>NC_057859.1:5000000-10000000 GCF_015237465.2 Chelonia mydas | reverse complement strand
TGTATATACTCAAAAAGGAAGTCACATTCATAACCTCACTGGGTAAACTGTACCATTTTTACTAACAAAGCCAGGTCCCTTCCTGAATACAGACAGAAAAGCTCCATATTATTCATATGAAGATCCAAGCCTCCTCTTAAGCAAGTAAAGTAGTTATTAACAAGAATGCAATTGGGCTTTCTCATCAGACATGTTTCAGCAAAGCACTGGAGAATGTTTCATCTGGGTTGTATTAGATAATCTAGCTCACTGTGCCAGGGCAAAACAAACCGATAAACAAGGCAGTGGCTCAGAAATTTGTGTCTAATCACGCATCTGTTTAACGTCTCTGCAGCCTTAGGGGTGGGGTTCCTGCCTTATGCCAGGAAAAGATGAATTGCCACGATAAGAAGATATGTTATCCATCCCTACGTTACCGACATAAGCGTTTGAGAGAGTAATTATCTTGGAAAAGGTATCTGTTTACAGGTAATGATGCTGTTAGTGTTTATCCATCTGTACGTTTTGTGTATACTCAGGGCCTGTCTCTGCCACCTTTAGAGAAGAAGATCTCAAAGCACTTTGCAAACATGAATACACGGATCCTCACAACGTAATAGCATTGCATCTCACCGTTTTGCAGGTGAAGGGTTTCACAAAGGAGACACTGTCAGGGTTGTATGGAACAAGGATTATTTATCTAGATCCTAAAGTATAGTGAGCACTTTCTAGACAAATACGGTTTGTGCCAAGAAGAGCTTGCAATGATGATTTAAAGAATCAGAGACTGAGGAGAGAGAAATGGAGAATGAGGGTAACAGTTACCCATTCATGAGTTTGCTGTGGTTATGGTTGTGGTTGGGGGAACTGGAGATACTTGTTTTGCAAAGAAGAAAAAAAAAAGTGCTGGTTCTTTTTGTTTTTATCCAGTCGGCTTGAGACGGGGGCAAGGGGATGGGGGTGAAGAGCTGAATCTGTACAGTAAGTGAAGGCAGGGAGGGAAATGGTGGGAGAGGAAATGGGAAAGGACATGGAGGAGAAGAGAGGAGTGGTCAGGAAGAGAGCGGTCGAGCAGCAGAGGGGTGTGGAAGTGTGAGAGAGCTGGCAAGATATCAGAAGTATCGATACCATCAACAGAGTGTAGGGACAAGTCCCCGGGTACAAATGTTGAAGCTGAAATGCTCTTATGATGCCAGGAAGCTGCTATGGTATGGAAACAGCTCCCATATTGCTAGATGTAGGACACGGGGGACTGGCCAGTCTGAGGGGAAACCCAGGATGGGGCGACAGGTGGGCGTGCCTGTGAGCAGCTCCCATTTCCAACCTGCAGCCGGAACAAGCCGGGGGTAGGATTTTCGAGAGTCCCTTTTACTGTAAAGGTCGTTCGGGTGGACTGGGCACGGGGGCAGGAGGTAGGAAAGGCCAGGTTCTTGTTAAGGGAGGCGGCTGCGGTGTTGTCTCAGGTGTAAGACGGTTTTACGCCTTCTACCGCCCCCAGCGCATTTCTGGCACTTACATATACCAGGGGAAAAGCAGGATCTGCTTTCAGAGGGAAGACGGGGTAAGTGCCCCGGTACCCCTGCCTCTGGTCTGGGGTAAAGGAATAAGTGGATGTGAGCAGATGAAGCGGGGGGGTTGTTCCTGGGCCTGTTCCGCTGTCTGAACAGAGAAACCAAAATCAGTTTTCTGCTCTGACTTTAATTATCTTCGGCTCAGGGCCTACGTGACTAGGCAGCGCTAGGAAAGGAGGATGTGCCATGTCCAGAATGAGATCAGCCCGGGCAGGGGGGCAAGGGTCCCCCTCCTCCCCTCCGACCCCCACAGCACGTCCCCCCCCCGCCCCTTAAACTTCTCCTGGCCCCTTCGCCCCCGGATTGATGCCGCCTCTTGCGGCTTGATTTTTAAGCTGAGGGTGGGGTGGGGGCCAGCTGGCCCCAGGGCCGGCTCCCCGCGCCTGGCCCCACCCGCTTTCCCCTCCACGCCCCGCTCTAGCTCCGGGTCCCCCCTGCCCGCCCGGCTGCCTGCGCCCCCAGCGCGGAGATACCCCGGCCCCGCTCACCTGGGCGCTGCGCTGCGCGCTCCGCCTCGGGCTGCGGGCTGGGAACTGCGGCGGCCCCCGAGATCCGCCTGCGCCGCGCCGCCGGGAGAGCCGGGGAGGGAGAGACGCGCACGGGGAGGAGCCGGGCGCCCGGCCCGGCCCCGTCCGGTTCCCTCCTTGCCCTGCCCCTGCCCCTGCCCCCACCCCGGCTCCACCTGCCCCCCCCCGCTGCCCCCCCACCCCACTGCCCCAACCCTGCCCCCTGCTCATCCCCCGGCTCCACCTGCCCTGCCCCCCTGCTGTCCCTCCATCCCACTGCCCCAACCCTGCCCCCCACAGACCCTGCTCACCCCCCGGCTCCACCTGCCCCCCCACCCCACTGCCCCAACCCTGCCCCCTGCTCACCCCCCGGCTCCACCTGCCCTGCCCCCCTGCTGCCCCCCCACCCCACTGCCCCAACCCTGACCCCCACAGACCCTGCTCACCCCCCGGCTCCACCTGCCCCCCCCCACTGCCCCAACCCTGCCCCCCACAGACCCTGCTCACCCCCCGGCTCCACCTGCCCCCCCCCACTGCCCCAACCCTGCCCCCCACAGACCCTGCTCACCCCCCGGCTCCACCTGCCCCCCCCCCCCGCTGCCCCCCACCCGGCTGCCCCCCACAGACCCTGTTCACCCCCCGGCTCCACCTACCCTGCCCCCCGCTGCCCCCCCACCCCACTGCCTCAACCCTGCCCCCTACAGACCCTGCTCACCCCCCGGCTCCACCTGCCCTGCCCCCCACTGCCCTGCCTCCCTCCCCACTGCCCCTACTCACCCCCAGCTTCACCTGCCCTGCCCTGCCGCCCCAACCCAGCACCCCACAGCCCCTACTCACCCCCCAGCTCCACTCACCCCTGCCCCCAACCCACCACATTGCCCCAATCCTACGCACCCCACTGCCCCAACAGCCCAGCCCTGCACCCCCAGTTCCCCACCCCCACTGTCCAGCCTCACCTCCATTACCCCCAGCCCAGCCCCACACCCCTACTGCCCCTTCACCCCACAGCTGAGCCCTACACCTCCCCTACCCAACCCAGAACACATCCCAGTAACTGCCACATAGCACTTGCTCTCATACACGTGCCCAGCCCTGTCCAAGCCAGCCCAGTAGGCCCCACTGCACAGCCCCGGTACCCAGTCTCCTCCACCCCCACATCTCAGCCCTCCAAACCCCTGCACCACACAACACGGCACCCACAACCCAATATCCACCACTTAACACCCCCCACTTCTCCATACAGCCCACTGCAGCCCCGCAGACCCTCTTCGAGCCACCCCTAATGTCCCATTCCTCCCCACACACACAGCCCCTCACATTATCCCAGGGCCTTTCGCAGTACAGCCTGCCTGTCCCTCCCAATATCATCCTATAACATCCAGCCACTCCTCAGACCCTCTCCAAAACCACACCAGTCCCTACCCCGGTGCTCACCCTACACCCCCGAAGCCTCTTTGTAATTTCTAGTGCTAAGCAGAAACAGACCGCAGACCTCCAGATGCTGCCCCAGACACTAGCCTGCAGCCAATTATCCCCTGTTCCTGCTGCCCAACAGAGGAGAGCTATTGACTTTTGATTAACAAATAACGCATAATCCCAGACAAGAAGGTTTTTGAATTCTAGCAACACATAGAATCCACCTTTTCACTCAGGCTCCGTCTAACAACGCAGAAGCAGGAGAAGAGGTCGGTTGTGGGCTTCTGCACTGAGGCCTCTAGTGGCAGGGTGCTGGTAAATTCCAGCCAGAATCTGCTGCTACTGGGTAGTCAATACTGCTCCTGAATACTTGATGTGTATGGAGGAGCTTCCAAATGAGGGTCTGAAAGATGCAGCTCCTGCAGTGATATTAAAACAACGAGGAGTCCGGTGGCACCTTAAAGACTAACAGATTTATTTGGGCATAAGCTTTCGTGGGTAACCCCCCCCCCCACTTCTTCAGATGCATGGAGTGATATTGGGGAATATGAGAAGCTGGAATAACACGAAAAAGAGATCGTATTAATACTGGCAGATAATGTGCATACGCCCAGCGTACGTTCAAGTTATTCCTCAGCACTGCAGGGCTGTATAGCTAAAACTGGCAAAACCATTTCCATTATAAACCCCTGCTTTTAGGGGATTACGCTTTAGCCATAAGTATTCAGTTGTGCGATATAGGACATTTATAAAGTACAATGGGCTAGATGCCCAGCTGGTGTAAATCAGCGTCGCTTAATTGATTTACAGTAGCTGAGGATCTGGCTCAATAGTTTTGCAATATTTTTAGGAATTAGATTCAGAAATTTTTTAAGATTGGGGTGGAGAGTAATGGGGGGGAATATGAAGGGGTACTGTCCATTATTTTAAGCTCAAAATTTGTTTGTAAACCCCGAAAAAACAAACAAACAACAACTCACTGCCACCAACAAAAAACAACAACAACAACAACTGTGTGATGCTGGTGCATGCTTTTGAAAATGGAAAGGGCTAGAAATAAAAGGAAACGGACAAATCTATTTTGAATTGCCTAAACGGAGTGGAGTGTAAATAATAAACAGCCCGAGAAAGTTGTCCTCTTCAAACAATGACTGCGAACTCTTTCGCTATGGGGGAGTGACAGAAATTCCGTAGGCCTGGTCTACACTTAAAGCTTACATTAGTATATCTATGTATTAATCAGGAGCGTGGGGGGCGGGGCGGGGGGGAACACACCCCAGCATAGGCGTAGCTGTGCCGACAAAAGAGAGCTTCTGTCAGCAAAGCTCAGGTTGTTTGGGGAGGTGACATTGGTACCCCGACAATATTCCTCCTGTTGGCGTGTGCTGCGTCTATGCTAGGCGGCTATGATGGCATAGCCTCTGTAATGTAGACATATCCATAGTTAAAGTTGCTACCGGGTTTCTTGTGTGTTTGTTTTTGTTCTCTACCTTGCTTCCCGCACCCCCTTTGCCTAATGACTCCTACCATGCAGATATAAGGCAAAAGAGCCTAAAACACAGGGTTGGGGATAGAAAACCCTCCATTCATAGCAACAAAAGCTTCTATTCTCACATAGTTATGCTCACTTGTGGTGTAAGTGGGCACAACTCCATTAAACTAAATACCCTTAATAACATAGGAGTGAAATTTACACCTGTGCAGAGAGCTGACGGAAAGCTTAAGGACCACTTACATCTTGCCTAAACTCTGGTTTTGGGACGTAAAGGGGACCTACATCGAGCAGAAGATTTCCATTGACCCACTGCACCTCAGTGAATTTATTTCACCATCTATCTCAAATCTTTGCACACAGTCATAACCAAGCTAACTCAGAATTCCCATCAGATGAAACCCAAAGTTTTCTTTTTCCATTAGCCATTCTGAAAGATATTACTCTGTTCCACACATGCTATTGTCTTAAGAATCTCTTTATATTCTTCTTGTCTATTATTTAAATGGAAAAATATCCTCTGAGTGTGAATTATTAATAATATGTCAGAATAAAGTATCTTCAAAGTAGCTTGCACATTATATGGAATCCTCACAGAACTCTACTGAGCGAGAGGAAGAGAGAGAGTCATCTAAGACACCATAAGAAGAAAGCCAAAATAATGTTTCAAATGCCTTTTACTTTAGCAATGTAAACCCTTTAAACTGTCAGTTTCGCTCATAACTAAGCTGGCCAAATCATTTTGATTTTCTCATTTCATTTTGCTTTGACCTTTATAGTGTAACAATTTTTAACATTGTATTTATATTGTTTTGATTAAATGAAACTTTTCCATGTTTCCAAATCAGATTTTTTTTCAGAATTTCTGTTTTTTGTGGGGAAAAATTGGGTTTATGGTTCCAATTCAGAGTGAAAACAAATTTTGAAATGTTGGAATTTTCCGCAGGATGGAAATTTCCTTTTTTTCCAACCAGCTGTTCTCTTAACAGAAATTCTCCTATGTCTTACAATGGACAAACATTAGTTTTGTAGGAAAACCCAAACAATGAATCACAATAAAACACAAAATGCAAAATGAGCCAACCGAAAAATAACAATGAATATTTTGGGTCCATTCTGCAGCAAAACACAATTTTTATTATTCTGCAAAGTAATATATGACTCTATCCATTTTTAATCTCTTAGAAGTACAAGTGATATTTTTATGTGCATAAACCAAAACAAATCCTTTCATATTTATAGACTGTAAATACATATATCAATAAATACTCTATAAATATGAGGGGATTTTATTCTGGGCACATAAATATTTCACTTTTACTTACAAACGTGTACAAACATACATATATGCATCTCTCTAGAATATATAATATAGCATTTATTGAGCTTATTTCACATCCAAGGACTCTCAGACTCTGTCACAAGCTTAACAAACTGCTCTGCAATATGAAAATACATAATATTTCACAAATCCTACTTTGGTTTTGCTACATCCACGATCGAAAACCAACCACTACTGGGGGTGAAATATGGGAACTGGTTACCAACACATGATATCAACATGATCAAGGAATCAAGATGGATGTATCCTCCTGAAACCAGCCGCCCAGGTTTAACTAGGGCAGCAAATTGCTATTACTCCAGTGGGAATTTAGGCCAGATATTGTGGCTGATACCTCCACTATTACGGAAGCTATTAGTAACCGCAACGGCTAGGACTTTGATTTTTATGTCTCATCCACAAGACTGCGCATTTCACTGATCTCTGAAATCCAAAAGCAGAGGAAGCTGAACTAGATTGGAGACAGTCTGAGATGGAATTTTGACACGTTTACTGAGTCCAATTATCTTTAGTCGGCAAGGGCCTGATCCAGTGCCTACTGAAGGGCATAGGAATCTTGCAATTAACTTCTGGGTGGAGGATCAGGGCCCACACACTCAAAATGTAGACATAGGAAGGTCTTTGCATCTCATCCTGGTCTGTTTATCTTCTAGCCAACTGTGTTTAAAAACTGAGACTTCAAACTAGCGCTGGGCAACATTTTTCAGACACATACCTTATTTGCCAAAAAATGCAGTGTCTGTCAACCCAAAACTATTTGTGAATGTGATCCAAATAGTTGCAGTTGTAGAACATTTTTCAGGGTGTGTGTGTGTCCATTCAGCCCACTTTATAACCTTTAGCCCAGTGGTTTAGAGCATCTTCCTGGGATGTGGAAGTGCAGAAGCTGTTCCACTTTTATAAATACTTAAGTATTCACTGGGCCAAAAAGAGAGAATGACTCTCTAGTCTGGTGCTTAAGACACTCACCTGGAGGATAGGGGTTTGACCCCACATCTATCTCCCGGGTGATACATTTTAGATTTACTGATCAATTCCAAACAATTTTTGGAACAGAATGGAACTATTTTTGTTTCTGGACTTTCTTTTTTTCTGATTTGCTTGGCTGAACCGGAAGATCAGTTATTTGCCTGCCTTTTATTTATAACCGATCAGTGTCAAGCCCAGGAAATCGATTTTGACTTCAGAAGGCTTTGCATCCGGCCTGTGTGAAAATGGTATCTTTCTGCTCAACAGATCTGATCTGTGCAGATCATATTATGAGCTACTTTATTAACAAAACCAAAATTTTGTAGTACTGCCGACCCTAACCATTGAAAAATCATGAGTCAAAATCACATGAAAAAAAAACCAACAGCTTTGGGTTCTGCTTCACTTTCTGGTTCCTGAAAAGTACGCTCAGATCACCAAGCTTTTCTATGCAACTATGTGAGTTAGTAGTAATAACTGTTCTTTCATCTCCCTGATATTGCAAGTGAGCAAAGTTCTATTCTGCATAATCTAGGATCGCATGAAACGAAGAATAAAAGCAGACTACCATCACAATAAGCCTGTTTCAGCGAGGGCCGAGGCACACGTGACCAAATTGCAAATACCCGTCGCATCATTGAAAAATGCAGTAAGTACAGTCACCTATTGGCCATGCTTCATTGACTATTCAGAAGCATTTGATACTGGCTTTGGAGGATGCTGTCAAACATGGGGATTCCAAAGCATGTCACTGAAGTCATTGCAAGTCTTCACCACCACCACCACCAGGCCCTGGTGCAAACAACAGCAGGTGACCGTGAGAAGTTTTCAACTGGGAAGGGTATGAGGTAAAGATGGATTTTGTCTGCAGGCCTCGTTAACATGTATGAAGAATTTATTATGACACAAGCCTGGGAAGGTTTCGACAAAATTCCCTTGGTAGTGTGCTGTATATTTAGACCTGTCGACTGTATTTTCCACTCCATGCATCTGATGAAGTCGGTTATAGCTCACGAAAGCTTATGCCCAAATAAATGTGTTAGTCTCTAAGGTGCCACAAGGATTCCTAGTTGTTTTTGCGGATACAGACTAACACGGCTACCCTTCTGAAATCTGTTTCCTTGGTAACTTATTCCAGTATTTAGGGGGAAATGTCTAGCTATAAGGATATCTAAATATTTAAACAGGGAAGCTGAGATGAGATTTTCATGTAATCACTTGACCCCAGGAGCTTGGCCATTAGAAAAACACTAAAAATCACATGACTCGTGGTAAAACCACGAGAGTTGGCAACGCTGATTGATTTTTATTTCTTTTCTTTACTTCTATTATCCCTTCAGATAAACACAGATGGTTTCTACTCTGCTCCACGCATCGACGGAATAATTAACTCCATCCTGATGGTGGAAGCTTTTATTATTTTTGGTGATGTTCAAGCCAGAAAGAACTCAGCGTGGCTTCTAGTTTCAGAATGAGTTTGTGGCACCAGCAATTGGGCTGGGGGAGGAAACCACTTATAAATTGAGGAGATGGGATCAGAAGAAAGTGAAAGACCATCTGAAAGGCCACAATTTTTAGTGTCACTTTTTAGAGCTCTGTATCATAATCAGTGGAACTGGAGTCATGTTCTCTGGAGGGACTGTTATTGATGGGACACCAGGGGAACTGGGAATGTGGGGTACCAGGGAGTTAGGCTGAAAGCAACTCAGCCATGCGGACAGAGTAGTCCACATCGTTTAATAAAGTTTTACTTGTTCAATTTAACTTGTGTTCAGCTACACATTTTTGTGAATGAAACAAGCATAACTACGCTTCCCTGTGTAATCAACTCTCATGTCCAAGTTTGAGGGTATAAGTGGGGATTTAATTGATGTATAGACTCTTGCTGTCCTTCTGGATAAGGGTGACTTTCACCCTTTATGAATAGGAAGCAAAATAAATAGGTTTGACTCTGGGATAGTCTGAGTGAGTGAGAGAGAGAGAGAGAGAGAGAGAGCTCACAGAGTGTAAGAGGATTTCCATTGTACCATGCTACAAGTATGTTTATCCTTCTGACAAGATTAAGTTCAACAGAATAACTGCCGCCTGCCAAGAAAACGGGATGCACTTTGCATTGCTTGAATCTGAATATAGAGTACTGATGTAAATATTTATTTCCAGAGTAGAAGGCAATTTAAGTGTTGAGTGTGATGAAGGCCAACAAGTGAAGGCATGTTGGACTGGATGGCTGTTTCCTAGGCTAAGAGACCAAATTCATCCCTGGTGCAAATGTGCTGTAGTCATGTGATCCCATGTCTTGTTTTCCAGTATTTTTCAATAGATTTTGGGATTTTTGGGGGCGGGTTACCTTCAACGGAAATATGTCATCAGTTGTACTTTGCAGGGATGTTTTGAATTAATTTTAATGGGCCAGATCCTCAATGCATATAAATCAGTCTTCTTCCATTGGCTTCAGCTGAGGTTCTGGCCTATCGTGTTTGTAAAACACTTGGGAGATGGGAAAACCTTCTTAGAACCCCCAATCCTAAACACACTGAAGTCGATGGGAATTTTTCTATTGATTTTTTCAAAGGCAGTAGACTAGATCCTAAAATTCTAATAATTGTGAAGTGCTTTGATGGATGGTGCTATAATTTTATATTAGCTCCAAACTATAGCAATAAACTGTTGTTGACAAACACCAATTAAATGAAACACATTACCTTTTCTTTCACTATATTTAAACAGCTTGTATTTTTAACATAGAAGTTAAGCCTCTGTGTCCAATGCAGGTTTGTACGCTGAAATGTATTTTTTTCTTGGTTTTGAACAGTCCAATTTCAAATGTCTCTTGGGATGGAACTTATAACCAAAGGCTATTTTATAGTCTTGCAGATCTCTCCATTAGGAAGCTGTTCCTCATACTCAACCTAATCTCAGCTCTGACACTGTCTCTTTCTGTGGCCTTTGTCAAATCACTTAACCTCCCTGTTGCTGTTTCCCCATCTGTAAAATGGAATTCTAGAAATGTAGGGCTGGAAGGGACCTCCATAGGTCATCTAGTCCAGCCCTTTGCACCCAGGCAGTAACAAGTATTATCTAGATCATCACTGACAGGTGTTTGTCTGTGTTCTTAAAAACGTCCAGTGATGGAGATTCCAGGACCTCCCTTAGTAATTTGTTTCACTGCTTAACAACCTTTACAGTTAAGAAGTTTTTCTTAACATCTAACCTAAATCTCCTTTGCTGCAATTTAAGACCATTACTTCTTGTCCTAGCCTCAGTGGTTAAGGAAAACAATTTATTATTCACCCTCTTTACAACAACCTTTTATGTACTCAAAGACTATTATCAGGTCCCACCTCAGTCGTCTCTTCTCCAGACTAAACAAACCCAATGTTTTCAATCTTTCCTTGTAGGCCATTATTGGCTAGATCTTTTAATCATTTTTGTCGCTGTCCTCTGGAGTTTTCTCCCATTTGTTCTCATCTTTTCTGAAGCGTGATGCCCAAAACTGGACACAGTACTCCAGCTGAGGCCTTGTCAGTGCTGAGTAGAACGGAAGAATTATTTCTCATGTATCGCTTACAACACTCCTGCTAATACATCCCAGCATGATGTTTCCTTTTTTTTTTTTTGGCAACTGTTTAACACTGTTGACTTATATCGAGTTTGTGATCCACTATAACCTACAGAACCTTTTCTGCACTACTACTTCCTAGGCAGTCATTTCCATTTTGTTTATTCCTTCCGAAGTGTAATTATTTGCCTTTGTCCTTATTGCATTTCATCCTATTTATTTCAGACCATTTCTCCAATTTGTCAAGATCATTTTGAATTCTAATCCTGTCCTCCCAGCTTGGTATTGTCTGCAAACTTGATAAGTGTACTCTCTATGCCATTATCCAAATAATTTATGAAGATATTGAAAAGAACCAGACCCAGGACAGATCCCTTCGGGACTCCTCTTGATATGCTCTTCCCAACTTGATTATGAACCATTGGTAACTACATTCTGAGTATGCTTTTCCAACCAGTTGTGCACCCACCTTGCAGTAAGCTCATCTAAGCTGTATTTCCCTGGTTTGTTTGTGAGATGGTCATGTGAGACAATATCAAAAACCTTACTGAGGTTGAGATAAATCACATCTACTGCTTTCCCCCCATCCCTAAGGCTTGTTACCCTGCCAAAGAAGGATATTAGGTTGGTTTGTCATGCTTTGTTCTTGACAATTCCATGTTGACTGTTACTTATTAGCTTATTATCTTCTACGTGCTTACAAATTGATTGACTATTTACTCCATTATCTTTCCTTGTAGTGAAGTTGGACTGACTGGTCTATATTTCCCTGGATTGTCCTTATTCCCCTTTTTTATATTAGGTACTATATTTGCCCTTTTCCAGTCCTCTGGGGTCTCTTCCATCCTCCATGATTCCTCAAAGATTATTGGTAATGGCTCAGAGATCTCTTCAGTCTGTACCTTAAGTATATTAGCATGTATTTCATCAGGCCTTGCTGACTTGAAGACATCTAACTTGTGATTCTTACCTTGTTCTTCTCCTATTTTAGCCTCGGATCCTACCTCATTTAGACCAGTGGTTCTCAAACTTGTGTATTGGTGACCCCTTTCACACAGCAAACTTCTGTGTGTGACCCCCCCCCCTTTATAAATTAAAAACACTTTTTTATATTTAGCACTATTATAAATGCTGGAGGTGAAGTGGGGTTTGGGGTGGAGGCTGACAGCTTGGGACCTCTCATGTAATAACCCCTCGACCCCCTGAGGGGTCACAACCCCCAGCTTGAGAACCCCTGATTTATACTGATGTTCACTGTTAGTCATCAGATCACCGATAACCGTTTTTGTGAAAACTGAAACAAAAAAGGCATCTAACACTTCGGTCGTTGCTGCACTTTCTGTTGTTGTTTTTCCTTCCTCATTGAGTAAAGGGCCTATGCTGTCCTTGGTCTTCCTCTTGTTTCTAATGTATGTATTAGAATGTTTTCTTGTTACCATTCATATCCCTAGCTGGTTTAATCTCATTTTGTGCCTTTCCAATTTTATCCCTACATGCTTGTGTTGTTTTTTTTATATTCATCCTTTGTCATTTGACCTAGTTTCCACTTTTCACATGACTCGCTTTTTTTGAGTTTCAGTTGATTGAAGATGTCCTGATTAAGCCACGGTGGTCTCTTACGAAAGATAGGAAGTGTAGTATGCATTGGAATAGTTTACTCTTGTGCCCTTAATAATGTCTCTCTTAAAAACTGCCAGGCGTACTAAGTTACGGCAACTTCAGCTACGTGAATAGCGTAGCTGAAGTCGACGTACTTAGATCTACTTTCCGCGGTGTCTTCACTGCAGTAAGTTGACGGCTGACGCTCTCCCGTTGACTCCGCCTGTGTCTCTTGCCCCGGTGGAGTACTGGAGTTGACAGGAGAGCGCTCGGCGGTTGATTTATCTCATCTAGACTAGACACGATAAATAACCCCTGCTGTATCGATCGCGGCTCGTCGACCCAGCAGGTAATGTAGACATGCCCTTAGACTTGCTTCCTATGGGATCTTCGCGATCAGTTCTCTGAGTTTGCTGAAGTCTGCCTTCTTGAGGTTCGTTGTTTTTATTCTGCTGTTTTCCCTCCCACCATTCCTTAGAATCGTAGACTCATCATTTCATGATCACTTTCACCCAAGCTGCCTTCCACCTTCAAATTCTTAATCAGTCCCTCCCTACTTTTCAGAATCAAATCTAGAACAGCCTCTCCCCTTGTTGCTTTCTTCATCCTCTGTGATAAAAAGGTGTCTTCTCTACATTCGAAGAACTTGTTGGATAATCTGTGCCTTGCTGTGTTATTTTCCCATCCGATGTCTGCATAGTTCAAGTCCCACGTCACCACCAAGTCATAGAAGGTAGAAGGTTAGGGTGGGAAGTGACTTCAGGAGGTCATCTTGTCCAATCCCCTGCTTGAAGCAGAACCAGTCCCCAATTTTTGCGCCAGATCCCTAAATGGCCCCCTCAAGGATTGAACTCACAACCCTGGGTTTAGCAGGCCAATGCTCAAACCACTGAGCTATCTCTCCCCCCTGTGCTGTAAATGATTTTGTTAGCTATTGGGGGGCAAAAAGCTCATCTACCTCTTCTTCCTGGTTCGATAGTCTATAATAGACCCCTACCATGACCTTTGTTTTTACGTCTTTTATCCTTACTCAGAGGCTTTCAACAGGTCTGTCTCCCACTTTATCTCAACCTCCGTGCAGGTGTATACATCTTGGATACACAAAGCAACTCCTCCCTTTTTGCCTCTGCCTGGCCTTCTATACCATTATTCTAGTCATGTGAATGATCCCATCTAGTCTGCTGATTGTGTAATAATTGTGATTATTCAGTTGCATTTCTACTTCTTCCTGTTTGTTCCCCTACTTCCTGCCCTAGTATATAGATACCTAAGATGTTCATTAGATTTTTCCCTCTGTATTCCTTCTTGTCTTTCCTTTGTCCCTGCTGTGATTGTCCATGTTCCCCTCAGATTCCAACCGTCCACGTATGTCTCTGTTTTGGACTGAACTGCGGGCTTTTTGTGTCTTGCCCCCATTGAACCTAGTTAAAAGCCCAGCTCGCTAGGTTAGCCAGTCTGTATCTGAAGATACCATTCCCCTTCTTTGCTAGGTGAACCCCATCTCTGCTCAGTAGTCCTCAGAACAGCACCCCAGGATCGAGGAAGCCAAAGCCCACCTAGCAACACCATCTGCTGCGCCATGCATTCATCTGCAGTATGTGTCGGTCTCTGCCTGGGCCCCTACCTTTGACCAGAAGGATAGATGAGAACACCACCTGTGCCCCCAAGACCTGTTATCAGTTCTGATCTGCTCAGGGTCATACCCTGCAGGGTTTCATTAGTGTCCCCATGGGATAGTAGCCAGAGGGTCGGCAATCATTCTGTAATGTCTCAGATACAGGCCCCTGAAAGGCAGCACACCTCTTGGGGTGCCAGGTCAGCCTGGCACATGGATGCTTCCATCTCCCTTAAAAGGAATTCCTTCACCCCCCCCCCCCTTCATTTCCTCTTGAGAGTGGTGGCCATGGCATCCCCCCCACCCCCAGCCTTGGGTGTACATGGTTTCTCCTCCTCCACCTGTGCGGGGAGATTCCTCATCCCTCATTGCCAGGGCAGCATTCCAGTTTTTAAAAAAATCTTCCATGGACTACATGAATGAGTAATAGTTACTGCTCTACCTCCCACAGTGTTCTGAGGATTTGTTTGTACAGTGCTCTGAACATGAAAACCGCTGTAAGAGCTGAGTAGTCTTTTTTCCCCTCTTTTTCAAGAAGTTACCAAAACAAAGCCAGAACAAGTGACAGCTACAAACATTAGATTAAGAATGAAATCCATTAATGCTCCAGGAAGAGTAAGTCCATTAACAAACAAACCCCTCCCGCCCCCATTAACAGGCTGTTTACCCTGAAGCAAAGCTAAAAATATTGGCTGCACCCTGTAGTTGTGATAGCTAAAGAGAATGGCACATGCCTGTGTGTGGATTGATCCCTTCCATCATTCAACGGTTTTATTTTAACTGGAGTTGGTGGCAGATGAATGAGGTCTCTGGCTCTTTTGGTACTGCAGGTACAGTTGAAAAGGGAAGCAGTTGGAGGCCAAACCATTTTTTGTAGTTGTTGTAAATTTACCTTTTAATTCATTCATGTAAGTTCTTGTTCCTGTAGATCCCTTTAGGATGGGCTTGCAACCTTTCCGTTGTTAACTTATTTGGATTGTTTTGGGGCACCCGGGAAGGAATTACGAACACACTCAGTGGACTGGTGTGAGAGGTTTTGTTCTTACAGTACAAGAAAAGCTCATTACTTGGCAAGTTGTGTTTGGTTGCTGTATAGTGGTTCAGCATGGGCTGAATCCTTACCCTGTTCTCATCGAAGCGCACAGACTCGGAGTTAGCTTCTAAGTTCACCCCTTTAATAATAACACCACCTAGTTTTTTTTAATTGTGCTTTTTATTCAGAGATCTCAAAGATCACTTTACAAAGGAGGTCAGTATTATTATTACAGGTGGGAAAACTAAGGCATGGGGGGAAGGGACTTGCCCAAGGCCAAAGTGACTTTGAACTTTGGCTTTATTGGTTATGTAGGTGTGGGGAAGGCAACCACACAACCCAACCTGTAGGCCCCATCCTTTCCTGTGTTGTAAATTTCTGCAAAGTGGCCTTTCTGTGGGATTGCAGAAAGTCAAATTTGGAGTCACTCACTCCAAAAGTTTCCTGGCAGTTGCAGATCCACAGTGCTCTGACAGAATATGGCCTTAGAAATATACAAATAATAATTTCACCTACCTATGGGGTGAAACGCAACAGCTGACTAACAGTGCTTAAGAAGGCAGTGTTGTCTAGTGGATAGAGCACTGGATTGGGATGGGGAGACCAGGATTCTAGTCCTGCCTCTGCCACCGGCCTGATGGGTGACCTTTGTCAAGTCCCTTCACCTTTCTGTGCCTCGGTTTCCCAATGTGTAAAATGGGGATAATGATACTTTGTAAAGCACTTTGAAGAGTGCTATATAGTGCTAGTTATTTTAATAATAACTTATTAACAATGGTACGTAACTTCTATTGAACCACCAATGCCCTACCCAAGGTTTTCCTTGATGATCTCCCGTCTGAACGTTATCCAGATTCAGCCTTGCTGGGAGTGGGCAGTATGCCACCTTGAGAGGGAGCACTGATATCTCATTGTGAATTATTACAGGGCTGGGTTGGAGGAAAACAATTCTGGGTACCCGCTTGCTATTTGATTTTAAATGGCGTGTCTATCTGGTAGCAAAAATCAATGTGTTCCTTTTTAGGAGAGCTATAAAACAGGATTTCTATTTCCCTGGAAACTCTGAGTCAGAGTGTAATTAAGAGAGTCTATGTCAAATTAGTTTTTGTGATATTTTCTTCCTTGCTCTTCATCATAAAGCCTTGGGAACATCACGCTTTGCGCTTGAACACATTTCCCCTTCATTCAAGCCTTTCCAAGTATTATAAGCCTTGCAGCCCCTGTGGCTATCACAGTCTTAATTATACACATGGCTAAAATGAAGCACAGAGGGGTTCTCATGACCTGCCCTCCTTCCCTGCACCCCTCCCCCCCTTTAAATTAATAGATTCCACAGTTTAAGGCCAAAGGAATCATTATATCATCTAGCCCAGTGGTTCTCATCCTTTCCCGACTACCGTATCCCTTTCAGGAGTCTGATTGGTCTTGCGTACCCCCAAATTTCACCTCACTTAAAAACGACTTGCTTACAAAATCAGACATATACATACAAAAGTGTCACAGCACACTGTTGCTGAAAAATGGCTGACTTTCTCCTTTTTGCCTTCTAATTATAAAATACATCAATTGGAATATAAATATTGTACTTACATTTCAGTGTGATACTTGGGCCTGTTTTTTCACTTGTGAGCCTTGTCTGAAGCCTGAGCCCCAGACAGCGGGGCTGAAGAATATAACTTAGCTTTGCGGGGCTCCCTATGGTGTGGAACCCCAGGCGTTTGCCCTGCTTGCCACCCCCTACTGTCGGCCTTGCACTTGAGACCCCCGCAAACCTGTCCCATGACCCCCCTGGGGACTGCAACCCCCAGGATGGGAAACACTGATCTAGAGGAGTTGAGTACCCCCTGGAAGACCTCTGTACCCTTGGTTGAGAATCACCCGTCTAGTCTGACCTGCTGTATACCACAAGCCATTAAAGTTCACCTTGCTACCTCCTTATTGAGCCCAATAAACTTGTTTGGCTAAAGCATATCTTCCATAAGGAAAGTTGAACGTGGAGTCCCAGCATATCCCTGTGCCAGATCCCTGTGCAGAGCTTTCTTCACACCTAGGGAGAAAAACCACTCCTGTGCACGTGTCCTTGGCTCATGTCTTCAAGATTTTCTCTGCAACTACCAAAGGACCTACTTTAAAAGAACCCACTTTAAAAAAGAAGAAGAGAAAGCGGAGGTTCTCTTCACAGGAGCTGGGGTTTTAAGTAAAACATAATTTATTGTTAGACTCTTGGTAGAAATCATGAGGTGGTAACTCTGCTGTTTTGGCAATTCAAGTGGTGGACAGGCTTTCTGCAGTCCTGTGCCGGCATGATTCTTCTCCTCCTCCCCCCCCACCCCCGACCCCATTCTTGAGGATTCCATATTACTCAAAAGCAGGATTTGTAGTGCTGCAGAAAACAAAACTGCTTGGTGGAGAGATGTCAGAGTTCATGAATGCAGAGAGTCATCTGCATGCAGCTTGGTGATTGACAGGATAACAGAGAAACCATGACTCCTCGTCCCGTGTGCTAGCTATCACTCCCTAGCCAGGATTTGTTTGTCTTTTTCCAGATTGTTTCTCTTCATTGCAAATGGGCATTGACCTGTTATTGAGGGCTTGCTTGGTAGTACCTGTCTCTGTCATTTAAAAAAAAAAAAATTTGGAGTGACTAATTTCGAACCATCACCCCGTCTCCTCTCCTTCTAACACACATGAAGCAGGTTCTTCCCTCAGTTACACCTGTGCAGTTCTGTGTTGCCAACTCTTGTGACTTGTCTCATGATATTCGGCATTTTTCTTAAAGCTCCACCTCCGGGAGTCATGTGATTTATGTAAGAATCTCAGCTTTCATTTACAAAAAAGATTACCCTTTTGTAGCTCTCATGGTTATGTAGGAAAGATTGAAAATGTGAACCCTAAAGGCTCAAAACCCAGAAGGCAAATCAAGGAAGAACTACTAGGAGCTAGTACACATCCAGTAAACCTACTGCTAGGGAGGGAGGGATGGATGGATGGGTAGATAGATAAATAAAATGATAGCAAGCTGAGTGTGTACCCTGTGGAAGCGTATTCATCTGTGACCTGTGTTACTATCAAACTGAAAAATGCACATATCTTTATCCAGGTTTTACTGTATAAAGAAACAAAGAAAATCCCATTTCTATTGACGAATATATGTTCTGTCTGAGTGCTTTGGGCACAGAGAACTGATTTTGGTCACCTAGGCGCCAAAAGAGTTAAATGCTCCAGTGGCCATCTGGAGTGGTTGAATTTTCCAGACGGCAGCTGTTCCCATAACACTAAAGTAAACCCTTTCATAATTATTTATTGTGCTGGAAACAAAATAAAAATCTCCTCATACTTCCCCCTCCTGCACCCACTTAAACAAATATTTTAAATAAGGTTTACTTAAAAAATGGAACCAGAAATTCCACACTGTGGATGATTTTATTTTTTCCTCTGCTTTACCTCTTGTGACCCTGGGCAAAGTGAATGTGTATAAAATGCCACCGGATTAGTGGCAGCAGCTTGCATCCAGCTTCACAGGCATAGAGGATGACATAGGAGCAAGGCAGTGGAGAAATTGAACTCCGATTGATTCACTGATGCTTGGTTGCTGAGGCGGTTGTGTAAGCCAAACGTAAAAGAGATGCTCTAGTTCTAACATGAATGAATTCAATTAAGTTCTGTGGTCTGTGTTATACAAGAGGTCAGATTTGATGATTGCAGTGATCCCTGCTGGTTTTATCATCTATTAATCTGTAATCTACATTAAACTAAAGGTGAAATGAATTCAGAAGCAAAATAGAGTATGACCCAAATACTGAGGTCGTTTCTTTCTAATTGCTCAAATTGCCATTGAAGTCCCATAGTTTTTATTCCAACTCCTATACAGGCATTTATACTGCATGCATCAGCATATGGCAAAACACACGAGTAACCTGGTCTACATTGGGGGGTGTGGTGGGGGAGCAATCTAAGTTACACAACTTCAGCTACGTGAATAGCGTAGCTGAAGTTGACGTACTTAGATCTACTCACTGCGGTGTCTTCACTGCGGTAAGTCGACTGCTGATGCTCCCCCGTCGACTCCGCCTATGCCTCTCGCTCCGGTGGAGTACCGGAGCCGAGGGGAGAGCGCTCGGCAGTCAATTTATCATGTCAGGTTTCAGAGTAACAGCCGTGTTAGTCTGTATTCGCAAAAAGAAAAGGAGGACTTGTGGCACCTTAGAGACTAACCAATTCACTAGACGCGATAAATCGACCCTCCCCCCCCGGGATCGATCGCTCCAGAGGTAAGTGTAGACATGCCCACAGGGCATATGTCATTGGCTTGTGTAGCATCTACATACTCGGTGGAGAAGGAAAATGAGAGCAGGCTTCCAGGAACCTCTGCCACTGCAAACAAAAGGGAAAAGAAATTTTAACAACATTATGAGGGGCCAGTTCAGCAAAATCTCTTTGTCATCTTTTGGACACGGCCATTGATTCTAAGAAGATCCATTTGGCCATTAGCGCACATAGATTACTCCTGTCCAAATAATCAAATACTATTCTAATGTTCATTTTAGATCAGGTAACTTAAATGTAGAAACTTAGGGCCTGATTTCTCACAACACTAAGGCCCCTTTACACGGCTTTGCCAAAGCAGTGAAAAAGGAACCTTACTAAAAATGAGAATCGGGTCTAAAGGGCTCAGTCCCATACAATCAACGGGAGACTTGCTGGAGGAGAACTGCAGTATTGGAGATGTTCTCCAAGGTGGCTGGCTGTGAGTTTTAAACTAGCTGAGATATTTGATTGTTTGTGCCTGTCATATAAAAAATCTTTACCATTTGTTGACA
This sequence comes from Chelonia mydas, assembly GCF_015237465.2. Lineage (NCBI taxonomy): Eukaryota > Metazoa > Chordata > Testudines > Cheloniidae > Chelonia > Chelonia mydas. The sequence continues at coordinate 9,980,099 of NC_057859.1, read as the reverse complement.
AGGTCTAAATCAAATAGGTTTCCACTCTTTTCTATAGGTTTCTTAAACTGTCCATTTAATTCTATACCAGAGACCTAATTCTCTGTTAAATGTAATTTGTAAACCAAGCTCCTTGAAGGGCGTCTCCTCTTCTGTAAAATGCTGGAGGACTTTTCAATAAAGAATCAAGGTGATGAAGCTCTGATCTCGTTGACATAAGAGTAGCACTGAAACAGCACAAGAGAATACTCATGCAATTAATCTGAATGGTTGGGTAAATGCTTACAGTTGACTATTCTGGTGTTTTACTGCAAAGCAGGAGTTTATGAAATCCACAGGTTTCAGAGCGGTAGCCGTGTTAGTCTGTATCCTCGTTGTTTTTACAGGTCACGGGGAAGTTCTCCAAGGTGCTGATAGAGGCAAACCGTGCATTTTATTATGTAAGTGATAGTCCATAATAGATAGAGGAGTAGTGAGAGGGGTAAGGGAGAGGAGGGAAAGTCCTTGCTGGGAAGTCATTCAACTTTTACAGGCACAGAACGGTTTGTTCTAGCTAGGAACATTTCCCAACAAACACATGACTGTTGCAAAGCCAAGCCCTTGGCATTCCATTTGATCAGAAAGAAAATGCAATTAGCCTGTGATTCCTCAAGCAAACTATATCTAATAGTACCAGCCATTTGTGATGCTGATAATTAATGTTTTAGAGTTCATGGTCTCTGCTGAGCATGCTGTCCTTGCTTCCTGCATATTCTGAAGAAGTTCTAAATCCATTTTGTTAGTCCGTAAGTGGTAACATCTCTAGCAAATAAATATCTGGGCCAGGTTAATCAATGTAAATCAATACCTCTAAAGAGTCTCAGGGGGTAGCCGTGTTAGTCTGTATCCACAAAAACAACAAGGAGTCCGGTGGCACCTTAAAGTCTAATAGATGTATTTGAGCGTAAGCTTCCATGGGGAAAAACCTCACTTCTTCAGATGCATGGAGTGAAAGTTACAGATGCAGACATAAATATACATAAGCTTATGCTCAAATAAATCTGTTAGTCTTTAAAGTACCACCGGACTCCTTGTTGTACCTCTAAAGATGACTCCTATCAGCACTTTGCTGCAAATTGAGATCCCATTTCTCCATCCACAAACTCATGGGCCGGTTGATGTAATCCACTGCATGCACACACAGGGCCATATTCCTAGCTGGTGTAAATGGGTGTTGCTCCATTGGCTCCCACACAGCTATGCTGACTTACATTAGCAGAAGAACTGGCCTATCTTTTTTTACAGTACACTGCAATCTCCAGCACAAACATGACTTGCTGACTTGCTGTGTGGCCTTGTGCAAGTCACTTAACCCTGTTTGTGCCTCAGTTTCCCCGTTTTTAGAATAGCCAAAATTACTCCTTTCTGGCATTGTGAGGCCAAATTAATTATTGAAAGGCACTTTGAAACCTTTGGATAGAATGCACTATACACATGCAAAGTATTATCTCCCTTAGTTGCGCTTCAGAGAGAAAGGGAAGTGTCTTTTTGTTCTGTGTTTGTACAGTGCCTAGCATAACGTGAATGTGCTTATAGTTGCTCAGTAACACAAATAATTGGTAGTAATAATAAAGAATACAAAGAACTAGAGCACCCAAAGTGCACCTACCTATTTAAGGAATATTTAATCAATAACTTACCTATTGTATCGGTAGGCATCTTATTCACTGAATCTCTGTGGATCATTTACACATCGTCTGTGTTTATTATTGGAATACCATCACTTGAAAAGTTATAACTGTTTCTCTAGCTGCTATAATCTGATAACAGTTGTAGGTAATTCAGTACTGCCCATGTGCTAAGTACTATTCCAGGCAGAGAAACAGATAAGCTACTTACAGGCAGAGCTGTGTTCCTGTATCTAGGTTGCTTTCTTGATGATGCAATGAGTTTTCTGGGGATAGTTGTTTAAACCTGCAAGGAATCCATCTCTCATAGGAACTGCTTTTAAACAACTCTCTTCGCTCACGGCAGCACAGTGAACTCGTGATTAAGTCCCCATGGCATTCTAACAACCAACTGCAAGGTTTGAGTTGTGTGCAGCTTTAGAAACAGGAATCAAGATACTGCTTTAAAAAAACCAAAAACCAAAGACCAGCAAACAGTGCTGGTCCAGTTGCGTCTCCACAGGCCTGTACAACACAGGATGTTCCTAAAGCATTTGTCGATACAAAAATAAGAGTTGGTGGGCAAGCTTATGAAGGAGACAGGTAATTATTTGATGTGACTTAGTACAGTTTTTAGCCTGCATCCATTCTGTTGTGGGCGGTTTACTTGTAATAACTCTTATTTTTAAAAACACGAGGCAGTTTGATACGTTTTTCTGAAGGTCTTAGCTCAGGGCTTGTCTGTATGGGGATGCTATTCTAGAATCCGATAGGGTGTCTGTGAACTTAAAGTGCAATAGCTGTTTCCAAATAATTCCCCTTGTGGGCATTCTTATTCTGCATAGGTATTCCAGTCAATTTTCTCCAGATAGATAAATCCTTAATTTAGTTGTCGGACTGGGTGTTTCAAAGCTCAAAGGCCCATTTTTTTTTCTATCCCATTGCTACAAATAATTGGACAGACCAGTCAATAATTGATAATTGGACAGACCAGTCAACCAATGGTGGCTAGGTTATGTGGTGGTCAGGGATAGCTGGATCGTTCTTTATTTCAAGATGAAAACAGTGGAGTCTAATTGGCTGAGTAAATCATACCCACGTGAGTAAGGAACTTGCAGTCTGGCTCTGTTTCAGCAAAATATTCTGAGTAAAACCAATCTGGAGCACACATCTTTCATGCTTTTGGACTATCTTGCGGTGTTGACCTCTGCATGGGAACAATTGACTACTGTGTCCTGAAGAATAAGTAAGCAGCGGAGAAGTAGTAATTGGAGGAAGGGACAGACAATCTGTGTGCTTTTTATAAAGACAAAAGCAGCATAGAATTTGAACGCTCTTTGAAGGCAGCATAGAATTTGAGCCCTCTGGTTAATACTCCCCTGGTGACACGGAAAAGTCGTGACACTGGGCTACTACCTGTGACAAATCACTGAGACTTCCCTTCAACTGACACATGGTACGTCTCAGAGAACTGTCCGTCAAAAGACCTGCTGTTGGCTGGAGTGCCTCTTAGAAAAGGTTAAATGTACTTTCCTGCATATGGGTATCGTGTGTCCAGCGTAGGATCTGTAGTGTGTTAACTGCCAAGAGATCCCATCCTGTTTATTTTTAACCTGCAATGCGTTATGATGATGCTTGGACATCAAAATCCAAAAGAGCCACTCATGGTGGTTTACGTTAAATTGTACTGATGCACTTAGGATGTTTTTTCAATTATGTCAAGGGCACCTAGAGAGTATGGATAGATGCTCTTAATTAATATTGTTATAAATCTGAATAAATAAAAATTGCTATGTTCACAGCATACACACAGAAGATAAATATAAACATAAAAAACTCTCTCTGGAAGGTTACACTGTAACATGGATTTATTTCTTAGAATCCAGAACCCTTACAAGCAAGAATTAAAAAAAACAGAGAGAGACAAAGAAGCTGCTCCCTGAGGCAGAGAGGTATGACTCCCCCTGTCTTGCTTTAGGCTGGCTCTTTGCAGACTGACTGCTGAAGACCCAGATCACATGCGTTCCCTACAGAGCCCCTAGCCTGCTCGCAGGACTAGGAAACACTTGACTCTTCATGTGTGATAGGTGGTCATTTTAGTACAGTTTTCAGTACACCACAAAAATGAATCAGTAGAGAATCATAGAATCATAGAATCATAGAATATCAGGGTTGGAAGGGACCCCAGAAGGTCATCTAGTCCAACCCCCTGCTCAAAGCAGGACCAAGTCCCAGTTAAATCATCCCAGCCAGGGCTTTGTCAAGCCTGACCTTAAAAACCTCTAAGGAAGGAGATTCTACCACCTCCCTAGGTAACGCATTCCAGTGTTTCACCACCCTCTTAGTGAAAAAGTTTTTCCTAATATCCAATCTAAACCTCCCCCATTGCAACTTGAGACCATTACTCCTCGTTCTGTCATCTGCTACCATTGAGAACAGTCTAGAGCCATCCTCTTTGGAACCCCCTTTCAGGTAGTTGAAAGCAGCTATCAAATCCCCCCTCATTCTTCTCTTCTGCAGACTAAACAATCCCAGCTCCCTCAGCCTCTCCTCATAAGTCATGTGCTCTAGACCCCTAATCATTTTTGATCAACCCCTAATCCCCTTCGCTGGACTCTCTCCAATTTATCCACATCCTTCTTGTAGTGTGGGGCCCAAAACTGGACACAGTACTCCAGATGAGGCCTCACCAGTGTCGAATAGAGGGGAACGATCACGTCCCTCGATCTGCTCGCTATGCCCCTACTTATACATCCCAAAATGCCATTGGCCTTCTTGGCAACAAGGGCACACTGCTGACTCATATCCAGCTTCTCGTCTACTGTCACCCCTAGGTCCTTTTCCGCAGAACTGCTGCCTAGCCATTCGGTCCCTAGTCTGTAGCGGTGCATTGGATTCTTCCATCCTAAGTGCAGGACCCTGCACTTATCCTTATTGAACCTCATTAGATTTCTTTTGGCCCAATCCTCCAATTTGTCTAGGTCCTTCTGTATCCTATCCCTCCCCTCCAGCGTATCTACCACTCCTCCCAGTTTAGTATCATCCGCAAATTTGCTGAGAGTGCAATCCACACCATCCTCCAGATCATTTATGAAGATATTGAACAAAACCGGCCCCAGGACCGACCCCTGGGGCACTCCACTTGACACCGGCTGCCAACTAGACATGGAGCCATTGATCACTACCCGTTGAGCCCGACAATCTAGCCAGCTTTCTACCCACCTTATAGTGGATTCATCCAGCCCACACTTCCTTAACTTGCTGACAAGAATGCTGTGGGAGACCGTGTCAAAAGCTTTGCTAAAGTCAAGAAACAATACATCCACTGCTTTCCCTTCATCCACAGAACCAGTAATCTCATCATAAAAGGCGATTAGATTAGTCAGGCATGACCTTCCCTTGGTGAATCCATGCTGACTGTTCCTGATCACTTTCCTCTCCTCTAAGTGCTTCAGGATTGATTCTTTGAGGACCTGCTCCATGATTTTTCCAGGGACTGAGGTGAGGCTGACTGGCCTGTAGTTCCCAGGATCCTCCTTCTTCCCTTTTTTAAAGATGGGCACTACATTAGCCTTTTTCCAGTCATCCGGGACTTCCCCCGTTCGCCACGAGTTTTCAAAGATAATGGCCAAGGGCTCTGCAATCACAGCCGCCAATTCCTTCAGCACTCTCGGATGCAATTCGTCCGGCCCCATGGACTTGTGCACGTCCAGCTTTTCTAAGTAGTCCCTAACCACCTCTATCTCTACAGAGGGCTGGCCATCTCTTCCCCATTTTGTGATGCCCAGCACAGCAGTCTGGGAGCTGACCTTGTTAGTGAAAACAGAGGCAAAAAAAGCATTGAGTACATTAGCTTTTTCCACATCCTCTGTCACTAGGTTGCCTCCCTCATTCAGTAAGGGGCCCACACTTTCCTTGGCTTTCTTCTTGTTGCCAACATACCTGAAGAAACCCTTCTTGTTACTCTTGACATCTCTTGCTAGCTGCAGCTCCAGGTGCGATTTGGCCCTCCTGATATCTTTCCTACATGCCCGAGCAATATTTTTATACTCTTCCCTGGTCATATGTCCAACCTTCCACTTCTTGTAAGCTTCTTTTTTATGTTTAAGATCCGCTAGGATTTCACCATTAAGCCAAGCTGGTCGCCTGCCATATTTACTATTCTTTCGACTCATCGGGATGGTTTGTCCCTGTAACCTCAACAGGGATTCCTTGAAATACAGCCAGCTCTCCTGGACTCCCTTCCCCTTCATGTTAGTCCCCCAGGGGATCCTGGCCATCTGTTCCCTGAGGGAGTCGAAGTCTGCTTTCCTGAAGTCCAGGGTCCGTATCCTGCTGCTTACCTTTCTTCCCTGCGTCAGGATCCTGAACTCAACCAACTCATGGTCACTGCCTCCCAGATTCCCATCCACTTTTGCTTCCCCCACTAATTCTACCCGGTTTGTGAGTCCAACATCCAGGCTCTGTAACCCACTTAAGGCATGTCCTTAAGTTTCATTTGACATGCTTAAGGGCTGTCCTGCCTAGGGATACGTTCCAGCATGGAGATGGCAAGCATGGGCCTCTGACCTTGGTTGGGGCCTCAGGCATAATTGTAATACAGATAATGATATAATCATTCAAGACCCAGTCCTGAGCACTGTTTCCATGGCTGCAGCGGACATGTAAGTGCAGGAAGTCTATGTAAACAAGCTACACACAAGGAACTTGCCCTTCTTGGTCGCACCAGGCTGAACGCAGTCTTCATAAGCAAAGCTCATGTAAATAAGCTTCCTGGCCCAGCTTGTGCTCTGGCCCTTCTCTCTTCTGAGTGTGTCTACACAAGGAAATATTCTGCCTGATCTCCAGTAGCCATGGTGCAGGGGCTCCAATCACCCTGTCATTTGTGCAGGGGTGCAGGGGGTCTGGGGAGGCTCGTGCTTTGTTACAGATCTTTCTTTCCATTGCAATAACTAGCTAGAAGTTTACACAAAGATCCTGCTGTCTGGAGTGAAAAAGCTAGCAGGCTGCATGACTCATTCCCACATTACCATGGTTTCCAAAGAACTAAACGACAGCCTTTTACAGTGCTGCAGAATAGGCAAAAAAAAAAAAAAAAAAAAAAAAAAATCCACCTGCCCCACTGAGCCTTTGTTTTGCTGGTTTGTATTTTCTCCCACAAAGAACAGGCTATAGCAGCCATTTAACTTGCTCCGTATGATGGTGAAACCAAGTCTTGGCCATGTGAAAGCCCCGGTGATGGGGCAGAATCGTTTCTGGAATAGTCTCTGGTTGGGGCCAAGGAGAGCAAAACACTCAACCGGTTCAACTGATGTGGTTTCTGAATAGGGGGACATGTGAAAAAGGCACTTGACTTTCAACTATTCCCCCCCAAAATATTTTGACCTAGATTTTCTTTTTTTTTTTTTTGCTGGTGAAAATGGGTGCGCTGCAGCTCTGGCTTCGGGCTTTCCGCTGCCTCAGTTTCACCATGTTGGCTCCTCAGTAACTTCACAGAGGCTTTCATGTGTCAGATAACACCCCTTCTTGGGGGCTGGCTTATTAACAAAGACCAAAGCCTTCCTAGCTGGTACTGGGTCTCTGCGCTCCCCAGCCCTGAGCCTGGGAGCTGAGGAGACTCTGTTTGTGTGGAGCAACTTATGCACACCTCCTGCGCCTTTGAGTCTCTCTCCCTGCTTTCTATCAAGCAGTAACTCCCAGGGCTTCGTACCTAGTCTGTAATTCTCTCCCCAGAGGCGCGAGAAGGACTGACTTTAGCCATGTGACCTGCCTGTCTTGTGACTCTGCTTATTTTCTCCACCTGGGGAGATGAGCTAAGTGTGTCACAGTTGGGGTGGGATCCATCTGCCTTAAAGGGCCAGTCACCCTATAATGCAGTGTAATTTCACTGAAGTCAACACAGCTGCACAGACCTGCTGATGAATCAGCCTGTTAATTCTAGTCCTTGGATAGGATCAGACCATTGGATTTAGGAGGCAGAAAGAAGGGTGTTCTTGCAACAGCAGGGGGAAATTCTCCCTCTGGATCCGCCTAGTCGGTTTCCATGCAGATGTCCTGCTCTCCCCACGTGGGAAGAATTCCCATGGATGGGTCTGGTTCACTATTGCCTTGTACCTTGTGTAATCCTTTGCACCAGTGAAAAGGGTGCATCACATGCTACTATGCTGAATTGATAGGAATTTATATCTACTTTGCACAAGTGTAAATGACTCCATGGAGGATAGGACAGTGGATGAATTGAGCCCGATATCAGTAGGAGCTCTGTGCATACAAGGAGAGTCTAATGGGACAGGAAAACCCGCCAGATTTTCTATTAGCTATAGAGAGGGCCCTATCAAATTCACGGTCCATTTGGTCAATTTCACAGTCATAGGATTTTAAAAATCGTCAATTTAATGATTTCAGCTATTTAAATCTGAAATTTCACGGTGTTGTAATTGTAGGGGTCCTGACTCAAAAAGGAGTTGTGGGGGAATGGGGGGGGCAGGGTTGCGGTATTGCCACCCTTACTTCTGCGCTGCCTTCAGAGCTGGGCAGCTGGACAGCAGCAGCTGCTGGCTGGGAGCCCAGCTCTGAAGGCAGCGCTTCCACCAGCAGCAGCGCAGAAGGAAGGATGGCCTGGTACGGTGTTGCCACCCTGACTTCTGCACTGCTGCCTGCAGAACTGGGCCCCCAGTCAGCAGCTGCCACTCTCCGGCCGCCCAGCTCCAAAGGCAGTGCAGAAGTAAGGGTGGCAATACCGCGACCCCGCTAAAATACGCTTGCGACCCCCCCCCCTGCAACTCCCTTTTGGATCAGGACCCCCAATTGAGAAACACTGGTCTCCCCTGTGAAATCTGTATAGTATGGGGTAAAACACACACAAGACTAGATTTCATGGCGGGGAGACAAGATTTCACAGTCTGTTATGCGTTTGAGAACCCCTGGTCTAGCAGAAGCAGTTAGCTAAGTAGGTGGTGGTAGTTCACCTTGAATGGTCCCTTAGAATCGAACTAGCTGTTCGATCTTGTGTTTGGCTGTGACACTGAGGACCTTTCCTGGACCTGAAGAGGAGCTCTGTGGAGCTTGGCAGTGTGTGTCTCACTAACAGAAGGTGCTCCAGTAAAAGATATTTCCCCACCTACCTTATCGCCTTCACTAGGAGGGTGGTGAAGCACTGGAATGGGTTACCTAGGGAGGTGGTGGAATCTCCATTCTTAGAGGTTTTTAAGGCCCGGCTTGACAAAGCCCTGGCTGGGATGATTTAGTTGGGGTTGGTCCTGCTTTGAGCAGGGGGTTGGACTAGATGACCTCCTGAGGTCTCCTCCAACCTTAATCTTCTATGATTCTGTGATCTCTTGGATATAACATGACACACAGCCCTGTTCACTAACTAATACGAAACGCCAAAGGCCTGAATCTGTTCTCACTTTCTCCAATTTCACGTTGCTTGTCACTTCACTGATTTCAGCAGAGGCGTTGGTGTGATATCAGAAGGGAGCGCTGGGACCCTGTTTCTTCACCACCGCGAGTTTTGCCATTGACTTTATGGCAGCAAGATCAGGCCCTAATTGACGTCCACAATCTGATGCAAGAAAGGGGGAGGGATAGGTGAGAGGATTTGCACCTTCTAAACCCTGCAGCGATGCTTGTTCTCCGGTTGTCATAGACACAACAGTCTAGCAGGCATTCAGTGTCTGTCTCTATGGATACCTTAGTGCTGAGATTATTTAAAAGGGAGAAGAGTAGGGAAAAAAATCCTCATTAACTTGGCAGCACAGATGTTGTCTGTAACAGGAAGGGTTTTTGTTTTTTGTTTTTTTATTAAAGAAATAGCTGACATTAATAGAGTTACAATATCCCAAAGGAATTTTTGCTTTGAATTTGGGGCTTGAAAGAGCCTCGGATCTCAATCACCACATCTACAATGACAAGAAATAGGATCCATAATTCACATTCCAAGGCAGCTCCACTGGCAAATGGGGTGTAGTGTAGACAAGCCTCCCCCGGTTTTACTACCTAATAGCAACACCCAGCTTTTGTGTATTGCATTTCATCCGTAGGTCTCAAAGCACTTTCCAAAGGAGGCAAATAGTCCCGTCCCAATTTTACAGAGGAGGAAGCTGAGGCTTGGTTGAGGTCACACAGCAAGTCAGTGACAGACCCAGGTCTTCTGAGTCCCAGTCCAGTGCTCTCTGCTCTACACACTAAAACAGGACAGGAGGATGGAGCTGGCAGAAGAGTCTGGGCCATGGGCCCAACACTGTCTTGCTGTGCTACTCTGCTATTCTAGGGTGTCTTTAATGCTAGAATGGGGCTGTTCACAAGACTGTCCTGTTAAGACATGGTCCTCACTGTTGGAAAAGTTTGAGGTCCGCCCCACCCCACTCACTGCAATCGCAGATCAGTAGGAATGGAAAGGGAGGGAGTTCAGAGTGAGTTCTGCTTCCTGCCAGGTATGCCTCCTATTCAAGTGTAAACATGATGTGGGAATCTTTCTTCTTTGTATTTTCCTACTCCTAACTTTAAAAGTTTATTTCTGGTTGAAAAGAAAAAGTAAAATGTCTCTTTAAAAGATCATCTTCCTAGGTTGCAACTATATCTGAATCTAATCTATCTAAACTAACTCATTGTCATCCTCCACATCCCTCCTTAAAACTCGCTCCTCTGCTGTGATGCCTACCAAAAATTTGACAAGGGCTAGACACCATAGGAAGGCTCTCTTTAGCATATTTCTGAGGGTCTTCCACTCAATATCAACTCTCTATCAATATCAGCTCAGTATCAAATTTGCTAGTCTCTAAGGCGCCACAAGGACTCCTCGTTGTTTTTACTGATACAGACTAACTCGTCTACCACTCTGAAACCAACCTCCTTATGGCGGCCTACCTCCATGGTCAAACAAGGAGAAGATGGAAGGGAAATACTGAGCAAGACCTAACAGCTCTTAATGTGAATCAACGGAGAAAAAATGTGCCCTTGACAGAGAAGGGTGGGGACAATTGTGAAAGCGGCCCAGGATCTATATGGGCTATAGAGCCAGGGAGCGAGTAGGTATTGATTGGGCTGTTGGTGTGCCGAGACCGCAGCCTATCACGCTGACCAATATTGTCTCATTTATTCCTTGTGCTCCTCCATCAATCTGTTGGTATCCATCTGTTGCCTTGTGTCTTACACATAGATTGTAATCTTTTTGGGGCGGGGACTGGTTTGTTGTTTGTTAGTTTTTTTCTGTTCTGTGTTTGAACAGTGCCTCGCACAATGGAGTTTTGGTTCATAACTGGAGCGCCCAAGCGCTACCACCATACAAATTACCAATAGGAATCCTGTCATAGCCTGTTATTTTTATCTCCCTTCTCCCCACAATATCTTTCTTACCTAATAAAAACAAGTGTACATTATACTCACAGTAATAAAGGCCTGATCTTCTAGGCACTGGGCACTCTTAACCCTTTCACTGAAGGGATCAGGCTCCAGGGTAGAGCTGGCTGGAAAACTGTAGGTTTTTGAAAATTTTGAGTTTCTGGTGAAAAATCAAAATCCAGAAATATTTTGAGGTTGAAATGCAGCAGTGTCTCATGGGAGTTGTAGTTCAGGTACCTTGTCCCCCTGGTTCTCCGTCGGCTGGGCTCCCTATAGATTGGACTGCATTGCTTGGGGAGACAGCACATCATGGCAGCCACATGGATGCGGGGATGTAGTCTGGCCGGGGAGCCAAGCCAAAAGAGGAGGATTGGAAATGAGGCAACTGAGCTACAACTCCCAGGAGGCACTTTGGCGGTATTTCAGCATCAAAATATTTTGGTTTTCAGATACTGTTTTATGAAAAAAAAAATCAAATATTTTTGCAGAAAGCAGACATTTGGTGGAAGAATTTTTCACAAACCCCCAGTTTTTCACTGAAGCATAGTTTTCATGGAAAACTTTTGACCAGCCCTCTTCAAGGGGCCACTTTTCTCCATTTTCTTGCACTTTGTGCAGTTATTTACACCAGTGCAATACAAGTCTAACATGCTCCCATTCTGATGTGGAAGAGTTTTGTATCCAGTTCACACTGGTGTAAATGGCTACTCAAGGCTCTTGACTGTGGTGAACAGGCTTTGAATGCACAAGATGGTGGAAATTGGTTTTATGTCCAATTCACACCATGGATAAGAGGTGGAGATCAGAGTTTTCTTCCTCCTTTGTAGGCTGTCCTTCCATGATGAAATGCCCCATCTGTCTTGAGCTGTCTGGTTATTTTTAAATGGCAACAGATACCCACCTTTGGCACCCCCACCTTCTCCACATGAAGGCAAATGATGGGGAGTCCGTCAGACCCTATCAGAGACACCTATCTTTTACAGTTGTTGGGAGCTCATCTCCAAACCACACCCCGCCATAACAACCTTTTTCAATATTTCCATTGTGTTTTTTTCCTTCCCAAATTCTGGTCATCCCTTCTCCCACCCCAGCTCCCGAAAGTATGTATAGTAACTTCAGAGAGACAACAATCATCTCATTCAAAATAAAGCTGGAACACAGCCTGAGAAATATACCCTGACAAAGATGAGTCTGTTTAGAATCCTTTGCCAGAACTTAGTTTCAGTTACATCTTTGAGTTATTTACCATTGTCTGTAGTCAAAGTCTGTGGTTTTATTAAAGAATTTTAGTATCATTCCATCAACTCCCTGGCTAAGATTAAAGCAAAGAAAGCTTAGAATTTTTCTTATGTTGTCAGCCATTCCCATCTCTGCTCATTTTGATGTCCCTGCAGATTCATTTATAACAAAGGTTTAAAGGATTGCGAGAAGGCTCCTGTGAGCAAGAGAGAATGAGCTACTGGTGGCTAGAAAACAACCCAGCCCGATCCTTCCACTCTGTGTCTTCACTAGAATCTTTCAGAGCTACTTCCAGGAGACGATGAGGAAACCAGCACCCAGAAATCTGCAAATTGCCCTTTTAGTTTAGTTATTAGCCCAATATCTTTCATATAGCAAAGAGTGGAAGTCGCCCCTGAACAGAGGGCCAGCGCGAAGACTAGACGCCAGTTAAACCCTATTTAGAAGTAAACTTCATCTGGAAGGAATAATGTGGGTTAGTATTGTTTCACACTAGGAGCAGGATAGCATCATAACCTTCACCTAAAGCTGTTTTTTGTACACTCCTGGAACCTGACTGGGCGTAGAGTGAAAACACATTGCCATCTCTATTAATAGAAAGCAAACATGTATAATTACCTACACAGGGAGAAGAGAGACAAGGTGGGTGAGGTAATATAGTTTTTCGGACCAACTTTTGCTTGTGAAACAGAAGAGCTTTGTGTAGCTCAGGATCAGTGGTCCATCTAGCCCAGTATCCCGTCTTCTGTAAGTGGCCAATGCCAGATGTTTCAGAGGGAATGAAAGGAAGAGGGCAATTATTGAGTGATCTAGTCCCTGCCAGCCACTCCTAGAGTCCGGCAGTCAGAGGCTAGGGACACCTAGAGCATGAGGTTGTGTCCCGACTCCCTGACCATCCTGGGTAATAGCCATTGATGGACCTGTTCTCCATAAGCTTATCTAATTCTTTTTTGAACCCAGTTATACTTTTTTTTGGCCTTCACAACATCCCCTGGCAATGAGTTGTGTGAAGAAGTATTTCCTTTTGTTTGTTTTAAACCTGCTGCCTGTTAATTTCATTGGGAGACCCCTGATTCTTGTGTTATGTGAAGATTAAAGATCAGACTGGAAATGAGACTCACATTTTTAACGGTGAAAGTCTGTGGTGGTTTCTCCACAAGTTATGGGGCCAGATGCAGAAATCACTGGGTGAAATTCTATGGCCCAGAGCTAGTCAGAGCAGATAATCATAATGGACTGTTCCGCCCTTTGTCCAGGAAGCTATTACTTTTAGAGATGGATGAATGGCAATAATAGATAAATGTGACCCTTATCATTATCTAACATGTCTCGATTTGTTTCTGCAAACTGTGAGTGTTCACCAAATAGTTGAAAGAAAAGGAGTACTTGTGGCACCTTAGAGACTAACCAATTTATTTGAGCATAAGCTTTCGTGAAGTGAGCTGTAGCTCACGAAAGCTTATGCTCAAATAAATTGGTTAGTCTCTAAGGTGCCACAAGTACTCCTTTTCTTTTTGCGAATACAGACTAACACGGCTGTTACTCTGAAACCAAATAGTTGAGGCATCTAATTTTCAGCCTCTGGGTTGTTCACTGATTATTTACTATTCATTATTCATGGGGCGAGACTTGCCACATGGTATTGTTTAAAAAGTTTAGGAGGACTTGTGGCACCTTAGAGACTCACACATTTATTTGAGCATAAGCTTTCGTGAGCTACAGCTCACTTCATCGGAGTGAGCTGTAGCTCACGAAAGCTTCTGCTCAAATAAATTTGTTAGTCTCTAAGGTGCCACAAGTCCTCCTTTTCTTTTTGTGGATACAGACTAACACGGCTGTGACTCCGAAACCTTTAAAAAGTCTGTCATCCAATCGGAGGAGAAACAAGAGAATGGAAAGTAAACCCGGTGTTGATGAACATGGTTGTGAACTGATCTAGTCTATTTAGGTTCTCATATTGCACTCCTCACTGTCAGCCCTTGGAATGTCTGACAATAACAAATGACCTCAGGAATAGCAGCCAATCAAATTCAAGTAGTTTATATGCAACTCTGTTCTTTTTCTTGTCATTTATTAGACCAGCTATAACTGCCTTAATATATCTTTGTCTGTGATGCAAGGTCTTACAGGCTAGATAACCCCCACGCTTTTATATATCAGGCACTGAGTATTTAACTTAAAATGTGGTTCTACTGTGAGAAGAGGCTTTGTTTAAAAAAAAAAAAAAGAAAAGGTGAGATGGATCTTTCATATTTCATTCGCTCATGGATCTTCAGGGTTCATTATATTTAACAAAAAGATTAATTTTCCCATCGCCAGCCCTGCAAACACCGGAGGGGACCTGAAAAATCAAACTCTATTTTCTGCGGTAATCGCTGGTGGTCAAAATGTTCCAGTCAAAATTCAGTTGACAATTTTTGCTGGTGATGTGTGAGACTAGGGTGACCAGATGTCCCGTTTTTAAAGGGATAGTCTCGTTTTTTGGGACTTTTTCTTATATAGGCGCCTATCACCCCCCACCCCCGTCCCGTTTTTTTCACAGTTGCGATCTGGTCACCCTATGTGAGATGGAATAGAATCTGGTTCACTTCCTTGTAGATATGATGACTCTGCAGGGCACATGTGTTTGTGCTAATAAAGTCTGTCTCTCATGCTCACATGGCCCCTGTCATTGTATCTCAGCACCTCACAATCTTTGTTGTTTTTATCCCGTGAGGTAGGGAGGTGCTATTATCCCCATTGTACAGGTGTGGAACTGAGGCACCGTGAGACTAAGGCTTAGATCCTCAAAGATATTTAGGGTCGTAACTTGCCTTAAAATCAGTGGAAGTTAGGTAACTTGCTCAAGGTCACACGGGAAGCTTCTGGCGGAGTAGGGACTTGAACCTCCATCTTCGAAGTGTGTCACTAATGCCCTAATTACTGGTCCGTTCAGACTCACAGGAGCAGAACTGCTGGGTGAGAAGGAACATCTTCACGCGGCGACTGTTACAATTGTAACTGCACTTAACAAAACACGTTCTCTTCACAGTCCAGGAGCGACGAGGGAGGAATCTAGGCTGGGGCTTTCAAAGGAGGTTAAGTGAGTTGGGTGCCTGCCTGCCATTTAAGTTATGCCTAATTGCCTTAGGCTTCTTTCAAAATCCCAGCCTTCACCTTAAAGCTTTTTGTATCAGATGGAAAATATATATATATTCTTCAGCCCTCTCGTGGCGGTTTCTTATCTCAGCAGCCTTCTGACAACGGCTCATTTGATTCGCATTGTATTTGAATGATAATGCAGATGGGGGAAAATGTTGAGTTGTTTATTACATGTTAAAACCTTTTAACGAGACCTTGTATAGAAGTGAATTACTCTCTGGGGCAGGGCCGGCTCTAGGTTTTTTTGCCGCCCCAAGCAAAAAAAATGTTTGGCTTTTACACGTGTTTGCACTTGGCAATTTTTTTTTGTTTTTGTTTTGTTTTTTGACTGTTTAAAATAAAAAAAAAATATGAAAACAGAGAATTTGTAGTTGGTGAAAGAAAACAATGTCCTACTCATGTACTCATTTACTTACCAGGCCGGCCATGGAGTGAGCTGGGCTGTGTCTGCCAGGGCAGAGCTACGGCTGCCCCTGCGCCGGAGGCCTTGGCATAGGCAGGACATTAGCGCCGACCCCAGGGCTCACGTGGTCCGCACAGGTCGGACCAAGTCACGCTGCTGGCGGGGTGCCCAGCCTGGCTATTGCTGCCGAGTAACCAGAGGGGCCTGGAGCTGCGTGGGGGGCACCGAACAGCTCTGCCTCCTGTCTCTCCTTCCCCGCGAGCACGCCCGGGGGCTTGGCGCTGCCCTCCGGAGCTGGGCGTCGCAGCCCCGGGCTGACAGGAGCAAGCAGCGGGTGTTTTGGTGGGAGGAGAGAGGCTGCCCGGTCCCTCCAGCCAGGCCCCCCCCGCTCCCTCTCCCCATGCTTGCTTTGCTGGTGCCTCGAGCCGGTCCTGCTCTGTGGGCTCAAGAGGGTATTTCACTGGTCAAGATAATAGGCCACAGGTGCAGAGATCCCAAAGTGTCTGAAATTCTAGACCAGTTCACCTCAGGATCTGAACTTGGCAACCCGCTGGGGCAGCACCTCTCACAAACGCCAACAGTTGTTTAAAAATAAAGAGCATGCATTTAATTTTTTCATACCTATTGTAATCCCCCAAACCTGATACCGAGCAACTTGCTTAATATTTCCTTTGCAATGCTGACCTCTGCAGGCAAATATCAATACTACTAGAATAGAAGGCTCTAGGTAACAGGACCTTATTTATAACAACATGCAAAGGCTAGTGAACGTTTGCCCCCTTGTTTGGTAGGTAGAAAGCAAACTGTTACAGTTAAAGGCCTTTCCTCTGTGTGGAAGCTGATGGGGAGTAGAGACCTAAAGGTGTGCAGTTCTGATAAAGCGGGCTAATAGGTCATCGGCTTGTCGTCATGGGAATTAGGTGCCTTGGCCCTTCTGAAAATCCCAGTTAGGAGCCGAAGTCTTTTCGAAAAATGGAGCTTCGGCTGTTGGGAGAGCTCATTGCTTTTGACAATCAAGCCCTGATCATCTTGTGTGTCTGTAAAATGGGGATGAGGCTGATAACTGTCTACTCTGGGAGACTTAATTTCTTCATGTTTGCAATTTGCTTTGAGATCCTTGGATGAAAGGTGCTAGAGAGAAAATGCCAAGGGTGGTTAGGGTTTGACTGATTGCAGCATTACGTGCCACTTGTTTTTTCCACAATAAGGAAACACAATGCTTCAAAATAGAGGGGGGAAGAAGCCAGAAGAAAAATGGAAACTTTCTCCCGAAGGAAGTAAAAGCAGAGGGAGGATCACATAGGAAGGAAACTTAATTGAATAATGGAGGAATTTGGCATGAATGGGCATAATGAACCAAGCAGAAATCTTGAGCAGTTGCAGGGGAAAACAATAACATGGAACTAATTTGCAGTGACCACCCCACCCAAATGGTACAAAGCGGGGAGAATTGGCAGAGAGGACTGTGAATAGAAAAGGACCCCTCATTAGCAGTAGAATGATGTTACTTCTGTCGCAAATTCTTCTTGGGTGAAAGCAGCCAGCTAAAAAGGGATTCTTAGAACTGGGGCAAATAAAGCCAAGCACAGCAGGAGAACTCAGGAAAAAATTGCAATGAAAGGAAAACAAAAATAGATTCCCTACTTTGTGAGGTATAGATAGGTATCCAAAATGCTTATGTGAGCTCTCTGGGCTGAGAGTTTAAATGAGAAGGAAGCAGTCACAAGGATTACACAAACTAGCTCTGCACACTTATCTAGCCTTGTGCCTTTAGTCTGAGATGTGCTATGTGCAGGGTTCATAAAGGTCACTCAGCTGCTCAAATTGTCATGCTGCTCTTACATCAAAGGTTTAGGGTAGATGGCCTTTTATTGCTACTGCTTGAGTTCATAAGCCTCATTTATCCTGATTCAATTAAAGTCAGGGAGATCATTTTTAAGTGGGTAAAAACAATCCAAGGAGGGGGTGTGGGGGAAGGAGGGGTCCAGAGCAGGGGCATGCCTTTGGGATAGGTCACCCTGCATGCCCTGGGGGTTCTGAGGGTCGAACCCAGCGATGGGGCAGATGACCCGCACTGCACCAGTCAAGAAGGGGTTAAAGAACTCTCATGGTCCCCATCAGCCCCAACCCACAGCACCTGTGTGACTTGTCCGGCTTCAGGTGGGCCCAGGAAAGGGAGGAGCTCAGGCCAGGCAGGCTGGGGCTCTGAGACAAACAGAGCTAGAGCTCCCAGCCTGGGGCATGTGCCGGAGAAGGGCACCAGCCTGAGCCCTCTGAGGAGAAAGACCACAGGCTGGTTTGTTTCCTGGCCGGGACTAATTCTTGGCCTTTAGCCGTGCAGGAGGGTAGAAGCTGAGGCTGCCTGCGGCATCGGAGAGACGGTTTCCCCTCCTCGGCGTGAGGAATGGGGTCCGGGCTGTGCACCTATTTTCCTTTTGGTTTGGACTGTTTCATACACCCTCCCGCCAACATCTGGAAGGGTGAGGACTTGCCAAGAGGTCCAGCCAGAGCACTCTACTGCATCCTGCAGGCCTGGACCACAGCCCTGCTGTTCCAAGGGAAGACTACATGAGGTAAGCAAGGTGCTTTGCCTTCACCCCAAGGGGGTGACCTCGAGATGTAACTTTTGACCAACCCCCAGCTCGGGAGTTTGTCTATCCAGTCTCTGCTTACGTTAACGTCTCTCATTATAAGCATGCTTAAAAAGACCTTGCTGGTTCTAGGGGTCCCTCTTTTTGCGGCTTCTTTCTGCCACCTGATCTGTGTGCAAAAGAACAGCAGCTTCGCTGCTTAAGGGAAACCATATTAGCAACAGCTGTGTCGAAACACCAGGTGTGGTTCTGAGGCCCGTGGTGAGCGGGGCTGATTCTGACTGTGCTACGAATGTAACTGGAGAGCTACCGTCTCACTTTAAGGGGGGCAAATAGGTTTATCTCGAGCTGGGTAGAGCGAAAAGGGGGCAAATTGCAAAACTGGATGCAAAATACCCTCCTCTTTCTCCTGGCACGTTTCAAAATTCAATTTTGAAACTAGAAATTCTGTCCAAATGTTGAACGCTTCCACCAGCTCCAAGTGCCACCCTTTTGCAAGAAGAAAAGGAGGACTTGTGGCAGCTTAGAGACTAACAAATTTATTTGAGCATAAGCTTTCGTGAGCTACAGCTCACTTCATCGGCTGCATGCAGTAGAAAATACAGTGGGGAGATTTTATATACACAGAGAACATGAAACAATGGATGTTACCATACGCACCGTAACGAGAGTGATTGGGTAAGGTGAGCTGCTACCAGCAGGAGTGGTGGGGGGGGGTGTAAAAAAACCTTTTGTAGTGATAATCAAGGTGGGCCATTTCCAGCAGTTGACAAGAATGTGTGAGGAACAGTGTGGGGGCGGGAGGAAATAGTTTTACTTTGTGTAATGACCCATCCACTCCCAGTCTTTATTCAAGCCTAAGTTAATTGTGTCCAGTTTGCAAATTAATTCCAATTCAGCAGTCTTTTGCTGGAGTTGTTTTTGAAGTTTTTTTGCAAGCTGGTCCCTCCCGATTTGCAATGAACCACTTGTCTGTTTGGGTTGGATTGCTTCTCTGCCACCTCAGTCACATTCTTTGCTTGGCGAGACCTAGGCTACCAGGAAGAGAGGCCAAACCAGGGGTGTTCTCCTCGAGCTTTATTCTCTAGACTTGCACTCACACGTGGCAAGGTTCCCAGTTCAGGGAAGTTCAGGCCCTACTTCCGTTATTCCTTCAGCTGGTGTTACCCAGGGTATGTGTAGGAAAGCTGCCTGCTCCTGCCATTTGGCTGGCGGTGGTAAGAGGAGGGAAGTGTCCACCTGTTTCAAGACTCCATCCCTAGCCGAGGTGGGGCCTTGGAGTCAGAATGCTGTAAAGTCGTTGCTGGGGAACAGAGACGTGTGTCTGTAGCACGGGTTTATAACTGACACACGCCCGTGGTGGTGGTTTGAAAACACTCGGAAACGGCTAAAAGCACTCCCTCGGCTGGTGGCAACGGCTGGTCTTTTACCCTCCCAGTGAGCTACCCCACTGGATGGCAGCACCATTTGTTCACCTCTTGTACACCCGTAACTCCTATTGTTTCCAGTAAGAGGTGTGGGTGATCTGCACCTTTGAAAATCCAGGCCAGCGTTTGCCTCTCTCCAGAAAGCTAATATCTGTAATGCAAGAGGGAAAACATACCATGCCAGGAGCCTCCCTGCTCTGTTCCTAAACCCAGTTAAAGGGGAATTAATAGCTCCCCTAAATAGCCATTTTCAAGCTCTTTTCCCCAGCTGGAGAATGGCTGTCAGAATCTAGCACTCCTTTGCAACTGTCCTAGCTAGACCACTCTGAAAGCCACAGTGCTACACTATTGAAGAGCGCTTTGCCGGTACAGAGGTAGTGTTGTCTGCTGGCTAGTTGAGGGATAGGGTGGAAATGCGGGTTTCTAGATGAGCTATTTCAGCCTCTGCCCCATTTACATGCTGCGACCAGTAGCTAACCCACATAACTGCTTTGTGCTTGATCCTTTCCCTCTGTAAAACATCAATAGTATGCCTCTCCTTGCGTTGTGAAACTGAGGGCATGATTTGCCTGTCACTGACACGAGCATGAATCTGGTGTAACTTCAGGAGAGTAACACTGGCCTAACGCAGGTTAGGAGAATCTGTCCCATTACTGTTGGTGAGTGTTTTGGGCTCGTTGGATTGTAAAATCAGGCAAAGGGGAGTCTTGGAACTGCAACTAATTGCACAGCGCTAATGCCGAGACTCCGAATATCCCCTGTGCTTGTGTGTGTGTGGAAGAGCTTTGGGTCAGGCTCTGCTCACACTGATTCACTGGCTTGACCCTGAACTTGCACCAGTGGCTGGTCCTGGCAACCCAAATGCTGCTGTCTGGAGCAGAGCTACTTGAGACGTGCTAATGTATCGGAGCAGTAACAAATGCCCCGTCTCTTCACCATTGCACGGGGCTCTCTTGGTGACAGATAGTGACTTACGAGCACTAAATCACTCTCTCAGGCGTGATCACTCACCTGCGATTTCCTTCGTTTGTGAAAAGTTACTGCTGTCAAGCCCAGGATAACTAATTCGAGCACTGTAGCTCCAGCCGGCAGGAATGGAATTGATAACTCAGAGATGAATGATTAAAATTTATCACTGGATCAATAAACCGAGTGATTATTGTTTCAGTCAATAAAGTGCCGTGCAGCAGGAATAAATAGGAATGTTAATTTCCAACTGTGGGACTTCTGCATCCATGGTTCTTCATGCCATTGTTCTCTGATGTGTATATATGGTTCCCCCCAACCCCCCACTAGCAAGGATCCCTGAATGCCATGGCAAATTAGAACATCGTCCCATAAAACTGCCTGGGGGGAGGGGGTAGCACTTGATTGTTGGATAAAAGGTGAAAGGCAGCAGTCTTGGTAAATAAACCCCTGTTGATGGCTCCAGAAAGTGAAATGTTAAAACAAATACTTTTTTTTTTTGTCCGCTACAGGGGAATGGCTTCTCGGTTTCTAGTTGTTTTTCAGGTGACTCTGTGTGTCACATGTTTGGGGGAGGAAGAAGAGGGGAATATGGTGTGTGTTTGTGTTCTTATGATACATCCTAAAGGCTCTAGCAGTTCTTGGGCCCACTGTGCTAGCCACTGTACATTGGCAAAAATAAGAGATGCCCTACCCTAAATAGTTGACAATCCAAGTAGACAAGAGAAAGGGGGAAATAAGCATAGAGGAATGAAGTGATGTGCTTAGGATAACACAGCAGATTAGAGGCAGAGCTGGGAACAAGCTCTGAACTCCTAACTCGAAGGTGAGTGCCCTATCTACTGGATCACACTGCCTTTTAGTGAGTGAGTTTAGTTCGTTTAGTTAGTTAAAGTAAAACTGTGGGTGCATGAAGGATCTTACCAGGGAAGATTCTTCTCCCCTCTTGGGCATAGCTTTTGTTCTGTTCATGCCAGACCAATAAATTCCTTCCTTCCTACAAGACCTGTACACTTGGGCTGGTGCTGAGGTCAGGAGCTGGGTCACACAGACCCCAAACCCCTCAACCAAAATAAGAGAGGAATGAACCCTACAGGAGAAACTCTGTTTTTTTTTTTTCCTTCCACTTCCCCCACTGCAGCTTGAACTCTGGCTGCTACAACCAATGAAATCGAGCTCCCTCAGTTTAAAGACCTACCCAGAAGGTGGGAGGAAATGGTGGGGATTTATGCTGCTTGTGATCTGGGAACCTATGTTCCCTTCCTGCACAAATGATTACAAATCAGGGTAAAAACATGGCAACTCTAACAGAACTGCACTTTGCTCCCCACTCCCTGGGACCAGCATGGCAGAGAGAGCCTGGGATCAACAGCAATGTGGTACCCCACTGAACTTGGTGACTCTGTGGCATCCCCTTCAGTCCACACCCGTACTGCATGAACCAGGACCCCGCTGCAGGCTCAGGCCATTGGCCGCCCTCCCTGTCCCGGAGCACATTAGGACTGCATGGAGGAGAGGGGCACAGTGGGAGTTTCTAGACTTTCCATGTGGCTTGTCAGCAGTCCCAGGCAGGGAGCAAGTCTCAGTGAGGCTCCCCCCACAACCATCCTGGCCCTGCCCACTCTTTGCTACATGGGGGAGTGAAAGTGGCTGCAGAGTGTGAGTTGGCGGGGAAGCATCCCACAGCCCCATCACCTTCTCCCCCTTTTCCAATGGATCGTGCTTTTACTTATTTTTTGTATTGTGATAAGTAGGTGCCCCAGTCCTGGACCAGGCTCCCACTGTACTAAGCGCTGTACAAAGAACTGGTCTCTGCCTCCAAAGAACTTACAATCTGAACTCTTTCTTTCCCATGTGTTGGATGGGCACTTGTCAGAGCCACTGAAAATAAATGGCAGACATGAACGTCTTAATGCCAATTTTAGCAGATGCCTGAATAGAAAGCCTTAAGGAAAAACCAGTTGTATGATGTTGGGTAAAAACGGCAGCCAACCCCTACAGAACAGGATGATCAACAATGAATTAAGAATATCTCACCTTGCTAATGGTGCCTCTTGTCCCCAGGAAAGCAGAGTGTTTTCTCACCCATTGCCAAACTGCAGCAGTCACCTCTGGGGTGGAGCACGGCAGCTACGCACCGTTACAACAGGGTGCAAAATAACAGAGCGTCCAATAAAAAGTAAAATAAAGTTAATCTATTTAATGCGATTAATCCTGTGGCCAGCAGTCCATGTGATTTAAGTATTATTGCTAACAGCCAATGCAATCCTGCACCATCGTCCTGGAGCTGTCATGGTTTTTGCCCCTGCAGGATAAATAAAATATATCTGGGCTTTGTGTCCTGGAGAGCAGAACACTGGATCAGAATCTTCTTGAAATTTTGAGGATGTCTGAACCCAGATCTATAGTTCACAGGCTAATCTCGGAATAACAATGGTAGTATTTACCTCTTATATAGGGCTTTTCATCAGTAGATCTTCAAGTGCTTTGTAAAGGATGTCAGTGCCATTATCTCCATTTTACTGGTGGGGGTGGAGGGGACAAAGACACTCACAGGGCACGTGATTTGTCCAAGGTCACTCAGCAGGCCAGAAGCAGAGCCGAGAATGGAAACCATCTGCTGTGTGCTAAGTGCAGTGCTCTATCCACCAGCCCGCATTTCCCCCCAGCAGGCTGGGTTTTAAAATAAGGCTGAACAAATATCTAGAAACCTTGCGGACGCTTTAAAATGGCTGCTTAGGATGGATGCTTGGCATCTCACGATAGTGGTCCTGCAGCAAAGTGTGCTTTTGATATGGGAATTTAAAGCTAATTCTAGACACCTAAAGACAAGTCTTCAAACAGAGATGTTCATTTAAAGTCTTTGTAGTAAAGCTGACATCCAGTAGATGTCAGTATGTCCTCAGATGCAGATAACAGACATGGTATTTAGGCTATCAAAGGTGAGATGGGAGATGTTTCTTTGCTTTGAAAGGGAGAAATGGAATGAAGTGACAATGTTTTATTTCTATGTGACTGTGGATGGGGCCTAGACAATTATTAGCCCAGGTGTGTAGTGCTGAGCAGGATCACAAATGTTCTCTGTTGGAAAGGTTAGCTGCCTTGGTGTTTCAGAGAGTCTGTTTTTGTGAATGGTGCAGGGGATTGCTTTGCTTAATGGGGCAGAGAGCTTCGTAATGCCTGGGAGATGTTCAAAGCAAGGAGATTTTACAAACTGGAGACAACAAAACAACCAAAGACCACTGAATCAGTGTATGTAATGAAAGAGGAGCCGGTTGAAACACGTCCATTGGAAACAGCTCTCGCTTTGTGATGCATCACTGCTATGAAATCTGTTTTAAGGTGTTTTAGGGTCTAATCTAAACCCCACTCGAGTCAGTAGAAAGACCCTTTCTGCCCATGACTTCAGTGGGTTTTGGAAGGCCCTTAGTTAGTAGGGAAGAGAATATCAAGTGCTATACACACCATTGTGGAAAATGGCTGCATCTCCCAAAGGTAGAACTGAGCTAGACCAAAAAAAAAAAAAAGTCCAACTGTCCAAGAGAGGTCCAACAGAGCCAGGCCTGAGCCAGAACTCTGGCTCCATGTCTGTAACATACTTGTAAAGTGATCATTGCATTCACAGCCCGGATGCCTGGTCCTCATGGAGGTAGCCTACTGCTGCCACCAGGTGACAGAGTTGCTCCTTTAGCTGAAGTGGCAAAGGACTTTGCTCTGGTACTGAAGGTTGCTGGATCCATGTCTGCTGTCAATGTATTTTTTTGAAAACACATGGGGACTTGCAAGGAAATGTGAGGGAGGTCAGAATACCATCCCTGACCAGGATGTGATATTAAATAATGAGTCCCGCCGTCTGTGAATGGGGAAAGGGGAGAGAAGGCAAGGAGGTGATGG
The DNA here is from genome assembly GCF_015237465.2 of Chelonia mydas. NCBI lineage: Eukaryota > Metazoa > Chordata > Testudines > Cheloniidae > Chelonia > Chelonia mydas. The sequence continues at coordinate 9,955,471 of NC_057859.1, read as the reverse complement.
AAAGAAAGAGGGGAAGAATGTATGGGAGATGCTGTTTTAGAAAACTTTGTGCAGGGCAAATGATTTGTGTTGTGGGGTAGCAAGAAGCCAGATGTCCCTTCATGTAAGCCACTGATTTCCATAGCTCGTTCTTTGCTTGAGTATCCATGGTGTTACTGACAGATAGCTCTTCTGGTAGCCTTGCTGATCACCTAAAGTATTTTTGCTAAAGTGAAATCTGGCCTGATATTGACTTCTTAATGCTTCTTTTTCAGGAAAGAAGTTAGGGAATCTTGAGCTAATCGAAGTGACAGGATAATTTCTATAGCTTAATGCTTCATGGTACTTATTGACAACTTGCATAAATTCTGTGGGCGCCTGTACTCAGACCAGCGGCTCTTCAGTTAGGTGAGAAGAGCAGTGATTCATAAGGGATGTATTGGCACGTATCAGTTTGCACACTCACGGAGACACTGGGGTGTTCCCATACTATGGCAAAATAAGCTGTGTTTCTTAGTGGCTGGGATGCCGGAGTTCTCCAGTCAGCTTGACTGATGATTCTCAGGGCCCGTTCCCGTAAGATGCTGAGTGCTTCCTACAGAACACTTTAAACTCTGAGGCCCTTATGTAACCTCAATATGGCCAACTGCAAGCGTTAAAAAATCACTAGTCACCCCCCACCCCCCCCCAAAATCAGGAGATTTGTCTTTAAAACCCCCCACAAGGTTTCAAACAAGTGTAAGCGGGGGAACAGTCCCGCTCTTGTGGGGAACTTTCCTGGCTTCTGCGCTACCCCGGTGAAGTGGGCTAGCAAAAGGATCTGAGTCCTCGCTCCCACTTCCTTTACCCAGTGGCCTCCTTGCCCTTGAGGACTCCCCTTCCACTCTCCTGTCTGGCAGAGTCCTCGTAACCCCAACAAGGCTGGGCCCAGGATTCCTGGGGGGCTTGACCCCCAACCCTGCTGCGGTCACCTAGGACAGGGGCTAGGGTGTCCCCACTCCGGGGTACTCTCTCTGCACTGGGCACTTCTCTGACCATTACATACAAGTAAAAGCAAATGCAAGTTATTTAATTAACAATTAATTTTAAAAAGAATAAGGAAAAATGGGAAAGCACCCAGCTCCGGACTGCTCCAGCCCCAGCTCCACCGCTCTGTCTCTGCACTGCTGCTGCTCTGCCTCCAGCTCCCTGGGCTGCTTCCTTGGCCCCTCCGGCTCTGGTTGCTGCAGCTCCGCTCCCAGGACGGGTCTGCTCTGCAGGCTGCTTCTGTGACTCTGCTCCCAGCACGGACCTGCTTCCTGGGCTGCTTCTCTGGCCCCTCTGGCTCTGGTTGCTGCAGCTCTGCTCCTAGGGCAAGTCTGCTCTCTCTGGGCTGTGCTTCTAGCTTTGGGGCTGCAGCTCTGCTGCCAGGACAGGGTCTGCTCTCTCTGGGCTGCTTTTCTGGTCCCTCTGGATCTGGCACAGCTCTGCTCCCCAGCTTAGCTCAGGCCCCTGCTTTCTCCTTAGCTCGGACCCACTCTGTCTGACTCAGGCAAATCCAGCTCACGCGGAGGACGGGACCTCCTTGGCCTCCTGACTCTCTGATTAGCCTGCCCACCCTGTCATTTAGGCTGACCTGGAGCATTGGCCTCTCCCCATTGTTCCTGGAGGCTCTCAGTCGCAGGGTCCTGGTTTTCCATAGACCCTTCCCCTTTTAGTACTGGGAGCTAGCCAACCAAAGCATCCCCACTGAATGTTAGTAAGGGGGCAACAGTCCCCTTACACACAGAATAAATGTTGCGTTCTTTTTATTTCCTTTCTGTTGTCTGAGCCTTTAGGGTGTGCTCACCTTGCATTTTCAGGCATTTCTCCACAACCATCAGTGTAGAAACTTAATTCTTGTTCGTTTTGTTTTTTAAATGCAAGCTGAAATTCTCACTTACTAACCTGCCTCCAGGAGCTGGGGCTTGTTTATGCATGAAATGCTGCAGCCGCGCCGCTGTAGTGCTTCAGTGTTGATACTACCTATGTTGGTGGGAGGGGTTCTCCCGTTGGCATAGGTCATCCACCTCCCTGAGAGGCTGTAGCTAGGTCAACAGGAGAATTCTTCCGTCAACCTAACACTGCCTATACGGGGACTTAGCTTGGCTTAACTATGTCGCTCAGGGGTGTGGATTTTTCTGGGTCAATCTAATTTTCTAGTGTAGACCAGTCGATAGATAGTTGAGCGTCTGCTGGAGATGGAATAAAACATAGCAATGCAGCCCGTTCCTCATCAGCACTTCCCCAATCCACGCGTCTAGGGAGTAGACTTAATAATGGTGGGATTTGTTTTTACATGCAAAGAAGTTTGAAATCTGCTGCCTCCTGGAGGGATCCATTTGTGCCGTTCCCTCCACCCATTGCGTGGCATTATCGCATTTCACAGGAGTGTGAAGCGTCTGAACAAACGGAGCCAGGAAACTTTGAAAAAGGCTGCGAGCACCACCTACACCTCAGCTGCAAATGTCAACAGGAATCAAGGGGTTGATTTCCTATGCAAGCAGCATCTTCAAAGTGGGCCCCCCTCCTGGTTTCACTGGAGGGAAATACTGGCAGGGGCTGCTGCTGAGTGTGCTAGGTTCTGCAGAAATGCAGACAGGATAAACAAACCGATGTAGATTTTTTTGGCCAGGCACCTTGCAAACTCGGCTTCCCTTTGCTCCGCTGCTTGAATCTTTTGGTTGTTGACAGCTTTTTCTTCCGAACACTTGGACTCAAAAAATTCGGAGTTTTAATTAGCATTGAATGGAAATGGCTGATATGTCATGACGCATGTAACAGTGAGCTCTCATGGTAGGAACCCAGATGTTGAGAAGTGAGTCCTTTTATACCCTCAGTCCTAGGTTGCAAACATTACATGGTGGTCCATTCTGAGAGCTGGTTGAATGCTGTGTTAAAGTGCCACGTTCTGCACTCGAGCTGGCTGAGCAGTATTCAAGTGAAAAGTAGAACGAATCGAGATCGTTTTTAGATCCTGATTTCTTCAGTTGTATCGGTTTGTTCAGTGCATGGATTTCAGGCAGTGAAGGGTTGCATGCTGTTTGTTACGGCTGTATTCACATGATGGTCTCCCTACTCACTGATTGGAGGACTGATCTTTATAACCGCATCCCCCATGCCCCACCTTGACAGTGGGCCTTAATGCTGCTCTCTAGGGCTGAGACATTGTCTTGTTCCAAAGAAGTTAATGTTGCGCTATCCAGAGGATAGACAGTCCCGTTCTCTACCCTGAATAATTTAGACCCCGTCTACCCTAGCGAGCTTACAGTGACACAGATGTACTGATGCAGCTGTGCGGCTGGAAGATGGCTCGTGTAGCCGCCCCGTGCCGACGGGAGAGAGCTCTCCCATCAACATAATTAAACCACCTCCCCCGGAGCGACGGTAGCTGTGTCAGCGGGAGAGCATCTCCCGCCGACAGAGCGCTGTCCACACTGGTGCTTTGGTCGGTGTAACTTAGGTCGCTCGGGATTTTTGGGTCCGTCCCCCCCACACCCCTGAGTGACACATTTATACTGACAAAAGTGCTAGTGTAGACCTACCCTTGTTGAGACGAAAGCCATGTCTAAGCAGCAAAAGCTGTGCACAGGTTAGCATGCTCCGTCGTGAAGACAGCACAGCATTCAGCGTGCACCCAGCATTCGTGCCAGGCTTGTGCTGTACTGTCTTTGCTGCGAAGGTTTCCCATGCTAGCTGGATTCAAACTATCGCAGGGTCGGCTTGCCGGTGCCCAGATTTGCTGGGTAGACATACCCTAAGCCAAGGGACTGGCCAGGGAAGGGAAGGTGTAAGGAAGAGATGCTTGGAGAGAGGAGGATTTGAAGGCAGAGCCCAGGTTTGGCAATTAGGGCAGGGATTATATTGGATATAGGGGGCAGTATGGTAGAAGGCAGAGAATAGAAGGAAGATCAGGTTGGCTTGGAAATAGCATAGGGAGAGAGTGAGGGAATAGGAAAGCAACGAGCGCAGCGGTGCAGGTGCGGAATGACGTATAGGCAAAAGAAGAAGAGGATGAGGAATTTGAGTCTGGTGCAGTGAGACGTGAGGGGGAAACATTGTTCAGGTGCTGGTGGGGGAGCTTATGACGGACACGAGCACCCCAGTTACCCTGGTATGAGCAATGAGAGCATAAGCAAAGGCAGTAATATGTGTTGCTAACTCTAGGAACCGGGGGACTCTCCAGACCCTGCTGCACCATCTAGGTCCCACCAAGAGGGGCTGTAGCCATCCTGCTCTCTCCTGATGTATCCTATTCTGTTTGATGTCTCCCTGAGCGAGTTTTATTACAGACAAGCAGCCTCTGGGGATAGCACCGAGGAAACGAAACTCCCCAGATTTCAAGAATGCACAGTAAAGGAAATGTGTGTGAAATTGAAATGACAAGGTTATTCAGGTTGTTTCTTTAAAGATGGCTTTAGCCTGGATAGAGGGCAAGGAAGGTACTGTAGCTGAGACAGCCTCTTGTACAGTGTGGATTTGCAAAGCATTGTTCATGCAAATCCCAAAGTGCTTTACAAATCAAGGTCTGAATCTTTGCCGTCTCCACTTAGAACTTTCCTGGACAAACCACTGTTTGTCTTGACTTCCATCTCTGTCTGATTTCTGCGTCATAAAAACATGGCTGCTTTCCCAAGTTTGATCAAATAAAACACATACTTGGAAAGAGGTCTTTCCGCCTGTTTCACAGAGATGGGGAAACTGAGTCACAAATAGGCAGTGACATGCTCAAGGTCATGCAGTGAGTTAGTGGCAGAAGCAGAAATAGAAATCCTGAAGTCTTGGCTTCCAGTCCTGTGATCTAAGCAAACTTCTTTATCTTGAGATGAGTTTCTGAAATTGACATGCAGCCAAAGGCAAAATTTAGTCCCACAACTTTTCCAATTCTTAAAGGCAGAGAACAGTCAAGGGGAACGTGACTTCATTTTTCAGGGGAAGCCATAACCTGGAAAGCTGTTTCCATCTGATGTTTTAAAATCACCACTGGGATAAGTGGGACAACTCTGCTTGCCTGTCCTGAGGGTGGAAGAGGAAGAAAATATTCCCATTGCCATTGTACAGGTCTGTCTTGTTTGTTTTATTCGGACAACAGGTCTCGAGCTCGTTGGAATATTTCATGTGAAGATGTCCAATTTCAATGGAATTTTTCAAGTTTCTGTAAAAATAAATAAATAAATAATCAATTTTTTGTTGAATTTTTTGGTGGCGGTGGTAGCTGGGTGTGCTTAGAAAAACCTGAACATTTTTAATGGAAACTTTTTTCATGGAAACAAAAAAACCCTTTCCTTACCCAGCTTTATGCATTTTTCCAGCTGGTGAGAGTGTGACCATTCCAGCGTGGATCTGCAAAGGCTGTTGGAAGAGTTTTCACCATTTCCATCGGCCCACATTAGAGCCTTATGCACAGTGGTCAAGTCACAATCTTGATCCTTGCTTTCCAGAGCCCCAGAAATGCTGTAGGCTAGAGCTAAAGGCAGAACTAGCTTCCCCAAAGGAAGGGAGGGTAGGACCCCATTATCCCCTACCCTTCCATATGCACACGGGCTTGTGTATGATGCACTTGTAACATATAGGGCAATTTCCTGCAATATCTCCGGGAGATCTCATTGTATGAAGTTTGTGAATCATTGGGAGCCAGGGAGTGCATGTAATTCCATGGGGGAGGGTGACTACAGCCCTCCAAGAACGAACAGTGCAGGGTGATTAGGCAAATTCACTCAGGTTGTAACACCTCCAGAGAGGTACCTCGCGTATACTGGATTATCCAGCAGACAAAGAAAGGACTTTTGGATCAGTAGCCTGAGTGTAAACTGACTTGGGAGCCTCTTTCCGATCCAGCAAGTGGACAGGACCTTCTGTGCAAAGAGACGCCCCGATCCTTAGGGTAGGGTTGGAAGGACTGACGCCAGCCAGAGCCATTGTGGGAGTTGGGGGGTGATGTCTGGTGAGCGTATTGGCCGGCGTGTAGGTTCTTCCATTGGTTTTAGTACGTGTTCTCTGTAATGCTTTCACCTTGAGACTAGATGTGCTTGCTTAGGAAAAGCTGTGTCATAACTTCTAACTGTGGGAAATTATGCTGTTTATAACCTCTGAGGAGAAAGCAAAGCAGGCCTGCTTAGGCAGTCTGACTTGCTGGGGAGTTCACACTCCCGTAGCCAGGGAACTGTGCAGACTGAAAATAGCCTGGTCAGGGTGGAGTGGGACGTATGTCTCCGCTGAAGAAAGGTGACTGCCGAAGCCTGAGAGTGGGTGACCTTGGTGGATGTGAGATGGGGAACACAGACGCGGGTGCCCTGAACCGTGACAGCGCTCTTCATGGCACAGAGCAGAGATTGCTCCTCCAGCCCTCTTGGGAGCTAGTGGTGGGGTGTGGGGTACCTCCACATTGGCCCCACTGTAGAACTGGGGTGTTGCAATCACAATCTGTCTCTGTGCCCGGCCCACCTAGAGGAGGTGAAATGGTCAACATGGCTTTTCTTTGCATTGGTGCAATGTCCCCAGTGTGAAGTTGTGTTGTATAGCAAAAGTGTCTAAATATTAAGGCTGTTTAGGTAAATAGCAGCCAGGAGCTCTGGCCCATTAGCAAACAAAGCTTCCAATTATTTTTAACTTATGTTGCAAGCAAGAACAATGTTTAAATATTTGGATTCTCCCCCCCCCGCCTCCCTCAACACATTTCTGAAAATAATTAAAATACAAATTGCACAGTGAATGCTTGGGTAAGTCGCTCCAACTGTAGCTGCTCATGGTGAAGTTGGTATCCTCTCAGCTGAATTGTGTCACGGGGACATGGGGAATTTATGTCCATAATAGCCTGGAAGTTGCAGTCTGAAAGTTAGCAATTGCAGGTGCTGCTGTTTGCAGGCAATAGATGCTATAGGACAGGTGGAGGAAGCCAGAGGCCTAGGAGTTGCAATGAAAAGGACACACTATTAGGAATTGATTTAGACTTTGCATATTGCAAATGCCTCCACGGTGTCTCAGGTTCTAATGTTCCCATCCCCTGTGACTTCAGAATTCCCCTTATATTTTATTGACTCGCTAGTACTGTGTGAAGACCAGAGCTTATGTTACTGGTTTTGAGCTTCATAAATAGATGGATCCAGCATTCCTTTGGCCATGAACTCTGTGACTAATTAGGGCTAAATCATGGCTTTGCTGTGAGACCTGAGCAAGGGGCATCTCTTTGTCACAACAGTATTAACACCTGGCTCTTAGACAGCACTATTTTTATCTGTAAATCTCAAAACACTTTACAAAGGAGGTCAGTATCATCCCTGTTTTACAGCTAGGGAAACTGAGGCACAGATCTGCGTGACTTGCCCAAGGTCTAACATCAGACCAGTGATTGAGCTAGGAATAGAAACAAGATCTCCCAGGTTACTGCTCTACCCATTAATGCTTCCTTAGCCACAGTCTGGTTTCCCCTTTGTTCCGGGGCTGTGGAGACTCACGTACCCTGTGCCGTGTCTGTACCTGGAGCATCTTTCTTCCCCCAGGTACCTGGTGCAGCAGAGCCAAACCCCGGCTCATTCTCTTCCACAGGTACAGGGACTGGGAATATCAGCCTCCTGGAGGCCGCTGTCCCCTCTCGTGTAGCTATCCACTGTGTAAGTGGCCTGTGCTGAGGAATGGAGGGATATTTTATGCCCACTTACTTCCTTATGCCGCTGCACAAGCCAGGCCATGCTTTGGCCCTTAGGCAATGGTACATTTCTGGGTCACCCATTCTCTGCACACCCCAAATGTCCACTGGAGCCAGTGGGAGTCCGGCACAGAAGCGTGATGTGACGCTCCTGGACAAGTCGCTGGCAGGAACTGAATTTGGAACCTCTATATTTGATGGCATGAGTTGTGGCCTGAGCTAAAGAACCCATGTTCCATAACTTGAAGGCTGTAGTAGACTCATAAGCCTCGATGTGTGGACTTGTCACTGGGGTGTGTGTGTGTGAGATAGACGGACAAAGACCCATAGTGGGTAAGCATGGGTCACGTAAGGAGTGCACGATCAATTTGTTTGTTAAATTTGTTCGTTAAAAATTTTAGGGCTAGCAACAAAGCAATAAACAGGAATAAAGCTGGTTCTTAACGGGATGTCTCTATTTAATAACAGTTAGCATTTGTAGAGCTAGATATAGTGAGTCTGTGTTTCATTGGGTATAAAACTAAATTTGAGAGCTGTGATTCAGTCAGCTGGGGAGGCAGAAGTGTTGAGTGGGAGTTGGGAGTGCTGGGTTCTATTCCTGCCTCTGCCGTGTGACCTTGAGCAAGCCACTTCACCTCTCTGTGCTTCAGTTTCCCCTTCAGTCTTATCTATTTATAATGTAAACTTTTCAGAGCAGGGACTATCTCTTACAATGTTTGTACAGCACCTAGCGTAATAGGGGCCTGATCTCCGCAGGGATATCTAGGCGCTGCTATAATAACAATAGTTACGGTGATCTTAACTTAAAAAAGAACTTAAAAAAAAACCTCCCTGTGCATTCCTGTGTACTGAGGTCTTAGCAGGACAACGGATCAAGAAAACCAAGGCACTTCATTCACCCCTCCCGTCACAATAATTCTCAAAGGCAACGACCCAGCATTTTCCTGTCTGATGCCGAGTGCATCCCAGCTTGACAGTTCAGTCAGACCCCCTGGCAGAAATTCTGAGGCAGAACCACATGCCATCTGCGACAAGAGAGCACCAGCATTGCCTTTTTGAATCACGTATCATTTGGACCGGGGCATAAGGACATCTCCAGATACTGTATTGATTTCATTGCTGGCAAAGGTAAAGTGGAAAAATTGCCAAGAAGAGACCTACTTGTGCTGTCCCCATTTTTTAAATGCTACAGGGCAGCTTGAGAGAAGCTGGGTGACCAAGCTTATCTGAACCCCGAGCCATATTTAGATCAGCATTGTAGTTACAGCTGCTTACTCGAGGTCTGAATTTGGCCCCCAAAATCCTGCCTGATAGCAATATCCTGAGATACTCCGAAGTGAGCATCACCCAACCAAAATGGTATTAGGTTTTTTTAACAGTGTGGAAAGCGCCTTGATGTAGTGTTTTGTTAAAGGTTTCCTTGGTAAAATATCGCAGCTCCTAAGTCACAAATCTGGGGTTATAGTTCTCAAGTGTGCAGAACAGAGGAAGGCAATATGGGTCGAGTCCAAACTCAGAACTGTCTACACTTAGCCTCAGCACACAGAATGGGTGCGGGTGGAAGGGATGGGTGGAAATAAGTGGCTGGGTGGTAAATAAGTGGCTGGGTAGTAAAGGAAGTCTTGAGCACTGAGGAAGAGATGCTTACTCGGGGCCTGATCCAACGCCCACTGGAGTCAATGGAAGTCTTTTTCCGATGACTCTGGGCATTGGATTGGGCCCTGACATGCCCGTGAGCACTCCGAAGGCCTTGCCACACTTGAGCTATTAGCGATTTGTCTACTTTTGGGACCGCAATGGGTCATTGGCTTTGTTGGACCAAGCCCTGCCATTACTTAGTTTTGACTTGGTGCCACAGTATGGCCTGTGTCCGGATTCTGGAGGTGGAATCTGAGCCCACTGAAATCAAAATCAAGAGTCCATTGATTTAAATGAGGCAAGGATTTCACCCCAAGAGATCCTGGCCCTGACGCTACACAGTGCTGAGTCCTTCTAGTGAGGAAGAGTTGAGCATCTTCATCTTACGTGGTCATTGATGGGAGCTGAGGCTGCTCAGAGCCTTACAGGACTGGGCCCTTTGTTCATAGTTCTGTGAATAATCTACAGTAAGTTATCACTGATATGATAGGTCAGCTTTTCACCTGGTGTAAAGCAACATAGCTCCATTATAGTCCATAGGAAGGATGGTCCAGTGATTAGGGCTTTAGCATAAAACTTAGGAGACATAGGTTCATTATGTTCATCTGCTTTATTACGGACTTCCCGTCTGACACTGGGCAAGTCAATTAGCCTTTCTGTGCCTCAGTTCCCCATCTGTACAATAGGAGTGTGACGGGTTGGATCACAGACACCCACTTGAGAGTGCCAACTGATGTGCCGAGACGACCTCTGAGCCTGTTTTCCCTGGCAGCTTGGGACTTCAGAACTTTGCCTTGTTTGAGACAGACACGCTAGCCTGCTACAAACACAGACCCAGGTCTGAACTGCGTCCCACATACCGCAGACTTAACTGAAAACAGCTTAAGAAGTGCTCCTGTCTCCAACACTCAGGTACCCAGCTCCCAATGGGGTCCAAACCCCAAATAAATCCGTTTTACCCTGTATAAAGCTTTTACAGGGTACACTCATAAATTGTTTGCCCTCTATAACACTGATAGAGAGAGATGCACAACTGTTGCCTCCCCCCCCCAGGTATTAATACACACTCTGGGTTAATTAATAAGTAAAAAGTGATTTTATTAAACACAAAAAGTAGGATTTAAGTGGTTCCAAGTAATAATAGACAGAACAAAGTAAATTACCAAACAAAATAAAACACGCAAGTCTATACCTAATACAGTAAGAAAGTGATGACAGATGCAATCTCACCCTCAGAGATGTTCCAGTAAGCTTCTTTTACAGACTAGCCTCCTTCTAGTCTGAGTCCAGCAATCACTTGCACCCCTGTGGTTGGTGTCCTTTGTTCCAGTTTCTTTCAGGTATCCTTGGGGGTGGAGAGGCTATCTCTTGAGCCAGCTGAAGACAAAATGGAAGGGTGTCCCAGGGGCTTAAATATTCTTTCTCTTGTGAGTGGAGACCCCCTCCTCTCTCTTTTGCAGAATCCAGCTCCAAGATGGAGTTTTGGAGTCACCTGGGCAAGTCACATGTCCATGCATGACTGAGTTCCTTACCAGCCAGGCCACATTGCCAGGAAAGCTCACATGTGGATTGGCATCTCCAAGTTCATTGTTAGCTTAAGTGTTTCTTGACTGGGCACTTACTGAGAATAGTCTTTTCTCAAGAAGCTGACCAAGTGCTTCACTGAGGCTATTTAAAATTAAACAAGTACATAGCCAATGTTCATAACTTCGAGTACAAAAATGATACATGCATACAAATAGGATGAATATATTCAGTAGATCATAACCTTCACATTACATGGCAGAGATGTTACATGGCATATCGAGCAGAAAACATATTCCAGTTATGTCATATTTCCATAAAGCATTATGGGGTGCACTGTCACAAGGAGTACCAGCACTACCCAGCCTCACATGGGTGCCGTGAAGATAAATACATGGAAGATTGTGTGAGATGCTCAAATACTGTGCTAACTGGGGGCCAGATAAGTACATGAAATAGATAGCGTTCCACTGATTTACACCAGCCGAGAATATGATCCTCTTCTGTAACTGAGGTGTATAATCTATTTGTTTGTAGTGTATAGGAATCAGGTAGCATGGCTTGATAGCTTGGGAGCCCGTTAGTGCAAAAGCCTCAAGAATCTAACCAAGCAGCAGTGTATCTAGGGAGCTAAGTTTTTTTGTTTATCAGCTATATACAAATAGAAACAATTTCTTAAAGTCCAGTTGAGCCTGTGTAGTTTCCCCATATTCTTAAGGTTGTGTGGAGAGCAAGGACACAACTATGATCATTTTTAATCATTTAAAAAAAATTTCACTTTGTTTTTAAAAGCTGTAAAAATGGGTTATCCGGTAAAGGGCTGCAGAAAGCAAAATGCCCAACGCTGACTCACGGAATAATGGCAAACCAATTTCCCAAGCCTTGAAAAATGAATTACAGCAAAAACAAAATTAAACTCAAAATATCCAACTCTTGATTTCCCCTTGCAACAGCCCCAGCTGACATCCAAGTTTGGCTTTGACATGGTTTTATGTACGGCAATCAATCTCTGTCTCTGAGTATAAAAGAGAGGCAGAACATTGACCAAACGTTGGCTCCTATTCCCATCCCATTAAAATAATGGCAAAGCTCCCATTCACTTCAAAGGGCCTGATTCCATCAAACCTACGGCCTGATTTTTCAGAGGGACTGAATATCTGCACCTCCTGTTGATTTCTGTTGGAGTGTATGTGCGCTTTGCACCACTGACAAGTGGGCTGTTAGCTTTCAATTGCTTACAATTGACTTTCCTTTGAATATTTTCAGTCCAAAATCATTTCAAGTTGTTCAGAATTAACTCGCATTCTGTGCTTCTGAAGATGAATGTCTGTTGCTGCATTGCAATGGATGTGTGGGAATAATACCCTTCTTTAAATATTATGTTCAATTATTACAGACAAGGAAGCGAGCAGGGATGTTTGCTGGACACTGAATACAACATCTCACTTTTCAGTGGCTGGGCAGAGTGAGTTTGTATTATTCATAGTGTTGTTATTCCCAAAACATCCTGCCCCAGCTGTCTGAGTAATTTCAATCAGCAGGGAGGAAAGCATGACAAATATGACCTCCAAAGTGATTTGGGACAAACCAATTCAAGTGCAACTTCCAGGAGACTTAGAAAAAACCAGCAGCCTTGGGGGGGAGGGATAGCTCAGTGGTTTGAGCATTGGCCTGCTAAACTCAGGGTTGTGAGTTCAATCCTTGAGGGGGCCATTTAGCGATGTGGGGCCAAAACTGGGGATTGGTCCTGCTTTGAGCAGGGGTTGGACTAGATGACCTCCTGAGCTCCCTTCCAACCCTGATATTCTATGAGAAGGGAAAGAGTAACTTTTTCTTGAACTTTACAATCAGCCAGTCCACGAGGTTTCCAAAGAGGTTTTGCACTGTTCCTTCCTTGGCTGTCCAAGCAAGCTCAGTTACAAATACTGTTGAAATAACCATTTCATTTAATCTGAATGATTAAGTGTTTTCCTTTCGCCCAAACTGTTAACTGGATTTGAAAATATGAGCTAAAATCTCTACTCCATGGAATTCCATGGACGATGCCAGAAGGGAATTTGCCCCCATTCCAAATGTGAAACCATACCTATCAGAGAAGAACACGTAGGGCCGCAAAATATGAAGAGAAGCTAAATATTCTGAAGCTGCCTGCGGTTGAATATGAGCTGATGGGGGGTGAACGTTTTTGCTGGTTGATTACAGTGGATAGGTAGAGGGTACTGTTTCCTTTAATACGATCCATTAAGTCTCTGTGTTGTACGGTTCAGAAGCTTCCAGAAATCGGTCAGAGCAGCAGTATGTATGTGGCACTCTTGTGTATATTTAGTAAACGTGGCTGCTTGCGGGGAGAGCTGTGTCTGTATAGTTCCTTCATATTTTTTTTGCTGGGTGTAGAGCGAAAGATTCAACTGTGGACCTAAGGAAGCAGAACCAGCCCCAAGTTTGAAGTATGTGAAGATGGAGGTTTATTGTTTGGTTATTTTGCTTCCTCTGTTTTCCAGAACTATAAGGGTCAGGGGGCATCACTGCTTTCAAGACTGGAGCTTTCACTCCTTTATCACTTCATGAATGAACCAAGGACACCTCATAATTGCTTCTGAGCATGAAAGGGGAAACACAATGAGGGGAAGTGACTTGCCCAAGGTCATATGGCAGCCAATGCCAGAGCTGGCAATAAAATGCAGGTCTCCAGTCCTCCATTCACTGGGCCGTGGTGCTACTCTGAGCTCAGGACTTGGAAACTAGGAACTCCTGAGTTCTAATCTTGGACTTCCTTTGATTTTGGACAAAGCATATAGCCACCCTGACTCAGTTTCCCTGTGCTCTGGGGACAATAATACCTACATAAGATTTAATTTTACATTTTTAAAGCACCCATAGAAGAATGCTCACGTAGCAGGATGATAGGCAACCTTCTACAAACCTAGATAAACAGAAGGGGAAGATAGAGTACTGGAATTTAAATGGGATTTCTTCTACTTTCATTTTAAGTAAGGAACAAATACCTATTGACCTGGCTGTTGATATGTTAAAATTGTTTTTTCTTGGACTGTTTGGGTTTATCGAAGTGAAATTAAATTTAAGTGGAATAAAACAAGATCGCTACAGCAATTAACTTTCGTCTAGCTAATTGACTTCCCATTAACTTGCTAGAAGTGTGTTGGTGTCTGCTTAGTGCTTAAATATACCTGGGTACTTTAATCGATTACTAAGATTGTGATTACACATCTATTGCTGCCTTAATTCTTGAGTTAATTACATTGCAACTTGAATTATCACTCATAATTATTAAATTTCAGAAAGTGCCCTATTATTTAACCGCCTCAATACACGTAGTGTAAATGTTTAGCTTAGGGGGCACATTTAAGATGATTACCACCTCTTTTTTTTTTGTAATGCAAAATATTGCTTAACTATCTAAGACTTTAGGGCACAAACTTTGTATTGGTTTGCTTCTATCGGTCTAGGTACTTGTATGGCCCTCGACAGTGCAGTGTCGGAACACCTCCCATATGTTAACATGCGTATTACACAACACCCTGATGAGACATAGGACTGGATTTTCAAAGGTATTTAGGGGTTTCAAGATGCAGATGGGTGCCTAATGGGATTTTCAAAAGCCTCTTGGCACGTAAGTTGCCTAACGCACATTGAAACTGAAGCTGACTGACCTGATATCAATGGGAGTTAGGCTTTCAAAAGTGACGAGCACCTTTGGACTCTTTAATACCTGTGAAAATCTGGGCCTTTTAAAAAAAACAAATGAAAGCTGTGTTTCGAACAACCTGATTTGCATGTGCAAAACCTCGGAAGCAGGCACAGTTGTTGAAAGAGCAATTTATATGCATTGATCTTCATAACACCCTGCAGCGGTAGGGGACTAGTATCCCTATTTTGTAGATGAGGAGTGTAACGGGTGGTGCATTGGTCCTGGAGCAGGCTGTGCCTGCTCTGTAGGTTGCTTTACAGGAGATAGAGAAGGAGATGTTAAGGTTCCCAAAGCTATGAGTGCGTCAGAACTGAGGTGTCTGTGTGGGTCACAGCTATTGTTACCTAAGGTGTTTGGAGAATGGATATTCTGCAATCACTCTGTGCGTAAACTGCGTGCAAGAATGCTTTATTCTGTGTCTGATTCCAACTGCATGTTCATAACAGGAGCTTCACTCCCTCCTATCCAGACCCCGAGGGGCATGGTCCCCCATACCACAGGGGAGCGGGTTTTACTCTCCAAGTCTCTTCAAGGTATGGGTGTGATGTTCAAATAAAACAAGTTTATTTGCTGAACACATGTTCTCTTTGCATTCATGTGAGGCATAACTGCATTCCTGGCTCCCAGTTCCATGAGTATCCACACTCTATTGAACAGTCTGCTAGAGTGAAACAAAAGAAACTCCTTGTTCAAAGGTGACCTTTGAAACAGACTCTTTGGAATGTTTTCTTGAAAATTTGATAAGTCTTTTTAAGATGTGATAAAACAAAATAGCATTCCAGCTGTTGTTGTCATGTCTCAGCAGATTACAGTTGTTATTCTATTATGCTTATTTGAACACTGATTTAATTTGTAATTAGGCTCCCCTTGCCTAATTGCTTGGGAAATACACCTTGAAGTAATAAATGGTGGTGTTTGATATTACTTATAATGAGCTAAATATCTCATCCCAAAACCACATTATACTATGTACGTTTCTATGTTCTGTCTCATTAGGTTGTGTTTTTTTTTTTAAAGTCATTTAAAACAACGTACTTTCCCTTTGAAAGTTGAAGAAAAGATGCTATTTGCTTTAAAAGGGAAGATTAAATCCTGTAAAACAGTAATTTATTGTTGTTGCTGTGACAGGCTAGACATTAATTTGGTGCTGTTCAACTTGTGCTCTAAAAGCATGAAAAAGTTCCTTCCCTGCCCCTTAACATAATAAACGAGTTTTGATCTTTTTCATCAAATGCATCATTAATTCCTGCTGCTAATTCCTGTTGTTTTGCCCTTTCACTCACTCACTCTTGCTCCTGTAAATTGCATTCAGGAGGTGCTTTCACCACATTCATATTTTTTATTGTTATTTGGAAAGATGAACTTGTGCCCATGTTGCTCCTTTTGTAAAAGCATGTGACAAGACTGCGAGGTTGGGACAAACAGCCCCATCTAACCTTTGTGCCAGGCTTTGAGAAGTTCAGTTAACCAGAGGACTGCATTTGGAGTGCTTTGATCAGAATTTGATCCCCTGGCTCTTGTTTTCCAAATCAGTTGGCAGGGAAAGCCCAGGATGTACAAACCCCGCTCTATGTATCTGGTGTGCATGCCAATGAGCTGAATGTCGTTGTCTGTTTTTCCTCATTTGGATGCTACACTGGTAGCTGTGGTTATTCTTCCAAGCTCTGCCCACAGACCAAGCATCTCAGCCTTTCGGAAGACATTTTGGGCAGGTTCTCTACTGATAGATTTTTAACTTTTTCTTTTCTAAATAGCCAAAAGTAAATATTTGGTTTGTTTTAGGAGAACGATTGCTTTATGCTAGCTGTGTATTATGGAGAAATAGAAGCCCTATTTAAGGTTGCAGTGAACTTCCATTATAAAGTCTTATTTTTGTCTCCTTGTCACTCTGGCTTGGGAAATTGGTTTGGCCTGAAAAGTGGAAGATCTCCTCCTTTGCCTTCACAGTTTTCTTGTGCTAAGTCTGGGGAAAGTTTGTCAAACAGTGTTGAGTTACAGGTCGTAAAGACATTTCAGCTTTCATCCTCACATTTTTTTGTCTCCTTTTAGTTCAAAATCACCTTACTTTTATCCTATCCATTTCCATAGAGTCAAGTCTCCTGAATAACTGATGTTAGCTATTTTGGAAGAAAATCGGTTGTAATTGATCCAAGTCGTTAACAGTTTTTGTTGTGGATTGGGACCCAATCTTTCTCCTCATGCCTTTGCCATTGGCTAAAGTGGGAACAGGATCTGGTTAGGTATGTGTCTAAGCACCTTTGATTGGCTAGGACAAATCAGATAAATTAATCTGTCTACTTCCCATCTTCTCCTCTAAATTTCGGGGGTGGGGTCTGGATTTGTACCATCTCTGTCTTTGTAAAACAGACACTTAGTAAGTGAGATTTTTGGACAATGAAACATGCATGTTTTTGTCCATCTCTCTCTGCTTAGAACAAATGAATAAAAGCTTCTGAAACATTTTGATATTGTCCACTGGCCAGTTGCTAGAAATCCCTCTGTATTACTTCCTTATGAAGATGCAGTTGTGCTCACAACACCCTTTCCCTTGTGACCTCTAAATATGTTCCTAATATCTTGCATACTGCTTTTAGGAAGGGACTTAAACGCATACGTAACTTTAAGCATATGAGTAATTCCATTGCAGTCTATGGAACTAATCGTGTGCTTAAGTATCTTGCTGAATCAGACCCCTTTGTCTATGTTGACACCTGCAAGCTTCCACTGAATTCATTGTTGTTAGACGTGTAGACTCAGCACTCTCTGTCCTTTCTTTTGAGTCTCCTTGGCGTGTCATATGATTGGAAGGAGTCCCAGTTCCCTTGGCGTGCCACACACTGTAATGTACTGTGATGGGCTGACCTAACTGGACAGTACTACAAGACATCCTATTGATATATTATGCTTGGGAAATTACAAACTAGAAGTTTGCTGAGGAAGAGGTGTAAGGGATGCACTGTCTCATAGGGACCGAAATCCTGCAGTCCTTGCTCAGCAAAACTCCCATTGACTTCAGCGGGAACTTTGCCAAAGCAAGGACTATGTCAAATCAGCATATGCTTCCAGTCCTCTCTCCTTCATGTATTTCAACCTTTCTCCCAACACTGAACTTGGTTTTTCTAACTTGTGGGTAGAATGTGTATTTAGTACCCGCATAGCTAATATCAGCTGGACCCGACTAGAAGTGAAGGTTCAGAGATGCAGCATCAGTTTAATGATGCCATTGTGTTTCGCTTTGGAAATTCTCCCGATAGGGCTGGTTGAAATGTTCAGAAATTTGTACTTTGGACAAAAGGTCAAAGTTTTGAGCTTTGATGGAAAGAGAAAAATGGGATTTTATTTCTTATATATTTTAAAACAATTTCAGAAAAAGCTCCTCTCCTTCCCACTCCTCCACCTTCTCCTTTTTTGTTCTTTGACCGGCTGTAGGCTGATTTGAAATGCCTGGAATGTTGATATTGTACAAAAGTTGTTCTCATTGTTTGGTTAGTTCTGTTTGCCACCTTAAAAGAAGGAATGTTTAAAATTCACATGTAAGCTGATCTTTTGAAAATGCAGTCCCCTGTTTAGCAATGTTTTACATGTTATGCAAAATCTGTTTAACTATGTACTTAGATGACCCCCCACGTGACTCTAGTAACTGAGTACTTAGACTTGAACTTGCCCCCTCTAGGCAGTGTGGCCTAGTAGACCGAGCACTGGAATAGAACTTAAGAGTTCTGGAATCTATTCCTGGTTCTGCCACTGGCCTGCTGAATGACCTTGGGAAAGTCAGTTAGTCGCTGTGTCTCAGTTTTCCCATCTGTAAAATGGGACTAGCAATACTGACTTGGTGATTGAAAGTTCTTTAAAAGAACAAGGTATTTTAGTTATCCCCCATTTTACAGATGGGGAAACTAAGATACTGAAAGCCTAAGTGACTTGCCCAAGGTCACACACAAAGTCTTTGTTGAAACAGATCCAAGCCTACATCTTGAACCCAAGACCAAAAAATACTGTATGTTCTACTAGTGAAGCAAGCCTCCTCTTCTGCTTCCCTCTCGGATCCTTTGAAAGGTTTTGTTCCTTCTTGTGTAGTAATGTTGAAAAACTGGACTTCAAAAATCTGTTAATCTTCTCCCAATGTAACTCCTCCGATTGCATCAGATTCCTTTCTTAATCCCCTTATCCTATCTGGTCGCTCAAGACTAGACTCTGATAAACTGTCTCAGGTAGCCGTTAATGTCTTTCAAGAAGCAGTTGCGTGCCATACCACATCTATCATGCTTGCCTCAAGTGTCTGAAAGGTTTTGCTATTAAAGATTAGGGAGGTTGGAGGGCACGCAAAATCACAGTGCTGTTCACTTCATAAGCCTTTTTTTATCCTGTCATCTAATATTACATTTTTCAAGCTGCTTCTAAGTGGGGAGGCTATGGCATATATCAATTTCTTGCCCTTGAATCCTTACTATACCCTAGGGTTTAAGCACTGACTGATTAATTAAGTGTCTCCAAAGTCAAACAATTTATCTTTCTTTTAGCCTGTTTTATTGTCTCAGTTCCCTATGCCTACCTTTCTGTATGCACCTCCAGTAATGGATTAGCTGGGATGCTGAATTTTCCATGGTGTTCACTTACAGAGAGTGCATCTAATGTATCACATATTTTTAGACCCTACACACAGAGAGACACGCACCCTTATCCAGAATAGCAAAATGTAAACTAATCTCTCTTCTTGAAGTTTCTGTACAGTTTTGAGGAGGGTTTAAAAAGGATCTTTTTTTCCCCCCCTCCAATTAAGATTTTCACCTTTTTGTGTGTGTGTGTGTGTGTGTGTGTGTGTGTGTTTTAGCCCTAGATTGACTATTTTATTTAATCTGTCTTTATGAGAATGGCCTATAAATGGGATATATCTGTATGTCTTTAAAGAATTAATAATTTACAATCTAACATAAGACTATGTTAGACTGTTACCAGTCCCGGATGACTGGAAAAAGGCTAATGTAGTGCCAATCTTTAAAAAAGGGAAGAAGGAGGATCCTGGGAACTACAGGCCAGTCAGCCTCACCTCAGTCCCTGGAAAAATCATGGAGCAGGTCCTCAAAGAATCAATCCTGAAGCACTTACATGAGAGGAAAGTGATCAGGAACAGTCAGCATGGATTCACCAAGGGAAGGTCATGCCTGACTAATCTAATCGCCTTTTATGATGAGATTACTGGTTCTGTGGATGAAGGGAAAGCAGTGGATGTATTGTTTCTTGACTTTAGCAAAGCTTTTGACAGGGTCTCCCACAGTATTCTTGTCAGCAAGTTAAGGAAGTATGGGCTGGATGAATGCACTATAAGGTGGGTAGAAAGCTGGCTAGATTGTCGGGCTCAACGGGTAGTGATCAATGGCTCCATGTCTAGTTGGCAGCCGGTGTCAAGTGGAGTGCCCCAGGGGTCGGTCCTGGGGCCGGTTTTGTTCAATATCTTCATAAATGATCTGGAGGATGGTGTGGATTGCACTCTCAGCAAATTTGCGGATGATACTAAACTGGGAGGAGTGGTAGATACGCTGGAGGGGAGGGATAGGATACAGAAGGACCTAGACAAATTGGAGGTTTGGGCCAAAAGAAATCTGATGAGGTTCAATAAGGATAAGTGCAGGGTCCTGCACTTAGGATGGAAGAATCCAATGCACCGCTACAGACTAGGGACCGAATGGCTAGGCAGCAGTTCTGCGGAAAAGGACCTAGGGGTGACAGTGGACGAGAAGCTGGATATGAGTCAGCAGTGTGCGCTTGTTGCCAAGAAGGCCAATGGCATTTTGGGATGTATAAGTAGGGGCATAGCGAGCAGATCGAGGGACGTGATCGTTCCCCTCTATTCGACACTGGTGAGGCCTCATCTGGAGTACTGTGTCCAGTTTTGGGCCCCACACTACAAGAAGGATGTGGATAAATTGGAGAGAGTCCAGCGAAGGGCAACAAAAATGATTAGGGGTCTAGAGCACATGACTTATGAGGAGAGGCTGAGGGAGCTGGGATTGTTTAGTCTGCAGAAGAGAAGAATGAGGGGGGATTTGATAGCTGCTTTCAACTACCTGAAAGGGGGTTCCAAAGAGGATGGCTCTAGACTGTTCTCAATGGTAGCAGATGACAGAACGAGGAGTAATGGTCTCAAGTTGCAATGGGGGAGGTTTAGATTGGATATTAGGAAAAACTTTTTCACTAAGAGGGTGGTGAAACACTGGAATGCGTTACCTAGGGAGGTGGTAGAATCTCCTTCCTTAGAGGTTTTTAAGGTCAGGCTTGACAAAGCCCTGGCTGGGATGATTTAACTGGGACTTGGTCCTGCTTCGAGCAGGGGGTTGGACTAGATGACCTTCTGGGGTCCCTTCCAACCCTGATATTCTATGATTCTATAACACAAGACATAAGACTGTCTTTAAGTTAGCAAGTATCAATAAAGTTGTTGTTGTTATGCACCGCAAATTGCTTCTGGTGAGCAGCTCTTAACATGTAGCTCCAAGCTCTTTGTGTCATGTCGGACTCTTTCTGAATCGGGAGAGTCTCTTATTGCCCAGAATTTGTCAGTTGATTTGCTTACGGTTTGGGGGTAACAAAGCAAACCCTGAGGAGAGGACCTTACTGAACTAATGCATGGAGCTTTTTTTCCCCTTTCCCTGGTTGTTGAAACAACCCCCCCAGTTCATACACCACCATGGAATAGATGGGTTCTTTTTAAACAGCTGAATAAATTCCTTGATACGGACTTGAGTGGCCTTTGTTTTATACAGAGCTCATGGACTGGAAAACCTTACACAGGACAACAAAGTAGGAACAGTAGGTGTTAATGTTTATGGCCATAACGCTTATGGTTTCAAAGCTGCCTAGAGGTTTGGATGCCCAATTTTCACTGGTTGTCATGGGTTTTAAATGGGCCATTAGATGATCTCGCTGGTATAACACAGGCTAGATAGTATCACCCAGTTTCCCCTGAACTGAGCCCAATACCTTGTGTTTAACTAAAGCATATCTTCCAGAAAAGCATCCAGTCGTGATTTCAAAGGTCTGAGAATCCTCCAGTTCCCCCCACCCTCCCCGCAATGGTTAATCATCCTCCGTGCTGTCTGCCTTATTTCTATTTCTAATTTGTCTGGCTTCAGCTTCCAGACAGTGGTCCTAGTTCTGCCTCTCTGTGCTAGATTAAAGAGCTGTTTAGTACCCGGTATTTTCTTCTTATGAAGACATTGATACACCGTGATCAAGCCATCTCTTGATCTTCTTCTTTTTGATAAAGTAAACAAACGGAGTTCTCACTCTCACTGTATTTGATTGGGAGTGTATGTCCATGCCCTGCCCTGTCCCATGCGCGTACTCCCCTGTCTATATAACATAACATTAATCCATCCAATTCTATGTCTCTTCTCTTCAGTTATTTCTTCGTTCTATGGTCAGTGCTAGAGTCACTAGGCCATAAACTCTTTGAAGCAAGAACTCTGTCCTTGTTTGCCTCTAATATTGCCTGCACGCTTACGCCACTCTAGAAAGAATGGACCAAATTCTCAGCAAATGTAAATGGGCCCAGCTCCAGCGGAGTTGACAACAGCAGAGAATTTAGCCCAATGATAAGAAATAGTGTGACATCCTAGTTAGTGGTGTGCACACCTTTGCAAAATGTGTGGCTTCTTCTCCTCTAGAAATGAATGAATAAATCATCATTTAGGGTACCTGGGACTGTGGGCCTAGTGAAGTGAGTGAGGGGCCTGCCCATTGACTTTGCTGCTTCGTATTGATTTCTATTGAAGTAGCGCGTAGCAGTCCCAGGTATGAACCAGGGGCTCCATTGCGCTAGGTGTTTAGAAAAACAGAACAGAAAGATCCAAAGAGCTTACAATCCAGGTATTGGACAAAAGGGTACAGGTGGCTAGAGACGGATGGGGGAGTGCAAGCAACTAGTGAGACAGTATTGGTCAACCTAATAGTCTGAGGTCTCAGTGCACCAGATGCCTAATTGTTTTACAAATTTTTTTCTAGGTATCACAGTAAAGGATAGTTTTAAGGAAGGGTTTGAAGGAGGACGATGAGGTAGTTCTGTAGACGTTTGTGGAGAGGTCCTCCCAAGTGTGAGGGACACCATGGATGACAGCACTTGTTTATAAATAATTACAAGTGGGAGATGAAGGTTGGCATCATTGGTTAATTGATGCCAGGAGCTGACATCTCTACACTGTATGAGAGATAATAGGCGGGGAAGGGCCTTGAAAGCGAAGACACCAATGGGAGCAGGACTGAGCCTCTGAAAGGAGTATGCATTTCTCACGTGGAGATCTTGAAACTGCATCCTGGTGGGTGTCCCATTAGCCAGGGTAGGACCTTCACTCTGTACACATTCTAGATGACAGTATTAAAACACGATGCTTCACTGTAATCAAATCAAATCCCTTGCTATATCCATGCCTTACCCAGAGCTTCTTTTTTTGAGAGAGACTTCTGTGCATGAGAAGTTATGTTTTTGCCTATATCCATCCCAGTTGATTCTGCAAAAGTCCTCCAGCCTCCCCCGCCTTGTCCCCCCCTAACCCTGAACACAATCTGCATGTAAAGCATTGAACTCTCTCTGGAATCAAAGGTTTGTGTGAGAACATACTAGCCAAGTGACATTTTGGTTACATTTGCAAACAAAACAAACGTCTCTCTCATTATAACAGGGCGAGTGTTCCAACAAGATACTTTCCCCATCGAAAAATGACTGAATAGTGTTTTTCATATGAAGTTCAATAGTTCATAGGAACAGAAATACTCCATTATGGAGGGAGATAAACAAATGGTTTCATGCACTTATTGTGGAGCATGGGGGGGTGGTGCGGGAGGGGAGAAGGAAGGCATCTGATGGGAAAGTGTCAACATAATTGAGCATTTAATCAATGCTCTTTTGTGTTCAGTTCTGCCATGATGAATGGATTTTTTTTTCTTGCCTGGGCTTATGTTAGTTATGGGTGCTCTGAAGGTATATAAATGCTCCCTTTAGACAGTTAAGGATCTTGATTTTGTGAGGTTGCGAGAGCCCTGAGCTCCCAGTGAATATAAGGCTATGTCTACACACCCAGTTTGTACTGGTATAATTACAGCTATACCTCTCCCCTAGTGTGGATGGGTTATACAGATAGAAATGGGCTTTTACCAGCTGAGTTTATTCTGGTATGGGAAGGGGAATGACGCCACAGGTGCCTTTATACGAGTACAACTGCATCAACAGTACGTTATACTGCTATGACTATACCGGTAACAAATCACACCCCTATCCAACATAGATATACCAGTGCAAAGACCGTGTAGACCAAAGTGATGAAGGAAATCCCTACGGTACTGAAAATGTAACTATCTCGAAATTTACCCTAAGATCTCAAATTTGACCTATATCCTCACATTTATATTAAGGATCGCTATGGCCATACCAGGAACATACTAACAAATATCATAGAATCATAGAATATCAGGGTTGGAAGGGACCTCAGGAGGTCATCTAGTCCCACCCCCTGCTCAAAGGGGGTTGTCTGTCTTTCTTAGGTTTCACTGGATTTTATTAATTTACAAGGATACATTTTATAAATGAATGAGTTTCTCTAAACAAGTGTAACTTGCAGTCCATTAAAAAGAACAGGAGTACTTGTGGCACCTTAGAGACTAACAAATGTATTTGAGCATAAGCTTGCGTGAGCTACGGCTCACTTCATCGGATGCAGTCCATTGTGTTTACTTATTCCCAGCACAGCATCTCTTTTATGTGAAACAAGATAATACACAATGTTATATGACTAACCTTGTCCCAGTGCATATATGGTGCTGTTCCTATTCTTCGGGGATGCTTCTTGCTCTGAGCAAGTATTCCTGAATTGTGATAGAATCTATTTTATTTAATTTGTGGCTAAATTGTCCTGGGGATTATCCAAACCACAGTGTATTTACTTCCACAGTGAGTAATTGCAAGTCAGCTTGGATATGGAAAGACTGATATACTCCCTGAATTATATGGAGGCCCCAGGCTTGCAGTGCTGGACGTAGTTTATTTATAGAGTGCAGGTGACAACTTTCAAAAAACAAAATGAGAAACTTGATTTCGAATAACAAGGAGCATAAATCAGAGGCAGCTATTCTTTGCATGCACTCCTGCTGCTTCAGTGGGGCATTCACCGTAGAAGGTCTAACAGAATCATATGGACTTTGGCACTACTGGAAACAGTCGGCGGCTATATCTACACTCCAGCTGGAGTTGCCATTTTCAGCTGGGGTAGACAAAAGCATGCTACCTGTACTCAAGCGAAGATGCTAAAAAGAGCAGTATAGCTGGGGCCCATTATTTTACCAACACATGTTTTCTAAAAGGATTGTTACAATGTCACAGTCCTTTAACTGGAGAGGCTTATTAAAGAGAACAACTCAAGTAGGCTCCCATGCAGCTTGAGTCCCAGCTTCTTCTCCGTAGTTTGCAGGGACCCCACCCTTTCTGCAACTCTGTGCAGCAAATAGAGACCTCCAGTGGCTGAGTAATATACTGCAAGTAAACCTACCCTTGCAGGATCTGCCTGGGTAATTTCCCATTAACCTTTGCCCTCCGA
Source organism: Chelonia mydas (assembly GCF_015237465.2). Taxonomy (NCBI): domain Eukaryota; kingdom Metazoa; phylum Chordata; order Testudines; family Cheloniidae; genus Chelonia; species Chelonia mydas. Next base: position 9,930,375 of record NC_057859.1, on the reverse strand, counting down.
GTTAGAATAATAACTTTGTAATATCAAAATAATAATTTGAAGCTGCATAGCACTTTTCACATGAGGATCTCCATGGGCATTGGGGATAGTGGGGACGCACTGCAGATTAGTAGCCAAGGCATCCATGTGGGAATCAGAATTCTGGGTTCTAATCCCAGTTTAGAAGTTAAATAGCTTCCCTTTGCTTTTCCTGTGCCTCTGTTTCCCCTTTCACCCACTGTCTGACTTGTCTAGGCAGTAAGAGCCTGGTTTTTAAGGTATTTAGTCACCTACCTACCTTTTAAAAATCTGCCCCCAAGCTCTTTGGGGCATGGACAGTTGCTTACTTCATGTTTGTACTGCCTCTTGCAGAAAGCAGCCCTGATCCTGGGAAATCTCATTGCTACTTTAATACAAATAATGTGATAAATAGTTCCGCATAGCCAGCTTTTCTGTTCTCAAACGAGACAAGATATTTTAGGAATGTTGACAACAGATTTAAAGTGTTCAATAGCTGGGGGAATGTATTCAACGTTTTTTTTCTGTTACAAATTGCCTATTTCCATTCAGAGGATAAAAGCTCTACCATAATAATAATACAAATAATGATGATGATTTATGCCTCTTCAGGGTGAGAAAGTGTTTTGGATCATGTCTTTCTTTAGCTGCACTAATAGAGATGCTGGATACTTTGTATCTACCCAATGAACATTTGATTAGCTACTTGAATTGCTTTTAATGAATTTGGTTGTGTTCTGCATGGGGCAGAAGATGGATCAGGCTACTTAAAAGTAAACATCACAGTAATGTGTAGATTTCCAGACTTGTAAGCAGCTTAGGCCTCTGTTGCGGCAGATCGGTTAATGCAGCAACAGGATGGAATCTTGGTAAAATGTCTTAGCGATGGCTGATGCTTGATGGAACAGGGTTTTTTGTGCAGGGAATGGGATGAATCAAATCCTCTGGGTCTACCCTTACCTGGTCACTGCCAGATTTGGAGATTGCTATTTTTATTTGTCTGCAATGCTGCACACCCTGCACTAACTGCTTTCCAGAGATAAAAGAAGGGGCGGTCCCTGCCCCCAAAAGCTCACAATGAACTGATGAGCAGGGAGATAGAGCAGGCCTGGGTTAAGGCAATCCACGGTCGCAGGCATGTCCCGCACGAGACTCTTATTCCCCATCCTGACATCTTGGCTCCACCTTTGCTATGACATCACCCTTCCTTGGCGTGGTAGCAGCATTCAAAGTTAATGTCTCTTAGAGCTATTGTTTCAGGCTGTTTGCAGATATTGGCGATGCTCAAGCCATCTTTTTAAGTTTTACTATGCATCCATAAGGGCTAGAAATATACATTTTAAATAAAGTAATGCTGAGATTCTAATTTCATCATGTGACTCCAGGATCTGGGACCTTAGGCCTGAGTCTATAATGTCTGTGCCTTAATCCAGCAGTGGTATGAGATGGGGAATAACAAAAGGGGATTTTCTGTACAAATGAACAAGATTCATGAGAGAGAAACAAGGTGGGGGAGGTAACATCTTTTATTGGACCAACTTCTGTTGGTGAGAGGGACAAGCTTTCGAGCTACACAGAGCTCTTCTTCGGGTTTGGACCTGCATAAATCAAAAGCTTTTCTCTTTCACCAACAGAAGTAGGTCCCGGCTGGTAATTCTCATATCCCGGGGCCAACCCTGCTACAATACCACTGCAAACAAGATTGACTATAGGCATCAGAGTAGAAGTGGGGTTTTAAGAAGGACTTGAAGTTTAGAGAATAGAGGATTTGCAGGTATTCCTTGTGTAAGACTGTGTACATGAGGACCACATTAACGGCGACCCCAAGTACTCACACATCAAGAGTCAGTCCCCAATTGTTAGATAGGCCTGAAAACCGTGAGATTTTAAAATAATAATACATTTTGAGTTCTTTTTATTTGCCTTGTGGTTTTTGAGCCTTTAGAGCTATACTCTGGTCATGTTTTCAAGCTCCTCTCTGCAAAAATAAATGGTAGAAACTTAATGAACTCTGAGATTGTCACGTAATTTTGGGTTGAGAAGCTGGGGCATCAAGAAAACACCACATACGGTACGACTAATGGCGAAATCACAAGAGGTGGCAACACGACAGTTATCACAGTAAGTGAGCACAGGAGGATGAAATCTAGATTGTGGTCTCCTCTGTCCAAGGTGAGTAATTCTCTCTCACTCTCTTTGGCCCAATGACAATGCAAGTCTCTTATACCAATTGGAACAGCTTCAACACGAGAGGTGGAGAGAGTTCTACCCCACAATGCCCTACTGTGGGTGCCCTATTGTTGGTTTGGGCACTCCCTTGAGAAGGGGGAGACTTCAGTTCAAGTCCCTGCTCCATAGCAGGGATTCAAAGCTAGCCCTTCAATTCTACAAAACGGAAGTTCTGATTTTTTTGACCAACTTTAATTGTTACTTTTTGTAAAGTACAGTAAGCTCATACATACATGCTATTCTTATAATCCAGAAAATAGAAAGAGAAGGCAAGTTTATAAATCGGGTCTTTGCTATGGAAGCAAATCCTTCAACTTCCCTGTACTGCGATGTACTCATCAATAAAACAAGTATCGGTAAAACAGTAGTGTTGTGTTACTTAATGTTTGCAAAGTGCTTTGAGATCACTTGATGAAACACACTGGTATGTGCCAATCATTATTGAATGGAGGCTGCTAAATTGTCATAGTGTTAATGTTCTGTTTAAATGTAGTTTCTTATCTGGAGATGGATAAAAGCTTTGAAGTGTGCTCCAAAGGTGAGATATTAATCTTCATTTTTGACTTTGTAGGTTAGTGAGAGAAAAGAACACTTTTTTTTTTTTTAAAAAAAGTTCATTTTTGGCACTAGGTGGTGCTAAGGAACTAAACAATGAGTTGGTCATTCCTTTTGATTCCCAGTAGTGTGTGCTACGGAAAGAGTAAACGCTGTTCTCCACTAGATACACTGGAAGGGATAGTTTGCAGAATCAATTGATTCTACTGAAGTCCACGAATGAGAAATTTACAATAAGAAAATATATAGAAACATGTGGGTCTTCCATTAAAGAATCAACATGTCAACAATGATGAATCAGCAACAAAATATTAGGAAAGTGGGGGCATAAGGTGAATCATGAGGAAATAAATAGAATTGTGTGATAGTATTTTGGAAAGATTTTATAATTGGCATGCGAACGCAACTGAATTTTAACTTCCTCTGATCAGATGACGGTGTTTGTTCTGTGTTCTTCTTAAATGTGGAACTCCGTGCCCCACTGAAAAAAAAAAAAAAAAATTTTAAAGCAGCACAAAATGTGCATCACAAGGATGTGGCTTGAAGTTTATGAGCTAAATGCTAATTGGAAAGAGGTGGTTCTTTCGCCAGATGAAATAGGGAAGTACTGTGATGCCAGCTATTGGATTTTGCTGGAAAACTCACAATATTGAGCGTTTTGTTTTAATAGTACCACTTCCTATAGTCATGTTAACATATGAAAACATTGACTTTCATTTTTTTTTTAAATGCCGGTCGATCGTGGCTGGAGAGACCATCTTGAAAACAAGGCAAATAAAAATAATAAATGTTGGGTTAAAAATCTCATGATTTTCAGGGGTCTTGACTCATGACACTTGGATGTATAGACATGGGAATACTGGGAGAATATATACCTGTAACGACTGGGCTTGGACAGTCAGGCCCACTGGTCAGAGGCCAGGAACACTGCCAAGGGTCAGAGCCGGAGTCCGAGCCCAAGGATTGGAGCTGGAGTCAGAGCCAAAAGTCTGAGAGCAAGCTTGGAGGCAGGTCTGTCGCTACCGTGGGCAGGGGAGTCCACCTAATTGCACAGACGCTTCCAGTAGCTCCTTCTGGGCTTAAATAGGGTGCCTGGACCAATCGGAGGCCATGCGGGAAGCTGTCAGTCTGGCTTTCCGAGGCGGTATTTCGTGTGGTGTTTATCTCCATAGGGTCGATGGGATGTGTACAGCCCTATCACAGGTGCTGGGTAGTAGTGAGGAGGTATCAGCTGTTCTGCAGACCCAGCTTTGAGTCCATTCAGAACCTCTCACGAGCAAAGAGAGGTACTGCTATGCTCTTAGGGTAATGGGCCATGTAAGTACCCATAGATCAATAATGGTGCTTTAGTAGGTGCTTCTCTTCCCCAATGAAATAGTATTCATAACGGATTAACTACACTGAAAAATGTTTTTCAAGGGCTATTTTCCCAACTAAGCCAGTAGACTGGGCTAGTTATGTTTTCTCTTCCCTTTCTTTATGCAATGATAACTATTAGGTTGTCCATCATTGGACTTCGAGACCAATATTTTGTTGGTTGGACCATGCTGCTCTTCATCCTACGTTGTGCGACCTAGTACATTTTACTCAGAAATGAAATAGTCGTTACTGTTCTTGCTCTAGTCTCAGACGTGCCTATTAATCCTGTTGTGAAGCTCTGCCTTTATGTGGGGTCATGGGAATGGAACGAGACATATGAGTGGAAGGATTTGTGTCTATACAAATGAAGACTGCTGCAAAGTGTAGCAACCAAACTGGGACAGGTGCAGAGAAGGGCTACTAAGATGATCTGAGGAATGGAAAACCTACCTTAGGAGAGGAGACTCAAAGTGCAGCTTGTTTAGCCTAACCAAAAGATGGCTGAGGGGAGATATGATTGCTCTCTATAAATACACCAGAGGGATAAATAACTCCTCTCCCACCCTGGTATTTAAGTTACGCACCAATGCAGACAGAAGAACAAATAGATATAAATTGGCCATCAACAAGTTTAGGCTAGAAATTAGATGAAGGTTTCTAACCATGAGATGAGTGAAGTTCTGGCACAGCCTTCCCAGGGGAGCAGTGGCGGGGCAAAATACCTAACTGGCTTCAAGATTGAGCTTGGTAAGTTTATGGAGGGGATGGTATGATTGGCTACCTGCCATTGTCGGCAGTCTCGTCTGTTACCGCTAGCGGCAAATATCTCCAACAGCCAGTGATGGGACACTCGATGGGGAGGGCTCTGAGTTACTACAGAGAATTCTTTTCCAGGTGTCTGCTAGTGGGTCTTGCCCACATGCTCAGGGTCGAACTGATCACCATATTTGGGGTCAGGAAGGAATTTTCCCCCAGGTCAGATTGGCAGAGACCCTGGGAGTGGGGGTTCGCCTTCCTCTGCAGCATGGGTTATGGGTCACTTACAGGTTTAAACTAATGTAAATGGTGGATTATGTCTAACTTGAAGTCTTTAAACGATGATTTGAGGACTTCAGTAACTGAGCCAGAGGTTAGAGGTCTATGACAGGAGAGGCTGGGTGAGATTCTGTAGCTTGCAATGTTCAGGTCAGACTAGATGATCACAATGGCCCCTTCCAACCTTAAAGTCTAGGAGTCTAATCACCTGTTTCCCCGTTTGCTCTACAAGTGTGAAAATCCTTTAATGAAGATGCTTAAGATTTAATCATTTGTATGACACAGAGAGGATTTTTTTCCACTGTCATTCCCAGGCCATTTCCAAATTGCCTAAGGAAGTAAACATGAAAAATGCATACAAACAATGTAATTTGAGATGCTTAATATACCTAGGGAGAGATAATCTGCTTGGGTTGCATCATTTCTTTTATTGTAAATCTTTAGCAGCAGGACTCCCTCTTTATTGGTTGCTTACTTATTGCATATATGCTTAAAAGGCAAATAATTGCACAGCGGAGAGGCAATGGATTTTTACTGGGTAGTCTCCTCAGAAACCTAGAAACCCTATTAAGGAACAAATTACTCCCTGTTTGGCAGCAGATTGGAACAAACCGTGAAAGGAGACAGAGGTCTGGGCTTTCTGCAAAAACAAACGCCATTGATGATGAGAATAAGAACATGTGGCCCTTAAAAGGCAATTTAAAAAAAAGTTAGCCTCTAATTCTCTTACTCAGATCGGGGTGGGGCATGTGATCCAGTGGATAGGGTATTGGGCTGAGAGCTAGGAGACCTGCATTCTATTCCTGACCTTGCCACTGATCCGGTATAGCTGTTTGGGCAAAGTCACTTCACCGCTCTGTTTCTCCTTCCACCCTTTGTCTGTATAGATTGCAAACTCTTTGGGGCAGGACCTTTTTGCGTTTGTACAGTGACTTCTGGGCATCTCTCCTGCTATTCTGAGCTCAGCTCCCAGAAGCAGTGCAGTCTGGGAGATCTCACAAGGCCACTGATGCTCTGTGGAGGCAGCGGTGGGAGGACTAATTGAATCCTTTTGGCTAGTCTGTGTACATACTGACACTGAATCGGTTCAGTGTGAAACTGTTCAGACTAAGCAGGTGTTCAGTGCTGAAAAAACAGTCTAACACGCACAGCCAGGAGCATGATTGGAAATGGCTTGGAGGTGTGCGCGCGTGTGTATACAAACGGTGTTACACGCCTGCGAGGTGGTTAAAACTGGAGTTGGTTGGAGAACAAATTCCTGTTCGGTGGGAAACTGAAATGTCAGAGTTTTTGTTTTGCAACTCAAATGTGAATAAGAAGGAGAAATTTTGAAATTCTCAAGGAACAGAAATCCTGAAAAAAATTTATTCTGAAACACTAAAATGTTTCGTTTCAGTAATGTCAAAACATTATTGTCCGTATAATATTTATGTATTGTCAGTGTTTTGTCAGGCCAGTATTTTGCTGTTTTGAACTTTTTTCCCCAGTGTGTTTTAAATCAAAATATTATTAAAGTTACATTTATTTTGAGAACATCTGGAAAAGCTTTTACTGAAAATTTTAAAGTTTCCCAAATATCTGTCTTTTAGTAAATAAATAAAAATGAATGGTTTTGATAACGGTTATCCAAACCATTTAAATAAAAACACTGCTTTCAGAGTCCAAATTTTTTCACTTTTGAAAAAAGGCAAGTTTGTTTGAATGTGGAAAATGTTATGTTAGGAAACAAATTTCTACCAGGAAATGCTGAGACAGGAGGAAATATCTTTGTGAAATCTGGAGAGAGAGAGAGAGAGAGAGAGTCTAGTGATACTCCGAGTAAGACACTGTTGTATTGAAGCTGCATGTTAACCCCAAATGTTCAAAAATCATCGATCCAACCCCCCCAAATCATAAGATTTTTTAAAAAATATAGTAAATGTTGGGTTGTTTTTTCTCTGCCTTCTGGTTTTTTTTCAAGCCTTTAATATGCACGAGCTTCATGTTTTCAAGCTTCTCTCTGCAGCCAGGAGGGCTATGGACTTAGGCCCAGATCCTCAAAGGGATTTAGGCACCAAACTCCCATTGAAATCGGTACCTAATACCTTACATGGTCCGGGCCTCAGGGGTTGTCTACATGGTGAAACAGGCCTGGTGGAGGGTAGAGGTGATCTAGAGCCATTCCCTCTGGTTGTGTAATGTATTGTTGCTGGAGAGTCAGAGTGCACATAACATTTTTGTTCTCATGAGGGCAGTAATCAAACCCCCCACCTTGTGTATGCAATTTTGAAGAAGCTGGTTAATCACCAATTAGCGGGCATTCCCTATTAGAACCCAGGGGGTAGAGGGGGGAATGAGCATGCTGAGTCACAAGCCGGCTTCTGCATGAGAGAGACAGGAACAGTATATTAAAGATAGCGGCAGGAAGTCTGATGCCACCTACCTTCCTCCCATGCAGGTTTTAATTATAGCGCTCGATGTGTCATCGGGCCTTGTGTTAAGACACCTCCTTGGTAAAACTACAATTGGCCTCCAAGGACAAAGTATATGCCCGGCAAGGTCCCGAAAGCTAGGCGCATTTAATTGAAGTAATTCTGCAAAACAGCTGCAGAATTAAAGTAGACCTCATAGTGGGGAAGAGAGAACAGAAATGAACCAAGATAGCAATCTCATTTAATAAACAGCAAGTTTTTCCAGCTTCTCCTGGCTCGTGATTTAAATAAAGACGACCCGCGATATACGGCAAGAAACCCGTGCCACCAAGAAGCTTGTGGTTGTCCATCTGCTGCACCCTATGCCCGGTTGGCATGTATTGGGGGTAGTGTTTGGCTTCAAAAGCATTGGCTTCTACTACCAAAGATAAAGAGACTCTTCAGCTGTAGCAGCAGAGAGCCCCAGGACAAGTGCTCTGGAGCTTGTCTAATTCTCTCCAGCGGAGTGCGGTGTCGTGTGCGCCACTCTGGCCAGCTCATTGTAATACAAAGGCCCCCTCAGGGCTCCACCGAACCGGAGCGGGTGATGGAGCAGCTCTTGCTGTTATGTAAAGGTGTCGGGGACAGGGTGGCTGCAGAAACCCCCATGATGAAAGGTGGGGCCGGGGACTGCAGGGATATGGGCGGCTGCAGGCAGTAGGCTCTGGTTATTGGGTTCTACCATCTTTAAGCCAAATGGTTGAATTATTAAATACAAGCTTTTCTTGCTTTTTATAAAGACACAATGTGAAACAGTCATTGGTAAGCGTGGGATTGGTTTTAGGAACGTTTATTATTCAGTTCCTTGTTCTTCCTTGCCACTGGCCCTTTAACAGGGGGTGGGGCTCAGACTCCCCTATGCCAGGTTTATCCCACCTTCCTGGGTGAGGGTAACGACACCAAGGGTCACGTGATAGGGGCTTGTGACTAGAAACCAGGCCTGCTGGGGGATATAAGGGTAGCTCAGTTAAAGCAGGGTGAGTGCGGGACAGGGAGCCTGTGGGAAGGGAGGAGATGAGAATTCTCCAGAGCACCCTATGTAGCGGACGGGCAGGGAGCAGGCACCGATTGAGTGAGAAGCCCTGGGTAGGAGAGCTGCAAAGGACTGTGAACCTCAAGGGGGTCCACTGACTTGAAAGAAGGTATTTTGGTTTTCGTGGGCCGGATCATCCCTTCCCCAGAGAACCGGCAGGAGGAGAGACTAGCCCTTCTGCTCCATGCATTTTGGTGCATCTGAATTTAAAATTTGGATTCTACCAACACCTATTCATGGGAATTTGAAACTTGCTTTTCCTACCCATGTGCACCTGTGAAACTATGGCCCAGACACATGCAGAAAGTGAACAGGAAAGGACTAAGGCAGCCTTGTTTTAAGAAAAGTGAGGGAATTTTGTATCGTGTTTGCCCAGTGAGTGGGATGATCTGACTTGAACTAGTTGCAACTGTCAATCACTGATGCGAAGATAATGGCTCACTCAGTACATTGCAGGATTTTCATCGCTATGCTGCTGACTCCCAGTTTGAGAGCATCAGTTATGTTGCACGGATCGAGCGGGACAAGATAGCTCAAGTCTTGGAACAGGAGATGTGGGAGTGGGGAAATACGAATGAAGGTTGTCAGGGGCATGTAAAGCTGTGCAGTAGCGTTCTGTGAGATAGGATTGTTCGTTTAGATGGGATGCTGGGCAGACTTCATCACTTTTTGTATAGCCTGCAAATGAAATGGTGCATCAGGACAGTTTGTCAGCAGCTGCAATTCTGGATTTTTGCCATGAGTAAGCAGTCACGGTTTCTTTCTTTTTTCTTTTTTTTTTTTTCTGGTCCTCAGTAGTCTAAATTCCATGTCTGTCATTTAATGACCGCAGCAGTCAGCTTCCCAAAGCAGAATGGGGCTTCTAGTGAGTGAGTGTGCATTATTTTTTGGATGAGGTGTTTACGCTGTTTCTTGCATATCTGGCAAAGTTTCCAGATGATAGGAAATTTCTGGGATGGTTAAATCCAAAGCTGAGTACAAAGAATTACAAAGGGATCTGGCAAAACTGCATTACTGGGCAACAAAATTGTATGCTAGCCAACCACAGCACACAAAGGCTCCAACCAAGATCAGGGTGCCGCTGTGCTAAGCGCTGTACAAATGCATAATAGATGATGGTCTCTGTCCCAAAAAGTTTACATCCAAAATGTATAAGACAAACTAAGAAACAGCGGCATAGCGAGAGGAAATGACTAAACCAAGGTTGCATTGCAGGTCAGTGGCAAAACAAGGACCTGTGGACCAAATCTCTATCCCCTAGACTACGCTGCTTCTAAAACACTGGTTTTGTTCTTCCTGAAAAGACCCTGGTAGTCTGGGATAGTGGGAGATGGTTGACCTACACTGCCCAGCAGTGAAACGTAATGTCATCTTCAAACTGGCTCTTCTCCAAATTCTTCCCTGTTCACTTCGTAGCATTTAACCATCTTTAGTAACCACCAAAAACTGCTGAGTAACAGAGACGTAAGGCCAATTGGGGCGATAAACTAGCCCAATTGCATCTCCAGATGGTGCATAACTCTCCCTTCTTGGTCTTTCCTCTGTCTATGAGCGAACTGTTTTATAGGCCTTATCCTGACCAGCTGATTAGGTCTCCAAATGCCATGCCAGTCTTCCTTCCCCAGAACTTATGCATGCAGATGGCAATTGTGCATGTCGATGAAGTAGATAGTAAAACTGATTGATTTGTTGATCAGAAATTTTGAGGCAAAAAATTGCTTTAAAATTCCTGCAATTTATTTTCAAGCAAAACTGGAACATTTAGAATAAAACACAATCACTACAGTAAGGCGGGGGGGGGGGGGGGGCACAGAAATAGCATAGATGGATCATTGAAACATTTTAACAGAAAGATTTCTGAGACTGCACTGCGGGTTTTGTTAGTCACACAAAGTGCATCAGCTCCCTTATCTTGGAGGGCTCAGTTGAAAAGTACACTGGTGTCCTAGTATGAACTGGCTACCCATCGGAAGAGAGAATGCCTAACGCTGAGGTTTCACAAAGCATTTACGTTACATACAGTCCATTGACTGGTGAGCTGTGCTCCGCTGTCTCGTGGATTTGTGTTTGGCTGTATTAATGGCGACGGATTCTCTTGTGACAGTAATGCGATGTCACCACTCCACGTTAGATCTATTTTTCTTCTTTAAATAGGCCCTGAATTGCTTTTGAGAGGCTGTCGCCAGGCTTGGGCGGCCGTGCCAATCGACTCGATTGTGTTCAGATCAGGTCACGGCCTGCATTTGAGTGCTCAAAGGAATGGGCGGCAGTCCCTTCTCCGCGGCTTTCCGCATCTTGGGTGGCCGCAGGAGCTAAGCCCTGACCCAGGTAAGCTCATGAAAATTCATGAATGCTTAATTAACAGTAACAGGCATCAATGACTGTTGAGCTCTTTCATCAGACTAGGCGTCAAAACTTTTGATGCCTCCCCGTTTACATTATCAGGAGTTTCAAGTATGTTCCCCTGTGGGGCTTCTGTCAGGCTGAGAAGTGATCCTTTTTCTACAGAACTTCAGGACCCTGGCCCAGGTGCCTGTCCCGAACGCTTGTTCAGCAGAGACAATGAAGATATTACTGTGGAATATAGTAATATCAGGGGGCTGGGCACCTAGGATTATCTAAGGAGCTTCAGAGCCATACTGAACACCCACAGGGGAAACACTGTTGAAGCGGATCTTTAATGACCCACAGGTGGGCAGATGTGAGAATTCAGAAACCAATATGCTTAATGCACAGAAATTTATTTGAGAGAGAATCACACAAGCAGTTAGGGTTATACAGTACACATCTTTTCCTATAAGCCTCAGCTCCCCAAGCATAAACCCGCAGTAACTATGTTAGCTCTACTCTACAACTGGGGACTTCTGGAGCGTAATGCACGAGTTTCTACCGCATGAGCTAAAAGCCAACTGACTCATAACTCTCTCTCTCTCTAAGTGGTCTTGGTGCCACTAGATGGGACAGAACACCACACCCGGGAGGTGTGTGGGTTACATAAGCAAGACTGGGAAGTCCCTTACAAACTTAGTGATCCCTTGTAATTTTAACACAGTTTCCAGTACACCACAACCACGTGGATGGCAGTCAAAACATTTCATAACCGTGGCCTGGGAGGACATTTTCTTGTATGATCAGTCTCGTCATTTCAGCGCAGCCGCTAGATCCATAATTTATGACTGAGCGAACGTCACCACCTGCAGGGAAGACGCTTAGTGACAGATCCGAAACAAACCGGCAGCTGAGCCCCAGGCTTTGACAGAGAAGGAAAATGCCTTGAGCTACCCTTGACAGCAGAAATGTAGCCCTCATGGAGAAGGTGCGCTTTCTTTGCTTGTTGCTGGGCTTATTCTTCCTTCGCTAGTCAGAGGGGTGGGGGGAAAGCTCTGAGTTTGTTCCTCGTGGTGTTGAGGAGTCGTAGCTGAATGGTGGAGGAAGTCTTCTGTAGCTCTTCTCAAGTTTGCCAGCCTACGTGCTGACCATGCCAAGCAAGACCCTGTTTCCAGGTGTGTTTTAAGGAGATTGACAGCTGTGTTGGATTGTGTGGGGTGTTTCTATTTGGATTACAGTCTATTAGAGAGGTGTGAAACCACCAGGCGGATTTCTGTTGACAGGAGGCGGGAGAGAGGATTCTTTAGTGAGTCTCCTCTGGAAAGGTCTGTGAAATGACTGACCTCCCCTTCCAGCCATGGAGATCTCCCTCCGCTGCTTGTTGTAAGTGCTCATGGGCTGGCTAATGTGGAATAGCTTGAAAGCAATGTGAAACATTCCCTTTCCCTTTACTCCTGTCTTTGGTGACTGTGAAAGCAGTTTGAAAGTAGGAGGCAAGTCCCTCTTTGGAGCAAGGGTTCAAGGTTTGCATTTTCAGAAGCAGCAGCTCCCTCCTCCAAGCCTCAGTTTGGGAATATATAACTTTGAAATATTTGAGTGCCTGAACACGAGCACCCAGAAATGGAGGCATCCCAAATTCTGCCTGTGACAGATGGGACAATTTCCTGTAAAATCTTTGAGAGAACTAATTGAATTAAATTTAAATAGCTTTGGAGTCCACTGTATTATAAACGAAAAGTTTATGCATCATTGTGAGACCTTCTCTAGGGTGGGACACATTGCCAATGTAAACCCTGAGAAGTATTCTGAACTTCAAAGGACCATTAAACAACATACCAGACAAGAAGGAACTTTTTGGTCAAAGTTGAGTGGATTTCCTATGAAATTCTGGGGTGGGTGGTGGGGGAGGTGAATACAAATTCCTACCTGTGGACCCAACATTTGGAAGCTACACTATGAGGAGAGAACCACTGTTTGACTGATTACCTCTTCCTGGTCTCTGCATATCAAAGACCAAGCTATACAAAGGAAAGACTATGCATACGGGTTCTTGTTCTGAGCTGAGGCGCTTATGAACTTGTAACCACAGAAAAAAACCCTTTGCAGGATGTGAAGGATCCAGAGCCCTTGTTGGAGTTGGGGGCGATCTCCGATAAGCTTATTAGCATGTATGTACATTCTTTTTTTGGGGTCTGTTTTCTCTGTAATGCTTTTATGTTAAGAATAAATGTGCTTGCTTAGGAAGAGCTGTGGAGTAACTTATAACTGTGGGCAATTACAACTGTTCATAGCCTCTGAGGAGAAAGCCAAGTGAAGATGCAAGTCTGTTTAGGCAGTATGGCTTGCTGAGGAACTCACAGTCTAGGCAGGAAAACTGCAGCTTGGAAGACTCATGGTCAGGGAGAGGGACAGGGGTTTTGGTCCAAGAGCCAGGAACCTAGAGTAGGTGCCCTTACTGGACTGTGGAAGAAGAATACAGGTGCTGATACAGTCCGGAACTGTGACCCTGCCTATCACAAGTACTTATGACTTCTATGGCCTTCATTCCCATAGTATCTGAGCACCTCATAATCTGTAATGTATCCGTTTTCACAATACCCCTGTGAAGCAGGGCACTGCTCTTATCCCCATTTTACAGGTGGGGATCTGAGGCACAGAGAGGCTAAGTGATTTGACCAAGCTCACACAGAAAGCCCAGTGCACAGAAGGGAATTGTCTCTCACTGCACTGGCTAGGATCCCAAACACTGGGCCATCGTCTTCTCATACTTCCAAAAAAGTGGCCTTTTCTGGCTTATTCATACTCACTTGCCAAATACTGGTATATCTGGGAGCAGATTTCCACCCACAATTCATTTTGTGGGTGCAAAAATGCAAGCACATATGACAGTCCCCAAAATGGAGGCTGGACCTAAATATAGTTAATACAAAGCTGACTTTAAAAAAACCCAGCAAATCAAGACCAGAATTAAAACTGACCTTGAAACCCAAGTGTCTATCTCTGTAACTAACCCAAAGTTTTTGTTGCATGACTGAGACTGTAAAAGTATAGAGTACAGGATATTCCTGATTGTGATGACAATAGAATTGCCTGTATATGCTTGTACCGACTGTCAAGTTGACGGAGCGACAATTCATCTGCATAATTAAACTCTGCAGAGGTATTTTCGAGCAAAAAAAATGTAATGAAGGGGAAACAGTAAATGTTTGCGATTACAGATACAGTTGTTTTGCACAAGTGCAGGATGGGCTGCCTTCCAGATGATAGAAACAATTTTTATTAAGCTTCACATTGCCTTACTAGCAGAGGGTTACATTACCAGTCTATATTTTCCATTAATAAAATGGAGATATTTTAATGCATTATTTGGTTGTAATAATGAAGCTATTGTAAGTAGCACTGGCGCTTCCATTAAGGTCATCCCTTTATTCATGGCTTTCTGTCGAGGCTGGAGTTGCATTAAACATGGCATTTCTGAGAGGAGAATCAGAAAGGCACAGCAGCTTGGGAACAAGGCAGGTTGCTTAAATCCATTTGTCTGTCTTGTTCCTTTGCATAAATCTGCACCACACCCTCTTGGGTTGAACCATACATGCGAACCACTGCACCATTTGCTACAGCACATCATTGGCTTCAGGGAATTGAATTAACTCTGTGGGAGGGTGGCTCAGAAGAAAATAAGTTGTCAGCCTTCCCCTATTTCTGGAATCTCCTTATAGGCTGCAAAATGGTCCACTAACTGTCATCCGTCTATGCACAGATAGAGCCCCTTGTTTTGCTATTTCTGCACCAAGACCCCAGTTCAGCGAAGATTAAAAGGTGTTTAAATCTATCCTTGTCCAGTAAGTCACTTAAGTGCACAATCGTGTGTAAATCCCATTGCCCTTAATGGGATTTAAGCATGCACCCTAAATTAAGCCTGTAGTTAAGTACTTGGCTGAACAGGGAAGGACTGCAGAATAGGAGCTTAAGGGTCTGGTTGACAGTCTATTGAAGTCGGTCGAAAGATTGCTATTGTCTTCGGACAAGGCCTTATGTCCTGTAAGCAACCTTTCAGTGGAAGGTCTTAGTATTTTCTTCATCTGCTTAGGCTAATGGCAGATGCAGGTTAATCTTATCCTTGACAAGGTAGACAGGTAACTGGATAGCGTGAAAATCATCTGTTTTCTTTCCAGGTATTTACTCTTGCAGTCTTAAAGCTGCAGCTGCAGGTAAGATCTGAAAATGACGGTTGATTTAGAGAATAGCTGGAATTTTCTCACTTAGTGATTCTCAAAATGCAGCACGCTGAGCCTGCTCTGCTGCCGAGTGGCGAGGGGCACACACAAATTTTGTGAGGCTGTTAGCACTTATGTTCAATAAGAACAGGGCTTTCAAGGTCTGCTGGGGCTTTTAGAGCATGGGACACACGCTCTGTACACAGGTGTCTATCACAAACAGGATGTCAGTAGCCCGAGTCAGAAATAAATTAAGTTGAAGTCAAAATGTATTATTATGTATCTGGGAGCTGCAGCCAACAGCTGTGTCCCTTTTGTATCCACAGTGCCAATTTAATTTGTTTTAAAGGACGGTAAAGAAGGTGCAGGCAAAAAGTCCAAAAAAAAAAAAAAAAAAAAGGGAAAGAAAAGACAAACTACTCTTGCTGAGTGAGTTCAGAGGAACACTGCTGCGTTGTTGTTAAATAAAACCCTTCCAAGCTCTCTTTGAACGCTGGCATGTCAGACAGATGTGATTTAAAAGAGGATAGTTAAAAACAATACACACAAAAATAAGCTTTGAAAGTTACTTACTGCAGTGGTTCAAAACACTGCACAGACATTGATTAGTCTTCTCAAAGAAGAATGTATGGTGTCAGGAGTTGATAACGAGGTTTGATTTAAAAAAATAAGTGCTTAAAGTATGAATTCTGGCAGCTGAATAGGCCAAAAAAAAAGTAACTTTATATTTAATTCAGGATTATTTGTTGGAATACTGAGTGAATTTGGTAGCCCATGCTATATTGACAGCTCTGCAGGGTAAAGTCCTCTCATTATTTCCAAAGGCATAGACTGGCCTAGTCTAAGTTCCCATTTGTATTGTTCGGCTGACTTTATTATTTGTGTTAGAGAAACAGCTACTGGTCCCCGCTGAGATTGGGACCCATTGTGCTAGGAGCTATATAAAATAGTAAGACGGTTCCAGCCCTAAAGAGTTTACCCCGACAGCAAGGATGATCCAGTGGTTAGGGTACTAGCCTGAGACTTCAGAGACTGGAGTTCAGTTCCCTGCTCTGCCGCAGATTTCCTGTGTGCTCTTTGGAAAGTCACTTAGCCTTTCTAGGCCTCAGTTCCCGATCTGTAAAATGGTAGATAATAGCATTTCCCTGCCTTACAGGGGTGTGGTGAAGATAAATACAATGAAGGCCACATACTAGACAAGATAGATAAGTTAGACAAGAAAGGATGGGAGGTGAAATAGACACAGAGAGGGGAAGTGACTGCCCTAAGGTAGCTGTTTCATGGCAGGGCTGGGAACAGAACCAGCTGTCCTGACTCTCAGTCCAGTGCTTTGGACCATGCTCTGACTGTCCCTTCGCCTTCGCCTGTAGAGATCTCCTCCTACCAGTAAGAGGATAGTTCAGTCTACTGGCTCTCAGGTGGGATTGGAGGACGGAGAAGGAGAGAACAGATATCCGTTATATTCTTTTGCATTGTCCATTCTGAGTCTTCTATATGGCTGAAGGAATGGGACCAGTCAGTAGACTACTAATTTATGGAATACTCTGTCACAGGCAGGGAGATGGAGCATAGGGCCCCATAAGCCTATTCCATCACTAACTGCTCTGGATTGCATCCTAAAAACGGAACCAAAGCCAAAAGGAGGTTTGCTCAGAAGAATCTGTTCAGAGCACATCAGGGTGTCATAGAAGAATTCTTTATCACTTATGCTTCCGGGCTCCCAAGCTCAGAGTGAGCCTATAGCTGGAGAAGTAAGGGGGCTTTTTGATCCCTTTCAGTGTGAGTTTCTGCATTTGAGCATTTGCATTGTATGAATGCAGTGATTTACTGTGAACATGCCCAGCACTTCTCTTCACCAGGGCTGATATGGTCCTTTCAGAGAACTCCTATGGAGGGGTTGAGTGGGCACAGAAGCCTATTCAGGACTGGCCATTGCTTATACTCTTGCACTACCATAATGGTGCAGCCATTTCAGTTTGGATATCATGGCAGTGAAGCACTCCTAATTCCTCTTGTTTCTCAGAATCCACATTTGTGAATTATTTGGAATATATAAATCTTCCACAGATATGGAGCATCAAGCAATGTAACCTAGCTGGATCTCTGCCTACATGTATGTGCAGTATTGAGTTCAATGTTTGGAAACAGACTCCCAAGCTTGGATTAAAATGTGTGGCATGGAACTGTTTTTTTTCCCTGTTGTGATTAGCTGTATTTCTTGGCTTGAACCTTTATATAATATATTTATAACTTCTCTCCTTCTGGGAAACGGTGTTGAGGTTTTTTATTCATTTTTCTTGGTTTGTCTTTTATTCTCCAAAGCTTTCGATATGACTCCTGTTAATCTCGTGTCATTGCAGCGGAATTCAGTTGAACCATTCTCTTTTCAGTATTCACAGATCTGTATTGTTTCCTGTAATACAGCCACTAATAGCTGATTTCCCACCGCCCCAAATTCAGGCCAGTCGGAAGGGAAGAAAACAATATATCCTTTGGAAACAAGGTATCTGAATGACATGCTGAAGATCTGAGCCTTCTCCTCAACACTGCCTTGCTTAGAGGGAGTTTCTTTCTGTAAAACCTAAACCTGAAGCTCTGTTCTCGTATGAATGACTGCTTATTTCTGGGTGAAGAAGGCATTAAGATGAGATCTGCCGTCGTGCTGACGAGGAGACCTTTTGCTGTAAAATGATCCTGTAGGAGACCGAATTAGCACGAGTGGTATCATGTGAACAAGTGTAGCCAACTATTTTCTGGCAGGGTCCAAATTTCGTGGTCAAGGTGTAGTCAAGGTCCAGACTCCAGAGAAGAAGAAAATAATAAAAAAAACAACAATAATCATAAGTACATAGAAAGATTTCGGGGTCCGTTCAAAAGCATCTGGCGGTCCGGATTTGGCCCGTGGCTTGCCTGTTGACGATCCCCGATGTGAGTTCAATATCATTGTCCCCGTTACACAGGTGAGGAAATGAGGCACAGACAGGTTAATGGTTTTGCCCAAGGTCACATAAGGCTTGTTCCAATGCCCACCGAACTCATGGAAAGATTTACATTGGGTCAGGCCTGCCACAAGTTAGTGGTGGAGCTGAGAATTCAGATCTCCTTACTCAAACCCAGTGTTTTAACTGAAAGACGATTGTTCCTTTTAAAATTATGGGTCTTCCTTTCATGGGTGCATAGGCAGAGAAATTCCATAATGGACAGCATGTGAAAAGCAGACTCTTCAGCAGGATGTGGTATTAACACCTGATTGATCACGTTATCATTAGTTGTCAGACCAATGCGAAGTTTGGACGCTTAAGCTGAGCATGTATAACAGTGGGGTGCTGCAGCTTCAATTCCTGCCCTGGCGGTTGCCTTGGCTGGCTGTCAGACTTGTATGCCTGTGTTTTGGGGAAAGCAGAAAGGCCACAGAATATGTTACACTTCAAATCCTTTCTGAGCATCCTGTTGCTGATGCGCGTTGTCTGTAAATCATATTTATTTCAGGTGCCTGTGCAGCAACTAGCCAAATTGCTCTGCCACTTACTGGCACTGGTGAAGTGGTGGGAATGTGTGAGTGTGTTTGGGAGTGGGAGTTAGACACTACTGGAAGACAGCAAAACCTGAACTTAGAACAGCCTGCCATCCGTAGTCACCAGGATTATGGCGAGTAAAAATCTCAGCCTCTTGTGACCTTTGCTTTCGCCTTCATGGTAATTCACACTGTAGCAAGCCTCATGTTTTTCTGGCCACTCAGAGCAGACCAGTTGTACAACTTGTATTGTAAACCCACCAGTTAAAGCAGCCAGAAGGAGAAATCTCTTCAAGATAAGGGATTTTCCCCCTCCCCCTCAAATGTAAAGAAAATTAAAATGGTTTAACTTCTGAAATGAAAAAAGAGAAAAGATTTCTCATTCATAGATTTTCTTTAACGCCAAAAGGCCTTATTCTAATCTAGATTATAGTCTAGTCTGATCTGATGAAGAACAAGGGCTATAGAATTTCACCACAGTGATTCCTCCCTCCTGGTTGATTTCAGTGGTATAGAATTTACAAGAAGAGTATGAGTGGGTGTCTCTCTTTCCCCCTCATGTTGTTGCTTCATACTAGCTGGCAACTGTTGTAACAGGCAATAATAATAATAAATAATAATCTAGAGTCCTTGTTAAACCAGAGCTGAGAGAGTGATGTACTTCAGTGCTACTCAAAGTGGTGGTCCTCAGACCGGTGCCGGTCCGCAAGCCATCGGCTGACGGTCTGCGCGCACACTGGAAAAAAGAAAAATGCCGGTCCCCCACATTAGATAGCTTGAGAAGCACTGATGTACTGGACATATTTGAACAGGTTCAGCTTAGTTCTCTCCTCGTGCCAGGCCAGTGAGTGAGGAGAGGGGTGGAACCAGGGGTCCTATTCACTGCTCATCACCAACCCACTGACTGGGGCGGTGGGGAGGGGTGTGTATGTGGAGGGGGGAGTATCCAGACAGTCTGCATTGGATCCCAGATCTGGACAGGCTTATTTTCCCCCCCTCAGCTGAGTGAGACACAGGCATACACTAGCCCTGAGTCAGCAAGGCCCAGTATTCGGGTATCCAGCAAGTCTCTTTCTGACAGTCAACTTTCTGTGTATGAGAACTTGTGGCACCTTAGAGACTAACCAATTTATTTGAGCATAAGCTTTCGTGAGCTACAGCTCACTTCATCGGATGCATACTGTGGAAAATACAGAAGATGTTTGTTTTTATACACACAAATCATGAAAAAATGGGTGTTTATCACTACAAGAGGTTTTCTCTCCCCCCACCCCACTCTCTTGCCGGTAATAGCTTATGTAAAGTGATCAAGAGAAAACCTCTTGTAGTGATAAACACCCATTTTTTCATGATTTGTGTGTATAAAAACAAACATCTTCTGTATTTTCCACAGTATGCATCCGATGAAGTGAGCGGTAGCTCTGGAAAGCTTATGCTCAAATAAATTTGTTAGTCTCTAAGGTGCCACAAGTCCTCCTTTTCTTTTTGCGAATACAGATTAACACGGCTGTTACTCTGAAACCTGTGTATGAGAGCGCGGTGAGAGAGGTCTTGCCTACCTGGCAGTCAGGTGATATCTTTTTTCAAGTAGATCACTGATGTGAGCTGAAGCTGATTCCTCTCCCCGCCCCAGAGCATTCAGCTCTCACCCTTCCATCAAGCTTCCTTTTTGGTGTGGGATTCAGATCTCAGCATGTTAGCTGTCGTGCTGTAATTGTTCCTGTGTGCATGGCGCTTTATGATTGCTGGAGTCCCTGGCACATCGCTAGCTGTATCTTGCCTCCACCTTGACAGCCAGCATGGTTTTCACTCACTCTCAGTCTGGTGAGCACAGACAATTTGATTTTGTACTCCTGCTGAAACATCTGTGCTTTGAGCGGCCTTGTGTGACAGGCTGGGAAATAATACAGACTTGGAGCTGGGTTTTAATCAGGACTGATGGACGTGCTGATTTTTACTAAGACCATGTCGAAATCTTTGTCTGCTGAAAGAGAATGAATATTCCAGCTCTTCTCCCCACTGTGCCCTGGCAAAGAGCTCTCCTCTTGTTCACAGATGAGGAGAAACGGCAACACTTTCATGCCTCAAATATCACCCTGGCTTTGACCTTTGTCTGCTCAGCCATAAATATGTCAGAACACCCAGCTGGGCCTTTTGCTCGTGGAAAAGTGGTGTGTTTGTCTCTTGTGTTCTCTAGGATCTTACCATGCACTGGTGAAGACAAGGCAGTAGGGTGTAATACATTAAATGTCCAGTTATCGGTGCGCCTTGATTTAAAAACTAAGAGAAGAGGGGTTTTCTTATTTTGGGACAATTCTATGGCCTATGTTGTACGTAAGGTGCTGTGTAAATCACGATTTCACAGAGGGCATGGGAATCATGAAAAGGGCCCCAAACCTGGCTCTTTTAAGTCTTTTTTCCCCCTGAAATTGACTAAATGTAGTTATAAAATTCATTCCATGCAAGCTCTATGGAATATATGTATAATCTTTCTAAATAAATATGATTGTGTCACACACAACCCCCTTTTCCCCGCCCACAACAAACCAACCCAATCCAGCAATAATCTTGGATCTATCATCAGTTTTTCCTCCTAGTGGAAACATCCCAGGGGGCCCTGAACGTTGACTAGCTGCTGAGGTCAAAGGGGGTAACAATTCAAATACTTTCCTAATTTTTTGCATGATGCCTAAGATGTATGTTTGCAAGAAGTTTTGGAGAAGCCTGAGGTTTTGCTTCCTAGATGATGATGAGCTGGGAAAGGGTTTTTGTAGGCTGGCTGAGTTCCTCTTGAATTGATTGTCTACTGCTCCCAAGATTTAGTGATGTTGTTAATGGTATGGTGGGGTGCCTAGAGCTCTGGATAGGCGTCTTTTAAATTACATTAAATCTAAATACATCAAAAAAATTTCTTCCATAGTTTGCACAGGGATGCTGCATACCTCTGAAGGCAAGGGCTTTGTTCACAAGACCCACACTGTTATGGTGTCGTCTGCACTATGAACAAGTTTGTGAACACCTGGGATAAAGGTACTGCTTGTCAGTGTTGCTATGTGCTACTAAGCAGCTGCCTCCAGAGGTGGCTGCATTTCAGTGATCCTCTGGATTGAGTGTTAAGTGCTTGGGGCATAATGGCCCCAGTTCATCATACCACGTGAGCTTGCGCTTTCTTTCTCATTTACTTCAGTGGGACTCAGACAGGGGCTTTGCTGAATCTGAGCGCATATTAATGGAAGACATTACTCGAATTTTGTGCTTCAGCTGCAAAAATGTTCGTGAACGGATATTTCCATGACACTTTCATGCCCAGTTGCTACAAACTTAAGGAGTGCACTTTGTTTGAACTCTGCAGCTGTTCATAAAGTTGTCCAGTATAATTGAATTAAAAATATACATACAGTGTGGTTTCATTGCATCCCTGGGATGCTCCAGGCTCTCTCTGCTGTGCTGTTTAGTACCTAATGCCTTTCCGTTATTTTTCGTGCAAATTTTGTTTAACTAAAGTGGACAAATTTACGACGTCAGTTCGGGAGGGCAGTAGGGGCCAAAGCGTTCTGAGCTGCTTCTGCACAATAGTCTAGAATGAGTAATTGCGACCACTCAAGATGTGGTGCAAATGGCTACCTTCTTGTTAGATCTAAGACATACGTGTATCCACACAGTGGCCTCCATTATCAGTCACCATGCATCCACTCTTAATGCGTGGTGGTATCTGCCGTTATTTCCTTTACACAGAGTGTGCTACCGTGACACTCGGGATACCGCTGACAGATAACGGTTGATTGGGCAATCACAAGTATGAACATACTTGCCATACCTCTCTTATTATGGTGCAGTCTAGAGGCCCCAGTCCTGAACTAGGACCCCATTGTGCTAGGAGCTGTATGGACACAGCAATAAAAAGAGAGTCCCAAGCCTGCTGCATTCAGCGGATGGGTGGACTGCTAACCCCGTGTTTTGTACACACCTTGTGAGGGCAGGTGAAAAGGGGCAATAGGTCAAAACAATAGGCAGGTATGGGGAGTACAAGGTAACAGAGCTTAGACCTGTGTTCCATCTAGATCCTCTCTCAAACAGAGGCTTGGGCCACGGGCTTCAGAGGAAGGTCAGGAAAATAACCTGCCCATACGTAGGGAAAGTCACTTTTCTCCATCATAGAATCATAGAATATCAGGGTTGGAAGGGACCCCAGAAGGTCATCTAGTCCAACCCCCTGCTCGAAGCAGGACTAATTCCCAGTTAAATCATCCCAGCCAGGGCTTTGTCAAGCCTGACCTTAAAAACCTCTAAGGAAGGAGATTCTACCACCTCCCTAGGTAACGCATTCCAGTGTTTCACCACCCTCTTAGTGAAAAAGTTTTTCCTAATATCCAATCTAAACCTCCCCCATTGCAACTTGAGACCATTACTCCGCGTTCTGTCATCTGCTACCATTGAGAACAGTCTAGAGCCATCCTCTTTGGAACCCCCTTTCAGGTAGTTGAAAGCAGCTATCAAATCCCCCCTCATTCTTCTCTTCTGCAGACTAAACAATCCCAGCTCCCTCAGCCTCTCCTCATAAGTCATGTGCTCTAGACCCCTAATCATTTTTGTTGCCCTTCGCTGGACTCTCTCCAATTTATCCACATCCTTCTTGTAGTGTGGGGCCCAAAACTGGACACAGTACTCCAGATGAGGCCTCACCAGTGTCGAATAGAGGGGAACGATCACGTCCCTCGATCTGCTCGCTATGCCCCTACTTATACATCCCAAAATGCCATTGGCCTTCTTGGCAACAAGGGCACACTGCTGACTCATATCCAGCTTCTCGTCCACTGTCACCCCTAGGTCCTTTTCCGCAGAAAAGGGGTTTTTAGAGGTTTTTAAGGCCTGGCTTGATAAAGCCCTGGCTGGGATGATTTAGTTGGGGTTGTTCCTGTTTTGAGCCGGGGGTTGGACTAGATGACCTCCTGAGGTCTCTTCCAACCCTAATCTTCTATGATTCTGATCCCTAACCTGGGGAGGTTATGAAATTTTGAGAGTTAAGACAATTATTAGAGTTCAAGGCCAGAGCATCTAGTCTGGCTTCCTGTACATCGCAGGCCATCAGCAACCACATACTAACCCAACCGCCAAAATCAGACCAAAGTCTCACGACCCACGAGAGACTGGACTATTATGCGTCACAGGAAAAGAATAGGAGGGACCGAGGTATACTAGTGCCCAAGGTCCCGGCAATGGCAGGAAAACTGTTTTGGGATACCCAGATGATTCTGGTGAGTGACCCATACCTACACGCCATAGAGGAAGGTGAAACCCCCACAAGATCACTGCCAGTCTGACCTGGAGGAAAGTTCCTTTCCAATCCCACATATGGCGATGAGTTAGACCCTGAACATGTGAGCAAGGACCCTTCAGCCATGCATCTGAGACAGAAAATTCTAGCTGCCACCTCAGAGCACTGACCCACCCTATCTAGTACCTCATCTTCAGTGGTTGCCAACTCTGATTCTTTGGAGGAAGCAGAAAAAACCCAGAATGTGTTGGGGGTTGGGGGAGGGAAGCAGGGAATCCCTTCCTGGCAGGTGGCAGGCTGAAGAAGCAAGAGATCTTCAGGTTTTTTGCTTTTCCATTTTTTTTACCCTTTTCTGTGGCAAAGATGGAAACTTGGGGAGGGAAGAACAGGGGGTAGTGATGAGGAAAAAAGGAACTTTTGGTTAAAAAAATTGGCAAAAATGTTAAGATCAGCTCTTTTTGAAAACTTGGCAATGAAAACCTTTTCAAAATGTTTATCAAATTTTGTCTTTACAATAAAAACTGTTTTATTAGTGTTTTTTTAAATAGTCTCGATTCCTTTGGTGTTGAATTAGGCTGTTTGAAGGCAAACCAAACACTCTGTGAGACAACAAAGAGCAGATGGGAAAACTCCACTGATCATTGCTTTGTCCATCTGCTGGGCTCTAGAGGCTGGCTGCTAACGCTAGAAAACTGCACAAAAAGAAACTGACCTGAACTTTGCAAAATGGACCTTGATATTGATGAATATGACAGAATTAGGTATATTTAAACTAGAGACCAGGACAATGTGGAGCCAGTGGGTGATGGGGCACAAGACTGGGAGTCTGTGGAGCTGGGTTCTCCTTCCAGCCTCTGCCAAAAACTTTCATGTGGGCATGCCCGGGCCTGGCAAGTAGCACCAAATTACCCCAACCCAGACTAGGATCCCATTGTGCTAGAGGTTGTCCATTTGTTTTTATTTTTATGGCTTTACGTTTTCAATGCTGCACAAAATTATGGGGCTTAAGCTTTTTTTAAAAAAATTTGATCAATTTACATTGTCACAGCTGGGGGGAGTTCTTGGGGGGTGGAGGGGATCAGCCAATAATTAATGACCGCAGACATTGAGACTCAAGAAATTAAAGCTTTGTAACCTTTAAACCACAAACTGTCAACATCACATGTCAAAATACACACAGTAAATACCCTTCAATCAAACTCCAGTAAGTGCTAAAGCAGCATTGTCTTGACTTTGCTTATCTGTAGATTTTTGATTATCAATGGAAATATTTTTTTATTGGTTGGTGTGTGTGTGTGTGTGTATTGAAATGGACGTTTAGCAACATTTACCAATAAAAATGGAATCCTTTCAGACCTACTGTAAAAGTTCAGTCGAGAGTGAAGACACACCATCTTACTCCACTATTTCTTTCAACTTAAATTCCTCTGCCCATTGCCACTTGATCTATTACCTTTACAAACCCAGACTTACGCTCTAGCTCAGTGTCAGCAAGAACTCCGAAAGATTTACTTCTCCAGACCGTAATGCAAAATGAGTTCTGCTAGAGCTGGGTCCCTTGGGAGCGGCAACACGTTTTACGACTGATTGTCAGAAATCATAAAAAAAAGAGGATGTCGGCACTTTCTGTGCTATTTGCTTCCTGGGATTTTTGTCCTGAATTAACCTCTACAAATATATTGCATGAGTAACTTTGGAGAAATTTCGTGCGCTTGCAGGAGAGAAGCCGGCAAAAGAAATCAACTTCCTGGTAAAGCTTAAATAACAGACATAGAGCAAATTAGAAACATTCATCCAAAGATTTACACGTGACCCACTGTTCACTGCGTATCAAGCCTCCTACTATCTGCCTTGATCTACAGAGAATATGGGTCTGTTACTTGTCCCAACCTATGGGTTATGTAGGCATAACTCTAATAACTTAGATTTGCAGTAGCACATTTCATTCTATAGGGTCCCATTGCAACCTAAAACAGGCCTTGATCCGAAGGCCAGTGAAGTCCTTGGGAAGACTCCTATTGCCTTAAAAGAGCTGTGGGCCTTGCTTTGCTCTCAAGGGTTACTCAGGTGCTTTGCAGGTTGGGCTCTTCGGTAGAGTTGGCCAGTTGTTCGGTACACTGGACTCGGTCAGGACTCCTGGTTTCTATTATTGATCGCGGGCAGAGTTCAGTTAGTTATTTAAGGGCGCTCTGCCTCAGTTTATGCATCTGTAAAAAAGAGAATACTGTTTATCCCTGTTTTACAGATACGTAGAGATGTTGTGAGTCGAGCTGGGTAAAACTGTTTTTTTTTGTGGTTAATTGACCGCTGAAAAAATAGGCTGAAGGAAACATTTTGCTTTTGAACTCTTTTGAAAGGATTTTTGGAATTTTTTTTAATTGAAAGAAATTTCTACATGAAAAGTCATTTTAAACCGAAAAAATCTCAACATTGACTTTTTTTGAAACTCTTGGTTTTCCGCCGGCCCCCTGAAACGAATGAGTTGGCAAAATGATTTTTAAAATCTGTCATGTGATGTTCACCCTCGCCCCGGGGGGGCACCTGTGTGTGCGGTGGAGTGTGTTGTTTTGCTAGCATTTCAGTTTGGGTTTTTAAAAAAATGTATTTTTAAAAATGCGCATTTCCCAGTGACACAGGAAAAGGTGGTAGGGAGGTCCAGGAGGCCAAATTTAGGCTGCTAGGTAACAGATCATACTCCAGGACCTCTGTGACAGTATTATCTGAAATGCTTTCAGTTTCATGTGCAGGACCGGGGGGTCAGAACTGCAGGGTCTCAATGCATGGATGAGATGATGGTGTTCGGAGGAGGGATTTTGGTTCATTAGAAACTGGAGAATCTTTTGGGAAAGAAGGCGCCTATGCACGAAGGATGGGCTCCAGCTAAACCGAAATGGAACCAAATTGCTGGCCTGTAAATTTATAAGGGTCATAGAGGAGTTTTTAAATTAAGGGCTGGGGGAAAGCCAATAGGTGTGGAGGAGCACGCAGTTCAGACAGAGTTGTCCCGTAGGGGGATTCTCCATATCCTAATAAAGAAGAGAGGATAGAAGTTGATAAAGTACAGGTAGAAAGTGAAGAGAAACAAATGACAGAGTCCCATTCAATTACATCGCATGAAGGCAGGCAACTAAATATTGACAAATTTGATAAGCGCTTCTATACAAATGCTAGAAGTACTAAATACTAACTTGAGTACCTGGTATTAAATGAGGATAATCATATAATAGGCAGCACAGAAACTGGGTGGAATGATGATAATCAATGGGACACAATGATACCAGGTACAAAATATATAGCAATGATCGAGTAGGTCGCGCCGGTGAGGGAGTGACACTATCTGTGAAAGAAAGCATTGAGTCAAATATAGTAAAAATTGTAAAAGAATCAAACTGTACCATAGAATCTGTATAGATAGAAATTTCATGAATAATAAGAATATAGCAGTTGGAATACACTGCAGACCACCTGATTAGGATGGTGATAGTGATTGTGAAATGCTCAGGGAGATTAGAGAAGCTACAGAAACAGAAAACTCAATAATAATGGTGGATTTCAACTATCCCCGTATTGACTGCGTACATGTCAAATGAGAACGCGACGTTGAGATAAAATTTCTAAACTCCGCTAATGCCTGCTTCTTGGAGCAGCTAGTCCTGGCACCCACAAGAGGAGAGGCAATCCTTGATTTAGTCCTAAGTAGTGCCCAGGATCCGTACCAAGAGGTGAACATAGTTGGAACAGTGGCGATAATGAAATTACATTTAACATCCTTGTAGGGGGCAAATACCAAAGGAACCCATCACAGTAGCATTTAACTTCAAAAAGGCGTACTACACAAAAACGAGGAAGCTAGTTAAACAGAAATTAAAAGGAACAGCCACAAGAGTAAAATTCCAGCAAGCTGCATGGAAACTTGAAAAACACCACAATACAGGCTAAAACGAAATGTGTTCCCACAATAAAAATAATACAGTAAGAGGAGCCCAAACAATGCTACCAAGGCTAAACAACAGAGTAAAAGAAGGGGTTAGAGACAAAAAAACCCCCATCTTTTTAAAAAATTGGAAGTAAAATTCTATTGGGGGAATAGACAGGATACTGGGCTAGATGGGCCGTTGGTCTGACCTGGTATGGCCATTCTTATGTTACCCATTGCTCTGAGCGTATGCACTTAGAACAGAAGGTGGTGAGGTTTGTGTTCCTGTGAGAGTGGCCCCCAAGAA
The DNA here is from genome assembly GCF_015237465.2 of Chelonia mydas. Lineage (NCBI taxonomy): Eukaryota > Metazoa > Chordata > Testudines > Cheloniidae > Chelonia > Chelonia mydas. Next base: position 9,902,160 of record NC_057859.1, on the reverse strand, counting down.
AACTCTCAGTTTAAAAAACAAAACAAAACCAAAAACCTTGTACAGCCCTCTTCATCTTCAAAGCACTTTACAGACATTAGCTAGCTAGCCCTGAGTGGTCAGTAAGCATTTTGTCCTTATTTATAGATGTAGAAATTGAGCTACAGAGGTGCAGCGATTGCCAAGTCTTCTCCCACACCCCACTGGGAGTTGAGAGCTAGGATCTGTACCTGGAAGCTTCTGGCTTCCACAGACTTCAGCCGAAGGCTGTCAGACAATGTACCTTTTGAATGTAAGTCCATTGCAGCCAACGCAGCAAAAGACACCAAAAAATTCTAAGTGCCTTTTTATTTCCAGAAATGCAAATTAGATCTGCAGCAGAAATGGCCCTGAAAAATATTCTGCGGTGAGAGAGAGAGAATGTTTGGGGACAGTCCAAAATTCTCTTACAAGAATTAACAGCAAAGGATGTGTGTGGGTTAAAATAAATATACTTGTCCTTGCCTGTTCATCATTTACTTTGAAAATACATATTGACTGTGACTCAGTGCTTGAATAATATACTCATAAAAGCTCGTCTATCCTGTTTCTGGAATTATAAAGTGCCATTGGAGGGTGATTCCAAAACCCCCAGAAACGGTGTAGGGTTTGGCCCTGGCAGATTTCGGCAGTAAATCCACAGGCCAATCACACATTCCCATTTCTCTCCACCTCTCCTTATACGGCCCTGTGAAGAGCAGTAGAGGAAGCCTCTTCGCTGTGCATGGGAATGCAGAGTGGGCATTCCACTCTTAGCCCTGTAGCCAGAGAAGTTTGGAGGGGGTTACATCGGTGCAGAAGCCTGTCCAAGGATTTGAACTGAAGAGTCCAACCCTTTCTGAGGCTGTAATGAAATCAGGTTGACATTTTTACCATGCTTATCGAAAGGCAGTGGGATCCAATGGCGAGAGCGCAAGATGATGTGATGCAGGAGGTGTGGGCTCTCTTCCAGATTCTGCCACTATGACCAGCTGTATGACATTGGGCAAGTCACTTCACTGCTCTTTCCCCCCTCACCTCTTGTCTATTAAGACTGCAATTTCTCCTGGGCAGGACAGGTTTTTTTTTTATTGTCTTTGTACAGTATCAAGCGTGTTGCAGCCCCACTTCAGGAAAGTATTTGTAGGTATAACTTTAAGCATGTGCTTAAATTGCATAAACTTCAGTAGGATTTAAGCACATGCTTAATCAAGCTTCCTGAATTAAGGATGCATTCTTGAGACGGGGCCCACTACCTGGTGTTGCAATATAAGTGATGACAGGCTTTTTTTAAAAACTTTTTATTTTGTCATTAGTCACATGAACAAACTTTCCACACAAATATTTTTGACCTGTCTGTTGCCTCTTGTGTTTGAGCCACCTGTTATATTATCTTGTATGTGTGTTTATTTTGTTCAAATCCCCCAAATGGTAACCAGTTATTATAAACTTGACTTGATCCTGATTATAAGGTTGCCTATAATTTTTTCCATCTCTTACGCTTTATTTCTCTATGCCACTAATGTTGGAGAACTCTCCTTTTACCAAAACGAGTTGCCACACATCTGGCTGCTAGTGGTAATCATTATTAGTGGATCCTCTCCCAAGACAGTAATTTCCCTTGAACTGTAACTGAATAGCACCATTATGGGTTCTGTGGGTAGCCTAACTTCGGCTATCTTAAATTCTGTTGTTTAATAACTCCAAGTCCCATAATGCCTCACTCGATCTATCCTTCCCTTATAATTCTTTTCACACACTGCCTTTCTCAATCGGATCTTCTGACCATTCCCTTTGTGAATCCATCCATCACTAACTTTCTGAAGATAAATTTTCCAGCTAAATGCCCCCCCTTGGTGTTCTGGGAGAAGACTGCAATGGCAGCTGAGACATGTGCTTTCAGAATTCAGTTTCTCCTGTTTTTACTCAGATTTATAATAGCATGCTCATCGGTGACGGATATACCTGCCCGCAATGAAAGAACCACTGAGCTCAAGCCAAAACACATTATTTCCAAGTAAATACCAGAAAGGTTTAGCGCTACAAGGACAGGGATGCAAATCCTATTAAATCACAGCTAACTTGCAATGTACAGTCACACGAGGAATAATGAGTGTAGATGCCCAAGGTAATCTACCAATATAAAGGATTTACAAAATGCTACCAGCAAATCAAAACTCAATTTCAGGTTTTGTGACGCTTTAAAGAATACATCAATTGAGAATGCAAAGTGCACTTGTTCGCAGGAAATGTTGAAGGACTTTGATTGGAGGGATATGAACAGGTTTGGGAACTTACTGGAATAGCTAGTTAGAGGTGGTTGAAAAATGAAACACAAGTCTTTGGAAACCTTGCAATGTTTAAGGGGCTGAAATAGACCTATTTTCTCTTAGGGTTTGAATTTGTTTTATGAATTGTGGGGGGCTCTCTTTTATTGTCCCAAATTTATCAAAAGCATAGTAAAAATGTTAGATGTTTGTTTTATTTTCCAGAGCCTGGTTTTTTGGTAAAAGGAACAATTTCAATTAAAAATGTGGGGGGTCAGGGAGGGGAGAGACAGGCAAGCAATGCTCTAGTGCAAAAATGACCGCCAGCAAATTTTAATGGAAAAAATTATTTTGGGGGCAAAATGTCTATTTTCAATGAAAAAATTTTTTTTTCAAGTATTTGAACCAGTGCTATCAACAGCAGGGGTTCATTTCTGAAAATCAAAATAAAGCTAAGCTAGATTTCACAGCTTTAGCAAAGCCAAGCACATGGGAGCAGGTGCTCTAGAGATGGGATAGCAGTTGAGCTGGGCAGTAAATTGTTATCCTGTTCCATGAGAATTTTTGAGATTTCAAAATTTTTTCCTATCCTGAATTGTGATTGAAAACTAAGAAACTGGGGGGTGGGGAGAGTGGGAATTGTGTTTCTCAATCAAATGTTTTGTTTCCATTTTTTCTTTAACTTTTTAAAGTGTCAATTACATTAATTTTTTTGCAATGAGAAGTTGTTTCTCAATGAAAAAACCCAAAAGTCGTCTTTTTGAAACTATCAAAATGGAATACTTTGACAATTTAAAAACTTTTTCACCCTTTTGGGAAATTCATCCAATGTGGCCCTTTCCTGCAAACAGTTTAGGGTTTGACTAATCGGCATTTTTTGGCACAAAAGAGTTGCATCAACAAATTCCCAACCAGCTCTAGATAGCAGCCGTGCAGTGGTTTGCTTCTGCTCCTCAAATCAGATCATGGGAGGAGTCCCTCCTTGTCCATAAAGAACTCTCCAGCGTGCTGCTAGAATTATGCACTGGGTCTGAAATTGGTCCCTCTTTCATTACCATATAATGATGTTTAGTGTTACTTTGATCCATTAATGCTGCCATGTGTGTTTAATATTAATCGCCTCGTTTATAGGTCTGTGTATCTATATTTTTAAATACAGCTTCCTTAAATGCCCAATCCCAAAGCTCTTTTTTTGTTCTGGGATCCAGTTCAAAATGGCTCTTCATGAACTTGCTTCAGACGACTTCAGCGGCTTCACCTCATTATTGTGACTATTATTATTTTATTAATTAGTTGTATCACTGTAGCAGGTCGAGTCCCCAAGTAAGATCAGGGCTCCATTGCGGTATAGCTGCTGTACACAGTAAGAGGCGTTGGCTGTGTGTCATGGGGTGCAGGCCTCATTGCCAGACTAGCACCCCCTCCTGGTCATGCTGGGGATCAGCTTGAGGCCGACGCCTACATCCACCGTCTGCACACCGGCTCTCTGTCTCTGCTCCCACCTACGGCCCCTCTCTCAGCTCCGAGAGCCGCAGCGTCCTCTTTGCGACTCAGCCCTCTGTCTAGGTCGCTGTCCACCTTCCCCACTTCCGGGGGAAGATGTCTCTGTCCAATAGTCCTGCCACTGGTGAGTTGGGGAGACCTGGACCTGCCCACTACTCTGGGCCCCAATCCAGGGACCCTTTAAATAGTACTCTCCTGCTGATCCTCGATAACCTCGGTCAATGCTGCTCTATTTCCCAGGGCCACTTTCCCATAGCGCCAGCACCTTTTTCGGCCTTATCTCAGGGCACTGGGCTGCTCAGTCCCAGGAGCCAGCCGCTGCCCTGTCCAAGGTGCTTACAATTCTCTCAGCCCTCCACGGACACCGTCCTTACTCCCTGGGATCTTAGCAGCAACTGAACTGCTCTGCTCTGCAGCTCCATTTGTATATGGGTCTGCCGGGCCCTGATTGGCTGTTCCTTGCAGCCCCTCTCCTATTGGTTGCTTCCCGCACAGCCTCTCCTGGGGCTCTGTTAACCCCTTTTCTGCCAGTGTGGGGTGGACGCCCCATCACACTGTCCCAAAGAGCATATAATCAAAAAGCACAAGACAGCCAAGGGGTGGGCTAAGGATGGACTATTCTCCCCATTTTAGAGAGGGAAAAGTGAGGCACGGTTCTTGAATGTCAGTGTGCGCCGGTGGAAGCCAGGGATTGAACCCAGACCTAGTCAAGTGCCTTAGACCCAATGTCATCTGCCAGTGACGACTTCCTCTCTTTTCCTGCACCCAGTCATTCTGCTGCTGGCATGTGAGCCTGTACCATTACATCTGCTGCTGTCTGGAAGCAGTTTTTCCCTCTCTCTCTGTCTCCTGGCCCGGTTTCTGTTCAAGTCTCTGCAGAAAGCATCTTTCTCTCTCTCTCCCTCCCCCCCATTGTCTTTCCTTCTTGGGGCTGTTAATTCTTGTTTAACACTGTCCTGCATTTTGGGATAGATCCGGTATGAAAGATGCTACACAGAATAAAGTTTTCTATAGTGTAGCAGTTCCCGCTGGTTCACCTTTTCTAGCACCTGAAGTGATTTAAGGTGTTGAAAGAAGAAGAGTCATCTGTGTTATAATTCCCAGGTGCTTGCGAAAAACTATCACTTAAAGCTACCCACTCAGCCATATGTTTCTGTGGAAATGTTCTGTGACGGCCTTGCCGTGCTATAAAGGTCACTACAAGGATTTTACATTTGGCGTATCTGTTTATATTGAACTAAGCATCCAGTGGTTTAAAATCTAATATTCCACCTGTCCTTTGTATTGCTCACTTTAGGAAGACACAAGGAGATTAAAATCACCAGGAATGTCAGAGTAACATGACAAGAGCTGACATTTCTAGGTTGTCGAGCATCCAGAGTAATAGATGGTTCTGCAATAATTGTCACATCCCATCTTTGTCTCCTGAAATGAAGCTTCCTTTTGAATACGCTATTGGGCTTTCCAATTGGCTGTACTTTTAAAAACTGCTTTCAGATTTTTTTACCTTTGTGTGGGCACAGATGGGCTTCCATGCTCAGTGTGCTGTCATGGAAACAAAGTTTTCCGTAATACAGCCAGCGATAAAGCCCACAAATATGAGCTTGGTTTTTTTGTTTCAGCTCAGAAAGTGTCAATTGCACTTGTGCTCACACAGGCAAATTGCAAGAGGAAAATCCCACATTTTTAATTCGCTGTCATGCAGACGCAAACTTTTCATTGCTATTAATTTAGAGCAATTACCACTGGGTTGAGAATTGGGTTCAAATCAGAAAACCACTTTGAATTAGGATAAATGGAATTAAGGCCACTTTAGTTCTGAATGAGAGTGTCCACACAGAAGTTTAATGTAGTTTAACCAAACCAGTTTTAATTGACAGCTTTGGTTAATTTGCATTAATGTTCCCGAGTGTACCTGTACAGACAAATCATATGCCATGTCCAGAGGCGGGCAACAAAAATGATTAGGAGGCTGGAGCACATGACTTATGAGGAGAGGCTGAGGGAACTGGGGTTATTTAGTCTGCAGAAGAGAAGAATGAGGGGGTTTGATAGCTGCTTTCAACTACCTGAAAGGGGGTTCCAAGGAGGATGGATCTAGACTGTTCTCAGTGGTAGCAGATGACAGAACAAGGAGCGGTGGTCTCAAGTTGCAGTGGGGGAGGTTTAGGTTGGATATTTGGAAAAACTTTTTCACTAGGAGGGTGATGAAGCACTGGAATGGGTTACCTAGGGAGGAGGTGGAATCTCATTCCTTAGAGGTTTTTAAGGTCAGGCTTGACAAAGCCCTGGCTGGGATGATTTAGTTGGGGATTGGTCCTGCTTTGAGCAGGGGGTTGGACTAGATGACCTCCTGAGGTCCCTTCCAACCCCGATGTCCTTAAGAGGTTTCAATGTAAATGGGTAAGACCTAGCAGCTGGATAATATGAACAAATGAGCGGGGAACTGGAGAGATGTGTACAATATTTAGCCACCCAAGAAAAGTAATGTTACTTTTGCACCGCTTCTGAACTTGGAAGAAGTGTGGTTTGAATGGAATGGTTTGGGTTTATCCCTGTTGGTGAAATACACCCCTGTGCAAAGGGCCAATGCAAGGCAAATGCACCATTTAAATCCCACTTTAAAACTTATTTTGAAGGCTTAAGTGGGACTTGCAGAGAGTGCGTGAAGTCTTCTGCGCAGAAGTGAATGTCAGCTATGAAAGGCCAAAGAAATACTAGATTTCTGAACATGCAGGAAGTTGTGTTTGTTTCTTCAGCTGGAATATTAAATTTTACTGGTGATGCACAAAGTGTTTAAAATAATTGAAGTGCAGTTTGTAAACACCCAAGAATAGCAAAAAAGAGGGGGTGCTGAGATTTTCAAATCCTCTGAAGGGATTTGGATGTCCAATTTCCATTTGTTTTAAAAGCCTTAGGTGGCTTTTAAAAGCTCAACTAAGATGTTTTCAGAAATGGTCTCCCATATGGAAACAATATTGTGCTTGTCAAGTTTCCTTCCCCACTCTGAACTTTAGGGTACAGATGTGGGGACCTGCATGAAAACCCCCCTAAGCTTATGTTTACCAGCTTAGGTTAAAACTTCCCCAAGGAACAAACTATTTTATCTTTTGCCCCTGGACTTAATCCTGCCACCACCAAGCGTCTAACAAATATATAACAGGGAAAGAGCCCGCTTGGAAATGTCTTCCCCCCCGCCAAAATCCTCCCAAACCCTACACCCCCTTTCCTGGGGAAGGCTTGATAAAAATCCTCACCAATTTGCATAGGTGAACACACACCCAAACCCGTGGATCTTAAGAACAAGGAAAAAGCAATCAGGTTCTTAAAAGAAGAATTTTAATTGAAGAAAAAGTAAAAGAATCACCTCTGTAAAATCAGGATGGGAAATACCTTACAGGGTAATCAGATTCAAAACATAGAGAATCCCTCTAGGCAAAACCTTAAGTTACAAAAAGACACAAAAACAGGAATCTACATTCCATTCAGCACAGCTTATTTTAGCAGCCATTTAAACAAAACAAAATCTAACGCATATCTAATTAGATTGCTTATTAACCCTTTACAGGAGTTCTGACCTGCATTCCTACTCTGATCCCAGCAAAGGCAACACACAGACTGAGAGAACCTTTGTTTCTCCCCCCTCCAGCTTTGAAAGTATCTTGTCTCCTCATTGGTCATTTTGGTCAGGTGCCAGCGAGGTTATCCTAGCTTCTTAACCCTTAACCCTAGCTTCTTCACATGTGAAAGGGTTTTTCCTCTGGCCAGGAGGGATTTCAAGGTGGTTAGCCTTCCCTTTATATTTATGACAGTGCTCATAATCAACTGAAGAACAGAACGTGAAAGTGCGAGGGATGCCGCTGGGTAAACTGATCTGCAGATAATTTGGGAAAAGAGATTTATACAAAGAGTAATGAGTAGAGATAGATGCATTACCAGTTAACTAATAAATCCATCTCTGTGGGCTCAAATAAGTTTGTCTCGCAGTTTATAATTCCATCAGGACCCAGAGATTGATTTATAGCCACCTACAATCTATCCATGTGGAAAAGATTTTGAATGGCACAAATGGGAGATTTAATCACCCAACTCCCATTGAGAAATCAACTGCCCTTGGTGCCATTGAAAATCTCCCTGTTAGATTTTCGAAGCGGCCGAGCAGAATTCATGGAGACGTCTTTGTCGTGTGTCTTTGAACACTAGGTCAGCAGCAGCAGATGTCGTGATGCTGAGACACAAGGGTCTTCTCCTTACTGGAGATTTTCTGATTGTGTTTTAGGGGACCATAACATCTTTGAAAGCCTAGCAGCACATTCAGCATTAATGGTTAGATTCTGTTTCCATTTCTAAAACCTGCCTCCCAGAGATTTATAACAGCCATATTTTTAATGAGTAGGAAAATGTAGTGCTTATGAAGGTGAGAGATTAACAGTAAGTGGCTTGAGATGGAAATAGTGAGGACAACCTTTTTATAACTTCCCTTACACACAGACACACAACCTTGTGCCACTCAACTTCAGTCCTGACAAGTAGCATCTGCTTTAGTGCTGGGCCTCTAATGTCCTGATCTCCCTGTGTTTCTGTGTGGTGCCTTCACTGAATAAGATTGGTTGGTTTAGTGTTGGGGTCACGTTCCTCTCTAACTTTTGTGATGTCTATAACATGCGAGTCCTTTGCATTCATTAGATTTTGATTTTGATTTTTTTAAACTGTTGTATATAACTACTGTTATGGGCATAACAATGTAGTTTTTATTAACCTCTGTGTCGTGATCAGTGGAATTGGACTTAGAGGGCCAATGGTCCCTGGAGGGAGTGTTACTGACTGGTAAGTGGAACAGGGACACAGGGAGTTAGACTGGAAGCAATGCAGCCACGTGGACAGAGCAATTAACAAGATTTAATAAAGTTTCACTTGTTCAACTTAATCTGCATTTAGCTTCACATTTTGTGAATGAAACAACCTCTAAAGGGCTTGGAAATGGCTAAAACTTTTTTTTTTTTTTTTTAAATCAATGTGGCAGACATCCAGCAGGGGAAAATTCAGCTTCTCAAGTCTGGAGAAGTTATAAACAGCTGAAAACAGGGTCTTACAATAGGAAGTGTCCGGCAACCTTAATAAAAGACAATATTACCAGCCCTGCTTATAGTATAAACCCATCATTAAGATGCCTTAGAGTGAGTCACAGCATTATTATATTGCTGCTATCTTCCTCCTTCTCACCCTATCCCCTCCATACGGTCTGTTCACCTCCCTATTTGCATCACGCCCTGACTTAGATGGTAAACTCTTTGAAGAAGGGACCATGTCGTTCTGTGTCTTCTGTGAATAGTCTTGATAGAATTAGGTTTTTATAATTCTGATGAATAATATCAATGTTTATTTTAAAGCATTTTTTCCTGGTTTTGATCTATTTAAATTTTCACAGTTGCGGGAAATTACTGGGGGAGTCGGACAATAATGATTTAACGACAGGATAGACACTGAGATTTAAAAAGTTAAAGCTTTATAACCATTAAAACACACATTGTCAACACCACATGTCAAAATATACAAAGTAAATATTCTTAAATCAAACTCTAAGAAGATCTCAAGCAACGTTCTTCTTACTTTGCCTCTCTGTAAATTTCGATGATTGTTGACGGAATCATTTTTTCATGCACGGTGAAATTAATGCTTACCTACATTTATCGATTAAAAAAATCCAATCCTGTGACGCACCGAGCACAGATATGGAAGCCCGTAATGTCAAAAGAATGCAACATGGTGGATGGATTGGCGACATGTCCCCATGCTATTGAACATTGGGCTTACTAAGAGTCCCCTGGAGATACACTTGCTCACTCTGGGTAGTGCCTCGCTCCACAAATGGTCCCACTGTATTCACTGGGGCTACTTCAGGAGTCAGTTACTACTCAGTGTGAGGAATGGCTTCACAGTTTGGCCCTTAGTTGGAGCACAGATGAAATCAGTTGAGAGACTCAGTGCTTTGGGCACTATACATGCTGTTGGAGGCCCTTAAAAATACTGCTCATGTTCCAGAGAAGACACAAAGCCATCAGCAAAATAAGGCTTCCTCATTTCAGGAGTTTTTGTCCCTCTTTACAAAAAGCTGTTGGTGGCATTTGACTGCTGTGTCGGTGACTGTAACCCACCCTTTCATATAAACACGCACAGGATGTGCTATTTCAAACATCTTCTTTTTCCTTCCAGCTGGGCATCCTCTGACGTCCCAAATGTGTCTTCTGTTGTGGTTTGATAGGCTTGGTAAAATATACATTTCCCACTTGTTCAGAGGCCAGAGAATGTTGATTATGCCCATGCTTCAGCTGCCCACTGGCAGCCACCCAAATCTTAGCACCACTTCTGTCTGAGCATTGTACTACATTTCCAGTCACGTGCTTCACATTTGTTCTCTGCTCTGTCCAAACTCCCCTGTCCCTTCCTTTCAGTGAGACACTCTCTGAATTCTCTCAGCCTGTGCTGCCAGGGTTCATTGGCAAAGGATCATTATGCTCCAGGCCGCAGGTTTCAAGCAGCCAGCCAACACCTCTGTGTGAATAACAAGACCAGAAAAATCTTTAAAGTGACTTTATTTCCTCCATGGTGATACTGTCTTATTGTTGAGTGACTTTTTCCACCTCTGCTGAGAACGCGTCTCCTCTGTCTTTTTGATATTGGGAGCAGAGGCTGAACCGTGGTGTTATGTAGAAAAATAATGCTGGAAACGTTGGCATTTTGGCGTACTATCCTTTCTTGGGATTCCAAGTTACATCTTCTTAGCTTCTATAGATCTGAAGATGGATTTTCCCAGTTGCTAATGTCACAGACTTCCTCTTCCCGGCCTTTTCCATCCTGTCCTGTAATAAAGCTCCACAAGTGACAGCGAACGAAGATGGTGTTGAGGATGCATGAGGCAGAGTAGAACTGAGCTCTCACTTCCAGGCCTGGGCTACTAATGGTAGATGCAAATTTGATTCTTTCTTACTGAATGAGGGAGGCAATCTAGTGACAGAGGATGTGGAAAAAGCTAATGTACTCAATGCTTTTTTTGCCTCTGTCTTCACGAACAAGGTCAGCTCCCAGACTGCTGCGCTGGGCATCACAACATGGGGAGTAGATGGCCAGCCCTCAGTGGAGAAAGAGGTGGTTAGGGACTATTTAGAAAAGCTGGACGTGCACAAGTCCATGGGGCCGGACGAGTTGCATCCGAGAGTGCTAAAGGAATTGGCGGATGTGATTGCAGAGCCATTGGCCATTATCTTTGAAAACTCGTGGCGAACGGGGGAAGTCCCGGATGACTGGAAAAAGGCTAAGGTAGTGCCAATCTTTAAAAAAGGGAAGAAGGAAGATCCTGGGAACTACAGGCCAGTCAGCCTCACCTCAGTCCCCGGAAAAATCATGGAGCAGGTCCTCAAGGAATCAATCCTGAAGCACTTACATGAGAGGAAAGTGATCAGGAACAATCAGCATGGATTCACCAAGGGTAGGTCATGCCTGACTAATCTAATCGCCTTCTATGATGAGATTACTGATTCTGTGGATGAAGGGAAAGCAGTGGATGTATTGTTTCTTGACTTTAGCAAAGCTTTTGACACGGTCTCCCACAGTATTCTTGTCAGCAAGTTAAAGAAGTATGGGCTGGATGAATGCACTATAAGGTGGGTAGAAAGTTGGCTAGATTGTCGGGCTCAACGGGTAGTGATCAATGGCTCCATGTCTAGTTGGCAGCCGGTATCAAGTGGAGTGCCCCAGGGGTCGGTCCTGGGGCCGGTTTTGTTCAATATCTTCATAAATGATCTGGAGGATGGTGTGGATTGCACTCTCAGCAAATTTGCGGATGATACTAAACTGGGAGGAGTGGTAGATACGCTGGAGGGCAGGGATAGGATACAGAGGGACCTAGACAAATTGGAGCATTGGGCCAAAAGAAACCTGATGAGGTTCAATAAGGATAAGTGCAGGGTCCTGCACTTAGGACGGAAGAACCCAATGCACCACTACAGACTAGGGACCGAATGGCTAGGCAGCAGTTCTGCGGAAAAGGACCTGGGGGTTACAGTGGACGAGAAGCTGGATATGAGTCAGCAGTGTGCCCTTGTTGCCAAGAAGGCCAATGGCATTTTGGGATGTATAAGTAGGGGCATAGCGAGCAGATCGAGGGACGTGATCGTTCCCCTCTATTCGACATTGGTGAGGCCTCATCTGGAGTACTGTGTCCAGTTTTGGGCCCCACACTACAAGAAGGATGTGGATAAATTGGAGAGAGTCCAGCAAAGGGCAACAAAAATGAACAGGGGTCTGGAACAGATGACTTATGAGGAGAGGCTGAGGGAACTGGGAATGTTTAGTCTACGGAAGAGAAGAATGAGGGGGGATTTGATAGCTGCTTTCAACTACCTGAAAGGGGGTTCCAGAGAGGATGGTTCTAGACTATTCTCAGTGGTAGAAGAGGACAGGACAAGGAATAATGGTCTCAAGTTGCAGTGGGGGAGGTTTAGGTTGGATATTAGGAAAAACTTTTTCACCAAGAGGGTGGTGAAACACTGGAATGCGTTACCTAGGGAGGTGGTAGAATCTCCTTCCTTGGAAGTTTTTAAGGTCAGGCTTGACAAAGCCCTGGCTGGGATGATTTGATTGGGGATTGGTCCTGCTTTGAGCAGGGGGTTGGACTAGATGACCTCCTGAGGTCCCTTCCAACCCTGATATTCTATGATTCTATGATTCTATGAAAATAAGCTGATATGGGAGCAGCCTTCTGAGTAGGATTTGCCAAAAATGCATTAAAAGGAAAGGGGGGCAGGAGGCACACCAGCAACCCTCCTGTTTTTTTTGACTAAAAATTAAATATTTTGACTAGATTTTGAAACGATTTTGGTTTTTTTTAGGGTGTTTATCTTCCCCCTTTCCTTTCTCTCCCCTCCCCCACCCCCTCAGAAAAGGGGGATAACAGGAAGGAAGGAGGTAGAAATTCCCAAAACAATGACAACCAACAATGTGTAATCTTGACTGAAACCAATTGAAAAGGATACTAATTTCAAATATTAACATACAAATACATGTTCCATGAAAAATGTCGTCTCTTTTGAGAAGTCATTGAAAAGACATTGACAGAAAATTTTCACCACCTCTAATCTGGAGCAAAATGCAACTGTTTTGCAGTCACTTTTTCTGACCGTCACCACATCTGCTTATTTCCACCTGTTTAGCACCCCACTATCATTGTATCTGAATGCTTTCCAGCAAGGGTCGTAGTGGACTTCATGGAGTCTTCACCTCGTCTCCTTCCCATAGCTATGGCAAGCTCCTCTTGGCATGTTTCTGATCTCAGTTGGATCCTAGGAAAAAACAAAAACAAATATTTTATGTGTGGGAGTTAAATTTTCCAAACTGGTTTGCCCGACACTGCTCTCAAGTCTCTCTATTACTGTTGCCATTTTCTATCAGTGCCTTGTAGGGCCCAATATAGCATGAAAAGTGGGTGGCACTGCCTGGAGAAGAGGCAAACTTAGGCCAGTCTGGGGCTGATTTAAGCATTCCTACTTCAGCATTCCTACTCCCCCCTACACCCTCCCTACTTCCCAGTAAAACCCCAGTGGGAACCTGGTGTCAGCTGGGTGTATGGTCTGTGTTGTGTTGTGAATAGTCGGTTTATGCATTCAAATAGTTTTTGAAGAAAACTATCAGTCACATTAGGGTCCTCCTTTTCAGCTCCGTGTTTGGCTTCAAAGGAATGAAGCTTTCCTAGTGTGTCAAGAGTTCTCCAATGGTGCCACTGAAAGTTGGTGCGTTAGCTACACATGAAAGATACTTGTCTGACTCGCATGAGAGCCCTTTTGATGCTCTTGCCCTTGCTTGCCATCATACCTGCCATCCGCATCCCACATGAGAGTCCATGCAGATCTCCCTCGAGACCATCATTCAGATAGGGCTGCTTTATTATATTTCCAGCATCAGTGTTGCTTTGCAAATTGCATTTCTGCCGTATGCGGCGCTCCCAGGAGATCTCCCAGAGCTGAAGCTTGGTAAGTGAGACTGGCAAAATATTTTAAAAAATCCAAGTGGATACTTGCTTTTCTGCAAGTCGTGTATATTTTTCAAGTTGCATCCCCTGGGGTCTTGCACAGTGATGTTTGGGGACAGTGTGCCTTTTTGATGAGTGCAGGTGCGTTGATTTTTACCTTTGGTCATGCCGAGTCCTAAAGGTAACACTTTTACCTCTATATTCCACAGAGTCGACTCCATTGATATAGCAGCTGGGAAAGTGGATTTTTTTTATCGTATCGTGGTCTTTCTTTCAGTGATGTCCAAAAGTGCTGTATTAACAAAACCTGGAGAATTGAATCTTCCAGTGATCTATAAAACAGACCCATTATGGCCAGTGCCGGTCTGAGCCTCCTTCAGTTGCTTCTCGTCTATGCTAGATATTGACATGGCCCCGTTACCATAAGAACGTAAGCATCTGAAGCCTCAGTGTGCTTAATGTATTTATTCTCCCAACACCCCCTTGAGGCAGGGCAGTGCTATTATCCCCATTTCACAGAAAGGGAATGGAAACAGAGAGACTAAGGGTCACAAAAGACACTGTGGTAGAGCAGGAAACTGAACATAGGTTTTCCCTGAGTCCCAGGTTGGCACCAGCTATCCTTCCCCTACACTTACGTGCATTTAGCTGCCTCTACAGATTTCTGCTGGGACTGCTGTGTTGGTCAGGGTGTGATCCCTGACCAATATACCTGTGCCCGCAGATGTCCCTAGTGTAGATGCAGCTGGACTGGCAAAACTGCACTTGTACTGGTATAGCTTGTTTCACTCATGGGCGGGGGGCAGTACAAATATAGTATAGAGGTACAAAGTGCACTCTTGCCAGAATAAGCTGCATCCACACTAGGAGCACTTTGCTGGTATGCTGCCCTGGTAAAGCGTTCCTAGTGTAGACATGGCCTGAAACAGAGGGTGAGGGATAGCTCAGTGGTTTGAGCATTGGACTGCTAAACCCAGGGTTGTGAGTTCAATCCTTGAGGGGGCCATTTAGGGATCTGGGGCAAAAATTGGGGATTGGTCCTGCTTTGAGCAGGGGGTTGGACTAGATGACCTCCTGAGGTCCCTTCCAACCCTGATATTCTATGATTCTATGACCTAAAACATGTCTATACTGCAATCACAGGGTGTGATTGGAGCTCGTGTAGATGTCCCTGAGCTACCTTTAAACTCGCGAGCTCAGGTACCACGGCAGTGAAGCTGTGGCTAGCTTCCCAAGTAATGACTCGGGGTTCTGGGCACGCCTGTATACCCCGTGCTGAAGTGTGCGCTGCTGCAGCGTGTCTGTCCTAGGACTCAAATGAGCTACATTAAAGCTAGCTTGGGTATGTCTTTATGAGCTGTAGTCACATCATCCTGTGATTGCAGTGCAGCCATATCAGCCTTCACAATCTTTCAGTCTTTGGCCTCTGCCTGCCAACCCAGGTTATGCATGAATGGCGCAGGTACTGGTGATTTGGGGGATGTAGACAACAAGTATCCACCAAGTTCTAAAGTGAGAACCCCAAACTCCATTTTTTTGTAGGCCACTGGGCAGCTGCGCTTTTGGGGCATTTCACTCAACAGCTCTCACCGAGAAGAAATAATAGAGGAGAATCCTTCCCCTGCCCTATTGTTTTGCGGGGTATTGAGCACGTTTTGACAAGTCTGGTCCTTATTTTGGTACCTAACTGGGAACCGAGCTCTCTTTGCAAATCTGGCCTCAATTGTGGGTCCTGAGCACTTTTGAAAATCTGGTCCTTTGTCACTGCTGATGTGGACTGGATGCGAAGGGGAGATCTGGATATAAAGCACGCTTTTATTTTAATAATAATAATAATTAATTAATAATTAATACCAAAAAGGCACTGGACTGATAGCCTGGAGGGAGAGGAGTAGGAGCAGTGATAGCTGAAGCTTCCGTATATACACTCCCGGCAAGACACCTAACCCTGTTCTTTCCTAGATGCTCTTATAGGACCTTGGTTCAGACTTTGGGAACCTGAATGTCTCCCACTGACTTCAGCAGGCTTTGGATCAAGCCCCTAATGTCTGAGTCACAGTTGGTCATGGATGACTACTGAGCTGGCTGAGGAGGGGTGAGAGAGAGAGAGCGTGTGATTATGAAACAGGATCTGGGCCAAATCTACCCAACAGCCTTGCTGAGATCCTTGGTAGAAGGGACCAAGTATCAGAGGAGTAGCTGTGTTAGTCTGTATCCACAAAAACAATGAGGAGTCTGGTGGCACCTTAAAGACTCACCGATTTATTCGCACATAAGCTTTTGTGGGTAAAAAACCCACTTCACCGGGCTCCTCGTTGTTTTGGTAGACAGGGTTAAGGCACAGCAGAAAAGCATTGGAAGTTATTTTATGCTATTGAATGAGGAATATTACATCAATATTGGAGCATGAATTTTTATTCTCCCCTTTCATTGGTTAATGTCATCAGACATTTCTCGGGGATTACAGTTAATATCTATATTAAGGGTATTTGAAGAAGGAATATTGGACTTAAGAGAGTGTAAGGGGCTGGTAATTAAGAGCCCAGTTCTGTCACCCTTATTCACATGGAACAGCACTTTATTCTTTGAACTGTCCCATTGCAATTGATGTGCCTTCATGACCCTGAGTTCCCCAGCAGCAGAATCTGGCTGTTGAGAATTTGGGCTCCTGGGTTCTTTCATTGGCTGTGATGCTACCTTGCTATATGACCTTGAGTGAGTAAGTTTAACTGAAAGTGCAAAAACATCTACCTGCTTCACAGAGACGGTGTGATGCTTACTGAATATGTGAAAAGCACTGTGAGTTCCTGGCCAAGAAGTGCTATTTTGTTTCCTCCTAGTCTTGCTGTATTTCTTTGATGTCTGTGAAATTTCAGGAAAGTCAGAACAATAATTGCCAATTATTGTACTTGTTAACAAAGGTCTAAGAACTTATTTCCATCGTGATCTGTTGGTATGATATTCATATTATTTCTATTTCTGAAGTGTTTTGAAACATCAACCAAGATCAGGGCTGCATTGCAATAGGTTCTGGGCAAACACACAGAACAGAGGTGGGCAAACTACAGCTCGGAGGCTGCATCCGGTCCTCCAGCCATTTTAATCTGGCCCTCGAGCTCCCGCCGGAGAGTGGGGGTCTGGGGCTTGCCCCACTCCGTGCTGCTCCCAGAAGCAGCAGCATGTCCCCACTCCAGCTCCTACGCGTAGGGGCAGCCAGGGGGTCTGTACACTGCCCCTGCCCCAAGTGCGGCCCCTGCAGTTCCCATTGGCCAGGAACCTTTGCCAGTGGGAGCTGTGGGGCGGCGAATGCAGACAGGCGGCACACAGAGCCGTCTGTCCGCGCCTCCGCATAGGAGCCGGAGAGGGGACATGCTGCTGCTGCTGCTTCTGGGAGCTGCTTGAAGTAAGCACCGCCCGGAGACTGCACCCCTGACCCCCTCCCATGCTCCAATCCCCCTGCCCCAGCCCTGATCCCCCTCCCACCAGCCGAAGCCCTCAATCCCAGCCCAGAGCACCCTCCTACACTCCCAACCCATCATCTCCAGCTCCACCCCAGAGCCTGCACCCACAGCTGGAGCCCTCACTCCCACCCCTACCTGCATCCCAACCCCTTGCCTCAGTCTGGAGCCCCCTCCCGCACCCTGAACTCCTCATTTCTGGCCCCACCCCAGAGCCCAAACCCTCACCCCATCCCGTACCCCAACCACCAATTTCGTGAGCCTTCATGGCCTGCCATACAATTTCCATACCCAGATGTGGCCTTCGGGCCAAAATATTTTCCCACCCCTGACCTAGAAAGAGGGAGTCCCAGCCATGGAGAGCTTAGTAGACAAAAGAAATGGAAGAGAAACCGAGACCCAGAGAGGGGCAATGGCAGGTGGGTGGCAAAGCTCTGAATCCAACCCACAACTTCTGATTCTCAGTCTAGTGTCCTGTCCCTTAGATCATGGTACAGCAAAACAATTCTTGAGTCAAACAGGGACAACAGAGTGATAAACTTCAAATTGTATAACTTGCTCTATAATGTCAGTTGTGCTTACTGCAAAATAATTGATAGAGGCTGTTACAGGAAAACAATTAATTTTGACTTTATTAGCTTATTAATGATCTCTCTTCAGCTTTTGCCTTTTGCTGTAGAGAGCAGAGTAATATTTAAATGATGTTGGCTGACCTTTTTTATTTAGCAGATAAAAGGTCATTAAAGTGCTTAAGAAGAATTACTACGTCTTTAGTTGACCTGATAATTGGTATCATTGTTGCCATAAAAGGATAATTGTGCTGGCTGACATTCAAACGCACAGACTCTCTGTGTGTATGCGCACGTGCGTGTGTGTGTTTTCATATATTAGAGAGAGACACTGTGTGTGTGTGTGTGTGTGTGTGTGTGTGTGTATAAACCAGGGTCTAGATCAAACAAGGGTCAAGACACAAAGGGAAGGGAAAAGAGAATGTTGTTCCTAGGTGAATTTAAAGGACACTAGGAATTATACAGAACACTGTGTGCTGGTTATTAGAATTTCCCAGCCTCAGTGTCCACTCGTGGCACCTGCATCTCCTCTGACATACACTGCTGTAAATTAGGAGTGAATCCATTGAAGTCAGTGGAGTTTACACGGGTGTAAAACTAGGGCAGGAAGCACGAGGCTGCTGCATTGAGACTCTGGAGATCTGGTTCAGTTACCGGTTCAGCCATGGACTTCCCGCGTGACATCAAGCAAGTCACTTAATCTACTCCATGTCTCAGTTCCCCATGTGTAAGAAATGGGGATAATACTTTCCTACCCCATGGCGGGGGGTTGTAAAACACCATTACTGCTTGGGAGGTGCTCAACTGGAATTCTGCAAGCCCCCAGAAAGCTAGACAGTAGAGAACCCAGCCTGCAGTCTCAGGAGTGCAGACTCCAAGGTCAAATAGGGCACAATCCTGCAAGGTTTTGGTGAGGAGAAGAGTTGTGTTCCAAATGTGGGCTGTTACTAGGCTGTAATGCCTATATCAAGGCTCCCTCAGAGCCCTGAATTGTGCAAATATCCAGGCAAAATTTCAAATGCTACTTGAGCTTGTTTTGTTTTTAAAGCAATTAGGCCTTCAGGGTAGCGAACATGCGAGGCACTTCCTGATAATGCCAGGCAAGGCCATTGCAATGATTAATGGATAAAATACCTGCAAGCTTGGGAGAAAGGAAGGTGTTTGTTTAAATCAATGTTGCTTTGGGTAAAATTATTTCCCGTAGAGATAAAAATGGCACAATCTTTGTGAAAGATAAGAGAGATGCTCACAGGAGACTGTCTGCTTCCGTGCATGTGTCTGCCTAATCATGTGTCATCTTTATTCTTTCCTTCCTGCTTTTGATTTTATTTTCTTTTGCTCTCATCCCTTAAAAAGAAAGAACAAAAAAAAAAAGTCCCGCTATTCATCTCTCTTTCTGAATTGCTTGCTTTCCTGAAAGCATGGTAGATCCCAGTCTGGAAGATCCAGGAAACACACACTTATGAAAGCATTTACATGCGTGCCAAACATTAAGCATAGAATCATAGAATATCAGGGTTGGAAGGGACCGCAGGAGGTCATCTAGTCCAACCCCCTGCTCAAAGCAGGGCCGATCCCCAGTTAAATCATCCCAGCCAGGGCTTTGTCAAGCCTGACCTTAAAAACTTCTAAGGAAGGAGATTCCATCACCTCCCTAGGTAACACATTCCAGTGTTTCACCACCCTCCTAGTGAAAAAGTTTTTCCTAATATCCAACCTAAATCTCCCCCACTGCAACTTGAGACCGTTACTCCTTGTTCTGTCATCTGCTACCACTGAGAACAGTCTAGAGCTCTCCTCTTTGGAACCCCCTTCAGGTAGTTGAAAGCAGCTATCAAATCCCCCCTCATTCTTCTCTTCCGTAGACTAAACATCCCCAGTTCCCTCAGCCTCTCCTCAGAACGCATGTGTTCCAGTCCCCTAATCATTTTTGTTGCCCTCTACTGGACTCTTTCCAATTTTTCCACATCCTTCTTGTAGTGTGGGGCCCAAAACTGGACACAGTACTCCAGATGAGGCCTCACCAATGTCGAATAGAGGGGAATGATCCCGTCCCTTGATCTGCTGGCAATGCCCCTACTTATACATCCCAAAATGCCATTGGCCTTCTTGGCAACAAGGGCACGCTGTTGTCTCATATCCAGCTTCTCATCCACTGTAACCCCTAGGTCCTTTTCTGCAGAACTGCTGCCAAGCCATTCGGTCCCTAGTCTGTAGCGGTGCATTGGATTCTTCCGTCCTAAGTGCAGGACTCTGTACTTGTCCTTGTTGAACCTCATCAGATTTCTTTTGGCCCGATCCTCCAATTTGTCTATGTCCCTCTGTATCCTATCCCTACCCTCCAGCGTATCTACCTCTCCTCCCAGTTTAGTGTCATCTGCAAACTTGCTGAGGGTGCAATCCACACCATCCTCCAGATCATTTATGAAGATATTGAACAAAACCGGCCCCAGGACCGACCCTTGGGGCACTCCGCTTGATACCGGCTGCCAACTAGACATGGAGCCATTGATCACTACCCGTTGAGCCCGACAATCTAGCCAACTTTCTATCCACCTTATAGTCCATTCATCCAGCCCATACTACTTTAACTTGCTGGCAAGAATACCATGGGAGACCGTGTCAAAAGCTTTGCTAAAGTCAAGGAACAACACGTCCACTGCTTTTCCTTCATCCACAGAGCCAGTTATCTAGTCATAGAAGGCAATTAGATTAGTCAGGCATGACTTGCCCTTGGTGAATCTGTGCTGACTGTTCCTGATCACTTTCCTCTCCTCTAAGTGCTTCAGAATTGATTCCTTGAGGACCTGCTCCATGATTTTTCCAGGGACTGAGATGAGGCTGACTGGCCTGTAGTTCCCAGGATCCTCCTCCTTCCCTTTTTTAAAGATTGGCACTACATTAGCCTTTTTCCAGTCGTCCGGGACTTCCCCCTATCGCCATGAGTTTTCAAAGATAATGGCCAATGGCTCTGCAGTCACATCCGCCAACACCTTTAGCACTCTCGGCCCCATGGACTTGTGCACGTCCAGCTTTTCTAAATAGTCCCGAACTACTTCTTTCTCCACACAGGGCTGGTCACCTCCTCCCCATGCTGTGCTGCCCAGTGCAGTAGTCTGGGAGCTGACCTTGTTCGTGAAGACAGAGGCAAAAAAGCATTGAGTACATTAGCTTTTTCCACATCCTCTGTCACTAGGTTGCCTCCCTCATTCAGAAAGGGGCCCACACTTTCCTTGACTTTCTTCTTGTTGCTAACATACCTGAGGAAACCCTTCTTGTTACTCTTAACATTTCTTGCTCGCTGCAACTCCAGGTGTGATTCGGCCTTCCTGATTTCACTCCTGCATCCCCGAGCAATATTTTTATACTCATCCCTGGTCATTTGTCCAATCTTCCACTTCGTGTAAGCTCCTTTTTTGTATTTAAGATCAGCAAGGATTTCACTGTTAAGCCAAGCTGGTCGCCTGCCATGTTTACTATTCTTTCTACACATCGGGATGGTTTGTCCCTGTAACCTCAATAAAGATTCTTTAAAATACAGCCAGCTCTCCTGGACTCCTTTCCCCCTCATGTTATTCTCCCAGGGGATCTTGCCCATCAGTTCCCTGAGGAAGTGAAAGTCTGCTTTTCTGAAGTCCAGGGTCTGTATTCTGCTGCTCTCCTTTCTTCCCTGTGTCAGGATCCTGAACTCGACCATCTCCTAGTCACTGCCTCCCAGGTTCCCATCCACTTTTGTTTCCCCTACTAATTCTTCCCGGTTTGTGAGCAGCAGGTCAAGAAGAGCGTGTGATCTAGTAACTTCTGCGAGTTGCCGGAAGAAAGCCTCATCCGCCTCATCCCCCTGGTCCGGTGGTGTCAAGGTTCCTTCCCCACTCTGAATGCTAGGGTACAGATGTGGGGACCTGCATGAAAACTTCCTAAGCTTATCTTTACCAGCTTAGGTTAAAACTTCCCCAAGGTACAAAATATTCCACCCTTTGTCCTTGGATTGGCCGCTACCACCACCAAACAAATACTGGTTACTGGGGAAGAGCTGTTTGGAAACGTCTTTCCCCCCAAAATACTTCCCAAAACCTTGCACCCCACTTCCTGGACAAGGTTTGGTAAAAAGCCTCACCAATTTGCCTAGGTGACTACAGACCCAGACCCTTGGATCTTAAGAACAATGAACAATCCTCCCAACACTTGCACCCCCCCCTTTCCTGGGAAATGTTGGATAAAAAGCCTCACCAATTTGCATAGGTTACCACAGACCCAAACCCTTGGATCTGAGAACAATGAAAAAGCATTCAGTTTTCTTACAAGAAGACTTTTAATAGAAATAGGAGTAAATAGAAGTAAAGAAATCCCCTCTGTAAAATCACGATGGTAGATACCTTACAGGGTAATTAGATTCAAAACATAGAGAATCCCTCTAGGCAAAACCTTAAGTTACAAAAAAGATACACAGACAGAAATAGTTAGTCTATTCAGCACAATTCTTTTCTCAGCCATTATCTTGTCTCCTCATTGGTCATTTTGGTCAGGTGCCAGCGAGGTTACCTTTAGCTTCTTAACCCTTTACAGGTGAGAGGAGTTTTCCTCTGGCCAGGAAGGATTTTAAAGGGGTTTACCCTTCCCTTTATATTTATGACAGGTGGTCTATAGCAGACTCCCACCACGACATCACTCTTGTTGCTCGCACTTTTAAACTTAATCCAGAGACTCTCAGGTTTTTCTGCAGTTTCATACTTGAGCTCTGAGCAGTCATACTTCTCCCTTACATACAGTGCAACTCTCCCACCTTTTCTGCCCTGCCTGTCCTTTCTGAACAGCTCATATCCATCCATGACAGTACTCCAGTCATGTGAGTTATCCCACCAAGTCTCTGTTATTCCAATCACGTCATAATTCCTTGACTTTGCCAGGACTTCCAGTTCTCCCTGCTTGTTTCCCAGGCTTCGTGCATTTGTGTATAGGCACTTGAGATAACCCGCTGATCGTCCCTCTTTCTCAGTATGAGGCAGGAGCCCTCCCCTCTCACGTGCTCCTGCTCGTGCTTCCTCCCGGTATCCCACTTCCCCACTTACCTCAGGGCTTTGGTCTCCTTCCCCTGGTGAACCTAGTTTAAAGCCCTCCTCACTAGGTTAGCCAGCCTGCTTACGAAGATGCTCTTCCCTCTCTTCTTTAGGTGGAGCCTGTCTCTGCCTAGCACTCCTCCTTCTTGGAACACCACCGCATGGTCAAAGAATCCAAAGCCTTCTCTCCGACACCACCTGCGTAGCCATTCGTTGACTTCCACGATTCGACGGTCTCTACCCGGGCCTTTTCCTTCCACAGGGAGGATGGACGAGAACACCACTTGCGCCTCAAACTCCTTTATCCTTCTTCCCAGAGCCACGTAGTCTGCAGTGATCCGCTCAAGGTCATTCTTGGCAGTATCATTGGTGCCTACGTGGAGAAGCAGGAAGGGGTAGTGTGTAGTGTGTATAGTCTTATGTGTAGTGTCTTTGAAGTCAATGGAACAACACGGGCTTGAATGCTTTGCTAGATCGAGGCCTAAAGCCAAGAATGGGCCTGAAAGTTTGTCCTATCAGGCAGTTTCCTGAATAAGGGAATAAGCGGGGTATGTAAGGTACCTGTCACCATGGTATCTAAGGTCTGTTTAGGACCTTATGTAACATATGCTTTGTACTTGGTTTGTTTCAAGCCTCAGTTCATTTTGAGGCAGGGATGCTGAAAAGTCAAGTGTCAGGAATTGCATATCATTCTCACTACCCTCCATTCATTCCCCTTGTAGTTTCAGATGGGATATGTTGTTTTTCTTTGCTTCCTGCCCTAAACTACACTGTATGTATTTGCTCCAGAGTTGGCTGCGTTTTGGTGATGAGTAAATTGATTCTTTAATACATTTTTCAGGTGAGCTTCTTAGAAAAGTAACTTGTGGGTTGTATGAAAATCCATGTCCTATCCAGGTTCTCTTGTATTACTTGAGTGCATTTGGGCATGGATATTGCTGGTCATGCCCTCCTGCTCTCTACCTTATTTGATATCTCATTCCACTTATGTCACATGACACTTGATTACAAAGGGAGGTTGCAAAGCAGAAAAGGAAAGAAGGAAAAACCCCCACAAGTTTTATCTGTGAGACAAGCTAATGAACCTAGGCAGGATTTGAATCGGTGACTTAGATCTTGGGAAAATACATTTTTGTAGAAAAAATCTTAATTACTCACTTTGTAGTGAACATGATTTTAAACAAAACTTAGCACCTAGTGTAAACAGAGACCAGACATGTTGAAAAACGTTTCATCTGGTCATGATCCCACCAACTGTCATTAACCACAGCTAACACACACCTTTTTAAACATGACTGTCCTTGTCCACACTAAAGCAAAAACCTGTTTATCATGTTAATTAATATATGACCGGTCAAAGCATTTTCTTATGTGATACCTTTTCCTGGGGTTGATATGGCCATTCAAATTCACTTTAACCAGCTATAATAATAATAATCTCAGCTCTTGGGTGGTGCTTCTCGACCATAGACCTGGAAGAGATCTACAAAGGCAGATAAGCGTCATTATCCTTTTTTCTGCAGCTAGGGAAAGTGGAGCTCTGAGAGGGATAGTGGCTTGTCCCATATCATGCAGCCGATGGAATGGAAGAGTTTAGGATAGAACCCCCATCTTCTGACTCCCAGTCCAGTTCTTTCTCTGCGGCATCACGTTGGGTCCCATTCTCAAGCATCAGAGCCCTCCTTGTCATTGGATATGGACAGGAAGAAATCTGTATTTTTCAGGTATCCAGAATATTACATTGGCACATGCAGTAGAAATTCTGCAGGTTTTCCATATATCATGCTTATGGGCACATGCACGTATGATTAAAAACTTACCAGTAACTCCAATTATAATTATGTAAAACATACCTTTTGAATTACTGCAATAAAGAAGAGAGACTGTAAGTATTATCCTTTCTGCCCTTTAGACAGTGTCTTCAGAGCATCAATCTGTTTTACTGACCACAGATTCTTACTCTGTCAAGTGTCTACATTTGCAGTAGAGCTATAAATCTGTCAGTGGTTATAGTTCAGGTCCCCACCTACAATGGCGGTAATTAGCTTTTATGTTAGACAAGTCTCAAGGATAGTGCCATAATGGGGTTCTAGAGAGCAGTTGAGAAACTACAGAGCAAAGTGGGACATGATCTGTCTGATATTTTCTATGTTGATAAATCTCTCTCCGTTGTTTGACCGACTGTTGATAGATTGGCGAGAAATAAGAACATAATCTCTTCGACTTTTTGGAATTGAAAGTAATTTTCTTTTCTGGTCTCTTTTTTGCTTCAGTATTTGTTGGGTGACTTCCGCATTGAGAGTTACATCTCAGTAGTGAAATTCAAGGTAATTTGAATCCCACCCCCCATTTTAGCTGGCCCGTGAGTTCCCCTGCCATTCCAAAAGCACTCTTGTAACACACACTTTCCCAGCCTTCGTGCTGCAGATATAGTAACTGAATCTAAACCAAACCCTGCCCTCCATATATGGATACGATAATATCAATCATGACAACAAGAATGTTGCAAGGACTATTAAATCTCATGCTTCCGGGCTTAAGCCAATCTCCAACTATTAGAGATCAGGGTGAGACCTATCTGGGAGGGAGAGGGGGAGAGAGAGAGAGTGTGTATGTGCGCGCGCAGATAATCTGACATCAGCCAACTCTGTGGTTCTTACGTCTGGGTCTGCCACTATCGGAGCTGGTCTAAAAATTATAGTTATGTCTGTTAAGGGCGTGGTTATTTTTGCTGACATAGCTCTGTTAGTAAAAGCCCTGCCGTAAAGGCATTTAGACCAGTATAATTGTGCCTGATACTGGCATAACTTCTTTCAGTTCGGTCATACTGGTGTAAGCACTTTTATATCTGTATAATTGTGTTGACCCTAGAGCAGACATGCCAAACCTGCGGGAAAAAACGCAGAAATTAGGCTTGTTTTTGGCTTAATTGGCTTGTGAGTTGCTTGTTGGCTAGTTTTTGGCTTGTTGCTAGTTGTAGCTTGTTGCTGCTGCTGCTTCTTTTTTTTTTTTTTATCGGCTCCTGGCAAGTAGGGGCGAGGCAGGGAGAGTCGGGGTGCACGGCGGGCCCACCACAGTCCCAGCTTGCACACCTGGGGCCGATCTAGTCACATAGAGTGTTGGGGTTCTTAGGGATTGGCTTGTTTTGGCCTTGTTTTGAAATGGGATAAGCTTGATTTTTGGTTTATTGTGAAAGTCGGGGTGCGTATTTACCGCGTGTAAGTTGGCAACTGTGCCCTAGCGGGTGGGTTGCTGCTTTAACAACACTAGTATAGTTAAAGCACCAAAACGTCCACGTGTGGATAAGCCCAGAGAGACAAAATACTAGATTATACGAACGTTGGGTTCAATAGCAATTCCTATGTTCCTGTTATTAGCTTCCCAGCAGTTGCTTTCTTTGCATGTGAGTATTGGGAGTCCTGCTAATTTGGGACTCTGGCTTTTGCTCCCTGTTTTAAATGTTTATGGCGACAAAAACACATCTGTACACTGTAGCCGTTCCAAATGGAAGTCACAAAACTCTGCAAGCAGGAAATTCAGTTCTCTCCAATGAGGCTCATGTGTTCTCGTCAGTCTCCTTGCCTCCAGGTTTAATCTTAAGAAAGAAACTTGATCCAATCAATTTTAAAAATCTCTCTGGGGCAAAAAAATATTTCAATGGGAAATACTTTTTCCTGTCCACGGTGTTTGGTTCAGCAAAATTAACATGAATAATGCACGACAGTTTCCTGATAGTTATTATATTAGAGAGCTTAGCTGGCTCATAACTGCCCCTGTGACATAGCTAGAATGTAAATTACTTGGATAGAAGGAGGATAGAGCTGGTTTGATTAAAACGTAATACATATTTTGAATTAAAAATATTCATGGTCCTGCAAGATGACCTTAACACTATTTATTTCTCCCCCTCCCAAAGACATTTGCATAATAGTTCCTGTGACATCTTTTTATTTTTTCCTCCCCTCCTCTGGACCGATAGGACCCTGCGCGCTCTCTCTCTCTCTCTCTCTCTAGCAATGTGACTTATTGAGTTCCTTGTGTGAGGAAGGGCTGTTTTGTCAGCATGCTCTTTTAGAAGCAGGTTTCTCCTTTCATTAATAAAAGGATGATTGATCGCAGACTTGCATTGACAACAAACGAACAGTAAGAGCCTGATTCCCGTTTATACCAAGGCTCTGGATTCCATGGTGGCAGAGCAAAGGGACCTTAACTGGGTGTGTCACTTGCTCCTCCTTTTAGTCTGCCAGAGCAATGTCAAGTGACCTTGTGTAAATGAGAGTCCGGCACTATACACTTAATTCACTTTCTTGCAGACTTTGAATTACGGCTAGAAAACTAGGCTCTCAACTCCCGTTTTCTTTTAGTGGGATTTGGGCACCTGATTCCCTTTGGCTCCCTGAAGATCCTTGCCAGGAGCCACTGCAGTTTCACTTTCCAAGGAGTCAGGCAAATAACTTTTACTTTTTGGCTTTGTCTACACGAGCAGTGGTGCCTGCTGTTGCCTGTGGCGTTAGGCAAGCCATTCGTCTGGTTTTAAGCTGGGCAGTCCTGTGTTTCTCTGGTTTGTCCCCCGTCTGGTTCTCATGTAAAACTGGATGTGGTTTTGTCTGGTGTTGGGCAAGGAAGATGTCATTTTGCAGAGTGTACCGCCTCACCCCTGTCAGTGTGACATTGCATGCACAGCGTGTGCAGTATCACACCGGGAGGGGCAGGGCAGTGTGCTCTGCACAATGCTGTCCTCTGTGCATCACAGCCTTGCACATGTGCATGCAAGGTCACACCAGTGGCGTGGGGTCCAGCAAGTGGGGGTGGGGACAGCCAGGGTCCATGTCCTGTGTTTTGGAGATGTGTCTGTGTTCACCTTACTCTTGATGTCAATAATAAAGTTGAACTAGAGCTGCAAGTGTAGCTGAGGACAAACTATGCACCTTTAATGCTGCATCGCTGGGTGGGTCACAGGTAGGGAAGACTGAACATGGAACCTCTCATTGTAAACCACTAGAGGGAGACAGAGTCACATTGTGTTAGCATGGCTCATGTGAATCTTGTTTGGAGTTTAAATTTCCTATAATCTAATTCCAGGAGCATCTATTCTCCCTGTCTCCTAACACAAGAACAAAGGGACATTCAATGAAACTGAAAGGTTGCAAATCCAAAACTGATAAAAGGTCAAAGTCAGTTTTGCTGACAGAACCAGTAATAAGCGATGATGCATGAAAAAAGAACCCAGCTTAACTCTCAGATCCCAAAGGAAGTTGGCATGGCTGCCAGCTAGTGGGCAAAACAATCTTTTAAATTAGTAAACTGAGCACATTTGATCTGGAAATCAATGACCCACAATAAATAAACTGTATCACAGTTATTTGTAAGGAATATAGGGCAAGGACTCTTTTTGGTTGCCGTTCGTACAGTGCCGAGCACAATTGGCTCCTGGTCCATTACTAGAGCTTCTAGACAGTACGGTAATACAGATAATAAATACTAATAATTGCTTCAGATTTTAGGGCAAATAGCTGTTCTTGACAGAATCCCTTTCTATTGTCTAGTCAAATCCACCCGACTCGCTTGAATTTCTGCCCAGTTTGTCAGAAGCTCTGCAGGCCTTTCAGCAAACCTGGCTGGAGTTTCTGTTTGTCACAATCCTCCCAAGCCAGGTGATTTTCTAGCACTCTTTTGGTTTCGTTGTGCACAGCTCCTGCCACATTGCTAGCACAATTCATTCCTATCCTGCCCCCATATTGGCCTATGTGGTAGCTCATCTTCCTCTATGTTTAAACTCTAGGTTCTGCTGTACTATGAGGGGCACAGACATGCCTGATAAAGTTCTTCCAAGAGTCGTTATTCTAAGGCGGCAAGACTTATCCTTTGTCTTCCTATCCTCCATCATTCATTAATGACACATGCTTTCCTTGCGACCCTTTTCTTTCTTCCTTTCTCCATTTTTTATGATACCTGGAGAAGTGTGCGATAAGGACTTGTCAAAGTCATCATTAATCCACATTTAACTGCAGGGATACTGTTTTAGTCATCTATTAATCTCTCAGTGTGCCAAAGTCTGTCTGTCTGGCGACATTCATTCTTATTATTTATTATTCCTCCAGCCACCAATGCACAGCTGTAGTGCGATCTCTGTTCTTTACCGGTGTAGTTTTTTTGGACAAATGAGAAGTAATTCTGTTTAACTTTTTCTTTGCGCTTCTTCTGTCAAAAGTCACAAGGGCTAAGGACCAGGTCTACAAAGATATTGAGGCACTTTCAGTGGAACTTAGGGGCTTAAATACCTTCTAGGATTTGGACCTAAATGTCTCGTAGCGTGAAAAAGCAAAGACATTTTTGTGGCTAAGAAGATGCTGGACTGGTACAATGGAAATCCCGGTTCAATACTTGGCTGTGCAACAGTTGTCTAATGTGACCTGGGGCAAGTTAGTCTCTGTGTGCACCTCTTTTTCATCTGGGGAACAGGTATAATACTTTCCTTTCTCCCACCTTTTGTCTTTCTTGTCCATTTTGGCTGTAAACTCTTTGGGACAAGACTCGCTCTTCTAATTCATAGGATATAAATCCTGAAGGGACCAGTGTGATCATCTCACCTCTTGTATATAGATAGTACAGCTCCTAGCACAATGTGTCTGCTGTCTTGGTTGGCTCCTTTAAACACCTACTGTAATACAAATACACAACACCGACAAGGGCACCCCGTGAGTCACCAGCGCAATTGGGAATGGCAGCCAGTTCTCCCGTGCAAATAGCTAGGCTACACTACCACCCTGTGTGCAGAGCTAAGGGCTCCAGCTGCTTTCAATTATGCTGTTATCTGAAAGCGGTTAAGCGAACGTTAATTCCTTTTTGGTCTTCATTGTAACAGCAATACTTGCAGTGAACTCTGCTTTTAGTATTCTCGGGGATGTCATATGTAATTCCATCAGAACTTCATTACGCTTTGGAATTAATTTCTTCATTTATGTGCCGTTGTTGTTGTTCCTATCTGTGCCTCTGGCACATAGTTTTGTTTTCAGTACCAGCAGATGCAGAAGTCGAGCTGCTCTCGCTGACTATTTGTGAAGGTATCGCTGTAAGAAATGAACAGATTTTTAGGGACCTGCTGCTTTTCCCCCCCGTCCATGTACTTTGAGCCCCAACCATGTAATATTCAGGTGCTCGTTACTTGCACTGGAAATTATGGTGCAGGCACTACTGAAGGAGAAGTTCCATTTGCCCAAAGGTGATCTGCTGTGTTCAGTGGTGAAAATGACAGGTTTCATGGCAAAATGGTGGATAACTTGCCACCCTCTCCTCTATCTTATTTATTAAGTTGGTTTAAGACTGCTGAGAGTAGAGAGAATGCCAGCCTGAGCCAGAAAGGGTCACGGGGTAGGAAACCAGCCTTGGACTGGGGAGCTGAGGTTCAGTTCCCTGCTCTGCACAGATTTCCCGTGTGGCCTTTAGCAAGTCACCTAGCTTCTCTGTGCCTCAGTTTCCCCTGGGTAAAATGGTGGATAATAGCAGTGTTCTAGCTCACAGGGTGACTTGAGGAGAATAATAAAAATACCCAACTCTTTTATATAGTGCATTTCATCATAGACTTCACAGCATTTTACAAAGAGAGCAAGTGTCATTATCTCCATTTTAAGAGGTAGGGAACCTGAGGTACAGAGCAGTGAAGTGATTTGATCAGGGTAACCCAGCAGGCTAGTAGCAGAAATGGGGCTAGAACCCAGTTCACCTGAGTCCCACTCTGCTGCTTTATCCATTAGGCCACACTGCCTCTCACATTAAAGTGTGAGGTGCTCAAATACTGCAGTAATGGGTATCATCAGTACCTTAGATCGAACCAGCCACTGTCCTAGTTTATGACTCTTTTTATGGTTCCAATTAGTTCAAGCCCGTAGACCACACACAGTCATCCATAAGTCACCATAGTTCATTGCCCAGCTGTTCTGAAAACCATGAATAGATGGTTCACCCTACTCAGATTTCCAAATTTATTTGTGGTACCAGTTCAGCCAACCGTCCTGCCCTCTAGATGTCATTTCAAAACTGGAACAAATCGGCGAGTGTGTTTGTGCCCCTCTGCCCTCTAGTGGATGGGATCAGAACTGCTCAAATGTGTGTCACAGACCCACCATACTGCAAAAAACTGAAGGAGATTCCCTGTTAGCTGAAGCGGCAAAGGCCTGTGGTTTTGCTGTTATTCCCCTTACTATCTTCCATTTGGTCTGTTTATCAAAAATGTTCTGAATTGAAACCTGAGTACAGTTACTTCAGAGAATAACACTTGGGTACTACAGTGATGAAAGGCAATAGGTAGACGGGTGTGCATTAATACCAAGAATCGGATCCCAGAAGCGCTGATTCAGTTTTCCATATTGACTCTATATCCACGTTCAGCAGAGGCAGCTCTCTGGCCATCGGCTGTGCGACTGGCATTTCTATAATGCCTTGTTTGAAGGCAAATTCTCTGAGGACCAACCCTATTGCTCAGAATGGATCAGGAGCAAGCATGAAACATGGATGGGATGTGTCAGTAGCAGCAGAGCTGTTGTTTAGTTTTAAGCAAATGAGACTACATGACCCGATGGCTCAATTACTTAAAACATCACAGGCAATTGCTACACTTTTTCCAATTTATCTGTAATCAGGTTATTTGCAATCCAGTTTTATGCCAGGGTTTTAAAAGTCTGTCCAGTTATTTGACCCAGCTGGCTAGGATTCACTGAGGGAATGTTGAGTGTGAATAGATGTATCATTTACATTTTGAGGCAAATTGACTTCTGCTCTCCTTTGTTCAGCTCATTTTCACTTAAATGCCTTTTATTTTCTTTGCGGGGGGGGAAGAAATCCTATTCAGTTGCTTGTTTCAGATTCATCTTCCTTCCCAGCACAGATGGAAGGGTCTGGGCATGAATAATGTATCTTCAGAACTGATGCTGTTGTTGCAGCTAATGAGAAGGATTAAGAATAAGTTGGGTCTCAAGAACTGCCATTAAATATCCTTGCTTGGCAAGGTCTTATTGTATTAGCATAAAAAATGTCAACTTGCAAAGATCATTTGTTAAATAAAGGCTGCTGAAGATGGCAATAAGTTCTATTCAGTAGTAACATAGATACTTTTAAAAAGTAGTTTGCCTTCAGATATTATTTATATATTTGCAAGGTAAATGTCTGCCTAGTGCATAGAATAGTGAATAGTACGTTTTTAGCTAGGGATGCCCCAGCACCTAATATAGGGTTTAGGCATGCAAAGGGGACCAAAACACTGGGATGAATTTCATCCATGCAGCTCATTTCAACATTTATCTTTGGGTAAATGTGTTATGTCCCCCTCTAGTGGCTGATCAGCACAGAAGATAAGAGCCTGTTCTTGGCAGCATATAAAGGAATTCCTCCTTTAGTTCAAGAGTCTGGGACCTGTGCTTAAATGCCCCGTGTTCAAATCCTGCGCGTACCTCATGCTCATGCTGGTAGCTCAAGGTGAGTCCTTTCACAAAGATATCAGAATGCACTGACTAACATTGCCTGTCTGACAAAATCTCTGAGGAAAGAATTTTTATTGTACATTATTTTGTGGATGGATAAACTGAGGCCCAATCAGGTCAAACGACTTGCTTCAAATTCTAGTGCGGCAATGACAGAAATAAAATCGAGGACTCCTCTTCCCCAGTCCATTGGTCTGACTGCTGAACCACACTGTCTTATTAATTTCTAAAGTGTTCTGTTTTCGTCTCCGGCTTTTCAGTGTTGCTAGCTGACTTGTGTGGTATGCACAACAAATAAGTTAATCATAGTGAAAGCTCTTCCTAATTGAAGTCTGTGCTGGAAATTCTGCAAGCACAGATAAAATATGTCCGCCTGCGTAATGAAATCAAAATGTTTGTGATGGCATTTGGTTTCCCAGTTGCCAATCGATTGGATTGTGTCTAACAGATTGGCTGTTTATGTATGGGGGAGTTGGATCCCAGGCTGAATCCACTAACAGATAACATTAAAGAGACACTGAAGGCCAGAAACCGGTGGTGTTCCATATTATTGCCTTCATAACTAAGGAGAGCTTTTCCTCCAAAAATGAATGCTTAGTAAAATATTTTAAGTCCGGGATTCATAGTGGGTAATTGACTGTAATTACAAAGACTCCTTATGTAGGTAGCCTTAATGAATACCAGGGTATAATTGAGTATATATGGAAATAGCAGAACAACATGCTGAGCTAGGATTTGTGCATGCCCTATCAGTCAATCAGTTCTGAAATCAGCACTGTTCATTTAAGTACCATAACCTTTTTTCGAAAGATTCTTTGGGGACTTGCTTTGGCTGAATTTTTAGTGCTGCTGAAAAGTACCTGATTGATGGCTCTGAATAATATTAATAATAAATAATATACTTTGCATTTTCCACCATAGATCTCAGAGCACTTTAAAACACGTGGTGAATATTATCATTCCCATTTTACAGATGGGAAAACTGTGACTCAGAGAGGTTACATGGAGAGTCAATAGCAAAGCTGGGGATAGAATCCAGATCTCCTTAGTGGTAGTCTAATGCTGTATCATCTGTACTAGTCCAGTTTTTGTGTCTCTCTAGACAGGCAGCATAGTCTACGCACAGTTCACACGAGGGACCGGGAAGCAGCAGACCAGAGTCCTTGTCTCAGCTATGCTGCTGACTGCCAAAATACCTAATTTCTGTCGGCTTCAGTTTAGCTGCAGTGAAGAGCATGATATGAAAACCCAACTAGCTGGATAGAAAGAAAGTCCATTAATCCATAGAGTACAATCAATGTATTAATCTACAGTTGCACTGTAGGCTATGGCCCACCAATTTGTTTTAGACTTAACCTGGAGAAAATATGTGAGGAATTCACCCGCTCTGTCCAGTCAGACTTCTGCGAAGTGTCACACGGGTTATGCCAAGAGAACACTTAACTGAACTGAACCCACCATCTCTTTCATGTAGGTCACCCAGCAGACTTGGCATGACGTTTGTTTTCAGTTTGTAAGATACAAGCCTGGTGTCTTTTTTTAGACACACATTTTAAAACATTTTAAGCAACAACACATTTAGCGGGCAAGAGGGATTCCCCAGGATTTAATATGGAGCTAAGGAGGGCAGGTGGCCCAAGGCACTGGCTTAAATTTCATCCATACAGCTCATGTCAAACAAATGTAACACTCTGGCTCGGTGTTTCATGTCCCCCTCTAGTGGCTGATGGAAAACAAGAGCATATTCTTTATGACTAAGATGATGATGATTTTTGTCTCCCTTCCCCTGTATCTTGTTCTAATGCAATATCTTTGGATGCTTTTTATCAGACCCATTTCTTTCGTTTGCAAGATTCTTTCTTCTTCAAGACTATAATGCTGCGGGCAGCAAACAGTGGAGCCCACAGCTATTTGCGTGGTGTGTACGATTGACAGGGGATCTAGGGTTGCCACCTAGCTGGTTTTTCTCTTGCATTGTAAGTTACAAGTGGAAACCAAACCAAACCAAACCCTGGCACTCTGCAACTGGCAGTTCAAGTCCAGTTCCCTGAGCTGAGGCAGGATCAGGTAAACCGAGAGCATCCCTGACTGGGGTTGGTCCAACCTGTTCTTAAAAACCTCCAGTGATGGGAATTCCACCACCTCCCAGGAAAGCCTATTCCAGAGCTGATCGTTAGAAAGTTTTTCTTAATATCTAATTTAAATCTCCCTTGCTGCAGATTAAGGCCATTGCTTCTGGTCTTACCTTCAGTGGACATGGAGAACAGCCCTTAACATATTTGCAGATGTTATCAGGTCCCCCTGCAGTCTTCTTTTTCTCATGATTAAACATGCCCAAGGTTTTTTTTTTTTTTTAAATCTTTCCTTATAAGTCAGGTTTTCTAAACCTTTCATCATTTTTTGTTGCTCTCCTCTGGATCTCTCCAGTCTGTCCACATCTTTCCTAAAACGTGGTGCCCAGAGTTAGACATAGTACTCCAGCTGAGACCTCACCACGGTTGAGTAGAGCTGGACGTTTATCTCCCATATCTTGCATATGAGGCTCCTGATGATCATATCCCTCCAGTCATTGGGGCAGAAACCTGGCCTCTTACTTCAGACAGGATTCACCTCTAGAGATGAGGGAAAGAGGGAGAGCACTACTCCAATTAACCCTCTTGTCAGATACACAGATCTGCTGCTTGGTGGAGAGCCTGTGCAGGAAGGCACGAAGTGGGTACCTCGGCCTTGTGGAGATGGTCTAAAATTGCTGCTGGAGCTGGGCTTCACTACGGAACTCATGGGGAGCAGGAGAGGTCTAAGAGTTGCCTGTTAGGAGCTTGGAGCCTCCACTGGTTTGGATGAGTTCAGAAAAAGATTTGGTTAATTTCTCTGAACTTCAATATTCAGTGCAGACTGAACCTCCAGACTTTCTACTCTCTGCTTCTAACATCTGCAGAGCTATCATAATTTGATCATAGTAATAATAAACCAACAGTTGTTTGACCTGGGTTTTAATAGGCAAAGTCTGACTTTACTATGGTAATTTTTTTTTCTGTTTTCATAATTCTCAGAATATAAAGACAAATGTTTTCATCTGACTTTGAGTAGGTGATAAACATGACAACGGAGTCTTAACTTATCTCTCCTGTATTTCAGGGTCATGGAAATGATTTACCATTGGGTTAAGGTGTGGGATAAAAACTGAGACCTTCCATGAATTGTGGGGCTTTTATTTTACTATTGCAAAGCACAAGATTTCATAGAATTCTCTAGAAGGGAGTGCAAATTGTCAATGATATCCAAAGAGAAAATAGAATAAAATAGAATTAAAGGCTGGTCTACACATGGAAGTTCGACCTGTACAACTACGTCTGTTAGAGGAGTGATTTTTTTTAAAAACCAATGTAGTGATAAAAGCATAAGCCTTAATGTGGATGCAATTATACCGGTATAAAGTTGCTTTGTACACAGATATTATTCCCCTTCCTGAAACTGCCAGAGCAACACTGTAATGTTTGCTGGCAGAGCAATATCTGGTAAAGGTGTGATTTTTTTTTTTTGGACATTTTTATGCTAACGTGGCATTGTGTGGACACCGTTATCCTGGCAAAAATGTGCTTTTGTCATTAGAGGTTATTTCATTTAAATCTGCAGGAAACAACCCACAAGAGCTTAAGCAAAATTGAAACAGGACATTCTTACTCTGAAATAAGTGTCCGTGCACAGATTTGTGTTGAAATAACAAGGTTCAGTACCTAACTCACTTAGACATTTGTGTAAATCCCACTAGATGGCTAAATACATGTTTAGGTACCTAAACACCTTTGCCAGTCTAGCCCCTAAGGCCCCAAGGTACTTTCCAAAATGTTACCCTAAATCTATTAGTTCATTCTGGTCACTGTTCAAATTGAATAACCAGGTTTACAAAACTGTTTTGTCCCTTCCCTTTTTAAAATAGGGAAGTAACTGACACTTTACGTGTGTCACTTCATATCATGATACTTTGTGATGTGTATGATCGTTAGCTGGAACAACTTAGCCCTTTTAAGGGGAGCAAACATAACTGCTGCATGTTTTCACACTTAACTCAGAGAATGTGACGGGCTCAAAAGTCCTTAGGGCAATGTTTGTAGTCCAGCCCTTGCTGGAATCTGAAGCTGTATATGTTTGTCTTTGGCAGGGCTATCTACATGTGTGCTCAAGGCATTAATGAGACAGGATATATTAAAATCAATGTAAATTACACACACAAAATGTAAGTCATTTGTCCTTGTCAGTCCAGTCTCTTGGCATTAGCGTGATATGAACGTGCTATCTTCGGAGTGTTTATTTAAACTTTATGAATTTTCATGCAAGAATGGACTAAGCAAATCCTCTGTGGAAGAAGAAAACACCATATTTCCCCCCACCCTTCGTTTAATTAGATCTCTCCCTCTTTTGATACCAGAGGTTAGAAATACTAAATACCCAGGTGTCTTCTGCAAGGGTGTCTTAGTCTCCTGAAACCTATGGTTAGAAATCTGATCTCTGTGTCAGATGCCTGGCTGACATAAATTGATATAGCTTCTTGGATTTACACCTGCTGAAGTTTTGCCCTGTTGTTTCTGCTGGAAAAAATAGTGTCTAATAAATTCCCCCAAATAATTGTGGCTGACAACTTAGGGAGATAGGAAATAACTTGTGAGTGAGTGTTATCTGGTGCTTATGGTATCATCTGGAAATTAGAACTCCTATGTTCTGTTCCCAACTCTGT
This sequence comes from Chelonia mydas, assembly GCF_015237465.2. Classification (NCBI taxonomy): domain Eukaryota; kingdom Metazoa; phylum Chordata; order Testudines; family Cheloniidae; genus Chelonia; species Chelonia mydas. The sequence goes on along the minus strand of NC_057859.1, from coordinate 9,865,074 downwards.
AACTGGCTTTCTGCGTGATTCTGAGCAAAATCACTTCCCTTTCCTCCATTTCCCCAGCTGTAAAATGGCAATAATAGTATTTACCGGCCCATAGCAGGCACTGTGAAACTTAAATAATTAAGGACATTAATTTAGAGTTAAGGGTGAGTATGTATCAATAACTTAAGGGTAAAAATGCTAGAGAGATGCTATAATTATACCAAAGTTGAGCCGTACAAACCCAGAAAGCTTAAGGTTAAAATTAAAATCAACCCAAACCTGTTAAGAAATGCACAGTTAGGACACCGAAACAATCTTAATTCTGCTGTGTAGGGACACCATGAAATATAAAAAAAAGGCAATTCAATCTAATCTGGAACTACAAAACACGATGATGCATTTATCATAAATCTGTGGTTATTGCAAGGCACTAGTATATATCGCTAAGTATGTGAACAAATATTTGTAGGATTGGAGCAATAGTTAATAATATGTACTTCTTTTTCCATATCTGCTCCTTGAAAGGTCTGGTCCTGCAAGACGTACTCTCGCAAGTAGCCTTACTTCAGGCCTCTTTAATTGCATCACTGGTAATGGAAATCCATTGCTAGTGCTGACATAAAACACCATGCCTGATAAGTAGCATCACATTAAAATCGGTTTACTCTGCAATCGCTTTGAAGGCCTGATCCTGCTGCACCAGTGATGTCAAGAGGAGTTCTGCATTTGGGACCAGGATTGGGCCCTAGAAAGCAAAGAGAGTGTTTGCTCTCAAGCAAGATCCTTGCTTTGGCAAAGCTTTACCTGTTTCAGCTACCTTCCATCTCTCTCTTTCCCCCTCTCTCAAGCTTTTCAAAGCTCTCTTGATTTCCTAAATGTGTACCCACTGTTTTGTATGCCACAAAGAAAGATCTATCATTTCGTTCTCCCTCTGATATACTTCTCAAACACTTAGGGCCAAATAAATCTCTGGTGTAACTGTTGAAGCCACTGGGATGAATCTGAGTCCAAATATAATTTAGGAGTTATGATAACTGCAACTGACTGGCTACAAATAATCACACAGTGAGTCTATGGTAAAATATCCATGATATGTCTTGTCTTTTTTACATGGCAACTTCTTTGGGACAGAGATGCCATTTACGGTATGTTTGTACAGTGCCTGGTTGAATAGGTCCCCAGACTGACTGAGGCTGCTAAGTGCTGCTTCAATATAAATGTTTAATTAAGAAGAATAATGATACAATACGTGTCTGTAATTCCAGAAAAAAACTTATTTTTTTTATGGAAATGGTGTATTTTTCTGGAGGGTAGAAGTTCTTTCTACAGAGCTCTCTTCTAATAATAAGTGAAGACAGCAGGGATGGCCCTGAGTTGAAACTCCAAATCCAAGCATTTCTGAAATTCTGGTGTTGTTTTGATATGAATCCAGACACAACATTTGCTACTATCCTTAAACTCTTCCTACGGGCTGAATGAAACTACAGACATGTTTCTGCTTCCAAATTTTGACACAAAGGAGATAAGAGATTCTAATTTATACATTGCATTAGATTGGAAACGTATTCCCAAGGAATACTAATTTATATTGTTCTTGGATTTACCTGTAGATGGCAGTGTGACAACACACTTGCTACATGAAGGACAACTCCTTAGAATACATCTAAATTACATTAAAATGAATAAATGAAACCTAGTTCAAGTCAGCTGTGGAAAAATATAAGAAATAAATGCATTAAAATCTACACATAATGTGACTGAAATGCAGCTGATTTAACTAAATGAGAAGATTTGTGAATGGTAAATTAAATTTTTTATTATACCCAGCGTACTTTTAATGGGGTGTTACAGCCATTTTGGTGAGTGAATTTCAATAAACATAAGCGGTTGGCCCTTCCCTGCCTGTGATTGGTTGTGCGACACCATATAGCTCAACTCGGCACAGATATAAAATGAGTCAGAGTTACCTGAGTGCTCAAGGTAGTCTGAGAATGTTTGCCTGTTGGCTAGAGTCCGTCATCAGAGGTTCCTTGTTTACCAAGCCAACCTTGAAAGATTAAATTAATTTCCCAGCGTGTTTTCTTTATTAGTATTGAGATATCCTTTGAGGAAGGAAACAATGAGGTTTTATGCTTTAACCACAGCACTAATAATAACAATACCCAGGTCTTATATTGCCCTTTTCATCAGTAGATCTCAAAGAGCTCCAGAAAGCAAGTCAAGATCATGATTTCTGTTTTTACAAATGGGGAAATTGAGGTACAGAGTGAGGACGAGACTTCCCCACAGTCAGCCAGCAGGCTAGCAGCAGAGCCAGGAACGGGGTTCAGGTCTCCAGAGTTGCAGTGCAGTTGACCATTAGGCCACTCTGGCTCAGGAGATCTGGGGTTTGGTCCCATCTCTCTGTTTTTTGAAAAGCCACTTCAGCAATTTGTGTCTTTTAATTTCCTCTGCTACAAAAGAAGGAGCTAATACTTCCCTACCTCACAGGATTGTTGAGAGGCATAGTTCACGAAGGACCAAATCCTGATCTTGTGGATGTCAGTGGCAAACTTCCACCTGCTTCAGTGGAATCAGGAATCAACCACTCTGAGATGGAGGGCTCTGCAGGAGGGCATAGATTTGGGGGTTGTGGTGGATAATCAACTGAACACCAGCTCCCAGTGTCACACTGCGGCCAAAAGAGCTACTGTAATCCTGGGAGGCATAAACAGGGGAATCTCAAACAGGAGTTGATGGGTTATTTTACTGCTGTATTTGGCACTAGTCCAATCGCTGCTGGAATATTGTGTCCAGTTCTGATTCCTGCAATTCAAGACGGATGCTGATAAATTGGAGAAGCTTCAGAGAAGAGCCACGAGAACGATTAAAGGATTAGAAATCATGTCTTATAGGGATACACTCAGGGCGTCCAATCTATTTAGCTTAACGAAGAGCAGGCTAATGGGTGACTTGATTACAGGCTATAAGTACCTACCTGGGGGAACGATATTTAATAATGGGCTCTTCAGTCTAGCAGAGATCCGCTGTATAACACAATTCAGTGGCTGGAAGTTGAAGCTAGACAAATTCAGACAGAAAATAAAGCATAAATTGTTAATGGCGAGAGTAATTAACCATTGGAACAACTTACCAAGGATTGTGGTGGATTCTCCATCGCCGACCATTTTGAAATCAAGATTGGATCCTTTCTAAAAGGTCTGCTCTAGGAATTATTTGGGGGAAGTTCTATGGCCTGTGTTATACAGGAGGTCAGATTAGGCCCTCCTGGCTTTAGAATCTATGAGTCTATTATTCTCACCCGACAGCCTTTGCCTATTGGTGTTCCCACCTCTGACTCAAATGCTGGTCCGAATGGAGGTGCTGGTATTTGCCCACCCTTTCTTCCTGGGGGAGCGCCTTCTCCTACTTGAATTTCCCGTTTTTAGCAGCACAGGATACAGCTGCCAAGCCAATAGTCTGTTTTACTGTTGCATCTAATTGGAGGCCAGCTGGTGAAGCCCTTGGGTCCTTCGGATCATTGAGAATACAAAAGGTACAACATTAGATCAGCAAAGGAAATGCTGCATGATAATTTGGGAAACTGTGTTTTCAGGCAGCTCCAGGTTATTGAGATTCTGAATGCAAAACCCATTCACAGGAAGCAAGGTCTGCAGTTTAAACTGTAAGGAAAACCATGATTGTGCTAAATGTGATGTTCTGTCTGAAAGCATTTCCTCAATTCCACCAAAGGATAATTCCCTCAAAATTTTGTCAGGTTGTTTCTTCCCCGAGATTGAGTCCAATCTCCGAGAAGCCCACGGCTACGGGTGAAACAAGTAGTTCAAGTTGTTGTTGCATTCTTAAATCTGGGCATTGCCAATGACTTATTTATTGAGATTTAAATAATAACTAAAAAGACACCCATCCAAGGCTCGCAGCCCCCTAGCACACCATTAACCAAACAATTAAATCTCAGCAGCATTAAAATGATACTACAGGAATTCAGCTAGCCAGCCACTTGCAGAAGCTCATTTCTGCCCATTCATCCTATGGGCAGCAAAATCTTAGGCGTCTCCTATCTAACAGATGTCACTGGCAGCATATCCAGGAAGGTAACCTAATGCAGGCTCTTTGGGTGCCAGCCTTCAGTAGCTTTCTCTACTCTTTTTACCTATTTTTTTTTTCAATCGCTGATCGAGCTGCCTGAGTATTTATTGATCTCATGTGTTTTGCTGTGGTATGTGAGCACCTGAGTGGCGTTAGCATTGTGGTGGAATAGTTCTGATGGACACACAAGGGCCAGATCCTCCACTGTTGTAAATCAGCAGCAGTCTATTGACTACCATGCAGCCACATCACTCGACCCCAGCTGAGGATTTGGCCTCAGAGTCCTTTTAATTGACATTTTAATGGAGTTAAGATACTTTTAAATCTGGAAGGAAAGTTATGCTCACTTCTGGGTAGCTGAGGACAAAAGACTTAATGACAAACGCCAGTCTCCCTGGTGAGTAGCTCCAGAGCAGCTAAATTCCGAAGCTCTCACTCAGGGAGATTACCACTGACTTCAGTAGGAGTTTTGATTTGAGAGAGGACTGCAGGGTTTGGCCTCAGGTTTGCATGATATGAATTAATTCCCAAACTTAGATTGTGATCCTTCAAATGGATCAAAGTCTCAGAATGTTCCCAAAGTGAATTATAATCACATCAAATATTACCAATGCCTCACTGATTGAAATCTCCTCTCTCCTGTTTCTCGGCTTCATTCAAAGCTCAATGCAGTCAGTGAAAAGACTTCCATTGTCTTGAAAGGGATTTGGGTCAGGCCCTCTTTCTCTAATCTAACCACTCTCTCTAATCTCACCTAATCTATCACCATGACATGCAGCTCTGTCTCTGTGTCATTGTGGTGTAATTTACTCTTCAGAATACGGGAGAAAAGCACACACTTGATTATTTCTTTAGCTGAGCTTTACCCTCTATTATATCATATTTTTGTTTAAGTAATGATAGTTTTTACGGAGTTCCAGATATCGGGGGAACTGAAAACCATTTAAATCCCTTGCAAGATTTTGCAATTACTGTTTTCACCTTGGAAACCACTTAAAAAAAAAGTCAGACTTTCATCAAGAACAATGGAGTAGTGATAATAAAATACTGTTGGTTGTTTCGCCCATTTTTCTGAATTGCTCCACATATTTCTCCTCCATGTTAAAGACAAACAATTAGGCATGTGGGAGGTTTAATCATTAAGGAATATTTGTTTATTCCCGAGTGTCAGAGCTTCAAATACACCCTAACTGCACTATCATCTCTGTGGCCATGAAAAAATGAGAACTATTCAGGTTTCAGAGTAGCAGCCGTGTTAGTCTGTATTCGCAAAAAGAAAAGGAGGACTTGTGGCACCTTAGAGACTAACCAATTTATTTGAGCATAAGCTTTCGTGAGCTACAGCCCCCTTCATCGGATGCATTTGTTAGTCTCTAAGGTGTCACAAGTACTCCTTTTCTTTTTGAGAACTATTCAGGGCATCATTTGTGATCTCAAAACCACAGCAAACGTTTAAAATGCAATATGCCACTTTCACCAGTCTTGACGACAGGCATCTAACCGGCAGGGCCCATTGCAGGAGGGAGAGCTGGAGGATGAGCTGAGTTGCATTTTTCTCCCCCTTAATCTTACTCTGGGATGATGTCTGTGACTCTTAACCATGGCCAGTGCACAGCTGTCTGGCACAGTATGGGCACCCATGATGGAAGCATAACTACCAGTCTGGATCAGACCCGTGGTCCATCTAGTCCAGTATCTTGGCTCCACCAGTGTCCAGCATCCGCTTCAGAGGACAGTGGAAAGAACATTGATGTAGGAAGTAGAGGCATAATCTCTTCCCTTTTAAAGTCCCATCCTAATCCTTAATAGTTAGTAACCGGTTTGTTCCAGGGCATAAGGTTTTTTATCCCCCTTCAAAACTGTTCTTAGTATTAGTTGTCACAACTCTGGATTTTTCTTGTTGTCCATATAAATGTCCAGTCCCTCTTTGAATCTTGATGTGAATCATCTCATAGCATAGATGGGACAGGAAATCTTGGACACAACTGTCTTATGATGATTCTAAAACTATGAATAGCTCGAACTAAACAATGGAGTAGTAGTAATAATAAAATACTGTTTGTTATTAAGCCCATTTTTCTGAATTGCTCCACATATGTCTCCTACATGTTAAAGACAAACAATTAGGGATGTGGGAGGTATAGTCATTAAGGAGTGTTTGTTTATTCCTGAATGTCAAAGCTTCCAATTTATCTTAACTGCATTATCATTTCTGTCATCATGAAAAACAAGAACAATTCAGGGCACCTTTTGCAATCATAAAACCATAGCAAAACTTTGAAATGCAATATGCCAATATCAACAGTCTTGTCTACTGGCAAGAGAGGGACATCTGGCTTTTTTTATCTTTATTAATAAATCCATCAGATTTAACTGTTGGCTGGATAACAAGCAATTAACAGATATGTGATAGAATGGAGGGGGAAATACACACATTTGTCTTTGTCTGTTTGACTTTAAGGATCTGATCTGGGAAAGGAAATAGCTATGCAGACATCTTCCTGTTTAATAAGAACTGCTGTATACTGCAGAGACGGAACCATTACACTGAGTGTATTCAAATGCATGTTGCTTCCAGAACGTGTGCAGTTTAAAGAGGAAGGAAGGCCCAGTAGTAAGTGTACTAGTGTGCGACTTGGGGAGCCCTGGGTGTTCTGTTTGCTGCTCTCCTGTGTGAGCTCAGGCAAGTTGCTAAAGGCGGGATTCACAAAGGTACTTCAGTGTCTAACTCCTTTTTTCAAAAGCAACATAGAAGCCTAAGGCCACGTCTACACTACCCGCCGGATCGGCGGGTAGTGATCGATCTATCGGGGATCGATTTATCGCATCTCGTCTAGACGTGATAAATTGATCCCTGAATCAACGCTGTACTCCACCTCGGCAGGAGGAGTAAGCGGAGTCCAAGGGGGAGCCGCTGCGGTCGACTCGCCGCCGTGAGGACGGCCAGGTAACTCGAACTAAGATACTTCGACTTCAGCTACGCAAATAGCATAGCGGAAGTTGTGTATCTTAGTTCGAACCCCCCCACCCATAGTGTAGCCCAGGCCTAAGTGCCTTTCAGTTGTGTGTTTAGCAACATGATTAACGTCTGTCATATATTTCTTCTTTCTTCACCCTTCTCTAGCGGGAGAAATGTGTCCAGTGCAGTGTCTTGTTTTGGATTTTTTTTTTAAATCTATACCTGTTGCGATGTGTTAGAGAAGGAAGGTCAAAGAAATGTGTCTTGTATTTAGGAACAGAGGTGGCAAGGTTTGGGGTGGCCTTAAGTTCCTCACTCCACAGTTTTGGCAGACAAAGCTCTGTGTCCTGCATAGATAAACTTTATCCTTATTGTAGAAAACTATATTGTACCAGAGGAGTGAAGCTGCCGAACATGGTCTGTGTCCTGGAGCTTTAGTTGTTCTTTTAGATACCCTGGGTCTGGGATGTGGAATACCCGGAAGATAAGGAGAGAGACTTTGAACTTGATTTGATATTCTATAGAAAGTCAGTGAGAGAGTGGAGGACAGGTTTGATATGTTTCCAGTAGCCAGTTCGCTGAGGAGACATGCTGCAGTTTAAGGAACTGATGCAAAGCCCAGTGAAGTCAATAGAATGACTCCCGTTGACTTCACTGGGTGTTGGATCAGGTCTTAAGCCTATGCTTATACCCACTGCAGTTGAGTAAGGCACTTAATTGCTTTGCTGTGTCAGAGTCGAAGCAATCTTATGGACTTGACAAACACCCTTCTCTGTAACTCAGTTGCAGCATTGTTGAGTGCTTCTTTAACAGCAGTAGGTTATAGTGTGAACAATGGAAGTCAGCACCTGAATTAAAACACAGCTGAATGGGAAGATGAGTTGAGTTTATGGGATGCTAAGAAAAGATTTCATATTTCTCACAGCAGAAGACGAGAACACTTGACAGGATATTTTTATTCTTTCTAAACTCAAGTTTGTACAGGCTGGTTTTGTTTTCACTTATATCCAGAGCTGGGAGGAATATTACACTCCTCTCCCCAAAAATCATGATAAACTTTGTCAATATTTCATCAAATTTTTGAACTTAAAAAAAATTGTTCCACACAGTTCTCACTTAAATCTTTAGAGGTAAATATGGTTTGAAAGGCAGCAGGAGCTTGGAAAGGCCCGTAGAATTTGGCCTGTCTTTTGAAATATTAAAAAAATCAACACTAAATTCTCTGTTTTATTCCTATTTCTGGCAAAAGTACATTGATTCCAACAATGCAGCACTGGGGATTTCAACAAAACCACCAGAGACTGAGCAATCTTCAATTTTGCAAGCTATGCAATATTTCATCCCATGTGAAATCCCAAATATAATACTCCATTGATTCCGTGTGGCTGATCAGAAGAGATTCCACTGAGATTGTACCCTTTGTTCTCATCCTTTCCAGAGTTTTTATTTACTTTTAATTGAAAATGCAACTTCAAAATAGGAGTGTGTCTGCAAATCCCCTGTGTGTGTTTTAGGTTTTAATAATCTCCTAATAGGATGCGGTGCTAACTAGAGAGTGTTTAGAGAACAAGTCAATGAGAAATGACATCTTTCAAGATGCCTTTAAAAATATGCTAATGTGCACCACTTTCCAAATAAAGGAAAAAACAAACAAACATTTGTTACATTCTATAGTTTGAGATTACTAAATAGAATTAAATTTCAATAATTTAGGATTTTGCATATTTTTATTGATCATCTGAAAATGAAATTTTTGTATTGAAGTGCCTCCATGTGAAGATGCATCGTAAGCTTTTCTTTGACATATTAAGCTATTATGGCGATTGACTGACAGAATCTCTGATGCTGACAGTTGGTTGAATCATAGAATCATAGAAGATTAGGATTGGAAGAGACCTCAGGAGGTCATCTAGTCCAACCCCCTGCTCAAAGCAGGACCAACCCCAACTAAATCATCCCAGCCAGGGCTTTGTCAAGCCGGGCCTTAGAAAGCTCTAAGGATGGAGATTTCACCACCTCCCTAGGTAACCCATTCCAGTGCTTCACCACCCTCCTAGTGAAATAGTGTTGCCTAATATCCCACCTAGACCTCCTGCACTGCAGCTTGAGACCATTGCTCCTTGTTCTGTCATCTGCCACCACTGAGAACAGCCTAGATCCATCCTCTTGGGAACTCCCCTTCAGGTAGTTGAAGGCTGCTGTCAAATCCCCCCTCACTCTTTTCTTCTGCAGACTAAATAAGCCCAGTTCCCTCGGCCTCTCCTCATAAGTCATGTGCCCCAGCCCCCTGATCATTTTGGTTGTCCTCCGTTGGACTGTCTCCAATTTGTCCATATCCTTTCTATAGTGGGGGGCCCAAAACTAGATGCAATACTCCAGATGTGGCCCCACCAGTGCCGAACAGAGGGAAAGAATCACTTCCCTCAATCTGCTGGCAATGCTCCTACTAATGCAGCCTAATATGCCGTCAGCCTTCTTGGCAACAAGGGCACGCTGTTGACTCATATCCAGCTTCTCGTCCACTCTAATCCCCAGGTCCTTTTCTGCAGAACTGCTGCTTAGCCAGTCAGTCCCCAGCCTGTAGCGGTGCATGGGATTCTTCCGTCCTAAGTGCAGGACTCTGCATTTATCCTTGTTGAACTTCAACAGATTTCTTTTGGCCCAATCCTCCAATTTGTCTAGGTCACTCTGGACCGTATCCCTACCCTCCAGCTTATCTACCTCTCCCCTCAGCTTAATGTCATCCGCGAACTTGCTGAGGGTGCAATCCATCCCATCCTCCAGATCATTCATAAAGATGTTGAACAAAACTGGCCCCAGAACAGACTCCGCTTGCTAGCAGCCGCCAACTAGACATCAAGCCGTCGATCGCTACCGCTGAGCCTGACGATCTAGCCGGCTTTCTATCCACTTTCTAGTCCATTCATCCAATCCATACTTTTTTAACTTGCTGGCAAGAATACTGTGGGAGACCATGTCAAAAGCTTTGCTAAAGTCAAGATATATCACATCCACCACTTTTACTGTCCGGTGTAAAACAGTCACAATGAAACCTGAGGTGCTCAGAGTTTGGGCATTTTCACATACATTGCAAATTCCAAATTGGCCCTCTTATTTCACAAAATGTGCACACTGCAACAGAATGATTGTCTGTGAAAGCAGGACCCATTTTAGAGCAATATTGCTGCTGTGAAATGGATGAAATTTGGGTTGGGGCTTGAAAATGAGGAAGAGAAAAGAGTTGATTTGCTAGCTGTCTGAATCCTAGCCCACCTGACCTGCCCTCCCTCCCCCTGGGTCTGAGCTTGGGCAGTTAGCCTGAGCCACTGCAATGCTGGGCCATCCACACTGCTATTTTAGTGTGCGAGCTCAAGGTGAGCTGCTTGAGTAAGACTGGAGCCTCACTGTGCTCGGTGCTGTACAAACTCCTGTTGTGGGGCAGGTATACTGGACACCATACCAGGCACACAAACAAACGGGCAGCTCCTTGTCTTGAAGGCGAATATTCTAACTCGAGTGTGCTGTAATGATCCTTAATTAGTGCTGTCGGAGGAAAATAAGCTCCTGCTATGCAGGAAATTGACACAAGTTAAAGGATCCATTTGGAGGGGGGCAGGGAAAGGTAGAGAGAAAGATTCAGTGGAAAGTCAATTGAAATTAGCAAGTCAGAACGTTCAGCCATTGGCGGGAATGATGGTCAGAGACTGGAAATCCATGTTGACTTATTCTCCTGTAATTGACCTTTCATTCCTCAGCTTTCCCAGCTATTTGCATTCACAAATGCTGTTGCTTTGTTTGCATATAATGTCACTATTTTCCATTCAGGCCTTTGTTTAAGGGAAAGTGTCAATGCTCAGCTGGTTCTTAGGTCTCGTCTTCACTACTAAAAAGGTGCTTAAAAAAATTCTCAGGGTAACTAATGCTCTTGTGCTGTTCTGGCATAAAAACACAGTGAAGACAGGGCACTTCCGTTTTAACATGAAGTAAACTCACCAAGGTCAGCACTATCCCTCCGCCTGGGGTTGACTTCTCTCCCAGTTTATCTTGAGGTAAAACCGAAATGTCGTATCTTGATGATTTTGCCTCAGAATAGCTCGTATGCATTCGTTACCCTGAAGTAAAAAATGCATCTTTCTTAGCAGTGATGTTAAGGCCTCTGTTCTCTCTATGGAAATTTCCGCACTCTTCCCTACAAATATTCCTAATAACTGCAACGTCCAGCAGAGCTAGGCTAATCGAGCGCTCGTTGGTTGGTAACATTATACCACGTCCCTGTTAAAGAGGGAGGGAGAGGCGCAGAGATTTCACCTCTGTTCTTACTCCCCCGCTGGTGAGCATAGATGCTGGAACTAGGGATGCTGCTGCACCAGCTGGCTTGAAGTGGTTTCCGTCATATAGAGGGTTTACAGTTTGGTTCAGTGGCTCTCAGCACCCCCACTACAAATTTTTCCAGCACCCCTCTCGGTGAGGCATATTTCTTCAGATGACAAGGCCCTGTATTAATAGTAGCTTTCCTGACTCCAGGTAAACACAATATAAATGGTCACTTTGACATGCCACACTCTTTGGGATATGTTGAATAATGAATGTAACATACCGTCAAGGTGTACCTGCTCCTTGCCAAATTTTTGAAATCACATCGACTTGTTTTGTACTTTAAGAAATTGCTGCCTGTCCATGTCTCTGGAAACCATTTGGTGGCCTCGCACAAACACCATCACCGCAGACGCACCAGGGCCAGGTGGATGAGACATCCTTGGAAATGAGAAGTTGAACGGTCCTATACAATGAAAGGAGTTATATTATTTTTGGACCCTATTGTCCTCTTCTCACCTGCTCTCTATGACTTCTGAAGCTACCTAAAGCAGAGAGGGAAAGTACTCTTGTGGAGCCGGCACTGGATTAGGAGTCAGGAGATCGGTATGGTATGCACTGCTTTGCCACAGACTCGTCTCTCTCTGTGCCTCAAGTCCCTGCATTTTAAAATGGGGATGATGATCCTCCCTCTCTCTCACCTTGTCTCTGTATTATCTATTTAGACATTAAACCCTTCAGAGCTGGGACTGTTCCTTGCTATATGTCTGTCCAGAGCCTACTGCAATGTGGCCTTGAGCTCAGCTGTAGCCTCCATCTGTTACTGTCATATAAACAATAATAGCTAATAAACCAGAACTAGAGAGGAATCTAAGCTCTATGCTTCAAATCCGAACTGTCCATAGGTTTGGTTCTGCCCCATTATGGAGACCAGAGTTGCATCTAACTCTGGTTGTCTTCCATCTCCAGTGTGGGTGAGGGAGTTGTGGTTTGAATGCAGGTTTTTGATTGTTCCCGACGGTCATTTGCTAGAGCGTTGTCCAGTCTAGTTTTAAATATCTCTGGTGAGGCAGGTCCCTCCACTGCCTTTAGATGGTTACTCCGCAGTTGGCTGTAATACACATAACAGTAAATAGTGTTCTCTGACATCCAAATGAAATGCACTTTTGCACAACTGTATCCTAATACATCCCCCAATTTGCTTATTTTCCCCTCTGATACTTGTAGACGGCTATCATTTCCCCCACTTCTCTTCAACCAAGAGGTTAATAATTACCTGTCTTAATTCACCCATCCAGCCCCTTAAACCCTGATTCAGCAATTCAGCATGACTTAAGCAACTGCTTTAAGTTCAGCATGTACTTAAGTGTTTTGCTGAATCGAGCCCTTTACCGTTCCCATTGCTCGACTCTGGTGTCCTTACATGGAACACGCAACTCCTGGTAATTCTTTGTGACAATAATGTGTCTTTGAAAACAATATCAAAGGAGCCACATTTCTACCTATAAACCCCTTTCAAGAGATCTGATGCCTCATAACTAAACAATGGACCCATAAAGTGGGACTGAAAACTGCCCTTTATTGTATTTCCCATTCTGCGAGTATGAACTGAACATCTGGGACTCTCTATAGTAATGACCCACAGGGGAAAAAACTGAATATTGTTGGGGGGGCGGGAAAAAGAAAATGGATACTCAGTGACTAAAACTGTCGCATTTGGACTCAAGTTAATTTGTAAAACAAATACAGAAAGGACCTCAGCCATCTGCTTAATGCTGTGCTTCTATTTCTAAGACTTTATTTTTCATTATAATATCCTGGTAGTACAAAGAAGTCCAAGGTTATATACCACAAGTAGAAAAAAACCGGGAGGGGGTATAGGAGCAAATAAGCTCTTATTTTACCTGGAGAGTGTGCTGCTGGAGGCATTAAGGAAGTTAACTATATTCAGTCACGCACACAAACAAAAAATTAACTGGCTAATAGGTTAATCACCCGCATGTGGATTAATCTGAGCAAGTTTATAATCTCCTTGCTCATTTCCACATGTTCAAGTTTGGGGTGTGAATCAAGCAACTCTTGGTTTAGACCAGTGCCAAGCTTGTCATCCAACACTTAGGGAGAGTGGAAATGCCAGTTTATTGCTTGGAATAGCATGGCAAACGTCATTGAGTCATGCTCTGTTTCTTAGACAAGGAGCTTCTGTTGCCCAGAGCTCTGGAAAGGGTAGTGAAATGTTTATACTGAGCTATGTTACAAGGAAAAATAGGTAGGAGATACCTGTTCTCACCCCCCCACCCCCGCCTTAGAGTTAAAGGTGGAATCTGTGCTTTAAGCCTGAATTTTTTTGGCTGTGAAAGTTGCTAGAAAGCCACGGTTTTGTGTGGTGGTAGCCTTTGTAGCTGTTTCTGCTGTACTGGAAATATCAGCTAAGTAGGGGTTTTTTTCACTTCCCTACCTATTTCCTTCCAGTAGATTCTGTTTTATCAACTAACTAACAGCGAAGCTGAAATGTGAATGACTACAAACCCGTCGGACGGGCTTAAGGTCACAGAACAGGGTCTATTCGAGAGTGTGAAGCAATCTGTTTAGTGCTAATTAGAATATTAATACCGGGTGTTATTTTGCTCTTTATCTCTGTGCTTCACAGTTGCAGAACAAAGGGAACCAAAGTAAGAAGCAGTTAGTACTGTCCATGGTATTTGTTGGTATGGGCAGGTCCAATGTATTTAGAACAAGGACAGGAGAGGATCTGGCTGAGTTTGTCAAGCCTCCAGAAATTTTCTCTGAGGAATTTTCCACTATGTAAAAGTGTGTGTGTGTGGGGGGGGAAATAGAGAGAAATGAAATTAAAATGCGAATTGATTTAGAAAGAAATATCCTCCATTCCCAGTTAGCTGCTATTGCCTAAGCAAAGTGCATTTTGTAAACTGTGTTTAAACCCTCTCTGAATTCCTAGGTGTGATATTACACCTGGGGATGATGAGATCCAGCTAACTACTGCTGTCACCACTGCTACTTTGCTTCAGCAGTGTAAAAGCAGAGACACTTGAGCGGCAGAGGGAGCCTCATGTGACGCATCAGGGATCCTCTATAGGGTCTGGGAAAATCAGAGTGTGACGGAAAGTTACAGAGGGACACGCACTTATGCACTGAGACAGTCTCCTACAGACATACTGACACAGATGCACACACACCGCTGCACAATAATTGTGGAGAGAGAGAGAGGCAGCTTAAGCACAAATGGGGACCCTGTGCAGATGCAGGGCCCGGATCAAGAGGTCAGATTTGCGGGTGACATGTGAAAGAGAAATGCAGGCACACTTACAGGGCTCTGAAGCTACATTGGGTGTAGAATTCCACCTCAGGTTACCAGCCACAGGAGCTTTAATCTCTTGGTTTATGGTGCTTTTGTTGGCATTATAGCTACACAGTTCTGTCGTTGGTCCTGTATGGCCCCATTCTGCTCCTGCTGAAGTCAACGGCAAAACTTCAGTTGGCTTCTAGAGTACAGGGTCAGACTCTCTCTATCATGTGGACAATAACGGTAGTTTGTCACAAGCCACGCTTGGGTGGTGCTTAGATACCACTGTGATTGTGCATTGGAGAGACAGAAATAATTCCCATGAGCTGACAGAGTGTTGGATTTGTGGCTCTTTTCTGGATGTCAGTTACATGAGCTTTTCTGGGAACCTACAGATCAAGGCTGGGATTGTCAGAGGGACCAAAGGTACCCAGGGTAAAATTTCTGAAAGTGCCAAAATCACTTAGTCCCCTTGACAATTAGGCTCCCTGTGCTTTTGAAAATATTACCTTAGATCCTTGAGTTTTCACTTCACTTTGTCTTTTGTTTCTGTTACTAATAGTAATTACTTTTGTTATTTCAAAGGCTTTGAAAAAAAGAAACAGTCTTGAATATTAAATGGCTTGACAAAGTGTAAAATTCAGGTAATACTTCCTGGATCTCTCAGGAGGTTTGAGAGGAATAATTAGCAAAGAATTGAAATACGGTTTCCATGCCTAAGGAGAGAGAGTTTTTTTCAAAGGCACAGATGGCATTTAGGCACCTAATTCCACTGAATGCTGGAAGGAGCTAAATGTTATTTGTGTCTGTGGAAAATCTCCCTCCTGAAGCGTGAAAGGCCTGATTGCACAACTATGAAATTTAGCCATTGATTTCAGTGGTGCAGGATTGGGCCCTGAATGTCACTGCACCATTGTGCAGACACGGTTTATACCAGCCTGGCCTGATCTCTCTGAGCTGCCCCGGTGCTAATGCTGATATCCCAGTGCCTGTAGCGTCTAGGTGTTTGTGCTAATTAACCTATACTGGTGGCTAAAATCTCAGACGAGACTAGGCCTCTGACTGCTAAATACAGTCGTAAGCTAAATAATTGTGACCAAGATTTTCAAAAGCAATTAGAAATTTTGGGATCCTCAATTTTTAAGTGCCCAACTGGAAGCGCTTTAAAGGGGCCTGATTTGCAGACTGGGAGTGCTCAGCATTGTTTGAAAATCAGGCTCCTTTAAATTGTCCCCAGTTGAGCACCTAAAATCATCAGTCATTTGTCAAAACCACCGTCTGTGTGTGTTTGGTAAGATATTGATCAGCATGGTAGATATGTAATAGTTTCCCCTTAAGAATAAATAATCCCCAAGAGGGTGATGGAGCGAAGAGTGCTAGGGGTGTGGCAGCACCCCCTGGCCTGAAGTGATTTCCATCATACACAGGGTTTACAGTTTTGTGCAATAGCTCTCAGCACTCCCCTCTATAAAAATTGTTCCAACATCACTGCCCACAGCTTCCTTTAACAGGGATCACCAAGTTGCTGAAAGTCAGTGCATAGAGGTGTAACGCCACTGCAATTCTAATAACAAGAAAACAGATGGGGTGGGGGCGGGGGGGGGGGGGGCGGAAACATTTACAAATTCCTGCTTATGAGGATTGGATTTGCCCTGTGACACACACTCTTGCTTCTGAACCTTCTGGCGATATTTACAGACATTTAGACAATGTCCTTACAGATGCATTTGAAAATTGCCAAGAGCCAGTTTGGCATGGTCCCCCCTCTGTCTGCTATTGGCCTTAGTTTCACAATAAGATAAATGTCATCAACTTCAGAAGTAATTAGGATGATTGTTGTTTTTTTCATCTACATAATAGATCCCAGATAAGACATTAAATCCTTAGCATTTTCATATCTTTGCCATTCTTTCTTCAGACAAATATCTGGATTAAGCAAACCCTCTTTACAATTTACCATTGTGGTCAGATTTTGAACAATACATGCCTAGTCTCGTTTCTTTTATTTATTCCTTAACATCAGTTACACACGTTGTAAAAACCGGAGTGTCCTATTTTTCATCTTAAATTAGATTTTTGTTTTGCTGCTTCATGATCCCAAATCCTTATTTAGACTTCCTCAACGAGAAGACAGAGCTGATTTTTGTTGTTGTGGTATACATCTGCAGAGGCCGCTATAATTAGGCCCCATGGGGTGGCTGCAAACACTAAAATTTAGTTAAAGGATCAGCGTGAGAATGGTCTCGAAACATTTCTTTTATTTCATCTATAATTTTATGTTATGGCATTGTATAAATCCCATTCCTAAAGCCACAGCCAGATTGCAGCTCTTATTGGTGTGTTCCTCTCCCCCTCCCCCCAGTATCTAATAATGCTGCCGATTACTGCGAACCTATAAACAAGAAGAGCCAAGGGGTCACTGGGTTTAAAAACTGAAGTGACAAAGCAGGCCAGGGTAATGCAATAAAAGATGCCATAAAGGCGGCCAGGTGAGCATGAAGACGCATCATGGGTTATTAGCTAGATTCCCCCATGACTCCCATCTATCCAGATGAGTGCGCCAAGTTGGCAGATGTTTTATTTCTCTAGTGCTCAGCATGGTACAGCTGTCATCTCAACCCCGGAAATATCAACTTCTAAGATTAATGATGGAAGCCAAGGTTGAACGTAACGATGTTGTCGAAAAGGACACTGGAAATGGCTGGGTAATGAAAATGAGCCAAAGAGTTGATTCAAAAGAACATAGCGATGTCTGTAAGTATTTAGGCATGCTTGCTACCATGGAATCCAAGCACCTACGTAGTGATGTCTCACTGTTCCCATTCTGGACACGTTTAAGCATGCCCATTGCTCTGGTATCTGAGCACCTCGGTTCAGAGTTGAAGCCCAGCTGTAGGGATGGGACAGAGCCAAGAGGGTACAGAGGAGTAACCCTGAGCTTTGAGAAAGTTGACATCTAGCTTAGTGCTACTGCATCTCACAAAAGGTTTGAGTCCCTAATTAGGTCAGCCAATGTCTGTCATCCTGGTTCTTACTTGCAGCTCTCTGGAGGGCCTGATTCAATGCCCACTGGAGTCAATAGAAGGACTGTCACTGACTTCAATGGGCTCGGATTGGCCCCTCTCGATGAAGCTGAATCCAGAGCATTGTAATAAAAAACCGTGAACTATGAAGTCCGTGCAAGCTCAGTGACTCCATCCAATTCTTGCTGTTTGCTGCAGCTTCTCTGAAGGCTTTGATAACACTGGTCACAAAGAAACTGATCCAAATGTCAGGGACTTTGGTGGGAGTTGGATCAGATCAAAAATGTGGAACTCTATAGCCATGTGACAGGGTATACCAGAGCTTCTGAGGCCCCCTGCTGGAGGCCTCATGGCTCTGCTACACCCTACCCCAAAAAAGGGCCCTGGAGAGGGTCCTCCAAGCTGCCTAGAGTGGCTGCGTGTGTGGGACACAGCCAATCAGGGCCCAGCAGCCTAGTATAAGGAGAGCTGTAGGGCTGTGGGGAGTTCAGTTCCTCGCTGGAGCTGAAGGAGTGTGGCTGGCTGACAGAGCTACAGGACCTTGGATAAGGTAGTGCTACCAGAAGCCAGGGAGAGCAAGAAGGAGCCCTGAGATGGTTGTGGGGACTCCATCATGACAAGGCCCTGAGGTAAGGGTGATGGCGGCACAGGGCCGCAGGGAAGTGGCCCAGGGAATTAGAGCAGCAGTGTGACTCAGGTAAAGGGACGCAGCAGATAGCTGCTATCTACAGGGTCCCGGCCCAGGGACCCTGTAGAGTAGTGGGCTGGCCCGGTTCCCCCACCAGCCCTCATTAGCCACTGGGGGAAGTGACCTGGACAGTGAGGCACCCCAGAGTGGGGGACTGAACTACAGTGGCCCAGCACGAGAGCTGTAGCCAGGAAGCCCCAAGAGGGCGCAGACATTTGTCTCCAGAGGAGGGACAATCAGAGAGAGAGTGTGCAGGTGCACACTCGGCCAAGGGCGTGCTCACAAGGGGTGAGTGCACCCCGTTACAAGCCGTTACTCATTTGAGTGGCTTTGATGACTGCAGGGGAACTAGTCTTGTGAATAAGAGTCATGGGATCGGGCCCACACATTGCTTCATAAGATTGAGATCTAAGATGGAAGTACATCTGTTGCACTCCATTGGTTCTGTTTTTGTTTAACAGACCATAAACAATTTGTTTACATAGATAGCTTTTCATCTTCAACAGCGCATCACAACTGAGGTTCTCCAGGGATCAGTCCCTGCTCTGTTTATTGCTTTTCATTTATGTACCAGGCTTGGGTGATTTAGTTCGTCAGTGCTTCTATCTGAGTTTTAAGGCAGCTGTTTTATGTGCTTTTCCTTTTTTAAAGGCTATTATTAAAGTGTAGGTTATGAATGTTATGATTGTGTCTAACCTACGGAGGTTGAAGTGGTATGAATAATAAAATAGATGTTATGATCCACTCCATGGTACCATCAGGGAATAGAATCCTAGGCCATCGGCGCTAAAACACAGGTCTAGCGCTTGAGCTGAGAGGCTTAAGTACTTTAGCGGGCAGTAATATTTGGCTTTACTCCTCCATGTAGAACAGCCACTAGATGGAAACAGAATCACGTGTACCCCATCAGTGTTTTACATGAAAATATTGTGCAAAACCTTGATAGTCAAAACCTGAAAATAGAGAAGCCTGATTTGGAGTTTTCATACAAACCTGGAAGGCTGGGAGGCCCTGCTAAAGGGTTTGCTGGGGCTTGTGAACCTTGAGGGTGAGGCTAGGTTGCGGGTTTCGCTGAGTATAGGGCCCAGGTGAGAACCAGTACTGTTTAGTCAAGTTTTTCCTCCCAACCACTGGTGTTTTTTGATGACCTCAAAGTCAAAGGGTGACAAGGAAGGAAAAGAGTTGAGTCAAAACAAGAAATGAGCTCAAAGCATGAAGATATTTAGTGTGTTATGAGACCTTAGAAATGATCACTTTGCAAGTGACAATGTCTTATCCATATAGCCATATGCTGTATTTATGTCTGTTCCTCCAGTGGACAGGTATATCACCATTTTCCTCTGTTGGATGGAAAGTTTTAGCCCTGTGTGGTTTTAGATTAAATGTGTGGGGTGTGAGTGTGTATAATGGCTGCCATCTTGCCAACCTCAGGATTGAACCGGGTAGGCCCAGAGCTAAAAGCATGAGTCTCTACAGCTTAAGCTAAAGAGCCAGGTTCCCTAGCTGAGAGTTGTAACAGGCTCGCATCATCTGTGGATCAGGCATAGAGGGTGACACACAACCCATCCTGTCTCGTGAGTTACAGATGCACATGTGAGAGAGAGAGCTTATGTTGCTTCATGCAACAATCCTGACATTCTAAAACGTATGTGATTTGGTTGCATTTTTCAGTGTATATTCTGTTCTGTATAGGTCTGTATACTATTGTCATCAATGTAGTATCTGAGTACCTTCAAGTAGGACATGAAGTATTGTGACTAAAGTCACGTGTTTGTTCTATCATGCTCTCCCCTGGGGGAGAAGTGTGTGCAAGATGAATGTTTTTGTTTGAGGACGCTTTTATGGTATACACAAACACACATTCCTATGTGTTTATATATATATACCTTTAGCTGCTGTAGCCCATGGAAAATGCAAACTCTCTAATATTACTGCTCAGATGTGAATAACAGGTTAACACTAGTTATTAATAACAGGTACATTTCTCTACTTCTGGAGCCCTTGACTAAACAAATTATGCCCAAAATGTAGATGTTGGGACAACCACTTCATCAGAACTGGTCATGAGCATGTAAGGAAGATGAACAAGCCATAATCTTAGTGTTAACATAAGAACGGCCATACTGGGTCAGACCAATGGTCCATTATCCTGTCTTCTGACTGTGGCCAACTCAGAGGGAATGAACAGAACAAGTAATCATCGAGTGATCCTTCCCTGGTCATCCACTCCCAGTTTCTGGCAACAGAGGCTAGGGACACTCAAACCATGGGATTGCATCCCTGACCATCCTGGCTAATAGCCAT
The DNA here is from genome assembly GCF_015237465.2 of Chelonia mydas. Classification (NCBI taxonomy): domain Eukaryota; kingdom Metazoa; phylum Chordata; order Testudines; family Cheloniidae; genus Chelonia; species Chelonia mydas. The sequence continues at coordinate 9,844,414 of NC_057859.1, read as the reverse complement.
TGATGGACTTATCCTCCATGAATTTATCTAGCCCTTTTTTGATCCCTGTTACGGTCTTGGCCTTCACAACATCCCCTGGCAACGAGTGCCACAGGTTGACTGTGTGTTGTGCGTAAAAGTATTTCCTTTTGTTTGTTTTAAACCTGCTGCCTATTTATTTAATTCGGTGGCCCCTAGTTCTTGTGTTATGTGAAAGAATAAATAACACTTTCCTAGTCACTTTCTTCACACCAGTCAAGCTTTTATAGACCTCACTCACTCTTATTCGTCTCCTTTCCAAACTGAAAAGTCCCAGTCTTTTTCATCTCTCTTTCCATGGAAGCTGTTCCATACCCCTAATCATTTTTGTTGCCCTTTTTTGTACCTTTTCCAATTCTAATGTATCTTTCCTGAGATGGGGCGACCAGATCTGCACATAGTGTTCAGGATGTGGGCATACCAGGGATTTATATAGAGGCACTATGATATTTTCTGTCTTATTATCTATCCCTTTTCTAATGGGTCCTGCTCTATGGGAGGAAAGTGCACCCAGTAGTCACTAGGACTGAAAAATATTGGACAAAACACTATGATCATATTCCTTGCCATGGTACAAAGTATACGTAATACAAATTAAGACTTGCAAAGTATTGCATTATCCTGTCAAGTTGTATATTCAAAAAATATTACCCTGGAGTGAATAATTCATTATCTCCTTGCCTTACGTGTAATGATAGCCTGTAATAAGAGTCTGCTCTTAAGTAGCAGTTGGCTTTTCCCTCATTACATATACATAGACCCAAAGAATTTTTTATGCTCCGGTGATCGTAATTTGTGTTTCACCTCCTGCTATGTGTTTCTCCTTGTGTAAATGCTTTGAAAATTGAAATTATAAATAATTTTTATGGTTCAGTGAGAAAACCATTAAGGTATTTAAAATATTTGGTGGAGCAGTAGTTGCAAGGGCAGTTTGATATTTATAGCATGTTGGGAGACAGGAATGTGACTGTGTTTTAGCAGAAAAGACACTTAAATGACAGGGTTTTGACTACATATTACTGAAATATCGGTTTTGTAGAAATTAAGTGAAAATTTACTTTAAGGCAGAAATAAAAAAGCAACATTCCACTGCTTGAGTGTTAAATAATGCAAGTTGGAGCTTGTCAAAGTTGATCCAGATTCACTGAGTCAGACTTTTAAAATTGTAATTTTGCATCCAAACCGGCATTTGCTTGCTTGAAATGGATAATTGCAGAAGCAAATGCATGCTTATGCTTGCTATATATATATGCAACGGACCGTGTGAATGTAAGTAATTGCATGGGTAATAAAATGCACAAGCATTTCTGTAGCACACAATTGCAGCACCCTTCAGATCTTGATTAGTTCTGTCTTGGCTTGGTATTTTTGCTTTGGGGGGATTGTGCGAATGTGGGAGCGTTGTCTATCAGAGCAGGAGACTAGAAGTCAGAACTCATGGGATCTGATTTTCACACTTCAGTGGGAACAAGAGATGCTCTCTGCACTTTGAAAAGGCAGGCCAGTGGATTCTATTTCTGGCAACGACTGACTTGTATGACACTGAACAAGTCACTTGACCTCTTACAACCTTAGTTTGTAACCCTCTGTAAAATGGTTATAAAGTTAGTTACTTAACTGGTGTATTAGTATCTGTAAGGCACACTGAGATCATTGCATGAAAAGTGCTGTCAAGGTGGAAAGCAATATTATTCTCGGCAATGCTTTTGCGGTGCTTCCGGCCCATCCATTCATGCAGTGTGAGCAGCCCAAGGACTGTTTGGTCTTGGCTTTCACTCGTGGTCTCAGTGGGGAAAAAACAACTAGCCTTCGCCATAAAAAGTTAAATAAAATAAAAAGCCCAGCTATTTTCATCATTCAAACGATGGATTTTGGCAATAGAACAACTACAAAAAAATGCCTTGTTTTCCTGTGAATCTATCACATCGAATGCTAATCTTCTTTTACTTTGATTCTGTGAGCTGTCTCCTGGCTAGGGGCCAGATTGTGACCTGCATTACACACCTATGCTCTGTGCAGGCCACCTATATTGCAGGTCTCAGTGGGAGGCTGCCGCTTCTCTCTCCCTCATAAGGGGAAGCAGGGAGTGGGTTGAGTTTTGAACACAATTTGTCTCTCTCTTAGGTGCCTCACAGTCTCAAATGTATTTATCCATATAATACCCCTCTGCAGGTGGGAAGTGAGAGTAAATGGGGAACCCGAGGCACAGAGGAGCGTATGTCTCCACTGCAGTCAGAGGTGTGACTGCAGTCTGGGTAGGCATCTAGCTTTCATCTGACTAGCATGGCTGAAAACACTGTTTGAGAGACGCCGGCATGGACCTTGGTGTGGCCTAGGTACGTACCCTGGATTCTGGGCAGACTTGTACAGCCTGCATTGGGGCCTGAGTGGCTGCATCTTCCCTGCTATTTTTAGCCGCACTAGCCAGATTAAAGCTAGATGCCTTCCCAGACTGCAGTCACACCTCTGACTGCAGTGGAGACATACCCTAAGTAAGGGCTTGTCCTAGATGAACATGAGTTGTGTGGCAAGCTGGGGTGTAAATGTAGAACAGACTAGAATGACATCGACTAACTGTCAGGGAAGACCCTGCTTCTACACCTTCCCTAGTGTGCTTTGATCTACTCCTGTTTCAAAGTGGAGTAGATCAGTGCACACTAGCGAACTTTTAACGTGTTGTAGCAGGGTCCACATGGACAGCTAGTGCGCGGCATGCTAGCATGCTGTAGATTTACACCCCAGCTTGCCACGCAGTAACTGTTTGTCTAGACAAGCTCTATTTTTTCCCAAGATCATACAGGAAGTTTGTGGCAAAGCAAGGAATTGAAACTGGGGCCTTCCGGAGTGCTGTTAAATCATGGTCAAAATCATGTTAGTTAGCATGACTCTTTGGGTCATGTTGTAACTTGGTGTAATTTTCCAGTGAAGACAAGCCCTTGAGCTGTGAGCTTTAGAGCCGCCACTCAGAACAATTTCACATCTCACAGCTGCTTGGCAGGGGAAAAAATACTCGTTCAACAATGAGTTTTGAAACTGAAAAGCCACACTGAGGCTGTTCCACTATGTTATTGTTCGTTATACTGCAAAATGAAAAGAGATTGACTCAAGACACAACCGTTAGATCCAGGTTGCAAAATCTCAGTGAGTTGGCAGATGTTCCGATCTACAATTTTGGTTGGGGGCCCATCTCTGATAACAATAATGAGCATGTGTGGGCTTTTCTTCAAGGATCCTCTCTGGTATTGGTGCATGTTGCATAGGATGTAGGGATTGCTATGGCAACAGTACATTTTGGATTACAACCAATTAGGTATAAAAACCCCACATAATCCATTGACATGTAAATCACTGCTGTGAGGCAGTTAGTGACTTATTACATATTCATTTCCAGGAGCTAAAAAAATCAATCTTTTTAGTCTTTAAATTAATATCTTAATTTTATCTCTCTAGTTTTTGTTTTGAAATTACATCACTTACAGTAAAAAGGGATGGAGTAATGGCTTCATGACATGATCCCCAAGAGCAGTGTTGATATGGATATTAGATAGTCACTAATACATCAATGTCAACTGGTCTGTGCTTATGGATGGGCTTTGTAATGATCCCAATAGACAGCACACTTACACCAGTACATGGTGCTGTATCTTTAACTTAGTGCTAAATTGTCTTCTGATGCTATGTTGTATTTGAGCTGGAGTTTTGTAGAGAGTTTTAGTCCTGCTTGTGTGTGCTGGAGTTGTTACTTGCAAGTGTCCCAATATATCATTTGATTGCTATAGGTAAGTATTAAGTCAAATCAAATTATTGTATTTGAGTACACCTGAATTCCGGATCTATTGAGCAGGGACCATGTCTTCCTGTGTGCCAAAAATCAACTAGTTCTGATCATGATTGGACTTTATCATTAATCAACAGATTTTGAATAATAGCCTGGCCCCGTTGATATCAATGACTGAACACTCATTGACTTCAGTGGCACCGGGATTTTACCCTCCAAGTTTGGGGATATTGGTATCCTAAATACGAAGGGGAGTGATGTGTGGAATAGCCCATCCCCTCATTATTTTGTTCACTGATGAGGCCTAATTTCCAACACGCCAATTTTGGTCCATTGATTTTCAGTCCCTTTTGTTAATGAGGGATGATTTCAACCCAGTCCTTGGGTTATGTTAGTAGGCTTTTTCATTTAGACTAATTTTTGTTTTCCTGTTGCACCATTTTTATTAATGTTTATTGATATGGATTATTGTGACATTTTATTTGGTCACCTTTTACAGTTGAGCTCACAATTTATGATATATTTGAAGCCTCAGTTATTACAATTAGGCTTCAAATCAGCCATGGCCTCCAGGCGTTACCATGATATGAATAAGAAATACCTTTTGGACTCACAGAGAAGCCAAAGGGAATTAATCTCTCCCTGCCCCCACAACCAACATATCCCAAATTTTGAAACTACTCTACCTTTGCAAATCCTCCACTATCACCATGGTAACAGGCATTTCTTCAGCCTAGCTAAGCATGTCATTTCATTCCCACTGAGCTAAATAAATAAAAATAAGACAAAGAAATGCCATCGAAAGCTCTTGACATAATCTTCTTGTCATCTCCTTTTCTTTAACACAGACTGGCCTCTTCACCTTTGCAATTACTGAGGCTGCTGTTGGTTCTACCACAACCCCATCAATTGGACCAATGAGTCCTTACATGGTACATGGTGCCGGTGATGAAGGGGTGCAGTGGCATGGGCTATCTGGACATAGAGGCCCTCATTCAGCAAAGCACTTAAGTTCGTATTTTATTTTAAGCAAGGGTCTAGTCCCATCAGCTTCCATGGGACTTGAATATATTGTGCTTAACATGAAGCATGTTCTTAAGTGATTTGCTAAAGAGGACTAAAGCAGTGTTTTCCAAATGGTGGGTCCTGACCCACCAGTAGGTTGCAGGAAGGTTCTGGATGGGTTGCCATGAACGGGGCTGGATAAAACCATCACTGGGCCCTGCCTAGGTCAACATATGCTTCTCTTAGCTTGCAGGGGAGGCCGGGGGGGGGGGGGCGGAGGGGGGCGGGTAAGGATTGTAGAGTGAGCTTGCCCTGTTCTCACCCTGCAGCCTCGGCTTCTGCCCTGTGGGGCTGGGCCTGGCTCCCTGCTCTGGGCGTTGCAACCTGGGACATAGGATCATAACCTCACTCAGGTTGGGCCCAGCCACCCCTCCATCACGACAGAGTGGTGGCCAGGCCAAACGGCTCTGACCCCGTGACCCAGGTTATAATTTCTGGAGTGGGGAACCAGGCCCAGCCTCACAGGATGGGAGCCGCTGCTGTGGGATAAGTGCGGCGCAGGCTCACTGTCCAACACCCTCTCCCTCCACCAATGCCTCCTCATCACACCAGGCTGGGACTGGGGTTGTGGTGCGGGCTGAAGGGTGTATATACGTAATAGTGGGTCACCAAAAAACCCAGAGTGCATTTGGCAGGCCACTTGAGTAAAAATCACTCCGTGATCACAGTGAGAATCACTGAACTAAAGCATATTCAGTCCACCAAGGGTAGGGTCAAGAAGTAACTGGCTTAGTTTGTAGGAAGGGAGATTCAGGTTAGACAGTAGGAAAAACTTTCTGACTCTAAGCATAGTTAAGCGCTGGAACAGGTTACCTAAGGAGGTTGTGGAATCCCTGTTGTTGGAGGTTTTTAAGAACAGGTTAGACAAACACCCCTCAGGAATCATAGAATCATAGAACATCAGGGTTGGAAGGGACCTCAGGAGGTCATCTAGTCCAACCCCCTGCTCAAAGCAGCACCGATCCCCAACTAAATCATCCCAGCCAGGCCTTTGTTAAGCCTGACCTTAAAAACTTCTAAGGAAGGAGATTCCACCACCTCCCTAGGTAACGCATTCCAGTGTTTCACCACCCTCCTAGTGAAAAAGTTTTTCCTAATATCCAACCTAAACCTCCCCCACTGCAACTTGAGACCATTACTCCTTGTTTTGTCATCAGCTACCACTGAGAACAGTCTAGATCCATCTTCTTTGGAACCCTCTTTCAGGTAGTTGAAAGCAGCTATCAAATCCCCTCTCATTCTTCTCTTCCGCAAACTAAACAATCCCAGTTCCCTCAGCCTCGCCTCATAAGTCATGTGTTCCAGTCCCCTAATCATTTTTGTTGCCCGCCGCTGGATATTTTCCAATTTTTCCACATCCTTCTTGTAGTGTGGGGCCCAAAACTGGACACACTACTCCAGATGAGGCCTCACCAATGTCGAATAGAGGGGAACGATCACGTCCCTCGATCTGCTGGCAATGCCCCTACATATACATCCCAAAATGCCATTGGCCTTCTTGGCAACAAGGGCACACTGTTGATTCAGATCCAGCTTCTCGTCCACTGTAACCCCTAGGTTCTTTTCTGCTGAACTGCTGCTGAGCCATTCAGTCCCTAGTCTGTAGCGGTGCATGGGATTCTTCTGTCCTAAGTGCAGGATTCTGCACTTGTCCTTGTTGAACTTCATCAGATTTCTTTTGGCCCAATCCCCTAATTTGTCTAGGTCCCTCTGTATCCTATCCCTACCCTCCAGCATATCTACCTCTCCTTCCATGGTCTAGGTAGACTTAATTCTGCCTCAGCACAGGGGAATGGACGAGATTATTTTCTTGCGGTTCCTTCCAGCTCTAGATTTCTATGTTTCTATTAAGTGTTTTGCTCAATCAGAGCCACCGAAACTGATTTACTCAGGAGACAGTCAGAACTCTTCCTTATTCGGTCAAATCCCAAAGCACCTACATCTCTTTCTTCTGCCTCTCGGTGGCTATCTGGTCCTCTGTGGAGCGTCTGTTGTGTTCGGGAGTTAAATGTACCAAACAAGCACAAGATCTACAATCGAGCTCATCAAGGGAAGAATTTGACCCAAGTGTTTTCTTGCAGCATTGAAGAGTTAAAACAGAAGTGCAGAGATCCCAACCCTACAGGTGAGCATCCCATTCAAAATCTACAAAGCTTGGTTATTGTGCACCATTTTCATCCAAACTCCCCACCACCCCCAAATCATAAAGGCAAAATTTCCGCATCGGTGTGTTTTGAACTGTATGCCTCATTAAGTCATGCTGAATAACTTGCTGCAAACTGGCTGACAGTAATTTTGAAGTAATGTCCTTGCTGTGACAGGAGTCCTTAACCTAAGACAAGCTGAGCAAAGGGGTTGTCATAGAGATCAAAGTAACACTAATTATACGGGCCCATGTGCGGATCCTTGAATGCAAGGTCATTTACCAAAGAGATGGGGTTTGCCATAGCTGACCATTAAATCCAAAAGCTTCAGATTCTGCAAAAAGTTCCTAATTAGGTGGACCCTTCATGCTGTAGAATGGGCCAAATACAGCGAGCGACTGATCAACTTTGCTGGGCACGGAAATAATTTCTGTTCATAGCTTCTGATCCTTGAGAGTCCAAAAGCAATTATTTCCTGAAGTCCTTTTGTTAGCAGAAACGATTCTTTTACTTCTAGCGGTGAGCCCCAATGTGCAGAGGCTGCAGGCTGCTGTAAGTAGATGGGGTATAACGCTAATAAGCTACTCGGAAAGCCTTGTTTAAGGAGAATTGGCCAATTCCCCTTTGACTGTGATTCAGTGTTCCCTGTTGATAGTGTTTTTAATTTTAATTAGAAAAAACCCTTTCCAAAGACCAGGCATTAATGGGGAATTATCACTTCATCTTCCCAGCAACTTGAGGTGGCAGCTTCTTAAATATTTATTTTCATTATTTGAAACGCTCGCCACTGTTCTATTTAGGAGATTGATTCGTTCTGCAAATCCCTTGAAAGGGTATCAAGCTTCTCTCTCATTCGCTAGGCTAACTATTTGTGAGCATGTTTTTTTTGTTTTTTTTTTAAATAAGAGTCTCTAAGAACTCTAGAATAAATTTAATTAAAATATGTATATATATTTCCGCCCCCCCCCGGCCTCTAGGCAACAAAGTACATACAATGGCTAACTGTAAAATGGGAGTGCTTTGTTGTAAGAACCGTGGGCCTGACCCAAACCCAGCAGAAAGCCCAGATGTGGGATGGTATCATGTGCATTAGAGAACAGTATAGAAAAAGGCACGGAGAAGGGAGTGGGTGAAAGAAGTTAAAGGGCATCAAGTTGATTAGGGGAAAAAACCCAGTAAGGGCTTGGCTTCACCAGAAAGTTGTACCACTCTATTATTTATTATTATTGGAGTAGTATCTAGGAGCCCCAGTCATCGACCAGGACCCTGTTGTGCTAGGGGCTGTACAAACACAGAACAAAAAGACAGTTCCTACCCTTATACTGGTACAGTTAGACTCGTACAACACCCCCTTCCCCACCCCGTGTATGGATGCAGTTAAATCAGTATAAAGGTGCTTGTTACAGTATTTCTATTTCCGTATGGGAAGGGGAATGAGCTATGCTGGTATAAGTCACCTTGATACTGATCTGTGTCTACCCTAGTTGTACTGCGATAGCTGTATCAGTAACAAAAAATACCCTCTAACTGAACTAGTTAATACCAGTTAAAAATTTACATGGAAACCAGGCCTTTGACTGTTCTTGGAAGTGGTGAGCATCTTCAGGAGTATAGACGCTCAGGGCTGGTCTACACTGTAAACAAAAATAGGCATAGCTATGTCTCTCAGGGGTGCAAAAAATCCACATCTCTTGAGCAATGTAATTAAGCCAACCGCTTAAACCGCTCATGTAGACAGGGCTAGGTCAATGGAAGAATTGTTGTCAACTTAGCTACCAGCTGTTGGGAGGTGGATTAACTACAGCGATGGGAGAACCCTTGCTGTCATTGTAGTGGGTGTCTACACTGAAGCGCTAGAGTGGTGTAGGTAGGCTCTGATGCAGCCAAGGTAGAGAGTGAAGCAGGTGGCTAACTTTATGCACATGGGTCCTGATTTTGGAAATTCTTCACCCACCATGTGCTTATGTCCTTTTGACTTCAGTGCACAATGGCCTTTCTTGCTGATGATGGTTCGACACAGGTATTGAAAACAAAGAACGCATACAGCCACCCTATAGGCTTAGACCCAGAGGCATCATTCCAGAAGTGTAGCTGCTAGAAGTGTTGTGAACAGAACAGCAAAATGTAGTAGATGAAGGAGAAAGTTTAATGTCTGAGGGACTCAGCTTTAGACACATGCTTGAGTCTTTGCTGAGTAAGGATGGGCTGAAGCATGTCCTTCAGTGCCTTCCTGAATTGGAGCCATGAATCGTCCCATTGAAGTCAGTGTGACTACTGATGTGCTTATATTTGGGCACATGATTAAGTAGTTTGCTGAAATGGGGTTTTAGACTGGTAGCTCCTCTTGCACTGAGTTTGATGCCGAGAAGCAGAGATGCCCTGTGCCTGCTGATTGTAGAGGGGCTGAGTGAGGGCAGCTGCCTTCAGGAGTGTTACTGAGCATGCTCAGTCCATGTCACTGGAGGGGCACATGACCCAACCACGCGTCGCCTCTGCCACAGAGACCAACCTGCAGCTGTGTTAAGCTATGCACCATGAAACTGGACTCTGTGCTTGGGGACCTGCTAATGACCCGTTCCATCTCTTCATAGAACAAGCACGTTCCCAGGGCATTAATCACTCCTTTGTCTTCTCAATCCCCTTGATTTTTCTCTCAGTAAGGAGGTCCTGTTCATTGGATTCTGTGCTCTGCTAGCTTTTTTTGGGCTCTCCTCATGAAGTTTGGCATTTTGGTTCTTCCTCCTGCAATCATGGTCCTTGCTAGTCTCTCACCAGAGATCCACCAATACCCTGGTGTCAGCCTCTGGCTAGCTGGCAGCATACTGAGCCAATGTTGTCTTAAGTATCAGAGGGGTAGCCGTGTTAGTCTGGATCTGTAAAAGTGGCAAAGAGTCCTGTGGCACCTTTTGACTAACAGACATATTGGAGCAAAAGCTTTTGTGGGTGAATACCCACTTCGTCACATGCATCCTACGAAGTGGGTATTCACCCATGAAAGCTTGTGCTCCAGTACGTCTGTTAAGTCTATAAGGTGCCACAGGACTCTTTGCCGCTTTTAATGTTGTCTTAGTCACTATGTTCAAACAATGCATCTCTGTACTGGAGGTGGATGACTGCAGTTGCTGATCGTAGAAGCTAACTGTAAAACTGGGGTTCGAGTTCCAAATTAGTCTACGTGACATGGTAGGTTACTTCCATTCCTGGATCATGGAATGGATAGACAACAAGAAAAGACAATGGGTGAAGAGCTCTGGGGGATTGTGGGAAGGCACTGGAGGTCTAGGAGCCCTTGATTTTTGTGTTGCGGCACTAGCCTGCATCCGCACTACAGAGAGGACAAGTTCACAGCTGATGAGGTGAACTGATTGAGATGTGTCCTATCCCCTTGGTTGTGCTGGCCAGCTCATGTTACTAGCATTACCGCACACATCTGTGAAGGAGTTTTGTGTGGGGTTGGGGGGGTTGAGTTAAAAGAAACAACTATTTTGTCGTGAAGACAAGGCCTTCCAGATTTTCCCATCCTTCTTTCACCTCTGCTATATTTTGTTCTTGTGTGTGAAACATTTTCCACCCCGCTGTATTCATGGCATCATGTGTCCGGTTCCAAGCCATGGGGGGGTGTTGTACGAGTCTAACTATACCAGTATAGGGGTAGGAACTGTTTTTTTTGTTCTGTGTTTGTACAGCCCCTAGCACAACAGGGTCCTGGTCGATGTGGTTGTACATGTCCATTGTTTATTTTCAATTGTCTGTAGAGCAGCATCGTTAACAAGAAAGGATCACTGTGCACGCCAGTGTGATCAGAAATAATATAATACAAAAATGCTAATATGAAACCCAAGGTCAAAGTGTGGATCTCTGCCAGTTTAATTGGAGATGTCACTCCTGTAATTTTGCAAATTCCCAACTGCATATGTCACACATTGCTGGGCCAAAAGTGTTCCTTGCTGAATAATAATCCATTTGAATGACAGATATTCAATAGGAAAATTTTGCAAATGTGATGAGAACAAATGTTTTAGAAATAGCCAAGTATTTCAAGGGCAGGTCATCTCAGTCATAATTAAAAAAAAAAATAAGAAAAGAAAAGAACTTGTGGCACGCGGCAGACAGGTAAGTGAAGGGTATCGGGCGCATTTTCAGTGTTACTTACACTTCGCAGCTATCGACTTGAACAGTTTGTAACTTGGTCGGTCAGCAGTCGGGCACGTTCTTGAAAAGGTGCTTGTGTTAAATGTGCTGTTTGGGGTGGGGGAGTAAATACGTGTTACTCGTGGTAGTGTGGGATGTTAGAGAGGAAGGATGGGTCTTATGGCTAAGGCACTGGACTAATATGCAGAAGAAAAACGGGGGTTCCATTCCTGACACTGCCACAGGTTTCCTCTGTGACTTGGAAGTCATTAGGCCTTGGTCCTGCAAATATGTATATGTACGTGCTTAACTTTTTGGATGTGACAAGTGCCACTCACATCAATGCGTAAAGCTAAGCACGTGCACAAGACTGTAGAATTGAGGCCAGAAGCTCCAATTAAACAAAGCATTTCAGCATGTACTGAATTTTTTTTCTGAATCAGAGCCACAATTTCTCTTTGCTTTGTCCCCATTTTACAGATGGGGAACTAATAATACTTTCCTTCATGCACATACACCACCATTTTGTCTCTCTTTTATTTATTTTATAAGCAGTTCTGGACAGGGACTCTCTCTGACTATGTGCCTCAGTTTTCCCATCTGTAAAGAGGGGCCTCCTTCTGGAAAGTGCTTTGAGATCTATGGGTGACATGCTATGCAAGAACTAAGACTCTGATCCTGCAAACACTTAAACACACGTTTAACTTCAGATGCATGAATAGTCCCTTTGAATTACAGAAAGGATAACATGCAGCACACGGGAGAAAGCTGAGTGTCTGAGGGACTCAAGCATGTATCTTGAGGATGACACCTCCTCATCAATTATTGGGAGTGGACCACATCCAGCCTGATCGAATTGGCCCTGTCAGCATGGGTTCTCCACTTGTAAGGTAACTCCCTTCTCTCCATGTGTCAGTATAATAATGCCTGCATCTGTAATTTTCATTCCATGCATCTAAAGACGTGGGCTTTTTACCCACAAAAGCTTATCCCCAAATAAATCTGTTCGTCTTTAAGGTGCCACCAGACTCCTCCTTGTTTTTGTGGATACAGACTAACACGGCTACCCCCTGATACTTGAAAGCATGTATCTAAAATTCAGTACAGATTGAAGAGCTTTAGTAAATACATATGGATTAAACATGTCCTTAAGTGTTTTCCTGAAATAGAGCCATGATTGGAGCGACTGAATTTAATGGGACTATTGATATGCTTAAAGTAATTTTTTTTTAAGTTATTCCTATTTGCGTTACAGTAGCATGTCTGATCCCTGCACAAGATCAGTGCTAGGTGCTGTACAAACACAGAGTGAAAGATCATCCCTGTGCTGAAGAATTTACACTTTGAGTGAACAAGACAGATCAAGGAGAAAATAAGAAGGGAAGTGATTAGCCAAGGTCACCCAACAGGTCTGTGGCAAAGCTGGGAATAGAACCCAGGTCACCCAACTCCTAATCTAGAGCACCCTGTCTCCAAGATCATCACATGTGTGAGATTTTGTAGGATCAGGGTCTAAGTAGTAGCGCTGAGGGAGGGCAGGTGTATTATTTATGATTTAACAATTTCCTTGCCTGAAATTCTAATAACTGCATACATTCAGCTACAGGGCCAGAGTCTGCCATCTTTACCCATGGTGAGTAATACCTCATGCCGTGAGTGATCCCACTGAAAGCAATGGGCCTAATCCAAGAGTAAGGCACTACTTAATATGAGTAAGGGCTTGGAGTGTTGTAAGCGAGACACGAGAAGTAATTCTTCCTCTCTACTCTGCTCTGATTAGGCCTCAACTGGAGTAGTGTGTCCAGTTCTGGGGGCCACATTTCAGGAAGGATGTGGACACATTGGAGACAGTCCAGAGAAGAGCAACAAAAATGACGAAAGGTCTAGAAAACATGACCTATGAGGGAAGATTGAAAAAAATTGGGCTTGTTTAGTCTGGAAAAGAGAAGACTGAGAGGGGACATGATAACTGTTTTCAAGTACATAAAAGGTTGTTACAAGGAGGAGAGAGAATAATTGTTTTTCTTAACCTCTGAGGATAGGACAAGAAGCAATGGGCTTAAATCACAACAAGGGAGGTTTAGGTTGGACATTAGGGAAAAATTCCTAACTGTCAGGGTGGTTAGGCACTGGAATAAATTGCCTAGGGAGGTTGTGGAATCTCCATCCTTGGAGATTTTTAAGAGCAGGTTAGACAAACACCTAGGTCTGGAATGGTCTAAATAATTAAACCTGCCTTGACTGCAGGGGACTGGACTAGACGACCTCTTGAGGTCCCTTCCAGTCCTATGATTCTATGAATCTGCCGCGCTGCAGCTAATGAATTTTGCTGAAGTACAAAGTATTGTAAGTTGCTGAGAGTGCTCGGTACAGACACACAGAGCTGAGGAGAGTGATTACAACCGCTTTGCAATAACCTCTTGTTGGGGAAAGAAAGCTGAAATTTACCAAGATATACCCGGGCTATATTTCTGAGGACAAATACAAAAACGCCAACCCATAAAGCTACACACCGCTTTACAGGGCTGATTATAAATTCTGCCAGTGTTGGAAGACACAGGGCTAGAGGACAGGTTTTATATCAATGAGGTGAACAGCAGGACTCTCTGCAATCTCCAGAAGATCCTCTGTGGGTAGTGAGCTTACCTGATCTCACTTGCAAAGCAGGACTAGTGCTTGAATTGAGGGGAGCCATAAGAGAGGAGGTCCTAGTGGAAGGGGAGCTGGTGACTTAGTAGCTGGTGTCTCCTCTGTGTGAATCCGAAATGAATCACCAGCCCAGTGTGGTGCTACCAGGCACTGTGATGCTGGGAGAAGCAATTCTGATATGAGACATAACTCCGCTCCGGGCCACTTCCGTACAAGGCCTCGTGTACACTAGAGGTTATTGCCACTAACTATATCAGTACGTCTAAAGTGCTACAATCTCTCCAAAATGGATGCAGTTATATCGATCCAGATCTTCATACAGGTGTGACTGCATCCACATGAGAGGTTGTCAGTATAAACACGTGGGGGCAGGGGAGGGAGAAAATGACTCTCCAAACCAACGTAGTTATACTGATACAACTATAGACCAGTCCTAACCTAAATTGGCATAGAGGCCCTGATTCAGCCAAGCACATTTTCACATTGAGGTTAATTGGATGGACTTACATGCACACTCAAAGTTAAGCAATCGTATTCATCCCATTTGTCTGGTGTCTGAATGTTGCTCCTGGTCATTAAAGGTACCCTGGCACTTGCCAAAAGAGTTGAAGTCCTAACTGAAAGCACCTGGTGTCTTTGTGAAGACACCTGAAATCAGGCAAACTCCAGGGATTTATTAGGAGCATGGTGCAGTCTGTGGCCCCATCACATGGTGATTTCAGCCATGATACGCACTGGAACCTTATGGGTTTGCTGCTGCTGACTGAACAGGGTGAGAAAGGCCTCCCAGAGTCCAGGAGAGAGTTTAGAATTGCACTGTTAAAGGCTGTAGAAGAAATTGGGGACTGACACCAGGCATCAGTACTGTCGTTCCAAGGAGCTGGTTTGCACCCGAGTAATACAGAATATCCAGAAGGTGTGAATGATAGATTGATCCCATAGGTTGATATTATAACCCATGATATGCCAAAGCCGCATTATTATGGATAATTCTACCATTTTCATCAATACCCATTGTCAGGATTCTTTTTGTTCCTACGATTTTACTTTTTTCTTTTTTCTTTCTTTCTTTTTTTTTTTACAGCTGCCTCCACTTCCTCTCTATACCAGGTGAGTGTTTTAACCAATTCAGTAGTTTCCCTTGTGTGACAAAGTTCCTGCTCTACCTTGGTGGGTCTTGTGCTTATTGGTGGATTTGCTCGTCTTGGAGCTTCACGGCAGCCCTCAGCTTGGCCATTTTTCTGAATTCACATTCCAGGTCGACTCCTCCTGTGTCTGACCAGGAGTTGGGAGGATTTGGGGGGAACGTGGGCCCGCCTTCTACTCCGGGTTCCAGCCCAGGGCCTGTGGAATGCAGCTGTCTGGAGTGCCTCCTGGAACAGCTGTGCGACAGCTACAACTCCCTGGGCTACTTCCCCATGGCCTCCTCCCAACACCTTCTTTATCCTCACCATAGGACCCTCCTCCTGGTGTCTGATAATGCTTGTACTCCTCAGTCCTCCAACAGTCCGCGTTCTCACTCTCAGCTCCTAACGCCTCTTGCTCCCAGCTCCTCACATGCACACCACAAACTGAAGTGAGCTCCTTTTTAAAACCCAGGTGCCTGACTAGCCTGCCTGAATTGATTCTAGTAGCTTCTTGATTGGCTGCAGGTGTTCTAATCAGCCTGTCTTAATTGTCTCCAGAAGGTTCCTGATGGTTCTGGAACCTTCCCTGTTACCTTACCCAAGGAAAAGGGACCTACTTAGCCCGGGGCTAATATATCTGCCTTCTATTACTCTCAATTACTCTCCAGTAGCCAATTGGCCCGACCCTGTCACACTTGATTGTGAGATGGTGGCTTTTGAGGCATCTAGTAAAGTGTTCTGAAATATTTCCCAATTATCCTTGATGTTTTTCTGATTAAATTCTTCCTCCCAGATGATTTGCTTCACTCTTGTTTTCAGCTTTGTGAAATTGGCCTTTTAAAGCACTGTGTGCGTGTGTGTGTATGTGTATTATATTAATTTATTACTGGTTTGGACTTTATTCTGTTTTCACATTATAAACTTGATCAAGTCATGATCATCTGTATGGAAGCTACCATTAGTTTTTAGTTCTGTGATTTGTTCCTCTTTATTTGTTGAGACTAGGTCTAATGTAGATTTCCCCTATGTTGATTGCAACACTTTTTGAATTAGGAAATCGTCATTTATAATATTTAAAAATTCCAGGGATGTTTTAGTATTGGCAGCATGAGATCACCAGCAGCCACTCAAATAGATCATGCTTCTTTTCCCCCCTACACATTATATATAGGCACAAAAGGAGCCAGTCATCCTGTTCCCTAGTGTGATCTGATGGTCTGTAGCAGACACCAACTAGTACCCCACTTTGTGCTTTATCTGTTAGGACGTTGATCAATAAGCATTCAAGATCATTTTTTGCAAGTTATCAGGATATAGATAATTAAAGAATTTCTTCTCTTCGTGTGCTTTGGTTTCTGGATTAATTATGTTCTCAATTGTGATTCTGTGCTAAATGAGCACTCATCTCTTGCCTCCTTTTATCTCCCCCCCCTTTTTTTTTTTAGTTTTAATGCCCTCATAACTATTCTAGCCAGCCTGTCCCTCAGGAGACTGGTTCCGCTCTTTCTGAGTTGGAAGCCATCCAAACGATACAGCCCCCTCTCACCGTACAAAGTGGACCATTGTTCCCACAACTCAAACCCTACACCACTTACCCAGCCAGTGGTTCACATCAGAAACGCCTATCTTCCTTTGTTCATAGGACAGAAAGGATCTCAGTGAAGATTTTCCTTCAGCACACTTCAGAATTCCCTGAAGTCATCAATTATATGCAAGAGAGCCTGTGATGCAGTATCATTAGTACTGATATGAACCAGTACTAGTAGATCCTTGCCCACTCACTTCTGAACCTATCCAATCTTAGCATGACATTTCATGGCTCCAGGAAGACATCACATGGTCCTGTTGCCTGCTTGTTCCGGCAGAATGTTCTTTCAGTTCTTCTGAGTATTGAATCCCCAACAAGGATCTGTCTGTCTTCCTTGGATGGTTGGAGAACTCTTTATGGTAAGGTGAAAGGTCACACTTACAGAGCTAGAACCTAGGAGCCTCTGCTCACGTTCTGCTCTAACTACTCAATCACATTCAGTTGCAAGAATAGAACCCAGGCATCCTGCTTCCCATCTCCTGGCATTAACCTCTAGATTTCTTTGTCTTCCTACAGAGAGAGTTGTGGTGGATATACTCAGCCATTTATACTATGATTTGTTTGGATGGTCCCTGGGCTGTGAATGTGATGCTTCTTCACTGTGTCAGGGTTTGTTGAATACAATCGGAACGAAGGTGACAGGAAGCTCAGTGCTATGAGTTCTCCCACTCGCAAAAGGCTCTGAGTGACTTCGAAACTGATTTTTAGTTTTTCCCTTTAATCTCCAGAGAACTTCCAGCACTGTAGTGTTGAAAGGTATGAGCAGGAGTTATGACTTGGGAAGTGTAAGTGTGAAGATGATCGAAGGATGATACTCTTTATGACTGTAGGTGTGAAAGACGGTGCTTCAGGTCACATATGTTTGTTAGGATCTGTCTTTTCCTGAAGCAGAAAATGTGGCAGATCTGTGAGCAACTGGGGAGAAGGGCAGCACGCAAAGCACTTTTGTCAAGTTTTTTTTCTTCTTAGCTGCACTTGGTTCCCTAATATAATAAATGCTCATCGTGGGTAATGAACCCATGACATTTCACCATAAAAACATGAACCCCTACTGACTGAACAAAGGGCCTAAGTGTCCAGGAAGTTGTAGGTGATTCATTAGTAACTGGTCAACAGAAGATGTTAGAGGGGGACAAAGACTACACTGCAGTCATGTGGCTTACACTAACTTGCTCTCTTCCCTTTTCAGGGTCATCCCTGTCCGATATATATATTCTAAATCATATATATATTATATATATCTATAAAATAATCTTTGTATTCCCCTTTTAAAAATATATAAAAGCAAATACAATAAAAGCAAACAGAAGACATGATTATGGACCTGATTTTTAGTAGCCCCTATTGACCTCAGTGTGAGTTGCAGATGTGACCGAAAGCCTGTTGCCCTAGGTCATTGATTCAAACCCAATACAGATTAGGACTTGCTGACAGTGATTGCTAACTAGCTGATGGCCGTTTGGTGGCCTATGTGAAAAAGGGTTTGGTAGCCTCAGTCAAGTTCCTAAAAGACATTCCCCTCCCGTCCCACAAAGAAAAACAACCACCTCCATGCTAATTAGTACTATTTTAGGCAATCCCAGTCCAGACACCTTGGAAACAAAGGGCATGGAGATCTTTACATAGAGGTGAGAGAGGGTATCCCCTTGCTTCTAAATCATCTTTGAGCAATGTGGTTTTGGAGGTAAGGGCAGGGGAGATGACTACTGATTATAACTCCAGTCTTAGTGATGCATTTTCTCTGTTTGACTAGAGGTCATCATTCTCCAAGGCTGTCAGTTCAGTGCTTTTCCTGAGAGTTTAAAAGTGAAGTTGTCCGGAGGAGGACAGTTCCGTTCATGGCAACCTCTGAGGTTTCAAATATGTTCTCGTCCCACCCTGGAACAGGAACAGAACCTTTAAGTTGTTTTTATGAATCAGAATTGTGTTGGCTAAGCATTTTGATTCAGAAAGGTCCAGGTCTCTCTCTCTCAAAAACTTTGATGAAACCTAAACATTTCTTCAAACCGCTTTGGCTTTTACAAACTGTATTTCAGTAAAAAGTTGCATCCAGTTCTAATTAAAACCTCCAAACTCATCTCTCTGTAGGATGACACCTTGTGAAATGGATCTCCCAACCCTACAGAGAAGTTGCCTTTGTTTGTTAAGACAGAGATTACACATGGATAACAAGAAATTTACAAAATACCATAGCCCTGTATTTTGCAATAGCCATAAAAGCTCCACAGTAATGTGTCTCAACAGTTAGTGTACAATAACTCACCTTTTCACTGCAGCCACCTGTCTCCTGCCAGCGGGGTAAATAAAGTCTATAACTCACATCCCTGCAGAATGTTCCTCTCGCCAGCTGTTGGGGTGAAGGAGGTGAGAAAGGTTTGGAAAGAGTTCACGGAGTTAATTTTCCAAGCTCTGCAATGATTTTAGGAGAAAAGATTGAGAGACAGATATATAGATTAAATAATGTACAGCTGCTGAATTGCGTGGCAAGCTAAGTATATGCCAGAGCTGTACGTTCAGTTGGCGACCCATTTTACAAGAGGTGGTCTGAAAACAAAGGTACCATGAGAAAGAAGAATGGCCCAAGGGTTGGGGTATTTGCTTAGGACTTGAGAAACCCAGATTCAATTCCCTGTTCTGCAACATAGTTCCTGAGTGACCTTCATTTAGTTACTCTGCTCTCTAGTTCCCCATCCATAAAATGGGGATAATGGCACTTCCTGTCTCATAGAGATGTTGTATGGATAAATGCATTACAAGATTGTGAGGTGCTTAGCTGTTACAGCAATGAAGGTCATATACATACTTAAGAGAGGCAAATATACAGATCAAAGGATCACGTCAGAAGTTCTGACTAGCATCTTGATTCTCTTTTACCGTGCACCTTGTACAGTCATTGGCACGAGTGTAAAGTGTTGGTAAAGCACGACCAAATAAGAGCACAAGCATTTTGCACTTGTATAAATGGTGACACAAAATGCAGAACAGTGGAGATTGGGGCCTTGTAAGTACTAAATACAAATTCTTATCTCGTGTACACTGGATAGCCCCTAAACTGATGATTTTGCATCATTTGCATTTGTACTTATGTAGTCTTACGTGATCTTGTGGTCTCTCTATTGATGGGTTAGCAAAGCTGTACGGAGTCCCTGGAATAGCGACACTGGTGTGAACTCACTTCAACAACAGAACTACCTCTGTTTATTACTGGAAATGGTCACACAGGCAGCTCCCCCAGCTGCTGGTCCAAAACATTCCCCTCTCTCTCCCAGGCAAGAAATGCACTCTCTTCAATTGCTGGTCACACTTTCTTCCTGAGGGAGGGGCCCCTCCCATCTAGGAAGAGCCATACCCTTTGTGTGTGGATATGCGGCACGGAGAGACCTGGCCAGCACAGTAAGATATGTAACTGGGCTGACATGCATTTCTTGTCCTCAGTGTGTTTCAAAGACATGGAACAGCTGCAATTAATTTGAGGCTAAGATGCTGTTCCTTCCTATTTTAAACATTAGGGGATGCTAAGCTACTGCCCATTGTTTTATATAAAACGGCTGATTGATGTTATATCCTAGCATTCTCTCCAAAACTCATATAGATAAGGATAATGAAAGGTTATCAGCCTGATATAACATTCCTTCAACTAAGAGCCTAGATTCTCAGTTAGAACAAGCTCGGTAAACATGAAGCTGTATTCTGTTTTCATTGGTGGGCCCGTTTTTAAGAGAGCAGAAATACTCATGTAAGATTATTGGACAAAGGATAGTTTGTCTCTTGCACGCTCGCAAAATTTCTGGTGGCAGTGCTTGTAAAATTGGGTATCCATTTTCCTTATTCCTGACGTTTTCTCCATGACGTTATGAGCTACTTGAACGGATCACAGTTTAAAATGCTCGTCACCTTGTAGTGCACAGCCATACAAACTGCATAAATTGAAATGCAACACTGGGTTATTTCTGTTGTGGAGGGTTTAATCTCGGATGATACCATCTAAATTCAGGAAAGTTACACTAAATTACTAAAGTTTAAATTAAATTCCGACACAAAAACTACATTTGAAGGGCACCAAGAAGTGGCTCAGGGTACATTATACTTTATAACTGTTATATTCTGATGAGGAAAAATCTGAACATGGCTTTAAAAATAATCCCACTCAGCGTGAAAAGGAAACAAAACGCAGACAGCAATGGATCTTCTTTTCAGTGGAGAGTTTGAAAGGGTACAATGAGCATTTTTTACTCCCAATTCATCCCTTGCTGATACTTAGCACAGCGGTATCCTATAAATAAGTAATAGTGTGGGATGATTATTTAGTTATCTGAAGGCAACTGTCTTTTTTTCATGTAACCACTGGAGAAATAAAATATGGCCCATGTTTTCTTCTCTTCTACAGCTGGTTGGAAAATGGAATTTTGATCTTGGGGGAAACGCCAACATTTAAAAAGCAACAACAAAACACCAGCCTGAATCAATACCAAAAGCAAAATCTGAAACTATTTTGCAGAATAAATTCCAAAATATTTTGATTCAGAAATATCTTAATGACCTTATTGAAACTAATATATATATGCCATTTCCTCCCAGTTTACTGACATTTTTTAAAATGTATGTGTGTGTGTGTGTGTGTATATATATACATAATATAAATTAAAATTAAGTTATTTAAAGATTTTTACAAGTTGAAACAAAATGACAGTCAAAACAAAATGTTTTTCATTTTCAAATGGTTTTGGAATTTTTGTCTGAATTTTCATCAAAATGAGCATGTTTCCATGAAACTTTTAAATGTTAATGAAACAGCGTTTTCAAATGGAAAACTGTTCCATCGCATTTTTTTCAAATAGCTCTAATCCTCACTTTTTTTTTTTTTTTTGATGCTTGAATTAATTTACCAAAGTAGCTGTTGTGTAGCATTTTTTGTCTGTTTGTTTGTTTATTCACAGGCATTACATGAAGAAAACATTTGGCACTGAATGTTTTGTGTTGTAAATTTCAAAAGCGATTCAACCTCGCAGTGCCATTACCAATACTTTTTCTATTATGCTTCAGCTGATTACTCAGAATCCTCCCAATCATTTACACTTTTTGGTAAGCTCAGAAAAGGTTTTGGTAATTAGTACTGGCTTAAGACCAGGACTGTCTATTGGGTATTATAACAGCTATTCTATGACAGGTTTCAGAGTAGCAGCCGTGTTAGTCTGTATCCACAAAAAGAAAAGGAGGACTTGTGGCACCTTAGAGACTAACAAATGTATTTGAGCATAAGCTTTCGTGAGCGACAGCTCACTTCATTGGGTCACTGTCCTCCCTGAGAGAGGAAACCGCAAGTGACTACAAAATTAACTATGTTGCAAATTGAAAGTACAAATATAAACAATTGGTTCTAGGTTAAACAGGCCAATTAACTGCTTTTTTTGAGAGGTTACTGCCTGGTCCTTTGCTAGTAGTACTAACGCCTGCTGGGGGTGTGAGAGGCAAGAGTATTTACACTACCCCTGATTTGTGTGAACTTGGGTTCAACCACTTTGTCCCGCAGTTCCCCCATCAGTACATTGGCGGTAATACCTGCCTCACAGCCTTCATGAGGATTAATTCCCCCCACCCCACTCTCCTGCTGGTAATAGCTTATCTAAAGTGATCACTATCCTTACAATGTGTATGATAATCAAGTTGGGCCATAAGCTATTACCAGCAGGAGAGTGGGGTGGGAGGAGGTATTTTTTCATGATTTGTGTGTATAAAAAGATCTTCTACACTTTCCACAGTATGCATCCGATGAAGTGAGCTGTAGCTCACGAAAGCTCATGCTCAAATAAATTGGTTAGTCTCTAAGGTGCCACAAGTCCTCCTTTTCTTTTTGCGAATACAGACTAACACGGCTGTTACTCTGAAACATGAGGATTAATTCATTTATGTTTGGAAAATGCTTTTAGAGTCCCTAATGGAAGGATACTAGAGAAGTGCAGAATGTTGTCATTTATCATTAATTGTGTGGATTGTGGTAGCTCTGAGAAGACCCAGCTGAGGCTGAATTCTCATGTGCTGGACACTGTATGAGCATAGAGTAAGAGATAGTCCCTGACTCAGAGTTTGCAGCAGATCGGATCAGAATTTTTTTTTGTCAGAATGATTATCCTACACAAAATGTCCTTTTGGCAAAAACCAAAATTTTCCTATGGAAATTTTGGTTTTGCTGAAATATACATTTGCTTTCTGAAAGTTAAATTGAGAAACTTTCTAGGAGGACTGCCAAGGCTGAGTGCCCTGACTGTCTCTCCCTGCCCCACACCTCCCTGTGCTATGGGGTCAGAGAAGCTGACTCCCCGGCTCTCTGGTTCCAGAGCTGTGGGTGAGGCTGAGCACCTGATCTCTCTGCCTCCCTTGCAGGATCTTGTCAATTTCACGTGCTCAGAAAGAGCATTCCAGGCAGGCAGCTGGGAAACTGAAAAATCCTGTTTCCGTTCTCCTAACCTTTTCCTTGAAATGTGTTGTGGTGAATAATTTTGCCTTTTTGCCATTTTCCCCCAGTTTACTGACAATTTTTGTTTTCCACAGGGATTTTCATATTCTGGCCATCTCCCGTTTGCAGTCTAAATAGAAAAGAGAGCCCAAGCTAGGATACTAAGACAGAGAGGTGAAGTGACCTGTCTGGTGTCACATAGCAGGGCAGCTCTGGAGTCTGGAATAGAACGGAGGTCTTAGTCTAGTGCCTACTGGCACTACACTGTTTTCTCAGACAGGAAATCGAAACATGAGGGGTCAGATTTACAAAGGTATGAATGTGTCTGAAGATGCAGATAGGTGGCTAGTGAGAGTTACATATGGGCCTAACCCGCTTAATCACTTGAGTCTTTTCAAGGGAAGGAAGGTGCCAACCTGCCTAGCCACGTATCTAAATCCCACTAGTCACCTACCTGCGTTTTAGGCACTTAAGTACGTTTGAAAATGTGGCCCCAGATCTAATGCTGCAGCAATTGAAACTGCTCAGGGCAGGACTGGGATAATTCATTAATCTTCAAAGAAGCCATATTTGGCAGGTAATTACCACACTCAGGTCACATATGACTTACAAAGAGAGGCTGAGGGAACGGGTTATTTAGTCTGAGGGGGGATTTGATAGCAGCCTTCAACTATCTGAAGGGGGTGGGGGGTTTCCAAAGAGGATGGAGGTCAGCTTTTTTCAGTGGTGGCAGATGACAGAACAAGGTCTCAAGTTGCAGTGGGGGAGGTCTAGGTTGAATATTAGGAAACAGTATTTCACTAGGAGGTGGTGAAGCACTGGAATGGGTTACCTAGGGAGGTGGTGGAATCTCCATCCTTAGAGGTTTTTAAGGCCCGGCTTGACAAAGCCCTGAGTGGGAAGATGTAGTTGGTGTTGGTCCTGAGGTGTTGGTGACGACCTCCGGAGGTCTCTTCCAACCCTAATCTTCTATGATTCTGTATATGGAGGAACATGCACCACATGTGAGTGATTTGCTAGAGGTCACAACGCAAGTCAAGGGGCAGGGCTGGGGAAAGGACCCAGGAGTCCTGAGTCTTATGGCTTGTCTGCACTTCCCTGCAGTTTGGACTATGGGGGCAGGAAAATCAATGCGCACTGAAGTGCTGCTCTATAATTCCCCAGTGTAGATATGGTAGGCATGAACTAAAAGGTTCCTCTTTTGCATGAAGACAGTCCTTTTCAAACCGGCCTAGGTGAATGTGAACTAGGAACCTTTTAGTTCGCATGTGCAGTGTCCACACTAAAGAGTTGCAGCACGGTGCTTCAGTATGCCCTGCCATTCACGCCCCATAGCCCGAACTGTGGGGCAGTGTAGACATAGCCTAAGCCTCTTGCTCTGACTAGAGCTGTGTTTTCTCACCTTGCAACAGAAAGTCCCAACTTTTCTTACACTCTTTTGATTTCTTACGGGGTATGTGAAAACGCCCCTTCACTGTTCAGGTTTGATTGCAAAGATTCACCAAGGAGAAGGAGCATGGGTCTTCTTCCGAGGCTTTAATCTTTATTTGTTAGCAAACCAGCTGGAGCCATGAACAAGGCTGAAGAAAACTGGCTGAAATCAACTTTGAAATTTTATGGCTGTAAAGTTTTTATAAGGAGATCAGTCATCTGACAGGTCTTTTTTTAAGTGTGAATTATACAGTGGGAAAATGGCTTATTTTTGCAGGTAGCAGTAGAATTAACGAGCATAAACAAAACCAAACAGAGCCAAGACAATTTCAGCCCTCTGCCTCCTTGGAATCTTATCCCCTGTCTAGTCTATATAGCTCCAAGGATTTTATTATTAATCTTGGGTGAGATTTTCAAAGGCACGTAGAACAGTTAGGCACTCAAATGCCACTCAAAGTCAGTGGGATTTGGGCATCGAACTCTACTAAGCACTTCAGAAAATTCCATGCTTATTATTGCAGTTGCAACTAGAGGCCCTATCCTGAATGGGTCCTCAGGATGCTTGACACGGTACGTACCCATAATAGACAATAACTACTAGAGCAAACATTTTCTGTCCAAATATTTTGAATGGAATGAATGGAAACTTCCATGGAAAATTTTGGTTTTGTTTTTTCTTGAAAACCTAAAACCCCCAAACTGAAATTTTTTGGCCAAAACCTAGACTACTTTTTGGCAAAAACTTCTGGTTTTCAGACAAGTTTGGGTCTCATATTTAGAATTAAAACAATTTTTTTGACTGAAAATGTTCACAAGAAAAATCATTTCTTGATTAGCTCTGGTGGCTGCCACTGCTAAATAATGGTTATGTAAATCATCTAATTAGGGAACAAATAATTTCACATGACTTCTGTAACGAGCTGACCCAGTACAAATTTTGAAGTTCAGATATGGACTATTTAGGCAAAAATGTTGAGTAAAATAATAAATCCAAGGATGTTGCAATGTTCTCATGCACAAAAAATGTGAAATTGGATATTCAGTTAGTTATGGATTACTCAGCTTGAATGTTGAATATTTCTAAGTAGCATGCTATGGTTGAAATGGTTGTTTTTACATCAGGTTATTGTTGCTCACCAATAAATTAGTCCTTTTTTAATAAAGAAAAAGCATCCTTGGGCTTTGTCCAGCTCCAACTGAATTGAATGGAAGTTTTGGGCTTGCAGACATAGGGGGGAGGGAAGTTGCATTTTGTTTCAGATTGTAAAATAATTCAGTGTGAGGTCAGTTCCAGAAAGAAAGAAAGGTTTCAGGGGGGAGGAGGAGTTGTGGGCCTGATCCTGATCTCATTTAGGCCCTGATTCAATCTTAACCATTCTGTGTAAATGACTGCACTCAAAAAGCCGTTTGCAATACGCCATAGCAACAAGAAATTTAATTCCTCCTGCAAAACCCAGGGACTATGCTACGTATTCTTGAGCCTCATGTACTGGCACCTTATCAATTAGCTAGCTATTTACAGACATCTCTACAGACTTCTCTTGTAACATTCAGGAAAGCACTTGAATGTGCTTAAAACCGTCCCTATTCAGCAAATCATTTAAAAACGAGCTACATTTTAAGCATGTGCTTAAGTCTTGTTAATTTCAATGGGACTTAAGTATGTGTTTAACTGCTTTCCCGAATTGGGGCCTTATGTCCGTGTGTATCAATAATAACACGACTGAAGGGAGAGCTTCATCCATATAAACTCAAGGTAACTCGGATCAGAATTGGGCCAGTTACCTTTTTCTGAATAGATTGAACTGTCCCTGTTCTAGGTTAGCACCTATTTTGAATTGTCCATCGCAACCAAAGCCACCGATGACCTCACAAGGATCAGCATCGAATTCCTCTGGCACTTAGTCTGACCTTAAGCATCTTTTCAGAGTATCAGCTTAAGCATATTTTCCATTTCTATAATCACCTTGTTTTGAGCCCCTGTTCAGTGTGGTTGGTTTCTCTCTCTCTAAAGAAAGAAAAGGGCTGGGGTGGGAGAGGAGCTAGTTAAGAGAGATTGCGTGCTGTCTCAGACACACACACATGTATTTATGCCCTGTTGACTACATCTATTATTGCATTACCTTGTTATAACAATATGCATCCATCTGACTGCACAAGCTAAAACCACCTAATGCAATTGCTATTAAATGTCTCCTTACATTTCTCAGCACAATCCATCACCACATAAACCCCAGATGCAGTCAAACAAAATCTAAAGAGAGCACATCTGAAAGCAATGAACTGTGCAAAACAACGGATACAATGCAAATCCAAAAAAACTCCCCACAAACTTGGTTCTTGATGTTGATGCCTGAAAGGAAGATAGAAACAGTGGCTCTTGGCATTGTCTGCCCTCAGTCCCGGAGCTGGCATCCCTTTCTGCTCAGCAGTTGGAATAATTTGTTGGTTTGGTTTTTTTTGTTTTTGTTTTTCCTCTTTGTCTGTTGTGAAATCAGGTGTATTCCCATTGGTAGCAGCCTCTGCTTTCCTTTTGAATTATTCATCAATGTAATCTAAACAATAGGAACAGAGGGGGGAAATATATCCTCTTGTGAAGCCTCTCCTAATTGTTTCAAGTGCTGATGAAATTCCAATTACGTTTTTCAATACTATTTTAGCATATCAAACCAAGGGGAAGAGCAACCCAAAGCAAAACCTAGGCATCTGCTTAAAGATTTTTTCCTGGCATTATCTTCAAATTACATTCCTCTTCTCGGTTATCAACATGTAACATTTTCTCTTTCTTTTTAAACAGAAAATTAGATGCACAATAGCACAGTCACTTTGCAATAATGGTTATTTTGTTGCGTGGAAGAGATGTTATCATGTTTATCGTTCTGTAAATTGACATACAGAGAAATAAAAGTCACTTCTTGTCAAGTGCCTCATTCTCTCCAAGGCGGAGACCTGACACGGGCTGGCGCTTCTTTCCCTGGAGAACATTAGAAAGCCACGGCTAGCCCCTTGGCTGGTGTAAATTGGCGTGACTCGGCTGAAGCCAACGGAAATACGCTGGTTTACAGCAGCTGGAGTTCTGGCCCCAAGTGTGTGGTTTTCAAGAAGCTGCTGCATCTCTGAAAATGAGGGGGGACAATGTTGTCTACTGGTTAGAGTAAGGGACTGGGAGCCAAGATTCCTGGCTCTTGTTCTTGGCCCTGCCGCCTGACTTGAAGTGTCCCCTGAGGCAAGTAATTTAACTTCCCTGTGCTTTGCTTCCCCATCTGCAAAATGGGGCTAATACTTCCCTGACTCACCCAGGGGCTGTGAGGATGATTGAGGTGCTCAAATACTATGGGAATGGAGGCCAGGCAGGCAGATATGTGAATGGCTCCAAAGTTCACTGATGCTGAACTGCTTTGATAAATCATTTCTAGCCCTTTAAAATTTCTGCTTGTTTCTTGATATCTCCAACTCACTTGCTGGATAGACCCTTCTGCTTCAGGGCTTAATTTCTAACTATTGGAGGATTATGGAGAGACATTTCTGGAAGCCGATGATCCAGGTTTCTTACACCTTCCTCTGATAGTGAAGGCCACTGTCAGTGACAGGAGAGTGGACAAGATGGATCATGGCTTCTGGGCTAGGAAATAGTCAAGTCCTATGTTCCTATAAAGAAAATCAGTTCTGGATAGAGACGATTTTTGTTTGTAGGCCCATAAGTCCAGTCTTACTGTGCTTATCCATGCAATCCAAACAGGGAATGAAGCCTCTGTTGTGTAAAGTCAAGTCCATGTAGACGAGTTTGTATTTCAATTCAGGATTTGGAATTATTAATGCATTCCATAAATGGGTTTAATGATGTATTTAAAAGCTGTATTAAATTAATGTTTCTCATTACAACCTAATTTTTTTTTTTTGCAAGAGGGGGATAAAAAGGTAAAGCAATATCATCAAAGATCAAATACTTATTCAAAATGTAATTAATCCTGTGTTCTATAAATCACTCTGCTTCACTAAAAATACTGGTAGTGGCTTCAGCATGCGCACACACACACACACAATCGATCCAGCTGATATTTGTAATCGTTAATTGAGGTAAGGAGTGCTAAACATTCTGCAAAAGCAGGAGTCATAACAATAAACCTCTCATTGTTCCCCTTTGGAACTAGCAGTTGCTTCCTGGAGAGTAAAGAGGGTCTTGTAGTTGAAAGCACTGGGTTGGGTTGAGGGGGTTAGGATTCTAGTCCCAGTTTTGTCACTGACTTTGTGGGATGTAATCCTCCTGTGCCTCAGTTTCCCCATCTGTACAATGTGGAAAGCAAGACTTGTGGTGTGCGGAATAGTTAATTGCAAGAACTATCTGACACTTTTGAATTGCACCATACTTACACAGTGTGGTGGTGTTTATTACTATTAATAATTTTCTAATGTAAAATATGCTGTGCTTAACACTGAATTTAAAGATACTGTGTAATACAAAGAAATAAGCTAATTTTTTTTAAAATACACATAGTAAGAGATAGACCATGCCCGGGAGGGCTTACAATCTCAATAGACAAGAGAGACAAAGGGAAAGCAAAGATGAAGTGATTTACCCAAGGTCATACAGTAGGTCAGTGGCAGAGCCAGGGATAGACCCAGGTCATCTCCTGTATCCCAGTCCTGTGCACTGAACTGCACTGCTTCTCACACCAATAATCTAACTATTAAAACCATATGAAGCCCTTACCAGTGGGAACTGAAAGTGAATTAAGGTAAACCGAATTCAGGCCACTTTAATTTTGAATGAGAGGGTCCACACAGGCGTTTAAGTCACTTAAAATTCATACCTTTGATTAATTCTGACTAATTTCCTAGGGGGTCCCCATATAAACAAGCCCTAATCTCTTAATTCCATGCTCACTGAGGGTTCGAGTCAGTGAAGAGCAGAGTATTCTGCCCTGACCCCTCCGTGCTTAGCTTTAAGCGTGTGAGTAGTCGTAGTGAACTACTTGTCTGCTTAAGTGCTTTGCTGGATCAGGGCTCAGTATCTCACAGGATCGAGCCAGTGAAGCAGTTCCAGTTCACTCCAGGACAACCAGTATTGCTGGGTCACAAATGCCATTCCATCTGGCTGACAGCACTGGCAGGTACCCTGACACGTGCATGCCAAACAGCTGTATGTTGGCGCTGTTCCCAGAAATATCTCCCAGGCCTAGGGGTGCTCCTCCTGTGAAAGGTATCCTCGTCCCAGCCAGTCAACCATGTAAATGGCAGGTGATTCTTGGCGGTGGGAAAGACGTGTGTCTCCAGATATGATGTCGTGTATAGAATAAAAAAGCCCACAAACATAAATAAGATTTTGGATTCACTCCGGCTGTGCTTTGTCTTGTTTTCTGACCAATATGACAGAGTACTGGATGGGTACTTTTACATAAGGCCAACATCTGGAAAACCTGAGCCTCAAGTTAGGCTCCTAAATCCATATCTAGGTACCTATGTACACAGTATTACCAACCCCAAATGTGCAGAAATCATGAATCAAGTCCCTCTGATATCATGAGATTGGCTTAAAAATCATGTTTTGTTTTTTTTTATGCTAGTAAATGTTGCCTTCTTTTTATGCCTTCTGGTTTCTGAGCCTTTAGGGTGCCCTTAGGTCACATTTTCAAGCTTCTCTCTGCAACCGCAAGGGCTAGACAGATACTCTTTAAAAGAGAAAGCTTAGCTTCTCACGCAACCTCTTGATTCCAGCCATTGAGGGCTTTTGCAGCAACGTCCAATGTTGCACGACTCCTAATAAAATCACAAGAGTTGGCAACACTGGACAGAGGCTCTTGATTTTTTAAAAATATACTGACCACTGAGCTGCTGCTCTTGAAGTCAGTGGGACTAATGCTCTTTAAAATCGGCATGTGCTTAAGTACTTAATGGAACTGGTGTCTAAAATGGGAGACAATGCTCTCTCACTCTTTGGTTTAAGGAAAATAATTGGAATGCACATCATTTAAAAGAGAGAACCAGGATATGTCATGGAGCAGCTTTCGCATCCTCAGCTATTCATTATCCTTAGCCATTAATTAGCCAACAGCCCACCAGTGACTGCTGTTGTCTCTAAAATCAAGAGTGCCATGCAGGAAAAATGAACTGTCAAGTGGTCCTAGTGTGTTTCCACACAATGACCTCTGTTTGTCTCTTGATCATTCATTTCCTCCAACTCAGTTATCTCATGAAGTAGTCATGGGAAGACAGAAGACCAGACTATCAAGTACTCTGATATCACCTTTTCTGGCCAACTTTCTGATAGTTCTTTTCGATGCAAGAAGCTGTTCGAGGAGCTACAATGGAAATCATTCTTTCAGCTACAGAAAAGCTACAAATAACTCGCGTTTCAGAGCAGGCTTTAGTTCATAAATGATGTACAATCAAAGCATTAGATGCATTTAGAACAGACGGGCATATCCTGTGTGAAATATTTGGAGACGGCAACAAACAAGCACCATCTAGAATTAGCTTTTGGTGCAAGAGCAGCAATAGCGGGCAATTTTGTGATCCCCAGTTACTGCTGCATGGAACAAAGTGACAGAGTGCAGAAGCAGTGCAAAGTTTAGCATTTTCTGGTTTTGCAGGGGTGTGGGCAAAGCTTTTGTTTTGCAGCTTGTGTGGCTCTCCTGGGATGGGCTGTGAGCTTGGCATAATGGGGTTTGGAAATTTCAAAGTGAAATTCGGCTGAACCTGCTGTGATCGGCATGGTTTGCGACTCGTGCACAACTCAGCCCAGGATGGCACACGAGTTTGTGAAACTCTCAGATCTCTCAGCCCAGGCTTGGGGATTGTCACCAAAACTTTTCTTAGCTTTTCAGACTGTTGGTTTAATACAGAGATGGACCTGGATGAAAACCTTGTGTACAAATGTCTTAGGATTTTGGAGGCATTTAAAATCTAGACCGGATTTTCAAAAGTGGTCCAAGGCATTTGAAAGATGTTGACCCCCAATCCCAGCTCCGAGCCTCTAGAACTTTGAGTGTGAAAACTGGAGCTGGACCCAAACATTACAGCTAGAGCCCATTGTTAGCTTGGGGGCCAGATTTTTATCTTTCTCACAGAGTGGGGAAGTCTTGGACAGGGGACAGTTTTCCCATACACCTAGAACTGGCCTCTCCAAACAGAGCAGAGGCTCACGGTGGAGGACCAAGGTGTTGAACAGTTGCACTGCTGCTGGACACGTTTTGATTTCAGTGGCCCTAAAATGCATCTAGAATAACTCCCAATGAAGTCAGTGGCATTAGATTTGCACTATGGTGACTCAGATCAGAATCTGGCCTTAATGTCGGATTCAAAGACCCATGAGATCAATGGAATGATTTCAATAAACTTCAGTGGGGCTTGGATTTAGGGCCTTGTGCTGCCATAGGGGAAAAATCGTCACAGAGTCTAATAGACAACAAATTCAGGTCTGACTTTCAAACACCCACAAAGGTCAGGGATAATCAGATCCAGCATTTTGGCTGGGCCCATTGTACCTTATTGGAAGTCCCACTGAATTTAAGAGAAAACAATTATTTCTCCACCCATTTTGGAAACAGCCTGTCAAAAGGAGAAAGGCAATTATAGCTCTGCTGTAAAATTCTCAAGGACAGCTCAAAAATACACAGAATAGATCTTTCTCTGTTCAGTGTGTAGGTTTTTTACCATCATTTCTGTAGAACCCTATTCATTTCCTCCCTCTCAAATTCTTTCTATTTAGGCACAAATGTTCCCCCATCACCACAGAATCTGAGTACCTTGTAAATATTGTGTCTTCCCAACACCACTGTGAGGTAGGGAAGTGACGATGTCCCCCTTATACGGGGGAGGTGGGATGGGGGGGAGCAATGAGACGGAGAGAAATTTTTGAAAGTGCCCAAGTTACTTAAGTCCCACTGAAAATCTATGGGAGCCGAGTGTGTAACTCACCTAGGCACTTCTGGAAAAATCATATTCTAGTGACTTGCCCGAGGCATCTCAGGGAGTTGTTGGCCAAGTCAGGAATCAAACCCAGTTCACCTACACCCTCATGCAGTGATAAGACCACCCTTGCTGTTTATAAAACGTTTCCATTAGGAGTTGTATGCAGTGGTGGTGTTGCTGTGTTGGTCCCAGGGTATCAGCGAGAGAGAAGGTGGGGGAGGTAATATCTGTTATTGGACCAACTTCTGATTCAAGAGACAAACTTTCAAGCTTACCTGGAGTTCTTTTTCGGAAGGAGTTGTCAGCCTGGCAGCTGCCACCGTCACTCAAGTCAAATTTTCAAAAACATCCAAACATTTCCCTCCACCTCACCCCACAGACACGCATCTAATTTAAATATAAGTAAATCATCCAAAAATTGATTGCTGCTACCTCCGTGAGAACATTTCTTTTGAAACTTTCTCCCTATTCAGTGTAATTTATCCTTTGTCATTTCTGTAGCTGGGAGTTGCAGTAATGTTTGTTTCCCCTCTTCCACCGAGGGATTTTTGAATAGAGATTCAGTCTTAGCAATGTGTTTATGACACTCTAGGGGCTTTTTGTAGTGTATGCCTCTATCTCAGATGACAATGCAAATAAATTAAAGCAAGGTCCTCATGCAGCCATGGCAGCTGGTGGGCTGTTACGGCTGATTATAGGGAGCCTAATGTATAAAGTTCTCATGGTTGAATAAATAAAATGATAACGCTTCCTCCCACACTCCCCAGGTCAGCTAAACAGTCCCCCTCAGTTGCAGGGTAGCTGATCCCTGTGAATAGAATAGACTAGACTCAGTTCCCTGCCCAGAGCAGGTGAGTCCAATCCAGCCAATTAAAGAGGGCTAGGCTATACCTGAGCTTATAAAGTGCCTTTAGTGGGCAGGAAAAGGAGGGACTGATTGAGGGAGGCTGTTCCAGGAATGGAAGAGCCACGGGGGAATCGAGCTAATGTCTGGGGGGGTACCCTGGAGGAAGGGGCCAGGTGCTGAGGGAGAGAGCCCTGAGTCTGCTGCCCCAGAGAGGGCATAGAGCTGGTCAGAATGGAGCAGCTGCCAGAGGCCCATGAGAGGGGTGAAGCTAAAACCTGAAAGTAAGGCCTCAGTTAAGACTGTGTTTTTCTGTTTGTGTCCTTGCTGGTATTAAGACAATACACCCCCATGCAAGAGACTGGCCATGGCAGCATCTGGGGAGAAGCCCTGTCTGGTAATCTCCTTCCTTCCCAAATATATGTTGTGTGTGGAATTTGTAATTACTAGCTAGGAGCATTGCTTTCAACAAGCACCTATCTCACATGGGAGAATGAGAGAGCTGAGGCCGGCACCTCTCTGGGGTCCCTGATTCTGGTCCCAGTTTTGCCGCTGCTAAGATTTCATCCAGCACGTTTCTTGTCTTGGTTTAACTCGCTATAAAATGAGTGTAATGCCACTTACCCTGCCGGGGGCTGTAGGGCTTACCAAATGGATTTGATCACACTTGCTATGCAGAGTACAGGTATAAAATTAATGCATATTTTAATAAAGGATCGATCAGTTGTTATAGATGAAGGGGCTCTTGACAGAACGAGGAGTAATGGTCTCAAGTTGCAGTGGGGGAGGTTTAGGCTGGATATTAGGAAAAACTTTCTCACTAGGAGGGTGATGAAGCACTGGAATGGGTTACCTAGGAAGGTGGTGGAATCTCCATCCTTTGCGGTTTTTTTAAGCCTGGCTTGAAAAAGCCCTGGCTGGGATATTTAGTTGGAGATTGGTCCTGCTTTGAGCAGGGGGTTGGACGAGATGACCTCCTGAGGTCCCTTCCAACCCTGATATTCTATGACTGGAAGGGAGAAGGAGTCAGGGGATTGTGACCGCTCTGCCCTTTGCATATGGTGAAAGGGGTGGGGAAATCCAAGCTAGATCTTGACTAGGTGGGTTGGACTGTCTGGTGGGGTTCCTTTAGGGAGAAGGTTGAGATCTGCTACTGTATACTGCGCAGTCCAACAGGCCCATAGGTTGTTTATGACCATCTATAACCCCTTCTACTGATGTGCTTGTGTGTAATATGCTTATAACCTCTCTTAACCACTTACTAACTCCTTTTTGTAAACTAGTTATCAATGCACCCTTAAACAAAAAGTGTGAGCCACTATCTTCAGATTCTCCGGTTAGAGTAGAGAAGAAAAAATATTTTCTAATGAGCCAGCAGGTGTGTGCAGTACCATTGGCCTGAACTGCAATTGCTTAACTGTATGTTGAAGCTCTGTACTACTAATGGCAAAAAGAGATTCACTATCACTCAAGTGGTTGGTGGATCTGTTTTACTTAGTTTATGAGCTCTTGGGTGGCAGGGTTTGTTCTGCAATGGTACAGCACCTAGCACAATGGGTTCCTGATCCGTGACTGGGGCTCCTAGGCATTACCCCCATAAAAATAATAAGTAACAGGAAGAGGAATTGGGATCCATCCCTGATGTCACCTTGAAGTTCCAAGTGGCTGCAGATTTGATGCGGCATGATATAATCCCATGTGGTGGTGTTTGCAATGTTGTTATAGCTGTGTTGGTCCCAGGATATTAGTGAGACAAGGTGGGTGAGGTAATATCTTTTACTGGACCAACTTCTGTCAGTGTAAGACGAGCTTTAGAGCTCTGTTTCGCTTTAAAGTTTCTCTTTCACTGACAGAAGTAGGTCCAGTAAAAGAGAGTGCCTCACGCACTTTGCCCCCCCCGTATTATTCCGCACAAGGAATAAAACCCATATACTTTCCATTAGGAGCAGGTGAGCGTCAGGATTAATGAACAACAAAGCAATCTGCCATTTTGATGAATATCCCAATAGCACACGCACAACCGAAGTGCGCCCACAAAGGATGCTAAAGAACGACTGGTTTCTCCCTTAGTCTATTATTTGACTTCCCTTCCCCTCTCCGCTCCAAAACAAGGGATGAATTGCACTCTGTTTCCAGTGATCTCTCATCACATAGCATGCCAACTACTTAATATAATGGGGCATGCAAAAATTTCAATCACTGTCTAACTGAACTCTCTTAAAACACCCCCTACTTTGATGTATAGGCTTCAGCTATGGCAACCCCTGAGAGGCAGGAAGGTAAAAGCCAAGCCTAGCGTGAATGCTTTTCAAAGGGAACGTAAACCTCACAATCAGGAAGAAGTTGTGATTATGTAGCTGCAACTTCAGGGTTCGACGCACAACAGGTTCAAATTACGGACAGGGGCTACTGATGCCTTTGTACTAGATTGTGACGCTGGACACAATCCTGAGTAAAGCTGGTGTGTAAGCTGCATTATCACAGGACTAGCCATGGAAGTCAGCATAGCTTAGAAACGCCTCCATCAAGGCTTAGTTGCGTTCCCTGCTCTGAGGCATCAACTGGCTTATACGGGCTGTATAAATATGTATTGTTTCAGTTATGCTGGCTGGTGCATCGGAGGGCAAGACCCAAAGCTTTGTCCGTTCCCTTTTACACCCTATCCCCCTGGAGGGATGCGACACCTGCATGTTCCCGCATATAACTGGAACCATGGTCCAGCCAATTTGCACAGTGGTGTGACAAGCTTCTGGACTCCTTACTCACTCTTAATTTGTGCCTTGACAAACCAAGCTGCTATTCCTAGGGTTTTCCTGTTTACACATTTATCTTCTCCTATCACTCCTCCTTGGATGTTGTAAATGCTAAAATAGTTTTGATCCATCTCAGCCAATGAGTTAAGAAAAATTTCTTTATTAACAAACACAAAGATGGCTCCATATCAGCTGCCTTCTCAGTGGACCAGTGTTAGTCCAGCGATTGGTTGCAATTTGCAGGACAAGATACGGGTTGGTCAGAAAAAAGTGTTGGTCAGAGAATGTGAAATAGATTGATCTGGCTCAGAGACCCTAGATGATGAGCACGGGGTTAAAGGCAGAGTCTAATTCACTGTGCCTCAAGTGCAGCATGTGTTCTACACTGAATCCAGGTCCGTGAATGCTCCTTGTGAAGTGTTCTAGCAATAAACCACACAAGAGCCATTGTAAATATCTCTCTCCACAGGATGCAGGGAAGGAAAAACTCCTTGACGAAAATAGTATTTTGGATCTCTCATAAACATGTCATGTTGGACTCAGGGACCATACACTTATACAAGCTTCCGAAGTATGAAACTGTCAACAAAATGAATAAATATCTTAATGTGTCTCATTCGTCCCTGGTGCAACTCCATTGGCTTAAATAGCTATGGCCAAGGGTGAGTTTGCCCTATTGTTCCTGTTAGCCTTTCTAAGACTTACAGCTCTAAGACGTGCTATTTGTTACACATGATGATCGTCTGATATTGCTGTGCCCTTTTATCCACCCAACGTGATGAATTCACTCACCAAGACGCAACCCAAATAAATGGAGATAGTATCAGGCCGTATATCCAGAGAGGTGGAGTTCCATGTGAGGTCATTAACTGAATAGCCACTCTTCATTTCTCTTTGCAGAAAACAAGTTTAGGTACAGCATGCAGGGTGTATCCTAATGACCTTGGTTGGGCGGTAAGAATAAGAGATTAAGTCTGAACTCTAGGGTTCTACTCCCAGCTGTGTTGCTGACTCGTTGTGTGTCGCTTTGGCCAAGTCACACAGGTCTAGCTGCTCAGAGTGACTTCTAATTTTGGCTGCCTCCAACTTTGGACTCTGAGATCAACGTTCTCAAATGTGGGGTTAATTTTTTTTCAAAGTGCTGAAGTCCCTTTGAAAATAACCTGAAATGTATCTTTCCCAAGTCTCCTGATTTTTGGGAGCTTGATTTTTGAACAGTTGGTTGGCAATAGGGGCTTAGTCATATTACTCCTGGGGGCATTCTGTGCCCCAAAACTAAAAATTCTGTGCACAATATTTTAAAATTCTGCAAATTTTATTTGTCAGAATAACACTACGTAATCACACCAGTTTCCATTTTTGTAATTTTATTTCAAAATACCTGGAACCGAAAAGACTTGTAACCTAGTATGTCTCTAACAATACAGACACACATAGAAATTCCCCCAGGAGTAGAGAGTTAAAGAAATCCCTATGACAACGAAGTTCCTGTTTCTGTGCCTTCCCGCAAGCCCAGTTGATGGGGCCAGACACCCACATCACCTCAACCCCAGAGCCCAGATACCCACCCCCTCTCTCCTCCAGAGCCTAGCCGTACCCCCCCAGCCCAGCCCAGCCACCTGTCCCCTCCCTAGGGTTGCCAACGTTCTAATGGCACAAAACTGAACACTCTAGCCTTGACCCCTCTCTGAGGCCCTGCCCCCTGCTCACTACATTTCCCCCGTCCCTTGGTGGCTCGCGCTCTCCCACCCTCACTCACTTTCACTGGGCTGGGGCAGAGGCTTGGTGTGGGAGGGGCTGAGGGCTGCGGCTGAGGGTGCGGGCTCTGGGGTGGGGCCGCGGGTTTGGGGTGCAGGAGGGGACTTCAGGTTTGGTGGGGGCTCAGAGCTGGGGCAGGAGGTTGGGGCTTGAGTTGGGGGGGGCTCAGGGCTGGGGAAGAGGGCTGGGGTGCAGGAAAGGGTATGCACTCTGGGCTGGGGGTGCGGGCTCTGGGGTGGGGCCAGAGATGAGGGCTTTGGTGTATAGGAGGGGGCTCTGGGTTGGGGGGTGTCTCAGGGCTGGGGCAGGGGTTGGGGCACAGGCTTACCTCAGGTGGCTGCCAGTCAGTGGCGCAGCGGGGCTAAGGCAGGCTGCCTGCCTGTCCTGAAACTGTGTTGCACATGCCCTGGAAGCAGCCAGCAGGTCTGACGCTAAGACGCCAGGAGACTCTGCGTGCTGCTCTTGCCCGCCACAGGCACAAAGCTGGGGGTGCAATCAAGTGTGTGGGACGCAGTCCTCATACACAGCTTGAGCAGATTGGGTGTCTGCCATCACGAAGGAGGCAATTCTATAGGAAAGTTTGACTCCAGTGTGTGTTTTGCCTGATGGCAGGTTGCAGCTTGAGGAGTGTTCAGTGGACTGAGTCAGGCCAATCCAGGGAGGTAGGCACAGCCAGACACGGGTTCCCTTCTCACCACGTGTTCCAGTGTAGGAGCATGAGCTGCTGCCTAACATATGAATGGCCTCACTGGGTCTGACCAATGGTCTGTCTAGTCCAATATCCTCTTATGACTGTAGCCAATGTCAGATTCTTCAAAGGGAATGAACAGAACAGGGCAATTTCAAGTGACCCATCCCCTGTCATCCAGTCCCAGCTTCTGGCTCTTTAAAGTTTAGGGACATGGAGAGCATAGGGTTGCATGTCTGGCCATTTTGGCTAATATCACGATGTTCATGATCTCATAGTTAGTTTGTGTTCCCCACATACATTTGTTTTTCCCACGCTTTTCTGCCTGTTGTCTCTCGCTTTATACTTAGCTTCCAGTCCAACACAGACTCTCACTGCTCTGGCAACCTAAAGGGGCCTTAAGTGACCATAAGTATATGATTTACTCAATAATATATTTTACTCCCATTTCAAGGCATCTTCACTGCCAGAATGGTGTAAAGGGACCTGAGTATAAATGAGAATCAGGCCCTGAGAACTCAGTGTGTTGTGTTGAGCATGTGAGATCATTTTTGGTCTTGATTTTAAGTAGTTGTGTGAATAACAGATTTTTTTTGTTTCTCTGGGAATTCCAAAAACAGGGTGGGGTTGTTTTGGGTTTGGTTTGGTTTGAACTGACAAAATTGGTTGAAACTTGAAACTTTTGGTGAATTAAACAGTTTTAAAAAATTATTTTGGGCTGAACAAAACATTTTGTTGTAACACTTCTGTCAAGGTTCCTCCCCCACTCTGAACTCTAGGGTACAGATGTGGGGACCTGCATGAAAACCTCCTAAGCTTACTTTCACCAGCTTAGGTTAAAACTTCCCCAAGGTACAAATTAATTTTATCCTTTGTCCCTGGATCTCCACTGCCACCACCAAACTCTAACTGGGTTTACTGGGAAACGTAGTTTGGACACGTCTTTCCCCCCAAAATCCTCCCAACCCTTGCACCCCACTTCCTGGGGAAGGTTTGGTAAAAATCCTCACCAATTTGCATAGGTGACCACAGACCCAAACCCTTGGATCTGAGAACAATGAAAAAGCATTCAACTTTCTTACAAGAAGACTTTTAATAGAAGTAAAGAAATCCCCTCTGTAAAATCAGGATGGTAGATACCTTACAGGGTAATTAGATTCAAAACATAGAGAATCCTTCTAGGCAAAACCTTAAGTTACAAAAAAGACACACAAACAGGAATAGTCATTCTATTCAGCACAGTTCCTTTCTCAGCCATTTAAAGAAATCATAATCTAACACATACCTAGCTAGATTACTTACTAAAAGTTCTAAGACTCCATTCCTGTTCTATCCCCGGCAAAAGCAGCATACAGACAGACACAGACCCTTTGTTTCTCTCCCTCCTCCCAGTTTTTGAAAGTATCTTGTCTCCTCATTGGTCATTTTGGTCAGGTGCCAGCGAGGTTACCTTTAGCTTCTTAACCCTTTACAGGTGAGAGGATTTTTCCTCTGGCCAGGAGGGATTTTAAAGGGGTTTACCCTTCCCTTTATATTTATGACAACTTCAAAAAGTTTAAATCTGAATACTAAACTAAATTATTTTTAAATGACAAGCTTCTTTGAAGTGAGATTGAAACATTTAATTTAGAAAACATTGAAATGAAATGTTTCAACTTGTTCTAGGCTTGTTTCAGATGCAACAATTCAGTGAAATAGATGCCAAAATGTTTTGCCCAGCTCAAACTGTAGGTTTTTCCAGGGCAAGGATCAGCTTTTTGTTATCTGTATATACACTATTGGCACAATGAGTTCCTGATCCCTGATTGGAGCTCCTAGCTGCTATCTCAATGCAAAATAATAATTAATAAAGTACTTCACAAGATCACACTTAATTTATACTTCAGAATAAGATCCCTCTTGTTGTTCAGTCATTCCTGTGCTGCCGCAATACCTCTGGATTATTGTACCTAGCGCTGACCCTTGAGTCAATCATATTACAGCAATATTTGAAAGTGCATGTTTTAATCTCATCTGCAATTTAATTTCAGCAGCAAATTAAACTTTATGAGGCCATTGTTATGTTAGTTAAAGGTCTCTTAGAGCAGGCAAGATTTAGAATATCTAAGAGTTAAAACCTTGCTGCCATTTAATTAATCTGAATTTTAATACCTAAATGACCTCCTTGTTAAAACACTAAACATGTTTAGACTATTGATTGATAGGTAATTGGACAGTAGAAGTGGGTTTATTGAGTGGCTTAAAAATACCTACTGGTGTTTTAAAAGCTATTTTTGCTCTGCAGTTCTGTTAAATGCCAATTATCATTTGCCACTGAGACAGTCAGAAACCTGACTGCTGATTAAGCTACCTGACAGTGAGGGATTGATACATGACAGTGAATATTCATTATAAAATGGGTATGAAATAGTTACCTACTTTCTTCTAGTATGAATACTTCAGTATGCACAGCTGACTTGATTCTGTGGTATCTAAAACTTTTCTGGATTGTATTTTTGCTGACCTCATAGAATCATAGAAGATTAGGGTTGGAAGAGACCTCAGGAGGTCATCTAGTCCAACCCCCTTCTCAAAGTAGGACCAATCCCCAACTAAATCATCCCAGCCAGGGCTTTGTCAAGCTGGGCCTTAAAAACCTCGAAGGATGGAGGTTCCACCACCTCCTTAGGTAACCCATTCCAGTGCTTCACCACACTCCTAGTGAAAGAGTGTTTCCTAATATCCAGCCTAGACCTCCCCCACTGCAACTTGAGACCATTGCTCTTTGTTCTGTCATCTGCCACCACTGAAAACAGCCGAGGTCCATCCTCTTTGGAACCCCCTTTCAGGTAGTTGAAGGCTGCTATCAATTCCCCCCTCGCTCTTCTCTTCTGCAGACTAAATAACCCCAGTTCCCTTAGCCTCTCCTCAGAAATCATGTGCCTCAGCCCCCTAATCATTTTCGTTGCCGTTTGCCTGACTCTCTCCAATTTGTCCACATCCCTTCTGTAGTGGGGGGACCAAAACTGGACGCAGTACTCCAGATGAGGCCTCACCAATGTCGAATAGAGGGGAACGATCATGTCCCTCAATCTGCTGGCAATTCTCCTATTAATACAGCTCAATATACCATTGGCTGCCTTGGCAACAAGGGCACACTGCTGACTCATATCCAGCTTCTCATCCACTGTAATCCCGAGGTCCTTCTCTGCAGAACTGCCGCTTAGCCAGTCGGTCCCCAGCCTGTAGCGGTGCATGGGATTCTTCCATCTTCAGTGCAGGACTCTGCACTTGTCCTTGTTGAACCTCATCAGATTTCTTTTGGCCCAATCCTCCAATTTGTCTAGGTCACTCTGGACCCTGTCCCTACCCTTCAGCATATCTACCTCTTCCCCCCATCTTAGTGTCATCTGCGAACTTGCTGAGGGTGAAATCCATCCCATCATCCAGATCCATGCTTGGCTATTGCTTACAAGGACAATCAATGGTTTTAGGTCCAGACCCTCAAAGGTATTTCAGCACCTCAATCTCACTGATTTCAGTGGGAGAGGAAAACCTAAATATCTTTGAGGATCTGGATCTCAGGTCTTAGCAAACATTCCTCAAAGCATTTAAGTGCTTAAGTCTCCTTGACTTGAATGGGACTCAAGTATATGCTTAAGGGTAAAAATGCGGCCAAGTTACTTGCTGAATAGGGGTCTTAGACAACAGTGGACTATATCGCTGTCGAAGTCTGAGGAGTGTATTTCACTATTTAACTGCAGGCAGTATTTCCAACCTTAAGCATTCAAGACTCATGTTGCATGTGCTATTTCCCCCCTCCCGCCTTCCCCCCCCCACAAGAATCAGTGGCTTAAAAATCATGAGGTATTTTATACTTTCTTATTTACACACACACACACCACAAGCACAGGGCTGACTGTGTATGTGTCTATAAGAGCAAAGCCTTATGAAGGCAACTCAATAGCAGAGGTAGGCCTAGAACTCAAGCATTCCAGGCTGCCGGTCATGGACTCGGTAATCCCCACACACTTTGTGACGCCAAA
This sequence comes from Chelonia mydas, assembly GCF_015237465.2. Lineage (NCBI taxonomy): Eukaryota > Metazoa > Chordata > Testudines > Cheloniidae > Chelonia > Chelonia mydas. Next base: position 9,802,050 of record NC_057859.1, on the reverse strand, counting down.
GTGATTTGTTACGCAAAAGCGGGCCTTTGATACTGAGATATATATATTTAATTCTTTGTTACAAAAAAATACCGAGCCAGGCTTCTGAAATGATGTGGAAAAATATTGACACTGTTCTATGAAATCACGCAAAATCAACTTCGGGTTCACTTTTTGCACTAACTTTCACTCAAAATAACAAACTAAAGCACTATTTTCACTGAAGTCTGGCCCAAGCGTCACCAATATTGGCTCGTCGGTTGTGCACAGAATCTGTCCGAATGCAATGTTTTCCCTAGACTTGGAAAGGGGGGAGAAAATCTCTGGTGATTCAGATACCACTGAGTGCTATTTGTTGTTCGATGTTGGCTTTTAAATGGTGAGCATTGCAGATAAGTCCTGCTCTGTCGCTAACCTTTCAAGAAATGAGATCTGCTGGAAAACGTTTTGGCGACACTTCTGCTCTCTGCTATACCATTGTAAAGCCAGAGTAACTCCACTGAGGTCAGTGGAGTTATTCTAGATTTTCACTGATTAAAGTGAGGGTGGTATGTGATCTGATGGAGCACTGGTCTGGGACTCGGGAGACCTGGGTTCTGTTCCTGTCTGCCACTGGCCAGCCTGGTGACCTTGGTCAAGTCACGTAAATCCCTCTCCCTACCTGCCTCATTTTTTCCCCATCTGTAAAATAGCGATAATGATCCTGACCGTGTTTGTAAAGTGCTTCGAGATCTACTGATGAAAAGTGCTGTTTAAGAGTGAGGTGTTGGGGGTATTGCTATTAAAAATAATAACTTCACTCTTTAGATTGGGGTGAGGACCAGGTCTCATTTACTTTCTGTGCAGGCCTGAGCATGTTGTTGTCATGCTACAAAAAATGAACACATGTACTTATGCATCTGCAATTCTATGGTTCCTAAGGTCCCCAGTGTAAAATTTGGGAGGTTGGTGAAGTGGGCGCATGCTTTAGCATTTGACAGTCAAACTTTGCATGCAAGGACGGTGACTTAGTCTTTTCTAGTGCCAGATACCTTTGTATAGGAGTGTGTGACGGTACTAACCAAACAAAACCCGTCTATACCATGTTGAAATAAATGTACCGTGTGACAAATTTGATAAAGTTCACACTGACAAAAGACAATCTACTGAAATATAACTTATCCTCTTAAAAATAGATCACATCCCCTCTCGGATACATCACCCACTGAATCCTATAGAGGGCACTGCCTATTAAATCATGCGTGTTGTATAACACACCCAAAGTAATGCCCCTCATAGTGGATACATTACACTCTGAATCAGATACGTGGTCTACGGAACTAGATTGAGTAAATGAGGTCCAGAGCTAATTTATCACCAAAGGATTCACAGTCAGTCATTCTCTGTTCCTTTGCTAAATGCATGCAAGGACTGTATGCATACAGAGCCACGAAAGACCTAGACGCTATTAAGCCCTCTGTTTTAAAGCCCTCAGAATATGAGAATTGTTCCTTAACATTTATATTGCAGTAATGCCAAGAAGCTTCAAGCACATCTATTGTCTTGGGTGCGTATGAACCCCCCATTCAGGGAGGCTAGCCCACTGCCCCCTCCCCCCCCTTTCACCCACTGGGACCAGAGGATCCCTGAGCCCCCCCGCCATGGTAAGAGAAGCTCTGGCCAGCCTGCCCGAGCTTCTCCGAGCCCTCACTCCCGTTCCGTCCCGCTCTTGCCTGCTGGGGCCTGAGGGGCTCTGAGCCCTGCCGCGGCCCAGGGCTGAGGTGGGGAGCATTAGCAGAGTTTTGGGGAGGCTTAGCCTCCCGCAGCCTCCATTACGCCCCACCTACTTCCATTGTGCTAGGCATTGTACAAGCACATAGTAAATTACAGTCTTGTTGTTAGGGCACTGGATTGCTCTTCGAAGAGAGGTGGGTTCAGTTTTTGGTTCAGCCACAAATTTGGACTAATAATTTTGGCCCTGATTCAGCAAAGTGCTCAAGTTTTAGGTACCGTTAACTTTAATAAGGCTTAAGTGCTTTGATGAAGGAGATAGATTTAAGCAAGCGCTTGAAGTTAAAGACATCTTGAACTGCTTTGTTGAATCAGGGCCTTAAGTTGTTCACTGCCTCAGTTGCCCTTCTATAAAATTAGGATAATAATCCTTCCTTTCTCCCAACTTCTGTCCATCCTTTCTATATTACATGCTCTTTGAGTCAGGAACCTTGGCAGAACCATAATACAACAAACCATGTTACACGAAGAATGATGGGTCTTGCAATTTCCTTAATGTTTTCTATGCTATTTTGTTTAAATGAAGTCTGCACCCCTGCATATTTTCCTCAGCCACTGATTGGCTTTTTCAAGACCCCCTTAGAGAAATTCACCCGGAACAAAGAAGCTTAATAGTCGAAGCATCGTGTTTGTAGTGCCAAAAAAGATTGTGAGAGAGTGCAAAACTGTATTCATGTGTTTAAAATGTTCACTGTGTTATTCATAATCCATTAATGTCTAGAGACTGGAACAGAGAAAGGGGTCCCCCTTCATGCTAAGCACTGTTCAGACATAGGAAGAAACAGTCCTTAGCAAAGAGTGGGGGAAAAAGTGTTAATCCTTTTTATAGATAGGGAACAAATAGATGAAATGATCTGCCCAAATCATGCAGCTCCAGGAATTGAACACTGTTCTTCTGAGTCCTCCTCAAGTGCTTTAACAAGGCTACTTCTCTCCTTCTCTTAGATTCTGATATGTACGTGGTGCCTTTCACCAGCTCTTCACTGACTTTCCAGACAAGGTCACCATCAGCCTGGTAAGCAACTTCATTGTTAACATTCACCATCTTGAGATAATGATGTCTTTTAGTCAGTTACCTTTTGTACCACTATGAATACATTGTTATCTTTATGATCCATTGCAACTAACCTTAGTAGAAATGAGCTGCAGTATCTTGCCGTCACAGATACTATGCCTAACATTTCCTATACTGGTCCAAATTCATCCCTGGTATGACTCTTTCAAAGTCAGTGGCGTTTACGCCAGGGAAGAATTGGATCTATATTGTTTTTATCGTCACTGTGTTGACAGAGATTTTTAGAAAGGCTATACTTACTAAATATTCACGTTGTTGTATAACAGAAGTGCTATCATCCTCTGGCGCATACCTGTTTAGGCCTTATGCAATTTATGGACCATATCATGTTCTTCTTTTGAGATGTCATAGCCGTCAGAAAGGAATGTGAATAGCTGTTAAAGGTTCACTGAGTAAGCTGGTGAACCATTACATTAGCATGGGGCATCTTTGCCCTTGTAATGATATTCATGAAAGAATCAAAGCAAAAAGAGGTCTCTAATAAATATCTGAATTTCAGAGCATAGTATCACAGAAGGTCATTTTTCCAAATTATTGAAGTATAGAGTTTGCTTTTACCATATCTTAGGTGAGGATTTATTTCTTTTTTAATTCAGTTAAAATTAATATCTTTTAAAAAATGTATTTGGGAGGAGAAAGACACAAGAGGGGGAAAAAAACCTCTGTTCTTTTTAAAGAATTTTTTGCGGAGATGTCATTGGTGTTAACTTTCCATTACAGAACCTGAGTAAGATTGTCATAAATATAAAGGGAAGGGTAACCACTTTTCTGTATACAGTGCTATAAAATCCTTCCTGGCCAGAGGCAACATCCTGTTACCTGTGAAGGGTTAAGAAGCTCAGCTAACCTGGCTGGCACTTGAGCCAAAGGACCAATAAGGGGACAAGATACTGTAAAATCTTGGGAGAAGGAAGGCTTTTGTTTTGTGCTCTTTGTTTACGTGGTGGTTCTCTCTTGGGACTGAGAGAGGCCAGACAGAAATCCATCTTCTCCAACCCATCCTAATCCAAGTCTCCAATATTGCAACCAGTATAGGTAAGCCAGGCAAGGCGGATTAGTTTCTTTTGTTTTATGTGAATTTTCCCTGTGTTAAGAGGGAGGTTTATTCCTGTTTTCTGTAACTTTAACGTTTTGCCCAGAGGGGGATCCTCTGTGTTTTGAATCTGAATATCCTGTAAAGTATTTTCCATCCTGATTTTACAGAGATGATTTTTACCTTTCTTTTTTTTTAATAAAACCCTTCTTTTAAGAACCTGACTGATTTTTCCATTGTTCCAAGATCCAGGCGTTTGGGTCTTTGATGATTTTGTAACAAATTGGTTAGGATATTATTCTCAAGCCTCCCCAGGAAAGGGGGTGTAGGGTTTGGGGGGATATTTTGGGGGAAGACGTCTCCAAGTGGTCTCTTTCCCTGTTCTTTGTTTAAAACGCTTGGTGGTGGCAGCATACGGTTCAAGGACAAGGCAAAGTTTGTACCTTGGGGAAGTTTTTAACCTAAGCTGGTAAGAATAGGCTTCATGCGGGTCCCCACATCTGTACCCTAGAGTTCAGAGTGGGGAAGGAACTCTGACAAAGACATATGTGGGTCTGATGGTCATTTACACGAAGGCCTCTTTGCTACTCTTGCATAGAACGTATCTCATGTCTCAGTATACCCCTCTATCCAAAAGGTATTGTAATACGACTTAAGTGGTTTGCCTTACCGTGACTCTTGTGCGACCTCATTGATGCTCGTAAAGTGATATGAGATTCTGTATCTGGGATGAAAAGTGCTTTAAGTACAAAGTATCATTTTAATTCTTACATATTTGAGAGAAAAAACTTGGTTCACAATTAGTTCTACACAGTAATGAAATGAATCAGGAAGCTGTTCCTGTATATCTATTTGCAGGTAAGTGATTTAGATAGTTCACTTTGCTTCAGCCAATCAAGTTGCACATGCAAATGAGTGCATTCTTATTCATGAGGGTGAGTGAGAAGTGAAAAACAATCTATCTTCGTGTCTAATTTAGAATGTTAGTTTCAAAGGGGGCGGGGAATGGGATACATCTAAAATTCACTGGCATACCACGGCCCACTCCCAAAATGCCATAAGATCTTCAATGTTGATGCGGAGCATCAGGAAACTTTGAGGTAAAAATTTCTCAAGTGCCGAAGTTCCACTGATGGATTTATTTTTTTCTCCCCCCAATGAAACTTATGTTCCTAAGTGTCCAGGTTGCTTTATCAGAAAGGGACTTGGGCTTCTAAATCATGTAAGGTTTTTTGAAAATTTTTGTCAGCTGAGGGGAGATCTACAAAATCACAAACAGAAGCCAGGTAGAACTGGTTGGGAATCTTTCAGTGGCTTTTTTTTTTTTTTAAATGAAAAATGCTGATCCTTCTAAACTGAAACTGTTCGGAGGTAAGTGTCAGTTTCAGTCACTTTCCTGACATGGGAAAAAAAGTTTGGGAGCAAAGTTTCAAAATTGCATGCCCCATTTTGACATTTTTGAAATAAAAAGTTTGGGGTTTGGTTCAAAACAACTTTGTTTCACAATTTAATTTACTTTATATTGGGGGGGGAGGAGAAAAGGAAAAAAAGGTCAAAATGGAAATGAAACATTTTGAAATGATTGAAAGTAAGCATGTTGTGGGGGGAGGGGTTTGTCAGTTTTGTGAACGTTTTTTTAAACGACACCTTTTTGTCCTGATTTTAGAAGGTTGTAGTTTCTGTCTGAGGAGGTAGCTCAGTGGTAGAGCACATGTTTTGTACGTATGAGGCCCTGCGTTCAATCCCCAGCACCTCCATGTTCTCCTTGGTTTCATTGGGAAACTTGGGGCTTGGTCCTGCTTTTGAGCAGGGGGTTGGACTAGATGACCTCCTGAGGTCCCTTCCAACCCTGATCTTCTATGATTCTAAGGGTGGGGAAATTTTCAACAAACTGAAAATTCTTCTGGGATGGGAAAACTACTTGTCTTGTCTGCTTGGGTCATTACTGTGGCACAAGCCAGGGTGAGAATCGGTGTGTAGTAAGTTAAAACACTTTTCGTGCACTGTAGCAGAGTCCCCAAGAGATGTGGAGCAAGCTAATGTCCCATACCTTGGTTTGCGGTGCTGTAACATCCATTCTAAAGAAGACCTCTGAGTCAGCCCCCCAAATTCTCTTTTTGCCTTTTGAAAACCTTGAACTTAGTCTAAGTTTGCCTTCAAAACCTTGCAAAAAAAAACCTTGCATGGAGTTTAGTTGGTTTGTCCACCTGTCTATCCAGTCTCTGTCCGGGCAGTGTTAAAGTAGTTCAAATTCTATTCCGCAGAGAATAATTTATTCAACATATTTTTATCCCCCTCTCAACTTTTCCATTATTTGACCAGCTTTTATGGTGCAGCAAACATAAATTTTTGACATAAATAGCCTCTTCTGTCTGTGCTGATGGACCTTCGTTTTGTTGCTAGTAATAATACGTTATGCCAGCCAAGGTTCTTCCAATGATTTAGCCAACGTTCGTGTCAAACTATCACCAGCTTGCCTCATTGTTTTGTTGCAATTTTTAAAGGTGAACAACAGAAGTAGCTCAGTTTGAGAAATTTGTTGCAGTGTTGCCCTGGATTCGAGGGGTATGTATACCCCAGAATGTCATCAAGCTAATTGCAACCATATTATGTGCATTCAGCCACCCGGAATTAATAAAATAAAACACCACATAGTTAAGGGTTAATTTAAAAACAGACTTTTTTGAAAGCAAGGTCATATCAAGCTGGCAGTTTCTGCTAATCAGAATGGGAGAAAAGCAGACAAACAACTATAAAACTAAAAATCTTGGTGGTTAGAAAACCTTAAGTCTAAACTTATATGCCTCTAATATGAAAAGTTAAAAATGTAACCCAGTAGGGGTCATTATAACCTATGTGTTTCATAAAAGTTAGTGAAAAAAATTAGCTAATAAAGTGTATTTTGAAGCAGTCCTCTGAAGCCATCTTAAAACTTTTTTTCCCTAACACCCTTTCTCCCCGGTGGGTGAGGAACTGGCCACTGCAAACCTGCTGTTAATTACTCAGTACCGTTCCCGATGTTAGGTAAATATCTGGGATGTTCTAAACTTATTCCTTACGTTTGTGTGTGCTTAAATCTAATCAACTGCAGTTTTAAATAAAGCACGCTTACTTGCATAAATCTTATCAGATGGAATTGCTGTGTTCCTGTTGATTTGTTCCTTACGCCGCCTGGAGTGAAACAGTTAAGTTGCCCCTGTTGGTGGTTCCGAAAACCTCGGGTAACAGCAGAACCGGGCATTTGTGTTGTGGGTAGGGGAAATCCCTTCCCAGTTAGAGTTCTAGCGTGTGTGTGACTGAGTTTGTGATTAATGCACTTAAATTATAATGATAAAAATGGCAAATTTATAATGGATAAGAGGAGGAGGAAGAAGGGATCAGTCTCCCTCCTGATGTTTCTATCCAATCTACAAACAAGTTGGAGGCTGTTTGCTGGCTATGAATGTCCATTTGTGCTGGTTTGCATCTCCAGTCCATCCAGGAAATCTACTATATGGAAATAATAGAAGCTTTCCGAGCTCAAAGTGAGTGGAGGAAGGAGATGGCTTTTCATCATTTCCCTGTGTCATTTTGTGACTCTGCCCAATGACATACAATGATGTGGTTCACTGAAATTATAAAATGACACATCTCAGAAAATCTAGAGGTTTCAGAGTAACAGCCGTGTTAGTCTGTATTCGCAAAAAGAAAAGGAGTACTTGTGGCGCCTTAGAGACTAACCAATTTATTTGAGCATAAGCTTTTGTGAGCTACAGCTCACTTCATCAGTATGCATCCGATGAAGTGAGCTGTAGCTCACGAAAGCTTATGCTCAAATAAATTGGTTAGTCGCTAAGGTGCCACAAGTACTCCTTTTCTTTTTGAGAAAATCTAGAGACTCATATTCCCAGCTTGTTGTTTGGTTTTTTCCTCCCCTTTTCCTCTTCTATGGAGCTGAGTTAATAGATCACATGAGAGATTCCCCCTTCCCTCCCAGAGAAATAAATGCTCAGTTGGATGCATTTTGCACCTGCCAATTGTAAAAAGTTTGGCTCATCGTCCTTTCCCACCTGCTGATGGCACAGAATTATGTTCAATTAACCAGCCTCTTATGGGAGCAACGGAGCAAAACTTCCCTACAAGACAAGCAATGCCATCCTATACTGTGTCTGCCTTGTCTGTTATGTTAGAGACAGGCTTTGGGTGCAGTGGGTCTGATCTATATTCACGTGGGAATGAGCTCAGAGGAGTAATACCAGGGTGAAAGGAGACTGGATCCACAGAGTTCTTCCCTCTGGATTTTTGAAAGCACTTGGCTTTTGGTCTAACGCTGCTCCCTCTGAACCAAAGAAAGTTTTCAAACCCAGAGAAAGGCCAAGAGATCTGCGTTCGGTGGCAGAGCCAGGGACTGAACCCAGGTCATCTCAGACTGAGGACAGAACCTTTTAGCACAAGATCACGCTTCCTCCTGCAGTATGAATGATTCTAATTAGATGTAGGCCCAAGCTGCAAAATGTGAATCCTGAGTGTTCATACCACAAAGTTTGGGGGTGCTTGGAGAGGTACCATTTTCCAAGCTCTGGTACAGATTCCAACCTCTAAGTTGGGTGGTGGTCATGGTGGTGCTTGGGGTCTGAGCCCAGGGACTGAGCCCACCTCGACTAATAAAGCCCCTGCAACAGACACTGAGGACCTGATCCTACTCTAGTTGACGTCACTGGAAAGGCTTGGGTGATGCTCTATTTTAGAAACCAGTTTATTTTTGTGTCTCCTCGTGACACGGTGTAAAGGCACTGCTTATGCCCCAGCGTGTAAGGGGTTATGAGGAAAGCCCAGGTTCCCCGCCTGTCACATGGGTGTCTAAAGCAGGGCTATAAAAGCACAAGGGAAGGAGCTGCACTGCTGATTAATTTCAGAAAACTGCAAAGCCCCCTGGTGGCTGGGATCAAGTGTTCTGAGTTGCTTTGCTCTTGGGTTTTTGAATCTTTTTTGGGTCAGTAAAGCAAGTGCTGAGGAAAAGACCTCAGACGGAACTCAAGTTTGGGTGTTATTTTACCTTCCCCTCCTGGTGTGTATCTCACTGCTTGACAATCTGTCTGTTTTTTAGGTGAAGATTTTCAAAGACATAAAGGGCAGATGGGCAACCTTCTCCCACTGAAATTCAGTCGGCACTGGACTCCTACCTCCCCTTTCAGCTTTTGAAAATCTCCTAAATCTTCACAAGCAATTTCTCTCCTTTCTCAGCTGAAATCTAGGGACCCGTGCCATGCAAAATCCTTCCTCCTTAGGGTCAAAGACACTCTCCCTCTCTAGAATATTTATTCATGAGTCAGTCTGGAATTTTGTCCATGTTAATTCATCTCCGATTGTCTGCATATGCAAGCTGATGGAGACACGGCTGGTGCACGGAGATCAAATGAGGGCAATGGGATCCCGTATTTGTGATGATAGCAGAGGTGCAAGCAATTTTCTCCTTTATGGAACTTTCTCACCTGTTTTCATTTGAACAATAGGAAGGTGCCATTGAATTTTCATCACGACCATCCTTTCTTCTTCCTTGGCAAATGAGGGAATTAATTCTGCTGCAGCCTAGAGAGATTTCTGTCTCTCTTCTTTTTGTCTTCGTAAAAGTTTGTGTCTGCAGCCACCTCAAAATGAGATGCGTTCCCTGAAGTTCAGGGGTATTTGGATTCAGGTGGTTGGTTGAAACTGAGACTGGAATGAGATGCACATTTTAACAGTGAGGGTAATTAACTTGTGGAACCGTTTACTGAGGGTTATGGTGGATTGTCCATCACTGGCCATTTTTAATCAAGATTGGATGTATTTCTAAATGAATCTCCTCTAGTTCAAACAGGAATTAATTCAGGGAAGTCCTATGACCTGTGTTAGACAGGAGGTCAGTGGCCCCTCCTGGCCTTAACATCTTTGCAACAGGAAGGGAGAGCTCTCACTGCCGCAGTCAAGGAGGATGGGGGTGCTCTCCCTACACTCACTGCAGCTAGCCATGGGGTGGGCTCAGAGCGCTCTGTGTTTACAGCAGCACAGCTGTGCTCCCGAACGCCTCCTGTCCTTGCAGCACGACTGCCTTGAAGTCACTAAGTAGACAGCTGCAAAGCAGACAATCTTTACATTGGAGAGTAGTGTCCCCTTGATTTCTACAATCCTCTCCTTGGTTTTCCCTGGTCTTTTATATAAGAGGAAAGACGATATTGTGGTTAAAATGGAGGATTGGGACTCCAAAGGAGACTGTTCCCAGCTCTGCCACAAGACTCCCTTGAGGAAGTCTCTTAACTGTGCACCTCAGTTTCCCCGCTTGTAAAATGAGGAGGATAATTATTTTCTCCCACCCTTCATCTGCCTTGCTTCTCTGGACTGTAAGCTGTGTGGGGCATGGACTGCTTTGTTTTACTCCCTGTGACCCATACAGAACCAGATGAGCAGGCTGGTGAGAGCAAGGGACACACCACCTTCCATGCTGTCTTTTAAATTTCACCACTGACGTTCCTCTCCACACAGCTGCGGGATGCATTTCCACTCCTGGCCCTTTCAAACAAATGTTTTTGGGGCGGGGGGGTCATTGCAACTCTGCATTAAAGCTGAGGAGTGCAAATGCTGCCCGCTCTCTCCTCTCCTCTGCTTGTGTTCCTCCCCAGCCCCCAGCGGACTTTAGTAATCGTAGAACTCTCCAGCTCAAGGCTTATTGCTGCTTCTGCAAGCTGACTTCTCAGCCTTTAATAAGATGTCGGAGTAGTTTAGTGTGGAGTAATTCTCATGCTGATGATGGTCTGCGTTGAAATAAACTGCACTCTCCTCCACTGGAACATTCATGCACGTGCCAAGCTGTGCTCCCATCATCCCCTAAATAATAGAATTTAATTTAGTGATTTTAGCTAGTTAGTCCTCTGGTAATATCCCCATTAATAAGGAATACACTTTTAAAAAAACCTAATTAAGTCAGGTTTTAAAATAGAAGCTAGTGTTCTCTTGGTATTTCAGCAGTAAATTTGTTTTTCCTTGCACTTAACCGGTGATGGAACTAATCAGCCCTGTTGCTGGCAATCTCTGCAAAGAGGGCAAAGAACTGATGGGCTGTGGAAATAAAAATACTCTTCATCCTTAGAGGAGGGTGCCTCTGGGTCTGGAATGAAGCACTTCTGCAGGCAAAATTTGCACAGATGCGGCTCAGGCTGTGCTTAAAGGGAAGGTTTTTAATTTGGTACCTTTTTAAGTAGTGCTAAATGCACTTAGAACAAAGGAGTAGGGATTCCAAGATCCCAATAAGTGGAGGAATGTGTTGACCGTGCTGGACTCCTTCAAAGAAGATGGTCGGGGGCTCTCTGCTAAAATCACTGAAGGTTGTGAAAGATCCCATGACAGTTGTTTTCAGGAATAGTGGTGGTTGCTCCAGGGAGCTGGCAGAGTCCTGTTCTGTATTTTCAGTTGGCCATAGTATTTTTCATGCATACGGTGTCCTTCACTCTTGTGGAGACAGTTCAGACATCAGTCCGGTTCTCAATTATGTATATGGCACTTGCCTTTACTAAACCTTTGTCTCTGAACATCCTCAGAGTTATGTATCTGAACTTTCCAGCTTGGGGAATCTGAACCTGTTCCACTCATTCTGAGGGCAAATTCTCCAAGACAAAAAATGCCATTGATTCTCTGAGGACAATACTGGTGCTACAGAGAATTAATTCATAGACACGCAGCATGATTGGAAAAACAGGAGTGACAGCTGATTGGTGAAAAGTAGCCATATTACATGTCAGGGAGAGAAGGTCATTTGGTGATGACCCGGTGAAAACCATCGCTAAGAGGGCAGGATAAAGCACCTAAAAGGCTGGATGTGTAGGGCCCTGCCTCATCTCTCGTGTCACATAATTGCCCCATGACAAATGGAGGCAGTAGAACTGATAAGGTTTTTTATAAAAATGCAGATATTGTATCCCTGCACTAGAAATGCAGACAGAACACAAGCTAGAATTAAGATCGTAAGTAAAAATATTTTTTCTGGCCTTCATTTGACGATGAATATTGATATGCTATTTCATGTGACTGAGTATTTAAAACCCTGTGAAAACTGGTTGTTTGGGCATCGCAATTGTATTTTGATGGTGCGAACAGGCCTGGATAATAGACTTATGATTATAAGTAGTGTTACGTCAGTGCCTAGAGCAGGGGTGGCCAACCTGAGCCTGAGAAGGAGCCAGAATTTATCAATGTACATTGCCAAAGAGCCGCAGTAATAAGTCAGCAGCTCCCCATCAGCTCCACCCCCCCACCGGCAGCCCTGCCAATCAGCGCCTCCCCTTCCCTCCCAATCAGCTGTTTCGTGGCGTGCAGGAGGCTTTGGGGAAGAGGGGGGAGGAGCGAGGGCACGGCAGGCTCAGGGGAGGAGGCAGGAAGGGGTGGAGTGGGGGCAGAGCCAAGGGCTGAGCAGTGAGCACCCCCCCGGCACATTGGAAAGTTGGCACCTGTAGCTCCAGCCCCCGAGTCGGTGCCTAGACAAGGAGCCGCATATTAACTTTTGAAGAGCTGCATGTGGCTCCGGAGCCACAGGTTGGCCACCCCGGCTTAGAGGGACTAACTGAGATCATGCGTCATTGTGCTAGGGTCTGTACATACAAAGACTAAGACAGTCCCTGCCCTGAAAAGCTTCCTGTGTAAATAGACAAAGCAAAGAATGGGATAGGAGACAAAGGTACGGGGACTTGCCCGAAGTCACACAGCTGGGCAGTGGCAAAAAGGATGAGAAACACTGCACTAGGCCATGCTTCATCCCAGACCTTTGTAATTGCACAGACCCCTCATACCTTCACTGGGGCTCCACGTAGTCATCAGGGTCCACCTAAGCAGATCTGATGGCAGGAGTAGAGCCTAAGGCTCTGACTGAGCGAGGTACTTAGGCCAGAGCAGAGGTAATCCAGCTGGCTTCAGTGTGGCTACTCGTACGCTTACCGTTAAACACGCGCTCCAGTGCTTCACTGGACAAGGGTTGACCGTTGTAACTTTGGTTCTGTGTAGCGGACTGTGGATTAGCTTGAAGGGAAGAGGGCTCAACGTGGTCGGAATGGGAGCTGCAGTCTGGTAGAGCATAGTGCGCGGGACTGGGATCTCAGAGACTTGGGTTCTATTTCTAGTTTATCGTCTGAACGAGCTTAGAATGGAACTTCAGCCAATCGCACACCAGGAAAATAAAAACATTTCCTAACATGGCGCTAAAATCCTCATGTATTGGTCGAGGGGACAATTCACTAATGAGACTGTGGCAATCAACGGAGGACCGTGACCCTCGTTGCCGATTAGCATGGATAGGAATAAGCACGGCCTTGCATAGATAACGCATAAACAGATATTGCTTTGGCAACACGTGCTGAGTACTTACCTTTACTGCTTACATGGAAATGCATATGTGGGCAGCCATGCCTGAAAGACTGTGCTGTTCGCTTTGTGTGCTATGAAAATAATGAGTTCACAGGTGCCCTGGGGTTATGGTATAGCATTCTGCATTTATCGAAGGCCGGGGCTTGGTTTTGTTTGATCAGAGTCACTAATTAGAACTGTTTTTAAATAAATAAAAATAATCCCATCAATATTAACATACAAAAAGTGTCGCTTACACCAGTGGTTCTCAAACTAGAGCTGCCACTTCTTCAGGGAAAGCCCCTCGTGGGCCAGGCCGGTTTGTTTACCTGCCGCGTCTGCAAGTTTGGCCGATCGCGGCTCCCACTGGCTGCAATTCGCGGCTCCAGGCCAATGCGAGCTGCGGGAAGTGGCGCGGGCCGAGGGATGTGCTGGCCACCCTTCCTGCAGCCCCCATTGGCCTGGAGAGGCGAACTGTGGCCAGTGGGAGCCGCGATCGGCCAAAACTGTGGACGCGGCAGGTAAACAAACCAGCCCGGCCTGTCAGGGGCTTTCAGAGAATATCAGGATTGGAAGGGACCTCGGGAGGTCACCTAGTCCAACCCCCTGCTCAAAGCAGGACCAATCCCCAACTAAATCATCCCAGCCAGGGCTTTGTCAAGCCTGACCTTAAAAACTTCTAAGGAAGGAGATTCCACCACCTCCCTAGGTAATGCATTCCAGCGTTTCACCACGCTCCTAGTGAAAAAGTTTTTCCTAACATCCAACCTAACCCTCCCCCAATGCAACTTGAGACCATTACTCCTCGTTCTGTCATCCGCTACCACTGAGAACAGTCTAGAGCCATCCTCTTTGGAACCCCCTTTCAGTAGTTGAAAGCAGCTATCAAATCCCCCCTCATTCTTCTCTTCCACAGACTAAACAATCCCAGTTCCCTCAGCCTCTCCTCATAAGTCATATGTTCCAGTCCCCTAATCATTTTTGTTTCCCTCCGCTGGATGTTTTCCAATTTTTCCACATCCTCCTTGTAGTGTGGGGCCCAAAACTGAACACGGTACTCCAGATGAGGCCTCACCAATGTCAAATAGAGGGGAACGATCCCGTCCCTTGATCTGCTGGCAATGCCCCTACTTATACATCCCAAAATGCCATTGGCCTTCTTGGCAACAAGGGCACACTGTTGACTCATATCCAGCTTCTTGTCCACTGTAACCCCTAGGTCCTTTTCCGCAGAACTGCTGCCGAGCCATTCGGTCCCTAGTCTGTAGCGGTGCATTGGATTCTTCCGTCCTAAGTGCAGGACTCTGCACTTGTCCTTGTTGAACCTCATCAGATTTCTTTTGGCCCAATCCTCTAATTTCCTTAGGGCCCTCTGTATCCAGCCCTACCCTCCAGTGTATCTACCACTCCTCCCAGTTTAGTGTCATCTGCAAACTTGCTGAGGGTGCAATCCACACCATCCTCCAGATCATTAATTAAGATATTGAACAAAACCAGCCCCAGCACCGACGCTTGGGGCACTCCACTTGACACCGGCTGCCAACTAGACATGGAGCCATTGATCACTACCCGTTGAGCCCGACAATCTAGTCAACTTTCTATCCACCTTATAATCCATTCATCCAGCCCATAATTCTTTAACTTGCTGGCAAGAATACTGTGGGAGACCATGTCAAAAGCTTTGCTAAAGTTGAGGAACAACACATTCGTGGCTTTATCCTCATCCAGAGAGCCAGTTATCTCATCATAGAAGGCAATTAGACTAGTCAGGCATGACTTGCCCTTGGTGAATCCATGCTGACTGGTCCTGATCACTTTCCTCTCCTCTAAGTGCTTCAGAATTGATTCCTTGAGGACTGCTCCATGATTTTTCCAGGGACTGAGGTGAGGCTGACCGGCCTGTAGTTCCCTGGATTCTCCTTCTTCCCTTTTTTAAAGATGGGCACTACATTAACCTTTTTCCAGTCGTCCGGGACTTCCCCCGATCGCCATGAGTTTTCAAAGATAATGGCCAATGGCTCTGCAGTCACATCCTCCAACTCCTTTAGCACTCTCGGATACAGCGCATCCGGCCCCATGGACTTGTGCTCGTCCAGCATTTCTAAATAGTCCCGAACCACTTCTTTCTCCTCAGAGGACTGGTCACCTCCTCCCCATCTGTGCTGCCCAGTGCAGTAGTCTGGGAGCTGACCTTGTTCGTGAAGACAGAGGCAAAAAAAGCATTGAGTACATTAGCTTTTTCCACATCCTCTGTCACTAGGTTGCCTCCCTCATTCCAGAAGGGGCCCACGCTTTCCTTGACTTTCTTCTTGTTGCTAACTTACCTGAAGAAACCCTTCTTGTTACTCTTAACATTTCTTGCTCATTGCAACTCCAGGTGTGATTTGGCCTTCCTGATTTCACTCCTGCATGCCCGAGCAATATTTTTATACTCCTCCCTGGTCATTTGTCCAGTCATCCACTTCTTGTAAGCTTCTTTTTTGTGTTTAAGATCAGCAAGGATTTCACTGTTAAGCCAAGCTGGTCGCCTGCCATATTTACTTTTCTTTTTACACATCGGGATGGTTTGTCCCTGTAACCTCAATAAGGATTCTTTAAAATACAGCCAGCTCTCCTGGACTCCTTTCCCCCTCGTGTTATTCTCCCAGGGGATCCTGCCCATCAGTTCCCTGAGGTTGTCAAAGTCTGCTTTTCTGAAGTCCAGGGTCCGTATTCTGCTGCTCTCCTTTCTTCCCTGTGTTAGGATCCTGAACTCGACCATCTCATGGTCACTGCCTCCCTGGTTCCCATCCACTTTTGCTTCCCCTACTAATTCTTCCCGGTTTGTGAGCAGCAGCTCAAGAAGAGCTCTGCCCCTAGCTTTCCTTGAACAAACAGCGGCCCGAGTTTGAGAACCACCAGCTTACACAATAAGCTGTAAAACTGATAAATAGGGGGGAAATTCAATGCTTTTGTTAAGCTGCATGCAAAATAACAAGCTCATCTTTCCGTGTATGGCATAATTACACCCTCTTTTTTTTATTCAGTTCTAATTCCACAGGTTCCAGTTCGGCAGAAAATAGATAGGATTTCCATGCTGTAAGAATCACAATAAAGCTATTCAGTAAGAAATTCAGCCAAACTAAGGCACAGCTGTTCAACCCCTTGCCATGATGATCATATCTAATACCTTTCATCAGTAGAGCTCAAAGTGCTTTACAAAGGAGGTCAGTATCATTAGGCCCATTTTACAGACGGGAAAACTGAGGCACAGAGACAGGAAGGGACTTGCCCTGGGTCACGAGCTGGTCAGTAGCACACCTGGGTTCTATTCCCGAGTCTTATTGCTCTGCATGAGCCTCTAGACCATACTGTGCACCTTATGAGCAATATAGTCCTAATTCACATGGATAGTCTTTTTGAATTCTATGGCACCACTTGCCTAGGGACTGATTGCTCTAAGGATGCAGAATCCAGAAGTTATCAAACCTTCAGTGTTTTCAGATCAGAGATCAAGCCGGTCAAAATGTCTTTGATTTGGAAACGTTGATCTTTTAATTTATTTTTAAAAAATCACCCCTATTTTACAATATTACATAATTTATTTTTTTTTGCTTTCTGACCATCTGTAGAGCTGCTTGAAATCTTGTGAAATTTTAATTTTGATGACAAAACACCAGGAATGTTTTCTGAAAAGCTTGCAAAATTCTCATGATTTTTCCCTGTAGCTTTCCTCCAGCCATATCTCATGAGAAGTTGATAAGCCTTGCAGGTGCCTTCTCCAGTGAATTCTACAGCATGGAGTAGTCGTCATCTTTTTCTTTCCCCTCAATGAAACATTAATCCCGAGCTCTGTAGATCTGAAATCTCACCTTCCAAGACCATAGAAATGATTTACAATTACCATAGCAATCCAGCTGTGAGCTAAACTGAACTTTTCACTGAACTTACCTGAAGGTTGAAATTCCTGCTAAATATTCAGCATTTCCTAACTCGCTATGCATATAAATTAGTGCTGGTTCTTCAGCATGTGTTTTCTCCCTGCCATCTGCTAGAGTGGCCTTGGGCCCTCTGACAGGATGGTGTGCATATTCTGACAGGGAGGAAGCGCTAATCAAGCGTACGAGGTAGGGATGTGGCGGTGGGAGCAATCCCGATGTCACTGAAGTTAAGAACTGAATAAGGACATTGAGATTTGATCTAATGAGAGTTGAACGTTCTGCACCTCTCTGGAGCAGACACTGGCATCCTTTCATCTCTGAGAGATGGTGGGAATTGCAGCCTATGGTGCAGATGGTTTGCAATGTCCCATGTGCCTGAATAGTCCAGTCCGAGATTTGCATGATCTTTGGCAGTTGTTGCAAATATATGTATCTTTGTTGGGAGCTGCTTGCTTCCTAAGGGATATTTTCTCTCCAAGCTGTAGGAGCCAGCTTCTGTCATGGACTTTGATACCCTGATAGAGACGATGGCACCACTTTTTATGATCACTTGCCAAGATTTCCCATTGGTCAGGATCAATTCCAAATTCCTTTGTATCTCGCTTGCATGTGTCTTTATAGCGAAGCTTGGGACAGCCTATTGTTCTTGTTCCCTCTGATAGCTCCCCGTATAGCTGGAGTATCTGGAGCATGATGAAAAGGAATTTCCCCTGATTTAAAAACTAAGATCCCAAAGCACTTAACACATGTTCAAGCTTCATTGACTTCTGTGGTACTTAGGGATGTGTTTAAAGCTAATCATGTACATTGTTTCGTCCTGAATAGGGAATGCTTCCTTGAGTTGAGGCCAATGTAAAGTCCTCAGGATTTACTCTTTGAAAGCTAGGGAATCGGACCCTTTTTCAGTGGCTTGATTTTTAGAAGAGTGTATCTGTAAACTGCCTGTGTAAGAAGCTTCCTAGGAAAAGGGGATGAGAAAAATCTTACCTATCACAGCGAGGAAGGGGAGAGACAGCTGAGATGGTGCCATGCCTTGTAGCAACCTGCCACCATATCAACGGTGGATACTTGGTAATTGGATGAAGGGTATCCAATTCTTGATGTGGCTTGCAGCCTTGTTCTGGCTCTCTCCTATCTACCCTTGACAGATAACCAAAGAGTCGGTCACTCTCTCTTCACACCTTGGCAATACTTGCATAGCTTGTCAGGCCAATTAAAGGCTCATGGAATTGAACTGAAATTAGATGGGATCCATGGGGAGAGGAGGAATACAAATGAGCCGTGCCCTTTTATACTAAAGGGGGGTAAAATGTTGCTTTTGGATTGAAGTGACACAGCTCCCTGCATGTGTCTGTCTCCCTTTTTTGCAGTGCTGGGCTGGCTAGCCAAGGCTTTGCAGGTGTCGCTCACTTCTCCCATTTTGCATTTGTCCTCTGCTTATTCTTAGCATTGGCTGACTCTTGGGGCCACCTTGCTCTCTTCTGTCCCTCAGGATCTGGCTGTGTGACAAGCAACTCTACGTGCTGTCACACAGCAGATCAGTCATTGTCCAGTGCTACTGGATGTGTTTGTTCTTCTGCTTTAGAAATAATGTCATGACTGGTGCAGTAATGTTGGCAGGTCAGCTGAATAAAAAAAAACCCAGCTCCTGATTCCCCTTTGTAGAGGAAAGCTGCTATGCCACCCTGAATTATTTGTGTTTTTATCTTATGTTTTCTGGCTACAAATATAAACAGAGAGAAGCAGTAGGGCAGAATATATATGATTGCTTATCATCTTGGCTGACACACTGGAGAATGAACCAGTTCCCTCCAGAGTTAAGCTCACAAGCTGCTGAAGCTTGAGCTGAAGAGTAAAGGTTCCCTATCTCTGGAGGCAATGGACTCTTACTCTTTTTGGATTAGGAGCAGCTGGGGATCTGTAACGCACTCAACAGAGGGTTACACAATTATTCAGCTCTGTTGACTACTTTGGTCCCCTTATGAAAGTACCTGGCCTGCCTGTCTAATCTAATCTCTAATGTCTGTTCAGTGCCATTTCCTTGTGAGTCATGGTCCTCAAGGAACACACCCACTATAGTTTGCCACATCGACTTCCAGTCAGAGAGGTGAGGCCAAGTGATAGTGTCAAACAGTATTAACAGTTGAGCTGGACCTAAGATGCTACGTCCAGAGCCAGACACTGGTATGAACTTCCCAAGATTTCAGATGTTCAGATCCAGGGTCTTGATTTTTGGCTTCTTCCAAAGATGAAGGTTAATAACATTTGGGTGTCGTAAAGAGCTACAGGGGTGAGGTTCAGAACCATCTCGAACCAAATGTCATTATCTTATCACTAACAACTAGAGCTGCGTGAATAACTGAGTGTTTCGTTAAAGGGCTGAATGAACACTCTCTCTCACTCTGTTTTGAGTTTACCCAAAATAAAGATTTTTTTTTAAATCATTTTTCAAAAATTTACGTGGGAAAAGTCCAATTTTGCCAAAAAAGTTTGGGGTTGGTTTTTTTTTTTTCCCATAGGGAAAATCAAAGTGACAGCTCCCCAGCCACCTGCCCGGAAAGCTCTTGTCAATTCCATTGTATGCCTTCCTGATTTCAGATGAAATTTAAAAAAAAAACCCAAATTTTTGGCCAGTTCTATTTAAAATCAATGCCCACATTAGAATTAGAACTCAGTTAGAGAGCTCAGTTAGAGAACTCAGTTACAGTGCAGTCATGTCCTAACTGTATTATAACATGGTTTGTTATTGCTGGTGTAGATCATGGACACAATTTTTGAAAGTGCCTAACAGCCAAATTTTTCAAAGTATTTAAGCACCTAACAATGCCGATAGGTGCCTCTTGGGATTTTCAAAAGTGCCTTGGTGCCAAACTCCCTTTGATAACATGCTGTTCATCTTCAAGCACTCTATGCTGTGCCAGTTAGTCAATGACAAATCTTTCATTGTAAGACATAATGCTTTATATACAGAGGTGTGGGGTCAAGCCCAAATCTCCATGTAGAAAGGATAGAAGCCAAGATTCTCAGAAATGACAAGTGATTTCAGATTCCTTAATTTCTGGGTGCTTGAACTGAGACATTTTAGAGCAGTCTGATTTTCAGAAAGTGAAAGCTAAACACTTTCTGAAAACTGTGCCATTACTGAGTCTCAAGTTGGGCACCCAAAATGCCTCATCACTTTTGTAAAACATGGTTGGGTTTTATTATGCAGTCGCAAACAGTCCTCACTGTCTCTCCGCTTGAAACTAAAACAGTCATTAGTTTTAACAGCAGACTTTGTGAGTGCATGAGAGAGAGAGAGAACTTCTTCTGGCAAGTAAAGAGGGAGCCTGAGGTATCTGCTTCAATCTTACTTTGAAAATATTTTCATAATTTCCCTTTCTGAATGTCCTGTTTAAAGGGGGGCCCTTCAGAGCAATGCTGAAACATTCAGCTGCCTGAGGGGAATGAAAGTCTGGGGTGATTACTGTGTGCTATAATCACTCCTGTGTAATGCTAAAGCTATATAAGATCTGTCACCTTTCGCTGCTTCCTTTTAAGCTAAGGCATGCTCCTTCAGTGCCTAATTATGTGCCTATCCTCTTAAAAGCCCTCCATCCGTATTGCAGCTTCCTACCAAAGGCTTTCATTTGCTTGATATTCTCATTGTAGAAAGAGAATATCTTTGCACTCTGCACATTAAAGCAATGCTACAGAAACTTAGCAAATAAAAGGCAGAGATGTAGAGTATTAAACAAAAGTGATCATACACTGTCATTTCTTTTCCAGTTTTCAGGAGTGAATTTAAAACAGCATCAAAGAGGCTTTGCTACAATTACAATCTTTAAAGAATGAAACTTAATTGACTCTGGCCTGTAGTTGTTGCCAAAGGTAAATTTTGAAGCAAATATGGGTAGAAAGAGCAGGATCTGGTGTGAGACACTCAGTAAGAAATACATCACCATACATAGCACAGAAACATGACTTCAACACTTGAGTAGTTCCACTGAAGCCAATGGGACTATTCACATGCTTAAATTTCGGTATATGCTTAAATGCCTTGGTGAATCCGGATCCTAGTAGGTGAATGGGCTTAGACACCACAGGCCAGATAGTCTGCTGTTATAAATAGGGAGAACTCCTTAAAGTCCTTACAAGAAGGATGTGGAAAAATTGGAAAGAGTCCAGCGGAGGGCAACAAAAATGATTGGGGGCTGGAGCACATGACTTGTGAGGAGAGGCTGAGGGAACTGGGATTGTTTAGTCTGCAGAAGAGAAGAATGAGGGTGGATTTGATAGCTGCTTTCAACTACCTGAAAGGGGGTTCCAAAGAGGATGGATCTAGACTGTTCTCAGTGGTAGCAGATGACAGAACGAGGAGCAATGGTCTCAAGTTGCAGTGGGGGAGGTTTAGGTTGGATGTTAGGAAAAAATTTTTCACTAGGAGGGTGGTGAAGCACTGGAATGGGTTACCTAGGGAGGTGGTGGAATCTCCTTCCTTAGAGGTTTTTAAGGCCCAGCATGACAAAGCCCTGGCTGGGATGATTTAGTTGGGGATTGGTCCTGCTTTGAGCAGGGGGTTGGACTAGATGACCTCCTGAGGTCGCTTCCAGCCCTGATATTCTACGATTAAAGTCAGTTTGAGAATCTGGCCCCAAAACCAGGCATGGCAAAATTTGAATTTTTTTAGTGATTTCGTTGGGTAATATCAATGTTTATTTTTAAACCTTTTTCTTTTTCTTTTTTAATTTTCACAGTAGCAGGAAATTGGGGGCATTCAGATAATTACTTTATGACAGTAGACATTGAGGTTCAGAAAATTAAAGCTTTGTAGAGATTAAAACATACATTGTCAACATCACATGTCAAAATATACAAAATAAATTTCCTTATGTCAAACTAAGTTCACACACACCATTTTTCTTTCTTTGTCTAACTGTAAATTTTGATCATCAAAGGAAATATGTTTGGTCAGTTTGTGTATCTACAGCAAAATTAACGTTTACCGACATACCAGTAAAAATCAAATACTTCCAACCCTAAATAAGTGTTGAGTGAGTAAAAGATGGAGAATGGATTCTTGTGAAAATGTAAGAAACTGATTGTAGTATTTTCTATCCAAACTATAGGAAACAGAGAAGTAACGTTTGGAAGTTTTAAAGCATGACAAGTATAATTTTCTCTCTGCTGTCTTCCCCCCACCCCACTTACCTTATTATGACTTACATAAGTATCTGTGTACAATCATATTTGTAGCTTTTCTTTGAACCATCTTTAGTTTTTCAATCATCTTTTTAAAGTGCAGAGACCAGAGCTGGACACTCGTCCAGTAAAAACTAGATTTAGCAATGCTATACACTGAAATAATATTACCTTCCTACTCCTTGATACTCCTATTTGTCTCTCCATCTATCTCTCCATCTCTCCAACAACTGCATTAATCTATCATAGATACTTATAGGGCCCCCATTACTGTAATATTTGCACATCTCAATCTTTAATATATTCTCACAGGATTGCTGTAAGGTAGGGAAATGCTATTATCCCTACTTTACCGATGGGGGATGGAAGCACAGAGACGAAGGGCTTGTCTACACGGCCAGCAGCAGCGAGCCTCTGGCCCCAGGCTGACGGACCAGGGCTCGCACTACTGCATCAAAATTAGCTGTATAGACATTACAGCTTGGGCTGGAGCTCAGGCTCTGTAGCCCACCTTCCTTCCTAAGCTTCAGAACCCAAACTCCAGCCTGAGAGAGACTATTTTTAGTGCCGTAGCATGAGCCGCTGGAGTCTGTCAATCTCGAGGCTCACTGCCATGGGCTTTTTGGATGTATCCTAAATGACTTACTGAAGGCCATTGAGAGAGCCTGTGGCAGGACAGATTATTGATCATGATGGTCAGAGCTAGCACTTAGTCCTTTCTATTAGTATTCAAGTTACAGCATCACCCTGGGAAGTTGTTGTTCAGTTTGTTATCCACCATGATCCCAAAATCTTTCTCCGAGTCAGTGCTTTCCAGGGTACCATCTTGTAGGTTAGGTCTACTGTCTTTGTTCCTAGATGTATGACCTTGTATTTAACGTTTTCAAAATATTAAGAAAAAAAACTTTTAGTCATAGAACTATAGATGCAGCGGGGCTGGGGGGGGATGACGACAAAAGAAATTAAATGTAATCTCTGTTAAATAACACTGACATTTCTACAGAAGGTTAGAAGATATATTACTAAATGGAATAAGATCCATGTTTGCCTCAATTCATCTTCTTATACGTTTCCCATTGTTTCCTTTTAGTAAATGTTACGCAGCCCAGTATCATTTCGGAAGAGGAGATGCTAAAACATTTAATTAAAATGAGCAAGAGTAACTGGCACAGCCCTTGATCTCATGCAAGTAGGATTCCAGCTGATGCACGGTTCCACTGAAGTTTTCTTCAGCTATAGACCTCCAGCTCATCCTCTATTTGCTGGGATAGAATTATGATTGGTCAGAATTCTTTTCTCTTCCTTTGCTACATGACAGCATTGAGGACAAAGAATCCCCATCAGTATTCTTGTCATATAAATACAGTACTTAGAATGTGTACAATCTGTTCTATTACAAAAACACTGCTTTGCATAATTAACTTTTCCCCTTCTTTTTTAGACCATGCCAATAACAGCACAAATAGCTATGTCTTTTGTAAGAAGGCACTGAAATGCATTCAACATCATATCTTGCATTGCATACTTCAGTTCATTTTAAAATCTAGTTTTACAGGTGGGCAAAAGAGTTGCTATAAAAATCACTTCTGATTTACAGAGCCCTATTAATTAAGAACTGTTCGTTCTGAGTCCGGGACATTCCAGATGTGATGTTGACCAAAATTTCTTACCAGTTGATAGGTGCATAGTGTCATATGGATTTTAATTTTGATGGTCCCTGCATGATTCTAAGGGAAACTGAGGTCCTTATTCAACAAAGCACATACGTGTATTTAACTTTAAGCAAGTGCTTAAGTCCTGTTGACATTAATGAGACCTAATTAACGTCAAAGTTAAGCATGTGCTCAAGTGTGTTGCTGAATCAGGGTCTGAGCGGGGAGCCTTGGGCATTTCCTACTCCTGATGTGAATGTTACCCAGTGGCTTGTTCTCCCTGAGCAGCTATTCTAACTGAAAACAACTGTTGGTTAAACATTTAACTTTTGAAAGGTGACCACTCTACCTGTATTTAATTCCCTGTGCACTGTCTTCCGCTGCCTCATATTACAGGTAGTTTGGAATAAGAGCCCAAATAAGGATTCTCATTGGCTCAGGGGCCCGTTCGATTTGACTCCACTTTTTTAAAAGCAGTTAATTCAAGCACGGGGCAAACAGGACCCAGCACCTTTCGTTCCTGCTCTCTCCAATTCTACAAAACAAAAGATGAAAAAAAAATGCAAAATCTGGATCTAATTCTGAACATCCCCCAAAAGTTGGCCTAGTTCGGTGACAGAGTTTGGGTGAAGGCCTAGTCAAACCCAGAGACCAACAATCACAAAATCTGGAGATCTTGAGAGACAGGGATTTGGGGGGACAAAGTTAAAGGAAAGTACTACTCCTAGACTGGAATTTAAAAGTTTCAGGGCCTGGTGCTTAGCCTGCTGAAGTCAATGGAAAGGCTGACATGGACTGCACTTGGGGCTGGACCTTAGGCTGCACTGTGTAATGGCTAGCATGCTGGATGGGGAGTCAGCAGTGCTGGGTTCTATTCACGGTTCTGCCCCTGGCATGCTATGCAGCCTTGGGCAAGTCCCTCTGTCCCTCTGTGACTGTTTGCTTCCCTTTACATCGTTTGTCTGTCTCTTGAGACTATAAGATTTTTTGGTGTGTCTTACTGTGTGTATGCGATCGAGCAAACATGATCCAATCTTTGGCCTGTAGATGCTACTGAAATAGTCAGGTTCAACTCCACGGGGAAGAGAGAAACCGGGGCTCTGACTCCTGGCTTTTCCCACAGTTCAGTCACTTCCCATTCAAAATAATCGAAATTTCTGAAAGATTTTAACTTCCTGAATGTCCTAGTCTTAAATGTGCTAGCCTGGCTGCTGCTTTCCTGATTCTTTCCCCCATTCTGGCTGGAAAACATGGCTGATGTTTTTGTTGTTTTAAATATACTAACAATCAAGGTTTTCTCCTGCTGTTGACAGAAGAGATTGAGTTATTTTCCCACCGAATGGATTTTGTTGACAGGGTGGATTTAGGCTGTTGACAAAACGCATTCTGTTAGCATGGTGGTCTAAAGCATTGATGAAATATGTTTTATTGGCAGGATGAATTGAGATTGTGGTGACAAATTGCAAACACCCTAATCCGTTCTGTTGATAAAACACACTTATCTAGATATCAAATCCATCTGTTCTGACACTTATTTTTGTTTAAAACTGAAAAATCGCTTTTTGTGTGTGTGTTGGGGGGGGGGGGGGCGGGGGGAAGACGGCTTAAATTCCCACCAAGCTGCCCAAAGTTTGTGGAATGAAAAGCTGTGCTAGAGAGTCCCTTGCCTCCTGTTGACAAAATGGACATAGACCTTTAAAACCACAATATTAGAAATGGCAGTGTGACAATGTGATGCAGCAGGGAGGGGGGAGTGTTGACCTGGGACTGTGCCCTGGGGAGGGGAGACCTGAGAGCCTGTCACCTGAGCCAGGAGAGGGAGGGGGAGGTAACACCTCGGCCCAGGAATGTGGACGGAGGCTGCAGGAGGGAGCCTGCTGGGGGGGTTTAGTTTCAGTTTGGGGCTGGGTGGAGGAACACAGGGAACCCCAGGGCTGGGGTCTAAGCTCCCTGCTCCCCCAGAAGGACTTGACTGAGGGGTCCTGGGTGTACCCACAAGCTCTGTTTTGGACTGTGTTCCTGTTGTCCAATAAACCTTCTGTTTTACTGGCTGGCTGAGAGTCTCAGTGAATCCCAGGAAGAGGGGTGCAGGGCCTGGACTCCCCCACACTCCGTGACAACTGGTGGGAGCGGTGGGATCTACTTCATCCCGTGAACGGCGCTTCCTGCAGTAAGTGACTGGGGAACAGTAAAACGAAGGGGGATTGACAGGGACCAGGTGTGCTGAAGATTCAGAGAGAGACGGTTCCAGGGGGCGGTTAACCCCTGGGAGTGTGTGACCAGAGAGAAGGACTTTTGCAGTAACAGGGTCCCCCGGGGGATTGCAGCGAGTGGTCCCAGGGGCGGAGGAGTCTGCAGCTCGACCCTGGCAAAGAGGTGGTGACCTCAAGAAGGACTGGCACACTAGGGGCTTTTCCTGGAAACCGTGGAAAGCTGCCCGGCCTGCGAGTGGCCAGCAGGGAGATGTACGCTAAACGCCTTAAGAGCGACCTGGTGGAGCTGTGCAGGCAGAGGGGGCTGCGCGTCGGGAGGTCCACCAAGGAACAGCTGATTGCCCAGTTGGAGGAGAGGGATCGCTTGGATGACCCGATCCCTGTCCCGGAGGGAAGCCGCCCGGGGATGCAGCGTGGGCCCTGGGGCCTGACCAGGCTGGGAGGGGTCAGACTGCTGCCCAGGACATCTCGAGACCCTTCCTACCTATGCCTGGGGGAGGGGTTGGGGGAAGCCCAGCGAATACCGAGGGCACCCTGACCCCAGCAGCCAGCAGGGGATCCTCCCGGCGGAGCTCCCCATCCCTGGAGCGGATGCGGCTGGAATGGGAGAGGGAGATGAAAATGAGGGAGCTGGAGGATCATGAAAAACAACGTCAACATGAGGAGAAACAATGTCAACATGAGCAGGAGGAGAAGGAGAAACAACGTCAACATGAGCAGCAGGAGAAGGAGAAACAAAGACAGCATGAACTGGAGCTGGCCAGGCTGAGGAGCAGTGGGGCCCCGGCTGCGGTGAGTGCGGGGGGGACCCAAGACTGCAAGGAGCTTTGATAAGTGCTTCCTGGCCCAGCGGAAGGAGGGGGAGGACATAGATAGCTTCCTGACGGCCTTTGAGAATGCCTGCGAGATGCACAGGGTTGGCCCTGCAGACAGGCTCCAGTTCCTCACCCCCTTACTGGACCCCAAAGCCGTGGAGGTGTACAGCCGAATGACAGGGGCGGAGGCAGGGGACTATGAACTGTTCAAACAGGCCCTGCTCCGTGAGTTTGGGCTGACCCCCGAGATGTACCGGAGAAGGTTCCGGAGTCAGCGTAAAACGCCTGAGGTCACCTACCTACAACTGGTCAACCGGATGCAGGGATATGCCCGCAAGTGGACAGCGGGGGCCCAAGCTAAAGAGGACCTGCTTGACCTCATCGTACTGGAGCAAGTGTATGAACAGTGCCCTTCCGACCTGAGCCTGTGGCTGGTGGACAAAAAGCTAGAGAACCCCCAGCACGCAGGGCAGCTGGCCGACGAGTTTGTGAACAGTCGGTCAGGGGGTAGCAGGGAGGAGTCCCAAAAGAACAGGCCCCCCCCGATGCAGAGAGAGAGTCACCATGGGGCCTCCCAGCGGGGAAATAGGGAGAACCCCCTCCCAAGGGGAACGCCTGGCGTCGGGCCCCTCCGACCCGCTCGAGGGGACCAACGTGACCTGAGCTACTATCACTGTGGCCAGAGAGGCCATGTACGGACCCAGTGCCCCGGGCTCAGGGACAAACTGAGCAGACCCAACTTACCCAGGGTTAACTGGGTAGGGACTCAGCTGGACGAGGGGCAGACGACCCAGGAAAGGGGGGCTACCAGTTTACCACCTGCGCAGGAGGGAAGAGTACCCCCAGCCAGCCCCGCCAGAGGGCTGGGTGCTCTGGACTCAGGGTGCTCGGTTTACAGGGTGGGCGCAGGGCTGTCCCTCCGGAGAGAGTGCCTTGTTCCCCTGGAGGTGGGTGGGAGGAAGGTCAATGGATACTGGGATATGGGCGCGGAGGTGACGCTGGCCTGGCCCGAGGTGGTGGCCCCAGATCGGGGGGTGCCCAACACCTACCTGACCCTGACGGGGGTGGGCGAGACCCCATTTAAGGTGCCCGTGGCAAGGGTACGCCTGAAATGGGGGGCTAAGGAGGGCCCCAAGGATGTGGGGGTACACCACCATTTGCCCACTGAGGTTTTGATGGGGGGAGACCTAGAGGACTGGCCAAGCGACCCCCAGACCGCCCTGGTTGTGACCCATAGCCAGAGCCGGCGAGGGGCACTGCGCCCTGACCTTGGGGAGGGTACCACACCGGAGGCGTGGGACCCTACTCTGGTGGGGAGGGAGCGCCGAGGGGCACGGCTCAGAGAGGCTGAGGCCTCAGACCTGGCCACTGAGGGGGAACCGGGCCCCATCCCTTCCCCAGCCGCTGAGTTCCAGGCCGAGTTGAGGAAAGATCCCTCCTTGCGGAAGCTCAGGGACCTGGCCGACCTCAGTGTGGGACAGACCATGAGGAGAGGCTGCCAGGAGAGGTTCCTGTGGGAGAAGGGGTTCCTGTACCGAGAATGGGCTCCCCCAGGGGAAGGGGAGTCCTGTGGGATCAGGAGGCAGCTGGTGGTCCCCCAGAAGTATCGCCGCAAGCTCCTGTACCTGGCCCATGACATCCCCCTCGCAGGGCACCAGGGAATCCGGCGCACCCGGCAGAGGTTGCTACAGAACTTTTACTGGCCCGGGGTCTTTACCACGGTCCGGCAGTATTGCCGATCCTGTGACCCCTGTCAGAGGGTGGGGAAGGCTCGGGACAAGGGGAAAGCGGCTTTGAGACCTTTGCCCATCATAGAGGAGCCTTTCCAGAAGGTGGCCATGGACATCGTGGGGCCTCTCAGCAAGACGACCCGGTCGGGGAAGAAATATATTCTGGTGGTGGTAGATTTTGCCACCCGCTACCCCGAGGCAGTGCCCTTAGCGTCCATTGAAGCAGACACCGTGGCAGATGCGCTCCTGACCATTTTCAGCCGAGTGGGGTTCCCCAGGGAAGTCTTGACAGACCAAGGCTCCAACTTCATGTCGGCCCTGCTCCGGTGCTTGTGGGAGAAATGTGGTGCCGGACCTCAGCGTATCACCCCAAGTCCAATGGGCTGGTGGAGAGGTTTAACGGGACGCTAAAGATGATGCTGAAAACCTTTATGAACCAGCACCCGCAGGACTGGGACAAGTACTTACCTCACCTGCTGTTCGCGTACAGGGAGGTGCCCCAGGAGTCTACCGGATTTTCGCCGTTCGAACTGTTATATGGAAGGAGGGTGAGGGGCCCCCTGGACCTGATGAGAGACGAGTGGGAGGGGAAGGCCACTCCCGATGGAGAGTCAGTGGTGGAGTATGTCCTGACCTTCCGAGAGAGACTGGCTGAACTCATGGGCCTGGCCAGGGAGAATCTGGCCAGAGCCCAGAGGAAGCAGAAGGTCTGGTATGACCGCACGGCCCGGGCCCGGGCCTACGCCACCGGGGATCAGGTGATGGTTCTCATCCCCGTGAGAAAGAACAAACTACAGGCCACCTGGGAGGGCCCTTTCAAGGTCGTCAAGCAGCTCAATGAGGTAAACTATGTGGTGAAGCTGTCGAACCGGGCCCACCATCGCCGGGTGTACCATGTGAATATGATGAAGCCATATTATGCCAGGGGGAATGTGGTGTTGGCTGTGTGTGGACAGTGGGAGGAGCAGGGAGATGACCCTTTAGTAGATCTATTCCCTGGGACCAGAGCTGGTTCCCCCCTGGAAACAATTCCCCTCTCGGATCAGCTAACCCCTGCCCAGCAAGCTGAGGTCAGGGGGGTGCTGCATCCGTACCGACAGCTGTTTTCCAACCAGCCTGGACGCACTAATCTGACTGTCCACCGGGTGCAGACAGGGTCGCACCCGCCGATAAGATGCTTCCCTTTCCGAGTCACAGGGAAAACTGCTCAGGACCTGGAAAGAGAGGTCCGGGACATGCTGGCTTTGGGGGTGATCCAGCCATCGGCCAGCCCTTGGGCCTCGCCGGTGGTGCTGGTCCCCAAAAAGGATGGGTCGGTCCGGTTCTGTGTGGACTATCGGAAGCTCAATGCCATCACTGTATCTGATGCCTCCCCCATGCCCAGGCCGGACGAGCTCCTAGACAAGCTGGGAGGAGCTCGGTACCTTACCACCATGGACCTTACAAAGGGCTACTGGCAAGTGCCGCTGGATGCAGATGCCCGGCTGAAATCGGCCTTTATCAACCCTCTGGGGCTCTATGAGTTTCTGACCCTGCCTTTCGGCCTCAAGGGAGCGCCGGCCACCTTCCAGCGCCTGGTGGACCAGCTCCTGAGGGGGATGGAGAGTTTTGCCGTGGCGTATATTGATGACATCTGTGTCTTTAGACAGACCTGGGAGGACCACGTGTCCCAGGTTAGACAAATGCTGGACCGACTCCAGGGGGCTGGGCTGACTGTCAAAGCGGAGAAGTGCAAGGTGGGGATGGCTGAAGTATCTTACCTGGACCATCGGGTGGGGAGCGGCCGCCTAAAGCCGTAACCGGCCAAGGTGGAGGTGATCAGAGACTGGCCCGCTCCCCACACCAAAAAGCAGGTCCAAGCCTTTATTGGGATGGCAGGATACTACCGAAGATTTATGCCCCACTTTAGCGCCATAGCCACCCCCATCACTGAGCTATGCAAGAAGGGGAAGCCAGACAAGGTGGTCTGGACCGAGCAGTGCCAGGAGGCTTTCCGCGTGCTGAAGGAGGCTCTGGTCAGTGGCCCAGTTCTGGCAAACCCAGACTTTGACAAGCCCTTTATGGTGTTCACCGACGCCTCCGACACGGGACTGGGGGCGGTGTTAATGCAGGAGGATGAAAAGGGGGAGAGACACCCCATCGTGTACCTGAGCAAGAAGTTGCTATCCCGGGAGCAACACTACGCGGCCATCGAGAAGGAGTGCCTGGCCATGGTGTGAGCCCTCAAGAAACTAGAGCCCTATCTCTTCGGGTGACACTTCACCGTGTACACCGACCACTCTCCCCTGACCTGGCTGCACCAGATGAAAGGAGCCAACGCCAAGCTCCTGAGGTGGAGCCTGCTCCTGCAGGATTACGACATGGACGTGGTCCACGTGAAGGGAAGTGCCAACCTGATAGCGGATGCGCTGTCCCGGAGAGGGGGCCCCGAACTTCCCCAGGTCACTGGTCACAGTGACCCCGCTCAGTTCAGTCTCGAAGGGGGGAGAGATGTGACGATGTGACGCAGCAGGGAGGGGGGAGTGTTGACCTGGGACTGTGCCCTGGGGAGGGGAGACCTGAGAGCCTGTCACCTGAGCCAGGAGGGGGAGGGGGAGGTAACACCTCGGCCCAGGAATGTGGACGGAGGCTGCAGCAGGGAACCTGCTGGGGGGGTTTAGTTTCAGTTTGGGGCTGGGTGGAGGAACACAGGGAACCCCAGGGCTGGGGTCTAAGCTCCCTGCTCCCCCAGAAGGACTTGACTGAGGGGTCCTGGGTGTACCCACAAGCTCTGTTTTGGACTGTGTTCCTGTTGTCCAATAAACCTTCTGTTTTACTGGCTGGCTGAGAGTCTCAGTGAATCCCAGGAAGAGGGGTGCAGGGCCTGGACTCCCCCACATTCCGTGACAGGCAGTGAAGACCCCTGGAAGTTGAAATGTCCCCCCACTGCTGCAGCAGCAGGATGCACTCTTCACTTAGCCTAGTTAATTGCTGTTTCAGCATCTATAACCCTACAGGAGCAACCTAAGAACTCGGAATGGCCTTGCTGGGTGTGCCTGTTAAATTCATGTTTGGAGTCTTATCAAATCCGTAACTTTAAAAGTATTTATAATTCATTCATTAAGCTAGACACGTACGCGGCCTCCATCTCTGTAATATCTGATCACTTCCCGAATGCCGATAACCATATCTTCTCAACATCCTTGTGATGTAGGAAAGGGTTATTTTGTGGGAAGCTGAGGGCCAGAGAATAAATGATTTGCCTAAGATCACATAAATAACCTGTACCAGAATGCTAATTTTCCCAAGTCCTAGCGCAGGGCCTTTATCATCAAACCATCCTTCTACAAGGCCTTACAGTTCCCCTGTAGGAATCTGTAACTTTATCTTCCTGTTACACCTGGCAGAGCAAGATTCTGCTCTCTCTTTCCTAGTGTAAATGTGGAGTAACTCCACATTTAAGTCTAATCTTACTACTTTCTAGAGGGATTTATGTACATCAGCGTTAGTTTTCCACCAGATTTGAGGAGGTTGGATTCTGGGACTCAAAACAGTCCCACCTCTACTGACTTCTAAACAAATGTGATATTTCAGATGTCTGTCTGGAGCCACAAAGCCTCAGAACCAAATATTTCACCCCATTCCCACTGTTTTTGATGCACAGCGAGGGAAAGGTTGGGTCATACAATTTTCCCCACCAAACTGCTGATGTAGATAACATTTTGATGATATTGTCATTTAAAGTAATTGGAAATGGAATCCATTTCCACTCAGTCAACTGAATCATGCTCTCTGCGTGCCAGAGAATATAAGAAATCAATATATTAATACTGTGAACAAAATTGTGACACTAGAAGTCATCATTTAGTTGGCTAACTCGGTTTGGAAAAAAATACATCAGACTTGATCAGGCAGAGAAGATGGATCAGGAGAATGGTATTCCCCGCCCCCCCCCCCCGGCTCATTGTAAACAAGTGGTGTTGTTTTTTAAAGCCTTGAATTGACCAGAGCAGCTTCATTTTCTCCGATCACGATAGATGATGTTCCATCCCCATGAAGGAAGATTCGTATAGCCACAAAAGAAAATACACTATCTTGTAAGGAGGATATTTTTGGTCCTAAATATAGTGTTAGACCAATAAATGTAAGAATTACATGCACTGGTCACTCTAAAGTACAAGGAATAGATGCGTTGCTTCCAACGCTTCCCTTGAAAGGCTTGGTGTAGTGGGCCTCGTTCTCTAGTGCCTTATAGCTTGTTGAATAACATCTGTACAGATATGGTGTAAATTGCTGCCAAATAAGAATGGGAGCATTTTATGACATCTATACTCCATGAGCTGCAGTGCAATAGAGGATCAGGCCCTAATTGTTGTTTATATCTCATAAACTTGTATCATTGTTCCATTCTTATACCACACTAATGATTATCAGAACTGACATCTAAACCAATAGAGAGAGATTCACTATGAATCAATGACTAGCTAATGGCATTAGCCAGTAATATACTATAGATTGGTGTCTTTATTTGTTGACACAGTAGTTGCTATTGAATATCCACACAGGGATAGCTGAGATCCTACAATATTTCCCTTTATGCGCAGTTATGGGAGAGTCTTGTGAGAACTGCCACTGTTATGTGTTAAGCTCTGGAGAAATGTTGACCTTCTAATGGTGACCAACATATCAGAATCTGTGAAAGGGCCATGATTTTATTTATTATGGGATCATTTCCCCTATACTCCTGGCTTATGAATTTAATCCCAGTGGTGTGCTCATGATTTAAGACTCATTTTCATGGAATCACAGAGGTTAGAGATGAAAGAGACCTCTTAGGTCACCTCTCCCTTCCCTGGTCAATGCAGAATTGTTCCCTTTGGTACTGAGAGCTTATTAGTGTCTTGGCCACATGGGAGACAATGAGCAAGAATTTAATTCATGCTGCTGCACTGGTTACCCAGACCTTGAGTCCAGGGTGCAGAGGGTGGGGAAGGAAGAGTGGTGAATGGATGGAGGCAAAGCACACAATATGTGGGGGTGGAGAGCTGCAGGCCAGCAGCAAAATACTTAAACCTCTGTTTCCTCTACACCAGTAAGAGGAGAGAATAGAGCCCTAGAGGTAAATTTTAAACACCACGCCTTGCCTTGGCTGTGCCTTGAGGTGCAGTGTAGCTCTGTATAGTTACCAGTGCTTTATCCAATTTAGTTTCATATATCCAGATGATCAGGTTTCCAGCACCTCTCTTGTGAGATGATTCCATGGTGTAATAGAGCACCCTAAATATCCCTTCATTTCATCCCATTACTCCTAGATGTTATGATTTACTGTTTGCTAATGCTGACAGTGCACTCAGCTGCCCTGCATCACCCTGTACATCTACTCCTCTTCCTTTGGAGTTGGAACATCTATAAAAGTTGGTTTGTTTACTGCACTAATTAATTGCACAGGCGGGAGTGGCTTAGGTGATGCCAAGTATTGTTTCATTAGCATTCAACGGTACTGTCTCATGATGAAATAGAGCAAAGCACAGAAACAAGAGGAGGGAAAGAGATAATGAGAGAGTCCGTGGCCTTTTTTTTTTTTTAAGGTCTCGTTCCCAAAGGCTCCCGCATTATTTCACAATAACTATGCAATGAACTGGTGTCATTACCGTACATATGTACTAACCCTTATGGAAAAGTCCTACAGAACTGAATGGAAAATGAAAACTTTTACAGGTTTTTGGATAGAGAATTCTATCCCTGCCGTAGGATTCTAAAGGATTCTAAATTATAAAGCTCTTCTCCCTCCCCCCGCTCCCCATCACTTATTGTGACAGTAGCTTTGACTCACTTGAAGGTACCCCTTTTTTCTCTCCTGACCAATAATAGTAGTACTTAGCAATTGACGGAGGGTGGGGGGATAGAGCCAGCAGGGGTGGGGTCTCCGAGAAGCGGCTGGGCGGGACAGGAGCATTCGGTTTTGTGCGATTAGGAAGTTGACAACCCTATTGGAGATCTCTGAGTGAGAAACACTGTACAACAAGCAGAGCAGTATTATCATCTATTTAAAAAAAATGAAATCCTAAAAGAAAATGAGCCAGAGGAAATTAATCTACAGCGAGTAAAGTTTTCCTTGGAGCAACGTAATATGACACATCGCCCAGCTCTGATGCATCACTATTATACCAGTGTGAGGTTGTGACAGTCTGGAATTGAAACCAATTAGGCTTTCAGAATATCAAGAAGTTAGGTGGTGATGTCAAAGGCACAAATAGCAATTAGGCACCTGACTCCCATTAAAAGTCAAAGGGAAGTAGGTGTCTGACTCTAACTTATGCTAATGAAGCGAAGTATGGAATTATTTATACCCTATTAGCTATTATACGGCTAATTTTTATATATGTTTCCAACTTATACTACAGTTGTGCTTTCATTGATGGATACTTTAGCACTGCTCTAGATAACAGAGTGGAATGCAGTTAAGATACAAGAATTTTATATAGCTTTTGCATTTGTTCTGTGGCTACTTTTTCCCCCCTCCCTTTTATCTGGTATTCTAGTTACCACAGCAACTGTAAAAATAGCTTAGTGATAATATGAAATCTTTCCTTACAGAAACAAACCTGATAAAATGTCATCAGCTATTTTGAAGACATATGTATGTTTCAATAAAAATCACTTAATATTTCCAGGGTTACTGTAGTGGTATATTTGCAACGCTATCGTTTAAGATCTTGTCAACACTTCCTTTATAAATCTGCATAGTTAGTCATGAAATCACTGGCTGAAATGTTCTGTTACCAGTCTCAGCTTGGAAGTGCTTTAAAAAAAGAAACACCCTAATTTCTAAAACCAAAATTATTTCAGTTGTATGCAAAAAGAAACCGCCTATCTGCTCCCTTCACCCCACCAATTTTTTTGACTGTGACAATGAAAGAAGGTGTTACAATGGCATGTGGTGCTCAGGCTTCAAAAGCAAACGTAGTGAAGAGTTAATAACCCAGGAACTAAGTACTGCCGGACTAAAGGCCCATCTACTAGCATTGTGTCTCTGATGGAAGCCAGCGCTTGATGCTTCAGAAGAAGGTGCAGGGAAACCCTGCAGTTGCCTGTCTGCCCTGGGTACTTATATGGCCCCGTTATCACATTATCTGAGAGCCTCAGAGTCTTCCATGTATTTATCCTCTCAACGTTCCTGTGAGGTCATGAAGTTGTTGGTAAATGGCATATCCACTTTGGGTTTGGTTCAGAAGGAAACTATTTTTTGACTGACCGAGTGAGATCAATTTCATTATAGTATGGGCTGAACTAGAAGGGCTGGTTAAATATTCTCCCCACAACTCCCCTCAAAACTTTTGTTGGATGGAAAATTGGGATTTTAACTAAATTAAAACTTTTATGGAAAATGCTTTGCTTTCCTCAACATTGTGGTGGTGGTGTTTTTTTTTTTTTAATTGGAAAACAAGTTTTTGACCAAAACCAAATAACAAACAAAAACTTTTCAGCGTTTTGTTTTTTTTTTTGTTTTTTTTTGTGGTCAAAAAGTGAAAGAGCCAGACAGGCTTTAGGTTAAGGCAGCAGGACACAAAAAGGGCCACTGTGAATAAGAGGTTTTGAGTGCTTCTTGTTTACCTTCTGCTTTAATATGAGCTCTCCAGTCATCTCTCTACACCAGCCACATGTGCGTATGTTTCCTATTCTATGGTAGAACATAACAATTGAAGATCTAGATGACAAAGAACAATAATTGTTAGTTATTCTGAGTAATATGAATAATTTCTGTTCAGTGCCGGTATTAGACTGGAACTCGTGGATTCATTTGCATAGGGAAAACTAGAATCCTCTGAGAGTGTCACAAGATCTGTGAAGATCTAAGACTTTCTTAAAATTCAGGATCTATCACGTTTCAGAATAAAGAAAAGAAGAACAAGGCCAATCAATAAATGGGTGAAAATGGACCATCTCACCGTACCTAGTCGGTAGTGTACCTTCGCGATCATTTTCAGTAAAGGCTAATGCCAGCCTCTGCATAATTTCACAAGAGATGAATGATAGGTTGAGAACAGGTGCAAGTCATTACAGGTTGATGACCTGTACTGTGCTCACCATCTGTTATACTGAAATGGCGAGCCTGTCTGGTGATAAATGACCACACATGGGTTATCCCAGTTAGAAAGCCCCAAGGATCCACTATATTTGGTGACCTTGATAATATGGTTTCCAAGTTCTGAACTGCAGGGAGATGGCGGTAATTCATCAGAATGGTTGTGGTGTTTGATAGATAATGAGGATTATATAAAGGCAGCTACCAGCCAAGAACACCCTATAGGCACTAATTTAATCAAATGTATATCTGTTCTGGATTTGCCTGCTGGAGTGTAGCATATGAATACAGAGTTATTACTGGATCTTGGTATTTCTGCATTCAGTCTAATCTATTCATATCTGTTGGTGGCTGTCTAGTTTACTTCTTTCTTTCTAGCTAGTATCTAGCAATCTAATCTGGCTAAACTAGCTAACACAGTCCTCTCTCCAGCTAGCTTATCAAACCTGCCTAGGTAGGTGATATAACTGAAGCAAGATGAGAAAATTTCCCCCCCTCTTTTAATACACTTAGTCTTTCAGGTGTGAAATAAAACTAATTTTGCAAGCAACATTAAAATATTTTTGTTTAGGAATGTGTTTTAACTCTTAAAATATGATGATTATATTAATGATGATCATGATACTCTGCCCCCTTACAGTAGCTGGCTGAACTGGATCGATATGGAAGGTATGCACCCCTAAATGGCAGCCAAAGTTTTTTCAACTTCTATAAAAGGGACATAATTCTATTATTCAGTTCGGTAGGAAGGTTACAAGGAACTATGGAAAGGTGATCAGTTTTGCTTAAATTCAGTCGTGTTTTAGCATAATTTCTATAGGACTTTTTCGTTTTATTTCTGGTAGGTTTTTTTTCTTTTTTCTTTTTTTAAATTACAGAAGGTTTGTTTTAGTGAGTAAACTTCCGTAGCATCAGCTTGACAGTCAAGTTGTATTTCCGAGACAGGCTACTGTCAAAATGCCCTCTTCCCTTGGAAAACGCAAACCCAATGATTACTGAGAAATCTCCAGAAACAGCTAGCGTGTTTGACGCCCTGTAGTAATTACTGACATAGTGGCTGGGTACAGATTGAGTGTTTGTTAGGTATTCAGAGCAGCATGAACAATTCGGAGGCGACAAAGGAAAGAGAGAAGATGGAGATGGAAAAATAACGGCTTAGCTCTCCTGCATCCTTTAACGTTAATGAGTCTCTATTCCAGCCTCCTGAAGTAAGGCACATGAAGCTACTGTGATGTATTGGGATGGCTGCATGTTGGAATTGGGCCTGAGCCTCAGATTTGAGCGCTAGGGCTTCACTCGTGACCCTTGTAATATCTCTGATTTCACACCAGACACAGAGGCACAGCCAAGGTGGTTCCAACAAAGACCTTTATTGTAGCCTGCTCGGAGGTAGCTCTGCATGCAACACACATGGATCCAGCTAGTAGCGTTTCCTACTGAATCTCTGAAAGACACTGTTCACCATACCCCTTGAGGAGTGGTCTATATGCTTTTATTTGGATCATTAATCCCAGGGGATTGGGAGGGCGTGGCTGGGTCTGCTTGTTAAGAGGTGCCTATAGATGGGCACATTAGGGGCTATTTAAAGAGCGCAACAAGAAGTTTTGTTGGCCCTACAAAACCCAGGAACTGTACTGTGTATTAAGTGCCATCTACTGGCACCCTAATCTATTAACTGTTCACATACAAGCAGACATCTCTCTTTTATGGGAAGCAGTGTAATCTAGTGAATAGAGTACTGGACTGGGATTCAGGAGACCTCGATTGGACAAGTTGTTTTATTTCTTTGTGCCTCATTTTATCCGTCTGTAAAATGGGAATAATGAATCTGTCCTCTTTAGTAAAAAGCATTGAGTTCTACTGATGAAAGATGCTATATAAGAGCTGGGTATTAGAGAGCTTTCTCCTAACACTCCCTTCCCAAATTGCTCAATAGCTTTGGCAGTTGCTTTGACTCACTAGCTGGTCTTCTGTCCTGGCTAACCGTTCTTTTTGGGTGCTCTTAGGCAGGAGAATTAATGGTTGAGAAGCCCCTTTGAGGTTACCAGGTTACTGCATCTACCCCGAACTTGTGACAGCACTACCCAAGCTTTGTGCTTTCCAAGTGTCATCATCTAAGACTGAGGTGGGATGGAATCCACCCGATGGGGGTAGGGAAGAGGATGGACCAATAGGTAACATTGTCCTTCCACTCAGGCATTTTGTGAGGCTTCATGCTTTGAGATCCTTGAACGGAAGGCTCTGCATAAATGCAAAGTAGTGGTAGGAGTATTGCATGCAAGTCAGCCATTGACCTCTGAACAAAAATACAAGTGTTCGCATGGTTATTTCCAGAACAGAAACCTTCTTCGCGTCACAGCTGCTTTGAAATGAAAATTGAAAGACAATAAAGTAGCATGCAGCTCAATAACTGTCTGGGTCAATGGCAGGCTTGCGCGCAGGAGATCACCAGCATTCAGTCTGAATGGCTAATTTCTTTGTGCAGAAAGTGTAACTTGAAGTAAATGAGAAGGGTTACCTCCCTGTAGTCTGGAGATGCTATTTTTACACACCTCTTAGAATACCACTCCCTTTTTTTAGCTCTCTCACCTTGCATCCTAGAAACTAATTGCAAATGCAACTGCCTGTGCCAAGCAAACTTTAATAAGGGCACCTCGGGAGGTGTTGTGTCATTCTTAGCAGCAGGAAAAATAATCAATACTTGGAAAAACTAAAATCCTGGAGTGGGCTTCAGAAGTACAAAGTCCTTTCCATCCTGTTTGTGTGAGCGACTGACCTTTCTCTGTCTACCTTTAATGACTGTTGGCA
Organism: Chelonia mydas; assembly: GCF_015237465.2. Classification (NCBI taxonomy): domain Eukaryota; kingdom Metazoa; phylum Chordata; order Testudines; family Cheloniidae; genus Chelonia; species Chelonia mydas. The sequence continues at coordinate 9,762,464 of NC_057859.1, read as the reverse complement.
GTTCTGCCTTCTAACAGACTCGTTATTGAGGTTTGAAATTAACCCCTTAATCTGTGATTGACTCTCTGTGGTGTACATATTAAGATCAGCCACTTACTGTACACTTTGCAATACAGCATGTCCTCGTTAAGATGACTTAACTAGATAATGTTTTTGCAACCTATGTCAGCACCTTGTCATATGAAATGGCACCACCTTCCCTTTTCATTCTCGTAGGGCACTTGTCAGTTCGTTTTCCCTTCCTGCCAATGTTCTCCATGATCTCATTTTTCAAGAATGCGCCTCTCAAGCAGAGGTGTGACAAATGGCTTTAAAACAGCCCAAGTAGTTAGCAAAATTGGGATGGCTGCCAATCCTTAAATGCTGTGGTTGCTTATGAGAGAGAAGAATTCAGTGAATGGAGCTGGGGTGAATGGTGAACAAATATTTCCATTAATAATTTAGCTGATGGTTGACAGAAAAAACTTCAGAAGAGGACAAACATTCCATAACTGTCCACTACCAGACATATTTGTACCAGGTTTAGAACAATGATGCTGTTGTGTCTAGGCACTTCTGCAATACCCACACATAATAAATAAAGGTTTCAGAGTAGCAGCCGTGTTAGTCTGTATCCGCAAAAAGAAAAGGAGTACTTGTGGCACCTTAGAGACTAACCAATTTATTTGAGCATAAGCTTTCATGAGCTACAGCTCACTTCATCTGATGTTAATAAATAAATGTAAATAAATTTGTTAGTCTCTAAGGTGCCACAAGTACTCCTTTTCTTTTTATAATAAATAAAGGGATTTTTGAACCTTCCGTTGCAGCATCTGGTTCTGGCCGTTGTCCGAGAGTATACTGAAGGAGATGGATCATTTTTTAAAATCTATATGACAGTAGTACTTAGACCTGCCAAACAGAGATCGAGGCTGCATTGTGCTAGGCGCTGTACATGTACAAAGTAAGAGACAGTCGCTGCTCACGGTCTCGACACACAAGACAAAGGATGGGGAAAAGGAAGCATTGTCTTCCCTATTTTACAGGTGGAGGAATGAGAGTATAGCTCAAGAGATATGCCCAAACTGAAATGGTATCTCTGGTCTTATTTAATATGGCAATTACTATGTTTTTTAGATCCTTTGGCCATTTACAAAGCTGATCGGATAATAGAAACATTTTTTCAGTTTGTCTTAAAAAAAAAAGAAAAAAAACTATCCTGGAGTCCTAAATCTGGGAATTTCAAAGTTGCATCCAGTTCAGTGGGGGGTAGGAATTATTTGTATTACTGTAGCACCTACTGGCCCTAGTTATAGACCCAGATCTTATTGTGCCGGGGTGGTACAAACAACAAGATCTGCAAGGGAAGGGAAAGAACCCCAGTTCGGCATGCCCTGCACTGGAGGATGATTAACGAATGCGCTCCTGGCGAGAAGAGGCAGAGCTAGGCCTTAGACCAGCGGTTCTCAAACTTTTGTACTTGTGGCCCCTTTCACATAGCAAGCCTCTGAGTGCAACCACCCCCTTCTAAATTAAAAACACGTTTTATATATTTAACACCATTATAAATGCTGGAGGCAAAGCAGGGTTTGGGGTGGAGGCTGACAGCTCGTGACCCCCCCATGTAATAACCTTGCGACTCTCTGAGGGGTCCCGACCCCAAGTTTGAGAACCCTTGCCTTAGACTTGAGGGCATGTTTACGCTTACTGGGAATCGACACTGCAGTGATGGATCCACCGGGGGTCAATTTAGCGGGTCTAGTGAAGACTGATCTCTCTCCCGTTGACTCTGGTACTCCACTGGAACGAGAAGTGCAAGGTAAATGGATGGGAGAGTGTCTCCCATCAGCACAGCGTGGTGTAGACACTCCAGTAAATTGACCTAAGCTGTGTCGATTCCAGCTATTCTACATTCTTCAAGTAGCTGGAGTTGCGTAACTTAGGTCGACTTAGCCCCATAGTGTAGACAAGGCCTGAGGGATTCAGTTGTGGAGAAAACTGCAGAGGAGACGGGTCTCTGGTGGAGAGACACCCTGGGATAGGATTTAACAGACAGGAAACAATGGAGAGAGAATACTACAGGAGCAGTTAGGCTCTAAGATAGTGCCAAAAAGGGAACGAGAGAAGCCTGAGAAGGGTGGAAGGGCGATTTGTTTGTAGATTTGTTTGGACTTTAATTTGTACTTGTTTGTGCTACCCAGGAAAGGGGTTAGACTTTCATGTGAGCTGGCTGGTAGGCCAAGCCACAGAACACACAGATACAGAGAGGCCATTGCAGGTCCATGGGTGAGCCCCAGTAGGGGGCGTCAAAGGTAGTGACTCTATGCAACAGTGCAGACAGAGATGGGATGGGGGGCACCCATGAGGTGAGGATGTGTTACTGCAGGCACCTAACTTCCTTAGGCTCCTTTGCAAATCCCAGCCAAAAATTCCTCTTATCCTGCATGGGGGGATATCTTAGTCTGCAGGGTGAATAAATCTAGTATCCTGTAAAAAGGCATTTCCCCTTCTGCAGGGAGGGCGGAAGACTCCAGGAGCGAAATCCTGGCCCCACTGAAGTGAATGACAGAACTCCCATTGACTTCAGTGGGGCCAGGCTTTCACTCCAGGTTCGTTGATGTGGAAAGATTGGGTTGGCTGGATTAGATTTTCAGAAGCACTCTCAGTGGGACCTGTTTAGGAAAATCTGTCTGCTTCATTCAGGTGCCTGAAGGTGCGCTGAGTTCTTTTGAAACTCCCACCTTGTGAGGGGGGCGGGATGTACAAATGCTACACTTGGGAATGGGGTAAAGGAGTAGCTCTCGTCACAGGAGGCACGGGCACCCGTGCTGCTGGATGTGCTTTCAGTGGAAGTGGATCTAAAAAAGATGCAGTACAGCTCAGCCAGTGCAAGAGAGCAGACCTGCACTGGTTGCTCATGCAGGAATCCAGCAGGTGTCCCATGCTGCCCCAAAGCAGTCCTCAACTCAGAGCTGCAAGCCACTGCAGAAGAGACAGAGGAGCGTTGGCCCGTGTGCGGGAGGGAAGCTCCAGACCCCCTTCTGGTGGGACACATTGTGGGCTGTTAGTCAGGCCTTCACCATACTTCTTGAGAAGCAAGGACACATAGGAAGTAACCCATGGAGCAGGCTGGGTACTACCTTGGCCAAGGTCGCTCCCCTGAATTGTCTGTCCCAGGGCCCTGGGTTGGAACCTGGAGGAGCGGGAGGGCCTGGGTTCCCCTGTCACCAATCCTGGACTTGAACCTCTACCACCACTAGCACTAGGCTATCTGGTGCTCTGATCACTAGGGGACATGGCCTAGGGAGACGGTGTCCCATCACAAACCCCACTTGGATGTACTGTGAGCCCCTTTGGCGTCTGGCCTGATGGGGCTTGTCATAAATATAAAGGGAAGGGTAAACATCTTTAAATCCCTCCTGGCCAGAGGAAAAACCCTTTCACCTGTAAAGGGTTAAGAAGCTAAGATAACCTCACTGGCACCTGACCAAAATGACCAATGAGGAGACAAGATACTTTCAAAGCTGGAGAGAGGGGAAGGGGACAAAGGGTCCTCTCTGCCTGTGAGATGCTTTTGCCGGGACCAGAGCAGGAATGCAGGTCAGAACTCCTGTAAAGATTGTTAGTAAGCAATCTAGTTACATATGCTTTAGATTCTGTTTTGTTTAAATGGCTGATAAAATAAGCTGTGCTGAATGGAATGTATATTCCTGTTTCTGTGTCTTTTTGTAACTTAAGGTTTTGGAGTATTCCTTGGTGTGTAGTTGGGGCCTTGGGCTGCCCCCGGTAGTAGGGTGTGGTCTGAGGGTGTCCCATCCCTACTGGCCAGAGGAAAAACCCTTTCACCTGTAAAGGGTTTTTCCTCTGGCCAGGAGAGATTTAAAGGTGTTTACCCTTCCCTTTATATTTATGACAGGGCTTTCTTACTGATGCCGTCTGGTCCTTACTTTTTTTCCCCGATGCATGTTTATTTCAGATCCCTTTTGAGTTCCTCAGATGACAGAGCCAAGAGAGTGAATCTTTTTACATGGCGTCTTTGTGGATAACGGCAGCTTAGTCTAGTACAGCTACAATGGCTAATATAATTTAATTTCCTCATAAATTTTTAAATTGAAAAGGTGAAACAACAGAAGGCCCTCGTTGATGTTGAGCAAATGAATTATTTCTCCAGAGGAGGAAGTAACAGTGTGGCAAGTAGTTGTAATTTACTCTCAGATTTTGGCATGTCAACAATCAGGCATCAGTTGCAAATCTGCTGGCTCTTCCCCAATGTGTTCTGACTCCTCCCTCAGTCACTATTTCCGAGACTGAACGGAACAATGACTTCGGAGAAGTCCGTGCTAGTCTATTCCCTCTCTTGACAACCACGCATATAATTATCAGCTTGATAAGTTTCTCAGGAGACCTGATTAGCTTTTCCAACAAAGCAGACTTGTGCTGTCGTCCCTTTGTTTATCTAAACATCAAATCGCTTTGCTGCTTAATGCACAAAAGAGGAATACATTTTGTTACATTTTTACCCTGGTGTTCTTGATCTTTGGAACTTTTGCTAGGTCTTTGTAGGCCATCAAAAATAAATACATGATTACAGGATTTTACCACATTGCGTCATTCCAGCAAAGATGCATTTGTTTCATTCCAAAACTTACCTTCCAGTGTTACCTAAAGTCCCCACCCAGACCAGTGCTTCACTGTGCCGCTGAATGGGTTGTTGACTGCAGGGAACAAACCTGGTATCTTTGGGTCTAAAAATATGAGCCTCTCCTACTCTGAGCTAAAAGATCTAACGTCTCTATTCATGATCACCCTTAAGCGTGTACTTAACCTGAAGCTGTTGGGAATATGGTTGGACTTACACATGTGCTTAAGGGCCTCAGAATGGTAACATTTTACACCCTAAGATAAAAGGCAGTGGTGAATTGGGCCCGTGAAGTCAGACAGTGGGGAATTAGATCCCATAGTCCCTGCACTAGAGAGCTCACAATTTGAGAAGACAAAGGGAGGGGCAAAAAGGAAATAAAACGTACAGTTCATTTAAAAAAATAAATAAATCCCATCACTCCTGAATTGTATCTATTGGAGCGTAAGGAAGCAGCTTTGGTTACATGTGAAATAAAAATGCCAGAATTTAATTATTCCAGTGAAGCATGTTAATTGTAGACATTTACGATCATGCCCATTGCTCAGCAAAATGGGTCTCTTTATTCAACAGCAGTGATGGCTTAAAGAAACTTAATTTATTTCCTGTGGAGGCTTAAAGGACCTTTTCAGACCAAAAAGTAGATAGCAGCTAAGTGCTTTGGAAAGGAATTATTTTGAGGCCAGTAGCTTGTTTTCTTAAGTGACTTCAAAATGCTCAACAAAACTATGAAAATGAAGTTTAAAATTGCGTGTATATGTATTACATAACTTCACACAACTTAGCATTTCTCCCTCTTTTTCCCTCCGATCCCCCCCTCTCCCACAAGAGGCTCTTTTGTTCTGTAATTGTCTCTTTTCCAGATGACGAGTATGAGGAATTTAGTTGTCTCCCAAACTGCATGTTGCTGAGCATTCTGTCAGCTTGCTCCTGTATTTGTAGTCCTTGAGAAGAAGGATTTTTTCCTTTCTTCCTCCAGCTTCAACGTCCTGTCGTGGGTAAAATAAAACGTCCTCCTCTTCACTGCTTTACAGTTCCCTTGAACAAGAAAGACTTAAATCCGATGAAACACGCCATAGTGCTTGTATTAATCATTTTAAAGCAAACCCACATTTCATAGGGCAGAAACATTCTAAACCAGGGGGGTCACTGGTGCTTTTGAGTAATTGGACTTTATTGTGAATAACTTCAGGCTTTTATGATAATAAACAGTGATCTGATGTTGCCTTCTGTTAGCCACTTTAAGAATTAAGCTGCGGTTCCTCACAGGCACTTGACAAGAATTCTGAAACTGAAATTGAACTGATAATTAGTTCAGGCTTTGCTCCTGAAAATATATCCCCTCGGTTTTGACAGTTTGTTAGCCAACCAATTTTCAGTTGAACTTTTCCCCCGCTGAAGTTTAGTACTCTAACTTCCTCTGTTTTGACTTTGTTAATGCAAGCAGTAACTGTTCTGTAAGGCTATGACAACTATTTCTGAGGATAATTAAAAATTACTCCTGCTATTCCATTGGTGTGTCTATTTCTTTAGTCTCGGTGCAGCAGCAGGAACTATGCAGCCTTTACAAAGAAGCATCAGCTTGCCTTATAGCTCATAAATCACCGATATCTGGGTACAAATGTGTGTATCGTAAGTGGGTCAGCAGACAGCCATGCATAGTAGTATAGCAATTAACTTGGTCTGTGTTTAGTCCTGGTCCTTATCAGACAGTGATAAAAGGTAAAAAGCAACAGGCAGCATTTGCAGATTAGGAAGGAAATAAACTGTAATGAGAGGAAACCCCCACCAAACAAACCCCTCCCCGCCAAAATATGGAAGTGCCACATTACGAAAATCAGGCCCCAGTTCAACAGAGGACTAAACTTGTGACTAAGTCCAATTCAAGCCAGTGGTCCATTCATGTATTTCATTTGAGTCACATGGGCCCAGATTCTCAATTCAGTGGGAGTAAGGTGCCTAAATACATATGAGGATCTCTCGGCCATGCTTAAGTACTTTGCTGAAGTGGGCCCTTCAGGTGTCGCTTGTCCTGTGAGATGAGGAGATAATAGGTAGATTCTCTCCTCTTCTCCCATGTTAGTAAATTTGAAATAAAAATCTAAGCTCAGGATTAGGGGTTTATCAAGGGATAACATTTATAAAGGCTGGTATAGTTTGGGCCAGTGGTTAGGGTATTGTGACATGACACAGAAGCCTTGGGTTCAAGTCCTTCCTCTGTCATAAATATCCACCTTGGGCAAATCACTTCATCTCTCTGGGTATGTTTATACTGCACACTACGCCCACGTTGCAGCTCAGGTTTGATATCAAGCCCTCCTTCTGTCCACACATGCATCGGTCTGACTCAAGTCCGCAAGTGCTCCAGATTCAGCTGCTATAATCCTGCTAGGAGGGAGAGATCAGAGCCCAAGTCGCACTGTGACGTGGGTCCAAACCCTATCATTCAGTTCAGCTAATTTATCAACAGCACATCATGACTCAACCTGGATTTTTTTTTTTATTTTGCTAATCATTCCTTTTAATTCAGCACCATATCCTGCCACTGTGATGAGGATAACACGAGACACTTGGGCAGTTTTATTCTCCTCATGCCTAGTCTTTGACTATCATGATAAAATATAGCTTTGGAATTTATTAAGAGAACTCCATTTAAATACCTACCTGAGACTATGTCTCTCAAAGTGCTTTCCTTCGTTGGCGTCTGTATGCATGGGACGTACCTCTTTAGTCGCTGAGTAAGACTGCTCATCTGCCTTTTCATTCCAGGCTGAATAGCTAATTGTCCCTGATGTCCACTTTCATCTGTTACGGGGCATACATAAATCTTTAAATCTGCAAGGTTAAGGATCTGCCAAGAGATGTTCAAGAATGATAAAGCTCCACCTGGTGAGTTGGTTACAAAGGTCTGGGTGAAGTGTCTTATACAAGCAGATGTTTTTAAAAGAGTGTGTGACCTGATTCTGCTGTTATCTAGCTCTTCTTAGGAGTCATGTGGCCAGATGTTTCAGGCATCCATCCAAGTCTCACTTCAGGTTTTGCACATAACTGCCATTCACTAGCTAACTCCCCCACCACCACTCCACCAGAAGCTTCTATGTGATCTTAGGCAAGTCATTTAGCCTCTCTGTGCCTCAGTTCCCCACCTGTAAAATGGGAATGATAGCACTTCACTATGACACAGGGATGTGATGAGGGTAAATAGATTAAAGGATGTGAGGCACTCCACTACTGCAGTGAGGGGGCCACATAAAGACCATAGATAGGTTGGTACAGGAATGGCAAGCCTCCTCCTTTATGAAACAATATGACATAATGATAATATGCAGGTTTGGCCTGCCCTAGACTCCCAGCAAAGAAAAAAAAATCAGAATGACCCCTCCAGAATGTTGGCACTTCACTATCCTCACGTATTTCCCCCCCCCTCCCCCCAGCAGGAATGTTTTCGCACAGGTCTGAGTCACCCAGATTCAGAGATGCAATGCTCTAAATTTCCTTGCTCTGCTTGTCACAGTCCAAGCCAAGGAAGTAGTTTTCCAGATTTAAATAACTCCCAAGTCTCTTGCACACTTTAGGTTTTGCTTCTGTTGCACGTTTTGTGATGCCCACCCCCTTGGCCCACATGTACTGGGGATTGAACTGGAGATATCTGGAGCTGAAAGCATCAGCCTCTACAACGTTGAGCTAACGAGCCAGATTATTTAGCTGGTGCTGTAACAGACTCCTATCCCCTGTAGATCGGGCACAGGGTGGGTGGAATCTGTAACACTCACCAGTAGGTCACAAAATAGCAGTGTGGATGTTTTGGTGTGGGTGGAGTTTGGAGCCTGTCCCTGTAGCTGCAATGTCCAGACTGCTCTTTTTAGAACAATCGTTCAAGCCCTGCTAGCATGAATCTGTCTACCTGGGCTGGGAGGCTTGCCAGCGTAGACATACCTTATGTGTCAATCTTAGCCTATGAATGAGGCTTAATTAAAAGGCTTTGCTCATGGAAACTGGGAAGGAGTTGAGAATAGACTCCTAACCACAAACTAGAAGGGAGAGGATGGATGGTCCTTCCTAATGGTTAAGGTGCGAGCTTGGCATTCTGGAGACCGGAATTTTGTTCTGCCATAGACTGCCTGTGTGATCTTAAGCAAGTCACGTAAGCTCGCTGTGCCTCACTTTCCCACCTGTAAGAGGGGGATGGTACCACTGTACCTCCCAGGGTGTTGTGATAATGAATACAGTAGCAACTGAGAGTTATTAGGAAACTGAAAATGTTCTGCTTTTCAGTTGCTGAAAAGCAACCTTTTTATTATTATTATTATTTTATTTTGGCAAAAAGTCAAATATTTCCACTGAAAATATATTCCTTTTTTTGCATCAAAATTTTCCATGGAGGAAACAAAGAAACACATTTTTCCAAACAGAATAGTTGGTAGCAAACTTTATTTATTTTGCCTCCAGCTTCTCTTGATCTTGAATTGAGGCATGAAATCTCGGGGAAGAGCCTCACGACAAACAAGTTCTCGTTTCTAGTTATTTATTTTAAAAAAAGCTTCCTGAACTCGTCTGAGCCTGGTGAGACCAACTTAATTAAATTCAGTTGTCTCATAGCAAGTCACCTCTTCCAACAGCACTGTATTTAAGACTGTTACAAAGCTTGAACAGCTTGAATCCAATTACGGCTGCATGGTACAAATGGCGGCAGATGACTCTCTCCAGGTGAACCTTGCAAGTTCTTTCCACCGGGGTCTAATTTCAGCCAAACAGCCCGTTGCAACACTGTCCTAGATCAAGATGCTCTGCCAATACTTAGATTTCACTGTATCGAAACAAGGACACCCATAGTTTGCAGAGTGGTCATTACAGTCTGTGCTATCAGCCTGTACTCAGTAAGGTTGCAGTCTGCCTTAAATTAACACTATTTGTGCTCAGCACTCACGCACTTCTTTATGATCAAGCAGATCATTTCAAGGTGTGGGTTGTTTTTTCTTCTTTCTATTTCTGGTCCTCCCCACCCATAGAATCATAGAATAACAGAGTTGGAAGGGACCTCTGGAGGCCATCTAGTCCAACCCCCTGCCCAGAGCAGGACCAATCCCCAACTAAATCATCCCAGCCAGGGCTTTGTCAAGCCTGACCTTAAAAACTTCTAAGGAAGGGGATTCCACCACCTCCCTAGGTAACGCATTCCAGTGTTTCACCACCCTCCTAGTGAAAAAGTTTTTCCGAATATCCAACCTAAACCTCCCCCAATGCAACTTGAGACCGTTACTCCTTGTCCTGTCATCTGCTATCACTGAGAACAGTCTAGAGCCATCCTCTTTGGATCCACCTTTCAGGTAGTTAAAAGCAGCTATCAAATCCCCCCTCATTCTTCTCTTCTGTAGACTAAACAATCCCAGTTCCCTCAGCCTCTCCTCATAACTCATGTGTTCCAGTCCCTTAATCATTTTTGTTGCCCTCCGCTGGACTCTCTCCAATTTTTCCACATCCTTCTTGTAGTGTGGGGCCCAAAACTGGACACAGTACTCCAGATGAGGCCTCACCAATGTCGAATAGAGGGGAACGATCACGTCCTTCGATCTGCTGGCAGTGCCCCTACTTATACACCCCAAAATGCCATTGGCCTTCTTGGCAACAAGGGCACGCTGTTGACTCATATCCAGCTTCTCGTCCACTGTCACCCCTAGGTCCTTCTCTGGAGAACTGCTGCCGAGCCATTCGGTCCCTAGTCTGTAGCGGTACATGGGATTCTTCCGTCCTAAGTGCAGGACTCTGCACTTGTCCTTATTGAACCTCATCAGATTTCTTTTGGCCCGATCCTCCGGTTTGTCTAGGTCCCTCTGTATCCTATCCCTACCCTCCAGCGTATCTACCACTCCTTACCCAGTTTAGAGACCCCTTCCCCTCTGCCGTTGATTTTCCTTTTATTCTATTTTTATTTTTCATCTGAGATTCGTATGTCAAGCCGACCTGATCCGCATTGCTATGGTGACGGAGGTCACTCATGAAGACTGCTTGGTTTTACTGAGATTCACCGAAGCATCCAAACGATTACGAGAAAACTAATTTTTAAAAGCATTTTAAGAGTGAATTTAGGGCCTGATCCAAAGCTTATTCGGTAGTTTTCTTGCCATGGATTTTAATGGGCTCTGGATCCAGCCTTTTGAGCCTATGGAAAGTATCAGACTAATTTGCCAAGAGACTGTAAAATCTTTTAATTATCCACAGCACAGGCACGCTATTGGCAGTGGCAAGCTTCTGCTTAAAGAAGCCTTAGGGTTGGTCTGACAGAGGAAAAAAACAGAAAATGGCTTTTGGACAAAACGTTGTTTTGTTTTTGTTGCAAAAAAAATTCTGTTTTCATGGAAATGCTGTGTCACAAAACGATCACTCCTTATCTGACCCTTGTCATCCTCAAAGGAAACCTGGGCAACACCTTCAAAAGTCACACATGGGAGCTTAAAGTCATAACGTTGCTACACACTAAAAATGAGATCTTAACAAAGACACTTAGAACAATCTGTAACCCACTTATCCTACTTTGTCCTACAGCTGGAAAGGTGTTCCCAGAAGATGGGAATGGGCTACAGGGCATGGATCACTTGATGATCACCTGTTCTGTGCGTTCCCTCTGGGGCACCCGGCACTGGCCACTGTCGGAAGACCGGATACTGGGCTCAATGGACCTTTGGTCTGACCCAGTCTGGCCATTATGTTCTGATGTGATAACTGTCTCTTGTAATGTGTGTTAACTCCTTATGCTGTTCCACCTTGTATTTAGATGTGACACTCTGATTACCTTTTCCAGACCTGAAGAAGAGCTCTGTGTAAGCTTGCCAACAAAAGTTGGTCCCATAAAAGATATCACCTCACCCATCCTTTTTCATTGTAGCAGTTTCTAAACCAAGATAGTTGTGGTGATACAAAAATTGTGCATAGGGCAGTAGAAAGACCAGGAAGGGCAACTGAGGCTCAGAGAAGTGAAGAGACTTGCCCAAGGTCACACAGCGAGTTGGTGGCATAGCCGAGAAGGAAGTGATGAGTTTGTTGGCTCCCAGTTCTGTGCCCTATTCACGCTGCCTCCCTGAAAACCCTACTTTTATACTGTAGTTAAAGGGGAATGATTTATTTTTCTCTCCTTTTCTTCCTAGGACTTTCCTTCTAACTATTTTTAAGGATTTCCCTATGTAGCTCAAATCCCAGCCTGTGTGAAACCTTAGTTTCTTTCTTTTCTACCATTGGTCTCCCTGTCCCTGATTATGATCTCTCATCAGTTTTACACCTCCTGTGGCCTGAGTGCATACCCTTCACTTAAGCTCTAAACCCAGTTTGGAATCAGGCCCCGGCTCTGTCAAAGCAAAGATCATTGCTTTCTTTGCTCTCTTTCCTTCCACAATATTTATTATTAGGGTGTGTTCTTTATTGTCAACATGAGTACTCATTATCCTGTAAAACCAGGGCCGGGAGGGGGCGGGGAAGACATTCAAATTAAATTAATTTGTTTTGCAATGAACCATGGACTCAGGAGCCAATTTTCCGGACAAATGTCATGCTGCAACTTCAGATGTTGCCATAAATTGTGTTAAAATTTATTCCCTGGTATGCAAAAGCACACTTTTGAGTGTCTGCTTTGACCTTGAGGTAAATTAGAGACAATTCTTCGGTGGATGATAGGAGTCATTGGCTATATCAATATGTTCTGTCAAGCAGTCGGGTTTACTTGTATTAAATTCCTTATACGGTAAATTAAACCAATTATATTCATGTCTGAACTAGACTGGGATTCAGACAATTTGAGTTCAGTTCCCAGCTCTTCCTTGCATAAGTCACTTAATCGTTCTGTGCTTCAGTTTGCCCATATGTAAAATGGGCACAGTAATCCTTTCTTTCTCCCACCTATTTGCACTGCCATCTCTTCTAAGCAAGGGATTCATTAATACTATGAGTGCGGAGGGTGCCTTGTAAAGTAGGGGCCTGATCTTGGTTGGAGCTAGGATAACATAAATAATAAAGCCTCAATTGCCTTCATTGACGACAGGATCATCAGACGCTAGGGCCCAGATGTTCAAAGGTATTTAGGCACCTAACCCCCACAGTTAGGTGCCTAAATACTTTGAGGATCTGGGCCTTAGTTTCTAAATGACAAATAGTATTGCCATGCTTAAGAAATTGGATCGAGACGGAATCACATGGCTGACTCCTGTCTGCGTCTGATGGCTGGATTCAGACAGCAAAACAAACAGTTCACCATCTATGCCCCAACCAAGTGCCTAGTGAAGTCAATGGAAAGACTCTCAACTGGTAATAATGAAGGCGCCTTAGAATGTTGCAGACTTCAGTTGCAATCTAAAAATGAGTGCATAATTCTGACCCTGTAACTCCATTCACGAAAGGTCTGTGAAGAATGTTATTTTCTGTGGTTTGCAGCTCTGGCACAGGTTGATAAATATCTAAATGAGGGATGTTAAACTAATATAATTTTATGAGACCTTGAAAGTAACTGCAATGGTGGACATGCGAGAATGATATAAGAAAAATCAAGTCACTAATAAGATACATATATTAGATCAAATGACTGGAAAGGAAGTAGGGAGTCTAATTGGAATTATTGGCTCGACTAAGGCAATGGGGCTTGCATAGATTTTTTTTAAAGCAATGCACAGGACAATTATTAAAGACAAAGGAGTGAAAAATTAGCAACAACGCTCCAAGTAATTCAAAGAAAGGAGAGGGCAATGTCTGTACAAGGACAGCAGATTACTTACACGTGAAATGAAAATAGTGGGAAGTATCTTCTGTTCAATGAGAGAAAAGTACGTGGAGAATAAATTTGAAGGGAAACACTGTGGACCAGTGGGGGTGGGGGGAGGAAAAGAATTGATTCAAACTTTGAAAAGGAGCAAATTAAGGAGAAACAGTATCTATCTATGTATTCACATGGCCCTTGTCTCTGTAATATCTGAGCATCTCATAATAACTAATAAACTTTTATTCTCAGAGCTACTTTGGGAGATGGGAAGCACTATTTCACACTCAGAAAACAGGGTAGGTTAAAGTGGTTTGCCTGAGGTCACAAAGGAAGTGTATTGCTAAACTGGGAATTGAATCCAGTTCTCCTGAGTCCCAATCCTGTGCCTGATCCACTAAATCTACCTTCTTACTAAGCCTCTAACTATCCATACTGTAACTGGCAGGGTCTATCATTAACCCCTGTCTAACTGAAATGAATGTGGACCTTTATGGTTTCCAGTTGTTCTGGTACAAATCAATACATTTAATTGCGTTTGACTGTATTCTTGATTTATTAAAACTGGAAACGCGAAGCAAATGTGGAGTAGAGTTGGGAGACAAGTCAGAACCCATGTGAATGGAAAGCAAAGGACAAGTTTGCATAAATCCGGGTCAACAGAAGTGCTGAGTTTCATCCATCCCTAGCTTTAAACCCCTGGCACACTGGCGTTTTACAACTGAAATTGCAATAAACCCTTTTAATAATAGCTGCCCTGTCATGAAATGATTGTTGTTCTATATACAGTAATGTTCCTCAGTGATCAGTGCTGATAGCCTCCCACTATAATCAGGATCAATTGAGTGTGTATAGCTTCTGAATAGCCTCACGGTGAAAGTATAAGGGGGGGGGGGAAAGGGGGGAATCAACCAGGAGAAAAAAATAGCGGAGACTCATTTTGCAGCTGAGAAGGACAAAGAGCTAATCTTTGAGTTGAGGCATTTTCAGTGCCCAGGGAGATAGCACTCAGGGAAGAATGGAAAAAGAGGTCACAATAAGGATACAAATGAATGAAACCTGTAGAGCTAACTTGTACAGCTAAAGGTTACAGGGATGTTTTATGATTGTTCTACGTCAGCCAGAGAACTCTTTGAGGCTGATATGACTCGCTCCTGCAGGCACTTTTGTTGCCACCCAGAATGGCAATGCATGCATCCTCACTAGAAAGGACCACATGGTAGACCGGTGAGAGAAAAGCATCCAAATGGGAAATTATATAGCCCCGGCCTCTCATAACCGACAGCTAGGGACAGGTTGTCTCCTGGCATCCATCACTGCAGCACGGTTAAAGTCGGTGGAGCTCCACCAATGAGCAGCAGCTGAGGATCTGGTGCGTGATCCGTCTCTGACACCAAACAGGCAGTCGTTTCTGAGAATGAATTACTTGTCTAAATGGCCTATATGCCACCACTGCAGACCTCTGTTCCCTGTCACAGGAAAGCACCGGTAAAAGCCCTGATTCTGCAGACCCTTAGGTTATGTCTACATAACAACAAAGACCCGCAGCAGGGAGCCCCAGAGCCTGGGCTCGCGCTCACGGTGCTTGTGCTGCATGGCCAAAAATAGCTTTGTAGCTACAGCAGCTCGGGCAGGAGTCTGGGCTCTGAAACCCAGCAGTGCTACTTTTAGCTCCTCAGTGGGGCCCCAAGACAGTTGACCTGGGCCCTGAGACATGCTGCTGTGGGGTTTCTTTTTCTTTTTCTTTTCTGTGATGTAGATGTACCCTGATACGCTTGCTTCACTTGAAGTACACAAGCAATTTAACTGAAGTCAATGCTGAAGTCAATGGGACCACTCAAAGCGAAGCACGTGCATAAATGTTTTCAGGAGGCAATTTGTAACTTGCGTGGGAGCAGTGAGCTTTTCCAGCCCTGATCCCCAGAACTTAATGGGTTAAAAATACGGTGCTTTAGAAAACAATTTGTGATACTAAATTCAATAATTTCCCCATAAAGCCGCTTGGAAAACAACAAAATAATAATTTTGGCAAGATTTTCTAAGGCTTTTTTTGTTTTGTTTTTCTTGGCTAGAAATTTTTAAACACTTTGAAATTCCCATCTCTAGTTACAAACCATCCTGTGCCATAACCCAAGCATCCAATGCTGCCTGCTAGCACCACTCTAGTGGCTGGATGATCATGTCCCTGCTCTGGGTCAAGATGTGTGGTCTTGTGGGTCTAAGTGGGGAAGTTTTTTGCCCTGCATATTTAGCCAGAATCTTAGCTGGTATAAGTTGACAAAGCCCTGTTGCTTTTAGTGGAGCTATGCCAATTTGAGAATCTGGTCCATTAGTTTACCAGGGATGTTTTAATCAGATATTTTTGTTGGGACCCAACTCTAGGCACCGCAACAGCTTTCAAACCATTTGGCGCGTCATCTTAGAACTTGAGCTGGGGTACACATTGAGCGTCACATGGGTATTACACTAGGCGAATTTAGATGGGATTTTTTCTCAAAGATCTGCTCTAGGGATCATTTTGGCCTGTATTCTACAGGAGGTCAGACTAGATGATCACAATGGTCCCTTCTGCCCTTGCACTCTATGAATAGAAAATTTGGAATTGAAAATGCTAAGTAGCCCCTAGTTCCCTGTAGCCACAATTCGGCAAAGCATGTAAGCAAGTGTTGAAATGCCTGTGATGGACAGAGGCCTCGCACCAGCATAGAAAGGGTTAAGGAGAGCCTTTGAGCCCAGCTAGCCTTGTCATGCTGTACCTGCAGCCGACGCCAGGCCTGGAAGGCTGAGGGTCTAGGAACGAGGACTGAGCTTTGCTTGCAGAGCTGTGGAGACAGGCCGTCTGGACAGAGCAGTCACTGCAGAGGAACAGCTAGACCCCATGGAGCGAGCAATGTGAGAATGAGAGACTGCTTGGGAGCCAACCTGAAGGAAAGGGCAAGAATGCCCCCCACTCCCCAGAAGGCTGGGGAATGGCCCAATACTGGGTTGAGTAAAGTTACATTTGCTTTTTGTAGTAGAACATGAAATATCCACAGCAATTCACTTTGGGGGTGCAGAGCCCCTCAATCCTGCCACAAGGGGGAAAGACTGAAGGGACAATTAGCTGGTAAGCCAGAACCTGCCTCAGTGAGCACCAAAGAGACTTCTCCCTGCTTCCCTTGGGAGGCTCACGGGGGGTTGGGGGGCGGGGGGGGAGGCTGCTCCAGCCACACCACTACAGTGCCATTGAAATTAGTTGAACACGTGCTTAAGCGCTTTGTGGAATTGGGGCCTGTGCTGTCGTCCTTCCTGTGTTGAATCCAGTTCCTTTGTATAGCTGGTAGATTAACAATTTATACAAACAATTCACACACAGCAATAGCAGGTATATCTTTCAATATTCTACTCCAGTTGCATTGTTCATGCCAGAAAGGGGCAGGTCTTTTAAATTACAAAAAATGAAAGTAGTAGAGGAAAACAGGAGTAAAGTTACCACCCAAGAGCAAGGTAACTCTTGGGATTGTAGGGGGAAAAAAAAGCAGTCTTGTAACTTTATTATGGCACTTGATCACGGTTATGAAAATGACATAAAGTTGCGAACAGTTATAATACAAAAAGGCAGTTACAAGAATGCAAAGTGGTCCATCACATACTCTGTATGACAACTTTATTACTGCAATGGGCTAATATTGCAACAGGGAAATAGAGTGCCCATAAGTTATTTTGAAACAAAACAGCACGGTAAGCCAATGTGTTACTGTGTGAAATTTATTTCTTATGAGGCACAATAATTATATTGAACGGTTACCAAAATGTACAGGCACAAGGGAATAAATTGAGCGATCAAAACAGAGATGGCTCTTTTATGTTGTAAGGACTTACAACAGCCATTGCAACACCGGCGACTTCTAGTCTTCAAAGAGTAGTGTTCTAGGGACTGAGCCAATGCCCATGCAAGTCAGCGGAAAGATGTCTATTGATGTCACTAGCCATTGGATTAACCCCTCACTTCGAAAAGTACTTGAGTGTGTGCCTAAGTTCTACTGAAGTCATTTCATTGGGAGGTTGAGAGGTATGTGTGTCTACACAACCTGTTGTTCTGTGTTTGTCTTCTAGATTAGTGGTTCTCAACCAGGGGTACGGAGGGGCTACATCAACTCATCTAGATATTGGCCTGGTTTTACAACAGGCTATATAAAAAGCACTAGCCAAGTCAGTACAAACTGAAATTTAACATGCAAAATGAGAAAGTCAGCCATTTTTCAGTAACAGTGTGTTGTCACTTCTGTATTTTTATGTATTTTTATTTAATAAGCAAGTAGTTTTTAAGTGGGGAGAAACTTGAGCTATGCAAGACAAAGGGGTACAGTAGTCTGGAAAGGGGTACAGTAATCTGGAAAGGCTGAGAGCCACTGTTCTAGATTGTAAATCCTCTGAGGCGACTGTCTTAATTTTGTGTTTTGTATGATGCTGGGCACCCTGTTAGCACTAAAGAGGTAACAGTATTGTGGAATCCCATCTCTGTATTAGAAAGAGTCATATTTGACAATACACCCCTCAGTATAACAAGGTGTATTAAGAATGGAGAATCTGATTTAGCTATTAATTTCCTTGGTTTGGGGGCTTTGGGTCAAAAGGTGAATGCTAGTTTTTTTGTCTTAAGACATCTGCATTTCATGTGTTGAGAACAAACTAACGGTGTAGTAAGGATGATCTAGTGGGTCAGGCACTGAACTGGAGAACTAGGTTCAATTCCTGACTCCACCTCTGATTTACCGAGTGACCTTGATCAAGTCCATCTATGCTGTGGGTATGATTCACTGCAGAGTTAACCTGGGGTCTTACCTGGGTCAGCACCATTGTTACTGAAAAACCTGTGACCTGGGTGTGGAGTTGTTTAAGCCCCAGGCTATCTGATGTGGCTGGGAGGGGATGGGTTAGAACTCTGGCTTTGCTTTAACTCAAGCTGGAACCTGTCCATTTTGCATGGGGACACAGGCTAAATCACTGGAGTGCTGATAATCCTCCAGTGCCTTCCCAAAATTCCACGTGAAGGACAGACAAGTTCTCCCATAATTGACTGGGAAAAAATCCTAGAGGATCTCATCAGAAAGAGCCATGGGATAGGGCTGCAGATCCACAGGAGTGAGCACAGAAACAACGAGGACACAGTAATGCAGGTAGGGCTTTGCTGAGGGAATGTACGCCCTGTGCCTCACTTCCCCATCTGTAAAATGGGGATAATACCTCCCTGCCTGACAGGGCTGATGTGAGGATGACATCCATTAATGATTTTAAGGTGCTTAGATGTTTCAGTGATGGGGGTCAGATAAATACCTGGATAAATGGTTAGGTGGAAGATTCTTCAGGAACTCTTGCTTTTTCAATGCATGTAAGCTAGAGGCTCACCCTCCACGAAATTTATTATTCGCTTAAAAATTCTGCACTGCCTTATTGTGTTCCAGATGAACGACATTTCCCTGCTGGCTATCAGAGGGAACAGTCTACTCTCACTACTTGGTAATTGTTTCCGCAAATATATCCTTTATTAAAAGCCTGCTGTTTTCCTGACTGTCTTATCTTCTGCTAAAAATAGTCTGATTAATAAAAGGGATATGTCAAGATAGATACATCTTTTTATATTTTTCCTGAGAATTAGAAAACACCAAACTGTACTCTGAGTTTCTTATATTAATGCAAATCTTGAACAGTCAGCACCATAATGATTCTTAAATCCTTTGTTCACCACAAATTTAGCTCTGTGGAGGTTCTCAGGGGCTGGCAATAAGATATTACCAGTCTGAATCCGATTAATGTTGGCAGTGATTAAAATTCAGGAACTAGCTGATCAGTTGTTTCATAGCCAAGTAACAAACCAGGATGCCAATGGCCTAGGTGGCCTAACGAACACGAGTTTGGGGGACAGCCCTATTTTGAGATCTCCCATAAACCACCAATATAAAGTATTGGGAAGCCCTCATCAAATTCTCTTTTCAGGCAATTGCATTCTGCCTACCTGAAATCTCTCCACTAGTTTCAAATGGATGCAGAGTAGGCTTGTTCCCTTCCTATTCGGTAATCAGTTTAATTTCACCCAAGATAGTAGCTGCATTTCGTTGATGCAGAAAATGAGCTTTGTTTTTTCTCTCTGGTTAGTTTTTATGTGTATATGTATAATATATATTATCAAGTCTGTAAAGATTAAATTAATGTCATTATGTAAATTCAAGATAAAATAGGATATTTGCTGCCATGAGTAGTACTCCGGATGTATGCATGTGTTGGGATACCAGTAAAAGAAAGACCTCATTTTAGCTCAGCGATGTGCTACACATAGTTATAATTGTCTGTGTCATTTGGGAGTCCTCCATGCTTTCTTGAGATTGCTGAAAAGAGCTTTGGAAGTAAAAATGGGGCTTTGTTTTCAGACATATAAAAGGCTCAGGTCTTGTCTGTATCAGTATCAGTACATCAGTATCACTGCATCGATTTTAGTGGAGTTACTCCTGGTTTACAACACTGTAAATGAGAGGAGAATCAGGCCCAGCATTTTCAGAAATATGTAATATATTCTGCAAACATCATCCTCAAGAGTAACTCCGTTGACTAAAAACACGGTTCCCCTCAGGAATGAGTGTGGCCCATTGTATCTTTCTCAAAACAATACAAGTTCTGAGGGTCAACTGGCCTGGACATAGCGGCATTAAGGAATGGGAATTACAACAGCACTGTGTGTTTGTGTTGATCTATGTAGGGCACCTTCTCTCTTCTAAAATCTACCTCTGGGATGAAACGTGTTCTTTGTAGGGATGTGTGGTTTACCCAACAGATGGGCAAGCTGCGAGGAGCTGCTCGGAAATGTGGAATATCTCCAGCTTCCATCGTGGTGCATGTTTGATGAAGAAGGTCAATAGAACACTAAAGGACTAAGGGTTTTCTCTGGGAGCATCAATCACCTGGAGTGGGAATGCAAGTTAACATCAATTAAGGGTTGACATCAGCTCAGGAGTGTTCACTTTCTGTGTACCGTATTGTCCATGAGAACCTTCCCTGCATTCAAACCAGCTGCCTCACTCAGTGTTCGGCGGTACAAGAAGGTTCAAAGATAGGCAGAGAAAATACTGCAAGTAGAAGCCATTCTCACACAGAGCAGCAAAGGTGTAAACATTGGGCTAGTTCCTCAGATTATGTAAATCAGCATAGCTCCAGTTAAATCAGTCTATCTATCATACTTGTATGACTCCTTTCTGTGTAGTATGTAAGCACCTCAGTCTTTTTGTGTACTTATCTTCACAACACCTCTGTGAGGTAGGGCAGTGCTCCTATCCCCGTATTACAAATGGGGAACTGAGGCCCAGAAATTCTAAGGGTATGTCTTCACTACCCACCGGATCGACGGGCAGTGATTGATCCAGCGGGGATCGCTTTATCGCGTCTAGTCTAGACGTGATAAATCGACCCCCGAGCGCTCTCCCGTCGCCTCTTGTACTCCAGCGCCGCGAGAGGCGTTGGCAGAGTCGACGGGGGAGTGGCAGCAGTTGACTCACCGCGGTGAGTAGGTCTAAGTACGTCGACTTCAGCTACGTTATTCACGTCGCTGAAGTTGCGTAACTTAGATCGATTCTCCCCCCCTCCCCCCCCCCCCACACACAGTGTAGACCAGGGCTAAGTGACTTTCCCAAGGTCACACACAAAGCTTAGGGCAGAGCAGAAAACTGATCTCAGGTCTCTCAAATCCTATGCTAGTGCCCTACTGCTAGGCCACCCTTCCTCTCTCGTGGGCTTATACTGATGGACACTAGTGGAGGCTCTTATGAAAAATGGCAGTTTAAAAAAAATAATTCAAACTTTGTATGAAATGTGCTTGACAGAGCAAGTACTTTTGGTTTCCACTGTGGGGGGATGGGGTTAAATTCATTCCCCTGCAGACAGCCTGCCCAAGCCCTATGCAGTACTTAGACCAGACTTAAGCACTCTTTTGAGGGTTTTTGTGGGACGGAGCCCTTGACAATCTGGCCCAAAATGGATCTTGAAACTGGATCGGAATATGCCTGAAGTTTGGAATAGCTCAAATAGAAATTATACAGCTTGACCCCATATCTGGAAATAGTTACCATGCCTGCTCTCCATATGCGCACCAGCACTATTTCCAACCATGGAGATTCAGCCAGTCAGACAATGGGCATACCAGCGGACCTGGGCATGATTTTGAAAAATGAGACCCCCTTTAGAGGTTCCAAGTATTTCTGTGTGGGATAACTATCATCATTATTCAGTCCTGTGGACATCAGCATTTCTATATTAATTAGATTTACTTTGCATTGTGAGTGACCTACATCAATACCAATGCATCTTGACTCACAGTTGAAGGAAATATTTAGACAGTGTGATGTTCGGGCAATGACAAGACCTGTCCAAAACACCTTTAGAAGAATCACTCCCCGATGCAGTGATTACAAGTAAGACATGGTAACTAATTTTATCTAGCACTGACAGTCCACATTTGTTTGTTTTTTAAATAAACACCTCTATATGCGAATCCCTTTCAGAGATGAATGGAGGGCAGGCTTTGCTATTAAAAATATCTGTGAATTCGATTTTTCTCTTTTACATTTGATTTCTAGGTGAAAAAACAGGGTGAATATAAGTAAATTAAAGCACTGAATAACAGAGGAGAAGAGAAAATTGCATATGAAAAAGTCTACCTGTGCCTTTAGCATGAGAAGCATTGACTACCAAGGCAGAAGGCCTTGGCTAGCATAACAAACTCTTTCAACATAGAAAAGCGGCAAGATGCTTTGGGGAAACTAAATTCTGAGAATCTCGCTTTCCTTTAATTAAAGAAAAAAATCTCATGCAGGCAGCATTTCCAGTGTGACTGATAAACTGCTTAGGTTCCTCAAGGTCCATCTACACGGCACACTCCTTTCAGTGGCGTGTAAAGTATGTACGCTACGCGCCCCCCCCCCCCCCCAGCGCGACATAAATAGCCGCTTAGATGAGGGAGGCACAGCTTAGCTTAGGCGGGTAGAGTACACGCTCACTTTAACCCTGTGGGTATGTGCCGTATTTGCCCAAGCAGTGCCTTCCCCCATCTACACCTCTGTGTTTAGTGTCCCGCTACCTCCCCACTGCTGGAGCATTTCCCCCATCCCCAGAGTGGTGTGCAGTATAGAGGCATAGCCTGAGTCCTCCAGATTTCAGTGTGACGATGTGGTTGTTGAAGTGCTACTCATAAGGTGGTAGTGTCGGTTTGTGATCTAGTCCATGGTACAGGGAAACTCTTTGGTACACGACCCCAGCCTAGGAGAAAGAATGTTACTTAGTGTCCCACAATCTCTTCCAGACTCCTACCTGTGCTGAGGAGGGAGTAAACTGTTACGGGGCTCAGCATGTGCTCCCCAATGCACCATTATAACTATAGAATCATAGAATATCAGGGTTGGAAGGGACCTCAGGAGGTCATCTAGTCCAACCCCCTGCTCAAAGCAGGACTGATCCCCAATTAAATCATCCTAGCCAGGGCTTTGTCAAGCCTGACCTTAAAAACTTCTAAGGAAGGAGATTCCACCACCTCCCTAGGTAACGCATTCCAGCGTTTCACAACCCTCCTAGTGAAAAAGTTTTTTTCCTAATATCCAACCTAAATCTCCCCCACTGCAACTTGAGACCATTACTCCTTGTTCTGTCAACTGCTACCACTGAGAACAGTCTAGATCCATCCTCTTTGGAACCCCCTTTCAGGTAGTTGAAAGCAGCTGTCAAATCCCCCCTCATTTCTTCTCTTCCGTAGACTAAACATCCCCAGTTCCCTCAGCCTCTCCTCATAACTCATGTGTTCCAGTCCCGTAATCATTTTTGTTGCCCTCCGCTGGACTCTTTCCAATTTTTCCACATCCTTCTTGTAGTGTGGGGCCCAAAACTGGACACAGTACTCCAGATGAGGCCTCACCAGTGTCGAATAGAGGGGAACGATCACGTCCCTCGATCAGCTGGCAATGCCCCTACTTATACATCCCAAAATGCCATTGATCTTCTTGGCAACACTGGTCCTGTTGAGGGTAGGGTGACCAGACAGCAAATGTGAAAAATCAGGACGCGGGTTGGGGGTAATAGGAGCCTATATAAGAAAATGACCCAAAAATCGGGACTGTCCCTATAAAACTGGGACATCTAGTCACGCTAGTTGAGGGGAGGGGCCACAGTTAAGTGTCTGCCCATTTGCACGAGAGGGGGGTGCAGTAGCTCTGTGGAGTAAAGTTGGGCGAATAATGTTTTTTTATTTTAGTTTGCTGGCAAATCTGAAAAATAATAATGAAGTTGTTTCAGGTTGAATGAAACATTTCACTTGTTCCAAAAGGAAATGTTTCATTTCAACTTCAAGCATTTTTTTTTAAACTTTTTAAAATTCAAAACAAAATTAAAGGGAATTTTCAAAATAGTCATTTTGAATTGAAAAATCAAATCTTTTCATTTTGAAAATGTCAGAATGAAACATTGATTTTTTTTTTCCAGAAAATTTCTTTTTGTTTTCAACTGAAACAATTGGGCAAAACCAGCAGGAATGAGAGCAATGTTTTGGAATAATCAGATCTGCATTTTTCCCAGGAAAAAAAATTCGGCCATAAAATTTTGCCACGCTCTACTGTCGAACCTTCTGTCCGCTGTGTACAGGAGATCCTATTATGATGCACCAGCAGAAGGGTGTAAGCACCTTATCCCCCCTTCATCACTTGCGTAGGCATGCAGGATTGGGCCCTTTATAGCTACCTGCCCAAGACTAGTGAGGCATGTTACTGTTACAGTGGGCCAGGATTTGCAGTAAACATAAATTTGTATATACACAAAGTGGTCTAAAATAAGTTGCATTGCTATTGTTTTTGATTGGTGTTCTTTATGAGTTACAATATGCCTACATTCGGGGTGCTGTGTATAAGTGATTGGCTATATGTGGCAGAGCAAAGCAGCGCAGCCGTGGCTGCATGGTTTATACGGTAACTGATGGTTGTGTTGCTGTCAGAGGGTGTCTGACCCTCTGAAAGGGTCGGGGCCCAGGCTACCTCTGAGAGGCTCCACAAGGAGGAAGGTGGCAACTCAAGTTCGCATGGGCGTAGTTGACGCACTGAGTCACAGGGAGAGACAACGTGGGCGAGGTAATATATTTTATTGTACCCACTTCTGTTGGTGAAAGAGACAAGCTTTGGAGCTGCAAAGAGCTCTTCTTCAGGTCTGGGACTAACAGGGCTACAGAAGCACTGGAAGGCAGTTAATTGGGAAGGGAAGTCCCCATGCCTGATAGGCTAAGAACCTCGGTTAGAGGAGGACTCCTCAGGAGAAAGGACGCTCCAGGGGAGGGGATCTCCCCAGGAGCCAGAACTAGGCAAAAGTTCTGCAAACAGGGAAGCCTGGGAGAGCTCTCCAGTCAGTGGAGAAGCTTAAAGCCTCATAGCAGGAGGAGCGGCTGCTGGAACCTAGAGACCTTTTGCTTTGAGAATTAAGCTTTTACCTGGGTTCTGAGGGAAGAGCCTTTAAACCATTGTGTGAGCAGTCCTTCCAGAGGGCTTTACTGCTGTAAAGAGAAGGGTTTGGTTTCTCCGTGACCTCATTGTTAACTCAATGGGGGGAGGGAAACTGAGGTAGGCCCCAGCAGAGGTTGACTCCTGCCAAAGGGTGTGCTCAGAAGGTGAAGGCACCTCTTCTGAAGCTGTCTAATAATGTTACTCCTTTAGGCAACGATGACTATGGCAAAGTATCCATTGTACTTAAGAATATTTTAATTTTAAGCGTGGGCTTGCATACATCCCTGTCCAGCAAAATCTTGAAGCGTGGGCTGAAAATTAATCAAGTGCTTATGTGCTTTGCTGAATTGGGGCATAAAAGTTTAAATTGTTTCAAACATCATGTGGGATCAGATTATGACTGGTCTCTATGTGGGTGAATGCAAGCAGCCTTCGCATCCTGAAATCTTCCCCTGCTTGTCTGGCCCTTAATTACATGCCACACAAACTGTCACTGGCAATTTTGTTGTTGGCATAGGATCAGATTTTTCACGAGTTCTGAAGATTTATATCCATCCCTTGCAGTATTTAAATCAAGACCGGACATCTTTTCTAAAAGAGCTGGTGTCGCTCAGACAGAAGTTATGCGCTTGAATCAGGAATTGTTGATTGAGATTCTCTGGCCTGTGTCATAGAAGAGGTCAGACTGATGATCATAATGGTCCCTTATGGCCTTAAAAATCTCTGAATCCATAAATCCAGTTGGATTCCAGTCAATGGAAGATGAGTGCTCAGCACCTCCAAACATCAAGCCCATAAAGTTAAGCAAAATGCTCTTTCCACTAGATCTAAAAATGAAATGGGAAGGAACAGCTTGGCAGTCTAGTAATCAGAAGCTTGTTAATGGCAGAACTTGCCTTCACCTCTATATCCATTGTACCTGTGTGCTGTAGTTTGTAGAGTGAAAGATTATCTCAAACCAAAAAATGTTTCCTTTTAGGGAAAATAGGACTTTAGTCACTTTTAGAACCAGGAGAGGTACCTTTTGTTACAGATGCTCTGATTGATTTGGATTTATGACAAGCACATGTCTAAAGCTCTTTGCAGATACAGAATATAATGTCCACTCCATAGAATCATAGAATATCAGGGTTGGAAGGGACCCCAGAAGGTCATCTAGTCCAACCCCCTGCTCGAAGCAGGACCAATTCCCAGTTAAATCATCCCAGCCAGGGCTTTGTCAAGCCTGACCTTAAAAACCTCTAAGGAAGGAGATTCTACCACCTCCTTAGGTAACGCATTCCAGTGTTTCACCACCCTCTTAGTGAAAAAGTTTTTCCTAATATCCAGTCTAAACCTCCCCCATTGCAACTTGATACGCTACAAGCTAAGGGTTAAAGCCCGTTCATTTCAATGATAAGATATCCCCCAAGTCTTTTCTCCCAGGACTTTGAGAAAACTAAAGGGAGTTACAGGTGCTCAGTAAATGCTAGGATTTGGCCCAAACCATTAACAGTCTTCCTCAGGCACACTAATGAGTCAGATTCGTTGCCTAGTGCACTGGGGTCTTGGCTTCTTAGGGTATGTCTACACGGCATTTAGATATCCGCAGCAGGCCCCTGCCACTTGACTCGGGCTTGTGGGGCTGTTGAACTGTAGTGTAGAATTCCAGGCTCAGGCTGTAGCTGAGCACAGTAAATCCAGCCCGGAAGTCTATACTGCAGTTGAACAGCCCCTTAGACTGAGCCCCTTAGCCCAATTCAGCTGGCACGAGCCACCCACGAGTATCTAACTGCAGTGTAGACATACCCCTAGCTGCTACCACAATATGAATATTAATGTGTGTAAATCAGTGTAGTTCTGCTGAGTTCAATGAACCAGTGCCAGTTTACGCCAGCTAAGAATCTAGCCCAGTAATCCTTCCCCCCTAAAAAATACTCCTTTCCATTCTCCAGAGTCTAATCCTGCCTCAAAAGCTCAGGAGACAATATATGTAGAGCATCATATCACTGTAGAATGCCAAACAGGGTATCTTTGCCATGGACATAAGTAAGTATTAATAGCACAGTTTCTCCCAGAATAATGAATTATTATTTCAGGGTCATTAATTTGCCTACCTGATAAAATGGCAAAAGGTCAGCTCAAATAGCATGTAATAGCTAACAAGAGTAACAATATGGGCCCTGATCCTGCAAATATGCTTAACTTTACTCCCCTGAGCAGCCCAATTGAACTCAATGCAGCTGCTCCCACATGTAAAATTCAGCAATTGCATAAGTGTTAGGAGAAGCGGGGCCGTAATCTGTATGTTTTTTTTAAAAAATATACACTTTTTTTCTCGGTTCTACACACTAGAAATTTGAGGTCGAGGGGGCAAATCCTCCTCTCAAATACACCCAATTGGTTTGATGGCCTTAGAGAGAATTTTGCCCTTGGGACTGCTGTCTAACATAAAATAAATAAAGTCCCTATGTTTTACAACTACTTGCTCTGCCAGGGCCTTGTCGTGCGGACTCAGCACTGTTTAGAAGTAAGACTTCCTATAAGATAACATCATTGGCAGGAAACCCAAACCTCCACTAACTGTGGAATGCGCTGCATATTAATGAAGAATAACTGGCGAGGTGATCGTGCTGTTGAAAAGGATCTCGGGGTTATGGCAGATCACAAATTGAATACGAGTCAGCAATGTGATGCAGTTGTGAAAGAGACTAATTTCATCCTAGGGCGTATTAACAGGAGTGCCATGTGGGAGATGGGAGGTAGCTGTCTCACTCTACATGGCACGGGTGAGGTCTCAGTTGGAGTACTGTGTCCAATTCCAGGCACCACACTTTAGGAAAGATGTGTACAAATTGGAGAGAGCCAAAAGGAGACCAACAAAAATGATAAAAGGTTTACAAACCATAACCTCTGAGGAAAGGTTAAAAACACTTATGCATGTTTAGTCTTGAGAAAAGAAAAGTGAGGAGGGACCTGATCAGTCTTCAAATATGTTAAGGGCTGTTATAAAGAGGAAAATGATCAATTGTTCTCCATGCCCAGTGGAGATAGAACAAGCAGTAATGGGCTTAATCAGCAGTAAGGGAGACGTAGGTTAGATATTGGGAAAATCTTCCTAACTATAAGGGTGGTTAAGCTCTGGAACAACCTTCCAAAGCAGGTTGTGGAGTCACAGTTATTAGAGGTTTTTAAGAACAGGTTGGACAAACATCTCTCCGGGATGGTCTGGCTGACTCGGTCCTTCCTCTGCATAGGGGGTGGGACTTGATGACCTTTCAAGATCGCTTTCAGCTCTACATTTTTATGTTTCCACTATTATGATGATGATGATGATGATGATTGGGGGGATCACATTACATAATATAAAGAATGTAGTAATTGCCATATCAGATCAGACCAATAGTCCTGTGACCATTGGCATGTCTATTAGTCTACCAGCACCTCAGTTCTGCACCTGTAAACTTAATTGTATAGCACTAGGGCCTAGGAGCTCCTGTCATGGAGAAGGACCCCTTTATGATCATTGCAGTACAAACAAAGAACAAACAGATAATCCCTAATGCCAGAGAGACAGCGTGTGAGGCCGGTAGAGTGAGTAGTTATTAGAAAATGAATTTGCAGTTGGTTATTAGGCATTTACAGTAGCAAGGAATGAAGCCTTTGTTTAATTGAATTCACAAGACGTTTGTGTCCCCCCAAAGTTTCATGAGAAAATTTTTGCTCAGTTCTAGTTCTGTGGCAGAGGTATCTGATATACGTTTTCTAGTAAAAGTACAGGGAAATACGGTAATGCTTCACCTTTGTGACAACAGAAGGGTAAGGTGCTCCTGCAGAGTCTGTGTGTGGATTCTGTGGATTTTTCTCTGATTTCCATGCTTGCAACCTGAAATTTCTTTTGCTTTATGAGCTTAGAGCTCTTTCAGCTGCCTTATGAATGCAGCAGTTCCCTATCTAGGAAATGCTTTACGCTTAACAGTTGTAACCTTTTCTTCAAAGGTAGGGTTGCAGCCGGCTCTTCAACGGATGATATGCTTAATTCGCTCTGAGTGCCCATGGGGAGATCATATTTTATACCAGCTTTTGACATTTTATATTTTAATTAAGCTTACCCTGTAGGAAGAAAACCACCAACAACCAGACTTTCCTTGCTAACACAACATGTTGCCTAAACTGAAATTTGCCGGCTCTGGTCCTGCTGGTGCTCTGTGCTTTTATTCTGCTGAACATCTCAAGAGAGACACAACATACTGCGTACAACAGCTAAGCTTGCAATGATTGAAATTGGGATACATTTAATTCCAAGACTTCTATTACTGCAACTCCATTTGGAATAAGAAGGGACATTTGCATAGTTATACCATTGTGGTTGCCCTGGGGAGAAAACCAGAGGAAAAAACACATTGCTTGCTTTGGAGAAGAAAAGCGAGATTAAAATTTTTAGCCAAGCATGCAAAGAACAGCACCTCTAGCCTGGTCTTTTTAGTTAAGGCATGGGAACCAGATTTAGAATATCTGCGTTAATTTCCCAGCTCTCCTGCAGTTTGTTTTTTTGGAGCATGTGCTTGTGTACCTTACTGAATCAGCGCCTGATCAAAAGCTCCTTGAAGCCAATAAGAGTTTTTAAATTGACTTCAAAATGAACTTTTGATCAGGCCTTTAATTTCTCTGTGCCTCCATTCCCCATCTGTGAGACAGGGATAATAAAACTTCTCTGCCTCAGAGGATGCTCAGATACTTTATAGATGATGTTTATATAAGTAAAGTGATCACATTATTATCTATTATTTGTACTGTAGTAGTTGCCTAGGGTAGAGCAGTGTGCGGGACTGGGATCCTGCAGGACCCACTGCCATAAGAGCGGGAGCGGGATAGCTCTCTCCAGGGGCCAGTTTTTTAAAGGTTTTCCGGCACCTGGGTGCTTTTGAAAATCCCCGTAGGCACCTAAACACCTTGAAAATCTGGCCCAAGGGGCCCCAAAGCAAGAACCCATTGTGCTAGATGCTATACAAACATGGAACCTTGTCCCCAGAGACCCTGCAATCAAATCATGAAACAGGAAACAAAAAGTAGATATAGACAGATGGGGGAGAAGAAGGAAACAATGAGACAATATTGGTCAGCATGGTGGGCAGTGATCTCTGCATCTATTTCTCAGATAAAGAAAGAAGAGAATTGTGCATTGTAGAGTCTGGAACTTTGCCATCCTTCTCCCCTTTCTTCTGGTGGCACTGCACTTTTGCTGAAACTTACCAGGTTAGATGTCATTCTGGAGCAGGGGGAAAGGGTTTCAGACGTCAGTTACCTGCATGGGCTATGTCAGGCAGTCTCCATCTGAATATTAGTCTTTCATTCCAAACTGCACTTGCTTATAATGGGAAGAAAGTAAAAACAAGAGTGGAAGGTATGTTGCAAAGACAATGAGAGGACGCATTAAAACAGTTTGCAAAATATAAGCAGAATCTGAATGAAATTGTATGGTTCGCTGTATCCATATCTCCACACCCTCCATGTGGATTTTGGAAAAGGGATGGCCTTGTAATTGAGGGATAGGACTAAGAGCCAGGAGACCTGAAATCGATTCTCCGTTGTGCTAAATATTTCCTTGTGTGACCTCAGGCAAATCACTTAATCTTTTTCTATGTCTCAGTTCCCCATCTGTAAAACACAAATGTTTAACTTTGAGGACAGTTAATCATTGGAACAATTTAACAAGATTTGTGGTGGATTCTCCATCACTGGTCATTTTAAAATCAAGATTGGCTGTTTTTCCAAAAGATGTGTTCTAATTCCAACAGGAATTAATTCAGGGAAGTCCGATGACCACAGGAGGTCAGACTAGTAGAGCACAGTGGTTCCTCCTGGCTTTATACACTATGAATAATGCTTCCTGGGGGTGGTACAAGGATAAACTCGTTAATGTTTGTGAGGTACTCAGATTTGGTAGTGATTGTCATGAACCAGGATGTGGGCAGTCAGGCGTAATGGTTGGTGCCAGAGTCAGGAACCAAGTGGGAAGCAGGGCTGAGAACAAGGCAGGATCAGGGCTAGAGTGAGACTAGGAGCAGGGCAGGCACAGGAGAGATCACAGCTGCGGGCACGTACGTTAAGCAGCCAGAGATGAGCTAGTGAAATGGTCAATCAGCTGGTCTTGCTGTGGCTGAACTGTGCTTGTAGGCTGCTCAGAGACTGGGCTGATGATCCCCTCATTCCTGACAGCGATGGGGGCCACATAAATACTCAGATAGCGCTCTTAAAAGATCCTGGGCTGATGATCTCAGAGACTGAATTCCTCTGTACACCAAACGGAGATAGCACAAGCAGCGGTGGAGTCTTCTTTCATCTGAAAAAAGAAAAGGAGTACTTGTGGCACCTTAGAGACTAACCAATTTATTTGAGCATGAGCTTTCGTGAGCTACAGCTCACTTCATCGGATGCATACTGTGGAAACTGCAGAAGACATTATATACACAGAGACCATGAAACAATACCTCCTCCCACCCCACTCTCCTGCTGGTAATAGCTTATCTTCCTGGTTACTCCTAATACAATTTCTCTGTACTGCCCTCTGGGCATGTAAATGACTCCGTCTTGTGCTGATTTACACACAGGCAACGTACAACACGATTGACATCGACTTATGAATTTGGCCCAGGGACTTTTAATTACTTGCTCAAGGCCACACAGCAGTTGACCGTGTAACAGCTAGCAAGTGCAGGATAACACGAGGAAAAGTTACAACTCGGAGAGCAATCATTCCTTTTCCCCTTTACTTAGCCTTGGTTGCAATTGCAAGCGACATTACAGCTGTCATGCAAACCATTAGGAGCGGTAGGGACTTATAAGTTTATATTGCCTGGGAATTACTGTAATAGATACATACAAAATGACTATGGTCGGTAGACATGCTGTACTTTATATATACAGGACTTCTTGAACAATGACTACTTAGACAAGCTGCTTCCACTAGTTTAAATACCATCCTCAACAGACAGCAACTCATACTAAAATGGTTTTAAGTGCCACATCATTCTCCTGCCCTCTTGAACTTGTTTTTCTGACTCCGAACTATTTTTTCATTTTTCCGACCTTTTGTGATTAGGCTGTTCAGAAAGTGATTCACAGAAGTTGCCCAAATGTGCAATCCTATTCCCAGCAGACTATAGCGTGACAAGCTGAGTCAGATGTGTGGGTCAAATTTCTCCTCCCTCCCCCCTGCCCCGGGGTTGACTGCATTGGGCACAGGTGTTATCTTCTGTGTTAAGGCCTCATCCTGTGAGGTGCTGAGCACTTTCAGCTGCCATTGATGGCAGGAGAGTGTAAGGATGCTAAGTATCTTTCTGAATGAGGCAAGCTACTAAGACAAACTTTATTTCACGTCGTCAGATCAAGTCAACTTAAAACTCTTGGCATTTGATGGGGAAGTTCTGTGCCTTTAAAGTACTTTCTGTGACTACATTCTCCTTACTTGTTTGTTTTATTAATTTAGTCTTAGATGTAAAATCTTCATACCAGAGGGGTCCCTTGGCTCCCCAAATATACAATTCAAACTACAAAAATTAACAAAAGCATTAGCACTTCTATTAACTCAACCAAACCACATTTCAGGTAATTGTTCGTCAGCACAAAATGCCTCCCCTCCCAATACCTGACCACATTTCTCCACCACATGGTAGATGGAAGAGTTATGATTATCTGGATAGTCCTGGAGAGTGAAGTCTTCTCTCTGAACACACAAGAGCTACAACACTGTATTCTCTATACATTCTTATATTGCTCTTACCACTGTAGTATCTGAGTTCCTTCCAGTAGTTCATTAATCATTGTAATTAAAGTCGTCCCATGTTTGTTCTCGGCATGAACAACAGCTATGCCAGCTTCCCCCACACTGCCCAGACCTGTCAAACAAAGTGTATTTTAATACAGCCAAATGCAAGGTCATGCATCCGGGAACAGAGAATGGAGGACTGTATCCTGGAAAGCAGTGATTCAGAAAAGGATTTAGGGGTCATAGTGGACAAATAACTGAATGTGAACATGTTGTGACAGGTTCCCCCCAGGGCGCCACCTGGAACTGGAGTACCACTGAGCCCCCTGACCCACCAGCCTGGGCTCCCTCTCACACTGTACTGCTGTGACAAGCTGCAAAGCCCTCCAGCCTGCACTTTCACCAGTATTCACACAGATAGGGACACGCCCAGCTGCAGTTATGTGCAGGCTCCCTAACCACCAGCTTCCGAGCCTGGGACCCCAGAGCAGTACCACCCTGCCCTGGTCAAATCTGGCCAGTACATGAGTTTAATACCCAGTCCACCTCTCCCTCAATGTGAAGAGAACAATGCACACTTGTGGTAACCAAGCAGAGATTTTCCCGAGACGCCTTAGTCAAACACACACTGGCTTGGATTAAAACATAAAATAAGTTTATTAACTACAAAAGGAGAGATTTTAAGTGATAGCAAACAGATCAAAGCAGATTACCTAGTAAATAAACAAAAATGAAAACTGAGCTTAACACACTAGATAGGTAGGAAATGAGTTAGCAAATCCTCACCCTGAGTGATAAACAGGCTGGCAGATGCTTAAGGCACAAGTTGCCTTGCTCTGCAGTTTGGGTTTCCCAGGTTTCATACACAGGTTAGAAATCCCTCTAGCCTGGGACCATCACTTCCCCCTGTTCAGTCTTTATTCCTCAGATGTTTTCAGGTGTGTTGTTGTTGTTGAGGGCGAGGTCCCTCCATGATGTCATTTACCCCCTATTATATCTTCTTCGCACTTGCTGGAAAGCTCTTTTGCTGTGACCTGGGTCAAACCGTTTCCACTGTGTAGTGCTATCTCTGAGAGGTTTCTGTTGTACACAATTCCTGGGGTAATCCTTGTGCTTGTGTGCATTTCCTCAATAAGCCATTAACATTGTTTGGCCTTTTTACTGTTGTACCTGAAAGGCTGCTTGTGGGTGTTTTCAGTCTCACGACATGTTTCAGTAACACGCACATAGCCAAACTTCATAACTTCACATACGACGATAGCATATAAAATCCAACGAGATATGACAGTCTAGCAGATCAAGACTTTTAGAACGATACCTCACAAGGCATCCTTTGTACAAAACACATCCTAATTACATGACAGTGGTGAATATTGGGGTGCCAGGGTGTCACACATGTGATATACCGAAAGTCAGACTGGATAATCTAGTGGTCCTTTATGGTCTTAAAATCTATGAATCTTAAGCCCTAGCCTTGCAAAGATATATAATACTGTCTTCTTCACTGAGGACTGGAGGGTGGGGTGAGGAAGAAGTCAAAGACTGCTTCCTGGAGACCTAGATATGAACAGTGTTGAGTGGTTTCTGTGCAACTGCAATTAACAATCCAAATTATGGTGCTCTGTATTTATGAATGATGGTAAGTCACAAAGTTTAAAGAGCCGTGTTAATTTCAAACGTGATAAGTAAAACGAAGTGGGGTGGTGGGGTGGGAAATCCAGAGAACTAACCCCTTCCCTGCCTTGGAGATACCTGTAGTGAGTCCAGGACTCCTTCCATCCCTTTTTACCATCAGGGAGGGAATTTGGGAGTCTACCCACAAATTGTGGCACCTTAGAGACTAACCAGTTTATTTGAGCATGAGCTTTCGTGAGCTACAGCTCACTTCATCGGATGCATAGCATATCGTGGAAACTGCAGAAGACATTATATACACACAGAGACCATGAAACAAAACTTCCTCCCACCCCACTCTCCTGCTGGTAACAGCTTATCTAAAGTGATCATCAAGTAGGGCCATTTCCAGCACAAATCCAGGTTTTCTCACCCCCCCCCCCCCACACACACATACAAACTCACTCTCCTGCTGGTAATAGCCCATCCCTCTTTGAAACCTCTCTTTATAATGCGCATGATAATCAAGGTGGGTCATTTCCAGCACTAATCCAGGTTTTCTCACCCCCCCCCCACACCCCCCTCCAAAAACCACACACACAAACTCACTCTCCTGCTGGCAATAGCTCATCTTACAATGTGCACAGCAATCAAGGTGGGCCATTTCCAGCATAAATCCAAGTTTAACCAGAACGTCTTGGGGGGGGTTTTGTAGGAAAAAAACAAGGGGAGATAGGCTACCTTGCATAATGACTTAGCCACTCCCAGTCTCTATTCAAGCCCAAATTAATAGTATCCAATTTGCAAATGAATTCCAATTCAGCAGTTTCTCGCTGGAGCCTGGATTTGAAGTTTTTTTGCTTTAAGATAGCGACCCTCATGTCTGTGATTGCGTGACCAGAGAGATTGAAGTGTTCTCCGACTGGTTTATGAATGTTATAATTCTTAACATCTGATTTGTGTCCATTTATTCTTTTACGTAGAGACTGTCCAGTTTGACCAATGTACATGGCAGAGGGGCATTGCTGGCACACGATGGCATATATCACATTGGTGGATGTGCAGGTGAACGAGCCTCTGATAGTGTGGCTGATGTTGTTAGGCCCTGTGATGGTGTCCCCTGAATAGATATGTGGGCACAGTTGGCAACAGGCTTTGTTGCAAGGATAGGTTCCTGGGTTAGTGGTTCTGTTGTGTGGTATGTGGTTGTTGGTGAGTATTTGCTTCAGGTTGGGGGGCTGTCTGTAGGCAAGGACTGGCCTTTCTCCCAAGATTTGTGAGAGTGTTGGGTCATCCTTCAGGATAGGTTGTAGATCCTTAATAATGCGTTGGAGGGGTTTTAGTTGGGGGCTGAAGGTGACGGCTAGTGGCGTTCTGTTATTTTCTTTGTTAGGCCTGTCCTGTAGTAGGTGACTTCTGGGAACTCTTCTGGCTCTATCAATCTGTTTCTTCACTTCCGCAGGTGGGTATTGTAGTTGTAAGAATGCTTGATAGAGATCTTGTAGGTGTTTGTCTCTGTCTGAGGGGTTGGAGCAAATGCGGTTGTATCGCAGAGCTTGGCTGTAGACGATGGATCGTGTGGTGTGGTCAGGGTGAAAGCTGGAGGCATGTAGGTAGGAATAGCGGTCAGTAGGTTTCCGGTATAGGGTGGTGTTGATGTGACCATCGTTTATTAGCACTGTAGTGTCCAGGAAGTGGATCTCTTGTGTGGACTGGACCAGGCTGAGGTTGATGGTGGGATGGAAATTGTTGAAATCATGGTGGAATTCCTCAAGGGCTTCTTTTCCATGGGTCCAGATGATGAAGATGTCATCAATATAGCGCAAGTAAAGTAGGGGCGTTAGGGGACGAGAGCTGAGGAAGCGTTGTTCTAAATCAGCCATAAAAATGTTGGCATACTGTGGGGCCATGCGGGTACCCATAGCAGTGCCGCTGATCTGAAGGTATACATTGTCCCCAAATGTAAAATAGTTATGGGTAAGGACAAAGTCACAAAGTTCAGCCACCAGGTTAGCCGTGACATTATCGGGGATAGTGTTCTTGATGGCTTGTAGTCCATCTTTGTGTGGAATGTTGGTGTAGAGGGCTTCTACATCCATACTGGCCAGGATGGTGTTATCAGGAAGATCACCAATGGATTGTAGTTTCCTCAGGAAGTCAGTGGTGTCTCGAAGATAGCTGGGAGTGCTGGTAGCGTAGGGCCTGAGGAGTGAGTCTACATAGCCGGACAATCCTGCTGTCAGGGTGCCAATGCCTGAGATGATGGGGCGCCCAGGATTTCCAGGTTTATGGATCTTGGGTAGTAGATAGAATATCCCAGGTCGGGGTTCCAGGGGTGTGTCTGTGCGGATTTGATCTTGTGCTTTTTCAGGAAGTTTCTTGAGCAAATGCTGTAGATGCTTTTGGTAACTCTCAGTGGGATCAGAGGGTAATGGCTTGTAGAAAGTGGTGTTGGAGAGCTGCCGAGCAGCCTCTTGTTCATATTCCGACCTATTCATGATGACAACAGCACCTCCTTTGTCAGCCTTTTTGATTATGATGTCAGAGTTGTTGCTGAGGCTGTGGATGGCGTGTTCTGCACGGCTGAGGTTATGGGTTATGGGGCTGCTTTTCCACAATTTCAGCCCGTGCACGTCGGCGGAAGCACTCTATGTCTGCTGTTTCGACCTTCAGGAGGAGTCCACCTAGAATCCTTCTTTTTGTAATGTTGGTAGGCAGGCCTCTGTGGATCATTATGTTGTTCAGAGGTATTTTGGAAATATTCCTTGAGTCGGAGACGTCGAAAATAGGATTCTAGGTCACCACAGAACTGTATCATGTTCGAGGGGGTGGAGGGGCAGAAGGAGAGACCCCGAGATAGGACAGCTGCTTCTGCTGGGCTGAGAGTATAGTTGGATAGGTTAACAATATTGCTGGGTGGGTTGAGGGAACCATTGCTGTGGCCCCTTGTAGCCTGTAGTAGTTTAGAAAGTTTAGTGTCCTTTTTCTTTTGTAGAGAAGTAAAGTGTGCGTTGTAAATGGCTTGTCTAGTTTTAGTAAAATCCAGCCACGAGGAAGTTTGTGTGGAAGGTTGGTTTTTTATGAGAGTATCCATTTTTGAGAGCTCATTCTTAATCTTTCGAATTCAGACTAACACGGCTGTTACTCTGATACCCACAAATTATGTTTCATGCGTTGTGTCATCAGTGACCACAGCCTTTCCTGTGAGTCAGGTATTTCAGAAAAGAAGGTCCCACTGTATTATGATAATTAGCACTTGTGTATCACTTTGCATTGTAGATCACAAAGTGTTCTACAGAGGTAAGTGGTATCTAACTAAGGCAGAGAAAGAGAAGTGACTTGCCCAAGATCCCACAGGAAGTCAATGGCAGAGCCAGAAATTAACGCCAGATTTCCTCCCACCCAGGACCACACTGCCTCTCCCTATAAGATAACACAGACCCAGCATTATTCACAGGGTCATATTGCTTCTCAAATCTGTCTGATCTTTGTGACAAACTGAAAATCCGTCTCTTAAAAAAGAAGCAGATACATATGCAAACCGTGTTGTGAACAAACTGTTTTCTCCAGCCTTGCTGACTACATATTTCGCCGACTTGTCTTCTGAAAAAGTAAGCATGCATTTCCCTCCCCTTAATCTCCTGAAAGCTAGCAATAGTGTGTTTTACAATCACAGAAACAGATTTGCATTTCGCAAAGAGACGTGGCTTGTGGTGCCTCTGAATCACAATTAGATTTGCATTTCCTTCTGGCTCTTCTGATTTATGAAAGCCTGATCCTAACCGTGCATTTTTTTGCCTGGTTGTGACAAGTTTCTTTATTCAAAGCACTCTGGCTGGAATGCAGCATGAGTTTGTGTTGGCCATGTGGGGCAAAGGCGATAAAGGTCTACTAATTTTTAAACCGAGACCTGAGCCAGATGCAAGCCCACCTGACCCGAGCCCGAGCAGCTCAAGTCATGATTTGGCCCTACCCCTGCTCCTAAACATAGGCCAGCACCACCACCACCTCCTATCCGTAGGGTAACGCAGCGGTGACTACATGTGACATTGGCTGCAAACGCTGCTTCTCATGGCCAATTCCCGCTGCTATGTAGCATGTCCACTGCAGAGTGAGAGGCGCTGGGACACCTCAGCGTACCCGCAATGCAGTGAGGTGTCAGCGGCTGGAAGGAGTGGGGCATGCACTCACTGCACCGGCCTGACCTGAGAGGGGCCAATTGTTTTCCCATCTGACCTGACCCAGATCTGACACTTGTGGTCAGGTCCCCTTGTGTTCAGGTGGGGTTGCTGAACTGTTCAACCTGAAAGGATGCACCGTTTGCTCTTCCTACTGACAGGCCAGCTCTGTGGATGGGAAGGTGGCCTTGCCTCGTACTTCCTTCACTGGTGGCAATGCTAACAAAACCAGGCCTTTGTGTTCAGTCATCGCAGGCGTTGGGATTGTGCCGTGCCCCCCTAGCAAGAGAGAAAGCCAAGCTCTTTTCTCCCCACTGTGTGCAAAAGCCAGGCCCTGTTTGGGCCATAGGCTTCATGCTGCAAGATGCTGATACAACAAACCCCATCTGCAGGGTTCGAAGTCATGACCTCAGTGCCAAAGTGCAGGCCTCTACCTCTTGAGCTCAAGGACTAGAAGCCTGGTGCTATAGACCGACTGACGTCAGCGGAAAGACTCCTAATACGCCAAGGAGCTGTGAATTGGGCCCTAAATGCGTTCGGTGGAATCAATGGCAGATGGCTGCTCTCTGTGGACTAGTCAGCCCCAGAAAGGAACACGTGACGCTCTTACAAGCATGTAAAGGTGTGAGGTTCTGAGGACTCTAAATTCTCACCCATGTCCATGGGATTGAGGATCATAGACTCATAGACTATCAGGGTTGGAAGGGACCTCAGGAGGTCATCTGGTCCAACCCCCTGCTCAAAGCAGGACCAATCCCCCAATTTTTGCCCCATATCCCTAAATGGCCCCCTCAAGGATTGAACTCACAACCCTGGGTTTAGCAGGCCAAAGCTCAAACCACTGAGCTATCCCTCCCCACATCCCCATAAGGATGTTCAGCGTATTAGGCATTTACTATTTTACGCACGATTGGTTTCCATTGCTGAATATACTGTTGCTAAATTTCAGGGACCTACCCAGGGAAACAGGATTAATGGAATATTATTTGATTAACTCAAATGCTCTTGACTCTGAAATCCATATAATTTCTCCTGTCTCTAAACCTGCATCTCTTGACATTTTCAAATGCTGTTATAAGCCATTCCATGTAATTTAACAATTATGAAAAATAATTCATTAATTTCCTTCTTTGGAGCAGTACATTGGGTGAGAGAGCACTGAGAGTTGAGCTAATAAAACTTTATCCATTTTATTGGAGATGATCCAAACTAACTAGCTATAATGAAGGAAGCTGGCTACCAGCACAGTGTGTGGCTGACAATGTCCCTGTGTTTTTTCTAATATTCTGCTGCTTCTGAAAATGTAAAACTTTTATTTTTTGGTCCCAAAGGGTGGAACACATGCCTTCTGGAAAACACCATGTTCCATTAACACATAACTCCACTGGCTCAAATGGAGTCACGTCACAATGGAAACCAGTGTCATACAACACGACAAAACAAGGGAACAAGTTGATAGTACAGCATGTGCAAACGGAGGCCAAGATTTTCAGAAGTGGCTTGTGATTTTGGGTGCCCAGTTTGAAACACCTTAAAGAGGCTGAACCAGCTACCTTCTGAAAATCATCATTAAGACATCTGAAGGCACCTCAAATCGGTAGTTCCTTTTGAAAAATCTTGGCTACAAAACATATTTATAGATCTGTATACACTTGATTAACACTTTATTTATTTTAAACAAAGCAGTATCTGGTTTAATCAGAGACTGTATCTTGAAGCAAATATAGCGGCTGAACCTGAAAACTCTTACTCATTATTAGTGATCATTAGTTACTTATGATTTAACGTTAGTGCATAGCTCCATAGGAGCACGTGGTTCTTGGAGTTAGGCTCCATTGATTTCAGGAGCCTAAATAAAAGTTAGGAGCCTAACTCCTTTTGAGCATTCAGCTCTGAGTGTATTTGTTACTTTTGGGATGGTTAAGTCGAAGAAGTGGGTTTCATGTTTTCATCTTAAGGCCGGGGGATTTGTGATCAGCCTCATCTGGTGCCTTAAAAGCACTCACATAGGAATTACTGCTTTGATTAATGATCTGACTTTGGCCTTTATACCACAAAACATACATGCTGAACGTGAGTGGTCCCATTGAAATGAATAGGATGATTATTGTGCATAAAATTGAGCATGTGCGTAAATCTGTGAATCTCTACGTCCCCGTGCTTGCTTGCAAGCGCTCTCTCCTTTGTGTCCAGCTGTGACTACGCACACCCGTTTAGCCAATGGGGAATCTGTGGCACAGAGATTCAACGAGTTTCCCATGGCAACACAGAGTCAAGAACTAGAACTCATGACCCTTTGACTCCCAGAGCTCTGCTCAGTCCACTAGGCCTTGCTGCCTTTCGACCGTCAGCCCTGAGAAGTGAACTCCGCACGTTTCTGCTGCCCTTTTGCTGAAGGTGTCAAATCTACATTAACACGGCTTATTACGCAACATTCTCCTCATGTTCCTGTTATTCCACGATCCACGTCACTGCTGTTAGTTTAGTTCTATGCTCACCCAAGGTGCTGAGTGCCGTTAGTATTCCTAGTTTACTTTCTACTGTACTTGCAGTTATGAGATGTAATCTAGAGGACTATAAAGCTTTTTGAGTGATGGTGTTCCATTAAGGCATGTTTTATACAGGTGTTGCTAAAGGCAATAATGCAGAGTATTTTGTTCACTCCAGGCACACCATAAATTAGGCAATGTAATTTTCTAGCCAAGTCTTCTGCATATACAGTACCAGAGTGGATAAACTATATTGTGATCAATAATAAAACCCACAATGTTTTGTAAGCCTTTGAAGAGGCAACATCTTAATTTTTGGTTTCCATAAAATGAATTTTAACCATTTGTCTGCTGCTTAGAGGACAATTTCAGTGAGCGGTTTTAATTTAATGTGTATGATTGGTTTAGTAGTTGGTTAGGAGCGTGGGATCCCTGAACCCCCTATCTTTGAGCAGGCACTTTCTTGCATCCGTGTGTATTTCAGTACAGGGATGGGGCTTAGATGGGGCTGCCCAGCCCTGCTTGCTCTGTCTTACAGGAGTGCTCTCTATCCTCATGTGTGTAAATAGTTAAAAGATACCATTACAATAGATGATGCTAAGTATATGTAGCCGAAGTTCCTGGGTTTTGTAGGACCAATAAAACACCTTTTTGTGCACGGCAAATGGCTTTCTCTGGGAGCTCTTGACATTAGCTTTTATACCCCACTCCAAAGGTGCTCCTAGAAAGAGACCCCTCTGAGTCAAAGAGGAGAACGGGCTACAAGGACCTCAGGCTCCCATTTGGGGTTGGGGACACCCTAAACTGTGGCAAACGATCATTTGTACAATAGTAGTGAGTTCTGGAGGATCCAACTAAATGCAATGCCTCATTGTGCTAGAAGCTGTACATACACGTTATAGGAGACAGTCTCTGCCCCAAAGAGCTTGCAATTTAACTCGGCAAGACAGAGGAGAAACATGGGGGAGAGGAAGTATTATTACCCCCAGTTTACAGAGAGGGAACTGGGGCCAGAGAGATTTAGGGCCAGAATTTTATAGGTGCTCAAGACCAGCAGCTCCCACTGAGAACAATCGGTAAAATTGTCATGAATCTATCCGTCAGTAACGCTTAATAACTGAAAGCGAGTCAGTGGGACCAACAGTGTGGTCCATGTTTTTTCTGTTTGTTTGCTTTCTGTGTTTGACAATGCTTTGTATACTCACACCATTTCCTTTGTATTGTCAGCTTCTCCCTTGATGAAATGACTCCGATTAATATCAGTGGGGAACAGAACATTCCTTTATATAATAAAATAAACAAACAACTAAAATCAGGATACACTATTTAAAATGTGCTCTATAAGAAAACGGATTTAAAAAAATTAATGACTCAAGAAAATCTGTTTGGCACTGTCCCTTTAATTATGCTTGCAAAGTGGTTTGAGATTAGCAGATGAATGGAATTAAATGAAAGTGAAACTTGCTATTGTATTGTGGGATTAAATTAACTTTTAAAATCTGAAGCCTACATGTATTACTGAGGTTTTCATTTCTGGCATTTAAATGCCAGGTTTGGTTTTTTATCTGAGAAACGTGTTTATCAGAAGAATCCTAAAGTTCAAAGGAGGATAACTATAGGCAATGGAAAAGTTGGAACAGGTGCAGATCATATCCCTTTCATGGCTTTATTCTCTGGAAATAAGTCACTTTGCTATTCTTAGTTACGCATTTTTTTTTTAAAAAAAGTCATACATGCCCTGAAGCAAACAGAAAGAGATGAGTTTAACACCACCATTAATACTTTGACCAACAGCCAAACAGTGGATTACATGTCTGTATTTCAGCTCTGGGCAATTCTTCAGTCATTCTGTACACTACTTTAATCTCCAACAGTAGCATAGCTGGAAAATTTACAGCTTTCCAGAAGCTTTGAAATAGACCAGCAGCTGAGACAGTACAAGATGTTCAGTAAGGAACATTTGCTCCCCGTTTTCATACAGCTACATGGCTCTATGCTGACTTTAACTTGAGATGCACAGTTGAAGTTCATGCAGTGCTTTGAAGATGCAGGAGGCTGGATGGTTTAAGGGCTTTCTCCTCTAGCTTGCTGGTTAAAGCTTGACTTAGTAGTGACGAGAATTGGTTAATATGCTGAGTGAGGTTGGTGGTCTCAATAGATCTTAGCAGCGAGGCATCGATGTGACAAAAGCCACCCCAACAATAGCCACCATTTGGGAGCCTTAGCTGAGACAAGGATGAAAGACACTGAGATACCTCGCATCTCAGGAGTGACTCGCCTGAGGCATATCCAAAGCCCACTGACATCAAGGAGAATCTTTCCATTGACTTTGATAGGGTTTAGATCAGCCCCCAGGTGAGTGTTGAGGTCTGTTTGCAAGGCATTGTGGGAAACTTGTACCACTTTTGCCATCGGGGAGGGATTTAGGCAAAATGGGACCCAGATCCACCACACCTTCAGGATCCCTGATTTCCTCCTTTAGAAAAACTCTTTCTCATCAGAATGGCCATCCTGTCTTCTGACAGTGGCCAGTGCCAGGTGCTTCAGAGGGAATGAACAGAACAGGGTAATTTTGAGTGATCCATCCCCTGTCATCCAGGCCCTGCTTCTGGCAGTCAGAGGTTTAGGGACACCTGGAGCATTGCGTCCCTGAACATCCTGGCTAACAGCCATTTATGGACCTATCCTCCTTGAACATATCTAATTCCTTTTTGTACCCAGTTATAATTTTGGCCTTCAGAGCATTCCATAGCAATCAGGTTGACTCTCTGTTGTGTGAAGTATTTCCTTTTGTTTGCTTTTTTAACCCTGCTGCCCATTAATCTAATTGAGTGACTCCTGGTTCTTGTGTTTTTTTTTCTGGCATTGCTCCTCCTGCCAGTGAGTGTCTTGATCCCCCTCCCCTGCATTAGCCGTTTCATGTTTATATATAATTATAAAAACGGCACATTCCATTTGATGTGGTATTTTCAGCCTTTTATTTTCTTGTTGCCAATATTGGCATTTGTCTTTATATATATTTCGTGCAAATTTCAGTTAATCGTTCACCATCCCAAATACCTGTAGTAATCACAGTATCTGTATGTTCCTACTCTTAGTACCATGACGTGGCAATTACTGTGGAGTTTTTAATGGCACCCACCCTGGTTGCCGTAATCTAAACTCTCTACAAAATTTGTATTATGTTTCCTAGTTTAAGATGAAGAAACTGAAGCACAGAGAGGTGAAAAAATTACTCACCAAAAGACTCACTGACTCATTGGAGTTAGGAATAAAACCCAGGAGTGTTGAGTGACTTGTTGCCATTAGCTAACCACTAGACCACGGTCGTTTCCAGAGAATTGGGAATAGAACCCAGGAGTCCTGGTTCCCAGCTTCCTCGGCTCTAATCCGTAGGCGGAGTCTTCTCAACTGTAGCAGCTAGGAGGAAAGAAATGTTTTT
Organism: Chelonia mydas; assembly: GCF_015237465.2. Classification (NCBI taxonomy): domain Eukaryota; kingdom Metazoa; phylum Chordata; order Testudines; family Cheloniidae; genus Chelonia; species Chelonia mydas. Next base: position 9,718,141 of record NC_057859.1, on the reverse strand, counting down.
CTCTCACAAAGTTAGTCACAAAACACTTGAAACAATCATCATTAGTAATGTTCCAGCCACACTCAGAAATGCAGGATTGGTGAGCTTTGGACTTTGTGCTTTTTTTTTTTTTTAAAGCTAGTAGCAGAATGAATGGGAGGACACTTATCAAAGTGTAAGACTTGAAAGTGTGATAATGTCAATGTAAAGGAAACATGCCTTTCAGTTTGACAAAAGGAGTATATCTGCCATCGCAATGGAAATCATAATTCTGTTGCAAACCGGTAGGAAGTAAAAATGCCTAAATAAGACATTAGCAATGCCAGACACACAAATATCATTGCTACTCCCAGCATCTTAAAGAGCATGAGCTATTGAATGATCTAGCTGTGTGGAAATCCAGCCCCTTTCTGGACTGGATTTAGACATCAGGCCCACTTGCCTTCAAGCTACTTTAATTCCTCAAATTATTCTTTAAGGGTGTGTGTATGGATGGGGAGGTGAGAAGGAAACATTAATAGTGACAGAATGCCATGTTGAAAGGTGTGGGAAAGTCACAGGAACTGAGTATTGTAGATTATTTTACAGCAGAATGGTCTGTTTTGCACTACTTCTCTTGAGCAAAGGGAAACAAACAGATATAAAGGACAGGTTTCAGAGTAGCAGCCATGTTAGTCTGTATCCTCAAAAAGAAAAGGAGGAAAAGGAGTACTTGTGGCACCTTCGAGACTAACATATTTATTTGAAGTGAGCTATAGCTCACGAAAGCTTATGCTCAAATAAATTTGTTAGTCTCTAAGGTGCCACAAGTACTCCTTTTCTTTTTGCAGACATAAAGGAAGTATCTTAACAGAAGCCCCTATGCATACAAAGCATCAGTGGTTTAACTGAGTCTTTGAACACATGCAAAAGTTGAGCAATGCTTCTGGATGATCTTATTTTAGTTTGACAGTGGCTTATTCCAGTTGAGTTTAAACTTGTTCTGAATCGACATAAGCTAAACTGAAGTAAACCTAGTTTAAGCCAAGGTTAATGTCCGCCCAGGCTTTTGCATCAGTTTAGCTAAAGCAGTTTAAAATCACATATGAAGTTAAACTGGTGCTACTTTCCCATGTAGGCAAGGCCGAAACATGGATCTTTTTTTTTACCCAGTTTAGTTAAATTGGTTCAAGTTTGTTTATAGACATTTTTATTTCCATTTGTGTGGCTTATTTCCGTTTAGGATAATCACTTTTTTAATAGGATTAATCTAAACCAAAAAAATCCATCTTAAACCATGGTAGAGGCCAAATCCTCCCCTACTGTGCAAAGACTGAGCAAATGAGCGTGAGCTCTCTCTGTTTGGAGGAATGCTATCCTTCCACTCAAGGCAATGGGACACCAGCAGGATTGCTGTGTGGCTGTTGTTGCAGCCAGTTGGGGGTATTGCTGGACATGCAGGTACATGGGTGGCTTGTGTGCTGTGTGGGCGTCCCAGACCAGGAATTGGACACTGGTTACAGACAAAAATGGAAAGCCATCTTGTTTTATTTGTAATCTATGGCAGTTCTCTTCAGTGAATGCCTGTTGTATAAGGATGATAGTCCCAGATTATTTGATTCTTATAAACGATTGAGTCTTACAAGCAGAGTATAGGTTAAGTGTAGGAATGATTTTGTCCCAGTGGTTTGTATCACTCTATGCGGTTGATTCTTACATCAGTGATTCTTATAAATGGAGAGCACTCTATGATGATGACGTAGCTCCTCCTCCCCCAGTTTTCCTCCACTAATCTGTGTGTGGTATTTCCAAAGAGCCAATCACCTTGGCATCTGGGCACAAAACAAAATTATGGCAAAGTATCCAAAGAAGGCATTGCTGAGGAGGCTGGAGTACCCATTTAGCACAGTTGCGAAATTCACAACACGGTGCAGAAACTACTGAGTGCCTGTCCACACTGCTTCCGCTGCCTTCCAGGTTCAACAAGTCGCAGACGTGCATGTTGGCAAGACGGAGCCTAGGAGTGTATCAGGATATATGATCTTTTAGTGGGTGAAGTGTGAACATGAGAATCTGAATAAACTAGGGCTGGAATTTTCTAAGGCGTCTAAGGGAGTTGTGTCCAATTCCCATTGAAATCTCATAGAAGTTGGGCACCTACCCCCCTTAAGTTGCATTGAAAATCCCAGCCTATGAGTTTGCCTTTCTTAATAATACTTCTGTGCGCTCCTATCTGATCTACACTAATTCGCTCTCCCAGTCACCTTGGTATCTAAATACTGATGTGGAGAAAATGATTTTTAAATGGCAACAACTGCACATGTGTTGACGAGTACTAGAAGGGAGTTAATAAACAGTCACCATTTCAATGTAACATGTAATAAATGATGGGACTGATTCCGATTTTAATTACACAGGAGTAAATCAAGAATAACCAATGAAGGCAGTAGAGTTACACCAGTGTAATAGCTCTTATATAAGTAACATTGGACTCTACCAGTCACTGGGCTTTCTGTAGTTTAAAGCCAGTGGATTTAGAAATTAGTTCTTTTCAGAATTTTTTTTTAAAATACACTTTGAAATGTAAACCAATGAATTGTAAGCAGCGGTCACTGGTGAATGAGAAATAGTGTATTTTACTACCCAAGCATGCTGTAGTGGTGAGATATTTTCCTTGCAAACAGAGACATTACTATACTTAGCACAGTAATGAAATTATAATTAATTGTTCAATGTACTATAAATATACCCTTTTTTAACTTGTTCCCACATCTCAAAATTAATTCTTGTTTTTACCTAAATGAAAGTCGCCCGGCATGCCTGAAATATTCCAGCCAACATCACTGTAATAAAGCACAACGACACTCTATCATCAGACTATCATCATTTGGATAATCCATTGCTGTAATACATCACTCGTGTGCTATTGTTCTGAGGATGTATGAAAGTAATGCATCATTCAGAGCTGCCAGCAGAAATATCCCGGAGGCTGACATGCTTTGTAAATTTCACTGCTCCTCCCCGCCCCCTCCTTAAAAAATTGGTATTTATGGGAGTTGAAAAGGAAGGACGTGTAGGTGGGAAACAGAGAGAGAATATTATGTATTGAGGGTTTGATTTTTGTCAGAGATTTTCAGCTGAAATCAATAGAAAATGGAGGTGCTCAGCACTTCTGAAAACTAGGCATGAGATCTGATGACCACCAGTCCTGTGCCTTAGCCACAGAGCCATCTTTCCCGTCTTGATCCGCTTTAGCTACGTGGAAGAAAAGGCGGGATGAACTTGTTGAGGCACTGACCTGGGACTCAGGGGACCTGGGTTCATTTCTTGGTTCTGCCACTGACTTCCTGAGTGACTTTGGGCACATCAGTTCACCTCTTTATGCTTCAGTTGCCTATCTGTAAAATGGGTATAGTCATATTTCCTCTCCCCACCCCCATTTTCCTACGTTGCTCTTTTTATGTTGTGTTCAAGTACCAAGGTGATCGGTAAGGAATTTTTAGTATTACAATAGTATGTGCTAGGCGCTGTACATGCACATTGCTTACTTCAGTGGCTGCTCTGAAGAGCTCCCAGTCCAAAGCCCTGAGTGAGCAAGGTATTTAAGCATATGACTAAGGCTTCTAAAGCTAATGGGACTACTCACATGCTTAATAACAATAGCTGTCTCTTATACAGAGCTTTTCAGCTGTAGATCTCTAAGCACTGTACAAAGGTGGCCAGTATCATTGTCCGCATTTCACAGGTGAGGAAACCAGACCTCCCATCAGTCCCAGGTTTTGTTGGACTGTCTCACTTTGAAACCCCAAATCCCCTGTCTCAATTGAAAGTAACATCCTTTGCATTTGGAATCAGGTCCTCCAAATGATGGCATTGCAGCCTGGTCCACAGGATCACACTACTAGTCTAACTTGGCTCACTTGTCCTTCCCTTTCCATGAATGGAGGGGCGGAGGGGTCAAATTTGAGTGGCATTGCAACCCCGTGTGTGTTAGGCCGCAATACCAATCAAATATGGCCTGTCTGCCTCTCCATTGGTGGAGGGGTGGATGGGCCAAACCTGAGTGCCAGCATCCCTCTTTAGCCGCTTGAAATATTAGGTGGTATGGGAAACTGAGTCACAGAACAAGGGAAGTTACAGGCCCAAAGTCACTCAGCAGATCTGTGGTGGACCTGGGAAAACCCAGGTCTCTTGAGGCACCACTGCCTTCTTTGCTGAATCAGGGCACTTCAGAGAAGGGGCTGACTCCTGCCGTGTTTGTTTAAAGAGCCTAGCACAGCGGAGGCCTCTCGGCACTACTGATCTACTAAGACCAATATGTTCTATGCAAGGACATTGTTCCGGGGTTGACTACAAAACCACAGTTGTTACTATTTTTTGGAGATCGATGAGAGCTTTGGTTTCATACGGCGTCTTTCATACTCCATGTATCTCCGGTCACGTTACCGTTCAATTCCAGCAGCTTTGCTGGTGTGACAAGACCTACGGTTGTTGTCTAGGTTAATTCATCACTCGTCTGAGTCAAGGACAGTTTTCAATGATAGTAGGGTTTTGCGTGGTCAGTCCAGCTTGTATTAGTGCCTGTTTCAGATAGGGCTAGACTGTGACTTGGATTATGTGCTCCATTAGGGGGTAAGTAGGAGTAAGACACCTTCCGCCCTTCACATGAGCTATTCGGACCTTGTATATATCTAAAGTACTTAATGGCCCTCATCACTGTAGTATCCGAGCACCCCATACACACTAATGTATTTATCCTCACAATACCTTGTGAGGCAGGGCAGGGCTTTATCCTCTTTTTGTAGATGGGGAACTGAGGAACAGAGAGGCTAAGTGACATGCCTAAGGTCACTGTGGCAGAGCAGGGAACTGAGTGTGGGTTTCATAAGTTCTAGGTTAGTCCTGTAACCATTGGGCCATCCATCCTTTCGTTAAACTGGAGCTGGCAGGAGGAAATGGGCAATGTGTACCTGCAACTCCTAACAAGGGAACAGGCAGGTGAGGGTTGGGATTCTTCACTGGTGAGCCCAGATAAGCTGGTTCAGGGAGCATCGTCATTGGCTGTGCCAGTTTATGCCAGCAGCAAATGAGCAAATAATCCCTCCCTGCACTTGGGGGGAAGGGGGACTGATTCTCAGGGTGTCTCCCAGACACAATGCTGCTCCAGGGCTGAAGCAGTGTGTCCACTGTGCCTTGCTCATGGCTGTGTCTACTGTCACAGTCTAGTCTCTAGTGAGCGCCTTCATGACCTCTCTTTCCTGCCTCTCAAAGCTATGCATCGTTTCTCTTCATTGCCATTCTAGCAAGCCACTGCATCCTGTCGCTGATGGCTTGTCAAAGCCCCCCTCTGCTATTCCTTTTCATTTTGGACAGCCGAGAGGAAAACGCCTCTCAGATTCAGTCTCTCCTCTGTTCGGCTAATTACAAAGCCAATCCTCTCTGGGTTTCTGTTCTGCCTGCCTCAGGCCTCCTGGTTTCTATTTCTAGCTTTTGATCACTGCAACTCTTTGGTAAGAGCCTGACTGTCTGGGCTGCAGCCCATCTGATTATTACCCTTCACAATAATGAGATAGTAACTGGTACCTCGGTGACAGGATACGAAGAAATCATTATGTGCTGAGCAATAGCTTCCATGAAGCCTGAGACGTCTGGGAGCATTGTGCTGAGAAGGACTGCTAGCCAGGAAACTAACCCTCTGGAAAATTATTTAAGGGATCTTTAACTTCTGTCTGGGCATCCACTGGAGGGTTCATGTTACCGTCTCCATCAAAGAGCAGCTCCTTACAAATCCAACTTGGTATTAGTGTCCAAGATGTACCATGCAACTTGAACTCATGACCTTAACCAACGGCAACATTACTACCAGCTGCATGAGTGGGCTGGGGGTCTATAGTGAATCGGTTTCCGTGATCAATGTGAAGGGGCAAAGGGCAGAGATGAAGGGAGTGATGATGCTGATGCAGAATGTGTACATTGGGCTGGGTTTTCCAGAGATCTCAAATCCCATTTAGGCATCAAAATAAGGGACCAAATTTTCAGAACCGCTCAGGGCATTGGGTGCTTACATACTTCTAAATCTCGGTGCCGTTTTGCAGAAAGGTCTGAAGAAATGACAACAATGAGAGTAGCAGGTGTGGAATATATGAATCCTCAATTTAATGGGGGCTGCAAAGCAGACAAATACACTAGGTAGGGTTTGTTTTTTGTTTTTGTCATCTACAGTAAACACAGCCATGCACTAAGAGGGCAGAGCTTAAGTGCACTGACAATATAGCAAGGTTACTCAGTTAAGCCACGTGTTTGTCCAAGGAAAAGCATATTAATCGGGAGCGACATGAGCAATCATTGACCCAAAGCGATTGCTTCTGCTCTCATTTGTCTGCTGCTAAGTGGGAAGGAAGGGCAGGTCTGCAAGGGAGTGAAGAACACTTTTCAGTGCTCAACCCTTGAAGCCGCTCACTCTGAACAGAGGAAAATTCACACGCCTGCTTTAACACAGTAAACATTTTAAACACAGCAGCAGTCCTCCCACCATAGGCTGGCGTCCACAGAGCCATTTCTTGATGGTTCGCTGAACGACCAAGAGCAATGCAGAATTCTTCAGGGAAAATGGGCAATAGGGAGGGTAGCTGGTGCAGGAGAGAAGGATGTGTAGAGAGTATTCGACAACTACTGGTTTAAATACCAGGTGGTGATGCAGTTGGACTGAGGAAATTTCCAGCAGATTTACTGATTTAGCACCCCCCAAAGCCATGCACCAGCACCTGTGTGTGTTTGGGATGCAGTTTTTGTCTTAGACACCGTATAAAATGGATTGTATGTGTGCTGACTGTTGAGAGGAAGGATGGCTGTGTGGATAGAGAAATGTCCTGAGACTCAAGTTATGCAGGGTCATCTCTTGGTTCTGCCACTGACCTACCAATGTGACATTGGGCAAATTCCCTTAAACTCCCTATGCCTCAGTTCCCCATTTGTAATATAGAAATGGGAATATTTTTGTCTCACTCATCTACTTAGGCTGTAGCGCTTCAGGGCAGGGACTGTCACTTACTCAGGGTTTGTGTAGTGCCTAGCACAAAGGGGCCCTCATCTCAGTAGATGCCATTATAATACACACAATAAAACTGACTCACATTATTATCTTTTATCTCCTGGTTGATCTCATCTCACCTGCTGGTTTTCTTTGTATTCCCTGTTTTTTCCTTTCTCCTTAAGCAGTGTAAACTTTAAAGCATTAGGTCGAGTCTTACCAGGCATGTAGAGAAATAAATCCCATTGGAAACAGCCAAAGCGATCTCTTTCTGAATGTTATCTTGCTGCTCCAGCCACTGTCTGGTCTCTATGCACGGTGTCATGTCAGGCATTGGCAGCTCAGCCTGGTGTAGCTTTCCACTCATCACCACCCCAGCAAGGAAGCAGCGGCAGGCATGTAAATATGCAAGGGGGGAAAGCGTTTGTTCTCTGGCATGCACCCTTCATCGTTACTTTGCTAAAACTGGAAAATGGCCAGCCCATTGATCCCCCAACACCATCTATAAAACTGGAGGAAGCTAATACTAACTGACCAAGTCTGCTGCAGAGGGTATAGGAGTTGAGGAAAGTCCAGTGATCTTTGCTTTAAATGCAATATGACTATATCGGCATGCAAAATCAAAGTGTAGGGACACTTTATAATTCACCAGAGCTAGACTGTGGCTGGTCTCAGATCCTTTGAGTACAGGGATGACCTTGCTGTGCCTTGCCCTTGCACAGGGTGTACAAGAGGAAATGGGGCAGGCTATTTGCCCTTTATTTCCTCTGTGCATCTGTGCCATAGCCAAGTAAAAGATGGTCCTAATGTTTGTAAGACTCTCTAGCATCTTTGGAGAGACTGTGCCATCCAGCTATACAGTGGTATTAGTTAATTAAATAATAAAAATTTAGCCATCGTACTTTGAACTTTTTATTGTTATGGCAGTTGTCACATGACGCTGCTGCTTCACGTAGTCTTAAAAGTTGTTGGTTAGCGAGCGAGCATTTCTCCAAAGACAGAACAATGCTATATTAGTGTTTTGATTCACTTTCTTTTTTGGGGGAGCTGTTGCAAACAGCAAAATAGTTTCCTCTTCAGTGCCTTAATCTATCTAACAAGAGTCAATTCTTGGGGCAGAGTTGCTCTCTGGTGTTTCGCTGAGATTTATGGAGGCAGTGATTACACACATACCATTTGTAGCAACCTCTGTACAAGGTGTGGTGTACATAGTGAAAATAAAGAAGCTACCCTAAGAAAATACCCAGACTCTACTTCACTGATTTTTCTTCTAATGGGAAACTGACGTACAAAGCCCAGACACCTGCTAGCACTCATAAACATACACACCATTAAAGAAGTTTAAAATATATTACCAGCTTTAAGTATCTTGGACCAGATTGCCCATGTCTTGGGGAAGAGAATATCGTCTTGGGAATTTTGGAGTTTCCCCCACCTTGTTCTGATAGGGGGATTGGGTTTTACCCCTTTGTGATACTGACATGGTGATTAGCATGTTCTTCAGAAAATCCTCTCCTTACCCTTCCCTTGTTGGAAAGTCCTGTAGAAGTTAGTAGGGATGGAGAGTTGTATAGGAACTTTAAAAACCTATCAGAATGAACTTCTTTTGGTAGAACCATTTTCTAAAATACTACAGCAGGGAGATCACCCCCTATTGAACTATTTAGGATACACCAAAATAACAATAATAGTAGTAATTAATAAGAGTCAAAGAACAATGATTGCATTTGAGCACCTAAAATGCACGAATTTTGTGCAGGGTTTAAACAAAATTCCTGACTACCCAAACGTATGGAATTGATTCGTAGCCAGGTTTTATTGGTGACAGATGGAGATAAATTTTTGACAGTAGCGTTCCTCTTTTTGTGCTTAAAGACCTGGTATGTCGTGAAGGCTGCTTTTAAAAGAATTCCCATGGTGCAATATTGAGGGATAATAAAAAACAAAAATCATTGTGGTCCTGAGGACGGTGCCTTCAAGGCTTCCCAGACAGTGGGGCCTTGTGAAGCTCTTGTTATGCACAGGCAGTTGAAACTGACCACACAATAAATAGATCCCTTGCAAACTCCTTAAGCAATGAGTGATTACCGAACAACACACTGACAGAAATGTTACTCTAGTGAATTCTATAGGGCTTCTCCATCAGGTGGGAACGAGGATCATACTTTTAGAAGCCCCTGGACTCTGCATCTGTTCTGGAGCCTCTTTCTTCAGGACCCCAACGACATGGGTCGGGTCTCGGTTGATCGGTGGGCCTCCTTTGACTTCAGTGGAGCTGTGTTAAGTTACGCTAAGTTATGCTAGGGCCCTCTGGGCCCTTGTGAGCTGAGCTTCCAGTGACTTTTTCCACATGCCCCCAAATGTCTGTGCACTAGCCCCAATCTCTCCGAAACTCCTCTGGCAGCATGGGCGGTTCCCGTGGAGGGTGAGACCCTCTCAGGACCCTGTAGATATTAGGGGAGGGGATAGTGAGGTTTACAATACAGTCCTCTCCACAAGCTTAGGATCTTTCTCCTGTCCTGTGCTTTCCCCACCTGCAAATCCCGTAATGCAAAAACTAGTAACGCAGCCCTGATGCAGCAAAGCACTTATGCCCGTGTTCAGCATTAAACACCAGAACAGTCCCATTAGAGTCTATGGGATGACGTCTCCATTTAAATTTAAATGTGCATAAGCGCTTTGCTGGATGGGTGTCCATATCAGCACATATGCTATCACGTCAGCTGGCATATAAAAATGTTTAACAATAAGTCGTTCTAAAATAGCACTTTTCTCCTGGGGCTTGCAGAGTGCTTTCCAAAGAAGGTCCGTATCGTCACCCCCATTCTGTAAGAGTGCAGAGATGATTTGACTTGCTCAAAGTCAGGGGAAAAAAAGCCCCTGCATCTCCAGAGTGCCAGAGTACCCTACCCACTGAACCACAATGCCTGCAACTATACCATGAAAGAGGGTGGCGTTGTTTTTTTTTTAAGTAAAAATAAAAATTAGATGATGAAAAAAGACCTAGGAGATAGTTCTGGATCAAAACTTTAAACTCAGCCACACTCAAGCTCTTCTAACTGGGTCTTCTACACTCATAATTACTGTGGATAGCTGTCAGTTCAAAATAATTTTAATGGGAACTAAAAGAAAACCTATATCAAAATGAGTTTGCCATGCAAGACAGGATGAATATATCTTGGAATAAAATTCATTGCCAGATCCTCTGCTTGTGTTAATTAGCTTAGCTCCATTGATTTCAGTGGACCTCTAGGTATTACTGTAGTCGTAGTAATAATAATAAGCAAAATGACACTAGCTGAAGATCTGACCACAATTATTTCGATCCTCTGCATCTGCAACTCCCATTGGAGCCAATGTTGATGATGGGTGCTTTGCACCTTTCAGGATTTACCAGTAATAAAGTGTGAAATAAACTCATTTATAGAGGGCTATGCACCACTCAGAATCCACTTAAGCCCTATGGTGAATAGATCTTAAGTGGTGCGTAAGACTTGAGTTGGCCCTCTGCATGGGGTGAATTGCACTCAGAGAGAACAAGAATGTTAAAATCTGAAAATGAAAATGTTCTCCCAGGTAGCAACCTCAATTAAAAAAAAAAAAGAAAGAGAAAGAAAAGGGAGCAGGAGGAGAAAGAGAAAGAAAAGGGAGCTCATTCCACGTATGTTATTGGCCAGGAGATATTTAGCACTTTATCATTTCCAATATCTTTCTCTCTCAGGATCAGAGTCTGATCCCTTGTTATGTATTTATAGGTGTTTTAAACATCTGTTTCCCGCTTGATTCAATTTACCAGACCTGATGGATTGTTAATTGAAATGCACATCTCAGGCATTCTGAATCGTAATGGTCTCCAAGTGCCATCTAATAATGACAGAAATGGATAAAGGATTGTTCAAAGGGAGGGTGAGCTTATGAATAAAGATTCATTTCAGAGGAACATGCTTTTATTTTTAAATAGTGAATATTGTCGAAGTCATTTTTAAACAAATTTGCAACTACTAATCTCCCTTCGTATCTGGTTGGCAGAGCAGGGTTTTCTAAGTGACATTTTATGTTCTTTAACCGGTCAAACCTCTGGGAATGAACTCTGGGGTGGTAATTAACATTGCATGTATCTGTTTTCCCAGAAGTGCAAACATGGCAATTAGGATAACACTTTGGGGGATTAACTTATTTTTTTTAATTTACAGGAAACTACTAACTGATTTAATTTCTGTATCTGTGGGGCAATGTCTTATTTCAGAGATTTTTTTAAAAAAATTGCATCATAATGGCCGTGGGATGTTGGTCTTGAAAGTTGACTCTAAACAGTGTTTAAGTGTTTCATGAAAACTAGAGGAATCAAACACGTTCTTGTAGCCTACAAACTTATTGTGTGTGTAATAAGAGTGACTCTGTAACCTGGTGATTAGAGCAGTTTTGTGGAGCTGGTCATAGAATCATAGAATATCAGGGTTGGAAGGGACCTCAGGAGGTCATCTAGTCCAGCCCCCTGCTCAAAGCAGGACCGATCCCCGATTAAATCATCCCAGCCAGGGCTTTGTCAAACCTGACCTTAAAAACTTCTGAGGAAGGAGATTCCACCACCTCTCTAGGTAACGCATTGCAGTGTTTCACCACTCTCCTAGTGAAAAAGTTTTTCCTAATATCCAACCTAAATCTCCCCCACTGCAACTTGAGACCATTACTCCTTGTTCTGTCTCTCTGCTCCAATGACTTTTTGACCTCTCGAGGTCCCTTCCAGCCCTATATTTCTATTTTTCTAACATACTTGCCCTTGGATGACTTATTGGTGAAGTTATTGAACGTGGGCTTTCTAGATCCAAAAGTACAGGCTCTCTACTGCATGAGCGGCAGTGTAGAGCTGTATGACTAATTGGTTTCTCAGTTTGCTGGGAATGCTGAAAAACTGAAGAAAAAATATTTTGTTAGGTCTAACTGAAAACAATTTCTAACAAAATTTGCAGCCAATAAATTTTTTTAAAAAATCATTTAATTTAGATTCTGAACGTTTTGTTTTTAGTTTAAAAACAAACAAACAAAAGGAAATTTCAAAACAAAATTCATTTTAAATAGAAAAAACAGAAAATGTCAAAAATGTTTTGATTTTTTTCCTGGATTTTTGTCACGGAAACAATTTAACAACATCGACACAAATAAGCAAAATGTTACCGTGTCACCGAATATGCATTTTTCTTTGCCTCCAAAAGTTTTGTTTGACAATCTTCACCCACCTCTCCTGCAGAGTCTATGTTCCATTGAAGGCTTAAAAACCTGTATACTGTCGACTAGGCAGCCGCTAGAGGGGGATCGAGAACTATACTGTGTATGAATGGGTTACATATGTAATGGCTGTATAGAGCTCTTTTTCCTGCTCTCATAGATGTCAGAGTGTCTTTCCATTGGTTCCAATGGGAGTTAGACCATGGATAGTAGAGGTGTAGTCCGTGCCTCCTCTCTGCTTTAAGGATGGTTGTGGCCTTGAAAAAACTTGCCATTTACGCACACCTTAGTCTTTGACTCTGAAAAGGGAGACATTCCAGAGACTCCGTGAAGTTCGCTAGCAATAGCTATTGCTATTGAGTTTGTGGAAAGCTCTAGATACGGTGGCAACAGATGGCAGTATAAAACCCCAAGATAGATAAATCTGCAGATACACAGCATTTGGAATATTCCATTTTAATTCCCTATTAGAGCTGGTTGAAAAAAATTGAAGTAAATGTGAGTTAGGTGCCTAAACTTTTGAAAGCCCGCTAAGTTTATCTGCACCTCCAGGCTTCAAAATACCTTAGTCCTTCTGTACCAACAATCTGTAAAATGGTGATAGTAGTAATTTCTTACCTCTCACAGTTGTTGTGAAGTGCTCAGGTACTTTGGTAACTAGGGACATAAAAGTATCTTACAGAGAGAGACACAGGGAAAGGGGACAGAGCGCATGAGTCCAAGGAAAGCCATGAAGTGAGCTGTAGCTCATGAAAGTTCATGCTCAAATAAATTTGTTAGTTTCTAAGGTGCCACAGGTACTCCTTATATTTCCTCTTGGTAAATCATGCCTTTCTAGAGAATAGAGAAGCCTAGGGAGACAAGGCGGAAATCAGCACCTTGGAGAGAGCTATTTGGAGACTGTAGAAAGGACTGATGATGGAGACTGAAATCCCAACAGACACTGAATAGCTATAAGTGATCTAATCAATTTTTATTAGATAGTGGTGACTTCGATTTCAAATGTCTTTGTTGTTGTTTTCCATTTTTTCAGACATTGATCAGGTACGATTTCTTGCAACATTGTGGCAATGTTTGAGATGAGCTGTTAAAGAAACAGAAAATAAACATCCCTCGAGTACTAATTCCACAGATTATTAGATTAGACCAAGTGTTTTACTGTAAATAAAATTTATCTGCTTCCCAGGTCTTGGTTTCTTTTTTCTTTCCTCTTGTTCATATTTCTGAAATAGCACTTAGACTGAAAGAAAATGACTATTCCTCCCTCCCCCACTCTGTGATTTTCACTATGAGATTATCCCATACTCTGTACTACAAGCTATCATTGGATTCCTTCCTTTTCTACAAGTCTGTCTAGGTACATCTTGGCGATATTCATACTTTTTTAAGGCCTGAAGGGACCCTTACGTCATTTAGTCTGAATCACTTGTTTGTTGCAGGCCATAGCATTTCACTCAGTTACGCCTGCATTGAGCCCAATACCTTGTGTGTGGTTACAGCATATCTTCTGGAAAGGCATCCGGTCTTGACTTGAATACATCAAGATATGGGGAATCGACCACTTCGTTGGTAGTTTGTTCCAACGGTCAATCACCCTCACTGTTCAATATGTGTGCCTTATTTCTAATTTGAATGTATCTGGCTTCAACTTCCAGCCATTGGTTCTTATTATGCCTTTCTCTGATAGATTAAAGCATCCTTTAGTACCTGGTCTTTTCTCCCCATTATTGCACTTAAACACACTAATCAAGTCACCTGTGTCTTTTTTGATAAACTGGATAGATTGAATTCTCTTTATCAGAAAGTGTGAGAATAATTTTGTGTTATGGAGTGGATAGGACATCCACTCGATATAAGGAGATGACTTTAACACAGGGTCAGCCCATACTCCGTATCAGCCTGTTGTCTCTCTCTTGACAGCGCTAGTCTCAAATCATAAAGATTTAGAAATCAGAATAACTACTAGCAAACATTTGTTCATGTTGATGCAAACACTGACGCTATCCACAGTACCAGCTGCGGCTTGGAAAATACTCACACAGGGTGAGTACTCTGTTAATCACATCAGAGAAAGATCTGGCTATCACACTGCAATGGGCCTCAGGAAAACCCATATTTAATTCCAGGCTTCACCACACACTACCTGTATGACTTTCAGCGAATCATGTGAAGTCTGAGCCAGCAGCCATTTAAGTCAACGAGAGTTGACTGGAACATGCCCTTCATCTGTCTGTGATTTAAGAGCAGGTTAGACAAACACCTGTCAGGGATGGTCTAGATAATATTTAGTCCTGCTGTGAGTGCAGGGGACTGGACTAGATGACCTCTCAAGGTCCCTTCCAGTCTTATGATTCTATGTAGTTTCTCCATCTGTAAACTGGACATAATACTACTTCCCTACTTTGCAGAATGAATTCATTAATATTTCTGAGGTATTCAGAGACTACTATGCAGGGCCACTATAAGAATCTAGATAGGCAGATGTCTAAAATCAAAGATTGAGATTGAAGGTGGGAATCTACAGCTGATTTAGACCCAGCAAGATGGAGTTAATTTTATTTTTAAACAGCCTCACTTCAAAATGAGGAGAGAAGTGGACTGGGAATCTGCAAAGTGGAAGTGGCAATTATAACCTCAGCTACATATCTTAAGATAGAATGGAATATGATAATCACCCTTCAGAGTAAGAAACGGGGACTGAATTCTGTAAAAGTTGAGGATGGAAAGATGTGGAGCCCAGTAGGTGGGTTTTATTTTCTGTATATTAAGTCATGGCTCAAAATAGGAAAAGGGGTCAATGGTGTGGAACACAGCAGATGGGAATATATGATACTTACTTAATCATTGTTCCAAACGGGAGGAAAGTGTGATTCTACAGGTTGTAGGAAGAGATTGTCAAACTAACTTGTTTTTAACACACACATTAGTCATGTCTCAAGAATTGGATTGGGCCAGGAGTCTAGAGCATCTGGTTTAGAGGAGGGAAAATGCAACTTCAAAAAAAAATCTAAATATACATGCGGAGCTGTGACTCATGCAAGGGAAACAGGTACTGGGGGAGCTGGTTTGGGAGAAGGCTAAGGGTATGAGTTTGATCTTTTACGCATGTTGCTTACTGAGGTCCAGGTGCAAGAACTGAGTCCCACTCATTTCAATGGGAGATGTACTGGGGCCCTCGGATGCAGGAAATAAGGGTTAAATTCTTGACTCTGCCACAGATTAGTTGTTTGGCCTTGGTCAATTCTCTTAATCTCGCTGGGAACAGCTCTGTTCCTTATTTAAAATATTAATACATTCTTTCCCTCACCTTATGCTTGTCTGGTCGAGTAAGATGGCAAGTTCTTCAGGGCAGGGTCTGTCTCTTATTCTGTGTATGTACAGTGCCGAGCACAATAGGGCCTGATCACAGCTGGAATACCATGTAGTTGAGTCCTGGCCTGACATGAGTAATTAACACACAGAGTGAGGCTTCATTTCTTGGAAGATAGAATTAGGGAAGTAAACAGATAATTAGGCTGAAAACAGAACCTTTGTGCTCAGCAGGATAGATAAATAGGTCAATAAGCTAAAAAGACAGAATATCTGAGCCAACTAAGTTAAGAGGGAGAAGTTAACACCCAGGGAACTCTTTACTGTGAACTAGATAACCAGGGACAAAATAAATTCGGAATGTAGAGATGAGGCAAAGAGGATGTTGAACCCAGACAGCATATGGACAGTGCATGCTGCACAGTGATTGGTTCCTTGCAAAGTAACCAATCCAATCCAAAAATAAGTGATGCAATGCATAGTAAATACAATGAGTGTAATGTATATACAGAGAGAGAGTTTCTGTGTAACTCTGGAGCTGTAATGTACCCGACATCCATCTCCCCTGCATTTGGTCAACTCAGGCTAGCATTGCTGTATGCCAAATAAAGATACCTGAGTGATGAAGGCTGGACTCGAACTGAGTTCTTGGGAAGCCAAGTGGAAAAAGGTCCCAGAGGGAATCCTGACATGCAGATGAGAAATGGGGGTGCAGGGATTAAAGATAGCAGGGCAGGATACTAAAAGAGGAAAAAAACTCATACCTTCTGTAAAGCAAAGTCCCTAGAAGTTGTGTGAGAGGGAGCAAGTGCACGTGGATGAAGAGAATAGAAAACATACAACACCTACCATAATGGGGGGCCTGGTTCGTGATGGAGATTTCTAGGTACGAATACCTAGAAGACAGGAATTCTGATTCGCAGAATTCTTGAAGTTTTGACACTTGGTCTCATTCCAGTGCAGAACGAAATCAAGACCTTCCAAAAATTTTCAGAGAGTGGGGAGACAGACACACACATACACACCTCAGACTAGGCAGTACCCCAGTGGTTAGGATACTCATGTGGGAGATTCAGGTTCAAGTCCCTCTCTGACGGATTCAAACCACGAGAATGTCTCCTACATCCCAGGTGAGTGCCCTTACCACTAGGCTGTTGGCTATTTTGGGGGGTGTCTCACTCTCTGGGTTTGACCCAAAATTACATCCTGGATCAGAGAAACCTTCCCAACAAAATGGTATTTTCAGACAAAAAAGTGTAGTTGAAACATTCCTGAGTAGCTCTACTTCGAGGTGCTACTGAAATACAAATAAATGAATAATTAGAAGAGCAGGGCTGTTTAAAGCTTGATCCAACCTTGTTGACTTTGATGGGAATCAGATGGGCTACATAGCTTTAGTGTATTGGCTGCACTCTAACTGGGGAATCTCCTCTGCCTACGTGAATTCTCCCTGCAGTTCTAACTGAATATACTCCTCTTCATTTTCTGTCCTGAAAATAATAATAATCCTTAGCTCTTATAGAGCCCTTTATATGTTTACATGCAGGTGTGAGTTTTGCAGTGCCTATGATTATGGTAGATTGTTCTTCAGTTTGCCGATTGAAAATGGGTAGCTCAGCACAATAGGATTATGTAATTAAAATGAACATCTAATTTAAGATCATACAGAGTTAGCTATATTAAAGCAAACCTTAGTAGTACGATCAATTTTTCTCCACATTGTTTTTTTAAGGTAATTGCATTTAGCAGCATTGCATCACTAAGCAAAAAGGATTGTTATGATTTTGTATGCCTTAGCTCCTTCAGTTAAACTTTCTAGCAGTGGGTTAGATCTCTAGCTGGTGTGAATCAACAGAGCACCATTCTCTCTATCATAGGCACATATATGGGCCCAATTACAGCAATACATGACAACCTCACAATCTTTATTGTATTTATTTTCACAACACCCCTGTGTTATAGGGAAGTGCTGTTATCACCAATTTACAGATAGGAATCACAGGCACAAAGACTAAATGATTTTCCAAGGTCACACAGGAATTCTAGGGCAGAGGAAGGAATTACATTCAAGTCTTCTAGTTCCAGTGTCCCATCCTTCCTCTTTTTGAGCGAATGGAGCTCAATAGACAATAGGGACACATGATGGATTATTATCCCCATTTTACAGGCAGGGAGCTGGGTCCCAGAGGGAAGAAAGGACTTGCTCAAGGGCACACGGGGAGTCTTTAGCAGAGCTGGGAATTGAATTTAGCTTTCAGCCTAGTGCCTTAACCACAAGACTATCCTGTCTTTGAGTTAATGGAGCGGTTACACCAGCTGAGCATCTGACCTGATCTTGAAGTTTATTGGAGATGAGCTTGATTCTCATCTTACTTACATTGGAAACAATTAGATTAATAGATTACATGGCCAGAACGGATCATTGTGATCATCTAGTCTAGTCTGATGTCCTGCATAACACAAGCCAGAGAGTTGCACCCAGTAACTCCACTGAAGTCCATGGGATTACACCAGTATAAAGCCAATGTGATTTAGGAGGATCAGCATACAGTAAGAGCAGAATCAGGTCCAAAGTGTATCTTTTTCAGATATAATAGTGGTATGCCCTTAGACAGGTGGATAACGGTGGTGTTGAAATCAAGGCACAAAGAATTGAAATGACTTTTCCAATGTCACACAGTGAGTCAGTGGCAGAAATAGGTGTCCTGTCTCTCATTCCTTTTCCTCTTAAGAAATTCAGGAACCATCAGGAAGGATTCTCTCTTTGGGCTTGATTTGTCTCCCACTGACACTGGTATAAATCAAAAGTAACTCAGTTTAAGTCAATGCAGTTAGTGTAGAACCAATGAGAAAGCATGCTCAGTGGTGGTTGCGGGTACATGTGTACCCCAGTTAATGTGCCATTCCTTTTGTGTAGCTGTTCTGAGTGCATTTTAACTTTCTGTTACTTATCCCCTCTTTTGCAAGGACTAACCGTTGTAATTTTCTATCACTAATATGACTTTGCGTCTAGACTCTTATCAAATATTATCTCGTGCACAGATAAAAAGAATTGTCAAGAGTTGCATCTTTCAGAAAGGAAATATAAGTGAATGTGATTATTATGCCAAAAGCAGGAAGAAGAAAAATCTGAGGAAATGTGAAGAGCATTTAATATGTTGACTAAGAAATAATGGAATATACTAAGGGCTAGAACATGGAATTCTGGCGAGGTCTAAGCAAAGGGCCATGTATAGTTTCTCTGCTATGCCCCAGGTGCAGATTGGGGATCAAAATGTGACTCAGGTTGCAATATTTGTAAAGCACCTAACACAATTGGGTGCCCCGTTCCATGACTGGGTCTCCTAGGAACTACTGCTATACAAATATGTCTCAATGTAGGCAGACAAGATGGGTGAGGTGATGTCATTTATCGGGCCAACATCTGTTGGTGGAAGAGACATGCTTTTGAGCAGACTCTGAGCTGTTCTTCAGGTTTAGGAAAGTTACTCAGTGTGTCACAGCATCACATATCTACCAACCGCCTCAGTGTAATCAGTGCTCAGTCTGATTCTTCCTTTGGTGAAAGGCATTAGTTGATGCAAACGGCAATGAAAGGGCTTGGCAAAGGTCCCATCATACTCTGGCAGCTGCAGTTTGCCTGTATAATTGTAACATTTGTGCAGATACCGTTAAAAGGGCAGACTGACTCATCAATAAATGATTGAGCCTGATGCTTTGTTGTATATCTCCCATATCTAGAAATTGTAAGGTTTGAGGTTCGCTTTCCACAGGTGCTGTGTTTATCTCTAAAGGTCCCAGTTGATCAAAAATACACAGCCCTTCATTTCAGCTGGTTTATCTCATACTTTAAAACCTGCGCCTTCTCTATTCACAATTCATGAATCCTTCCTCCCAGTAGCCTAAACAGAAAACCTTAATTACCAGATGCTACGCTAAGACACACAGGGATGGGTGGAACAATGCTATTGGTTCAGGTTACGTGTTGCTGCTGATATCTTGATATGTTTGCAAAAGATTTTACCCCAGGAGATGAACATCCAGGTCCAAAGGGAAGGATGCTTGGGGGATTAAGGCATTGGGTGGGAACTGGGGAGATCAAGGTTCGATCCCCAGCTTTGTGATGGGAGTCCTCAAGGAAAGATGTTTGTGCTGGGGGTATGCTACTTCTTTATGGAGTAGCCTGGAGCTTGCAGACAAAAAAGCCTGGGCACAATAAAGGAGCAGCCTGCCCTGCTCAGTGGTAGGGAGATATATATATTAAAAAAAAAAGCAGGAAAACGGAGCTGGGAGAGAGGCAAAAGGGATCCATCCCATCCATGTTGTTTTGGGTTGCAGTCCCCTTCAGGCTCCAGGACGCTTGTCTGATCTGGGGCCTAGTGACTTTGCTTTCCGACTGTAAGTTTGGTTGCTCCGATTCAAGGCTCTGGGGTAAGAGCCGTATGAATTTGGCTTAAACTGTTCCTTCCCTGATTTGATGCCTCAGGGGAAAGGAGGAAGCCAGCCTGGCTCCCTCATAGAACAGTAAGAGAACTGCAAACTCTGCTGGCCGGGGTTGGTTTGGAGTGTGTCCTGAAGGGGCCATCGTGGTGGTTCAGTTTGGCTTTGGCCTCGCTCCTCTTGGATCCTGTACAGTATTCTCTTTGCTTCAGTTACCCACCTTCTAAAATGGGGGTGATAATGCTTCCCTACTATGAGAATTAGGCTATGTCTACACTACAGCCTATGTTGGCATAACTTATGTCACTCGGTTGTGAAAAAACCTTGAGCGACATAAGTTTACACCAACATAAGCGCTCGTGTGCATGGCGCTATGTTGGTGGGAGAGCGTCTCTCTTTGAACTAGCATCTGCCACTTGCGGAGGTGCAGTGCTGTATGTATAGACATGGCCCAAGTGCATAAAAGTCAGTGGGGTGTTGAGATACTAAAGTGGAGGGGTGGTCTTAAAAGTACTTAGAGTAGAACAGCAAAGGTGAGAGACGAGTGACAAATGCCTGACAAATAGGCGAGCACAGGATTAAGTATTATTCACATTCTGTATCAATACAAGCATTGGATTTGATCCTCCAAACACATACTACCGGGGTACTCCCATGGGAATCAATCATACTATGCCAGATGGTCACTGTGGGAGATTTGGGTCCTGTGCTCCATAGTGATTTACTGCAAATTAATGTAGCCTCTCTAATTTAAACCTCAATTTCTTAAATCAGTCACACGTGAAAGAAAATAGTCTTTTATGCCTTTGATCAGTCATGTTTCCCTCAAGGTAAAAAAAAAAATGCAAGCAAATTGTCTTGTGATTTGTAATTAAACTGCACTCCTGAACATTTTGCCAGAAACTAGATAGAAAAGTTGTCTTTGAAATAGTGTCAATTAAATAGACTTAGATGAAGTGTTAACACATTTGGCATTTCCTAACAATGAATTGCATTTCTAAAACAGTTTATCATTTATAAACAATCCTAAGGACCTTGCTCAGGCAGAACTCTGCCACAGAGAGGTGTTTCGGTGAAAGGATTGAGTAAAAACTGATGCATCAGTTCTGTCACTCTGACTCGCCTTGCGTGGTGTCTTACTACAGGCAAAAATGTACTTGCTTTGGGCTGAATTCTACGACCCTTAGGCCCCTTGAATAATACCCACTCACATGAATAGTCCCATTGAATCATAGAAATGTTGGGCTGGAAGGGATGTCAGGAGGCCATCTAGTCCAGACCCCTGCACTGAGGCAGGGCCAAATACACCTAGACCATTCCTTCAAGTGTTTATCTAACCTGTTCTTAAAAGCCTCCAATGATGGGGATTTCACAACCTCCCAGATCTGTAGCTGAACCTTGCAATTTAGGCCCATTTCTAATATAACACCACAAATGTGGTCATGATGACCAGTGACATGTCTGTTGTTGGGTATTTCTCCAATCAGAAGGAACTTCCTCCTTTGAAAAGCTATGAAAACTGCTGCAGATCAGCAAGTTGAGTCTGATATGGGAAGCACTGGCGTCGTCAATTGACCAGTCAAGCATGCGTCAGTAGAGACTTCATGCAGTGCTGTATGAATAACGAGGTGTTTACAGATCTGCAATATGCAAATGTGAAAGTAGTGGGGTAATTGTGACAAGTTCCTAAGTGTGGACTGAGTACACAGCCCATCTCTCTGTTGTATTTTTAATAGCTGCCGCCCTGCGGATAGGCCAACCTCTGCGTGGATGCTGCAGGCACAAACTTCAAGGTCTCGAGGTTGCACTGGGCCGTACAGACTCCCTTCCCTAATGGAAAAATCTTTAGGAATTTGGCCCCGGAAGCTCAATCCAGACAAGATGGAGCTGATGTTATATACCTGGGGAGGAGGATCATTTGGGAATGGGGTAGGGTGGATTCTGCCCTAGCTACTGCCTGATGTGGCTTAATTAAATTCAGTGACAAACCTCCCATTCAACTGGTGCCGGATTGGACTCCTGTTAACAGGCTTGGTTTTGCACCACTGATTTTTTTTTTCATGGCGTTGCATCTGATTTACACCAGTGTAAGTGAGAAGAGAATCAGGGACTCAGGACTGGGTAAAAAAGGCTCAACAGGCAGACAGGTAATGGTTTCTTCCTTTCATAGGTGCTGGAACTCGGGGTGCTGGGGCAGCTGCCATACCCCCTGGCTTGAAGTGGTTTCTATCATCTACAGGGTTTACAGTTTGGTTCAATGGCTCACAGCACCCCCACTTTACAAATTTTTCCAGCGCCCCTGCTTAAATTAAAGAAATGTTGCTTTAAATATTATTATTATTACCTATAGTATCATAGGGCTTAGGAGCCTCGCTCGTGGATCAGACCTCCATTTTCCTCGGCGCTATACAAACAGAGCAACAAGATGGTTCCATCCCCAAAGAACTTACATGCAAGGGAGTTTAGATTGCTAAGTGTAAGACAAGGGTCATTTTGGTTTGCTTGAGAAAGTCTTTGTGTAATGGAGGCTTTATTAATATACACTATGAATGGCTCCTCTGCTAGTGTACCTATTTCTGAGCTGAAGGTTACAGATCACATTATCCTCTCACATTAAGTAATTTGGGGTCCAGTCCTACTGAAGTTTAAATTATAAGGCAATTCAAGGGCCGATGAAAAATCCCTATAAGCAATACACCCTCTCCGCACCGCCCTTCACCCTTCTTTGACTTGGCAGCAGGTTTCAGAGTTAAGAGAAACAGGGCAATTTTAGATGCTATTGTTTCAGGATGTCTCTGCTGACTTAAGCAGACATTGGCTGTACTTGGTGCCAATTCTAAAACTTTTTGATGCATCCAAGTGGGCTAGAAACATTACTTTTTTAATATGAAAGCTGAGATTCTGATCTTCTCATGCGAATCCAGGATCTGAGGCCTTTTGCATGAGCACATAATGTCTGTCTTAATCCAGCCCTGATCCTACTCTCAGTGAAGTCAGTGGGAATAGGATTGTGCCATTATGGAGCCATTAATTGTTTCATAAATTTAAGGCTCGAGAGTAGGGATTTGTACTGTCAGTCCCAGGAAGCTGTACAGAAAATCTCTGTGCATCAAACTAAAATCGTAACCTTTGCCGTGCCAGAAATATTTTGTGTTATAAATATAAAATAGAAGCCAAATGCATTCTCTTTTAAGAAATTGTTAATGTGGAGTTGAGCTTTGAAGCTGAAGCCCAGTTTATACAATCATTAAAATTCTTTCCTAAGAAATACTGTATGATTCACTTGAATCATTAGGACTTGTTTTGGTCCACACAGCTGTCAGAGGTGTGACTGCAGCATGTGCTGGTGTACCTCAGCTATCTTAGATCGAGCTAGCTCAAATAACAATGGCAGTGAATCCTTGGCAGCAGCTCCAGCTGCTCAAGTACAATGTGAGATTGGTTAAGTGTCTTGCTCAAAGTCAAAGCATGAATTAGTTGCAGATCTGGAAATAGTACCATGATGTTCTGACTCCTACTTCTGTTCATTGTCCACTGGACCATACTGTCTCCTTTTCTGAATGAAAAATACTTGATAGGAATTAGGCCAAGAGGGTTTTCAGGACTCATACTAAAAATCTATTGAATTTAGTTATAAAACAGGGGCCTTATTCTCCTTTACACAAAGGCCCCACTATGATGTGAGAGTAACATAAAGGATCCTTAAGTCTAAACAAGAATCAGTTCCTAAATCCTTTCTGTAGGACTCAGAACCTTCCTTAAGGTTTTTCTAGGTAACACAACTATCATTATAGTCTAACTAATGCAATGGTGGATGTTCTCATTACCCATATGCATGTCTAGTTGGCCGGTGTGTTACCTTAACCTCAGTCTAGCAAATGCTTATGTATGTATTTAATTTTAAGCGTGTGAGAGATCTCATTGAAGTCACAGGGACTATTCGTGGACTGAAAGTTAAGCCCATGAGTCAATATTTGCAGGAGGGGGCTTCAGAGTTTTCTTTAGGCGGGTTCCTAAAACCTGAACATCATTTTCTATAGGACTTTTCCATAAGGGTGAAGGACATATTAGATCATCATATATATCCCTATATGATTGGCTGAGCTGTTCTGACCATTCACCTTCATTTCTGAAGAACCTACATCTCTGATATGTGTTTGCAGTGCTTCAGTTCTTTCTTTAATGTACCTCACACTTAAATGTTAAACAAATGCTGATTTGAATATGTTAGCCTGGCATATTAATTTACTGCACAGAATGACTCTCAGAAAAGGTAATAAAGGACTAATTGGTGTCAATAATGGTAACACTGACAAATGCCTCACTATGTAAATATAAGCAATGTTTCCCAGCGCGTATGTAGTTAAAATTCATTTCGCACATGGAATGTCCCACCATTTGATTTTCATCAGGAAGAAAAGCTTCAGCTGTATGCTCGGTAAACAAGACAGTGAGTATATGAAATACAGCTGTTCATCAGCCTTGTTAATTGGTTTGCATTTGGCTTTATTGATTTCTGCCCAGGACTATTTGTTTTTAAGCTCAGAGGAATCAGAGAAGTGAGGCTGAAATTAGCAATGATTGTAACTTGGCTATTACAGAAGCATCTAGAAGTCTCAGGTTTTATTGTGGCCCTGCTTCACTTGGCGCTGTGCAAACACACTGAGAGTATCCCTGCCTTGAATAATTTACATTATAAATAGACCAGACAGACAATGATGGACAAGACTGAGACCACTGCCTGTCATGATGAATGATATTTGTTTCTTTGTACTCCGCTGTCTTGCTGTCTGTAGCCATCTCTTGTCTTATACTTTGATTATAAGCTTTCCAGGGGAAGGACCATCTTTTTGTTGTGTGTTTGTACAGCACCTAGCACAATAGGGTCCTGGTCCATGGCTAGGGTTCCTAAGTACTATGGTGATACAAATAATAAAAAAAAACCAACCAAAAGGGTAGGAGGGGAATAGAGGAATAAGGAGTACAAGTGACTTGGCCAAGGTCACAAAGTAGATCAGTAGCAAGCCAGGAATAGAACCCACATGTTCTGACTCATATCCCTTAAACCATACTGCCACCCATAGCCTCCTACAGCCTTTCTGCTCTAACTGTGGACACTGAATGTCAATGGATATCCTGGACTTTTCCCTTCTGAGACCATTTATGTTGCAGCCACTGGTTAAACAGAACTCTAAAACCTATACGTTCATGTAAATAACTTTTGAGTGATTAGAGGTCACTGTGGGTCAGCTGGAACTAGCAGAGTACTATTTAATCTCTTGCTTAATTGATGTGTCTAGGCATCTAACTAGGTGCACCCACCTTTAGGTGTGAGATCTTTGTGTTTTATAATAAGGTATTCTACACGTAAAGAAAATGAGGTTTATAAGACTGCTCCTTGGATGATCCCTTGTTGATTGCACTCTACATTTGCTGTCCCAGAAGTTACTTGGATTTTTTTTAAACCAGTCCTTGTCCTCCTTACAGAGACCTAGAAATGCTGGAATTGAAGAATAAAGGTTTCCAAGCCAAATCCCACTGATAACTAATAGGCGTTGAGCACCCACCTCCCATTTGACAAGAGCTTCTTAGGGTCAGGAAATAAGGCCAACCTACTTGGCCAAGTAAGACCTTCCCAGATATTTGGATCTAATCAAGTCTCCATCTTGTGAGCAACAGGGGCGTGCAGTGAAAAGAACGTTGACTCCGCCCCCTACTTGCAGCTCAGGTGTGTGTGGTGAGGTAAAAGTTGCCCATTTCAAGTGCAACAGAAATTGACTATGCTTCTTATTCCCTCCCACAACCCAGGCATTCTGCCTCTGAGAAACCTCTCTGAGGCCCCGTGCCATGTGGGGGGTGTTCTTACGATGGTGCAGCTTACACAGCACCTCCGGTTCTGTTGGCTCAATCTAGCCCTGCTTCACATTTCTGTAATAAGTACGTACTTCCTCAGACCTCGCTGGTGTGTTTGTGTGTATGCACTGAACGTTTTTACAGCATTGTGCCCAGCTTACTATCCGAAGGAAAGCAGATAGAATACATGGATTCTCTTCTGGTCAAGATTACGCAGGGTACGGTGCAAAGCCCTTCAGACCAGTGGGGCTCTTTCTATTGACATTTTGTCTGGAAAAATGTCACCCTGCTGTAGTCAATAGTATTGGGTCACCAAGCAACCAGTATTACTATTCTTCATTTCATTCCCCTCTTCGTTCCCCATGTATAGGTGTCGGCTGAGGATGGGGAAATCTGAGATGACCGAGAAGGAGGTGAAAAGAGCAGTGAAAGGATGAAAACATGAATTTCAGCGTTATCCCTCTGCTTTCCTGTTTGTCATGCTTCTCTTCTCCCCAGCCTCCTCTTCTTTTGACATTTTCTATTTTCATCGCTTTGCAGAAAAGTGGCTCTTCCGCCAACATATATATATATATAATAAAAAAACACCTGGATACCCAAATTTTCTTACAGCATGTCCCCTTCACTCATTGAGACCTTGTAGCAGAATTTGCTAATAGCTCAAACATGCATTTTCAAGGTCACTGCAAAAATAACATCTTCTGCTACTGATGTGGAATTTCTTGCTTTTCCTAACGGCACTAGTAAAGGCTCAGTTACAGTGATGCTGCCTTCTCTCCCGTTTACTGACATTACATATTTCACAGTTTTCAGTAATGTTCTTGACATGTTGTTTATTAGGCTCTTTGGGTGCTTTTCTATTTCTTCCTTTCTTGCTCTCCCCTTTGACGGATTCCTCCTGAAGGTTCATTAGCCCCAACCTCCCATTCCTCCTCCACATTTTTGTCTTTGAGTACATTTCCGCTCCACCTTTCCTTTCACTCTCATTCTCCCACACACACTTTTATAAAATAGCTTAAGATGAGATCTGTGGTGATTTCGGGCTAAGAAGCAGAGCATGAGAGAAGTGGAGAGATGCAGGAAAATTGCTCCACATGAGTTTCATTAAAAGCTGGTAAACTACACATTTTCCCTACTTTCCACTTCCCCCAGTTTTGTCATAATTTTCCTCAATTTCGTCTATATTTTCTGTTGTTGACATTAGAAACGTTTCAAGCGGATCTACTCCTAGTCTAATGGCCCAACCATAGTACAGTGGAGGACATATGGGTTCTTTACTCAGATCTGCACTGTGACCTTGGACGAGTCATTTCAACGCTGTGTCTCCATTTCCCCTTTAACTGTTTTGTCTTCTTACATTGTAACAATTCTGGAGAGGGTCTGTCTCTTACAATATGTATGCACAGCGCATAGCACGCTGGGTTAGTGATCTCATTTGGGACCTCTAGTGGCTACCATAATGCACACGATAAAATAAAAATAATAGTTGATTAAAGAATGAGAGGATGGGGGGTGGGAATGTGTGGAAAGTATCATAAATCATCCCCCCCCCCCTTAACCTGGGCCAAATTTTCAAAAGAGCTGAGTGAGCGTCTGTTTAGGCACCCAAGCCGCAGGCAGGTTTTCACAAAGTGCTCAGGACTCAGAAGCTCCCATCTGTGGTACTGATTGGCAGATTTTCAAGAGCCCGGCACCCAACAAATATAAAATGAAGATAGAACAAGATCCAGTGGCTGAAAGTTGAAGCTCGATGAATAAGGTATTTATGTTTAATAGTGAGGGTGGAACAACTTCCCAAGGGTTGTGGTGGATTCTCCATCGCTGGCAATTTTAAAATCAGGATTGGATGTTTTACTAAAAGATATGCTCTAATTCAAAAGGAATTATTTTGCGAAGTCCTGTAGCCTGTGTTATGTAGGAAGTCAGACTATAGGATCACAGGTTTCAGAGTAGCAGCCGTGTTAGTCTGTGTCCGCAAAAAGAAAAGGAGGACTTGTGGCACCTTAGAGACTAACAAATAAATAAATAAATAAATAAATTTGTTAGTCTCTAAGGTGCCACAAGTACTCCTTTTCTTTATATGACCACAGTGGTCCCTTCTGGCTTTAGAATCTATGAAAGCTGGTCTTTTGTATAGTGCCTAGCACAATGGAGCCTGATGTTGGTTGGAGCATCGAGGCACTATCATAGAATCCTAGAATATCAGGGTTGGAAGGGACCTCAGGAGGTCATCTAGTCCAACCCCCTGCTCAAAGCAGGACCAATCCCCAATCAAATCATCCCAGCCAAGGCTTTGTCAAGCCTGACCTTAAAAACTTCTAAGGAAGGAGATTCTACCACCTCCCTAGGTAACGCATTCCAGTGTTTCACCACCCTCTTAGTGAAAAAGTTTTTCCTAATATCCAACCTAAACTTCCCCCACTGCAACTTGAGACCATTACTCTTTGTCCTGTCCTCTTCTACCACTGAGAATAGTCTAGAACCATCCTCTCTGGAACCACCTCTCAGGTAGTTGAAAGCAGCTATCAAATCCCCCCTCATTCTTCTCTTCCGCAGACTAAACAATCCCAGTTCCCTCAGCCTCTCCTCATAACTCATGTGTTCCAGACCCCTAATCATTTTTGTTGCCCTTCGCTGGACTCTCTCCAATTTATCCACGTCCTTCTTGTAGTGTGGGGCCCAAAACTGGACACAGTACTCCAGATGAGGCCTCACCAATGTCGAATAGAGGGGAACGATCACGTCCCTCGATCTGCTCGCTATGCCCCTACTTATACATCCCAAAATGCCATTGGCCTTCTTGGCAAAAAGGGCACACTGCTGACTCATATCCAGCTTCTCGTCCACTGTCACCCCTAGGTCCTTTTCCGCAGAACTGCTGCCTAGCCATTCGGTCCCTAGTCTGTAGCTGTGCATTGGGTTCTTCCGTCCTAAGTGCAGGACCCTGCACTTATCCTTATTGAACCGCATCAGGTTTCTTTTGGCCCAATCCTCCAATTTGTCTAGGTCCCTCTGTATCCTATCCCTGCCCTCCAGCGTATCTACCACTCCTCCCAGTTTAGTATCATCCGCAAATTTGCTGAGAGTGCAATCCACACCATCCTCCAGATCATTTATGAAGATATTGAACAAAACCGGCCCCAGGACCGACCCCTGGGGCACTCCACTTGACACCGGCTGCCAACTAGACATGGAGCCATTGATCACTACCCGTTGAGCCCGACAATCTAGCCAACTTTCTACCCACCTTATAGTGCATTCATCCAGCCCATACTTCTTTAACTTGCTGACAAGAATACTGTGGGAGACCGTGTCAAAAGCTTTGCTAAAGTCAAGAAACAATACATCCACTGCTTTCCCTTCATCCACAGAACCAGTAATCTCATCATAGAAGGCTATTAGATTAGTCAGGCATGACCTACCCTTGGTGAATCCATGCTGACTGTTCCTGATCACTTTCCTCTCATGTAAGTGCTTCAGGATTGATTCCTTGAGGACCTGCTCCATGATTTTTCCGGGGACTGAGGTGAGGCTGACTGGCCTGTAGTTCCCAGGATCCTCCTTCTTCCCTTTTTTAAAGATTGGCACTACATTAGCCTTTTTCCAGTCATCTGGGACTTCCCCCGTTCGCCACGAGTTTTCAAAGATAATGGCCAATGGCTCTGCAATCACATCCGCCAATTCCTTTAGCACTCTCGGATGCAACTCATCCGGCCCCATAGACTTGTGCACGTCCAGCTTTTCTAAATAGTCCCTAACCACCACTTTCTCCACAGAGGGCTGGCCATCTACTCCCCATGTTGCGATGCCCAGCGCAGCAGTCTGGGAGCTGTCCTTGTTAGTGAAGACAGAGGCAAAAAAAGCATTGAGCACGTTAGCTTTTTCCACATCCTCTGTCACTAGGTTGCCTCCCTCATTCAGTAAGGGGCCCACACTTTCCTTGGCTTTCTTCTTGTTGCCAACATACCTGAAGAAACCCTTCTTGTTACTCTTGACATCTCTTGCTAGCTGCAACTCCAGGTGCGATTTGGCCCTCCTGATTTCCT
This sequence comes from Chelonia mydas, assembly GCF_015237465.2. NCBI lineage: Eukaryota > Metazoa > Chordata > Testudines > Cheloniidae > Chelonia > Chelonia mydas. The sequence goes on along the minus strand of NC_057859.1, from coordinate 9,688,279 downwards.
TCCTACATGCCCGAGCAATATTTTTATACTCTTCCCTGGTCATATGTCCAACCTTCCACTTCTTGTAAGCTTCTTTTTTATGTTTAAGATCCGCTAGGATTTCACCGTTAAGCCAAGCTGGTCGCCTGCCATATTTACTATTCTTTCGACTCATCGGGATGGTTTGTCCCTGTAACCTCAACAGGGATTCCTTGAAATACAGCCAGCTCTCCTGGACTCCTTTCCCCTTCATGTTAGTCCCCCAGGGGATCCTACCCATCCGCTCCCTGAGGGAGTCGAAGTCTGCTTTCCTGAAGTCCAGGGTCCGTATCCTGCTGCTTACCTTTCTTCCCTGCGTCAGGATCCTGAACTCAACCAACTCATGGTCACTGCCTCCCAGATTCCTGTCCACTTTTGCTTCCCCCACTAATTCTTCCCTGTTTGTGAGCAGCAGGTCAAGAAAAGCTCCCCCCCAGTTGGCTCGTCTAGCACTTGCACCAGGAAATTGTCCCCTATGCTTTCCTATGACTAATAGCTAGGATGGGCAGGCAAATAATAACAACGTAGAAGTCAGTATGGAATCCATGGGGATTTTACCTTGTATGTTCTATAGATGCAAACATTTCAAGAAACCTCTTTTCCTGAGAGTCATGTGCAACTGTAGCATAGAAAAGTTTTCACGCAAACACTTTTTCCACCAAAAAGACATAAAATACGAAAATTTGAATACATTCACCAAAGGCACCGAAGGAGTATGGTTCTTCTAAGCAATAACTTTAATGGAATGGGCTTTGTACATGGTGATAAACATCCCCACAACTTCCCAAAGAGCTGAGCAAGGGTCATAGCACAAGGTGTTTATCACTGTGAAAAATCATTAGTGCCGAGAAGACAGATTCGGAGGCATTTGAATTGTTGCTTTCAAATGTCATCTTTGAAATAAAAATGTAAATTTCACAAGTATCTGTCGCCTCTTTGTTATAATTTAATTGTCATAGTGAGCACTTCCTTTTTAGCTGCAAGATGCTGCTCTCAGCAAATCAGGAGGGGAGACAATTACCAGCTGCCGGCTTCTCCACTCCAAGGAAATGCTGCAGCTTTGGGGTTAACAGGCAATCAAGTGACATTCTGTCCTGCAATAGGCTGAAGAAACTTCCTGGTCCAGGATAGCTCAGTTAGATTCCTGGAGAACAATAGGTTTAGGGAGAGTCATTATCTCTTGATATAACCCACCTCTCTGATGTGCCTTATTGCTTAGCCCTGGTCTACGCTACAGAGTTAGGTCAAAGCAATGCAGCTTTTGTCCACCTAACTCTGTAAGCGTCTACACTAAAATTTCACTCCCGCTGCTGTAACTCGCCCACTACACCGACTTAATAACTCCGTCTTCACAAGAAGCATGGAGTCAATGTCGATGTAGTTCGGTTGATGTAGTCTCAGTGCATGCACTGTGTTGCTTACATGGATTGTTGCTGGCTTTCAGAAGCCATCCCACAATGCCCCACACTGATATTTCAGTCGCTGCGAGGCTTCCTGGTGAGGATGTGCACTGTTGACATAGGAAGCAAAGTGCAGACATGCACAAGCAATCTCATTACTGTGGCAGCTGTATGCAGATGTAAGTTAGGTTGACTTAATTTTGTAGTGTAGACAGGCAGTTAGATGCTGTTTGCAGAGGCAGATGATAAATGTAAATGGTCTCTGAAGGTATGTTTTCAGGGTGACAGGGAAGGTAAGGAAAGCACCACCTAGGACTTGTGGAGCCTATTAATTAATACTGGTAAGGTAAATGAGGTGAAATCTTTTATTGGACCAGCTTCTGTTGGAGAAAGGACAAGCTTTCAGAGTTCTTCTTCAGCTCTGGGGAAGTTGGGACAGATTGTTAAACAGTAGAGGTAATGTGGAAGGCAGGGATTAGATTGTTATCCTTAAAGGGTTTGAAGTTGGCCATAAAGGGTAGTAGGAAGTGTGATGTGTTACAAATTGTTGTAATGAGTCATAAGATTGATGTCCCTCTTAAATCCATGATTTTTGGTGTCTCAGGCTTGCATTTTGATGGTGTTGTGCAGGTTTCCCTTAGGGACAAGTACTGAAAGATCAGATATGAAGTGATCACTTTGTGAAAAGTGTTCCCCAAGAGGTGGGGATGTGTTTTTCTCTCTCATTTTTCTGCGTGAGTTAACATAAGAACGGCCATACTGGGACAGACCAAAGGTCCATCTAGCCCACTGTCGTGTCTTCTGAGAGTGTCCAATGCCAGGTGCCTCAGAGGGAATGAACAGAACAGGGAATCATCAAGTGATCTATCCCCGTTGCCCAATCGCAACTTCTGGCAAACAGAGGTTAGGGACACCATCCCTGCCCATCCTAGCTATTAGTCATAGGTGAACCTATCTTCCATGAGTTTATCTAGTTTTTTTGAACCTTTGTGAAGGAGCAGAGAGACAGTTGCCAGACACAGCAGGAGTTAAAGAAAACCTGTGGATTCAGCTAGCCCTGCCCCATTATACCTGCAGCCAATGCCAGGCCTGGAAAGCGGAGAAAAGAAGGGAGCCTGGCTCAGTCAGGGGCTGACGGGCGAAGAGGCAGGAGCTTTCTGTGTGTCTGCCTGAAGGCACAGACCAGCAACCTGCCTGCCAACGCAGCCACTGGAAGCAAGTAAGTCTTCCCCTGTCAAGGGGAATCTACCGCCAAGCCCCAACTGTGGGGAAACTGGACTAGCAGGGCCAGGCCCCAAACTAAAGGATTTACATAAGAAACAGCTCAGACAACAGGTCCTGAGCTCCTCCCTCGTGGCGGGGAGCAAGATCCATTTCCTCTGTCTAGGGGTGAGAGTGGCCCAGGACTCTGAGCCAGGACCTGAGGGAAGGGAGGGCAGGTTCCCCCCTCCAGTCCCTAACCAACAGTCTGGCCACTAGGCTGCCCAGCCACTGAAGGCCCTATCACAACCCTGTTATAGTCTTGGCTTTCACAACATCCTCTGGCAAGGAGTTCCACAGGTTGACTGTGTGTTTTGTGAAGAAATACTTCCTTTTGTTTGTTTTTAAACCTAGTACCTTTTAATTTCATTTAATGACCCCTCCTTCTTGTGCTATGAGGAGTAAATAACGCTTCCATATTTACTTTCTCCACACCAGTTATGATTTTATAGATCTCTATCATGCCCCTCCTTAGTCATCTCTTTTCCAAGCTGAAAAGTCCTAGTCTTATTAATCTCTCCTCATATGGAATCCATTCCATACCCCGAATCATTTTTGTTACCCTTTTCTGAAACTTTTCCAACTCCAATATATCTACCATGAATTTATATAGAGGCAATATGATACAGTATTTTCTGTCCTTTTATGTACCCCTTTCCTAATGGTTCCCAACATTCTGTTCCCTTTTATAACTGCCGCTTCACACTGAGCGGATGTTTTCAGAGAACTATCCACAATGACTCCAAGATCTCTCTCTTGAGTGGTAACAGCTAATTTAGACCCCATCATTGTTGTTCCAGTGGTTGATTACCTTCACTGTATTTCTAGTCTGAATTTGTCTAGCTTCAATTTCCAGCCATTAGAACATGTTCTACCTTTATCTGCTAGATTGAAGAGCCCATTAATAATTTTGCGTTCTTCATGTAGGTACTTATAAACTCTGACCAAGTCACCACTCTTCTCTGTCAATCTCTTAAAACACACACAAATAAATTATACAGGCTTATCAATGCTTCATTTTTTTTACTCTTTTTTTGATAGTAAATGCAAGGGCGGAGGGATGGAGAAATTTTTAACCTTGAATAAGGGGTGGCCAACCTGAAAAGGCTGAGAAACACTGATCTACACCTTCACCACACACTTCCATCAAGAGGAGCTGAGAGATTCTTCTAGAATGCACCTCACCTCATGATGCCATTATATCAAGTAAAAATACTTGTGCTTAAAGCTCACACAAAATGATAATGTATCAGGGATGTGTTGTCGTGTTTCTAAACTTCAGACTGCTGCTGTCATATAGCTTTTCTCTTCGGAGAAGCTGCACTCAGAAATGTGTGTGATGCTATTGATTTCAAGATCCCTATTTTTAATCAAGGTTGCCAAATCCTTTTCTTTAGTTTACATTTTAAGCCTTTGGGTTCAATATGGGACTGCTCCTTAGTCACTCATTGCTGGATATTGTATTGTATTCCTCTGGCAGCAAATCATTAAGAATCAACATTTTTTTAAAAGGAGTCCTGTCTTACAAACCGAGTTTAATCAAATTGTGCAATTGAAGTTTGTCAGAGGCTAGAAATTTAAAGAAGCGGTGTTGAGAGCTGTATAATCTGGCAGCACTGCACTGTAATAACTTTATTGAGCGTGCCAATTTATGAAAATTGTTACATACTCCTATATGGCAGTCACTTTAGATTAGTTACCTTTATATACAACCATATATATTATCTCATAAAAGGTGGATTCTGTGTTTTTTAAATGCAAAAAAATTTGGTGTAAACTCAGAGTAACTCAAGTCAAGTTCTCTGGTGTAACTAAGATCAGAATTTTGTAACTTTTGGCTCCTCAATAAATAGTTGCACTGTTCTTTCTCCTTCAGTGATCTGCCCCTTTTTTTATTTTTATCTACAAGGGAGCAAAATGAATAATTGACTGTAATTTGATCAAAATCAGTTGTTTTGCCCCCACACTAAATCATAATTACAATGTTCACAATTGCTTGAGCAATGGAAAGGATTTCCACTGCTGAAATATTTGTCTTTCAGGGAACCTTGTAGGTGTTGAGGTGCGGGGGAGGAAAAAAACCCCTGTCTAGTTTGTATTTGTTATCTTCTGACATTTGCAGCAGACTATGTTAACTGAATGGATTATGGAAATGAAGCCAAACAACTAGCAATAAATGTGTTATGCATAAAAGTGTGTAAGTGGCACCTGGCAGAAGTCAAGTGACAAAGTATAATAAATATCTGACATGTCCTGTAAATATGTGACACTCAATCAAAATCCATTTGAGCCGCAAAACACCAAAGGCGTTGTAAAGTTTAATGGCACCATTGCAATCTCATCCATTTGCTTCTGATGATTTATTATTAGGATCTTTCAGTTAGAGATTTGCAACCTCTAGATTCACAATTTAAAACATGAGTCTTCAAAAACTGTATCAAAGGACTGACGACTACAGACATGAAAAGTGGAGTTAGTCCCTCGGTATTTATAATTTTCCATCCTTTTGGTACAGCCACAATTTGAGCTGTAAGCTTTCCAATCAATCAGTGGACCTAGGATTATAAGAAAAAGTTGTAAACGCTTTAGCCACTGTGTAAGTATTGTGTGAAATATTGAGGGGAGAGTTTATACTAGGTTCACCGGGGGACGGAGACCAAAGCCCTGAGGTAAGTGGGAAAGCGGGATTCCGGGAGGAAGCACAGGCAGGAATGTCTGTGAGGGGAGGGCTCCTGCCTCATACTGGGAATGAGGGGCGATCAACAGGTTATCTCAAGTGCTTATATACAAATGCACAAAGCCTTGGAAACAAGCAGGGAGAACTGGAGGTCCTGGTGATGTCAAGGAACTATGACGTGATTGGAGTAACAGAGACTTGGTGGGATAACTCACATGACTGGAGTACAGTCATGGATGGTTATAAACTGTTTAGGAAGGACAGGCAGGGCAGAAAAGGTGGGGGAGTAGCACTGTATGTAAGGGAGCAGTATGACTGCTCAGAGCTCCGGTACGAAACTGTGGAAAAACCTGAGTGTCTCTGGATTAAGTTTAGAAGTGTGTGCAACAAGAGTGATGTTGTGGTAGGAGTCTGCTATAGACCACCGGACCAGGGGGATGAGGTGGATGAGGCTTTCTTCCGGCAACTCACGGAAGCTACTAGATCGCATGCCCTGATTCTCATGGGTGACTTTAATTTTCCTGATATCTGCTGGGAGAGCAATACAGCGGTGCATAGACAATCCAGGAAGTTTTTGGAAAGCGTAGGGGACAATTTCCTGGTGCAAGTGCTAGGGGAGCCAACTAGGGGGGGCGCTTTTCTTGACCTGCTGCTCACAAACCAGGTAGAATTAGTTGGGGAAGCAAAAGTGGATGGGAATCTGGGAGGCAGTGACCATGAGTTGGTTGAGTTCAGGATCCTGACGCAGGGAAGGAAGGTAAGCAGCAGGATACGGACCCTGGACTTCAGGAAAGCAGACTTCGACTCCCTCAGGGAACAGATGGCCAGGATCCCCTGGGGGACTAACATGAAGGGGAAGGGAGTCCAGGAGAGCTGGCTGTATTTCAAGGAATCCCTGTTGAGGTTACAGGGACAAACCATCCCGATGAGTCGAAAGAATAGTAAATATGGTAGGCGACCAGCTTGGCTTAATGGTGAAATCCTAGCGGATCTTAAACATAAAAAAGAAGCTTACAAGAAGTGGAAGGTTGGACATATGACCAGGGAAGAGTATAAAAATATTGCTCGGGCATGTAGGAAAGATATCAGGAGGGCCAAATCGCACCTGGAGCTGCAGCTAGCAAGAGATGTCAAGAGTAACAAGAAGGGTTTCTTCAGGTATGTTGGCAACAAGAAGAAAGCCAAGGAAAGTGTGGGCCCCTTACTGAATGAGGGAGGCAACCTAGTGACAGAGGATGTGGAAAAAGCTAATGTACTCAATGCTTTTTTTGCCTCTGTTTTCACTAACAAGGTCAGCTCCCAGACTGCTGCGCTGGGCATCACAAAATGGGGAAGAGATGGCCAGCCCTCTGTAGAGATAGAGGTGGTTAGGGACTATTTAGAAAAGCTGGACGTGCACAAGTCCATGGGGCCGGACGAATTGCATCCGAGAGTGCTGAAGGAATTGGCGGCTGTGATTGCAGAGCCCTTGGCCATTATCTTTGAAAACTCGTGGCGAACGGGGGAAGTCCCGGATGACTGGAAAAAGGCTAATGTAGTGCCCATCTTTAAAAAAGGGAAGAAGGAGGATCCTGGGAACTACAGGCCAGTCAGCCTCACCTCAGTCCCTGGAAAAATCATGGAGCAGGTCCTCAAAGAATCAATCCTGAAGCACTTAGAGGAGAGGAAAGTGATCAGGAACAGTCAGCATGGATTCACCAAGGGAAGGTCATGCCTGACTAATCTAATCGCCTTTTATGATGAGATTACTGGTTCTGTGGATGAAGGGAAAGCAGTGGATGTATTGTTTCTTGACTTTAGCAAAGCTTTTGACACGGTCTCCCACAGCATTCTTGTCAGCAAGTTAAGGAAGTATGGGCTGGATGAATGCACTATAAGGTGGGTAGAAAGCTGGCTAGATTGTCGGGCTCAACGGGTAGTGATCAATGGCTCCATGTCTAGTTGGCAGCCGGTGTCAAGTGGAGTGCCCCAGGGGTCGGTCCTGGGGCCGGTTTTGTTCAATATCTTCATAAATGATCTGGAGGATGGTGTGGATTGCACTCTCAGCAAATTTGCGGATGATACTAAACTGGGAGGAGTGGTAGATACGCTGGAGGGGAGGGATAGGATACAGAAGGACCTAGACAAATTGGAGGATTGGGCCAAAAGAAATCTGATGAGGTTCAATAAGGATAAGTGCAGGGTCCTGCACTTAGGATGGAAGAATCCCATGCACCGCTACAGACTAGGGACCGAATGGCTAGGCAGCAGTTCTGCGGAAAAGGACCTAGGGGTGACAGTGGACGAGAAGCTGGATATGAGTCAGCAGTGTGCCCTTGTTGCCAAGAAGGCCAATGGCATTTTGGGATGTATAAGTAGGGGCATAGCGAGCAGATCGAGGGACGTGATCGTTCCCCTCTATTCGACACTGGTGAGGCCTCATCTGGAGTACTGTGTCCAGTTTTGGGCCCCACACTACAAGAAGGATGTGGATAAATTGGAAAGAGTCCAGCGAAGGGCAACAAAAATGATTAGGGGTCTAGAGCACATGACTTATGAAGAGAGGCTGAGGGAGCTGGGATTGTTTAGTCTGCAGAAGAGAAGAATGAGGGGGGATTTGATAGCTGCTTTCAACTACCTGAAAGGGGGTTCCAAAGAGGATGGCTCTAGACTGTTCTCAATGGTAGCAGATGACAGAACGAGGAGTAATGGTCTCAAGTTGCAATGGGGGAGGTTTAGATTGGATATTAGGAAAAACTTTTTCACTAAGAGGGTGGTGAAACACTGGAATGCGTTACCTAGGGAGGTGGTAGAATCTCCTTCCTTACAGGTTTTTAAGGTCAGGCTTGACAAAGCCCTGGCTGGGATGATTTAACTGGGACTTGGTCCTGCTTTGAGCAGGGGGTTGGACTAGATGACCTTCTGGGGTCCCTTCCAACCCTGATATTCTATGATTCTATGATTCTATGATTCTATAAATAAGGAGATAAGCAGAGGACAGTGAGGAAGAAATAAAATGGAGGCAACAAGCTCACAACTTAGGAACGTAGCAATTCCAATGCTGGATCCAACTCAGTGGTCCAGTGTCCAGTCACTGACTGAAGAACGTTGTTGGAGGCAATTTTTAGATAATTTATCTCCAGGGAAAATTTCCTTAATCCAAAATAGTCACAGATTGGCTCCTGTCATATGGTGGGATGACTCTTCAGGGGGGTGTTGGGTTTAGCCTCAGCCTGTGATTAAACAGCTGCTTCCCAGTTGGTTGGCCAAAAGGCCAACAAGTGACTCATTTATGGGGAAGAATTGTAAGAAAGTTCTTGCAGGAGAGCCTGGGTCTGGGAAAGGACCCAGAAGGGGAAGCTTGCTACACCAGCTAGGGGAAAAGACCTGGCTGGGGATATCAATGGAAGACAGCAGTAGAAGCCCTCTAAGGCTATGTTTCATAGAAACATAGAATATCAGGGTTTGAAGGGACCTCAGGAGGTCATCTAGTCCAACCTCCTGCTCAAAGCAGGACCAATCCCCAATTTTTGCCCCAGTTCCCTAAATGGCCCCCTCAAGGATTGAACTTACAACCCTGGGTTTAGCAGCCCAATGCTCAAACCACTGAACTATCCCTTCCCATCTTTCATCTAGTTCACTGCTATTGTTGCTCAAACTAGCTAGATGAAAGCTATCTTGGGTTATGTCTACATGCATGTGCTGCAGCCTCAACTCTGATTGCAGTGTAGATGGTAACTTAAGGCAGACCCCTTAGGGTCAGGACCTGGTTTGCGTGTATTGGCTGAACTGTGATTGTGTTTGAACAATAAATGCATTCCTGGGAAAAGGAATGAAAATAACACTGGTGGGAACTTCAGTGGATGAATAAGCTGGTGAGTTGGTCTGTCAGTTTACACAAGAGGGGGGAAATTGAAGCAGAGACAGGATCTGACACTGGGGTGGGGGAGACCCTGCTACATGTCCTAGTTACAACTCCCTTTCAAAACGTTTGTTTACTTTCTCAATATTAACTATTTTCATACCTCTGGATATTCTCATTATCCGTCAAAATGCCCCATGTGTTTTTTTTTTGTTTTTGTTTTTAAATATCCTGTTCATCTCTTGGCCTCAGTGATATCAGTTGGCAATGACTTCCACAGGCTGTGTGCTCTGCATTAAAAGTAATTCCATTGCTCCATGCTGAATGGCACCAAATGTCCCTTGGTCCCTTCCACTCCTCACTGAAGATTCTAACTGTGGTGGAACGGGGACACCGGGTGAGAATATCTGTGTGTCCTGGTCTTATATTGTTACCTGTGGATGTTTATAAGGTCATCTTCCTTGCAGGTCCTCTCTGCTGATTTTAGATGAGGATAACGACTGGCAATGAGAAGAGCAGCATAAAATCCATGTACCACTTCAGGCTTCGTTTCAATGCACAGGGTTCAATTTTACCCCAGACTCCCATTGAGAATCTTGCCTGTATAACATAAGGATCAAGCCGTAGAACTGTCCCAGCTGTTGTCGGTGTACTCTTCATGTGTCATGCTGTTACGATTCCAAACCAGGTCCCTCTATTTATTTACTGTAGCCCAGCATTCTGTGCAAATGATTAGGAGGAGGCTAGTCCACAGAGGCAATCTCATTGATCTCAAATTACCCCGGAAATATTGTCTGATGCTGTGTGACACTGTTACATACGCTGGTTGCTTTGGTGGTGATATTCTATAGAAGCAATCCTCTCAAAGAACGTCTTTTTAAATGACAAGGTCTTTTGATCATTTAAAAATTCTCTCCCATCTTTCTTTTGTCTTTTTAATGCTGTTTTTTTTCCCAAAGGGGTTTAAGGGAGTTAGGCACCCGATACCCACTGAATCCCAATGGGCGTTAGACCTCTCTGAAAATCCAAGCCTTCATTTCATTAGTGACTCTCCTCCATTTGCATGGCTTCTTTCTAGAAGCATAAGCGGTAGTATTGTACTCAGCTGCACTGCTGTCAGTCTGGAGTAAGACTTCTGTAGTCCATGAAGTTTCTTCAGACTGGTACCAGTGTAGCTAAGTCTCTCAGTTGTATCACCAGTCTCATGCTATTTGTATTTCAATGGACTAGCTCCTGGTGTCAGGTGATTACAGCAGAATCTCAGATTTTTGTTTAAAAACAAAATTAAGTTTCTAGCCCTCATGCCTGGGCAGAGCAGCTGGAAAACATGAACACCAGAAGGCAAATACAAAGAACCACAAAATATTATCCTTATAATCTTGATTACTCAGCCAATCTCATGGTTTGTGGGGGGAAGGGGCTGAAGGGAGAATGACTCAGGATACTTTAAAAGCGGCAAAGAGTCCTGTGGCACCTTATAGACTAACAGATGGATTGAAGCATAAGCTTTCGTGGGTGAATACCCACTTGGTCGGATGCATGTAGTGGAAATTTCCAGAGGCAGGTATAAATATGCAAGCAAGAATCGGGCTAGGGATAACGAGGTTAGTTCAATCAGGGAGGATGAGGCCCTCTTCTAGCAGTTGAGGTGATACTTGGATTGTCAATATGGTACCTGAGGGCAGTATTGACTCTGTCTCATCCCGGTCTTTATTTGCCTATGTCACTTTACTGTCACCTTGGCTGGAATAGCTGGAATCACAAATCAGTAATAGGTTTCATTAGAAGAGGCCTGTGGGGAATCTTTCAGTGCACTACACTTGGTTCTAGCCAGGTCAATTAATTTGCCTTTTCCAGAGGTAGTATACTCCCACAACAGCAATAATAAAAAGTAAACGAATCCTTATTATTTAGAATAATCTAGAAAAAAAACCCAGCCATAATAGGTCAGGGTCACCACTAGTGTAACCTGTGGAAGTTAGTGGAGTTATATGGGGGTTGAATTTGGCCCAATGTCATTTAATTTGAAGAAATAATAAAATGGGATTGGCCACTCTGTATACATGGTTATTCCTGAACAATTATGTATGTTTGTCCTCCTTCTATTTGTGAAATGTCAAATTGGATCTTAAATTCTTTCAGCAATAGATGCTTATTGCCAAGGTAATTAAGCTGACTGCAAGGACTACATTTTAATGAAGTTTGTGGGCTTGATTATTTCTAGTTTGTCATTAAAGGCTCTGTGTCCCAACCCAGTTCCCAGTGGACAATTGTCCATGTCATAAAGTCCACCATCCCATTCGGCATTTAATTGGCCCCTTGTTGCAGTGGCAGCGTGAATTCCAATAATTCAGCAGTCCAGGATGCTGAAACTAGCTCCAAACAAATGCTCATTAGCCTTGGCTGGGGTTCGCTTTGGGGACCCTTCAGAAGTGAGGCTGAGGGCAGTGCTAAGCAATGCCGTGCAGAACAATAAGACAATTCTACAGGAGTTCAGCTTGTGTAAATACCAAGGGCCAGACTCTTGGCCACATTTTAGCCGCATTGCTCCGGTCTCTCACAAAGCAGCCGTCGGTTCCCATGTGGGGTAAAACTATTGAAGTAGTTGTATGGCAATAATCCCTCCCCAGTCCTGCAACCTTCAGCATAGCCTCTGGGCTCTCACAATCCCTAGCTGCAGTTAGTTTGTCCACAGTTCCAGCTGCTATCACTCCCTTTGATTCTTGACATATTTATTCCAGCAAGCTTCCAATGTGTCCAGGGGAAAAAAAAGTCTGCTGAACAACTTTCAGTCTTAAGTGAATGGTGGATTTATTGGTGGCTACATATGTTATTATTTATGTAGGTAGTTTATATCCTGGCTCCATACTTTTCTTAGTTCAGCCAGTGAATGAGTGATAGGTGAGAGGATACTGGATCAAGTAAATGTTGCCCTTGAGTAGGGAGAGAAATCCTATCAGAGAGAGATTAGGTTTATTTAATATAATTCTGGACAGAGTTATCCTAGGTGATCCCCACATTTATATTTTTTATTCTCCAGGATCTAAAAGCTATAATTGACGGGGTGGGGGGGGGAATTGACACAAGAGGTTCATCCTGTGTGAGGAATCGCTGCAGGGTTACAGTTCAAGTGGTTTTACAATGTATATGTACTTCTTGAAAGCCACTTATTTAAACCAGGTGTCAGTGATTTAGGTATGAAGTGGGGGCATGGAAACATTCCCTATTCTAATCTACCTATGTCCTAGCTACAGATTGTATTTTTCTTCTTCTAAATAGTTGCCAGTGGTCTGCAGCCTTATCCTTTACTACATAGGGCAGTGATTTTGCAAAGCACTTAGCTTGAACTTTTTTGCACATGCTAAGAGCTTTGTTGAATAGAGAGTGACTGAAGTGCTTTGCTGAATCAAGGCCTATATTCTGATGGGCCCCTAATTCCCCTAATTGCTCAGCTTCTGGACCTTTCTGCAGTTTCCTTGCTTTCCAGGAATTTCACAAATCACTGCTTGATGTGCTGAAGGGTGGAATTTGGGTGTATCTTCCCCATTCCTGTATTTAGGTTAAACATTAAAAACTTAAACGAGTGGTTAGGTGATATTGGAGAAAGGCTATGGACCTGAAGTCATCGTGACTTCAGTGGAACCACCCGTAAAGTACCATTAAACTGACCTAAAGGTCTCAGACCCTGGTTTCAGGAGATGGTTGGACATAGATCTGTTGAATAGCATTTTGTACTCTCCTCTGTGTGTGTGTGTGTATTTTTCTGCATATGCTGCCATTCATTAAGTTAATTCTGTTAAAGAAAACTTCTTCAACTCAAGCCGACTAGTGGATCTAGCAATGAGTTTTTTTTTTTTAAAACAAATATATTTTACAGCTCCTAGCGGCTGGATTTTTATTACTGAAAAACTCCCCTATTAACGTGAGCCATTATCCTTATTTTAACCATGTAAGGCTGATAAATCATCCTTTCCGTCATTCTGAACTTTACAGTGATACAACTTTATACTGAACTGGGTAATATGCAGCCAATATAGTAATGCAATTCCAAGGGGAAATTATATAGAAAGGGTGGCCAGGGGGTTAGAATAGATGTATTTTGATTATTAAGGCTTTATGTTTTCTCCTTTGTTTGACATTGCTTTTTTGTTTAATTTTTTTAAATTTAATATGTTAGGGCCTGAACCAAACCTTGCTAAAATCAATGAGATCAGATCTTAAATCCCTTCAAATTATGCACACCTCTGTTTTGTTTATGGATTAAAATACTCCTTTACCATAGCTTCATCTAGGTTGCTCTTGTTCAAACTTTTGAGCCTAAAATTAGGCACCTCTATTTACATTGAGGCACCTATCATGGGATTTTCAAGAGCCTCCAATAGCCTTTAATAGGAGGATTTCAGTGTCAGCAGAGTTAAGCTGCGCTACTCAGTGGTTTTGAACACCCACTGCTAAACAAAAGTGGCTTTATTCTTAGAGCTTCTGAACAGCAGCAGCAGTAGATCACATCAGTTCTATAAAATCCTAATCTCATCTACGTTACTTTCTCTAACCAGGAAGCAGAGTCCTGCCACGTGACCTACGTCTCCAACGGAAACTAACCGCCGCAGCTCGAATTTCGTCTACTGTCAACGAATGGCTGGAGCTCAAAGTGCAGACCAAGCGTGGTTCATACAAACCGTTTGATGAATAAATCTGAGGAAATGCCACTTGCAGACAGCTGGGCAATTCATTTTAGAATTAGGCAAAATTACTCGCATGAATTATTCATTCTGTTCAGCCAGTGAGTAGGAAGTTGTTATACGAAGGGTATGTCAACGCTACGAAATTAGGTCGATCTTATAGAAGTCGATTTTTAAGGAATCGATTTTATACAGTCGATTGCGTATGTCCACACTGAGTGCATTAAATCGGCGGAGTATGTCCACAGTACCATGGCTAGCGTTGACTTTAGGAGCGTTGCACTGTGGGTAGCTATCCCACAGTCTCCGCTGGCCATTGGAATTCTGGGTTGAGCTCCCAATACCCGATGGGGCAAAAACATTGTCACAGTTGGTTTTGGGTACATGTCGTCCGTCGCCCCTCCCTCCGTGAAAGCAAAGGTAGACAATTGTTTCGCACCTTTTTTCCATGCAGACGCCACACTGCTGTCAGCAGACCATGCAGTAGGACTGCTAACCGTCGTTGTCATCCACCGCTTCTACTGCAACTCTGCTCTGCTGCTCTTGCCTCAATAGTGAATTTCTTCATGTTGTCTCTCATGTGCTCCCGGGTACTTGTGGTCTTCCTCGGGAAATGTGCGTGGTGCTGTCTTCCTCTACTGCTTCTGCTGCAATTCTGCTCTCTTGGTGCCATGAATCCACCTCGCAGGTCATCTCGTTGTTCTGTATAAATATCTATCCTCATGGCATCCATTGTCATCCACCGCTTTCGCTGCAACTCTGCTCTCCTGCAGACGCCATACCACGGCAAGCATGGAGCCCGCTCAGCTCACTGCTGCTGTTGTGAGCATTGCAAACACCTTGCGCATTATCCTGCAGTATGTGCAGAACCTGCAAACGCAGGCGAGGAGGCGATGACAGCGCGATCACAAGAGTGATGAGGACATGGACACAGACTTCTCTCAAAGCTCGGGCCCTGGCAATATGGACATCGTGTTGGTAATGGGGCAGGTTCATGCCGTACAACGCCAATTCTGGGCCCAGGAAACAAGCACAGACTGGTGGGACCGCATAGTGTTGCAGGTCTGGGACGATTCCCAGTGGCTGCAAAACTTTCGCATGCATAAGGGCACTTTCATGGAACTTTGTGACTTGCTTTCCCCTGCCCTGAAGCACAAGAATACCAAGGTGAGAGCAGCCCTCACAGTTGAGAAGCAAGTGGCGATAGCCCTCTGAAAGCTTGCAACACCAGACAGCTACCAGTCAATCGGGAATCAATTTGGAATGGGCAAATCTACTGTTGGGGCTGCTGTTGTCAAGGGTAGTGACTCTGGGAAATGTTCAGGTCATAGTGGATGGCTTTGCTGCAATGGGGTTCCCGAACTGTGGTGGGGCGATAGACAGAACTCATATCCCTATCTTGGGACCAGACCACCTTGGCAGCCAGTACGTAAACCGCAAGGGGTACTTTTTCAATGGTGCTGCAAGCACTGGTGGATCACAAGGAATGTTTCACCGACATCAACGTGGGATGGCCGGGAGAGGTACATGACGCTCGCATCTTCAGGAACTTTGGTCTGTTTGAACAGCTGCAGGAAGGAACTTACTTCCCAGACCAGAAAATTACCGTTGGGCATGTTGAAATGCCTATAGTTATCCTTGGGGACCCAGCCTACCCCTTAATGCCATGGCTCATGAAGCCGTACACAGGCAGCCTGGACAGTAGTCAGGAGCAGTTCAACTCCAGGCTGAGCAAGTACAGAATGGTGGTAGAATGTGCATTTGGACGTTTAAAAGCGCGCTGGCACAGTTTACTGACTAGGTTAGACCTCAGCAAAACCAATATTCCCATTGTTATTGCTGCTTGCTGTGTGCTCCACAATATCTGTGAGAGTAAGGGGGAGACGTTTATGGTGGGGTGGGAGGTTGAGGCAAATTGCCTGGCGGCCGATTACACACAGCCAGACACCAGGGCGATTAGAAGAGCACAGCTGGGCGCCCCGCGCATCAGAGAAGCTTTGAAAACCAGTTTCATGACTGGCCAGGCTATGGTAAGGCAGTTCTGTTTGTTTCTCTTTGATGAAACCCCCCGCCCCTTGGTTCACTCTACTTCTCTGTAAGTTAACCACCCTCCCCTCCTCCCTTCGATCACCGCTTTCAGAGGCAATAAAGTCATTGTTGCTTCACATTCATGCATTCTTTATTAATTCATCACACAAATAGGGGGATAACTGCCAAGTAGTCGGGGAGGGGTGGGTGAGGAGGGAAGCACCGGGTGGGGTGGTGGATGAGAGGAGGAGGGAAGGACAAGGCCCCACTGCCCTTCAAAACTTATTGAATGCCAGCCTTCTGTTGCTTGGGCAATCCTCTGGGGTGGAATGGCTGGGTGCCCGTAGCCTCCCTCCCCGCGTTCTTGGGCGTCTGGGTGAGGAGGATATGGAACTTGGGGAGGAGGGCAGGCGGTTATACAGGGGCTGCAGCGACAGTCTGTGCTCCTGCTGCCTTTCCTGCAGCTCCACCAGACGCCCAAGCATGTCAGTTTGCTCCCCCATTAGCCTCAGCATTGCATCCTGCCTTCTCCCTCCTTTCATCGCGTTCATTTAACGCTTTCCTGGTCTCTGCCATTGTTTGCCTCCATGCATTCTGCTGAGCTCTTTCAGTGCGGGAGGACTGCATGAGCTCTGAGAACATTTCATTGCGAGTGCGTTTTTTTCGCCTTCTAATCTGCGCTGGCCTCTGGGACGGAGATGATATGGGGAGCGTAGAAACATTTGCAGCTGCAGGAGGAAAAAAAGGGAGCGTAGTATTTAAAAAATTAGACTTTCACACTGAATCAAGCGATTCACATTACATAGCAAGTGTGCTTTCGGTACAAGGTCGCATTTTGCCTCTTATATTGAGTGCCTGCCGGTTTGGTGTGAGACATCACACATGCTAGGCTGGGCAACAGAATTTGGCTTGCAGGCAGCCATGGTAAGGCAAAGGGTTTCGGCTTCTTGAACCTTCATAACATGTGGGAACAGTTTCAAATAGCAGCGCCCTCCTTTCCCAAACCAAGCAAAGCCTGTTGGGTTGGCCATTTAAAAGGAGGGGTTGCAGTTTTAGCGTGAATGTGCAGCATAACCCCCCCCCCCCAATTCTCTTGGATGATCGCTTCACCACCACCACCCCCCACACATACACATACCGCGTGGCTAGTATCAGGGAAAATCCCTGTCAGCCAAACGCGAACAGCTCAGCATGAATGGGCCTCCCCCCACCATGTGGCTAACAGTGGGGATGATTTCTTTTCAGCCAAAGGCAAACAGCCCAGCAGGAACGGGCACCTCTGAATGTCCCCTTAAAAAAATTTCCCGTATTTGAACCAGGTGACCATGAATGATATCACTCTCCTGAGGCTAACACAAAGAGGTAAAGAACGGATGTTGCTTGAATGCCACCAAAGCCCAGGCCCATTTGCTGTAATGCTTTGTTCTGCAATGATTCCAGACTACTACTGGCTTGGCGTGGTAAGTGTCCTACCATGGAGGAAGGAATCAGGCTGACCTCCCCAGAAACCTTCTGCAAAGGCTTTAGAGTACCTCCAGGAGAGCTTCATGGAGATGTCCCTGGAGGATTTCTGCTCCATCCCCAGACATGTTAACAGACTTTTCCAGTAGCTATACTGGCCGCTAATGCATCCCAAGTCGTCAGGGCAAATTAATCATTAAACATGCTTGCTTTTAAACCCTGTATTATATTTCCAAAGGTACACTCACCAGAGGTGCCTTCTCCGGCTTCATGGTCCGGGAGCCCGCCTTGGGAGGGTTGGGAGGGTATTGGCTCCAGGGTGATGAACAGTTCCTGGCTGCCGGGGAGAAGGGATTCTCCGCTTGCCTGCTGTGCGCTATCCTCAACCTGCTCATCATCTTCCTCATCCACAAAATCCTCATCCCTGTTGTGTGAGACTCCCCCCTTGCAGGTGTCCATGGGCAGTTGTGGGGTAGTGGTAGGGGTGCTCCCTAGAATTGCATGCAGCTCGTCATAGAAGCGGCATGTCTGGGGCTCTGGTCCGGAGCGACTGTTTGCATCCTTTGTTTTTTGGTAGGCTTGCCACAGCTCCTTAATTTTCACGTGGCACTGCTGTGTGTCCCTGTTGTAGCTTCTGTTCATCATGCCCTTGGAGATTTTGGCAAATATATTGGCATTTCGTCTTTTGGAATGGAGTTCTGCCTGCACGGATTTTTCTCCCCATACAGCGATCAGATCCAGTACCTCCCATTGAGTCCATGCTGGAGCGCTTTTGCAATTCTGGGACTCCATGGTCACCTGTGCTGATGAGCTCTGCATGGTCACCTGTGCTGATCAGCTCACCACGCTGGCCAAACAGGAAATTCAAAAGTTCCTAGGGCTTTTCCTGTCTACCAGGCCAGTGTATCTGAGTTGAGAGTGCTGTCCAGAGCGGTCACAATGGAGCACTCTGGGATAGCTCCCGGAGGCCAATACCGTCAAATTGCGTCCACGCTACCCCAAGTTCGACCCAGTGAGGTCGATTTTAGTACTACTCCCCTCGCCAGAGAGAACAGAAATCAATTTTAAGAGCCCTTTAAGTCGACAAAACAGGCTTGGTCGTGTGGGCAGGTGCAGGGTTAAATCTACCTAATGCTGCTAAATTTGACCTAAACTCATAGTGTAGACCAGGGCTAAGATGCCTTGACAATGCCAAAGTGGTATAAATAAGAATCAGGCTTGTTAAAAGCTCGCAATCACTTTTCAAGGTAGAACCATATTTTAAACTGGCTTTATTAATATTGAACATATTTTAGAACAACTTTTTATAAAGTTTTAACTATTTCTTTGCTTTCTTTTCCTCTTAGCCCTTTCAACTGCTAGTTTATTTTATCCTGCTCCTTCTGCCGAATTTACCTTTAAGCCAGAGTCCATTTAATACGGTGATCTGTTTTTTAAAAAAATTAAAATTTGTAGCTTGTTCTTCACCAATTCCAATGGGATCACATTTCATGTTCTGAGTCCACACTGATCTGTGATGTATCATATTGCCATGGAGATGTATATCACCGTAGCAACTTGTACTTTCCTTAAGCACAGCAGTAAAGATGGAACAAAATAAGGAAGCTTTGCTGAAGTAAAACAGCAAAATCTCAGTATGCCATTATCAGGAAAGATGCCAGGAAATCTTCTGGTCTAGCGTGTTCCTTCTTCAGTTTAATAATAATTTAGTGTTTAGAAAGCACTTTGGGATGCTTGAATGAAAGTATTATTGGTAGTAAGTAAACAGTCTAATGATCGGTGTGTAGATCTAACTGTGCGGTAGGTAAGTATTATCAGTAGTAGAGATGGGCCCAGGCTGTCATCTTGATTCAGGCTTCCCCACAAGATTTGGAGGTGTTTGTGTCTGGGATTTTGGTTGATGCCCTTTACTTATCATTGTTCTTATTAGAGAGATGGGGAAAATAAGTGACAAAGAACTTGCCCAAAGCTATAGATAGCCAGTGTCAGAGATGGGACTAGATCTGAGGACTTCCTTGTGCTCAGATCTCTCTCCCTGGCAAGGAGGTAGGGCTGGCTGGAAAACAAGAACTCCGTTTTGTGAAAAAAACTGAGGTTTCAAATTTGTTTCATTTTTATATGGAAACAAAGACATTTCTAAACAGAGAGAGAGAGAGAGAGAGAGACCAACTGACCAATCAACCAAACTGGCCTGGTGGTTAGGGAACTAGACTTGAACCTGAGTTTCCCACATCTCAGATAAATCTCCTAACCACCATGGTATTGGCTATTCTGGGATATTGTTTTCTTTGGTTTTGAACAGAAATTCCATCTTGGACCTGAGAAAGTTTCTCTTCTGCTGAACTGGCATTTTCTTAAGCGGGGAGGGGACAATTTGGCAAAAAATTCCCAAGCAGATCTAGATTGAGGAACCCTTGAATGTTCATTCTGGAATGGAATCTGTCTTACACGATGCCATCTCTGACTTTAGGCAAATCACCCCTATTCTCTGTACCTCTGTTTCCCAATCTACAGTATGAGCATACTAATAACACTTTCTTCAGATTAAGTTGCAGTGTCTCGTAAGTAGACAAAGGAAGGGTGCTGTCATAGCTGGCAAGCAGTAGGTAACCGGTAAGGAATCACCTGGATTGAGTCCCACGTTTGTCATTTCCCGTATTCTCCAAAACATAGGTCATGTATTGATATATGTTCTCAGAGTCCATCTTGAACAGGAGTAATCTATTATACAGAAAAACTTCACCCAAGGAAACAAGCTTCCACACAGCTCACGTTCCAGTTTTGTCTCCCTTGTTTACCAGGCAATACACCTTCTCTGAAACATTGCACACATCACACAGAAATATCTAGTGACTGACTAATGTAACTGTAAGTCCGTATCATTGCAAGCCCCATGACAGCTGAAAATACCATGGTGCCTGTGAGGCCGATAAATCCAGAGATCTGATTCTTCCCTATGCAAGATACTTCACTGGTACTTACTTGTGTACTGTTTCTTCTGATTAAGACAGAAATAATTTATATTTAACAATTAATTTGTTTATTTACATAACAGCAGTGAGAGTTGCTATCAGCTGCAGCCTGCCAAAGTCTGTTCTGCTCCCTGCTCTCTAGAGTCATGCCTCCCAAAATGGAGGATGACCTTTGATCTCTGCAGCCAGCCACATCCCCACATCCTTGGATAACAGCAGCAGCTTTCCACATTGCTGAGGGAGAATTGGGACACATATTTTAGAAGCAAAATAAACGTATTGCATGTGCTTATTCGAACTAAAGAAATGTCCGAGCCTTAATTATTCTGGAGGGATATATTTTTCTCATCCAGTCATGCCCTTATTCTTTATTCTCCAGTATGGCAAAGTTGCTGCTCACTTATTTTCATGAGTGTTCTGCAAATCTTGAATGACATTTTCAAATATCAATAAGATGCAAGCTTTAGGCAAAATTAATTTTAAACCATCTTTCAGTACTTGAGAATTTTTTGAACACTAATCCATTATTTTAATTTTCTTTTCTTTTAAAAAATAAAATAAATACTGGGGAAATAGCCACAAGCTACGCAAGCAGCGTGTTCTCTAGATTGTCTATTGCCTTTATCTATCCCTTTTTGGGGGAGGGGGGGGGTTATACATTTTCCCCCATCTGAAATGTGTTTCCAGTGAAATAATTTTTAAACATGTCCAGAAAGAGACTGTTGAGTAGCTTCCCCCATGATGTAATTGACATAGCCCAGATAAAGGAAACAAATTGAATTGTGCACTATAGGCATAAAAACGGTTCTTTAAATTAAAAATAAAAAACAAAACACCTAATCAAAGCCAGCTTCACTGACCAAACCCTGTAGTTCCTTGTTCTCAATTAAATGCAAAGCTTGGCTCAGTGGCTGTTGTTTCACTATGTTAGGGACTCTGAGTGGCCACATAAACTTGTATTTCAAATAAAGGGTTAGACACGGGCTAGGTGATGCCCCTCAATTCAACCCCTTCCAGAATTTAGAAGGACAGGTGGGATTTGAAGTCTGCATCATCATCCATCATCATCCCTAGCTCTTATATAGTTCTTTGCACCAGTAGATCTCAAAGTGCCCGACAAAAGAGGTCGGTATCATTGTCCCCAGTTCTACGGATGGGAAACTGAGGCATGGGGAGAGGAAGCAACTTATTCAAGGACAGGCGAGGAATAGAATGCTGGTCTCCAACCCAGTGCTGTAACCATTAGGCAACATTGCATCTGAATTTGTCCATTCCACAAGATTTCTGGAGTTACTGTCAAATCAACAGTTGGAGTATGTAATATGCTGCTATTCCTTTCAGGGCAGGGCAAGTGGGGAATCCTCTCCGGAATATACAATAAGAGAATTACAAGAGGGAAGGCACTTTGTGGGCAAGTTTTGGGGAAGGGGGACATTTTTAAGCAACATAATAAGGGGGGCTAGGAGTTGAACCATTTTGGAGACATGGCTAGTTCCTGCTTTTCTTTCTGTCATTGCTAATAAGCTGGTATGTTGGATTGTAGGCCTTGAATCCTTGGGATTCTTAGACGTCATTTGAACCTGTATCAGTGTTCCAAAGAATCTGCTTCTAATTTCCGAGTTCCCATGCAAGCTATGTTTACCTGATCAATGGTGGGTATTTTGATGTTTCCTGTGAGTAGTTTAATACTGTTGGCCAGTCTGGGCCAGTGAGTTACAGCGCTATTCCATCTATACTACAGGTGAATGTTCACCAGGAAAGAGGATTTCTCATTGACAATAGCAGGCATCCATATAAATCATTTGTGGAG
This sequence comes from Chelonia mydas, assembly GCF_015237465.2. Taxonomy (NCBI): domain Eukaryota; kingdom Metazoa; phylum Chordata; order Testudines; family Cheloniidae; genus Chelonia; species Chelonia mydas. The sequence goes on along the minus strand of NC_057859.1, from coordinate 9,666,130 downwards.
GAGTCAAAAGAAAGAAAAGCTCCATTACTTGTCTGTGTGGCAGTTAGGAGGGGGTATTTCTGTCTGCAATCACTTTGTCTGACGGATTAGCAAATTGAAGCATATTGCATGAACTCACAGCTGATCAGAAATATATAATCATCCGTACAATAGAAGAACAAATATATTTAGAAGGGGTGGCTGAACCTGCTGAGACATGAAGAACTGATTCCTTTTATATCTATCAAAAGAAAATAATTGCAATTCATGAAAAGTCAAGGTGACACATGCAAGCTGCTGAAGTAAAGAGTAGTAGCTCTCAACTGTTTTTGAGCAGTTTGAAGGTGATGCAGAACTGGGCTTTCCATTGGATTTACACTGCCTGTGGCTTGCCATTATGGAATTGATTTACCTTCTTCCCAATCAAGTTATTACACTATTGGTACTGTTGCATTAACTCTTCCATCGTGGGGTCTCGTTTATTCACTTAGAAAGTTTTGTGCGAGTGTTCTTCTATCGCTTTCCCTAGGCCCACAAGTCTTTCCAACCTTTTACCCTGCTCAAGAGTCCTTTAACAGGGCTTCAGCCTCCCCAGAGCCCTGCTTCTCGGGGCTTTCCAGGTAGAGCTGGGTGAAATTTTCCAGACAAAACTTTTTTTCACTGAAAATGCAGATTTGGCTCGACCGAAACATTTTGCGAATTTGTCATTTGCCAAATGGTTTAGGTTGAAAAAAAGAAAAATTCTGGGGGAAAAAAAAATCAAAATATTTAGTCTTTTGACATTTCCAGACCAAAATGGTTTGATTTTTCAATTTGAAGTGACTTCTCCTGTAGAATTTTGCTTTGATGTTATTTTAAAAAAAACATTCACCAACCCCTCAAAATAAAGGAAACCTTTCAGGTTGAATGGAACATTCCATTTGACCCCAAACTAATTAACCAAAAAATTAGTTATTCACATGGCTCTCTTCTCAGTCTTTTAGACTCCTCCCTAGTTACAGTTTCCTCCTGAGCAAGTTCTTGCTTCTTTTAGGTTTCTTTCCCTATAAGTTCTGCCTGGGACCTACAGAGAGCCAACTTCTCTCTTATCTTTTTCCTTCTGCCTTAGCTACTCGCTTCTCCTTATGCCTTTATAATGCTGTCACTTGGCCACCTGGGAATCAACTCCCGTCAAGGGCCAGCCTTAAAGAGTTGCTTTGGGTGGGACATGGACCCCTGGACCAGGGCCCTGTTGCACAGATGATACCTTCCAGATGCATGAGTTCCTTTAAGTTGATCTCCATATATTGCTTTTGGTCTTTGAATTCTTTTTTTTGACTTCCATTGAATACCGAAACAAAGCGCAACGGGGAACACTTTCTTCACATGCATTTTTATCTAATAATTTCTGATTCTCCATTGACTTGCAGTCATTCCTATCTGTGCAAGTTTGGAGTACCAACACAGAGTGGTACAGTTCCACAGAGGCTTGGCAGAATTCATTTTGTATTTTTTTTTATCATTTTGATGAATATTATCAATATTTTTTAAGCATCTTTTCCCATTTTTATTTACATTTTCACAGTTGTGGGAAGTTATGGGGGTCAGACAACAGGGTGGTTTGGATAAAAAATTATTTAATGACCGTAGACTGAGGTTCAAAAAGTTAAAGCTTTATAACTGTTACACCACAAATTGTCAACATCGCATGTCAAAATATGCACAGTAAATATCCTTTAATAGGTTCTTAAGAAGCTTTTTTCTTAATTTGTTTATCTGTAAATTTTGCTTATCATTGATGGAAATATTTTTTTCGTCAGTTTGTGTGCGTATGGTGAAGTCTCCATTTACTGACATTTACCGATAAATCTGATCCTTCCAAGTCTAGTTGTATGCTAACTCTGCACAGGTGTAATGAATTGGTGAATCTGGCCCCTAATGTGATACATGCTGTATAAGAAAACATACATAGTAAACTGCAGTACCAGGCCACGATGATGCAGCTAATGGCGTATTTAAATGTTGGTTTTTCACTTAAATTTTTGAATTAACAGGTTAGATCAACATTTCCTATTCAAATCCATAGAGTTATCTTGATTCCAATATTCCCAAGGTGCAAGGGACTCCTTTTTAGATCCATGTACATTTTGCCCATATGTAGGTAGGAGAAGGTCGGTTAAAGCATTTTGATTGTGAGCTGTTTGGGGCAGGGACCGTGGCTTTGTTCTACAGCACCTAGAACAATGGTGCTCTGATCCACGTTTGGGACTCCAAGGTGCTCAGGTAATATCAATAATGAAGTATTAGAGGAGAGAATTTTCAAAGGTGCAAATGGCGGCTGAGCATCTAATTCCTTTTGAAGTCAGTGGAAACTGGGCACCTAACACCTCTTTGAGCCTTTGAAAAATCTTTTCTCTGGATCTCATAATCTCTGAAAATCAGGTCACTTACTCAGTGCGCGCTCTCTCTCCCCCCTCTGCCATATATATATATATATATATATATATATATATATATATATACAAATAAGACAGTGTGTGTGTGTGTGTGTGTGTGTCCTGGGTGCCCAAAGTTGGGCACTTAAACGTGTGTGTATATAAGTGCCCAACTGCGGGCATCCAGGATTGCCTTATTTGTATTTAAAGCACCTTCTCCACCTAAGACATTTTAAGTAAATAATACTGAAAAAAGAGTTAGCTACAAGTGACAGATTCCAGAAGAGCAATGTCACCGTAATTCAACAGGGTTAGCTACTTGATCATCAACATTCTGTGGAGTTGTGATTATACTTGTGGTTCCCAAACTGGTCCTTAGCCCAGTGCTGGTGACGATCTATGGAGAGCTGGCTGGTTATGGAATCCTAGCTTGTTTACAAATCGCATTATAGAGACTTTGCTTTCCCGTGGGTGGAATTGCCGTAGTTGCTGCAGCAATGCTCTATAATGAAGAGTGGGAAGAGGTGTGGCCTGCATGGTGATGTATGGGCGGAGAGTTGGTCCACAGGGCAATCAAGCGGCGGTGTACACATTAGAAAGAGGTTGGTATGTACCCGGGTGTGATGAGAGTACAAACCTCACACTGGAAAGGAAGCGGTTAAGGAGCTGCTCTGGGCCCAGGTGGCTCCACCCCACCACACCCTCAATGAATGCAGAGGCTGGAGCAGGAGCTTAAAGCAGAGCAGAGTAGCTCACTGGCAGGCAGGCACTGGAGGTCCACAGAACTACTTGCTGGAGTTATTCCAAAGGACCGTGGTGGGACACTCAGTTAGCAGGGCCTCTGACTATTGGTGGTCTGCCTGACATGCTGAGGGGAAAGGACTCTGGATGTTTGCAAAATTGGAGATTTCATCTTTGGTGTATTTTGTTTGCATGTCTTCGCTCTTCCCTCCTGTGTGGGGCGGCTGGGAGAAAGTGATCCCGGGAGGCAGTCGCATAGTACTCAAGGGTGCAGGATTCAGCTGCCTACCTTTTGGACCCTGGATCTGAACCCGGTGGAGAGGGTGGGCCTGGATTCCCCTGCCCTGAAGGGGCTGGAGGCAAAAAGCCTTTCCCACATACCAGAGACTCAGGACTAGGAAGACCCCATATCCCAGAAAGTCCCCATGGTTGGGCTCTGACTGGGTGAAGCCTGAAGCATCTTGCTGAGCAGCAGACTCTACGTACGCCAGAAGGGGCGGACACGCTTGTGTCCCAGCCAGAGGGCTGAGTCACAGATGATCACCTGTTGCCCCATCACCTGGGCACTAGGGGACACCTGTGGATGCTCAAATAAATTTGTTAGTCTCTAAGGTGCCACAAGTCCTCCTGTTCTTTCTGTGGAGAGCAGACCTCTTTGCACAGGGGTTGGCTCAGTCTTTTCAGTTCAGCACATTCAGGCCACAGGTGAAGCAGAAAGCATATGGAATTCAGACATCTTGAGCAGTTAATTCTGGAGCATTTGCTTAAACCACTGCCATTTTTATATTGTGTTCTCTATTCAGCAGTCCTGAGATGGCAGTAAATTGTTGGAAGCGAGCTAGATTAACAGGGGGAAATATAAAAGCCTGCTAAAAGCAAGCGCACATACACAAAATAAATATTTAATTTTGCTTTGAAAGATGTATTTCAGACCAATTCAGAAAGATCAAAGTTGGCAATTTAGCAATAAGATGATTTTTTCTATCTTTTAAGTTAATAGCATGATAAATTTAATTTTCCTTTCTGAGACACCAAACTCTCTTTCAAGTTATATGGTTTGAGAGGTACAACTCATTGCTTTTGATATAAACATGTCTATTCATATTTACTTGTATGAGTTAAGATCAATGTGTGATATTATCTCAATTGGAAGCCATAAGAGAAACTCCTGCTTGCTGCTGCTGCTGAATGAAGTTTTCTGGAGATGCAGAATTTAGCAAATAAAGCCTTCCAGATGACTCAATTTTTTTTATATAATTACAGAAAAATAATTTAAGGGACTTCAGCTGCTAGCTGAAGATTCAGTCTGAGAGCCCTGTCATATGAAGTTCTTTCTGTAGATCTGTATTTTACAGATTCTGTAATAATGACGACTGATTATAATATTCAGCCGTAGATCTCAAAAAACTCACGAGGAAGGTAAGCAACATAAGTCTCCATTTTGGAGATGGGGAAACTGAGCCACAGAGCGAGGCAGTGCCTTGCCCAACGTCACACAGGGAGCTAATGGCAAAGTTGGAGATAGAGGCTCCAGGTCAGTAGTGCATCCCTATTCAGAAAAGTAAGGAAGCACATGCTTGAGTAATTGCAATGGGACATAAAACATCTGTTGACTTTAAGCCTGTGCTTAAGTGCCTTATTGAATAAGGATGGATGTAAGCACTCATTTAAATGCTTTGGGGCTAGAACTCTGGAAATCAGGTGTCTTGACTTCTAATCCAGCAGCCTAGCTCTGCACTGTGTTGACAATGACACTCTGGTGTGACCAGGAGGGAGAAGGTAAGTCCACATCTATGTACCATTCAGTTCCTGGCCCTCTCCTGAGACTACCATCAAGTCTGCCAGTTATCATAATCCTGATGTGGATGGTCTTTTGTTATGTGGATACGTTTGCATTCAAAACTGGGCTTAGATCATGAAATCCACTCATTTCATAGGTTCATGTGGGGTTTTGACCTTGCAAACCGATGCTGGGTAAAGTAGTCCAATTCAGCTTTGTCTGAATTACCCAGTGTGTCTTACTTGAATTGGGAGGAGTCGAGAGGTTTCAGAACCAGCCAAAGTAGAATGCTGCAGGGTCCACCCCACCATACGACATGCCAGATGATGGAGCAGGATCTTGTGAGCATAGGGGAGAGAAAGGGAAGAGGTGAGATGAATGATATATCTTCCTCATGTGATTAGAAAACTGCTTCTTCTGCGTGTTAAACAGATATAATCAGTCATGGCTTCAAGTTTTTGTGTTGGGAGTTGGGGTTTGTGAAAGGCAAAACCAACCACTATTGGTAATGCTAAATGTCAGATGTCCTGCCCCGCCTCTAGGGAAGGGGCTGGGGGAGTGGTTTAGATTTCACAGTGACGGTTAGTTTCATGTTGTTTCCCATCTTTCTGTGAGAGGAGGTAATAGCTGAAAGCTGGTGAGATGTAAAAACCCCAAAGGCCTAGAACTGGGGTTTGCAGGGTTCAAGGCTGGCACTGCTTCTTCGTCACTACCACTGGCCCAGGCAGGATTACCACAGAGAGGTTAAGCTCTGCAGGAAGTCCCGCCCTAAGAGGCATGAGTGACAGCACTCTGTGATTCTCTGTTTGGCTGGCTCTGCCCATATAAACCAGGAATCCATTTCTGGGAGTTGATTGAGCAGCACAGACCTCTGCTGTGCTTCTGTTTTAAACCTCTAGTCCCATTCGTCTCTCCTTGCTGAGCCTCACCTTGATCCTAGGCTCCTGGATCTTGACCTCTGCTCGACTCCTGATCCTGATCCAGGTTTACTGTCTCCAACTTAAAAACATTGCTGAAAGACCCTGGCCCAGCCTGACCCCCATTCTCACCTCATGCTCTCAATTTGGTGACAGACTCTGACTTCAGGGTTTTGATCTGGCCTGGCCCCTCTACTGAGCAGCTCACTTTGTGCCCGCAGGCTGCCCACGACCCGGCCCTGAAGTGAGGTTTCATGCTATGGCATCACTTCCAAACTCAGTTTTGGTAATCTCAGGAGGCTGAATTCTTCCCTACAGTCTATTTTATCCTGCTTGAGTGGTACAAAGAGTCTAGATTCTGGTGCAGTTCAGAAACAGGGCAGAACTAATCCCACAGTGTCTAGGGCAGCATCCTAATTTGCGTGATCTCATCTGAGCTGATCCAGAGAATTTATTGAAGTTGGCTTTCTCAGTAATGCCAATATGGCCGAAGGACAAAGCCAAGAGAAAACCGAAGGCGTGGCTAGGGGAGAATGTGGGAAGAATAGAAGGCAAAGTAAAATGTGGAAGCTTTACATTTTCTTTCATTGTTTAAACTTAGTTCTCCTGGACTTGGGCCCCCAAGATTCCCAGGAGGTCTCCCAACCAAATACTAGCTTGGCCTGGGATTACTTAATTTAGATAAGAGGTGCAGTATGTCTGGTATGTACTGACAGTATTAGACAGAAGCTTTAGATTTCCAGACATGCTTGTTGTATCAAGCTCACTGGTCCTAAAACATTGAAATCCAGTGATCCATCTATTTCTCGATACTAGTGGATTCTCTGTTCTGCTAAAACAATAAGCTCTCTATTAGTTGATGCTAATGATTGATGATTTATGTGGTTTTATATAACTGTAGTTGTGATTAATCCCATAAATGCTTGTGGAAAAGCTCTCCCTTGAAAATATATGTCTTGACAGATCTATTATTGGAGAGGTGTCAGTCACCATATATTTCAGCTCCCTGTTTTTCCAGTCTACTTATAGAATAGGCAAGAAGTAGTTCATGATTATGCCATCTTCAAATTGTTCCATGTTCCTGTCCTTGTTTCATAACTTTCACAGATACACTCAACTTCTTGTTGAGGATTCTGGATAGGATAATCCAACAGGCAATTTCCTGTGCTAAGTACTGTAATTAAATTTACAGAATAGGACATTTGATCCAGCACACATTCAAATACCTGGGTGAGTGCTGTATGTTCCAGAGTGGTTGTTGAATCTGCTGCTGCAGCCCTGTATACTTGGGGTAGCCAGTGAATCTTTCCTCCTTTTGAATGTGTAATTGGGACAGGAAATGATTCTGATGCTTACAAATAAATGGTATGAGACGGTGACTTCCTTGAGTATGTTACATGGTAAAGGTTCAGTTTATGAGCCTGAGAGGATAATAATGAAAGCCACTTTCTAGATAAAAAAGATTTTGATCTCAGTTCCACCTCTTCAAATTCAGAGGAAATCCACTGAGGTCCATTATTCTGGTGTAATAGAGATCCATATTGTTAATAAAAGCTGGCTCACCTTTAGCTGAATGCACTGTAGACATCCTTCCCCTCCCAACCTGGCTAACAAACACATTCTTTATTGGTGTAATTGGGCCAAACTCCATGGAAGGCAACGGAACGGCATCTATTTGCACCCACAGGGAATTTCACTTTCTTCTCTGTTGGTGTATGTCCTGGATGTGTTAGGAGCATGGCGACTTGCATAGTAGGAGAGTCCTGGCTTCAAAGCTGGACGTTGTTTCTTTGCATGGGCATGGAAGCATTTTTCTACTTTTGGAAGCCAAGATGCAGGTCTCTATATTAATAAGAAAGGAATCTGTTGGAGAGAGAGAGCGACTTATTTCAAGTGGAAGTGACAAAGTATTTGAATAATTTAACATGCTTCCCGGCAGCTCTTCCATATTAGCAATCTCCCAAGCTGGTCCTTAAAGGAGAGGAAATAATGCACTTCTTTGTTCATGGAATTTCCGTAAACAGATCATGATTCTCTTCAAGTTACATTCTCAAAAATGATTCTTTGTGACTCCCTTGTGCTTTGTGAAATGCTGTTCAAAATTTAAACTTCAAGCAGTGTTGCTCAACTGCAAAAAGGGCTTTGAATCAAGAGGCCTTGGGAGATTATTCATATTACAAAGCATCTAACAGTGAAATCACTTTTAATGTCACATCCTCTGTTCTAAATAAATGGACAGAGAAGGGGACAATGTGGCTGCTATGGGAAGAAAAATGGAGCTCCATTTTTTTAAAGACGCCGTGGGACACTAGAGGGACATCTTCCGAGTGCTCCTGGTGAGCTGTGGCTCAGGTTTTTTTTGGTGAACTTATTCCGAACACAGCTCAGTTTTATTAACTTCCTTTATTATTCCATCTTTCTCAAAAATGTTATTACCTGTCAGTGGTGAAATTAATTCAAGGCTACTTGGAAGACAGAAAATTGTACGTGGTCAGGTCCTTTACTTTTGCCCAAAGGCTAGATGTATACACTGCATTAATAAGATTAGCTGAACGACAAAGAACAAACAAAATAAATTGATATTTTATAATTATGTCAGCAATTACAGGATGGCATTTTGCTCTAGGTTAATTTTCCTGCCTACTCTGGAAAATTGCCACTTGTAAGAGAACAAGCTATCGACTGAATTATTTTCAGTGAACTAGAAAACGGTCCCAGTTCTAGCATTTCACTTATTGTTATCAGCATCTATTAGGGAGCTATGTCGTCTTAAATGACAGGTAGAGAAATAAAATTAGTCTCCCAAGCCAAGCAATATTACATATGTACTTTTTTATATATTGATCCTCTATGGATTGCTTGCAAGGAAAAAACTAACCTCAGCTTATCAGAATTAATACATGACATTAATGTTTCAGCACCTTGCAGACTGCAACCTGCAATAGGTAAGAATCACCCTCATTTGGGAAAATATCCCTGTTCAGGAAAGCACTCTAGCATCAGGCCTTTGGGTGGGTCACTGGCAGTAGGTATTGAACCTAGGACTTCTGTATCTAAATACATGAGCCAGTGTCACAATGGCTTGGATGCCTCCCTGTCATGACAAACCTGAGTGGTGCTGTGACCGCCGGTACTAGGTTGAATCGCCAAAACAGAGAGCCCGGCCCAGCCCTGTGGGACAAGAGCTGCAGGAGTCACCACTGAGGGGCAAGTTTTTCCTTTTATAGGTTGTTTTATTTCATGTCCTGTTGCATTTTGTGATGAACACGGGGCTCTACTCTCCGGATCTGAGCTCTGCCACAGACTTAGTGGGCGACCTTGGATACGTCACTTAATCTTTGTATGTCTCTGTTTCTTGACCTCTAAAAGGAGAACTGGGAATACTTCTTTTTGCCTACTCTTGGTCTTTTCCATTTAGATTGTAATTTGTAAGCTTATCAGGACAGAAACCATGCCTAGTACAATGGAGTCCTGATCATGAAGTACTTTCTAGAAAACCACAATCCAGAATATTAAAACCAAACACCTTTAAAATCCCTATTCTGCAAAGACTGATGCACACACAGCTTTAAATGTGAGGAGTCCCATAGACTACAGTGGGACTAATTCCATGCTTAAAGTTAAGCTTATCTGTAAGTCTTTGCAGGACCAGGCCATGATAGAGTCAACAGGTTCCTTTCGGATACAAAATCTACCTATGTCCGGTAACTCATATGCCAAATTTCACTCCAGTGCCAATTAAAACAGCGGATCATGAACCCCTGATAGAATGGAAGTGGCAAGAAGCCATTAACTAGAACAGACCCACTGGATGCTCACTTAATCCTCCAGTAGACTGTTGCCTGGATGGTTTAGAGACGGCCTGTGACTTTTTACCCCCATCTCGTTTTTGGCTTGTAAATATGCAGGAAGGGAATAAAAGCAAAAATGATGTCATTTCTGGGTCATCAGCAATGAAGCAGCGGCTTTCTTAACAGGGGGAAAAAATCACCTGCTTGAACGGAATAACTGAGGGTTGTAGCTTGCTCACTGATGCGTGGTAAATCATATAATGGCTTTCAACTTCCCTTCACTGCCGCAGCTGTTTGTACTGATCTTTTCTTCTGGTTTGATTGAAATATCACTTTTAGTAACTTGTAAATTGGTGGATTTTATTAGATGACACATTAATGAAGCTGTCCTTTTTTTGAGGCCTGTGAGGCAGAGTGTCGGCTGAAGGCCAAACTATAGAAGTAACTAGATAACTCATTAAAGGCAGAAGGCAAGTAAAATTTAGGGCTTTAATGGTTTGCTTAAAAAAAAAACAACAGTGGTGAATAGGACGTGCAAAGATGTATACCCATACATCCTAGACCTGGACAGTTTGATGACCCTCCATCCTCCTGCACAATCTTATGTGATTGTGACTTGTGTAAATCCCCAGCCATTGAGAAGAGCCTAATAATTTGTACTTGTTTAACACCATCTTATGTTCAATTTGGCATCATAGCTAGATTAAAATCAAGATTGGATTTTTTTTTTTTTTAAGGAAAAGATCTGCTGTAGGAATTACGTTGAGGAAGTTCTATGGCCTGTGTTATACAGGAGGTCAGACTGGATGATCACAATGGTCCCTTCTTGGAATCTATCAGTCTAGAGGGACAACCCATGCTAGACTGCTTCTTCACACAAGAATCACTTCTTTCTAATCCAGTGGAAGTTTCTTGAGCAAGTCCATATAACAGTAGCTAGAGGAGACCTGGAAAACATAATTTATTCAGACTGTCTGAAAGCCTGTAACAAAGTGCCTCACAAGAACCTATTAAAAGAACTCACGGTATGTCTACATTAAGATCAGAGGTGTGACTGCAGTATGCGTTCCTGTGTCCTGTTTGTGTGAAAAGTAAAGTTAGCAAAGAGACAGAAATTGAAGCCTAGGAATTAAACGGTCAATGTGTAAAGTAGACAGATGCCCACTGCCAACTAGGACCCCAGACCTGCGATGGATTCCACGTGGGCAGAACCCTGGGAATGTGCACAGCCCACTGACTGCAGTTGGTTATTTGTTGAACTCATTGCAAGACTGAGGTTTGACTGTAGACCACCAGACTTGTTTTTTCAGTGAACCCATAATATACCAAGCAGAGGCGCCGACTTACTCTGTTCCGGGGGGTGCTTGACCCCTGCTCTGCCGCAGGCCCTGCCCCCACTCCACCCTTCCTCCAAGCCCCTATCTCCACCCTCTTCCCCCACCTCTTTCCACCCCCGCTCCTCTCCTCCCCTCCCCCCGCAAAAACTCCTGCACGCCACGGAACAGCTGATCACAGCGGGTGGGAGGGAAGGGGGGGCGCTGACCCACAGGGCTGCCAGTGGGTACTGAGCACGCACTTTTCTCCCCCCATGGATGCTCCAGACCCACGGAATCGGTGCCTGTGATACCAGGTTTTACATGGGTTCTGAGATGTCACTTCTGCAGTGCTCAGATACTGTATATATAAGCGCAGCTGTATCCCATATAAGGGTCTTTTGCAAAGCATTTTAGAATGAAATAAATCAAACCTAGCAAAGGGACTGAGAATTTGAGATGAATTATTAAAATGTTTTTTATTATGATGAAGATTTAATCAGTACGTCACAGAGCATGGATTATGCCCGTCCCTTCCCCAGAGACTAAGACGACATTACTATTTGTTTTGGCACATACAGGCTCCAGCCAACACTGGGGTCTCATTGATGCAGGCACTGAGCAACCACACAGTTTCCTTGAAGAGCTTATTATCTAAATAGACAAAGACAAACAAAAAATGGGGAAAGGAAGTAATATTATCCCAGTTTTACAGATGGTGGGGTGGAAATTGAGGCACAGAGAGGCTAAGTGACTTGCCTGGGGTCACACGGGAAGTCTGTGGCAGAGCCAGGAATGGATACCAGAGCCCAAGAACCCCAATCCACAGCCTTTACCACAAGAGCAAACTTCCTTGTTTTTATTGACTTTGTGTATTGAAGAATATTCATGAATAAGCTTTTTTTCTAAATAGGATCTTTCGCCCACCGCTTGACCAGTTTCCGTTATCTCAAATATTTACTTTCCACTGCAAAAGGAAATCACTTTTTTCTATCTATTTTCTTTATAGTTCATAGTCCTACTATCCTCCAACATGCCATTTCCTGTTAATACCTACAATGGATCCGAATACTGTGACATTTCATAGGTTAATGCATTACTCTGTCTTCTGATAAATTAACTGGGCTATAATAGGAAGCTCATGTACCTGTAATGTTGTTTATACCTAAATCGTAAACTGGACATACTGTAGCTGAAATTGATTTCTAAATCATGTCCTTTAGATGAGTGTAGGAACGTGCAGCATAAGAATATGAAAATAACCATCCAGTGTCATTCCGAATGAATTGTATATTCATCGGGACATTGTTCGTTAATTTTTGAGGACCCTGAATCTAAACTGTTATTGATCAGGTTGAAATTTTTGGTTCAGTGCTAATTACACTGCAGACACTTAGGACCGCTAAACCCCTTTCTGGACGAGGGGTAAATGTCAGGCAGAATTAGGTCAAATGGTGTTTTAAGTCTCAGCGGGAATATATAGCTGTTTTAAATGTCTACCAGTTGTGACAGACAAAATAGATTAACTTACAGCATGAATCCAAAGGCATTTCTTAAAGCTTCAAGTAAATGAAAAGCTTATATCTGAACCATAGTGTTTCACTGATGATTGATGATTATATCAAGACAACACAGATTTTGTTGCCACCGTATTTCATGGAGACAAATGTATTGATCAAAATACTAAAAGTATTGGTGATTCATCTTGGGCCACAGGTTCGATATTTTTGCCTTGTGTTGAAGTTTTATAATAAACATTTTGACACAGAGTGCTTGAATGGAATGGTAAATATCAAATGGCTTCTCCATATGCTAAATGCCATACACTTCTGTGAGATGTCATTCATGTGCTTACTCCTAATTCTGTTATAAAAGTAGCTGGGTTGAATGGGCCAATTTCTGTCTGTCTGCTGGTCCTGTAGACACTTGCAAAAATGGGACCTGTGTTAAAATTCTAGGGCGTTGATTCATTAGGGATAAAGGTTGTAAGCTTCAGGGTAGGTAGGCTGTTGTATATTTATTAACCACTGTGTTTCCTAACTCTGCTCAGAGTTCAGGTGAAATGTTGAAGGGGGGGGCCTGAGAATGTTGAGTGACTATCTGAGGTGTACTCTTGGATTCTGTGCTGTGTTGCGTTCATTTTTGCCAATCTGTCACACTAAAGGGACCACATAACCAGTGGGACCCAGTCCTTCTTCGTGATGGGATTGACCAGGTGGCATAGAGAAAGTGGAATGGCTTTACTCCACCCTTCTTCACAAATTGAATGAGAATGTGGGCATATATGTGAGGGATGCAAGGAGCATGACCAGAACACAAAATTTGGTTGTTTTCGGCTATGAAATGGCCTCAAAGGCTGTTGCAGCAAAGCATAAGTTAGAGGTCAGTTCTAACTTATGTGGGGATCTGGGCAGAGAAGAGCGGAGCTGCAAAGGAGGCTTAAGAACCCTCCATTTCTACATCAAGCATAACTATTTATCTCTGGAGACAAAATAATCAGTGGGTGGTGTTTTCCTCCAGCTGAGAGGAGGTGTGCCTAGAAGAGCAGGTTCTTTGGCTGAGTTCTGAGATAGAAATTCTGAATTTATGAGGAGGGTTGGTGTGTTTACAGGCCAATGCTCAATAACACAATCAAGCCACCAAAGTGAATGCATTTTTCTTACTACTCACGTCTCCTAAAGCACTTCTGGAAGGTGCCGAGAAACTACAGTGGTGAGGACTGTATACGGACTTCTATAGGTTTTTTGTTCACTTATGTTGTGAAGCTGGTCAGGAAACGGGCTGTTTTGGAATCAGTCAAATGGGCTGTAGGCAGCATGTTTGTCAAATGCCATCACTGTCCCCGTACCATTTTGTAAATAGGTGCAGTGATGGCTATTCAAAATTCTGCTTCATTTGTGTATTGCAGGGTGTCGTTTGAGGAGATGTGGGAATTGCCATATGGAGTCAGACCAGTGGTCCATCTAGCCCAGTATCTTGTATCTGACAGTGGCCTGCACCAGATGTATAAGAGAGAAATGCAAAGAACTCCACAGTGGAGAATTCACGGCTTTCCTAATTGCCTGTGGACTCCTCCAAAGGAGCACAGCATTCTCTAACGTCTTCTCGCCAATAGCTGTGTTGCCCTCTCCATATCCATCTCCTGATACACTTAAGCAGCCTCCCAGCTGAAGTCAGGATAGGAGAGTAATTTAAACTGCTCATATATAACAGCATATTTCTCCTGTGTGTGCCGGTTTTAGGGTCCAATCTGTTGACTAATCCAGACGCGGGCAAGAAATCTCATTGTCTATAGTGGGGTTACACAGGTGAACAAGGATGGCAAGCTGGGCCCATGCTGTGTATCTGAAATTCCCATAGCAGTGTTTCATTGGGCTGAGTTTACTACGTTAGTTCATCATTCATCACAATAAAGGGAAGCCCCAAACCTTCCTTTATTCTCCCTTCTCCCTGAGTGCATGTGTAAAAGGCACTTTGCCATTCATACCAATACCACACATTTCAGTAACAGCATCACAACCCAGGCCATTCTGGAAACCAAGAGGGGAAAAGAAAATCCATGACAGATTGCAGCTTCTGATTATCATGAAACCCTTGCATGCGTGAGTGAGTTCAGACTTTTGGAAGGGAGGCTTTGCTTTTCCTAGCTTCGGAGCCATGCTATCTGGAGGTCTGCAGATCTCTCTCTTAAACTATAGAAATTGTATATATTTTAATTTCATGGTGTGTGAACATTTATGCTGGTGTGTAGAGTGCAGCCATTGTACATCCAGCTAGCATGGGTATAAATAGCAATGTCACTCTGTCTCCCTTGAAATGTGCATTAACTATTTGTGCTAAACAATCTCTTCCACCTTGTATTTAGCTGTGACATTGAGTACATTTCACAGATCAGAAGAAGAGCTCTGCATGAGCGCAAAAGCTTGTCTCGCCAACAGAAGTGGGTCCAGTAAAAGATATTCTTCCCCCCACTTGTCTCACTGGAGAGCAGTGCTAATAACATGTTTCTGAATATAGCCTTCAAAATTAAGTAAACATTTTACATAGCCCCTGGAGGTTCTTTAATTAAAACCGGATATTCTGTGGAATTGTTTTTTCTCTTTGTATCAGGTATTACCATTTTTAGAATGTTTCCAGAACAACAGCTGACTGCTGATGGTTATTATCTTTCTCTTCAAAGCCAGTTAAGGGACTGAAACAACTTCGGCTTTTCTGACAATACAATTACTTCTGACAAGAAAAGTAATCATCCTGTTTGTGGGGAGGAAAACAAAAATCTTTGTCTCCCCTAATCTTTCTTTATAGTTTTCAAAACCTTTTTTTAATAGAATAATCCCCCCCCCAATCATAACTCAAGATTCTTGTCTAAATTCATTTATTTCTTGTCCTCCGCTTTGCATTATAGTGGCTGACAACATGATTGGTAGCTAGGGTCTGATCCAAAGCCCATTGACTTCATGGAACGATTCCCAATGACTTCAGTGGTCTCGAATACAGAGGTGATGGATCTTCTAGGTAGGGAGATCCAGAAACTCAAAAGTATGTAGGTACCTAACTCCCATTGATTTCAAAGTACCTTTGAGGATCTACGACAGAATGTCTCTCATTATGTATTGCATAGAATTATAATTTATGTATGTATGTATGTATTTATTTATACCATTGGAGCACCTAGGATCAGGGACCCCACTGTGTTAGGTGCTGTACAGACAGAACAAAAATATATTCCCTGGTCTTGGTTGAATGTTGTAGTACTAATTAATTAAATATAAGTCCCTAAATGGCAGGAGAGAGATCACTTAATCACTCCCTCTGGGGCACCTGGCATTGGCCACTGTCGGCAGACAGGATACTGGGCTGGATGGACTTTTGGTCTGACCCAGTATGGCCATTCTTATGTTCTTATGTTAAATGAGGAAGCAGTATTCAAAGGTGCATTAATGATAATTTAATTGATAAACTTTACATTGGTGACGGGTTGAAGCACTTCTGAAATAAAATAACTGGGTATACAGTTTGCCCTCCCCTGAATTGAACTTCAGCCTTGTGTGATGTGTTTTGCAGATTTTTTGCCTGGCTCCCTCTATATCCAATAAGGAGGACTTTGCCTTTTTATATTGTGAACCTAACAGGCTAGCTTGCAGATGCACGTATTGTACTTAGAGTGGAAGATGGTGAGTTTTGTGATGGTCCTTAGTCCCTATAGGAGCTGGTTTCACAGACTTGGACCAGCCCTTTTCTCACAGCCCCCCCGGCATGCAAAATCTCTGTCTCCTGCACAGACTAGCTTTACCCTTGTGGTCAAAAGACTCACTGTGCATGAGGAGCAGAATTGTCGACCACAGTCTTCACCTCAAAGCTTTAGATGATCTTTTGGATATCCCGAAGCAGCTGACAGACCTAGCATTAGTATGGAAAACTGCCTCAGATCCATCACTGTATGCAGATCACCCATCACACAGGATAACGCCATCTCAGTGTTGTGGGAAAGGCTTAATCCATGGCATTATAGTTGACAGACATGCGCTTGTGCTCTTTGCAATGTCATTTTTACCCTGGTACAGAAATACTGAAGGGACGTAAATATGCAAGAAACATAAAACAGCTGAGGATGACGAATGCTATAAATGTGTTCTTCGTCAATGTGTCATTCACATTTTTATGAGAAGAATAATTAATATTCAAGTGTGCATAGCCTTTGCTAGGTGGGGAAATGTGTACATCCTTAAACAACAAAATAAATTTGTTCCAGTTTGTTGAAAATGAGCTGCATCTAGTGTTTTTTAACTCGCGATAGGTAAACCCTGTAGGGTAGGTGAAACATGCCATAATTTTAAATACGACTACTGTTTGATGCGCTAGATGCTATATTGTTGCTTAGGCTGGACACATTAAATTAAATTCAAATTAGATTTTTACTTCGTGTAAATAGTACTCTTAATGACTAATGTTATAAAATGATATTTTATTAATGTGTTACTGTTGTAATTAGCAACTTAAAAAACAAGCTCCAAAACACCTTTGAATTGCGTAAGTTTTGAGGCAGAGTAAGAGAAGCGGGAGGTACCAGTGAATTTCTAATTCCCTTCAGAAAATACAAATCCAAAGTAATGGCTTCAGCTATTTGTGTAAGACATAAAAATTGATATAATGTATGTGGTAAAGCTCCTATTGAGTATTATTATAAATGATAGATTTTTCTCTCCCCCTACAGTTTAGATGGTGCAATGCTTACTGTACAAACAACTCATGAAAAGTCAACATGTTTTACAAGTAAATAATTTACAACTGTTGTGCGGAATACGGAATAATATTTCACACTAAGTGACATTAATTAGGGCAGAAATATTCAAATGGAGAAGAACTGGGAGATGACTATGCTGCAAAGAAAATATTTTCTAGTTGCCATCTAAATGCAAATGAGCAAAAGAGGCGCTGGCACATTACTCTTTAGGGGAAATGCTTTCTATTAAGAACCAAGTGCTTTAGTGATTACGAGACTTCTGGAATGGTACCGCGAGCCAAATTCTGTTCCCATTCAAGGCAGTCTCCTCCATTGCCTTAATGGAAGCACCAGGATTTAGACTGGAGGTGTTGGGATAACTCGTATAGATTTGGGCCCCAATCCTGCGAACATTAGACATGTGTAACTTGACTTACAGGAGCAAACCCATTGACATTAATGGGGCTACTCTCACTTGCATAAAGTTAAAAGAATTCAGGGCCAGAAGAAACCCTTATGATCATCTAGTCTAATTTTTTTGCATAACGCTAGCTATAGAATTTCACCCAGTAATTCCTATATCAAGCTCAATAAGCTCTGACTAAACTAGAGCATGTCATTCAGAAAGGCTTCTAGTGATGGAGAATCCACCAAGTCCCTTGGAATGTGGCTCTGGTGGTTAATAACCCTCACTCTTAGAAATTTGCACCTTATTTTCCAGTTTGAGGTTGTCTGGCCACAACTGCCTGTTTCATGCTGTTGTCTGCTAGACTAAAGAGACCGCTGCTATCAGAAATCTTCCTGTCATAGAAAACCTGTAGATGTGGCCAAGTCACCTGTTAACATTATTTTTGATGATCGAAAAAGACTGACCTTCTTAAGTCTTTCTCTGTAAAGCAAGTTTACCTCGCAAGGTATGTCTACGTTGCATTGTTATCCCAGGTCGTGGGACCCAGGCTTGTGGACTCAGTGTTTCCAAACCCATGCTGGAGTGTCCACATTGCATTCTAAACCTAGACTTATTTTTGGTGGACCCAGTTTCACCACTACGCTAATGCGTCCATACTGCACTACACAGACCACCTGACTCGGATCTGTGCCTTGCACTGCATCCACACTGCAAAATGATGGGGCTTAGACCCAAGTCACAGCAGGACTCGAGCTCTGACCGTCCCCTTTATCAGGATCCAGGACCGTGGTGCTGAGTGCTTGCTGATCTTAGTCAAGCTGATTTGTGTGTAGACGGAAGTGGGGCTTGGGTTCAAACCTCAAATCAGAGCCGAGACTCAGTATACAGTGTAGACACATGCATAAATTTTCACAGGATCCTGGCCATGGATCTCTTCTTCAGGTATGGCTGTGTGCGGACCAGAGTCGGGGAGAACCATGAAGATACTGTGGTCCATTGCATAGGATACTTGGCTGGGAGGCAGTTCTTCCTTTGCAGATGGAGATATTGAGGCTAAAGCACTGCAATGACTTGCTCAGGGTCACAGCAGGAGAGTCGGTATTTAGGATTAGAACAGAGGGGTTCCCACCTCTCAGTTCTGTGCTCAGGCCATGAGACTGTTATGTTGAGCTTGAGGCTCTAAACAAATTTCCCTGAGCCTTCTCCCATGCTCTCTTCCCTCTCCCCCCTTCCTTAGTACAAGGATTTGACAGATCATAAACTTGATCACTTTACTAATCCATTGTATCCTTTCCCTCTACTTCGTGTGGATGGGATTTTTGAAGGAACCTAAGGGAGTTAGATGCCCCATTCAGTGGGAGTTGGGCCCTGAACTCCCACAGGCTTCTTTAAAAACTCCAACCTGCGTGGCTATGTAGAGTTTGAGCTGCGTGGGACGGGGATTCTGCTGCCTTTTCTGCTTAGAAAGAGCCGTATCAGAAATGACTTCTAATGAACAGTAATTTACTCAGTGGTACCTTTTTATTGTAACTTATTCTTTGTGTTACGGTAGCATGAAGGCGCCCTGATTTGGAATTCGAATCCCACTGCATTTAGGCACTGTACATACAATAGAAAGATAATTCCATCCCAAAAAGAGCTTATGAAGTATGAGCCAGAACCTCAACTTGTGTAAATCATCATCGCTTCACTGACTGAGCTAGGGAGATTCACATCAGCCAAGGATCATTCCATGTGTATCTTTATATACCTGCATTTTTATATGCACACAACTTTGTTTAGTGAATTCTTGCAGAAATATTGGTGGTTGTACAGCGTGGGATGTTGGGTAGGTAACACCAGTCTGTCAGATTGGGTTAAAATCAGGTATGCTCTGGGGGTTTAAAAGTCGTGCTTCCTGTTTGATATGAAATCACCCTTCATACAGTTATATTGTTGTTACCAGCATGAATCTGCCAAGAGCTATTTACAGTGATCAGCTGCATGCAAAGTACTCTGCGAAATGAAAAGTGGAATAAAAGAAGCTTAGGAAGGGAAGCAAAAGCATATTAGAAGAACTTCTTGTCCCTAACATATAAAATATTGCTTTACTTACATAGAAGGTGAAGCATTGATTCTGTGAGATGACTGCCATGACTCACCTCAAGCTGTACCCCGACTTTCTAAGGGGGAAAGCTGACTTTGTAAAGATTTACACAGAGAAGTTACTGGGATTACTCTTAGGAGTAAAGATACTTATGAGCGTAACTCTTTACAAGAGTATTAAGAGAAGTAAAACCGGAGCCATCTTGTGACAAGGACCACTGTGATCCTCCAGTCAGACCTCCTGTATACACAGGCTGCAAAATTTTCCCCGGAAGCTGAAGTAAAGCATATCCTTCAGAAAGGGAGATCGTCTTGTTTGAAAGACTGCATGTGATGGTAATTTTCCTAGTGCTGCTATGGCCACGATCCTAATACTGTTTTTCACGTAATGCCTGCCAGAGTTCATGCTTTTAGGCTTGACCTCTTGGCAGGCAAAAATAAAACACAGCGCTTGACACAAACGCTACTGAAATCATTGTAAAGACTCCCATTGTCTTCAGTGGGCTACAGATCAGGCCCTCAGTCATGCTGCAAATGATCACTTCAGGGGTGAACAACACCAAACACTGACAACGGCAGATGGAGGGTTTTGGCCCCAGAGCTTTTCAGGTATCCCCAGCACCTTGAAAATCGTATTTCCCTTGGAAACATTTCCACCCATCATTATTACAAGTGACCTCTAAGATGGCTATAAACTGAAAGAGATTTGAGAATTTGGGGTCTTCCCCACCTCATTTTGTTGACATTGAGCATTCGGAAGCAAATTGAGTACAACCCTTATTATTGTTTGTTTACAGGACAGTATACTCTAATGGCCCCAATTAGGGCCCCATTAGATGCTATACAAACACATGATGAGAGAGACACCCTGTCCTGAAGAGCTTACAATCCAAACAGACAAGACAGACACATGTTCTGAGAGGAGAAAGGCGAAGTGACTTGCCCAAAGTCACGCAGCAGGTCAGTGCCAGAGCTGGGCATAGAACCCAGGTCTCCTGAGTTCCAGTCGAGTGCCCTCTCCGGTAAATCATCTGCCCCCCAGCAGCATTGATTTATTAATGGTGTCCACAGTTCTCCCAGGTCCTGCGAGAGGATGATTTCCAGTAATAGCAGCAACCAATGTGGCTGAGATGGAGAGAGAAGAATTAGCCAGGAGCCGGCAGGTGTATGCACAGAGAGAAAGGGGTGTGGGGACAAGAGGTGACCTGAGCATGTTTTGTGATGCTCAGAGGCATCAAGCCCAAAAGATCCTTCTAAACATAAACAGGGGAGTAGAAGAAGCCTTACAATCACTTTTGATGTAAAGATCAGCACATCGTATTGAATGGGCACTGTATCGGAAAATGGAATTTAAAGAAAAATCAGTTGACAGTGGCCCTTTAAATAATGGAGCATTGCAATAGTTTCTGTGTTATATGTGGCCAACATGAATACGGGGTGAGCCCAGTTAATGGTTTCTGAATCTCAGCCTGATCACCAGGCAATCATGCAATAATCTCCTAGCAAAGGAATTCACGCGTCAATTGACCCTACAACTGAAATTACTGTGTGTCATTGGCAGGGTAACAAGACAGAGGAAAGAGAGAAAAAGAACAGGTGTGTGTGTGTGTGTGTGTGTGTGTGTGTGTGTATAGAGAGAAAATCAATGGCTAGTCAATGGGGTCAGTGTAGTGTGTGTGCAGATAGGGCAGTGAGACAAATCATGTTTCTTTAGGGAAAAGGTCTGTGGACTTTTTCCCCCTTGCAGCCTCCCCAGAATAAAACACTGTATTGAGAGAGTTTAATGTAATCTTTGAAGGGCTATGTAAACATTCAGGGCTTGATTTTCAGGAGGGCTGAGGGTTGACTTCACTGGAGCCGTGGAGGATCAGCTTGCCCCAGGGGATTATGATGATGGTTTATAGTGCAGTCGAGCCTAAAGGCCTCAACCAGGCCAGAAGCCATTGTCAAGAAGTCGCACAAACACACAGAGAATGACACACTCTTCCGTTAAGAGCTTGCTTACTCTGAAAGGTTTGCATTGATTTCAGTGGGCTTTGGATCAGGCAGCTACAGAACTTCCCTCGCTGACAGGGAGTGGCAGGCCATGGTGTTCTCTTTTGGCAGCCCCCGGTTAGGGCTGGGAGGAATGCAAAAGAGGGTTGAGGAGAGCGGCATATCTATATTAGGCACTTGGAGGGGCCAATAGTGAAGAAAAAGGGAAATCCATTAGGGACTGGGAAATTAAAAAGATGAGCAATTTGAGGCAGACTGTCTTTTTGTTCTGTGTTTGCGTAGCGCCTAGTACAATGATTCCTGACCTTGTTGAAACCTCCAGGCATACTGCAGTATGACGGTCCTGTCCAGGACTCCTAGCTGCTACCACAGTACAACAGCAATAGCAATAATAATGATTCATAACAGTGATGGGATAGGTTTGATGTTAGAAGTTTGAGTTAGTGGCAGGAAAGGCTGGGCATGGGAAGAGCTCCTCATGCTGATGCATACTTGGGAGACTCTCTGAATATTCCTACACCTCTAACCTACTAGTTTCCCCCAATGAACTAGTCTTTAATTATAGCTGGTCAGCATTTTCCACATTTCAAAATGTAGATAAACTTCAAATTCTGAAATTAGGGGGAAAGTGGACAATTATTTGACAGAATGTTCAATCGTTTCCCTTTTTTATTTTATTTTTATTTTATTTTATTTTATTTTTTGAACCAAGTACAGCGCTGATCAAACACATTTGAATTTTAAAACTTCACATTTCAAAATTTGGAAAAGAGCGGAAACTCGGGGGAAAAAACCCCCACCATGATGCCCTTCCTTCCCCCGCCCGACCCCCACCATTTTTCCCGACTCAGCTCTGTTAATAGTCATTTAACAAAGAGGCACGAAAAGCTTTGATGAAATGAACGTAGCATTGAAGTGGGACAGGAAAGTATTTTTTTTGTTGGGATAAAAATGGAAACAAATTTTAATAATTAGAGGGCTCTTCAATCTGGCAAACAAAGGTATCACAAGATCCAATAGTTGGAAGTTGCAACTGGACAAATTCACCCCGGAATTAAGGCGCAGATTTTTAACCGTGAGGGTAATTAATCTTTGGAACAATTTACCAATGACTGTGCTGAAATCTCTGTCCTTGACAATTTTTTAATCAAGGTTGGATATTCTTATAAAAGATGCACTCTAGGTCAAACAATTCATAATTTGGAGAAGTCCTATGGAATGTGCTATATAGGAGGTCAGACTGAATGATCACCATGGTTCCTTCTGGCCTTAAAATCTGCAAATCTATGAATCAGTTTCTTGGAAGCAAGTTTCTTTCAGCAAGGCTGTGATTTATTTTGGTGTTTTCCCTGACTTCATCCAAGAATAGCTTTTACTCATTAAAAACAAATTAAACCATAATGCCTTAAAAATAAATACAAACTGAATTAGAAAACAAAACAAAACCCAGCCATTTGAGTTGCAAATTGCAATTAAGTATTCTCCCACATTTGCAGTAATTGAGTGGGAGCTGATGTGGTTTGAACACCCTGATGATATTTTCAATGAAATGTTAATTTTCCCTGTAGAAGTTGATTTATATTATGAATGATGATTTCAGATATCTGATAAAACTGGCAGGTAATTAAGCAACCACTTCCTTGCGTGACATGCTATGGGAACCCATTCCCTCTGCATTGTGCTGAAGGTAATAAAAAGTACCATGACAGAGTGTTTACTGAAAGTAATTGACAGGAGAAAGCGTGAAGGGAGGGTGTGAGGGAAGGAAAACATCTTCATTATGATAACAAAAATGATAGCGATTTGAATCAGATTGCATATCAGACATCCTAATTCTTCTTTGGGTGACTGATCTATTAGATAATGGAAAAGTGTCTTGACGAAGATTTAAAGGTGTGTTAGAATACAGTCGCTACACGGTCTAAAATTCTAGTGGAGACTTGGCAGTGTATACTTTAACGCGTGCTCAGATCATTACGTTTAAGCTTGCAGTGGGACCCTAGGTTTTAACTCACCAAGGTTAGCACATGTTAAAGCATATTCTGCCTAGTGTTCAATAGTTCTTTAGAATGTGTTAGTTAATATATGTAAACTAACATGTTCTACAATACACCTTAGTTGAGACAAAGGTAAAGTTGCAGAATTGGTCTCTTTCTGAATAATTGTTTTGCTCAAAGGAAGCTACATGAGATCGTGGGTCAGCAGTAAATTAGCCACCACTAGATAGAACGACGTTGAGAGTCCGTCTGTAAAAATAATCTCATGAAAGAGGAGCAAAGGGGATCTGATCCTTAGTGCCTTGCACCATGTGTGTTGTTTAGACGTCCACAAAGGGTTGTAAAATGCTACCAGATCAGAATGATGATGTTTTATACTCATTTGTCAGTGATCTCAATGACTCCACAAGTTTCAGTGCCATGGAGAATCAGGCCCCAAAAAGTTAGTGATGTGTCTGATCCTGTGAACGCTTATACCTGTGAGTAATCCCAATGAGAGCAACAGCACTACTGAAAGTTACTGAATTGCAGGAGTCTTTGCTAGATCAGGCTCTGTGGCAATAGCTAGAAACCTTACTTTGAACTGAAATTTTTATTTATTTATTTTGAGTTTTATGGCTCGTGTTTTGTTCCTACGCACAGGATAGTTTATTGCAATTGCTTCTGATTTCCACTGATGTTACCAAAATCAGAATTGGTCCCTTTGTCTCTAAAGTGGAGTTTGCAATTGTCCCAGCTTGAGAGGTGTCCATCAGATTCCATTTTTTGGTCTGGCTTAAATTTATCTGTTCCCTCTTCTGTCTGAACGCCCCTTTGCTGGTCCACCGAATCACCCACATGTGTCTGCACAGGGCCTGACTGAAGTGCATGGCAGGAGGAGCGCTTGAAATAGCACCTGGCATTGTGCATTGTAAAATAAGTCTTGACAATTAACTGTAAAAGTACTCTTGCTAATTCATCTTCTTCTAACTATCCATTCCAGTTTATTACCCTCGAACAACAACAAAAAAAACTTAAATGCATAGAATCTTGTTTACAGGGCCAATATAATTTAAAAGGAAATTAAACTGCATGATTCTCAATACGCCCATACGTCTACAAACTGTTTACCTGAGAGTTATTTAAATAGTCTCATGATACCTTAAACTTATGGTACCACACGCTCCAATTTATTCTCCCAGCATCTTTTAATATCCTGCAGAAACTGGAGTTATTTTATCCTTTCCAATACAGGGGGCAGTTTTTCACGACTGTTGTTAGCCTTAGGGACTGGTCTGTTTTAATGTCCAGATATCATCTGTTTTCATCAACTTTTGTAAGCCCTAAGTCATTACCTATTGACATGTACAATATGGCCATGGTAGGACACTAATGACATTTTACTCAATCCACTGCCCCTTTCTCTGTGAGTGGACTCCTTGATCCAGTGGGGTATGCTTATGCTATTCAGGCTCATAAAACACACACACACACACACACACTAACATCCAATGTTTCTATCCAGTTTATCAGTCTACCTTAGGCTTTTATATAGGGGTCCATCACTGTGGTTAGCACCTTCCCTATAAAATCCATAGCACTAGCAAAGTCCCTATTGGGTTTTATGGAAACTCTGTCCCTTCTGACCTTTCTGGGTGAAAATTCTACTTGGGGTCGTGGGTGTGTGTGTGTTTGTTTGTTTGTTTTTTGGTTTTGATCGGTTGTTTCTCTGCTTTTGGATTAGGTAGCAAGGGGTGGTTTATGTTCTGATTGTCATTCTTGCTATCACAGAGAGGTTTTTGGTTGTTTGTTTTTTTCCAAAGAGGTTTGGCAGCATTCCCTAAAAATGGCCCACTAGATTTACCTGACCACCTTCGGAAGTCATTCTGTAGCCAATCTCTGCAAGCTCTTTGGGGCATGGGCCGTCTTACTATGAGTATGTACAGCTCCTAGCACAATGGCACTCGGATCTCAGCTGGGCTTTCTAAGCACTGTGTAATGCAAAGAAATAATAATAATGAACACACTCTGGGATGTCAGCTGGAGCTGTGGGTGCTCAGTGTCTCCCTGGAGCGCTCAGTATCTCTCATTAACTTGTGAGTTCAGATTCTATCGGCCTGATCCAAAGCTCATTGATGTCCGTATGATTCTTTCCATGGACTTCAGTGGGTTTCTAATCAGACCTGTACGAGGCTTGCCTGTTGAAAACTCCCACACTGGTGCTGCAGTCTGCTGCTCCTCCTTTATTTGTTTTCACATGAATTCATTCCAGCACTTAATCAAATACTTGGTTTGTAGGGAAGATGTTTATGTTCATTGACATCAGTGGAGCTACGCTGATTTACACCAGTTGAGGATGTGGCCCAATGTCTTGAAGGTGAGACCTCAAATGGTGTTTTCCATATCAGATGATTGGAATAAATAGTGGGAAAACACAGGTGTCAAACTGAGGGATCCCTAGGGAGCATTGGTCATTAGGGGCTAGAGTCAAGATTCTATTAATTACTTTGAATTGACACTGGGGTACTGAGAATCAGAACCTGTCCCCTTGAAAATAAGTCCTGACATGCTACACTTGCAAAACAGTACAGCAAATCCTGGTGTTTCTTGTATTAGCTCTTCACCCACTTGACACTGTAACATGCACCATGAAAAAGCTGTTTGGGGCTATATTTGAGCTCCAGTTTGTGCAATGACTAGTAATAGACTCTTCTGTTCAGACCAGATTTCCCACTTCTCTGGGAGTTACACTAACGTATCACAAATGCTGCTCATCATTCACCCAGATCTAGCCACGCACACCAAACTGGCTTGCTGTTCTGTGAACATATGGTCAATGCAGTCATTTTTCTTGATGATACAGTAATTTATGCCAGCACCTGGTGGGAATGTCACTGGCAACATCTTGCTACTGTTTTATCAAGCTAGCGAACGGACCGGATGATGGTAAATACTGACATGTACCCTTAAGGAAGGCAGGCAGCGAGACGCCTAACTCATTGTTCTTGGGAAGAGACCAACCCTTTACAAAGCAGAGGTGACTTAATACAGTCTCATTCCAAATGCCAAACCACACATGGGAATGCTTGCAGCCTTTTCAATTATTAAATATAAGCTTATTGCACATTTTCATCTTTGCAAAGAGCGAGCGCTCCATTTCTGTAAAATATTGGCAAGGAACAGAAGTTAAGTCCCTACCATATGATGCTGAGTTCTGCCCTTTTTAATTGCAGTCCTATGTAACGAGATGGTGTAGAAGTGTGAAGACTGTTTCTCCCCCCTTTTTTATTTCATTTTATTAAGCCAGTGCCCCCGACCTTAGACATGCTTTCCCCATGCTTTGAGAGGAAAGACAGGCTTGTAAAATAATCCCTCTCCAGTGGAAAGAGGAAATCAAAATGCAGTGCATAGCAGTGTAGTGAACCCTTAATTTCCTTTGCATGCAATGTGGCAAGAAGACCACGTATGCTCTAAAACCCATTTGATAGCAGAATTAAGGAAGTAATCATGAATTCAAACATGCTCGCATTTGTCACTCGATGCAGATCTTAAAGACAAGGGTGTAAATTTGGAGCAACTTCAATTGCTGTGGGTTTATCCCATTGTAACTGAGCTCTGAATCTGGCCTTTGGTCCCCAATCTTTCAAGAATAAAATTGAGCATGGTGACAGAGAATAGAAAAGAAAATACCCAAGCATTATTCAGGAGGATGTCCAACCTTAGAAAAGTTATTATATCGATCTGAAACTGAAAGGATTTTGAAAATCCTGAATGGTTGGCTTTTTATTTTTACAGGCATTGTGGATCTTGCTCTCCCATTCTGAAAGGTAATACACTGGAATGCTTCATGACATACAGTTACTGTTTAGGGTCCCTATCTTTTTCCAGTATAGATAAATAGTTTTAACATCAATGAGAACTAGCCACTTTTCAAACAAATGACACAAAAAAGAATTGAGGTGCAATCCAAAGCCATAGTCAGGCCTAGAATGGGGCAGAAAGGGTAGGCTGGGCATCTGATCGTGGCATTTTTTTCCCCACTCAATGATATTGGGCAAGATCCTTATTCTCACTGGCTCTCAGTTTCCCCATGTACAAAATGGACTGTTTCTATCTCCCAACTTTGTTAAATCACCTAGAGGCAGATTTCAATGCTCTCTGTCTCGCTGAGTCTCAGAGGAATGCTCGATTCTCATTCACACTAACGATCCTGTAGCCTGCTCCAATCTTAATGTGGATGTAAATTACATTTACGTTGGCAGAGCAGTGTAAAAGAACCTTTGTGTAAATAAGAATCAGGCTCAACAGTTTTAGCTATTATTTGAATTGAGGCCAGATCCCAACCCCCATATTTGAAATTCCTTCCCCCCTGAAAACTTAGGGAAGATTTGGACCGTCCTCCAAACTTCACAGATAGCCCATGTCTCTCCAATAGACCAAACCAAACCCATGATCCAGAACAACCCCAGACATTGGGGAAGTTGGATCCACATCCAAGCTTAAGAACTGAACCTCATTTCTAGCCTGAGTAAACATATGGAGTGAAACCTATTGAAGTCAATGGGAGTTTTGCCATGGATTCCAGGTGGGGCCAAGATTTCACCCCTGAACTTCCAGGTGTTCAACCCCATCAAAAGACTACAACCCATGGAAATGGAGGTACCAAAATCTTTCTTTGGCCCTTTTGTTACCAACACAGTTCTCTCTACCCTTTGTTCCAGTTTATCACGCTCTCTTTCTGTACCATTTTATTTTATGCATTTAAAACATGAACTCTTTTCCTATATTTTATCTCCCAAGACTCCGCTGGAAACCCGGTTTCTCGCTGAGATATGATACATAATTTATTAGTCAACAAGTGGGTGTGTGAAGCAGGCACCGCGGCTCAGCACTTATTGTACCCAGGGGAGCAGGCATGCCTCGCAACTACTGTAGAATTGATGGGATGGGAGTATATTTATTCTAATAAACAGATTATTCCTATTAAATTGGCTTGAGCATCTCTGGGAAAATTCGTAATGCTCCCCAACATGCAGCTTGTCTTTTGAAATATAAAAGGAACCGGGAATGTCAAAGCCAATTTATTTATCTGTAATAGGGTTCCAAAGATTCTTTATATCTGTAATGTTGGCTGCACGCAGTCATATAAGGCTGCTGCTGCTCGCTGTCAGGGAGAAAGTCTTCAGTTACGGTGCACTGTGGAGAGTGCAACACAGCAGCTGTCAGGGAAGCTCTGCCGAGCGTCAGGTTAAAATATTCAAAGTCAGAACTGACTAATGGAGGAATCTCCCCTCGCCGCCCCAAACCGATAGAGCCGTGAATATATTTCTAAAGCCACCCACAGCCAGGCTCGTTTTGTATTCGCAGAGGAAGGATGGTCCAGTGGTTAGGGTGCCAGTCGAGGACTCAGGAGGACTGGGTTTAAGTCCCGTTTTTTGCCACTGGCGTCCTCTGTGACCTTGGATGCATCAGTTAGGCCTGGTCCATGCTGCAAAGACTTACTGGCAAAGCTTGTCTTCTGCCAGCCATGTTCAGTTTTGAATCCTCCCAACCACCAGGGAGCCCTGCACTGTTAATGGTGAAGTTAAACTAATTCCCTGAGCGATGCAAGCCCTCTGTTGCTCCTGGCACAATACCTTTGTGGATAGTGATACACCTGTAGTGCTGCAAGCAGTCCTCTAGCAAGAACAGTCCCCACAGCAGTGACCGCTCTAGACAAATTTTTGAACTCTGCTGCCTATGGGGTCATAGCGACAGTATATCCCCATAAATCCCCATTATGTTTTGGAAATGCCTTTTTTCCTTCTAGCGCATCTTTGTGAGCACACAGGTATGACTCCAGGTAAAACTCCAGCTTGGCCTCGTGCTAATGCCTGTTTCAGGAAAGGAGTGCCAGATTTTCTAGGCCTGTGGGGAAAGGGGCAGTGCAGGCCGAGCTGTGGAATCCCGGCAGGAATAAAGGTGTTCGCCCAGGTGCTGCAAATGAGATGCAGAAAGGGAGGTGTGACAGGGACAAGTGCCAGTACCGGGCACAGGTAAAGGAGTTGTGGCAATCTTACCAAAAGGCAAAGAAGGGCGACAAAAACTCTGGGTTTTGTCCCACACACTCAAGAGCTGCTGCTGTTAAATGGAGCTCAATGCCATATTGAGTGGGGATGCCAGCCACGATGGACACCCCGTGATATCCAGAAGGGGCCCCCACAACTGCATACCAGGGAGAGGAGTTTATGGAAGAGGGAGATGCAGAGGTGGGAGAGAAACAGGACCTTTGTGAGAGCCAGCTGAACCCAGAAAAAGAGAACCCACTGAGGAAGGGGATGGGGACTCTGGTAGGTGTATCTTTCTGGCCTTATTAATCGATGCTATTTTTTTCTAAAATCTTCACCCTCCTCCCCCTCTCAAAATGGTGGCTGACCATGCATTGGCAGGGAACAAATGGATTCTGTTTTAAAGTCGCTGCTTTATGTTAAGATAGTGTCCTGGCAGTACTAGGCAAAACCCTCTTCCTATTGGGCCAAGAATCTTCTCTGCAGCTCCTGCCTTTGGATGCAGCTTTCCATCTCCTGGATGCTCAAGCTCTTTTCAGATCTCCTCTATCGGTATTTCTGAGCAATGGGGATTCAATGTGGGTGAAGTGCATGGAGGCTGGAGAGGTGAAATCTATCCATTAAGGTTTTTCTCTGCAGGACCTCTCTGTTCCTGACTCTCTCTAGTTTCTTCTCCATCTAAGATGCTTGGATAGTACAGTAATGAGCCCAGAATCAAAACCTGTATATTACAGGCTAAATTGCCCCCAGCCTGGATGACAGTGTGCAGGGCAGGAATAGGGTCTGAACTGCAGCCTCTGCACATCCCAGGGTCAAACGACCATGAAATCTTACTTAATCCACGTTCATAGCCATCCTGCTCCCCTGACTATGCAGGGCCAATGCAGAGATCCACTGCATAGAATGTAGTTGGGTGGAGGCTCCCCTGAAGACCTCTGTCCATGACTCCCTAATGCATTCCCACAGCAGGGCTTGGGTGGTGCAGGGCTCTCCAAAATAGCGGTCAAGATTTCCAAACCCTGAGTGCCTAAAACAAAGCACCTAAACCCATCCTGGGCACAGGCTTCAAAGAGAGCTGAAGGTGTTCAGCTCCTTTGAAAACCAAGCTCCAGGGGCCCAAATTGTGCTGATAAGGGGGTGTCTCAGGCCTCACATAGAATAAGATGTTAATAAAA
Organism: Chelonia mydas; assembly: GCF_015237465.2. NCBI lineage: Eukaryota > Metazoa > Chordata > Testudines > Cheloniidae > Chelonia > Chelonia mydas. Next base: position 9,635,285 of record NC_057859.1, on the reverse strand, counting down.
CCCTCATTTAATGTTGTAACAGTGAAAAAGGGTTTTAACATCTTGTGCCTTATTGGGCCCCAAACATCCCTTTACCGACACTATGTATAGTGGCTGATGTGGATTTAAGCACCAACTGTTAGGCAGTCATATTCAGAAAATGAAGTCAGAGTCTATTGCTTCCAACGGATTTTGGAGAAGACCTTCATTGTTACAAAACTTGAACTTTAGGGTTGAAGCCAAAAGGGTCCTGTCCCTTTAAATCCTTCCCTTTCCATCCTACCCAAGATGCAGTATTTTGAGGGCACCTTTTGTAATCCATCAAAGCTGCTTTTTCACAGCATGGAGAAGCAACAGAGAGAATTTCAGACTTTCTCTTCATCTTGCTAGCATGAGAATCCTCTCCTCTCCCACACAAATGGCCTTTCTTTCAGTGACAGCTTTAAAATCTTGACAGCACATTGAGAATCGGAAGAGACTTTGCATGATCAGAGCGATAATTTTCAAATCACTTTGCCTGTAGCTGAAAGGAAGTTTGGGAGCATTATTCATTCAAGTTGCTAACACGAAGGACTGCTTGATAGATGTAAAGGAGTTTTTCCTGGAAATGATGGTGTGGGGAGAAGTTGCAATTGCGTGAGATAGCTGTATTCTAAACTCAGCTATTTACTAAAGTGCAATGGAAAATGTCACCCTGAATAAAAATTACACCATCAAATATGCCGAGAGTAAATTTCAACCAACGTTAACGTGGAATATGGCTAAATTCTGAATGTCCTTTGGATTCTAACCTCAACTCAGGCTTGATTTAAGGCTTTAGACGAGTTTGGGCAAGTACTTACTCTGAACATAATATAGACGCATAGCCTGAAGTTCAAAATACCCCCTTCCTGGCTTTATTATCATCTTAAATAACAAACCAATATAAAAATCAGTTTAAGCTTTCCTCCCTGCACATCAGCTGTTCTTAAGATTTTCCCTGCAGACCTACCTGTCTCAGACCCTAGTTCCTTCTGTATCTAAGAAACCGGATCCAATCCCTTTTATAGCCAAGCTGGAATTAGCAAGATGTGCCGACATCTGTGGCTCAGCAATAATTAGCCTGCATCTTCATGCGGGATTCCAGCACCTGAGTTTAGAGAGGCTCAGCAGAGGAGCATTATATTGCTATGCAGGTTTCGGGCTTGTCTGCCCACAGGGGTGTACGTTTTAGTTCACACGAACAGGTTTCTCACGAACAGGCCCATATGAATCCTGCTCGCATGCACTAAAGGGTCCCTAGTGCACTGTAGTGTAGTCCCATTTCAAACAGTACTAGATTATATGCACTAGGGAATTGTTAGTAGGCTTCAATAGGATCTACACAGGCCAATAGTCAGTGGCACACTAGTGCAGACTAAAGCACCATGTAGACACGCCCTTAGAAACTGCCAGCTTGTTACAGCAAGCCCCAAGGTGTCGTGCTTTTCTTTGCTTTGGTTTTTTTTCCCCCTTTTTTGATTAATTTTATTGACTTGCATGAAAAAAAGTCAAGGAAAATTACAAAAAGATAAACATCACAGGTAAAAAGCTTGTACGTGTTCCCGAATACAGCATGCTTCAATGAAATGATGTCATTTTCTGAGTGGTCAAAGCTTGCAAACCCAGACAAGACTACTTTGCCGAAACACACGTAAGGCGGGAGTAACGGTAATAAAATAGAAGATAAAATAGGAAGAGGAGGGAAGAAGAGGAGCAGAGAGGGAGGGGTTAGGTGGAATGGAGGCCTTGCGTTCTTGAAGCAATCTCAATGCTTTTTTTTTTACTCAAATGTATCTAGAATTAGGGGTCCAAATCTCTTTGAATTCATCTAATGGATCTTTATGGTGATAAGTTTTTTTTTTCCACTGGCTGCTAACTCAGAAAGGTCCAAATTGTCAAGGTTCCTTCCCCACTCTGAACTCTAGGGTGCAGATGAGGGGACCTGCATGAAAACCTCCTAAGCTTACTTTTACCAGCTTAGGTTAAAACTTCCCCAAGGTACAAACTATTTTACCTTTTGCCCTTGTACTTTATCGCTGCCACCACCAAACGTCTAACCGGTATATTACTGGGAAAGAGCCCATTTGGAAACGTCTTCCCCGCCAAAATCCTCCCAACCCTTACACCCCCTTTCCTGGGGAAGGCTTGATAAAAATCCTCACCAATTTGCACAGGTGAACACAGACCCAAACCCTTGGATCTTAAGAACAAGGAAAAAGCAAACAGGTTCTTAAAAGAAGAATTTTAATAGAAGAAAAAGTAAAAGAATCACCTCTGTAAAATCAGGATGGTAAATACCTTACAGGGTAATCAGATTCAAAACATAGAGAATCCCTCTAGGCAAAACCTTAAGTTACAAAAAAGACACAAAAACAGGAATCTACATTCCATTCAGCACAGCTTATTTTCTCAGCCATTTAAAGGAATCAGAATCTAACGCATACCTAGCTAGATTACTTACTAAATTCTAAGACTCCATTCCTTTCTGTTCCCGGCAAAAGCATCACAGAGACAGAGAGAGTCTTTGTTTCTCCCCCGCTCCAGCTTTGAAAGTATCTTGTCTCCTCATTGGTCATTTTGGTCAGGTGCCAGTGAGGTTATCCTAGCTTCTTAACCCTTTACAGGTGAAAGGGTTTTTCCTCTGGCCAGGAGGGATTTTAAAGGTGTTTACCCTTCCCTTTATATTTATGACATACCACTATGCTTGTCTGACCAGGAAAGCCCTGGATTGTTCGTGAATACAAGCAAATACTCAAAAGTCCATCAGACCCACCTCTGGATACTTTGGAATAGTCTTTTCAGTCAAGGGTTGCCCTGTATGGGTGGCCTATTAAATAGATTTTTCTATATACAAAGGGTGGGGTTTTCAGAAGTGAAAGATTAAAGATTGTGAGGCTGTCAGCTACAAAGGTAACAAGGGCCATATAAGTAAGGTGATCAGATAGCAAGTGTGAAAAATCGGGATGCGGGGGCCGGGGGTAATAGGTGCCTTATAAGAAAAAGTCCCAAATATCGGGACCGTCTCCATAAAATCAGGACATCTGGTCACCCTACATATAAGTATCGTGGGTATGTAGGTAGGCCTGCTTGATGTTTATCTAATTTTTCTCCCATTTAAGTCAAGAGTAAAACACAAAACACTGACATTCACCACAATGTATAACTTACTTTCACTTTGAGTTTTCACAAATACAGAACCAGAATGGGAATGCTACAAACACAGCAGCACCTTTGACTTCTATGCATTAAATACCTCAGCAACACGCATTGCGCCAGATGACAGCAGTAACTGATGACACAATGACTTGTTGCAAACTCTGACTGTCATAAATATAAAGGGAAGGGTAAACCCCTTTAAAATCCCTCCTGGCCAGAGGAAAAATCCTCTTACCTGTAAAGGGTTAAGAAGCTAAAGGTAACCTCGCTGGCACCTGTCCAAAATGACCAATGAGGAGACAAGATACTTTCAAAAGCGGGGAGGAGGGAGAAAAACAAAGGGTCTGTGTCTGTCTGTATGCTGCTTTTGCTGGGGACAGAACAGGAATGGAGTCTTAGAACTTTTAGTAAGTAATCTAGCTAGATATGTGTTAGATTCTGATTTCTTTAAATGGCTGAGAAAAGAGCTGTTCTGAATAGAATGACTATCCCTGTCTGTGTGTCTTTTTTGTAACTTAAGGTTTTGCTTAGAGGGATTCTCTATGTTTTGAATCTAATTACCCTGTAAGGTATCTACCATCCTGATTTTACAGAGGTGATTACTTCTATTAAAAGTCTTCTTGTAAGAAAACTGAATGCTTTTTCATTGTTCTCAGATCCAAGGGTTTGGGTCTGTGGTCACCTGTGCAAATTGGTGAGGATTTTTACCAAGCCTTTCCCAGGAAGTGGGGTGCAAGGGTTGGGAGGATTTTGGGGGGAAAGACGTCTCCAAACCACGTTTCCCAGTAAACCCAGATAAAGTTTGGTGGTGGTAGTGGAAATCCAAGGGTAAAATAATTTTGTACCTTGGGGAAGTTTTAACCTAAGCTGGTAAAAGTAAGCTTAGGAGCTTGTCATGCAGGTCCCCTCATCTGTACCCTAGAGTTCAGAGTGGGGAAGGAACCTTGACACTGACGTATGGTACTATTTGGATTTTTTTTAAAGCTTGGGTCATTTGCAGTGGCATTGTTCTGCATTTCAACAGAGGGAAAGAAAAATCATGAGTTAATTACTTGGTAGGAAAATACATCCCCGAATAACTTTTGGGTTAGATCTGTTTTCCGATTGCTTCCAAGGCTTTAAAATGTGAAGAGATTACCAAATGGCACTGCTGATGATCAATATGTATCGCCCATAAGCTTTTCTGTTTTGTTGCACACAAGCTATTATATGAAGAGTTTAAGAGCTGAGTTTCTGGAAGGCCTTAGCTTTCAGCTGCTGTTATGTGCCAAAGAATTTGAATATTAAATCAGATGAAAACTAGCATCTTGAAAACATGCAATCTGCCATGTGCTGAAATGCACATCTGTCTGCTGTGTATTGAGAATCTTTGGCTCCTGTTGTGGTGGCCTTAGACAACGGCATGACACATTTTGCTCTGGAGCATTTTTTTTGTTTTTTAATTTTTCTGATATTGTTTGCTTGTGAAAGGGGCTGGATTGACTGCCTTAGAGAGCCAAGCTCTTTGTTTTTCCATTAAAAACAAGCGTAACATGGGCAGTAGCAAGATAAGCCTCTACCACACTGCATTGTTTATGTGCCTCAAGCCTGTACTTGGCATGATCATCTCTAAGTCTGGGTAGTTCTTTCCCCTGTGAGCCATTCAATCCAAAATCTGGCTCCCCAGAATGGGGTGGGAATTGGGGGTAGAAGGGAAGAGAAAATGTTATTGACTTCCTGAATCCCTTATGTGCCAGTGAATTCAACGGGAATTGAGGGTGCTCAGCACAAGAGCTGTGCAAAATATTTCAGTTGACTCGTAAATTTGCCGAGCACTGTTCGGGAGCAAACAAAATTATTTGAGAATTCAGGTTGAATTCGGCGAGTAGTTCTATCCAAATGGAAAAAAAAAAACTAGAAAAAAATTGAAACGGTTCATTTTGACATTTTTTTCACATGAAATGTTCTGGCTTTTCATTTCAAAACATAGCTAGATGTGTTTAAAATGATTACAAAATAAGGGAAAAATCACTGAAAAATTAAACTAAATGCAAAAATGGGGCAGGGGAATTGTTTTCGCTCGAGCAGAGTGTTTTGTTTGACCTAAAATTATTTTTTCCACAGTCTCCAGCATTTCTTTCGTGGCGGGGAGGGCTTGGTTTCGGTGGCCAAACAAAAAAATTAAAAAAACCAGTTATTCACTCAGCCCTACTCAGGGTTGCAAATATTGGGCTCAAACAAAGCAAGTGAACAGGTAAAGTGTACTTATTATATAGGACAGCTGGAGAATTTCTCTCTTTCATCCAGCCAACAATGGGTAAAAGCTGCCAGTGTCTGCTGCTTGCCTGAGAGAATCCACACAGAATCCGTGAGAGACAGCTGAACACGAACATACGTGGTGAGGGTGGAATAGGCTAGCAGTTGAGGCTGTCGGGGATGCCTGTAGGCCAGATTGGTATTTTCAAAGCACCCTCGAAAAATGGAATCAATACCATTGTGTGTGCGCGTGCTCAGATTACATCCTACTCGGCTGTTATTCTGAATCCTACTCTGTTGATTTCCTGGGACTATTTTCTTGGCAGTAATCATGCAAATTGCTGTTTGGTGTGTCTCTTGCTTAGCAAACATTTCCCCAGGGAAGTATTAAGGGGAGGGAGGACTCAACAATAGCATTTTGTATTTGTATGTGTTTAATCATATTTTAATAAAACAGAAATTTCTGCAACAGGCAGAGATTTGGGTACCCGCCCTGCAATTAATAGACCTGTAACCCGACACAGATTATATTGCAGGACCAAGGCTGTCTGTCTGTCATAATGTCACCACTCTGTGTGTTGCAAATGGGTAACAAATGGAGAAACAAGAGTCAATTGCTAGAAGTGATGGTGAAAATAGAGGGGTGAGAGAAGTACCATCAAAGCAGGTGATCCTCAGATATGCCAGGCCTGATTCTTCTTTTCCTTTATACCTGTGGAGTAACTCCAGGGAAAACAACAAGGTTGCACTGGTGAGAGGGAAATCAAACCCACTGGGTCTATTCATTTCTGATCCAATCCAGCAAAATATTAAAGCATTAGATTGTAAACTCTTGAGGGCATGTATCATCCTTTTGGTCTGTGTTTGTATAGCACCTAGCATGATGGGGTCGTGGTCCATAACAGGGGCTCAGAGGTGTCTTAGTAATACAAATAACACAGTAATAATAATTATGAACTTTAATCATTGAAGCCAGTGGGACTGTGCATGTACCAAAGTGCTTTGTTGGACCAGGGCTTTAGGGTTTGATCCTTCCAGGTGTTGACCCTCCATTTCCATTGACAGTAGATGGAATTTTGGGAGCTCAGCACCTCCCAGGATCAGGTCCCATAATGTACAATCCTGCTTCCAATGACATCAGTAACAAAATCCCCATTGACTTAAGTGGTTCAGCACTGGGATCTTCCTTAGTTGAGGACAAAACCTATTGGTCTTGTATCCATAAAAGCATCACGCTCTACAGAGTGCGTATTCTGAATCTAGAACAGTGCTGAAAAGACATACGACTTGGCGGGGAATTAGAGCTTCTAGTTCCAAAAACCCCTTTGGCTGTGGCCAAATTTGGCTGCAATAACGTCAGGCGGCCATAATCTCCCTGGGGAGTTCTGCCTCCACAAAGCCCCAGATGCTAAGGGGCAACACTGTTACCACCAGTAGTGCCAGCTTTCAGGGGCTTCTGCCATTATTGTGTTAATCCCTTGCTGCTGGTAAACAATTACTAAACAATTCGGTAATCATAGAATCATAGAATATCAGGGTTGGAAGGGACCTCAGGAGGTCATCTAGTCCAACCCCCTGCTCAAAGCAGGACCAATCCCCAATCAAATCATCCCAGCCAAGGCTTTGTGGTAATGATGTGGACGCTCTCATTACCACATAGGTGGAAAGTCCAATACAAAGGTATAGGAGATGATCACCTTTCTATAGGGTTTTAGTTTTTTTGGACCACCCTATAAAATATCATACACAGTTATACCCCTGCTGGCTTCATTGGAGCAATAGGTGCTCGGCTCTTCAAGAGCTGTGTCACAGAATGTAAATGTCACGCATTGTTCCTGGATCGCCATCCATAGCCTAGTGAAGCAGCAACAACATCAGACCAAGGCAGGGACCATGTTTTGCTTTCCTGGTCTCCCTTTTCCATCATGGTAAACCCAGAGTCATGTGGCTGAAGGCAATGGGATTACACACCGCTTCAAGGCACAGGCCAGCATCTCGTTATTGGGGATTAGGAAGTACGTTCCCTGGGGGCAAGTTACGACATAACTGCCTGTTGCGGGATTGTTGTACCTTCCTCTGAAACAGATGGTAGTTCCCTCTCTGTCAGAGATGGAATACTGCACAAGAGGAACACCAGTTCCAGGCCAATCTGGCAGTTTCTGTGTTCCCCTGTAACTAGCCATGCAGGCTTACACAGCTCAGGATTGTATTTGCCCTTTCTAATGGCAAATGTGAGTATTTATTAGATAAGAAGTTAATCTTTTTTTCTTTTTAATTTCTGCTCTGCTACTCCCAGCTTCTCTGCATGCTAAAGATGGATTGATTTTATGTCACTGAAAATGGTGCTTGCGGCCTTTTCCCATTGCACCAGAGAGAAGGTCAAGCCGCAGGCTAGAATTATGCTGTATCAAGGGGGAATGCGTTAAACACTACTCTATATTTATGATGATTGCTGGAAGACTGCAGTATTTCAGCAGCGGTTTACAACACAGTGACCACCAGTCCATTTGTGAAGTTGGCATTTGTATATTTTAATGATAAATGTAAGTCTTAGTAAATGATCACCTTATAAAATTTAAATGTTACCCGTTGGATGATGACTACTCGGACCTCATGTTTGGAGGCAGCTGAATTAATTTGAACCACTTTTGACCTTCTCTTTTCCTAGCCATTTCTAGAATGTCTTTACCCATCCTTTGAACTTGCAAATATTTTATTTTGCCATTCATAGATTCCAAGTTCAGTAGTGACCATTGTGCTCATTTCGTTTGACCTCCTGTATAACACAGGCCATAGACTTCCCCCAAACAATTCCCGTTTGAACTAGAGCATATATTTTAGAAATAAACATCCAATCTTGATTTAAAAATTGCTAATAACGGGGAAACCACCACAACCCTTGGTATGTTGTTTCAAGGGTAAACCCTTATTTCAAGGGTAAACCCTTACCCTTATTTCCAATCTCAGTTTGTCTAGCTTCAGCTTCTAGCCATTGGATCTTGTTATACCTCTGATAGATTGTAAGATCCCTCTGTTATCAAATATTTGTTCCCCATGTAGGTACTAATAACCTGTGATCAAGTCACTCTCTATCCTTTCTTGGTTAAGCTAAATAGATAGACTGAAGGAGCTTAATCACTCTAAGGTGTGTTTTCTAATCCTTTCATCTCTCTCATGGCTCTTCTCTGACCCTTTTCCAATTTATCAACATCCTTCCTGAATTGTAGGCACCAGAACTGGACACAGTATTCCAGTCGCAGTCGGTAAGGTTAATATCACTTCCCTACTCCTCCTTGAGATTCTCTTGTTTGTGCATCCACAGTTGCTTTTGGCCACAGAATCACATTGGCAGCTGAAGTTCAGCTGACTCTCCACCCATGACTCTCAAATTTCTGTCAAGTCAGTGAAGTCTCCCATCTGATAAGTATGCTACATTTTACATTCTTTGCTTCTAGATGTATGCCTTTACATTTGGATGTATTAAAATTCATGTTGTTTGCTACCACCCAGCTTACCAAACCATATGAATCACTCATTTTAGGGCTTGTCTTGTACTCCTCCCATCGGTCTGTCTGTACCCATCAGTTGATGCTTGTCTTATACTTAGTTTTTCTCATCTTTGGGGCAGGGATTGTCTTTTTGTTCTGTATTTGTACAGCAGCTCACATAACGGGGTTCCTGGTCCATGACTGGGGCTCCTGGGGACCGTGATGATACAAATAATAATCTATACACAGAAGTTGTACCACTTTTCACAACACCAGTATAGTTAAAGTGGTACAATCACCCTTACCGTGATGCAGATACTTCTGTATAAAGGTGCTTTATACCAGTATAGCTCTTCCTGTATGGGAAGGGGAATAAGGTACACTGGTATAAGGCTTCTTTTACTCAAAAAACCAAACAAACGGTGTCCACGCTAGGGGTTGTATTGGTATAACTGTATCAGTTTAAAAAAAATCATACCCCAAACCAAAATATTTATACTGGTACAAAAACCTGTGTGTATACCAGGCCTTAGTAAGCAGACTGATTTGAGCAAAGGTGTCCAAATATTTAGCTGAATATAAAAGTCTGTTCCAAGCTGCAAAATTAAGATAGATATCTAGTTTAATTCCATCCCCTAAGCTTTAGTGAACTTTATTAATTTTTTCTGTAGGTTTCAGCTCTGACGTGGGATTGGCTAATTAACTTCCTGATCCACAATGCCATGGAAAGAAGGGGGGACAAGATAATTTTCGACAGATGAAGGAAGGCCTTCGGCAGCTGAAAGGCTAACTAATTTATCTTCAAAGTCAACAGATATTCAGGCTTCAGGAGACTCACATAATTAATTTATACGAGGAACTCCACACTGCTGGGTCACACAGCAATGGTCTGGATGCTAGTGTCCCCCAGCTCTGAAGCCAGATCTGGGTCCAGATCCTCCCGTGGAATAAATCAGCATAGGTCCACTGACACCCTCTTACTCCAGGCAGGTTGTGAATTCTGGAGAGGAGTTTAGGGAGCTGTTAACCAAGCCATTCTAGGTGACAAAAATTAATTTGGCATTTTCTGAACTCCAACCTGCAATCTCATAAATACATTTGTTAACAAACAGATGTTAATTTTGTTCTCTAAGTCTCTTTATTCCCTTAGTTTGACTTCAGTCATACACATTAAGCTCAGAGATGTACTATACAAATCAGCCTTGCAGCAGGTACCTCTGAAATCAGTAATGGTTGAAACTCACAATCAATGTTAGATTTTCTGCAAATCTGACAGCCTGAACTGATGGGTGCCCACAATCTTGCAAAGCAGCCTTAAATGGATGATTTAGCCCTCCAAAAGCCACATTCGGGTATTTCCGCAAAAGCAGGGTGCTATTGGAACCCTGCATTCCATCTATAGGAAAGAATTAGCTACAGGCCGTAGTATAGTATTAGCTTCAGTATAATTAATAATAGACTTAACGGTAATCCTAATTTATTTAGTTCAATTCATCCCAAAGCATTTTACAAATGACAAACAGGGAGTGCTTAGGGCCAGTTTTTCAAAGGTATTTAGGGGCTTAAGGATGCTCATGGTATCGTGTAGACGACAGACACTGCGTGCCCAGTGAGCACAAATATAAATAATGGTCTAAACAATGTGGCATTGCTTAAGTGAGTAGAGACACGCCTGAACCCGACGGGTATTGTAGCTGGGTGGTCACCCTGCTCCGGCCCTGAAGGGGTTAAAACAGCCCTGGGAGAGGGCTTCCCTGGGGAGCCAATAGTAAAAGCAGCCTTGGAGAGGGCTGGGGAAAAGGAGTTAAAGCATCAAACCGAGGCTGATTGGGGGAAGTGGCCACAGCTGGGGCCACGCCCCAATCGGGCCACAGCTGGTGCTATCAGAGGGCTGTGGGCCAGAAGCAGAGGAGTCTCACTCTAGTAGCTGCCTGGGAGCAAGGTACCTGAAGTGGAGCGGTGCAGGGGAAGGGCAAAGGAAGCTGGGGAGCTCCAGCCTGGTAAACCCACAGGCTGCAGGCCTTGTTGAAGGCCTAAGGAGGCACTGGGGCTGCAGAGGTGCAGCCTGGGGACAGGCAGAGGCAGCTGGTCCTACCCCCTAGCCAGTGATGAGTGGCCATTACAGACTGCAGTCTGCCCCAGTGAGCGGGGGCTAGATGGTGACTGGCAGTAGCCACTGAGGCAAGGTGGGTTTAGAGGGTTGGGGGTTCCCCTGGCAGGACCCTGAGGTAAAGGGCACCGGGGTTCGTGAGGGACACAGAGACAGTGGCAGGCGAGACACCGGCCTGCAGAGGGCACTCCGGACTGGAAGAGCTAATTCCCAGGACGACCAGCAGGAGGCGCCATGCTGGTGAGTCGTCCCTGTGCTACAGTATGTACCCTACCTGGCACGCTACATGCCCAAGGAGTGCATCCCTTGTCTACATTGATGTTAATAGCAGTATAGTGTCCTCTGACAGAGAACATGGATGCAGCAGCCTTCCTTTTACTGTGTCATGTAGTTACCTATAGCGTATACAAGCTGTATATAGCTACCTATAGCACACACCTATAAGCGTAGACAAGGCCTCAAGATGCAGAGAGGTGTCGAATAGGATTTTCAAAAGTGCCTGTGGAAGCTAGGCTTTCCAGGCTGATTTCAATGGGAATGAGGCATCGAACTTGTTTAGACCCTTCTAATAGCCCAGTGGGCACATACCTGAATCTTTAGGTGCCAAGAGACCTCTGAAAATCTGCCCTTAGCCCAGCCCCCCCGGGGACTGAGATGATTATTCCGCCATCCTCAGCAATGTTACACAGCCATTTAGGAAAGGCAGTGATGAATCCAACTGATCCAACTTAAGCACAGAGGGAATATTGGTCAACCTGGTGGAGTTACCCAAATTCCAACTTAGGCGTGGAAAAAAATGCGCATTGAGGAATGTGCAGCATCTGCACCTCCTTCCCCCGAGGCTGCTGCACTCTTAATCTTGCAAAAATGCGCCAAGGGATTGAGTGATCACAGAACGTCATCCAAAGGACTGCGCAGCCAGCAGCGCAGGAGTTGAAATGGCCACGCTGGAGCATCAGCTTTGTGGTACCAATAGGGGAACCATGCCGTCTGCTGAATCACCATTTCCTGCAATACCTACAGCGGGCCTTGAGCCAACATCCGTTAGCGTCAATGGAAAAACTCCCGTTTGCTTCAGTGGGTGTTGCATTAGGCCCCGCATGCATCCCACCAACGTACAACCCAGGTCCACCTTGCTTAGTTTGTAAAGCCTGGCAGTCAGTGGTACAACGTGACCAATAGCATTACGCCACAACCTCATTAAATGAGTAGTCAGGCTAGCGTTAGTCACTGGTAACACATAACTTTTGTAAGGCAATGATTTCTTAAGCCTGAACTTTCAGGCCTGTGTTTCCTGCAGCTCTGAGAACAAGTCCCACTCTTAGCTCTGCAGGCGTGCACTGTAATCGTGGCCGTGGTGCTTAGTCCATTGAAATCAATGGAAAGACCCCCGTTGACTTCAGTGGACATTGGACCAGGCCTGCTTTCAACAGCACACAGACAGGCTTAAACTAAACTGCTGGATATGAATGTTCATAAATTCAGTTTGATTTAAATCACTTCGGTAAAAGTGAAACTCAAGGCTAAACCCTCTGGTTTCATAAAGCCGTATAAATTGATGCCGTTTTCCAAGGAATTAGAAGGGCTGCTTAGGGTCCCTGAAGATTAGTACACTCCAGTATGTCTACCTGTACCAGGTTACCTGCTGTCACAAGAGTTGTTAAGACTCCACAGTACTCTATCTTGAAAATAGCAGGTGTTCCTGGGGGCAGCAGAAAGCTGAGCTCAGAAAGTTTCACACAAAACTTAGCAAAGTGTCCCATTTTCAAGCCCCACACTAGCTCAGTTCTACATGAATTCATTATCAAAGGTCTGCTAATGACTATCAAATGAACAGTGATCATGGCTACTCACAAAATTATCACCTGCAGAGTAATTTGGTGCAATTCTTGGTTCTCGTTCCAAGGGCCTAGCATGAAATCTACAGAGATAATCAGCAGGGGATGACACTGAACAAATATGTAGACACGGGCTACATAATGCCCAGTTATTACCCGGGTTCCAGCACCTTTGCTAGCAGCTCACATCGTCCTGCTTCTGCTAGCACATTTTTCCCTTTCATATAATATTTTTCTAATGCGGTTGAAAGCTACCAAAGGGTGATTGATCTGAGATTTCTTCCACTCCCATTGAAATCAATAGATACTTCCACCAAGTTCAGGGCAAGCTGCATCCGGGCCTTTCTTCTCAGAACAAGTATAAAATGGGCAGCAACAGAGTAGACCGTGACCAAGTGTCTCAAGAGAGGACTGAGGGTATGTGTAGACTCTGCAGCTGGGAGCAGGTTGCCCTGCATGGGAGACAGATGCACCGGCTCTGCTTGAGCTTGTGTGCTAAAAATAGCAGTGTGGCCACAATGGCACAGGTGCTGAGGAGGGGCTAGCCACCCAAGTACAAAGCCCACTCATGTGGCATGCCTGTGCATGTTCCCACCGATGCCACCGCAGTTCTGTTTTTAGCAGGCTAGCTCAAGCAGAGCTTGCGCCTGTCTGTCTACCTGTACTAGGGAGCACACTGAAGACATACCCTGCACGTGCCTATAACAGGTAAAAAGCAGAACTGGGCAAAAAATTTTGGGCGAATAGTTTATTTGACAAAAAATGCTATTTTGGTCAATGTGAAAGTCTTCACAAATTTGACCCAAATAGTTTTGGCAATTCATAAAATGGCTGGAAAAATTGGTGGTGGTAATGTCCCATTTTGTAATCTTTAACTCAGTGGTTAGGGCACTGACTTGGGGACTCAGGTTCAAATCCCCACTCTGGAAGAGACCCAATGTGGACTTTTTCAGTTCACTAGAAATTCTCCCTCCTCCTCCCCCAAAATCAGATTTGGTTAGACCTGCATCATTTTTTTTTTCACAACTGCCATAGAAGCAAAGCAACAAAAACAATCCAATTATTCACCTAACTTTAGTGAAAAGATTGTCTCTCTGGCCCATTCAGTCCCTGGCTTCTCTGCTCAAGCTGTCAACAAGTGTACCAATTAGTGTCAAATGTGGGTGGTGCTTTCAGTGTGACTAGTGCCTTCCTAATATTGCACAGAATTCTTCTATTTTCTATGAGGATTTAGCCTGGGATGCTTAGATTCATCCTCTTAACATATCTTTTGCAACTTAATTATGGTTACTTCACTTTACATGTTTTAGAGGTGCTTAGTGTTGCTATATCCCCGCATATTAAGTCTTCACTATTTGCTTAATTTTCATATTATTCATTATTATTTTCCTTAATCCTAAATAATACACACATGGAATAAAGTTGTATAACCATCAGTTTCTCTGTCTTATTTCACACCTCTCTTCTTTCTCCCCCCAAAGGCATCCAAGCATTTGACCCTTTACGCACAATCTTGTAAATGGGAGACCATCCAACATTGTAGTTCCAACACGAGCAAGGTTTGTTGGGATTTCTTTCGTCCCATCCTCTCCTCTCATATCAAAGTGTGATCTGAGCAAATGCTGCAATTAGTTCCCATAACACATAATATTTTTCAGCTTCACAGTCCAGTAAATTTAATCCTTTCATTGGATTGACCATAGCGGCAGCATCTGAAGAAAAAACCTTACTGCCGTTGTAACATTAATGATGCTTCAAGGAAAGCAGCGTATGGTCGAAAAAATAAACATGCCACACTTCCTGAGTTAACAACCCAGTGTTATGAATGATCTTCTCTATAGCAGCATGCCAGTTTTTTTCTATTTCTTATACACTGAATTCTTCCCCCCTAGGTAGACAGACAAACAATTCCTTATTTGTTATGTTGTTTTTGAATTGCTAATGATTTATAATCCCCCACTATAATAACAAATGTAATTGTAACCTCAACTACAGAGCTACATAATACTGGTCCATAATTATGGTTAATACAATGAGCCAAATTCCCTGCTCGTGTAAATTGGCACAACTCCATTCAAGTCAATTGTATTTACAACGCTAATTTACAGGCATGGACAATTTGGCCCATGGTGACAAATTGCTCTGTAATGATCGTATGTGTGTGTGTGTACCACTGTCCTCTACAGGATGAAATCAAAAGAGCTCAGTGTATTTTGTCTTAACCCCTATACTGCTTCACCAAGGGTTATGGTGGATTTTCCATCACTGACAATTTTCACATCAAGATGGGATGTTTTTCTAAAAGATCTGCTCTAGGAATAATTTTGGGAAATTCTATGGCCTGTGTTATACAGAAGGTTAGATTGGATGATCACCCTTCTGGCCTTGGAATTTATAAATCTATGAATACTGATGAATTTATCCTCACAGCTTGCCTCTGAGGTTGGTATTATCACTATTTCATAGAAGTGGAGCTGAGACCCAGAGAGATTAAGTGCTTTAATGATAGTGATTCATGGAGTCTGATTACTGGTTATATCATAATCTCCTATCTTCCAAGTCCTACTCCGGTGCTGTAACCAAAAGGCCATCCCTTCTTCCTGGCCATACCATGGAGATTCTCCTTTAACACAAATGCTAAGGGGCTTGTTTTTTCAAGGGCCCTGCAGTTTGGGACCTCAATCATTGTTACTCCACCCCTGCTTTCAGGCAGCATTGAATATCTTCATTCCAGCCAGTACTGAATCAGGACGTGCAGAAATGGCACAAGAAATCCTTTTCAAGAAAGCTCATCTGTATAAGATGAAGGCCTGGCTCCGACATCTTTATAGTGAGTCGAACCAAAATTGTCAATTCAACCTTCACACAGTCCCAAACTTCGGCATGTTCTGAGCTTTGTTCCCCAATTCTATCTCTTGTAGCCATAGAGCTAGCTTAAAAATATTGTATTTAGCAGTAACGCAAGAAACGTACAGGCCATTTTCCTTCCCCACCTTAATCATGCGCATTTACAACCAGAAATTCCTTCTCTCTATGTTTAGACAAGGATAAACCTCTCAAGGTCAGGGGTTTGGCTTTGATTCAGGAAAGCTTCCAAAGGTTAAACAGCTTATCCAAAGAGTAGCTGAACGAAGCACTGTATAAACACACGGTAAAAGAGGGAGTCCCTCAACTGAAGAGCTTACAATGAGGCACAGAGAGGTGAAGTGACTCAAAGGTCACATCTCAGCAGAGCTGAGACTCGAACCCAGGTCTCCTGGGTAAAGCTGGGAATTTTCGGCCAACCTTTTTTTTGGTGAAAAATGCGGATTCGGTGACGCCACAACATTTTGCAAATTCATATTGGTTTCACCGAAGAGTTTGTCTGAAAAAAACAACCGAACAAATGAAACATGTCCATGTTTAAGTTTAAAACAACTTTTCATTGAGAAATTGCCTATAATTTTATTTAAAAAACAAAAAAACCCAGTAGAAATGTTGAAAAATGCTTGTCTGAAATAAAATGAATTTTTTGAGTTGCTGAAAATTTTGAAAAAAATCATTTTGGGCTCAATCCAAAACATTTTTTTTTTATTATTTTTGGAATTGCCAGCAAACTGAAAAATCCTTTATTTGTACACCTCTGCTCCTGAGACCCAATCCCAGATCCTATCCACGAGACCACTTTGCCCCTCGAATCATGTTTCTGTTGCTTTACTTATTTTTGTTTTCTAGATCAGCTTTTACGAGTTACTCAGCCGTGGATGAAAGGTACAGCCTTCCTCTGCAGCTCATGTGCAGAATATACACAGCCAGCCGATTTCCCTAGCTGTTTCCCCAATCTATCTATTTTTAATCATTTGTAATTATTAAAATGTTCTGTTTTTTGATTGTGTAACTGTTTCAGAAAGCTGAGATGAAAGTCAAATACGGTAGCATTTTTCTTCCACTTTTTTCATCAGGCCTCTGGAAACTAATGAGATTTATTCTGAGAATTAGTTTATAATTGTGCTTTAACTGCACTGTGACATTTAATAATGTCAGAAGGATTTTGCTTTAGGCAGAGTGATTTCAGTCTCTGTAGAAAATTAATTACCACTTTCTGAATAAACTGATTTTTTTTTTCAGTGAGCTAAGCAATATTTTCAAGGTTAAGCTGCTTTCTCATATTTTCCCAAAGTCTTAAAGAGAAAAATGTGTATTAGAGATAGAGATCTGGCATGCTGGTTTACATTCACTGCTGTACAAGAAACTGATTGCTAAGCAGTCCGAGTCCTGACAATGACTTCTTTTTGTTTTTTTCTTTTCTTTTTCTTTTGTGATTTTATTTGTCCGAGAATTTTCAAAGGGACTAGTGATTTTTGGGAGTCTCCATTTTCGGATATCCAGCTTGACACCTTATGGGCCCCTGATTTTCGGAAAGCACTGAGCACCCACCCTCTGAAAATCTGGCTTCTCTATGGAATTGGGCAACGAAAAGTCACTCATCACTTCTGAAAAACTTAGCCATTTTCCATAGTGTGGGACTAATCGTTCGAGCTAGATGTAATTTTTTGACTGAAACTTTTTTTGGCCAAAAATATACATTTGGTGACACTGAACCATTTCACAACTTCTTGTCCATTTCACTGAATTGTTCAGTTAAAAAAAAAATCCAAACAATTGTAAATGTGCTTTCAACATTTTTAAAATGAAACATTTTGATTTTTCAGATCTAAAGAATGTCTTGTTTCAAAATGTCCTTTAATTTTTTTTTTAAAGCAAAAACATTTTAAAATGGTCAAAATCGAAACAGTTTTTTTTTTTTTTACATTTTTCGATTCACCAAAAATTTGGGATAAAATTGCTTTTGGTCTGACCAGAAAGTACTTTTCCCCCACTTTTGGAATTGCCAGGAAACTGAAAAATCTATTATTCACCCAGCTCTAAAATTACCACCTCATTTCTGCCACCCTTCATCTGTCTTGTCTATGTAGTTATAAGCTCTCTGTCTGTACAGAATGTAGCACCTGATGTCATAGGTGCTGACTTCCCCTCTGCCCGGTGGGTGCTCGACCATCCATGCTTCAGGCCCCGCCCCTGCCCTGCCTCTGGCCCCGCCCCACCCTGCCTTCGCCCCACCCCTTCCCCAAAGTCCCCGCCCCACCCCGCCTTTTCCCATCCCAGCCACGCCCCCTTCCTGCCCCCATTCGACCCCCTTTCCCCAAGTCCATGCCCCTGCCCTGCCTCTTCTCCGCCTCCTCCCCTGAGCACACCATGTCCCCGCTTCTCCCCTTCCCTCGCGGAAAGTCCTAAGTGCTGCCAAACCACTGTTAGGTGGTGGGCCGGAAGCGCTGGGAGGGAGGGGGAGGAGTGGGGATGCAGCATGCTGGCAGGGGGGGAGAAGGAGGCAAGGATGGGGAGCTTGGCTGCTGGTGGGTACAGAGCACCTGCTAATTTTTCCCCATGGGTGCTCCAGCCCTGGACCACCCACGGAGTCGACGCCTATGACTGATGTTGTTTTGGGCACTGTTGCTCTAGGCACTATTGGAATACAGTCAATCGATAATTATTTCAATCTGCCTCACTGTAGCATGGCCTGCTCTCGCAAAACTACCTCTTCCCAACAATGGGTGCAAATGAACTGTCAGCATGTTCTAGCTGGAACTGTGACCTTGGAGAAAGCCTGTCTAGCACCATTTCAGAATCTGTGGTTAAAAACATGATTTATCCTTGGCTGCATTTGCAGCTAAATTGCGCTCAGGGCCAGTTCAACAGTGATTTTGCTAGTATAGACAAGATCTTTCTCACAACCTGTCTCACTTTCCAACATAAGCCGCACCTTTGTGTCCATGCTTAGCTCAAAATCTCGCCTTCAGTCTGTTCTCATTTTAGCCCCACTTCCCCTAAACCTTGTTGTCCAAGCCCAAGAAAAGGAAAACAACGATCCAGATGGAACCTATTTGCTGTACTGCTGAACAGAACAGATTAAATCCTAGCACCCCATTGGTTTTATGGAGATATTAATGGATGATGGTAGTACAGTGAAGTTAGTGAACAAAAGGATTAATCATACGATCATATGCAATATAGTGTATGGCATTGCCCTAATATTTCCTCTGTCTTTTGATGGAACTGTAGATCTTTTTGCAACAAAATAGCTTGGTCTTGGAATTAGACGAATATGGGAAGCAAAGGGAAACCAGCTAGTAAAGCTGAATGTATTTATTTTGCCCAGCTCAAAACCGATGTGAATATTATGAGTTGGAAAGTGTGAGTCAAACTTGCATGTTACTAGGTTTGCATTTAGCTGAGACTGTGAGGGGAAGCTGCAATAGAGAGGGGGAAGAAGAAGAAAATGCTGATGAAAAAATAAATACAGGATGTATACCATATATCTGGTAAAAAGGGTATTGAGTACTAGCCTAGCTTTGATGTTAGTAATTAGTTCTTCTAATCCAAGTTCAGGGTTTTCTTTTAGCTCGAATATGCTGTTTTAATGTAATAAAATAAGACCAAAGGTTAAATTGGGGGCTGTGGGGGGTGCAATTTGGTGAACTTGTACTTGGGTTGTGAAACTAAACACTGTACTAGTTAGAGTGGTTTGAAAAAGCCTGAAGGTCCAGGAGTGACACGTCGTCACACAACAAAACTTGAGTGGACATTTCTATATGCACTTAGTGTGAAGTACCACTAAGGCTACTTAAAAAGAGCTACTTTGCTGCCTTATCAGGAAGTAAATCTTCCAGTCGAGTGTGTTGGCTTTGCCAAGGGTATGGCAGCAAGGCGGATTAATTTAAACTGCCGACTGGTAAATCAAGCATGTTTGTGACTTTCAGAATAACAGCTGCATTTACATTCACTTTAGGTCAGATCTCAAATTTATTGAAGTCAATGGAAAGCCTCCTGGTGACCTCAAAGGGTGTTGAAACAGGCCCTTAATTCCTTGGGAGTGAATTCAGAGTCAGAAAACTTGCCTATACTCTCACAATGCCTGCTTATGCCCTGTGTGTCTGCTGGCTCTACTGATATCGTCTGAACTCTTTTCTCCTCTACTGTGACTGTTTCTCCTGTTGTGAATAGTTCTTTGATCATCTCATCCTGACCACTAACAATTTAAAACTCATTCTACCTGCTTGACACACTCATTGTGATTATTGTGCCATCGTCTATAACAGATGCCTTTAAAGTGAACTTCAGTGGGAAACCATATTAATTATCGGAAATAAGTGGCTGGGAGAAGGCAGAAATGATCAATTCATTTCTCAACAGGATTCCCACGGTTGCAAATTGTGGGGTCAGTTCCTCAGAAGGTGTAAATCAGTGTAGCTCTCCGGGAGCCAATGGAGTTACACCAGTTGACACCAGCTGAGGATCTGGCCCTGTACGTTTTCTTTCCCTTAAGCCATGGGAGTGAAAGCTCCAAGTGAAGCGCGAAGCCATTCCATCGCTCAAAGTGACAGTGTCTAAGAAAAATGGGAGTGGAATGATGGTATTTAGAGATTCACAGATCCTTTGGGGGACAAAACAACCCAATTCAGGATGGAGCAAGCTGCTGTGATTAAACAAAGTCCTGATATTAAATGGTGAGTTTCTCTCACCTGTCTTTTTTTTTTTTCTTTTTTTTGTAAAGTGCAGTTCAACCCTAACGAGCGGGACAATGGGGATTCCATGATCATGGGTGTCTCCTTGTCACGCCATGTTCTGCCGGGCTTTTGCTTTGCTAAAGGGGAAAAGGTGAAAGGAGCCTTTATTCCCTTGAATCCCCTGTATAGAGACTGGTCACAGTTGCAGTCCTCCTGTCTGCTCTCTGATAGCACCGTTCGAGTGCAATTCAGCACAAATAGGTGGGCCTAGGAGCCCCACCCATCACCTCCGCATTGCCTAATAGAGCTAGCCAGCCATTCAGGCCAGTGCATGCTGCTCACTCCTGAGGTGCAATGATGCTGCACTTGGCAAGAGGGATTATGATACACCCAACGTGGATGTCTAGCATAGTGCTTAGCATCTACACAGATCAAAGAGGCCCCCGGTTTATTAAATGTAATTCAGAAAACCTCCATGCAGTAAACTGCATGGAACTCAGCGAATGAACTCTGGACCATTGAAGACTTCAGTGGGGCCATGAGTTCACCCAGTCTGTTGGCTTTGGGAGGATTAAGGGGTGAGTTGACATTTGAATCCACATTTCAAGAACTAAGGGGGTAGTTGGTACAATTTCTCTCTTAGCACTTAGCTCTAGCCCACAGCTGCAACCGTTCATCATAAGAACACAATTCTTTTCCAAAATCTGGCCCTTATCTAGGGACCTAGAGGTGTTATGGTGGTAAACACTTCTGAAAATCTGTTCCTAATTGTGGCTGGTGGGAACTTGAAAATCTAGCCCTAAATAATGCTCGTGAGATGGAAAACTGATCTTGGTTTATCAATGTCACAGGTCAGCTGGCCCTTTAAGAGCAGCTGGTCTCAGCCAGACCTGTACCAGATTCGCTGTCCCCGGCCCCTGCTGGTCCTGATCATCTGGGAAATTTCTTTAAAAGGGCCAAAAAGCTCATTTTGAGAGTGGAACCTCAGAGGCGTGCTTCCTTTGGAAGGTGCTGAGTGAGTCTGCAGGAGGGCTCCAAGGAAAGACGCAGAACTGGAGCCAGAAAGGTAACCCAAAGGGGACTGGGAACTGAGCCCCGTGGGTTGGCTGGAGAGGCGCACCAGTGGGGAGAAAAAGCTTTTGATTTTGGTTGAACTCTTCTCAGATGGAGAGCTGAAGCATGAGAACCCTGCGAGAAAGAGAACATCCGGAGGCGGAAGAAATGGAGGCAGGGCCTGGCTGCAGTGCTACACTTGGCCAGCAGGTGGTGATGCAAGGTGATGCCCTACAACAATATTGAATTCATTAGCCGTAGAATGTGTATATATTTTATGATTATTATAGTGGCCTCAACCAAGATCAGGACCCCATTGAGCTGGATTTTTCTTCTTTTGGTGTTGGCAGTGCTTGCCGAGCCATCCAACAGCAGCTTCATCAGCACAATGAAGGTCCCTAGGGCCACCATAAAATCTAGTCAGTTGACACTCATCGGCAACATGCACCATTGACTATTGAGCTAGATGCTGTAAATATACATGGTAAGAGACTATCTTGGCTCTGAAGAGCTTGCAGTCTAAGGGTAGATCTGTGTTGCATGGAAAGGTGTGATTATAGCATTGGTAGGTATACCTTTGCTAGCTTTAATCCAGCTAGCACAGGTAACAGGAGTCGTGTTGATGCGGTGGCAAGGGCTAGGAATTGGGGTATGTACGTAGGGTCCCCAGGGGGCTTGTACTCTGCCAGCCCATCCTGTCATGTCTACAGGATTATTGTTACTCATGCTAGCTAGCCTACCCATGTTACAATTACACCTTCGGTGTAGAAATACCCCTAAATGACACTCTCAGAATAAGAGGTGAAAGACGGGTGTAGAGAGATGAAATGACTTGCCCAAGAACACGACAGTGGAAAAGTGGGGACTAGAGTCTTAGACTTTCCAGGGCCTAGCCACTGGAGCACACTGCCTTTCATTGTCAATAACTTGCGCTAATAGCCTCAGAATTCAGTATCCATAGGCATACACTGGATATGAGCACTTCTATTCTACTGTAGCTCCTAACTCCTGTAATTTCCAATCCAAACTCCTCAATTTTAACTCTCATTAAAAACAAATGTCTTAAAACCAATTTATTTCCCCCCAGATATTTAATCCATTAAAAGTTTCATTATAATAATAACTTTAGGGAACTTCCTGTCAACTTGGTAATGACCACATCTTGGATAAATGCTTCGGCCTTGGGCCTCCGGAATATATTAGCCCAGGGAACTGGTTGTTACCTCAAACAGGAAGTACCTTCAAGTGATTTAATGACTCGTGTTTCCCTCATCCTGGGCTTGTTGGAAGTTAGTCTGACACACTGGAGAGATGAAGAAGGTTAAAATAAGTAAAAAAAAATAAATAAATCATAGTTTCCACTGGCAATTACTTAATGACACACTGGTGTTAATGGACTTTTGAAAAGTCAGTCCAAAACACTATGGAATAATCTGCTTTAGCTGTTTATCAAGTAATTCACATAATCTTGGATGACTTCTCTTGTGTTTACTTATGTAAAGTGTTGAATAAATGTTTTGCTAACATACTGCCTTTGCCATTAACGTGGTGTCCTACATCACTTTTCAAGGACTTCACCTGAAGACATGCAAATGAATTGCTAGCTCTTAATGAGGACGCCAGACTGCTCATTTCACCAGGAGTAATTTGATGGTGGGGTTTTGTTTTGTTTCGTTTTTTAAAGAAAAATGTAGGAAGGAAAAGTACAGAGAAAATGAGGGATTTATTTCTGTTCTCAGCTTGTGCCTCATTACCACCGCTTGTTTGTCCAGATTGGCCTGAGAGGAAGGATGGCCTTTTGGTTAAGGAACTGGAGTGGGTCTCAGGAGATCTGGTTTGATTTCCAGCTCTTGTTGCGATTTCCTATATGACTGGACGGATTGTGGAATCTTTGTGTCTCAGTGTCCCCAACTGTAAAATGGGGATAATATTGACCTACTCATGGAAGGGTAGGGGGAGATGCAGTGAAGATGAAGTCAGTAATGAGTGTGGGGAGACACCAGGGTGTGGAGGGCAGTAGAAATATCTAGAGGTTAGGAAGAAAAGAGGTAGGTGTCAGGATCCTAAGCGAAGATAGGTGGAACTAGTGTCAAAAGCATAGTCGGAACAACTTCTGGGGTTTGGGGTCTGTAGTCTGGCCCAGGGTCAGACTGAAGGGTAAAGCTGGAGACAGGTCAGGGATCAGGCTGAGGGTTAAAAGCGAGTATCTGAGTCCTTGTGGGTATTCCAGGGTTGGAGCAGCAGTCAAGTTCCAAGTCAGAGCTGAGGTCAATACGAGGAGTTCAAGAACAGAGAATACAAGGCGGTTGTAGCTGCTAACTTGTGATCCACATTGTTGCCTGGACACTTCCTGGAATGCTCCTTGGGTTAATGTAGGGCAGGGAGCCAATCAGGCACCAGAAGGCTGCTGTCTGTCGAACCCCTTGAGGCAGGACTTCCTGTTGTCTTTATCGGCAGTGGGTCGCGGGTAGGGGAGCACGAATCGGTTACAGCTGCTGCTGGGTGGCAGTGTGGAGGTGTTTCCTGCCCAGCAACTCTGCAGGCCTGGGTTGGAAACCCATTGGGCCTTACATTAGGAGACTGGAGGTGTTGGGACACAGGTAGTGGCATATGGATAATTACCCTCTATGCTGCCTGTTCAAACCCACATAGGTCAGTGGTAAAGGAAAGTTATCAGCTGGCAGCTTTCAATGACCTGTCGTGCTTGGTAGAGCTCAGCCCACTTTCTAATGGGCAAGCATCTCTCAGAAAATATACCTCAACAAATGGAACTTACATTGGGTGACTTTTGTGAAGCCTCAGCAGAGAGGCCAAACACTGGGGGGGAAAAAAACCCTTGGAGATTGTTTATCCCCTAGAGGTCATTCCTTCACACTCAGGTCTGATTTAAGGCACGCTGATGAGGCCATAAGGGGACCTGTGTTGTGCTAAGTATGCAAAGGAGACTTTACTTTCAAGGGGCCTGATTCTGATCTGACTCTCACAAGTGTAGATCTGGAGCAACTGCATCAAAATCAATGGTGTTTCACCAGTGTAAATCAGAATCAAGCCCAAGGCTTGAATCTTGCTCCTTTCAGCTGCACAAAACGAACTATTGCAGTATTTAAAAGAAAGAAGTTTAATCCCTGGAGAAAGAGGCACCTGGTGTTTGGTACAACAGGGCCTTGGTCAGTATTGCCAACCCCAAGCTTTCAAAATTCATGCGGGATGGCCCCCAAAATTCTGAAATTGGCTAAAAATCATGTTTTAAATAAAATAAAATAAAATATAAAATACCTTGGGTTCTTTGTATTTGCCTTCTGGTATCAGAGCTTTTTATGTTTGTTTTCGGCTTTCTCTGCTTCTGTGAAAGCTTAGAGACTGACGTTTTTGTTGTTGTTTCAAGTAAGTTTCTCGCCTTCGTGGCTCACATGATAAAGCGATAAGAGTTGGCAACACACAGCTTGATCCTGCACCGTGGAAGTCAATAGAAGTTACGCCATGAACTTCAATGGGAAGGGGAGCAGGAGCATGCCCCAACAGCATCGGCGCTGTGACAGAAAAAGCAAAGGTGGGCAGGAGCAGCTCGAAAAATGACTGTGAAACATCCCCATGTAACAGTGCATAGAAGCTGCTGCATCATGGCAATCTGGATGATTGCCTGTTTTTTTCATTCCCTCTGAAGCACCTGGTATTGGCCACGTTTGGAAGACAGGGTACTGGGCTCGATGGACCATGCGTGGCTGTTCTCATATTCTTATGGTCGGAAACTTGTTAGAAGTGACTTGTAGGGATGTATTTTGATGTCACAGGTGCCAGCCCAAGCAGAGTTACTCGCTTGTGTAACGAAGCGCAGAATTCATCCTGCTAGCCCTGATGGCAGAGATCCGGTGCAGTATTGCATTGCAAGCCTGTTTCCAATCCCTACACTACAAAGAAAGATGTTTGGTTAGTAGGCTTTCTTTCCTTCCCCCTCTGTGGGTTTGTGATTCCAAGATTTACTAGGAGTAGCAACAAGCCCCACATGCTCCAAGTGTTATAAATCACTGCAGTCCATGGGAAGGAAAATACGAAACTCACGAATGAGCTGCTTTCATGCTTTACCAAGCTCTCTCCAGCCTCAGCGAGCAGTCCTTTGAACACCAGTGGTGGTGAGTCAGGCAGTGAAATGCTTAATGAGGAAAGCAAATGCTTCTGATCACACTCTGTTTCCAGTTGTTTGTTTGCTCTCGCTTATTGCATACGGAAGCAGGAGTGTAACACTCATGCTCATCTGGAAGCTAGTAGATGCGCCTTAGTGATTACGATGTGTTAGGAAGGAACGTGTGCCTTTCAGAGATGTACTAAATTGTGTGAGTTTACCTTTTCTTTTCTTATTTTATTTCTCATCTATGAGTTGAGCTGGTCAAAAATTTGTTGTCAAATGATTAAAAAACCCAACCCTTTCTGTGGGAAAATTTCAGTTTTGCTGAAAAATTTTGATGTTGGGGAAAATCAAAATGGCAGCTCCATGGCTGTCAATTTCAATTTGACTTTTTCCCCATGAAATTGACAAAAGCTTTCTGGGAGGGTTGCCAAGGCTAAGCACCCTAATTCTCCATCTCTCACTACTTCCCAGCTCTAGGGATGGAAAGGCAGAGAACCTGGGTGCTCAGCCTCCCTGCCCCCTTTGTGCCACCCCATCCCCACCAAGCTCTCGGAGTGAGAGAGGCTCACCTGCAAAACTGAAAATTTCAAAATTCCCATTTTCAGAAGTGATTTATGTGCTTAAATGTCATTGAAACTCTGTGTGCCAAGTGAGCTCCTCACTGCAGACTTGTAAAGGTATTAATGGTGCAGATAGGCAACGAGTGGGATTTTCAAAAGCATCTAAGCACCTAACTGTTGCTGATTTCAATGGGAGTTAGGCACATAAACACATTTTAAAATCCCACTAGGTTTCTATTTGCATCTTGAGGCACTGTAACAGGGTGACTGTCCTGATTACAAGATAACCCTCCCCCCCCCCGCCCCCGCACACACCCACACCTGAGAGGAATCAGGTGATCCCAATATAAAAGGCAGCAGGAAGCTGCGTTGAGGAAGCTTAGGAAACAGAAGGTTGTGTGGAGCTGGGGATGGTGGAAGTAGCAGCTACAGAGAGAAAGTTGGGGTTGTGCAGAGCCCTAGCAAGATGAAGTAGGAATTAAAGAAGGGAAGATGAGCTGAAAAACAGTGTGTTTCGTTTGGGCTTCCAAGTTCTGTTTTTTTGCAAACTCTGTTGCCATCCTGAGGAGACCTGGTGAAGAGTGAATTTGAGCAGAGAAGGTCACTGGAGACTGAGTGAGTTCTGAAAAGGGCCTGGTTGAAGGGGACATAGAGGCAGAACGGTCAGAGAGGCAACTCTAGCCACGAGGGGGTAGTTCGGAAGCAGTAGGTGGCCTCTGAGCTACAGGCACCTTCATACCTTTGAAAATCTGATAGTTCAGAAAAGAAATATCCTAAGTCATAGAAATATCCTATAAGTATCCTAATATCCTGGTGCTTTTTGGAAATTCCACCCATAAGGCTTATTTTCAATTAATAATTTTTCTTTTGTCACTCACAACTAGCTATGAAAAATAAATGGAACATTTCAGAACCCGTCATTAATACTTATGAGCTTTACATATGGCCAAAGTATTTCAGTTCATTAAACAGAGTTCCAACCATTAATTATGTACTGCTCATTCAATTTTAATAAAATTGAATATAGTAATATGTTGGAACTGCATGATGTGTTCAGGCCAATAACATTCCACTGATTCTTCCCAAAATAAGAATTACTCGCAGTACATTTTTTTTTCCTGTGTGTGTGCGCACATGCGATCTGTCGTATATAATATGTGTTTATATGGCGTCCATCATTGAATATTTGTAAGGAACACAGATATAAATATATTTACCCCTGTGAGTTAGAGATTTATTACTATTATTGTTGCTGGTTTACACATGGGAAATTGAGTCACAGAAGGATTTAAAATTAATGTAAATGTGTCTAAACCCCTACACTCCTTTAAAAATGTCAACCACTGTCTTCTTTTTCTTTTCGCCTGTCTATTCTATTGTATTTGAACATTGTAATAAACATAATTCCTGATACACCACAGCACTTGTGGCAGGACTTAACTTTAAGAATGTGCTAAAGTCCATCCCTTTTCAGTCAAGTACTTAAGCACATGCTTAAAGTTCAACACATAGAATCATAGACTATCAGGGTTGGAAGGGACCTCAGGAGGTCATCTAGTCCAACCCCCTGCTCAAAGCAGGACCAACGCCAACTAAATCATCCTTGCTTAAGGGTTATGCTGAATCAAAATTTTAAAGATTGAGAATGGGATTGTCAAACCATAGGAGAGCTAGGTGCCCAATTCTCATTCATTTTAGTGGAAATGGGATGTAGCTTCAAAATTTCACTCTAAAGTTCTAACACAATGACCATTGAAGTCAATGTGAGCCGCTTTGTTGGCTTCAGTGGGTATTGGATAAGAGGCCACACTAGCTTAAAACTCTCTCCTCCCCCCCCAGCCCGCCGAAAGCCCCTCTTCCCTGCCCCTTTCTGCTGGATGTCTCCTCAGTTGTGGAGTATCTTTAGCAAATGTCTTCTGTTAATGGTGCACAGCAGCACTGAAGTATAAAGGTTAGTTATATCAAAATATAGACAGTCACACCATGCACAGACACAGCATTGCAGCCTGAAGTCTTTCTACTGACTTCAATGAGAGCTAGATCAGGCCCTGAATGAGCATAACAGTAAACAGCCTTCTTTCCTAAACTATAATCATAGAAATGTAGGGAAGGAACCTTGAGAGGTCATCTAGTCCATCCGACCAGACTGAGGCACTGCCAAATATGCCATCCCGGACAGGTGTTTGGAGGTGTTTTAAGAACAGGTTGATCAGTGGTGGACATTCCACAACTTGCCTTGGTAACCTGTTCCTATGCTTAACTATCCTTATAGTTAAGTTATTCCTAATATCTAACCTACATCTCCTCTGCCTTGCTGCAGATTAAGCCCATTACTTCTTGTCCTACCTTCAGTGGACATGGGGAATAACTGATCCCCATCTCTTTATAACAGTCCTTAATATATATGAAAACTGTTGTTATGTCCCCCACCCCAGTCTCAAATGGGCAGAAAGGGATCTAGAAGGTCTCTGGATAGTTCTGTGGAACCACAGCCCTGGTAAGAGCTCACTGCTGAGATCAGAAGGGCAACATGGTGAGAACTAAAGAGGGATTTTGAACTGTTTTGGGTGTGGAAGAACAAGGTGAAATTTGTGTGAGTGCTATCCCGAGGCCAAAATTTGTTTTTGAGAGGTGGCGGGTGTTATGTTCATGGCATGCAAACAAATGAGATAGAAACACAAAAATAATGTTGCAGGAAGATTGCAGTGTAAAACTACTTTATTTCTTTTTTTCAGAATGATAACATACAAGAACTAAAACTCAGAGATAGACAAAGCAG
This sequence comes from Chelonia mydas, assembly GCF_015237465.2. Classification (NCBI taxonomy): domain Eukaryota; kingdom Metazoa; phylum Chordata; order Testudines; family Cheloniidae; genus Chelonia; species Chelonia mydas. The sequence goes on along the minus strand of NC_057859.1, from coordinate 9,606,396 downwards.
GCTGCTCCCTAAAACAGCGAGACACAACTCACCCCCACCTTAGACGAGACTGGCTGTCAGCAGACTGATTGCACGGTTCCTTTTAGAGTCCTCTAGCCTTCTAGCAGGACAGGAGACTGCATAGTCTTTACGTGATAGCTTATAATTTTAATACAGTTTTCACCAGTTTCCCACTGCTCTGCGGCTCAAATTGTAGACACTCCCAGCTTGGTTTAATTTTTATCTTTCCCTGTCTTCATCTCTTATAGAATTTAAAAAGAGATGAAACCAGCCAGTTTCTATGGAAGTGTAATGGGGTCAGGTAGAAATTACTCTGCACTCGAAGGGGAAATTATATCCCTGCTATATAATTCTTTGTTGGGTCTAAAAAACACTATAGAAAGTTGCTAATTTTCTTTTCAAGACTATAGGATTTTTTCCCATAAGAGGTATCCAATTGAAAACAAATAATTCACAAGCACGGTGGTTGCTGACAGAACCTTTTGGTTTACTCCTGTCCCATACAAATAAGGGTTTGGGGTTTTTGTGTGTAGATGTGATTAAAGCTAGCACTGTTTTCAGACATGCACACGTTTCCAAAGGACACATTTTATTTCCTATCCTTAAGCATGTAGTCGGGCTGTTCCCATAATAGGCAATGAGGTATATCACGCTGAAAGTTCCTGTTGTGAAAGCAGCATAACTGCGCTGAATGATTTTAATTCGCAATCGAAAGAATCTTGTACTGAAGTGGCTCAAAGGTGAATTACTCAAAGTATTGAGAGCAGAGACTCGGGAGGCTCTTTTTTTCCAGTCACCTTTGCAGCCCTGTAACTTATTTGCAAGTGGCTTATCGGTGCGTATTTTGAATATTTCAATTACACACTTGAAAAAATACTTTAGCGTCATATGACCCAACCCCCCAAAATCCAAATGGTGCTCTACACGTTAGCATTTAAATCAACTCTGAAATAACATTTTAAATTAAAATCAAATACTTTTTGATTTTTATTCCCCCGCTCGGTGAAGAGCTGCTACTGAAGTGTAGCCTTCAGATTATTAAAGACCAAAGAAGGTAGGAGGTGCCCGTTTTTAAAAATGGAGAAAGTAGCAAAATGAAGGGATAAAACAAAACAAAAAGTCAGAGTGTGTGCAGATCGTTATTGTTAAGTCAGAGACTGAATCATGAGGGGATGATATTTCAAGAACCTAAGAACTGATCCAAAACGAATTTTCAGTCAATGGGAAGATTCACATTAATTCCGATGGGGTTTGCATCCGAGTCCCGATGATATATAATGTTTTCACTGCTAGGCATTTTTATTTTTCTTCTGGTGACATGTAAGTCACGAAAGCCTATGTTTAATTTACAGGCACATTATTTTAGTCACACTTGGATTTTGCAGAACCAAGCTCGTGGTGGTTTGCGTTAGAGGTTTGTATTAAATGCAACCCAAATCTTCATGGGTGTTTGAATTTACCAGTCTTAAATCAGTGTGATTATGTTCAGTGTTTTGGGGTTTTTTTTAAGTGGTTGGAGCAGGAGATTGCAGAAACTCTGGTTGCTTGAATTTTGTTCCCGGCTCTGCCTCTGACTCTCTGTACAACCTTGGGCCCTGATTCAGGAAAATACTTCAGCACACATTTAATTCCATCTTTACTCAGGACAGCCATTAGGCACCTGGTTCAATTTTAACCCCATGCTTGTAGTGTTGGGTTCAATAGGCTTTAAGCATGTGCTTAACATTAAGAATGTGCTGAAGTGCTTTGCTTTGCAGTGACCCATTGCTTGCTTATATATATTTGATCTCATGGGTGTAGATTGGAACTAACGTATGTACTTAACTGGGTTATGCCATTACATGATGCGCACTAAGGAGGAGTGAATTTTGCATCAACCATAATCTAGAATCTACTGGAAGATGGGATGAGACAACTGAGGCGAGGGGTAAAACTTTCAAAAGCGCTTAAGTCCATTTTCAGAAGTGACTTTGTGCCAGTTTTTCAAAGGTATTTAGGCACCTAAAGATGCACATTTGATAATCCCACTAGGCATCTCAAATCGGCATCTCTAGATGCCTAAATATCTCTTAAAATCTGCCGTTTGGGAGCCTAAACCCGATAGAAAAACAGTAGAACTTAAGCTCCTAAGTAATTTTTTAAAGTTGGATTCAGGATCCTAAGTCAGTGCGGGTAAGATTTCCAACTGAACCTGAGCATTAACACAGGATTGATGCCTGCTGTGGCTACATGGACTCAGATTCCTTTTCCTCTAGAAAGAAGTTTCTTTTTAAAGACTTGATAAATTCTTAAAATGAGAAGTCTGTTGCAGTCACTGTAAAAGTACTTTTAAAGTGTCAGCAACAGACTGTTATTAGTCGGGAGTAAGACTTTAGATTGTTCACATACTGTCTTCAAAATTAGACCTTGTGGGCCAAAAAATCACTTTCTGAATGGATTTTTAGTCTGGGGGTATGAATCTTTCCGGTTGTTAAAGGATATATATTTTTTCCTTTTAGTGTTTATCTGTAGAGATCCATCCTGTGCTGAATACTGGCATGTTATTAGTGTCATTTCCTCAAAGGCACTTACAAGACTTTTTGAATTTTGACACTAAGATTAGATAAGGGCATAGAATTGACTGCTGATTACCAAAGAGCTCTACTGATGCACAAATGGCTATACTCTCACAATAGAGTGAGTTTGTCCTTTCAGATTACCTCAGTGCCTTGATGATCTTTGAATTGTGCCCCAGGGGTATGTGTGTGACTGAAAGAAACAGCTTCTTCTGTGCTGCTCTGCCTGGGAGCAGAAGCACTTCAGGTGGTGTAGGCCGGTGGTTCTCAACCTGTTTATCATCGTGGGCCGCATGTGTGGCCCATAAAGTATTACCTGGGCCACAGGTTGAGAACCACAGAGCCCCCCACCTCGCCCCCCCCAAACCCCTATGCCCAGCGCCCTCTGCCCAGAGACCCCAACACAGAGTGGGGCCAGGAGCGGAGAGCTGAGTGGGGGGTGAGGGGCGGGGTGGGGCAGGGATCCCAATTCCGGACACTGCTGCACGGGGACCCCCGACCCTGGACCCTACAGTGTGGGTCGAGGGGGGCAGCCAGGGCCCAGACCCTGCTGTGTGGTGCCGGGCAACAGCAAGCAACCTGGACCCTGCTGTGCGGGGCCGAGCGGCAGCCCACTGCCCATACCCCAGAGCCCGCCCCGTGGAGCTGGCGGCAGCTGTCAGCCCGCTGTGCGTCAGGGCAGCCGGGACCCCGGAGCCCGCCGCCTTTGGCTGTTAGCTAAGGCTGTAGAGCAAACTCATTTTATCTCTCTCTTTAAGTGGTCTCGGTGCCACTAGATGGGACAGAACACCACCCCCAGAAGGTGTGTGGGTTACACTTGCTTTTTAGTTTTGCTTACTTTAGCAAACTATTGGGTCTCCTAATCTCAAGTGTGTGGTGCACACTGGCATGGGTCAATATCTGCTACTCCTATTGCATATCAAAGCACAGCATTCCTGCTACAAGCACAGTGGCAGATTGTTCAAGGTACAGGAGGCTGCATGCTACAGGTCTGAGATGACAATCTGTCCCATGCTGGATATCCTGGAGGCAAGGAAGGGGAAAAATAAATCTGTGTCTTTATCAGAAGGATGGTGGTTTTTTTAAAGCAAGTAAGTAACAGAATGCAAGCTGGTGACTTCCTCCAGGATAGTGCTGCTTGGAAGGTTTCTGTCTGGATAAGATGCTTTTCTCCCACACCAACTCTTGGTTATTTTTTATTTACTGTGCACTTATTTGTCTGGTGCCTCGCATGGGTTGGCTCTATACAGGACCTAATATGAAATCAGTGTATGCGTTTCAGGTAGGCTTCCACAATTCATCTAGCTCCTTTGGAGGGAGAAATGGGGGAGAAAAAGAGATTAGTCCCTTGGTTGAAGGAGACTGGAGGTGACTGGGTTCCCAAATGCTTCTTCTAAGATGAAGGCTGTCCTGTTGAATTATCTTGTGTGGAGCAGAGGGCCGGATCCAATTCATACTGAAGTCAGTGGAAGTCTTTCAGTTGATTTAGTGGGCATTAGATCAGACTTAGAGTGGGATCCCGACATAGGCCAAGACCCTTTGCACCTGTTCATTTTGTACATGGTTTGTGTCCCTAATTTTAACTCTTTGTCCCACAGGATGCTCCTGGTTCAATGCCCAGGGAGATCAATAGAGGTCAATAGAGGTCTTTCATGCCTCAGAAGGTAAGAGGTAAGTGGATCTCTGAGATCTGCCAAATCTCCCTCGTCAGTGGATGCTTAACGGTCACAGAACATGTGACCGGCACTGTCAGGTGACTCGCTGCGTTGTAGCAATTGGTACTTGTTACGCATACACCAGTCATCGCAATCCCAAATACATTTGTTTACATGGTAGCCACCAGAGCTGGTCCAGACAGAAAGAAGGATTATATTGCATTAGTACTAAAGTAGAACAACGTCCAGGATGGCTTCAGTTTCTTAAAATCAAATCTTCAGCGAAGATAGGTGGCCTACCATAAAATATTCTGAGACTATACAGGAGATACTCTCTTTAAATAGAAGAAAAAGCTTTACGATCGCTTATGTTCACAAAATGGGATAATTCCCTGGCTTTATTACCAAGTAACTTTGATGTAGAATTAGAACAAATTTGCATTTGAATGCATAATTCGCTGTATTTTTCCTTTGGGGTAATCCCCTGCTTGAAAGCAAGTTTCTTTGTAACGTGCAATGCAAGATTGTAATAGTTTTCCCCTGAAGATGGACAGAATTGTTATGGAAAAGGTCATGCCCTCTTTTGATCAGAAGTGTCTGGAAGCTTGTGTCTGGAGGGACCTGCTTTTTTAAACTACCCAGCCTATCGCTGCAAAATGCCCTTGACTCTCTTCTGTTCAGTCGCTCCTGAAATTGTTGTCCTTGAAGGTGGTAGCTTGCTGTGCTAACGTCTCTCCCTCTGCTCATGCAGCTATGTTCTTTTTTCAGCTTGGTGAGAGCTAGCATGGGTATGTCTTCTCAAGTCACACCCACAGTTCAAAGTGTAGACATACCCTTAAATGGGGATAACAGAAACTCCCTGCCTCATGGGAGTGTTGGGAGGATAAATACGATAAATACCTAGAAGATTGAAGTGCTCAGATACTAGAATAGTGGGGGACCAGGTAAGTACTCCACATAGAGGAAGTTGATGGGAACTCAGACTTGGAGCCAGTAGGGTCAAGGGGATAAAAGATCTGTAGTGAAATCTTGCCCTCATTGACCTCAGTTGGGAGAAATGCCATTGACTTCAATGGGGCAAGGATTTCACCCATTCACTCTGTTTCTGGATTGATCATTGACCTGATGTGTGACCTTGAGTAAGTCACTTCACTTCTCTGAGCCTTTGCTTTCCTGGATGTAAAATGAGGATATTGATCCCTTCCTAAATTGCTTTGACATGCACAGGTGAAAAGTGCTACATGACAGCTAAGCATTATTATTTCCATGCAGTATATTAATGTGGCTTTACTAAGAATTAGTCTCTGCTTTTTCAGGATTGCATTTCTTGTTGGATTCAGACATGAGTTAGATGCCCCAGGAGACGTTAGTTTAACTGTGCCCAAGTTTTCCATTTAAAAGAACATCTTAGTTCCATTTATAAAGGTGGCAGAAGCACCAGTGTAGGCAAATAGCCGCAGCTCCCATTGACTCCAGTGAAAGTGGGGTGTACTCAATACCGTGCAGGAGGCATTCAGCACAATGTAAGCTTAGGCCTCTATTCCTTACAGTCAGGTCTTCCTGAAGACAGCATTTTAGATCCAGAAATTTGTCACTCTGTGAGTGGACTGTGGATTAAACTTCCATGCCTTGTGCCAGTCAACTACAGAATAAACAATGCCCTGGAAAATACGCTGGAGGGGACAATCTTGTATTCATCATGTTTGCACTTAGAGAGCTGACGACTGGAATCTTCAGGAACACCAAGAATTTTTAGCAAGATGCAGAGAGGGATTGGATATTTGTATGGACAACAATATCCAGAGCTAAAATAAACAGTACAAAAATGGTTTGGGGGGAATATAGAAGCACGGGCATCAGAGTTGAAGCCAGTCTGCAACTATTAGGGCTGAATAGGAGACTCTACTGGGGGCAAATTATCTGCCTATGATGGAGTTTCTTGGACCTTCTTCTGAAGCATCTGGTGCTGGCCTCTTGGACTTGAGGAAGAGACAGAATACTGGACTAGGTGGACCATGAGTCTGATCCAGTGTGGCAATTTCTACGTTCCTAGAACCTTGTGCAAATAGAGGATCAATTTTAAACTTCTATTTAGTTACATTATTAGGAGGTTCAAGGGAAGAAAATACCTATAGGCATCAGATAGAAAGAAGGGGGAGATCATGTTTCTTCTTTCCAGCCTGAATATTGAAATGTGAAAATCTCTGTATCTGGGACAAAGAATACATACATTCTTCTTCCAAAGAAAAGAGAGAAAAATGAGAAACATCACCCAGTAAGAATTACAGAGGTGTACAATAATAGCCTGGCATTTCTATACACTCAAAAGGCAGTTTGAAGCTTTGAAGTGAGCATATTGTCCAATTTATCATCTTCCATGCAGCGTTTTTACTTTTAGCAAGGGACATGCATCATAATGTTCAGTCCATTTTATAAATGGATTCTCAACATGAACAGATGGTGTTTAAGATGCCTGATGAGAAAAGACTGACTTTGCTTGGAATGTGGCAATGTCAGAAGAGAAGACAGCTTCTTGGGTTGTTGTCTCATTCTCTGTGACTGGTCAATGTTTGACGCTCTAAACAGTCACCTGCTATGCAGAGGGGCCCATCATTAAAACCTACAGGAAAAGAATTTTTGCTGATGTGAGGTCAGTGCCTGCCACCCACACGTGCCCTGATAACCGAGATAACCTGGCCTAGAAGTTTGAGTTCTAGCTTTACTGACTTTGGATGCTCCGAAGATGCTTATGGTGTTTTGGTAAAGCATTTCCCCTCCAAGTGAAATCAGGAAAGATGCCTAAGAAAAGGCCCTATATATATATATTACCAAAAAAGGAAGCAAATGAATACAGTATTGTCCATGCCACACCCACCCCAACGAACTTTCAGGACTAATGTGCTTTGGAATTTGCCAAATATTTGCAAGAACCTGAGCATTGTAAATTCCCCAGAGCCTAACTACTATTTTTATATGTTACAGTTTTGAACGAGTGTCTGTGGACTAATAGTTAGCTGTGAGTCCACAGCTTATTAGTTTTTGTATTACAGTATGTTATAGTGGTCCTAACCAATGTGCTAGGTGCTGTACATACACACATTAAGAGATGGTCCCAGCTCCAAGAAGCTTACAGTTTTAACAGACAAGTCAGGCAAAGGGTGGGAAGAAACAAAGTATTATTATAATCCCTGTTTTACAGATAGGTAATTGAAGCACAGAGAGACTAAATGACTCTCCGACGGTCACACTGGAGGACTCTATGGCAGAGCTAGGAAATGAGCTTCAGGCCTGTGTGTTAACAAGACCATCCATCCTCTCCAATAACCCCTCCTGCCAAAATGTATTTAATAATATCACCTAGCTTTTAAGTAACACTTTTCATCTGTAGTCTGAGTATTTTACAAAGGAAGGAAAGCATCGTTATCACTTTTTTACAGATGGGGAAACTGAGGCACAGAGGGGCCGTGTCTTGCCCCAGGTCACCCAGCAGGCCCAGTGGTCAAGCTGGGACTCCCGGCCCAGTAAAGCTGTACTGCCTCCAGACTCAGCCGCTATAATGTACTACAGTCTTCTTTAAACTAAGGTGGTTTCACTGATAAGCCATCTCTTCTGTTCTTCCACTGAATTACCGTAAAATCCTGGCTGTGAGTGATCTGCAGTGGCTTTATCTCTATCACAGTCACCTGCGTAGGACAGCTGCTGCTCCACAGTCTTTAATTTGTCTATGCACTCCCCTGATCCTGATTTCATTTTCGTGGCAGAATGCAGACAGTAAAATCTCAGAGGGATTCGTTTAGGTCCCCTACAAATCTTCACTGGAGGTCGACAGTCAAATTAATGTGTGGTATGCAGTAGTTTACCTCCTGGAGCACTTGACAAGCTGTGTGCTGCAGCAGCAGCAAAGTCACCAGGAGGAGGAAGTCCATGCAGCAAGGGATTGAAAATGGGAAACAAACACTCGCTTGCCCAGGGTGATAAACCAAACCAAAGGTTTCCCCCACACATCCGCTTTTCTCTTTCATTTGGCAGTAACTTCCCAGACACCCTGCTGAAGGGCGTTACAAGCTAAGGGGAAACCTCTGATCCTCACAGTTCAATGATGCCCATTCCCCTCTTGGCTGGAGTTTTCTACCTAGTTTGACCAGCTGCAGCTTTCAGAGGATGTCTTCTTCCCAGTTGTGACTTCTCCATGTCCTCTGCAGAGACCCTGGAATCCTAAAGCATGAGTCTTTACTGTTCAGGGACCCAAGTCCTTTAGTGTGGAGGCAGCAGCAGACTCTAGACCTCTTCATGTGGTCCAGGCACTGGGATGTGACAAAGACCCACTTCGGCCAGCGTGTTACATGTTCTATTGCCTGGGGTGAAATCTTCCCCCAAATCCTGGTGATCCCTGGTTGCCAGATCAGCCCCTTTTAGTGTTACCGCAAGACTCTGCCTCGCAAATACCTGTCCCAGGAGGAGGAGAACACAAAGGTCAACAGATCTCCTGAGCTCCGGGGCCATAGCTGCAGCTGCGAACCCGTTATCATTTGACATCCTGTGAAGATTGTGTGCAAGTCAACCAAATAAAAACACAAGGTCCTCGTGCTCTCCTTCCCCTGGGACTGCTGTTTGCTGCGCCAGTCCCCTGGTGCAACTTAAAGCAGCCTGAGGGTGGCAAATCGTGAGCTGGTGTAAACTGCCATAGCTCAACCGAGCTAGCTCTGATCATTTACACTGAGGATGTGCCTATTTTTTTGAAAGCTCTCTACTTTACAGTTTAGAAGCATTTGAGCTCTTATGATTAGCACTTTGATTTTTTTTTAAAAAAGCTCATCAATAAAATATTATATTTACCAAAGTAATTGTAATTAAAAAAATAAGCTTTATCCTTTTTCTTCTTCAATTTTCATATACACTTTAAATACACCAATGAAATCCATCGCAACTTGGTCAACATGAACAAAAATGGATACTTAAAAAGTGCCCTAGACAGCAGTGGGAAATTACAGTATTGCGCACCGCTGATGGCTTACTGTTAAGGAAAGTAAATATAAATTCGAAGCTAATGGGACAGCAAGGTTTGTATAGTTTCCTATTCCTATAATTGAAGTTGTTAATTTTGCAAACTTTGTTAAACATCATTCGTTTTAATGTGAGCTAAAAAGGGATAATTTCTGGGTATGTTTGTCTTTATTACCATCCTTATCAGCTACCTCCTCCCCCCACAATGTAATTGACAATTGGGTCTCATCTTATTGTCATTCTCTGAAGTCAGATCATTTTATACCACTCAATGCCTACTATAGCCACAGGAGTTCCATTTATGGAATGAGGGTAGGAACCAGCTCTAATTGATTAAGATCTTTTATACACGTGGAAGTAATTCATTATCATTATCATTAATTGTTCAAGATCTCTCCAGTATCATTGTTGCACTAATGGAAATAATAGTCAGTTAGTCCTGTGCCATAATGTCTGGTTTTGCTTCATTTGTTTATTATTCCATTCTGCAGTCAAATTGAAAACAAATAAGATCTTCAGGTGGAGTAAATTACCATTGCTCCACGGATTTCAATTATTTCTAATCCTCAGTGTGTATTTGAGCAGACAGGAGAACACTGTAGAAAAGGGATTTTTGTCTCTCATCTGTTGTGTTACAGGTTCATAGTTTTCAGATGCTCCTTTATTCCTTATCTCTGAGCTGATACGGAATTAGATATTCATCAGCAGCAAATAATATGGGTGTATGGAATTGAATGGGGTTTCCAGGGAGCTTCCTCTTCAAGATGTTCAGCCTTAAGGCTGTGGTTCAAAGAGCAGTTTTCTAAAATACAGAACACGATTTAGTTGTTTAATTTTCAGTCTGTGATACTTAGATGTTTCCTGGGGTCTTATTCATCAGTAATATAAGTTAACTTTAACAATCAATACATTATAAAAAGTTTAAATTGTACTGGGGTCATAGAAATGGATACAAATATAGAAAATTCCTGCAGCAAAGGTGCTGTATATCAGTCTGAAGGATCTAGTGCACTCACAGGTTCTCAAACAGTAATTCCTGTGTACTAGGAATTACTTTCCTTCTGTTACAGGTAAAGTACGGGACTGGGAAATAGGACATCTAGCACTTATTCCTGGATTTTCCATGAGACTCTCCTGTATGATCTTTGGCTGGCTCATCAAATGATGTTATTTAGGGTAGGCATGCGTGTGCACACACACAAATGCACTATGGACACTTTTCAGGCTTTAGGAAACCTGGAACTATATTTCAAAGAGCTAAGTCCCCATTTTAGACACCAAAACGCATATGCAGATATTTCCAAGGAGGTCAGCAAGAGAATGCTGAGTTGTCTCACCTTGCAAAAATGTTCAAGATCTTGAAGTGGGGACAAAAATTTGAACTCTCAAATTTTTGCAAACTGACAATTAAAAAAAAAAATTTCAGATCAGGTCAACCAAAATGTTTTTTGATCATTTCAAAATGTTTTATTTTGATTTCCACCATTTTAATTTTTTTATTATAATTAGTTTACATTTTAAACAAAGTGGTTTTGAACTGGACATTTTTTCGTTTAGAAAATATCTAAATTAAACGTTTTGCTAATTTCATAATTTTTTTACACAACAATTTTTCAAGTCAAGAAATTCGTCAAAACCAACCCTTTTCCCACAAAAAAAAAAAATCTGCATTTCTCTCTCTCACACACACATATACAAACTTTTCATCAAATAATTCCTGACCATCCTAGTGCTGAGCTCATTTGAAAATCTGGCAGTCAGTGGGAGCTGCTGGAGAGCCCTTTAGAAAATCTGAACCCATGTGTTTTGAGCACTGAAAAATCTGACCCAGAACTCTTTTCAAAATCTGATCTTTAGGACCTGAGTAAAGCAGGGGCAATGACATTTTTTGTTTTGTTGTTTTCTGGGGGGATGGGTGGGAAGGGAAGCGGGTTTTGGTGGCAGTTCTGAAAAAATTGGGTTTGGGTCAAACCAAATCTGAAAATGTTGGAATTTTTGTTGAATTGAAAAAGTCCATTTTGTCTTTGTTCCAGAGAGGGAATTGGGGCCAGGATCTCGCACGTGCCTGGTGAGTTCCCTACTCGTTGGGGTAAGGGTGCAAAGAAGAGAGGACTGGAGTGGGAGGGAGGCGGGCAACAGGAGCAGCATCTCTACGTCTTCTTGCAGCTAGTTTGTGACGAGCCAAAATTATTTGTGTCAAATTTGCAAATAATTTGGTCAATGAAACCAATATTTTTCATCAAATAAACTATTTGTCTGAAAAATGTTGCCAAGTTCTCGTGCTGAGCACCTGCAGATCCTACTGATTTCAGCTACTGTTATTTATTTAAAAAGAACAGGAGGACTTGTGGCACCTTTGAGACTAACAAATTTATTTGAGCATAAGCTTTCATGAGCTACAGCTCACTTCATCGGATGCACCGAATGCACCGATGAAGTGAGCTGTAGCTCAAGAAAGCTTATGCTCAAATAAATTTGATTTTCCACTGAGTGCATCCGATGAAGTGAGCTGTAGCTCACGAAAGCTTATGCTCAAATAAATTTGATTTTCCACTGAGTGCATCCGATGAAGTGAGCTGTAGCTCACGAAAGCTTATGCTCAAATAAATTGGCAAGTCCTCCTGTTCTTTTTGCAAATACAGACTAACACGGCTGCTACTCTGAAACCTGTTATTTATTTGTTTTACAGTAGCACCACGACACTCCAACTGCCAACAGGGGCAGTGTGCTTGGGTCTCTAGATCCATGTGTATATTTGCTGCCCCAAGGAGCTTGCTGTACTAATAGAGAACACAGGCACAGGAATGGTCTACGTCTCCATTTTACAGATGGGGAAACGCAGAGACAGAGTGATTAAGGGGCTTATCCAAGGCCACAGAGAAGATCTGTGACAGACCTAGGAACTAAACAGAGATTCTCCGGATTTTTACATTTACTGCTTTAACCACAAACCATCTGTCAAGGTTCCTTCCCCACTCTGAACTCTAGGGTACAGATGTGGGGATCTGCATGAAAACCTCCTAAGCTTACTTTTACCAGCTTAGGTTAAAACTTCCCCAAGGTACACATTAATTTTACCCTTTGCCCTTGGAATTTCCACTGCCACCACCAAACTTTAACTGGGTTTACTGGGAAACGTAGTTTGGACACGTCTTTCCCCCCAAAATCCTCCCAGCCCTTGCACCCCACTTCCTGGGGAAGGTTTGGTAAAAATCCTCACCAATTTGCATAGGTGACCACACACCCAAACCCTTGGATCTTAGAACAATGAAAAAGCATTCAGTTTTCTTACAAGAACACTTTTAATAGAAGTAAAGGTATGACCTCTGTAAAATCAGGATGGTAGATACCTTACAGGGTAATTAGATTCAAAACATAGAGAATCCCTCTACGCAAAACCTTAAGTTACAAAAAAGACACACAGACAGGGATAGTCATTCTATTCAGCACAGTTCTTTTCTCAGCCATTTAAAGAAATCATAATCTAACACATACCTAGCTAGATTACTTACTAAAAGTTCTAAAACTCCATTCCTGTTCTGTCCCTGGCAAAAGCAGCAGACAGACAGACAGAGACCCTTTGTTTCTCTCCCTCCTCTCAGCTTTTGAAAGTATCTTGTCTCCTCATTGGTCATTTTGGTCAGGTGCCAGCGAGGTTACTTTTAGCTTCTTAACCCTTTACAGATGAGAGAATTTTTCCTCTGGCCAGGAGGGATTTTAAAGGGGTTTACCCTTCCCTTTATATTTATGACACCATCTTTCCTCTCAACTGGATGTTTAACGCTTCTGACAGTCCAATCATTACCCTTTCCGGGCCCAGTGGCTCTCTGATCAGTTCAGAATTCTGTAGATCATGCCAGTCTGGTTACTCAGGCTGCACTCTGTGCTATGGAGGCCTGCTAGGTTTCCCATCAGAACATCCCTCCATGCTTGCTTCTTGAGGCTGCTCTTTTGAATCTATCCCTCTGAGGAGAAAATGGCCATGTATGCCTTGGCAGGTTCATTTTTGCTTTAAAAACAAGAAAGAGGGAAAGATGGAAATGAGTGTGCAATAAATATGACACCTTGGGCAGGCCTGTTCCCATCTTTGAGGTGTCAGTCCCTCACCACCTTCTGTCCCTGCTTCACTCCCTTCCCTCTCCATAAAACAAATCTCTCAAGGGTAGGATGAACAGACAGAAAATGTGATAATAGGTGGTAATAGGAACCTATATAAGAAAAAGACCCAAAAATTGGGACTGTCCCAATAAAATCGGGACATCTGGTCACCTACTCAAGGGGCACCGGTGTGGATCTAACAGTGAGGTTATATGTCAAGGCTGCAGAGGCATCATGCTCATTGAGAGGCAATTGTAGGAGATGTATGAATAAACAGAGACCTTTGGAAGGTTAAAAGTTGGTTTATGAGGTGCAGTGACTTTCCACCCTTACACATGTGTGCATGCGTGTGCAGCCCTAGGCTAAAGCACTGTCTCCAAAAATGTCGGACATCCTGGCAAAGGTAAAACCAAATGCGCACAACAAAGTTTGTCCGGAGCCACTTCTTTGCTCCAACTTTGCAAATGCATCCAGCCACCCCCAGAGAGAGGAGGTCTGTGCTGTGTCACATGCCACGGCCGCTGTTACAAATGCCATGAAATGATCACTTAAAAAAACCCCAAAACCTACCAGACCTTCTGAGGAACGGAATTGTCACTACCCTGTGTGGAACCTGATACAGCCTGCCATATTCACAGTGCATGCTCTTGGGTGGAAGGCTGTGCAGGCTAGTGGATAGGACAAAGGAGTTCTAGGTTCTACACCTGATTCTGCTGTGGACATACAAAAGTTCAGCCCAGTTGACTCAGGGCCTGATGATTCAAACCTTACTCACGCTGTTGAGCTTTTCCTTGTGTGAACAACCAATGAGGTTACAACAGAGCTCCTGAATGACAGAGAGAGACAGTAAACCCTGTGGAGTTAAGGTTATACCCTCTAACCCTCATCTGTTAAAAGGGTATATTGTGGCGTAGTGAGTAAAGCAAAGGGGGCACTGGTTTGTTGGAGGCCTTTGCTATGTACATAGTCCCAAGAACACGATGTAAGTTGGATCACAGCTCTGCAGAATCGGTCACGTTTCATCTATTTGTGTTTTCAGTGCTGATGATTAAAGAGTCTGAGGTGGCTGAGCTGAGGAGGCTGAACTGGTACGTGAAGGGCAGAGGAGAGAGCTGGATAAATTAGGGGCAATCAGGTCAGTGCTCACAGGCCATAGCAACAGGATGATGATACGGAGGCTGGCAGGGAGACAATCAATCACATTGCAAAAGAAGTGATGAAAGAATCAGAGTGGCACCATCAGCTGTGTTTCGTCTTTGAGAGAACAATCCCGAGGAGGCATCAGAGGGGCCCGAAATAGACTCTCTCCAGTCTTTGCAGATGTTTGGACTCAAATCCACTTACAGCAACTCACAGCTATTCTACTGAAGCAAAACGCTTTGGGGTGAGTGTCCATAGGTGGGGAATGTCGACATTTCATTTCCACAGGGGTAAATAGAGCTAACCCTACTCATCTGAGTGGAGGGGAGAGTAAGGAGAGATCCCCCCCTTTGTGTGATAAGGGCTGGCTGGTATCGCAACCCCTGTGCACAGTGGAGCTCCTACTACATTCCTGTCCGTGTGGAAATATACTGCGCTTCTTAAAAGGGTTAGCAAATTGGTCCCCTCCCACAATCCCTGGTGACCAGGCTGCTCCAGGATTGTTTAATTAGCGATAAGTGATGTGGCAGGCAGGTAGAGTTGAAGGGAAGAGCTCTTTACTTAGTATGCACAGAGGCTAGTGTTTAATAGCAGCCTGGTCCAGCCCCTGATTGGGACCAAACTAGGTTCCTCCTGCAACTGACCTTAATTCTTCAGTTTCACTCATCATATGACAGGGAGGCTTCCCAACGCACTCATTGGGGAAAGAGAGCGGCACTGCCCCTTAGAACAGGTATTGTCTGTCCACCACAGTTTGGCGCCTAGTGGCGAGTTCTACAACCATATTTGCATCAAGCAACACTTACACAAGTAGTCCCTAAACTCAGCTTCTGGGTCTAGCGCCATGTGGCTATGTCCTCACTACAAAAAAAATTAAGCATGTTCTTACCATGGGTTAAAATAGCCATGAAGACACATCAACTAGGCTTTTAACTCAGGTTAATCCACAGCTAGAATGGAGCCTGGAGTTGAATTTGTGCTGCTAACCCAAGTCAAAAGCCAAACTGCCATGTTTTCACTGCTATTTTAATCTGAGTTGGGTCACTAACCCTAGTTAAGAATGCACTCCCCCTGTCCCCCCCCCTCCACCGGGGCAGTGAAGACATACCCTGAGTGAGTACGACTTAACTTGAGTAAGTGTTGCAGAATTGGGCCATGAAGAAGAAGCCCTAACTTTGACTACACAGTAATTTTAATCTCAAGTTAAATGATTGCCAATTAACTCAAGATATTCTAACACCTTGGTAAGGCTAGTTAGACACTGCCCCCATGTCCGTTACAGGCCAAAAACATTTCTTGTATAACCTAGCCTGATCCCTGGTTTGACCAAGTATGTGTTACATGTGGGTGAACTTCACTAGGGAAAAAAGCTATGTTCTTAACTCATGTTAACTAACACGAGAGAGGATCCTAGTGAGGACAAGGCAGTATACACTTTTAACACAAGTTAGTAGGTAGAGGGAAAGACTGTGGGGAGGCCTAGAGTTACACTAACCTGATAACTCATGTTAAAGCTACGAGCTGCCTTGTCTTCACTAGGATTTTACCTTGTGTTAGCTAACACAAGTTAAGAACTCACCGTTTTTCTTAGCAAAGACAAGGGTATGTGGCTTTGTGGAGCCTGGCCCTATTACTATCCCATAAAACCTAGGAGATGTGTAACAAAGGAAACAAACATGGAACAACCTATAATAGAATGTGGATAGTGATAACAACAAGAGATTTTGTTGACTTGTCAAATCTGGGCTTGAATTTACATAAAATCAAGGCATTCATTCTTAAACAGAGCCAGATCTGACAGTTCTGTGTCCTTGTGTTCTGCAAACACGGAGATAACACTGAAAATGGAATTTTAACACTTGACTAGCTCTGCACGTTTACATAAGGCTGTAATGTAAATTCCCAAGATACTTTATTAAGAATTCACTCTATGCCGATTTACATAATGGAGCAAGCATTTCCAATAAAGAAACTCATTTAGTCTGATATTAGTGAAGAATTCTCATGACATTAATACCATAGTTTCATGGATTTTAAGGATCATTAGATCATCTAACCTGACCTCTTGCATAACAGGTCATAGAATTTCAGATATCCAAAAATTTGTGTTTGACTAAAGCATATGTCCCAAAAAGGCATCTAACCATGAGATGGAGACTCCAGCGCCTCTCTTGGTAGTTTGTTCCAGGGGTCAATCACCCGCACTGTTCAAAATGTTTTTTAATTCTAATTTGAATTTGTCTATCTTGAACTTCCAGCCATTGGTTCTTGTTATGCCTTTCTCTGCTAGATTAAAGAGTAGTACTTGGTATTTTCTCCCTGTGAAAATATTTATACCCCTATATACGGTTGTTAGATGCTGAAGTTAGATGGGGAGTTCTGACTGGCATTCTCTGTGTGGTGGCAGGCTCTGTCTCTCAGATCTGGTCTCTGGTAGGTCCACAACAGTTTTTAGTAGCTTTGCACTCCCTGAGATACTCAGATAAAAGGCACGATATAGGATTCCAAATACTGTAATGAATTGGTTACACCATGAGTGTGTTGTATGTACGTACAGTTTCTCTCTAGTTTCTGAAACAAGAACTGCTTAGCTGTGTGTCATGGGACCTGTACTGGTAAGAACTAATGGAGATTCACCTTTCACTCAAGGGGAGGGGCCTGTACTACTCGAGCAAGAGCATTTGCTATTGTCATAAAGTTCAGAGTAGCCATAGGCACCTAATGACTCATAGGAACTACATTTGACAGAGCACTGCACGGGGAAGCAGCAGACCGGGATTCTATTTCTGGCTCTTATACTAACCTACTATATGCCTTTGGGCAAGTCACATCCCTTTTATGTGCCTCAGTTTTCCCTCTGCAAAATGGAAATAATAATGATTAACCACCTTTGTAAAGCAATTTTCAATCTACTGATGGAAAGCACTGTTGTAAGGTAAAAGTAGCATTACTTAACACCGACATATATTGGTGGCACATGAAGATTTCTCATGTAATTGACAAGTGATCATTTCTGATCCATAAAACAAAGAACAAAGTGCATGTGAGCGTTGTACAGACAGACACAGAAACATGGAGGTATTGGATGTGACTGCGGTCAAAGTAGTAACTGGAGGTTATTTTGATGGATGCTACCTACCATTGTCCAAAAACAAGTTCACTGTGTTATGGTGCGTCTGGAGAAGTTGCCTCGGACAATAGCCTGTAATGTATATAAGAAGAACTTGACATTTATATGAACAATTCAGTGAAGCATACCTGACTGCAGTTTTATACTAAACACAGCAAGGAAGGGGGCAGCAGGACATACGTTCAAACCCTAATTCAGGCAATGATGGGCATATTAGAGCATCCCCAGGCTGTCACACTGCTTGCCTATCTCTTCTCTTGGTACAGAGATCTCATCATGCTGAGTTAGTTTTCAACACATGCAGACAATAGAACAGTGTCTCTGTTCAAAGTGTAGGTTCTTTTAAGATGCAGCTGACAAGTAATTGGGGCAGAGAGCCCTGTGCTGGAAAACATTATATTCCATGTAGAATTCTTTAACTGATCATTAAGTTCACTAAAGAATCCTTCTACCTGATTATTAAAAATTATAGGGGAGAGGAGATTATGTCAAATACGGAAAATTAACATTGGAAAACATTTGAACTCTGATTAATACTATGTAGCATAGTATGAAAAGGAAAATAAGTGCTTTTTTTGTTTTGCTCTGTCATATTTCTTAAATGTGGATGTAAAAAATTCAGATCCCAGTATGAAATAAAGCAGTAGCTGAGTGGATCTTAAAGAGACACTGTCAAGTTTAAAAAAAAAGGGGGGGGGGGCAAAATGTTCACATGAGGATGTTGAAAATTACATTCCTAAAGCTATATTTAGACTCTTAAATACAAGTGGATTGACTTCAAAGGATGTTGCTAATCCTCAGCACAAGTGCAAATTAGGCCACTTTTATTTCAGACACCAGCTTTACGCATCTGTGTTGGAGAGTGCTACCACACGGTCAGCATTGCCAGTTCTAAGCATTCAAATATTATGAGTCCGGCCTCCAAAACGCACGAGATTGTCTTAAAAATCATGAGATTACAAAAATATATTTTTGGTCCTTTAATTTGCTGTCTGTGTTTCCGAATCTGTATAGTTCGTGCTTTCCAGTTTTCCTCTGCAGCCATGGTGGCTAGAAACCCTTTTTTCAAATGAAAACCCAGATTATCCCATAACAACTTTACTGCAGGAGCTGGGGCGTAAAGAAAAATACCAAATATTGTGCGGCACAATAAAACTGAGAGGCTTGGCCAACACTGTGTAGTGAAAAGAAATTTTCTTAGTAAGATTTTGGATAATTAAATGAAAGAATTTTAACAAGCCAGTTTTCTTTTCACCATTTTTTTGGTTGATCATTACATTTGATCAGTGGAACTAAATGGGTCCATTTCACTTTCTCTTTGTATTCACTTTTGACTTTCCAGTTCTCATTCACGAGCATAATGTGGGTGCATATAATTAAACTTGCTTTCTTCCTTATGGATTATTTTATTGTTAGAGCACAGGTCATGGAATTAAGCAATCTGGGTCCTATCCCTATCCCTGTGTTTGTTAAAATATTTTTGTTCCTATTACTTTTGCAAAACAGCTTATCGGCCTAGATTCGGCAAAAGTGCATTGCTGAGTAGAGAGGGTATGCTTAAATTGTTTGCTGAATTAGGGTTTTCGATCCTGAACTAAGTGATGGTCTCCCATTAATTTAAACTATGGCTTCAGCCTGGCTGATCTAGGATGTAATGTAAAATTTTGTGAAGTGTGTGCAAACCACTCTCTTGTGCCATATGTTGAGGGTGTATTTTTGTGTGTGTGATGAAACTGAAAAGACACACAAAACTTGCAGAGAGACTCAGTCCTTCATTTTCTTTAACAGAGAGTCTTGTTGAAGTGTTGGGAAAATGGAGACAAGCTCATGGAAACAACAACTATGATCAAGTCACTGAGATGTGTGTGTGTGTATATATATACACACCCACACACAGAGAGAGTATACTCCTGTTTAGCTGAAACCCTATTGTCCAAAACTTGGCAATATTAGAATCCCATCCATGTCCCCCAGCATGATCTAGATGCCCTCTGAAGCATGTTGGGGAACTACTGTCATGGGCCCACACAATCATTCCCATGATAGCAGGGCAGCAGAGGGCTTCCTGTGCTGTTGCAGGGCGGGTGGCACCCAGTCTCTGAAGCCACAAGGTGCAGGGACGGGTTTGGTCCTGGCGTGGCAGAGCAGAGCCCTCTGGCTAGGACTGCGAAGAGCAGTAGGACAAGGAGACCCTGTCCGTGGGGGAGAGGCCAGCCCTCTGCTGAATGGCTCCTACCCTTTTGATTATCCAAATTCCCGATTGTTTGCATAAAATCTGTGCCCCCTGCCCATGCTATTTGGGTAATTGGGAGTATATTCTGTGTGTGTGTGTGTGTGTGTGTACATACACAAACCGACATACTTCATAAGCAATTATTGTGGTCAGCTCTAGGGAATGGCTTGTACCAGGACAACACTTATAAGGTAGCCCACGAAAGCTTATGCTCAAATAAATTTGTTAGTCTCTAAGGTGCCACAAGTCCTCCTGTTCTTTTTGCGGATAAAGACTAACACGGCTGCTACTCTGAAACTTATAAGGTAATGACTTTTTCTTTTATTTCTTGTATCCTATATTAAAGTGCTTTGTTGTGTACATTTGTGCCTTGTATTGACAAGCAACTGAAGAGACACAATGTTCCGGTAACACCAGTGACCTATGTTCTTCATATTTGGGAACTTTTCAGTTTCCTAAAATGAAGTCTCCCGTCACTTCAGACTTAGCCCAAGGAGATTATAACATGTTTGTGGCCCCCATTGTCTTTACTCTGATCATGAGGGAGTGTAGAAGGAAAGACTGCATGCTTTACCAGATGGGGTGTGTGTTTGCAGGTGCTGTTTTTCTTTGTTTTGAAATGGAAGAACTACAGCAGGGAATATGATGTGTCCCACAAAATAATGTATAAGAAAAAAGCATACTAGAAATAGTCCATTCAGAGCCTGCTTAATAATATGCAGGAGTGAACAAGATGCTTGCTTTTCCCTTGACTCGTGCTTCACCTACAAAGACCTGCATTCATATGAATTTGTTGCTGCTGAGCTGTCAGGAAGCCGGTGTCCGTGCAGATACGCGACACCCCCAACCTCCTGTGCCTGTGACAGATGGCCCCAAGGACTGCCTTGTTTGGAGGCTGAATTTTTCAGGAATGTGGGAGTCTTTAGGGGTTAATGGAGCAAAGCCCCATCCGTAATGTCACAGCCGTTCAGTCTAGGGGATGTGTACTGCAGTGGGCAGTACCACCTGCTACAGTGGGGAATCGTGGTGGGGCTAGAACTGCTTGAGAGGCTGCAATACATCTGGCTGACAACAGCGATCGGCCCTGCAACATGTAGACTGCAGGTAGCAGGAGGAGGAGGCACAGAGCAGGGAATGCTAGCTTTGGTGGTGCTAGTCCTACCGATGCAAAATATAGAGCCATCTGCACAGAATATAGGGCTGCCTAGGGCCTCCACCCTCTGTAATCCCTGCAGCAAGCAGCAGAGGGGGCAACCTCGGTTTGTTGGCGCTGTGTACTGTCGGGGAGCTGTGGAGGGGCGAGGGCCAGAATGTACACACCTAAATGTCCCTTCAAATGTGATAGGTCCTGAGTTCTTCCCTGAAGAGATTTGCCTCCCCTCCCAGACCCTGCTGTGGGTTTTTGTACGAGAAAGGGCCTTGGCTTTGTCTTGTTTCTCACTCTCTGCTGCCTCTTGTAAGAGGTGTTTTTTTTGTTGTTGTTCAAATGTCTGAAAGGAATGGGAAAGACACAGCCGACATGAAGGCCAGACCCTATTATACTCCAAACAGTTGACAGGCTCAGCCATTGCCATGGCCTCAAGTTATTTCCTGTTGTTTTGCTCGTGGAATACATGCTTTTCATTTCACCATATCGCCGGCGAGGGTCAGAGTTCGTGGTGTTTGAGTGAAATCACGGCAAGGAGTAAACATAACAACAGCATGATTGAAACCCCAAAGCCTTTCCGCTGACAAGTGATGTTGATAGCAGCCTATCTAGACGTCAAATTAATCATCTGAAGTTTAATTACCTCTGATTGAAGTGACCTATAATTCTATTCTATTTGAGCAGAGCATCCGTAATAGATTCTCCCCTCCTTTTTTCTCATAAATGATGCTCACATGAGAACCAGAGCTATGGAAATGAGAGACAATAACCTGTTTGCTCCACTTATGTGTAGAATAAAGCAGCGTAACAAACAAGGGACCTTTTATTTTTAGTTGCCATGTGGGGCCAGGTTGTACTCCGCTTGCTCCATGATGAGTGCCATCAAAGTCTATGGGGCTGTTTGTGCAACAAAGTGGAGCTCAGTGTGAACAAGGGTATCAAACTCTAGTCCAAAGTGAGGAGTGACGAATCGATGGGATTACTCATGTGGCTGGTTGCTGCACTCCAGCGAGGGTGGCAGAATGTGTGTTGGGTGGATGTCCCTGATGACCCTTGCTACTCTCGAGCACCAGGAAGTCAGGAGGCTTCGTGGTTTCTTGCATGCACACCCGTAGTTTGCGTAGCAGCGCAGGGTGGGAGAGAAGCTTGCCTCTGCCCCTCCAACAGCACAGCGGAGTTGGCATGGAGGACGAAGGTAAGGTGTGCCAGGAAAGGGCTGGCATAACTTGGTCTCTACTTGCTCCAGGGAGGAAGTATCAATGGTACTTATACAGCCCCCATTACTATAGTTCTGAGCACCTCACCATCATTAACGTATTTATCCTCACAACACCCCTGTGAAGTAGGGCAGTGCTCTTAATCCCATGGTACAGATGGGGAACTGGAGGCTAATTGACCTGCCCAAGGTCACCCAGGAAGTCTGTGACGGAGTAGGAGTCTGAACTTGGCTGTCCCAAGTCCCTAGGCTAATGCCCTCACCCCTGGCCAATGCTTCCAAACTGGGAGGCTCACAATAAAACCAGTCGTGGCTACTGGGAGTAACCATCATTTCATTAGTATTAATTACAGTAGTATGTAGGGCCCCAACTCCAGTGAGGGACTCATTATGCTAGGTGGTGTACATGCGCATAATAAGTGACTGTCCGTGCATTTAAGAACGTACAGTCTGCAGAGATAAGAGAGAAAGGAAGCCTCAACATCCCCATTTTACAGATGGGGAACTGAGGCTGAGAAATTATGGGTAAATTTTTGAATGGCACTTAAGTGATTTAGGAACCTAAATCCCATTTTCAGAGGAGACTTGGGCTCCTGGATGACTAAATTCCATTGACTTTCAGTGAGACTTAGGCTCCCTGAGTGCCTAAGCCACAGCTCCCCAAAGGTATTTAGGCACCTTATTCCTGAGAGGATCTGGGCCTCTGGGAGTTAAGCACCTAAATACTTTTGAGGATCTGGGCATTAAGTCGCTTCTGGAAATGGAATTTGGCCTCCTAGCTCACCTAACTCTTGTGAAAATGTTACCCTGTGCAACTTGCCTCAGATCAACTGGGAAGTCTGTGGTAAAGTTGGGAACCGAACACCTCTCCCAGTTCATTGCTTCAGCTACAATGCAGCCAAGCTCTCCATCTGACCAATCCTACCTTTTCTAGAGCACCTACCACCGTAGCATCTTATCTTCCAGCCACATTTCCAGGGAGGCTGTGATTCCTGTCCCTTGAAGTGTGTGAGCAATATCAACCATCTTGTATGGTAAATGTGTGCATTATAGCAGGCATTAAAGCAAATCCTGTGATCCACAGCTTCAATTTGGTGCTTCACGCTATTACTTGAATTTCACCTCCAAAATATATATCAAGCTTTATTAGCTTTACTTATGTTGCCATAGCAGATGGATGGCATCCTTGTATCTGACACGGTGAAAGAATTGATTCCCATTAAACACTTTGCTAGCAATTGCATTGGCATGTCATTAATTGTCATTGTAAATGTTGTCCCTGTTCTTGGCAAGAAAGATTTTGGGCTTTTGGTATGTGGCACCCTTTTAAATATTAAGTTGATACCATAAAATATGTTTGATTGTTTTTGGCTACGTACTTCCTTTAGAAGAATTAAGCCACTATTCAGACTGATCATCCAGCAAGAGTAAGTATTTTTGAATTTTCTCCTCAAAAATCAATGATGTTTGCATCTCATTTAGGGAACCAAAGTGTCTGGGTTAGAATCCAAAATTTTGGGTTCTTTTCTGAACAGTTACTGACTTTGCAGAATTGGTTTGGAAATAAGGCTTAATGGTATGTATGTCTTGCATTGGGCTTCCATGCAGGGTAAATGTTACACACGGTTTTGTGCTGGTATAATTATGTCGGTTAGGGGTAAGATTTATTTTTTTAAACCAAAATAGATACACTAATAGGGACAGATACCCAGTGTGGATGCAGTTATACCAGTATAAACATGCCTCATACCTGTATAGTGTATTCTCCTTTCCCATATAGGAATAAGCATATAAGCATATTTATACTGGTATGATTAAGTCCATACTAAGGGGATTGTACTCTTTAGTATGGTTAAAGTGGTACAACTTTTGTGTGCAGACAAGCCCTTAGGAAGTATCAGAGTAGCAGCCGTGTTAGTCTGTATTCGCAAAAAGAAAAGGAGGACTTGTGGCACCTTAGAGACTAACCAATTTATTTGAGCATAAGCTTTCGTGAGCTACAGCTCACTTCATCAGATGAATAAAGTGGAAAATACAGTGAGGAGATTTATATACACACAGACCATGAAAAAATGGGTGTTTATCATACACATTGTAAGGAGAGTGATCACTTAAGATGAGCTATTACCAGCAGGAGAGTGGGGTAGGGGGAGAGAAAACCTTTTGAAGTGATAATCAAGGTGGGCCATTTCCAGCACATTTCCAGGAGTTAACAGGAAGTAGTTACTCTGACCAAGATGAAATCAGTCCATTGCTACCGACAGGGATTTAGGAAATGTTCAAATGATAGCGATTCATTTTTCTTCTGTGCTTCTTCCCATCATTCTTTTCTGCTTGTTGGCGATAAAGTACACAGTGACCATTCTGAGCATCTGAACCTTTCGTCATGCATATAATTTGCTGTGAGGATATAATCGTTAAAGGCACACTAGCCGCCTCCACTGAAAGTCAAGCAACAATTTGATTGTGATATATTTGTTAGGGGATCTACACTGACGATGTTCCATAGGATCTAGCCGATTGCAAAAGTAGCCATGTGCCCCATGATGCACAGCAGGTAAAAATGTATTAAATTTAAAACAATAGCAAAGAGGAAATCATTATTTAATGGCTTATATACTCAGGTGACACGTACAAAGCATTTTTTAAAAAGGTGTCATTTGCAGCTGTACCGAAGCAAGCTGTGTGTTTGTCGAAGGGCATAAACTAGCCAGGCTTTGGTTGGATAAGCCCTGGGATGGGAAATCTCTCGGGGAAACTCAGGCGCTCTAGAATGTAGCATTTGGTGACTCAGCAGTGGGTGCTGGTTTGTCGGAATTGGCATTGAATCAATGTCACCAGTGTGGCATGAAAGAGCGAGGTGCTGTATCCGAGATCAGAATTAAAATCTCGGTCATGATTGGTCACAGATGTCTCATGGCATTGTTTTCAAGAGTCACTCAAGTGCCTTTGCCACATCCCATCTGGGAGGCAACATATATTCAGCCTTCTTAAATCCCCCCGTTGGTTGAATTGGACGTTTCAGGTTCCTGTCTCATAACCTCGGTTGGTGTTGCTGTGCCCGCTTCAACAGGCGCTGTGCTGCATGCCAGAGATGTGCGTGCTACTTTGGAGAGCAAACTGATTCCTATTTGTAGTAGGAAGCCTGTACAATCAATGCACATGGTTGGAAAATCTCTTTGGGAAGAAAGGAGATCCCACGGTGCTAGAAAAGTTTCCATTGCACTGGAGTGCACACGTTTTGGGATGGGGACTGTCTTTTTTTTTTTTTTTTTTTTTAATATAGCTGTGTGTGCACAATTATCTAGCACAATGGGCCCGCAAGCCCGGTCAGGGTCTCTAAGCGCTACGGTAACACACACACACACAATAACAACAAACAGTGGGAGCACGCAGGGTCTGATCCATCTCCACTGTCGTCAACAAGTCTTTCCATTGGGGTTGAATCAGCATCTCAGAAAGTTCTTACTGGTTCCGCTCTTTATCCCTCAGAACAACAGAAGCATTTTCAGTCTGATTCTAATTTACACTGCTCTGGCAGTGTACAGGGGCTTTAAACAGGAAATAAACTATACCCATCTTAAGGCTCTTTTATGCTGCCAGAGTGATGTAAAGTGCCTTTAAAGTAAATTGGACTTAGCCCCTGTTCGTGTGACCACTGTATTCTAATGGAAACATTCTTCTCCTCCTTTCCTGGCAGCTATTGTGCTGACAAAGAATTAATCCTTTCTGTATGCTCCTAGGCTTATTCTAGGGTCATGTTTGCCCTTCTGATGGCAGTTTTTGCTCTTTTCAGATGCATCTTCATGTTGTTTCTTTGTTCCCTCTTTCATAAGCTATCAGGATACTGCAGAGCTTTAGAAATGATTCCTTGCCTATCTTGTGTATTAGTTCTTTACTTGGAGATGCTTTGTGATAGCTGGTGTCTACCTGCGATCATAACCGCACTCAGTCCTGCTCTTCCCCAACTTCCACTCCACGTTGTCGTATCACTTCATTGGACGCTTGCTTTACCCTGCCTATGTTATTTTTAATATGCCTTTCCAGGTGTGTGCTGACCTGTGCTGGGATCACATCAGCTCTCATAAGTCCAGTCAAATCAGTTTTGGACTGGAGACCTGCAACTGACCCCCAAGGTGCTGTAGGAAGTATTGCTGGTTACTGAGTTGGTATGACTCTTCCTTCTGAGTCATTAGTGAAACAGTGACCCAGCACAGGGCTAACATGTTCCCTTCTGCTAGAGGAGTTGTTTTTTGGATGAGACATTAGCCAAGGTTCTGACCGTGTGTGGCCAGCAGTTTTTGCAAGAGAAGGGTTGTTAACTCAAGTGTCCTAAAAAAATTACATTGGGAACTCTGCTTTCTCCACAGGCGCTCTCTGCACTGAGAAAGTGCTTGGCTTTCATTCCACTTCTTCCCTTCCCATGAGGCTTTGCTCCTAGTTTACAGTGCCGGTACTGCAAGCCCAGAATTCTCTTGATCAGTGGCAGGGACTGGAAACAAGAATGTGGAGCCCCCCTAAAAGAGCCCCGTGATCTTGTAAAAGTCCTTTTCTTCCGTTGCTTGTCTGAAGGAATCCTGATCCTGCATGCTCTTTGCTATTACATCTAATACACTAATTCCAACAGAGAGTAAGGGCCATAGAGTAAACTAAAATCCAATTCCAAAAGTCATACTCTATTAAGAGAGCTTTCAAAGGAGAACATTAGCATTGGCATCTCATCTGAATTGATTGCAGTAGATGGCAAGAATACACATTTTAAACCAGCACAGGATTCTCATAATGCTCCTACACAGAGGGAGTTACATGAGTACAGAGAGAAAACAAAACCCTTGTATTTCTATTCAGAAAGTGAATAGTGCATGGAACAAAAATAGTTTTTGAGGGGCAAGAAGCATTCTCATTAAAATCAATCTTCTTTCTTCTTGAGCTCTATTGTTCACACCATGTATTCTATATTTCCAGTACATTACATTCTACAGTAATATTGTGCATCTGAGTTTAAAAGAGTGTGTTTCACAGGCCTCGGTTGGAATATCTGGTTTTATGTAGACAGGACGCTAAGGAGCACTGGATTGCCTTTTACTCTGGAGTTGACATAGAGTTACAATGCGATGGATGGCAGTCATGTATCCTGCTATAGAATGTTAGCAGCATAAATTACTGCCATTTAATAGTAAGGAATATCTAAAATTCAGCTAAAGCTTAGCTGCCTCTCTTCTTTCATCCCTCTTTAATATGTATGACAGAAACCAAAGCTTACATTTAAGGTATTTCTGGGACAGAGAAAGAGTAAACTAATGAGAAATCCACCCAAATTTATAGAATTTCACTATACTGAGCCTCGTTGGAACTTGAACAGCTTGGCAGTTGTAACACCGCAGAATGTTTTATTGTGGTGCATTTCCCACAAGGTGAATTAAAATAAGGATTAAAAAGACCCTATAAATCAGATTTTTATAGCTGCCGAAACCGCCTGCAAACTGTTGGTACTTGTTTTCAAAATCCACCATCATTCTGCTGTCAAATTGATCTCCGTTTCATTAGCTGAGCTGGCATTGTCTGTGCTGGCATAATCAACTGGTTGCATAAATTGCTGGGAGTTTAATTGTAAGCAATGTCTTAATTTTGTCAACAGCATTGCAGAGTGCCAACGATACCCTTTATGTTCTATTTTTAAGTGTCTCTGCTGAATGTTTTTTCAGCAAATTTTACCTTATTGGGAAATAACGGAGAGATTATATGAGCACTTACTGTAGGCAAAGGGATGCTGTGCATGAAGCCTAAAAGGATAGATCACCAAGGGATTCAAGTACTGGCAAAATGCTCCCTACTCAAACGGTAACTTGGTAAGACATGAGAACAACAGAAGTGACATGTTTGTGTGACTGAGCTGGCAAGTACTGTTGAATAAAAGTTGATAACAGGAGTTTGTCTGGGGGGAAAAGCTCTGTGTGCTACCATCTTATTGCCAAGATCGATTCTTGGCTTTTTTGCAGACACAAGCTTTTAAAACCATAAGAATGTCCATACTGGTCCATCCAGCCCAGTGTTCTGTCTTCTGTCAGGGGCCAATACCAGATGCTTCAGAGGGAATGAATAGAATGGCAATTATCGAGTGATCCTTCCCCTGTCATCCAGTCCCAACATCTGTCACTCAGAGGCTTTGCGACACCCAGTGCATGTGGTGGCATCCCTGACCATCTTGACTACTGGCCATTGATGGACAATAGGATCCATCAATTATAGAAGAGGTCAAAGTTACTGAAGACACTTTAAATCCTGGACTAAGAGCCTAATTCTCCACCACTTTGCAACTAGTGTAGTAATTTGCAGTCATGCAAAGTGGCCATAAAACTGCCGCCATTTGGATCTGTCACTTTTTTTTTTTTACACTCGCCTTGTTCTCGTTTGGCAAATGAGCACAGAAAGTGCAAGGCAGCAAACAATCACTGAAGCCCCCAGTAGTCAACACTGCAGCTTATATGACACAAATAAATATCCAACACTAGTATACTTGACCCTTAATTAATGGTTCACCTATCTTAGTGGCTGTGCAAGTCAACATTTGCCGTACAGGGAAAAAAGATTATAAGACGAATTATCTAAATATGATGCACGCTCCAGTGGTTGTGGAAATAGTTGTCAAGGAGAATTTACTGAGATGATTTATTGACAAGAGGTCTCGTGCTCCTACTCCCACTCAAGTTTTGTAATTTATTTCAGTAGGAGGAGGATCAAGCCATTGTCACTTATTTTTTTGTGTGCACCACTTTTAACATCTTGTGGAAAACTTCTTTTAATGCAGAGATTCAAGGATATTTCCAAAGTCTGCAGAATTTCACTGTAGGATGTTGGAGTAAAATCTCTGTCTCATCCACAAAATGAACCTTTACTGTCTGATTTACACTAATTTCCAACACAGAACTCAGGTTGTTGACAACATACAGAGGGCTTGATTCTGAGAGGTAGTGGCACCGATTGAAAACATGCACAGTTCTGTTCAAGGAGAGGTTTGGGTCTATACTCTTTGGGGAATGATGCCTTTCTCCTCTCATGTGCATAGAATCTTCTGTGTGTATTTCCTCCACTGATCCCTATGGTCCTAAAAAAAAATCAAGCAGGACAAAGACACGGTCATATTGACTGGACCAACCAGATCAAAACGAGTTGGGTTTCCTTGGCTTACCTTCTTTGCCTCTCCTCGCAACTGGCCATCAGTTTTCCACCGATGCCCAGTCTTCTCACACAGTGTTCAGGGAATATCTTTAACCCCAAAATGAACATGCTGAGGCGCAAGGCCTGATACCTAGATGTTTCTCAGCTCCACAGAGGTTCAGGAGTTTCTGCTCAACAATAGAAAAGATACTACCAGAAAGATTTATCTTCAGAAATGGAAAAGGTTTTACCACAGGTGTGCTCACTACAGTTTGTCTTCTATTGACTCTCCCGTCTCTGAGGTGTTAGACTACTTACTGTGAAGAAAGCACAAAGTTCACCTCATTGCCATCACAGCTTTCCGTTCTCCAGTACAAGGCTTTTTGGTATTTGCTTACTCTGCAACCATCGAGGTTTTATAAAAGGTCTGTCAAATCTCGTCCCTAATGTTAGACAACATACTCCCACCTGAGACTTAAATTTAGTTCTTCATTCTTTGACGAAACTGCCCTTTGGACTGTTAGAAGCCTGCTTTTTTCTGAACCTCTCCATGAAAATGGAATTCCTAGTAATTACCACCTCTGCCCAAAAGGTTGCAGAACTGGGAGCTTTAAGGGCTGACCCTCCATGTACTGTCTTTCAATGATAAAGTTTCTCTTTGACCGCATGCATGCTTTTTACCCAAGCTTACTTTGGATTTTCAGATCAATCCTTACATTAATCTCCCCGTTTTCTACCCCAACCTCATCAGTCAAAGCAGGAAGCTCTCCTTAATACCTTACGTGTCAGGAGAGCATTGACATATTATGTGGACAGGTTAAACCTCTCTGATCCTCCATAAGATTCTTTCTTTTGCAGCCAGAGCTAAAGGGATTCCTGTGACAACTCAGAGGTTTTCTAAGTGAGTTTCTGGTTGCATTCTCACCTGATATGAGGTTCCTAATGTAGCTGAACTTCTAAGGTCATTGCTTATTCTAGGACTCCATGTCTGTGATCCTGCTAATGGATGCATCTACTGTGGAAATATACAAGGCTGCTCCATGGGTTTCAGTTCCCCCTTTCTCTGGACACTATGCCTAGGTTGATGCTTCCCAGGCAGATGCTGCCTTTGGCTCTGCAGTCCTTCCGACAGCCTTTGACTGAGTTTTGTAGCCTCCTTCAGCGGTACCGCTAGGGAGCCACTGCAAGTGGAGCACCCCCAAGGATGTTACTTGAAGTAGAAGTACCTGGCGCAGTAACTGGAGCTCTTCAAGATTTGTGTCCCTTTGGGTGCTCCGCTGCCCACTCTCCTTCCCTTTGCTTTGGAGTCTCATTCTGTTGGGGCTTTACAGTGGAGAAGGACCTGAGGGCAGGGCATTCTTACATCCCTGTGTATTCTCAGTACGGGGCATGAGGATGCACATAGCTCGTGCACGAGCTGAACAGACACTGCTGCCGCAAATCTCTGATTGAAGGTGCATGGGGCACAGGCACACCTCAAATGGAGCAACCACAGGGGGATCACAACTGAAAGAACTCCACTTACTGTACAAGGTAAATAACCTCCCCTTCCTGGGTCCTGAAGGACCAATAAAACATCTCATTGCATGCTGCAAATGGTTTCCCCTGAGAAGCTCTGTAAATGGAGCTGTTAACGTTGAAGCTGATCAATACCTTCAACAACCAGCTCCACAGGAAGTGCCTAATATACGGTAGGATTCTCACTGTAGATTGAAGGGAAGGACTTTGTCCTGATTCAATAAAAAATAAGCACCATTCTGTATCATTGCATGGAACAAGAAATAGTCCATCACCAGCTGATGGATTGATTTGTCCTGTGATTGCCCCTCCTCCCCCAAAGCTCTTTAGCAATATACCTTATATTTAATGGTATATAAATGGCAAACATAAAAAACTCCTGATCTGTAGAACATAAAAGTCTGATGCTCCTCTGTTTCAATATAAAATCCTTCACAGATTTTGTTAACACATACTGTACAGGGAATCCATCCATCTCCTTCATCTTAACTTGAAGTGATAAAACCAGGGACATTGGGTACTTAGGAATTTCATTTATCTAATTAAGCATTACAGCATCCCTGTAGGGGATGTATCTTTATCCCCATTTTGTAGATGGAGGAGACTGAGGCATGTCACAATCAAGGAGGCTCCCTACTCCACCTGGAGGACTACCCTATTTAAAACCGGAAGAGAAAGGGGAGGAGGGGTGGGGGGTGGTGGCTGCAGCTCCACACCTGGCAAAAGAGGGTGATCCTTGGCCCAGCTCCCTGAAGACTGGTCTGACTAGACACACAGATTTTTGTTTGGGGACTTTGAAATTCTGAGAATCCAAACATGGGCTCTGAGGGAAGAGCGTTTAAACTACCATTCCAGTGGTCCTTTCAGAAGGCTTCATAAGGGGAGGCATGCTGGTGTTAATTAGTGTTTGGCTTCTCCTTGCCTGGGCTATTAAAGTCAAGTCACTGTTACGCCACTGAAAGGGAAACTGAGGCAGGCCTCAGCCGAGCCACAGACTGCCATGGGGGAGTACATAGGGGTAGCCAATACTTTTTACACCCTCTTACCAGGTAATGGTGTTTGAGAGAGCTGAGTATGTCAGTGGAGATAGTCAGCAGCTCCCAGGATTGGATCCCAGTTTTGCAGGCTCAGGCATCAACTTAACAATGCATTTAAGTATGTGCCCTAGTCCTACTGATGCTATGGGTATTAAGTTACCCAAATAAGTCCTGATCCAAAGCCCAAGACCCCCATTGACTTAAGTGGGTTTTGGACAAGGTCCTTCGTTCAGGTGAGCTTTGGACATGCGTCCAACTTTCTGGGATGCTTATCCCGCCGGACCGAACCATTGAACTTTCTGAGATTTTACCCCGTATTCACACCCAACCCACGTGTTCTGCAGGTGGCTCTTCAGTAACTAACAAATGACTGTAAATATCTGGCAGGTAGGTGTGTGTTGGTTTGGATTTCCTAGCTACTCAGTCAGTAGAGAGAATTTTTGTTGTTGCTGGGAGTTTATCCAAAATCAGTTCAGAGTGAGAGAAAGCATTGACCACCCACCGTGAATGCGTTTTTCTGGTCTCTGCTGCTTCCCTGTTCAGACTCATCTTCTGCGTTGAAAATTAGAGGGGTAAATGTACAGTGTATCATGGCAAGGCATCCAAGATTCCTGTCCTGAAGAGGGAGGTGCTCATCAGCCGCAGAACTCAGCAGAGCCCTTCTGTCCTTAATGATGCTTCCAGGAGCACTGAGAATATGTTCAGCACATGGCTGGCTGTTGGGTAGCTCAAGAAGCATTCAGTTCTGCCACTATTGAAGCGGATTGGCAGACTTCAATGGGTGCAGGATCAGACTGGAAGAGATTATCCATTTATTGGCAGTGCTGGTTACAACAGCTTTCCCTGATGTCTTTGATCACAGAAATATTCTTCCGTGGACAAGGAGGCAGATGGAATTTGGCCAGATTGTCTTGTACCACTGTGAAGCACTGACAAAACAGACAAGTCCTATGTCAGGATAACTCACCTAAAGTTGATGGCACGTCAATGTACAGAAAACCACCTTACAGGCCAGATTCTTGGCTGGTGTAAATGGCTCTAACGCCATTGTTTTCACTGGAGTTTTGCCAAATTACACCTGTGGAGAATCTGGACCCTTTTTCTTGCCTTATTGAGTTTTTATGGACATGAAATTAATCCCCACCATTAACGTGAAAGCTGTGACTCAACACTGAAATGTCATATAAAGCTCAGATCCACGAGACTTCTGTTTTCCTTTGACTTGAGTAAATTTTGGATCTGGCCGTAAAGAAGAGCCAGACAGAGTGCTGTGAATCTGCCCGTACTTCAGTGGATATTATTTGAGTAAAAATGGGTTTGGAAGCAGTGAATAACTTCAGGGAAATTTGCACTCTAAATTGTGTCCGAGCTTAAATATTGGAGTAGATTGTGGAACCCTTATGTCGGTGAGTAATCCTGTTAAATTCGGTGGGACGATTCTTGTGAATAACTGCTCACCAATGTTAACTGTTCAGCAATCTTAGCCAGTAATGATTTTGGGGTTTGATAACATCAGGAGGAGGTTAATCTGAAAAGTTCTAAGATTTGTGTGCTATGGGAAAGTGTCCTAGATGAGAAGAGAAAGCATTAGGGGGAAAATAAATAGAATAGAAGGACGAGCACATTGCAGGATCAGCTGCTTCCTTTATAATCTAACAGAAATGAGCAACATATGAGATTCATTGTACTGTAGCTCATCTGTGGTTTGCCAACGAGAGCTAGGATTGGTACTTTAATGCCTGTGGTATTTATAGGAAATTACTGTAGTAGGTTTATAATTTCCAAATGGAGGGAACAAATATTAATTATGCACCAGTTTCACAGTCAGTCAGAGTCTTTGGAACAAGCCCCATATGAATGTGTTTACCCACTGCCATAAAACTTGTATAGTGCAATGTTTGTACTTCCATAAGCAATAAGTTAATGCAAAAATATTGTTTTAAAATATGTGTTGTGACTCAAATGAAACACAGTTAAACATAGTTCATAAGTTAACAGGTAAAGAGAAAGTTTGCAAGGTGATTGTGCAAGACTCCATCTGTTCAGACAAAGTAAAGCAACCAGAGGACATCTTTAAAGGATGAATGCAAGAGGTTTTGTTATTGCTCTTGATGAGTTTAATTACAGAGAATAGGGACCATTAAATATATCTACAGGACATATTGATTGCTGCATAAATGTACACCTCCTTTTAAAGGCAAAGTCAAAGAAGATTCACCTTTAATTATATGGGCCATCAAGACACACATTGTTGAAAGAGGAAATATTTGGCAAAGTGGAAGCCTCTCTATTATATTTCAGCTGTAAAGTACTCTCGGGTAGTTAGCAAGGGGGAAGGTGTGATTGCTGCACATGCAGCTATACCCAGGATAGCCAGCTCAAAGATAGCTCACGTGATAATAGCAGTGAAGCCTCAGCAGAACGGGGGAAAGCATCTCAAATACGTTCCCAGTGTCCCGGTTGGGCGGGCTGCGGCCATACCACCACCGCTTGTGCCGCTGCATCTTCACGATTGTTGTTCAAGCTACTTTGTGCTGCGGTCACTTCTCCCAGCTGCGGGGGACGCTAACCCCAAGACCCCAGGACAAGGCCGATGTGCGGCATGCGCCTTGTGCTGCCCTCCTGTGTGTGAACTTCTCTCCAAGGGAATGGTTTGCTTCCCTGGTTAGAGACAGGAACTGGGATTCCAAGAGTCCCAACTCTGCAACGGACTGGGTCTGTTACCTTGGGCAAGTTACCTGTAATAGGCATGAGGATACTTAGCTCGTTGGACGGATCTTTGTCAAGTGCTGTATGGCCCTTGGATAAAGGCTGCGCTGTATGATTTTAAAGTATTACTGTAACATTTACCTCCATGGCAAGAATTGCTTTAATAGTTCCAGAGGAAGGCTCTGTTTTGCTTACAAATTCTGGGGCAGATCCTCGGCTGGTTTAGATCAGCATCGCTCCATTGGAGCTGCACCAGTTTACATCAACTGAGGATCGTGCCTTTTGTTAAGAGTGAGGTAGAGGCAATGTTGCCTAGTGGATAGAGCAGAGCTGGGCAAACTACGGCCCGCAGGACTGTCCTGTACGGCCCCTGAGCTCCTGGTCCAGGAGGCTGTCCTCCCTCTCCCACAGCCATGCGCAATGCTCTGGGCGGTGGGGCTGCACGAACCCGGCCTGACTCAGTGCTCTGTTTTGCGTGGCACAGCTGCCTGTCCTGGTGCAGCCAAGCTGCCAGCCACCGGTGCTCCAGGCAGCCGGGGAGGTGGGGAGGGGGGTTCGAGGGGTGGTCAGGGGCGTGGACAGGGGTCGGGGCGGTCAGAGGGCAGGGAACGGGGGTTGAATGGGGGCAGGGATCCCGGGGGGGAAGTCAGGAAGGAGAGGAGGGGTTGGATGGGGTGGCGGGGGGCGGTCAGGGGACAGGGAGCAGGGAGGGTGGATGGGGCAGGGGTCCCAGGGGTGGGGCATTCAGGAAGGAGAGGGGGGTGGAGGGGCAGTTAGGGTCAGGGGGCGGGCAGGGGACTGAGAGCAGGGGGGTTTGGATGGGGCAGGAGTCCCGGGGGGCCATCAGGGGGCGAGAAGCGGGGGAGTCAGATAGGGGGTGGGGGCCGGGCCATGCCTGGCTGTTTTGGGAGGCACAGCCTCCCCTAACCGGCCCTCCATACAATTTTAGAAACCCGATGCGGCCGTCAGGCCAAAAAGTTTGCCCGCCCCTAGGACAGAGCACTAGACCGAGACTTTGGAAATCTGCATTCATTCCTGGCTCTGCCACTGGCCTGCTGGGTGACCTTGGGCAACTCACTTCACCTCTCCGTGCCTCCGTTTCCCCACCTGTAAAATGGGGTTAAAGTGTTTTGAGATCTACTGGTGAAAGACACGATATAAAAGCTCGGTATTATTACTGTTATTATTGTGGCTCCACAAGAGGCTTTAGTTTTTTTAGCTTACATTTTTCTTTGATTCATGCAATAATATCAAATAGCTGCTTCCCTCATGAAAGACTTTTCCATACGCTAATAAATGTAACTAGGATGAAGCTTTTCCATATACAGCCAACCTGCATTTGTCTTTAATTATGGTCATTCTGTAATTACTGTCCCTCAGGGCTAATTCCCTTACGGGGAAAAATCCTATAGAATGTCGTAGTAAAAGGATAAAATTTCAGTATGTCGGATGCAGTGTTGGAGCTGTGCCAGTCCTAGGATATTTGAGAGACAAGGTGGGTGAGGTAATATCTTCTATTGGACCAACTCCTGTTGGTGAGAGCTTACACGGAGCTCTTTGGGTTGAAGAAGGGCTGACCTGAAGAAGAACACTGTGTAGCTCAAAAGCTTCTCTCTCTCAATGACAGAAGTTGGTCCAATGTAAGATATTACCTGCCCCTTCCTTGTCTCTCTAAATTTTCAATAGGCATTTTGGATGATCCTCTTATATTTAACAGAGAATTCTATTCCCAAATTAAAAATACTATAGGATGGCTCAAATATCTATGGAAATGATGGAATTATTTACTAAATATAGATTTTTAGAGTAATTTTTACAGAATTCTATACAATAACTATCGATCCTTATTCCTTTAATCCTTACTAGATATTTTTCAGAAGGGGTCCCAACTTCAGATTGTTGTAGGCTGCCTCAATGGCAAGTTCAATTTGAGAATCAGTGGCAGGATTTGGCTTTTAGTTTTGAATTTACCTTGTATAGAAAAATATCATTCCCTTTCTGCTTCTGAGAAGGGGCCTGATTCTGATCTCAGTTTCACCAGTAACTCCATTGAAATCAGTGGACATACACCAGTGTGAAGTCAGAATCAGGTCGAGCAAGCAGGTGTGAAGATGGTGGGACCGTTTTATTTTATACACCCCGATTAGCTGATTCTGCAGTTGAATTCTTCCCTTCGTATATGTATTGCCATCATTCCAATTACGCACTGGAAAACATATAGGTTTAAGACATAGTATTTTACCACTTAAACTCGCTTTTTGACCAATTTACGCGACTGCAATATTGTTGTGGTATTTGTGCGTGTAGAGGGTGGTATGTTTTGTTTTGTTTGTTGAATGCATTCGACCTTTTGGCAACAGCTGCTCCTAAAAAGTCCTGTTGTCATGGGGATTAAGGCGAGGACAGAATTTATTGGCCATGGGCACAGTTTCAAAAAAAGAATTGTGTCATATCTCGAAGATCTAACTGCCTTCACAGTCTGTGAAACAAAATGTGGGAGATGAGGGGCAAAATTTTGAGAAGTAAATGACTGAGGAGCCTAAGTCCCATTTTCAAAAGTGATTTAGGCACCTTTGGAAATTTTACCTTAAATGTCATAGAAAGTCAATGAGACTTAGGTTTCTAAGGTATGTCTACACTACGAAATTAGGTTGAATTTATAGAAGTCGGTTTTTTAGAAATCGTTTTTATATAGTTGACTGTGTGTGCCCCCACACAAAATGCTCTAAGTGCATTAACTCAGCGGAGTGCTTCCACAGTACTGAGGTGAGTGTTGACTTCTGGAGTGTTGCACTGTGGGTAGCTATCCCACAGTTCCCGCAGTCTCCGCTTCCCATTGGAATTCTGGGTTGAGATCCCAATGCCTGATGGGGCAAAAAACATTGTCGCAGGTGGTTCTGGGTTCATGTCATCAGGCCCTCCCTCCGTGAAAGCAATGGCAGACAATCGTTTCGCGCCTTTTTTCCTGAGTTACCTGTGCAGACGCCATTCCAACGCAAGCATGGAGCCCGCTCAGCTCACTGTCACCGTATGTCTCCTGGGTGCTGGCAGATGCGGTACTGCATTGCTACACAGCAGCAGCAACCCATTGCCTTGTGGCAGCGGACCGTACAATAGGCCTGAAAACCATCCTCATCAAGTCCGAGGTGCTGCTGGCCGCCTCGGTAAGGTTGGTCAGGAGTGCCTGGGCAGATATGGGTGCAGGGACTAAATTAGGAGTGACCTGACCAGGTCATTCTCTTTAGTCCTGCAGGCAGTCCTATTGCACCATCTTCTGCCGAGCAGCCATGAGATGTGGATGGCTTGCAGTCCTTCTGCACTGTCTGCTGCCAGCCAAAGATGTAAAAGATAGATGGAGTGGATCAAAACAAGAAATAGACCAGATTTGTTTTGTATTCATTTGCTCCCCCCTTCTTCCCTCCCTCCCTCCATGAAGTCTGGCCTGAAATACCAGAGGGAGGGATAGCTTAGTGGGTTGAGCATTGGCCTGCGAAACCCAGGGTTTTGAGTTCAGTCCTTGAGGGGGCCATTTTGTGTGACAGTTGTTTTTGTTCCTCCTTGATGTAAAGCCATCCCCTTCGTTGATTTTGATTCCCTGTAAGCCAACCCTGTAAGCCATGTCATCAGTCGCCCCTCCCTCTGTCAAAGCAACAGCAGACAATCGTTCCACGCCTTTTTTCTGTGCAGATGCCATACCACGGCAAGCATGGAGCCCGCTCAGATCACTTTGGCAATTAGGAGCACATTAAACACCATGCGCATTATCCAGCAGTATATGCAGCACCAGAACCTGGCAAAGCGAAACCGGGCGAGTAGGCGATGTCAGCACGGTGACGAGAGTGATGAGGACATGGACACAGACTTCTCTCAAAGCATGGGCCCTGGCAATGCAGGCATCATCGTGCTAATGGGGCAGGTTCATGCTGTGGAACGCCGATTCTGGGCCCAGGAAACAAGCACAGACTGGTGGGACTGCATAGTGTTGCAGGTCTGGGACGATTCC
This sequence comes from Chelonia mydas, assembly GCF_015237465.2. Lineage (NCBI taxonomy): Eukaryota > Metazoa > Chordata > Testudines > Cheloniidae > Chelonia > Chelonia mydas. The sequence goes on along the minus strand of NC_057859.1, from coordinate 9,567,793 downwards.
CAGTGGCTGTGAAACTTTTGCATGCGTAAGGGCACTTTCATGGAACTTTGTGACTTGCTTTCCCCTGCCGTGAAGCTCATGAATACCAAGATGAAAGCAGCCCTCACAGTTGAGAAGCGAGTGGCAACAGCCCTGTGGAAGCTTGCAACGCCAGACAGCTACCGGTCAGTTGGGAATCAATTTGGAGTGGGCAAATCTACTGTGGGGGCTGCTGTGATGCAAGTAGCCAGCACAATCAAAGATCTGCTGATATCAAGGGTAGTGACCCTGGGAAATGTGCAGGTCATAGTGGATGGCTTTGCTGCAATGGGATTCCCTAACTGTGGTGGGGCCATACACGGAACCCATATCCCTATCTTGGCACCGGAGCACCAAGCTGGAGAGTACATAAACCGCAAGGGGTACTTTTCAATAGTGCTGCAAGCACTGGTGGATCACAAGGGACGTTTCACCAACATCAGTGTGGGATGGCCGGGAAAGGTACATGACAAAAAAGAAGCTTACAAGAAGTGGAAGATTGGACAAATGACCAGGGAAGAGTATAAAAATATTGCTCGGGCATGCAGGAGTGAAATCAGGAAGGCCAAATCACACCTGGAGTAGCAGCTAGCAAGAGATGTTAAGAGTAACAAGAAAGGTTTCCTCAGGTATGTTAGCAACAAGAAAAAAGTCGAGGAAAGTGTGGGCCCCTTACTGAATGACGGAGGCAACCTAGTGACAGAGGATGTGGAAAAAGCTAATGTACTCAATGCTTTTTTTGCCTCTGTCTTCACAAACAAGGTCAGCTCCCAGACTACTGCACTGGGCAGCACAGCATGGGGAGGAGGTGACCAGCCCTCTGTGGAGAAAGAAGTGGTTCGAAACTACTTAGAAAAGCTGGACGAGCACAAGTCCATGGGGCCGGATGTGCTGCATCCGAGAGTGCTAAAGGAGTTGGAGGATGTGACTGCAGAGCCATTGGCCATTATCTTTGAAAACTCATGGCGATCGGGGGAAGTCCCGGATGACTGGAAAAAGGCTAATGTCGTGCCCATCTTTAAAAAAGGGAAGAAGGAGGATCCGGGGAACTACAAATAAGAGTAACTAGGCTAAATGTAACTTGAAACAAATTTAACTTCTCTTCAGTTGAAATTTAAGGTTGAGAAAATTTTTACTGTTTTCCTGCATGAACATCTGACGTTTTCTCCTAGAAACCAAATGCCCTAAAGACATACCGGATTGCTTATTCAGTTATGGCTGCCTTCCTAACTCATAGTTTTTAGAGAATTCATTTTTAATGACTTTATGCCTCGAGAAAATGCCAGCAATATTGCTCATAAATCATTGTCCTTTCCTTGAGCTCTCCTGGATTAATATAAATTCATTTTAATTACATTTCTGGTTGGAGAAATTGCACTTAATCCCACCTGTTTTTCTAAGCAGGTATGAAGTAGACTGCTGCAGGCCATTAAATAGCAGTGGTATAGATTAATATTGTGATTAGATATAGATGAGCTATATTGAGGGAGAATTTATATGCCACTAGCTATATATAAGGCATTTTAAAGAGGGAGCAGTTATGCTGTACAATTTTTCTTGACTGATTAATGTTTTCCATTTAGCTCTAGATCTTTGTATAAATTTGCCTGTTGTTGTCTAGAATTATTAAACATTCGTTTGGTGTAAAAGTGTGTATATTAATGGTGGAATGATGAATAACATAGGCCCCCATCCTGAAAGTTGATCCACATAGATGTGATAGCGGATAGATTAATTTTAAAGAATGCTAAAGAACAATTATGAGATGTCAGTGAAGCCAGCTGCAACCTCTGCTCTTTTACATATGTGATCTGGTGAGTCAGCATTGCTCTGGGTCGAAGTGGTAGACCTCTCAGCCAGACATGAGCCAAGATGATGTCAGGTATCTAACTATATTTTGGCCTAATCCTGTAAATTATTCCAGTCACATGGATCTCTGTGCCATTTTGGAGTTTAACTGGAGTCTGAACAGTATCATTTCACTCCCACTTTTCACTAGTATAAATGATCTCACAAGGTACAGATGTGAGTATGGTGAGTTGGCTTCAGTAAAGCTTACTTCTGTGTCTGTGTACATGAGATCAGAACTGGGCCCAGTGGGAGTTTGGGCATGGGAGATCTCCCAAAGTACCCAGCTCTTTAAGGTTGTTGCCCCTGTTTTTGGCTGAATATCAAGCTGAGAAAAAATGTCCTATAAATATTTTATTTTTCTTTGGTGACATATTTTGACATGATTAAACTGAAAGTGCTGCAAAAAAATATTGTCAAGCAAACCCCGCAGCCCAAGGAATATGAAATAAAGCTGTGCTCCAGAAAAGCTTTCAAAATCGTACCAGCTTTTCTAAAGCATAATTAGTAGCATAGCTCCTTCCAGTTGTCATTCTCCTTAGCTCTGTCCCCCAAATTACTCCTCCTCCATCTACGAAATTTCTGCTCAGTGCTGACTGCTTTGCTTTATGCCAGCTCACAAAGCTAACCGGGCTGAAAGAATAATACGTTCATAAGTTTGAGAAGTTTTTTGGAGAGCTGGACCAAGAGGAAGAGTATTTTTAGCAGGTAAATCATTCTAATAAGCTGTAATAACTTCATTCCCCCTTTCCAGGTGGTAAATGGACAAAGGAAGCTCAGCGTGTAAGAAGCTATTTTGATGTTCGGAGTGATTGTTTTAAAACAAAGCAGCCCCTCTACCCTGGCCTTGCTCCAAAACATTCTTTGGTTTACTCCAGACTTCCCCAAGCAAGTTTTGCGGACCCCTTTTGATCTAGATATTAAAAAAAAGATATGTCATCCACTTTTGAATTTTGTAGGTTGGCAGAGGAATTTCTGCAGAGCCCTGTGGGTTAGAGAGGAAGCGTGGCCTCCTGATTAAAGCCCTGAACGGAGACTCCAATTCAGTGACCCCGCTACAGCTTTTCTGTGTAACCTTAGACAAGTCACCAGGGGCCAGACTGTCAGAGGTATTTAGGCACTTGTGGGATTTTCAACAGTACCTAAGCAGGTTAGCGGGAGGCAAACCCACTGTCAGACCTGGGAGGTTCACTGAGCTGCAATGACTCACCCCTCCGACAGAGCCTGCAGTAACTCATCACACAGGCCTGCGGCAGCAGCCTGTCCCTGAGCTGGGCCTGGGTCAGATGCATTTCACAGCCCTGTCACCCGAGCCAGCTGACATAGGCCGGCCATGGGTGTTTAATTGCAATGTTAACATCCCTTTGTCTGTGCAATGGCAGTACTCAGCCGGGAGCCCTCCTGCTGCCTTGCAGTGTTACTGACTCCCTAGGTTTCCAGCTTGCTCTTGGCTGGTTCCTGTTCCTGTCCCCCCCCCCAGCCTTGCATGAGCCTTTTCCCAGGCCACTTCAGCCTTGTCCATGTTCTATCCTGACGCTGCTCCAGCCCTGCACTTGCCTCTTGACCCCCCAGACCCTTGGATTGACTCCAATCCGGCTTCAGCCTGCTTCCTGACTCAGACTACGATCCTGATTTGGCTTGGCTATAAACTCCTGACCCTGGTTTTGACCCACTGCCTCTCCTCGGACCCTGCTTTCAGCACTGCCCTCTGCCTGGTCCTGATCCTACGGTCAGGCTTTGACTGCCACTGCAACCACGAGGCCTCACCACCTACAACCCAGAGCTGAAGTCAATGGCAATTAGACCTCTAACCTGTTTGGGTATTTTTGGGATACCACCAGGCACCTACCTTTAGGTATCTAGGTACCTGTGAAAGATCCAGCCCTGGTCTCTCGAGTATACCACACTGCACATTAAACCCAGGGGTATGGGGCGTGGGCTTGTGAACATGGTATTTCCAAGCCCATGTTTGAGCATCCACACCGCATTGTAAGCCTGGGTTTACAATGGCTGGACCTGGGTCTCACAGCCATGCTGTCACGTCAATGCTGCACTACACAGACCTTCTGACTCTTCTCTGCAGCTTGAACTGCATCTGTGCTGCAAAATGACAGGGCTTGGAGCCCCCCTCCCCAGCAGATCCTCAGTCCTAAGTGCTTGCCGACCCGAGTCAGTCTGATCTGTGTGTGGATAGAAGAGTTTGGGATCATACCTGAGTCAGAGTCCGGGCTTTGCCTATAGTGTAGACCTACCCTTCAGTGCTTTCTACCTCATTGCTAAAATGGGGAAAGAAATGCTTACATTCTCCCACCCTCTGTCTGTCTTGTCTATTTAGAGTTTAAATTCCTCAGGAGAGTGACTGTCTCCTACTATATATGCTTAACACTTAATACAATGGGGTCCCAATCTCATTTGGGGCCCACAGGGGCTGCTGTAATACATTATAATAATTGGGATCGTTCCTATTAAATTCTACAGAATTTAGCAGAAAGGGAGTAAATGCAAGATTTTTCTGCTTTTTTCCAGACCAAAAGGTCTAGAGTCCGAATTGCCAACCCTTTTGATCTTTCACTTAGCAACACAAGTCAGTGTTTTATACAGGCAAAGCAAAGATGATTTATAGAGTTTTGCCAGCCTGGGTAATGGAGCTTGTTAGAATAGAGCCTGCTTTTGCTTTTATTTTATTTAAACCTTGCAAGAGAGGAGCCGCTAAAGGCAAATGACAAAGTTTCGAAGTCCATTTCGACTGTGTACGTTGCGTGATGTGATCATGTCCCCCTGTAGGGGGTGGGAAGAGAGGAGAGGGAATGGCCCAGAGTAGAAAAGGAAGATATGCCCCAGTTCTGAGCTAATGAGAAGGAAATGAGATATTACTCTGCAAACTGATAAGTAGACATCTTCTTTGATTAGAAGGAATAACTTGAGCACAAGATTTTTACAGACTGTGGTCTACAAAAGGCATTGTGTAAAATCAAATCTGATTGCGAAGTAGAGAGGCCCTGAAGGTAGGGAGAGGAAGAAAAAGGCAAAGCCTAATTTATGCCACCATGTGGGCAGTAAGGGTTAGTGAGTAGGGCACTTAACTCGCACACAGGAGGCAAGGGTTCTGTTCCTGCTGGGGTAGGTCACTTTATCTCTTCCCCCTACCCCCCTCTGATGTGGGCTACACAACATGCTTCCCAACAGGAAGGTCACTTTTGTGTTTAAGGTACTGGATTGGAACTCAGAGATCTGCCATAGGTTTCCTGTGCGACTGTAAGCAAGACATTTTACTTCAGTTCCCTCTCTGGAAAAGAAGGGAAATAACACTTCCTTTGTTTAGACTGTACACGCTTCAGGGCAGGTACTGTCTCTCACTGGGTGTTTGTAAAGCCTCTAGCACTATGAGGCTCTCCTCTTGGTGGGAGCTTCCAGGCGCGGCTGAAATACAAAGAATAAACTAAGAAGAAGTTAGGTAACTAAGGCCTGCTCTGCACTTAAAACTTAGCTCAACCTCGATACGTGACTCAGAGCTGTGAAAAGTCTAGTTAGAGTAACCAACGCCCCACTGGAGATGCAGGAACAGAGGAATTCTTCTATTGCCTCTTGGAGAGGTGGATTATCTGCATCGACAGAAGCACTCTGTCAATGTCGGAAGGATCAACGCTACAGTGGCATAGCTGCAGCTGTAGCCCTTGTAGTAGAGAGAGCCTAATTCAGGCCAGCCACTGGAGGTTTAAGTCTGAGGCTTGGTGACTGAGTGGGAAATGCTCCCAAGTGTAAAGCAGCTTAGCTGGAAATTGCTATTTTATTCTAGCTATTAATCTACCTTGAATAAACACTGAAATACAATCATACTTGGCATTTTGGTGAGATCACCAGGTGGTGTCAATTAGTGTAATTCCATTGTGATTTCCGGCCGGTTAGGATTTGGTCCTTTACCACAAAGGAGATCAGAGCACTTTAGAAGCAGTAAGCAATCAACCCTCACAACACCCCTGTATGGTAGATAAGTTTGATCATGCCCATTTTACATGAGGTATTGAAGGGCCAAGTTATTTTCAAGGTGACAACGTGAGAATGTGGGTGAGCTGGAAATAGAACCCAGTTCTGGTTCCCAGTCACCTGCTCATATAACTTAGAGAAACTAACATTGTTAGTAAGAAGATCCACACAAGATCAGGACCCCATTGTGCTGGGCACTCAGCAAACATACAGTATGAAAAGAGCTGTCTGGAAGGAGCTTACAGTCTCAGACTAAACAGACACAAGGGAGGGGGCAAATGCACACAGAGATGACAAAACCTTTCAATATAACTATGGAGATAGGTTGCAAAGCCAAGAACAGAACCTAGATCATTTGAATTCCAAAGCCTGTTCTTTAAATATTAGCCTGCAAATCCCACATTTTTCTAGATTCTGCCGTTATTACTAGTGGGAAAAGATGAGAGATTATGAAAGGAAGTTGTTTGGTTTTTTGTGGGGGTTGTGGGGGTTAGTGGTTGAAAGTAGGACAAAGGGGAGCAGAACTCCTGGATTCTGTTCCCACCTCTGTGTGTCATTTTATGACCTTGGAAAAGCCTTTCAGTGCCTCATGTAAAATACAAGGTATGTTTGATGAAGAGCTGCATGCCGCTTACATGGATCCTTAGCTCAAAGTAGAAATCTGGCCTTGTTAGACTGGACTGTGGTTTTGTTATTGAAAGTAGCATTCAATTCAAGTATGATCCTCCCTCCCCTCCCGCCCCCCCGCTTTCATTCTTTGCAACTTCCAGAACAAGAACTGTGGCCACATTTCCCTCTACCAATTGTGGCAAATCCAAAGAGTTCTATGTTATTTATGTAATAGCATCTAGGGACCCCCCCCCCCCAAGATCTGACCCAATTGCACTAGGTGCTGTATGTACATACTATGGGAGATTATCCCGGTATTGAAGAGTTCAGAGTCTAAATAATGTGGGGGAAAGGAAGTATTATTATTCCCTTTTTACAGATGGGGAACTGAGACACAAGAGAGCATAAGGGCTGGATTTTCAAAGGTATTTAGGTCCCTAAAGTTGCAGATAGACACCTAGTGAGATGTCCAAAAGCACCTAAGCAGATTAGGCACCTAACTCTGATTTAAATGGATGGGAGTTAGGTGCGTAGTGGGGTTTTAGAAGTCACCTGTCTTCATCTGTAGGCACCTAAATACCTTTGAAAACCTTGCCCTAAGAGACTTGCTGTAGTTCACAAAGGAGAAAATTGTGGTAACATTAGGAATTGAATGGAGATTTACTGGGTCCCAATCCAGGGCCACCCTTCCTCTGGATGCGTTGGTCCACCATCCTCCTTCTTTCCTGTCAGCACGGGTGATGCCTCTACAGCTCCTACCTTTATAGCTATGAAGTATTTGTTACAAAGTGTCAAAGTCCCTGGGTACCGCTGCCCTTTTTGACACCCTTTTCTAGTCCCCCGAATGCACCCCTTTCAAATGACAGCTCCGTGCCTCCGCTTCTCTTCTGGGTGGGATCCCACAATCCAACCACTCTCTGGCTGGCTCCCCGAGTTACACCCGGCCGTCTTACCAACCTCGCAGGCTCAAAGCACTGGGCAGCTGCAAACGTTTCCTTCTGTGAGCCTGTGGATGGTAATAGCATGAAGTGACATAGCTTCTTCAGAACAAAGCATTATTTAACTGCCAAAATGGTGCAAGTGGATTTAAAACATCAAAGAGACCTAAACGTACACGCTATCCTACCAATGTTAGGCATTCCGGCTCAAGCCCCAAGGACTTAGCCTTGGTCCCCTTCCCCATTCTCTTGTGTACCCACGTACAGCCTGCTTGCTGTAGACCCTGACACTCAGGGTGTATCTGTGCAGCCTGGGTAGATATATGCTCGCTAGGTCTGACTGAGCTATCACCTAAAATAGCAGCGTAACTCTAGCAGCATGGGCAGCGGCTTGGGTAGCCATCCGGTCTCAGAGAGGATTGTCCTAGGGCAGTTAGCCCAGGCCGCAGCCCATGCTGCCATGGCTACACTGCGATTTTTAGAGTGCCAGCATGTTCAGCGCTAATGTGTGCCCCTCTACCCGAGTTGGGAATTGCTCCTCCTGGCTGCACTGTAGATGTGCCCTCAGTCAGTCTGTGCAGCCACTGGCAACTTCCCCCACTCCCTTTCTGCAGGGTACATCTTTGAACTGCCAGGTTCTCACCATAAATGGAGGCATGTACAATATTCCGAAGCAATAACAGAGATATTTTACAGTTCTCCACACTGAGGCTTGGTCAACACTTAAAAGTTCGGTTGACCTGGCTACTTTGATCAGGGGTGTGAAAAAACCCCACACCCTTGCCTGCCCTAGCTATGCTGCTCTAACACCCAGTGTAGACACAACTGCGTTGACGGAAGAACGCTGCCATTAACATAGCTACCTTTGTTCAGAAAGGTGGTGTTCCTACACTGATGGAAAAGCCCCTTTGGTCAGTATAGGCTGTATCTACGCTATGGGTTTTTCTTGGCACAGTGATGTATCTATCCCAGTATAGCCTCCATAGTGTAGACATACCCTATGTTTTTGGCAGTCCCCAGAATCACTCGCATCAGAGGTGACAGGGAAACTGTTGGCACAAATGCATGTGACCCAGCAAACTCCTTTCACAGCCAAGCCTTGCGACAAATTCCGACTGACAGCTCATAGCCTCCTCCTGCATTGCTGGTGTCAGAAGAAGTTTGCAGAAATATGTACGTGAAATCATGCGAATCTTGAAGATACGAGAGTTGACAATAGAAGTCTTGTGGGGGGGGGGGGGGAGAACCATGCAAATGAAATTCCATAATTGTTTATTAAGTATGTGAATAGAATGTGCTCCTAGTTGGTACAGCATGGCTACTTTTTTCATCGTGAGAAGTCAATCATATATCAATTAACCTTAAGCCAGATAAGTAGTTGAGGATTAATTTCCATGATAATATTGGAAACTCGGAGGATGCAGAGGATTTGTTGGAAACCATTTGAAATGTCGTTAATGTCCCTTTTAAATGCACAGAGAGATAACAGAATTAGAGTAATAAAAAAAAACCCACCCCATTTTTCCCCTCCCAAATAAAAAATATAGGACCCTTGAAGGCCAGATTCTCAGCTGCTGTGGCTCTGTCACTCCATTCAAATCCAATTCATACCAGTGGGGGAATCCTGCCTTTGCTAATATCGGAACAGAACGGTGATTTTGAACTTTTGTGCACACGGGCAGGATGCTGATTGAATCTCAGAACGTTAACCCAAGTCCTTCTGCAAATCAGTATTGTCTACACTTGCGTCGGGAGCGGATGCCCCCTCAGATTGGGCCCATCCCTGCCATGGACAGAGCATCTTCTGCAAGGTCCTGAGTTTCCACATATGCTGGCTTTGGCAGAAGCCAAGGGTGCTCAGTCCCTGGCAGGATCTGGCCCCAAAAGTAACTTTCCAGCAGTACTGACTGTTTACCCTTTTGGGCAAAGCACATCTTTAAAAAATGTAAATATCCCGAGGGCTAATTTATACCCTTAGCATTTGGGGAGACTTTTTGTTAAATGATTGACAGGCGGCATGATTAGCTGCTTGTAATCTCCTAATTAGCAGAAATGTCACTTGCATTGCCCTGCCTTCTTGCAGTTTTTTCCCCTGAATCCTCTTTTAGCAGTTATCCCATCACCCACTTGGCCAAAAAGTGTTACTGGGTGTATAATCAGGGGAGCACTCGCAGGGAAACCAACTGTGGGCTCTCCGGCAGTGTTTCTCAACTTTTTGAGCTTGGCCAACCTCCTTACATTTACTATAAAAATGAGAGTAAAAACCTGTATCACTTATAACCACGACAAGCCCATATAATTGTGTGTATTTTGGGAATTTGACAGAATACTTGAGTTTGAAAGGTAAGCAAGTGTGAGGAGTGGGAGAGCAAGATTTCCTCTGCTTTAGATTGGGAGGGAAAAATCCAGCTCCTTCTGACCCACCAGATTGCCCTGGGGTTAAATTATTGGTTCTGCTGGATGCTCTTGGGCAAGTTATTGCCTTATCTGTGCCTCAGTTTTCCCCACTTTAAAATTGGGATTAAATGAGACTGACCTTTTGTAAAGCCCTCTGAGATCTATGGATGACAAGTGCTGTATTGTTGCTTGTTTAGCATTTAGGAAGACATGTACTGTGCCAGGAGATTATGCTACACAAATAGAAGGACGCTAGCCCTAAAGTACTAGATCAGTAGTTCTCAATTTTTTTCCACACCAGGATCCCTACTCCTATCCACCTCTCCCATCTGGCTGAGATCTAGGCAGGATCATATCTCCAACTCCTTCCCATTCACACAACGCACAGTCAACCTGTGAAACTCCTTACCAGAGGATGTTGTGAAGGCCAAGACCATAACAGGGTTCAAAAAAGAACTAGATAAGTTCATGGAGGATAAGTCCATCAATGGCTATTAGGCAAGATGGGCAGGAATGGTGTCCCTAGCCTCTGTTTGCCAGAAGCTGGGAATGAGCGACAGGGGATGGATCACTTGGTGATTCCCTGTTCTGTTCATTCCCTCTGGGGCACCGGGCACTGGCCACTGTCGGAAGACAGGATACGGGGCTAGATGGACCTTTGGTCTGACCCAGTGCGGCCATTCTTATGTTCTTCTTGTGTTCTTTAGCAGTATGAGAAAGGAAGGCTGGTCCTGACCCTCAGATGCAGAACACATATAATAACTGTTACAACTCCATAAACTGTGCATGAATCTGGCCCAAAATGATGACTGTATTTTACTCCTTCAAGTCAGGGAAGGATCTTGAATCAAATATATTGGATATTTGCTTTCAAAATAAGACACTTTCTGTTCCCTTGGCTCCTTTCCTTCCAGACAGCTCCTAAAGTGTTTTTGTTAGAGGATGGAGAGAGAGATTTTTTCACCGAACACAGTCATTTTGGGTCATAGCTTAAGTGGAAAGGGATAAGTACATCTGTCTTGCAGTACTCTCTCAGGCATTGTGACCCATGTAAAAAAGTGGCTTTCATTAGCCTGTGGCATGACATGGAATATGTGCTGTACAATAATAATACCTCTGTCCTCCTTCAGATTCTACTTTAAGGCCAGAAGGGACCATTATGATGATCTAATCTGATTTCCTCCACAACGCAGGCCAGAGAATCTCACCCAGTAATTTCTGCATCATGCCCACAACTTTTGTTTCGGCTCTAGTGTGTCTCTTAGAAAGATATCCAGTCTTGATTTAAAGTCATCAAGTGATCCACCACACCCAGAGGTAAGTTGTTGGAGCGTTTTTCATCTGAAGATATCAAAGCACTTTGCAAACATCCATTATGACTCACCATCCCTGGGAAGTGAGGTGCTATTACTCTGGCTTTACAGTGCAAGGTTATGTTAAGCCTCAGAAGACTAGATCCTCAGCTGGTGTAAATAGCCATGCCTTCATTGACCTCTTTCCTTTCTGGATCTTGCCCTATAAGGTAAGTTAAGGCTCCACTTCAACAGAGCACTTAAGCATATGCTTACATTCATCCCTGTTCCAGCAAAGCTCTGCTGTGCTTAAATCCCCTTGACTTTAAGTTGAGCATGTGCTTAAGTGTTTTGCTTATTAGACTGAAGCACATGTTGAGTTAAGCACAATGCAAGTTAAGCACACAGCACATAGCTTTGCTGCATCAGGGTCTGAAATGCTGGTTCAAGGTCACACTGCGAGACAGTGGAAGAGCGAGGAATGTCATCCAGGCCTTCCGAATCCTAGCTTCCTGGTTCAACCCCTAGTGGATGCTTCCAAAAAGACATGCATATCGTTCCAAGAAAACAACCGCGCTGTCCATGTGTGTGGCACAGAAGGTAGCAGGAAGCAATATGTAGAAATCTATTGTGATGTCTGACTTTCTTTTGTGTTTATGCTGTTCCACTTGGCTGCTACTGCAGTTGCAGAAACTCGGCTTCTGTTGTATAGATACTAAACTCTGTGCATCCCAGGGTAATGGGTGCTGTGCGAGAAATGAAGCATTATCCCACTCTACCTAACACGTCTGTAGGAGAATCCATCAAAATCCATAGCTGTCCATTTATCACTGCAGGTAAATGGCTCCGTTTAACTGGAGAAGCCAAATTATATAAGAGATGGTCTTTTGTCACTGCTGTTATATAAAGAGAAAAAAGAGTGAGATGGTATTTTTACCCCTCAGTGGGATGCAGAAGCGCCTCTTCCTTCCAATTTTTATATAAATGGATTTCACATTACTCAAGTACAATGCACCGCAATGATTGGAAATGTCAGAGTGATTAGAGTAAGCTGACATTTCTAAAGCATCCCACTACATGATCTGGCAAGAAGTTTCAAATTATCGTAAGCAGCTAAAACGCCAAGTTTTTATCCCATGAATGTGACACAGTAATTTCTCTTTATGTGCAGGAAAGGCCTCTGTTGAGCTTCCTCTGATTTTGTTATGTATGAAGGGCAGAGTTTGAGAGAAATGAAGGTATGTCAGGCATTCTGGGAGTGAATTGTCTCTCTTACGATAAAGAACAGTTTATTAGCTATACTTCCTGGACATCCTAGGTTCAATTGATATGCTGTGATCATAGCAGTAAAAATTCTATAAAAATTGAAGATAAAGCCATCAAAGGGGATTTGTATAAACAATATTGTTGCCCCTTTTAACCTGAGCGGTTATCCAATATTTACAACCTTCCGGGTTGTCTCCATTGGGACAAGAAATTGATGGTAGCAGTCAGGTATTTCTTTGGTGCAATACTCCTCATTTACAAAGAATGTTAACAAAGGCCTGTTTCCTTGAATACATTAGAAACAAGTGACAGGAGACAGTTTTCTTGTTCAGAAAGCACTCTCTTGGCTTCCTCTTAGATTCACTGATTTCTCCTGTCTGTTCACTTTTTTTGTACTTTCTGGTTCGGTTCACATATATTAGATGGGGTGGGATCTGAGTTACTACAGAGAATTCTTTCCTGGGTATCTGGCTGGTGAATCTTGCCCACATGCTCAGGGTTCAGCTGATCGCCATATTTGGGGTCGGGAAGGAATTTTCCTCCAGGGCAGATTGGAAGAGGCTCTGGGGGGTTTTCGCCTTCCTCTGTAGCATGGGGCATGGGTCACTTGCTGGAGGATTCTCTGTACCTTGAAGTCTTTAAACCACGATTTGAGGACTTCAGTAGCTCAGACACAGGTGAGAGGTTTATTGCAGGAGTGGGTGGGTGAGATTCTGTGGCCTGCATTGTGCAGGAGGTCAGACTAGATGATCATAAGAGTCCCTTCTGACCTTAATATCTATAAATCTCTGAATCTATAACTGCAACCAAATAAATGCTTCACCCCTTGTGTTGACAATCAGTCTCCAGGGAAGCCTCAGGCCAGATGGCTCAGCTGGTACTCAGCTGAATTGGTCACATTAGTCTGTGGCTTGGGTGGTGGCTTCTATTGTTTCAGCTATCACTAAATAAAGGGGTGTTTAATTGTTCCCCTATTGAGTTTGAAGTGGATTGCAGAGAATTGGGATAGAGAGGACTAAGGAAGTTGTCCCATGGAATCGTGGGATACTTCCAGATGATGCCTGGGACCTAAGTCAAGCAGGGCTGTGGCTACGCTGCAAAGCAATAGGGCTTGGACCCTCGGTCCCGGCTTGATTTGAGCTTGGACCCTCCAGCCCTGCCAGGTCCTGGGACTTGGGTCTGAGTCCTGGGTTAGTGCAATTGCACTGTAGATGCAAGGTGGTCTAGCTTGGAGCCCAGGTTCAAGCAGAGGCTCACATTGCTGTGTAGACATATCCTTTGCGGCCAAACGGGAACTTCTGGTTTCTGAGTTCTCTTGAGAATCTGTTGACAAGAGTTGCAAATCCCAGTCTCTTGTTCAGACCACTACACACATCCCCTCCCAGGTTATCTGAGGAAAAAAGGTAGCAGAGCTGTAGTCAGCACAAGTTCTCGTCTCAAAAAGTTCACCTACCCCAAGGGAAACTGAAAGGGAATCCAAAAGGCTTTGCAGAAAACCAAGACATTAGAAATAATTTAATATCTGTCTTAGGGTTTTCTACTGCTGTCCATCACTCTCGTATTTGAGCACCTTCCATGTAAAATTGATAGCAACAGTAAAGTTCCTTGTGTCATCACGCTCACTATTTCATGCTTGGGATAAAATCTCTGTTTAGGGTATTGATTTTATTTTTATTATTTACTCTTTATTGTTTTGGGGGTGGGTATAGGTTGAATTGTTTCAGTTTGGTTGGTTGCCTGTTAGGGAGTTTGGGGTAATAAGGAGTGTCAATATAGTGAGTGTTGTTATTCTGGTGGAAAGGCCTGTAACCTAGAGGAAGATTTTGCAGTATTGTCACACACTGGACTTGCCGGCTCTCCTCTGGAAGTCTGTAGCACAGGAGGATCGACTGAGAATGCTTTGTCCTGAGCTCCCAACATGCACAGTCTCAGCTCCGTGATCTGCATTTGTGATCTTGAAAATCAGAATGTATGTCTCTCACAAGGAGAAATACAGATCCCTACACTCAGGTCCTTGAAGGTAAAAGGAGCAAAAAGCCTCTTAGTTTTGCCTTTTAATTAAAGTCACTTATTGCTTTAAATTATTTCCCCTTCAGCTCCAATCCTGCTTTGAGAGTTTTTCCTATCCCAGCGATGAATCATAGTTGCTTGTGGGTGAGAGCCAGATAAGCGAGAGACCTCAGAATGGATCATTACTGCGTAAGTAAGCATGAAGCATAGTTTTTCCCTCTCCTACCATAAGAAAATTAAAACTGTTTATTTCTTCCTGTTTACGGCAGTACTTATGAAATTGCTTGTAAGAAAATTATATCTTGAGTAGTGATCTGGGATTAAAGCATATCTCTGAATGACCCTGTAAGAAAGCAGTGATGCAATTTATGCTGATCCAAATCCCCTGAGATGCACCCCATGATTCACCACACACAGCTTGTTCTGTTGCCCATGACGGTATTCTCATATTTCTATTTCCTGTGTAAAACTAGCTTTTGTAGCTGATGGTATTTTAGCACTGGTTGAATGTTCCTGTGTGTTCATGGCTGCTAACTCCTAGTGACTTTAGCTGGGTGATCAATGACTGAACGTGACGATCACACCGATTGCAGATCAATAATGGATTTTATGCGTGCCAAGGTACTAAATTTGCCAAGGGGGAAAGAAAAATGTGAAGTGAGAAAGGTAAAGAGATGAACAAGTGAATTGCTGGAGAACATCTGCGTTACCTTTTATTAATGAAGACTTCGAGCCAGATGGAATTTTGGAATTAATCCAAGTGGCTCAGTAGAGTTATGCCAGGGATTAATTTGACCATTTATTTATTTATTTGTATTGTATTGAAGCCCCACTCGTGGACCTGGACCCCACTGTGCTAGACCCGATACAAATACAACATGAAAAGATGGTCCCTGCCCCAAAAAGATAACCTCAATCTCTGATTCTTATTCTAGTAATTTCATGGGGTGGAATTCCCCCCTGTGGAGAGCTCAATTCTCCTCAAGGTCTAGGTACCACTCAGGCCTTCAAAATGGGGCATGAGTGGGATTTACTTAATGCACAAATCTTCTGCATAGAAGCAAACTTTATCCATCCATGATGAGCTACTGGCAAGTACTTTTCAGTTTCTCTAGCACCCAAATAGACACCCATTTTGAAAGGCTGTGAGTAGTCCACTACGTTTTTTTGTGGGTTTGCCTTAGAACAAGTTTACTGTGTATAAACAACAGGAGTCCCCAAAGGGGGAAATTCACAGTTGGGTTATGTCTGCACATATGGTGCCATGTACAATACAGGCACTGTAGACTCAGCTAGCATGGGTATAAACAGCAGCACAGACGGTGAGGCACGGCTTAGGGGAATACTGTAGAGTGCCCTTCACACCTGAATCCCCAGACTCTATACAGCCTCTCCACATGCCCAAGAAGGGCCTCCTATGTCCATCCTGCTATTTTTAGCAGTTTAGTGTCTTGCTGCTGGACTCTCTTTCCCACCACAGTGAAAGGCTCCAGCAGCAGGGAAAGGCTCTGACAGGGGAGAAGCAGTGGGGCAAGGCTCAGTCAGTTCCCTCTACTGGTGCCTTTCCCCGCTGCCTTTCACTGCAGCGTGTGGCTATGCACCACAGGGACAAGTACGGATGCAGGCTGGCTTTTACTGTGGAGTGCAGCTTCGTGTTTGGTGCTTGTACTCGACATGCCAACGTAAGCGTAGACATAGCCTTGGAGGTGAATTGGGAAAGGATCTTTACAAATGGATCAGTCATAGCTCAAGATACCAGTCTCAGATGCCTTACTTCTAATGCAGTGGGGAGCGATGGTGGCAACCTTCACGTGGTCCTCCCTGTTAAGTACACTTTAATCTATGTGTACGAACTAATGCCACCACTTTGCAGACTTGCGATCATTTGTCGACTTCCCAGTCAAAATAGCAACTTCTCCAAGAAAGACGTTTTTCATAGCCACACTCATCAGCTAATATACCTGTTGATTCTTCTAGGCCAATTCAATGTCGAAGGCCTATCTCGTTCAAAGGTTGATGGACAATAACATAAATGTCCTGGCAGTGCAAAAAACACATGTTGCGGAAGAAGACTCATCATGCCTCAAGACAGCAGGGTATGTCCTTCTCTCCATCCAAAACCATCCAACACTTGGAATGGCTGCCTACGTCAGGCCACAACTGAAACACATAGCCAAAGCACTGCCAGAAATGGATGATGGTTTCATCACTGGTCTCTGAGGCAGGGAGCTGACAATGTATAATGTGTACAAGCGGCCCAACCATCCGTGGCCCTGACTCCTACCAAAATAACAGCTCCTATCTATGGACCTTGGTGATTTTAGCAGCCATCATACAGCATGGGACTATTCGATGAACAACATGGCAGGTGAGAAGCTCACTGAGGGGGCATCAGTACTTGCTGTTGGATGCAAAACAAAAGGATACTTTCTGCTCAGCCTGAGAGAAGAAAGAATACACACCTGACTTATGTTTTGTGCCCACAGACGGCAGCAGATCACCACTCATTGCACCACAAATTGTCCTGGACCTCTTCCAGCACAGGGCAATGGTGGTACACATTGGCCTCAAACTCCCCTGAGACAGGAAGATTGGAACCTGAGACAGGTAGATTGGCTGGGTTTCTCCATTGCTGTCAAAAAGCCACCAGTAGCATACCACCGAAGCCCAGAAACTTCAACCCCTTCACAAATGTTATTATTAAAGCTTCAAAGAAGAATATTCCCCAGCTACAGGAGCAACTTTGCTGGAGCCCACAGAGCAAAATGCTCCTATGGGAGTATGAAGCTGCTCTGACTTGGACTGCTGTCCTGGAATCATCGGACTGTACAAGATGATGACAATGGACAGAGATGGTGGAGGCTACAGACTTCATGCACTCCAGCCATAAGGCATGGGCCCTTCTGCAACACCATCACACGCACAAACACTGTTAGTCACTGCGAACAGCATTGCCAGCCTCCCAGTAAGAAATTAAAAGATGACTGAAAGCCAACAAATGAAAAAAGAGGTGAAAACGGCTCTTAAGGAATCCTGCATGCAAAGTGCCCCTTCAACAAGTCTCTGTCAATCCTCCACAAGAGCTGAGATCGACACTACCCTCTCTGAAACCAAAGCAGGAAAATCAGCTGGCATTGATGGAATTCCTTCAGATTTCCTTTACCATCTCGGGCCAACAGGGCACTACTGGGTGGCAGCACTATTCACAGAAGTCATCACCACTGGCAAACTCCCAACAGCTTGGAGACGATCAAAGGTTATCACCATTTAAAAACCCAGTGCAGAGGGCAGGCCTGGGTTCCCCTGCCAACTCCTGGGAAGTGGCACGGGGCGCTGGCAATGCCAGACAGACAGCTGGTTTGGAAGGACTTTGAGTTCTGCCAAAGGGGAGGACCACGAACAAGAAGTTGCAGCTCAGAGAGCGAGAGGGGCCGCAGGGAGAAAGAGATGACGGGTAGAGACACCGCCAGAGGAGGGCAGTGCCTGGCAAGAGCTAATCCCTGGAGGCACGAGGAGAAGGCGCCACATGAGGTGAGTGGACCCTGTGACAGGTGGTGGTCATTTTAGACTGTAAATCTGATTAGGTATGGTGCATACAGATTTTCATTAGGGCATTTTTTGTTTCTTTTTAAATGGAAATCTAAGCAAATAGTAAACATTTAGCCAGGGGAAACTCTACTGTTCTGTGATTTACCCATTGGCAGTTGTAGGGTTAAAACCATAGGCAATCAATTATCTGCAAGAAGAGAAACTGTAGATTAAAAACTAACTCCTTAACACTCGGATTGTGAAAAGGGCCCCGTCACCGCTGGGTGGGAGGGTGCATCTGTCTTCATCCCTTATTAGATGAGGAAAAGGAAAATATAAACAGAGAAGAGTGCCAATCTCGTCCCTCACCTTTCTCCCACCTTGCCAAATGCCACTTTACTGAGTGGTGTTGTGGGCTATTGCAGCTGGGAGTACATCTGCTATTCCCACGCTACTTGCCATGGGGATGGTCCCGACAGGATTTCTCTATAACCGCAATCTGTTGATGCAAATATTGACAAGCGCCATCTTCCCTTTCTGTTTTTTCTCCAACCCTTCCTCGCCCCGCACAAAAAAAGAAAAAAAAGAAAAGGAAGTGCACACACAGAGAGACAGTACATGTATATCTTTCCCCAGAGAAATTATAGATAGCAGAGGTAGGCTGAGAGAAGGGAAGGAGGGATATCCTTCCAACCTCCACTAATGCATGTAGATAAATGGACATGACTTGTTCTCGCCTGGGGGTTGGCACCTGGTTTGTATGGTGCTCAGTTCAGAAAGTTCATTTGACTTGGAAGGATTCTGTCCTGTTGAGGGAGGTTTCTTATTGATACCTCTGCTGGAAGCAGTACATGGGACTGGAAGGGATTTGGAGGTCATCAAGGAACCCCACATGCAATCATCTTCATAAATGTATCAAGCTCCATCTTAAAATTAGGTTGGTTATTTGTCCCTATTATTACTATCCAGAGGCTGTTCCAGAGCCACACTCCTCTGATGGTAAGAAACCTCCTTCTAATTTCCAGCCCAGCAACATCTCTCCAAAACAGTCACAAATGTTTAAGCACGAGCAGTGTGCTGGGTCTCATGATTATGATGCATAATGGGTTATGGCAGGGAAGGCCCAGTTACATTGTTCCAGAAGCAGTATGTGAAGAAAGATGGCCTCGTGGTTAAGGACATGGCCTGAGACTCAAGAGAGTCTTTGGGTTCTGTTCCTAGTTCTGTCACGGACTTGCTGTGGGCAAGTCCCTTATTAGATCTGTGCCTTATTTGCCCATTTGATCCTTCCTTTGTCTGTTTTTCAGGGCATGTACTCTCCCTTTACTCCGCTTTTGTACAGTGCCTTGCACAATGGAGTCCTGCTTTCAGCTGGAGCCGTCTAGGTGCTGCAGTAATATAAATTACGAATAATAACTAGGTCAAACACAGATTTCCCCAG
Source organism: Chelonia mydas (assembly GCF_015237465.2). Classification (NCBI taxonomy): domain Eukaryota; kingdom Metazoa; phylum Chordata; order Testudines; family Cheloniidae; genus Chelonia; species Chelonia mydas. The sequence continues at coordinate 9,548,462 of NC_057859.1, read as the reverse complement.
TGGCTGCCTCAGGCAGCCTAATAGCACCCAAGTGAGCCAGCGTTTCCTGGTTAACACTCTTTTAGCTGCTATACCACTGAGATTGATGGCTGCAGAGAACACAGCACTGATAGGGTTAATTCCCAAGCTGCACCCACCCCTCAAACGCATTTGTCTTGTAATCGCAAAAATCCCGGACTGATATTAATGAAAATGTCACACTTATCCCCTTGCATAAAAAAAAATTCCCTTCAGTAATACATTCCAATGAATGTGATGGTCTTGTCAGTATTTTACATAAACCTGCATGAAATTTTAAATTATTTCTTTAAGAATCCACGTGTTTAGCATCAGACTGGTCCCAGTTCTTCCATGAAGCCCATGGAGTTACACCAGAGCTGAATTTGGTCCCTTTCTCCATCAAAGGCCTAATTTGTCAGGATTTCTGGCTTAGTCTTCCCTTGACGTGTAATAATTAAGCTGATCAGTGTCATGAGATTTTTCCCACCTTTTCCAATCTTTGGGATTTGTTAGGTACATCTCTGAAGGTTGATAAGCACTATGTGTTTCCTCTCTCTTGACACACAGGACTACAAGCTGACGTACCTAAGGCCTGATCCAGTTCTACTGGAGTAAATGGGAAAATGGGATTTTTTTTCCCCACTGAATGCGTCCGATGAAGTGAGCTGTAGCTCACGAAAGCTTATGCTCAAATAAATTTGTTAGTCTCTAAGGTGCCACAAGTACTCCTTTTCTTTTTGCGAATACAGACTAACACGGCTGCTACTCTGAAACTAGGTTCACTTTCTGGATCTTCCACTTTCCCTCCATACTCCCTTGGGCTTAATTACCAGGGAGGTGTGGTGGTTCAGAAATTACGAGCACCAGGCCCTTAATCTTTGTGGCTGTTTGCCCTGCTGTATGGGAGTATAACATGGTGTTTACCTTAGCCAGAAGGCTGGGGACAAGCATGGTTCAGTGGGAAGGGTGCTGAGACACCCGGGTTAAATTCTCTACACTTTCAAGGCAAGTCCCTTAGTCTGTGCCTCGGTTTCCCATCTGTAAAATGGGGATAAAAGCCTTTCCTTACCCCGCAGGGGTGTTGTGAGAGTAAATACATTAAAGATGATGAGGTGCTCAGCTCCTATGGTAAAGGGGGGGGGGGTTAAATCCTTTAAATAGCTTAATATTGGTAAAGTAGTTTGAGATGATTGAATGAAAAGTGCTGTGTGTGGTCACCATTCAATCCCTGATGCTGGCAGTAAGGTTTGTTTCTCGGTCATTTGGCCCCAGAGGTAGGGTTCATGTCACTGATGCACGAGGAAGTTTGAATGCTTCTCTGAATTTCAAAGATCTGCAAAGCAGGATCAGAGATTTCCAAAGTGCAGCTTTCTTCAGTGTGGCTGGATTGCGGTTTGGACAAAACGCCTGTTCTGGGGAGGAAGGATCCCCCTTAAACCCTTGCACAGGCTACCTGGATCTCGGAACTGAAGGGTTACTCGGTGCTGCAAGCCCAGTGAGTGGGAATAGCCAGGCAGGGAAAGATGGGAGCAAATCATAGAATACCAGGGTTGGAAGGGACCTCAGGAGGTCATCTAGTCCAACCCCCTGCTCAAAGCAGGACCAATCCCCAATTTTTGCCCCAGATCCCAAATGGCCCCCTCAAGGATTGAACTCACAACCCTGGGTTTAGCAGGCCAATGCTCAAACCACTGAGCTATCCCTCCCCCCCCAAAGCGGGAGGGTATCTCAGCCTGAGCCTCGGAGGGCTAGTCCTGGGATGGTGCAATTTATGCCCTGCTCCTTGCCCAAGGCTGTGCCAAAAGCCACAATCCTAGACCTGTTTTTTTGGCACTTCTCTTTCCAAACTGGACCAGAAATGCATTTTTTTGTTCTGTCTTTTTAGCAAACTATGCTTTCCCCTCCCCCCCCCCCCCATCTCAAAAGAACCTTGTTTTGGGCTCAGTTTGAGTTTGGAATGTCAGCCATGTTTTTTTTAGCCTAACCACTTTGTTCACCCCTTCATACTTGTACAATCCACATCCTGTGCTCCTCACTTTTCCTTTAGTGGTGACCGGGCCGCATATAGAAGTTGATAAACTGCTGCAGCTTGGTTACCAGAGGTCTGCCGTTCAGCCCGGGCAGGAGAAACTCAGGCTCTTTAAACCAGAGCTCCGAGGTTCAATCCCAGTTGTGATGACCAATCCAAGAGCAACTGTTATTCCTGATGGCATTGAGGGCCCAAGGCATCGAATTGTGTGTTAGAAATCTCTAGTGGGAACAGTTTAAAAAGATCCTCTCCCTTTGAAAAATCAGTGCTAACTTTGCCATTGACTTTCAAGGGAACAGAGTCAGGCCATTAGTGTGATAGCAAAAGCTGCTTTTTCTCATCTTTGATTAACACTTCTTCATATTTATTTTGAGAGAATCACTAGGCATTTGCATCTCATGAAATATAACCTGAATAGTTTGAATGAAAAGGAAAGTTTGGGTCCAGATTTAACAAAATAAATAACTGAGAAGTGAATCAGTGAAATACCACAGGGAGTGGTGGAGTGATCATTCCATCTCTGCTATTTACTTCAGAGTCAGAAATTGCAAGCAAACATCCAATTTAAATACGAAGAAATAAGATGACCGATTAATGTTTTCCTTAATTTTGGAGTCTGTGAAATGCATTGGTGACCCCAGGCTTCCATTCAGGACAGTGTTTAAGTCCTCTTGAAGTGAATTGCTCTTAAAAGTACCGTTAATGTTAAGAATGTGCTTAAACTTTATCCTAAATGGGGATGGGTTTATGTATGTGCTTAACTGCTTTCCTGAACTGGGCCTTCAGCTTAGTTCCTAGTGGATAGTTGCCTATGACTCAAAAAATCTCCATCTCAGTTTATCCTAAATTTTGCACCCTTTTCAGCATATCCTACAGAGAATCTGAAGACTAAATAGACCCTAGGTATTTAGGTGCCTAAAGATGCAGATTAGGTACCTAACTTCCATTGATATCAATGGGAGTTCGGCGTCTAACTCACTTATCCACTTCAGAAAATTCCACTATCTGCATCGTTAGGTACCTAAATACCTTTTTAAAAAAAGACCAAACTACCCTTTACCACAGTGAGAGTTGTAAAATGCAAAAACATCAGGCCACATCCTCAGCTTGGGTAAATGAGCACAGCTTCATTGGTATGAACAACTAAATAAGTCACTGCAAGAATTTGTTCACTCCATATCTCAACTGAGACACATTGCCCTACTGTATTTTCCACTGCATCTATCCGATGAAGTGAGCTGTAGCTCACGAAAGCTTATGCTCAAATAAATTTGTTAGTGTCTAAGGTGCCACAAGTCCTCCTTTTCTTTTTGCGGATACAGACTAACACGGCTGCTACTCTGAAACATGGCTAAATAAAGCACTTATCCTTGACAGACAGAATTATAATTCCAACCCATTCCATCAGTCTTAAATGCTGTTTTAAAATGCCTCCTTACAAATTACACAATTTTTTTTTCAAGTAAATAAACTGATAGAGCGTGAATTTCAAATCTCCATAGACACCATTTCGTGTCTGTATTTTTGCAACTGAAATAAATTTCAGGCACACAAGCTACCATTTTGGACTCCAGCTGTTTGAGCGCCTGAAAATCAGGGGCTCAAATTTCAGTATGGTAGTATCTGCCCACAATTCACTGGGGTCACAAAAATACAGATGGAGTTGGCCTCAAGTACTAAACTGTGCCTGCAGAAGGAATCGGTTAGGCAGATCCTGAGAATCTGACTGTGCTAAGTATGTACATTCATTCACAAAACCTACATTATTAATTTGGATGCATTCTTAGGGAAATGACACATTTGTAAATGTTTATGAATCCACAACATCCAGGGAAAAAAATAAGATGTTTGGCTTTTGGTAGAGGTCATTTTATTCACAAAACTGTACGGGTTTTTCTAACAAACCACTTGCAGTCTGCAATTTTCTGCAAATGTACATTGTTGCTAAAAGATACTGTTGGATAAACTAAATTTGCTGCATTAAGAATAATTCCAAGAGAAATTAGAGAAGCAGATGAGTTCTGAAAGAAGTATTTAGTACTTTGTGTTAGCTTGTATATGTGGCATATTAAATCTGATCAGTATGTTGAGTATGAATTGGGAAATTACTAGGTTCTGTGATAGAGCAAATTTATCATTTCATGTTTTTAGCTAACGCTTTCTGAGTTTTCTTTCCATATGATTCTGCTATGAGATGTTGTGACAAATATGACAATAACCTACAATATCCTGGACAAACCTTTATTGACTTCAGTTTAATATGATAGGAGTTCATTATATCAAATATTCAAATGTTGATGTACTATTAAGGATTTGTATATATTTCCTTGAGGGTAGGGGACCACAGCCCTCCAGGAACTAAGAACAGCATGACTGGGTGTGCTTCCCCACGCAGGCCATAAGAGAGCTGAGTTAGGCCAGGTGGTCCCAATCAGCCAATTAAGTTGCAAAGAGGGGGAGGGGGTTGTAAGCTGAGTGGAGGATGCTAATTAGAAGGACGCTCACCTGTGAGGGAACAGGTGGGGCTTCTCTGAAGCAGGAGGCTGACAATAGAGTGGGGCTTGGGGAGGAAGTAAGCCTGCAGTCTTGCTCCCTCAGGTAAGGGAGATAGCAACACCTGAGAAAAGGGAGAAGAAGGGTTTATCTGTTGACTGAAGACAGAGGGGTCTGACTAGGAAGACTGAAGAATGAAAAGCGTGGAGAAGCATGATAGGAATTAGTCCAGGGGCGAGAGCAGCAAGGTAGATGTGGTCTCAGACCTTCACTGCTTTCTGTAAGGCCCAGGAGTGGAACCCAGAGTAAAGGGTGGGCCTGGGTTCCCTACCAACCACTGTAGAGTGGTGTTGCTTGGCCAGTGAATAGGAAGACTGCTGGAGTGACATTGTTAGGGACGGGGGTGGGAGGACTGCTTAATGCTGCTGGTGCAGAAGGACTTTGAAAGACGGGGGAATCACAGTGTGACCTGACTGGAGAGCCAAGTTGTGAAGCAGCCGTACTGTGACTCTGTGAGTGGGAGGAGAGCTCCAAGTTGGACGACCAGACAGCGGGCGCTGGACTTGGCAGAGCTAATCCCCAGCATCACCAGAAGACGATGCTGCCCTGACGGTGAGTAGCACACCCTGTGACAGGCAGTTAGGCAAACTCACTCAGGTTGCAACACCTCCAGAGAGCTACCACCACCGGGGGAGGAGAGGCTCCTATATACTCGTTCAAACTGGATTCTCCAGGGACCAACAGACAAAGAAAGGTCCTTTGGATAAATACCCTGAGTGTAAAGCGACTCAGGGCCTTCTTTCCAGTCCCACAACTAACAGGACCTCTGGTCCAAGGGGGACCCCCAATCCTTAGGGAAGCGTTGGAAGGTCTTTGACCCTCTGAGGCCCCATAAGACTTTGGTGCTTGTTCTGAGCTGAAACAGTGATGAGCTTGTGACCATAGGAAAACCCCTGTGTGGGGTTTGAAGGATTAATTGCCAACCAGAACCCTTGCCCAAGTGAGGGGGTAATTTCTCATAAGCTTGTTAGCAAGCATTAGAGGTTCTTTTATTGTCTTAATATGTTTTCTGTGTCAAGTTTTTACCTTAAGAATAAATGAGCTTGTTTAGAAACAACTGCGTGGTAACTTAACTGAGGCAGTTAGACGGTGTACCATCTCTGAGAGAAACAAAGCAGGCCTGCTGAAGTAGTCTGTCTTTTTGCTGCAATACAGTGGAGGCAGGGAATTGTTCAACCTGGAAACACTTGGGTCAGAAGGGAGAGAGATGCATATCTCCACCCAAGAGAGCGATAGCTGGGGAGCCAGAAGCCTAAGAGTGGGGAAGACCACAAAGGGGAAATAGGGGTGCAGTTGCCCTGAACCCTGACAGATGTATCCTTTCTACAGGGGCTGTATATGATGAGTGTGAAATTCATCTCTGTACAGAGAAGCCATTACAAGGTCTGTGCACCACTTATGTTCTCAAAATTCGCAGTGCATAGGCCTTGTGCTTGACTTCTGGACATCAGTGTATTTCACATTTAGGGCATATTTTCTAGAATTGGATCGATCTCTAGCGGCCTGATTCTCGCTTACAATAAGGAACCTGTCCATAGATTCGAAGGCCACAAGAGACCACTGTGTCATCTAATCTGGCCTCCTGCATAATACAGGGCATAGAACTTACCCAAAATAATTTCTAGAGCATATCTTTTAGGAAAAACATCCATCTTGATTTAAACATGGTCAGTGATGGAGAATCCACCGCAACCGTTGGTTAATTGCTCCAATGGTTAATTACTCTCACTGTTAAAAATGTATGCCTTATTTCCAGTCTGAATTTGTTGAGCTTTAACTTCCCAGCCACTAGATCATGTTGTACTTTTCTCTGCTAGATTGAAGAGCCCATTATTGAATATTTGTTCCCCATGTAGGTACCGATATACTGTAATCAAGACATTCCTTAACCTTCTCTTTGTTACGCTAAATAGATTGAGCTCCTTGAGTCTATCGCTATAAGGCATATTTTATAATCCTTTAATCATTCTCGTGGTTCTTCTCTTTCCAATTTATCAACATCTTTGTTGAACTCTGGCCACTAGAAATGGACAGTATTGCAGCCATAGTTGAACTGCTAGAGTGGTGTAAAATGTCCTTAGAGTAAACGAGGATCTTGCCCATTTTCTTTGACTTTGTGTTGCTTTTCTGCCCCTTGAATTTTGCTGTGGATTTGGGGGTTAAGGATGCTCAAACCAAAAACTCAGTTGAAACAGCAGAGTTTCCTCTCTTTTTACATAACACATGATATCGTGGTTTAGAGACAAAAACATAAATCAATCAAGGTTTATTCCAAAGGCTTATGAATCTTAATGAACTTTTTGAGCCACCTAGGCTCAGTTTTGCATCAGTAACAAAACTCAGAGGCAGGTGCAATTCGCATGTTTTCAGGTTGGCTTGCCAACCTCTGCACAGCTCTGTCTATCTCAACTGTCTATTTTATCTACTCTATTCGATCTATTTCTATATTGCCCCTATCCCCATGGTATATGAGCAGCTCCCTGTTTCCTCTTTTGCAGTAGCACTGGATAATGTAAGAATAATCTTGTAGATTTGTCTTTAGTTCTGTTGCTGTCTGCTAAGAACGCTTTTCATACTGACGGTATGTACGGTGGTATATAGTCAGGGAATGTTTAACTTGCCAACATCCATATAAAAATATGGACATTATATTCAACATATTAAACACTTGCTGTTGGGAGCTCAGCACATGGGCAGAACTGGACCTTAACTGTGTAATGAAAGCAGATGCATTAAACTGTAAAGACTAAATCCTGAAGCTCTTACTCAGGGCTTGCCTACGCTGAGAAGCTATTGAGAAATATGCATGCATTTAAAGACAGGAGTTGTTGCATACTAACTCTTCATATGGACACTCTTATTCCACATTATTGGTATGCGTACACTGCAGTCAGATGTATGACGGCAGCACGGGTAGACATATATGAGCTTGCTTTAATCTAGCTACTGTGAATACCAATAGCATTGATACCATAGCAACGCGGGTTTCTGTATGGGCTAGCTGCCTAAGTAAAGACCCAGAGTCTGGGGCAGGCTTTTACAACCCACCATAGGCTGGGGAGACATCCTAAAGGTGTCTTTTTGTGGTACAACTTCATTCCACTCATGTGGAATAAGAATGCCTGCATGGGAAGCTAGTGCGGAATAGCTATTCTGAAAGAGTTCCACATTTAGACAAGCCCTCAGACAAAGCTCCCACTGAAGTCACTTGGAGTGTTGGGAGGGTGAGGACCTCAGGATTTGGACCTATGGGTGAAATTCACCCTGTGTCGAGAGTTTGCACAAGGCCTGGGTGACTAGTGCTAGCCCTATGCGTAGGGGTGAATTTCACCATGAGGGCATCACCAGGAAAATGAAAATTGGGACAAGCCATGCCATTCTAATAATGCTGCTCAAATGCTAACTTGTTCTTAACCAACCCTGTTTTTTTTAATTGATGATTACTAAATGCCCCGAGCTCACTTGAAAACTGTGACAGATTGACAATATCCTGTAACACCCTGAATGAACTTTACTGAATTAAGTTAAACCTTATTGAATTAGAGTTAATACCTTGGTGGGTCCATTGTATTGCACAATTTCATTTTTAAGTGTAACTGTTGAATCATAAGTGCTTTCTCTAGGAGGGTGTGGGGGGAAATGTTAATATACCTATTGTATGAGCAATTCTTTAAGAACTCCTGCCCCCTCCCACCCCCACCCCAGAGAGGTATGCATATATTAGTTCAAACTGGATTCTCCAGGGACCAAAAAGCCAAAGAAAGGATTTTTGGATAAACAGCCTGGTTTTAAACCAGCTCAAGGCCTTCTTCCTGAGCCAGCAAACGGACAAGATCCTGGTCCATGAAGGGCCCCAATCCTTAGGGAAGGGTTGGAAGGACTGGGCCTACCAAGGTCCCATAAGACTGGGTTGCTTATTCTGCGCTGAAACTGTGATGAACTTGTAACCACAAGGAGTCCCCTTGGGTGGGAATTTGAAGGACTGCTCCTGCCAAAATCCACGTTGGGGTTGGGGTGAATGTTGGTACGTTTTATTAGGCACCGGTGCCGACTTTTCAAAGTGCTCGACTCCTAGCTCTGACCCAGGCCCTGCCCCCACTCCACCCCTTCCCCCAAAGCCCCACCCTTGCTTCACCCTCGCACCACCTCTTCCTGCCCAGTTCCGCCCCCTCCCCTGAACGTGCCACATCCTCCCTCCTCCCCCTCCCAGACTCCTGCTTCGCGGTGGGAGGGAGGGGGAGGCCGCTGATCCGCGGGGCCTGCTGGTGGGTGGGAGGCGCTGAGAGGGAGGTAGGAGGGAGCTGCTAGGGGGGTTGTGAGCACCCACCATGTTTTCCCTGGAACACCCACGGAGTCGGTGCCTCCGTGTGAGTGTCGGTTTTTAATATTTTCTCTAGGGATTTTTACCTAAAGAATCAAACAGGCTTGCACAGGAAGAGCTGGGTGGTAACTTGTAAGTGTTGACAATCTCTCTCTTATCTGTCTCTGAAGAGAAAGCAAGCAGGGGTGCTTGGCCAGCCTGCCTCTGCTGGGAATAACACAATGAAGGCAGGGAATTCTGCAGCCTGGGAATACTTCAGCCCGAAGGGAGTGAGACGAAGGCCTCCACCCAGAAAGGGAACCTCTGGGGAGCTGGCAGCCTGAGAGTGGGTGCCGATGCTGAGTCACGGAGGGGAAATCCAAGCACAGTTGCCCTGAACTGTGACACACACACTGTGGGCCTGGTTCTCATTTACACTAAGGCCCTTTACACTACTCTGGCAATGGGATTTAAGGTGAGAGTAAATTACATTGGCTCTCATTTTAAAGCCCTTTTACACGGCCACAGCAAGGTAAGGGGGATTTACTGTAAATGAGAATCAGGCCTTTTCAGATATTGCATTTGCTGATATATTTCACCTTCTATGAGGCACACTTTTAGGCGTATCAAATTCTATTTTAATTGGTCATTCTCATGACCTTTCTAAGTACCGCCTTGGTCACTTCCAACACAGATTGGTGGTGGGAGAGCGCTAAAGCGTTTTACACCGGCATTCAGTTACCATGGGCCTGACCCAAAGCCCACTGATGTCAACAGGAGTCTTTCCGCTGACTTCAGTGGGCTTTGAATCCGGCCTTATATCAGCAGGGCTTCCATACCTGCTGCTGTGACATTTCTGGCACCCTGCCTAGTCCTGTTGTTGCTTACATGTAAAAGGAGATTTGCAACATCCAGTTATCCAGGAACAAACCCCTAGTGTAGCTAGCTGAGTTGTTAGATGTTTACACGGTCCTGTGCAATGCACAATAGCTACCTACTGCCCGCAGTAAGAACATTCAAATATGACATTTTGGGTAGAAACCAGCTAATTCAGACTGCTGTCTATCTCTGTGTATTTATATAGCACCCATAAAAATAGGGTTTAGATAGGACCTGACTGATGGTTAGACTACATACTAGCTGCCTACACAAGGGTGAATTTCACAGGAACCAAGTATAGTCTGGTTAAAATGGTCAGTATTGTATTAAGAAGAAAGGCTTAGTGACATGAGTCAAGGAGCATCAGCTATGTTTTGCCATTCTGACACGCTTTGGGGGATCAGCTGGCCTTTGATTCTTATAGTCCATACCGTACATCTGCTTGTGAATGATCACAATGAGATTCATGTTCTTAGTCAGGGCACAGGGGCTGGAATGGGAAGAAGCGATTCTCATTTTTCTTGACTTTAAAATTAGAAAGTTTCTATCTTCAAAACAGCAGCTTTTCCAGGAGTTCTCTGAAGAAAAAAAATAACCTTGGCATGTTACTGTAATTGTCACTTGCTGCTGTTTCCCTCAGCAGTGTTAGGACAAGTGTAGCTTGTACCCTCGAGGCAGACAGCAGTGCTAAATTCTACCCAACTGTGACTGTTGCTTTATTACCAGGAGGACATAGAACTGAGCAGACAGTGCAAAGAAAGATATTTCAGATTCCTCTTATACCCTCAGTTTAGGAAATTACATTTTGCCATGTAGTTTTTAATCTGGTGTATAGACCATACAAAATGACAAGCGGGAATGATTTAATTTTACGATAGCGCCGCACTGGATGGCCATTTTATGTTGCAGTAAAAGAGGGATTTGAAGTATTGGTGTACTTTGCTCTTCCTTCCACTTTTGAGGTCCTTATTTCTTTGAAGTTTGACAATAAAACTCTAAGCATGTTTTCATAGCCTTACTATCTGCTCCGGGAGCCTGAATTCTTACTGCAAAATGGATATAAACAACCAGCTTAGACTGGTAGTTTCTTGCAGTCAGTTTATGCAGGTGTAACTGCACAAGGTAGTGGGGAATCTATTCCTGCCTTTGCGTTGCTGTATGAATCATGTCACAGGATGGGTCTTCTCCTGCCCTGTGAGTACCACTGCCTAGGCTGCTCTTGTGGTCCCCCAACCAAACAAGCACAGGTTGTTTCCATTTCAGCAGGTGTGCATTTATTCTTCAGTTCCAAACAACAGAAGGTACCATAGATATATGGCAAGAGGACACTTGAGCACAGCTTTCTCTCCTCTCTGAAGCTCTCCCTCCCTTTCATTTCCTCTTGCTCCCAAATATATATCCTGCCAGTTGCCTCATCGGCCCCGCCGTTGACACCCAAGCATGAGTAAGCCCCAACAGAAATTAAGCCTGCAGTTTCCCCAGTGCTGCAGCAACCTGAGTAACCAGGGTGCTATGGCGAGCGCCCTGTGACAAATCATAGCTAGATGCTCCCTATCTTGAATGAATCAGCCCTAATTATTTGTTGCCCGGCACTTTGTGCGGTCATTTACACCACTGCAAATCTGCCAGTACTCTGATGTGGTAGCATTTTACATCCACTTTGCGCTGGTGTGAGTGGCGATAGACTCAGACCCAGAATGCGGTTCATAAACATTGTTTTCTTCAAATGTAAAACTTGTTTCCATTACTGGTCCTTGGTTAGAAACCAGGTGACAGATTTTCCAGGCACGTTGGTGTAAATCAGGTGTCAGTTGAAGTGAATGGGATTACACTGGTATAAGTGAGATCAGAATCAGAACTCAGAGGTTGAAAAGACCTCAGAACATTTCTCAGACTTAAAAAACAATTCTAAAAAAGGGTGACTATTTCAGGGTTCTGATTTCGTTCATGCCTTCATTCATTCATATACATATAGTTCAGTACATCCCAAATTTAAACTAGTATGTCAGACAACCAGCTGGTATAAATCAACCTAGTTTCATTGAAAGTCAATAGAGCTACATCTGTTTCTACCAACTGAGAATCTGATCCTGTGTTTTCAGAGACAAAAGTTACTGTGTTTCTCCTGCTGCTTTATTATGCCTTCATGGGAGGCTGATTTTTATAATGTTGAACCTCAAAGGTAGAAATAAAATATTCTTACCACTGTAGTGATACCCCACCCAGTGATGACTTCTACACTGCAAATCTGCATTTGTGTACACTGTATTTCTTTGGGGTACCCAGAAAGGTGATTTAAAGCCATGTAGGGTTTTCTATTATGTAGCAGCTTTGAATAATCATCATGTAATTTACTGCATTGCACCACAGAAATCAAGTCAAATCTAAGGTAAGCTTCCTTTTCAGAGTTCCTTGAGGATTTTTTTTGAAAGTCTGCCAAGCTTAATTCAGCTTTGCGTGCCTTAAAGTTCATGCAGCAAAAATACATACTCCTGCCAAAATTTATTAAACTGGTGATTATTGGAGCTCGGAGGATAATTGCTTAGAGTTCACTTGTTTCTTCGTTCACCTTCTTAATTATTGAAATGACTGAAGTTAACAAGTCTAATCAGATTTGTGGGAGTAATTAAGGTCAGCATTTGTAGGTTCGAGAGAGAGAGAGAGAAAAGGAGGGTGGGTATTACATACAAATGAAATTATTATCTTCGCTTTGATGGATAAGCAGAGAGCAACCTACCAAAAAAAAAAAAAAAAAAAAGAAAAAGAAAAACCTTGAGCAAATTTTCCTCTAAACATTTGTAAGGCTTGAATGATTTTTTTTTAAAGTTTATAATACTCTAACATTTCACGGGAGAATGGGCAAAAGGGAAAAAATTATCGCACAAAGTAGCCTATTACACCCGAATTATTTCACACCCGACATAATTAAAGGAATCTTAATAAATGAACTGCAAAGCGCTGTGGAGTACAAAGCAGAAACAAATGTATTTCATAGTGGGATCTTTGCAGCCTGCTCCTACTTCAGGAGAGACATTCAGGTTTTTTCAAACCACATAGCAAAGTGAAAGGATGCTAAGGACAATGTGGGTATTATTATACACCAGGTTGGCCACTTGGAGGGCAGCATCAGGACAAGTGTCAAGGGTTACCTTGAGGCAGAGACTCCACGGAGCAGGCTCACACCAGGTTTCACAGAGAAGAAATTATCACTGAAGTCAGAATAACTACCTATGCACTAAATTCTATAACACAAAAAATAGTCCTTCACAGAGGTCCAAGGCAAAGTCTGTAAAGCTTAGGCTTCTGACCAAACCAGGTTACTTGAGTTAAAGGGAGAGCTTTTCTGTCCTGATTTCACCCAGGGCAGCCCCCCTTTTTATCTGGGCTGCTGAGCCCTGATTGGCCTCCACCTGCTCCCACCCCTTCTAGATGCTGGAGGAGCAACTCTTACTGATTCTTGCCTGCAGCTGATTGTGGGATGCCTCTCTAGGCAGTCCCTGGAGGTCTAATGTCACTGCTCTTCCCATTCATCAGGACAGTTTGTTAGGGAAGGATGCATCACAGCAACAGGGCCTTCAGTGACAGTCAGCAGATGCTTGGTACATCCTTTCACAGCCAGTCTGATGTAGTGATGTTAATATGGCTTTCTGATCTGGTCCAAATAGTCCTAAGGTGAAATTTTGCTCCTGCTAAGAGGATCAGCATCAGGTCTCTGCATCACTTAAGCTCTTAAAATGAGACTTTATGGCTGAATTTCACCCATAAAGATCTGTCCTTTACTTGCAGATTTAGGCAGTTCCCAGCATGCCATGGCCCCATAAATTTCTACCTGATCATAGTTTTGTTTTCTTTTTCTTCTCATGGATTGGCCCTTTTCTCGAAAACACATGATCAAATCCTTCAGCCATTACTCAGCCAAACTCTTACCGATGTCAGGAGGAGTTCCACATGCATGGCTCATGTCTAGCAGTTTGTCCAGCCCGATGGCAATGGAAAGGGTGGGAGTCAGAGACTGTAAATGGACAAAAAGAAAAGGAGTACTTGTGGCACCTTAGAAACTAACAAATTTATTTGAGCCTAAGCTTTCGTGAGCTGTAGCTCATGAAAGCTTAGGCTCAAATACATTTGTTAGTTTCTAAGGTGCCACAAGTACACCTTTTCTTTTTGCGAATACAGACTAACATAGCTGCTACTCTGAAACCTGTAAATGGACAGTAAATCCGCCCCTAGAACGTATTGGTATAAGATAGGTCTCTTCTGTTGTTCTGCTCTCTTCTCCCTCCCCCGCCCCGTCCTTCGCCCCAAAAGCCAAGTGGTGGAGGGCATTGTGGAGCAGGAGGAGATCTAGATAAGGAGTTCCTACACTCCACAAAGCTTATAGGCCCGACCCATCCCTGGCAGCATAGGGAGCAGAGAGGCACAAACCACCTCTCTTCTGTCTGTACTGGCCCACCGGATGCATGCAGATACAGGACTGTAATGCCACTGATGTCAATAGAGTAACATTCAGGATAAATTGGGCCCAGGTGAAAGAACTCGGTACATGTGGTTAAAACTGGTTGGGAAATGTATGTGTTGTTTTAGTGTTCGTCAAACTTTTGTGAGATGTTTTTGTTTTCCTAGGCCATTTTGTGTGTGTGTGTGTATATACATACATACACACACGTATTTTTTAAATCAAGTTTTTGTTGAAAAACCAAACCATTTTTGTTTTGCAGTTGCCAAAGCCTAAAAAGCTTTCATGTGAAAACACAATCTTTCCAATTAAAGACATATATCCAGGCTTTGGGTTGAGTTTTCCAGTGAATATCTGCCTATTTTAATTGAAAATAATCTGTTGTGAAAACATTCATTTTTGATGAAACGCCATCTTTTGACACAGGTTTTTTGTACAAAACCATTTTTTCTTGTTTTAATATTTAAAATTTGAAATAAAAATTTCAAAGTATTCGAGCATCTTTTATCAGCTGTTTGTTTAATTAGGTGTTCAGGGTCTTGTCTGTAGGGAGACTGTATGTATGTATTGCATTGGAGTTACACTTCTACAGTATGGGGAATTGCAGACTACATGTTTCAAACTACCAGTTTCTATTGTAGAGTAGATATCAGCTCCTCTGTACTCATTTTAAACATTTCACCAGAAAATTTCCACAGACGTGAAACATCTTATTGCAGAAGCAGGAGCTGGGTTTGACAAGAGAAGGCAGCAGTGTGTTCTTACACCATTACACAATCCCACAGCCAATAAAGATTCAAAATCAACTCTCCATCACTTTCAGTTCTCTACTTAGTGGGAGTTTAAATCTTATAACTTGCAATACTTGTATAGTCAACAGAGGGGAATTCCAAATGGATGTCTCTCTGAAACTAAGCAACAGAGGACCAAGACAGAGACTGCACGAGGGATTCTTAGATTAATTGCACATAGCTGATATAAAACCATGAGAACACTTCAATTAACAGGAATGGATTAAGCAACGTCAGGGCTCATTCTGTTTCCCTTGACAGAATAAATCAGGAGTATCTGCATTAAGCTCAACTACATTGTACCAGTGTAAAACTGGTGTGAGATCAGAGACAGGCGTATCAAGGAGGGGAGGGGACTCTGTAATAACCTTTTATGTTAAAAATTCCCATGGCTGGAATCCCAGTTCAGCTCTGCCGAGGGTGGCAGTGAGGGGAACGCTGCATAGGTCAGTTGTGGGCATTTTTACCGCCCCATAGTTTAATCTTGAAATTCAAGCTATGTCTTTTTATGTTCTCAGTCAAATTGTAAGTTGGCTACTGTACCATGTCTCATGAAGCTGTGTCTCCGGGCACAGGCCTACTATGATGGGGCAGAGCAACCCCACTCCAGCAGAGACGAAGATAAGGAAAGCTCATGGGACCAACTAGCCCCGCCCTCTATACTTGCAGCCAATGCCCAACCTGGAAGGGGAATAAAAGGAAAGAGCCTGGCTCATTTCAGGGCTGGCCGGCCAGACAGGAAGATGGAGTTCTGCCTCTCTCTGCCTGAAGCGAGCTTGGCTCGCAGAGTTGCGGAGGGTTGGGCCTGCTGGCCAGAGTAGCCTCAGGGGAGGAGCAGTTAGACCCCAGGAGTGAGTGGCACTTGGGTAAGGGATTGTTTGGGAGCTGAGCCTGAAGGGAAGGACAAGGATGCCCCTGTGGAGGACAGCCCCGGTATTGAGTTGGGTTTGCTGTTTGTTTTGGAATGTTTCAGGGCTGAGCCCCTCCACACCATCCCATCCTCCTGTCTCCGGGGGCATGGGGTGGGAGATAAGACTGGAAGGTTTGCTACACTACACACAGGAGCCATCCGCCCTCACACATAAATATTTTTCTATTATTTCTAAGGCATCCATCATCTTAATATGTAGAATTTATTCCATGTGCATCTCCTTTTGTATGGAACTGCCCCTGAATCACAAAGGAAGTCTGGCACAGTCAGGAGCTGAACCTATTTCTCTCCAGTGTCTTCACCGCAAGACCATCCTTTCTGTAGCATGGCTTTTCCCCATGGGCTTCTAGGTGCATCTTGCTTTCGTTTGGTCTTCTAGATTGTAAAGTCTAAGGGTCAGAGACAGTCCTGGTGATTGTGTCTTCTACAGCAGGATTTCCAACTGTTTGATAGGGTTGACTTCCTACAAGGCGTTTATTGAGTGAACATTTCCCCTCCCAGTTACACCTAAATTGACCACCTCCCCTTCCCTTCATGATCACAGAGCCATGACAGAAATTGTTTCTGTGAGGGAGTAGCATTTAGAAATGATTTAATATGATTTTGAAGATGGAAACGTGGAGGAGGATCCAGTAACCAGCGACTCTCTCTGGTAGTTGGGTTTGTATAGTGCCAATCATATGGTCAATAATAGAGCTTATGCTGAGGGTAGAAATTCCATTTGGAGAAGGATTTTGAGATTTTAAAATTTGGTGTCCTTCCAATTTAGAACAAAACCAGAAATAATGGAAATTCTCAAGTGGAATTTTTATTTTTTAAGGTTTAATTTCTGATCTCTCAGTCAAAATGTTGGACAAAATTGAAATACTTCTTTCCAGTTTTGACTTTTTTTTTGTTTTGTTCATATATACGATTGTACATTTTCTTTTAAAAATTGAAATGAGAAATGGGAATGAAAACATTCTGTGCCCGGGAAAGCGTTCCTAGATTATTCCCTATGCAGCATGAAGCACAGAGTAGCACATAGTGTGGGCTGAGAAACCATTGTTGGATTTTTTTTTTTCTCTGAAATGAAATTTCAGGAAAATCAACACAGTTTTGCAAAGTATTTTGACTTTGACAGAACAACGTTTTCTGATCAAAACTGGCTCTGTCAAAGTTTTCCGACTAGCTCTACTAATAATACTGAATTTCTGACCCTGTTAGGTTGTCAGTTCACAAGTGTATAATAATTTTAGAGGGACTCACCTTTACGAGAGAGGTAATTGCTAACTGATTTCTCTCCGTTGTTGTTCTAAGCTAAACTTACAGGCTCTTTATACCGGAGATGTTTATTTTTTTAAGAGCAGTCTGCTCTGCACAGTTATCAAGAGGACACCCCCCGCCCCTGCAATCCACCCATATAAAACACTTAATTACTCTGCAACTGTGCATATGAATTATTTTATTTTATTCCTTTTTAGATAACATTGTTCTCATTTATCAAGAGAAGAAGCCCATGGTTTTAAATATGCTAGGAGAGAAGGCACAATTATCCCCTATGAATTATCCATTATTTCTTGCCATTATAAATTAGTGATTAGACGTCTCCAACCTAGATGCTGTCTTCCAAACTGAACAATATCAGGATGACCTCAGGCGACTTCATTGTGAATTGAGACCTATTTCTAACTCGACAATTTCCCTCTATAGGAATGGTATTATCTGTGGACCTTTTTCAGCCCTAGCTTCATTTTTATGCTCAGTCTGAATAGTAACCAAAGTTACCTGTCACATTCCTTGCTGGTTCCTGTCTTGAACAAGTCACGCTTGTCTTTGCTATGTGAATTTAAGCATACCAGTGCAGATGCTGGGGAAGGAAATATTGTCTAGCAGGCATATGAACACGGGGCACTACAAATCAGGACATTTGGGTTCTATCTTCACCTTCGCTGCTTGTGGGCCTCAGGTGAACACATTGTGCTCCAACTGAAGTTCGAGTGAGCAGGATTTTGCCCTTAGCCCCTTTGGCTTTGCTTATACAAGAGAACTTTAGCTTGCTAACCACCATTTGGTCCCCCTAGGACATCTATCACACCTTGAGTTCACACACAAAAGTGCTCCTAACAGCATGCTGCCATTACAATCTTGTTTTGGATTCGACTTTCTTAAAGCAAAGGCTGACCACTGTATGTTATCCCCCTGCACCAGTCTCAACCAGCCAAGTGTCAGCATGGATGGGAATTACTGGTATAATAGCCCCAACTTTGAAAATAGTCCTCTCGCTATTGTCCCAAAACACACTGCTTAAATAGCCTCTCTGGTGTACTTTCTGTAGGAATCAAGCTGTCTGGAAGTTGCTTATCTGTGCTGTACACGCCATGGGGCTCAGCTGAGTTATTTTCAAGGAGCCGGACTCAAACTGTCAGAGAAGCATGAAAAGAACAATTCCCAAAGTTACACAGTAATCTCACTGTAAAGAGCTGGAAAATGTCAGATGTTGCTGCAAGAAATAGCTATTTGGGAGCTAGGAGCAAAGCGTCTTCATGAGATTTTTTTTTTTCCCCCGTCTGCCCATGTGCCAGACCACTGCACTTAAATAGCATGCTTGACTTCCATACCTGCGATCACATTTCATTCTTGTGGTGGTTAGAAGTTGTGCTCAAATCATCTAACATGGTTCATTCCTGTGTGTGGATAGAAAAAATAACGTGCTAACCATTTCGGACAGTTATTAATTATTTGTGTTGCAGTTGTGTCTAGAGGCCACCAATCAGAAGAAGGATGGTCTGGTGGTAAGAGACACCCTGGTTCAATTACCTGCCCTACAACAGATTTCTTGTGTGACCTTGGGCAAGTCACTTGGCCTCTCTGTGCCTCAGTTCCCCATCTTTAAAATGGGGATACCACTCCCCAACCTCACCAGGGTGAGGATAAATACATTAAGTCAGTCCAATCACTGGAAGGTTTTTTTTCAACAGGTTTGACAAACATCTGTCACGGTGGTCAAGGCATATTTAACCCTGCCTCAGCACAGAGGTCTGGACGAGATGATTTCTTGAGGTCCCTTCCAGCCAGAGGCAATGCTAGGTGGGCAGGGGCTGCAAGGTCATGTCCACCTGTCCCACCCCACCCACGATTTGCTGCTTGGCTTCGACTACTGAACATGCTCACGTGGACTAAGTACGTTCAGTAACCCTGCTGAAGCCGACTCTCCCCCCACACTCTGTCCCCCTAATATCGGCAGGCATGGGTTGTCTCTGCTTCCAGCCCTATGAGTCTATAATTAAAGATGGTGAGGTGCTCAGAAACTCAATTAATGGGGACTATATAAGCGCCGCATAGTGTCTTAAGCTGTGCATCCAACCACCAGTGTTAAAATCTAGTTCTTCAGCAAGACTGTGACATGTTTTCCCTGTTCAGATAGTTCAAATAGGGCCTGTTATATTTTGTTTAGTCCCAACCAGGTTTAAACAAGGTTATTTTTGTTTAGAGGAGGCAGGAAGGTCAAATGGGCTTGAAGGGTTTTTATGTTTCAATGGATGTCTTTTTAAAGGCGTGGAGGGGAAAATCAATTTCTTTTTCTTTTACTCATGAACCATTGCTTAAAGAATCACTTATCCATAGGGAGAAAGACAGCTTTCCCCCCCCCCCCCCCAAAAACAAACAAACAAACTGTTCTTTCATAAGGATTTACTTACTTTGTCTTTTGAAGATATATCTATATGTAGGCAAAGAACTGGTCCCAGTCTGGGAGTAGCAGTCTCCAGGTGGTGCCATCTGGTCATTTGAAAAATCATATTCAGAAGGGATTTTTCCTCATTGATGCTTACAGATCTTTGTAGCTGTAGGTGGCACAGAATCCCACTGCAGGAAGTGTCTTTGAGTGTGTGGGGGAAGCCCAGTGTTAATGTTAAAGCTCAGGATTCTTCTAAACATTCAAAGTTGCCAAATGAAAGCCCAGACCCTGCAAACACTTATGCAAGTATGCTTAACTTTATGCAGAAGTTTAAATAGTCTACTCAAGAGCAAAAAGTTGAGCAGGCAGACCAATGCTTGCAAGATCAAGGCATTAGTTGCAGTGTTGATTAGTCTTGCAATCTGATTGTGAGTCTCATGACATTAAGGAGCAGGCCCCCCTCCCTCCCCCCCTGCATGGTAATACATGATTACATGAGTCTCAATTTAAATGTTGTGTTTAATGAATGTTTCTAGACCTCATGATTGCAGTGGGAAGTTTGACGTGATTTGCGTGTAATCTAAAGTCTTAAAAACTAAAAGCAAAGAAAAAAATCCCTGCTTTTTAAAAAAATGCCTTTTAAAGACCATTTCAATATTTTTTGGGGGGGAGGGGGGTGATAACGTATAATTTTTGAATGCTTGGGAGTGGCACTGCTTCACCTGGGCTGAAAATGTGTTTCCTTAGGTCTTTCATCCTATTGGTGTCGGGACAAGCAGTCTAGTATGGGTAATTTCAGAGCCATGCCACAGTCATTCATAGAATATCAGGGTTGGAAGGGACCTCAGGAGGTCATGTAGTCCAACCCCCTGCTCAAAGCAGGACCATTCTCCAAATTCAAGCCAAACCTTTTTATAAGGCTAAAAAAATATATATATTTTTTAAATTCCTGGATGCCTCTGCAATTTTGGGTTCCAGCGGAGATATGAAGCAAACTAGTGACAATAATAATAAAGAACTGAAAGCATAGAAAGATCTTAACTAATAGATCCTTGCAGTGCTCCTCTGAACTAGGGAATTCCCATCTCCACTTCACAGAGGCACAGAGAGGTTACGTGACCTGTCCTCTGCCTCTAAGTGAGTCAGTCTCAAAGCCTGCAGGTCTCTGACAAAGGAGGGTCTTCAGCGGGACTTGCATGAGGAGAGGGCAAGGGACTTCCAGTGGAACTCCAAACATTGAGTGCAACTGGAAGAAGACTCAGATGTTTGTGTGAGCAACTGACAAGTGGATGGAAAAGGCTAGAGTCACTGGTGAAGCAGGGGGAGCAGAGGACAGGGAAGATATGGGCAAGGCTTTTGATGGTGATATCAAAAGTTTGAACTCGATGTGGTGCTGGGGGGAAACCGGTGGAAGGAGGAGATGTTCAAAACAACTGGCAAAGAAAATGGTTACTTGGGAAGAGGATTTTATATAGACATGACTGTGTGTATGTGTGTGCGTGTGTGTGTGTGAGGCAGGTGGGGGGGGGGAATAGATGTGAGACCAGATGCTTGGGTGACGGTCCCTGTAAACATCTGCCATGCTTCCTCATTTTCCACCTTGAAGTCTGTCTTCAAACTTTCCTTTGCAGATATGTGTGCAAAAGTCTTGACAACCAACAATTAGGCTGTAGGTGCACACAGACCACTGCCGACCACGCTGACCAATATTGTCTCATTGTTTCCTTGCACTCCCTGATCTCTCTCTTCACTTATGCTAAGATTGTAAGCCGTTGGGAGTGGGAACCATATTTTCATTCTGTGTTTGTACATCACCTACCACTATCTGTGACTGGGATGCCTAGTTGCTATGGTAATACAAATAATAGAGTCAATTTGAGCAATAACAGAGGCCTAGTTGAGAGCTGAGATTGGGATAGAGGTAAAAGAACAGGTCTGGCAGTGGTTGCTTCACTGGAGAACTGACCAACATAATTTCTCAATGCTGAACTGGAAGCAGGTCAGATACCCGCAAGAAGTAAGCACTTCAAGGTGTCTTCGGGCAATGTAAAGAGAGAAATATTTTATCTCTAGCACATCCAAACTTTTATTGACTGAACTGCTTTAGCAAGGGACCTAGTTAAAAGAGGAGGCAGAAATTGTAAAGTCAAGCACCTTGATACAATCTCACCAGCCTGGCTTGGTGACTGGACCACTTGGAACTCCAGCTTTCAGCTGTTGTAAATCAGGTGCGGAAGGCTAAGTTCATTACCAGAGGGGATACGCTGGAAGGAAAGCTGCAGATAAACTGATCAGCACTGTGGTCTGCATGTTGTCATGGCTAAGAGGGCTTGTGATTAAAAACTAAAGCCTTAATTGTAATTGTCACTTCCATATTTAGTCACCTCAAGGCATGAAACATTCTGCTTAAATATTAAACAGTGAAGTTCTTGGGCCTGTTATATCAGCACTAAATCAAGATTCAAGGTGCATTCCAAGTGTCGGCACTGGACTTCCCTATTGCTGATGTTGCAATGTCCCTTTTCAGATGACCATGGCTGTTAATCTCATTAATATGTATAACAGAGTAATGATGGTCTTGTGGTTAAGACACTGGACTGGGAGTCTGGGAAGTGTGGTTCAGTCCCTGTGTGACCTTGGACAAGACACTTAATTTCTCTTTACCCTACTCTCCTTCTGTAAAAGGACACACATACTATGGTGATAAAGGTGATATTAGCACCTCAGTAGGCTGTCACATGTACATCAGTGATATTAAGGAAACAGAAAGACATGGAGAAGGATCTGTTCACCATGAAGGCTTGGTAAAAAGACTGCAAACGTAATAGGATGGGGTGGATCATGTTAAGATACTATCAGACAAGGTTATGTACAACAAAGTATATCCTTGTACTTAACATAATAAAGATGTTATTCTCCATCTTAATCCAAGATTAAATAGAATCATAGAGCAATACGGTTAGAAGAGATGACAAGGGTCAGCTACTCTAACCCCCTGGCAGGATGCAGGATTTTCTGTCTCTTAACTATCCAAGCAAGATAGCTCTCCAGCCTCCTTTTGAAAACCTACACAACTTCCCTAGGCAGTCTGTTCCATTGTCCTACTGATTTTACAGTTAGTAAACTTTCCCTGAGATTTAATCTAAATCTGCTATGCTGTAGTTTGAACCCTTTGCCTCTGGGCCTGCCCTCTGTGGCAAGAGAGAACAATTTTTCTCCATCTTTTATATGGCAACCTTTTAAGTATTTGAAGACTGCTGTCATGTCCCCCCTTAATCTCCTCTTTTCCAAACTAAACATATCCGGTTCCTTCAGCCTTTGCTCATATGGCTTGCATTCCATCCCTTTGATCATCTTTGTCACTTGCCTCTGGATCCTTTCCAGTTTCTCTACATCCTTTCTATACACTGGTGACCAAAATTGGACACAGTACTCCAGCTGAGGCCTTACCAGCACCCAGTAGCTGGTACTATCACCTCCTGTGACTTGCATGCTATGCCTCTGTTTAATACAACCCAGAATTGCATTTGCCTTTTTTGGAGCAGCATCGCATTGCTGACTCACGTTGAGGTTGTGATCCACCACAACTCCCAGATCCTTCTCAGCAGCGCCGTTGCCAAGCCTGTTATCCCCCATTCTGTGTTTGTGCATTTGGTTTTCCTTCCTTAAGTGTGGCACTGTACATTTGTCTTTGCTGAATTTCATTTTTTGTCCATAGCCCAGTTCTCCAATTTATCAAGATCCCTTTGAATTTTAACTCTATCCTCCAAAGTGCTTGCAACCCCCTAGCTTTGTGTCATCTACAAATTTGGTCAGTCTGATCTCTCTCGGTCATTAATAAAGATGTTAAACAACACTAGACCCAGAACAAATCCTTGTAGAACCCCATTTGAGACTTTCCTCCAATCTGACATCATTCCATTAATAATTATTCTTTGTTTGCTATTGTTTAACTAATTGCATATCCACTTCATGGTAGTTCTGCCAAGCCCACATTTCTCTAACTTATTTATGAGAATGTCATGCGGGACTGTGTCCTGTAAGCAGTGACTTGGGGGTCAGTGATTGTGGTGTGTGATTTGCACCAAAGCCAAAGAAATTACTTTAAATTGTACACAGAAACAATCCATAAAATTTTGCTCCGTGAATGTTTGTTGCGGAACTGGGTAAACTGCATTAGTTTTGTAAGCATCTCCACTGGATGTGGCAAGGCGCTAACATCTAATTTAAATTAAGTCTTCAGTACCTTTGTATTGAGGAAACCTGATCTGGGACACCATATAGTAAACTGTAGCCAGACTGTGCTACAGAATGGCATCTCAAGAGTGGATCCATCCCTGTGATTCACCATTCTAGCCACTGAGGGCCTGCTGGGAGTTTCAAGTAGGCTCTACAGAAGATTTCTGGGTGAAACCGAAGAGAATCCAGACAACCTAGTTGCTTTTGAGAAAGAGAAGCTGCAGGCGTGTTAAAGTAAATGCTCACATTTGTTTACCTGTTCAGAGAGAGAGAATCTTTGTCAGGCAATAGTGTTAAAATGCTGTCAGTGTTTATGTGGCGGCAGACAAACGGTTTGCCTACAAGAAGCACATAGACAGGAAGCTTGTGTGGCTGCATGTTCCGGGTGTTGGGGGACCTGGGAGTTTGAGGCAAGATTTAAAAACGCGTCCAGCTGGAAATGTGAGAAGGAGCATGGATCTTGTCATGTATTTATCTGACTGGAAAGGCTTTTATGAGTTGAATTAACCACACAATTTAGTGCAAAGTAATGACCATTTTGCTATGAGAGTGCTGCTCTTAACACATTTCATCTTGCAGCAAGAAGATCAGAAATCAGAGTACTGTGGTTTGGCTGAAACATACAATTTCAGTGCCTCATATTCCACTGTCTTTGCACCTTCTGTCATCATTGACACCAGTGCAAAGTGGTTATAAAATGCTACTAAATCGGGGGGGACATGTTTTACACCTGCCTTGCACTGGTAGAAATGACTGCCCAAGGTGTTAAGCAGTGGAGAATCAGGCTGTAACATTTTCATGCTTAATAGGGTTATTCAGAGGCCTTACACTCAAGAAGGAAGGGAAGTTACTGGAAAACATTATATTGTGAAGCATTTGCTCAGTAACTGCTTTATAGTTGCAACTAAGGGTTTGTTTTCTAAACAGCCTGGAACTTTTTAAAAATGTGGTTCTAAAGCAAGGCGTAGGGGCTTTTATTAAGGTTACTGGGGCATGTGGATGTGGACTCCTGGGGAAAATGGTTTACAGTGTCTATAGTGGGCCCAGGTATCTCTCTTCCCTTGTATTTCTCCTAGCATAAGTTAAACACAATGGGCCTCATTCTGCAGCCACACTGCAGTAAATCAGGAGTAACTCCACAGAAGCCAGTAGAGTTACATGAGTGCAAAAACAGTGGTGTGTGTGAGAGAGTGCCGAACCAGGCCCAGCACGAGTCAAGAACCTGATCCTCGGCTGTGGCTGAGAATGGCATAATGTTGCTCAGGAGACAGAGAATGCAAATGTAGCCTTGATAATTCCCAATACTGGACTGGCTCAGAGCTAGAGACTGTTAGAGCAGTGTCAGGGTCACCCTAGCTTGTCCAACCAAGAGACTTCTACTGCACCACAAGACTGCTGGGGTGATGGGAAGCTGTTGTACCCTTGCACTGGCTGCTGGGAGGTGGGGGTGGCAGCATAGCTGTTTATACTGGTCGTGGGAGATGTCCAGAGGAAGGTGTGAACCGCGACACCACCTTTAGGATGGCTTTGTGATGCCTCGGCATACAGCTGTTGCAGTGCAGCTGAAGATTGCAGCTGAAGACGTAAGGAGGGACGGTTCAGTGGTGAGGGCACTAACTTAGGATAGGACTTGGTCCAGTTCCCTGCTCTGTCACACTTCCTGCATGAGCTTGGGTGAGTCACTTTGGGTCTCTGTGCCTGAGTTCTCCATCTGTGGACAGTAGCAAATTCCTACCTCACAGGGGTGTTTTGAGGATGGATGCATTAAAGTTTGTTAGGTATTTTGGTAATGGGCAGCACATGAGTGCCTTTAATAGATTTAGTGTTAAATCGTAGGGATCTGTCAAGATACTCACAGCGGGGGAAAAAAAGTGATAGTGTCTTTCTCTCCTGCTTAAATCAGAATCATGTCCAAGGTACCTAGTGAATTGGTGGTTGGGACCGTTATATTAATGATGCATGGACTGAGTAAGGAGGACAGTGATCAGATGCAAGGTTTTCCTGGCTTACATACTAAGGATAATTAAACATACTGTAAAATGGAACATAGCAGAGAAGGGAGTTGTACTGGTTTCTAGGCAGGAACTGTGTGATGGCAGGGTAGGCAGGAGATTTTTATGCCGTTATGAATTCTGAAAAATTATCTTGGGGGGCAGTTAGGTCCCAATCATGCAATCAGATCCATTTGGGCAGACCCACTGAAGTTTAATGGGGCTCTGTTTGGATTAAGTGATCTGCTCACATGGATCCAGTTGCATGATAAAGGTCTTTGTGATTAATGGATTGAAGGATACTATCTGGCGCATCATGGTTGACTCTGCATGGGATGTTACCAGTTTGAAGTTAAGTCACATTAAGTGAGGATTACACAGAAACCTGAACCCTAGATCTGAATGTCCCATAGACTTTGGGGAAGTTGGGGTGAAGCTGAAGGTCCCAACTTGATACGTCACCCACCCCCTTTCTATAATGGACTGAACCAGTAAATCTCATAGGTAGGGGAAATTCAGATACATAAGCAATCCTTATGGCTCAGCCTCATCTCAGATTATAAGGCTGATTGCAATAATAGAATAAGTTATCCTTTGCAGACTTGACTGTTTTAGGCTGCCTTATAAGAATGGGAGTTTGGGACAGTGGGATCTTCAATATTTGACACTCAAGGTAAGGATTCTTATTGTAAACAGATGTGTTGCTGACTTTTTATTATTATTATTATTATTATTATTATTATTGTGAAAATAATAATGAGGATCAGGCCAAAAAATTTATTCTGGTTGGATCAATAATTGAATTCTGATACTGTATGGAAAACAAGCCCTCTATCAATCCCTCAAAAGAAGAGTTTAGAAATAGAAAAGAATCACACATAGAAAAAACTCTCCTTAACTATATGTTTCAGAGTAGCAGCCGTGTTTAGTCTCTATTCGCAAAAAGAAAAGGAGTACTTGTGGCACCTTACAGACTAACAAATTTATTTGAGCATTTGTTAGTCTCTAAGGTGCCACAAGTACTCCTTTTCTTTCTCCTTAGTTGTGTTACAATTAACCACCTCGGGCCTGATTCAAAAGTTCATGTGGCCACCTCTGTTGCGGGCAGCAGGGACCACCGGACTGGGAGTCAGGAGAAATGGGTTCTCTTCCTGCCTCTGCCACAGACTTCCTGGGTGACTTTAGACAAGTCCATTTCACCACTCTGTGTACCTCTATTTCACTAACTGCAAAATAGGGTTAAAATGCTTACCTACCTTTGAGTCCCGTGGATGAAATGTGCAGTGAAAGAGTTAAGGATGACTATTATTCATTCATTCATAGAATGGATAAGGGGCTGCACTCCACTGTATGAAGGCTATCTGTGACTTGGTTGTTGGGATGATTACTGTATGAAGATGCTGGTTTAGTTGAGTAGGGAGTTGTAAATGAAACAATGGTTCAAGATAAGCCACCCCGGAAATCATTTCAGAGTTAAGAGACAATGACCCAGCAACTAGCAGTGAAGATTCTAGCTCTTGGCTCCAGTCGAGTTATAAAACTTGTTTTTGCCACATAGGGCCCAAGTGGGAGGCATCAGAAAAAAAGGAACTCTGGCTGCACAAAATAAATGACTCTTCACTTCTGTAAGGGAGGAGCTGTTGAGGCTGTAGTTGGTGAGCTGTGTAGATTGAGGCCCAGAACCCACTGGGTTGTCTAAAGAAGCTAGGCCTAAGATTGTAGAAATGGACAAATAATTGATTTTTCTGTTTGACGGCAGTTCTGAAAAACTGGAGAGTTGACAGTCAACCTGAAACAGAAGAAGAATGGTATTTTTTCAGTAAATCAAAATGTCAGGGGAAAAAAATTAACTTCGGGTTGAATGAAACCATTTAAAAAAAGTAGAAGTCTAGATTCACAAGCGGACTTAGGTGTCTTTGGGATTCATAAAACACAGGCTGAGGTGGTGGGGACCCCCCTCCCTTACCCTAAAGCTCAGAACACAGACACACTCATCTGCCATGTGGGAGAACCAAGTCTGAAATCTTTCTCTGGAGCAGAGACTTGAATTTAGATTCACCCCCACCCAGATGACCCAAATAATTACTATTCTATCATTTCATTTCCTTGTAAATTTTTTGGCTTTTCATCCTGATTTGAGATGAATTTTTTCTTCGTAATCTCACAATTGTTACAGGATGGAAAAATCTCTTTTCTGACCACTTATATTCACAACACTCCTGGAAGATGTTTAAATCCTGAAATATCTTTATTTTAAATTTAAATAGTAATTTAATAACCTCACAAGAACATTTCTCCTTCTACAGGCTTTGTGAATGCTTTTTTATTTAATACCACAACAGGACTTTCTTTTTAATCATGAACCAAATAGCCATATCTCTAAAAATGTACTGGGTACCTGTTACGAAGAAAAATCAAAGCTGCCTAGATATCTCTGGATGTGGTCTTTTTGGCGGTGGTTCTGCCCCCCCCCCCCCCGCCCCCCCTGGAGCTGCAAGTGTTACTTTTTTTCACAAGTATAAACTAAATGTATTCACTCTGCTTTGATGTTACCTTTCAAGATGTACTGCTGTATTTTGGTACACAGTGAATGACTTTCTTTTTGCTTGTCTTTTTCAAAACATAAATTCCATTGGGAATACACTTCTGTGATTAACCTCACTTCTTCACACCTGTCACTCATAGATTCTGCAGTTGGCATCAGTTTTATCTTGGGTTTAAAAACCTTGACGCGAAGGAAATTGACTTATAAAAACATTCTGAGGTAGAACATGACTAGTGTGTAATTTTTGTTGTTCATTTATTTATTCTGTGTATGTTTTGTGTTTTTGTTTTTTTGACTCATTTGATTGCTAGCATATCACGACTGAGGAAAAGCTCATGCAACTGGATGAAATACAGAGGGGGGGAATTTTTTTTTTTCCCTATCGCCTTCAGCAGTAAATTAACTCTTGGCGCTCTCTGGAGCATTGCTGGAAGGTCTGAGCAGATTCACGTTGCACTCAGAGTATGAAGCTGTTGACTCCCATTGACTTGCAAGTAAGTTAGAAATGGGCCTTCAGCACTGTGACCAGTCCCATTCGTTCAAAAAACCATGAGTCAGCCTACCCCCAAATCACGAGATATAAAAAAAAATGGGATCTTATCTTCAAGTTTGAGTATTTAGAATACACTAGGGTCAAACATGAAGGCGAGAAACTATTTTTTTAATGAAAGATGACTTTCTCACATAATGGCATGACTTCAGGAGATGAGACTTTAATATAAACTCCAGATATTATGAGTCCGATGGCAAAATAGTGAGATATGGCAACAATATCTTTGCCACTGGGGGGCTGAGAAGCTCCAAAGCCCATCTCATCCATGGACCTTACCATCATAAATCAGCAATGGGCTTCCATCCCTCCTAATATTCAGTCATGGTTTATGTTTAGGTCTATTGTTGCCATCCATAATGAAAAGAGGTCATGTCTCTCTCTGCTGGATTTATACTTGGAATAGCAAATAACAGTGAAGAAGAAAGGCTTTATGGTTGGTGTGTGACAGCTTGGCCAATGCCAAAGATTGAACTCGGGGTCTCCAGAGGCAAATTAGGCACAGAGGCGGGACAGAAGACACATACCACAGCATTTCTCCCTCCCTGCCTCTGGGGATTACCAAGGCAGTAGACAGGATTCAAGAAGTCTGTATTCAATTCCTGGTTTTGCTGCAGGTTTCCTGTGTAGCCTTGGGCAAGTCATTTTTGTTCAGTGCCTCAGTTTCCTCAGTGGTAAATGGAAACAGTTTCTCACATCCTTTGCCTATTATGATGGCAAACCCTTTTTGGCAGGGTCTGTCTCTTTCTTATGTATTTATGCAACATTTAGCCCAGTGGGTCCCTAATCAGGGTAGAGGCCCCAAGGTGCTACTAAAAAAAATAAATAATAATAGCAGCTGCTTGGGAGTTGCTGGCTAATGTTGACTTCATAATGGGGGTGGGTCAGGGTGTGAGAGAAAAGATGAAAGGAATTGAAGGAATAAGTATCTCATGAAATGACAAGGTTGTTCTTCTCAATTCAATCGCTTGTAAATTAAGAAGGGCAAGACCTTTAAACAAGTGGCAAATGTCAGGTCAATTTACTTCTGCAGGATTTTGTTTAGAAATAAAGCTGCTAGAAAACAACCTGATCTGGTATTACGTTCAGTCAGGTGAGGCCATTCAAAGGTAGGATTAATTGTTAAATCAATTGTACATAAACGTTTTCTGTGTAATGAGTGGATGAGTCTTGACTCCCAGGGTGAGAAGTCATGGCGGTACAAATCAGCTTTTTCTTTCCCTGAAGGACAAACTTCTTTTTTTTAATATGGGGGGAAAATACCCCAGTTTCAATTTTCTAAAACCTCCTGGGTTTCTCTGCAAGTTCCACTTTGAGATGAGATAGAGATCCAATACTGCATTAGGTTTGTCGTACACTTCCAGTAAAATGGAATCGACGCTGAAGGAGTTGATTGAATTGCAGCCAAACGGCAAAATGCCATACTGAGGTTTTCAGAGCTGATTCCAGCTCTTACACACACACGAGAAATGATCCCGCTTTAAAATATATATATATATATATACTCCCCCACCGCAAATATAAACCAAAGGAAATTCAGTTAGCCCACAATACTGCAAAAGGAACATCTGTCTAGCTGAGTCCAGGCACAAAATTGACTTGCTCGTCCTAACACTGATTTTGTGCAAGTCTAATGCTATAAGTGAATAGACTTTTCCAGGGCTGATCTAACTTATGCAACACACAGAAATCAGGATGTTCAGAATAAAGGCTGAAAAGCTCCCCAATGTGCCTAGGTATATGAGCATATCACTGAAAACTGTGTGTCACTGGAATTAAAATATGTGCGGTAATACCTTGGAACCACAGGATGGAGTTACAGCTTTAACTTTGGATTTTCTTGACTTAGTCAAACTACTAATGTTGTTTTAATGCACTGTGTACTTTGACTGCTGTGTAAAATTACAGTGGGTGAGAGTCTTCCTTGTGCAGAGGGCCAGAACAGGGCTTATATATTACTTATGTCCCACTTAAACCATATTTTGAGAATTTAAAGTGCTACATGGGCTTTGTGTGGGTGCACAGAACAGCACTGAATTTCACCCATTGAGATTAATGATGGAGGAACTAGTACAGGCAAAGTAACAATTGTCCAATTCATGCAACACTCGTAGGGTTTAGTTCAGTTGGATTAAGAAGTTTCTTCTCTAGACTGCCCCTCATCAGAAGCCTCTTTAGCTTCTGCGTGCGCGCACACACACACAGAGAGCATTGCATCTTTTGAGTGAATATAGTCCTTGAAGGAGCTGGCTCAACACTGCTTGTGACTGAAGTCTTTTGTTTTGTGCAGATGTACTCCATGGGCAATGACATGCAAGCTTCCTCCCACCTATGGGACTCAGCCCTGATCTGCTGGGACCCACCAATGTGCGTGAGATGAGAATTCAGCCTCTGTGGCCAGTTAAGTCCTTGGCCTCTCTGGACTGGTAGCTGGCAAGAAGGGCTATTTGTGCCAGTTGTGTAAGTGGCTTCTGGGTTGTGGACACTTGTCCACTGGGAACTGAAAGAGGACACCAGAAAATCTGTAGATATTAACAGCTGTCAAACATTACTGACCTGAGTCAGATATATAGACAAGCAACCGAGCTTCGAAAAGCTCCACATCCCAATACCAATGCCCCGAGCCATTTTAAACCCCACTCCCCATTTCCTAGTCTCTCACAGTAGCCTTACATAATTGCAGAGCCCATCTTAAACAATCCTCTGCTTTGCTGCTCTTCATGCTCTAGTGGCTGATGGAGTCAAATGTCTCACATACGGTTTCTAGCCTTGAGCAGACAAAGATTCTATTACAAGTGAAGGTTCTGATACCAGGTCAGGTGGATCTTGAAATACTGCTTTCCACAGGGAGGTGGGATTTAAGAATACGGACAGGATTGAGGTCTAGGATGGCTGGAGAAAAGTCTTCCTTTAAGACTTCTGCTAGAGTGGGAAGGAGGGTTGGAGACATCTTGTGAAGAAGCTTTTTCCAGTCAAAGAATGGGGCTGAGGTACGAGAGTCTTGCCCCAGAATCCGATGAAGTGAGCTGTAGCTCACGAAAGCTTATGCTCACATAAATTTGTTAGTCTTTAAGGTGCCACAAGTACTCCTTTTCTTTTTGCGGATACAGACTAACACGGCTGCTACTCTGAAACTTGCCCCAGAATGTATCTCTTTGGGTCAGGGACTATCTTTTGCTTTTGTATCATAAAAGCATGTAGCATGATGAGGTCCTGGACTGTGAGTGCAGTGCCTCGGTGCTACTGTAATAAGAATAATACCTGTTGCTGACAATGCTTGCAGAAGCATCCCCAGAGGTAAAGGGCAGGGCCTCACAAGACCTTGTTGCAATCTTTCAGTCATTCGAGTGGGTCGTGGCTACAAGGCACAGGAACGGGAATCAAAAATGCTGGCTTCTCTTCCTGGCTGTGCTACAGATAAATGTGACCTTGGGCAAAAATAAATCTTCGCTAGTTTCCCCATCTGTGGAAGGGGGACTTATGGGATAAGTTCACTCACATTTGCAAAGCACTTTGAAATCTTTATACGAAAAAGATGCCATAGAAGTTCACAATATTATTACTTCTAATCCATACTCAACCTTTTATGGTTTGTTCGTTCAGTGGAGATACAGTAACTCTTCCTTGGGAATTTTGGAACAGTTCATGAGTAGAGCCGATTAAAAAGTTGTTGGTGGGAGAATTGTGAAACATTTAAAGTTGTATCCATTTTGCAGGGTTTGAAACAGACCCTTTTAAAAACATTATTGGCACATTTTGTTGACCCAGAAGCTGTTTTTTTCAAGAAATAAAAAATTGACAGTTGTGGTTTTTTTTTTTTTTTAAACAGTTGTCAATTTAAGAATTTTGATATGAATTTTAAATACGTAGTGAAATTTTACAAAATCCAAAAAAGTCCTCAGTTTTTCACAAAATATTTCACTTTTTGGAGAAGGATATTTTTCTTCAGCCAAAAAGCTCTTTGTTCAAAAAATATTTTCACCAGTTCTGTTCATAAGACTCTGCATGACCCTGCCTTTTAGGGTCAGAAGAAACACGTTACCGCTTTTAAAAATTATTATTTGGCGTGCAAGCTGACATTTCCTTTCCCACCCCTTTCTTGTGAAAAGTTAAAAACATATTTCCATTTTTCTGACTCCAGGATTTTTCACTGAATATCAGACACGAAGACGGTTACTGTGACCCCGTTTATAAAAATATCCTAGAAACCACAGTCCTTTGTAGTGTTTTCTTTCTAATATAATAAAAACAAAGTACAATAATCAAAGAAGTCTTTATTATCAGTATCTGTACTTCCTTGGCTTCTGGTCTTGTCACATTTCTAAAGCTAAGCAGGGTTGGACTGGGTCAATATCTGGATGGAAAACCTCAAAATGAATTGGCATTAGTGAGTCACTAGCTAGTACAGTACCTTTTCTCTGAGTCACTGCTCTGGAGCATAATGGTTTTGGCACGGTATCATCCTTTGGATGATGCATAAAGCAAAGGTCTTTAGGAAACGATCCCTTTCTTAAAGGAATGAAAAGGAAGAAATATTGAGCACAATGCAATCGCTATTTAAATTCTGTGCTGTGCACCTTTTTTTGGTCTTATTCATTCATTCCTGGATGCTAAAGCCAGAAGGGATCATCTAGTTTGACCTCCTGTAAACCCGAGCCATAGACCTTCCCCCCCGAAAATTCCTAGAGCTGATCCAGTCTTGATTTAAAAATTGCCAGTAATGGAGAATCGACCACGACCCTTGGTGGTAAATCTGGTAAATTTGTTCCAATCGTTAATTACCCTCATAGTTAAAAATTATTTATACATTAGTTCCAGTCTTAATTTGTCTAGCTTCAACTTCCAGCCATTGGATCTTGTTATGTCTTTCTCTGCTAGGCTGAAGAGCCCATTATCAAATATTTGTTCCCCATGTAGGTACTTACAGACTGTAATCAAGTCATTCCTTAACTTTCTCTCTGCTAAACTGAATAGATTGAGCTCCTTGAGTCTTAAAACATAAAATCCATGTTCTTGTTAAATGATTCACTATTTCTATCAACTCTTACAGGAGAAGTCTCTCTCAGAATGTCAGGCACCAGCAATTTAACAGCAATAATGCAAAATCTGAGGTAATTTTCTTATACTGCTTTTGTTCCTCACATCGTATTCTATTAACCACCCATCTTTTTAATATATAGTCTGCTTGTGTGTGAATTTAGGCCCTGATTCAGCAGTCTAACCAAATTCAACAGCTTGCTGAAGTACTTTGTTGAATTTAAACATACATGCTGAAATTTGTTGCTGACTTGGGGCTATAGCTGGTTAAAGGTGACTGATTTTCAGCTGGTATAAATCCAGATGACTTCTCAGGAGCCATGCCCATTTAAACCGGTTGAGATCTGGCCCTCAAGGCTTCTATTTATCCATAGATCAGGCACCGCGTGGACAGTGGTGCTGCAAGCTTCCACTCCACCAGAGTGCCTTAAACCTGACCTGGAAGAACCATCTTGAAGGGTGGTTGAGTCTCCATCCCTATTTCTACAGAGTCAATATACTCTACTGTCTCTTTTTCCCATAAATTTGTTCACAGACTGTACTTCTGCTGGGTTCCTTTTTTCCATCTCTTCCAATCACTCTTACATCCTTTGGTGCCTCTGTCAGGACGGCTAACGGTGTTAAGTAGTGCCGATGTGTATCATGCTTTCTTGGCTGTGACCATTTTTCCAAAGGTAGCTTGGCTGAGACCATGAAAGTCATTTCACAGGAGCCTTTCAGCCACAATTGGATGGCAACTGCTTTTAGTCACTATCCGCCTGGGCTGGATTTGAACCGACTGTGGAGAGGAAAGGTGCTTAAATCTGTCACCAACCCTCAGAGCTATCCAATCTGTACGTTTAATAAATACAGAGTAGACAGAAGGAGTGAATGGGTCCTGCAGCCTTTTGGATGCCTCTGAATTTATTGGTGTCCTGAATCTTGTCTCTGGACCTGCCTGCTCATCCAGTCGACACAACTGGCTGCTGCAGTGATCCCAATTTTGGCTTCCGGGCCGCGCTGAATACAGGGATAACCACGCAGCATGCGTTCCGAGTGTAGTTTGGGGTACAGTTTTGCTGACCGCTATAGAGTGGGGAAGGGCAGGGTAGGAAAGAACTTCTTTCGCTGAGAGTCTGTCTACACTGCTAGCTTGGGGACCAGAACTCTGAAGGTATGGCAGCATATGCCAGCTGCCTGAGTAATTACCCCGCGTTCCAGAAAGGGCTGTAAAGCCACCACTGAAGCATGTGTTGCTGTGTCCTGACTGTTCCAAGCTTGGGCGTGTCTCCACGAATTGCAATCACACCCTGTGACTGCAGTGTAAACCTCCCCCGTGAGAGGATC
The DNA here is from genome assembly GCF_015237465.2 of Chelonia mydas. Taxonomy (NCBI): domain Eukaryota; kingdom Metazoa; phylum Chordata; order Testudines; family Cheloniidae; genus Chelonia; species Chelonia mydas. The sequence goes on along the minus strand of NC_057859.1, from coordinate 9,513,177 downwards.
AGATTGCTTGGGAGATGTTTGGTGCAGCATAGCAATAAAATACACTCAGCAGATGGATAGGCTCCTGCAGATTCCAAAGAAATGATTATCAATGAAAATAAAACAGGGTTTATGAATAGCCACATTCCTGGCACATAGATCTATCTGGCATCATTTCTTGATGCTATTAATGCACATTCCTGCAGCTTTTCTCTTATTCTCCACCTTAGATTTTATTAATCTCATATATGTCCGTTTCCAGATTCCATGATGCCTGTCTAAATCTCTTCCCAGATGCTTACAGCATCCATTTCTTATCCTTCCAGGTAGATTCTGAGCTTCTTCCAGAGTAAACTGATCATGCTACTTAGTCCCCAAGTAATGCATTCGTTTTCACAAAGTTGATAATCTGTCAGCTATAGCTTTGTGAGACTGTCCCTCATCCCGTTGGAAATGCCATCAGAATGCTATTTGCAGTACGGCTGGCACTCTGGATTGCAAAGCTGCTGCATGGAACGATCTGATTTTCGCAGATTTATGTCAGTGTACTCGGTTAGCCTCAATCTGATGTAAAGATAAAACTCTGGAAGCCAGTGGAATTGCCTGGTGTAAAGTCAGTGGAAGTGAGAACAAAACCCTTCTGTACTGAATTAAATTACATAATTACATTGGGATCAGTGTTGTGGAATTTAGTGATTGCAGGCCCTACATGCCCACAGGTACCCAGAACACCTAAATAATAATGAAAACTGCATGATGTTCAGAGAAAATCAATGGCAACTGTAGGTTGCCTCAGGTATCTTAAATGGAGCATGCAGTTATTGTGTTGTGGTGAAATCTCTTGGTATCCAAATTATAAATCTCTTTATCTATATAGATGGGGAAGACTATGTAACACTAGAATGTACATTATTAGGACTTTTTATGGCTGAGGTTTCAAAACCAGCTAAGTGATAGGGATACTCCCTTCGTATAATATGGAGACACACTTGTATCACACAGGTGGGACACACTTCCTACTGAGGCACATATCCACATATAATGAATTCTATATCGCAAACTCAGGGAAAGAGAATATAAAAATTCATTGGCCTAAAATCTATTAACCTAAAAGGACCATTATGGTTATCTTGTGTGACCTGTTGCAAAACACAAGCCAAAAAAAACTCCAGGCAGCAACTTCTGTATCAAGCCCGTAACTTCTGTTTGAGTTACAGCATGTCTTTCAGAAAGATATCCAGCCTTGGCTTAAACACCGTAAGTAATGGACAACCCACCATATCCCTAGATAAAGTCGTTACAGTGTTTAATTAATTACCGTCACTCTTAAACATGTGTGCATTATTTCTAGTCTGAATTTGTGAAGTTTCATTTTCCAACCATTGGACCTCATTATGCCTGTTTTCTGCTATATTAAAGAGCCATCTATTGTCATAAATCCCTTTCCCATGTAGGTCACGCATTATTAGGGCAGTCAGTTTAGGAGTATATCCTCTTTCTCACTCTCTCAGTCTGCTAGATTGTCTGTTTAGACTGTAAGCTCTTAAGGGCAGAACCCTAGCTTAACAAATGACTATAAAGCATGCGGTACTTGGCTTTATGTAAATAACGATGCTATTAGAAAATTTTGCCTAAGTGTTGCATATTACATGAGTGGCATGGGAGTATAAATGACGCTCAGAGTCAGAATTATATTGACTACATGTTTCGTTGATACATGGGACTCTGAAGTATTTTTAAATGATTTGCGTGTGCCCTGGAAAGATTGTTCCTAGCATGATGGAATGGCTCTTGTTCCACGTCAGGGCAACAATTATTGAAACCAGGACACAAGTTTTCATGTGAGCATCTCTAGGATGAATAGAGAAGGTGAAGAATTTCAGGTGATGCAGTGAGGATGTTTTCTGCTCATATAGGGGGAAAACACTGATGTGCTTGTGAGAGGTATATAAGAGGCATCATGTGACATCTGAGATCTACATGTAAAGGGTATAGCCCCAATCCTGCAGTGACTTCCCTGCTTGTGGTCCCATGTGCTTTCATGGAACCCCTTCAATTTACTGACAAGGGTAAGAGTACACCCTTACAGGGTATCCTTTCAGGATCTGGGCTTATGTTTACCTGTCCATAGAGTATCCATTTGTATAGGGTGAGATCTTGGTCCCACTGAAGCTAATGGGAGTGAGGCTAGGACTTCACCCCAGATCTTTTAAATAAGCTGTGGTTAAATCTGGTTGAAATTTTTTTTAATGGGAAATCCAATTTTGATTAAAAAATAAAATATGTCCGCAATTTTGGGGGGGAGAGGAAGGTTTTGTTTTTTCCCCAACAGTGATGAAGTAGGTTGAGATTTTTTTTAAAAAATATTTTTAAAAGGTAGTCATCCAAGTGTTGCACTTTTCCCCCCTTCAAACAGCTCTGCTGATATTTTTAATGGGCAAACTAATCAAAACTGAAATTATTTATTATATGCAAAGCCTGAAAAATGTGTATTGATCATAATCCTTTTGTGTTTTCAGCTGAAAAACCATGGAGATTCAATTCCATGATCGTAGAGTGTAGGGGAGTCAGTGTGGCCATGTGAAGAGAGCACTACACTGGGGACTAAGAAGATGGGGGGAGGAGGGTTATTGCCAGATCTGCCACTAGCCTGCTGGATGACCTTGGGCAAGTCACTTCCCTGCTCTGTGCCTCAGTTTACCCATCTGTGAAATGGGCATAATGATTCTACCGTCCTTTGTAAAGACCTTTGAGATCCACAGATTAAAAGTATTCTGTAATAGCCAGTTATTAGTATTCCAAATGTTCCAAGAAAAATTTCAACCAGCTCTTACCACAGTTTATTTAAAACACATCCATTTATTCATCAAAAAGTTATGGCTTTTAATGAGCAGCAACCAGTGGAAGCATTTTAGTCTTAAAATGTGTACTAATCTTCCCAGCTACGAGATATAAAGGCCAGTTTTATACCAGTTGCCATACCATTTTGAAATATCAGAACAATTCTGTATCTCTAATCTAATAGACACAATTGATCATTTACCTTATATGTTTCTGGATGGTAATGCTGTGTTTAAAGGCATATGCATCTGAATGTATACACTGTCCACACGATCAGCCCCCAGCTCTTTTGCGTCCCCCCTCACACAGACTTTGAGGAATGCTGGTATAGATTTTCTTAATGTGAGCCATCCTTTCATAGGTGAGCAATGAACTAGCTCCTGTTGATATTTAAATTAAACTATCATTATTGGCATCTGAGTTAGCCACCACTGAAATGGATGAGTCCGTTCACACCGAAGAACGACCGTGCAGGTTCTCTAGAAACTCGGGTAGAGTGGCGTCACTCAGTTCGTGAAAGTGGCTTCTTCATCTTATGTCATCTTCAGGTCGTGTAGGTTTATTATGAGGCCCAGACTCTTCTGATGAAATCTTACTGACTCGAGCTGAAATCATTCATCTTTAGATGCTGCACAATTCCTCCCCCCCCCCGCCCCCCCGGAGTTCAATTAATGGATACGCATTTTGATTATTTATACATTCAAGTCCTTTAATAAAGATTTAGTTGCTGTCATCATGGAATGTGAAAAAGGTTGGCTTGCAGCAGATGCTTCTAAAGATGATTTATTGCTGTGACTTTCTTCACTGAGGAGCTCTGATGCTTGGAGAGGAGTCTGCCTTATGCCTGTGGATTTGGGTTTGAGGGCGAAGGGGAGCTCTCACTTTGGAAAAGCCATTAGCTAAGAGATGCAGGAACAAAAATCACTGACATTTTTGACTCTTACTCATGACATTTTTGAATATTTTAAAACCATCACTTGCATCACAGCACTGCCTCAACATCCCAGTCAGAATCAGGGCCCAGCAGTGCTAGGTGCTATGTGACCAGACAGAGGCAATCTTTACCCTGAAGCGTTTGTCTGTCTTATCCATTTAGATTGCAAAGGGTAGAAGAGGGGAAAGAGTCCGAGAGAGATGAAGTGACTTGCCCAAGGTTACGTTGCAGGTCAGTGACAGAGTTGGAAGTAGAACGCAGGAGCTAGAGCCTCAATTTTTTGTCAATTCTCAAAGCTCAGTTGAAATCAATGGAGCCAGGGCTGGTTTTAAGGGCAGGCGAGCAGAGTGGTTGTTCCAGGTGCCTTCTTCTCTACTGATTTGCTAATTTTCTGTTTTTGCTTTGCTGATTGGCTGGTTTTTTTGTTTTTGTTTTTTTGCTTGGCCTGTTGTCACTGAAAATGTTTTTTGCCCTTGCTGGAAAAACAGCTAGGGCTGCCCCCCAATGGAGCTAGCTATGACAATTTACACCAGCTGAGGATCTGGCCCCAGGTCTTCTGACTCCTAGTTCAGTGTCCTTCCCATTTTAACATAGTCTGTCCACATGCGGCCCAGATTCAACAGAAAAGTAGGGCACAGTCTCTCCAGTTTGACAGCAAATTCAGTAAGTATAGTCAATGGGTCTGACCCACAATGCATTAGACTAATTCTATGCAAGTGTTACCACATTGAAATTAATGGGGTAAAACTGGAATAATTCAGTGGTGAAAAATATTTAGGCCTCATATGCATTTGAGTTATACAATATGAATGACACCTCTGTACAAGGGCTGAAGCCACAAGCAGCCATTGCAAGGCTTTGCTCATGTAACCCACACACCTTGTGGTTGTGGTGGTCTGTCCCATCTGGTGGCACCGAGACCACTTAAAATGAAAGATAAAATGAGTCTGTTCTACAGCCTTAGCTAACAGCCAGTTGGCTTTTAGCTCATGCGGTAGAGGCTCACGCACTAAGCTCCAGAGGTCCCCGGTTTGATCCCGCCCGCCGATGACCGGGGTCTGTCGGCCTTACACTAAGGCCTACTCCACGAAGGCAAGCGGAGGTACATGACTGCTCCCCACCCCAAACACTTTACTGTCCAGTTTTGGAGAAACCAAAGAGAACGCTGAAGCCAGTGAGAGCAGTTGCATGAATAAATGCTCTCTTCCATGAATAACAGCTCTGCAGCCTTGCCCAGGATTTCAGTGGGACTAATCCTATGAGGGATTGCTCACAAACGTGATTAAGAGTTGCAAAATCGAGCCCTTATTAAGCAATGTGAAAATACATGCAAGATTGTCGAGGGGTGATGAAGAGCAATAAATAGATGCCCTGATGTGGAAAGCACATGCTTAAATTGACTTGAGTGGGATTTAAGCACCTGCTTCAGTGCTATCCTGAATGGGGGAAGGGACAGAATATGAAACTGAGTCCTTTCAAAGCAAAGACTCTAGATAAGGGGGCGGAAATAACAACAGATAAACTAAACGAATGTAGTAACAGCAGAAATCTTTCAGGAAACCTTATATACTGTCTATACTTCTTATTGTAGAATGAACATTTAAAGAAATGTACAGCTGTGGCATGACATATACTAATGCAGTAATATGTCACCTAGATTAGAGCAGGACAAATCACACGTGCTGGATACAAAGAAATAGTAGGATTTGGTGCTAAAGGCTGCATAACAGTCCTCTTTCCCCCGGCCCCTTTGGCTGAGCTGCAATGTAGCACTATTTCTCTATTACTGGTTACATTTGACTAATCTGAAGAGCATGATAAAAACCCCATCTTTTGAATTATTTAAAATCCGACTGGACAAAATGCTAAGTACCCCTGTAGGTGGAACAATACTGCATTGTCAGGGGATGGCCAACAGATTCTAATGCATGTGTAATTTCCGTGAAAGTGACTGATGTGGGAGAGGATATGCCCCTTCTGGGTTGATTATACAATTCTTCTGGACACGTAGTAAATAAAAGCATTTCCACCATGGCTTATGAAGCATTGTGTGGGACATCAGCTACTTAAAATTGCATGACAAGACTGGTTTTGCACTCTTGGGGGTTACTCATGACTCAGATATTAATCATGCCTACGCTTCTGTGAATGTGCTGTAACAGACAGTCACTTAAACCTTTTATTTTTTTTAATGGCTAGTGTAGTCTGATCACCACATAAATGCAGAATCCTATAAAAGTGTGTGACAGAAAGATACGTGCATGGTGTTTACAGCAAATGTTAAAAAATATTGAGTTTCTCCCATTTCCCAGCACAAATTCCATATAACTATTTGTGCAGAAGCACTCATGCAATGGAATAGGTAACGTGATTGCTGCACTATAAAAACATCGGAATCTTGTCTTAGACAGGTATTTGGTTCATGCTTGGTTGAGTCTGACTGCAAGTGTGTTGGATTCTCTAACGGAAATTCAATGAAAATCTATTTTGGGTCAGCTTCTCAGCTGGTGTAACTTGGCATAACTCTACCAGAAATCTGTTGGACTGTGTCAAATTATACCAGCTAAGGATCAGACCCATTATCCTTTTTAACAGGAGAGGGAGAAGTCCGAAATACATCCATTTCCATTATGCACTGTTTTCTGTCACAATCCAGATTAATTCTGGAGAACTATGGAAAGCTGTGTTGCTTCTTGCATCATATTTATTATCCCCTAGCAATTTTTGTATCATTTCAATTATGCTCTCAGGTAATGAGTTCAATATACTTTTGTTTTTTTACTGTAAAGCTGTTTATGGGATGACAAGACTATATGATATGGTATTACAGTTACTCCATAATACTCCAGAGTAATTAGAACATAAAATTGAACTGGAACTTTAAAACACATTTCAACTCTATTCCATATATATTGCTCTTCCCTAGGCAAGGACAGTAAATTAATCTTATAGTAAAAAGTCAATATCATATAAATGCTAATGACATTTAAATACAGTATGGTGACTGTACCTGAAAACACAATTAATAAATGGATATAAAAAGTGTGGAATAATTGCTAGAGTTTAGGAACCAGTTGGTTCGGTCTCAGTTTAAAAAAAAAAGAAGGCAGAGTTGATTGCAGAAATGTTCTCTGTCTCATGGTTACACTTGTTTAAGTGGGAATAAGGAAAGGCGTGCATAATATGGCTTAAGGTGTTTTTACTTTGTGCTGTATCCTATCCTTCAAAGCTGTGCATGTTAGACCTGCTCTTTTTCTTTTCACTTTTTAAAAGAGATTCATTAAAATGTGAGAGGTTAAAAATAAGGATTTGTCTTGTAAATTGAGAGGCATACATTCTTCTGAATGCTATAGGACAGCATGAAAGCCTTTGGGCGAATCATGCCACCCATGTTTATGTTGAGTCGTACCCTATTCCACGGATAACTCAATTGGATTCAGTAGTACTAGATGCCAAGTGATCAGTTTCTCTGCGTGAATAAGGGTGGTTGAATGTTGGCTGGAAAAATGAAGTCCCAACTACAGCTGTCTTCACATCCCTTGCCTCAAGGCTTGCTTTATTTCCAAAAGCCTGAACAAATCAACTCAAGCTACTTGGTAGTAACCACCCAAGGCTTCTCCAGTGTCAGCCAACTGGGAGAGGGAAAGGACACACCCTTCTCATAGAGAAGACTCTTATATGCTAGCTTCCCTTATAACTTTGCCCAGATCAGCTGTATGGTAGAGAGGAGCCTGGAACGTGCTGTAGTTCCTTCACAGCTTGTCACGCTGGCCTTTTAGAAACATGACTGTAAGCTGTTGAACATGTGGTCTTGTACTGAAGTCCCCCTTCCCCACACACACACTTTTTTAAAACAAAGGCAGCAGAATTGTGAAGTGAAATGCATGAAAAAAAACAAGTGAAATTGACCCCAAAATCATGTTTTACATTATGGCGTGTGCACAACATATGTGTGAATGCAGAAGATCTGCAAGGCAGGTGCAAAAGATACAATTCCTTCACTATTCTTTCCCCCAGGCTTGTTTGTGTGTTGCTCTGCCTGTTCTAGCCGAAGGCCCTGATCATGCAAACACATCTGTGCTTGACTGTCCAGCAGTGCATAGCCTCATGAGGTTTCTCATGTGTCTACTCGCAAGTAGTGAAGTTAAGCATGCACAAAGTGTTTGCACCATCATGGTGTAGACCCAGGTGATGTAACTATCCATTTCAGTGGACACCTGTGTTTCCATGGAATCCTAATGGGAGCTCCAGCTTGGATCTCAAGGACCACCCATGTGTCTGCATTCAAGGCTCTGGACTTCTGGGTGTTTTGTATAGGGCTGTTGCAGGTGGAGCGTGTCCCAGACCACCTGTGCCTAATTAGACACCTAATGAGGGATAATTGCCTCTTACAATGCTCAGCGGGGAACCTCAGTGGAGAAGAAGTGATGGAAAGCTGGAAGGGTTCTGGCAGGACCAGAGGGTGGACTGCAGAGAAGGAATGGCAGGGGTTCTTCAGAAGAGGAGTGAGAACAAAGGTGAAGGACTGACTGAGTGTCCTGGATAATACCGTAACCAGCCCAGATGGTTGAAATACTTTATTATGAGGACACAGTATATAAGACTTCACAAAGCCTCGGTGAGGCCAAGATCATTTTGCTTGTAATAACTTTGATGTGTAGAAAATAAAAGGCGAAGTTGGGAAGAGAGGGGCCTGCATGATAACTTGGGGTTCAGAAGAAATGGACTCGAGGCCAGGAGCGGACACTTGGGAGACAGTCACCTGCTGACAAATGCCTAGAAAAATCTATATCTTAGGGTTTTATATTCATAGAAATGTAGGGCTGGAAGGGACCTCGAGGTCATCTTGTTGAGCTCCCCATGCTCAGGCAGGTCCAAATATTCCTAGACTATCCCTGACAAATGTTTGACCAACCTGTTCTTAAAATCCTCCAGTGATCCCTCCCTTGGCACCTATTCCAGTGGTTAACTAGCCTTATAGTTAGACCGTTTTCCTAATATCTAACCTAAAGCTCCTCTCCCTTGCTACAGAGGAAGCCCATTACTACTTGTTCTGTCTTCAGAGAACAGTTGATCACCGTCCTCTTTATAACAGCCCTTAACATATTATCAGGTCCCTCCTCGGTCACCTTTTCTCAAGACTAAACATACCCATTTTTTTAACCTTTCTGCATAGGTCAGGTTTTCTAAAACCTTTATTACTTTTGTTACGTTCCCTTAAACTCTTTCCAGTTTGTCCACAGCTGTCTTAGTGCGGCACCCAGCAGTGGATACAGTTCTCCACCTGAGGCCTTACCAGTGTCTGCCCGTGTCTTACATGTGACACTCCTGTTAATACACTCCAGAATATTAGCCTTCTCTGCAACTGCGTCACACTGCTGACTTTCATTCAGTTTGTGATCCGCTATAACCCCCAGATGCTTTTCAGCAGTACTACAGCCTAGCCAGTTATTCCCCATTTTGTAGATGTGCGTTTGATTTTTTCCTTTGTAAGCATAGTACTTTGCACTTCTCATTACTGAATTTCATCTTGATTTCAGACTAATTCTCCAATTTGTTAAAGTTGTTTTGAATTCTAATCCTGTCCTCCAAAGTGCTAGCAAACCCCCCCCACCCCCGTTTGGTGTCATCTGCAGACTTTGTAAGCAAACACCCTCTCTATTATCCAAACAATTAGTGACAATATTGAATGGCAGGACTGACCCCTACGGGACCCCCCTGGATATGCCTGGCAGTCTGACAGCAAACCATTGATAACTACATTGAGTTCGGCCATTCAACAGTTGTTAACCCACCTTACAATAATTTCACCTAGATCACATTTCCATAGTTTGCTTATGAGACCGTCAAAAGCCTTATTGAATTTGATATTTCATGTTTACCACTTCCTCCCGAGCCATTAGGCCAGTAACCCTAGTAATTTCAAAGAAGGAAATTAGATTGGTTTGGCATGATTTGTTCTTGCCAAATTCATGCTGGCTATTCCTTATAATCCTATTATCCTCTGATTGTTTAATCATTTGTCTCTGTATCTTTTTAATGATAGGTACTATGTTTGCCCTTTTCCAGTCGTTTGGGACCTCACTCATCCTCCATGAGTTCTCAAAAATAATCACTAACAGTTCTGAGATTGCTTCAGCTAGTTTCTTAAGTACTTCCGGGTGAATTGGATCGGGTCTTCCCGACTTGAATACATCTAACTTATCTTAATTTCTTTAACCTGGTCTTTCCCTATTTTGGCGTGTATTCTTTCCCACTTGTTGTGCATATTAATTGTGTTGAGTATCTGGTCACAATTTACCTTTTTATTGAAGATTGAAGAAAAAGAGGCACTAAATAACTCCGCCTTCTTGACGTCATCCATTATTAGCTCTCATTCCACCAAACAGACTGAGTGCCTACACTCACAGGTGCTGGAACTAAGGGTGCTGGGGGTTCTGCCATACCTCCTGGCTTGAAGCGGTTTACATCGTATACAGGGTTTACAGTTTGGTTCAATAGCTCTCAGCACCCTCACTGTGCAAATTATTCCAGCACCCCCGCCTCCACTTTTCTTCTTCCTCCTATTAAATTTATAGAATCTCATCTTATGGCCTTTTATGTCCCTTGCTAGCCGTAACTCACGTTGTGCCTTAGCATTTCTGATTTTTGTCTCTACGTGCTTGTGCTATTCTTTTATACTCCTCTTCAGCAATTTGTCCATATTGCTACTTTCTGTAGGATTCCTGTTTTATTTGCAGGTCACTGAAGAGCTCCCACATCGCCACCTATCACTGTAGTATCTGAACTTCTTTGATGTAAAATCAATAGTGAAATCTGGGGCCCTAATCCTCATTGATGCTACTGTAGCACACATAATGATAGCCTAGTCTTCAGGGGAAAAATATTGAGTGACATCTTTAAGAAGCTTGGTGAAATGTTTTTGTGTAGAAGATGGATTCAAAAATCTTTGCATCCCCCGCACCCTCCCTCTCCCCTTCAGCTACAGGGACTGCATTTTAGCTTCCAAAATCATCCATTTGTGAGATCTGAGAATCTTTTTTCTTTCCCTGAAGTGATAAAAATAAGAATTGCAAGATTGTTGGCTTTCTCTCTCTAAATTTCTCCATCTGCTTCCACAGATGTAGAGTAGCTTAGCCGCGCATGAAATGGTTCTCATAAACTATGCAGTGGCTGTCTGTGTATACTTTCCCAGCCAATGGCGTCCCGTTTTTCAGCATGGTTTAATTTTCTACATCACAGAACTCAAAGCTGGCAGATTAATTTCTCCATCCTTTTCTTTATTTGTCATCCTTCCTCCCAACCCTTCCTTGCCTTCCCCCGGGCCACCCCCCAAAGAAACAATTTGCTGGGGTTCTTAGAATTGTGGGTTACTGTTTTTACCCCTCTGAGCCTCAGCAAGTGTGAGTTTTGCTACTGCTAAGCTGTGTGACAATTCCCTGAAACACAAGCTTGTCTGCCTTGCCAGCAAACTCTTTAGGACTCTGCCTGTCCAAATCTTGCCTTGTAGGTAACAAACAATGAACCCCAACCCTTGAGCGCCCCACAGATGTTTCCCTGAAGTGTCCAGCCCTCTCCTGGAACTCTCACAGAAGCTATTAAGTTTGTTGCTCCTTTAAAGAGACAATACACTGCACCGTTAGCTTAACTGGGGTTAACACACCCTTCCCTTCAATCAGCGCACTGAATTGGCTTATAGTTCAAGTAAAACAAGTTTATTAAACAAAAAGTCATAGGCTTCAGTGATACCAAGTATAAGGAACAATGATAGAAAGGGTTACAAGCAAACAAAAGTAAAACTATGCTTCTAAGACTCAAATTTAATTTTGGCAAGTTACAATCTTTGCCTAAGCGCGTTTCTCACCTAAACTCCGTTCCCAAAGACTTCAACCTCCTTGGCTGAAGGATCTAAAGTTCTGTGATTTCAGGAACTCTGGCGCCTTCAGTCCCTCAGATAGTGGATTCCAAAATGGCTTCCTGTGCTTGCTTATATCCTCTACAGTTCAACGATCTTGCTCCAGGAGACAGGAAGCTTGCTGTGGAGACCAAGGAAGTGACGCCATGTTAAATTTTGCAGTCTCCCTCCCCCATCACGCTATTTAAGAGGCTGTCTTCTCCCCTCGCTAGTTTGATGGTTTTGTTTACTTCTTACACAAATTATCTTCATTATCTCTGCCTGATGATCAGGCTGTTCAGACAAGCAAATACACATTCCTCCAAGTCAGATTGTGCTTATACATTGCTTTCCAAACCAATTTAAAGACCATATTCTAGCACATATTTATAACACTTCCTACATGCTCTGTACATACACCCCACAAGAAGATTAACTATCAGTGAGTTACTCATTTTCCAATGATATATCACATGCCACCTTATGGGTTTAAATTGTGACAACAGTGTGTTAGGTGTAGTGAATATGTCAGGCCTGATAAGAGTTGCTGACAGAGCAGTGAACCATCAGTGGGCCCCTGTGTCACAGGAGGGAATAGTGAGGGTCAGGTTTTCACAGTCATAAAAATAGATCAATTCCTAAATCTTTCAAGAACCCATTGTAACAGGTTCCCCAAAGCAATCTCTCTCTCTCTCTCTGGCTACTTCATGCATTCTGTTCCAAGAAAACCCAGGTGTCGGGGATTGCTTGCACTTTTCAATATACCGGTTCATGTAGTTAGCCCCTGAGCGATAGGGCCCTCAGCACTTTATCAATCTTAGAAACAGGTCACCCGGATTACTAGTGTTGCTGCTACAAACTAAACTGCTCTTTTGGTGCGATGTTTTATGTCAGAAAAAGAGACCACGAGAAACCTGATTGGGAGTTATGTTCCCCACCAAAATATGTAACAAACAACTTTTTTACACTGTGTACTTGGGGAAAGAGATACAGAAGAGAAATAGCTTGAAATGGCTGATAATTTTTTTTCACGTCCATCAATCACTGCTCCTCAGGTGTCTTTCAAAAAATATTGGTTTATGTGCATCCCAGTACAAATGTTGCTGCTTCTTTTTCCCCTCCCTCCCCCAATTGTTGCCCATGCTTCATTTCAGGAACTCCGTGCTGACGCAGATGGAAAACTTGAGGCCTGTGCTGGATGCTGTCTAAATATACACTCGGAGACAGTCTCTGTTCTGAAAAGCTTACAGTCTAAAAAGACACTAAGGCAGGCACGGGATGAGAGGGGAAACAGAGGCAGGAGGGGTGAAGTGACTTGCTCAAAGTCATACCGTAGATCAGTAGAGGAGCTGGGAACAGAATCTGAGTCATCTCCCCAATTCCAGTCCAGTGACCTGTCCGCTAGAGATCTTGCTTGATATAAGGGTCCCAGTCCAAGGGGCGCCCCTGATTTCTGTGGGTTTCTGTGCAGGTGAAACGTCAGACTGGCAGGGACCTTGGGGCAAATTGCCTTCCTCTGCAGCATAGGGCCTGGATTGTACGTTAGGAGCATTTGGGCATATTTCACCTCGTCAATTCCTTGACATTGCTGGGGGCTCAGGCATTTGTGGCACCCGGGTCCCTCTTGTTCTCTGCCTGTGGCACACAGTGCAACTCTCTTGAGGACTGAAATGTTTTCGTTTAACACAAGTTACTGGGCTCAATACGGGGGAATGGAATGGAATGTGATATACAGGAGGTCAGATTACATGATCTAGTGGTCCCTTCTGACTTTAAACTCTGTGAATCTGTGATCTGATTGTAGGTTCAGGGTACAAGTGTGCACTGAATGTTTGGATGGATTGTGTCTTGAACACAGGCTGCTGTTGGGGCAGCGCAGAGTCACGCTGCTCAGTGGGAGCTCAGAGCTGACGTTCCTTTGGAAGTGTAACTTCTCAGATATGTGACTGCAATCGCCGTTTGTGTGTGCAAATTAACCTTGTACAAATGGCACCAGCCAAAAAAAATAAATAAAAATGGCTGGATCTCAGCCCAGCAAAAATTAGATTGCGGAACGAGGATGCAGAGTTAATCATTTGTCAATGGGATGACTTGCTGTTGGTCTAGACCAGAACAAAGGGGCAGCAGGGGAGGAATTATGTCTGAGTGGTACTACTGAGGCACAATCCCTCAGGGGATGCTTCTTCTGCAGGCCTGTGCCTGGAGGCACCCTGTGGCCCTAAGATTTGAATGGGAGTTCTCAATCTGGGCCATTTATTGCATTTCTCAGGTCTTGGATTTTTGTACAATAATGGAAGAAGGGAGGCAAAAAGTCTTTTCTAGGAGAGACCTTTTAGCCTCTCCCCTCCCCCTTTTGTGCAGCTACCCAATGGGTTGAACACCAGTCAGTGTCTGTTTAAAACATGCGGCCGAAGGGCTTCTCCGAAGGCGGGGAACAGTGGGATGAAGAAGGCAGGTCATTTTGATTGGTTAGTCTTTCTGTAGCTGATTGAACAGGGACAAACATCCCTCTGTTTTGGTGGCAGGAATCAAAGACGTTGAGTGGTCTGCAAAACACTGTTGGAAGAGGAGGAGGAGAGGGGATTAAAAACAACACTAAAAACATATGAAGAAAATACAAATAAATGGAAAGGACTTCTGTGTTGCTTTTCTTGGGGATGTGTTTGCAAACTGCGATTTACAGCACACAACAGATTACTCTTGATGAGAACGTTTTGACTGCCTTTAGTCAAAGCTCTTCCACGCTGTTAGTGCTCTTCCTCCTCATAATGGGTTTCCCTGATAGACGTATCCACCTGCGCGTTCTTAACTAAAATGATTTCAAGCGTTATTTCTTCAGTGTGTGTGTGTTTATTAATTATGATGCTTTTACTGCATTTGAGTATGTTGCACGGTGTCCTGAGGGCTGGGACATTTCTTATTAATAATAGGTGTTGAATAGGTCACCTTTCATTCACAGATTGCAAAGTATTTGATTAATTCTGCAAAGAGGGTCTGTTTTACCCAGTAGTGAAATGAATTTGTGTTGGGGGTGGAATAGCTATGGTGAGGAAATGCAAAATGGTTTATTCCGTTTCAAGATACGAGGGGAGTTGCAGACTGAAAGCATGGAACTACCCAATTGCAACTTAGCTAAGATTGACAGCAATACCTGTCCTTTTCCCCAAAAGGGACGTGTGATCTTTAATCACCACTAGAGGCCAGAATGTTCCTTGTATTTGACCTTCAAGAGGATAGAGCCCCTGGAGCCCCATAGGGTAGTATTTCAGCAGTGCCATCTTCTACAGCATCCTGGGGTACTTTTTTCCCTTTGTAGTTTTTTGGGCGTGTGGGGTGAGGTTTCCCATCTACGTAAAACTCAGGCTCAACTTTTCTCGGGTTGAGTCGAGCTAGGCAAAATTTCATGGCCAAAATGTTGTATGGCAAAAAGCTTAGATTGGAAACCCCACCATTTTTTTGCAAATTTGTGTCTGTTTTGCAGACTTGTTTTGGCGTAAAGATGGTGAAAAAACGTTAAATGGTCAACATTGAACCTTTTTTATTTTTTGGGGGGTCCAGGTCACTAGTTTAATTTGACCCTAAATGAATTTTGGCTTCGCAATTCACTAGAAATTTAAATAACAACCCGGTGTTCAATTCGACCCCAAACTTTTTTTTTTTACCTTTTGAAATTGCCAATGTGTTAGAGAGCTTATTCCTTCACTCTCCCACTTCCCTGGTCCTTCTCGCATGAACAGAGAGCAACAATACCCGAAGTCCGAAGGTGCAAACAATTCGATGTTTATTGGGGTGAACTTCCAGCAAGCTTAAATCCAAGTTCCTTTTTCCTTATTTTCGAATCCCAACTTACTTCCTGTTTGCCCCTAATTTATATAGTAATAGTCTTAGCTATACCTTAACCAATCATTCTACTGAAATTTAACTAACCAATCCTAACATATTGTAACATGATTAGCTAACCAATTATATCCCACCACCTTAATTAGATTACACCCAGCAAAATTAATTATACAGCAGACAGAAACAATCACAGAACCAGACAGAGATTATACAGACAGACAATAGCAAAGTGGGAACTCTAATGACAAAACAATACAGAAGCGAGGATTTCACATCCCAGCTATTGATAAGTGAGTTCTTGCCAGACAGGATGCTATCAAACTAAGTTTCCTTTTACATTTTCTAGGCACTTCCCTTTCTCTGGAGGTGATAGGAATTATCAGGACAGGATTGTATTCAGGACAGGATTGTATTCCTAACAGCCCAATAGCACCTTCTTTCCATGTGACTAGTTTGGAATGTGAGGATGTGACTGTTCGCTTCCTGGCTTATGGCTGCCTCTGCTGCTTAGCCAAAGGCCTTAGCCTAAGAACAGGGCCTCAAACTGTCACAGTAAGAGAAGGCCCTTACACCAGCAGACAGTGATTTTGATTCTTTCTTTTATACCTCTAGAACTAGCCAAGTGATAAGAATACCCCT
This sequence comes from Chelonia mydas, assembly GCF_015237465.2. Classification (NCBI taxonomy): domain Eukaryota; kingdom Metazoa; phylum Chordata; order Testudines; family Cheloniidae; genus Chelonia; species Chelonia mydas. The sequence goes on along the minus strand of NC_057859.1, from coordinate 9,497,050 downwards.
AAATTCTTAAAGTACAGGCCTTTACAGACAGGCCTGAATATCTATATCCTAACACAATGAAACTGAAAAATCCATTATTCACCTAGATACGAGACCTAACGAGACCATTTCCTGAGCTATTTATCACCTTTCGGGTTAGCTTGTGGAGGGTGTACTGTTTTCAGTTTTGTTCTTTTGAGCATCCACATCAATTAACTGAGAAATGAATTGTGTGCCACCTTAACAGAATTCTTCAACGTATCGGTAATATGCTGGCTAATAAAGATGGTCAGTTGAGTCAGCTTTCTGTCCACTTTATTTCAAATGCATTGTGGTGTCTTGGCTGTGGACCATCTGTTATTTACAAAGGTGTAAAATTCTATCAGTCTGATCAGGTAGCACTTTAGATTGGAATAAATGACTGCACATGGTGCAAGGCAGTGGGGTATCAGGCCCTAACGTTTTGTGAGGATAGGAAGTGTCAAAAAAGAAACTAGAGAAACCTATAGACTCAGGAGAATGATCCTTCTTTGCCGAACTGTTCTTTGTATGAGAAGTTCAACCCGATTAACATCAAAACATTGTGCATGTCCTTTCAGCTCAAGGTCTTCTTTGGTTGAATAACTTCTCGGTGGTTGAGTAAAGGAAAGCTAAAAGTAGCAATTCTTTCGACCTTATTAAGCACGAGGAGCAAACTCCTTGTTGACTTTTGGGAAGCAAAAAGTATTTTGTCTTCTGTTCAGCTCTTCATAGTTAAGCACATAGTTAAGCACCCCTTGGGTGAAGAGGGCCACCTACAGAGTCACCACTCTCAGCACCCTCCCATCCAGGTAGTGACCTAGCCTGACCCACTTAGCTTTAAGGCTCTGGCAACATCTGAGTTAAGGTGGGACAGCTGAGCTAAGCATCTGAGTGATCCCAGCAATCAGGATGGATACGAGCAAGTGGCCAAAACTTGCAAATATTTGTGGGTTTGTTTGTTTTGCAATAGGATTTCCTAAACTTCTGCATAGTGTGGACAACTTTTTCAGCAGAGTGTCTGTCTCTCGTTGACCAGCCTCCCTTCTCTGTATGGCTGCATACGTTACTTTTCCCATTTGGAAAGATCTAACATTCCAGTGGCAACTACAGCAGTTGCACACATGGAAAAATGAGGAAGTAATGTTGGGGGGGTTTAACCTGTTTTTCATGTGATTAAGCAGCTGGAAATGAGGGGGGGAAAGCCAGCACTGTGTGACCAGGGAAAACTCTGCCCGCCACCCAATGGTCCATAGTTTGGGAATTGCTGTCCTAAAATACTGAGGGTTAGATTGTTACAGCTCTTACTTGGAAGCTTTCCTTCCATTTCCCTATTCAGCCCTGCACCGATTGTGACTCCGGGCATGGAAAGGAGAGCAGGAGCTGCTGGTATGCTACAATCCATAGCGAGCAAGTGATGTCCCTTTTCCCTCTCACTCACTCACTAGAGAGTTGAGTGATTCATTCTGAGCTCTTGAGAAGGTGCCACCACATGCCACCCCTTAGATCAAAGCAGGTTTTAAAGGCTATAAACTAGTTTTAGGGTGCACATTTTTGGTGGATCTGGGATCTTGTCCTCATACATGCCTGTAAAGTGTGTTGCATAAGGCTGGCACTGTAGAGCTAAAATATAATTATAATGCTCTCAGTGTCTTGGCAAAGACATTTTGTAAACCAAATCAGAAAACTTTGCTAACTTTGCATACTGTTTCTGAAGATAATGAAAGTCCAACGACATATGGAACAACTGGTTGGAAATGCCCCCAAGAATCCCTCACAATAAGAGGGTAGCATTAGTTAGGTCTTGGATTACAGAACATGGATGCCTCATTCTAAAACGTTGTACTCAAGGAAGCCAGTGGCCATTTCAATGGTAGGTTTGCTGTTGTCAAAGCTAACACAGCCTGAGACTGCTTAGTAAATGTCCGAAGAGATGTGGATTGTTGTTAGGCTCTAGATTTCTCAGAGGTGTTTGCTCCTTTAAACCTACAGCTATAAAAATTCGCTCTGGGAGAATATAAACCTGTCTTTGATAGGATGATGAATTGTGGAACATCTAGGTCCTAAGGCAAAAGTGATACCTACTGGCATTTTGTTCATCTATGCTACAGGATACCTGTGATCTCAGCAACCCTAAGGGCAAATGTAATTGATCTCAGGTCTCAAAGAAAAGGAGGCCCACCTGTACTAATTTGTGTTGTCCCTTATCACTGGCATAGGACTCTCTCTAAGTCTAAGACATCAAAAGTTGGTTCCAAGATATTTAAAAGTTCAGACTGCAGGTTCCAAGGTATATAATTGCAGGTGAGCTATCCTCATGTTACAGTGACTATATCAGTCTAAACTGGCAGCTTTTTAGAAAATCCCCCCCTATTTTTTCCCTTTACCAGCATCTCGTCTTTCCTTTTTGTACACGTCTCTTCACTGGGATGATTTCAAAATGAGTTATACAATAGGTTAGGTAGCATGAACAGAAAGTGAGCCATCATTGCTACAAGGCCTTTTATGACTGATAAATTAAAATATTATTGTGATGAGATGAGACAGAGAATTGAGTTGTTGTAGAAGGGGGAATCTAGGGAAGAATTTTGAAAAAAAAAATCACAAAGCTAGAATTGCGTGATATGTATGTAAGCCAAATTCAGAGAGGGATAACAATGGCGAACATGACATATCAGTTCATTTGTGTAGATTTGTGTGACTTAGGTGCCCATGGGGCAAAGGGTAGCCTTGTAGCGAGAAAAGCAACCAACAGGATAGCAAAAGATGAAGAAATTACTTTCCTGCTTATTCCTATTGCTGCCAGGTAGTTGCAATTAACCATGCCACACAGCATAATGACAGTTAGCTCTGGTGAAAGAAAATGGGAAATAGTTCACCATCTTTTTTTTTAAATTCTAGAAACTTCAACCAACTCTAGATAATTGCATGAAAGAGGCAGTTTGGGAAAATTGCAATATATATTTTCTCCTCTTTAATTTCGATGAAGCTAGTCACAATGACATATTGTGAAAAAATGTTAAAATCTGTTTGTTTTGATGGGTTTAAATGGACCCTTTGCTGGGTTTTTTTTTTACTATTATTTCACATAATTTTTATTGACATCTGAACCTTAATGAAATTTTTGCTCACTGGAAACCAGGTGTCAGGAAAATGAAAACATTCATAACTATTTTAATAAGGGTTGATATTTTGGATAACGTTTCAATTTTTATAAAAATGTCAAAGAAAGCTGCAGAGTGTCATCGGTATTTCTTTTTTTTTTTTTACTTTTTGAAAGGAAAAGTTATGTCTGATGGAAAAATTTTCTGCTTTTAAAAAAACTTCACAGTTCTATATTCAAGCTTTAAATTTTGACGTCTTGGAAAACTCAGACGATTCTTATGACAGTTGCTAAAATCCTAGGTGGTTATAGCTTTTTGTTTACAGCTGATCAACAGTTTTCCCACAGATCATTATTCCACTGGAAAATGCCAATATGTGGACACTGAACCTTCCTACAGAAACATGCTGATTTTGGCCATTGAATTTTGAGAGGAAAAAAAGTATTTAAATGCAGTTGAAATGTACTGTTTTGACATTTTTGGAATGGAATGTTCTGTTAAGCATAAGGGGCTCGCATATGTTGTAGGAGACCATTTAAAATGAAACATTTTAAGTGACCCAATATGAAATTTTTTCAGAAACTTCATTCCAAGAGGAGTTTCAAAATTCTTTATTTTAGTTCTGATTTGGAATGAAACAAATTTTGAAATCGCAGAATTTCCCATTAAATAGGAATTGTGGTTCCTGCACAGCTCTAGTTTTGTTATAACGTGCATGGACTTCAAAGGAGTCTTGACCATGCAATTACATACACCAGACTGATTTTAGATCGTTGACGGAGCATCAGGCTCACACACACAAAATACATCCAGTCGCTCTGTAAATATTGAGATATTTATGACCATGTGGTTTTCCTGCCATGTCACAGGTTGCGGAGTATTAACCCTGAGGCACGCAGTTTAACCTCAGGACTGATGTCACATCTCTTGGTATGATTAATGTTTGGGGAACTGCTGCCTCTTCAGATACAGTGCAGTTGAGATGGATATTTCAGCATGATGGAGTGGCAAGTGAGAGGGTCCTCATATTCATGACGACGACTTCAGTAGCTCTAGCGCAATCCAACATCCCTTACTCATGAAAATAGTTCCAATGGGACTTACGTGCATTGGGGCCACTGACCTAAATGAGGGTTCCAGCACTTGGATTCTTTTATCCACATATCTCTGTTCGGCAGCCAAATGCAATGACAGCTCAGGAAGTAGGATATTCCTAATGTTTTATCTATTTACTGTATATCTATACAATAGATAAATACTACAATTGTGCGAGCCATCCTACTACAAAACACCTCTTGGCCTAGGCTCTGAAAGCATTGGCCTTTCGCATTTGCTTAGAGCATCATAGTTGTGCCTGGTTAACTTCCAAAGAGCTGTGAGGTGACACTACTGTTTGCACTTCCACTGGTGTAAATCCAAAGTAACTCGGGAGCAGAAAATGACACAGATTTTGACTCAAGAGCTGAACCTGTCACTCCCTCTATATGACTGGTAAATTAAATCTCTGTTGTAAACTGAGGCAGAGATTAGCTGATTTGCACATAGGTCATAGGTTGAGTCAGTGGTGGAGCTGAGAATAGAATGTGTTTTTCTTTTACTTTTATGGCTTCAAGGTTATGCTGTGTTTGGGATTCTTGGGCCCCGATCCTCAAAGGTGTCCAGGCACCTAACTTCCAACGATTTCAGTGGAAGTGAGGAGCCTACATACCTTTTAAGGATCTGGGCTTTGGTGCCCGTACCAGTGCATGATCTGTTCCTGCCTTCTTGCCTCAGAGAAACCTGCTCAGACTCACTGGTTGGGTATCCACATGGTGCTTGTTTAGTTCAGATCCGTCCACCAACACCTTTCAAGTTTTGTGCAACAATGTCTCTTGAATTCTCAGTCCCTATCCCAGGGCCCAAGAGGAAAAGAGGTCTTCCTTCCTGGAGATCTCAGACTCTGGACTCAGCTAGCCCCATTCCTCCCCGCAGCACTTCCTTCTGTGCCTTTTTATCAGTCCCCAGCTGATGGGCTAATTAACCCTTTAACTCACCCAGACTGCTATCCTGATTAGCTAACTACACTTCATTCCCCAGTCAGACCTCTCTGGGGGAGCCAATTAGTGCCAAAGCGATCATAGTGCAGGCGCATGTGTTAACTCCCTGCCCTCTGTCACAGCGCCTATCCCATAATACATTGTAATTTGTCTCTGCAATAAGACTCTGATAAAAATGAGGTGAACAAGGAAATGCCCGTTGTTATATGCAATGCATGTACAATATTCCCTAAATGGTGCATTGTTAACCTGTGGAACTGATTGCCACACTGTAAAAGCAAACCCCTCAGGAAATGTAAGATTGAGAAGAGGATTTGAGGTTGATTATAAATAAGAGTACCTTTAGTTACACTGGCTAGAACACAAGTATATGGCCTCTCAATCCTCCCACTTCAAGGCACCCATGTGTAAAATTTTCAAAAGCGCAAGAAGTCCCATTTTCAAAAGTCTATTGGATACTTGGAAGCCCTTTTAAGTCTCTCTGAGATTCCTGGGGTAAATTTTTAAAAAATGACTAAGTCCAGATTTACAAAGGTATTTAGGCACTTAATGATGCAGAAAGGTACCTAGTGGGATTTTCAAAATGCCAAGGCAGGTTAGGCACCTAACTCCTATTGAAAGCCAATACATAATCTCCTGGAATCAGGATGAAAAAATTCCTTCCACAGGGTAGTGCTAGCAAATTAGCTGCACTCTAGTAGTTTTAAATATGCCTCTGAAGCAGTCTGTATTGGCCCCTGTCAGAGATGTAATACCAAACTCCGGGGATCCTTGGTTTAGTCTCGTATGTCACTTCCTAAGTCGTTGCATTTGTCTTATTAGCACAGCCTGTCTCAGAAGAAAGTAAATTTAAAGGGGAAGAAAAGTTCACCTTGTTTGTCACATGCTGTTGCCCTTTATTGCCCTACTTTTGTTGTTGTTGCACATTGCACTGGCTAATTGAATAATAAAATATGCTTAATTTAAGGGTAACTGATTTGAATTTCTTTAAATGAACTTCAACTAGGTACTAATTTGGATTCACTAAATTGGATTTGACAATTGCATCCGTTTACCTTATTATGTCTATTAATTTGCATTGCATTACATTTCCCTTCTTGGAATGAACATAACTGCTTTACCACTTGGCACTATATTTCCTTTTTAAACAGGGTTTTCACTATTTTTATTTTTTAATTAGCACTTGGTTTTTCATTTGACTTAACCCCATGGCACGACGATATTGTTAGCAAGACAAGCAGAATTACGTTTTTCGGACACTTAAGGCTGGAAAAGTCGAAACATGGTCACCCCCAGTTTTATGAGTTCTGCAATTAATTTTAATTAAGTTACAACCGACTTTTTTTTTCTTCTTCTCTCTCAAACAAAACCCACAGAAATTAAGGCCAGTCCTCCAAACTGTTACACACGTGAGTAATGTTACTCATGTGAATAGTCCCGCTGAGTTTGCCACTGGCCGCAAGATGAAATACAGTCCCAGGTTTATGAATAGTCACAGCATTAGGTGGGTGTAGCCCATGGCAGCTCCACCGGTGGCTACCACAAGCTCCTCTGTCTCCCCATCTGCCAGGATCCCCCAACTTACCATTTCCTTTTAGATTCCTCGCTGGATAGACTTCTCCCAGCTGTTGTGACCTACAGGTGGTTATGCAATCAGTGATGGATACATATGATGGGAAGCCAGGGAAATTTCCTCTCTTCTAGATTAACTGTTTTCTGGTGCTTCTAAAGTTCAGTATTTTCCCAGCCAGGTGATGCACCACAGAAACTGTCATGTCTTCTCTATTTCTAGCGATCTGTAGTTCTATTTCTCTGTTGTTTGTTTTTTCCTGTGGCTTGCATATTCAGTTTGTACCATAGCTTATGAAATCTTTGCATAATTGCTCTCCTCAAGACTTAAACAAATGGATCACTTTATAAAATTATGAGGCCAGCTCCAGAGATGTAGGTTGACGTGCAAAATAGTCTGTTGCAGCTCCCTGTTTCTGGGACCCTTTCTTTGCCAGCCCAGGCATGATTTTAGAGCAGCCAACTGAGAACAGCAAGTGTGCAGTGGTGCTCAAGCCACATCCCTTCATGCTCCTTAGGACACAACTATACTGGCTTTACCTCAGCTGAGGAATATCCTATTGTCATGGAGTCTTGGCTATTTTCTGGTTGATTTGCACAGTGAGATCAGTGCAAAGTGGCAGGATCTCAAAGGAGCATTTGGGACGCTGTGTTCAGTTCTCATCAGAACTAGCTATGAAAAATAGTCTTATCCTGAATGGTTCTTGTCTTCAGGAGAACGCACCCATGGATTTAGTTTTCATTTCATGTGGGTTAGGTGGTTTCACACATTTCTAGAATTCCCGCTTTTCGGAGCAGGGTGGTTTTTGACTGCGCCTATAGATCTTCCAACAGGAAATGTGCATGATGAATTTGATTGTTTCCCATTACAGATTTTTGTCCATCACACGGCTTGTAAGGTCATCCCTCATCTACTGGATGTGCTTTTATGACAGGCTGTTTTTCAGTATTTAATGTGATTTTAATCTCCGTTATTGGCATCTGAATAAAAAATGCAGATGGATGTCTGCAGCATACAATAAATTAAAATTTGCCATGTGATTACAAAGAGGGGAGTTTAGTCTCCCAAACCATCATCTATGACAGGATGTAGGCAGGATTAAAAACCAGGTTATGGCATTGTCCATCTGATTGATGTGTGTGTGTTTGGGGGGAGGAGGGAGGGTTAACTTGCAGGCTAACCACAGTTTTAAAATGAAATTAATACCTGTGAAATTAATTAATCCAGCTGTGAAAGCTGGATTCCCAGGGCTTTGAGGCCGTCTAATCGTGCCTACAATAGTTAACGTGGGCAGCAACTTCCTTTACGCTCCACCTCCATCAGTCACGAACTGGTAGGAGTTCCTCCTTGTGGTGTATTGTGGACTGCGTTGGAATTGCAAACTCTCTCTTTAAGAGTGGGGTTTCCTGGACCTGTCAGCGGGCTAGGGGCTCTGTAGGGAACTGTGCGATCAGAGTCAGTCTGGTGAGAGCCAACTTAAAGCAAGGTTAGGTGAGTTGTGCTTGTCTCCCTTAGAGAGCAGCCTCTCTCTCTCTCTCTCTTTTCAGTTTCCTATGTACTATCGTTCAGAATTCTGAGATGTAAAGTAGTGTTATATTGCAGACTTCCAGCAAGAGTATTAGTGTGTTTACATATAAACTTCTGTGTGTCGGCTGTGAACATAACGCTCTTTGACTGAAAGGACCTATAGGGCTCTGGTCTCTCTTGGGACCTGCCCCCCTCTATGCTGTTCCAACAGCGTAAAAGGAAAAGTTTACTACAGTAGCCACCCCCGGAGGAATATCCTCAGGACACGGTCATCTGCCAGTCTGACATAGAACTCTCCTAAGAGTTCAACACTAGTCTCTCATGTAGGGGAAATAGAGGAGAAGTGACAAGAGCATTCAGCACTCCATCATTCTCAGCTGCTCTCAGCCCCTTTAGGGTCATTGGCTACCCTACAGTAAGCTGGAGCAGCCTTTGGGCTTCCCTAATGGAAACCAGGAGCTGCTGCCCCAAGAATACAGGGAGCACAAATGTGGCCTGAAGCCACCTTTGCCTCCAACTCAGAAGCACATGAATGGACTGCCAGCGCATCAGGGCTGTATTTCGTGCCTATTGAGTTGACACATGACATTTCCAATGCCCACTGGGTAACAAAGCTGACCTGAAAATTTTCAAAATTAGCTATTTTGATGACAGTCATCAAAATTTCAGATTTGGGGGTGGGAAGAACATGACATTTTGATGTTTTGTTTGGTTTTTGCAACCAGCTCTGTTGAATAATCCACTCACCTCCCTACCCCTCCAGGTCCCTCCCCTTTCTGAAGGTAAATTCTATGATGCAGATTCCTGTGCACAAAAAACTGGACTGAGACCAGTTTGTATTACATAGGCTGCCCAACAGCCTTCTGGAAGGCTGACTGAGTCAGAGCTGAACTTGTGACCTAGACGTGGAACACGTCGTTCTACAGCCAGTCCCCAACATCCAGTCAGAGAGGGGCCTGACATGAGTTACTGGAGCTTTCCTGTGCTTGACTGTTCCTGAGCCTGAGATGTTCAGGCTGCCCTGCTCTTCCTGAAAATACCAGTAGCTCATCATTGTCCATGAGGCTTCGAAGCCTGGTTATTCCCCTTTTGCCTTCTTCCCACATTCTCTGCCTCCTTCAGCACAGGGTGGGGATTCAGTCCATTCCAATCGTATCCTTTAAAGGCACTTGGCTTTGGGGAAATTCTGTGGCCTTGGGTTATATAGCAGGTAGACAAGGCGATCACAATAGTCCATTCTGGCCTTGGAGTCTATGAATCCTTCTCTGTTTTACGATTCTTAAACAAGCCGTTTTCTCGTTTCTACCAAACAGCTGAGGTGCACGCAGTGCATTATCAGTTCAGAATCTGACGTTTTGGCTGTGATGGAGCCCAGCAACAATGATTTATGTCTGCGGATGGGCAGGCACTTGATATTTGCTATAGCTCAAACGGTCAGCATGTCTGTACTCCCAGCTAGTGGACACAGTGTTACTTGAAAATACATTTTAAAATCTACTGCAGACAAATGGTCTAAACTTAGAGCTAGTGAAGAATTTTTTTTGAAATTAGAAAATACCATTTTTTTCAACTGTTTTTTTTCTTAAACTAGCTAAAAGCTCCAATCCTATTCATTCTTACACATGTGCTTAGCTTTACTGATGTGACTCGTCCCACTGAAGTCAATTGAAAGTAAACTCCATGTTAGCTCAGTTTGGTTGCTCCTACGTTATGGGGGATAAGAGGAGAAAACGAGCCCATTAATAATATTCGAGTTGATAGAAAAATGGAATTCCTGTAGTGTAGGGGATTCTGATTTTCAGCTTTTTTTTTTTCCTGTCCCAAATGGGCTGAAAAATCAAAATATTGAAACATTTTAATAGAATGAAGTTTTGAAAACTTCCAATTCAGAAATGTCAAAACCATTGGTAACAATATTTTTGACTAAAACTAATGTTTTTACTACAATAATAATAGCACCTAGCTTTTACATAGAACTTTTCATCTATTGATCTCAAAGCACTTTGTAAAGGAGGTCATTGTGATTATCCCCATTTTACAAGTGGGGAAACGAAGACATGGAGAGTGACTTGCCCAAGGTCACCAAGCAGGCAAGCCTGAATTGAAATTAAACATTGAGCTTTTCAATTTTGATTGTAGAAAATGCCCCTGAGAAAACTGCCAAAATTAACTATTTCCCATGGAGAATTTCAGCTTAGATAAAATCCCATTTTCAGATGGGAACATTTTTCATTTCATTTATTTTTGATCAGCCCTAAATAATATATAATAATGCCACAGATAAAACTCAGCAGTCTTGGTGCCTAGTTCTCTGCTCTAATCACTAGACGCGCTGCCCTATAAGAAAACAGTAATGAATACAGAATTATATAGTTATTGTGGATTCTTTGCAACGTTTGGTTCATTTTATTGGATGTCACGTTCTCACCCATTTATCATTTTAGTTCCTTTCAGCAGTTACTCTTACAAAACTGCGTTCGTGCCAAGACTCAAAGGGAAGCTGTAGTCACACCTCAGTGCTCTGTGGCACTGTTTATTCACCTCACCTTTTCAATTAGCAGATGTGCTATTGTAGAAAAAACATCAAGGGGCCCCAACTGAAGGCTGTGTTTCCTCTCTATTGACTTGATTGGAAAACTGGAAAATGACGGTTTTTGCCAGCAGGCGTGTCAGTTTAAGGCAGAGAATCAACCAACCTCATACCTGGCTGCCCAGAGAGCAGCCTGGTAAACCTTTTGGGGTCTGGCCAGCTTTCGCACCTGTACATAAAACAGCTCCTGAATTATGGAGACACTATTATTAATATCTCACTATTTTGAGGCTGAAGTGTATTTCCCCTCCGTAAACTCAGTTGTAACCTCTGTCTTTAACAGTAGGGTGAGGAAAAAAACTTTCCCCAGAGACAGGCTATCCCATAATAGTCTACTGCAGGGTTTCCTGCATCTTCCTATGAAGCAGCTGGTGTTAGAGGCAGAGTGCTGGACTAGGTGGCCCACTGCCCTGATCCAGTCAGTGCGGCAATCTGTGTTCCCAACTTTTCAAAATTGAAATAAGTCTGCTTGCAGTTTCACATGCATGATCGTATGCCGGCGTGTCTGAGGAACAGCGATTCAAGTACTGGGGGGAGAGAGGTGGGTTCTTGATCTGTGCTACACGCTGTGCATGCAGAGAGCAAGAAGATGATCCCTGACTCCAAGGGCTTAGTCTAAGTAGAATCTAAGCACAGATCCAGGTTTGCCTTCTGGACCCATTCTCTGCTTTTGTGTATATTACAGAGGCTAACCCAGGTCAGCGTGCGAGGCACTGTACAAACATACAGAGAGAAAGTCCCTGTCCTGAAGAGCTTACAATCTAAATAGACAACCAAAGGAGAGGTGGACGAAGCGAGGGTCACAGAGGGGAAGTGGTTTGCCCAGGTTCAGACAGCAGCTCAGTGGCAGAGCCAGGAATATAACCAAAATCTCCTGACTCCCAAGCCAGTGCCCTATATACCAATGCTCCTCAACACAGCTGATTCTGAGCTCTTCAGAAAGCAGATTTATGGAGAAAATTCAGAGAGATGGACCGTCGGAGTAAGTTTAAAAAAAAAAAAAAGATTTGTAACTTAAAAAAAAAAAGAGGCTTGATATATTTAGTGGGTTTTTTTCATTATTACTAATCATTTAATAGAACAACTGAGGTTCTCTTAGTGTCCTCCGCTGAATCAAGAGAGGTTTGTAAAGGTGATTATTTGTGCTACACTCTTAAAGTATTATGTTTTGATTCCCTGTCACTTTATTTTGTTCAGACCTCCACATGTTTGGCAGTGATGTATTGTAAACTGAATTATTATTTATAAGCTTCTAGTCTTTAGGTCTTGAGTAGTTTTGCTGTGCACTGTTTAACCACTGCCATGTTCCACCCTTGCAGTAACTGCATTGTGGTGGGTGGTGGACATGCAATATATAGTTGAAACTAGTAAAGTGTGGGGATAAAAGGCACTACAGAAATGCTAAGTTTTATTACTCCTCATAACAGAATATCAATATCACTCTGAAATGTATAAGTTGTCTTGTTGCTTAAATAGAGTTGAATTGAGTTTATACTTATGGGTTAGGAAATGATGGCTCAGTTCTTCAACCCTCACTCAGGTAAGTTGCCCTTACTCAATAAAATGTCTGTGGCGGGGCGAGAAACTGCCATGATACTCTTCCAAGCTCCACCCATGTGATATACCGGAATGAGGAACCACTCACAAGAGACAATGCACATGTTCAAAACATGATCATGCTAATGACTCCCTGGTTTTGCCGAAATCCCATCTCAAGACTTATCCCATTTCCATGAGTTGTGGCTTGTAATTGTGTCTTATTTAGCCGTACAGTCTAAGTACTCTACTAGACTATATCTGCTACCTATTGGTCTGTTTCTTCAAAGTGCTGATGGTCTCCTGCAAGCTTTTGAGCCTTCTCAACCCCAGGTGGAATTCGATGAGGGCTCCCAACATCTCATCACCTTACTAGATCGACCCTGTAAAGATAACGAGGTGACTATAAAATAGCTAGAAGCCTGTAGGACCAAAGCAACCCTTCGCCCAAAGCTGGAACTAAACTAGTTTTTGAACTTCAGAAAATTTGGATCAAGCTCTCTTTTTTTCCTAGCCAGACACGAGTGAATGGGAGACCCCAGAGTTTCTAAGGGAAAGCCTAGAGGGCAGGTTTTCTCACCAGAGTGTGAATCTGTGGCAAATGATTCATCCTGCCACATATTTGGCATCTACCCTTCATAAATGTCAAGTGTGATAACAACAGGTTTTAATAAACCTGTCAGAATTGTTACATTTCAGATTTAGTGAAAAGGTTATGCATTTTTTTTAAAAACCGAAGCAAACCCCAACCACCACGACCCATCACACTGCTGAATTTCATGAGAATTCCTGGACTGTCTGAGTTGAAAGCTCACGGCCAGGTTGATGAGTTAGTTAAAAAGTAAATTCCAGCTCTAACGGGTATTAAAACCTGCAGCACCACCACATCCACGCACAGAGCAGCTAACGGGAAAAGAAGCGTTTTAAGCCAGTCACTTCCTCACTGACGACTTAATTTTGGGAACTGACAACAAGCCCTTGTCGTGATATGCCAGATAAAGAGAGATGCCCTGACACCATCCTGCTCCCTGAAATTTTGTTCTATTTTTTTTTTTTCTTAAGTGGCAGCAAGAATGAGAATTGTTTTGGGACCCAGTTCAGGAAATGAAGTGGTTGCCTCAGTGCCTAACTTTGGCTGAATACATGCAATTGGTTCATATTTATTAAAAGAACAGAGTGCATCTTGTCACCAAGTAAGCTGCTGTCCTCCCACGCATCCTCCAATGCATTTAATTCTCTTCTCTCCATCCGCTGCATAATCATTCCATTACGATTGCAAGGGAAAGAGGTAATTGGTTTCAAATGTTCCTGGCTTGACCAATTTATATTTTAATACTCTGCTGGGGACTTGTTGTTTACAATGGAGCACTTTAATGTTGCGTACATTACTGATTATTCCCTGAGTACTCAGTATAAAAATTTCCCGTCTTCCCCATCAGCTATTTTTGTTTGACCTTGCATGGGCATATTAATATAAGGGTGTCTGTTAAGTTGTTCTTAACTGAATGACTGTAATAATGTGTACAGTAGACAGAGTTCAGAGCAGCCATTAGCCAATATACGTGTCCATTTTAATACTATTGCTGATTTGAATTTAGAACTGTGTTGTGCTACAATATACCCGCTCCTGCTTTCACACCTCAGGCTGCGCGGGGCAGGGAATTGGTCCTTAGTTGGACAGTTGATCATTACACGGTACAATGCCCATTTACAATGGTGCGTGGGTGTGTATAAATACTAAAATATGCACTCGAGCGGTGAGTAAATAACTGCATCTGTGGCTGCAGTGATCTTATGCAATTGCACTTTATTTTGCATTAGGAGGAGAATGTTTATCCAAATCCCCCTCTGTCCCCTAACAGTTTTCTTTTGATCAATTAATCTTCAATTATGCATTTCCATGTGTCCCCTGCCTCCCCCCCGACAACTGAAAACTGAAGGCCAGCAGCCTAACTAGTAGAGACTGATCCATTGTTAATGAGTTTTCTTTCTTTTCTCTTTACAACTGTTTAACATCCGCTCTTCATGTTTGATCAAAGACTCTTGTAGAACTCTGAGATGATTCTATTCAGCAGTCTACCGATCAGCAGGTGCCTTCAGGGACAACCCCAGTCGACACCCATTTAGCACTCAGCCTCTAAAACATGTTCTGTAAATTAGTAACCCATTGATAACTTCTCAGTGACAGGATTCATGAAATATTTAAAGAGCAAAATGTTTGATTTGGTAGATACTGACAATAACTAGTGACTGCATTCCTGTTTGGAATAACATTTATGACAGGTATCAAAGGCAGAGAAAGGAGGGTGATAAATATAACTCAAAATACAATCTGACTATGCATGTAACTTTAGGGACTGCTTAAACATGCCCAGTATTATCACCGTTTGTACGGTTTCAGAGTAGCAGCCGTGTTTTTCTGCATTCGCAAAAAAATAGGAGGACTTGTGGCACCTTAGAGACTAACAAATTGATTTGAGCATAAGCTTTTGTGAGCTACAGCTCACTTCATCGGATGTATTCAGTGGAAAATACAGTGGGGAGATTTATATACACAGAGAACATGAAACAATGGGTGTTACCATATACACTGTAAGGAGAATGATCACTTAAGATGAGCTATTACCAGCAGGAGAGCGGGGGGGGAGGGGGAGGAGAAAACCTTTTGTAGTGATAATCAAGGTGGGCCATTTCCAGCAGTTGACAAGAACGTCTGAGGAACAGTGAGGGGTGGGGTGGGAAAACAAACATGGGGAAATAGTTTTACTTTGTGTAATGACCCATCCACTCCCAGTCTCTAGTCAAGCCTAAGTTAATTGTATCCAGTTTGCAAATTAATTCCAATTCAGCAGTGTCTTGTTGGAGTCTGTTTTTGAAGCTTTTTTGTTGAAGAATTGCAACTTTTAGGTCTGTAATCGAATGACCAAAGAGATTGAAGCGTTCTCCCACTGGTTTTTGAATGTTATAATTCTTGACGTCTGATTTGTGTCCATTTATTCTTTTACGTAGAGACTGTCCAGTTTGACCAATGTACATGGTAGAGGGGCATTGCTGGCACAGGATGGCATATATCCCACTGGTAGATGTGCACGTGAACAAGCCTCTGATAGTGTGGCTGATGTGATTCGGCCCTACGATGGTGTCCCCTGAATAGATATGTGGACACAGTTGGCAGCGGGCTTTGTTGCAAGGATAGGTTCCTGCGTTAGTGGTTCTGTTGTGTGGCGTGTGGTTGCTGGTGAGTATTTGCTTCAGGTTGGGGGGCTTTCTGTAAGCAAGGACTGGCCTGTCTCCCAAGATCTGTGAGAGTGATGGGTCGTCCTTCAGGATAGATTGTAGATGTCAAGGTTCCTTCCCCACTCTGAACTCTAGGGTACAGATGTGGAGACCTGCATGAAAACCCCCTAAGCTTATTTTTACCAGCTTAGGTTAAAACTTCCCCAAGGTACAAACTATTTTACCTTTTGCCCTTGGACTTTATTGCTGCCACCACCAAGCGTCTAACAAATATATAACAGAGAAAGAGCCCGGTTGGAAACGTTTCCCCCTTCCCCAAAATCCTCCCCAAACCTTACACCCCCTTTCCTGGGGAAGGCTTGATACTGTTCGTATGATAACACCTAGAGGTCCCAACTGAGTCAGGGAACCCTGTGGTAGGCACTGCACAGACACAAGAGAGTCCTGGCCAAAAGACCTTGCACTCCGGGGCAAAACTGACAAAGGGCGGGATACAGAGGCACAGGGAGGTTATTACTTGCAGCAGAGTACATCCATCTGTGCCATCCATGGATTTGGCACGGTGTGTCAGAGAATGAAGCAACTTGATCCAGCTCCTATTTTAGTCCATTTTACACTGACTCCAACGAGAGTTGGGTCAAGCTCCTGATCTGAGGGCCGAGGAAGAGGAAATGTGGGTTAAGTCCCTAGCTCTGCCACTGACTCGTGGGGCTAGGTTTTCTCATGTGGCTGAGGGAAGGGGAGCTGAGTTTGGGGTCCAGCTCCAACCCAAGCTACATCTGCTGCCTGGTAGCTTTATATTCCACCATTGACTTTGGACCTCGCGTGGAAGCTTGCTCTTACAGAGCTCCTCCCTGAACTTACCCCAGCACTGAGGCCGACGTGTAAGTCCCAAGAAGGGAAAGAGGAAGGAGGGTCCAGTGGCTAGGGTGCTAACCTGGGACCTGTGTTCGAGTCCCTGCTCAGCCATAGGCTTCTTGTGTAACCTTGGTCAAGCCGCATAGCCTGTTTCCCATCTGCAAAATGGGAATAGTAGCACTCCCCTACTGCAGAGGGGTATTAGGCAACGGGCATTTGTGATTGTGAG
This sequence comes from Chelonia mydas, assembly GCF_015237465.2. Taxonomy (NCBI): domain Eukaryota; kingdom Metazoa; phylum Chordata; order Testudines; family Cheloniidae; genus Chelonia; species Chelonia mydas. Next base: position 9,480,366 of record NC_057859.1, on the reverse strand, counting down.
TTGCTCGGCTACTATGGTGATGGGGGACCTGTCACAGCGTGGCTGGCCTGTTAAAGGAAGATGGGCCTCAGACCACCTGTCACGAGTTGAACTTTGCCGCCCCAGGTAGGAGAATGATTTGCCATTTGACAAACTCAATCCAGGCCTGAGGATTGGAGGGAGAGGTCTGAAGGGAAGAAGGGGATCGACTGTGGGAAAGAAGTCAGCCAACACACAGGCCCAAGAAGGAGGGCTGTGCAACCACTACACTTGAGGGTTGATTTATGTGCTGGGGAGGCAAAGAATTAAAGCCACAGTCCTAGGAAGGAGGACTGTGAGACCCTAAAGCTGAGGGGTGAGCAGAAATGGGCCTTTATGGGAGGTGAATGATATTAAATAAATGAGAAATGGAATATTTTTCCACTGACCTTGCCTATGACTGGATTATTTTGGGGGAGCTCAGACAGAAACCGAAACAGGGTGCCTTCAGGGCCACAGTGGGGTACCCTGAGGAACAGTGCCTGTTTTCTGGGCCATATAAGTACCTTAGCTAGAAGGGGGGTTCTGCCTGCTTGAGTGATGACACCAGATTCACATCATGTAACAGCTAAACACCCACCCACATCTAGCTGTAACAGAGCATCTCTCCTTTCTGCCTTTTTCTTTGTGTTTATCTGCTTGTTTTACTGGGGTAAACTGACTTAACAAAGTTACAGTGGAGTGAGTGAGCTGAAGACATTTTGGCTGCCACCCATTTAACTGCTTTATAATAACCATGTAAATACTGCCATCATAGCTTGAAAAGCATAAGAGACAAAGGCGATTTGGGATGTGAAATTTCCCTTGTAGCATGTAGTTAACACAGTAGAAGGTTTACATCGTGTGTGCTCATTAAGAAACTAAAACCTGGAGTGAATCCCTCCCCGTCCCCCCAAAAACAATTATCACTAAGCATGGGGTTCAGCAATATAACCTCTCAAACAATCCTAGAACCAGGATACCTGCCTTTGCCTCTTCGTTTAGGGTTGTTGAACAACCAATAATTTCCTTCCAGAAACATTTTGTTGGTTAATCAGCTTAAATTCTCCAAACAATTCCATTACTTTGTAATGGATGCATCCGATGAAGTGAGCTGTAGCTCACGAAAGCTTATGCTCAGATAAATTGGTTAGTCTCTAAGGTGCCACAAGTACTCCTTTTCTTTTTACTTTGTAAGTTATTCCCATGCTTGTTTCACTGGCCATGCCTTTCCATTCTTTCTCACACTGGACTCAGTCTGTGAGACACTGAGACATTGAAGGCAATGGGACTTGATATTAAGCACTACACGAGGAGGCCCTGTATTGTTCGTTGTTCAGCGACTCTCCAAAATCATGTTGATCAATTTGGAAATTCTAGAATAAGAAATTCTACTGTTACTCCCAGTTTCTTGTGCAACATACATCTATTTCTTTCTTTGCTTCAAGTTTCAGATCTGATTTACTTGTCCCAAAGGTAGTTTGTTCTGCTTCATGTTGCCTCGTTCCTCTTGCTTTTGTTGCAAATAAACTAATCCTTTAGATTCCAACTCATGTCATTATTTAAGCCTCATGTTCAGTTGTGTTATAACATCTGCTACATGGCCAGATTTCAGCCTATCACTTTGGTTTTTTTGGCTCGTAATTTAACCAGCCAACTGATATGACAGTGTCAGTCTTTATTTGCCTGCCTGCTATTCACACAGGGTGAAAATCACCCCTGTGCGGGGGGCTAGAGGAGCAAGGACTATAAACAGCTTCAGCCCCATTTAAGCAGTGTCTTGAGGGCTTAAGTGAGAGTTAACCTCTGGAAAGGGGTTGTGCTGGGTTACTTTGCACAGGGTGACCTTCTCCCTCCCAGAAGAGTGTAATATCTTTTTCCCTGTTGGTGAGAGAGACAAGCTTCCGAGCTGACTCAGAAGTTGGCTCACTAAGAGATTGCCTCACCCACCTTGTCTCTCTAATGTTCTGGGACCAACACAGTTACAACAACGCTGCGTGCCTAAACTTTTCCCTGTGTAAAAGTTTCATTGTGTAATCCCGTGCCATTTTACAAGACAGACTGTCCCATTTTCATGAAGCATCAAAGAAGTAGGCCAGTTTCATGCAGGGAACATACACTGTTACAAATCCTATCTACTTTGATGCTGGCTGAATTGTCTCCAACGTAAATTTGAAGCTAAATCCTTTCTACTGTGTGTGAACCAGGTAAACGTAGCAGGTTTACGGAGGGGCACAAAGAGACTAACGGATTTGATGAAGGACACACAATGTGCCAGATTTGCCAGCTGGCACAAAGGATCTATGTACTTGAGATTTCCCATTATCTCTGTCAGGCAGCTGTGATTGTCATTAGGAATGTAGGTCACAAATGCCTGCCCCCTCGAAATCACGGACTCTGACCAAGGTTTTCAAAGGTGACCAATGATTTTGGGGGTATCACTTCTTGGGTGCCCAACCTGAGTCACCTTTAAAGTGGTCTGATTTTGTTTTCAGAGGGTAGCACTCCCTTTCTGGCCTTTTTAGGCTGTCAGAGGAGGCAATAGAGTTTTGCTGTCTATTACCCTGCTGTACCCCGTATCCCAATCCCCTTTAAAAGCAGTGGATAAAATATATGAACAGCCATACTGGGTCAGATGAGTGGTCCATCGAGCCCAGTATCCTGTCTTCCGGTAGTGTCCAATGGCAGGTACTCCAGAGGGAATGAACAGAACAGGGAATCATCAAGTAATCCATCCCCTGTTGCCCATTCCCACTTATGGCCAACAGATATGAAACATTAGAAATAATACGTAAACATGTCAGCACCCAAAATCACTGGTGACTTTGAAAATCTTGGCCTTTTTGTTTTTTTGGTTTTTTGTAATTGCTTTGCAAATGACCTACCTTTTGGACTCTGTTCCTGTAAGTGACAGCAGGTGTGAAAAAAATGTATTTCCTTTCCTCTTTAAAGGTCATGCGGTGGCCATTAAGTCATGTCATAGCTGACATTCCTTCACAGTCTTGGATCGTATACCTGTTGTCAGTGGGGAAGCTGGATTCCAACTGCAAGTTGGTATTTATACTGCTGCTATTCATCACAATCCAAGTATTCATTTCGGTTGCAAAGCTTGTAAAAAAGCGTGGAACCAGGCACTGGGTGAGCCTCGCCCTTTTTCAGATACTGAACTCCCTTCGTATGAGTAGATAAATAGTTACCGTGTTCCCTGATGTTTTGTGTGCACACATTTTAATCTGGAAACTCTTCTGAATTGCTTCAGGACGCATTATCAAAACTTGCTCTGATGTGTAATTCACTTTGAGAAAGCTTGATTCATTTCAGGGGGTGGTGCTGGTGGTTAAGTTGCAATAGATATATCCTGATGTAGAATGTTCTTAATGTAATTGAGGGTAATTCCTAGAGATGGGCTATCCTGGGGTCCCACTCACTACGAGGGCACCTCCTCCTGATTGCTCTGGGGATTAGCTCCTTCCGGGTTGAACACCCCAACCACTTTCTCTCACTCTGTGCAACTCCAGATACCCTTCCTTCATGGCTTGGCCCTCCAGCCAGGTCACTGTGTGTTTACCCCTTTCTTGGGTGTCAAAAGTCTTTGTGTACAGTCTCAGGCAGTCTTCCCATTCACTGCCCAGATGGTACCACTTCCCCAGTGGCTGGCAGGGGAACCCAGACACGCTGTCTACACCAGGTTCCAGCTCAGAGACTCTCTAATCAGCAGGCAAGGTCTGCACCATTGTAAACCCTGCTGCTCTTTCCCTAAACCTTTTCCTACACCCTTTCCCCAAGGTTCCCTTCCTTCCTTCTCTAATGTCCAGATAACAGCTACATGTTCCCTCACTGCCGCCCCTTCCTGGCCTTCTATTAGCCTTGCCTGTTTGTTCTCAGCTAGGCTTCATCATCAGCTGTGGTCTATCTGGTCTTTAGAGGGACTTGAGATGAAAAGACCCTCTGCTTGTCCTTGGCATAGGAGCAAAATTCACCCTTTGTGATTATAACCATCTGCTAATGAGGAGAGGTAGATAGGGCCCAGAGTGACCTAGACAAATTGGAGGATTGGGCCAAAAGAAATCGGATGAGGTTCAACAAGGACAAGTGCAGAGTCCTGCACTTAGGACGGAAGAATCCCATGCACCGCTACAGGCTGGGCACTGACTAGCTAAAGGAAGTTCTGCAGAAAAGGACCTGGGGATTACAGTGGATGAGAAGCTGGATATAAGTCAGCAGTGTGCCCTCGTTGCCAAGAAGGCTAACAGCATATTGGGCTGCATTAGTAGGAGCATTGCCAGCAGATCTAGGGAAGTGATTATTCCCCTCTATCTGGCACTGGTGAGGCCACATCTGGAGTATCGCATCAAGTTTTGGGCCCCCCACTACAGAAAGGATGTGGACAAATTGGAGAGTGTCCAGCGGAGGGCAACAAAAATGATTAGGGGGCTGGGGTACATGACTTATGAGAGGCTCAGGAAACTGGGCTTGTTTAGTCTTCAGAAAAGAAGAGTGAGGGGAGATTTGATAGCAGCCTTCAATGGAGCTAGGCCCTTCTCAGTGGTGGCAGATGACAGAACAAGGAGCAATGGTCTCAAGTTGCAGTGTGGGAGGTTTACATTGGATATTAGGAAAAACTATTTCAGTAGGAGGGTGGTGAAGCACTGGAATGGGTTACCTAGTGAGGTGGTGGAATCTCCATGCTTAGAGGTTTTTAATGCCCAGCTTGACAAAGCCCTGGCTGGGATGATTTAGTTGGGGTTGGTCCTGCTTTGAGCAGGGGGTTGGACTAGACGACCTCCTGAGGTCTCTTCCAACCCTAATATTCTACGATTCGAATGTATGCAATTAATTGCACAATTTCCCCAGATTGTTTTTGTTTTTTAATTATTCCCTTTGTTCTAGTAAGGCATTAGAGCTGAGTGACATTTTTGGGGCTGAAAAATGCAGCTTTGGGTTGATTGATATGGTGAATAGTTCTGGTGGGGGGAACTGGAGAGAATCATTCTTGAAAAAGTCACTTTTTTTTCCAGCACTTTCAAAAAAACAAAAACAAATCCAGCTACATTTCAAAAGTCAAAAAGTTTCCTTTCAAAATGGTTAAAAATGCCTGAAAATGAAATGGAAAAAAACATATATATATATTTTTGGCCAAAAAACTTTTTTTTTTGGTTTGTTTTTATTGTGGTGCAAAAAAGGTGAGAACAAAAATTGGATGGATTTTTGGCCACAAAACTGAAAAAAAAATCAATTTTGTCCTCAGCTCTAGTAGAGTCAACAAGATCAAACAGAGAGAGGAAATCTTTCCTTCTTGGGTACCCAAATGCAGCCTGGGCAGCATCATTTGGTGCAAACTTCAGCTTGCTGACTCAACCCTTTTGTGGATGGATTCCCTGTCATGGGGAGAGGATAGTTAAGTCTTCATGGCACAGTCCTTTCCTTCTCTTAATACAAGGAGACTAAGTGTGGTTGCACTTTCTTACAACATGCGCCACTAGTCTGAGAATGAGCAACTCATTTCACATCAGCCACTGAACAGCCAATGGATAGTCATACTCTTCAGACACGAACCCCCTGCGCTACGATCGAACCCGTGACTTCATCCCTGATTCTGCAAAGACTTCTGCTCATGCTGATCTTTAAGTTAACTCAGGGGATCTCCACAGGTTGAGCATGTACATGAGTCTTTGCCGGCTTGAGATCTTGGAATATAAAAGTACCATAGATCCCTTACAAATTCTGTGAGCTCCTAGACAGGAAAGTAAATAAATTGGCCAGATTTTCCAAAACAAATCGAAAAAATGTACTTGGCATGTTTAAGAATAGTGGGTTCTGCTAAGTGCTGAGAGATCTCTGGAAAATAGGCACTTTCCATCAGGTCCCGAAATGAGGTGAGGTCCTTTAAAAATCTGGGCTTGATATAATTACCATGTATGCCAAATACAGTAATCTAATAAACAGCAAAGAAAGATTCCATTTCAACTCATACATCTCGAATTCGACCATCTTTTGATCTCCCAGAATAACCGATGAAGGAATTTGATAGCAAAAAATTAAGTGGGTAACTTAGGATGTCCTTTTATTTTCCTAGTTGGCTAATACTGAAAATATTCAGACTGGATAGCGGTGTGGTTCAGATCAATAGAAATTTTCTATTAGTGCTGAATTACCCTCATGAGTGGAAGGGAAGCAATCAAGTCAGCCACAAGGAAAGGGTAGGTACCCATGTGTGTAAATTGAGATTGGACTTACATGACTCATTCTTATGTTAGTGCATTGAAATTGTAATGTGGTGCATGCAAATATCAAATGTCATCCGAATGGGTTGTCATAGTAATGTTGACAGGGGCTGATTTCCAATCAGCCAAATAACTATTGAGTGAATCCAGTTCATTTCCAGAAGTCTCTTGTGGCCCCACTTGGTCCCATTACCTGGAATTTCCGAAGGGCTTGTTTCACTGTACCTGGTCAACATTTTTTCCAAGAATTAAAATTTTGGACAAAACGATTTAACAAAATAATTTTAAAAGTTTTATCCTTTTTTGACCAGCCCTGGGTACTAATTGTCACCTAATTGCAGCAGACAGGTTAAGGGATGTTGCAGATACAACTACGGAGTCCCGCCTGCCTATTTAAGGAACTTATGTGGTGCCCCATTACTGTAGTAGCTGAGCATCTGACAATCTTCAATGTATTTATCCTCACAACTAAGAAATTCCTGCAATTATTATAGCTTGACTGAAAGGTATTGCTTTTCCAGCTTGTGTAATAGAGTTTCTAGCACGTTGGAGCGTCAGGAATTAACCTTCCCCTTTGACTTGCCTTCAGGTGAAACAAATAGAAAACAGCACTAGCAAATGGCTTTGATTCAGCACTTTTTTATATTTAGCTGCATACAGAGCTGTAAAGCAAGAAAACAACCTCAGGAGGCACAGGTCCAACGTCGCCACACACTTTTTAGCAAGGAGAGAGATCAGCTTATTATTCTGTGAAGATCAGGGATTTACCTACGTAACCAAAAGTGAGTTTATAATTCAAAATGCAAAAAATAAAAACCAAAGGACAAAGTCCACAGTCCTGCAAAAACTTAGGCAACTGTTTAACTTTTCTCATATGGATAGTCCCGTTGGAAGTCATTGAGCTGTCTTAGCTGAGCAAAGCTAAGTAGCTGTGTAAGCGTTTGTAGGAGCAGCATCTAAATTACACCTGTGACAGATTGTGTACACGTGGAAAATTCAAAAACTCTTACGTCAATTTTATAAATGTTATGTCTGTCTCTATGGGCTTGCTAGCGACTGCATTCCTAGCTCCATGGGGAGTTTCCTGCAGGAACTAAAATTTCTAGAAATTATTTAATGCAAATCCCGAATGCAGGTATCAACTCAGTGGAAGTTTCACCCCGTAGGGTACTAGCTTAAACTGGATTTGTCTGGTTAAAGAGGACTGACCAACAAGAGAGCTCTAAACTGTATAAAGTATCCACCCAAACATGGGGAGAGAGGTCACTCACTTGATCCAAGAACTGACGTGAAACTTGGACCAAGAGTCCCTTCAGAAAGGGCTTGAAGTACCTTGGAATCTACCATGTGGAAGATGGGTGACGCTTGGTAAGCTCTATGCATGCATATAAGCTGTTGGTTGTTTTTAAGATGTATTTTCTCTAGAATGCTTTTCTTCTGAATAAATAGTACTTTGCTTTATCAAAGCTTCGTGGTCACTGATTAATCCTGTCGTTGCCCTTGGGAGAATGGGACTGCAGGTGCTGAACTAAAGTCAACTCTGCTGTGATAATCGCAATGCATAGAAAGCTTCTGCAGCCCAAGTCCCAGTCTGGAGGGAGAGGAAATTGGGGTACTGCCCTAAGACATGTGATGGCTAACGGCCTGAGCCCGAGCCCATGCCCTCAAGGACACAGTGAGAGGGTCAGAAGTGCAATCATCTCGGGAATGGTGAGAACTCCCGCACTGGATTTAATAGATTTCTAGCTTTACAATGTGTGAAGGACCCTACAATCTGACCTCCTACATAACACAGGCCACAGGACCTCACTCAGTAAAGCCTTCTTGAGGTGGCTTGTCTTCTCTTCCTTTATGCTTTAAACCTTGAGGCTGCAATGGGAACCATGTGGGTGGATCTTGGCACCTGTGGGGTGCTCCATTGCAGGATTGATGCCTTAGATAGTTGCAGTCTCAAAGCCTCACTGTTTTTTAGGGTTTTTTTTTTTTTTTTTTTTTGGTATTATGTATCCCCCAGCTGAGCATGCTGCCAGAACTAAAATAATAATAATAATAATAATCCAAATAGCAACCTGTGCTAACACCGTATAGCTGTTTGTCTCCTTCCAGTGGGAAGATTGGATATAGATGTTTGAATCTGCTAATGAACTTGTTTCTTTAGCTAAAGCAGAAGAGGCTCTTCCTTTAGGATCCAGAGGTCCTGGTCTCAATTCCTTCACATGAACCATCTAGGGATGCTGTTAAATATGTATATAATGACCTGGTTTGTATGGCTGTCACTTTTGATTGAATCATACAGGCACTAAGAGGAGGCAATAGAGTTTTGCTGTCTGTTACCCTGCTATACCCTGTATTCTAATCCCCTTTAAAAGCAGTAGATACAATATAAGAACATAAGAACGGCCATACTGGATCAGATGAGTGGTCCATCTAGCCCAGTATCCTGTCTTCCGGTAGTGTCCAATGCCAGGTACTTCAGAGGAAATGAACAGAACAGGTAATCATCAAGTAATCCGTCCACTGTTGCCCATTCCCACTTGTGGCCAACAGATATAAATCATTAGAAATAATACATAAACATGTCAGCTTTTCTTTTTTCTTTTTTTTCTTTTTTTTTTAAAAAGCTACTGTCTTTAAAATTTCTGTCCTTGAGCAGATTTTCGTATGACTGGAATCAAATGTCATTTTCACTTGAGTCCTAGTCAACAAATCTCCAGTGAAATTCTATTAATTTTCAATTAAACTTCAAGTAAACCAATTAGCATTTTCATTTTTCAAGAGCAACAAAGGCAGAATCTGTAATGAGCCTATCCAGTCATTCGCAGAGGAATAAATGGTCTGGACAGATTTCTGCAGTCAATCTTTCTGTGTAACTTCATCAAGTATATTACCCTTATCTTCTCCTCGCTTGTTTTAGGCCTTATGTTGGCTTTCTTGTGGTGTCTGCAATCTCTTCCCCTTCCTCCCTCTTAGTGGGCTCATGTTCCTCCCCCTTTTTTTCACCCCAGTCTCCTCGTGTCATTATGTATACCAGAGTAGCACTTCATGGCTCCATCATGCTGAGGCGTGTACACATGGTGAGAGACAATCCCTGCCCCAAAGAGCTCTATAGCCTAAATAGACCAGGCCAGTGGAAGGAGATATTATTATTCCCCTTTTACAGATGGAAAGTTTAAATGACTTGTGTCAGCTTACCAAGGGAGAGTTGGTATTTGAACCTAGCTTTCCTGAGTCTCAGTGCAGTGGTTTAACCCCAAGGCTATCCTTTCTTGCTACGCTTAGCTCTATGTATGAAGATCAGATTGATTGAAGCACTTTAAGACAGCAATCTAAGCACCCATGTGGCCCCTGTTAGCACAGTAGCTTCATGCTTCACAAGCTTTAATGTATTTATCTTCCCACCACCTCTTTGAGGCAGGACAGTGCTATTATCCCCATTTTACAGATGGGGAACTGATGTACAGGGAAAAAATAAGCTACTTGCCCAATGTCTCACAGCAAGTCTATGGTGGCACAGGGGATTTGAACCTAAAAATCCCAAGTCCTAGGCTAGTGCTCCAAGCACACAGTTACCTCTTTAAAAATGTATATATCTACATTTTATACATGCACAGTATAAAAAAATATTCTGTGTGTGTGTGTGCGCGCGTATATTTGGAGGTGTTACTCTTCATAATCCTACATTCCCATGGAGGAATGAACACAGCAAAGGCTAAGCACTAATATGGAACTGCTTATTTGGAGATTACTTGTCCATTCAGAAAGCATCTAATTCTATTAGGTTTCTGGCAGACCTATGGGAAGCAAGCAGGTGAAGTATCTGTTATATTTCTGAACTGGCAAGGGCTTCTGAATCATACTCTCACTCCTGTAGCATGCAACAGTCAACTAAACACAATTCCATCAATATATGTGTGAAGAAGTAGTGCTATCCAGGGCCCACTTAACATAAACCTAAGTGTGTGTTCTTCTTGACATCCTGCAGAAATTACAGCAGCAGTTCATTGTTCTCCTACTTTGTAGCAACCAGATTTTAAGTGACTCATGGTGGCTTCTGTGGTCATTTTAATCGCGCTTTTGCAAAATGCTGGGTTGAACTCAGTTGTAGAGACCTGAGTTGCCAAGTTCAGAACTGGATCCCTATCCAAATTTCCCAAACCAAGATCACAGGATTCTCTTCATTTAGAAAACCTTTTTTTTATAAAACATGGTATTCCTTGAGAAGTGTGTGTGTGGGGGAGGGACCGTTGGTTTCAGTTGCATGGAGAAAAGGGTTTGTGAACTCAGACTAGTTGTAAGCATTGCAAAACTAATCTGCAAAACTTTGAACCCCATGCAGTTCTTCCAGATGAATGCTGTGGTTTAGCTTTCACGACAAGGTGAGACATATCTGTGTTTCAGTGCTAAGTCCATTGAAATTTTAGGGTTCAGCCAAACCTGCAAAGTGAAACAAAACACAAGGGACTAAAATTTAAAAAAAGGACTAGTGATTTGGGGAACTTCGGACACCTTAATGGGGTCTGATATTCAAAAAGTGATGAGCAATTGCCTTCTTCATATTGGGTCTCAAAATAGGACCCCAAAATTGTGAATCACTTTTGAAAATGTTGAGCAGAGAGTACTGCCATCAGAAAACAGTTCACGTAACCCCATCAGCTAACACGGTCTCGCAACACCAGTAGATCAGTGATTCTCAGCCAGGCTACGTGTACCCCTGGGGATACGTAGAGCTCTTCCAGGGGGTACATCAACTCATCTAGATATTTGCCTAGTTTTACAACAGACTACATAAAAAGCACTAAAAGTCAGTACAAACTAAAATTTCATACAGACAATAACTTGTTTATACTGCTCTATATGGTGAAATGAAAGTCCATATTTATATTCCAATTGATTTATAATTGTGTGGTAAAAATGAGAAAGTAAGCAATTTTTAGGTAAGAATATGGTGTGACACTTGTATTTTTTATCTGATTTTGTAAGCAAGTAGTTTTTAAGTGGGGTGAAACTTGGGGGTACGCAAGACAAATCAGACTCCTGAAAGGGATACAGTCGTCTGGAAAGGCTGAGAACCACTGCAGTAAAATAACCTAATCTGCCTCTTTCATCTAATTTCGCTGATTCTTGGAAGAAAATATATCTGTTCAACTGGGAGAAATGTGAATATACAAGACAAGCTATTAATAACACCCAACGGGTGCTGAAACAGAATGTTTGTTAATTGGCAGGATTGCTTCAAAGCAGCATCTGATAGTTAGGAACAACCTAGACAATGGATGAATTAGGAATCCTGACTGTTTTCCAAAGTGTTATTGATTTTGAAAACAGAAGGGTGGGGGAAGGAGGAGGAAACCCCATTGTGTGTGTATTTTCCTCAGCTGTAGGAACACAGAGCATGTGTGCCTCAGCTGTGCATCTGTAACATGTCAGCCCACCTGTGATTCTTCACTACATTCTCTGTCTGCATGTTTTGTTGAGGGGTTGCTGGGGTGAGGTGGGGGCTGTTTTTGTTTAACTCCCTGGGGAACCGGTTGTGCTCATTATTTCCCACGTGAGCTGCTGGAGGTGACACTTTGCCACATATGGATTTCATTCCCATGATGGGCCCTAGGCATACAAAGGGTAAGGAAGAGATTAAGGTGGAGACTAGGAAGCCAGGCATGCTGCAGGTGAAACTGATTACAGCTCCTATAAAAGCCATCTCTGCAGAAGACAGCAGGGGGCTGGAGAGAAGTACTTCCTGAGACTGAGGAAGAAGGGACTTTGCTAGCCAACTGGAGCACTAAACCTGTCGGGGAATCCTTTCTCTTGCCTCAAAAGAAGTCTACCTGGTTAGTGTTTGGACAGGCTAGAGGGACTGGTTAAAACAACCTGGTCTGTGGACTTTAAATTGGGTTGGTGTGAGCTTGTTTGTAAGCAGTTTTGTTTGCCTAGACTGATGCAAAGGCATCTTTTCCGCCCGAAAGAATAATAGCTGGAGCATGGAACTTCCAGCTCTTGTCTCTTGCTTCCTTTTTTCGGGCCTTTCAAGGACAGTTGGTTGCAGCATTTGAACAGAGGAGAAAAACAAACATTACCTCCTGGGAAACCTGGATTAGCAAGCAGTTTATATTGTTGTCTACAAGTTTAATATGTAAATAAAAAGGAGTAGAAATGATGGGTGAGTCTGAGATCCTGGCCTAAAAAAGTGGGGAGTTTGGGTACTGTGTGCAAAACAAAACACGGATTCATCCTAGGAGCTTTTCCCAGCTGTGTGAAATTCTGGTGCACATTGATTTACAATGGGATTTAGGATCATAAATCACCCAAGCACTCTTGAAAATTGTATTCCCAATCTACACTATCGAGAGAACTAAATTATAAACAAGTTTGCCAAGTATCTGGAGAATATGGAAAAATCCTACATAAATTTTAAGCTCAGTGGGCCAGATTCTCAGCTGACATAAATCACTGTAGCTGAAAGTTACTTAAATTACCTGGGGATCTGGTCCATTTCCATTACCGTCGATACATACAGACCTAGCAACTTGAAGTGACATCTGTCATGCAGAAAAAAAAATGTAGCACTTACCCTGAAAGGGCAGGGGTGTCTGAGGTTTTTTTTGTTTGTTTTTTTATACACAGCTTCAATACTGTATACAAAGAGAAGTGGGGGAAATAAAGACAAAAGTGGGGGAAATAAAGTCAAAACCTACCCTGTAGCTTCACCATCTTTATGAATAGTTATCTGCATCCCAGCCTAGCAGTGATGGTTGAAAAGCTTAACAGAGTAACAAAAATCCTTTGATTTGAACCCTCATGATCTTCAAGTCAAAGGGATATGATGAGATGTAACAAGCATGTGGCAGGAACACGTGCACTCTCCTGTTCCAGGGATGGGGCTGATCGCTAATGAGCTGTCAATTGCTGTGTTATTTCAGGTTTCAGAGTAGCAGCCCTGTTAGTCTGTATCCACAAAAAGAAAAGGAGGACTTGTGGCACCTTAAAGACTAACCAATTTATTTGAGAATAAGCTTTTGTGAGCTACAGCTCACTTCATCGGATGCATTCAGTGGAAAATACAGTGGGGAGACTTATATACACACAGAACATAAAACAATGGGTGTTACATACAGACTGTAACAAGAGCGATCAGGTAAGGTGAGCTATTACCAGCAGAAGAGCCGGGGGGGGGGGGGGAGGGGGATCTTTTGCAATGATAATCAAGGTGGGCCATTTCCAGCAGTTGGCAAGAATGTCTGAGGAACAGTAAGGGTGGGGGGGGAAATAAACATGGGGAAATAGTTTTACTTTGTGTAATGACCCATCCACTCCCAGTCTTTATTCAAGTCTAAGTTAATTGTACCCAGTTATTTCAGATGCTAGGAGTAAAAGCCTGTTTACCTGGCACCTATGGCCTAGATAGAGCACTCATCCAAGCAACATATTGAGTAAACAACGTGCTATCTTGGGAGATGCTGTCGGCAGATAATGTATATCTAATATAATCTATAGAATAGAAGATGATATCGGTCTCTTTCTGATGACTGCAAGCTCAAGTAGTAATTCCGTCTTTAACAACCTGCTCCAGTATCACTTCAGGTTTGGTCTGATATCATCAGACCTCTGCAATGAAATTATAGTTTTCTGGACATTGTTTCTTCTCACCTACTGTCTGATGAGACTGCAGTTAGACTATCCTGAGCCTGATGTTCTGGTTTTATGGAACCCGAAGCCTGCTTTCCTCTCCTTTACTCCAGCAAAACTTCACTGCAGAGTTACTCCTGATTTACACTGCTGTAAGCAAGAGGCGTTTTCCTCCTCCATCTTTTATTTATTTATAGTAAAAACAAGAGTTGTCTGATTTCCCAATGCTGCAGGGTATAGACAGGGCTTTGAATTGGCAGCAGTCCTGTGCCACTTCTTAGTTGCGTCTTTTTTGGCAGGGAGGGGGCACTTTTTGGGGGTATACTGTATGGTAAACTTCAAAAAAGTTGATACGTTGTGGGTTTGTTTGTTTTTTTTAAAACTTGCATCTCTTAAGAATCTAACTAGTTAATTTCTGCCTGAGAAGATTTAAGGTGCCATTATTCCCATAATTTCTGCTGTGGGGATCTGTCTGTTGTAGTTGCATGTCCCTTATGACTGTAGTATCTGTGCACCTCTGTAACGGCGTCAGACTCATCTCTGCGGCGCCTCCTGCTGGTTATCAGCTCACCAGCCTCCGGAGCGCCCCCTGCAGGCTGGTGTCTCGCTTGCTGCTGGGCCCCAAGTCCCTCCCGGACCTCGGTGCCCCCTTTCACGACGGGGTGCTGCCACCTGCAGTACCCTGCACAGATCTGGGTCTCCCCTCCCCAGGGAACCCTCAGCCCCCACCTCGCCTCAGTCTGTGGCCACTGCCAGTCATCACCTAGCCCCCGTTCCCTGGGGCCGACTGCAGTGTAAGCGCCACTCATCATAGGTGAGGGGGATTTGGACCTGCTGCCTCTGCCTACTCCTTGGGCTGCCCCCTGCAACCCCAGTACCTCTTTGGCCTTCCACTAGGCCTGCAGCCTGGGGGGTTTCCAGGCCAGAGCTCCCCAGCTCTTCTGGCCTTCCCCCAGCCCTGCTCCAGCTCAGATACCTTGGTATGCTCCCAGCAGCCAGGTCCCTCCCTCTCCACAGGCTAGAGAGAGAGTGCCCCGACTCCTGGCTTCATTGGCTTTTATAGGGTCAGCCGGGTCTGTTTGGGGCATGGCCACAGCGGAGGCTGCCTCCCACGCAGCCCAGCATTTCCCCTGCCCCAGCCCTCTCCCAGGGCTGGTTTAAGAAGCCCTTCCAGGCAGGAGCGGGGTGACAACCCTGACTACACCCTCACAATCTTTTAATTAGAGCTGGTCAAAAACTTTCTGATGGAACACTTTTCCATCAAAATATGTGGTTTCATCCAGATTGAAACTTTCCATGGGAACGTGTCTATTTTGACCAAGTCCGGTTGCGGGCGTGGGGGAGAGGAACCTTTTGACGCTTTCGGAATGGAACATTTTCATTCTGAGGTGACTTTTTGATTTGAAATGTATTTTATGCAACATTATGTGATAATCAAAACTATTTTGAAATAAAAACGAAATGTTTCGCTTGACACCTCCTCCAGCCCCCAATGAACTTTAAAGGTTCATAAAAACAAATGTAGAAATTGTAGATTTTCCCCAAGAATTGGAAGTTGTTACCTGCACGACTCCACTTTCAATGTATTTATCATCACAATATCCCAATGAGATATTCTTTAATGACTTCCCTACACTGCCAGTTTGGGGCTCGATTATGTGCCTGTGGAGAGACGCAAAGGCGGGCAAGAAACTACCCCACACCCCATTCAGGCCCTAGTAATGCCCCTGTGGTGCTACCAGACCTTGGCTCTGGTCACGGGGGGCCCACTACACCTTTCTCCTCCCTAAGCAGGTGGGCAAAGGCTGGATAGGGAGCGTATAGAACCTAGACTCTGTCTTTCTCTACACACCAGTCAGTGAAGTGGATTAGCCATAAGGGGGAGAAATAATTTGCTGGTGGTGTGGGTCAGTAATCGTGTAGCATAGTTCTGTCCCTGTGTTGTTTCTGGGATGGTGCAGCTGTGCACTGCTTCTTTTTTTCAAGGGCTAGCAGCAAAGCCACAATGTAGCCCTCACTCAAAGCATTATATTTTGGTTACCAACCAAGGGGATTTGCACAGAGCTGTTTCTGGAATTTCTATGAGAAATTTAAAGGTTTTTACTTTTTGTCCTGACTCAGGATGAATTTTTCTTCCAACATCTCAATTTTCAGTAGGACAGAAATTCTGTTTTTCAGCCAGCTCTAGTTTTGCAAAATCTAATCTGATTAGAAATGTTTTCATGACTTCTCAGAATGTGCATACTTTACACTAATGATACACAGATGGAACATTAATAGAGTGCTAATATCTGGGCTCCTGATTCTTGGCTGGACCTTATCTAGAAATTTTCACCAGTGCAAAGTGAATGCAGAACACTGCCATTCTGATCTGGTAATGTTTTACACCCATTTCACACAGCTATAGTAATTACACAAGGTACATTGCAATGGAAAATCAGGCCTTGAGGCATTTGCGGCTTATGCTTTTTAAGTAGTTACCTGTTTTATAAATGCTATACAATATAGCATTTACAACACAGAGCGATGTGTGTCCATTCTACAGTGATGGCCTTGAGCAGACTAGTAATACTGCAGGGAACTCTGATGTTTGGAACTATTATTAATAATAATTTGAGTCAGTTTGTGATCCCCTGATGAACGCTGCTGTATAATTATAAATCTGAATTAATTATTTTACACTTGAGTTAATTGAGGTACAGAGAGGTTAAATGATTTGCCCAAGGTGTCACACCGAGTCATTGGCAGAGCTGAGAATAAAACACAGGAGTCTTGCCCCCCACTGTCCTTTTCTAACCACTTTCAGTGCAAGAATAATCACTCTTTCTTTTTAAATAAGGGTTACCTCACTTGCCTTCTCTAAAATTCAGCCGATCCAAAATGCCCAGGCAACAAGGGAAGAACATCTGGTCTCAGGAATACCAGCACTCTGTTCTCATCAGTGATTTCTCTTTTTATCACCTAGGCCAAAAAATAAAAACCACCAGTGGGAGTGCATGATGCAGTGAAATGATCAAGCAGGCTAAGGAGAGCTCCAGTTGCAATTTGCATATACAAGGTAATCCACGCAAACACTCCTATAAATCAATCTAATTTATATAAGTGAGACTACAAATTAGAGAGAACAACCAAATGACAAACTATTGTAATTACACAAAATCAACTGGTGAACTAATTGAAGTGACAATCTATCAACAAAATGTATATGTTTAAACACCGTGCTACATATAGTAATGAGAAGGTTATGCTGGTGAAAACTGTCTGTAGCTTAGGGTGAGAAACAAGTGGGACTGCACTCACAGAGGTGCATTTTTCAAACCTGACTTTGAAAGCGCCGAAAAGGAATCTTTCTTTTGGTACACGGTCCAAAGCCTATTGAAGTGAGTGGGCCTCATTCCATTGACTCCAGTGGGCACTGGTTCAGTTCATAGAAGCAGGGAATAAGATGAGTTTGTTTTCTTGCTGTCCACAAAGGAGAAACTTGTGCCATGAGGTTGTATGAACACTCAATTTGGGGACCAGAGTGATTTAGATGAAGTGTCATCCAAAAGAGTCACTTTCAGTCATATTCATTCATTTATTACTTGGTTATTTATCTACTTTAAGAAGGCTGAGCTGACCCAGTGGGCACTGAAATGTGGTTCCTAGGACTTTAGATCTTATAGACCGGATACGTGAGCTCATAGATTCTTCCCTCCTTGTTGTTGAATTTAGAGCTGTTCGATCTTTTTCAATGTTTAAAATTTTGATAAAAGTGCCATATAGTCCAATTTTTACCAGAAAAGAGGGAAATATGTTTTGAGATGCCTTTTTTGTGAATGTTGGTGGGTGGGGAGGGGTTGGATGGTCTCGGTTAACAAGGATTAGTAATAGATCTGGACATGTTGAGTCTGTAAACTTTTGGTTTGCCTTCACGTTGAATTAAGTTTGATGGTTCAAATGACTTCTTAATTGTTTACTTAGCTTTATAAACATGCTAGGGAAATGAAAATGGCACCTCTCCACACTCCATACAAGTTCTTCAGTACCATTAATATATAACCCACTGCCAGTAAGCCAGGCAACCTAAAAACTCCAAATACTCCTCCAGCAGTTTCCCGCCCTTACAATTCTGATGACCAGTTTCCCTGGGTCATACAAACTAAGGTTCCTTCCTTGCATCCTAGCATTCAGCAGCTCGATACTCTTCAAGTAGTCCCATTAAAATGAGCGAGAGTACTCGCTAAGCAAAGCACTACTGAATGTGACTAACAAGGGATAGATTCTTCCACTATTTAGCAAGAAACCTGCTACTTTGCTTTTAGACAATAGTCCTGTGGAAATGGTGGAAGAAATATCTCCTCCTGCAAAGTTAATACAAGCTGTAATACTAATGATGCTTCATGTTAACACTCTATGCCATCAGCTGTTGGTAAAACAAGAGCTGAAAAGAAACATGCCTCTGGGGACTTGTTCAGACTCCCCGTAGTCACAATTCTTGTTATCTTTATAATACACACTAAGACAGTATCAAAGACCATGCCAAAGCACAATTCACTCTGGTAAGGCATTAACACACACATGGGGGGGGGGGGGGGAAAGGAGTACGCAAGAAAGAGAAGAGATTATAAACTTCAAAGAATTGCCTTTAAGCAAGTAATATGTATGCAGTAGCTTTTGTAAAGCTGAATGCTTCCAGTACTGATGCATGAACAATATTCACTTCAGCTAACAGCTGCTAAATGCAACTGTCGTGAAGAGCAATCCTCATAAGAATGGCCAGACTGGGTCAGGCCAATGGTCCATCTAGCCCAGTATCCTGTCTTCCGACAGTGGCCAGTGCCAGATGCTTCAGAGGGAGGGAACAGAACAGAGCACTTATTGAGCGATCTTCCCATCCCAGCATCTGGCAGTCAAAGGTTTAGGGACACCCATGGGTTTCCATTCCAGACCATCTTCGCTACTAGCCATTGAGTGGTAACAGCTCATTTAGACTCCCTTTATTTTGTATATATAGTTGGGATTATGTTTTCCCCTGTGCATCACGCTTGATGCATGTTTTCCACTGTGCATTAAATGCCATGCCTGTGAATTTGACTGCTGGCAATTGGCTTGGGAGCTTTCTCTAATAGGAGGCCTGGTGCAAAGTGCCCCTTTGGTACCCCTCCCCTTCTGCATAATTCTGCAATGTTAGTAGTCAGATTGGCACTGTTTGGGGGTCACAAAGGCCACAGTGGGTGCTGAATAGGCTTGTGATTGAAGTGGAGAATGCGCCAGAGGTAATTTTGTTGATATGGCATCATGCAGCCAAAATTAATACTTTCAACATCTATGGGTAGTAGTACACCAAATGGAACTAGAGAAAGAGGGACCTAATTTGATGCAAAACCAGATGCTCAGGAATGCAAGCTGTGACCAGGCTGCTACCGACAAACACAGGCCTCTAAGCATGTATCCCTGGCCTCTGTGCATGCTCAGTAAACGTCAGAACTCTACCATCTGTGTCATTTATTGCTAATGAAACAACTAGGACCAGTTTGGTTCAAAAGCGTATCAATGCTGTATAACTGTCCATTTCTGATTTGGAGGTAGACAGTCAAATATTGGATGCATTTTATATCTCTGCGGAGATTCTGCACAAGGTGAATGCACTGCCCAAAGCTCTATTTTGAGGACCTAAGTGGGCTTCAAGTAATTCATGGACCTTGAGCTGGCTTTCTGTACAGGGGTGTATTTCACCCATTGAGGGACTTTTCCTTCATCTCCAAAGTCTCACCATTTTTATCCCTGACTTTTTATTGCTCGTATCTGATGGGATGGGCTATCTCACTAGAACTTTCTGGTTTTGGAGAGATTAACTGTGCAGATGTTTGGGGGAAGTATCTGCAAAAATCATCTTCTAGGAGTTAAAAATCTGGGATGCACATACGTGGGATTTCCAAAAGCACTCAGCCTGACTGCCTTAGTGGGAGCAGTATTATGCCAAACACTTGTGAAAATCATTTTACTAGTTTGTTTTCTTACCTGTGGGTCAAATTCTGCCAATCTTTCTCAGTCTCTTATTCTGGAAAGAGTTCCATTTAACATCAACAGTAGAATCTCTCTGATGTTTTTTATGCACTGTTTCATTCTGAAACATTCGCATCATAATTCTATTGTTTTTTATTTGTCCTTGTATTCAGTACATGTATAGTTGTCATGGAAATGTATTACACATCCTTTGAAAGATCCTCAGTCACCCTCTTTTACTTTCTAAGATTAATAAGATTCATGGCTGGAAACTTTCGGTGGCTTGTTTGTTTATTTTAAATCCTTTTCTTTTTTTTCTTCTTTTTTTTTTTTTTAAGCATATATCTGCAGAGAGAAATACACAGCATGTAGCCATTCAGTAAAGGCTAAATCTTACTTCAGTAAGAATTATACAAACACATTTAACTTGTTTACTGAACAAACATATCTTCACAGAGCTTTCAGTTACACTGTTGACTTCCAGTAGTATGCAGTGTGGAAATGAGCAAGAGGATAAAAAATGGAGGATACAAAAGAGGAGGAATAATAAACATGTCATTTTTTTCCTGAAGAACAAAGCTGTTTTACATTCAGCCACACTGCCCTTCCTCCCTGGTAATATATTTTTAGAATGACTTAAGAATCCCTTAGAGTTTCAACTGTTTTGAGGGACTTCTGCAGTCGTGCTCTCTCTGACATGACTAAATAAAATATCTTGGTAATGTCCTCCTCAGCTTCTCATAACCCTTCATATATGTATCCTCACAGCACCCCCGTGGGATAGCACTGCTCTACCACCCCCCATTTTACTGATGGGGAACTGAGAGAGTGCGTGACTTGCCCTAGATCACATAGGGAGTCTGTGGTGGACCAGGGAATTTTATCTGGGGTTCCCAAATCCCAGATAGGTGTCCTAACCTCCAGGCTGTCCTTCCTTTAGCTGGTTTAAATCTAACCAAAGCCTATTACTTGAGCTTGGTAAATAAATAACAGCAAGTAATTGATTCAGAGTGAAATTCATCCTCGTGTATCGGGCCAGCATAATGCCTCTGCTCCGTTGAAGATCCGCTGATTCTGGGAAGGTCAACAGATGAGGGCTGTTTTGAGCATTGAAGGGGAGAGAGCAAATTACGAAGTGTAAGGGACCTCACAGAATATGCCCTGCCGGCACCCTTCCACTATGATTTCAAGGAGACCCTGGCACAAAAAAACTCGATTGACTGGAGGAAGTTGAGTATCCAGGGGCAAGGAGGGGAAAAGTACCTCAAGAGTCACATGGAACAATGAAACAAGAATTCAATGTCTCATCCACACAAAGGTCTTGTACAGAGTGATGTAATGACTTGGTTAGGTGTGCAATTTTTCGGCACAGCGACAATGATTGCCTCGTTCCCATTAGTACAAAGAAGGCGTGCAGTCTTGCATGCCGTTATCTGAAAACATTTTTCCAGCTCACAACTAACTTTGCAGCTGTTGTCTGATCTCTGTGAACAATCAGAAAGACTTGGGCAAACCAAGCAGGGCTTTTACAGTCCGATTAGAGAAAACAAGGAGAAATTTGCTTGCCAAATGCATGTTCTCCTAAAATGGAGGGAAACTGAATTTGTTCAAACCAATGGAAAAGTCGACTAGGATGTGTCTCCGCTCCAGTAGTACAGGAGGTAGAATTTCCAGCTTGGGTCGATAGATGTACATGTGCTAGCTCTGGTCGAGCTGAGTCGCAACGCAGCCTGGCTGCCTGAGTACAATTTTATCCAAGACGTACTCTGCCGTTGCCCAGGCAGCTGCGGCCACTGGCTGTTTTTAGCACATTAGCTTGGGGGGAGGGATAGCTCAGTGGTTTGAGCATTGGCCTGCTAAACCCAGGGTTGTGAGTTCAATCCTTGAGGGGGCCATTTAGGGATCGGGGCACAAATTGGAGATTGGTCCTGCTTTAAGCAGGGGGTTGGACTAGATGACCTCCTGAGGTCCCTTCCAACCCTAACCTTCTATGATTCTATGACCAAGCTAGTGCATGTGTGTATATCCCAACTGGGAATTATACCCACCCGGCTGCAGTGTACACGTACCCGAAATGTCCTTCCTAAGATTAATCAACTCAATGAAAGGATACTGGATTCAAAGTGTTAAATACAAAGAAAATTATTCATATTTGAGATCTCCCTTTTGCAAAAATTGTTCCTGCTCTTTTAGGAGGACTGTACTTCTGAAGGAACAGGTCCTCACAGTGGCCTTAGTCTCTCTCTCTTTCTTTTTTTAATATAGAGTTTTGTTTGCTTGTCAGTTAATTTTAAGAAAAAATATCATATCCCTACATTTCATGAGACTGAAAAATATCTGGATTAAGAGGCTGTGTTATAAAACCCTTTGGGGAAAATGGCATTTAGTTTCTGATGGTGAAATATATCCCTGTGCAAAGTGCCAACACAAGTCCTGGGGACCGCTTAAACCCTTGTTTTGAAGGCTTAACTGGGACTTAAGTCTTTTTGCTTGCCCTTTACACTAGGATGAACTTCATTGTTTCCATGACATTGACTGTTTTCTATTTTAGCAACTAAGGAAGATTTGATCAAATTTGATAGAGACCATAAAAAATTCAAAGTAAAGCCCTGCATAGCTCGGTGATTTTATTTGACCTGAGGTTTGTGAGATTTTTTTTTTTCCCCCCTGAGCTTCACCTGGCATTGTGTGGAAAACAGGTTTCTCTCATGGCTTCCAGGCATACCCATAATCCAGCCTAAAACTGATGTAAAACTGACCCAAGTTTGCTTGGAGTTTAGTCAAAGTGAACTGCTGAGCAAAAATGATCCAAGCCTCCCTTTTGCAGGATATTCCAAAACCAGGATCGGTTTGCAGGCTTCTGTTGCTGTCATTTCACACATCTTCTTCAAAGCCTCCTCCATGCAAGGAATTTGATTTTTTTCCCCCCCTCCCACAAAAGCTAAAGGCCAGTCCTGCAAAACGCATATGTGGTGGTAACTTTTCCTTCCCTTTCTTAGTCTACCTCTTGTTTTCAGACTGTAAACTCCACGAGGCAGCGATTGTTCCTTACCACAGTATCTAGCACAATGGGGCTCTGATCTCAGCTGGGGCCTCTCAAAGTTAATAGTAAGCAGTAATAATAAATGTTATGCAATTGATTGGATGGCAACTGTTACATTATGCTGATAAAATCATAGATAGCTTGTGGTTAGTTGTCATTATAGTCTGAACTTGCGATGTATTGACCCCAAAACAGGAAAGCTACAGCAACTTCTGAAGTCTTTGAAGTAATATACTGCACTGAGACCCTGGAAAAGCTTTTTCCCCAGTTCAGCAAATGCTTGTAGGTTTTGATAGATATTCTAAATTATTTTTCAAAAATGAATTATGAGTTCTGAAAGGAACAGAGTATGCCTCTTTAGAGACTCCACTGAGTATTCCCATAGCAGGAAGGTTACAAGAGCCAAAAAAACCAACAACCACCCATCCCTTATTGCTTATACCAGCAATACTGTGAGGCACTAAGAGAAATAAGCATGCTATTGTCTTACGTATGGTGGGTCTGTTTGTGCATGTTAGTAGGAGACTTGGCTCAAAGTCTTCATCAAAGCTTTTCTTTATGGAAAACTAGGTGTTATGTTTTGTTTTTCCTTTTCATTAACTGGAAACTGTCTCAGAAAATGCCCACTTGCATCAGAATGTTTTGGGTTTTCATTGCAAAAAATAACCCCAAACAAAGAAAATACTTTTGTTTCACATGAGACGTAACGGGGGGAAAGAGGCCTAAACAACTCCCAAGTAAGTTAACGTGTGTACATACGTTAGGCAGTGTGGACTGCTAGATAGAGCAGTGTCCTCAGACATCAGAGAAGTGGGTTCTATTCCTAGATCTGCCACTGACCTTCTTGATGGCCTGGAGCAAGTCAATTCCCCTCTCTGTGCCTCCGTTTCCCCACCTGTAAAATGGGGATAATGAGATACTGACCTCTTGTAAAGCTCTCTGAGGTCCACTGCCGAAAAGTGCCAAATAAAAGCTAGATATTATTATTACGTATATTCATATTAGATTCATACAATCAATATTTATATGTATATAACTAATTTTATATTACACACACCAGACAATAAAATGCTATATGAATGTTTATAGTTTACAGACGGGATTTTCCAAAGAATTCCAAGAGAGATAAGTGCCTAACTCCCATTTTAATTTCAATGGGATTTCAGTGGCTCGCTCCATTAGCCTGAGGGTTACTGTTCTGAGCATTGGCTGCATCAGTTGCATGATATCCCACAACAGTGTTTCACTGGCAGATCAGGATAGATCGCTCCCTGTTTGACAGTGTTGGTTGCGTGCGGTCTCGCACGTGTAATGATGTTGTTTTCCTGTCACTCGCTCTTGATGATTTAGACTGTTAGACGTCATTACATGTGCTCTAGGACTTTTTTTTTTTTTTTAACTCGAATCAATCTGACATGCAGAAAACAGACACTTCAGTGAGAGGATGGAACAAAAGAACGGGCTGGTTGTGTCACTTAGTTCTCTAGAAGCAGAGCTAGAAGGATGATTGCTGTCATCTTGTATTTTACTTCCTGACCCACACAGAGCTTAACCCAGCTCCAACAAAATTCATAGATTTTGTTAGCCATACTTCATTTTGTTAGCCAATCTCAGGAGCAAAACATTAGGTCAGTGGAGGAGGAGGAGACGTGAACCTACAAGGATGCAGAGGGATGATAACACTGCACTGGTGTATACCTTAGGGTCTCAAAGCTCTTCACATGCTGTCTAAGATACTTATAGCCCCTCCCTCCCCACGCCTACTGCTGAGCACCTTACAGTCTTCAGCGTATCTATCCTCACAACACCCCTTTGAGGTAGGGCACTGCCCTACTCAGCACTCCGTAAAAATCAGGCCCCTTTTTTATGTTGGCCACCTTAAAAAAATGGAGGCTTCCAAAATCTACTTCGGAAAATCTTGGCCCGTGACTGATATCCCAAGACAGGCCTACTTAATTGAAAACCTATGCTTCCCATTTCATTGCAAACTTATGCAGGTTTTTGGTATTAGTGTTTGTGTAGTGGGGTGTGTGTGTTTTGTATTTCCAGACTCAGAGTTTGTTGCTGGCACAAGCTGCACTGTCGTCATGCCTGCCAAGGGTTTAATAAAACTAGACCATTAAAGAAATCAGACCTAATTAATGCTCTTATTGGATTTGACATCTGGGCACAGTTTAGAGAAAGAATGCAATCACAGAATGGAATGATATTAGATAAAATGAGAATTCACATTTCTTTTTGAAACCTTTAAAGCCAGGACTTCAAAGTGCACAAATCTTGAACATGTTGTGGTCAGCCCAATAAATTAACAGATGAGAACTCCTGCTATCATCTGTTCTCTCACTATCCACTTTCCCTGTCAAAGTTAATGTTTTAATAACATTGGGATAATCTGCTTTAGTTCAGAAATAATCTGATTGAACCAAGTATTAGCACAGGGAGAGTGGCATTCTGTGTGTGTTTGGAGTCACCTTTGCATGCTCTACATGTTTCTCCTCTTAGCTACTTTAGCACATTTTTCATTTTTTCCAATTAATTCTTTATTATATTGCGTATTGCTATCAGCTCATATATATGTAGATGGATAGATATTGATATATATAGATATAGAGAGAGTTTGATTGATGCCAAGCTTAGCTGGGCTTTCTCTTGCCCTGCAGAAGGTGGGTAAAAGTCTGTCTTGTTGTTCGAGGTCAGGCTAGGTTATCATTACTTTTCCTTCTGGCCTTACAATTTATGGCCAAGGCTTTCAAACATGACGAGTGATTTTCAGGTACCCAACTTGAGACACTGTAGATGGGCCTAACTTTCAGAAAGTGCCGAGCATTCGCCCCTCTGAAGATCAGACCCCTTTTTAAGGTGTCTCTCCATTTGGGCACTGTGATGGGCCACACTGGTCAGTAAGGGGTTAATGGAACCCTGGGGAGGCTGTGCATAAAGCAGCCAATTGAAGAGGGGCTGCGAGGAGCAGCCAATCAGGGCCAGGTAGACCCATATAAGAAGAGCTGCATGGCAGAGCGGAGGCAGTTGCCCTCTAGAGCTCAAGGAAGGAGTACTGGCTGCCTTGCAGGAGAAAGAATGCTAGTACCTTGGACAGAGCAGTGCTGGGCAGGATCAGGGGCGTGAGAGTGTGCTCTTGGCTGGCTGCTAACACTGGCATGGTGAGGCCCTGAGGTAAAGGGTGAAGAAGATGCTAGCGTGGCGGGGAAGTGGCCCAGGGAAATGTGCTGAGAGATTGGAGGGGACGCAGCATGTTGCTGCCATCTACAGAGTCCCTGGGCCTGGATCCGGAGTCGTGGGCAGCCCTGGGTCCGCCCCCCCACCTCCCCACTCGACACTGAGGAAGTGGCTGGACCAGCGGACTGCAGTACTGTCCCCAGAAGGGAGGAGCATGGAGTGGGACACAACCAGAGGGCTGTGTCCTGAAGAGGATGTCGTGGTCCTTGGAATGACATGGGTCCAGGAGCAGAAGTGACAGCTGCAAGACATCACCAGAAGAAGGAGCACTGGCTCGCAGAGCTAATCCCCAGGACAGCCAGCAGGAGGTGTTAGTGTGGTGAGTCACAGCCCATCACAGGCACAAAAAATAACTAGTCCTTATTGAGAATCTAGGCTTATGCATCTGTGAACATGGCTTGTGTCTTCCTTTCCCTTCTCTACCCAGTGCAACAACTGGGTAGAATCTGGTCCTGTATAAATAAAATGATAGCCATTAAACTGGACATGCTTAACCTTGTTGTATTACTCCAAATGAGATTGTATACAACCAAAGCTTCTTTAAGACAATGTCCTGTGCTGATTTTAAATCAATTAGCAAAGGTTTATACAACTCAAATGAAAGTAGATCAAAGCAGTTTAGGAATACAGTTCTAACACTGAAAGATGCTTCCCTCCCCCCGCCCCCTGGGGGAGTTATTATACATTCCTGCCACTTACTAAATTGCTCATCAGCCTAGATCATTTCGGCACTTTGCACAGTTCCACAGCAGAGTCGTACTTTTCTGGAAATTAGAAAGCACAGTGTGTGACAGTAAGCAGCAATTAAAACCTGGGATGGCAGAAGGATAAAGGTAAAACCTGCCTCTGTGTATCATAGATTCATAGAATCATAGAATATCAGGGTTGGAAGGGACCTCAGGGAGTCATCTCGTCCAACCCCTGCTCAAAGCGGGACCAACCCCAACTAAATCATCCCAGCCAGGGCTTTGTCAAGCCTGACCTTAAAAGCCTCAAAGGAAGGAGATTCCACCACCTCCCTAGGTAACGTATTCCAGTGCTTCACCACCCTCCTAGTGAAAAAGTTTTTCCTAATATCCAACCTAAACCTCCCCCACTGCAACTTGAGACCATTACTCCTTGTTCTGTCATCTGCTACCATTGAGAACAGTCTAGATCCATTCTCTTTGGAACTCCCATTCCGGTAGTTGAAAGCAGCTGTCAAATCCCCCCCTAATTCTTCTCTTCTGCAGACTAAAATCCAGGGAAATGAATGGAGCAAGTATATGTGTTGGGTAGGGTTATACATTGCATTAAGTTCCAAGCACCTATTAGGTCAGACCATAGCATGTGGCATAATAGCTATGCCAGTGTTCCATTTTGGTTTTTAAATAAACTTTTTTTTAAAAGGCCCTTCACAGTTCAGGAAACAATTACCTCCCAAGGAGAAAATAAAAGGAATAGATGAAAGGTAGCCGAGGACAGACTGCATACATAATTCAATCCCAGTAAATCCAATACATACAACATTTGACAAGAGTAATTAAACACCCTTTGAGATGTTTTATCTGCTGTGGAATATAATATACTGAAACTGTGATAACCTAAAAATGGCCTGACTTCTAAATAGCATTATATCTTATTTGGCTCACACGATGGGTAATTTGCCATATGTTCCAAATATAAGAGCAAAACAATTTCACTGTGTCATTTGGAAAAAGCTTTGGCACCTAATTTTCAAAGGTGCTAAGTGGACTAGCTGCAAATTTTCCATCACAACAGGTTTCCAATGGGAAAATGGGCTTTTGACTCAATAGACCCCTTTTTTTTTCTGAAGAAAAAAAATCTGAAAAATGTCACTTTTTTTGTTTTGTTTTTTGGTCAAGCTAAATACCCCCAAATTAAGACATGTTTGATTCTCAGATGGAAACCAAAATATTGCAGTTGAAAGCTGGATACGCCATTGCAGTTTCCTCATCATTCTATTCTCTATGGAGTGGCTACCCCAGCTAGTCTACATCTCCCATGATGCATCATGGTCAGAGACACCCACGGTGCAACACCTCCCCACACCAACACAGAAGCATGGGAGCAGAGGCACACAAACTGCAACTCCCATGGGCATTGTGCTGTTTCCAAAAAGTATAATTATTTTTGCAGAACCCACCCTCTTCTTTTGACTCGCTCTAGTGCTGAAGTCCTTTGGCATCCAGTGGAGCTGTTGGTGTTCATTGTTAAGATCTGGACTTAGGAAGCCACTTGCAGCGTGTAGCCAAAACAACTTTATTGAATCTACTAACTTGTGAGCATGGCTACGTATTCTGAGCTGCCAGCAGATAGTGCTTTTTAGCAGCTACCCATCTGTTCATCTTCTGGTTTTGTATAGTGCTCCAATACCAGAGTGGTGGGGAACATTTTCGTGAAGACTTTTGTGTAGGTCCAAAAGGATGTTGCAATGCTCTCTGCAGTCAATGGGAAAAAATAAATCCTCCTTGAGGCAAATAAACCGCTGATATGGGGTAGGGGCCAGAACTTTGAAAATGAAGCAGGGGCACAAGGACTAGCAATAGGGCCAATAAGTCAAGTTCTGAACTCAATACCGGAGACTAGAGTATATTTATCTCTAAACACTGGGGAGTAACAGTCCTACTTGCCCCGCTGTGATGCACAGAGTAATGAAACGGAACAGAACTAATGAATTGTTTTACCCAGATGTCTGGAGGCAGCACCTTAACTGAAGCTGCACTGATGATAAGCTTGGAGGCACCTTTTGGGAAGTGGTGCTGGGGAGAAAACACAGAGCTTCTAAGATTTGGGTACCTGATATGCTCCTCCTTGCCCCTCTCTATTCTGGAAGCGGTCATTTACAACTGTCTTTTTTTAGCCACAGGAAATCCCTTCCCTTGAATCAGAGAGGTAGATGAAATGCTCTCCCTCTGAAGGCAACATCTGTGCGTCTCTGTGAATCAGCCAGGAGGGGTGCTGTATATGCTAATCAGCTTGACTACAGTATTGTTAAGGAATGATAATTATTTTCAGGTGGGAACAGGCACTGTTTGACACCTATGGAGGCAAGACAGATGGCATAATTTATTACATATATTCACAACGCTGGGCAGCTACAACTTTATATATTTATATATATATAAATATCATTTCTCTTTGTTTTTGTTTAGCCACTTGCCTCTGTGTTTTTTAGATTAAAAGTGAAAAATCATGCAGCTCGGTACAAACTTCAGTTCATTAGCATGTGTTTACGGTGCAAGAGCTTGGAAAACATTACTCTGTTTTTAATAATTGGAAAAAAGATATTGTGCATTGAAGTAATTGCATTAAACAGACCAACTGGGGTGAGGGGGGGAACCTTTCACATTTCTATCCTCTGCATCTTACACAGTGAGCCCTGTTCCTATTCCTGTTGTTAACTGTTTTGTTAATTTATGAGTTGCAGTTTGCTAATGCCTGCACATCCCCAACCAAGATTAGGGACTCAAGGTGCAGGTCACGCTATAGACACTGCAAAACACAGCCCTTGTCTAGAAAAGCTTTCAATCTTACCAGCCAACACAGACACAGGAAATAACGGTTTTTAGGTCTCCCGTCCTCTCCTGTTCACACCCCTGATGTTAGTGTGTTCCACCCACTTACCTTCTGCTCAGGCCTGCTACTTTTCAAGGTGCTTTAAAATATTCACCCCATGTCAATATATTGCCAACTCTGCTCCTATGTCTCGTCTTCAACATGCTTCTGGAAAAGTGAGTAAAGAAATGTTCTGAGGCTGCGCTGAATATTTGTGACCGGTTCAGCGGGTGAGGGGTTGGCATTTTGCGGATTACACAGGCCAGTAAAGGGTTCTGTCACTGCGTGTCCTGTAACTCTGGGGCCTTTGGGCTGTGCAGCTACGGTTCATAAGAATATAAGAACATAAGAATGGCCATACTGGGTCAGACCAAAGATCCATCTAGCCCAGTATCCTGTCTTCTGACAGTGGCCAGTGCCAGGTGCCCCAGAGGGAATGAACAGAACAGGTAATCATCAAGTGATCCCTCCCCTGTTGCTCATTCCCAGCTTCTGGCAAACAGAGGCTAGGGACACCATCCCTGCCCATGCTGGCTAATAGCCATCGATGGACCTATCCTCCATGAATTTATCTAGTTCTTTTTTGAAACCTGTTATGGTCTTGGCCTTCACAACATCCTCTGGCAAAGAGTTCCACAGGTTGACTGTGCACTGTGTTGTCAGTTGTGCTGACAACAGCCAGCCCACTACCATAAGTCTCATCTTGGTTCTCACCGGCCCAGTTACGGCTTGGAGGGTGACACCAACAGCCCTTCTATTCCCGAGTCTTCCAAATACGTCCTTTCCAAATTCTTAACTGCCAGACATTTGAACTCCGCTCCCCGTTAATCATCCCTGGAAATGTGAAACCAACCCCCTAGATACCAGCTGACTTTAGCATGCATACTCTACACCTGTTTGAGCACCAAAGACCTGCATTGTTTGGCAATAAATATATATTTAATAGAAACACCACAGATTTGAAGTTGAAATAGTCAGAGAAACTGAACATATAAAAGTTATGCAAAAAATAAATGGTAACACACAACCTCAGGCTTCACTCTTCCATATCCATTAAAATCTGTTTTCTCATACACGTTATCTATTGCCATAAAATAGTTTCTCAGTGTATCCCCTAGCTATAGAAAGAATCCAGGTTTATGAACAGCCTCGTACCTTGAGACTGTCCCTCAAGTTCTAGATAAATTCACTCCCAAGCCTGCTATTAAAAGTCTTTTCCTTTTCTCTTTGTCCATGCTTCTGCATGTTTGTTGAGAGTGGGGAAATTTCCTGGGATGTCTTAATGTCTTTCCATAAGCTCTAATGGTCCATCATTGTCTTTTTCTGGGCTGCCCAAGGGATAGCAACTTGAATCCAGTTTTGTGTAAACACCTGGTTTGGGAGGGGCTTCTTCCTGCTTGACTACTTGCCATCCTGCAGTGAGGTGTAGTTGAAGTTGTAATATAGATTAAGAATACAGTTTTCTATATATACAATTGCATAGATTTATCATCACAGTCTGTATGCAGATCTCATAACGACCACCGAGTTCCGAACGTGAGAAGCTTGCATAAAAGACCTCACTTGATATACTTTTACAGTACAATAATGCAATATGCAGTCAGTTGGTTTAATCTTCTGTTCTCCCCTTGCAGTGCCTGGAGCCTGATTGTCATGGGGGGAGAATCCTTTTGCTTCTATCCCCTGTGGTGGTAGGTCGTGTTCCACTATAATTATTGTGCATTTATAAATACTCTGCTTTCCTAAATAGTTCCCTACCATTTAAGGAGTGGATATGTTGGAACAACATCATGTCCATTATGTATTTATTTTCCGGGCCAAATATTGTTTGTCTGACTGTTGGGTGAAATTCACCCCTGTTTTGGGGTCCTACTTATAACCTATGCACCATTTAACACTCATATCAGCCCTCAAAAGAGGGTGTAAGCGGTGCATAGATCTCAGGCTCCTTTTCTGCACAGGAGTGAATTTCTCGAGTGGAGAAGAGAAGAAAGATGGTCCAGTTCTTGAGGTGTTTGTCTGGGATTCCAGGCACCCACACTCAGTTCCTTGCAGCACCATCGACCTTTTGTAGGACTTTGGGCAAGTCACTTTGTCTCCTTGTTTCTCATCGGTAAAATGAGGATAATAGCCCTTCTGTACCGCAGAGGGTTCTTGTGAGGATAAATGCATTAAAGATGGTCCGTTGCTCAGATATTAAAGAGCTATTTAATCTGGTGGACAAAGGCAGAACTAGAACCAATGGCTGATGCTGAAGCCAAATATTCAAATCACAGATCAGGAACACATTTTTAACAGTGAGGGTGATTACCTATTGAGACAAACTATGATGGGAATTTGTGGATTCTCCATCTCTCGATGTCTTCATGTCAACATTGGGTGCCTTTCTGGAAGAGATGCTGTAGTCAAACAGAAGTTATTAGGCCCAATACAGGGGTAATTGGGTGAAATTTAAGGGTCAATGATATACAGGAGGTCAGACTAAATGATCTAAGGGTCCCTTCTAGTTTTGAACTCTAAATCTATGGTAATAGGAGCCATATAAATAACCAAAGGTAAATCTTATACTGCAGATACAGTAGTCCCATTATTTTAGGGTACGCAGCAAGGGAAGCAAAATCTGAAGGGTAAATCCTCAGCTGGTGAAATTCCATTGAACTCCACAGATGCCAATTTAAACCAGATGGGGATCTGGCCCTGATTCAATGGTGAGATTCGGACAAAATCAATATTGTATTTTTCACTATGTTGGATCAAAAACTGTCTGGTGGTGAAATATTATCTGGGAGCATGAAATACTGAGTTTAATAATCTTATATGATCTGGGTCATAATAAAACAGCCCTGCTGCATTATGTAAAATAGATATTCGGTAACTGTCATAAATTAGTTGATGGGATTTTTCATTCAATTTCGACATGCAGAAAAAAAATTAATTGGTTCCTTGAGTCTTAAAATCTGATCAATAATTTAGCTAGCTTGTCTCTTCAATTTTAAAATGGCATTGCCAGCATTTTTAAAGAAATTAAATGTTATTGATTTACACAGTAAATACAATTAGAGAATCTAATCATTCAAACCCCATTAAGGTCTATTTGAGCTCTGTTTTGAATGTGTACTATGTTGTCTTGCAGAGAATGAAAGAAAAATGGATTATTGATGTAGTTGTCTATTATGCATTCATATGTCCTACCAAAAATAAACTAGCAGTAAAAATGGTCTTGTGCTTTGTGACTGAATAGTACTGTGGGACAAAATAGCTACTATGAGGTTGTAAGGATAAAGTTGCATTGCACTTTATCAAGGACTTATTAGCAAAATTAAACTTGTTCCTATTGTTAGAAATGTACAAAGGCTCAGAGTTAGGGCATGTTGAATATTGGGAATGGATGATACATAGGAAGGAAGTGTTGCCTAGCGCAGTGGTTCTCAACCAGGGGTACGCACACCCCTGGGGCTACACAGAGGACTTCTAGGGGGTACATCAGCCCATGTAGATATTTGCCTAGTTTTACAACACGCTACCAAAAAGCATGAATGAAGTCAGTACAAACTAAAGTTTCATACAGAAAAGGACTTGTTTATACTGCTGTATATACTGAAATGTAAGTACAATATTTATATTCCAATTGATTTATTTTATAATTATGTGGTAAAAATGAGAAAGTCAGCCATTTCTCAGTAATAGTGTAGCTGTGACACTTTCATAGTTCTATGCCTGATTTTGTAAGCAAGTAGTTTTTAAGTGAGGTGTAACTTGGGGGTACGCAAGACAAATCAGACTCCTGAAAGGGGTACAGTAGTCTGGAAAGGTTGAGAGCCGCTGGCCCTAGTGCATACAACACTGGGGCTCGGGAGATATGGGTCCTATTCCCAGTTCTACCCCTGCCCTGCTGGGTGACCTTGGGCAAGTCACTTCACCTCCCTGTGCATTAGTTTCCCCATTTGTAAAATGGGGATGATGATACTCTCCTCCTTTATAAAGTGCTTTGAGATCTACTAAGGAAAGGCACTGTGTAACATTTACTTGTTGACTGAGACAAGTGAGGCCCTACATTCAACTTGATAGCATTTCTGTTTGTCTGTCTGTAACGAGATAACTTTTGTACACAGCATCCAATCAGTTCTCAGATTTCCTCCTTTGAGGCAGGTTAAGTTAAAGGGGACTAAAGCCTGGTTTCTCCTGAACGGAAGCATCCACGTGGGGGGGTTAACGTGCTTCAACTTATAGTTTGTCTACACTTAACATGCTACAGCTGCGCTGCTCCAGTGCTTCAGTGTAGATACTACCTATGCCAATGGGCAGGGTTTTTGCATTGGTGGAGGTAATCCATGTCCCCGAAAGGCAGTAGCTAGATAGATGGTCTTCAACTGTGTCTACACAGTTGATTTTTCACATCCCTGACTGACGTAGTTGAAACAACCCATTTTTCGAGTGTAGACCAGGCCTTATTTCCATTGAGTTCATACATTTTGTTGATTCACCGTAATTTTTCTGAGTGTCCGTATGTAATCAAGCCCTGAGTGGAGAGGCTCGTTCCTTTCCTGTCTCATAGCGTTGAACGGATGTTAGGTTCCAGCAAACCTCAGAGGTACCTTTGTTTCAGTGCTGGGTTAAGTGATCCTGGAATATAATTTATGTAACAGTTAAATATTTTAAAATATGTTGGGATCCATAAGAACATAAGAATTGCCAGACTGGGTCAGACCAAAGGTCCATCTAGCCCAGTATCCTGTCATCCGACAGTGGCCGGTGCCAGGTGCCCCAGAGGGAATGAACAGAACAGGGAATCATCAAGTGATCCATCCCCTGTCGTCCACTCCCAGCTTCTGGCAAACAGGGGCTAGGGACGCCATCCCTGCCCATCCTGGCTAATTGCCATCGATGGTCCTATCCTCCATGAACTTATCTAGTTTTTTTTTTTTTTGAACCCATCCACTAGGGTAAATGGTGCTGAACAAATGGAGGATGCTCTCTTGGGGCCTAATTTTGTGCCATTGAAGCCAGTTTTGCTATTGATTTCAGTGGGAACCAACAGGTTTATCATTTTAAAATGTGACCCTAGACTGCAATTCAGGAAAGTAACCTCATTCACGCTTTCCTGAGTTGAGGCCCTAGGCATGCAAGTCTCAATTGCCCATTAAACCCCCCACTCAAAGCCACCCAGTCTCTCCCCGTTCAACCATTTCCGAAATGTTAATGAAGCAGGTTTTGTGTTGCAAAAGTATTTGTGGGATTTTAGAATTGGCAGCTGGGTTCATGTCCTTTAACTCAACACAGAACTCCTTATTAAATCTCCCTTTAAAATCTAACTTGAGATTGAGAAAGGGAGACAACCAACAGTCTACCCAAACACAAAGAAAAAGTGCAAATGGTTTGGCATATGCAGCATGATAATGTGCCCTTAATTTTTCTCTAACGAATGAAAAATAAGTTTTAAGATGGAAACAATTTCATTTAATTTTGAAAATAACAATAAAGTAATGTTATTTTGTTTTATAGTAGCACCTGGAAGAACCATCTGAGAGTGGGGCCCCATTTTGCTAGCCATTAAACACATAATGGGAGGCAGTCCCTGCTCCAAAGAGCTTACAATTCTGAATAGACAACAGGGAGAAAGGGAAACAGAGATAAATGATCAAGCAATATTAGTATCACCGTAGATCATCAACTGGGAATAGAACCCAGCTCTCCAGAATCACACTCCAGTGGCCTATCCACTAGATATCACTGTGTTTCTGCTTTGAGATCATTAAAAAGCAATTTAAGCTTGAGTTTTCACTGCTCGTATTTGCTTTTTGGAAGCATCTATGCTTCAAGGCTTGCTGCTCATTTCAACACATTAACATTTAACTAGTCCAGCCAGACAGACTTTCTTAAATCCCACCCTGCTGATATTCTCTGTGAAGCTGCAGATACGGAACCATTGCATTTAGCTTTTGAACTTGGCTTGTTTCAAGCTCTGCAGTCGGGGAAAAGACAAACAAATGCTTCCTTGTGTTAAGTTTCCCTACTGAGAAAAACAATTAGTACAGTGGGAATTTTATACTCCAGAGGACTGAAAATAGCTGCGGGGTAGGCCAGGTTGGTGTAGTGGCTAGTTTCTGAAATGAGCCATTAGCCTCTAGCGAAATGAGTGGATAGTCTGAGTTCACTTCCTAGGAGGACAGATAGCCTCATCACAAAAGTTCCTGCCACTGTCCATCAGTTGGCACATTTTTCGGAAGCCTCAGCAGAATGGCCAAGGACTTTGATGGACATGGACATTGAGCTGCTTTCTGAAGTCCCTGTAGGTCTGACTTGGGGGAGATGGGTAATCTCACTTTTGCACTTGCACCACACCCTATCACCAGAGCATACATGTCAAGTTCTGTTGGGTTCTATCTTGTCATCCCTCTTGTTCAATATATGGATTTGTTAGGGTTGTAGTGAGAAGGGACAGGTTTATGGTGCCTTGGTTGTGTAAATGGCACCCAGCCCTTTGTCTCCTCCTCATCCCTCCTAAATTATGATCACTTAATCTAGTGTCTGGTTTTGATTGGAGCGTAGTTTAGAGCTACTGTACCTGGCTGAATTTTAGTCCGCACAAGACCCAAAGGCTTGTTATGTATAATAAATATTGTTATTTGGTGGGATTTTAAAGTCCCATTGCTTAGGTGCTTTTGAAAATCCCAACCAGTAGCTTTTTTTATTATAAGTAATAAGCACTTCAGCCTTATGTGGACTGACTTTAAGCCTGGTAACTCTGAAGTGATTTAGACGCATAAGTCACATTAGTTTTCATTGGGGCTCATGCTCCTAAATCGCTTGGACACTTTTGAAAATCCCATCTGCTGCCCATAATGAGGAAGGTGGCTTGGAAATTATATTTTTCAGATAAATTATTATTAGCCCAGTTATAGTAATCGCATAAGAATATTCACTCATAGAATATTCACAGGTAATTCACACAGTGCTAATTAAAATATGCCTCTGAAATGCTTTAATTGTTTTTATCGGTCCTAATCGGTGTAAGCTGTCTATCCTGTGCTCGTTATCATGGTATCCAAGCCCTTAATATCTGATTGTTTGTTTGTTTGTACTGTATTGCCTGAAGGCCCCAGCTGAAATCAGTGAGCCATTATACTATGCACTGTACAACTCTGCGAGTATATAGTGAAAGACAGTCCATCGGCTGAAGACCATGTGATCCAAAAGACAGCTCCAGCAAAGGAAGGGTGATTTCCACTTTGTAGATGGGGAATTAAACCAGGGAGAGATTGTGATTTGCCTCCAGTCACACAGAGTGTCTGTGGCAGAAACAGGAATCTCTTCTGTCCCCGCTGACTACCTTGGCCATAAGA
The DNA here is from genome assembly GCF_015237465.2 of Chelonia mydas. Classification (NCBI taxonomy): domain Eukaryota; kingdom Metazoa; phylum Chordata; order Testudines; family Cheloniidae; genus Chelonia; species Chelonia mydas. The sequence goes on along the minus strand of NC_057859.1, from coordinate 9,443,353 downwards.
TCATATCCCACCCCTTTGATATGCGATTCGTATCCTGGGGTGAAATTATGGTCTCACTGAAGTCAGTGACACAACTCCCAAAGACTTTAATAAAGCCAAGTTTTCATCCATTATGCCGACCACCCCACTGGACTCAGCTGAGGGTGCTCAGGGTCTCTTCGGATCAGGGGCTTAGCACTAACAAAATACCGTTCCCAGTGTCTAGAATCTCTGCATAACAGATATTCTGGCTCTCCCCAGTATCAGGTTATATAGGAGCAGCTAACCTTATTGCAGATGGTCAGTGCAGCAAGCTTTGCCCTGCTTTCTAAAAGCCATCCATGCCTTTTCTGTGTCGGAGAGCACTAATCATACGAGCCTGTTTATTTTAGTAAAATCACTTGCTTAATAGCAGTAGCTAAATATTTCATTATGAACCCTCACACCTGCAAAGCACCCCAGCGACACACACACACCAGTCAGTCTTGTGTCCTGGTTGGATGCACTCTGTGAAAGAACACAGGTTTCATTTGAAAGCGAAGATACGAATTTTTTTCCTGTGTAGCAGGAAGATACAGAAAATCCCTCCCTTTTAATATCTGGGAGCCCCACAGTTTTCAATTACTGTCAGCTCTGTTCCACACTATCCTATCAGGACACAGTTCCTAATTTAGCCTTCACAGTCTCCCACCTGGGAGCCTGCTTTTTGTAACCTGGCAGTGCATTCAGCCATGGGATCATAGCTTCCCCAGGAGTCGAAGGGAAAATTCAGGCATAAACTGAACAGCAGGATAGCCAGCATTGCAGGCTTTTTTCCTGGCTTCTGATTTCAACACCTAATCACATGAAAAGCAATAACAGATCCAATAATTATGCCAAGTATAGCAGTGGAACATACATCAGCATTTTCCTTTGTTTGAAATGCCAGTATGCATTTAGATTTTGTGATATAACCTTTGATTTTATTTCCACCATGCTGGTGTAAATGTGGAATGACTCCATTCAACTCATGCTGCATTTACAGCAGGGCAGATGAGGTCAGAATCTGGCCCATAGCCTCCTAATATGGGGGAACAAATCTCTATGTATTTTTAATACATACCAGAAGTGAGAATATTCAAGTTTTCTAAGTTTTATGCATCCGAGGCTTTTAAAGAGAATACACACACATTATGTTCTAACTGGATACATTGCCCTTCTTTCATTCCTGAGCTAAATTGTTGTGCAACATTAAATACAGTCAGGTTTCGGTCCAGAACTGACAGCCATTTAGTTGAACTGTGATAGTGGGTCAGATCTTGGTCCATCTTTCCAAGTACCCTGTCTCTGACAGTGGAACATACCAGAGCTTCAGGGAAAGTATACAGAACAGGGCAATTGTGGAGCAATTCCTGTCTTCCCCTCCTGGATGCTGGAAGTCTGAGGTTTAGGGTTGTCCCTAGCCGGGTGCGGGGCCTGGGACAACCCCGCCCCAAACCCCACCCTGCCTCTTCTGGCCCCTTTTTGTATAGTTGGGATTGTTTTCCAATGCTCATTACTTGGTGCTTACTGAGGTTAAATTTCATCTGTCATTTCATTGCCCAGTCATCTAGTTTTGTGAGAGCCCCCTGTAATTCGTTGAGGTCAGCTTTGGAGTTAACTTTGCCACCTTGCTGTTTACCACCTTTTCCAGATCATTAATAAATTTGTTAAACAGCACAGGTCCCAGTTCAGATCCTTGGGGATCCTCTGCTCACCTCTCTCCATTGTGAAAATGGAACATTTATTCCTACCCTTTGTTTCCTATCTTTCAACCAATTACTGATCCATGAGAGGACCCTTCTCTCTTATCCCATGGCTACTTAGTTTACCTAAGAGCTTGGGATGAGGGACTTTGTCAAAGGCTTTCTGAAAATCCATTGACTGGATCACATTTGTCCACATGCTTGTTCGCTCCCTCAAACAAAGAGGCATGTTTTTTCTTGACAAAACCTATATTGATCCTTCCCTGACACATCATCATCAGACACTCAGATAAACAAGCTGTTCTTTACTATAGTTTCTACCAATGTGCCTGGTACTGAAGTGAGGCTTACCGGCCTATAATTGCCAGTATCGCCTCTGGAGCCCTTTTTAAAAATCCGTGTTACATTAGCTACCTTCCAGTCATCTGATACAGAGGCTGATTTTCCGTGATACGCTACATGCTATTACAGTTAGTAGTTGTGCAATCTTATGTATGAATTTCTTCAGAACTCGTGGGTGAGCACCATCTGGTCCTGGTGACTTATTACTGTTTAGTTTAACAATTTGTTGTAAAACCTCTTCTCCTGACACATCAATTTTGGAAAATGCTTCAGATTTGTCACCCAAAAAGAATAGCCGTGATGTGGAGATTTTCCATCACATCCTCTGCAATGAAAACCAATGCAAAGAATTTATTTAACTTATCTGCAATGGCTTAGTCTTCCTTGAGTGCTCCTTTATCCCCTTCGTTTAGTGGCCCCAGTGCCTGTTTGGCAGGCTTCCAGCTTCTGACGTACTTGCAAAAATTAACAGTAAAATATTTTTTATCTTTAATTTTGCTTCTCAAATTCTTTCTTGGCCTGCCCTATTATCCTTCTACATTTTACTTGCCAGAATTTAACTTCTCCAGATGTGCCATCATCAGATTCAGGCACAATAATATGCTTAAGAATTTTCCATCAGCACTTTTGTTCAACCGAAAATTTCAGTTTTTGATTCCCCCCCCCCCCCAGGAAGCGTGTATTTTCCTTGAAAAAATTCAATTTTTCATTGGAAAACTAAAAACCAAAAATTTGACACTTTCAGGGCTTTTCAGTTTTTTGACAAAACCCATTTTCCAATGAGCTCTAATTCTTAGATTGATTTCATTACAATTTCCTGTAGCAGAGATTACTACATGTGAGCACAGAAGGTATTTGTGGAGTACCATACTACTCAACATGTGGGAAGGTGGCAGTATCTGGTTCTTATGTTGTAAATCAGTGATTAGATATTCTAAGCTCTTCTGAGCAGGGACTTGTTTGTTTAGATCCAGGTTCCCTTGTACTGCTTTGGCAAAGTAAAGCGACATAAACGTCCCATGTGTTAGTATCCCAGGTGATAGTACTTAGCACAACCTGATCCAAACCCCACTGAAGTCCATAGGAATCTTTCTGTTGATTTCACTGGGTGTTGGATCAGGTGTGTCTGATAAAAATGCGGACTGTGAACAATGAATTTAAATGAATTTGGTAAGTAAAAACCATACACACGATCGACTAGAGACAATCACTTTTTTGCATACCGTATGTATGTCTGAAGTCAAGTGGGTGGAGACATGAATGTTTTATAAAACAGGTCTGCTTGTACCGCAGTCCCCTTCTGACCACTGGCAGACGCTGAGATAGGCAGCTCTGTTGGCAGCAGGAGTCCTGTGCTTCATTTCCAGGTGCAGCACAGAGTCTTCCTGAATTAAGTGAAATTACAGCTGAGACATAAAGGTAACATGGCTGCGTGGCAGAGATGTGCTCACTACAGTCTGAGGGTGAAATCTTGGCACGACTGTGAGTATAATATGTTGGCCAAGTGTGTCATGTTGCTCTCTAGTGACTGGGTTAGACAGAGGTTAACAGCCAGTTGCTGCGACAACTTAACAGACGTGATGCTGAAGGTAGGGAGGGTACTATCCCAGTTGATAACCTATGCTGATGGGGGTGCTCTTAACACATATGGCTAGGAAGGGACATGAACGCCTCCTATTGGTGAATAACCCAGCCGTACACTAGACTGGGAGATCATTATGAGGGTAGACCCAATGCACAAGATGGGAAGAGGGGTTCTGCAGTTACTCAATGATCAGAAGCCACAGAGTTGCTGTCAGGGAGGGCAGGGCTTTTGGATAAATAACCATCTGCCATCAGCAGCCAAACACGGCTGCTGACACCTTCTAGAACAGGTCTGACTGCTGACTGCACTGGGTCTGGGAAGGTGGTCGAAGCATTAGGTCTCTAATGACTGCCACATTGCTTGGGTGTAGCAGAAAGGGGTTAGAAAAGGTGCTCTGGCAATGCCCCTGCTCCTTGGAGACTTACCAGTTGTGGTAGGTTAGACCTGCTCTGATCTATGCTTGGGCCGGTGCAGTTCGGTCCAGAGAACCAAGCTCCCTGGTGGCTCCTCCTCACTCTTCTACACTGATTAGATTGCAGTGCAAAAGAGAATTTGTGTCATGACCTCTTTTACCATCCCCAAAACTTGTCTCTAACTTCACAGAATTATCCCAAGGAGAAGAACACATTTTGAAATGTTTTTTCCAAGGTTCCTGGTCTTTTTAAATATCCCCCCTTTATAATATCATATTTTTGTAATTACTTTAAAGAATAATAATACAAATCTATGACTCCAGGAACAACATCAAGCACCTTTGTATCCTCTTATGTCTCCACTAAGCCCTCCAATCCCCATATCCATCCATCCTGCACTTATCTCAGAGTCATCTAAGCACCTAACAAAATTACATAAATCCATGTGAATGGCTGTAAACCTATAAATTCTAATTCTACAACTAGAGGGGAATTAGGAAAATATCCGTCAGCCAGTTCTGTAGCTCCAGGCTTGAACATCAGCTTTATTTTGTCAATGAAATGGAACTTTTAATAACTGATCGATTGCTCTCTCTCTGCACATTACAATATCAGGAGTAAATACAATTGTATTTGCAAGATAGAAAGACTTAAAGTCACTTAAAATGACAAGCAGCTTATTGGAAATGGACATCACTGCTTTAATATGAAAAATGTTCATGGGCTATAAAAAAGGTAATTCCAGGTCAGATAAAATCTAGTTTTTGATTGCTCGGCCTATAGTAGGATTACACTGCAAAGCAAAGAGATTGTATTTGTCAAAAATGACAGAGTTTTTCTAAGAAATCTATACTCCAGGAGCTATAATTTACTTGACCTAGTTTTTATTTATTGAGAGAAATCGGTTTATTAAACATTTAGAAAAAAGAAAAGGAGTACTTGTGGCACCTTAGAGACAAACAAATTTAGTCGCTAGGGTGCCACAAGTCCTCCTTTTCTTTTTGTGAATACAGACTAACACGGCTACTACTCTGAAAACTAAACATTTAGAGAAATTCTCAGAATACAAGAAAAGGTTTGGAAGGACAGGTGAATAGGCCAAACTCAAGTGTCACAGAAATAACATCTGACTTACAAAAAGCCATATTAAAACATATTGTTTGTTTGTGCCCAGCTTATCAAGCGATCCAAATCACACTGAATCGCTTACTTGTCCTCTTCATTATTTACCCACTCCCCCATTTTTTATCATCTGCGAACTTTATCAGTGATGATTTTGTTTTCTTCCAGGTCATTGATAAAAGTGTTAAATAGCAGAGAGCTATGAACTGATTGATCCCGGCTGGGCCCCACGAGAGAAACACCCATTTGATTCTTCTTTTACAATTACATTTTGAGACCTATCACTTAGCCTACTTTTAATCCATTTAATGTGGGCCATGTCAATTTTAGATCATTCAAGCTTTTAATCAAAATGTTGTGTGATGCTAAGCCAAACACCTTAAAGAAATCTTAGTATATTACACCAAACAAACCTGTAATCTCATCAAAAATTATATCAAGTCAGTGTGACGTGGTGTGCCTCGGGCAGCCCTGCAAAGGGGAGAGCAGATACTCCCAAGACTGGTGGATAACACTGAAGTTAAACTCCCAACCAGTCACAAACTGTGCTTCTGATCCCCCACACTGGTTATCAAGAAGCACAAAAGAAATCAGAGCCCCATTTATTGCATTCCAGTTCTCTGGCTCCCAGTCAGCACATAGGTCCCGTATAGTGATAAGTTATTTAAAAATCTCTGCTCACATATACAAAACGTTCTTCTGAAGCCAAAGGGTTAGCCACGTTACCAGGGCAGTATAGGTTTGGATCTTACCCAAAATACCATGCTGCCAGTCAATCCTTTAGTGTCTAAAACTAAAGGTTTATTATTAAAAAAAAAAAAAAAAAAAAAAAAAGGGGGGGGGGGGAACAAGAAGAGAGATTTTAAATGGTAAAACAGTCACATACATGCAAAGATTCAAGTTCCTAGCAGTATGGTTGAGTTTGCTGGCTTCAAAGTTCCTCGGGAACACATCCACAGCTTGGATGGGTCATTCAGTCCTTTGCTCAGAGCTTCATTTGTGGAAAAGTTACTCCAAAGGTAAGAAGCAGGACTGAAGACAAAATGGAGAAGATGCAGTTGCCTTTTATATTCTTTTGCCATGTGGCTTGTGCTGCCTTTGTTCTAGACTCAAGCTGCCCAGTACATGGCTTGGAAGCTTAGAGTTCTGTCCATAGGCATGCCCCTGTATGCCCTGCTGCGTTAGAAGGTGTACCCCTTGCCTTCTCTCAATGGGTCTGTTGTATAGCTGATGGTCCTTGATGGTCCATCAAGCAGGCTCAGCAGTGCTGATGCCAAACTGTTTGGGGGTATGCCCCAGAAACAAAGCACATGTTTTGTAATACAGACATACATAGACATCTATAACCCAAAATACAAAGGTGATAAAAACACATAAATGAGATTAACATATCTGGCAAAGTATAACATTTTTGCAGACATCTTACATGGCATATCTGGCACAACTCATTGCCATTTTACAATAGTGATATTCATAATATCCTCCAGTGTCCCACAGATTCCATACAGCATTACAGGTCGTTGGACAGAATCTTTTTTCTTTAAAGTCATGTTGACTGGCATATTACCTTCCTTGCATTCTTTATTAATTAAGTCCTGTATCAGCCACTCCTGCATCAGCTGCGCCAGTATCTTGGTTAGGATCAATGTCAGACTGACAGGCCTATAGTTACCCAGATCATCCCATTTACCATTTTTTAAAATATTGGCACAACATTAGCTTTCTTCCAGTCTTCTATAACTTCCCCAGTGCTCCAAGACACATTGAAAATCAACTTTAATGCTCTAGTGAGCTCCTCACCCCACTCTTCTAAAACTCTTGGATGCAAGTTATCCAGGCCTGCTGATTTAAAAAGTCTAACCTTGAGTAGCTGTTTAACATCCTCCTGAGACAGTAGTGGAATGGAGAGTGTTATCAAATATAATTGTATTATCACTCTTCCCCCCCAATATAGAACGGAAATATTTATTGAACACTTTTCTGCATTATTATTAATTCCATCGTTTCCATCTACTAATGGACCAATACAGTTGTTAGGATTCTTTTTGCTCCCAATATACTTTAAAAACTCCTTATTGTCCTTAACTCTGCTTCTCATAGATTTCTCTTTGTGTCCCTTCATTTCCCTTATCAGTTTTGTACAGTTCCTAGCCTCTGATCTATATTAGTTACTATCATCTTCCACTTTTTTACATTTGCAATATATTATGTTTGTATATTGCAGAGCTGCCTTAACTTCCCCTCTAAACCAGGTCTTTTTTTAAAAAAAAAAATAAACCCAACTAATATGGCCTTCTTCCTCAATTGTGGCTTTGGGGGCATCCAGTAAAGTGTTCTTAAACAATTATCAGTCACATTTTTCTGATTAATTATTCCTGTCAGCTGATCTGGCTCATAATTGTTTTCAGCTTTGTAAAACTGGCCCTTTTAAAGTACCAAGTATATATGCTTGTACTTTATTCTGTTTGCACATTATAGGCATGATCAAGTCATCAGGTCCAGATTTATACCTTATGCCTCCCTGGGCACAGCATCTTCAGCCTACAGCTGTTGCACACAGTTTTAGAGACGTAAGCGCCCCTAGAAAGCAAACACCCTATGTACATGCCTACTGGGCCTAATTGGAAATCCAGTCCTGCAAGTCATGATAATTTGTACCTAAGCACCCCTCAACTTATAGTTCTGTGATCTGTCACAGCCAAAGGTCTAATGTAGAATTCCCCCATGTTTAGGGTGACCGGACAGCAAGTGTGAAAAATCTGGACAGGGGTAATAGGTGCCTACATAAGGAAAAAGCCCCAAATATCGGGACTGTCCCTATAAAATCGAGAAATCTGGTCACCCTACCTGTGTTGGATGTGTGACATTTTGGGGATCACCCATATCAGTAAGGGGTTTTATCACCACCTGCCTTGTAACATTGGGTGCCTTAATTCTGTGTTATGGCTCAGAGCCCCGTCACCAGTAAACAGCCCACAAGCACAAACGTCTCCCGCTGATTTCCACCAGCATAGTTATTCCTTGCAGGGTGACCCACAACAGCCTTCCTGATCCCAAGTCCCCCTGCCCCAAATCCATCTACTGTTCCCAGCTAACAGACGCTCAGACTTTCCCTCTCTGGTTCTTCACCCCGGAAGGTATGAAAACAGCCCCCAGTTGTCAGTTTGCTTTGGGACATAAGCTCCACACACTTTGCACACCAGAGACCTGCTTGGGGTAAAAAGAAACAAGAAGTTTGTTGAATAGAAAAATCACAGATTCAAAGATGAAATAATAAGGGAAAGCAAACACAAGTTACACAGAAAATAAACATAAAGCTGCAGCTTCAGGATTTACTCTTCTCCATTAGATAAATTCCCTTTTCCAGCATAAGTTACCTCTTGCCTTCGAATAGTTTCCCAGAATACCCTCTGTCATAGAGGTTATCCAGTGTTTCACAGACAGCTTCCCACTTAGAGGCTGCCTTCAGTTTTTTGATACTTTTCACTTCAAACCCCTGCCCTTTTATCGGTTTTTTGTTTGTTTTTTTCTTTTCTTTTTCTCGGACTGGTAATTCATGGTTATTCAGAGAAGAGGGGAAATTCCCTCTCTATTTGATTGCCAGGGTGTCTCAGTATCTTCCCATTAACTGTAATGGTCCACCATTTGTCTTTTTCCTGGGCTATACTATAGATTACTTGTGTCTGGTTTTGTGTAAACACCAGGCTTGGGAGGAGCCCTTTCCTGCTGTGAGTTATATTTGAAATTATAGTACATGTCATGAGCACAGCATTCTATACGCAGAGATTCATAGCCACGTCTGTACACAAATCTCATAATGGCGATCAAGTTCAGAATATTAGAAGCTGTCATAAAAGACCTTGCTTGATGTATTTTATACACTAATGCTGAACACAGCCGGTTGATTCAATTGCTTACTCTGTGTGGGGTTCAGACCCTCTGTTCCCCCCCTTGTGGTGTCTGGAGACTCATTGTTCCAGGCTGCAACACTTTTTGAGTTGATAAATTGTCATCTATAATATTTAGAATAGTTTTTCAACCATCATTGAAATGCGATCGTGTCTGGGATGAAATGTAGCCCGTCTTTTAGGGGCCATATCTTGATAGGCACTGGGCACCCTCCTTTTCTGTGGACGTCAGGTGGCTCTCAGAATTTTGCAGTAAGATCAGGGGCTCCTAGAAAGAGTGCGCAGCCATTCAGGAAAGAAAATAAAAAATAATGCATCCAATTGAAACTGCAGGGGAGTTTGGGTAAGAAGAGTGCAGTGAGGGCAAATATGAATAAACACTAGAAACCTGAAACCCATGATCATTTGAAAGCGTTTGTTGTATGAATGAAAAATCAAAGCGGATAGGACGTTTTTGGATGTCTGTGCATTACAATACACTTGGAGTTTGTGTTGGCTCGTGGTGGGTCAGATTCACCCCTATGGAGAGGGCCAGCCCAAGATCTATAAAGTCCCACTTAAACTGTTCAGACCCTGTTCTGGCTTTTTTCACAGGGCTGAATTTCACCCTAAAATGACCAGCAAATGATAGCTGTTTACAGTGTTATCTTGGGAGGAGGGGGAGAAACTGTGCTGAATTAGCTTCCAAGGGAAATAAATGCAAATAACTGTGGGAGGAAAGCTCCTAACAGCTGCAGTTTCACCTAGATGCCCTTGTCTGTTACAATGTGTATGAACACACCATCCTCTCAGCAGGGATTGCTGCAAAGGAAGTAATGGGAATATTTGTTTTGAAAGGAAGTTTTATATGTATATGTGCTTGTTCCTTTGAGAACAATGATGATCAATTATGTAATGAGACATGTTTACCCAAAGGCATAATAAATCTTGATTACAAATGTCATAAACAATAATTATGTAGAAGCCTCTGAAGAACAGCATTTGAGAAGCACCCCAGATTCCAAGCATTGGCAATGGTAATACAAAAATTTCTTAAAATGGAGGAGAGAAATTACAGGGCATCCTGAGGCCCCAATCCTGCAAACAGAGTAGTTCAGTGGAGCACAATGGGTGAGCTACATCCCACGCAGAGGTCCAGCGAAAGCCTACATACCACTTAATTCAGACTGAATCTGGTGGTGTGGAAGCACTGTGCTGACCTTCTGCACAGAGGGAACTCCACGCAGTGGGCCAGCATCTGTCTCTTAGTATTGCTGTGGTCACTGACAAGGTTTGTATCTGGGCTGAAATCTAACTTCCAAAATATCAGAGGTTCTTCTCCAGTCTGATTCATCTCCCTGGAAAAGGTCCGAAACCAAGTATCCAAACTTGGCCAGGATTTGAAAGAGTTAGATTAGCTGTTCTAGTCTAGAATCATAGGAAGGCTGGTCTGATGCTTACGGTTCTGGATGGGGACAGCATCGATTCCGGACTCCATCCAGACGGTGTAGTGAGACCTGAAGCTCCCTTTGACTTCAGTTGCAGTTGTGGGGTCTCATCTCTTCTGCAATTTGAGCCCGGAGCTTTGCTCCGCCTCATTTGACACTGAACAAAATCCCTGTCTGCAGCTCTATGGCCAGGGTTATGAAGCAGGTCAGACTAGATGATGATAATGGTGCCTTCTGGCCTTAAAAATCTATAAACCTCCTGGGGCATTCTGAGGCTTAATCAATTGTCAGCGTTGTTGCTCTTTGTATTATTGTGGTGCCTAGGAGCAGCAGTTATGAACCACAGCCTCAACGTACAAGGCGCTGTGCAAACACAAACCAAAAAGATGTTTGCTCTTCCAAAGAGTTCGCAGTCGAAGGGTATATCGACACTTCACTCGGAGCATGACTGCAGCATAGTAGACATACTATGGGCCAGCTTTACCTGCACTAAAATAGCTAAAAATATCCATGTAGATAGGGTGGCAGGGGCTGCAGAAGCATACTAGGGGCCCTGTGTACCATTTGTATTGCTCGCCCAACCTGCCACATCTACCTGGCTATTTTTCGCTATTCCAGCATGGGTACGTGTGCCTGAGCGGCACTCACCCCTCCGAGTGCAGTGCAGATGAACTCTCAGAGGAAGAGAATCGGCAACAGGTACGTGCAGACTGGGGAGCGCAAAGAGAAAGTACTGGTCAGCCTGACAAGCAGCAGCGTAAAGCGCTTCGACATTCTTGCCATAAACCGATGAGGTAACTGCAAAGTGTTGTCAGGACTGGGAACATTTCGTTTTTGATGTTACGGTCTTTCCCTTTCCTAGATTAATAGATTTTAAGGCCAGAGGGGATGGTTGTCGGCACCTGGTCCTCCTCTGAGCTCCTTCATAACACAAGCTGTAGATTTCACCCTGTGATTTATGCATCTAGGACCTAGCCCATGTCTTCTAGCAAGACTTCCAATCTTGATTTAGAGACTTCAAGGGATGAAGAATCCGTCACATCCCGCGGCAAGTTGTTTCACTGTCTAATTACCCTCACAGCGAAAGATGTGCTCTACATTTCCAGTTTGCATTTGTCAAGCTTCTAAGTTGCTACTCTGAGTCATTGGACCTTGTTATGCCTGTGCTAAATTCAAGAGGCCTTTTATTGTATATAGCCTCCCTGTGTGTGTCATCATACGCCGCAAACAAGTCACATGTTCACCTTCTCTTTGATACACAAAGCACATTAATCTCCTTAAGCCTGCCATTGAAAGGGACACCTTCCAGTCCTCCACTCATTCTGCTCACTCTTCTGTGAATCCTATCCAGTTTCATTCTCTCTCAGTATCTATTAGCGCAAGAAGGGGACTGGATTTTCTATTTCATAGGAAGTTCTGTGATTTTTTTTTTTTTAACATTTTTCTGCTCTGAATTATGTCACAATTTTTTAAAAAACAGTTTCAGGTTGATCAAAACATTTCATTCCAGTAAAATTCAACAGAAGTGGTTTCCACGAAATGTTTGGCTTTCAATGAATCAGCAGTTCTTCTATGTATATAATGATATAAGGACACAGTTAAAGCTGATATCGACTAAGTGAGACAAGACGGGTGAGGTAATATCTTTTATTGGGCCCAGTTCTGTTGGTGAAAGACGAGATTTAGATCGACATAGAGCTCTTCATGTCTGGAAAGGTCTGAAGAAAGGCTCCGTAACTCAAAAGCGTGTCTATTTCACCAATGGAAGTGGGTCCAGTAAAAGATATTCCCTCATCCACCTTATCTCTCTAATATTCAGGGACCAACAACACTGCAAACATATAATCTAAGCAGCAGATACAGAATTATGAATTGTATTGACATTATCCCTGAATAATTCTGCTGTCCTTCATTCTCCATTCGCCAGCTAGTTGTTTATCTCATATGGGTTGTTTCATTTTTACAGAAAAGCAAACTTTTCTTATTTCTTGATGAATGAAATGAAAAATTGCATTAATATCAGTGCCAGATAGCTCAAGGCCTGGAGAACTGTTTAGATGAAGGCTGTGTCCCGTTCGTCAGAGTTTTGCCTCTGTAGACGACAAGGTCATTAAACTACATTGAATTACTTCTCTTTCTGGCTCAATACAGAGTGGAAGATGTTATGAACTGCCCCTCCCCCTCTCCCTGACAAACAGCAAAAATATAATTAGGCCTGCTTATCGGTAGGGGGGAAAATGTGTTTATTAAGCATAGATTAAAGATATGGGACTGGTCGATTTTTATCTTTTTTTCACTCACAAGATCCAATTTAGCCGATCGAGAATACAGCCTCCATAGAGTTCTGAAAGTTATTCATTCCCCCCCACACACGTAACTAATATTAAACTTGCAAAGCATGTCTCTGGATATGTTTCTTTTCAAATCATGCATTTACTGTCACTTTTATGTAAACTTCAGGCACATTTGAATGTGTCAGTTTAATTTTACTCCAGTTCCTAAAAGGCTGAAATTTTCAAAGAGCTAGGTGCCCAACTACCAGAGAATTTCAATGAGATTTGGGATCTTTTGAAAATCCAGATCTAGGAGTTTAGGTCTCCAGTTTTCCTACAGAGTTGGCTGATGACTTGAGCTGGTATCAGAAGGAACATATGGTGGGGCGTATAAGCCCCACACTAGTAAGGACGGGGGTTAATAAAGGCTTGTGATTAGGGCACTGATGAGGCTCAAGTCCCTACTCCAAATGAGCCAGAGCAGGGATTTGAACTTGGGTGTCCCACCTCTCAGGTGAGTGCCCTCACTACTGGGCTGTTGAGGGCAGTTCTGCTTCTCATTTTCTTAAAAATTCCATCCTGACCCGAGAAATGCTTCCCAATGAACTTTTTTGCATTGAAACTCATACATTCCCGCTAAACATGTTAGTTTCAATGAATAACTGTTTGGCAAAAAAATTCCCAATGAGCTCTCGACCTTGTTCGAGCTAGTGGAGATTGAGTGTTGACTTTGCTTTTTGCATAGAGTTCATGGAGCCCTATTTAATTTCCTTCCACTCTGTTAATGGAATTGAAAATTTTCCTATAAAGGAGGTGTGACCTAGGGACGGCCCTCACTGGAAATGCCAAGGTCAGACCAGGCTGTAAAAAGGAGCAGATTGATGTCCATTGTACAGCTGATGTCCTTTGACTGGCCATCAAGAAGGCCTAGTGCTGATGCCAATCTGTCTGGGGGTGACACCCAGAAACACAGCACAAGTTTGGAAATACAGATATACCCTACATATCTATAACCCGTAATACAAAGGTGATACAACCACAAAAACAAGATGATCCTATCTGGCAAATCATAACATTTCCACAGATATCTTACGTGGCAGATCTGGTCAGATTCCTTGCAATTTTATGGTATCAGCAATATCATAGTGTCTCCCAGAATCTGTACAGCAGCACGGGAGGTATCAAAGATACAGTTCAAAAAACAAAACACGTTAATGTGCCAGTTACCAATGAAACAAAGTGAGATCAATTTCAGATGGAAGCTTCGTCTATTTGAAAAGAAAAGGCTAAATACCTCCAAGAGGATATGTGCTTGATAAAAATGCTTGTTTAATTTGGTGTTCACCTCATATGAATAACGACTTGCCTCCCTTTTCTCCACCCACCCATTCGCATTATCCAAAGCCCTGTCATCCACTGCAGTCCGATGTGCTCAAGGGTAGGGGAGAGGAGCCAATTTTAATTTTCTGTAGATTATTCAGATGCCTGCATCTGTTGTTTATACTATTTGATACCCAGTCTGCTACAAATCAACAATAATTTGGGTTAGATGTTTGCTAGCTCAAACGACAGCAGATGCCTTGACATGAGAAAAATTGGAGCACGCACATTGAATTTTGTTTGGTGTGGTTTTGCTGTGGCTGCATCTTCAAATGTGCTGAGCTACGTGACGTGCACTGCTGTTCTGGCAGTGATTTTCAGTTGTGTGTGTCTAAGTGGGAGCACTATATAGGATGATTACAGGGACTGATCCCTTGTTTGTCTCATCCATCAGTTATGTCTTCATTGGACCGCTTGCTCTTTGAAGTAGGGACAGCTACTTACTGGGTTTTTTTCCTTACAGTGCCTAGCACAGTGAGACCCAAAACCCGTCTACAAAAAAAAATCGGAGCACGCATGTTGAATGTTGTTTTGTGTGGTTTTGCTGTGGCCGTATCTTCGAATGTAATGCTGAGCTACGTGACTCGCTCTGCTGTTCTGATGGTGATTTTCATGATACCACAGCATAAATGTTAAATAATAATACATTCGTTCAAGGTGCCGTGTACCCCATCTCCCAATGACTTCAAAGGAAGTCCAGTACTCAGCATCCTGGAATATTGATCCTTGCCTCCTAGAATGATCGTATCTGAGTTTCAGTTCCTTTGTTATTGCACTCGGGGTAGGAATGGTAGAGGGGGTGGAAGTCAGTGGGACTCAAAGTTAAGTACACGTGCGCCTCTTTGCAGGGTTGAAGTCTTAGGCTGTAAACTCTCTGGGGCAAGGACTGGCTCCAGATCTTGGCAGGAGCCTGCATGTGCAACTGTAACAGAAATCCCCACCACCATGCTAAGGATTTGCTGGATGTATCAATGCGATGCCATGTGTTTTTATTACATAGAATGTAAAGAAAACAAGAGTGTTCTGAACTTTGAGAACTAGGGCCCTTTGAACCAATTTGATTGGTCCTCTTCTCAACAGCTGCATCGTTATATTCTGCATATGACATGCAAAGCATTCCATGCATTTTCCCCAATTGGATGGCTATTGTCAGTATCTCAAAAGAGCCTCCTGCTCCCTGGACTCGGCTTTGCCATCTCTTCCTTGCCGTTCGTCAGTATCTTCGCGGCAGGAGCCCTTCACTCACTCTACAATTTCCTGATCTTCCCCCTTTCATTGCAGCCTCTTGCGCTCTGTACAGGGCAATCACCGGGATCTCTCCAAGGTGTGACTCATTCTGTAATCAGGACTGGCTAGCTCCAGCCCCTAATAGTATAGCTACATGGGCGGGGGAGGAACCCAGGGCTGGCCCTGAACAGCTGATTTGGGCTGTGGGGCTGAACAATTGCTGTGTAGATGTTCAAGCTCGGGCTGGAGCTTGGGACCTTGTGAAGGTGGAGGCACGAGAGGTAGCGCTCCAGCATGAGTCTGAATATCTGCACAGCAATCTTTAGCCGCGGCCAGGCTGCAAGGCGTTTATCCCCATGTAGATGCACCCTAAGGGGTGAGCCACACTGTTACAGTGACTCAGACGTGATCCAAACAGTTCATGAGAATACTGAGCAAGACATGCAGAACTGTTTTCACAGCTCATTCACGTAATGTCATTCTGACAGTAGTTGCAGGTGATTAGTAAGTTGGCTGAGCCAGAAAAAAAAAACACTCTGAATGAAGGGGAAAAAATCTGACACAGCTACATGTGAAAATCCAGCAACATTTGGCATACATCAAAACATCTTAAAATCAACAGTCATGTTTTAGGACATGCCTAGAGGTATCACTGTGATCAGCAAGGGCTGTTTGCCGAGATTAACCTTCCACCGGAGTCATAAACGGCAGAGATGTGCATGGGATGTCCGTGGAAAAGTTAAATGCTTGACACTCCTTTTATTACTTTGAAAGGATTTAGTACTGGACTGACAAATTTGCAGGCTGAAGACGCCTGTTTATCTGCAAAGTAAAGTATAGCCTGGGTAACGTAAATGCACCACTCTGCTGCAGAAATATATCCCAACCCTGAATTTGGATGCACAGCCTAAATCATTTGGATGATTTAGCTGGGGATTGGTCCTGCTCTGAGCAGGGGCTTGGACTAGATGACCTCTTGAGGTCCCTTCCAACCCTGATATTCTATGATTCAAGAGTTGACAAGGTAACTCAGTGTCTATGGTCTTTGACCACTTTGTTGAAATTGGCAATTCGTGCCAATTACTACTCATTCAGCGTTCACTTTAGCTATACACAGAAATCAAGTTTCTTTTTTGATTACTATTACTTCTTATATATCATCTTGTGCACACATGGTACTCCACTAACAAAGTAAGGAAAGTTCCCTCCTCTGAAGACCTTGCAGTCCAGTAGGCAATGGAGTACATCAGAAAAAGTGGGTGTATTTGACGATCTTGGGCTTGGTTACCACTGTGGTAGTCCAGTTTTCTGTCAGTGTAATGCTATAAAAATTAACAGAATAATGGAGTAATGCAGTAATGAATCAGGCCCCATAACTTGTATATGTGGATATGTATATTCTAATGTTGGAAAATGTATGATGGATTTTAAGATCTACAGTAGGGAGTGTACCTCTGAGGGGCTGAACTGAAGAGGAAGAACAAATCAGATGGCCAAATTGTATTTTGCTGGGTTGCTTTGGAAAAGGATGTTGACTGCATACATCAGGGAAACAACTGGAGAAACTGGTTCTGTCAAGTATGGAAGAGGAAAGATACTGTGTCAAGTGATGGCTTAAAAAACCAAACAAACACGAGAGAAGGAAAACCGAGCTCTAAAATAAATGTTTTAACTTAGATAAGCTTTTTAGTTTGTAGTCCATTAATCGTTATACATCTCTGTCACAAAGTTTGGAACTCAAGATTCAGAAGTGCTGAGCACCCAAAACTCAATGGGAAGTCAATGGGAAACGTATGTGCTCCGCAGCCTTGGAAAATCAGGTCCTTTATAAAGGTGGTAGTGTCATCTAGTGGTTAAGGAGAGAGACCAGGAGTCAGGACTCCTGGGCTCCATTCCTGAGTCTGCTACTGACTCGCTGTGTGACACAAACACTGAGAGTCTAAATATCCCAGTGCTCTAGGGAGGAGATTAGGCAGCTTTGGCCCAATTGACTGCTCAGTCAAAAAGCAAAATGCTACATCTGGAAAATGTGTGCTGGCAGCAGAAGTCCTTTGTACAAGAGCATTTGAAGCAACCTAAATCTGTTTATCAAAACAAAGGGAGGACATAACATGTGCATTTGTATTTAAATGGAACCCAAACAGTCATGGACTTGGCAGTTTTGTATCCCATGACGTTCCAATTCCAGGCCCAGGGTAAGAAATGTGTTTTTTGTTGGATCTGGTTGGATATTGTGTGCACGTACACGTGCATGTAGATGGACAAATATATTCACCAGTAAGTGGCTCCAATTCAATTTGTTGCTCTTTGGGGATGGTATAATTCATCATTAGTGACCCCTTGCAGTGCCAGCAGTCTCCGGATGACACCCAACTCTGCATCTGCTTTACATCAACTGTAGCCAGCATTATCTCCCTGCTTTCTCAATACCTAGCTGAGATCAGCTCCTGGATGAAATGCGGCTTGATAAAGCTGAACCCAGGCAAGACTAGGGGGATGCGGGTGGGAAGAGGGGAAACCATATGAAGAGCTCATTCCTTCTTTTCAGATTAAGTGAGCCTGCAGGGCTGGGGTCCACATGGTCCTCATTGCTGTTGACACCAAAATAGCATAAAAACACCCACTTCTTATCTATGTGAAGCTAGTTTTATGCCCTGACCTGTTGCACACAGATCAGGCCACAGCGATCCTTTCCTTTGTAACTGTCTAAAAAGGAAAAGGTGGCAGGGGAAAAAATTGGGAACATTTACCTTTTTCTAAAGTGTTCATGAACACAGTTCAGCTAAAAATTGAATTTTCAAAAATTCAACCCCCTCAATTTGTGTCTTCCAGGCTCGATTCACTGCAAGTTATTTGCAGCTGAAGGCAAAGCTCCAAGCCCTAAAAAAGTTTCAGCTAGTACAGAATGGAGCAGCCCATCTACTGAGCAGTGCAGGTTGCTTGAAGCACATCACCCCAGTGCTCTTCTTTCTGCCCTAGATGCTTCTTGACTTTACCTACATATGCTAGTTTTATGGCCCCCATTACCACAGTATTTGAGTGCCTCTGTCAAGGTTCCTCCCCCACTCTGAACGCTAGGGTACAGATGTGGGGACCTGCATGAAAACCTCCTAAGCTTATCTTTACCAGCTTAGGTCAAAACTTCCCCAAGGTACAAAATATTCCACCCTTTGTCCTTGGATTGGCCGCTACCACCACCAAACAAATACTGGTTACTGGGGAAGAGCTGTTTGGAAACGTCTTTCCCCCCAAATACTTCCCAAAACCTTACACCCCACTTCCTGGACAAGGTTTGGTAAAAAGCCTCACCAATTTGCCTAGGTGACTACAGACCCAGACCCTTGGATCTTAAGAACAATGAACAATCCTCCCAACACTTGCACCCCCCCTTTCCTGGGAAATGTTGGATAAAAAGCCTCACCAATTTGCATAGGTGACCACAGACCCAAACCCTTGGGTCTGAGAACAATGAAAAAGCATTCAGTTTTCTTACAAGAAGACTTTTAATAGAAATAGGAGTAAATAGAAGTAAAGAAATCCCCTCTGTAAAATCAGAATGGTAGATACCTTACAGGGTAATTAGATTCAAAACATAGACAATCCCTCTAGGCAAAACCTTAAGTTACAAAAAAGATACACAGACAGAAATAGTTATTCTATTCAGCACAATTCTTTTCTCAACCATTTAAAGAAATCATAATCTAACACATACCTAGCTAGATTACTTACTAAAAGTTCTAAGACTCCATTCCTGGTCTATCCCCAGCAAAACAGCATAAAGACAGACCCACAGACCCTTTGTTTCTCTCCCTCCTCCCAGCTTTTGAAAGTATCTTGTCTCCTCATTGGTCATTTTGGTCAGGTGCCAGCGAGGTTACCTTTAGCTTCTTAACCCTTTACAGGTGAGAGGAGTTTTCCTCTGGCCAGGAGGGATTTTAAAGGGGTTTACCCTTCCCTTTATATTTATGACAGCCTCAAACTCTTCAATGTATCTATCCTCACTTCTGTGAGGTAGGCAAGTGCTATTATCCCCTTTTTCCAATGGGGAACTGAGGCACAAAGACACTAAGTGACTTGCCCACACTCAGAAGGAATAACATGATGGGGAAAGCAATTGAACCCAGGTCTCCCAAGTCCTAGGCTAATGTAGGATCCTCCTCCTTCTCCAAAAAGGTGCAGTTCTGATCCCTTGATAAAGCCAATCCCATCGTGGGCTTGGACTATCTTTGGGAGGAATCATGTGTCCTCTACAGACTGTGACTTCCAATGACAGTAATGTTTGACTGGAATGATGACCCTGTTGATGAAGAGAGGGAAGATAATGAGTGCTCACGACAGAACTTCCACAGAAATTGCATCTAGATTACAGATGTGGTGAGGTCTCTATCTCCAAGCATTAGGGCTGTGGGAACCCTAAAGTTTTTCTTGCAAAAAGTTCCCTTCATTGCTAATTCTCATGTGGCTCCATGGAGTTTACCCCATTTCACCTTGTGCACCTGCCAAATGCTTGAGGCCACACAGTGTGGCAAAGCCGGGGTGAGGACACAGGACTTCTGTAACCCCATTCTATCTTCACACCTCATCTCACTCCTCCCGCTATGTGGAACAATCTCTTAAATCAGACACAGATTCTGCCTTCAGCAAGAGACCCAGCATTTGTGGTTCTGTGTTATCTGGTATTTGTGGTTCTGTGTTTCAGCTGAGCTGAAAAAGCCCTCTGAGCAAGGTTTTCTTACCAAATTGGCTTGAAGGCTATTTGTCACAGGGGGCACAGTCTGGGTGCTCTGGGACTGCTCTGAGTGAAGCCAGTCAGGACTCTGGTGTAGCGTGATTCCCCTCTCTGGGCATGCTTACACTGTGGCAAGAATCTTCTTTGTCTTTGGCACTTCCTGGGTCTGACCTCTGAGTATTCAGCCCCCTGTTCATCGCATGAGCTCCCTGCAGCGAGTCCACCTGGATGGGACACCTTGGGAAGCCTCACATGCCCCCAAAGGGCCATGCGACCCAACTTCGCAGTCAGCAGTGACTCTCAGACATCGTTATAAAATAGAAAGGTTTGTTAGTCGACAAGAGGAACACAGTGTAGAACAGAGCTTGCTAGTACAGAAATCAGGAACTTTCAGTAAAGTTCAGCTTGCGGGGGGGATTCAGGGCCTCCCACCTCCAAGTCCCAAACCAGGAGAGTGACCAGTTTCCACCAGCCCAACATCTGACCCCCTTGTAGCCCCTCCTCTGTCCTTTGTCCCTTTCCCAGGCAAAAGGTCACCTGATCTCTTTGTTCCAATGCCTTGCAGAGGAGGAGGGCTGGCCATCGGTTGCTAGGTCACAGAGTGTCGGCCAGTCTCTGTGCTATCGATACTCATACCTGCCCTCAAGGGTGTCTCTGAAATGATCACACACTCTTATCCCACCACCCAGATACTTAAGCAACACATCGGGAAAACTGAGGCACACACACAGGTTCAGAGACAACATTGAGAACATTCCCATTTTGTCACACCATTCTCTGAGTTGCAAAGAAGTCTACGGAACAGGGCAGCGTTTGGACCCACAGTGCGGGCGGGGACAATGGAAGCAACATAAAATGGCAGTCGATTACCAGGCACTTAACATTCTGCTCATCACATGGCTTGTGCTCTGTGTTAGATCTACCATTATAATTCTGTGTTAATTACACAGTGTTGATTATATAACTGCTTAGCAGTTCCTCCTTTTTTAATGAGCACAGCTGTTTTCTGTCCAGCTTCAACAGGGAAAATTTCCTATCTCTAATTTAAAAGTAATACACTCAAAGAAAACTCCAGAGGGTTCTTGGGCTCCTGCTGTTTAATATGCTTTAACGTTTGTGGTGCTAACAGACCTCTTCCAGCTATAAGAGAACTTCAGGCCAACTCTCCCTCCCCCCGCCCCAGTTAGGTGGATCTTTATGACTAATGAACTTTTAATGGAGTTACAAACCGAATAAAAGCCTCACCTCGGTGTATAGAAAACAGTGTTATTTAGGCAGGTTATTTTAAACTGTCTCATGTAATTGTGATAGTTTGGATTTGTGCACTGTGTTCGCTACTTATTGGCCAAGGTGCTTTCTGTTAAGAAAGCCAACAGGCAGCCTTCCCGACAGATAAGCATGGTACAAATGGCTATTTATTTACATTACAGTAACAGTTAGAAGTCCTGAAATAAAGATCCCACTGTACAAATACCTAGCAAATAGAACGGATTGAAATGTTTTCGATGGAACAGTTTTCCCTGGGAAAATGCAGGTTTGTTGAAATTGACATGTTGCTGGGAAACATGTTGTTTTTGACAAAATTTTCAATGGAAAAGTATGAAAATGAATTGTTTCTTGACTTTCACTTTGATTAATGTCAACATTTCTGTTTTCATAAGGCAAAATATTGCTTTAACTTCCTTTTATTTCATTTTGTTTCTACTTTTTAATTTGTGTTAATATTATAATTATTATAGTTAATATTTTATATTGTAGTGTAAGGATTTGACATTATCAGAAACATCATTTTATCCCATTGAAATGAAACATCTTGATGTTTCTGAATTAATATTTTTTGGAATTTCTGTTCCACAAGAAATTTAGAATTTCATCCTGATTGGGAACAAAAACAAATTTTGAAATGTCAGACTTTCTTGCGAGATGTAAATTCCATTTTCCAACCAGCTCTGATAGCAAATGACAATCCCTGTCCCAGAGAACTTGCAATCTAAATACACAATATGTACAAAAGGTGAGAGAAGTGCTGTTATCCCCATCTTACAGATAGGACACTGAGGCACAGAGGGTGTCATTTGCTAAAAGTTACACACAGGTAGTTCAGTGCCTTAACTACATCATCATCCTTCATTTCGAGGACAGATCTGGATCCCAAGCCCCCAGAAAGATCAGGGCCATTAGGATCCACTGATTTAATTTCAAAGTATGAAAGGAAGCAAACATTTACGAATAGCTTATTACGGGTTACTAAATTGTTAATAATGTTTGAATACATGGTTAATCAACTGTCAGTGTCCCACAGGTCAATAGCTTGCCTATAACCATATGTAATGACTTCTGTTGATGTGCTTTTAACCTTCTATAACACACACTACTCCCATCTGTCACGTGTTTTTAAATAATTTTTAATCCTCTATAAATATACTCTTAGTTTAAACTATGACTAATTCGCCCATAATTAGAGGCAGATGCCTCATCCATACAGCTCTGCTGAGGCCAGGCCGACACTACAGCGTTAAGTCTACGTAAGCTGCCTAACGTTGATCTAACTCTGTAAGTGTCTACGCTACAGCATTACTCCCACCGATGTAAATCCCAACGTTCCCTCTAACTTTTTCTATCCATGTGCAGAATGAATTTTGTTATGTGCACCAATATCAAGGTAATGTGCGGATGGGCATCACCAGTAGAAACAAAAAACCTCGATATAATATATATATTTTTTAAAAAGTTACCATAGGGATAATTACTCCAGCCAGGACAGGTTAGGGATTTTAGAACTCAGTACTCAAAGAATTAAATATAAGCATAAGAGGGAAATAAAATTATGAGATGCGTGGACCAGTCAAAAAATGAAAACACCAGCACTTTGAAAGAATAACATTACAGAGAATATATGTGTGTTGCAGGAAGTACCAAGAAGTAACAACAACATTAATAACACAAGTATGTGTTTGGAGGTGAGTGTGAAAGAGACTCTGTGTGTGTGTGAGTGAGAGAGAGAGAGTGTGCGTGTGTGTGTGCTGGCTGCTGGGGAACTGTATGAGAGACTGTGCGCGCTCTCTCTAAGCACAGCAGCACTCACCAGTCTGAAGGCTCGTTCAGACCGCAGCAGCTGCGTCTAACTCCCGAGCCCCCTCTCCCCTCCCCGGCTCTGCGGTACATGGGCCGGGGATAGGCGAGGGAGGTGGACAACCTGACATCAGCACCACCACTTCACCCGGCTCTGTACAGCAAGGAGGAGGGTCCCTGGAGCAGGTGGCCATGGCTCTAAGGCAGAGGGCAGGAACAACACGGCTGCAGAGCAGTGTGGGGAGGGGCACCTGAACACAAGTCGCCGGATGTGTGCGGCACTTGATTGACTCTTGCAGCGCCGCGCAGCTTAGGGGGAACAAGGTCCACTACACCAACCAAATTACTCCAACTGCAGCTCCATGAGAGGCGTAGCGCTTCATAGACTCATAGAATATCAGGGTTGGAAGGGACCTCAGGAGGTCATCTAGTCCAACCCCCTGCTCGAAGCAGGACCAATTCCCAGTTAAATCATCCCAGCCAGGGCTTTGTCAAGCCTGACCTTAAAAACTTCTAAGGAAGGAGATTCTACCACCTCCCTAGGTAACGCATTCCAGTGTTTCACCACCCTCCTAGTGAAAAAGTTTTTCCTAATATCCAATCTAAACCTCCCCCACTGAAACTTGAGACCATTACTCCTCGTTCTGTCATCTGCTACCATTGAGAACAGTCTAGAGCCATCCTCTTTGGAACCCCCTTTCAGGTAGTTGAAAGCAGCTATCAAATCCCCCCTCATTCTTCTCTTCTGCAGACTAAACAATCCCAGCTCCCTCAGCCTCTCCTCATAAGTCATGTGCTCTAGACCCCTAATCATTTTTGTTGCCCTTCGCTGGACTCTCTCCAATTTATCCACATCCTTCTTGTAGTGTGGGGCCCAAAACTGGACACAGTACTCCAGATGAGGCCTCACCAGTGTCGAATAGAGGGGAACGATCACGTCCCTCGATCTGCTGGCTATGCCCCTACTTATACATCCCAAAATGCCGTTGGCCTTCTTGGCAACAAGGGCACACTGCTGACTCATATCCAGCTTCTCGTCCACTGTCACCCCTAGGTCCTTTTCCGCAGAACTGCTGCCTAGCCATTCGGTCCCTAGTCTGTAGCGGTGCATTGGATTCTTCCATCCTAAGTGCAGGACCCTGCACTTATCCTTATTGAACCTCATCAGATTTCTTTTGGCCCAATCCTCCAATTTGTCTAGGTCCTTCTGTATCCTATCCCTCCCCTCCAGCATATCTACCACTCCTCCCAGTTTAGTATCATCCGCAAATTTGCTGAGAGTGCAATCCACACCATCCTCCAGATCATTTATGAAGATATTGAACAAAACCGGCCCCAGGACCGACCCCTGGGGCACTCCACTTGACACCGGCTGCCAACTAGACATGGAGCCATTGATCACTACCCGTTGAGCCCGACAATCTAGCCAGCTTTCTACCCACCTTATAGTGCATTCATCCAGCCCATACTTCCTTAACTTGCTGACAAGAATACTGTGGGAGACCGTGTCAAAAGCTTTGCTAAAGTCAAGAAACAATACATCCACTGCTTTCCCTTCATCCACAGAACCAGTAATCTCATCATAAAAGGCGATTAGATTAGTCAGGCATGACCTTCCCTTGGTGAATCCATGCTGACTGTTCCTGATCACTTTCCTCTCATGTAAGTGCTTCAGGATTGATTCTTTGAGGACCTGCTCCATGATTTTTCCAGGGACTGAGGTGAGGCTGACTGGCCTGTAGTTCCCAGGATCCTCCTTCTTCCCCTTTTTAAAGATGGGCACTACATTAGCCTTTTTCCAGTCATCCGGGACTTCCCCCGTTCGCCACGAGTTTTCAAAGATAATGGCCAATGGCTCTGCAATCACAGCCGCCAATTCCTTCAGCACTCTCGGATGCAACTCGTCCGGCCCCATGGACTTGTGCACGTCCAGCTTTTCTAAATAGTCCCTAACCACCTCTTTCTCCACAGAGGGCTGGCCATCTACTCCCCATTTTGTGATGCCTAGCGCAGCAGTCTGGGAGCTGACCTTGTTAGTGAAAACAGAGGCAAAAAAAGCATTGAGTACATTAGCTTTTTCCACAGACTCTGTCACTAGGTTGCCTCCCTCAGTCGACGTAGTCAGGGTGACGCGGTGTCTGTGTAGTACATCCCCGCTGCCAGGCACTGAGAGCGGAGACCAGTGTGCGGTCAGCACCTGGCAGCAGGGCTCCCAGCTCAGCGCCCCGCGCTGCCCACCTTGAGTCGGTGCAAGCGCTCCTTTGTCATGTAGACAAGGCCTGGGGCTGACATAGCTATAAGTCACTCTATGTTTTGCATAGCCTAAATGGCACACTGATAGCCTTGATTCTCGAGATACAAACTGTCCTTTTGTTTTTCTCAGTATGTTTCCTTGAAAACATATATCAGTGTGTTTCCCTCCAGGTGCTCTTCACAGATGGACCTTGGGTTTACATTATGATAATGTTCTGTTCCTTCTTTGTATTAATAATTGCACTCAGGAAAATGTCTCCTGATCAGTAGAGCAATTTATTTCCTTGATTTTTTTTTCCTGTAGTGCTAGTGAGAATCAAAGTAAATCCTTCTGTTGCTGAATGCTTCATGCTGACACAGCATGCCCTTCCAACTCCTTTCCCCTTCCTCCATTATTCCAGCCTCCTAGTGCTACAGCATAGCAAATATATTTGATTTATTAAAATAAAAACTCAGGGTCAGTTAAACTCTGGAGTTCAGAGCTCTGCCTACAGCATTTAGAGCTGAGGACAACCAGAGCTTTGGCAGTTACTTCCCTGCTATGCTAGAGAACTTTCCTAATGTATCCAGACAGCGGCAGTGGTAATCATGTGTTTTATACTGTACGTTGGCAGGTGAAATGACACGAGAGTAAAGCAGATTGGTGGGCAAAAATAACATAAAATAAAATAAGAAAGGGAGGGAATCCAGTGTTGTGACTTCTGCTGAGAAACAACATTACTGTGAAATGTGATAGCAATTCAATGCCCTCAGCAGAGAGGATGGTGTTAGGGCTTGGGAAAGGCTACGGTAAATGTATTTCTGTGCTTGACTTTGCTAAAAAGTATTGACAGAGTCTTGCTGGATAAAGCCTCATCTTTGTGGCAGCACCAGGAGGTCTGTTCCATTTTTCTATCTTGCAAAGCTTTGGAATGTCATTTGGTATCTGGGCCAGATCTTCAAATGGCTTGAATCAGTATAGCTCCATTGACTTGAATGGAATTACACCAGTTATACCAGCTGAGGTTCTGAGCATGTGGAGGGGTATACTGAAAACAGTGTATTCAAGAGATAGTGTGATCTATGACTGATATCTTACTCCTGGTGGATTTTTTGTTTTGTTTTTATAACCTAAAATCTTTGGTGTAAATTCTGCTGATTTCACCAGGGTTACAAACGGTTTGAATTTTGGGAGGATTTTTTTTTATTATCATTGTTTGTGTAAAAAGTAAAAACGTGAACCAGACACATCTAGATTCCATTTACTTAGATCTTCAAAACCATGGGTGTATGATGGAACTAAGCCAGACAAGAAAGGCTCAAGAATACACCATAATGATACCTGAGAACTCTTTTCCCAGAGGGAAACCAATCTAGTAGAATTGGGAAAGAGTCTTCAGTTGTAAAGTGGCATCTCGATAGCAGGTTCCTGCCTTCTTCTATGGGTGCAGAAGTGTTAGGGTCTGGATTGTGAGTCACTGAAGACTTGCAGGAACCCAAGCTGTTGCATGCATTGTTTGTGCTTTAATGCCCTGAATGGTCTTGGATGATGAGATCCATTCACCCGCTGCCCCCTTACAGCCATGGCAAGGGTTGTGGAACTTCTACTCATGGGGCATGTCTACACTACAAATTTATGTCCACCTAAAGTAATTCAATCACTTTTGCGTGTCCATACTACTCTCCTTGTGTTGGCAGTATGTGTCCTTACCTGGAAGGCTTCTACTGACTGTACTGTCAGTGCGGAGCATTGTGGGATGGCTTCTGAAAGCCAGTAACACTTGACGTAAACACCGCAGTGTCTATCCTGACACTCTGTCAACCTCACTACACCGACTTTGACTCTACTCCTTTCATGGAGGTGGAGTCAAGTCGGCATAGAGGGGCAGTTATGTCGGTGAGACCGAAATTTTAGTGTGAACGCTTACATAGTTAGGCTGACGTAATCTGCCTTGTGTCGACCTAACTCTGTAGTGTAGACCCGGCATTAGGGTTCTCTGAGACCGGACACTGAGCTTGAGAGAGGGCCTTGGTTTGCCTTTGAAATTCTCTTCCCCTGC
This sequence comes from Chelonia mydas, assembly GCF_015237465.2. NCBI lineage: Eukaryota > Metazoa > Chordata > Testudines > Cheloniidae > Chelonia > Chelonia mydas. The sequence goes on along the minus strand of NC_057859.1, from coordinate 9,415,880 downwards.
CAGAGCTGGGATTTAGTGGCCATTAGGGTGTCAGATTCTGCCCTCATTTACACCGTGGGCTATCCCATTGTTCTTAGTAAGAATAGCCCAATGTGTAAAGGAAGGCAATGTTTGAACAAGACTAGGTCAAGCAGGTGTTTGTGCGACAGTGGTAATGGAAGATGGGCAAATCTATTGTGTCTGCTTTATTATGCAGCTAAGTATTTATTCTGTGCTCATTCTAGTATCTAGTCAGCACTGCACTCCATTTCACCTCACTGCATTAAATTTGTATTTTTCATTGAATTATTGCTGTAAAACATCTGTTTTTAAAACGGTGAGGAACCCATAAGCCATGGCAAACAGCACTATAAAAGAATCAAGAACAGCTACAGAAAAAGGGTTAAAAGTTGCCTTTTATCACAGCCCCCAGAGTAGGACGGGCACTGCCACATCCCCAGAATATCAGACATTCGGGTACTTCTGGGAACAGCATGGGCCTGCCCCGGCCGGTGTGACCTCAAACACATGGTGCACGTAAGGTCATGCGGCAAAAAGGAAGCCATTTTTCAGACTGCATTGCTCCGCCCCCAGTGATGTCACCTTGCACGGGCGGGGGGCGGGGTGGGGTGGCGTGCTCTGAAAAATGGCATCCTCTATGTGTCCACCGACTCCATGTGAAAATACCAGACAAAACCTATATCCGGTTCCAAATCACTACTCGATGATTTTTTTTAGAAAACCAGGACTTAAAACCGGACAAATGGCCTAAACAATGACCAGGAATCGCCCTGGGAAGTATTATGCTTCCAAGATAACCCCTCTGAATCATACCCCTTTGGGCTTTCGATGTTCTGCTAAAAAAATGTGCTCTAGTTCAAACAGGAATTATTTTAGGGAAGATCTGTGGCCTGCATTATACAGCCGATCAGGCTAGATGATCACAGTGGTCCCTTTTGGCCTTGTAATGGATGAATCTATGAACTGTACCTCCCTTGCTTAATCCTTGATCCGGGGTTGGGGTAGTAATTTGCTGCTGGCCTGTGTCAGGAAGTGTGAAGCTGAGACTTTGCTGCATTCCTTGCCTCTCCCCAGCTACCACCTGTGAGCAGATAGTAAGTGGCTGAATATTCGTGCTTACTCCTGGGTGCCGAGACTCAAGGTCTGGGTCGCCCATGCAGAAATACTTACTCCTTCAGCTGAGAGCACAGTCCAAATCACAACCTTGCTCTAAATATATAAAAGCAAGTCAGGTTGGCCATAAGCTGAAACAAAGTGTTACCCCTTTTCCTAACACATGAATGTGTCTCACCTATTAGAAGTCAACACGGGTAATTATCCTGTTGCTCTAATTATCTCTATTAGGTGAACCACACATAAAGCAGACCTCTAATTTCTTTGAAGAGGAAGCACATACCTCAATGCCTGTATGCCTGTTAGCCCATTGCAACGGAAATATTATCAGAGGAAAATAGTGCCTTACAACACAGGCAGACTCCTGGCATAGAACAAAGAGGCTGCTTTTTTTAATTAATTATTTACACAATTAATGGAAAGGAAACACTGGACAACTTTGAGAGGATTCATGGTTCATTAGCCTAAGTCGTAATCACCTGCTAATACTATGAAAAAGGATGGTGGAGTGATGAATTATACTTGTTTAGCTAACAACAGGGAGGGTAGGATTGTATTTATCCACGGAGCATGTACCGGCTAGGACAGCGGGGCTGTTGTTGTACGAATGGTCTGGAAGGAAAGAGAGACAAAGGGCCTGAGTCTGCTCTCACTTACTCTCCGGGCTTGTCTACACTTGAAATGCTGTGGTCGTGAAGCTGCAGCAATGCTTCAGTGTAGACACTGCCGGCATAGGTAATCTACCTTCCCGAGAAGCAGCAGCTAGGTTGACAGAAGAATTAGGGATGAGGTCGGCTTAACTGCGTTGCTCGGGGTGTGGATTTTTCTCGTTCCCGAGCAATGTAGCTGGGTCGACCTAACTTTTTAGTGTAGTGCAGCCTTCAGTCTATGTCTACACTATGGAAACTACACCAGCATAGCTATGTTGGCATAGTTATACCAGCATAACCCTGCAGTGTAGATTCAGTCTGCCCAGATGGAAGGGGCTTTTTTCATTGATGTAGGAAGACCACCTCCTGGAACAACGGTAGCTATGTTGACGGAACCATTCTTCCATCACCATAGCTGTGTCTACACTGGGTCTACCCAGCATCAGCATGTTGATCAGGGGTGTGGTGTTTCACACCCTTGACCGATGTAGCTATGTCAGCTTAACTTTTGTGTGTGTGGACCAAGCTTTAAGGATTCTCTACATGGGGAACATTCACAAAAATGTGTGTTTAGAGGAAGGATGGTCCAGTGGCTAGGGCATTAGCCTAGGACCTAGAAGATCTAGGTTCAATTCCTGGTTCCTCCAGACTTCCTGGGTGACTTTGGACAAGTCACTTAGTCTCTCTGTGCCTCAGTTCTCCAGCTTTAAAATGAGCATAACAGTACTGTCCTACCTTACAGGGATATAGTAAGGATACAATCAAAAGATTGTGAGACACTCATATAGCCCCATTATCGTAGTATCTAAGTACCTTAGATGGACAGATAGCTATTTAAGGCAGTGATTGTTTGTTCAGTGCCAATTATGATGGAAACAGTAGATATTACCATAATAGAAATAATGATAAATAAGGTCTCAGGACCAAGCCCCATATTGAATGAATAAGGATAAGATTGGAAGGTGATGATGCTCACTTCCCAAACACGCAAAAGTTTGGGGCTGTTTGGATTGGATTTTGATTTGAGGCCCATTTCTACTCAGTAAGTGGAAGAAAAAACCAAGACTTTTCCAGAGACATTACGCAGAAGAAGAAAACAACAACAAAGCAGTCGTAGCCAAAAGACCAGTTTACGCTTCTTGAGGCATTATATTCTGTCAGAGAAGGCGGTTTCCTTTTATACTGCAGAGTTTGTGTGTGTGAGTGGAGTAGGGAATTAATGTAATATTTCGAACAGCCCCACCAAAACAATGCAAACATAAGAATTCTCTCTCCAATATGTGTCCTAACAAAGAAGGCAACAAACAAAAAGAAATCTAACACTTCTTCAGAAATTGCATGTATAGATAGAAAAACAAAAGTATTCCATATGCTGCTTTCCTTATTATTTCTATTTAATGAACTGGCAAATAAATTACAAAAAGCTTTTTATAAGCCAGTTTGGTATTAATTTTGTATTTCCTGCAACAGCTTGTTAAATTAATGAATCAAAGAAATGGAAATGTCTGCTAATTTAATTACATGCTTACCACTGCTCTAGCATTTGTTTTCGGGATGTGTAATAGCTAGCGGTTGGTTTATTCATTTTTTTGAAGTAAATGATTTTAAAATTAATATTTGCAAACTATTTTTCATTGTAGCTTTTGGGTTATTTTTCCTTTAATTTCTAAGTTTGCTGGAGAATATTAAAAACAAAGAAATAAAGAGATGGTGGCTGGAATAGGTTTAACTTCCTATTACGTATTTGTGGTAGTGTCTACGTGCTTTCTGGACACTTGAGTGCAATGGTCCCTGTTCTGAGGATCTCATAGTCTGACAGAGGTTAGTGGGAGGGTATAAGAATCAATAGGACCAGACAGTGGGTCTGGGAGGCTCCAGCTGACTGAAGCTTCCATGTTGCCACCCATCAGCCACGGCACAGCTGCGATTCATGCACTGTAAACCCTATAGGACTAAGCAGCACAGGAAATGCTGTTCAGGTAAGACCTGACTGGCAGTACCCCCCAGGACCTCTGATTGGTCCAGGCACGCTATTTAAGCATGGAGGGAGTTCCAGGCAGCTGTCTGTGCACCCTGGCCTGTTGCAACAATAGACCGTGTTCTCATTCCCTTTTTCAGACTCCAGCTCTGTTCTCCAGCTCTGGGGTGGGGCTGAGGATGAGGGGTTTGGGGTGCAGGAGGGTACTCTGGGCTGGGATTGAGGGGTTTGTAGGGCTGGGGCAGGGAGTTGGGGTGCAGGAGGGGGTCGGAGGTGCAAGGTCTGGGCAGTGCTTTCCTCAAGTAGCTCCCGGAAGCAGCAGCATGTTCCCTCCTCCGCTCCTATGTGGAGGCATGGCCAGGAGGCTCTGCACACTGCCCATCCACAGGTGCCGCTCCCGCAGCTCCTATTGGTCATGGTTCCTCGCCAATGGGAGCTGCAGAGCCGGCACATGTAGGAGCTGGAGTGGGGACATGCTGCTGCTTCCGGGAGTCATGCCAGGCAGGGAGCCTGCCTTAGCCCCACTGCGCTGACTGGAATTTTAACATCCCAGTCAGTGGTGCTAACCAGGACCGCCACGGTCCCTTTTCAACCAGACGTTCTGGTCAAAAACTGGACACCTGGCAACCCTAAGGAAAGTAGGTCCATTTTGACTCTGAATATGTCTTGTTGTTGAGTGTTGAGATTTGGGACTAGAGAACAGTCCTGGCCAACTATATGTGGGAGAGGTGTCTTTCTTCAGCTCCCTCTAGCGTTCTCAAGTGCGCATTGCACTGAACTCACTGCTACTTGGTTCGATAAAGTCAGGAAAGAAAATCAATGTTTGCCAAGGGAGAAGTATGCATAGTCGGAAAGGAGGAGAGGAGAAATTCTATATCTATGAACATTTTACACAGCACTTGTTTCAGATTGGTTTAAGGCTTTGCCAGGGAAAGTAAGCTTTGATCAATTGCTTTCTTGCGGAAGGGACTATACACTAAAAGAGAAACTGCCTGCACTTAATCTTGGGGCGTATAGGATATATTATTTTATGGCTATTAATTCCATTAATTAGGAGGTAAAACACAACAAATTACTCGTAATAAGCCTTTCAGACAGGATTTTGTTTTAATGGGCAGGCTCATTTATGTCTATGAATGTTTATTTTTCCCAAATCAAATTAACATTCTCCGTATGCTCTGAAATGACCTTTATTTACTCACTGGCAGATACAGCAAGTAATATTTTTTTCCCAGTGCCCAATAGGAAAAGGGGGGAAACTATTTTGTTTTTCAGCACATTGTAGGAATTTTGCTCCCTCCATGCGTTGCTCCTCTATTCCTTTCAAAACAGAGGCATCAAAGGTAAGAAAAGAAGAATGCTTTCTAACGTGGTCATAATTTAAAAGCCAAGGGAATGAGTGACTTTTCCTCCAAAATCACACCAAGTTCTACATGTAAAGGAAAAATGTCGTAAGAGTAGTAATTATTTGCTGGATGTCAGATACCTAATAGACCACATGTAACAAAGCAAAAGGACATGAAAGGAATCCAGACTTTGATATGCAGCATATCTTTGAGAGAGAGAGAAAGAAATAGCACCTAATCCTGTAGAAGCTGATACCGAAGGGCCCAAATTTTGGGGGAGGAGCTGAATTCATAGAAGCAACAGTGGGGAAACTTTCAGCATTTTAACTCCCAAAAGTCTCAAATCATCTAGGCTGGTTCAGCAGGCTGGCGAGATGAAGCAACTTGTTCAAGGTCACTCAGTGCGTCAATATCAGAGTAGTAATTTAGACAGGACTCTTTATAAGAAAGTAAGGACTGAGTTTTTAAAGTCCTTCACAATGCCAGAGCCATGGAGAGTCATTACACTCACAAAACCTTGAATTGTTGCATGGTGAACTGGCCTTGAAAATTTGATCATTTACCGTAGGATTTTCAAAGACACTCATAATTGGTATAATTCTTGTCTCTTTGAAGTCCATGGCAGTTTTACCACTGATGTCAATGGGAGGAGAGTTTGGCCATGGCAGGTACAATCTCAGGTTGAAATTCAGTTCATTTCAGAAGGCCCATTTGAAATTCTATAATTCAGGAGAAAGTGTTTCTACTTCTACATTAATAGAAGGCAGAAAGAAACCCGACCCATTTTTAAGCTGGCTTGTCTTTGTTTTTTCCCCCCACCCCCCATGAGATGAATTTAAAGCTCTTGAAAGTTACCTCACTGACAACACAGGAAACAGTAATGGTCTCCTCCATAGGTCAGGCACAGAGTGGCATAGCCCCAGTTTCTTCACTTAGTCCGCAAATGTGCATCCAGCTTGACCTATGGTGGCCTTTGTGCTGATTAAATCCTTGGCCTGATCTCTGAGGCTACCAACACTGCTGCCGGTTATTGCCAGTGGGCCAAGATTTTAAGTAGGGACTAGTGATTTTGGGTGCCCACTTTGTGACTTTTTAAAGAGGCCTCATCAGCACTTTTTGAAAATCTGGCCCCCTTGAGATGTCTTAAACTGGGCACCCGGTATAGTCACTTGGCCATAGTATTTGTATTCGGCGCCTGTCCAAGAGGAATTGGACAATAGCCCACTCATGAGATGGTAATATCTATTTGCTCCTTTTAATATCTGCACCACTTCAAGCCAGTGACCTACAGGTTTAAATCTCCATATCTCATTACTCAATCCTTGAGCTATTTGTATTTATTTATTCTTGTTCTAGAAATACTTTTGGATGATAGGAAATAATTTAGAAACATAACAATGGCTGAAGCAGTCAAATTGGAAATCGTTTTCAGCACACACTGAGCAAAATATATGGCTGCTTCGTATTCCTGGGAACTCCAGCTATTACTGACCAGGTAATCAGCCTCATTAAGAGGATTTTCATGTGTAAATCTCTGCTTATCAAAACCATGCCAGAATTTATTTTTTCTTCCCTTTTTTTAGAGATCTATCAGTTTAAAAAAAAAAACTTTAAACAAGAAAAAATGAAAACAGGAGGTGCTGAAACTAGTCGTGGGCAACACATCTCCGAGGTTTGGAGTCTTCGTTTGGAAACCACTCTGAAGTCCACGCTTACATTTTCAAAAGTGATTAGTGATCATTGTGGTGCCAGTGAATACACCTTAAAATGGCCTGATTTTCAGAGGGGTGGATGCTCAGAGTAAAATTTGCTGACATATCAGAGAGATTGAGTAGACCGTGAGAATTTATTGAAGGTTTGTTTGTTTTTTCCAGAGGGAAAATGCTGATTAATTGAAACGGAAACTTTTCATGGAAATGTATTGGTTTCAACAAAAAATCCATCATGAATGTTTCTCAAGTCCAGGAGTCCCCTCCCAATGTGCTGGGTCTGGCCCTGTTGTGGGCTACCAAGGTTCAAGTCACTGCTGTGAATCAGGCAGAGCAGGGACTTGCAACTAGGTCTCCCAGGTGTGAGTGCCTTAATCGCTGGGTTATTGGCTATTGTGGTCTCGCGCACTCTCATTTATTTTAGGAAAAGTTCTGAAAAGTTGTTTATCTTCTGATGCGGAACATTAACAAATGTCAAAACCTCAAATTTTTTCGTGTAAAAGAATTCTACTTTTCTGGCCAGCCCTGAAAGGCTTAGAAAACCTGACCTGGGAGGAAAGGATTAAAAAAACAACAGGGCATGTTTAGTTTTGAGACCAGAAGATGGAGGGGACACTTGATAACAGTCTTCAAATATGTCTAGGGCTGTTATAAAGAGGATGGTGATCAACTGTTCTCCACGTCCACTGACGGCAGAACAAGAAGCAATGGGCTTCATCTGCAGCAAGGGAGAATTAGGTTAGATATTAGGAAAAACGTTTGAACTATAAGGGTAGTTAAGCTCTGTAATAGGCTTCTAAGGGAGTCTGCGGTGGTTTTTAAGAGCAGGTCGGACAAACACCTGTTGGGGATGATCTACGTTGACTCAGTCCTACCTCATTGCAGGGCACTGGACTTAATGATCTCTCGAGGTCCCTTCCAGCCTTACATTTCTATGATTCTACTACTGAGATTTAAATAAGACTTAAGCTCTGAAGTGCCTGAGTCACTTTTGAAAATGGTACGTACTCTGTAGGCTCCTATGTCATTCAGTGGGTTTTCAAAATTTTACCGTCCAATCTTTGAGGTCTCTAAGGTTGGGCACCCAAAATCATTAGTCACTTTTGAAAATATGTTGGGCTGGAAATCTTATGTGAAAGTCAAGCCCACTAAATCCACAGCAGAGCTGGGAGCAGAACCCAGATCTTACGACCAAGTCCTGTGGCTTAACCACAGATCGTGCTTCTTCATCCTATCTCACAAATAGGTGATTGCTTGGGTCACTGCATAGCTTGTGCGCAATTAGCCATTTGCATGCTCAGACTCTCCTGTTCTTTGGCACAACATATGTTGCTGAGTCTAGTGCTGGTTTGAGTTGCTCTTTCTGCTCCTGTGTGAGTTTCTCCTACCAGATGAGTTTGCAGAGCTTTCCCATTTTGGTAGCAAAAAGAAAAGGAGTACTTGTGGCACCTTAGAGACTAACCAATTTATTTGAGCATAAGCTTTTGTGAGCTACAGCTCACTTCATCGGATGCATACTGTGGAAAGTATGCATCCGATGAAGTGAGCTGTAGCTCACGAAAGCTTATGCTCAAATAAATTGGTTAGTCTCTAAGGTGCCACAAGTACTCCTTTTCTTTTTGCGAATACAGACTAACACGGCTATTACTCTGAAACCATTTTGGTAGCCTTTCTCTGTGGCTACCTGATTTAGATCAAGACCTGAATGTAAGTTTTACTGGCATGTTCCTGAGAGATGGGGGAAAGAGAGAGAGAGACGGGTTTTTTTTTCTGGCAATCCTGGAAAGGTCATTCACCATGTGACACATACTGTATGCAAAACAGGCTTATCTTAAATCTCCAAACTGTGAACTGTTCAGGCTGGTTCCCACAAGGCGGTGATCGTGCTGGCTCACAGTCTCTATATCCAGCCTTCTGTTATATATAGCCATGCTTTAACCTTGTCTGCTGCTGTTCTTGTTTAATTTTTCTTTCTTGTTTTTCTTTCTTTCGTTCAAGCAAGGCTCCTTTAAGTCAAAATCTTTGTTTAGGCATCTTCAGGGACGTGTGATCAGTGGACCCTCATGTTCAGGCTTAGGTCCTGTAAGGGTCCCAAACTTGTTTTTATTTGATATAATTTATAATTAGTTACTGTCGTATTTTTTCTGAAGCAAAAATGTAACCATAAAAATGTGCAGAACTACAGTGAGCAGAGATGGAAACTGAGGGAAAATGTTGACATGATATTAGCCATACACATAAAATTCATAATTCAAAGATGTGCAGGCCAGAAGTAACCATTAGATCATCTAGTTTGACCTCTTGTATGACACGAGCCATAGAATTTCACCAAGTTACCCCTGTATAGAGCCCAATAACTTGTTTGACTAAAACATATCTCCCAGAAAGGCACCCAATCGGGATTTGAAGACTTCAGGGGATGGAGAATCTCCACTTCCCTTGGAAATTTGTTCCAATGGCTGATCGCTCACACAATTAAAAACGTGCCTTATTTCTCATTTCATCTCATAAGTTTGTCTGGTTTTTGCTTCCAGCCATTGGTTCTTATTCTACCTTTCTCAGATTAAAAATCCCTTTGGAACTCTGTATTTTCTCCCCGTGGAGGTACTTAGATACTGTAATCAAGTCATCTCTTGATTGTCCCTTGATAAGTAAATAGATTGAGTTCCTTGAGTCTCTCACTGTAAGTTTTTTTTGTTTTTTGTTTTTTTTTTTCTCCAGATCTCACATCATGGTGTGGCTCTCTTTTGTACCCTCTCTAGTTGTTCAACATACTTTTAAAAACATGGACACCATATTCCAGTATTGGTCTTATCAGTGCCAAATACAAAAGTAAAATCCCCTGCCTACTCCTGCTCTCTAGTCCTCTGCTTATACATACCTATCTCCCTGCCCTCCCCCCCCCCCGACCCCGCACCCTTATTTTGTTTTAGAATGGTCTTTTCAAAAACCTTTAAGGGACACTGCATGGAATAGTTTGAAAACCTAATCTCCTTAGGCTCCTTTAAATATTCCCACCCAAAATTCCCTTTTACTCACAGTTGATTTAAATATAATTTCTCAGACATATAAAACAAGAGTTACTTGGATGTCAAAGGAGTTATACTCCAGTGTAAATCACATTGGAATCAGACCCACAACACCCTTGGTACTACTGAAGTAGTGGCAATAGACAGATCTGTGCAAACAATTAGGTTTCTTTGCAGCCTGGTTGATTTGACCAGCCTGGTTGATGTGACCGAATGCTACTGCTTCCACTATCTGCCACAATCTTGTAAACTGCAGGGACCTGGGAAACGTTCTTTTTTTTCTTGAAAAGAAAAAAAAACCCGGCAAGCAATTAAACAAATAAGATGAACATCCGCGTTGCAACTAATACGTTTTTTAAACCTCTTTAAAAATAAATCAGAACAGAAAGGCTGGGGAAACCAAAACGCATGCACGTACAAATAAATCCTAACTTGGAAAGCAGTAAATTAATGACAAGGGTTCATGGGACTGCGGAGTGCATCGGGGCACAAATAGTAGAGCAAAATATAATATCTGTGGAAAGTTAACATAATATTAATAAAGAAGACTCTTATTGACTTGAGTGGGAATTTTGCGGGAGTATATTTATTTATTTGTCTTGCAGTCGTGCCCAGAAACTCCAGTCAAGGGGCAAGGACCCCACTGGAACAAAACTAGTGTAAAGGATTTCTTTCAGATTAAAGCCACATCAGGATCATTATATCATCTAGTCTGATCTGCATAACACAAGTTATAGATTTTCACCCAGTGGTTGCTGAATTGACCCAATGTGTTTCTTTTTAATATATTTTGGCTTTGACTTCTCTTTGTGAATCACTTGGTCTAGAGTAGGCATTGATAGATTAATGCTTCAGTATTATGTTGCTTCTCTCTTTTAAAGAGGTGAGACACACCATAGATTTCCTTCAGATCTGCAAGAGCGTCTTAGCCTTCTCAGTAGCATGCCTAAGGCTCTGAAACCCTGTTGCAAAAGGATCAGAAAGAGTCCTGGGCTCAGTCTCCGAGGCCATACTGCCTCTTAGTTCAATGTCAGTAGCAGTGGTAGAATTAGTATTATTTGTATTCCACTAGTGCCTATAGGTCCCAACCAAGATCAGACTCCCATTGTGCCAGGCGCTGTATAGAAGTATAGTAAAAGAGTAGTCTCTTCCTGCCCTGAAGACCGTCAGTCTGAATAGACAAGATGGACTATTACCCCCCATTTTTACAGTTGGGGAACGGAAGCACAATGAGGTTAAGTGACTTGTCCAAGGTCACAAACAAAGCTGGTGGCAGAGTCAGGAACTGAACCCCCATCTTCTGATTCCTACTCTCGTGGCTTCTTTTTCCTATCTGTCAGCATGTGGCCAAACCTTTCCTCAAAGAGTCAGAGTAGGATTAAGCCTGATTGCGTGCTCAAAGATATAACCAAATAAATAAACTGAAGCGTAAGAAAAAGATTTGACTGACTTCTCAGGACAGCATTCAGTATTTTCCATAATCTGTGCTCATTATGGTTCCCACAGACTATGGTGATAGGCACTTCAGAAATGCTGATGAGTAACAGTGGGTAGTGGGATGGATAGAGGTTTTCCTCTATTTTGAGTGAAATACAAATAAATTAACATGTAGAATGCAGCATCTGAAGAATGAGAAGCCTGCAAAGAGTTAATCTGTTGTTAGGTTTGACAAAAAGCCATCTGTTTGAATCAAAACTGATGATAAGAACTACTGCTTTTAAATTAATAAATACTGTGTTATAAGAGTAATTGAAAGTTGCATAAAATATGGATTTGAGACTTTGGATATAAATAATAGAACATATAATTTTGATGAGGGCTTTAAAAGATTTCTATAAAAAGTACCACTCCTGTGATTACTGCAATATTAAAATATGTAACATTTGTCAGATAATCCCATCGGACGATTGGGATTAGTTGGAATAGCATTATTTTCTAAACTGGCATGTCAAAGTTTCACCATTATTAAAAACTGGATTAGAGAGTTATCCTTTAGAAATGGAGTTTAAATCCCTATGAAGTGCAAGTTACTTTACATTTGTTTTAGTGTTGTTCACAAGTTTAGAAAGGATTGCCCTAATTTCATCAACAAAATGGATACTGATGGAAAATGAGCAAGTGGTATAGAGATAAACATAGGTTACAGGAAGGCCACGGACAAAAAACTTCTGACGATAGCTGGCGGTAGGGCTCTGACAATTGTCCTGTGCAGTTTCCATTCTGACCACTTGGGGACCAGTAATGAGAGGTGCTGAATAGGGCTGACCAGAAAACATTTCTGTTTCCCTAATTGTTGAAATTTGGTTTTGTTCTGAGACCTTTCTCTCTTCTCTGCACCTCCCCTGTGCCCCCAATACCAGGTGCTCGGAGAATTTGCCTGGGATTTAGGAGACCCTGGTTCAAATTTCTGCTCTTAAATCAGAGCAGGCACTTGAACCTGGGTTTCTTATATTCCACGAGTGTCCTAACCACTGGGTGATCGGTTATTTTAGAGTTGCTTTCTCTGGTTCCGACCTGCAGTTTCTTCCTGGATCTGAGAAAGCTTCTAGTTGAAATGGCATTTTTTGACAGATTTTTTTTTTAACCGCTCTACAGCTGGTTGCCCTCTGTTTACACTGGGACTGATCCTAGAAGGAGTTGAGAACTTCCTGCAAACTCTGGGATGCCCTCAGCACCCAGGGAACTCAGTAGAAGTTGCGGGGGTGATCAGCACCTTGCTGGATCAGTCCCATTGATTATAGAAAGAGTTGAGGGCACCTGACAGGATTGGGCCCTATGGAAGTACCATGCCAGTTTCTACAAGGACAGGGGTCTTAACTCTGGAGTCTCGTGCTCTTCTCAACAGTCATACCCACTTTTTCATTTCAGCTGGATCTTCCTTTCATGCCCTAAGCTTAGTGTCTTGTGGCTCTGCACTGTTAAACAGCTGCCCCACAAGGGGCTGATTTCAGCAGTTGATGGTTGTGATCAGACATAAAGAGCAGGGGGGTTGCCTTTTGCAAATGAAATGATGGCGAGGGCTAGCAAGAAATGACTTCCCCATCCGGTCAGGATTTTTGAGATTTTGAAAAAAAAAAAAAAATCCTGTCTCAAATTGGGGCGACAGATTGAAATCTTGAAAATTTTTGCAAATTAACAAACTGCAAAAAAATCAGAGGAATCTGTCTGTAATCCCTCTATGGGGTTCCATTGCTTGCTAACAGATTACGGCAGTGAGAGTATGCTACCTCTCTGTTCACAGCCCTGCCCTGACGAAATTTTTGCATAACTATTTTCAGTGGTAGAAGAGGGAAGCCTGGAGATACCAGCCAAGTAAATTATCTTTGGTGTAAATGTTTTCTTTTCTCATCCTTGATATGGAACGACAGTCTACCTTTAACATAATGTGCCAGCACTACATTAAACCAAACCACTACTCTGTATTAAGCATTTCTGCTGTGCATTAAATCTTGTGACCATGCATTTAATAATTGGTGCTGTGATTTAAGCATAGTTGCTTTTTCAATAAAACCTGTTGTAAAAACAAAAGGGATGGGGAAAAAAGAAATTTCAGTTTACAAATCTCATTAAAATAATCTTAAACTGGCTGGATTAACCTCTCAGATTTTGGAAACCCTGAGAACGTGTTGCCATGGCCTCTTTTTTACTTTGCTAGTTCTGTTTTGTCAGATCCCCTCGGTCATGTGGATAAACGGGATTCTAATATACATTTCATGGCAGAGCAAGCCAGGTCCTTTTAATCTAGACTGCCCTGTGAAAAATTAGGGTCTGCTATTATCAGTGCTGCCAGACACTAGATTCTGTGGTGGTTGGAGGTAGCCCGGCTTGGGCAGGGAGAGGTGGCTGACGGAAGAAGGGTTGTGATGACTTCAATGCAGAATGACCCAGTTTAATTCAGAAGACTGCAGATTTGCTCCTATGGCCTCTGAGGGGAGGGGAAGGGCTGGGAAGATTGGTGAGGAGATTTGTAGACAAATTCCCTCCCCTGCATTTTTCTCTTCTGTACTGTCTACCCAGGGTGACCTGTAAGCTGCAGGTTTAGCAGCGTGCAGTACAAGTTTATGAAATTACTGTTACCTGGTGGGTGCATTGCAATTTCAGCTTTAGAAACAATCTAATACTCTTACACTGTGAGCTGTCTTTATTACCTGATTTTACCATCCCTAGTATAATGAGGTCCTGATCTCCGATTGCCATCCTTAGACAAGTACAACAAAAATAAGAATCGATTTCCTTTTCTAATAACTTTCTCCTCACATAGTAGATATGAACCCTGCAAAATTTACACCCTAGTATGAAGCAGTGGGGTTGGTGATTTGCACAGCATGCTCCGCACATGGCGACTGCCAGAAGCTGGGAGTTGACCACAGGGGATGGATCATTCAGTGATTGCCTGCTCTATTCATTCTCTCTGGGGCACCTGGCACTGGCGACTGTACGAAGACAGGACGCTGGGCTAGATGCAGCATTGGTCTGACCCAATATGGCCGTTCTTACTGGCAGTTTGCCTCTTCCCAGGCTAGAAAAGCTGCCAGAAATGTACACTATTTTCTTTGAGCATGGTAATAAGCCTTAAAATAGCTGGGGCCTGGACCTACAAACATTCACATTTACTCTGAGTGATGGGATTACCCACATGCATAGAGTTAAGTATGTGCCGATGTGATTGAAGGGCTGGTTTTACATAGTGTAGAATCTGGTGCTGGCTTGAACATTTTAAGTTAAAATGATAGGGCCCATTTGCATTTGTTGGCAAACTATTCAATTTCATAGACTCATAGAATATCAGGGTTGGAAGGGACCTCAGGAGGTCATCTAGTCCAACCCCTTGCTGAAAGCAGGACCAATCCCCAACTAAATCATCCCAGCCAGGGCTTTGTCAAGCCTGACCTTAAAAACTTCTAAGGAAGGAGATTCCACCACCTCCCTAGGTAACCCATTCCAGTGCTTCACCACCCTCCTAGTGAAAATTTTTTCCTAATATCCAACCTAAACCTCCCCCACTGCAACTTGAGACCATTACTCCTTGTTCTGTCATCTGCTACCACTGAAAACAGTCTAGATCCATCCTCCTTGGAACCCCCTTTCAGGTAGTTGAAAGCAGCTATCAAATCCCCCCTCATTCTTCTCTTCCGCAGACGAAACAATCCCAGTTCCCTCAGCTTCTCCTCATAAGTCATGTGCTCCAGTCCCCTCATCATTTTTGTTGCCCTCCGCTGGACTCTTTCCAATTTTTCCACATCCTTCTTGTAGTGTGGGGTTCAAAACTGGACACAGTACTCCAGATGAGGCCTCACCAATGTCGAATAGAGGGGAACGATCCTGTCCCTCGATCTGCTGGCCATGCCCCTACTTATACAGCCCAAAATGCCGTTGGCCTTCTTGGCAACAAGGGCACACTGTTGACTCATATCCAGCTTCTCGTCCACTGTAACCTCTAGGTCCTTTTCCGCAGAACTGCTGCCTAGCCACTCGGTCCCTAGTGATTTCAAACATGTGTAATACTGTATTGAGTAAATACTGTATTTATTTTCACACTGCAAACTGCAAAATTTAGCATTTTGGGGGGTGAAACCTTAATTTTGTGTAAAAAAAAAAAAAAAAAAAAAAAAAAAAGGCGGGTGGCTTTGAAACCATAAAATGGTCCAGAGTTGACCTGCACATTTTTCCCCCTGTAAAATTTCACTGCACAACTGTAGCCTAAAGTAGGACAATGGGACAATGAGAAATCTAAACTGAGGCAGGAAGACAACCAGCTGCAAACGATCAAGAATGTCCATGCAGATGTAATTTTCCTCTTCAGTGCATAGGCCCTGAAAGCATTTAAACATGTATTTAACTTTAAGCATGTAAGCAATCCCATTGTTATTCAGTAAAGCATCTGAGGAAATGGCAAAGGGTATTCTAATCTGCACTAGCTATCAGAAAAGCCTAAAGAGATTTCCAGCTTTCAGGACGTCATGTTCATGCCTCTTACACCAGCGATGTGAGAAGGCCTGGGAATCCATGATACAGGTTTACATAATAGAAGGATCTTCTTCTTCAGGGGAGATCCTGATCTCCAGAGGCTAAATTTACTGATTTTCGGGTAGCCTACTACTACTGCAGTGATTCAAAATATCCAGAACATACTCTGTAGTAGGGCATTGTCTTTCTCCTGTGTGCATTCCTGATAGCTTTTTTGGTGGATGCGGGAAGGTTCGTATTGAAGTCCCTCCTGGCAGCTATGCCCTTGTGTATTTTTGTGTGTGATGCCATCCAATTGATTAAACTTCAAGACTTTGTTTCTCACCCTGCTGTTGAGTGCAATTTAAATATAAAAGTTTATTCAGCTAGCCATGGGAACTGCATTGCTACGATATGTATAGGAACTGCAAATAAAGTTAACAGCTTCGCCAGAGAATGACAACATGCTGTGCGGGGTGTATGAGTGTGTGTGTGTGTAACTCAGTTTAAAGATGCAGCTCAATTAGAGAATAGGTCAGTCTGCAGAGTTTTTAAAACCTAGTTCAAAGTTTGTGCAAGTTCTTCATTGAATACGATCACAGGCTTTCAGCTCAGTTGTAACTTGTTGCAGTATTTATGGGCAGGAGCAGAGCGAACAGGAATCATGTTGTTAGCGCCTTTCTAGGCATTAGGCTTAACACACAAAACACAACCACCCTGTGCTAATTGATATTGAAATTTAATCTAACTCAATTTGTTTGGAATTTACAATTAAATTAATTTAAATAACTTTTGACAGTACACTCTTTTGAAAGCCTTCCCCTTTTAAAATCCCCAGCAAAGTAAATCACTTCCATTGAATTATTTACGAGACAATTTCATAGGGAGAGCTTCAAAAACCCTCCAGGCAATAATAAAATGTTCTTCACTGTTATAGTCACAATTTGTTCTGGATAATTGTCTGCATTCTCCCACTGGGGAATAGCGTAGTTTAAATGCCAGGTAGGTGCTACTCCTTGGCAAGAGGACAAGCAGTGCCATTCTCAATGGCTAGCGTTGTGCCAGGATTTCTATTCAACCCCCCCGCCGTTTTAGGCTGTTTACATCCTGCCATCAAGACTTGGCAGAGCAGCCCAGAAGCAAACATTGTTGCTATTTAAAAACAAAAAAACCCCAGCCTTTTTTATCCACAAATGAGCAACTAACTGACCGAACAAAAGACCAGATTTTCAAGAGTACAGCACCCAACCCCTCTCACTGGTCACTTGTTAGGGGTCTAAATGGGGAATGTCTGGTTTCAAATCAAAGTTCTTTATACATCTTATCAGAAAACAGAATTTTTTCCCCCCCATGTAAAATTGCTGGCGGGGGGGGGGGGGGGGCCGGGGGGGAGGATGAATTCTGTAGTGTCTCATGGGAGTTGTAATTTGGCTGCATTGTACTCACATTCTCTTCCATAGGCTGTGCTCCTGGGTTGGACTACAGCTCCCATGATGCACCATGATCCCCTTTCTGGTGATGGGAGATGGTGCATCGTAGCCACTGCACAAACATGGTGTATTGTGGGAGAGGAAGTCTGACGGGGGAGACTGGCTTATAAAGGACAATGGGAACAGGAGGCACCTGAACTACGACTCCCGTGAGGTACTGTGGCGGCGTTTCAGAATCTGTTTGGCTTTTCATGCACTCAGTTTTTTGACGAAAAATAGCCTTTTTTTCCCCATGGGAAGCAGACCTGTGTGTGTGTGTGTGTGCGCGGGCAGGGGAAGTCAGCACCTCAATTTTCCATCAAAAAATGTTTTCATCGAAAACTGTGATCAGCCTTAGTCATTTAGGGACAGATGTTCAAGTGAGATCAGTTCCCATTTGGCAAGTTGAAGAAATTAGTAGATTTACTCCGCGCTGATTAGGCCTCAGCTGGAGTCTTGTGTCCAGTTCTGGGCGCCACATTTCAGGAAAGATGTGGACAAATTGGAGAAAGTCCAGAGAAGAGCAACAAAAATGATTAAAGGTCTAGAAAACATGACTTGTGAGGGAAGATTGAAAAATATGGGTTTGTTTAGTCTGGAAAAGAGAAGACTGAGAGGGGACATGATAACAGTTTTCAAGTACATAAAAGGTTGTCACAAGAAGGAGGGAGAAGAATTGTTCTTCTTAACCTCTGGGGATAGGACAAGAAGCAGTGGGCTTAAATTGCAGCAAGGGAGGTTTCGGTTGGACATTAGGAAAAACTTTCTAACTATCAGGGTAGTTAGGCACTGGAATAAATTGTCTAGGGAGGTTGTGGAATCTGCATCATCAGAGATTTTTAGGAGCAGGTTAGACAAATACCTGTCGGGAATGGTCTAGATAATATTTAGTCCTGCCATGAGTGAAGGGGACTGGAATAGATGACTTCTCGAGGTCTCTTCCAGTTCTGTGATTCTCAAGGAGAACAACAGGAACTGGGAACTGCTTGCTGAGATCTGGTTCTAAGGACCTGATGTGGCTCCCACTGAAGTCAATGGAAAGACTCTCATTGAGTTCAGAGGGAGCTGATCCAGACCCTCGGTTAATAATCAAAATTTGTAACCATTTTACATTCTGACCTACCGACATCCTCTCGTTAATGATCAGGACTGACGGCTTCATCCCACACTTACATGTCCTTTTTGTAGAGAACTTCAGAAATTGAACAGGTTCCAATATTTGATGTGGATGAAATGGAAAAAAACAATAGGGTAGGAAAACAAGGCGGGGGGAAGAGGGAAAGGTGTGAGGGAGGAAGAATACTAGGGAAGGAGAGGGAAGAGAGACCAAAGACAACAAGTAAGTTGTTATAAGTGTATCCGTATAAGGAGAAAGGGAAAGGTGTTGTGTACAAGAATTGGGTATGTCAAGGTTCCTCCCCCACTCTGAACACTAGGGTACAGATGTGGGGACCTGCATGAAAACCTCCTAAGCTTATCTTTACCAGCTTAGGTCAAAAACTTCCCCAAGGTACAAATTAATTTTATCCTTTGTCCCTGGATTGGCCGCTACCACCACCAAACAAATACCGGTTACTGGGGAAGAGCTGTTTGGAAACGTCTTTCCCCCCAAATACTTCCCAAAACCTTGTACCCCACTTCCTGGACAAGGTTTGGTAAAAAGCCTCACCAATTTGCATAGGTGACCACAGACCCAAACCCTTGGATCTGAGAACAATGAGAAAGCATTCAATTTTCTTACAAGAAGACTTCTAATAGAAATAGGAGTAAATAGAAGTAAAGAAATCCCCTCTGTAAAATCAGGATGGTAGATACCTTACAGGGTAATTAGATTCAAAACATAGACAATCCCTCTAGGCAAAACCTTAAGTTACAAAAAAGATACACAGACAGAAATAGTTAGTCTATTCAGCACAATTCTTTTCTCAGCCATTTAAAGAAATCATCATCTAACGCATACCTAGCTAGATTACTTACTAAAAGTTCTAAGACTCCATTCCTGGTCTATCCCCGACAAAAGCAGCATATAGACAGACAGAGATCCTTTGTTTTCTCTCCCTCCTCCCAGCTTTTGAAAGTATCTTGTCTCCTCATTGGTCATTTTGGTCAGGTGCCAGCGAGGTTACCTTTAGCTTCTTAACCCTTTACAGGTGAGAGGAGTTTTCCTCTGGCCAGGAGGGATTTTAAAGGGGTTTACCCTTCCCTTTATATTTATGACAGGGTATATCCCTTTAAGCAGTTTGGCAACCTTCCAGGAGGCCTTTCTGTCCTTTGTGACCGAAGCCACCAGAACCCAGGCAAAGCGACAGCTGTGTGTGTCCGTATGTGTGTACGAATGGAAGACAAGTGACCAAAACACTACAGCACGGGGTAGGCAACCTACGGCACGCGTGCCAAAGGCAGCACGCGCGCTGATTTTCAGTGGCACTCACGCTGCCCGGGTCCTGGCCACCAGTCCGTGGGGCTCTGCATTTTAATTTAATTTTAAATGGAGCTTCTTAAACATTTTAAAAACCTTATTTACTTTACATACGACAATAGTTTAGTTATATATTATAAACGTATAGAAAGAGACCTTCTAAAAATGTTAAAATGTTTTACTGGCACGCGAAACCTTAAATTAGAGTGAATAAATGAAGACTCGGGACGCCACTTCGGAAAGGTTGCTGACCCCTGCCCTCCAGAGCTGAGGCAGGTGATGGCGCTGAGATGACGTGGGCTGAAGCCACAGTGAGCAGCAGCCTGCCTGAGGGACTTAGGTCACTTCAGCTGGGTCAGGTGGTGGAGCAGCCCGAGCAGCACTTCCCTTAGGGGCTGAAGGGAGACTGATCTGACACTATTCTTGGACCACTCTCACCCTGGACACCGAACTGTGAGTGAGAAAGCTTGGGAACAGGCTAGAACGCATTAGCCACGCAACTGGAAGAGGAGGACTAACCCTCAATACAACGTTGGGTGTGTGTGTGTGTGGGGGGGGGTGTCTTACCTAATAGATATTGTTAATTGCGGGCTTTCCCAAATTAAATTATTTCCCCTACCCCCTTATGTGATAGAATTCTCTGCCTTTTAAAGCCCTGGATTCAGTACTTGTGAGTTGGGAAGTATTGCCCAGCAACAGTGGCCAGGGTGAGATGTATAGTTTTCCAAGTTGCTGGGGTGGTGCTTGAGCTGGTGTTTGTTCCAGAAGGAACTCCTAGGAGCCTGAATGCCTGGGGCACATGACTGACGAGGAGAGGCTGAGGGAATTGGGCTTATTTAGTCAGCAGAAGAGAAGAATGGGGAGGGATTTGATAGCAGCCTTCAACTACCTGAAGGGGGGTTCCAGAGAGGATGGAGCTCGGCTGTTCTCAGTGGTGGCAGATGACAGAACAAGGAGCAACGGTCTCAAGTTGCAGTGGGGGAGGTCTAGGTTGGATATTAGGAAACACTATTTCACTTGGAGGGTGGTGAAGCACTGGAATGGGTTACCTAGGGAGGTGGTGGAATCTCCATCCTTAGAGCTTTCTAAGGCCCGGCTTGACAAAGCCCTGGCTGGGATGATTTAGTTGGTGTTGGTCCTGCTTTGAGCAGGGGGTTGGACAAGATGACCTCCAGAGGTCTCTTCCAATCCTAATCTTCTATGATTTTATGAAATTGAAGCCAGCCCTTTTTGCTGCCAACACCACCTGGCAGAAGGATTATACATAGATAAGCCTTGTTTGTTTATATATAGTTTGTAGACATGGTTATTTGGCTCCCAACTGTGGTTCCCTCATATTTGTAATGTTATGTAGAGAGCAAAGACACAACAATCGAAATTCAGTAGAGTTGCACCCATGTATGCTGGGCCTGAAAATGGCCCCAAAGTTTCCCTTTCCTTGGGTGAATTAAAAAAATATCCCAAGGTCTCAATATGTTTTCTACCTCAGCACAAATGTAAAACGAGGTGATACCCCCTCCTGATTCCATATATGATGACCAAAAGGAGCACCAATTGCATTAGGAGAAGTTCTCTGCTTGGCTGGCTTATGGAATTTGAGGGGACACAGGGTGAGATGCATTTGGAAAAGAATAATTTTTTTGCCGTAATGGAACTGTCAAGCATTATATTTAGCTGTCAGCAAACTGTTAAAGTTTGCTTGGATTCCAGGAAATATTCACTACAGCTTTTGCACTGATGCCTGCAGTTTGCTCTTCTGATAATCACAGCTTCCTTTGTGTATTCTTTTGCATTTATGCAATTTACCAGAAAAATGGAAAGATTGCCTTTCACTCCAGTAACTGTAATTTAGTGCAGCCAACACTGAGAATGAAAAATGGAGGGGTAAACCTTAGGCATTGTTTTCTCTGCCAGAATCTGAATGAAATCCTTGCAGTTTGTAAAGAAATATGCCTATGGCAACCCAGTTCTGTCTATAAAATGTCCAAGGAGAAGAACTAAGAGATGCAAAAAATTAAGACTGGGGAAAAGGAGAGTGAAATGTCGGGCCTGAATTCTGCAATAGTATTATATGGGTGGACCCAAGCATCCACGTGGGATCCCAATGAAGTCAAAGGCTTCATATGTCAGCAAGTAGATGATCATAGACTCATAGAATATCAGGGTTGGAAGGGACCTCAGGAGGTCATCTAGTCCAACCCCCTGCTCAAAGCAGGACCAATCCCCAACTAAATCATCCCAGCCAGGGCTTTGTCAAGCCTGACCTTAAAAATATCTAAGGAAGGAGATTCCACCACCTCCCCACGTAACGCATTCCAGCTTTTCACCACCCTCCTAGTGATGTTGGATAAGACATGGGTCTGACAACTAAATCAATGCTTTAGTGGTGAGACATCTGGTTAGATGTTAAGCAGAGAAGTCAGAGAGGCACGATGTGACTATAGAGCTGGACATAAGCAGCATTGTTCAAAATTTTCAGTTTTGATTTTTAATTTAATTTTTTCATCAAAATATTGGCCCTTTTTCTTTACAAAATATTCACCAACATCTAATGTAATTTTTGATTTTTTGTGAAAATGTGAGGGAAAAAATCCCTTTTTTGTGTGTGTTTCTGTTTTTGTTTGTTTCATTTTAAACCAGCTCTAGGCACAAAATTCCTGACTTTAATGCCACTTCTGTTTCCGGTTCCCTCTGTGGCTATGGACAAGGCATTTCATCTCTAAAAATCTGTGCAGAAAATCATATTGAATTCACAGGTGTCTTCAGCTAGTTTTGGGTTATTTATGTTTCTAATATTATTTTAGTGATTTGAAGATGAATATACAATGCAGAAGATGGTGCATCGTCAGGTGGAACTTTGAAAATAAGAATGGTTATTATTTTGACAGTATCTCACGAAATACTAGGTGTTTCAAAAACATATATATTTTTAAATAGTCGGTGTCTGCAACAAAGAGCTTGGACAATGGTTTGAAGCAAAGACTTGTATTCATCCACAGGCTGTTGATCATGAAAGCTTCAGGAGAAGTGTGTATATTTGAAGGAGACAAAACAAAGTAAATTGTGCATGTCCAAAACTGAGATTTTATGTGACTGTGGGCAAGTTTCTTTATTAGCATCTCTACAATCAGGGCTGGTGTACACTAGAAACTTACATCAGTATAGCTACATCTCTGAGGGGTGTGAAAAATCCACAACCCGAGAGGCGTACTACACCAGCCTAAACCCCAGTGTGGACGGTGCTAGGTTGATAGAAGAATTCTTCTGTAAACCTAACTACCGTCTCTCGGGAAGGTGGATTACCTACAACAATGGGAGAAGCCCTCCTGTTGGCGTAGGTAGGCCTGCTCTACCTTAGGAAATTTAGGTACATTGTTCAGGGGTGTGAAAAGTCAACATCCCTGAGCGACGCAGTTAAACCAACCTAATCCCTGGTGTAGACAGCACTAGGTCGATAATTGAATTTTAGCTACTGCTTTTCAGGCATATGGAATACCTAGGCTGATAGGTATTATTAATCTATTAATTTTTCAATACAAACTTTTTCTTTGACATAAATGTTTTTTGAAAACTCTTTTTTCCCCAGTTTTTATGTTTATTTGATTAAAGAATGTTATGGGAAATTTCAGAGAGAATTTCTTCTAAATTTCCTACAAAAAATAGGCATTTTTCAGCCAGTTCTATCGATTTTGACTTTCCCCATACACATTTTTGTTGATTGGTAAAGTAAGAAAAATCTCCTTGTCCTTTCTAAAGACACAGTCTTCCTACCCAGCTTTGTGCACAATCCATTACACAGTTTTCTGTTACTATAACAGTGAAGGTGGTTCTTCATTTGCATATGGTTTCAGGATTCAGTTTTGTAGCGAGGCTCGTGACCTCCTTTGAAAGATTACATTGTCTTCAGTGGGCTTTAGATCCATCTTTCTATGTGATATCTTAATGGTTTTTGCAGTGATTATCTTTTAAAGGCACTGAAGAGCTATCAAAATAAACACAGTTGCACTCCCTGCCTTTCAGAACTTTATCCAAAGCCATGGGAGTCAATGGAATTTATCAATAGATTGGTCCCATGCCTACTTCAGCATATCACTAGTTAAAATTTAAGGGCAGGGCTTTACTAACCACTTGGGTAAGTGTAAATGCGGATCCAAGGAAAGGAGGGAGTAGCCAGATAATCCACACTGTGCAGTGGTATTGTCTCCCCATAAAATTTGTCACTGTCAGGAATAAATCTTAGGTTATAGAATGTCCCCGTCTAACCGTGATATCAAACTGGACAAATCCCTGCTGTGGAAATCAGCAACAGAATCATCACATCGGTTTGATAGAGTATGATGAATTAAGATCTGTACTAAAAGCATGATTTACAGCTAGTGGGCAGTAGGTAGCTCTCTCAAGTATCATTCGGAGGTTTCATTTCAGGGCTGTCACTATTGTCGGGTGCATCTGAATTACTATTGCAGATGACTGCCAGACAGCAATAGCTGGCGGAGGACACAGAACCTTTACCAAGTTCCATTTTAGAGGAATGCAATTAATTTTTTTTTCCATCATGAGATGTTATTTCCTGTTCATTACAAATTTATCAGCAACAAAAATGAAAAACATAACCTACCCTTCTTTAATAAAGTTACGGTGAATTATATTATTTTTCTTGTTTAAAGAAGGGTGTATTTTTTGTTCTTCATATGTATTTTTAAACACATGAAAAGGAATTTTGAGATACTGACCAAAGTGACACCAGTTTAAATCAGCAGTAATTTCACTGAAGTCAGTAGAGCTACAATCTTGATAGCAGTGTATTAGCAAGATCAGAATTGGGTCCACTGTATATTATTTCAAGATTGCACTAATTCAGAGGAAGAGATACACGTTATTTAAAATAGGACAGGTTTAAAACCTTTTGTACTGTTAGAAGTAGAGGTACCAGTTACATTTCTACAACTAGGACTGGTTGAAGATTTTCTATCAAAAAGGGGAGAGACTGTGGTGCATTCTGGGAGATGTCTGGCCTGTCAGCCCAACCTGTAGAGGAAAGATGGGACATGGGAACCCAAATGATAACTCTCATGAAGCACCTTGGGAGAATGCTCACATTAAAAAAAAAAAAGAGGCCACGTTTTCAGTTTTCTATGAAAAGTCTACATTTATTTTGGGGAAAAATAATTTTCTGTGTAGCTCCACTATAATTCTTCTCAAAGGATCAAATGACACGTTACAGATGGTACACAAGGGGATGCTTCTTCGTCCACTGCTAAAATACAGTTACCTCTGGGGTGAAACACAGTAGCTGTTTAGCAGCTCACAGCAAAATGATGCCCTCAGAGTATTTTTCCAGGTGGAATTACAGGGGAAATTTAGGGAGTGAAAGTACTCAAATAAGAATATGCCTAGGGTACCAAGATTCATGCCTCTGATCAAAAGACCCTTGAAATCTATGGGAGTCCTACCAGTGTTTTCAGTAGACTTTGGACCAGGCCTCAGATCTCTTACTAGAGCTAGCTGGAGGAGGACAATTGCATTTCATGACTGCTTTTGAGGTTTTGAAATTTCTTGTTTTGTTCCTCGTTGGTATTTGGTATTTTCCATTCGATATTTGCTCCTCTCTTGGTGGTCCCCCCTTCAGGAGAGCCTTCCTCTGAAACCAGTGAAAATTCAGATGAAGTGGCAGGCCCCACTCGCATAGGGGTATGGCCCCATCTTCAGCCAGGTGACACAGATGCTGCCAGATGCATCATGCGCTAGCTAGAGACACGGCTGCTCCCTTTCAAAGGAGGAGCAGCAGCAATGGACACTCCACCCCATGCAGTATGACTGCCTGACCTGCTCATTTGCCCTGTGCTGACAGAAAGGCTCTTGGAAGTAATGATGTATGGCTGCTGCCATTTTACCCTCTCCCCGCACCCCCACGGTGATTTCTACCTTTCCTAGGTATCCTGCATTAGGAGAGTTTGGGTCTTTGTCTCCCCCCCAACCCCCTTTCTGGCTGGTCTCTGTAAAAGGATGAAGAGTCTACTACAGCTATCATTGAGGAGATTTAGGTGAAATTTTCTAAAGCACCTTAGGGAGTTAGATGCCCAGTTGCCATTGAAAGTCAATGCCGGTGCAGCATTATTCACAATATATTCTCAAATGCTTTGTCCGGTCTCTGGTCCTGATCCTACAATTGGATCTGCGTGGAGCCCCGGTGGCTTCACGGGTGCTCCACTGGGGTGCACCGATCTGGCTGTGTGGACCTGTTTGGAGGCCTCATTTTAAATGCCTCCCAGCAGGAGATTCCCATCGTTTCTCATGAGAGACTGTGCCGTGGTGTCTCTCTTTGGATACATCTGCACTCGAGCGGGAAGTGTAATTTCCAGCTTAGATAGACGTTCCGGTGTAACCCATGTCTGCATTACACATGTGCTAACTTTGGTCGAGCTAGCGTGTTAAAAAAAAGAAATGTGTCCTCGGCGGTGGATACCAAGCTGGAAATTAAACCTCCAACTTGAGTGTAGACTAACCCTTTCTGATAGTGAGCCTTATTTCGACTTCTGTTAATTCCCCAGCCTTGGCTCTGGTTCCTCCTTCTCAATATTAAAGTTTTTTTTCCTCTCTGTTTAAACAACATACCACCTCCTCCCCCTTAAAATTAAATAAGTGTGATGTCACAATGTTGGAAGGGGAGAGAGTGGGGAATGGGTTACACTGTGGTTTGGTGCAGTGAGTGTACTGATGTGTTTTGTGGCTTTTCCTACATAAATACTAGCTATGCTTTTCAATTGCCCAACATTCAACTTTTGCATGGCAATTCTGGACATTTCAAATGATGGACTGAGGTCCCCTCTTGAGATCTTCAAGATTGGGCTGCAGCCCTATCTTAAGGAGTAAATAAGAACACATGGCCACCAAGTGTGATGCAGGTTTTTTTTATAAAAAATTACCATTATTAATGCACTTTCGCAAACAACCCTTAAGGCACAAAGTGAGTTTGGTCCAACTTATGAATTATTCTTAAAAAAAAAAATTAAAAAAATCCCCCACTATAATTTGCTGCATCAAACATTTAGACGAGCATTCTACTCCGACTCCTTAAGCATATCTTCTCTTATGAAAGGGACTTTTTTTTGCCAGCTGAGTGTAAAAAGTTGGCAGATAAATTTCACATCATTCCACAGGTATGCAAATCCTTTATTTCTATCAGCGTCCCTTCTCCCTCCATCACTGTTCTCTTTAGAATCATTGATGTCTAACTGATGTTAAAGTCTCTTAATATTGGCATGGGTTATGAAATTGATAAATGAGATGCCAGATTATTGAGGGAGCATCGTTGTTTTTAATTAATTCTCTGCTGAGGAGGGTTTAATTTTTCATTAAATGCTGGCATTTTCCCCAGTGGTTTTAATATTGCCAAGCTGGTTTTATGTGAATGAAGAAAGTTCCTTTATAAAGATGGCTTAGAAATTATTTTTAGTGTTTACATGGCAGGAATTGGTGGCTGTCAATCCTTTCCCATCTTGATATGGATCCACATTGCAAACATGGCAATAATAGTTGGCATTAGCTGTCCTCTTTGATAACCATATCAGATGAGACCAAGGGCTAGAACTGGCTGAAAAATGGGCTAACATTTAAATTCGTCATTGAAATGGAATATATACATTTTTTAATTTTCAACTTGTCCTACCAAGCACTGAAAGGTTCGTGGAGCTAGAATAACCCTATAACTTCAGTTGTAGAGAATTTGGATATTAAAGAGTTAACTGGAATTGGTCTAAAATTATTAATTTTTATATATATTTGTTTTATAAAAATGTTCCTTCCCCCCCGCCCCCGCCACTAGCTGTAGAGTTAAGCATGCTGCTTACATGTAATTTCATCCCTGACTCAGAGACAGGCTTCTTCCATGCTATGAACTAACAACAAAGCACTCACTGGAAGCATGGTGTGTATCCATGTCTCCAATCATTCCAGAGCTATAAACACTGTAACTTATTGCTTTATGGTAGCACGTGCAGGCCAGGGTTCCATTATGCTAGGTGCTGTACAAACATACAGTCCCACATGTGAAAAAGGATGATCCAGTGGTTAGCTTGCTAGCCTAGATCTTGGGAGAACTGCATTCAAGTTTCTGCCCTGCCACAGACTTAATGTGTGTCCTTGAACAAGTCTGTCTGTCTTTGGTGTATATGTGGCCCCCAGAGTGTCTGAGTGCCACCCAGTTTTGAATGTGTTTATCCTTATGATACCCCTCTGAGGGAAAGCAATGCTGTTGTCCCCATTTTACAGATGGGTAAATGAGGCTCAGAGAGAGTAAGGCCCAGTTCCCCCAAGGTAACTGAAATCTGGGGGAGTTAGCTGCCTAAATACATTCGGTGATCTGGGCCTAAGGACTTGCCCCAGGTCACACAGGACGTTTGTGTCAAAGCAGGAACTGAGCTTGCGTCTCCCACAACACAGGCTAGTGCTCTAACCACTAGGTCGTGTTTCCTCACTTAGTCTCGCTGTGCCTCAGTTCCCCATTTGTATAATGCGGATAACAGCACTGTCCTACCTCACAGGGGTGTTGTGAAGATAACCACATTGAAGATTTAAAGGTGCTCAGAGCTGATAGTAATGGTGGTGATGTGAGTACCTACCTAAGACAGATAGCTAGTTCGTTCCTGCCCAGAAGAGCTTACACTAGAGACCTGATCCAAATCCCTGTGAATAGAGCTGGTTGAAAAGTGCCAACTGCTTTTCACAAGAAACTTCAAAAATATTTCTCTTTTCCCCCCAAATTCGCATAATCCCCCCCCCTTTGTCCTCCCCTCAACCCCCTGTGCCCAAATAGAAAAGGGAAAAGTGTAAGGGTATAAAGAAGAAGAGCAAAGGAGGGTTAGGGGTGGAACTGACTGGAAAAAAATGTCCACTTTTTAAATGAAAAACTGTTCGTTTTTTAAATACGGGAAATGGCCCTCCCCCCAATGAAAATTTGTGTGGAAAAGTTTCATTCCTTTAATAAAAAAATGAGTGGCTCCACAGAGATCTTGACTCTCCAGTATTGCCAATCTGCCATTTCCAGAAGCATTAAAATCCACTCTGAGAAAAGGTTTTGCCCAGTGCGCAGCTCCCCTGGCATTGTGGCATTAAGAGACAAGTCATTGGATAGCCTGACCTTTTTTAATTTGCTCCACTTGATTAGATTGAAGAAGAACCATGGGATGTCCTGGTAGTTACATCTACACATACCGTTGATTGGTTTAATCTGTGAGTGAGAGAGATTTTGTGACGACCGCTACTCCCCCCCCCCCAAAAAGGAACAGGTTTCAGTGATTAACTTTATTTTCCTTACAGATTTCTCCACTGATTTGCACTAACCTCTTCCAAGACTTATTGAGCAAAGTGGGTATTTTTTTCCAATAAAGCTAGAGGTCGGGTAGGTTTTTCCCACTTCCATTTACGAGAAGGAAATCCCTTAACTATGATTAGCCTTTATCTTTTGTGTCTGGAAACACAGAAGGAGATCTCAGTTTTTAAATCTTTCAAACTTCTCGCTTCGGAGAAGAAGACGAGTATCAGTCAAACCCAATTCGCTGCTTTAAAAGCCGGCTGTCCATGACAGTGGTTATTACGGATCCCACTGCTTCAGTGATGAAGACATCATTATTATTCCTTATTGCTGTTACAGTCGTGTGAAGAGACCTCACCTGAGATCAGAACCCCACTGTGTTTTACAAACACACGGTAAGAGACAGTCCATGTTTCAGGGCACTTGCAATCAAAATCGAAAAAAGCAGTGAGAAAGCAGTGTCTTCAGGAGCCTAGCTTTGGGATTCCATTTTTGAAAACGTTGGCCAACAGCTTTTGGGTTCTTAGACTATCTGAACTGAAAAACTTTTTTTTTGTTAATGATATACGGCCACAATATGCTTGATCTCTGCACAGATATCCAAGAGGGAAAGAGGGCAGATAAGAAGCTCCCCCATAATGCCCCTGTGCAGGAGCCCCACCCCCATCCACACCACCCAGTAGAAGAGAATGGAACACAGCGCTTTGTTTAAGGACATCTCACCAACAAGATGTGTGCAAGAATCAGAATTTCCTTTTCATGGGGGGAAAAAATCAGAATTTTTGTTCCAAATCCGAATGGAG
This sequence comes from Chelonia mydas, assembly GCF_015237465.2. Taxonomy (NCBI): domain Eukaryota; kingdom Metazoa; phylum Chordata; order Testudines; family Cheloniidae; genus Chelonia; species Chelonia mydas. Next base: position 9,386,105 of record NC_057859.1, on the reverse strand, counting down.
TGGGGAAAAAAAGAATTTTTCTGCAAAATGGAATTTTCTTTAAAAAAACAAAACAAACAAACAAAAAAACAACAACAACAAAAAAACCCACCATTTTGGATCAATCGGCATGATTCATTTCCATAAAATCCAAATGTTTTTATTCTGATTGTGAAATAAATCAAATAAAATACATTTTGAAATGAGAAACCAGAACATTCCGTTCTGATCACTCTTGACATAGAGGGATTTGGCATCACCCAAATGTTTCTTTCCAACTTTTTTCTTAAATGGAATTTTGTCAAAATTGACGCATTCTCGTGGAAAGTTTCCCTTTCAATAAAATGGCATTTTCCAATGGAAAAAAACATTCTGTAAATTTCCAATGAGCTCTATCACTGATTTTCAGTGATTTTTCTGCACTTCAGGCACAAGAGACCGAATTTTCAGAAGTGCTTAGCATCCACAAGTCCACTTGAAGTCATTGCACCTCTGACAATCAGGACAGATGTCTTTCAGAGACTATGCACTGCCGCACCATTTCCATCGTAGGCACAGGCCTTAACATTACACTGTAGTCCATCGTGTATTTCAATGATCTTCTTTACCTGGGCAGATCTCCTGATTACACATGACTCAAGGCTAATTATATAATTTCATTAATGTTGTTTACACTGGTCTTAGAAAGGACTATTCTGTTTTTCAGCAATGAAGAAGCGAACCAATTCTTTATGAACATGGTCACCTGAGATAAAATTGTTTGGGGCCCACACATTCCACGTAAGGGCAGAAATTTTCCTGAGCAAAGTTCATAGATTGCATGATTACCATACTGTAGCTATTGTAAGCAAACAGTTCAGAATAATGTCACCTAGTTGTCTCACATCAACTTTCTATTTTTAAATCATCTGTAGCTGCTACCAGACTCTTCATTAGCTTATAAAGTGAATAAATCCTTTCAAAATAGGAAATTTCCATCCTCCAGCCTTTCTGGCTTTATTTTATAATGATCTCTGTACTTTGCTGTGTGGAAGTGCCAGCTGAGGAAGAGACAGTCCCTTGCTCAATGATCTTACGATTTGAATACACAAAGAGTGGGAGAAGGGAAGTATTATCCGTGTTTTACAGAGAGGAAGCTGAGGCACAGAGAGATTAAGTGATTGGCTCCAGGTGGTACATGGAATCTGTGGCAGAGCTAGGAATTGAATCAGTCTCCTGAGTCTCAGTCTAGTGCTTTAACCACTATACCATCTTCCTTCTTAGTATGACTTAAGACACCAACATTAATAAAGCGCTGCATGGGAGGAGGTGGGAGGAGAACAACAGAAATCTGAAAACCAGAAAAGTTTCAGTTCTTTAGCACAAGAACTAGACACCCCCCCACACACACAGTTTTTCTTTCTTCAGAAAACCAATCTAATTCCATGATAAATTTCAAATGAAAGAAACACTCTTAGTTTGTTCAAAATCTTCCATCAAAAATAGGTGTTACAAGTATTATTGTTTACTGTTTGTATTACCGTAGAGCCTACAAGCCCTGGTCAGGGACTAGGACCTCATTGTGCGACAAACACAGAACAAAAAGACAATCCCTGTTTCAAAGAGTTTGCAATTTAAGTAGCATTTTTTGACCTGTTCCACCCAACATATACCACTGCAAACAACTCCCCGCTCTCCCTCTTGAATCTGATATTTCCCAAATGATTTTTGGCTCAGCACTGGTATGCAATTCTCCTCTGAGAAAGCAAATAATTTCCAACCACATATGGAGTGGGCTTGGTCGCGGGGACAGTGAAAGCGCAAAACTCATATTCATCGAGCTAAATCAGTGTCAAGCTCCATGCTTGTGAGATCACCAGGACTCTTTCTCCTCTCTCTCAGAAGAAAGGCTTTTAAACATCTTGGTCTTTTTTATTTTGTTTGTTACTGTTGCACACCAGAGAGTGGGAGAATCCCAACTATTTTGCTCCTCTTGTAGTTCTTATTTGGTAACCCATTTATTCATTTCCAAAGTGTTGATGATACATGTGGTAATATAAATGTACCCTCTCCTTTCTGACAGTTACATTGCTTTAGATAAGACCATGACTGAGAAAAATGGAAAAGACTCATATGATAGCTCAGGATGAAATCCTCCAATAGATGATATATTTAGGATGGGATTTTCAAAAGAGCCTGGGAGTTGGTGTCCGACTCCTCAGGTTCCTAGAAAATCCCTGTTTTATTTAATAATTGTTAGAGAGAGTGGCTCAGAACTATAGAAAGCAAAGAAGACATGTCCATATTATATGCATGTATGCAGGTGTATTTCTGACAATGCTGTAAGTTGGTTTGATAAACTCTTTAATGACACTGTTTATAACTGATATAGGATTTCATTCAGACGCCCCACTGTAATTTATCATTACTTAATGAAGACGTATAATAAAGTGTTCAAACTAATGTCATATCCCCTCCAATGCTCTGGATATTTCATCAGCTCCGGAACTGATTTGCATAGCAATTAGAGAACGCCCCTTTGGATAGAGATCAGAACCTTCTGCCTATATTTGTCCATATTCACCAGCTGCCTTCTGGCTCTAGCGGCTGTTTGGTAAAATTAAGCAAAGGATTAATGTGATTCATACTGTTAAATGCCCAGGAGGAGAACATAAAACATTTGTACATACGGATAGCACGTATCAATAGTCTATTTTATGATTATTCAGACTTCTTTAAGCAACACTGCCCAGTCTTCAGATGGATTATCTTATTTTTTCTTTAAGTGTTTTCTGAGTTTTGAATTGAGAGCACCTGTATCATTTTGCTCCCCGCTTTGGACTGTTGTGAGCCTAACTGGAACCTGCCTGGCTATGCAAATGGCAACAATTATGTTGTTTGTACGGTATGCATTCTGTACTATCTTCCTTAAAAAAAGGAAGTCACTTACGACTGAAATGATAAAAATGCCATTTTTGAGTATATCGTATGGAAGGTACTAATCTGTGCTATGTGTATAAAATACAATCACATGCCATAAGCCAGTGTATCTCCCATTTGTGTTTGGTCCTAACCAGCTGCTGTATACTCAGCACTGAAAGAAAAGCTCTTTTAGCTCACTTGGTAAAGGCCTATGTCTTTGGTTTGCAGGATCATAGTTTCAGTCCTTGGTGATAATTCTGGTGTGTGTGTGTGTGTGTGTGTTCTTGTGAAACAGCTCGTGGGCAACACACTGTAGATTCAGCTGGACCTCTAGAGCTAAAAGCAGAAGCTGGAGCTAAAGAGCCAGGCCTCTGTAGTCGCCAGTTGTAACATCTTATATCCTCTAAAAGAAAAGGAGTAGTCTCTAAGGTGCCACAAGTACTCCTTTTCTTTTTGCGAATACAGACTAACACGGCTGTTACTCTGAAACCTTATATCCTCTGTGCATGAGCACAAAATGGGACCTGTAACACACACTCATCAGAGGGTTACACTTGTGTAGAGTTGTAACTCTGGAATTTAGTCCAAAATAGTCCAGATTTGGTGAACTTCTAGACATGCTGCAAATTATACCTGTTTGATAGAGCTTCTGGAGAGGTGAGGTTTTGTTTCCTACATAATGAAGGGACAGAAAGGAGTTTTTGTCAGAGGCTGGCTGCCTGAATTACTCCTGAATTGATCATTTCAGTGCTGCTGAGACTTGACTTGTATTGTTAATAGTATGTCTGGGTGCCTAGAGCCTGAGGAATCTCTTTAGTTATTTTTAAATCTCAAGAAAGAAATAACATCTCTCTTCTAATAAATTGATTAGATATATATCTATTGTTTCTGCACATTGTTCATCATGGAGCTAATTTTCAATGGAGCTCTGAAAATATTCTGTATTTTGTATGTGCAGTTTCTCTAACAGTGCACCCAACTATCCAATTTACACATACAAATTTGGAGTCCTGTTGAAAATTGTCTATATATGTCAATGAAAGTGAAAAACAAACAAAAACCTGTTTTTCTTTGAAAAAATTGGATGGCTTTGTAAAATGTCGTTTTCATCTAAAAAAAACAAAGTTTCCAATAAAAATATTCAGCCTTCTCTGGAGTTATATCATTGTAAGTGAGAGAAGAAACGGTCCAATTGTTTCCATGGAGAAGTACTCAGCTGTGCCTTAAACCAACTCCTTTGGCTCTGTCACTGTGCTCATGGGACGACATTCCAATACAGAGAAGAGAGGGCTCCACATCAGACAGACTATAAATATTTCATATTAGAAGTTGCAGCTCTGAATGCCTGAGTTATATTGCAGTTTACGAAGATCCTTGCTGTGACAAAGACAGGAGGAAAAAAACAAGTTCCTGCGAGCTTTTTTGCCAATGTCAGCTGGTAAAACTGTGTCACTGGCAAGAGTTAAACCCGCAATATATATTCATGGACAGAACTATGACTGAAAATTCATATTCTGGATGCTTTACTACCAGCCAACTAACGAAAAAATGCATTTGAAAGGAAAGTGTGTGTGTGTGTGTGAGAAACCGCAGGAAAATAATGGGGCATATGAAGGTTAAATCCAGTTGCTGGTGGGAAACTTGTTTCTATCCATTAGAGAGTCACCTTCAGGAAACACACATGTAAATCAGCAAAATTTTTGGCTAAGTGTGACCTTTTAAAAAAAATAAAGAAGAAGAAGAAAAGAGAGAAAATCTGTAGGTTTTTGAACATGGATTTTAACACCTGTTAGGATAGGTAGGAGGGTTTGTTGTTGGCATTTAGCTCTTTTCGTATTCTGCAGGTACAAAAGGCCACATTCAAATGAAGCTAACGTGAAGAAGAGTTGAATTTGCAGACACGACTCATTGTGTGACCATGAAACGACAAATAGCAAAACAACTTTTTTTTTTTTAAAGTACAAAGCGATCAGCCCTTCCGATTTTTACTCGTTATGAACAAGTGCCTAGTTGCTGACAAATTTGGCCATCTTTTGTCATGTAGACTCAGGTCGCTTTTATGTGAGTAAAAAACAACAATCCTACTCAGATACTTCTTGGAACAGCCTTCTTATAAGTGCAATAGAAAGGAAGGGGAAATCTTGTGATTAAGGCACTAGGTTGGGGTAAAGGAAATCTGTATTTCAATTTCTGGCTCTCTCTCTCACTCTGTATGACCTTGGGCAAGCCACTTAAGGCTGGATTTTTCCAAGGTTTTGATCCCATGTAGTTCCTATTACCGTCATCTAGAAGTGGGATGATTGTTACCTCTGAATGTTAAGGCCTTGGTCGGTCTGCCTCACTTCTTCATCTGTTAAAAAGGGAGGGGGGGGGTATAGTCCGTCTTTTCTCCTACATTTTGTCTTCGCTCCACGTTTGAAGCTCTGTGGGGACAGGGCCTGTTCTTTACTATGGGCTTGTACAGTGTCAAACACAATGGAGACCTGTTCACGGTATGATGGAAAGCCTATTGAAGTGAGGGGAAAGATTCCAGTTGACCTCAAGCAGCTTTGGATCAGGTCCTGGAGGCCTTTACACTCTACTAGTATGTGAATAATAAATGTTCTAAGAGCATATGATCCTGTACCATGAGCCAAACATTGGACTAATATTCCTTAAAAATAAGCTTTGTTCCCTAGTTGTCATACAGTTGTCCACTGACTGCAGGTGGTCATCCAACTGGTCAGCCATTTCTTTTGGGAAAGATCTGAATAAATAGCTAAACTTACCTGCCCATGTCGTGGTAGTTAATGTCTACATAATACATTCATCCCATTCTCAGTTTATGGTGGTAAGACCCCTGGAAGGGCCATCTGTTCGGCTGCTATTGCCTGAGTTAAAGGATCAAATCTAAACATTTAAAAGCAGTAGCAGACTCAAACCTCTAGAAGGGGACAAAATGGTGTACTGTGTTACTTTGGGATACTTTATATTCTTGAAAAGGCTTTACTCATAGAAGTAGTCCCTTACTCTTGTCAATAGTCCTTTTCCAGATCTCAGTGAACTATTCTCCTGAGTAAGGGTCGGCAGAATTTCCCACCCTTCTCTCCTCCCACCCTTTTAAAATTCCTCCTTTCCTCCAGCGGATTTTCTGCCCTGCGTGATGAATTCCACTGACTAACACTGGGTTCCTGTACATTAAAAAATTATCCCTGGTGGACAGGAGGAAATGTCCAAGGGCCAGAACTGTTTGTATTTAACATTTTTTTTAAAAGAACTTGCCTTTTGTCCATTGAAACTGTGCAGTCTAGTGGCTAATGCAACAAAGTGGGACTGGGATTCTATTTCCAGCTCTGCCATTAATATGCTATGTGATTTAGAGCAAGTTGCTTTGCCTCGCCGTACCTGAGGTACCTCCACCCTTTCTCAGTCTTGTTTATTTTGATGATAAGCTGTTGGGGGTCAGGGAATGTCTCTTACTGTTTGTAGAACGCCCAGAACAGTGGGGCACATAACTCGGTTGTGGGGGAGGAGGGGTGGTCTCTAGGTGTCATCGTAATACAAATAATGAAAACGTTATTCAAGAAGCAAATACCCATCAAACTTTGTCTCTGCGGCACTCAAAGCCTGTAAAATCTTCAGGAGTGAGATGCTGAGCCTGAGAAAGAAATGAAGCGTCTATTAACTTTGCATTGGATAACACTGGCCAAACATTTTATAACTTAATTCAACTTACATTTAACAAATTTAGCCTGATATAAACTATACATGTGCAACTTTTGTCCTTTTCTGTACGTTAAACACAACATTTAGTCACTGACTTGACACCTACAAGTTCTATAATCAGACACAAATTAATTAGCCTCAGCTTGTCAGGTATTAATTAGAATAATTGACTAATGTCTTTCTGGCTGAACACTGCTTTTTGGTTATTTTATGTGCTTAGGGAAATGGGAAATGCAACCACTGAGATGCAGAAAGCCCCCTGAGGTCATCTGCATCCTTCTGCCAATGTATGTTTGTTCTTCCCTTGAGTGTCTTCACTGGTCTAGTTTAAAGCACGAGGGCAATATGGCTTCCACCACTTCTCTTAGGAGAGACTGGTTCCATGGTCTTATCCACCTCTATGACGAGAGATTGTCACCAGATGTTTGGATATGAAGTGAAAGGCTTTCCTTTACAGTCTATTGCACTTTTAACATTTCTGAGAACTTCACCTGAGTTTAGAGTTGGCAGCCCCTTTTATCTCAAACTTGCTGCCGCTTGCAAGAAGACACGGGCTCTTACACAGACAAATTCCAGCAGGAGTAAGCCATTCCTTCCGTAAGGTTGTCAAGGTTCCTTCCCCACTCTGAACGCTAGGGTACGGATGTGGGGACCTGTATGAAAACCTCCTAAGCTTATCTTTACCAGCTTAGGTCAAAACTTCCCCAAGGTACAAAATATTCCACCCTTTGTCCTTGGATTGGCCGCTACCACCACCAAACAAATACTGGTTACGGGGGAAGAGCTGTTTGGAAACGTCTTTCCCCCCAAATACTTCCCAAAACCTTGCACCCCACTTCCTGGACAAGGTTTGGTAAAAAGCCTCACCAATTTGCCTAGGTGACTACAGACCCAGACCCTTGGATCTTAAGAACAATGAACAATCCTCCCAACACTTGCACGCCTGCCTTTCCTGGGAAATGTTGGATAAAAAGCCTCACCAATTTGCATAGGTGACCACAGACCCAAACCCTTCGATCTGAGAACAATGAAAAAGCATTCAGTTTTCTTACAAGAAGACTTTTAATAGAAATAGGAGTAAATAGAAGTAAAGAAATCCCCTCTGTAAAATCAGGATGGTAGATACCTTACAGGGTAATTAGATTCAAAACATAGACAATCCCTCTAGGCAAAACCTTAAGTTACAAAAAAGATACACAGACAGAAATAGTTATTCTATTCAGCACAATTCTTTTCTCAGCCATTTAAAGAAATCATCATCTAACGCATACCTAGCTAGATTACTTACTAAAAGTTCTAAGACTCCATTCCTGTTCTATCCCCGACAAAAGCAGCATATAGAAAGACAGAGACCCTTTGTTTCTCTCCCTCCTCCCAGCTTTTGAAAGTATCTTGTCTCCTCATTGGTCATTTTGGTCAGGTGCCAGCGAGGTTACCTTTAGCTTCTTAATCCTTTACAGGTGAGAGGAGTTTTCCTCTGGCCAGGAGGGATTTTAAAGGGGTTTACCCTTCCCTTTATATTTATGACAAAGGTCCTGTGTATAATTAACTCCTAGCTAAGTTCACTCTAAGCTCTTGCTTAGAGTTAACTCTGCCTCCAGCCCAAGGTTGCTGTGTAACTGGAACATGGGACAAAGGTCAGTAGTGTCCCTTCCAGACAGCACTAAAAGAAAGACCTGAACACCCCACCATGGGTGAATACTGTGCAGCTGTGTGGTAGAACTTGTTTGTCCCATGTCTATGACTATGCCTTCACTGCACAGTTAAGCTGGGGCCTGAGCACTCAAGTTAGCCTGGCCTGGATGTGCATATTCTTTGTGCTGAGAATCCCTAGGATTCTTTTCCAGTCAGTCATGTCACTTACGGGAGAACTTTTGTCCGTTGCGGGAAAGGACTGTCAGCACTCTGGTGGTTTAGCTGGTGTCCTCACTGTAGAGTGGGCAGGTTCCAACTCAGGTGAAAGTGGACCATGGATACTGACTCTCATCCCCAGCCAGGTCAATTAGCTTAGAGTTAATGCACTCTAAACCTATGTCAGAGTGTCTTGTGTGGATAGTAAGAGGTTAAGGCTAAAACCCTGGTAAGATCCTAGGTTAACGCTGCAATGCAGACATGCCTTTAGACTCTGTAGGAGCCAATTTACAGAAATCCACGTTGCTTCCACAGCAATCCACTCTCTGAGTCAAAATCTACAGGCCAGATCCACAGACCTTTAAAGTCAATGGGAATTTTTGGAACAGAGCCCTTTAATTGTGAAGTGTCTCAAAGTAAAAGCAAGAGCGTCATGTCCACAGGGCTGCATTTCAATACAAGAAAATCATCAAACAAAATTTTTTTATCAATAAAAACTCATTAAAACACAAGTTCACATCACATTACATTAAACAGCTTTTTGTAATCTTAAATTGAGTTGCATTGACTCAGCCTAATGAGTGCAATTTAGGTTTGCCAAGGCTTTTTAAATTGTTTTATTACTCTGGATCGCAGATCATTTTACAGAAGAGCAACAATTCTCTGGCATGCTTAGGTATGAATCCACTCCTATGATTTATTCATAGAGGGACAATATCCTGCTTTACTACAGAAGCCAGACCTGCAGGGAAGTGATTTCAGAATAACAATGCCAAGAAGGCTGTAAGATTTCCATTCCATACTCCTATATTTATATATTAACACACACAAACTATGTTAAAAGAACATTATGAAGGTTGCAAAGTTGGGCATTCAAAAGTTAGGAAATACCAGAATGAAGGTTGCCTATGCAAACTAAATTCCGACCCCTTTGTGTGTATGCATAAGGATAGACAAGGGGTAGGCGCGAAACAGAGACTTGTCAGATGTCACACAGCAGGTCAGTGGTGGAGTCAGGGATAAAACTCAGGTCTCCTGAGTTCTATTCCGGTTCTCCATCTATTAGATCAGACTGCCTTTCAGTTGCCTGCCACAGTTGTATGCAGTTCTGATTCTATGTTATAGAAGGCAGAGGTACACATACATACTTGCTGATTCATTAGAGTGTATTACAAAGCTGTACCCAGACCCCTCTACCCACATGGTTGACCTTGAATGGTTACACATCATTATCCATGTCAACTTTCTAGATCTGGCAGTTTCCTTCTGTAGCCACAAGGGGAAAAATTTGCCAGGTTTTCTGTTCGGTGGTAGCTGCCTGTGCTCATCTTTGTTTGCAAAGAAAAGAGGTGACTTGACTGTGGCCAGTAAGAGACTGTAAGAGGTTGCATTTGCCAGTTTGCTAATCCCTGTAGTCACAAGCAGTCCCAATAGGGAACAGCTCAGCTTGGAACAGGGATGAATTGCAACAGACGCACTGTGGCAACAAACCATGAGCTGCATGGCCTGTGAATAGTTTTTTTTTTTTTTATTATTATTATTATTATTATTATTATTATTCCTTTTTCGTACTTTAGGGGACTTCTGAAACAAATCATGTGTGTGTGTATGTTTCCCTTTGGCTAGCAGCAGGCTGTCAGCTTTGGTTTTGCTCCACAGAAGCAAGATTAATATTTGTTCCATGGATTTAACTCACCAATAAAAAAAAAAATAGGCTTTGGTCTAACGTGTAGAAAATCTAGCATTGCAGCTGGTTTTATTTTACTCTTAATGAGGGGAAATGGTAAAGTCTTTGGTTGGTATTCAGAGTAGTTTAATGCTACGATATTTTTATAAGGTAGATAAAACACATGTAAAATGTATTCACTTGATGGTGGAATCAATCTTAATACCTCCCAACCCCCCAAAAGGAAACCTAAGATTTACCATACTGGGTCAAACCAGTGGTCCATCTAGAATTACCCAGCTCTTTTTGTCCATAGATCTCAAAGCAGGTTAGCATCGTTCTGTACATTTTTTTTACAAATAGGAATACTGAGGCATAGGGATGGGGACTGACTTACCTAATATCACCCAGTAAATTGGTGTAGAGCCAGAACTAGAAGCCAGGTTTCCTGACCAGTACTCTATTCACTAGGCAACACTGCCCACATTTTATCCAGTATTTTATCTCCAACTGTAAAGCAATAGGCCAGTGTGAGATAATCTGTCCTTAGGGGAAGTTTCTTCCTATCCTCCATTCATTAGATGTTTGCTTATGTCCTGAAGCGAGACATGCCTCTTTTAAACATCTTGATAACAGGTTCTGAGTGTTTGCCTGAAACACCACACACCAATTCACAAATTGTGGAAGTGGTTCTCTCCGACGTGGGTTGAGCAGTGTTGAGGGAGGAACGCCTCAGATTTCCAAGCCTAGAACAAGATTTGAGCTGAACTTAGTTTTCTGATTGTCAATTTCTTTATTATTGTTTGGGAGCTTTGCTTTCAGGCGGTGAGTTTGGGCTTCTCATGGTTGTGTAGACTGTATTTATAGAACAGTTTGGGAAAGGCATGGGCTCACACCCATATTAAGCGTCTCTCTCTTGGACTCAATTCTGTTCTCTAAATACTGAAGAGACTTCATGCAAGGCAAAGTAATCCTGTTTATGAGGTAGTGAGTATGGTGAAATAGTAGTAAATACTCACAGTTTATGACTGTAATTTCAATCCAAATTCCAGGTATGTTACTCATGCCAGAAATATACATAAAATCACTATTACAATCAAAATTTAAATCAAGGCTCATAAAGCCAACTTGAATCTTTAATGAAGACTTTTTCAAGGGTTTGCTGTCAGTGTAACAAATCAGCATAGTCGGCTTCTCTGCATTCTAGCGAACAGCCTGCAGTTCTAAAGAATGCTTGCCAGTCTCTGTTCTAGAAGGGGTTCACTGTAACACAGATACTGTTTCTGCTGGGTTGCTTACTGCAGGTTTTAGATAGTGATGGAAAGTTCAGAGTAAAAATCTGGTCTAGACACGTATGTAATGACCAGGGTTCCTCCACAGGTCACTGCTTGTAAAGATGCCCCTGACTGAGTTATGTGGGGAAACTGAACTCAGGACCTCACGTTCTATGCACATGAGCCTCTACCGCTTGAGCGAAAAAATTAGCCTTAACGGTAATAGCAAACTTGACGTGGGTCAGTCACTAGAGTGAGACAAAGAGACACACTTTTAGTATTGGGTTCCGTTATCCAGGCTATACAGACCTATCGGTTATGTAAAAGGTGAGTGGCATTCTTAGGAGAATAGATTTTTTAAATAAGGTTTCTGGTATTTCCTGTATTTAGAGAAGCTGGAAGCTAGCACCAGAGCAGCCTTCTGTGAGTGGTAGGTATTCTGGCAGGTCCAGCCCCGGCAAGAATTCAAAGATGCAGAAGGGCACGTGAAAATGACAATACATGAAAACCATATTGTTAACTTCAGGACAGTTCAGTCACATTCTGGAAACAAACATAGGAACATGCGTTCTCCAGATCAATGTGGAAAGTCCAGATTTTATTGAATGAAGTGAGTCCTGGGTCCCTGATGTTTGCAACCATTGTGTCTGAGTGGATTAATAAGAACATTGCGAGGGTCTTGGGTGGAGCTAGCAAAGCAAAAAAAAAAAAAAAAAGTCTGTGGCCCACACTGGTAAAATGGCCTATCAGGAGGTCTTCCAGAGTGCTGCGAAAGAAGAATCATGACCCTACCCCTGACACATAAACCAGATTTCACAGGAGGAAAATAGAGGGAAAGACTTGGCGGTTGGAAAAGGAAGAAAAAAATACAAATTATTTGTGGGGAAAGAAGGGGAGAGATGAGAGGATTGGTGGGTAGAAGAGAGTCGGTAAAATATAATAATAATAATTGTTAAGCTTTGGCACTGTTCTGGGTGCTGTTAAAGATTCAGAGGAGGACAGGACCAGAGTCCTCAGTCGTAAATCAGAGTAGTTCCACTGAGTTCAGTAAAACTAGGCCTATTTACAGCTGCTGAAGACCGTTCTCAGTGTCCCTTCTCCAAGGAACTGATTATCTCAGGAATCTTTTGCAAAACTTCCATAAAAAATGGAAAATGTCCTGCCACTTGAAAAGCAGCCTTACAAGTTCTACTCTAGAGCTCTCCAATCAAATGGGAAAACCATATTCCATTTAAATGCCTATTTAACATCTTTGAATGGAACAGAGATTCCAGTATATCTCACTTCTAATAGGAAGCCACAGGGGGAAAAAATAATTAAATTCCTTCATTTCCTTTAAACACCTTTCAGGGCAATAGCATGAGTCACCCAAGGCTGAAAATATTATTCTTGGTGAAAAAGTCCTGAGGACATTCAATACAACACTAATAATCCTGTTCAGGCCTGGTGATGTTGTCACTGTTGTTGGCAAACAGAACAGTCGTTGTTTTCTGTGAAGATCATGTAAAAATCTATTAAATGGCTTGACAGCTGGAACAGAAAATTGCCTGATTTGCATTTTAAGGGAGCAGAAGATGTGCCGAACTGCATGTGCTTCCTCTGCTATATTCTTGATAGATGAATAAACGCTAAATGTGGCTGGGAGCATCCAGACTTTATTTGTGTACAGTTAGCTCTTCTTAAGAAAATGCAGATAAATCTCAGAGTTTAGCAATTCTTTCTCATCTTATGCACTTATCTTCGCTGCTCCTGTCTGACAGATTTCTTTAAGTGCTTATTTCCTCCCACCCCCTTAAATTTGTCTATGGCCTAAGCTCCAAGACTTTCAAAATGGAAATCGAGCTAACAATTGTTCTTGAGTCATACTTTTTTCACAGACTAAGGCAGTTACCTTGTTGTTGTGAGGAATAAGGGATGTTTGAAACAGGGAAAATTAATCTGGGATGGAGAGGATGAAAAGAGGACTCTTTTGATCAGCAATGAATATGGGTTTTTACTGAGTTAAGTGGTGGATCCTGCACCCTTTTGATCATTCAGAGTTTATGACTGAAGCATTTTATTCTTTTTAATCTTCACTGAATACAGGTGCCGGGGGGGCACTCTGTTGTTATAACTTTAGAAATGCTCTTTTCTGGGAATGAAGAAACATCAAATGAGACCGGGATGAGACAATAAATTGTCTTCACTTAGATATTACTTACTTGCAGTTATTTTCATTAAATGTTCACAGGCATAATTTCAGTTCTTTAAATCAACATGATGACCTAGTTTAAAAAAAAAAATATCAGTTTGGTGGTAATGTAGCTTTTTTTGGTTTTTTGAAAAAGGGGGGGGTGTTTTGGGGGGGGGGGGGTGAGAAAACCTGGATTAGTGCTGGAGGTGACCCACCTTGATTATCATGCGCATTATAAAGAGGGGTTTCAAAGGGGGATGGGTTGTTGCCAGCAGGAGAGTGAATTTGTATGTGTGTGTGTGGGGGGGGGGGGGAAGGGTGAGAAAACCTGGATTTGTGCTGGAAATGGCTCTACTTGAGGATCACTTTAGATAAGCTGTTGCCAGCGGGGGAGTGAGGTGGGAGGAAGTTTTGTTTCATGGTCTCTGTGTGTATATAATGTCTTCTGCAGTTTCCACGATATGCTATGCATCCGATGAAGTGAGCTGTAGCTCACGAAAGCTCATGCTCAAATAAACTGGTTAGTCTCTAAGGTGCCACAAGTACTCCTTTTTTTTTTAATGTAGCTTTAGTTATTTTCAGTGATTGCTTTATAAACCTTACAAAGTACATAAATGTAATCTAACATTAATGTAAGGCTGCCACGTCAGCGAAACAAACAACAGAATGGCGGCTTCTTTTATTTAAATCAAAACACACCTAACTTTTACTGAATGGAGAGAGAGAATTCCATGCGTGATTAATGTTACTTTATACAGTGAAAGCCTTTTATAAATGGGAACATGACAGACTTTTAGCCTTCTATACATTTTCAACAGTTTTTTCCTAAATAATTTATATAACTCATATGATGGTAGACATGAACCACTTCCAGCATGACACTATATGTATAATAATCTTATGCTGAAAACTGTTAATGGGTCTGTGATCGAAAGAGAGTCACAAGTCTGGATAAAGGTGAGGGGTGTGCAAGCACTCTTCTTTCAGGGTAAATGGAAGGCGCAATTAAGCACCTTTTATGTAGTAAAACAGAAGGGAATAACAAAAGCCACTGCCCAAGACAATCAGCCACATGGTAAGGCCTGAGCAAAAACAAAACCAGGTGAATTAAGAGGGTTTTCCCTTAGATTGATTGCAGACACAGAGGCTACAATATTGGTTTTGCATGCATTAGAGCTAAAAAGCCAGCAGAAGGTAACAGATGCAGGTATGAGGATGACCATGAGGAGAAGGAGAGAGAGAATGCTTCTTGGGCACAGGACTGGGTGGAAAGACAGGCTGGGAGTTTGAAAACCAAGGAACCTACCTCCTGTTGTTGTTGTTGTTGTTTCTGTTGTGTTCAGGGAAACAGGACTATGGGCACATTCTCTGTGAACAAGCATGTTTTTGTGTGTGTCACACACACAGAAATGATTAGAAATTCTCACATTTCGTCTTGGTAGATCAACAGTTTCCTGATATTTTTCTGCTGTATTCTCATGGGGCACAAAACTAGCTGACGACTTGAATTTAAAAAAAAGTTTACAGAACAGAAGTACTATTTTATTGCATGAATCTGAACATTTTAAAGCTGATTGACCAAGAAAGCTTGACATGAAAGAAGGATTGCTGCACTATGGGGGCTTCTGCAGTTGTACCAGAAAACTGCTGCAGCTGGTGCCTAATACCCTTGAAAGCGAAGTAAGCAGTTCTTAAATAAGGATCTATACAAATGAAATTTACAAGGCCTTTTTGTAAATAATCAGGCCTGTTTCAATAACTCCGGGCATGTCAATGAGAACTATTTTACTACTTCATAACAAGAAGACTACTCTAGTTGTAGCTTGAGACAGACTAATTGGTTCTGAATATGAATGTTTATGACTTTTAAAGTTCTCAGGTAAAGTCTGTTGCTTGATTGTATATGTACCAATTTTATTTGGTTCATTAATTTTCTGCCATCATATTGCACATTTCTCATAGAGATTCATGCTTTGATGATATTGGACAGACTTTTTCTATTAATAATTCTTGGGTCTGTTCATGAGCGATTTGTTGCGTGAATTTTAAATTTGAGATGCTTTAACAGAACGTGGTCCTATGGTATTTTTCTGCTCCTTAACTGTGACCCTGATTCAGTAATTCATCTAAAAGACTTGCTCTTCAAAGATTTATATGCATGCTTAACTTCACACACTGTAAGAAGTTACACTGAGGTCCATGTGACTACTCATGGGGTACGTCTATGCTGCAAAAAAATAGCACTGAAGACATTCCTGCTTGGGCTGAAGTTTGGACTCTGAGACCCACCCTGCTCTAACCACCCACCCCGCTCATCAGGTTTGAGTCAGAGCTCCAGCCCAAGCAAAGTTGTCTATAGTGCTATATTTAGCACTTCAGCGCAAGCCCGCATCTATAGACCCGGCTCTAAGACTTCCTGCTGCAGGTGGTTTTTTGCCCCATCGACAAACCCACAGTGCTTACGTGAAATCCTTGCCCCCTCCCCCTGTTCTGGCCCTGTTGTGCTTGGTAAGAGGGATGGAGTGATGTAAAGGGACCCTAAAAGGCCTGGTTTTGACTGGGGGGAATATTTGTGGAGCAGGAACTAAGGAGGACAACCGTAAAGCTGTCTTAAGAGTATCCCTTCACCAGCCAGGATGGAATCTAAGAATGCAGTTCTTGTAACCCTGGGAAGCTGCTGTAACTTAGCCAGGTCCCCAGGGCAGTTACACTGGGGCAGCCCAGGTTTGGGAGGGCCCTAAGATAACTTCAGGTTACCTCTCTGCCCTCCTCCTGGGCTGCAGGTTCCGTACTGCACATCTCAGAGGCTCAGCACACTATCTCACCCCATGTGCATAAGTGCTTGAGAGATTGAAACCTTTTTCAGTAAAACACTGGAGCATATGCTAAGTCCCATTGACTTTAAGACTTAGGCACATGTTTAAGTGTTTTGCTAACTATGGATGGATTTAAATCCACGCTTGTGTGTGTGTGAGATTATATATTCCATTGAAGTTTGACTTTAGGACGGAAAATATTGTCACCAATTGTGTCCACCTACAGCTGTTGTTCACAAAATATTTTTTTTCAGAACTGTAACCTGGCTGCACGTAATTGCTTCTGAGTTGGAATTAACCAAGTTGTCGTTTTGGTCTGGAAGTAAAGTTTTATATATACAGATGGGGAGAAATATGTGGAGCCATTTTTTAAGTCAAGAAAACCCAAACAAAACAAACACACAAATTAAAAAAAAAATCAAAATCCACTTAAATAATAGAGGTTTTACAAATCATGGATGGAATTTTCAAAAGTGCTCAGCACAAGTTTAGATCCAGTGTGTGCATAGTTTGGTCAACAATGAGCACTAATGACATTTGTAACGATTCAGGTGTGAAAGTCAGATAGGGTTAAATAGGAATAAGGTGCATGCTTTGGAGTACACAGATTTTGGCCCATTTTCCAGCAGACGTGTAGGATTGGTGATGTCGGGTTTCTCAGGGTTCAAAGTGAAACCAGATGAAATTCTAACTTTGAGGGGGTGCAAATCCTTTTTCCCCCAGTAGACTGACACTAATGAAATGCCCTTATGGATTTCTGCAAAGATAACCCATCAAAAACTGCACAACTGTGGTGACTAAAATGTCCAGCGAGGAAAGAGAGGTGGAAACTCCCCTGACAACGTCTATGGTCTTCGCACTGAACCATACAAGAGGTTTCTGTTGTAGGAGAGTGCAGTCATTGGTGGACTTCTTCTTCTTCTTTTTTTTTTTAATGTTTTCACTGTCACTGTATTGCCCCCAAAATCGCTGATCTTGCTGAACTCCACAAAATGAAAAAATTGTCCCTGAGCCTCAGTTGGCATAGCTCCATTGATGTCAATAAACTTATGCTGATTTACCCTGAGAATCTGTCTCACAGAGTGTTGATTTATGTCTCTAGGGTCAAGGGTCTCTCCTCAACCAGTAGTTAACCCAGGCCACACCAGATTCATTCCCAGCCGGTTATAGCAGACTGCTCATTGGTTAGTCCATTAGAATGTGTACATAGAAGGGCCGTGAAGTTGACAGCACTGTTAAGGAAAAGTTAGCACATGTGACTCCATTTTGGTTTGGGGCCCACCATTGTCTAAAAGCAAGCACATCATGCACCAGGAGGAGTGTTCCTTAGACACTGCATCCCTGTGAAAATCCTCCTCCTTTTCTCCAGCCTGCCTTGACTCCCAGTATCTGTTTTTTGTCAGTCTCTAACTCCCTATCTCCTGGCCTTTGATGTGAGGCCTCCCATCCTGATAATAAAAGTTACTGATGCATGGCTTTAGGACCATGCTGTGTAATTAACATACTGGTTTAGCACAAGGAATGCACCAAGCAGGGATAGGTGGTAGATAAGAAAAGGGTTTGTTTATTGGCTAAGGTTTCCGATGCACGAGGGCAACATGCTTTGCTAAAAAGTATATAACCTTTGTATAATCTGTATTTGGGGTCCCCTCCTGGCTAGCGGGGGGCACCACGCTCGAGCGTAATAAACTTGGTGTTTTTTGGGAACTCTGCAGTTGTGGACTTTGTTTACGTGCCTCAGCCTAGATTCGAACTGTGCGTGACCTATCAGGTATAATTCGCAGCATTTGTGTGCGTGTCCTACCAGGTGTAATTCGCAGCAGTTGTGTGCGTGTCCTATCAGGTATAATTCGTAACAGCACTCAGAAGAGGGCGATGCTGTTGTAAAATGCTATTGATAAGGTGGAGTTACTGAGGGATGTCCTACAGCAGGGGTTCTCAAACTGGGGGTCACGAGTTTATTACATGGGAGTCGCGAGCTGTCAGCCTTCACCCCAAACCTTGCTTTGCATCCAGCTTTTATAATGGCGTTAAAAATATTAAAAAAGTGTTTTTAATTTATAAGGGAGGTCACACTCAGAGGTTTGCTGTCTGAAAGGGGTCACCAGTAGAAAAGTTTGAGAACCACTGTCCTACAGAGAATTGGTTCAGGATCCAGATTAATGTATTTTTCAAGACCCTGAACGTCAAACTCTAGCCCCAGATCTTCGTGAAAAGCTCCTATTGCCTTCAACTGAGTCATGTCCGTGCTTCTCTGGAGACCATCCTAATCTACACCCCACACAAACTATGGGGAGCACGGAATGAGATGAGCTTCTCACCTTTTTCGGATAAGCTTGTGCTCCTGCAAAGATTTACACACATCCTTAACTTTATCCATTAGAGTAGTCCTATGGAGTCCAAGATCCACTCGTGTGTCCAACGTTAAACACATACTTAACTCTTTTGCAGGATTAGGGCTTGAGGCTCCAAGGCCCCCTCGTAATAGAGCACTTACACACATGCTTAATGGTCATGGCCAGTCCCATTCACTTCTACTTGGTTTTTCTTTTCGCTGCACTCTGGGTTTCATTATACATGCAGATCCAACAGACATTTAATTATTATTAGCATTTATTATTTGTATTGTGGTAGCACCCCGGATCCCAGCCATGGACCAGGACCCAATTGTGCTAGGAAATCAGCAAACACAGAACAAAATGACAGTCCCTTCCCCAAAGAGCTTACAATCTAAGCATAAGACGAGATAACAAATAGGTGCATATAGACAGAATTGACGAGATAGAATTAGACAGTATGGATGAATAGACATCCAGCGGTCCAAAAAGAAAGAGTTCTGCCATGTGGAGGAAATAATGACTGCAGAGTATCCATTTACCACAAAGACTTATTTTTAAATAGCTATTAGTAACTCAATTTCTCCCCACAATTGAAATAATTAAAGCCATCTGTAAGATTTCTGATAAGACAACAAGCAGTGGTGAGTAACAGGTCATGTTTCTTAATAACAAAACTGAAACCACACAACTAGATCTCTTCTTTAAAAGCATTTGGAAAGGCAATGCTACCTAGGAATTAAGACTCTAGATAATTTATTTAAATTAAATTGTATTTCATTAATGCGTGCAAAGGAGAAAGATGTTAACAGATGGGTGGCTATCCTGCTGTCACTGGATGGGCAGATTCAGTTGATAAAGATGAATATCTTGCCAAGACTATTGTATCTGTGTTCTACAAATCTTTTTTTTTAAATGTACTTGGCTTTCATTTTAAAATGTATTTGCCCCCAAATTATATGTATTTTTTTAAAAAATGAATGCCATTATCTTTGTGATACAGAAATCAAAGCGCGTTAGGCATTGAAAAGAAATAAGCAAAGACATGGGTGAAATCCTGATCCTGTTAAAGTTGATGGCAAAACTCCCATTAATTTCAATGGGGCCAGGATTTCAAACATGGTCCTTGCTCTGGAAGAACGTGTACTACAAAACTCCTGATCCTGTAGGGTCTTCCGAGTGTAAGCAGGGGAATAGTCACGCTATTGTGAGGAACTTTCCTGTCTGGCAGAGTCCTCGTACCCCAACAAGACTGGACCCAGGATTCCTGGGGGGCTCGACCCCCCAACCCTGCTGTGGCTACCTAGGACCGGGGCTAGGGTGTCCCCACTCCGGGGTACTCTCTCTGCACTGGGCATTTCTCTGACCCACTGACCACTACATACAATTTAAAGCAAATGCAAGTTATTTAATCAACAATTAATTTTAAAAAGAATAAGGAATAATGGGAAAGGTTAAAGGAAATACATCACCCCGCTCTGTGGCAGGGAACATCACAAACAGCGTCTCTGGAATGTCTGGGCAGTTCACAGTCTGTTCTTGTAAAGTCCCAGGCCGCCTTCTCAGGCCCTGGCCGTGCTGCAGGGATGCTGTGGGCTGGACACTTGCTCTGGTGGTGGCCACACGCTCTCAGGCTCTAAGTGGTAGGACCCTTCTTCCCGGTGTCGCCCCCGCCCTGTCGGGGTTACGATCCAAGCCTGGCCTGCAGAGCCTCTTGGCTGAGGCGTCTCCCTGTGCTGGGCCCACTGCCCAGGGTCCCCTTCGCTCTCCCTAGCTGCTCACCGCACCCAGCTCCGGAGACTGCTCCAGCCCCAGCTCCACCACTCGGTCTCTGCACTGCTGCTCCCGCTCTGCCTCCAGCTCCCTGGGCTGCTTCTCTGGCCCCTCTGGCTCTGGTTGCTGCAGCTCCACTCCCAGGTCAGGTCTGCTCTGCAGGCTGCTTCTGTGACTCTGCTCCCAGCCCTGACCTGCTTCCTGGGCTGCTTTTCTGGCCCCTCTGGCTCTGGCACAGCTCTGCTCCACAGCTCTGCTCGGGCCCCTGCTTTCTCCTTAGCTCGGCCCCACTCTGTCTGACCCAGGCAAATCCAGCTCACACGGAGGACGGGCCCCCTGTCTCCCTGATTATCCTGCTTGCCCTGTCATTCAGGCTGACCTGGAGCATTGGCCTCTCCCCATTGTTCCTGGGGGTTCTCAGTCTCAGGGTCCTGATTCCCCATCGACCCTTCCCCCTTTTTAGTACTGGAAGCTAGCAACTAAAACACCCTCACTGAATGTTAGTAAGGGGGCAACAGTCCCCTTACACGAGGTTATCAGGATGAAATACACATGGAGCTTGTCCTTGCAATTCGCTGAACACTCAAACCCCAATCCAGCACAACTTTTAAGTTTATACTTAACTTCAATCAGGAGTAGTCTAATTGACTGAAGTTCGTTACTAGATCAGGGCCTGAGAAGTTCCCATGGGTTCTCCTTAGCACTTTTTGAACTCCTTCCCGGAAGATAGGGAAGTTTCTGCCTATCATGTCTCAAAAAGTCATACTATCTACTTCAGTGAAGACAGGGGAAAAACCCAATATTTTGGGGTCAAGTATCTGATGGGTAGCCGTGTTAGTCTGGATCTGTAAAAGCGGCAGAGTGTCCTGTGGCACCTTATAGACTAACACATATTAGTCCATTAGTCTATAAGGTGCCACAGGACTCTGCCAATATTTTGGGGGTGAGGTGTTAAAGAGGGAGGTGTGAACAATATAAGCCAAAGTCTGTCACGATTTTATTTATCTGGATTAATGTTCAGGGGGCTGGATAGAAACCAAACTCACCCTTATTGTGGATGGGTTCTGGCTTCCAGCTGAGATGATCTTCCTAGCTAATATCATCCAAATGTTTCAAACAGTCCTGTCTGTCTTTGCGCCAACCTTTCTCCCCACCGCACCCCCAAATTGATCCAGTAATAAACATCATACCAACAGTTTGTGACAGTTCTGCTTTCAGCACTCAGTGACTCACATTCCAGCAATAAGGCATTCAATGAACCTTCCTTCCATTTCTAATGTCGTGTGAGGACGGGGTGTTTATTTCCAGTGTATCATAGAATCTGGCAGAAGCAACATGGGATTATTGCATGCAAGTGTTCTTTGCTTAGGTCTACTCAGATTCTTGGCAAACACTAAATCTTGGTTTCCTAATGCCCAATCATACCCTGCTGTAATAAATGTTAAAACAAATGAAAAATAAAGATTAAAGTATACTATAGTTGAATTCCTACAGCACTTTAGCTTACACTTCAATTTCCACAAATAGCTTTCTGTCTTAGGTGCCATGCATTGGGGGGAAAATAATAAAATAAAATAAAATAAATAAATAGTTCCACTTAGATTGAAGATTCAAGAGTAGCAATATGCCGCTAAATTACGTACTGTCATCTATTTTTTATATTGCAAGCTCTGTTGTTGGTAATCCATGTCAGTTACAAATTAAGTTGCATGGAGGTATAGTCCTCGATAGAAATCAATTTTTCAGCACAAAATGCCTTATTTGCAGTTTTATGGCTGAAAACTACTGAAAATAAATGATTTACTGTTTGCATGGGGAAAAAAAGGTATTAAGGGGGTTACTGTTTGAATTTGACTTTTTCAGTCTTTATTGGCAGTCTTTGCCTTCAAATTCTTAATGTACAGTAATAGGCCATTTCATGTAAAATCACTCTCAGGCAATAAAGTGTGCACATTGTCATAGAGGAGTCTGTGTCATATGCAGGATTTTGTCCAGTGAATGGCATGATCTTTCCCAAATTATACCAGCAATATTTCAGACTGCCGAAACTAGGAGAGGTAAAGAGCAGAAGTCATTAGGGGTAACGCAGTGTGAATCTTCATTACTGTATTTATTTTAACTTGGTGACAGCTTCACTGTCTAAGAAATACCATAGCTAAATAGTTGGATGTTTATGTTGGGTAGACCCTCAGCGGTTATAAAATGGTTTCAGAAGAGCGACGTCATTTGGCTTCAGTGGACTTCGCTGGAGCTGTGTCAATTTATAGCATCCAAGAATCTGGCCCATGAAGCGTGTCTACAGTCAGAAGTTGAATTTGATAAAGACAATGTCCCAGATATATTGCATTTTAACATGATGTTTTTTGTTATTAATCCAAATTTCATTTTGCAGAGTAAGAGCTAGGTAGCTCTTTGGTGGTGTTTAATATAGAAAGACCCATGAACAGTTATAAATTCAGTTCTTTTATAGCACTATTTTCTCCTCAAATTCATAAATGTAATCATGTGTACTAAACGATTTAATGGCTGGTTTTCTACTCACTCCCTTCAGTATAAATCTGGAGTGAAGTCTTTGGAATTACATCTCCTAGTGTGAAAAGAGAACAAGACTCACAGTATCACAAATCTGTATTTGTATCTAATAGGAACGATAGGAACTAGGGGATGGATTAGAGCTAGGACATTGGTGTATATTTGTGCTGATTTTGTAGCATTATACATGCCCTTTTTGGCAAGTGGTTATGCCAGTTTGCTTGCATCGGCCAGAGTTTGACCCTCTCACTGTTCTGCTGAGGGGTTTTGGCTTAAAGGAGGCTTTTGCATTTAATGCTTGGCTTCTCAGCAACTTTCTAATCCATTTTTTCCTGTTTTAGAGTTTGTAAGACAATGTGTGATTGCATTACACCTTGTCAGAATATGAGATGGGGCAAAAGCAACGTGCAGCAGAATATAATGGGGAAAAATGTACCGGATGAAATATTTGTTAGCCTATCATGATTGCTTATTCTCATATAATGTAGCACACTGAGGGAAAACTAACAGCTGCCTGCAGGTCTCACAATTTCACAACACTGTATTTGGAGTGTTCAGAACTTCCTTCTGTTCCACAGTCGAATACTATATAGCATGTCCAGCTGTTTTTTTTTTTAAAAGACTCTTGTTCTCATCATAACTGATACAGAATACACAACCGATACAACAGAAAAACTTTCTACCTTTAACAGTTCTACTTTTAACAGTCTTATTCAAGGGCTATTCCTCTGTGTTTTCTAATGCTGGGTCCTATCCTTCCATCTATCTATCCCCCACCTCTCAGAGTGATATTCTTGAAAGATAGAGATGGTTTTGACTTGCTTCTTCCACCCCTGCGCATCTTCTCTCAGATCCACTGAATCACACGGCATCACACTGAAGTCCTGTAGTAGAGATCTTCCCTTTTGTGCAGGACAGAAGAAATGTTAATGCTCTGTGGGCCAGATTCTCAGCTGGTGCAAATTGGCGTAGTTCAATTTGAGCCAATGGGAACTGTGCTGTTTTGCACCAGATCAGGGGCTGGCCCCATATCTGTCGCTATGCATGACCCAACTGTATTTCCCCGTTTCACACAATTCACATTACATGTTGACTAAACTTAGAAATTCTTTAAAAAATAAATAAATAAATACATAGTTTTTAATAAATAAATAAATACATAGTTGGGTACAAAAGTTTACCCAACAAGATGCTATATTGTCAGCCTCATGGGAGGTCTGTCTGGGAAGGGAACAAAGTGGGAAGGAGAGATTTAAGAGCATTCGAGGACAAGTACAATCAGATACTTCCTCTGTTACTTTGCAAGGTGTCTCTCTCCTTTACTTTATGGGGGAGGCATGGGAATGACTGTATTGAAGAGAGACTGCTGAACCCCATGGTGCCATACAAAACTGACAGGCACTCAACTTTTTCTTCTACTTTGGTTACATTTGTCTCGCTACGAGGTCTCGCTACGAGGACTTGCAGAATGGGTGGTTAGAATCATAAGATTTTCTCTATACAAAAGGTGAATCAGTTTGTTCTTGTTCATAGGTCAGAGGGATCAATAATCCCTATAACAGCTTGAATCAATGGAGGATTACAAACAAAAAAACAAGCCAAGCAAATGGAACATGGAACGTACCAAACAGTATGACCTTCTCAATATATACTAAAACTAATCAACAGGTCACAAAAGGCGTAGGGGCAGATGTACAAGGTACCTAAATTATTGTTATGAATTATTTTGTGTTGCTGTAGTTCCTAAGAGCCCCAGTCATGGACTTGGACCCCATTGTGTGAGGTGCTGTACAAAAAGATGATCTCTACACCAAAACGCTTGCAATCGAAGTATGAAATGGGAGAGAACAGATGGACACAGACAGAGAGATGGAGTACATGGAATCAGTGAGACCATATTGGTCGCTATTTTAGACAGTGGTCTCAGCACGCCAGCAGCCTAGCCATTGTCAAGTGTTTTGTAGGCACTGTGGGAAAAAGTTTTGAGGAGGCTTTAGAAGGTTCACAATGAGGTGGTTTTGCCGATGTTGACAGGGGACTCCTCCGAAGTATGAAGATCCTTCTTTGGAAATGGAACGAGTGGGCAATATAGGCTGGCATCATGGGCCAGTCGGAGGTTGGAGATGACTTCTCAGTAGAGAATGAGAGATTATAGGTAGCATGGGGCCTGGCTGTGAAGGGCCTTGGAAGTTAAGATAAAGTAGACTCCTACATGGATTTACAGAAGCACCCAAACAAGTTAGTCCCCTAACTCCCATTAAAAGTCAATGGGAGTTTGGCACCAAGCATGCTTAGCAGCTTTTCTAAATCTCACTAGATACGTATATGCATCTTTAGGAGTCAAAATATCTTTGTAAATTTGGCCTTTGATCCTGAAAACCCTTCCTTGGTCACACTGAAGTTGAAAGGAGAAGTCATGTGATTAAGGGTTTCCAGAATCAAACCCCATTTCTACCTAATATTCCCAGATTAGGGATCTACAAAACCTTTACACATTCTGATCATAATTAGGGGTAGAATAGCTGGGCAGGACCTGAACGTGGCATATAAAATAGACGAAAGTATTAAATTGGTAGAGTAGAAGGGACAATGGAGAAGCTGGTGGGGAAAGAGGAAGACTTCAAGGAGAACTAATGGAGACTCATTCATTCTCACTGTGTTTCCACTACGTCTTGCTGCGTACCCATTGGCAAGTTGCCTAATGTCACTTTGTCCATCTGTAAAATGGGAATAGTGGTACTTGCCATCTCCCTTACGTAACCCCTTTACTCTCTTTTGAAAATCCAAGCCTTAAGGTTTAATGCCAGAAATAGGCATGGATCGTGCTTATCTATGCCACTCTTGTGTAATCTGTGGATGATCCTTGTACTTTTGCAAGCATGATTCACAGGGGACCTGAGAGATTAAATTTTTGAATGAAAAGCCCCATGATGGGTAATATTAATAGTTGTAATAGAGAGCATATGTCAGAGTGAGAAGAAAACCACTGTTCTATTGCCAAACTATAATCAGTTGCTACAAATTGATGCTGTACAAGTCCCAGAAACAATGCCAGGCAGTAAAAGAGAAATGTTCAGACAGTGTCGCTCTCCACCAGAATTGCCTGATGCCTCCAAGCATGGTGCAGTGAGACTCCACAGTCGCTGTGAAGAAAGTTTTGACATTAACTACAATGGCACCTGCTATTTGACATGGACTTTCTGTTGCTGGAGTTTTAGCTGACCGAAAGAACTGAGAGATTTTCTTTTTAAACTGCTTAAACAAAAAGGCCTGGTCATCTCGTGTAGCTTTTATCCAGAGGGGAAGAAAAGGCAACCTAGGTAAAGATAGTGGGTGGTATGTATTCCCCAGGAGATGCTAGGAGGCATGTTGTGTGACTCATTTAGGTTGCCAACAGCTGCAACCGATCCGGCTCTCCTCAGGGCATCCAGGGCCGTAATTCCACCCCGCTTTTTGCTATTAGTTCAATATATCACATGCTCAGTCATGTCTGTTTCCCTTTCTCTCAGTGTGTTAAAAACTGGATCCTGGTTTGCTACATTCTCAAAAACTCCCCTGCTCGGCAAAGCTGACTGCAGAGCATGAGCTGAATTCAAACTCAACATGCTGTCAGGAGATTTCTGCATCAGGAGATGGAATGCAGGTGCTGCTATGCAGCCTACCTATGGATTTTGCCGTGGTGCTGGTCACGCGTGCCTTCAGTTTAAATCATTTAGTTATGCCAAGTCCCGAGCATTCCTGAGAACCCTCAGCTCCAGTTGAAACTCAGGCTCAGCTCTGCTCAGGACTGAGTCCCAAGTCGCTTGTGCTAGAAGCAGGGCCGGTTCCAGGCTCCAGCGTTCCAAGCAGGTGCTTCGGGGAGGGGCTAGAAAGGGACGGCGGTTCCTCCGGCCGCAGTGGCAATTCAGCGGCAGGTTCTTCCTTTTGCCGTACGCGGCAGCAATGTTTTTCACTGCTTGGGGCGGCAAAAACCATAGAGCCGGCCCTGGCTAGAAGCAATGCTAATCAGGTCAATAACCAATTGATAATGCTTCTGACATTGAATATGCATCTCCACATGGAAAAAATAATCACAGTTTCTATTCATGCCACAACAGTGCCTACCTGGCCTGGAAATGAGATGAGCATGGATTTCACTGGGTGCTGAGCACATACTTAGTGAGAGACAGCCCCGGCCCTGAAGAGTTTACAATCAAAAGATGAAACAGACAATGGAATTATTATCCTCATTTTACAGAGCGATTCAGTGACTTTTCCAAAGTTACACAGGAAGACTGTGGCAGAGCAAGGAATGGAATCCAGCTCTCTTGAATCCGAGTTCCATGTCATAGACACAAGACCATGTTTCCTTCCTATTATATCAGTTCCTCTTAACAACTCTAACACCTTCAGTATTATACTGGATGAACATCTCAAGCTGGCTCTGTCAAAAGGGAAGATATGTTTTCGTCCCTTCCATCTCATTGCATACCCAGACTTACTCATGGGGGTTAAGTTTGTTGTTGTTTGTTCTGATAAATGACTGCATCCCTTGAACTGGCAGACTGTAAAGCCCATTGCAAAGAGAATGGAACACCAAGGGTATCCAATTATATTTTCCTCCAAACTTGCCCTTTAAAATCTATTTACATTTGATATTTTTGTGGCTCACTTTTGGGAATTTAGGAGGTCGTCAGTGACAGAAGGTGTAAAGAAGAATTTAAATCATCTTGTGCTCTGGAGGGAATTCCTCTGGACTTTGAAGCTCAGAAACTTTGGACCCTGTGACTTTATTAAACAAGTGAATCTAAGATGCTTTATCCACAAGCTTGCCCTCTTACTAACTCAGTGCACTTCTTGATGTACGGTACTAAAGAGAGCACCAGTTGGACCCTGGCTTTGAAATGTGTTTCCACTTTATCTCTCTAAGAATTTTCAGACCTAGTATGTATTAGCAGCTGTTACTGTCTTCTAACACCACAGACTCTTTTAGGTTTTTCACTCTTTACTTCTATTTAGTGGTCTTGAAGTTGAGTTTGATGCTGGCCAAGAGCCATGTCTCCTGTGGAAGTTCCCTGTATTTCCACCCCCTCTGCTTATTAACTTGGATAAACATCAGAAAATGCAGTCTGTTCCTATGACAGTCCAAAGGAAGAAGAAAAGATATATTGACCATTTCACTTTTGGAGATGCTATCTCCTTTTGCACGGCTCATGCTAACATTCTTCTCCTGCAGACCTCTAACCAATAGGACTGCTACATTTAAAAAAACAACACCACCGCTACCTGCTTTGGTAAAGTAGCAAAGGGATTAGATTCTTTTGGCCTGATTGTCTTTTACATGGTGGTCCCTTTACATCACTCTAGAAGTATAAAGGGGCACAAATTACATTTACATTGACCTAATTCCCCTTTACGCTGCCAGAGCGGTGTTAATTAGTCTTAGTGCAAATGAGAATCAGGCCTGTAGAAATGCATGCGTCTTGCTGTGGTTTCTGTGGTAAAGCTAATTCATTTAACCTGCCCTAGCAATAGGTCACTCATATAGATAAATTCATGGAGGACAGATCCATCAATGGCTATTAGCTAGGATGGACAGGGATGGTGTCCCTAGCCACTATTTGCCAGAAGCTGGGAATGAGCGACAGGGGATGGATCACTTGATGATGACCTGTTCTGTTTATTCCCTCTGGAGCACCTGGCATTGGCCGCTGTCGGAAGACAGGATACGGGGCTAGATGGACACTTGGACTGACCCCGTGTGGCCGTTCTTTTGTTCTTCTATTACTTGCACAATTTACATGCTACCTGAAACAGTGGTTTTTCGCACCCAATCCTGCAGTTGGATACAAGAAGTGGCAACCCCAGAGGAGTTCGGGTGAGATGCAATCTAAACAAATCAGTGTACTTGACATACATTAAACCTCCTTCAAGGCCTAATCCAAATTCCCATCAACTTAGATGGGGCAGATTCAGGCCCTCTAACATTAGCAATATATTCTTGAAGTACTTGAGTAAGCTACTACCTGTTTCCCATGGGGGAAATCCACTCCTGTGCAGAAAGCCCGCAAAGAGCCCATACAACACTTACATCCCATTTCATCCTTATGAAGCGGAGCCGAGACTTTTCAGTAGGTTGCCCATGTTTCCCAAAGGGAAAACGGGACACTCCAAGCCGCTCGGCCAAGCCCTCCACCCCCCACACATGGCTGTTGCCAGTTGCTGGAACCCTGTTAGCCCCCTGCATGCTGAAATGCTGTCTCCCCATCCCCCCAGCCATGGGGCTGGCATCTTTGCTCGCCCTCCTCCCCTCATGGTCCTCCACACCGCCCCCCATTTTTTGGAAAAAAAATTGACATTTTTCCCATTTGCTCTTGCCCACTGATCAAGTCGACAAGAGAAAACAGAACAAATGTCCACTTTTTTGTGGGGTGGGGGGAAGGCGGGATGGCTGCGACAGGGCTTAAAAAAGAGACTGTCCCGGCCAAAAGTCACCCTATGTTGCATGTACTCTTTGTAAAGGGGAGAATTCCACCCCTTATAATTTGCCTAAGAGTGGCTGGTTTGTCTCTGTTTGCTGTCTCACAGCTTTGGCTGCGCTGATCCAGTAACAGAACCACTCACCCTGTGGGGTAGGGCTAAGAGTGAAAGCTTACCAATGAGTGGAGTGGTGATTTTTATCATAAGGATGCTCACCCACGGGGAACTGGGGTGAGACCATCAACCCTCTTTGCCTAAGCCACTGAATACAACTAGTTAAAGCCTGAAGTCTTTAATTGGCCAAAATCCTCACTGGAAAAAATATGCCTCAATTTATATGAGGACAAACTGAATAAAACTTAAGGATTTGTCCAAATTATCTCCTGCAAAGTTAACAGGAGTCAGTGACAGACACATCATCTGTAAAAATCACTGGCACCTGGAGGATGGTGCTGTGGTGGAATACTATGACAACGTTACTCTTGGATCCATGATTCCCAGCTTGCACAAGCACACTCGCACTTGTGATCATTGAGCTAGTGTGCTAAAAATAGCAGTGTAGCCATGGTAGCTCAGACAGTGGCAAGTGGCTGCTGCATGGGCTAGCCACCCCAAGTATGTAACCATGGGCTCATGGCGGGTTTGTATTCGGGGTGGCTAGTTGTGCATCCTTCTTAGTCATTTTTGAAAATCCCACTAGGTGCCAAAATACATTTTTAGATGCCTAAAAAAATCTTTGAAAATCTGGCCCTGTCATGAATATAAAGGGAAGGGTAAACACCTTTAAAATCCCTCCTGGCCAGAGGAAAAACCCTTTCACCTGTAAAGGGTTAAGAAGCTAGGATAACCTCGCTGGCACCTGAACAAAATGACCAATGAGGAGACAAGATATTTTCAAAGCTGGAAGGGGGGAGAAACAAACATTCTGTCTGTCTGTGTGATGCTTTTGCCGGGAACAGAACAAGAATGGAGTCTTAGAACTTAGTAAGTAATCTAGCTAGATATGCGTGAGATTCTGTTTTGTTTAAATGGCTGATAAAATAGCTGTGCTGAATGGAATGGATATTCCTGTTTTTGTGCCTTTTGGAACTTAAGGTTTTGCCTAGAGGGATTCTCTATGTTTTGAATCTGATTACCCTGTAAGGTATTTACCATCCTGATTTTACAGAGGTGATTCTTTTACTTTTTCTTCAATTAAAATTCTTCTTTTGAGAACCTGATTGTTTTTTTCATTGTTCTTAAGATCCAAGGGTTTGGGTCTGTGTTCACCTATGCAAGTTGGTGAGGATTTTTATCAAGCCTTCCCCAGGAAAGGGGGTGTAGGGTTTGGGGAGGATTTTTTGGGGGGAAAGACGTTTCCAAGCGGGCTCTTTCCCTGTTATATATCTGTTAGACGCGTGGTGGTGGCAGCAATAAAGTACAAGGGAAAAAGGTAAAATAGTTTGTACCTTGGGGAAGTTTTAACCTAAGCTGATAAAAATAAGCTTAGGGGGTTTTCATGCAGGTCCCCACATCTGTACCCTAGAGTTCAGAGTCGGGAAGAAACCTTGACGGGCCCTAAGTATCATGTTATATATTTGGAGACAAAATAGATACATTAGTAATGTCATCCTATCTTAGAGAATCCAAATAACCCCACTATATGGACACATAGCATTGCCATCAAATTACATCTGAATGTAAGTACACAAAGGACAAGATAAAAGAAAGGAGACAGAAGAAAAGAAAAGAGGTGTTGTCGCTGATCATGTGGTTTTTACGTTGTACCCTTTTATATATATTAATTCTTAAAAAGCAAGGGATCATTAACTACCTTTTCTCTCCATACCTTGTACTGTTTGTCATTCTATTAATAATATGCACAGTCTTATTAAGCAAACTATCCAATTATTAATCCATTAGCAATTATAATGCACAAAATTCATTTGTGATGTCTCGTCAGTAGGCACGTATTTGACAGACTGTTTTTTTTATTGTCTAATTATGATTTAAAAGGTCGTCTTCCCAAACATAATGAGGAATTAATGAATTGTATTATCCCATAGTTTGCTCGGAGAACCTGCTCACAAATGAAGTGTAATTCCTGTTTTCTGCTTTGAAAACTCATCATAGCCTGTTTAAGTTTACTAGGTGTTGCTGCCCTTTTTCTGAGAGGAGCTGAAAGGTTATGTAATAAATGGCAGCAATTATGGTGTTACCAAAAATAGAACAATTAGTACAGTGAAACCCAAGTTGTAGTTGAGATGTACTCAGATGTCATTTGAGAAGGTCTTTGTGGATCTTGCATTCACCTTCTGATTGTTATAATATTCTCCTTTCTGCTAGTGGAGGTGTGTACTATCTGACAGCATTCAGCCACGAAAGTCTCTAAAGTGACTGTGTGGAAAAATAGCTTTGTGGTTAAGGCACCTGGATAGGTCTCAGGAATAGGGCTAGTCAAAAATTTTCCACTGAAACTTGGTTCAGATGGAAAATTGGGGTTGGATTAAACAAAAATCTTCACAGAAAGTGTATGCTCTCCTCAAAAACTTTTGATTATTTAATTGGAAAAATCCCCAAACCTGAAAAAGTTTGGCTGAACATTTTTTTGGAAAAAAAAATTGTCAAAAACTTCTGAAAATTCATTTTTTTAGTTTACAGTTTTTTGATGAAAAGTTGAAAATTTCACTGTTGAGGGCATGGGGGAAAAATACATTTTCTGTCTAGCTTCACTGAGAATCTGGAGACAGTCCCCAGTTCTACCACTTAATTTCTGTGTGACCTTGGACAAGACAGAAAAATTTTTTGTCTCCCAGTTTCCAGTCTGAAAATGGGGATCATAATACTTCCTTCCTCAACAGGGTGTTGTGAGGATACATTACTTGTCAGGTGCTCAGGTAGTGTGGTGATGGGGGTCATATAAGGTTTGAATCCAACAGAGGATTGAAGTGTGCATTCATGAACCTGAATAGTTAGACTGATGTGAAATGCCTTGCTAGGTAGATGAGGCAATGGAGAATGCTTTCAAAGAAAACTTCTATTTTTTGATGCCCCGTCCCCTTTCTTTCCTGGAAAGAAGTCCTCATAGATGCTTATTATTTTCCTTTTCCCTGCTTTCAGTGTAGTCATCATTCCTTTCATGAATGCTTAATCGCAGGCCAAAAGTCAGGGAGAATCTTTGTGTGTGGTGACACAAAGCAAAAGGCTTTTTTATGGCTCCACAGAACGGTGCGGGGGGAGGGGGCAGTGTCCAAAACTTTGTCTTATTGCAACACAGGGTCACACTATGGATAAGATTGAGAACCTCTAGTGCCCAGGAGTATTAATTCTTATGGGAGACTGTGTTGTCCAGTGGCTAGGGTACTGCCCTTAGGAATCAGAAGACCCGGGCTCTATTCTTGGCTCTGCTGTTTGACCTTGGGCAAGTCCCTTTTTTTTTAATGGGTTCTTTTTCTGCCCCTGACTCATTCTGTGGAACTTGGGTATGTTTTACTTCACAAGGGTGGTGTGAGGCTTCAGTCATGTTTAAGGTTCTTTGAAATCCTTGAATGAAAGTGTAGAGTGCATTAATTATTTGGATTTTTCACTATCAGAGCTTAAGCACTTATGGAGATGTCGGCAATGTTTTAATTGAAATAACTTACACCCAGACTGAGTGGCAATCATTTCATATAGAGCTTCAGATGGTGATTAGCCATTTGGACTCTGAGGATTGTATGTTTTACTGTTTCACTGTCTGAGCTGTGAGGATTAATAGATTGTTCTCCACTTTAAATGACATTCTATAACTCACTTAGGATATTAAAGGCACTGTGTTATGTCTTCTGCTTTACCATCTGAAGTGTTTTGTTAAGGAAACCTAATGGTTTGCTAGGAATTTCATTTCCTAGTCTTATTAGTCACAGGTAAATGGAATGAATACCCACGTCATTTTTAACAATGGATTCTCATCACCACTATCCAGCAGACACTCCAGTTTGTAGTGCTGCCCACTTAGATTGTTATATTTGGTCCCAGCAGAGAAGGAGATGGACACAGGAGCAGCTGATAGAAACCCAGCTGTTTGTGGCTGTGTCTTTATGGTTCAGGCAGCAAAACAGAAATCAAGGCCAGGTTTTGTACTGAGGAGGGGGATCACAGAGCAACCAAACATTTCAAGGGACAGGACATCACGGAGAGCTGTTCCTTTTCAAACATGTGCTGCTTGTGCAATTAAAAACTTCCTAGTACAAATGGTCACACTCAGAGAAACCAAGAATTAATATTTCATCTGATAGCAGTCACTAGACTATTGGCAGCTTCTTACTGGAATTTTTTTTTAAATCCCCCGAACTGGAGAAATGGTTCAAAAGAAATGGGGTGATCGTTGTTATGGGAAAATGAACACATCCAGTACATGGACAAGGAAATAGAGGAGAATTAAATACCTGGATATCTCTGCTATGTATCAATACTCATAGTATACACTCACTTGAAAAGAAACCATCACGTGAAAATGTTTGAATACTGATAGCTATAGTAGGGTTATTAAGGGAGTAAAGACAGAATTATTTTTCACTTAAAGAAAATCCCCAGGTCAGAATACCATGGCTGATGTAAGGAAGTTCCTCCTCTGACATGGTAAAAGTCTGCCCAATTCTTCTTAGTGTAAGCGCAACGTGCCTCAGGTGGCATGTGACCAGGATTCATCACCGAATTTGGTCCACTGGTTTGATCATTACCTTTCCGAGCTTGGTCCAGGTACTGATGAGGAGTGCGACATAAATGCTGATCCATGTCCCCGACCCTGTCCAATAGATAAACAGGACCGTATCATTGCAAAATAGAGAGACAAAGTGGGAGAGGTAATACCTTTTATTGGACCAGAAGACCTGAAGAAGAGCTCTGTGTGACTTGAAAGCTTGTCTTTCACCAACAGAAGTTGGTCCAGTAACAGATATTACCTCACCCACTTTGTCTAATATCCTGGGACTGACATGGCTACCACGACACTGCATCATTGCATAATGTCATTCTTAAAACACAATCAGTCGATTATAATATTTGTTACTATTGCATTGTCGGTGGAGGTATGAATGATGATTTGTAGCACTGCATATTCTTTCCTAAACACCCAATAAAATTAATCCCATCACTAAGCCCTAAACCCTTCTGTAGATGTAGAATACAATTCATTTGAGGTTGGATCATGCCCTAAAGCCAGGCTGGGCACTACTGGAGGAGGAAGGGAAGTAGAAAGGGGGACATTTGCCCCAAAATGATCTTCAAGGGTCCCCAAATTATTGTCAGAAAGGCCAAAATATGTACAAAGTTGTCCAGCTAAGCAGTGTAATAGCAATAAATTGGAGAGTCCTCATCTTTTATGTAAGCTATAAATCACAGCAAAATATTGATACAGTAGCCAAATTTTACTCCTTTAAACTCTAAATATCCAAGATTTTTCCATGGGTCTAATCTTGGAAGGTTATTTGTTTTAAAATAGCAACGCCAGTGCTCTAAAAATAACTACTTGCACTCCCCATAATGGGACCCGAGAGCCAGCCCTGCCCAAAGCATTAAGGTTTCCTAACCTTTCCAAAACTTGGCACTTTTGAAAATCCTGCTAGGGGTCAATCTGAATCTTTAGGAACCTAAATACATTTTAAAATCGGGACCTTTGCAATTTCCTGTGACAATGAGTTCCACAGACTAATAATAAGATGTAGGGGGGGGGGGAGAGTATTTTCTGGAAAAAAATGAATTTGACACCTTTTCGTCTTGCAGAATTCCAGTTATGTGTCAGGGATGCTGTCATAAATATAAATATAGCACCTTTCTGTATACAATGCTGTAAAATCCCTCCTGGCCAGAGGCAAAACCCTTTCACCTGTAAAGGATTAAGAAGCTGAGGAAACCTAGCTGTCACCTGACCCAAATGACCAATGAGAGGACAAGATACTTTCAAATCTGGAGGGGGGGCAGAACAAAGGGTCTCTCTATCTGTGTGATGCTTTTGCTGGGAACAGATCAGGAATGCAGCCTCACAACCCCTGTTAGTAAGTAATCTAGCTAGAAATGTGTTAGATTTCCTTTTGTTTAATGGCTGGTAAAATAAGCTGTGCTGAATGGAATGTATATTCCTGCTTTTGTGTCTTTTTGTAACTTACGGTTTTGCCTAGAGGGATTCTCTGTGTTTTGAATCTGATTACCCTGTAAGGTATTTACCATCCTGATTTTACAGAGGTGATTCTTTTACCTTTTCTTTAATTAAAATTCTTCTTTTAAGAACCTGATTGCTTTTTCCTTGTTCTTAAGATCCAAGGGTTTGAGTCTGTCTTCACCTATGCAAATTGGTGAGGATTTTTATCAAGCCTTCCCCAGGAAAGGGGGGGGTAGGGTTTGGGGGGATATTTTGGGGGAAGACGTCTCCAAGTGGGCTCTTTCCCTGGTCTTTGTGTAAGACGCTTGGTGGTGGCAGCATAGGGTTCAAGGACAAGGCAAAGTGTGTACCTTGAGGAAGTTTTTAACCTAAGCTGGTAAGAATAAGCTTAGGGGGTTTTCATGCAGGTCCCCATATCTGTACCCTAGAGTTCAGAGTGGGGAAGGAACCTTGACAGATGCCATGAGGTGGCCTTTATTGTGAACTGGTATGTTTAATTGATCATTGAGCACATTTTGCACATAAGCCATTATGTTGCATGCAAACAAATGGTCACACTAATATGCTATTTGAATGCTGGCATATTTGCCTCCTTGAATTTTAAAGATCTAATCTTGTGTACTGGAGTTAGAAACTGATGCCAGTTGCCAGAAATATGATTCATCAGCTGCCATCTCCAAACATTTAATTAGAAGTCAGGGCATAACAGTAATAACTTATCAGCATTATAGGGTGATTTGTCATATATTTACAAGCACCTGGGGGCAGGAATGGGAGGGGTCAAAGAACTTCACCTTGCTGAACAAAAGAAGGTTTGGTTTAGTGATCACTGATTCAATGTTGTTTAAATGTTCAGCTGAAAAAAAAAATGGAATGTAACGGTACATAAATTCTCCAAGGAGAAAATAAAGTGTGTATATACATCTATATTTTATGTCCTGAATGTTCTGCACTGTGACAAGGACATGGATGAAGTTATCTTATCCCAATGGCAATGAAACATTGATTAAGAGACTGGTAGCAATTGTGAATTGGCTGTTGCCAGCAAACCGTTACAGTTTACCCGCGTCATGTGGATGTGTTATCTACACCTGAAAATAACTCATTTGCTTCAGAAAATGATTTCCCTCCCTTCAGTCCAGCATTGCAGCTCTTCTTTTTAATTTCTTTTTGAGGGTGTGTTTTACTTTTTTATATCACAGAATTTTATATGCAAGATATTTTCTGTATTTAAAAGTTAGTTGAGTTAAAGAAGCAATTACTCCGAATGGTTGGAATTAGAGAGAGAGCGCTCCTGGGTTCCTAGTTCTGCCAGTAATTTACTGTGGACCTTAGGCAAGTCATAGAATCGTAGAATATCAGGGTTGGAAGAGACCTCAGGAGGTCATCTAGTCCCACCCCCTGCTCAAAGCAGGACCGATCCCCAATTTTTGCCCCAGATCCCAAATGGCTCCCTCAAGGATCGCTCTCCCTGCACCTCAGTTTATCTGTTGCCACCTCTGCTATTTTGTCATGAGTCTCATGATATCTGAGGTAATCAGGTGACTCCTGGACAAAAAGCCAAAATCTCAGCATTTTCTCAAAATGAAATATTCTGAAAATATTTCATTCCAATATTACTATAAAGTTTCATTTGTCGGTTTTATAGTCAAATGATAAAGTTGAAATGAAACATTCTGATAATTGCCTGAAAAAGTTTCAATTCATAGAACCATAGGGTTAGAAAGGACCACAGGGGTCATCTAGTCTATCCCCCTGCCAAGAATCAGGATGTGCTGAGTCTAAAAATCAATATGTTAAATCAGTGGGTACCTAAAAATGTTTCAATTTTGCCCAATCTTTTTCTGATTCTGTTCAATATCTTCATCAATGATTTAGATAATGGCATAGAGAGTACACTTATAAAGTTTGAAGATGATACCAAGCTGGGAGGGATACAGCGTGAGTTAGGTGACCAGTCACCGAGCATGCACATCAAATTACAAGCAGAGAGTGCTCAAAGTAATACTTGCAGCAAATTGGTTGTGAGCAATCCATAAGTTGAGGTATGTTAATATCAAATATGTTGAAACAGGGTGGGCTGCCCCTTTTGGGGCAGGAGGCTCGGGGTCAGCTAGCTCTATCATTGATCAGATGTAACTGAGGAGGGGGGCCTTTTGTCAGTAAGGAAGGGGGAGCAGGAGGGAATTGCCTGAGAGAGGCTAGCAAAGTTGCCATTGAAGGTAGGCAGTGGGAACCTGCTGGGGAGAAAAGGACCTCCCAGTAGAAAGCCAAAAAGTTTGCCAAAAGAGCAAAGAAAGATTCTGCAGAGCCAGGGCATAGCAGCAAAGAACTCATAGAAGGGGTGCTCACAAAAGGGGGCAAATGTATGTTTTCTTTTGTTTAGTAAGGACATGGTGGGACCACTGCTGAAGGTCATAACTGGAGGAGCCTTGACAGGGGCAGACGATCCTCTGTTTATGATTTTTAGTCCTTTGGGCATTGTCAGATTTGGACTCTGAGGACATCATCAGAGATTCTAAGGCCAGAAACGGTCATTGTGATAATCTTCTCTGTCCTACTGTACGTCACAGGCCATAGAACTCCCCCCCGCCCCAAATCCTAGTGCATATTGTTTAGAAAAACATCCAATGTTGATTTTAATATGGTCAGTGATGGAGAGTTCACCACAACCCTTGGGAAATTGTTCCAATGGTTAATTACTCTCGTTGTTAAAAATGTATGTCTTATTTTCAGTCTGAATTTGTCTAGCTTCATCTTTCAGCCATAGGATTGTGCTACACCCTTCTCTACTAGGTTGAAGAATCCATTATTAAATATTTATTAAATATATATAAGTAGGTACTTATAGACTGTAATCCAGTCACCCCTTAACCTTCTCTTTCAGCTCAAATAAAGTAAGTCTATCCATATAAGGCATGTTTTCTAATCCTTTAATTATTCCTGCAGCTCTTCCCGGAATCCTCTCTAATGTATCAACATCCTTCTTGAATTATGGGCACCAGAACTAGACACCGTATTCCAGCAGTGGTCACACCAGTGCCAAATACAGAGCTAAAATAACTTCTCTACTCCGACTCAAGATTCCCCTGTTTATGCATCCCACGATCACATTAGCTTTTTTGCTCTTAGCATCACACTGGGAGCTCACGTTCAGCTGATTAATCGCCGCAACCCCCAAATCTTTTTCAGTCACTGCTTCCCACGATAGAGTACCCCATTCTGCAAGTATGGCCGGCATTCTTTGTTTCTAGATGTACACATGTACATTTAGCCATATTAAAATGCATATTCTTTCTTTGTGCCCAGTTTACCGATTGCTCGGAATCAGTGACCTGACATCTCCATTATTTATTACTCCTGCAATTTTTGTGTCCTCTTCAAATTTCATCAGTGATTATTTTGTTTTCTTCTAGGTCATGGATAAAAATGTTTAATAGCATAGGGTCAAGAACTGATCCCTTGCAGGACCCCACTGGAAACAGACTGTTATCGAAATGAGGAGTTTGTGATGTCCCTGTTCAAGAGTCTAATGGGGGAAACTGAGGCACTGCAATGTTGGGTCTTGCCACCAGGTGGTGCTATGGGATGGGACATTGTGTGACATGTCTAATTGTTTGGAATCAGGAACAAATTCTTCAGAAAATAAACCTGTAGGCAAATAACTTGTTAAAAGAGAAAGGACTCAATTTGTTAAAGAAGGCTCAGATTTTCAAAGGAGCCTAAGTTAGACACTCAAACCCGGCTGAAATTCAGTGTGAGTTGGGCATTTCACTCTCTCAGCGGTTCCTGAAAATCTCACTCTAGATGATTTCCTGTTCATGGTCTATCTGGTTCTATTCTCAAACAATCCATGGACTGAAATATGTTTCCAAAAAAAGAAAAAGGAATAAATACATTTGCACGAAACATAAATCAAGTATTTCACCAGATTCGTGGAAATAGTGATCAGTTTTCAAATGGAATTTGCCCGGTGAATTTTTCACTACCGTCACCCAGCTCTGCCCACAGGGGCATTGTGAAGCTTACTGACGAATGTTTCTTAAAGCACATTGAGATCTGCAGGAGAAAGATCCTTGGATGTAAGAGCAAAGCACTATTTTTAATTTCAGGGATATCTCTGTTACTTAAGTATTAAGTCTGCCTGCAGGCACCCCATGCCAATTAGAAGTGTTCTTTCCTTTAGTTACTGCATTTAGTTAAGTTCACGCCATCTGTTCCCATGGTCAATAGTCTTCTATTGATTCTTCTTCAGTATGAGAAATTCACAGGCTGAGCCGTAAAACAACTCTGAGACTGCTCATAGAACCTTTCCTCACTGTAACTCAGCTAATCGCTTGGCACTTACGTCAGTACTGCAGAGAACTTTTCGTTGGTGGGAGTTTTGCCATTCACTCCAATGGGAGCAGGATTTGGGCCTGGGACTGCCTGAGTTCTTGAAGTTAAGTGTGTGCTTAAATGCTTTGTTGGTTCAGTGCCTTAATCTATTGGTGCTTTCAGTGTAGTTTGCAAGAAGGCTTCCTTCCTACCCCTTCATTGGGTACGTCTATAATGCAGTCTAGCTATCTCGCGTCCCAGAGCAGTGAAGCTGGAGCAGTGAGCACTGCAGCTTGGGCTGGTCCCAGGGTTCCAGGCAGGCTTGTCCATCCTGAGCTGAAGCCCATGTTGCTGTAATTTAACTGCTCCAGGACCCAAGCAAACGAGGTTAAATCGAGCTTGGGTATGTCTACTTGAGCTGTAATTACATGACAGACCTACCCCGGGTCACCACAGGAGGCATTACGTTTTCATGGACGAGCCTCCTACCTTTGAGCTGGTGCATCGTCATCGACTGTCTAATTGCTCTGTGTTTTGAAGCTTATCTCACATCAAGGGCGTGTCTGGTGTGAGGAGGAATCAAACACCTTGGGAAAGTTGTCTGTGATGGTTAACAACTCATAAGAACGGCCATAATGGGACAGACCAATGGTCCATCTCGCCCAGGATCCTGTCTTCCGACAGAGGCCAATGGCAGGTGCTTCAGAGGGAATGAACAGAACAGGTGATCATCAAGTGATCCATCCTCTGTTGCCCATTCCCAGCTTCTGGCAAACAGAAGCTGGGGAATGGGTAACTCAGGTAGCGAAGAAAAAGTGAAGATAGGGCATCTTTCTTAAAACATCCATCCTTCTCCCCCATATTATCTTTTCCATGAATCAGAGCATGGCCTTTTATCAGGAAACTACAGAGAACACAGCCACCTGGTAATTAAGCTAAGTTTCATCAGCTTGATTTCTCAAAGGGTTGTGGTGTTTTGTTTTTTAATTTAACTTTAATTTACACTGGTTATAAATAGGAAAGACTCTTGCAAGAGGACAGCATTGGTGATGAATCACTCCAAACTGCCTAGTGGGGTCCAAGGTCTGATGATGACAATGATAAGGACACACTGCTATGGATGTGAATCTACTCCAGGATGTGGGATTCCCTAAATTGCTCACGAGGGTAGTCATGTAGCTAACTGTGATTGAGTTCTCTTGCCAATACGGTAAATTCAGTCCATCTCTTCAAGCCTCAGGACTGTCAGAAGTTCCTACACAGATGAATCTTTTATAGATAGTCTGAGATTTTGGTGCTGCTCCACTTTAAGGAGACACAAAAGTCAGGGCACAATTCACTGTTGCTTCATACCTTGTGCAGTTGTGACAGCTGCCATCTGTGCATACTAGTAGGTTACCCACTTCCGCTGCTCAAAGGAAGCTCGTCTCAACCATCCAAGACTCTCAGTGGTTCAAATGCTGGATGAGCTGCTCTTTTGGCCGACACGCCAGGGATTGAACCAGAGCTCGCCAGAGCTAAATCATAGAATCATAGAATATCAGGGTTGGAAGGGACCTCAGGAGGTCATCTAGTCCAACCCCCTGCTCAAAGCAGGACCACTCCCCAACTAAATTATCCCAGCCAGGGCTTTGTCAAGCCTGACCTTAAAAATATCTAAGGAAGGAGATTCCACCACCTCCCTAGGTAACGCATTCCAGTGTTTCACCACCCTCCTAGTGAAAAAGTTTTTCCTAATATCCAACCTAAACCTTCCCCACTGCAACTTGAGACCATTACGCCTTGTTCTGTCATCAGCTATTACTAAGAACAGTCTAGATCCATCCTCTTTGGAACCCCCTTTCCTTTCTCTGGCCCTTGGATCAGCAATAAAATAGCTAACGAGGCTGGCATTGAAAGGATCAGAGTTATTAACAAGCCCTTTTAGTAAGCTGAACCGTTTGCACCGCTCATAGATAATGTGTCACGGTGTCTGTAGACTTGGGCAGAAATCAGCACCTTGGTTGACCCTTCATTAATGTTTTGGAGGTTACTGTTGCAGCTATAAGGGCTAGATACTCATGCATGAGCTGCTACAGCTTGAGCTACGATAACAAGGCTTTGTCACTCATATCCTCTGTGGATCAATGCAGTGGGGGACCTGTAACACTAAGTGAGTTACATGGTCACTTACAACAGTGCAAAAAGGATATAAAACCCTGGAATTCTCACTTTGCACTGGTGCAAATCACTGCACATGTACAGGCTGCTGTCATGTAACCCCGCCCCCCCCCCGGTCTGCTCTAATGTACGCCTGCCCAGCCCTAGAACACAGGGGCCCCTGAAAGTCAATGGCAAAACTCCCCCTGAGTCCAATAGGACCAAGGTTGCACCCAGGAAGTGGAATAGTGGTTTAAATCTCAGGGCAGGAGCAGGGTAACTGAGAGTCTGGTGCACAGTTCCAATTAAGTGGAGAAGAATTAATCTTTGACTCATAAATATGAATGTACCTCTTCTTAGCAAAAACTCAATTAGTAGCATTCTCATTACTAAATAAAAGTGTAGTCAATTATCCCGGCAGAGTGGTATTTTCAGGTAGTCTGCATCCAGCACAACAGCTAGAAGAGAGGAAAGAGGTTCGGTTCTATTCTATTCTATTCTGAATCTTATACCAAGCTCATCACTGTAGTATCTGAGCACCTTCCAGTAATGCATTAAGCAATGTGACTGTCACGTGTGGATTGTTCTTTCATCCTCTCCCCAAGGACATTGTGTGTACAGTGGAGGGTTTTGTTTTGATAGGGGTTTTGTTGTTTTTATCTACATGTATTTATGTTAGAGAAGGGGTTCAGACAAGTGAGCCTTGCACTTGAAGCAGAAGGGATGAACTCTGTGATAGTCCTTTGGTGCCATGGGAGTTTATTCCACAGGCACAAACTGGCCCCAGGGAAAGCTCTGTCTCCCGCACAGATGAGCTGTAAACCGTAGTTGAGAGACAGGTGCAGAAAGAGAGATCTTCAGCTTAAAACACAATACGGCCCAGCTTGAATGCAAACGGTGACTGTATGTTGGATATTCATGTCTTCTCCCCTCCCCTGCACAGAGATTTCTTGCACTAAATGACACCAGTCACAGCTATGAAGGAGGAAGGGGACAAAAATAATCTGCTGTTCATAAACGTGTAACTTCCGAATATAGCAATTTAAGAGCAGAGCGATTAAAACTTTCTGTTTCATATAGATGTACTGTGGCATAGGGCTTAATTTCAGGACTCACTGTGCTTTTTGAATATTTCACAGTGGTACCTGCCAAGCAAGGATTGGAAAATGAGATCTGTGCAAACAAAAGCAAGTCTCCTAAAAATAAAATTGGGGAGTGAAATGGAGTGGGCTTTAGGTTTACTGGAATGCAAAGAAAATGCTGCTGGATGAAGCAATTTTAGCTTTGGTTTAGAGATTCAGGAACCTATATGAGTAACCTATTACCTTCTACTGCCACTGCTGTGTCAGCCAATCTTCTGCTTGCTGTGCTTGAGTATAGGTTTCTCATTCAAACAAATAAAACTTGGAAGTGGAAATATATTCCCAACCTTTCCGTGCTGTTTCTTGAAATTAATAATCAGCTTGGTAAAGCTATTGTGAGGGGCACAGTGAGGGCAGGCCAGTTTAAGATAGACCATTATTGGGTCTTTTTTAATGGAAAGAATGCAGGTCTCCATTGAAAAAGGGCCTCCTCCTGACCTGTGATTTTATGGGCTCAATTTCATGCTTGAAGTCTTGAACGCACAATTAATTGTTGTGTGGCATGTTGGACTGAACCCACTGATCAGGTAGACAAGCACGTAAATGGAGTAAATATCTCACTAGGAGTGCATGGAATTAGACCCACGGATCAAGTATTTAGACATGTAAATGGATGTCGTACTACACTAGAAGTTAGGGGACTGGGTTCTATTCCCTGCTATACCAGTGACTTGTTGTGTGGTCTCGGGTAATGGCTGGTCAACGCTTAAAGTGACCGAGCTACGTCGCTCAGGGGTATGAACAATTCACACCCTTCAGAGACTTCGCCCTGATCCGCACTACAACCTTTGCCAGTATAACTATGTCACTCCAAGGTGTGGAAAATCCACAGCCCCGTGTGACGCAGTTCTACTAATTCTTACTTATTGTCGGACAGTGGGCAGCTAAAGAGATGGGCCCAATAAGTTAATTTAACCCCCACCCTCTTTGAAAGAGGAGGGGACGTTCCAGTCCCGGCCGTGGTTGAGTTTCCTGGTGAAAATAAGGGTAATCTTTTGTTCACTTCCTTTGCTCTATGCTTTGATTTTTCTCTCTCTCTCTCAGGCACTTATGATTCCTGTTACCAAAACATTTGTATACCTAACAATCTGTAATGTATTTATCCTCACAAACACCCCTGTGAGGTAGGAAAGTGCTATTATTTTCACTATTCAGATGGAGATATGACACAAAAAGACTAAGTGACTTGGCCAAGGTAATATAGGGAGTATGTAGCTTGAATGGAGATCTCCTGAGTTGTAGGCTAAGGCTGTAATCAGAGCCGTCTCTTGGGTACAGCGAGTCAGGGCAACCGCTCCAGGCCCCGCGCTTTGGGGGGACCCCACGGGCCACCAGTGTGATTGGCCGGCGCTGGGCGCAGTTGGTCCCGGAAGTGACAGATTCGTCACTTCTGCCCCGGGCCCCGCACCACCTTAGGGATGGCCCTGGCTGTAACCATTGGACCAACCTTCCTCCGTGACTTATTGGGGATTTTTTGCAGATTTGCATGCCGTATTTCTTGACTTGCACAGTATGCAAGGTTTTGCATATGAGGGAAAATGCCTGA
The DNA here is from genome assembly GCF_015237465.2 of Chelonia mydas. Classification (NCBI taxonomy): domain Eukaryota; kingdom Metazoa; phylum Chordata; order Testudines; family Cheloniidae; genus Chelonia; species Chelonia mydas. The sequence goes on along the minus strand of NC_057859.1, from coordinate 9,341,378 downwards.
TTTTTGTCATTGTTATTGTTCATTGATGAAATGCTAATTATTTCCAGAGTAATAGAGCTCCTGCCATCTCAAAAGCCATCTCATCCTTTCATTACACTTAAATGTTTGGCTGAGATTTTCAGAGCTGCCTAGGTGATTTTGATGCAGTTACTTTTAATTTTAACTGGAATTGGGTGTTGAAATCACTTCCCCTGTCTTGAAAATCTCAGCCTTCAAGACTTGAGGCTGAGCTTTGTGAAGCTCCCCATACCCCAGCAATTCTTAGAGCTGCCCAAAGGTGTTCCATAGGAAATGTATCAAAAGGAACAGAAAAACACAATTGAAATGGTAAAGGAGAACATACCAATCAAACATAAGTTACTGGGCTCCCCAGATGTAACTGGGTGAAATCTCTTGACAGGTGTTATACAAGAGGTCTGACTAGATGACCTAATGGTCCCTTCTGATCCCTTCAAATGTGTGAATCAGAACAGGCCACTTCACTGTCTGTGGCATTGACCAAGATCTGATATTGCAGGTGAAGGCAAACAAACCCAAACACCTTAAAGAGAATATCACTCACCTAGCTAATTGTGCAGTGTTGTAAATTCTCTGTCCCTCGGAGTCTTTAAGTTCAGACTGGGGGGGAGTCCTGGCCCCAATGAAGTCAATGTCTTTCTGAGGCTATGTCTACTCTTTGAGCTGGGGATGCGATTTCCAGCTTGAGGAGACATACCAGCACTAGCTCTGATTGAGCTAGTATACTAAAAATAGAGGGTAGCCGTAGTGATAAGGTATGAGGGTGCAGAAGGGGTTAGCCACCCATGCACATGCTTAATGTCTTGGATGGATTTAGACATGGGGTGGCTAGACCCTCCTGCTGCTCTTGCTCCAAGGCTACCCTCAACGTTGAGCGTTCTATCTCATTCACAGCTGCTTCGGGTATGTCTCCTCAAGCTGTGAGTCAGACCTGCAGCTTGAGGTGCAGACATGCCCGTAAGGAAATGCTCGAGCTTGACCACAAGTTGTTGAATAGCTGCACGAATCACTGGATGAAATCCTATGGCCTGCATTATGCAGCAGGAAGTCAGACCAAATGATCCATACGGTCTCTTAAAAGTTTATGAATCTATATGGAGAAAAAAAAAAACCTCTCTCGGCCCTGTGCTCACCAGTTTATGCCTCGTTGAATGAGATTTGATCGCTCCGTATTTAGAATCCATTAACACGAATATTATTTCTGGTTGCAGTAGGAGATGTCTGTGGTGTAAATGTATCTTTAAGCAACCCTGCAATTCCTGTAGGATGCAGTAGGTACTCAGCGAGTGTACATTGGTGTAGCTCCGTTGACTTCAATGCTGAAAATCCTGGACCTAGGAAACCACTAAGCAGAAGTACGTTTTTTGGTAGCTCATAAATGGAAGGGATTGCAGGGCTCCAAGGACTGGTAATGGGCTATGGCCCTGATCACTCTCAGTTCACCGGTTGGAATTTAGCCCAGTCGTGGATGAGGTACAGTACCCTGGTGGGGACAGTGTGAGGGGCTCGGGAACTGCTGCTGCCCAGGCTATACTTGCTCTGAAAATAAACAACTCATTTATTTCCCACGGCTGCCAGCTCAACCCCTTTCAGGAGCATCATAGGGGATAATCATCATAAACTTGAAATTCCCTTTTACATGATTTGAGCGTAAAAGCTGTAGCAATGACGGAAGGGGCTGAGCCACCTGGTTCAGACCCCGATCCAGATTTTGAACAATCCAAAATTCAATAAGTGTGAAATTGTGACCATCTTTACATGCTCCATAGTCCCCTGCTTGGGCTGCATGCACTGTTACAGCACAGGCTAGGAGAGGAAAGAAGCCTCCATGGGGTCTACTGCTCTCCGTTGCATACATATGGGAAGGGAGCGGGTAAAATCCGGACTCCCCATTGCACCTGCCAGGACAGCTGAACCGACGTTGAAGGGGGAATAATCTCTGCAGGTTATTTCCGCCCTGGAGAAAGGACAGAGCCAGTGACCAGCCTGGGGCTTGGAGTCACCATTCTGCCCCTGCCCTACTCCTGACGCAGGACAGCTACGGGCTTTCCCTTACTTAGGGCTCAACTGCATAGTTACCATAAACCCTAAGGACTCAATTCTGCAAGTCATGGAGTGTCTCTTACACGGTGATGAGCAACACGTAACTTCCCTGAAGTCAAAAGGGGTTAAGGGCATTCAGTCCATCGCAAGATAAAATCGTGAGGATCCCATTCTGCCTTGCCCTACCTTGTAGAGCACAAAGCGGGTATGAAGCACTACCAAGCCCTGACTTTGGTACAAATGACTCCATGTTGTGCAGGGCAAGGGTGAATCAGAACCTTATTGGCCAGTACTTTTTCCCTGTGTCTTGCTGAAAACCAAGGTGGCAGTTGCCTCTAAACACTCATTCTCTCGCTGATAAAGGTTGGGATTTTTCCCCCCCTGCAGAACTTCCAACCAACCATAAAACATTCAGGGGTGTCAGTAAAAAGATCTATGTCCTAATGAAGAGGGATGTCTCCTCTGAGCTCTGTTGGTTGCCAAGAAACTACTTTTGCAAGTGTGGAAATCTCCAACCACTCCTAAAATAATTGACTGGATGGACACTGGGTGACCTAGCTGCTCTCCAAATGATTTCCTGGAACGTGTGCTCAGGCACCGGGGTAATGCATGCAATATAAATGCCGAGAGAGAGAGACTGCCAGCAAAATGGATGCCTTTAACTAAATGGATTCAAATCCTGTTTGTGCCGGGGAAGCAACATAGTTTAACAGATAGCATACTGGACTGGAGACCTACCTGCTTACACTGGCTTTGCCAACGGACCTGCTGTGTGATCTTGGGCAAGTCCACTTCACCGCTCATTCCCTTCTCACCCTGTGACTCTCTCTCTCTGTTGTAAATTCTTCAGGGGATTGTCTCTCACTAGGGGAATGTCTGCACCAGCGGTTCTCAAACGTATTCAGGCCCCCCTTCTTTGTGTCTGAAGTAGTTTTAGGCCCCTCCCCCCCACAAGTACAGACACCAATTTAAAAAAATGAACATGCAACTCTCACTAAATATTAAAAACAGGAAGGCATTGATTCAAATAGAGCCAACAATCCTCTGTAATAAGAGCAAAAGCAAAACTGCAGTTGTGGTCGCTGCTTACAATTAAATATGCACACCACACTGTAGAAAACAGATTCATGTACAGATGGCAACGACTTTGTATAACACTATGCAAGCTTAACAGAAATCCATCAAAATGCACAGCGCCATTTGAGGACCTGATATATCCGGGGGAGTCAGCTTTGCTCGTTAGTCATTGCTGAGGGGTAAAAAGTATGCAGCTTCCCCCTAACGCTTCTCACACCCCACCCCGAATACATTCCATGCCTCCCCGGGGGACCCCCTCCCAGTTTGAGAACCTCTGGTCGACCCTACAACGACAGTGCTGTGGCTATATCACCGGAGTGCTGCCTGGCAGGAATTCTGGGCAACCTGACAAGCACAGCTGGCCTGCAGCAGGCTGCTTGACTGGCTACCATCCCGGTTCAGTTGGAAGAGTCAGCAGACTGGCCCTTAAGTCCAGCAGCAGCCATAGCCGTTCAGTAGTTACTCAAAGCATTTGTCCATTGCTGTGATAGGACCTGATTGTATCCCACTCTGCTCCTGACTTGGCCCCAGACTTACTCCTGCCTCACTCCAGGTAATTCAGCTCTGGCACCAGGTCACTGACTCCAGTTCTGACCCTGGGCTCCAATCCCTGGCTACCAACTCCTGGTCCTAACCACTCGGCCTGACTCCTGCTATGATCATTGAGCCCGAGTCCTGCTCCAACTACTAGCCATGCCCCAGCCACAGGACACGGTGGCACAGAAGCTTTCTACATTGACGGAAGGGGTTTTCCTTTCATGTAGTTGATCCACCCCTCCGAGAGGCAGGAGTTAGGTTGACAGACAGAATTCTTCCAGCGACTTAGCTGCATCTACACTGGGGGTCAGGTTGACCTAACCCGTGGCAATTTTTTCACAGCCCTAAGCAACGTAGCTAGGTCGATCTAGTTTTTAAGGGTAGACCAGCGCTTAGCGCAATGGGGGGCTCTGACCTCAGTTGGGGCCTCGAGGCACTAATACAAATAACAACAATAGTTAAGTTCCTGGATCAAAAGTGAACCTTGCAGATCATTTATCCCTGTGCAAAGTCAATCAGAACTGGCAGCATTTTACGCTCACTTGGTGTTTACTCCACCCAGGTCTCAATAGCACAAGGTGCAAGGCAATGGGGAGTCAGTATTGTGTATGTACTGTCTTGTAGCCAGCAAAGCAAGGAGCGATCAGAGTGCTGCACTCATCTATTATAGTCCAATATTTTTCCCATTTATATAAAATACTTGGGCCAGATCTCCATCTGGCATTACTCCATCAAAGTCAATGGGGAGTTATGGCTTGAGATCTGATCTCTCGTGATATTTTTGTTATAAGCTGTGCAGTCTGAACCTCAGGTATAAAACCCTTGGGAGAAAACTCTCCGGGTGAAAGATTTTTTGTAAGATTTGTTGTTGGACCAGACAATCCATTTCACCAGCTAACAGCTAATTTACACGGGTCTATACAGCTCATACAAAGGTTTTGTTTACTTCTAAAGAGAAAACCTGTCGGCCAGTGGTTCTGTGTGTTTCCTTTCATTGATTCTCATAAAACTAAAGTTGTGAACTGTGGCTTTTGAAAAGCTCTCCTGCTTTCTCATACATAACTTACTTTTTTTTTTCTGTATTTACAGGACACAGTTGCCAACTTTTACACAGTAAATAAGCACCCTGACTTTCACAATAAGTTAAAAATCAAGCCAATCCCATTTCAAAACCAGGCTAAAACAAGCTAATCCCTAAGAACCCCAACGCTCTACGTGACTAGATCCCTCCAGCGTGCAGTCTGGGACTGTGGTGGGCCCGCTGTGCACTCCTGACTCTCTCCCCCACTTGCTCCTGCTTGCCGGGAGCTGATCAAAAAACAGAAGCAACAAGCTACAAGCCAAAAACTAGCCAACTAGCAACTCACAAGCCAATTAAGCCCAAAACAAGCCCAATTTCAGCGGTTTCTTCATGGGTTTGGCATGTCTGTTACAGAAGATGAAAATCCAACGTAACGGCTATTTAACAAAACAGAAAACCAGATCAAGGCATATTTTTGCAGTCCTTTCTTTTCAAGCCTCTGATATTCAGGAATCAGGAGTTTGGAGGGTTAACAGATTTCATGGTCTCCGCAGTCTAGTCATCTTGCAAGCACTGCCGCTGCCGTGTTGATCCCCTGCCCTCAACTCTGTGGTGTATGAGGCCCCATTTTTTAGAAAGCAAAAGCAATTTTACTGTAGTCTCTGTGATTTAAAGCTTTGTTCCCTGATAAAACACAAAAAAACCTCTGAAGATTTAAAAGCTGTACCACCAGGTTTTTACAACACCCAGAGCCCCGGCTTGTAGTTGTACTACACTTTTGTTGTTGTTGTTGTTGGCCAAAGTTGTGTGAGAAGTTTTCGTAGTTGAGGAGAGATTCTTGGGCTGAGCATGGGTAAAAGGAGTTCTACCCAGATCTGACAGCAGGGCATAAAGTTAAGCACATGCATAAGTCTTTGCAGGATGGGGGTCAAAATAGGCAAGGGATTAAGGGGGAGGAGGCTTATCCAAGGTCACGTAGCTGGTCAGTTTCAGAGCTGGGAATAAATGCAGGTCTCTTGGATCCCGGTCTGCTTTTTGTATCAAATCTGCGATCGTGATGTCGCTCAGTGTCATGATAGTAATTATTCAAGATGTAGCATTTCAAATATCCACACAAATAACCTAACGCTACTGTTATACGTTTTTTGTGATAACAAAAAGTAGCTTAATGAGTATCATAAAGTAGCTGTTGTGAATAAAATCTGTCGTTACTCCTCTGCTTCGGCCCAGTTTCTGCAGGAATGAGTTATCGGCATTAGTTATCGCTCTTTTTTATAGTTATAGCCTGTAATTTCAGACTTTAAATACTCTAAAGCATAAACAATGCTAATTTAATTATGAAGCTCGAGTTGCTGGAATTTGCATGCAGAGGAAGAAATCATTAATAAAGTTTATACAGAGAGAAACTTACAATAAGAATTAACATTTTCTGCATTCCTAGTATAGTGGAGTTTAACGGTCTCTTCTTAGCCAAGGCCAGGACGTAGAAAGATGCCAGGCAGCTCAAGCTGTGTTAATCGTTGTGAGCCACAGCAAGCCAGAGAGAACCACAGAATCTGTCCGCACCAGCCGTTAAAGAATCTCCTTTTTGTATTCATTAAAGCCAAGCCCTGTCTCCTCTTTACCTTGAGGGACTTTACACGTGAAAGTGTAGAGATGGGTTTGAACATCTCCAAGCGTTGGGGAAGTCTAGCTCTTGAGCCTAGTCCTGTGGCTCATATAAAGCTGCCCTCAACATCACACAAAACCTGTCCCCACCACACAGTCTCCCAGCTAAATCTTCACATCTCCCGCTTTGTTGTTCAAACCATTGTTTTACTTTAATCTTGTACGTTTCACCCGCTGTGGAGTCTTTTAGGTAAGTCTTGCACTAAAGGCTTATTTCCTTCCTTAAGCAATGGACTTCTCTATGGAGGAGTAAAGAAGTTTTGGCAACAACAGGCTGAATCATAGACTATCAGGGTTGGAAGGGACCTCAGGAGGTCATCTAGTCCAACCCTCTGCTCAAAGCAGGACTGATCCCCAATTTTTGCCCTAGATCCCTAAATGGCCCCCTCACGGATTGAACTCACAACCCTGGGTTTAGCAGGCCAATGCTCAAACCACTGAGCTATCCCTCCCCCCGAGGAACTGTTTCGTTTGGTTCATTTTTGCTCGGAACTTGCCAAAACCAGTAACTTCCCAGTACAAGCTACTTGGTAACATAGACTTAAGCATATGCTTCCATCCCTGTTCAGCAAAAGCACTTCAGCACATTCTTAATTTTAAGCATGTATTTAAGTCCCATTGAAGTAAAAAAGTCAAAACCAGAAACTCCCAGTCCTGGCTACTTGACTTCTCGACACTGAGGCCCCAATTCAGCAGAGCACTTAAATATGTATTAACTTTAAGCACATGCGTAAGTCTTGTTGGAATCTTTGGAGCAGGGACTCTTATGATGTGTCTGTACAGTAACTAGTACAGGGGGCCTGATCTTGGTTGGCAGGGGGCCTCTATGCACTGTTGTAATACAACTAATAGTAACAATAAGTGTACTGAAAGTGATTAAGGATGTTGAATTGTGATAAGAGGCACATTAATATACCCCATGCCTCACTTCCCAATCTGTAAAATGGGGATAATGCTTCCTTACCTCACCAGGTGGTGTACTACAGATTGTGAGGTGATGGGATTCTTTGGTGATTCGTGCCATGTAAGCAGATGGATAGATACATAGATTGCTGGCCAATATTGTCTTATTGTTTCCTTGGGCTCCCCACATCTGTCTGAATCTGCCAGTTGTCTCTTGTCATATACTTCGATTGTAAGCTCATTGGGGAGGGACTATCTTTTTGTTTTGTGTTTGTAAAGTGCATTGCACAGCAAGGTTCTGGTCCATGACTGGGGTTCCTAAACACTACGATAATATACATTTGTCAAGGTTCCTTCCCCACTCTGAACTCTAGGGTACAGATGTGGGGACCTGCATGAAAGACCCCCTAAGCTTATTCTTACCAGCTTAGGTTAAAAACTTCCTCAAGATACACACTTTGCCTTGTCCTTGAACCCGATGCTGCCACCACCAAGCGTTTTAAACAAAGACCAGGGAAAGAGCCCACTTGGAGACGTCTTCCCCCAAAATATCCCCCCAAGCCCTAAATATCCCCTTTCCTAAGGAAGGCTTGATAAAAATCCTCACCAGTTTGTACAGGTGAACACAGACCCAAACCCTTGGATCTTAAGAACGAGGAAAAAGCAATCAGGTTCTTAAAAGAAGAATTTTAATAGAGGAAAAAGTAAAAGAATCACCTCTGTAAAAATCAGGATGGTAAATACCTTACAGGGTAATCAGATTCAAAACATAGAGAATCCCTCTAGGCAAAACCTTAAGTTACAAAAAGACACAAAAGCAGGAATATACATTCCATTCAGCACAGCTATTTTACCAGCCATTAAACAAAAGGAGATCTAATGCATTTCTAGCTAGATTACTTACTAACTTTTTACAGGAGATCTGACCTGCATTCCTGATCTGTTTCTGGCAAAAGCATCACACAGACAGACCGATCCTTTGTTCCCCCACCTCCAGCTTTGAAAGTATCTTGTCTCCTCATTGGTCATTTTGGTCAGGTGCCTGCAAGGTTATCTTAGCTTCTTAACCCTTTACAGGTGAAAGGGTTTTGCCTCTGGCCAGGAGGGATTTTATAGCACTGTGGACAGAAAGGTGGTTACCCTTCCCTTTATATTTATGACATTTTATTATATTATTATTTGCAGCACCTCCCTCTTCTTCAAGATATTCAAGATGTATCTAAGTAGCACAGAAAGATCTCCTCACTAAGAGAACAGAAGAAACTAAACTCCTTCCCTAACTCAGCTGGTTTCTCTAATGCAGCAACCTTTTGGGAATACAGAAGGACATTGATGATTTGCTGCTAAATGGGGCTCTCTCCAATTCACTTTATTTTTTATTTATTTTGGCTTGTCCCAGGCAGATTCTAAGACAGGTTTAGACGTTCCCATAAACCATTCACGCTCTCCCAGAATGAAACAAAGGAGTTCACTTCTATGTTTTGATAATTCAACTTGCCCGGGATTAGCTGTTTCTTTAATACATAAATCTCTTTATAAATACAGTTGTTTCTGACACAATAAAATGCTTTTATGAAGCTGAGAGGAGGCAGAGCACTAGCTGCAGGCATACAGTTAGCTGAATAAACATAGCACAAGCAAGACCTCTCACAGCTTTATTCCATGCAGTGCTGGGAAGGTACCATATAGATCTAGCTCGCTGTTTTACCGCACTTCTCTGCTGTAGATCTCAAAGCACTTTACAAAGGAGGTGAGAATCCTGATCCCCGTTTTACAAATGGAGAAAGTGAGGAACAGAGAGTTGAAGTGACTTGCCCAAGGTCACCCAACAGGCCAGTGGCAATGCCAGAAATGGAATCCAGGGTTCCTGAGTCCAAGGCCAGCACTCAGTCGACTAGGCCATATTACTTTCCCATTTGTATTTCCAATCGCAAACATTCAAAAGTCCCCAAATCATGAGCTTGGCTTTAAAATTATGAAATTATTTTTTCAATAAATCATCAATTTTTATTTGCTCTTCTGGCTTTTGAGACTTTAGGGTTCATTTTCAAGCTTTTCTCTGCAAGCATGAAAGCTAAATGCTTTTTTTAAATGAAAGTGTAAATACTTACCTAATCAGAGGACTCCAGGAGCTGGGGCTTTGAGAAAAACACCAAATATCACAAGAGCTGTCAATGCTTCACCACACAGCAAGGCCAAATGGAAATCTTCCCCATCTGGGGAGTGACCCAAAGATGAGCGCTCAACCCAGGTGCTCAATTTGTCCTCCTTGCTTGACCTACTTTTTTCCCCTCTTTGCCACTAACCAAATGTATTAAAAATGATATAATACGCTGCATGCAGCTATGCTCCTATTGAAAGTTGAGATGGTTTTGAGATCACTGGTCTCATCTTCCCTTCAGCCCTTTTGTGCCAGCTAGGCTGGTACAAAGAATCCTTAGGGTAAGCGCTAGGGAAGAACATCAGCAAAGTGGGGCACAGCGTGGGCTCTGCCACCTTTGCAAATGCTACCCCTGTCTCCCAGCATGAGGGTAATTTTTGGGTGAGCTCAAAGACAGAAGGACAGACAGTTGGGGCCCAGCTAGAATGGACCTGCACCCTGATGATTCTGCGCCACTCCAATCGCTCATAGGAGTTAACTGAACACCGCTACATCTTAGGGCCGTGAGTAGGAATGGTGCAAGCCACTTTCTCTGTCTCTGCACTGGTGGATCTGGCCCTGAGATTACAGTGTGTTGAGGGTAAGTGCCAAGGGCCCTGATCCAGCAGAGCACTGAAGCAAAAACTGAACTTTGAACACATGACTCGTTCCCCTGAAATCAAGGGGACTGCTGTATCCCATGTTTAAGCACTTTGCTGAGCTGCGGCCTGAATAATTACATTGCCATTGGGATAGCCCGGGCCCGAATGTCTACACAGCTGGTTTCAGTGCTGTAGTGTGAGCCCTGCAAGCCCGAATCTGTAGACCCAGGCTCTGAGACTTTTTGCTGTGGGCTGCCGTTTGTCATGTAGCTGTACCCTGAAAGTCCCAGCACTGGGTTATCGGGAAGCGGCAGGCAACCATGTAGGAGACAGTGTTCCTACCCATTGTTAAATATGTGAAGTTTTATTTTTTTTAAAGAAACCCAACAAATCGGAGTTTCTCTAACAAGTATGGATCCTGGAAATTATCAGTGTCTCAGCCCTTCCTTCAGCACCTCTTTGGCTTCTCCAGAGCAGAGAATTTCTCTCATGCCAATTTTTGCAGTGGTTTAAGTAGCGTGGAAAGATAAATTATGAAATATGTATCAGGATTCCTCCATACTGAAAACAGGTCCCCCTCCAAACAGATCACAGCATAAATTTTGGATTACTGTCAGTTTCAGCTATGCTTAAATCGGAAAGAAGTAGATGCTGCTCATGAATGTTTTCAGACAGACTTTCAGCCCTAATAGTGTTTGTGTGTTTCGCTTTTGCAGATATTTCATGTAAGCATGAGATGACATCTTCCACTCAATTTCAGAACCCATTGGTATTGCCAGAAGAGACAGGCACATTAATGCTTGCTTGATACTGTTTAATGATCTAGTCAATAAATAATAATGCTTAGCACTTAGAATAATCCTTAGCATCCCCAGAGCATTTTCCATCTTCCAAAGATTAGCTAATCATATTACTTTATAGAGAACTCTTTATCTGAAACTAGGATTTTTATTACAGGAGAGCCCTAGAGGCCCACATAAAGATTGGGGCCTCATTGTGTTAGGTGTGGTACAAACAGTCCCTCCCCTGAAGAGTTTACAGACGAAACAAACAAGGCAGACAAAGATGGGAGGGGGAACAAGAAGTACAGGGTGACTTGCTCAAGGTCAGCTGTTGAGCAGTGGAGCTGGGAATAGAACCCAGATCTTTGAGGTACCAGTGCAGTGCTATAATCACTGGGCAGCCTGCTTACTGCCAAAGGGTTTGGGAAAGGCTGCTCTTGAATGTGACGGGCAGGTTTTTTTTCACTTGAAAATTAGAGGAACATGACCAAGGACACAGAGCGAGTCTGTGTCAGAGACACAGGAAGAAAATCCAAGAATACCCCATCTCTTGATCATTTTATTTGTATGGGAGTAATAAGTAGGAGCCCCAATGATCAACCAGAATATCCACAAACAGTCCCCCATTTGTCCGTTGAGTATTTCCATACGGGGACAGCCTTAATTTGGGTCTGTGTATCCTACCCTGAGAATGGCAATTAAAGGGTTGACGCCACCCAGTGCTGAGCACTCCAGCCTGATCCAGCAAAACACATACGTACCCGCCTAACTTTAAGGAATGTTGAGTATCTACGGTCTAAAGCTTGCAAGAGTGCTAAGCACGGGGAAGGATGGAGTCCTGGGAGCCTGTTTCCACTGAAGCCAATGTCCCTAGCCTCCGTTTGCCAGAAGCTGGGAATGGGTGACAGGGCATGGATCACTCAGTAATTCTCTGTTCTGTTCATTCCCTCTGGGGCACCTGGCATTGGCCACTGTCGGCAGACAGGATCCCGGGCTAGATGGACCTTTGGTCTGACCCAGTATGGCCGTTCTTATGTTCCCATTGACTTCAGTGGTGCAGGATCAGACTCTATAGGTGAAATTCACCCCATGCAAAGGGTCAGTATAAAGCCCATCCACTTCAGTGGCCTCGTGAATAGAGTACTGGACTGGTACACAAAAGACCTGGCTTCTAGTGCTGGCTCTGCCCATGGCCTGTTGGGTGACAAGTCACTACACTTCTCAGGACCTATATTTTCCCGTCTGTAAAATGGGTATAATGATGCTGACCTCCTTTGTAAATCCCTTTTTGCTCTACAGATGGACAGTGCTGTATTAAAAAAGCTGAGCATTATGATTTAGTCCTAATTTGACAGAGAACTGGCACATAAGCCTTTGGGCCAGGCCTTTTGCACAGGGTGGGAATTTGATGCTGTATCAATGGATTAATTCCTAAAAATAGATATATATCTCAAGCATCTGTTTATAAATATGCCACAAGGCTGAATTTGAAAACAAAAGGGCATCTGGGTGCTTGTAAGCTTCTGGCAGACATACTTAACTGGCTATGAGAATGCCAGGACTGCGAGATGGGGAATGCAGCTGCAAACCTTGCTGTTCTCTGAGCTTATTGAGACAGGCAATCAGGTCTGGTTATGAAGCACAAGCTCAAATTCTTCAGCTGTTTTTACACAGAGCTTTCTGTCTTTTCCTCTGTGAAAAATGCACAGCTTCTTAATTCCACTTGGCTGAAAGGGGACCTGTAGGTGGCTTCCTTTATAAAGCAAGGGTAATATTGATCTCCACTAATCACATGTTGCTACATCATCTTTCTGTTAGCTACAGCAGAGAGACAGCAATTGCTGTCACACATTTCTTGCTGAGCTGCAGGGCTGACAAATGAGGGAAGGTGGCTGGTGTCACGCCAGCTGACAAGATCAAGCATTGTTCTGTTGCTGAGGGGGTTTTTTTGAGGGAGGCAGAAGGATCACAACGAGAGATCCAGGAGCTGGTGGTGGTTGTTGATATTCAGCTGCAATGAAAATTGAGCCGCAGGGTTCAAGCAGGGACAAGAATTGCCACCACAAATGAACTCAGGAATTGCCAAACCGGATCAGACCAAGGCTCTGTCTAGTCCACAGTCCTGTTTTCATTATTGGTCAGCATCAGATGCTTCAGAGACAGCCACAAGAAACAAATGTGGGAAATTATGGAATAACTTGCCCCCAAGGAAAACTTAGACCCTCATTTTATTATTAATTTGTATTCCGATATCACAAGACGCACCAGTCATGTACGAGGATCCCATGGTGTTAGGTGCTGTACACACCCGGTCAGTCCCTGCCCCAAAGAGCTCACACTGTATTAACATTACAGTAGCACCTACAGGCCCCGTTGTGCTGTACAAACAGCCCCGGCCTCAAAGAGTCGACAATCTAAATAGACAGAGGAACCGGTAGTCCTATAAATCAGCCTACCCCTCTGGTAGAATTGAATTAGAGGAAGTGATTCTCTCTCTCCCTAAACCACTGTCAAATGTGGGAGTAGATTACTACTCACTTTGTACTGAAGTAAACAACTATGCAGGTTGCAGGGCAATACTGAATTGGGTCCTTGGGCCCCCATATGACCGAGAAGTCTATCGGGGCTAGTATTGAGTGGAAATTTTCCAGTGGAACATTTTTCTATCAGCAAATGCTGCTGTTAGAAGCGAAATGTTGAGTGGGAACAGACTGCTTTTGACAAACTTTTGTTTCGGGAAAATATATGGAATGGAGCATTCCGATATGGTTGAAACATTCCATTTTGACCTTTTTGGAAAGGAACACAGCACTTTTCCATTTTAATTTGTAACATTTTACATTATACACTATAATATATAATTTTTTTTAAAAGTCAAAATCAGAACAAACCCTATTAATTTTGTTGAAACAAACTCTTCCGATCAACCTGAAAAAAAAAATTTCTCCTCAAAGTTTCATTTTGCAGGAAGTGTTAATGCTTTTTTCTTTCTGTTAGGTTTCAGATTGGGGAAAAAAATCGTACATGTGGAAGTTCCCTTGAAACTGAAAATCTGGTACCCACCCAGCTCTAGTGGACTTTGAATAAATGTCTCCCTTTGCACGCTTATGGCCCTATTTTGGTCAATGCTGTGTAGTGCAGTGGTTTTCAAACATTTTTTTCATTTATGGACTCCGTAAAAATATTTTAAATGGAGGTGCGAACCCCTTTGGAAATCTTAGACATAGTCTGCGAACCCACAGACCACAGGTTGAAAACCACTGCTATAGATTCTGTAGCCTGCCACAGTTTGATGGCTATTAATAATACCTTTGATTATATTTTCTTGTTCAGTGCAGTTATAGAATATGTTTTAGGAATAAATCCATACACATTCTTTCACCGTCTTCGTGTGTCTTGGACTCTTCCGGATTCAGAGTAGGTACTTTGTTTTTATCTGACTCCCTTTTGATGCAAGGGAAAATACTACCTTCTTTGTGACCTGGTGGCCTCCAATGCTGTTCAGAGTTTTTCTCTAACGTGTACTCAGATCAGATCAAGAGTAGTTGAGCCTATTAATGTCCTGTCAGATATTGCTGACATGGCATAAATGAGATTTATTTAGTCTATTATTTTTAGAAGTAGCTGGGTCAAATAATATTAGGCCTCTCATGAGAAAATAATGTACAATCCATTAATACTTCACCGTGTGTGTGTGTGTGTGTGTGTATATATATATATAAGCCTCAGATAGCATTATCAGTAGTCACTTACATGCTCAAGGGAAACTGCATACGATTAAATTGCTCAAGAGTACAGACGGATTCTCTGGGATATGAATTCCTGAATTGGCATGAGGCCGTACTTTCTGGAGTACTCTTTGTGCTTTTATTTCCCATAAGACGTATGCTGTTAAGGCCCCATCCTGCACGGTGCTGAGCACCCTCAGCTCTCATTAGTCCGTAGGAGAAGACTGCAGATAGAACCTCCTAGGATGCAGTTAGGAACACAGGAATTGCCAGGAAAGAAAATTGCCAGGTGTCCTGATAGAGTTTAATGCCTTATTCACCAGACCTTTTTCAGAAAAGGCATCTACTTATTATATATGCTACCATAGCACATACGAGACCTAGTCATGGACCCAGATCCCATTGCAGTAGACACTGTCCCATGCTCTGTGACCAAGCACTGCTATCCTCTGCAACAGGTAAACAGCCAAGAAAGAGAAAGCAAAATCAGATCCTATGAGTAGATAAGGCAGCCTCCAAAGAGGGAAGGCAAACAAGTATTCTCCAGAGGCAGGTGAGATTTTCTTTTCATTTCTAGGTTCTATACCTCTCCTTTCCCCTCCCCAATAGCATCAGACCAGAATACTCTCTGGCAGAGATTTTCAAAGCCACCTAAGGAACCTGGATGATTTGGTGGCGAATTCCAGAGGCAGCTTGCCTCTTTGGCTCCAGAAAGACTTTCCACGGCAATGGAAACATTTAGAAAACATTGTTTTTAATGTTTATTTGGGGGCTGTCAAACAACAAAGTAAGCAACCCCCTCCCTGCTCTGGTTTTGATGAGATTAAAGCAATTCCACTTTACGATGAGAGGATAATGCTGTAATCTGTGTCTCTTCCCATGCATAGCCTCCCTTTTAAAATATTGTCCATTCTATTAGTGTTCTTACTCACTGGAGCAAAAGCATATTGATAAACAAACAAGTTTGACTCCCAATAACTCATTGCTAGATTGTGGCTATCCGATGGGGTGGCATGTATATGAAATGCACTTCAGGGCGGGATTCATCTTGAGTGGGAAACGAGTGGTGCAGAGGTCTCACGTTGGCTCTCCATAGTTGTGAATGTCATCCACAGAGAGCAAAATTATCTTCTCCCATCATCACAGCAGCAGCTCCCTGTTGCTTTATCTTCGGTGAAATGTCACCGAGGATAGGATTTGGCCTCTAGAGTAATTACACTGACACTATCAATGTGATTCACTTATAAGTTATTCATGTGCCTTTCTCACACAACATGTGATTAAAACTGTGGAACGCCTGACCATGGGAAGTTGAGCCCAAGAACTGAACAAGATTTTAAAAGGGATTTCATAGTTAGATGTATATCAAGAACATCCAGTGTTGTTATTAAAAATAACAACAAATAATGACAACAAACTGGAATGGATGTTAAACCTCAGGCTTCGGGGCCTGTCACCTTTTAATCTGGTCTCTAACTCTTAGGGCGCCACTTCACTGCAGTGTTGGTTAGAGCCATAACTTGAGTTTTCACCCGTACCTGACTCCTGTCCACACACAAAATTCTCTCGTTTGAGTTAACAGGTGCTTTAAGCTCAAGCTAACTGGTTTGAAGCTCAAGTGCTGCTGATGCTGGAGACATTAAAGCAGTGGGTATGCTGCAGCTGAGTTACCAAAAAATCAACAACTGCTAATGCAATCACTTTGTGCTGCTAATGCAATAAATTTGCATATCTCCAGTGTTGTTCCCCAGTTTGATCACTCTTACTGGAGCCAGGCTAGAACAAATGGAGTAACCTCTGTACTTATCTGATCTAACAGTTGCAGTGAAGACAAACCCCCAGAGATAGGATGATATCCATGTTGTTGTCCAATTATCCCACATCTGCCTATTGTGGGGTTCTGACACCTTCCTCTGAAGCACCTGCTGCTAGCCACTGTCAGACACAGGATTCTGGACTAGATGGACTATGGGTCTGATCCACTCAGGCAATTCTATGTTCCTGTGTGAAGCTATACTTTACTTTATCTTACTTTGCTGATCTCAGGACAATGGGTGATGTTACAGTTGATTCAGATGGCATAATCTAGATGCAATGAAATACTTTAAATATAGTTCTTTGATTCTTTTAAATCTGTTTCAGGCCAAACAGCTATTTATGAAGAAAAACACTAGACACAATTAATGCACAAACATGGTGAAATCAGTGGGATTTTATGTACTGTTTATACAGGGTATTTGCAATACAGCAGCCCCTAGAGACTCCAGCTGAGATTGGGGTCCCATTGTGCAAGGTACTCTTCAGGCACTTCTTAAGAGACAAGTCCCTGTCCTGAAGAGTTTACAGTATAAGAGATTGCTCCAAAGCTGTAGTCAGTGGGAGTTTTTTCGTTATGTTTGGATCGGCCCCCTAAAACCGATACAACAGGTGGAAGAAAGGAAGGATGATTATTCCTATTTTACAGATGGGGAACTGAGGCACAGAGATTGAGTAATTTGGCCAGTCCGTAGCAGACATAGGAATTTTTTTTTCTCTGTTTCAAATCTCCATCCAGTGCTTTAACCGTAAGACCCCGTCCTTTCTCTCCAAGTATAGTGCATACAATCAACCAAATTCTGTTCTTTGTTACTCTAGTATAAATACCAACTAAGCCAATGTCACTGCTCTTCTTTCAGAGTGACACTGGTGTACCTGAAAGCAAGCTTTTGGCCTCGTACAGACAGAACCATGGGAATAGCTCACTATCATGATACTTCTCTTATCAATCATTTTATGGGGTCCTTCACACCCAATACAATGTCAGTAGAACCATTACAATGCAAATGTAACTATGCAAGCTCCCAAGATTCCCATGATAAAATTCATTAGACTTGTCCAGCTTCAGTATGGATGATCTTGCTTGAACGTCAGCTAATCCTATACATTTATGTAACTTGTTCCACTGTAAAACCATTGCAAAAATTCATCCTTGTCCTCCAAATTTGACCTCTTTTCATTTCCTATATTTGCTTATGGAGCCTGTGTGGCATTTTATTCTCTCTTTGCGAAGAGAGTGCTTCAGTGTGTTTTTTATCAGTTAAAAATAAATGAATAAATGAAGAAAAAAAATCAGTGCCAGAAGCCACAATACACAAGAATAAACCTCTGGCAATGAAGAAGAGAATCTGCACCATGGAGTGGGGGGGGAAGTCAATAAGGGAATTGATTTTGCTTTCAAAGGGTCGTAACAATTTTTTTTTACAATATTATGAACAATATGTTTACAGTCTTTTAAAATTATTTTTTCCTTCTTTGCAAAATGCGATTTAAAAAAGAAGAAAAAATCTGCATGCCAAAATATCAGAGAATTCCGACTCGGAGCTGGTTGGATTCCCCTCTTCCCCGTCCCACCCAGAAAAAGGTGACTTTTGTCAAAAAATGTTGAATATTGGGGAAAGGTGGAGTGAGAAGAGGGAAGCACACACTTCCATTATCTCTTGAGAAGAGTTAAGATGGAAAAATTTCGAGTGGCCCTGTTCCCAAGGCAAAACCCAAAGATCTTCTCATTGGCTGAGTCCACAAACCGAGGGGATGAGAATGGAGATGGACAACCATTCCTCTCGACCTGATCCAGCACAGTACTTAAACATTTGCTTAACTTTGAACACATGAAGAGTCCTACTAAAGTTTGTTTGGCAACGAGTCACTATCAGATGGTCATTCAATGCAAAATGTTCATGTGAAATATTCTGAGATACAGCACCCCTCCCCCCGCCAGCCCCTTAAGATTGCCTCTATCCTGTAAGTCCTCGCACTGAAATATTAGATTCATTGAGTTTTTATTTAATTAAAAGGAGTAACAACAAAACAAGATGGTTCCTTGTTGAAGGAAAGATTGGACTGGAGGATTGATATATGAACTGAATGATGATCTCTGAAAAGCTTCCAACTTTTGTTTAAACTTTATAATTAGCGTTGGAATAGGAGAATTGCCAAACTCTCATGATGTATTGTGAGTCTTGTGATATTTGATTTTATATATATATATATATATTTAAAGTCGCAGCTCCTGTAGTCAGATGACTGCCTGAAAATCTCAGCTTTCATTAAAGAAAAAAGACCATTTCTTTTCTTCTTATTTGAAGAGAAAAGCTTGAAAATCAACCATAAAGGCACAAAACCCAGGTGGCCAATTAAAAGACCAAACATATATTATTTCCTTGGCTTAAAAATTATGAGGTTTTTTTTTTAACGTCCTAGTTTGTTGGGAGCAGTCTTGTGATTTTTGAACACTTGGGTGTTCCAAGATCGTGGTTCCATTATTCCAGACACTATACAGTCACACAGTGAGAGACACTCCATAACCTAAAGAACCTTTCATTTAAATAGACAAGACAGACAAAAAGTGGGTGGGAAAACAGGCACAGGGAGGTCAGCTGATGTGCCCAAGGTTACCCAGCAGGGCAATGGTCGAGATTAGACTAGAACCCAAGGGCCCTGACTCCCAGTGATGTGGTCTATGCACCTTTTTGGGGAATGAATATTCAAAAGGGAAGAGTGATTATTTATTTTATCTAAACAAGTTTGATCAGGCTTGCTTATCAAGAACCAATTTCAAATTTTTTTCCACAGAAATGTCTGGCCCAATTCATTGCTGGTGTCGGTCTGTCAAAGTCAAAGCGGTTATATCAGCAAAGAATCTGGCCCACCTAATATAAGCTTTTTTTAAGGAACTTTGTGGAAATCTAGTCACCCTTTCCTCTAAGTGATGGAAGTGTTTTGTTCTACTTTGCTGTGCACCTGAGTATTTTTTACAACAGAAGGACTTGCCAGTGATAGTCCCCAATTGTGTTTATTATTTTTCCATTTCTACCTTTCACACCATGAAGTTTTTAACCTTGCAGATCTCAGAATCTCTCTGCATTTCTGGGGTCATGAAGAAAGAAAAATGGAGAGTTAATGACAGATGCAGCTGATGCTGGAGGGTGTTATAGTTTTTAGCCTGAATATTCACAAAGGAAAATGAAGGTCGACCCCAAAGAAGCATGGGAACATTTTCATGAGTGGATGGGCAGGGGATACTATTAAAAACAAAAAGAGCTTTCTGATTATGATTTGTGGCAGACTGTAGGCAATTAGGAATCAGGTCAAAACAAAACATCAGACCCTCAGAAACGACATCTGATAAATTTTCATGAAAAGCAGCAAAAACGAGTTGGTTTATTTATTTAATGTATGTGTTGGTAGTTGGGAAAGAAATGTTGGCTAGATATTCTAGTTCTGATCTTGGGGCAGAACCCAGAGAATACCGGATAGCCTTACAGAACCACAGGTTAACTTTATTCAGGGCTGGATCAAGGCAATGACCCCACCCATGCAAGGGGCTCAGTTGTAGGGTGCCTCCCTGCACCACGGAGCAGCACCAGGCACCTTTTTCTGCTGGTGATGGTTCTGGGGCCAGGTGGCTGCTTCTTCCCTGGTTTATAGAAACGGCTGCTCCTCCCTTTGCTCAGGCAGAAATCACTGCCTTGTTAAAAGAACAGGAGGACTTGTGGCACCTTAGAGACTAACCAATTTATTTGAGCATAAGCTTTCGTGAGCTAGAGCCCACTTCATCTACTGCATGCATCCGATGAAGTGAGCTGTAGCTCACGAAAGCTTATGCTCAAATAAATTGGTTAGTCTCTAAGGTGCCACAAGTCCTCCTGTTCTTTTTGCGGATACAGACTAACCCGGGTGCTACTCTGAAACCTGCCTTGTTAACACTCACTCTATGATTTCAAGCTCTTCTTTGCTAAAGTGGGGGGCTAGAAACAGACCCATGCATATAAAGTGAAAGCTGATATTCTGACACCATCATGTACTTCTGGGAGCAGGGGCCCATTGTGCCCCATCACTATTCTAGACCTCTCTTTATGCATCATTATTATTATTTTAGGATACATTAAGGCTAGACTGAGCCCTAGAGGAACACCTGGGAGGAACTGTGTCTCAGAGACTCACAATTTCACCCCTGCTCTCCTCTCGCTATTGTGCCGGGGGTGGCGGGGTGAGGGTGGGGGAAGAGAAAATTACCTCACCCCCTTCTGATTGTTTTTATGCTAATTTTAAAACTATGTAATACTAGCTGTGCTGCAAAGCCAATAAAATGCAACAATCAAAAGATACAGTTCAACTGCAAACTTAAGGTCTGATCCTGTGTGTATCTGAGCATCCGTGCAACCCACTGATTTCAGCTGGAGTTGAGCACCTCTCAAGGATCAATCTCTTAAACTGCAAAAGGAAAGAATTCTTATAATTAATTAATTATTTCTATTCCATTAGCACCTACAAGATCCCAATTGAGATCTGGACCCCATTTTGCTAGGCAACATGCAGAAACGTAATAAGAGACGTCCCTGCCCTGAAAAGTGTCATCTTAATTTCGAGTAAAAGACAGAAAAAGGATTACTATCTTTAGATTGCACGTAGAGCACCAATGCAGAGAGGGAGAGTGATTTATGTAAGGTCGTCCAGAAAGTTGATAGTAAAGTTAGCAATTGAACCCATGACTCCGAGATAGGGTGACCAGATATCCCGATTTTATAGGGACAGTCCCGATTTGTGGGTCTTTTTCTTATATAGGCTCCTATTACCCCCTGTCCCTATTTTTCACATTTGCTGTCTGGTCACCCTACTCCTGGATCCCCATTCACTGCTTTTAACTTCTCTTTCTATTCCATGGTTACAGGGCATGATTACTCATTTCCTACTTCTTTTCTCAGCAATTTTATTTCCAGCTGGGCAAAGCACTACTTCCACACTGCTGATATGTATGCTAGCTGTGTGATTCAGTGGTTCGATCACTGGATTTGGAGTCAGGTGGTCTGGGTTGTACACGCACAGTTACATTACTGTGAACAAAGAACTTAACCTTTCTGTGCCTACGTTGTACTCATGATCAAATAGGCATGCAGGGAATGCAAAACCACAGTGGTGGTCCTCCTTCCTTTAAGGTCTTTACTCACGCTGATACAGAGAGGTGAATCAAAGGTACGTGAAGGAGGCAGTGTAGTCTAGTGGCTAGAACACTGAACTGGGTCTTTGAAAAACTGGGGTTTGTTCCTGGTTCTGCCACTGATCTGATCAGTGACAGTGGGCAAATCACTTCTCCTCTCTTTGCCTCATTTTCTCCATTTATAAAATGGGGCTGATGCTACTGATCCCCTTTGTAAAGCGCTTTGAGACCTCTGGATGAAACGTTCTGTCTAAGAGATAGGTATTATAGGTGCAATTTGCACCTAGTGTCTGCTGTTGACCAGGCAGCATTTGCCTCCAGAGGAGAGCAGGTTCTTTCCATCACCACTGGTAATGGAACAACTCTCTTTGACTTCAGTGGAAGATCAGTCAGGCCCTCAGGTTGTAGCTGGAGATTCCACTGATAGAAGCTGCTCAGGGAATGCTGTGAACCAACATATCTTCTACGTGTGCTAGCCGTGGCTCCTCCCAAGTCCAGTTGTGGCTGCCCTGGCAGCTTACCTTTGGACATCCTGATGGAAGAGAGGCTACGGCCATCCTCCATTGATGGAAATGCCTCATCCCCCCCAGGCCCGCTTTCCATTAGTGGGTGCCTTCTGCCAGGTTTTGCCCAAACTTCCTCTGGTAACTCGAGTGAGTCAGGCTTGTAAATTTCACTGCTGTTATAATTCTTCACCTTGTTAAGCATAAGAGAAGTAAAATAAGGGCAGAATAAGAGAAGCAAACTCCAGGGGAGAAATTAGCATGCAGTTTGTTCCCCCTCAAAATAAAAAAAACTAACTCATTTGCTTGCTTCACCTGGAGGAACAATTAGCTGCTAGGCACACAAAACGACTGACAAATAGTGTTTGTTAGTAGCAGCTGCTTGTTTCTAAAGGAAATTACCAAAATTTGTTAGGTGTGGGAGACAGTTGTTTTCTAGCAATCCCATTTCAAAGAGTGGTGTGCAAGGTCACTTAAAGAGAAGAGCAGGGTGGCCTAGGAAGGGCAGCATGATCCAGTGGTGAGGGCATCGGTCTAAGCTGTGGGAGACCCCCATTCAATTCCTTGCTCCCCCATGCACTTCCTGTGTGACTTTGGGCAAGTCACTTATCCTTTCTTTGTGCCTCAGTTACCCCTCTGTAAAATGATAATAATACTGCCCTGTCTCACAGGGGTGTTGTATAGATACTATGGCACAGACTGGTGTAGCTCCATTAGTCCAGGGCCACTATTCCTGATTTCCATTGGTTTCACTTAGAGAAGGGCACATGCCACGCTTCTTTACTCAATCTGTCATCCCCTGAACAGCAATAGGACTGTCACACAAGTGGGCACTCCTTCAAAGGGTCTGTCTACATTTGCAGAGTTTTTGCGCTGGAAGTTTCACTGGTGATAGGGAACCGGTGAAAGTAAAGCGCTGGTTTGTGTACTCAGTTACACAGGCGTCAAAAAGTGTTTACGCTAGCAGCCCTTCCATCGCTGGATGAGAGCAGTACTCTAGGGCAGCTATCCCACAGTGCAGCTCTCTCCATTTTGACGATGGGTGTTGTGGGAAGGGGCGGGGGCATCCTGGGTCCCTGCACAGCCTCTTCTCCCCAAAACACTGATCAGCTCCAGTAGCTCAGCATTGCTCCAAGCAGGGGATCCTTTGCTCCGTGGAGCAGCCATTGTCACCTGGCCAGATAAGTGAGCACTTGCCAAGAAAACAGGAAGGGGAGTTTCAAAGTTCCCCGGGGCTTTACACAGGGAGGGATGCACTGTTTATCTGGCAGCAGAGCTCCTGGCCAGAGTGGTCTCACCTAGGCACTGTGGGATATCTTCCGGAGGCTAAAAGCTGTGTAAACAGGAAGAACGAGTCTTCACTTGCACATCACCGCAAAAGCATCACCTATAAGAGCCGTACACCTCTTGCGCAGCTGGTTTTCTTTTTGCGGTGAAACTTCTGAGTTTCAAGGCAAAAAGTCATTGGCAAGGTTAGACGCTCCCACGGTTTTTTGCGCAAAAAAAGGGACTTTTTCTGCTTTAAATGGCAAGTGTAGACATAGCCAAAGTCAGTTCAGCTACATCAGTGTAAAACTGCTATCATTGCAAGGAGTATCAGTGCCAATGGGGAGTGAAGTTGGACTGATTTCAGCCTCAAGAAAGTGTCTGGGGTGAGATGAGACATAATGAGTGGGGAGACAGTTGGTTTTGTGTGTGTTGTTGGTAACTAGGGCCTCAGTTCAGCAAAGTACCTAAGCACATGCTTTATTTAAAGCACACGAGTCATCCCATCCATGTTCACCAAAGCATTTAAGGCCAGAATGTTAAAGGATTTAAACTGTCTAAAACCATAGGAGTTAGGCATCTAAATACCTTAAAAATCTGGTCCTTTAATCATACATTTTCCTTGGGGCAAACTGCTATTTAATAAAGAACAAAATCCTTTGTGTACAATTTTCAAATCCATAGAACTTAATGGAGAATCATCTCCCTGTCCTAGGATTCAATAGGATGGTTCCAAACACCTTTAGAAAGTCTCTCTTTTGCTATAGGATTTTAGAACCATTACTTTAGAGTCCTATTAAAGTTGTATAGAACCCTGTTGGTTTCATCCCTATTAAATTCTACAGGACGCTTCCATCTGGGATGGAACAATAACAGGTCAAGAGAAGAACTGAATTTGTGATGCCTGCGTGTAGAGCAAACCAAAAGTGACACGGTGAGAGAGGAGCTCTGCTCCTGATATTAATCCCCCGATCAATAAAGACAATAAAAGCAAGCAAGAGAGGGATTTAATATCCTCCATTTCCTTTTTATTTTTTTCTCCCCCAATTGCAACAAGCCTGGGCACTTGAAATGTAAGTACTTGGCTCTTTGTTTTTAGGAGACAGTTTAAGCCTGGGTAGCAAATCATTTTACCTGACTGAAAACTATAACAGCCACATGAAGTCCCTGTGGGTGCCACAGTTTAGAGAGCCTGCTTTAACGCTGAGAAATTTTGAAATGAAGCATTGGAGAACAGCTTGTTTTTTCCAATATTTCTTTCCCTGGCAGCAGAATTTTGTTTCCAGGCTCTTTCAGAAGGAATAATCTTTTTCTTCTATGCCGTGTGTTTCCGAATAGCAGAAAGCCCTTTCCTTAAAGTCATTTATTATTTACAGGAATGCACGGTAGGTGCTGTACAAACACATTAAAATCTGCAGTTCCTGCCCCGCAGAGTGTACAGTGTGACTTGACTGATATTAGGGTTATTTTGCAGCTGGGTCCAAGGCCCCTGTTTCTCTTAGGGTTTATCTTTCCCTTCTGGAGAGGAAGGATGGTTTTGTGACTAAGGTACATGAGGGGACCTGAGTTCAATTCCCTGCTCTGCCACACAATCCCCTGTGTGACCTTGAGCAAGACACTTAGGTCTGGATTCTCAAATTTAGGATTCTAAATACCTTTGGGCAGAGCGCGGGAACAATTTTTATAATGGAGGTGGTGAGAGCCATCGAACCAAACTGTAAACCTGGTGTATAATGGAAACCACTTGAAGCCAGGGGTGCAGCAACATCCCTAGTTCCAGCACTTATGCCTTTGAGATTCTCAGCCTTAATCTCTCTCTGCCTCAGTTCCCCATCCGGGAAGTGGGAAATGGGGAACCATCTAACTGAATGACGCACGGTGCGTCCCCTTTCAAGCCATGGTTGGTGTGGAGGTTATGGCTTTGATTCTTGCTTACTCCATTTGGAGTGGTTTGCTCCCACAAGGTTGTATGCAGAGAGTAGTTCTTGAGTACAGAGAGTATGATTGTCCTCAACCCGCGCATGGAGGGACATGGAGCAGGGGCAAACTGGGGTACTTGGAACGTAAGTACCTGGCTGCACAGGTGGCAGGTATAAGAGGCCTGGGAAGGCTCTGGGCTGGACCGTGTGGCTGGGGTTGCTTGGTTGGTCAGCTGGCCGGGGCCGGCCTGGGGCTCCTCTGGTGGCTGGGGGCGCTCAGGGTTCCGCTGGCCTGGGGCTTCTCCAGCCTCGGGGCGGGGGAAGGAGGGAGGCTCAGGGCTCCAGCCATGGGTGCGGGGGGGCCTCCTGTGGAAGGGGTGGGGCTGCGGGGCTAGCCTCCCCGAAGGGGGATCCACCTGCCACCCATGCCTGACTGACCAGAATGAAAAGCTCCTTGAGTCTTCCTTTACCGCCACGCACACGCAAACACATCTGTGCACTGGAACAAGGGCCACGCTTATTCGGGCTTTGTACAATGATCCGTTAAAAATGGGGAATTTAATGAAGAAATAAGATGCACGTTTTCTACCGTGTGTTCACTTATAGGAAAAGCCACAAGTCAAAAAAGCCATTTCTCTTTGGGTGACCAGATGTCCTGATCTGATAGGGACAGATATTTGGGGCTTTGTCTTATGTAGACACCTATTACCCCCCAACCCCCGTCCTGATTTTTCACACTTGCTATCTGGTCACCCTAATTTCTCTACACCATGGGCCTGCTTTGGGCCCTGCTCGATCCTGCAGTTGCAGACTCCTGTGGCTGCAGCGACTGGAACGCAGGATCAATTTGTTTGTCCTTTGTTTGGAACTCCCTCCCTCCCTCCAACACTATAACTAACCTCTCCTGCATGTAACCTATTTTACTCAACACAGCACCGGGCTGTAATGGAAAAGATGCAGTACATAGCTTTCAAGTTGTAACAGGGCTTTAGAAGCTACAATAATCTTTTATCAGAGGAATCTATAAAATAGAAGCCAGTTGAACGTACCAAATATTAGTTTAACTGCTTGTTTACAGTTTCACCATAAAAAGAAAAAATATAGTTTATAAAAAGATCTCTTTAAGCAACACTTAGAATAATGGAGGAGGGGACCTATTGTTTAACCCGACATCATACATTTAATACAGTTACGTTATTGCCACCTAGGATTTTATTGATTATATTTTTTTCAAGTTACTTCTCTAGAAATTTATTGTGTCAGTTCCCAATTTTAGCTTTTTTTAAACTGTGATTTCCAGGAAGAAAGTATTAATGAGCGATTATCTAAGAAGTGGAGGGGAAAGGAAAGTGATTTAAATAAAATGGGACCTTCGGCTGAACGCATATCAGGATGAGTTATTGTTTCTGAAGCCCTAATAAAGAATAATCTGATGGGAACCAGCAACTGTGGCATGACTGCACCATTTTCACACATTTCCAGATGACTTCTGCTCGACGATAAGTCCCTTTCAGTTCACCCACCTTCTGTAAATGAGTCCCTGGCTAGGAAGAAAAATTCAACATTTATAAGAAGTCTGAGTTCTTATTGGACTACCCTAGAACAGTTAAATTGAATAAAGACCCTAGAACAGTTGTAGGGCACTGTGGGCTACATCATAAATTAAAGCTCAGCCCTCTGCAAGGGGTAGCGTGTCAACTGTCCTGTCCCCAAGAGTACTCCTGGGAGACGTTCTCATTCAAATATCCCTCAACTCAATTCCTTTCCTGCATCCACCTTGCTCATGGAAACTGGTGATTTACTGCTGGCCTGTGGTGACACAGACACGCTCAGAAGTGTCTAGGCAGGTATATTACATCTATGTCCCATCATCTCCTTGATATTTTACCAAAGGAGCTGGTGCGTGGTCTCCACCAAAAGCTAAAAACTATCTGGTTATCATGGTTATTGCAGGATGTTTGAACGGGAAACATTTTTAGAGCTATGTAACATGTAGAAAATTGGTTTCCAAAACTGGTGGAGGAGAGACTTGTCCCCTGAGACTTGTCCTCCGATCCAGCGGAGCCCTGTGTTTACAGACTGGGGAAGATGTTAGGACAGACCACCTCTCAGCTGGGTTAATAGCCAGTTAAAGCTTTAGCAGCTCAATCTGAAATGGTTACATTGGTTCTCTCAATTCTGCCCAGGGCTGTCCCTATCCATATGCAAAACACGCAGCTGCGTAGGGCACCAGGAAATTTGGGGCCCCTGCTCCGCCCCAGCCCCGCCCCCACTCCCTTGAGGACTGCAGAAGGGCCAGGTCTGCATTCACTGGCGGTGGGAAGTGCAGCCCCAGCCCCAGCCGCACCGCCGGTGAGTACTGGGGGGCGGTTCCCCCTGCCCCCTAAGCCCCCCCCCCCCCCGTGGAGGCCTGCCCCCCTCTTGTGAGGGGGCTGCGTAGGGCCCCAGAATAGCTAGGGATGGCCCTGATTCTCTCCCACATTCACTCGTAGAGGCTGATTCTGGAAACCCTTCGCTGCTGAGCACAGAGCTTACTCTGAATCCCCCTCTTGAAGTCCTGGGCAGAGTTAGGCAAAAATTTTCAGACAAAACCTTTTTTCGGTAAAAAAAAAAAATGCAGATTTAGTGACACCAAAATGTTTCATGAATTTGTGTCAATGTCACCAAATTGTTCGTTCTGAAAACAACAACAACAAAATTTCTAAAAAAAAACCCTCAAAACATTTTGTTTAAACATTTTTGGGGAAAAAAGTTGTGGGGGGTTTTGTTTGTTTATTTGGAATGATTTTTCAAGTAAAACATTCTTTAAATGTATTTTTAAACATTTCAAAAATGGTCAAAATAAAAAAATATTTCAACTTTGTCAAAATGAAACATTTCACTTGCCCCGGAAATATGGTTATTATCATTATTATTTTATTTTACTTTTGATTTTGCTGGAAATTTTCAAAAATGTCACTTGGAAATTTGGTTTTGACTTTTTGAAATTGCTAATGAGCCGAAAAACCAAAACAAAAAACGTTATTTGCCCAAATCAAGTCATGAATCATATCCAAACCCATGGGAATTCTCACAGCAGTAAGCCTTGGGCCCAATAGTGTGTGGATCGATCCCTTTATGGTGAGAATTAAGTGTTCCAAACATTGCAACAGTATTGTCTGCTCTTCAGAGGGCAGTGGAAATGTTAATTTTCTTTAGCTGCCCGCTCAATAAATCACTGATTGTGTGTTCCACCCCCGTGACCACGATAAACCAGTGAGAGTGGAAATTGCCCAGAAACTCCTGTGGATATTTCTGTTGCTTGGCAGTCAGTGAGAACACATGGCATCTTGACAGAGATCCAGGAAGGAGAAGGCAAAAACAAACAAACAAAGACAGCAGCTTAATCCAGATGTGAGAATATAAGGGCAGCAATGCTGGATTGGGTCAATGATCCATTTATCTACTCCAGTATCCTGAACTAGGTGATTCAGAGGAAACTTCAAGAAAACCCTGTCATGGAAAATTAGGAAATAACCTTTGACCTCTCTGTTGTGACAGCCAACAAGGATGCGATCAGTGCATCTTGACTGGAATTTGTAAAGGGGACATTAGTCTGCAGTGGCAGACACCACCCTATTTATTTGATTAAGCCCCTTAACATGAGCCAACTTCTCAGCTGGTGTAAATGAGAGTAGCTCCACTGAAGTCAATGTTGTTGCACCCATTTACATCAGCTAAGGATCTTCTGGTCCAATAATTTTAGGTCACTTTGGCTGACCTGATCCATATTCAAATGAGTAGTCTAGGGATAAATTACTGACCTCATAGCCCTCCGGTACTCACTACTGTCAGTCTTTTCTGGATAATGGAGTAGAAGAATAGACTCTTCAAAGAGATTTAACTGCTTTAAATGTAAATGAATAGGTTGGGGATATTGTAGTCATTGGATTTGGATGCTGAGAATTCAGCATCAATTCAGAAACAGAAAAGTAGGTATGTTTTGTCGGCCTAAGAAATAGGGCACAAGAGAGCCATAAAACATATGGCTCTAGTTCCTATTTCATTGTCACTTTAGTAATGATCGTCTAGAGCTATGTCAACACATCCAAATATCCTTAGCATCTGTGTTGCCTCATAATTGTCCTATCCGGTGTCCTATATGATGACAGGATTATCCATCATTAGGGTTTTTTTGGGGTTTTTTTTTTTTTGCTTTTAAAATGTAGTCAGTGGGGTCTGTGCCTCTCAAGAGAAGCATCATTTCAGTTGCTCAAACTTTAAACAAATATCTTGTTAGGCTCACAAATTCTGCATTTCCCTAATCTGCGTTTCCCCAGAGGAAAGAAAATTGCTATGCTCAAAAATACAAAGGCAGCTTGTAATTCTGTGTCTCTGAAATAGGGACCGAGTTAGCCATGATTGTGGATACACCTCCGTATGGTCCACCGTATAAATGTCCAGTAGCTCAACATTATCAACAGTTAATGATATAAATAGGGATCAGGGAATCATAGGACACAGAACCTTTCATTGCTAGATTCAATCACTGCCAACCTGGATTGGATTTGAACTGATGGCAAAGTACTTCCAGGGGGAGGGCTATTTTGTGTTCTGTGGGAAGTGAGTCGGTGTTTTCAGTACAGTTCCCAATGGTCAGGTATCTATATCTTTACAACTGGCATTAGCTGTTGGAAACTAAGGTCGTGATCCAGCTCCGAGAGGAGTCACTTTCCATTCACTTTCATGGAAGTTGGATCAGGGCCTATACTGGAGTGGAGACGTGACTCTTCTCTCTCACCCCTAAAAGTTGTATTTTCAGGCCAAGTTGGAGGCATAATGGGAACACCTGCACTGCAGCTGGCTGTGTCTACACTTGAAATGCCACAGCAGCATCACTATAGCACTTCGGTGTAGGCACTACGTACGCCGACGGTAATCCAGCTCCTCAAGAGTCCGTAACTAGGTCTGTCAACCTCGCTATCTCCTCACAGGGTGGAGGGTTACCCTTCAGTGTAGGTAGTGAGTTAGGCATAGAGAGATTGCAATTTGCCCAAGGTTACAGAGGTAATCTGCGCCAGAGACAAGAGCTGACCTCATATCTCATGAATCCCAGTCTACTGCCTAAACCACAAGACCATATATCAGTCTAAGCCCCTTCAAAACCAACCAGTGTGGTTCACCTCTTAAATGCTTACAACGAACCAATCACACATTAGTGATATACAAAGAATTATTCACAAAATATTCAGTGAATCATTTTTAAGAGCGAATAATTTCTAGAAAATTGTAAACGGCTGATAGAAATGTGATTAAATCTGCTGAGTAAATGTTTTCCTTTGAATTATTCACCCATTTCCACCATCAAAATTCATTAACAGAAAATCGACTTACAGTAGAAGGTCTTTCCAATGGGGAGAGCTCTCTCAAGATTCTATGCATTTCTTAAACCTTCAGTTGAGGCTGGGATTTTCAAAGGAGCCTAACAGAGTTAGACACCCAACTCCCATTGTATTTGAGTACCTACCTCCTTAGATACGTTTGAAAATTCCAGCCTTAATGGTTTTTTTAAAATTAAATATTCTAAATTGGAGCAAGACCTTGGCATATGCACTAATGTATGATCACTTGGTTTAAGGTACTCATAGTCTGAATGAGATGTCAGATACAGTGCCGATTGCTTTTCTAAGCCAGATTGGTATGACTTTTTAGTTATCTAGTATATTTCAGCACTGGGTGGGTTAATATGAGAGCTTGTGGGCTGCTGGCTTTATCTGAGGTGTGCTCCTGCTCTGTTTCCGAGTTCAATTTTGCTGATGTAATATCCCCCATAAATCGAGAGATAAGAGCTTGGGTACTGTGTGTCCTTTTGATAAATTTATTGTGATTCCTTGGAGAACAAGCTAGTATTGTACTTCAGCATAGTTACAACATTTGTGGCCTGCTCTCTAAATAAGAGGGACAAAGTGCCTCAGTTGTATGGTATGGTACATGACTAGATGTTTATTTTCTATGGTAGGTGATGCTTAACTTGGAACTCAGCAAATATCAAATAGGTGAACTAAATATTTAGGGTCAGAGTCTCAGCTTGTATAAATCCATGTGGCTCCACTGAGATCAATGCAGCTGTGGCAATTTACACCTGCTGAGGATTTAGCCTGCAATGCTGGAATCTTCCCTATCTTAACATCGGGAGTTAGCCCCTTGGGCACATCTTAGGCAGTCCATATTGGCTTCCCAATAAAAATTTACTGAAGGGTGTTTTAATCTCTTCCATCATGGCGCTTTAAAGTTTGTCTGTAAAGCAGCTCTGTAAAATTGTCATCGTGGTGGGAGGGGTGTGTGTGTCTGCATTTTAGGTATTTCTCGTTATTGAACATATTCATTATTGCTTAAGTTCTTCAGTTTCAAATCTGTTCTCTATTGTGCTAAGTGCTGTTCAAACATATAGCAGGCAAAAGGCCCTTTGCCAAAAAGCTAATTAGGACTGCAAACCACACATACACAAAAAGAAAAGGAGGACTTGTGGCACCTTAGAGACTAACACACGTATTAGAGCATAAGTGAGCTGTAGCTCACGAAAGCTCATGCTCAAATAAATTTGTTAGTCTCTAAGGTGCCACAAGTCCTCCTTTTCTTTTTGCGGATACAGACTAACGCGGCTGCTGCTCTGAAACCTGTCACACATACACAGCGTACAAAGGGCTTTTTCTGCATATACATCATCATCAGGAATAACATTCTGTCGGCAACCTTTTATCCTGTGTCCTATTTTCATTTCTCTCTGCAGGCATAACTGAGAGCAGAACTTGGTTCTGCAACTGTAAAGTTAGACTTTGTCTACCTGTTTCAGCCATCAGTGACCAGCCAGAGCTACAGCTGCACCAGCCTTAATGTAAACAGGGGAAAGCTCCTATTTACACGGCTGCTTGCACCCAGGGTAAATTGCACTGGTGCAAATTGGTTTATAGCAGATTATCTTGTCTACACTAGGGGTCTGAGTGTCTGGCCACCACTGACTGAAATCAGAGAGCAAAGCCCTGGTGCGGACATGGCCTTCGTTACAAAATCTGTTGTTGATGCATGAGCCAGAATCTAATCGAACTCATCCTTCTATTGCTCTGCTGCCTCTGCGGTACTAACACGTAGGAAAAAATCATTAACGCTTATGTTTTGTTTTTGCACTAAACAGAGAGAGAGGACACTGAATCCACACAAGCTGTTAGGTAAGAAGGCGGCATGTTTTCATAATCCTTTTCCGACCATAACAGAATTTTGAGAGATTATAGTTCAGGGCAAAACCAAATGTAGCTAATGTAGGAGCACTTCCGGAGCCTTGCACGGCGGAGCAGTAGATCTGGTTTGTTTTTATTAGGCATACGGAATGCAGCATACCACTCAACAGAACTTTATTAAACACGTTGATTATCTGGCAAGCACATGGCCCCAGTTTGCATTCTTGAGCCTGTAGACTCTCAGCAATCGAGGTCCCTCCTGAAACCTGACTGTTTTTCTTCAGTTCCACTCACCATACTCTGCTGGCAATGATTTGTGCAGCTTAATAGCCAAGTTGACTGTGGGGTTGGATTGACTCTATCAGGTGGCTACTTATGACTTCAGTGGAGCTACTGCTGATTTATACTGGTGTCACTGAGAACAGAATCTGATCCTAAATAAATAATGGGATTCTCTTTCTCTCTGTCTCTCTCTCAGATAATTGTGAGAGGTGGGAACCCAAGGAAGCTTCATCCCATTTTGTGTAGTTTTTTTAAAAAAAAAAATACTTTAAATGAATTCCATCTCTTCCAAAACGTGTGTAATATTTTGTGTCTTAGCAGGAATGGTTATTCCTATAGTAACATATTCTCCTCTCCAGTGTGATTTTATTTTGAACCCATAAGTGAGCAAATATTGTAGCATTTACTGTGGTATTGATTAGTTTCTTTGAAGCAAGTAAATGGAATTGGAAAGTTATCTCACTGATGGCATAAATATTCACTCGAATAAAAGACAGATATTAAGCAGAGTACACACATTCCCTGGACATGCATCACAATCTGAGCTTCTGTACTGCTATTATTATAGAGGGACACATTTTGGGGGATGAGCAGACCTTAAAAGTTCAGAAGTCTGCCTTGCATGAGGATGGAACAGTCTAATGGCCTGATTCATCACAGTGTCACTCCAGTGGAATGACAGGGTGTGATTCTAATAGAGTTGGAACTCTACATCATTATAAAATACAAGTGCAATGCAGTGGTGAATCAGGCAGAGATGTTTCACCTCTCCTTGGTGATCTACATGCCCATCTACCATCAATTTCCTGTAGAGAGTTTTTAAAAGTTCAGTCTGTATATTTAGCTGAAGTTAATTCAAATTATCCAAAAGTCTTCCACGTGCAGTTAGGCCAAGAATTTCAGAAGTGACTAGTGATTTTTTTGGAGGGGGAGCTTTAGGTTTTTGTTTTTGTTTTTTTGGGGGGGCCACTTGACACCTCAAAGGGGCTTGATTTTCAGTGGGTGGGTGCTCAGTTCTTTCTGAAAAGCAGGCTCCTCTAATGCATGAAGTTGGGGCTTCAAAAAAAATGGTATCCTACTCTTTTCCCTCCCCCCAATCACTGTGGTGACTGTTAAAAACCTTGGCTTTAGGTTAGAACTCTGATAAGAACAGACCCAAAACCAGTGCTCAACATAACAGCTTCAAACTTTGGGCAAGTCTGAATACATATTCAAACTTAAATTGCAGCTCAAAATACCTCTGCTTTCCTGTGCATTAGAGAAACAGATATATTCCTACACCGGGAGTGACTGTTGGACAAAAATCAGTGTCGTGTTTCTACAGTTTGCATAAGATCCTCACTCTCAAACATACAGTTGCTATGCTTTATTTATTCCCCATGCTTGGCATTAAACAGTCCCTGGATATTCATTACACCACTATGAAAAATGAAAGTAATTGATTAATGAAGTCCTGGTTTGCCACCACTACCTATCCATCTATCGGCTCTCAGTCTGCAGATGCATAGCCAAAGGACAAAGTTTTCCATTATTCACCAGTTCCCTTGCAGCCTGATAGCTGTCCCTTGCCATGTAGTTAAGACTCAGAGTTTATATCATTGCTGACCTTGTAAATAATGGGTAAGATTGTAAAGCAAAGTCACTGTCTATTGTATTTTGCAGTTATGCCCCTATAATAGCAGGACAGCTAAAACATTGTGTAACCCACACGCCTCCTGGGTGTGGTGTTCTGTCCCCCTCTAGTGGCACCAAGACCACTTAGGGCTTAATGAGTCATGTGGTTTTTAGCTCACGCAGTAGAGGCTCACGCATTTAGCTCCACAGGTCCCACGTTCGATCCTGATGACCAGGGTCTGTTGGTACTACAATTGTGTACTCTATTGAACATGCCATTAAACAATTGTTTGCATTATATTAGAACTTTGTTTTGTCCCAAAGGCTTTGGGAAAAAGAACTCTTCGAAAAAAATGGAATTTTCCATTTGTCAGAAATTGCAACATTTCAAACCTACTTTCCGTTCCAAATTGGAACAAAAAGTTGAAATATGGAAAATTTTCACAAAACAAAAAACAAATAAGTTTTGAATTGATAATGTCAAAATGTAAAATTTCATTATTTTTGATGGAAATAATTTGACATCTCAGAATAGAATTTTTCATCTTGAATTGCCATTTTGAATCAAAACTTTCATTTCAAAATGCCTATTTGAAGCATTTCCCCCCCCCCCCCCCGCACTCCCCCACTTTGATTCTGCTGAGTGGAAAACTGATATGTTTAAATGAAATAGACATTTTCCATGCATTTCCATTTTTGGTAAAGATACATTTTCCATCACTGAAATTTTTCATTTGAAAGGTTTTGACCAATTCTAGTTACTAATCTAATCAAGCATTACAGCTCCATTGACCTTGCAGTCCAAGTTCTGGATGTCTGTCCTTGGGTGTAGAATGCAACATATACTCTAGTCGCTTGCCAAATGTGGTCACAGATGTCTTTTACAGACAAGGCAAGTTCTGCCAGAGGATAAACATAAAAACACAAGAACGGCCATACTGGGTCAAACCATCTAGTCCAGTGTCCTGTCTTCTGACAGTGGCCAATGCCAGGTGCTTCTGAGAGAATGAACATGTCCTGCAGTAGAAATGTATGTGCTAAATTCCTGCTGAAAGCCAGTCGTTGGAAAGCCAGCTGCCCCTCTGTCCCCAACAGACTCCTCTAGTTCCAGTTTGAGAAATGAATATTTTTGTTTAAAAAGGGTTGACTTCCCTTATGCACAGGCAGGCGCAGCTGGAGAGACCAAATCTCATTAATCTGAAATCCGCTGGAAACATGAGCCTTTTTCATATTACAGAGGCAGAGTGATAAGTGAGGTTCATATAAGCAATCTTCTCCTGAATCTTCCTCCTAAATGAAGGGATGATGGTCCAGCAGTTAGAGACTCGGACTTATGAGACCTGGGTTCGGTTCCCTGCCCTACCATAGACTTCCTTTGTGACTTTGGTCAAGCGACTTACCAGGTTTGTCTAGTGTGCTTTATAAAAGGACCAAAACAGGATAGGTGCTTAAGTCCCATTGAAAAGGGAAGCAGGCACATCAGAGAAAGGAACAGCTTTTCTTGTTGACTCACACCAGGTGGGCAATGCAGAAGAAATGAGTCTTGAGGAAGATTTTAAAGAGGAGAAAGTGGTTTGGCAAATTGGGACAGGGAGGCAGCATAGCCCATTGGATAGAGTCCTAGACGAGGGGTCCTGACTTTGCTACAGACCTGCTGTGTTGCCCTGGGCAAGTCACTTCACCTCTCTGTGCCTCGTTTTCCCCATCTGTAAATGAGGGGCAATGATAATGACCTTCCTCGATAATGCACTGTAGATCTCTGTAAGAGCCAAGCATCAGCAATCATGCCAAGGTTAGGAATTATCTTCCAGCAGGCCACCGGAGCACACGAAGCTGTAGCTGAACCAGACGTAATTGGATATTTATCTAATAGCATTGTGAGTGCAGTTTGGTCATGTAACCCACACCCACACAGTGTGGTGCTCTTGCCTCTTGTGGTGTCTAGGCCAGATTCCGAGGCTCATTACAAAAGCAGCTTTGCCTCTCCTGGAATTGACACCTCCTCATCTATTATTGGGAGTGGACTACATCCACCCTGATCGAATTGGCCCTGTCAGCACTGGTTCTCCACTTGTAAGGTAACTCCCTTCTCTTCATGTATAATAATGCCTGCATCTGTAATTTTCACTCCATGCATCTGAAGAAATGGGTTCTTTACCCACGAAAGCTTATGCCCAGATAAATCTGTTAGTCTTTAAGGTGCCACCCGACTCCTTGTTGTTTTTTTTGGATACAGACTAACACGGCTACCCCCTGATTCTGAGGCTGCATGCTTGGCTAAGAGAGCTGTCTTTCAGCTCAGGAAGTAGCGGCTCCTGCGTTTTGATACAGAGGTCCCAGGATTAGTCCCTATTGCTGATGACACTCCCAAGGATGTGACGTCACATTGGCACGATTCAGTATATAGTGGATCCCTTCCAAAGTAAAATAGTATTTTTCACAGAATAACTTCTCTCTGCAGACAGACACTGCAGCTGGCACATTGCGATGGCTTGAAACAATCTGGGGCTACATCTACACTGCAACCAGGAGTGTAATTTGCAGCTTGTGTAAACATACCAGGCGGTCTCTAAACTATTCTGGTTCACTAAAAATAGCAATTTT
The DNA here is from genome assembly GCF_015237465.2 of Chelonia mydas. Lineage (NCBI taxonomy): Eukaryota > Metazoa > Chordata > Testudines > Cheloniidae > Chelonia > Chelonia mydas. The sequence continues at coordinate 9,304,481 of NC_057859.1, read as the reverse complement.
TAGGAGGACCTGGCAGCATGGGCGAGCAAGGCCCGGGAGGACCAGGTGGGCTTGTACAGCCAGTGCCCCCATATCCTCCCTGCTACGTTTCCTGAGTTAGCTAGATCAAAGCTAGTGCAGGCACATCTAAATGAGCTACAGATTATGCCACCACTTGCACTGTACGCAGACCCTGAGATTTTCATTCTGCTTCAGGATAAGGGGAGTTCCACTGTGCGTGGTGTTGTTACGACATTTCAGCTGCTTTGTGGGAGTGCCCAGGCATTGTGGAATCCCAGAGCCTTTGCCCATTTTGTTACACCAGTGTAACTCTGTTGATGATAGTCTGGATTTACACCCATGTAAGTGAAAGCAGACGGAGGCGTTGAATCTTTCCACGAAAGCTGCTTACATAGGGGCTTGTGTTACAGCAGATGATTGAAATCTCCATTGCAAGAATCTGGCTTTGCTGTCTGAACTGCAGCCCAGGCAGCCCACTGAAGCAGCTTTAATGGTACCTGCTTTTGAAGTAAGGGTCAGGTCAGGGTCTTGGGGAAACTCTCATTTTAACAGCAAACTTCAGACTGGATTATTGCAGTGCACTCTGCCACAAAAAGCCTTCTTCCAGCTTGCTCAGCAGAATCAGCTGGAGGTCTATTAAGGCCTGATCCAAAGCCCATTTAAGTCAAAGCAAAGGCTGCTTTTGACTGGGGAGACAGCATAGTCCAGATATTGGCTTGGAACTCAGGAGAGCTGGGTTCTGTTCCAAGCTCTGCCACTGATCAGCTGTGTGACCTTGGTCAAGTCATTTCACCTTTTTAATGCTTCTGTTTCCTCCTCCCGCCCTTTATCTGTTTTGTCTATTTAAACTGTAAGGTCTTCAGAGCGAGGGCTCTCTCTACTTTTGTTTGTACAGAACCAACACCATTCTAGTTGGGGCCTTTTACTCGCTATAGTTATAGAAGTAATAAGACTGGGCTTTGTCTCATGCTCATATACATCATTGCTCCAAAGAGTGTAAGTCAAGGGTGTTCATATTGCTCTTAACAGCCCCCTTCGGCTCCCATTCCAGTGGTGCAGGATCAGCCCTTATGCCCTGTGTGGTTTAAATTGTTTTTTGAAGCTCTCTCTCATACTCTGTGCATGCTGTCCCAACAGTTGTGATGAGCTCATGTGCTTTCACGAACAGCCCCTAATTCTGAAGATCTGGGTTCTGAAGCAGGATACATTCAATGAAGGACCTTCAATGATGAAATTTGCTTTGTAGCTCTTCCTGTCCCAACAGGGCCTGATCAAAAGTCCATGTGATGTCAATGGAAGTCTTTTTGTTAACTTCAATGGACTTTAGATCATGCCCCAGGTTCTGCAGGCCATTCATACCAGACCTCATGTCTTTTGGACACAGAAGGCCTTTATTTCTTTCCATATTTAACTCATGGTGGATACGGACAACCCATCCTCTTAGAAGATCTTAAAATATGTAGATCAGACTACCTTTCTCTTCCTTCATTTCAGTCTTTGACACTTGAATGGATTAAAGTTCCATCCTTTGCTCTTTTTATTCTCTTTCTCTTCTCAGAAGCATAAGATATCGAAATTTTAATACCTAATATATTCTAGGAGCTCAGGTACTGTGCTGTATTATGTTGACCTTTTTAGTATTCTGTATTTTGATTATCTGGTCATCCTTCCCTTCCTTGCAGGTTAGCGAGCTTGTGAGCAGGAGAGGGATGAAATGAACAGGCAGAATAAAAACAACATCATAAATGGGTCAGAATAGTACAACAAAACGACTGTTGTAATTTACAAAATATATGGTGCATCCCAATGTTTGATATATCACTTCTGTTACCAATGAGAGTGGTTGGCAGTGCGAATAGAAACTAAGAGGGAATAGATGGCAGTGCCAGAAGGATCACACTGCTAGAGGGAACTTAGAGAAGGGTAGTGGAGATGATTCAGGGGATGGAGAGCTTGATTTACAAGGGGCGAGATTAGAAGAACTCAATATGTATAGCTTGAATAAATGATGACTAAACTTGGGGGTATAATAACCATCAGCGTATACCTGAAAAGTGGAAGCACCATGGAGGGAAAAAGATTATTTAGTGTGCTCCAAGGGGAGGTAACTAGGAGTCATGAAATGAAACAGAGCAAAGGCAAAATCAAGAGCAATATCCATACAGAGCTCTGTGATTTAGATTGTGATGTGGACTATGCATTGATGCAATTGAGTAACAAAGGAGTAAGAACTCCCCTACACCTTTGTGTGGGCTCCTGTACCTTGGAGTGCTGATGTGTAGGAATAAGTGGCAGTGAACAGGGACTGGGAAGAGACTTGTCTCAGTCCGCACTTATTTGCTCGCCAGTACAGTATAGCATGGTAAAGGCTAGCCATAAATCACTACCCCTCTTTAGAGCAGGCAAAAAATTATCTCTGGAGCGAGGGAAAGTAGCAGAGGAAATATTACTGGTTTATGCATTTGACGGTGCCCCCCATAAGGCTTTATGGAAATATGCTTATGAATATATATATGACATAACTAGAATATGTTTTATGCTACATATGCCATGTAACATATCTCTGTAAAGGTTATGATCTACTGAATCTATTAATCCTATTTGTATGCATGCATCATTTTTGTGTTCGAAGTTATGAATATTGGGTGTGTACTGGCTTGACTTTTAAGTAGCCCTTGTAAGCATTTGGTCAGCTTCTTGAGAAAGGAATGTGCAAGTCAAATGCCCAATCAAGAAGCACTTAATGGACAATGGATCTTAAGATGCCAATCCACATCTGAGCTTTCCCAGGAACTTGGCTTGGCTGGTAAGAAACTCAGTCATTCATAGACATGTGACTTGCCCATGTGACTCCAAAACTCCATTTTGTACCTGGATTCTACACGGGGGGAGGGGGGAGGTCCACCCACAGGAGAAAGTCTATTTAAACCCCTGGGAGACCCCTCCATTTTGTCTTCAGCTTGCTCAAGAGAGAGCCTCTCCATCCCCAAGGATACCTGAAAGAAACTGGAACAAAGTATAGTAACTACAGGGGGGTGAGTGCTTGCTGGACCCAGACTAGAGGGAGGCTAGTCTGTAAAAGAGGCTTATTGGAACATCTCTGAGGGTGAGATTTTTATCTGTATTCAGCTTCTTACTGTATTAGCATAGATTTGCGGGTTTTATTTTGTTTTGCTTGGTAATTCACTTTGTTCTGTCTGTTACTACTGGAACCACTGAAATACTACTTTCTGTATTTAATAAAATCACTTTTTACTTATTAATTAACCCAGAGTATGTATTAATACCTGGGGGTGGGGAGGGGCAAACAGCTGTGCATAGCTCTCTATCAGTGTTATAGAGGGTAAACAATTTATAAGTTTACCCTGTGTAAGCTTCATACAGGGTGAAACAGATTTATTTGGGGTTTGGACCCCATTGGGAGTTGGGCATCTGAGTGTTAAAGGCAGAAACACTTCTTAAGTTGCTTTCAGTTAGGTCTGCAGTTTTGGGGCACGTGGATCAGACCCTGGGTCTGTGTTGGAGCAGATGGGCATGTCTGGCTCAGCAAGACAGGGTGCTGGAATCCCAAGCTGGCAGGGAAAGCAGGGGCAGAAGTAGTCTTGGCACATCAATTGTCAACCCTAAGGGGGTTTCTGTGATCCAACCCGTTACAATGCCACTGAAGATTCCCTCTGTGCTGGGCTGATCCAGACCAGCTAAGCCAGCATTTACACCTCTGGCTATGGCTTAGGCCAATAATAGTCTTGTTCTTCCTAGAAATTTTGATGCCCTCCTCAAAGTAAGCTTCCGCTCTGACAACTGCCCTCAATTTCCCTTCCATTAATATAATCTTACATTTTCCCCATTTGGCCTACCGCATTTCTTCCTGGCTAACGGTTGTGTTCATTCACAGATAGGGTTTTAGACTAACGTTTCTGCCTGATGGAACTTGAATCTTATCTGTCAGGAGTTTTGGACTCTTCTTGAAAGATCAATTCTTCTGCATTAAGCAAAGTCCAGAACAACTGCTAAATAACAAGTAGGATAAGGATTATCTTGAGTGTTACAGAGTACAATTCAGCAATTGCATTTATAAACCATGTATCTGGGGGACATTTTTGTGATAAACACACACACAACTGTTGTAAAATACCACTGTGTGATCTGTAAATAAAATTTTGTTGTCCAGATAGTAAACGGGCGTTTGATTTGTTGTTGGTGTATTTCATTGAAATATTGGTGGAAGGAAATATAATGACCTCTCCTAATGGGTGCTCCTCTCCACCTCTGTGCATTTCAATTTATTGGGCCTTATTTTGAACTGGAACTAATTTTACCCTACTGTAACTCCACTGACTAATGACCACCTGATTTACATTGGTGTAAGGGAGAGCAGAATCTAGCCAACAGAGTCAAAAGCTAATTCAACTGGTGTTCACCTTTGGCTCTGAAGATACTGTCCTATGGGGTGAAATTGTGGCTCCCATTGATTTTACTGGGGCTAGAATTTTACCTATTCAATTGATCATGGTCTCCAGCTGATTATTCAAGCCACTGCATCCAGGTCTATCTCCTGATGTTCCCAGATCATGTGTCAAAGCCTCTTCAACCTCAGCCTTTGAAACTAATGCTAAGTAGTTTATATGAGCTTGAAGACACTCTGGGCCAGATCCCCAGCTGGCATAAACTGGCATAGCTCCATCGACTCAGTAGAGTTTTGCCAATGTATACCCATTGAGGATATGGTCCTCTTTTTTGTGGATAGTGGATGGAGATACGATCATGGCTATAGCCAGGTCTTTCCTCACCCATTGATAGTTTTGAAAATCAACTCCCAGACCTTCAACTGGCAAGAGATGGGGACCTGGCAGCCAGTGGATGTTAAATAGAAGAACTCAATTTCATTACCAGCATACCTGCCACGCAAAGAAACAAAGCCAGTTTTTAAACCTTACTATGGGCTAGATTGAGACTGTAGGCACAAGCCTGAGCAGAGGGTCATGTAAGACATTTCCCTTCAGGAGTAGCCCCTAGAGACACCGTATCTCTGAAACATCCCTGCTTCCTCTTCCTTGCTTTGGGGAGCAGGAGAGTCATTTATCTCGCTCCACTATGCTGGCTTAAGAGTAGATGGTGTTGAGCCAAGGTACCACTGACTTCTTACCACTCCCCATCCATCTGGTCTGGGGAAGTAGTAAGCAAATGGGTAGCATCACTTGCTTTTATCTGTCTGGAACTAGGATCCAGGTAGTCTAAGTACAGTTATGAAGCTGGCTTTTGTTTCCTTGCACACACGTATAGTCAAAGTCACACTCTGACCCTGCATCCCGTGACATTCGTCCCTACCCATTAGAACATTACTTTTAAAGACATGCACAGAATTGCATGTCTGGTTCGCTTTTGACTGTATCTGGAGTATACTCTGTTCAGTACATGCTCTGTGGTGCAAACTGTTATTGGAACCACCGGTGTGACTCCTGACTTACACAAGTGTGAATGAGAGGGAGACTCAAGCCCTAAGAGTGCATCAACTCAGTCTGCTTAGCTGGTAACTCTGCAAATGCCTCCACTTAAAGGAAATTTTTAAAAAGGAGACATGAGCCAGGCTTTCCAATTGTCATCCGGTTTGGTGCCTGCTAATTAGCTGCTCTTCTTATGGAGAAAGAGGACCGGAAAGCAACAGCACAAAACAGCCTACTGTATAATATGAGATATTGAAGTGAATGATTTAGGCTATGATAGAACACACACAGGATGAGCCAGAACCTCAGTGGATGTAAATCAGAAGAGCTCCAAGGTAGTCAATGGAGAACTGCCAATTTGCACCAGCAGAGGATCTGTCCCCATTTTTTTTAATAGGTTTTACTTTTCTTACACTCCACTGGCAGATATAATCTAGCACAACAAAGAAAGCTCAAAGGCACTTTCCGCACATTCCTCCTTTAAAGATCATCTTTATCTTTTCCTTTGCCTCTAGTTAATTCTTGGCTGTCTTTCACAAAAGGCAGGATGTTTTTCTGTTACCTGCAGCATAATATTTGCAAACACCAAAACATCAACAGCTCTTTTAGTTGCAATTAATATTTTTTTTTGCTTGTTTGAATTATACATGATTTGTTTTTGCTTTTTTCTGGCAGCCAGTTAAAAACCAAAAAAACCCGCCACTAACTCAGCCCAGTATATTTGTGCCAACATATTCTTTTGACCTGGTAAAAACTTAAGTGAGCAACTTGGTGTGGAGCTGAGTGGATGGTGCTCTAGTTATCCATGGAAGAAAAGCATAGGGCTTGCAAGGAAAATGATCTGCTTTGCAAAATATACTTCATCTGATACCTATCTAAGGGCTCTTGCTTGTTTTGAGCTTGCACTCTGTATGTCCTGTGGGACTACAGGGGGGGAGCGGGGAAAAGCATGGCTGAGGCCAAAAGAAGATTGTGCCTCAGAATTAACATGGTGTGAATTCAGCTTGTATGGGTACCACCTGAGACAATTATCTTAGGTTTTACCAAAAAAAAAGTTGGACCTGGTCATGACTTGCATGGAAAATGTCTAAGAAAAAGTCACATGCTGTAGGAAGTGGTGTTTTTCCACGGTCCCAGCTGTGGGGCGTGAGTCAAGGCCGGAAGCCACAGACAGCGCCGGTGTCAGACCAAAGGGTCAGGCTGGAGCCCATGAGCTGTGCCAAGTCAGAAACCCCAATCGATCTGCCGATGTGGGGGTAGCAGAGCAGAGGCAGGGTGAGAGCGAGGGCCTAGGAGCTGGACAAGGGAACCCAGTGCAAGGCCAGATATCAAGAAACACAGCAGGGTCTGCCTGCAGTAATCAATCAGCCAGCCAGCATCCATTTAGTTGTACAGACAGCCTCAAGTTGTTTCCTCCAGCTGTTAAATAGCTTACCTGAGCCAATGAGGGGACCCAGTATCGCTGCTATTCAGGGCCTGTGTGGGTGGGGCAGCCTCTGAAGCCTGAGTTTGCAGGGTTCCAGGCTGCTGTTCACTGCTGTACCACAGTTGCCTAATGGAGCTGTGGACCAAGCAGCCTTCTAGGAGTCAGTAGATGTGGGTTTTAGACTCAGGGCTTGCAAGTGCTGGTAATTCATCTCAGAATGAGTGCTAAACCCAAATCCTGGTAGGGTGCTATAGATGGCCTCTTCCTTTGGATGACACGTAAAATTCTTGTCCTGGCCACTTATGGATAGTCAAGATCAAGTTTCACGTTTTGCAAGAGTTCACAGTAGGGGTATTAGCACCAGTGCTCTGGCCACATTCCAGCTATGCCAAAGTAATTTCCCCCCCATCCGCCCCAAATTCCTTTTTCTTCCTTTCCTATTCTGTTTAACTCCTTGAACAATGTATATCACCATGGAAATGAACATCCTCCAGTGTTGCATTAAACTATGTGATTAGCATCCATCCTGAGTTACTATGATGTGAATAGTTAAATACCTGACTAGATTTACCCCGAAGAGAGCTGGGAAAGAAAGCTTTGGTATCCCTTGTGTACCTTTTGGCTAAGATCTGCAGTAGAATTAGTTTGATATCTGTCTTCTGTCAGGGAATGCATATTGCGCTTGCTGAGGAGGAAAGGGATGATCTAACATTTCGCCCTGTCTCTCTCTTTCCTGATCATAGTATAGCTCCCAGATTTGTGCACACTTTTTCCTCTCAGGTGTAGTGATTACTACCATGCAATAATTTAGACTACTTTTGCTAGTAAGTGCTATGCCTGTTAAGAGCTTGCAATATGGATCCTATAAATTGTCCCAAAATGGTCAATTTGTTTCATTATCTTGTCTGTTGGAAATAAATATGAACAATGATGTTCCCTGAATATGGACTCTCTTGTTCCTTTCTCTGTTATTGCTGTGGCATAAAGGAACTTGGGCTCAAGGAATTAAGTTCAAACACCAGGAAGTTTCTGTTTAAATACATGACATACCCACCACAAATGTTTTTTGCTATTTGTCTTCACCAGGAAAATATGCTGCTGTGTTTGCATTAGATACATACTGGTGTATTAATTTGGAGTGATGCATGTCTTCAAACAAATAATGAATCACGGCCTATTGAGAGCATTACCCATTCAGTTTCCAAAGGAACATGTTTATCAGCATTTTTGCAAGAACACTGCATTTCCATTAAAGGGTACTTTCACTGTAATTTATCAGCTTACTCAACAGCATAGAGTATATAAAACGATAAAAGAAGAGTATATGTTCTCTCTTCCCCAGCAAGAGAGATTTGCTGCAGAATAAAGACAATCTGAGTTTTCTTTCATTGCCTTCATTGATGACGTCTCCTGTTCCTTTAAAGTGTAACCTAGTGGCAGTAATGTACAATAAGGTATATTATATAGTTACTGTGTGCAATTTGAACTAAAAATTAACTTTGCAAAGCTTCTGAATTGAACTGCCATTTGCCTCTCTCAGTAATGTCTTTGCTATTTGCAATTTATTTCTCTATCCCCTTTTCCACTTTAATTTTCACTCTGCAAAGAAACGATTGTCCCCCCTCTTAGATGCACTGTTTAGAAGAGTCATTGGCACCAAGTCCCAGGTGCTGTGATTATGCAAAATGAAATGGGGAATAAGAGAATTGAAGAAACTGGTACTTTTACCTATTAAGCTCTTGGTCTGTTCACCAGGTACAGTCTTTACCCTCTAATGAATGGCTGACAACAGCCACCTTCATGCCACTTTTATTCCTTGGTTCTTTTGGTTCCTTTGGTTATTTTTCTCCCCTTTGGAATGGGGTGTATAGACACTACCCAGAAACTGGCAGGGAAGGGGTTACACTTCCTCCTTGGCTGACAGTAATGGCCACAGCTGTGTTCCCTGAGTGCTGTGTAGCTAGGTTGAGCCAGCTGTGGAGAATTAATTAATAGGGATGCTGTGCTTGGAGCTGGGGTTTGAATCTGACATGTGGTGGTCACTGAAGAAAGAAGTATGGGAATAAACCCAGAGTGAAGAGAACTAATCAGGCTTTGTTTTCTTCTGAGAATGTTTTGCCAAGGTGAGGCACAATTTATATCTTTGTTCTTGGGAGTCTGGCTGAAGAAAGCCTGGTTATATTTATATTTGGGCCTTAAAAGACAGGCCCCTTTTTTGCTGTGTGAAGATAAATCACACTACCCCAACATCCAAACTCTGGTATATAGATTCACTACTGACCTGACTGGCTTGTCACACACTTGTTCTGGGCCTTAACCTTAGTATTTCATCTGCTAACCTCACATTCTTCACTCTGACGCTCTCATCTGTTCATCCATTTTGCTCTCCAGTGCACTGAATGCCTGCTTGCAGTAACTGGGGTCTTGTCTCTGTGTTCAAAGGTTATCCGCTTTTCGGGGTGGTTGAGGTGTGCCTGTAGTTCTCATGGTGTTAGAACAGAAAACAAACTACCAAAAAAATGATGGGGAGAGTGAAGGATCATCTGAAAGACAATGAAGCAGTGACTGGGATGAATGTGTCCTTGAACCCTATCTCATAAGACATTTATCTCTGGCTATAATCTTCTCTACCATTTCCCTGCTTAACCTTGATGTTTAAAGGAAAAGTGCTGCCTTTTTACAGTGGTCGCTTTTGTTTGTGTTCCTGGAGTGCTGGGGTTTTCTTGTTATGTGCTGATTTTGGGGTTTCATTTTTTTAAGCTCCTGTCCACATGGTCTTAGCTAGCTTGCCTCGCTGAAAGCTGCAAAGTTCCACACGGTTTGGGCCTTGTTTTCATTATTATTTGATATTAATTAATTATATATCAGTTCAGTGCACCTAAGAGGGGGGCAATCGCATTTCTTTGCAGTGTACAAGGTGCTTTCTGGACATAAAAGAAGGTACAGAGAAAGGTCAAGAAAGGGGCATGCACAAAGGGATTGATATTACAAATCATCAGGATTCACTGTAGCAGCATGCAGAGTAGCAGCCGTGTTAGTCTGTATTCGCAAAAAGAAAAGGAGGACTAGTGGCACCTTAGAGACTAATAAACTGGTTAGTCTCTAAGGTGCCACTAGTCCTCCTTTTCTTGTAGCAGCATGAGTGATTTTCAGAGGTGCTGAGCATCAGAGTGCCAATTGGTATGTGTGTGTATAAACTTTGTTCTGGGTAACACGGTACGAAAAATGTTCAGAAACACCCACCTGAACATATCAGAATCTGTTGCTTGATTAAGTATATTTTTAAAGATCTTTTTTCTTAAAGCTAGTTCATTTCAAACTAAAGCAGTTGCAAGATGCTATATTGAGATAAACTAGTCAATAGTGAGATGTCTTCTTTTAGCTCTGCACCTGCGAGAGCAGGCCGTGCATGAAATCTGAACATAGTAATATTCTATCAGCTCCCTGAGAGCTAAATGCTTTACCCTTAGCTATGTTTTTACTGCATTTCAAAATGGGGGGGGGGCAGACACTGAAGATAGGTATGTATTAAAGGTTTTAATGCTGCAATTAATATCTACCTGATTCAAACTGTCTTGTGTGTGCTGTATGCAAAACTTAGGAACTCTACCCTTTACGCGCATTACTGAGCAGTTAGACAAATTTAGGGCGCTATGGGTTGTTCTAGTTAGAAGGAGAAATTGACAATAGAGCAAGGAATTTTCTTTGATGCAGTTTACACAAAGATTATACACAAAGTCCTGTTTCCCTGAACATCGTAGGAATCAAACAGCAGGAGGGAATTTCTTTGCTTACTGTTCCAAACCTGCCTTTCCAGCCAACACCCTGTGCCCAAAAGCACCCTGCTAGTTTTCTCTCAGGTCTCTCTGCTTGCCTTTTTGTTTTTGTCTCTCTGTCCAAGCCCCTGTCCACATAATTCGTATTCCTGAGTGGCCTGCGATGTGCCTGTCTTTGAGTAGAGACATAAGCCTATGTTTCAGGTGGAGGCTTCTTAATTGTTCCAAGCTGTCTGAGGACAATGGCTTCTTTAGGTTGATCCTGAATGGCAGGTTATGCCTGACCCGTTATAGAAAGGTTTAACATGATCCATAACAGTATCCTCATCACTGCAGTGTCTCCTGTTGGGGTTCTCTAAAGAGGCCTGCGGGGATTGGATGCCAAACTCCCATTGACCTGTCATGGGTATGGTCAGATCCTTGCATGAAGTGCATATTTTTAGTGAACTTAATGAGCAGAACTTTCAGAGGTGCTTAAGTCTGTTTGACTTCCAGTGAAACTCAGGCTCCCGCATCACGTAGGCACTTCTGAAAATGTTAGCCAATATCCAAGCTGTAAATAGCAATCCAATTTAAAAAGAGATGGCATTGTCTCTGCATGTAAACATTGAGATTTTCCCTGCTTGGGTTCAGCTAACTGCCATTCTCTGTTTTGTTTCTTATGTGCACCGTTTTTCTGAGATGTCGTATAATTTTTTTTCTTTTTAATGTCTAGACTGAAACAGATGATTATCTATTTGTGTTTTGATTATATTTATTTGATTTCCGTTTTGCAGTAGTGCTCAAAATATGCTGGGTGCAGCATAAACATTTAGGAAGACACTGTCCAGAGCAGATTCAAATCTAAAATGGTTATAAATAGAGCTGGTTGAAAAGTTTTCAAATGAACAGCTCCAAATCTCTCCTTTCAGTGCAATAAAAATGTTTTAGCTTTGACTTCATTTGAATTCATTTTGGAGTTTCATATTATATTAAGATACTTTAATATAGCACATTCAATATACTATATTTATTTAACTATTTAAAATATCGATATATTTATATGGTATATGTAATAAATATATTATGCTTAATATTTTGTATGATATTTTAACAATTCAGCATTATCAAAACACAACATTTTGATGGTCCAGTGTCAACATCTTTCAGAATTTTTGTTCCTTGGGAAAATTTTGGTGGTTTTTTCTTTTTTTTCCCCATTCTGTTCACAAGAAAAGCAAATTCTGAAATGTCAGAATTTCCCACCGAAAGGAAATTCCATTTTCTGGGCAGTTCTAACTGCGAATGATGTGAAGAAACTTAAGAGAAGTGTTTTGGATTTGTTTGACAGTGAGTCTTTTTTTAGTGTTCAGATATTCTTTTTGCTGTTGCGGATTTGCTATCAAAACTATCCAGGGTGTCATTCCCCTCCCTCCTCCTCTCCTCCATCTCTACACCCTCCCCCTCCCCACGATATAAGCTTCCAGTTTGGGGCTTAAATATTTCATAAGCCTGCCAGTGCCAACTTCAATTAATACATGTCTCCGGAAGCTTATCCAAACTTGGAGAGAGTCTAGGTTTCTCTCTCAATCTATATATGTAACTGCAGAGGCTACCTCCCTGTATCTATCTTAGAGATAGATCCAATATAAACTCCTGGATCCTGCATGTGTCTAGGCCAAAAGTTTGCAGCTGGTTTTTATGTTACAGACATGAAACAAAAACCCGGGATCTGACTAAGGGGAGGGTTTGGGTCCACATCTGATTTTTTCTGCAACTTTAACTGCTCTCTGTAGTGCTGTATGGTACGGCTTTGATTCCATTGCACATGCTCTTACATAGGAGCGATCCTAGAAATCTCAAGACAGTCACCAAAAGGCGTCTTGTACCTTGTTCTCCTTACAGACGGTTGAAACCACTTATTTTAATATTCGTCAACAGCTTATTGCCAAGAAAATGGTACTTATGGGAACATCTTTATCCAAGGATCTCAAAGTGCTTTACAAATATTCAGCCTCACCGAACGAGTGCTCCGAATGAATAACAGAGAGGTTAAGTGACTTGTCCAGCTGTGTTCGTGGCCCAGTCCCGGATTTCAGTCTCTTCTTCTCATTGGCCCACCGTATGGGTATAACTACACTACAGCTGTGACGCTGCAGGGTAGATGTGCTACAGCGACGGAAGGCATTTTTCTGGGATGGGCTGGAGCTATTGTTAAAGTCTGATCCCGTTTCCTAAGACGACAAAAGGAGATGAGCACACACCGAGAGAGATCTCCCTGTGGTCACAGGCTAATGGCAGTTCTTCAAAATATAAAGGCTTGGCCAAGTAAGCCAGACTGTTCTCAGACAGAAGGCAAAAGGAGAGAGATAGGAAAGAGAAGAAATGAGGTGGGGAAGGAAAAGAACACACAGGGAGAGGGTGGGGAAGACAGAGTCTCACATTCTCGGGGGTATTTGGGATTTAGCTGAAGTTGATGGAGGTGGTGATGTCATTTGGCTTCCTCTCTCTGGCCTGGCCTATCAAGACATTTCTCAGAATTCAGATGAGGAAGGTCCGGGGACACACGGGATGGTGTGGGTGGCAGCCATGTTGGTAAAGCTGGTTCCATTTGTCAGTTTTTCTCCCAAAGGCTTTTTCTTTAGGGACCCCAAAAGGGAGTGATGCGTGGAATAGCCCATCCCCTCATTATTTTATTCACCAATAGGCCTAATTTCCAACACCCCTATTTTGGTTCATTGATTTCTGGTCCCAAATTTCTCTTGTTTGTCAGGCATGATCTTAATACGGTCCTTGAATTATATCAGTAGGCCACTTTGGATGAATTCAGTCTTTCTGTCTCCCTTTTGTCCGTTCTCCCAGCAACATTTATTGTTATAGGTTATTGTGACACTTTAACAACTTTGACTCACTTTTTGCAGTTGACAGGTTTCAGAGTAGCAGCCGTGTTAGTCTGTATCTGCAAAAAGAAATGGAGTACTTGTGGCACCTTAGAGACTAACACATTTATTTGAGCCGAAGCTTTCGTGAGCTACAGCTCACTTCATCGGATGCATGTATCCGATGAAGTAAGCTGTAGCTCACGGAAGCTAATGCTCAAATAAATTTGTTAGTCTCTAAGGTGCCACAAGTACTCCTTTTTTTGCAGTTCAGCTTTCAATTTGGGTAAATTTGTAGGCTGAAATGTTACAAACGGCCCCCAGGAGGCCAATCGCTGGGTAGTAAAATGCACTGTGTTATGTAGGTGGGTTTTGTAGGTGGCTTTCATACGGGCTGTAGTCTGGAGGATTTTTAGAGTTACAAAGAATAATCAAGGCTAGGCATGACTTAAAATGAGCCCTGTTTTCTCAGAGATGCCTAATAGAAAGATAACAACTGTGTGGGGGGGCTTTTATCTTGTTATCCACTCAAGTACTAACTACATTATTTAAGTTCTGCCATTTGGAGTAGCTTACTGGGATGAGTGTTGGAAACAAATTAGAAAGATCAAGAGAAATATCATCGCCGGTGGTTGCAATGCAAATCCCAGGAACAATTTTCATTCTGACAGTTGTTGTTATTTAGAGGCATGGAACAGAGCAGCGCTCCAGTGTGGAGTCACCAAAGAGCAAGGTAGCATCACAATTAAAGTCTAGTGGAATCACAGTGCGGGATGGCAGGGAATGGCACAGAATGTACCCCAAGCCAGGAGAGTCACTAAAAGAACATAGGCAGGACCTTCTGGTGCAATTTTATTTGGGTTATGGCAAATATTTGCAGAACTCTCTGGTAGTACCTGGATACTTTACATAGATCTGAGTTGTTTTTCAACCACAGGGCTGCCAGAGACATTGGCTTGTGCTTCATTTTGGTAAGCCAAAGGGCAGAGATGTAAGTGACCCTTGCCTGTACCTGTGCTTGGGTTAGCAGCAGCATTTACACTCAGGAACTTGAATGCCAAAAGCATGAGCGATGGGTTCTTTGGATAGCAGCTACAGCAGACCACTACACCCTTATGTGGCCCACCCAAGAGAAGGAACAAGGACCCGTACTCTCCGGGTGTGGGTTACAGAGGCACTTTTTGGTCCCTGATTATGGTTCGTTAGCAACAAGTGCTGTGCCAGGCAGAACTGTCGGAAAGATCTTTATTGAGTGGTGGGTGTTAGATGCTGAGCCTCTAGCTATATATCTGCCTCCCCAAACTATGCCTCTTGGCAATGCTTTCCCTTTATATTTAAAGGCTTCCATCTTACTATTTTGTGAGTTTACCTTTTTGACGTATGTCAAGTGGCCTTGTATTTGCACTCATCATTAAAGTACATTTAGCTCCTATCGTTCTGTATACCTGGCTTGTGTGGACAGACACGCTCAGGACTGCCCTTTGTGGAATGGTAATTAGTAATATTATCCTCGTTTTACAAATGAGAATTGACGTAGAGAAGCAAAATGACTTGCCCCAGATCACAAAATGAATCGATGCTCAAAGCTGAGATCAGAACCGACTTCCTGGCCTCAGCTAATACCTCTAATCCAAGCTGCCCCACGCAATCCAGGTGACTCAGAAATGTAGGTATCTCTAAGCAAGAGCCTGATTTCTCTCTGAGGAGCTGAAGATGGAAACATCTTGAGTGCCCCCAAAACAGTTATATGTAGTGTCAATCTTGAGCCAAAGTTTTCTTCTGGTAAGAAAGAATTATGATGTATAATTGATAGAGAGAAATCTCACAGTACCATTGCGCTGTGCGTTCTAGCCATTAGTCTATCAATATTTCATATACATAGCACAGGCACGGGATTCAGTTCTGAAAAGCAGCCTCTGACTTTGCATGCTCGGCACTAAACGTCCAGATTGCTTAGGGCAAGGTGGCCATAGATTCTATGTGACCACAAGGGAATAAAGGGGCATAAGATGCTCCCATACACGCTTCCATGGGCTGCACTCATTGCTGGTCTGAGTGTGGAGGGGAGAAAAAGCAGCAGAGAGAAGTAATCTGCTGATGGTGTGGACCAGTAGCAGTTTACTCCCCTGCCGAGCCAGGGGAACCAGGGAAGGGTGTATGATCCTCAAAGGCACTCAGATACCACAGTGATGGGCTGTGTTATGAGACTGTTGATAGATGGAGTCACAGCTGCTTCCTTAGCCTGGCCTGAGGCAGCATAGCTACTTGTCATCTATTAATCTTACTAATGGGTGAAGTCATCATCTAGCCCTTGGGTGGGCACAGAAGATATCGAATTCTGTGTCAATTTGGCTGGATTCAGGCAATTTTAGCAATCAAGCCCCTTTTATATATACCCCACAATAAATCTGTGACTCTGTTGATTTGTAGATTCCTACATCTGGAGAAAGCTATAGGGCCAGTTTCTCAGCTGGTGCAAAATGGCAAAGCTGCACTGCACTGGTTCACGCTAACGGAGGGTCTGACTGATAGACGCCACGTCATAGAAATAAGCAGACGTGTTCCAAAAAGGAATAGGAAAGCTTCCTCTTTCCTTGTGGTCTCTTGTGCTGAAACCATCTTATCGAAGTGTATATATTTTTAAACGTGTCTTTAAGAACATAAGACGATTTTCAGAATGAGTGTAGAGGAGCTGCCCCTGAGGGGACAAAGTCTTTCTAATCCTGTCAGGATATCCCTGCTCTCTGCTTGTGCCTCTTGTAGGTTCTGTGTTGCTGTGTTCTATTTTATGTGCATGACTGGTCAACCGTGCTCCCAGCATGTGTCTCCAATAATTCATTATTGTCTAAATATAAAACTGAGCAGGGGGGAGGGAGGCGGCGGGAAGGGAGGTCTCATGGTGTTCCAGGCAAACAGCATTCCTAGCAATATACTGGTTTTAGAAGCAGTGGCTCGCTGAAAAGATTTATACTGTGCCATGGCTGTTGGGTGGCCTGTGTGAAATGGATCTGTGACCTCAGGGCAGTTCCTTGGTGGACAGTTGTGTCTACGTAACATATGTCGGCAGTCATAGCAGAATGGCCAAAGACTAAATGAAATGGCAAGGGGATTGAGAATGAAGGACGTTGGTGAGCCATAGGGTGAGAAAACACTACCTGTTGCACTTATTTAACCATTATTTTTTTTAGACAATTACAGGTCTCCTGGTCTATCCCTGCAGCATCTTTCACCTGCTCTTACAGTCAAATCAACAGTGTTTCACCAGGGATGCATTTGGCTAATGACATCTGCAAATGTTTGTTTACTTACGATCAGCTGAGGAGTTTACCACATTTGTACTCCAGTTGGACAACTGGGATCAATTTTTTGTTTCCTGTACTTAGCAACGGTTTATATTCAGGATAATTTGCTGAGTGAGCCATTACAATCCAGCAGTGTGTTTCTTTGTGGCTTTAATTCCATTTCTCTTCCATTATGCCTTTGAACAAACACAGGAATAAGTTATTACAGTTCTCACACAACTACACTTAAAAGGCAGCTCGATGAGTAATGTTTGCAAGGATCATGAGTAACGGCGTGCCAAGCCCCATAAAGGCAAATGGCAGTGCGAGCCGCCAGACAAGGCAACAAGTGCCAGCTAAGGTCCTCCTCCGCTGATTTGTCAAGTCTGAATCAGCAGACCCCGACACGCATCTCGCCCCTCGAGGGGCTCATTGGAGTTCTGCAGCTGTTTCTTCCATCAAAGAAAGTGTCTCTTGGAATTACTTACGCTGGCAACCGTTGGCTCTGCTTCAGTGTAGGATGGAAGCCTGTTTTATTGCCTGCTTTCTTAATGGCACTTTGCATAAGATTACCGATAGGTTCTAGAGATTTGACTTACAGCTCCTGACTTTCAGAAGTGGCTTCCAGTTTGTCCTTGCACTTGCAAACAACAGCCTGTGTGGTTCTGTGCTCATGTTTCCAGACAACCTGCTTTTCTGTAGTGCCTCTAATGCGTAACCTGTAGAGTCAGATATGCATGTCTCCCTTCCAAATACTGTGCCAGTCTGACTCCACTTAACTTACGTGACTGGATCGCATTCCAGATTTGTAATGTTCACATCATTTGAAATGGGTAGATTCAATGCCCATTTAAGTCAATCGGAGAAGTTTGTCGACTGATTTCTGCAGGCTTTAGATCTTTGCCTTTAGCATTTGTTGAGGTTCAAGGAATGTGTAATGGGATCACTAAATGTTTGCTTTAGTCTCCTATGTTACAAATGGTGCACAAAATCTTAAAGCCAAGAGGGAGGGGAGTCCTATTCTTCCTACCTTGGACCATCCAGTGCCATTGGGGGAAATCCCACGCAGCGTGGCTAATAAAAATGTACTCAAAAGGCTATTACTTTCAAAGGACTGGCTGTTACATGGACTATTATTTTCAGTGTTGTTGCTTCAAGGATGTACACCAGACCTTAAGGTAAGAAGCAAAGCACATCAAATGGATGGCAAGTATCCATCTATGGGTGTTTTAAAAGATTGTGAGAACATTACTCAAGCAAAAATTATTTCAGCAAGAGCAAAGGTTTCCTCTGAGCTTAGAAAAATGCATTAATGAAATGTACACGATTGTTTTAGATGCCCAGCATATTGGGATTTTGCAAGTAGTATCGCAAACTGAAACCCAAATTGTCCTGAGCTTGTGGGTATGTCATATAAGAATAACATTTACAATTCTATTCAAAGCATTCATTCAAGAGCATTTCACAGATATAACTGCTATAATTTTTCCTAGCATGATCATTAGTGTCACCACTTGAAATAATAAGACCACCCATTGAAAACTCTAGCTCATGGTGTCCATGAATTCAAAACAGTCAGTTCAATCTTTTTTCAGCGCAAAAGAAATATGGGAAATATCTTACTATTTTCTGCTGTTCTGTAAGGATTTTTTGACCACAACCTGATATCCTGAAATGATGTCAGTTGAGAGCTTGCGGCAAACAGGTTTCATTTCTAAATATGTGCAAGACCTGTAAGTTTGTCCTAAGTACTGTATATTGGCCGTATCAACTGCCCTCTCTGTTACGGTCTATTCTTCAAGTTCTGGGTCTATTTATTTTAAACCCCGATTTCTCAAACTCTATGAAATAACTATCATTCCCTCTATCCTAAATCATGTGATTAATTGCATTGAATAAGAATAACTTCATGTTATATTAGTGTTTCCCCTTTTTTGGCCTGAGCAGCTAGTGAAAGTTAAGGGCCCTGGAGATTTTCCTGTTGGGAATAGAAATTGATGGAGTTTGGTATCTTCTTCGATGCAGTCTTGTGTGTTTATAAGAAATGTACAAAGTCCTGTGTCTTGGAGTGTAGAAGGAATCAAGAATAAAAGAAGCAGGAAGAATGTGTGTGGTGGTTATTAAGTAGAAGAGCTCTTGATAAAGTAAAATCTTTCTTCAGTGACCATCAAAGGAACCATCAAAATTTGGTTTTCTGTGTTAGATGTTTTTAAAAGGTCAAGCACAGTTACACTAATTTCTTGATTATTCCAACTGCATGTGTCTCAAGTGTCTGTGAATTTCTGACTCAGCCCTGAAAGAAACATACTAAGAAAAAAAGAATGGCCATACTGGGTCAGATCAGTGGTCCAACTAGTTCAGCATCTTGGCTGCTGATAGTGGCTGGTGCCACATGCATCAGAGGGAATGAACAGAACCGGGTAATTGTCAAGTGATCCATCCCCTGTTGTCCAGTCCAGGCTTCTAGCAGCCATGGGTCTTGGGACACCCAGAGCATGGGGTTGTGTCCCTGACTACTTTTGCTAATCACCATTGATGGCTCTATCCTCCATGAACTTACCTAATTCCTTTTTTTTTAAACCAGTTATACTTTTGGTGTTCACAACATCCCCTGACAATGAGTTCCACGGGTTGACTGTTGTGTGAAGTACTCAATGTTTGTGTTAAACCTTCTGCCTATTCATTTCGTGAGATGACCCCTGATTCTTGTTTTATGTGACAGGGTAAATAACACTTTCCTATTCACTTGCTCCACGCAATTCATGATCTTATAGACCTCTGTCATATCCTCTCCTTAGTTGTCTCTTTCCCAAGCTGAATACTCCCAATCTTTTTAATCTCTCTTTGTCGGGAAGCTGTTCCATTCCCCTTGTCATTGTTGTTACGCTCCTCCGTACTTTTTCCAAACCTAACGTATCTTTTTTTGAGATGGGGCAATGAGAACAGCACACACAGGCGTGGGTGTACCATGGATTCATAGAGTGGCATTATGATATTTTTGGTCTTATCTCTCCCTTTCCTAATGGTTCCCAACATTCTGTTTGCTTTCGTGACTGCAGCTGCATACTGAGCAGATGTTTTCAGAGAAACATCCACAATGACTCCCAGATCTCTCTCTTGACTGGTAACAGCTCATTTAGATCTCATCATTTTGTATGTATAGTTGGGATTATGTTTTCCAGTGTGCATTACTGTGCACTTATCAACATTGAATTTCATTTGCCATTTTGTTGCCCAGTCACCCAGATTGTGAGATCGCTTTGTAACTGTTTGCAGTCTGCTTTGGAGTTACTTATTTTGAGTAACTTTGTATCATCTGCAAACTGTGCCACCTCGCTTTGTTGACCCCTTTTTCCAGATCATTCATTAATGTGTGGAACAGCACTGGTCCCAGTAGATATCCTTAGGGGAATCCCCTATTTACATATTTCCACTGACAAAACTGACCATTTATTCCTACCCTTTGTTTCCAATCTTTTAAACAGTTACTGATCCATGAGAACACCTTCCCTCTTATCCCGTGACTTCTCATTTTTCTTAAGAGCCTTTGTTGAGGGATTTTGTCCAAGGCTTTTTGAAAGTCCAAGTACATTATATCCATAGATCACCCTTGTCCACGTGTTTGTTGACCCCTGTCAAAGTGTTCTAATAGATTGGTGATGCATGAGTTCCCTTTACAAAAGCCACATAGACTCTACCCCAACAAATCATGTTTATCAGTGTGTCTGATAAATGAGTTCTTTACTATAGTGTCAACCAATTTTCATGGTACTGAAGTTAGGCCTACTGGCCTGTAGTTGTTAGGATTGCCCCTGGCACAGGCCAGAGAACTTCCCCAAAATAATTCCTATGGCAGGTGTTTTTTAAAAAATCAATGTCACGTTAACTATTCTTCAGTCATCTGGTACAGAGGTTGATTTAATGATAGGTTACGGACCACAGTAGTAAGTTCTGCAATTTTATATTTGAGTTCCTTCAGAACTATTTGGTGAATACCATCTGGTCTTTGTGACTTATTACTGTTTAATGTGTCAATTTGTTCCAAAACCTCCTCTGTTGACACCTCTGTCTGGGACAGTTCCTCAGATTTGTCACCTAAAAAGAATGGCTCAGTGTGAAAATCTCCCTCACATCTTCTGCAGTGAAGACAGATGCAAAGAATTCATTTAGCTTCTCGACAGTGGCCTTGTCTTCATTGAGTGCCCCTTTGGTACCTTGGTTGTCTCGTGACCCCTGTGGTTGGGGGCAGCTTCCTGCTTCTGATGCACTTAAAAAAAATGCTGTTCGTTTTTGTGTCTTTTGCTAGTTGCTCTTCAAATTCTTTTTTTGCTTGCCCGATGCTACTTTTACACTTGACTTGCCAGGGTTTATACTCCTTTCTATTTTCCTCAGTAACATTTGAAATCCATTTTTTAAGGATGTCTTTTTTATCTCTAACCATCTCTTTTACTCTGTTGTTGAGCCATGGTAGCCATTTTTTGATTCCTCTTACAGTTCTTTTGGCTGATGGTTTTTTTGTTTTTTGTTTTGTTTTTTTTTTGAGGGGGGAGTGAGTTAGTTTGAGCCTCTATTATGATGTTTTAAAATAGTTTCCATGCAGCTTGCAGGCATTTCACTCTTGTGACTTTTCCTTTTAATTTCCATTTAGCAAACTGCCTCGCTTGTGTATAGGTCCCCTTTCTGAAGTTAAATGCTACTGTGGTGGGTTTCTTTGGTATTTCTCCCTCCTCAAAGATGTTAAATTTAATTCTATTATGGTTGCTATTACTGAGTCATTCAGCTATGTTCACCTCTTGGACCAGATCCTGTGGGCTGCTTAGGACTAAATCAGTAATTGCCTTGCCCCTTGTGCGTTCCACAACTAGCTGCTCCAAGAAGCAGTTATTACTGGTGTCTAGAAATTTTACCTCTGCATCTCGTCTTGAGGTGACATGTACCAAGTCAATATTGTCCATTATCATTGGTTTTTTTTGGTTTTGTAGCCTCTCTCTAATCTCCCTGAGCATTTCACAGTCACCATCACTATCCTGTTCAGGTGGTGAATAATCTATTCCTACTGCTATATTCTTATTAGGCAAGCATTGTGACAAAGTTCCTTCTCTACCTTGGTGGGTCTTGCACTTATTGGAGGATTTGCTCGCCTTGGAGCTTCACGGCAGCCCTCAGTTTGGCCATTTTCATGAACCCACAGTCCAGGTCGACTCCTCCTGTGTCTGACCAGGAGTTGCACACCTCAGTCCTCCAACAGTCCGCGTTCTCGCTCTCAGCTCCTAGCGCCTCTTGCTCCCAGCTCCTTACCCACACACCACAAACTGAAGTGAGCTCCTTTTTAAAACCCAGGTGCCCTGATTAGCCTGCCTGAATTGATTCTAGCAGCTTCTTGATTGGCGCAGGTGTTCTAATCTGCCTGTCTGTCTTAATTCTCTCCAGAAAGTTCCTGATGGTTCTGGAACCTTCCCTGTTACCTTACCCAGGGAAAAGAGACCTACTTAGCCTGGGGCTAATATATGTGCTTTCTATTACTCTCCTGTAGCCTTCGTTTGACCCTTTGACCGCACTCCTGTCCCTGTTGTTTGTTAGTTGTCCCCTGTAATTATTTGGTTTTCCGACCTCCCCCACCCCCCTTAGGTCACCTGCCCACTTCCTGGATCCCAATACAATTACTTTCCTGTAGCCATCTGGCCCGACCCTGTCACACTATCTTTAGAGATTCTGTTGTACTGCTTGATTCATTTAAGATTTTTCGTTTGTTTCTCTTCAGTTCTTATCTCTACTTTATCAACTTCTATCCTCTCCCCTTTACTAGGATATAGAGTAACCCTTTTAATACGTTCTCCTCAAAGGGATGTCTCTGTCCAAACCGTGTGCTCCTCCACACTTATTGGCTTTCCCCCAGCCTTTATTTTAAAAACTCCTCTATGACCTTTTTAATTTTACATGCCAGCACTCTGGTTCCCTTTTGGTTTAGATGGAACCCATCCTTCCTTTCTAGGCTCCTCCTTTCCCAAAAAGCTCCCTAGTTCCTAATAAACCTAGTTCCTCCCCCAAAAGCCATCAGTCTCATCTGTGCATTGAGAGTCCACACATATGCCAACTGCTTACAATGCAGGTAATTGTACATGCTGCATTCAGAACAATAAACTGGATAGCTCCCATTCCGCTCATGGAATCTGCCTGCATTTTTTTTTTTTTTAACTCTTGCTGGGATGTTCTTTGTTTTTTGGGGTAGGGGTGTATTCGCCTCAATTTAGAGACAGTTTGTTAGGTGTATCTGGCGCTCTCACTCCCTCTTTTAATTCCTTTCTAAAATTCCCCTGCTAACTATTCCAGTGGTCTCTTAGGAGCTGGTTTTTAAATCCCTGGTCTCCCTGAGTTAGCCCTGTTCCATGATCAAGGGCTCCTAAAGGGAATAGAGATCAAAGGATGGCTGGCTCGAGTCTCCTTAGGAAGTTCTCAGCCTTCCCAAATAGGTTGCTAGGCTTAGCTCACAGGCCTCCCCCCTCCCCTAACAGACAACACTATAAACTTCAGTCAAGCAGGCAGATGGCAAGCACGCAATGTCAGACAAACTAACAGACAATAAACTCACCCCAGAGGTCATGTAGTAGCTCCTCCTTCACCCGGAGAACTCACTTGTAAAACTCCCGTTTGTTGTTACTATCCAGTAAAACATGATCATCTTTGTAAGCATGAGCAGTGGGTAATGAAGGCTGGGGAAGGCTAAGCCTCCCCAAACCTATGCTAATGTTCCCTGCCGCAGCCCCGGGGCTGGGCTATGGTGGGACTCTCAACTCCTTTGCGTGGCCCAGACTCAGCCCTGGGGTTGGGGACTGCTCCAGGCACTGGCCGGCTGGCCCAGGCTCATGCCGGCCGGGGTTCGAGGCTGCACCGGTGGGTCAGCTGGCGAGAGTGGTGGGGGCGAGGCCTCGGGCGGATGAGGCGGGGCAGGGGTCTAGCCTGTCCAAATTGGGGAGGGGGGGCACGTTCTGCCCATATTTGTATGGGTTTTAGAGCCATCCTATTCAATTTAATGCACAGTGCTGTCTCTGCTATAGATAGTTCAGATAGGATAGTCAACAAAACTTTTAGAAAAGATCTCATTCTCTGTTCTATGGGTGAGATTCTGTTCTGCATGCCTTAGCTAGTGCTGTACATAGGAAGGCCAAATCTGGCTTCACTTTAGTCTCACAAGGAGCACTATCAATTTATGTAGGATTTACTTGCATGAGTAAGATGCACTGGAGTCTAATTGAAGAAATGGTTAACCACCCACTAGATTTTATTTTCACTTCAAATACTACACCGCATATGTGTATCTTGTTAAAATGTATAGGTTAATAGCATGTCTTGCTCTGTGTATATATTTTAAAAGTTGGATGATAAAACAGGTTCCATCATCTGAAAGTGACAATAGATTTTGTTGGAGACAAATTTATAGCTATTACATTTTTGTGCTTGTGTCAGCTAACCTTGGCAGGAAAAAATCCTATTTGCTATTGGGATGAAACTTATTAATCTTTTTTTTTTTTTTCCCTTTGCCTCCTTTTTCCCCGCCCCCCGCCCCCCCCCCCCCCTTCCCTCTTGCTGTTGAAACCTTGTCTTAGACCTTGTCTCTGCTTTTACTCATGGCAGCGAGAATATCTTGTGGGTTGAAATTTCCTCAAGGACCAAGGTGTAATATTTCACCCTTTCTTTTTTCCTTTTTAGGTTTCAGAAAGTAAAGCCTTGATACACGGAGAGGCTTATTAAGATAGCCGTGTATTACACTTTCTCTTGGTGGAACAGCACACTTTCTAACAACACAAGCAAAGTCAAGTGTGCTTCATATAAATATGAACGCTTCCACTTAGAGAAATTTTCACGTTATTCTACAAAATACTTTTGCCTCTTCTTCATTTTCATTCAAGAATATCCAAGTCTTGAAAGCCTTAGAATATATTAAATGCATTAAGTAAGCTTTCCATCATCACACATGAATCAGGGCAATTAGCAGAGCTGGTCAAAAATTTGCTGATGGACACTTCACCATTGGAAAATGCTGTTTTGTTGAACTCAAAACTTCTGCTTGGGGATGTTAATTTTGATGAAATTTCATTAAAAAAGTCAAAATGAAGCATTTTCAAGATGTTTGCACATCTCCAAAACCAACTATTTATTTTTGATTTTGAAATTTTATATTGTAAGTTATAATGTGAAATGCATTTAGTTTTTGATCATTTAAAATATTTTGATTTTATCGAAACCAAACTTTCAATTGACTGAAGCAATTTTTTTTCTTTAAAATTTCATTCCACAGGAAATTTCTAAATTATTTAGAATGAAAACAAATTTTGAAATCATGGTATTTCCCACCAAATGGGAACTGATTCTTCTTTGAGTGCTTGCATATTCCCATTTATGCTGAAGGTGTGTGGGCATCCCCTTGCCAATTCTGGACAATCCCTTGCACCTTCAGGAGTCAGGTGTAACCATCAGTTCCATTAAGGGACATGTGGCGGTCATCTCACTGTTCCACCCTGGCATAGATGATAAGACTGTTTTCGCTTATTTTATTGTGACCAGATACTTGCAAGGTCTGGATAGATGGTTCCTGACTGTCAGTGACTCAGCTTCTTCTTGGGATTTGAATTTAGCGTTGTCTGCTCTGATTAACCCTCCTTTCAAGCCTTTGCCTGTTGGCAATGTAGCTTTCTTTGTGGCCCTCACCTCTTCTAGGAGGGTGGGAGAACTGCATTGTGCCACACACAGTTTTATCCAAGGACAAAGTTTAGCTTAGACAACACCCTAAGTTTCTCTCGAAAGTGATACCTTATTTCCACCTGAATCCATCTCTATATGTGCCAGTTGCCTTCCAAAAGCTACATACTCACAAGGGTGAGGCTCCACACCCTGGACATTTTTCAAGCTCCTGCTTTTTACCTCAATAGGACAAAACCTTTTTGAGTTTCTTCCCAGCTGTTTCTTGTGCTGAGCATCTGAGCGGTCAACTAGTTACACGTCAGACTCTCCAAATGGAGTGCCATCTGCATCACAATGTGTTGTGCTGTCAAAGGGGGAACGTCTCCCAACCACACTGCATTCCCCCTCAGCAACATGTGTTGGCATACCTCCCGATTACGGACATCTGCAAGGTGGCGATGTCGTCTTCCATTCATGCTTGCGCTAGACGTTACACGCTGTCTGCTGCAGCGAGGGAAGATGCAAGCATAGGGAAAGCGGTCCTGTATTCCTCTTCAGACTCCAAGTCCCACTGACAGGGATAAGCACCTGGGAGTCACCTATGGTTTAATGGACAGATTCACTCGAAGAATCAAAAATGATTACTCACCTTTTTGTAACTGACTGTTCAAGATGTGTTGCCTGTGTCTATTACACCCTCCTTCCCTGACACATTGGAGTATACCACCATCTTCCAGTGAGAAGGAACTGAAGGAGAGGTGGGGCAATTCTTCGCTTTATACCCTCACTTCAGAGCATGAGGAGCTTAGCTGTGCGTGGGGTGGCCCCTATGGGTACTGCTGGGAAAGGCTCTCCAGTTCCAGTACCAATATGCCTACCATGTAATGGACATAATCAACAGTTATGAGACAGTCAGTAACCTTTTTGGCACAGCTCTAGGAAGAAGTATTTCATTGATTTTACAGATGGGTAAATCAAGGCACAAAGAAACTAAATGATCTGCCTGAGGTTAAAAAGTGTTTTGAAAGCAGACTTGGGAATAGAACCCAGGAACTCCCTGTTTTGTGCTTTCATCCCTAGACATGCTTCCTTAAATATTAATTCATCCCTTTTCAAATATTCATAATGTTTATTATGTTCAGATAAGAAACTGTTGTTGAAATTCATTCCTGCTCCCTTGAAGCCCACTTCTTCAGCAATGAACTCCTCATTCTGAATTTTTAACACAGTCTCAGAACCTCAGGTCTATGGAGTTAGGAGATTTAGCTCTCTTGGCCAATCCTGACCAATACCTTCATTCGCGGTAGCACCATAGTAAAATGTGGTAACCTCAGGTACTCAGTATCCCCTCTCATTCAAAGAGACTGCCTTCCACAATGCAATATTCTACAAATGCTGGGTTGGGAATGATTCAGAGGAAGAGCCTTGCCAACTGAACCTCCCCCTGCCCCATTTCCATGTTTCTCAGTGGTCTCTCATCCAAGAACTCATCAGGCACAACCTTGCTTAGCTTATGGGAACAGACAATATCACAGCCTGAGGTATGTGGCCACAGGCCCCATTCATTTCTCATAATTCCTTCCAGTTAAAACCAGACAGCCTCCACCAGAAATTTCCCCCCTCCCCCGCCACTAATATCCCTGAACAAGGCCACTGGATAATTCCCGTTTCCTGCATCCAGTCTTGGCAAATTCTCTTTCTACACAGACGGACCAGCCCTTCATGTCAGGACCCCCAGTCTATTTTCAAGTCAGAGAAGTCCTTTATATTGGAATACGTAACTTTACTGGAATGCATAATAAATTCAGAATCCATGACCTCAGGAATCATCTCTTAATGAATGTCAAGATAACTGAGGCCTGCAGGCACACAGAGGAGTCTAAGCAGTCTGTGGGATCTCTGAAGGACAATTCCCTTCCTTTTTCCTGGGTATAAATGCATTTTAAAGATTGAGGTGTTTGCTTCAAAGGCATTTAGCTTCAGGTGAGATAGTGTCAGGCAAACATCCTATGCTATATGAATCATTTGGGGTTACTACTAATCATTTTCGCAGTCAAACAGCGTATCCATGTCTCCTTCAATCTGCTCACATTTAGGTACCTGTTCATCCAAAAATGCCCCGCACTGTTGAGTCTCATTAATTCCACCATTTTTACACAAAAGCCGGGCTGCTTGCACTATAACTCATGAGATTCATAAAGTCAAATGGCAGATTTACACAAGCAGGCAGCTGTCTATGTGCAGAATTATAAGCCATGGAAGAAATATGCAGATGTCAAATACAACCATGCAGTTTTCTCTTTGCAAGTCTACTTTAAGAATTGACATATAATAATTATCAGTGGGGGGGAACTGAAGCAAAATACTGTTCAGAGAAGGCACGGATTCCATACAGCCCTTCGTAGTTCTTCCTGTCTGGCAAGAACGGTGTTTCTTACAAGAAATTGGTGTTTATACAATGCAATTTCATAGAATCATAGAATATCAGGGTTGGAAGGGACCTCAGGAGGTCATCTAGTCCAACCCCCTGCTCAAAGCAGGACCAATCCCCAACAAAATCATCCCAGCCAGGGCTTTGTCAAGCCTGACTTTAAAAACCTCTAAGGAAGGAGATTCCACCACCTCCCTAGGTATCTTCCATCCTTCACCCTACGGGATAAGAGAAGTTTTAAAGGACTAGGACTATTAATCTTTCCCAAAGTTTTTTGGGGATGATAGAGACCAGTGCCTTCCTTCAGTCCTTTGAGAAGCAAGTTCTTGATGACCTATGCTCGATACCCAAGTGCAAGAATATTTGAACAGCATGCAGGTATGTCCACATGAACACACAGTACATAAATATTCATTTTTATAACCAAGATCTCAGATCAGGCAATTAAATACCAAGGATTAAACTTTCAAAACTCTGCAAGTGAGCTGAATGTACGACATGCACAACCACTTTCACAAACTAGGTCAGTGAGCATGTAGCTCGGAATAGTTGACATTTTCAGTGGTTAACATGTAGGTGTGCAAACTCAACAGGCCTCGTGTTATTGGGTTCACAGTCCCTTGCCTGACTCTGGGGATGAATTTGTCCCGAATTAGAGAGTATAAATAAGTGGGCAGGGCTGGGGGTTTTCTAAGTGCACCAGTGCTTTCTTCAACCTCAACACAATCAAGCAGATTTTAAAGCTAAACGTACCGTAATTGTATTTGTGTCTACTTGGGCATGCACACGTTGTGTGCAAAATCTTACATGTGTTTAGATTTTGGGCTAGGCACTTGCTCTCTTTTAAGTATTGGGGTATACACTTCTGCACAAGAAGATTGCAAGCTGCTTGTTTACTGCACACCCTTCACTGCTGATGTTTCCACTGTCACCTTAGGTCTGTATAGATCATAACCTTAATTTCTCAAGACTCCGATGGTTTTTACTGCAGTTCATAACCTTCTGTTGGAGTGCTGTCTTACTGAGACTGTCTCTTGATTGCCCCAGCTTTTCTGTCTGGTTGGTTTTACCATTGTATGTTTGTTTTTGTTTTTTAAAAAAGTGCTCCAGGTGGTTGGAGATATGTTTTGCTTTCCTCTTTTGGGATAATGCTGTTCCAAAGATCTTAGAGCACCTGTTTGATACAGGTTTCAGAGTAGCAGCCATGTTAGTCTGTATTCGCAAAAAGAAAAGGAGGACTTGTGGCACCTTGGAGACTAAGCAATTTATTTGAGCATAAGCTTTTGTGAGCTACAGCTCACTTCATCGGATGCATGTTTGATACAGATGTTTGTGTACAGCTCCGACTGCCCCACAAGTGAAGTGAGAAAAAGGAAAAAACATATTTGTTTTCTACCTACTGAAAATGCAAAGGGAAAGCACTGCACCCTGTTTCTCCCATATGCTGAAAGACACACACACTGAATTGCATGTATTCAGTGTATTCTGACACCAGCATTCTGTGCCTTCCAGATAATTTCTGAGTCTGGCAACAGCAAATGGTGATTTCTTGTCTTGCTTTTTTCTTGACTTTGTGTTCCTGAAATCATAATTACTACAATCTTCAGCAAATTTGTGCTTTAAATGAAATGTTCAGTACCTTTATAAACTCACAAGGAAAATGTTTCCAAGTTCATAAATAGTGCTGTCTACATCTCTAGGCACTTTGCATTCTAAGTAGAATAGGATGTGGCTTATAGAATAAGAATAGGCTCTGTGTTTTGCATCAGCATTAACACAATTTGAGTATCTTTCACCATTTCTAACAAATTATATTAGGATGTGCATCCTTAGATACAGGTGGGAAGGCATGTTAGATGATCTGTCATATTGGCATGATAGTTTAAGTACTGTAAGCAGGTGACGTTTTGACCCTGCTCCTAATATTTCACACAGACTGAATATGGTCCAAATTTACCTCCCTCCAGGAATTTTCTTTATGGTTAGTTTGGTTGGCAAAAAACACAAACCTCAGCCTGATCTTCCTCCTAAAGAACCACCTCAGCCTCTACCCTTAATTCCATCTGCCTTAGAGCTTTTGTCTCTCCACCTTTTGCTAGTAAGGCCCACCTGATCTGGCTGCCAGTGTGAGTCTGAAGAATGTCTCTACCTTGTCGTGCAGAGTATGGAACCTGACATGTCAAATCAACAATAAATAAGAAATGTGTAGAGGGTGGGTATATCATCTTTTTATTAAACCAACAAACCTCTTGGGACTCAAAGAGGTCCCTCCTTTTAGTGTTGCTGAAGAAGAGAAACAATAAAAGATGAGGACATAGGTTAGTTGGTGATGGGGGAAACCTCAAAAGATCACGGTCTCTGAGGTAGGGAAATGCTATTATCTGCATTTGACAGTTGGGGAACTGAGGCACGGAGAGGCTAAGTGAGTTGCCCAAGGTCACACAGGAAGTCTGTAGCAGAGTAGCAAATTCAACCAGGGTCTCCTAGGCTGGCACTTGAGCCCACTGGGGGCTCATTCTTTGTCAGCATTAAATTCATGCTCAGGAAGAATTTAGAAGGAAACAATAGGCAGCTTGCTGCACTGATTCACTGTTCATTTGCAATCCGTCCTGAAAATAGGTCCATGCTGTCCTGGCATAATGAATAAAAAGCCAGTTGATGAATTGCACTGATGGAAAAAAATATTAAAAGTTCCGTGTTGCACCACTGTTGCTGGAGATACACTCACTGCTCTGGGAATTGAAGACTACGCAGCTAGGTTATCAAGTGATTTCCATATATTATCCTGGAACCTCCAGGGGCTTTGCATGAGAGGCAGGCAGGCAAATAACAATTGCAGAGCGGGGGTAAAAAAAACCCAGACATGGATGCTTCCATTAGATTGTTAAGATTGCCACTCTATTTATTAAATGCTTTAAAAGAACGTTGCAGGAACCAGGTACTGAATTAAACTGACAGCAGCAACAAAATTTCCAAATGTGGCTGTTAACTCCCCAGTCTTATTTCATCCATCTGTGCCTAGATAATAAATTCCCTCTCACCGCAAAGTGTAGACACCTCTGTGACCTCTTACCCACTACATATATTTTAATTCTATTAGCAAGTGACACACAATCTTCTGCTTTATCATTGAGATGTAGTAGTTATTTGGATGAGGAATAATAATAATGCCATCTCCAGAAAACCAGGACACTGAGAGTGGAGTAGATGGAGTTTTGTAGTTGCTTGTACATATTTATGAAAGCTATCTTATTATTTTTTTTATCGGTGATGGATACAATCTGTGTTGACGCCTAACTAGATTAAATGCAATACTGTGGATATTCTGCATGGATGCATTGCATAGTCTGGTAGATGGTGAGCAGGCTGAAACATAAGGTAATAAACTCCTGTACAACACAGTTTGGCTTGTTAGTGTCAGACTCCACTCCGTCCACGACAGGGAGAAGATAACAAATAAATGCTGACAGGTGTGAAATAAAAGTACTGCATTATGGTTTTGATTCTTCACTCACTCCTGGGGAAGTTTTGCCAGACCGAGGATCTCCAGATATTTTGAACAAGGGCAAACCGCGTTAAAGTTAGAAGTGGATTGAAGAAGAATAGGTGAATGGTAGTATAGCTGTGAGGCTGGATTTCATGTTTTGGATACCCCTGGCTTTTTAATAATAAAGTAATATTGACATTGATACTTGGGAGACACTTGCCCAGGATCACTTAAAATAGAGCGAAGTCCTGTGTGATGGTCCCCTGCATTTTGAACTTGCTCACCGACAAGCCGAAGAGGACAAGAGGCGCAGGAGGAAGGAGCGGCTGGTCTCCAGTCATGGTAAACAGCCTCCTGCCGAGCCTGAAAACATCTGCCCTCATTGTAATAGAACTCATGGTTCAAGGACTGGCCTTATATAACTCCCATGGAAGATGATCATTCTTGGTAACGAGTGTTCACCCATCATCATCACCCCTGGCATAAAAGAGCATACAATCCTGTACTCCCATGTCCCTCCTATGTTTTCAGAGGGACTACCTGTTTGTTTTTTAAGTAATATTATTTGAATTATAGTAGCTCTTAGGGGCTCCAGCAAACATCTGGGGCCCTTTGTGCTAGGCACTGTACAGGCACTTGAGATGTGTCTACACTGCAATTGGGGTGTGTGATTGCAGCAGCGCATGTAGACGTACCCAAGCTAGCTTTGGTCTAGCTGGAGTGGGTACTGAAACAGTGAAGCTGCACCAGCACGGGCTTCATCATTGGCTACTCTCCTGAGTAATTACCCAGATCAAAGCTAGGGTATGTCTACAGATGCTGCAGTCTCACCTTCAACTGCAGAATAGACCTACCCTAAGTAGGAGACTATTCCTGCAAGGAAGAACACACAACTGAAGAGACAAAAAGGTGGGAGAAAGGGAAGTGTCATTTTGTGGGCTGAGCACTGCACTGGAGCTCAGGAGTTGTGGTTACTATTCCTGATTCTCCCACTGACGTTGGGTTAGTCTCACGACACCTCTGTTTCTTCTCCCAGCCATTGCTTCTCTTTGCTATTTAGACTGTGTGCTCTTTGGAGCAGGGACTCTCTCTCATTACGAATGCACGTGTGCATTGACTAGCACGATAGGGCCGTAATCTCGGCTGGAGAATAGAAGTACTACTGCATTAGGACTAATAAATAATGTGTTATAATTATATTAGATGCTGTTAAAAGCACAAAGTAAGAACAGTCTTTGCTCCACAGAGATTGAATGTAAATTGACTAGACAAAAGTTGGGAGAAAGAAAGCATTGTTTTCCAGGACTTTATTTCTTCCTTGTTTGTTTTTATTTTAAAATAATTGTTTGGTACCCTGAGTCGACGAGCTGGGTCACCTAATGGAATTATTGTTCTGTCAGTCGCCTCACTCTGGGGCAACATACAATAGCAAGACACACTTGCCTCTTCATGCAAAACAGGACTCCAGGCATCATTATTTCATTACAGAGAATTAATGTTACTCTGTTTTACAAGCTGGATTTTAATGCAGTCTGGCAGATTGTGCTTGTATTTCTCCTCTAAATGCACATCCCGTTACGGCTGTCCTACCGCGGATCTAACGATATTCTAGGAAAGGCTGTTCCTTAGGATGCTGATGTGGGAGATGGGCCACATCATTTAAAGTGGATATACATGGACCATAATGGTGTATCCTACTTAGCTGCTCTTTCCCTAATTATGTCCCCAAGTCAGAGGTTGACCATTTTTCTACCACTGCTACTGAGAGTGAAAAATTCAAAATTACTTTCTACTCCAGAGGTTTTGAAGAGGGATTTTTTTTCTTTCTTCAAAAGGATTTTGTTTTCCCCCCACTTGCCCTTTTTTAACATTTTTGCTCCCCTGGGAAACGGGTGAGGGTGGGGTCAGTGAAAGAAGGAAAACTGCAAACAGGAAATGTGAAAAATGAAAGCTGTGAATTCTTTGCACATTTTTTTACTACTTTTCCCCTTCGATCTAGTGTATTTCCTCATTCTTTGGATCTCTGCAAGCTGGAAGCAGAGCTGGCCTGAGGACAATTCCATTTTGCAACAACTTCTGGCGTCTTAAAATTCGTCCGGTTTCAGAGTAGCAGCCGTGTTAGTCTGTATCCGCAAAAAGAACAGGAGGACTTGCGGCACCTTGGAGACTAACACATTTATTTGAGCATAAGCTTTCGTGAGCTACAGCTCACTTCATCGATGCATTCAGTGGAAAATACAGTGGGGAGATTTATATACACAGAGAACATGAAACAATGGGTGTTACCATACATGCTGTAAGGAGAGTGATAACTTAAGATGAGCTATTACCAGCAGGATGGGGGGGGGAGGGGGGAGAAAGCGTTTTGTAGTGATAATCAAGGTGGGCCATTTCCAGCAGTTGACAAGAATGTCTGAGGAACAGTGGGGGAGGGAGGGGGAATAAACGTGGGGAAATAGTTTTACTTTGTGTAATGACCCATCCACTCCCAGTCTTTATTCAAGCCTAAGTTAATTGTATCCAGTTTGCAAATTAATTCCAATTCAGCAGTCTCTCGTTGCAGTCTGTTTTTGAAGTTTTTTTGTTGAAGAATTGCCACCTTTAGGTCTGTAATCGAGTGACCACAGAGATTGAAGTGTTCTCCGACTGGTTTTTGAATGTTATAATTCTTGACGTCTGATTTGTGTCCATTTATTCTTTTATGTAGAGACTGTCTAGTTTGGCCAGCGTACATGGCAGAGGGGCATTGCTGTATGGGAACAAAAAACTGTCGAAATGTTTTCATGAAACACAATTTTGTTGAAAAGTCAAGTTTTCAATCCAAGTTTCTCTTTCTGGTCAGAAGTGACCATCCTCGAAACCCCTGGCTCTACTTCCTGACCAAGTCTCTGGCTCACCCATTGGCTCTGGGATTCGGCTTCTGATCACTGGCTCTGACCCTCAGCTCTGTTCCCAACTACGCTCCCGGGTGTCCCTTGGCCTTGATCCGAGACTCTAGCTCGGCTCTCCTCTAAGCTCCAGGTCTGCCTACCCTGAGAGCTCTGACCATTAGGCATGACTGCCCATGTTCCGGTCGTGTCCCTGAGAGAAATAGGCTTCCAAGGGAGGTTGTCGAATCCCCATCATTGGAGGTTTTTGAGAACAGATTGGACAGACAGCTGTCCGGGATGATCTACGTTTACTTGATCCTGCCACGGTGCTGGGAGCTGGACTTGACGACTTCTTGAGGTCCCTTCCTGCTCTACGTTTTTATGATTTTATGCAAATCTTGAGGCATTTCAGAGCCTATGGTTGGGGCTTTCAAAGGAGCCTAAGAAAATTAGGGCTTGTCGATGCTACAGAGCCTTTGCTGCTATAGCTATGCCGGCAAAGCCCCCTGGTAGAGATGCAGTGGATGCCAGCAAAAGGAGTTCTGTTGAGATAACTATACACCTCCCTATACAACATTAGCTGTGCTGTCAAAAGCGCTTTGCGCAGGATAGTTGTCTACGCTGAGTGTGTTGCTGGCATAACGATGTCGGCAAGTGGGTGTGAGTTTTTAAATTTTTTTCCCACGCTCCTAGCCAACACAACGATGCCAGTAAAACTGTGAAATGTAGACCAAGCGTGGCTTACTTAGCGTCCTTTTCAAATCCCAGCAGAAGTCTCGGTGAAAGTCAACGGGACTTTTGGAAAATTTCTCGCCTTTGGGCGAGGCTTTCAAAGACTCAAAGTGGGGAGTCAGGCACCAGATGCCCTTTAACTTGCAATGGGAATCAGGTACCAAAATTGCCCTTTGTGCCTTCAGTAACTTCCCCCTTTACGTTGAGCATCCTGGCTGTGCTTACTAAATCTGATGAGCTCTTTTTTTCTTTTTTTCCATGAATATAAGCGAATTAGTCCAACCCCGTATTAGTGTAGGAAAATCTCTCATCTTTTCAACCTTGTAAGAGGCTAGCTGAGTCCCACTTTGCACCTGGTGCAAGGAGGCTGTGAGCTTTCGGTTAAAACCCAGTTTTAGGCCACTGGAAACCACCTCTTTGCTGCTGGGAGAGACGTCAGAGGAGAATCACCACCTGTGACTCTGCAGCTCAGCAATCAAATAGTTTAATCATAGAATATCAGGGTTGGAAGGGACCTCAAGAGGTCATCTAGTCCAACCCCCTGCTCAAAGCAGGACCAATCTCCAATTTTTGCCCCAGATCCCTAAATGCCCCCCTCAAGGGTTGAACTCACAACCCTGGGTTTAGCAGGCCAGTGCTCAAACCACTGAGCTATCCCTCCCGCCATTGGCAACCAGAAACTGGTTCCTGTGAAGGTGCTGAATATAAACCAGCAGCAGGGAGAGGGCAGGAGGAGCAAGACAGAGGAGCTCTTGTTTTCATTGTCTGCACTTTGGCTAAGAGAAGCCTTTTTTCATTATGAACGCTCGTTAAGGTTGGGATAGAAACTCTATATTGTGCCGTCTGAGCCTATCACTTGTTTTTATTTGGCTCCTTGGCAAACGCTCTTCAGTAGCAGAAAACAGGCTTCATGTTTTCTTCCCTTTGTTAAAACACACGTCATATAAAAAAAACATGTTATAAGGAGAATTTGTGTCAGAAAAAACTTGGAAGTCCTTGTGTTTGGAGAGTAGTTGAAGATGGGATTATTTTTTATTTCCAGCATGACCGAGATAAAAGAATACCAAGTCTCAGCAGGTCAAGTGGAAAAAAGGAACACCAGCAACAAACTCTACCAAGGAGATCTTAATGTGTTTTCTTAAAGATTAAACGAAGGCTTTGGGTTTGTGGATGTTCATGCATGTGGGTGTGTACAAAAATAATATATATGAAAATCTTTTTTTTTTTTTTAAATTGGATTTATTCACCTCTCTTACACTGGAGTGAAACATGAATAATCAATGGATTTACACCAGTGTAAAATTTGAATCAGACCCGCTGTTTTCTTTCAGGCGAAGGAAAATGGATCTTCTTTCTCTTTTGATGCTTCAGCCTAGCTACGGAAGAAGGGGCAGCTACAGTGAAGGAAATGATACAAAGAGAAAGTAGAGGTTGAAGGTTTCAAGGTACTAACTGTTTCTTTGTTAGACTAACACACAGCACATATCACAGCATTATAAATTATAGGGCTCTGTCTGTATTCTCTCTGTGCAATGGGCGAGGATTTTTCATTTCATGCTTCATTCACAACCTACTAAGTGATTTCACAGAGCCGGCACCTATGCTTAGCACAAAGGGAAGAACAATAATATATATATTGCTGTTAAGCAGATTTGTCACAAATTCTATTTCCACTACAGCATCAGGACACCGAGGACTGTCTTCTTCCCTTGAAAGAAAAGGAAGAGGGGAGAGGGAGAAATGCCATGTGTTGAAAGGGTCTATCTAGGCACATTTGTGTTTTATTTATGGCACTGCATTTTCCATTGTAGACTACCACTTACCCGGTGCCAATGGTTTCTGTTTGTTTGTGCTTCAATCTGGACTGGAATAGCAATGTTTGGAGGCAGATTCTAAGCTTGCTTTTAAGTAACAGGATTTTGGTGGTAAAGGGAGGAGCCAATTTGTAAATTTGGACGCAAATTGGGTCTGAACTTCCTCTGCGTACACTTCAGGAGAATGACACGCGGTTGAATCACCGGACTGGAACTCAGATGACCTGGGTTCAGTTCCTGACTCTGTGTTGTGCTCAGATACTAGTTATGGGGGCCACATAAGAACCGAAGTAGAAAGAGTTGGGGTTTGGGCTCATTTCTAGTTCTGCTTGTAACACTAGTGGGAACCATGAATGGTGCTGTTCCAGATGTTCTTGCTAGTTATGTTTATCTCAATGCATATCAGTTAGATCTTGGGGAAAACATTATCATCAGCTGTGATGACCTTAGATTCTAATCATATTAGCCAGTAAAGCCTGTTCTTCTTCAAAAACAACAAGGAGTCCTTGTGGCACCAAGAACTCCTCATTGTTTAAGCTGATACAGACTAACATGGCTACCACTCTGAAACCTGTTCTTCAGTATCTCTCCAGGAAACGTACCCTGGAATTCTCTGTGCCACTCTCTGCCTTAATTCTCCAATCCATGCCTATGGCCTGTTGATACTCAATGTATTAATAAGATTAGGTAGGACTTGTTCTCCTGCCACATGCTGTAGGGTGCAAATTCCCCTGAAGACTGAGGAAACTAATGGTGAATAGAATGTCTGATTTTTATGACAGTACCATAAGGATTGTACCTTTGACTTCTTATCAAATCTCTGGTTGCAACGTGGAATTGCATTCCTGGGGCTGAACACAATTGTTTTTAAATTTGAAATGATCAGCAAACAATTAAAAATAATCAACTGTCAGGTAGAAAAAATGGTATTGCACACACAGCTTCTCCAACAGATAAACAGGTGAGTCACAGACCGCATATCTACACTGCAGTAATTGCTGCAATGGGGAAAAACGCTCTAAGCTGACAGGAGAGAGCTCTCCCGCCAGCTTAATAACTCCACCTCACACAAGAGGTGGTTGCTAGGTCGGAGGGAGACCGGCACTTACGTCACTGGTTATTCACACCCCTGAGCTACGTAAGTCATACTGAAGTAAATTGTAGCGTAGACATAGCCGGAGAAGTTAAGGCCTTGACCCTGCCAAGATTTAAATATGTGTTTCACTTTACCCACTCTTTATTGATGGCCCTACTCAGATTTCCTAAAGTTAAGCACATGCCTAAGCCTTTGTAGAGATGAAGATCTAAGTGGGCAAAGAGCCAGTTAGTGGAAGAGCAGAGGGTAAGACCCCCAGGAGTCCTGGCTCACTCCTAGACGACATCTCTAATTCTGATATGCACACATGCAAACCAACTGTTAGCTTGCAATGATTTATTATGCTCTTGAACTAGAAGAGATAGCTCAGGAGCTTTGATATTAACAGAGGTGCAAGGAACAGTAAATAGAGAGTTCAGAACACCTGGGAATTTGCACACTTCAGGGATTTGATTTTCATTTACACTGAAGGCCCTTTACACCAGTCTGGCAGTGCAAAGGGGCCATAAGGTAGCTGTGGAGAACAAAAAAAGAGGACAGATTTGAAAGGACTTATCATACCAAACAAACAGACTTGGAGAACCTCAAACAGATCAATAAAACATTAGGATTTAAGAGGCATCTTTGTAATCTCTTGCTACGGGGCCCTCTATCCCTTTGTATTACTCCTGATGTTTTGTTTCATGATAATGGGATTCTTTGCAAATAGGCAAAGACATTGTTTCACTAAAAGCAAAGAATGAAACAAAACGGGTTGTGTCATTTTGTTTGACTAGAATGGCTAATATGCTTTTCTGACAGAGTGAAGTTTTCCAGTTGCATTAGGCTGCCTATGGTGGGCACTGTTTCCAAGGGTGAGGACTTACTGGTCCTTGACTTCCTCCACTTTGGAGTTTGTCCTGTTAAAGGGACTGTTTCCCAGCAGCTGGGGGCCCCTTTAACCTGACAGAACCAAGCAGCTATCATCAAATCCGTTTTGCAACTGGCAGCTGTGTCTTTCTCTTCTTGCTGGTAGGCACCTGTTGTCTTTCCTTTCTTATTGCTAAGGAGATGGCTGTTACACAAGTGTTTGAGATCTTTCTGTGTGTAAATAGGCTAAATTCCAGAAGATGACATTTAATATATAGTTCTTGGTGGGGCTGCTGAGAAAATAGCATTGCTTCCTTGTGGAGAATTTTAAGGGTTCTGGAATTTTTCATTCTAATACAGAAAAAAAGACTTTTTTCTCTTTGTGGTGTTTTTTGTTTTTGTTTTTGTTTTTTTCCATGAAAACTTGAGAAAAAGAGAGAGACCCTCTGACTCAGCCAGCTTAAACCTGGGTTTCCCACATCCCAGGTGAATGCCCGAACACCAGCTCCCTCCCCTCCCCCATTACACCTGAAATTCTCATCCTGCACCTGAGAAACTTTCCCTGCAAAATTTTTCCTCACCACAGATACATTTCTGCAAAATGCTTGTCTTTTTCACCGATGGCAGTTGCTGGGTTTTGTACTCCCAGTAAAACTTGTGCACTGCAAATGGCTCCCTCTAGCAGCTCTTTGCATCGGTTCTTTGCAATGGCACCTCCTTATCGAAACATCATCAGGAGTGACTAATTATGACAGGTGTGCATTTTTTGGATGAAGAAACGGCTCTGTTTGTCGTCACTAACACATCAGTGTCATCTCTGGGTGCCCTGCCCACTGAAAATACAAAGGGTCAGGATGAACAACAAAATACAGTAAATATGCTACAGCCATTTCTGATAACCGCACTTCGGAGTACAATGAGTCCCAGTGACACATCCGCTCTTGCTTAAAAACAGTGATTTGGAAAGCAGCAGTGCCCCTTTGATATGCACTTTTGTTATGGTTGGAGACGTACAGATTATATGGTGCCGGTCCCATTATTGTACGCCGGCAGGTATTACAAGCAAGTTTATCCACTTACCCGACATAGTATTTTTCACACTTAAGGGATTTGATGTTCATTACACTAAAGCCTCTTTACATAACTCTGGCAGTGCAAAGGGGCCTTGAAGCAGGTATCCATTACTTTCACGCTCCCTGTCACGGTTTGAAGGCTAACTGCACTTTTACTCCCCCTCCATGGTCCAGTCCTGGAGTGGTCAGCCAGGTCTCAGGAGCCCTGCTATCACTCGTCTCTGGGTAGGGACCCTTATTCCACTGCTTTCTGACTCTGCACAGCCCCCTACCATACTCTGTGATATCCCCGACAAGCCAGTCTACTGGCCAGCGCCTATGTGTTCGTTTCTCTCCGAGGCTATGGACCGTGTAATGCCAACAGCTGGTAGTCACCATACAGCTCTCTTAGTAATATATTTATTCTTAAGATAAAAGCGTTACAAGAAAAACAGATTTAAAAAACCCAGATTTCCCTGCACACTAAACATGCCAGGAAACAAACATCAGTCTTGGGAGCTCTAGTAGGCCCAAGTCCTTCCAACCCTTGGGCAGGATAGGGCCCCCTTGGACAAAAGTTCATGTCCATTTGCTGGATCAGAACGAGGGCCCTGTGTTAATTTAAACTCTCCTTTATTTACGAAAAGCCCTTTATTTGCCTATCTGGTCTCTGGAAAATGCAGTTTGAATCAGTATACGGCAGCCACCCCAGGAGGTTGTACCTCTCTGGAGTCATTTGCTGTTTCCCATACAAGCATTAATCACCCACTACTGTTTCTAATTCTGGGAGGAGCTGTGGTACACCTCCCCCCAAGGAGTACGATTAATAAATTTACTACAGTGGTCCCCAAAGATATTGCATGGGATTGCGATATCTGTCACACTCACATTAAGATCCTTTTACGCAGCCAGAGTGATATAAGGGTGTTGCATTTTTTTGCTCTCTGCATAACATCAAGAATGAAGTGGGGACGTTTTGGGTTGCAACAGTTTATTAACTTTATGCATACAAGACCGAGCTACATATATGCGGTTGCTCTGTTAGGATCAAGCGGCTTCCGAGATAGAAGACAGGGAGGCCCACTAGAGAGAAGGGTCCCAAATAATTTAAAGGGACACTACTCAATTCCTATGAACGACAATGGGGTATTTGTGTAATGGGGAATTCAGGCCATGATCTTACATCTGATGATCTTTCAGATATTTACAAACATTACCTAAACCCCATGATACATCTGTAAGATAGGTAAGACCCATGCTATAGAGGGATGGCCTGAAATACAGCATGTGCGTCTCTCTCCATCTCTCCTGATGAGGCTGATGCACTTTGCATAAGATATATGAATAGTCGTATATTCTCTGTCACAAAGGAAGAATGGCTCTATAGCTTGGAGACAGGCAGGAGAGGCAGATTCGGATCCCCTCTCCAAAGAGGGGATTTGAGCCTTGGTCTCCCTCCTCCCAGGTGAGGGTCCGCCCCAACCACTGAACTAAAGATTATAAGCTTGCGGACGCGTTTTATGCATCTAGCCCTTTAAACGTGGCCAGAAACAAAACATTTCTGGACGGATGACCTGTTTCCTTCAAGCCAAAATGGCATTGTCTGGTTCACTAATTTTTTTTTTCTGAATTGTTGGGTTGAATTGGATTGGCTCCAAACCAAGGTGGTTTTAGTTTTGTTTTTTCTCTGATTTCCCAGAGCTGTCAGTGAACTGAAAAATCAGCTATTTGCCCAGCTCTAGTTGGCAAGACTGGAATCTAGCTCTAAGACTTCTGCTTCTCAGTCCTTTGTTCGCATTCCCTCCCCAGTTGTATCCATTGTCCGTTCTCTAGTTTAGCTCAAAAGAGTGAATTTAAGATGTTCTTAAAGACTACAATGCCCTTGTGAAGTTCAATTTCTACCTTTTTTATTTTTTATTTTTCTCCTGGCAGATATTTTCTATTCATACCTCTCCACTGCCCTGTTCCTCTTTCTTATAACCCGCA
This sequence comes from Chelonia mydas, assembly GCF_015237465.2. Classification (NCBI taxonomy): domain Eukaryota; kingdom Metazoa; phylum Chordata; order Testudines; family Cheloniidae; genus Chelonia; species Chelonia mydas. Next base: position 9,262,700 of record NC_057859.1, on the reverse strand, counting down.
AGTATTCAGAATCTAACCTCTATTTGGGAAGAACAACTGGGTTACTTTGGTGTACAACATCAGTGCTATTTAAAAAAAAAAAAATGCTTGCTGAACATGTTGCTCAGACCCTGTTTCAAAGACCGAACTTTGATGTCTTTCTTATCTCCTCAGTCCATCCCCCACTTAGCTCAAGGAGCCAGAAGTTCAAATCCATTCTTGAAATAACTTTTTGTCCCCCTACTGCCAGAGCTGTTTGGTTTTTTTCTTTTGAGGAGTGGGGGGCGGGGAAGGAGGGGAGTTGTTTTTTGACCCCTGGATTCTGAAAGGTTTTTCTCTGGCATGTAAACAATTATCTCGAGAAATGTGGCAGAGTGTTGTCATAGGAAAGGCGAAGAATTGAGTGTCTTCAGCCTGAGTATAAATCAATGAGTTGCATATGAAGATTTGAGCCATCAGATTTGCATAATGAACATTTTATGCCACATTATAGGCACCTGGTTTACAAATTCACTGAGTGTTTCACCACTGTTATCAGCCATTATAGGAGAAAGTTAAACATCCAGAAGAGAATATTTTGGGAAGCAATATAAATGGGATTTTTTTATTGTATTTTTAACAGATTTTCATGAAACGTCTCTCCCTTCATTGAGGGTTCTCTCTGTGGCCCAATCTCCCAATTTTCTTAGGATTTGTATCCGAGCCTCTTCTAAGGTTACTGTACCTCGGGCAGTATGAGAGGCAGTTTGGCTTTAGGGATAGGATATCTGATCGGATACCAGGATACGTGACTTCTGTGCCTGGCTCTGTCACTTGCCTCTGTTTCCGCTCCCACTCATTGTCTATTTACATTATAAGCGCTTCAGTGTAGAGGTGGGCTCTTATGTGTAGTATGGCATGTAGCAAAAAAGGGTTTTGATCTCGGTGCCACTAGGCACTATATAGGGGGAGATTTTCAAAGGGAGAAATGGGAGGTAGTTGCCTTTGCTCCCATGGATGTCAAGTGAGGGCTGGGCACCTTATTGTCCTCTGGGCTTCTGAAAATCTCTCCAATAATACACTATTGAGTCATCCAATCCAAATCGCAGGTTTTATTAAATACTAGGTAGCCGTCTGTTCCTGGAGGGGCCAATTAACTTGCATCTGACCTGAGTCCCAGTACCTTAACTACCTAAACATCCTCCTTTCTATAGTCTCTTCACTTAACATGTAGCAAATTTCAGTGTTGTGTGTCTCTCTCCTCCTTATGCTTCACTCAGTAAATCAATAGCGGCTGCAGAGATGCATTCCATTATCTCTGCAGTTCCGTTCTATGGCTTTTGATATACGGTGTTTGCTACTGTGATTCATGTTGTCATAATGTCTGTTCATGAAGCTTTCAAATTTCGGGCCTTTGCAGAATAGGCATTTATAAATTACAGTGCAGGATGGATGCATCGTGGGTACTTGGATTTTCAAATAAATGGGGTCACTTTACGAGAGAGATCTTTGAAGAAGAGTAGCCTCCTGCCCATGAATGCACTCACTTCAGAACAATTAAAGGCCATGGTTTTCAGAAATGTGTCGTTACATTGGATGCCGCTATTTATTTATTTATTTTTTTGGCTGTCCAGCTTGACACCTTTAAAGAGGCCTAATTGTCAGATAGCGCTGAGCCTGCCCTCTGAAAATCGGGTCCGTTTAAGGCGTTTCAAGCTCAGCATCCAAAATCACTAGTCATCTTTGGACAACTTTGGCTGTCGCACCAGCACCTGTTTAATTGTTGGAATTGATCTGCACTGCATTGTATGCATTCACCAGGTCGGATCTCATGGTTTTGGATTCTGTCTCATTCCTTATATTCAGAAGCATGGTGCAATAAATTTTAGAGCACCAGAGTGATCACTTTAGATAAGCTATTACCAGCAGGAGAGTGGGGTGGGGGGAGAGAAAACCTTTTGTAGTGGTAAACACCCATTTTTTCATGCTTTGTGTGTATAAAAGATCTTCTATACTTTCCACAGTATGCATCCGACGAAGTGAGCTGTAGCTCACGAAAGCTTATGCTCAAATAAATTGGTTAGTCTCTAAGGTGCCACAAGTACTCCCTTTCTTTTTGTAGATCTGTATGCTGACTCGTGATACTACATCACCTGGGAATAGTAGCATTTTAATTATACGTTAGGGCCATTCTAAGCCATTGCCTTCTCCTCTGCAGGCAGCCTCCTTTTCATCTCCTGCAAAACTGTCCATCACGCACACAACTCCTTGTGAGAAAGTTGCTACAAAGAGCTATGCCGGTAGCAGCAAAGGGTGTGACAAACCTTCCTGCCTGGTGTCAGTGTAGAAAAACCCATTCTGGTGCTGTGTGCCAGCATTCACAATTCTGATGTTTCATGCTTTTCTCACAAAGGACCATATCAAGTGGATTGTTTACATCCTTTGTAAAATAGTCTTCGTGATATAGAAGAGGTGGGACTTTCCATGTAGTGAATGCAAAGGGACTTTTTAAATTAAGGGCGCTGGACACTGACACACCTTGTGCTTCTCTAACTCCCGGACTTTAAACACACGCTGTCTTGTTCAGTGTCTCCTAAAATCCTCACCTGTATTACACAGTCATGGAAAAGGTTACTGACATAGTATTATCAGGCAATATGGTCTAATGGTTAAATGGGCCCCAATTCTGCAGTAGAATGCAGGTGAGCTTTTACATCAGCAAAGGCTTCCACTGAAGTTGATGGGTCTCTGTGATGGTTTAAGGGCCAGCACGTATAGGTCCTGTTGTAGGACTGGAGCCAAGACTGGAACCTTGGAGCTGCCTTCTGGCAGCGGGGAGTTGTGTGGCTTTAGACAAATTCCTTAATCTTTCTGTGACTCATTTCATTTGTCTATAAACTAGGTATGACAATCTTTATCTATTGTAATGTTCTGGTGAGGGAGTATATGTACCCTTGGTTTCTACCGTATGATCAGCCAGCCAAAGTTAAGTGTGTGTGATGATATCGGCTCTAATGAATGGCCCACAGAAGCCAATAAATCACACTGTTGTTGCAGCCAAATGAGATCTGGCAGCCAACTGACCTTTATATGACATAGCATCTGCCTGCCTCTTTGGAAGAGGAGGCTCCAGTTTTATTCCTGGTGATGACATGAAATTTTTTGCCATGGAATCACTACACAACCCAATACCGGTGATGAAAGGCTCCGTTAGTTAACGTTTCTCAACCAATTGGGCTCCTCGGTCAAGAGTGCTGAGCTATTAAAAACCACCGGTTCCCATGATCTTGAATTCTTTTTCGGCTTTGAAAAGTTTAGTTGCTCTAAACCACAAAGTTGCGTAGCTTATTTTAAAACTTGACACAGTCTGCTACTATTTTTAGCAACGTGACACAACTTGCCCCAGTCCCAGTTTGCACACCAGTGTTTCTCAGCACTTTTTAGATGACCTAGATTGCACGTTTCGTTATCAGGAAAATGAGTAATCATGTGGAAGTTAGAAACTAAAAGGCTACTTAAGTGAATAATTCAAAATCTTGCTGTGAATTTGTACAGTGAATAACTGCTTGAACAATGGAAATGCTGTAGGCCAGATCCTCAGCTGATGCAAATCAGCTTAGTGCTGTTGAGTAAAGCGGGTTGGAAAATTGTCGTCGAAGCATTTTCCAATGGAAAACTGTTCTTTTGGTGAAACCAAATTAGTTTGCTAAATTGTTGCAATTTCAATGAAATGTTCGTTCTGAAAAGATGGGAATTCGTTGATGTCAAAGCATCCCATTTTGACTTTTTCAGAAAGAATAATTTTGATTTTATTCAAAACAACTTCACTTGAACATTTATTTTATATAAAAACAGTTGGAGTCAAAATCAAAATGAAATGTTTGGATTGACCTCAGACTAATCTTTTGGGTTTTGTGGGGAGTTTTTTGGGGGTTTTTTTTTTTTGAGTTTTATTTATGAAAAAGAATCAGAAGTTTGGCTTTTCATCTCAATTCAGGGTGACTGTTAGAAAATCTCCAATTTTCATGGGATGGAAAATCTGGTCTCTGATCAGCTCCACAATTGAGTTCAACAAAGCTACGCTGATTGATGCCATCTGAGGATCTTTCCTTTTGTTGTTTCATTGCCATCAAATAGTGGAACAGAAATTTGACATCCCTTGCAGCATTTTGGTAGACGTTATGAACAGACAACATTTCAAACAGTCTGGCAATGTTCTAGGCGTTGGGGATTAAGTTACAATGAAGGTCGCCTGGTGGGGAGAGTGTGTGACTTCAAGAAGCATGCGTTTGCTGTGGTCATAGTAAGATGATGATGGGTGTGGCATGAGTAGCAAGAAGGAGCTGACTCTGGCTGAAGCCGCTCGAAGAGATGGTGACCTTTGTATGGTATGATGAAGGTTTTTATTGTTGTGTTCCCTGTAACCTGAATGTGATACTGTTCTATAGGGCTGGTGCTCAGCATCTTTGCACTGGAATATTGCAAGGCTGGGGTAGTGGTCACTGTTCAAAGTCTAGTTCCCTCTAAATCTGATAGATTTCTGAATGGGAAAATATATTCATGAGTTAGTTTCCCTAATGCTTTCTGAATCTTGAGAAGAGATTGGGTGAAGTGGCAAGCCAAAGGCAATGTGGTTTATGTGCATCAGTGCTTATTTTATTTAAATAGGTGTATCTCAACAAAGGGATGTGGGGAAAAGCAGTACAAACTGGAGTATCCAGACCTTTATGTGAAAATGGCAAATGGTTGAAGCACTTCAATTAAACCAGTGCAGCTTTGTGCATGGACACTCATTTCAGTTTAAACTTGGTTTGTATCACTTTAGCTTTCATTGGTAAATTTACAATAAGAAGCTTACCTATAATCTATTAGTTTAAAACTAGCTTAGAGAGTCTACACACACATTGTACCACTTTATCTAAACTGATTTTAAATTAAGCCAGGGGGTAGACAAGCTCTTAGAGACTATAAACTATGCTTAGTTATTCAATCAGGTGAATGTAAACATATTGTATGCACCTCTCATGTAGATGGAATCTGAAAGCTTTTAACAGCAGAGATTGACAGCCGAGGTTTAAGAACAGATGTGTATCAGGAAATCTTGAAAAACACTGTTGACTGTACCTAAACCATCACAACTAATGAGTGACTGGAGTATTAATTGTTTGAATTTGATCTTTATTTGAGATCAGACAAGTTTCTTTGGCTCACTACCAGTCCCAACATAACATGGCATCCTTTTGTTTTCCCTCTCCCAGCCCGCAAACAATTATCTCAAGAATTTGTAAACCAGCATTACCAAAAAAAAGTAAGTTTGTCTTTATTTTAGTTTAAAAGTTAATTGGATAAAAAAGCATACAGTAGATTTTTTGAGCCTGAGCCTTAAAGCTTTCTCTAGGTGGTTGCTGCCATTTATACTCTCTCTCGATGAAGTTGCTTACCTACATATTGCTGCTCCTCTAGCCTGGTTGTAGCAAAGAATGTGATTGCAAACTTCTTCCTATATCCTATCAGTAACCTCAAACCACACAGGCCAAGGTTAAACTTCCTAAGAGGGACAAAGTGGGCAGTCTCTAATCAGCACGTATGTGGGATATGTTGGCCATAACCTTCTCTTATAATTCAAACCATAATTGGCTTTTTAGTTTAAGAAAAAATCAGTAAGTTTGTGTAACTGTTAGTGGTGCTGACCACCCTTTATCTTTGAACTTAATGGAACTGCAGATGTCAAGTACCTGAGAGTCAGTCCTTCAGCTTCCATCTGCCTTTCACTGTGTTGACTAGAAGCTGAAATGCAAGTACAGAAGCCAGTCATGCAAATATTTCAGAGTTATTTATCTAACCTCAGGTAATTCTGCAGCCCTCACACTCACAACCTGTTCTCACAAGATTCCCGATGTAATTCTCAGACTAAATGACTTAAGTATCCATACTTCCTGGTATCTAATGACATAGTCTGCAGTATAGAAGGTTAATAGCCGCAGTGTAGTGGGCTAAAGTCAGTGCTGGTACTCCAGATCTACACTGATAGGAGTTTTGAATCAGATTTAAGGTCAGACTGGGCATCCTCACTCCTTTTTCTGTCGTCGTCGTCGTCTTCTTCAGTTACACAATGGCAGACTGTATACAGTGTAATTTTCTTCACACGTTACAATGGACACCAGATGATTTGTCATATGGTGAATTTTTTACTGATTTACTATGTTCTGTATCCTTTTTACCTTATTCCTTTTTTTTTTGCTATGGAGTTAATTCTCATGAAAACGCAGTTTTTTCTGTATACTTGTTTCTAAGAAACACAAAATGCATTGACAAATAAGGATATTTTCCCTTCCTCTGTGGTGCTTGGATTGGGCTACTTTAGCCTTCTGGTTGACAATTGCTTTCTGCTGTAAGATTCAATTCCTCTTTCTCTCGTGCACACAAATCTTAATAAGAATTATTGGCAAGACAAGCTATACATACATTGCCACAGTATAAGAAAGAGACTGGTCCCTCAGAGATCTCCCGGAAACAGGTATGATATGCCTAGGAGTATTAGCACTGTGTATTCCTTATCCTGAGGAAGAATGCTATATAGTGCAATACCGGTCCTGGGTGGTGATAATAGCTAACTCTTGTATTGAACTTTTTATCAATGGATTCCCAAGTGCTTTACAAAAAAGGTTAGTATCTTTTCAACATTTTACAGGTGGGGAAACTGAGGCGCAGAAAGAAACTTTCACGGTCTCCCAGCAGGCCTGTGGCAGAGCTGGGAATAGAACTAAGGTCTTCAAAATCTCAGTTCAGTGCACTATCCATCAGGCTATGCCGCTGCTCCATTTTAGCCCACCTCCTGGTTTAACACATTACTGTAAAACATCCCCAAATGTATGGAGCATTGTTCTTTCACCTCTGGTAGAATACAATCTCCGTCATGCAAATTAATTTTATAGCTCCCTTACGTGATTGCTGCAGAAAAGGGGTTTGTGTCTGTCTATCTACAGAGGTCTAAAAGACTAGTGCATGCTAGTGCGGGAGGAAAATAATCTTTCCGAATTCACTCCTCATCCACCTTAAATCTACCCAATTACATATGCAATCAATAATGCCACACAGAAAATAGGCTCAAATGGCTGAATTATAGTTTAATGTTCTGTTGCCTGTCTGACAGCAAAGGGAAGGCTAAATCAATGAAGTAGTCAGTCCAGCAACAGTATTCATATTTCACTAGCCCAAAGAAACAACATTTACTTACTAGTCATGCAGCGTCTATTGTGAGAACCCCCCACAGCCACTTCAGCAATCAAGTGATGTATTGCTGTTAGATAGGGAGGCTCCGATTTTGCTCTGAGCTACAAAAGAGTAAATCCACAGGATGCTATCTCCACTGAAACTATTCTGCATGTGGATGGATGCCAGCACAAAATGAACCAGTCCCTCCCTTGAGGGGCTTTTAGTTTAAATCGACAAGACAGACAAAGCGGAAGAGGGGAAGGAGAGACTCCGGGAGTTGAAGTGAGAATGCTGAAGGTCACAGAGTAGGTCTGTGGTGGAGTTGGAAATAGAATCCAGGTCTCCGGGGTCATGCCGTCTCCTGGCACATGAGAATGAGACTTGGGCCTTACATTTGTAACTAAGCGTTATTAGTCATGTCCAAAGATCTACTCTTCCATTCGAATCCCCTAACTTACGTTTTTGGGGCAAGAGGCCATGTCGATCTCTGTGTTTGTACAGTGACCCTGATTCATGTCTCCAGGTGCCTCCACATCATAGCTCTTGAATGACATACCAACCACACAGGTACTCTCCTTCACCTAAGTGGTGATGGTTCTAAGAGTTTTTTCGAGGCTCCTGAGGTAATGAAATAGTCCCTTCTACCCACTTAGCGAGTCCTATGCTGTTCTGTCGTATCCCTTTGGCTCTTCCTGAGCCTTCTTAGACCTCCCCTAGAGAATCTCTTTGTAGTGTTATTTTTGTAAATGTCAGAGGCGCACACCCCCTTGAATCAACTCCTGCACTTCCCATTGCAGCCAGTGGGGGGACGCAATCTGTGCGTTGGAGGTCAGAGCTGGAGCCGAGGTTAGCAGTCCTCACTTTAAAGTTTTTGAGGTTAAAACGTCCAAGGAAGCGAGCTTGGACCTGGCTTAGAGCCAAAAAGCTTCAAAGTGAAGAATCCCAGGAATAGAACTAAGGTCTCCAAAGTTTCAGTTCAGTGCACTATCCATCAGGCTAGGAGGAGGATGTTTTCAACCTTTCACATCTGAAAGGGTCCACTGCAGTTCTAATTACAGTCTCCCATCAAAATAACCTCCCATAGAGAACATGTTGAACTGGGGCGGGGGGGGGCACGCGGGAGGGGCATGATTTCACTGTACACAGATAAGACAATTGATTGTGGTCTATAAAGCCACCAATTATAGATGATTTGCTGCTGGGTTTTTGTTTTGTTTTTTTTCGTTTTTTTTTTAATTCCCTTGAATATACCACAAAATACAATTCAGGTGACCAGGCACCATCACAGACTTTGTGTGGCTGAACAAATGGAAAGTTTTTTTAAAAAATCCCTGAGTCACCGCAACTCCAAAAGAGAGACAACCACAAGTGTTTAATTGCCATTGACAGATCGGGCCAATGAAGTGTCTGCGATGATTACATCAACAAAACGTTGGCTCTTTTATGTTCAGTGAACCAAAATTCCAAATTGGAGTATTGGGCCAATGAAACATAGAAATCAGTGCCTCTCAGTGGCTGGGTCATGATGCCTGCCAGAGGTCATGAAAGGCAACGAGAGGGGTTGTGAAAATGTTATTACACTCTAAAGCAAAGAAAAATCTCGTTCCCTCCATTGCTTGTGCAGCTTTACCCTTTGTGGTCAAGTATTCTCTGTCAGCCCCTTGAAACACACATCTGCGCATACACACATGCTTTGTAGGTGTATCATGGTTACATTATATTATTTACTTTTATAATCAAGGAGGCCGTGAACATATTTTCTTTTCGATAAGGGGTCACCAATCTGAAAAGGTTGAAAAACATTCATTATAAATCCTTAATGCATCATTCCTGGGGTCCCTGTATATCTTTATTGTTTTGTCCCCTCCATTTTTTAACATTAGCTGGGGAAAGGTCGTATTGAAATGAATAGTTCTACCCACCCTAAAAAAAAAAAGATTTATTCCCCACTATGTTGCCTTCACTTCCTCACAAGTATTGCAATTTAAAAAGTCAATTACGCCTCCCCTGTGTTTCATCTGCCCATTAGATGCTGGACTAGAGTGGCTGACCTTCTAAATCAGCTGGTACAAATAACAAGGCAACACATTGGGAGAAAACAAACTGGAATATTTTAGCCAACCTACAAATTGTCGGGATGCTGGGGTGTTTCGTGAAGAAAACAGACTTCCTTATAATGCAGTCTCAAAGGGTCAGAGCGCAGATTGATAACTTGGCCCCTCCTGCTGTGTGGATTGACAGGTGTTCGTGCATTATGAGATTACAGGGTATTTTGTTGTTAAGGTCAATGTTACATTTCCCCACCCTCACCCCCTCTAACATTTTATTCTTTCCATTGGAATTTTCAGCTCTCTTTTTTCCTTTAGGATTCATATCACATGCTGTTTAAAACTACAGAGGCTAATTTAATCAGGTAGTCTCTGGAATAATAGGAGAGTTATGCTAATTTTTAGATATTACCGTGTATCAGAGTGGTGTGGGGTTTGTTTTTGTTTGGGTTTTTTTGCTGGTGAATAAGTGTGCTTTTATTTTATGAGTAACTTGCTCTTTTTAATGGAGCCGAAATGGTTTCATTAATACATTACAAGCTCATCAAAAAAGGATCAGATAGAATCAATCTGTGAGCAAAGGTAATTGACACCATTGCAGCCAACTTTCATGCATTTCAGGAAAAGCCATGTACGAGAACCTATTTCCATGGAGGGGTCAGGGCAACTCGGCAGGGAACAGAAGGAAACATTACTGAGGCTGCTTCAAAGAAGTGTACAATATGATAATCTTCTATATTCATGGTTGCTGCTGAGGTTGACTCTTGTTTGCTGAGTCCACAGATTTGTACAGGGGCTCACCTTACATGGTTCACAGGCATGTGCCCTTATTCCTGCATTAGGCCTCTGAGCCATTGCAAATCTGCCCCAATGCGTTGCAGTATTTTTTTTTTATTTGCAAAAACTGCTGTAAATTACATGTTACATGTCCGTTCTTTGTTGCTGAGCTATAGAAGGTAATCTTTACCTGGCTGCAGTAGCAGACAGCTCAGGGTAAAATTTTCAAAAGTACTTAAGAGACTTCTTGTATGTTTACAATGTAAAAATATATATTAAAAAAAAACAACCCAAGCACAGTTTGGAGTCTCAGAGCCTGGGACTATGAACTTGGGCTCACGGGGCTTGCACTCTGGCACTAAAAATAGCAGTGTAGACATTCCCTCTCGGGCTCTGAAACCCAGCCAGTGGGGTAGGTCTCCGAGCTTGAGCTTGGACATCTACACTGCTGTTTGTAGCGCTGTAGCATGAGTCCACTCAGGCTCTGAGGTTTGCTGTTGTGGTTTTTTTTTTTTTTTTTGGCATGTGTTTGTATTGTAGATTTACCCCCCTCCCCCGCCTTCAAGGATCCTAAATCCCACTGCAAGTCAAATGCAAAATGCTGCCATTCCAGATCAGCAGGACTGCATGCTTATTTGGCATGCTTGAAATGACTGCAGGGCAGGACGATTGAATGAAGCGCAGGACGATTATTTTTTTTATTTGTATTGTCCTAGCACCTAGGACTCCGAGTGGTGCTAGGTGCTGTACAAACACAGAACAAAAAGAGAGTCCCTGCCTCAAAGAGCTTCCAATCTAGGTATGATGCCCATCAGCAGCATCAACGTAGACACCACTCTCAAGCCTTTAAAATATTGGTTTTTTTTAAGTCCTCCTTTCTCTGTGACGTTAAAACTGCATAATTAATTTCAAACCATGTACACCTTGGCTTCCTATCAACAAAGGTAAGCCTCCCAAGTATTTGTTCCTTAAGTACATAGAGGGAACTTGTCACTATGATGCTTGTAGGACACCGGTAACACTTGTATCTTTTAATAAACAAACATTCATGTGTGTGTTCAAAAAACATTGAGTTAGATTCCAATGATAAACAGTACTGAGCAGCTCTTCGTAATGCTTGCCTTCAACAGAGTTGGTTGTAAAGCCAAGTGATTTACCTTGCCTGAGGTGAAACAGAGAGAGAAAATTATGGAAACAAGGATAGGAATATTCATGGGCTTCCGTTGAGCGTCGTGCTGTGCAATGTTTTGTAGTAGAATTAGATCTTTTAGAAAGACTGAAATCAAATGCCAGTCCAGCATAGAACCTCAGATCAGCTGAATATGCCTGAGTTTGGAAGGGAATGTTTTGGAGTCCAAATCTGGGCTGAAGTGATCCAAAGCTGCATCTGCTGGATTGGGACTCAGGAGACCTGAGTTCTATTCCTGGTTCTGCCACTGAACAGCTGTGTAACTTTGGACGTATTACCTCACCTCTCTCTGCTTGTGTTTCTCCTCATATCTTTTTTATTTACCTTGTCTGTTTGTTCTGGAAATTCATTGGAGCCTAATGGAAAGAATGCTAGCTCAGGAGACCTGGCTCTGCCACTGGCCTGCTAGGTCATCTTGGGCAAATCACGTCTCTCAGTGCCTCAGTTTCCCCAGCTATCAAATGGGGATAAAGACACTGACCGGCTTTGTAAAGTACTTTGAAATCTACTGAGAAAAAGAGCTAGGTAATATTGGTCAGGGACTGTGGCTGTGGTCTGCACAGTGCCTAAAACAATCAGGTCCTGATAATCTCAGATTAGCATAATGCAAATAATAATTATTACCACTACTAGACCCAAGCCAACCCTGCCAGGTGTGGTGGGAAATCAGATGTGGATATAAACCTAAACCTAGACCCAGACCTTGCATCTCATCTCTAACAAAAACTAAAATCTCTCTATTTCTGTGAAGAATTGTTTGGGCTGTATGGTGGAAAATCAGCTCCTCCCAAAATGTTGCCTCTGCTAATCACCCTCTGGCTCTGCTTTCTGTCGGCAGGTGACAGTGCCTTCAAGCAGTCCTTCCCATATCTGTTGTGTTGTCTGTCCCGGGTCACATAAGCGGTAGCCATTCTCTCATCGCCAAACCCCTTCTGGAATAGAACGAGTTCAGCGTGGCTCAAGGAAACAAGGACTACACACCAGAACAAGTATGATGGGATGGGCTGCTGCTGTTCAGCCATCTCTCCCTTTTACGTGAGTGAGTGGGTATAATCTTCTATAGTACCAAAATCCAATGTAATATTCAACGCAGAAGGCTCTTAATGTGTTCTGGAGCTTTTCACTGTAGGTCACTGTGTTGCTTCCCGGGGTACCCAGGGATATCAGAGATCTCACAAACACATGCCCTCAGTGTGAGGAAATCTTGTCTGTGCATGCTGTAGGCCAAGCTCCACTGGCCATGGGCAATGCAAGTTCTCCTCTCCAGGCCTCACTTTTACTCTACAAGTTATCAATAGGCACACCTGAGGCCTCCAAGCATCTCCCTGGAGTGTCCAGTCCCTGGTCCAGTGGACACTTAGCATTCATAGATTCGCTGCTTCCAAAGAAACACTACAGCCCAGTTTACCAAGTCCATCTCACATCGCTGCTTCAGTTGACCCACAGCGGTTTAGATATGTTTATAGTGAAATCAAGTATAAGTTTATTTAACAAAGCGTAGAGATTCAAGAAATATCAAGTAGAAGTATGGGAAACAGTCACCTAGAAAATAAAATTGTACCACAGTTCTAGAATGTACACTTCATGAACAAGATACTCTCATGTCTTGCAGAGTATTGCTCACTCAAAACCCTTTTAGTGTTTAACAGACATGAGACTAGCACACTGTCAGTTGCCAACTAAGTGAAGGATTCCATGTGTTTCCTTTCACCCCCAGGTATACCATAACAACAGTTCCTTTGTTCGTAAACAGGACACCCCCATGTTGGGTGTTTCATCATGTAGTTTCCTTTCTTGTAGATCTCAAAATCTCTTATTTAGCCCCTGGTTTGGAATGCAAATAGCCATACATTGTGAAGCATACAGTATACCATATGCACGTGGCCAGATAGATAGGTATCTGTTACCTCCTGCCTGATAGAAACATTTGAGATGTGTTGTCATCTGGTGACCTGCCTTAACTCCAAGACCTTAAGAACATAATTTTTAGTATCGATACTTTTAAATTATTATCTGTACATACATTTCACAATGAGTGATGCCCAATAGAGATATAAGAACATCAGAATGGCCACACTGGTCCACCTAGCCCAGTATTCTGTCTTTCAACAGTGGCCAGTGCGAGATGCTTCAAAAGGAATTAACAGAACACTGCAATTATCGAGTGATCCAGCCTCTGTCCTCCAGTCCGAGTTTCTTGCAATGAGAGGTTTAGGGACAACAAGAGCATGAGGTTGAGTCCCTGACAATATTGGCTAATAGTCATTCATGGAACTATCCCCTCTGAATTTACCAAATTCCTTTTTTGAACCCAGTTATACTTTTGGCCTTTGCGACATACCCTGGCAACGAGTTCCACAGGTTCACCGTGTGTTGTGTGAAGTAGTACTTCCTTATGTTAGTTTTAAACCTGCTGCCTATTAATGTCATGGGGTGACCCCTGGTTCTTGTGTTATGTGAAGGGGTAAATAACACATCCCTAGTCACTTGCTCCTCGCATTTCGTAGACCTCTGCCAGATCCCTTCTTTAGTCGTCTCTTTTTCAATCTGAATAGTCCCACTCTCTTTTTAATCTCTCCTCGTAGGGAAGCTGTTCCATACCCCTCATCATTGTTGTTATCCTACTCTTTACTTTTTCCAATTCTAATATCTTTTTTGTGATGGGGAAACAAGAACTGCACACAGTACTCAAAGTGGATTTACATAGAGGCATTACGATCTTTTTCTGTCCTGTTATCTCTGTCTTTCCTAATGGTTATTAACAGTATTAGCTTTTTATGACTGCCACGGCACATTGAGTGGATGTTTTCAGACAACTCTCCACAACGACTCCAAGATCTCTCTCTTGAGTGGTAACAGCTAATATAGACTCCCATCATTTTTTGTTTAGTTGGGAGAATGTTTTCCAATGTGGATTGCTTTGCACTTATCAACATTGAATTATATTTGCCATTTTGTTACCCAGTTCCCCAGTTTTCTGAGATCCCTTTGTAACCTTTTGCAGTCTGCTTTGGACTTAATTATCTTGAGTAATTTTGTATCATCTGCAAACTTTTCCACCTCACTGTTCACCCCTTTTCCCAGATTATTTATTAAGGTGTTGAACAGCACTGATTCCAGTACAAACCCTTGGGGACCCCGCTATTCACCTCTCTCCACTGTGAAAACTCACAGTTTATTCCTACCCTTTGCTTTATATCTTTTTTAAACCAGTTTCTGATCCATCAGAGGTTCTTCCTTCTTATCCCATGACTGCTTACTTTGGTGAAGTACTATTACTATTTGCCAGAAGCTGGGAATGGACAACAGGGGATGGATCACTTGATGATCACCTGTTCTGTTCATTTCCTCTGGAGCACCTGGCATTGGCCACTGTCGGAAGACAGGACGCTGGACTACATGCACCTTTGGTCTGACCCAGTATCGCCTTTCTTATGTTCTTATGAGGGACCTTGTCAAGGGCTTTCTGAAATTCCAGGTACATTATATCAACTTGATCACCCTTTTCCACTGGTTTGTTGACACCCTCAAAGCATTCCAGTAGATTGGTGGGGCATGATTTCACTGTACAAAAGCCCCATGGACTTTGCTCCAACGTATCATGTTCATCAATGTGTCTGTTAATTCTGTTCCTTACTATAGTTTCAAGCAATTTGCCTGGTGCTGAAGTTTTTGTGAGACCTTGCATGCAACCTTTGGTGAACAATTGTGCATACATATGACCCGGGGTGGGGCGTCCCTGTAAAACTCTGTACACCTCCTGGGCCCCCTGCCAGTTGGCATTAAGGTGTCCATGACTTTCAGTCACCAGGTCAAATTGATCCCATATTGGTAGTGATCAAAAGTTGTTACTGGTTAATTGCTCCTTGTTGCCTATGTGAAATGAATTGTTTGGATTTAGACCAGTTCCTAGTCCTGTCCTGTGGATAAACACGGGATCTCAATCTCAAGGGGCCTACTCCTCTTCTCCTAATGCAACTGGAAGCAGGGTGGGACTTCAGGTTTGTCAGTTCTGTACCTTTCACGAATGCTGAACTAACATTAGGAGCTGAGCAGAGCCTATTAAAGTCATGGACTGGGATGCTCAACGCCTTTGGAAATCCAGCCCAATGTATATTTATGGTAATATGCCTTTATAAAACATAGTAGGGCCCGTTCTTCTTTTCCAAAGGGATCTTAAAGGAATTGTAAAAGAATTTTAAAATGGGTCTAAATTCATGCTCACTTTAAGTGTTCTTTTCACTTCCAGAGTGATGTAATGGACCTTAGTGTTAATGAGAATCTGGCCCATTTATCTTTTTTTAAAAAGTGTTTTCTAACTTGTATAAATTTTCTCTGACCAGATCAAGTAATTCTGGAACATCAAATGCCCATCTAGATGACTCACTTTGAAACTAGTTATAAACTTGGGGTTTGCTTTTTTGTCCTTAATTAGTAGAGTTGACCTGCTCCAGGCAAAACATCTTCAAACCTCGGGAAATGTGTTAAGAAAGTTTGACATCTCAAGTTGCTGCAGATTTGCCTCTGCACATGTATAATTGTATAATAAAGCTATGGAAACAAATAAGCCATCTTTACAAAAGGTTGCCAGATGTCTACAAAATAAGCCGTCTTTACAATACATGCCCTCAAGTATTTGTCATTGCTGAAGATCGCTCAAGAAATAATCACAGTGTTGTCAGGTCTCCCTTCCCATGTGTTACCTTAAAAATGTAGCACAGCTAGAATCCTTCTAACTGTGTGTTAATAAAGTTTTAGGAAGAGGATTTGTTGGTATATACTATACTTTTCAGTTACAAATGAATGTTAATGTGTTTGATAACATTTTCTTTTTAAAGAAAAATTGGGGAAATTCAATCTTATTTAAATAAGTAAAATGACTCATTACAAATCTTTTGAAATGAGAAGAATTTTTTTTTTAATATAAAGGGGATTTGGATTGTTGACCGGCTCTATTTTTCCATCCGTTCGAAGGCTCCCCTGCACTAGTAGGGCTGTTTAAAAGGGCATAGAGTAAATCATAGAAGGAAGGGACCTCAGGAGGTCATCTAGTCCAACCCCCTGATCAAAGCAGGACCAATCCCCATTAAAATCATCCCAGCCAGGGCTTTGTCAAGCCTGATCTTAAAAACTTCTAAGGAAGGAGATTCCACCACCTCACTAGGTAACGCATTCCAGTGTTTCACCACCCTCCTGGTGAAAAAGTTTTTCCTAATATCCAGTGGCGATCAGACCCCTGCTGTTAGGAATTCACATGTGTGGTGAAATCCAGAGTCTACTGAAGTTAATGCATATTCATTGATTTCTATAGGGGAAAGATTTTACTCACAGTCTGTATCTGGACCAAATCAAAATCCTAATTCTAAGCATTCTCAGTGTTAGGAGCCAATCTAGAATTGGTAAATAAATAAATAAATAGATACATTCAAAATGTTGTTGGTGGGTAGTTTCTGCTGAAAAATTCATTTAAATCTATATTATCTATGGAAAACCGAGTTTCAATAAAAAATCTGGATATCAAAAAAATTTAGTTTTCAGCTGAAAAATTTTGAGATTTGGGTGCTTGATTTTTTTAATTTTATTTTTTTTAAATCAAAAATACCCAGAGTTTTCCAGGGAAAGCAGAGAATCCGCCCTCTCCCCCACAAATAAAATTAGCTTTGTCAAACCCAATTGTCTGTTGTAAAATAGTTTTGACAGGAAAATGTTTGGCCCGGCTCTAATCCCACCTTTGCGCCTCCTACCCATGTCTAACTCTCAAAAGATGCACCTAGAGGTTAGATGACACAATTAAGTAACGCTAAACTCTGACTTTGGCATACACTGCATATTATGCCTTTATCTTTTTATCCACTTGATTCCTTGCTGTGGAAGGTCTGTCTCTCTATTTTTTCCATCCAGCTGCACATGAATAAGTTATACAACATGTACCATCTCCTCAACAGCTGCTTTTCTTTCCCTCACTCTGCCAGTAATGAAGAAAGTCACCATACATTTACATATGAAACACCAACTCCAAAAGACATTTGTTCATCCTGGACCAATACACAGGAGAATAATGAAATGCCAAGCAGTGTTTTTAGATCTATCTGGGCAATATAACTTATTTAAATGTGGTGCAGGTGGTGGCCTATGAAAATAGCTTCTTTTAATGAGACCTAGTTTGATTTTAAGCAGCCGGCACATCTTGCCCTTCGGAACTATCCACTGGCATTTTTTGTAAGTGCTTTCCTTTGCTAACGGAAAGGGTTTGGATCTAAACATCAGCAAGTTCCTCATGCTTTAAACTGAGAGGTTTGTGAATTGGAGTAATTTTTTAGAATAAAGAGAGTAAAGCAATCTATTGGTATATTGGAATTTCCGGTTTGTATTATGGAAGTGTGTCTTCAGAATTTGCCTTCTCCAAATTCTTCATACTGCAGTTTCTTTGGGAGTGGATTCTCTATCACTGACACTTCTCAAATCGGGAATGGATGTTGTTGTTTTTTTTTAAAAATCTGCTCTCGGAATTATTTTGGGATAGTTTTATGGTCTGTGTTATATAGAAGGTCGGACAAGATGATCACAATGGTCCCTTCTGGCCTTGGAATCTGTGAACGCAGATCTTTGATGAGGGGAAAAAGGAAAAATAATTGAATCTTTCTGCATAGCAATCTTCCCATTAAAGTATGAAGTAGCTCACAGAATTTCATAGGAGACCCAGACTGAATATATAATTAAAATAAGTCCCAGTCCTGCCACGATTGAAGCATGTGCTTAGTTTTATAAAATGAGAGTAGTCAATGGGACTATTTGCAGTACCTAAAGCTAAATACATGCTTAACCCCTTGCAGGATCCAGGCTGTAAATAAGAGCTATGCATAGCGAGCGCATGCTGTACAAAACAGTTACAGTGAGCAGGGGGAGATCATTTAATGAACACAGACAAGAGAAAGAAGAGAGGCTCGTCAGCCGATTTTTTATTTATTTATTTTAAGTAAATGAGGCAGATGCACACAAAGATGGCAGGAGCAGCGAAGGAGAAGGCTCTTTCACACTGACACACGTGCACACACACCCGATTGTGTGTCAGAGAGAGCATGAACAATTGCAAGAGTTCTCATGGAGTACAACATATCGACTTCCTTTTTCTTGCATATCTATAAGTGGTAGAGGTGAGCCGCAACTCTGAAGTTGAGATCCAGACCTGAAATTCACATCTTGCTCCCTAGATTTGTAAGGGACTGAACCAGGACTATATCAACCATCCCTCAACTTGAGTGTGCATCCATCTTTTGATATTTCAGTCGTAGGACTCCCAACTTCCGCATACACAATTTGTGGTGCTTTTAAAAATAGAGGCCCATAGGAGAATATATTTTTTTAGGAATCCAGTAGCACATCTCTGTGTATTTTAGATGGTACAACTGAGACCATCTCATGGTTCTGACTGTTCTCACTGGATCCGATCCAAATACCCAATGGCTTTGAGTGGGTTGGGGTGTTAAATTTAACTTGATATAATCAATACATTATTTTGATTGTCAATGTAACGGAATCAAAGGATTTAAAAAAAAAAAAAAAAAAAAGCTTATGCTGAATCAGCAGCAAGACAGAGTCTCATTTTGCTAATCCTCATGAACTGGGAGGAAAATCCTGACATGTCTGGTCAGTCAGTGGAAGTCTCAGCTGAGTAAGGACTGCAGGGAAATACCTAGGGAGGTGGTAGAATCTCCTTCCTTAGAGGTTTTTAAGGTCAGGCTTGACAAAGCCCTGGCTGGGATGATTTAACTGGGAATTGGTCCTGCTTCGAGCAGGGGGTTGGACTAGATGACCTTCTGGGGTCCCTTCCAACCCTGATATTCTATGATTCTATGATTCTATGAAAGTGAAGTTTAGCATAAACACTGTGCATTGGGTACTTTTTGAACAAACGGGGTCAGATTTTTCCAATTGCTCAGCATATTGGGTGCACTTTGAGTGCTGAATGCTCTTGAAAATCTGACCATAAGGGTGACAGTGGGAACTGCTGGGTGCTAAGGGCTTTGGAAAATCTGGCCCTGATCTCTTTGGAAAGTGTTCCTGAATTAGAAGAATTTATATTGCATGATGATCAAGCTGAGTTTAGCAAAAGGAATGATCTTAAAAAGAAATGTCCCAGTGAGAATTTTCATTCTAGGATAGACCATCTTGCAAGCCTGGATCTTTCAGACTACAGTATGTCAGCTAACTCCTGCGCCCGTGCAGACTGCTCTGTCAG
Source organism: Chelonia mydas (assembly GCF_015237465.2). Lineage (NCBI taxonomy): Eukaryota > Metazoa > Chordata > Testudines > Cheloniidae > Chelonia > Chelonia mydas. The sequence goes on along the minus strand of NC_057859.1, from coordinate 9,243,274 downwards.
AACATGAAGGTGGTGCATCCATGTAAATTAATCTGGCAGATGCTGTTAAAAATAAACATACTTAAATTTTTGCCTCTGTAATGTTCTATGGCAACAAATGCCATAGCATCGCTGTTGATGGTATTGATTGTTTGTCTTATCTTTTTTTGTTTTAATTTTCTTGTATGAAATGGTAAATAGCAGGATCCAAAAATGAACTTGCACAGCTTTGAGGCACTTTAATGGCAACTTTCAAACGTGCGTGGTTATGCTGTGCAGACTAGAGGTTTAAAACAAAAAATCAGAAGTCTTAGAATTCCCTTTGTACTGCAGGAAGGGAGTGACTATGTTCGATTTCTTTTGTTATTACTTGTTGTCCTTTTACCTCTGTCATCACAGGGATTTAATTTTGTTCAAGGGAAATACAGCCTTGATTTTTAACGAAGCTGATTTAGGTTATGTGTCCGGCCCCCAGACTGTCAGGCTCGTGTGGCTATAGGTTTGGTTGTGAGAAGTTCAGGCAGCTCTAGTTAATGACCTACAGCAATGAACTGGCTAGTGCATGTGGGCGTCACTGCCCTTTACTGGATGGAACTGAAGCTGCTAAAGAGTATGGCATAGATCCTATCCCACAAACAGCTAGTGGACGCTTTCCACTGTTATTGTGACGTTCTGGGCTTGCCGCATAGTGACAGCCAGGACATCCTAGCTGGCCGCAGATTTGTAGCAATGCATTGCATTTCTATCAGGAAATCTCAAAATGCTCTGCAAACAGCAATGAAGTAAGTCTTACAGTAGTTCTGTGAGGCAGATAATTATCCCCTTTCCACCAATGGGGAAACTGAGGCATATTAACAGTGAAAAGGCAAGTCATGTAGATTTCATCTGGGCAGGAGGGATAGCTCATGGCTTCTACTCTTGTATTTTAAATGGACCATTCTTTCCTTCTGATCAGCTGCAGTGTGGTAAGGTTAAGGGTTAAGCCATTGCAAATGCCTATCTTCAGTTAATTTCCTCCTGTCTCTGTGTAATACAAAAAGCATTTTACCTGGTCAGCAAATGGCAAGTTGAAAACCACCATGTTTCTGCTTAAATAATGCCTACTTCATCCATTGCTATGTGGAAGAAGCAACAGACCAAATACCCAACTTCTCGATATTCCCTGAACACAGTACTTGCATCATGCTCAATAACATGAGTAAACTTTTATTGCAATAAAATATTTCCCCCTGTATTTATGCAGAGGGCTCGTATACAAATACCATGTTTATTGTAAGTGCATCCAAACGATTATAACCCAGACTTTAAGGGACATCCAATTGCCTTTATCTCAGGCAACAAACATGCTACTCTAATTAAAAGTCTACATGGAAGATTTATAGCAGAGGAGGAGAACCGTTTTCCCAGCAGCATGCCTGCCAAAGACAATGAGCACAACGTTGAAGTCCTCAAAGTGAATCAAAAACTTGTACTTAATGCTCATCTGCTTCCTCCGAACTCAAAGGCCCTGAATGGCTGTCTTGGTAAATATGTTTGCTGCAGTTGAACCACAAGTTGTTGGGTTGAATGCAGGAATTGCTAGATGAGATTCTGTGGCTGTTATGCAGGGGGTCCGACTCGATGATCATAAAGGTCTTTTCTGGCCTTAAAAATCTATGTTCCGTATCTAGTGTAAATCGGTGTAGCTCCATTCAGTGCAACTATGGCAATTGACTCCACTTGAAGATCTGACTCAAAATCTCTGTCTCGTTGTTGGGGTTTCTTGCTTTAAAGTAGCTTGCCAGCAGGCTTAGTAACCCAAAGTATAACAACACCTTGCTTTCATCAGCAGATCTCAAAGCACATTACAAAGGAGGTCAGTGTCGTGATCTCCATTTTGCAGATGGGGAAACTGGCACAGAGAGATGAAGTGGCTTGCCCAAGGTTGTCCAGCAGACCCGTGGCAAAACTGGTGTCGGGACAGGGGCATGGGCGGTCATGCCTAGTGGCTGGAACCAGGAACCAAAGTCAAGGGTCAGAGCCAGAGTCAGGAACAAGCAGCAAAGCAGGGCTGGAGCACACAGGAATAGGGCTGAAACAAGGCAGACATAGGAGTGATTACAGCTCCAGGTACAAGCGTTGAGTAGCCAGTTACCTGTTGCTACTGCTGAGCTTAAGAAGTGGTCCTGCTCCTCCCTTCAGTCAAATAGAAGGCCCTACCACAACCCATCTGAGCCTGTTAATTTGTCTGGAGGATGGACTGGCTAATCTTCCGGCTCAGCTGAAGGAGCTTGCTCCTGATAACCAGGAATAGAACGGAGGTTTCCTGAACGGTGCACCGCAACTCCATCCACTAGGCCAGTTTGTCTATATGAAGAGTATCTGATGCATCATGCATTGTGGGCATCTATGGATATGCTCCATAACGCCCTGTTCCTGTGAGTTGCTGAGTGCTCTCATCACACATTGACCCCACTGGGAGTTGCGGGTGGTAAGCAGCTTGTAAGAACGGGCACTAAGAATCTCCTCCAAGGGAAGCCAAGCCTGAAGCTTGGACCGTGTGTTGGCTCTGTGCTCTGGGAAAACTAGCATGGTGCACTTCTTGTGCGTGAACTCTGCGGGGTCCCTCGTATATTTTTCACTGGACAGAAATTCAGAGCTGAGGGGAAAATTTGGATATTATGTTCACACCACTGTATGAGCGAATATCGCCTATGAAATCATCTGTGCACTTGGCCTGTCTCTAATTCCACTGCCTGAAGCAGCACCTCCAGAAACGGCGATTTATAGCATGGAATATGGGCTTGCTCAGTTCTCATTCACTTCACAGTTCAGGTGCTACTGCAGAGGGTGGGTGATGTGCATTAAAGGCTTTTACAAGTTTCTCCAGCCAATGGGACCCTTGCTATAGGATTTTTAAACCAACACAGAGAATTCCAGCTGAAATTCTCTAAGGGCGCCTAAGAGATTTAGACATCTAATTCAGTCAGGTTCCCTTGTAAATCCTAGCCAAAATACCCGATAGAGTATTCGATAGGAAGCAAGGATCCTATACAATGCTAAGCCAATAGAATTCTGTAGCAAGGATTTCATTAGCTATGAAATTCCGTAGGAAAGGCTTTTTATGTTTTTAATAATAAAATCCAGAAGATTTATGGTATAGACTGCTATTAATCTTCTCCAGAATCCTTAAAGGCTTCATCTCCATGAAATTCTATAGGAATTTTCTGAGAGGACTAATTCGAGTGGATTTAAATATATTTTTTTCCTGTGTGGCTTTTGCTCTAAATGAAAGTTAGTGCCAATTGTCAGAGGCAAACCGTGAAAGTTCCCACTTCATGAAACAAAATGTACCAGAATTAATATTTAAAAAAAAAACCTAAGCTGCTCAGCAACACCTGCAGCAGTGTACTGCATTGCACAATTCTCTTGCCATGAGTATATCCTCCTTCCCATATTTTTAGCAGCTCTGATAATACATCGACTCTACTGCCTTCCAGTATAATTACAGCAATCAGCATCTTGGTTCCCAGAGAAGTGAAATAACCACGTTAACTTTCCTTATTTGTAAGGAGTTCTCTTGGGGAGTTTGTTTTCGTTTTGGCTTGTTGTGGGGGAAATCGGGGAGCTAGATAGTGACAGCACCATGGAGAGTGTTAAGGGGGCTGATCCGAAGCTCAATGTAGTCACGGGGAGTCTTCCTGTTGACTCCAGTGGGCTCTGAATTAGACCCTATTTGCTCAGTCGAACTCCCACTTAAATCAAGTTTCAGAGTAACAGCCGTGTTAGTCTGTATTCGTAAAAAGAAAAGGAGTACTTGTGGCACCTTAGAGACTAACCAGTTTATTTGAGCATGAGCTTTCGTGAGCTACAGCTCACTTCATCGGATGCATAGCATATCGTGGAAACTGCAGAAGACATTATATACACACAGAGACCATGAAACAAAACTTCCTCCCACCTCACTCCCCCGCTGGCAACAGCTTATCTAAAGTGATCCTCAAGTAGAGCCATTTCCAGCACAAATCCAGGTTTTCTCACCCTTCCCCCCCCCCCCCCCCCAACACATACAAACTCACTCTCCTGCTGGCAACAGCCCATCCCCCTTTGAAACCCCTCTTTATAATGCGCATGATAATCAAGGTGGGTCACAATGAGTTTGTGTGTGTAGTTTTTGGAAAAGGGGGGGTGTGTGAGAACCTGGATTAGTGCTGGAGGTGACCCACCTTGATTATCATGCGCATTATAAAGAGGGGTTTCAAAGGGGGATGGGCTGTTGCCAGCAGGAGAGTGAATTTGTGTGTGGGGGGGGGGGGGGCGGAAAGGGTGAGAAAACCTGGATTTGTGCTGGAAATGGCTCTACTTGAGGATCACTTTAGATAAGCTGTTGCCAGCGGGGGAGTGAGGTGGGAGGAAGTTTTGTTTCATGGTCTCTGTGTGTATATAATGTCTTCTGCAGTTTCCACGATATGCTATGCATCCGATGAAGTGAGCTGTAGCTCACGAAAGCTCATGCTCAAATAAACTGGTTAGTCTCTAAGGTGCCACAAGTACTCCTTTTCTTTTCACTTAAATCAAGAGACTGCCACTGATTTCAGTGCGGATGAAAGGAGGTCCTAACCAAAGCACTTGCTTTTAAGGATCCTGGCAGCACTTCTCAGCTTTTTACAAGCCTGGCATTATGAGGTCTTGCTAGACCCCTACTCTACTTCTGCATCTGCTGGTAGGACAGTGGAGATAGCACCCTCTTCTTCTCTTGTAAACCGCAATAAGGAGTTCAGCTGACCATGCTGCCTCCAGATGCCCCCAGCTGAGTCATATCTGCCTCGTCAGCAGCTGTCTGCAACAGCTCTGCTTCCTAACAGTGTAGGTTATGAAGGAGAAGGAACCCTTTGTATGAATGTTTGTGTTTACACAGGTTGAAAGAATGGCCACATTAGTTTGGAAGGGAAAGGGGGTCTGGTGCTTCTTCGTGATTCCAGTATTTTCTTGGCATCTGCAATACGCACATTTTAATGTGTAGCCCCACTATAAATTCAGAATGGTTTCTTATGTGTGAAATACCAGAACCTTCCTTCCTCTGTCTTCACATTCCCTGAGATCTGAATTTCCTCTTGCATCTCCTTAATGCCGTCCTCTGTTATGTGGTTACACTTGCAGTGGTGATCACTGGGGACTGAAAGGAGAACTCACGGGGCTGCAGATCTGGTGTGTATTCAGACTAATCCGGATTGTGGTGCACAGTGAGCACTGAGTGCTTAAGGTGCTTGCAGGAGACCGGTTTTATTCTGTGGCCAAAAGGATCGTGCATTGACAAGTCTCACCATGTTCCGGCCAAACTATCTGAGAATCTCAACCCTCAAATGCCTAATTGCCAATACCAAACCAGTACTCCCTGCGTGCTGCACAGCTGGATCACTTCTCTTCCCAGTGCTAAATACAGCCGTTTTTCTGAGCCCAAGTTTTCCCTATCTCCTGCCGGAAACCGACAGCAGAGAAATGCAGAAAAGCCTTTCCTCTTAACACAGGCTGTTTTGGGGAAAGAGGAGAGACCATTTGCTCTTGGATTCAAAGACTCGATGGCTATTAGCCAGGATGGGCAGGGAGGGCATCCCTGTGTGCTTTACTTAGTCTTTCTTTTCAAAAAAAGTTTCAGTGATCTTTTTACTTCTAACTATACGCCATTGCTAGCTGCCCCTGCATTCAAAGTCACGATATGGTAACGGGCCATTGTTCACAGCACTCACAGGCATCTATACAACAGTAAAGCCTCTGTTTGCCAGAAGCCGGGAATGAGTGACAGGGGATGGATCACTTGATGATGACCTGTTCTGTTCATTCCCTCTGGAGCACCTGGCATTGGCCACTGTTGCAAGACAGGATACTGGGCGAGATGGACCTTTGGTCTGACCCGGTATGGCCATTCTTACGACTCTGTTTTTGGTGCCAAAAAAGGTAGTCGCACTTAAAATGCCCTCCATTCTTCTCCCAGGACGAATCTAGGAACTGAAGCACCTTAAGTACATGTGAAGTATTTAAACTGCAATCTGGATACACATTGTGAAATACACTGAAATGACAGGAAATATACAAACGGGAAAACTCCTCCACAGCGAATGCCATTTTACCATAGAACTCAAGCTGCACTCCTTGTATTTCCCACACTGAGGTTAGCTCATTATCTGCCCCAGTGGATCAATTAACTTTTCTCCACCATCTGCCTGGACAGCTTTACTTCCATCAACACTGCACCTCTGTGATGGCCTTTGACGACAAAAGGACATTAGAAAGCTGAAGAGGAAGCAGGTGAGAGGATGCTTAGTGTCAGTGGTGTCCTTGTGTGCATCTACTGTGCCTGGTGTCAGCAGGTTGTAAAACCTGAGAGAAAACTTCTTTTCAGGCAACAACCTTGCTTGTAGTGAACAGAGTACCCGGTCACAGAATCATAGGCTCCTGTATCAGAGAAGAAGAGTATCATTTTGGAAAGTTATGTGCTTCACTTATTCTTTCTTTTTAAAAAAGTTTCAATGATCTTTTTACTTCTAACTATACACCATTGCTCGCTGCCCCTGCATTCAAAGTCACGATATTATAACGGGCCATTGTTCACAGCACTCTCGGGCATCTATACAACCGTAAAGCAGTGCTCGCACCAAAAAGAGAAGAAGAAACGTTCGTACCAAAATTGACTTACACTTTACAGGGATAATCCCCTCAAAGCTTAAAGAAAAGGGAAAGGGAGAATTTAATCATGAAAAAGATGTCAGTATTCTTTTAAACATAGATGCATAGCTATAACTCTTTGCACCATGCTAAATAATTGAACTTCTACCTTGATCCATCCTTCACATATTTGTCAACGTCCGTCGTCATTTTGTTAAAAGAAAACCTTAATTCGAAGAAGCATACGGTTGCAACTGTAAGCACCCAAAAGTTAGGCAATGACAGCATTAAGGCTGCATGTACAACTTGAATCTGACGCCCTTGTGCGTAGGTGTTATGATACAGTCTTTAAATACGTGATCCATGCAATTTTTATTCCACAGGACTCCTGCCTTAGTCTGTGCACAAGGTGGACCTACTCTGGGGACAAAACAAGGTGTGTAGTGAAGAAGGTGGTCATGTCTAGAACTCCTGCCTCATTTATTGCAAAAGTCTGGCAGGTTTATAATCTTGACAGGGAACTGCAGGAAGAGAACGGACGGTCTCATGGTTAAGGCAATTAATGCCACTCTGGAGTGCTGGATTCTGTTCCTTCTACCACCACAAAGTTCATGTATGATGGTTGGCCATTTATGGAAACCAAAACTTGCACAGATGACCCTGCATGTTCCTCATTTTCAGGGTATCCAACTTGAGATCCAGAAATTCATCAGTTCCAGGACTAGAAAGGACCACTGTGATGTAACCTCGTCTATGTTGCAGGCCATAGAACTTCCCTGAAATAATTCTTGTTTGAACTAGAGTATATGTTTTAGAAAAAGTCCAGTCTTGATTTAAAAATACCTGGGGTTTGATTTTCCTGACCACTCACAACTGCAAATGAACTCACTGGGAGCTCTGCTCTGAACATATGAAGTATAATAAAATGCAGTAAATACTTGTGAAAAATCAGGCCCTAATCTTCTTGAATTGGACACCCAAAATTAATTGGCATTTTTGGGCCTTAATCTTTCTGTGCTTCAGTTCCCCCTGTGTAAAATGGGGATTATGTCACCTCACCTCACAGGGATGTGGCGTAGATAAATTCATAAATACTTGAAAAGCACCTGGCTACTATGATGACAACACCGTAGAAAAGCCCACTTAATGATGAGGATAACCAGAAATATTGAATAAACATCCATTCAGTGAGCATTACCCGTCCTGTGTACTTAATGAGGCAGGGGTCTTATGCAAAAATGAGAAGATCATGTAGTTAGTATTTCAGCGTATGTATTATTAACTGCACAACGTTCAGACCTTGCACTGAATTCAGAAAGCTTTTTCATAAAATATAGAGGTAGATCTGTCTCATTCTTTAGATATTTTAAAACGCAGACTTTCCTGAGCAGACTTCAGTGATATATTATGCCATTTTTTTGTCCCGCAGTCTAAGAATTCTGGTGAATTTTTTTTTAATAAGGAAAATCTGAGTAGATGCACAGTAAATTACTAAAAGAAAGAAGTTGGGTTCCCTATTTTTCCCCACAATAACAAAGCTGACATTCCACATTAAGTACTAAATGGCCTATAAAATTTTAGTTGAGATAAAATAAAGCTATTTTTGTCAAGGAAATACAAATCTGAGCTACAGCTTTAAAAACATTTATTCTAAGTCTCCCATTGAGCCTTCAAAATTGAATATCGTCCCCCTCAAATACCATTCTTTGTTTGGTTTTTTGTTGGTGGTGGTGGTTGCTGTTTTTAAGAAAACCCGTAGGCTCTGAGAAGAAACATAATACGACAGGTTTCATTGGGACATTTCCATCTTCAAGATGTATCTTCTTGAAAAATGTTGTTTCTCAGATGCTTGCAGAGCTTTAAAAATCATTTCAACTAAGAATCAAAAGAAATTATAACCAGAAAAAGACCTCTAAGTACCTGGCCTTTTACTTCCATCCCCCCTGCTGATAGAAGATGGGTCACTGTGATTTTTTTTTTTTCAAATGCTCATGCAACACCAAAGGTTAGTCTTTGGAGATGCTGGATAGCTTTCAGAGCCCACTGATTTTTAGATGGAGCCAAGTGCCAAGTTTCTCAGAGCAAGAGATTGGTGTTTTGCAGCCATGGGGTCTGTCTTGGTTTCTTTTATGTATATGACAACTAGGTCAGGGCCTTATTGTGCTAGGTGCTGTACATGCACATAGTAAGAGACCTCAAAATAAACAAGACAGATGAAAGCTGAGGCAACTGTAATATTAATATCCCCATTTTATGGACGGGAAACTGAGGCACGGAGAAACAGACTTGCTTATGATCATACAAGAAGTCTGTTACATAGCTGGAAATCGAAGCCAGATCTCCTGATTTCCATTTTAGTGCTTTAACCACAAGATCGTGCTTTCTGTCTCCTTAAACAATCAAGCATACAAAATAAGGCTTGCCCTTGGCAAGTGTTGGGTACCTGGGCCTATTCCTCTTTGACTTCAGTGGCAGTGGAGGTTCTTCATGTCACAAAGGCACAAGCCTGTAACGAAGATGAAAATTCCCATTTATCTCCATAAGCATGTTTAATTTCAGAGAGACCACTTTTAATTAGTTACCGATCCATTAGCTGCAGGTGCTCTATGCAAATCAGACACTTCTCTGTGATACTGTGGCAACCCGACCTGTAATAAGACACACTAAGACTACATTTATTTTAACAAATGTGGAATCTTCCGTGAATTTAGCATAGGTGACAGGCACTTGCTTTGATAGCCTGGGAGTCCGAACACCTTCGTTCTTCTCACGTGGCGCTGTGTGGAACTGTGGTGCTCTTCACAATGGGAATAGTTACATTCTCAGCAGCATTCTTTGGTCCCAGTAACCGCAAGCAAATACTGTCCCTGATTCTGAAATAAGCGCCATGCAATAAATACCTCCACAGAGCCCCATTGACTTCAGTCAGGATCCATACAGGTGGAGGGCTCTTCAGAACTAGAGCTCGTTGTAGGATTGGGGCCATATGTAGTATGGATATCCAATAACGCACATCTACCACGTATTACCCTTTCCTGAAAATCCTGGATATTTGAAAATTATTTAGTGTACCATCAATCATATTCATCTGCTTTGTGTGTTATCATTTGCTTTTCTATCATGTTTAATATTTACATAGGCAAATAATAATACCAGAAAGCTTTCCATTTATTCTGAATCTCTTTAAAAGCTCCTTTGGATCCAAGCCCCACAGAGTCCAAATCTTCCCAGCCCCCTTTAGTCTGTATGAGGAATAATGCCGTTCATGACTGAGCAAAGGTTACTGCACAAGTGCTGTGATCTCTGGGTATGTTTTCATGCGCTGAGAGATAAGTAAAAAGAAAAGGAGTACTTGTGGCACCTTAGAGACTAACCAATTTATTTGAGCATAAAAATATTTCCACAGTATGCATCCGATGAAGTGAGCTGTAGCTCATGAAAGCTTATGCTCAAATAAATTGGTTAGTCTCTAAGGTGCCACAAGTACTCCTTTTCTTTTTGCGAATACAGACTAACACAGCTGTTACTCTGAAACCTGAGAGATAAGAAAGTGTTTATCTGCGAAGAAAGCCCAAGAGTTTAGTTTACTAATACCCAAAGCCTCGCAGTGCTCCTTTCATAATGCCATTAATAACACAAAATTAAAAGAAAGACCAGAACAAAGCTCCTCTTCTTGGAACAAGAACCTGATAAACACATACAATAGCAGAAGGGCACACTGATTTATTCCTCAGTCTCCCCACAGTGTTACATTACTATCTGCGCTGCCTGTTGAGAAATATAGTTAAGTGAAGCTGATGCTTCTGGGTGTCTGTTTTTTTCTTTTTCAGGAATGAATTGATATTAATCACATTATGCTTTAAAGTAGTAATGATGCTTTACTGAGTTGCTGTTTCCCTTTAAAACAGAGATAACTCATGACCACAAAGATCTACTTGGAACCTCTTTGACAGGCCATTTTGCACAATGCACCTGGATACTTCAGTAAATCCTAGATTATATCAGATTTTACCTAGTCTGAAAATATTACAGACATGCATTTGTGTCACTGCAGTTAATGTCCTGTCGATGCTTCCCTTAGAAATTCTGATTTTCTGGGGCCTATAAATTAGCCATAAAAACTCATTGTTGGCTGAAATCAGAAATAAAACTGTCTTTAAAGCTATGTAAGATGTGTGACAGACTCCTACGGGAAAAAGCAGGAGCCCCATTGCTTGAAATGTTTAAAACTAGTTGGGAAGGAGTGCTGTATAATGTTCTAAAGGGAACAATCCTCCACTGGCAGGAGATTGCAGTGTATTTTATTTTTATAGTAACAGGAGTGTGCGGCAAGAAAACAATAAATGGCACAAAGTCACAAGTAAGCAACTAGTACACAGCATGTATTGCAAGCAAATAATTGTTTTAAGAAGAGACGTTAAATTATTAACAAGGATGGAACTAGATGATCTGTTAAGAATTTGCCATTGCAAACTTCTATGATATGATGCCAGAAGTTAGCCACTTAATGCAGATGAATAAAATATAATTGGAGGAGCAGATATTCCAGCATTTGGGGTTTTCTGGTCAAGGAAGCTTCACAGAAGATGCTTGGGTATAAATACTAACCCACTTATGATTCCAGGCAAGGGTCACTAGTTTCAAATGTGGCTTCCATGCTCACTCCTTCCTGTTTCAAAAATGGATGTGGTCTCTTGGACGAACAGTAAAAAGAGCCCCCACTGTATCAATAGTCTCTTGCTGTAGTGCTTGGAGGCTAGAGTGAGGGAATAGGGTCCCAAAGCGCGAGGATCTTTCTGTACGGTCTGTCTCTCTGATGGAGTTACATCATCCAGGTGTAAATTTGAGTAAGCGTCTTTAAAACCAAAAACACCTTGGAGCGCTCTCTTTTCAGAACAGGTGTACAAGCACCATCTAATTATCCCCACAACCCTGTGAGGTGGCTGTTACTGTGCAACAGGTATAATTCAGCACCTGCTTATTGTAGTATAAAGTGGGTTGGCCCCACATTTATTTGTATTTAAATTATTTTCATATTCACCCATCCTCGGCCTTTCTCTAAAATGTTATTTTCTACATGAAAATATTTCTATTTTTCTGCATAAAACTCCCTCCACCCCCACCTGCCAAGGGTCTGACAACAATACCATTGGGAAACTAAATATACATGCTGCTGCTTAGAAACCATTGCATTGTGAGCTCTCTGAGGCAAGGATTGTCACTTACTGTATGTCCGTTCAGCACCTTCCTCAACAGGGCCTTAAGCCAGTTGTCTGCAAAATAAAGTGCTGATCTTGCAAATACTTAATCACATGCTTAACTTTATGCACATGAATAATCTCTTTGTAGCCAATGAGAGACACTGAAGGCTGGTGCATAGAAACTGGACTGAGTCATAGGAAACCTGGATTCTCTTCCTGGCTCTGCCACAATGCCCTATTCCACTTTTTTCCCAGCTGTAAAATGGGGGTAATTATACTGATTTCTTTTCTAAAGCACTTTGAGATCTATTGATGAAAAGCACTAGATAAGAGCTTGGTGGTATTGTTATTAAGGATTAATGATTAGACAAACCATGAAAGCCATTTAGTACATTTAACTTCTGTTGTTGAAATGAGTGGTAAGAGAGGGCTCTCAGTATTTCTCAGGATTGGACCTTGGTTTGTTAGCTTTTCTTATTTGAATACAATACAAGAATAGAATTGAAGGGACCCAACAGAAAAATAGATGTTTTCTTTTCTTTTAAAAGTAATTAACATTGAAAAGAGATTTGCGATTCTAATTCCCTCAGTTTGATCAGGGGAATGAATAGATTATTAAGACTCAATATGCTTATATCATCTCCTGCCATCAGTGAAGGGGTGCGAAGTGAAGTATACAAATCACTAAATTGCTTCTAAGCTATTTGACAGCTGAAAATTACAAAATTGATCATCAGACTAATTTATATTTCTCAAAGAAAAGAAGAAGGAAAAAACATTTGGGATTATCATAAGAAATAAATCCTTTTGCAAGCTACATTTTAAAAGCCGCTAGGCTCCATCAGAAACCATGCAGAATCAAAGCCATTCCAATGTAAAAAGCTGCTTCTCTTCCTTTAGCTTTGTCCTCTTCACCTCATATCAACCCTGCTGCATGAGTTTAGGACAAAGTGTGAGTTCTGCTGGCTTCATCCAAAGAGGATGGAGGGAGGCTGTTCTCAGTGGTGGCAGATGACAGAACAAGGAGTAACGGTCTCAAGTTGCAGTGGGGGAGGTTTAGGTTGGATATTAGAAAAAAACTTTTTCACTAGGAGGGTGGTGAAGCATTGGAATGGGTTACCTAGGCAGGTGGTGGAATCTTCTTCCTTAGATGTTTTTAAGGTCAGGCTTGACAAAGCCCTGGCTGGGATGATTTAGTTGGGGATTGGTCCTATTTCGAGCAGGGGATTGGACTAGATGACCTCCTGAAGTCTCTTCCAACCACGATATTCTATGATTCATCTGTATCCAGTCATATTGTCTGAGGCTCTGAGTTATAAGAGATTCTTTCTCATGGGAAGTAAAGGGGCATATCTTTTCCCCAGCTGCAGCAACCTACCTGGAACTTGAAGGGAGGAACATGGGTTGCAGAAGGGAAGAGTTTGGAGGAAGCACCGGGAAACCAGTCTGTATACACATGGCTAGAATGCTAGCTCCAGTTGTCATTTCCCTGAAAATAGTTTTTAATGAAAAGCCAGTTTAATTTTAGGAATCATGGAACCCTCTTATGTTGTTACCCAGCGTGTGGAACATGCAAGACCAGCTTGTGACCTAAGTCAAGACCTGATCCAATACCCACAGAAGTGAAAGGAAAGACTCCCATTGACTACAATGGGCTTTGGCTCAGACAGTGTATGAGCTGGGGAGGTCTGAAGGGATTGTAGAGGAAGGTTCCTCCTGGAAGCCACTAGCATAGTGTGCCTTATTTCAGCCTCACACGCACTCCTGTGCCCCTTACAGAGTGGGAATGTCTGGTGGATCTGCCACTAAGTTCCTCTCTACCAAATATTCTTACATGCTAACAGAGAGTTCTGCTTGGTGATGGAAAGCTCTGGGGTGTGCTATCCACTTGCTTGAGTAATAATTTACTCTGCAACGTAGCCCTGTGCACTTGAGTGGGATTGCAGGGTGGTGAGCAAAGGCATAGCAATCTAGCCCGATGGGCCTTCGCTGTGCAGTGTAAAACTCAACAAAAGAGGTGGTTCCATCTTTTGCCCTGATTCAGTAGGTTAACGGTGTGTGCACACTAGTATTTTTATAAACTTGGATTTTATGCCCACTGAAGTCAATCGCCAAGCTCCCTCTGATTATCAGGGATCCGATCCTGCCCCATTAGGTTTCTGATGATATTGTCCTTTACTTACTTGAAATTGTATCCTCCTATTGAAGTCAATGGGAGCTGGATTTAGCCCTGATGCCCTTCTCAAAAGCTTCACTCTAAGGAGGGTTGGTATTTGCAAGCTAGCATACGACGAGTATCACATTTGAACTAGTAGGTAAGCATGCCCTCTCGTCAGATGTCTAAATACCAAATTCTTGGAGCTAGCCGCATTTCTTGAACTCTTTTTGGCTCATTTGTACTTCTTGGCATATTCTGAATAATAACTTGGCTTATTTCACTCCATTAAGGAATTTTTAATGGGGAGCATTTGTAGTACAACAAGTCTAATGCAGGGATCAATAAAATAATCCTCTAATTCTTGTGTCCAAAACCCTGTATTTTGTCTGTCACCCAAAATGTCAAGTGAGTTTCAGTGTGTTAACCAATGCCACATTATCACCATTAGGGGAACTGCACTTACAGTTCTTGCAATTCCCAGAATTGGCCCCATCTCTACAGTTATCACATGCTTTTCTTTCCCCTTCTCTCTTTGACTCAGTGACAATAATCCATGAATCAGATTTCCAAAGGGGCACACCCTTCCCTAGCCACTCACAGCCCACAACGTGCATACACGAGCCAAGCATAATTCTTACGCACCTATGTCTATGTACACGGGATGTTTTATCCCCATGCAGATCCATGATTGTGTTTGTGCAACTCTGCCCTGCCTGCAAACATTGGATCTGTGTGTGTGCACATTAAGATCGGGTTTATGCTAATGCAGCTCTGCCTTGCAGGCATATATCAGATGTTGTGTGTTCCTATGACTGGACATACGCAAAAGCAGGCATGTGTTCCTTATTTTTTGGCTATTTTTCCATTGTTCTCTTTACCATTTTCCACTTTGTGAAGAGGGTGTCTTCTATACTGAATCATCCTTAGTGCTTGGTACAGTACATTAACTATGTTTTAAGATATATACTTAATGCAAAGGGTTGGCCTTTTAAATTCTGGAAGCTTTTTTAATGGTAATAACACTTAAACAGCATGAGCGGCAGTGGCTGAGTGATTAAGGGACTCGACTGCAATCCTGAAGGTTGTGCGTATCACTTGATCTCGTACTGAAAAGCTACCTTCAGTTCATCCTACTGCGAAATGGGTTCCTGATCCACTGGGTTAGGGCCGTCAAAAATAGCTGAACATGATACTGGCCACATCACTCTCTTGTGTACCATTCACGACAGGTTTCAGAGTAGCAGCCGTGTTAGTCTGTATCCGCAAAAAGAACAGGAGGACGTGTGGCACCTTAGAGACTAACAAATTTATTTGAGCATAAGCTTTTGTGGGCTACAGCCCACTTCATCGGATGCATAGAAGGGAACATATAGTAAGACAGATAAATAGATAAGTTACCATACCAACTGTGAGAAGCTAATTAGTTAAGATGACCTATTATCAGCAGGAGAAAAAAAACTTTTGTAGTGATAATCAAGATGGCCCATTTAGACAGTTGACAAGAAGGTGTGAGGATATTTAATTTAAGGAAATAGATTCAATATGTGTAATGACCCAGCCACTCCCAATCTCTATTCAAACCCAAGTTAATGGTATCTAGTTTGCATATTAATTCAAGCTCAGCAGTTTCTCCTTGGAGTCTGTTTTTGAAGCTTTTCTCTTGCAAAATTGCCACCCTTAAATCTTTTACTGAGTGGCCAGAGAGGTTGAAGTGTTCTCCTACTGGTTTTTGAATGTTATGATTCCTGATGTCAGATTTGTGTCCATTTATTCTTTTGTGTAGAGACTGTCCGGGTTGGCCAATGTACATGGCAGAGGGGCATTGCTGGCACGTGATGGCATATATCACATTGGCAGATGTGCAGGTGAACGAGCCTCTGATAGTGTGGCTGATGTGATTAGGCCCTATGATGGTGTCCCCTGAATAGATATGTGGACACAGTTGGTAACGGGCTTTGTTGCAAGGATAGGTTCCTGGGTTAGTGGTTCTGTTGTGTAGTTGCTGGTGAGTATTTGCTTCAGGTTGGGGGGCTGTCTGTAGGCAAGGACTGGTCTGTCTCCCAAGATCTGTGAGAGTGAGGGATCATTTTTCGGGATAGGTTGTAAATCTTTGATGATGCGCTGGAACGGTTTTAGTTGGGGGCTGAAGGTGACAGCTAGTGGCGTTCTGTTATTTTCTTTGTTGGGCTGCCCTGTAGTAGGTGACTTCTGGGTACTCCTCTGGCTCTGTCAATCTGTTTTTTCACTTCCGCAGGTGGGTATTGTAGTTGTAAGAATGCTTGATAGAGATCTTTTAGGTATTTGTCTCTGTCTGAGGGGTTGGAGCAAATGTGGTTGTATCTTAGAGCTTGGCTGTAGACAATGGATCGTGTGGTGTGTCCTGGATGGAAGCTGGAGGCATGTAGGTAAGTATAGTGGTCGGTAGGTTTCCGGTATAGGGTGGTGGTTGTGTGACCATTGCTCATTAGCACAGTAGTGTCCAGGAAATGGACCGCTTGGGTGGATTGATCTAAGCTGAGGGTGATGGTGGGATGGAAATTCTTGAAATCATGGTAGAATTCCTCAAGGGCTTCTTTTCCATGGGTCCAGATAATGAAGATATCATCAATGTAGCGCAAGTAGAGTAGGGGTGTTAGGGGACGAGAGCTGAGGAAGCGTTGTTCTAAGTCAGCCATAAAAATGTTGGCATACTGAGGGGCCATGTGGGTACCCATAGCAGTGCTGCTGACTTGAAGGTATGTATTGTCCCCAAATGTGAAATAGTTGTGGGTGAGGACAAAGTCACAAAGGTCAGCCACCAGGTTTGCCGTGACATTATCGGCGATACTGTTCCTGACGGCTTGTAGTCCATCTTTGTGTGGAATATTGGTGTAAAGAGCTTCTACATCCATAGTGGCCAGGAAGGTGTTTTCAGGAAGATCACCGATGGATTGTAGTTTCCTCAGGAAGTCAGTGTTGTCTCGAAGATAGCTGGGAGTGCTGGTAGCGTAGGGCCTGAGGCGAGAGTCTACATAGCCAGACAATCCTGCTGTCAGGGTGCCAAAGCCTGAGATGATGGGGCATCCAGGATTCCCAGGTTGATGGGTCTCTGGCCACTCAGTAAAAGATTTAATTTTGCAACAGAAAAGCTTCAAAAACAGACTCCAAGGAGAAACTGCTGAGCTTGAATTAATATGCAAACTAGATACCATTAACTTGGGTTTGAATAGAGACTGGGAGTGGCTGGGTCATTACACATATTGAATCTATTTCCACATATTAAGTATCCTCACACCTTCTTGTCAACTGTCTAAATGGGTCATCTTGATTATCACTACACAAGTTTTTTTCTCCTGACGATAATAGCTCATCTTAACTAATTAGTGTCTCACAGTTTGTATGGTAACTTATCTGTACCATACATATATATATCTTACTATATGTTCCCTTCGATGCATCCGATGAAGTGGGCTGTAGCCCACAAAAGCTTATGCTCTAATAAATGTGTTAGTCTCTAAGGTGCTACAAGTACTCCTGTTCTTTTTGTATACCATTGACTGTGAAACTGATGTGCCTTAACCTTGTCAGCCTAATGAGCCGTTGGCACAATGGGCCTTTGACTTACATAATGCTTTACATTTTTAATGTGCTATAGAAATAAGAACTGATGCTTTATTAATGCCCATTCTCCTTTCTGGTAGGGGGCATCTCTTTGGTTGAGGCTCCAAGACTTTGGTCTGTAGTTTTTAAAAGTTGAAAATTCAGTGGAAAACTTTTAATTTAATCAAAAAATGAAATTTCAGAAATTTTTGATTGCTTCTTGCTGCCATTATATTTGGTCTCTATACGTTTTTTCCCATATTGTTCTCTGTGTGAAGTAGCATATCTAGTCATCAGAGTTTCAGTAGGGCTAGTCAAAAACTTTCAGCTGAAACTTTTTTTAGAAGGAAAATTGGATGTTCAATTAATGTGTGTTTGCTTTCCCAGGAAAATTTAATTTCTCATTTTTAAAAAATATTTTAATTTAGATAGTGTGGTATGGTGCTTCATGGGAGTGTAGTTTGGTTTCTTTATGTCCCCATTTTCATCCATGGGTCAAGCTTAGTGTGAGTATTATGCAAGCAGACTAAGAACTTATTTACGGAAAATCTGTCTTTCATATCTCTGTCCTCTCTTATTGATATTTGTTATTTGTATTACCATAGCCCATGGACCAGGCCCCCATTGTGCTAGGTACCGTACAAACCGAACAAAAAGACAGTCCCTGCCCCAAGGAGATTACGAACTAAGTGAAGGTATTTCTTCGCTGCCTGTCTAGGAATAGGTCTACACTGCAGTACGTAGCGGCATACCTGGAAATTGCCATGCGTGTTGTTGCAAACTATTAAACAGCTGCTGTGTTCTGCTGCAGAGGTGCTTGCATGTTTGTGATGGGAGAAGTGCTTCCTGTGAGTGTGTGTATACCAGTGGTCCCCCAACTTTTTACCTTGCACTGCCCCTTAGTGCTGTCTGTGCCTCTCCCCGCACCCATGGATCCAGGATTGGGGCCGTGGCTCCGGGAGGGGGGGGGGATGCAGACAGGGGTAATGGGGCTGAGACTGGGGCCACAGCTGTGGGTGGGAGTGGACCCTCGGCCAGGGGCTGAAGCCTGTAGCTGGGCGCGGAGCGGGGTAGGCAGCCGGAACCCTAGGTGCAGGGCAGGCACGGGGCCAGCAACCAAGACCTTGGGCACAAGACAGGCGGCCAGGACCAGGAGCGGAGCTAGGTGGTGCTCCCTCCCCACCCCCTGTGGGGGCTGGTCCGGGCCCCAGCCATACCCCCCCGAATGTTACTCCGTGTCCCCCTAGGGGGGCTTGCCCCATAGATTGCAGACCTCTGGTTTCTACTCCTGCACATGTGCACACAGCATGTGAAGTGCGTCTAGATGACAAGGTGCGTCGTCAGCATGATAGTCTTGCAGAGCGGCACAAGCAGGTCCTGCTGAATGATGTAGGATGTTTTGATGCTGATCCTGGGATGCAGGCCAGCTGTGCTTGGTTCCGTTCAGAAAGGGGAATGAGCAAAATGGTTGTGTGCTGGTTTTGTAGCTTCCTGAATCTGGGGGTGTCTGGAACGCTGCGCAGTCCCCATCGTCAGCTACCGCAGCCCAAGAGCTGCTCCACGTTACGCTGTGCTATTAGGGAGCCATTCCACAGCCAGCACTCTGGTGCTTTGACCATACCTCCTCCCCTTCTGCTATTCCTCCAACATGCAGCCACCCTGGGGGTGGAATAAAGCTGTCTCCTCCTGTTTACACTAGTTAAGGAATTCCCCTATGCTAAGGGAATTTCCCAGTGGCCAGTTCAGATGGCTTTCCAGCCCCTCTGTACTAGCCGCCAGTATCAGGGCTCTTTTTTGTAAGCTTATACTTAGAATGGTGTTGCCATGTCCCAGTGCACTAGGAAGGCCAGCTAAAAATGCAGGATGGCTGGAGAGGTCCAGCAGAGAGTGCCACTGAGTCAGCATGGCAGATGTGGCCACTCTCAGGAGGAGCAGTGGTGTGAGAAACTGACCCCATGGGACAAAAGGTGAGAGGTTTTTCGCAGGAGTGGTGGGTGAAATTCTGTGGCCTGCGTTGTGCAGGAGGTCAGACTAGATGATCATAATGGTCCCTTCTGACCTAAATATCTATGAATCTATGAAACTCCTATGCTGCAATGAACTCCCCTTACCAGGAAGAAAACCTCTGGTGCATCGTGGGAGATGTAGTCCATCCAGGGAGCCTTTTAAAAGGACAATTGGAGCATGAGGCATTTGAACTAGAACTCCCATGAGACGTGGCAGCATTTCTGAATGGAAATTTTTCAGTTTTTGTTTTTTCACAGAAATGTTCACATTTTCCATGGCGGGGAGGGGAACCTATTTTCCAGCAAGCTCTACTCTTGGATTCTATTGCCAATTCTGTCACTCGCTTGCTGTGTTTCATTTAAGTTGGTGTTCTCGATCTAGTTCCTGGCTATTCCTTTCATTGTTTGCTCCTAGAACACCTCAGTCTTCTCAGCAGCCATCTCTCTGTCTGCAGTCATTTGCCATCCTTGCTTGTTACATTTTTCTTTCAGACTTGAAAATTTGATACTGTGTACGCTCCTTTTATGTTAGTATTGGCTCTAATTTATCTCTTTTTGGAAGCTTTGAGTTATGATGCTTCAATGCACTTCAATTCCCGGCTAAGTGTCTTCTCAGTGGGTAACCAAATCAAGGTAATGGTCCATTGCCAGACTCCCATGAGTGCATCTGCACCAGACCTTTGCAAAAAAACATGTAGGTACGTGTACTAGTTGACGACCCAGCTTTCAGAGAGCAATTCCTTTTTAGCTCTTATAAGTATGGGCTTATGATTTCATAAAAAGAAGTTAGGTAACTCAGAGGGTACTGGAAAGTTCCTCATGTAGGAAGCTCAAAGACAGCAGGAGTGGAAATACCCTTTTTTAAAAAAAAGTAGTGATGGTTTTTGTACTGTAGTGACAACTGTTGATTGATGACCACACTGACTAGGCTGGTGTCCCAAGCTGACGGTAATATTATTTCTTAATTGATTTATTTCACTTCCCTGTATCACTTGGTGCCAGTGCTTTATGTTATTTGGGTGTTTATTATTTTTAGATGTAACCCACCACTATTCTAAAATCGTATTACTCTTTCATTTGATCGTGAGTTCAAATACCAGACCCTGAGGTTGTCAGTCGAGTGGTATTATTAATCTTAACATAAGCTGTTTTATTTGACGGTTGATCTTATCCATATCTTTGGATGGATGGATGGATGTGTTACATATATGAAAAATAAAATGTGTGTACACGTACACAGCATACACCCATTTATCTGAAACCCTATTATCTGAACCTCGTCATTATCCAATTCCCTTCCTGGTCCCCCAGCATGAGGTACATGTCCCCTGCAGCAAAGATCTCATACTGGGAGACAAGGAAGGGAGGTGGATAATGTGGAGGTTTGGATAATAGAGCAGAGACCCCCACCCCAGCGAGGAGGAGGAGCCCCTGGGTGCTAGGGAGGCCGTCCTACTGCTCAATGACTGCTGTGGCAGTGCAGGAAGCTCTCTGCAGCCCTACTGTCAAGAGAGTGAGGGAGCAGAGCTGCAAAAGGCTCCTTGTGCTCCTGCAGGACTGGTGACACCCGATCCCTGCAGGCGTGGGGTTCGGGGAAGCCTGCAGTCGTCACAGGGCAGAGCAGAGTCCTGCCAGGGAATCTCTGCTTTGCCTTGCACCTTACGCCTGTAGGGACTGGATGTCGTCGGCCCTGCAGCAGTGCAGAGAGCCTTAGCCCCATTGCAGCCAAATGGAGACCCCTGGCCAGGACAGTGAGGCAGAGGAGGATGACACATGCACCCGTCTGCCGGGAAGCTCACCTCACTGCTGAATGGCTTCTGCCCTTTCCATTATTCAAACTCCTGTAGTATCCAAATAAAATCTGTCTTCCATGCTATTCAGATAATTGGGAGTATGCTACATATTTGTGTGTGCGTGTGTGTGTGTGTGTGTACACATATTACAACAGTGTGTTGCAGCCAATGTTTATCTTATGCAGCATCCGAAGACCCCAGTCAGGATTAGCCCCCTTGCACTGGGTGCTGTACAAACACAGAGAAGAGACAATCTCTGTGTGTATCAATGTGTCTTTAAAATAAGAGCTAGTATAATACATATATACATCAGGCTAAATAGCTTTTGGAATGAAGGGTAAGACAGAGGGTGCTGAATTAATTCAGGAAGGGAGGAAAGATGAAGAAGAGGAGCCAAAGGTGAAATGGAACAGGACAGAGCTATGAAAAAAATACCCAAATTGAACTGACTGGAGTTATGCGGAGATTTCTGGTGTAAAACAGGAGTGAAGCACTGGTCAATCCAGGCCATTATGATTATTAATTTGTTGTTATCATCATAACATATAGGAGGCCTAGTCCTGGACCAGGACCCCACTCTGCTAGCCACTGTATACAGAAGATGCTTTTTCTATTATTTAAGTAATATTATTTGACCCTGCGTGTAGTTTGGGGAGGAAAGGGAGGGGTGCCCCTCCTCCCTCAAACTGCAAGGCTCAGGCAGGCACTGAATTTGTCCCCCGTGCGGCCCCGTTGGCCTGACTGGAGTTGCCCCCCCTCCAATACAGAAGTCAAACTACACCTACACATTTGACTAATTCCATGTTCTGTTTTGTAGATCTGGTTGGAAACTTTCTGAGGGAACATTTTGCCATTTGAAAATACTGATTCAATTCTATCAAAATGTTTTGACCACAAACAATTTTGGGGAAGATGGGAGGAGATTTCCTTTTGTAGGAAACGTCGAAATTTCAACTTTTTGTTCTGAGTAGGAATGAATTTTTTTTTCCCCTGTTCTTCAGGAAATTCCACATTTCATTCGGCTCTACTATTTTGCTTTGAAAATAATCAATTTTTAAGGAGGCTGAAAAATGTGATTGTAAACTATAATTCACGCATCAAGGCTGCACTTAAGTCAGGGAGACTTTGTATGTGGTGCTGTCTATATTTACAAATGCAGCTTTTCAGACAACCAGTTGTGCAACCAACAGGATGTGTTTTTTTTTCTCCTGATTTCTCCCTCTCCATTTTTCTTTTCCCACGAGGTCTGTCTCAGAACAGATACTTTTTATTTCCTGCATCCGTCCCCCACATCAGCCAATTATCTTTGCAATCACAGCCTCATGCTGACATAACTCTCCATTATGTGATTTTGTTTGTACAGGTTACTTCTGCATTAGGAAGTGTTCGCTATTCAGATGGCCTCACTGTCATTACATAGGGCTACTGAGGTCTGCAGAATTAAATTGAACCACACGTCTCTGTGCTAGAGATGTTCTTGTCATATTTTTGTCTTGTGTCCATGGGGAAGTGCGTATAGGGAGCCCCTTATCCTTCCCACCCCACCCCAGGAGGCAGAGAATGCTTCCCCTCCTTCTTCCCTGAGCCTAGGTGAGTAGCATTCTTATTTCTAGCCAGGTCCCTGTGTTCCCTTCCCACCTGTGACTACCTAAGGCAGCTATATAGGAAGAACATGTTTTATTAGAGATGGTTGGAAAATTGATGTTATGTCCTGTGAAAAAGTTGGAGATGGAAATATCTTGAATTGGGACAAAAAGTGAAAATTTTAAAATCTTTCCAAGGTGATAGCAAGCAGAATCACCTCGGTGCTGCTTTCCCCAAGCACCTGCCTGCCTTCAGAAGTCAGAGTTAAGCCTGCTATATCTGCAGGCCAATTTTTTTGACTCAGCAGGCAAGCACTTTGTACGGGCATTTCGGGATTATGCAAAATAAACCATTTTTTGCAGGCGCTTAGCTCGTAGTTGTTGAGTTTTTTGTCCCTTCTTCTTTGTTGATTAACTATATTTTTTTCAGTTGTGAATAAGGAATAATGGAACAAACAAAGCATTGTACAATCAGTAAATAATATCCTGCATGGAAGAGAGAGCAAATAGAAAAGAAAATGGAATTACATAGCTTTACAAAATGCCAGCAGTGGTGTCAGGCGTAAGTGGCAATGTTTTCTGTCATTTGTGTTTGGTTTCTAGGGTGGACTGATGCCTTTTGCTTTAATTCCCTAATAACTCGTTATTGAACTTGCCGTCTGTCATGGAATCCATTGTTGTACATCTTTGCTAAGAGCCTCTGAGTCATCACAAGGAGTTCTTAATGCAAACGCTGAATTTACACACACAGTACGAGAGGTGGCGGGATACAGCCTTCTTGGATCAGAAACACAATAAAGGTGCACAACTTGTGCATCTCGAAGGTAACTTTCACCCAGGGCTAAATTCCAGCTTGTTTTGCAGGATATTTGAGGTGAGGCAGAGAAAGTAGAGTCTCTCTACACCTGTCATCTAGGTATTGAACTGGCCTCTGTGCCCTGACCTGGAAGGAGGGCTTTAATGTGGGCCTGTGGACACAATTGGCTCTGCCCCACTACACCTGCAGCAGATATTGTATATGGAGAGGGCCCAGCTCAGTTTGGAGCTGATCAGGAGGGAGACCAGAACTCAGCTTCTTCCTTGCTGGAGGAAGCCTGGTTTCAGCAAAGAGGTTTAGACAGCTTGTTGCCTGGATGAGAGTCCTGGTGGATGGGACGACCGAGCACAAGGAGGCGGACCGAAGGCGTGTTTGTCTGAAGATAGGCCACGAGTACCAGATAGCCCTGTTTTTTGCGTTCTTATCATTCCTTTATTTTTAGAATTTAATACCCCAGAAAGGGGTGGGTCTCAAGCGTGCCTTAGCCGGAGAGCTAGAGCACCACTGCATTGCACCCCATGCGAGGCAGCAACCAACCACCAGAGATGCTGCCACGTAGCGAGGAGTATCCTGTTGGCCCACAAGGGGCACCATGGCTGTGGGCCCAGTAACAGCCTTCATCACCATAATAACTAAGCCCTTCTTATCAATTTTGCCCTTATAATAGTAGTAAGTGTCCCCCTTTTGTACAGCTGGGTAACTGGGACACGCCTAGATGAAGTGACTAGATTGAACCCAGACTCTTTAGGTCCCAGCCTCCGGCCTTAACCATAAGACTATGCTTGCTATTCTTTCCCTCTTGTCCTTTGACATCGGTCCCATTTCTGCCCCTGCGCCAGGTTCCGACGGCTAGTGTAACATGCTTTATACAGCATGAGTCGCATCCTCCTCTAGTGGTCCTGCTACTGCTGCCAGCTAGTTGAGTTATTCCTTCAGCTGACGTGGCAGAAGTCTGTACTACTTTGTGCTGGAGATCCCAGGTTCATCCCCTGTCGGTGACCAGTGGCAGCATTCATTTGACTAGTGTTTCTAGAGCTCTGGAAGGTAATATGCCCACCAACTGAGTCTGGCACAATCCAGTTTGCATTGGGCAGTCGCAGTCGGGTAGTGAATGACATTGTCACTTGGGAACGACTGAATGTACTGTATCAACTGGGCTCTCTTCTCACTATGTCTGTGCAACATGCTGGCTAATTGAGTGGTTGGTTCACTGTCCACATTGAAAAAAGGAAAATAAAATAAGAGGGGGGGAAAAAGCGTTAACTTGGATTAGCTAACCTGTGTTACAATATCCATGATGACATGGCAACTCTGCTTTTAACCTGGGTTAGCAACTCCTGTGTAGGGTTGCACTGGAGCTGCAAACACAAGTTAAAAGCAGAGTTGCCGTATCTTCATTATTTTAACATGGGTTAGCTGGCTTCAGTGTAGACATACCTTTAGGAGGTAGGATCCTCTGCAACTACTACCCAGTTAACCGAGTTACTCCTATACCTTAGTGGCTGTGCGGAAGGTCCCGGGTCTTCTATCTACTCATAATGGAGATAGTTACATCAGTCCTGTGCAGTTATGACTTAGGAAAGCTACTCTAAGCTTGGTCCCACTCATCCCTCCCAACATTGCTCTGGTGGGGAGAAGGGCTACAAATTGGCCTATACTGAGTGTATTTTATTTAATGGTTTGCTGGTGGTGGTTATGTTCTCTCAATAATAACTCAGAACAGCTGCATTGCCACAGAAGCGGAATCTGCTTTGGACTTGTATGTTTATTCTGGGATACAGGGATTCTGTCAGGTAAATGTTTGTGAATTCACACAGCTCTCAAGATTGCTGCTATCGTCTTGATGAAATAAATACAGGACTTTGATTGGTGCCTCCTGGGAGCCAGGAGGCTGGGGAAGTGACTTGAAAATTCTCTCTCAATTTTCCATGAGTGCTTTTAAGGTGAGAAGACAAAGAAGCAGCTGACCCACAAACACGGAGCAGCAAATTTCCCTGACCAGATACCCCAACCATGATCCAATGACCAGAAAATTGGAAGGCCGTACTAGCAGGAGGAAAGGAAAAAATGACAGGGTTGAGCCATAGAGCCTGTACAGTCTTGGACTTTTAAAATTCCACCTATTCCGGGAAAAGAGTGAAAAACATCTGGCAGCATCATCCAGTGGATAAAGCACTGGACTGGGATTCGTTTGGCCTTTAATTTCCAGTTTTGTCACTGACCCTTGGGTGACCATGTGCTCCTAACCCACTTAGGCACTTACAGAAAATTGCCCTTATGTGGACTGCATTTCCAAATGTTTAGTGACTTTGGGTGCCTGTATGTTTGGGAGACCAGCTTGAGGCACTTACAAGGAGTCTGATTTTCAGAAGGTGAGAGCTCAGTGCTTATTAAAATTTAGGCCACTTCAAGGTGTCTCCTGTTGGGCACCCAAAATACTAGTCATTCAAGACCTCTACTCTTTCTCCCATGCTGTGTGTCTATATTCCTGGGACCAGGAAGCTGATGGTGGGTCCAGCCCACAGATGAGAGAGAGAGAGAGTGAGAGTGCGTGTGTGTGTGTGTGTGCGCGCGCGCGCGCACTACGTGTATATAGATATGGGTGTATTTAATACACACACACACATATCCATGCACAAATTTTGCATTTTTTCCTTATATAAAAATCTGTGATAAGTTCTTGTATTATTGTTGTTGTTTACATATATTTGATAACCTGAAAGTATCTGTAGAGGATTTGCAATCTGGATGTTTTTATTTATTTTTTAAAATCTGTGGAGGTTAAGGATTTTTGTTGGGTGTTTTAATGTGGCTCAGTCATAATAAGTGTTAGGATATAGATATTCAGGCTTGTCTGTAAAGGCCTAGACTCGAAGAATTTAGGTGTATTCTTATCACTTGGCTAGTTATAGAGGTATAAAAGAAAAAATCAAAATCACTGTCTGCAGGTGTAAGGTCCTTCTCTTACTGTGACAGTCTGAGGTCCTGTTCTTAGGCTAAGGCCTTTGGCTAAGCAACAGAGGCAGCCATAAACTGGGACGCGACCAGTCACCTCCTCACATTCCAAACTAGTCACATTGAAATAAGGTGCTATTGGGCCATTAGGAATACAATCCTATCCTAATTAATGCCTGTTGCCTCCAGAGAAAGGGAAGTGCCTAGAAGATGTAAAAGGAAACTTAGTTCCATAGCATCCTGTCTGGCAAGAACTCACTTATCAATAGCTGGGATGTGAAATCCTCACTTCTGTATTGTTTTGTCATTATAGTTCCCACTTTGCTATTGTTTGTCTGTATAATCTCTGTCCGGTTCTGTGATTGTTCTTGTCTGCTGTATAATTAATTTTGCTGGGTGTAAACTCATTAAGGTGGTGGGATATAATTGGTTAAATAATCATGTTACAATATGTTAGGATTGGTTAGTTAAATTTCAGTAAAATGATTGGTTAAGGTCTAGCTAAGCAGAACTCAAGTTTTACTGTATAGTCTGCAGTCGATCAGGAAGTGTGTGAGTGTGTGTGTGGGTGGGGGAAATGGAAACAGGGAATGGGGATGGGGAAATTGGAATCATGTTTGGCTAAGGGCAGGAATGGGAACAGGGACACAGGTAAGACTGTGGTGTCAGAGCTGGGAAGGGGGACACTAAGGAAGGAAACTGGATTCATGCTTGCTGGAAGTTCACGCCAATAAACATTGAATTGTTTGCACCTTTGGACTTTGGGTATTGTTGCTCTCTGTTCATGCGAGAAGGACCAGGGAAGTAAGTGGGTGAAGGAATAAGCCGCCGAACAATAAGCAAATGAAAATCTAACGAATTCTCCCTTTGCTCTCAATGTTAGTCACGAGTTGGTAGTGAGATTTCACTTACTGTTTCTGGTTAGCGAGTGGCACTAGGAAGCGCTAAGACTGGGCAAATATCACATTGGCAAAATAATGCCTGACTCCTTTATAATGCAAATTAATTATGCACAACAGCAATGAGAAACCTGTAAATCCGGAAACAAGGAATGCAGCACATGGGCAATCAACAGAGATGCTTCTTTTCTTCTCAAACAGACACGTGTGTTATTTCACGCAGCACATTAGTCTGAGCGAGGGAGGTTGGTTAGCAGTTGAACTATCCCACATGGAGAGTGTAGGATGAGTTTAAGGCCCTAAGGTCATGCAAATTCAGAGAACCCTTTCTACTGCCTCTTTAGCTACTTTGAAAGCAAAAGAACAGGTTGTCTTTTTTTATATATATAGCATGGGATTGAGGAGTGTCAAAAATACCAGTAAGTGAGCCCAGAGCGATGAAATACAACCTGTATTCCATGCACCTTTATAGGAGGAATTCTGATGAGAGAACTGCAGATATATCTTATAATTTTCTTGCATCGTTGTTTGCAGAATTGCTACAATGTAGATGGGTAGGTGTATTTTAGCTTGTGTACTGCTGTTATCCATAGGAAATACAGAACTGGACCAAATGTGTCTATTTGTTATTATTTCTGTGCTCTCGACTCCTAATGTCAGACCCTGTTGTGCCCCTGTAGGCCGCCATAGTCCTAGGGACCCAGAGTCCCAGTCCATGAGAAACGTCAATTTTTGAAGATTTGTTGCTCTTTTCTCCTGTGGCGGGGGGGAACAAAACAAAGGACCACACAATTAACAAAGTTTAGTTGGTTTAGGTGCTGCAAACAACTTGTCCGGTGAGGCAGAGAGAGAGAGACAGATGGAGGCTCGTCTACGTTGCAGCAAAAGAGCTGTGACACTGCCACACCGGGCCCGTATCAACTGACTTGGGGTCAGGGGCTAAAAATCGCCGTGGAGACCTTTGGGCTCAAGCTGGAGCCTGAGTTCCGAAACCCTTCGGCAGGGTTGGGTCTCAGAGCCCAGGCTCCAGCCTGAGCCCGAAACTGAACATCTACACAGCAACATCTACATCAGCCCTGCAGCCCACGCCCCAGTCAATTGACCCAGACTCTGAGATTCAGTGTCGCTGGGTTTTTTTTATTGCAGTGTAGACGTACCATGGAGTGTTTCTGGTGGAGCTGGGAACTGGATTCAGGTCTTCTGTTGCCCAGTCCAGTGACTTAACCACAAGACCTTCATTCCTCTCAAACCAAACCTCGACTGACCTTTACAGAAGCTCTCAAAAGTTGTTACCCTGAGGGTGTTGTGAAGCTTAATTAATGTTTGTAAAGCGTCTTGAGTTCCTTGGGCAGAAGTGCAAGGATGATTATTATTATTACGAATAACAGATGAGCCCCTGAAACAATCTCGTACAGTAGAATGAATTAGCATGAAGAAAGCAATCAACAACAACAAGCCAAACCAGCAATGCTGCTGTTGCCGTGGGCAACATATACAGCTGGTGGTCTGACAGATGTGACAGATGAATCCACTGATATTGCTCTGTCATTTCCATTGCAAATTAAACTGTCTCCCGTGTCCTCATAACAGCCGTCTCTCAGCCAGAAATCACCTGCAGCATTAACTTGCCTGTCCCCGTTGAACTGTCTTTTCCCACTTCTACAGGCCAAGTCCAATCTTGATGTAAACCGGTGCAATTCCCACTGAAGCTCTGCATTCTCTTCAGGGATTTATCTGTGGAGTAGCAGATTAAGCACCAACCCTATTATTGCAGTATCACACATGAGTAGAGCTGAGCAAAACATTTGGACAAACATGTTTTTCACAGAAAAAAGTAGATTTAGTGACATTGAAAAAAACAATCTTGAAAAGTTTCCCTCTTGCCAAATCGTTGTTAGAGAAACACCAACAAAACACCCCAAAAGTCAATGTTTTGTTTCAACATTTTAAAAAAGAAAAGTTTCAAATTTTCAGTTTGAAGTAATGGTTGAGGGTTAATTTTATTTTTAAAAATTTAAAATGTTAAAAAATGCTGAAAATCAAAATGATGTATGTTGGGATGTTTTGACCCCAAATGAATTGTTTTTCAACATTTGCACTCACTGAAACTTTAGAAAAATCTCGTTGTTGTTTGACCCCAAATATGTTTTTTCAATTCATTTGTTATTTCCAGTGAACTGGAAAACCTGTTGTTCACCCAGCTCTACATGAAATCCCAAGTGAGATCATGGCCCCGTTGTGCTAGGTGATGTAAATAAACATGAAGAGACAGTCCCTGCTCCATGGAGTTTGCAGTCTAACTCAGCAAGACCAATGATGGGGGCAAAACAAAGGCACGAAAAGATTAAGTGACTGATCCAATGTCACTGAACAGCTAAGTGCAAGAACTGGGAATTGAACTGTTGACTTCTAGTCTAGTGCCCTATATACTGAAACAAGTTCTCTCACGAGCTAATTGCTTCCCATTGGTCTGTGGACCTGAATTATAACTGTCAGGAGGAGCTTGCTGCCAACAGAACTTCAGATACACAGTAAGCTGGGGAGTGAGGTACTGCTGGAGAAGAGTTGTAATGAGTCACAGGAGCTGGGAGATGAGATGGGACCAAGGTTGATCCCCTCCTAGCCTCTAAGGTTGCCTGTGTTTTGAATTTATATTCAGTGGGGTTTCACATGCTTTCCACCAGGTCTGAAATTGGTCCGTAGCCTATAAATGATTTGTGGAATGGTGCCAATCTGATACAGAGTTTGAACTAATTGTCTCTTGCTTAGCAATGCTTGACCACTGCGCTACCGTTGTGGGTGTTTAATGACGACATGGCCAAAGCGAATTTAGAACCTTTCCACTTGAGGATGCAGGGATGCATCAGAGACATTAATTCAGCCTTGTGATAACCTGTTTGCAGGAAAGTGTTGACATCCTTTTCAGAGAAGGGAAAATCAAGTCACAGAGTTGAAATGATTGGCTCATGATCACACAGCAAGCCAATGCCACTGTTAGAAATAGAGCCCAGAGGTCCTGATTCCCAGTGGCCTGTTCCAACCACTATTCCCCATGTTCTTACAAACAGAGACCCCAGTTCCTCAGTTACTCCACCCCTGTGCTTGGGGGAGGAACAGAGAAGTAGGGGAGCAAGGTGCCTTTCCACTATCTTTGTCCTTACCTGTAGGCTGGGGCAGCCTTAAGGCTGTTGCAACTTACGCTCTGCTTCCTAAGTCTCCTTATGGGTTCTGAAAGGCAGAGAACAGCTGTAGTGTAGAGTCACGTCCCTTACTCCCTGATTTATGTTCCTCACTCCAAGGGCTGAGGAAGAAACCTTCTGCAGACTGTATGCTGGTTAGAGAGCCCCAGCCCCATGGAGGGAGCATTCTAGGTGGCATTTCGCCCCCCGGCCCAATTCATTGTGGCCCCTTTTGCTGCAAAGTGGCATAAAAGAACCTTAGTAACTGAGAATTGGATCCAAAGCATCAAATATATATGAGCGAATGCTGCTTTGCAGCAGCAAATAGCTGTTCGAGACATCCACATTATATATTTTGTTTAAATCCTTCTCTCACTTAATTATCACTCCTGCTAATAGACAAGTTATGTCATCCAAATGCAATAAAGATGGAGGGCAAGATAGGTTCCTCTAGATAAATTCCAGCCTGAAAATCTATAAGCTGCGTTGTTTTGAGTGGGCCATAACAACACACCTATTACAGAGGAAACTAGTGATGAACAAACCTCAGAGAGGTTTTCTTCAAGTCACCACCACCACCTTTCATCTTTCACCATTGTGACAGAGTTGTGAAACTTCCACTCTCCTTTGGTTACCAGTCCATCTGGCAATGTTTCTGACCTAGCTGGGTCTCTTTCTTCCTCTTCCTGGTTTGCCTGATAGAATGAATATTGGAACCTAGTCCCTTGGGATCATCGACACCTTTCTTGATGCTGCATCCTCAGATAGTCCAAGAGTTTGTTCAGATTGCTGCTTTCTACCCCTCCCCTCCCAATACAGGCTTTTTGTTAATTGTAGGTCTTGGAAGTCGATACTACTTTCCTGAAGAATATGCATCATCTTGTCATTTTGGCTTTAGCGAGGTTTAGGTCAGATAAACATGTAATATGATTGGATCCAAGATCTAGGTACCTGTGTACAATTGGCCAGGAGACTTAATGACAATAGGCAGATTTCTGGGACTTGATAAGCTATAAAGGAAAGCTACCTGAGCATTTTCTTGGATATGGCTTGGTTCTAAAGTGGTTAAACATTCAGGAGAAGGGGTTTGTTAATCTTGTGTGTCATCTCATTGGGGACAGGGTCTGTCTTTTTAATACATTTTATGTACAGTGTCTAGCACTTTGGGGTCTTGGTCCTTGACTGGGGCTCTGGGTGCTATCATAATATGTATAATAGCAAATTCCTTGTTATCCCAATGAGCGTCTAGCCCCCAGAGAGACCCCGTCTGTTCAGTGTTAATATGTAAGACTCGGGCTGAGGTTTAAAAAAGGAACCTTGGGTACTTAGATGTCCCACCTTCAACTCATCAAGGGTGTGATCCCATACTTTGCTGAACTTACATGACTATCAAGAATATCCAGAGTTATAAATAATGACAAGCTACATTTGAGAAGCAGTATTAAACTTACTGCTTCAGGGCTTAAGACAATCTCTGACTATCAGAGACCAGGATGAGATGTAATGTGGGGTGCAGATTATCTCTCATCCCCTGCTGTGGGCCTCTCGCACCTTCCTCTGAAGCACCTGGTGCTGGCCGCTGCTGGAGAGAGGAGACTAGATGAACTGTGGCTGTGATCCATTGCAACAATTCCCGTGTCCCAGTGCTGAGCACTTTGTAGAATCGGAACCAGGTTACGGGATTTATTTAAGGTAACATGCATGCAGGTGAAGTGACTGGATGCAAATCAAATATTGGATGGAAAAACTTGTTTTAACCTTCTTGCCGCCTGCCTTCTCAACCATGTGCTCCCCAAATACCAGGAATATTTACTCTTCAGCATGGCATGAACACTGCCTTTGTCTTTTTAAGGGCTGACTGGTTATCCCGGTTTTATGCATTTTCAGTTATTCATGAAAAGCAAATACTAGATACCTTCCCCCACCTGCATATCATTTAAGATCATCTCAACACACACCCTTTCCTCATATTCTGGGGATGAAATATCAATATTTGGCTAATTTTATTAAATATATTGAAAGCTTAGTACAAAAGCTGGGCCTGGTGAGCAATATGAAGAGGAGGCTGGAGTGAATGGAACGTGCTCCTTGAGTTTAATTGACACTGATTCTGGAGACTGAGGGCCAGGTTCTGGGCTGCATCTCTTAACAGCTGCAGCTGAGAAGGCACAACCTTGAGGTGGATGGCAAGAAAGGAGCTAAAAGTCACTTCAGGCCACATTTGCACCTCCTTAGTTCTAGCTCCCCAGGGATTGCTGTGATTTATGGTTTATTGTGGGCTGCCCCTCAGCCCACAATATTTGGATTGCAAAGCACACCGGCCGCTCCCCCTCCCACCCAACTTGAGCTCTCCCCTCCTGGCCCTCCACCCATGCCAACAGCTGCTCTGCAGGGTGGGGTAGCATTGTCTACTCTGCCCCATGTGCTTTGAAAAATCCTTATTCCAGCCCCTTCGCACCGCTCTCGAGGCCCGTACCCAGACCTCAAAGTTTTAATCCTTCCTCCCGGTGTTTTCTGGTGTGAATTAATCTCCTTATGGACATGTCTGGCTGTTTGTTTAATGAGACGGGGTGAGCCCTCTGTTGGTACATTTCACAAAGCGTCTGAGTGGAAATAATAGTCGCTAAAGAAGTGTGGCAAGCCAATAAAACAGCCATTATGATAATGAGGAGATTCTGTAGACCCCACGACTGGCAAGCATTTGAACTTCTCTGTTCAATATGACCATAGAATAGAATATCAGGGTTGGAAGGGACCTCAGGAGGTCATCATTTCCAATTCCTTCTGAACTCCAACTCTAATATAACGCACTGCTGTGGCTTATTTATTTCCATAGACTTCTTGGTTCTCATTTTTAGGTGCAGAGTGCTTCCCCCCCCCCCCCCCCCTTAATTAAAGCAATGTACTGCAAGCATCCCAGTTGTTGTTTTTTTTAATTTGCTCTAATTTCCGCTGATTACATCTTAAACTCTCGATTTCTTTTATATGTTGCAAACAAAGCGGACAATGGTGAAAGAACTTCTCTTCCCAAAGTTTTTCTGTTACTACCAGTGCTGTCCTTCCAGCACCTAGCTGTACAGAAAGAGGAGGCTTAATAAGGAAATTAAGAAATGGTGCTGATTGGCTGTGATAGTTTTAATTCAATCAGAGATTCACTTATGCAACTTACTTGACTTTGGCACACACAAAGGAATATGCTTCTGAATTTTAATTTAATCAAACAAATGGCTGGTACTTAAATTGCAATTATGTGACACCTCTTCTTGGACACTGCAGTATCCCACTTCTTGCTTGAGCGTCTCAACAGTGGTTTGATGCCCACATGTATTGCTACCCTGCTCTACAAATGCAGAGAGTGATCCACAGAGAGGCTAAGTGGGTTGCCAAAGGTCACATGGTGTGTGTATAGTGGACTGAGAGAGAACTTGAGAGTCCAAAATTTGAGAGACAAGATTCAGCCCAGGTTTAACCCCACTTAAGTCTGTGGAGTTATTCTCGGGATGAATATGGCCCTAGAAGTTTATCCACATGCATCTGAACCATTGCAGGTTATCTTCATCCCCTGCCACATTCCATCTGTCCTTCCTATCCATAAAGTCTGCTCCCCAGCATCATCTAATCATCTTTCTCTTCAGACCTTTCCTACTAGTGCTTGATGTTTCTCATAATCACACACATCTGTCACCCCACATCACAATCCCCCTTATCTGGATAGTCGAGTCCAAAAGTGTCATAAGGTTTCTAAATCTCTCGGCTGGCTCGACCCAGCATTGAGGAATCATAGAAGATCAGGGTTGGAAGAGACCTCAGGAGGTCATCTAGTCCAACCCCCTGCTCACAGCAGGACCAACTCCAACTAAATCATTCCAGCCAGGGCTTTGTCAAGCCAGGCCTTAAAAACCTCTAAGGATGGAGATTCCACCACCTCCCTAGGTAACCCATTCCAGGGCTTCATCACACTCCGAGTGAAATCGCTTTTCCTAATATCCAGCCTAGACCTCCCCCACTGCAGCGTGAGACCATTGCTGGAGACCATGTTCCGTTTTACACTACAACTGTTTTCTACCATTTTTTTCTTGCTTTCTTTTAGTTCATGCATATCGACCATTAGCTTTTGTCTTTTCGTTTCACTCCTGTAAGAGTCACCAGATTGTAGTGACTTAGTTTCCCTGTAGAACTTTATATCCATATTGAGTGGCGGTGGTGTTTTCATCTGCTTTATGCAAATTTCATTGTATTTCCTTTGAGGTCTTGCCTTATTCAAGGGGAGAAAAAATAATTCAACGTGTTTTGTTCCTTGTCTTACAAAGTTACTGGTCATAATCAAACTTGAGTTCAACAAGATGTACAGCTCTTTGCAAATGCAGTTCAGATCTTCAAAGACTCGATAAAATTTCTGGAGTCTATTAATGTTTTTTTTTTCTTTTAAACAATTCTTTTTATATTCCATTTTGGCTAAAATTATAAATAAAGTGAACAAAATGACAGAGCAAAGTTTTAAAAAGTCACTTTCATTGAAGAGAGAGCTGCTTTTTTAAACTTAGGAGCCAGGATTTTTTTTTTAAGTGACTTTGGGTGATTCAGGATTTGAGTTTTCAACCTGAGACAATTTATAAGAAGGCTCACGTTTCCAGAGTGTGGAAGACCATACACCTTTTTTTTTTTTTTTAATGCTGAGCTCCCATACTCAGAAAAACTCAGCCTTATAAATTGTGTCAAGTGGCGCACACACAATTTAAGGCACACAAAATCAGTAGTCGCGTTTGAAACTCATAGCCAGGGATGCTCTAAAAATTAACATTTAAAACAAAACTCTGCAAGCGGTAGATTTGGTCCTGTGCTTTAATTATGCGCCAGGCACAGGAAATTATTAGGTCACTGACCAAAACATTGTACTGGAACTTTAAATAACCTCACTTTCAGCAAAGGAGCTTCACCCGTATTATAGGTAAAATGTTTGTTTCTTCGTCTGTTAATATTTGGAATGCGGCAGCAAAATAAAGTAGGCTTGGAAGTATCTGAAGTCGGAAATGTATCCCAGTCCTTCAATTTTGTGGCAAATAATTGGGCCCTGAAGGAATTGGCTATTAAAGTTGTTCTCCTACTTGTGGTATGTGTATGTTGGCACTATTTCTCTTAGCTGCCTTACAGCAATACATTTTGACCGAAGCCCCAAGGACTCCCACCTCAAAGGGATGGAGGAGATACAGCTGTAAGTTAAAGGGATCAAGTTAAAATGATCCAAAGCTTCATTCAGATAAGATATCCACAAGGGGATGAACTCCAAACATTTTAGAAAATTCCCTTGCAAGCCTTTATCCTTCTTCCTGTACTTGTCTGAAACATCTCACTTTTAGTAGGCTTTAAACCTTTCAGAGAGGTTGTCATTTCATTACACCTATCCCAGTATGTGGTGGTATAATGTATATTTGGTTAAGCAATATGTATTTGGCATGGAGCAATATTTGTTCTGTTGCAGCAGATGCCATATACTGCTTTCTTTGTATTTCTGAGGTCTGAGATCCTTTAATGCCACTGAGTAATGGAGAGTTCCTGTAAAAATGCATTTCCTGCAGGACAAATAGAATGTTAAGTTTATCAGACATATGGGTAGCATTTACAGATGTGCCCAAATGATTTAGGAGCCTAAATCCCCTTTTTTCCTCAAAAGTGACTTAGGAACCTAAGAACCTTGGAGAGGAAGGATGGTCCAGTGGTTAGGGCACTAACCTGGGACTTGAGAGACTTGGGTTCAATTTCCTCCTGAACCACAGACTACCTAAGTGACTTTGGGCAAGTCACTTAGCCTCTCTGTGCCTCAGTTCTCCATCTGTACTATGGAGAGAATAGCACTGTCCTACCTCGCAAGGGCATTGTGCAAATAAATATGTTCAGTGATGGGAAACGTGCGGTGATCTAAGATCACTAGGTTAGTCCTGCTGACTTTCCGTGGGACCTAGTCTTCCAAGTGCCTAAGTCACATTTGGAAATTGGACTTGGACTCCTAAGTCACCTAGGCGTTTGTAAAATTTTGCACTCTGTATGTCTATAGTATAGCTCAGATCCACGTAAGCAAATCCTTGAGCCTATGCAGTGCCCCCTTGACTTTAACGGGACTTACAGTAGCCTAAGGGTCCAACCGCATGGATTCGAATTCAGGATTGAAGTCTGTGTTTAGAGCTATTCCAAATGGTGGTGCCCATCAATATGTTTGGCTGCTTGTACAAACTAATCTTCAATGCACAAATTGGGCAATTATCCCCAAATGGCCACACCCACTACCCAACCCACCCAGACTAAGGCTCTGATTCAGGAAAGCATCCCTGTTTGGACAAGCATGTGCTGACGTCACGGTGAAGTCAATGCACTTGATGCAATGCATTGACTTTAATAGGATGTTAGCATGTACTTAAGGTGAAGCACATCCTTAAGTTCTGACATGGAGAGATGGAATAAGCCTGTGTTTATACGTTTTGCTGAATAAAGGCTTCCCTGCCTTTCTTCCGCTTCACATCTCCAGAAAAATCATGGAGAACTTTGGGACCACTGCTTCAGGTTCCAAGGAAACAAAACTTACAAGTCATGATGAATCATTGGGATCCAATCAAGTGTGAGTCTGGGACATGATAAAACTTTAAATGAGCATGTCAGCATAATAAATGGCAAAATATATCATTCCCTTTCCCAAATAGATATATACAAAAGTCGTGTGGAATGAACCTTTCCTTCCAGGAGGGTGTTCTGTGGCACTTAACGAATGGCTTTACTACAGTAATTCTGAATGCTCACGAAATGCACACATGGCCTGGACATAAAGAGAATAGGACACAAAGAGATTGCTAAATCAATTACAAATGTTCTTGATCAAAACCTTTACCAGGTGCCCAAATGGAAATTTACACTATATAACATTAGCATGAATTGGATTAGCAACTTAATGGACTAAGGCTTTCATGTCGAACAGCTTGCTGGGTTCAGAAATCTGTCAGTTGCGGATGACTTTAATCAGGTAGCAACTGGCTCTTGCTACAGAGCAAAGGAAATAAAATACTGTCAAAATTTCCATTCTGTTCACTTAGCTAAAGAAACATTAAATGGTTTCAGCCCTTGCAAGTTTGTGGATTGTCAGACTTTTGGCCCGGGGAACAAGGCCAAGGTCTTCTCGGGCTCAGTCCTGCCAAGTGTTGAGCACCCCATCTCCAGTCCAGCAAAGTCCTTATGGACAGATTTACAAATTTATTTAGGGGCCTAAACATGCCGATGGGCAATTTTGAAAATTCCATTAGGCACCTGAGTCCCATTGACTTTCATCTTATGTGTTGTTTTAAATTCTACCACCTATCTGCATCTTTTGGTGCCTAAATGACTTTGTAATTCTGGCCCTTAAGCACATACTTAAGTTTCATTTTAAATCAGTGGGACTTAAGCACATACTTAAGTGTTT
Organism: Chelonia mydas; assembly: GCF_015237465.2. Taxonomy (NCBI): domain Eukaryota; kingdom Metazoa; phylum Chordata; order Testudines; family Cheloniidae; genus Chelonia; species Chelonia mydas. The sequence goes on along the minus strand of NC_057859.1, from coordinate 9,205,039 downwards.
TGCTGAATGCAGGCTGTGCCAAAGAAGGCAGAAGAACCGTATAAAGGGTCTGATCGTATAAGGTATTGAGTGCCTGCAATAGCCATGGATTTCAGTGGAACATGCAGGTCTTCTTCGCTTCTCAGGATCACAACCAAAATGAGTAACTATCATATGAAGCTCTCATTGTGGAAGTCACTGAGGTACTCAAAGAAGAAAGGGTGTCAGGATCAAGCCCCAAAGGTGTGAAGTGCTAAACATTTCCTGTGAGATGCTAATCTAATATAGACTGTGTCCAATTCGTGCATCAGATAATGTGGTCGCATCAATATCAAAAGCTTTTGTGGGAACATGTTGATTTTCGGTTAATTTTTTGATAGTTTTTTGACATTTTCCCTTTTCATTTCAATAATGTCAAGGTTCTTTTTTTTAATTTGGTTTCTACTTTTGTATTACAGTCAAATATTCTAATGTTATGTAAATTATATTTAAATTTTAATTTATATATTATATTTATAATTTTATATTATTTTTACCTTATTGAAACTAAACATGTTGATGGTTCTGAATCTAATTTTGGGATAATTTTAGTTCCATGGGAAACTTTTGATTTTCTTTCTGAGATGGAATGAAAACAAATTTCAAAACATTGGAATTTCCCGGGAAGAGAAATTCCGTTTTCTGACTAGCGCTAATCAACTGCCACTCCCAGTGATGTCGATAGGGAGCTGAGGCCATTGCTAAAGACACTCATGTAAATGGAAGCTTACTTTTCTGCCTCTGTGCTGGTACAGCCAACAAGAGGACTGGTTATGATGATTAGTAGCTCCTCTTAATATTTACTGGGACCCCCAGCTCATTTCATGTAGAGCACCGATCACCTTGAGATTGGCTGCATCTTTTGGTCACTGATTTTATGGATTGAATTCAAACCAGTGACTTTTAGATGAAAAGACTTTAGACTTTCAGCTGCCAGTTGTCTGGGCCTATCCAGTCCCTTTACTTACTTTACAGATTTCAACATCTTGTGTATTAAATATTTCAAATACTTTGGTTTTTACTTTCCCAGAGCGTCTTGGAATTTTCTTGTGTTGCATTAGTGTCCATTTACAGTAGGACTTACTAAGTACTTTGCTATTCAGTTGTCAGAATGAGCTACATATTTTTTTCTCTAGGAAGATAATAAAGAAGTATGAGCTACATGGCTCTGATCAGAGCTTCTAGAAAAGGGAAAGATTTATCCTGAGGAAAGTAATACATTGTGAAGTCTTACAAAAAGCAAAATGAGGAGTGGGGGATAAAACTAGACCCTACCAAAGGTTGGTGCTGTCATTGCCCTGTGGAAAAAATCCATTTGTTAAGTACAGGGCCGCGCGGCCTCGAAAAGTGAGTTCAGGTGTTTACAGGTTCAGCGGCAGCTTGAGTCGGGCATTTTGTGAATCCCAGTGGCACCTGATTCCGGCATTTAGGCACCTAAAGCAGCAGTTAGTCATAGGGTTGCCAGTTTTGGTTGGATGTATTCCTGGAGGTTTTATCAAATGACATAATCTTGAATTAAAGATGAATCTTTAATTCCCGGAGACTCCAGGACAATCCTGGAGGGTTGGCGAGCCTAGTTAGCCACCTAAGTCCTTTTGTGAATCTAGCCCCTGATGTCTAAGTCACTTCTGAAAATGGGATTTAGCCATCTAAATCATTTAGGCCTCGCCGTGCTGAACAGATTAATGTCTAAATACCTTTTAAAAAAAAATCTGAGTCAAGGTGGGTGAGGTAATACTTCTGTTAGGGAGAGAGACAAGCTTTTGAGCTTCCTCAGAGCTTTTCTTCAGGTGGAACTCTGTGTAAGCTTGAAAGCTTGTGTCTCTCACCCACAGAAATTGGTCCAATAAAAGATATTCTCTCACCCATCTTGTTTCTCTATCACCCTGGGACCAACATGGCTACAAGAGCACTGCGTTTAAAAAATCTGGACCTTCGTTACCACAATGCTGAGACATGCCTACTCATAATAAATATGAAATATCTATTATTACTTTTAGTGTCTGACATTCAACCCCGAGTCCTAAAACTTTATTGTATGCTTTTAAAATCTTGAAATCTCTGTAATCGTATAAGATTCAATAATACTTTCAAATTGATTTATTCTCATGTTTTTAAATAAACGGAGTCTCAAAAGGTGAAGAGCACATTAACAGAATATTCCATCTAGCCCCATCATTATTATATTTAAAGTGTGCTGTCTAGAATGCCGTTGATGAAGAGTTCATTGCTTAAAAGGTTATTTTCCTCAAAATAAAAAAGGACCTGAGTGCTGCTCTTTGTGACAAGGCTCATTTCTCCTGCCTACAAGGGACAATAAGCATGAGATTTGAAAGGTCATTGGTCCTTTTGTATGTTAATAAACAATTAATGTGGCCGAAGGGAAGATGTGGCATCCAGTTCTCCAGTCTAAATTTTGGAGAAAATTAATTACTCATGACAAGGGAAGCATACTTAAACCAACATGTCCTGGCTCATTTCTCAGCCATCATTTCAGTCTCTGGTTTATATTTATTTATTTTACGATTTGATACATTGTTTAATCAACTCCAGGTAACCATTATTTTTCATTAACAAGCACCTTCTGAGTCTTCTGTTCACCCCTGAGATTTTCTTGTACTGCAGCATTTCATAAGTGATAAGGCAAAGGGGACTAGAAAAAGAGAGTGACTGAGTGAAAATTCCTTCCAGGCAGTTATATTTCATATGCATGCACTGTCCTATGTGCATGGAATCTAAATATGCTGCTACTCCAGTCATTTTATAGCAGTTGTAGCAGCCGAATTTCACACGCTCTCGTAATTACAATCCTTCCCCCCCCCCCCCCCCCCCCATCATATTGCTACTGCTCAGCAACTGACCATCTGGTCAACATTTAAAAAGTAAAGTTGCCAGCCTAGCGGATGCAAGCACCTCGCCTGCTTAATGGCAAATATTGCAGTCTTACATGGTACACACAAAAGGTTTGTCTTCTGTGTTTCACAATAGCCCGCCAGCCTCTGCGGGTGAGCAATCACTTTTCTAATCATTAGGAAACACATTTTATATTTATAGAATGATTTCTACCTTGTCTATCACTTTACTTGGCTGTCACAATATTTCCCATTGCCTCTAATGAAATCTGAAGTATTATATATTTTGGACGGCAAGGGGCACATCTTTCCACAACAAAGATGCTTTGGGGCAAGATTTTGAAAGGTAGGTGCTTTTGAAAATCCCAGTAGGTGCCCATCTGCATCTTTATAAGCTTTAAAAACTTGCCTCTTCCAGATTAAGGACCGGACGGACGGTATCAAAATACGCCAAGATTTTAAAACACAGGAGCAGTCACGTTAAGCTCCTAAATAGGGATGTATAGTAGGATCTTCAAAAGTGCCTAAATTATTATTTATTTCATTATTCATCAGCGCCCAGGCGCCCCAGCCATGGACCATTGTGTTAGGTGTTGTACAGACCCACAACAAAAAGACACTCCTTGCCTCCAAGACCTTACAACCTAAATAATAAGTGCTTTAGGCATACAGTTCCTGTTGAATGTCCCATTGAATTTCAGTGGGTCTTGTACTCCAAAAACATACATGCTTTTGAATTTCCCACCCTCGACTCCTGCCTGATATTTTTCCAGCATGCTGAGCACCCACCAGCCTCTGTTGAACTTTGATGATATGGTGGTCATTGGGGGCTGCTCGCTGCTCAGCACCTCTGAAAATCAGGCAAATGTTCAAATATGGCCTTAGGAATCTAGTGTTTAAATGTGGATTTGGGATCCTAACTTTAGGCTCCTGTCCTTGAAAATCTTGGGCAATCGGGTGGTTGGTGACAGACAGCATGCAGAGTACTTAAGAGCAAGAATTTTGTTCCAGCAGGTTTAAAATAGAGGTTTGTAATTGTATCTCTTATACAGGTTCCTTGTAAACTCTGTCACAGCATCCTCATGTTGTTGTTTGATGATCATCCTAAGCAGATGGTATTCTGTGCTGTAGACACATTGTGATGCCCCCAGATACAATAGCAGTTCAGCTATAGAAAAGAAGGTAGTCCAGTGGACAGCATGCTGGATTGGAAATTGGGAAAACATGAGTTCTGTTCCCAGCTCAGATATTGTCCTGCTGGGCAACTTTGGTCAGGTCACTTGTGCTCGATGTACCTCATTTTCCTTACCCACCCTTTTCTAAATCTTTTCTGTTTAGACTAAATTGTTTGGGACGGAGACACTCTTACTGTGTGTTTGTAAATGTATATCACAACTGGGCCCTGATCTTCGTTGGAGCCTCTAGCACTATAAACAAATGCTGTATGATGAACTAGGAGCAGATTGTACCAAGTGGCTTTCCAGTTCTGCTTGGGCAATAGAACTGGGGATAGAAGAGTTGGGGATTGGTCCTGCTTTGAGCAGGGGGTTGGACTAGATGACCTCCTGAGGTCCCTTCCAACCCTGATATTCTATGACTCTATGAACTGAGGCATATCCTCAGCTGGCGTAAATAGTCATAGTTTCATTGACTTCAGTGGAGCTACAGCAATTTACACAATCTGAGGATCTGTCCCTTCAGTCACTGTCTAGTGCCTTGTCCCCTGGACCATGCTTCTTCAACAATGTGGGATATAATGGCTGTTGTCGTCTGTGATGTTTCACATCTGGTCTCTTTGTGGTGCTAGCTTGTTGAGAAAATGAGAAATTTCAGTGGGTGCTTGGATTAGTATTAAGTTGAATGTCGTATTTTTTATTTAAGGGTTTGTCTTGTGGGAGCTCCGTGTCTGACACCTGGGTAGCCTTTGAAGTGCCTGTAGCCGCTTTCATTGTGTTGAACCTTTTTGGTTTATAATTACATGGTGGTAGTGTGGAAGCACAATTTTTTTTAGTTGTTGTTTGTTCCATTTTTTAATTAAAGTTCTAATTGTTTTTGACATACAAAGTGTGACAGGGTCTGGCCAGATGGCTACAGGAGAGTGATAGAAGGCCCGATATATTAGCCCCAGGCTAAGTAGGTCCCTTTTCCCTGGGTAAGGTAACAGGGAAGGTTCCAGAACAATCAGGAACTTTCTGGAAATAATTAAGGCAGACAGGCTGATGAGAACACCTGCAGCCAATCAAGAAGCTGCTAGAATCAATTAAGGCAGGCTAATCAGGGCTCCTGGCTTTAAAAAGGAGCTCACTTCAGTTTGTGGCGTGTGCGAGGAGCTGGGAGCAAGAATCTGAGAGTGAGAGGGCATACTACTGGGAGAATGAGAAGTACAAGCATTATCAGACATCAGGAGGGAGGTCCTGTGGGTGAGGATAAAGAAGGTGTTGGGAGGAGGCCATGGGGAAGTAGCCCAGGGAGTTGTAGCTGTCAAGCAGCTGTTACAGGAGCCACTGTAGACAGCTGCATTCCACAGGCCCTGGGCTGGAACCCGGAGTAGAGGGCGGGCCCGGCTTCCCCCTATCCCTCCATCCCCCCAGTTCCCTACTTGATACCGGAGGAGTTGACCTGGACTGTGGGTTCCACCAGAGGGGAAGGTCTCTGGCCTGTTCCCCGATCCACTAGGTGGATCAGCAGAGACTGCGGGGATTGTTCTTCTTCCTTTCCCCATGCTGGCCAGTGATGAGGCTAACTGAGTGAACGGCAGATTTGAGCCACGAAAGTGGCTAAACTGCGGGCTGCCGTGAACCTCTGAGGCGAGAGAATGCACCAATAAGTGCAGGATCCACTAAGGTAGAGAAGGAACTTTGTCACAAAAGGAAATCAAACTGCAGCAGTTACAGACCATTAGTGAGCGGGGTTACAACCCTCCATAAGCAGTAAACAAGGGAACACTGCTTAGACAAGGCTTACATCACTTGAACTATGATACGTGAGAGCATTACGCTGCACTTAGGACATGATTGATGGCAAATAAGGTGCACAAAAAAGGTCAGCTAATGGCAGGGATAAAAATGAGTCTCTTTCCATAAACAGCATAGTGTAATTCAGCTGAGCTTGTAAAATGTGATGAGCATGAAAAGCAAAGGATTTGTTTAAAACTTCATAACATGCTTTTTTTTCTAACCATATGGGTCACTTTAATACTGCAGTTCCATTTATAAATAGTTTATAAAGGGTTAATGCACAATTACTAGATACCTTAATTATATATTTGTAGACTGTAAGGCCAGAAGGGACCGCTGTGGATCATCTAATCTGACCTCTTGTGTAACACAGGTCAGGATATTTTACCCTGCTACCCCTATACTGAACCCACTGATATATTTCTATAGAGTCCAGCAGGCCAATAGGTTTCTTATAAGCATGTTAGTACACCTAACACCTTTTATCAATGCACTTATATTAATCACTAACACATAATACTTATGTCTGCCACATGCTTTCAACATTTACTGATCGTTAGCCCTTTATAAACCATTTATAAACCAATTTTTTTGAAGTGAACTTAGTGCTGATAAAAGGTGCTCGGTTGAACCTCAGACACCAAAATTTTGCTTGCCCAGGATCCTGGGTACATACCCAAGCAGCTACTGAGGTATGATTGTAGCACATGTAGACACCCAAGCTAGGTTTGATCTAGTTACAACAAAGTTAGCTGAAGTCGCAGTGAAGTGTCAGCACAGACTAGCCCCACCCAGCCAGGACCCTGGGTATATACCTGAGTGAAACAAAATAATCAGAAATGTTTTATTTCGACCTGATCAGAATTGTGTTCTGTAATGCAAAAGTTAAAATGTTTCAATGTTGATCTTTATCAAAATAAAATGTTGAGATAATTTCCAGTTGAAAATTTTAACAAAATCAATATGTTCCTGTGAAATTTGAATCAGCCCTTCCCATAAAAAAAAAATCACAAATTTTTTGACCATCTCTAACTAGAGGCATCCTTTGTGTCTGAATTGCTTTCTGAAGGACCTATAATCACCAGGCAGGCTTTTTTACGCTGTCCCGGCCAACACGTCTCTACCTTGCTATTGGGAGGAACACTTACGGGTTGAGAGGTTAGTTCAACCTCTATGCTCACTTCAATTCTTGGCCTATCTGATGAGATTGCTAACCAGGGGTGTCTGGGATGGCCAGCTGGAGTAGTGGCTGTATGGATGTTAACTCTGACAAGTTCTGAGTGGACATCCGTCCCAGAGACCAATGAACTTATTTCATATGGGACACTTACAAGCCATCAGATGGCTTGGGTCATTCCGCTGTGGTCTTTTTCTTTCCTTAATGAGATATTCTGTGTTGTGCTGATCACGTGGGCTATCAGATTCAGATGGAGCCCAAATGCCATGGGAAAACTTACTTTACACCCTTCGGTTTCATTGAGCGGGGAGCAGTTTTCAATTCCAGTCCAAGCTGCAAAACTTAAACATGGCAAAGAAATTATTATTTTAATGATAATAATTTACACTTGCGTAGCAGCTTTCATCCAAGAAAATATCATGTTAGAATTTTCCATTTATAGTATCTCCAGGATGGGTAATTTCACCTTGGTAAGTATTTATATTACATTCTCCTTTGCTGTGTGGGAAGGAAAAAATGTTATGGTTTGTACCTTTGCATATTTATTATAACAATATTTTGCATTTATATAGCCTTTTCTCTCTGAGGATCTGAATGTGCTTTAGAAACATTAGCTTAAGCCTCACAATACCCACATATGGCGTATTATTATTCTGCCACTTCACATGTGGGTAAACTGAGGCACAGAAACGTTAATAGTCTTGTTTTTCGGAAGTGTTGTGGACATACAACTCCAGGTGAAGAAAATGGGATCTGTAAATGCTTGACACGGCTGAAAATCAGGCCCTGAGTGTCGAGGCCAAGTTCACACGCCAGTGGTCTCGTTCAGCAGTGCATTTTAAAGTCCCAAACTCTAAACCCCGTTCACTTCAGTGGGATTTTGCAGACGCTTCAAGTTAACCATGTGCTTAAATGCCATGCTGAACTGGGGCACAAGTTTGTGGCAGAGCTGGGGATGGGACCTAAGAGTCCTTATTTCTGGCATCTGATCCAAAGCCGCTTGAAGTCAATGTGAGCTTTTCCACTGAGTTCAATGGGACTTGGAGCTGACTTTTAATACCTCCTTCTGCAAGCAAAACTGCATAACTTTTCACTCTTAGGTACCTGGCAAATAAAGCCAATTTTACCTTTTTAGATGTGTAATGAATTCCCCACAGAGCAACTCTGATCTTTGTCAGGTATTGTATTTTTGCGGGGAGAGGCTAAACATTAATATATAAAAGCCTATTTATAATTCTTATTTTTCCGACAATTCTCTATGTGCTATTTACTTGTTTAAGAAATGAAATTGCATTCCTCCTGCCCCAAAAAAGCTGTAGGGATCCCTTCATTTAAATAAGTGCAAGTAGCACAAGGCAGACTGATAACACAAAGTCAAAGTCATTTCATAGAAAGTGTTTCATAAATGCTAATTGAGCTAAATGAGGTTAGCAAGCATTTTAGAGAGAAAGTATCCAAAATACAGGATGAATAGCAAGATACGTTCCTTTAATAACATATTACTGCAGTGTTCTGCTGCTAGATTTATAGATCAGTTTTAACTGCTAGTCTTGATTATGTCATAAAGATCTCATGGATTTTTTTTTGGGGGGGGGGGTCGGTAGTTCTGATGGTAATCTACTTTATTAATATTAACTGGCGGCTGACAGTGACAAATTTTGATCAAGCTTAAACTTTAATGTATTCCAATTAGCGGATGACTGTGACATTATGATGTCCACGTCAATCATTCTCCCAAGTGTTTCACTGCTTTTATATATATATATAGAGAGAGAGAGAGAGAGAGGCTCTGCAGAGCATAGAAAACACTGTACAACTTTCATTAAAGACAAAACTGTAAAGATGATTGATTATTTCAGTCACATTCCATTTTGCTCCATTCTTTGAAATACATTTTTAATATTTATTATTATTTCAGAGGCACTTAGTGAATAGATGCATAAAAATGCAAGCCAAAATGTTCCTTTGTGTATGTGCAAGGATTCTTTTATGGCACTCATCACCATAGTACGTTAACTAGAGCTGGGCAATTTTTTTCATACAAATAGTTTTTGACCAAAAAAGAACTTTCAGTTGACCTGAAACTATTCCCAATTTTGACATGAATTCTCCAGATAGTTTTGGGTTCGATTCCCCCACATTACCAGTGATGCTGATTCCCTGATAACCTTTAGCCGAGTGGTTAAGGTACTAATCTGGGAGGTGGGAGACCTGGTTTTGATGCCTTCCTCTGCCTGATGTGGAGTAGGAACTGGAATGCAAGTGTCTCCTCCTCCCAGAAACTAAATGTTTTGGTTTTGGGTTCACTCTTTCGATTTGCTTTACCACTAGGCAATAGAGTCGTTCTCTCTCTCGGCCAGTGACTATGCAAGATGTTATATGAAGTGGAGCAGCTGTAATGGAAAATGAAATAAGGTTTTGTTTGACCCAAGACAAAATCTGTCCGCTTTTTAGATTCACCACTATTTTTTGTTGGAATTTTCACTTTGTATCAAATTATTTTTTCCCCTCAGTACTGACAGTGAACTGAAAAACTAGTTATTTGTGCAGCTCTCATGTTACTATCTCACATTAAGGAATGTGCCTTTGCAGTGATCCAGTGAGGCTGGGAAGAATTATCTCCATTTTACAGGTCAGGTTTAGAGGAGCACCTCAAAGGTTTAGATGTTCATCTAAACTTCTGGAGCCTGATGCACTGCACTAGAACTCATGCAAGAACCTACTTTCTCCCTCATTTAGTCTGGTCCTCGTCCCAGGGCTAAAGCAGCAGGAATGAATGGAACTGTGGGGGTTCTACCGTGCAGGGGGAGCAGGAACGAGCACCAGAGAGGCCACGGGGCAACATCATGTTGCAGGGCATTTTTTTCCAGAAGGGCTTTCCAGTGGTTACAGGAAATTGAAACGGCAGTGGGAGCTTGCAACACCAGCTGAGCACTGCTTCCCCAGACCAGGCACAGGAAGGAGAACCATTTTTCTGGTCCCCTTTACTTTAACCCCCTCCATGGCTTCTCTCCATGACAGAGATGAGGGCATGATGGGATTGATTTAGTTGGGGATTGGTCCTGCTTTGAGCAGGTGGTTGGAATAGATGACCTCCTGAGGTCCCTTCCAACCCTGATATTCTATGATGGGAGTAGATCTGGAGCAGAGAAGAAGAATGTCTGGTAGGTTTACTCTAAAGGGAACCGACTGGTTTATCCATCCAGTGCTGGAGATGTGTAAAGGTCTCCTCTGTAGCTGCTGTGTTTGGGGTGTGCTAGGATTCCAGGGAGGGGAGTAGATTCCAGGAGTTCAGAGAGGGAAGGACGTTTACTCTGTCCTGGCTTCAGGAATGAGGTGGGGACAGCAGAAGGGATAAGCAGCATTTGGTCCTATTGAAAGGAGCCATTTTCTTCTCTAAATCCTTAACACGCCTTCCATGACAAGACGGCTGCCACCTCAACCCTTTTCCTTCAGCCAGCTTGCAAGCAGGCCCTTGGAAGGCTAGGGAGGATTCTGTTTCATTCCTTTGCCAGCAGACAGCATCCATCAAAGAAGCACATCTGTTGGGTTCCAGCGAATTGCCTCAGTGATTTCATCCCAGGGACGAAGAGTCAACAGGGGCTTGTAACAGAGTCATGGACATAACCTTAACTACAGCTTTATGGTCCCCACAACAGTTCTGTAATGAAGCTTGCTTCCTCAGTCCGTCTCTTTTTGTACACCAGTGCCCTTATTAATGAACTGTGAAAGCTGACATTTCCAATAAGGAACAATTAAATGTGAAACCAAATTTTAATGAACTCATTCATTTACAAAATAATAGCTAACTAGCATGAGGATGGTGAAAAATGATTGCAAGCCATGGGTAAAAAGAGTAAATTAAGTCTGACTCTATTAATGTTCTTTAAATACTTTCATTGCTCCGAAAATTAAAACAGGAAACGTCTTATTAACTATTGTACATATAGAGTGGTAAGGTATTCATTCTAAATAGAAAATATTGAGGGCCAGAAACTCTTCAGAGGTCCCAAAATGTTAAGCAAGGTATTAATCAAGTATCTAATTTTAAAATTGGAAGTAGTCCCTTTAACTGCAATGGGACTGTTCTTGTGCTTGCATTTAGACAAGGTGCTTTAGGTGCTTTTCTAAATCAAAGGTCTGAGTTATGACCCCTTTTATACGTCTCCTGTGGTATAAAGAGGCCACAAGGTCAGTAGATCTGCTACTCTGGGAATAGGAGGAATACCTGGATGGCACAGAGTTAACATAGGCCCAGATCCCCAAAGGTCATTAGGCTCCTAATGTCCATTGAGTTTACTTGCAATGGACCTCAAATTGCATTTTATGGTGAAGAAACCATGTGCTATTTCGTCCCCCCACACACTCTAGTTATGAGTACACTACCTGAGGTGTGATAGATGGTTATAAGCAACCTACTGGATGCTTAACAATTGATTAATCATATATTAATCCTTTATATACTATGTACAAAGGTACCCTGAATATAAAGTGGTGTTCTCATCAGAAACTGAAATAACATTGCTGTTCTGTGAAGATAATGGCTATAAAGTCCGATTTTAAATGATCTTGAGATAATTCTATGAAAAAAAAAAAAGAGGATGATTAGTCAAAAGTGGCCCCATTGTGAAGCCCTTAATCATAGTCGTCAGGACATATTCATATGAGTAGCCCCATTGTGCAGTCTAATGAGAGTAATGGCTTCCCCATCTGTTTCATAGCTCTTACCTGGACATGGAGGGGAAGGAAGGTCTAGTGGATAGGTGGGAGACCAGGGTTCAGTTCTCTGCTGTGCCAGTTCTCTGTTACAGGACCCTGGGCAACTCAATTCCCCATTGGTAATAGGTGGATAATAGCACTTCCCTACCTCAGACAGTGTTGGGGGGATAAATACATTAAAGATATAAAGAGACTCAAATACAGTGGTAATGGGGACCATATAAATAACATAGACGTAGGATTTTGTGCCACAGGATCATGATCCTTTGGTACAGTTAAATATTTTGTGTACTTATATCCTATTGACAGGTCTGTTGAGTTGTCCTATGTCCCTTCTTGCCTTGCCTTGGAGGTTTCTGCCTTGCAATTGTGAGAGCAATTAGTCCTGCAGATTGGGCTCCATGCTACCATCAGCTTCTGTGGGCAGACAGTGGCTGAACCCAGTACCTCAGATCTGTGAGTTCATGTAAGCACTGGCTATGAATGTTGTTCTCCGCTTCCCTCTTCAGACAACAATTCAGATTTTTTAGGGGCTTTCCTTGGAGTTTAGCCTCCATAGTGTTGAAAGCGAGGGCAGTCCAGAGTTGTGGGAGGTGAATAGGAACTCTTGTGGCAAAATTCCTCTGCCAAATGCTGCCGCGAATAGAACATCCTACGGTCACTGGATATTTTCAGGTAATATCTGCACTGTCTCTCCATAGGGGTGGAATTCATCCCATGCCAAGTACCGATGCATAACGTATGCACCTTGGAAGTCCCTTTTAAGCCTCACTTTGTGGGTTTAATTGGAATTTTAATGGTTGCACAGACTTGTACTTTTCTTCTGCGCAGGTGTAAATTTCACCCCGTGGCCAGATATCCAAAAGAGCTCAGTCTCCACTTAAGCACAAGATTTACAAAAGTGTTTAGGACCCAGCAGATCCCATTGTGACCTGATGCCAGATTTTCAAAAGAGCTCGGCATCTAAAATGCACCCAACACGCCGAGCTCTTTAAGTCTGCAATGAAAATAAATGTGCAATCAAGCACTCCTTGAATGTCATGAAATATAATGCATGTTGCTTGCTGTTCAGGGAATTCTTGTTGATTTGCTGTGGCTGATGTCAGCTTTAGGTTTGCCATGGTACTTGATAAAGTTCCCTTTTATTTAAAAATGTTTTTTTTTTAAATGTATCTGAGTCTCAACAGGCCAAAGTTAATTTTACAATCAATTGTTCTTCAGAATTGCGGAATTTACAGCATCACCGTAAGGATTTGAGTTGTGTCTGAATTAATCTCAAAGCTACCTACTCATATGTACTCACACAACCCCCCATGTGTCCTTCCCCCATGCCCCCTCCCCTCCAAGGAGTAAGGAATATTTGAAAAGGGGAATTAGAACGAGATTTGGACCCAGGTCGAAAGAAGCCTTACTTTCCTCATTTACACTTAAGGCATTTTCTTTTTGTAAAACAAATAATCTGAGTAAACATGCCAAGAGATTAAAACCTAATTCAAAAGTGTAAACAGAATTTTAAAAAAACAAAACAATCCCCCCACACTTGCCTGAATTGAATAATAAATAATAATAATAATAATATAATAAATCCACTAAACAACACTCGTGGTCGTTAAAAGTCCTGTTAAAGTGAATGTTCCATTCACAGGGGAAGCAGAGCTGCTGTTATCTGAGTCTCAGGATGGCGCTTTCTTTTCAATAACTCGATAACGTTTTAATGAATAAATTAATAACATTATCTGGGAAATGAAGTCCATACATAAAGTTGACTCCTTGCGAATTTCCAAATATTATCAGAAAAGTTCTGCTCTCGGATGGTCAGCAATGACATATGTGCTCAGCAGAATTTTTCCTTTCCCGCCTCCAAATAGAATTGAGTGCTGAAGCTATCCTCATGGCACTGCATGCATAATAGGCTTATTTCACCAAATAATGCAAATGATGGTTTAAAATCATTAACAGCTGGGGATTAGGGGTGCTCATTTTGTTGATGTTAGCGGGATTGTTACATCTCTTTGTTTAAAGACAAAGAACCAAAACAAGTCTCTGTTTTTAAGCACTGACATCATGAATAAAACCTTTTTTTAAAGACAGGTAAAGATGGGGAATATTACTTATATTACAGGAGCCAGCTGAGAGCAGGCCCCATTCTGCTATGTGCTGTGCAAACCCATGGAGACAATCCCTGCCCCCCCAAAAGCTTGCCATGTAAATACAGTTGTGGCAGGACTTTTCCTTCCCTGGGCTCATTGGCTGTTTGCTCCATCCCTCCTCGTCTGTCACAGCCCCTTCGCCTCACCTTCATTTCACTCCTGCCCCCTTTTATGCTCTTCTCCCCTGCCCTATCCCCCTCGCCCCTCCTTTTCAGTGTACCCTCCCTCTTCCCGTCTTTCCATTTAGCTTATTTTCTCGGAACTAAACCCTCTTAAAAATATTTTTTTTAAATGTGGAACAAGTGTGCCATTTTCTGCCTGATCTATATCCTTGACCCTGTATCCTGTGCTTGCAGTGATCTAATAGGACTTTCCAGGCCAAATTCAAAGAGGACAGTGTGGTATGCAATGGTATCAATTACTTATTAGTACAGCAAGGGCTTTTCTAGATGAAGGAGCTCTGCAGTGGGATAACTACATTGATACAGCGGCAAAGAAACAAAGCAAAACAAAACACCCAATATAGACAGGCCCTAAGTCAGTGCAAGATGGAGCATCCCTACTTCTTGATTGCTTTCCCTGCTGCAACCCCTCCCACCCCTTGGCACATAATTGTGGTAGTCATACTTAGGCTTGGACTGCATGACAGAGTTAGGTAGACGTAAAGCGGTGGCTACACTAAAATGTAGATCCAACTGATGTCACTCGCCCACTACACCGAATTAATAACTCCACCTCCGCAAGAGGCGTAGCGCTTAGGGCAAAATAGTTCTGTCAACACAGTGTCAGCGTAGACGCTGTGTTGCTTACGTCGACTGTTGCTACCTTTCAGAGGCCGTCCCATGATGCCCCATGCTGTCCAGATGAGGAAACGTACCGCCAACACAGGGAACGTAGTGCCGACATGCAAAAGTGATTTAATTACTGCAGTGGCCGTATGTGGACGTAATTTAGGTTGACTTAATTTTGTCGTATAGACTTGCCCAAAGCATTGTAATGGGTTGCTGTCACCTCTAAGGTTGCAATTTCTTTAGTGGTTTTAGGCCCAGATTCAGCAAGGTGATTGAATGACTTTCAGCATGTGAGTAATTGCATTGAAGTTAATGGGACTCCTTGTGTGCTTCTGGTCAGAGAGATGCTTAAATATATATTGTGGTCCCTTTTCAACTGTAGTAGCTACTCCAAGTTTGGGGCCGGTGGGTGTTTTTATTGGGAGCAGAAATTGGGGATGGATATTTTCGATGCAGTTTTGTTTGATTACAAAGAATATACAAAGCCTGTTTGTCTGAATGCAGAGGGAATGAAAAAGCAGGAAAGAGCTTCTTTTGCTCACAGCATCAGGAACAGTTTTTTCAGCCTGCACCCCATGCCCAATATACTTCTCCCCAGATTCAGGGTCACCCACACACTTGCAGCTGCTTAATAATCCTATCTCTTACTCAGTCTGTTCTCCGTTTCTGTGGCTTCTCTCCCCACCCCACTTGGTTACAATGCCCGGTTGAACCCGCCTCCCACTTGGGCAGATTATATTAGGCTTTGTCTTAGGTGTGGCCCATTAACTGTCTCTCCTTCAGGTGATTTAAAGCAGACTTGAAGAAGAGCTCTGTGAAGCTTGAAACCTTGTTCCTTCCACCAATGGAAGTTGGTCTCATAAAAGATATCACCTCACCTACCTTAGAATTGTAGTACTGGAAGGGACCTCGAGAGCTCATCTAGTTCAGACCCCTACACTCGTGGCAGGAATAAGTATAATTTAGAACATCCTTGACAAGTGTTAGTCTAACCTGATCTTAAAAATCTCCAATGATGGAGATTGCATAGTCTCCCTAGGCAATTTATTTCAGTGCTTAGCCACCCTGACAGGAAGTTTTTCCTAATGTCCAACCTAAACTGTCCTTGCTGCAATTTAAGCCCCTTGCTTCTTGTCCTATCCTCTGAGGTTAAGGAGAACAATTTTTCTCCCTCCTCCTTCTAACAATCTTTTATGTACTTGAAAATTGTTACCATGTCTCCTCTGTCTTCTGTTCTCTTCAAACTAAACAAACTCAGTTTTTTCAGTCTTCCCTCATAGGTCATGTTTTCTAGACCTTTAATCATCTTTGTTGCTCTTCCCTGGACTTTCTCCAGTTTGTCCACCTCTTTCCTGAAATGTGGCACCTAGAACTGGACAAAATACTCTCTGGGAATGGTTTTCCAACTAGTTATGCATCCTCCTTATAGTTGTATTTCCCAGTTTGTTTATGAAAAGGTCATGTGAGACAGTGTCAAAAGCCTGCTGAAGTCAAGATATACCACATCTAACGCTTCCCCCATCCACAAGGCTTCTTACCTTGTCAAAGAAAGCTATTAGGTTGGTTTGACACAATTTGTTCTTGACAAATCCATGCTGACTGTTACTTATCTTGTTATCTTTTAGATGTTTGCAAATTGATTGCTTAATTACTTGCTCCATTATCTTTCTGGGCACTGAAGTTAAGCTTAACTGGTCTGTAATTCCCCAGGTTGTCCTTATTTCCCTTTTTATAGATTGGCACTCTATTTGCCCTTTTCCAGTCCTCCAGAATCTCTCCTGTCTTCCATGACTTTTCAAAGATAATCGCTAATGGCTCAGATATCTCCTCAGTCAGCTCCTTGAGTGTTCTATGGTGTATTTCATCAGGCTGTGGTGACTTGAAGACATCTAACTTGTCTAAGTAATTTTTAACTTGTTCTTTCCCTATTTTAGCCTCTGATCCTACCTCAAATTCACTGGCATTCACTATGTTAGACGTCCAATCGCTACTAACCTATTTGGTGAAAACTGAAACAAAAAAGTCATTTAGCACTTCTGCCGTTTCCACATGTTCTGTTGTTGTTTTTTTGCCTCTCATTCAGAAACAGGTCTATCCTGTCCTTGATCTTCCTCTTGCTTCTAATGTGTTTGTAGAATATTTTCTTGTTACCCTTTATGTCTCTATCTAGCTAGTTCAATCTGATTTTGTGCCTTGGCCTTTCTAATTTCGTCCCTACATATTTGTGTTGTTTGTTTATATTTATCCTTTGTCATTTGTCTCGTTTCTACTTTTTGTAGGACTCTCTTTGAGTTTCAGATTATTGAAGATCTCCTGGTTAAAACAGGGCGGTCTACTTGCCATACTTCCTATCTTTCCTACACGGTGGGATACTTTGCTCTTGTGTCCTTAATAATGTGTCTTGGAAAAACTGCCAAATCTCTTGAACTATTTTTACCTTTTGACTGGCTTCCCATAGGATTTTACCTTCAACTTCCTGAGTTTGCTGAAGTCTGCCTTCTTGAAATCTATTGTCTTTATTTTGCTGTTCTCCCTCCTACCATTCCTTAGAATCATGAACTCTACCATTTCATGATCACTTTCACCCAAGCTGCCTTCCGCTTTCAAATTCTCAACCAGTTTCTCCCTATTTGTCAAAATCAAATCTAGACCAGCCTCTCCCGATAGCTTTTTCCACCTTCTGACATAAAAAATTGGTCTCCAATACATTTCAGGAATCTACTGGATAATCTGTGCCCTCCTGTGTTATTTTCCCAACAGATGGGTAGTTGAAGTCCCCTATCACCACCAAGTCCTGTGCTTTGGATGATTTTGTTAGTTGTTTACAAAAAGCCGCATCCACCTCTCCTTCCTGACTAGGTGATCCGTAGTAGATCCCTACCATGACATCACCCTTGTTTTTACCCCTTTTATCCTTACCCAGAGACTTTCAGCAAGTCTGTCTCCTGTTTCCATCTCAACCTCAGTCCAAGTGTGTACATTTTTTAATACATAAGGCAACATCTCCTCCCTTTTTTCCCTGCCGGTCCTTCCTGAGCAAGCTATACCCTTCTATACCAATATTCCAGTCATGCATATTATCCCACCAAGTCTTTATGATGCCAACTATGTCATAGTGGTGTTTATTAACTAGCATTTAAAGTTCTTCTTGCTTATTCCCCATACTCCTTGCATTAATATACAGACATCTGAGATTTTGATTTCCACACTATGCTCTCTCTTGTCTCTCCCTTATGCTTATTATAAGGTCCATGCTTTCCCCAGATTCTGACCCTTCTCCCAGGTTTCCAAGTTTTTGACTTACCTGTGGGCTTTGGTCACCTACCCCTGTCGAACCTAGTTTGAAGCCCTCGTCACTAGGTTAGCCAGTCTGTATCCAAATATGCTCTTCCCCTTCCTTGCTAAGTGGACCCATCTCTGCTTAGCAGTCCTTCTTCCTGGAACAGCATCCCATGGTCAAGGAAGGCAAAGCCCTCCTGGTGACACCATCCTTTCAACCAGGCATTTATCTCCAGGATGTATCTGTCCCTGCTGGGGCCCCTATCCTTGACCAGAAAGATTGAAGAGAACACCACCTGCACCCCCAAACCTTCACCCTTGTTCCCAGAGCCCTGTAATCACTTCTGATTTGCTCAGGGTCATACCTTGCAGGATCATTAATGCCCACATGGATGAGTAGCATGGGGTAGTAATCAGAGGGCCGGATGATCCTTGACAGTCTCTCCGTAACATCTCAGATATGGGTCCCTGGCAGGCAGCATTCCTCCTGGGATTCCATGTCAGGCTGGCAGATGGGTGCCTCCATCCCCCTTCAAAAGAGAGTCACCAACCACCACTACCCTACGTTTGTCTCTCTTAAATGGGACATTTATTCACACATCAGTTGAAAGAGTTTTTAACTCAACCCATAACAAGATTTCACCCACCTCATAACGATACCTTGCTGAACTGGAACTTTAATCAGTAGTCCTGAAAGCAGTTCACACAAGCGGGTAAATATTATTATTTTATAGAGGAACCATTGAGGGCACAGGGTGGCTAAGGGATTTGCCCCAAGTCACACAGATAATCAGGGCTAGAGCTGGAAATCAAACCCAATCTAATGATTCCTCATCCAGTGCCTTACCCTCTTGATCACACTTCCCAGCTCCCTTAAATTATGCCAGCCTACACTCATGCTGATGCACATCTCCATATCTGACTGCCACCTCCTATATGACATGACATATAGTTCTCCGTAAGAATAATCATATTTCTAGTCCATAGCATTCAAGCTTACATTTTACTCCTTCAAATGAACCCAGTGTGGAAGGACATTCAGAATATTTCTCTTTCCAGGCATAGAGACGTGCACTTGCCTAATCATATTATTAAAGCATAGTCAAATTCCCAACCTGAGGGTATCTATTTATAAATAAAAGAACATTTTCTAGCCTCCAGTGGTGTAAATTAATGTAAATGCTATTGTTATGCTTATGCCTTACAGTGATGACTACAGGAAATTCAGAATGTTCTCTTTGTGCGTGTGAGAGAGATGGTTCTAATGATGCCAATGACAGAATGAGATTCCTAGCCTTGCATAATCTGTCTTTGAAAAGTGTCCTCCAGAGATTCTTAAGAGCACTGTTACTTCCTGCTGAAAGGCCACTGTCCTTAACACGTGGTTCAGGAATTCTGTATGGATCTAAGGTTGCCAAATCAGAGTTGATGAGCAAGTATTTTGCGGGGCTCTGATCTCACCATGGGAATTGGGAGCTGCCAGTATCTAATTTGCAGGACAAGTCCAAATGATTTTGTCGTGTCCATTAAAAATGAAATTAAAATATTAGTCCCATGATAAAACTGTTAGGGCAAAGGTCCAAAGTCCAGTCTGTATGTCAGGTGACTCAGAAGGGAGGTGCAAAAGCAGCTGAAGGCTCAACTTCACATTCCTTTTTCCTGAAATGACTGGTTGCCAGACTTTTCCCTGATGGTTGGGCTAATGTAGACAGCTGTCAGTGGCCCCAGGTGGCTGTTACTTCTGCCAGGGATTGTTGGGTTACAGGATTATGTTAACTCAAAGGCTTTCTCTCCTTTTCTATGCTAGAAACCAAAGTAACTCACCAGTGAGTGTGTCTTACAAGTCCATCGCTGTTCTGGTCTGCAGAGGACGTGTGTTGTTACAACCCCCAAGTCTGGCTTTCTAATGCAAGCTGCAGTAGCTCATGCTTTTAGCTTTGTAGGTTCCCTGCTCAATCCCTGGTCTGTCGTCCAAGACATCTGCCATTACACCAGGATTTGGGAGTGGAGGTTCATAGGCGCACTAGTTCTCTCTTGGGAGTTTGTGCACGTGTGCACCTGCATCCTCGCAGCGATTGGCCTTCAGAAGAATCCACTGCAGTGGACTTTCTCTAGATTGAGTCGATCTGAGAGAAAAACATGGCCCGGTATTATAAGCAGCTGGGCGATATCTATTCCAGCTTCTTCCTCTGACTGAATGGTGACTATTCTGTGTATGAAGTGGTATCTGCGGATGCCTTTGGAACAAGTAGCTTTACTTACCTATCTCTAAAATAAAACATTCTTTTATCAGCATTTTGTATTGTAGAAAAGAGCAGCGGAAGGGGCAGGAAAAGAGGGGTCTCCAAATGTAAGCTGGCCCTTTAAGAGGTTTGTTGCAGGTGTAGCCTGCCTTTCCAGGTGAAAAGAGGAGGAGGGAGAGGGTGGGGGCAACTCCCATGATGGGACCATGTGACTCAGAACGTGGCCTGCTGGGAGATAAAAAGGCACGGAGAAAGTTTATTTGTAGTTCTGAAACAGGAGAGTGTAGTTTACAGAAGCTAGTGAGAAACGGTGGAGTTCAGGGAGGCAGACTACTAGAAAGAGGGCAGGTGATGTTCTCCAGAACTACTGGGTGAAAGATCTGGGAGAGGAGGGCCTTGCAGGGAACAGGAGCGCGCTAGGTGAGAAGTCCTTGCTGGGAGTTCCACAAAGGACTGTGATCCTGGAAGCAGAGTTAGCAGGAAGCGGAAGCTGGGCTGGAAAGGCTTTTGAATCAAGAGCTATATGGATGATGAAAGTACTAAGCAAGCCAGGGAAAAGAGGCCTGGAAGGCTTTAAGTGTTCTTTTTTGCTAATAAACCACATGCAGAAGGGCAGCAGTGAAAACACCAGTTGGTGGTGATTGGTTTGACGTGAGATAGAAGGTGAACTGAGGCAGCAGATAAGCTCTGGTGCTGGAGTCCAGTTCATTGCTAGTGTAACTCTACTGAAGGCAAAGGAGCTAAACCAGGGATGAGTTGAGCCATAGATTATGGAAGCAGTCAACCTGCATGTAATCTGTAGTCTTTGAAAAGCCAGTGGAGATTGAAATGGCGAGACACATCAAGATAATGACTTCCATGCTCCAAACCCCTCAAATGCAGACCAATAACTTAATAAAACTGATCTGTCTCTCTGACATCTGTTGCTTATCCAGAAATTCTTTTGGATTTGACCTAAACATACAACTGATGGTAATTCACAAACATTCTTCTGACGCTGTCAGCTTGAATGCTTTGGAATTGTGTTAGCAGGGGTCTTGGTAGGATCTCTCTTTAAAACAACCTTTGCTTCCTTGTTGGTGGGGGTGCTCTAGATTTGTGATACCTAGCAACCACAACCACCATTTATTGGGTTGTGTTAGGCAACATGTCAGATCCTCAGAAATGTAGAGCAGTAGTTTTGTGTTTAGCAGCTGAAGTAACACAAAAATAAGACCCAATATATTGAATATTTCATTGTTTGTATGCAAATTTTGTGATTTTCGAATGCTTTGACTGGCAGTACTGCAGAGGTCTATCTGAACGGAATTTACTGCAGCCTCACATCGATAAGGGGATGTGAGACATGGTAGCACCAACCATTTTTGGGAGGCAATTCTATGTGCTAGTGCCATGGTCTCAATCAGCAACTAAAGAAATGTTGTAATTCATGCCTGGAAGCATCAGATCCTGTAGTCAGAAACCTGAGAAAATGTTTGGAGAAAGGCAAATCTATTCGCTGTCATATAAGGTTACGTGAAAGAGCAGGTGACAGGTAAAGAGAGGAACTGTGCTCGGAAAAGATAGCAACAAGGAACTGGGAGAGCCAGACTACCATACATAACTTAGTGCAGAAGCATGGGACGCTCCACTTTGCATTGCAGCCTTATTGGAGGAAAATCTGCAAGGGTTGGCAAACCGTCACTCACTTTAAACTTTGTTTTGCAGCTCCTCCTTGAAGAGAACTTGTCATCCAGAGAGGAAGTGGAAATGCTACTCCTAGATCAGGTAGGACTGCTCTGACGCAGAAGGGGGGGGGGGAAATTGTGGGACACTTATTCCATTATAAACTCCCAGAGTTCAAATCCTTGGAAGCGAGTGAAACTTGATGTTCCTGATATAAAATAAGTGTGCTTTGCATCAGGGAGGAACAACCCTTTGCTTTAGATTGATGCTTATGATGAATACTTGTTATATTTTAGATAGAAATGAGGTGTGGGGCTTTGTCGATATGTGATTTGTTTGTGCATGATGATTCCGATATGTTTGTGCTTCACTGGGCTTTTGTGAACACGGCCTTCATTGGAGGAAGGCTGAGTGGTGTCTCAGGGCCAGAGTCAGCTTTATTACATCACTATAAACCTGGAGTAACACAACTTGAGAGCAGTTCATTTGAGTTGTTGTAGATTTACATAGAGGCAGGAAAGATTTGGCCTTGCATCTCGATAGTTCGTGTTGATAAGAATACCATACCTCCAGTGCCACCTTTAATTTTGTTTATCTCTGTGTTTCACCTTAACAAAGATTTATTTTGCCATCTTCAAGATTAGTGATTAAACTTGGGCTGGTGTAGTACTTACCAGTGTATCGCTGTGTCTGGTTGTGCTAACAGAAAGAATACAGGTTGATAAGCAAAACCACAAGAGCGGAGTGGTTTTTGTGTTTGTGTGGCTGTCTAAAATACATGCATTTTATTCATGTTACGGGTTAAATAAATGGGACAGCTTTTGACTTGGAGGAGACACAAAGTATCAGCTAAAAAAGCCACTTCTTAAGTGGAAAGTAGGGAGCTTTCTGGAAACTTCCCCAAAGGTACCTAAAGAAGAGAGCAGCACTGAAAGAACCTTTATATAAATCCATGGATGAGTTAGTTGGGGATTGGTCCTGCTTCGAGCAGGGGCTTGGACTAGATGACCTCCTGAGGTCCCTTCCAACCCTGATATTCTGTGAATGATTCAATGAAATCAATGAAATGATTCAATGAAATCCAGTTCATAAATTGAGTTCAAGCTTGGTTATTGGTATTGTGAGTGAACTACTACATTTGATCTAACATTGGCATGGACTTGCTCTTGAATCTGTGTGTGTGTGTGTCAGAGATTCAAAATGATAATCTTCATATTGGTTCTTAGAAGTTTGGTTGTACTGAGATATTACAGTCAGGGGAAGCCTAATTACCCGCTGGGTCAGCAAGCTGGGGGTGGTTCTCTGAAAACGCGCAGCATGCAAAATAATTAACATATTTATCTCACCATTTGAGCCATTCATTGCAAGGTATTTCCTATTCAGCAGTCCCTGATATTTGCTCATTTGTACTTCTCTGGAAAACTTGTATGTGAGGATTGCATGTAGCATCAGAAACGTTAATGAAGCCTCACAACACCCCTTTGCGTTAGGTGCTGCACACAGTGTTATACCTACTTTAGGGCCTGAAGCAACTCCCACTGAAGTTTTTCTATTGACTTCAGTCAGAGTTAGGTTGGGCCCACATAGGATTAGAAATTTGAGGCACAGAGAGGTTGTCTTGCCCAAGGGCTCACAATGAGTCAGTGGCAGAGTTGAGAACGGACTTGAACCCAGGAGCCCTGATCGAGAGATGATGTGAGGCTTATTTAATGTTAGTAGAAAGTTCTTATATGAAAGGTGCTTTAAAAATGCAAAAGCAGCCGCTATTGGTTATATCAATCTCTGTAAATGCTGTAAATTCTTGGTGCTCTTTTCCCTTAGCAAAAAATAGGAGAGAAAAAGTAATGCATAAAAAACCGCCGCCACCACCACCAACCTGCATTTCAGTCATGATTAGACGTTTGCCTTGAACCAAACATTTGGTCTCAGGTTGCAGTGGGGGAGGTTTAGGTTGGATATTAGGAAAAACTTTTTCACTAGGAGGGTGGTGAAACACTGGAATGTGTTCCCTAGGGAGGTGGTGGAATCTCCTTCCTTAGAAGTTTTTAAGGTCAGGCTTGACAAAGCCCTGGCTGGGATGATTTAGTTGGGGATTGGTCCTGCTTTGAGCAGGGGGTTGGACTAGATGACCTCCTGAGGTCCCTTCCAACCCTGATATTCTATGATTCGCAAACTTCCAGGAAGTTGGAATCCAGATCCAAATGTTGTGGCTTAACCCCTATCTCTAGCCTTTTATCAACCAGATTCTCAAGTGTCCAGCATCCACAATTGGGAACAGATTTTTCACCTAAATGAGGCCCAGATTTCCAAAAGCAATAAGCACTTAAGTCCCACAGTTATACTTACAGCCAGATTTTCAGCACCCAACATATTGAGATCTCTCTTGAAAATCTAGCCATATGACCTCATTCCTGCTGAAGTGAATAGGGAAATTCCAACTTCACTGACTTCAGTGAAGCAGGATCAAGTCCTTATTGAGGCTTCTCCACAGGAGTTTGAAAAAAAACCTGGTTGGACATGCATATACATTTCTGTATGTTAAGATGAGGCTCCTGTGTGAGCACAAATATTTCTTGCATAAAATATTCACCATTCTCTGTATTAAATATTTCAGAACAATCATACATTTCTATCAGTCACTTTAATTGACACAAGCTCCTTCAGGTCTTTTTTTTGTTTGTTTTTAATAATTAAATCTTTCCGTCTTCATAAAGGGCAAAGGGGGAAAAAACAAGACAAAACATGTGATTCTGTTTTGCAATGTTCAGTCCTTTGGCAATTGCTTCTCCTTGGAGTTTCTCTTTGCCTTATGGCCCAGAGTGAAAATTCCAATCACTACTTGCCAGAAGCTGACAGTTTTCGCAAAACTTTTATCCTCCAGCAGTCCCTTTCCGAATGGTAATTCACACTTTGAACCAATAAGACAAGAACGCTCTTACTTAAGCATTAAACTTAGATCTTCGCACAGGACACAATGTTCTGTGACAAGAATAATTAGCAGTAACCTTTAGAGTCACATGGATCCCGCACAACGTGCAAGAAATTGGTATCCGCATGATTCGTATAGTGCTGGAGGTTCTATAAAGCTTTAATAAGACTGTCATACTGCGATTGGATCTAGTAGCATAGGCCCCTGGGCCTCTGGGGAGGCCCGGAGACTTCATTGGGGTCTCTGCTAGTGGATCTAATTGCAGGATCAGAGGCTTGGTATGTAATTTATTTGTCGAGATGAGGGCAAGTAAATTTCTGATCCAGGCTACAAATCGATTGCTTATTTGCCTGCTTTTTGTGGCAGGGTCTGTATTTGTGTTGCGTATTTGTTTTGTGCGTTTGTACAGCACCGAGCACCGCAGGACCTTCCGCAATACAAGTGATAAATAATGAGTGTGAAGGAATGGAAGATACCTGGTCCCAGTGAACAGGAGTTTCCACTCAGCTCAGCTTTCCCCCTCCATTTGGACCGATGCTCGGGGGAAAGACTACTTAGCGATGGCTTTAATACTTGTGAGATATTAAGGTTCTATACATGGGCCAATTGGTCCAGGTTGAGATTCAAGCCGGGGAGTTATTTTTCTGCTCATGTTAACCTATTTTGCTTTCTTATTATGAACATCTTCCCTGAAGGAAAATACTTGGCCACCTTTAATTGTGTTTATCTTTTCATCACCTGAAATAGCTTCAACCAAAGCCCAAGGTTTGCGGAACTTATTTTTCACTCCAGATCAGAACCATCATTCTTTCCTTGTTGGTTTCATAATGTATGTAACCAAGAATCCTGTTCTCAATAAACCTGAATTAATGAACCTAAAGTTTGGGTTCAGAATCAGACCAGAACCTTTTAGCTAGACCCCATCTCTTTGTCAACGGAGAGGTCCTAAAGTGACTTTGAAGGTCTGTGAGATGTTAAAAGGAGGTTCTGCTTTGTGAGGAGCAATAATTATTGCTCCCCACACATGTCAGGAGTGCCTTATCTGAATGGAACATTTTGATTTTTTTCATTCAAAATGACTTTTTTCCGAACTTTACTTTATGATTAAAAAATAAAATATAAAATAAATTCTAAATCAAAATGGAACATGACAGTTTAATTTAAATAGAACCTTTTAATTGGGAATTCATTTTTTTCAACCATTCCATTTCATGGGAAGTTTTGAACTTTCGACTGGGAACAAAAACAAATATTAAAATGTCAGAATTTTGCATGAAGCAGAAACTCTACATTTCAAGCAGCTCTGTTTAGAACCTTGTGTTTATTACTCAAACAACTTTTCAATTTCTGGCTTATTTTTCAGAAGCGTTTGGTACCTCGTTACTTAAACTCCAAATGAAGTTAATTTAAATCAACACATTTCAGTCTATACCTCATGCAAAGGGCCCAGTCTTGAACTCCTTACTCAGGCAAAAACCTCAGTCGAGTCAATGGGAGTCTTGCCTGAGCAAAAATTTCAGGACTTTACTCTTGTACTGCTCCCATCACAGTGGTATCTGAATGCACCGGGGATGAATTCCTGGCCCGGCTGCAGCCAATGATTTTGCCAATCACTTCATCTTGGATGAAATCCTGGGCTCACTGAAGTATCAAACTGGTTCTTGTTGAGAAATACACTTACTATCCTTATGTTGATTCCTATATCACCAATATCCCCCTCCATCCCTGCCCCCCCCCCAAAAAAAACCCCCAAAACCCACACCAAAAGCCCATCATCCAGAAAAATAAACACACACACACATCAACTTTGGGAGGCTGGGAAACCAACATATTCTTTGCTGGATCCAAAGTGCTTCTCTTTCCTTATGAGGCCTGTAATGATAGTGCAGTGATGACAACTTAATGATAGCAGCCCCGATGACGCCATTCAGAGCCAAGTAGGTGAAGATTACACATTTATTTTGAAAAATAATCATGCAGTTAATTATAGCACTTGACTTTTGTCCTTCCCTTGCCTGGGTTCTTGGGGAGGTTGGTTCGCTCAGCTCGTAAAATACTGCGCCAGTTAGTGTAAAGGTCAAAAGACTCTTGTATTATGATTTGTAATTGCTGGTAATATTGAGTACAATAATTGCAGCATCATTTTAGGTTATTTAACTCATTGCTTTAGCTTTCCTATTTGCATTGTAAATTCTATTCTCTTGTGTACCTACAAGTGCCTCCTTCCTGTTCTTTTGGTAGGGAAAGCCATAAACCAAGAGCCAAGACTCAAACCCTTCTCAAGCTATTCAGATTTAGATCCAAACTTTCTCAGAAATTTGAGGCTCAGGTTCATTACTGTGAAGTGGTCTCTGCCTGTGTTGTGTGGATTGGGAAATGTTCCCCCACTCCTAGCCCAGTACAGTATCAAGTGCAGTCTTCTAAACTACCTCCATTCTGGTGTCTTGGCAGAATTTGAATCCAGGACTTGAAAGCTAAAATCCAAACCAAGCCTTTGAACCTAACCATGTTCTCTTTCACTGCTGCTAATTAGAGAACCACATTAGAGCTGGGTCTCAAAATGCTGGAAAGTTCAGGGGTGTTTGAAGCTGATATTTTTGTTCATGCCCATCTGTGTTTCTCCAGTAGCCTTTTTCTATCCATCTATGTATCTTATGGTTTTGTACTGCCAAACATCACGGTAGTATCTGAGCTCCTTTGACATAAAATCGATTGGCAATAGTGCGGTCCCTAATGAACTTTACCAGTCTTTGGTTCTGGAGTTACAGAAAGCTCTGCTTGGGGAAATATTTTGTAATACTGTTAAGGTGCACCCCAGTATGAGTTGCACATTGGCCCTTACGCTATCTTGCCTGCCACAATGTATACGATGGCAGCCCTTTTTAGACAGGAGGTGTTTATTAAAGGAAAGAGTTACGACTGCAGACACGCTTCTACCCACCTTGAGTTCTAGCATTCTCTCTGTTGTTTACCAGGCCCCACCTCCTATTTGGAGCTATCTCTAAAAGCACACAGAGATATCTAGTGGCTGAATAGCATACTCCTAGTAAGTCTACATTATACTGCTCTGTACAAGCAGGGTAGCTGAGGAGTTCTTCACATGGGCTCTAACTTTCTCCTCTCCTCAGCCAAGTCTATCATGCAGTTGTAAAGGGAGAATTTTTCCCTTTCTCTGCGTATGTATTCACTTTTTTTCCCCTCCTGTGAATGATTATCTATACAAAATGCTTCAAAAGGATTCTTTCAGTTCCAGTGTTCTCAGTTCTTATTTTGTACTCATCTACAGTAATCCAGCCTACAGAGAATGAAAGCTAAGTTGAATGTATGCAAAATCTTTTTTTTTAAAATGTGCAAGAAGAAATTACTTTTCATGCAAACAAGACTCTTTGCTACACAGATGAGCTAATCACAAAGCAAACGTGTTGTTCCAGTCTGTGAATGCAACATGACCATCATAAAATGAATGATGTTTCTTAGAAATGAGATACACTTACGATTGCTCTGTTGTCATGTATATACCATTACATGGTTTTGTCTCATACATACTACCTGTACGTTTTTTATCTAGCATTCTTTGTTACAAGTGGGAGGAGAGGGAAGAATGACAAGGCCAAAACAGCTGAGGATTTAAATGGCTCTCAAAAATAAAACTAAAAGGAATCCTAGACTATCAGGGTCGGAAGAGACCTCAGGAGATCATCTAGTCCAACCCCCTGCTCAAAGCAGGACCAATCCCCAGTTTTTGCCCCCGATCCCTAAATGGCCCCCTCAATGATTGAACTCACAACCCGGGGTTTAGCAGGCCAATGCTCAAACCACTGAGGTATCCCTCCCCCAAATCAAATCAAATCAAATCTCCAAGTAACAAATAAAGATACATGAATGGAATTTTCATTCCATAGGAGATTTTTAAGTTTATTTGCATTCCAAATAGGAATGAAAAACTAAAATTTTGTAACTTCCTGCAAAATGAAAAATTCCAGGGGGGGGAGCTCACTTTGAGGCCATTAAATCATTTCATTTCAGTAACTTACAATCATTTGGTTTTGACTTTTTGTTTACATTATAATATAAATATAACATAATAAATTCAATATTTTAATATATCTACATGAAATATTTGAACATTACCAAAATGAAACGTTTTAACTTTTCCTGTTGAAAATATTGTTGAAATTGACCTGTGAAATGCTTCGGGTTTGACAAAACTGCACTATTCAATGGAAAACTGTTACATCCATTTTTTTCATCCAGATCTAGAAATGAACACCCCTCAGACAAGGCTGGTCTTGAGCAGTCCTTTCTGGGCTCCATACAGTTGCACCCTTCCTAAGGAAATGGACTACAATGATCAGATTCATCTGTATTTTTGCATTATGCCCATTCAGCTCCCTGCAGCCAGTAAATCCCTCTCGCCTAACATAGCAAGCTAGCCTCCATTGTGAAATGCGTCACACTATATATTCCTTTGTGCCTCGTGAGTGAAATGTTTAATTTCCTCTCTGGCCACTGGTTTGTCTGTGGCTTAACATTTGGGGATAGAAATCTGTCCAGACAGTTGTAGTGCACGCATGCTGTGTCTCTTCACTCCTACCTATTAACTAGTCAGCCCCACGGTAAAAAAATCTAGTTTTTAATTCATCTTCTCATTTGTTCTTCATTCTTCCCTCTTTTTGCATTGCTGACTATGGAGATGGTGGCGTAAGAGTTGAGTCTTGCAACAGGAGGGTGGTTGCGAGCACATAGAAAACCAGTTACCAATTGAGAAAAGGGCTGTTGTGTAGCTCAGTGCCTCTAGTGCTTCCATGATCCTAAATTCTCCTGGCACAACCCTCAGGGACCTGTATATGTTAAAGCACTCAGAAGGTCGGAGAAAAAGCTTATTTATTAGCTGCATGAGCATTCAGCTCAAACCAGAACTGTTCAAGTCTTGGGAAACATCTGTGTGGAGGTACTGGTATTGTTGTGTAAGTATATGGGATATTACTACACAGGCCAAGAAGGACATGGTCTCTATTGGTAGGCGGAGCTCTGGAGTGGAAGGCATAACGGGGCTGCAGCGAACAGGTTCCAATTTCCGTAATGTTAGGGTTAAAATTAACATTTTAAATACAGGCTCTCCTTCATACATTAAGAACACAATATCTAGTTACCAATAGGCATGCTCAAAGGCCTAACACTTCCATCCTCTAAGGATAAATAATGTAAATAGTATGGAAGTAATTATGCTATCATGGTGCAATCACCACTGTTTCAATTTAACCCTCGTGTAAGCAGTTTCAGCATGACTGGTTTCAGTAAATCTGCACATGTTTACTCAAGAGCTGGATATTAAAGATATCATATTCTCTTAAAATAGGGTGACCAGATGTCCTGTTTTTATAGGGGCAGTCCCGTTTTTTGGGACTTGATCTTAAATAGGTGCCTATTACCCCCCACCCCATGTCCTGTTTTTTCACAGTTGCTATCTGGTCACCCTATCTTAAAATTGTTTTAGGTTGTAAGTGACTTGAGGAGGGGCCTTTGTATTTCTTTGTTCCGTGCAGTGGTTGAAACATGGTTGAAGCCATCGGAGATCAACTAATAATAGGAAATGATCACTCTGGCATTATATTAAATGCAACTGGGAAACCAATGAAAACTTGGCTTCTACATATTGAGATTTGTTTCCTTTGGAAGAGAATTAGCCAATGCAAGAGGCTGTTATGGCTGATTTAGCACTTCTGCAAAATGCCTTTTGTGTCTCAACAGTTGAGTCCTTTGAGTAAGAGTTTAGTTAACGTATAAACAGAGGAGCAGAGGAATTACCATATGTCATCAGAGAAGAGATCCATCTAGTCTCGGGTAACCGAAAAGCAAGTGTGAAAAATTGGGACAGGAGTGGGGGTTAATAGGCACCTATACAGTATAAGAAAAAGCCCTGAATATCGGGACTGTCCCTATAAAATCAGGACATCTGGTCACCCTAATCTAGTCAAATAGTCTCTGACAGTGGCCAGTACTTTAAGCAAAAGGTGCATGAATCCGCATTAAACAATGAATGAATAATCTGCATGGGTCGGGCGGGGGGGAGGGAGAGTTCTTAAACCTCATTGGTTACTGGTTGATTTAATGCCTTGAAGTATCATGGTTTATATCTCCGATGCATCTTTATCATGTCTGTGGATGTTCACTTTAACCATATACATGTCTATTTATTTACTTTTAATTCTATTAAGATTTTTGTCCTAAATAATAGCTTATAGTTCATTACAAAATATAATTTGCATATCAAATTATATTACCCACTTTATTCTGTTGCATGTACATCTGTTTCATTTTTCAGTGCAAGTATTGTACCTCATTAAAAAAAAATATTGACCTACTATGGAAGGCTTTGGGTATCAAAATACCTCAGATACTATATTTCCCAGCACTAATTAAAACAGTGGTCCACTGCAGTAATAAACATCTTATACCAAATGTGATGGGACAATTTATAAATGCCTTTATTCTATTAAGTGTTTGTCTTCATAAATGTGATCCATAGGAACAATAATGTTTTAAGACTTTACGATAGCTAGTTTTCTACCACTTTAGAAGTTAGCCTGTTGATAGCGGATGCACTGCCATTACTATTTAATGGTGTTGTTAAATATTCATATTAGGATAATAGTAGTTGAGATCGGGGCCCATTGTCCTTAGCATTATAGAAACACATAAGGAGACATAGTTTTACACTTACACACACACAGAATAAGGTCCCTGGTTAGGAAAGCAGTTAAGCACAGGCTTAAGTTTGTCGCTATTCAGGAAAGTGCTTAAATATGTGTTTAACTTCCGCTGAAGTCACTGGGACTTAAACACGTTGTTAGGGTAGTAGAGCATGCACTTAAATGCTTTCCTGAATTGCATATTGTTGAATCTTGCAAATATTTATGCCTATGAGTCATCCCATTGAGTTCAGATGTGTAAGTGTTTGCAGGATTGTGGCATGAGACATTAAAATGTATGTTCCTAACTAATGTTTCAGTGACAAAACCTTTGTTGGACTACAAAGTCCTGCTTTATTGAAGTAATATTCTCAATGTGGCTTGGGATACTGGTAGTGTAGATTGCTAAGTTTCAGAGTAACAGCCGTGTTAGTCTGTATTCGCAAAAAGAAAAGGAGTACTTGTGGCACCTTAGAGACTAACCAATTTATTTGAGCATAAGCTTTCGTGAGCTACAGCTCACTTCATCGGATGCATACTGTGGAAAATACAGAAGATGTTTGTTTTTATACACACAAATCATGAAAAAATGGGTGTTTATCACTACAAAAGGTTTTCTCTCCCCCCCACCCCACTCTCCTGCTGGTAATAGCTTATCTAAAGTGATCACTCTCCTTACAATGTGTATGATAATTAAGGTGGGCCATTTCCAGCACAAATCCAGGGTTTAACAAGGACGTGTGAGGAAGGGGGCAGGAGGCTCCGGTATAGGGTGGTGTTTATGTGACTGTCGTTTATTAGCATTGTAGTGTCCAGGAAGTGGATCTCTTGTGTGGACTGGACCAGGCTGAGGTTGATGGTGGGATGGAAATTGTTGAAATCATGGTGGAATTTCTCAAGAGCTTCTTTTCCATGGGTCCAGATGATGAAGGTGTCATCAATATAGCGCAAGTAGAGTAGGGGCGTTAGGAGACAAGAGCTGAGGAAGCGTTGTTCTAAGTCAGCCATAAAAATGTTGGCATACTGAGGGGCCATACGGGTACCCATAGCAGTGCCGCTGATTTGAAGGTATACATTGTCCCCAAATGTAAAATAGTTATGGGTAAGGGCAAAGTCACAAAGATTGACACTTCCTGGACACTACAGTGCTAATAAACGATGGTTACATAAACACCACGCTATACCGGAAACCTACTGACCGCTATTCATACCTACATGCCTCCAGCTTTTACCCTGACCACACCACACGATCCATTGTCTACAGCCAAGCTCTGCGATACAACCGCATTTGCTCCAACCCTCAGACAGAGACAAACACCTACAAGATCTCTATCAAGCATTCTTACAACTACAATACCCACCTGCGGAAGTGAAGAAACAGATTGATAGAGCCAGAAGAGTTCCCAGAAGTCACCTACTACAGGACAGGCCTAACAAAGAAAATAACAGAACGCCACTAGCCGTCACCTTCAGCCCCCAACTAAAACCCCTCCAACGCATTATCAAGGATCTACAACCTATCCTGAAGGATGACCCAACACTCTCACAAATCTTGGGAGACAGGCCAGTCCTTGCCTACAGACAGCCCCCCAACCTGAAGCGAATACTCACCAACAACCACATACCACACAACAGAACCACTAACCCAGGAACCTATCCTTGCAACAAAGCCTGTTGCCAACTGTGCCCACATATCTATTCAGGGGACACCATCGTAGGGCCTAATCACATCAGCCACACTATCAGAGGCTCGTTCACCTGCACATCCACCAATGTGATATATGCCATCATGTGCCAGCAATGCCCCTCTGCCATATAAATTGGTCAAACTGGACAGTCTCTACGTAAAAGAATAAATGGACACAAATCAGATGTCAAGAATTATAACTTTCATAAACGAGTCAGAGAACACTTCAATCTCTCTGGTCATGCGATTACAGACATGAAAGTTGCGATACTACAACAGAAAAACTTCAGATCCAGACTCCAGTGAGAGACTGCTGAATTGGAATACATTTGCAAATTGGATACAATTAACTTAGGCTTGAATAGAGACTGGGAGTGGCTAAGTCATTATGCAAAGTAACCTATTTCCCCTTTTCAGAGTAACAGCCGTGTTAGTCTGTATTCGCAAAAAGAAAAGGCTGAGCTGTAGCTCACGAAAGCTTATGCTCAAATAAATTGGTTAGTCTCTAAGGTGCTACAAGTACTCCTTTTCTTTTTGCTATTTCCCCTTGTTTTCCTAACACCCCCCGCCCTCCCCTTCCTCAGACGTTCTTGTTAAACCCTCGATTTGTGCTGGAAATGGCCCACCTTGATTATCATACACATTGTAAGGAGAGTGATCACTTTAGATAAGCTATTACCAGCAGGAGAGTAGGGTGGGGGGAGAGAAAACCTTTTGTAGTGATAAACACCCATTTTTTCATGATTTGTGTGTATAAAAACAAACATCTTCTGTATTTTCCACAGTATGCATCCAATGAAGTGAGCTGTAGCTCACGAAAGCTTATGCTCAAATAAATTGGTTAGTCTCTAAGAAGCCACAAGTACTCCTTTTCTAGATTGCTAATGTAATTGTAACTACCAAGATCAATGCTGGAAAATGTGTGGTACCTATATCAAGATTGATCATTACATCCTTCTTATTATGTAGTACTGAAAAGTCCCTGTCAAGAAGATCAGGGACCAATTGCTAGGCTTTGTAAAACATTTAGAGAGACTGTCCCTGTCCTAAATATCTTTTATAATGTAAATAGGCAAGGCAGACAATGGAAGGTGGAACACACACAGAATGGCAAAGAGACTTGCCTAAGGTCACATAGCAAGTCAGTAGCAGAGCAGGGAACAGAATAAAGGTCTCCTTACTCCCAGTCCAATGCCCTATTCACTGAATCATGTTGGATCATTTAAGCTTTTTCTGTTTGTCTAGATAGCTTTTGAAGCATCCAGCCGTGGCTGCTTTTGGGGACAGGATTTTAGACTAGGTGGGCCATAGCCCTTTCCTTCTATGGGACTAGGTTTTGTCCTTATCGCTTCTTCCTGCCTACTACTGGTGTTCAGTTTCAAGATACTGGACTGGCTGTTTTGAAAGTTACCATTCTAAAAGAGCTTTTATTTAATTGGCCACCTCATTTTTGTAATTTCAGTCACATTTCTCCCAACTAGTAAGATCAGAACATGGTCTGAACTGTGTGCATGTAATGAAGCTCAGTAAATGATAGAACTTTCAAAGGAATCAATGGAACATCAAACCCTTTTTTAAAGATGGCTTCCTAATTTGAACACTTTTAATTGTAGCTCTCTTAAAAAGACCTGTCTCATATTTATCTCATGGCTACCTCATGCTTCTGTCTGTTCAATCAGCATGTTTCCTCTCATCTTGTACTTGGGTTGTAAGATCAGTGTCTACCACAATAGGGCCCTGATCCCTGACTGGAACCGTGAGGTGTTTTTGCGATGCAAACAATGTAATACCTAGACCTCATATAGCACATCTCAAAGCATGTTACAGGGTAGGTCTGTATCATTATCCCCATTTTACTGATAGGGACATGGACGCACAGAGAGAGGGGGAAGCATTTTGTCCAAGGTCAGTAGCAGAACTGGAAATACAACCCAGATCTCCTGAGTCCCAGTCTAGTGTGCTATCCACTAGGTCACACTGATATTTTGGATTTGCTAGAATAGTCCTTTTTGAGTCAATATTCAGCAGCACAAAATTTAACCTAGCAAATAAAAGAGACATGGCACTTCAAAATCCAGATGCAAATTTGTGATTTAATACCCAAACATTTTTATTACCATTTGTATTACAGTAGGACCCAGAGGTCCCAATGATACTATGCCAGATATTCTGTAGGCATCTAGTGAGAGACAGTGCCTGCCCTGAAGATCTTATTAGCTCTATACACAAGGCAAAGGGTGAGAAGGGGAAACAGACAGAGCAGTTAAGTGAATTGACCAAGATCACAAAGAAGGTCAATGTCAGAGTTGTGAATAGAACTCAGTCTCCTGACCCTGCCTCCACTCAACCCTATGTTCTCCAAAATGTTTGGATCTAGCTTTGGCAAAGCATCTTCCAGAGGGTGTTTGAATACGTATATCTTGATCAGAGTTTAGACTTTCCAAATTTGCAATGTGGGCACTGTTCAGATCTGGGGGCTTGGTTTGGGACTCCTCATTCTTTATGCTATCTGAACTGGTTTGTATGT
This sequence comes from Chelonia mydas, assembly GCF_015237465.2. Classification (NCBI taxonomy): domain Eukaryota; kingdom Metazoa; phylum Chordata; order Testudines; family Cheloniidae; genus Chelonia; species Chelonia mydas. The sequence continues at coordinate 9,169,353 of NC_057859.1, read as the reverse complement.
GACTGACTATGGGCCAGATGGAGCTGGCCTAGGCTGTATATCTCTGAGCCAGTATGGGCCAGATTGTGATTGGCCCTTGCCTGGTTTGTCCCAGAAGTCTCCCTGCCTTATTGCACAAGAGTAAATCACAGTAGCAGTCCCTGTAAGCAGCTGCTCACCTCTTGCTCTGTCCTGGGAGCAAATCCCTTGGAAAGCATCATAGGAACCAGCACACGGGGAGGGAAGTGATCTTGTGGATGATGTGTTCAACCCTCCCTTTCCCACCTCCTAGCTATACAAAGCCAGCCCTAAGAGAGACTGTGTTTCCTGAGGAGTAGTGTAGCCCTGCACCAGCCCTGTACAAGGCTTTGTGCAGACTGATCTGCTACGCAGTTGGCTTGTGTGACGGCCAGCAACAGGGACTGAACTGGGGATCTCCAGTGCTAAAAACATGAGTCTCCAGTGTTTAAGACAAATTGGCAGCCTTTTAAGTGCAGAGCTGTAATAGATCCATATCATCTGTGAATTGGGCTCAGAAGGGGGCACATAACAGTTTATAACCAGTGGGTTACACCTGCACCTTGTGTTGTCGAATTCACATTGGTGTAAATAACATCTGATATCAAATCAGAAGGGTATCATTTAACATCCACTTTGCGCTGGTGTAAATACCTACGCAAGGTGCACAACAAAAGTCAATCTATCCCTCTAGAAAGTTCCCAGAGACCTTGGAGATGGCTGTAATATGCAAACCTAGATCTATGTTGCCCATAAAATACACGGGTGGATTTTGTGCTGGAAAACTCCCGTTTATAATCTTCAATTGATACAATGAAACAATACCAGCACCCTTGATATTTAGTGCAACCCAGCATAGGGAACAATGCAATTTCGCTGGGAAGTTCAGATTTTCAAAATCTTCTTATCTTCCCGCACTGACGTCAGTTGTGAACAAGAATAAGAATTCCCCTCCTAACACTGTGTAGTGATATGAAATGTCAGATTTTATTATGTACATCTGTTTGAGTGGGTTTAAAATGACAGCTTTGAAAATGAAAAAGAGGATCTGGCCACAGCTTTCAGTAGCACTAGGCAGCAGTTGGTCTTGATTGATCATTTACTTTTTATGATGTGCTAAACTGGGAGTATTAGTGGCTCTTGATTTGGTTTTATTTTAAAGAGTAATTGAAGGTTAAAATTCAGTGCAGCAGCAGGTAAGTGGTTCCAGGACTAATCCTGAGCAGGACCTATATTCGATGGAAGTGGTAGACGCTCAATGTCTTTTAGCATCGCTTCCATCAGGAGTCGTGGCCAAGCAGCTATTAAAGTTTCACCTGCGAGTGTAGAGGAAATATGGTCTGGTGGATAAGGTGCTGGATTATGACTCTGGGTTCAATTCCCTCCTCTCTGATACCTTGTATGACCTTGACTGAAAAGCATTTATCTTCCTGATCCTGAGTTCCCCATCTGTAAAACAGGCATGGTAAATCTTCCCTTTGTCCGTCTTGTCCGTTTAGATTGTCAGGGCAGGGGCTCATTGTGTGTTTTGTATAGTGCTGATCTTGACTCTACTACAAGTAATAAATAGTGAGGGAGGGCACTCGTGACAAAGAAGAGGGTATTGTATATTGTGCCCGAGGTGTTCTTTGTACTAAGTATGGGGAACACCGCAAAGACTGAGGTAACCGTATGTATTTATCTAAGACAAACATAGGAAGTTGTTAAGAGTAACTGTCCTATGTTTTGTTCGGATGCTCATGTTCAGTGACTACTACTGAGTGTGAGGTAAGGATAACAAGGGAAATTAGAATTACTTAAGTTGGATGCTCTTTGGAGCTCTTTCTGTTCTGTTTGTACAACACCTAGCACAACAGGGTCCTGTGCATGACTGGAACTTTTAATGATATTGCAGTACAACTAAAAGAATACGTGTGCAACAGTTCTTATTTTGTTTAAGTTGGTTCAGCCTTTCAATGGCCATTATCAGACACGTAAGTGTTGAAATCCTGACCCCATTTGAAATCAGTGGGAGTTCTGCTATAGACTTCCATTGAATCAGGATTTCACCCATGATACTGTACTAGAGACCATCAAAGCTTAGGCCTGGTCTACACTGCGTGGGGGGAGGAGGGGGAATTGATGTAAGTTACGCAACTTCAGCTACGTGAATAATGTAGCTGAAGTCAATGTATCTTCACTGCGGTAAGTCTACTGCTGACGCTGCCCCGTCAACTCCGCCTGCACCTCTCGCTCCAGAGTCGACGGGAGAGCACTCGGCAGTCGATTTATCGCGTCTTCACTAGATGCGATAAATCGACCCCTGCTGGATCGATCACTTCAGAGGTAAGTGTAGACATGCCCTTAGTACAGATAATAGCACAGAGGTGAATCTGAGTCACAAAGGTCCTGGGAGCCCTGGAGGATTTATCTCAGAATAGATTTTGCCATGTACGTTTATCTATATGGCCCTGCCAATGGAGCTTAACCCAGACTAGAAGTTGGGCTTCTGAAGATGCATGGGCGCTTTGTGTTTTAGTTCAAGCATTGCTGTGGAAAGCAGAGATGGAATATTACAGGTTAGGAAAAATAAGGTGATGAAATTTCCTTGCCCAAGGTGATTTATTTGTGCCAAGCGAAAGAGCAGGAGCTAAAACGATAAGCAAAGGTGTTCCTCAAATTCATACAAATAAAACCTCACCTACACTCTAAATATCTTTCCAAGGGCTGACCTATATACAGTCTCCCTTGTTCCAAGCTGAGCTTGCCCATAACTTCCTTACAATGTCCTATTGTTACAGTCAGGGGAAATTTCTATAGTTTTGATGACAGTTTTGAACTTAACAAGAGTCCAGGAGGGGCTGGATGTTTATATGGGAAACAAGAATATCCAGAGTTTTCATAGATAAGGCTATAAAAAGGTGGCATAAAAAACTTAATTATCCAGGATTTAAGCCAGTGTCTATTGGGATGAGACTTCCATGGGGGGTAGTTTATCCCACTTCTGCTTGCTGATGAGTTTCTTGCCCCTTCCTCTGAAGCAGCTGGCCGCTGTTGGAGTGGATATACCGGACTAGATGGATCTTAGGTCAGATGCAGTTTGGCAAATCTTACCTTGATTAAAGGTTCTACCAAAGGAAAAAAAATCACAGTCCTCCCCCAATTCAAACAAGTAGAGAGCTGACTGAATTTTTCAATTTTTGAAATTAAAAGAGAGAGAGAATCCTGGGTATATTTCTGTTTATAATCATCTTTGATAACTGTACCATATTAGTCTCTCATAGCGTCATAGCGTTTGAAGCCAGAGGGGACCATTATGGTCACATAATATGACGTCAAGCATAACACATGCCGTGATTCAAGTTTCCAGCAGCTAAGGTTATATCATTTGCTTCCTCCTCGTAGCGCTTAGGAAAATTGATCTCAGCGGTGCTATGACAAAGACTTCCTCCAAAAGAAACCTGCGTACAAGGAGGCGTTGTATTAATTTAGATGGAATAAATGGGCCAAAGGTGTTAACATAACCCAGTCACTGTCCAACATTAAACAGTGTTAAACAAGGTTTGGGGTTCAGCATACAGAGACCTCAATCTCAACCGTGGCAAAAGCACCACTAAAAATCACTTTAACCTTGTTTTAAAGAGAAATAAGAGAAGGAAAAACAGTTAAATGTAAAGTCTTAATAAGGCGTTCATTTTAACAACGCGTTTTGTCCCCTTTCCCTTCAGCTGGAGAGAGATTTGAGAAGTCAAAACCCCCTCATTTGACAGTCTGTTTCATGGTATCAAAGATGATGATAGCTCTCCTTTTTGCAGAAGAGAGAAGTTAGTTCAGATGATCTGGCGCTATTGCAGCTGCTGTTGAAGTCCAAACCTATTTTATCTCAGGTGGTGGTTGGGATTCAGTTGAGTTGGTAGGGGTGGCTGTGTCATCTGGGTCCCTCTCTTTGGCCTGGTCTGGTCAGGATGAAGAAGGTCCAGGGTCGCAGGAGATGGTGACGTAGCAGCCATGATGGTAAAGGTCACTCCAGTAGCCTCCATGTATTCTTCCATCTTCCTCCTCTCCCTGTCCAAGTCTCTTTCTTTAAGGACTCAAAAAGGGCGTGGCCAATGAAATAACCCATCCCCTTATTTATCCACCAATTATGCTTAATATCCAAACACCAACTTTTGGTTCATTAATTTCTGCCTCTACATTTTCTGTTGTTACCATGCGTGATTTCAGCACAGTCCATGAGTTATATCAGCAGGCCTTTTGGTTTAGACTCACTCAGTCTGTCTCCCTTTCGTACCTTTTTGTTATGATAGGTTACTGTGACATTATTGTTAGGGGGCTTATTCCTTCACCCGCTTACTTCCCTGGTCCTTCTCGCATGAACAGAGAGCAATAATACCCAAAGTCCAAAGGTGCAAACAATTCGATGTTTATTGGGGTGAACTTCCAGCGAGTATGATTCCAGTTTCCTTCCTTAGTGTCCCCCTTCCCTGCTCTGACACCACAGAGCCTTACTTACCTGTGTCCCTGTTCCCATTCCCAGCCTTAGCAAAACATGATTCCAATTTCGCCACCCCATTCCCTGTTCCCATTCCCCCCCTTAGCAAAACATGATTCCAATTCCCCACTCCCATTCCCTGTTCCCATTCCCCCCCCCACACACTTCCCGATTGACTGCAGACTATATAGTAAAACCTGAGTTCTGCTTAGCTATACCTTAACCGATCATTTTACTGAAATTTAACTAACCAATCCTAACATATTGTAACATGATTATTTAACCAATTATATCCCACCACCTTAATTAGTTTACACCCAGCAAAATTAATTATACAGCAGACAGGAACAATCACAGAACCGGACAGAGATTATACAGACAAAGAATAGGGAAGTGGGGACTACAGTGATAGAACAAACACAGAAATGAGGATTTCACATCCCAGCTATTGATAAGTGAGTTCTTGCCAGACAGGATGCTATCAAACTAAGTTTCCTTTTACATTTTCTTGGCACTTCCCTTTCTCTAGAGGCGACAGGCATTATCAGGACAGGATTGTATTCCTAACAGCCCGATAGCACCTTATTTCAATGTGACTAGTGAGGATGTGACCGATCGCTTCCCAGCTTATGGCCGCCTCTGCTGCTTAGCCAGAGATCTTAGCCTAAGAACAGGGCCTCAGACTGTCACAGTAAGAGAAGGCCCTCACACAGATTCTTTCTTGTATACCTCTATTAGTAGCTAAATGATAAACATATACCTACATTCTTAAAGTATAGGCCGTTACAGGCAGGCCTGAATATCTATATCCTAACAATTATATATTACATAGTGAGCTCCCAATTAGAGTCAATTGGTAAACGCAGTTATAACAGAGGTACAAATCTGGAGGAACTGACTGTCTGTAATGTGTTTATCCTCACAGTACCCCTGTGAGCTAGAGAAGTTTTGTTATCCCCATTTTATAGATAATGTTCTAAATCACAGATTAAATCACTTGCCCAGGGTGCCACAGGCTTCCTGTGGCAAAGACCAAGTTGAATGTGGGTCATAGCCACTTGGATATCCTCCTTCCAGTTGGCTGAAGCTGCTCTCACCAGCCAAACCCACTCTACTTTTTCCCCTAGAAGAAATGGGATTTGTATCAGGATTAAAGGCACATTTCTGCTAAGCAAATGCCCCGCTAGGGGGTCAGGACACATGGCTTCCCAGAATTGATGCAGCGCTGAAGGTCATGGAAGTGTGCCTGGTTCAGAGCTGAAGAAGATATAAAGAAAGATAATGTCACTGAGTTAGAGGTGGGTAGTGGGTGTACATTTAGTACTTCATAGATTCCAGGGCCAGATGGGACCACTGTGATCATCCAGTCTGACCTCCTCTATAACAGGCCATGGAATTTCCCCAGAATAATTCCTACAGCATAGTAAATTGCCCACCATGTGTCAGAGGTGCTAATGAGGGAACTGCCTTCCAATTTTAGGTGAAGTTCCTAGAAATCAGTTGTGCAATGTAAGTGCAGTGAATTTATTAAATAACACTTAGGAGGGCAATTGTTAAATGTAATTGGAATCCTATCTAGGTTCTTATGCTGGGCCCCGATCACCATAGTATCTGAATGCAGGATTCTCCATTGTTTTGCAACTCATACTGTCATTTATTGCAGTGTAAAGTGGTTGTAAAATGCTACCAAATGAGAGGGTGTTAGTCACTTTGCACAGGTGTGAATGTCTCAATAAGGGGCAGGAAAATGGTACCGGCAGACAGCAAGACAGATTGCAGTGATAGGAAAAGGAAGACAAGAAACTGGACTGGATTTGCAACTAAGATTGCCAACCCTCCAGGACTGTCCTGGAGTCTCTGGGAATTTAAGATTGATCTTTCTTATGTTGTGATGAAACCTCCAGGAATATGTCCAACCAAATTTGGCACCCCTATCTGCCACATACTTCCTGTGTGACCTTGGACAATTCATTTTGTCTGCACTGTGTCTTAATTCCCATCTGTAAAATGGTGATTACACGTCCCTACTTCACAGGGATGTTGTGAGGTCAAAATCGATTAAGGATTATGAGGTACTCTGGTATTATGGTAATAGGAAACATTTACAGGCAGGAGAAGAATTAAAGCAAATGAGAACAAAACTATTCAGAGAACAAATTTCAGAGACTCTCCTGCACAGATCATGGTGGTTATGACAGACCCATCAGGAATTGCAGATTCTGTCTATTATATGTCTTCTGTCTTCTAGAGCTGTGTGAATAACATTTTTCAGTTCACTAACAATTCTGAAAAACCAAAGAAAAAATTGTCCAGGGTCAACCAAAACATTTCACTTGATCCAAACCAAACCAAAATGTTTTAATTCAATTTCAAGAATTCTTCAGTATTTTTTTTTAAATTGAAGGTAATTTTGAACTGAAAATTGTTTTGACGAGAAAAATCAAAACAAAAATGGTTTGACCTTTTTCAGAAATTTTTGGCTGGTTGGCTGTTTTTGTTTTGTTTTGTTTTTAACATAAACAATTTGTCAAAAAAGGACATGAATTCACCAAACATTGTGGTGGTGTCAAATTGATATGTTTGCCAAAAGAATGTTGGCTGAAAAATTTCACCTGTCTCCACTGTCTTTATCAGTATTACACTGGTGATATCATGAAAAAGAGAGAGGTGCTATTTAGAATGGTTCATGGGAGTGTAACTGGTAAAACGGAGAGCAAAAGAATAGAAAAATGAGAATAGAGGCTGAACATCATGATGGTGGGCTGTGGAATGGGGAAATGGCAGTACCCCATTGCATAAGACTTCTACAACCAGACGAGACAAAGCATTAAAATATACTGTAAAGAACAGTCCTGCATTTGCAGGGAGAAGATTTGGTTGATCTAATAAGTCCAGTGGGACTCTTACTCAAGTAGTCTTCAGATTTGCTCCCCAGCATATAAACTATATTGTAGGGTAACTGTTCGGAAACAGAAGTTGTAACACTGTCTGCAGCGATTCAAGATCCTGAGTACCAGCCTCATGGCAGTCCATTAGGAGCCAGGGTGCACCCCCCAAATTGGTTGAGAGTTCTCTACTTAAATTTCACCAACCAATTATCAAGTGGAAACACTGTAACAGCCTTAATGTGGAGTCCCAGACAGTCCTCTTGGGTACTCCAATCTTTCTTGCCACCCTTGTGATAGAGGGTCCCTTAGACCAAGAATCAGAGCAATATTCAGGTTACTCCCAGTCCCAAAGAACCAGTCACTTTCCCAAGGTCAGTTGCACCTTAGATCTCCTACCAAAGACCGTGCTTGTCTCCAATCCTAAAACAAACTATGTAAATATATTTATTAAATAGGAAAATTAAATTAGAGAGTTATTTACAAGGTTAAAGAAAGGAAACATTAATACACATATGAGTTACAATCTTAAGTGTCAAAAGGTAAGACAAGCTTCTATAATCAGCAGGCTGAATATGTCCATTAGTGCTAACCCAGGCTAAACACTGGGGATCTTTAGCTTCTGCCGAGAAACACCTTGCCTCCCAGAGTCCAAGCAGCAAGTGATAGTCAGTTCCTTCTTGTCAGAGGTTTTATTATCTTCTTCCCACATGCTTTTGGCTGCAAAGCTCATCTGATAGCAGGAGTCCTTTGTGTGACTCATCTTCACAGAGAGGGGGCAGAACATCAACAGAAGTCTTTTGTCCTCTTGTTGACGGTACATATGGAAATTTCAGTTGCCGTGTCCCACAATAATCTGGTAATCATGGACCTCTCCTTTTGGAAAGGGTGTCACACCGTTTTGTTGAAAATCAGCCCTTCACACTAGTTAATGTCTCTCTCCTGTCTGGCGACTTACACACAGAGGCTAACAATACAACTGCTCAAATATTAGCTGACGCCAGGGGATACAGATATTGTAAGTGAGATTAATTCATGCAGCAACTCACAAGCATTCAATAAAGTCTTGTTTTATTCTAACACCTATTTTAACTATACTAACACACAGGTGAGCCAGGCTGGTTCCAGCTCTGTATTTGCCAGTTTTCAGTTGAGATAAGGGGACCTTTACATGACCCGGCACCTGGTCTGCCAGCATCACAGAAGTATTATTAGATGTAGCTATTGAAGTCCTCCTGGCATGTAGAGGCAATAGCAGTGTTGATAAGTACTCTCTGTGGCTTTGATTAAGCATGCCTCTGTGTCTCTTCAAGGTCTAATGCATCCTAGGGGTAAGAATAATGATGGAATTAAAATGGTATAGAAAAGTGACACTGAATCTCTGCAACTGTCCAGGGAGGTCACTCATGGCACAAGTGAAAGGGTCTGGTTGAAAATGAGAAACAAACCAACAAAAAGCACAGATTAAAGTAAGAACTGTTTAGACAGACTTAATGCTGAGAATGGAGGAAGAAAGGGGGTGGGAATAGACTGAAATGCCTGGTCACTGCAGGATTATTTGACCAGCCAGGGTAGTTGAGAGATGGGTAAGAAAAGAAGGGCACAGTCCTGCATTGAGCCCTCTTGACTTTGGTGAGCTTTTGTGCACACGCAGGGTTTCAACAGCATGGGAGTCACTGAAGGATTGGGACCTAAGAAATGATACCGACAGAACAGCTGGGAGAGTTCCACAAATTGGCAAATCAGGCCACTTATTTAGGTCCCTACGTATGGATTTAGGAGCCCATTCAGAATGCATGCCTGAATGATCAATCTAAATTACTTGTATCGTTCCAATGACCATAGTATTTGAGCACCTCACACTAGCAGGGCAGTGCTATTATCTCATTTTTACAGATGGGGAACTGAGGCACAGAGAGACTAAGTGACTTGCCCAAGATCACACAGGGAGTCTGTGGTGGAGCACAGAATTGAACCTAGGTCTCCCAAGCCCCAGGTTAGTACCGTAACATGTGGACAATCCTTCCTCTCCAAATAGGCCTATTAGCACTTCTCTCACAGGAATGCTGTGACTGCAGAACTCAGCTTTTCAAAGTTGGCTGAATTGCTTGGAGATCTCTGAATGGAAGTCATTAGAGAAGTGGAAAACACTATTAATTAAGAGGAACATTGAGGTAGCTGTGTATTAGAATTCTCAGGCGTGCAGTTCTATGGTACAAAGTTAAGGAAGATCTGTCTTATTTACAGTATAAATAATCTTCTTCTAACTGCTAATTCTCCAGCTCCAGAATACGGTACGTTCCCTCACACTATAGGTCAGGTTTTGAGACAGATTCATTTCCATTTGCATAATCTTTTCAGCCCACTGTATCTCAATTAGACACCAAAGATTTAGCTTGGATCTAGTTGTGTGTCATTTATCGTTCACTTGTCTTCTCTTGGAGTTTGATTTAATCCCCTTGGTTTACTTCAAACGGCTAATTTCTCATTCACACAGTAGTTTATTTGAGAAATTTGTTCCATTGTGATTTTTGGCATTTGTATTTTCTGGGTCTTTTTTAATTGTGATATTTATTTTGTGCTTAGAGCTGTGCCACCTTCATCTACGATCTAGTAAGATTTCATCAATAAAAAAAAAAGTACCATCCAGGCCAGAACCTAGGTGGGACATCTTCACGTACTGCAGGCATCTGTGTTTGTGCTTCTATCTCTATCCTACTTCACCGTCACAGGGTAGTTGGGCCCTGTGCGTAGACCAGAGGTGGCCCAGTTGAACTAATTAAAAGGGAGTAGGGCGACACCTGGAGATATAAAGGACATGAAGAAGAGGAATTACTGGCACAGATTATGCCTGGGAGAGAGAAACTACAGAGGAGTAGAGCCAACTCCCATGGTGGGTCCCTGGAGCAAGGGGCTAGGTGTTCAGGAAGATTGCTTTGCAGCTGCTGTTTCAGAAGAGGAGCAGAGCTGGCTGAAAATGAGGACTTGTTTAGAAGGGAGCTGGCTGGGGCTGGGAAGCTGCCCAAAGCAAGATTACCAGAGACCCCCTAGGAGGGGAGGCCAGGCAGTGAAAGCCTGGGACAAATAATGAGCTGAAGGACTGTTTTGTTTTGTTTGTTTTATTAGCTTATGCTTGGACAAATAAACCTACTTAAATGACACTGGGTGAGGCAGTGTATGCATGAAAGCTGGAGAGAGGCTAGGGTTGCCAACTTTGGTTGGATTAAGTCCTGGAGATTTCATCACATGACATAATCTTAAATTAAAGATAAATGTTTAATTCCTGGAGAGTTGGCAACCCTAAGAAAGGAGTTTTTATGTCACCCTCAGCAAACACGGAAAGGCAGCATGTAGACAGGGGACTGGATTGGAACCCAACAGACCCAGGTTCTATTCCTGGCTCTGTCACTGAACTGCTGTGTGACCTTGGGCACATCACTTGAGTTCTGTGTCTATTTAATCTCAAAAGAGCTCAGCAAGTTGGGTGCAAAGCTGTTGAGAAAATCTGGCTATTAGTGTCACAACATGAGCTGCTGGATGCTGGGCACTTGTGAAAATCTGGCTTTTTATTTAGGTGTCTAAATACAAGCTGAGCCCTTTTGAACATTGAACCATGATTGCTCAGCACTCATGAAAACCTGTCCCTGAATGGACAACAGATAGAGGAAGAATGGGTATGGGATGGAGTGGTAAGTAAATGACAGAGCAGGGGTGTTTAGCATGTCATATTGAGTCCATGTTTTGTGTTGATGAAGGCCAAATAAAATACCTAGCCAGCCTCTTATTATCTATTTACCTATCACTTCCTTGAAGGTAAGAATAAGTATTTGTAGAGGTACCCAACGAGGTGCGTGTCAAGAAAACACTTGAAAGAGGAGAGAATGGATGTTTGTGGAGACATAGCACAGCGGTTCTGTGGTGCAGGATGAGGAGGCAGGTGTGGGAGAAGGCTATAACAGCAGCAACATGCCCTACGCCTCGGAGGGAGCAAGGAGCCCAAGTGAAATGCAGAAAGCAAGAGATTTAAATATACCCATAGCAATGGGCAAGGCTACTTTTTGATGAAGAGCCCAGAAAACTACTTGCACCAGATGGCTAAGTATAAAGTCAGTGGGTCCGATTCTCCATTGACGTGCAGTCGCTTACGCAAGTGTAGAATGTACTCAGACTACTAGTATTTCACAGCCAATTTGCTCTGGTGCATAAATGACTGCACAAGACAGCCGAATCAAGCGCAGGATCTTACCCACGGTGCTTCAGTTCACCCTGATATGAAGCTCTTTCCAAAGCTATGTTAAGCAGTGAGGCCTCTTATAAAGCAAGGCAAGAAGGGGAAACTATTCATAGCTAAAGAGTGAGAGGGAAAACAAAGGCAAAGCGAGGGAAAATGACTTGTCCAAGCAGTCAGTGGTAGAGTCAGGAATGCAACCCCTCTGCTGAGTCCTAGCTCAGTGGTCTATACACTGTAGCACGCGATCATTGCTGTACTATTAGAAGAGCCATTGTGCAGAAGTGATCTTCCTCTTTCATATGGCAGGAGCAACAAGTTCAAGTTAACAGAGAGGTCTGAACTCCATTTGAGGGCTTCGTGAGATGTAGCATGCACCTGTGCTGGGCCTCCTGGAAATAAAAAGATGGGGCACTTGTTCTCAATATGCTTGATGGCAAATCCTTGATTCTCCATTCGTGCATCAGGGGTGCTTATCTTCTGTGTAACATCCTAATACAGTTGTTGGTCATCCCCTGTCTTTGGTGGAGCAGGAAACCAGGCAGTTCTATGGCAGGATCATCTGTAAGGTGCTTGTTTAGGTCAGAGCTTGCCCATTGCATCTGCCACATGTCATCTGGGTTGAAGTTGGATGGCAGAAGAGCTCATCCAACTGCCCAGGATAATCAGCAGGACTTAAGGTGGGTGCAGGGCACGTGAACAAGATTGTCAGGGAGCGAGAGCTTTTGGTCAGCGAGGGTTTTCTTGTATTCACTCAGTGTTGCCATCTCTCTCTGGATGGTTGGAGAAAGGATGTTTGCAAGGACTGAAAGCCAAGGCACCAGAATGGACTTAAGGGTGCCAGTTAGTCTCAGAGCCACATAAGTGATGACAACCCGTGATCCCTTCTGTCTAGCGTCAGTCAAGTTGGAAACCTATCACCCTGGGTTCTTTTTGCCAACATGTCCCATCTCACTTTAAAATCCAGTAAAATCTGGTTCCTTATAGCGCAGAATGAATGGGAGCAAAGTACTGAATAACTGATCTGTTTGTCGATACTGTCCCAGCATGACCAGTATCTTTCATTCCAGTGCAAAGTGCTTTGTGGCATCTGCAGTATTGAAGGCTCCATCTGAAACCAAAAGTGTGTGTGTGTGCGTGTAAATTTTTTTAAAAAGGGTGCTGAAACTTTGAAAAGCTTTTGGTTGATGCTCACAGATGGAAATATTTCTCAGTAGCCCAGAGAGAGAGAACTGTATGTGTTCTGACAAAGCTATAAACGTACTGATGTGTACCCCCCTTTTCTTGACAGGCGAATGAAGGATTACTCCAGCATGACTTGCAGTCTACTTTCTAGACAAGGGAAAAGCCTCTAGATGAATACCTTATGGGAAACCATAAGGAGCCCCGATTCATAAATATTTTATGATGCACTTTTTAAAAAAAAAACATTCCTTTGTATTCTAAAGAGAGAAACAAGCCTTCATTGCTTTTGTAAGTTAACTATATGGCCTTGGTGCTCAGTGAGGTCTTGCGATGCCTTTTTCCCTTTTGAACTCCACAGTGACAGGTATCACTCAAAAATATAGGAACGTGGGAAACACAGGTCAGAGCAGAGGTCCACTTAGTCCAGTGTCCTGTCTGGCCAATCGCAGATCTTTCAGAGCAGGGTGCAGAAAACCCTGTAATGAGCAATTATGCTCCCTGGTACTGGCCAGACAGGACACTGGACTGAGGAAGTCACTAATCAGTAAAAAAGTAAAATGTCATCTACAATTCTCTTCGTAATTGAAAAATGCATTTATAATATCAAGTTGTCAAATGTAGATGTTAATCATCTGGACATTTCACCCCACGACTCCAGTTTGGGTGAGCTGACATCTATTAATTGTACTAATTTTCTAACTCTAGTGAATCCAGGGTAATATAAGCAACATAAAGAAACAATTGCCCTATTTTAATTCACATCTCAGATGGCGATTAATGTTGATCAATACATAAAGTTTAGGACTAAAAAAATTGAGAATACAATTCTGCTATGTCTTTCTGAAGCTCATGATCAGCTAAGGTGGCTGTGAGGACTGCATTATGGTAAGGCTCACATAAAAATGACAGTAATAAAGAGGAATGATATTATATTCCTCCTACATTATATTTCTCTCTGTTAGTGGTACTGTGAACAATGACTAGTGCTTTCTACGCAGGCAGCTGAGAGTGATTAAGCTATGTATGCCTTTGAGAATTTTGCCTTACTGGGCCAAATGGTCAGCTGATGTAAATCTGCAAAGCTCCCACTGAGTTCCGTGGAGCTATGTCAGTTTATGCCAACTGAGGACCTGATCCATGGTCTGGAGCCAGTCTGGTGGTATGGGGCTGTGCATTTTATATGTGATAGAATGAATGTTTGTATGCAAGTCAAGCACTGAAAGTAATGGGTGTGTGTGTGTGTGTGTGTGTGTGTATATATATATATATATATATATATATAAAAAGGGAACACCAAAAGGGTTGGTACATGTGAAAAGGGAAAATAGGAAAAAATATAACCTGAAACCAAGTCGACTTAACTTGGATTTAAAGGGCACACATTGAGATCAGGTCGAACTTACATTGATCGCTCAATTTCAGAAACACAGCATCATATTCACTACTGGCATAAGCTGAAACAACTCAGTTGCAGTCCGTGGGTCACATCCTTGGCTAGTGTAAATCATTTCACAGCAGCTGAAGATTTGCACCGGTTTTAGACCAGTGGTGAACCTGGTTTGTGCAGTGAAGATTACATCATTATGCATCAAAAACATAAAATGTAATAACAAAATTGTAATCCCCCCCCCACATACCTGTGTTCCCTTCTAACTACACCACATGCTTCCTATAATGGCATGCCAAGTACATGCACTACATGCTCCCCCAGCATGGGTCTAAATAGCAGTGTAGTTGGTGAGGCGCTACTTAGGCGAGTAAAGAGACTCCTGTGTCCTGCGGCTACGTACCCGATATGGCTCTCGACATACATAAGATTGATAAACAGCCTGCTACCGTCTTGGCTAAAGGAATGGGATCTCTTAGATGAGTCCAGTACAAGCTTATGCATTTAGATCCAAAGGTCACTTGTTTGGACCCACCCGGGGCACAAAGATAAGAAAGTGAAGAGGCTGATATTGCCTATGTATGGAAACAACTCCCTCTGCTTGTTGTGTACCATTTACTTCTTGCATCTTGAGAACACTGATTATTTCCTAAGTCTACAAAGATTGCTTCCCCTTGTTCCCCATTCCAAACTGTCTGTGAATCAAGCATGTTTGTGCGATAGCGAATACAACATCTCTGCCTCAACTCACGTTTTGCCAAGAAACATGGTTCTTATGCAATAATTAGAGCAAATGCCATTTCCAGTTATTTTAGCTCCCCCCACCCCATTTGCACACAATCTGGAATGGACTCTGGTCTCTTTGAATGTGTTTAGAATCATGTCTTCTGTTTATGGGTGAAAGTTAGCCATGAGTTGATGGGCCAGTACCACCTCTGTGCATCACTTAAGCACTGCTTTGTAGCTGACATGGGACTTGAGTAGTTGCACCCTGTCTCCATAAACGTCAGATTATTGGTTGGTATCAGATTGTTCCCTGCCATGGCCGGGGCCTCAGGCATTGCTGTACCTTGGGCCCACCTGTTCTCTTGTGGCAAACACTGAGTCACTGGAATACTTTGGTCTCATGCTGGTGGTTGGGCTGTGTGTGTGTGATAGGCCCTGGGCTGCTACATGAGGTTGAGTTGGTGGTTTCTCTGGCTTTAAACTCAATGACTTTGTTCTACTTTGACGAGTAATAACATTGTGGCACGTCAGTCACATGGCATTGCTTTTACTCCCAAACTGAATGATTTTCTCAATAGTAGGATAAAAGTCTAGTTCCCCACAAATACTCTTATCTGAATGCACTAAGGCCTTTCCCCACAGGGTATTACACATCCCTGTGCAAAGAGTTCGCACAAGGAGTATTCTAAGGACTTTAGTGGTACCTCAGCCGATGCTGGCTTCTTGTACAAGGGATGAATTTTGAACACCAAAGGACTTGGATTCCCTAAGCAGGCAAACAAAAACTCCCATGTATGGCTGTTCAAAAATAGCAAATAAAAGGGCATGAACGTAATTGGAGTGAACGGTTTTCATAATTGAAATGAATGCCCACAGGCACTTTCCATGACCAACTCGTTAGTGACACAGATTTTTGTTCTTTAGCGGTAAATGTTAGTAGGGGTCATAAAAACTTAGATCGTAGTGGCTTAGACCATCTCTTCTTTTCCATTGTGCATTGAGCATCTAGTCAAACTTGGTAATGTTTTTCCTCAGTACAAAAGCACTTCACACACACGTTGCTCTTTGACTAATTTATGGCGGCCCCTATGAAGTAGACAATGTTTCTATCTTTCTCACTGTCACTCAGATATGATACAGTGGGTTTGTATTTCTTTTCTTTGGTTTTGGTATATAGCCAACGTCCTGTATTCAAAAATCAGTCCAGTCCCGCAAAATCATGAGATTATCTTAAAAATGTTGAGACGTCAAAATAATAAATTTGGGGTTTTTTTATTTGCCTTCTGGTTTCTGAACCTTTCAGGTTCGCATCGTCTGGTTTTTCTTTGCTAGCAGGAGGGAGACTTACCTTAAACAAACAAACAAAAAAGCTGAGATTCTCACCTATTCACATGACTCCAGGAGTTAGGGCTTTATTAAACACCAAAAATTGTGAGTCTACTGATAAAATCACGAGAGTTGTTAACAGCGGATTAGTATGTAACAGTGAAAAGGGACACCTTTCTAATGCTTTAAATGCTTCTGCTATGAATAAAAAAAAAAAGGACAATAAACTCAAACAAGCAGCATACAACAGCTCCCCTCCCCGCCATGGATCAGATTCTGCAGCAGCTCTCACAGAAGGGGCGTGAATCAGTGACCCCTGAAAGTACAAAATCCATGGGTTGTTTGCTTCAGAGCTGAAGTCACTCTTGGGGAATTCTCTTGTGCTAGCCCCCTCTCTTTTAAATTGAGGGGGGATCTTGCTTGAGCCTATCACAACTATACGTTCTCTATCTCTCTGACTTCTAGTGTAAACTGGATTGTGTCCTAAAAAGAAAAAGAAAGGTGTGTTGTCTCTGAGATCAGTGCTCAGGAAAATATGAGCATAACATCCTGTCTACAATAATTCAGTCTCTCCTAGTCTAGATCATTCCTCCTTTTTAACACTGAGGTGTATACTAGGCCTGGATGCTTTTCATTCTGAACTGACAAAGCAATGTGTTGTGTAGAATGGCTTATGCCAGTGAGCATTTATAAATGGGAGCATTTCAAAAGCAGACTCCTGCTTTGTCATTGTCAGAGGATACAAGTTCCCCATAATAAGCTGACAGCGTGGTTACAATTTCTTTGGGATAATTGGTATGGTGTGCTTAGTCTGTGGAATACCAGCCTCCTTTATCTTTGACAGTGTTTTTCTGTTTCTGTTGTTAACAAATCAGTCACATGCCTTGATAGGGATGGATTGGGCAATTTTGCAGGTATAGGATGTTCTTGTATCCTGTGCTGGAGGATAGGTATAAGCTTTGATGCTGTGTTTCCAGGCTGACTCAGCTCATTCTGTGGGATACAGATGGGAGATTGTTGGTCACAAATCCATTTCAAGTGCTAGTATGTAAACAAATAACATCAGTGTGCTTGTACATTGTTAAATGGAACAAAACAGAGGACGTTCGTTCTTGGAAGGGGGCTTTGTTTAGTCATTGAACCACAGGGTTTTTATTCATGGCACTTACATTTAAGGGGTGGATGACATTTTTCCCTATGTGGAGGGCCAATACAAGGCCTGTGTTAACACTCAACTCCCACTTAAACATTAATTTTGATCCCAGAGTTGAATAGAATATCAGGGTTGGAGGGGACCTCAGGAGGTCATCTCGTCCAACCCCCTGCTCAAAGCAGGACCAATCCCCAACTAAATCATCCCAGCCAGGGCTTTGTCAAGCCTGACCTTAAAAACCTCAAAGGAAGGGGTTTCCACCACCTCCCTAGATAACGCATTCCAGTGTTTCACCACCCTCCGAGGGAAAAAGTTTTTCCTAATATCCAACCTAAACCTCCCCCACTGCAACTTGAGACCATTACTCCTTGTTCTGTCATCTGGTACCTGGAAGCTTAATTGCATTTCATTTTTAGTGTGGAATGAAATGGAGGACTGATACAAACGTTGTTCCTGTATTGTACAAACGTGATTTCTCATGACTACCTATATCCTCACCATATTCTTCTAACGTATGGTTTGGTTGGGTTTGTATAGATTTGAAATAGGATGCCAGACTTCTGCACCTCTTACAGTGCCTTAGAAGAGATTTTCAACACATCAGTATTTATCATCCTCCTCCTGTTAGAGACTGGTAAACTGAGGTATAGAGAGGTGATGTCCAAAGGTTTCCAATTTAGATGGCTTATGTTGATCAGCTGCTTAATAGGGGCTTGAATTTCACAGGTGCCCAGCTTCAACTACGCAAATTTGACTTAGGGTTACAGAGAGTGAAATTCACCCTGGGCAGAGGGCCAACACAATACCCATGCACCACTTAAGTCCTGAGTAAGCTCTCCTTTGAAGGCGGATACCAAAAATAACCACCTCTAACTGCTCTCTGACTCAATCCTCAGCTGGAGCTGTAAATAATTGCCAGAGGAAGCCATTTGTAACGTGCAATGATAAGTTTTTTTGGTCCAACAAAACCCAGGAATTACGCTAGGTATTCTTGAGTGCCATCTACTGGCACCTGATTCATTGACTTATATACACACACACACACAGAGCTCTGGAGCACATTTGTAATAGTACTGAGCTCATGCTTCATGTAGCTGAATGGAAGGGAGGCAAAGGTTGTCACATTACTCTCACCTGTTCAACCCCATGGATCAGAGAAAGAGTAAATGCCAGATTTCTTTTACTTACATCAGCTAGAACAGTCCCTTAGCAAGCATTCTGCTAGTGAGACATCTCTACAGTCCTGCAGTCTCCCTGCCAAACCTGAGTACCATAGTCTGCCCCCAAATATATATATATATATATATATATATATATATAATTATTTATATTCCAGGGGTACCTATAATCTCATACTAAGATCAAGACGCCATGGTGCAAGGCACCATCCAAACTCACAGTAAGAGAAAGTCCCTGCCCCAAAAAGCTCACAATTTAAATACATTAAGGGTCAGAGGGGAAATGACTTGGACAGGTCATATAGCAAGTTCATGGCAAAACTGAGAACAGAACCCATGTCTTCTGACTCTTCATCCTATCTGCTGTTTCAAGCATAGCAAATGATGCTTTTTCCTTTACTATACCATCATTTCTCAGCCCAAAACATTCCCGTACATTACGATTCAAGAAACAAAGAGCATACATGGAAAAAATGATCGGTCATTTCTGAACTCCTATAGATAAAATAAAGGAAACAAAGGAAAGTTACTAAGTTGCCTAAATGCATCATGTTTGGTGCGTGAAAACTACTGTTAACAATTTCCTCCAAGCTCTTTGGCAAGACACAGGTTTTCTGAATCAAACCTTCCCCACACCCACCCCCACTTTTTTTTCCTTTTTGCTTACAAGCATCTGGTGGATGTGTATGCTAGCGTTCCATCCAGGTTCCCTTAAATATGCACCAAAATTATTGCATTTGATATATATCAACTTTTAAATCTGTTTAAACCCAACCTTGAATGCCTTTCTGGCAGTATATCACTTCATCAGTCTAACTTAACTAGAGCTGCTTTTTCATTTTTTATTGCCCTCATAAAATCTGGGAATGGAACACTTCGATTTTTCTAGCAGTAATTTTTATTACTTTTAGCCTTTTTTTAAGTACTTGTCAGTGAGCTACAGTACTTTGTATAGAGTATATTTTTCAGCCCTGTATTATATTTTTATTTCAATTTATTTTAGACAGAATGTGTAAAATGCCGCTAAATAATACGTATGGTATATCAAATGAGTGCATTATGAATATAATTAGAATGAATCTAAACCCACTTTGTCCGTCAGGATATGTATATTTCAGTTGCCTACATCTAGTCATACAGCACTTTCAAAGTAATTTCAAAATAATATCTCCTAGATAAATGATAACTCACGTTGTGGCTTTAATGTTGCACATAAAATCGTATTGTGACACAGGTGGGGAAAATGAGTTAATTGTAATTTTTATGTTTTTATTTTATTTTTTAGGGCCATCTAGACCTTTCCCTAGAGTGTGTTCTCACAGAACGTGTACATCTTATACAGTTAAATTCTTTTAAATGTGTGCTCTTTTTATTCCCCCTACTAAAAACATCGGAATTGCCATTCTCCATCAGACCGGTGGTCTTTCTAGTCTGATATCCTATCTGTAACAAAGTCCAGTCCTGGACACTTAAGAGGAAAACGTAAGAAATGCAGCAGTCGGCAGCTATGGAAAAATCTGCTCACTGAGAACATTTTTTCCTAATACCCATTAGTTAGAGATGGGTCTCTGTCCTGAAGCATGAGGTGCCAAACACACACCCCCACACACGCCACTATGGCCCAGTGGATTAGGACTCTGGCCCTGCCACTGTCCTGCTGAGGAACCTGGGACAAGTCACTTCATCTTTCGGTATCTCAGTTTCCTCACATGTAAAATGCAGTTAAGGAGCCTGACCTCCTCTTGTAAAATGTTTTGAGACCTATAAATGAAAAATACTATATAAGGTCAAGGAGGTGGAGGGAGATTTTGTAATGCTATATATTCTCACTATCTATATAAATGTCCAGTTTTTTGGGGAATCTTGCTAAACTCTTGCTGATTCCATGTGGAAATGAGTTCCACAGGCTAATTGTGCATAGTGTGAAAAACAATTTCCTTGTTAGTGGAAGTTATCTATTACTTCTCAAAACGCTTAGGGAAGAAGGAAAAAGAGGTTTTGCTTTTCAATTTTTGGGTGAAATTGTATATTTAGCAGCTACCCTTCAAATTAGAACACCCAATTAGCTCTTGAGCTGTTCCCGTTAATCATGATAAATATGAACCTGTGTCCATAAGAGTTTAATATTTCTGGAAGAAGAAAATAAACTGTGACCAGAAATGTATTACTATGTCACAAATACTCTTTAACTATATCACAAATACTCTCTAGTTATTCTCCTTCCACTAAATGAATATTAATAATACATTTTAAATAATATCTATAATAATACAGAGTGAGTGGAGAATAGGAACACCTCTCTACCTAATTAGAGATGTTGAATGACATTGGGAAAAGGTTTGAGGTTAAATCATCTTTCCTCACACTGCGTTGAATTAGCATAGATTTAATGTGGGTGATAATTTTATGCAAGTGTGAGATCAGTAGTTCAATGCATCTGGCAGAGAGACAGGGGTTTTCTTTCTCTGACAGCACCGAATAAACCCCTATAATCCTTTTCCTTTAGCACTCACGTCCATCTAGGCTTCAGTTTTAATAATAGGCCAAAGGAATCAGGATTCTGCAGAGCTTCCATGGCTCAAGCAAAGGAAGAATAAGATGTTATCTCAGGGTGGTTGTGGTCAGAATCATTAAAAAGACTAATGGTTGGATTGGAGGGCTAAGTTTACATTTCCACTTGCTTGTCTATTTCTGAAGACTCCATTTTTTTGGTAGAAAAGTGTACAAAGTGACTTTAATTGAGCAACTGGCTGCAAAAACTAAAAAGAAACGAGAGAGAACCTGGGATCATCATGACCTTGGGGGTTGAATTGTTTGGCATTTGAGTATGTTTGTATCACTTCATGCTATCGCTGGACCAAACCCATATACTCCAATCTGAATCCCTTTCAGCTGTAGGGTGTTGAAGGATTAGGGTATGCTGGATGAAGAACTGGTTGAGGAAGCTGTCGTGCAGTGCAACACTGCAAGTTTCAGGGGTCCTACAAAACCCAGGAAGTTTGTGTATTTTTGAGCACCGTTTACTGCACTTTATTTATTAACTATTTACTTATACATAGATATTGAGCACTCCAGTCACATGAAGGATGGATACACATCTCCAGATCCCAATCCATCTCTATGGGTCAGGTACTAGACCAGAAGGGGGCAAATTTTGTTTTCAGTGCTGCTGAAACTGGCTGAGCTCATGAGCTTTAGGCGATCTTGGTCTTCAACCCAGCGAAACCTCTTTGTCCAATTTCTCTACTGACAAATCCAAACCTGATCCCAGCCCTGAAATAGTTTTGAATCTGAATTTTAGTGAAACCTAATCCAGATTTGAACCCCACCTCCCTGGCACGTTCTCGCTTTAAACATGGACCATGTCAGGTTCTCGCCTCATTCATCCCCAGCCAACTGAAGCAGCCCAGTTTGCGAATGTGAACATGTATGTTTGGGTTCTGATTTTCCCATTTGTCTCTTTAAATTAGTGCTGGGCAACAAAATAGGCACAAAAGGTCAGATTTTCAAAATAGGTCAGTTTCCGTTTAGACCCCTAAATAGGTGACTACATTATCAAGAACTGAGCATGTCGGTTGCTGAGCTTTTATGAAAATGTGGCCTTAAATGTTGTGACAGGAGCGGCTGGACGAACTTCTGCACCCCTGGCACTTATTTAGTTGCCTAAATTAGGACTGAACTGTTCTGAAAATCTTGGCCCCAATTCGGGGGTGCTGAGATCTTTTGAAAAACTGGCTCTAAATGCCATTTTTTTTGCTGTCTTCTCTACCTTTTGTTAATGCAAAAAACAAATAAACAAACCAACAAACCAACCCCTGTAATATGCCTCTGTAGCCAGACAATAATTCATGTTAAAAACTTGGTTCGTCTATGTTACTGGATTCTGAGAGTTTCATCATTTGGCCTAAGCTGTTACAGGAACACTGGACTTGCCAGAATGGATCAGATGCAAGGTCTGTCTAGTCCAGTGTCTTGTCTCCGACAGTGGCCAGCACAGGATGCTTCAGAGGAAAGTATAAAACCCCAACTATACGCAGATGGGGGATAATCTTCCCTCATCCCCCGCCATACACGTATAATACCTGCAGCACATGGATTAATATCTACTTCCAAACATTGTTAATTAGGACAACTCTGGATAGTCCTAATATCCGATCCCTTTTCGAATCTTGTTAATTTCTTTATCTAAATCACTTCCTGTGGCAGCAAGCCCCACAGTTTAATTACATCTTGTATGAAAAAGTATTTCCTTTTCCCAAAAAGGATCAAGAGCAGAATCTCTGAAAAGCTTGGTTATTGGTGTTCTGTTCAGTTAAAGAATAGATGCTTAAAATCAGTTTTGTGTCCGCTTTTTGAGATTTGTTATATGACTAAAGTTAAGCAGATGCATATACGTTTGCAGGATTGTGTTAGCCTATTTTGTGAAGCAAAATTCTTAATAGGTGCATGTTGGTTTGCTTAATTTCCGTGAGATCTTGCACAAGAATTAGAGCCCTAACATAATTAGTAAGGTTTTATGTTAGGGCGCTAATGTATTTTCGTTGGGTGTGCAAACTTAATGCAACTGTCTTGATCTTTTAACAGTCAATGAATTGGGTTTCCCTGTGTTGCTCATAAATTGTAACCTAATGATAACACTGATCCAAAATAGAAGAGAGCAAGTCATAAATGTGTTGGATTAATTGAAATTCATTTTAGAACTATTGTTTTATGGTTGTCGGCTGGCTAAAATTTGAATTCAGAGTGATTTTTTTAGAAGAATTAAATAGGATGATGACAATGAAGATCTGCATGTAAATTGAGGTATATTATTTATCTTCTCTTCATTCCATAGTACACGTGCTGTGGTGCATACCAGGAATAAATTGCTGCTCCTGAAAGTTTTCATAAGCCAAATCTGACACATAGCAGGCAATAAGAAATGTGCTATGGGGAGGGAGGGAAACACAGCAGCGGGTAACTCAGTATTCAGGTAATAATGTTCAAATGAGTTTAAGAAAATGAGTCCTAGGTACCTAAAGATGCACACAGGCGCTTAAAGGGTTTTACAAAAGTGCCTAAGGAGGTTAGGTGCGTGACATTCAATTGGGCTGTTGGTGCCTAAATCCCTTTGGAAGTCAGTCAGGCTTTGGGGTCTAACTTCCTTTGGCGCCTTTGAAGAATCTCAGCCTTTGTGCTACAGATACCGAACGCCAAGTTCAGAGGGGACGTGCAACGGAGTGAAAGTCAGACATTAGTGACCCTAAGGGCATGTAAACTGGTGGTATGTGCGCATAGAGTAGGCTGGAATGGGGTTTTAAATCAAACCACTTTCGACTTCCTTAGACTTAAAATGAAAACACTTTTTTGTGAAAAACGTGTCCCGCTCTTGCTCTCTCTCTTGTTGAAATTGTTTTTTACGAGCTCTATTTAGAGCTTGGCTACCCAGTGTGGCAATGCATAGCAGAGGAGCGTGAATTGTGGAGCGCTTTCCGGTGTTACACTCTGCCCCGTGTATATCCTGCTGACGCAATCTAAAAAGTTCCTTGTGGGTGTTAACACAGCCCTGTTTCAAAAGGAACTACATCAGTGTGCACCACCTACCTTTTGGAGCATGTTAGCGGGGTCTACGTAGGGGAAGTTGGAGCGCTCTACAATTTACACCCTTCTGGGGTGCATTCCATACTGTGTAGACAAGCCTTCAGATGCTCTTGAATGTGTCCCTGTATATCAAAAGCTAAAGAGGCCTGTTGGTTCAGGGTTGATCTCTTACTGTAAGAGTATTAAAATGTAGCACTGAGGGATGCGGCTTCAGCTCAGATGCTGCAAGTGTGGCAGAATGTCACAAGCGGAGAGGAAGCCTCCTAAGAGTGTGTAGCTGTGGCATGACTGTAAGAAGAAAAGGAGGACTTGTGGCACCTAGAGACTAACTAAATACATTGGTTAGTCTCTCAGGTGCCACAAGTCCTCCTTTTCTTTTTGCGAATACAGACTAACACGGCTGCTACTCTGAAACATGACTGTAAGAGAATGTCAAAATCATTCCATTGCTCTCTTTCTTCATTTTTGCTAAATTAATTGACCAAATAAGAATTCTGCCCCTCGCCCACAGGTCCTTTCCAATAGCCGTTGCAGTAATCAAACAGCACTGTTTCTTTCCAGATAATTTTCTCTTTTTTCCCTCATACATTATGTAGTCAACCAACATGAGGATGAAATTAAAATTAATCATTAGAGCCCTCGATCTAAACTGTGAAATGTATTAAGGCAGAAGCTATTGGGCTCCTTTCCGCCACTGTGAGCTTGAGTGTCCAGCAGCAACCGGGCACAAAAATGGGCAAAAATTAGTGAAGCCTCCTCTGGAGAAGGGCTGTGCAGAGAACTGATTTTTCAGTTCACTGACGATTCAAAAAATATTATTTCAGGCTGACCTAAACCTGGTGAGACAAAAAGACAAAAAATAATTTTTTTCATTTTGCGCTATTACATTATTTGTTTGAAATATAATTGAAGTACATTTTGAAACTCGAAGTAATTTCAAAAACAGAAAGTTTCATTTTTAAAAATGTCAAATGAAATGTTTTGATGGAATTTTTTTTAGGGTTTTTGGTTTTTTTTTTCCCAGCCAGAACAATTTGGTGAACTCAAGAGCTGAGTCGTTAGCCAGAGGTTTGAAGTTGGCAACTCCAAGACCCTTGGAGCTCATGAGAAATGTAAACTGCCTCTCTTAGGTTCAGCCATTAGATTCTGGGCAGAGCACAAGCTGCATTTTTAGCCATTATGATGGAGGTTTTCAAAGCTGTCTCAATTTAGAGACACTGAAATGAATGGTAGATTTGACTAAATGTTCTTGATGGATCTGCAAATCTCTACCGGTATCTGAGAGATCACACCTTTCAACTTGCTCCACAGAGGGAATAAAATGCAAAGCCGGTCTGATTTTGTTAATGTACTGGATTGGGGTTCAGGAGAGAGAGGTTCATTTCTTGACTGTGGCACAAACTCCCTGTGCAGCCTTGACCCAGTCACTTCAACTCGGTGCTCCAGTTCTCCGTCTGTAAAATGGGGATGTATTATTTATTTAGACCGTAAGCACTTCAGGGCGGGGACTGTCTCCTGTTATCTGTACAAACAGTGTATGGGTCAGAAGACAAGGTGGTAGCAATGTCTTTTTCCGTCCATCCCTCACTCCCCCATCTCTGAGCAAATGGGGGACCATGGTTGTGAAACAAGGCTGGATGGGAAGGAGGTTGATGGGAAAGAGCTACTCTATGGGGTATATTTGTGGGGACGTGCCTGTGGGAATGAATTCAGATGCTGTTCCAGTTGAGTACCTTGAATCCTTTCCCTCTGGAGGAGGAGTGGGGGGTTATGATCCAGGCATGAGCAAGTAGCTTGCGGGACAGTAGCTCCTGAGAGGCATCCCTGAGATCTAGCCCTCCACACAATTGCCACTTAGACGGTCTCAGAAATTTGACCACCCCTGGGTTCATCATCCCTGCACAGCATCTTTCCTATTGAATCCAAATGAGAGTTGAGTCCTTTTTTTTTTCTTCATCAATAGATCTCAAAATACTTTACAAATGAAGGTTAGTGTTGCTATCCCCATTTTACACATGTGGAGAAAGGTGAAGGGACCTGCCAAGGTCAGATAGCACGTCGGTGGAAGAGAAAGCTTTGCTGAGTTCTCGTCCAGTGTCTTATCCACTGGACCACACTGCCTCCCAATTTTAAAACAATAGAGAATGTGTCTAAGGGTTTGTCTAGATGGTGAGTAAGTGCATGAAAAGCTGGGGTGTAAATCTGTCTCACGCTGCCATGCCACACACTAATAAGTCCATGTGAACCCTACTGCCACAAGTTAAAATTTCTCTAGCATGCTTTGATCTACTCCCAGTTAGTGTGCGGGACGCTCGTACATTTACACCCCAGCTTGCTGTGTACTAACTCACCATCTAGAAAAGTACTGTGGCTTAAGACAGGGTTGTAGGATACTTTTTGGTGAAGAAGGGGTAATGAAGACTTGAGACCTTAAACAGCATAAAGTTTGAAATCCACCCCTTTTTTCCTCAGTGTTCAAATACATAATGTATTTCATTAAAGGACTCAAGAATAAGACAATTTTGCAGACCGAGTTGAAGCTATTGTTAGCTGCCAGTACAGAAGAAGTGTTTTGATAATTATGTTAGACTTCAGACGTTTCACATTGCTTGTTTAGCCCCATTCTTAAGGATCAAAGAAGCTTGCTCATGCTGAGGTTTATTTATTTACAAGGATTATACTTGTTAACTTGCAGTTTAATAGGTATTAAAATGTAGTTAAATAGGACTCCAACACTGATACTTTAGCATTATGGAGATTATTAAATAATGACCTTGGATTAAATTAAAGCCCTTCCTTCTTCCTCCTACCCATCGATCTGGAGGACATTGGGACGTTGAAACACCCTAGGATAACTGTGCCACAGACTGCCTCCCTGTGCGCTCAGAACTCCCATTGAAATGCACCAGTGAGGTCCATACAAATCATTTGGGGGCTGATCCTGCACTGTTGGGACAATGGGAGTTTCGCCATTGATGTCAATGCAAGCAGGACCAGGGCCTTTGTGAACGAAGAACACAGGATCGATTGCTTCCAGTGTTTTGCATTCTGCTTCCATCAACAGTCAACAGACATTCTGCCATTAACTTAAATGGAATTAGGGCGGTCTCCAGTGTTATATACAACCGTGCTCCTAGGATGCAAGGTTTGGCATGTAAGACTATGGCTGGGTCTCAGGAGTCCACCAAGGGATTTAAATATTGGTTATTTTAAAGGCAATCTCATTATTTTTGTGGGACTTGACTTATATGTCAACGATTGGGTTTGGCTGAGTATTTCTAATCAAAATTATAGACATACATCATGGCCTCATGCATAGAGGGCTGGGACTCAGGAGATCTGGGTTCTGTTTTCTGGGGGTTTGCCACTGGACTGCTGGGCAAGTCAAGCTGTGCCTCAATTTTGTCATCTGTAAAATTGGGATTGTGATACTTAGCTCCTTGGTAAAGCTGTCTGAGATGTACTTATCAAGAGATATTATTAATTTTAGCATGGCATTAAGCAGAAAGATTCAAGGAAATCTAAATCTAAAGGTGGAGGTGACAAACTATGCCACTTGAGAACCAAGTACTACAAGTTTGTCATTAAAAAGTAAGAATAAGTCACTCCTGCAGTTTTCACTGCAGAATTACAACTGCCAGCTGGGATTAGTGAGCAAAGATGGCTTTGGAATGGTTCCAAGATAGGCTGTGGTATTGAATCCTGCATTTAAAGAACTATTACGATGTTAGATGGATGATAATGGAGTCTCTTGCCACTGGTATGCCTTGAAGTCTGTCTCCTTTCTGTCATTCTTGTGCATAGTGTCATCAGAAATAGTTGTAAGAGATTAGGCAGCCTGGGCCATTTTATCCAAGCAGGGCTTTTCTTGGCATATAGCGAAAGAAAGCTACCTAATGCTCTTAATCCTTTGAAAATACATTCCTGAAGAAAGAAAAAATATATATATAATTTCCATGCTTGTCTAGAGACCTTTAAGGGAAAAGGTTCTATAAAGTAACAAGCAATTCAGATAATGCAGCACGATCTAATTATTTTTAAGTTGACAAGAACTGACCTTTCTCACTTTAAAAATGTCACTTTCTTGAGACCTAATAGAAGCCACAAATGAAAAACGCAATCTGCCTTATTCAGAGCCGGGGGAAGAAATGCACCTTTTTAATCCTTACACTTTTCTAGTTCCTTGACCCCAGGTAAAGCATAGAATTAGGGGAAGGAAGAGGTGGGACGGTGGCACCATTCCAGGAGACGGTGATATTTATACTTATTGTATATAAATACAGTTTAGTTTTGAGCTGGTCAAATATAACTCTGTGAATAGGTTACATGACGAATTTACCTGAATGAAATATTTGACAAGAATTTTTTTTTATGAATTACTCACCCAGCGTGGAAAGAAGTCCTGCACAGACGGAGCAGCACAAGACAGAGAGAGGAAGGGTTGTGGAGTGGTTAGGGCACTAGCATAGGTTTGGGGAGGCAGGGTTTCATTTCCTTCCTTGGGCAAGATATTTACAGAAGGGGAACTGAGGTATAGAGAGGCTACATTTAGGATAATAGCATTCACCTGCCTCACAGGGGTGTTGTAAGGACAAACTGATTAAAGATTGTGTGGTACAATAATAGGGATGAATTTCATGGGGGAGGCACAACTACCTGAAAGGGGGTTCCAAAGAGGATGGCTCTAGACTGTTCTCAATGGTAGCAGATGACAGAACGAGGAGTAATGGTCGCAAGTTGCAATGGGGGAGGTTTAGATTGGATATTAGGAAAAACTTTTTCACTAAGAGGGTGGTGAAACGCTGGAATGCGTTACCTAGGGAGGTGGTAGAATCTCCTTCCTTAGAGGTTTTTAAGGTCAGGCTTGACAAAGCCCTGGCTGGGATGATTTAACTGGGAATTGGTCCTGCTTCGAGCAGGGGGTTGGACTAGATGACCTTCTGGAGTCCCTTCCAACCCTGATATTCTATGATTGTATGATCACGTATCACAGCAGAGCAACCCCTTCCCCCTGCCCCCACTCCCAGTATGCTTGAACTAGAAGAGGGGCACACCTTTAAGAATCAGAGAAGGGATCATTCTCTTTTAACTGAACCAAAATTCAGGGGAGGAATCAGCCCGTTGTTTCCCTTTACATTCTTTGTTCAAGTGAATTTGAAGTGAAGGGTGACAGACTAAGCACCATGTGTGGTGAAGTTCATTTGAGCACTTTAGCGGGACTTAATAGTGCACGGTGCTTTGTGTTGGTCCTCTGAGGAAAAATGGTCCAGTGCTAGTCTAGGACTCGGGAAATGGACATTGAATTCCCTGCTCTGCCACAGGCTTCCTGTGTGACCTTGGGCAAGTCACTTGGCCCTTCCGTGCCTCAGTTTCCTTTCTGTAAAATGGGGGTGATAACACTTTCCTACGTCACTGGAGTGTTGAGAAAAAGACACTGAGGGATTCGGACACTAAGGTGGGAGGTGCAGATAAATATGATAGATAGCACTTAAACCCTCAAAGTAGAAATAAAGGTGTTGAGGAATAAGTGCTAGTGCATTACCCCAGTCCAGAGACTCAGTCATGCAAGGTGTTGATGGGGATCAGGCTTGAGGCCCAAATGATGTCCATGTTTTCCTTTTGCCAACCTACATGCTTGGTATGTTGCTCAGAGCATTCTCCTCCTAGCTTTACAGCATAGAAAACCAAACAGAATCTGACCTGACTGGGATACAAATTAAACCAACCTCTGTCAAGTGCAGGGACTTTGGAAAACAGAGTTCAACTTTTCTACATTGATCACCTTGGAAATATTTGCAGTTGCATGATCTTCAACGTTGGTCACCAGTTGATGGGTATAGAATTTCATCCAGAGCAGGGAAGGCCAAACTGAGCCTGAGAAGGAGCCAGAATTTACCAAGGTACATTGCCAAAGAGCCACAATAATAGGTCAGCAGCCCCCCATCAGCTCCCGCCCTGCTCCCAGCGCCTCCCACCCACCGGCAGTCCCGCCAATCAGCGCCTCCCCCTCCCTCCCCATCAGCTGTTTTGTGGCTTGCAGGAGACTCTGGGGGATGGGGTGCGGGAAGAGCGAGGGCACAGCAGGCTCAGAGGAAGGGGCAGGAAGGGGTGGAGTGGGGGCAAGGCCTGTGGCAGAGCTCGGGTTTGAGCCGTGAGCACCCCCCCCGGCACATTGGAAAGTTGGCGCCTGTAGCTCCAGCCCCCGAGTCGGTGCCTAGACAAGGAGCCGCATATTAACTTCTGAAGAGCCGCATGTGGCTCCGGAGCCACAGGTTGGCCACCCCGGTCCAGAGGATCAAACAAATTAAGGTAATCCCCCAAATAGCAGGTCTTTTCATTCGGAGAGATATGGACATAAAAATAAACCATCTGTACTTACGGATGACAGCAAATAGATAAAAGGAAACAAAAGCAAAACCAGGAGAGCATGGCAACAATTAATTGGAGCTGAGTCTGAACCAAAGAGATGCATCTGGACTCTTTCTCTTCTTATACCCCTATTTGTAAGCATACTTCTGGGGGGGAAAAAATCAGACCCGATTCTCCCTTAGGAAAGAAGAAACTGCACATTTCAGAAAATGGAGTTTCCTTACAGTGTTGCCAACTCTTGTGTTCTGAAAGTTCCAGTTCTTGCAATCATATGATTATGCAAAAATCTCAGCTTTCATTAGGAAAGAAAAAGTAACTTTCTGCTCCTCACAGATGTGGAGAAAAGCTTGAAAACTGCATCAGTAAAGGCTCAAATACCAGGAAACAAATAAAGAACACTTATTAAAAAATATTATTTTAAGCCAATCTTTTTGTTGTGTGGGAGGGGCAGTACTGATGAATACTTTTTGGACATTTGGAGATGGCAATACTCTGTGTTTAATTTTTTAAAATTAACTTCTTCCATCAGGGCATCTTGGTGTCTATGCCCAAAATTTCCTGTCTACCATTCGACAGTTCAGAACAATGTTCTACATTCAGGGGTTACCAAACTGAGGTATTTGAGCTTGATTTTTTCATCAATTCGCTGCACAACCATTTTTGAAGAAGGTGGTGCTTGAAACACTAAAATTTTGGAATTGCTGTAATCTAAATTAATACTTTAACCTCAAATGTTAGGACGGATAAATCAGCTGGTTTCGATAAGACTGTAACCATCTTCAGTCAAAACATGAACTGATCCTTTCTAGTCACAGCTCAAATGGACACACACATGTCAAAATATGGTAAAGACGGCTGCTGTCAAGAAATTTTGGCTCGATGAAAAGTAACTAAAATCTTGAGAGCCAAGTTATGCAAACGTAACCCACTCCCAGCTATGGTAAGTAGGCCTATGGCTCAAGCTTGTAGAGGCTCATGCTTTCTGCTTTGGAGGTTTCTGATTCAATCCTGTGTCATCACCAAAGAAATAGTTGCCACACTGTAGATTGAGTATTATTCTTATAAGCACCTGCGTTTTGAGGTGCTTGTCTGAACCAAGCAAACTATTCAAACTATTTAAAGTTCACTATACCCTCGAGTCCTGAATGTGCACCGATGCTTATTGAAAAGTGGTTTGGCATCTAGTCATTTTTTTTCATCTGCATTTTAAAGGTAAGAATTCATTCATTTGATTAAATAGCTTTGATGCTGAAACCGCTATAAATAAATCCCAACAGAGACTGTTCCGTTGCAATCCTGCTCACATTTGGTGAATGGAAGATGGTAGCTTCAGCAAATCCTGGATGGTTCAGGTTTTTTAGACAAGTGTCATTGGATTCAAACATTTTCCAATCTCCCTAATTTACGTTAAATCCTATAATTTATTTATCCCTTCTCTACTAAAGCTGCATTGCCAAAGTAGCAAAAAAGATAACTTCTATTCATAAGCAGTTTCATGTATTTGCAAGGGGGGAAGTTGGATGCAAAGGGACATGTTCTACTACTTTGGGGTTATTGTTAATTTAATGGTGATATTTTTAGTGAATTTTTATAGATTCCAAGACCAGAAGGGACCACTGTTAACATGCCGTCTGACTTCCTGTATAACACAGTCCATAGAACTTCCTCAAAACAATTCCTAGGATATATCTTTTATAAAAACATCCGGTCTTGGTTTAAAAATTGTCAGTGATGAATCCACCATCATCCTTGGTAAAGCGTTCCAATGGTTAATTACTCTCACCATTAAAAAATGTACACCTTTATATCCAGTCTGAATTTGCCTCCCTTCAATTTCTAGCCATTGGATCATGTTATACCTTTCTCTCATAGATTGAAGAGCCTGTTGTTAAATATTTGTTCCCCATGTAAATACTTATGCACTGTAATCAAGGCTCTATTGTGTTTGTGTAATTGGTGGTGATGCTTCATTTCAGCACCATGAAAATACTCATCTTGGGAGCTCAAAAGCTACGTAGTGTCTCTCTGACTGGATGGGTAAAATTTAAACCATTGGTCAGATCTCGCACAGCATTTAGGGTTTTTTATATGTAGTGAACGATCCCTTTGTAAACCCAGTAAAATATCTGCAATTGTCTTCATAGGCAGCACTGCTAACTTCAAAAGGAGCACTGCATTCACAAGGCTTGTAATAAAGATAACTATTTCTTTTATAAGAGAGACAAGGCGAGTGAGGTAATATCTTTTATTGGACCACATTCTGTTGGCTAGAGAGACAAGCTTTCAAGTTTACCCAGAGCTCTTCTTCAGGTCTGGGAAACGTATTCTGTGTAAATTTGAAAGCTCGTCTCTCTCACCAACTGAGTCTGCTCTAATAAAAGATATGACCTCAGGTATCTTGTGTCTCTAATATCCTGGGACCAACATGGCTACAATAACACCGCATGTATCGTATACTGAGTGTTTCACTCCTATGGACAGTCTTTTTGTTCTGTGTTTGTACAGCGCCTAGCACAATAATACAAAAAGATAACAGATCTCAAAGCCCTTTACAAAAGGAAGACCAGTATCATTAGGCCTTTTTTTTACATATAGGAAAAACAAGACTGAGAAATGAAAACCTATTTTAATTTTAAAAAATGGTATTTCCAAGCTCTTATTTTTAAGTGTTTGAAACATCTATTTTGGCAGGAGACTTTTAGGGAATGTTTTATACTACAATAAAAGACTCGTGGCACTGCCATGGCTGGCCTGGGTCAGCTGACTTGGGCTTGAGCTGTGGGCCTATAAAATTGCAGTGTAGATGTGGGGCTTGAGCTGGTGCCTGGTTCTCTGAGTCCTGACGATGGGGGAGGGTAACAGAGCTGACCCAAGGCTGAATGCCTCCACTGCCGTTTTTATCCCCTGGGCCCGAGTCAGTTGACCCGGTCTCTGAGACTTTGTGCCACCAGTTTTTTATCACCGCATAGACATCTCCTGAGTGATTTTTTTTTCTACTTTTTTTTCTAACTTTTTATCAAAAACGCAATTTCAGATTTTAGAAAAATGGCTACTGAAATATTTTTTGGTCAACAAAAAGCCCAATTTAATAACGTCAACATTTTTATTTTAAAAGGGGCAGGTAATATTAACATTAAAAATGCAAGAATATGTGTGCGTCGGTAATTGGATGAAATATTGGGGGTTGTTTTTTTTTTTTTTTTAAGAAAGACTGCTTTTCAATAAAAGAAAAAAAAGGTGTGTTGAAAAGTTTCAACCTGCAGTTGGAGGAAAGGAGGTCCGAGTTCAGTTGTCACAGCAAGGCTTTCTGTCCCTGACACTAAATACCCAAAGAATCTAGGCCTGTAGAATATTTTAAAACCCAAAGCTAGTTTTAAAGATCGAAAACATAAGCAAACCCAAGTGTGCCATTATTTTGAAATGCCAAATGCATGTACATGTATATATCACAATAATAATAATTAATAATAGCTTTCAAATTGATAGAAATATATATATCATCAGCAGCAGCAGCTTTCAAATGGAGACCTTGAGTCCCAGTTTGGAGTATGACATGGATTTTTATCACTGGACTGTTTAAGCCATTCAGAATAAGGGTTTGTCAAGGAAAAGTTGGCAGTTTATATGGTCACATTTAAATAAATGGGGCACTGATCTACAACTGCAGGCTTTGAGTCATTAATGCACCAATATGGCAAACATTTAATCTGAATATGGGTGATGAAACCCTTCATAAAAACTACGTGGCTGAGGATTGTTAGATATTCTCTGGTTGTAGAAGCAGTTTTAACGTGTTTATTAATTCAGTGCTGCTGGAACGGTACATTTAAAAATGCTTAGTGTACACATATGCATAAAGCTATTGCATTAGACATGACCAAGAAAGTCTCACATTAAAATATTAATACTAAGTAGCATGCTAATGAGTGTGCGTCAAATGTGATATTGAAATTAAAGGGAGTACTCTCTCAGTGAGGAAAGCCGCATTGATATCTTAGGGCTTGATATGAAGACCGTCAGAGTCAATGGGGGAATCTTTTCATTGACTTCTGCATACTTTGGATCAGGTCCATAGTCGCATTAGCCAACTCGACCCCACCAGGTACCTTACAAGATGCTCTAAATTGTCAGGATGTTAGTGCAGAGTTTGAAATGGGTAACCTGAATACTGCAGCATCTCGTAGGTAATCAGCAGAAGGTAGGGGGCATTAGTCTTTGAGCCAGACGGTAAACTGTCCGGCTGATCTATCATGACTGGGCCAGTTGTCTTGAATCAGAAATTTGTAAGAGCATCCTGTAATAAATAGCAGGGAGCAGATTTTTCCCCAGGCAGCAATTCGTGGAACACACAGGCTGTGTGCATTGGCTTTAAAAATAACATGCCATATTGTGCAAATTAATCTAAAACTAACACTAAGATCACAGAATCAGCATATTTCTTGTGTATTAGAACTTGGCCAGGATCTTTGCAGCTGCAATTTCGGAAGAAACCATACCTTTTCTCTCTGTTTATAACGCTGTCTAGCTCTTGTGTAGCAATTTTTATCCATAGACCTCAAAGTGCTTTGGAAATGAGATTAGTATCTTCATCGCCATTCTACAGAAAGAGACACTAAGGCACTGGGAGGTGACATGATTTGCCCAAGGTCACCCAGAAGGCCAGTGCCAGAGACAGGAATAGAACCCATTACTTCAGTGCCAGTCCAGGGCCCTCCACTGCGTAGTGATGAGAAATCTTGAATATTTAAGGGTTAACTTGGATGTGATCGGATTAGCATTATGCTAATGTGAAGCTATTTTGTAGAATGGGGGATGGAGAAGAGAATGTGGTAGGAAGGAAAAAAAAATCAATGAAAACGCAGGACGGATAGGAGAGCATGGAGCACGTGGAAATAAATAAAGGGAAAAATAAAGAAGCAACAAGATTCTATTGGGGGGAAAATAGGGTCAGTCAATGTACGGAGCATTATAAAAGGTTTGTAAATCTCAAAAATTAGTAGGAAAAGTTTGCCCATTATTATTAGGACACACTATTTTACTAGGAGCGTGGTGAAGCACTGGAATGGGTTGCCTAGGGAGGTGGTAGAATCTCCATCCTCAGAGGTTTTAAGGCCTGGCTTGACAAAGCCCTGGCTGGGATGATTTAGTTGGTCTTGGTCCTGCTTTGAGCAGGGGATTGGACTATATGACCTCCTGAGGTCTCTGCCAACCCTAATCGTCTATCATTTCTAATCCACTACTCTGTTACGGTTTCATCCTGAGCTATTCACCCATTGCGACAGTAGGGGCAGGGGAGGATAAGAGAAGACATCCTCTCAGATTATGAATAGTGAAGAACACAATCATAATGGCTGTTGACTGTATTCTGGGAGGGATCTCCCAGGGCAAGAAATGTATGTTCTACAACCTACGGACCTCTTACTAACTAAATCACACACGCTGATGGGGATGTGGGGTGAGATGATAACAGTGGTCTTTCTGCCACTTGAGGTAAGGAGAATTCCTTTAGTATTATTAGTGGGTCCTTTATCATTGCCAGGGACCAGACGCTAAATGGTAACATCATTTGTTAACTTGTACGCACAAAACTAGTGCATAAAATTTGGGGTGACCACATGTCCCATTTTGGCTGGGACATTTCCTTTTTTAAGCCCGATCCCAGCCGTCCCAACTTTTCCGGCAAAACGTGGGCATTTGTCCTGTTTGCTCTTGTTGACTTGATCGGTTGGCAAGAGCAAACTGGACAAATGCCCACGTTTTGTTAAAAACAAAAAATGGGGCAAGGTGCAGAGCAACGTAGGGAGTGGTGGTGGTGGTGTGTGGAAATGCCAGCCCTGCGCGGGGGGAGGGGGGTGCAGGGTTCGCGTGTGGGGCAGGCGGAGCTCGGGCGAGGAGCTAATCAAACTGTCCCTGCAACAATCTGGGAACTGTGAAAATGCTCGTCCAGAGAGTAAGACAGGATGAAAAGGGTTAAACCTTATAGTTTATATAAGTATCTAGATACTATATAGATCCTATATAGTATCAAGATTCTTTAGATCCTATATAGTATCAAGAAAAATGGTTATTTTCTTTTACACACTAAATGGTTAGTTTGTATTTATCATATTTATAAATACTTTCCTGGGGGGCAGAGGTGGAGAAATGATCTGTGAGATTCTGTTACTTTTAAAGTATAAACTGTAATCTTAGCCACAGTGATTTTATCACCCGATGAAATCTAGTGCTGTATCTTCTTTCGGTGGTCTCCCATTTAAATGCAGATTTAGGCGGTTTCTGACATAAAATGAACTTCTCAGTGAAAATGTGATCTCTCTCTCTCTCTCTCTCTCTTTTTAATGCAAATGTGGTGGTACCTCTTCAGTAAAGCAGGTAAAAAATCTCCAAACGTGGAATTTTTGATGAAAGCTTGGATCAAAAAAGCAGTTTTCAACAAAACTGCCATCCAAAAGTACCGATAGATTTGTGTCTAGGGTTTTATGCTTTCGGGATTTTTTGACCAACTATAGCACTAGTTGAAATTTTGCGGTTGAAAAATTTAGACACTTTTCTGAACTTCAAAATTTTGAAAAATGAGTGACTTCCTGTCCATTTTTAAGCTTTTATATTTTTTTAGTCCAGCTCTGTTTTTCAGTCCCGGTCGTGAAAAGATTCATAGACATGGTCAACTTTGGGCATGTCAGTAGTTTCACTTAGTTCAGGGCGGGCAGCAGTGGTAAATATCCTATTGAGTTAATAAGACTATGCACATTCTTTAAGTTAATTGTGCGAGAGTCTCTTCAGCACGCAGGCCTTAGAATATAAGTATTTCAGGGCAGGCGGACTTTCTTTTTCTTGTATTTTGTAAAGCACCAGGAATATTAATGGCACTAAACTACAATGGTGCACCGTAAGTGTTCAGCTATTACGTTGATGGGGCTATATTCTTACATGGATGGAAGAAATAATATTATTTTGCTCCTTGTAGAGAAGACTGAGAAGGGACATAACAGTCTGCAAGTACGTAAAATATTGTTATAAAGAGCCGGGTGATAAACTGTTCTCCTTATCCACTGAGGACAGGATAAGAAGTAATGGGATTAAATTGCAGCAAGGGAGATTTGGGTTAGACACTGGGAAAACCTTTTTATCTGTCAGGATAGCTAACCGCTAGAACAAATTACCTGCAGAGGTTGTGGAATCTTTGTCATTGGAGGTTTTTAACAACTGGCTAGAGAAACACTTTTCAGGGCTGGTCTAGATAAAACATAGTCCTGTCTCAGTGTAGGGGGCGGTACTAAATGACCTGTCAAGGTCCCTTCCAGTCCTACATATCTATGAGTCTATGATAAAAGAAAACTTCTCTTATTTCCTTTAATAATTTTAGTTAATGCCTAGAAGCCCCATTGTGTTAGGTGCTGTACATAAGCATAGAAAGAGTTATAGCTTGTCTACGTGGTGGGGTAATGAGCTTGAGGGCGGGGAGAGATTTCTGAAGTGCACAAATGTGTTGCACATTAATTGGTCCATGCAAATCCTGCTGGTGTGTTTTAACATAGTGCTGTTTGAAACAGTGCACCAGCAGTGTCCGCATGGACCAATTAATGTGTAACGTGTTAGTGATGGTTAGAAATCACGTGTCTGTAAAGTGCATTAAGGGCTTGTCTTCATAGTGGGAGTAGTCTCTGTTCCAAACATATGACAGTCTATATTTCAGAACAGAGACAAAGGAATTGTTGTTCATCGTTTACAGACAGGAGCTTCAGGTTCTGAAAGCCCTCCTGGAAATCTGTGGTGGATCTGGGAATTGAACTCAGATCTACTTAGGTCCCAATCTAGTTTCCTAACCACTCGGAAATCCTTCCCCCATTCCTTTGTTGTTGTTGTTGCCGCCAAACTCTGCTTTGTAACTTCAGTGCCAGCACAAATGTGGTAATCACTTCGAGAGTTCTTCCCTTTGGTGCCCACATGGACTTTTTGTTTTTGGATTATCAAGAGATCCTGAGGAAGTAGCAGCAGTATGAGAAGGATGAGAAGTGGCAGAATCAAGGCTATGCACTGTTCTCTGCTATGCCACAAATCCATCTTGTGCCTGGTTTTCATGCACAGTGGAACGTGAAGAGACAGTTTCTGAGTTATAGATTCATAGATACTAAGGTCAGAAGGGTTTCAGAGTAACAGCCGTGTTCGTCTGTATTCGCAAAAAGAAAAGGAGGACTTGTGGCACCTTAGAGACTAACCAATTTATTTGAGCATAAGCTTTCAAATAAATTGGTTAGTCTCTAAGGTGCCACAAGTACTCCTTTTCTTTTTAAGGTCAGAAGGGACCATTATGATCATCTAGTCTGACCTCCTGCACAACGCAGGCCACAGAATCTCACCCACCCCTCCTGCAAAAAACCTCTCACCTATGTCTGAGCTATTGAAGTCCTCAAATCGTGGTTTAAAGACTTCAAGGAGCAGAGAATCCTCCAGCAAGTGACCCGTGCCCCATGCTACAGAGGAAGGCGAAAAACCTCCAGGGCCTCTTCCAATCTGCCCCGGAGGAAAATTCCTTCCCAACCCCAAATATGGCGATTAGCTAAACCCTGAGCATATGGGCAAGATTCACCAGCCAGATACTACAGAAAATTCTTTCCTGGTCAGTACTGCATGTGTTGTACGTTCTCTTGTCATGTTTGTATAAATCAGTCACACTTTATATTAAGGTTCTATTTATAAGGTGTTATTAAAATCTCTATTAATAAGTTATTAAATGGTCAATCTGCTGTTGTAGACTGTTAAAGTTGGGAGGTCAATAAGTTGATTATAACCATGGCTTATAACTATCTATAGCACCTTCTATGGCTATGTTTATAACCATCTAGAACACATGCAACTTATGGCTGTAAAATCTATTGATCTCTTATTAACCCTTTTAAAAGCATTTATAAATTGAACCCAATGCAGTAAATCTGGAATAGCATCACTGATGTCAGAGTTGCTTCTATTTCACCAAGGTACTTACAAAAATTATATTTCAACAGTATCTGAGTACCTCACAATCTTGAGAGAGTTCAAAAGCCAAAAGGTAACTAACAAAATAGGTTTGGGATTCTTTTCTGGTTTAATTTTAGGGGTTTTAACCCAATCGCATGGATTTTTTTTTTTTAAGGCCTGACTCATAAATTTTGAATGCTTGTAGTTGGCGACAATGAAAATCAGGCCTCAATTTGAAAATCTTCTCCAGATAGTATGTTTTCAAGTAAAAATTGTGGCAGGGATCAGACATCAAGATATAAATATATGGCTTTGTGCTAGGGTCAAAATATATTGGGTTTGTGTCCCTTTTAAGACTAAGAATTGTTCTGTATCTTTCATACTGGTTGTCCTTGAAGTGTTTGATGATTAGCCTAGCTGAACATTTCAATCTAGCATCGGTTAGGCCAAATCCTTCGTGCCTTTCTCAGGCAAAGCACCTGTGTGCCCTCTTGAAATCAAAGCTAAATTTGTTGCTGTTTTGTCATTGTAGGCACTCATAGGACCAAACCCTTGGCAGCAGAAAGGAATATACTACCGAGTTCATTCCCGTTGAAGGTGGGGAGGTGAATTCTGGGAATTGTGTTCATGAACAGACCCTTGAAAATGGAGAGCCGCTTCGATTGTTGTATAGATTCAAATTCCTTTAGCAGAAGAGTATATTGCTGGACCACTTGTAAAGCAGAATTTCATTTTGAAAGATAAGACCCTACTGGCAATAGGCTCACTTGAGAGTTGGCTTAAGAGAATGAAACTGCACCTACTTTAACCAGCTATGAATTTGGCCCTGTAACTGTAAATGATGGACGTGATCCAATGTCCACTGAAGTCAGTAGTAGTCTTTTCATTGAATTCATCAGGCTTTATCCCAGGCTTCATGTGAACAGCTTGGATGCTATCATGAATGCTGCCACAGTGAAACTGAATGTAGTGCGCTAACCATTCTACAGTGGCCTCTAGTTTTGCAACTGCAGTGGGGTGGATGCTGTAAGCTGAGGGTAGAAAGCTTATGGGCACAAACTTTAGTGTTTAGGCGCGGACTTGATTTGTGCAAACAAAGACTGTTTCAGCTCATGCAAATCACATGCCTTTGTTCTACTTGTGCCAACTATTCAGATGTGTTAGAAGTCCTTGTTCTACATGGCACAATGTTTAGAGACCCTGCTGGTCTTTAGAGACCTGTTGGAACGTTGGCCAGGTGTGCAAAATTTAAGTAGAGGTTATCGCATAGCTTAATAGGCTCTGTTGTTTGATACCAGGAGACACGCAAGGGCTCCATTGATTGACATAAGAGTTTCCTTGCTTCATAGGAAGGAAACTCTTATGTCAATCAATGGAGCCCTTGCATGTCTCCTGGTATCAAACAACAGAACCTATTAAGCTCTGTGTATGTGTGAGATGAAATTTAACCCTGATGT
Source organism: Chelonia mydas (assembly GCF_015237465.2). Classification (NCBI taxonomy): domain Eukaryota; kingdom Metazoa; phylum Chordata; order Testudines; family Cheloniidae; genus Chelonia; species Chelonia mydas. Next base: position 9,128,453 of record NC_057859.1, on the reverse strand, counting down.
AACTCCTGGTGAAACCAGTTTGAATGGTATTTGCTTTACACCAAGGTTCAGTTTGAATGTGGGCGTTCTGCTTCTCAGCTGAGCAATTAGTGTTTCTATCCAGGCTGTCCTGTGTTGCTTTAAAGCCTTATGGTTGGTTGTCAATGAGGAGCGTCCATGAGTATGAGGCATATGGGAGATGTTGAATTATAACTGGAATCATTTAACTAACCTAGCAGAATGCTGGAATCCGTTTCATCAGCCTGGTACTGTATATTAATACAATAGTCCTCTGTGCTGCGCAGGCAGAAGGTCAAGCAATCTTCACCAAGCATAAAGATTAATATGAAAATAAGAGAATGAACAAAACATCCCAAATTATCACGTATGTTAAGTTAATGCAAGTTAGGCCGGTACAATGGCTAAGTAAGAGTCTCTAACACCTCTATCAAGGAAAATAATCTTCTGAGTCTTTTTCCTAAAGATTCTGAAATTGAAACAAGAAAAGGAGGACTTGTGGCACCTTAGAGACTCACACATTTATTTGAGCATAAGCTTTCGTGAGCTACAGCTCACTTCGTCGGATGCATGCAGTGGAAAATACAGTAGGGAGATTTTATATACATAGAGAACATGAAACAATGGGTGTTAACATGCACACTGTAATGAGAGTGATCAGGTAAGGTGAGCTATTACCAGCAGGAGAGAGGGGGGGGCGGGGAAACCTTTTGTAGTGATAATCAAGGTGGGCCATTTCCAGCAGTTGACAAGAAAGTGTGAGGAACAGTGTGTGTGTGTGTGGGGGGGGGGGGGAATAAACATGGGGAAATAGTTTTACTTTGTGTAAAGACACATCCACTCCCAGTCTTTATTCAAGCCTAAGTTAATTGTATCCAGTTTACAAATTAATTCCAATTCACCCTATACCGGAAACCTACTGACCTCTATGCTTACCTACATGCCTCCAGCTTTCATCCAGACCACATCACACAATCCATTGTCTACAGCCAAGCTCTACGATACGACCACATTTGCTTCAACTCCTCAGACAGAGACAAACACCTATATCTGTCAAGCGTTCTTACAACTACAATGTCAGGATATAGATATTCAGGCCTGTCTGTAAAGGCCAACACTCTAAGAATTTAGGTGTATTCTTATCACTTAGCTAGTTATAGAGGTATAAAAGAAAGAATCAAAATCACTGTCTGCCGGTGTAAGGGCCTTCTCTTACTGTGACAGTCTGAGGCCCTGTGCTTAGGCTAAGGCCTTTGGCTAAGCAGCAGAGGCAGCCATAAGCTGGGAAGCGACCGGTCACCTCCTCACATTCCAAACTAGTCACATTGAAATCAGGTGCTATTGGGCTGTTAGGAATTCAATCCTGACTTGATAATGCGTATCACCTCCAGAGAAAGGGGAAGTGCCTAGAAGATGTAAAAGGAAACTTAGTTCGATAGCATCCTGTCTAACAAGAACTCATTTATCAATAGCTGGCATGTGAAATTCTCATTAATTTGTTGTTCTATCACTGTAGTCCCCATTTCCCTATTGTTTGTCTGTATAATCTCTGTCTGGTTCTGTGATTGTTTCTGTCTGCTGTATAATTAATTTTGCTGGGTGTAAACTAATTAAGCTGGTGAATATAATTGGTTAAATCATGTTACAATATGTTATGATTGGTTAGTTAAATTACAGTAAAATGATTGGTGAAGCTATAGCTAAGCAGAACTCAAGTTTTACTATATAGTCTGCAGTCAATCAGGAAGTGAGTGTGGGTTGGGGGGAAATGGGAACAGGGAATGGGGTGGGGAAATTAGAATCATGTTTTGCTAAAGGGGGAAATGGGAACAGGGAATGGGGGGAATTGGAATCATGTTTGGCTAAGGGCAGGAATGGGAACAGGGGCACAGGTGTAAGGCTCTGTGGTGTCAGAGCAGGGAAGGGGGACACTAAGGAAGGAAACGAATCATGCTCGCTGGAAGTTCACCCCAATAAACATCAAATTGTTTGCACCTTTGGACTTCGGGTATTGTTGCTCTCTGTTCATGCAAGAAGGACCAGGGAAGTAAGTGGGTGAAGGAATAAGCCCCCTAACATACAGTACCCATCTGCTGAAGTGAAGAAACAAATTGACAGAGCCAGAAGAGTACCCAGAAGTTACCTACTACAGGACAGGCCTAACAAAGAAAATAACAGAACGCCACTAGCCATCACCTTCAGCCCCCAACTAAAACCTCTCCAACGCATCATCAAAGATCTGCAACCTATCCTGAAGGACGACCCATCATTCTCACAGATCTTGGGAGACAGGCCAGTCCTTGCTTACAGACAGCCCCCCAACCTGAAGCAAATACTCACCAGCAACCACACAACAAAAACTAACCCAGGAACCTATCCTTGCAACAAAGCCTGTTGTCAACTGTGTCCACATGTCTATTCAGGGGACACCATCGTAGGGCCTAATCACATCAGCCACACTATCAGAGGCTCGTTCACCTGCGCATCTACCAATGGGATATATGCCATCATGTGCCAGCAATGCCCCTCCGCCATGTACATTGGTCAAACTGGACAGTCTCTACGCAAAAGAATAAATGGACACAAATCTGACATCAGGAATTATAACATTCAAAAACCAGTCGGAGAACACTTCAATCTCTCTGGTCACTCGATTACAGACCTAAAAGTGGCAATTCTTCAACAAAAAAACTTCAAAAACAGACTCCAGCGAGAGACTGCTGAATTGGAATTAATTTGCAAACTGGATACAATTAACTTAGGCTTGAATAGAGACTGGGAGTGGATGTGTCATTACACAAAGTAAAACTATTTCCCCATGTTTATTCCCCCCCCCCCCACTGTTCCTCACACGTTCTTGTCAACTGGTGGAAATGGCCCACCTTGATTATCACTACAAAAGGTTCCCCATCCCCCTGCTCTCCTGCTGGTAATAGCTCACTTTACCTGATCACTCTCCTTACAGCGTGTATGGTAACACCCATTGTTTCATGTTCTCTATGTATATAAAATCTCCCCACTGTATTTTCCACTGCATGCATCCGATGAAGTGAGCTGTAGCTCACGAAAGCTTTTGCTCAAAACAATTTGTCAGTCTCTAAGGTGCCATAGGTACTCCTTTTCTTTTTGCGGATACAGACTAACACAGCTGCTACTCTGAAACCTAAACTGAAACGTGTCATTAAAATAAAAGCAAGACCAGATCTTTTTCTAAAGCATTGAAATAATAACATAATCAATGTGTTCCTTTAAATTGTAATAAAGGATCTAAGAAAACCTCAATCTTTAACACTTGTTCCATTTTGCAATGTTCTTTTATCCACTGTCTGTAACGGTTAGACAGCAAATGCAATTTTTGCCAGAGAATTGCATTTATTCAGTGGGCGGTTAATAGTGAACTGCCTTTTCCCTCCCTCCCCACCCCCACCCCTAGCAAACCAGAAATACAGACAACCCTCTCTCTGAGAACTGTGCATTTGATGTGCAGTTGTCTAAACTGATCCATCGTGGAGGGGCATCTTAATGTTTTACTGTGGTGGGGAAGGCAGGGACTATATATAATCAAGCAGACTCTGTAAGAGGGAAGAAAATAAGCTAAATACTCTAGTAACTGCACAACGTAATGGCATACTTACTATGCTGAAATGACATAAAATGGAGGAAGTGATGCTGTCAATCATTTTAAGATAGAAAATCAGAAAAATGGAAAATAAAAAGCTCCATGCATTAATGTCCCTTGAGTTTTCCTATTGCAGGGGTGTTCGGGCATAATTAAGAGTACCTTCCCTTATGAGTAGTTCCATAAATATTGATGATGTAGTTTACTCCTTGGTTTGACAGGTTCTCATTTACGCTTAGGTGACTTTACAGAGCTCTGGCAATTACATTTACACCTGATTCAATGCCCCTTGACACTGCTGAAGTGGTTTACAAACAATAAATGAAGAAACGGGTTGAAGATTTGTGTGCTAAAGGTTGGATCCTAAGTATAATGAAACGAATGGTATAATATGGTGAGCTGAGGCTTCTGGTTTCCTGCTAAAGTTTGTTCAGTTTCTTATCTCATCTTTCCCTACCCCTGTTTGTCTACTGCATCCACCCATTACATCCTGTCTACAACCAGGGCTGTAAGCTCTCTAGGTCATCTTTGTGTCTGTACAGTGCCTAGCACAATGAGGTCTTGATCCTTGTCTGAGGTCTCTAGGTACTACCATGGTACAAGTAAGTAATAAAACTCCTATTGATTTTAACAGGAGGAGGATTGGCCCCTAACTTTCAGTTTAGGGTGATACTGAAATAGCTGTGGCTGACCTACTAAATCCTGAAGATTGACATTGATAATGGGGGAAAAAAAATCTAACTTGACCTTAATTATATTTCTGCTACAATGTGGCACAAACACATTCCTGATATACTATAGCGGCTCAGGCTGGAAGCATTGGAGATGCGCTTCTGTGGAGCCTCATCATTTTCACATGCTGCTTGAACTAACCGATCTTTTTTTTCCCCACGTGTTGCTACCGTACAAAGAATTTACCAGATTTGCTGTGCTGCCTCTGTATGAAAATCTCATTCTGTATTTCAAAAAGAAGGCAAGCAATGTGATTTTCAGGCAGTGTAATTACATTTATAACTGAAGGTATGCTTTCTTAGAACATTTGACCTTTCTAATAGCTCAGGCAGGACGTGTATGCTTATGTTTTAATTGTCTTAGAGGAATGAGCAAAGGCTGACCTTTAAATAGGGATCTTACTTAGTGATTGCACCAAGAATGGATTTGGCGTAGGAGAATTTTATAATAGGGATCCAGCATTTCCCTCCCCCTTCGTTAAAGATGTGTCATGGGAGCACTAAAATACCCAATGAGACACGCGTTGGCTGGTTGCCATCTGGCAGCCTGGGGAAACCCAGGCATAGGGGAATAAGTACGCAGCACTTGAAATGCATCCAGTTGTATCAAGCCTCCAGAGTACAAACTTTGTGACATCCTCATGGCTTGCCTGGATAGAAGTTCTGCCCTCTGAGCCCAAAGACCCCATTTCAGACAAGGAATTCCATTGCAAAAACTTGGGCCTGAGTCAAAGTTCTTGTCCAGTTTGGGGTATTCCAAGCTCGGTATTTTAGTTACCGTGAAACATTTTGCAAAGATGTTCAGTTGGAAGCAATATATATTTTCATGCATAATGAAATGCTGCTTCTGGTTTGCTCATCATGAGTGTACAAAGCACTGTAAGGACAGTGAACAGTGCTAAATAGACAGCAGGTCCTTGCCCAGACAAACTTGAAGTCCAAACAAGGCCAAATTCTCTGCTGATATACACACTATTAATCTCAATAGAGTTGTGGATTCAGCACTGAGTTTTGCCCATAGCCTATACAAAGCAGATACAGTTCTGTTTAATTTCTGTAGGATCATTATAGGTGCAATCTTGGCTTCTGTGTTTCTTGAGCTGTTGGGTGGACTTTCCTATTTTGGGAAGGTTAGTCCACAGGAACAGTCGAAGTAGGCAGAGATGGTAAAGATGCATTAGAAGAGTGAATCCATCCTTTAGAACTGTAGGTTACATGTCCCACATAAAAGATGGATCAATTACTAATCTATCTTAGCCTACACATAGCCTTTCCCATCCTTGCAGTGGGACAGAAGGGATGGTCAAAGTGGCGAGTGGTAAAAGCACTAGCATTAGAGGGATGGAGATATCGGTTTGAGTCCCAGTTTTGCCACAGACTTTGTGAGCTTGTTCAATTCATTTAATCTTTCTCTGTGCTTCAGTCTCCCGTCTGTGAGACAGGGTTAATGATTGGCTCACTCTTCTTGTCTGTCCTGTCTCTTTGGAGAGACTTACCGTGAAAATGATGGTCCAATGGAACATTGCCCATGGATATTGGAGATATGGATTCAAATCCCTGTTCTGCCATAGACTTCCTGTGTGACCGAGGGCAAGTCACCTAGCTTCTCTCTCTGCTTCATTACCCCCATTTTAATAGCTGGGAAAATAGCACTGCCCTACCTCACAAAGATGTTGTGAGGATGGATATGTGAAAAAGTGTGAGGTACTCAGATGCTATGGTAACAGGTGCCATAGATAGTATGTACAGCACCTAGCACATTGAGAACTCTGAGAACTACTCAAATGACAATAGCAACTCTTAAAAACTGAATGAAGTGAGGTGTTTGTTTTCATTGCCAGTACTGCCAAAGCGACAACTGCTAATAAATAAGTAACTGAATAAACAAACAACCCCTTCACGGAAATATTAAGTCAGTGACTTTCCAAGGCTTCAGTTTTACTAATATCAGCAAACCTCACACATATGGAAGGTACAAGCACTCCGAGACCTGTCGTATGCCACACAACAGGGAGATTTCGTATGCCACGCAACAGGGAGACACATATTTGATTTTAAAAATGTCACCAGCTGAAAATTAATCAGACCCATAATGTGTATTTGAATTCATTTTTATCGCTGTTAGAAGCAATATCTCAAGAGCTTCAGACAGATGTGTGAAATTTGTTAGCAGGCAGAGCACTCTCAATGGATTAGAAAGCACATTCCTCCTCTCCTCCCCTCTCCTCCTCCCCCACAGCCAACTCCTTCCGGCTTTTGCCCCCCTGGTCTTTCTGCACACAGTGAACGTTTCAATATGCAAAAATTTACACTGTCAGTCACCTCTGGACCTTAGCTAGATTATCAATATTTGGGTCCATATTTGTTTCCGGCCTACGTGCACTGCTGCAGCTTGTGTGATCTCTGGTAACTGTTGCTCCCTCCTCAGTAGAGCTGGAGCGTAATTGAGTTTTCTGCCTGGTGAAATCCGGAGATGGCCCCGAATAGTGACAGAACATAATAGTAGGAATTGCCATTTGTAGAAGCCCTGGAGTTCACCCTTGTTAGAAACGTGCACACAGTAGATGAATTGGTTATGATAGTGTGCAATGCTAGATCTCAGAAAATCGATTATTTGGACACATTCCAGTGTTGCAGTCTTGTCAAGGTCAGTGCACATGTGATTTCCTTGTGTTTCCCTTGAGGGAAAGAATAGGTACCCTCCTGTTTGTTTGTTTGTTTGTTTGTTTTTTGTTTTGCTTAAATCATCAGCAAGTCACACATGTGTGCTTTAATTTGTAGCCTTGCTTAAATTATCCAGAGTCCTTCAAAAGAGAGAATCAATTTGACTTTGGCAGCTTTCTCCACAGCGCCTGCCAATCACCATAGTATCCTGGCTATTTTTAAGCCTCCTGAAATCAGTCTGCATTAAGGCAATAGCTGTGCTTGGATTTAAGCCCAGGACTCTATCAATATAAAATGATTTGTTGCAAGTTTAAAGTTGCTTCATCCCTATTCTCTCTTTTCAGTTACATTTTAAGCCCTCATCAAAATGTGGATCGGCAGGACTAGCTAATAGAGCTTTTTGTTTTTTCCTCTGTTCTTTTATAAGGAATGCCTAACACTTCACATGCTCAAATTCCTTCCCATTGCAGTATGAGTGCCTTTCTCCTTTCTGTTGCTCGAAAAGGAGGGGCAGGGATCTTGAATGAAAATATCCTCCACAGGCCTTGTCTGTCTTACACAATTGAAATACCTGGTTGCCAATGCATGTGGAATACTCTGTGTCACCCATATTTAAAATTGCATTACTCTCCCGTAGTCGAATTACAGCTCACTGCCCCAGGGCCGCATCCTGAGGGCCTTACTCTGTTGTTGCTCAGTCCTTACACCCATAAAATGCCATTGAAGCCAATGGAAATGAGCAAGAGTAAGGAAACCAGGATTCGATCCCTACAAACAGCTGTTGTATATGTGCATCAATTCATTGTCTAGCACAAGTTGTGTTTAACTGCACCAGTTGGACTTGAAGTGTGAATTCAACCCCATTTAGTAAAATTGGTGCAAACCACTGTCTGGATGCTCTCATTTCAGTGTACGAGTGACTGATTTTGGCTTCATTTAAATCAGCTGGGAATCAGGCCTGAGCTACATTTAAAATGTAGGTCAACTTAGCTACGCCAATATTCACACCCCTGAGCATCGTAGATTTGCTGACCTACCTCCAGTGTCAACACAGCTAGGTCGACAGAAGAATGCTTATGTCACCTTAGCTACTCGATGGTACTCCTGCTGCTCAGAGGTGGTGTTCCTTATGGAGAAACGCTTTCCGTCAGCATGGCCTACGTCTACATTATGGAGTTATACTGGCATAATTATTGCTCTGTAGCTTTGTCGCTAAGTCCCCATAGTATAGACCTGGCCTCAGTTTAAGCTAAACTGAAATAAGCTCACTCTTCCTTCACTTTAAGAGATCTGTAGGAGTTTACACCACTTGAACCAAATCTGGATGAAGTTGCACAGGTACAACTTTTTCATGCAAACGAGGCCTGCGTTACCTAACAGAACACTTCTGCGTGCAGTGTTGTGACCATGTCAATCCCAGGAGATTAGAGAGACAAGGTGGCTGAGGTGATAGCTTATAGAAGTTTGTCCAATAAAAGATATCCCCTCACCCACGTTGTCTCTAGAACACTTGTGGTTTATCGTTCTTACCTTGACTTCAGTGAAGGTGCAGTAGTTTTACACCAGCCTGTTGACACAGTTGGAAAATGAGGGTGCATGGCAGCTCACGGAATCAGGTTCCCTAAATGGCTGTGGAGTGTTGCAGTTAAACAGATGCTACATATCACCATACCCGTGGCTGTATGTCAAGCTTGGCTTAAGAGGGGAAATGACTTGCCCACAGTCACCCGCTAGGCAGCAATGCTGGAATGATTTGTACGGTGGGGGTGCTGAGAGCCACTGAACCAAACTCTACACTCTGTGTGTGATGGAAACCACTTCAAGCCAGGGGATGCTACCGCACCCCCAGTCCCAGCACCTATGTCCCTAGGCCAGTGGTAGTGGGAAAGGAAACCCAAGTTTCCTGAGTCAGTTCACAGTTCTATCCACTAGGCTACCCTGCCTCCCCATATACATATTTAGATACCGTTCAGCCTGTTATGGTCCCAGTGTGCAACAGACGTGCTGGTGATTTGGTTTTATTTAATTGTAAGCGTCTTTCTCTTTGGAATGTACGCTCAGAGCTTTTGTTTCGGTCACGCTGCATGCTTACAGTGAATTTTCAATGCGAACAGTCAGGCAAAAAAAGTGTGTGTGTGTGTGTGAGAGAGAGAGAGAGAGAGATGGGAAGCAGATAAGATTCTCTAGTGGCGTATAACATAGCCTTCCTCTTGGATTTTATTTCATGTACTTGGCATGTGATATGATTTGGTACATTCTGAAGGCCAACTTTTATTGTCATGTTTTGTGGCCTCCAGAAAAATCTTTTGCTACTCTGAAGCATGAGAGGTCAATAGTAGTTTGGGGAATTCAAAAAAACTCTGGTTCAGGTCCTTGATCTCCAGAAATGTTTCTGAGCTAGAGATAACCCACACTTCGTGTGATGGTTTAACAGAAACCAAAGAGAGACGATGGGGCTGCACAAAAGGCAAGGCAATAAGAGCCAGTCATTTTTTTTTCCACCGAAACATTTTTTAATATGACAATAGCTTTTTTTAAGAAAACCTTGACAATTTTTGGTTTATCATTTAAAAAAAAACAAAAAAACCTGAAGCTGATAACCTTTTAGTAAAAGTTTTGAAGATTTGGTTAGTATTTTCAGTTGTCGATGAAAAGTTTTAGAAACTGGAAATGTTTACCAAAAATGATTTTCACAAACAAACAAACCAGTTTTCAATCTAAAAACTTGGGTTTTGCTTTTTGCTTTGTTTTTGCAGGAATTTTAAAAAAACAATTTTTTTCCCCTAAACTTTCTGCAGAAAATATTTGCATTTTTCAATCAGCTCTATAGAAAATATCCCTCTTCATCTCTCTTCAGTTCATGCACTAGGTATTGGGATACTGTAAGCTTCTGGCCTGATTTTCAGAGATGCTGAGCACCCAGAATTCACTGTGAGCTGTAGCTCCCCAGTGCTTCTGAAAATGGAGCCGTTCATTCCTATGTATGATGTAAGTCTTCAGTCAGATCATTTCACTCAGCTCTGCTTCAGTGCAGTCCTTGTCTGCAACATGAGAGTCAAAAATCCCTGTTGTCAGTATCTGAAGTCTAGGCTGTGTCTTCATGTTACCTTTCGTTCCCCAGTTTACCAGCACCATAAACAAAATCTTCCTGGAGACTTTCCATCAAACCCATTTGTTGATGAGGAAGGGAACGGCTTCTCCAACACTTTAAAACATGTCATGACATTTGCTGTGAGCTGATAGTGCTCCTGCTAATTGAGGTGTCATTGTTTTAGCATAGCCAGAACCTTCGTGGAGCGGAGTGAAGATGTGATGGAAACACACTGTGAATGGAAAACTCGCACAAGGTTGACGGGTTGTCATACAAGGAACGTCACTTCAACAGGATGATCCATGCACCGATCCTTGATATAGGGATTGAGTGTGTGTGCCTGTGAGAGAAAAAGAAAGATCAGAACTTGGTGAATGAGGTCCAGCTGCATATCCACTACAGCGATGGAATGGAGAGACTCATTTAGCTGCCATACTTACTCTTGAATTGAAGCTGCCACAGCTCAGGGTTGCATTTCTCTTCCTCCACCTCCAAAAAAAAGGCCAATTGATTGTCTTAGTAGCAGTCTGGTGCTGCCACACAGGGATAGGGGTATGAATTTGCATTTTTCTGCTTGGGCTAAAGATGAGGAGGGCGCGTCAGCTGCCATCTCTGTCCTACTTTTATTCCACCGAGCCATATCACCCCATCTAGCACAGAATTTTCATGCGGAAATGGCCTGAATCTTAATCCCAAACCAGCACATTCTATTGGAAGCCAGTCTACTCTGTGGAGAACAGTGTAACACCTTGACTCAAGAGGCACCACTAAGTAGGTAGGACACCACATTCTCTACTGGCTGGATCAGATCAACATAGCTCCACTGAAGTCAATACAACTGTGCTGACTTACATCAGCTGAGGATCTGGTCCATATAATGAATTGCAATGATACAACTGGGAAGAGACTGGGACTGGCAAAGTATTTTGTAGTGTAGAAAGAAAGTTCTGCTACTGTGAAGCTTCCTGGGAAGTGGCTCTGATCTGAAAACACCATTATTCTGCACCATTCTGCCTTGACCTTTTAAAAATAGCCTTGAATTAATGAGACGCAAAGGGAAAGAAATAATAATAATTTTATGGCACCCTAGAGGCAGGTACCCACCAATTGTTGCCATAAAAATAACCATAAGAATCTGTGTGATCATAAAAGGTTCAATTATGATGATGTGTTGCAGAACTAATAAAAAGGTATAAACAGAATATAACCTTGAGATGAAATAAATACCACCCAACCATCAGAACACAGCATTGAGAAGGATAGTCACTTGGGATTGGCGCCAGGCAATTAAATGTCAGCTTCTAATTGATAGGGATATATGCTGAACCAAGTATCCAATTCCAGCTGTTCTTCTAACCTCACAATGTTCCTGCTGACAGTTGGCAGGTGTCTTTTCATTTATCATTATAATTATTTACTCACAATAAAATATCTTACATGCGTAGGCTGCTTTTCATGCCAAAGGATCTCCAAGTGCCTTCTGGAAAAACATTGTCCCATTGCTGAAATGCACTCGGCTCTGGTGCGGAACGTGGCAGCTGTTTAACATTTCACAGCAGTGCCACATAAGTTGTCAATGAATTGAATTGACCAAACCTGGATTTGGTCAGGGCAGTGGAATTAACAGCTCTACCGTTACGAAAAGCATCATGAGCTCCTTTTAATAACCCTAATTTTGAGGAAACGTTAGCTTTGTCTTGTCTTTTCTAACAGTATGGTGGTCCAAACATCAATGAATGCATATCTGAGCCAAACATAAGTTCCAAATCTTTTTCAGTAGAGAGAAGCTGCAATCTCAGTTCATCTCTTCCACCACCACCTCTGCATTTCCTGGAGTTCATATTGGAATCTTTTCTCACCACTGTCACCATAGTCACAGGCTGAATCAGAAACCACAGAAGTCCTGTGTTGAAAAATCTGATTTATACATGCCATAATGTGGCAGGTTTCTCACAAACCCAGCCGTGTGTATAAGATTTAGCTTCAAAAGCCGTAAGCGTACAAAATGGTAATAACAGGCTCATCGGTCTAGCAGACAAAGGTACAATACGGTCAGTCAATAGATGCAAATTGAAGCTTGAGAAATTCAGACTGGAAAAAAGGTACACATTTTTAACAGTCAGGGTAATTAAATGCTGGAACAACTTACCAAGGGCTGTGGTGAATTCTCCGTCATTAGAAATATTTAAATTGAGATTGGATGCTTTTCTAAGAGATCTGCTCTAGTTTAAACAGGAATTACATTAGGGAGGTTCTATGTCCATCTTATGCAGGAGGTCAGATTAGGGGGTTACAGTGGTTCCTTCCGGCTTTACAGTCTTTGAATATATGGGATTTAAATGGCATGAAATACAAACATTTGCGTGGCCCTTTACAGAATTATTTTTTAAAGACATTTACAATTTAAATGGGACCAGCCTCGGAAAGGATTATTCTGAATGGATGGAAAGGGAAAGGAAGAGTGAGGATTGAAACAAGCCCAGTGGCTGAGATTTGAAAACCCCAGCTGATGTGAATTATATTAAGTTGCATGTGGAGTATGCAAGTTGTTGGTTTTATTAATAAACTGAGACTGAGGTAGAACTGTGAGTGGGCATGGGGGTGTACACACTATAATTTCCAAAAAAAAAAAAAAATTAAAAGCACTTAGGGAGTAAAAGTGAGGGTGTGTGGATGGACGGAGGCCCTATTCTACATGGAAATCAATGGGAGACTTTATAATAACTTTAATGGGAGTCAGATCAGTCCCTGGAAGAGAGAGGGTCTTCCAAGAGTTGTGCGGGCAGTGTGAAAGAAGACATAAGTGGAGGGAAGAGACAAAAGGAGCTAGAAGATGAGAATGGCCAGAACATAGGACACAAGATGGGGGAGCAGGTGGAGAGCAGTTTGTTTTTCAGGGCCATTGAATCCTAAATTTTAGCCTTACTTTGGCTTTGAAACCTGTATTCCATACCTGAGAGAGAACCTAAATACAGCGTCAAGAATGGAACCACCATCTCCTCGACCCATTTCTGTTGATGACGTTCAATTGTCACTGGAACACAATTGAGAAACCGAGGAGGGAGATGCACTGAGTTGACCGGGACATGAAATTAAATACAATACTTGCAGGCTGACCATGCAGTTTTCACTCTTTGCTGCTCTATGAGATGCCGTGAAAGACCGAAGCCATGCCGATTGCTGGGCGCATACTTAACTCATGCCGTGAATTGTTCTGGTTGCGCTAATGTAGACAGTACGAGTGAAGCCCCGACATATTTTGCTGACCACACTGCTGACTGTTAATGTCTCAATGCTTTTACATTTAGTTCAGCTGCACATTTTGACTTTATACGTTAGGCTTTTACGGATCAAACTGCAGTACAGTACTTTACTAACCAACAGTTACAGTACATATTATTGAATGGCATACACAATTTACTCTGAGATGTTACATGGGCCAAAAGACCTATGTTTATTTTGACTCAATCTCCTATTCTGATGGTCCGCCAGGACTACGAAAACAGATTAATTTTTGATGCATTGTCAATTAAACCATCCATGCCTCTGTTATGGATGCAAAAACATATTTGTGCCGCGACAAAGTTCAGGATCTATCAGATGTGTGTGCAACTTGTATTGCTATAAGGGTCAGAAACCTGGACCTTTCTACAGGCAGAGTTGGAGCAGCTGGAGGCATTCCATATGCCTGTCAAAGCCACATCCTGAGCATAATGTGGTTTGACTTTGTGCAAAATGTCATCATTTCACAGAGAACTGGCCTTGCTTCAATAGCTCGTTATATTCAAAAGTGGCATTGCATGCTTTTCAACCATGTCACCAGCATGGACAAAAACACCCCAGAACACCATGCTCTCAAACTCTTCACTGGTGCAAAAAGGGGTGCATGCCTTGACCTTAACTGGTGCCACCTGGGAGTCTTGTAGATTCACAGGATTAAGCCAGATCTGGGAACTTACCTACACAGTGTCCGGTATAATGCTATCAACTATAGTCAGTCCAGCTGGCACAACAGTCCTCTGTAGACTGTGTGTGTTTGTTGTCAGCTAAACAGCAAACTCGACTGACTGGGCTAAATAGTTTACAAATGCAACCGCAGAACAGAGGCTAAAAAGGTTATACATAACTGTTGTAACTATGATCTTCTGAATACAAAAGGGAACACGGCATGCGCAGACCTGGGTTCTCTTCCTGGCTCGGCCACTGACTCAGTGTGTTTTGGCTTGTTGTACTTAAGCAACCTTCACTGTTACACACGGCAGAGTGATTTTTAGTTTGTTCATTTGCTGTGTCAAGTTAGCATTACCCTTTCTTAGATTGCAAGCTCTTCTGGTCAGGAGCGGTCTTTGTATGCGATTTCAGAGTGCCTAGTATTGTGGGGCTCTGCTTCTGATTGGGACCTTCAGGCTCACCTGTAAGATAAATATTTAATAACATCATTTAAATGAACTGTGCAGGGGGGAGTGGATGTATATGTGCTTTGGAAAGCTGAAGAGGAAGGTCAGTGTGAAGATGAAGGTGACAAAGCTCTTAATTTTAAATAATAATAATAATAATAATAAAATCAGTCTAATCCCTACTGCCCACTATGCTGTCTTTAGCCAAAACACCTCAACTTTCAGATCCAACAGTTAGGATCCAGTTACACATGGCAGCTCAGGTTTTATCAGCTTCTGCTGGCTTGGATGCTCAGCTCAGCGTACAAAATAAACATGGTGAGGATTAGAAATGCTACAGCCTTCTCTGTGTCTAGAATGGCAATAGCAGGAGGACTGGTCCTCCCTTGGAAATCAGAGAGAGGTCATGGAGCCGGTTCCCTCTAGGTTATCAGATTTGGTGACTGAAAGTCACCTGACACCTGATCATTGAGGCTAAGATTTTCAAATGAATCTAAATGAGTTAGACACCCAATTCCCATTGACTTCCGAGTCACTGAGGCACAAAGGGCTGGGATTTTCAAAATTGCCTTAGCTCCCTTTAGGGCCCTTTGAAAATGCCAGCCTGCAAGTTTTTCACATTTTAAAATTAATTGACTTTGGCCTTTTTATGTACACTTTTAGTTTGCTTGCTGTGCACATCGAGTGATGCAGTTTGCAGGCACAAGTGTCCTCAGAAAGCCAGTCTAGAAAAGTGTTCAGAAGTGCTTGTGCTCCCATCCAATTAGGGAACTGAGCCGGTGACATATGACTCATAAAGACTGAGCAAAACAGCTTGGTTGCAGAATTTTCCTGATAAACCCACAATATAGAGTAAAACAAATACATAAACATATATTTGACTGATTCAGTGTGAAGAAATAGTAACATTTATTTTGATTGTCAGTCAAACTAACTAAAAAATGTTTCAAAACAGTTTTGACCACTTGATACGCTGGCTTTAAAAAAAATACAAATCATGACTTTTCTTTCAAACTTGTATGATGATTTAAATTTTTTCCCCAGTAATAAAAGTGTTTGTTTTGCGTTTGTGCCCTGCCTAGTACAACTGAGCCCCATTCTCAGTGGGGCCCCTTGTACTGCCATAATACAAATAACAATTTTAACGATAATATGGTTATGATCAGAAAAAGAGGCTTAATGAATGCATTGCCAGATGTTAATTATTTTCTTCACCGTACTAAGTATTATCACCCCCGTTTTACAGATTGGAATCTGAGCTCTAGAGAGGCTAACTGACTTGCTGAAGGTAAACACCGAAGTTCTCTCTGTTCTGACATAAATCAGTGACCACTGCAGGGAAGCAGTGTGACCTGGCACTGGACTGGCGCTCAGGAGTTGTGGGTTCAATTGCCAGCTCTGCCATTTGCCTGCCGAATGACTTTGGACAAGTCACTGCACCCCCTTGTGTCTCAATTTCTCCGTCAGTCAACTTTGTAAATCCGTTGTAAAGGGCTTTGTGATCGACTGATGAAAAGCACTACATAAGACCTATGCATTATTTCTCTAACCATAATTTGCTGTTACCTATACGTAGTTGAAACTGGTCTTTATTGTTTCTTCCCAGGGGAAAATACAAACCATTTTCATTCAAATGTATTTGAGGTTTTTGTTTGTTCGTTTTGGAGAAAATTTCAAAATGAGGGTGAAAAAACACTTTATCTCATGTCTTAAATATTTTGAAAACTGGAAAAAAAAGGTCTGTTCCTTTGTGTAAATTTGTCTCACGTGTATAAAAAGAGAGTTGAAAAGTGAAAGTTTCCCCCCTCCTCATTTTAATTACAAAAACTGGAGAAGCGGGTGTATGAAAAAAATGACAGGGTGAGCAGTTTCCCACAATTTAGAAACACAAATATAATGTGAAAATGCATGGGGAAAATTGGGTTTTTTTCCGACATTTATTGGTTTGATTTTTTTTCCCAAAACATGGAAAATATAGTTAAACATATTTTTCAAAAAGTTCTATTTTGGACCAAAAAATATTTTTCACTGGAAAAAAAAATTGACCAGTTCTACTGTTACCTTGTGTTCAGTTCTCCCTTTTTGTTATATGCACCTGTTTCATCTTACACTTACTTTGTGAGTGCTTTGGGGCATGGACTTCATTTTCGTTGTGTGTGTATGGTGTCTAGATCAATGAGTCTCCAATCCCTGATTGGGGCCTATGCACCACCACAATACAAATAAGTAGTAATAGTGTAAGAGAAGTTTGTTATAATATTGATTCTAAACCTGGCAGAGTACAATTGTATAGTAAGTGGTGAGTCGGGGGAGCTTCAGGGGCAGTAAAAGAAAACAGAAAAATATTCATCCCAGACATAATTTTGCAAATATTCGCAGCTCTAATGAACGCTCAACAACAGGAATATTTTGCTTGATTAGTAAAGAATGTAAAATCCCTTTTTACAATGCAGAGGATGGAACTCAATCAGCAGGTGATGTTGCTGGGTCTAGGAAAGAAGGGAGGGAAATAAATAAATAAAAACCAGTAAAACTAGATCAGCCAAGGGTGCATCTTAATTAAAACTATATGCTGAGACAAAGAGAGTAAATCATGCGTCTGTGTAACTCTGCAACGATATCAGCAGATTATGACACTAGACTCACTTGAGGAGTGTGTCATTAAATCAGTGACGTTTGCAACGCAATCAGTAAATAATGCAACTTGATCATTATGTTATGCAACTTGATCACTGGATTCAGTAGCTGAAAAATTACCAACTCAGTTTGGTAGATTGAGGGGAGGGTATAGGTATGTGTGTAAGTATATATTTCCCCCTCAAAGTAGCAGGGGATGCAGGGTGGATGTATTCCTGGGAATGAGATTTGTCTTGATTTAATATTGGAACAGACTGGCAGTGCGCATCTGACACCAATCTCTTGCTAACAGGTGTTGATCCTGATGAAAAAGGGTTAGCTGGGTTCTTCTGACTCACTGAGGTGATTCATTATGCTAACCTGACAGAAGGGAGATGGGAGTGGCTCTTGAGAAGAGACGTACGTGTGTGTGTGTGTGTGTGTGTGTGTAATGTGATAAACCCAGCCCAGTTGGGTACAGCAAAGTAGTAGAAGGCAGATATACTGGATAAGTAGTTTTCTGTTCCCTGACTGACCAGAGCAGGGGCTGCTTTAGGCTGGGGTGGACACCTGACTCCAGTTAGCCTGCAAAGACTCAGGTGAGGCTGTTAAGCTAATGTGAACACCTGACTCTAATTAATGCTCCTCTGATACTATAAAAGGGCTCACTGCAGTCAGGCAGAGGAGAACTAGGGAGCCAGAGGAGAGGAAGTGCGGCTGAAGGGCTGGGTAATGAAGACGCCCTCAAGCCACTGGAAAGGGAGCGCTAAGGTAAGGGTGAAGAAGGTGTTGAGAGGGAGAAGCGGGAGAGCTGTGGGGAAGTGGCCCAGGGAAATGTAGCAACTCTGGCAGTGAAAGGTTGGCTGCCAACAGCTGCTACCATTAGGGTACCTGGGCTGGAACCCAGAGTAGAGGGCGGGCCCAGGTTCCCCTCAACCCACCACTACAGAAACACCTCCTGGGAGGGAAAGACAGGCCCCTGTCAGGACAGGAAGCTAAATTATTCTGGAATAAGCCCATAGGGACAACAGAGACTGTGGGAGTTCTCTCACCAACCTCCTTGCTGGCTTATGATGAAAATGGCTCGGTAGACTGTGACCCTTGCCTCTCAAGGGAGAAGGGCTACGTAGAGGGTCACAGTGAGCCTCTGGGGCTAGCGTAATCCCCCAGGAAGTGTGGGACCCACTGAGACAAGGTTGGAGCTCTGCCACAGTAAGTAAAAGGAACTGTGGCTATATATATATATATACAGATACCATAGTCGTAAGTGGAGAGTGATCCTGGAACCTTCAAGACCAAAACCATAAGTCTCTACCGCTTAAGCTAAAGGACATCTGCTTCTGCTATGAAATCGTAGCTTTGTTTTATCATCTATGCTGGCCAAAGTTTGAGGAGACATGAAAATAGATACTCAGCCAGTGTATTACATATGAAGAATACTTCCCGTTAATATTGATGAGGAGAGCAAGACTATTTTTCTGTCCATTGAGAATCCTTGGAAGGAAGAAAATTGAAAAATGGACTCAACCTACAAAATTGAGATTTGATTTCAAACACCCCAAAGATCTGATTTGATTTCAGCCCATTATATAAAGATATGGGCCGTTTGCAAATGATGGATCTGGATTTATATCTCAAAGCCTTCAGAGCTTGAAGATGTTTGGGTCTGGGTGAGAGGTGGGTCTCGATTTGTGCCTATCTCTAAAGAAAATGGACAGCTCATTAGTAAGGAGGACATTCTTAACCACCTACTAGGGTGACTAAGAAAAGAATCTCAATTCAGCAAGGATACTTCTATGTGTGGTAGCCTTGCTCTCATTCTGCCACTCTATAACAATCAGTCTCATTAGAATTTAAATCAGTTCATAAGTATTTTGGCTTAAATAAGCTGTATTTCTGATCAATGTAATGCCATGGTTTTATGTCTCTTTTAAGTCTTTTTAGCATAAAGCAGATAGTCTTATGCTAAATACTGTAGACGTGGTCAGAAGTTGATTAAATTACTTGTAGAAAAGTACAGTAGGCAAACATGGGGAAAAAAGGCACAGAAGAGCAAAATGAACAGAGTCTGAAAAATCCCAAGTCACCCTATTAATAGATTCAATCTGCTGTCAAAAAAAAGATGGAAGTCTAAAAAGACTGTTATTTAAAACAACGCTGGATTAGGAGAGAAAAGAGATTTTTTTCTTCCTCTTCCACAAAGTCTGAGAGCCACAAATACGCTGTGAGCGATTTCCCACTTATCTGCGGATGTGATTTTATTTTTTGGAGTTGCAATAGCAACACGAAGCAGGAGAATTCTTCAACAACAACAACAACAACAAAACAGCCTTTTAAAACTATTTTATTTCTTATTAAGAACATTCTTAGAAAACGTGTGTCCAGAATATTTTAGGACAGGGTGAGATGAAAGTTACGATTTAAGGATGCACAAACTGATCTGAATGAAAAAACAAAAACTTTCACTTGAAATCTGAATGCAAACCATAGGTTTTTTTGGTTTTTTTTGAAGATCACAATAAATGTGGGTTCTTTCCACTACCCCATCTCCATGCTTCTGGGTTCTGAGTACTGAAGTGTGACCAACTACATACCAATAGTTATAGCCAGTTCCCACCCAGATGTAGGAAGCTTTTTTTTCTTGCACAATGTCCAATCTACAGGCTAAATTCTGGCTGCCCCTAAGTTGGTACGATAAAGCAAATGAGTGTGCAGGTGAAACTGATTCCATGTGGTCTAATGGTGAGGTTTGAACTCAGGACCTTTAGCACCAAAAGCGGTAGCTGAGCTAAAGAATTGACCAGTAGTAATAACAGGCTGATATCATCTTATGTTGATTTGTCACCTGAAGGGGGAAAGACCCACATTGTCCCCTATTATGAGTTGTGTAGAAAATTTCTTCCTGACCCCTTCCAACCACAGAACCAAATACAAGTTCAGATGTGCAACCTCCCTCCACATCACGTGCAGAGGTGTTCCAATCCAAGGGTTTGGTGCAGGCCTATCTCTCGTATCAAAACTGGAAGCCATGGGGGTGTTTTAGTCTGGTTTCAGTTTAAGTCCTACATTTTTGTACAGCAGTTAAAAGGCTGGGATATGATTTTATGGTCTGGCACGTACAAAGTTAATGACCTGGGAGATGGGTTGTGGTGTCTCAGAAGAGTTGCATCTGAGGAGTGACAAATTAGTGGTCAAGCAATGTGGGGATAAGTAAGACCCTAGCCAACTGGGCAACAAGATGTTTGCCACGTGTAACAAAACCAAAATGGTGGCATAAGAAAGCCTGGCTGTTGGAATAGAGACCTTAAGTGTTGCTTTCAGATTGTTCTGTTTGAGACACTTTGGGCCAAATTCTGCTCTTGCACTGGTTTAAATCTAGAGTAACTCTGTTAACTTGGTGAATTAAATATGTTCATTCAGTTATACATGAAAGCAGAGATTGACCCCCTTTAGTCTCATTTTGTCTCTGTTGTGATATTTTCCTGGAAAGTCCTTTTGCCTGAGGACAATTTTTCTGTCTTCTGACTGCTCCCAGGGCAACCCAGTGACCAATCAAGGGCAAAAGCCAACGCACACGCGTGAACATGCGCACCCTAAGGTAGTTGCCCTCAGGTTGTTGTTTGTTTTTTTTCTTGTCGTGTGTGTTTCTCACTTGTCACATTTCTCATGCAGCCCAGTGGATATACCTCAGCCTTATACTGTCATTCTAGTCCTGGGCCACTCTTGAGCAGAAACTGACGGTTGTGAAAATGTTTTAGTAGATTTTTTGTGCTGTGGATAAATCTCCATCGAGGTCTAAACACTAAGATGGAGACCCTGGAAATAAGTCTTGGTCACAGCTAAGCCAGTCTTAAACACAAACCTCCACCAGAAAGCCCTCTGAGTCAATTAGGCCCTTGATACAGCTCCATTCAGCTTTAATGTATTTACCTGAGTTACATCTGCTGTTCATTTGGCCCCTGATGTTAACAATCTGATACTGCCTAAGCACTGAACATTGAACTTTACTTTTACAAATTGAATTCCATTGGGCCAGATCTTCAGCTGGCGTAAATTGGAATAAACTTCAGTCGACCTTGACAAATTTATAATACGTGAGGATCAGGGCCTATGGATCTATGCTGATTTACACCAGCTGATGATTTCAACCAACTGAAGATCCAAGCTGTTATTTTGTAATGGATGCAATCACCTTTTTTGACACTGAAATAACATCACAACTCAAGCGGTCCAGGATTCTACACAGTTACAAATCGGTTCTTCTGCCGTCTTGGCTGATCACAAAGGGCCAGATTCGGTTGTCATTTCTCACTTTGAATGGTACCTCACTCCACAATTAATCCCACTAAAATTAATGGAGCAAAATTAATTTATTTGAAATCAAACTGAAGCTTTCTGTGGGAAAGGTTCAGTTTCAACAAATTGCCCATTCTTAAAGTTTTTTTTTTAATTAAAAAGGTTTGAAATTGTCGAAACGGTTTCAAAACCAGAAGTTCTATTTTTGTTCAGAAATCACTTTGTGCTTTGAAATTTAACCTTTTTATGGAAAAAAGTAAAAAAAAAAAAAAAAAAAAAAGTAAAAAAAAAAAAAAAAAAAGGAAGAAATACAATTAAAAGGTCAATCGAAACAAAACACTTTTTAAAATTAGCAAAATGAAATGTTGCAATCTACCCTATCCAACTCCCCCTCCACCCCCGCAAAAAAAAAATCAAGATTTCAATTCTTCGTCCCAATTTGGGATGGGAAAAATGTTCAAAATCTCAAAAATTCTTTCATTTCCCTCCCACCTCTGTTCTTAATGTCTCCCCTCCCACACTTCCATTTATAGTAGTAACTCAGTATCTTTCACGGTACAGCAAACATGAAGCACTTGGACTGATCAGAAACCTAAAAGCCTAGTCACAAGGCCTTCACAGACCAAATATCCCAAACATGCAATTTCCCAAATTTCTTATCTCCAAGTGTATCCACAGCTGCCTCACAGATGCTTTTCCCAATTTTCCCTCTGCATCTGTGCAGATGTAACATTCATTTATGAATGAGTCCTCTAGAAATTATTTCTTTCTCCCCTTCAAGTACCCCCCAAAACAAAAGCAAACTAAAGGCTAGATTCTACCACCCTGACTTTTGCTGAGAAACACTTTCAAGTCATGACTTGATTTCAGTGGGATGTCTCAGGGCAACCTACTTCTCAACATGCATCAATGTGTCCGAATCTGGCCCTAAATTATATTTGCCTACAATTTCCTTTATCTTTAATGAAACTTAATCACTCATCATGTGTCAAACTCCACATTAAACCATCTTGTACAGCAAGAATAACATGCGAGCTATTACACAAACTATAGGTATATGTGTGGCTGAAATGGATACAGTAATAGGAGTGAATCAATCAATGGATAGGTCAAAATCTGCCAACACTTGCTCTAGGTCTTCATCATTTTCTTGATGTACGCTAAGCAAAGCGGCCCCAGAAAGGCAACTGTAAGTCAAGTTCTTGCTTAGCTAAATCTTTCCCTTTGTCAGGAGTAGTAAGTCATAGATGAATTCATTCCAGTGGGGTTCTATTTATCACGTATTTTTCTGATGAATGTGTACTATGCTCATATATATATATATGTGTGTGTGTGTGTGTGTGTGTATAAATATATACCCCCCCCCACACACACACACATACATATACACACATGCACTTATCTTTGTGGTCAGATTGTGGTTCAGAAGCTGCATTAAAATCTATGAGAGTGGATTCTGAGGACTCAAACCAATGAGATCAGAACAGGATACCAATGACGATGATCCGGAATATTTCCAAAGGTACAAATGGCATTTAGGTGCCTAATTCTCAAAGATTAACCTTAAGAGTTAGGTGCCCGTATGCTTTCAAAAATCTCCCCCAATGCCCATATGTTTCCATAAGTGTCACTTACCCAGAAGGATGCCCATGTGCTTTTAAAAAAAATATCAATAGATTTGCAAGGGGTGAGATTTTTCAAAAGCAACTAAAGATTTTGGGGTATGTCCATTTTTGGGTATCCAAGTTGAGCACCCAAAAAAGGTGAGGCATTGAAAGTCACTTTAGTTGCCTTTGAATATCTTAATCTGGGGTAGAACACAACAGACTTTGTTTAACGGAGCAAAGTGATACACATTAGTTTAAGACTGGAAGCAGAGAAGAATCATATATAAGAATTGTGTATCCAATTGAAACTACAAGAAGAATTTTACGTTAGCAGGATATATCTACCAAAATTTGGCCTAAAGATTCAGGCTAATACACCATACAAAAAGTCCAATGGATTTTTAATGGACACAAGTGGTCATATCTCCACAGCATATCTTCTCCATAAGCTGGTTTTTTTTGTTCACGTTTTTATTCTTCCTGCTGCTTTACAGTGAGACTGTCAGAAGCCACGACTGTGGCTAATAGGCTGGTGACATTATTAAGTATAAAAAAGAAACTCATAACGAGAGTGTTCCTCTAGTTAGCTGGGGAAGGTTTTTATTATCACAGCTCATCTGATGCATAAGTGCTTTCTGCTCAAACCTAAAACTCAAAGTAAAACTCACAGGTGTGTAAACCCCCACAAAGCAGAGTCCTGCTAAGTTTTTCACCATTCTAGTAATGGGGAGACATGTCCTTTGCCCTTCCTCATTGTTTATCTCATTATTTACTGACTTTCCCTTAAGTTCTATAATTATGCAATCTTGAAAGAAAATGGTAATGAAAAAATAAGTTCCTCTTTCAGTTCTTCTGTGATTGGAAGGTAATAATGTTCCTTTCAAGATCTCTCTTCTTTTCAAAAATTTCTCCCGTACATGCTCTGGGGAAAGAAGTGACACATCTAAGCTCTCAGTACCTGAAAGGGGGAAAAAACCAAAACCTTTTCTTCAACATTTAGAGATGTGCCTGAGTGGAATGATGGATCCAACCCACCCTGATTTCTGAGCAAGTTCTGCTTCTGATCCAAACTTCCTGGATTTGGCCTCTCAATCTCAAGAATATTGTATTGCAGACTACCATAGAAGCAACATGGTCAAAAGAAAGTCCACGTGATCCACTAGATAAAGCATTGAATTGGGAATTGGAAGAGAGAATTATATTCCTAGCTCTGCCCCTGATCTGCCGTGTGATGTTGGGCAAGCCACTTACATATTTTTAGAATTTAAATTTCTTCATGCTCGGGATACAAGTTCAATGTTTTGGTTTTGACCTTAGCAGATCAGTGGGCAAATCTTTGTAAATATTGTGAGACTGACTTTTCCATTGCCCTGTATGTTGCCATCACTTAAACCAGTCCAAAATGAGTGTAAAATGGCACCATTCTGTTTTTGGTTGCACTTTACAATAACTTTGCATGGATGTAGATGGTTTCATAAGGTACAGTGGGGACTCAGGATTATTCAGATAAATATGTCCCTGGTGCAACTTCATGGATTGAGCAGTTACACAGTGGACAGATTTGTCTCATGTTTCTACCCACTGTGTTTTATAGTGCAATTGAGTAAAACACATCTCTGTGTTCACACAAACACTCCTCCTAATTCACAATGAACGGTGGTCTCAATGGACTTCATCATTATCGGGGTTTTCCTTTGCTTTTATAATATCTTACCTTTTGGCTATTTCTTAGCTGTTTGGGCAAGATTTTCAAAAGTGACTACTAACTTTGTGTACTGTTATTTTAGTGAGTCCTACTTCAGATACCTTTAAAGGTACCTAATTTTCAGTAAGTGACAGTCATGCAGCTGCTATATATTAATTTAATTGAATTAATATTGTAAGTGACCTGGTCAGTCAGGTAAAATTGCTGTACAATTATGAAGGCTTATTAGAATTTCCTGTATGGATTCATCTAACTTAAAAGGAGGCTGTGGGAAGAGCAAACAGGATAGCCACAGAATAGATTTAGATAAGGACCTTAAACCTTTTCTGAGAGAGAGAAGGGAGTCACTTCTCAGCAGCAGCTGAGAAAGACAGGCTGCAGAGGGAGTCTAAGCAGTAGCTCCTTCCCAGATCCAGGAAATGATTAATCTTCAGGGGAAAAGTAAGGTTTGTGTCCAGTGTATTCTATTGTTTATAAATTCTGTTTTCTTTTCCACTTCTTTGGCTCTAAATAAATAATACTGTCCTTTAAGGAGTCTCTCAGGTCACTGGTTTCCACTGTCGTTGTCCAAGAAGGAACAGAGTTTTCAGGGGCTTAAGGTAAATCTCGGTTCACGCGCAAAGGACTGCAACCCAAAGCCTCGTCTGAGAGCAGGAGACTCACATGGTTCCACTCTGAGAGACAAGTAACTGCTCTGAGACCTAGCGTGTGTGCACGTATTGAGACCCAGGGGGATCAGAGGTGCAGGGCTCATCCGGTTGCTGTGATGGTGCTGAACTCACCGTGAACATCACTCCCCTTTTAAGGTATGCCAGAGTGCACACTCAAACCTTGAGGCACCTGGAGTGACGAGTCACTTTTGAAAATCTTGGCTGCAATGAAGTACTGTGCACATGAATGATTTAAACTGCATCTACAGTGCTGCATGATATTTAGTAAAGTCAAGTGTCATTCTACTCTGAAAAAATGACTGTAAAAATGGCACCTCCTTACTCAACAGATCTGCTCAGTCGGTCAGATCCTCAGCTGGTGTAAGTCAGCATAGCTCTATTGATTCAGTGTAGCTATTCTAATATGTTCCACTTGAGGATGCAGTGCCTTACGTGTATTCAGAATCTTATCTGCTTTCTTTTACAAGGAAAAGGTTTTCAATGTGTTTCACTTTAGTTAAACCTAAAGAGTCTTCACCAGTGGTTCCCAAACTTGTTCTGCCGCTTGTGCAGGGTAAGCCCCTGGCAGGCCGGGCCGGTTTGTTTACCTGCCGCGTCCGCAGGTGCGGCCAATCGCGGCTCCCAGTGGCCGCAGTTCACTGCTCCAGGCCAATGGGAGCTGCGGGAAGGGCAGCCAGCACATTCCCTCGACCCGCGCCGCTTCCTGCAGCCCCCCGCACAAGCGGTGGAACGAGTTTGGGAACCACTGGTCTACACACCTAGGACAGAGGTGAATTCTGTTCCATCTTGTGCATCATAAACAGGATTCTATCGGTCTTAACTACTGTTATGGCCTCCATTACAGTAGCATCTGAGCCCCTAGCAATCAATAATGTATTTATCCTCACAACAGCCCTATGAGTCAGGGAAGTGCTGTTATCCCGATTTTAAAAACAGGGGAGGCACGTCACGGAGATGTTACATAGCTTGCCCAAGTTCACAAAGGAAATCTGTGACAGAGCAGTTCCAAGTCCTAGGGCAATACTCCAACTACTGGGCTATCCTCCTTCTCTTTTTAACTGAATTACAGTCAGTTATACCTATGCAATCCCAACGAAGGCAATGGGATTTCAGAGATGTACTTGAGAGCATAATTTTGCTTTTGTAACCGTTTGTTATTGGTGGTAATGTGTGTGATAGAAAGAACCCACAGTTGGACTATTTTATAGCCCAGGTTGAGTTTATAGGGTTGACATGCTGGAAAGATCTCTGGTTCACATTTGATAGAGAAATTGTAGAAACATGCTATATAAGGAACTCTGTAATGTTGTTGTGCATATGCGACTCTATATGGAACCCTACTCTGTGTGTGTGTTTATGTATATATTATATACCTTATATATTCTGTTAATATATTATATATGTGTGTGTATGTGTATCCTCCAATATGTACGTGTATGTGTGTATATATATATAATATCCTTTGTAGGGAGTCATTCTACAGAGTAGTACTGTCTTTTCAGAAATGAAATGTGTTAGGTTTTGGTTTTTAAAGAGGACTAGCTGCCACTTTAATTGCTGAGAGCCCATAACCTGCAGATAAACCATATTCAGGTTAAACAATTGCTAACGCTTTAGAAAAACTGTGGTATCTTTATGCCGGCACCTTCTTCAGCTTACAGTGAAATGTTCCCAAAGGTTAGGTACACTGATGACTTCTGCAACTGACTGAGTTAAAGGCATCCCATACGCAAGAGGAAATGTTTAAAGGATTCAGTCATATTCACTATCGTAAAGCCACATGAAGGATTTGGAAATCTTATTTACAGCATCTATTCAGCAAAGCAGAAGTACTAAAGCACAACCTGAAAATAGCCCAGCATCTCTGCTGCATGTTGCATTTAATTGTAATGTAAATTTCAGGTGTGATAGAATATTAGGGCTCTACAATAGGATGTGAAAACCAATCAGAATCATTTTGGCCAGTGTCATACAGAGAGTAGATTGTAAAGGACATGAATGTAAAGCAACAATACAGCTGAAAAATAATTTCCACATTAATGTCGTTCGCTGTCCCGTAGTTGAGTGAACTACTTAAGAAAAAAATTAACTGCTCTCCTGCGCCTCCAGCTGTTTTCACCAGTTCTGCACTCTACAGGTAAAAATGTTTTTGTTCATACTCAGTACTGGAAGCAGAAATGACAAAAGACTGTAAGGTAGGCTTTCCCAGTGCCACGCCTGAGATATTCAGTTCAATTATAGAGATTCAAGAGGTTGAGGTGAGGTATGGAACGGCATCTGAAACAAACCTGTACTCTAAACCTTTTGAGATTCATACATTACTGTTTAGCTCCCTGATTGTCAGGAGTTACTCTGCGTGTATAAACTTAGCAATGGGGTATGTGTACCCGATACGTTACAGTCAAAATCCAAATGGACTGGGTTCATAAGGTCTGACTCCTCACCATTGTCCCTCTACCAGTGGCTCTGCATTTGAACCACATACTCTGGCCGGGAATAGTGGACCAAGACTGACTTTGGAAATTCCTAAAGTCATAAAGCCCAATACATCATCACTCATGCATGAGCAGGGAGGTTTTTCTGTTGAGTCATTTGGAGATGGATTCGACAAAGCAATGTATGCTACTCAGACCATCCTATATGGCATGAGGAATGTTTGATGTTCTAATAGGTCTTGCTTATTTCTTATATCTTCTGTGATTCATTGATCCTATGAACATTTGCAAGATGAGAGACTCTTGCTTGTTGGGATGGCTAGGGTTGCTTCTGCTATCACCCGTAGCCTCAGTCCCGGTCTGATTCTGCAGCCTTAATGCAGGTAAAACTATTTACAGTGATAGAAATAATAAAAATGGTACCTGTCCACGTAATATAGGTGCCCTTGGCAAATATTAAAATGTATCAGAAAGAATGCTGAAGTCCAACAGCACAATTTAATATTACTCATCACTCATGAGTAAGCCAGGCATTGAACCCAGTTCTTCAAAGTCCCCGTCTGATTCTGCAGCCTTATCTGCCAGACTAGCCTTCCTCACTTTGGACCAAATTAGTATGCCATTGGGCCCTTCCAGGGAATGCCCAGCCAGCAGCCCTGGGAGGTTTGCATAAACAAGGACTGCAGGATGAGGTTCTACAGAGGGTGCCATTTTACCTCTGATTAAGCAATCTTAATGGTCTGTCTACAGACATCGGTCCTCTTGGCATAGGATGGGAAGGGAATGACTTGGGAACTAAATTCTGTAGTGAGTTCACTTCATCATCTAATGAAATAAATGAGAATTGAAGGAAATCAGTGGTTTTGCAGGATCAGGATGATAACTTTGAGATGCTGGGTTATTTAGTGGAGTGAAGGCTGTAAACGTATCCATAGCAAGGAAACAAATTTAACTTTAAGCAGGGGACTAGAGCTCAGAAGTTTCTTGAAAATATGGGCTCCTATGCCAATAACATTCAAGAATTGTTACAAATTTGCTTCCCACCCCCTCCCCCCCCCGCATTGAAAATTGATTAGACTCTTTCATGTTACTGCCTTTGAAGACTAGAAACAATTTAAGTTTATGGGGTGGTGGGGTGTCATAAAAGACTATTCTTCTTTTATATTTGCACTTACATTTTAGATGTTCAGCAAATAATGGTTTAAAACTTTCATTTCAATGTCTCTGGATGTTCACTCTTTAGAATAAAATTGCAATAGGAGAAATAGCTTTTTAAATACAGATTGTTATGGGGTATTTGTAAGAAACCGTCAGATTTAAGTGACTAGTAGGAGTGCAAAGAATACATGTGTTGTGGATAAGGCCACCCTTTACCACAAAGCTTGAACTCAGCTGTATTATATGAAGCTTCATATAACTAAACAATTAAACAAGGATAACAATAGCAAAGCTATTGATTGTACAAAACTTTCTAGCTAGCTTAGTGGACGCTCTACAGGATATTTCACTAGTCCAGGTTGGTACTTATTAATGGATGGGTAAATCTCAAAAAATGCAGATAATTCTCAGTATGCTATTATCATTATTATAATTATTTTATTTATTTGTGCTAGGCGCTGTACAAACAGAACAATCTAAGTATAAGACATGAAAAAACTAGTGGAGTCAGACAGTAGGGGACCACAAGAAAAGAATGAGAGAAGAGATTGGACAGAGTTCTGTGTATAATTCCTTTAACTAGTCATGCCAGCAGTGGTGGAGAATGGATATGGAGAATCTGGCCCTGGGAATGTATATGAGCAGGGGCATGTGCAAGGGGGGACAATCGGGGGCACGGCCCCCCAGTCAGTGGGGGCACAGAACTTCTCCAGGGCTGGGGCGGGGCAGGAGATGACAGCTTCTCCGGCACTGGGGCTGCCAGGGGAGATCTACCTCCTCTGGCTGCTGAAGAAGAGTGAGCTCCACCGACCGAGGTGGGGGGAGAGCCAGCTCCCCAGGCCTCAAGGGAGAAACAAGTCCTCTCGCCACAGTGGGCAGGGGGAGCCAGCTCCTCCTGCCACAAGGGGCACAGAAAATGCCCCTCTAGGAGGAGCCAAGTTTTTATTACTGTGCACGCCCCTGTATGAGAAGTGGAAGACAAGTCACTAAAAGGGATTCTCCAGCTAAATGTGAGAGGATAGAATTGGAAGATACAGTGTCTGAATTTAAATGTGTATGGTGTGTGTCAGGCCGGTTACAGAGTCAGTGTGGAAACCCAGTGCTATCAGCCTGCATCAGTTCCATGGGTATGTGATGATAATGGGGGGGAACTAAACCCAGTGCTACTAAGCAAAACAAGAGATTGGGAATTAAACTCTTCTAAACTCCCCTTTTTTTTAAAGAGAGAGAGAGAGAGAGAGAGAAAGGAAAGGTTATTTAAAGAGCTCCATGCACAGTAACTTCTGTCCACTGACTGTCCCTTTGGGATGTCAGAACCAAATGAAGGACTGGATTCAGAGCTGTGCTCATCTGAAGTCAGTGGAGTTACTCTGCTGTAAAACCAGGGGAAGTGACATTAGACTCCATCCCAAGCTAGTACAATTCTTCGGCATTGTACAAACTTCTTTCAAGTCAAGAAGTTTCAATGTGGCTGGGATTTTCACCCCACGGGATTTTTGCCATTTACCTCAGTGAGACCAAGACTTCATCCTTGCTATCTTGAGTAGCTTGATTTTACTTACAATATGACAGTAATTTGCAAAGATGGTATGTGTCGTCCGACGTTCGGCTGCGTGTGTGTGCTCCCTGTGTGTGTCCCCGCTCTGCACAGATAGCTGGCACGGCAGATCTCGAGAAAACCGTCCAATGATCACAAAGTTCGTTAAGGTGCGAAGGCGCTTGGTTAGGTTTATTGTTAGCAAAGCACGGTCCTCGCTCCCCAGATGAATGTCTACAGTTACTCAAGCACACGTATGCCCGTGACAACAGACGCACCCAAGTCAGTGGCAAGACTTTCCACTGCCCTCTCAGTTGGACAAAGACACTGCCTCTGAGAGACATCTTTATACACCAGTACAAACAAGTGACATATCACTCTTGAGATATCATGATGCCACCCTCTGACGTATTAGGGTGCCACCCATTGCCTTGTACCTGTAGGTTCGATCAAAACATCTCTATTCATCATACTGTCATCCTGACCCTATCCTTAAGCTTGGTCAGCATGTTCCTGTTATCTTTGGGGAATGTGTTCATCGGGGTGTTCTGGTACCACCCTTCTGGAATGTGCTTGCATGAGTGTTTTGTGCCTAGCGCTTCTTAGGAGTATGTGTTTTTGCAATATCAGCCCTATGCTTGCCAAATTCTTTTAGCAGGGCCCACCTCTTGCTCACAACTTAACTGTGCTTTATATCAGCAAGGTTTTGACTTTAGCTCAGGCCTCCGCTACATGGGCTTATGTTTCAGGCCCTCTTCCTATTACAGTATGCATCTTTCAGGAGTTTCCACCCCAACATCAGTGGAATTTCTGTGATGTTAGGATGGAAGATAGATATCTATAATGCTTAATCAGAATTTTTAGATGATAGGGGATTGAGGGAAGAGAAAAATCATGACAAAATTATGATTC
The DNA here is from genome assembly GCF_015237465.2 of Chelonia mydas. Taxonomy (NCBI): domain Eukaryota; kingdom Metazoa; phylum Chordata; order Testudines; family Cheloniidae; genus Chelonia; species Chelonia mydas. The sequence continues at coordinate 9,097,017 of NC_057859.1, read as the reverse complement.
CCCCATGCTTTATTTGGTCAAAATTTAAAATCTATAGACAGTTTTTGGTTTTGGGGGTGTTTGCTTACCAAAATCTGTTTTCCCCCCATGTTTTTGATGAAAACACACAAAATGTAGATGGAAATTTAAAATTATTTTTGTCAAATTTTCACAGAAGGAAGAAAATAATGTTCCAACCAGTTTTGTTTTTGTGGATTGTTCACGGATGGTCTATTATCCTTCTGCACCGATCTCTAGATTAGTGACAGGAAGCATCATTAAAACCCGTGTTGCTGTTCGTGAAAGGTGAAATTCATCCATGATGTCGAAGGGCAGCACAAGAATAACTTCCCGTTCACATATCCCTTAAAGTAATGCACGCTCTCCAGCTCACAAGTGATAATAGTTTAAACAGTAATTCATCTGAGAATATAATGCTTTAAGAAAGGTACACAAAGTTAATTAAGCCTTGGAAGCTTTCAGGACAGCTCCTTAATGGGTATAAATTGACATAGCTCCATTGACTTCAAAGGAGCTGTGCTGGTTTACACCAGATGAGGATCTACCCTTTCCTTTCAAAGTTAGAGTTTTTAGACTTGTAATGCCTCAAAGTAACACATAGAAATTCTTTATTTAAAAAAGTTATTTATATTAATTATTCAGTATATTATTATGAAACATGTTCTAGCATGTAAACAGGTGTCTTAATGCATATTAAGACCTAATAGATGGTACAGCAACCAGTTACAAAGCATTTATTAACTTAAATACATAGACCTCTCCATTCTTTATTGTATCTGGCTCAAAATCCTCCAGCCGAACAACATGAATAGGTTGGATGGGTATTATAATGTTCCCCTGGGTATGTCAGTGGCAGTGGGGATTGACTTGGGACTTAATCTTAATCTTGACTTGGGAATCTTAACCTGTCAGTGACCCACCCGAGGGCACAGTGTTGCTGGTGTGTGTCTGATGTGGGAAGGTGTAGTGCAGAGACTATGCAGAACTGGATGTAAATGAACATTGTGGATGATCCATTAAGGCCTTTACATACAGGCAGGTTCCTGTTGTTTTCTCTAGCTCTCAGGCTTACTTAACACATCCTGTTCTGCAGCATGTCACTGCCTACCATCGTCTTGAGTCATGACCTGGAAAAACAATCATGAAAGGCATCAGCTGTGACATTCAGATTTGTACCTGGGGCTTGTTTCAGACCCATTTCTGGTGTGTATATTGAGGAGGGTGTAAACTGTATTTGTCTTGTTCCTCTCTGGGATGTAGCCCTTTTTAAACAAAACAAAACAAAAACAAAAAACAAAAACAGGATATACAAAGAGATTCTGGTTATTGATTTCTTTGAAATAGGCCTAGACAGTACCAGCTTTATCGCTCTCCTTCATTTTTATGGGTAATGAAAAACAGTTTAATACTATTATGTTGATCAGATAGTGTTTAAAAACTCACTAGGGTCTGAAAGAAAGGCCTGAATAAATTGTGAGACTTAGCTTGTGGATGGCTCTGTCCCAGGAGGATTTTTAATTCCAGACTGTAAATCACAAATGGTGCTTTAGAATATTTAATGTTGTACATAATTCTGAGCCAGAGTCTCTCCTGTGCCAAGATGTGTTCCACCAGGAGACTATTGGGGGGCACATGAGGGAGCCAACTGCAGGACCCCAATTTTCAGCCCTGTGCAGCTCCAGCCCCAGCCTCGGGGTTTAGGTTAGAGCATCCTACTCATGAATGCAACAATGATTTGACCATGCCTCCTTCCCACCACACTCCCTACGCTGGGCCTGGAAAGTAGGGTTAGCTGTGCCAGCTTTATGGAAGATTACTTCTCTATTGTAGGAGGGTGGGAGCGATTTTTTTCCCTGGCCAATTGTGGCAAGATTCCAGTTGCTTTGTGAAGAAACCACACTGAGGGAGAATATCTTTCTCTCTCTCTCTATCTCTCTGCAAATCCCTGTTACCCACCTATAGATGCACAAAATACCAAATCTACCTGGCACGTGGCTACTTCTAACAGTGTTATGAGTGGTAGCTGTTGCTGATGTGACTCAGCGGTGATATTTATTGTAATGGGCTATATAAACTAGTCCTAATTACTCCTCAGATTGTTCCATGCCAGTCAGCTCGTTTCCTTTAGGCAACATGGCAGAAGTGGGTCTTCAGGAGGGAATTGAATGCAAAGTAACCTGTCTGTCTAGGTTCTTAGATTGCAAGTTCTAGGGACCAAATATCAAATGTATTTAGGCACTTAAAGATGCAGAAGGTGCCTAGTCGATTTTTGGAATACCTAACAAGTTAGGTGCTTAACTCCCAGGAGTCTCCGGTGCCTAACCTACTTAAGTGCCTCTGGAAATCTCACTGAGTATCTACATCTTTAGGTGCTTAAATATCTGCATAATTAGCTCTGAGTGCCTATATTAACTGAGGCTATTGGGTATTAATGGTGTGCCAAAGTGTTTGACACTGTAGAAGCCGGTGGAAGTTGCATCTATTCATGCCACGGTTGAATTTGGCACAGCACATCTTAGCAATATCCCCACAGCTGTAATTAAAACTCATTCATCACCAATAGCATCTGAAGTTTCAGAATTGGTAGCTCTGCTTTCCCTTGGAAATCCTTAAATAAAGTAATAAGTGAAAGGGAGACGTTACCCTTCCTATTACGGTGCTTTGTAATTTAGAATTTCATCCTATAATATGAATAATTTATTTTTATGACAGCTTTAGCTAAAAATGCAAGTGTAAATGTCAACATTTTAATAAACCTTTGTGGCACAACACCTAGGAAATGGAAAATAGTATCACAGAGACTTCTGAAAACTTTATTACATAATTAAAGAATAAGAATCAAACGGCAATGGAATTAAAATGTACCATTTTATAGGAACACCATTACAAGTGTATGTTACTATAATTAAAGACAACCTAGCGTGGTCTTTCATAGTTCATATTTTTAATAGCCCTTAGGGAAAGACGCCAGATTGCCGCTGAGGACTGAAGTACTTTACCCACGCAAGTCCTCTACATACAGCATGGAAAATGGCAATGCAACTTTTCCTGCCAAAGTGTGTTCTCCCTTACTTTAGGGGACCATTTCCAGGGTAAGAGGGTAGATCATTCTCAGTTCATAATGAGGTCGTGACCTTCCATAAGGCGGTTCTGCAGACCAGATGATAATGGCGCCTTCTGGCCATAGAAACTCTTCATCTATAAAGGGTGCCTTTTTGTGATTCTGGCTTTTGGCAACATGGAAAACTGGGCTGCTGAAAAGCCATTAGATAGACAAGAACTTGTGGTTAATGTGGGCTGGGTTTCACCTACAGACGAACAACAAGGAAATTCTCGGCCATGGAGTCCCTCATGAGCAATGGCTAATATTTTTTTAAATGCTTAGGGAAAATGGATTTTTGCCCTTATTCAGGAAAGATGGAGTCTATGAGAAATATGCAGCTGAACAGTTTTCACTAAGTGTGGAACGCTGTCACAGGTTAAATCTACAGCATATGCGCTCTGTGGGTAAAATCCTATCCTTCCTTACACCTGCGCAACCGCATGGAAGTCAGTAGGCCACATTGCAGACAGCAACCACTTTGAAGTCATTGAGCCAACTCGGCCCTCGGTTATACAGATGTGACTCCCCCTGAAAACAGGGGTTGTATCCATCTGTCAGAACACTTGACCTTCATACAAGTAGCCCTTTCTCTCATGGGGCCAGGTTCCTATCCCATCTCTCATGCCAATTAGCAGCTGTCTCTGTAATTAGTTCTACTGATTTCAGTGGGACTGCGTGCGGCGTTGGGTGCTAGTCAATGTGACTAAAGAGATCAGAATCTAGTTTGAGTGGTAGCCGTGTTTGTCTGTATCAACAAAAACAACGAGGAGTCCTTGTGGCACCTTAGAGACTAACAAATTTATTTGGGCATAAGCTTTTGTGGGCTAGAACCCACTTGATCAGACGCATGGAGTGGAAAATACAGGAGCAGGTATAAATACATGAAAAGATGGGAGTTGCCTTATCAAGTGTGAGGTCAGTCAAATGAGACAATTCAATTAACAGTAGGATACCAAGGGAGGAAAAATAACTTTTGTAGTGGTAATGAGAGTGGCCCATTTCAAACAGTTGACAAGAATGTGTAACAGTAGGGGGAAATTAGGTTTAGGTTTTGTAATGACCCAACCACGCCCAGTCTTTATTCAGGCCTAATGTGATGGTTTTTGTTGAAGAATTGCCACTTTTAGGTCTGTTATTGAGTGACCAGGGAGATTGAAGTGTTCTCCTACTGGTTTTTGAATGTTATAATTCCTGATGTCAGATTTGTGTCCATTTATTCTTTTGCGTAGAGACTGTCCAGTTTGGCCAATGTACATGGCAGAGGGGCATTGCTGGCACATGATGGCATATATCACATTGGTAGAGGTGCAGGTGAACGAGCCCCTGATGGTGTGGCTGATGTGATTAGGTCCTATGATGGTGTCCCTTGAACAGATATGTGGACAGCGTTGGCACTGGGGTTTGTTGCAGGGTTTGATTTCTGGGTTGGTGTTTTTGTTGTGTGGTGTGTAGTTGCTGGTGAGTATTGGCTTTAGGTTGGGGGGCTGTCTGTAAGCAAGGATTGGCCTATCTCCCAAGGTCTGTGAGAGTGAGAATCTAGTTGAAGCCACTGATTTCAATGGCTCTACTCATATAAGTCAAGGTGTATTTGGCCAAGTAAGAGTTCCAGAACTAGGTCTCTTAATTTCTGTGTATTTGTATGTATGGAACTGAGGACACAATTTTTGCCTTACATGCAAAAGCTACATCCCCTGAATCTCTAGTCGACAAAAAGCTTCGCAAACTTAAGTGAAACATATTTCAGGATGTGATTTAGGTCAGATTTTAGTGATAGATTTCAAAAGAGAAGTTTCTGTTAGTAAAACCCTCTTTCAGTCTCCATAAATCTTTCATGAGGTAGCTCCTGTCTAATTTATTTGGCATGCATTAGCATACAATTAACCCAAGTAACTTCAAGTATGGCACAAAAAATAATAATAGGACATAGAATGAATACTGATTCAACCAACATTCTCATCATGGACAGTTGCAATAGTTACACCATTTATTTCATTACAATATGTCCATAAATACAAATTAATGGTGCTTGCCTTGAGCGGTATACAGAACTCTGCACTGTTTGCACTTAGTCAGTAGCACACCATTGCATTGTAACAAATATGTGGCCCCTTCAGGTGACTCTAAGAGCCTCTCAGTGCCAACTGGCAAGAGGGTCACAAAAATATCCTGATCCTGGTATGTACTTTCTGATTCAATAGAGAATATCATGTGACGTCTTTAAATAAAAACAGGTTCGCACTGGTCATTAATGTCATGGTAAAATGTATTTACGGATACGATGTTAGGAGTTTGTATACTGCAAATATGTTCCTAAAGTCTCTATCAAGGCAGAGCTGACAAAAAGGTTTTCTGTCAGACAAAATATCTTTAATCACCTGTCTTTCTGGCATGTAAATTAGATCCTGTAAGTTAGCACAAAGGAGAGTCATTTACACACAAAGCCATTGGGGAAAATGGAATCAACAAGGAGGCAGCACACTGGAGAATAAGGTCATCCTGACCCTGAGGTATAGACAAGGAACTTGGGGGAATATCAGTAGAAGGCAAGAAAGACACACCTTTATCCTTGACCTAGGACGTAATCGGGCAGTGCAATTATATTCATGAAAACAGGATCACAGTCAACCTTGGTTGAGAAGCTGCAAAGGATATTTGGGTGAGATAGACTTCTTTAAGCAGAAGGCTAGCCTATTAAATTTAATCTCTAGGAATAAAGTGGAGATTTTGTTTTATAGGTAGCCCTTTTGTTTCCATTATCCTTTTTCACTGTTACTTAAATCTTGAACCTTTGGTAATAAGCTTATTGTTGTTTTCGCTTTTAATATATCTCTGTTCTGTGGGATTATACTAGGAGCTGACTCTGAGTTGAATCATTCAAGCTGGTGTGTCTACTGTTCTTTTGGGGACAGCAGACCTGGTATGACTGTGAGTGTTCAGTGGATAAGGGACTGGGCACTATAGGAACTGCTTCAAGGGGGCTTGGGGAGTGGGGCGCACCTATTTTTAACCTGCAGGGCAAAGGAAGGGCTGGCATAGTCCAGAAGAGAGGGCTTGGTTGGCTAACAGGCTGGAGGTGTCGGGGAGCTGACACTTAGTTACGCACAAGCATGTATCTCTCACTGAAGACAGGAGGAGAACAAGGTGATTCTCCATCTTGGGTACCCCAAGAACTCTCAGATTTTGATCTTCAAAGTTGTGTTACTGGAATCTCAGAAGGGGAGATGCAAAAGAAAGGGGGATTAAACTCATATCGTTGTGTCCAAAACCCACCTATTCAGCTAAAGGAGACTATCCATTAGTGAGCAGCGATATGAGGCTTAAGACATGCAACCGAGCAGGACTGATTATATCCTGTAGAGAGCAATGCTACATTCTCTGGTCAGTTCATTACAGGTTTCCATGTAGAAGATGATTGTGAAGAGTTTGTGTTATTTTTTCAAGTTTGTTAAAAACGTTTGGGGGGGGCATTGTAAAGTAGAATAATAGTTTCATCTTGTGAGTATGTGATTTGGATAAAATTCCTGGTGTTGGTGAAGGATTAGCTATTTAGATAAGCAAAACTAGAGATGGTGAGGTTTGGGTCCAGGTCTTGTTTTGGTTAGGCTGAGCTTTGGAGTCTGGATTTGAAAATGAACCAGTGTCAACGTTCGGTTTTGATGGTACCTGAACCTCGTGAGATTTCAATTCCAAGTGGCGCATATGTCACATGATGAGCTCTATATACAAGAAGTCCACTTATTTTGAAGTAAACAAGATCCAATGGCACTTTTTTGAAAAAGAAGGAAGGTTCGCCTGATGTTATGGCCAAATTCCCACTTAAGAATCTTCATTCTGCCTAACATAATTCGCCACTCTAGTTTCCACTGTGTGTAGTTGCCACTAAAAAGTCAACATTTGCCTACTATGATATATGAGATCTATCTATTCTTTTTCTAGGGCATGGAACACAAATGCCACAGTGAGCAAATGTTAAGTTTCCAGTGGTGGCTATAGTTTGGTTTTCTTCCATTTTTGTCCTAAACTAGACTTCAGCCCAGGGCAGAAAAGTCAAATAAAATGGGGCCATTTAAGATCCAGGTACTTACTTTGGAAAAGAAAATAAATAAGAGTCTGGCAGGTTATTTCATCTGCTTTATGTAAACTGGTATGTTTTGAAAAAGGAGAAGTTGCCATGACAAGATCAATCATTCTCAGACAGGCAGTCACCATTTGATGAATATTTAAGAATGACAGTCACAATGGAAATGCTTGTGAATGTACAGTGCGCTGGACATGGAATTTTAAAACACACACGTCAAAATGTTAAAAAATCAATACCAGGGCTGTCGCTGATCTAAATGAAACAGCCCGTAGGTGACAAGCTTAAAATGGAACTCATCTGTAAAAATGGTAGGAATTCAGCATTGTTTCTCTACTCGCCTCCTTTTGAGCAAAACATGAAACTTGAGGACCTAAGCACATGCGGTCAGAGGACTTTTTACAATGGCCACGCATGAGTTCCCATGCCAGTTTTTAAAAGCGGAGGTGCATTAGCTCAGATGTTCTGCAACAAACGTTGATGTGTAAAAATAGATTCTGGCTACCTAAAATTCTCCCTGTGCTGTCAATTCCATGATGCAGGTAGCTGCATTTAAATTAATAGCTGAAACAATTCTGCTTTCTATAAAACCCTGCATGATTGATCTACATATACTGAAATTCAGTGTTTCTGAATGAAAGGTGACATATAAGCCAGATGTTGTTGTTTCTGGTTTGGTAGTTTTTCTGTTGATTCAGATGCCATGGAAAGGGATTACAGAGACAGGGTGGACCCAACTTCCTGAGGGACCCACATGGCTACAACATGACTGCAAACAATATGTAAAGTGATTAGTTTACAAAACCATTAAACCCCTGATTCAGCCTTGTTACTTAAGCACATGCCTAACTCTAAGCATGTTAGTGATCCTATTCAAATTTATTTAGTGAATAGGGCCTTGACTTAAATGGGGCTATTTGCATTCTTTAAATTAGCCATGTACATAAGTGTTGAACCTTGTTGAATTGGAGCCTGTCTTATGAACCACCTGCTAGAGGATATTAGTGAACTCTCTAACGAAAACACTACCATGGATGTGCATAAGTGCGTTTAAGGGAAAGCAGAGCCTATGGTTTACCCCTGCATAATTCATATATGCATAATGTACGATATGTATATCCTATGCACGACCACTTCCCAGTTTGTCAGAGTGGTAGCTGCACACTGGAGTCTCAAAGGTCAGAGTCTTTGCTACAGCCATTGTGTAATTTATCCAACTAATTTAATTTTTTTTTTTTAAGGTTATTGAAGTAACTAGACAAATCAGTGAGAATTGTTAACAACAAATTTCACAGTGAAATATACAATCTGAAATTCATTCTCAATGCCACATTCAAACATCTGAGCTAAAAGTTTGATTTATGGAGTGAAATTCACCCCTATACAGCGGGCCAACAGAAAGCGTATGCACCACTGATGTCCTCAGAGCAGGGTTTAAATGAGAGTTAAGTGGTGCATGTGTACTCCTCTTGTTTTGTGTGTTGTTTGTTTTGCCGTTGAGAAGCTGGTCCACAAAGGACAAAAATCATGCCTTCTAGCTAATGGAGTTACTCCTTTAGCTTAAGTGGTAGAGTGAGTGGTCTTGATTCTTCACTAGCCTAGCAGTGTAAAAGGGCCCAGAGTGGGCGCGAATATAATTTTCTCCTGATTTAACTGCCAGGGTCATGTAACGTGGCCTTAGTGTAAATGAGAAGCAGCGCTGGCGGTTTCCAGGTTCGATTGCTGCTGGAGACACATGGGAGGATGCTGTTATATATCGTTAAGGCAGCTTAGATGAATTTGCCTTGCTGTGGTAGCTTCAGCACACCCCGTGCACTGCAGTTGAGATTACAGCGCTCTATGTCTCAGTAATGGCATCAAAGCAACTCTTATGCTGCCTTCATGGTAGGCCTTATTTCACCCTCTGTGAGTATTCATGCTAATCAAACTTTAGTGCTTGACTGTTGAAAGGTAACACAAGTGAAAAGGGTTGAAAACACAGTCAAATAAGAATTTTCTGTTGAATGCAAAGCAAAATTCAGTGTTTTTTACACTGTTTTCTCCGCTCTGCTTCCTTTAAAGGGATATTGCCTCTATGGTACTGGCATATGTCCCATTTAAGAAACAGGGTACGCTGAACAAACACAAATTTGCTCTTCGCTTCTAGTGACGGATTCCTTTTTAATCAGAGGTTTTATAAACCTTTGATTGCACAGCTCTATAAGTATTTTTGACATGGTGTTCTCCTGAGGTCTCTATTACCAGGGCTCATATTTAGAATTTCAGAACGTAAGTACACAGTGAAACAAATTACCATCTAATCTCGCCTCAGAATGCTATCAGAATAAAGTATCATTCAAGATATATATATATATATATATATAAGAAATACAGACACGTACTTATAGTAAAAGGGGCATTTCTTTTGTACAGTCTTTGAGAGACATGCATGCCCGATGTAACTCTGTTGATGACGACAATCATTCTAAGAATGTATTTGGCACAATAATTTTTACTGTTGAGAGTTAGGAGTGAAATGTAAAAACATTTGCAGTCAGATGCTAGTGAAGCCTCGGCTCTGGCATAGAAAAGCAGACTTGTTTGAGACAGTGTGGCCTAGTGGATATAACACTTGACTGGATCTTACAAGAATTTAGATTCTGTTCCTGGATCTGATATAGATTTGGTGTGTGACATTTGGTAAGTCACGTCCCCTCCCTCTATCTCAGCTTCTCCATTTGTAAAATAGGGGTAATGGTACTGACGTCCTTTGTAAAGCGTTTGAAATCTATGGAAGAAAAGTGCTGTATGAGAACTAGATATTACTATTTCTTATGATTTGGAAAATGGAATTTTGATACCATAGGAAATTTTGACATTGCAATATCCAAATTGGAATGAAAAGTCAAAATATTAAAACATTTTGCACAACAAAAAAAGCCAAGAAGTGTTGCATCAAAAAACTGTTAACATGAAAATTGTCAACATTTTCAATTGAAATGAAAATTGTCATTGTGAATTGACCGATTGACGTTAAATCTTGAAGCTATGTCAGATAGGGTTGCCAACCCTCCCGGTTTTGCCGGGAGTCTACCGAAATCGGGTTCTATCTCCTGGAGGCTACTGAAGCCAAACTGGGACATTTTTAGGCCACTAAAAATCTGGCGGAGCAGTGGGGCTAAGCCTGCCCTGGCCCCGCGCCACTCCAAGAAGTGGCCATCATGTCCCTGCAGCCCCTGTGTGTGTGTGTGGCGGGGGTCTCCACGCGCTGCCAGCACCCCAAGCGCCAACTCCATTGCTTCCATTGGCCGGCAACTGTGGCCAATGGGAGCTCCGGGAGTGGAGCCTGCCTTAGCTTCTCTGTGCCTCTGCCCGGGAGCCGCGTGAGGTAAGCAGGGTTGGGGGGCTCCACACACTGCTCCTGGAAGAGGCCAGCATGTCCCTGCTGCCCCGGGGGGGTGGGGGTGGGGTGGAGGGCAGGAGACTATGTGTGCTGTTCCTGCCTGAAGGCACCACCCCTGCAGCTCTCATGGGCCCCGCAGGGTTATGTCAGTCACTTCTGGAGGTGGTGCAGGGCCAGGTCAGGCAGGGAGCCTGCCTTAGCCCCTCTGCGCTGCCAACCAGGAGCCTCCCAAGGTAACTGCCGCCCAGCTCGAGCCAACACCCCGCACCCCTTCCCTCACCACAACCCCCTGCCCCAGCCCTGAGCACCCTCATGCATCCCAAACTCCATCCCATACCCCAACCCCCTACCCCGGCCCAGTGAAAGTGAGTAAGGGTGGGGGAGAGCGAGTGACAGAGGGAGGAGGGATCGAGTGAGTGGGGCGGGGCCTTGGAGAAGGGAGGGGCAGGGGCAGGGCCTCAGGGAAAGGGCAGGGCAAGTGTGTTTGGGCTTGTGTGGTTAGGCAGTTGGCCACCCTAATATCAGACCAAGAGGAGAGTTTATCCGATTAATTCTTCTGAAACCAAGTATTGGAAAATTTCTGTCTTCAATCCATTTTTCAAATGTGATGAGTTGGTTGTGCAGTATTAGGCCAGTAAAAGTCTGGTAATGATTACGCAATCAGTGATTCTGCCACTCTTTTTTCTTTTCTGCCAGGGATTGGTTGCCAGCAGGGGAAGACTGTATAGAAAGTTAGAAGCACTACTGAGCGGGTAGCTCACAGGGGCTTGAGTATCTGAGTTGTGGAGGCAGCTTGGGATGGTGTGTAATGACGCACACCAGGCATTAGATCCTTAACTAAAATTCCTTCAGCAGTTGCCTCAGCAGTGATACATCAGGCAGGCTACCAGGCAAAGTTGAAAGACAAAGGCAGGTATCACAGAACTCCAGGGTCTCAGGAGAGGATGAATATTATTAAATAAGTCTACAGCTATGGGAAAATAGTGTATCCCTACCCGGTCCCCCATACCACACACTCCTCCCTGGACATATTTATAACCCAAAAATAAGAAGCCATATTTGCTCTACCTTCTGATGAGCACAAACTTCCTTTCATATTTTTCAGTAAACGTGTGATCAAATGCAGAAGTCAGGTTAAAAAAGAGTCCTAAAGTTGTGTTTGCAAGCAATATTTGGTGGCAATGATATGTTTAAATACTCCCCCCCACTGTAACCAGTGATGGTCATCTGTTGCTAATCATTAAACTTTTTGTCCATATTTCAAATGGAACAATTACCAGCAGTAATTTGATGAATGCTATTCTAAATTTATGGGTTGATCTTGCAGGCTGACTTTTGGATGCCTTACAGCATTTTGCACATTAGTAGAACAATGACACTGCATGGACGAGACGTTCAGAAACTATGGGCTAAACGTCTTTAAAATGTTGGATAGAGAAATGTAACATTACCTGAGAAATTATCACACAGTCACATATATATTTTTGGACCTTCAGATGGGAAGATTGATTCACACTCCAGCTAGCTCTCTTATTATTTATGATAGTTCCCAGCCAAGGTCTGGGACACAGTGTTGCGATCTGTACAATACAAACACCAACTGATGGAGAGAGAGTCTCTGCCTTGAAGAGCTTACAATCTATGGTAGACCAAGTGTTTGTGTGTGTGTGTGAGAGAGAGAATTATTATCCCTATTTTCCAAATGCGGAATAAGCTTAAGCGATTTGTCCAAGATCATCCCACAGCCAGGAACTGAATTAAGCTGTCCTGAGCCCTATTCCTGTTTCTTAATCATAAGAATATCCTTCCTGTCAAAGAACGATATTCATGGTTCTGACTCAGAAGTCCATGGTAAATTCAGCAAAGCATGTAAACAAGTGCTTATAGTGAAATATGTGCTTAAGAGCCATGTGGGAGAGAGATGGACTTAAACTTGTGTGTACATACCTTGCTGACTGGGAACCCATGTAAACTGAGCCTGAAACTGACATCTGTAGGTTTTGTGCTCGAAAAGCACTGATGGAAAGCTGGTATAAAGTGAGCTGCCTTTCCTTTCGGAATTAAGGTTTTAGATGGGCATAGATCTTTTATAAAGCATTGCATTGCTGACAGAAATTCTCTGAAGAATAATTAAATCATAAAAAAAAGTACCCAGAGCTGCTGCTATTGTCATGAATTATCTGGCAGCACTAATTAAAACAAAGAGAGGTTGAATACCACAGATAAATGAGAAGCAAAGGCTTCTTTATGATAAAATGAGAAGTAGTATTTCTCTTCTCTGACAATGCTATGTAAGTTAAGATACATCAGCCTGTGTAGAGCAGCACGGGAGGAATGAAGATAGAAAATGACCATAGGAACAAATTTTGTAACAGCAAAAGGAATTAGAAATTAAATCAATTCTCAATACTTCAGATGAATGAAAGATACAATTGCTTTGTCTGAGAGTGAGGGAGCTGCTGCATGAATAGTGAAGGAACATTGTATATTAGTGTCAACAGCCAAGAGTTATAAACTGTGTTGTAAAGAAAATAGTTGAAGCAGGACAAATTACATGGAGCCAAAGTGCCACTGCTTTCAGTGGATGTATCACAAAATGACAAGCATGTGATGGGTGAACCTTAAAGGCTAGAGATACAGAAAAAAATTAGTTCAAGTGATATAATTTAGATCTGGATTTTGAAATTCCCAAAATTCAGGTTGGTTCAGATCCACTGTTTTGATTCAACCCCATCTTTAGCTGTAGCGGCTGGTTCAGTTCAGATCCAAAAGTTTAGATGAATATTTGAACCTCTTTCCAACCACTGAAGCCTCTTGAGCATACAAAATTGGGCCTTAAATCTTGAGTTCTCTGTCTCTCCCAGCTCTTGTTTAGAAATACATCAAAACAAAATGTGCTGCAGCAAATGAATGTAAAAAGAAGGGAGGGAGGACTATATCTCATAGAATATCAGGGTTGGAAGGGACCACAGGAGGTCATCTACTCCAACCCCTGCTCAAAGCAGGACCGACACCAACTAAATCATCCCAGCCAGGGCTTTGTCAACTTGGCCTTAAAAACCTCTAAGGAAGGAGATTCCACCACCTCCCTAGGTAACACCCATTCCAGTGCTTCACCACCCTCCTATTGAAATAGTGTTTCCTAATATCTAACCTAAACCTCCCCCACTGCAACTTGAGACCATTACTGCTTGTTCTGTCATCTGCTACCACTGAGAACAGTCTAGATCCATCCTCTTTGGAACCCCCTTTCAGGTAGTTGAAAGCAGCTATCAAATCCCCCCTCATTCTTCTCTTCCGCAGACTAAACAATCCCAGTTCCCTCAGCCTCTCCTCATAACTCATGTGTTCCAGTCCCCTAATCATTTTTGTTGCCCTCCGCAGGGCTCTTTCCAATTTTTCCACATCCTTCTTGTAGTGTGGGGCCCAAAACTGGACACGGTACTCCAGATGAGGCCTCACCAATGTCCAATAGAGGGGAACGATCATGTCCCTCGATCTGCTCGCTATGCCCCTACTTACACAGCCCAAAATGCCGTGAGCCTTTTTGGGAGCAAGGGTACACTGTTGACTCATATCCAGCTTCTCATCAACCGTCACCCCTAGGTCCTTTTCTGAAGAACTGCGGCCTAGCCATTCGGTCCCTAGTCTGTAGTGGTGCATGGGATTCTTCCATCCTAAGTGCAGGACTCTGCACTTCTCCTTGTTGAACCTCATGAGATTTCTTTTGGCGCAATCCTCTAATTTCTAGGTCCCTCTGTATCCTATCCCTTCCCTCCACCGTATCTACTACTCCTCCCCGTTTAGTGTCATCTGCAAACTTGCTGAGGGTGCAGTCCACGCTGTCCTCCAGATCATTAATGAAGCTATTGAACAAAACTGGCCACAGGACCGACCTTTGGGTCACTCTGCTTGATACTGGCTGCCAACTAGACACGGAGCCATTGATCACTACCCGTTGAGCCCGACAATCTAGCCAGCTTTCTATCCACCTTATAGTCCATTCATCCAGCCCATATGTCTTTAACTTGCTGGCAAGAATACTGTGGGAGACCGTGTCAAAAGCTTTGCTAAAGTCAAGGAACAACACGTGTGCTGCTTTCCCCTCAGCCACAGGGCCAGTTATCTCATCATAGAAGGCAATTAGATTAGTCAAGCATGACTTGCCCTTGGTGAATCCATGCTGACTGGTCTGTAATTCCCCGGGTCCTCCTCCTTCCCTTTTTTAAAGATGAGCACTCCATTAGTCTTTTTCCAACCTTTTCTCATCAGCTTTAAATGTCAAAAAGAAAGGTTTGGTTTTGTGTTAGGGTCTGTCTACACTTCAGTCACAGGGATTGCTAGCATCCTGAGCAATGACCCAGGGTTCCAGGCAGACTTGGACAGCCCAAGCTGGAGTCTGGGCTGCTGCAGCTTTGCTACTCCAGAACCTGAGCGAGCTAGATTAAAGCTAGCACTGGCATGTCTACACAAACTTAAACCAATTCGCCCATCCCTCGTTGCTACCAACCAGTTTTTCCCCATGAACTCAGCAACTGATTACCTTGTAAGCTGTTTTACTGAATGTGTATCTTTAATATTTTATTCACATTATTAGTAGTATCGTATTGAGTCACATATAACTTTTTTCAGATTGTCACAACTAAATCGAACAATAATTTCATGATAACATGAGCCACATTAAAGCAGCTCTTGTACTTTAGAAAGGTGCGGGTTGGGCGGAAGCCTGTGTGTGTTTATCTAGATGAAATTTTGCTGATCGAGCTCCTATTTTTCATGTTTCTCTTCTATTGCTGTTAAACTATGCAAAGGATTTTTAAAGAAAACTGTCTATATTTCTTCTGAGGTAATCTGCACCTGAGGCTTATTTCTGTTACAGTGCAAGCTGTTTGGGTCAGCAACAATGATTCACTATGTACAGCATTTAACACTGAACAAAATGCTGAACTCAAACTCAGAACATTAGAATTCCATTCCTGGCTTTGTCACTGACTTGCTGTGTGACTTCAGGCAAGTAACTTCATTTCTCTGTGCTTCTGTTTCCCCTCCTGCCACTTGTCTGTTTAGACTGTAAGCTCTCTAGGGCAGGATTGTCTCTTACTGTATACTTGTACAGTGGTTAGCACAATGGGGCCTTGATCTCAGTTGGAATTGCTTCTGTGTTCTACCACAATAAAATTTAAAGCACCAATGTGGCCTAACCCTGGCTTATAATTTCTCCCCTGGTATTGCAGTTTTGCACTATAAATTCTCCCCAAGCTGTTGCAAGGAGATTTATAATGTTAGAAAATTTCTGATGAGACCAAATTTTTCTCTTAGTTGCCTTGCTGTAAATTGGGAAGACCTTAAAAGAAGTTAATGGGTCTGCATATAGGTGTGTGTTAGTGATAGCAAAATTTGGGACCCTAAAGCCCAATTGTAATTGAACTTTTTTGCTCCACGGTAATGAAAAAATAAAAGCCAGACCCTCTTACTTGCCCCCTCTCCATTACTCTTAGCACCAAATATAAGAGCAGCAAGAACATTCAAAACAGCCTGTATATCACATACTGGATTGTGTTCCATTGCACAGTGGAAACTGGCTTTAATCTATTGAGTATTCAGACATTAAGGATGAGATTTTATGCTGTGCTTTTAAGAGCAGACAGCGAGGTAGCTGCCACTTCTGCTTATGGATGGGGACAGCAGCCATTGTCCCACACGTCTCTTTTTTTAATTTGATCCCAGGCAGAAACTGGAAATATTTCCCCCCCCCCCCCCCCCAATTTTGGTTCAAGTTCAGTTCTAGAAATTGATTGTTTTATTTTGTGAACTAGAGAACTAGCTGGAGAACTTGTCATTTTTTTCTGGACAAGACTCAACTAGAGTCATGCATATTCAGATAATAAAAACATAAAAATAGCCATTTTGGGTCAGACCAATGGTTCATCTAGCCTAGTATCCTGTTTTCTGACGGTGGCCAGTGCCAGGTGATCAGAACAGGACAATTATTGACTGATCCATTCCCTGTCATCCAGTCCCAGCATTTGACAGTCAGACTCTTAGGGACAACGCCAAGCATGGTCCCTGACCATCTTGGCTCACAGCCATTGATGGACCTATTCTCCAGGAACTTGTATACTTCAAAGACAGTTGGTCACCTCAAATGCAGTCCACTGGATTCAGAGTGTATTTGAACAATGATCTTGCTTGGATCACTCTTTCTTTTTTTTTTTTCTTTTTCTTTTTAATTCCTATGTGCAATACTCAGGAAGGCAGACAATTTCTGCTTCTGTATTATCATCCTTTCGGCAATCAGTGCTGCTCTCAGGAGGAGCATTTTTGTGTATGCGTGCATCTGTGTGCACTTGATAGTCCTTGTGAATGTTCAACCAGTCTTAATATGAAAATCAATGGGTCCCAGGGTAGGTATGTCTTCAGTACTAGATCTGTTCCATCTGTAACCTTCAGGCAAAGTACCTTAACATATGAGCAATCTCGTGGCATACAGAGCAGCATTTACTCGGTAATATTGTGTTTGCAGCAGTGGAACTGGTTTTTATTATTATTATTCCATCTCTATCTGCATTCAAATTGTTAATTAATTTTTGTTGAAAAATATTGAAAATTACAATAATATCCTGACAGCAAAATACGAACACTGGGTTCCCCCAGAGAATCGCTCCTGTAGGGATATTCTAGTAATGAATAGAGGCAAGTTCTGCTCTCTCATTAATACATACACAAGGGAGATGAGGTTAGAAAATGGTCTGAACCCTCCTGGCATCACAGGGCAGGATGTGGGACCCTGAAGCTGGCAGGCCTTTATGGAAGAGACTTGAAAAAAAAAATAGAAAATGAGAAACTTTTCTTTGAAATGATCCTATAGAATTTAATAGAAGATTATACCTCTCCCTTACAATCCTATGCAACAGTTGGAAAAAACCTGTAGAAAAGATGTTATTCTCTATTCAGTTCTATAGGTGATGGATCATTGCTATAATATCTTATTTTGTCTGGGATTTTCAAAGAAGCCTAAGGGAATTAAGCACTCAGCTCCCACTGAAATTCAATAGAATTTGGGAGCTTAATTCCCATAGGCAATTTTGAAAAACCCAGCCCTAATTTCTATAGAACACGACTGGCTCCACCACTATTAAATTCAGTGGCTATTTACCACATGACGCTTTAGGAAGGGAGTGTGCGGAGCTGAAGTCGGGTTTCATGGACTTCTATGCACTTTAGCTCAGGCCCTAAATATATATTAACTCCTTTGGATTTGTACTGGTGTAACTGAGAGCAGAACTTGTATTCTCTTGAATACAACTGGGAAGCCATTTCAGGATTGTCTTTAGTGGTTACTCGGCTGAATCTGAGCATACTCTACGTAGCACTTAAATAGGATATTGGCCAAGGATTGTAAATTAAAGTAGAAACTGGCCCAATAAAAATGTTGAGTAATTTTGAAAAGGGCCCAGATGACTTAGGAGCACAAGTGCCATTGGATTTCAGTGGCACTTGGACTCCTAAGACCTGCTCCACCCACAGTTCGTTGCCAATGTAACACTGGTTACAAATGTCATTTTTTACTGATTCGAGTTACACCAGTAACTTCTGGTGTGGGTGGAGTTATACCGATATAAAAGGTGTTATATACCATTATAGCTTATTTTTCTTTCCTTTTCCTTTCCTTGTAGCTATACTGGTATAATTGCATCCATACTAAGGTCTGTACCATTTTAATATACCAATTGTGCGTACAACTCTCTAGTGTAGAAATGGTCTAAGACACTTATATACCGTTGAAAATTCCACTGTCGTTCTTTGTCCTCAGTCTTAAAGGCTGCATGATTCTACGAGTTGTTTCTCCAAATTAAAGAAAAACTTAACAATCATATCTAATAACACTGAGCAAATGCATTTTTGACATTGGTTTTATGTATGGCTTTCCCCATGGTGTCATCTTACTTGTCATCCTAGACAGTTTAGTACTTTGCTTTATTCTTACACCTTTTTTTATGTTGGTGTAATATTAGCCCTCAGATAATTACACAAAGAACATGGGAGAGAGAGAGATTCATACCCTGAGTCACCACTATTTATGGAAGAATCCAGGCCCCAGAGCAATAATTGTGTATTTGTGTCCACAAAATGACTCATAAAATAGGAGAGGTATATAAATATGAGGCATATTAATAAACTTCATCATGCTGTGTGAAACTGGGTTGTTTTTTTATCAGAAGTGCTAATAAAGCTACTCTGGCTGGGAACTAGGTTTTTTGAACTTTATTATAGGGATTACAGGCCTTGTGGCCTTGGTAGAATTGCTCTATAGACCTTCTGTAGAAGGGCAATCTAAATTCAGGAAGAAGTCTTCACGGACAGTCCCTCACATAGGGTCATGAAGAGTCTTCTAATATTATGGCTCTCTAAACTGTATATATCTTAACAGCCTCATTTTCCACAGAGTTATAACTCAGATATAAGATTTCACTCCAGTCTGGAAAGTGGCATCCAAGTTCACAACCTAGAGGTCGGTGACACTAAAAACAAAACTCAAGTCTTCTAATTTCCAGGATTTCTATGTTAAATTACACTTCAGACTTATTTTGAAGACTCGCTTATGCATAGAATGGATTTTCAACCACTGTTCTCTATAATAAGCCCTACAAAAACCTAATCCAGTTACCCCGAAGAATTGCTGCTTCTGAATTTTCTGACGAAACTTCTTTTGTTGGAAAAATGCATATTTGGTAAAATTTAAACCCTTTGTGTGAAAGGGTCAATTTCAGTGGATGTCCTTATCTGAAAAAATGTTTGGGGAGGAAAAAATTGAAATTGTCTAAACAGCTTTCTTTGACTTTTTTTAAAAGAGACGATTTATTTTTTGGTTCAAAAAAAAATTTTTTTTTGAAAGTTCAGTTAATTTATACTTAAAAAGAGGTTTAAAAAGTGAAAATTGAAGTAAAACCTGTTGACTGAATTGATCAGAGGATTTATTGTTTTTCTGGATTACCAGTTCACAAAATGTTTTTATATTTTCACTTTTCATCCCGATGTGGGACAGGAAAACCATTTCCTGCCAAATTTTACTCCCAATCTTTGATGAAGCAAGGATTTAGTGGGTTTGGGTCACAGCAAAGTTTGTATCACATTTTGTGTATAAATGTATCTATTTTGTATCCCCTGTTCTTAACTCCCCCCCTTTCCCCCCAGATTATTTTGCACAGTAATAAAACATACAACTGTATTCAGTAAATAATGGCTACTTAGAATCATAGAAGATTATGGTTGGAAGAGACCTCAGGAGGTCATCTACTCCAACCCCTGCTCAAAGCAGGACCAACACCAACTAAATCATCCCAGCCAGGGCTTTGTCAACCGGGCCTTAAAAACCTCTAAGGAAGGAGATTCCACCACCGCCCTAGGTAACACCCATTCCAGTGCTTCACCACCCTCCTATTGAAATAGTGTTTCCTAATATCCAACCTAAACCTCCCCCACTGCAACTTGAGACCATTGCTCCTTGTTCTGTCATCTGCCACCACTGAGAACAGCTGAGCTCCATCCTCTTTGGAACCCCCCTTCAGGTGGTTGAAGGCTGCTATCAAATCCCCCCTCACTCTTCTGCAGACTAAACAAGCCCAGTTCCCTCAGCCTTTCCTCATAAGTCTTGTGCCCCAGCCCCCTGATCATTTTTGTTACCCTCTGCTGGACTCTCTCTAATTTGTCCACATCCCTTCTGTAGTGGAGGGCCCAAAACTGGATGCAATACTCCAGATGTGGCCTCACCAGTGCCAAATACTTCTTCAAACAATTTCCATAACTTTTCCTCTTGGTTATTAGTACGTGCAAAAAAAGGGAGATAGAGAATGGAGCTTAAAAATAAATGGGCCATATTCATTGCTGCTAAAATGTCCCTTGAAGTCAATGTATGTTACATCATGCATGAATTTGGCCCCTGATATAACAGTGCTGAGTTTGCCAACAATGACTGACAGAACAGGAAGCTCAATGTCATAAAAATGGGGTTTTTGACCATTGGACCATGTCTGACCATTGGAATATGTTCCCTCGAATAGGTGTGGGAAAATTGACCAGAATCTTAGGCATGTCTACACTGTCCTATAGTTTGGACTAAGGGTCAGTGTTGATGTGCCCTGAGTTTTCTAGTCTAACCACTTGACTGCACCGGCTCCCTGTTTTCAGCCCATTTGATGAGAGTGGGGTTTCATTAGTGGCAGCTAGTTCCTGCGCTACACAAAATAAATGGTGTTTCTAGCAAGGGCAAGACTCACTGGTAATGTCAGATACATTATTAGTATCTGTTGAAATATTTTAAATAATTGAATAAGATTTTTTTAAATGTCTAACTCCAGTAGCTTCTTAAAACCAAAACCAAAAATACTTTATCCACGTTTTAGTAACTCTAATTGATCTGCATGGAAAATAGTAAAAAGGCTATACTTTAGTTTTAGGGTTTTTTTTTTTCAAATCTGTCCATTATGGAATTGATATTTGCTCTCTTTGTCTTTATATTAGAAGTATGGACCTTGGCTTCTCCGTAATCAGCATTTATTCTGATCCTTTACCCTTTAATGCCTGCAAATCCAGATGTGATCTGAAAGTGTCCAAAAATAAATCGGACTAGGAAGATGGAAAAGGTCACGTGAAATGAGTTTGAACAGTGTGAGCCCATTCTATCTTTCTGAACACAGTTTCAATGTGATAAATTAGAAAGATGCGTTTAGGTTAGTGAAATTACACTGTGAGGATTCATTCTTTGTATATTCTATCTCGGTTTGATTTTGAGTAAGCTTTTATTTTTCTCTCATTAATTCAATGTGAAATATTGTGTCCTACAGGCCACCTTTACTAGGCAACATGCTGTTTTAAGTGACCACCCTGATTTACAAGTAGAAGCAAAGAGTACAATTTTTTAATCCTTTATTACAAGAATACTTCCATTAAGAACCAAAACCAGTCGCTTCAAGTGGTTGCTTAAGAAAGTTCCCGGGAAAAGTTGTCTGTCCTAATCTAGCTGAATCTGTCTCAGACATTTTGCCCTCCCTTTATTTTGGTCAAACAGATTCTTGCTGAAATCCGTGATTGAGGTTAGTCATTAATGTTGTGTTTTAATAAGGTCATTTCAAATGTATTAATAACATAGGTGTAGATTTTGATTCCAGGCACAGCCCTGAGCAAGGCATGGTGCATAAAACTGGTTGATAATCACCCATTTTTTCATGGTTTGTGTGTATAAAAACGTCTTCTGTACTTTCCACAGTATGCATCCGATGAAGTGAGCTGTAGCTCACGAAAGCTTATGCTCAAATAAATTGGTTAGTCTCTAAGGTGCCACAAGTACTCCTTTTCTTTTTGCAAAAACTGGTTGAAATTTTTCTGATGGGACATTGAAATCCATTGGTGGAAATCACAGTGTTTCACGGGAACATAGCAGTTTCAACTAAACTTCAATTTTGAGGAAAAAATTCAAAGAAAGCATCTTGCAAAGGTCAAGATGTTCTCTTTTGAACTTATTGGAATGGAATGTTGGGAGGGCTTTTTGTTTCTGAACAAATGTTTCAAAAATATTTTTATTCATTTTAATACATTTTTCTTTTGGGTATTTATTTTGTATTACAATGCTAAAATGATTAATCCTTAGTTTTAAAATACAATAAATATTAACGATATGTATAACTCTATATACATATGAAATAAAAATGTGTAAAACTAAATCAAAACACAGGTTTCATCCAAACAAAATATTTCATTTGACCTGATTTTTTTTCAGAAATTTAGTTTTTGTCAGAAATTTAAAAAAAATGGCTTTTTTTTGTTTTGTTTCTATTTCAAATGAAGAAAATTCAAAAAGGGAAATTCTGAGCTTCGACCTGTTTCACCAAGATGCACTATCCCAGGAATAGCTCTGGGAGGTAGTGTGCCTCAGAGACACCCTTCTTGAGGCCTTGTCTACACTAGGAGGATTGTACTGGTATAGTTATACCATTTTAGCTACAACCATAAAACCCTCTAGTGTGGACACAGTTATGTAGGTATGAAAGTGCTTACACTGGTACAATTTATGCTTGTTCCCCCGACAGGCATAAGCTGTAACTGCATAAGTTCAGTTATACTGGTATAACTGTGTCTATGCTTAGGATTTTATTGGCAAAGCTCTGTCAGAGAAAAATCATCCCTAGCTGATGCAGCTTTGCCCGTTAAATTCTTAAGTATAGACCGGCCTTAGTCATAAAGCCTCCCCTTGAGCAGCATAGGGGTGGTAATTTGTTGCTGACCTGTACAATCAGCAAATTATAATACTCCACAAATGCTCAGTCAGTTCCACCAGCCATCAAATGGGTAGGGGAGGAAGGCCACGGTTCTCTCTCTTTTATACACTCCGGCAGCATCAAGGGTCCATAAGTGGTTAGCTCCATTTATGCCCACTTTAAGTCCCTATGCACTTCCAGGGCTTTGATGCGGTCCTCGTATAAATCAGGCTCAGGCACCAGAATGTTAAATTGAAGTGAACTACTTCATTGTCATATGAGCGTGGTCTCCCTTGCGCTTTATTTCTAGATATCTTTCTTAATTTAATGTCAGCTTCCGAAGACACCAACTGAATGATCTAATCATACCTGCTTAGTGGTGATGCTGATAAAATCAAATTAAATCAAGGTGTACAGCTTCATGTCCCAATGTAAACGTAGATGGTGGTGTGTACAGGAATGGGGTAGTATCCCTTTAAATAGATTAAGTGCCCTCCGTGTCGGCTACTGGTGAAGCCATGAGAACCCTGCCAATGCAGCACTTAGAGAGCAAAGACACGAAAGCTTTCAGCAACACTTCATTTCCCCCCACAACCACGACTTTCCTCCAAAGCATAAGATATTGACCCATAGAACCTGACTCAGTCGATCAGTGGTCAGATCAATGCCCTGCACTACTGGCAGAAGTAAGAGCTCAAAACCAGACACCTCGGTTTCATCTTGTCGTGCCCGACATTCCCATACTTTAAAATGATTGTTTTGCAGATTTGATGATACAAATGGGCTCCCAGCTAAAATTTTGCATCCCAAGATTTTGAGCCCAGATTGAATTTTCATGACCACATAATAATAAACCCATTGTCGTTGTGGTTATAATGCAAATACTGACAGACCTTCTATTTGGTGGTAAAAACCAGGCCCTGTATGACTTTTTCAGCAGGTTTTTTTTTTTTTTACAACTGCTCTGACAAATGGCTTTTCAGTGGAACAAATTTTCTTAATCAAATAAGATCTTAATTTTGCAATTCAGAAATTGATTAATTAACCAGATTTTTCTTTGTCAAAAAGAAAATAAATGACTGTTAAAATCTACCCCACACGCTGTCGTTTAAAAAAGAGATTAATGGAAAAGTTAAGGGGCAAGGGAAGACTGTCCAGTCAATCAGTGTTTCAGAGGGGTAGCCGTGTTAGTCTGTTTCAGCAAAAACAACGAGGAGTCTTGTGGCACCTAAAAGACTAACAAATTTATTAGAGCATAAGCTTTAATACATTTGTTCATCTTTAAGGTGCCACAAGATTCCTCGTTGTTTTAGTCAATCAACGGTAACCCTTGTAAATGCAGGAAATATAACCTAGTATCAACCCACAGTTGATGATCTTAACCCCAGAAAGACAAGATTATAAAGCAAGAAGGAACCACTGTGATGATCTAGTCTGACCTCCTGTATAACATAAGGCCATAGGACTTCCCTGAATTAATCCCTGTTTGAACTAGAGCATACCTTTTAGAAATAACATACAATCTTGATTTAGACATTTACAGCCCTTGGGCAAAAGACATTACTGAAATATAAAGTGGCTGTCGCTTCACAAGTGTGTCATGCTGTGGATGTGACCAGGATAGAAATCACTCCAAATCTAGAAATACCAGTCTCTGAGAGCTTATTCTTGGGAGGGCTTCATTTAAGAGCAGCATTTACAGGAATGACATTTCACAAAGAGCACATGGCTCTCACCAGTTGCTTTCTCTTCACAAGAAGATTAAGGCACTGGGCTGGGACTCAGAGTATCTGGGTTCAGCTCCTGACTCGGGCCAGATCTACGCTTAAAAGTTAGGTCAACGTAACTACTGTGCTCAGGGGTGTGAATAATTAACACCTCTGTGCTCTGTTGCTATGTCGACCTAACCCCCGGTGTAGAGTCAGCTAGGTCAACAGAAGAATTTTTCTATTGAAAAACAGAGCTACTGCCACTCTGAGGGTCAGATTACCTCCAGTGATAGGAAAAACCCTTCCATCACTGTGGGAAACATCCACTCTCAGTATAACTGCTGTTCCACAGCTGTGCGGTGTAGCACCTGTACTGTAGACATGGCCTTAGCTACAGATTTCCCACATGACCTTGGGTGAGTCACTTAATTTCTGTGCACTTCTACCTCAGTTTCCCATCTGTAAAATCTTGATAATGATACTTCCCGACCTCAAAGGGATCTTCTGGGGATAAATGAATTAACAGTGTTGCCAACTCTCACAATTTTATTGCATGTCTCATGACATGTCGTGCTTTATGTGAAAATTTCGTATTTTTTTTTGAAGTACCTACCTAAGCTCTTGGCTGCAGGGAAAAGCTTAAAAATATGACCAAAGTGAACAATATGGGCTCAAAATCCAGAAGACAAATAAAAGGAACAGAAAAGTTATCTTTGGCTTAAAAATCATGAGATCTTTTTAATTTTCATTTATTACAATTTTTGAATACTTAGGGTTAGCAATCCTGTGTTTGTGAGGTGACCATATATTATGGTGATGGGACCATCTAGTACCTAACTCTTATATACCTTATATAACTAATAATATACCTAGCTCGTGTGTGTGTATAGATAGATAGATTTGGCATCCTCGTTTCCTTTCTCCTTTAGTGAGTTGGGCATAAAGCAGTTGTTTTGGTAAGCATACATCAGGCATGCGCACAGAGTGCCTGCTCTTTCTCAGCTGGTGTTGGAAAATCATGACTTCAACTCTGAAGATGTTGGCCTCTGTGAGGACACTGACAGTGTGATGATCCTCCCACTTTATGTTGAGGATCTTCTGAAGTAAGTGCTGGTGCTGGTGTTCCAGGCTTTTTTGATGTTTTCTGTAGGTCACCCAAGTCTCTCAGCCATAGAGGAGAGTTGGGATTACCGCCGCTTTGAAGACACCCTGAAGCTAAACATCAAGAGATGCGGCATCAACACCACACACTGGTAGACAGCAGCCCAGGAAAGGGATAACTGGCGAAGACTTGTCAGAGAGGGAACGTCCACTTTTGAGGAAAATCACCTTGCCCTGGTGGCAGAAAAACACGACAAAGGAAGGACAACAGTCGCACAGCAATCACGGCCCAACCCTGTCTTCCAACGCCACCTGCAATGTCTGCTGATGACCCCGTGGCTCAAGGATCCGACTCCTCAGTCACCAAAGGACCAATGAAAAATAAAACCTGTGAAAGAGATCGTCCTTGAAGGATCACCGATGAGAGAGAGAGATAGATAGATAAAGCACCAGACAAAGGGTTCATCTTTGGTTCCTTTCTGAATGTGTTTGTTGGAATAATCAAGTCACTTTTTATCATGTGAGGAATAAAATCTGGAACTTCATTTCCCCAGCCCCGTACACAGGTTGGGATTCCTCACTCCGTACCTGATAGTGCGCAGGAGCACTTGTCACCCCAGATGGTAGAATTTCAAAGACAATTCCCTCAAATGTCAGTTAGATTCCAAATAACACATCCTCTGTTTCTGCACTTGAAAGCAAAACCCATTTGTCTTAGTCGGCTGTAACCTCATCCAGTCCACTTTATGATGACGAGCTTGTTTCTGTTCACAGCCAAGCTGAAGGCAAAGTGAACTTCTCCAGATGGCTCACTGAAGCTTTCATGGACGTTCTGCACTAGGGACAGACTGAATCAGTACAGGTGTCTTACAGAGCTCTTGTTTTAGTGACTGGAGGGCTAAAGCTTTCATCTCTGTCTCCCTAGCTGTAGATGGAAAATCTTGATTGTCATTGACGCAAAGGCCATTGAAATTACACATCAAAGGGCCTCAAAGGGGATGTAAAATACCCTCTTTGTAAAAGCTCTCTCCAGCTATTGGTATAAGGAGTCTATGCTGACCTTGATCCCAGACTCTGGTGGAAGGGTGCTATTGGGGACAGGGAGTGGGAGGGGGGGAGGGTGAGAGCCAGAGGAGGAAGGGATGTGGCTGAAGTGGAGTACACTTATGGCTATTCTCTGCACCCAATGTTCATAGTGTGCTCCAGAATATGGGAACTGCAAAGGTGGCTTAAAAGTGAAGCCAGAGCTCTAACTTGCCCCTGATGCAAGCAGAGCAGCCCTGGAGCAGTTTCCTGTACTTTGTTCCTGCGATGGAATGGAGAATCAATCCCCCCATGAAAAACACTTTCATTTGGTGTTTTACACTAAAGTAGTAATCATCAGCTGATTCTCCGCTGCGTTATATCTTGCATAGTCCCATACAACTGTGCAATGCAAGTGTTAAATAATATTGAATCAGAATGCTCCACTCACACCATGCTAGCATTTTAGACTCCTCCTGCCTGGATATGAATGGGTATGCCTAGACTGCAGTGTAAGCCCAGAGTTAGTGGGGCTCGAGTCCACGAACCCTGGGTGTGAAAGCATAGGGCTCGTGCGTCCACACTGATAGGTGATTTACAGGTTAAGAATTTTTGAGCCCGGACCCCACACAGGGGCTCCAATGACCACACTGCAGTACGCAGATCCAAGTCCAACCAACCCTAGCCCAGAGTTTCTAGTGCCCTCCTTGAATGTGGCCTCTCTAGTCTTGTGATCATGGCAGTGTGGGAAAACTTGGCTGTCCGTCCCTCATGTCACAGGAAGTTGTTACAGCCCATCCGCACATCCTAATGATCCCACCATTTTGGTTTGCGTGCTCCCGGCAACTGTAGCCAGCAACATGGAGGAGTCGTTATTTCAGAAGATCCTCTTGCTTATGCTTTCACTCTGGTTTCAGGAAAGCATCCAAGAGACACTGGTGGACATTTCAGCAGCATTTTCTGACCTTCAGAAGGCATCTGATGGAGTAGGGAGAAGGAGGATGATACAGACATGGCAGACTCGAACTGGCTGATGCTGCTCATACCTCTTGGTAACTGATGCCCTCTGTGTAGACCGATACTTCTTGAGCAGGGTCACAAGCACAGACTGGTGGGAACACATCATGCGGAGCTGGGATGACCACTGGTGGGTCCAGAAATTTTACATGAAGAAAGTTTCGTTTCTGGAGCTTGGTGAGCAGCTCATCCCAATCCTCCAGCGTCAGGATGCATGCATGAGGATGGCTCTACCAGTCCAGAAACAGATTGCTGTAACTGTCTGGAGGCTGGCTGCCCCAGACTGCTACAGGTGCATTGCTAAACAGTTTCAGCCCCCAACTAAAACCTCTCCAACGCATCATCAAGGATCTACAACCTATCCTGAAGACGACCCATCACTCTCGCAAATCTTGGGAGACAGGCCAGTCCTTGCCTACAGACAGCCCCCCAACCTGAAGCAAATACTCACCAGCAACCACACGCCACACAACAGAACCACTAACCCAGGAACCTATCCTTGCAACAAAGCCCGTTGCCAACTGCGTCCACATATCTATTCAGGGGACACCATCGTAGGGCCTAATCACATAAGCCACACTATCAGAGGCTCGTTCACCTGCAGTTCTACCAATGTGATATATGCCATCCTGTGCCAGCAATGCCCCTCTGCCATGTACATTAGTCAAACTGGACAGTCTCTATGTAAAATGATAAATGGACACACATCAGAAGTCAAGAATTATAACATTCAAAAACCAGTCGGAGAACACTTCAGTCTCTCTGGTCACTCGATTACAGACCTAAAAGTGGCAATTCTTCAACAAAAAAACTTCAGAAACAGACTCCAGCGAGAGACTGCTGAATCGGAATTAATTTGCAAACTGGATACAATTAACTTAGGCTTGAATAAAGACTGGGAGTGGATGTGTCATTACACGAAGTAAAACTATTTCCCCGTGTTTATCCCCCCGCCCCCCACTGCTGCTCAGATATTCTTGTTAACTGCTGGAAATGGCCCACCTTGATTATCACGACAAAAGGTTTTCTTCCCCTCCCCAGCCCCCCCGCTCTCCTGCTGGTAATAGCTCATCCTAAGTGATCACTCTCCTTACAGTGTGTATGATAACACCCATTTTTTTCATGTTCTGTGTGTATATAAATCTTCTCACTGTATTTTCCACTGAATGCATCCGATGAAGTGAGCTGTAGCTCACGAAAGCTTGTACTCAAATAAATTGGTTAGTCTCTAAGGTGCCACTAGTACTCCTTTTCAGTTTGATGTTGGAAAGTCAATTGTGGGTAAAGTGGTGGTGGAGATTTATGAGGCAAGTGATTTACTCAGAAGTGGCAGGTATAAACAATAGCCCTGAAATAAGTGCCGGTTTTGAGAGAACGGAGTTTCCAAATGGTGTCAGGGCCATTGATGGGACTCGTGACCATAGTTTGCCTTTCTCAAGGAACACGCGAGTACATAAACCTCAAAGGGTACTACTTCATTATTCTGCAGGCCTTTGTTGACAATGAGCTGAATTGGAAAAGTTAACAATGCCAGGGTTTTCCAGTGATCAGGAGTCTACATTCATGGACAGGCTGGAACACTATTATTGTCATAAATGGAGTTTGTGTTCCCATTGTTATCCTGAGGGACCCAACGTATCTCCTTTTGCCTTGGTTTATGAAACTGTATTCTGATCTCAGAGGGCCTGGCAAAAGAAGATTCAGTTACGCTCTTACCAGGTGCATAATGGTGGTTGAATGTGCATTGACAAACTAAAATCCCGCTGGTGCTGTTTACAGACATGTTTGGATGCCTTTGTTACCACTGCTGTCCACATTATTGTGGCCAGCTGTGCTCGTCACAATCTTTGTGAACCATTTGCCCCTGAATGGAGCTATGACAGTAATGGATTGCTGACCCGGTACACTTCGCCAGAAAGTGCTCCTATCCCAGCTAGAGCAGGATTGCAGCTGGGCAACAGAAGTCAGGGATGCTCTGTGCTTCCACATTATGGACTTGCATGGATCAATGGAAGTGGTAGACTAGTAAGGTTTTTTTTAATGTTTTTGTGCAGCAAGGCTTACAGTATATAAGGTACTGTCACATTAAGCTATGAAATGGGGAACTGTCACTGGACACAGTAATGGGGGTGTTGATTATTATGCATTTTTGTTATGGATGAGATGACTGTTTAGGAAAGGGGCGGGCTTGCATTTACATTCTGTATTATTATACATAGATGTATTGAGTGTGCTTCTCAGCCCTGGTTTTCCAATCGTCAGTCTGGAGCCACTTAATCCTCTTCCTGCGCTGGTCGCTGGTCTGGTTATTCCCAACGCTGCCAGCTTCTTCACTATTTCCTGGTACCTGTGGTCATTCCTGGAACTCGTGCTATAATAGAACTTTTCCCTTGCTTCACCCCAGAGATTCACCAAAATCTGGCTGTGCTCCTGTGACAACCAAACAGCACATTTGGCGCAAGACTTTTTCTGGTCAGTTCCCATTGCAAATATAGGAGAAGGTTCAATGTGTTTGCAGCTCACCAGTCAGAACCAAATGGAAGGGTTAGACGATGAGCAGCTGTGCTTGAAAAAGGGGGGTTGTTTCCATTTCTTGGGAGTCAACTGGGGACTCCTCGGCTAGGAAAGGCAAAGAACGCTGGCCTGTGGGATTGTGGCGGACTCTCAGGGCCCAGGTGTGGGGGCCCACTCCTAAGCTTACTCCACACTGCAAAAGATGGAATTTGGGTCCGAGTCCCTTTGAGACCCCGGCTCAACTTCTTCATCCCTGCAGCCCAGGCCTGAGTCGGAGAGATTAGTATGTAGATGGAAGTGGGGTTTGGGCTTGATCCTGAGCTTACATTACCGTGAAAACATACTCAGTGACTACACTAGAAGTAAGGCAAGGGGGAATTAGGCCACATTCATTCCTTTACTTTTAAGGACCAACCCTGTTTGTTGCATTTCAAGAGCTCTAAAAATCCCAATGTTGCCATTAGCTTCAGCTTGTTTGATTGCACTCTGCATTGAACATCCCACTGCTGTCAATTTTAAACCATTTACTGCGGCGGAGATTTCAGAAGCAAATAATGAACACCTGAGACCATTAAAAGATACTTTTCCTACCACTCAAAAATATACTGCTTCCTAGACAGAGCTGTGTCTTTATTTAGAAGCAAAGACAGAAACGCAGATAATTTGCCTGCACTTTTGTTAGCAAATTACAAGACAAGATGCTTTTAAGAGCGACCTACCAAGGAGGCTACTTATGTTTCATGTGGCTTTTAAAAGCCGGACGCAAAATGCAAACTTGACCTGAGCAGTTTCTTAGAATTTGGGTGGAGGAAAGAGGACCATACCCGGTCACAAAACAGAACAAACGTTTTGCAGGTTAAATCTTCATGCCAGGGAATGCACAGAGCAAATAAACGGCCTATAGGCATGAAGAGGTTGGCTGGGCTTATGGAGAGCTTCAGGCTGGCAGTAATTGTTGGGACTTCTGCATCCTGCGGGGCTGGCTGATGAATCTGGATATTCAGAGCTGCCATTTTCCCATCAACCATCCCTTGTTCCTTATCTCCCCTTGTGCATTTGTGCAGTGGCATCTGTGTAAATTTCCCTAATCTGGGTGAGCCCTAAAACCAAGAGAAAGGGGGATGGTAGTTGATTTGCAAATTCACTATTTACTGTGGCCCTTGATTACAGCTTCCTTAGTCTGATTAGCTTCAGCCACAACATGTGCACGCAGAGGGTGAACCAGGTCCAATCTTGCTTTTATCCTTGGGAGTTCAGGCTGATGAGCCTTAAGCTTCAGAGGGTAGCAGCCCAGCAGGGATCTGCTCTGTTTAGCAGCAGGATTTCCAACTGTTTCACAACACTCCTTGATTTCTTCCCATAAAGAGGAGTTGTAAGAGAAATGTAGAATTGCCCTTTAAAGCTCTCTGAGGCATTTGGCAGAAGCAGATAAAGATCTTATTCAAATCAGGGCAGGATGTGTGCTCCCTCCCTCCCCTGGACGATATTTCCCTTGCCCTAATTTTTTTCACTTATACCACATTTTCTTCTAATGAACAGCCATGCACATTCACTGCTGAAATAACCCTTATACCTGCCTTTGGTCAAATAAATAAGTGCTACATGCCTGAGTGCATCACCTTTGCCATATATCAAGCCTGAATTTCACACTGCTCTTCAGTGTTTCTGGAGACCTTTGTCACCAGATATACTGGCAGCTGAGTGTGGTCTGTTGTGGTCATTCAGTGACTGATCTTTGCTTTTCTATCAGATTGCAAGGCTTAACTTTGGTGCTTTTTGGAAGAAAGAAATAAAAAGTGAGCAGTGTGAGAAATATTTTAACCCTTGCAACACGAACCAGGCCTTTTGGGCTTCAATACAATTCTTTTTTTTCCTTCCAGTCTACTGAACATCTAGACTAGTTTTATTTTGGAAGGGGTGAAATTTAGTGTGAAGAGAATTCACAAGAGAAGGCTGTGTCTTGTAAGGCATTCAGAATCAGTAGTTTCCTTTGCAGATGTGTTGGGTTTCCTAAGTATTTTGTGTGGAGGTCTACACTGAAATATTTTCCCCTCAATTTATGAAGATAAAAATTAGTGATTGAACAAAGCAAAGAAGATGAGGAATGGGAGCTTCATCTTATAATTCAGGACAAGCTACCGGGTGTCAGGCCTCTTAGATCTTATTCGTGGTTCTACCCTGACTTACCGTGTGACCTTTGGGGAAATCAGCTAGGGTAAAATTTGCAAAGCACCAAAGGTGCCAGATTGTTAACGGTATTTAGGCATCTGAAGATGCAGATAGGCACCGAGTGGGATTTTCAAAAGTGCCTAGGTATCTAACTCCCCATTCTGAAAATTTCTGTATGTGCCTATCTGCATCTTTGGGTCCTTGGAAGCCTAAATACCTTCAACAATCTGGGCCTAAGTGCTTTTGCAACCTAAGTACCATTTTCAAAAGGTACAGAGGTACTCATTTACTTTTTTGCTGGGGCTTAAGTCCCTAAATCACATCTGAAAATGAGACTTTGGCTCCTTAGGCACTTTTGAAAATGTTACCTTTCATCTCTTTGTCACTCAATTTCCCCCTCTTTAAAATGGCTGTAATAGGACCTGCCCCATATAGGTTATGTGAGACTTAATGGATGAATGTGTGTTAATCCCTCTTGGGTAGGT
Organism: Chelonia mydas; assembly: GCF_015237465.2. Lineage (NCBI taxonomy): Eukaryota > Metazoa > Chordata > Testudines > Cheloniidae > Chelonia > Chelonia mydas. The sequence continues at coordinate 9,064,182 of NC_057859.1, read as the reverse complement.
CTACAGTGTGAGCATGTCTACACAGTAGTGAGTGTCGGAGTTCAGGTCAGTTGACTTGGGCTTGCAGGGCTCAGGCTGCGGGGTTAAAATAGCACTGTATATCATAGAATCATAGAATATCAGGGTTCGAAGGGACCTCAGGAGGTCATCTAGTCCAATCCCCTGCTCAAAGCAGGACCAATCCCCAATTAAATCATCCCAGCCAGGGCTTTGTCAAGCCTGACCTTAAAAACTTCTAAGGCAGGAGATTCCACCACCTCCCTAGGTAATGCATTCCAGTGTTTCACCACCCTCCTAGTGAAAAAGTTTTTCCTAATATCCAACCTAAACCTCCCCCACTGCAACTTGAGACCATTACTCCTTGTTCTGTCATCTGCTACCACTGAGAACAGTCTAGAGCCATCCTCTTTGGAACCCCCTTTCAGGTAGTTGAAAGCAGCTATCAAATCCCCCCTCATTCTTCTCTTCCGCAGACTAAACATCCCCAGTTCCCTCGGCCTCTCCTCATAAGTCATGTGTTCCAGTCCCCTAATCATTTTTGTTGCCCTCCGCTGGACTTTCTCCAATTTTTCCACATCCTTCTAGTAGTGTGGGGCCCAAAACTGGACACGGTACTCCAGATGAGGCCTCACCAATGTCCAATAGAGGGGAACGATCATGTCCCTCGATCTGCTGGCAATGCCCCTACTTATACAGCCCAAAATGCCATGAGCCTTCTTGGGAGCAAGGGCACGCTGTTGACTCATATCCAGCTTCTCATCCACTGTAACCCCTAGGTCCTTTTCTGCAGAACTACTTCCGAGCCATTCGGTCCCTAGTCTATAGCGATGTATTGGATTCTTCCGTCCTAAGTGCAGGACTCTGCACTTGTCCTTGTTGAACCTCATCAGATTTCTTTTGGCCCAATCCTCCAATTTGTCTAGGTCCCTCTGTATCCTATCCCTTCCCTCCACCGTATCCACCTCTCCTCCCAGTTTAGTGTCATCTGCAAACTTGCTGAAGGTGCAATCCGCACCATCCTCCAGATCATTTTTGAAGATATTGAACAAAACTGACCCTTGGGGCACTCCACTTGATACCGGCTGCCAACTAGCCATGGAGCCATTGATCACTACCCATTGAGTCTGACAATCTAGCCAGCTTTCTATCCACCTTATAGTGGTTGGGCTTGAGATACAGCCTGGGATCTGAGACCCTTCCCCCTTGTGGGGTCTCAGAGACCAGGATCCAGGCTGAGCCCAAATGTCTACACAGCAATTTTATGACCTCGCAAGCTGACCCAAGCCAGCTGTGGTCATGCTCTGGGTCTTTTCTTGCAATTTAGATCTACCTGTTGAGTTTCAGATGGTAGGCGAGATATGTGGAGCATATTACTTATTATCAAAAGGAAAGAACAGTTCCAAAATGTGAATAAACAGGGCTGTTTAGATACTAGATACCCTGGCACTTAGCAAATAGGATAATGGGGGGCCTCTAATGGAGAGTAGTTCCTTGTGGGTTCATACCCAGGGGTGTGGCTTGCTTCTCTCATCTACTTGTGAACTGTTAGGAAGGCTTGTGATCTAAGGAGACAGCATGATACCTTGGGCCTCCTGAAGCATGTAGATATCAGACGCTCGCTTGAGTAATTGAAAGGGGATATTATCGAGGTTAACTTGCCTAAACTTGGGTGAGATGCTGGCACAAATCCAGTGGGCACCAGACAGTCCCCAGCATGGTGTTCCGGTTCAGAACTTGGAATTGTCTGGTCTTTCATGCAAGCCTATATACAAACTACTCTGGGCGGAAGGGTCAGACACACATTCTGAGAATTTTTCAGGGGATTTCTATTACCAAGGAAACCAGATTCCTTTGTTTTTAGAGCTGCAGTGATAGCAGGAACCTGATTCTCTCACATGGTACTGCCAACTTTACTATGACTTCAGAGATAAAAACAGCATAAAATATTGCTTCTGAGTCACTCAGGAATGGCAACTCATGGGGGAGACTCCAAATTCTTTGCTCATGAGGGGAGGATTTGTGGGCCAAAAGGCGGCGTGGGGGGCAGTCTGGAAAGCCTTCTGGGAAATCCAGGGCCATTCCTTCTGGGATTTCAGGGCATTTGTGCAGAGAGCTGCCACGTATGGTGCCTTTTTCTCATCACAGGACGCTGTGCTGTCAGCATCCTTCGCTCCCCAGCTCCTTGCTGCCCATCCCCATAGCCAGAATTGACTCTGGGGAGGCACTCGGTTCAGAAATCCCCTGGCTTGCCAGGGGAGCATGCTGCCTACAACATGGGGGATTTGGGATTTTATTCCAAGTCTCAGCCAGCCATGGGATGACTGTCCTCAGGTTTTTTGGGTGGTGGTGGGGGACTGGGGAAAGGTGGCTTCTCTCCAACTGTTGTTGCTTTGAGGAGCATTTCAAGGCACTGAGCCCTCCCCAAATCCATAAGCATCTTCCACTGGCCGTGGAGAGAATGTGGACACCCTGCACCTTCCAGACAACAGGAGAGGGCAAACGAGCTCTGCCACCGTAGAGGCTGCTGGATTGACCACATGAGCATGGCTATAAATGGGTTTCAGCTTCTGTACTTTCCACAGTATGCATCCGATGAAGTGAGCTGTAGCTTACGAAAGCTTATGCTCAAATAAATTGGTTAGTCTCTAAGGTGCCACAAGTACTCCTTTTCTTTTTGCGAATACAGACTAACACGGCTGTTACTCTGAAACCTATATTAATTGGGACACCTAGTGTGTGCAGTTGATAGGCGTTCGCTAGCTCTTGCAGGCTGAGCTTTATATCAATGTCTCTGTAGTCATCTGCCCATGCATCTGTCTCCCCTTCAGATCAATCTGTGGAGAGAAAGGGTGGGCTTTCAGTTAAGGCACTGGACTAGTATTGAGAATATCTGGGACAGTTCTTGGTTCTACTACATACTTCAATGGTCACTTTGGGCAAGTCATTTAATCTCTTCATCCCTTAGTGCCCCATCTGTTTAAAACATACACACGCACACTTCACTTCCCAGCTGTGTTATGAGAATATGTACTTTGGAGTTGCTCACATACTGTGGTGATGGGAGCCATACAAGGACACACTCACTCACAAAGCAAGCCCCTCAGAGTTCTTTCACTGCTAGGTTGCTACCTTCCGATACCTAGAGATGGTTATCATGTTCCTCCTCTTAATCAGCTGTTAAATTTAAACAACAACATTCTACTCTGGAAAAGTCCAGTGAAATACCAGTTGGTTTTAATTTTGGGGGGGGGAGTTTTGGTTTGTTTTTGTTTTTAGTAATTCTGTTAAGAAGTCCTCAGTGAAATGCAAGACACTGTATCACAAATCTGTGGTCACCTTGGACTACACAGATGTCCCTCTATGCTGCAGGTCACAGCCACACAGAACTCCTGTTCCAAAAGAACAGGTCCCTGTCCCTGAGCTACAGGAGAATCTCCAATAGTTTTTGGCAGTATCGGGCAATTCTGATTCCACCCAGTAGAGGGCACTGGTGCACAGATTCAATAGCCTAGATTATACACTAGGGCAACGGTTCTCAAACTGTGGGTCAGGACCCCATTTTAATGGGGTTGCCAGGGGTGGCATTAGACTTGTTGGGGCAGAAGATGAAGCCTGAGTCCCACCACCCAGGTCTGAAGCCAAAACCCAAGGGCTGAAGCCCTTGGGCATTGGCTTTGTCCCCCCTGCCCGAGGTGGTGGGGTTTGGGCTTTGGCGGGGCTAGGGTGGCCTCTGGCTTAGGTCCCCCCTCCTGGGGTCGTGTAGTAATTTTTGTTGTCAGAAGGGGGTCACGGAGCAATGAAGTTTGAGAACCCCTGCACTAGGGATATAATGGTTGGTCATTTTCCTTCCTTGGGGCAAGAACCAAAGGCGATACTATAGCCTTACTCTTCCCTTGTATCAAAATCTTCCAACAGCTTAAGGCTCCCTCTTCAAACAAGACAAATATGGTCTGCTTTTCACAGGGGATTTTGGGATCCTCTGAAGGCCAGGCCAATCCCAGGTATAGTACTTAGATACTGAGTTTCTGAAAGATTGTGCAAAGCATTTCAGTGAGTGCAAATTGGTTCAAATTTCCAAGCTGGCAAACAAACAAGGAAGGAAGGGAGGGAAGGAAGGAGGGACTGGTCATGTCTAAAATACGAGACTAGTAAAAATCAAACTAAGTATTTCTTTATACATGTCTTTTCCCTATCAGTTTAATTTTTCTCTTCAGCCAGTATGACAAGTAACTATGGCAACCATGTCTCCGTTTCTGTCCTCTTCTCCCCCAGCCCTCTACTTCCTGAACTGGCTTAGTGGAATGTCAGGGAAGCAGCAGATATATTATATCTTGATTTTAGTAAGTGTTTTGACATTGTCCCACGTGCCATTCTCATAAACAAACTAAGGAAACGCAGTCGAGATGAAATTACTGTAAGGTGGGTGCACAACTGGTTGTAAGACCATACTCAGAGAGTAGTTATCAATGGTTCGCTGTCAGACTCGGAGAGTGTATCTAGAGGGGTCCTGCAGGGGTCAGTTCTGGGACCAGTACTATTCAATATTTTTATAAGTGAATCAACTCATTAACTTTGAATTAATCATTAATCTTGTGGCTAAGACAATACCTTGTGATTTTATGAGGCAATGGAAGTACAGAAGAAGAATTCCCTTCTGATACTGCTGCAGCCAATGTACATCCCTGATCCAAAGTTCTGGTTGAGGATGTGGCTTAACCCCGTCCTTTTGTGCTTCGAGTTCAGTCATGTTGCATCAGCACAATTGTTGCTGTTGTATACGGTTGCTGTATGTATGTTGGTAAGTGCTTTAAGCTTGTTTATCGCTGATTTCAAGGGTGACAACTAAAACATTTTTTTTAAAAAAAAAGGGAGGCAAAATAGATTATACACTAAGACCACTTCAGCCATCTTGTAGCAGCTGAAGGAAATAACAAGCAAGCCCAGGAAGTAAAACAAAGCACCACAGTCTTAACCTAAGAAGGAAGGCCAAATATCTGACTCCCCGGCCACCCATGACAGACCCCATTAGGGTAGTTGAAAAGCAAGGCATGTGTTTGTGTACCTTCAGTTTATAGAGGAGTTAAGTGGGCAGCTCTGTACTTGATGCCATGCTGATGGGGAGCATGTAACAGACTCACTATCTAAGAGGCATGTATCTCTGATGATAGCTCTCACAGAGGATGTCAGATAAAGCCAGAGCAGTATGTTTAGTCAAGCCAGATAGTGAAATGGTGTGTGCGGTTCTTATTGGACTGGAATTGCAGCAAATGTAGCTAGCTGGAGGGATGAAAGAGCTTGCTAACTCACCGCTATACGCTTGGGGCCTTGTTCTCTGTTACCTTGTGTATTGTTAGGCTCTTTACGTCAGTGCAAAGTGGATTCAAAATGGTACCAGATCAGAATGGCAACTATATACATGCACTTTGCACTGATGTAAATGACTTCACAAGGCACAGAGCAATGGAGAATCAGGACCTTACTATTGATTTGGGATGGGAGATGCCATTTATTGTGGCTCAGGCAATTCTCCAAACTAAACTCCTGTAGGAGTGGGGGGTCACCCTGCCCTCGAGGAGATGCTGCTGCTTTTGACTTGAGTCAAATTCAAGGCCAAATTCTCTGGCTCAAAGTTTCTAGTTATGCTGTTTTGGGCTGTGATCTCTTCAACTCTAGAAAGCTAAGCAGGGTTTGATCAGAGGCACTGCAGACGGTGTTTCTGTAAGTAGCATTCTTTCCTCTTAGCCAGTAATGAACCAGTTCCCCAAGATCCCAGGGGTCAGCGTGGTGTTAGATGTGCTGCTTTTCTGATAATCTGGGTTAAATGAAGTTTGTTTTAGAAGTTAATGATACACTCAGACAGAATATTTGACTTGATGCCAAAAATCCGTATTAGCATACAGCAATTTTTGATTAAAAATGTAAGAAACTATGGAGATTATTACATTTCCCAGATTGCACTTTATTGTAAGCTCTTTTCTGCAGGGAACATCTTTTTATTCTGTGTTTGTACAGCACCTAGCACAATGGGACCCTAATCTATGACTAGGGTTCCTAGGTGTTACTGCATTATAAATAAGAATTCATGCGGGATTTTCAAAGCACTCAATGTTTTCGTACCTCTGCTCTTATGGAAAGTCGGTCACGAAACTCCCATTGACTTCCATTGCTGCAGAGTTAGACCAACACCGAGTGCCCTTGAAAATCCCATCTTACGTTATTAAAATATTTTATTCATTTACTCTTAAACTCTCTCTCTAGTGCATTTAATGCTCAGAATTGTTGCATGACACTAGTTAAGTTTGTATCACTGTGAAATACTGTGCTTGTCATTTGCCAGTCTTTTCTACTGGTTAGACATTATTGCTATACCAGAATATGAAGAAATAAAGGGATTCTTTATCCTTTTACTAAGGATGACTCAGGATCATTCTGATAGATGAATAACTCTAATTGCTTGGGTTTCATATTAGTTATGTCTAAATGATTGCCTGATCAAATTTGCTCAACTTATATGTCTAAAGATTGATTTTTTTTCTAACTGAGCCATACAGACTCTCACTTCGGGCTCTGAGAGTCAAGCTGGGTGGTTTCTCATTCATGCCTCTGCTCTGGTAATAAATCCTGCAGGTCCAATTCTGCCCTCCTTTACATGCCTGTGATGTATCTGTCTTCTAATTTTTTCTTGCATTACATTTGTGCAACATAGGGAAGTCAGTGGGGTTGAATGGGTGTAAGTGAAGGGAAATTATGGGTCCTGCAGTTGAAACTTTGCTGCCAGATCTTTAGCTGTGTTGATTCTGTGCAGCACACAGTGAACTAAGATTGAAGGATCCAGTGTTTAAAGTAAAATACCATTTTTACATCGTCATTTTTCGAAGTAGATCCACCTTATGCAAAATGCAATACAATGGCGAATCATGCCATGTCCCCCTCTAATGGCTGGTCCAGGTGAAAGATAAGAAGCTACTTTTGCTACCAGTTGCTACTTTAACTCAGGAGGTAGCTCAGCTTTGAAGCTGAAAATCCAGAGTTCTGTCTCTGCTGAAAACTGTGATGGAGGGTAAACTGGCTGCATTTTTATTATTTTAACAACAACAGTGGAAAATTTCATGAAATGTGTCTGCAGTTTTTTCACCATCGTGGGAACTTTATGGTCAGCATTTTTCTTTTTTTTTTTTTTATCTTTCAGTGTTTATGATTTGAATTTTTGAACTTCCGTGGGGAAAAAACACCAAAAAATTTGACCATTTCCTCACCCTGTTCTTTGATCAGTTCCAGGTATTACACAGACTTGATCCTCTTAAAAGATGGCGTTGATACAGTAGTTTGGAGGCTTTATACTGTACTGACAAAAAGTTAGCGTAGATCATGCTTCGAATAGGTACAGGCATTGACCGCAGAACAGAGCGGATTTGGAACAGCAAATAGAACATCATCTCCTCTTTCCTGAGCAGGTTAGTTCGGGTAACAAGCACGTTCTTGAATTTGTAATTCATCATTTTCTTTTTAACCTCTTCCTAATCTGGGTATATTTACTGAAACCCATGAGACTTAGAACCAATCAGCCAGACCAAATGTGAAACATGAAAGGTTTGTCAGCTAGAGATGTAACTTTCAGTGCAGTCTGCATTACCACTTCATTTTGCATTCACCTTCACCTGCCACATAAATTGTACAGCCTGCTCCAGAGTTAGAGTGCAGCACAATTACAGAGCAACATAATGACTGGAGGAAGTAGAGGGAAGAGAACTTGAGTCCTGACCCTGCAGAGGCTTAAACATGCTTTCACTTGTGCCTTTGCAGGACCAGGACATTAGGAATTGCATGCAAGAAGAGATGGGAAAATCCAAGAGCACTGGGTGAGAGCGGAAGCTGCAGATGTTAAGGCTCTTGAGGCAATAGTATATATTAATGGGAGTGTTCAAGAAGCAATGATTGGCAGGGGGTGGGGACAAGATGTGTGGGGGTGAATTCAGGGGACTACCAGATATTTTATACCTCAACTTCTCTGAATCCGTTTTTTGCACCGATAGTCTCAAAATAGTTAGAAATGTTGAAATGGGCCATGTCTGAATAGTTCTCTCTCTTTCTTTTAAAACAAACCAATTATCCACCATAACAAGAATAGAAACAGAAGGTGGTAATTTTTTACACGGCTTAATTGCCTCCCAAAGAGGGTAAAGCAGTTACTTACAAAGACTATATCTTCATCTGCAATGTTGAAATAAAGCCTTTTGAGGATAACTTAAAAGGACAAGTAAAGATCCTTGGTTTATTAAGGAAAGCTGAGTCAAAATTAGCTACTAGCTTCAACAAAACTTGCCCATCATTATGCATTCCTTTTGTGTCATACTGAATAGTGCACGTAGCGTGGGTAGTCATGAACAGGTTCTACAAAACCTAGACAAAAAAAAATTGGGGAGCTGGCCTTTCAGAAGCGGTAGAGAACTTTTCCAGGGGCAAAGGGATGGTTCAGTGATTAAGGCAGTAGCCTAAAACTCTGGAGACCTGAGCTCTCTTCTCTGCTCCTCCACAGAATTTCTGTGTGACCTTAGCCTCTCTGGGCCTCAGTTTCCCATCTGTAAAATTGGGGTGACAGCACTTCCCTACCACATAGTTGTGTTATGTATATTACAGATTTTGAGGCACTCAGATATTTGGGTATAGAAGTACCTCAAGTCTTCTAACTGAAGCTCGCTTGTGCGCTCGCTCTCTCTCTCTCTCGAACTGGTTTCAGAATACAGTTCTATGTTAAGCAACATGGGGCATTTCAAAGCTCAGACTCCAGAGGGCATATTTTGACACTCTTCTTTGCTGTGAGTGAGATGGAGGGACTAATTCTCTGGAAAAGTCAAAAGAACCGTTTCTGTTTACATCAGCAGGTAATTTGGGCTGGAATGTTAGAAGTAAAACATCAGTTCCTATTTATATGAATCAGAGGTGAAGGTTACCCAGGAATCTTTTGGTGCCTAGTATTTGCAATTTTAAATCCCTTTGTTTCCTTCTTTTGAATGAGCATTTTAGGACTCTAAGCCTGTTTGTGGACAGTGGGGCAAACTCAAAAAGATATGCAATCAGGCTGATTTGGAGCAACTAAAAGTGAGGCATCTGTGCACAATTCATTTTGATTTAAAAAGCTATATTCATGGTCATGTAGAGTGATACTCTGAGAACACTCGAGGCGGGACAGTGTATCTGCAGGACATTTACAGCAAGGGCACCAAAACTGCTAGATCTCTCTGCACAACCATATGTATGTGACTCAGTCCTGACCAAGATCCTGGTCCAGTATCTGCTGGACGTAATTTTGGGGAAATTTCCATTGACTTGAAGGGTCTTGGGATCAGAACTGGAGCTGGTCAAAAATGGTATATAAAAATAGATAAATAAATGCAACCAGCTCTAATTAAACTGTAAAATGATTCCCTCTAGGACAGGGGTGGCCAACCTGTGGCTCCGGAGCTACATGTGGCTCTTCCGAAGTTAATACGCGGCTCCTTGTCTAGGCGCCGACTCGGGGGCTGGAGCTACAGGCGCCAACTTTCCAAAGTGCCGGGGGGTGCTCACTGCTCAACCCCTGGTTCTGCCCCAGGCCCTGCCCCCTCCCTCTGAGCCTGCTGTGCCCTTGCTCCTCCCCTCTCCACCCAGAGCCTCCTGCATGCCACGAAACAGCTGATCGGGAAGTGCGGGAGGGAGGGGGCGCTGGCGCTGATTGGCGGGGCTGCCGGTGGGTGGGAGGCTTTGGAAGTGGGGCGGGGGAGCTGATGGGGGGCTGCTGATGTATTACTGTGGCTCTTTGGCATTGTACATTGATAAATTCTGGCTCCTTCGCAGGCTCAGGTTGGCCACCCCTGCTCTAGGAACTGTCTCCATTCCCTAACTCAACCCTGAGCTGCTTCGCTAAAGCCTATTCTACACGGGAAAAAGTTTGCCAGCACAGCTGTACCAGCAAACCCTTCTAATGTTGATACAGCTTTTATCCGCAACAGAGTATAAGACCACCTCTACGCTGGGAGCACTTTGGCAGCATAGGAATACCAGCCTTGTACACAGGCAAATCATTCCCAGTGTGATGCATCTGATATTGGCACAGCTGGGCAAAAAAAAAAAAAAGCCAGTCCAGCAAAAGCTTAGTTTTGATGGTATAACTGCGTTTAAAGAAGGGATGGTTTGCAGCTGTGTTGGTCAGTCATCACACTTTAGCCATGGCCGAAGCTATACTGGGGAAAGCAATCTGTTGCCACGATAGTTTATACCGATTCCTTGAACAAAATAAGCTGCATGAGCACAAGGACATTTTTTTTTGTCAGTATAACTACGTCTATACTAGGGCTTTTGCTGGTATAAAAATGTTGTAAGAAAATACCATTGCTAGACCTGTCCTAAGGCTACCAATTCAGCTGGTGGGTCTTTGTATGAAATAGACATCTACTCACTGGGAATTGAGCTGGTACCACTAACTCACTTTACATAAGCTGCCCAATTATATATATATGTACACTGTTCATATTGCCTTTTTCCACCATAACGTGCCCCCCTCCCATTCAACCCACACCATTTCTTCAGCTGCTGGGCTTATCGTACTTATCAACTGGTGTGATGGACTCAATTTTCCATCCTTTGTTGAGCAAGTTATGCAGTGTCAATTTATGAAGCAGCACCAACAAAGACCAAACTACTGAGAAATGCTGACTTGCCAATGGGGGTGGGGGGAGTTAATTGCAGTAAACAGAGTGGTTCCTAATGCACTTTTCAGTTTTATATTTCTTATGCCAGGGAGCTCTCAGTGGAACCTTCATGCTTTCTTTCTCTGTCTCCTGATACAGCTGATTGACATGTGAACTGTGAGGAAGCAGAGTTTGGAGGATATGTGAACATAAAAAAAAAATAAAGGAATGGTTTCCACCTTACACATTCAAATACACATATTGCCACTTAATCATTTTTTCAGATTGTAGTTATGTGTAACATTTAATCAGAGTAGGATGTAGAGGGTATTTACTTTTTGGGGCTAAGTTAGGTTATTCTTTGTTTTATATATTCTAACTCTGTTGCATAAAATAATGTTCAATATTTCTAGGTAGTGCGGGGAATCATGCATGATTATTGTCAGAATAAAACAATTTTGTCATCTCTAGCAAGGCAGAGTAGGAAGTACATTTTGTGATGTAACTTTTCCTAAGTGCCTAGTGATTTCGGATTTTCACTGTGAGTCTATCTCCTTTTGACTTGTTTGGAAATTGCAACCTAAATGGGCTTTAGTTTTGGGGTGCCCGACTTAAGGCACCTCAAAAAGGGTCTGATTTTCATAACTGTGGAGTGCACAATGAAAATGAAGCCCTTTAAGTGTATCAAGTAGGGTACTCTCAAATCGCCTATTCTGTTCTATTCGGGTTCCTATACCACCCTCATCACAGTAGTAGCTGAGCGTCTTCTAGTAGTGAGATGACTAACGTGTGGTTTAAGCTCTGAACCTCTCTGGGGCTGGGGGTGATGTGTTCAGTGTAGTGGTTTGGTTCTATTAGAGACTGCAAGAAGTGCACCTTGTATATGGAGTGGGAGGTGGTGCTGTTTGTGATGGTGTTTAGTCTCTGTAAGAGTTCGTCCCACAGTCTGGGATTGACCCCCCAAGAGAGTTCCATCTCCTGCACCGACAAGTTTTACGCTTGTGGTAGAAAGTTCCATTGTGCCTGAGAAGAGGCGTTTTTGATCAATCTTCATTCAGGAGCTTTAGGTGAGATTGTAGATACCCTGGGCCGAAACTATCAAGTACCTTGAGGATAAGGATAGAGACCTTGAACTTGACTAGCCACTTTTGACAATTTAGGCCAATGAGTATGGTGAGTCTCACTACAGTTTTTAGTGTACAAGGATCCACAGCAGTAGTGAAGAATCACGCATACATAAGATCCCAGGAGAATGCACATAGCAGGTCCTTACCTAGGAATCATATTTGTATATTCTTTGCATTAAACCTTGCATGACTTGCATCTTGCATTTTTTTTTTTTTTTTTTTTTTTTGCTGGCATGGGAGACTCTGTATTCATACCTTTTGGGTTGTCTTTTAGCTTCTTGAATTGCTACCTGTTTAATCCTTCTCAAGAAACATAAAGTGAATTTCATAGATATTTTATATTTACCTCATCTGTTCTTGGGAGGGACTACAAGCCACCACTTCAGTCAATCATTCATTAATGCACATAAGCATGTGCATTGTTTTCAATGGGGCTAGCAAGACGCTGAAAGCTAAGCCAGTGCCAGAGTGTTCGGTACTCTGCAGTGTCAAATTCACTAAGAGTACAGGGAATGAACGACTTGGGTTTTTCACTGGGTTTTGTTATTCACTTGCTATATGATTTTGGGAAAGCTACTTAATGACTCTTCCTCAGTTTTGCCATCTGTAAAATGAGGATAGTAATATTTATTAGACCTGGTTGGGGCTCAGAATTTCCATTCCATAGGATGTTCTGACCATTTGAAATTTCCTTTCATCCCAAATCAGAGTGTAAAGTCAAAATTTCCCACAGACTTAACCTTCAAAAAAATTTCATTTGAGAAATATCAAAACATTTCATTTTGATAAGTTTGAAGTGTTTCGTTCTCACTTTTATATAATATAACTTAAGTCAAAACATTAGTCAAAATGAAGTGGAATGGCATCAAAATAAAGAGCTTCAATAATTTTTTGGCAAATTTCAACATTGATACGTTCCCATCAAACATTTTGATTTCCTCAAACCATCGTTTTCCAACAGAACCCTGTTTCATTGGAAATTTTTTGACTTGTTCTAATATTAATCTACCTTGTAAGGATGTTATGAGATGTAGTTAATGAAGGTTTTTGAAGTGCTTTGAGATCCTTGGGATGAATGACGCAATACAAGTGCAATGTGCTTTTCTTGTCATTAGGTTTTATATTTTGTATCTCTATTGCAAATACCCAGGATATGTTTTTCAATCTTAGGTTTGCATGATAATTCTATGCTATGTCAAGATGGGGTGACTATTAGTTTAGATAGTGTATTTCTGTTGAGTGCCTCCTATGTAGTAAGTGCTTTCTGAGGGAGCGACTATCTCTGGTTGCCAATACATGGGACAGCTATATTTTTTCTGCGACATTGCCAACTGGGAACTGGACTGTGTCATTTATTTCATATCAGCCACAAAAGAACCAGATAACTTACAACCAGAATAGTTAGAAACAGAAGGGGGAGCTCTCACTGCACCATTTGAGAAGGGGAGCTGGGGGACCGCTGATTTATCCAAGTCAGGTAGAGAATGGAGAACTCCACATTGGTTTTTAGCATTGGAGGGGAGCTATGTTTCCATTCCTCCTTTCCCCTTACTACGTAAAGCTACTAATGACCTGGATTTGAACTGGAATCCAAGAGGGTGAAAGGCTCTATATCTCATTACCAGTCTCCTGAAGCACGCAGTTGCTTCCAAGGCAGATTTAAAACAAATCCTGACCCGGAGTCATCAGCCTTAGATTTAAGTTACTCTGCTGATAGATGCAATTTAAAGATTTTGCCCCACTCCACCCCACCTCATTCTTCCTTCAGTTATATAAATCCCAGCTAAATCTTCTGAAAGAAGATTATGAAATGGTAGATTCTAAACAATGTGATTCAAAAGAAAAGAAAGCAAGGTAGATATTCCTATCCAAAGCCCTCCCCTTCCTCCCCCACATCCCTATGGCACAAAAGACAGTAACATCCTGAGGTTAATTTGCTTCTTCAAAGGAAGCTTCAAAACACAGTACATCTTGCACAGGGTAATATTTCCTTCTCCTTGGTACTAGTTATATCAGATGTCTAAAGCTGCCGTTGTACCAGGTGTTTACTTCTATATTCCACCCTGAATTGCTTTACAAAATTATCATTGATTTAATTGGGCTTTGGATCGAGTAAGGTACGAACTGCAATTTTTCTACCTTGAATTGTCGGTTACGCTGGATTTATCCCCGCTTCGCACTCCCCGAGTAAAGGGGACTTAATCTAACTGAGAATCAACCTTTCCCCCTCCATGCAGAATTCCTGTTGACTTCTTTGGACTTTGGAGCAAGCTGCATGGCATTTATTGTTCGCTTCTCCTCTACAGTTTCTGCTCAAACCTCCCATTGACCTCAGTGGGAGTAGTGTATGATGAATGAGAGCATAATATAGCCACTCTGCCTACAGATCAGTGCCATCTGGCATTGGATAGGCTGATGACTGCCTAGGACTGCCGAGATCACTGAGACTACTAACTTACACAAATACACCTGTCTCTACGGAACCTGGTCTTCCTAAGCCCTCTCCACTGTGTTTTGTTTTATACTCAGTTTGCATATTGTTTAAATCCTACATTGTGAACTCCCTGGAGTAGGGGGATTGTCTTCTGCTATGTCTACTTCACAGGTGCTATGGTGCTGTAGCTACACTGGTGTAGCCTCTTAGTGTAGTCACGGACGACAGTGACAGAAGGAGTTTTTCGGTTGCTGTAGAAACTCCACTCCGAGTGACAGTATCTAGGTTAATGGAAGCTTTCTTCCATCAACTTAGCTGGGTCTACAACAAGGGTTAGGTTGGCACAGCTATGGTGCTCGGGAGTGTGGATTTTTCATACCCCTAAGCACTGTCATTATGTCAACCTATGTTTTAAGTGTACATCAGGCCTCTGCGTTGTTTACTTGGACAGTATTTAGAACAATGGGGCCCCAATTCCTGTTTTGTCTCTCAAGACATGACACCAACATTGATGGGCCAAATTAGGAGATTCCTTGGGATTTTTTCCAGTCTCCAAACCAGGAGGGAGGCCACTGAATGTGCAAGGGTTACTTCTTCCCACAACACTGAGTTAGAGCCAAATTGTGAAGAATGTTCAGTGAAGTTCTATCAGACTTACAGAGCGATATTTTCAGAAGGGATCAGTGATTTGATGCGTCTCAGTTTTTGGATGGCCCAATTTCAGACACCTTAAAGAGGCCTGATTTTCAGAGGGTGGGTTCTCAGCACTTTTTTGAAAATTGGACTCCTTCAAGATGTCTCAAGTTGTTCATAAAAAAATAGAAAACAATTAAAAAAAAATTAAAAAAGGAGGCCCCCCAAATCACGGGTAATTTTCGAAAATCTATGTAGTGCGTCTTCATTCATAGATTTTAAAGCCAGGAGGGACCATTATTAGATCATCTCATCTGACCACCTGTATAATACAGGCCATAGAATTTAACCCACTTATCCCTGTAGTTAGCCCCATAACTTGTGTTTGATTTAAATCATCTCTGCCAGAAAGGCCATCCAGTCTGGATTTGAAGACTTCAAGAGATGCAAAATCCACTTTCCTGAGTAGTTTGTTCCAATGGCTAATATTGTCAGTGTTTAAAAAATTGAGCCTTATTTCTAATGTGAATTTATCTGCCTTAACTCCAAGCCATTGGTTCTTTGTATCCCTTTTTCTGCTAGAATTAAAAACCCCTTCAGGACCCAGTATGTTCTCCCTATGGAGGTACTTATTCACCGTAATCAACTAAGCTCTTGATATTATTTTGGATAAGTTAAACAAATAGAGTTCCTTAACTTTCTCACTGTACGGCATATTTTCCAGGCCTCCAATCATTGTTGTGGCTCTTCTCTGCACCACCTCCAGCTGAATCATGTCCTCATCAAAACGTCCCCTTTCTGTTGGCAGAAGGAAGGAGGGTATGAGTAATATCACTAAGGTTACCCAGTGAAGATCAGCACACAGCATGGCAGTGATAATTTTTTTTGTAAAAACATGTCTAGGACCCCCATTCTACTAGCAGAGCCATGTGGGTGGACTTTGGTGCCTTCATTGATTCCCCTGACGCTCCACACCAGCCCATCCAGGTACTTCTCCTTGCCAAGAGGTAGGGTGACCAGATGTTCCGATTTTTTAGGGACAGTCCCAGTTTTTGGGTATTTGTCTTATATAGTCACCTATTACCCCCAACCCTTGTCCCAATTTTTCACACTTGCTATCTTGTCACCCTACCAGGTGCAAGGTCTGAATTGTCTCATTTCTCACAAGTCTTGTGATGGAAGTGCATCTTGAGGAGCTATTGGAATGCTTAATTCAACTCCTGTTGAAATCCAGGGGCATCTTTCCAATGACTGAGAGCTGAATTGGGGATCGAGGCCCCGATTCAGCAAAGTGAGTAAGCATGTGCTTAAAACGTGCTTTAATTTGAATGGGACTGAAGCAAATTTGCTGAAGTATTTTGTTGAATAGGGATGTACTTAGGCACATGCTTAAATTCAGGCTTATGCATTGCGGAATTGGGGGCTGAAGGAGAGGTTAGTGGCCTTATGTATTTATTCTTAATATGTTAGAAATAATATTGAAATACAGAGAAATGAAAGTGAATCTCTGTCTTTTGTGAATGGCTAATTTGTTTCTGTTACTAAGCTATATATTTTTTCAAAATAAACCCTGTTTGGAAGATAAAAGCACTATCAAGAAGAAACATCATCTATGTCAAAAAATACTAAATAATCCAAACCAGGAAGACAAAACTCCAAATAACCTTGCTTTTTTAAAGTTCTTGCTTGGGCAGTGCTGGATTGAAAACTCTCTTGTGACCCTGGGTCTGGTTTTTCTCTCATTTACACCAGTTTTACATCAATATAATGCCATTGTCTTCAACAGAACTATTCTCAATTTACAGTAGTGTAAATCAGAGGAGAATCACGTCTATAATGCTTGATTTAAATTCAGCTTAAGCACTGGCCAACTTTATTCTTCCTACCCCCCTGTGAATCCCTAGCCTGCAGGGACTACTTTAAGAGGTACATTAGCCTCCATTCAGTTCTAGGCCCATCTGCAGAGGCTAGCAACAAGGGGCCTAATTAGTGCTTGTGGCGTTTTTGGTATGGATGCTGCTCCAATAGAAGTTGGACTGAGACCATCAGATGCATTTCACTTAGGCCTCAGAACCGTGTGCGTTAATATTGTTTTGTGTTTAAAAAGGAAAAAAGCCCAGCAACCTGCAAAGGCCAACTGAGTGCAAAATGAAATCCTCACTAGGATAATTAGCGTAAATCATTAATTTTCAGGTACCCGAGTTGGCCATATTTATTTTAAACACATGCCACTGGTATGAGTGAGAATAGCCACAACATCTGCCATTGGGGTAGTGGGAGGGACACGGTGATGGAAGGAGGAGAGAGTGCTGTTTGCTACTCAGGGCTGTTTATATTTTCTGGCTCAAGCCATGTGAAATCCTATTAAAATCAGCATAATTAATTCTCTTTTATGGCAGTAACAGTTCCTTGCCATTATCTTTATTTGTTTGATAACTCCACTGCAGTAAGCTTGCATGAATCGCTTGAAATATCACTGGCATATCGTATGGGCAAAATCCTGCCCTATCATACCGGAGTGTTCTGTGGGGATCACGAGAGGGTCGATGGGGAAAATGTCCCCTAGTAACATCTTAGCTTGTTCATAGCTCCCCTCAGTGACCGAAGGACCTCTTGTTTTTTTGTTTGTTTGTTTGTTTGACAAATGGTTTCCACCATCACCCAGCTTCTTATATTTATCACAGCTGTTGTAGGCCCCAAGTGAGCCTGGAGCCACATTGTGCTAGGCACATATTAAAAGGCAGGTCTTACCCCAAAGAGTTTTTGACCAAAATAGATACGGTGGAAGGAGGAACAGAGAAGTGAAGTGGCTTGCCCAATGTCACACAGCAGGTCAGAGTGAGAATAGAACCCTGGTGTTTTGATGCTTAGAGTAGTGCCCTATGCAGCAGACCATACTGCCTCTTGTATTTGCACTTTTCCCCATCTTGTAGATTGCAGACTCCCCACCCCCTGGGCAATATTGTCTTTTTATCTGTTTTTGTACAGCACCCAGTGCAATGGGCCTGACTGGGGCCTTTGGTGATGGTTATAAACAAATCATTATTCATGACAACCCCCCTCACCAAACTAATGCTACTTCCGTCAACAGGTGGGGGTCATGCTCCTGTGCCAAGAAGTGTTCTGTGAACCCCAAGTTTTGAAATAACTGTGGGGAAGAGGACAGCATAGCCAGGCACAAGTGGTGGGAAGTTGCTGTGAAATTCTACAGATTTGATATAGACTGCAATCCTTTCTAGAGATCTGTTAATTGTCCAACAGAATTCTAAAATAGGGGTATGACTCTAAATTAAATTCTGTAGGTCTATTGACCAAGCAAAGTATTTAAGGTAGTTCTTCAATATTTACTATTATTTGTACTGCTGTAAAACTGAGAGGCCCCAATCAAGATCAGAGACCTATTCTGCTCTCTGTTGCACGTGGTAAGAGACAACCCCTGCCCTGAGTAGCTTACAGCTTAAACAAGACAGAGTGTAAACGAAAGGAGGGCAGGTTCTCCAGATTTTAGAGAGGGAGAATTTAAGACACAGAGGAATTAAATTACTTGTCCAAAGTCATGTAAGGACTCAGTAATTGAACCCAGATCGTTTGAGTCCCAGCTGAATGCCTTACTCATCCTTGTATAAACCTCTGGCCAGTGTGCTATGAACTACTCAGAGTTGCTTCCATCCTAGCCAGTATTGTTCCGTTAGCATTCATGTGTTGAACTGAAGGAGAAATGCAAGACTCTTCTTGTTCCTTTTCTAGAACTAGCTCTGGCCTGTGAATAATTTATCTTGCTGCAAGGGAGGAGGCATCAATGGGTCCCATTGCTCCAAAGTGTTTAAGCAAGGTGTACAAAGTTAAACTGTGCGGAAGATGAAATAGAATGCTTGGAAGGTTACAAAAATATATGGATGCTGGGAAGTTATTTATTGTATTATTTATGTGGACTACACTCCATTCTTTGTAGCAAACAAAAGTGATATTTCTTAAGGCTGTAACGCTGTCTTCAACTCTTAAAAGACAAATAATCTTTGTTCTCTTACTTAGAATAATAAAGAAAAGTTTTATTTTAAAGATTTAATACTTTGGCTTTTCATCCAGCCAGAGAAAATCATTGTCTTGAAGATTAAAAATACATAAATTACCTCTTTTCCCCATTCCTTGACTACTGCTTATGGATTGGCTGCCTCTTTCCCTTTCCTAATAGAAGTTACAGTCCTGAAGCCAGAAACTTTTTGGCAAGTTAAAGGTAGAGCTATCACAGGAAGGATAGAGGCAAATGCAAATGTCTTTAATTGGATGAGATTTTTTTTCCCCCTGGGGAAGTAGACAATTTGCAAGGTGTCCTGCCCCCTGGATTTCAAATAAGAAGACAACAATAGCAGGCAGTCTTTAAAATAATGTCTTGAAGTGTTTCTGTCTGTGACAGAGTTTCATACAGAAGACAAAAGTTTGTTTTATTTACTTTCCTTTTTTTATTGTATGAGAGATGGAAGGATGGTCTGGTGGTTAAAGCACTTTTGGATTCAGTCCCTGGCTTTGCCATATACTCCCTGTGATACCTTATCCACCTGTTCTATAGATTGGGGAAGAGAGCATCTTTTTGTTTTGTATTTCGTTCTGTGCACATAGTAAAGTGGGTCCTGGTCCATGATTAAGGCTCCTAGGAGCTGTTGTTACAGATGATGACAGAGCTGGCATTTCTGTGGGAGATGTATGTTTTTGAATAATTTTTTTTCAGGGTTTTGTTGGAAAAAGGAAAATTTGAAAACTAAAAATGTCAGATCTGTTTTGGGCTAGATTTTTTTTAGCTGTTGAAAACTGGAGGCTGGGGGAACAGTTACTGACAAAAAACTCAAAAAATCTCAAAGAAAAAAATGGATGAAAATTTAAAAGGTTTTGTTTTCATCAGGTTTTTATTGAACATTTCTACCTTACTCAAGTCGTCATCCTTCTGTGCCTCACTCTTCCAAGTGTATAATGAGGAGATATTTTCTTTCCCATATACTGTGTCTCCTTTGTCTGTTTAGATTGATAGCTCTTTGGGGCAGAGGCCGTCTCTTATTATATGTCTGCAGAGTGCCTAGCACAATGGGACTACGGGTGCTATTGTAATACAAATAACAACAGTGGAGACAGAGAGATAAACCAAATGGCTTAAGTAGCAGTAAGAATAACTACAGTTTTTAAAGCTAATTTACCAGGTTTTATTTTCTATTTGATGCTGCTTTTAAGATCTTTGATTGTTATACAAGAGAAGAGATATCGTAAATTAAATATGATCACATTCAGGAAAGAAAGTCTGATTACTATGTGTTGACTTGGAGATAAAATGTGTCAAACGGGACCTTTCAGCATCAGGATGTGTTAAAAAAGAGACCATGTGATGTAAATGTCTGCTGTAGATGAATAGTTAATGTGGCCTTCTTTTTTCACGGCTTATTAAAAGAGATGTGAAATGTAGCCACAATTAAGTCTTGATACTGTTGTATTTGTATGAATCCCAGTGCTTTCAATGTACCTAAATGAGGGGGTTACGGCATCATGTGATATGTTGAAGAAGGTTAGCAACACTTCTCAGCAGGATTGCGTAGAACTGATGTTTTGTGATCTATATTGGCTACCTATTGGTTTCTAGGTGGAGTGTAAGATGTTGGTTTTAATTCCTAGAGCCCAAAGAGACAGATTTTCCAAATAGCTTGTGTCATGGTTACCACTGACTACAACTCACGTAGGGGTTTGGGCCTTGACTTCTCTTGGGGTGGAATTCTGCAATTTACCTAGCTGGGTGACGGTCCCCTATGAACCAACTTCGATTAACTCAAAGGGTCCAACTGAGGCTGGACCCTGCAAAGGTTACTCTTTCGGAGCCTTTGACAGCAGTTGATTAAAGTGACTCAAACAAAGCGTTGTTCATCCCTCAATATACAAAACATTTGGAGAAAAGGGTGCTCAGAGTAAAAGGCCTGCACTGATGTGTATTGTACCATCAGTAAAAGGCATGGATATTACTTACACCTTTGTAAGTGCTCCTCAACCCACCTAACTCCATCTCTATCAGTTTGTAGCAGCTGCTCCTGTGCCCAGCATCTGTGTCTCTCAGTCAGATTGTCATTTTTTTCATGTTCTGGCTAGCCAGTCTGATCACTTCTCTCTCCCTTTCTGCCAGGGGCACCTTTTTAATGAGTCAAGGTCTTTTGATTTCTGGCTTAATTTCGCTTTGGTAAGAGTAAAATATCCCAGCTTGAATGGAGCCAGTGAGATAAATTCTCTCACCAACTGATGGTCCAGTCATTGTTAACTCCTTGTTTTACCTTTCCTGCTTGGTTTTATCACAAGTACTTTACAGCCTCCTTTGATTTAACTGTGTGTGTTCAATCAGGCAACAATATTGTACAAGAAAAGCGAGGCACACAAAATATTCATAATAGATAATAGACGTTTCCCCATTCATCACAACTGCACTGCTATTTTAGGCATTTAAATGAAGTGACCAGATTTTCAAAAAAGCTCAGTGTCCAATGGGGATTGGCCATAAATGGCTTGAGATCAGCCTACTTGAGAGACTGCCTCTCTCCTGGTGCCAAACTTCACAGCCTTGAAGAGCAAAGATTCAAAAGAGGTGCAGCTGAATCAGAGCATTATTCTTACACTTTCAAACCAGCTTCCCCGACTTTGTCTGTGCGATAATATATGTTAACTTGCACTATATTAAGCTGTCCGGTATCTCTGTGTGAGCAATAGATTTCCATACAAGATGTGGTCCCTGGTAAACAATATGAGACAAAGCTGGGACTCAAGATGTGTGGATGCTTAGTTGCTTTTATACTCGTCTTTAAGAAGGATTGTGATTCCATATATCTTGACAGTCCACAACATTCTAGATTTCTCAGCCTGCCTGGTATGTTACCAAGTGTATATGGTTTTCGAAGAGAATGAGGGTAGAAACTTGTCTGAGGATGGGAAATTTTGTGGCTGTGTCAAAGGCATATGGAGTCTTAAGAGAAATGGCTTTTTGTTTAATATTTTATAAACTGATATAAATAAATATACAATTTGTCTCATTTCTGAAGTTATGGAATGCTTTTACATAATCAGCCCTATGACCACAGTGACCACAGTTGCATTCTCAATTCAGATGAATTGCTGACATCAATGGAGCTATGCTGATTTAGGCCAGCCCTGAATGTGAGATGAATGGCTGTTCTGTGACTATCAGAAATTAATCAGCTCCTAGTGGATAGCTGTTTGCATAGAAAACTCCTATCAATGGCAAAGAGTTCAAGGACTAAAAAGACTGGATAATATGATATCAGATTGTTGACTCCTTCCTTGGTTAGAAGAGAGATCTTTTGTATTCAAGTAAAAACACAGATTCCTCATTCCTCCTCTCCATAAGCATATGCACCATGAGATATTAATTAGAACCCAAGGAGGCAAAGTACTTGTGGGAGGACCTTGTTAAAATACTTGTAGATCACTGCATCTTTGGTGAATAACTCGTTAACTTGGTAGCTGTCTAGGACTGTTAACTTGGTACCTTTCTTGAGCACTAAGAATGTGGTCCAGCAAAGCACTTGTCTCTGAGCATGTGTGTAATTCCATTGCCTTTATTGGGACTACATATGTGCTTAGAGTTAAAAACATGTGTAAATGCTTTGTCGGACAGGAGTCTATATGTACTTTAGGGGACTGATCCAAAGCCCATTAAAGTCCATGGAGAGACTCCCATTGGCTTTGGAACTGGCCCTAAAACAATGTTTAGAGGCATTGACTTAGCTATCGTTTGTTCCTGGAGTCGCAGCCCAGACAGCTTCATGTCAAAGCATTCCATTATCCAATCCATGTATCTACAAGGATTCAAAAAAAGATCATTCCTTCACACGAGCCCTTTCCTGCTCTGGATCAAGATCCTTCTAGCATTGGCAAAGCAATCAGTGTAATTCTTCTCCAGCATAGATTATGACATAAAAGCAAGAAAACAAGCAGCATTGATTGCTTTTGTAATAAGATGACAAGTTTGCTTTGATCACCGCTTTCAGAGGTGATGAAAATGCCCTTTTCACTTTTTTTTTCTTTTGATGGTACATCAATACATGTCTCTAATTCTTTTGAACACATGGCAGGTTTTTCTCTATTTTGACCTCTGGGAAGGCAAGTAAGTGGGTGGGGAAAATAAGTCTGCCATCCAAACCCAATGCCACTCCTGCTTGTGCCCCAAACCCTCCCCTATCCAGTTGCATTTATTTTAATTGTGTATACAGTCTCTTAAAATGCAGCTGGACCAGGGGAATCGGTACAAGGATGTCAATTCTTAGTGCTGTAGTCATGTGTTTATTTCTCCATGGTCAGACAAGGGTTAATCTACTTTGGGTAATGTATTATCTGAGCACCTTACCATCTTTTATGTATTTATCCTCGCAACACCCGTGGGAGGTAGGGGAGTGCTCTTATTTACAGATAAGGAAGGAACTGAGCAACAGAGAGGCTAAGTGACTTGCCCAAGGTCACACTGGAAATCTGTGGCAGAGCAAGGACCTTAACTCAGGTCTTCAGTGTCGCAGGCTAATTGCACTAGTTGCAGAAAAAAGGCTACTCAGGGCTACTCAGCAGGCACTGCTGCAACAGTGTTTTGCACCCGAAGCCACGATGTGAACAAGTCCTTCCAGCTGTAGTTCACATGCTGAAACTTCACAGAAGGTGTAAAGATGGGAAGATCAGAGATGCCTTGAACCACTGAACTTGTCCACTCACAGATGAACCTTTTTAACTGTTCACTTTGAAAAGCCTGCATTTCTGAGGCAAGTCTGAGTGCTGAAACAAAATGTCATGTTCAAGAAGACCAGGGTGCCGTAAGCACATACTGAATGTTGTATAGTTTGTGTATGTGTCCAGAGGCCAGACTACTGACATCAGTAGAAAGATAACTAAGAGGAGAAGGAGGGAGCAGGCAATTTTAACTCAGCTCAGGAAAATTTCTCTTCTACCCTCCTTTAAAAGACAGAGGGATAGAGCAGAATGGGTACTCATTTCTTTCAGCACTTTCATTTTGTTCCTAATGTGTGAGGGGAGATTATTAGCAGATGTAGTGACAAAATAACTCCCCCCTAATACTGTGAGGATATGTGAGGAGAGAAGGGATGGGAAAGGCAAAATAGGTGTCTCGAGTGATTTTCCCTTTTCTCAGTTGACTTTCACAGACAGTTACTTTTTGCAGGACTGTTGGCCATTGCAAAGGATTGGTACGTTGGCTCTGAGGAGGTTGGGATTGCATGCTGTGCAAATGGAAAGGAGGTCTGTGGTCTCTAGCTTTGGGATAATCTCCATTGGTCTTAATCATTTGTAATCACTGCTGTATCCCAAACTCCTGTCTGTGTAGATCGTAAAACCAGCATACAGTTTGTACAGCTGATAATTAAGGGATTTGCCAGCTTGTTTGGATGAAGAAAGAACTGGCTTGAACTCTCACTGAAAATTCTGACTTATACCCAGAGTGGTCTTTTTGTTTATATTAAAAATAATAGGATAACTTCCCCCCCCACCCACAATTATATTTCATTTTCATGCAACAGGATTGTTGCTGCCCATTATCTTCCTATGACCAAATACAGAAGCCCCAAAATACCATGCACAAGACTTCACATGAAGCCCAGCTCTTCAGACTTGCGGTTCAAATAAGCATCCAGATCTTAGGATGTGTATCCACACTGAAGGTCCGTCCAGACCTGCTGTAGTTAACCCATCAAGTGATATTTTCAAAGATGGTTGAACTCCTCTCCTGTTGAAATCAGTGAGAGATTTACCATTAACTTCCATGGGAGCAGAGTTAAGCTAATACGGACTGCTTTTGAAAATCCAGTGTTGCCAGTTTTCATGATTTTATTGCTTGTCTTGCATATTCAGTGAGTGTGTGTTGGTTGGTTTTGGTAAAACCCCAGCTCCTGGAATCGTGTGATTACACAAGAATCTTCGACTTTCATTTTTTAAGCAAGTTTCTAGTCCTTATAGTTGTAGAGAGAAAAGTCTAAAAATGTGATACCTAAAGGCGCTCAGAACACAAGACAAATAAAAAAAAATCCCCAAGTATATTATCCTTTAAAATATAAATTGGGGGAGGGGAGCTGATTCATAATTTTTGCACGTTTGGAGTCGGCAAGATTGAAAATTCCACCCATAAATGTAACACGTTGGCTGGGGAAGCTGAGTTGCATTAACAGGCCTGTGTGAAGGAAGTCTGGTTAACACTAGTGCCGAAAGCTCACTTTCATGAACAATGCACTCACTCTGATGGACATATCTTTTGCAGAAATGAAACAACAAGGAAGCTGAAGTTGTTGCAGAACATTTTAGTTTTTAACCGAAGGAAAGCAGCAGCCTCTTCCACCAGGCAATTTCCCCCACAAGCTTTATTGACAAGAATTTCAGAAAGTAACTTGTAAAACTTTAAAAACAGAACAAAGATGCAGCTTATTGTATATATCAGTTGCTCTACAAAACTTTGTCTGCTGCAGGGATGTTGAGATGAAAAAGGTTAGCAACTGATGTAACTGAACAGTGTTACAAGAAAAACAACCCAGTTATGTCTAGAGTATTAGATCATTAACAAGTTATAAATTGGTAAGGGAGAGCTAGCGGATAATGTAGGGGACTGGCTTAAATTGTGTTCATAGAATCATTCCTGACTCCATGACTGTGACTTTTAACATGTCCCTTAATTTCTTGAGTTTCCCCATCTACAAAATGAGGTTAATATTTGGCCCCTCTTGAGCCCTCTATGGACGAGGAAAATGAGGTGTGATGGGTAAAGTACCAATTAACAAGTTTTAAAATTCAATTTAGCACCGAGTGTAGACAAAAGTGGTGGAGTTGAAAATGCATAAGATGACCATGGTTAATGCAATGGTGTTCAATTATGCATTAATTAAGATGTATTGTTCAACATGTTTGCTGACTACATATACTTCATCCTCCTAGTCTAGATAATGCCTTGCAGTGTGTGTTGGATGGAATTCATTAAAGGCCAAATTCTGCTACATTACTGTCATGGAATAGTATTTTGCCCTGGAATTCAAATCCTGTTGGAGCTAATTGACCTTCATCTTAATCATATTTTACCAAGAAAATGGTGAATTCAAGTGTCTCATGTGAGACAGCTTCCCCACCTCAGGTCTGCTGGCTCTGAAAATTCCAACTCTCTCTAGTTACATTTTCATGGTCCGTTTTCTTACTGGGTGTGAGCAAATCAAAGCGTTATCGCCTTGATGAGGACACCCAAATGCGATGTGTTGCTGTGCCCATACGTGAATATGAAGACATCCTTTATTGTTGCAAAGAGCTATGAAACATCAACGAGCTTGAGAACTCCACCTGGATTTGTTGTATGTACACTTTTGAGGCTAGAGGCACTGTATTGTCATTAATTATTCATAATGGTTATTAAGAATAAAATAATTGCCCACAACCTGAGGGCTTTGCAGTACAGAGTGCAATGAATTGCCATGTGGCAAGTTAGCTTTGATTTTCCAAGTAGCCCAAGGGAATTAGGCACGCAAATCTTGGTGACATTCAACAAGAGTAGGTCACCTCATCCCTTTATCCTCCTTCAAAAATCTCAGCAATCATTTTAAAAACTAAATGATTTATAGACCATCTTTCATCTCAAAGTGCCTTATAAACAAAGCGATATGCACACCCTGCATAGGGATTGCTTCACAACCCTATGAATATCCGCCGCCTTTGGAGTTAAAAGTGAGAGCTCTTCTGTCCGAGCACAGGATAACTCTACAAGGGCTTAAGAAGAAAACTGAAATGGCAGAAGGGAATTTAGGTAGACGATATTAACTCAAGCTAGAAATAGTCCAGGAGACCAGGCAGTAACATCCCTACTCTTACAATTAATTATCCATGGGTTCTTTAATTAACACAGCTCATCAGGACACCCGGGTGGTAGCTTATCCAGAAAACAGTATCTCCAGCAGTCCAGTACCTCCGAGCACCATACAGGGGTGTTGGTTCCGTGCTGGAGCAGAAGCTGAGGGTGCCATTTGTTGAACACAGTCATTGCACCACCACTTCTTGCATCACTTAGAGATTTGCCAAGCCAAGCCTGAGCCAGCCTAGTGCCACTGAGCTTGTGAAATCTGACAGGAGGCCAGCGGGTAACGTAATTGCTGTGCTCTAACAGAGCAGCTTTCGCAATAGGATCTCCGTGCGTTTTACAAACACTGATTGACCCAGTGGTTTTAACGAAAAACGCTTGCAGACCACAAATGTTCTGAAAGCGTGTGAGCTTGAAATTGTTCTCAGAGGGTCTGAGCCTCAGCTGGTGTAAATCGGCATAGTTCCACTCAAGTCCAAGGAGCTGTGCTGGGGCTGTGTCTCAGAAAGATGGTAAGGAGCTTGATGTCATGCCAAAGAGTGGCAGGTCTTTGAAAGATGCTACATGCTCTTTCCAAATTTATTTGACTCTAGGGCAGAGTAGATCTTTGGTAGAATTG
Organism: Chelonia mydas; assembly: GCF_015237465.2. Lineage (NCBI taxonomy): Eukaryota > Metazoa > Chordata > Testudines > Cheloniidae > Chelonia > Chelonia mydas. The sequence goes on along the minus strand of NC_057859.1, from coordinate 9,036,839 downwards.
CTGTGTTTTGGGATTGCTTTGAAATCTAAATTTTGGCTTGGATTTTGCAAGATTTCCGAGATTTATGAAGGGGATTCCACAACCTCCCTTGGTAACCTTCAGCACAGGACTAGATGACCTCCTGAGGTCCCTTCCAGCCCTACCTTTCTATGAGTCTATGTGGTGCTGAGGTGGGAGGACAGTAGGTGAGCGTAGTGCTGGCACAGTCCCCAGACACTGCTCAGAAACGCTCACTTTTACAGGGTGTGGCACTGGGCGGTCTCCGTGTATTCCTGTTGGGCTGTTGAGGTGGGCCACAGCAATTGCTGGTTTGGAAGATTACCGTCTTCCACTCCTTATACTCGTATGAGAACAAGCACTGTGCTTGTCCCCTTTACAGAGGACCAAGGGAGTGAGAAAAGGCTGCTTACCTTCTCCCTCCCCAGTCGTCATGTGCTGGGAGGTCAAGAACTAGGAGTCTACACCAGGGCAAAAAGTGAGGGAGAAAAGGCTCCTGGCCTGCATCCCCCATTGCACACACCTGTAAACAGCAAGGCACATACTACCCCTTAACCAATAGAATGATACTAAACTCGGGGATTCCAAGCAGTTTCCTCTCAATTAGATCTGAACTGAGAGGAAGGATGGTCTTGAGCTCAGCAGATCTGCAACAATTCAGGTCAAACTTCATGACACCTCAGGCAAGACACTTAATCGCTCCGTGCCTCAGTTTCCCATCTGTTAAAAAAGGGGGATATAACTTCTTTTCCTTTGTGTTGTGTACTTAGACTGTGAACTCCTCCCGGCAGGGACTCTCTCTTACTATGTGCCTATTACTATGGGGCCCTGATCTCAGTTGTTGTCTCTAGGTGCTACAGCATAACAAATAATAATAGTAGGTAATTACAATGAACTGATTTCCCATCCCTGTTCTTTTTCACATGCCCGGTATGCAAGCCTTAGATATTCAGTAGTGCCACTGTGCTTGTTCATATATTTTTGGGTCCTGTTTCTGAACTCTCACCAACTTTTCCCCAATGTGACTCTTTCCTTCAGTGAATTTATGCCAGTTTTACACTGGTGCAAGTGGAATCAGAATCAGGCACCAAGCCATCCGCTTTTGTCATTACCACAGCTGATCTGTTGGTCTCTCTTACTTGAAACACAGAGGAGCAAACTCTTTTTTTATTTATTTATTAATGTATTTATTTTAAATCTTTCATGAAGACTTCAGAAAGAAGTAAAAAGGTTTTGGCCCCACGAGTGAGCTGGATCTCAAATTCTCCCTGAAATGTTGAACTTTTCTTTTGAAACCATGCCAAATTCTTCTCTCACACCTCTTGCAGACCCTGCACTACGCTAGGTACTTTAGGGTGGCCATTTGTTGTGCCTGACCATTGACTAGATGATTTACAGCACTTCCTTTGACAGCCATTTTTTTATTTAATTGACCGTTAACTATTTTTCATGTTGAACAAGGTTACTGCCAGAGGAGAGGGAAAAGGGACCTGAGGATCCTTTAACAGTTAAGAGTGAGGGGAGAAGAGACTGTGCTGTGCATTTGATTCTGAGGTGGTGGTGGTGGGGAATTCTAGTTGAAATTCAGGCATTTGTTTTGTGTTCATGTCACACGTTGTTTCTGCCACAGTTGCTCTCCTTCCCCCTACTGAGCAGCAAACTAAATAAAAGGAGCTTGTGTAAGATTTGGCTCTGTTGGCCAAGTTCTGTTCCAGTGCCAAATGTCTTAAAGGTGCAGCAGCTTTTTGGTGAAATCCTACAATCAATAGCTGTACCACTTCCAGTGCTCAGATGTACCATCTCTCTCTAACCCTGGCTTTTTGTATGTGTCAGCGAGCGTTTGACTGAGACTGAAACGCGCAGCGACTGCTTAGAGATTGCTGTAATTTCACTAAATGCACAGACAAGGATTAGCCAGTGTTGAAGCAGTCAGACTGGGGAGGCACAATGATTGGGCGAGGTAAGACCACGGTAGAATAGAAGCTCTTTATCAGCATTCAGCCTGAACTCAGAGAGCCTACGCTGCCTAAGAACTGAGTGCAGAATGATTCACACGGAATGATGTAAGAAGGAGCCACTTGCAATCCTCCTCCAGTCCCTCTCCCTGGGGTGCACTCTGATAAATCCTGAACGCTCTTTGAGCAGGGGCTGAATTTTATTCTGTGTCTTACGCAGCACTGAACACATGGTTGGACATCACCACTACATGATGATAACAACATGTAATGTTTTCAGACGTGCCCAAGTTCCATTTTCCAAAGTGACTGACATGTCTACCACTGAAAGTAATTGGGACTCCAGTTCCTAAGTCACTTAGGCTTGTCTGAAAATTTTACTTGGTATCTTTGATCCCTGTCCATTGCTCCAGTTATATTGTCTAGTGGTTAGAGCCAGGGAATTCCCTGTGTTCTGTTCCTGACGGTACCAGTGAGTTAGCCTTGGGCAAGCAATTTGACTTCTCTGTGCCTCACCTGTAAAACAGGCTCCATATAGGTTTTACACCTAACTAGAAGGTACATGGAGGACAAGGATCACCTCCATCAAAATCAACAGCTCTCACCACTAAACAAATTACTTGTTACTCTTCAAAGGACAAAGTTACACTTGTAACGAAATGGACTCACATTTTAAACTTTCTCAAGTTCAGTTCAGTACTATTCCTGTCTTCAGTCGCAAAAAGAAAAGGAGTACTTGTGGCACCTTAGAGACTAACCAAGGTTAGTCCTTTTCTTTTTGCGAATACAGACTAACACGGCTGTTACTCTGAAACCTGTCTTCAGTCGAACGCTCTCCGACAGACGGATTCAGCTGCATTGCTATCTGGTCAGAGAACTTATCAATACGAGGTATTTTTATGTAATAATGTTGTCATTTCTCCTGCCATCTTTTTCTTACATAAAAAGTCTTCTCTCTCTCTTTTGTTGAATAAAGAAAATTGGCTTAATGAGAAGGATGGCTTTGCGGTTCAGGCACTGGCGTGAGACAGAGGAAACCTGGCTGTAAAGCCTGGTGCTCTCTCAGACTTTGTGACCTTCAGGAAGTCAGTAAGGAGCAGATTTTTCCTATTGTTCATCACCTACAACTGGGATCAGATTGTGACACCAAATTTTGGCCAGTTTTTATAACTGCTCAGTACACAGCAGATGGCATATATTTTGGAGATCACTTTTGAATGATCACTATTTTGGGGGGAGGGATAGCTCAGTGGTTTGAGCATCGGCTTGCTAAACCCAGGCTTCTGAGTTCAATCCTTGAGGGGGCCATTTAGGGATCTGGGGCAAAAAAAAAAATTGGGGATTGGGCCTGCTTTGAGCAGGGGGTTGGACTAGATGATCTCCTAAGGTCCCTTCCAACCCTGATAGTCTATGAGTCTATATGCAGCAAATTGCACAGAGCTTTGTCAACTGTAGAAGATGAGAGCTAAATTCACCCTATCGGCACCTGAACCTGTCGTTCTAGAGACTTGAAGTATTTCAGTACCAAAGCTTATACTTGCTTTGGCCTAATGATGTTGCTTTACAGCTAACTTTTGTTTGGTGTCAGTAATGACTATGGTGTTTTCACCTTGGGCTGGAGATGAAATATTTTCATTGAGTAGGAAATTTCATTTGCTCATGAGTTTTCTCAAATTTTCGATTAGTGGGAAACACACTCACCGAAGTGTATATTTGTGGCAACATATGCTAAGTGTAATCACTCTCTCCTGTCCCTGAGGTCTAGTGCTATCAAAAAACATGGGTACCGCAACTCTCATCCTATCAACTCACCTCATTATTTGCCTGCTGCAATGACAATGGAGAAGAATTGCACTTAAATACAATAATGCCAAGTGGGGAAAAAACACTCTATTTTGATTGAATAAAAGAACAAGATTCAAAGGAGAGCAGCTATTGCTAAGAGCAAAAACAAACAAAAAAAACCCATGGCATTTGGAGGTAAAAGACATATCATATTTCAAATATTTTTATATAATATAGTGAAGTGTTTAGTAATAGCATCACTGACAAAATTCTTACTCCCTGGCAGGGTTTTGAGGGGATGCCACTTCAAATTCATCCTCCTTGTATACCAACCGCATTAGTATTCTTCACCCACATTAACCCAGCCATCATCAGTTTGGCATGCTAATTAGTATTGTCCCTCTCCTTTTTCTTCTTTTTTTTCTTTCTTCCCATTTGCTTTCTAACACTGCCATCCACTACTATATATGGTTTACATCTTCTTCGCCATTATGCTGACAACCCAGGGCAGCACCTGCCACTTTTGATAAACTGTCAGATTATTTTTGGAAAGTCCACATATGCTTTTCTGGAGCTACAATTTAGCGCTATGATAATCTACTAAATTGTTTTCTGTGCTATGCCAGCTCTTTAGTTGGGCTGCTCTTTTTAAGGCATTAAATCCCCAGATTAAAATTGCGTCCAGCAAATCTTAGGCAACACTCCACTCCACAATGAGACAGGGATTTATTTTAGAGCTGACTGTTTATGAACTGTAGGATGAAACAGTGCCTCAGATTACATCTATCTGTGGTGCGTGCAGGCATGCACATGGCGTATAAAATACAACCTATTTTACGTCCACAGGCACATTTTTATATTTGAACGATAGTAAAAATAAAACACCTGTATAATAAGCTCTAGGCAATTAATTAATCTTACAGCAACATAATTATTAACGGACAATCTTACAACGTAGTAATGACTACCAAGCACAGCTTTTATGAGAATACCTCATGAACTCGCATATCGAAAAGATTAAATTAAAAAAAAGTGGATAGACAATGGATATCTATAGATAGGAATGTCGTTCTGTTTTGTACTGTGTAAAGAGATATGTACTCCCAGCAGGTTTGATGAGGCTTGGCAGAATTCAGTGTTTGTTTTCATAATTTCGATGGATAGTACTGAGGGTTTTTTAGTTTTTTTTTTTTAAGGCTTTTATTTATTTAAATTTTACAGTTGTGGGAAAGTTTGGGGGGATCAGACAGTAGCCAGGTTCGACAATAATTAATGACAATAGACACTGAGATACAAAATTTAAAGCTGAATGATTAACACACACTGTGAATGTCACATTAATCTATCTAATCCCTAAATCAAACTCTAATAAATTCAAAAGCAACATTTTTTTAAAACTAACGATCTGTACATTTTGAATATTATCAGTGGAAATGTTTTTTTTCATTGGTTTGTGTTTTTATGAAGAAATTGACAGTTACCAACATTAACTGATTAAAAAATCTAGTCCTTCCAAGCCTACATATTATACATGATAGTTTATAGGTGGTTTGGCCCAAAACTTGCCCAGGTTTTATTCTGTAGGACTTACAAAACCAAAACAAACACACACCTTAGGAGTACTCAGAGTTTGGGAGACATGAGGAACTGGGCACCAGATTTTAAAGAATCTTCATTCTGGTTAGTCCAAGAGTGTAGTAAAGTAATGCCAGCTGGCTTCAAAATGTTTGTGCACCAAGTGCTTGTTCCTACAAGCATTCTGGCCCTGATCCTGCAAAACACTTCAGCGCTTGAATGGTTCCATGTCCTTAAAGTTCAGCACGTGGTAAAATGCTTTGCGGGATTGGGGCCAGAGTGCTCAGCTTTTCAAGACTGAGCCCCAGATTTCACACTAAGGGGCCAACTCTGCTCCCTTCTAAATCATCAGTGGCAAGATCTGGCCTCATTTCTGCCGAGCAGGCAGTTTTAAAGGAATTCCACAAGCTGAAGTTGAACTGCATTTTAGTTGATAACTTTTGCTAAACTGAAGTTTGGTGGTTTTATGTGTACAATACTGTAAGAAGCCAGTGGTGTTTGACCGAACTCTCCACCTCTCAGTAGGTGCTGGTTCCAATGGGAAAGGGTTCTGCTGCTCATTCCCCTGTGTGGCTGTTCGAGAACTGGCAGTGACTCTTTGGAAAGAGAGGATCTAGTGTGCGGGCTGAGCAGAACTGAGAGGGGAAATTCTGGAGCAGCCAAACTTAAGATTCTTATATTTGTCAACAATGAGCTGAGTCTAGACTTTGCATAGTGTGTGGGTTGTGTTAGTAGAGTAGATTCATCAAGATAGTACAATAGAGATCAGAACTCTGACCCCTGAGTAAAATCACAGAGGTTGGGATCTGAAGTTTTTGGATGGCTCCTACTTTACCAAATTAAGCAACAATTTTCCATCTATTGTACATTTCTTTCTACTCATTTAGTGCTACAGAGCATGCAAATATCTTGAAAGGCTTGATGTTGTTTTTTTTAAATAGCGTTATGTATAAGCTTTCATTTGGTTCATTTCATGGAGGGAAGGGAAATGGCTGACCTAAATAGAAAGACTAACTTTGATCTTTCAAAGATCGAGCTGTTAGCAAAAATTAATTTAAAAATTTACACGTGTGGCATCCTTCCAGAGATTAAAATATATCTTTTAATCAAAGAATCTCAGTGCGGAAGAAAATACAAAGCTAATTTCCTAAAAGGTTGTGCTTTTATGAAAAGAGGTTGACTATTTTAAAATTAAGTAGCTAGGAGTTTAATGACCTCAGTAGAGTCTTTAGAACTGAAGCTGTTCTACCCTGTACGGTCATGGAGGCTAATTTCACAAGCTAAGTAGCATTGGAGGGTCACTACTTGGCTGGTGACTCTACCAAGGAGTACTTACATGTGACCGAAAGAATTGTGGGAGATTCAGTAGATGACATTCTTCCTTTCCAGCCAGTACTCAAGATGATGGATGGTCTTGTAGTTAAGGCACTAACTCAGGAGATCTGAATGCCGTTCCAAGCTTTGTGATAGGCTATCTGCATCATCTTGGGCAAGTCACACATGAGATTTTGAAAAAAAAAAATAGTGGCCTAAATTTAGGACCTAAACATTCATATTTAGGTTCCTAAATCCATGGCCAAATTTTCAAAAGTGCCGAGTACCCAGCAGCTCCCATTGAAATCGGTGGATGCTCGGGACTTTTGAAAATCAGGCCAGTTATTGTGAGCCGAAATATTAATTTAGGAGCCTGAAGTTAGACTGCTGTTTACACCCCCCCCCCCAAAAAAAAAAAACAACAACAAACAACATTGGCCTTCTTATCTCTGTGCCTCAGTTCTCCATCTGAAAATTGGGTAGTATCATTTCCTTTCTCCTATCCTTTAGCGTATCTGTTTAAATTGTAAGATCTTTGGGGCAGGGACTGTCCATTACTACTTACATGCAGCACCTAGCGCTATTGGCCTCAGCTTCAACTGAGGCTTTTAGAAGGTCTTGTAATACAATTAATAATGATTAATAATAAATTGGTTGTAATACACTGGTAGCAGAAGGCTTAAATAGTTGAAGTGAGTTTAATGCACTGAGGTCCTTGGATGACGGGCATGATGTAAACACAAAGTATTATTTATTATTCTTATTACTTATTTAGCCAACAGGTAGATAATAATTTCAGATTGTGGTTCCAATTTACATGATTTGTACATAAAATGGAATTCCCTAAGAAATAATTTGACCTCAATTTCAATTTATTAACGGCATGGCTGGCTGACTTACCCTATTTTGGCATTCTGGTGTGAAATGGGAGATTAAATTAAAGAAGCAATCAATTTGATTCCTTCTGCACACTGTACTTGCATTACTATAAAACAGCAAAGGTATTTTACCGTGTATTAAGACGTGACTCATCAACAGGCAGTTCCTCATATACTCTAGCACTGTGCTCCGTCCTTTTTGTTTTTTTTTCACAAGTATAAACACTTGGCATTAAAATGAACTCTATTTAATTTCCCTACTGTTTGGATAAATAACATTAATCTAAAACTCAAGAAACTAAACTCAGCAGTGACATTAGGCCCTGATCCTGCAAACAATTGTTAGATTTGTACAAACTAAAATAAAAGAACCATCCAGTGGTCTGGGGGCCCTTATCAATCTCTTAAGAAATACACACCAAAATTAAAAGACCTATCAACTCATTCCCAATCAAATTAAATAACTCACCAACAAAATCAGCATAAGAGAAATTAATCGACCCACCTTATACACACACACACACACACACACACACACACACACACACACACACAATCCCACACGACCGCCACCAGCCCTACCCCACATCTATCTAGTCACCTGCGAGGGAGAAAAGGTACAGCACACCCTAAATGCTAATAAACATCTTAAGTTTATGGACCTGGGTTGGAAATGAGCACCAAAGATCCAGCATGTGGATGACATATAATTTGACAGAAGCTGTTTTAAGTACAAAAAGTTCAATGTGTGTATTTGTTGCCAACAATATCTAGGGTGGAATCTTGGTGGATGTTTTGTCATTGACTTCCATGGAGTCAGGATTTCACCTTGAATGTTTTTCTTAAAGACCCACTGCTGGGATTCAGGGTGACGATATGAGAACATCAGCTTTCATTTATGTAAGTAAGTTTTGAGTCCTGAAGGTTTCACAGAAAAGCTTGAAAACATTTTCTAGTCGGTCTTCTGTCTTTTGGGGCCTGGCTTATGATTTTTGAACACTTGGGTGTTGGCAATACTGGGCCTGGTCCAGTTTTTTTTGCAAGTGTTTAGGATCCAGGAAAATTTTGGGTTAGTCTAAACACTGTAAACGGCATTTGTGGGGCTTGATTCTTTCCACCAATTTAAATCTAGAAATATATTTCGACTTAATAAAGTTACCCAAGTCTGAGGTAAGCTGAGAGTAGAATTAAGTCTCCGGTTTTGCACTGTGCTAGATGGGAGGAGAAATGAAGATTTGGTTTAGTGGTAAATGGATATGCAGCTTGACACCGTTGAGAAGAATGGGCTCTAGAAAGTCCTTGCGTTGCTAATTGTGGATGAGTCCCACCAGAATCTTATTAAGACCTTTTGTCAGGTGTCCATTTCCAACAAAGCAGAAACAAAGCTCCCCATGGCTTTCAGATCAAAGTCTACAAAAAGAAAAGGAGTACTTGTGGCACCTTAGAGACGAACACATTTATTTGAGCCAAAGCTTTCGTGAGCTACAGCTCACTTCATCGGATGCATCAAGTGCCACAAGTACTCCTTTTCTTTTTGCGGATACAGACTAACGTGGCTGCTATTCTGAAAGGGATCAAAGTCTGAATCTGGTTCCTGTTTTAGCACTGTCACATTTCATAACTGAATAAATGATTTCATTTTGCTGCAGTTGAGCAGCACAGCTATGCTCACAGTGTGAAAATAATTGAACTGCGATTAAATCAATAGAATGCTCATGAGAGTAATTTAATTTGTGTTCTCAATCAACTTTTTACAAAAAAAAAAAGATGAAATTGAACAATTTAAGGTATTATTTACATATTAGGCTAAAACGGCAATTTTTGACCCACACAATTTCAGTCTTTATGGTTTCAATGACTTGGGGAATAAGTTAATAGTTGTCTATTTTTTAAACAATTTATCAAAAACTGTAGTCTTTAATTCTTCTTGTCCTACAGGGCGAATTAGAACCAATGGACACCTATAGAAATTACTCTAAACAGCTGTAGAATTTAATAGAGAGTGGTCTCCTTTCCAGAATTTTTTTAAATGATCCTGAAGAAAATCAATAACAGGGGTACTATTAAATTCAGTAGGGTGGTCCAGAATATTATGAGAAAATGATGCATTTTCTATCAGTTCCTATGGGAAAAGAAAAGGCATAGGGATATAATTTTAGGCTGCTTTTACCTTCCGTCGCAATCTGACAATGACTGCATCTAGCAGGTTCCCATGCTGCCGTTATGTGGCATGTAAATGTATCCAGAATATCATGTCCACTCAGAAGATAAACACATGTCCGCATTGTGTTTGAGAACTACAGGCATTAACTTGTCTTTACCATTGTGGGTCTAACTGTACAGCATAGATTTGTGTTTGGAAAAAATGTGGTATGAATTACTCCGCATCTGCTCAGGATGCTAATCCTATTAACAACCCCAGAATTAGCTCATAAACAAAAGGGCCATCACCGTCCGTTCTACAGATTATTACTAAAATCCAATGGAGTTTAAATACAGTGCGCCATTTTCCCCTCTTTTGTACTTATCACCATTCCCTACATAACAGGTGCTGATGCTGATAGCAGTTCATCTGAGAATCTACTACCTCTAAGCTAGAATCATGCTGTTATTAGATGCTGATTCTAAATATAGAGTGATAGAGTTTGTAGCCAGAAGGGAACACCAGATCATCTAAGCTGACCTCCTGTGTATCACAGGCCACCAGCACCACTTAGCGTGTGCGCAGTAAACCCAACAACCAACATTAGATCAAAGTACCACTGCCCACAGGAGACTGGACTGTTACCTGCCCCGGGCAGGGAATAGGAGGGACCGAGATGCACCAGTGCCCTAGGCCCTGCAATGCAGGGGAAAGATTACGTGAAGGAGACCCAGATAAGTGGCAAGTGACCCACACCCACGTGCTGCGGAGGAAGGCAAAAAAATCTGACTTGGGGAAGATTCTTTCCCAACCCCACATGTGGCAATCAGTTAGTCCATGACTATGTGAGAAGGAACTAAATATATGTAGGCTTAGTGTTGGCTCTTCAAGTGATTGCACATGTCCATTTCACTGTAAGTGTGTCTACACCTTGTGCACACTTGTCAGAGAATTATCTCTCAGTGGTAAAGCCGTTGGGGCAGTGCAAGTGTCTTCTGGTGATTCATGCCACTGTATGCTGGCAGAAAGGGCAGCACTGCCCCTATCCTCACTCAGTTCCTTCCTAGGACCAGCAATGGTTGTTGGAGCTGAGATTCTTGTATTTGCAAGTCTTCCCCCTTTTAGTGTATACAGTACCTAGAGCATTACTTTTTAGTTTCGTGTAATGTGTTTGTACATAGGTAGATATAAGAGTAAGTTTAAAGTAGGTTTTTTTCTGGAGTCAGGTCACTAGTTCCCTTGTGGGTACAAGGCTTGATAGCAAACTAATCTCCTGGCTTCGAGGCCTACTGCTCATGTAGCAAGTCTATACGACTGAGCGATCCACATCTCAGCTGCCTGAAGTCTCTGGGAGAGACGCATGCGAGTGACAAATGTCACATTTGTAGAGGGTTCAAATCCTGACCTTAAAAAAGGACAGGTCTGCCAGACTCAAATACCAGCTTATGGAGTCTTCACTTCGCCCACCCCTGGAGCCTTTGTGGTGGAATGGATACCGATCACATGCAAATCGGTTAGGAGTGCTCCCCCGATCTGACTGAGTCAAGTGGCAGGCCCTCGTTGGAGGAACCTAAGAGATGACGTAAGTCTCCCGAAGACTCAGTACCGTGGCCTTTGAAATCTACAGTGAAGGCACCAAGAAGAGGCGTGCTCAAAGGAGATGCACCCCCAGACACAGTCTGCAAGCCAGAAGGGATTGCTGTCTCCAGAGACCAGGAAGGGTCCGTTACGACTAAACCCTGAAGTGTTGGTGCAACTTTGAGTACTGCAGGATAGTGAATCCTTTCCAGGTCTGTCTACAGCTTAGGCGGCTTTTGAGGCAGCCCAAGAGAGCTAAACCTGTCACTGCCAGCTTCACCTGTTGTGTGGGACTCCCTCCTGGTACCGGGATTGGAAGTGCTCATATGGTCCTGACTCCAGCCCCCGACCGCCATACAGTACCAGTGTCTGTTACTGCTGCTGCCCCTCTCTGTAAGGTTCCACCCAGGGAGAAGCCAGCGACTATTTTGCCAGTACCCCTTTCTCCGGATTCCGAGCCAGTCTCCAATGGGGTGAGCTCCCCCATGGTCTGAGGAAGCAGACTCCGAGCTCAGGTCATATGTGTCTCGATCCAAGCGTGGCCAACAGCTCCAGTGGGGTGCCTGCTCTCCGTGATATTGGCCACAAGTTCAGCTATCCAAGAACCAATAGCCTGCACATAGCTGAGTCCTGCCTCCATATCAATGACCCAAACTTTGGAACCTGTCTGCTTCCTTCCCACCTTTCTACATCAGCGAGGCATTGGGAGCATCGGCAGCAGGGTCACCCTCTTCCCTTCCCCAGCCTGGGATGGGGTCCTTATGGTTGTTTTCCACAGCGCCTGGAAGGGCCTTATGGGGCCCCTTTCTGCTACTCTGGCCCCTTTACTCATTATAAAGGGGTCCGAGCAGGGTGAGGACCTTTATCCAGATCTGTACGTTATCAGTTTCAGAAAGAATTGAAATCTTCATTAATTCTGCAGTTAATTAACAAAAGAAAGAATCAGCCCACCTGCTGAAGCCGTTTGAAAATAAAACCTCAAACTAGACCAAATTCAATCCTGCCCAATGCTAGTGCAGCTCCCTTTGAAGTCAATAGGCGATGTGCCAACTCATCACAGCTGAATTTGGCTCCAAGTGTGTTGATACATGACTTTGTGTCAACTGGGTCATTTTCCTGAAAATATCTTTGTTTAAAATGGATAGAGATCAGCATGTTTTGACTGGCATACTCTGTTAGGTTTTAAGGGTCGTACATGCTATGGATCTAAAGTACTACCATTAATTCCAAAATATAGTGCATAAATCAGGTTTCATGAGTAATTAAACATCAGATTTAAATTGTAGCCAAGATAGCTGAATTTAAAGTAACGTTTGCTGGTATGCACTTATGTAACGTGCTTTTTCAGCACTCTATTTTACCTGTGTAAACAGCAGCCCTCCCACACTGTGAACATTGCCAAAGCACATTCTGGCTGAAGGATTCTGACAAACAATGCAGACATCCCATTGTTTCTGAGGAATTCTATGCAATGACAAACCACTGCAAGGCTGGAAGAATTGTTCAAAAGGCTGAGGTGCAGCGTTACTCTCTTATTCTCCTGGGAGGAGGTGAAAATATCCTTCTGCTAGTGACACTATGAGCCTAATGTGAGAGAGAGCAGCCTCAGTGGATGGTGGACCAAGGAATATTAGCAGATGGCCTGAACTATGTTGCTATTTCAATCCAAAGGGTATGCCCCCTTTGGTAGCAGCCACTAGGGCATTTTACAGGTGTCTGTTGTTGCTCTCTTCCCAGTCTGAGTTTTGCTTATATCTAAACTGGCATGAGAATCAGTTGGGTTCTGGGAATAATGTTGGAGATGCACTGAATCGTCCAATATTCTAATAAGAGGATTGTGTTTCAATCTGTGCTACTGACTCAGTGTGTGAACTTGGGCCTGGGGCTTAACTTCTTTGTGCCTCAGTGTAAGGGACTGCGGAAGATTTTGTTACGGCCTAGCTAGGGAACTTTCACTTTTTTGAGGCCGCCCGGTTACTGTAGAACATGGGAAACCAACTTTAACCGGTTTGGGCCGGTTCTTTTTGCCCTGTGCAGGTAGCGAAAAGCCCCTGTTGGGAAGTACCTTATTATATATTCATGAGCTGTTTCTGTGCACTGCTTATTAGGGCTTGCTGTTTACCCCTTCGTCGGACTCCGTCCCAGGCAAAGCTCCGGTGTGCTGGGTTCTCCGCCTCCGTGACAGCAACGCTTGAAGTCCCCGTTGCTAATGATGATAATAATCATCACTAACCTTCAATAAAGCCAATAACTCGCTGCTTAGCTGCGTGTGGGTCTCGTTTTCCAAAGTACCTCTGCTGGCCTGCGGTGCTTCAAACACCTTGGCCTAAAACACTCAGTTTAGCCAGTTTATAAATGGGAATAATGATCCTCAGCCACCTTTGGAGTGACCTCAAACTCAGTGCTAAATATTACAGTTATCATTAGTTTGGGGTTAGGTGCAAGGGCGGGGGGGGAGGGGAAGGAGGGGGGAAGGGAGCATGAAAACTGAATTTCCTTCGGTTTGTTCACTTTGATTCATAGTATTTGTTCTTATTTTTCCTGAGTGGGGTTGGGGAGGGGAGGGAGGTAGTGGATTACAGAGGCTGGGTATGGAAGTGAAAGGAAACCAAAACATTCGAGCTGTTTAAGTTCAGGTATAAGTAGGTGGTATGGAAACCTTTAATATTCTCATCTGGATTATACATGATCCATGTTGGTATCCAAAGGAACTGTTTGATACAAACTGAAGTTGGAAAAATATGCTGACTTTTACTTTGAAAAAGGGATGTGGAAAGAGGAAATGCTTGCTCAAGGAATTCTAATGCAGAAGTCATTTGGCCTTCTTCTCATCCTTTGGATTCTCAATGGATCTGACTTGGCCAGACAGGGCTGGAACAAAACTGAATTTAGGAGCAGATGGAATTATGAAACAAGCTCACTGGCAGGTGGTGGTTACAGACATTTATTGGCATGTCATCGATTATAGAAGGGTTTTAAAAATAATAATAATAATAATAACAGTACTTGGGGTACATGGACATTCTTTTTTACCATTATCAACTCCGAAAGACCTAAGCTAAAAACTGAAGTTGACCCAGTTATTTCTGAGTTCAGCTTGATTGAGTACCTGATCCAATGCTCACTCAAGTCAGAGTTTCTCCATTTACTTCAGGGGGCTTTTGATCAAGTCCCTAATTTCCCAAATCATGAGATTTTTCCAAATGCAGATACACTTCCATATGTGGGATTGATGTGTTTAGATAGCCACTCTTGTTTGTGCTATCAAAGGAAGCTCAAGGGCCCACAGCATCTGCTGAAGAAGGTGCAGGCATAGGTGCATGGAAAATTTTCAGGAAAACAAACCTGAACAAGTAATTAAAATATATTTTGTGCTTTCTGACGCATGTCAGTATATGAAGATTTGCCAGGATGGTGCATGAATAGTCCCCGATCCAGCAACGCAGTGAAGCATTTATTGAACTTTAAGCACATATGGAGTCTCACACAAGAGAATTGGGGCTATTCACTTACAGGTAAGCACCTGCTTAATTGCTTTGCTTTGCAGTAACTGTCAACCAAAAAATGAATAGCATTTGCTATTAAGAACCCACAGTGTAGTAAGGAAACTAGTATGGAAATTCCAGTCCACTATCTCCAGACTGTGCTGGAACATTTCTGAGTTTCCCCACAATGTGTGCTATGACTGAAAGCCCCATTCTTTCCCTACTTGCTTACCCGGGGTTCGGTCCAGGAGAGGGGGACTGAACCAGCTCATCCTTTCCAATATCCTTACTGGGAAAATCTTCTCCCTGTACAGGACAGATACAGTCCAGGATCTATGCAAGACCATGCTGGTGAGTGCTTTGTTATAGGCCCTTGGCATAAAGTCCACCAGGAAGGTTGTAGCAGCAACCTCTCCACCACTGGGGAGCCATAGTAGCTCAAATAGCATGCAGAACTGGCCAGTGAAGGGGATGTGGCCACAGTGGCTCGATCCACACTGTTTCAATACACCTGCCTCAGCAATTTCCATCATCAAGACCTTCTATGGAGCTTTGACTGCAATTTAAGGCAGCTCTCCTCCAGTTGAAAAGACTGACAGAAAGTAGTGGAGGAAAAACCACAGTGAGTTCCCACTGAGATATGAGGCACAGTGAGGTGTGTTGTGTACTTCCCTGACTCAGCCTACATGGATCTGTCCCAGCAATATAATCCGTCCTTGCTTAAATCCTTATTTTGATTCATCATTCTTCATTGAGTTGCTTCTAACCTCTCTCTTCCACGTCTTGTGATTTTTTTCATCGGCAGTAAGGAAGGAAGTTCTCCTGGAGTAGTAGGAGGAAGATAAATTAAAAATGAAGAGCCAGTGTAGTAGGTTATAATATGGCAAGTTAGTGCTTTGGATTTCTCTCCCTTTAGAAATGCAAATGGTTTTGAAATATAAACAAGGATATGTCTGCTTGAGACAGGACTGAATAAACACCACCAATCTAAAGACCTCCAGACCCTGCTGAAGTGCAAGTTGGTCCATGTTTCAACAGGTCAATGCCCCTGGGGTGAAATCTTGATCACATTGAAATCAGTGGCAAAACTCCCACTGGCTTTGATGGGACAGATTTTCACCCTTGGATCTTAACATTTCTGAACTTTGGGGAAGGCTCTAAACTATGTAATTACATTCTGTAGAAGAGAAGACTGAGGGGGAACGTAACAGTTTTCAAGCACATAAAAGGTTGTGACAAGGAAGAGGGAGAAAAATTGTTCTCATTCGCCTCTGAGGATAGGACAAGAAGCAACGGGCTTAAATTGCAGCAAGGGTGGTTTAGGTTGGACATTAGGAAAAACTTCCTAACTGTCAGGGTAGTTAAGTACTGGAGTAAATTGCCTAGGGAAGTTGCAGAATCTCTGTCACTGGAGATTTTTAAGAGCAGGTTAGACAAACACCTGTCAGGGATAGTCTAGATAATACTGAGTCCTGTCCTGAGTGCAGGGAACTGGACCAGAAGGCTTCTCAGTCCTACACGTCTATTATTCTACTTCCTTAAATTCCCTCTGTAGTTTTAGCCTAGTGAAAACTATTTGCACTTTCTGTCCTGAACTGTTGTGTACTGTTGCTGTGTGCTGATAAATTAAATAGCCACCATGCTCCACCCCAAAGATGGCGGCATTGCTGAACTTGGTGACTGCTAACTTTCTCTCATTGACTGTGCGACTGAACGTTGTGACTCAGCCATTTTCACTAATATAAGGCAGTTGGCCTGATCCTGCGGTTGATGAGAGTTTTACGTTAGAACAGTTAGACAGGTCCCAGTTTTTCATAAGCCTCTGGATGGAATGAAAAAAACAAACAAAAAACCTACACACATTTGTATGAAGAATCTGAAGCATTTTTAGAAAACTCGTGTAGCATTTTCTCTGTAGTATCATGGCACTGTCTTCCTGAAGTCCCAGTGATGAGAGCTTTAACTCCATCAGTGTCTCATAAAATTGGAATGAAATGGTGAATTACAAGATTTTGATCCTAGAGGGTTATCATGCTCGGAATAAATAACCTTATAGGATTTAGACTCCTGAACAGTTCATTCTTTTGTTGAAGTAATCTGCCCGGATTGCAAAATCCAAACAGATTTAGAGGATGGGAGCTGTTCAGCTTGAAGGTATATATTACTGGACAAGTTTTCAGAGAGAACCTGGTGGGAGTTTGGCATGTGTGAATGAGAGAGGTGTTCTTTTCTCTTTTTATTTTAAGGGGGAGGTGTGAGTTTACTTTGTGACTAAAATTGCATTGAAACAAAAAAGGAACAAGCAGTATATTTAGAGTGTTGTTATGTGTAACACAGAATTTAAAGTAAGGCCATTCAATGCTGTTGTTGAAAGCCAAATGGAATTAGTCAGTTGCCCTGATTCTGATCTCACTTACATCGCTTGTAAATCTGGAGGCACTCAGCTGAAATCAATGAAGTTGCATCACACACAAGTGATGTGAGACCAGAATCAGGCCCTGGGAGGCAGTGTTACCTAGTGATTAAAGCATTGAGTTGGGACTCGGGAGACCTGGGTTCTATTCCTGGCTCCTCTTCTGGTCTGCTGGCTGATGTTTACTCCTCTGTGCCTCAGTTTCCCCAGCTGTAACATGGGGACAATGATACCGTCTGTCTTTGAGCTCTACCTACGGAAATTGCAATATAAAAGCTTGGTTTATACATTGTTTTCCTTCCGCTGTTTCATGTGACATTCTGCTACAGCGCTAATATCATTTTGCAAATAATTTATTTGACACTGCCCCCCCCCCCCCCGTCCTCAAATAATAGATACATTTTTTAATTATTCAGGTCAGCTCTAGATTCTACATTGTTGTTACTTTGGAGCCTATCATTGGGCTTGCTCCAAATTCATTGAGGTCAAGTGAAAAGACTTCTGCTCACTTCTACTGGCCTTGGATTAGGCCCTAATCATTCTTCCAAACAGCCTCTAAATAAGATAGCAGCATAACTAGTGAAAGGCTGGGGTGCGGGGAACCTGGGTTGGGTTGGATGAGCAGTATCTGGCTGTTTTGTCCCTTTGAGTGGGTGATCTGCGTAGACAATAAGTCAGCTATTGCTTACTTGCTACCGACTAATGGGGTTCAATCCCCACGGATGGAGTGTTAACAACTTTCATGTGTTCATTGAAAAATTCATGATATTTGGTGGCTTTCTTAAAACTCCATCTACCAGATTTCTGTGAGAATCCTATCTTTCATTTTTATTTTAAGTAAGTTACTCACCTTTATGGCGGCCGAGGAAAATCTTGAAAGTGTGACCGAAATGAACCCTAAAGGATCAAATACCAAAATGCAAATAAAAAGCAGCACCCAACATTGATTATTTAAAAGAAAAGAAATAACTCATCTTTTTTTAAACTCTTGGAATTAGCAATACTGCTGATAAGCCATCAGATGTGGGGAGGCAGGATTGTGATATGGATGTTTCAGAGCTGGGTACAATTTTATCCAACCTCCACTTAAATTTAAAGCAGGTAATTTTAGATAAATGATCTTAGTTCTGCTCTCTTTTAAAATCATAACTACAGTGGTATCGACTGCGTCCTCCAAGCTATTTTCTTATGTATTTCATCAGTCACTACTAGCTTTTTGGCTGTTGTTCCAGGTTAACTTTTTCCTCTTAAAGATTCCAACTTTACATCTTACATTGTCAGTGTCATACCTAGTGAAAGTAGCAGCTTGCTTTTCCTTGTTCCTCCTGCATTATTGCATCAATATACACTGCAAAGGCAGTGCCTTGTGCATTCTAAGATAATAAAACAAGAGCAATATTAATTCCAGTACAGCTGCTGCAGATACGAACCTTTCATCTGTCTTGTGAAATAGCTCTGAGCCTTGCATGTAACTACAGGCGAAGAAGCATAAACAGGCAGGGAGGTACTTGAGGTGTGGGTCAGAGAAGAAGGCGTGCTAGGCAAGTGGATAAAAATGACTGGAATTTGGATGATTAAAATGTCCTGAATTAATATTTTACTGCTAGAATCAACCCTGTTAGGACACCCACTGCATTTGTAATGACAAGGACATTTCCCCATGTTTGTCTCTAATACAGAACTAATTGGGACAGAGTTACTATTATCCTATTATAGTGTGTTAGAACAATAAACCTACATATGGAATACATATTCATAAGCCTGTTTTTCCCTAACCATGTTAGCTTGATTCTCTGTTGGAAGACATGTCTTAGAAAATCAGACAAAGGGTTTCCCATGTATTATGGTGTGATCGAGTATAGTCTAGTAGCGAAAGCAGGAAGCTGTTCAGAACTGGCTTCTTGTCCAGAACAAAATTTCAAGAGTGTTTCTGTCCTGAATCAGGAGGCAAAGTTGAAATAATGGAAATGTTTGAAAACCAAGAACCTAGGGGAAAAAGAATCAGTTCAGGTCAATCAAAATCTCTCATTTTGATTTTGCCTCTCTTTTTTTAACCTTTTTGGTCTAATGAGCTTAAATTTCTCAATAAAAAGTCCTTTCAATCTAGAAAAGACCATCTTTTGTTAAAAAAAAAATCTAAATTAAATTAAAACTTGTTTTCTTCACATTTGTGTTTTAGTTGGGAGGTTTGTTGTAACAGACTGTGTTTCGCGCGCAGTTTCAATAAATGGGAATTATTTTCGTATTTTAAAAAAAGGTTGTGTTGAAAAATTTCAGATCAGCTCTGTGTGTGTGCGTGTGTTGCTAAGGAGAGCCAGATCGAGTCCATACATATCTAATCAGATCTCGACTTTTAAAGCATGCTTAAGTCCATCGCTTTTCAGCAAAGCACTCAAACATGCATGCTTCAATCCCAGTGGTTTCCTTGGGATTTAAGCATATATTTAAAGTTAAACCTGTTCTTAATGTTTTGATGAATCAGACCTAAATGAAAGCATCGACAAACCTCTGATCTCCCTGGGCACCACTGCTCCATTGTTAGAGATGAGAAACACAGGAACCAGAGGACGGGGTAAGTGACGTAGTGCAGTGTGAGATTTCTCAGACCTGCACATGCAGGGTGTCACTTCCAACAAGTGACATTTGGTGCTAGTGGGAGCAGCAAGAAGCTGAACTTTGGTTTCTCCTGTTCAAGAGGTTTTTAGAGGGAAAGCACATCAATAGACACGTGTGTTTGTTAAACAGCTGAGCTGGGTATGAACCAGATCTTGAATATTTTTCAAACGCTTCCAGTCTCTGACAGTTAGAATCCACGTCTCAACCAACCATGTCCATCTCTAGGATATGGCAGGATGATAAAACTTTTGGATGAGGGTTTACCAGTTGCATTAATGTAATAAGATTAGTTTATAGTAGAAAAGCAGAAGGCATGAAAGGAGTAGCCTTGGAGATTATGAGGATCAGTCTAAAATCATTTTCATTCCAAATCTTAACAAAGCCAAATATAGAAATCCTCCGCACAATGGAATTACACAGTACAACCAGGCAGGAAAAAAATACGTAATTATATAGGATATTATACACTTCATAATTACATTCTAGATATTATATAGTATATGAATTAGCACTTAGATAGTACAATGATAGATTTAGTTTAAATACCATTGATAAATGATTTAAATAATATAGGAGTGTGATTAGGTTTATAAATCCCACACGGGTTGACTGTGGGTTATCAGGAGTCGGAACCCAATTAGGCACTAAGTGGCACCTAGAGGGGTGTCAGGTATAATTAGTGACCAAGTGCAGCTGGGAAGGAGCTGGTTCTTCATAAAAGATGGAGTCCAGGGCAATGGGAGGGCTGCCTGAGAAAGCGAGGGAGGAGACCCAGGTGAGAGGTAACTAGGTACTTCCTCTCTTGAGTGACAGTCTGAGAGGCTAGAAGCAGAGGGTCTGGAGCTGAGAGAGAGCCTGGGAGATGAAGGGCAGTGAAACCTAGGGCCAGAGGCAAGTTGTCCTGAGCCAGGACAAAGCTGCAGGCAGTAAAGTCCAAGTGGCAGCGACAGTAAAGACAAAGGTAGATTTGAACGGGAGTTGCAGGGGGAAAGCAGAGTTCTGCAGTCACACTCTGGGCAGTAGAAAGTAAAGATGCGTGGCGAAAACAGGATTGGAGCAAGCTCCTGTGGCTGACCCTGACGCAAGGAAGGGAGGCAGATCTCTGGGGAGAAGTCTTGAGAATGGCTCGTTACAAAGAGCTCAGGAAGATTCTGGGGAAAAGCCCAGGAGATAGGCTAATTGTAGGATGGAGTCCAGGGGAGGCAGTAGCAAGGTGACTGATGGAACAGACCTTGACTGCTTGTTCTCGGGTCCTGTAACCAGAGCCCAGTGTAAGGGGTGGGCCTGGGTTCTCCTACCAGCCACTGGGAAGTTGGCATGACACCCTCTGATGTAAAGGGAAAAGGACAGATCAAAGCCCCTAGGAGAGAGGTATAAGAACCACTAGGCCCAGAGTCAAGTCTTGGAATTATGTGTTAGACTTGTTTTTTGTTGGACTGTGTTACTCCAGAAGGGGTCGGACTAAATGCGACCTGGCCAGAGTCACAAGAAAAGGCAGAAAGATTGTAGTATCTTTTGGCAAAGTGCTGCTGGAGAGGAGAGAGCCTGCTACACCATGCACAGCCACGAGGAGGTGCCCCAAGAGTCCACCCTTCTACAAGGGAATATGTTATTCTATAGAATAGTATTTGTGAGAGTTGACCGAATACCTGGGAAGGTGTTAACTAGTTGGCTTTCTTTTCCAGGATTTATGTGCATCATTTATGGGCCCATTTATGAGGTTGTGGTTTTTTTGTTTGTTTTTTTTGTTTTTGGTGTACAGGGCATGTAAAATGTCTACCCAAAGTATTACCAGGAATTTCTATTTAGAAATGGAAAGTAAGTGTGTGTGTGTGTGTGTGTGTGTGTGTGTGTGTGTGTGTTAAGTTTCTTGGTCCAGATCATTAGCAGAGTATATGTGTGTCACACCCATTCCTACCTACTGAAT
This sequence comes from Chelonia mydas, assembly GCF_015237465.2. NCBI lineage: Eukaryota > Metazoa > Chordata > Testudines > Cheloniidae > Chelonia > Chelonia mydas. The sequence goes on along the minus strand of NC_057859.1, from coordinate 9,015,173 downwards.
TGAAACTGCTGTCTTGGAATGATACACAATTACCGACACAGAATGCCTTGGGGAAGCCCCGTTTCTGGCCATGGATAGGGAACAGTAAGAGAGCTTGCCCTTCAGGTGCTACTCAGGGCTCACTACTCTTTACTCAGGCAAAACTGCCAGGATGGAGTCAATGTGAGTTTTGCTGGAATAAGGACATAATCAGGTACAAGTGCCATGTGATAGATGGGTCAACTATTCTTAGCTCTTCCGATCCCTTCCACTGCTGATGATCGCTAGCTGCTATACAGCACTCTCATTTATAGCTTCCCAAACAGTTTATGCAGGAGGGAGGTGTCATGGTCCTTATTTTTCAGATGGGGAAACACAGAAATGCCAAGTGACTAGCATGGGAAATTTAGCAGTAGAGCTAATAGAAGCTAATGGGAGCCAATGGGAATAGAACCGATGACTCTCCTCAAAACCACACATGGTATTTGTGGCAAGGGAGAGTTATTGGATATTACACCACATAATAAATGCCATATCCTCAATATATTTAGTCATGTTTCTGAGCAGCCTCTGCTGGTGGTCAGTGTTTGCTGTATTGGGTATAAATAGCTCCTTTCACACCATAGCAAGTGGGAGGGAAAGTGGGTCTCTGGAACAGTTTATACTGTAATACATACTCTCTGTACAAGACAGACCAAAGCCATTCTGGGGAGCCATTTGAGTCTGTCTGTAAAATTATAAAGGCAAGAGGTAGTTATTTGTTCTTAACAAATATGTATATATAATACACATCACAATCTTTTGGGGCTTTTCCAGTCTCTTAGGTAAATAAAATATGTTCACAGAGGGTGTTTTCTTATGTGTTACGATTTTTGTGTTTGTAATGTGTGTTTAGCTAATAGACCAAAACAGCCTTTTTGGAGTTATTCCACTCTGGTGGGTAAACATGTATTTATAAATGCTTGTAAAAAATGTATTACTTACCCAATAGACTGTCCTTGCTCCGAAAGAGCCTTTATGGTTTCTCATATGATTCTGTGTTTAGCTCCCTAATAAACATCTTCTCTTACGGTTGCTGAGCACGCACTGTACCGCAGAGATGTGCAAAACAGTTCTAATAAAACAAAAGCAGACAAAACCTTTGCCACGCATTCAAAGTGGTTATTGTTATTACGTGAGCACCGAAAGGAGGCTGAATTGTGCCAGGCCCTGCACAAACACATTGGCTCCTGTCCCAAAGAGCTTATTTCTTTTTCTTTTTTTTTGGTTCTCTGTACAGGGTCCTGGTGTATAATTTGGGTTATTAGGTGCTACTGTGACAGTCACCCTTTTGGCTAACACCTAGGATTGAACTGAGACCTCGAGAGCTAAAAGCATGAGCTGCTACAGCTTAAGCTAAAAAGCAAGCCTCTGTAGCTGGCAGTTGTTACAACTCATAGCCTCTGCAGATCAACACAGAGGTGGGTCTTGTGACATACTCACCAGTGGGTTACGCTATCATAATACAAAGTGTAAGAGACAGTCCCTCTCCCAATTAGATGAGAGAGAAAAAGGGTAGGTGCGCCAGAGCGAGGGTAAGTAACTAGCCCAAGCTCACACAGCAGGTCACTGAGAGAGCTAGGAATAGAATCCAGGTCTTCTGGTTCCTCCCATTCTTAGACGCTATCCACTCTACCATATTGTTGCTATAATGTTTTTTTCTTTTTGCCTTCGATTCCAATTCACTCTTCTGCATTTTATACGTGCTGCTTTGATTCCTGTTTCCCACCTACCCTAGAGTAGGTATTTCTAGGGCACTCATAACCATAGTACGTTAACACTGACTAAAGTAAGCAAGGGTTAGATAAGCTAAATCTATGTTTAGAAGTGGTAGAATAGGCAGGCTCAAGCGGTGTCATGGGCTAGCCACCTGGACCTTGTGGGTACATAATTGGAGTGCCTAGCCCATGCTACCGCTTGCCATTCCTGTGACAGATTTCTGTTACCAATCTGCTGCCGTGTCAGGTGATCAGGCCGATGCCACAGGATCGTTGGAGGGTGGGGATGGGGGAAGGAGATGACAAAACATACCAAGCGCCTAAATTTAAAATCTTTATTGATAAAATAATAAAATAACAGCGGAGAGTGATGGGTGCTCCCCATGTCACTCAGAGGAAGGAAGAAAGAAAGCATTTGTGCCCCAAGCCCTAACCCACTTTCATACTCTCACATGCACTACCCGAGACTGGCCAGGCCTGGGTGTAACGTAAGAAGAAGGGTGGGGAGAGTGAACAGGAGTTCTTGTCCTGGGCCCAGGTCGCCCGAGGTGCGCTGCAAATCTCCAAGTTGCTTCAGCTCTTAGGAGGGTTTTAAGTCCTGGGCTCCTTGGGGTGCGGGGAGGGGGGGGGTAGTCCACTCAGGGACCTCTGCTTCTGGTGCTGTTTGTGCCAGTCCAAACCGGCTTGCTATGGCCTCCTCGGTTTCCCAAAACATCCCGGCTCCGGAGACTTTGTTTTCCCTTCTATTGGCCTTCACTGTCGTCGTCGCATTTGCTCTCACTGCTATCTCTGCAGCTCTGCTCAACTTAGTTCTCCTCATCTCACAGCTGGGCAGCTGCTGATTTCTCCTTGAGCCCATGACCTTGGGCTGGGGCCAGCATCTTACCTTCACATGGAGCTAGCTGAAGTGTTGAGTTAACCCATTCTCTGCTCTTCTTGTTTCTCCCCTCCTCCCCCCGGTCTCTCATATCCTGCAAAGGAAACTTCCACTCTCCACTCACACACCTTTGACCCTCCCCAAAATGCTTTGCGATGCTTGCAACAGTGTTAGCCACGTACAATGCTGATCTGCCTTCCCTGGAGACTCCCTGAGGGAGGGGGCCATTGGGGTGTCACACTACCATTGCTACACGACTATTTTTAGCTGGTATTATTTATATGATGATTTTACAAGTTATCTATCTCATTACCCATCACGAAAATCCAACCCATCAGTTTGTCCTGGTTCCCTAACTTGTTCTGTTCTTTCCTGATCTTTGTTTTGGATGCTAACATTCCAGGTGCTGGTCCATGGAGGAACTTAGCTAGCTTGTACTAAGACATAGAACAAATGTTCCTTGATTTTGGCAAGTTTCCGATATGCTTATGTCAAATGCTTACTTCAGCACATGCGAAGAGTGGTGGGATACTGAGCATGATGGAACAGGGATTATGGTATCAGCTAGTTTAGTCTGTCTCCCTGTTAAAATATTTGTGCTTAATGGTATTGCTGCTCATGGCATACTTCTACAGATGTATGGTGTGATGATACATAATATTAATAGAATATTATGTTAGTCAGCATGTATTATTCAACGTCGATGAGAGTTAGAGCACGTATGTCGATTTGAGCAGAGAATCACACCCCTAACTCCAAGTGCAGACATACCCATTGAGTTGTCCAAAGTAGGTTCAGCTTTTTTACCTCAAGCACTACGCCTTGAGCACAGTCTTCAATCATTATAGTCATAGATTCATAGATATTTAGGTCAGAAGGGACCACTCCTACAAAAAAACCTCACACCTATATCTGTGCTATTGAAGTCCTCAAATCGTAGTTTAAAGACTTCAAGGAGCAGAGAATCCTCCAGCAAGTGACTCGTGCCCCCTGCTACAGAGGAAGGCGAAAAACCTCCAGGGCCTTCCAATCTGCCCTGGAGGAAAATTCCTTCCCGACCCCAAATATGGCGATCAGCTAAACCCTGAGCATATGGGCAAGATTCATCAGCCAGATACTACAGAAAATTCTTTCCCGGGTAACTCGGATCTTACCCCATCTAATAACCCATCACAGGCCATTGGGCCTATTTACCATGAATATTTAATTACCAAAACCATGTTATCCCATCATACCATCTCCTCCATAAACTTATCGAGTTTAATTTTAAAGCCAGATAGATAGTCATGTCATGGAACAGTCTTATCCCAAATGATAGCACTGTAGCGTCATTAAAAGCTGCACGTGTATGCACTGCTTCCAGAGTACAAGTAAACTGAGGCTGGGATTTTCAAGGAGCCCAAGGAAATTAGGCACCCAACTATTGTAATGGGAGTTGGGTACCTAAATCCCGTAGGGCTCTTTTAAAAATCCCAGAGTGAATTCTGAGTCTTTTGAGTGAGTGCACCAAAATGAGCATTGGTGGTCACCTGCCAGGTGTAAGGACCTGCAGCTAGCCTCCTGACCTGCTAGCTTAATGCCAGCCAACCTAAGAAGTGCAGCCGGGTCCCAACTGAGATGCGTGATTGGCCAAACTGCCCGACTGGCTGAGGGAGATAAGCAGACCCACTCTAAAGGCCAGCAGCTGCAACAGTGCTTGTTCCCTGCCTTGTTCCAGTCTTGACCGTGCATTGGATCCAGTCTTGCCTCGCTCCAGGTAACCTGGCCCTGACCCTCCGCTCTGATTTCTGACTTCAACTGTGACCCTTGGCAGCTGGCCTCTGACTCCTCCTCTGCCCCCTTGCTCCCATTCCTACCGACCGACTCCTGTTCTAGCCATGAGGTCTGGCTCTTGTCATCAGGCACGACTGCCCATGTCCCAGTCACTGATATCATCAGAGAACATAGGCAACATCCCTCTCTGCATGGCCCTCTTCTGCTCGGGGAATGGTCTTAAATGTTGTTGCTTCGTAATTCAAATGCAGGCTTTGTCACGAGAGGATGCCGAGAAAACCAGCACTGCGGGGAATAGGTGAAACAAGCTCCGCACCACTGTGTCGCATTCAAAGGACAAAGAGCAGCTGCAGCAGTTCAGCATGAAGCCTGCCGAGTCCAGCGTGCTTGTTAAAGGGAAAGAACATCAAAGGCACAAGAAAGGAAGATCAGATGGTGCACGTTTTCTGTGGAAACGATTGATACGGACAGCACCCTGTCAACGAGCTTCCTGATGAATACTGCACAGTGTCGAATAACAGGACACCCGAGTGAGGTCTCTTCTCTGGTTTGTCGAAGGTCATTAACCAAGTGAATCTCTTTCCTTTGCTGAATCTCTCCTCATCGGCCGGGATGCAGGCCTAAGATGCAGTTGGCATACAGCAAATCATATTGATAGTCTCAGTTCTTCTCTTGTTGCACTTCCCCACACCTCTTTTGAGACTGGCACTCCAGGAGAGGTTCCCCAAAGAGGGCAAAGTAAAAATGCTGGCAAGCAAAGCAGGCGTGCTGCTTTCCTCAACACGAGGCCACTGCCAGAGTCCAGATCCTCTCCCACAGGCATCACACAGAGACTCATCAAGAGGAGACCGCAGCCAACAAAGCAAAAAACAAAGTGGAGCCTTTAGACCGAAAGAAACGTTTTAAAAAGGTCTGTTCCTGCATACTTCAGTGAAAGCTATGCCCAGCTAAATGGGATACTCCAGCAGTATAGAATTGCCTACTTCCATAAACCAATTAGAAAAAGGATACAAAAATATTTAGTGTGCAGTAGCAGGGTCCCCATGCACTATTTAGTGTGTCATATGCTAGCGAGCTGTAGATCTTTATACCCTAGCTTGTGGCGCACTAACTGTTCGTCTAGACAGACAGCCTTTTTTAGGTAAGTCATTTAGCCTCCCTGAGCCTTGGGAAAACAGAGATCTGGTCAAAAAATTGTTGACACGAGAGTTTTCTGACTGAAAATGCAGTTCTGTCAAAATGAAATGTTTCATGGGAAGTGTCAATTTCAACCATTTTCAACAGGAAACAGTTTCTAATTTTGATGTGAAAATGTTTATTTTCTTTTACATTTTAGTTTTTGTTATATTTACATATTTGAGATGTGCATGTGCATAATTTTTTGAGATCAAAACAAAATGTTTCAGTGTTTCCAAATTGAATTTTTTTGGAATTTTTGGTTCCCTGGTAGAATGACCAGATAGCCAGTGTGAAAAATCGGGACAGGAGCTGGGGGGGGGGAGGTAATAGGTGCCTATATAAGACGAAGCCCTGAATATCAGGACTGCCCCTATAAAATCGGGACATCTGGTCACTGTGGTTCCCTGGAAAACTTCAACTTTTCAGCCTGATTCAGGATTTTTTTATTTTTTTTCTCCAAAATGTCACGTTGTCAGTATTTCCCATGGCATGAAAATTTCATTTTCTGACCAAGTCTAGACAATAGCGCCTCCTACCTTAGAGGTATGGTGAGGATGAGTACATTACAAGTGATTGGATACAAAGGCAATGAGGGCTTGGTAACTACCAAAAATAGACAGATATACTGGGCTATAAAAACGGTTGTTTTCAGACATTACAGACATAAGATACTTTTAAACAATCAGAAATAGCATCCCCATAGGTCAAATCTCAATGTACTTTCCTCTAAAGCTATCTCCAGAGTGGAGATAGCTATAAGCTAGTGGTTTATTTTATGATAACATCCCGCAGTCCAATAAAACAGAAACCAGGATAAAAAGTTACGAAAGAAACAATAATTGGCCTCTTGAGTGTAAATATTCTGTCTGTTTTTTTAGAGAACACTTACGTGTGTTGCAAGCAACCTATTTCCTCAGCTAAAAAAAAACCAAAACACCTTATTCTCTATGCCACCAAAGATGGAATAATTGCCAAAGTTATCTGTGTCACAATAACTTATTACTCTAGAAAGATGAAGCCACTACCCAGAGGTCATGCATGACCCAGTAATGAGAGCATCAAACATGACTATAAATAATTAAACCAGATACATTACTAGGCTCCTGATTGTTCTTTTCTCATGGACCACAGAAGTCCCCTCGTGTACAATGTTTATTACTGGTGGGTGCCAGTCACAAAAACTGCGGAGTGCCATAAACTGTGATTTATAAAGGGATTGAAATTAATGAAGGATAAATTAGTAGGGGTGAAATGGGGGGAGAACAAACCAACCCACCCTGTACCCATTTTTAGAAGCAAGCTTCAGACCAAACCTTTCAAGCTTCTTGTTAGGCCTGATTTTGTTTCTTTCTGGTTTTCGGCCAGGATCAAAAATTGAAATTGATTAAGTGCCTCTTCACCAAGACTTCGGGCTAAATTCTTGTGTGTTGCTGTGGTGTGAATGCTTCTGATTTTCCATTAACAAAGAGGAGCCCTACCCTTACAATCATAGAAAGGGGATGGTGGGTGGGGAGGAATCTACACAGAACATCAGTGAAGTCTCCAGGAGAGAGAGCGTAATGAGTGAGTCTCCTCTGTACCAGCTCTGAGAACAATATGACCGTTATCTCTGCCCACAGGAAGATCCTTTTATGTTCTGTCTGTGTCTACCTTTAAATTTCTGAGGTGCATCACCACAGCTGCATATGTAACTCACTGGTGAGTATATGCTACAGGTCCCCTTCCATGCCCTATCTACAGAAGATGAGAGTCTATTACAGTTCCATTCAGGGAAATTGGGTTCTTTAACTCAACCTGTAGCAACTCATGCTTTTAGCTCTGAAGGTCCCCAGTTCAGTCTCCAGTGTGTCAACGAAACATGGCAGCCACCGCAAAGAGATTCAAGGAATAATTGCTCTGAAGTTAAATGACTTGGGCTTTACCCTGTTGTAATTGAGACTAAATTGGTCCTGTTGCCTGAACCTGTTACGTGTTCTTCCAGCATTCCAATCCTTTTAATCAGCAATACATTTTATATGATGTGGGGGAGGTTTAGGTTGGATATTAGGAGAAACTTTTTCACTAGGAGGGTGGTGAAGCACTGGAATGTGTTACCTCGGGAGGTGGTGGCATCTTCTTCCTTAGAAGTTTTTAAGGTCAGGCTTGACAAAGCCCTGGCTGGGATGATTTAGCTGGGGATTGGTCCTGCTTTGAGCAGGGGGTTGGAGTAGATGACCTCCTGAGGTCCCTTCCAACCCTGATATTCTATGATATATACATATATGCGGTGAGGATTTTTTATCCCATCCACAACTGATACAGATGATTCTTTCCATTTATAACGTATAAATTGGGAAATTACAAACTCTATCTAAGGGCATTAGTCAGTCGAGCCCTTATCAGAGCTGGAAAAAACTATTTTGTAAAAGTCCAACAAATATCCTTTCACCGCCATTTAATGCTGTTTGTCCCTTAACAACAGTGATTGATTTTGTTTGGTCTTGCAAACACAAATTATCCCATAATCATCTTAGCCTGCCTGGCATGCTAACACTGACTTATTTGTGTTTCAGTGGGGGGAATGCAGTGATTGTCATGAAAAATGGAAAAGGCTAGAGAAAAGCAAAATTTTTCTTGTTTTTCCTTGGCTGAGGGAAGCGCATCCACTTGCATTAATTTTCACCCTGGTGATGGTTTTAGTTCGATGCAAAAAATGACACGAATTCAACAATTAAACAAATTACAAATTTTTGTTCGATTGTTCCTGATTTCCACTAAATAGTTGCTTGAAGATTCATCAGTGACAATATCCTAGATCGTCTGATTGTTTTCACACCAAACAAGAATACACAGCTGGACACTAAAAAGACCATATTTTCTAACTACGTATAGTTCTGCACAACCGATGGTCTGGTTGTTTAGTATCAGCCTCAGTCCTGCAGGATGAAAATTGCATGGGAAATTTCACACCATTTTTGAATAACTGAATATTTCCTCTCGCAATCATATAAATAACGGGAGCAAACATTGCTGGTGTTCTAACACTCATTTTGTTTTACTAATATGTCTTAGTAGAGATATTTTTAATGGCTCCATCCCCTTTCTCTTCCTCCATACTCTTGTCTAGAGCCCTAATTTCCTCTGTGTGTCATGAGTATAAAGAGCAGCCTTTCCTTAAGGCACTATACTGATTGAAAATATATGTCTTTGACCAAAGGACCTCTTGATGCCAAGTTGCAGAGCTTCTCAGAAATGCATAAAATTACAGGGATCCCCCAGTGTTGGTATTTACATTCTAGTTCACCACAAAGTGTGTCATATCAGGTGTCTACTGAAAGCTTGTGTCACACGGGTCAGCATAACCTCTGTGAAATGTATGTGTGGATAATATTTAAGAATTGTATTCTTAAGGCCTTGAAGTTAATGACAGGTCACCCAGAGGTAGAGATTCCACCAGACAGCAGGTGGGAAACACTTGTATTCCTGGCTGACCATTGTGTGTCTTACAATAGAAGTCCATTTGCACATTGAGTCCAATGCTAATGAAGAGACTTCAGAAGGAAAACTAACAGGAAGCGGTAAACAGCAGGAGCGGGGAATCTTGTTTTAGTGCTGGGTGTCGAGCGGAGCTGTGTTTTAAGATGAAGCTAGCAAGCTGTGGTGTTCTGCTCCTGTGGAAACAGAGGATCTGGTCATTCTGAGTGTGTCCGGTGGGTAAGGGGCTGGGCACGCCACGGGGATGCTCAGAGCACTCGGGGGTTGGAGTGTGCCTGTATCTAGCCTGCATGCAGGACATGCTTGGTGTGCCTGTGGCTGGGAGAGTCATGGAGTTGACCCCTTGAAGGGACAGTCAAGTCTTCCACAGGCTAAGGACAGAGGTTAGCAAGGTGCCTCGCAACCCTGAGCACTCCCGGGAAGTGTCACAATATATGACTCAGGATAAGAGTGTAACGATGACGACACTCCCGGATCGCTCATCTGAAAGGTCTGAGACCACAGCATCTAAAAGCATGAGGCTGTACTGCTTGCAGCTCCTGTAGCTTTGTGGGCAGTAGAAGATGCAAACCTGTTACATGGACCAGTGGGGGACAAAGAACCCCGTTACGTTAGCATGTGTTTCAGGATGATGGTTGGGTAGATGGCGATATAGTTCCATAGTCCCCAGGGGGAATAATCCAAAAGTGCCCTGTTATGAGGGAGCAGGAGGACTTAAGTGGTGCATAGACTTTTCACCAGCTCTCTGCATGCGGAGTGAATTTCGTCCACGGTGCATTCGCCTAATGCCTTTCTCGGTATTTAGGAAGCTATGAGTATGATATTAAATTTATAACAGTTTTCTTTCATTCCAAAGGGTTGTAAAACGAAACAGGAGCTGATGTAAAAAAGGGAAACAAAGTAAAATACAGACACTGATCCTTCCATCTGTCACTGAAACGCAGCTCCCCCTGGAGTGAAACCCAGCAGCTGTACAGCAAAGCCATGAAACAATTTCTGGCATGAAGCATAGAATAAGAAACAATTAAAACTGCAGAAGGAATGTACATAGAGCACTTGACTGAGAGTTCGGGGAAAGGATTTCTATTCCTGGTTCCACCATTGACCTACTCTGTGACCTTGGGCAAGTCACTTCACCCATTTGTCTTTGTTTCCCCTCCTACCTTTTCTCTATTTAAATGGTAAGGTATTTGGGGTAGGGACCGTCCCTTACTATATGTATATACGGTGCCAAGCACAATGGGCTGGCCCGCCACTTGCTATTTTAATGCAAATAATAAACAGTAAGCTAGGCAAAATTACCTCATTTGGATATTTACCTTAACTACAGTCTCATAAAGTGCCATCAGGGTTGTTAATGATCACATGTAATAAGGTCTTTTGTTTGCCCTGGGCTGGCTGCCCTCTTGGCCGACACAGCAGGGATTGAATTGGGGCCTCTTGGTCTAAAAGCGTGAGCTGCCAACCCAAGTCTCTGTAGCTTGGGGCTACAGCAACTCGTATCCTCTGTGGATCTGCATAGATTGGGACCTGTAACACACACTCACCAGTGGGTTACTATATCCCATCCAAGAGGCAATGTACCTCTGGTGTAACTCTGTTGCTAGCAGTCGAGTTCCACCAACACGGTGCCTTATAACATGATGCTGGGACATTGGGTCATTACTGACTATGAGCAGCCTCTTATAATGGGGAGGAGTTATTCACTTGAGTAGTCCCATTGGCTTCAGTGAGGATCCTCGGAGATGTATCCTCCTCATAAGTGTGAGTAAAGGGGTAACAATCTAGCCCTCAGAAGGGTGCCAGCAACCATCTACGTTTGAGAGATCTCTCATTCAAATAACTGACCTATCCCAACCCTGCTAAGCTTATGAGAGGCGACAGGATCAAATCAACAGGTGGGGTTTTGCTGTATACCCCAGATGAATATACGTAATATACAAAGCATTATATGTTTCATACAGTTATAGATATTTAAGAACACTTCATTCTGAAACTTCCATGCCAGGGAAATGAGGAAATACAAGTCTTGAGGAAAGTCTAATCCCCAGTCTGTAACATAACTGGCTGCTGGTATGGCAATAATTATGATGTCACAGCCAGAGAATTATGACTCCAGGAGGGGAATGAGCAGCAGGACCGGATATACTCTAAAGAGCTTGTTTCCATGCCAGTGTCATTAGTAATGAGACTGTGAAGTGGAGGGAAAAAATCATGGTTAAGTGGAAGGAGTTGTTCCTAAACAGGTGGTTTTCTTGTTTCACAGCTCTTTAAAAATTCAGAGCCAAATTTATGACTCTCCTTTACACTGGCAAAAGTCTGCAGTCACTGCAGTGGAGTCCCTTTGGATTTATCCCAGTGTAACTCAGAGATGATAATTTGGTCTGCATTGCCCGGCATTGGCAATTCCATTTGCACAGATAGCTAAAAGTTAGTGGTGATGCAAATCAAGAAGTACACCATTATATGGGTTTAACTTTCATTTCTGCTCTGAGAACATAAACGGGTTTTAAAGCGAGTGTAATGTAAGGCCCCTTTGAACTGATGTAGCTGTGTAAATGGGATATGGTGTAAATGAGAATTAGAATCTATGAATTTAAAAACTTTTATATAGAGAATCTTTCCCATGTAATGTGTTAGCTTGTTTAAGTACGTACAACTTGTGCTGACATAAGAGGCCTCGTCAGTGACTGCTCTGAGGGGGAAGTGCTCAGTTATTGAGGTGCTGAGTGCCCTTAACTGTCATTAAGGGCAATCAGAGTTGAGAGTGCACAGCACCTCGGGGGAGTGCTGAGGATCTGGTGGCATGCAGCCCCTAACCGCTCTCTCTTGATCTGCGGAATAGGTCAAGCAATGGGAAGGAGCAGTGCAACCTTCCCCTATTATTGCATTCTTTATTTATTTTGTATCTGACAGCCATTGCCACCAGGTTTCTCACTTTAAAGGTTGTGATGATTTAGGGATTCAAGCAAAGCGTTGGAGAGGAATTTACGGGATTAGCCATAACTCTTGGGTCCTGGCTGTTGGCGAGTGAGACTCTCCAACATGAAGTGCCATGGCAGTTAAGGCCTACAAGTTAACTGAACCTAGATTTAACCAGTATCCTTTCTCCAACAGCGGATACTAGCAGCTGTCTTAGAGGAAGAAACCCTGCAATGGACAGATAAGGGATAATCTCCCTACTAGGAAGCTTTCTACCTAACTCCCATTAATCAGAGGCTTGCTTATATCCTAAAGCAGAAGGATTTCAATCCCTTCCAAAACTCTTGGTTATTTTTTATTCCTGACTAATTTTGGATATTGTCCACATAAATGTCTAGTTATTTTTTAACCCTCCTGCTAAGCTCTTGGGCCCTACGATATCTTGAGGCAATGAGTTCCACAGGTTAATTGTGCATTTTTTTGTGTATGTTTGTTGGAGGGGAAGTATTTCCTTAAACTTATTCTTCAGGGCATGGTCAGAGACAAAGCTCTTATCCCAGACCAACACCTAAAGTGAGGGAGAATGAGTTAATGTTAATTCTTTTCGAGGAGCAATTCTTGCCTTTCTAGTGCTGATAGCATCTGTTTTATTAAAGAACACACACCCAGCCCATGATATATAACTTGGTACATTTTCAGATTTAAAAATGAGAACCCCGCCTTTCAAGCTGACCAATATTGTTTCATTGTTTCCTTGCATTCCCCCCGCCCCCCGTCTGTCTCCTCCTGTTCTCTTGTTTTGTACTTTGATTGCAAGCTTTTTGAAGCAGGGACTGTCTTCTTGTTCCATGTTTTCACAATACCGAGCATAATGGGCCATTGATCTTAGAGTCTCTCGGCACTACGATAGTACAAATATTAAACAAATAGCAGCATTCTGCCAATGCCAAGCAAATTTCTGATAGGACATTCCTAGTTGCTCTGCCTGAGAGGAAATGAGTGAGAGTAGGGCTACATGGTTCTTAACTTTAATCTGCATGCGCACTACAGAGGTCAGAAACAGGAAGCTTTCACACTGCAGAATTCTTCAGTATTGTTCCACTATTGCGTAACCAGGGAAGGGAAGTTAATGATGCAGGTAAAAGACCAGCAGGTAGGGTCCTGCTACCAAGCCAGTGGCTTCTGCTCATGTCTTCAGCTGGGGAGTAGCTTCTGCCTCCTCTCTATCGATCTCCCCCTCTCCTGCCAAAAACAAGAGATGGGGATGGGGGTAGGAAATAGTTTGCACTTGGACTTGAAATGCTGAAGGTAGAACAAGTTAGATTTCACTTTATTGTCCCTTTTGGGGGCTGACCCTGGGAGAACTCCAGGTGTGGAGATCCCACCAAAGTCCATCATTGCAACGGCAATTCAATGCATGGAGGGCTTGCAGAATTGGACCCATCTTCTGCAAAACTTTCTAAGCCCACTGTACATTTCTCTCTCCTTCTACGACCACAGAGCACCCAAGGTTTGGATGTTGGTCTGAGACTCGTCCACACCCACAGCATATGTGACTTGCTCTGGGGCCAAGCGCACTCCACTCCCATTGACCTCAGTGAGAAAGAAAACGGACACTGACATCAGCAGAGCTTGTGGTTGCTCAGCACCCCTTGTCTGAGGCATTTATCTCCCTGATCTGTCTATTTCTGGGTCTGCAAAACTGGGTTGGCAACATCACAAGAGCAGCCTTTGATGTAGAGTTTTGGCTTCCAGTCAAGGTGGAACCGGGAAAGTCTGGGGTGCATGAGAAATAACAAGGGGAAAGAAAATGTCTTTGAAGTTCAAAGAATAAGTTTATTTCAGGAATGGTTGGGATTTGTGTGTGTGTGTGGCACTTCTGGACAGGTTAGACGCCTGAGATACAATAAATCTTGTGAGATAACCTGTTACCATGAGACTTGAGATTCTGATAAAGTAAGAATCTAGGCAATGATCAATCTCCCACTGAAGTCAATGGGAACCTTTCAGTAGGCTTTGGATCAGGCTCTTGGACTTTTAGGTAGGTGTTAAACTAGACCGAACCCTGAACCTAATGCACGTTGCCCACCACTGTTTCCCGTATTAATTCGTCATTTCTAATCAGTTAAACAGACACTGGCCGGGAGCTGGCCACAGTGCCCAGGCCCAGCCCTGTCGCCAGCAGCTCCCTGAGGGAGAGCGGGCGGCCAGCGGTTGAGATGGGGGGCGGGGAGGTGGGATGTGGCTGGCGAGAGACTCAGGCTGAGGGGCAGGCTCAGGAGCAGCTGGGGTCGGGAAAGGAGTCTCTCCTAACTCGTGTCCGACTAAAGCGGGGGCCCTGGCTGGGTCTCTGAACTGATTGGCCAGGGTGTCCTCGGGGATTCATGTCTCCCCTATGCTGTGAACATGCAAGGTGCTGCCCATGCTACCTCTCCCACTCCTGGTCTCCAGGCAAACTTTGGACCAGGCTTGTCTGTGATGGGCCTTTGATGTTATGGATTACGTGGGTGAGATGATAACTTTGATTGGACTGACTTCTGTTGGGGAGAGAGCCAAGTTACACAGAGCCCTTCTTCGGGTCCAATATTTAGCATTTTATATTTTCGAAGCATAGCGTTGTGGTTGGCCTGGGAGTGGGAGCTTCTGTATTTCATTCCAGGCCCTGCCACTGGTTTGTGGTATGTAGGCAAACTTAATCTCTGTGCTTCAGTTTCTTCATTTTACTACAGAAAACTATGACTGATGAGGTTTAGATGTTAAGGGTGTATTACTTCTCAAAATCCTCAAAGAGCTTTAGAGAAACACCAGTATTAAACAGGTTTCAGAGTAGCAGCCTTGTTAGTCTGTGTCCGCAAAAAGAACAGGAGTACCTGTGGCACCTTAGAGACTAACAAATTTATTTGAGTACAAGCTTTCGTGGGCTACAGCCCACTTCATCGGATGCATGCAGTGGAAAATACAGTAGGACGATTTTATATACACAGAGAACATGAAACAATGGGTGTTACCATGCACACTATAACGACAGTGATCAGGTAAGGTGAGCTGTTACCAGCAGGAGAGAAAAAAAACCTTTTGTAGTGATGATCAAGATGGGCCATTTCCAGCAGTTGATAGGAATGTCTGAGGAGCAGTGGGGCAGGGGGAAAATAATCATGGGGAAATAGTTTTACTTTGTGTAATGACCCATCCACTCCCAGTCTTTATTCAAGCCTAAGTTAATTGTACCCAGTTTGCAAATTAATTCCAATTCAGCAGTCTCTCATTGGAGTCTGTTTTTGAAGTTTTTTTGTTGTAATATTGTGACTTTTAGGTCTGTAATTGAGTGACCAGAGAGATTGAAGTGTTCTCCGACTGGTTTTTGAATGTTATAATTCTTGACTTCTGATTTGTGTCCATTTATTCTTTTACGTAGAGACTGTCCAGTTTGACCAATGTACATTGCAGAGGGGCAGTGCTGGCACGTGATGGCATATATCCCATTGGTAGATGTGCAGGTGAACGAGGCTCTCATAGTGTGGCTGATGTGATTCGGCCCTACGATGGTGTCCCCTGAATAGATATGTGGACACAGTTGGTAACGGGCCTTGTTGCAAGGATAGGTTCCTGGGTTAGTGTTTTTGTTGTGTGGTGTGTGGTTGCTGCTGAGTATTTGCTTCAGGTTGGGGGGCTGTCTGTAAGCAAGGACTGGCCTGTCTCCCAAGATTTGTGAGAGTGATGGGTCGTCCACCAGGATAGGTTGTAGATCTTTGATGATGCGTTGGAGAGGTTTTAGTTGGGGGCTGAAGGTGATGGCTAGTGGCGTTCTGTTGTTTTCTTGGTTGGGCCTGTCCTGTAGTAGGTAACTTCTGGGTACTCTTCTGGCTCTGTCAATCTGTTTCTTCACTTCAGCAGGTGGGTATTGTAGTTGTAAGAACGCTTGATAGAGATCTTGTCGGTGTTTGTCTCTGCCTGAGGGGTTGGAGCAAATGTGGTTGTATCGTAGAGCTTGGCTGTAGACGATGGATCGTGTGGTGTGGTCTGGATGAAAGCTGGAGGCATGTAGGTAAGTGTAGCGGTCAGTAGGTTTCTGGTATACGGTGGTGTTTATGTGAACATCGCTTATTAGCACTGTAGTGTCCAGGAAGTGGATCTCTTGTGTGGACTGGTCCAGACTGAGGTTGATGGTGGGATGGAAATTGTTGAAATCATGATGGAATTCCTCAAGGGCTTCTTTTCCATGGGTCCAGATGATGAAGATGTCATCAATGTAGCGCAAGTAGAGTAGGGGCGTTAGGGGACGAGAGCTGAGGAAGCGTTGTTCTAAGTCAGCCATAAAAATGTTGGTATACTGAGGGGCCATGCGGGTACCCATAGCAGTACTGCTGATTTGAAGGTATACATTGTCCCCAAACGTGAAATGGTTCTGGGTGAGGACAAAGTCACAAAGTTCAGCCACCAGGTTTTCCATGACAGTATCGGGGATACTATTCCTGATGGCTTGTAGTCCATCTTTGTGTGGAATGTTGGTGTAAAGGGCTTCTACATCCACAGTGGCCAGGATGGTGTTTTCAGGAAGATCACCGATGGATTGTAATTTCCTCAGGAAGTCAGTGGTGTCTCGGAGATAGCTAGGAGTGCTGGTAGCGTAGGGTGTGAGGAGGGAGTCTACATAGCCAGACAATCCTGCTGTCAGGGTGCCAATGCCTGCGATGACGGGGCATCCAGGATTTCCAGGTTTATGGATCTTGGGTAGCAGATAGAATACCCCTGCTCTGGGTTCTGGTGGGGGGAGGTGTCTGTGCAGATTTGCTCTTGTGCTTTTTTCAGGGAGTTTCTTGAGGAGATGGTGTAGTTTCTTTTGGTAACCCTCAGTGGGATCAGAGGGTAATGGCTTGTAGAAAGTGGTGTTGGAGAGCTGCCTAGCAGCCTCTTGTTCATATTCCAACCTATTCATGATGACGACAGCACCTCCTTTGTCAGCCTTTTTGACTATGATGTCAGAGTTGTTTCTGAGGCTGTGGATGGCATTGTGTTCTGCACAGCTGAGGTTATGGAGCAAGTGATGCTGCTTTTCCACAATTTCAGCCCTTGCACGTTGGCGGAAGCACTCTATGTAGAAGTTCAGTCTGTTGGTTCGACCTTCAGGAGGAGTCCACCCAGAATCCTTCTTTTTGTAGTGTTGGTAGGAAGGTCTCTGTGGGTTAGTATGCTGTTCAGAAGTGTGTTGGAAATATTAAACAGACACTTCTAAGTGACATCACCATCATTTGGGATGTTGCTAGGTCTAGGCTAGAATTTTTCAGAAGGGCTCCTGATACGCAGTTGGGGACAGATTTTTCAAAAGAGCTCAGTTCCTATTTTAGGTACCTAAATAATTGGTCGGATTTTCAGAAGAGCTCAGGATAGAGGCCTAACTCCCACTGGAAGTCAGTGGGACATAGTGCCTAACTCACTTAGGTACTTTTGAAAATCCCACTAGGTGCTTCTCTGCATCTTCAGGTAGCTAAATACCTTTGTAGTTCTGACTTTTAAGCTGCAACATTCAGTCTGACCCAGAGTTTGGGCGAGTGGAGTTTTGGTTCAGTCCAGTATAAAGAGAGGGGCACTTTGGGTCCTGATCTGAATTTGGATTTCAAATATTTCCCACGTTTTAGCATGTTGGTGTAAGGGAGGAAGACTGGTTGTAGTTAAGCCACTGAACTGGGCCGCAGGAGATCTAGGATCAAGTCCAGGTTATGCACCAGATTTCCTGTGTGACCTCAGGCAATCATTTAATCTTCCTTTGCCTCAATTTACCCATTGGAAAAACGGGGACAATAATACTCCCTTTCTCCCCACCTATGTCTGTTTAGATTGTAAGCTCTTGTCCCTTCCTATCAGACTAACGAATGGGGCCTCAATCTTGCATAGTCTGTATAAACTGCTTTAATATATATCATAAATAACAATAGCCTGAATCAAAATCCCAGCCTAATCTACATATACATACTCAGACACGCACATACGTTCAGGAACCCCCAAAAGGTTCTGCAGCAAACTATACCCACCGTTAGTCATGCAGTAGGTCAAAGGCAGGTGGCCAAGAACTGATGAGGATTTAAATAAGTTGGGTCTGTGGAGTTTAGATTTGTGCCAGATCTATAGATGCCCATCAACTATAGAAAGTACATTAAAGCCTCAATGTCAAAAGATCCTCCTCCACGCAGGCTGACAAGATAGTAATGAAATGACTCCAGCCATTTCACTCCAATTGCTAATTTATTCATAGCTTACTAGCAAACCAAAAATAAATAAATTAAAACCCAAGGTCTGTGTTAAATAGTCCTTTCAACTCCCCCATGCAATTCTGATGCCTACCGGTTTTATTTGCAACCTTTTGGATATATATCATGTGTCTCTCTCAGCTTTGGTGAGTCCAAACTGACTCAAGAGGAACACTGTTCTAAATCATTCCAGCAGAGCTGCTACTTAACATAAGTTCTGTGTCCGGCATGACATGGTAAATTCTGGTTTCTCCCCATTCCTCCAAAAGTTTCCTAGCATTTAATCCAGTCTATATGTCCCTCACCCCCATAGAAGCGAAGTACCTGCCATGAGTTAAAAGGTGGCAACATTATTATTAAAGAGCAACGAAGAACAGGCCCTGTTATTCTAGGGACTGCACAAACACAGAGTAGCAGACAGTTCCTTCCCCTTCCTTCTATGCCACTAAGGCTGGTCTGCACTAGAATAAAGTTTGTCCAGTATAAATGTGTAGGTTAGGGGTGTGATTTTTTAAAAAATATAATTATACTAGTACAACCCCTAATGTGGACATAGCTATATCATTATAAAGGTGCACTATACCATTATGCCACTTTCCAGAGTGGAATAAGCTATACTGGTATAAATACATTTATACTGGCATATGTGTCCATGCTAGGATGGGGGTTCCTATTTAACTGCATCACGACCTTTTCAAGAGAAACAATGACAACAACAAAACAGATACGGGAGTGAAGGGGAAGAAATGACAGGCAAGGGTGGGATGCATAAAAAAAGTCTAGGAGGTTGCCAGGATGGAACAGTATGAATGTATGTATGCGGTAGATGCTGGTTTTCTAGGATGGATAGCTATTTATTCCACTTCAATTCTAGTTAATAGAAGAACCCCATTTCCACAGCAATGCTGATGCTCAGGGAAATATGATGAGTCCCTCATATGCCCATGAAGCTGAGTGAGGTCAATGTTAAACAAATTCACTGCTGGTGTGAATGGGCACAGCTCATTCGAGGGCACAAGCTAGTGGTGGATTCACCACCAATTAACCATGGAATAGGATTTGAACTTGACGAATGCTGGTAGCAGGGTCAGCTGGAAGCGTGTTTAGCCCTGCATGGAAGGAGCAGTCCAGTAGTCAGCAGCAGGTGCTAAGCGAGCAGTTCATACACATGTCAAGCTGTGAAAGAGGGTCTGAAACCTGCTGATGGGTGTATGAATCGAAGGAGCTCTGAACCTCATGGTGCAGCGCAGAACTCTGCAGGTTCGGTCCAAGGTATAGGTAGGAAGGGGTGATATAGAAGTAAAGGAAGAAACATGAGCATTAATGTTAGCCAACACAAGTGCTAATCAAGACACAATAGAGCAAGGTTAGAGGGCATCAAGGATGGCATGCCCTGTCGTGACGCTGCATTGGAGCATTAGTTGGTCAATTCCTCTAAGATGGCTGTAGAGCAGTGGACCGGGATGCGGGCGTTTTGGGTCCTGTTCCCAGCTCTGCTGCTGAGTGAGCTTGGTCAGGTCACTTCACCTCTCTGCTCCAGCTTCCCCATCTGTCAAACGGGGATGATGATACTGCCCTCCTTTGTAAAGTGCCGCGAGATCCATTGATGAAAAATATGAGATAAGAGGTAGGTGGTATTATGATTATTGCTGGTTCAGGTCAGTCCCTCACTGTCATTTTTAAGGTATGAGGTTGGGTTTTTATGTTCAGTTCACATTGAGGGTTTTGTTTTTATCATTTGTAAATCTTGCCACCAGTTCCCGGACTATAATGCAGCCTTCCTTGAAGTTTCAAAGTTTTCCTTTTGAATCAAGGGTGAAGCTGGATAGCTTAGGAAGCCATTCCAGGTGCCACCCGGTTCAGGATTCTATAGCAAAACTTTGCTTAAAAACTCAAGAGCATTTCTAAGGCCTCTCTCTTGTCTTGAGATTGGGTAGAAATGCTAATTTTGAAAGGAGACGAGCAGTTGATTGTTCACCTCAAGCTACAATCCATTCTGCGTGTTGGCTCCACTTGTTTCAATAGAGGCAAATTCTGGATGTGACACACTTATGATCAATTATAGTCCACTGCACTGCTTTTTAAATCTAAACGTGTTACTTATTAAAAATGACAGAGATTATGGAGTGAGACTCCGATCCAGCAAAGAACATTCAAGCATATGCTTAACTTTCACCCAATATTCCAGTCTCATGATTTACATCTACTCTCTGCGTACTCTGTGTAGGGAACAAACACCATTACTGAATCAATAACACACACCTGGAGGACTAGAATGGGAACCCTGAGCCCTCATTTCTCAAACCAGTCATTAAGCACTTGAATGAAAGGAGATCTTACTTATTTGATCTTACTTATTTGGTATTAGTCCCTTAATTTCCGTGGGAACCAGCCACTAGAGAGTGATGTTGCATAGGCCAGCACATAAAGCCAATGCATTAGTATGCATGTATGCATATAGAGTGAAATAGGAGTTAAATGAGACTTGTGATACATAGGCCTGATCTGGCCCTCTGCAGAAGGGTGAATTTCACCTGGTAAAGCTTCCTGATTCTGGAGGCCACTCTATGCTGGCCCTGGCATGAGTTAGAGCAGCCTCGAGTTTGCTCTTACTTGCCCCACTGGCCTCGGGTCCCCATCACTGCAGCGTAGCTCTGCCATGTCCTGTCTCCACCTTTGACACTTCTCTTCTTCAGTGAATATGGAAAGGGTGGTAGCTGGTATCGGAAACAGTCGTTCCAACATCTCCCCCTGCCACCAGGGGAGTTTTCTGGCCATTTGAAGCCAAAATCTGGCCCCTTTGTGCTGATTGAGTGGGGGAAGGAGTTGGATCAAAAGTGAGAAAGTGGCTGTGAATTTAGCATAAATCTGTATAAGATCTTTGAACTATATGGCCCTGATCTGTACTGAAATAACCTCATTACAAAGGATGTAATTAAAATAGTTTAGCCACACAGAAACCGTCCATTCAGACTAAAGCCTGAAGCTTTGTGTTCATTCTCGGGTGCGTGCTGCTGGGTGTGCGCATGTTCTCGCACGTGCACTGGATTTGGCCTGCGAGACACTAGCAAGCGTTTCATTGCACATCTGATAAATGCAATCACAAGAATATTGCTTTTGATTTCTGTAATGATGAAAGCTAAAATGAATTTAAAAGTTTAACCTTCATTATTTTCTTTGTTTTCTTATGACAATATTGATATTAATTGAGATTAGGGAGCTATTTTTAGGTTTGTAAAAAAAAAATAATCTCATTACTTACTGGCACTGAATTCAATTGCCTCTTTGAAAAGCTTTTATTTTTTACTTACAACCTATTATACATTCATATACTTCTTGTCCCTAATAAACTATTAGGCTGTTCTATGCTAGGATTTCTCCCATGCCATTTGGTGCAGGCTATACTTACTCATAAATGTACGAAGATGTAATAGCTGAGATGATAAAATCCAGTGATTAAAATTAAAAAAAAAAGTCCAAGCAAGGGGAAGTCAGCTGTGGAATACCCACATTGGCAGTATTAGAGAATTTTAAAGACAGTAAAGATGGAAAAATGAAGATCCTGGCAACCAGAAAGCCCACAATGCACTTCACAGACTACGTGTGTGTATATAATATATATATATCAGCATACTTTGTTCTTTGGGTGAAATTCACCCCCATGCAAAGGCACAAAACCAGGACTATGAAGCACTTAAGTTCTATTTGGTGGGTGCACAGGGGTGAATTACACTTGTATACCATATTCCATCCAAGGATCTTGAAGCACTTGGCAAGTGTTAATTAATTAAGCCTTGCAATGTGCCTGTGAATCGTTATCCCAATTTTCCCTTCTGCTCATCTAGCAATTCCAGCCTCTGGGCCCTATTCAAAGCCTTCCCCCAACCCTCCTCCCTCTCCTCCTCTGCCCTGTTCAAAACTTTTTTTCCCCACTGCTCTTTTTCTTGCCAATCTGTTTCATACTGCCGCCCATCATTGTAACGACTGAGCATGTACCACTAGCAATAGTGATGTATCTGGCCCTTTTCCTTTCCGGGGTCAAAACTCTGCTTGGGTAGGGCTTTGGAGTGTCTTCTGGGTTAGCTGTTAAGGGTTTGGGGAGCGGGTGTTGGTACTGTGAATTTCACTTGTGGTGAGAAGGCTTTCTGGTGGCTTTGTGGTGAGAAGGCTTTCTGAAAGAGGATGGTCAGACTCTGGATTGGCCTGATCTCCTCTGGAAGACGGTTCGATAGGAATGGTGATTCCTCACTCGGAAATGCTTTGTCCTCTGCTCTCACACTCTTTGTCCTGAGCTATCTCCGGGCCTGTTCCCATAAAATCATCATGGGTAAAGTCTGCTGATAGTACTAAGATTGGGGGAATAGTAAGTAATTTAAAGGACAGGTCATTGATAGCAATTGGATCCCTTGGTGAGCTGGGCACAAGCAAACAAGATCTGCTTTAATACAGATAAATGTATACATACTTAGAGGACGACTCTATCCTGGGAGGGCAGTGACTTTGAAAAACACTGGGGGGCCATGGTGAATAACCAGCTACTTCACCGCTCCCCACTGCAGGGACCGGGGCCCACTCACTACTCTGACTCTCTGGAGATAGGAGTCTCCTGCTGCTTCTCCTTCACTTGTCTGCCCATGCTGCTTCAATTCTCTGGGCCCCTTCCCTGTGGCTCCAGCACCTTCACCCTCTTCTCAGGGCTTCCAGACAGCATGTCCCAGCAGCCCGCCAGGAGCTCCCCTTGCTCCCCAGTCCTTGCTAGCAACTGCCCTGTCCAACGTGCTACCTTCATGCAGCCCGCTAGGTACACAGTGCTCTCTCCCCGGTCCCTGCAGCTCTTCTTATATGGGCCTGTTCGGCCGGGATTGGCTGCTCCTCACAGCACCTTTCCTCCTGGCTGCTTCCCAGGCAGCCTCCCTCGGGCTCCATTAATCCTTTCCATGCCAATGTGGGGCAGATGCCCTATCATCGAAAAGCTGAGGGAGTATCAACTGAGAGAGCTGGGTCATATTAGACGACAAGATGTGGGATATGGTGGCCAGAGGGTACAAGAACTAGTAGTTATGGGAGAAAGACCACGAGGAAGACCTAGAAAAACGTGGTTTGAAGGAAGATTTGAAGACAGTTGATGTTGGCTTGAAAGACATACTTGACAAGAATGCGTGGGGAAGAAGAACAAGAGCTGCCAACCCTAATTTACAGGACAAGGCAAAGACAAAGTGCTAGTTGTCAGTTCCACCAGATAGAAACCCTACAGCCTTGATTCTAGCTTGTATCATGTAAACCAGAAGTGATTCCAGTGTGGTCAATAGTTACCCTGGTTGTAAAACCGGTATGGAAATAGAATCAGATTGCAAGAGTTGGGGCTTGTCTGCATAAGAAAGGTAATTCGGGGTAACTAAGGGTGAGCTTTTAAACTGGTTTTTAGTCAAACAGGTGCAAAAGGCTGTGTGAACATTCTTACTGAACCTTAATGCAGACTCATGTTGGTTTAGTTAAATGGATTAAGAGCAGATTTAAGCTAAACCAAATAAGTCACTCTTAAACCATGTCCTACACAGGGAACTTGCACCAGTTTAACAAAATTGTTTTTCAAGCCTGTGTCGTAGACAAGGCCTTAGGGGAAGGTTTAAGCTAAAACAAAATAAGGCCTGGTCTTCACATAAAACTTAAATCAATGTAACTGTGACATTCGGGGTGGGGGGGTGGAGGGTGAAAAATCACATCCCTGAGTGCTGTAGTTATGCCAACCTAACTTCTGAAGTACATGTGGCTAGGAAGAATGCTTCCCTTGAGCTAGCTGCCATCACTCGGGGAGGCGATGTTCCTACTGTGACAGAAAACCCCCCATACACTATGGCTGCATCTACAACATGGGGTTACGCTGGTATAGCTTTAGTCCCAATAGTGTAGACATGGACAAGGCCACTCTTAAACTGAAATAGGTGTGTCTAGATCAAGGTTTTTACTGACTGAAATAAACTCATTTTACTAAATCTGTGCAAATCAGTGTCATAGACAAGCCGTTAGTGACATTTGTGAATCTGTTCTATCACCAGTGGAAATCACATCGTACAGATGCTAAATCTAGACTGTCAGCTCTTTGGGATTGGGATTGTCTTTGTGTTCAGTATTTGTACAGATCTTAGCACAATGGGGTCCTGGTCTGTGACTCAGACCCTTAGGCACGACCACAATATAAATGATAAATTATAATAATAAATATATCCTCACATGAAGTAATTAATTTAAAACTTCTCAAAACTTCTCAAACGTCGCAAAAATGTTCTTGGTTTTGGTTTGTCTCTACAAAATATTCGAACCCATCTCTCTTATGGAGATTACTTTTTGAATATTTATAATCTCATATTACTCACGTTACATTTGTCACAATCTAGCTCTTGGGGTCTGGCCCATCTTTTTTGTTCAGTGTTTGCACAATGGGGTCCTAGTCTATGAGTGAGGCTGCTAGGTGCTACCATAATGCACCTAATGAATAATGTACAGACATAGAACGTTGGGGTTCTGGTCTGGGACAACAGCTCCTAGGCACACAACCACTGTCCAAATAATAAAGAATAACAATAAAATAATAAAATCACTTTCCAAAACTTAGAGTGAAATTCACTCCTATATAGAGGGTCCCAGGCCTATAGACCACAGAAGTTCTCAAAATAGACCTCAAGTTGTGAATAACCTTTTCATTGACCTTCTGCATGGGAGTGAATTTCATCCTACATTTTAAAAGTGTAGCAGTTTTAATATAGAAATGTGTTTCATTAAATATCCATCTCTTTTTTCAGTTTAATAAGCTGGTTATTTCTCTTGATCTTTGTCACATAATTTGAAAAATTAGTGCTGCAATAAATAGGTTTTGATCTTTGATTTGGTACCAGTGATTTCATTCTATGCAAAAATCTTTGCCGATGCAGCATTGAGGCTGAGAGTTCAATTAATTGCACAAAGGTCTTGATGTACAGAATTAATGTTACACCAGTCATCCAAACTTTGACCCCAGTTCAGTAAAGCATTATGCACTATGCCTGTTCAGAAAAGTATTTAAGCATCTGTTTAACTTTAAGCACATGCTTAAGTGCTTTGCTGAATAGATATGGACTGCTGAGTCAGAGACATGGGCATATGAGAGTCTTTGACTAGTGTTAGGTACCACATAATGAATGTGACTTCATGTTGAAGTTCCAAAAAATGAATAAAGCTGCTGCTATTTTTTAAGCTATTTACAGCTATCTCTGTCCTCATCAGCATACCCTATCACCAAAGGGATCATGTGGCATGTATAGGATAGTGACAGGTCTGTATTGCAGCAAATACAATTTGCTAGAAGGTCTATGGAGCTTTTTTGGGTCAGCAGCTCTGGAAGCAAATTTTGACTGGATCGGGCCCTTTCTGTCATTCAAGCACAAGAAGAGTTGTTTGTGTTGGAACAGAAATATGTGAACTCTTTTGTGTGTGTGTGTGTGTGTGTGTGTGTGTGTGTGTGTGCGCGCGCGTGTGTTTTGCTCTGCCAATTGCTCAGTTTGCTGGGAAACTCTCATACATTAATTTAGACAGACGGGGACTGATTTCCAGCCTGTTCTTAGCCAGGTGTCCTTTGCAGGCGCAGTCAGCTACTTAGTGTAGACAGAAAACTGACCTCTGAATTGCGCCCCCAATTATGATTTGTGCCAGTAAGTTCCAGGTGCATTGAGGGAGGATTTGCAGAGATTACTGCAACTTTGCTAATTTCAATGGGGGCATACATCTGGGCAGAACTCTGTTTATAATCTGGTTTTGTGTGTGTGTGTGTTTATGATCTGTGTATGCATCAATAGAGTTAACCCATATTTGTAAAATAAATTGGTGTCCAATAGTATTTCTCGCTGTTTAGTGTAATGAAAGATTCAAGGTCAAATTCTCCCTGTCACTCCAACGTAAAACCAGAGCGATTCCATTGGCTTCTGCTCCAAACTAACACCAGCATAACTGAGGGTAGAATCAGGGCCAGATTTATGAGCAGAGGACCCATGCAACCGCCGGGGGTGCCAGGTTCGGAGTGCTGTAAGGTATTCAACAGTTTAAGAAATGCGGGGCGGGGGGCGTTGAAGATGCTCCTCGCCTGGGGCACCATTTGATCTGTGGCCGGCTCTGGTTAGAATGTGGCCTCCTACATCATAATGCAATAGATGTGCACACGGGGCAAGATTGTGGAGAGCTGCAGAATGCCTACGTAAGCAGGCTTTATGCAGGTGTTATACCGACAGACCCCAGTCGTCAGCAGGCGCAATTGATCCTGGGACCTCTGGAGCTTAGTGCATGAGCCTCTATTGCATGAACTAAAAACCAACTGGCTCTTCCCTGAAGCTGTAGAGCAGACTCATTAACCTCTTTCTCTCACTCTCTAAGTGGTCTCGGTGCCACTAGAGGGGACAGAACACCACACCCTGGAGGGTGCCCCATACGGGAGGAAGGGGGACAAAATCCACCCTATGCTCCAACCTTGAGGGGTGCTGCAACTCCGAACGGGGTTAATGTCCGTCTGTGCTTCTCCCTGAGGCTCTCTGGAGGATCCAATGATCCTACCTCAGCTCCAGTGTTTTTGTCCATACTTGCCTACTCAGAGCACAATGGAACTCAGTTGCCCAGCTCAACAGGAGTGAGGGGGCCCATCTGTGAAGTCAGCCTGCCATCCAGGGCTACGATGAGCCATCCAGCATCGCAAGGCTTCGTGCAGGAGTGCTGCAAAGAGGCCAAGGTCACGTGAGGTGACTTGTGATTGTAACACTCTCTATAAATGAATTGCAGTTGTATGTCACTGAATTGGATAACTGTCCAGTTGGAATGGTCCCTGGATCCTAGTTATTTTGATTAAATATGTATCTGCCTAGATAACAACAAGGAAATGCATCGACACAGCCTGTCACCCCCAGGTCATTGGTTTGAATCCAGACTGCTGTGAACCCAGCCAAGGCTGGCCAGTGGCTTTTCAATGCTCTGTGTAACAATTATTTGGTGGTCCCAGTCCAGATCCTAGAAAACAGATGCGCACACATCACAAAACCACCGTCGTGACTGGCACGACTAAGCCACCTCAGTGACCAGCTTAGCAGAGGTGCCAAAAGTTAGAGATGTGCTGTGGACACTAAATTGTCTTCCCACTTCTCCCCACTCCACACCAGGAATAAAGCACATGGGCAGGACAGCATGGGAGAAGCTTGCATTGTTTCTGGCTATGCCGTACCTAGGATCTGGATAAATAGACAGGGCCATTCTCCAGATTGATCAATCTGGCACTTTAGTAAACACTAAATATTGGAGGCAAAAAAATGGATGCCTACAATATTGCACTGCTGAAGCGTTAGGAAATCTGGAGGCAGATTTTCAAGAGAGTTCAGCTCCCATTGAAGCATCAATATCAGAGGCGAGACATTCAGAATTGCAGAGGATGTTGCGTACATACTGGGGGGGGCTGAGCTCTTTTGCAGATCTGTCACTGCTTGTGGGTGATGAATACGGCTGGATGAAAATTTTCCATCGAAGCTTTTTCTGCCTCCCCCACTCCCACAATTCGTTGTGTTTTTCCTAAATGAAAATTTTCACGGAAAATTTTCACGGAAAATTTTTGTTTCATTTCAAATTTTCCAATTTTTTTAATGAAAAATCTTTTGTACATTCATTTATTTTACCAAAAACATAAGGAAATTTTGAAGGAAAAAATAGATATTTTCTCTGAATCTCCCAGGAAAAACAATTGGCATTTTTTTGACCAGGTGTAGTACTGAACACTTTAAAATGGGTCCTTATAAAAGCTGACCCTTTAAACATAGATACTTTGATAGTCAAGCCCCATTTCTTCTTTCTAGCCTGCTCTCTCTCCGATCTGGCCTTGGACTCAACCTGCGGCTCAGGAATTGAGCTGCTGCAGAGGTCGGTGGTGCAAATTTCACACCCCACCCCCCCGCCCCGCTCTTCATAGGCTTTGATGGACTTAAGCAGTGGTGCATATTGTGTGTGGAGGTAGAAGATCGTCATGCAAATTACAGAGCTAACCTATTGCATGAAATTGGTCACATTTCATATTAAATGTATGTAACGCATAGTTGATACTGGGTTAATAAGTGATTAATACATATGACAAGCGTGAGTTGTATATGTTATGCGGGATAATAATCATGTCAGATGCAGGTGTTATAGATGGTTGCAGACTCATTACAACCAACCTGTTGGACTCTGTAACAACTGATCAACTGCGTATTGAATAACAATAATACCTGGCTTTTATACAGCATTTTCGTCAGCAGATCTCAAAGTGCTTCATAAGCTTTCATGTACTTAGCCGACCTTGAGGAGGGAAGTGCCATTTTACAGATGAGGAACCGAGGCACAGAGGGGTTAAGTGACTTGCCCAAGGTCACACAGGAAGTCTGGGGAAGGGTGAAGGAATACAGGCTGGGTCTTCAAAATCCTAGGCTAGTGGCGTAACCACTGGACCATCATTCCTATTAATCGGTTATTAATCCTTTATAAATTATTTACAGATGTGCCCTTCATAAAAAGGGAAACCATTTAGTTAGTCTGAGCTTAGATGAAACTGAATGAGAACAGAGAAATAAAATGAAAAGGAGTACTTGTATCACCTTAGAGACTAACCAATTTATTTGAGCATAAGCTTTCGTGAGCTACAGCTCACTTCATCGGATGCATACTGTGGAAAGTATAGAAGATCTTTTTATACACACAAAGCATGAAAAAATGGGTGTTTACCACTACAAAAGGTTTTCTCTCCCCCCACCCCACTCTCCTGCTGGTAATAGCTTATGTAAAGTGATCACTCTCCTTACAATGTGTATGATAATCAAGTTGGGCCATTTCCAGCACAAATCCAGGTTTTCTCCCCCCCCCCTCCCCCCCCCCCCCCCCACAAACCCACTCTCCTGTTGGTAATAGCTTATCTAAAGTGATCACTCTCCTTACAATGTGTATGATAATCAAGTTGGGCCATTTCCAGCACAAATCCAGGTTTTCTTCCCCCCCCCCACAAACCCACTCTCCTGTTGGTAATAGCTTATCTAAAGTGATCACTCTCCTTACAATGTGTATGATAATCAAGTTGGGCCATTTCCAGCACAAATCCAGGTTTTCTCCCCCCCCCCGCAACACAAACCCACTCTCCTGTTGGTAATAGTTTATCTAAAGTGATCACTCTCCTTACAATGTGTATGATAATCAAGGTTGGGCCATTTCCAGCACAAATCCAGGGTTTAACAAATAAAATGTTCTTGGAGCTGCAGTGAGAGTACCAGTAAAATGCTTCCTTAGCAGGAAAAAAGCATGACCATTACACTCAGCCAACCAAACACAAGTAAGGAGTATTAAATTGTCATGATCAAAATCTCATTGGCTTCTCAAGGGATGAAGGCAGGACCCTGTCATCTTGCCGCCTCTGGATGAAATTATCTCCTGTGCAGAGGTCCAAAGCAAGGCTTTTTTATACCTCTTAAGCCTGGTTTTGAGGGCTTAAGTGCCTCAGTGGCCTTGTACTGTCCCCCTGCATAGGGGTGGATTCTCACCCATTCTTACAAATTAACCCTTTCATGGATGTCACACTGTGGTGAAGTATTTACCAAGCTTCTGGCCAGCGAGTTGCTGCGGTGGTCATTATTATGCCACCATCCCCATTATCTAAAATAAAAATAGTTCCTATTCGGGGAGAAATCAGCCAGAAAAGGAGTGTGAAACTGCTCCCTCTGTGGCTTGTCAAATGGGCTGAGTTACAACATTATAAACATGTTTAGTAAATCTTGTCTTGATTTAAAAATTGACATGGCTGGCATTCCCAAATGCCAGCACTTATATTTTTCTCCTTGGAAACATAAATGGCCATACATTAATGCACTAACCTAATATTGCCAGGCTTAGACATTTCCTCCTTTAATAACATTAGGAATAAAGACGAGTGACTTTTTAGCCTGTTGAATTGTTCCAAGGATGAAATGAATTGTAGGGCTTGAAATTTATTAACAATTGCCAGGTTTGAATTATTTTTATAGAGCTTGAGGCCCAATTAACTAACTCAAGGCTGATCTTCAATATAAATGATAACCTCCAACACAATTACTGTGCATGGGAGGAATGGAAAGTGGGTAAATGGCATATTATGTCTCGGCATCATTTTGAATTTAAAGGGTGAGATTTAATTTGAGAGGGAGTAGGGGTGTTTCATGAGCAGAAATGTTTTTTTTCTTAATACTTTTTTCAAATTGAATCCCCCCCCCTTTTTTAAAAAATGACTGTGATAAACAACAGGTGGCTTCCACAATGGTTTGTAACCAAATTGAGTTTTAACATCTTTTGGTGATTAGGGGGTCAGATCCTCAGCTGGTGTAAATTGGAAAGCTTCTCTGAAGCTCAATCTTTTAAGTTTGCTTAGAAGCCTGGGTCTCAGAAGATGAGGTTTCAATTGCCTGCTCTGCCACAGACTTCCTGTGTGACCTTGGTCATGTCACTAAGGGCTTGTCTACATGAGCGTTTAGTTCCAGGCAAGTTGGGATGTGAATCTATTCCTCTGCATGATGATTGTCTACATGGCCCTTGCTGATAAGCGTTAATAGTTCCTTCGAGAGCTCTGAAACTGGATTCGATCAGAGCACATTAACAGCTTGTTCATGTGAATCAGCAGGGTCCATGTGGACTGGTGGAGCGTGCCAGGGGAGTGCGGGGTAGGCATACACCCTCAGCTCAAGTGAACTAACTGTTTGTGCTTCAGTCCCCTGTGTGAACAATGGCTCTTTCCTGCCGAAAAGGGGTCATGGCATACATCCAAGCTTGTGAGGGTCTCATGTCATGGGGGTAAATAAATGCCTAAGATTATCTATTTGATAGCTGAAGCCTCAGGATTTAGCCAAATAAAAATATACCCTGGTACATAACTCGTGCCCAAATGACCCTTTGGGGGAATCCATTCCTTTAAATCCTCTCTGTTTTAATTTTTTGCAGCTACAGTGAAACCTGTCTTTATACCCTGCCAAGTGATTGCCAAAAAATAGCTGCTTGACAGAGGTGGAAACATACATACATCAGAATATCACTCAAGAATTTGATACTTTGGAATAGTTTTGAGACCGGAGCTAATTTAACGAGGGTGGCTTCTTGTGCAGGTTTCAGTATAATTCCTTCGGCTTTTGAATATCTCAGCTGCTTGTTTCCAGGCACAGTTTGGGTTTACCTGATTGGCTGAAGTTTTTAGAAAGGCATCAGAAGCATCTGTACTTGTGTGGGTTGCAATTTTCCAACCCATCCCTCTCACGTTTCTGCTGACTTCATCAAGTCAATCTCAAGCCAGCGACACTCTCCTGGTTGACACTTCTGAGTGGATAACATTCCTCAGAAATTTTACAGGGGAAAGGAGTGGGAAGGAGTAGGGAACAGAGCCCAGAGCGCCTCATAAACAAGATGAGTATCAGTCTAAAAATAAGTCTGATACCTAAATATCAGGTGATGGGCACATTCTAAATTCTGGCCAAGTTTTCTCTTATTTTTTTTATGAAATCGGAGCCTGAAGGTAGGCTCCTGCGCCCACATTTAAGCAAAGAGAGCCATTTTAAAATCAGGCAACTGTCTACTTAAAATGTTGGCTGCAGTATCGAAATGAAGGAAAGAAGCAGAGATGGTTATTTCAAGGGACATCCATTCTTTTAGTCCCTTTTGTATTCTTAATAGCATTGTAATGCTTTAAGAAGAAATATATATAATGGGGAACAAAGGTTTAGTTTCACACTGACTTCAGTTCTAGTCAGGTCTTTTTATCATGCCTGTCACCGTGATGTCTGACCCCCACAAAGGCAAGATTGCAACAGGAGCTCAGGAGAGCAGCTTGGCAGATGGTTGCAAGTATTTTTGTTAGTTTCTTTTCCTGTAAAAATTGTTAAAGAAAACCAGGTTTTTCAATTTTGTCAAACATTTTCTGTGAACATTTTGGGGTTGTGCTGAAAGAGTGAAACCCCCAAACTAAAACTTGGTTTTTGGCTAACAAAAAGGTTTCCTTTTAAAAGTGGAAATAAATCAGGGGTTGGTTGGTTGTTTTTATGTGTGGATAGGGTGTTTTACAAACACCTGAATATTTTTGTCCAAAGCAATTTGTTGTGGTGAAAATGTTTTGTTCTGACAAAATTCTAATTGTCAATGAAGAACTTAAGTTGGAAAAAAAAATGACCATCTCTGGTGCTGATTCATAGTTAACTAAAGGCGGATGGGTGCCTTTAGACCTTCCTTTCTAACGGATGAATGTGCATTTTTGCTACACCACACCAGCAGAGATTTTTTTAAAACAGTCTCCTGCCCAAAGGGCTGATAAGCTGATTCAGACTGTCTGAACTGGGTTCACATGATTGTCACTTAGATTTGACTTGGCTGAGTTCTGGTGGCACAAACTAAATGTATGAAGGTTATACATGTGACACAGTATCTGAAGAACTTGGATTTTCATGTGTTAGGAAGAGAAATAGTGAGAAATTGAGGTGCTCATAATGAGATTCCAGAAAGCTCTGGCAAATGCAACTGAAAAAGAGGTTATGTAGCTTGGGTATATTTTGAGGATATTCTTTCAAGCGATACAGTATTTTTAGAGGCTGTGGGTGTATTCCAAGGAGGCTGCATTGACTCATAATCACATTGATATTGTTGTGTGGGGGGAGGGATGGGGGATTGGTTAATCGCCCCTGTCCCGATTCAGTAAAGAAAAAGTGCCTCTTTATCCCCCATTATGTAGTTTTCAGTCAGAAAGATAGAGGAAGACATTGAGGGTCATAGTTTCAATAGGATCCAGTACAATTAATTAAGGTTTTTTTTTTTAATTAAATGTTTTGTGCGTCTAAAAATACTGGTTCATCTAAACCAAAACAGGTTCAGATCTGATTAATCTCCCGACACAAAAAACATGGGTGGGGGGAGGGAAGGTTCCAAATTGTGAAAACACTGAATTTTGACTTTTTAAAATGAAAAATTCATTTTTTTTTTCTGATTTTAAGCAACCTTTTGATTAAAAAATTTAAGCTAGTTAGACTGGGGGGGTTGAAATCAAAAGAATTTGACCCCAACTAAAAATATCTTTTTTTTTTTTTTGGTTTGTGGATATTTTTGAGATTTCTACTCTTCTTCCTAATTGGGGATGGGGGGGGGGAAATGGACTTTAGAAAATATTCCGGGGTTGTGAAAACCCATTTCCCACCCAACTCTTCCAAGCAGTGTCCACAGTAAGGACTGGAATTTCAGAAGAGTTCAGTTCCCATCGAGAGGCATCTAAGTAACAGCCAGATTTTGAAAGATGCTCAGAACCCAGATCATCGGAAAATGTTGCCACGCACTTGGACGTCTAAATGGTTTATTAGCCCTTTTGAAAATACAACCCCAAATAGGGGGCATTGAATGTTTGAAAACATGACCCTGAGCACTTTTGAAAATCCGGTTACGAGGGTTCGGTTAAGCTCCCTCACACGCGCTCTCTCTCACTTTCATACTGCCCCAGCCCATAGTATCCTGTTGCATTTTGTGTACAGTCAGGCCTTCAGAAGCTTGACCATATATTTTTTTTTGTACCTAGGCAATATTTTTCACTGCCCTTGAGGTGGAGAGGAATATACAGAAATATTAATAAAACAAAAAGACCTTGTCTAGTTTCTGGGGCACAGATGCCATCAAACAAACTCATACCGATATCCAGAGGAGGAGGGAGAGGAGGTCTGCAAACCCTTTTTATAAAAGATAAAATCATCGTTCCAAAATGAGTCTCTAGTTTGGTGTTCACAGACAGTAGATCCTAAATGACAAAGCAATGCAAGAACTGACCAGAGTAGCTTTTTTTTAAAAAAAAAAACTGGAAAAATATGACAGACTAGACAATGTGCCAGCTCAAATGTTTTAACTGACACGATTTTTAAATACAATTATGCCCTTAGCGTGGACAAGGAGAGTAATGTTTGCTGGTCTTGGTTAACCCAAGGAAGAACAGGGGCTTATCGTGATCAGCCGATATGTTTTCAGCATGACTACCTGTTGCTGTCTACACAAGGTGCTAATATTTTTAACATTGTTTTATTTGTAATGCATCAGTTAATACATTTTTAACATGACTTGTTTTCCCATAGTAGGTATGGCCAATAAGGATGACACCCAACCAAAGGCCCAACCAGGGTGTCAGAGCAATTGTATCACCCAGTGGTTCTGTCTGAATCTGTTGTGCTTTATGGCATGTTTCTAAGACGAGCTATATTCATATGCTTTTATAGCCTGATCTAAAGTCCGCTGAAGTAAGTGGGAGTATTTTCACTGATATCACTGACTTCTGGATCAGACCATCTGTGCTCAGGGGTTGATGTGAGGATGGAAGTGTGTGCGTGTGTGTGTGGTGAAATTTGGTTAAGGGGTGAGGATAGGCTGCTAGATTTGTGTCACGGTGGATTATGTTTTTGTAGCTACACTTGGGCTTCTTAAATGCTGTGTTAAAAGCAGCTAGAGCTGAGGTTAGGCATTTATAATTAATCAAATGAATTTATAAATTAAAAAAAAACCCAAATGCCTAAATAGGTAAGCAAAGTTTCAATTAAAAGCTGCAAATAAAAATATAAATAACAATAAAAATGAATTTTGGTGAATGTGACATTAACAGTGAAAGTTTTGGTTTGAAATAGGCTCAGAAGCAGCTAGAAACAAGGACCTTCCCTAATGGTTTGACCGAGGGTGGAGCATTCAGGCACTAAAGGCTTAAGTGTTGCGTTCCTCTCCTCATCCAATGTCAATTTAAATACCGCTTCCTCCATGCCACCCACGCCTGGTACTAGTATGATGACACCCATCTTACCCAGCACATGTGGGACTGAACTAGGGACCTCCTGAGGTACAAGCACGAGCTGCTATGTGAGCTAAAGAGCCAAGACTCAGTAGCAGGAGGAGGCTGTAACAGATTCATATCCTCTCAATGGGCATAATGTGGGGGGGGGGAGCTGTAACACATCCTCACAGGTGGGTTACAGTAGCTCCAGACAATAAAGCAGACATGAAACATATGATAGTGTTTGAGTCTGATCCTGTGCCCCTTGAAGACAATGGCACAGCTCTTATTGATTGAATGGTGCAGGGTTAGGCACTTAGGTCATACCTGTGCGTATAGTCCTTTCTGAGTTGTTGTTCAGATTATACCACTCTGTGAAAATATCAAGTCGTGGGCTTGAGCCACAAAGTTCTGATCTAAACCAAACTTTTCCAAAGTCTGAAGGGTGCTTATATTTGGTGTTCGAGGGCATTCTATTATAGAAATAGGGTGCATGGTGCACATGACGGTCATAAATAACCGCTCATTAATGTAAAGGCTAATGTAGTGCCCATCTTTAAAAAAGGGAAGGAGGAGGATCCTGGGAACTACAGGCCAGTCAGCCTCACCTCAGTCCCTGGAAAAATCATGGAGCACAGGTCCTCAAGGAATCAATTCTGAAACACTTAGAGGAGAGGAAAGTGATCAGGAACAGTCAGCATGGATTCACCAAGGGCAAGTCATGCCTGACTAATCTAATTGCCTTCTATGACGAGATAACTGGCTCTGTGGATGAAGGAAAAGCAGTGGACGTGTTGTTCCTTGACTTTAGCAAAGCTTCTGACACTGTCTCCCACAGTATTCTTGTCAGCAAGTTAAAGAAGTATGGGCTGGATGAATGCACTATAAGGTGGGTAGAAAGTTGGCTAGATTATCGGGCTCAATGGGTAGTGATCAATGGCTCCATGTCTAGTTGGCAGCCAGTATCAAGCGGAGTTCCCCAAGGGTCGGTCCTGGGGCCGGTTTTGTTCAATATCTTCATAAATGATCTGGAGGATGGTGTGGATTGCACCCTCAGCAAGTTTGCAGATGACACTAAACTGGGAGGAGAGGTAGATACGCTGGAGGGTAGGGATAGGATACAGAGGGACCTAGACAAATTGGAGGATTGGGCCAAAAGAAATCTGATGAGGTTCAACAAGGACAAGTGCAGAGTCTGCACTTAGGACGGAAGAATCCAATGCACCGCTACAGACTAGGGACCGAATGGCTCGGCAGCAGTTCTGCGGAAAAGGACCTAGGGGTTACAGTGGACGAGAAGCTGGATATGAGTCAACAGCGTGCCCTTGTTGCCAAGAAGGCCAGTGGCATTTTGGGATGTATAAGTAGGGGCATTGCCAGCAGATGGAGGGACGTGATCGTTCCCCTCTATTCGACATTGGTGAGGCCTCATCTGGAGTACCGTGTCCAGTTTTGGGCCCCACACTACAAGAAGGATGTGGAAAAATTGGAGAGAGTCCAGCGGAGGGCAACAAAAATTATTAAGCTGTTAAACATTGAGGGAAATTAACCATTGGAACAATTTAACTAAGGATGTGGTGGATTTTCCATCATTTTCCATCATTAAATCAAGACTGCATGTCTTTTTAAGACACCCAATAACTCAAATGGAAATTATGGGCTCAGTGCAGAGATTTCTGGTGAGGTACTCTGGCATCTGTAATGCATGAGATCAGAGTAGAGGATTGCCTTGGCCATTTCTGGGCTTAAAATCTATAAATCTATTAAATGAATCAGACAAGGATCTGGCCAAGGCCTTCAAAGTTAGTCTTTGTATGTTCTGTATGTGCACATGAAATTACTTATGTGAATGTAAAGACTGGTATACAGCCAGTTAATCTGGATATTTATTTGAGCTGGTTGAAATTTTTTGAATTTAGAATTTTTGATGAGATATGAAAATGAAGGAAAAAAAACGGGGATAGGTTTTTTTTTTATTTTTTCCCCCCCTCCACTTGTCAACCAATAAATGGTTGGGATTTTCAAAAGCATGGAAGAGAGTGAGATTCACAACCCCTACTGCACGTCAGTGGAAATCAGATGCCAACTGTGCTTAGGTGCTTTGAAAAAAATCTCACCTGATGGAGGTATTTGAAATGTTTTGAAATTTCCAAAAATCAGAACAAAAAAATCCAAAGCATTTTGATTCAGACATTTTTCCAACCAACTCTTTCTCCCATGTCCCGGTATTTTTAAAATCTGAATTCCATGAATTTTGCCAAATATAAACAGTGTCGCCAGCACTCAACATTTAATTTGGGGTCTGAAAATATCTAGGGTGAAATCCTGGCCTCACTGAAGCCAATGGGAAATTTTCCATTAAATGTATGTGGTCATGATTTTGCCCTTTGTATTTTCTTTAGAGCCCCAGCTGCTGGTGTCTGTGTGGCAATCTCAGCTTTATTATTTTTTTAAGAATAAATTCCTAGCTTTGTGGTTGTGGAGAAAAGCTTGAAGAGGTGACTCAAGTGCACCTCAAAGGCTCAGAACCAGAAGGCAAATACAAGGAACCCAAAATGTATTATTTTTCTTTTCAGTCTGGTGATTCTGAAACCAATCTCATGATTCTATTAATTATTTTTTTTTTGTGAGGCCTGACTTGTGAGTTTTGAACACTGGGTATTGGCAATACTGTGTAAATATTCTGTCTTTTGTAAAGGAGGTCAGGAAGAGATAGAAGGCCCAGGTACTTCATAGGCTTACTTATCTTTTGTTATTTACAATGTTGTAGCTGTGTTGGTCCCAGGATATGAGTCACAAGGTGGGTAAGGTAATATATTTTATTGGACTATCTTCAGAAGAGCTCTTTTTAGCTCAAAAGCTTGCCTATTTCACTGGTCCAATAAGAGAGATTACCTTACCCACTTTGTCACTCTCATATCTCTTGCTATCTCAGGGGGAGTTATTTTCATCAGGCTCAATAAAAGCGAAGCAGGGAAGGACAGAATGGTGAAGGGATTGAAGCTGACTGAGTAAAAGAAAAAGACATTTGAGGGATATGGAGGTGTGTGGAGATGACATGATCCGAAAGATGAGCAGAGAACATGTGTTCTGAACATGTGAACATGAGCAGAGAAGCTGTGTTCTGAACATGTGAACATGAGCAGAGAAGCTGTGTTCTGAATGGACGGGGCAGGAATGGTAAGAGTGTCAGAGAAGAAGCGCTCACAATAGTCAGATCACATGGATCTGACTAAGGCTAGGTCATAGAATCATAGAATATCAGGGTTGGAAGGGACCTCAGGAGGTCATCTAGTCCAACCCCCTGCTCAAAGCGGGACCAATCCCCAACTAAATCATCCCAGCCAGGGCTTTGTCAAGCCTGACCTTAAAAACTTCTAGGGAACGAGATTCCACAACCTCCCTAGGTAACGCATTCCAGTGCTTCACCACCCTCCTAGTGAAAAAGTTTTTCCTAATATCCAACCTAAACCTCCCCCACTGCAACTTGAGACCATTACTCCTTGTCCTGTCATCAGCTACCACTGAGAACAATCTAGATCCATCCTCTTTGGAACCCCCTTTCAGGTAGTTGAAAGCAGCTATCAAATCCCCCCTCATTCTTCTCTTCCGCAGACTAACCAATCCCAGTTCCCTCAGTCTCTCCTCATAAGTCATGTGTTCCAGTCCCCTAATCATTTTTGTTGTTGCCCTCCGCTGGACATTTTCCAATACACTACACTACAGCTGGCATCGAGACTCTGAGATCGATCCACGGGTGGTTGATTTAGTGGGTCTAGTGAAAACCTGCCAAATCGATAGCAGATCACTCTCCAGTTGACCTCTGTACTCTACCCACCACAAGAAGAGGAAGGTAAGTCAATGGGAAAGTTTCTCCCGTTGACCCCCCGCGGTGTAGACCCGTACGGTAACTCGACCTAAGGTACCTCAACTCCAGCTACGTTGTTCACGTAACTGGAGTTGTGTAGCGAAGATCGACTTACCACAGTAGCGTAGATATAGCCTATGTCCTGGTCTGCACTAAAAAATAAGGTTGGCCCAGCTATGTTGCTCAGGGGTGTGAAAAATCCACTGCAGGGCGTGTCTACGCTGAAGTACGATGGTGCCCCTGTAGTGGTTTAAGTGTAGACAAAGCCAGAGTGTGAGTTGACACTTTTTGGGTAAAGTAATTGGATGTGTACCTAGAACAAGTCAGGAATATTTTTCCAAAACCGGTTTGGTTTTGTTTTTGTTTATTGGCTGACTCGAAAAAGTGTTGGTACAAGGGGGAAAGGCTTTGAAATTGTCAAATCGTGCTGTTTCAACATGTTCTAAAGGAAAAGTTCTCTTTCTGGTCCAAAATGACATCTTGTTTTGAAATATAACTTCATTTATGCTAAAAAGAAATTAAAAACAAAACACAAAAAATGTCAAAATCTCAATAAAATGTTTCAGTCAACCCAAACAGAACTGTTTTTTGATTTGTTTGTTTGCAAACATTTTTGAGATTTTAGCTTTTTGTTTCAATTCATGGTGGCAAACTTATTCAGAAATCTCAAAAATTCTTGTGGGACAGGAAAACCATTTTTCTGTCCAGATCTAATTTTATCCTTGATGTCACTGCGAAGTTCCAAGTTGCTGACAGTTGCAATGTAGTGATAGGTGTGGTGGTGTTGGTAGATTTGTGATGAAATTTCTCTCTCCTCCTAGGCATGTTGTAAGGGTTATTAGTGTCTGTACAGCACTTTGAAGATGTAATGTGCCATGTAAGTGCAATATATTGTTTATTCCCTATTGTTTATTATTATCATTTCTTTATGAAATGAGATACAAACCATTAAGTTTAAAGGCTCAAGGCCAAACCTCCATGTGCCCTGACAGAATGACAAAAAACCCTAATCACAGCTATTATATTGATCAAAAGCTTAACTAAACAAATA
This sequence comes from Chelonia mydas, assembly GCF_015237465.2. NCBI lineage: Eukaryota > Metazoa > Chordata > Testudines > Cheloniidae > Chelonia > Chelonia mydas. Next base: position 8,975,229 of record NC_057859.1, on the reverse strand, counting down.
CAGAGTCATCAGTCTGGATGATAAAGAGTAGATTTCAGTGTTATCAGGCTCAGTGGTTATTAGTATTGATAATTTCTGCAGATTTCTGATAGCAGCAGGCAAGAAACCTTGCCATTTGGATTGGGATCAGCTGAGTACCTAAAACTTTATGTAAACTCTCTACCTCTTCGGTTTACTTAAATAGAATGGGAATAAAAACAGGCATTTTCATCTTTCTCATACAACTTGCTTCCTTTTGGGCTGGGCTTTAGGTCTAGTCAAAAATTGGGGTTCTGACTCAATTAAAATTTTTATGGGAAGAGTCTGCTTTCCTTGACATTTTTGGATATGATTTTTTTCTGTTGGTCAGAAAACTGAAAATATTTAGTTTAGGCCAAAAATATTTTGTTTGTCAACTGAAAACTCTTTTGGTTTTGGCTGAATTCCCAAAGTTTTCGAGGTGGGGTTTTTCAAAGGAAATCTAAAATGTAAACAAAATTATTTTCATTTTTGTGGAAGTTTTCAGCGGGGAAAAAAAAATTCCAACCACCTCTATTGCGAAATATAATGTGTGACAGCTTCTGGGAGTTTGGCTTCTGGTCTCATATGAAAGCGAGAAAAACAGACATCAAGAAAAATGAAAACTATGGGGAAAGTTTCGTAGGCTTTTTAGATTCTCCTCTCTATTCTCCATTCTCTCCACCCTCCCCCCCAAAAAATTAGATTGAGTTTTTGACAAACTGTTCGATAAATTTTTCTTAGATAATTGTATGTACTAAACCCCAGTGCCCAAGACTGTGGCCTTGTCTATATTAGAAATGTTTATCATGCTTAAAAATGACCTTTAACAATGAAGTTAGCTAACATGATGCTGACCATGACTTTGTTGTGTGTGTAGACATGGACAAATTGTCTGTAGCATCATGTCACCTGTTATGGTTAAACCATTAATCCAGTAGGGTGGGTCCCAGCATCAGATTAGCTTACTTGATTGATAAAAATCAAACATGGTAACATTTGCTAATGAAGATTCATCTAAGGTGAGAGCCTGAAAGGAGATTTGTAAATCGCCTCATGTCTTTATTCCAGGCCAGAATTAAAACCTGGATCAAAACTCCCCTGAACTTTGAGATGTTGGGTCTGGATCAGAAATTTATTTGTGTCTATCTCTAGTTCTTACTGGAGCTGTTTCCCCATCCCTAGTTACTGAGGGCCAAATCTTGACATCTTTAATTAGGCATAGATCCTGCACTTGACTTTGTGTGAAGTGAGGAGGTGGGGTAGGAGGAGGGAGGCACCCCCCTTGACTTCATCTGGAGTTGATTGCAGGATCGGAACCTCAGTTTTTACTCAGGCAAAATTCCCATTGGAGCCGGTAGTCAAACTGGAATAAAGAGCTCAGGGTTTGAAAGATACCTGAATTTTATTATTGTTAATAGTAGTGGAATTGCTAATGGCCGCATCCAGAGCCTCCAGGGAAGATCAGGGCTCCATTGTACTGGGTGCTGTATAGACACGTAGGCCAGTATTTTCAGAAGACTTCAGTATCTACAATTGAGGACAGATTTTTTTCTAAAGAGCTTGCTTCCCTTTCAGCCTCATATATAAGTGGCCAGATTTTTCAGAAAGGTCTGCAGGTTGGGTGCTGAGCTCTTTTGAAAATCTGTCTGCAAGTGGTCACAATGGGGGATACCGGGCCCTGAGCACTTGTGAAAATCTGTGTTTTAGGTAGGTTTCTAAATAGGAGCTGAGTTCCTTTGAAAATCTGACTCATAGCACGAGTTTGTCTGTTACAGGCTGACACTGGTCCTTAAGAGGGAAGAGGCCAGCGCACCTGCGACTGTTCAGTTGACCTGAGGGGGGAGGGATAGCTCAGTGGTTTGAGCATTGGCCTGCTAAACCCAGGGTTGTGAGTTCAATCCTTAAGGGGGCCATTGAGGGATCTGGGGCAAAAATTGGGGATTGGTCCTGCTTTGAGCAGGGGTTTGGACTAGATGACCTCCTGAGGTCCCTTCCGACTCCAACTCTGATATTCTGTGACCTCCAGTTAGTCTTAAGTGAAGGCACTTGGTGGGCCTGGGAAGGGAAAGAGCCTGACGACTGAGTGGGTCAGTCCAGGAGGTTGGCAGGTGAGAGATGTGGAGATCAGGAGATTGAAGGGAAGTCTCTGGGGAAAGCTGGAGAGAGCAGGAAGAGAGAGGACTTTATCAGGAAGCCGGTGGATGGCTAGGCTGCTGGCCTTCCTCAGCCAGAGAGCCCATGTCAGGAGGTTGGAAAGGTCTGGGGGCTAGGAAGCCAGTGGACGGCTAGCCTGCTGACCTTCCTGAGCCAAAGAACCCAAAACAAGAGGGTTGGTGCTGGAGGGCTAGGACTCCCAGGCAGGGAGCAACACTAAGGGAATCGCCCTCACAGCCGTCCTGAGTGGGGAGGGGCTGCAGAAACCTGAGCCCAGAACAAGGGGTTGATCCTGGAAGGGATTCCCTGAGCAGGAGTAGGACTCACAGGCAGGGAGGTCTGGGGCAGTGGAACGCTATGAGGTGTTTTGTCATGGGAGACCTGACATGGGGCTGCTGCTGCTGGGGAAGAGTCATGAGAAAGAAGCAAACCTGGGAGCTCTCAGGAGATAGCCTGGAAAGTGGAGGCCTAGAACAAGGGCAGAGCCTGGGAAGAGACTGGAGACGCACTTTCAGGAGGATGAGCTGGAAATAACGACCCGGGAGGGGGCATGGAAAACTGCTGTGAACATGTCGTATTTTGGGAGGGATGGTTTTATCAGGAGGGTTCTGTGGACTACTGAACATGTACAGCAAGACATTACGTCCAGAGACGGGCTTTGTATCAGACACTGAGAAATTGTGATCCTTTCATGCGCAGAAGAAAGGGGAAACGGAAGCAGTCACCCTCGTGCTGTGGCACAGGGGGGGCACCCCAGGTGGGGGCCACCCTATGACTCTGTCCCTCCCCTTACATGGAAGGTGTATGAGGCCCTAAGTAGACATGGTACACAAAGGGTGGGAGGGGAAACATAGTCACAGAAGTGATTCATAGAAGTGTTATAAGCAAGTAATTCATAGAATATTAGAGTTGGAAGGGACCTCAGGAGGTCATCTAGTCCAACCCCCTGCTCAAAGCAGGACCAATCCCCAATTTTTGCTCCATTTCCCTAAATGGCCCCCTCAAGGATTGAACTCACAACCCTGGGTTTAGCAGGCCAATGCTCAAACCACTGAGCTATCCCTAATTCTTCCATGTGCCCAAGGGCACACAGCAGGTCAGTGGCAGAGTTGAGAGTAGGAACCAGGTCTCCTGAGTTCTGGTCCAGTGCCCTATCTGCTGCACCACACTTCTTTTGAATCTGAAAAAGGTATGGGGACAGGGGATAAAGTATAAATAACTATGCATCTCCATCCCTGCACTGGATATTGAACTTTGTATTTTTCTGACAAAAAGCAATTAACCTAGTTAAGGGGGGTGGGGGGGGAGAACATATTTTCAATATATTTACATTGTAATGTGGCACTTCGAATTAAATTCCCTTTATGTGGATGATTGATTTGTATATTTCACAGGCCCTGCCTGGCCCCTTTAAAATCACTTTCATTTTAGATCTCCAAGTATCCCCTCCTCTCCCCTCCCCTACCCCTCTTCTCCTGCTGAATAAAGAAAATAGAACAATTTATAATTTGCACAAGAAAATTTTTCAGGTTAGAAGGATTTTTTTTTTTTTTTTTAGAGCATGCAGCTTGCTAAATCTGCAGGAAACAGGTGTTTTATTTAGTCTTTTACAGTCACTGCAAGAAAACCATGGCATAAACATTTAATAATCTAGGCAGGGAGATGGGGTAGGGGGCGGGAGGGGGGAGAAGCAATCTGTGTCTTTAATTTTCTTTTCTGAAAGGGGAAAGTCTGCATAGCAATGACAGGATCACTTGTTCATGCCTTTAATGTGCGATCTGTTTTCTCCAGTGGAGGGCACTCAGTGTATCGCAAACTAGAACATTAGCACCAACAAGCTCCAGAGCATCATCACTCTCTGGAAAGCCTTCTGAATTAGACAAGAGCTGCCTCTCAGCACAGCTACAAAACACTTTAAACCTGACCAGCTAAATGGATAAACCTATCCTGCATAGCTTTTAAACTGGGCTCGTCTTATACAGCACAGGAGGCCTGTCTGCTTCAAGAACTGGAGAGCTGGAAGATGGATTGCTGTGTCTGGGAATGGCAAAAGGCAGCAGAATAAGGGATGCTAGGTACCGGGGAAGATTTTCTTATTCCTCCCAGAGAAGTTGGCTTACCTTCATGGTGTGCTATTGCTTTTACGTGCAGATTGCCGGTTAATGCTATTTGTCCTCTAAAGACTTACACAATGGCTCTGAGAGCTTAGGGTCCCCCCCATCTCCTCTGTACCCCCATCCCTGGTTCTGTCTTCCCCACCCCCATCCCCTTCCCCATCCCTTCCTTCCCTCATCCCCAAAATTCTTGCTTGTCCTCTCTAGGGAACTTTGTGTGGGTTACTGGCATGCACGCCGGATGGTGGTGATGTGACGGGCAGCTGTGCTGTGACATGAAGGTTGCAATGGTTTAAAGAAAGGAGACCAATTTAAAAAAAAAAAAAAAAACACAAAAGCAAGAGTGAGACAGAGAGGAGAAAACAGCTGGAGGAAGAAAAAGGGGAAACATCTGTGGATGACAAAAGGATGGGTAAGTGAACTTTTGCTGTATCCTTCTCAGCACAGTTGCAACTGTGCAGTATATTTTTCAGTCAGATTATTTGCTGTTCAAGAGGGAGAACAATCTAAACAGCAGCAGTGCATTTCTTTGCCAGGTGACTCACTGTACTTGCTATTGTATTTTTAGATCATGTTTCCCCCTTCTTTCCTCCTGCAGTCTTTTTATATGTAGTGAATTAAATGCATGCAGTGAGTTAGGGACTGTACAAAGTACATTCACAATCTATACAACCCACCCACACACCTCTATATACATAGATAAGTACACACACACAAACACACACACACATATATATCCATGAGAGATACACATAGGATTTCTTCTGGATTTATATTCATATTAAATAAGCCTGTAGATCTCCTATGCAGGCTGTCAGGAAGGATGTTTAACACTTTGCAGCTTGTGAGGAGTGTGTGTATGTGTGGGGGGGGGGGAGGAAGGGGGGGAACGGGTAATGGATTTTGTTGTATAGGTGGTTTTGAAAAGGCTCACTGGATATCTGAAATGATATCCCTAATGTAGCTGCTAGATTTCCAGCAGTCATTTGCCAGTCTTATTTTTTCAAGTGTGACAGGTTTATTTCCCCCACCCTCACTCCAGTCTATAATAGCTCAAACATATTTCTGGGCTGCTTTTGGCACAAAAGCAATAGTGAAAGATCAGGATTTAAATTAAAAACCTAGCCATTAAAGTGAAAGGCAGAGACACATAGTCAGGGGCTTTTTGGATTAAGAATTCTTGCACTGATTGCCTCTTGGTTTAAAATTGGACCATAAAAGCAAATAACTGCAGCACAGTATTTGAGTGTATGTGTGTGTCTGTGTGTGTGAGAGACAGACGCGCACACAAATAAGAAAGCCACTATTTGTAGAGGAGATAAATTCTTCTGATGGAAGAAAGCAGCCTAATTGTGAGTAAGATTACAACTCTGAGGAGAGCCGGTGGTCCCAAAATTATTACAGCCTTTGAGAAAGTGTGTGCGCCTCTGTGTGTGTGTGTTGGATTTTCTGAGACGTCTTCTCATGGTTATTCAGAGAATGTAGAAAATGTGACTATGCTCGCATAACAGCATTAATACCAAATAACCAATCTGATATCTGAAGTGCAAAATATTAAAATCAGCAGCAGTGAGGCGAGGGATTCAGATTCAAATTTCACTCTTTAAACTTTGTAGTTTTTGCTGCTCTTAAGGCAACATTCCTATATAAGTTTATATATATTTACCTACAGTGTATACAATATACACATATATAGTGTTATACATTTATAGATATAAGCTAAGCGTGAATAAATATGCACGTGTATATATATTTTAATCACAATCATTTTATTATGAAATATGCATGTTAATGTAACTATCAGCATGATATCTGGGTCCGGGACAAATGTTATATGATATAGATACACATCTCTGTTTGTGTGGCGTGTGCATGTATGGAAATGAGAAGTCACTGAAATGCAGTCTCAGAAGTATTATTCAGAACGCTGTTTGGAAACATCTCATGTTCCATTATGCAACAGACACACATTATAAAGGCAAGGGACAAAGTTTATTATATATTGATCCACTTGCGGTAGCTCTTATTTTATATTAATTGTTTGGGATTGGACTACGAAAGATTTACCTGCAGTTGGGTTTATTAAGGACCATTTTACTTGTTGAACTACCACAGGCTGTGTCTCATTTCCTTTTCCGATAGTACTGTACAGTGAATTCAGCACAGTGACTTGACAAATATGTGTATTGCTGAAGCCTCAGCTTCTAATGATAAGGCGATACCAGCTACGAAGAGTGCTGAGGTACAGGAGAACAAGTGACTAGGAAATGGGTTCTCAGTCATCCTAAGGGGTCATAAATCACACAAAAGTAATTTGAATAACAAGAGCAGTGGGGGTGTGAGGGAAGGTAGGATAGGAACTCAAAAAAAAAAAAAAAAAAACACCAGACAGACATACAACGAACATTGCAAGAAAGGAGCCAAACGGGTTGTCTTCAAATTAACTGTACCACTAATGCCTTAGCAGAAACCCCATTGACGTTAGTAATCTGCTGATGGTTTATTTTAATAGCTTTACACTGGACATTTGTCTTCTTTTTAATATTGTAGGTTTCCATTTAATTAAGCAGCTGAGAGGCATGAGTGTGGTGTCCGTGCTGCTGCCTACGGTGCTGTTTCTTATGCTCGCAGGGGCTCAGCGAGCTTGCCCCAAGAACTGCAGATGTGATGGCAAAATTGTGTACTGTGAATCGCATGCGTTCAGAGATATCCCTCAGAATATTTCTGGAGGGTCTCAAGGCTTATCGCTACGGTACAACAGCATCCAGAAACTTAAATCAAATCAGTTTGCAGGCCTGAATCAGCTCATATGGCTTTATCTTGACCATAATTACATCAGCTCCGTGGACGAGGATGCGTTTCAGGGGATCCGTCGGCTGAAGGAATTAATTCTGAGCTCCAACAAAATTACCCATCTGCACAACAAAACATTTCACCCGGTCCCCAATCTCCGCAATCTGGACCTTTCTTACAACAAGTTGCAGGTGTTGCAATCTGAGCAATTTAAGGGCCTTCGCAAACTCTTGATCTTGCACTTGCGGTCGAACTCGTTGAAAACTGTGCCAATCAGAGTTTTTCAAGACTGCCGAAATCTCGATTTTCTGGATTTGGGCTACAACCGTCTGCGGAGTTTATCCCGTAATGCTTTCGCTGGCCTCTTGAAGCTCACAGAGCTCCACTTGGAGCACAATCAGTTTTCGAAGATCAACTTTGCCCACTTTCCACGCCTCTTCAACCTCCGCTCCATTTATTTGCAATGGAATAGGATCCGGTCTCTTAACCAAGGGCTAACATGGACTTGGAGTTCCTTGCACAACTTGGATTTATCGGGGAATGACATCACTGGGATAGAGCCTGGGACCTTCAAATGCCTGCCCAACCTGCAAAAGCTGAACTTGGATTCCAACAAACTCACCAACATCTCTCAGGAGACTGTCAATGCGTGGATCTCGCTAATATCCATCACTCTGTCCGGAAATATGTGGGAATGTACTCGAAGCATTTGCCCTCTTGTTACTTGGCTTAAGAATTTCAAGGGAAATAAAGAAAGCACTATGATATGCGCGGGCCCTAAGCAAATCCAGGGCGAAAAGGTGGGCGATGCTGTGGAAACATATAATATCTGTGCCGAAATCCAGGTTGTGGTCACTGAAAGATCATACCAGCCACCTAAAACTCCCCAGAGACCTCTCTTTATCCCCAAACCTACCATTTCCAAACTGGAAAACAATCAAATGACCTCTGTGATACCCACTCCTTCTCCAGACTTACCTACTCCTGGAGCAGAACCAGAGTATGAGCATGTTTCCTTTCATAAAATCATTGCTGGGAGTGTCGCCCTCTTTCTTTCAGTGGCTATGATTCTGTTGGTTATCTACGTGTCTTGGAAGCGGTACCCAGCCAGCATGAAACAACTGCAGCAACACTCTCTCATGAAGAGGCGCAGGAAAAAGGCCAGAGAGTCCGAAAGGCAAATGAACTCCCCTTTACAGGAGTATTACGTGGACTACAAGCCGACAAACTCTGAGACCATGGATGTATCTGTTAATGGATCTGGGCCCTGCACATATACCATCTCTGGCTCCAGGGAATGTGAGGTATGAACCATGATCCTCCTAAAACCATTTCAGCTGCTGAGAAGGAGAGGTAAATGTTTGAAGCTCTTGAGGTGTTTCTAATCACAAGAAAGATTAATGAGCCTTTTTGCTTTTGGGTTTGCTCAGTGTGAAAGGTTATTTAATTAAATTACAACAATCAGGGAAGTGACGGCTATTTTCAACAGTTTAAACTTGAGAGAAGTTCATTCAAGGATGAGATTAAGTTGGAATAAACAGCCATGTTAAAGGCATATGAGGCCTGATTCTCCTCTTGCATGTACCCCTTTTACACTGGTGTAACTCTATTGGCTTTACGAGAGTCACTCCCCAATTGGAGGGGATTAAAGCCCCTGCTATTTAAGAGAGTGCAGATAGACTAGTAGTATTAAACAAGTGTTTATATCAGAGTTTATGCCAGATCGCATCACAAAAATGGACTCATAAAGATGATGCTGTTTAAACTTGTTACTAGCATTTCCACATTTGGTCCCTGATTCAGCAAACCACATAAGCACAATGGCACCATTATAGTTAAGCACTGCTTAACTGCTTTGCTGAATAATGATGGATTTAAGCACTTGTTTATGTGCTTTGCCGAACTGGGGTCGTGAAGAAGACCCAAGTCAAAAGATACGTTTGCAAGTGCCTGATATTTTTGCCATAAACTTTCAGTGGATACGCCTCAATTGTGGTCAAGAGAGTTGTACCCTCTTACGCCAGGTGTCACTTCGGTTCTGAGTGTTCGGTAGATACAGGCAGGAATAGCCATCATTGTCTGTTTCCCAGGTTCTTTAACTTTGTCAGCTTAAAGTTGAGCTGTCAGACATTTTCTGTAACTATTTGAACATGGATAAATAGAAAGGGGGGTTGCTTTTGATCACCGCTGCTCATTTATACAGGGTAAAAAGGATTTCTGCAATTACAGTGTGTCCTATTAGCAACTAATACTTGGTAACTTAATGTTGTGTGCGCTCTACTGGTATTAAAACAATGGTGGCCCATTGTTGTTATGGAGACCCGAACAGAAAACGTTAAGTGTGTATTGTGCCTGATTCACATCCCTCATATTTCCACTGACGTCAGTGGGTCAGGTTGAAATCAGAAGACAGTTTGGCCAGTCTCTTTGAAAACCAGACGTGTTTAAAGATTAAGGCCAAGTATTTTTTTTAAAGTCGATAGTGATTTTGGTGACCAACTGGAGATACTTTCCAAGGGCCTGATTTTTAGAGGCTAGTTATTCCACGCTTTCTGGAAATAGCGCCCCTTTATGGTGTCTCAAGTTGGGCATCCAAAATCACCACTTGCTTTTGGAACATGTTGGCCTAAAAGAGGCTGATGAGAAAAAGTGAAAGGCTGTGATTTGTGGTTATTTTTCTTAGAGCAAGATCCCTGTTGAAAATGAATGACCTGTTACATCCGTCACTGCCATCAAAAGTAATTGAGAAAGAAGGTGCAAATTCTGCTGCCAGCAACACCGGTGGAAAACAACTGAAGTCAATGGAATTACTCTGGGTTTGCACTGGGGGCACTGGGAGTGCAATTTGACTCACAATGTCTAATTCTGTTCTCATGCAGGTTTTATACCTGTGTAGTTCCATTAACTTCAGTGACGTTCCTTTTTATTTACACCAGGGTAACTCGGAGGAGAATTAGGTCCCTCTAAGGCATGATTCAAAGCCTATTGAAATCAAAGGAACTACTATAATGGCGTCAGTGCATAGAAGATGCTATCTATATTTTAGGTTTGAAAATAAATTATACTGGTGTGAAATCATGGCATCCAAACTGAAAGTTGTGGGTCCTCTCTGGGCAATTAACACAGTGTTTATATGGCATAATTTCTTCATGCTGCAGTTGATCTTAATGGAAAATTAAAGGCTGAGTCAGGCCATGGTGAGGCTGCTATAAACCAAACAGAGGCCACCTGCTTGCAATACATTGTTTTAGTATCTGTTTGATACAATTGATTGCTTTGCTAAAAAAAAAAAAATAATTTAAGCAAGATTTTCAAACCATTTGCCTTGCCAGTGTTTCTTATAAAAGATGGCAAAGGCAACATAACTTTTGACAACACATTTTCAAATCTTATCCTGCAGTTAGAAGGCTTTGATAACTGAATGTTCATAATCAAACTATAGACATTCAGAGGCATAGAAGCAGTGATGACATTTAATTGGAACATTTGCACTCTCTTTAAATGCAGTCTCACGTAGTGAGCTAGATTTTCAGCTGCTGAAAGTCAATGTAGCTCCACTGCCCACAGTAGCACTACAAACGTTTTCATCCGATGAGGATCTGGCGCTGTAACTTTTGTGTTTTAGTTACGAGAGAATGTTCTGAGTCCTAAATGTGTGCACTGGAGAAGTGTAGATTTATTGGACCAGATTCAGGATGTGACCTATAGTTTTCCATTTGGATATAAGATAGGATGAATATTATGTTCTTCGGGCTAAATTTTGCTCTGCTACACCATTGCAAATCTGGAATAACCAGTAAGTTCTGATCTGAACCAATGTAAGTGGGAGCAGAATTTGGCTCTGTATATCGAGGACCATTTAAATGGAAGTCAGGGCTTACAAGGCCAAGAGGGAAAATGTTAGCCAGCTTTAGCCAGTGTTTCCTGCTTAGTTGGGTGAGTGATATTTTTTACCGCTAAATAACAATCCAGTCTTGAAGAATATTGAAGAGGAAAAGTGCAGAGGAGAATCCAGGGTCAATTTGGTAGAGGAACTGTCTACAGGCCAGACCCTAGCTGATGTAAACTGGTGTGTTTCCATTAACTTCAGTGGAGCTAGGCTGAAAATCTTGCCCTGCATTCATGGTGAGACTTGTTATTTCAGCCAGGGTTGACCGCAGTTAATCACATGGGTCATGATCTTCCAAAGACATTAATAACCTTTGTTCATGTGAACGGTCCTATTCTCAATCTCTCCTTAAAGCTCCCCTGTGCTGTGATACTAACAACACACTAGACAATGGCTGGGCAACTGGTGTGTGGCAGCCACTGCTTTTCCTGCTACTCACTAATGTCTTGCTGTTGTCATGGGCTCCAACTCTCTGTTTCTTACATCTCTTCTTGTAGCTATTGTCTCTCGTCCTATACTTGGATTGTGAGTGGTTTGGGGTAGGGGCTGCCTTTTTGTTATTGCCTTTGTAGCGCCGAGTGCCCTGGAGCACCATTCTCTGACTTCAGGTGCTACTGCAATGCAAATATTAAATAATAATTTGCTTCAGTGCTTCTGCTCATGTGAGTAAAGTTAAGCGTGTGCATGTTGGCAAGGTTCAGGCTATAGACTGTGTATTCTGTGGGCCTGATAATCAGCTGGTGTTAATCAGTGAATCTACATTGAAATCCATGAAGCTACTTCGGTTTACAGTTGCTGGGAATCTGGCCTTGTATTTTCACAATGACTTATTGAACACTCGCTCAGGGAGACATTAAAGCACCTGATCATCGAAGACACATGTAGCCTCCATAAGCCCTTCCTCGGCTTGGATTTAACATTCTTTGTCTCCATAGCTACCAGGTTCCATTTGTAGAAGGGTAGATATGCACCATGCAGTACTCATAAATTGGAAATAAAAATCACAGTATATTAAGCAATAAAAGGTTTCATAATTGGGGGGAAATGGGAATGGAATATATGATTAATAATTAAATACTCAGGCAGATATATTTCTGAAAGGGCCCCTATTTTGTAAGGGAGAGAGAGTCATAAATCAGGGCTATCATTTCCCACAGGTCTGACTGGCTCATTCCATGTGCCCAAGCTCAGCTTTCGCGAAGAAGAAAGATTTAGAGGGAAAAGAAGGTCAAGCTCTCATAATAAAGTGCTAGTATTTTGAAGGACACATTGAAGTTGCTCAACGTTTTTTATTGATTTTACTATTTTTTTCCTTTAAATCTTTGTCTGCCTCCAAAAACCCTTAAAAGCAAAAGCAACCATCTCCGCACTTGAAAAATGTGTGTGCTGCAGGAAGGAAACGATGAATTAACGACCTCGTTGCATTATAACACGGGGAATGTGCTGGCATGTTCTAACACTGGGAGTTAGAAGATGATTTCCAAGACTGGGCTAGGGTTGTATAGGCTCTGTCGGGTCACCTATTGCTTTTGCTGTACGGATCCCATAATTAGACGAACCCAGCTAGACTACAGATACAGACGCCATATTTGCTCATACATAACTGGCACTGACACAAGGCACCTGGGTACTCATTTAGGCCCTAACGTAGCAGAGCAATTAAGCAGATCAGGAGATGCATTGACTCCAGCAGGACTATTCACACCCTTAAAGCAGCTCATGTTCTTAAGTGGTCGATGGAATCAGGACCGTATCCTGTAAATAGGGGAATAAATTGCATGGCCACATTTTCAAAATGGCCTTTTTTTGTTTAAGCGAAACAAGGAGAATTTTACCTCCAGTTTTACAAATATAGATCCAAATTCAAACCTCTTATAAATGGGTGAAACTCCACCGGGATCAATGGTATATAATTAGTTACACCTGGCCCAAAGTGTTCCACTTAGCTGTCTGGCAAGGCTTATGATTTTGGCTCCTACCACTCTGTTAGCAGACTGCAGCTAGCTTCCTTTGGCATTTGCATTGAACACCTGTGTGTGCACATACTTCATCTCTCTCATTTGTACGCTACTGTTCACACCTCTACAGTGAAAAGGCAGTTTTCTCAGCCAAACTGTGTGATGATGCACATAGAATCATAGAATATCAGGGTTGGAAGGGACCTCAGGAGGTCATCTAGTGCAACCCCCTGCTCAAAGCAGGACCAATCCCCAACTAAATCATCCCAGCCAGGGCTTTGTCAATCCTGACCTTAAAAACTTCTAAGGCAGGAGAATTCACCACCTCCCTAGGTAACCCATTCCAGTGCTTCACCACCCTCCTAGTGAAAAAGTTTTTCCTAATATCCAACCTAAACCGCCCCCACTGCAACTTGAGACCATTACTCCTTGTCCTGTCATCAGCTACCACTGAGCACAGTCTAGATCCATCCTCTTTGGAACCTCCTTTCAGGTAGTTGAAAGCAGCTATCAAATCCCCCCTCACTCTTCTCTTCCACAGACTAAACAATCCCAGTTCCCTCAGCCTCTCCTCATAAGTCATGTGTTCCAGTCCCCTAATCATTTTTGTTGCCCTCCGCTGGACTCTTTCCAATTTTTCCACATAACATAACATGTCCCATGCAAATACACACTGAGATGGAACCCTGCTACAAAAAACAAAACAAAAAACCCACTTCTAGCAGAAGTTTCTTCACCTACTGATCCTCACCCCCATGCAGGTACTTAACACAAGGCCTATGCGCTGGTTAAGTTACATTTTAGCCCTGGAAATAGGCCAGCTATTGGGACATAAGTGATGTATGCAGGCCTAGTGCAGGACTTCTGCGGAGGAATAAGTTCATGGAGGGAGAGGTTCTTCATTTGCTATTAGCAGGGATGGTGTCCGTAGCCTTTGTTTGCCAAAAGCTGCGAATGGACAATAAGGGAAGGATCGCATGGTGATGACCTGTTCTGTTCATTCCCTCTGGAGCACCTGGCCTTGGCCACTGTCAGAAGACAGGATACTGGGCTAGATGGGCCTTTGGTCTGACCCAGTATGGCCGTTCCTATGTTCTTATGAATAAATTTAACCTTTAATAACCAACTTAATTTTGGCTAGCAAAAACCTCTGTGAAGACTAAAGAACCTTATTTTTAAAGATAAGTTTAAGTTCTTATGTAAAAATAGCCTCATCGGGTCTGCCCCCCTGTGTGAGAGACCTATCTGCTTTCTTTGGTGACAAAACCAAGACTTTACTGCTTTTTACTCCCATTAGCCATGCAAAGGTAATGCAGCTATAACTGAGTGAACTTGAGTCTAGTTCAAATTCATAGAATATCAAGGTTGGAAGGGACCTCAGGAGGTCATCTAGTCCAACCCCCTGCTCAAAATTCTTGTGCATCTTCAAGAGAGATGTTCCTGGAGTTCCAGTGAAGTAGATGATCTTATTCCATTCTTCTTCTTAGCATATGTGCAACGTGCCTCAGGTGGCACGTGACCAGGATTCATCACCAAATTTAGTAAGTTGGTTGGAGCATTAGCTTGCCTGGGCTGGGAACTGACAGGGAGTGCGACGTGAACACTGATCCATGTCCCTCCTTATCCCATTGAAGGCACACAGGATGACTTAAGTGTCACTAGAGGAATAATTTGAAGATCCTGGGGTCACATGGTAGGAAATAAAGACTTCATTTGGCCTGCACAACGTACGGTGATGTCCGAGAAGGGAAGAACCCAACTTGACTTATGAATCTCAGGGCAAGTTTGCGAGGCTGCAGTTGTATATATTTTCACTGTAAACTGAGCACAGCTGATGTGAAAAGCATTGAGCTGTAATTGACTTAGAACCCCACAATGCCACTTTTACACATTCTCTTTGCAGTCTAACCACATTTCATCAGTTGACAAACAAGGCCACCTGTTCAGGTAGAAGAACATCATCTGCATTATGCTCCTGTGCCTTTCACTGGGGTGAAAGCCAAGCCATTTGTCATTTTCAATGATATATACTAAATCAGTCACATTAAATAATACTCATCCAGAATTTCACCTCTTCTACTCTTGCTATTGGACAAGGATAGACCTACTAAAGGAATCCTAATGTAGGCGCACCAGTTGAGACACTATGGGCCTGTGCCTTTTAAGCGTAATTTAGAAGGAAATGTTGACATACTAGTGACATTTACTATCTATTTATTTAAGCACCAACAATGTTCATATAAGACACAAATATTAAGGTAACCTATTACAGGCTAAGGTTGTAATTCTGCAAAGATTTTAATGTGTGCTTAACTTGGCATTTGTGAGATTGCTCACATATATCATGGGAAATATGTGCCTTTGTAGGATCATGGCATAAAACAGAGAGAAAATGGAACACAATGGAAAACTCCAAGAAGGGAATAACTTGTAGGGCTTTAAACAATTGTTGCTCTTATTTCTTGTTTGTTTGCTTCTTGTGGAGGGAATCTTTAGCAAGGGTTTGACTGCAGAGAGAATAGTGGCTTGGGGAAGTGGGACAAGAAGGGTATTCCATACCTAAAGAATGGCATAGAAATGAGAGGGTCAAGAGATGATTGGATCAAGGAGGCTGCCATTGTTAGCACCGAAACCCTTTGAAGGCATCATTCTAGATATGGCCAAAGATAATGATTCCCTTTATGATTCGTATTTGTTGGAGTATCTGAGAATGGACATAATGAATTTAGGTTCCTTGCACCCCTGTTCAACTGTTGTGCTTCCTGGTCTTTTTCTGCTAATTATGGTTAGGCTGCCATCTTACCCACTGCATGTGTTATGTTCACCAGTACAAATGGTGAATCTTCACTTCCTGCTAAATGCAGATGCTCCTGAAAAGGCTCTGTGTTTGCATGAGGAAATTGAATGGGGAGAAAGGTAATATGGTTTTCTTTCATGAAATATTTCCCATGGAAAATGTTTCAATGTATAAGTGCTGGATTGTATGAAGGAGGTGAGAATTTTTAATGTTGTAGGGTACAGCAGCAGGCAGACGACCTCAAGCTCAAAGCGGTTGGAAGGTTGTCTGAGTGAAGACAGGGTAAGTCTTGGAAAGGTCCTCGGGATTTGGCCCAGTTGTAGGAATTGGTGCTTTGAGAAAGGAAGCCTATGCGTTAGAATGTCAACAACACACGAGAGAGGGATCTGTAGTTATACATGCTCTGGGACAGATATTTAAGTGCTCAGTGTTTACAAATGAGGCCGTGTTTTTAAATGAGCTCAGCTCCTGTTTAAGCATCATAGTAAGTGGCTAGATTTTCAAAAGCATCATCATGCTTCTGACAGTCTGGCCATATGTACCACGTTGGCAGCTTCTGGATGTAGAACTCTCTTGAGAATCATATTAGGTCCTTGTTTAAGTATTTAAGTGGGAGCTGAACCTTCTAAAAATCTGGGCCAAACTGTGTGCACTGCTGAGCCCCTGGAAATCCCACTCTGTTGTTCGTTTCCTTTTGTATAAAGCTGAATGAAAAACGGGGGTCTGAAATGATGGGGCCTTCAATTGCAAAGAAGAGTTTCTTGGGTTTTTTTAAAACGTAAACGCATGAGGAGAAGTAGCTCAAGATGGTGTCCCATGGCAGACTCCTCTCTGCCTCTTCCCACAGGAAAAGGCCTGATACTAAAGACATCATCCAGTAGAGAGATCATTTCTCAGTGGTGATGCTCTGGAGAGAAGACCATGGCACTTTACATGAGCCCTGTTAGCAAGGTATATGAGCACCTCATGGTATTTAATCTCACAACATCCGTGTGAGGGAGGCCAGTGCTATTCTCCCCATTTTACAGATGGGGAATTGAAGCACACAGTGACTAGCCCAAGTTCCTACAGGAAGCCTGTGGTGGAGCAAAGAATTTGAACCTAGGTGTCCCAAGTCCATGGTGTACCCTAACCACTGGGCAACCCTTTCTGTCTAACCACGTTGCATCCGATAAGCTCTTGCCAATATTTATCAATCAGAGGTTGATAATTAAATAACCTGCAGCTCTCAAAGTGCACCAAATCCTACCCTACTTATAAAACATTCCTGCACTGGTCAGAGGAAAATCACGGGTGTGGTTTCTCTTCCTATAATCATCCCCCCTCTTAGTATTAGAAATACCACGTGTGTTTTATACATGGTAAGGACTGATGAAACAGATAGGACACTGTACTGGAAAAGCTTTGTCCAAGAAGAAAAATACTTGCACTCCTATTATAATCACCCATGAAAAATCCCTGTGTTGGTGGAATTGTGCAGCTTGCCCTCTTCCTCTCTCACATCCTTTTCTCTCTTCCCCTTCTTCTCCCTCTGCTGCAGCCTGTGATGTGCTGCCAGTATTTTAACTATTTTTTTTTTCCGTTTTAAGCCCATGATGCAGCTCAGGCTAGAGGGAAAATGTTCACAGAAGAAGGGTGAAATTTGTGGAACCTATGAGTTTGTTTTTCCCTTGAAAAATAAAAATGCTTTCTGTAAAGAATGCAAACAAGCTCATTAGCACGTGTCCTGTGGCTGGAAATATTGTTCAGTTGTAGTTCTTGAATAACATACAGGGCCTGACACTCTCTGACACTATGGCCTGTTTGCTCCGCATCGCTCCTGCAAGCGTGAGGTGAATTTAAATGTAATTTACACCCACTGTGCAGCTTCTGTACATTGCTAGTGAGGTGTAAAGGGGGCTCGGTGTCAATGAGAATAAGGCCTATTGAGTATAGCTCAGAGTTTGACTTCTGGAGTGAGGCGATGTGGCTTACAGTCCTTGTAGGAGGATCAGGAGAGTTGTCCTTCCCAGGAATGTTTTTTGAGATTTTCTGGAACTCTCTACAATCTGTACCATGCCAAAGGCTAACATTGGCCTCTCATAGAGTGGCAAGGATGATTGTGTGTAACAGACTAGACAAGTGTATGCTGCAGCCTTCCTTTTTTTGGCTGGTCCACTGGAAGAGAAGTCTACGACGATTTCCGATTGAGAATGTTAGTTCTGTAGCTCGAGTGGTAAAGATCTGTGCTAAGTTGCTGAAGGTCTGGGTTTCAGACCTTTCTCATGATCCAGGTAGGGTGGTCATTAGTATCCAAAGTGAGGCTGCGCTCCACTGGTGATAAAGAAAGTGCCCAACCTTGCCTTCAAAATAGTGGTGAAGTTTTAACAGGGGCACATTTCTGCTGACACCCTGAGCATCGAGGACTGGAACACGAACAGTAGAGTTCTGTTGTTGCTGTGATTGGGGCCTTGGCCTTTCTCGGGAAAATGAGAAAACCAAATCCAACTGAAGGTTACCTTCATGTTATCCCCAGGTACCATTCCCATCTGATGATCGCAGAGTAGGTCTTCCAAATGAGGGATGCAGCAATGGTGTTCCAGCAAAGGTCTCCGAAACAGCAGCCACAACAGAGCACTGAGGGCCACTTGGAAATGGGCTATTAACTGGCTACTATTTCTGACTGAGACAATTTTGAGATTCCCATCTAAAACTCTGACTCTGAGCGACCGTTGTCCACGTGCTGTCTTTCTCTACCTGAATGTGTGATGCTGTCCGAGTAGATGGGTCCCTTATCCTCTGTGTCCAGCTAAAGAACCTTTCTTCTAACTCAAGGAGTAGTCATGTGACTTTCGAAGCTGAGACTCTAGGGTTCAAATCTCAGCTCTGCATGTGTGTG
Source organism: Chelonia mydas (assembly GCF_015237465.2). NCBI lineage: Eukaryota > Metazoa > Chordata > Testudines > Cheloniidae > Chelonia > Chelonia mydas. The sequence goes on along the minus strand of NC_057859.1, from coordinate 8,956,646 downwards.
ATAATTATCTATTGATCAATATCTGTAGATCATAACCCGTATGAGTTACAGGCTTGAGTTACACAGAATAAATCTGTGATCAGTCCTCCATATTATAGATAAACATTTTGACATGAAAAATCCCTGTATGCTTTGTTTACAGCACCATTGACTTCCTGGTACTTGGTCATTTCAAGCCAGGTATTTTAGGACTGAACACAGATGGGTTGCAGTGGTAAACATTTCAGACACTAATCAGCTTTTATCACATCTGTCTGTGCTGCAGCCAAATAAGCTAGATTGCTTGTAGCCCTCCCTGTGTATACAAAAAAACAAAATGGATCAATTCCCAGGGAATTCCTAGGAGCTCCTGCCACTTTACCTAGCAGCGAGTTTACAGCTATCCAAGACCTGGAGTGTGGGGGCTGGGGAGTATTAGTTTATGTGGGTGGACTCTGTAATGAATTAGTTTTGCCTTGTTACCATGAAGCTGCGTGGGGAGAATGCACGAAGTGGAAAGCTCTAACTGCTGAAGATCTCAGCAGCATTCTTGCCAGGCTGTCTCTGAAAAGAAGGCACTGTGTATGCATGTCCGAGATGAGGGAAGGATGGAAAGGCCCAGGAGATAATGATGATCTATAAGCAGCTACCGTGCCTGTGGTGTAGGGCCCTGGGCAATCGCCCCGCTTCCTACCCCCTACCGCTGGCCCGGGCTTTTAATCTTCTGAATATGCAGAAAACCAGTTGTTGTGGTACTGGTGGGCCATAGAACTTTTATAGCCTGTTGGAGGGGCTCGGAAAGAAAAAGGTTGAAAACCCCTGATGTAGCCATACGCTGAAATGTCGTTGGGTAGGACACGGGAAGTTCATAGTGATTAAAAATGCACTAAATCCTCTCTAAAAGCTTTGTGATTTAAGTCAGTATCTCTGATGTCAAGATGAGTTCACCTAAATAACGGTTCCTAAAAGCATCATCTGAACTTGTTGGAAAGTTCTGTGTAGTTTCAAGGGGAAAAAAAACCCACTGAAAACTGGATTGGGGGATGCTTTCTAAGCATTGCGTTAAAGTGGTTTCATTCGAACAAGGTAAATTAAAAGAAAAAATACCTGTCTTTAAATGTATGACAGCTACAAATATTAAAGTCCCTGGGAATAATGAGGACTAAATATGTATTTGCCATGTCGACCAGTGGCTCTCAAACAGAGGTTTGGGGCCCCCCTGGGGGGGCACAAGCTGGTTTCAGGGGGTCCGCAAAGCATGGCTGGCATTAGACGTGCTAGGGCCCAAGGCCGAAAGCTGAAGCCCCACCATACAAGACTGCAGCCCAGAGCCCTGAGCTCCAGCACCTGGGGCTGAAGCCTGAGCAACTTAGTTTCATGGCGCCCTTTGTGGCGTGGTCCCCTGGGCAGTTGCCCTGCTTCCTATCCCTTCATGCCAGCCGTAGCTTTTACATGGAGAAAAACAATTGTCGTGGCACAGGTGGGCTGTGGAGTTTGTTTAGCATGTTGAGGGGGGGCCTCAGAAAGGAAAAGGCTGAGAACTCCTGATATAGACGGTCTCAGCACAGAGAGGAAGGACCCTGGGGCCGTGAAGTCTGAACTGCCTGTGGCAAGCGACCCTTTTGAGTGAGGCAAGGGGCATGTTGGCAAGACTTTTGTGTGGATTCTTGACCTAGTCGTTGCCCATTTTGTATCTGTTCTATAGCTATAAAATACCTACTTTTTGATATAGTACTTTCTATTTGTAGCTTTCAAAGCACTTTATTTTAGGTAAGTAGCATTATCCCCATTTTATACAAAAGGAAAACTGGGGCACAGAAGTGATACCGCTTGCCGACTGTTACCGAGCAGGCTAGTGGCAGAACTGGAAATAGAGCTCAGTGCTCTTCGGTCATAGACCAGAGCCCTATCTACCACCTCTTTAGACTCAAGGCCTGACTACTTGTCTCCTTTCACTAATTCTGTATTCAGTTAAAAATAAAGAAACAAAGAAAGGTCTTTCTAGATTATTTCTTTGATCAGTGATGTACAAAACAAATTCCTTTTCCGTTAAATAACACTGACATATGTTACATCTTCCTAATCGAGATGGTTCTAGGCCAAAACCCTACATTCAAGCGTTCCCAAACTATGGGGAGTTTGTCAGGAAGAATCAAGAACTCAGGTCATGGGCGTTTGGCTCTTGGATCTGCCATTGACCTGCACCATAAGTCACTTCTTGTCCATGCTTCTGTTTCTCCTCCCATCCTTTGTCTTATCTATGAAGACTGAGCTTTTTGCAGCAGGGGCTCTCTTATTATGTGTTTCTACAGCACCTACAACAATGGGGCTCCAATCTTGGTTGGAGCTTCTAGGCACTACTGTGGTACAGATAATAATCATCCAGACCTGGCCCCATCACATTACTGGCTCCTTGTTCTTCATCCAAGGGTGTGCCTACGCTACGGTTAGACATCGGCGGCTGGCCTGTGCCAGCTGACCTGGGCTTATGGGGCTTGGGCCGCAAAGCTTTTTAATTGTAGACATTCGGGCTCAGATTGCAGCCTGAACTCTGCAGGGTCATCTCGCAGGGTCCTGAAGCCCAAGCCTGAATGTCTGCGCTGCAATTAAACAGCCCCTTAGTCTGAGCCCAAGTCAGTGGCAGATTTTTAATTGCAGTGTAGACACACCCTCAAATTCTTGTCTTCACCTACAAAGCCCTCTGCAGCTCTGCCATTCCTGTATCTTTGATCTGGCCTTTCATAGCGTCAGCCTCCACCCCTACACTCTTTCAGTTACGCCAGGCAATGCTGCATTCATCTGCTTCTGCCACAATTGTCTGTCTTGACTCAGCTTATCACCTCCCTCACCATTCAGCTGCCCTAGCTGTGTCTGCTGTTGAACCAGTGCCACATGAATTTTAACCTGCTCGGATCCCCTGTGAGCTGTAAAGGAGAGATTGGGGCCCTTTGCTTCACTATAACCGCCATTCATTTCCAACACCTGGGTCTGCGTTTGTGGACAGCTGCACAGACCCTGGGCTGAATTTCACTCTCGGTATAGTAAGCTACTCGGAAAATGAATATCTAAGCAGCTGAAATTAAGGGAAGGAAGCTTTGAAAAGCTGACCTGTCCATATTTATCCCATCGCGTCTCCTTCGATCAAAGCAGATGGGTAGGAACAACCTGCTCATTTTGACTCAATAGCCTGCTTTTACTTTACACTACCATCTGCTACAAAGCGATAACGACTAGTTTTCAGTCAAGCTTGAAGGCAAAAGCTTGGGGGTGAGGGGAGAAGTTAAGTGTTACCTTCCATCCTCTAGTCCCCTCTGCTGCAAACAAGCAAGGAATTGGCAAGATGCTTCCAGATGTTCTTTCAGTGTGGTGTCGCTCCCCCATCCCCAGGTGCAGCATCTCTGAATGCTGATCTCCAGTGGAACCTTACTAGTCCAACTACTCTCCAACTGATAATTTTGCTTACTTAAATCATGGCTAACTGATAAGAGATTTTTTTCCCCCCTATCCACTCTAACCCCCTTATTTATCTGAGTGCTTTTGACATGAAATACAGGGTTGAACTTTGAGAATATGTGTATTGACTGTGGTCCTCCTTAAAATAAACAAAACAAATCTTTTCAGTTGCCTGACAGATGGATCGATCCTTCATTACCAAGGTTTGCTGGGTAATATTCTATGGCCCATGTTATGCAGGAAATTAGACTAGATGATCCTAGTAGCCTTAACAATCTAGCTAGGTTTCTTTCTCTCTTTCTCGGTGAAATGCAATTGCATGGAGCATAGTCATGTAATCTTCCTTCCTTCCTTCCTTCCTTCCTTCCTTCCTTCCTTCCTTCCTTCCGTTCTTTCTTTCTTTCTTTCTTTCTTTCTTTCTTTCTTTCTTTCTTTCTTTCTTTCTTTCTTTCTTTCTTTCTTTCTTTCTTTCTTTCTTTCTTTCTTTCTTTCTTTCTTTCTTTCTTTCTTTCTTTCTTTCTTTCTTTCTTTCTTTCTTTCTTTCTTTCTTTCTTTCTTTCTTTCTTTCTTTCTTTCTTTCTTCCTTCCTTCCTTCCTTCCTTCCTTCCTTCCTTCCTTCCTTCCTTCCTTCCTTCCTTCCTTTTAAATGTCTCCCTACTCTATAGTATCTGAGTGCTTCCTAAGGATTTAAAAATGGAAATTAAAATAACTGTCTTTCTTCCTTGTCAGTCTGTGGGAGAAAGAGCTTCATTTGTCGGTAGGGAATTTTATTGTTTGTCTTGTCTGTGTGCGTGTAAATAAGTGTTCTCTGTGTGAGAAGAACGAAATGAGGGAAAGGTAAACTGAACAACTGAGTTTTGATTTTGATTCTGAAATTGTCGAGTTCTATTGTCATGACAGTTTGTCTCTATACAAGTTTAAACAACACTACAGAATGTTATAGACTCCTAGACTTTAAGGTCAGAAGGGACCTTCGTGATCGTCTAGTTTGACCTCGTGCACATTGCAGGCCATAGAACCTCACCCACTTCTAACCTCTGGCTGAGTTACTGAAGTCCTCAAATCATGGCTTAAAGATTTCAAGTTACAGAGAATTCACCATTTATGCTCATTTAAACCTGCAAGTAACCCATGCCCCATGCTACAGAGGAAGGCAAAAAAACAAAACAAAACCCAGGGTCTCAGCCAATCTGACCTGGGGGAAAATTTCTTCCTGTCCCCAAATATGGTGATCAGTTAGACCCTGAGGGATGTGGGCAAGACCCACCAGCCAGACACTTGGGAAAGAATTCTCTGTAGTAGCTTAGAGTCCTCCCCATCTAGTGTCCCATCTCTAGCAGTTGGGGATTTTTGCTTCTGGCAGTTGCCAATGGGCTACATGCCATTGTAGGCAATCTCATCATACTATCCCCTCTACAAACATACCAAGCTCAGTCGTGAATCCAGTTAGATTTTTTTTTTCCCCACTGCTCCCCTTGGAAGGCTGTTCCAGAGCTTTACTGCTCAGATAGTTAGAAACCTTTGCCTGATTTGCAAGTTTTTAAGTGTTCGTGCTGAATGTTACATTTATTGTGGGTGTGTTGTGTGTCCTTGACTTCACTGCAAAGGGCAGAACACAGATCCAGCGTGCAAAAATTTTCAAGTACGATCAATAGGTTTAACACAGTGGTTTTCCACCCTTTTTTTTCATTTAGTAATACATTTTCATTCCCTAATACATTTTGAACTGAGGTGTGGACAACTTTTGGAAATCTTAGACGTAGTCTGTGGACCCCCATGTTGAAAACCACTGATATAATATATTGTCAGTAAAGCACATTGTGTGATCTTATTAAAAGAGACCTTCATCCTGAGTTTATGCAAAGACAATGAGACAAAAAATAATGAAATTTCTGCCCTAAGCCTGGTTATATCTGACATACACTCTACCCATTTCAGTAAACAAGCCACTGGATTGAAATTCTTTAGTTCAGAAGACAGAGACTCCTCAGATGCTATTTAACAAGCCTGCAATAGAAAGTTAATAAAAAAAAGGGAGAAATGAGTTTAAGCACTGCACAAAAACTCAACATAATCATATTGTTATTATTTTTATTATCATTACTATTAAAGTACTGACTAAAAGCTCCAGCTGAAATAATTGAACTAGGCACTGTACAAACATGTAATAAGAGCGCATTGGAGCACTGACGATCTACGTAAACGAGAATGACACAGGATGGGAAGGGAAACGGACACATGAGGTAATGTGATTTGCCCAGCGTGACACAACAGCTCAGTGGCAGAACCAGGAATAGAACCCAACTTTTCAGAGACCTTTTCCAGTGCCCTAGCCAAGGGACCACTCTGCTTTTCACACTTGTATGTCCATTGAACTTGTTTAATTGAAGGGCCATCCCACAATTGGGACCTAGACAAATTGGAGGATTGGGCCAAAAGAAATCTGATGAGGTTCAACAAGGACAAGTGCAGAGTCCCGCATTTAGGACGGAAGAATCCAATGCACCGCTACAGACTAGGGACCGAATGGCTAGGCAGCAGTTCTGCAGAGAAGGACCTAGGGGTGACAGTGGATGAAAAGCTGGATATGAGTCAACAGTGTGCCCTTGTTGCCAAGAAGGCCAATGGCATTTTGGGATGTATAAGTAGGGGCATTGCCAGCAGATCGAGGGACGTGATCGTTCCCCTCTATTCGATGTTGGTGAGGCCTCATCTGGAGTACTGTGTCCAGTTTTGGGTCCCACACTACAAGAAGGATGTGGATAAATTGGAGAGAGTCCAGCGAAGGGCAACAAAAATGATTAGGGGTCTGGAACACATGACTTATGAGGAGAGGCTGAGGGAACTGGGATTGTTTAGTCTGTGGAAGAGAAGAATGAGGGGGGATTTGATAGCTGCTTTCAGCTACCTGAAAGGTGGATCCAAAGAGAATGGATCTAGACTATTCTCAGTGATAGCAGATGACAGGACAAGGAGTAATGGTCTCAAGTTGCAGTGGGGGAGATTTAGGTTGGATATTAGGAAAAACTTTTTCACTAGGAGGTTGGTGAAACACTGGAATGCGTTACTTAGGGAGGTGGTGGAATCCCCTTCCATAGAAGTTTTAAGGTCAGACTTGACAAAGCCCTGGCTGGGATGATTTAGTTGGGGATTGGTCCTGCTCTGGGCGGGGGGGTTGGACTGGATGGCCTCCGGAGGTCCCTTCCGTCTCTGATATTCTATGAAATGGGATGGAACTAAGATGGGGAAATAAAGACAGAGTATCAGAGGGTGGTGAAGCACTAGAATGGGTTACCTAGGGAGATGGTGGAATCTCCATCCTTAGACGTTTTTAAGGTCAGGCTTGACAGAGCCCTGCCTGGGATGATTTAGTTGGGGTTAGTCCTGCTTTGAGCAGGGGGTTGGACTAGATGACCTCCTGAGGTCCCTTCCAACCCTGATATTCTATGATTCTATGATTGCAGAGAGTCAGCACAAGGGCTATTTGTCACTGGAGTGGTGCCTGTCAAGCCCTCTTCACAAAGGTGAATTTCACTCAGAACACCTTGCTTCTCACTTTATCCTAACCCTGATTTTTCCAAATATTGTACACATGTACAGCACCTTTGCTAGATTTGAGCTGTTTTCCCTTTTTCTCAAACTTGGTTCTCATTTTTAAAAATAGCTCTCCCTTATACCTGATGACCTCCAAAATCCCAAATGCTTGTTCAGTGCTCTGATTCGTTACTATCCATCCATCGAATTATCACTGTGCCTTGATGGATGATTTAAAAGAAACCAGGGCCAGCAAATTCCTGCCCTGGTTCCACTAGCGTTTGTTAATGTTTTAAATTATCATGAATCTGAAATGTGCTACTTTTAAAATTTAGAGTGATGTGATTGCCTGAAGCCTCTCCATGTGTTAATTAAATCATCATAATTGTAGTTTCTAGAGACTGACAGGTTATAAATAGTCTATACCCGCCTCCCCAAAGCAATTTGGTAAGAATGACAAGTAAAACTACTATTGTTTAAACTGTACATCAGACACGAGTCCTTCCGATTTTAGACTCTATATCTTGACTGTTATTTCATTGTCCTGAAATAATCGACAGTGCCTTTCTTAAAGGCTGGGCAATTACATTGTTCTTTATGGACATTATGCAAAATGAGGCAACTTATGTTCAGGGTCAACGTCATCCATTTAATTTGACAGGTTGTATGATGAGAAGAACTGAGGATCAGGATTTCACAGGCAGGTTCCTCTCCCCAAGAAGGGACCTAATCCACCCTGTTGTAAATGGCAGAGAAGGAACCATCATTATAAGCAAATTAGTAGATAGACTAGAAACAAGTAGGAGCTTCTATCCTCCTCATCTTCTTTTCCAGGGAAGACAGAATGGTAGAGTTACATGAAACCCAAGCAGCTTTGGTTGGCATGGGGTATCGTGATGATCACTGTGCAAAGTTTTTCCTTCACTTTTGATCCATATTGGTTTTCACCATATCATTTTATCTAGAGCAGGTGAGAAAGCACTGGAAAGTATAATTGCTTCGAACATGAGCTTTCAGCACATGTTCTATGCCTTGCCACCCACAGTCGTTTGACAAATGCCAGTTAGAATCATAGAAGCCACAGTGCTATGGATTAGGTGGATGATGCCAAAACTGTTTTGCTGACATGCCTGGTAGGTTCTTGCTGAACAGTATTGTACAGACACTTGTAGATGTGGGATAGCTTGCCTTTATTGTACTCAACAATAATAGAAGGAACCTACAGGCCTGTATCCTGTAAGACGTTGGCCTCAGCACTTAGCATAAGGCTTGAGGCCTATGGATTTTGGCATAGATAAATGACCCAATGGCAACACCTAAGTTCTGGAGAACTGGAAATAGAGTGTAAGGGGCATTTTGTGCATAATGGCGTCATCCAACTACAGAAACACCAGCTTTTGGAAAGTTTGGGAAAGAACATCCAACCACAAGCATGCCATGGCAACGGATTGACATGTGATGATAAATTCAGAACATTAATATACTAGCCTATAGTATAAAAGTTGTATCCCAGCCTGCGGGCAGTAGGGGAGAGAGATGTAGCCTATCGGAGGTGCCAGAATGTTGGCCACTGGTGGTGAGGGGGAAGGTGATGGGGATGAAGATGATGTGGCTAACATTTCAGTTTGTGCTGCAAGGGATGGTGTGAGGATATGGAGGTGCAGATGTACATTCTGTAGTATCTCTACCTACCTTCCTGAGTCGGAGTGTTTGTGACTGTGCTAAATGTATTTATCAATTATTTGTCAATATAGAAGAGTCCCTATTGTGTGAGTGTTGCAAGTGTGCACATCGGGGCTCCAAGCCTCAAAGTGATAACTGGGATTCTTAAGTAATCAATACAATTAATACATAATCTATAGGTCAGGCCACAGTGGCTAGATCAAAAAATTGCAAAGTAACACAAGGCAACTTGCCACGTGCCTCGGAGATTAATTCTGAGCTCTAGGCTTGAATTCATGGAAGAAATTAGGGCCACATTTTAGCACCTTGCTATGGCCCTTTTTGCCACTCCAATGGTGAAAAGTAACCATAAAGCTGGCTTAATTTGTCATTTCAGAGTTTACCCATTCAGGGGCATGACCAGAACATCTTGCCTGTATAAAGGACCGTCCAGGGACATTACCCGCCAGCATAAGTTAGAGCAGCCAGGTAGGAGGAGGAGGACGAAGCTCTCTAAGGGTTAAAGCCCTCCATTCAGTTGCCTGTGCATCTCAGCTAATGTTCAGAGTATTATAGGTTTCCACAGCTTTACCTGCAAACCAAGCACAAGGTTAGCTGGGGGGAGGGGGCAGCGATTACCAACCCAGGAGAAGTGATACGATGGAAGGCACGTGCCGTGAGGCTTTTGGTCTGCTGACTACTACGGTATTGAAACTACTGGGAGCTGGTGTGAAAATCAGCTGTAATGTAGCTCCCCGGCCTTTGGTCAAGATAAAAATGAGTGAAGGTCTGCTGGAGATCCCTAACCTGTCATGTTCAACACACGCTCATTCTGGAAGAGAGGCCATTGCAGGGATCTTCTGACTGAATGCGCCTTGCTTATTACAGCTCTCAGCAGGCCAGTGACCCTTTCCCATCCCCTCGTCACTTCACTTGTAGAATTATGCATAAGTTCTGCTAGGAACTTGAGTATTGTCACTTGAGTATTCTATTCTTCTGCCAAACTGGAAGCCTATCCCTGTGCTGAGTGAACCCAGCCTTGGTAATATGTCTCGGCTTGATGAGAGAGCAGGCACAACACTGCAGTTTCAGCTGTTTATGCTATGGGGCTGAACCACAGTTGGTGCAGATTGGAAGATGTTGGGGATAAAGGTGCACAGGGGCGTGTTATCTTCTTCGGTAAAACTTTGTGCAAAGCTGGAGTGGGATGGTGTATATTCACCACAGCGCCACACCTGTCCCACTAACTCCTCCCCCAGAGCTGCCTAGTCTCTACCCCTTCCGCAGCATGGATCGTAGATCCTATGGAGAGGGCTCAGTGGGGTCACTGATGGTGCCACAACCTTTCTGTCCATGTCCAGAGGATACCCTCTGTTTGTGGACCTGGAAGGCAGCATGGTCCAAAACATTGACTGAGACCTGAGGTTTATTCCAGCTGCTGCCATTAGCCTGCAGTAGGAGTTTGGCCAAATCATGTCAGGGTAAACTTTCAAAGGCACAAATGGGAGTTAGGTGCCCAACTCCCATGGACTTTCAATGGGACTTTGCTATTTAGACTATTTCTATTGACAATAGCAACCAAGAGACATGAATAGGAGAATATCTTCCATTATCCATTACATCTAATGAAGACCGAAAGAGGAGACAATTTACTCTGATAAAGATAATAGATTCATAGACTTTCAATGGGACTTGGGCACCTAAACTGCCCTTTGTGCCTTTGAAGATCTCTCCCTTCCCCTCTGTGACTTTTTTCCTCTCCCACCCTTTTTGCGTCTTGTCTGTTTAGACTGCAAGTTCTTTGAGATAGAGATTCTCTTGCTTTGTGCACAGACAGCACCTCACACAATGGGACTCCGATTTTGATTGGGGGTCTGTCTCTAGGGCTTAATGTGATATAATCTGGACCCTGGATAGATGCCTATCGAATCATTTTTTGTTCTTGTGGTCAAAGGCTGCCTGATGTGGGCTGCTTTGTCTTAGTCTGTTGTTTTGGTGCCTATTTAGCTCTTTTAAAAACGTCTACAGATGTAGCCGAGACTGGCTTGCAGCACCTCAAGTGCCTTCTCCAGCGACTTTCTGCAGTGCAGTAAAATTGCATGATTTTAATGACTTTCTAACCCACTCCTTTCCCCAACATTATCATTCTCTTTCCCAGAACCTCTCAATCATACATGAGGCTTTTGATTTAAAAAAAGCCGCACTGATGTCCCATGCAAAGTGAAATGGGGAAATAAAGGTAGCTCTTGTACTGCCACATTTGGAACAAGAACTGGACAAATCCGACCAGGAGTCAAGTTACTGGCATTTCTCATGCGCACAAATTTGCCTCTGTAAACCAAACCTACCGTGCTGTTTTTTTCCTTCATCGTTCGCCTTTATTTGTTCAATCTTCTGAGAGACCCAAAGTGCCAAAAACATTCTGCACCCTGCCAGATTCACCTTGTGATGTTTATTATCAATCCCCAAGCATTTATTACATTCATTAGCCTTCAGGAGGTAAGTCCGCTCTTTATTTTATTGTTTTACTCAACTAGATCAGAGATTAGACGTCTCATCGTTGATCCAGATGAAAACTTTTTCTATTGACAATAGCAACCAAGAGACATGAATAGGAGAATATCTTCCATTATCTATTACATCTAATGAAGACCGAAAGAGGGGACAATTTACTCTGATAAAGATAATAGATTCATAGATTTTTAAGGCCAAAAGGGACAATTAGATCTTCTGGTCTGACCACCTGTGCACACAGGCCCTTAGAATTTCACCGTTACCCCTATATTGAGCCCAATGGCTTATATGTGACTAAAGCATATCTTCTCAGAAAGGCATCCAGTTTTGATCTGAAGTCATGTAGAGAAGGAGAACTCACCACTTCCCTTGGCAGTTTGTTCAAATGGTTAATCACTCTCACTGTTAAAAATGGGTTAAATCTTCTTGCTTTTTCTTATATTGCCCCCCATAAGGCTGCTTGGGTAGAGGTCCTGTCTTCCTGTTTCTATACTGATCTGTAAAGTGCCTAGAGTGCTGTTTGCCCTGTAGTAATAAATAATATCTTATTTTATTTTATAATACATCACATTCGTAACCTTGGTTTTCCGTGGAATAAAGGTGGTAGCCTGATCATTTTAATGGAAGCATGAGGTATGTCTGGATCTCTTCTGCGTAAAAGTGATGACAAACTGTAGTCTTTAAAGTAGATGTGTTGTGTGTATTTACATATAGGGAGGCAGTGTGGCCCAGCAGATCATAGAATATCAGGGTTGGAAGGGACCTCAGGAGGTCATCTAGTCCAACCCCCTGCTCAAAGCAGGACCAATCCCCAGTTTTTTTTTGCCCCCAAATGGCCCCCTCAAGGATTGCACTTACAACCCTGGGTTTAGCAGGCCAATGCTCAACCCACTGAGCTATTTCCTCCCCCACCCCCCCTTGCACCAAGACTGGGACTCGGGAGACACTGGTTCAATTTCTGTGTCTGGTTGACTGGGTGACTTCGGGCAAGTCACTTCCACTTTCTGTGCCTTAGTTTCCCCAGATGTAAAATGAATTGTGGGCTTTGATGCTTTGAGGGTCACCCAGACCAATAAGGTGTTCTTTTACCACCTGCCCTGTAATCCTGGGTGCTTCTGTGCTGTGCACCTCTGGCTCAGAGCCCTGACATCAGCAGTGTGCTTACAGCGCAGCAGTCGCACCTTGGCTTCCACCACCCCAGTTACTCCTTGCATGGTGACACCAGCAGCCCTTCCAATCATAGGTGAGGGTGGTCCGGGGCTGGATAGTGACTCCTTTATCAAGTGTTTCGGGATCTGTGAATGAAAAGCACTGTATTTGGACTATTATTTTATATATATAAGATGAAGTCAGTGGCTGATTTACTCCAGTTGAATATCTGATCCATATATCTGAAATGAAATGAAAACTAACTTATTATGTTACTGTAGCATCTAGAAGCCCTAGTCATGGACCAGGACCCCATTGTGCAAGGTGCTGTACAAACAGAGCACAAAACACAGTCCCTGCCCCAAGGAGCTTACAATTTTTGTGGCAGCTCACATATTTCTCTGTGTGTGTGTGTGTGTATATATATATATATATATATATAAACAAAACATTTTGATACAGTGCACGTCGTAGTAACTTGCCAATACAAAAGAGGAGTCCCTCTTTCTAACCTGTATCCCTGAGTCGTACCCCAGCACACAGAGGCAGATTAAAATCAAAACTGATTTGATGTCTTAAATAGAATTTAAATAGTATTTGGTAGCCCAACAATATACAAGAAGCAGGTCATTGGGATACCAGTGCAGAACATTCTCTTGTAATGCCAGAACTGTAAAGCATTACATTTCCATGGGAAGCAAGTTTAAGAAAGTCAGAGTTTATGAAGAGGATAATTTGGAAACTGACTTAGTATACAACTTGCTTTCAAGGTCTGGAATGTTTTAACAAAATAATTGCAGATCTTATTGCATGCATCCATCCATAGGAAGGACTACAAATTGATTCAGTGATTTTTTTTCTTTGTTTAAAAAACTGTAGCCTGTCAGGATCTGTGAATGTCCATGGATTTGGGATTATCATTATACAGAATTTATTAGTTTCACAAGAGCACTCAGGACCCAGTTAGGATCCAGGCACCCTTATTATTTGTATTGCAACAATATCTAGAGGCTCTAACTGAAATCAGGGCCCTATTGTGGTAGGTGTTGTACACACACACAATGAGAGAAGGCGTACTTGTGGCACCTTAGAGACTAACCAATTTATCTGAGCATAAGCTTTCGTGAGCTACAGCTCACTTCATCGGATGCACAAAAGCTTATGCTCAAATAAATTGGTTAGTCTCTAAGGTGCCACAAGTACTCCTTTTCTTTTTGCGAATACAGACTAACATGGCTGCTACTCTGAAACACAATAAGAGGTAGTCCCTGCTTCAAAGAGTTTACAACTAAATAACCGACAGTACAAAGGGTGAGAGAGGGCACAGAAGTGAAATTACTCCTCCAAGGTCACATAGCAGGTGAGGAGCTGAGCCAGATTAGAACACAGACTTCTTGACTCTCAAAGAAGTGCCTTATCCACTTGGATACACTGCCCCATTGAACATGACACTGTCCAAACACAACACAGTCCATGCTACAAAGAGTTTATAATCTAAATGGGAAATTCTTGGCTGGGGGAGGGGAAGAAACTGCCTGTTCCCAGACTTATTTCATGAGGATTCTGGATTCTAAACGTCTCCTGCATATAGACCGACTCTACCTATATGCAAATGACAGTTATTTTTATGGATACTTCTTGATGATGAAGCCTGCTACATCAAGAAAACGGGATTTAGGAGCTTAAGGCACTTCATTACTTCTGAAAAAATTCCCATATATATACATTTACATGATGATGGTGCAAAAACCTTGTTAACTCTGTAACTTCAGATACCAAGATGTAAGTACAGTTTTGGGGCTGGATCCTGTCAGCTGTGGAGTTCCACTGATTCTCAGAGAGAATCAAAGAGGTTCAGGTCATTACAGGATTGGGCCCTTTTCCCATTCATGCTTTTAAAAGATGTTTTTGCTCTCTGTTGTTTTTTGTTTTTTGGGGTTTTTTAAAGATCCTCAAACACAAAAAGCAAATGATGTATCGGATATTTGCATATATTCTTCTGGGATTATATCCAACCAAATGTATATATTACATTGTTTTATGGCTTTATTTTATTTTATTTTTTACTCCCACCATGTTTCCTACATAGCTGATCATAAGCACAGCGTCACCTGCAACAAGGCGGGCTGTCATTTTTCATCCTCCGAAAGCCTATACCGGTGATGATGCAGTTTTCAGTTGTCTCTGTCAATCAGTTGAGCGCTTGAGTGTGTATTCCAGGAAAGCTGAGTTTGGTACCTCGTCTCTGTCGCACGTGTACATTCCATCACCTGCTCATCTAAGAGCAATGGGTAGGTATGTGTATTGGGTAGGGTATTGTGTCTGGGTAGGTATTCGGTCTTCTAGCATGTCCCCGTCCAAATGGAATTCACTGGGATGCATGCAATTAAATGGATCCGCAGGGTGAAATTGTACTGATAGGTAAACTGTACTCGGCAACATGTCTCCTCAAGCTAATAGGTCCTCCTGGAAGCAGAACTCAATGGGGTGGATTTGAGGGGCCTGTGATAGGGGTTTGTAACCAGTGAGCAGCTCACAGCTCAGCTCTGAAGTGACTCGGGGTGGGACAGCGGTCAACTGGGACATCTGCTTGTGCATAAAATTTCCCATCTTCTCTCTCCCGCCTCCTTGCCGTGGAAAGAGCTATGAGAGCTGTTGGAACTTGAGGCTCTTCCGTGGCCTCAAGCAGGGGCAGCAGCATCTTCCAGTGGATAAAACTCGCGACTTAGACTTAGAGTCTATTCCCGTCTCTGCCACTGACCAGCTGTTTGACCTCGGTCAAGTCACTTCCCCTCTCTCTGACTATTTCCCCAAATGTACAATGGGAATAATGAGCAATGAGACTTACACATGGTTCTTAAGCACTTTCAGATCTGCATATGAATTATTATATGTATTACAATATATACATATTAAATTATAATACTTATAATAAAATTATATCGTTCCTTTCCCTACAGAGCCCTCCGAAGTATATATGGAGGCTGTGTGCTGGATAGCAGAGCTGGTCAGAAAACGTTTGTTATTCCCATGCATTTTTCAACAAAAATGGAAAGGTTTTCAACAATTTAAAAGTGGTAGATTTTTCTTAAAAGAAAAGGAAACCCCAAAATAAAATATGACTTGGTTTTCAGGAATTAAAAACTGAAAACCCAGTTTTTTCAGTTTCTGTTCTCTAAATAATAACCCTTTTTCTTGGAAATTTCCATTCTGAAGAAAAATCAATCTTCATTTAAAAATATATAAATCAAACAACAAATCCTATCAGTCCAGTAGTATTAATTGAATTTAAGCCTTAAAAAGATAACTATCTTTATTTATTTTCATTATTATTTGTAGTGTGGTTGTGCCTCAAAGCCCCAGTCGTAGATTAAGGCCCAATTGTGCAAGGTGCTGTACAAACAATGAGCAAACAGATGGTCCCAGCCCCAGAG
Organism: Chelonia mydas; assembly: GCF_015237465.2. NCBI lineage: Eukaryota > Metazoa > Chordata > Testudines > Cheloniidae > Chelonia > Chelonia mydas. The sequence goes on along the minus strand of NC_057859.1, from coordinate 8,940,921 downwards.
AGCTTCCAATCTAAGTTTTACATTTCTGCTTTAAGAAGCAGCATATTAGTTCATAGCTAAACAGTAGTAGTTAATTTATTCCCCTAAAATGTGTGTCAGGGAGACAACACACATGACACAAATGACTCTCCTTCCACAAGAAGCATTATCTTTTCCTCCTCTTACTTCACCTCACCCCCCAAAACGGGCATGTAAGAATAGTTGTGATCCTTTCTGATGCACAAACCATGAGCAGAACCGCTTTATATCTCATCCCCTGTGCTATCTTAAATAATTATTAACTATCTATAAAAACTAGTAGGACAATTGAATTCTGCTCCAGGAAAATAAGGAAGCCACTTGCTGCTGCTTCTTTCTTTTTCATAATTGCAATATTTTGATTTATAACCCAGCACTGTACTATTTCCCATCTATTTAGTGGTAGTACCTTTACTGAAGCTTATTATTTCAGCTATATAAGTTTTTAGTTATTGAATTTTACCTTAGATTTCATGTAGGGTGTTTCATTTCCTTCTTTCCCATCTGCACCCCATGATCGCGTCTAAAGCAAGCTCTTATTTTTACCACTGTGTAACTGCAGCTTTCGTCTCCTAGCCCTACGAAAGAGAACATCTGTGAGGCTTGCAGTTTTGTCCACCGTCCATGCCGTTGTGTGCAAGTTTTCCCTCTGCTGAACCCTGCCCTCTGCAGTCTCTTCACAGAATGGTGCTCCCATTGCAGCAACGTGTTTCCTCCCGCACTAATGCCTCCGCAGCAGCTTTGACTCCAGGCCAACATTTAAAATATAGAAAGGAAAGAAAGAAAGATGGATGTTAAAAGCAGCCTGAGTCAAATAATGTTCCATGCTGTGTTAGAGCACCTTTCTCGAGCGCAGAGGGCTCTTATGATGGCCTATTAATCAAGGAACAAATTCAAGCTTCAGAATAAGCCCCTGATAAACACATCTGAATGCTGTGGGTAAAAAAGAGTGAGTCTCAAACATGAAGTTATTTCACAATGAGTGTGTGTGTGTGTGTTTTTACCAAAAAGCAGCAGAATAGAAATGGGAGGTGGATTTGTGATTTACACCTGCCACTTACATTCAAAAAGTGTAATTTGAAATCAGAAATGTGTTGACTTAAGTGAAAACAATTATTTAAGGCAAACAATGTGTCAGGGTGACACATCTGGCACCTGGATTTAATATGTTGCATACAACGTACAGCATTGGCAAGGAGGAGGGTTGGGTTTTTTGGGTTTTTTTTTATGACCTTACAAATATTGCTATGGCCCTAGAGGCAATCAGATGTTATGGTGATATTAAAAAAACCCTACACGGATAGTCATAGGGGCTGGAACTAAGGGTGCAGGGGGAGCTGCCACACCCCCTGGTTTCAAGTGGTTTCCATCATATACAGGGTTTACAGTTTGGTTCAATGGCTCTCAGCACCCCCACTATACAAATTGTCTCAGCACCCCTGCAGACAGTCAGGTGTATGGATGGAGAAGTAAATCACTGGAGTAGAGTAAAACAAAATTGAGATTCAGTATAATTTATAGAGGGCTAATCCCAAACCCATCAAAATCCAAGGAAAGAGATCCAGTGACTTCATTGGGTTTTGTATTGGGTTTTTGTTGGTTCATTGGTTTTTGTATTTGTATTGTATTGTTCATTGGGTTTTGCCTGAAACCACTGAGTTTAATGTTGACTCCTACATGGTTCGAAGCAACAGTAACTAGGCATTCCTGCAGGGCAGGTGTGACACTCCATTGGTGGCTGAGAAGAAGGCTCTTGCACCAAGAGTGGCAATACGGTATAAAAGGAAAGGGAGAAGGCCAGACATGGATTTGCTGAAGGAGCAGGCAAAGGAGTAAAGAGGGACACAGTGTCCATGAGACTTGCTAGAGGAGGCCCACAGAGAGCTTTAAAAATGAGGGCAGGTTTGATTTGGATATAGAAATGAACTGAGAGCCAACAGAGTGCTGAGAGCCTGGGGGTGCCATCAGACCGAAGAGATTCCTATCAAAGCTGTCAGCCTTTAACAGCACAGTTGTTCATTTAGACACTACCACAGTGAGATTTCTCGGGGCGGGGGGCGAGGCGGGGGTTGACCTTTGTTCTGCCAATAAAAATCGCAATGGCAAGGCTCCCCAGAGCCCTCTTCAATCTCGATGGTTTCTCCTTGACTATAGGCAGAGTAATACAAGCAGTAGTGTCTGCACTTTACTAGTACCAAGTCATGGAAATAATTCATGGCTTAGGTACGGTATGCATTTGCTATTTCCTGCTCAAATGAGCACCCCACACTTTTTTGCTTCTGGATTTCTTGGCCCAAATTTTCCAAACTTGGCAATTACCTTGTAGGCAGGTCACACCTTTAGGGCTGCATTTGTGCAAAGCATGTCCCTGCATACATAGTTGCATGTGCACATGCCAGGCTTGCAGATGCTGCACATTTTGCAGCCAGAATGGATGACTTTTTTTCAAAATGAATTCCATCACGTTTCGAGGCCTGTATATGCATATCTAATACCCTTGTGGAAATCTGTGATCCAAATGAATTATAGGTAGGGTTGTAAAAGCAGCTGTCACTGGTCTAACTCTGCTCCCACTGACATTAATAATAAAGCTTCCATAGACTTCAATGGAAGCAGATTTCAGAGTAACAGCCGTGTTAGTCTGTATTCGCAAAAAGAAAAGGAGTACTTGTGGCACCTTAGAGACTAACCAATTTATTTGAGCATAAGCTTTCGTGAGCTACAGCTCACTTCATCGGATGCATACTGTGGAAAGTGTAGAAGATCTTTTTATACACACAAAGCATGAAAAAATGGGTGTTTACCACTACAAAAGGTTTTCTCTTCCCCCACCCCACTCTCCTGCTGGTAATAGCTTATCTAAAGTGATCACTCTCCTTACAATGTGTATGATAATCAAGTTGGGCCATTTCCAGCACAAATCCAGGTTTTCTCTCCCCCCTCCCCCGCCCACACACACACAAACCCACTCTCCTGTTGATAATAGCTTATCTAAAGTGATCACTCTCCTTACAATGTGTATGATAATCAAGATGGGCCATTTCCAGCACAAATCCAGGGTTTAACAAGAACGTGGGGGGGGGGGGGTAGGAAAAAATAAGGGGAAATAGGCTACCTTGCATAATGACTTAGCCACTCCCAGTCTCTATTCAAGCCTAAGTTAATTGTATCCAATTTGCAAATGAATTCCAATTCAACAGTCTCTTGCTGGAGTCTGGTTTTGAAGTTTTTTTCTTGTAATATCGCAACTTTCATGTCTGTAATCGCGTGACCAGAGAGATTGAAGTGTTCTCCGACTGGTTTATGAATGTTATAATTCTTGACATCTGATTTGTGTCCATTTATTCTTTTACGTAGAAACTGTCCAGTTTGACCGATGTACATGGCAGAGGGGCATTGCCAGCACATGATGGCACATATCACATTGGTGGATGTGCAGGTGAACGAGCCTCTGATAGTGTGGCTGATATTATTAGGCCCTGTGATGGTGTCCCCTGAATAGATATGTGGGCACAGTTGGCAGCGGGCTTTGTTGCAAGGATAGGTTCCTGGGTGAGCGGTTCTGTTGTGTGGTGTGTGGTTGCTGGTGAGTATTGGCTTCAGGTTGGGGGGCTGTCTGTAGGCAAGGACTGGCCTGTCTCCCAAGATTTGTGAGAGTGTTGGGTCATCCTTCAGGATAGGTTGTAGATCCTTAATAATGCGTTGGAGGGATTTTAGTTGGGGGCTGAAGGTGACGGCTAGTGGCGTTCTGTTATTTTCTTTGTTAGGCCTGTCCTGTAGTAGGTGACTTCTGGGAACTCTTCTGGCTCTATCAATCTGTTTCTTCACTTCCGCAGGTGGGTGTTGTAGTTGTAAGAATGCTTGATAGAGATCTTGTAGGTGTTTGTCTCTGTCTGAGGGGTTGGAGCAAATGCGGTTGTATCGCAGAGCTTGGCTGTAGACGATGGATCGTGTGGTGTGGTCAGGGTGAAAGCTGGAGGCATGTTGGTAGGAATAGCGGTCAGTAGGTTTCCGGTATAGGGTGGTGTTTATGTGACTATCGTTTATTAGCACCGTAGTGTCCAGGAAGTGGATCTCTTGTGTGGACTGGACCAGGCTGAGGTTGATGGTGGGATGGAAATTGTTGAAATCATGGTGGAATTCCTCAAGGGCTTCTTGTCCATGGGTCCAGATGATGAAGATGTCATCAATATAGCGCAAGTAGAGTAGGGGCATTAGGGGACGAGAGCTGAGGAAGCGTTGTTCTAAGTCAGCCATAAAAATGTTGGCATACTGTGGGGCCATGCGGGTACCCATAGCAGTGCCGCTGATTTGAAGGTATACATTGTCCCCAAATGTAAAATAGTTATGGGTAAGGACAAAGTCACAAAGTTCAGCCACCAGGTTAGCTGTGACATTATTGGGGATAGTATTCTTGACAGCTTGTAGTCCATCTTTGTGTGGAATGTTGGTGTGGAGGGCTTCTACATCCATAGTGGCCAGGATGGTGTTATCAGGAAGATCACCGATGGATTGTAGTTTCCTCAGGAAGTCAGTGGTGTCTCGAAGGTAGCTAGGAATGCTGGTAGCGTAGGGCCTGAGGAGGGAGTCTACATAGCCAGACAATCCTGCTGTCAGGGTGCCAATGCCTGAGATGACGGGGCATCCAGGATTTCCAGGTTTATGGATCTTGGGTAGCAGATAGAATACCCCTGCTCTGGATTCTGGTGGGGGGAGGTGTCTGTGCGGATTTGATCTTGTGCTTTTTCAGGGAGTTTCTTGAGCAAATGCTGTAGTTTCTTTCGGTAACTCTCAGTGGGATCAGAGGGTAATGGCTTGTAGAAAGTGTTGGAGAGCTGCCAAGCAGCCTCTTGTTCATATTCCGACCTATTCATGATGACGACAGCACCTCCTTTGTCAGCCTTTTTGATTATGATGTCAGAGTTGTTGCTGAGGCTGTGGATGGCATTGTGTTCTGCACGGCTGAGGTTGTGGGGCAAGTGATGCTGCTTTTCCACAATTTCAGCCCGTGCACGTCGGTGGAAGCACTCTATGTAGAAGTCCAGTCTGCTGTCTCGACCTTCAGGAGGAGTCCACCTAGAATCCGTCTTTTTGTAGTATTGGTAGGGAGGTCTCTGTGGATTAGTATGTTGTTCAGAGGTGTGTTGGAAATATTTCTTGAGTCGGAGACGTCAAAAATAGGATTCTAGATCACCACAGAACTGTATCATGTTCGTGGGGGTGGAGGGGCAGATGGAGAGGCCCCGAGATAGGACAGCTGCTTCTGCTGGGCTAAGAGTATAGTTGGATAGATTAACAATATTGCTGGGTGGGTTGAGGGAACCATTGCTGTGGCCCCTTGTGGCATGTAGTAGTTTAGAAAGTTTAGTGTCCGTTTTCTTTTGTAGAGAAGCAAAGTGTGTGTTGTAAATGGCTTGTCTAGTTTTAGTAAAGTCCAGCCACGAGGAAGTTTGTGTGGAAGGTTGGTTTTTTATGAGAGTATCCATTTTTGAGAGCTCATTCTTTATCTTTCCCTGTTTGCTGTACAGGATGTTGATCAGGTGGTTCCGCAGAGTTAAACTAACTGCGAAAGCTTTTGAAAATCCCACTCCGTGGGATAGGTTCTTTCATTCCTTTAAAAATATATATGTTCAGATAATAAAAATTAAATGTTCTTGAACAGATGATACTAGAGAAATTCAAAGGATTGTACAAACAAGAATTAGTTTAGTTTTTTGGCCAACTTTTTATTTAATTTTTGTTTGGTTGTTTTTCTGATAATGGCTTTTGGATTGAAAGAAAAAATAAAATAAATTGTTTGAAATTTTTCATGTTTTCAGCATTTGTTTCATTTTTTTTCTTTTTGCTTTCTTTGTTTCTCAGTGGAAAAGTAGGGAGAAAGAGAGAAACGAGGGGCAGGAACTAAATCCTTGCTTTAAAAAAATTCAGAACAAAAATTTTCATTTTGTTTAATATTTTTCCACCAAAAATGATTTTTGGGGTGAAATTATTTTTTAAATTCACCCAGCCCTAGTACAACCATGAATGAAATGATTCTTGGAACTCCCCAATGATGATGGGAAATTTTATCCTCATTATCAGAGGAACCTGAAGTACAGAGAGGCTAATTAGACAAGGTCCTCAAAAGTATGTAGGTGCCTAACTCCCATTGGGTAAAATGGAAATAAGGAGCCTGAATATCTTTGAGGATCTGGGCCTAAGTGATTTACTGAAGGCTGTCAAAGAAATATGTAGCAAATCCAGGAACAGAAAACAGCTTACAAGTTCCCCAGTCCAGTGTTTTAATTGCTGGGGCATGCTTGCTCCTTAGTATAACGGTGTTAACATTTAAGTTTTAAGTGTGCTTATTGTGAGGGAATTGAATTAGCAAATGAATAAGTTATTTTAGTGGCATCCTAAATTACACTGCTAAATTTTTGCTCAGTTATATCAAAGGTTCCTTGCCAACAGAGACGCTAAACCTTACCTACAAGATGATACAGCATGGAATGTACACAGTTTGCTGCCAAATATCTTCCAGGATACTTGGAAGCTTGATGGTAACAAAGGAGAATTTGATCCCGACTCTCCCGAAGTAATTAATTTAAGGTTTTTTTTAATTAGATTTCTGCAGAAGCTGGGTTATTTTCACTTGCATCCAATTAAATTCTCAAGCCTTTGCTTTATCCATATGCTACTGTCTGATAAGCTTTGTTCAGGACTGCAACTCTGTTGAGAGCGATCCTGGGTTTAATTCTTTTTTTATGCGGAATGTATCCCTTAGTTAAAGTCTTGTTGTCTTCCCACAATAAAGGTCTTTCTGTCATATGAAAAGTGCTTCATAGTAGTTTAGGGCCATGGTTAAAGTTTTTACTCTCTGTTTATGAAATTTTTTGTGCTTATAAAAACAAAGAATTTGTATGTCAGAAAATGAAATATACGTTGATGGAGAAAATTGTTCTTTTTTTATTCTTATCATGATTGCCGATGTACAATATTTTGCAACTTTACCACCACCTGATAGGCACAGAAGCCAGCATATCATTAACCAAAAGGATGCTTTCATCATGCCATGTAGCAATTAATCAGCCTCGATATACATTAAGCATCAATAAATGATTTATAGATTTCCTAATATACATGAACAGTATATATTAAAGATGGTAATAAGTACATCAAGAGGAAGATGCTATAGATGGCTATAAGCCGTATAGAATTGGATTCTATTAGAATCTGTAACAATTGATTATCCATTTCTTAAAATATCGATTAATCATTAACCTGGTATAAGGTATTTATAAACGCACCCTCAATGTATTAAGTATGCCAAAATAATCTATAGTCATAAAACAATTCAATGAGCTCACAGAAGTAATGTCTGCTATTGGTTTAGCCAAACTAGGCAGCACCAGCTACAAATTATGGCTATATTTCTTATAGATATAGGTTTGGATCGTAATTGAAACAAACACAATATAAGCCAAAAGGTTGAAACTTGGGGTGTAGATTTTCAAAAGAGACTTGCATTTTGGACCCTTCAGTTTTTGGGTTACCAACTTGTAACAACTTAAAGGGGAGCCTGAATTTCAAAGGAAACAATACTACCACTAATTAAGGTTGAGTATACCCAAAATCAACCTCATTTCAGAGGTCTCCTCTTGCGCACCCTAGATTATTTAGAATGGATACTGGGAAGGAATCAGTTTTCCCATCCCAAATTGGGGTGAAAAGTCAAAATCTCAAAAATTTACACAAAATATTAATCAGGAAAAATGTGTATTGGGACAATTGACAAGTTTCATTTTGATAATTTTGAAATATTTTCTTTCAATTTTGATCCTTTCTAATTTTGTGTTACTTTTAAAATAAATTAAAATTTCAAAACGAAAAGTCATTTTGAAACAAAACCCAAAACTTTTCATTTAAAAATGTTGAAACAGCATAGTGCCTTAACCACAAGACCATCCATTCTCCCTAAAATTAAAAAGAGAGAGAGAGAGAGAGCAAACACCACTTTACCTGGTATTTTTCCTGTGATATCAAAGATTCAAGTGAAGTAGTAACAGCCATGAAGGTACCATCCGTGAGCTGCTTTGTTTGCAGAAGACCAAAGTGAGAATTACTGTGTGTTGTTGGTATGTAGAGATACAAAGCCCACAGAAACAAATGTGTAACCTTTGCTATTTAGATTCAATAGAGCAGTTTAAATTTGGGGGATGGGAAGAGATTTTTTTGTTTTGTTTTGTTCCTTATGTTTACTGAATCAATACTTATACATCCCCATCTCATTGGAAGTGGATGGCTTAGAGTTTTCCCTGTACATCAGGCGATAGCTTTGTTTCAGTAAGAGGCTATATTATTCGTTTCTGTTCAGCTAAGCACTTACATTTTTTTCCCCCTCTCTCCTTGTGTTTCATTGCTAATTAGGTGGATGCCAGGTCTCCTTTGTTTCCTTTTAAAAGCATTTGCTTGGGACTATTTCATCATCCTCTCTGAATCAAGCAACAGAGTAAATATCAAAGAAAGAGCTGTTAGAAGCTTTGCTTGCCACCTGTCTTCTTTCCAGAGAGTCAGTTTGGATTTTTCATTTCTACTGCTGCATCCTTTTGATGTTTTAGCATCTGAAACATGTCTCCCCGCACCCCCCTTTTTGGCCTCTCTTGTTACTTACTTGTGAGACTCAGCTGATTACTTCAGGGAAGGTCCTTGAACTTGCCAGGTTTCTTTATGGGAAGGATCCTTAGAAAAGGCAGTTGCTTTCGTGCTATCTATGTTAAGAGGGCTTGATATGATATCCCCCTCTATCATTGACAAGGCTATATTAAATGTTGCAGCAAAAGATTTCCTACACCTTGAAAAGCTTCATCATGTTTTGTATCTAGCTCGTGCTTTGGATATTGATAATCATTTTTATTTGAATTACGGTACCACCAGGAAGGCCCAGCTAAGACTAGGGGCCCCATTGCACTAGATGTTGTACATACAAATAGTGAGAGACCGTCCCTGCCCCCAAAGATCTTACAACCTGAAGAGACAAGACATACAAAAGTATGACACCACTGTGGTGCCTCCTGCTGTCTGTCTGGGGAATTAGCTCTGTGCCCTCTTCACGTGGTGCCTCACCACCATCACTCCTGCTCTGAGACCCACATCTCTCCAAGGACCGCGGCATCCTCTTCAGCGACGCAGCCGTCTGGCTGTGCCACACTCTGTGTTCCCCCCTTCCCTTAGTGGCTACTGCAGCGAATTGTCTGGCCACTTCCTCGTGGACCCAACATCCTCTTTGCCCTTGCCTCTCGGCCTCAGCCTGCAAACCCCAGCAGCCAGCCAGGACCTGTCTATCGCTCCCCTGGTTCCTGCTAGCGGCACTGCTCTGTCCAGGGTGCTGGCAGTTTTCTCAGCCCTCCAGAGACACAGTCCTTTCTCCTTGGGCTCCCAGCAGAGAACCCCCCTCCTCTGCCCAGCAGCTCCCTTTTAATATGGGCCTGCTTGGCCCTGATTGGCTGCTCCCTTCAGCCCTTCTCTGATTAGCTGCCTCCAGCGCAGCCTCCCTAGGGCTGCTTTTAACTCCTTTTCTGCCAGTGAGGGGCTGCCACCCCATCACAGCAAGAAAAGAAGGGTTATTGTCCTCATTTTACAGATGAGGAACCAAGGCATAGAGAGATTAAATAATTCACCTTAGGTCACACACGTAGTAGTCTGTGGCAGAGCCACGCATTGAATCCTCATCTCCTATCCTGAATTCCTGTGCAGGGCCTTGTTGCAGTCTAGTACTTAACCACAACCACTTAACCTCAGTCATGTTCTTCCCTGTTGTATTACTACAGAATAAAGGCTCTGATCCTACAAGTCTGACAGAAGTGCACAGCCCTTCTGAAAAGGACTCCAAACAAGAACCAGGGTCTACCCATTTAGCTAAGATTGCAGGATCGGGTTTAGTCACTAGAATTTAGGGGCGGGGGCGCTCTTTACTCAATCTAATTCACTAATGTCCAAATTTCCCATACTGCCCTTACCGTCCCCATCCTTAACCTCCTCCCATATGCAAAAGTCACACAATTTAATAGAAAGTAGTTTTGTTTTCGGATCGATCTATCTAAAAAACTAGTGTGTGTGTGTGTGTGTGTGTGTGTGTGTGTACAGGCATCCTCCTGTCTGACGTATTGGAAATAAATTGGGCTGATCAGTTGATCAATCTACTGGAGCTGAAAAGCATATGTCACTATCGCTGGGGACAATAGCAACTCATAGCCTCTGTGGACCAGCACGGAGAGGAAAATACGGGAAGGGATTCTGCCCTAGAGGCACTAGGGACTCTGTCCCACTTCGGAAAGCATGTGGGAAATTTGATCCAATTTATCTTCCGCTCAGTTCACTGTGCTATTCGTGCATATTATTTTAACCGCGCTACGTTTCCATCTCTGCCGTGAGGGATGCGCTCAGGAAGCAGCTGATTTAGTGCCTTGGAGTCTTTCCAACACATGTTCCAGTAGAAGTCACTGCAGCAGCCACAGGACTTCAGTCCTGGTGTCCATTCTTCTTTGAATATCCCATTAGCCCAATATCCTAGGGACAACTTAGGGCTCAGACCTCTCCCTGACTCCCTTTAATTAATAAGCACAAGCGTATCTTTCATTGGAGCTCCACTGGTCACTGCCTGCCTTTGGCATAAAGCCAGGTCTCTCCCTGCTCTGGCTGCACAGCTATTTCTTCAGATACCCAGGCAGCAGGCGGTTTGGTAGAATCCTCTTAATTAGCACACCCTGGTGGGAAGTGAAACGTGCCAATTAAGACATTTTCCTGATCCTCTGATGCTCATAGGGATGCATTGTGCCAGGGAGAGAGAGGCTTCCTTTTTTTGTGACTTGCTTAAAAAAGAAAGAAAGAAAAGAAATAGGCACAAGGCAAAGTATTATTTTAAAAGCATATATATATGGTAAGGTTGACTCATTTAGCAGCGATTACAGAACAGAAAAATAGCCTAGGGAGAACAAAGGTCCAGGCACGGTTGGAGGTTTATGTGCCCAATTCTGTAAGCTATTGACAACCTCCTGCAATGTGCTGTGTCCCCCATCAACTCCTATTGAAGTCAAGAGGTGTTGGGAGAACTCAGAGGCTCACAGTAGGAACTCGGCACCTTTTGAAATGGGGCCAGATGTCAGCAAAACACAATTTGCACTTCCGAATTTGGCTTGTAGACACAACCTGAAGCGGAGCAAGGTAGAGGGATGGATTCTGATCTTATTTTCACCAGTAAAAAGAAAAGGAGTACTTGTGGCACCTTAAAGACTAACCAATTTCACAAAAGCTTATGCTCAAATAAATTGGTTAGTCTCTAAGGTGCCACGAGTACTCCTTTTCTTTTTGCGAATACAGACTAACACGGCTGTTACTCTGAAATTTTCACCAGTGTAACAGTGGTTGTGGGACGGGAGAGCTCACATGAAAAGTAATCCGATCCTGATGGCTGTTTGTCAGTGTGAATCCAGCCCTGGTGGTGAGTGACTGATAGTTCCAGCACTATGTGCTGATAGGAGTTTGCTGTTCTCAGTTCGCTTCTCCATGGACCATCTCTACCTTTTTCTGAGTTTGTACAGTGCCTAGCACAATTGGATCTTGGTCCGTGACTGGGGATCTGAGGCACTATTCCAGTACAGATAAATAATAGTTTCAGAAACCACTCAGGAAAACAGGTTGGCGCTTCAGCAGAGACATCAGGAATTTTAGACTGAGTTTTCCCCTCCCTCTCAGGATTGAAGTGCTCTGTGGAGAGGCTGGCACAGCTTTTGCACCTGGTTAGTGGCTGCAAAGGGGACACCAGTCCACCGGGCTGCCAGTCTGATAAACTTTCCCTAAATTCCGCCCCCCCCAAAGAAACCACCTGCTTTAGTCAATGCACATTCTGACCTTCTGTGCAGCTTATTTAGCTCTGAACTAACAGAGGAAGGGTAGCTGGTAGAGCATTCTCTGTCAGGGCCATGGGCACCCCCTCTCCAGGTCTATAACAACTCAAGTTTGTCAGTCTTCAAGGCACTATGTGAGGCTATTCCTCCCCCCGCCTCCTGCCCCCCGGCACATGAAGAAATGAGTGTTGGATAGGTCTGGCTGTGGGAGCCTGGGGATGATGATGATTGATTGATTGATTGATTGATTGTTTATATTGCAGTAGTGCATTGGAGCCCCTATGCACGGCCAGGACCACATTATGCTAGTTGTTCTACAAACACAGAACCAAAAGACCGTCCCTTATGCATAGCTTACAGTCTATGCATAAGACGAGACTACAGGTGGACACTGACGGGAGCACAATGAGACAATATTGGTCACCATGATCAGCAGGAGTGTCAGTGTAACAGCTAACTAACTCTTGTCAAGTTCCTCTAGGCATCGCCAGTTGTATGTGCGGGAGGGTTGATTCATTTCAAAGCCTTTTTTTGTTTGCAGCTTTTCACAGCGGCTGCACTGGGAGGATTGATGGTTCTGTGTATTTCAGTGTACTTTAAAATAAAATAGGGTCAAGGGTGCCCAGAGGACGCGACGGGTGCTGTTTTATTACATATATTATAAATGTAAATAAATCTCTCTCTCACCTCATTACAAACTGCCACAGCTGCGGTCAGCAGAGGTGCCTGAGCTGAAATCCCTTTGATATAAGAGAGGGAGAGATCTTAAGTCCCACCTAAAACATGTTCAGCTGGTATATTTGTGTGTCAAGCAGCATTTAGACCTTGCACTATTCCTGGGAGGAATTCACCCTCTGCGAGGTTGGTGCAGTAACTGCCCAGTTCTGGATTGGAGGCCCAATATGACGAAGAGCTAATGAAGAGTCTCCATTTGGTTAGGTTGTAGGGACCTTTGCTTTTAGAACAAGCATTCCATCTCCACTGTCTCTGCCTGGTCACAATGTGCAGCACGGTAGTATCTGTGTATTTTCTACTTGGCCACAGAGTTGTTGCACCATTATTTACTATTTCTTTTATTATTATGGTATTAGGTGGCATGAAAGGGTATGATTATGCATTCAGTTTAATCACATTGTTATTATTATTTATTATTTATTATTATTTCATAAAATACTAAAACTCAATTACAGATAGAATAAGCCATCTGGTCCCTGTCACAGCTACTGTATATCATATACATACAGGGAGATTGCTTATTGATTTAGCCAAGTGTGAACAAGTGTTACTAAGAATTCACAAAAGTATTCATAATACGAGTACATACTATCACAGATCACGTGCTGCTCTCAGTTCTTGGCTAGGGAGCATTAACTTTTAACCAAGGATCCTATCTTTAAAAAGGAATGGAGTTACTTTTCTATAGCAGACTATATCATTAGAGCTTCCTGAAGACAGGAGTATTATACATTTTGAGACAATGTGGTGTGTTTGTTTTACAAATCTAACAGTACTTGGTATTCCAGATTTCGGTCCAGATTCTTTACATGACTTGACGTGCATGTGAGTAATCCTACTGGAAGCAATGTGACTGCATAAAACTTTATATAAAGTCTTTGGAGGATCTGCACCTTACCGAATCAGGTTTGAGCAATGGGAAAACTACAAGCAATATACAAGGATGAGAAACATCACAAATGCCTTGAGTGATCAAAACAGCCCAGCTTTCGAACATTCACCGAAGTTGCTCTCATGAGGTTGACAGACCAAGAATCAGTCACAATATTTATTTGGGAAATAAACTGGAATAAGAAATAAATTCCAGAAAATCATGATCTGCTCTTAAAACAAGTTTTGCAGTCAGAAAACGAGACACAGAGCGTGTCTACACTGCCCCACCCTACAAACTCAAGACCTTTAAGTTCACTCTCGGGGCCTTCACATGTGGGAGATATAGCGCCGTACTTTGCACGCTGCTATTCACACCCTTTTAGTCCAAACTGTGGGGCAGCATACATGTGCTCAAAGGCTCAGATCCTGTAGACACAACCATACAGAGCCCCACAGTAGTGCCTGCTCATGGACATAATTTGCTGAAGAAATCAATAATGAAGAATTGATGGACTCTGATCCACTGCGAGTCAGGACTGGAACTGGGGACTTCAGTTTCCAATCCTGTGCTCTGCCCATCCCCCCTTCTCAGGTGTTTGCGTGTACTGTATCTCTCCAGTCTCCCACTCATCCACTCTTGAATTGAGGGCCAGATCCTGGTGAGTGCACTGTGTTGACATTAAAGCTGGGATGGAAGTAGGGCCTGATCCTGAATAATGAGGGACGTTTGATGGAACATTATTGGTAGAATTTGTGTTAATCCATTTTTATGTTTAAATATTTTAATAAAAAAACTTGAAAATAAAAATGCACCAAAAATTCAGAAAACACCAATTTACTGGGATTCTAGGATGTGAATTCAGAGATTCCCAAGGCTAGAAGGGATTTCTGTGATTGTCTAGTTTGACTTTCTGTATAACACAGGGCATACAAACTTCTGTGAAATAATTTCTGTTTGAACTAGATGCCGTTTTCCTCTGAGTCATGTTTGATGTTGGGTATTTGTGACTAAGGTATCACAAGCCTCATCTAATGGAAAATAGGCAAACTACTCTGGATCTTATTTTTAATTTAGGAACCAGAGAACAGTGGCTCTTACTCTGGGTGTTTTCTAATCCTGCCTCTCAACAGAATGTGATCTGTGTTTCTGCAGGATTTCAGAGGGATTTTACTCCTAATAAATACAAATGTTTAAATAGATTATTCTCTTGGCAGTGACTAATGAATGTGAACACTGGCCAAAAGGTGTGGTTCTTTAAGGAGCAGTGTTAGAGTGGGAGCACAGCTTTAGAAAGGAAGGATGGGCCAGAGATTAGGGCAGTCATTTAATATTTGAGAGACCTGGGTTCCAATCTCTGCTTCGCCACAGGCCTGCCATGTGACCTTGAGCAAACCCCTTTGCCTCTCTGTGCCTTAGTTCCTCGTCCGTAAATGGGGATAATAGCACTTTCCTTCCTGTTGGGATGTTGTGAGGATAAATCAACGAAAGATTATAAGGCACTCAGATATTCTGGTAATGAGGGCCACATAAGTACCTAAGATCCAGATGCAGGAGTTGATCAAGAAAGTAACTAATCCGTGCAGGGGTTGAACTGGGGAAGGTGGGGGAGAGAAGGTAGTGTTATGCTTCTAAGCTCTGTCTACTTAAGATAATGTAATTAGTCCTGTCCACTTGACGTGCCAGAAAGGGTACTACTCGCAATATATTGTGCACTTGAAATTATGGTCACACCTACATGTCTGGTTTCCATACAGTGGGGGACCTCTGCACCCATGGGCTCTGCTCCGCTCCTTGGGCTTGGTTCTTTCTTGACTGGGCGTGGGTGGAAGTGGTGGAACTCTCCTAAGTGCCGCCCACTTGTGGAACCAAAATAAGGCATCACTCATGGTAGAGGAGCAACTTTGACATTTAAATTACCACCTTTGGCCGTCTAACTTAATATCGGGAATGAACAGGGGTGCTTCACGGCTCACAGAACTATTCATCCAGCCTCGTGGTTAACGTACAGATCTCGGTACATCAGCTATGCTTGATTCATATTTTGAATGGCTTCTTCCCAACCATAAGGGCTTGAGGCTTCTTATTTTTAGCGAAAGCTTCGATTCTGAAAATCCAAAAAACTGGCAGTGTGCCATAGTGTTTCGTACCCCCTGCCCATGATTTGGTTCCTGGTTCGGGGAGCGTTCCATTGGCAGAGTGCTAGTCCTGAGGAAACAACTCTCAAGAAGCAACTTGTGAGACAACTCAGACCCCAAACCAACGAGGCTGTGCCAGGACCAGGAGCGTATACATTCTTGCTGCTACAACAGAGAGCTAATGAGCAGGCATCATCCTACCGGCAATGCATCATGCAGTAAAGAGGAAACAAGCGTAGCCAGGGGAAACCATCAAGTTGGTCTGTGTGTAGCAGCCTCAGTAAAGAATTTTCCCTTTGTTCACAGCAGCTGAGACACAAGAAACATGCCATTACCCTCCCCTTCCTTTCTGGGAACTGAAGGGGAGCGGCCGCGGCAAGCCCCTCTGACAAAGCCTCCTCACAACTGGAGTCACCTGGGGCCCCTACCTCCTGGTGAATTAGAAGGAGCCATCTAAGCACAGCAGATATCACATAGGAGGGGTGGGCTTAAGGAGGGTTGCAAGCCAAGAAACCAAGACCGATAACGGGGGCCTACTGAGATGGAGGATATTGCTTTATAACGATATCCTGGTGAGAATGTGGTGGAGATTGAATTTGTAAAATGCTCATCAATACATTTAACTCAATCAAGGTGTTACTCCACTGTATTAAGGGACTGTGAGGCTATTAAATAGAAGCTGCATCAATGGCTGTTACAAATTAATGAGAAATCTGGAGGAAAAAGGAATGCATAGCTGCAAACAAACTCAAGCACAATTCTCAAAATTTTTAATTTGGCCTTGACAATGTTCTACCTTATCTAGTTCTTCAGGTGAGATCTCCATAGCCATTACTCATTGTCTATATACTTTAAACTCCATGCTAGCCTTGCTAGTGCATCTGTTAGCCATGCGCTGCACCAACCTTGTGTGTTGGGTGGTTGGTAACTATATTTGAACACACAAGAGTGACATGAAAACGGAATTACTTCTACTAGTATCGCTTCCCTCTGCATAATTGAAAAGAGAAAGCCCTGGACTATCTAGCATCAATAGCTGCAGTGTATCAATCTGCGATATTTTCCAGTAAGTCACTTTTGTCTTAGATACAGTGGGCATTTTATTAAATAAATGCCTTTTCCTATGGTAATGCTGCACTTTTCCTAATGTCATTTGGAATCCCAGAAGCAGATGTCACAGCTTTTTATATTAAATAGCTGCTTCTTATTTTTATTTTGTGATGGTTGCGCACTACATTTAGCAGGAGGTAGTATGTTTGTTCCTTCTCAAGGATGTTAGAAGACTAATAAAGCATGAGGGGAGGCAGAATCAAACTGAAACTTAGATATACCTGGGGTTGTGGCTTCTGCCTTTCCTAGTACAAGTAATATCTTACCTATCTCAGGTACGTATCTGCCCCTACTACCATAGTATTGTAATGTATTTACCCTTACAACACATCTGTAAGTAGGACAATGCTGCTATTCCTCTATTACAGATGGGAAACTGAGGCACAGAGAAGCTAAGTGACTGGCCTAAGGGAAAGTCACAGAAAGTCTGTGGTGGAGTATGACTTGAAACATGTCTCAGAAATCCTAGTTTAGTGTCCTAACCACTGGATCGTCGTCCTCCTCTAATATGTCCTGATTTTCTTCAGTAGTGTTCTGGTAAGAAGTGTGCACTGATTTTATTCTGCTAGATAATCAAAAGTTGATCTCCATCCCTTTAGTATTCCACAGTAGGGACTCATCTACAGTAGGGAAAAGATGTGTTTTAACATGTTTTAAAATCCTAGTATAGACAAAGCATGTTGAAGTTTTATCACATAGTTGGCCAAGATAAGCCACACCTTGCCTACTCTAAGGGTGAAATCCTATTTCATAGAATCATAGAATCATAGAATATCAGGGTTGGAAGGGACCCCAGAAGGTCATCTAGTCCAACCCCCTGCTCAAAGCAGGACCAAGTCCCAGTTAAATCATCCCAGCCAGGGCTTTGTCAAGCCTGACCTTAAAAACCTCTAAGGAAGGAGATTCTACCACCTCCCTAGGTAACGCATTCCAGTGTTTCACCACCCTCTTAGTGAAAAAGTTTTTCCTAATATCCAATCTAAACCTCCCCCATTGCAACTTGAGACCATTACTCCTCGTTCTGTCATCTGCTACCATTGAGAACAGTCTAGAGCCATCCTCTTTGGAACCCCCTTTCAGGTAGTTGAAAGCAGCTATCAAATCCCCCCTCATTCTTCTCTTCTGCAGACTAAACAATCCCAGCTCCCTCAGCCTCTCCTCATAAGTCATGTGCTCTAGACCCCTAATCATTTTTGTTGCCCTTCGCTGGACTCTTTCCAATTTATCCACATCCTTCTTGTAGTGTGGGGCCCAAAACTGGACACAGTACTCCAGATGAGGCCTCACCAGTGTCGAATAGAGGGGAACGATCACGTCCCTCGATCTGCTCGCTATGCCCCTACTTATACATCCCAAAATGCCATTGGCCTTCTTGGCAACAAGGGCACACTGCTGACTCATATCCAGCTTCTCGTCCACTGTCACCCCTAGGTCCTTTTCCGCAGAACTGCTGCCTAGCCATTCGGTCCCTAGTCTGTAGCGGTGCATTGGATTCTTCCATCCTAAGTGCAGGACGCTGCACTTATCCTTATTGAACCTCATCAGATTTCTTTTGGCCCAATCCTCCAATTTGTCTAGGTCCTTCTGTATCCTATCCCTCCCCTCCAGCGTATCTACCACTCCTCCCAGTTTAGTATCATCCGCAAATTTGCTGAGAGTGCAATCCACACCATCCTCCAGATCATTTATGAAGATATTGAACAAAAACCGGCCCCAGGACCGACCCCTGGGGCACTCCACTTGACACCGGCTGCCAACTAGACATAGACATATTTGCTCTGTTGAAGCCTATGGCAAAACTCCCATTGACTTCAGTGGACCCAGGATTTCACCCTAGGATTTTAATACATTATTGGACGACACTGGAACTGAGTCGGGTCAAGTCTTTGTGTCCTGGAACAAACTCCTGGAGAGTTTCTACGTTAATATGAGCAGTCATGGTAATTACCTCAAGTTCATTGTTGAGTTATTACGGGACCAAAATAGACTGGCAAGGCTGTAGTGTGGGAAAATGAGGAATTGAAGGAGAGTGAATTGGAGACTGAGACAGGATCAATCAATCAGCACAATGTGAAAACCCCAGAGGCAATTTTAGTCTCTCATTCATACTATCAGTAGTTGTTGTTTGTACTGTGGTAGTGTCCACAAGCTCCAGTGATAGATCAGGGCTCCATTGTGCTAGGCGCTGGGCAAAGCCAGAAGGAAAAGACGGACCCTGTCCCACAGACCTTACAACCTAAGAATAAGACAAGAGACAGCAGGTGGATCCAGACAAACTGATAGGGGAGCACAATGAGACAAAACTGGTCAGCATGATAGGCAGCGGTTTCATCACACCAGCTGCCTAACGACTGTCAAGTTTTGTGTATCCTGAAAACCTTAAATACTTCCTTTTGTGTTGTGAGAGGGAGGTTTTGTGTCCTCCTTGTGTTCTATTTGCTCTGCTCCCCTTTGCAGGTTCAATCTTCTTGGTAGTAATATCACTGCAACTGTAATGCAGGAATCCAGTTCGCTCTCAATGCAGTTGCTATTTTGCACAAACACTTCCAAATGCTAGCGGTCAGATGAGAATAATTGTACGGTGGCCAGTGGCATTTTTTTGGATGGTAGAAGAATCTCCGTGTCTTGAATCAGAGTCATAAGGGATTGAGCCACCCAGATTCAGAGGGGAGTGATTGTGGGAAAGACAGAGCATCTGCAAATCGGGGTCCGAAGTCAAAGGAAACTGCTGGTGCTCAGCACTTGGTGAAATCAGTCCCCATCTGATCCCCACCTGATTAGCTTGAGCTGGTAAAATCTGGTGGGGATCAGATAAAGGCTACAGCTCTATATCAAAGAGGGATTTCCTTTAGAGTGGCAATAAATCATCTCGTTCCTAATCTGCTCAAAAGCAAGGGAGCTGTTAATGCTATTTCCTAGGACCTAATTTGTGGTATGAGTCTTATTTCATGACATGGGATCAGCTGATCATGCCTCTTCGAGAAAGTGCAGGTGATATTGCTCTGAGTTATGGTTAAAAAAAAAAAAAAAAAAAAAAAAAGTAAACCTGAATGCACTCTTCAATTAATAATAATACCTAAGCACGTTACATTTTACATGCTGTACAAACATTAACTAATTAGTACCCACAACGATTTATATGGTATGTAATTATGTTTTATTCCAGCTGGTGGAATTATTTGTTGCAAATAAATTATCTGGCATATTTAGCTCTTTCCTCCCCCCCCTCCCCCCATTGTTAATGAATTTGTTTGCAAACTGATCTTGATTTCTATGGCGTTATTTGATGGTTTTGCCCAATAGTTCATAACAGTACCTTATATGTTCTTTGTAAACTGTTCACTTCAACATTTTGTACTGTGCTGTTGTTGTTGTTTGCATTACAAAAGCCTCAGTTGAGACCAAACCTCATTGTGCTGTATGCTGAACCCTTAAGCCTGATCTACACACAGGTCTTGTCTGCACGAACTATTATATCGGGTGGGAATCTATCCCAAACTAGTCTGTTGTGGACTAACTGTCCGTGTGCACCTTGCTGATGCATGTTAATGCACAAACTCATTTCAGAGAGGACTAGATCAGAGCATAATAACTAACTGTTAACTCACGTCAGCGGGGTCCACATGGACAGCTCGTCCACGGAAGGGTAGTGCAGGGTAGCTTCACGCCCCAACTTGCTGCAGTCCGATTGTCCAGCCCAAAGATTTTGTACTGTTAAAACTCTGTCAGGGGCCTGATTTTGTTTT
Organism: Chelonia mydas; assembly: GCF_015237465.2. Taxonomy (NCBI): domain Eukaryota; kingdom Metazoa; phylum Chordata; order Testudines; family Cheloniidae; genus Chelonia; species Chelonia mydas. The sequence goes on along the minus strand of NC_057859.1, from coordinate 8,920,421 downwards.
CTGGTTCTACCTAGCTCTTATACAATGCTTTTCATCAGTAGATTTCCAAAGGTGGCCAGTATTGTTATCCCCATTTTATAGATGGGGAAACTGAGGCACACAGCGCTGAAGTGCCTTGCCCCAGGTCACCTGGTAGGCTATTGGCCTAACCAGGAATAGAACCCTCGTCTCCTGAGTCCCAGCCCATTGATCAATCCACTAGGTAATGCTGCCTCCCTCCTATACTGGATACCAGCTTTATATCATCCCAATTACACTGGAGTAAAGGTACCATATACTGGTGTAGTTTATTTCCATTCCTGCATGGGTCGAAGCTCCACTGATATAAGCACATGTATACCATATAACTACATCCACAGTGAGGGAGTTGTACTTACTTGGCTGTATCGGTGTAACAATACAACTTTTGTGTGTAGAGAAGGTCACAGTGAGAAACAGTCTCTTCCTAGAGATTTCAATATAAATAGACTAGACAGGTAAATGACGGAAGGGGAAATAGAGACTCGGAGAAGAGAAGAAAGTGTGACAGAGTTAGGAATAGAATTTAAGTCTCTGGACTCCCAGTCCACTAAAGCATGCTTCTTCCCATAATTGTGTCATGAGTAATTTGTCACCTGGGTAAGAGTCGTCACTGGAGTCCTGAAAACCTCAGTTTGGGGGTTGATAATTCTTCCCATCCTGACACAGGTGTTGCAAGGCTCAAATTCACTACCATTTGCAAAGCACTGAGGTGGAAGGCACGATGCTTACTGAACAGAGGAGCTGTGGGTGGTACGTCTCCGAGCCCTCCGGTCCCTGAGCCGCGATTTTGGGTTGAGATATTGAGACTGTTGGCCACTGGCTGTACAAGCTATGCTGCTGTCTGAATGGGCCTTCCAAAGCGGCGCTGCTCACGGACTGTTGAAGCTCTTGCTGCAGAAGGCCTGACATTTAGCATTATGAGATGATATCAGTTCTTCATATCAGCACCGGAAGATGAGCACTGCATCATCCCTCCGTTCTTCAGTTGCAAATGTCTATTAATTTCATATCATAGAATCGTAGAATATCAGGGTTGGAAGGGACCTCAGGAGGTCATCTAGTCCAACCCCCTGCTCAAAGCAGGACCAATCCCCAACTAAATCCGCTGCTTATTTTTATGTTGCTTTCCCGGCAGTCAGCAGCACTGGATCCCTGCTCCCTAACGCGATGTCTCTGTGTGTGATTTCCCCTGCTCATAGACACATGCTTGCGCGAGCTCTCATCAAGCTAACAGGAGTACAAATCACAGGGTAGCTTTGCAGGAGCATGGGAGACGGAAGTGGAAGCACAGCTGAGATGCACCGAGTGCAAACCTACCCAAAACCAGTGGGTCTGGACTCTCGGCCGGGCCTCCACTGCCACGACCCGTGTTACAGTGGCTACGCTGCTATTTCTGCTTGGGCTCACTCAGTGACAGCTGGCGTGAGTATGTGTACACAAGCAAGGGAATCGCACCCCTTCCTCGCAGTGTAGACGTAGCACAAGGGTTGGTCTGCTCACCAAAAGCTGTGCATGGTCTGGCCGACCCATGCCTGCGTGAATCCAGCCAGTGTGGGTGTAACAACAGCAGTGCAGACAGTTCAGTGTGCGCTAGTGAGCGGGGGACAGATCCAGGGTCTGGGCTGGGCTTTTACAACCCATGCTCAAGTCTGCACTATGTGGTCTTCATTCCTGTGTTACCCATGCTAGCTGGATGCAGGCTAGCCCCTGGACAGCCTTTGGAGGGAGAGAGTAAAAAGACTGGGATTGTTTATTTTGGAAAGGAGATTAATTACAGGAAATGTAATTAAAAATACGCCAAATAATGAACGGTCTGGAGAAGATAGGATTGGGGTCTTCTGTTCTCCCTGTGTCATAATATGTGAAGAGCAGAACATTAGATGAAACTGAAAGGTGGCAAATTCAAAACTGATCAAAGAAAACATTTTTTTCCATACAGCCCATGATTAAGCTGTACTCATTGCCACAGGATCTCAATTAGGCCAAAATTACTGTTCGAGTCAAAGAACGTCTGAAAATTGACATGGATAACAATAGTTATAATAGATTAATGAAAAAAATTGGAAAGAGATACAAATCCTCATGCTTAAACCTATCTTTAGTCAAAGGGGTTAGGATGAGACATTCACGGGGCAGATTATTGCACATCTGCCTGACGCCAGATTTTTCCCCCCTTTCTCTGAAACAGCTAGTGCTGGTCACTGTTGGAGACAAGATGCAGAAGTAGATGGACCATCTGTCTGATCCAGTATGGCAATTCATATGTACCAACTAAGCAAGTTTATCCCTTTGAGCTTTATTTATAGTTTCCCTATCTCAGCCTTCCCTATAAGCCTCCCTCCCTCCCCGACCGCACATTCCCTCTTTGCCCCTGAACTGGAGGTGTTCAAAGCTGTGTTAAAAAAAATCACAATTTTAATTTGTCTGTTGGATGAGGAAGGAGCAGAACAACAGTGATAATTACTATATCTGCAAGGAAGTGTTTCTTTTATTCCCTCCCCTTCATTTAAAAGAAAGGCAGCAAGATAGAAATGTGGCCCAAATGCAGCATTTGTGTGGCTGTGAAAGTTCCAGAGATCGTTCCAGTGAGCATAGGATCATTAGGGTAACCACAGCAACTGGGATATTTTTTGCACACTTTGCTGTGAATATTTCAGAATCTGTCGTTTTGTCAAATGCAATGAATTTGTAAATATCCGCCTGGAACATACTTTTCAGAATAGTTCCTCGTAGTTTGATGATGATTGATTTTAATGGTGTTCCATTTTAAAATATAGACACTCACATGATTTCATGGAGAAAATAAAAATGGGTCAGAGATGACTGAAATAAATATTTCTGCTGCGATTGTGGAATCCATTCTCTCACTGTATTAGTGTATTTAGTAGTCAGATTTTCTAGGAACTTTTCTTAACATTCATTAATCCTAGCTAAAGCACTGGGAAGTATTATTCCTCGTCACTGGGTTCATTGGCCCTTTAAGAGGGATGGGGCTGAACCACACCTGTGCCAGGGTTAGAGTCCCTCCTCACATGAAGGGAAATGAACGCAAGGGACATGGGATGGGAGCATATAACTAGAAATCATAGAAGATCAGGGTTGGAAGAGAGCTCAGGAGGTCATCTAGTCCAGTCCCCTGCTCAAAGCAGGACCAAAACCAGCTAAATCATGCCAGCCAGGGCTTTGTCAAGTCAGGCCTTAAAAACCTCTGAGGAAGGAGATTCCAGTGTTTCACCACCCTCCGAGTGAAATAGTTTTTCCTAATATCCAGCCTAGACCTCCCCCACTGCAACTTGAGACCATTGCTTCTTGTTCTGTCATCTGCTGCAACTGAGAACAGCCTAGCTCCATCCTCTTTGGAACCCCCCTGGTCTTCAGATAGTTGAAGGCTGCTATCAAATCCCCCCTCATGCTTCTCTTCTGCAGACTAAACAAGCCCAGTTACCTCAGCCTCTCCTCATAAGTCTGTGCCCCAGCCCCCTAATCATTTCCATTGCCCTCCGCTGGACTCTCCCCAATTTGTCCACATCCCTTCTGTAGTGCGGGGACCAAAACTGGACGCAATACTCCAGATGTGGCCTCACCAATGCCGAATAGAGGGGAATAATCATTTCCCTCGATCTGCTGGTAATGCTCCTATTTGGAACCAAGCCTATTTGGAAAAACAAGTTGGTTATTGGGTTGGTGGAGCTGTGTTGGTCCCAGGATATGAGACAGTCAATGTGGGAGAGATAATATCTTTGATTGGACCAACTTCTGTGTGTGAAAGAGAAGAGTTTTTGAGCTCCATAGAGGAGTTGTTCAGGTCTGGGAAAGGTGATCAGAGTAGGAATATAAGAGTTGCCTGAGTTTGAGAAAGAGAGAGTTTGAGAGAGTTCTGCAAGGAGCTGGAAGCTGATGCAGGATACACATCAGTTGAGAAAGCTGCAGGGGCTGAGTCTGAGGGATGTTGGCACCAGCTAACAAGGCTGCAAAGAACTGAGAGCTTGGAGAAGAGGGGCAGTGAATGGGGCCCCAGTCCCATGCCTTTGGCCCTTGACCGGAGCTTGGCGGTATAATGGTGGAGGCCCCTCCTTGCTGGCATGATAGGGCTGCTAGACCAAATTTGAGTGGTGCTGTGACCCCATGCGCCGGCTTGCTTCCCTCCCCTTGTGCAACATTTCTGGTATCCGTGGGCATCGGGCACGACCAGCCCCTGGAGAGAAGTGGAGCAGGGCACACCAGGAACTTAGCATCCCCAGAGGATGGGAGGGCTGGATCCAGGCTTTTGGCATTGCCTGGAGAAGCTGAGATGTAGGAGGAGGATGGGGCCTGGGGCTCTCAGAACTGCCTGTCCCAGGTGAGGATGGTGCTCTTCATCCTGACCGCCTCTCTGGGTAAGACTATGGGGTAGGACGAGTTCCGGGCTGTATGTGGGGCAGCCGGAGGGGACTATGAGTGGATTGGGTGCAGAGGGGAGAGTGAAGATCTGGGGGCAGAGCCAGCGTGAGACAGCATGGGACTGGGCATGGGGGAGTGACAAGGAGAGAGATCTTAGGTCTGGGCATACGGCAATGGAGGAAGAGCTTTGGGTCCCCTCCTAAGGAAAATGTTGGTTGTTCCCCTGGCCTGGAGGGAGTGCTCAATGCAAAGTGAAGCCTGGTAAAGGCTCTTGAGCCTCCACGGCAGAGCCTGTAGCCAGTCGCTGTTCCATCCTCAATTTACAACCAAGGCAGAAAGATCAAGGGCTTGATTTTCTGTGATGCAGAACCCTGCAGCTCTCCTTGGCTTCCTAGAATAATTTGTGCTCTAGACCTCTGAAAATCAGACTCTACGGCCAGGATTTTCAGAAGGGCTCAGCAACTAGCTGGGGCCAGACTTCGAAAAGCGCTTGTGTGTCGTGTCGGGTGCTGAGTTTGTTTGCAAGTTGAGCCGTTGAAGGTGACAATGAGAGCTTCTGGGTGCTGAGTCCGGTCCCATTTGTGGTCCTCGGCAGTTAAAAATCAGAGCTCTTTTGAAAGTGACTGTTCTAAGCTTCGCCCCACCCCGCCCCCAGGAAACTGATCTGCAGTTAGAATCCAGGAGGAGTACCTGCCTTCCCATCCAACAACACAGACCTCTTTACCACACACCCATCTCCCACCACTTTGAATACTCCTCCCGGTGTTGAATGTCCTCCATTTGTGAGATTGACAGGTAACAATGGGGGTACCCCACAGGACTCTGAGCCCTGGATGTGTGAGGAAGGTTCACTGGTGTGTGGTAGGATGGTCAATTAATGGGTCAAATATTCATGTACTTTTGCCTCATGTTAAGGCGTGATGCCAAGGCCAGTGGAATTGACGGGAAGGCTCCTTTTGATCACAATGGGCAGGAGAGATGACAGGGATTTTCAAAGAAGCCTAAAGGAGATAGGCACCTCAATTCCATTGCAATTCAATAGGAGTAGGTCACCCACATCCTTTCAGGCACCTTTGTAAATCCCAGCCTATGTCGTTTTCTGTGTAACAACAGCACTGAGTCCATTGTTCATGCTTAACTAATAGTGTAACCACTGGGGGGGGGTGTGTGTGTGTGTGTTGCAGGTCCCCCTCCACTGAGGATGTGGGTCACAGCCATTGTTAGAGAGCTGTGGTTTAGCAGCTCATGCTCTTAGCTCTGGAGGTCCCAGGTTGAATCCCTGGTATGTGTCAGCCAAGATGGCGGCCATCACATTAGTACTGAACAGGGTATCTTCATGTTAGCCATTAAGAGTTGAGACAGTCGCTTCATCACCAGGGTCTTGTGCTGCTTTGCATTCCCAGACAGCCGCGAAAAGCAATAAAGCCAGCAGCGAAACAAACTAAATTAGATTTTGTCATAGTTCATCTAAATAAGATATTCTTCTTAACTGCAATATTTGCCTATTTTCTGGACCATTAAATAATATCCAGTCATATTAAAATATGAACTTAGAGTGGTCAATTGACAGGTGTTTCCTTTCCGAGATGCAATTTGCACCACATATGTCTGAATGGTCCAGTGGACAGGGTACTGATTAGAAGGTCTGAAGTCTATTCCAGGCTTTTAAATAGACTCACTATGACCTTGTCCAAGTCACTTAACTGAGTTATCTAAATTCTGTACTTTTTATGTTCCTTATTATCAGTGAGTGCCTTTCAATGTAATAGCAAGAACAATCAGCCAACAAAACTCTCTCTTTTCCACCTGCAGGAGTACTTAAAAGGTGGAATGTGTAGGTTGTATGAAAAGTTTATTCTGGGAAAGCAAAGTCACAGAAATGGATGTGCCTCAGTTTCCCTAGCTGTAGGACTGGGCTTAATTGTTCGTAACTTCTTCTGTACCTATGGAAGAAAAGCCTCAGTATGGTTATTATTTATCACTATCACTTAATAGATGCTAAATAGAGCGAGTCAAAATATTTCAATTTTTTACTTTCGATGAAAATTGTAGTAATTTTTTTTTGTATTTTTTTCTCTTCTCACTGACTCTACTACTACATAAAAATAATTAAATCTCTAAAATAAAAAGACCAAAATCCTGGATCTCCACAATTCCTGAATTAGGAGGTATTTTAGAGTTGGTTCTTCTGTAGAGCAAAGATCTATGGCACTTAATTGGGATGAAATGCATGGGATAGTTCTGACCTCTCTGTCTTTCTTTCTCTTTTCACTGCTCCTCTGTCTTGTTTATTTAGATTGCAAGTTCTTTGGAGCAGGGGATGTCTCTTACTAGGTGGCAGGTGCTGTGCGTTCATGATGGGGCCCTGATATCAGTTGGGGGCTTTAGATCTGTCTCTCAAATATAAATGTGGTCCCTATTACTGTTACTGTTGTAATGTATTTATTCTCACAGCAGCCATATGAGAGGGCAGTGCATTTATCTCCATTTTACAGATGAGGAACTGAGGCAGAGAGGCTAAATGACTAACCCAGGTCATACAGCAAGTCTGTGGAACAGCAGAGACTTGATCCCAGACTGCAAATGCCTAAGCTAATACCCTAACTACTGGCCCATTCTTTTTCATCATACTACCATTTTACAAATAAAAATAGCCATACAATGAAATGGGAAAAGAATAAGGGGAAAAGAACTAAGAAGAGAGGAAAGAGGCAAATGTGTAATCCTACATTATTTTTAATGGATATACCAATTTTACTAACAAATCCTTCACTCACACATCCACCCAGGTACAAGGATTATACCCTTTTTCCTGGGAGCATAGAATTATGTATATTTTTGTTCCATTTTGAATATTGGGTCAAACAGCTTTAACACTCCAGCTTAAAATGCATCACAGTGGAGAGAAGACAATTATCTTGTTTTCTTGCATGAGTCAACAAATGGATTTTTATTAAGGGGGCTGAAGCAATTCATAATGTCATGCAACTGCAAAAGGCAAAGCATAAATTCTTCTGCCTCTGCGCTTCGAAGGGCATATTTAATAAAGTCTCCTGTTTCAGTGTTTAAGTTTCTATTTGATGTTTTTTGATTTCTTTAACTATCCTAAAGACCTTCGTTGATCAAAAATTCATAAAAGCGATCAGTGTTGGCCAAGTGGAAATGTAACTGAACAGCACCATTGAAAGGTCACATTAATTAAAAGAAGCAACTCGGCAAAGTTATTTTACACCCTATTCATGCTAATAGAGTCAATGTCATAACAGATAAAGTCATAGCTTTGTTTTTGGTCCCAAGATGTCATATATAGAGGGTTCCATGTGAGCATGGATTTTTTTCTGCTGGGTAGGGACCGGGGAGTTTCTTCGGGCCAGATTTTCAAAAGACCTTAGCACATCAGGTGCTGAGCATTTTTTAAAGTCTGATCCCAGCTGTGGATTCTGAGCACTTGAAAATCCGGCCCAGAGAGTGAAAGGTTTTATGAACCTTGTGATTAGAGCAGAACTTTTTCAGCCAACCCCTCTCCCCCCCCCCCCCCCCCCCCCCCCCCCCCCCCCCCCCCCAGCAAAAAAGACAGATTTGGTCACTCTGAAACATTTTGTGAATTTGTATTGATTGTGCCAAATTGTTTTGGTAAAAAAACAAACGCTACAAACATTCAAAGTTTTAATTTCAACCCCAAACATTGTTTGAGCCAAAAATTTCAAAACATTCAGACCTAAATGATTCTCGCTCTCCTTCCCCAGTTTTCCAGAATAGTCAATGAACCAGCAAAATCACTTCTTTACCCAGCGCTACTTGTGATCTGGTGTTGGGGTAGTTTGAATTTGTGTATCTATTTTTTCCTCTGAAATTGAATGCACTTTCTTAAAAGCAAAGATGGTTAGAATTGTTTAAGTACAAGAAGAAGCTGGTTCTGTGTCCTGGGGCTGGACTAACACCCCCTAGCTAAGTTACAGCTTACCCTATTCACAGTATGTAGATTGTGGCTTTGATTCTCCTTTGAGTTAAGGGTGGTTTTTACCATGCTGGTAGTGCAAAGCAGCCCTAAAGTTGATATAACCAGCAACAAAAGGTTAAACTCACCACACAGGGAGGTTCTGCTGATGCAGTACCAGCTCCTTCAATCATTAGACCATGTTTCCTTTCACCAAAGGTGTAGTTGCTCATTTCCCTTAAAGCAGGAGGTGAGCAAACCAAAGACCTAATGTTTCAAATAAAGTCCTGGACTTGCCTTTTTCTATGAGTGGTTCCAAAAATCACGAGCTGTAGGATTTCCTGGCTAGTCAGTCCAAATGTGAAGGATATCAGGGTTGTGTGCATTCTGTTTCGTCTTTTAAATTATGTAAATGTGCAAATTAGATGAATCCCTCTGGTTCATGGGGAGTTTACAAGGTGGCTCTCAGTGTAGAAGACCTTACGCACCAATGTTCTAAGGCTGTTGGAATGAAATTTTCAAAACAGCTTATATGATTTAGGAGCACAAATCTCATCAGAATCTAAATTTGTACCTCTTCAGATCTCGTATGCCTGAATTTGGCATATAGGGCACTTAGTCCTTGGTTCAGCAAAGTGCTTAAGTGCAGGCTTAACATTAAGCATGGACTAGTCCTATTGACCTAAAATTTCAGCTTGTGTTGAAGTACTTTAATGAATTGAGGCTTTAGTTTTGCAGCGTATGAGCCTTTGAAGGTGAAAGGTCAGTTTGTATCTTGGGGTTCTGTTGTGTCTTTTCCCTTCAGTTTCTGCCTGTTCTCTCTGCTTCTCATCAACAGTATCTTTAAAAGCTGTTTTTCTCCCCTTTCCCTGTTTGAATGGGCTGGATAATAAAATGCAAAGGCACAAACATGTACACAGTGACAAGAAGGCCAGTTCTGGGCGCCACATTTCAGGAAGTATGTGGACAAATTGGAGAAAGTCCAGAGAAGAGCAACGAAAATCATTATAGGTCTAGAAAACATGACCTATGAGGGAAGATGGGAAAAACTGGGTTTTTTTAAGTCTGGAACAGAGAAGACTGAGAGGGGACATGATAACAGTTTTCAAGTACATAAAAGATTGTTACAAGGAGGGGGAGAAAAATTGTTCTTGTTAATCTCTGAAGACAGGACAAGAAGCAATAGGCTTAAATTGCAGCAAGGGCGGTTTAGGATGGACATTGGGAAAAACTTCCTAACTGTCAGGGTGGTTAAGCACTGGAATAAATTGCATAGGGAGGTTGTGGAATCTCCATCATTGGAGATTTTTAAGAGCAGGTTAGACAAACACCTGTTAGGGATGGTCTAGATCAGTTGTTCTTAACCTTTACTGCAGCCTGCACCTCTTTTTGGTTCTCAAAATATGTTCTCTCACCCCTAATCAAAATATGTTCTCGCACCCCTTATCAAAAATCATTGAAGTAGGTCAGTTCTTTAAACCTAGATATATTTGTTGTTTGTATATTACAGTAATTGTAAAAAATGTATAATGTTAATAAATACATAGGTCTGATGAAACAAAGTAGTTGTACTTACGTGCCTATGCTTAATTTGTGTTTTGGATGATTTACCTTCTAAAAAAAATCTGGAATGTCTCGCACCCCCAGAACGGGCCTCTCGCACCCCAGGTTAAGAACCACTGGTCTAGATAATATTTAGTCCTGCCGTGAGTGCAGAGGACTGGATTAGATGAGCTCTCAAGGTCCCTTCCAGTTCTGTCATTCTAAGTAAGAAAGAGGACCGCATGAGAGAAAGCGGTCTTGGAAGAGCGTCATACATAGCAGCCCTGTGTGGAGAGCTAATCCACGCTGCCACACAGAAATGAGAAATTTTGAGGGTTATTAGACACTGAATCCTCACAGTGCCTGAGCACCAAGTTATTTAGCCCAGGTCTTTGTGTAATTGGGATACATCTGAAATAAGCCTTGTGTTCAATGACCCTCAAGCTCTGGCTTCTATCTGTTCTGAGGTCTTTTTGTAGCACAATTAGTTGGCAGTATTAAACAGATTGGCGGGGGGAGGGGAGATGTAGGATGGCTAAAGACTGAAGAAAGGAGTCCATCTGTGCTCTTCTTTGTATTGTATTATATATAAAAATCAGGAACCGTTTCTAAAATGAGTCATAACAAGGGCTGGTCAAAAAATGAGAAGGGGTAGCAAGCAAGTTTTTTGTGGGGGGGGGACACATTCGAACTCTGCTGCACCTCGGTTTGAAATAGCCCAAATTTGTTGAGAACCGGAACACGCTAAAAGGTCCATATATTTTGCTGTGGGGCAGGATCGGTGTCGGTATTCTTTGTAAGGAGATATTTCTGGTGTCTTGATTTCAGCATTGATTAATTACTGTCTGGATTTAGGATGAAGAGCACGGTTTTTCCCCTTGTGTATTGCTGACCCCTATACCTTGGATTGGCACATTTTTATGTGGGAGGGTGCTACTGAAGAAAATGTTTATTGTTACCATCTTAAAGCATTTTCACATGCTAGGGTATTTTCTTCCATTAATTTACCTTTTCTCTTGTAACAGCTAGAGCTAGCCAATTTCACTCAACTGATAGTATCAGTACTATACTGTAGTAACACTAGCCTTCTTACACAAAAGATAGGCCCTCATGTGGGCAAAACCTACCATGAGATAGCTATGTGCTTGTGAGCACCTAGACATCTTGTCTACCCTTATGTTCTCTTCTTTTGTTGTGCCTCATTTTCTGAACCACCTGGTGCTATTCTTCTTTGCTTGTCTACCTCCCGGTTTGTGTTTTCCGCTTGCCCTTATGCCAGAAGGCCTAACAGAGTCTGCTTCTCTTTGAGGGGATTGTTGTTGTAGGTTTCCAATGTATGGTGAAGTCAAGACTAAGCGTAGAAAAATCCTATTCACACAGAAATAAACTGGAGTTTTATTCTTGATTTAATTGGGGCCAGGATTTCAACCTAAGTGAGTAGATAGGCAATACTAGTCTGGAAATGAGCTTCCTGCAGAGTCTTATTGTTACAACAAATTGGAAATTACATCTAAAAGGACACAATTATCTGCATGGCTACTCAGGAGGATGCCAACTATGACATAACTAATCAGTGAGGCTGTATATTACATGTTGGACATGGGTGATGTGAAATCAATAGTTTGCTGTGGAAAAAAACATGAAATCTCAGTGAAAAAGAAACTGCATGCCGTTTTGAGTTTGTGAAAGACAGTGCTGCATATATGACCAAATAGTAGAACCCTGGTTCTCATTTATACTAAGGCCCCTTTCCAACAAACATCCCGGCAGTATAAAATGGCCCTACCCTGTGTGTCAATATAATTTGCACCTTTGCACTACCTGAGCAATGTAAATGGGCCTTAGTAATCAAGCTCAAGGGAAAAACAACATGGGGTCAGATTCTCAAGTGGTCAGCGCTCATGGTTGGAGCCAGATGTTCAAAATAGCTCCGTTTCCATTTAAGCACCTAAATGAGGGCCAGATTTTCCCAAGCACTCGGTACCCAGCAGCTCCCCTTGTGACACCTGGAGCCAGGTTTTCAGTTTTTAAACTCTGCCTCCTACTTATTACTCCAGTTTGACACTTATGTCATCCACCTGCTGAATTTGGGACACATTGCTGGATACAAATTGCAAAGAAGAGCTGTCCACAATCCTTTATTCGGGTTTCAAGGCATGGTCTCAGTATCTAATGCCAATAATCCCAAAGAGAAATATGTAATTTCTTGCTGTTTTCGCCCATGCAGAGTGCTTAGATAACGCTGCATCTCCTCTGTCATAAATGCAGAATGCTTAGATAACGCTGCATCTCCTCTGTCATAAAGCTTGCTCCAAGTGACGACAATGTTGTTATGTGACATTAAGAAGGTAGCACAGCCCGCAGTAGTATTTCTGCAAATGCTTAAAGTATGAAGCAGATCAAATGAGAGCTCACCTTATATTTGACAAGATACTGGATTTGGCTACGAGTAACAGGAGAAGCTTGTAAGCACAGAGTGACAAAAAACACCATGTAGTTTGCACCCTAGAGCTGTGTGCAGTCACCATTATCAGCCAGCTACAGAGTTCTTAGAAGCAGAGTCTGCTAGGAATTGGCCCGGGTCTGCGCCGTAAGAGTAGGGAGCAAACTGGTGGTCTGCTAAAACAGATGACCACATCCTGGTGGGCTATATGGTGCATCCATTTGGGGATTGACCAGAGAGTCCTTGAGTTTCCTGATTAGCAGTCATAAGTAGAGGTGATCAATGGCCCAGATATTATCTGCAGCTGCTCTTTGATGCAAGAACTACTCTGTCTCCCTTCCACCCCTTCTATTAAGGAATAAAATTGTGGCATATGTGCCCTTCCGTTCATTTAATGCTTTGTCCTTGAGGTGTCACTAGCACAGAAATTGCTGCCCTGTGAAACTTGCTATTTTTGTTCCGTGAAATGGCACTTTTTCCCCCCCATGGAAAGAATAGTGTTACTGCTCATTCAGGGTCTGAGTCTGCCCCTTGCTCACATACAAAGAGCAGTCCCTTACCCATTGCAATCATTAGACCTGTTTTCAGAATAAGATCCTACTTGGCGGGAGTGGGATGGAACTGGTCCCTAAATTCCAGTGAACACGGAGATGCTACAGAAAGAGTTGTTGGTCATTCGCTAGGTGGTAGAGATCTCTGTTCACCTGATAGACCATCCCCATCACAGTGTGTTCCCATAGGGCATTGTGATATTGGAGAGAATTAGCTTAAAGTGAGATATAAAACCCATGGCGCTGATAATCTATAATCATTAAAGCCTTGATTCAGTTTGACTTCAATGTGAATGAAGCACATGCTCAGAGTCAGAAACTTAAGTTTTAACTATGCAAGCATACAGCACTTCTAAGGTTTATCTGTGCAGGGACACTCAGGAAAATTAATCTGAAGTAACTAAAGGTGCGAATTTAAAGTGGATTAGCCACGCTGCATTAAACACCTGTGTGGACACACTAATTCAGAATTAAAGTGGACTTCATTTGATTTAGATTAATTTACTTTGGAAGTGGATTGAGATAAACTGAATTAAGGCCACTTTAATTCTGAATAAAAGTGGTCCACCCAGGCTTTTAATACAGTGTGACTAATCCACTTTAAAAAAAGTTCATTGGAATTAATTTTCCAGAGGGCTGGTTTACAGTAGAAAATTAGATTGACCCAGCTACATTGCTCAGGGGTGTGAAAAATTCATACTCCTGAGCTATGTAGTTAATCCAACCTAAGTCTTTGTGTAGACAGCACTAGGTCAAAGGAAGAATTCTTGCCTACTTATACAAAAACATGACCATTTTAGACACTTCCCTAACAGGGAAGGAGTCATTTTTGCTGAATATAGATCATGATTTGCATGCAGTGTCCCAGGCACACGCACGTGAAAACTTTTATGCTGTTAAAATGATAAATAAGTTACATTTCACAAGCTATGGGAACCAGCTAACACATCTTTCAGCTAAAAACACATTACAACATCATCTTTCATTGCTGACTGTGAATATTGGTTAGGCTATCATTCTCCACTCAAGTGTGTGTCTCGTATCTCATCCCCTGTTAACTTCATTGTGCATTCTTTTTGTTTTGTCATTTTCTTATCGGAAAAAAATACCAATAAAAGGGTGAACATTAGAAAACCACAGAATAGAGCAGGATGAAATCTCCTTAGCTTCAGTGGCAAGATAAATATCCCAATAAGAAAGAATTAGATTAATTTTTTTCCAAAACCTGGATTGATTCTGGTTGATCCGTAGCATGAACGTAAAGATACTGCTTGGTTTATGTTTGCACCTAGAGGTTCCATCTGAAATCCAGGCAGCCTTGTGGCTGTTACCATGGTCCGTGCCCCCAAAGAGCTCACGATCTAAATAGACAAGGAGTTGGAAAGGGAGAGCATTGTTACCTCCATTTTACAAATATGAAACTGAGTCACAGAGAGATGAAGGGACTTGCCCAAGTTTACACAGGAAACCTGTGGATGGTCCAGAAACTGAACCCAGATCTGGGTCCCAATCCAGTGCTTTATCCGTGAGACCATCCTTCCTCTAAAGATATCTGGAGCCAAACATGACAGGGCTAGACTCCCTTTAGCATTGCTTCTTGTGCAGTCACATAGGCTAGTGTAAAATGCTACTACATCAAAATGGTAATGATTTACATACAACTTGCACTGGCATCAAAGAGAGCACAAAATGAAAGGCAGTAGAGAATCTGACCCTACAAAAATATGAATCAATAAAAATCATCTGTGGTTGTTCTGTGTCACAAGTGACAACAGACAAAATACTTTGCATTACCATTGGGCTTGCATTTTTCTATCTGTAAATTTCACCAATTATTGATGGAAATAGTTTTTGTCCTGTGTGTGTTTATGGTGAAATCAACGTTTACCGACACTTACTGATTTATAAATCGAATCCTTCCGAACCTAATTATCTTCCAATTAAATACAGAGGGCACCATCTTGGCTGCCTTCTCGGTCAACCAGAGATCAAATTGCGTCCCTGTATTTTGTTTTATGCAGAGTCTGTAATCAGGTCTGATTATTTTAATCCTGAGAGACAGATAGCTTGGGCTTTCAGTAAGAAACAGGCTATGCTGTGTTTTGATACAGATTTGCTGGTGCTTAAATATCTATAGCGACAGTTGGAATAGGAAATTGTAAACATAGAACTGGTGCACAGTTACAGCTTTGCATGGTTACGGTTTAGTTGGGTCTTTTACAGTCTCATTTCTTTGCCTTGGTGGGATATCATATGTCAGGGGTGACCAACCTGTGGCTCCGGAGCCACATGTGGCTCTTCAGAAGTTAATATGCGGCTCCTTGTCTAGGCACCAACTCGGGGGCTGGAGCTACAGGTGCCAACTTTCCAGTGTGCCGGGGGGTGCTCACAGCTCCACCCCTAGCTCTGCCACAGGCCCTTCCCGCCCCCTCCCCTGAGCCTGCCGTGCCCTCGCTCCTCCCCTCTCCACCCGGAGCCTCCTGCACGCCACGAAACAGCTGATGGGGAGGTGCGAGGAGGGAGGGGGAGGCGCTGATTGGCGGGGCTGCCGGTGGGTGAGAGGCACGGGGAACGGGGTTGGGGAGCTGATGGGGGGCTGCTGACGTATTACTGTGGCTCTTTGGCAATGTACCTTGGTAAATTCTGGCTCCTTCTCAGTCTCAGGTTGGCCATCGCTGTCGTATATGTTTACAGGTGTTGGAGATAATTTGGTTATTTATAGGGTTGGAGATAGTTTGGTTCAAAGTTAAATATGCAAACACCAGCCCTTTTTTAAAAGGAGATAATTTGTACAACAGCCCAGGCAAAGAAACAGATCTCGTTGAATAAAGGCATACACAGTGTTCTGGAGTTATTTGCTTCTTCATTTAATCTGTTTATTACAATAATTTTGTTTCTAAACTGCAATACAGTAGTCAAAATACAGTGTTCAATTAAGAAAGAGCAGAGGCAGCTGGCAGTGAAAGAAAATTGTAAAGTGGTACAAAGAACAAACATTGAAACAAAGTCTGTCTTTTGTAGACTTACATTTTGATTCTATTAAAAAGCGGGCAGAGAAAATAAGGCAAGAATAATGTAATCAATGTAACAGGCAATCATACACCCTTAAAATAGATAGTACTTTGTAAGACTAATTTCCACAATTGTTGAGCTGTAAGTGCTTATGAAGTCTGAAAACCCAGGTGGGGGTGTTGAGGCGGGAGGCTGATAGATAGATAGACAGAGAAAGAGAGAGAAACACCACACAGACATACACAGAATCTCTGTTGCTTTGATCCTGCAAACATTTTCTCATGTGCTTAACTTTACTCACATGAGTAGTCCCACTGTCATTGAGTTAAGCGTGAACATAAGTGTTTGCAAAATTGAGGCCTGATGTCCTGATCCAGAGCCCACTGATGTCAGTGGGAATATTTCCATTGATTTTTTGATGGGCTTTGGATCAGTCCATGAGTTTGCAAAGGACTGCGTAAAACTATAAAACAGGAGCCTAGAGCGTATCTGTCTGTGTGTATGTGTGGATAATAGTAATTTCCAGCGTTCCAGCAAAATACAAAGAGAAGGGCATATTTTTAAAGCCTTGGCATGTCTTACACAGTCAATATTCCATTCCTCTGTTCATTTCAAAGCCTCGTGTGATAGCTCTGCATCAAGTCAAGGTGTCAGTGGAAGGCTGTTGAACTTTAAATGTAGCATCTATGGTAGCAGGGGGATTTCCTAGGCGTTGCAGTTGACATCGCATTCGGGGAACGCTCATTTCTTGGAAGTGTCAGAACTTCAGAAAGATGCAGATTTTTGTTTAGATTTTGCCAAGCTTGTTAAAAAAAAAATAAAGAAATCTTTTAGAATTTGACTCTGCTCAGCAGAATATAAACTGTTGCTGGTGGTTGGTGTTTGTATGTAAGGTCTGACCCGTGCAGACAGCAGAGCCTCCTGTAAGCGGCTCAGGCTTCGGGTGGTCTGCCTATGAAGCAGGTGCAGTTCAGAAAGGCTTTGGGGTGCTACATGGCAGGATATACTATCATATAATTAATACAGGGGTGTCCAAACCAGGGCTTGTGAACCGTATGCGGCTCTGTTAAAGTGCAGCTCGCGGACTCCCCCACACTACCCCACCCATTCTCCAACTACCCGACTGGGGCCGGGGGAGCTCAGGGGTTCTACCCTGCAGCAGGCGCCTGATAGAGCTTGGGGCTTCAGCTGGAGCAGAGCTGAAGCTGCGAGCCCTGGCAGGCACACCCGACTCTCAAACTTCTGAAGGTTATTGCATGCGGCTCAGAGGGTCAGTCAGTTTGGCCACCCCTGATATGATATATAATATAATAAAATATAATATAAGAAGGATATAATTGACAAACAAGGGCATGACTCACAGAAGAGAGATAGAAGGACAGTCTGTTTGGTGAGAGAGACTGGGCACTTTGAGGTGTTCACGTGACACAAAGGGCTTGGATATTGGCCAGCTCAGAATTCCCTGGGTGGAGAGAGCTCTCAGCTGATCTCAAATTGGCTGAGCCAGCTCCTACGTGATTCCTCACCCCAGACTTGGTGTAAGGGATGTGTTGAGGTTGGAAGTGAGCCAAGGAAGGGAGCGGGCATGGCTTGTGCTGCTGCACTTCGGCAGTTCTTAGCTGGCATATGGGTCCTTGGAGGCAGTTTCCAGTTGTTGTATGTTAGAGCAATCCAAAGATTGCTCTTGGAGGAGAGGAAGGTGGTTATTAACAGTCAATGTGGATTCACCAAGGGCAAGTCGTGCCTGACGAACCTGATTGCCTTCTATGATGAGATAACTGGCTCTATGGATATGGGGAAAGCATGGAAGCAGTGGGGGCAAAAGGCCTATCTGGCTTCAAATTAAACTTGATAAGTTTATGGAGGAGATGGTACGATGGGATAACATGATTTTGGCAATTAATTAATCTTTAAATATTCATGGTAAATAGGCCCAATGGCCTGTGATGGGATGTTAGATGGGGTGGGATCTGAGTCACTACAGAGAGTTCTCTGCTGAGTATCTGGCTGGTGAATCTTGCCCACATGCTCAGGGTTTCAGCTGATCGCCGTATTTGGGGTCGGGAGAGAATTTTCCTCCAGGGCAGATTGGAAGAGGCCCTGAGGGTTTTTTACCTTCCTCTGTAGCGTGGGGCACGGGTCACTTGGTGGAGGATTCTCTGCACCTTGAAGTCTTTAAACCACGATTTGAGGACTTCAGTCGCTCAGACATAGGTGAGAGGTTTATTGCAGGAGTGGGTGGGTGAGATTCTATGGCCTGCATTGTGCAGGAGGTCAGACTTGATGATCATAATGGTCCCTTCTGACCTTAATATCTATGAATCTATGAATATATCTTGACTTTAGCAAAGCTTTTGATATGGTCTCCCACAGTATTCTTGCCATCAAGTTAAAAAAGTATGGATTGGATGAATGGACTATAAGGTGGATAGAAAGCTGGCTAGATTGTCGGGCTCAGTGGGTAGTGATCAATGACTCCGTGTCTAGTTGGCAGCCAGTATCAAGTGGAGAGACCCAAGGGTCGGTCCTGGGGCCAGTTTTGTTCAATAGCTTCATTAATGATCTGGAGGATGGCGTGGACTGCACCCTCAGCAAGTTTGCAGATGACACTAAGCTGGGGGGAGAGGTAGATACACTGGAGGGTAGGGATAGGGTCCAGAGTGACCTAGACAAATTGGAGGATTGGGCCAAAAGAAATCTGATGAAGTTCAACAAGGACAAGTGCAGAGTCCTGCACTGAAGACGGAAGAATCCCAAGCACCGCTACAGGCTGGGGACCGACTGGGTAAGCAGCAGTTCTGCAGAAAAGGACCTGGGGATTACAGTGGATGAGAGGCTGGATATGAGTCAGCAGTGTGCCCTTGTTGCCAAGAAGGCTAAAGGCATATTGGGCTGTATTAGTAGGAGCATTGCCAGCAGATCAGGGGAAGTGATTATTCCCCTCTATTCGGCACTAGTGAGGCCACATCTGGAGTATTGCGTCCAGTTTTGGGCCCCCCACCACAGAAAGGATGTGGACAAATTGGAGAGAGTCCATCAGAGGGCAACGGAAATGATCAGGGGGATGGGGCACATGACTTACGAGGAGCGGCTGAGGGAATTGGGCTTGTTTAGTCTGCAGAAGAGAAAAGCGAGGGGGGATTTGATAGCAGCCTTCAACTACCTGATGGGGGGTTCCAAAGAGGATGGAGCTCGGCTGTTCTCAGTGGTGTCAGATGACAGAACAAGGAACAATGGTTTCAAGTTGCAGTGGGGAGGTCTAGGTTGGATATTAGGAAAAACTATTTCACTAGGAGGGTGGTGAAGCACTGGAATGGGTTAACTAGGGAGGTGGTGGAATCTCCATCCTTAGAGGTTTTTAAGGCCCGGCTTGACAAAGCCCTGGCTGGGATGATTTAGTTGGCGTTGGCCCTGCTTTGAGCAGGGGGTTGGAGTAGATGACCACCTGAGGTCTCTTCCAACCCTGATCGTCTATGATTCCATGGTTGTTGTAACCTATTCCAATGCTGGGGCTGAGGCTGGAGCTGCACAGGGCAGAGAATCAGGATGCTGTAGCCACTTCCCAGAGAACCTGAACCATTGCTTGTTTCAAGCAAATCTTGGCTCAAAAGAATCCAGTCAGGAAACTTAATTTCCTGGCCTCAGTCATATTTTGTGAGGCTTAATATCCCTGTCACATGACGGGGATGGTTTCTACTGACTTCAGTGGCTGCCATTGCAGACTCAACCTGGTTATTAAATATGTGTGCCCCAAATGACTCAGGTAGACCAGAAAAAGGAAAGAGAGAAAAAATGGACTTTGAAAATTCAGTCCATACATTCAGTTGTCCATAGATACAAGAGAGTCAGAGAGAAAGGATGGGCCTGTGGTTAGGGTAATAGCCTGGGATTTAGGACCTGCCTCCTCTCCCCAGATTCAATTTTCTCTTCCAAGTGTTCTTTGTGTGATTTTAGGCAAATCACTTTGTCTCCCTGTGCCTTGTTTCCTTCTGTAAAATAGGAATAATAGGACTGCCCTACTTCAGATTGAAATTGTGAAGGTAGAATCCGTGAAAGATTCTGAGATGCTCAGGTATCATGGTGATGGAGAGCTATGCAAGTATCTAAGATAGCCTGTAGAGAGTAGTCAGGCATGCTGGAGTGAATCTAAAATAGGAAAGAAAGCTTGAAGACTCGGTTGCATGAAATCAGACTCCTCCTGGATTTAATTACTTTTTCAGGGATGGGACGATATTATTCATGGAAATGTAAATTAATTATTTAAAAATTAAAATTCTGGTGTTTTTCATAAAAGAGGGGACAAGTTCTGTATAAATCTAGTTTCAAGCAGCAAAATCCACTCTAGGACATGCAGATGTAATGTCTCATGCTTCAGGATGCTACTGGAAACTGTATATCATTACCACTGTTTTATTTAGTATTACCTACTTATTCTACCATTATAATAGAGGGGGTAAATATGACAATCCTTTGACAAATTTTTTGCAGAAATCTCCTAAATACCAGCCTCCAATTAGCTGGGATGGACTTTCCATATGTTCTGACTGAGGCAGTCTTTTGGAAATGGGAGGAGATAGTTAGCAAGGATTTATCATCGAGATGTGCTGTGTTAACTATGAATACCAAAAGGGATTTGAATACAGCAGCGTCAAACATAGCAGTTTCATTTCACAGGGGTTCCTGTGAATATTTCCTTTGGCTGTAATTTGCATGGTATAATGTAGGGTGAGTGAAAGCAACTGTCCCCTGGGGCTTGATTCACAGAAGATAAAACTCAAAGCCAACATTTTCCTACTTAGATGCCTAAAGTTAGTCACCTAAATGAATGTCTGATTTTTCAAAGGTGTTGAGTATCTGCCACTCCCTCTAATGCTGTGGGATTCGGCACCCCTGAAAACCAGAGTACTTTTTAGGTGCTTCAATAGGGAATCAGGACATATTTTTAGAAGTATTTATATGCCTAAAGATGCAAGTAGGAGCCTAATGGGATTTTGCCATGGATGTTAAGTGCCGAGCTGCTTTTGAAAATCTCACGAGCTAGGCAACTGTCTGCATCTTTGGGCACCTAAATATCTTTAAAATTCTTGCCCTAAGCAGTCAAATTACTTGGGAAAAACTACATGGCAACTTCTGATCTTCTAACGAAGATTCTCACCGACAACCTAGTGAGGTAGGTTCGTATAATAGTGCCAGTTGAACAGATGATCTACAGGTTTGCTCGGCCCTGTGCTCATCGGCTGATCGCTGCAACAACTTCCTGACTCCTGTCTGTCTTGTCTACCTAGACTAAAAAAGGGGGAAAGGGGCAACAGAGACACACAGGGTATGTTTACACAGTCTGCAGCAGCAAGCCTCCCAGCCTGCGTTGACAGACTTGGGCTAGTAGGTCTCGTGCTAGCGCTCTAAAGACAGCGCTTTGAAGTTGCAGCTCATTCTGGAGCTTGGACTTGGAAGGCCACCCCATTCTCAGGCTTCAGAGCCTGAGCTGCAAATTCAAAGTGCTTTATACACAGCTATTTTTAGAGCGCTCGCGTCAATGCTGCTAGCCCTAGTCTGTCAACCTAGGCTGGGAGGCACGTTGTTGCCGGTTGGTAGGCATAAACAGAGAGATTAGATGACCTGCTTTGGATTCAGTGGTGGAGTCAAAATTAGGACCTAAGACTCCTGATTCCCATTTGTATTCTCTGAACCCCAAAGCAAGGCTGCTATACTTAAAATCTATGTGAAATCAATGTCCGCTTCTCATACTTGCTGTGTGTTAATTTAGTTATAACCCAGACTGATTGCTCAGATAACATTGTATTTCCCCATTTTGAAGCCTCAAAACATTTTCTGTTTCTATCCTCAAAACACACTGAGAATTTAGGGTATTGCTAAAGAAGCTCCTTTGGGTTCAATATTTTATTTTAGCCAGGTGCTCTGAAGAGACAAGGGTTATTTGTATAATGATATTTGAGTTGAGTGAAGAAGTTCTATGTTTTACTGGATCCTTAGATCTTTCTGAAACATTAAGATATTTTGCTCAAGCATTTTAGAAAGGTTTTGAACACATTTTTTCCCTTTGCCCCAGGGGAAATTAATTTGAATGCCAGAAGAACAGGTTTATCTTTCAATATATGTTTGTGTATCGGGAAGAAAAAAAAATCTGATTTTTCAGGCTAGCTCTCAAGAGAGGTCTGCCAAGAGTTTCTCTTCTCTTTCAATGGTGCATTGAAAAAGAAAATGAGCCAGGAACATGTCCTCTAACTTTAGGGAGGCCACAATCATACTATACAGATCGAGATTTCAAGCACTCCTAAATTCAAGGATTAATTGGTTCGTAGAGTCATAGACCTACTTAAATTGGCAACATTTATTGAAGAAAACTGTCAGATTTCCACACAGCTTGAGTTCCAGGTTTGCCTCTTGTTTACCAGGGACCATATTTTTTTCTGGAATAGTTGAAGAGTGGTGATTTTTCTTAATGAAATTTTTATGTACTTTCGAATAAAAAATTTGAAATTAAAAATTTTCAACAAGCTCAATGAGTGGTCAAAAACAGGATACATTGTAATGAAAACTCATCACTTTATTTTGTCACAATTTAACAAAAAGTTTGTTGAAAAATAGAAATTCAGAAAATTTCAACCAGTGGTAGTCTGGAACTCTCTACAGTGCGCAGAGACATCTAGTGGATACATGATAAAATGCAAGTATACTTACTACAAAAGGTGTTTGGACCAAAACCTGCCTCAGACAGGATATCTGTTAACAAACTATGTAAATGTCTGACTTCTAGCATGTATAGTGAATGGTTACACCTATTGCACAACCTATTGTGACAGAGCTGCTTGGTTTTTGATGTGTTTAGAAGTTTAACAGATGTCCAGTGAAACTTTTGCTTAAGGTTTGCAAACATTTTGAGCAAACTTGGGCCCAATGAAACCATCCTACCTTAGGATGTTTGGGTATTAGTTGGACGTTCTAAACTGCCCAGAGTTGTTTTTGAGAAGTAATGGGTTAATTTTTCAAAATGGAGTGGGGGGAGTTTTGTTTAGGGCCTGGAACTAGGAGCCATGTAGGGAGGGCAGGGTTCTGCTTTCTCAGCCAATCAGGACAAGTACTAGGAAGGAGGGTGGGGCAGCATATAATCTCTCTTCCCTCATTGTAATGGGGAGAGACACTAACAGTAGGAGGACACTTCTCTTAGGTCAGGGAGAATGAGGCTGGAATGTTTTGACTCTGCCCCCGAACTGTGGAGGAACATATGGAAACCGAAACCACCAGAGATGCCTGCGGAGAAAAAGGTTTCAGAAGGGTAGCTGTGTTAGTCTATATCAGCAAAAAGAACAGGAGTACTTGTGGCACCTTAGAGACTAACAAATCTATTTGGGCATAAGCTTTTGTGGGCTAAAACCCACTTCATCAGATGAATGGAGTGGAAAATACAGTAGGAAGATAGATATACAGAGAACATGAAAAGATGGGGTTGCCATACCAACCCAAACAAGACAAATCAATTAAGGTGAGCTATTATCAGCAGGAGAAAAAAAAAACTTTTGTAGTGATAATCAGGATGGCCCATTTCAAACAGTTGACAAGAAGGTGTGAGTAGCAATAGACAGTCTCTATGCAAAAGAATAAACGGACACAAATCAGACTTCAAGAATTATAACATTCAAAAACCAGTTGGAGAACACTTCAACCTCCCTGGACACTCAATTACGGACCTAAAAATGGCAATTCTTCAACAACAAAAAACCTTCAAAAACAGACTCCAACGAGGAACTGCAGAACTGGAATTAATTTGCAAACCCGACACCATCAAATTAGGCTTGAATAAAGACTGAGAGTGGATCGGTCATTACACAAACTAAAAACTGTTTCCCCATGCTAATTTTTTCCCCTACTGTTACACACACTTTCTTGTCAACTGTTTGAAATGGCCACCCTGATTACCACAACAAAAGTGATTTTTTTTCCTGTTTTTAATAGTCCACTTCAATTGATTTGTCTTGTTAGAGTTGGTATGGCATCATCTTTTCATGTTCTCTGTAAATATATATATATTTATCTTCCTACTATATTTTCCACTCCATGCATCTGATGAAGTGCGTTTTAGCCCACAAAAGCTTATGCCCAAATAAATGTGTTAGTCTCTAAGGTGCCACAAGTACTCCTCGTTCTTTTTGGGAAGAAAAAGGACATTTGGTTGTGATTGGGGTTTTTTTGCCCAATTTTTGTTAGTTTGAGAGGCATCACAGCCAGCTAGTCAGGATGGAGCTGTGTGAATCTAACTTAAAGAGCCATAGCCTGCTCCTGTGGGTAATGTAACAAACCAGTGGAGCAACAATTGCAAGTATTGTGCATGGTACAAACAAATGCGCAATCTGAATTTCACTTTGGACAGAATATCCTGAAGTTAAGATTCACTTTTTTCATGAGTATTTGTGCTCTTAAAGCATGGGTGTGCAAATATAGGTGGCAAGTGGTTGTGAACCATGACGGAATCAAAATCTGCTTTTGAATTTGTATGGGGAAAAAATGGTGCCCACCCCTCATCTCTCCTTTTGACTGCTTCTGAATGGAGAATGTTGTGCAAAAGGATAGAGGATATTTATGATCTCATTGCCTGCATTAATCAGTGTTTTTTAAACATATGACAATATATTGGTTCATATATTCACAATTATTTGAGCTTTGGGCACCTGGTGTGACAGATGTATTGACAAGTGACCACATAATGCAGCAGTTAATAAAGGTCTACATGTTTAATGACATCAGACTTGCTAATTTGGGAGTCCCTCATGGAAATGAATATTTATTAGGCACTGGCTGTTTATCATTAATCTTGCAGACATGATTTGAAAGCCCACCAGATTTAGAGGGCAAGATGAAGGTAATATTATTCTGCACAAATGAACAAGTGGGGTGGGAAGGTTTGGTATTGCTGAGTTGCGGAATGGATATAAATTCTAACACCGTAGCACAGGATATGATGGAAGCCCCTTTCCTGGGGGCAGAGAATGGGAGAGGGAGAAAGTGTTCTGTGCTGAGAATAAAAGTGTTAAAGAGACAGCAAACTCAGCCATATACATTCAAATGGAACCATAGGGATCGCAGATTATTTCCTCCTGTTCAGGCCACTTTGTGCCACCTACCGAAACTGGCCCTGATTATCCAGCTAAGAATTCTGCCAACACGAAGGAGCTACCTGCTGGTGCAGAGAGTCATTGCTGGCTCCTATTACAGCTGCCCTCTCCTCACACACTGGTGCAGGTGGGAGGAGTATATCTAAGATACAGCTATTCGCAACTGGCATATAGTCTCAGAGAATATAGCCTGTTGACTTAAGTTAGAGCAACCTCCAAAGTGCTCTGAATTTCCCCAATGGTCGGGGTCAGGTATAAATTCAGCCTCGGAATCAGAAAGGCATCATTTGCCTCTCCTGGACTCTTGTGTTAAGTTTATCTGAGCTTATCTGGCCCAGTGATCTCTCTAAATGGAGGGGAAAGAGGGAGAAATCAGTGCGAGCACCCCTAAATTTTGAGGGGATCAGAATACAGAATCAGACTGTCTAGCTCTACAATGAGCCAAACTAAAACAATAGATTGGAACATGCCTGAATTTCATTGGAGAGTTTCAGTATCTCGGTCCCCATCTAATCTAGGTATTTATACAGTGCTCATCACCTTGAAATCTGAAATGCCTTCGGCCCCTCTTTAATTAAGACTTTGTGTACTGAAAGTGAACTTCCCAAGTGTTCAACCATAGCAAAGTTAATTTAGCTTGAGACTGGGAATACCATTAGAGCTGTGTCCATGATGAACCTCAAAAGAGACTGGATTTTTGCATATTGTTGCCCTAGTTTTTTGCATAGTTCTTTGGCAACAAACCTCAAAAATCCAGTCTCTTTTGAGGTTCATCATGGACCTACATGCAAGATGAGCTTTGCAAAAGTTTCAGCAAAATTTTGGGGTAAGGCCTAGGTAAGCTTGTGGTTTCACATAGTTTCAATCACTCAGACTGTGGCTGTTTGAGTTTCACCTATGGGTCACTGACATATAGGAACAGAAACCAGAAGGCAGAGTTGCTCACAGAAGTGACGTGACACCTCTGGGTTTTGTCTGCATTTGATTCAAAAAGCCCATTGAAGGCGACAGAAAAGCTGCCATTGGCTTCAGTGGATTTTGGATCAGGCCCAGTGTGACCAGTCTTCCATTTATTTGTATTGTGCTAGACCAGGGTTCCTCAAACTTCATTATACCATGATCCCCTTCTGACAACAACAATTACTACACGACCCCAGGAGGGAGGACTGAACCCTGAGCCTGCCCAAGCCCCACTGCTTCGGCAATGGGGAGGGGCAAAGCCAAAGGGCTTCATCCCCAGGTGCGGGGAGAGGGGGTTGTAACCTGAGCCTCACCGCCCAGGGCTGAAGCTCTCAGGCTTTGGCCCAGGCAGTGAGGCTCAGTCTTTGGCTTTTGGCCCTGGGCGGTGGGCTCAGGCTTTAGCCCCGGGCTCCAGCAAGTCTAACACCAGCCCTGGCGACCACATTAAAATGGGGCTGCAACTCGCTTTAGGATCCCGACCCACAGTTTGAGAACTGCTGTGCTAGACCATGTACAAAGAGAGAACAAAAAGATGTTCCATGCCCCCAAAAGCTTGTACTTTTGTGTCTTTCCTTCTATTTGTGTGTTACAAAAAATACAATACAATTATTTATTTTAAGAGTTTCCTTGACACATTCAACTGTATGACCACTGATTTTTGGATGCTTCATTTTTGGGTGCCTCAGCTTGAGACATCTTGGGCTTGATTTCCAGAAATGCAGAGCACCTGCAAAACCCATTAATTTCAGCTGGCATTGTGTGTAGTAGCCTTTTCTGAAAATCAGGCCCAAAGTGTGTCGGATTGGGGATCTGAAAATTAACACACCCAAAATCAGCTTTTGAAAACATGGACCTCGTTTGTAACCGTTTCTATTTATTTTCCCAACCAGTTATCATGTACATCAGCTTTCTGACCCTCTCCTCTAGTTATCTCTGATGGTGCTAAAGGAAGAGTCATCCCTGAGTAATCTGGGTCTCCATGGAGAAATAGGGCTAACTTTTTTGAAGAAAAGGAGCCCTGTTTCCATGTGAAACTGTGTGCAATTGCTTGCCTAAATTTGTGAATGTGATTATTACAAATGTGCATTCATTTGGGTGTTTGCGTATACAAAGGGACATGCAGATGCCCACCTCAGTTACTTGCAGATGCAAATACCAGGTTTGGGTGTGAAATCGTATTAAGGCCCAAAATCCCGCACTTAGATTTTTTATGTTTGCCTTGAGCCCTTTTGAAATCAACAAGGCTCTGTGTGGATGCCAATAAAAATACAATTGCAGGATCTGGGTCTAACTGTGCGCACAAATGACATGCAGAATGCTAAATAGCCTGAGGCTTCTGGACTCTTTGAAAACCTGGTCCTTAATGTAGTATTCAGGGTCTTCACTCAAAAAGAGAGTTGGAACCATTTAAAAATAAAAGCAGAGAGATCGCTTGTAAGGTGAATCTGCCATTTACTGTAGCCATGTTACTGCAATATACAGAATGCCGTGTGAAAGAAAAGCGCTAACAAATGTTCCATTTAATTTGCTCTATTTCATAACGTTCCTGATTTTTTTTTTTGTAAAAGAACAACCCTTTGCTGACTGAAAAGAGAAGCATGGAGGGGAAGAGAGAATGAAAGCAAAGTGGCTTGGTAGAGATAGAATTAGCATAATCAGGCAAAGCACAATAAAAACGCTTTGCAGTGACAGCTCTTTTGCATAATGCTGTCTCACTGACGTGTTACTTAATACATATTGCAATGTGGGGGGGCACATTCAAATGGGGGAGTTTGTGCTGTTGTAATCAAGATTCAGTTGGCATTCCATCATCAGCCCTATTTTAGGAGCATAACATGTTGGGAAACTTTAATAGTGAGAAGAAATTTAAAGTGAAATGCCTTGGTATTGTAACAATGAAGTTTGTTTTGTTTTAATTTGTGTATTTTGGTATGTGAAAATCTGTTTTGCAAGACGA
Organism: Chelonia mydas; assembly: GCF_015237465.2. NCBI lineage: Eukaryota > Metazoa > Chordata > Testudines > Cheloniidae > Chelonia > Chelonia mydas. The sequence continues at coordinate 8,892,487 of NC_057859.1, read as the reverse complement.
CAGCCTGAAAAGAAATAAATACAATTAGCTCTTTTTACATACTTTATAAGTGGAAATGCATGCCATTATTCAATAATATGGACTGTGTTTTCAGGATTTTAATTTTTTTTTTAATACATAGATTTAAAGCATTTGAGGCCTCAATCTGGCAAGGTATTTAAATACTTCAATGGGACTTAAAGTTAAGGACTCGTTTAAGGACCCAGTTCAGCAAGTTGCTTAAGCATGTGCCTATTCTAAGACAGTCTTTGGTGAAGTCATTGGGGCTACTCATATGCTTAAAGTTGGGCATGTGTTTAAGTGTCTTCTGTTCCGTATAGGTTCTTATACCGTGCTCATCACTGTAGTATCTGAGTGTCTTCCAGTCATGCATTAAGCAACATGATTATCTTCTATCACACATTTGTTCTCTCATCCTCTCCTCAGGGGAGAAATATGGACAGTGGAGTGCTATTTTTGTTTTCCTCAAGAGTTGCAGAAGAATTGCTCAGAGTGCAAAATGGTTTCTAAGGCGGTGCAATTGGTCGTGGCTGCTCATATGACATTGTGTGGTGGGTTTGCAGTGTGGACTGTGCTCCACTAGGGACATAGGTTGGGCCAACCAAACTCATTGTTATTTGGGACTTAAACTAGGACTTGCGCCCAAGTTGTCAGAAGGGAATTGTTACTGCTCTCACCGTAGAGTTGGGGCTTGAGTGCTTCAGGTCCTTGTGGTGCAAACAAATTGCTTCCCCCTCTTCTGATTATTTTTCTGCATATGCGTTTTTTCACTATTTGAGTTGCCCTGTGTATCTTACATAGCTGTATCCACCATTATCCCTGGAGCCTGGCCCAGGTAACCACATAAACCTCCATTGAGTTGTGCATCGTTTCCTCCTGAAGCCATAACTCACTTGGGAATTGGACTCTCACTTGCCAGAAAATCTAGGAAACCTACAGGGAACTTCACCAAAGTTTGGAGGTTTTTGTAAAACTTAAAACTAGTTTCTGGACTTTTTTTTTTTTAACCAAAAGTCACTTCCATTGAAAAATGGTTGGGTTGGTTTTTTTTCATTTCAAAACAGAAAATTTCCATAAGAATGTCAGTTCTGACCAAAAAAAATGAATTGACTGAAGTCTACATAAAAAATCCCATTCTGAGTCCACACTAAAATTAAACAATTTTTCTTTTCAAATGAAATTTAAAAAAATCCAATTTTTAAACAGTTCTACTTAAAACCAGGAATTTTAGTGTGAGTTCAGGAGTTATGACCAAGTTTTTTTTTTTTAATAGGCAACCCCCCGAAAAGCAGGTCTTTATCCATGCCCTGTTATGTATGATCGCTGGCTTGTAAAGATTGTTACAAAGAAGACACATCAGGTATCCTATTGGAATGAGAACACCACTCAGCGTTAAACAAGAAGGAATCCACTCCCACTTCTTGAACTGGCAGAGTTCAAGCTTGTTGCAAGAGTGATACATCAGGCCAGTTCCTTCAAAGTCAGTGGGAAAACGCCTAGTGGAACTCAAAAAATTCTTGGCCCTTAGTTTCTAGGAACCAGATCCACAAAAGTGTTTAGGCTACTAACTTCCAGTGAAATGAATGTAAGTTAGGAACTTAAATACCTTTTGGATTTGTATCTTGGTGCACTATGCCAGTGAAATCACTGTGGGTTGAAAGTGCTCAGCACTAGGTTAGAAGAAACCTGTCCAAGTGAATACTGCTACTCACTTAGAGGATGCTGATCACCCTCTTATGAATGCAGCTGCCATGAACAGAAAGGCAAAGGAAGAAGTTAAAGGAATTAAATAAACACCGGTTGAATTTTTACGTCTCCTGCAGTGTGTTCAAATGTTCTGGTTAAAGATCCTTTTGCAAATGGTGATTTGTGGTTCGTCCACAGAGATTTCATTTCCCTCGGGCGGCCCATGGACAGAACATGTTCATCTGCTTATCCACACTACTGTATATGATTACAGGGCCTCGGTGTGAGTTGCTTGAATCAAATCTGTTCCATGCATATTACCATAATAGGCCAGATAGGATGCATGGTCAGAACACAGCTGTTTTACAAATTAATCATGGCGAGAAAGAACTTTTCATGGGGAAAAGAATGTGTGCTGTATTTTTAATAGCTTTTTAAAAAAATCCTGGGATCATCTCAAGTTTGCCTTTGTAGGACACAGTCCAACCGATAAGACTTAAAACTAGTACAGCCAGCCATCCTTGGATGGAATGAGACTGCCATTTTGACCAAGAATTTGAACCAGTCATGACCTGGGTTTGGTGAATTTCTGGGCAAAGTCAGCTTCAGGGAAGATGGGCTCTGGTGCATTGTGACAGCGTATTTCAGGTTTGTACAGAGTCTTCCAGTTGATAATCACTAAGGGGAAGTATGTTAGCAGCTTATAAGCCTCTGAGGTGTGGAAATGCCATGAAAGGAAAAGAATTGTTGATGGTGCTTCACAGGGAAGACAGCTAAGAGTAGTAGGATGAGATTAATCAAAAATAAATTTAGTCTGACTAGCCTGAAAACATTTCTCAGTGGTGAAGGGTAGAATTTTCAGAAGTGACTAACAGACTTAAGAGCCTAAGTCCCAGACAACGTCAATGGGATAATTCTTATATTCTATTTTCAAAAGTGATGTAGGCACTTTTGAAAATTTTTCTTGAGATCTATTAGACTGAATTAATTCACAAAACAAAGTGGTAGAAGCCACTTTGCTTAGGTCAATTAAAGCTGTGCTGGAGACTGGCTGGTTTCCATAAAGCTTATTTTCCTCTCAATGTATTTTATCATCCTTTTTTCTTAAATGTATCAAATAAAAAAGACTATTAATACAGTTGAAACACTGGAATTAATATAATTTAAATCCCAATGTACAGGTTTCAGTTGCATAGCAGATTCATGTTACAATAGAAATTAGCATCGGATCCCCTCCTTGTCTGTTCAGAAGAGGATTATTCCCCACAGTATTATTATATAACAAATTTGTATTTTTAAAATGTGCGCGCGCACACACACAAAAACACACTCTTAAGAAGGAGTGTTTGTGGAAAGATATGGAGCCTGATTCTGATCTCACTGACTTTAATGGAGTTGTTGGTTTTTGTTTCTATTGTGTGCATGGGAACCTGGGTTGTAATACCACAGCTCACTAACTGTCCATGTGCACCAAGTAACTGCTCACTAAAAGATCCCCATTGATTTCAATGCATGCAGAGTTAGGCCAGCTCTAGATGCTTTGTACATCCCAGTGGTCTAACAATAATTAGATTTTCAAAACAGTCTAAGGGAGTTAGAGGCATGGATTTGGGCACCTCAGTCTCTTAGGTTAAATCTACATTATGAGCTAGGGGTGTGATTTCCCCACTCGTTTATGCATATTCATGCTAGTGCAATGTAAATAGTCCATTTCATGCCTTCAATGCACAATGTGCATGATATATTCCTGTCATATAAGATGATAAATTTGCACAGTAGGATCTGTAAATCTGTATTTATGCATGCCATATGGAAGCAAATAAAAAAAATCATTCCCTCTAAGCTTATTCTTAAAATTAAAAAGTTTCTATACCTGAAATGTACTAACCAGAAGAAATTGAACTGTGCACCAACATTGGGTGATCCACTATTAAACAGTGTTAGAGTAGGTGACTGCCTTAGGGCAGGTCTATACTACGGGGCTAAGTTGACCTAAGTTACGCAACTCCAGCTACGTGACGTACCTTAGATCGACTTATTGCGGTTTCTACACCATGCTGGACTGATGGGAGAAACTCTCCCGTCGACTTACCTTATGCTTCTCATTCCAGTGGAGTACCGGAGTTGACGGGAGAGCAATCGGCGGTCGATTTAGTGGGTCTTCGCTAGATTAACTCCCGGTGGATCGATTGCTGCGCGTCGATCCCCCGGTAAGTGGAGACAAAGCCCTTAGAATGTTAACCCTAGTCCTTTAGTTCAAAAGGTTGCTTTTCTTGCCTTTGCCCTTCGCGAACTGAAGCACAGTGTCAGAGAGATCCAGAGATTGGCCAATGGCATTTTCAAGTGATAAAATAGCCAGCGATGTCAGTCTCTCGTCACCCATTGTTGGTCAAAGACATGTTTTAATGAGCCTGAGCTTCAGAAGTCTTGGAAAGTTTTCAAACATTATGTGTTAAGCATGGCAAAAGAAGTACTACTTTTATAGTCTTGCATAGATAGGGTTCGATAGTTATCTCTGGCATCTCATTAAATATGTCCATTATTAGTTGCTGTTTACTTTCTTCAAGTCTTAAAACACAAGTACATTTTCACAATTACACCATAAAACAAGGTTCACGATGTCGCAGCTGGGCTCTCACTTTACTTCATTCTCATATCTCGCTGATTGAATAGTGACGCCCTGCCCCTTATATATCTGCGAAGGCATGGCGGACAGCATTCGAGGGGGTTCAAGGAAAATGTCGTTCTCAGGAAGTCTGAAAGATTCCACGAGATTCTACAAAGGTCCAGAACATTCTAGGTTAGTGAAAAATATATCCACATACAGAATACCTGAAATATTTTACTTCAAACATTCTATTTCCCCTGTTGTCGCTAACAACAAAAACAGCACCACAAGCCCGGCACCTGATGAATCTTGCCCATATGCTCAGGGTTTAGCTGATCGCCATATTTGGGGTCGGGAAGGAATTTTCCTCCAGGGCAGATTGGAAGGCCCTGGAGGTTTTTCGCCTTCCTCTGTAGCATGGGGCACGGGTCACTTGCTTTAGGATTCTCTGCTCCTTGAAGTCTTTAAACTACAATTTGAGGACTTCAATAGCACAGATATAGGTGTGAGGGTTTTTTTTTGTAGGAGTGGTGGGTAAAATTCTGTGGCCTGCGTTGTGCAGGAGGTCAGACTAGATGATCATAATGGTCCCTTCTGACCTAAATATCTATGAATCTATGAAAACCTTAGGTGGTCTCCTGGGTAGCCTGTCCCTAAATTTAGCCCTCGCTGTTTTTCTTCCTTTAATATCATTACTGTGCATTGCAGCAGCTCTGCATTTCCAACCTGAATGGAAATAAGCTGTGCATGCCAAATTCCATGACTGAGCAGCTCATCAGTGTTGAGCCGTCAGGGCTAATGGAGCAGGTGACTTCAAGATTGAAAATGAATGCCAATAACTTCTTAGGTCTGTCTCGTTCTGTTGTGTTTAAAACAAAATTAGAAAACTATATGTATAATGCAAAAAGGAAAGGAGTACTTGTGGCACCTTAGAGACTAACCAATTTATTTGAGCATGAGCTTTCGTGAGCTACAGCTCACTTCATCGGATGCATACTGTGGAAACTGCAGAAGCTCATGCTCAAATAAATTGGTTAGCCTCTAAGGTGCCACAAGTCCTCCTTTCCTTTTTGCGAATACAGACTAACACGGCTGTTACTCTGAAACCTATATGTATAATGGCAGCTTGCAAACTGCTTATGAAATCAGTAAGCTTGCTCACGTGTCAAACAAATGCAATAACTGCCGCTTGGCGGCAGTATAAGATCTAGGGCAATTCTTGGTAATATAAAGGGATGAACAAATGCTGCTTATCCTCCAGTGCATGTATCTGTTAGCGTTGCAGAATAGAGAAGGAGAACTACCAAGCTAGGATGCAACCTGCCCTACAGTGATGGTATGGTGCTTTACTGAAGATTAACTACCAAAGGGCCTGTTTCTCATGTCCATTGAGTCCTATTTATAACACTCTGACAGTGTAAAAGGGCCTTTAAAGTGTCCAGTAACATTGATTTTAAGGCCTGTTGACACCTCAGGAATGGTTCAAAGGGGACTCATGCCGTTTTGTTCACTGTAAAAAAAAAAAAAAAAAAAAAAAAAAAAAATGTGTTCTTACGACACATTAGCTAACGTGTGCTAACAAAGACAAGGACAGAACCTTGGTGAAGACAAGGCCACTGTAGTTTTAACACGTGTTAGCAAGTCAAGGTAAACTCTAGGCTTCCTCCTCTTGTTTCCTTTGACCTGCTAACAAATTTTAAAACTACAACTCCCTTGTCTTCGCTTTGTGTGACCATATAGTGCAGTGCTGATTCCTATTACCCCAAACAGTGCACACAGCAACCTAAGTAGGGGCCAGATTCTGCTGCTTTTAGTCACGTTGAGCTGTGCCTCACTCCTTTACTAACCTATTGATTTCAATGAGACCAGCCAAGGAGTAAGGTGCTGTTCAATGTAAAGAAGAGGAGGGCATAATCCAGCCCTAAGACAGGACCCACCTCCGTGAGGCATGTGTATTGCTTATCCCCATTTTACAGACAGGGAAACTGAGGCACAGAGAGTTGAAGTGACTTGCCCTTGGTTATACAATGAGTCTGTGGTAGAGCTGAGATGAGATCACTTGAGACCAAATGATGGGTGTGTCCTGTGCACAACCCCTGCCCCCAAAATTTGAGAGCATATTTGACAGGGATAAAGTTTTGGGGCCAACTTCTTGGCTCGTGTAAATGGGTGCAGCTCTAGAGACTTCAGTGGAATTTCACCTATTTACTGCAGCAGAGAATTTGACCCATGGATCTTCTAGGGTAGCTATCTCCACTATGTTTTAGCACCATGTTTAGAGAGCATGTTCATTGTAGATTACAGATCTTGCTTAATAAAAACCTAATACTTAGCTGTGACATGAGACCCATTAATTTACAAAAGGGAGTATTTTGATTTGTATCTTCTAGAAATGGTGAAATAGTCATTTTTAAGAACATAGTGTTTTAGATAACTATTGCAAGTACAGCATTCTTTCCAGCATGCTGCCAAAGGGCAGGGGGAAGAAGGGTTTGAAATGAAGGAACAGACCTGGAGAGCATGTCTCCAATTTGGCAGAGACTGTGGATGTATGACATCTGGCCTGAATCAGTGTAGCAGAGGCATGAAACACAGAGTGATACCACTGCAACTCTGGAAGGAACTAGAGAGAGAAAGAAAAGCAGTACTGCCAACCGCAAGCATTCAAAACTCATGAGTCGGGTCCCCCAAAATCATGATATTGGCTTAAAAATCATGCCATTTTTAACAGAAGCAACTGGGCTTCTTTTTGATGTGCTTTCTTTGTTGTAAGCCTTTAGGGTGCACTCAGTTAACGTTTTCAAGCTTTTCTCCACAGTCATGGAAACTGGACTCTACCTACTTATAAAATGGAAGTGGAGGTTTTCATTAAATCACATCACTCCGTGAGCTGGGGCTTGAATTAAAACACAAACTCACAATAAAATAATGAGAGCTCGCAATACCGAATATGTACTGATGAGGAAGAACCAGATTAGCACTGAATATATTATGGGCCGGGGAGAAAAGTTGGTTTCCTTCCAAATGCCATTAACCTCCTGTATAGGCCCTTTTGTAAAAAGGCAGGGGAAAATGGATTCATTGCTGTTTTGTTGACAAATTATCTCATCCAAAACTACTACCACTAAATCACTGAAAATAATTAATTCAGTATATCCCACAGGACATCCATTCATGAAGGTGCCTGGACTGGGGAAGGTCCTCAGCTGATGTATTAGCTTCAGTGGAACGATGACAGTTTATACAGCTAAGGTTCTGCCCCATTGATGCTACCCCCTTTACAATCATTCATAAAATCTTGTTCAAATAAAAAGCCAGGTTGCAAATCCCTTATTCCCAATGGTGAACAATTATTCACATGAGTAGTCCATATTGAAGTCAATGAGACTTCTCGTGTGAGGAACTGCTCCCTAAAGAGAGTAAATGATTCATAATCTGACCTACATTTAACAGTTTTTTTTTAATAGCACGAGTTTGTTGCCAAACATTTCCAACCCTTTGAAATTGCAGATTTCCAGGCTGAGCAAAAATGGCTGCAATTTTCTTTTAAGGTGATAATGTCACCACAGCTTTTGAATTAAACTGATTAAGCAAAACTGGAATAAGCCTCACTCAATAGCAGGTGTAAACTCCTATTTGAATTATTCTCATAATGAATTTAAAAAAGCTCCATTACAAACACTGTGGTTCCACAGATGGTAGCATTGAAAGCTTCTACTTATCCACCTTAGTTTAATTACAAGCAAATTAATACAATTTACTTCATTATATGGGGTGAGGGGAATGCTAATTTGAAAGAAGGCAGCACTGATGACAATTACACCCCAGGCTGGATCAATCGGGACTGGCCAGTGGAGTAATGCTATTGCTAGAAATGTGATGGAAGCCATTAAAAAGGCTATATTTGCCAACAGATCACACACACACCCCACATTAAAGGCCTAATCGTGCACCCATTAAAGCCAGTGAAAGGCTCTATATTGACTTCCCTGGGAGTTGGCTCAAGCCTTAAATTTGGATTTTAGGTATGGGGTAAATATTGGTATTCCCAGTGCCACTGGTTGGTAAATACTGATTTTGTACTGGTGGCCACACTTGTACTTTTTTTTGGAAGATGAGACCAACAACTCCTCTCTTTCAGACGGTGGTTTTTATATGCAATAATACTCACTTGGTGCCAACTCCCCCATTGAAGTCAATAGCCCTTGATTCTCAGGGAGGGGGCAAATGTTCTGATGTACCTATTTTGAGACCTCGCTGTCCTTGCCTCATCTAGGGCTTTAAGCAACAAAGAAATAAAAGTAAGTTTATGAGCAGGAGGTCCCCTCTGCTCTAGATGTGAAGGGTGAAATTGAAATTAATGGGAATTTTGCCATTGACTTCAACGGAGCTAGGATTTCACCCTGTAAGTATAGATAGAGCAGTAGGAGGCAGATATGACTGGCAGTAGAGAATCGTGGAGCATGCCACACTGTAAAAGGAACCTCATTTGAAACATTCAGTTTAAAGTGCTTTTAAGATGGCTTTGCATAATTTAGGTTCATAGAAATAGTTTAAACTCATAAAGATATTCCTATACAAATTGGAACACCAGTCTCCAACCGTCATCTAATCCTATGAGATATAAGTAACCTTGTATAAAACAATACAGTGAAAAAGATTGTTCCCCCTGATTTGCCTTGGCTAAGATCATTTTGTAATGTCAGCTATTGGTTTCTAAGGCTAAATGGGTTGTCATTACACGAAGAGCAAGTAATAGTTAAAAAAAAATAGTGATCTCTCTGTTTTCAAATGTTCTACACCAAATTGTGAGACGTGGGGCCTGATACTGCCATCAGGTAGCCCCAACAACTCAGCATTTTGCAAGATTAATACTACAATAGTGTAACTTAAAAATAAAAAAAAAATCATTGTATTTCTTGACATAAGTGTAGACTAAAGCAGATCTGATTTCAGGATTGCATATTAAACTGTAAGGATGCTACTTGGTGGCCTGTTTCCATTACCTCCATGCGAAGTATTGACAGCTGAAACTCAAAAGGCTTTGAGCTTAAGATCAGTTCACATTCTTATTTGAAGCTTAGTCTAACCTCCTCTTGAGTCAACCATGCTAGGCTGGAAAGCTCCTGAGAACAGGGTTTGTTGTGGGATTTCTGCTTTCTTCCTACTTCTGATCCCAAGAAGAGCCTTTCTTGTGGCACTTTGTCTTTAGCTTCTACTTCCAGCTGGTAGAGATCTGATCTCTGGGAACTGAAAATCATTGTTTAGAAAAACATCCTATCTAAACCTCAGAGAAGGCTTGGTTCGAGTTTGGATCTGAAAGTGAAAGGATCTTCATGATGTTTATTTTACTTGAGCAGCTACATCAATCTCTAATAGTGGATTCTACAGTCCTTACTTAGGCAAAATACCCACTGAAGTTAATAGGAATTTTGCCTTTCTGGGGAACAATGAACTGGGATCAATATGAAACGAAAGGACTTTTTATGATGTCCTGTTTTGCATTTAACCGTGATTGCAATAATAGCATAGTAATGAACTGGTACTTGTGTGTGTACGGCAGTGCCTCTCTCTAATGGATGGAATCAGGACTGTGTGTCATAGTCTCTATACTCACAACAACTAATAGAGATTCTCCTTGCATTTAAGGACAGGGGTGAGGGTGGGAATGAGGAGGAGTGGCACTGTACACTTAGAACTCAGATCTGCTGTTGTTTATGAAGTTTTCATTGACTATGGTGTTCACCGTAATGGTGATGGTGAAATCCCCAGGTAGCTATGGATTTGTTTCAATATCTTAAAGGTTGAAATCTTCAAAGGACCCAGCTCCCCTTGGAAATCAATGGGATTTGAGTACCTAACTCTCTTAGGCTCTTTTGAAAATCCCCACCCAGTTATACTATATATTTATTTTATATACCTTCAAGTACAACTATTAACTACCTTTTCAGGTAGCACGATTCTTGGACATGTTACCACTGAAGCTTAGTTAGTTAGTTTGTTTTAAAAAGGAAGACTTCTCTGTATACCTGAGGTGAAGTAATCTGATTGTAAAACTCCATTTTTTCTACTCCATTGATCCAATTTATTTTCATTTTTATCTGTGCTGAATGGACGGAACCCATTAGTCATTTCAGGGAAGGGTGCAAATGATCTTTTATCATATCCGCAAAGCTGCTGGGATACATATTGTGCCCAAAACTCAGAACGCGAGGAATAGAAAATATCTGTTGGTAAAATAGCAGCCATCGCTTCTGAGAAAATGGAAACTACTCTATGTACCTTGAGTTCAGAGGTGTATTTGAAATCACCTAATTTGATCGTTTACAGTTCAGCGCACAAATTCACTCCTATTCAGGGATAAATAAAATGTGAGCTTCTGTTAGGCCTAAATCTGTCACTTCTGCTTTCTACATCTGGAAGGATTTTACTTCACTGTCATGCATGTGATTTAGCAATTACCGTATGTTAATTACAACATGTGATTTATGGAATAAAGCTGAAAAAATGTGAAATAATGATGGACTATTTAAGTTTTCTCATTACCTAGTTTTCCCAATGGGCGTTAACATATTAAGCCAGATGTTCAGCTGGTGAAGAATGTACATCAGCTGAGGATATGGTCCATCATTTTCAGTGTTCTCAATTAAGGATAACTCACTGGATCAGGGGGACAGTACAATAGTAATGCATCACTTAGGTCTCACTTGAGACCCAAGAACAAGGGAACATTCAATGAAATAAAAAAGCAGCAGATTTTAAAAATGAGAAACAGAAAAGCTTTATTTTAATTAGCCTTTGGAACTCATCGAGACAGGAGAGCTTAGGGGGTGTAAAGAAAAATGACTGTATATGGGTAATGAGAACATCCCAGAGTTAAAATAATAAGGATTGAAAAACATGTCAAGATTCTTGGGAGGGAAATAAATCCTCATGTTTCAGGGCAAAAACCAATCCCTAACTAATAATAGGGATTGGGGAACACACTTTCCTTATGGATAGGATATTCTATAACAGCCTAATGCAGGATTTCTTGCACCTTCCTCTGAAGCAGCTGCTATCGGCCCTGTCAATTCAGAGCTGAATTAAATGGAAAAGTGATTGGACCCAGTAGACTGTCTCTATGTTGTGTGTAGAGGTGAATTTCACCCTGAGCTAAAATCACTGGGCTAGATTCTGATCTGAGTCCCTCTGCTGTAAATCCAGACTTACCTTTTATCATTATTACTTATTATTTGTAAAGGGGGAGCCTAGAGGTCCTATTCAGGGATCAGAGCACTAGGTATGTATGTGTTTATGCTAGACACCGCATAAACACGTACATAACTAAAAGAGGGTCCCTGTCCAAAGGTCTTGCCATTTAAATGAACCTGTGTGGATGAGATTAAATCAGGTCCCCACCCCTCATCATATGCAATTTAGCAATGAATCTGTTCAGCAGTCGTGTGTCTAGTGCGGAGGGAACTTGATTACCTGCCCATGTTCCTCTTTTTAACATTTTTAGTCAATTACAGTTTTTTTCTAATTCCTGAAGGAAGTTCTTGGCCAATGACGACTTCATTAAACCCTATGAATCTGCCTCAGGAGCACAGGTAGTAATTTGTGCGCATACATATCAGTCTATCTGCTAGTAGCCCTCTGGACAGCATCTGTCTCTTCTACCAAAATGAGGCCTGCCCTGCTATTCCGTGGGCCAGATTCTGATTTCACTGATAAGTGGAGTAGAAGGGAATCACTCCATATACACACCTGTTAGAGCTGAGATCAGAATCTGGCCCGGTGTGATTGACTGATACAGCAGAGGATGAGGCACCAAGGCAGAGATAGCTAGCAGCATATTTTTACAGGCGATGATGTGTCAGATCCCCTACCGCTTTCCTCCCCCTCTCCCAAATAAAGGAGAAAGAAAGGGAGGGAAAGAAGAGGAGCAGCCATCCTCTGTTAGAAATGTTCCCCTGGGAAACAACCGTGTGTCATGGAATAGATGGAATGGTTCTGAGTGTTGTGCTTATACTGGGGTGTGGGGGCAGGGATGAATTTATGGTTCAGGAACTGAACTGGAATTGAGGAGGTTTCGGTTCAATTCCCCAGCTATGCCACAGACTCCCTGTGCCAACTTGGGTAAATCACTTAATTTCTGTGTGCCTCAGATAATATGCTTCCTTTCTCCCACCTTTTGTCTTGTTTATCTCTCTCTCTCTCTCTCTATACACACACACATAGATAGGTATAGATATTGATATAGAGAGAGAGAGGAAAAAAAAACCCAATTCTTCAGGGCAGGGATTGGCTCTTTGTGTATATACAGTGCCTAGCATAATGAGACCCTGATCGTAGGGTCTCCAGATACCCATAAGCTATCAGAGTTTCAGACTAACTGCACCTGTTCTCCCACTCTGTGGTCCACTCCAGGGGTGTCCAGTCACTTGTGAGGCCTCCACCTGTCTCTGGACAGGGACCTGTTTCCCTTTCCCTTTTTGACTAGTGTTTTTAAAGCTACACAGCCCCCTACTATGCACTGTGGTATCCCCAATAAGCCAGTCTGCCTAAAGGCCAGCACCTGCATTTTGCTTGCTCTCCGAAGGCCAGGATATGCCAGCAATTATAAGTTACCATGCAGCTCTTCAAAAGCAAGCATCTTTATTTTATAAACAAAAGCATACAGAGAAAACTTATAAAAGAAAAAGTGGATTTACAACACACTAAATGTACCATAAATCGCCAGTCAAACCTATGGGGCCATGGTAAGCCAAATGCTTTCCAACCCTTCAGCAAAGGTTGGCATCCCCAAAGGATCAAAAGTCTTGTCCATTTTCTGAATCGAAAGGAAGGCCACAGATCAGTTCAAGCTCAGCTTTTTATACCAAAAGCCCTTTCTTTGTTTGGTTCAAACTGAGTTTTCCAAAGACTTAATCTCTGTAACCCTAGGGCATGGTACCGCTCTGGAGTTTTTTGTACTCTCAGAGACCCGACTTAATCACCCCCTGCTGTTTTAAGTCCCTGGAGGAGTCGTGATAACATTCCCCACATGGAGAAGAGCACAATCATACACAAACTATTCATAAATTTAATACAATAGTCCCCAAAGATACTGCATGGGGTTGCAATGTCAGTCATAGCTTCTGTCACTGATTGGTCCTTGTTTAACACCTTTCATCGGAGCATCTCACAGCCCTTTATAAATGTTAAGGGACCAGATTGTGCCAGATTGCAAAGGGGAAGCCCCAGGAGGCACTTTGTGCTGGGATGCTGCTTATTTCCCTCCCAGGCAGTGTGCTGGTTCCTGTCACACAGCCATGACCTTACCTGCCTGCCCTTCACACCAGGGCACCGGAAAAACACCAACCCCCACAATTCTGTATGCCCCCCTCAGGTGGGCTCCTTGTATGCACATAAGACCCTGGCGGCCCCCTGAGAGAAAGGTAAAGATTATTCTGACCATTTTAAACACAGGCATAGAGAGTTGAAGTGACCTGTCCAAGGTCCTTGTGTTAGCATATGTTCTGTGCAAGGTGACTGTATCTCTAATTCTAAAACCAAAAGCTATGGCTATGTCTAAATTGCAATCAGGAGGTGTGATATGTAGAAATCTCTGATCTAGCTTTAACCTGTCTAGCTCAAGTATCAACACAAAAGAAGCCACAGCAACACAGGTGTCAGCTCGGCTGTACAAGCCAACTGGGACCCAGGGTACTTCCTTGGGCGGGTAGCCAGCACTGAAGCCTATGCCACCACAGACTCACTGCTATTGATAGTCTGTTTTCACCTCTCACCCTTTGTCTTGTCTCTCTAGACTGTAAGCTCTTCAGGAAAGAGAATGTCTCTTACTGTGTATTTGGCAAACTCACCAGCTCCTGCATTTTATCTACCAAGGTAAATAGCCTCCTGGCTTTCCCATCTCAGAGATTAGGGAAAAAAAAGATGTAATGGGGCTATGAAATACTGAATGTTCCCGGTGTTCCAGAAACCAAATGAATGAGGTGTGAAAGAATAGGAGGAGGCCCCCTGCTGCACCCCAATCTCTTTTATTGCTGAATTCTGCATGGTTAAGAGGAGTATTTCTAGTCTTTTAAAGACATTTTCTATTGTTTCTCCATGAACTCTGAGATGTCAGGCCCTGTGGCAGAGAGAACCTAAAACGAGGGATTTGTTTGTGAGGATAATAAGGTTATTCATTTTTCTACTTTTCAAAATATGTCCCCGAGGCAAGCGCTTAAAGTAAATAAGTACCTCACAGATCCACTGATAGAAGGAAGGTGTTGTTTAATTCTTGCATATTTAGGAGAGAACTGTCAAACATTGTGCTGGTTGGTATTTGCAGAGCAAATTGCTAAAATCACTGGTGAAGCAAGAGGCAGGAATCCTGTCTGGTGAAGATGATACAAATGTTGTAATAATAATATGAACACTGTTTTCCATCTGCCATCAGGGGATCAAACGTTACTTGATTTTGGTGCCATTCCTATGAAGCGTGCATAATTATTCATTTTGTTACAGATTGAAGAAGAGGGTGGATGTGTAGCAGAGGGATTAAGTGATTTGCCGTTGGTCATATAGTGAGTTCAGTAGCGGAGCTAGAAATAAAACAAACGAGTACTGACTTCTGATCCAACCTGCTCTAATCACTACACATCTTTCCCAAAGCCAGGAACAGACCTCAGGAGTCCTGCCCTGTGCTCTGAACACAAGACCCTGGGAATACAACTCAATCCTTGTGCTCTAACCACAAAACACACTCTTACTGAGCCAGGTATAGAACCCAGGTGTTTGCCTCCCAGTCACTCCAGCTGTAATCATTAGATCACATTCCTTTCCTCAGCACCAGTAGGAGCACCCAGGATTCCTGTTTCTGAGTCACTCCTCCTCTGACTACAAGACAACCCTCCCACGCAGAGCCTAGAAATAGACCCGAGTTTCATTTCCCTCTGCTACCCACTAGTCCCCACTTCCTATACCATGTTTGGAATCCAGTCCCTTCTTACCTGTCTGTATTGTGTTTCCCCGTGTAAAAGGCTTGCCTTAAAATAATGAGATAGTTTAAAATAAAAAATAAACATATCTCTGTCCTTACAGGTACTTATGCTGTTTAATAGGTGCTCCTAGCTAGCTAGCAGGCAGATAATCTATCAAACATTTCAGCTGTCTGCACTGCTGCTGCTCTGTTCATTGCCAACCAGCATACTGCACGTTGTTAAACCGGGCAAAAAAGCCTCAGAGTGAAGCTGATGAATTAGGGAAATGGCAAGGAGCCAGTTTGACTGTCCTTCATCCAAACCATTGCCCGTGCCCCTTCTTCCGAAGCAGCTGGCGCTGAATGCAGAGACAGAATACTGGATTGGATGGGCTGCAGGTCTGGTTCAGAACAGCAATTCTGATGGTGTCATTTTTCAGGCCCAATGTAATGTGAAAGCAACGTCCTGACCAGACAGTGGCCAAGGATGGAAGTTTTGATTGAGACCAGACAGCAGGCTACTCAATAGCTACTCAAAGACAAACCCAGGATTTTAACTTGGATCTGTATTTCAGCCCATTTTTGACATGTCTTTCTTCTTGACATGGGGTGCTGAGAGCTTGGATGCCGAGAAAATTAACAGGCAAGGGCTAAGCATTGATCTAGTTTGCTTTAGTTTAATATTCCAGCGATGATGCTGTTGCTTTGCTTTCAGGATTCAGGTAAGGCACTGGATTTACAGCTCTGTGGATGTGCCTCATTTTGCCCTGTCCAGCAAGCTAAACCCCAAGCCCAACCCCAGTTGAGTTCCCTCCTTCTCTTTCCCTTGGTCTTGCTACTGAGGTGCCCAACAAGGATGCCAAATAGTGCTAACTCTGTGGTGGCTACTTGTCCCTTAGGATAGGGGAAAAAGACCCCCCTCTTATTTTGCAATAGGCTGTTTGGATGACAGCACTTTTCAGTCATTACTAGACATTATCTGTGGTTTCAAATTCAATCAGGTAACTTACAGCTGAATGACTTTGTATCCATTTGCTAACTCCCTGAACCAGCCAGCGTCCCATTGTTTTCCACTGGCTTTTGAAGGCATTTCACATCTCTTGCAACACACTAATGAGCACCTGTGCATTAACTTGGCTTCCCTGTGCGCTGTAATTCATTTTCATTGTTGGCGTCTGACGGGTTATATAATGTCCAATTTGGGGTGGTATATGTAGCATGTTGCTACTCGCAAAGATCTTTATATTTCTGTCATGTCAATGCCTTGTTTAATTTCTCCAAGGTATGTGATACACTCCAAAGTGCAGTATTTTTTCTGTGAACGAGTGAGAATGCAAACATTGCAGAATTCTGGGGGCTGTCAGAACTGCAAGTGCAAATCTCCCATAGGGCTGGATTTTGATACGTTGATATGTTGAGCGTATTGGTTTCCATTGGAACTGCCTGAGGAGTACGGGCTTGATCCTTCAAGGTGTAAGTACTCTGGGTCTGATTCTGCAAAGTTGTTGTATTATGCAGATAAAGCCATCTGGGCAGGAGACGGCTTTCTCAGGGGCCGGTCCACGATTGTGCAATAAACTCCCACAGGAACCAAGGACCAGTGGAAACTTCTCCACCGTCTGCTCCAAGTGCCAGGTGCATTTCTTTGATGTGCCTGCTCTAACATTTATTATCATCAGTTTATTCATACTGTGGTAGAGTCTAGAAGCCTCAGTCAGGACCAGGACCCCTTTGAGCTAGGTGCTCTACAAATGGAAGAAAAAGCTGGTACCTGCCCCGCAAAACCAGACTCTCTAACTATAAATGCAGCACACACACAGAGAACAATGGGTGCATTTTTAAAAAAAAATCTTCCAAAACAAAATACTACACTATCCAATTCTCCCCCTGGGGAGAGGGAGAAAGAACCACACATGACAGATGCTAGTCATGTTGCTTAATGCACTGCTGGAAGGTGCTCAGATACTATGGTGATGAGGGTGGTACAAGAACCTGTACAGCGTAAAATAGAAGCACTGAAGTACATGCGTATTACCCCCAAGCACATGAGAAGTCCCATTGACTTAAGAGCGTGATTATCAGTATTGTGACACTACAAAACACAGTTGTGGTGAGAGCCCTAGTTAGACTAGATGATCATAATGGTCCCGTCTGACCTTAAAGTCTATGAAATAGCCCATAAAATCAATCAGTGGGGCTGCCACCACTTACGCCATACTCCTTTTTCCCCATTCTATATGTGTGTGTGCGTACTGCAATGGGCTTTGGATCAGACCCTGCCTGGGGAAATGTGAGTCAAACAGGGTTAGTTCATTGGAAATCATAGATAGAAGCGTTAGTATCACACAGCCCCAACCACAAATATCTGCCTACTGCACTTCATCACCAGCACTACCCAAGCACAGCTGTATCCCCTCATATGCCGTATTCACCACCCTTTCTTTTAGGACCTGAATTCAATGGAAAGTCTTTCATAAGAACATAAGAACGGCCAGACTGGTTCAGACCACTTTTCCATCTAGCCCAGTATTCTGTCTTCTGACAGTGGCCAATACCAGGTGCTTCAGAGGGAATGAACAGAACAGGGAAATTTATCAAGTGATCCATCCTCTGCTGTCCACTCTCTCATCTTCTGGCAAACAGAGGCTAGGATCACTCAGAGCATGGTGTTACATCCCTGTCCATCCTGGCTAATAGCCATTGATGGATCTATCCTCCATGAATTGATCGAGTTCTTTTTTGGAACCTTGTTAAAGTTTTGACCTTCACAACATCCCCTGGCAAAGAGTTCCACAGGTTGACTGTGCATTATATGAAGAAGTGCTTCTCTTTGTTTATTTTAAACTTGCTGCCTGTTAATTTCATTGGGTAGCCCCTAGTTCTCATCTTATGTGAAGGAGTACATAACATTTTCCTATTCAGTTGCTCCGCACTAGTCAAGATTTTATAGACCTCTTTCATATTCCCCCTTAGTCATCTCTTTTCCAAGGTGAAAAGTGCCAGTCTTTTTAATCTTGCCTCATGTGGAAGCTGTTCCATCATTTTTGTTGTCATTCCGTGTAACTCTTCCAGTTCCAATATATCTCTTTTGCAATGGGGCAACCAGATCTGTATGCCATATTCAAGTTGTGGGCATACCATGGATTTATATAGAAGCATTATGAAATTTTATGTCTTATCTGTCCCTTTCCTAATGCTTCCTAACAGTCCGTTAGCTTTTTTAACTGCTGCTGCGCACTGAGCAGATGTTTTCGGAGGACTTTGCACAGTGAATCATAGAATATCAGGGTTGGAAGGGACCTCAGGAGGTCATCTAGTTCAGCCGAGCTCTTTCTTGAGTGGTAACCGCTCACTTAGACCCCATCATTTTGTATGTATAGTTGAGATTGTTTTCCAATGTGCATTACTTTCATGGTTTAATTGGCTTTAGATTGGGCTCTGAGAGCCAGCTCCAAACCCCACTGAAGACATCTTTACATTGACATCTATGGCTTTGGATCAGGTCCTCTTTAATACGGATGTGAGAGAATAATTTGTACTGTCAATGATTCTGTTTGTCGGTGATAACAACAACAAAAAATCAGCAACTAAAAGGCATAAAGCAAAACAGACCCTTGAGAGGCGACAGATTACTGAGCATCGGCCTGTAAAATCTAAAGCAATGTTAGTTACATAAACCCACTTACAATTTAGCAGTCATCTAGATGAAGAAACCAGGCAATAAGCTGCTTGCTTAAATTTAGAACCATTAGTCATCTCATCACACCTCCAACTTTTCTTTTTTGTTCTTTTAATCTCTTCTGCAAATATTTATTTTTAGAGGAACTTGCTGCACTTTGGTTCATGCACAGCAACATGGCCTAAAATACCATCTCTCAGAATTAATTCTAGGGTGTTGGTTTGTTTATTCCGTTTTACAGAAAAGCAACTAAAATTATACTCCTTGCTGTGTTCCAAGTATCCTCTCCCCTTGTCCACCCCCATTTATATATGAAAAATATAAGCAGCCGATGTGCAGTGGCTTGACTGGGCTAATTCTAGTTAATGGTGTTGAAAAGCAGTTTGTGGCTTTCATTTACCCTACACTTCCAAGTTTTGAAATAATTCTCTGGATTAACTATAGCAGATGGGAGGCTGATCTGAAGTGGTTTCAGTTCTCTGAAAAAATGGAGACTTCAGTTCTAATACCAGCAGTGATCACTTCTAATTGCTCAACTGCTGGGCATGGGGACTGTTTAGGGGACTTTGTGCAGACCTTTGCATACAAACATCTCTGTAACTCAGAAGAGCTAAGATGATTTTGTGCCTATGAATCTGTTTAGAAAATTTCTTTTGCTCTTTGGAGGCATTAATGTTGAAATATTTTCTTAGATATGCCGCTATTCATAACGCAAATTGTGGCTAACTATTAACCCGTGATACTTTAAGATCTCAAACAAGACGACAAGGTTAGCATATCATCTACCGTACTTCTATTATTATAACTGATGATGTTGTTGTTAAAAATCATTTATATTGTGGTAGCATCCAAAGGCCCCATCCAGGTTTAGGGCCCCTGTGTACAAATGTATACAAGACAGTCTAATTTTTTAATTCAAGTTTTTGGTGAAAATGTTCTCTTTCTCACTCATATCCATACAAATTAGTAACAGTGAAACAAGGTACTTATCCCAAAACACATCTTAAAAAGTTTCTTTAGAAGAGATATTATTTGTCCTGAGAACTTTTTGCTTAGATATTTCATCTTAGTGTTATACTTAATGGAAAATAACCCCTTTAGATGTTGCCTCGAGCAGTGGCTGTAAAATAAGCATGTAGTCAAATGTGCCACAAAGTCACATCTGGTTATTAACAGCATTCTCGGTTCTCAAAAAGCATCTAAAGATTGGCTAGGCTTGGAATCCTGGCTATTGACTATGTTTCAGTCCACCTAAAGTTTCCTAGCCTGTCACCTATGTCTCCTGATAACTCAAAAGTAGGTTAAATTCCTGTCGGGCTCCTGGCTTACTTTTAGAAATGGTCCCAGTGCACTTAGGGCCTGATCTTGGGAAAAGCTGAGTGCTTTATTCGACACTTCTACACATAATGAGTATATAGCATCACCCCCGACATGTCATGTCCACTTAGTTAATTTTTTCTTATTATCTGAAGTGCAGGTACCAATTTTCACCTGTAGATTAGTTTGAATGGGCACTTTGGTAATCGTGTAGAGAACTCTTCCTTTATTTAAGAGGCTTTTGGACAGGCTGAAATAATGGGAAGGTACCTAACAAAAATAAATGTCTTTTAATTTGACAGCACAGTCTAGGGGTTAGAACAGGAATCAGGTTTCAAGTATTTCGTTTCACAATTCTGCAAAGCCCATCTTTTTTTCCTTGAGATTTGAAGAGCAGATGAACTGGTGGGATGTCTACACAATTGACCGAAGGGGGAGTTGTTATTATGGAGCTGTTCTGTTATTCCTGGAGTAATGCCATTAATTTAGCAGCTTCTTGACGGGTTGTGTGACTCTGGGTAAATCACTGAACACCCCCTGTCCCTCAGTTTATACATCTCGAAACAAGCAGTGTTAACTTAAGAATTTTCAGTTAATTCTTTGACAACTTTGAGATACTAAAATGGATGATGCTGTGGAAGTGCAAGGTCTTTTCTTTTCTTTTCTTTTCTTTTCTTTTCTTTTCTTTTCTTTTCTTTTGTTATTTCCTAGGCCCCAATCCTGCGAGGTTCTCCATGTGGGTGGACCTCTGAACAGGAAGGAAATCAGCTGGAGTACTTCCATATGTTTGTACAGTCACTGAATTGAGCCTTTAGTTAGCGTATCCAAATAAGCACGTGCCTTGGATAGAATATAGTAATGGGACTGATTTCTAGAAGAGCCAGACTCTTCTTGCAGTCAGTGAGAGCTGCAAGTGTTCAGCATCTCTGTAAATCAGGCCCCATTAACTGAATCTCTCACACAGCTCACTTTAGTGAACTACCTAACCCCTACTTAGTAGAGCATGACCGTGCATTTCTCACTGATCAGCTGAAGACACACCTCTGCAGAAATCCCTGCTACTAAAAATGGCTGAGAAGTATCCATTAATCACAAGGAGCACTAACCGTTTCTTTATGCTCTCTGCTGAACAGAGGCAGGAGCCCTGTGTTCCATTACACATTTTACTTGTCAACATGAAATGCATGCAGCACATCAGAACTCTGTCTGCTAGTCTGTAGGGAGAGACAGCTTTTCTAAACCTCGTTATTTTTTTCCTGGAGGGTTGTCTCAAGGGTCGGTTCATGGATGGACTACTCCTTTTTTCCATGTCTAGAACAAAACTTCTTGCTGTCGCAGTTCAGGGCAACTGCAGCTCTGTTCCCCCTCCATGGGCCAACAAGGACACCCACTCTCAGGCTTCTGGTTCCCCAGCCATCACCTTTCTTGAGTGGAGATGTCTCTCTCTCCCTCTTGATTGGGATTTTTCTAGGGTGCACAAGTTCTCTCCTTACACTGTGATATCCCCAGCAAGACAGAGCACCTAAACAGGCCAGAGTCTCTGCTTTGCCTTCAGTTTGAAGGCTAGGAACAGGTAATGGCCCACAGTTAAGTTACCGCAATGTTCTTTCTAAGCAAGCACATTTATTCTTAAACTAAAAGCATTACAGAGAAAACATGTTAAAAACAATAAAAGAACCAAAACGCCTGCAAATATGCTCACCAGAGATCTTCCTCGCTCCAACAATGGGTCTGCTCAGTGTCAGTCCTTCCAACCCTTCCCTAAGGATGGGGCCCCCCTTGGACAGAAGGTCCTGTCCGTTAGCTAGATCAGAAAGAAGGCCCCAAATCAATTTAAACTCAGGCTATTTACCCAAAATACCTTTCTTTGTGTGTTGGTCTTTGGAGAATCCAGTGTGAACTAGTGTATGTGAATCTACACATGCGGTGGTACCTCTCTGGGGGTGTTAGAACCTGGCTGATTTACCTTAATCGCTACCCATTGTTCTTAGCTCCTGGGGAGCTATGGTAGCCCTCCCCCATAGGGTAGAACTCAATCCTATATTCATTTAAAACAATGGAACATATACGCTGTACGGGGTTGCAATATTTATCTCGAGTCCTCCATAGAGAAGTTAGTGCAATCCTGGCCCACAGTAATACACACATTTAATATCATACCGTCTTTCAAGAGTATTGTGGGAAATTGCCTTAACTGTCACTCTTGCATGATTATTGTTCCAGTGGGGCAATTCATCTGAGCTGGTCTTCAATACAGTCAGTAACATGAGTCTGCAGAATCTGATTCTATAATGTTTATGTGGTCATGGTCTATGTTGTTTATCGGGAAGCGATGTAGTATGATGGTTAGAGATGAATATTATGAGTCAGGACTTATGGTTCCCAGTACTGGCCCTGTCGCTGACTTGCCTTCATTACAAGATGAGTCAGGCTATGTGCCCGTGTGAGGGAATAGACCTTCTTTTAAACCCCTAAATGGAATACCTGGTGCTTGGGTCCATGTGTGGCAGAAAGGAGTAGGTGGGGCTCTTTACCTGCTTACTCCCTTTCTGGAGCAACTGAGGCAGGGATTGGGCCGATCCTTTGCCCCCACTCCTTATTTGCCAGAGTAGCAGAGCCAGTGCTTGTGGGGAGCAATTTACTGCAGGCATAAAAGGGCAGAGAGGTATCAGAGGCAATTGTGATTCACAGGAGTGTCTCGGCGTTCCAGAGCCTCTTAGCACTTGCCCTGTGGTGGTGCATCTTATGAATCATCCCTTGTTGTGAGCAGTGCCGAAAAAAGACAAAATTTAGCCCTAAATTAACTTGGGTGATCACTTTCTTTTGTTTTTGTTACTTTGGGCCTGATCCAGAATTCATTGAAGTCAGTAGGAGTCCTTGCACTGACCTCAACAGACTTTTGGGTCAGGCTTTAGGAGTGTAGGGTTTGGAGGATTGGGCACTTGTGTCTTGACTGTTAATGCCATGGGTATTGAATACAGGAAGTGTGGTGGGGGGGTAGGGATTATGGTGTTTCAGTCTGTGTGGCGTTCTGATACCGGCCCCCTATGTGCATTCACCATTTTAACTCAGGCTGAGCAATCCAACCCAATATAAAGCAGGTATATCAAAGACACTGACGCAAAAGGAGTTTTGCTCACATGGGGACTGCAGAATCAGGCCCTTTGTAAGGTCATACATGCTATTCAACTCGGCGTCACCACAGGTAATCACAGAACTTCAGTCAGCTGTTCCATTTGTCATATAGCATTCACATAGGCCATCAGGGCCAAATTCTGCTCTCTCTCTCTCAGTAATGTTGCAAGTGGGGGAGGTTTAGGTTGGATATTAGGAAAAACTTTTTCACTAGGAGGGTGGGGAAACACTGGAATGCGTTACCTAGGGAGGTGGTGGAATCTCCTTCCTGAGAAGTTTTTAAGGTCAGGCTTGACAGAGCCCTGGCTGGGATGATTTAGTTGGGGATTGGTCCTGCTTTGAGCAGGGGGTGGGACTAGATGACCTTCTGAGGTCCCTTCCAACCCTGGTATGCTATGATTCTATGAATGTAAATCAGGATGGAATATCATTCGCTTTAGGGAGACACAGTGGATAGAGCTCTGGACTAGAATTTAGGAGACCTGGGGTTCTATTCCCGTTTCTGTCACTGGCCTACCAGGTGACCTTGGGCAAGTCACTTGGCTGCTCTGTGCCTCAGTTTCCCCATCTGTAAAATGAGGATAAAGATACTGACTTTCTCTGTAAAGTGCTTTGAGAGCTACTGATAGAAAGTGCTGTATAAGACCTAGATATTATTTATTTTATTCTCTTACGGAGTGAAATACATTCGTGCCCATCTAATTGAGGGCAGAGTCATGCTCACTCTGCAGCATGCTCACTCATAGCAGCACCTGTCCTTAGAAAGGAAAGACATGTCATGGCCACACAGGTCAGGTGTAAGTGATCGATTAACACTCAGGGAATCAGACCGTTCCGGGGACATGGCAAGATACAATTGTGGTGCAAAGGGAAAAAAGCAGGCAATTAAAAGTGTACCACTGGATTCTCAAATTAAAGCACAGCCTCTGGCGTGAGATCCTGCTCATGTTCCAAAAGCATATCACGTGCCAGGGGGCTACCGCATTGGATTTTTTTTTCTTCCCTTAATCTCTGCTGCTTGGTAACTGCAGTATTTTTGGGACTGATTCTTCTGCTAATTGCTACCCAGAAATAGCGCCTAAGTTTGGCAGGGCTTTCAGGAGAAGAATGAAGGATTTTTTGGGAAAAAATAGATACGTCTAAAAGTTGTATTAAAAAAAAAAACCACCCTGCTTTATTCTTCTCTCTTTGAAAATTCATCATTCAGTCATATTCAGGACGAGCTGGATTGTGACAAGGACTAGGAGAAAGGGAGTCCAAAAGAGTTTGGGGTGCTTTAAAGGGGCTAATCCTAGCTATGGTCAGTGTAGGCCCTGAGAGCCCCAACTGTGATCCTTAGACCAGGGGAAGATAGGAACAGGATCACTGATCTTTCCTGCTGGGCCTGATAAGGTAGGTGTGCTCAGAGCATGCCTAACTCCGCACAAACCTTCTGGGTGTGGAGAGAGGCCTTCCTTATAACATAGAGCCCGGTTGTTTGGTTAATCACCTGGGACACAGCAGGCGCTGGTTCAATTACCCTCTCTGCTGAGAAGAGAGGATTTGTACAGGGATCTGCCACCTCTCAGGTGAGCATCCTAACCAGTGGACTATAGAGGCATACTTACCTGGCCCAATTAATATGTAATTAAAGTGGAATTCAACAAGCGAGATGGAGAGAGGTGCACATCAGAATACAGAAATAATCCAGTGGTTCGGGTATTCATCTGAGAGGTGGCAGATCCCCGCTCAAACAATGAGGCACCTGTGACAGACCCAGACCAGTGGGGTGCAGGAGTCTGGTCCTATTGGGATCCAGGAAGTGGGCGGGCAAAGCTCGCCCACCGCTAAAGGATCCCCCCCCAGCCTAAGGGGGAGATCCACAGGACCTGGAGGCCAAAAAATTACGGGGGACAACTAATGAAAAACAGGGACGGGAGTGCGGTCAAAGGGTCAAAAGAAGGGAACCGGACGGGGACACCGAGCAGAGAACCCCAGACAGCGCCCACCGCTCCTCAAAGGCGTCAAGGGAGTCGGTGGACGCCGCCCAGAGGAACTCTGCCTGGAGGCGTGAACGGACGGAGGATCGGAAATAGGCCCCGCAGTCGCAGGAGACTCCATCGGCCAACCTCCTCACCCTGGTTTTATAGATGGCCACTTTAGCCAGGGCCAGGAGGAGGTTGACCAGGAGGTCCCGAGTCTGGTAGAAGGCAAATATATTGGTCACTGGATGACCAGGTTTCTGTTCCCTGAGTGACCAGAGCATGGGCTGCCCTAGAGCAATCGGGAACGGGCCAGAACCAATTAAGACAGGCAAGCTAATCAAGACACCTGGAGCCAATTAAGAACTTTCTAGATTCAATTATGGCAGGCAGGCTAATCAGGACACCTGGTTTAAAAAAGACCTCCCATCAGTTAGTAGAGGGGTGCGCCAGGAGCAGGGAGTGAGAAGGCGTGCTGCTGGAGGAGTGAAGAGTTCAAGCGTGATCAGGCTTCAGGAGGAAGATCCTGCAGTGAAGATAAAGAAGGGGCTGGGGGAAGGCCATGGGGAAGTAGCCCAGGGAGTTGTACCTGTCACGCAGCTGATACAGGGAACATTGTGGACAGCTGCTATCCACAGGGCCCTGGGCTGGAACCCGGTGTAGAGGGTGGGCCCGGGTTCCTCCCCATCCCCCCAACTCCTGATCGGACACAGGAGGAGTTGACCTGGTCTGTGAGAAACACCAGAAGGGAAGGTCTAAATTGGAAAGGGATCTGCCCTGTCCCCGACCCACTAGGTGGGGCACAGAGACTGCGAGGATTGTTCTCCGTTTCTCCCATGCTGGCCAGTGATGAGGTTAGCTGAGTGGATGGCAGGTTTGAGCCACTTGCAAGAGTGGCCAAACTGAGGGCTGCCTTGAATCTCTGAGGCAAGCAAATCCGCCAAGAAGCGCAGGACCCACCAAGGCAGAGGAGGAACTTTGTCACACACCCAAGATTGGAGGCTACTTTGAAAAGAATTGTCCTTTGTCCCTCAGTTTACCCAGGGCCCAATAGTTAGACATTTTAATGACAGTGGTGAACTTTGGTTCTCACAAGGAGCTGAATGGTCTTCAGTGGTTAGCAAGAGTTGCACAGTTGAGCCTTAAAGATTGTATACTACTCGGATGATATTTCGATGCAAATTGGGAGTGAGAATGTGGCATGCTGGGTCCAGAGCCCACCCGACCCAAGCATCTGTTGCTCTAAAGCTACTGGAAATATGTATTAAGTACACAGTCTGAAAGGATTTTATCTGAACCTGTCAATCAGCAGGGAATGCTGTAGTTATTTTGTACCAAAAGGTGATATAATACTTACCCATTTTTATTTATCTGAGTCACGTTTTTCTGACGGGATTCTGCAGAAGGAATCTGAGCTGAAAATGCAGGCAACTGTAAGCAACATCTGAAGCTGTATATTTTAAGTGGCAAGCAAGGTAGGGGATAAAAATCAATGGAGTGGTTTCTGTGTCCCATTATAATTGAGGGGAAAAAAAACAAATGGCTCGAGAACTTCCTGGTGCAAGGGCCTCTTAATCAATACAAGATCATGTGGCACGATTGATTTCTGCAGACATTGCTCATAAGGACATTTTCTAGAATTTGTTGTCCCTCCTGGTATATTGTTGTAAGAAAACTTCCACTATACTGAGTAGGCCTGCTAATTTTTACATACTTAGTAACAGTCATTACAGTGGAGCTAATCTACCTCAACAGATGCACTGTTGCTCAGGGCTGCTTTGCTGCGAAAGGCTCTCTTATACTTCTTGTTATTGCCATTGCATTTGGAGACCCCAGTCTGGATTGGGATCTCTTTGTGCCAGGGGCTATCGTACACTGGATGTACCCATCCCCCAAAAGCTTGCAGTTAGAGCTGCTCAGGAAATGTGTTTTGTTCCTGCAAAAAATGCTGAGGAAAACAAAGTTGTAGCTGAAATACCATGGAGATATTCCAGAAGGGATGGTCCCTCGCAGTATAAGGATGGACAGTTGCTGGAAATTTGGTAGTACAGATGCATCCTTTTTGCCTGTTATATCTTTGTTATCTTGAGCATAGTTTGGTTAGCAGATTACTAACGGTGATAGGAAGTTTAGCAGTAGATTAAATTGACAGACATATCTCTGTTTACGCTGGTCAGGCAAACTATGCTAGAGCTCTGTTAGCAAAACATTTAAACAGAGTTGTAGCTTGCGTGGTCCTGATCCCAGGGCACATATGATCTTATAACACCCACCATTTCACAGTCGCACCAGCAGAGATAGCTGAAGCTGTGGAGTTTGTAACGTTTTAATTAATCTCACAACTCATGTCGATGATGATGATATTTATTTGTCTCACTGTAGGAAGCCGTCATGGACCGGGACTCAATTGTGCTAGGTGTTGTACAGGATGAAAAGACAGTCCCTGGCTCAAAGAACTGACAACTCAGTCACAAATCCATGCAATCACTGTTCTCTCCAATAATCTCCCATGGATCCTGGAATGCAGGCATGCACACAGAGAAAACACGTTTCAGAGTAACAGCCGTGTTAGTCTGTATTCGTAAAAAGAAAAGGAGTACTTGTGGCACCTTAGAGACTAACCAGTTTATTTGAGCATGAGCTTTCGTGAGCTACAGCTCACTTCATCGGATGCATAGCATATCGTGGAAACTGCAGAAGACATTATATACACACAGAGACCATGAAACAAAACTTCCTCCCACCTCACTCCCCCGCTGGCAACAGCTTATCTAAAGTGATCCTCAAGTAGAGCCATTTCCAGCACAAATCCAGGTTTTCTCACCCTTCCCCCCCAGAACGTCTTGGGGGAGGTTTTGCAGGAAAAAAACAAGGGGAGACAGGCTACCTTGCATAATGACTTAGCCACTCCCAGTCTCTATTCAAGCCCAACACTATCCCCGATAATGTCACGGCTAACCTGGTGGCTGAACTTTGTGACTTTGTCCTTACCCATAACTATTTTACATTTGGGGACAATGTATACCTTCAAATCAGCGGCACTGCTATGGGTACCCGCATGGCCCCACAGTATGCCAACATTTTTATGGCTGATTTAGAACAACGCTTCCTCAGCTCTCGTCCCCTAACGCCCCTACTTTACTTGCGCTACATTGATGACATCTTCATCATCTGGACCCATGGAAAAGAAGCCCTTGAGGAATTCCACCATGATTTCAACAATTTCCATCCCACCATCAACCTCAGCCTGGTCCAGTCCACACAAGAGATCCACTTCCTGGACACTACAGTGCTAATAAACGATGATCACATCAACACCACCCTATACCGGAAACCTACTGACCGCTATTCCTACCTACATGCCTCCAGCTTTCACCCTGACCACACCACACGATACATCGTCTACAGCCAAGCTCTGCGATACAACCGCATTTGCTCCAACCCCTCAGACAGAGACAAACACCTACAAGATCTCTATCAAGCATTCTTACAACTACAATACCCACCTGCGGAAGTGAAGAAACAGATTGATAGAGCCAGAAGAGTTCCCAGAAGTCACCTACTACAGGACAGGCCTAACAAAGAAAATAACAGAACGCCACTAGCCGTCACCTTCAGCCCCCAACTAAAACCCCTCCAACGCATTATTAAGGATCTACAACCTATCCTGAAGGATGACCCAACACTCTCACAAATCTTGGGAGAAAGGCCAGTCCTTGCCTACAGACAGCCCCCCAACCTGAAGCGAATACTCACCAACAACCACATACCACACAACAGAACCACTAGCCCAGGAACCTATCCTTGCAACAAAGCCCGTTGCCAACTGTGCCCACATATCTATTCAGGGGACACCATCACAGGGCCTAACAACATCAGCCACACTATCAGAGGCTCGTTCACCTGCACATCCACCAATGTGATATATGCCATCATGTGCCAGCAATGCCCCTCTGCCATGTACATTGGTCAAACTGGACAGTCTCTACGTAAAAGAATAAATGGACACAAATCAGATGTCAAGAATTATAACATTCATAAACCAGTCGGAGAACACTTCAATCTCTCTGGTCACGCAATCACAGACATGAGGGTCGCTATCTTAAAGCAAAAAAACTTCAAATCCAGACTCCAGCGAGAAACTGCTGAATTGGAATTCATTTGCAAATTGGATACTATTAATTTGGGCTTGAATAGAGACTGGGAGTGGCTAAGTCATTATGCAAGGTAGCCTGTCTCCCCTTGTTTTTTTCCTGCAAAACCTCCCCCAAGACGTTCTGGTTAAACTTGGATTATTGCTGTGCACATTGTAAGATGAGCTGTTGCCAGCAGGAGAATGAGTTTGTGTGTGTGTTTTTTGGAAAAGGGGGGGTGTGGGGGGGGTGAGAAAACCTGGATTAGTGCTGGAGGTGACCCACCTTGATTATCATGCGCATTATAAAGAGGGGTTTCAAAGGGGGATGGGCTGTTGCCAGCAGGAGAGTGAATTTGTATGTGGGGGGGGGGGGGGGGAAGGGTGAGAAAACCTGGATTTGTGCTGGAAATGGCTCTACTTGAGGATCACTTTAGATAAGCTGTTGCCAGCGGGGGAGTGAGGTGGGAGGAAGTTTTGTTTCATGGTCTCTGTGTGTATATAATGTCTTCTGCAGTTTCCACGATATGCTATGCATCCGATGAAGTGAGCTGTAGCTCACGAAAGCTCATGCTCAAATAAACTGGTTAGTCTCTAAGGTGCCACAAGTACTCCTTTTCTTTTTAGAGAAAACACGGGCCCTTCAAATGTAAGGATGGATGTGGGGAAATGTGATGCACCAATGGTTTTAATTTTCCAATACATTAATCTTTAATGTATGCCATCTGTAATTAGAAAGAGGTGAGCTTTAATGGTGTGAGCACAGAGCCGGGAGCCAGGAACTCCTGGCTTTTAATTCTGGCTGATGCTGGCTCCCTCTGAAACTTCATCTTTTTACCTCAGTTTCCCAATCTATAAAATGCAGACATCTTAATGTTTATGTACTTCATAGCTGTGGGGCACGGAGACGATTATTATTTGCACTGTATGGCACCATTAGTGAACATAGTGCTGCTATCTAGCAAAATAATAAGTCAGATGCACTTTCATAAAAGTACTTTCAAGAGACCAAGTGCTTTCATCATTACATAGCTAGGTAATTTAAAACCAAAAACAATAACTGAGCTAGCATCTGTACTTTAAAAGGAGTCAAATTAACAAGGGGCTATTAGGGAACATAACGAGGAGATGGTTAGTAAAGTGATGAACAGTGTAGGGTGTACTTAAAGAGCTGAGACCTTCTGAAAACGTTCTGTAGTTGTTTTGCTTTTTTCTTTTAGTGCGAGTTGCTTGCTTTACACCATCACAGCATTATGTGAACAGGCAAAATTTACCCCAAATCACTGAGTTGGTTGGTTATTAAATTTCATGAAGCAAAGGGAAAGGCTTTGTTGGCATGAATTTCCCCTTCCGTGATATAAACTAACTGAGAGAAATGAACCATTTCTGGAGACCGGGACCAAAGAGCCACAGGATCATTTAGGCTCTGATCCTGAAAGCTGCTCTGCATGGACTGATCCCTGCTGAGTGGAGACGTTTTTACTCCAATAGGGTCTCGTATGGGGTTCTGTCCACTCTGTGCAGCTTGTGGGACTCGGACTTTAGAAAGTCCACGGCTAACTATGGTATCCTGAGCTGGCCAGCCAATGTGTTAGGATATGTTAGGACACTGGAGTAAAACACCTGCAGCCGGCCCAAGACAGCTGACTCAGACTTGTGGCACTCGGGCTGTGGTGCTATAAAATTCCAGTGTACACATTTGGGCTCAAGCTGGAGCCTGAGCTCTGACACCCTCCCCCTTCACAGTTGTACATATCCTTAATGACCTGCTCACATCCGATGGTGCAGGACAAGTGCTTGTCCTCTCGTTCCTGCCATGTGGATAACAACTCGTCTGTCAGCTCCTTCTTCACCATCCCATATCCCATTCTCACCACTACCGCCCCTACATACCATCTATAGGCTTGCTAACATCTGTAAAGGGGCTGCCATTTTTACCATCCTTCTTCAAAAATGATAGTGAGAGATAAAAGAATATACAATTATATAATGGAGTTATCAATTGTATGATGGCATCGGACTTGGGACGGAAGAATCCCAGGCACCGCTAAAGGCTGGGGACCGACTGGCTAAGCAGCAGTTCTGCAGAAAAGGACCTGGGGATTACAGTGGACGGGAAGCTGGATATGAGTCAGCAGTGTGCCCTCATTGCCAAGAAGGCTAACGGCATATTGGGCTGCATTAGTAGGAGCATTGCCAGCAGATGGAGGGAAGTGATTATTCCCCTCTATTCTGCACTGGTGAGGGCACATCTGGAGTATTGCATCCAGTTTTGGGCCCCCCACCCCAGAAAGGATGTGGAAAAATTGGAGAGAGTCCAGCAGAGGGCAACGGAAATGATCAGGGTGTAGGGTACATGACTTACGAGGAGAGGCTGAATGAACTGGGCTTGTTTAGTCTGCAGAAGAGAAGAGCGAGGGGGGATTTGATAGCAACCTTCAACTACCTGAAGGAGGGTTCCAAAGAGGATGGAGCTCGGCTGTTCTCAGTGATGGCAGATGACAGAACAAGGAACAATGGTTTCAAGTTGCAGTGGGGGAGGTCTAGGTTGGATATTAGGAAACACTATTTCACTAGGAGGGTGGTGAAGCACTGGAATGGGTTATCTAGGGAGGTGGTGGAACCTCCAGCCTTAGAGGTTTTTAAGACCTGGCTTGACAAAGCCCCGGCTGAGATGATTTTGTTGGTGTTGGTCCTGCTTTGAGCAGGGGCTTGGACTAGATGACCTTCTGAGGTCTCTTCCAACCCTAATCTTCTATGATTGCCTGTGATAGCAGAGGACTGGACTTGATCAGGAGGTCCTACATTCCCTTATGGCAGCGGGGAAGTGCCTGGATCTGTTATCTGTGCATTTCTAGATTCTTGCATCCAGGTTTAATTTTCTTATTGTTTTTTGGAATATTAATTGGACTCCACTTAAACATACTTTCAGCCTTTGCTCCTTTCTAATAAAGGTTTGCATTTACTTACTACAATTCATTTGACTTGGAAAAAATTGTAAATTCATGGTTGGCCTGGCACGACTCATATTCTTTGTATTTCAGCAGTGCCTAAAGGTCTCAGTTGAGATCAGCACCTAACGATGCTGATGCTCGGCACAGTGTATGCATATAGCGAGACAGGGCAGGGACTGTGAGCAGCTGGCATTGTGAATTCCTTTCACCCCTTGAAGCACTACTGTGATTTATTTGTCGTGCCAAGGTGCCTATGAAGTATCAGAGCCCCATTGTGCGAGGCACTGTACACACACAGAAACATGCATTAGGTCCTGTCACGTCTTTTACTCACCCAGTGTATGCACGGGCCCATTGTTACAACATACCAAATGCATTCTAACACTCAGGCATAGTGAGATGCGTTAATGTCAACCCAGCAATTCCAGCTTGACTCTGAGCTGTGACAAGAATAGCAAATGACTCATGAATCTCTCCTCCAAAACACTGTCTCATTAACAACCTGTCCTCATTACAATGAACAGTTGCATCCCTTATGCACACACCTCAGCAGTAACGAGCATGGCATGCAAGGTTTACCTCCTGCCATCCCGCAGGATATTAGGACTGAATGCTCTTCAATATTAACTAAACTTACCATGAGGCCATCTGACCTCCCAAATTCAACAAAAGCCTCAAAGAAGGAATTTCAAACGTCAGTGGCTTTACCACACTATCTTTCCTTTGATTTGAACTCCACACGCTTCCCACGTACCTTGCCTGATACAAATCAATCCCTTCCAGACCAAAAACTTAATGTGCAAATGTTCCCAAACGTGGGGGTGTAAAATTTCGAGCATATCCAGAGTTTGGGGTTTGGGAGTTTTGCATTCAAATTGGCCCAGTAGGGATCCAGATCCAGAGTTTAGGTCCATTCCCGTCTCTATTGGAAATACAGATTATGGGTATAATTTTCAAAAGCATTTCAGCGCCAGATTTGTAAAACTATTTTAGCACCTAAAGATCACTAGTTGGCTTTTCAAAAGCACCTAAGTGCCTAACTCCCATGAAAGTTAGGTGCACAGGTGCTTTTGAAAATCCCACTAGGCACCTATCTGCATCGTTAGGTCACTAAATGCCTTTAAAAATCTCTGTCTTAAGACTCCTAAGAACCCAAATCGTTTTTTTTTTTTTAAATGGAACTCAGGAGCTTTTGATAATTTTACCCCCTGCCTGAATTGACTAGATTATGTATGAAAAGGTCCTGCACTTTTTAAGGCTCCAGCAATTTCACATCAAGGTTAATAGAATAAGTAAATCTTTCAAATCAAGTGCCTATATAAAAATAACGCTATCTTGAGAATTGTTCCATGTTGGACCAATTTAACTTATTTTATATAAATATAACTCTAATGCTGCCGGCTTTCAATTATATCTAACCCTCAAAGAAAACGCTGACTCATTATTTCAGTTTAACCATGTCACTGGTTGAAAAACCAATACAAGAGTATATCCCGGTTCCAACTCACAAGCCTGATTTTCACTTGGGCTTGTCTACATGGGGAAATTAGCCAGAATAGCAATGTAGTCGGAAGAGAGCCTGAGACATGAGCCCTTGGATCAGAGGCCTGATTTGAGGCCTGGGCTAAAGTGGTAGTCAAACTTTTACTGATATAAAGCAAAGACTGGCTGTGGGTGAGAGGCAGGACCTGCTCACAGAATCTGGCAAGAACAGGGCTGATATTGCAGAAATACACATTCCTAATTGCTACGCACAGAGTACTCATGCAAACACATCGGAATATCCAGTGGTACCAGAATATCCAGTGGTACCAGAACATCCCGATATCAAGGGTGGTACAAAAACATTCCCCAAGGGTAATAGGAATGCACTGACCCCTCCTAAAAGGCAAGGTCAGGACGACATTACGTAATAGAGCTGTTCTGATTGAACCAACGTGTACAAGATGATGGGTGATAACTAACCACATCAGAGGGCAGTAACTATGTCAGAGGGGCAGTACGTAACTTGTTTGTATCGAGCTATAAAGATGCATCTCAGAGGGAGTGTCTTTGTCTAGCCTAGGGAGGAACAGAAAGTCCCACCGTTCACTAAACTGGTCCATTGTTACGGGCATACATGTATTAGTGGTGTGGTAGAGTCTGCGGGATGCTTCATCGACAATAAACCTGGCTGGGTGCCTTTGTGCCTTAACGGATCTGGTGGTGATTGAGCAGTTCGCTGGAGGTCTACTGTGCCAACTATCTGAGCAGAGCTGAGACAGCACACAGGGGGAACACACACATGCAGCTGAACATCTCTCAACAAGCTATTCTGGAAAATCTTGCTGTGCAGATGCTTTATTCCAGAATAGCTATTTTGGTTCATTTCCCTGCATAGACAAGTCATTACGCTAAGATCCTGACCACTTCAAGGCCTCTTTTCACTGCCAGAGTGGTGTAAAAAGGCTTTGGTATAAAAGAGAATCATGCCTAATGGAATTCTCCCAAAGAGTTATATGCAATTTGCAAATAACTAATTTACTGGACAATGATGTTATAATCCGAACATTACAAACTCTTGATGGGACAAGCTTTGCCATGCCCTGGATCTGCCGAATAGCCAGAGAAGTCTTGATGGCTAATCTAGAGTGTAATGTTTTAAATCAAACGAATAACATCCAGCCAGCTTTGCACAGGGCTGTGCCTGCATTTAGAAGAAAATGTAATTATCATCAGTAAAGATGATGTGGATGATGTAAAGAAGATTATCCCATGTAGTTATTCAACAACCCAGTTACTAGTTTTCTGGGGGATGAACTAGATGACCTAACACCTCTTTCCCATTTCTAACTTCCCTGATTCAGCAGCTTTTCAGCAAGCTGGGAAGGTCTCCCTTGCTTGCATGTATTTCCAAAGAAGCAATACGGAACAAAACCAGTTCACATTTCCGCAGGGGCCGCTACCCAAAGGATTCAAAAGCAGCTTGGGTAGTCTTGTGGTTAAGGTCCTGGGTACACCGGAAATCTGGTTTCAGTTTCTGGTTTTGCCACAGACTCCCTCTGTGACCATGGGCAAGTCACTTAGCCCATGTCTACACGACAGGCACTAAAGTGGCGCAGCTACGGCACCACAACTGTGTCATCATAGTGCTCTGGTATAGACGCTTCCTACTGTAATGGAGGTTGGCGGGGGGGTGTTCTGTTACGATGGGAATTCCTCCTCCCCGTGCAGCGCTAGCTAGGTCAACAAAAGCATTCTTCCATTGACCTAGCCAAGTCTACATCAGGGATTAAAGGGGCATAACTACCAGGTTCCGGTGTGTGCATTTTCACATTCCCTGAGTGCTGTAGCTATGTCAACTTAACTTTTAAGTGTAAACTGGTCTTTAATCTCTGTGCCTTAGTTTCCCAACTGTAAAACAGAGAGACCAACACTTCCTTTCTCCTACTGTGTCTGTCTGTTTAGATTGTAAATTCTTTGGAAATGGTTCTGTCTCTCACTATGTACAAATCCTAGCACAGTGGGGCCCTAATTTCATTTGAAGGTGCTACCAGATTAAGAACAATAACTACTTTGCTCACAGAAAATAATTATTAGCACGTACTGCGTGACAAAGGCACTCATGCTGTCCTATTCAGTGCACCTTATGTCTTTCATAAAGAACAAAATAAGCTGGACTTGTAGGAAACAAATTGTGTATTATTAAACCAAGAGATACAGGGCTTGATTTTCAAAAAACAGCACCTGTTCTTTCTCTCTCATACACTCGTGAGCATCTGGAGCAACTGTCCTGAAGTCACCAGAGATACTCCAGCTTAATGTTGGTCTAAGTGAAATCAGAAGCAGGTTCCTAGACCAAGTTATCACTTACTCCGTTGCAGTGTTGCCAACTCTCAGGATTTTATTACCCTCGCTCCTGGAGCCCTGTGATTACAAGAGACTCTAAGCTTTCATGGGGGCGGA
Source organism: Chelonia mydas (assembly GCF_015237465.2). Lineage (NCBI taxonomy): Eukaryota > Metazoa > Chordata > Testudines > Cheloniidae > Chelonia > Chelonia mydas. The sequence continues at coordinate 8,856,119 of NC_057859.1, read as the reverse complement.
GGCGGGGGGGAGTTCCTAGCCCTGGTGGTTGCAGAGAAAAGTTTGACAATGTGAACCCTCAAGTCTCAACAATCTGAAGACTAATAAGAGGAACTCCAAGTGTATTATTTTTCAAAATATCATGATTTTTAAGCCGATCTCATGACCTTTTTACATATGGCATGATTTTTTGTTTACAGTTCATGTTGGAATGCTAGAATGCAAGGCTGGAGAAAGCGGGAAGTTAAGGAGGCTTTAAGCCATCTTTAAGCTCTTTGTATTCTGGGGCAGCCAGGGCCCCATTTAGCCTCAACCTCAGGATAGTTTGACCTTATGGTCTGCTTCCCGTGGGTCCAGTACTCAGACAAATCAGGAACGCAGTGTGCTCTGACTGCACCTCCTCTCCTTCCCCATCCCAACCTTCTAGGAGCAGAGTTGGGGCAGAGCCCTTACCCCCGTTCTGTGCTGGCTGGGATAGGCCATCTGCATGGCCATCTTCTCAAGGGACCATTTATGCCCACTTTAAAGTCCTTTTACACTGCCGGAGTGGCCAGGGTGTAACTGAGAATATAATGTTTCAACTGAGCAATATGCTTTCCCTTCTAAACTGCATTCCTGTGTGCTGTTAAACAGCTGTCTCCGTCTGGCAGTCTGTCACGCCCTTGGGAGACTTAGTGAGGAAAGGTGTTGCTAATTATATACATACGTATGTGTTCACACACATACGTGCATGCATGGGAGCACTCAGAGTACACTGACCTGCATATTCTCTGTCAAATAATTGATGTAGCTTCAACCCCGCACTCCCTCCCACCCACCCACACACCACCTCTCCCCACCCACCCTTCCAGGAAAAATGTCAATTTATATAAACCTTAAAAGCCTTTAATTGAAAATCATAAAACACCCAACCATTTCAGTCTAACTGGCTGAATGGGCTGCTCCCCTCTCCCTCCCTCTTACACTCCTGTTGACCTGGAAGGCAGGGGAAGGTGGGAAACAAAGGTCAGAAGGACATTCAAACCTCTTAGTTGGTTCCATTAACCATCCTTTTCTTCACTGTACAGAACAGGCAAGTGGCACCTCATTGAAAGCATAGTGCTGCAGTCTTGGCTAGACCGCCACTCGCCTCGTCCTAAGCCAAGTGCTTAAAGCATGTTATACTAAATGAATGAGTGCACTTGTCCTTTTGGGCTGATGATAGATGGCCTACCTCTGGCTGGCTTGGCCCAAAACGGTTGCTTTGTGTGTCTCCTTCCTTGCATTCTCTGTGCAGCTCTCTCTCTTTCTCCTTGATATGTAGGGCCAGATTGTTCCTGGAAGAGAGACAGGTGGGTGCACAAGCAAAGAAAGCCTCCACTTGGCCTTTGAACCCCTGCACATTGAATTCGCAGTGCCTGCGTTCCCTTGAGCTTCTGCATCTTCCCTGGGATCTCAGGGACACAAAGCAGGGACAGGAGGTGAGGGCATGGAGGCAGAGCTATCCAGTCACAACGAGGGAAGCACACTGAAGCACCTAAGGGATTGGGCTCTCAGGTACAGAAACAAGCCCCCACCCGGAATGGTTAACCCTTTGGGACAGTCTACACGAGAAAATTAGTTGCTCAGAGGTGTGAAAAATCCTGGCTGAGTGACGTAGTTAAGCCAACCCAAGTCACTGTGTAGACAGTGCTAGGTTGACAAAAGAATTCTTCCATTAACCTAACTGCCACCCCTTGGGGAGATGGATTTTCCACAGCAACTGTGTGTGGGGGAGGGGAGCTCTCCCACTGCTATAGTGAGCGTCTGCAGTGTCATGCTGCAGCAGCTCCACTGTACCGTTTTACGTGTAGACAGAGCCTTTCTCTGCCTTGTCCAGTTCGGCCCAATCGTGCGAACGTGTGACACGCGCTTAACTTTAATCACGCAAGTAGACTTCTATGGGACTACACTCATGTTTCAAGTTGAGCAAGAGTGTAAGCGCAGGCAGGAACATGAGCGTGTTACATTGCTCAGGGGTGTGAAAAAGCCAACCTAAGCCCTGGTGTGGACACCGCTAGGTTGACAGAAGAATTCTTCAGTCAACCGAGCTACCACCTCTTGAGGGGATGGGTTTACTACAAGGGATGGGAAGAATCCCTTCCATCACTGGAGCATGTGTCCACACTACGATGCTGCAGTGGTGTAGCTGTGCCATTGTAATGTTTGTAGTGGACACTAGGTAAATAATTATAGTTCCATCAGAGTCCCTACTTCCTGTTGTCTTCCTCCTTATTCTCCTCACACCATTGGTAGAGCTTGCCCCGGAAGAGAACAATTCAGTGTTTAATGGTGCCAGTTAAGAATGGAGAATATAATTCAGGCCTCTTTATCTTGCCCGAAGGTCGGTAAAAAGTCAGGCTTAAAACTGCTAATGCAGCAGCCTCAGAATAAACTAGATGAAGTATTACTCAGGAATGTGTCATCTTAATAAATGAATGGCTTTAAAATGTTTAATTAAAAGGTCATATGTTGTTTTCATTGCTGCAGGATGTTTTGTAGTTGTGTCAATTGGGTAACGCAGGGCACACATTATGTGCACTGAAATTAGAGCGCTGATGTGCCTGATGAAATGCAGAAGGCCTGAATTAGATGCAGTTGTCAACTGAAATACAGACTGTGTCCCCCACTTATTTGTAATATAGTAGCTTCTAGAGGCTCCTGTCAAGACCAGGCCCGTGTGCTGTGCATTGTACAAACACATAGTGAGAGACATCCCCTTCCCTAAGGATTTTCACATCTGAATAGCCAAGGCAGCCTTTAAGGGATGAAGGAGAAACACAGAGGTGTAGCATGGACGATCAGTACCAGAGCTAGGAATAGAACCCAGGCACCCGGAGTTCCAGTCCATTGACCTATACGATGGGTCATGCTGCCTCTGAAATACAAGGTGGTTTGCAAAACACATGAAAGACAAGATTGGAAACACTTGGGTGGCAACAATCTCTCTGATGAAGTCAACCAATGAGGGAATAATTCCAGCACAAGCAAGCACTAAGGTGTCATTGTGAGTATGTTTGACTATGGGGATGGGTGAAATAGAAAAACCAAATGGATGGATGGAAGGATGGATGTGGCCTGGTATACACTAGATTTCCAGGGTCGCTACCATGGTGGAACAGCAGCCTTGGTACTGGGACAAATGAGAGGGTTCCCAAAAATGTCGAGTGGAACAGGTTTGTGTGTCTATATGTGAATATGATACAGTGTGTGTGCATATAGCTATGCATATATGTATATGCACACCTGCCTACAGAATACAAGTGTGAATAGCTGTAACGGTTTCATTGCCATGAATCTGGGATCACCTGCCTAACTCGGATGTGGTCGTGGCAGGAGTGGCCTATGCAGGTCAAGGACAGTGGCTCAACATTTAACTTTCTCATTTAGCTCCTTAGTTGGGACTTCATCTGATACCCTTTTTTGACTGCTGTGTATTTCTCCCTAACACCCAGACACCGGTATTTAATAAGGGATGAGTTTACGGGATTATCCCATCCATTTGAATCCATTTAGATATAGATTGCCCAAAGTAAGCTGCATCCTACCTCTTCCTGATTATGAGATGGGGCTTGCGATGGTATCCACAGAAGGTGCTACAGTTTAGAACAGTTGTTTGTCTCCACGAGGAAAAGGGCATGTGCTCTTGACCTAACTGCTCCATGCCAGTTGGGTGGACTTTTTTGAAGCCATGACGTAAACCTACCATAACCTTACTTGTATATAAATACTTGGCACTTTAATCACCCTCAGCGTCACTGTGCTGTGCCAAATAATTTAATGGAATAACACACACCCTAAATAAGATGGGTCATGCACAAAAAGTAATTGCAGTGCCAGTGGCTTTACAAAGTGTTGTAGGGAGCAATGGAAATCATGCAGTAATTGCCGCAGTAATCTCTGTCCTCTGATAAGTCATTGAGGGAAGTCTTGAATTTACTCTTCATTGCAGTCAAACGTTGGAATCTAGCAGACATCCTAGCCATCTGGTGTGCTGTAAATCACGCCAATAACATGGCTCCCCTCACAAAACTTTAATTATTATTCAAACATCCTCGAGGAGAGCAAAACAAATAGCTCCACACAAGTACCTGTCCCAAAGAAAGGTCAGTTACAGTATCAAGAGGATACTGGGAGCAATCTTCTGAAAGATAAACGAAACAAAGATATGCTACCTGCAGTGATTTAATCTCCCCTGATTGCTGATTGACATTTGAAGGATGTCACTAAAAATATGGCATGTTCATGGCATGACCCTCATCGGTCATTTTAACTCATGCTCTCGTATATTTCAAATATGTTCTCAAGGTGACCGGAAACTGGATAGCTGTTCAGATTGGGATTTTTTTTTTTTTAAATCACAGCCGGGAAATATTACTGAATGTAAAGGTTTAAATTTGAATCCATTTTTCTTTTTCTCCCTCATCGAGGGGAAAGAAAAAGCCTTTATGTCAGTGAAATTTTTACAAGGGAGGAGTGTATTATAATAATCTTCCCTTTCAAAAAGAGAGGCTGATGGCACCTTTCATCCAAGGAGTTCAAAATGCTTTCCAAACATCCCAGTTTTGCAAAGAGTAATTAAATAGGGACTGAACCAATGCCTATTGAAATTCTTGGATCTGTCCCTTTGGCCACAATTCAAGGAAGCCTCCCCATTCAGGACAGCACTTAACCGCATGCTTAATTTTAAGCACATACTTAAGTCCCATTGAAGTTAATGGGACTTCAGCACATTTTTATCGTTAAGCCCGTGGTGCTTTCCTGAACTGGCGATTTAGTGAAATAAAAAGTAATTTACCTCTTTTACACATGGGCAGATGGAGGCACAGAGAGGTTAAGGGTAGGTCTACAGAGCAATCTGAGGTGTGACTGCAGTGTGGGTAGACATCCTGCACTAGCCTGTTGCATGCTAAAAAACAGCAGTAGAAATGTGGCAATATGGGCTTCAGACCATGCTGTAGAAACATGCTGGGAACGCTGGACTCCTACTTTCATAGAATCAAAGAAGATCAGGGTTGGAAGGGACCTCAGGAGGTCATCTAGTCCGACCCCCTGCTCAAAGCAGGACCATCACCAACAAAATCATTGCTGAAGTCTGCACGGCTGCATCTACGCTGGTGTTTTTAGCCATAGTTGTATGGGTGTGTCTGCCTGATCTGCAAACAAACCTCCAGCTGAAGAGGAGACATATTCTAAGTGAATTCTCCAAAAGCACCGAAGAAACCAGTGACTAAGAGGGACTATCTCATTGGTCTGTCTACTCTGTATGTCTTTATCTTCTATTCACCATTTAGACTAGAACACAATAGGTTTGAATGCCAGCCCAGTGCTCTGACCATTATTTCTAGAGATGTTTCAACATCCAACACTGAAATATAGCTGCTCCTACGGTGGAACGGTAACAGTTTAACAGCACAAAACAATAGTACACAACAATTTAAGACAAGACATGAAAATGAAACTGCAGGAGGAATTTAGGCAGGAAGAATGTAACTACCTGAGGTGGAATTTGGCTCGGCACCTAGGTTCATCCTAGATGTGTGAGAAATATTCCTGTGTAAATGCAAAAACCACCCCAAAAGCAATGGCTTCCTCATTGTGCAATACGCTCAAGACTGGGCCCGCCTTCACAAAACTAACGAGGAACGTTAAGTTTAGTAGCAAAATTGGGCCTGTTTCTGAATAACAAGGAACCCCGGTTTTTTGTGGTGGTGTTTTTTTTTGAGTCAAGTTGCCCAAATTTAGACAAGTGACCATATGTTTCCTGTGCTAAAATAGACATTCTGTCAACGTTGCAAATCAAGCTAAGTCTATGGATTGCTAAAGGATGCAAAGCAGAAGAAATTTAAAAAACCAAAAAAATTTGGGAAGCCAAAGTTCTGTGATTCAAGAGGAAGGAACTGTTGCAGGAGTGCTCTAGTTTTGTATATTTTTAAATAATTAATAGTTAAGGTGTCGGTAGACGGTGCTGAAAATCATGTGGGTTTTGTAGAACTAGGAGAACTTCAGTATTGCAAATGGTTTCCTCTGGGTGTTCTCCACATCAGTTCTTCACTGGAATGTTAGGGCATCGGGAGGATGGAAAGGACAGCTTGCAAGATGACTTCCATTCTTCCAGGAATGATATTTCAGTGCCAGATGTATAGATATCATTCTTGCCGGGATGATATGGTGGTTAGAAGCCCCTCCTGAGTGATATTGATATCCAATTCAGATATTTATATTGAACCCAGTACCTCATAAACACTATTTTATCTTCACAACACTGCAGCAAAGTAGGAAAGTGTTATCTCTGTTTTAAAGAGAGATTAGGTGATTTGATCTCTCAGGAAGTCTGTGGCAGCACCAGGAATTGATTCGATATCTCCTGAGTCGCAATCCAGTGCCATGATTACAGGGCTACCATCTTTTGCCAAGTTATTTTCCAGAGAGCTATCTCCAGTCCTAATGAGCTAGTGATTTGTAAGGTAGATACCAAAGGGGCCTTAACTGCCCAATTTTACTTCAGGGTGATCTGAAAAACGGAGATGTCATTGTGAAGGCTTGTCACTGAAAGGTACCCCTTTCCTCACCTTCTTTGTATGTACTGACGCTTCATTAGGCAATAAGAAGCTCATTTGTTGTGCCAAGAACAAGACCATTGAAGTGTAGCGGTGTGGAGGGCAGCTCATAAAATGTCTGGCTCGTTCAGTGCTTTAGGCCTCTTCCTTAGGATCACCAAGCGCTGTCTGTTTTTCTCTCTCAACCTTGGCTCTTTTTAAAGCTGTGAATTTCTGAAATCTGGCTGGCGTGGGCCAGCCTCTCAGCTGATGAAAATTTAGTGAAAGTCCTGTTGAAATCCCCCAATGTGCACTGGTTCATATCTGCAGAGAATCTGGCCCAATATGGAGTTGTGCTTTGATAGTAGACATGTTGTTGTTTTGAAGTACAAAAATACAATACCGTTTATTTTTCCCTCTCTGGCCTTTTGACAATTACAACAAAAAATCATGCCAAGGCTAGGGTGACCAGATCGCAACTGTGAAAAAACGGGACAGGGGGTTGGGGTAATAGGCACCTATATAAGAAAAAGTCCCAACAAATGGGACTGTCCCTTTAAAAATGGGACATCCGGTAACCCTAGCCAATGCTGCCTGGGGTGGACATAGGAGACGCTTATACAATAGGCAAATACATTTGCAAGTATGGGTGTTGGGGGCTCCAGGGTTAAACTGAGGACCGGTTAATTTTCTCCCTGTGCACTGCACAAGCCCTACATTGATCAGCAACTTTGAAGTCTTTTGTGCATATGTGCCAGTTCAGAGAATGATTAAAGAGGAAAAAGGACCAGATTCAATAAAAGCTCTGCCAGCCTGTCATTCTTCAAACCTGCCCCCCGCCCTCCCTGAAAATCAGTTTTGAGGATCTGTGTGGATTTGAGTGGTTTTCCACCTACAAAAGTTAGACACAGAGGGGCTGATTCTGCTGTCACTTAACACCAGTCTAACTACACTGTCTTCAATGGAATTACTTCTGATTTCACCATGTATGTGAAAAGAGATACAGGCCTACCATTTTTGTTTAATCTGACCCTGTATGATGCAAGTGCTGTTTTTCCTTAGAGATGCCCTGGAGCCCTGGATTAGCAAATAAGAGCATTTCCAGACTAAATATCCTCCTATATCAGAGGCAGCATTTCTGCTCTGTAGGAATGAGAACTGAGGAAGATAAGGAAATCTGCATTGGATAATTAAAATCAAAGTGTATTATTCTCCCTCCAATCTTCACCCAAGCCTCAAACCAAAGCAGACTTGGCGTTTTAAAAAGTTTCTTCAAAGGTTTGTTAGTTCTTTCCCTTCTCCATCCTTTTTTCTCTCTCTCTCACCCAGTCAGCAATTTCTGCTTCTACCCAAGACATAAAGTGCCAAAATACAGTAGGCCTGGCTGTTTCTCCTGGTATTTCAGCCAGTCTACTCTCAGGAAATGTCACAATAAAACCTGCTCACAGGAGTTTTCTAGCCCACCGGCCAAACTAGCTAGTGCAGAAAAAATAGCAAAAACATCAAAGGGGATGCATTGCATCCCCAGTTCCTGCCCCCCATCCACTCCCCAGTGCAATCTCTTCTTCTTAGGGGTAAGCCCAAGCCAGACCAACAGATCCAAATGCCTAGTATCTATCTACCTAAAGTAATTCTATGTCCCTGTCATGATATTATCTGATATCGGGGGTAGCCATGTTAGTCTGTATCCACAAAAACAACAAGGAGTCCGGTGGCACCTGAAAGACTAACAGATTTGTTTGAGCATAAGCTTTCCTGGATAAGGGTTTTTTACCCACAAAAGCTTATGCTCAAATAAATCTGTTAGTCTTTAAGGTGCCACCGGACTCCTTGTTGTTTTTGTGGGTATTATCTGAGCATCTCATAATCTTTAATGTATTTATCCTCACAAAACTCTGTGAGGTGGGGAAGTGCTGTTATCCTTATTGTACAGATGGGGAACTGAGGCACAGCAAAACTAAGTGACTTTCCCAAGGTCGCACAAGAAGTCTGGGGCAAGAGCAGAGGACTGAGCCCATTTCTCTCAAATCCTAAACTGGTGCCCTAACCACAAATTGTGGGTAACTTAATTCCAGAGCTGCACATCACCTCTCAGGCTTGTCTATGATGAGTGGTACTGGAATGAGAAATCAGATCACTTGTGAACCATAGGTTAGCTAGGATGCTGGATCCTGGTCTGAATTTAGCAGCTTGTGACCATCTTTCATTCCCATTAAGACCTTACCTAGTGAGATAAATGGGAAATGAGGTCACTTGACTATCTGCAGGATTGAACCAAGGATGTGAAATTACGGGTCGTAACAAAAAACCTCCTTACAATCTTTGGATCCATTTCAGGAAAACACTTAAGCATGTGCTTATCTGTAAGCATCACTTCAATGCGTGTTTGTCTGAATTGCAGCCTGTAAGACGAGCAAACAAGTCTGTGGCTATAATCCTGGTCTTTTTAAAGTCAGTGGGTGTTTTGAAACGGAATTTTATTCCAGGTGACAAGAAATTTCACAAGATTTCAAGCCAGGTAAGGCAGCGGTCAGAAATTCCATACTGAACTATTGAAAAATGCTCAGGTTATACAAAAATAAGCAGATATTCTGAATCACCAACATTGCAGTTCTGTCACATTTTGATTCCCCTTTGCACCCAAATCAACAAAATACTCCAGCTTCAAAAAGCAACTATTTCAACCCCAAGTTAGGGTCTGTTAGAGATCAAGAGAGTCTGAGAGCTACTTCTCTAACCCACTTTATTTCCTAGGCGGAAGAGAAAGTGGATAGTGTCAATGTCAACTCTTGCCTTCTCTACCCATGGAACAGTTTCTTAACAGTGCCTCAAGCCTGTTCTCATTGCCTAAAGGAAAATCATAGAATAATAGGACTGGAAGGGACCTTGAGAGATCATCTAGTCCAGTCCCTTGCACTCATGACAGGACTAAGTATTATCTAAATAGTGTGATGTTAGGTGGCAGAGAGATAGAAAGTGAGGAAGAGAAGGGGTGAAGGGTTGGAAGAAGAAATTTGAGAGAGAGTCTTAATAAAATAAAATTTAAAACAACCAACAAAATAACTGACAGCGTCGGGACTCCAATGCTGTACCCGCTTTCCGATCCTAGTGCAAACCCACCCCTCTGTGTTTCGCCATTTAAATTGGTATTGACTGCTGTCAAGCCAAAAATCATTCCTACAGTCACATCAAAAGTTCTAGCTTTTTATTTAAATAGACCTATTGCTGTGGACTGAGAATGTCAGTGAAAAATAGGCTTCTGTAGAGCCTCATCCTGAAGGTATAGATTAATTTCGGGCCCCACCCTGAGTAGCCTGGCCCTGATCCAGCTAAGCACTTAACAAAGAATTTAACTTTACACACAAGTGTTCCTGGTGGCTTAAAACTCCAGTTCAGTCAAATACCTAATCATGTGCTGAAATTTATCACTACTTGAGCCCAGGGTTTAACCACTTGATGGAATAGGAATGGAGCTAAGCTACATGCTTATATTCTTTCCTGATTTGAGTTGGAGTTCTCACTGCTCAGCACCTTGCAGGATCAAACCCCTAGAAATGTAAGATGAGAGCAATGTTCTAATTGCAGATGGGCTGGAACATAACCCCCACAAATCCAGGCTCAGGTCCCAGTCTTGCTAGTGAATCCTTGCATATATGTAGAGCGCCATTAAAATCACTGGGGTTCTGAATAGGCGCAGAAATTCTCCTGAATGGGTCCAGTGGCAGAATCAAGGCCTTAGCATAAGGAAAGTCTGTTAAACTCTCTGAAATGCAGCATCATAGTGAAATGCACCGATCATGGTAATGCTTAAAATGTTTTACAGAGTGACAGCAGTCTCTCCATGATACACTTCGCGAGTGAGTTCCGTTAAAAACCTGTTTTTGTTTTTTTTTTAGCTCCCACACCTCAGAAACCCACAAGAAAGGCATGGTGGCCTCAAAATAGGTAGATTAGGTCTGAGGATGAGGTAGAGGGTTTTGTCTGTTTTGTTTTTAAATGTAAAATGCATTTGACATTTCATTCGTTCCCCAATTCTTCTCTGATTCATCAGTGTAAATACAAAATCACCATATTTAAGCCAAGAAGGTTGTGAGGGTTGAATTGACTGTCACATTTGGCCCATTTATTGAAGTAGGTCTAGAGATTTTCACATGAGTTGAGCTTTTGTGCCTTTTAAAATCTCTCCGGTTATTCTCATCTTCCACCTTTTACACATGGGTAAGTTGCAGCACAGAGAAGTTAATTTACATCAGAGCAAGTCAGTGGCAGAATCAGGAAATTAAGTCAGGAGTCCTGATTGCTACTGGAGCTCGCTGAAATTTTGCCCCTCAACATATATTTTGATAGAAAATTGCTTTGCTTTTCTTTTTTTAACCTAACTGGAAAACGTTCACAATTGTGTTTGGGGGAAAAAAGGGGGTCATTAAAAAACTGAAACCTCTCAAAATTTCAGTTTTTGATTGGGGGAAGGACATCAAGTCAACCAGTATTTAGTTCTTTTAATTGAAAACCTGAGAATTTTTTGTTAAAAAGGTAGACAAAAAATGAAATCACTTGTGTTTTCAGTGAAATTTCCTTTGTATGGGAGGGGGAAAAAATCATTTCCCAACCATCTGTAATAACTAGTGCCACGTTCAAAGTATTAGTTCACACTCCTCTCCACGAACCAAAATATAACTTTTATTGTAGAAAGTGGGTGGATAAGCTGCCTCTATTTTTTCCCCCACTTTCCTCCACCCGCTCATCTGCAGAATTTGTGGGGATACCCTTGCGTCTTCATTTACAACTAGTGATCTATGTCTCGGGTAGGAAAAGCAAAAAAATTGTACCAGAAGTGGCTTATGGCAGTAGCCACAGCTCGGTGTGGGTGTGTGTGCGCGCACGTGTGTGTCGTAGCTTTACATATATATAATATGCCAATTCCTTTGCTTTAAAGAGATGCTCTACACTTGCCTCTAATAAAAACAAACCCAGCTGTTCCTTTAAAGTTGAATTTTACTTTAAGATGTCTTAATCATAGGTTGCATCATGAAGGCTGATGGTGTTAATAGACAAAGCCTGTTCCATAAAATAACATTTTCTTACCAGGAATAAGGAGTCAGGCGGGGTTTAGCGCTCTAGATTACAAGATGGGCAAACAGCATAATTCTTTAGATTTTTTTTATCCTTCTTGGAACAGGGACTGGTTTTCAAGTCTTTGAAGCAGTAGTGCAAGCTTCATGTTATTATGATTTATTATTAGAGTAACAGTAGCATCTAGAGGTTCCAGTCAGGATTGGAGCCCTGTTGTGTTACATTCTGTATAAACAAATAAGATGATTCACTCCCTCCTCTGAGGAATTTGCGATCTTAAAAACCAGGCGTCATGAGAGCTAATGGATAGGGCACCCTAGTGAGATTCAGGAGACCTGGGTTTTATACCCAGCTCTGCCACTGACCTGCTGTGTGACTCAGGGCGAGTCACTTCCCCTCTTTGTGTGTCTGATCCCCCTCCCACCCTTTGTCTGTTTAGATTATAAATTCTTCTAGGCGAGTATTGTCTCTTACTTTGTGTTTGTATAGTTTGTGCTTAGCACAATGGGGTCCTGGTCTCAGGTGGGACCTCCAGGTGCTATTATAATATAAATAAGTATAAGTTTGCTCTGATGTCTTTCCGTAGTGTAAGCTTGGTATGCCATTAGTAATTACACATGGGTGAGGACTCATTTCTTGGGAGACAGGATGGGAGAAGTAAATAGATCAGCAGACTGGAAACAGAACGCCTGTGCTAACTAACGTAGGTAAAGGGATCAGTAAGTTAAGAGACAAAAGGTCTGTACTAGCTAAAATAAGGGGGAACACCCAGGGGACCATTTACAGAGGACGAAATTAGCCTGGAATGTAAGATGAGGTAAAAAGTAAGCTGTACCTGGACCATGCCTGGGTAAAGCAATACTATACAGGGATTGGTTTCTACATGTAACCAAGCCAATCCCCAAATGCGCGATGGCATGTATAGTAAATGCAATATAATGTGTAAATGTATATAAAGGAAGAGGTTTTCTGTGTAACTTTAAATGTGTGCCCTATACCCACCCACCCGCAACGCTTGCGTCAACTCAACTCAGCATAGCTGTGCTGTACACAAAATCTGGAGTCAAACTGAGTTCTTAGGAAGCCAAGGGGAAAGAGGTCTCAGAGGGAATCCCAACACCTAGCAATCCATGGTAGAGCCCTGGTTTCAAAGTACTGTAAAAGAATATTATGATTTATTAATTATTACTTAAAATATGTATGATCCTTCAAGGTGCTTCAGTGGCCTGCAGTGGTCTGCTAAAGCGCCACTGAAATCGTAATGTGATGCTGCTCATTCTAGGTACATGGGGCAGCACCAAGAAATAGACACTAGCTGATGGGAAGCAGCAAAATGGCTAAGGAGAATAGCGAAACAGGATTTTTAAAGCCAGGCCAAAGTGTGGTGAACTGAAGGGAGAGGATTAATTTTTAGAACATGCATTCATGACTCAGGGCTTTTTGGGTTCGAGCTTGATCTCTGCCTGGGCTCTGTGTGACCTTGAACGAGTCATCCGACATCCGTATGTCTTTTGCAGTGTTATTGGAGCTCTGTTGGTCCTAAGACATTAGAGAGAGACCAGGTGAAGGAGGTAATCTATTTCACCGGACCAACTTCTGTTGGTGAGAGAGACAAGCTTTTGAGCTACCCAGAGCTCTCCTTCAGCTAAGAAAAGTAAGGGCTCTGTGTGGCTCGGAAGCTTGTCTGTTTCACCAGAAGAAGTTGGTCCAGTAAAAGATATTCCCTCACCTGCCTTGTGTCTGTATGTCTCAATATTCATATCTTTGAAATAGGCATAAGAACTCACAGAGGGACTGAGGGTGTTTGTTTAATGCTTGTAAAGTGTTTTGAGACCTTTCAATGGAATGTGCTGAAGAATTACAAAACATTACAGCGTATATCAGCCAGCGCAATTAGTGACCGTGCGTGTCCTTTGAGTTAGCCTGGAAGGGGAGTAAAAGGGTAATTTATTCAGGATTGAGTCCTGTAGCCTGACACAGTGACATTTAGAGTATGCCACACAAGTGTGTGTTTAATAGACTCTTTAGGCCTGATCCAAATCCCATTGAAGTAATTGACAGTGTTTGTGAGCTTTGGATCAGGCCCTTTGACAGGTGCATCAGGCAACACCAGAAATGTCAAGGTCCCTCGGCAAAAATTCAGCACAGTACTGCAGCGCCCTGGACCACGCTCCCTCAGAATCCCCACAAATGGTCACTCACAACAGCTACCCTGCCCTATCCATCATGGGCAAGGGATACAAGGTGGGTCTTGCAGCATTCCCTGAACATCATCAAACAAGTCCTATTACAAATAGTTATGATATACAGAATCACAGTATTTCTTAAACGAGCATTTACTAAAGTAACACTCAGACACAAACAGGCTTCCGCCCAACTTGAGTCACACCTTTGTCTCCCTTGTTTACCAGGGACCTACCCTATTTTGACCTCTATACGGCACAGAGAGACACCGAGTGGCTGAATAATAAAATAAAATAACATATCATTATATGGGCCAAGGTGAGGAAATGAGTTCCCAATGCAAAAAGAAAACAAAATTGTGAATAGTCAACAAAACAGTCAGTAGTGAAAATTAAAATGTATTTTTAAAATGAGTTCTATTTTACTATCCCAAAATGTTATTAACAACACAGTTAAGATATTTATTTTACAACACATGATTTTAATTGGGATGCCTCTTAACCTAATGTGTGTGGAGCATTAAAATAAACTTCCCGAGGGGCTGGGGGAATATTGGAAAAAAATAGCAGAGTGGGTTTATTTTTATTTTATTGTTCTAAAAGAAAAGGAATTCACACAGATTTATTTTTTTAAAAGCTTTCAGAGTAACAGCCGTGTTAGTCTTTATTCGCAAAAAGAAAAGGAGTACTTGTGGCACCTTAGAGACTAACCAATTTATTTGAGCATGAGCTTTCGTAAAACCTGGATTTGTGCTGGAAATGGCCCACCTTGATTATCATGCACATTGTAGGGAGAGTGGTCACTTTGGATGAGCTATTACCAGCAGGAGAGTGAGTTTGTGTGTGTATGGGGGTGGGAGGGTGAGAAAACCTGGATTTGTGCTGGAAATGGCCCACCTTGATTATCATGCACATTATAGGGAGAGTGGTCACTTTGGATAAGCTATTACCAGCAGGAGAGTGAGTTTGTGTGTGTGTGTTTTTTGGGAAAGGGGGCGGGGGGGGGCGAGAAAACCTGGATTTGTGCTGGAAATGGCCCACCTTGATCTTCATGCACGTTGTAAGGAGAGTGGTCACTTTGGATAGGCTATTACCAGCAGGAGAGTGAGTTTGTGTGTGTGGTTTTTGGAGGGGGGTGAGAGAACCTGGATTTGTGCAGGAAATGGCCCACCTTGGTTATCATACACATTGTGAAGAGAGTGGTCACTTTGGATGGGCTATTACCAGCAGGAGAGTGAGTTTGTGGGGGGGGGGGGGGGCGGAGGGTGAGAAAACCTGGATTTGTGCTGGAAATGGCCCAACTTGATGATCACTTTAGATAAGCTATTACCAGCAGGAGAGTGGGGTGGGAGGAGGTATTGTTTCATGGTCTCTGTGTATATAATGTCTTCTGCAGTTTCCACAGTATGCATCCAATGAAGTGAGCTGTAGCTCACGAAAGCTCATGCTCAAATAAATTGGTTAGTCTCTAAGGTGCCACAAGTACTCCTTTTCATTTTTTTTAAAAGTAACAAATGATTGCCAACCTTCTTTTCGTCATTATTGATAATTACCTGACTTACAGGAGCAACTCGAGGTTCCAAATGAGAATGGAGCATCTTTGTCCTCGGTGCTGTACATATACATCGAATGATACAATCCATCCCCCAAAGAAATTACATTCTAAATAGGCAAGACAGACAAAGGGACAACATAGCTGGCCAGAGTAGTGACTTGCCCAGGGTCACACATCAAGTTGGTGGCAGAGCTAGGAAGAGAACCATTTTTGTTTGACTCCTCGTTGAGCGCCATGGATTGTACTCTTTCTCTCATTAAAGGTTCGGTTTTGGAGAGAGTGAAGATTCAGAACCATTTCTTTGTTATATGTACAGGTTCATACATAGATTGCAAGCCTGTAAAGAGAACCATGCTTGCATGCCTGTTGGTGTGATTATTTCAGTGCTGCTGGGATTTCATCAGGCAAGGTGAAAAAGTGCCTAGAGCCCTGGATCGGCATCTTTTTTTGTAGTTTTAAATATACACATACAAAATAGAGCCCCACTGAAGTCAGTGGGGTTCCATGCAGCTTCAGGGCTCCCTCCCACTCTCCTTGTGTGGTGAGAGTCTGAGTGAGGACAGTTCAGTGTTTCGTTAGAATGTGTAACTTGAAATCTGGTAGAGCAATAGGTTGGAAGAAAAATTGCTCAGCCGTCAAAAAGCCTTCTCTTTTGATTTTGTTCTGCCTTGTCGGTCTGCAGTCAGCTGGCGGTGGTGTACAAGCAATTTCAACTCACTGAAATTTGCTCTTGACACTGTACAGATTACATTCGAGACATTTTTACCTTTAAACACATCATGCAGGACACCTAGGTACACATCAAAGGGAACACCGAAGTAATGAGAGAGAAATTAAATCATGGTTGTGACACCTTTACTAAAATGTAGACAGACTGCTGTGTCTCTGATTTGAATACTCCCCAATAGCCAGTAGATGGTGCTTTTAGTAATCATGTTACCAGGGGCTACTTGTTTATTAAGTCTTGTTTTCTTCAGTGGTGGTTTAAATAGGTTAGAAAAGCAACACTAACAGTGTGATGCCCCAGGAAACGGAAGACAATACAGTATTATCCGTCTTATGGTACATGTTTCCGTGTCGGCGTCTATACAGAATATCCAGTTTGGGAGCCCTGGCATTCAAAAGAAGCCAGCATCCAACAGTTCCTATTTAGACATGTAGACCCTAGTTGTCAAAAGAGCTCAGGGCTAGTTTTTCAAGAGCTCAGCACCTGCAATTGGGGTCTGATTTTCAGAAGAGCTCAGCCCCCTCATTTGAGCCCCTAAATAAAGGGTAGATTTTCAGACGTGTTCAGCACTCCTTATTGTGATACTCATGTCCGGAGCTCAGAACCCAACATGGACTCAACTTCTTTGAAACATGTGACCCCAATGTGACCCTGTGGCCATATCATCTCACGCAATGCTGGGATGCATAAATGAGAATCTTGGATAGGAATAGCGAGGTTATTTTACTTCTGTATTTGGTATGGGTAAGACCACTGCTAGAATACTGTGTCCAGTTCTGGTGCCCACAATTCAAGAAAGATGTTGATAAATTGGAGAGAGGTCAGAGGACAGCTGCAAAAGTGATTAAAAGATTGAAAAAAAACCCATACCTTATATTGATAGACTCAAGGAGCTCAATCTATTTGGCTTAACGAAGAGAAGGTTAAGAGATGACTTGATGACATTGTATAAATACCTACATGGGGAACAAATGCTTAATAAAGCCCTCTTCAAACTAGCAGAGAAACATATAACATGACCCAATGTCTGGAAGTTGAAAGTAGACAAAGAGAGACTGAAAATAAGGTATGATTTTTTAATGCTGAGAGTAATTAACAACTGAAACGTGATGGATTCTATACCAATGACCATTTTAAAATCAAAATTGAATGTTTTTATAAAATTAGGCTCTAGGGATTATTTTGGGGGAGTTCTGTTTTACAGGGCGTTAGACAAGATGATCACAATGGTCCCTTCTGACCTTTGATTCTATCAATCTATGAAAATCTGTGCCCTAATAAGCAATGAGACTTTCAAGTTTGCTCAGCCGCTGTCATTGAGAACAAAAATTTCACTGGGAGCCTCTGGGTGGCGAATCACCTCTTGAGAATTCGTCTACTTCAATGAGGTGCCTAAACGGAAACGGATCTCTTTTGAAAATCAAACCCTTAGTTTTGTATTGTTATAGCTTTAATACAAAGCAGAATATGAAATGAAAGGTTGTCCTGGCTCAAAGACCTTGCTGTTGAATTCCATCAAAATTAATGCAGTTACATTTGGCCCACTGTGTTTAAATGAGAGAGAGAATTTTTTTTACAAATGAAAAATGTTCGGCAATACAAGATCATCGTCGTACAGTAGTTTTTCCCCCCCTGGATCCTGAAAACACTTATTGGCATGACTAATATATGTGTATGCATGTACAAACAGTTGCTTAAATGTTGGTGTGACCAGGTCCTTCCTGTAGATCAGTTTCCCTGTAGCTTGATGCATATTTACATCCATGCAAAGTGAGTGTAAAATGCTGCCAAATGAGAATGGTGGCATAGTTCATCCACCTTGCTTAAGGGTACGTGATGGCTTGAGGCACAGGCCCTGATATTTATTTTTCCTGATGGGTGCTCCACCCTCTCTCTGCCCCTTCCCCTGAGGCCCCACCTCTTCCCGCCCTGCTCCACCCCCTCCCTCGAGGCCCCTGGCCCGTTCGCTGCTGTCCGCCCTCTCCCAAATGCCTCCTGCCAGTTGCTGAACAGCTAATCAGTGACCCCAATGAACAGCTGGGGCTGGTGGGTGCTGAGCACCCTCTGTTTTTTTCATGGGTGCCCAGAGCACCCACGGAGTCGGCACCTGTGGGTTGAGGTGCCACGCAATGGAGAATCAGGCCCTGTGACTTTAAGTACAGCACTAGACAAGTAGTGCCGTACAATGCAGTCAGCATGCACTTTATTCGGATCATTTTGGAGTCTCTCCCTTCTTTGTTGTGTGTGGGACTGGGGTATGAGCCAGTTTTGCACTGCTATCTAATTCTATTTTACGATTCTTCCTTATTGCCGATCAATATAGTACCAAAGGCACTGTTCTGCATCGTGACACTGTGGAATGCTCTGTATTACCCTAGGCACCTACACATAGGGAAAGATGGAATGGGGGCAGGAGGGGCTGTAAATTATTATATACACTAAGGGAGTGAAGACTTTCAAAACCACCTACAAGGCCATACGTTCCCAATCCCTATTAATATCAGTTGGGATTTGACCACCCGAGGCAGATTTAAAAACCTCAGCCTAAAATGTCCATGCATATTAAGGCTTCTCTTAAATAATGGTGGGTGTGATCGGTCCATCTAACCCAAGAACCAATGCAAACCACCTACAAGGACTCAAACCCAGCCAGCTTGAATTATCTCTGCCCTGTTCAGTCTAACTCCCCGTCAGAATCCTGGTCTCTGGTTCGTTCCATTCATAGTGTGAAGATGCTTTCCCAATGCTCAGCTCCCATAATTGCTCCCTGCCTGAGCGAACTGCAAATTCCGCTGCTTGGAATGCTTTATCGATGTGAATTATGTGACCTGTTGCATTTATTTTTTTGTATTTAATCATGTCAGTCAGGCGTTATCTTCCATGCTTTGAGGAACGTTGTTCTTATAAATAGTTAAACGTGTGTAGGAAACTTCTATTCCTGCTGTAAATCTGTAAAGAGAGCTAATTTTATTATAAGGGGCTGGGGGATGGAGGCAGAAGCTATTAATTTTACTCTACAACACAGATCCTAAACAGTTAATCCAACATATTGGTTTCCTCCTAATTCATCAAATAGAATTGTGCCATACTGATGTCTTCATGACAAACAAAGTTTACATGTGGATTATATATTACAACTATTTTAGGCTTCAGGACAAATTCTTCTCCAACTTAAATCACAGCAAACAATCTTAGTAATTTCTGTGGGAGAGAGATTTTTGTTACCGGATCCTGCTCCTGTTAAAGGCAATGCACTGGCTAAAATAGGACCAGGATTCGGCCTTGGTGATGTGCTCCTACACCAGTGAAGTCACTAGGACCAAAAATTGGACCTTAGAGCGGCTTGAAATTTTCAGAAAAAGGCTGTTAGGAAGTTAGTAAATATTGGTTCCCTTTAATCAATCCAGGCCTGTTTCAAAGCCCCATATATTTTTGTTGTGGGGGTATTCAGGGGTAAGAAATTACATCAGCTATATAAAGCATTAAGGCAAGAGGGAAGTTGGTAGAAAGACAGAAGGAGGAGGAAGATGAGGCTTCAAAAAGCAGAGGAGGATGGCTATTAGACACTCTAGCCCAGGTCTTGCAAAGAGCTCAGCTTCAAACTGAAAGCCATTGAAAGTCGGTGGGACTTGCACTCCTGAATCCCATAGATGCTTTTGATAATTGCAACCTAGATTTTTTAAAACACTTCAGCCTGCTGGATGCTGTATTTCTGGTACTGTATTTCTGAATGAGCTGCAAGGGGAATCAGGGAGGCCAGAAAGGAGCAGATTGCAATAGTTAAGGAGATAACCAAGAAACTGGCAAGCATACAAGCTGGCAGACAGAAGAAGGGTTGGATTTTTGAGATGTAGAGAGAAGCAGTTATGACTAATCTAGTTCAGGGTAGAATTTTTTTGAGGGAAGCCAGATGTAACATGGCATATTTTGTTCAGCTGTAAAGCACCTTAAAAGCTGTGCAGCAATATTAGTGGTGCAATGAAATTTTTAGGATTTGCGCTTACCTTTTGGACGATACCTGCTAAATACTCAACACCTGAAATTGTCAGTGCCTAGATTGAGCATTTTATGTGCTGTACTATTCCTGCATTTAATATATATACACACACACACACACACTCATTTATTTAGGAATCCTTTTTAATAATCCAAAAGTTAGGCTTTGAGAGACCATTACATTATAATTTGGTCTCTGTACCACCTTGGAGCAATTTTGCCAGCAGCCAGCAAGGAGGACCAGACAACTCTGAAGTTAGTTCAGGGCTTACCTGAGGCTAGTCCTAGTCCTTCAGAGCCAGTGAGATTTCGGGACAGATCAGCACACCCAAACACACAGACCTTGAGACTGAGGTATGGGAAGACCATTCTTTTACCCTCTTAACAAGACAATTCAGAGGAATCTACAAGAGGAGAAGCTAGTGGACTTTCCATGGTCCTTCTCTCATTTTCCAAAAGAAAGAGGTTATGGGGACTTCAGTGGAGAATTCTGATGTATTGGGGGGAGGGGGGGAGAGACACTCCTAAACTCTTTCCTTTGAGACAATTAGATTCCCCCAAATATAGTGTTACCTTCTGACAGGCACTTTCCCCCTGCATGTCTTTTGGGCATCGGACATTTAAATTTGGTGGAGCCAACTAGCTACAACGCTAAAGTGGCCACTGTGTAACTGGCTGCTGCTTGTTGTATGCCTCTCCTCAGCAGCTGGTTAGTACTAATTCCTTTTGTTTTCCTTTCTTTCTTAATGTAGCGGAGAAAGGCCTGTTCTCTCAAGTATCGTACTATTTTTATGGATCGAACTCTGTAGTACCTGCCTTTCACCTTCCAACTGTTATTTTCCTTTTGACTCAGATCCTTTGTCCCAGGTTCATTTGCCAATGCTGTGTAGTAACATAGGTTCTCAGAATAATGACTTCACCATCATCAAATGCATCAGGCTGTTACCTGGCCTGCTGGTCTCCTTCCTTTCTCTTACTCGTTTAGCATGGCTACCGCTGATTTGGAAACCTGCCATTTCTTACCTCTTTTGTTCGCCCGGAATGGCTTTCCCAGAACATCTGACTTGGCTTAATGACAAATTCCAAGTGCCAGCAAAGAGAGTTCCTAGCAAGAGCTTACCCTGTGTGATCAAATAAATGCAGCCATCTTGCGAGGGTCTGAACATATAATTATTGCCGAAACATAAAACAAATATATGGGCATGAAATCCAAAGCGTTAATTTCTGGACTGAATTTCCTGCTCCATCTAAATTGTTGTGAGGGCAGCCGAATCAATGGATGTGTGGCTTGCAGACTAGTATACCAGCTGTGTTCTTGGCAGGCAGAAAGAGCCAATTATTATCAACATTTTTTCCCTCACATAACATTTTCACAGAGTGTTACTTAAATACTCCTGAGGAAGTGGAATCTTAATTATATACTGTTTTAAATCAACAAATTCTACAGGATGCTGAAGTTCTCTGTTTAGCCACCACCGAAAATGACCACATGGGGCAGTGAAAGTATAACAATCTTCAGTCGAAATTGATCCCACAACCTTCAACATCAATGCCCAAACTTTTACCACGAGAGCTGAAGGCGTAATTCCATTTACTAGCATCAGTACTAGACTCTTCTCCTCTATGTGGATGAACCATGAGCGGGAATGTGGCACACAGTTTATGAGCATCTTACATAAGCTATACTTCTATTTGTCTACTTATTTAATTTATTTCCATGATGACCTAGAAAGATCAGCGTGAGTGGGGAATTCAATCTTTATCGTCCCTTCTGTCCTTAGTGTTTCTATTCTTACAGTAATAGTGGTCTATCAGCTGGGCTCAAAGGCCAGCTGGGAAGACCACCAGGTCATTTTTTAGAAGCCACCCAATAGGTAGCGACTGCTTCGATGAGTAAAATTTTCAAAAATGCCTAAGTCCCATTTTCAAAATGAGTTAGGCACCGAGGAGCCTAAGTCGTACTGAAAATCAGTGAAACTTGAGTCCCGAAGTGAAATAGGAGCTTTTGAAAATGTTCCCTTATGTATCTGTAAGAGTCTCAATATCTCTGTAGCCCATTAAGCAGTCCCTGAGCCATTCAGTCACCTTGTACAAGCTAGAATGTTCCTTTGGTCATTGCTCTTGTCTTTTATGTTTTGCTCTTGCCATTAGGGAAGCTAGTAGAAAAAAAACTTGTCCTCTTTGCCCTCTGTTTAGCATCCTGCTTTGAGCAGAAGAGTCGTTGAGCTTAATATTCATCCAGTAAATACAAGTGAAAAGGATACTATTCATTTGCAGTTCTATTAGTGGAAACTACGGTTAACAATTCAAATCTCGGAGAAAGATAATTGCTAGAGCTGATTGCCAGCCATCTCCTACATTGACTCACAGGGCAAAAGAGAGAGAGGGTGAGAAAGAGAGGCTAAAATTATAGCACAACTCTCCAAGGAATATTAATGTAATAGTTTTAACACAATTCTTCTCACTTTTTATCAAGTAAAGTTAATAAAAAGGATGGCTCTGGTAATTTTTGCAATATTACATTTTCCTTGCAAAAATTGTGGCTCACTGTTCACTTTGTGAACTAATGTAACTTTTACTTAGGAGCACATTATGCCTTTGGGGTGGGAAAGCTCATTCTGGAATTTGAATCTTGTTTGCTAAAAATGTATCTGCAAATCTTCTGGGGATATTACTGCAAGGGAGGACCTCTTGTTGTGGCGGCATACTGGTGTGAATGCTCTGGGAGCTTGGTTGTGAATGTCATCCCACACATGATCATTAGGCAGCTCTGTAGGGTAGATTTGATTGGATTAGTGAAAAGATTAACCATGTATATCATCGTTATTATTTATTTGTATTCTGGTAGCCCCTAGGAATCCCAGTCACGGGTTAGGGCCCCACTATGCTTAGCATTGCACAGGCAAGGTAACCAAGACAGCAGTCGCTGACCTAGAGGACTCATAATCTGCCCATCAGTCAGGATGCAACAGGCAAGTGAAACACACAGATGGGTTTGGGTAGTTTGGAAAGATGAGGCAACAATAAAAACAGTAAAACCAATGGAGCTCATCTGAAAAGCAGAAGTCTCAGCTTGCCGCTTAGCTAAGCAATGCCAGAGTGATTTGTAGGCATTGTGATGCAGGTTAAAGGCTGTGTGTGTAAGGCAGTTATCTGGGATACAAGTTTTATATGGTTATTGTATCCAGGTGACCTTTTCACTTGCTCCAAGACAGAGTCTGTGTGCCCCATGTAGGGTCAACATTTTACTTGTGGTGGGAAGAGAGAGAATAGACACAGACCCTTGTGTTTCAGCAGAGAACCCACTGATCAAGAACTCTGGGACAGTTCTACTGGTTATACTCAGCTACCCTAGGGCCCCTTTATGGTTGTTTGATAAAGCAGCCATAGTGTAAATGAGAACCTGGCTCTCTGAGTTTAACTTAACTCCACACAATCCGTTCCTGGCAAGAAAACAAGCAAACAACAAAAGACAACAGAAAGTCCAGTACAAGCTTTCTCTCGAGACTTGATTGTTCCCAACATGGTTCTGCTCAGCCCATGCTCTAGGTCATTGCTGACTCAGACCCAATATCTTTGTGTCATGTCAGGTCATTTTCTTGCCCCTTTTATTGCCTAAACTGGCGGGCTTTCCCTATCAGACAGTCTTCTATCACTTGAGCTAAAGGAGTAACTCCGCATAGCTTCCAGAAGTAATAGGCTCTTATACGCTCTGTTGATTAACCACTGTACAGAGATTTCAGCCCTTTCTTCTAGAACAGCCATTAACCCCTTCCTGCCCTGGCGCACAGTGGGGTTTTGTCCATACCATCACAATTATATCAACTGAAATAGTTTTTCCAATTTCCAATCCATTTTTGGGTCAGTTCATATTTTAAATAGATTGCATTGCCCATCCTTTATCTTTAAAGCCAACGTGGTTTTGGGTACCATTTGCTAGTGGCCCCCCCCCCCAAGCATTAATTAATATTATTTTGGTGTTGTGTATTCTGGGTACATAATGTAATCTGTACCCAGAACACACAAAACCAAACTCAAAATTTCCTATTCAATTTACTATTTCCTTCTAAACCAGGCTGCTTAATGAGCTTACTCTAGGATAAAAATATCACCACCTGCTGTATGCAGCAGCACAGACAGCTAATGCAATGTATTCAGATCGGTCTTACGTTTTCTGACAAAGGAAAGTACCTCCTGGGGGTTCATTCCTGCAAATGAGATATAAAATAGTTTCACATTTCCCTGGGGTATCAGCCCTGCTCACTCCATCAGACTGCAGTGGACTGAGATCTATTAAAAGTTTTAAAACTAATCATCTGCTCGGTTACAATGTCCTTACCCTGCTTGGGAAGGTATTGTCAGCCTTCTATCACTCTGTCAACACTCTTGGTTGGAGATGGTTAAAAGTGTTGCTATTTTTGCAGCTATGAACAATCTAATTCCTCCAGACTTGGTTCCTACCTGCCACTTTCTGAGTGTGTGTTACATATGGGTTTGTAACATGTACAGTACCCAGATTTTATAATAAATGTGTACTATACATATATAAAATAAACACATCCTTCTTTGTCTGGCGTAGCAGAAAATGTGCTTCTTGGAAAGCTGGCATGGCAATACGTACTCTTTTGTAATTACCACACAGCTGACAATCCAAAAGCCATTCCAGAGAGGTTCTTAACTCCTTTTGCATGGTACTGTATCCCCGCAACTCCTACTGAAGTCACCGTGAGTGGATCTCACAGGAGCACCCAGGGGATCCAGTCACGGACCAGGATCCATATTTTTAGGTGCTGTACAAACACAGGACAAATTGTCAACCCCAAGCATTCAAAGATAATGAGAGGCTTCAAAAACTCTTGAAATTGGCTTAAAAATTTACACTTCAAAAATAGTAAATCCTAGGGTCTTTTGATTCTCCTTCTGTGTTTTAGTCTTTAGGGTTCAGTTTTTCTCCACGTCCATGAGGGCTAGAAACTTACTGGAGTTTTTTAATGAAAGCTAAGAGTCTCATGTGATAACAGGACTCCAGGAGTTGGGACTTCAAGAAAAGAAATATTGTGAGACTTGTGATAAAATTGCGAGAGTTTGGCAACACTGGGAGCAGGTCCATATTTGGAATGGCCAGGCGGTTTGCATTGTCTTGACAGATTTCTTTGAAAGCTGAAGGATACTTACAATGAGATCATATTATAAGCCAAATTCTGCTGTCTTTAGTTATACAAAACGTCCACGGAACTTGGTCAGTGGATTTGGCCCCACCAGATGTCTGAATGGCACTTGACATCCTTTTTCGTACCTTCCAGGCCTTTATTCAGGCTTTTGCTTCCTCTTCTCATGAGGTAGTGTCCTAGTTCTAAAAATCTAGTCGCTTTGAATTCAGGGCTGTACATAACACAAGGGACAACACAGTCCCCGTCCCTGAGGAGTTCACAGCACCCACTGAGCCTTATTTCTTTGCAGTTGCTTAAAATAGCCTCATTAAAGCGAATTAAAAAATTGGTATGAGACTCCAGCCAGACATAAATTTCGCATGCTGCTTTCTACATTAGCAATCTTAGAAGTAAATGCACTGTGCTTCCACTGAGGACAGCAAAACATCCTGAAAAGAGGAGCGCAACAATTATGGGACCTGGTATTTATAGCCTTTAGGAAAATGATCGTTTTGTGGGTGGTGGGAGAAGGTGGAGATTCGTTCAGAAGAGGGAAAGTAATCTGCATTGTTGTGGTTCGCTATTATTAATCCAAGCAAGCTTGAATCATTCTGAGGGTGGACGGGGAACAAAGCCCTTGGCTGGGTATGTGAGAGGCAGCACATGTCCTCATCCTGGAAAATATGTTTCAAAATAACGGGCAGTGGATGCATTGCAAAGGCAAGATGCTTTGAGATCTACTGATGAAAAGAGCTAGTCATGATTATCATGCTTAAATATCACAAACCAGAAATATACATTTTTCATGATCCAACTTGTAATGTCATCAAGCTTTTTAGTTGTGACGTATGTTCAGGGATTTGGTGAGCTGAAATAAATGGGAAGTGGAGATTAAAATGCACAAGGAAAGAGGAGAGGAAAAGCAGATTGAGCTCTTTAAGGCTCTCGTTGTCAGGCATTTTCTCTAACCCACCATTTATTTTCATGGCTCTTCTCTGCACCCTCTCCAGTTTTTCAACCAAAATTGGATGCAGTATTTCACTATTGGTTTCTCCAGTGCTGTATATGGAAGTAAAACCACCTCACCTCTCTATTCATACTCATTACTCTCCTGATCAAACATCCAAGGATCCCACCATGACCAGCTACGGAGGGCTGTGCGTTCAAACACAAGATAGAGTAATGAGCTAGACGGAGTATGTAGATGAGTATGGTTGTGCCTTATTATTTCTGCCCGGGCAGAAAGGCGAGAATTTTCAAAAGACTGGGCACCCACGATTGGGGTCATATTTCCAAAGGAGCTCAGCATTTTGGGTGCTGAATTCTTTGGAAAATCCAGCCATAAGTGTCAGACCAGGAGCTGCTGGCTGCAGAGTACTTCTAGAAATCTGGATTGTATTTAGGAGCCCAAATGGAAGATAAATTACTTTTATAATCTGGGTGAAATTGTGGGTGCTGACTTTGCATTTGAAAATCTAGTCCCAGGCTCTTTTGAAAATGCTACGCCGGCCTAATAGCAGCCATGAAACCAAAGAGAGGAGCATGCAGTTAAGCACTTAAATAGCACAATGGTGATCTCACTTCAGATCAAATCAATTTTCTGTTTACACTCTCGCCCTTTCTTGTCCTGTCCTCTTTAAAAAAGGAAGCTGGCACGAGGGGTGTTGGCTTGAGAGTTGCTGCTGCTCAGTTACGGCAAACTAGCTCTAATTCTAACCTTATGTGCTTGTGTATAACGTGCACTGATATTTGAATAGGAATGCTTCCTGCTCTGGGTCACCCAAGGACTAACTGATCCTTATTCCCCAGGGACACAATCCAGCTCCCATTGGAGTCGGTAGCAGTTTTGCCTTTGATTTCAGTTGATGCCCAATGTGAGTCCAAATAATTGGTGCTTACACCAGTGGGCCAGAGTATGCAGTAAAGAGAAAGCTACGATTCCGGATAGGTTCTTGACGCCCAAGAATGTTCTAAAAATAAACATGAATCAAGTCAAATCATCTGATGTTTTGGATATTAGGAAAAACTTTTTCACCAGGAGGGTGGTGAAGCACTGGAATGGGTTACCTAGGGAGGTGGGGGAATCTCCATCCTTAGAGGTTTTTAAGGCCTGGCTTGACAAAGCCCTGGGTGGGATGATTTCGTTGGGGATTGGTCCTGCTTTGAGCAGGGGGTTGGACTAGATGACCTCCTGAGTTTCCTTCCAACCCTGATATTCTATGCTTCTATGATGTGTGGTAGTAACAAAAACCACCACCACCACCAGGCTGGGCAAGAGTCTGTGTCTGGATAATTAACTTTTCTGGTTGAGCAAGAATTATCTTCATCCAGCCCTGACCCATTCATTCCCAGCAGTGAATGGTAAAAGGGCCATCGCTAAATGAAGCTGACGATATCGGTTCCAAAACCAAGCAGCTCTGAGTCTGCATCACACAAGTCCATTTCTAGGCATCAGTCCAGGCCTTTCCCAGACAGGATTTTAGGCCTGGAAATTAGCATGAAGACTTAATGAAACCACTTAACCTTCTGTTTTCCCCACCTCTGCCAACAGTGGAATTCCATCCTCCAGCTGAAGCCCTACACGCACAATTTGCTAAGAAATGGAGAATTGCATTATGGTGAGAGTGGTCATCACTGACTGAGCAAGCTGTTTAACCCATACTTTGCACTGAGCACATGAATAATCCTGTGTGCTTAAATATCTTGCTGAATCAGGATCATAGTTTTGGAGACTGCAGGAAGGGGGAGCCCATTTTATACAGGAATTCAATGCGGTTGAATGGAATACAGCCTCCAGAGTAGGAAATTGCTTTGCAGGGCAGGTGGGTTTATTAAGGCTCTATGATCCTAACAAACCCATTGGAGAATGAAGGACTCCTGTGAGTGTTCGCTCAAATGTCAGTGTGCCTTCTTACTTATTTATTTTCATGGTTCAAAACGTTTCGTAAATTTTTATTTTATTTTTTTTAAAGGCAGTTTCGTTTTCCATTCTGTCCTTTTGTGCTGCTTGTTTCTACTTGGAAAGGGAAGCAAAAGAGCAGGAAACAAAATGAGAGGAGATTTTCCTGAGACTTCCAGCCTAAGCATTTGATATCATGAGTGGAACCGGAGAGAAGGTCAGGTTTCAGTAGGGACATACTTCGTTGAGAGGCTAGAGGCTGAGGAATGTGATGCCTGGTCTCCACCTAAAACCTTGGTTGGACGAGCTGCGTCACTCAGGGATTTGAGAAATTCACACTGCTGAGGGACGTGGTTACGCTGACCTAAACCCCATTGTAGACACTGCTAGGTCAATGGAGGAATTCTTCCATTGACCTAGCTACCGCCTCTCAGGGAAGTGGATTTACTAAAGTGACGGGAAAACCCTGTCGCTGTAGTGTCTACACTGAAGTCCTGCAGTTCAGCCACTGTAGCATCTGTAGTACAGACGCATCCCAAATCTGAAGGTTGCTTCGGGATGTGGCATAGAAACAAACAGCAGAGTCCTGAGCATGTGACATTGGCTCTCAGTATGTAAATCGCTGCTTCTTACCACTCAGCCTACTTTGCTGCATGACCCCAATATTAAAAACAAAAACAAAAAACTTAAATCCACAACCATCAGGATTTCCTTCATGTATGAGCCTCTCAGGGCAGGGACACTATTACCAGCAGGAGAGTGGGTTTGTCTGTGTGTGGGGAGGGGGGGTGAGAAATCCTGGATTTGTGCTGGAAATGGCTTGATTATCATACACATTGTAAGGAGAGTGATCACTTTAGATAAGCTATTACCAGCAGGAGAGTGGGGTGGGAGGAGGTGTTGTTTCATGGTCTCTGTGTATATAATGTCTTCTGCAGTTTCCACAGTATGCATCCGATGAAGTGAGCTGTAGCTCACGAAAACTTATGCTCAAATAAATTGGTTAGTCTCTAAGGCGCCACAAGTACTCCTTTTCTTTTTGCGAATACAGACTAACACGGCTGTTACTCTGAAACCTACCCTCTTTTATGTTTGTACAGTGCCTAGCGCAGTGGAACTAAACAAGCCAAGATTTTCACATGTAATTTTGGGTTCCTGATTTCAGTTACTGTGGCACTAACTTCTGGATGGGAGGAGCACATGTACCTCTTATTGACATCAGTTGGAGTTGAGTGCTCTGCTATTTGGAAGATTAAGCCCAAGGGGTCTCAAGTTGGCACCCAAAATCACTGGCAACTGTTCAGATGTCTTCAATAATTAGGAAAACTTGACTTGAGAAGAAATGTCAACTCCTGCCACAAAGTCAGAGGTGCACTTCAAACAGTAAAGCATTACCGTGTTTTGATCCACTATCAGTTTTGAAGGCTGTGTCGTTATAAAAAAACCTCCAACCCTAACAAAGAATAACATCTATCTCTGATTGTAAAGACTGAGAACAAAAGGGAAAAAAGGGAGGGGGAAAGATATGTCTTCAGAAAACATTTTAGACAAACAAATTAAGATATAAGGGGATTATAAAGGGTGGGGGAGAATAAAAGCACCCACAAGAGTGAGCTATTTTATGTATTGAAAGGAGAGAAAAACTCTCTTTTCTCTAGAGCATAGACTAAGAAGAGCTTAATCAAAGTCAAAGGACAATTATAATGTCAGAACAAATTATGATAAAATACTAGATCTAGAAACTGGCACAAGAGAAGACAGAGGGGCCTAATGTCTGGCATAATTGATTTCAGGGCTTGGATGGGGAATGCTCCATATTGTAGAAACATCAGTTGTTCTGTTTTCTTAATCATTCAGCCTGGTTGTTCAGTTGGCAATGATGTTCTGGGCAGCTGTGAAAATAACATTCTGGGTAAACACTGGGACAAGGCAAATGTAAATACTTGATATCAGTTACAGTTAAAAAAGATTGTACTTTCTGTACCTCCTTGTAAGGGGTAAATGAGAGAATATGCAAGTGCTTGGAGTCCGTTGTTTGGTAATTCTTATATAACCAGGTTCTGAGTTGTTACGTGATTGTGTGTGGCTCTATTAGCCGAACGGGAGATTTCAGGTTAGACCGGTAAAGCAGCCATAATAATGCATAACCCTTTTCATCATAGATTTCAGGATGTTTACAAAGGAGATCAGTGTCATCATAGCCATTTTACAGCTGGAGGCACGGAGAAGTGAAGTGACTTGCCCAAGGACACCCAGTAAGTCAGCAAAAGAAGCCAGGTCTCCTGAGCCACAGTCCATTGCCCCATCCCCTGGACCATGCCATTTTAAAGGATTGCACCTGTGTCATTTTTATACAAAAATATTTTATGCCACTCTATCATGCATGTAAAGTGCTTTATATACTCTCCTCCTGTGGCTGATCCACGGCGCTTAGTCACCTACTGCTGCTCCCAGGTATAAGAGTTAGGCCCAGATTTTTTAAGATATTTAGGTTAGGTGCTGTGACGAGAGCCCCGCGTACCACCTGGAACTTTGAGTCTGCTGTGCCCCCTTAACTCTCTGGCCTGGACTGTTTCTCATGCTGCTTTCCTAGTGACAAGCAGCAAACCTCTCCTGGTGCTGTGATCACTCAGTCCACTGCTTGCAGGGACACACCCAGCTAAATTGCATAAATGCTTTCTAAGCCACTCATGAACCATACACTGGGAAACACCAGCAAATCCCTTCAGCCTTGCACCCTTGAAATGTACTGTCTTGAACAACGCAAGCTCATTAATTAGTTCACCACTTCATCAAAGGATAGTGGACATGCACCAGCCTTAGTAATCTGAGCAAATTCCCCAAGCACTTTAGAAAAACTCACTGGTAAGGATAAAACATTAAAATAAGTTTATTAACTACAGAAAGATTTTAAAGGATTATAAGTGGTAGGCATAAAGGTCAGAGATAATTACCTAAGAAAATAAAGAGTGAACACACATTCTAATTCCTAAACTTTCAGACTAAGCAAGATTTGAATCAAACAGCTTTTCTCACCCCACTGGATGTTGCAGGTAGGTTACAGTTCTTAATAGAGAGACTGAATTTTCTTCTCAGCCTGGGACCAATCTCCTCAGTTCGAAGTCTTTGTCTTCCAAGTATTCTTGTTGCCTTCAGCATAGGTTGGAGGAGGAGAGAGGTGGTGCCACTGTCCCTTACTTTATACTCTCCGTTCATGTCCTAGGGAAGATACTGGCCCAGGCATATCCTGGTGGGCCTTGCTGAGTCACAGAGTTGAGTAATCTCCCACTGTGTGGTGCTTGTGCAACGGAGTCACAGAATTGAGCAATCCTCATTGTGTGGTGTTTGCCCAACTCTCTCTCACAGAATTGTAAATCTCCTGTTTACAATTCCCCTGCTGGTCAATGGCTTGTGATCGTCGCTTACTGCCCATTTGGGTGTGGGTCACCACCTTTGTTGTCACTGGAAAGCTAGCTGTGTGCATCTCCCAAACTCACAACATATTTCAGTAACAACCATATAACAAAATCTCATTACGCCATAAACACTAACGATATACATATTTTGACAGAACAATGAGTTTCAACAGATCATGACCTTTCATGTGGTACCTTACAAGGCGTGCCTTGTATGACACCTAACAACCATATACAAATGATGAGTATGGGGGTTACAGGGTGCAATTTTAATTTACAGTGTGTCA
Source organism: Chelonia mydas (assembly GCF_015237465.2). Taxonomy (NCBI): domain Eukaryota; kingdom Metazoa; phylum Chordata; order Testudines; family Cheloniidae; genus Chelonia; species Chelonia mydas. The sequence goes on along the minus strand of NC_057859.1, from coordinate 8,824,297 downwards.
CAGGTGCCGAAAGATTGTGTTCTGATGCAGAAGGTCCCCAGTTCAGACCCTGCTGGTGTGCTGTAATGGAGGTCATTACACAAAGTTGGCTCGTTCCATGTTGATTGTGTTTTTAATGTCATGTAAGGTTCCTTCTGTGTCGGAAGATGACAGTGTTCAATACGTGGCACATTTCAGAGGGGTTTTGAATGAAAGGTACTATTCGCTATTCCTCAGCTCTGGGCCACAGTTTAACCATTGTTCTTCTCAGTAAGGCATGGAGAACTTGTGTGGTCTTGGGAAGGAGGTAAGGGAGTCGTGCTGCGGAGACAGCTGCCCCTATTCAAAGTCCGTGCACTCCATTTTCTTTGGGGCATGATTCAACCCTAAGGTAAGTGGAGCCGGTGAACAGTAAAGTAGTAGTGGAGAGAGAGAAAGAGGATCTGTGGAAGACAGAAAGACAGAAGGTAGACTTATGGAGAATAAACAGAGCAGTGAATGTCTGGGAAGAAAGTGATGCATCTAAGTCTTGGTAGGTGATATTTACGGGCTACATGTTACTTTGTAGAAACTCCCAGGAGAAAAAGAATTTCTCCAGGATATTGTTTCTTGAGCAGCTGATCTTCTCTGTGACAGATCTCCATTGACTTAAAAGAGGGTCTTGAATCTTTGGGAAGAACTTCCCGTATCAGAAGCCTCTAAAGTTGGGTTTTTTGACTGTGTGCTTGATGTGCTTGAACTGCAGATTGAGATCCAGAGTTGCTGAATGTTTGGAGTTGTTTAGGTTTGGATCCATCAGTTTTTATGGGCCAGATTTTACTCATACTCATGATCATGTGAAGTCAGTGGAAATATGTGTCAAATAAGGTTCTCCCCAGGAAAAGAAAGAGTGTTAGATTCTGGCTCTCTTTGATTTCTTTCCCATGAGACATGGGAATGTCACGCCACAAATGAATGGCTAATAATAATAATTCAAGGAGGTTACTTTATTTCCTCTCTCAAATGTTCCGATAAGAATTATTCTTTTCTTTTCTTTTCTCCTGTAAAGTGATAATTTTGAATGACAACACCCTGAACATGTGCCAGCAGATGACACCAATAGCACAATTAATTGAAACGTGTTGGTGCCAGAAGTTCAACATTTCAAGGATTTAGTTAAAAAAAAACAAAACAAAAAAAAACAAAATCCAGACAAATCTGATGAGGTTCAACAAGGACAAGTGCAGAGACCTGCACTTAGGACGGAAGAATCCCGTGCACCGCTACAGACTAGGGACCGAATGGCTCGGCAGCAGTTCTGCAGAAAAGGACCTAGGGGTTACAGTGGACGAGAAGCTGGATATGAGTCAACAGTGTGCCCTTGTTGCCAAGAAGGCCAATGGCATTTTGGGATGTATATGTCGGGGCATTGCCAGCAGATCGAGGGATGTGATTGTTCCCCTCTATTCGACTTTGGTGAGGCCTCATCTGGAGTACTGTGTCCAGTTTTGGGCCCCACACTACAAGAAGGATGTGGAAAAATTGGAGAGAGTCCTGCAGAGGGCAACAAAAATGATTAGTTTCAGAGTAACAGCCGTGTTAGTCTGTATTCTCAAAAAGAAAAGGAGTACTTGTGGCACCTTAGAGACTAACCAATTTATTTGCACATAAGCTATGCTCAAATAAATTGGTTAGTCTCTAAGGTGTTGAAAATGATTAGGGGACTGGAACACATGACTTATGAGGAGAGGCTGAGGGAACTGGGATTGTTTAGTCTGCGGAAGAGAAGAATGAGGGGGGATTTTAGCTGCTTTCAACTATCTGAAAGGGGGTTCCAGAGAGGATGGATCTAGACTGTTCTCAGTGGTAGCTGATGACAGAACAAGGAGTAATGGTCTCAAGTTGCAGTGGGGGAGATTTAGGTTGGATATAAGGAAAAACGTTTTCACTAGGAGGGTGGTGAAACGCTGGAATGCGTTTCCACCATAGGGAGGTGGTGGAATCTCCTTCCTTAGATATTTTTAAGGTCAGGCTTGACAAAGCCCTGGCTGGGATGATTTAGTTGGGGATTGGTCCTTCTTTGAGCAGGGGGTGGGACTAGATGACCTTCTGAGGTCGCTTCCAACCCTGATATTCTATGATTCTATGATATGTTGAACTATATTTATTAGTGATGCAGACATACAGCCTGACTCTTTCCCCCACCTGTGATGGTGTAAATTAAGTTTTACTGCATTGAAGTCATGGCATTGCACAGCGGTCAAAGTGGTATAAGTGAAAGCAAAAATGGGATTCTGGGATATCTGAAAGGAAATCAACTTTCTATGCTGGAGTTTAGCCTGCAAGGTTCAAATTCAGAGCCAAATGCACCGAAAGTTTAGGAGTGTTGATGACTTAATTAGGCTCATTTATATTAATTGGGTTTGAGTGTGAACTTTAAATATGACTTCTGGACCTGGAGTAGATTCTTACCAAAGTTTGGAGAGGTTTGGATTCAGGGTTTCTCTGCTCCATTATTAAATAAAAACGAAACAACCCAACAACAAAAACTGTAGGTGCCCATTAGGTAACATTCCAGTATATGAAATCCATCCTGACTGAATAAATGTGTAGAAAGCATCCTAATTGTCCCAGATTTTTCCAATAAACTAGCTCAGAAGGTAGAGAAATAAAAAACCCTTGGTATATTACACCATGCAACTCAGCTCAATATTAGGTTGCCTGTTGCCATAGTTGCAGCTAGGAAAATGCATTTTTCTCAAAGATTTATAAACGTTTGCAATGTTTTTAGCTCTTTGTGGCGAGACATAATATCCAATGCCCCCAAGTAGAATATAAATTCAAACACTTGGGAATCATTCAGATCACATTTGAGCCTTGTTACGTGTAGGACAAGAATAGTGTCTCACTGGTGTCCATTAATGTATTTTATCCTGCCCGCTCAGAAGATAACTTTCAAGTATAGAAATACTGGAGACATAGAAAACAGGTTCCTCAAGCTTCCTCTCTGATCCTTCAGACTCAAACCATTTTGCTCAATGGTAGCCATGCTGGTGCATAGAACTGGGCACCTGGTCTTTGCTGTCCTTGTTGTTAAGAATCCCATGTGCATTAGTAATGATCACAACTTTGTAAGATTTGATTCATTAATAGTCTAAAGTGCTTTGAGATTCAGGGAGGGAAAATGCCCGAAGGTCCGCATATTATTTTAATTATTTATTGGTTGCTTTCTTGTTGTTTACTTTTGCCTGCACTGCTACAATGCCTTGTGGGTTTAGGGTGCATCTGAAGGCACATTTGCATGCTGTTGATAAGTCATCTTCTAATGAACCAGAGCTGCTCACATTCAGGATCCATGGTCTCAGAAGGGATTGAAACTGGGACTTTGTGTCCACCACCTGAATTAAAGAAATAATTCCATTAAGTAGCTAATGTTGTGGTTGCTGGGGTTGGACAGTAGAGGGAGACATAGTCACATTAAACTAGCAAATTATACCATGGACGAGATTTTCAAAAGTGCTCAGGGACAGATTTACAAGTGCTCCGCAACCAGCCGCTACCACGATGACTCTCATGGTTAGATTTTCAGAAGCTCAGGGTGCACTCAATGTGAAGCTGAACATGTCGAGCTCTTTTGAAAATCTGGCTACTTGGGCTGGGATTTTCAGAAGCGTTCAGCGTTGAATTATCTTTGCCCCAGTTGAAGCCAATGGTAAAATAAATAAGAAATCAGTAGAAGTAGACTGACACTATTGATGAGCACTTTCGAAAATCTGTACCAGGCGATCTTCCTTGAGCAGAAGAGCGGAGAAAGTAGCCTGGAATTTTCAAAGGAGTCTTAAAGGAGTTAAGCACCTTGATCCCCTTAAAAGTCTATGGGAGTTGTGTGTCCTGAATTCCATTTGTGGCTTTGCAAATTTCCCTCCTGAATCTCACAGCTGTCTTAAAAAAAAAACAAAAAAAACAAAAAAAAACAACCACTTTATTCCAGTATCCCTTGCCAACACAAAGTTCATATACATCTATAAAATTTGATTATTTCACTTAAAGCAAAATAAAAAGCCGCATTGTACTCATTCTCAAACCCTACTGTGAAACAATGAACTTGGACTGTGGGGGAAAAGAATGTATCTAACAGTAGAATCCGTTGTCTGCTATAAGATAGCATACATCAAGCCCCATTAATGTTTGTTTGTGTTTTCCCTGGTTCCCTCCCCCTTTTTAAAAAAGTTAATGAACCATAAGGAAAGGCTGAATTATAATGAGATGTTTATTGTCAGGATCATGAGTTAGGGGTACAGTGTGCTAGTAACTTGGGAGAGAGAAACATTTTTGTTCCGGAAGATTGTAAAATCTTTCTTCAAACACCACCTTTTGTATCACTGGAGATGGATTTATTAATGGGCTGTACCTTTCGACAGTCTATATATCTTATTAACAATAGTTTGACTTACGTGTGCTCTGAATGTGTAAATTTTAACAATGTTACTTTTTGCTTTATTTCTGGGAAACCTTAAAAAAATGGAATGTATTTCTCCTGGGAATTAAGAAGTTGCTTGTGTAACTCTTAACTTAGCTCTGGACAGCTTCATCTACTCAGAATTATTTTAGTTTTAATAAAAACTAGATCATCAGGCAAGATGATCACATTGGTCCCAACTGACAATAAAACCTAAATATCTAAGGGGAAAAATGTAACACCAATATACATGTGACAAATTAAGACCCAGTGGAAGTGAGTGCAACTCCATTAACTTCAATGTAGTAGCACTTGCTTAAATTCTGGTCTGAATTTGATATTAAAGTTAACTTTTAGAGCTGATATGGAAGGTGATATAACTCACATAACAGTAATGGGGCTTCAGTGTAAGATAGTGAAACCTACCTACCAATGGCTAAATTCTGCTTTTAGTTACTCTGGTGTAAATCTGGAGAAACAGCCAGATTTTTCAAGGTTTTTAGGTGCTTATCTCCCATTGCTTTCAATGGTCGTGAGGTGCCTAAAAAACTTGCAAATATGGCCCTTAATCCACTAAGTGAAGAGAACTGATTTGAGTTGACACGGATGTAACTGATATCAAAATTATTACTTAGAGAAATGTAAGAATGGGAAAGTCGATATGTGGGCTGGCCAAAATCCCTGATTCCTTAAACCACACTTCTCATTCACTCTCACATAATTAGGCCTCTTCTCTCTAGGGTACTTATATGGCACCATTACTATAGCATCTGAGCCCACAACAGTTGTTAATGTACTTATCCTTACGGCAACTCAGAACTCTTATGCCCATTATACAGATAGGTAAGAGAGGCACAGCAAGACTCAGTGATTTGTTTTAGGTCACACAGGAAGCCTGTGGTAGTGTAGGGAATTAAATATGTGTCTCCTGAGCCCCGGGCTGATGCCTCAGCCTCTGGACTATACCCTAACCTTTGTGTCTCACTCGTGTTAATATGCCCACTGTCTTCACTCGGGCTACTTGTGTAAGTACCAGTGGGCCTGATTCTTCTGTATCTTGGTGTCATAGAGTTTAAGGCCAGAAGAGACCACTGGATCATATAGTCTGACCTGCTGGCTATCATAGGCCACCAACACCACGCCACAACCTTCATGCTAAATACAACCACCAGAATCAGACCAAAGTATCACAGCCCACAGGAGACTAGACTATGATGTGCCACAGGCAGAGAATAGTAGGGACCGAGGTGCACCAAAGCCCAAGGCTCCTGCAATGGCAGGAAAATGATTGTGAGATATACCAGATATCTTAGAGTTTGTTCCAAAGTCACTTGTAGTCTGTGGGCGTCTTTCCGTTGACTTCAGGGGGCTTTGAATCAGGCCCTTACATAGTGTCAACCAGGAGAAATCAGTAGCTGCATATAAGTGGAATAAGAACTGGGACCAGTGCAAATGAGCAACACAGAACAATAATTATTAAAACAACAAGGAGTCCGGTGGCACCAGACTCCTTGTTGTTTTTGTGGATACAGACTAACACGGCTACCCCCCGATACTTGACACCATGCAAAATAATTACTAACTTACACTGACTTACGACGTCTTTCTAGTTATTTTTCTTGCTACTTCCCTGTCCTCCAGCTCCTGGGTGCGTGAATTACACACACTTACCAATTTGTAAGTTACAACACCTTTGTGTGTCACCTTTGAATTTAGGCCGAGGAGTTTAAAAGTTAAAGTCCTAATGCTCGCGCGACCAGGAAAAGTTTGGGAGATTTAAATAACAGACTATTTCAAGGCAAGGGAGGGCAGCATAACTGATGTTTGCATGGGGCTCTCAGGCAGCCGTAATTGCAGACCTTAAAAACAATTTTCCCAGCGGGCATTAGGACAAAATAATAATGTGCAAGCTATGATATACATTAATATACAGCTAGTGTACATTAATATACACATTTCTCCTCCTTTGCCTGTTACGTGAGGGCTGGTTGCTTGTATTATCTGGTGGATGCTTATAATGGTTGTAGAGCTGAGGGTGGAATGCAGCAGTCTGTAATATAAATTTCAGCGCCGAAATGCAAGGATAAAGCCTCTTTCCGTAGAAATTAGACACACTATCCATTGCCTGCCGTGCTTTTAAGGACAAAATATTGGTGATTCATCAAAGTGAAGTTAAGTTCTTTTTTTTGGACTCTTACACGTGACTGAGGAGACATAGAGGGTCTGATTCTGAGCTAATGAAATATAGGCCAGCTTGGAGAGGACCTTTATGCCACCACCTTTATACTTCCAAGAAATCCATGGCTGCTGCGGGCCAATTCAGCCCATGGCATAAATTAGAGCAGCCCTGGGGGCTCCTCTAACTTGGCGAGCATCAGTCCCAGAGCCCCCAAAGTACAGAGCACGCTAGCCGTACACTCTCTCACCCTTCCATCACTCCAGCCCTATTCTTTTCCTGGTTTCCTCTTATTCCAGGGAGGAAGTAATTTGCTGCTGGTTCATACTGGAAGCAGATTGCCTTCTCTTCCATGTCTGAATGGCTGAGCGCCTTCAGGCCCAATGCTCCCAAATCTTCCATGTGCCTTTCACAATTCTGCTTTTATTGTCACTGTACAAATCAGCTACAGCTTTATTTGCCATTCTTTGAGCACCAGTGACAGAGCGGAGGTGGAAGGTACCCATAATAAGAAATAATCTCGTCAGGAGTTTTACATGTCATCATTATCCCCTTTCCACGAGAGCCATGGCAGCGCAGGAAGCACTAAGGACTCGTCCAAACTGTCTGGGCCACCCAGCTCTAAGGAAGTTGCAGTGTTTAGTCTGTACCTTAGGAATGGGGAACAGGCCTCATTTGATCAAGGATGATAGTAGCATGACTATACCATGCGTGTGGGATCTCTCTCTCTCTCACTCACACGTGCGCTCCACACACTCTTCCATCCTTCTCTGTCCTTCTTTAAATTCTGTGTGAAATGGGAACTTTGATTGTTATGATTATGTGAAACCTGTACAGAAAGTATACTTCTGTATACTTCAGAAGGAATCCCTTGTAAATAGAACTATTATAGGCATGGTTCTGAACCATCTAGGGCACAGTCAAAGGTCACTGTTTAAAATCTATGATGTGGATACACTTAAACATATATGATTATTCATGTCTAATCATTTTTGTATAATTAAATTCTGGAAAACTGATGTCTACTGAATATTGCACCTTTGGGTTTTTCCTGCCCAGTGCTTGATAAGTACCAGTGGTGTGTGTTCATTATTATTTAGTTATCTATTTTGATAGCATCCCAGAGGTGCAGTGGTCCAGTGGGAATCTGCTCTTGGCTCTGCCACTTAACTGCTGTGTGACCTTGGGCAAGTCACTTTAAAAAAAATCTCTCTGTGCCTCAGTTTCCCCTTAACATCTTTTCTCTCCTGTCTACTTGGATAGTAGTAATCTCCTCTGCCCATGGCCAACTTCTTGATATTTGCTTGTACAGTACCTAATACCATGTTCTGACCTCAGTTGGATGCTACTGTCGTAGAAGTTTTTGCCATAGAGCTATAGACTGAACTATTCAGTAGCCTGAATTTGTTGCATCTTTAGACTCGTGGTGGTGGCATTCCAGAAGAAAAATGATGAGCTTTTTTTGGGAGTGATCAGGTGTTTCCCATATGGTATTTGCATTCAAGAGATGTACATAGGATTGCAGCAAAGTGATACGAATGGTTGCAGTGCGGAGAATAATTATGTATCTTACTAAAAGTGTGCATTCGTCTGCTTGGGTTTGGAAGAAGCAGCCAAAATATTTGCTTAAGTGCCAAGTGGAGTTAAGCATTTCAGGAAAGAAACTGGTTTACAATAATTTTGGTTCACAGATTTTTCTTGATGTGAAGTTATTCATCATTCCAGCCATCCTAGGTTAATTAAGCTAGGGGGAAAACTGCCGAGTTTGCACTATGGGGAGTATCCAATGTCTTATAGGTTGAGGATTTACTGTATGGGAACTTATGATTACTGAAATGATATTTCTGAGGGGGTTTTGTCCTTTTTTTTAAAATTAAAGGTAACTTTTTTCTCCTGCTACGTATAACCAACCAGGGCCGTCTTTTAGGAATCACAAAATTGAAATAGCCATGGAAGGACGTACCAAGTTGCGGGACATCACTGAATTGAATATGGGACTCTAAGATAGAGAAATAGACGCTTTTGAGAGACGGCGGTTCCAATTCTCCATTGTTCTGTTCAGCACAGAAATGAGCATGTCACAAAAGGTGGCTCAGCGTTCCCTGATGTCTGAACTATCCTGTGTTCTTGCAGCAACATCCCCCATGGGCCATTCATCATCCTGGAATAGATGGACAACCCCATGTTCTGGTCCAGGGTCCTTACACCAGGAGGTGCAGTGCAGAATCATTGTGGCAGTTCTAGACAATCAGGGATATGCCCTAGGTGCCATTTTTACCCACTTTATGCCTCTGGAGTAATAAGTCCGAGGTAGAATGGAGAATCACCTCCCAGATACTTATATAATAATGTGCATGAATCACCATGTGTATATATATACACGTACGTGTGTGCGTGTGTATACATGTACGTGTGTGTGTGTATATATATAAATAATACAAGTACAAACCCAGAGAGAGAGAGAGACTGCTATCCCATGCAGGCCTATCACTATCGTATAGACAGACAATAAACATTTTCCCTCTTTTTATTTCCATTACTGCAGCCAAATATTTTTTAAAATACCATTTCTTTCGGAAAGTTAGCCTTTGTAAAAAGGAGATAAAAAATAAGTAATTGGTGAGGTGAGCCACTGTATCCTTTGAGCTTATTGTGTGGGATTTTGAAAAGCACTCAACAATGGTCTAACTCTGCTCCCCTTAAAGTCGAAGCTAAAACTCGAAGTGGAAGGAGAGGTAGGTCAATTTTCAGCTCTCTTGAAAATCCCATCCATTATTATTAATGACATCTTTACTTTTCCCTGCTTTCTGCTGAGTGGACAGCTTCTCACCTACGGTAGTTCTTGATTGGTCATGTCGAAATGACACAGACCCAAAATCCCAAGTCTCAGTGCATCCAAGCTCAGATCCTAAACTAGAAACAGAGTTGGACCGATCTTCACGATCTACAAGAATAAAGAAAATAAGCCTAGGTTGACAATTAGTGCTGACATCATGTCTTACCTGCTATTGTAGACAGAGTCAACACCTGCTACAGACAGAGTTTGAGATGCTCTGTGAAGACAAGGGAATTTAGAGAGATTAGGGGATGGGTTCTCTCTTGCTACGAACCTGTGCTTGGCACAGAAACAGAGGTGCAGGCAAAGGGAGCTCAGAGCTGCCTTGCGGCTGATCAACATGATCGCCTGGGTTCAACAGCTCCTTTTTCAGATCTCTGCTAGAGAAGGAGACTGAGCTATCCAAAGCATTGTAGGGAATTTAGAATGCTTTCACTAACTTTGATTAAATATTTGTATATAAGTCCCGTAAGCTGCTTTGAGAATCTCCCCAACAGTCTTAGATCTCCTCTTCTCACCAGGTATCTGCCATGCTGTCTCTAGCAGCTGTAAAACAGGTTGGCTCTGTCTATACCAGCAGCAAAACCATCCTCACCCAAATGCATAGAGATTCAGGGGTGGCCCATGCCTGACACCTGTTGCAGCTCACAGGAGGGTAAAACTCGTCTCTGCAGGAGACAGAGCTTTCTCAGCGCCTGGTCTGAGGCTGTGGACCTAACTCCCACAGGAGCTAAGGACTATAACAAATCTCCCCACCTTCCATTCCAAGTGCAAGGGAAGCTTCTGCAACCTGCCTTCCCTCATATAAACACGTGTCTATTTAGAAAACCAACACAAATCCCTACCAAAACAAACCCCTACTCTTCACATACAATTCTCCCGCAGAGGAGAAGGTGAGAGAGAGGGCACACTTTATGTAACAGATATTAGTCATGTCACTTAATGTGCAATTGGAAGATGCTCAGATACAACGGTGATGAGGGTGGTATAAGAACCTACACAGAATACAATAGGTCATTTGCCTGCTGTAGATGGGGCTTAAAAGAACTAGCTCGCTAGTGAAGTTGCCTTAGGCAGTAATGCTTCCATGTCTCAGCTTCTTCTTGAAACAGCACTATACAAGGAAAGTATTAAGAATTTAATAGCAATGAAGACAAAGCCACATATCCCACCCTCGGAAAAACCAGATTCCATCACCTTGTACAGAATTGACGGACATCAGGTTTACACCTTAAGAATCCATTGACTCTTATCCAAGATAAGAGAGTTATCTTATCTGCTAATAACCCTTTAAGATCTCTACTTGCTTCTGAATGGAGAAATCATTAAACTCCGTGTAGCCTGTCTGGCTCCCATAGATTGAATGATCACGGGGTGGCAACCTTTCCAACTTATGGACTTTTTGCCATTTGCCGCTGAAGAAGAAGAAACAGATGGTTATGAAAAGGCATTATTCATGTGTGCTTTGGAGGGTCCGTATGCTTCAAGCAACAGGTTGTGTTTCACAAAATAGCATTATAACTTAAGATGCTGGAGGCTACAGACTCAATTCATAATGGCTGGGCAAGAAAGGGCCAAAGTTGCCTTCCCTGAATGTAGTGTATCTGAGGATGAGTCATCTGTGTAGAATTAATTCTTCCCAGCAGAGACTGGGTCTAATCCAACAGCCATTTAAACATTCCCATTGACTTCAGGAGAAGTTGGGCTGGACTCTGAAAGGGGAACACCCCCCATACAGTCAAGTCATCTGTGTAGGAACTTACAGAGTCCTCATCACCATAGTATCTGATTTTCCTCAAATCATTAATGGACTGGATCCCTCAAAGCACCTCTATAAGATAGGGAATTGTTATCCTGAGACACATGGTAGACTAAGTGACTTGCCCAAGGTGATGTAGAAAGTCAGTAACAAAACCAGGTATTAAACCCAGGTCTCCTAAATCTGAATCCTCTAGACCATTGTCCCGCTCTTATCACAGTGACGTATTTTGCTCTGTTTTCTTCAGACCGATGGAGTGAGTTCTTTAGTTGTCAGATACCATAGACCTTGAGAGTTTTTTATGTTGTGATTATTCTGAATTAAAATATCCTGTGTTCGAGATAGCATCACAGACATTGAAAAAGAATTAGCAAAGACCTTAATATTAGTAGGATAGACAAACTGAATGAAAATTGGAAGTGTATTATTTAAATTGCCATTTGCAGACTGGTTAATAATAATTAGCACTTCTTTCGTGACTATTTCATTGCACTCTGAATATGTTAATAAGTTAATTACACTCAAGGACCACTCAAGTGTCTTGTGAGGCTTTCATATTATCATACTTATATCGCAAGCTCTTTGGAGGCAGGGACCATATTTTTGTTTGGTGTTTGTACAGTCTCCTAGTCCATGACTGGGGCGCCTAGGGGCTATGCCAATACAAATAAAGAATCATAGAATATCAGGGTTGGAAGGGACCTCAGGAGGTCATCTAGTCCAACGCCCTGCTCAAAGCAGGACCAATCCCCAACTAAATCATCCCAGCCAGGGCTTTGTCAAGCCTGACCTTAAAAACTTCTAAGGATGGAGATTCCACCACCTCCCTAGGTAACACATTCCAGTGTTTCACCACCCTCCTAGTGAAAAAGTTTTTCCTAATATCCAACCTACACTTCCCCCACTGCAACTTGAGACCATTACTCCTTGCTCTGTCATCTGGTACCACTGAGAACAGTCTCGATCTATCCTCTTTGGAACCCCCTTTCAGGTAGTTGAAAGCAGCTATCAAATCCCGCCTCATTCTTCTCTTCCGCAGACTAAACAATCCCAGTTCCCTCAGCCTCTCCTCATAAATCATGTGTTCTAATCCCCAAATCATTTTTGATTAGAAAGAAAGAAAGAAACAATAGAAAAGAAAGAAAGAGAATAATCTGCATTAGGAAAAGTGAGGCACTGGGAGGTTATGAGACTTGCACTAAATCACACAGCAATGAGTCATTGGCAGAAAAGGGACTAGAACCCAGAAGTTCTGAAGACGAAGTGTTCTCTCACCACGAGACCACACTCCCCTACATAATTTCAGAGCAAGAAGTATGAATGAGGAAGCATAAGCATAAAAAATCTATAACCTCTTTAATTCTTACCTAGAAACTTTTATTTGACTTTACAATATCTGAAGCAGTATAATATGTTTAATATCAGGATTCCTTCCTCATTATTGCTTAATCCTGTCCTCTTGCCATCCTTTCTAATGTCTTTTAAAGTGCTATTTTGCTATAGTAACAAAGGCAAATCCTATGATACAAGTAAACACCTGTGCCCATACGTAATATTAATCTCTTCTGGAATCAACATTCATTCACTCTCTTTTCTTAACCCTCTTGCATACTCAGGTACATAGGGCATCTGCCAGTTTTCATCTTTTCTTTCAGTCTTGTGCTGGTCTGTTCAGGCTTCTGAGTGTCATGTTGATGGACTTGGCTTCTCTGTTGTTCTGCTTAATGTTTCCCTAAGTTGCCCTCTTTCTAGGTGGTGCCAGTATTATCTTTTGCTGTGGACACTGTATTCATGGCATCCTTGAAGCGTATCCTAAATGTGTCCACCATTGTCATCTTACCATATTTGATGCTTTAGATTAGTTTGCTCTACTTAAAATCCCTGATGTTAAAAGAAACTCTTTCCAATGGACTCTGAATATCATCCGCAGGAATTTCCTTTGGCATGAGTTGATCTTCTTATCAATTTCTGTGGTAGATTTCCATGATTCTGTTTCTTAAAGGAGGACAGATATGATGATAGAGTTAAAAATTCATATTTTTGTGTCCGTGTCAATCATGCTACATTTCCAGATCTTTTGAACTTTCAACGTTCATTAGGAGACAGTAAAGCAAAGCTGTTTGTACAGATGCTGTATAAGAAGAGTCACTGAAGTTGTTTTCCCCCTATATTCATGCTTTTTTTTTAAATCTGCAAAAAATAATTATACATATTATTTTGAACAGCCGTGCTCCTCTGATGAACTCAACAGGGATGAAACCAGTAGGCTTCTATAGAAATTGTCCTTGAATGTTCAGATTTTAATAGAGAGACCAGGTGGCTGAGGGAAATATCTTTTATTGGACCAACTTCCGTTGGTGACAGAGACAAGCTTTTGAGTTTACACAGAGTTCTTCAGATTTCGGTAGTGAGTGATCTCATTTCTATAGATTTATTGAACCATGCTGTAGAATTCTGTATCAGGGATACAATTCTCTATTAAATTATACAGCATAGGATGGTTCAAACAACGTATAGAAAATGTTATCATCTGTTGTTAAATCTTGCAGGACTTTTGAGGAGAGATTAATAAGACTGGGACTTTTCATCTTGGAAAAGAAATGACTAAGGGGAGATATGATAGTGCTCTATAAAATCGTGACTGGTATGAATAAGTAAAGTAAATAAGGAAGTGTCATTTACTCCTTCTCCTAACACAATAACTAGGGGGCACCAAATGAAATTAATAGGCAGCAGCTTTACAACAAGCAAAAGTAAGTATTTCTTCACAGAACACACAGTCAACCTGTGGAAGTCTTTGCCAGAGGATGTTGTGAAGGCCAAGACTATAACAGGGTTCAAGAAAGGACTAGATACATTCCTGGAGGATAGGCCCATCAATGGCTATTAGACTGGATGGGAAGGGATGGTGTTCCCAGTCTCTTTGGCCAGAAGCTGGGAATAGGCAACAGGGAATGGATCACTTGATGATTACCTGTTCTGCTAGATGGACCTTTGGCCATACTGGGTCAGGCCATTCTTATGTTCTTATGTGTTTCCCACTATTAACTTGCCTCAAGTCTTAAAATATTTCGAGTGAATTTTCAGCCAGATTGTTTCACATTCAAGTAAAGACATCTATAGCAATGACTGTAGAGTAAACTTGTTGATATGGTCTCTCAGTAGCTACACTGATGGCCCTTTAAAACTTGCCAATTTGCCTTAGCTAGTAAATAAGATTTTATTCCGTAGATTGGCAAATTGCAGACATGGAGGTAGCTTTATCTATTTGTCTTAAGTAAAACTAAACTTCCCTCATATGAAGGCCAACACTGAACTAGTTCTCAAATCTTCTTTGTGCAAATGGATGGGAGAAACCCACTATGGAAAACTCCTGTAGAATTAAATAGGATTTCGTAAACATGTATTCGTGTCCAATATAAGGCACTTTAAACATCTATACAGAACAAGATCTTTTCCACAACTTTCTTGAACCTTTCTATCAAATTGTATAGCAGGGATGTAACTGTCCATCACATGGGATGGTTCCTAACATTTACGACTGGGATTTTCAAAGGTGTTTAAGAGATAGGGACCCAATCTCCCGTTGCCTTTCAGTGGATTTGGGCACCCAACTCCATTAAGATCCTCTGGAAACCCCAGCCTATACAGAGATGAATTTATTAAATTTGATAGGACTTTTCCATAAGGATATCAACAGTAGAGGGATTCCTTTAAAATGCTCTTGGTGGATTTGCCATTTTAACCTGGATTATCTCTCTGCTGTGCATACACACCTTCTCTTTTGAAAGTGTAAATTGTTGACCTTCACTGTTTGTTTATTTATTTATTTACCAAGCAAAACGCTATGAAGAATACATAATGGCTGTATCTTGGATATGGAGTTAATCCCAGATACAAGACAAGACCTGACACATAATCTATCCATTATTGATTATTCTCTTACATGTAGGATGAATTCAATCTCTGCTGCCTCTCATGATAGCCCTTTTTTATTCTTTATCCCCAGCAGCTTGGATTTACAGAGACATCTGTGGTATTCTTCTTGCATTACGCTGCTAAAAGGTTTCGTTTTAGTTAGTCTGAAATTAATGTCCCATTGAAAGGAAATTGTCGTCCTCTCTGGCTGATTAAGGTGACAGCTCTCATTGGATAATTGCCATTGCTATTCAGCTATTTAAAGTAAGAATAATGACCATTGACCAGTCATAGAGGTGAGGATTATAATTGTTAGATGAAGCTTGCAATAGCAGTATCACGTGGGCTTTGACTGCTGGGGGGTGGGGATGTCATAAACAAGGACGGGAGGTCATGTTTAATACAATATTTCCTGTGGGCTAGGGGTTGCAAAAGAATTTGGCATGTCTAATGCACCCATCACTGTGGTATCCATGAGCTGCCCTACTAAGAGGTATGGGAAAGTTTTGCCAACTCAAAGATAAGTCAAGACGAGGGAATTCTAACTGGTATGTGTTAGAGCTTGTCTAGGCTAGGGAAGTTGGCACCCATGTCACTACATTGATGTGGTTACACCAGTGCAAACCTCTAATGTAATTGCATTGCACCAGTGCAAAGTGGGCCTTGCACCAATCCAACACCCCCTTTCTTACACCAGCACATTGCCTCTCCAACAGGGGATTGCATTGATGTAGCTACACAAATGTGGAAAAGCCCCAGTAGACAGGTCCTTAATGTTTTGGCAGTTTGGAGAAATTGTCACTGAGTTGTAGGAAGAGCTGGCTCATTTGCTAGAGTGGCTCTCTTTTCTCTCCATCAGCAGTCTATTGAAGCAGTACCCCAGCAAGGTGTTAAGGGGCACAGATATGAAATGAATGTCCCTGAGCACTTGTCCTTGTTACAACCTTATGGCAATTTTCTCCACAATAGGGTGCTAAATGCAAAATCACGCTCAGATTCCAACAAGAGCCATTTACATCCTTCCTCACTGAAGTCCCTCCTTGTATTTTAAGTTGGATGCAGTGCTTTTCACTTCCTGTCCTAAACCATTGCACTGTGTTGCCGTGCTCTGTTGAGCTAATGCTGCCTTCCACCCCAGAAGTAATGTTCCTTGGAGCCCATTCTACATCTGCTTTGCTGAGTGCTGTGTGATCTTTGGAGGAAGGGTGCTAGACATGTCAATCACTGCTGTTTAAGGGCTCAGTGCTGCTCTTCTTGCTACGCGCTCCCTTTTAAGTCAACTAGCAGTTTAAAGGGTATTCACAGCAATATCCAAGGTGATTGGAATCCCTAATGTCATTGTAGCGTAATGGTATACCAACGAATAGTCTTATAAAATCATGTGTTTTATATAATGGAGATAATAGTTTCCTGTCAAAACCCATTGACACATGCTAATTTTGACTTGTTAGAGTCACTCTTGATTGACTATATGGTTTCCAATCATTGAACCTCCTGGAAAAGAAGCCACAAAGTCAGAACAGATGTTCTAACACCTAACGAGAAACATTTTGCTCATGGGGAAATGCTCCCATGTAATTATTGGTATTCTATAGATGTCCAGAAGACAGGAGTGGTTAGGAGTTGTTTCTTTATCCTTAGCTGTATTTTGGTTAGGTTATTATTACTAGAATTTAATGGGAAAATTCATAGCCAATTATATATTTAGCTTCCTTTTTTTCTGTTTGCACATTGTCTGTGACTTCCTCAAATGTATACAGCCCCCCCCACCCCCCCATTAGCTCCAATCTGTAGTTCGTTCACAAGCCGTTTGTTACATGTAACCAAAATGGCCAGGAATCATTTAGTATTGATTCTGTTCGCTATTTGAACAAACGTGGCTCGTTGGGTACATCTGCACTTCAGTTGTGAGGTGTGACTGGAGCTCATGTAGACGTACCAAAGCTGGTTTTAATCTAGCTCGCTTGGGTACTAATAGCAGGGAAGCCACAATAGCACAGGCTGCATGGAACCCCGAGTAATCACTCAGGGGGTCAGCCTGCTCTGAAGCATATGGTGTTGTCATGCCCGAGCTAGTAAGATTAAAGCTAGTGCAGGCATGTCTATATTAGCTACAGTCACACCTCGTGTTTGCAGTGTAGACATACTCTTGAGCTCCATCTACTCAAGGAGCAAGCGGTGTGATTCTCAGCTTGTACATACGCACATGCACTAGCTTTCGCTGAGCGAGGGTGAGTATAAATTCACAGCGTAGCTGTGGTAGTAGGGGCATCAGCACCAGGGCTTAGCCTTGCCAATCAGGTCTCCTCGGGGTTCAGGCGGCTTTGGACTTGGCATGGTGCAACAGCTGCCTCCATCGATGTTCCCACATCTGCGCTGCCGTTTATGCTCACGCCATGTCACACCAAGCTATCATGAGGACGTGCGCACATGCTGGGGATCAAACCCCTAGCTCGTCGGGTAGACGGAGCCTTCGAATCAGGTTTCCGCCGCTAATGCTTGCGTTTGTGAGTTCAGCATTTTTCTTTCGGCAGACATTGTCTTTAAAAAAAGGTTGATTCAATGACAATTCCAGCTGGTGAAATCTGTTGCTATGATTTTTGCAGGCGGCGCAACGAAAAGGTCATGTACACACACGGAGACCCAATGTTTTTGGATTACACCAGCACCCAGTGGGCCCAGCTGAGACTGGGGCCCCGTTGTGCGAGGGGTAAAAAAACACATAGTCCCGTTCCTAAAGAGCTTTCAATCAAAGGGCCTGTCCAGGCCAGGATAACAAGCTTCACCTGCTAATACATTTTTAAAAATACAAATTTTCATCCTAATACACACAGGGCTTTGGGGTGATTTTCAAAGGCATCACGGGCAATTAGGCAGCCAACTCTCAGCACAAGGCAAGATTTAGTACTTGGTATTACTTAAAACCTGACTTTGGAGCAGAAAACAGAAGAGATTGTAAATTAAGCTCATGGTGCTATACAGAAAAATCTAATTATCAGCAACCACTTGAAGGCAAGATACCCCTCATATATGTTAACCAGCGGCTGAGGATTAGTTTTATTGATATTGTAAAATAACTTTCCCTGTCACCTGTTCCATCTGAGTGAAACTAACTGATTTGTGACACTGATTGATTTGCCAAAATACCATAGTTCTGTAATGCAAATGCATACACAGGCAGGAATTAATTTCCATGTAGCCATCTTCTTCCACCAGTGAACCACGTCAGCAATTTAACACCAAGATAAAGAAACAGCACCTCCTCATGGTGGAGGTACTCTCTGCACTTGTCTTCACAAATGACTTGCATCTTTCCTGGAGCATGGAGGAAAACATGGACCAGATTGCTGCTTACTGAGTCACAGTCTGTTTCCCATTTTGCTCCCAGAGCAGCACAACGACCCATTGCCCTTTGCTCAGAGATTGTGGCAAAGCTATAAATTAGCCCATGAAGAACAGACACGGTAATAGAATGAGTTGTGTCCATGTAAAATCAGAACAGGACCACTGTTTTTAATAGCACCATTTAAGGCCCTGATTCAGGAAAACACGTAATGTCATACTGAAGTCCATCCTTATCCAGGACAGCACTTCATTAAATATATGACTTCAGTGGAACTTAAAAGCTTTGCTTAAGGTTAAGCATATGTTTAAATGATGTCCCGGGTATGGGTACTTTCCTAAAACAGAGTCTAAATTTGTAACTGAGAGCATAGGGGGAAGGATGCAGACGTGCTCAGGAGATTAGTAGTAATTATCTAAGCCTTCTAAATCTATGTTGCCATTTGAAACTGGCCAGAAGTTGTTACTGTTTGTTGAGTCTCAGATTAAATTCTCCTGATCATCTGTGAAATTTGGATCGTAGATATTCCCTGCTTTTGGAGCACAGTAGCTGTATAGACTGAATGTAGTACTGTAATAAATTAAGCCTTTAATACTGCGTGGTGCTTCATAAAACATAAGAGATGTGCTTTCTAATTTGAGTATGTTCCTTTGTTAATTGCAATATCTATTTAGGACATGCGTTAATGTCAATATCCTTAATTTAATGGAATAGTTCCTACCCAAGTTATGATGTTCCCCCCTCCCACACACACTCATGTAAATTAGTGCTGTGCACACGTAATGGATATGTTAACCAGATAATGTTTTTAATGTGAAAAAAAACTGCACAATTTAAACTCAAGATTTCTAAGAATCTTGTTTATTTCTATTTATTTGTTTCTCAGAGGAAATTAACAAATACTAAATTTCTACGGTGTGTTGCCTCTCTTACCAGCTCACGCTATTAAGCCTCCATCAACTCATGATGTGCTGTGAGGAATGAAAAAGGAAATGAACTATGAATCCTTTCACCTGTAGGCTACACATTTGAATCTAGG
Source organism: Chelonia mydas (assembly GCF_015237465.2). Taxonomy (NCBI): domain Eukaryota; kingdom Metazoa; phylum Chordata; order Testudines; family Cheloniidae; genus Chelonia; species Chelonia mydas. Next base: position 8,804,809 of record NC_057859.1, on the reverse strand, counting down.
GGCCCAATTGAAAACACGTGCCATTGGATGTAGCACCTGCTTCCACGAGTAGACCCATTGGTGCCATTCAGTCATGTTTGCAAAAATGGACTCTGTTGGTAGTTACTCAAATTGATTAGGTAACCTCTGTGATGTTAGGTGGCCGTCTTAGTTCAGTTCCACACTGAAACTAAGCGGTGCTTTCAGAGTAGCCAAGGGCTGAATGGATATGGAGAATCACCTCACAATCAGTCAAGCAAATCTGGGACTTTCTGCAAAATTAGTCTAACAACCCCTCTCTAGGTTGTAACAAATCTCTGGCCACCTAGAAGCACATAGCTGTCCCCCACATTGCATGCTATTTCATGGTGAGAGCAGAGATGGACCTCAAAGTCTCCAGCTCCAACAACATAAAATCCTATCACTCAAGTAAAGGCAAATAATTTACACTATGGGAAATCAAGGTCACAGGGATTGTTGGTACTAGCTGCATAAAATATTTCACACCAATATGGTGGAATATGATGCCTTTGATCTTCATTAATTTAGTGGACAGGGGATTTGGCTGTTAAATGAACCTCCAGAAGAAATCAGACAAATCTAGACTCTGACCTTTAACCCAAGCAGATCTTTCTGCAACCAAACAAGGAAAAAAAGCCAAGAGACACTATGATTGAGGCCATGAATCATCTCACTATTGCCAATCTATTTTATGTGGAAGGTCCTCAGATACTGTGGTAATGGGTGACAATACAAAACCTAAGTTAGTTCGTTAGAATAGCCAAAACACTTAGGAACATATAGTATGGAACAAACTTGCATTCACTGGAAAATAGACCAGATGATCTACTGGGTCTTTTACGCATCCCTGATTTCCCAGAGTCTGTGGAAGCTAATAATGCTGCAGAATGGGATAGATTACTGAAAGTACTAAAGGACAAATGGAGGTTTGGTGAAAGCCTGTGCTTCTTTCTGGCCTGTTCTTGCTGTCTCTCATCTGTGCCTGGAGGCACAAAGGCATGATGCATACTCTGCAATAAGAAAAGGAGTACTTGTGGCACCTTAGAGACTAACCAATTTATTGGAGCATAAGCTTTCGTGAGCTACAGCTCACTTCATCAATGAATCATCATCATCCGATGAAGTGAGCTGTAGCTCACGAAAGCTTATGCTCAAATCAATTGGTTAGTCTCTAAGGTGCCACAAGTACTCGTTTTCTTTTTGCGAATACAGACTAACATGGCTGTTACTCTGAAACTCTGCAATAAAAGTAGCATATGTGCTTTGTTCTTACTTATTCTGGGCCAAATTTCGCCTGCATGCCGCACAGTCCTGTTAATTTCACTGGGATTGTATGGAGCATAAGCATTAGCGGCACTCGATCATTTGTCTCCGGTGCACTAAATTTTAATTGTAGCCAAGATCTGGAATGAAAGTCGTCGGCATGACATGCCTTGGTTAGCAGTAAATATGCATGAGAAAGACTATCTCTGTGAGAAGAGCGTAAGAGATTTGTTTAAAATTTTGAGTCTTAAAATTAACAGTCACATAAGTAAGTCAAATGTTGTGATGTGTATCTCCCAATTTTATGTTTGGAATCAGGATTTAACCCTGGAGCTCAGTGCACCTTTCCCACATACAGCAACTCTTCTTTTTTATGACTACAGCACCTTGAGACCCCAACAGGATTGTGTGTTTAGTACAGTGGGAACCCACAGCAAGAGACAGTGCTGGATCCCAAAGAGTTTATAATTTAGAGAGACAGGAGAGATGAATAACGGAAGGAAGGGGAAGTGGTGTTATCCTAATTTTATGAATGGAGGACTGGGACAGAGAATGATGACTTGCCCAAGGTCACAGGGGAAGTCTGTGGCAGATCTTGACACTGAGTTGAGTTCTCCCCTCACCTCCTTGATCTCAAGATCATCCTTCTTCTTTGTTGTCATCCAAGATGCTGACCACTCGTAGCTCACGTTGACTTCACTTTGAGTTGTGGGTGCTCAGCACTTTTGAGAAACAGACCATTTAACTTTTGTTAGTAAATAACAATTGAATTTTAGAAAGTGCACTGCAGGGGGCACAGTCTTATGTGGGAAGAGAGGCAGGACCTGAATGATTGCTGCATTACTCCACTTTTCCAACAGTGGAATTCCATTGAAATCAACGTGATTACATTAGGGTGACCAGATAACAAGTGTGAAAAATCGAGACAGGAGGTGTGGGGTAATAGGAGCCTATAAAAGAAAAAGCCCAAAATATCGGGACAGTCCCTATAAAATCGGGACCTCTGGTCACCCTAGATTACATCAACATAAAATGAAAGTAATGCAGTGGTGGGTCAGATTCATGGATTAGATATGTGCCCTAATAGGTCTCTTCCATCTGTTAATTTCAGGGTACAAATCTATATTTTTTATATGGCCCTCATGTAGTATCTGAGTGCCTCACAATCTTTGAATGTCTTTTCTCTCACAACACCGCTGTGAAGTACCTTCTAGTTCTTAACTTCTAGCATTATATATATATATATATATAACTTTTAGTATTAAGTGAAATTAATGTACTCAATGAAAGAAACACATTTGTCGCTGCATAGTAAAACCAGCAATTGAATTTTGTACCTTTGTGTGCTTGTTTTTTCCATGACATTACACTCTGCGTTCAACAAAACCACTCCTTGGTCTCTTCTAGCAACCTTTTCCCATTTTACCAAACAGATAACCCTGCCCTTACTCAGAATGGACTATGTGGACCCACAGCTGCATCTTACAAAATACAAGTCGTGGTTTCTTTCCCTCTATCTGTACAGTAATATCTAAGGCTTTGTCTTCACTGCCCCCAAAGAGTCGTGGTGAGTTTTTTTTTTTTTACTATCGGAAATCTAACACATGCCAGTTATCCTGCTGTAAAATCCTAGTGAAGACAAGGCTCTACCATGAGGTAGGTAGGCAAGGTCAACATTGTACCACTCCCCTTACCTGTTTTCCTCATGGTACAAACTAGTGCCTTGTCTCCCCCTAGGATATCACTGTGGGATAGCTAAGGTATGTTACTTATCCCACAGTAACACGCTCCCTGTGCAAAAGCGCACACACCTCTTTTGCAGTGAAGACAACGTACGCATTGACACGTATTTAAAATATCTTTCTCTCACCTCCTTCCTTACCTGTGGCTTGCTCAGTTCACAAGCTGTTTGTGTACATGTGGGAGTGACTGGGTGTGGTGTATGTTGTGGTCTCACTGAAGGAGAACTGAGTATTTTAGAAAACAATCTCTCTGCTTCAAATTTTAGCAGCCATCTATCATCAAAAAAACTCTCAGTGAGAAACTGATTATATTTCCCAGAAGCCTGGTGGTTCAGGACCTGTTTGTACAAATACAAATGACATCCCTAAACATCCCACTAAAACAAATTAGATTTATTCAGAAGTGTTCAACGAACAGCATTTTGAATGGGATCTATAATGGGCTTTTTAATTAAATGAATATAGTCATTTCATAGAGACAGTTCTCATTAGTACAGCAATATCGAGTTGACCATTTCTCTCTAATTGCGTTGTATATTTATGTTGGGGCTCTGTTTTAGGTTTGGTTTGAACAGATTTATGTGTGACCGTGTCTTGACACCTAATGTATGTTCAAAAGGTAAATATCCCAGCTTTCCAATTGAAGATGTCAAATATTCAGCAACATAAATTATTGTTTACCGTTGCTTGCCTTGAGTGTTATATGTACACACTGCAGTATAAATGACTGTGGCTATTTAAATGGATTATTTTTGTCCAACAGATTGAGTTCTATTGAATTACATTGATTTCCTGTCTTTTATGAGACAAGACACTTTTATTATCTGCCATGTATTTTAAATTTTAAAGGGACAGGAATATAAATTCCACTAAGGCTGAGAAAACACCATCTTTGTATCTCTCCACTTCTCTTCCACTGTGTTTGATGCACAACACAAAACAGTCCTTATATGATTTTATTGATATTTTAACCGCAGTCTTTTCCTGTCTGTTTTTCAGTTAAAGGTCCTGTGTTTTTATTCTCCATCACTTCCAGTGTGTTTAAAAGAAAACAACAACAAATGCTTAGAAGGAAACATATGAGCCCAAGAGATCTCTGGCTCTGTAAAGGCCTTGATTTAAGTGGATTAATACACTGCTCACTCCTCTGGGCCTGTGGAACTGATTGAAATGTCCTGCAGGAGAAGCCAAAGTAGTGGATGCTGAGAATCCATGAGAAACTCCAATCGCTATCCCACAAATCCCCAGGTAATTTCATCTCTGACTGTCTCACCGCAGCAGCCACGCTGGCCTAGTTGCCACTGAAATCAATGGGAACTCTGAATGCTCAGCATCTTTGAAATTCAGGCACTTAAGTGCCTCACTTTAGATGCCCACGTATGAAAATTGTGGGCTTTGGACCAGATCCACTGCTCGTATAAATTGGCATTGACTTCAATAGAGTGGCTTCAATTTACTCCACTGGAGGATTTGGCCATGTAACAGAGTGCTAGATGCCTAGAGCTGGCCCAGCACTCTGGTCATGAAAGTACTAACTCTTCCCTCTGGAATGGATTTTACTGGGAGATGGGTGCTCAATGGCTAATTAAGCAGGGGGCTGACGAGATAATGAGAGAAATCAACCTATCATCTGGGAACAGTTAAAAGACAGGCGGGACGTGCAAGGGGAAGACTAGCAGGGGTCGGGGATTTAGGATCTCAGAATGAGAAGATCTTTCCCTTCCCCTCTCTGGAGAGTTGGCTAAGGGGGAAGTTTAGGTCCATGTTGCTACACAAGGCTGCACGAATGAACTGATGGAGAGGACTTAAATAACACACTGGTGCTTATAAACCTGGAAAGCATCCAGCCTGTTTGTGGTGGTCCAAAGGGTGGAGAAGAGAATCCTATCACAGGCCATTGTACAGAGATTTGAAATTGTAGGGTGGGATTTTCAAAAGCATTTAACATTGACATAATGCTGCTCTCAGTGAAGTCAACAGGAATTTCACCATTGACTTCAGTGAGAACAGAGCTCAGCCAATGCTGAGCACTTCTGAAAATCGCAACTCTGATGTTTAATGAAGGTTGTTTTAATTACAATATTTGCACATACTAGTAAACTGATTTCTCAGCATAACTTGTGAATCATTTGCAAGTGTCTAGCAGGAAGAGACTGAGCTTATAATATTTCGGTATTAAAAAATGAATTGATCTTAGCCTTTCATGACATGGAAAATAATATATCATCGTGATTGCACTTAAAAAGTTCATTCCAGTCCTAATCACTGACTAGTTCTTGTAATGTTTCCCATTTTATGTCTAAGGAATATCAGTAGAACCTAAAATATCTCTAAAACTAGACTGAAATTTTCAAGTGCACCCATTGTACCTTTGCAACAGCTTCATAGGTACAGAATTATGGAAATTAAAAGGCTGCAATGAAATGCAATCCTTTGCAAACACACACACTTTCGGTAGTCATTACATTCCTTTCAAGTATCATGATGTCTCCCCTGCCCACACCGGAAGTTGGTCTTTTGATGAGAGCAAATACTTGGAATCAGGATTTCTAGTTTCTATGCTGAGAAGAGCTGGTTGGAAAAGATTGTTTTGTTTCCAGGGGTAATTTTGACAAAAGAAAACTTTTTTCCATTGGCATTTTCTGCAGAAAATTCTGACTTTTAATTGAAATATTGAAAACGGAAATATTTTGTCCAAACCCTGCAAAATGCTGGTTTTCCAAATGTTTTAAGAAATCGGGTGTTTCAGAAATACTGAAATTTTTCACAGAAAGCGGACACTTTTCACACACAGAACAAACAAACAAAAATTCCATCAAATAACCAGTTAAGACGGATTTTTTTTTTTGACCAGCTTTAATACTGAGCGCTGCCACTGATTTGTGTTACCTTGTGCAAAACCTTTCATGTCTTCAGCTGGATCATAAGAAAAACGGGCGTAATAAAACATGCCTAATTCTGCATCTATTGAATTCAATTGTCCTTTATTTGGACCTGGATTGGGTCCTAACAGGGATGTTTTGAGATGTAACAAGGGCTAGATGTTAAAATTGTAGGGCTTCACAATCTCTGGGAAAAGGCACCATTTCCAAATGCATATTTCTTGAATTAGATTCAGGTTGCTTCCTCTGATTCATGGGCTCAGTGCACCCATATTGTACAATATACTCAATAGGACACGGGAGAGTTAAACAACTGCTGATCACAGGGACTTCCCTTATGATCATCTCTTGCAGAGGCTGTGCAAGGAGAGGGAACATTTGCCATTTAAGAAAAAAAAGTCCCAGCAGAGCGTTTTGGCTCAGTGTGTAATACAGTTTTATATGTCAAACTTTAACTTCTGCAGCATCTTCCTCAGCGCCTTTTGCTAACAGTAGTTAGTTAAATAAGAACGGCCATACTGGGTCAGACCAAAGGTCCATCTAGCCCAGTATCCTGTCTTCCGACAGTGGCCAATGCCAGGAGCCCCAGAGGGAATGAACAGAACTGGTGATCATCAAGTGATCCATCCCCTGTCATCCCATTTCCAGCTTCTGGCAAACAGAGGCTAGGACACCATCCCTGACCATCCTGACTAGTAGCCATTGATGGACCTATCCTCCATGAACGTATCTAGTTCATTTTGAACCCTGTTATAGTCTTGACCTTCACAATTTCATTTGGTGACCCATAGTTCTTGTGTTATGAGAAGGAGTAAATAATACTTCCTTATTTAATTTCTTCACACCAGTCATGATTTTATAGACCTCTATCATATCCCCCCTTAGTCGTCTCTTTTCCAAGCTGAAAAGTCCCAGTCTTATTAATCTCTCCTCATACGGAAGCCGTTCCATACCCTGAATCATTTTTGTTGCCCTTTTCTGAACCTTTTCCAATTCCAATATACCTTATATACATAGGCTTCCCATCTGAACCCAGGGATGTACTTTAGATATTAGTATATGGATTTTAGAATGGGAAATGGAGGCTCAGAGGTCCCGGCTCATGAGAACATCTAAGGGCTGGTGCTTAAAGTTGAGTGTGCTTTTCTGAATCAGGAGCAGAGCAGTGAAGTTATTTGTCAAAAGTTATATAAACTGTAATTATCTTAGGCACTGAACACTCATAGCTGCCTTGCAGATTAATTGGAGGTGGAGGTGGACAGCATCTTTGAAAAACAGAACTATAAGGAGTCAGTGGCAGAATCGAGACTAAAACCCAGGAATCCTGGTTACCAGTCCTCTTTGTTAAACGCTAGCCTCACTTTTCTTGTTTCTGGCCAAATTGTCTCAGTGGAACATTTGCCTGAGTTAAGAACTGCAGGATTTGACTCTCAGTGAAATGGCAAAAATCTCATTGCTACCTAATCGACACCCTGCCTCATTATCCACAACTATTATGCCGCTTGAGGGCTGTGTTTTGTAGCTCTGACCTAATAGATGGGAAGTGTACAGAGTTTTTATTACGTGCAAGAAGAAACACCAAATTATTTTTATAACCTCTTTGTAGTTCCAATGGCATTGCAAACTATTTAATCTTCAACTCAGAATGTCATCTGAAACCCTTGCTGTGTATGTATATGTAACCTTTATAGCTTTCACCCTCTCAATCATAAATGTGAACAAGTGTAAGTGTGTACACACACACACCCTTGCGCCCATCTTGGATACAGACGTCCGTTCTAGGTGGAAACTCTATGACTTGGACCCGTCTCTAATAAATATTTGAGAAAGAGTTGAACTGTTATTATATTTTCAGTAGACGTAGAGAATGCCTGTGGTCTAATGATTAAAAAAAAGACACATCGTTTCTCAGTTATTGTTTAAGATATTGATTCATTAGTGTATTTACACAATATTCAGAGTTATTAATAGTTAAATAGGGCAAATAAACCTCTGCTAGTGGGAATCATTAGTGTTATCATTATACAAATAATTTTAATGCTACTTAATGACTTTGTTAACAACTGTGAAGGTCAGGAGCATGTTTTCTTCCTTTGTTTCTACATTCCAAGAGCAATACCCAAGGAAACAAAATGCCAATCTTGTTAGCTGAAGCTAGCTTAGAAGAAGTGATTGGGCTACGTCTGATAGTATTAGACCCTGTGATGCCATCTGGAAAGCATTTGAGGAAAACAATGTAATTAGAAACAATTGTGCTCTTTCATTATGTGGTTTCTGTATTACCATCATTACTCTCTCTTTAATTTTAGTTTTAATAACACTTTTATTATCATTGAGGCCAGTTACATTAATAATAATGATGATTGTTTACATCATTCCTTTCTTGCATAGACCTCAGAGCACTTTACAAAGGAAAGTCAGTACCATTATCCCTGTTTTACAGGTAGGGAAACCGAGTCCGAAGGCCATAAGGTGACTTTACCCAAGGTTAGCCAGCAGATCAGTGGCAGAGCCAGAAATAGACCCCACATCTGCTGATGACCTTTCCCTTGATAACACTGCCTCCCTGAGATACTGTTTTTAAAAAATTCATCTGCTTCTTATTTCAGCATATTCTCCCTTTAAATCATAATTATCGGTGACATTGCAACACTCTCCAGTGTATCTGAGCTCCGAATACTCTACGGATTTTAAGCACAAAAAGTGATGCACATGCCCTAATAATACCTTGGACAGTCAACTAGAGAGTGAGTTGAGTTAGTTTTCAGGCTCTTCCCCAGAATTCCAGACTTTTGTGATCCACAATTGTGTCCCATTTTAGATATAGGACAAATTACAAATCTGAGTTCCCGGTTCAGGGGTGGATGAATTTAGAGATTTTGTTTTGGACACATCTTTTGCTTTGATGCCATTCCCAAAGAGACTATTGTGTGAATTCAGGGGATGAATAAGAACCTGGCGGAGATCTGTAAACTCTTAGGGCTGAATTGCAACCTGAAAGATAACTGGAGCACTTCACACTCGCCTGAAATTGAGGTTTGTTATTTGGAGATTAAAAAAAAATCTGTTCTTGTGGTGAAAAAATGAGGGAACTAAAAATCAGTCCAGCCCCGCACCACCCCTGTCCCCCAAATAATAAAAGGCATTTTGTTCAAAATGTTTGTATGCAGCTTCCCTTAAAATTCTGATATTGAGACTAATACAAGTTACTCTGGAAAATCATTTGGATCATCCAACACATTCCCATAGGGGTTAAGGGATATTCCCAAAAAGTATATATTCAGGCGTCTTATCCCAGACTGTAGCCAGAATATCCATGAGGACATGAGATGAGAAAGTGTCTTGTGACTGGGAGGGGACAAACTCTTTTAAAATTTTCTCATCTATAAATCTCTCCAGCCACCATCACTTATTGTCCTTTGCTGAGCACCACCTGATTTGCCCGTGTTTCTCCTGGCATTGAGAATGCAGCATCAAAGAGTATGTCTACACTGCAGTCTGGGGGTCTGACTGCAGCTCGTGTAGACATACCCAAACTAGTTTTAATCTAGCTAACTTGGGTACTGGTGGCAATCAAGCCATGGCAGCATGGGCTATCCAATCCTGCCCAGAACCCCGGGGAATTACTTGGCAGGGGCTACCCTGTCCTTCACTGTGCTAGCATGGGCTAGCTAGATTACAGTTAGCTCAGGTAGTTCTATCAAAGATGCAGTCACACCCCAATGATTGCAATGAAGACGTACCCACGGATGGTCAGATCCCTCTTCTATGACCTGATGGCTGTGTCTGACCTTACTGTCCAGTGCACAAATCACTTGAATCCCAAAATCAAATCTGAGGTGTGGGTGTATGTGTTTTAGGCCACTGGCTTTGATAATGAGGCTTAATGCAATGCAGAGCATTCTGCTGTGGTGAGAATTCTTTAGGTACTTGGAATATATTTCACTGCAGTCATTATATCACCTCAGTGTGCTTGGAGCTGGGGCTGAATGAGCTTATTGACATACATAGTAGCTTACTCACACATCTGCTCAGTTTTACTCACAGCAATAGGACTTCCTAATGTTTCCCCCCCCTTTCATTATTTCCATTACTTTGAGCTAATGTACATTATTTCTCTCAGCTGTCAAGCCCTTGCAAAGGGTTTCATCCCACTGAGTGTAATAACATTGGGTTTTTTTTTTTAAACTAAGTTGCAGCTTGCTGTTGGGCTTGCTTTGTTCTCACCAAAGGAAGGGAAAGTATTAGCTAGACTTGCAGTGTGCGTGTGTGTGGCTTACCTGCACTTTGTTATGAATGCTTTCAAGCTGTCAAAAGGATCATCAGAAGCAATTTTGGGGAACAATGTAGTGTGTAAAAATGCATGGTCTCTAGCAAGCTCTATGCCTTGTTTAATTGTCTAATCATAAAAATCTTTGTAATGATGCCAAGGAGAGAGAATTAGGCTTTTTACACCATTATTTCAATCATTTTAATAACAATCTTGACTGTTTTGATGAGACTTGGGCCATTTTCAAATACACATCAGACCTGAGTTCGTTTATATATTTTTAAAAAAAATGTCTGCAGCACAGCGCCTAGCTATTAATTTCAAGACCTTTACTTCAGTGCTTGGTAGGGTAATTACCTTTATTCTTTATGCTCTAGCAGTCCTGTCTTCTGCATAAAAGTGTCTCCTTCTCCAAAGGGTTATACCCTTCACTCTAAAAATAAATGTGTGTAGGAGGGAGAACAGGGGAGGAAATCAGATCAGAACTGTGGTGTACGGCAATTTCCTACACTTTCTGTCGAGCACCTAGGGTCACCAGTTCAGAAAAGCATGAGGGACTTTCAGTCATATTGCGGGGTAAGAGGAGTGGATAGTGGGCGGTGTGTGTGTGTGTGTGTGTAAAATAAAATTTATATATTTTACACACACACACACACACTGGCACCATGGTCATTCCTATGCTGTCTCTGGGGTCCTAAAATGTGGCATAGGCCCCACTCTTTCTGTAACCTCAATAGCTGGTCGACAGTACAACTATTTGTCCTAGATTTTTTTTTTTTCCCCTATAGCAGCCATCACTGAATCCTGTAAGATGTTGAGTTACTATAGTGTGAGTGCCATATAAATATTTTGGGAGATAGGCCCTCTGTCCGCAGCCCTCTGAGCATGTGCACAGGTTTGCTCACCTGATCAAAGTTGAATATACGCTTAACTGTTTTGCAGGACTGGGCAAATAGATAATATCAAGTGCAGGTTTTCATTGCTGATGAACTCAAGCTGTTTTTATCCATCTCTCCAGTGAGATACAAAAGTGAGCAAATGTGATAGTTTGGGGGCGTTTACTGCAGATTAAAATCTTATGGGGATAAATCCTGCCCTGCATGTAGAAGTGATTCCACTTCCAAAGGATCTGAGGGGTCTGTATCTCTTACACAGCACATAGGCCAGATGTGTAGAAGCTGCCGTCGCTTCCAAGCTTGGTGGAGTTTAGAGCTGGGCTTTGGAGAAAGGCATAGGGTGGGTTAGAGGACAGAGCATCCACCTCTGTCTGGACCTGCTGACTGTGGAACAGAAATTCATCAAACTCATGGGATGCTGCGGTAGCAGCTTTATAGCAGCCCTGCAGCTACTCACTGGTATAGAGGGCAGGTTTTCTATTCGAGCTGGGCCGGAAATGTTTTTCCTATCCTGGCATTTTGAGATTTCAAAAACTTTTCCTATCTGAAATCAGGATAAAAAGTCAAAATCTTTAAAATGTTTGAAATCTGATCATAGAATCATAGAATATCAGGGTTGGAAGGGACCTCGGGAGGTCATCTCGTCCCACCCCCTGCTCAAAGCAGGACCGATCCCCAGTTAAATCATCCCAGCCAAGGCTTTGTCAAGCCTGACCTTAAAAACTTCTAAGGAAGGAGATTCCACCACCTCCCTAGGTAACTCCTGGGAGGGGAAAGAGAAAGAGTTCAATTCAATCAAAATGTTTGATTTCAACCTTTTTTAAAAAAAAGAATTTGAATTTTAACCGTTTTAATTATTTTTTTTTTAACAAAAAGTCATTTTGAACCAGAAAAACAGATATTTTTTATTCAGAAATATCAACATGGGATGCCTCAACAGTTGTGAAACTTTTTTCCAAGTTGTTTGCATCAAAACAGACGTTTCCCCACAGGTTTGGTTTTGACAAATTGGTATTTTCCTCCCCCCACCACACACCCTGAAAAGGGGCGGGGGTATAGAAACAGCCCCAATCACCACTGTTTCCTACCCTTAGCACTCCAGAAAAGTTCCCCATCGCAAAGCCGCCTTCTCAGTCTGAGGTGGGGGAATTCACCCTTTTGAAAACATAAGCAAGTAATCCAATGGGGCCCCTGATTATGCAGCATTCCAGTGCCCTGATATTGCAAACCGGGGTTATAAAGTAGCAAGAGGTTATTTTGTACAGTGGGTCGAAATTATTCCCTGAAAATACATTCCTGATGAAAAATGGGCTTTCACTGAAAATTATTATTTGAGTTGTTTTGTGGGAAAAGGTTGTTTTCAATTAATGCCATTGTTTTAGCATGGGAATTTTTGAATTTGAAATGTTTTTCTTTTCTGGTTTTGAAACAGGGTTTGGGCTTTGTTGTTCATTTCTTTTCCATTTTTTCCACACTCTCCCTCCTCCCCCACCTCCCCCTTTTTTTTTCTTTCTTTATCTATTCTGTAACTTTTCAGAACTGTCTCAGCTCTTGCAAAATTTCAAAGTGGCACACTCTTAATTTTTCAGTAACGAAGGGAGAAGATTTTTGGTTTCATACAACTTTTAAATCACTTAAATCATAAGTGGTGCCTTGAAGCGTTTCATTCTATAATTTATTTATGATCACAAAACTATCCCGATTTCATACCACAGTGAATCTAGATGATTGGCAATCAAAAGGTTGTTTTGGTGTGATGCTTTTCAGTCCTTTCCAAAGGATTCATTCCACTATCATTGCCTTTTGAGTCAATTGACTAGATGGCTTTTTTTCCCCTGTAGGGAGTTAGTGTTTTCTGGTGAGTGGGAGTCAGGATGCCTGCGATCTACCCTCAACTTTGCCATCAGCCATTGACTTACTTTGTAACCTGGGGCTCAAATTTTCTAAAGTGACCACTACGTTTGAATGCTGCAGTCTTTGGGAACCCAGCTTCAGGTGCTCAAGTGTGTAAAGATGAGCACCCAAAAACAGAACCATCCAAAATCTGTGGATACCTTAGAAAACTTTCTTTCAACCTCTATGTGCCTCAGTTTATCCAATTGATATACAGGTACAACACCACTATGTCACAAGAGATAGTGTGGACATCAGTTGGTGGGTCCAATCCTCCAGTTGCACTGCATGCTTCACCCCCAGAGATACTGCAGGATCAGGTCCAAGGTAGATACACTGAGGGGGTCTCAGAGGAAAGGTACTATACAAGTAGGAACATACTATTATGAATGACATGGTGGAGTATGGGCATGAATGACATTATCTCCTCTTTCTTTCCATCATCCCCTTACAAGTACTGGGCTTGTTTCTTTATCACCTTGTTCCCCCTCAGTCACATATGCCAGTGCAAAGGGAAGATAAAACGGTACCAGAATGGGGATACCTTGCCTTCACTTTGCATGTTGTGCAAGGTAGTGGGAAATCAGACCCTGGCTTTAGAGTGATATACAGATGTCACTCGCTATCCTGTGCGGAGTTCCCAGGCGACATATCTCTTTTAGCGTCATCCACACATCTCTTTTAGACCCTCTTCACATCACTTACCGCAGGAGATGATCATAATACTGTTCCTGTACTAGAAACCACATCCAGATTGCTGTCACAGGTCTTTCAGGATTATCCAGTTACCAAGCTCTCTGAGTCAAGGGGAAGGATATAGTCTTTGTTCTAGAAAGTTCAAATCTCTCACCCCTGGCTACCTCCTAGCTCCCAGATGTGGGGTCTTGACTACTTATTTCCTTGTATGAGCTACACCTATTACAGAAAATGGTGGGTGAGGAAAAGGAAAGAGGAGGTGTTATTAATCATTGGTGTCTGTTGCGGCTGTGGCAATATAATAATCTTCCTTACAGCACAATACAACATACTTGACCGATGTCGTAAAGCTCAGGTCATATCTGCCTGCCATTAAAATGATTTCTCCTCCAAAGGTACTTGCTACCTTCACAGTCATGTTGAAAACTGTTCACCTCCTGTTCATGTTTATTCACTTTGGTTAACCACATCACCCACTTCTTCCTTTCCTAAGGTAATTCCTGTATGCTTGCTGAGAAAACAATAGCGGGGATGCTGAACTGGCATTCAAGGAGGAAAAACTGCTGCAAATCTTATTCACAAAAATGAGAGATCGTTGACAGGCTTAGATTGTAAAATCTTCTGAGCAGGGACCATCTTTTGGTTGTGAGCTTCTATAACTATGCATTAAAATTAAACTGTAAAATGCATATTAATGTAGATATTCCATGATGGGCCTAGCACAGTAGGGCCCCAAGCACTATTAGGGCACTATGGCAGTACAGACATTATCACAGTGAACACAAGGATGAATGTAACAGGGTGGCTTGCTTTATGGGCTGGAGAATCTGGGGCTAAGCCAACCCTGATTACAGGATGAGCCCCACTTGTGAGTAATCAGGTGGTCCTAGTACACAAGGAACAAGAAGCTGCAATGAAAGGGGGAAGTGCAGGAAACTGCAGCTATGTTTGTAGAGACTGCAGGGAGGGAGCAAGAGGGCTCCTGGAGGGTAGGAGTCAGCAGGTGAAAAGCTCAAGAAGCAGGCAAGAGGGAGGAAAACTCCCCAGGCAAGGAAGCTTGGGAGAGACTCTGTCCAAGCAAAAGGTAGACTGCAAAGGACCATCTGGAAAGTCTGGTGGAATGGGACAAACTCTACGCAGGTGGTGCTGGGAAGCAGAAATACAATCCCCAGGGAGGTGGGGCTCTGTCCCCCTGAAGGTGGGATGAAGACTCTGTGAGTTTGTGTTCTGTTTTTGAAAGACTTGATGTTGTTTTGGACTTCTGTGAGAGAGCCTGAATTAGCGTTTGGGGCCTGGAAGGCCAGTATTCACCTGAGGACTGAACAAACGGGACCTCTTGTGGGAATTGTTTGAATTACCTTTGAACTGTGAGCTCTTCAAGGGCCCCAAGGGAGGGGGAGGGATGGAGAGCGAGTGGGTTGGGAGGCAGCTGCCTGCGTGACAGGGAGTTTATGGGTAAAGCACAGGACTGGGTGCCATACTTGTCTGTGCCACAGACTGCCTGTGTGACCTTGGGCAAATTACTTCATCTCTCTTGCATTTCAGTTTTCCCATCTGTAAAATCAGGAAGATGATACCTATCTCAAAGGGACACTGTGAGGCTAAATTCATTAGCATTTGTAAAGAGCGTGGAAGTAGAGCCACTAAAAAAAATGGTAAAGGTGAGAATTTTTTTTCAACATTTTTGGTAAATTCTGACTTTTTGTCTAACTTTTAGCAAAGTGTTTCCAAAATGGAAAAATTCTGACTAGCTCAAAGGTGCCCCTGCCAATAAAAAGAAAATTACAAAATTTCCTCAAAATTGTATTTTTGAAATTAGACCTTTGGACCAAATATTGTTGAAAAATTGACATTGGGAAAAATTCAACTCGCTCTATGAGGAAGGTTACTTTAATGTTTGTAAAGGTCCTTGGAAGATGATACAGAGAAGTGGGTAGTATTGAAAACGGACAGACTTTTGATTGTGGGCTTAAATTTAAGACTGAGCAAAGCAGGAAAAAATCTGAAATATCAGAAAAACATAAGATAGATTTGTTTAAAAAAATCCTATTCCTGTACATTCTCCACTTTTTTTCACATTTATATAAATGTGCCTGTCGATCTAAGGGTACTTAAAATAAACCATACATTTGTCAGCACTGAACAACTGCCAATCCTGTGTTAGCAACCATAACAATTACTCCGTCCAGCCACCCTCTCGAACACTGCCTCTGAGAAAACAGACAAGATTTGCAATAGCTGTGAAGGTGAACAAGTGTGGGGGGCCTGTCAGATCAAGATGGGGAGGAGAAAATAATTTCTGGAGCTGAGATGCCTTAGTTAATAAAAATTTGCCTCAGTCTAGTTCCTTTCACAACCGGGGAGTAATTAAGCTTCTCAACCCAAGATGTAGAAAAGCATGACTATAAACATAGTGGTGGTGGTGGTATTTTCAAAGTCACTCGGCATTTGCCTAAATTAACTCTGTTTTGGTAGACGTCAAAGATAAAAACCCCCATTGGCTTCAAGGAGGGTAGATACAACCCAGAGCTCCTGAATGCTTTTGAAAATCTCACCTTAAGTGACATCCCAGAGTCACCAGATGAGTAGGTGACAGAGTCAGGAATGGAATCCAGGCATGCGGGCTCTGTTGGTTCTACTCTACTCCCGGAACACACATTCCTTTCTCTATTACTGCAGATGACCTGCAGTGGCTCTCAGCAGTGGAAAGAAAAAAAAAAAAACAAGCCACAGATCCACTGAGAGCAATTTAGTGTTTTCCCCTGAAACATGTAGGATTAAGAAAATATAAATATATTACCGAAAAATTCCTCACTCAGAAGCCACAGTTTTCATGGAAATGTGTTTGAGAGATTTTCAGTCTTTCTGTGGAACGTGGCAGCTTCAGTTTAGTGAACTGTTCCCTTGGAGAGACCAGAGCTTGCAAGGGAGTACTATTCAAGCAATTCCTGTCTGCGAAGCGTGTGCAGCTGCTGAGATAATCCTGCCAGCAGGCTTCGCTTTAAATGAGTGGACTTCTGGCAATTTTTTAAAACATTCTCTTGTGTAAATATTTCCAAAATTTTACTTCTGAGTTAAAATCTTCTTGTAAGCTTTGATTTACCTTGATCCCCCAGGTGTCTAAGCTAATGCTGGAACAGTTATGGATTATGGATGTTGAGTTTGGTGAGTGGGAAAGCCTTTTTACTGTAGCTCAAAAGTACATATGGCAAGGTTTCCAAGGATGATAAATGTATGGGGGGAAAGGACAAAATTACACCTTAATTATACTATCCTTTTAAACACCATCTTCTCTATTTATACTGCATTCACCAGTGTGGTGTCTTAGTTTGTGTGTATCTGTGTGTATATATATATAATTTTAGTGTGTGTGTGTGTATATGTGTGTGTGTGTGTATATATATATATATATATATATATATTTAAAATACCTAGAGCTATTATATGTTCTCTATAAATAGAATGGAAAGGGAAGATAAAGATACAATGTAAGTTAAAAGACAAACTGTAGTATGAAAAATATGAAATTCTAAGGTCAAGGTTTGCATGCAGAAATATTTCTACTTTGATTAAGAATGGGCAGGTGGCAAATTATTTGGGAATTGCCATCACATAATTATAGACTCGATTTGATATATAACATCATTGTGCATTTTTTTCTCCTCTCCCCCATTCATTCCTTTGCAATAAAATAAGTGTGTTTTCATTTTTCAACTATGGTAGAAAGGTTTAGTTACTTGTAACAGGCTGGCAGAGTTTGCTTGACGCACCCGTCCCTCTTAGGAGATGTTGATCCTGTTAAGAAAGGGTTAAGTGGCTTTTGCTGAGTCATTGACAGGTGGCGTGTTAACAGTTATGGATCTAAAAGAAGTGGGAATGACTGTCTGTGGAGGGAGGATTCAGT
Organism: Chelonia mydas; assembly: GCF_015237465.2. NCBI lineage: Eukaryota > Metazoa > Chordata > Testudines > Cheloniidae > Chelonia > Chelonia mydas. Next base: position 8,787,263 of record NC_057859.1, on the reverse strand, counting down.
GTGTGAGTGGAGCAATACTGAGGGAGGAACCCTAAGATGGTTGAAATAGTCTTTGTGTGCCTAAGTTTTCTCATCTGTGAAATGGGGTTTTTCTAGTCTTTATCCAATAAAACAAACCACACAACCACATGGGCACAGTTGGATAATACCTTTTTCTACCTACACATAAATATGCCAGACCTCCCTACATACATACTGCTATTCTGATTTATTTCTGGAGGTTTTTACAACACAGAACATGAGGGCTACTAGAAGGCTCACAAGCTATTTCAAAAATAGTATTCTTCTAGTATATAGCATGTGTTGGTATTACTTGCCTCTGAAAGGGATGTTGAGTGGCTTAATTGATTAATATTTGTTGGAGTTGTCGTGGAAGGTGCTTTAGAAGGGCAATGCGGATCTTTGGGGTAGGGACCTCCTTTTTGTTAAGTTTGCAGAGTGCCTAGCACGGTGGCGCCTAGGTTCTACTTCCATGTGAATAATGAATTGTTGGTTTTCCCCTTGGCCAGTGTTTTTGATATTTGTGTAAGTTTTGTACGGAAGGAATTTTAAAAATTAGATCACTGAACAGCATTCAACACCTTGTAGGATATTAAATCTTCAGCTTAGTTTGAATTAGTCCTTTAGGGTGAAATTCAGTCCTGTGAGACCAGCACAAGGCCCGTGCTCAACTTAAGGCCCATTTTAGCCTTCAAAATAGGATTTAAGTGATTCATTGTGACTTTGTGCTGGCTTTCTGTACAACGGTGAATTTCACCCTGGAAAATTGCCAAATTCTCTAGGCAAGGCTCATTATAGAATGACCATATTTTATTTTAACTATGTATCTATTCTCATACAGCACAATTTTCTGTGTGTCCATTCAGCAGTAACCTTTTGTTATGCATGTGGCAAACAGCGTGCCAAAAAACAAAACAAAAACTGGCAGGAGAAATGGAATTTGTAGGCTCAAGCATTGCGCTCGGTGCAACAGTGCCGTTCCTTGACTCTAATCCAGGTCTAATATTTGTCCAGAGCCATTGGAGAAAAGAAGTTGGAACAAGACAAGTGCTTGTTGGCTGGATGTAAATTCAACCTTTGCAGCTTTTTTGATAAAAGGGAGGAAATCTGTTTATTCATATTTCCATTCAATTCAATGATTCCAGAAATCCCTCCATTCCCTTCACTTTGATGTAGATGTGACTGTCTCCCTGAATGGCTTATTAAATTATACTTGTGAACTTCCAAAGCACTCTCATTAGTGCTAAGTCTATTTTGCCCCAAAGAACCCAGTGGCAATGATATTTTTTTAAAAGGAAATGGAGTAGCTCTTTGAGTATGAGCTTTAGCAATTCTGCAGCTTAGATAGGCAGTTTTACAGCTGATTTTTCTCTAAGGATGCAAGTTAAATTCCCTCTTCTAGAGCACAGCCTATTTTAACCATTTCTGTGATCCAAATACATGGTAAAAGTTAGAGGAAATATGTTTTGTGGGGTTTAGTCCATCACAAACCAGACAGTCGGGTGCCAGGCAGTCAAAATGGATAGGAAGGACAGCTTCCTCCTTGCCAGCTATAAATCTATGCCTAACAAAGTGAGTTGCTTATTTAAACTTCCTTATGTCCTGCTGATCCTGAGCATGGGATGGTGCAGTGAAAATTAGCTGAGAGAGAAGGCTGCACTGTATGTGGTGGTTACAGCTCTTGAGATGTGAAAGGCTCCCACTGACTTCAATGTGCTTTGGTTCAGACCCATAGCTGATGTGAGCTTTTAACAGCTGGACTCTTGAAACTCACTGCTCACCAGAGAGCAGATCCTCAGCTGGTGTAAATGGTCAAAGCTTAGCTGAAAGCTGTGAAAATTGGCATCTACCTCCAGATGTCTCAGGAGGTGTGGGACAGCCTCTGTCCAAGGTGCTGATTGTGCACATGCAGGATGTACTGAAACTTACCATCTCACATAAAGGGTGTGAGTAAATGTTTGTATATATTCTTTCAGACCTTATACGTGTGTGTGTGTGTGTGTGTGTGTGTGTGTGTGTGTGTGTGTACACCACACATATATATGTGTGGTGTACACACACACACACACACACACACACACACACACAGATATATATGACATGTATAATGTCTGAAAGAATATATATATATAGGAGGCATACACACGTATGCTTATGTATAATTTGATTAAATCTGGAGATAAATCCACAGTTGGTGTAAATCAGCATAGCTCCACCTAAAGACTTTTCTGTAAACTAGTGGTGGTAGAGTTTTCACACTGATGCCTGTGCACGAGGATTCAGCAAACACTATAGTGAACACATATGTGCAAGGTCAGACCAATGTGAGAACCATAAGCAAGGTTACATGTGGGACAGCAAATATTCTCCATGATCGTTGCAGGCTGTTGTATCCTTGCTTTGTGCTATTTGCATTTTTCACATAAGGTGTTAACATATCTGTCTTCAGATTGGTTGAAGGTGAGAAATCTGCTGCCAACTTGCTCTGTTGTGCGCTGTTGCTTTCCAGTTGCTGGGGTCAGCCCGACATGCTTTCAAGTTTGTCTTCAGTGTGTCTTTCAGTCATTTGTACCTGGGTGCTTCACTTTAGCTAACCATGAAATATGGCATTGGGTATGAATGAGAAACCCAGACTAAAGTAGCTGAGCTTTTGTTGGTGTGTTTTGAATGTCAGCCATCCAACAATGATTAAGGATTTTGATATTGGGAATCCTGTCCCATGATTTGACCTTGCAGACAGACTGACAGCAGTGCATATGGAACTGACCAAGTTTCCTGATGTGGCAGCAATATGTTGTCTATCTCACCCCTGTATAGAAGTATTCTAAGTACAACAGCCTGATAGACATTTAATTTAGTGCTTATTTTGAGGCCCCTATCATTCCAAAGGGAGTGTGCAGTATTCCAAATGCAGAGTTGGCTTTTGCTTTGCGATGAATAATCTCCTCATCAATTGTGGCATTCTATGATCACGTATTCCCTAGGTAGCAAAACTTCTCCATGGATCTGGAAGGAGCACTGTTGATCTTAATAACTATATAGACATGCACGTCCCCCATTACAGGTTGGACCAGCACTTCAGTTTTCTTTAAGCTAGTTCTGAAACCGAAACTATAGACTACACAAGTGAAGTGATCAGTTTTAAATTGAATGTCATCAGTCACGTGAGCAACTAATGCCCAGTCATCAGCAAACAAAAGCTTAATGAGTAAATCTGCCACGTTTTGTGCGAGTATGGAAACATTGCATTTCAAACAGCTTTCCATCAGTGCGGATCTGAATGAATACTCCTCTGTTAATGTCATGATGTGCATCCATAAGCATAGCCCATTAAAGGATGTGAAAGAGTGTATCCAACCTTGTTGGTTTGATTTCATCAGTAACAGGGAGGGGGTCAACTATCTCTTCGTTTTCACCACTCTGGCCATCATCCCATCATGGAAGGACTCAATGGCAGAAATTTTGCAGGGCATCCAAAGATGAGTGACAGTTTCCAGAGTCCCTCGTGGAGTCAAAAGCTTCATCTAAGTTGACTAACATCATATAAACACCACAGATTTACTCTTGGTGCTTTTCCTGAAGCTGATGTACTGTGACGATAATGTCTGTCGTGCCCCATCCACACTGAGACTCAGGGAGGATGGTTTCCACAAGAGAGGTGTGTTAAGTCTGTTTAGTATGATCCATGCAAAATTTTCCCCAGCAACAGAGAGTAGAAAAATGCCACAGTAACTGTCACAGCTTGTCCTATCACCCTTATGGTTTATAGAATGTTGAAATCCTGTGGCACTGACTTTTGCTCCCAGATGATGCAGAAGAGCCATGTGACATGTAACGTGATCGCCACCGTGCTTATAGATCACTGCTGGAATGCCATCCATTTCAGGAGCTTTTGCTTAGGACATCTGCTTGTTTGATGTTTGTATACGGTGCTTTAAACCTTCAGCGCACTTGCAGGCATTAAGGACCTGATTCACCTATCGCTTTGATTATCGACCAGTGTAATTTAATAGGCATCAGTGAAATTACTCCTTATTGACATCTAGCATGAGAGAAAGGAGAATCAGCCCTAATTATTTAATCCTGGCAATGCTGCCATGAGATAGGTAAATATTAATCCCTTTCTTCCTTGATCTGACAAATTCCAGTTTTGTTAAATGTCCAGACACGCTACAAATCTCAGCTATTTTGCTGGGCATTTGGGAAAAGGCATGCTGAACTGGTGGGGTACAAAGTATAGATTCTGAGATGATGATGCTATAATGTGATGGGTGGTTTCACTGTTGAGAAATAGTGTTCCATAAACATTCAGTGCTAAATGTTAGATGCTGAAACTTAAATGGAGTCTGAGAAACTGAGACAAATCCTGTGTCTACACTGTGACGGAGGGTGCGATTGCATGTCAGCTACTCACACCTATGCCAGCTTTAATCTAGTTAGTATACTAAAATATAAGAAGCAGTGGTTTAGGCTTCGGTGTGAATTATACAAGCATGGAAGGAACCTGGGTGTGTACTCGCATTGCTAGTCCGTACTGAAGCCTGTGTTACATTTTCACTGTTCTTGCTTGCTTGTTAGTGAGATGAAAGCTGGGGCAGGTATGCATACCTGAGCTGCAAGTTGCAGCTTTGATTATAGTGTAGAAACACCCAAAGAATCTAAAATTGTTTTCTGGAGTCCACCCACATAACCAGTGTCAGCCAAGATTAAAACTCCCGGCGTCCAGTCCTATGGTCAGATCAGTAGACTACAGAACAGACTTTCAGAGATGCTGAATATCTGTACTTTAGTAGGAGGTGTGGGTGCTGCTTGGCACCACTGAGAATCAGGCTCCAAAGCTATCTCTAGAAAGATTTGGAGACCAGTTATTTTGTGTCACTGATGGCATCGAAATATAACTACAGAATCATTGGAATGTAGGGCTGGAAGGGACCGTGAAGTCATCAAGTCCAGTCCCCTGCACTGTGGCAGAGCCAAGTAAACCTACACCATCCCTGACAGGTGTTTGTCCAACCTGTTCTTAAAAATCTCCAGTGATATATTCCACAACCTCCCATGGAAGCCTATTCCAGAGCTTAACTACCCTTATAGTTAGAAAGATTTTCCTAGTATCTAATCTAAATCTCCCTGGCTGCTGATTTAAGTCCATTACTTCTTGTCCTACTTTCAGTGGACACGGGGAACAATTTGTCACCATCTTCTTTATAAGAGCTGTTAACATATTTGAAGACTGTTATCTATCTCCCCTCAGTCATCTTTTCTCAAGAGGAAACATGCCCATATTTTTTTTTAACCTTTACACGTAGGTCAGGTTTTCTAAACTGTTTATTGTTTTTGTTGCTCTCTTCTGGACTCTCTCCAATTTGTTCTAAACTGTAGTGCCCAGAACTGGACACAGTACTCCAGCTGAGGCGTCACCAATGATGAGTAGAGTGGGACAATCACCTCCCTTTTCTTATATACGACACTCCTGTTAATACACCCCAGAATAATGATAGCCAATTTCCTAGCTGCGTTTCATTTCTGAATCATGTTCATTCATGAGCCACTCTAACCCCAGATCCTTTTCAGCAGGCCTACCAACTAACCAGTTATTTCTCATTTTATAGTTGTACATTTGATTTTTTTTCCTTTGGGAAGTGAAGTACTTTGCACTTGTTTTTATTGAATTTCATCTTGTTGAACTCAGACCAATTCTCCAATTTGTCAAGGTCATTTTAAATTCTAATCCTGTCCTCCAAAGTACTAACAACCCCTCCCAACTTGGTGTCCTCTTCAGATTTTATAAGCATACTCTCTACTCCATTATTGAAGTCATTAATGAAAATATTGACTAGTACCAGAACTTGGACTGACCCCTGCTGGACCTCACTAGATATGCCTTTCCAATTAGACAGTGAACCATTGATGATTACTCTTTGAATACAGTCTTTCAACCAGTTGTGCATCCACCTTATAGCAATTTTCACCTAGAACACATTTCCCTTGTCTCTTATGAAAATGTCATGTGGGACTATGTAAAAAGCCTTATTAATATCAAGATATGTCACCTCTACTGCTTTCCCCCCTATCCACTAGGCTAGTAACTCTGTTCAAGAAAGAAATTAGGCTGGTTTGGCATGATTTGCCCTTAGCAAATCCATGCTGGTTCTTCTTTATAATCTTCTTATCATTCAGGTGTTTAGAAATTAATTATTTATCATTTGTTCCATTATCTTTCCAGCTGTTGAAGTTAGACTGACTGCTTTATTATTCCCTCTTTATTACCCTTTTTTAAAGATCGGTGGTGTGTTTGCCCCTCTCCTGTTTTCTGGGACCTCACCCATCCTCCAGGAGTTCTCAAAGATAATTGCTAACAGTTCTGAGATTGCTCCAGTCAGTTCAAGTACCCTAGAATGAATTTAATCAGGCCCTGCTGACTTGAATACATCTAAATATTCTATATAATGAGACTGAGGACAGACATATACACATACAATGTCACATTTAGGTGAAGTTATTTGCTATGAAACGCTGAAGTTTTGACGGGTGACATGCTAAATGTTTTGTCACGGTGCTTAAGAGCAATAAAAGAAACCAAACCAAAATAAAATTGAGAGGCTAAAGCATCAAATATGTACTGAAGGAGAAAATGTATTCTAGCACTGTATGCAGGACTATTGCATAAGGCCATATTTGGAATGCTATGTGAAGGCCAGACTACCTCATTATCAAGAGGACATTACAGAAGTAGAAATGGCAGTGCAGATAGAGGGCAATCCAAATGATACAGGGAACTTGCTTATCTGACTTTAGTCACAAATGATTAGAGTAGCCAGCTCCGTATTTGGGAAAGATTAAAAGAGGATCTAATGGAGGTATATGCAGTTCTGAGTAGAATATAGAGGTGAGATGTTTTCTGCTGATGCGAGTGTCAAATACAGGAATTGGGGACATGATAGTAGAAGCAAGTGCTGTGTGCTAACTGTGCAAGTCCTCCTCCATTTGGCAAGGTGTAAGGTTCTTTTGTGCCCGTGAATCCTTGCAGTAGCCATGCATGCGGTTGTTAGTGGAACGGCTGGGAGTAGGATCTATGCTCCATGGAGGTGTGTTGGCTCTGAATATAGTGGCCTGGTGTAGAGTATTGGAGAGAGGAGCAAGGGAAAAGGAAATCAGCCTCTTGGAATCAGTTGTATAATCCACGATGGCTCCTGTGATTACAGAGCCAACAACTATGGGTCATGGATGGAGCTCACACACCCTATGCCTCTTGCTCAAGAGAAGATTTCAGTGTGATTCTCTAAGCTCAGGAAGTCTTTTATCAAAATATCTTTTTTGTTGTCTTCAGTGGCGACTTGAAATTGCAGAGTTTTTCTCCCCCCGGATTTTCTCTGTTCTTAGCAACCGCGCTACTCTCAAAGACTTTAGGGCAATAAAGCCAACTTGCCAATGATCTCATGAGCATGGCTTTATTTAGAACATGTTAATGTTAGCGTTCTCCAACTCTATCTGCAATGTAAAAGGATCCGCTGGTGTTACAGTACATACAGTCCCGAAGTACTGACAACATTATAGAAGAAATGTTGTGCCAGTCTCCTTTAACACAGAACTTTCTAAAGTGCGGCTTGTGGCTCAGTGGTAGTCTATGGAGGGCTGGCTGCTCATTTCATACCAACTCCTCTTCCTTATTTTCAGCAGCTAAACTTCATTACAAGAGAGCTAACCATACATTAGGTACTTTGCTTATGTTTCTCTTCCACATAAGCAATTGTTTTAGTTACCATGGGGAAGTTGCTTGATCACCAGTGAAAGCAGTGTGAAAGATTGTGAGGGGGAGAGGACAGAGCAGGGGAATGAGGAATGACATAAGCAAGGTGTCCTGGAGCTCAAGCTCTCTAAAATGGGGTCCATGCTATAGAAAAGACCAAAAGCCCATGCTCAAATATATGCAAAGACAAAGCTTTTAAGTTACGGTAAAATGGGAATGGGCCCACCAGCCAAGTAAAAATGAGAATCCACTGAACAAAATTTAAATGGAACCTTTTATCAAGTTCTGGGTTATTCAGAACCCCCTCTCCACACAGCCCCCAATTTTCCTTTCTCCCACCTTCATATCCCTTCTCTGGAACTAGAAGTGAAAGCACCATGGCAAATGTCTGTTCCGGTGTGGACCAGAGGCAAAGAACTGGAAAATTCCTGTGGAGAACTTTTTCTTGCAAGATTTCTATCCCAGCTTTGGAAACCAAAAGCTACTAATATTGTCAGTCATGGATGGGCTAGACATCTCTGCCCTGACGTGTTCCAGCCTCCTGCTACATTTGGGGAAAGTATTTCCTACTGGGGTTAAATTTTTGAAAAATCCACTATTTGGAGGCTGATCTGTGCACTGAAATGCTGTTATTTTTATTGTTGTTCTGTTAATTGGTAATATCAGACATGTCAATACAACAGCCACAATTTGGGCACCATTGTGCTCAGCATTGTACAAACATAGTTATTATTTAACATTTATATTGTGCTAGCACCTAGAGGTCAACAGGTCGGGGCTCCAGAATGCTAGAAAATAATAATCCCTGCTTTATAATCTAAATAAAGTAGCCCTGCTGGAGATGAATTAGAAAGATATTGGGTATAGTGCAGGTAAGAATGCAAGGCAATTACGTATGTGGCTCTGCAGTCTATTTCTTGGATTCAGAAATAAAATAATTGGTTTCATAAATAGCATTCCTCCATAAATATGGCATATTTGTTTGTTGCCAAAAGTGGCAAAGATCTGAAACTGGAGGAATTATTTGTTATATTTAAGCTTGGAAGGATTAAATTTTTATTGGTAAATGTCAGCTTCCCTGTACACACACTGTGACAGGGTCGGGCCAGATGGCTACAGGAGAATAATAGAAGGCAGATATATTAGCCCCAGGCTAAGTAGGTCCCTTTTCCCTGGGTAAGGAAACAGGGAAGGTTCCAGAACAATGAGGAACTTTCTGGAAACAATTAAGGCAGACAGGCCGATTAGAATACCTGCAGCCAATCAAGAAGCTGCTAGAATCAATTAAGGCAGGCTAATCAGGGCACCTGGGTTTGAAAAGGAGCTCACTTCAGTTTGTGGCGTGTGCGAGGAGCTGAGAGTGAGAAGGCATACTACTGGAAGACTGAGAAGTACAAGCATTATCAGACATCAGGAGGAAGGTCCTGTGATGAGAATAAAGAAGGTGTTGGGAGGAGGCCATGGGGAAGTAGCCCTGGGAGTTGTAGCTGTCACACAGCTGTTCCAGGAGCCACTGTAGACAGCTGCAATCCACAGGGCCCTGGGCTGGAACCCAGAGTAGAGGGCGGGCCGGGGTTCCCCCCATCCCTCCATCCCCACAACTCCCTACTTGATACCGGAGGAGTTGAACTGGACTATGGGTTCCACCAGAGGGGAAGGTCTCTGGCCTGTTCCCCGATCCACTAGGTTGATCAGCAGAGACTGCGGGGATTATTGTTCTTCCTTTCGCCATGCTGGCCAGTGATGAGGCTAACTGAGTGAACGGCAGATTTGAGCCACAAAAGTGGCTAAACTGTGGGTTGCCGTGAACCTCTGAGGCGAGAAAATCCGCCAATAAGCGCAGGAGCCACCAAGGCAGAGGAGGAACTTTGTCACAACACACAGACAAAAACCTAAAAAAAAACTTCCATTGAAGATCAGAATTTACAGATAAGAAAAATGCTGATTGATAATTTATTAGACTTTGATTTAAGAGTGTTTGCACATTTTGCCATCTGATGGTGGCCATTTGGGTGCTAACAGTTTTAAGCTTTAACTTTTTGAATCTCAACATCTCCTGTCATTAAAGAGTTAACTTCCCCTGGCCGCAACTGTGCAACCCTCCATATTATTTTCCTATTTCTCAGACCAATGCCCTCTGTGGGGAGTGTGGGTTGGGGTGGAGGGCGGGTGTCAGCTAGACAAAGATGGTATTTCACAGAAAAATGAGAGGGAAGCATGATTGACTTGGCTATAAATGATGCCATTGATGAACGTACATTTTTGCCATTTTATTTATAAGCAGCCGGTCTGAAAAGAGAATCCAGGGACCTTGTAAAATCTCAGCATCATCAGTTATTGTGCAGCTATTTAAAGTTAATAGCACAATTAGGCAGCAAGAGGAATTGATTTCAGTGTTTGGTATGAACAGGAAGCAAATGGCTGAGCACTGTTGAGCTTAAGGCAGTGCTGGGCAATACTTCATGGACAGGCTGATAATCAGAGTAAATTATGGCCCCATTCAGCCCTAGCTACAGGGACAAAGAGAACTTAAAATCCAAGCATGTTCTAGAAGTTTCTCCTCATGAGTTGAGCATCATTTTTGGAAGATTTATGAGATTCTTAGACTCCGAAGCGGAATGTACTGCAAACGTCTTAAGGGGGTGGCTAACAGCTTGTAACAAATCTCCCGGCAGAGTGAGTGCTGGTTTGACCCAGGCACTGGAGAATGGCTGCGAACAAATTTAGAATGTTCATTACACTGCCATAGGCTCAGATGCGTTTCTATTGCAGTAGAAGTCACATGGTCCTTGGGGCCATCTAGACGCACAGCTCAGGCATTTTCTCCCCCACTTCCCATTGCGGCATGGCAGCATAAAAGAGATTCTGAACCTGTTATCCCTTGCCACCACACAAGCCTGTAAATGCTAGACCTGCCCCAGCCCCAGGAACTCATGAGCTACCTTACCCTGATTAACCTCATGTACTGTCCATGCCATTTGGAGATGAGTATATCCTGGGTTTACTAGTGTATGCTGTGTATTAAACTTGCACGCTTATAAAGGCTGAAATTCTTCCAAATACATAGAATGGCTCTGAATTGTCAAGGCATGGTTTGATAGTGGTGCATGGAATTAGAACACAAAGGAGAAGAGATGCTATCAACTTGCATGTAATTCCAGCCAGCAAGACTTGACTTTTTACTTTAGTGAGCAAAAGGATGGTGACCATTTCTCGGGGCATTTATATCTTTTTATAGTTACTTTAGTGTCTGTCCTAGCTAAATGTATGTCCTCGCTAAATGTTACTTTAGTGTCTGTCCTAGCTAAATGTCTGTCCTAGCTAAAAGTCACCATCATTTTTAGAGGTCAATACCTGACCACCTATACTTCGTCCTATAGCCTAACATCCTATCTGTGATTTTTGCTCAGTTCCAGCTATTCTGATGTGATTTTGGGAAGTAGACTTGCTTATGTAATGACCGTGCAGTCGGTAACAGAATAAACTTACTGACTTAACTGTGGGTTTGTTGTATAAATTATTACAATATTTTTTGTTTGTGGTGTTTCGTAATTGCTAGTAATTCGGTGGAAAATCCCTGTGTACACAAATCCAGTTTAATTTAAATAGCTTTAGTGATACTCAGTGGTAGCTGATGACAGAACGAGGAGTAATGGTCTCAAGTTGCAGTGGAGGAGGTTTAGGTTGGATATTAGGAAAAACTTTTTCACTAGGAAGGTGGTGAAACACTGGAATGCGTTACCTAGGGAGGTGGTGGAATCTCCTTCCTTAGATATTTTTAAGGTCAGGCTTGACAAAGCCCTGGCTGGGATGATTTAGTTGGGGATTGGTCCTGCTTTGAGCAGGAGGTTGGACTAGATGACCTCCTGAGGTCCCTTCCAACCCTGATATTCTGTGATTCTATACAAGTGTCTTAATGAGATGTCCAGTTTGGCATTTAGCCGTATACATTTGGCATTTGCTAGATCAGTGCAAATCCTTCCAAGCTTGGGCTGAAAAAGGTTTGCTGGTTTTATTTATTTTTCATCAGAATGGCAAATGGCAGCAAAATATAGTGCTGGGATCCAGCAGCCCAAAGTTCAGGATGTTCTGACTCACTGGTTAAGTTTGGCCAGTTGCAGGGATAGGAGACAGCAGTAACATTCAGCCTGGGATCCAGCTTTGAATTCCAAACTGCCCTAGAGTTGAGGAGTGCTTGGATCCGGACCTACAAAAGCATTTCTCAGCAGCCTGTGGACCTTGACTGCTATGTCCCTTGTGGTAGAGAATAGACAGTACCTGATGTAATGGGTTTGAAGAAGATTCTTTAATGAGGCTGCTGGACACAGACTGACCCTGTGTAGCTTGTTTTAGCTCTCTCTAGCTCCCATGACTAAACATGAACTCTGCTGCCTAGGGTCATCATCACACTGTGCTTCCCAGTGTCTGCGCAGTCATGCTATGGGTTGATGACTACATTACACTGAAGTTCAGCTTTGAATGGAACCCAGTTTTTTCACAGGGTGGAATCTCATTATGAAGCAGTAAGCCTGGTGTGTTTGTGTTTGCAGAGCTTAGCTGGAGCCAGAAGCAGACTAGTGATATGTTATATTTCCCCAATGTATCTTGAACCTTATAAATGCCACAGTTGACATACTCTGGCAAGCTGCCACCTTAAAATGTTTGCATATCTCCAGGTGAAACAAAAAGAACCTCTGCAGATTGACACATCAGAAAGAAATTCACAAAACACTAATTCTCTGCTGCCCTGCTACTTGTGTATATATTTTACCTGTGTAAAGTGAGCACAAAGTGGGTGTAAAATGCTGTCAGATGAGAATATTAGGAATCTGTACATATTTACATGATGACACAAATAGCAGGGCAAGGCAGAATGAGGTCCTAGAATAGCTGCTGCTTTTCCATTCTCTTTCATTTTAATAATAATAATAGGTAGCACTTATAGCGACACTTCCAATGATAGACTTTGCAAAGGTGGATAAAGTATTGTTACCCCAGTTTTGCAGAACAGGTAACTGAAGCACAGACATATAGGTGACTCATATAGGTGTTAGACAGGTGAGTCCAAGACACAGTAGGGACCCAAGGACAGATTAAGAAAGGTATTTAGATGCCTAAAGATGTAGATAAGCACCTACTAGAATTTACAAAAGCACATAAGTAGGTTAGGCTCCTAACTCCCATTTGAAGTTAATGGGAGTTAGGCACTTATGCATTTGCATGTGAGCTCCCAGTGACATGCTGTGGAAAAAAGGGCTAATATGATCCTTGGATGCATAAACAGGGGGATATTGAGTAGGAGTAGAGAGCTTCTATTGCCTTTGCGTTTTGGCACTGGTATGACTACTGCTGGAATAATCTATCCAGTTCTGGTGCCCGCATTTCCGGAAGGATGTTGGGAAAAATTGGAGCTCAATCTGTTTAGCTTAACAAACAGAAGTTTAAAGGGTGACTTGACCACAATTTATCAGTACCTACATGGGGAACAGAAGTTTGATAATTGATGGCTCTTCAGTGTAGCAGTCAAAGGAATAATGAGAACCAATGGCTAGAAGTAGAAGCTAGATCCGTTCAGATTAGGAATGAGGTGTGAACGTTTAACAGTGAGGGTAATTAAATCATGGGAACAATTTACACAGGGTTGTGGTGGATTCTCCATCACTGGAAATGTTGAAATTTAGATCAGATGTTTTTTTCTAAATGATCTGGTCTAGGAGTACTTGGGCAAAGGCCTACGGCCTGTGTTATCCAAGAGGTCAGATAAGACAATCGATGGTTCTTTCTGACCGTAATATCTATGAATCTTGGTAAATCTGGCCATAAGTATCTGGTATAGAATCTTCCCTTCTAGTGTTAGTCTGATTAAATTCTGCAATACCCTTTCCATCTAAAGATAAAATAATTACCCATGTTTTTGGAGTGTAACTGGGAAAATTTGTTCAGCTGAGCAGTCGCAAGGAGACTTAGCAAATTCACTACATCATCTTTCCACAGTACCTGGAACCTTTTCTTTTTTTTCTTGCTAAGGCCTTTTTTACAGTTACTGTCAACATTCCCAGTTGAACTGAATAATTTACCCTTTTAAACTGACAGCAGCTGTCATTATAAAAATTGCAGGGCCAAGTTTGACAGTATTCACACAATAGGGGGAACTTAAACTTTTAACAGGCTTTGAGAAAGCCCAGACTTTTCAGCACATCTTGTCAGTCTGTACATGAGCTCATCTCTGCCTTGTGAAAACTTGGCAGATTAGAAGATTATATCTGACAGATTTGAAACAGCATTGATGACATTCTCCAACAATAATATCTCTGTGAAAGGATGGGGAGGGAGACATAATGAAAAATCATCTTTGGAAATTTGGTGAGCACTTTACAAATTGAAGGATGCTCCATGATCATAAGAACATAAGAACGGCCATACTGGGTCAGACCAAAGATCAATCCAGCCTAGGATACTGTCTTCCGACAGTGGCCAATGCCAGATACCCCAGGGAGAATGAACAGAACAGGTAATCATCAAGTGATCCATCCCCTGTTGCCCATTCCCATCCTCTGGCAAACAGAGGCTAGGGACACCATCCTGGCTAACAAAGCAGATAAGTTCTTTTTTGAACCCTGTTATAGTCTTGGCTTTGGTCATGGCTAACTATTTATCATTCATTCTGCTCAGGGTGGGTGTATATCCAAGATGGTTAATAAGGTGGAGACGACTCCTGATTTCCACTGGAAACAAAGCATTTCTCAGGTTTTCAGGCTTCTTGCTTTTCAAGAACCCGTGTGCCCTTCATACTCATCAGTGGCTAGGATTTGAAAGTAAGCATTAGCAGGGGCACATGTCTGTGGCAAGTGTAATATGGTACTAGGGTACGTCTGGCAGCCTGAGCCGTCTGACACAGTGAACAGTCAAATAGAAACTGAAGTCATTACACTAGCGCAGAGTGTGTTTGACTGCCATGCCTAGCCGTCATTGTGTGTTTGCTTTTCCTTTTGTCAAGGTTAGTGTCATAACTACTGTTGTCTGCTACACGGTATTGATTTGTTTTGCAGAACGTTACGGAGCTGTTCTTCTGTCTGAGCTGGCTGAATAATGACAAAAACAAATATACTCTCAAATCAACAGCTCTAATTTTGATTCACTGTTGTTCAAGGGGGTTACTTGTTTGTGGATATCAATATGGGTTGTACACATGAATATAAAGTCGCTGGGGCTAGCTGATTAATGCAAAGGGCAGCAGTTGGCCTAGTGAAATCAATGCATCCATTATTGGAACTGCTGGAAAAAAATCTCAGTATTTTAAAAATGTGGATTTTTTTCATTTCACATTTTTTTTTTCCAAAAATTGAAATTGGATGGTCAAGAACAATGTATCTGTCATGTGGTCAACGTGACTGGCCAATGCTATGAAATGTACTCAATGTACTGGGTGTCAAGCTCAGTTTGAGATCCTCCAATCCAAACACGGTGCTTATTAAACCCATTGGGCTATATTGTTCCCTGAGGCATAGCCCTGATCAAGGCATCACCTGCACCTCCCCAAGCGGAACCTCCAAGGGCACGGTGACTCAGGGTATGTCTACGTTGCAATTGAAGGTAGAATTGCAGGTTACGTAGATATACCTGTCCTGGCTTTAATCTAGCTAGCATGGCTAGCGATAGTGGCAAAGTTGCAACAGCATGGATCCTGGTGCAGGCTAACAAGGCAAGTAATACCCAGGGTTCTGGGCGGCCTTGCAGAGCCTGTGCTGCTGCAGTTTCTCTGCTCTTTTTAGCAGTGCTGGCTAGATTAACGCTTGCCTGGGTACGCTTATTTGAGCTGCAGTCACACCTCTGATACAATGCAGGCGTACCCTGCACACCCGAGTCCGAATTCCTGCCCTGCTTCCATGTACCAGCAGCAAACTAGTTGCTCTCCATGCCATTTGAACTATACTAGCCTGCAAGTGTCAGGCTGGAGACAAGGTTCTGCCCAGTGGCTGCCCCCTTCTCCAAGGAGGGAATAAGTAGGCACTCAGCCCTTCTTAATCCTGATTGTGGAACCCGCCGGTGAGTGTGTTGCAGATCCTCCTCTGTCCTTGCTCCATTAGGGGCTGAAAGGGGCACTTCCAAAGCTAAAAGCATGAGTTGCTACGGCTTGAGCTCGGGTTGTAACAGACTCCGGTCCTCTGCAGATTATGCACAGGGAAAGACCTGTAACACGCACACAGCCTGAAATCCATATGCCTGGAGTTAAGGAATTAAACTTCTGTCCTGTATTGGGTTAAGATCTGAACTAGAATCCTGAGTCATAAGAATTTCACACTAATAAAGTGCTTCAATTTATTTGGACTTTCAGTCTTTTTTAGTAGGCCTGTCACCCTTTTTTTTTTCCTGGCGTAAAATAAAGAAACCGTCAGCAGCTCTATCTGAACTAATGCAGTAGATCACGATAACTGTTCTCCATAGTATGAAGCACACTGTCAGTGCTAAACCAATAATATGATAATAGATATACTAGCTTTCTGTTTTATTTCTTTTGCTTCTCCCTTCTCTTCCAGCTTAGCCTGCAAGAAACCTAACCAAACCACCATCCCATTCCCCAAAGTTACGGGGTGGGGGGTGCTTATTCTTCTTGCAGTCTAAGTTGTTGGCTACAGTTGTGAGCCTCTACAAAATCTCTGTGTGTTTCAGTATCTGAGGCTTTCCCTGTCGCTTAGGTCACTTTAGGTAAGGATGTATCCAAAGTTTATGGTAATGCCAGTGAGTTTCTGAGGAATTCTGGCCCTTTCTGACTTGAAGTAAAAGAGAACTTGTTTCTTGTGTTCAGATCTTAATGGGAGGGATTTTCAAAATCACTTAGTGTTGACCAAACTCTGCTCCTGTTGAAACCATCCCAACCAATGAGTATTCAGTTATTTCTCCTGATTCACATCCAGGTGGCAGAACAGAGAGGCTGGTAATGACTGAATGTAGCTTCCATCTCTTAACTTTCCAATGGGCTGTGAGCTAGTAGTGGGTCTCGGTCTGTTTCTGATGGAGTGCACCAAGAATATCACTGCAGTTCACACTAGTTGAACTAAGATTGTTAGTTGCTATGATACTAACTTTTCTACACATTTTATCTGGGCTGGGTTGGTACCACTTATCTGGACTGGAAGGGCTTATGACCCCTGACCATCTCCTGAGCTATCCAGTGCTGTTTGTTTTCCTCGAAATCTTTTTGTGAAGCATTCCACGTCTTTTTTTTTTTTTAAATAAGTCATTGGTTCTCCAACAAAACTTTGTATCACTGCCACAATAATGTGCCCATGAGTTTGCCACCAATTAATGTGGTAGTCCAATGGAAGCAATGAAAACTGAACATAGGAATAGCAGCATGGGCCCCTCGAATTGTAAAAACAAGTCAAAGGCCATTAAGCATCTAAAGGCTGGTCTACAGACAGTTTACGTATCGCATAACTATGCCAGGCATAGACCGTCACCAGGATGCCGTTATACCAGTATAAAGGAACTAATACCAATATGAGAAAAGGATGCTCCATGGTCATAAGACCATGTTATTCCTGTCTTATAAGACCAAGTTATTCCTGTATGAGAAGGAGAATAAGCTCTAGCAGTGAAAAGCCCCTTTATAATGGTACTGTGTCCGTATACGGGAGTAGTATCACTTTACCGACATAATTATAGCAGTACAACTTTTGTGCATAGACGAGTCTTAATCCATTCATAGCTCTTCATTCCCTCATATAGTGAAAGCAGTACAGTCAAAACTCAGATACCAGTATAGTTAAAGCAGTGCAATTCTACTGTATAGACAAGGCTTAATTCACTTGTGATGAACAGTAGCTCTGTTAAGTTCCATAACTGCATTCACAAGACAAAGCAAAAAACCACTTTCAGACATTTGATTCTTCCAGAGCTTCGGGTTAAAAATATCTTGCAAAATAAGTGGGGGGAGGTGAGACCTGGGCTACATTAATACATCTCCTAAAAACTTTGCCAAAAAGAGTGGCAGATAGGTTATTACACACAAGGCAGGGTGGTAAGAAGACATGTAAGTGCTATTTATTTATGTAATGATATTTTTGGACTGCCAAAGGGCTTATGCATTCAGCAATGATTAATCCTGCGGGGTGGGGGGGCGGAGAGGAGGGATTTTGTAACATTATGGAATGGAATCAGTGAAGCAAGAACCACCTTAGTTCAACGGGATGATTATCCTTTTAAAAGCAACTTGTTGCTCAAAATTTGGGACCTGGTCCAGCAAACCACTTTGGCGGGTGCTCCAAATTAAGCAGACACTGTTCCACTGAAGTAAATGTAACTACTTATGTGCTTAAAGTTAAGCATATGTCTAAATGCTTTGCTGGATCCAGGGTCTTGAAGCCTTAACCTTACTTTTCCTCGTCTTGCAATAATACGTCTCCTTGATAACCCTGCAGATGCCCTTGGTAACTCATTAACAACACTGGGCGTTTTTTGTTTGGCAGCAAAGTAGGGATTTTTCCCTCCACTGGATAAAACGTGTTGCTTTCATTCCTGGAGTGCCGCTCTCCTTTATATTGTTAGAAGTGAAACTCAACCCTGTCCGGAGAGCTAGCATGAAGCCTCTGAACAGCCTAAGCCCTATTTCAAGCCCTATATTTCTGCCTACCCAGTCTAGTACTCTTCATCACTCCCTTACGGAAAAGCCCTATCGAATTGAATCAAAAACCTTTCTACTGAGGTTTTTTGAACCACCCAGTAGAATATAATAGAGAATTATATGCCTGCAATATAATGTAATATAGGATGCTCAATTATGGAGCAACTCCATACTTTAATTTGTGTTGATAGATGCGTATGTATGCCTGTGTGTAGATATAGCCTCTGTCTCCCCTTTCTCCTCTGCTTCAAACACACATTACTTGTCTTTGTTTGGAAGGTCCTTCGTGGCCTGTCCCTACCTGACTCATCTTTCATAGGCCGTTGAGATGTCTGCTCCTGACTCTACTCCACCAAGGATACCAGCTTTTATTATCCACTTTCAAACAAGTACCTTTGTGCCTTCTCCTATCCTGTCCCTCCGGCTTTGGAGAGCAGATTCCCATAGATCGCTTCAAAGCCACCTCATTGTCCTCCTTCAAATCCCTCCCAAACTCGTCTCTGCCCTGATGCATACAGAGGATAGATGACAATAGTTAGACAGCTGGTGAACCCACTGACCAATATTGCCTCATTATTTCTTGTGCTTCCACCATCTCATTGTTGTCACTGTTGTGTCCTGTCTTCTAATTAGATTGTGCCTGCCCATAAAGATCATAGTCTTTTTGTGTTTGTACATTATGTACATTGGAATGGGGCCTTGTGTGTATTTGTAGAAATAAACATGAAAAGATCATTCTCTAGTGAATTCTGTTCACAGAATTCACAGAACCTCCTATGAACTCTAACCAGTGTACCACACTCTCCCTTGTCCGTCCTGAGTTCAAAAGGAAAACATTATCTTCAGAATGCTACTGGAGTGTGACATGCTACGTCAGTCCCTCTGGTGTTCTAAGGGTACTTCTACACAGCCCATGGCAGCGAGCATCTGAGCCTAGATTGACAGACTCGGGCTCGTACTACTGCGGTAAAAGTAGCTGTGTAGATGTTGTGGCTTGGGCTGAGGCTCAAGCTCTCAAGCTCATCCCCCACCCTAAGTCACAGAGTCTGAGCTTCAGCTCAAGCCATAATGCTTACGCAGCTATTTTTAGTATGGTAGCATGAGCCTGCATCTGTTGACCCAGGCTCAGAGGCTCACTGCCAGGGAGGGCCACTTGTTGTGTTGATGTACCTTACGTGGGCAGTGGTAGTTCTTAGCTTGTATTTGGCTTAATTTCAGCGGACACACGATTGATTATATTTTGTGCTGCCAAATCCCTCCTGCTCTGAATTTCATTTTCGGCAAGACGGTCGTTTCCTTCCTTCAGATTGTTTAATTGAAGCATTGGACAAGGGGATGTGTGTGTTGGGGTAGCAAGGTTGTGTGAGTGTGTGTTGTTGAACTAACCGTGTGGGCACGTGTTTGCAAAAAGAGGTTCGCACCCAATGTTCAAACATGTTGAGCTCATGGAAAAGATGTCCCCTTCTTCTGGATCTCTTAAAACTGACCCCAGTTTTGGGTGCTGAGTAGAGCTGGCTGGGAATTTTGCAATGAATTATTTTTTAATCAAAAAAATCTTTTTGTGAATCCCCAAGCTGTTAGTGAAACAGGGCTGGTTTTGACAAATCTCCCAACTCAATTTTTTTTTTTTTTTTGGGAGGGGGGAGATTTGATATCAAAATGTCCCCTTTTGACATTTTCTAAATGAAATGCTTTGGGGGGCTGTCAAAATCGTAGTAAATTTGGACTAAAGTGGGGGGAAGTCAAAATCAAAATAAAACATTTTGACGTTATTGAACAGTAAGTTTCATCTGACCCAATTCTTTTTGAAACATGAAAATTGTTGAGATTTCAACTTTGTCCCAATTTGAGTTGGAGAAAAATTCTCTCGGGATGGGACGTCCAGTTCCTGCCCAGATCTAGAGGTGAGCTCTTCTTAAAAATGTGGCCCTTTGTGTTGTGCAGAAGGCCTTTCAGTTTATTGAGGTTTGGGAGTGTCATCCTATTCATAGGTACCATTGTTATGACGCTTCCTCCACCAAGTGCAGGAATATGTTATTTTGGGAATCCATTTGAGGGGAAGGAAATACCAGTAACTTCCCCTCTCTTAGCCCTGATTCCCCTAGATCTTTGAGGGGGCCACTGTTTAGACTATTTGTCTCCATTTGTGATCACCAAGGGAGCAGCCAGTGGGAGCCAATGCTCTCAAATCTCAAAAGGTCATTGTGGAGAAGCAGGAGTAGCTTGAGAAATCCTCATGCTTCAGGACAACTACTAAACAAAGGTAAGGAAGAATCTTTCCCCGCATGCAGATTATCCCATCACTGCCTACTCAGCGTTTCCTGTGAAGTAGCTGATAGGACAGTGGATTAGATGAAACGGTGCTCTGACCTGATATGGCTGTACTACGTTCCTAAAGCCCTACAAACCATTATTTCAAAGGAACCAGTTTTTCTTTCCTCTGACCTGTTCAAGCCAAGAAAGAACCGGTTTCCATGTCTAAGGCTAGCCCACTGACAAGAAATCCATCTTGTCTAGGTAGTAAAATTAGCTCAATCTTATACTCATTGTTTTGCACAACCCAAGCCCATATCTACATTAGGCCAGTTTTATGGCCTGATTTTTTTTAATAACGTGTAAACCAGCATAAATCACAAGGGGAAAAAATCGAACATAAAACCCCTAAAACTCAAACGACTGGCTCAAAACCTAACCACAGGGGCACTGTGAAATGCTGATGAATGACACGTAATTACTTATTAGATGTAATTCTTGTCAGTCAGCTCAAAGAATAATTACTAAACCTCACCTTGCATTATTCAGCAAAAGAACCACAAAGGGAGAACAAAGTTAAATACCTGAAAGTCTGTTGGCTCAATTCACCAGTAAGTACATTTGTTCTGCTATATTCATTGACTTCCCTGGGGCATGTTGCCAAATTATATCTCCTAGGAGAATATGATAGGAGAAAATTATTTTTTTGAACAAAATGTTCTTTGCTGCCCTAGTATAATAGAGTTGTTGTTGCATAGATGTCACTTTATTCTCATCAGAGGGTCTGATGCGGAGCTGGCTGCACCATGGGGAGTCACACGTGGGCGGATGAGGGCCGATTGGCGGCCCACCAGTTAGGATACTCGCCTGGGACTCCAAAGGCTTGGATTCAGGTACCTCCTCTGCCACAGATTTCCTGTGTGAGTTTGAGTAGGTCACGTCGTGTCTCTGTGCCTCAGTTCTAACTCTGTGAAGCTCAGGGAACGGCCTTTCTTACCTCACAGGGGAGGGGGGAGGATAAATGCATTAAAGATGGTGAGATGCTCCTATACTACGGTAGTGGGTGCCATATAAGTACCTGAGAGAGACGTGCAGCTTAAAGGGAGTTTAGATAGTGGGAGAGGCTACCAAAAAATGGAAAGAGAGAAGAAGAAAATAGGAATTGAGCCTCTTGTGTGTCTTTAGTTCAGTACCATGGATTAAAGAGTTTGTGCTTACCTGACTCTCAGTATCCATTGAGGATCTTGGACTAGCTTTTTCAAAAGTGCTCAGCAGCCAGCATTAGCCCCATATTTAAAAAAAAAAGACAACAAGCTTGCCCTCAAGTGGCCAGCTTTTCTAAATATCTCTTTAGGGTGAGGCTCTCACAGAGGTCAATGAGAGCAGAGTTAGGCCAATGCAGAGCATTTGTTTGAAAATCCCAAGCATAAGAGTTAAGGGGAAACTGAGAATAAAGGCAGCTGTTGGATTCTGAACTCTTTTGGAAGTCTGGCTCCTTTGCTCTCGAAAAAGTCAATGGCAAAAATTCCCTTGACTTCAGAGGGAGCAGAGTGAAAACGCTGAATATTCAGTCTGGAGAGCAGCATTGCTGGATGAGATGTAATGGACATACATGTATGTTCCACAATGATTGCAGAGTGAGAAAGATAATCAGTTAATGGGCCAATCCTGCTCTCATTGATGGCCCTGGCAATGCTCCATTGATGTCAATGTGGGTATGACTGGATCCAGTGTTTCTACTAGTATGATTTATTGGCTAAGGCAGACGACTTGAAGTTCCAGCTCTGCCACTGACTCATCTTGTGACCTTGAGTAAGTCACTTCATCCATATTAAATGGGGATAATAATTCTGGACCTACCTCCAAAAGGCTATCATGAAGCTTGATTCAGTCATGGCTACGAAGCGCTCTGAGCTCCTCTGGGGAGCTGTGCTGTGTAATTGCAAAGAAAAGGAAAGAGGAAAGAGAATCCCCTCTGTCTCTTCCGACTGCCACTGTGCATTGTGGGATTTTAAAGCAAGAAATAGTGTTCGGAGGGGTCTCTTTTACGTGCTCTTGCTCTGTCCTCTCCTCCTATCACACTGACAACGTGGATGCATTTGAAAGCTGTTTTCTTTACTCATTCTTCCTCTTTCCAGCACCTATGGCTCAAGACTTGCCTTGGTTCTCTCTCTCCTCTGGGGAAAAAAAAATCATACTCCCACCTTGATTACGGATTCATTGATCTCGTTACAAAAACCACATTTAATACCAGGAGCGCTACTGGGTTGCATGCTTGCAGGGCTCTCCATTTTCACCTATTCGCAGTCTCCTGTTAGACCATATGACTTCTCCGGCTCCTTTTTCATGGTGAGCTAAATTGACGCAAGTGAATAGCTTGACACCCAGGGATCCTTGATTTGCTTCTTTGTCAGAGTTCACGAGTGGGGCAGACAATTAATTTCTGAGTTGGAGGAAGTGTGTGCGTAGGCACGTCACTTGGTTGATGGATTTTCCAGTAATCATTACAAAAACTAAATACAGACCAAGGAGAAGGGATACCGTTATCTAAAAATTGGGTATATGTAAAATTTTGAAGTCCATTCTGAACACGCTAAGTTATACCCTACCCTGCGTTATGAGTTGAATTAGATGTCAGGTGTTGACCACTAGAAGCTTTTAATAGTTGAATGCTGCCGTCGTTGCGGGGGACAAAAATGCACTCTTTAAATCAAGTGGGTAATTAATTTTCATGACAAGCTTTCAAAGTGCTCGACTGAGATTTTAGGCCTTATGTATGTGATTTGACAGTTTTGAGTTTGCCTCCCCCTCCTGTAGGTGAAAACGGAAAGCCTTGCTGAGTCTCCTCGCTAATGCGTACAGATCTTCATAAACTCAAGAGACGGGCTTATTGCTTAAAACGAAGTATCCACTTCGGCATCTGCTCCTCAAAGTGTGTTTTTTCAGCCCTTTGTGACTGCATCCGTGTGTATCTGTTTCTTTCTTTAAAATCTGCTGGAAAAGGCCTTTTATTCAAAACGAGCTGCTAGTAAAGTCTGAAGCAGAGGAAAGCAAATGGGCTTGCTGATGGGAGAAAGGAGGATACTCTAGGGCCAATGACTGCAGGGTCCTTGGTTTAGGATTCTCCCAGCCCTTGACTGCCCGAGACTGAGGGGGACTGTGCTTATCTCAAGAGCTAAGGGTGTAGAGCTTGCTCCCGTGTGCGGCTGAATGTTTTCAGGCCAAATTACCGGTGTCAACTGGCACAGCATCAGGGGAGCCGCACAGACTTATATGAGCTGAAAACTTAGCCCTTGATGCTTTGTGATGAATTTTGTTTTTAAAACTGAATTTAAAAACAAAGGGTCATATTTGTACCTTGATTTCACATGTGATACTAGAAATGAACTTGGACCAATTATTTCCATTAAGAAATGCACATGACTCCTGAGGTCTCTTTCTGTTTCTGCCACTGAGTTACTGAGCTAACCATGGGAAAGTCACTTATCTTCTCTGGGTGAAATCCATCCCTTTGCAAAGAGCCAATAAAAGGCTTTTGGCGCACCCTCTGGGCCCCAGTTTACCCACTTAAGTGGTTGCAGATTTGGGTTTTTTAGCCTTGTAGTAGTCTCAGATCCAGTGTTGCCAGTCAAATATCAGCCATCAACTCCCATCCTGGCTAATTACAGAACTTCCCTTAGGATCCTAAAGATTTTAAGTGGTGTATTGTGCAGTGGATGTCATAAAGATGGCACTGTTTTTATAACCGAGTTCAGTATCATTGGGATCCAAGGTAATTGGCTACAGTGTAAAATGGCTTAATAAAAAGTGACATATTTTAATAAGGGTAGAGAGTAATTAGGTTGTGTAATTTGTGGGGAAGGGAGGGGGAAATCTCAGTGTAAAACAAATTGCTGTTTTTTATGTTCATTAAACAGATTACAACAATTTTTTCGTGTTAAAAATGACAAAAATGTGCTCTGCTGACGGAAAGGACATAAATGCCTCGGACAGTAAAGCCAAAATGTGCCTTCTGCAAAGTAACAGCTTTTTGAATCAAAAAAATTCTGTGCTGGTTCTTACGGGAATCTGACTCTGGCTACCTCCAGTCCTCACTGTATATCCAGCTACAGTTTAAGACTGAAGTATTTTTGAGTTTTGAATACAACTGGGTGAGTGTTTTAATTACAGATATGAAATGTGGCATGCTGATATCAATTGTAGAGAGCATGGGCCTTCCCATGACACACAATACATCTTTCGGGCTGCCTCAGCAAGAGAGGCTTACAAAGCAGGTATGGTGGGAAAGGGAGATTGAGTGTGTGAGAATAGAATCATAGAATATCAAGGTTGGAAGGGACCTCAGGAGATCATCTAGTCCAACCCCCTGCTCAAAGCAGGGCCAATCCCCAATTTTTGCCCTGATCCCTAAATGGCTCCCTCAAGGATTGAACTCACAACCCTAGGTTTAGCAGGCCGATGCTCAAACCACTGAGCTATCCCTCCCCCTGATAGATCTGCAATTAAAGAGAAATGCATTGCAGAAGTGGTTGTTAGATGCAAGCGCCCAGATCCAGGTATTTAGGCTCCTAATTTCCATTGAACTAAATGGGAGTGAGGTGCTTAAATGCCTTTGAGGATCTGGGCCTAGATGACTATGGAGACACAGTGTATTGTATTATACAGGTGCTCTCAGGATGAAATGCCTTTGATTCTTTATTTTTTTTGTCTTTTGTATTAGAGAAATGACCAGGAGATTGGCAGGTGCTGTAGCTATTGGTTCATAAATACCCTTTAGAGTGTATTTGTTGTAAAACAGAACCCTTGCTATATGTAAATGCCATGAGGGTTAATACGATATGACATGACTAAACTAATTTGGAATAAGGAGGCACTCTTCTTCCAGAATAAGGGCGTCCATACATGAAGTTAATCAAGAATAGCTATTCTGAAATAACTCCCTGTGTCGACAAGCCATGAAACCACATGGTTTTTCAAAAGAGCCTGGCGGAAGCTTTATTTATTTGCCAGAGCTGAAATCACTTGGCAGAGCTAGGCATTTGTCCGTTAATCAGTAGGTCTGTGAATTAGATTCTTTGACGATTTGTGACGGATCACTTGTAGCAAAGGTATATCTGTTTTTAACCCGCAGGATTTGAAAGTGCAGCAAATAGCAAAATTATGGCACAACTGTATATTGTCTCTGTGATGTTACCTTCATAACCACTGAAAGAAGTTTCCTTTTGGGAAAGGACTTATGTGGATTTGCTTGCGGCGAATGAGAGAGGAATTTATTATAGCCAGGCATTATTATTATTATTTAACTGTACACCAGCATGCTCGCCACTGAAGGGCAGCTAAGGATCACGCTGGGACTGACATCGCACAATTTGCCTGGTGGTTTTAATAGCCTTTCTATTAATAAATGTCACTAATATAGATCAAAACCATGATTATCGTAAAATAAATATGGAAGGGAAATGTACAACGTCTCCCATTCAGTTCCACTAGCTACCCAAGAGAATTATTTATGCCTTTATTGTCAATTTTCAGAACCATTTTCATTTGTTTGTTCCAGATGCTGGTAAGAAATAACGTAATCGTAACAAAATGATTCAGAATGATTCCACGTGAATATTGCTTCTTTACTGCAGAGAAACTTCTCCACGTGTAAATTATATCCCTGCACTTATTCATTATTCCCTCTCCTCGACCCTGCATGTCAACCCCTCTCGGTGAGGAAGAATGAAATTGCACCACTGAACACGGGCACTCCGTTAGCTGCGAAATAAATCTCAAGGTCAAATGGAAGGGAAAGCAATGTGGTCTAGTGACTAGAGCACTGGACTGGGAGTCTGGAGATCTGGGTCCTTTTCTTGTCTCATCGTCCTATCTGATTGGTTACCCCGGGCAAGTCACTTTCCTTGTGTGTGCTTCTGCTTCCTTTCCCACCTTTTGTCTGCCTTATGCATTTAGACGGTAAGCTTTTCAGAGAAAGGGACTGTGTCTTATTACATACTATGCCTACTATGAGGCAGGCATAGTCTCGGTTCTATTGTATTAATAGTGATAATAACAAAAGGAGGGAAAAGTCAATACATGTATTGAAACAGGAGGATTTTGGGCATCTGAGTGGCACTCTTTTAGGAGAAGTCCTATTCCATTGCCTTACACTGAAAAGATCATGCTGAATTTAGGCAGCCCAGGGTTGAATTATGTCTTTGATTATACATGTTCAGCTCCCCCTGTCAAGTCAATTGGGATTGTGTGGGTTTAATCAAAGAGAAAATTTGGACCCATTGGATTCTCTATGTGTAATGCTCTCGAATATGTGCAAAGTTTGAGACCTGAATTGTAATCAGCCATGCAATCGGGACCCCGGCTTGACTGCAGAGAACTTTAAGAGCGGCATGCTTTTTTATCAGGATGTATTTATGCAGCCTACAAATGGATGTGGCTGAGTCACTTACATTTCAGTACTATAATAGTTTTGTATGATGGGTTAACATCAAGGCTTCATATGCATCAAAGATAAAATTTTGTTCATTCTTTATTTAATATGAAAGAGTCTTAATACACAAATATATCTCAAATGTACTATTGACCCAAACTCCAGGAAATACTGTTTGCAATGAGGCTAAAATACACTTGGGGTAAAGATGCAATTCTTCTCCTCAGTACGTGCACCGTAACTAATAGGTAGGGGTCGACCTAGATTCATAAAAATGCTTAAGAGGTACCAAGCCATAGGCCTTCGGAACCTTTGACGTAACTTAAAATACATAATCAATTATACCCTAAGTGCAACAGTACAATTCAGTATAACCCACCACCAATAAGCTTGGTAACTTAAAACTCGACTATTCCCTCCAACAATTCTTCACCCTGTCCTCCACCTTTATTTTCAAGTGTCCAGATAAAAATGCTTTGCAAATTGCCTGAGTGCCATCAGCTCTGGACTGTTGCAGACCAGGGTGGGAGAGTGAATTCCAAACGTCGTCGTCCCTCCACAGAAAGCATGATCCACAGCCCACTGAAATAAATCCAAGTCTTCCCATGGGCTTTGATGAGGTTCAGATCAGGCCAATGGAGAGCCCAGCCAGCAGCCCTGCTCTCCGTTGCGAGCACCCCTGCTGTGGCAGCGTGGCATCACTTATTTAATTACCTCCTGTGAATTTAGGTGTCTAACTTTTGTTACCTGACTTGGAAAATCATGGCTGTGTCCTAGTACACTTTTTCTTAAAATGTTCTCTTTCGACTTTAACCAATATGACAGTCAAAGTTATTTTTATTTTTAATTCTCCTGCGACCGATATCAATGTTTCAGATGATCATAGATTTTCAATTCCATCTTTGTGATCTTGTTGACATTTGCTATTTGTCATCTCCAAGCTTTGCATCAGCTTCAGATGTGAGAATTAGATGAGACTCCCTCCCCCATACATCAACCCATAAGCTGGGGAGCAGATGATCCCCCAAGAGACTTTACCTTGCTAACTTGAATAAAAATGAGTAGAGGGATAACATTTATTATGTGTGAAATGTTTTATTGTCAACTTACAAAATAGAACTGATGCCTCTTTTTCTTTCCATCCAGACATTAGCATTTTAAGACTATTTTTTTTTATTACTGCATAAAAAGTTTTCCTCTGCATTTGAACTCCTAAGAGGCACTGTTTTTTTTTTTCTTCTGTAATTCATCAATTGTTGGGTGCTCCAAATGACTTGACACAGAAGGCAGATGACATTTAAATGGTTCCTCTCTCGGCAGTCTCAAAAGTTGCATTTCTATGTTCAGTATATCGAAACTCTTGGCCACACTTGATATTAAGTGTACATTTATAAAGAAATAATAAATGGTTGATATTAATGCTATGTTGCAGATGATTATAAGTGTCACCCACTGGTCAGTGTGTTTTGTCCCTCTCTGGGTCTGATTCACATAGGAATTACAGCTGCCAGTACAAGCTGTAGACACTCATGCTATGAGCTATGGAGGTCCATGGTTTAAACTCCAGTGTCAGCCAAGATGGTAGCCATAGAATCATAGAATATCAGGGTTGGAAGGGACCTCAGGAGGTCATCTAGTCCAACCCCCTGCTCAAAGCAGGACGGATCCCTGACTAAATCATCCCAGCCAGGGCTTTGTCAAGCCTGACCTTAAAAACTTCTAGGGAACGAGATTCCACCACCTCCCTAGGTAACGCATTCCAATGTTTCACCACCCTCCTAGTGAAAAAGTTTTTCCTAATATCCAACCTAAACCTCCCCCACTGCAACTTGAGACCATTACTCCTTGTTCTGTCATCTGCTACCACTGAGAATAGTCTAGTGCCATCCTCTTTGGAACCCCCTTTCAGGTAGTTGAAAGCAGCTGTCAAATCCCCCCTCATTCTTCTCTTCTGAAGACTAAACATCTCCAGTTCCCTCAGTCTCTCCTCATAAGTCATGTGTTCCAGTCATCTAATCATTTTTGTTGCCCTCTGCTGGACTCTTTCCAATTTTTCCACATCCTTCTTTTAGTGTGGGGCCCAAAACTGGACACGGTACTCCAGATGAGGCCTCACCAATGTCGAAGAGAGGGAACGATCATGTCCCTCGATCTGCTGGCAATGCCCCTACTTATACAGCCCAAAATGTCATTGGCCTTCTTGGCAACAAGGGCACACTGTTGACTCATATCCAACTTCTCGTCCACTGTAACCCCTCGGTCCTTTTCTGCAGAACTGCTGCCGAGCCATTCGGTCCCTAGTCTGTAGTGGTGCATTGGATTCTTCCGTCCTAAGTGCAGAACTCTGCACTTGTCCTTGTTGAACCTCATCAGATTTCTTTTTGCCCAATCATGTAAGGACATCAGTAAGAAGTGTTATCAATGGTTATAAGAGACTGTTGACCTCTATAACTATTGACTCATTTGATAACCTTGTATAAACTATTTAGAAATGCACCTGTAATGTAACCAAACATTTCACAAGGAATATGCAAAAATCCACTATTCCTGAGCTAAGTCCCACTCAAGCCCTAACTTGTAGTTGCAAATGAAAAGGTGGTGCTCAAAGCACCAAACAAAGGTGGGTAAGCAGCATTATTCCTACTTTAAAATAAGACCGAGATAAGTGAAATGATTTTTAGAAGCTTTGGTACTGGAATAGCTGGGAATAGAACTCAGGTCATGTGACTCCTATTCCTGCCTCTGTGGAACAGTGTGGACCCCTGTGGTCAGGCACACTGAAGGGGTCATTCCAAAGGGACTGGTTACAGTCTGTGGTACAGACCAGATCCTGTGGATCTAGGACAGTTGTGTAGCAAGCAAAATGGCAAACTGGACGAGGCACTAGATAACTATTAAGCTTATGGATGTCAACCACTTTGTTTCTAAATATGAAGCAGTCTGCAGTCGTTTTCATACAGTGCTGATATATCAAGTTTGATAAAATAAAAAATTATGGCTGAATCCAAACTCAGGTCTGGCAGCTGCTGGACAAGCTTTTCTGCACACCTCTCCTGGTGCAACATATCTGTCTATGCTGATTTGTATCCTGCAGTCATCACCAGGGTGTCTACGCATCTTTTAATAAAACATCCTGCAAAGTCCTTATTCAAGTGAGTAGTCCCACTGGATCCAAAGAAACTATATCCCCTGTGAAAGGCCACCACATGGATTCATTAACCCCCCTAATTTCCATGCACAGAGTATTTTGAAATCCGTATTCCTGCATCAGTATCTTCTGCAATTGGCTCCTCATGCTGCAGTCTTCCTATTTTCCATGCCAGTTAGCCATATTATTGTTATGGGCTGAAGCCCTGTGATAATACTATAATTCTGATTCTGTGTTCAGACACAGTGGAGAGTGACATCTGCAGGGAGCTGATTGCAGTTCCTGGGTCATTGGCTGTCCAGCACTGGTAAAGGTTAGAACACCAGGAGACCTGCTCTTATTTTCACAATTGGTGCAAGGTCCTTGTCACAGGGTCCCTGCAGGCTTGCTCTCTCTTGAGCCTGCACCCTGTGCCTAGGCTGGAATAATAAAGAATCTTCCACGCCTTCTTTTGCTGGATCACCCAAGTGTCTTTATTTACCGTGTTCCTGCATTTCCCAGGTCCCCCAACAGCTAGTGTCCCACAGACCCTCCCCAGGGTCTCCTGGCTTTTAAGGCTTCCTTCTTTGGTAAGGAGACAGCGATACCACCCTCCTGTCTCCACCCAGGCTAGCCTCCCACTGAGGTTTCCCCAGGGCTTTTATAGCCCTCTCGTGCCTCAGCCCAGCTGTCGCTAGTTAGCTCAGCATGTTCCTCTGAGCCAGCCCTCATTAGGGCTTGCAGCTGGGCTCCCTGCTGAGTACCTGCATCTCAACACACAAGCTGAAGGTGGAGCCTCCTCTGCCAGCTTCTGCTACACAAGGAGAATTCACAAATTCTCCTACACAAGGAGAATTCACAAATTATCTCCAGCTCTTTGGTGGTGGGATCCGGTGTCGTCATATATGTAATTATGGTCCATTTTCAACAGGAGGTATTTATTAAGGAAAACAGCTACTGTCTATATACAGAAACCAAAAGGTTTCCACACAGCTTGAGTTCCAACTTTGTTTCCCTTGTTTATCAAGGACCACACCATGTCTGAACCTTGCGTATAGCAATCAGCCCTCTAGTGGATGGATAATATAATTGCACAGGTAGAGAGCAGCAATGCCAAGCAGACTTCCCCGTTCCATTTCCCTTGAGATTAATCTGCTAGGCTTTCATCTTGGCCTGCAGAACTGGAGAGTGTTAACTGAGCCTTAATTTGCAAACCTCCCCTCTGGAGTCAAGCAGCTGTGTGCTTAATAAATCAACATATGGCCTTGCCCCGACTGCTCTCCTCCTTGTGATTCTTCCACCGCTTCTGATGTTCCTCCACCCACAATTCTGCATCATCCACTCCTATTGTCTTCATTTCTTCTCAATAAACATCCACCCAATATTTAATCTTCATCTGATTGTTATTATTCCCCAATGGCAAACTCCTTCTGCACAACTTCATAATGTACAAAAGTGGGTGCTTAATATTTCAGTGGGGAAGTGGATTCATCATTGAAATAATATTTAATGGCATTATCTGTTGGGGTTATTTTTTGTCACTTCTATCGCAGAATACAAGAACAACACTTTTTGGAGTGTGTGGGAAAGGAAGGTTACATTTATGCTGCACTCAAACAAGTGAGCACTTGTTTCTTTTCAATGAGATGCTCAGATAATTCCGACAACAGTTGTTAACTTGTCAAATGAAAAAACAGATGGTTAATAAAAAGATTATTTTTTCAGTCTGACTATTTAAAATTCAAGTTTTCTCATGGAACAAATTTGAATTTCAAGTGTGATTAGAGACAAAAGAATAAGTCTTTTAAAAAAGACATTTTGAAGTTTCTTAGTTTCTTCCCCTCTGACTTCTAGAATAAATTTTGTTCAGTTGAGACTCAAATGATTCCACTAACTTTCTCCCTTCCCGTTTGTCCAGTGTTGCAAATTTAACCTGAGCTCTGAAAAGAAACTGTGTTCATTCTTCAGTCATCTGCCAGAAAGAGAGATTCTCCATTTAGAACATAACTGGCAATTTTGTTCATTCTGTTCTATTCATGTGCTTATGCTTCTCCCATCACTGTGGTATCTGAATACCTGTTGCATGTTCCAGAATAGAACCCATCTCTTCCATTGCTGTACTAGGTCTGCAAAACTGTGTTCGTTAAGTGAGCATCTGTGAGTCAGACACACAGAGCAGATTTGTTCTGAGTAAGAAGGGGCTACTTGTGAATAGACTCCCCTCCTTCCTTCCCCCCCACCCCAAGACCAAATTCACCATTGGCCTGCACATTGTGTCGTCGTTTACACCAGTGCAACGTGCATGTGAAACACTATCATTATGATTTGGAAATGTTTCACACACCTTTGTGCTAGTGTAGATGGCAACACCACGTGCAAGGTTATGGTGAATCTGGCCCTTTGAATCAGGAACCGGGGTGCTATTTCTGATTCTGCCGTGGACTCCCTCTGTGACTTTGAGAAATTCATGTCTATTTCCCCATCTGTACAACGGCACTATGGCTTACAAGGGGGCTAAACTCATTACTGTGTGTGAAGTGGTTAGATTTTTGGGCCCAGTCTAAGTGCAAATTATTAACGTTTATTGGTCATTGTTACTTAAATGGATTGAGGGTCAGGGTTACTGCCTGTACTCTATCTCAGCTGAGGAAAAAAATTTGGATGTGAAGAGCAAATAGTGAAAAGCATCAATTTCTAACCAGCGAATCTTGTGTACACCTTAGTGGGGTATGTGCACAGGAAACAGACTGGTAAGATAGTTGTTGCTTTCGGTTGCTCTGAACCACTTCAGCATATCCCAATTTTTCAGATGCTGAGCTCCCACTTGGCTGTATGGAAACCAATCATGAGCCCTGCGAACCTGCCATTGGGTGTTAAAAGCCTCCCCTTTTAGTGTTTACACCTTTAATATTCTCACTATTCCCTGGCTACCTCTCCATATCTTCCCACTTTGAGGAGACACTGGGGTGTTTATGGTAATATGTAATATGGTCCTTCCTTTCCTTTCGTCCCTGCTTTGGTCAGCTATGAAATATTCTGTATACCAGTATTGGTAATTTTCATCAGTGGTATCTGAGTTCGCACCCATTGACGTGAATGAGCCATTTCAGCGCTCATGTCTTTTCCTCTCTTCTAAATGTTCTATTCGAGATCTACTCCTTGAACCTCTGCCTGTTTGGAGTTTTATGTTCTCATAGTATCTGGTGTGTAGGGGTTCTGCCATCGTGTCTGACGTTGGTGGATGATCAAACTTTTGCTGTGGTATACCCAAGGGTATGAAACTCACTCTCTCCTGAAATATGGCTCATTTCATCTCTTCCCCACTAAATCTAAACTTCTTTTTTCTCAGGAGTTTTTAAATTGCTATGGCTGTTGCTGGTTGTTTTGTACTTTCTGTTTTTGTTACTTTGTACCTGCTGTACCTTGACGAAAGTTTTGTTGAGAATGGGATGTTCTTTTATTAACGACTGAGAAATTATTTTTAGGATTGTTGTTCAGTGTCCTGAGTGCCTTTGCAGGGTGATGCTTGAGAAAATCATTATTAAATAATTATTACTATTATCTGCATCAGTCACATATAATCTCATTTTGAAGGTTTTCGCTGAAAACATAAGAGTTAAACCCTCTTCTTTTTCTGAATGAAATTCCGGAGAATAACTGAGAGGTCTCTCTGCACCCCCAGAATATTGCACACACTGCAAAATATTGCTATAACATATCAGTTCAAGGAGTAAAATGCATCTCTGGTGCTGTAACAAAATTCCTGGTGCCTTACTGATGTGCTGATTTTTACAATGGAAAACACATTTAGAGAAAATGGGTTAACAGTTGGATACCCAGCAATGAGGATGTTGCGTTCACCAGAAAGTTTCTATAACAACAAAAAAGTGACGGTAGAAGCTGCTCATACTGGATTGAAATTGAACAAAACTGACTTACTAATGAAGTTTAAAATGACTATTGTAGCATTCCTTTGTACGTGAGTATGTCTCAACTCTCCATTTTGGATCCTTCTCTGTAGGATCTGAGCACCTCACAATCTTTACTGTCCTTACTCTCAAAACTCCTGTGTGAGGAAGGGAAATACTAAGTGACTTGGCCAAGGGAACACAGGAAGTCTGCAGAGGAGCAGAGAATTGAACTGACATGTCCCACGTTGGCGCTGTCATCGTTGGGTCATCCTTTCTGTCAAACAAGGGGATCCGAGCCATCAGTTTGACAGATGCACAAGAAACTAGACTTAGCTGGCGATGGCCCAGCAAGCTCTTGCTGGGAAGCCCCATTTCTCCCAGTGGATGGTGTCGGTTGTGTCCTTTTTTTTTTTTTTAAATTGATCCTTTTTGTTTCACATATATCCTGTTGTCTTGTGTTTGCTATCATCATTTTATCTAGATGATGATCTGCTACTAACATCACTGGGAGACCGTGTAAATATTAGGTCTTCCTGTGCATCCACGTTATGTGTAGGCTAATCACTGGGCTAGACGTGTAGATTGCGTAAAAACTGCCACCCTTGGGAATTATCCCTACATTGGCTGACGGCTGAGTATGGAACCTCCATCCGAGCAATATTGCTGCTTGCTCTCCGCGTTAGGAAAACGCGGTGATGGTGCGGGAGGGGCTATGGATATCTGGGGCGTTGTGATCTCAGAAGTAGGGAAGCATGCTTTGTAGCAGATCAGTTGTATTCCTTCCTGCTGCGTGGGCCTCATCTGTTCCCTCTTCAATGGAAAAAAACCTTACAGCTGGGGGATGGGGATGGGGCTATCACATTAGATGATAGCAAGCAGAGTGAGAGGGGGCTGGAAAGCTCATCAAGATTTTGATCTCGCAAGGCTAATCATCTCTCTCTGCAGGCATCTGCCCTTATGGAACAACTTACAGATGGGGAATCAAATGTAGCCATCCAAGAGTCTGACATTAATTTGTATTGACTAGTATTCCCATCACCAAGGCTGCAACAAGTACACTTAAAAAAACCCCAAAGCTGTCAAATCAATTCTCCAAATGTTATAGCTTTGGCCATAATCAGGCAGTGTTGTCTCCAGCAAAACTTTTTTTGTTGCTTGTGTACACAACTCACATAATCATCCCCTGTGTGCTAAACCAGCCCCCAGTTGCGAGCCTGATTCTAATGCCAGTGAGAATCAGGAGTAACTCCAATCACGTTGCTTGGGTTAGATTGGAATTGTCTTGATCAGGGTACGTTTATGCAGCAATAAAAGACCCATGGCATGACGACTGCTGGCCCAAATGCTGGAGATGCAGGGCTAAAAATTACAATGTAGATATCTGGGTTCACGAGCCTGGGCTCTGAAACACCATGAGGGGTCTACACTGAACTATTTAGCCCCACAGCCCAAGACCCATGAGCTGAGTCCGTTGCAGTGTGGATGTATCCTGAAGGCCAGATTTTCAAAGGAGCTCAGGTGTCATTTAAGCAGGAAAATAACTGGGCATATTTTTAGAAGAGATTTTAAAAATCTGGCCACCAGTGAGAAGCTGCTTGGTGCTGAGTAGAACTGGTTGGGATTTTTTTTTTTAATGAAATGTTTCTTCATCAGAAAATGCTCATTTGTGTTAACCAAAAACTGTGTGTAGGAAAGAGGCAGTTTTGATTAATTTTCCATATTTTCAGGGGAAGTGGGGAGAAGCTTAGTTGTTTCAACTATTTTGAAATTCTTTCTTTTTAACTTTTCATGTTGAAATGTAAGCTAATTTAAGGTTTTAAAATCAAAATTAAACGTTTCAACTGACCCAAAATTTCAGACTTTGGGAAATTTTGCAAACATTTTCAAGATTTCAACTATCTATCCTGATTTGGGAGGGAGGGGAAGATATTTGAAATCTCAGTTTCACGGAATGGGAACACTTTTTCTCTCCCAGTTCTAGTGTTGTGTACTTTTGAAAGTCTGGCCATAAACATGTCCAGAACTGGAGGGAGATTAAGGGAGATGACACTCAGCCAATGTCACTTGATCCTTTTTTTTTTTTTTTGGTATATATCATCATCATAGGCAATTTGGAAAGGATGGTTCAGATGACCCAATTCTTTAACCTTTCCAGGCATGTATTGGACTTAAAACACTTCAGCATGACTGTCTCCCTCATAGTGGAGGAAAGATAGGACTCAGTTGTTGTCATGAAGGGGATTCTTTTAATCAAACTGCTTGACACCGAAGGTACAGAACCAGGAAGACCTGCAGTATCTCTCAGGATGGTTAAACACAACATGTCCTGCCTCGTGCCCTTGTCAAGAATATCCCTAAGTTTTGGTCTGCAGGAGATGGCTGACTATACCGCAGCTCCTGATGTTATGGCTGCCATTTTGGTCGACACACCAGGGATTGAACCAGAACTACAGCTTGAGCTAAAGAGCGACACTCTCTAGCTGGCAGTAGCCACAGCCTGAGATCCTCTGTGGATCAGGCACAGAGGGGGAACGTATAACACATACTGTTACTCTTGTCCATGCCTTCTCCTTTCCAGGTGCTTCTGTGTGCTTCCTCCCACTGGGGGGCAGCTCTCTTCTTGCATCTTCATTTGGGGAAAGGGCTCAGGGGAGGGGACATCATGCAGAAGTTAGTGCTGTTGCTATTACTCCATTATAGAGTGGTCACTAAAACCTTGTCCCCAACCCTCTGAAGAAGCCAATGGGCTGCAGTTGTGCTGCTGACAACTTAGATCGGTTACGCTCGCCTGTGGAATAACATAATTCTCGCCGGCGGTAACCTTAGTATTTATGAATCGGGTCTTTATGATGCATGAAGAGTAAGTGTCCTTCACTTGGTATCCTTTCCCCTCTACCATCCCCTAGCTGTTGAACCTCTCATTCCTTTCCAGCTGCCACAGGGTTTGTGCTGTGCCACCCACCCCGCTGATTCATGTTGTCGAATGTAGTTTGCTCAGGGAAGGCCTGCTTACACGTTTTGCGAGTAAGCTCCATAAAAGTAAGATGCCTCTGTAAATCTCAGATAAGGCAAGTCATTCTCGAGCACAGCTCTGAAAGTGAAATAGCCTGTGTTCTGCATATTCATGACTCACCTCCACCGTATAAAAAGGAGAGAACCCTGGTTCTTAACAGCAGTTTTACAGCTATGATATGTTTGATTTGAATTGCAGATTAAAATATGATTTTATGTTTCTCCGTGTATCAGATTGACTTTTTGTCTTTGTTTTTTTATGAAAATATTCAGGGTTTTGTCAAAAAACTGAAAGTTGATTTTTATTTTTTTTCACTTTCAGCAACTGAAAGCTTTTCAGTTAAAGTCAAAGTGTTTTAGTTGCTGAAAACTGACATTTTTAGTTTTCTGGGTTTTCAAGGAAAACATGATTTCCCCTCCTCCCCCAACGGGAAGAAATAATTTCCCATCTAACTTTAGTGTATATCCATTTTAAATGGTAACATGATTTAAACACAGGTCCAAAAGTTTAATCAGCACTGCTGTCCCTGTCCACAACTGCTAATTTCCAGGCTCAAATATTAGGCGACAATGTTCAGTGCCACTTGCCAGCCCAGGGTGCTTAGCAAGTGAAGGGAGGTAGAGAGCCACTGAGAAGCACAGAGTGTTGTGTTTGTTCAGAAACCTCAGCGAAGGATACTTTTCATTTTTTTGTTACGACACTAGACACCTGATCTATATAGCTTGGATCCAGATCAAGAGTTTTCCAAAGTTGAGGGTTGTGTGGCTATGTGATTTTGGTTTGGTTCATTATAAAGAGAAGATAGGTAACCTTGCAAAGGCAGGGTCTGAATTTCCTTAAAGTCTGAAGGCATTTGGATCTATGGTTTTGTCTGAGACTATCTCTAATCGTGGTAAGGGATAATACTATGTCATCTCAACAGAAGTGATTTAGGAGCTCTGGTGGAATATAGGGGCCTTTATTTTTGTTTTCCACTGGCTATTAGAGATGAAATGAGACACTTAGTAGCTTTGGCAATTGTCATTGACTAATATAAGCAAGAACAGGCTCTGTTATGGAAGAAAGACCAAAATATAGTAATAGAGGTACATTAGTAAATGTAGGCCTAAATGTTCGCAAATTGCTAATTTGGGGTGCCTCAACTCTTGGGTGTTGAACTTGAAATATCTGAGAGGGGACTGATAATCAGAATTTGCTGAGCTCCCCCGCCCTGAAATTTGGGCCCCAATTGGGTACCCTAAAAATGGAGGCACCCAAAAATCACAAGTCACTTGTGAAAATTAGGGCCACTGTGTAACAAGCCGTCATCTTGATTGTGGCTAGGGATTGAACCCAGGACATCCAGTGACTCTTATGCTTGGGGAGGGTGTGGGGTAACAACCGAGGTCCTTTACACTGTTGTTCATCGCTCACATAAGAGTGGCAAAAGAGAAATGCAAAAATGTTTTGTGTTAAGGAAATGTGGGTCCAGCCATGCAACCCTTAGCCAGGTGAGCAGTCCCATTGAAACCAGTGAAGCTACTCACCCAAGTAAGGTTTGAGGATCTCTCTTTTTCGGAGAGAGATTGGTTGTTTTTCAGAAGAAACTTGTTCAAAAACGATCATCATGTGACGGTTGTTCAGTGAAATGAGTAGGTGGATGCAGCCTGGTAGAGACGTCCACCCCACAGATGCTACCACTGGCATCAGAGGGTGTCAGAACTGGTACCCTCATTGCATGGATGAAAGTGGGCCAGGAGACAAGACCATTCTCTCAGCCATGGAGTTAAGGCCCTTCCTGGACAGATTTCACGTACCTTTTCAGAGCAGGATGGTAATGCTTATACTTCATCTGATTTAATTGTTTGCTTCTGCCTTTACAATGGATTATTCACTTTGAAATGTGCTAGGAGTAGCCCAAACAAGAATCTGTCCCTGCTGGTTCTGCATTATCCTAATCCGCTTCGTAGGGATAGTAATATTCACAATAGCAGGAAATCTTTCAGTGATTTAGGAACTCGGCACGTTCTGGAACTAGTTCTGTCGTGTATATTTCACATGAGCTAATCAGTTGGGTATGGGGAAGTAATATTTAAACTAGCAGAAAATCATTAGATAACTTACAAAATGCTGAAGAGACACAATGAGAATATGAGGCTTCTTTTGAATCCAAAAATGATTTAATTGTTCTCTGCTGTTCAAAACATTCGTCTTGGTAAAAATTAAAGCGATTTGTGTTAGGCAGAAAATTGTGTTCTGCATTAATATTTGCTGAAAATGAATCAATGACAGATTGTCAATTGGCTTTTCTAACTAAAAAGAGGGGGACAAAGTATTCTTTTTCATGCACAATAGTTTTTCAGTGCTAATAAGGAAATTCTGTAAATCTGCTCATGCTTTATAGCAGTGGTTCTCAAACTTTTATTTTTGCGGACCACTTGAAAATTGCTAAGGGTCTCGGCGGACCACTTAGTGATCTTTCCAAATGTTGTTTGTACCGTTAGCTAACTGTTGCAAAGCGCTTTGGATAAAAGCGCTATATAAAAAAACTGAATGATAATTAACATTTTTTGTTCTACAAACAAAAGCACACAACTCATATTTTAATATTGAATGCAATGGATGTGCCCTCTCTCCGTCGCCGTGGCAGCCCACGAGCTGGGTCTGGGACGGATGGGGGTCTCTCCCCTGCCACAGAGCTGAGGTTGGAAAAGAGAGCCATTTCTCCCTGGCAGCTGCAGCCCTGGAGCTGGAGAAAGTTGCCTCTTTCTCTGGCCACTGCAGTCCTGCAAGTCCCAAATTTCCCCCACCCCCTCTTCTCAGCCTACTGCCCCCTCCAATCTACCCCATATTCCCCCCAAGGCCACCATCTCACCTTACATGTGCATCTTCTCCAGGGTCCAGGCACCTAATCAATGGAGCCATGTCTGTGTGGCTCCACTAATTAGGTGGGTGGCCCTTCATTCTCTCGTGTGCGGCCGACCAGGCGCGCACCTTAGAGGGCACTATCTATGGATCACCTTAATGGAACTTGCAGACCACTGGTGGTCTGTGGAGCACAGTTTGAGAATCTCTGCTTTAGAGTTTAATTTAAACTATATCTCTGTCCAGTAGGATTATCCTCAGACAGGCAAACCTCCAGAAACTTACAAGCCACCTCTTTCTTTCAATGCTGAGATGGTCTGATAGCTAGGAACTTCTTGCTTCTAACTATTCCCAAATATTTACGATATTTATCACCATTGCACAATAGTTCTTAACGCTATATAGTTCATCTGTTTTCTGTAGAGAGAAGGGATTATCTAGCTTCCGCTCTTAGACATTGTCCCTCCTGTACCATGTGTGGCCGTTTACCTTTATGCAACGAGCGTGTAAAGTGCAATCGCCCACTTTGCACAGTCATAAATGACTACACAAGGTAATGGAGAATAGGGTCCCTGGATTCTTAAAATTCCACCTATCCTGTATAGATAAGGAGTGTCTTTGTTTTACAGGAACTCAGTGATATTCCATGGAATTTACTGTGCAGGACAGACGTGATTCGAAACCTCTGGGACTATACTTTATACATAGCACACCACTGACACATTATTGAAAGGCACTGGGCTCAGTTCCTCTCCCAGATAAATGGGCATAACATACAAATCAGTGAGATATAGGCCCACATGCAGCATGTCTAAAGCCAGATTTTGCCTCACTGTGGTAAAAATCTTATTATTTACTCTGATTCCAGATCTTTATTTTTAAGTTGCCTTGTGAATTTTCTTGGCCTGGTATTTACATGCAGGATGTTGACCAGATCTTCTTCTTGTGCTTCTTGATTATAAAGCTAGAAGGGACTATTAAATGATCTAGTCGGATGCCCTGGAAAACACAGGGCATGGAATTTTACCCAGTTACCCCTGTATTGAGCCCAGAAACTTCTGTTAAATTAATGCTGATTTTCACCAGATGAGGATTTGGCCCATTATCGCCTGTCTCAGAACTATATAAAGCAGCAAGCAAAAGTCACAAATG
Source organism: Chelonia mydas (assembly GCF_015237465.2). NCBI lineage: Eukaryota > Metazoa > Chordata > Testudines > Cheloniidae > Chelonia > Chelonia mydas. The sequence goes on along the minus strand of NC_057859.1, from coordinate 8,746,162 downwards.
CAGAAAATTGTGACCCCCCCCCACCTCTTCTCCCTCCCCACCTATGCATTGCTTGCTTCCGTGTGTGATTTGTGAACTATTTGAAATGTCAGTAATGCTCTAATCTTCCCCTTTGGAATAATCCATGAGAATGTTAAGCGAATGAAGGAAACAGTGGTTGCAGTCTATTTATTCGTTGACCTAAGGTCACAATCATTTTAGAACAGCAAGTCCTATTGTGTGGGTGCATGTAATCATAGGGGAGGAGGGAAGTGATGAAGGCCTACAAGGCAACCTGGATTAGAGGTTATGCTGTCCCACATGGCCTTCAAACCTCTGTTCAGATCTTCTTAAGGTGATCAGACCCTTCTCTGACATAAAAAAGGATGAAGATTAAAATGATTTCTCGTGGGCTTGACCTTATTCCTTAAAACAATAATCTGTTAAACCCTGGCTTCCAGGCTCAGACCGCTGATGATAAAGACCTTTCCTGAGAGACTGAGAGAGAAACTTTAACCCCTTCAGTGCTGAAAAATACAGAATGCTGTCTCTCTTGCTGCTCCTTATGTTTGGGAGGAGCTCTCGGTAAACCTGGGCATAGTTACCTCATTGTGCTCCTTAAAACTCGACTATGCCGGGATGTCGACAAAAAAACTTGACAGTGGTTAGGCCGCTGGTGCCCTGAGATTGCTGCCTATCATGCTGACCAACATTGTCTCATTATTTCCTTGCGCTGCCCCATATGTCTGCCTCTGTCCATTTGTTGTGTTCTGTCTTATACCAGTGGGAACGTGGGCTTCAGGATCAGCTGCACAAGCCTGACTGACCTCCCCTGTCCCTCGAGAACATGCTGGCTTCCGCAGCCCTTGCTGAAGCTTGCGCTGACATATTCTCACTGTTGTTTTAGCAAGCTAACTCAGTTAGAGTTACGTGAGCTGCAGGCAACATTCCCAGCTGCAGTGTAAAGATACCCTTACATTGCAGGCTCTTTGGTCCATAGCTTTGTGCAGTGTTTGTACAGGGCCTAGCACAAGGGGACTTCTGACCATGACTGGGGCTCCTAGTCACTACAGTAATGCAAATAATAATAATAAACAGAAATAATCTGTGGCCTGACCCTATAGTCTGACCACTGCAGGTGGATCTCTTACACCTGTATGGAGTCCACCCATGCAGATTGCAGAGATGGAATGCACTTCTATGCTATAAAATGGGGGATAATTAACTCAAACCTTGAACTCCCAGTCTCCCCTCACCACGAGATATACCTCTGATGCTTACCAGGGTATGTGTGTGTGTGTGGTTGTAAAAAGAATGTCTTCAGTTTGAGTGGAACATTCTGTACTTCACTAAGGAGCCAGTGTGACAACTTTAAATGTGGGCAATATGTCTGTTTCATCAAACAAAATTACATTTTAGAGACAACTTTTTAAGAGATTTCAGTACCGCTTGATATAGAGTTTACGGTCGATCACATTGAACTGATTCCTTTATTTTAAGCATCACTCAACTTTCTTTGAAAATAATAATAAAAAAAATAGCTTAGTGGGGAGTCTGCTGCTGAAATGATAAACTACCAGCAGAACGTTAAAGCGAAGCTGTAACAGCGGAGATTTTAATTTCAGGCACATCGCAGCATATCTCAGAAAATCAGCACATGGGGATGGATATTTCGGAGAGATGCAGCGATAAATGCCCCCCATCTGAGATTACAATCAGATGCTTAAATGGAGAGACAGAAAAGAATCTGCATTAAATCCTAATTCTGGTGGGGTCATGGCGCTCCTCCTCCAAAATGTATTTAAATGTATGCTTTTGGTTCTCTTTGTGCCTGTCAATTTAAGCAAGAACCCCAAGGAATATAATGAAAGAAGTGTGTGTGTGTGTGTGTGTGTGTGTGTGTGTGTAGTTTCTGGGCCTGAGTCTCCTCTCACTTACACTTGTAAACCTACTGGAGTTGTATAAACATAAAGCTTGCATTAAGTGAAAAGAATCAGGCCTAGTTTGACTGTATATGGACCCAATCCTGCGAATCCTTTGTCTGCATGGGCCTGACCTAAAATCCTTTGACATCAATAGATTGTGGATGAGACCCATATTCATCTTCCTTACTTATGTAAATAATCCCATTAAAGTCAATGGGACTACTCAGGAAAGTAAGATTTTGCAGGGTTGGGTTTACCCTTTGTAGGAAGATCTTGAGGAAGGATGATCATTACCAAACCCTTCCCCCGAATCAACAGGGGTGCTAGTCAGTATCCTTCTCTCAAGTGTGTGTGTGAGAGAGAGAGAGAGCGCGCCCCAGAGAATAATGGTGTGCAGGATTGGGTGCATAGAAGTATTATATATATATGTTGTATGTGCATAACAGACACATACACCTATGTACGGATAGATACACATTTTAGTTAATTGTTTTCTGGATAAACAGAAAGATGCTTAATTATATTGTAGTCAAGCTTCATAAACTAGCGAGGCTAGCACTGTTTTCAAGCACTAAGCCTGTAGCCTGTACTCAACCACAGAAAAGAGATACTTGATAATGGCGTAATCTGAATCCATTACTGTTAAACAGAGACAATATCCCCGCTGGCAGATTTTTTTAACTGATAATACATTAAGAGCTTTTATATAATGAGAGGGAGTTTATCACAAAGGTTTTATGTATATTCTCTACAAAGTGTTTTACTTGTCATATAAGTTCTATAAACGGTGCTGTATTTGCAATGGATGATCAAGTTTTACCAAAGTCTCTTCTGATAAGTAGCACCATAAAATTAAAGCTATTGTTCTCCTGTGAAACATGGCAACTCATCCGTATCAAAGACTTTGAGTGGCTAAATTAATAAAATATTGATTAGGGAAAACATGTTCTAATATATGGAGAATACACGTGTCATGTAGGCAAAAGTTAGTTATCCAGACCTTCTTATTGGTAGTTCTCTGTTCATAGCGGTGGAAAGGTACGTGTAGTGTTTCCCACTCAGAAAGATCTCTAACCCTGAACCCATTCAGGGCAGTGGAACAGAAACTGAGACAGGAACAAAAATGAACTTTTCTGATTCTGTTACACCAATCCCAGCTGCATTAGTTTGCAGCAGATAGAGATGTAAGATGATGAAACTACTGGAATGGATTCCTCTTACCCACAAGGAAAAAAACTTATCAGACATATCTTTATGACTTTTAAAGAAGACCTGTGAAAATACAATGAGCCCATTTCAGGGACCATATTCTGTATTAGCATAACTCTTTTATGGAGTGCAAAGGAAGATTGAAGGCTAAATGTCTTCAAATCAAGACTGGGTGCCTTTCTGGAAGATACGCTTTAACCAAATAAACGTTAAGGGGGTTGGTGCAGGGGTAACTAGGTGAAATGTAATGGACTATGCTTGACAGGTCAGAGGACGTGATCTAATAGTCCCCTCTTCTTTTAAAATCTATCAGTCTATGAAATCCGACTTCTCTGTGTCCTACAAATAGAGCTGTGCAAATAATTCTTTTTCTTTTTCAGTTTGGTTGTCAAATCAAAAATTCATTAAAAAAATTGTCTGGGTTGTCCCAAAGTGATTTTTTTAAAAAAATTTTGGCCAAACAAAAAAGTTTTAGGATTGAATGGAAGGTTTCATGTTTGAGGGTTTCTTTTACCTCTTTTAAAAGAAAATGGAAGTAAAATTAGCAACAAAACGTAATTTTGAACTGAACAATGAAAATGTTCGATTTACAAAATGTCACAACGAAATATTTCGAGTTGTGGAAGTTTTTTCTTTCAGCTAGAACAACATGGTGAATTTGATCTGAATTCATTAAGAGTTTGTTGTTCCAAATATGCATTTTTCAGAGCAAAAAAAAAAAAAATCTATCCAAAAATTTTTGATCTGCTCTACCTATATATTTCAATAGAATAATGGCACCACTAGAGACCAGCAAAACTCAGACCTTGAGTTGAGGTCTTCAGTTTCAGGACCCAGTAAATTATTTAATAAATAAGTAAACAAACAAATAAATAAAAAGGCCTCACCTTACAAATTTCAGTAATAGCTAGAAGCTTCCCCCAGTATTGAGGTCCCACAGTGCTAAGTGGTGTACAAATGTAAAGTGAAAGACAGTCCCTGCCCTAAAGGGTAGACAGTCTGAACAGAAAAAATACCCAAACGGTGAAAGGCAGAGAGAGAGGAAGTGTCATCTAGTGGGACAGTAATGGAACCAGGGTTAGAACCCAGATTTCCTGAAACAGTCTAGTGCCTACCCACTAGGTTCTACAGCCTCTCATGAATATTGTTAGCTTTTTGGGGTAGAGGCTCTTTCCTACTATGTGTCTCTGCACACCTAGCACAATGGCACCCCGTCCCTTCTCAGGCCTGGGGGTACGACTCTGATATAAAACAATTTATAATATTCTTTCAGTTTTGAGAATTGTAAAAAAAATGTTTTTCTTTTCCCACGTTTTGAAAGATTTTGTCTTTTCCAGAGATAACGAGGCTGGGGCATTTGTTTTCTAAGTTAAGTATGTGCATTGCTGAGCTGGGGCTTGAATAACGTAATCTATCTAGGAATTTATATTGATCACCATGGTATCAGAGCAGAACCTTGAAAATTCATCCATCACCAATTTATCACCAAACACTTACATTGAAAATGGAGAGAGATTTCAGTCACTTGAATAACAATATCCCAGTTAAAATGGGGGGGGGGGAGGGTGAATTCCTTCCAGTTTTCTGCTATAACTATGGTAACCTGCATACTGTATTAGTTTTCTAAGAGGTATGCCAAAAACACTCATTTACTAGATGAGAGCTAGTAATTTACAAATAGGCAAAGCTGTATAATTAGTAAATATTACTGTGTTCTTTTACATTACGGTTAACAAAGGTCATTAATTTTCCATCCAATTTTTGTTTATGGTGGCTCGAAATTGTTCTTAGTGTTTGGATTTTTAATTATGCTAACTTCAGAGGAAGAGTAGGTTAGTTTTTTTACTTCTCTGCATAGATCGTTACGGCATTTCCTTTTGTTATCCGTCCTTACATAGCTTTAACTCCTGTAGTAAAGTATACAATCAGAGCTGAAAAGTTTGGATCTGGCTGGGTGCTGTTCAGGGCAATTCCCACTGCATTCAGTCCAGTGTGTTTTTGTAAACGGAGCCTTTTAAACCCAAACCAACAGGGTTTGTCATGGAGGTGCCAATTCAACATTAACAACAGCAGCACATCCTGGTCTAATGAACTTAGAATGTGTAGAATGCCACTGGTGTGATTAAAGTGAATTTCACAAGTGCAGTTCAGAGAATTTCTATATAAGCCATTTGAAGAAGGAAATGTGTATTTCATTGCTGTAAGTCTAACTGCCATGGGTCTGTGTATATTGTGCTCTAACGGGAGAGTTAATGAGAGTGAGATAATACCGACAGTGAATTTTGGGTTGGGTTCTTTGGCTCTTGGCGTGTCATGTCTACATCTGGGTATCGGTTGTTTGGCTATTGGTATTTTTGACGTTGGGGGGGGAGGTGTTTTGTTTTGTTTTTTACATTCTGATCAATTTGGCGCTTGAACTGTCTCATTTGTGGGTTCATCCTACAATTGGATCCATTCAAGTGGAGTCTTATGCCTGTACAGAACCCCATCAAAGTCAAGCAGGTCAGGATCTCTGATCACGTTAAAGGGGAAAATGTGTTAGCAAAGTCCAAGTCTTTGCATTTGAAATGGCTGCTGTGCAGATCTGTGCTTTTTGTTTGTTTCAGTTTTCAAATAACAATAATTCCCCATTTCCTAGACTGGGGTGTGGAACTGCCTCAACAATCTCGTGCCCCTGCGAATGTGAAAGCCTGTGGAGACATTACATTATCAAGCTGAGCTGGTTTGAAAAAGAGATAATAGAAGTCTATGGAGAGCTTGCTGTGCTGTCAAAACAAGTCTTAGCGATGGCAGGTTCTATCACCACTGGAGGAACAAAGCAAATTAAACATGCACAATAATTAATGTACTTGGAGCGGGGGATGTCAGCTGGACACTTTCGCTGAGAGAGCCTCAACTGTTGTAATAAAGTTTGCGGACGATACAAAGCTGGGAGGTATTGCCAATTTAGAGAAGGATCGGGATATCCTACAGGAGGATCTGGATGACCTTGAAAACTGGAGTAATAGTAATAGGATGAAATTTAATAGTGAGAACTATAAGGTCATGCATTTAGGGATTAATAACAAGAATTTTAGTTATAAGCTGGGGACGCATCAATTAGAAGTAACGGAGGAGGAAAAGGACCTTGGACTATTGATTGACCACAGGATGACTATGAGCCGCCAATGTGATGTGGCCGTGAAAAAAGCTAATGCGGTCTTGGGATGCGTCAGGCGGGGTATTTCCAGTAGAGATAAGGAGGTGTTAGTACCGTTATACAAGGCACTGGTGAGACCTCATCTGAAATACTGTGTGCAGTTCTGGTCTCCCATGTTTAAGAAGGATGAAATCAAACTGGAACAGGTACAGAGAAGGGCTACTAGGATGATCCGAGGAATGGAAAACCTGTCTTATGAAAGGAGACTCAAGGAGCTTGGCTTGTTTAGCCTAACCAAAAGAAGGTTGAGGGGAGATACGATTGCTCTCTATAAATATATCAGTGGGTTAAATACCGGAGAGGGAGAGGAATGATTTAAGCTCAATACCAATGTGGACACAAGAACAAATGGATATAAACTGGCCATCGGGAAGTTTTAGACTTGAAATTAGACGAAGGTTTCTAACCATCAGAGGAGTGAAGTTCTGGAACAGCCTTCCAAGGGAAGCAGTGGGGGCAAAAGACCTATCTGGCTTCAAGATTAAACTCGATAAGTTTATGGAGGAGATGGTATGATGGGATAACATGATTTTGGCAATTAATTGATCTTTAACTATTCATGGTAAATAGGCCTGATGGGGTGGGATCTGAGTTACTACAGAGAATTTTTTCCTGGGTATCTGGCTGATGAATCTTGCCCACATCCTCAGGGTTCAGCTGATCGCCATATTTGGGGTCGGGAAGGAATTTTCCTCCAGGGCAGATTGGAAGAGGCCCTGGGTTTTTTTCGCCTTCCTCTGTAGCATGGGGCACGGGTCACTTGCTGGAGGATTCTCTGCACCTTGAAGTCTTTAAACCGCGATTTGAGGACTTCAATAGCTCAGACATAGGTGAGAGGTTTTTCGCAGGAGTGGGTGGATGAGATTCTGTGGCCTGAGTTGTGCAGGGAGTCAGACTAGATGATCATAATGGTCCCTTCTGACCTTAATATCTATGAGTCTATAACTGTGGAACTTGCTTCCTCTTTGGGCTCAACAAAGCCCCCATGTATTGACATTCAAGGCCTATCTGTAATCCTAGGCTCTAAACAGTGGTCATGATGAGTTAACTGAGTGAAGGACTGAAGGAAGGTGTATCCTACACACTGCTCCTGTCCAATGGGGAGTCTGGGGAGGAATTGTGCCTCTGAATTCTCCCTAAGATGGTGAGGTTCTGCAACGCTCCCTATTCAGGGTAGTAACTAAATGCCACAGTCTAGCTCTATATATTGCATATCCATCCGTCCAATCTAATCTAATAATCCCAGGCAAAAAGTACAATAAAATGGGGGTAGAGAGTGTGTCCCAGGAATTTAGAAAAAAGATACATTCCAGGGATGTATCCCAAAACCAAGCATTATAAAAACAGGAAATTCAGAGTTAAGGTTAAATGTCAAAGAAAACTGAACACATTCAGGTATGGAAAAGGGCACCTTTTAGGGGACATTTCCTTCCCTTGGAGAGTGATCACTTTAGATAAGCTATTACCAGCAGGAGAGTGGGGTGGGAGGAGGTATTTTTTCATGCTTTGTGTGTATATAATAAGATCTTCTACACTTTCCACGGTATGCATCCGATGAAGTGAGCTGTAGCTCACGAAAGCTTATGCTCAAATAAATTGGTTAGTCTCTAAGGTGCCACAAGTACTCCTTTTCTTTTTGCAAATACAGACTAACACGGCTGTTACTCTGAAACGTTGCCTGTTGAATCTCTTGTGCTGTGAAGGCCAAGGCAGCAGTGCCATGGACAGCCTTTCAAGCATTGATGCCCACGCTACTACACAGCTATGGGACCTTTAGAAAGCAATTGCAGTTGGACCAAATAAACTACTACTGGGAACTCAGTCTCCCTCGTTCACTGCGTCATTACAACTGTTAGAATTGTTGCATGCCAAGTAGTTGTCTACAAAAGCTGGTGATGGGTTGTTACCTCTGGTGTTGCAAACCCATTTAAGAGTTACTTGAGCTGTTGATCTGAACCTCTCTCTGTAGCCTATGCAATCATATGAATCAGACACAAAAATCATTCATAACTAAGCTTAATTCCAATCTAATTTCTTCAAATATTGCCTGTGCACAAGATTGCAATTATTCTTAACCATATGGAAAGTGGGAAGATCTTTCGAGATGAAAAAAGGCTGTCAGAGATGCTAAATTTCTTAAGTGATCCAATTTATGATTTAGTTGAACTCCAACTAATAAACAAATTTATTTGTAAATTTTCAGGAAATTCATTCTATACTCAGTAAGTACTGCTTGGCGAGGGGGAAAACGGTATTCTTCCTACATAGCCACGAGATCGAATCCCTGTTTTCAATGCAAAACAGAGCTCAACCTTAACAGTGGAGTTGCGACTGGTGCTTCCGTAACTGCCCTATCTGAAGTACACGGCACCTGATCCAAAGCCAGCTGAAGTCTGTGGAAGGCTCCCAGTGACTTTGATATTCTTCGGATCAAGTCTACAACCCCTGAATGTAAGGAAGCAAGAATAACACTATTATTCCTAATATAGGACCTAACTCAAAAACCCACGGAAGTCAATAGGATTCTGTCCATTGTCTTCAATGAGCATTGGATCCAGGTCCCTATTTACTAACGTAGAACATGCCAAGGCAATTCCCTTTTTAAATAACTTATTAGGTACTTATCTTATTAACTTAACTTAACTTATTAGGTACTTATTTTATCTGGTAGCTATTGCTTCACTCTTATGCCTTCCCCAGTGACCCTGCTTTCTCATTCATTCTAATTCTTATGTCTAAATTAAGCTGTCAATTCAAACAAATGACAACTCAATCGGTTTTATTATTTATTATTATTACTATTTATTTCAAGGGGGAAACAGTGTACTCAATCTGTATCCACTCTGGGCGTATCTGTGCTAGAGAAGAAAAAACAATCTGTACTGAGAGAAACTCCTGTGAAACATAATTATACCATGTTTTGACATTTGCTTTTATTTTGTTGTGACCAGAAAGAAAAATGGTGTTAAAAATTGAACTTTTTATCAACAGGCAAATGCTCTATTTTCTCTGTCATCCTTTGCAGGCTCTGTAGAGCAATTGAGCTCAATCAATAACTTCACCAATTGTGGTGTAGAATATGTAGAGTTCTCTGTAGAAATGTCACAGCAGCATGATGACAAATGATCCTCAGGGAGCCGTGTTATCTAGTTGTTAGAGCGGGGGAATAGGAGCTGGGAGACTGGGATTACTACTCACTTCTTGTGTGACCTTGGGCAAATCAGTGTGCAAAATTATAGTAATACTAATTTTTGAGATCCTTTGATTAAGGATGCTGCTGTGATGACCCCCCCCCCCCCATGAATGTGTCAACAGCAGGATCTTCAGCACAGGCCACAGGTACTGGAGATGGAGTAACTCTTTAGCTGATAACATTAGTACGTTGTTATCCTCTGTTGGAGGATAGAGTGGAGTGTAATCTACTTTTCCAGTGTGTGCGTGCAAAATTTTATTAATTCAACTATTTATTAATAGATACTTTAAGAACCGGATTTAAAAACCCACTTGCAGTTTGTGCTAAACTCAAAAGTTCAGGTATAGCTAAGATAATCCTCTGAAGTTTTGGATGCTTATCCAAAGCCTATCTCCACTTTATGAACCTCCTGAGTCTCCAGAATGGCTAAAAATGTCATTGTAATAGGTCTCTTGTGAAGTGCCCAGAATATCCATTTCAGTTCCCAGCTACAGAAATATCTACCCTGAGAGCAGCCTTCCCATAATATTTATGTTCTTCAGCCTCTCCTCCTTGCTGGCCATGGAGGCTAGAAGGAAGGCAGTCTCTTGATATTTCAGAACCTTAAGTAAGGTAGGTCTGCCTCAGAGGAGGTTCTATATCCAAATCAATTTGCCCATCTGATTTTTAGCCCATGTTTCCAAAATTCCCACTGGGAAAATTCTCATATTACTAAACCTTGTCCTGGCTTCCTAGAATATTTACCCCTTTACTGACTAATAATTGAAATGAGCCCACTCATCCTGGTCTAAATATTAGGGGTTTAGAATCCCAACCTAAATTTGAATGCTGGTGAATGATCTGAGACAAATTTCCCCATCCCAAGAGCTTTGGAAAGTTGAAAATCCAGATCTGGGTCTGAACTTGGTGGCTTGAGACCATCTCTCATTCATGATAATATTGTTTCATATAGCGGGAGATAACTGGGTTTCCAAAACTGCATGAGTTGCTGATTGAACCGTCCCATCACTCATTGCTTATGATATAAGCTCTTGCTGTGGGGGCCAGTAGATATTAAATCTGTATGTACTGAGTGTGTAGATGTCCTTTTCAAATTTGCTGGGTTTTTGTTTTTCCCCTTGTCAGAATGATCACAGATAGTGTATCTATTTGAGTTATAACAGTAAAGGTCAGAATTGATAACAGACCATTTTAAGGCACTCTTGCCAACACTTTGTGGAGTTGGAAGTTTGGATGAAAGATATCAATAGAGGTTTTTGGAACTGCAATTTGAATTACGAAATAATGTGCAACATGGCAAATAAAAATCCATTGCAAAAAGGTACTCCGTGCTGTTTAGCATTGATTTTGAACATGTCTAACAAATGATTTCTCGATTAACACAGTGTCCTTCTTTGTTTGTGCAGTGAAATGGAGAGTCCTGACAAACAGAATTGTCATTGATTTAATCATAGATTCCAAAGCAGGAAGGAATGACTGTGATCATCTGGGTCCTTAATTACAGGGGCCCAGTGCTATAGCCCGTACTCAGCTAGTTAGTCTCATTGGTTTCAATGAGAATTAGACCCTAAATAGGTTCAGATCGTAAAACCAGATACATCTATTTACATATCGTGTTAAGGTCAACAGAGCTAAAGGACTACTAATCAGCTCCAGGCATGGGCAAATGAATATTCATCATGCCAATATTTTTGGACAGGTGTTGGGAAATAGACATCTGGCAGAACAATGCTAATTTCAATGCTGTAGCATTTGGCAAACATGTCATTTGTTTTGCCCATTCCTAGCAATAAGCCAGCAGACTACATTACTTTGTTTATATCTGGTTTTTTTTTGTTTTTTGGAAGCCTTGACGTGTTCAAAATCAATGCAGCAAAAGTCACGTATCATAGTGGGTGCAGCATAAGTGACCTTTTGTCCCCTTATATATATGATGGCCAGTGCACATCATGCTTCAGCTCCCATCATGCTTCGCTCAGAAAATATGGCATGTTTGTCAGGTTGAGACGGATGAGGTAAGACTGGCTAAGACTGTGGGGACGGGGAGGGAGAGCTCAGTGGTTTGAGCATTGGCCTGCTAAACCCAGGGTTGTGAGTTCAATCCTTGAGGGGGCCATTTGGGACAAAAATTGGGGATCGGTCCTGCTTTGAGCAGGGGGTTGGACTAGATGACCTCTTGAGGTCCCTTCCAACCCTGAGATTCTATGATTTAGGTCTGTGCCGAGGGACCCAGTTCCTGGAGTTGGGATGATTTACACTAGAATCTCAGTGTTATTTTTTAAGAAAAAAGTTAGTTTCTAGCCCCTGGGGTTGTGGAGAAAAGATTGAAAATGAGACATGAGCGTAACTGAATGTGACATCTGCCTGAGTCTGCAGCCCGAAGCTGTGGCTCTGAGAGGCAGGGACCTCTCCATGCATCTGTTAGCTATCAGATCCATTGCTCAGTGGGGCCCCACCAGAAAAACCTGGGTCTGGCAGAAGAAGAGTGCAGTGGCCCTGGGCCAGCCTCTTAACCCAAGCAAATACTGGGTGTAAGCTCTTGTCGGGAGTCCCTACTTTCACCCCGGCCTTTCCAAGAATAGAAGACACCGCTGCTGCTGAAGGAAGGGTGAGAAGGCCGTCCTTTACCATTACCGCTCTGGGTGGGAAGAGGACGGCCCCTGAGCCCTCTGTTCCAAGGGTGGGTGGGGGAGTTTGGCATAGGGGTGGAGCCAAAAGGGACCTGTGCTGTGTTGTGCTTAGAGTCCTAGATTGCCTCTTTTGGGGCCCTGGGCTAGGAAAGGGGAATCCTCAGCTACTGCTTTAGGCAGTTTTAAACCCTCCTTTGTGCAGCTGGAGGAGTGCAAAGGGGGGGCTTATCTGAGGCCAAGGGTATGACCCTGTGCTTCTGATAATGCATGTAAGTCATCTGCGCTGGGGATGATGGTATAGAGACAGCATATCAAAGCTGGCAATCAAAGGGCTTTTATCAGGCATACTCACCCTATTATGCTGATCAATTTTTCATAGGAAATCATTAGTATCTTTTAAATGGGGAGGGTAGAGTGTGCATCAGAGGTGGCAGGCATGTCAGCATTCAGACATTTCACTTGCGGTATTTTTAACTAACAACAGGATGTCGGGAATGTTGGCCATAAATTCTCTGAAGATGAGAGATTTGAAGGGAGAGAGATTAATTACTGTACAATTAACATAGCATTACCTGCAGTGTGCAGAGGTTACAGTGAGGATGGGGACACAGAGGATCTTGTTGAAATGCAAAGGAAGAGGCCAGTTCTCCATCCTAGTCATTGTTCATTCTTATTGTCGCACTTACAGTAGGAGAGACAACATAATTCACTGATCTGAAGCTTTATGCATTGTTTCAGACCAGTGGAATGAATTAAAGATGGACTGGCTGCCTTTTACTTTGGGTTTTCTTGCTTGGAGAGGGTTCTGTCGCTCTTTTCTTTAGCATGATGACTTGAAATCTATTCGTGAACTTCAGCATTAGTCTCTTCTTTGTTTGTACAGAACCTAACACAATAGGGTCCTGGTCCGTGTCTGGGGCTCTTCAGTGCTACCTCAATGCAAATAATAAATGGTAGAGGTGAGTTTTTTAATGTTCATTTCTGCTTAAAGCAAAATTAAATTAAATTAAATCAACCCACAGAGTTTTGAAAAGAAAAAAGAGAGCAGCAGTGTCAATGGGAGGGAACTTAATGGGTTACTTGGCAGCTGTAACAAGGTGGCTTGCCCCTTAAGGGCTGGGGAGCCTGGGGCTAGCCAACCCTGATTACTAAAGTAGCACACCTGGGTTGGATCAGTGGCCGGCCACAATGAAGGAGCAAGCTCAGGAAAATGCAGGCAGTTAGAGGCTCCTGCAGGGAAGACCCTGGAAGGGTCTGAAAGCCAGAGCCAGAAACTTGAGGCTCCAGACAGGTAGGATCTGGGAGTGGCCTGGCAAAGCAGAGGAAGGCCTGGGAGTAGCGTAAATTGAAGACTGCTGGGAGTGAGCAGGCTCCAGCAGAAAGACTTGGGATGTGAAGTCTCCCTGCTGAAACTGAGTGTGACCCTACAAGAGGGTAAACTGCAGGGACTCTGTTTTGACTTAGAGTTTTATTCTGGAGCTTTATTTATGCAAATAGACTCAGAGCCCTGAGAAGGGGTAGGGAGCAGCCAAGAAAAGCCTGTGTGGAGTTTCAGAAGCCCTCTGGGGGAGAAGTAGTTAGAAGGGTAGTGCAGGGGCATCCCTGGCCCTGAGGGGGTGCACTGGAGGCAGCTGACCCCACTGCAGCAGCTTGGCAGTCTAGTGACTCATTATGTATTATTATCCTTATACTGTATAAAGGATGTAAATGTGAGGCTGTATTTAGTGCCCTTCAGAAAAAAATGATCCAAGCAGTGATTTTTAATCCACCATCTGTGGGGAATTAAGATACTTTAGCAGTTTGCAAAAGGCATGATCCTAATGGGTGAAATTCACCCCTGTGCGGAGGACCGGTGTGATGCCTCGGCGTCACTTTAACCATCAAAACTTTGAAGCATTTCCAGACTTAGAGTGCACTTTCCGCCTTCTGGTTTTGGGTGGCGACAGCTGGTGGTGTTTTGATTTATTTCATATTTGGTCACTGAAAAATGTGCAAGGTGATTTACAGAACCCTGTGGACATACAGGGTAAAACGTTCAAAAGTAAGTTTGGGCCAGACTTACAAAGGCATTCAGGTGTCTAAAGTTGCAGCTGCCTTTTTTAATTGACTAGATTTCAAGTTCACCGTGGGCCACATTTTTCAAGAGAGCTCAAGGCCAGAGTCTCTGAAGTGCCCAGCTACCAGTTGTGACGCTAATGGGGGCATTCTCAGCAGATCTCTGTTCCAGAAGTGCTAAGCACTCTTGAGAGTCTGCCTGTCTCTTAATATGCCAACTAAAGATGCTGCATTACTGATTCAAGTGTGAGTGAATACTGTATAAGCCAGAAAGTTGTTGCTTCTGTCAGATAATCTCATATCTTGAACATTCACATTCACATAGCTGGAACGTTCCTCAGTATTTATATTCCTCTCTATTCCTGATAGACATTATATAATCTAATGAAGCCTCTTTATTTTGGATGTACGAGTGAATTACTGTGGTTAGTAACAAGTGACGCCATCACTGAAAGCCTAGCTTCAAATAAATTATCGATAGAGAAGGGTGAGGAATAGAATACCTTGAACACAGTGTATGCACAATGTTTCCCTGCACGTGCAGCTGTATTGTCAACAATGGGCTCTCATTTTTGGGTGTCCAACTTGGGACATCAAAGGTCTGATTTTTCAGAGGCACTCAGCATAAGAAGCTTTCATTGGTTTCAGATACAGAACAGGGTGCTCAGAATCTCTAAAAATCTGGTCCTGACTTAAACACATAGAATAGGGACCGGACGTTTATATGGAGTGATGGGGTGAAGCCATTGCAGAAATGAGAGTAAGGGACAGAGCTGATTAGCTAGCCACACTGTCAATCATCCAGAGAGACACGGGAAGGCTTTCCCTTCTTGCAAAGGGTTTTGAATAGGGAAGCCCTGCATAAAACTGCTGACTCCCTCCCTGCAACTTGGACTCTGTCGCTAGGTTGGTGAGGAAGGGTCACCCGGAGGAACCTGGGTCTGTTACATTATATAGAGCACTTTGGATGGGTCAACAGACTGATGTCATGTTATAGAAAGATATCCCTTGGTGTTTATTTTGCTAACCCCCTCTGAATTGGGTCTTGCTGATTTGTTTGGACCACCCTGCTGTCACATTCCCCTACATATGGATACTGAGACCATCCAGTGTTACATTAGGACAGATTTATTTTAAAAGACAGGATGAGATATAAACCTCCATGGTATATTCCAGCTTTGAATGGAGAAGGTTAGGAAGGAATGGAAAAGATTTGGAAGAAACTTTTCAGATGGACAGGCTAGAAGTGAGGGCTTCTCAGACATTCCTTGGAAGCAGCTTGTAGAGGCTGCTGTCACCTATAGTGCATGAAACGAGGTGACCCACTGCTCTGATGCAGTAATGCAATCCCTATGTTCAAGTCTCAGAATCCCATTGGATGCTGGTGGCCTGGCTTTCACAGATGCTGAGCACCCGCAGCTCCTCTTGAATCCATGGAAGTCGGGCTGTGGGTTCTGTAGTAAAGCTAGAACCATCCAGACTGTGACTTATCCTCAGAAATAAGCAGGTCAAAATACAAATGCAGGGTTTTTTCTTCCTGATTTTGAAACATTCATGGGAGGAAAGACGTGAATCCATAAATAAGTGGGCAGCGTATCCATAGCAAATGGCTGAGTATACGTTGGCAGCCCATTAAAGGAGTCTGGCATATTCTGAATCAGTCCAGAGTAGCATTGATGCCAGATTGGTTGGCTTCCACAGGGCCTCCTGTGTTAGAGAAACAGATGAGCACTGGGTAAGGCAAAGAACCGAGCAGCCTGGTGAGACAGAGCCCACTGCTCATCAGGTACTTGGATCCTGCTTCAGGTTTTGAGCTGCATGGGGAAAAGTTGCTATTTTGGTGTTGGAAGTTGGTGGCTTGATTTTCCCACTGGGTGCTCAGACTTGCAAGGTGCTGAGCACACCCTGATCTTAATTTTTGCAAAGCACCTGAGCACGTGCTTAACTTTAAGCCTGTGAGGGTTTTTTTTTCCATTGGAGTCACTTAAGTTAAGCATGCACTTCAGTGCTTTGCAGGATCAGGGCTAGTGTGCTGAGAATCTTCAAGGCTCCGTCCCTGACAGAGAATGAGTCTGTGGCGTTGTAGCAAATTCTACTCTGCTGCACGGGTCTTTAATGCTACTGAAATTAGCAGAGCCCTCCTTATTACACTAGTTGTAACTGAGAATTGTTTTGGCTATCTGATGGAATTAGAGCATATATCCGTCAACCTAAAATGGGCCACACTGTACTAGGAGCACAGACTGAACATAGTGTGTCTTCCATCTAAGGTAGCATAGATTTCACTAACTTTGCAGTCACTGGCCTCAGTGCACTGTTTGTGAACAACTGCCTGACTGTGAAAGATAAAAGCCTGCAACTACTAGGTTCTCAGTGGGGGCGGAACCGCACGTTCTTGAAACTGAAGGTCATGGATACTTCCCCTTAATGCTGCTTGTGTGTGATTCAGCGAGCGATGACTCAGTCTTCCATGCATAGAGTAATGGATATTTATTACAACACGCCTGACATAATGAACCTCAGAGTAGCAGAGGAAGGTGGGAGAGGATAACTCAGTGGTTTGAGTATTGGCCTGCTAAACCCAGGGTTGTGAGTTCAATCCTTGAGGGGGCCATTTAGGGATCGGGGCAAAAATTGGGGATTGGTCCTGCTTTGAGCAGGGGGTTGGACTAGATGACCTCCTGAGGTCCCTTCCAACCCTGAGATTCTTTGAAGGTGCTTTTGACATGACAGGGTTTTGTATTCCCGAAGGAAGTATTTGTTGCAAAATGTAAAGAGCTCTTTTTTTGGTAGCAGTCTTATGCCGTGAACGCCAACCTAGCTGTTACAATGAATTAAATCAATGTGTGTACGCCACTCAAATGCTTTACAGTAAGGTAATGGTAATTGGCAACACAATGCTCGTTTTCAGTTATTATGTAGGCACAATCCCATAAATCATGCAAGACTGATATGCTGCATTAGGTATACTGCCCTCAAATTAACTTGGGGTAATATTTTTTCTTATTACAAAACAGCCAATCTGTGGATGTCATAAACAAGTGTGTCTTGCCAATTTTCTTTTTATTTAAAAGAGGAGGATTTGCAAGATCTGAAATCAGATCTGGGTGAGAACAAGCACCTGCCATTTAATTATTAGGATTTACCCAGGACATACCAACTAGAGTGTAGAAATTAACTAAAGGAAAGAGGGAAAGAGACTGGATTTCTCCATGCAATTAATGGATATGCATTGAGTGAGCTGCTGGAACAAATGAATTAGCTCAGGCCTGATCGTTGGGTCTCTGCGATAGTTTGCAAACTGTATTGTAGTCTATGCCTGGTTTTCTCATAGGCTTAAATCCATCATTTAAACAGGTTCAGGAGAGCCTACTAAAATCAATAATGATTTATTGTGAGCCATGTGCCGTTTCATTGTATTCATCTCTTTGTGTCCGTGTATTTACTATTTTACTGTCATAAATATTCAAAATAGAGGTTCTGGCATTGGGGCTTCACCCAAAGCCATTGAAGTCAACGCAAACTTGAGTGTGTTTTGGATCGGGTCCTTATATATGGAGTATCAGCTGAGTTTATTATGAATCAGAGTAACTAACAGCAGAATTGAAACTCTAAGCCATACCTACAAAGTTGTCAAGGGTTCTGTGAACTGGGGAAGAAATTCTGACTGCTCTACCTATGTGTATGTGTAGACACATGTACTCCCTGAGACTTGCCAAAATGCATAAAAGTTTCAGCATTGACTTTGGGGTGTTTTTTTGCATTGGTTCATCAAGTTCAACAAAGTGGGTGATAGACTCCGTGCCATGACCATTTCAGGCACAACCTTCCACCTTGACTTTTCTCCAAAGAGAGTATCATGCTGGCCTGAATGCTTCCTGCAGCCCAACCACTCCCAATTACCTTTCTTGGACATAAATCATTTAGAGATCCATTTACAATGAGGCACTTTTTCCTACAAGGAAGATTGGCTGCAAGAGCTTTAGATTGGAGCATAGTCCAAAAGAGTGAGATGGTTTACAAGCCTCACGTGGCCCTCTTTCATTAACTACACTCATTTATAGTCAGGCGTTTTATGTGTTTCTTCTCAGTGATAATACTGGAAATGATGGAGTAAAATAGAGTCCTGTGTTTAATCAAGAGAGCAGCTCATTCCAACTCTCACTAAAAGATTTAAGGCTAAGAAAGATGGCCGGGGAAAGATTTAGCCATCTCCCAGTAAAAAACAATGAAAACTGCAGATTGTGAATACTGAATAGGTATGGCTCAGAAGAGCACACATTAACCAGTGTTTTGCTGCTATGGAGGTGCTCTGGGAGGGGAGAGGGTGATGCCAAATTTGATGTCCATCCATTGCAAAAGCATTAACCTGATTTTATATATATCATCTTCTTACTGGGTCCCTTTCATTCTCATGCTCCATCGTTGACCGGGAGATGCTCGTGTTGACAGCTGTTGTTGCTGACTGCACTGGAGGAACACCAGAGTTGATTGTCTTCTGCACCGAAGTCATCTTAGAGGGCCAGGTTCTGAACCTTGGTTCTGTTCTCCTTGCCCTGCTCTAAGTGCAACATAAAGGTTCCCTAACTGGACACTTCCATGATGTCCCCGGCACATAAAGCAGACAGTACTGGCTCTTTGTCCTCCCCCATCCTGCTCCCCCTTTGGGCATCCGGCAATGTTCCTGGACAGAAGGGGGTGCAGCCAGAGCTTGCTGCACTTCACCAATTCCTAGTCACTGGAATAACTCCACGGCAATCATTCTGTTAAGCATAAGAAATGCACTTTACATGTGTAAATGTGTGCCCAAGGCTGCACAGAATTAGGCCTTCCCTAACTAATTCCTTCTGTCAACCCCCCTAGGAGACAGGTGTGGTGTAGTTAGCTCCATGTTACAGATAGGGGAGATGAAAGCAGAGAAGTTAAGTGACTTGTCCAGGGCCACATGTTGGGATTCATTATCGGAGCCAGGGTTAGAACTGGGGAGTTCCTGGCTCCCAGTCCTCTGTACAGACCATACCTCCCTCAAAAAAGACTGTTTAAATCCTGAATTGAAAAATCCTTCTATGGGATCAATTCCCATCATCAGCCATGACATTTTACTACCTTTCTGCATAATAACAAATACTGTTGGTCAAAACAATCTCTAACTCCCACTGTCTTCAACAGGAATTCAGGTGCTGATGACTTGCAAGGTGAGGCTCTTTGTATATTATTAATTTAGCTGCAGAAAAATTTAGCTTTGCTAAATTTGCTTGAGTATAGCTATTTTTGAAAAGAGTAAACGATCTTGGTGCTTCCTTGTACCTTATGGTGCCTATGAATTTGTGCCAACCTGCAAGATGTTGGACCGTGAGCATATATGACGTAATTTCCAGAATGGAAGAATTTTATCTAAATTGACTGGTTTTGTGCCATTTTGAGTTGGCTGCTGTGCAGTTCCCGCTTCCTCATGTCATTGCAAAGGTGATGATGTTTCCTGACAGATAGAACACAACATTCTTTCTATTTGCGTTGCTCATCTCAGATATGTAAATCAGGCAATGTGTCTGACATAGAGCGGAATATGGCCCTATGCACTATAGCTTTTCATGGTAAATGAATGTTGCTTAACTCATTAGTATCTTAATATATATAAGTTTCTTTTCATTGCATTCAGCTTTCTTAGAAAGCTGCTGTTCATTTGGACTTTATTGAAGGAGTTATATACAAAGTTTGGGGTTTTTTAACAGTGTAAAGCAATTAAGGTCTAATTTTAACAGATGCTGGCACCCTCTGCTCCAATAATAATACCTAGATGTTATAATAGCACTTTTTATCCATAGATCTCCATATGGGGAACCGGAGGCACAGAGAGGGGAAGTGCCTTGCCCATGGTCACCCAGCGCATCAGTATCAGAGCTAGGAATAGAACCTATGTCTACGCAGTACCAGTCCAGTATCTTATGCATTCAGCCAGACTGTCTCTCTGCAGTAGGTGTGGGTGCCCAGCACCTCTGAAAATCAGGACCTTAATTTTTAGGTATGTAGTGAAATGCTTTCTTCAGCTTCTTATATCATGCCCATCACTGGTGGCATCTCACCAACCTATGGTGGAAAAGTTCCCCAAATAAATGCTCCTATGTTTTCGGGACTATAATATCACTGGTAACTAGGATGGATCAAAACGGCGTGCCTCTCCTAAGCCTGGCAAAATTAAATTTTAAACCACAGCATAACAGCTGGCCTGCCTGATGTCCAATCCACTGCAGAAAAATAGTTCGTTGTAGCAGTGAATACCTTGGAAGATCTGTTTGCACCCTCATGTGCCTGTATATTATTTCCCCAGAAGATACAGTGCCCCTAGCTAGCTTACACTCAGTGTGGTCTAGCAGTGAAATGTCATCACTGGAAATGCTGCTTTGGAAGGGAATGAGTATTCCTGTATAACACAATAAGGAACATACAGATTTGTTACACTGGATGAGACTAATTAGGCCAGTGTCCTACCTCTGAAAGTGCCACGCACCAGATGTTTCAGAGGAAGGTAGCCTGATTTGGGTAATTATGGCATAATTCTCCTGCAGAGGACCCTCCTTCATAACCCTCATCAGTCAGCTGTTGGCCTATGCCTGGAAGCATGAGAGTTTAATGTTCAGAGTACTCAAACTTGGTAGCCTCCAGGCGTCTGAGCCATCACCCAATTTTGCTAAGAGTTCTGCTCCCATGTAGGCACCAAAAATGACATAATTACAGAGCAAGATGAACAAAGAACCAACTGACTCAACAATGAAAGGCTGATGTGGGCATCCAGGAGTACCTGAGGATCCACCACAACCCCTAGGATTATGCTCTCAAATCTCCTCTAGAAAGAGGGCAGCTGTCAGCTTGATCATTTCCTCTGCATTGCCCTCTAACCAGTGTTACATCCATCTTGCCAGGATTGAGCTCCAGGCAGCTTGCCCTTATTCAGGACCTATCTTAGCTCGACATTGAGAAACATGAGACCACAGTGAAAAGGTGACCCAGGCCTGAGGGTCTTCAGGATCTTGATATCCCTACAGTCCAATGTGTATCGTATCTTCCACTGCCTTCATTCTGAACAGGAGAGATGACAGAACAGAATTTGATGAAGAGATGATATGTAGCCCACTAGCGAGTGGCTTACACTTCCCCTGCATGTCTAATCCACAGAGGTCATGGGCCTGTTGCAGCCCCACCAATACAGCCTTCACTCTGTAGCTCACACTATTAACTCTGGATGTCCCTGGTGTACCAGCGAAGATGGCGGTTGCCCCAGTTGCATCTCCAGTACAGGCTAGCATATAAGGCACTGAA
Organism: Chelonia mydas; assembly: GCF_015237465.2. NCBI lineage: Eukaryota > Metazoa > Chordata > Testudines > Cheloniidae > Chelonia > Chelonia mydas. The sequence continues at coordinate 8,724,655 of NC_057859.1, read as the reverse complement.
CTTGGAGTCAACAGACCTGGGTTCTATCCCTTGACTTGTCAGTCACATGCAATGTGAATTTAGGCAACTCGCTTTCTTTTGGGGAAAATTATATTTATTCACCTTTTGTAAAATGCATTCAGATCTACTGATGAAAAGTGCTATACTAAAGCTAAAGTATTATTATTGTCTCTCTCTTTGTCCTTCTTTCAAACCTTTGAAATGATTGATTTTTAATAGCTACAGTGCAAACTCTAAACTTGATATCCAGTAAAAGGCTTCATTTATTACATTTCACTTACATCTCACTACTGATGCAGGATTTAAACAGCCCCAAAATCACTGCTTTTTCAGAACTGTCTATTGAAAGGTAAATGTACTGTAAATTGGTGTAAAGCTTTCAGTTTTGTCTTATTTCAAGTTGAGACAGTAGTTAAATTGTAGCCTTTCATTCCTGCGAGATTTAGAAGAGAAGGCCATTCATTCTATCACGTGGGCCATGGAAAAAAGGAAATCTTGGAGTCACTAGTAGTTAAAGATCAATGTTAATTCAATAATGATGATTATTGAAATCACCACCATGATATTACTTAAATCACAAGGTCGCAACTGTAAACAAAATTGAAATGAGATTTTGGATTGCTTGTTTACAAAGAAAGGGAAGCCAGAGTTGAGAATATTTTCACTATTGAGAATTATACTTCAATTAGCACTTCGTTGTTTACTCATATTACCCCACTTGAATGTTTTGTATTGGTTATTACCAGAACTGGCTGGCGGGGGACGGATTTCCAGCAGAAAATTTTGACAGAAATAAATTAAAAAAAAAACAAAAACTCTGGTGAAAACTTGAAATCTAAAATATTTTGACTGGAAACCATCTCCCATGATGCACCCTGATGTCCCCCCTTGGGGTGGGAAGGTGGTGCATCATGGCAGTCACATGGCTGCAGTGCATCATGGGAAATTAAGCCTGACTGGGTAGTCCAGCCCATGGTACCATGAGCCACTGTGGTAGCATTTTAGAATTGATATGTTGTTTGGGGGGTTCATGTTTCACAAAGAAAAATCCATCTTTTCTGGGAAAAACAGATTCTTTGTTGCAAAACATTTTTTTTAGTCAAAATCTTGGTCAAACCAACACTGATGGACATTTTTTGACCAGCCATAGTTATTACCACTGTATTTTAAGCACTAATTCTCTTCTTTTTGGTGCTTAACTAGGGTGTTCCATGTAAGTTTAATGCCCCTGTTTCATCTCACACATGTGTGATCACACTGAAGTCAGTTAAACGACTAACATTGGTACAGCTAAGTGCATGGATTTGTTTGCAGGTCTGGGGCCTGACTCTGGTGATGGGGGAGAGGGATGGGAGGGAAATTCATGATAAGTTTTGCAATTATTTCTTCTTTTTTTCCATCAAATGCTTTCACTAGCTGTAAAGCTGGTTGAAAATTGGGAGGGTGGGGAATTTTTTTGTGTTTGAAATTTTGAAATGTGAGAATTTTTCCAAGCAGTTCTGTTAATACCCATGACAGATCCTAAACAAAAGTCCCAAATCTGAACATCCCGAGCATTTAGAGAATGTTCAGAACCTGAATGCTGAGCCAGACGAATGAGAACTTTGGAAAACTTTTTGTGTAGTAGCACAACTCTGCAATGTTAAGGTTGCAAATCTTACTAGGGAATTATTATTTGCTGCATGGCATTGGAACGCAGGAGACCCAAGCTCTATTCCTAGCTCTGCCACTGGCCTGCAGGATGACCGTGGACAAGTCACATCCCCGCTCTGTACCTCAGTTTTCCCATCTGTAAAATGGGAATAATACTGCCCTCCTCTGTAAAGACATTTAAGATCTACTGATGAGAAGTGCTATATAAGAGCGAGGTGATACCACTATTAGTGCCAATAATGTAGTGTGCGGAGGTAAACGCAGAGAAACTACAGAATGCGTTTCTTAAATATGGAATGGCTTAAGCCTGTGCTTAAAGTTAAGGGGATACAGGGGAATTGCAAGGAGGAGTCCCATTTATACCCTCAGAATAGAATATGAGTGGGACTTCAGTGATTCCTAGCCCTTCTGTACAGGAACAAATTTCACCTTTTGTCAATGTTTTCTGGTGTGTGAAATGGGTATAAAGTTTACCTACATAAAAGAGGTGTCATGAAGCTTATTTTATGTGCCACTGAGATCTAGCCCTGTGTTTTTACTGCTTTGAGATCTTTATGTGAACGTTGCCATATATTCAGTGTCGTATTCGTTGGGAGGGTATTCATAGTAGCCACTAAGGGATGTAGAGCGAGTAGGTAAGAGTCTGGACTGGTTGCTGTGGCATCTGTAGGTGTGCTCAAGCTAGTTTTGATCTACATGACAGTGAAGCACAGGCTAGCCTGGCCTACCTGGGTCAGGAGTGTATACACGAATCGTCAGCATCCATGCTGCCACATCTTCACTGCTGCTGTTACTCAAGCTAGCTATGATCCACAGGTGCAGTCACACCTCCTGATTGCAGTGTAGACATGCCCAGTGAAAGAGGAAATAAAGACCGTCAAGAAGTATTCATCCCAACCAGGGAGTACTTGGTCTCTGTAATCTCTATGGTCAGTGTTAACCACCATGTAATATTGATGATTGTTTTTAAATATTTGCCTTGTGATTTGAAAATAAACAGCATGGCCCTGAGACTTCAGAATCTTTTATCTTGCTGTTCAGCGTGACACTGAAGTTTGAAGTTCCAGCAATGAGATCGTGGTTCATTGTCTGTATAATTGAGGCACCTACAGACCCTGATCTCAAAGGTGTTGTACAGAAAGTGCCTGCCTCCAAAGAGTTTACAACTTCAGTCCTATCACTGATTTTCAGTTAATTCTTCATCTCTGGGTTTACAGTTAGAACTAAGGTGACAAATTCACGGCAGCTTTTGGGAGAAGGGGCAGGCAGGGGGCTAGATTGCAAATTACTCTTTTGGAAAGTTTAGAAGTGAGCTTTTAATGGGGAAGAGAGAGAGAAAGTAGAATAAGAATTTCCCTCTGTGATTTTTCCATCTGTCTGGGAAAAGATTGAAAGCAGTCCCAAGGCGTGACGTTGCATCTATTAATTCTAGGAGCAACACTCGACACATGGCTAATGATCCACTGTATGGATTCATTTCCTTTGGTTTCAACAGCTTAGTTTTGGGCATTAGGATGATGGATTTTTCCTGATCCTGAAGGGTTCCATTTGAAAGTCAAATCTCTTGCCCCTGTGTGGAAGAATGCTTAACCCCTTCAGTACCCGGGACGAACTTAGTGTTCCTCAGCAGGGGAACTGAAGATGAATTTCTTTCAGTTTGTAATCCCTCCTTCTCCCAGCCCCTTTCCATAGCACTATTAATCCTAGCCAACCTCTACAGTCTTCCCTCTCCCTTCCCCTAACACTTTCTGGCCATTTCCCTAAACCTTGATTCTTCTCCAAGATCCCCAAGCAAACCTACTGAGGGACAATTCCTTTTTTGCCTCACCTGTGCCACTTGCTGTCCCTTCGCACTAACCCCCACCTCATCTCCATCCCCAGTCTCCCCAGATGTGCACTTCTGATGGGCCCACTTTCTCCTGGGTTGTTCCCTGGTTGAGAATGCCTTGTAAAGAGGCAGGTCCCATTTGCTGGCCTGGGCAGACACATACAAGGCAAAAGTCCTCTTCTATCTCATTTCCCCACACTAATTTATCTCCCCTATGCAAACTAGAAGATCCAAGAAAACAGCCAGTTCCTAAAAGGAGGTATTATCCACATGAGAACTAGAGAAGGAGGAAGTGGTAAAGGTACTTGCCTGAGACTCAGGAGATCTGGTCTTCATTCCTAGCAGGATGTGTTTACACTGCAATTAGATACCTGCCGCTGGCCTGTGCCAGCTGTCTCAGACTCGCAAGGCTTGGGTGAACGGGGTTGTTTAATTGTGGTGTAGACATTTGGGCTTGGTCTGCAGCCTGACCACTGGGGCCCTCCCACCTCATAAAGTCCTAGACCTTGAATGTTTACACCACAGTTAAACAGTCCCTTAGCCTGAGTCATCTGGCATGGACCAGCCATGGGTTTTTAATTGCAGTATAGACATACCCAGACTTTCCTGTATTTTTGTGGGCACGTCCCATCTTTGCATCTGTTTCCCCATAAGTAAACTGCGGTATTCCGAGTTCTCTATTTCACGTAGATATTGGGGAGAATTCCTCAGGGCTTGTGACGTACTCCAATACTAATTCAAAGAAGACTAAACAGGTCCTTAAGAGTAACTAAGCAAAAGGAATAAAAAATAAATAGTTTCGTTTAAGTCACGGACAGTAGAGCTGGACAGAAATGGATTGGGGGAGGAGGGGGAACTTTTCATTGGATGTTGTTTATTTTCTACCCATCATGCCTGCTTGGCAGTTAAAAAAAAAAAAAAGGAATATACCAATAGGAAAGTAATAAAGTAACACTCGTACAATTATATTCTTCCCTACAGAATAACTTTGTTCAAGGCCAGATACCAAGCTTTAAATATTGCACTAAGCCAACATTATCTGTGTGAACTTCGTGGGTTTAGATTGTTTAGAGTAAATATATTTATTAGTTTGGGGTTTTTTCCCCTCCGCTTAGTCTTTTTCAGGGATGCACGTACTCAGAATTGACACTTGTATTGGTTAAATATGAAGTATCTGCTACATTTTCTCACAACAAATTATGGGATTGCTGAGAGCCCTGGACCAGTTTATAGATTTAAGATGATTGTTCTCATTACCTATTCTTGTGTACCTTCCGAAGGAAAAGCACTTCCAGTGATTTACCAGTCTAAAGAAAAACACAGACAACTTAATAAGAAAGGACTGAGCTATACCAATGAAATATAATCATTCCATGGGAAGTGTGGACTAGTGGTTAGGACTAAGACTTCTGTTTCAATTTACTGGGCACTCAGATTATGAAGATCTGCCCATGTTAGATTGTGCCACTCTCTCAATTCATGAGCAGGACAGTCATTCAATTCATTGAGGTTCAGATTGATAGCAGAGGTGGTGAGCTTTGTAGTTGCAAAGAGTTCCTTTAGAATTCAGTTCACAGGTCATAGTCCAATGTCCAAATCTCATATTCAGGGTTTACCAGCATACCTGGGACCTCAGTCTTGTGACTCAATCTTCCCCTGATGAAGTCTAAGCAGATCTGAGACTTGAGAGGCAGAAATCCTAGATTGTGTTCTAGGCTCTGCCATCAGCTTTTCTGAGTGAACTTGAGCAACTCACTTCGGCCTGGTCTGCATGCAGTTTTTGTATTGGTATAACTGTCAATTAGGGATGAAGGGTATTTTTACTAAAGTAAAAAGAAAAGGAGAACTTGTGGCACCTTAGAGACTAACCAATTTATTTGAGCATAAGCTTTCGTGAGCTACAGCCCACTTCATTGGATGCATACTGTGGAAAGTGTAGAAGATCTTATTATATACACACAAAGCATGAAAAAATACCTCCTCCCACCCCACTCTCCTGCTGGTGATAGCTTATCTAAAGTGATCACTCTCCTTACAATGTGTATGATAATCAAGTTGGGCCATTTCCAGCACAAATCCAGGTTTTCTCACCCCACCCCCACCCCCCAAACTCAAAAGTAGTTACACTGGTACAGCCCCTACCTAATGTGGACACAATTATACTGGTATCTTATACCCATGTGGCTTATTCCCCTTCCTGGTGGGGATTAAGCCATACTGCTATGAGCACATTTATATTGGTGTAACTGCATCTACATTAGGGTATTGTACTACTTTAATTAGACTAATATACAGTAATTTAAGCCGTATAATTTCTGGGTGTAGACAAGGCGTTAATCTCTCTGTATCTGTTTACCTTTCTTTAAAATGAGTAACAAAATTTTAGAAACTTTTTTTATATTATAAGGGCCAGATGCTTAGCTGATGTAAATCCAGCATAACTGCCTTGATTTCAGTTGAGTTAAACTGATTTAACCAGCTGAAGATCTGGCTCTGCGTTAGAAACTACCTTTGCAATCCTGTTGTCCGTGTAACTATGTCTAATGTAGCATGTTAAATTTGAGTAAGACAATTATAATTGAAAGGTTTGGGAGCCAGGACTCCCTTTATTGACTAGTTTTGTGAGCTTGGGCAAGTCACAACCTGTGTGTGACTCATTTATCCATCTGTAATATGAGGATAATACTATCTATCTCCAAAAGGAAGCCGTAAGATTTCATAAAAATGTTTGTAAACTGTTTGGGGACCTTCAAGTGCTAGAGAGAGAAATTAGCCCTCTTATTCACAGACTTCTTTCCCAGTAGCCTGGAGCAGTTGTAGGCCCTAATCCCGGAAACGCTTATGCGTGTGCTTAACTTTGCACACATGTGAAGTCCTGTTAAAGTCAATAGGCCAGATCCTTAGTTGGGGGAAGTTGATATGGCTCCATTGACTTATATGGAGCTTTGCTGAGCCTACAGCAGCTGAGAATCTTGCTGTTTAGAACTAGGTATACGTGCAAAGTGAAGTACATGCATAAGTGTTTGCAGGATTGAAGCCTTAGGTATTTAGGGAACTTAGCTGTGTAAAGGCTAACTTCCTGTCAGAGGGATCTTCCTCTGCCATCTCCTAGCAATGGCCTATAGCTTTGCATAGATGAGAGGTTCCATCAGAATGATCCTGCCATGGCTTACAGTGCCGCACCCACTCTCAGTCTAGAGGACACTGTCAGTGTGTGTGTTGTAATTTTGCAGAGTGAGTGGAGCAGCCGCCATCACGCTGGGAAGAAAATTGATAACTCTGCACTGTCACCAGCAGGGCACTTGTATCAGTCTCATTGATTTTCTTCCCTACTAGGCAATGGCTGCTCCATTCTTTCTGCAGAACGCTTCCTTTATGGACTTTGTTATCGTGGCAGTCATGCGGAAGACTCTTCCAGTAGAACAGAATGATATTATTAGCGAGAAGGTTGTTTGATGGAGCCACTTGGTACACGAACCATGAAGCCCACTTCTGCTTTTCCTTGAAACGAGAGCACCTGACTGAGACCAGAAGCAATTTCATTCATGTGAAGGTTTTCCCATTTTCAAAATCTGGTGTGTTGATCCAGCACAATTCTCTTTTAGCGAGGAGAGTGACTGGGAGCAGGGTGGGTGTAGGGGGGATATTTCCTCGTGTCTTTTTGTAGTAAGATCTGGAAACTTGCCAGAGCTCTGACGGCAGGAACTGAGCCACAGAACTTGGGCTCAGGAAGGTGGGGCTAGCGATGGTCAGTTTTTGCTTTGCAAATAAGGAGCATATCTTGAGATGCTGAGCCCCTTCCTGACACAAATGCAATATTACCAGTTCCGAGCATTCAGAAATCATGTTGGCGCCCAGAAAGGTGAAAGCTGAGATTCTCATCTAATTACAGGCTTTAAGAAAAAGACTAAATATTGTGAGACTTGAGAGAAAACCACAAGAATTGGCAACTCTGAAGGCCACAGCTAGGCTCTGGGCCCTGACGCTGCCAACACTTGTGCATAAAATTTCTTACATGCCTATGAGGAGTCCCATGGAACTCAGGAGGTCTGGGATATAGAACTCTTTTGTTCTCTTTACTGACTTGTTGTGTGATACAGGGCAAGTTGCTTATCCTCTCTGCTACTTCATTTACCCATCTATAAAATGATATCTACTTTATTGTGAAACTGATTGATTGATTGATTGATTTTTCTCTGTAGGATTATTCCTTTTCATAAAATTATTCATGTGCCTACCAACTGGTGCACTGGGCTCTTACACTGTACATTTTGGATTGTGGAAAGGGTTCATTAGGTTTGTTGCCTCAAGTCCTTGCAAAAACTTTCCTCCCATTGAAACAGCAGAAATAAGCAGTAGAAAGAAATATTTCTAGGAGAATTGAGAGCAGGAGCTATTCTCCAAGGTTCAGCCTTAGAGCCATTGCACCACTTAAGCCTTCAAAACGTGGCATAGGTGGTGCATTAGACCATCTTCCGGCTCTGTGCAGAGGAGCACATTTTGTCCCTTAGCAGCAGCCTGTACAAAGTTTAACACAGATGATACGCTTCAGCTGAACGCAGCAGAGATGTGTTCAGTGCTTGCGGTCACAAAGCTCAGCCGCTCATTCTGTAGTAAAATTCCTAGAACATCTTCCTCGTTGTTCTAGCTTGTTGTAGGAGGGACTGTCACTTTCTACTGAAATTTCTGTTTGTTCTGTTGAAGCCGTAATAATACAAATGCATCAGCTGTGCCTTTTCCTCCAAGGATCTGAACGTACTTCACAAACTTTACAGGCTGCGTTTTCCAGTGAGGTCCAGACAGGCCTCCCTCTGTGTGTGTGTGTGTGCGCATTATGAGATATTTGCATAGGTAAACCCCATCACCTGAAGACACAATTGACACCTGTCCAGATTTACAAAGCTTTGCAGGCATTGTGGTGGGGCAGGTAACCCCACCACCGGTTGAGAAAAGGTTAAAGAACCCCTGTGGTCACACTCAGCCCCAGCTGGCCGCACCTGTGTGGCTTGTCGGGCCTGGGGGATTGGCCCTTGAAAGGGCGGAACTCCGCAGAGGTGGGATGGTGCTTTGAGGTTAGCTGAGCTGGAGATCCCAGACCCAGGGCACTCGGTTAGCTACTGAGGAGCCACTTGAGAGCACCACCAGCCTGAGCCCTGTGAGAACAGGTGTCTGTCTGTCCGGCTTGTTTCTTTCACTGAAATCCCTAGCATTGATTCTTGGCCTTTTCATAGAATCATAGAACTGGAAGGGACCTTGGGAGGTCGTCTAGACCAGTCCCTTGCACTCGTGGCAGGACTAAGTATTATCTAGACCATCCCTGACAGGTGTTTGTCCAACCTGCTCTTAAAAATCCCCAATGATGGAGATTCCACAACCTCCCTAGGCAATTTATTCCAGTGCTTAACCCCCCTGACAGGAAGCTTTTCCTTATATCCAACCTAAACCGCCCTTGCTGCAATTTAAGCCCATTGCTTCTTGTCCTTTCGCCATCCACGAGGGTGGGAGCTAAGATTTCTGTGGAGCTGGAAAGACTGCTTCCCCTCCTAGGCGTGAGGGGGTAGCCTCTTTTGAGCCTTCTTGTTTGGATTGTTTTATCATCTCCTTCTCTAGAAGGGGTGGACTCTGAGATACAGCCAGAGGGCTGTACCCCAGGGAATTGTGTGAGGTAAGCAAGGTTTTCACCGTCACCCAAGAGGGTGACCTTTGACAGGCATTGCCAGATGCAAATAGGTGCCTTGTGGTATGCACAAATTTACCTAAGCGAGTTAGAAACCTAGCTCCCATTGACTGTCATTGGGATGTAGCGGTCTAACCTGTTTAGTCACTTCATAAATCCCACTAGGTGTGTTTCTGCATCTGTAAGCATCTAAATACTTTTGTAATGTGACCCATAATCTACTACCTATGCTGCTGCTCAAAAACGGTGCATGTATAACAAGATGGCGAAGGATGAATAAGCCGCAAGTGGCTGGCTCGCATAGAGGCTACCTCTACTACTTCTGCCAGTGAATGGAGTTACTCCTATAAGCTCAAGTGCCCCAAGTGTCTGCTCTGGTGTTGACAATCCTAGGTTTTTTCTCCCTTCCTGTTAGAGCTGGTCAAAATTTGGAATTCCCGTTCACCAGGAAATTCTGAAATCCTGACTTTTGAAAAGCAAATTTTCAAGATCTTGGAATGTTTTTGCAAAATGAAATATTCCCAAAAGGTGGTGTTTTGACCTTATCAAAATATTTTTTGACCCGTGAAAAATTTGATTTAAATCAGTCGGTTCCTGTGAAATGTTTCAATGTCACCAAATCAGCATTTTGCAACGGAAAGCTGTTCTGCTAGACAATTTTTGGCCAGCTCTAATGGTGAGCTGACCGTTAGTTGGGATTATTATATGGGCAAATGTTTGCATGAGGCTCTCTCTTTTTGAAAAGGTGTCCCGACATAACTAACCTCACAGCACCACTGAAGGGCAGGTCAAATGGACTTACAAATATTAGCTGTGTTCCTTTTTAAAAAAAAAATGCCCAGGGCTGGGAAGAATGAAAGGGGCTAGATTTTACTAAATTGCATGTAAGGACTTTTGTTTCACAGGAAAGGTTTTTCAGAAGCACAAAGGGGAGAAGGCCGTTCCCCTCCCCTCAAAATGTTAATGGGAATTAGATGCCTAACCCCAGTTCATGCCTTAGAAGATCTCCCCCTGTGTTCTTAAGAAATTAATTATCTGAAGACCAGAAGGAGTCATCAAGTGCATTATTTTATGGAAAATGTCAACATGAATTAACAAATAGTATTTGCCTAGAAATTGTAATTCCAGTTGAAGGTTGTTGGGTGGGCTGTTTTTGGGGTTTTTTTTTTAATACCCTAGTTAAATTAAAAACCATCCAAAATAACACTATTAACTTTTAGCTATTGGCAACAGAGAATGTGGCTGGTGGTTTTTATTTTTTACGTTCCTTGAGAATCCCATAGGCATGGCTGCTTGTCTAGACACCTTCATTTTTTATTCTGTACCAAACTTGTCTTCAGTGCAGTTCCTAGATTCCACTTTACAGTGGAAGAAGTGGCATGAAATGAAATAAAAAGAGAAAGGAAAGATATCTGTAAAAACTTCCTCGCAGGAGAATGTGCTTAGATTGTCAAATGCAGGTGTGGAGGGTTTTTTTTTTAAATTTAATGTAGTGTTATATGTATATTTATGATCAAAAAGCTACAATGGGCCTAACACTGGGGTGATTATGAGCACTGTAAAGCAAACCGGTTATATCCCAGGCAGAGAAGCCTTAGATTCTTAAGTAATTACTTAAAACTGAGCTTAGAGAATCTCTCTGTTCTTATATGGTAACCTCATCCTATAACGTTCGTGGATTTTATCCTCACAACACTCTGTAAGGTAGGTGCACCTAAAGCTAACACTCATCTTTTCTCCACAGAAATGCAGATTTGGGTCAATTGAAGCAATTTGTGTTAAATGCACTGAACTGTTCTGGTTGAAACCATTCCCCGCTCACCCCCAAATTCAAAATAATCGCAACATGTTGTTTAAACTTTTTTTAAAAAACAAAACACTTCCTTTTTTTAATTTGAAATGACTTTGTTTAAAGACTTACTTAAATTTAATTGAGGGAAACATTAAAAGGTTTAAGTTTGAAAGCAAAACCTTTTCATTTTGCGTCATTTCACTTCATCCTAAATTATTTTCAGTTTTTCAACTGAAAAATCCCACGTTTGTACAGCTTTAGTGCCCAGTGTTACCCCCATTTTTCAGATGCGAAAGTGAGGGACAAGGCAGGTGAATTGAATGGCCTGTGATCACATAGCAAGTTTGTGGCTGAGCGAGGATTTTAACCCATGTTTCCAGAGTTACAGGCTAATGCTCTAACCACTAGACATGCTTCCTGAACCGTGTTAACGGCAATTTGCAATATATTTGAAGACTTCTTCAGTACTTCGGGGAGGTCCAATGGATGGCGCACCTCAGACCCAGCTGGATTTTTGCAGGTACCCACCCTACTCCGAGGGAAAAAAAAAAAAAAGCCAACTTTCAGTCCCTGTACAAATAAAATACTTTTAAAAAAATCCATGATCTACACAAACTCAAGGGCTGATCAGAATTTAACTGTCTCTTTAATCAAACAAACAAACAAGTAGACCCCAGTTTCAGGTAGATTTAACATACTTATGCAGAAGTGCATTTTTAATAGCTAATCTAAGCCTGACTGTATATGGAAAATATCAATCTATTAGGCAAGCTTCCAGCATTGAATTGTTAATACACTTCTAAAGAGTAAAATGTAATTTTCCTCAACTGCTCAAAAGAGATCACGGAGGCTGTAAAGAACAGTTTAAAGCTGTAACAACAAAATAGAATTATGATTGACCACATTTCTTTGTACTTTGAAGGGCTGTGGAGATTTATATGGGAATAGTGAAACAGAAAATTAACTGATTTTAAGAGAGAGGAGTCTGCTATTCAAAAGGAGAATAGTAAGGTTTACAGGTTAAGGGCCATGCCATCAACTGGTGTAAATCAGTATAATTTTATTTATTCATCTGAGGATTTGGTTCTAAAACTCAACTGAGGCATGTAATTAGTCATTTAGGGTGAAATCCTGGGCCCACTGAAGTCAAGGAGAGTACTACCACTGACCTCAATGGAGCCAGGATTTCATCCTGGAAATGTGGGCCTTGAAGCCTTCAGGTTTTCTGTAGAAGGTGGTGGGGGGGTGGGGACAGGACTCAGTGATGTTAACCATGTTGCCAACTCTAGTCAATAATATGAGACTTGCAAAATTTAGGATTTTTTTTCCCCCCTTAATAAAAAAAAAAAGCCCTGGGTATTGAATGCAAATTCTGGCCCTCATGATTGCAAAGACTAAAGTGCATCCTAAAGACTAAAAGGATAGCCTGTAATTCAAGAGACCTGGTTTCAGTTCCCTGCTTTGCCCCAAACTCCCTGTGTCCCATCTATAAAATAGGGATAACAGCATTGTCCTACCTTACAAGGGTGTTGTGAGGGGTGTGCAGTGATTGGAAAGTGCTTGGATACTGCAGGGATCATATACATGGGAATGGTAGGTAGATTGTTGGTGGTGTTAACCACAAATATTAAAAAATCATGAGCCAGGGCCCTTAGAATCATGAGGGTTGTTTGGTCTTTCAGAATATGTTTTGGTTTCATTTTCTTTGCCTTCCAGTTTCTGAGCTTTTAGGGTGCACTCCCTTCACCTTTTCAAGCTTTTTCTCCGCAACCATCATGGGTAGAAATGTACTTTTAAAAAAAATTCCAATGAAAGTTGTGGTTCTCTTGGAATTGCATGCTAGCAGCAGTTATGGATTTAAGAAAACACCGAGTATTGTGAGCTTCATGATAAAATCCCAAGAGCTAGCAACAGTGGATGACAGCCCAGGCTTTGCACTGAGTAGTTCTGCAGCCTGGGTCGTGGAGAATTCTTCCCCTTGGCACCTCTCTGTGGCTATTTTGGACTGGACAATTGTGTATTAATTGCCCATTGTGTATTAATTTTCTTACTCCCACAGGAATACAAAGTGGCATTCAGTGTGTATGAAGCCTTGATAAGATACTCGCCTATGTAATTTAGCTTCATGGCAAACAAATACTAGAACGGTCTATACAATATTAATCTATTAAGAGCAAGAATCTAATTACACCTTTATTGCTTACATAATTTTGAACTAATTACCCTGCAAGGAGCTCAGCATTTGACAGAGCTTTTACTTCTCCTATAAATATGGGTGTTTTTTCTATTTTTCTTTAATCTACGTTTGGCATTTAATGCACAATAAGTGCCTTTACCGCTATAAATCTAAATTAAATGTTTATTGGAGGTAGCTCATTTAAAATGTTAAATTACATATAATCATGTTTTAATAAAAGAGGACTGTGCAGATGTTTTTCAGGAAGCATTTTAAAACAAATGTGATGCACAGGACTCGTGATACCACAGTGCAGTATTAAATGCCTGGATAGATTAGATAAGATTATAATGTGAACTCATTCCCTGGAGTGGTAAGCCTTCAATGTTTGGCTTCCAGTAATTCCAGGATAGAGTGAACTATTTCAGAAAGAGTAAATATTTTAGAAACAGCTTGGTTAATGACCAAGAGAAATCAACTGCACATAAAATCCTGGGCCTTGTTTCAAGAAAGCAAATGGGACTGCAAGCATGTGCTTAAACCCCAGATTTCAGAGTAACAGCCGTGTTAGTCTGTATTCGCAAAAAGAAAAGGTGTACTTGTGGCACCTTTAGAGACTAACCAATTTATTTGAGCATAAGCTTTCGTGAGCTACAGCTCACTTCATAGGATGCATACAGTATGCATCCGATGAAGTGAGCTGTAGCTCACGAAAGCTTATGCTCAAATAAATTGGTTAGTCTCTAAAATGCCACAAGTACTCCTTTTCTTTTTAAACCCCAGAGGCTTCCTGATTTGGGCCCCTGAACTCTTAAATTCCAACTAGACCCTGCCATTGAGTTCCCCTTTCTGATATGTTCTTGGACTCTTACGCTTGTAGGAAAGTGTTGGAACCTCTGCTTCTGTAGTCTCAAAGGCTTAGCCTTACAGCCGAATGGCTACGCAAAAATCCTCTCACCTAAAGTCAGGTACCTTCATTTGCTGGTAGGGTAGAGTTGTGCCTTTTTGTAGGTTAGCTGGAAAGTTGAGCATAATGGTCTTGTAGATACAACACAGGACTGGCAGGAAGAAGATCTCTCTTCTCCTGATTCAGTCTTGGTCTTGCTCTGTGATGCTGTTTAATAAATCTTTTAGCCGATCTGCTCCTTTCAGAATGTAAAGTGGGACGGTAATTCACCTCTATGGGCTGTGGGGAGGGTTAATTTATTAATGTGCCGAAAGCACGTTGTGACTCCCAGGTACGAGTGGTTGTATTATTATACCCCTCTGGATTTTTTTTTTTTTGTGGTTACTCTATATTGTCCAAAGGATGCATACGGGTTCCATGCTCACGGCGTGCAGTTACATACACAAAAATGGCAGTTGCGCATGCAATTGTCCTTCGTGAATGAAAGACTCCTTCAGCAAGCTTTGGAATGGGCACTTGTTGAGGCTGCTCTCTGCATGTGGACTTGGAGCTGCACACAGATCTAGCCACAGCCTTTGGGCATTGAACTGCTGAAAGTTTGATGCTTTGCTCGGCAGGCTTGTAAAGGGAGCTGCACTTCCCTTTGTGGTCCTGGGATAAAATGAGTTGTACCACAGAGTAAAACCCTCAAGCCGCTAGGGGATTGCTTGGTGGCACTAGCAGCTGAGTTAGCCAGTCAGTCACCGCCATCCATGAAAATGTAAGGATATGATTTTCAAAAGTGCCGAAGTGATTTAGGAGCAGAAGTCTGAAAGTCATTGGGGCTTCTAAATCACTCAGGCATCTTTTAATAGGGGATTGATACTTCGGACAATCTCACCCTAGAGGTAGCGGTAATCCGTAGTGCACACAGTGCATTCTATAGCACTAATTTAAGATACCGTAATAGCTCTTTTGCAGTCTTTCAAAACCAGCAGTTAAAACTGCCAGCCTGGAACACACAGTCTACCCATCCTGGCTTTAGTACAAGGAGGGTGACAATGGACAAACCCCAAAAGAGATTTTATTTGCCTATCATAAAGCAATTCTCAAGCTAAATTTTAAAGCTGTGCTATGCAAAATATCTGTTTTGGGCATTTCTGTTGAATGCCATAGTGTATTTTTTTCTTTAAATTAGGGAAAGTAACATCATTTATAGTTTGGCTCGACTCTGCAAACAAAGTAAAATTTTCAGCAGGCATTAGGCATGTGTGCAACTGACTGCATTTATGCATATCTATCTACAGGCCCAGTTTTGCAGGTGCGGTCACTTGGCACATGCAAAATCAAAACTCCAGTTTGAAACTTGTTCCTTCTTTTATTGTTGATCAGTTGAGTGACCCTAGAAGAGCACTCCATATTTTTTTTAAAAAAAGTTTGATCTCAGACATGACAACACATTGCTAGGGCATTTTTTCATAGTGCTAATGCATGCATAGTGCTAACCCCCACTGGCTAGAATATCTGGAGTAATTAATTATGAAATTTAATTGTGAAAAACAGTCTAGGATTTACGGTGTAGTGTGTTTTCTTATCAATCAGTTGGAGACTCCAGCAATCAGAGGTGTGGACTGAGAGTGAGCCAACTTGAGTTGTGTGCCTGGATCTCTCACTGACTTGTTGCAGGCACTTTGGCAATTCAGCCTTCATGTTCCTCACTTTAAAATGGGAGTAATAATAAATCGCAGAGAGGCCAATCAAGTGCTTTATTAATAATTATTATGTGCTTGTGTAACATACTAGCGAAGCATGTGCTTTTTTCCTCCTCCAGTGGCTCGTCTACTAGAGGATAATAGCCTACTACTGCCGCTAACTACTGGAGCTGCTCTCTTGGTAGAGGCATGTGCTGCTTTGTTGAAGATCCTGAATTCAAACTTGCTGAGTATACTTGTGGATAGTCTTTGAAGTTAGTAAGAAACTCAAACTACTTAATGAACTAAGCGGTGCCTAGAAAAAATATTCATTGACTCTATTGGCTTCCTCATTAATAGCAAAATGATTAGATAAGTATTCAGGGCAGTGTATTCTAAAGCATAAACTGTCTCCTTCTTCCATCTGCTTCATTTTAATATATGTAATGAAATACGGGATCCCAGCCTGAATTGTCAAACATTTTAACCGACAGAAGCTATGTTATGACCCACTTTCCACTCCAGCTCTTCAGCTAAACCTTTATCTCTCTATGCCTTTGAGTCACACTTCTGCCTGATCAACTGGAATAATCTGATCTGATCCAGCTAGAGTTCACTGGGTGAACTGACTATATTTTTAATCTATAGCATAATTTTATCAAATGAATAAAGGGAAGTCTAGCCCTCATTTAGGACCCGAGCCAAAAAAACCATTGAAGTTAGTGGGAGACTTCCTGTTGATTTCTGTGGGCACTGGACTAGGCCTTTAAGTTTGATCCATTCAGAATTTGTTGTCTCCCTCCCTCCCTCCCTCCCAAACATGCACACACAGATCTTCCCCTCCTTGGAATGTTACTTTGTAATTACTATATGTGAAAAAAACTCCGCTTACACTTTCTTCTAGGGAAGGTATTCTCTTGAGGAGTTAGAGCCAGGATCTATTCTGGATCTGCTGCTGACTCACTCTATAACCTTCAATAAAGTCCAAAGAGCTTAACAGTCCAATTTTAATCACTGGAGAAGAGGGAGAAACAAAGAAGAGGGGGCAGAAAAAAGGAAAGGGATGAGGTTTACAAAATTAGGATCATATCTTTAGTTAGGTTAAGAGGGACCTGTAACAGGGTGGCTTCCCTAGCGGCTGAAGAGCCTGAGGCTAAGCCAACCCTGCCAACAAGATGAGCCCCACCTGAAATGGAGCAGGTGATTCCCCCTATAAAGAGCAACTAGAAGATGCAGTGGGGGGATGAGAAACTTGTAGGAGGTGGCAGGCTCCAGCAGAGACTTGTAGGACTGAGACTCCAGCCAGGGAGGCCATGGCGGTGTCCTCCTAAAACTGAAAAGGCCCCAGGCAGGAAGATCTGGGAGTAGGATGATCAAAGACTGGTAGGAGTGAGGAGGCTACAGCAGGGGATCCTGGGATGTAGGGACTGAGGCTATAGGCAGGAAAATCCTGGGAGTGACCCGACAAGAGGGTAAACAAATGGATTTTGGTTTTGGACATTGAGTTTATTTTATCTGAATAAACCCTGACCCCAAGAAGGGGTGTTGTGAATGGCCAAAAAAGGTGTGTGGAGTTTAAGAAGCCCCTAGTGGGTGAAACTGAGGGAGGCTGCCTGTAGCATGACCCCAGGTCAGAAAGGGGTGCTCAGGAGACAGCCGCCCTGTTAACTGTACCATTCTTCCACACATGGTGTTAGTTTATTTTGAGCCATATCCTGTACAGTGAAGGAACACCTCTCCAAAGGTTTGGATACTTTTGGTCTGACACCTAGGCTGTAAGCTGTTTGGGGCACAGACTGCCTCTTACTGTGTGTTTCTATAATGTCTACCACATTGGGCCTCCAATCTCAGCTGGGGCCTTGCGGTGTTACTCTAATACAAACAAATATTAATAATCTACTCACAGATCCAAATACAGGGAGAGTTACTCCGTGTGCGGTGGAGGGAGAGTTGGAACCATCTAGTACATGTCATGATGGTAATACTGTTCAGTTTTTGTCAAGCTCTTTATTTACTCTAGCTCTTACCTTCATTATTTTTTTCCCATTTCTCCTCATCTACTTTAGCTGTCTTTGCCTCGTAGTTAATACTGTTTTGTACAGCACCGAGCACAATGGGGTCTACGCCCATGACTGGGGCTCCTAGGTGCTACTACAGTACAAATTTATGTTCATTGTTATTAAAAGGGTCCTAGGAATAGATCCAAGCCCCATCGTTCAATAGTGTCTGTATGGAATTTAGAACAAAACAGTCCTTGCCCCAATAAGTTTACACTCTAGGGGATTGTCTTCACTACTGCGCTAAATCTGCACCGCTGTGATCGATACAGCAGTGACGATTTAGCGCATCTGGTGAAGACGCACTACGTCAATGGACGCACACTCTCCCGTCGACGACGTTACTCCACCTCAACGAGAGGCAGAAGCTATGTTGGCAGGAGAGTGTCTCTTGCCAACATAGCGTGGCGTAGACACTGCGTTAAGTCAATGTAAGTTACGTCACTCGGGGGGGAGTCACACCCTTCAGCGACGTAACTTAAATTGATTTAAGCAGTAATGTGGACAAGGCCTAGGTTATGAGCTAATAGCTACTTATTTATTTATTCATTCTTCTTGGGGGAGGGGGTTCTAAGGCAAAATTAGCACCCAACTGATTGTACTTTGGTCACTCTCCCTCTTTATAAATGGATAGATATATTTCTTTCCTTTCAGTGCAGTCTTATGCTATTTTTGTCATTGACATCAGGGGAAGGTGGTGACAAGGTAGATATGGGCAACTTAACAGGGACTTGAAGACCTGGGTTGGATCACTTCAGTGCTGTTCAGAAAGGGCAGGGCGTGTGGTTGCCTGACTTCCAGACGGCCTAACTACTCCCCCTCATGACCCCAGTGGCAATGGAATTGAAGGTTTTGGCTGGTGTCTCTTTGTGCATGATGATGCAGGTGTTACAATTGTCTATGGGTTTATCTTTCAAGTGGCTTTTCATGTGGAAATGGCTGTGTACATGGGCGACAGAAGATGGGTCTCCTGCTGTGAGTGATTGTTGCTTGTCTGATTTCACGCACACAGGAAATTTTTGCTCAGTGGTGGGATCATTCATACAGTTCAGTGCCCTTCAGTTCCTTATTGGCTGACTGAATTGCCGTAGAATACTGTTCGTTTTCCTAAAGTGATTACTGTAATAAAAAAAGCACTTCACTAGCGATGGGAAGGAAGAAGAGGAAGCCAGCACTGATGAGAGGAAGAGCACAAAGGACCAGATCCCACACGCCAAACTACATGAGGGTCAGTGGGAGTTCTCTGTTACTCTAAGAAGGTTGCACTGGTGCTTCAGGCACTGAGCTGCAATTCTGCAGATATAGGGTCTGTTCCAGGCTCTGCTGAAGACATTCTGTGCCACCTTGGGCAAGTCGCTCCTAGGTTGCAATTCATTTGTTAATGTAAATCCATTGTTGTTCACCTAAGCCCACACGTGAGTCCCAAATCAGTGGGACGTAAGCGTTCTGTTGAAGAGCAATGAACTGCCGAATAGGGGCCAGGAACTCTCTCTTGGCTTCAGTTTCAATCTGCAGAATGGACCTAATACTTCATGTTTCTTACCATTTGAGTGTCTTATCTATTTCCACTGTAAATTTTTCACTGCAGAGATTTTTATTCCCTATTTTCCTTTTCTGTCGCAGTGGGGCCCCAGTCTAAGCTGCTCTGTGTTTGTAAAGCATGTAGAACAGTGGGGTGTTGGCCCATGACTGGAGCTCCTGGACAGTACCACAATACAAATACTAAAGAATAATAAGATGCAAGGAGCTACTGTAATACTATTAATCATAAATGAGTTACAGTTCCCAAATGTCTTCTACATACTTTGTTATTTCTATGAAGCCTGAAGAGTCTTTTCAGGTTTCTATTCGTAATTACATTACTCTAAATCCTTCCTGCTCGGATGTTGCTTAGGGCACAAACACGGCTCTGCTGTCCCTGTCTGTGTGCCAGAATGTCTCCCTTATTGTGTTTCTAGATAGCTTGTTGGCCTTTCACCTAACCCTGAACTTGGAGGACCGTTGATCTGCTTTTTGTCTCATCTACCCTTTGACCTGACTGGCTTAGGTGGTACTGCGAAGAGCTAAAACTCCTGCTAGCGTAGCTCGCATGGTCATTGGAGATCACAAGCTTTCCCACTGCATCAAAGTGCAGTCTCCAGGGAAGGAACCTATGTGACCCAGTCAAGAACCCGTTGTGCTATACACTGTAAAGGCACACACAGTAAGAGACGGTCTCTTTCTTGAGGAGCTTGCAGGCGAAGTACACAGGACAAAGGGTGGATGAGAAAACACTGGCAGAGAGAAGGGGAAGTGACTTGCCCAAGGACATGCAGTAGATCAGTGGAAGAGCTGGGGATAGAACCCAGGTTGCCCAGCTCTGATCCAGTGCCCTGTGCACCGGAAACAAAATTATTTCCTAATCAGGGGATCCTCACTACTCCCATTGACTCGAACAGGAGCAAGCTCAGATCCTGGGTTTTTCACTTATTGCAAAAGAATTAGCAGTTCTTCTGTGCAGCCTGGTGCAAATGGGTTTCTGAATTGATAGGACAACAATTAATGTTTCGGGTACCAATGCCTTCTGGGCCTGATCAACAACCTACACCATGTTTCACATGTGGGGAGTGATGAAGTCTGTTCTCCTAATTTATCACATGCTAGAGGAACCTGCTGGGAGGCTGATTGTATTCAGAGGAGTCAAAGCTCATGTTCCAAGCAGGCCAAAATAATGATGTGCAAATTGGAGGGGAAGGGGAAGAAGAAATGACTCAATATTGTCGAGAATAATAATGTTGAGTCAAAGCAATAATTCAACAAGTTGTTCTATATATCCAATTGAAATATATTCATACTCTCAGAGACTTTGAGGCCCAAAGGGACTATTAGGATGATCTAATCTGACCTCCTCCAGATTGCAGGCCACAGAACCCTGCCCACCCACTCCTGAAATAGGCCCATGCTCTCTGGCTGAGTCAGTGACATCCTCAAATCAAGTTACAGAGAATCCTCCATTTACCCTCATTCAAACCAACGAGTTACCTGTGCCCCATGCTGCAGAGGAAATTGAAAAGTCCCTGAGTCTCTGCCAGTCTGACCTAGGGGGAAATTCTTTCTCAACCCGGGTGATCAGTTAGACACTGAACATCTGGGCAAGACCCATCAGCCAGAGCCCTGGGAAAGAATTTTCTTGTGTGACCTTCAGCCTGTAAATCCACAAAGGGCCTGATCCTGCAAGGTGCTGAGCACTTCAGTACCAATAATGGGGCCCAGATCCTGAGCTGGCGTGGGTTGGTGTCGCTCCACTGAAGTGAGTGCTGCGATGCTGATATGTACCAGCTGTTGGATCCGGCGTGATGTGCATTGACGGTAATGATTTTTGGTAGCAAATAAGTGTCTTCAATGGGGTTTCTTTTAACTCTTCCTGTCTCTCCCATATTTGAGGTACCTAGCAGATTTATTAAAGGGAGCACACCGAAGTCTCAGTTTCTCTATCTCTCGATCCCTCCAGTCAGCAGGAATTCTTCACTTACTTTGTCTGTACCGCCTTTCTTTTTGGGGGTCGTGGTGATGGTATTACAGGAGGGCCCAGCTGAAAGGTGAGGTGTTGCATTAAGCTCCAAAGCTACTAGGGGTTGGAGGTCTTTCTGACCTCTTCCTCAGGTAAGTTCTGCAAATGAGGGCCAGTTTCTAGGAAAATTCTGCCTCCCGCACACAGGAGTTGCACTTCTCTGGTTTCAGAGGTCTCAGGCTGTTCCATTGTCCCAGTGGAACAATAACGTTGTGGCCAATCAGTGTGATGTGGTTCCTCAGAAAACCTGGACCAGCTTCACTGAAGACTTGGGAGGCGGGGTCTAGACCAGTGTATCTGACTGGGTATTCTTCCTTCCTTGAAACAGCGGGTCAATTCAACAGCTGGCACAAATTGCTACAGCTGCATTGAAACCAACAAAACTGTCAGCTTAGATGTGGCTCCGAAGCTTGTCTCTCTCACCAACAGAAGTTGGTCCAATAAAAGATATTACCTCCCCCACCTTGTTCCTCTAACAGCCTGGGACAAAACAGCTACAACTATGCTGCGTACAACTTACACCATCTTCAGATCTGATCATCCTAATTCTTTTTTTTCAGTCAAAGTTTGATCGGAGGTTTAAGACTAGCTTCCTTGCACAGGTGAAAATCCTAAAGTAGGTGGGCCCGATCCTCAGCTGGTGTATGTTGATATAGCTCTGTTGATTTTCACCAGCTGGCTGTGTGGCCTGACACATTCAGCAAATGGTGCAAACCGCAGGAAATACGTTGGGGCGGGGGGAATCCAGTACTGTCTGGGGACGTGACTGAGCGTTCAGAGCTAGATAACACATGGGTAAGTGGAGGAATATTTCCTTCCCACGAAGTATTTTGCATCGCTTATCAGAAAGAGAACCTTAGATTCCTGGTTTCAGAGTAGCTGCCGTGTTAGTCTGTATCCGCAAAAAAACCCTGAAAAAACCAGGAGTACTTGTGGCACTTTAGAGACTGACAAATTTATTAGAGCATAAGCTTTTGTGGGCTACAGCCCACTCCTGTTTGTTTGTTTGTTTTTTTCCCTTAAATTCCTGGTCCTGTGAGGTGCTGAGTCAAGGGTAGGTAAGATGAGGAGCTTCAGACCACCTTGCAGGATTGGGCCTATTCATTTTTTTCTGTCAGTCTGTCACTTCTCTCATGCCCTGGAAGTAAACTTGGCTCTGGCCTGCATTGTGTAAAGACTCAATTAGCATACTCAAAGACCAGGAAATGGAGCGAGTCTTTACCTGCAGCCTCAGAGGCTTCCTTTGCCTGTCAGTGTCTTAAAATAAATGATAAAAAGCAAGAGCCTTGAAGTGAGAACATTTCACCAGCTTCCTTCCACGCTGCCACCAAGCTCCAGCATGCTATTAATTACACAGCCATGCTGGGGAAGAGCCTCTTCCAGGGTCAGCAGAAGCTGCAAATTGAACAACAGCTTCATATTCAAACAGGGAATGTGACTTAATCTGTATGAAGGGGGTTCGTTGTGAGAGCTGCAGATACGGGGAGGCTGAGGTGCTCGGTCATGTGCCTGGTTTCTGATGAGAATGACAGAAGTTCTGCTGAGACCGTGCCAGGAAGGAGGGAAGCTTTGCTGGACCTAATAAATGCTGTGCCCCTCGTTGAGTTCTCTCGCTTGTCTTCTGCCGTGGACACGCAAGTGCATCCAGAAATGTCTGTTTATCTTGGGAGCCTCTTTGGCCTTATCACCATAGTAGCTGAGTATCTCAAACTTTTTAATGTGTTTGTCCTCATGTGCCTGTGTGGTACAGAAGGCCTATTACCTATGCTTTTACAGATGGGGAACTGAGCCCCACAGAGCCTAATGGGGCCAGATTTTCAAAGGTGTTTAGGCACCTAAAGATGGAGATAGGTGCTGTACCAGTGTGCGGCAGGGCCCCCTTGGCTCCTGCCTCTGCTAGGTCCACAAAGTCACTCTGAGATGGTGGGGTTAGTAACCAGTGGTGCAGTTTATTCACAGGCTTGTTCCCACCACCGTTTCACCGTGTGCAATTGGCCCTTCACCGTGTACAAATGGCCCTTCACCATCTGCAGGCAGGAGGGAGGGAAGAGCTACCTCCCTGCTTCCACTCCTTGCCTTTTCCCTTTCCTTCTGCTCTCCCTGCCTTCCTTCCTCTGAGGCTTTTATACAGCCCTAGGCTAAGTAGGTGGCAGCTGTCTCTGCTTTCCCAATTAGGGTCAGGTTACCTCCAGCCAGCTCTGGCATGACAGAGGGCTAAATCAGCAACTCTTTGCCCAGCACCCTGTCACAGGTGCTTAGTGGGATTTTCCAAAGAGCCTAACTCCAGTTGGTGTGTAACCTGTTTAGGCGTTTTTATTTTTTAATCTTATTAGGTGCCCATATACATGTTTAATTGCTTAAATGCCTTTGAAAAACTGGCCCTCAGCAACTTGTGCAAGATCACAAGGGAAATCTGTATCAGAAGGGTAGCCAAAAACAACGGGGAGTCCGGTGACACTTTGAAGACTAACAGATTTATTTGCGCATAAGCTTTTGTGGGTAAAAAAACCTCTGGCAGTGCAGGGAATAGAACCCAAGTCTTCAAGTCCTATGCTAGAGTCTGAATCACTGGGCCATTCTTCTCCCAAGTTTGACCTTCACAACAATAAACTAGGCGACTTTTATTTACGGGAGTTGATTCCACACTCTGTTTGGAGAAGAGAGCATTTTTTTTTAACATACCTTAATATTTGGTACCTCTTAGAGATGGCTTGCAACAAAACCACCAAATCAGTGTCTTGGATGAACTATCCAAAGCTCTTGAGTTGAATCATAGAATATCAGGGTTGGAAGGGACCCCAGAAGGTCATCTAGTCCAACCCCCTGCTCAAAGCAGGACCAAGTCCCAGTTAAATCATCCCAGCCAGGGCTTTGTCAAGCCTGACCTTAAAAACCTCTAAGGAAGGAGATTCTACCACCTCCCTAGGTAACGCATTCCAGTGTTTCACCACCCTCTTAGTGAAAAAGTTTTTCCTAATATCCAATCTAAACCTCCCCCATTGCAACTTGAGACCATTACTCCTCGTTCTGTCATCTGCTACCATTGAGAACAGTCTAGAGCCATCCTCTTTGGAACCCCCTTTCAGGTAGTTGAAAGCAGCTAACAAATCCCCCCTCATTCTTCTCTTCTGCAGACTAAACAATCCCAGCTCCCTCAGCCTCTCCTCATAAGTCATGTGCTCTAGACCCCTAATCATTTTTGTTGCCCTTCGCTGGACTCTTTCCAATTTATCCACATCCTTCTTGTAGTGTGGGGCCCAAAACTGGACACAGTACTCCAGATGAGGCCTCACCAGTGTCGAATAGAGGGGAACGATCACGTCCCTCGATCTGCTCGCTATGCCCCTACTTATACATCCCAAAATGCCATTGGCCTTCTTGGCAACAAGGGCACACTGCTGACTCATATCCAGCTTCTCGTCCACTGTCACCCCTAGGTCCTTCTCCGCAGAACTGCTGCCTAGCCATTCGGTCCCTAGTCTGTAGCGGTGCATTGGATTCTTCCATCCTAAGTGCAGGACCCTGCACTTATCCTTATTGAACCTCATCAGATTTCTTTTGGCCCAATCCTCCAATTTGTCTAGGTCCTTCTGTATCCTATCCCTCCCCTCCAGCGTATCTACCACTCCTCCCAGTTTAGTATCATCCGCAAATTTGCTCAGAGTGCAATCCACACCATCCTCCAGATCATTTATGAAGATATTGAACAAAACCGGCCCCAGGACCGACCCCTGGGGCACTCCACTTGACACCGGCTGCCAACTAGACATGGAGCCATTGATCACTACCCGTTGTGCCCGACAATCTAGCCAGCTTTCTACCCACCTTATAGTGCATTCATCCAGCCCATACGTCCTTAACTTGCTGACAAGAATGCTGTGGGAGACCGTGTCAAAAGCTTTGCTAAAGTCAAGAAACAATACATCCACTGCTTTCCCTTCATCCACAGAACCAGTAATCTCATCATAAAAGGCGATTAGATTAGTCAGGCATGACCTTCCCTTGGTGAATCCATGCTGACTGTTCCTGATCACTTTCCTCTCCTCTAAGTGCTTCAGGATTGATTCTTTGAGGACCTGCTCCATGATTTTTCCAGGGACTGAGGTGAGGCTGACTGGCCTGTAGTTCCCAGGATCCTCCTTCTTCCCTTTTTTAAAGATGGGCACTACATTAGCCTTTTTCCAGTCATCCGGGACTTCCCCCGTTCGCCACGAGTTTTCAAAGATAATGGCCAAGGGCTCTGCAATCACAGCCGCCAATTCCTTCAGCACTCTCGGATGCAATTCGTCCGGCCCCATGGACTTGTGCACGTCCAGCTTTTCTAAATAGTCCCTAACCACCTCTATCTCTACAGAGGGCTGGCCATCTCTTCCCCATTTTGTGATGCCCAGCACAGCAGTCTGGGAGCTGACCTTGTTAGTGAAAACAGAGGCAAAAAAAGCATTGAGTACATTAGCTTTTTCCACATCCTCTGTCACTAGGTTGCCTCCCTCATTCAGTAAGGGGCCCACACTTTCCTTGGCTTTCTTCTTGTTGCCAACATACCTGAAGAAACCCTTCTTGTTACTCTTGACATCTCTTGCTAGCTGCAGCTCCAGGTGCGATTTGGCCCTCCTGATATCTTTCCTACATGCCCGAGCAATATTTTTATACTCTTCCCTGGTCATATGTCCAACCTTCCACTCCTTGTAAGCTTCTTTTTTATGTTTAAGATCCGCTAGGATTTCACCATTAAGCCAAGCTGGTCGCCTGCCATATTTACTATTCTTTCGACTCATCGGGATGGTTTGTCCCTGTAACCTCAACAGGGATTCCTTGAAATACAGCCAGCTCTCCTGGACTCCCTTCCCCTTCATGTTAGTCCCCCAGGGGATCCTGGCCGTCTGTTCCCTGAGGGAGTCGAAGTCTGCTTTCCTGAAGTCCAGGGTCCGTATCCTGCTGCTTACCTTTCTTCCCTGCGTCAGGATCCTGAACTCAACCAACTCATGAAAAATGAAAACTTTATTTTTGAAAAAATTTCAAAGTTGTTTTCATTTTGGAAGTACCATTATTCATTCCATTCCCATCCCCTGAAAAAATAGTTTATATTTATTTTGCTATTTTATTGAAAAAGTCTAAAAAAATACTCCCCCCTCCCCCCCCCAAAAAACCCCAGTGTTCTTAATTTTATATATATATATATATTTTTTTTTTTTTCTAGGTCAAAAAGACAAAAAGAAAGAAAGAAATGTCTGACAATACTGAATTTTGTTTAATTCCCCCCTACACACACGCACACAAAAAAGAGATTAGTTGTGGGAGCGGGAGGGAATTACCAGCCCTGCTCTTACATCTACAAAACTGGCCAGGAATCTTGTGAGATCAAGTTTGGTGTTTCCTGTTCCAGTCCCAACTGAGGAAGTTCAGATTAGGATACAAAAATCTCACAACCAGCCCCCGTAGAGTATTCGGCCGTAGTCCCTTCTGCGACTGTTTGGCTGAAGACCGGATATAGGGAAACCCTGTGTGAAGAAAACAGCAGGCACCAGTTGTGTTTAGCTAGCCTGGGAACAAGAGTCAGAACTCGGGAGATTGCCTGGAATATTGACAACTTTAAGTATTCAAAAGTCATGAGTCAGAAGCCTCAAAAAATCATGAAATTTGCTTAAAATCAAGAGATTTTAAAATCAAATATATTTTGGGAGCTTTTTTTATTTGCCTTCTGGTGTTTGAACCTTTAGAGTATAATGGGGACACACTTTTAAGCTTTTCTCTTAAACCACACAGGGTAGAAACGTACCTTTATAACAAAAGCTGAGATTCTCAGATATTCATGTGACTCCAGGGGCTTTAAGGTAAGATGCCACATATTGCAAGACGCAAGATAAAATTGCTAGAGTTGGCAACAATGTCTCTGCCTCCTTGTATTGTATCCTGCTTTATTAAAATAAAAGAAAGTGAATATAGGTCCTGTGCAGAGATGCAGTAAATACTTGTACAATGCAAAATGTGACCCCCATGCTGTATAGTACATCAGAGGAAACACTCCAGGTTTATTATTTATCATTTAGATTGGTACCTCCTTGTGCCAAGGATCATGCTATGTTGGCATTTCTAGGAAACAAAGCTGCCTCCAGCAAGAGTGACTGTTTATAGAACTGGAAGTTTGTACAACAGAAGGCAGGCAGCCCAGATGGCACAGTTATGAATGAAGTTGGAGATCTTTCACATCTCAAGAAAGACCAGGTTTGTATGCCCCATCCTAACATTCAGAAACTGTTGTCAGCACTTGTTCCAAGCTGAAATTTGATGGATCTATGTGATTGAGCAGTCCTGACTCCTGATTAAGGTGCTGATTGGAGTGGATTGTGCCTATAAGAATACACACCAGGAGCTGAGTTGAGTGAAGCCTACAGGCGAAGTGATTTCTGAGGGACTGTCATAAAGATCTTTGTGCAAGCTGCCTCTGTATCTGATACCAAATCAAGGACCATTACACTTATCCTGCAGTGAGATTCATATGGGTGTGGGGATATGCTGTAAATTACAGGATAGGGGTCTGCATGAATCGGAGATTTGGGTTGCTTGAATACTCCAGAACTGGGCCCAATACACAACTATTTCCAGTATGCACAATTGTCCATCACTGCAATATTTCCATCTTTTGGTCTCTAGCACTTCAAATATGGGCAGATTTTTAGCTGGCTGCATGAAAAACTAGGAGAAAAAGCATGTGAGAAGATGGTGTACAGAACAATCCTACTTGCCTGTATTTTCTTCCCTCTTGCTGTGATCATCAAGACTGTTCCAAGATTGTCTAGATTGGCTAGATTGTCGGGCTCAACGGGTAGTGATCAATGGCTCCATGTCTAGTTGGCAGCCGGCATCAAGTGGAGTGCCCCAAGCGTCGGTCCTGGGGCCGGTTTTGTTCAATATCTTCATAAATGATCTGGAGGATGGTGTGGATTGCACCCTCAGCAAGTTTGCAGATGACACTAAACTGGGAGGAGAGGTAGATATGCTGGAGGGTAGGGATAGGATACAGAGGGACCTAGACAAATTGGAGGATTGGGCCGAAAGAAACCTGATGAGGTTCAACAAGGACAAGTGCAGAGTCCTGCACTTAGGACGGAAGAATCCAATGCGCCGCTACAGACTAGGGACCGAATGGCTCGGCAGCAGTTCTGCCGAAAAGGACCAAGGGGTCACAGTGGACGAGAAGCTGGATATGAGTCAACAGTGTGCGCTTGTTGCCAAGAAAGCCAATGGCATTTTGGGATGTATAAGTAGGGGCATTGCCAGCAGATCGAGGGACGTTCGACACTGTTCGACTCTATTCGACACTGGTGAGGCCTCATCTGGAGTACTGTGTCCAGTTTTGGGCCCCACACTGCAAGAAGGATGTGGAAAAATTGGGAAGAGTCCAGCGGAGGGCAACAAAAATGATTAGGGGACTGGAACACATGACTTATGAGGAGAGGCTGAGGGAACTGGGGATGTTTAGTCTGCGGAAGAGAAGAATGAGGGGGGATTTGATAGCTGCTTTCAATTACCTGAAAGGGGGTTCCAAAGAGGATGGCTCTAGATTGTTCTCAGTGGTAGCAGATGACAGAACAAGGAGTAATGATCTCAAGTTGCAGTGGGGGAGATTTAGGTTGGATATTAGGAAAAACTTTTTCACTATGAGGGTGGTGAAACACTGGAATGCGTTACCTAGGGAGGTTGTGGAATCTCCTTCCTTAGATATTTTTAAGGTCAGGCTTGACAAAGCCCTGGCTGGCATGATTTAGTTGGTGTTGGTCCTGCTTTGAGCAGGGGGTGGGACTAGAAGACCTTCTGAGGTCCCTTCCAACCCTGATATTCTATGATTCTAAGAAGCGTACGTGTGTGATTTTTACATATAAAGAGCATCCTCTACTCAAGCAGAGTAGAATTAGTTTCTGTACTAAGACTGAAGAGTGTATAAAGCTGATTTTGTCACACTGCAAGATGGCTTCCTAGTTGAGCAACTCTTAACAAAAATCGAAATATTTTCCAAAAACACCCAGTTTAGAAGACTAAGAAACTTTGGTTCTGAGGACTAGACTTTCAATGGGGCTCAAGTCTATTTTGAAAATACAACTGATCTTAAATCTCTCAAATCTTAAATCTCTTAGGTGGTTTTTGAAAATGTTACCATCTGCCTGGAATGTGTAGCTGCTTCATTTGCTTGGAGTTTTTTATAAAGCCCTGTGTTTTAGACGAAAAATGGAAAATTCATCATCCGTTTTTAATCCCATCATTTCTATCTCCATCATGCCCACTCAATCCTATCCTTCTCCAGCAATACTTCTAGGTGGCTCCTGATTTCCTTTATGCCATCTGCTTTTTAATTACCTTTGCTGCTATTCCGTATGTTTATTACACTTTGCATCATGTGGCTGTGTCTGTTGTGCAAAAGCAAGTGGATGCGCTGAAATCCGTTGTCTTTGGCATGAATAATATATTTCTTCCTAGAAGTAGCTGAGTGAGCAAATCAAGTTGCGACTTCAGCGTTTTGGAGAGTCCAAAAAAAGAAGCATCCATTCGCAGTATTGCCAGTCTCAAGTGTTCGAAAATCATGAGTCAAACCTCAGATCATGAGACTTTCTTCTTTTTTTAATTCTGTGCTTTTTATTTTGTCTTCTGGTTTTTGAGCCTTCAGAGTGTATTTGGGTCATGCTTTCAAGCTTTTCTCTACAATCGTGAGGGCTAGAAACTTTGTTGTTGTTGTTTTAATGAAAGTTGAGGTTCCCAGTAGCTGGAGCTTTTGGAAAGACACCAAATTCCACAAGAGTGGCAGTAAGATCGCTGGAGTTGCCAACACTGTGTTCAACTAGCTGAATCCAGAACATAGAACCAAGAGCTCTGTCGGTATATGTAAATTCCTAGAACCTTTAATAAACACCCTCTTCTTACTTCAGGAGAGGTCATCTTTTAACAAATATATTCTAATTTTATATTTTAATATTATTATTATTATAGTTTAAATATATTCTTACAGGAACTTGGCCATACTCAATGGGAAGCAAATGCAGCCAGTGGAGTTTTCAGGCTTAGGGCGTGTATTATGTGTCTATAATAACTAGAGTTGTTGACAATTTTCCAGTGGAACTATTTTCTGCTAGAAAATGCTGACTTGACAAGCATATCAATTTTGTCAAAGTTTGTTAATAAAAAATTGACATGTTTAATTTTGATAAATTCAAAGTATTTTGTGTAGACATTTACATTTTCAAATGCTAGTCCACTTGCCTTATACATTGGACCGTGCAAATCTTTCTCTCTGTCCCTCTCCTTTCTGATACCATGCCCATCACCTTGATATCTGAGTTTGGGCTTGGTATGCCAACCCTGTTCAGTTTCTGCTGAAAAGTCAAATTTTTCCTGATGAGTTGAGGCTAATAAATATCATGCTGCTGATTACACACATCCTGCTGCAGAGATGATCCGTAGCAAACATGACAACAATCTTCAGAATGACAGTTACTGGCATTTATCTTTAAAGAGCCCAGAGATCTAATGGTTTTCCTGAACCAAGTAAAACATGAATTCTATACAGTCCATTTTTTTAAATTCTCTTTCCAAAGGCTTCAGACAAGGAACCCTGTGTGGATCCTGAAATAATTGTTTTTGGTTTATGCCTAATCACTCAGTGGTTCAAATAAGCAGCAGTCAGAGCAAGGCACTTTTTGTCAGTAAATAACACTTTCAAAATGGGAAGAATAGCATGAAAGGTTATCTTTAGCTAGCTTAATATAATCATTGAGATCAAAGAATTACAAAAATGATTTATGAATCTACAGCAAATTAAAAAGGCTTTCACATTTGATATTGACATATCTAGCTCTGAGGCTCTCATAAGACTGTTAAGTTGTTCACAGTATATATTGACATCCTCTTGTTTTTCAAAGGCATTAAAGGTCTGCAGGAAACCATTGTTTGGAATCCTTTTAATTTTCCATGCTCACGACTATATTAACTTGTTTATGCTGCCCTAGAACTTGACATTTTTGTGGCATTTTACCCGTGGCGTCATTAGGATTTAGCAGGATGAAAGCGCTTGCATCTCCGCTCTCAATGAAATTTGTACACTGAAAGGGTGGGGGATGCATGAAAAAGATCGTGACACAGATCCTCAGCTGGTGTAAATGGACATAACTCCACTGGCTTTAAGAGAGCTACACTGGTTTACACCAGCTGAGGATCTGGACTGATGGTCTTGTATTTTCGTAATCAATCTCGTAAGGAAGTCGCGTAAACGAAGGCAAATTGAAATGTCAATTCCTTTTAAGTATACATATGTGTGAATAACTAATATCAGAGCATTGCAGGTGGATTAGTTGTCTAAATCATCCCATTTAAGCCAAGTGGTCTGTTAGTGTAACTGCATTGGCGTGATAGAGTAGAAGGTTGTGTAGCTCATGAAATATCCGCTTTAGTGTATGGTCCTGGTGGGTATATATACTAAGATCTGGTCTACATTTAAAACTTCTTGGCAGTTAGGGGTCTGATTTTTTTTCCCAACTGATACAGATATATTAGTAAAAGACTTAACGTACGTAGTTGTAACCGAATAAGCACTTTTATACCAATATAATGACAGGTTTCAGAGTAGCAGCCGTGTTAGTCTGCATTCGCAAAAAGAAAAGGGGGACTTGTGTCACCTTAGAGACTAACAAATTTATTTGAGCATAAGCTTTCGTGAGCTACAACTCACTTCATCGGATGCATTCAGCTGTAGCTCACGAAAGCTTATGCTCAAATAAATTTGTTAGTCTCTAAGGTGGCACAAGTCCCCCTTTTCTTTTCATATCAATGTAACTGTGTACAAACTAGGCATTTTTGCCAGAACAGCTATATTGTAAAGGAGCCATTCTTCAGCTCAAGTTATAGTAGAGCCCTGTGCTTCAGTACCATAGAAAAGGGTTGCAAGAAGCTGCTATTTTCTGTCGCTTGTTGCATTTGGTTTTAATATTCGTCTCCATTCACCCCCATAGCAATAAACACCCACTCATCATCACAATGATCTTGAGGAGTGGTGCGCTCTCTCGTAGATGCCTCATTTCAGTTTTATTTACCAATTTTAGGGAGGCTTTGGTTCAATAGAGGTAACAGGTTTGAATGGGAAAGTGATTTAGATGGAACTGTTGAAAGAAAAGGAAGCTGAGAGCTGTGTTGATTGCTGGAAGAATATAATTTGCACGTGAAGAGCAAGACAACCTACTCACCGTTTCCCACAGAGTTGTAACCCACGTGTTTGACCATATGGAAGCTGGCATTCACACAGAATGAATGTAAATAAAGCTTTTAAATTGCTTTGATATTAAAGCAATTTAGGCTTCTCTCTCCACAAGTGTTTCCATGCTTTCCCAGACACAGTGAGCATAAATGAGTATTCTCCTGTCTAGATTGCATTTGGACTGGGGTAGGGGGAGTTTTAAAACCCCAAATCCTGATTACTTTTATTGCTTTTTTGGATTTTGGAATAATAACCTGTCTTTTTATCCTATATTTCATTTCTCTTTTTATTTGGGGGATATTTTTCAGAAGCCCAGAGTGAAAGGACTTAGATACCCAATCCCATTGACTTTCAGTGGGCGATGGAAACCTAACTCCCATTTCAGCCTTGGAAAATCTCAGAGATTCATAAGGGCAAAAAACTGGGCCTATTGAAGTTAAAGGGTCTAATGGATATAGGGCTTGGCTATGAATGGGTAGACCTGCATTCTAGTCCCAGTTCTTCCGCTGACCTTCTTTATGACTCTAGGTAAGTCACTTACGCTCTCTTGAATATTTGGATTGCAGGATCTTCAGTGCAGGTTTAATTATAGATGCTAGCAGTGAATAGATTAGATGCACCCTGTATTTCTTACCATCTAACACAATGTGGTTCCAATCAAAGTTGGGTCCTCTAGGCCTCTGTAATATAAATTATCATAATGATCCCTTATCTAGCTTGGGGTCTTTGGGTGCTACTCTAATATCAATATTTAATAATTAATTTCAGGAGGTGAAAATCACCTTAGGTCAGTTGGAGGTTTCCTATGACGTATATTAAAAATAAACTGGCTAAAAATAAGGAGAAACAGCCTGTGCAGCTGAATTTTTCCCTGGGATATAATTCAGAAAGTAAGACTTATGAACGTGAGTCAGTATTCAGCATCCAGGGATCAGAAAACCTCAGAGGTCTTAAATAAGGGGCCATCTTCACCACTGGTGTAACTCCAATGGAAAGTTCAATGCATTTAAAAACAGGGATGAATTTTGCCTCTGTGTGTGTCTAAACTATTTACAGATGCTGATACAGTAACTTATTGTTTATATTACAGTAGTGCCTTGATGTCCTAAGCAAGCTCTGTATAAATACTCAATGAGAAGGCAGTCGCTGCCCTGAAGAACTTATCTAAATAGACGAGACAGACGAAAAAGGTGGGGTAAAGAGGCACAGAGAGCTGAAGTGACTTGCTTAAGATCACAGAGTAGGTCAATAGCACATCCAGGATTAGAATACAGTTTTACTGAGTTCCAGTCCAGTGCATTATCCACTAGACCACGCTGCCTTCCAAAGCTATCTTACATCATAGGCAGCTGCACCTGTATTCCCTTTCTATGGTCCAGCAAGAGCACCACCTCTAGGCTCTCAGCTTCTTGGTCAGAGACCCGTGTCTCTCTCCCTCCTTACTGGGGTATTTCCAGACTGCACAGCTCCCTGCCTATGAAGTGAATGCCCCAGCACAATCAGGCTGCCTAAGCTGGCTTGCTTTACATT
This sequence comes from Chelonia mydas, assembly GCF_015237465.2. Taxonomy (NCBI): domain Eukaryota; kingdom Metazoa; phylum Chordata; order Testudines; family Cheloniidae; genus Chelonia; species Chelonia mydas. The sequence goes on along the minus strand of NC_057859.1, from coordinate 8,690,576 downwards.
TCTCCTCAGAGACAGTAAACTGTGTAATTGCCTCCATTAAGTTACCATGCACCTCTCTTTAAGCAAACACATTTATTCTGAAGGTAAAAGCATTACAGAGAAAACCTATTCAAAACAATAAAAAGAACCTTCACGCATGCTAGTAAGCTTAGTAGAGTAACTCGCTCACTCCAACAAGTTGGTTGGTGAACAGTCCTTCACACTTCACGCAGGGGTTTTCCTGTGGCTACCAGGTCATCATTCCTTTTGCCCAGAACAAGCACCCAAGTCTTATGGTTTTCAGTAGGCCAAAGTCCTTCCAACCTTTCCCTAAGGAATGGAGGAGGGACACACAATCCCTGTCCCACAGTGATACATAAATTTAATGCACGAGAGTTTGTCCAGCATATTGCAGGAAATTGCCATCTGTGTCACAATATCTACCTGTGTATGTGCGTGTGTTATACCTCGCTGCTCTCCTTTTTCTCCTCTCACCCTTCTGCCATCTGTGCTTGCTGCTCCCTATTCTCATCTGCCAAGTCCCACCTGCTTTGGCTTGAAATCTTTCCTTACGGATTTTGTGTGCAGGATGAGCACGTGACCGTTCCGGTTTGGTAGTGCTTTACACTGACTTTGCACAGGCAAATACCCAGGCTCAGTGCAAGCCAAGGAAGATTGCAGCCCAGTGTCTGCATTGTCACACTCCCAAAAGTGCATGGCCAGATTTTTCCAAAACCTCTTGCAGCCACATTTTCAAAAAGCTCCTTTAGGCACCTGTATGAAGTCGCCAGTATTCAGAAGGTCGAAAATGTTCTCGGTGGGAGCTGTTGGTTTTGGAACACGTTTGGAAAGCTGGCTGCCTCTTCAGATGACTAAAAGGGAGGGCCGCTGGATGCTGAGCTCTTTTTAAAACCTGGCTTGTAATGAGTGTGTCACTTACGCTGTGCTTCATTTCTGTTAATCAGAAAAGTAGATGTTCCTATTGATGGTCCTTCAGTAGCAGTGTCTCTTGCTATTCTTTCTCGTGCTCTCCAGAGTGGTACGTAGCAATAGAGCCAAGGGGGAGGGCACCATTATGAGCACTAACTTTTATTTTTGCCAATAGTAATCTAATGGACAGCAGAAAGGGCCTATAATTGGGTTTTGCTTGAGACGCTGAATAGGAAGCATGCTGCACAAAATGTACACAAACTTCCCCCATGAGTTACACACGTTCTTCTGATTAGAGAATGAGAGGGAAGGACTAAAACAGAGCGGTGGTTATCACGGGGTTTGGAATTTTAGCAATAAAGGGTAAAAGTAAGGCAGACATGGCCTCACTCTATTATCAAGGTCAAGGAGACGAATGACGTTTCCTAATTTAACAAAAAACCTCTTGAGCAAATCAATTAACCCAGATTGCACGTGTGTGCTCTTAAAATTGGCACTATGATCAGTGTTTCTGATTAAGATAAGGATACATGAAGGTATGTTTACTGGAGAGGAACTGCTGACTCCCTGCAATGTTAATTTGACCGTTGTTTCAAGAGGACATTTCATAGGCCTTGCTCTGATTTGCCTCCCCCGGCCCCCATAGGAGATGGCACCTAGCTAACTTCTTTTTGTGCCTTTGTAAACCTCCCTCTTAATATACTATTAGAGCTGTGTGAATAACGGATTTATTGGTTTTGCAGCAATTGTGAAAAATCAGGGGGGAAAATAATGTTAATACAAAAAAGACATTTTGAGAAATTTTGGAGGAATCAAAAAGTGTGTGTTTAAAGTTGAACTAAATGTTTGTTAGATTTCTGACACTCTTTAAACATTTTTTGAGCTTTTCAAAATAAAATTCAAATCAAAACGGTTCATTTCAAACATGTCCAAATGAACCTGACACAAACTGAAACATTTTGGTGTTGCCAAATCTGCTTTTCACCAAAATGTTTCTGCTGAAAAGCTCTGCCCAGTTGTATAGACCATACTGTAGTTCTGGAGCATCCACTGCCTTACACTGTATATGCTTGAAGAGAGAGCACAGCCTGCAAATATCCAATCTGGCTGGTTTTGTGGTTAAGACACTGGGTCATTGACCACCGCAAGAGACATGACACAATTCCAAACCTCTTGAACTTTGGGCCCATCTGTAATCTCTTCCCCAGAGCCCAGTGAAGTTTAGCTTGTACCTCTTCAAACTACAGTGGATTCTTTGAAGGTTGTAAGAAATAAATCAAAGAATCTGACTAATCATGGCTCAGGGTCATACAGACAAATGTCAACGTGTGTCTGACAATGCATACGACATAAGTAGTAGGCATGCATCCGATGAAGTGAGCTGTAGCTCACGAAAGCTTATGCTCAAATAAATTTGTTAGCCTCTAAGGTGCCACAAGTCCTCCTTTTCTTTTTACATAAGTAGCGTATCATGATAGGGACACAGGCCTGGCAAATTCATAAAGTGGGTTTGTGATTATGTTTGGGGGGGTGGGCGCGGGTTGAAAGCTAACGTAGGGGAAATCTTCCCTAATATAACTCAGATGAAGCTAATTCACATTCCTGTTTAACATAATTGTGCTTGATTAATTTCTCACGCTAGTGTAAATCAGGAGAACTCCACTGAAGTCAGTAGCATTTTGTCAGGTAAGAGAAAGTAGAATCAGGAACAATGGAATAAACCAGTATAAGAGTTAGGTGCCTAGATACCTGTGAGGATCTAGGCCTTACAAATCTAATGAGAACATCCTTCCTTTCTAGTATCCATCCCTATGGAATTAAAGCGGTGTGTCACTGGTGTGACAGTCGGTTTCGGCATATTGACTTCTACACAGTTACACCAGGGATGAACTTGGCTCACTGCCTTCACCATGCAGTCAAAATCCAAACTTTGGAAGAATAAAAATAGATATTGAGTCTTTTTCTTTTTAAACAGCCTCAGCAAAAGCAAAATAAGAAAGGTAAGGGAAGGGCTTTGAGGCAGCTAAAGCCAGTGCACTGCCTTAAAGCATCTTATTCAGTACTGTTCTGTGCTGTAGAAACCATGTAGAGATACCTGTGGCCAAAGGGAGACAAATAGGGGAGACAGGGAAGAAGTATCATTGATGCCATTCCGCTGTTCCTATCCCATGATAGGAGGCTGCACCTATACCATTCCAGTCCATTCAGCGTCAGACAGAATTCAGTTAACTTCAAAAGGCAAAGTGCATGGCTAACCCTGCTACCATGTGACCTTGAGCATGTGGGGGGGTCTTTACATGTTGTATCTCTGGCGTATAGCAGAAGAGAAATGAAAAATTCATGGAACAGTTTTCTAGCGATATGTGACTTAGAATATTCTTTCTCCCCCCAACTAGACCCTCCATCCAATTTTCTCTTTCATTTGCCTTAAATTAAAGCAGGGTTTCTATGGAAGTGATGGATATTGTCTGACTCTTAATACTTAATGAGATGCCCAGTAGTACAACAGCGTCAATAACTGTCATTATTTGTTACAACACGAAATCTTTTTTTTCATATGCTAAATCTTGAAAGGGACATATCCTTATTAAGAACTTTTTTAGATAGAAAATATTAATAGGATTCTGCTAATAGGTTCTAATTCATGGATTGTAATCAAATATAATTGTCAAAAGTGTTGGTAGAGTAAAGATTTGGATCTGTGACCTGCTTCCAACTGGATACGTTCCGATTCAGTAATTACTCTTGAGTATTCTGCATTAAGTTGGGAGGGGTTCGTCGAACTTCAAAAGATCCCAGGTAGACAAGAAGGTTAACAGTTCAAGAATTATATAGTGTTGATGAAAATATTGCTGTGCTCATCTGAAACAACAGTGATTTTAACTACTTGTTTTAATATAGGGCCTGCTTCCATTGAAAACACTGGGAGCTTTGCCATGATTTTGAATGGTCACTGGATGCAAGAGGACAAAATTCTGGCCCCATTGCTGCAAACCACACACTGAGTTCAGTCAGGTCTGGATTTTACCCACAGTATCAATTATCTGAGGCTATATCTACACTGCCCCACAGTTCGGACGATGGGAAGTGTTGTAGTGTAATTCCCCAATGCGCATGCTGTAGGTACGAACTAAGAAATTCCTAGTTTGCAGTAACATAATCCTCTTCAAACAGGATTACATTAGTACAAAATAGAAACTTTTTAGTTCACGCTCAGAGCGTCCACACAGGGCAGTTATACTGAAGCACTTTGATGTACACCGCTCTTTACACCCCAATAGTCCAAGCTGTGGGGGTAGTGCAGACAAGCTGACAAATAACCTTAGTTTTTCAGATTGTTAATTAAACCTCATTGTTAAGTGTTGTATCTGCTTTGTAAGTTAAGCATCATACAAAGAAGCAGTATTGTTTAAACTCCTTGCGTATGCAAGGTTTAGTTCGACCTTGAAATATTATGTAGGTGGAGTACTTTACACCTTTACCTGAAGCAGCTAATACTAGTCTCCATTGGAACAGGCTACCAGCCTATGTGTATTACTGTTCTGATCTAATATGACTATCACTCGGTACACAGCATGATTGTCAGGGTTAAATATACCATTTCAAGTTACCACCCTTCCATTTTATCACATTGATACTCTTTGTTAAATATCGCATAGTGCTTAGGAGGCATTGACCGCGGTTTGGATAATGCATCTGCCTACTTCAAACCCTCCCCTGTAATTTCAGCTGGATATGCTACTCTTCACTTTTTCTCCTGTAGCGTAGCTATGTGCTGTTAGGCAGCTGCCAGCTTCCATCTCAGAGGCACCACGCTGCCTCCCTGTGTGATATTAGCAACTAAACACCGATGTATGCATGTTTGTCTCAGGCTTTCTCTGAGTACAATTACAGGTAAATGCCCTGTCACTACTGTGGCGTTTATTCCTCTTACATAGATGCACATTACTTTTACATGCATACACTTGTGTGCTTCTCTCTTAATAGAATTTGACCCAAAAGTATCCTCCTTATCATTTCATTCATATTCTGTCCAATTTGCTCTCAAGAGTAGGATATTCATGATTAGGTAAAATGTAAGGCACACAAACCTTTTTATTTATGGAAGGTATATTCACCTGCTGCACTGGGGATTTCCAATTACATTAACCAAAGATTTATTTCTAGCTGGCACCTAGAAAACTTGAATAATTGTGAATGGCAGTAAATTGCGTGATACACTAAGGGGCAAAAAAAATCCATAGTTGTACTTCTTCACCTGCCTGCATAAATAAGACAGAAGGGAATTGATGGGGTAGGTTACCAAAGTGGGCAGTATTTGAAAGTCTCTTCTTAGGACCTAAATAGCAGTGAAGGTCAGAAGAACCTTTGCCTGCCTGTCTGGTATTTATAGTGAGTAAAATTCAAGTCCTGCATGAGCATCACTATAATTTCCGATGAGACATAATTCACAGAGCTGTGCGGGTAGAGCAGTGGGTTCTATTTCTGTCTCTGCCACTGGCCTGTTGAGTCCCTTTGGACATGTGTGACAAAACTTTGTGCCTCAGTTTCCCCAATCTGTAAAATGGGGGATCATTTTGCCCAGCTTTTTTTGCAAAAGTTCTTTGAGCTCTCTGGAATAAAAAGTGCCAAGTAGTATTGCTGATACTGCTTACTCATGCATCTCATCCATCTTTCCCATTGCCTTGTCTGCCAGCTCACCCCATTGGCTGGTTCACCCATCGCTTGATTATGTCACAATCCTTGTCTGAGTTCTGTCTTTGGTCTGCCTCTTTGCACAGTGCTTGGCGCAACAGAACTCTGATCCCTGAGTGGGGTTACTAGGCCTACCGTGATAAAAATAATAATATGCTTGACAATAACTAGCGCCAACTCTCTCTCACTTTCATAGGGACGTATCCTTTGAAGTGCATACATATCTCCTACTGAGTTCAATCCAAACTCTCACAGCATTAACTTCATCTGAACAAAATGTGAACAAGGGTAAATATTGTTTGCAGAGGTGCGGTAGCGGTGTTGGTCCCGGAATATCAGGGAGATGAGGTGGGTGAGGCAATATCATGTATTGGACCAACTGCTGTTTCTAGCTTACCCGGAGTCCTTCTGCAGGTCTGGGAAAGGTACTCGGCGTGTCACAGCTAAATATAAGGTGGAACAGATAAGGAGTGAGCATGTTAGTCCAGCTCACATCACAAAAAGCCACCACCGCAGCAGGCACTGATTGATTGTCCAAGTAGAGTGGTCAAGGAAATCTGAATTCCCCTTTCATTCTGGAAGAGGTCCCAAGTTGAGTCACGTCGGCTTTGATCTGGCCAAGAAGACATTCCAGTGATTCCATGAAATCGTCCAGGGGCTTCACTCTTGCGATTGAGTTTATGTGGAAGGTGCTCAGAGACTGCGCTTTTGGGCAGCGATATAAAAATCCAAGAGAGAGTGATCCTGTGCCTATTGAAGCCAATGGTAAAAGTCCCAATGACTGCAGTAGCACAGAATCAGGCCTATGGGGAGAGGAAAAATCTCTGCTCATGCCACAGAGGTTCTAAACAGAGGCTTGTTGTCTCCACAGCTGCTAAACCTGCAGCTTTCATCAGCATTGTGACTGGGATTTTCAAAGGGAGTCATCTATCCTTGTTAGGTTATTGCAGCTGAGCAGCTCAATATCTTTTAAATGTATTTTAGCCTCTCAACCACGCCAGTCATGTGAAGTGTTATTGTCTCAATTTTACTGATGGGGAACCAAGGCACAGAGAGACTAAGTGACTTTGCCAAGATTTTTTTAAAAAAAAAAGTCTTAGAGAATAGGGAACGGAACCCAGGTCTTTAGAGTCCCAGTCTGGTAAGCTGCCCACTGGACCATCATTCTTATTAAAGTTCCATCTAAATTGGGCACCTGACTCCTTTATATTCCTTGGGCAATCCCAGACTATATTGATTTAAATCCCTATTAAATAGCTTTAAATTATAGGCATAGGTGTGGGGTGGGAGGGTGTTCATGTGCGTGTGCACAAGTTCACAGGGTGTGTGTGGAGGGAAGTAGGTTAACATTTGAAACTGGCAAACCTATTCGTAACATTACTCAGGGCTTCTCTACACTTAAAATGTTGCAATGGCACTTCGCTACCTATATTGACAGGGGGTTATGTCGATATAATTGCATTCGAGGGTGTGGATTTTTCACACCTCTGAGCCACATAGTTATATTGACCTAATTTCCTAGGGTGAGAAGGCCTCAGTAATGCCATACATAGTGATAAGCACCGGCTGAATTCAAGCAAGGGCTTTTAAATAGAATAAGTGGGTATGGAAAATAAATCCAAGATTTCCATAGGGACAATGTTCAGATTAGCCTTAATCTTTCAAAGGGGGAACGGAAAAAAATAAAGAATTCTTTCTGCACCTTAAAATAAATGTATCCAAGGGAGCATGCTACACTCAACTGTTCCCTACAGCATGAATGCATAACTCTGCTCTCTCAGATAATGGATCGGTGCTGCAAAGTTAAAAACCCTCCTGGAGTCAGAGGCTGAAAAATCGTCACAGGGAAATGTGCACTCTGAGAATGGCTGATTTGTGTGTGCCACAGCATGCCATTGCATAGGTGCTTCTGAGGATTCACGGGATAACGAGCACTTTTATTTTTAAACACTACTGTGCAACAGAGCTCTTCCAAATTGTATATCGTATCGTGTATTGCATATCGATTAACGATGTTGCATAATTTATGCTTCCACTTATTTCATCACTCTGGAATTTCGGTTTTCCCTGGCAGTTGCTAGATTGCTTTTTAAATTTAGTCTGAGTTGAGAGAAATTTATTTTTGTGTTCCTCCTGCATAATTTTTTCTTAAATATTGTTTTGTAAATTATTGTGTTATCGACTCATCTGCATACTGAGCTTTCCTGTCTAGTTCCTCAGCCAGACTCCTTTAAATCATGTATGACATCCTTATTATGTCTTATTTCAGACTATCCCCCGATGATCCATTTACTTTCGTTGTATTCCTCTCTTTTAAATCAAATGAATGGATACAAACTTGAAAGCAGTGGAATTGAATAGACTAGATTGTGTCTCTTTACTTCTAGATACACAGAAGTTTGAGATGGAAAAGACCTGTTAGATCATCATATGAGTGATTTTTCCCCTCAGCCTTGGAAGAGTTATAGATGCTGCTTCAGTGAAGAGGGCTTCTGCACTTCACAGCTACCTTCTTTTTAGAGGAAAGAACATCAAGTGCTTCGGCACTACCGTGAGACTAAGGAGACCTGGGTTCAAATCCTTGCTATGCTCCGGACTTGTTATGTGACCGTGGGCAAGTCACTTAGGCTCTGTCTATGTTTACGGTGGCGTGTAGAGTAAAGATACTGTATGCACCCTTAACCCTGGGTATAAATAGTCCTGTAACCGCTGAGGCACTGCTCAGGGGAGTAAAGTAAAGACACACCAGAGTCTTCTGGTATGTACCCCACACCATTCTCTACACATCCATGCAGCCCCTCCCTTGCCAACATTGCTCTTTTTAGCAGTGTAGTGTCCCTCTGCCAAAGACTTTGGCAGCGAGGAAAGGTTCTGGCTGGGAGAGGAAGCAGGGAAAGACTCCAGCAGGCCTCCCCGCTGCCAGAGCCTTTCTCTGCTGCATGTAGCTACACACGGTAGTGTGGTCACAGCTTGCTTTTCACTGAGACATGTATGCAAGGCCTTAACTTTACCTCCCCATCAGTAAAATGGGGATAGCACTCTCCTACCTCATGAGGGTGTTGTGAGAAGAAATATATTCAAGCAGGTAAGGGGGGCCATGTAAGTACCGAAGAGAGAATAACCAGGGGCATTGGATAAAACCTAATCCTATCCTGTAGTCTCTGAAAGCCCACAGCTCCCTGCACCATGGTGTAGATTTTTGTCTGAAAAGCTCCTACTGTCTCTGGTGGTATTTATTTAAAAAAAAAAGTCTATTCTGTATATATTTGAAATACAAAGCAGAAAATGTAGTAATAACAGCAGGAACTTAGCAGAATTGGAAAAGAGAAGATTTGACGTGTATGAGGAAGACAAGAATATCCTGAGTGGTTATAGCACATATTAACCAAAAAAAAAAAAAAAAAAATTAGGTGTGAGAAAAGAGTTTATTGCTTGAGGGTATAAAGCAGCTTCTAATTAATGGGAGTTAGGAAGTAACTTCCCTGGAGGCAGGTTATTCCATTACTGCCTACTGCAGGTTTTTGTCTTCTTTACACCTGGCTGAAACTGGCTAATGTTCAAGACAGGATACTGGGCTGGATAGGCTCCTGGCAATTCCTGTGTTCCTAACCTATTTGATTTATACAGTTGCTTTCTTTCTGAGACTGCTGCCCCTCATGCTGACCAGCATTGTCTGATTGTTTCCTTGTGCCCCTTCCCCAGCCCCCCGTCTATATCCACTTTTCTCATGTCTTCGATTGTCAGTAGTTTGAACCAATTGTTGCATTTTTGCTGCGTGATTGTACAGTACCTTGCACAGTGGAGTCCTGGTCCTGACCGGAGCTCTTAAGTGTTACTGTAATATATGCAACAATCATCTTTCATCCAAAAACAAACATTGAATCCAATTAAACTTCACTCCCTTACATGCATTATGTTCGCCTGCTTTGCAAATAAGAAAATAGAGGCAATGTGAAAGTAAGGCCTTGATTCTGTGAAGGGTTAGCTTAACCTTAAGCATTCGTCTCACTCCCAATGAAGTCAATGGGATTTAGGCATGGTATGAAGTGCTTAGCTAAATCTGGGGCTAAGAAACCTGCCTAAATTTTAATACAGCAAATAAGATGCAAAGTCAGGAATAAACCTGGCCCCAGTTTTCTTGCTGTCCCGATCTGACCAAACTGCTTATCCTGTTGATTCCATATATTTTGCTATAACAAAGTCTTGTGCAGTGTTCAACAGACAAATGCAAGGGACTACCTAGGTGTCGACAGCTGTCTTTATTCGATTTCATCTACCTGAATAGAAAAGTGGTTGATCAATGGGATTAAAATGAGTACCAAAATAATGAAATATTTTCCATTTATTGTAAAGTGTTGTCAAACTTCCTTTCAATGCAACTTATTCTTATATTATTCTTGAAACTATTCAGCGGCATTTCATAATGTGGAGCAAATCATTACTTCCTTTATTCTCCAATTGTAAAACCACTAATCATGATTAATACAATGGTACTCAGTGTATATGCAATATATTATTCTATGTGAATTCTAATATAATTTAGCACTTGGGTCTTAGTGTCCAAAATCTATTACTAAATTATCTATTACCTATAGAAATACATGTGACAGAAATGAATGCCAAATGAAATTGTTACGATCAAGTGCATTACAAATGAAAATCAGATAAATTCATAATGATGTTTCAGTATTTCAAATACTATATAATTGAGCAATTTCCTTTGCAAATAGATCAGTGATAGGGAAGGCTTTTGTGAGCTTTTACTGTACTGTGTTCTGTATAGCTCAGCTAACTAGAGAAGGCAAATATGGGCCAAGTTTTGCTCTGTGATATTTGTACAACTCTATTTACTTGGAATTAGTCTCTATCATTCAGTTAATTGGGTTATGCTACTGATCATCTTTGCTCATAAGCTTCTGTGAGTGGGTATATTACACATGCATATTACAGCTGGTCAGATACTTTCTGTCACTATCTTGGTTTTTGCTTAAAATAATTTTTTGACAAAACAATTTTTTTCAATAAAAAATTTCTCTAGAACTTTAGTTTAATGAAAACCAAACTGTGACCGGTTCCCCCCCGGGGTGCCACTTGGAACTGGGACACCACTGAGCCTGCTTGTCCCACCAGCCTCAGTTTCCCTTATTCTGTGCTGCTGTGACAGGCTCTCAAGTCCCCTTCCAGCACATGTGTATACACACACACACACAAGTAGAAACGCACCCAGCTGCACCTATATTCACACAGATGCTGAGATCAGCTCTGCTTGGGAGAGCTCAGCTAAGGTATTGCCCAGCATGCAAGTGCACACCTCCTCTGGAGTGTAAACCCAAAATGGTATCGTTTTGCGCTGCGCAGAGAACTATACAGCGTAAGCTCGTAAAATTCTCCCTCTGCCTCAATGTGGAGAGAGAGATGCAAAAGCTTTCTGCCCCAAGTATGAGTTCCACACTGGTTTTAGACACCAAACAAAACCAGTTTATTAACTATAAAAGATAGATTTTAAGTGATTATAAGAGATAGCAAACAGAACAAATCAGATTACCGTAGTAAATAAACAAAAACCGCAGACTGAGCTTAATACACTAGATAGGTAGGATATAAATTAGCAAATTCTCACCCTAAGTGTTAAACAGGCTGGCAGATCCTTAAGGCACAAGTTGCCTTGGCTTTCCCAGGTTTTCATACACAAGCTAAAACTCCTCCTAGCCTGGGACTATCACTTCCCACAGTTACGTCTTTGTTCCTCAGGTGTTTCCAGGTGTGTTGTTGGGAGAGTGAGATCCCCCCTCCATGACGTCGTTTTCCCCCTTTTATATCTTCTTCCCACTTTCTGGAAAGCTCTTTTGCTGTGACCTGGGTTAAACAGTTCCCATTGTGTAGTGCTATCTCTGAGAGGTTTCTACTGTACACAGTTCCTGGGATAAGCCTTGTGTTTGTGTGCATTTCAAACATTGTTTGGCCTTTTTGCTGTTGTACCTGAAAGGCTAGTTGTGGGTGTTTTCAACCTCATGACATGTTTCAGTAACACATACCTAGCTAAACTTCATAACTTCACATACGACGATAGCACATACAATCCAATGAGATGTGACTGTCTAGCAGATCAAGACTTTTAGAATGACACCTCAGCAGGCATACTTTGTATAAGGCATATCCTAATTACATGACAGTGGTGAATATTGGGGGGTCAGGGTGTGTCACAAACATTTTCAGTTTTAGTTTCCAGATTGTTTTTAAGGACCTCCTCCCCCAAAAAAGAGTTGATTAAAAATAGAAAGAAAAAAGAAATTTTTCCTTAGAAGCTTGGGTGCCCACACAAATTCCTGACCAGCTGTAATATGTGTACACATTTATGTGAGCAAGGTTTATCACTGATATAGCTTATATATTGTATAGCGTATGTGTGAACATACGTGTACATATTATTGTTATATTAGGGCTGGTTCAAAAATTTCCTTCAGAACACTTTTGATAGAAAATTTGGTTTGGGATTAAATGATTTAGCCAAAAAAGGTGTCTATTTTCAGTGGAAAATCTGAGATTTCATTTTCAGTTTTTCTATGAAAAGTCAACATTTTTCCTGGCAAAAACCGTTCTCCCACCAGCACTAATAGTGGGTGTGTAATTTTCTGTACAGGGAGAGTTGCCTGTTGGAAACTTGCTTTTTAAATGGAAAATTGCATTTATTACAGTTTAATATGGATTTTGAGGGTTTCCCTTTCTTTCAAGAGCAAATCAAACACAGAGGCCACGTTTAAACTTTTTTAAGGTTTTTGTTTTCATTTGAAAACACTTTTTTTGGCATAAGCATTGTATGCTAACCATGCCAAACTGATGGGCTTGTGATATGCACCAGTACTCATTTGAAATCTTTTGCTAAGAGATTCCACTTGTCAGCGAAAAAAAAATGTATTGAATGTCAGGATATTACTTTACATATTATAAATAATGAAGGAAAATTTATTTGTCGTCTTTATCTTCTTGATTTCTATTTCAGCCTCCTACACGCTAATTTGAGAAAACTCTGTGATGTATTGAACATTGAAGTCCCACAGGAGACTCTGTTCCATCTGATTATAACACACAGTAAAATATATGCTGTTAAAAAGAGCCAGATCCTCAGGTGGTGTAACCTGTTATAGTTTCATTTACCTTGTGGGGGGGGGGGGGGGAGGCGGGATATAGATTGAGATCTTTACCTCTGCTTTCAGCCTCTTTACACTGGGTAAAGAAGCAGAGTGATGCAAAGAAGGTCTAAAAGCCTTGGATCCAGCAAGGGGATCATGCCCCTCATGCAAAAACTGCGCAGGACAGCCATATAGACCCTCTCATAAACCCTGGATAGGATATACTGGAGGTGAGATTGGGGCAGGAGTAGCATGTCAGGGATAGGGCCACTGCACTCAGCACTATAGGTATTCTGAGCAGCACTGTGTGTGGTCCACTCAGATGCTCAGGGAGGCTGCCATAACCTAGACAGACCTAAGGAGCTATATAATTACACTGGGAGACACTCCAGCCCCAAATCCAGAGGGCAGAGAGATGACTTAAAGGCACCTAACCCCCGCCCTTTGCCTGGGATGCAGATTCAGTTAGGGGCTTAGCACAGAATCCCACCAAAGTGACTTACTCCAGTTGAGGATCTGCCCCCCTTCTTTTTTAACCATCCATTCGTTATTTCCTTTTTATTAAGTAACCCATTTCCTCTGCATCCTCTTTCTGCATGCTGTACCACCCAGCCCATGGCCCATGATTTTTCCACTCTTTCTTCCTTCACGTCCACTTCAGCCAAAATTCCTATATGCTTCCCTACTTCCCTCAAATAAATATCAACAAAATGCTTTGTCTATTGAGAATTTAGTGTCTTTGTTATGGGCAATGGGGCAGATGCTCCTTTCGTTATCTCTGTTTTAAATTTGGATTCACTCCTTTGTCTTCATGAAGATACTCTGGATGTAGACTAGTATGAATAAGAGCTTAGAATTTGGCACAATAGAAATAAATAATATAATGATCCCATGGGCTTATTCCTTGGATGTTGATAGTGGAGATGGGCTGAGCCATGACACTTGTATTTACATCTGAAGATAACTTCTCCATAGTTTGGGGAGTAATATTAGGTTCTGCTTTTCCAGTACAGTCCTATATCATGCATTCCATTCATTGCTAGTTATTTTTCGGCACCCAACTTAAAGTGGCCTGATTCTCAGAGGTGAAAAGGCACTTTATGAAAATCCAAACCCCTTTAAGGCATCTCAAATTGGACACCCAAAATTATTAGTCTTTTGAAAACCTTGGCCTTTAACCTTTACTAAGAGCAAACAATGACTTCTATTCCCAAGCTACAGTGGAAGCTTTGCCTGAATGAAGGGATGTGTAAGGACTCCGGGATTAGACCCTTTTATTGTTAGTTTATTGTTCTTCACATAAAAGGGCTCTAAGAATTAAGTGTTCTCTGTGCGGTGTGTTTGAGGAAAGTGATCCAAATGCTATCAGCTATGTTATCTCAGTTTCCTTAGAAACCAGCCCAGGGTTACACTTGTATCGTTTTTATTAAATGCCGCTGTTGGATCAAACAGAAAAGGGACGGAGCTTATTCATGGACTTACACATTCATCGCATTCATACCCTCATGCACCCACACACTCTCACAGGCGGAGAGTTACCGGAGACAGCAGAGGAAGCCGAGAAGCTGAATCATAATAGATCTGGTGTGTCCACCTGTGGTCATGGATCCGGGCCGGCGAGCAGGTCAAGAAGCAGGGGGCTTGTGCGTATGCCTTCTTCCTTGTGCTGGAACTAGGCAACTCCTGTCACATACACTGAGTTTCCCTTCTGTGTCCATCCACGAGAAGCATTCCCAGGCCTCGCTCCTTTCATGAATACCGGGTTCTTCTTTTCTTTACAGCACCCTATGATTGCCTTCTCAGGGCAGATTACATCAAATACACCTGGCTCCGGGTTCTATTCTCTTTGCAGTTCCTCTCCGCCCAGTCCCACATACACTCCCTTGTTCACACTCCCTTATCTCCCCCACACACTCCCTTGTTCACACTCTCTCTGATTGCGTGATGGGGTATTGCAAAACTTGGAGGTTCATACAAGTGGTAACTGAAAAGCTTGCAAGAGTTACAAAGCTTAAAAGGCTATGCTAACAATAACTAAAGTTACAAAGTTTGCAAAAGTTCACAGAACTTAATGATCATACTACCAATGACTGAAAAGTTACAAATCTTACAATCGCATTCTGCTGGCTTGAGCGGAGGCTTTACATAACAAACTAGACCCCGATCTGGAATTTGAGTGCGGCTTTCTCAGTGCACTTTCCACAAAGCAGAGCTATGTCGCTAGCTATTGGGGCCTGATCTAAAGCCTGTTGAAGAAAATGGGCATCTTTCCCTTGATTCGGACTGGGGTGTGATGGCACAAACAAATCTAAAAGTGAGTTGTTTGCCAGTCTGTCTTCTCTGCTGGAATTGCAGCGCTGTGGTTATTCTGGCAGCGTAGTGAGTGTTTAACTGCTTTCTCCCTATGGTACCTGCTCTTGATCAGGAACTTGAAACCCAACCTTTCTGCATACATATCTGACAATTTTCTTTCCAAATTACAGCAGTGGTGTCATGGAAAGTTTCATTTCTGAACTGCACGAATACAGATAGGAACAAAAAGTGTCAGATAGCATCACACTCCTGTAATGCACCCTTTCTGCAGTCAACATGCGTCAGCTCACAAAATGCCGAGAGTGACAGTTAGACTCTGACACTTTAATACTGCATTATAAATCACTGTCACCGGTACCCCATCACAGCACGCACTTGTTTCAGCAGATTTCCTCCTCTTCTCCTACCACCCTCCTCTTCCCCACCAAAAACCTTTCTCTCCTCTCTCTCTCTCTCTGATATTGCCTATGTCTTAGAGGACCATTTCTAATTTACCAAGGTGAAGCATGATAAATATTCAGTCTTGTAATATTATCACAACAAATACCCCCTGCACAAAAAACAAGCTGGGTCTCCCAACACTAATAAATATCCATTAGGCTGGATCTACCTGAGGTAGGCTGGCAAATTGGAAGATGTCATGCAGGTAAAAAAAAGTCTAATACTGAAAAATTCTATATGATAAGGGGCTCTGCATTTAGGACCTGATCCTGTGGGAGTGCTGAGCCCCCCTCAACTCCCACTGAGTCTGCTGATGGCATCCCACTGAGCTCAAAGGGAGGTCGCTCAGCACCTTGCAAGATGGGGGGGACCCTGCGGCCAGCTGTAGCCTGGTAGCAAAGAGAGGAAGAGCAAAGGATGTGTTTGCAGTGCTGTGTACGTTGTTCTCTGCTTGGCTTCCCAAGTGCTGAGCTCCCAGCAGCTTCACAATGAAATATGACCCGATGCGGAAGCCTCGATTTACAGTTGCAGGGTGGAAATTCTCCTGTGTGTGGCAGAGGTTGCCTGCACAGCTACCCAGGTGACCAGAGATTCACTTGGAGGCATGACTGCTTGGGAAGCACTCTAATCTAGGGTCCACTGCACTTGGCGAGGACTCCGGAGAGCGAGGTTCTGATGCCACAGACCTGCTATGTGACCTTGTGCAAGTCATTTTGCTGCTTCTCTGTTTTGCCCTTTGTAAGACTGGGATAGGGATACCTGCAGTGTAAAGCATTGTGAGATCTAACAATGACCTACGCTATGTGCAAGAACAAGGTGGTATTATTATTTGTATTACAGTAGTTTCTAGCGCCCCAATTGAAATTGGTACCCCCTTCTGCTAGATCAGGGATGGGCAAACTTTTTTCCACATCTGGGTATGGAAATTGTATGGCCGGCCATGAATGGTCACGAAATTGGGGGTTGAGGTGCAGGAGGGGGTGAGGGCTCCGGCTTAGGGTGCGGGCTCTGGGATGGAGCCAGAACTGAGGGGTTGAGGTGCAGGAGGGGTTTCCAGGCCAGGGAAGGGGGTTGGAGGGGGGTGAGGGCTCTGGCTGGGGGTGTGAGCTCTGGGATGGGACTGGGGTTGAGGGTGCAGGAGGGTGCTCTGGGCTGGGACCAAGGGGTTCGGAGGGTTGGAGGGGGATCAGGGCTGGTGCAGGGGATTGGGATGCTGGTGGGGTACAGGCTCTGGGCGGCGCTTACTTCAAGCAGCTCCTGGAAGCAGCGTCATGTTCCCCCTCCCATTCCTGTGCAGAGGTGCAGCCAGGTGGCTCTACGCGCTGCCCCGTCCATAGGCACTGCCCCCACAGCTCTCATTGGCCTCAGTTCCCAGCCAATGGGAGCTGCAGGGGCAGTGTGCAGAGCCCTCTAGCTGCCCCTACATATATAGGAGCCAGAGGGGGGACATGCCACTGCTTCCGGGAGCCACGCAGAGCCACGCAACGTGCAGAGCGGGACAATCCCCCAACCCTGCTCCCTGCCTGGAGCACCAGAGCGGGTCAAGCTCTGGACCCTGCCACCTGGCAAGAGCTCAAGGGCCGGATGCGGTCCCCAGGCCGTAGTTTTCCCATCCCTGTGCTAGATTCTGTCCAAACCCATAGTAGGAGATGGTCCCTGAGCTGAAGAGCTTACCGCCTAAATCGACAGGACCAGAAAAGGGTGGAAGAAAGTATACTATCTCCATTTACAAATGAGGAACTAGGTACAAGGAGATTAAATGTCCTTCATGAGGTTACAAAGGAACTTTATTGTTGGTCTGGGAATTTAGCCTAGATCGTCTGGGTCTCAGTCCAGTGCCTTACACATAAAATCATCCTTCCTCTCCAACTCAGTTAATTTATCCCTACAGGTCCTTGTTTTTATTGGTTGAAAACCAGACTCCTCATCTTTCTTTGAAAGAATCTTTGTTAATTAATTTCCCTTTAAAAAATAACTCTGGACATGCATTGTAAGAGGGGTCTGTATAGCTATGCTTTTAGTTATGGTGTACTCTGTCAAAATGTAACATGAGAGACTCTTAATCCAGGACTTACTGACTGGACAGATGATTTCTCTAAAGGAGCTGTTAGCATCTCTTGAGTCAGTGCAGACTTAGGTAGCTTTGATCTATGCATTAAGTATTAACACTACAAATTTGTATGATGTCGATACAGTGCTTATATTACAGCTGCTTTTAAAAAATTTCTGACTGTCATGACCGGTTTTTCTGAACCACACAGAACAAGAAGTCCATGCTATAGGTGAAGAGCATGCTCAATCAAAGCCATTGATATCTTTTTTTGGTCCACGTTATCACAGTATCTGAATCACCTCACCATTTCTATTGTATTTATCCGCTCAACACCCTTGTGAGGAAGGACATGCTGTTATCCCCATATTGACGATGGGGCACTGAGGCACACGCAGGCTAAATGACTCGCCCAAGGTCACACAAAAAGTATGTGGTAGTAACTTGAACCCACGTCTCCCAAAGTCTCGAGGTTAATGCCCTAACGAATGTTCCCTCTAATTTTTGACAGGCCATGTGCGCAAAAAATTTCTTCTGTCCAAATTTTTGACAGGCCTTGTGTGCAAAAAATGTCTTCTGTGCAAATTGTTGTGCTTCTGTGCAAATTTTTGTACGTGCGGTGTTTCTCCGTGTGCGTGGGGTTTAGGATCTGTGTGCGCGTGCACACGTGTGCAGCTTAGAGAGAACAGTGGCCCTAATCACTGAAACGTGTTTCCTTTCCAAGGTATCAGAGTGCCCCTTCAGAGCAAAGCATCTGGTTTTATTTTTCATTCTTGCTATAGTTTTTAAAAGGCCACAGTTGAAATTGTTACATTTATTTTAAGGGGGTAGATATTGTAATGATTGATCATTCAACATGCTTACTGAAATTCAACAACTCAAGCCTGTAACAAATAAGTATATACTTACATGGCTGTTAATCCCAAATAAATATACCCTTAACGATCAGTTGTTGCAGCGCTTGAACTTGCTATAACAGCTGTTCTAAATTGAATTACAGCAGGGGAGAGAGTGTCAGGTCTAAGGAGTTCTGATCACAATTCTGCCACTGCCATGATAGTGACAAGACAATAAGGCCCCCCAGTTCAGCAAGGTGGTTAAGAGTGTGCCTTATGTTAAGCATATGAGTTCTACCACTGAAATCAATAGCACCATTCACGTGGTTAAAGTTAGTTATGTACTTAGGGACCTGACTAAGTGCCGAGTGCCAGATTTAAAAAACAAAAATATCCTCAGTAGATTGGATTTTGAGCACTTTTAAAAATCTCAGATGAATATGTAAAGACTTGGTCTAACTTTTAGAAACTTTTCTTTAATTCCTAGTGGATGGAAACTGAGTTGTCACTTTCCTTTCCCCTGCCTGCATGCCTGCCTTCCTTTATTTTTCCCTCCTTCCCTTCCCATTTCATTTTGTTGTTGTTGTTCATCTTTTTTTTTTCTGTTGTCCCCCTAGTTTTTTGGGGGGCAAATGCAATAAAATATAAATCTGAAAATCTGGTCACCTATTTAAGCCCCTGGATAGGAGCTGAGATCTTAAAAACCACGGGCCAGATCCTCAGCTAGTGTAATAACTGTAGCTCTGTTAAAGTCAGGAGATTTACCCTCACTTATGCTAGTTGAGGATCTGGCCCGCAACACGGAACTGCTGACAGATCTCTAGCTGTAGTGGCTCCATGGGCCAGGGTTCTAATAATGGTTCGGCGAGATGGACACACGATAAGCCGTGAACAAACTATCTTAAGGGGTGTTAAAGGTACTATGGAGCATGCCCGCGTAGGTCAATAAATACTAATGCTTCTATTTCTCCTCATCCCAGATTGGGGCTCAGTTGTCAAGGGCCCAGTGGGGGGCAGATTTTTAAGAGCTTAGCTCACATTCAGGCACCTAAATAATTTTCCAATAGTGTTCAGGGCCTAGCCGCTCCCACTGTGACACTGAAATCCTGTTGCAGTCAATGTGCTCACTTATTTAAATGCTTAAACAGGAGGTGAACTCTTAGTCCCTGGTTACAGCTGCAGAGCTCTTCTGGACCTAGAGCTTGGCTACATTAGTAACCTTACACTGGAAAGTCAGTGCATTAAACTCCATCAGTTTAAGTGTGGTTGAAACTGGTGCTTCTGTATTAGGGTTTAGCACTAAATTCAATTTAGATGAACCTCTGAGTTATGTAACAAGGCTTTAGGATTCCGCGAGGAAACAGAAAGGATTCCTTGCATTTGCAATCGTTAAAATGGCAAAGCAATGCAGTTTGCCATTTCTTTTGTATTTGTTCTTTAAGGACCTTTTTAGCATCTTCATGGACAAGTGGTCAAATCCTGCTCCCCTGGAAGCCGTTGGGGCTACTTGCATGAGTAAAGTGATCAGGATTTATCCTTATGTCATACTTGCAGAGATGACAGGACCAGGGCTGACTCCTGGTTTTGAGGGAGGAAGAATGCTTCTTAGTGAGTCTTCTGAGTTTCCCTTGGTTTTGGTTCTCCCAGGTGAATGGGTAACATGCCTGGGGCGGGAGGGGAAGGAAGCATCCTGCTAAAATCTTTTTTAGCTGCAGCTGGGTCTAGGTTTGTCTGCAGATTCGCTTCCGAGTAAATCCGGAGGAGCATGGGAGCCTGAATGAACAACTGAGAGCTTGATCTTGTTTGCCATAGAATTGTAACCATGAATAAAGAATGCATTTAATATTAAGTAGACGCCGTTCGCACTTCAGGGAGCTAGTGTTCTGTTGCATAGGGCACTTGACCGGGAGTCATGAAACATGGATTCTATCCCTTGCCTCTGACAAATGTGTGATACAGGGCAACTCACTCCCTCAATTTGTCCTGGTTTTCTCGGTTATGTATTCAGGTTGCAAGTTCTTTGGGCATGGATTGTTTCTTGCTATATGTGTGTTTACAGTGCCCAGCATCATGAGGCCCCAATCTCAGTTGGCATCTCTGATGTGTAATAGAGCTGCTACTACTAACTTCCGTCAGTTTCCCTATAGTCAATATGGCCTCAAATAACTGGAAAGTTGTGGTAAAGTGTGACTAGTAATTCCCCATGCAAATATCTGTCTGCAACATTTGGCTGTTTCAACCCCCCAGGATGAAAGGATAGTGCCTGAATTTCACAGAAGGGACGGTCAGATCATCTAGTCTGATCTCCTGCCGAACAGAGACCAGAGCATTTCACGCAGTTACCCCTGTACTGAGCCCAATAACTCACTTTTAGCAACCTGTTCAATACCTAAACTTGCCTCTAAGCAGCACGGAGACACTTAGCAACAAAGTTCAGTGCTCACTTTTGAAAAGTTTTTTTGCTGTTGCCAAAGTGAGGTGTATTCCAAGCAGCCATGAGTTTCCTCACATTATCCTCACTCCCCAGGCGGGTAGACATTAATATTGCATTGGTGTACATTCTCAGCAACCTTATGGTGTCTTCCATGGATGGCACAGGGCACCCGTAGGCTTTGAGCTCTGTGAAAATGCAGCACAGCTGCTAATTGAAAATGTGAGCTTGAAATAACACAAGTTAACCACCAACTGAGACCAATACCGTTGGTTTTACAGTACATACAGTGTAGGGTGAAGCTGGAGAAGCCATTTTCTCAGCTCTCTCTCTCTCTTTTTTTTTCAGATACTATTTTATTTGTCCACTTGCAAAATATTCTTTAATGGCAAATGACTTCCTGTGCAATGTTATGTGCCTGTCAGTAACTAATACGGAAACATTTTTATTTTTTTAAATAACAAGACCTTGACTGTTTAGCTTAAATGACAACATGACAAGGGAGCTGAGAGAAGCTAATTGTTGGACATTTAAAATATCAGGAGAAGGGGGGTGTTGGAAAGGTTTGCAGGCACAGATTAATGAAGCATAACGAATTAATTAGGCTAAAGTTGTAAATGAAATGAAAATAGCAAGGGAGGCAATGATAATGGGCCCAATCCTCAGACGGTGTAGATCAGTGTCATTCCACTGGTTAACTCATCTTAGCTGCCGAATGTGTGTTTTGGGTTTTTTTTTTTTTTTTTTTTTTAGAATTGAGTCTTCTTGATATGCGGAACAGTGTTCCAAGTTACAATGGGATGGAGAGGCAGTGATATCATATGGGTGTCAAAGGCTACATATCTGGCAGAATGCCTTTCTCTAACTCTGCCCGCATTTTTTGCCCCCTAGTGAAAGAGGTGTCACTGGAACAGGGCAGCATTTGGGGAAGTGAGAAAACAGTTGTTATATGTGGAGAGGTTAAGATGACAATATGCAGACTGCCAAGTAGTTTGGGCTTGAGGTGCTGTTAAGGGCCAGGAAATAATTATATTTTCCATAAAATCTACCCATCGACGCCTGTCTTACAGATTGCACAGTCACTGCCTTTTGCCTTCTGTGGTCAAAATGATTTTTTCTACTTCTGTTGTTGAGATGACTCAAACATTTTTTAAAGCAATTTCTGTCCATCTCGGCTTTTTGGCTTAGTTCAGATCTGGTATCAGTTAAACATCTGATATGTTCCTTATCAGAAGGTTATACCTGCCCTTGGAAGGAGGTGATTTCAAGAGTGTAATGTGTCTTCCATCTCTGACAAATGGAATACTATCAATCAGTCTTTGACAAATCCCTCTGAGAGCCAGTGGGAGTGCAAAGACTGCCATTGACTTCTTCGGTCGGATTTGGATCAGACCCTCAATGCAGAGAACGTTTTTGAAGGTGAGGAGAGCAAAACTAACTGAACACAAGGAGAGTAGCACGTGGAAAGAGAGAAAAATAGGAAGAAAAGTAAGATGAGTTGAAGCAAAAAGGAGAAATGCTTGTTAGGAGAAAAGAATTTGATTTGAAAAAAAAAAAAGAGAAAAATTACTCATGGGGAATTAAAAAACCAACCCAACTGGGAAAGTTAGAATGACAAAATGAAGGTGATGTCTGGGGGAAGAAATGTGATGGGAGATTTGTCTGAGAGGTTGAGTGGGCTGAAATATTATTTAAGAAAAATAGCAACAAGACAGAAGAAAGGACACACACAGGGATGTACAGAAGAGGGAAAGAAAAAAGTCAAGGAAGGGGAAATAAGAGGGAAGTAAACCAAAGGAGTCATGACCTCATCCAGACACGACTGAAGTCAGTGGGAGTATTTCCATCAATTTAAGTTGGCTTTGGATCAGAACAGTGGGGGGGCCTGAATTGACTCTCACATACGATTTGACATTTTTAAATATACTATTTGAAGTCAGAATGCTGCAGTAAACCCCAGATTTTTCTGCTATGTGCCTGCATCTTACGCCTATAAGCTCTGATTCTACCAATGTTGGAATCGCTCAGATGAAATCGAGAGTCATGCGAGTGTATAATGTGTATATAATGTATAGTGTATAACGAATTAAGAAATGACTCATGTTTGCAATTGCTATAGATTGTTATAGAATCCCACAGATCAATAGTCATAATGGTCTGATTATGTAAATGAGCTATACATGTTTAACCCTTTATTAAGATATCTACTACTAATTTGTAAATCAGTTATAGATTGTGAAAGTCCAACCAGACCATCAGTGGTTTAATCCATAAATGAGCTTATAAATGTGCAATACATTATTAACAGCTGTTTTAATAAATGGTTGATTGTTAATTGGCTGCTAGAGTCTAACAGCACCATCTACTGATGTTTTTACAATCTAGAGCACATACAACTCATATCCACATAATACGTGATCAAGGTGCTAACGGAGTACTCAAGGAAGAGAAGGCCATTGCAGAGGTGCTAAATGAATTCTTGGTATCTGTCTTCACTGCAAAGGATACAGGGGAGATTCACATACCCGAGCCATTCTTTTTAGTTGACAAATTTGAGGAACTGTCCCAAACTGAGTTGTCAATAGAGGAGGTTTTGGAACAAATTGATAAACTAAACAGTAATAAGTTACCAAAATCAGATGATATTCACTCAAAAGTTCTGAAAGGAACTCAAATTTGAAATTACAGAACTAATTACTAACTAACTGTGGTATGTAACCTATTGCTTAAATCGGCTAATGTAACACCTGTTTTTTAAAAAGGTCCAGAAGCAATCCTGGTAATTACAGGCCGGTAAGCCTAACTTCAGTGCCAGGTAAATTGGTTGAAACTACAGTAAAGAACAAAATAGTCAGATACTTAGATGAACGTGATATCTTGGAGCAGAGTCAACACAGCTGTTGCAAAGGGAAGTCATGCCTCACCAATTTATTAGCATTATTTGAGGGAGTCAACAAGCATGTGAACAAGGATGATTCCATTGATATAGTATGCTTGGACTTTCAGAAAGCTCTGACAAGGTCCCTCACAAAAGGCTCTTAATCAAAGTAAGCAGTCATAAAATAGGAGGGAAGGTCCTCTCCTGGATCAATAACTGGTTAACAGATAGGAAACAAAGGGCAGGAATAAACAGCAGTTTTCAAAATGGTGAGGGGGTAAATAGCAAGGTCCCCCCAGGATCTGTACTGGGACCAGTGCAGTTCAACATATTCATAAATGATCTGGAAAAGGATGTGAAACAGGGAGGTGGCAAACTTGCAGACAATACAAAATTACTCAAAATAGTAAAGTCCAAAGCTGACTGAATAGTTACAAAGGGATGTCATTGAAACGGATGACTGGGAGACAAAGTGGCAGATGAAAGTCAATGCTGATAAGTGAAAAGTAAAGCACACTGGAAAACGTACTCCCAGCTGTACATAAAAAAGAATGATGGGGTCTAAATTAGCTGTTACCACTCAAGACCAAGATCTTGGAGTCATCATGGACGGTTCTCTGAAAACATCTGCTTAGTGAGTAGTGAAAGTCAAAGAAGCTAACAGAATGTGAGGAATCATTAGGAAAGGGATAGATAATAAGACCGAAAATATAATAATTCCACTATATAAATCCATGGTACGCCTATACCTTGAATACTGTGCGCAGTTCTGGTATCCTCATCTCAAAAAGGATACCTTAGAACTGGAAAAAGTACAAAGAAGAGCAACAGAAATGATGAGGGGTTTGGAACTGCTTCCATATGAGCAGAGATTAAAAAGACTGGGAATGTTCAGCTTTGACAAAGAGATGACTAAGGTGGGATATGGTAGAGGGCTATAGAATCATGAATGGTGTGGAGGAAGTGGATAAGGAAGTGGTGGTGTTTTACCCCTTCACATAACATAGGACCTGTTGTTCCCCTGGCAAAATTAATAGGCAGCAGGTTTAAAACAAACATAAGGAAGTACTACTTCACACAATACATAGTTAACCTGTGGAATTCTTTGCCGGGGGATGTTGTGAAGAATAACTGGGTTCAAAAAGAGCTAGATAAGCTAATGGAGGATAGGACCTATCATCCAAGATGGTCAGGAATGCAACCTCATCCTTTGGGTGTCCCTAAACCTACAACTGCGAGAAGCTGGGACTGGATGACTGGTTGAACCTCTAAATTGCCCTGTTCTGTTAATTAGCTCTGAAGCATTTGGCACTGGCCACTGTCAGAAGACAGGATATTGACCGAGATGGATCACTGGTTTGACCCAGTATGGATGTTCTTATCCAAATCATGCATAGAATAACTTATTAACCCTTTTAAAATATACCCCTTATTATTATTATTATTATTATTATTATTATTATTATATTTTATTATACATGTCAGTTCACCCTTGCACAATCCCCACTGAGCACCACATGCAGAGACTCTTTGGGATGTCTTTTAGCCCTTGCGTTATGTAGCTGTGTTACCTCCCTTGTATTGTCTGCTAACCTGGCCTCAGGATTTGGGCCATTGTTCTCAGAACAGCTGCTGTTCATATCTTTGGAAAACAGTCATGTTCGTTCAGATTGAGCAACACCCTATACCCAGCGAGGGATTTAGCTGGATCCAAAGCACATATGGTGCCTGGTTCTCCATGCATTGTGCTAAATGCAGTTCACAGAGTATGAAATCATGTGTTCTGTTGTATAATAAGAGGAGTCTCTGTGTTTTTTTTAAGTGTCGCTTCTAAAACGCAATCATCACAAAGTGCTTTACTAAGTCAAATTACTTATTGATGGACTTTTGTAAAATAACTTCCATGTACAGTACTACCCATGTAGCTTGCATCAGTGTAACTGCTTTAGCGTATCTGTTAAATGCTTACAAGTGTGGTATCCCCTTTGCTGCTTTCAGTTTGTTTGGCATTTTGGGGCAGTAAATTCGCTAGGATTTAATTTCTTTGCGTTGCTGCTGAACAAGATTCCCCTGGGCACTTATTTCTTACCTGTTCTCCAGGCCATGGTCTGTCATGAGTAGAAATTTCTAATTGTGCCACATTGCATCATGATTTAGTAATTGTTTGGCTAAGAATATAAAGCGTTGGCAAAGGTGAGACTCTTGTCACGAGAGGCTTTGTTCCAACACATTTTCCTTACTTCTGCTCTTCAGGTGTCCCCGCTGAGATTAGTTCTCGCCGGATCAGGGTCTTTAAGCCACTCCACATCCCTCCATTAGATTGAACGAGGCAAATCAACTCATGTCTTGAGGCAACATAAATTCCATAAGTTGGTTATCTTACCGCTCTACTCGATCATATTTCTGCTGCACAAATCACTGCAGTGACTAGCTGAGCTAATGAGATAGCCGCTTCAGTTCACTATGCGTTGTCCTGGGTATTTTCAGGGCAGAAAATCATGGCTGGAATTTTCAGGAAGTTAGATGCCTACCTCCCACTAAAAATCAAATGCCCCTTAATTTCTCTTTCTGTGATTACCTCACAGACCTTGTTTTCTCATATTGATGAGAATGAGGCCTGGTCTGTACTGGGGATTTCTCTCAGTTCATGCAATCTATAGCCAGCTATTGATATAGCTGCACCAATTCAGTGGAGCTAATGCCTGCCTGATGTTGGGATATGCACCGCCAGTGGAAATCATGCCTTTCCATGCCTGCATTTCAAGTCAGATCTTTAGCTGCTGGAAATCAGCATAGGTCCATTGGCTTCATTGGAGCTACAGGGATATTCACCTTGAGGTTCTGGCGGTTGGGGGTTTATACTTACAGCTCACCAACAACTGGTGGAATTGGGACAAATTCCCAAAGGGGACAAGGCCGAAGGCAACTATAGAGTAATTACAATCTATGACACGCAGCAGGAGTTGATCTTTGGCAGTGAAAGTCAAGTTCACCCTGTCAGCATGGACTGTATTGAATGACCTGGTGTTTTTTTCTTTTTTTTTTCTCTTTTCTGAGTGATGTTGTTGGCATCTTATCAAAACTAGTAAAACTTTTGTGTCGCAGCGTTTTTCATCTTCAAAGCTGATGTTACTACACTTTCATTATTCAACCCATCAGGCAGCCACATTTTCATAAAGGAATAAGATTGCCTGCCAGGGTGGTAAGCATTGCTGAATAAACGGGATTGTCATCCAACCATGACTGGTTGGATTATAGCATTTAGACTCTGTTGCTTCAGTAACTTTTCTTAAACAAAGATCATAGCACAACTTGAGCCTTTAAAACTACAGGAGGGATGGAGGAGGCATTTTTAAAGGGCTTCAAGTTTCATGTACAGATTAAGGGAAATCCGTGTGGGAGAGGTTAATAGAGTAATGCTTTTGATGAGTGATGATGGTGGCATAGGAAAACAATCCTTTGTGTGTCTTAACTCCATCCTGTTAACCCAAAGCTCGAATGCGTAATTGCTTCTCAGTGCCACTAACGGGTGAACTTTAAGGGATTCAGATTTCTGTTCAGATAAGTGTCCAGGCTTTTGAGCTCAAACCACAATCTCAAAACAGAACAATTTCACCCTTTGAATGATTAAAAATCTGCTTCTACACAGCAACGACCTTTTCTACTGGGCTGACTTGCCTGAGATCACTTTGGGTGATACGAGCAAGTCATTGACTCTCCCTGTTCCTCCCTTCCCAACCTGTAAAATGGGGCCTTCATCCTTGAAAGTGGGGGTATTGATGCTTGTTCTCCCACGCTTTATCTTGTTTATTTGTGTCATGGGATCTTCAGAGAGTGTCTCTTATTATGTGCACAGTGTCTGGCGTGACATTGTTGCGGCCTCTAAGATGTTCCGTGATATAAATAATTATGTAGAAATTTCAGTGCCATCAGAGAGTGGTTCTTTCTTTACCCCAACTTGTTGACCCATCCCTGCTCAGTACTTATTCAGCCGTAAATTCTTTATCCCAGTGGGTGTAGTTGCGGTTCTGTCCTGCTTTGTTGCTCTGTTGTGCTGAATGAACGAGTTAAAGGGTCACACAATGAGATAGACAAGAATGCAAAGCTGCCTCTAACCTTGAACCGCAGGTGAATCCCATAAATTTTAAATATTGGATTTAAGTTTTCGAAGACTCTTGATAGAAATACTACCAAATGAGAAATACCGGTAGGATTTACACCATACTTTGATTTAATTATTTCTTGGGAAGCACTGTGTCCTGTCAAGGCATTTGTCCTTTGCTGTCAAATCAGCAAGCACCAATTTCCTTTTTCCAAACAGTCCCTGTAATGCACTGATAATAAATAAGAATGAAAAATTGTGCATATGATTATTGTAATTTCCGGTGTCATGATAAAATAATAATCCTTTTACCCATACTGACTATGCTGTATATTCCTCTACAGTCTCCCACACTTGGGTTTTCTTATGCAGTTTCTTATAGTTCTACAGTATTTGGTTTTCCCTTAACGTATTCACAAGGAGAAGAAAGAAGGAGTCTTCATAAAGATCTCCACGTTCTTTGTTAGGGTGACTGAACAAAGAGCAAAATTTCAAGAGGTTATTTACTTGCCCACTGGCCAGGGAAAATTTATTTTAATATCCAGAAATAGGTTTGGGTTTGGGTTTAGGCATGTGCTTTTAAAGGATGATTTATTATTTGTATTGCTGTAGCAGCTGAGAGCTGCAGTCAGCAATTGGGGCCCCACAATGCTACGCACCATACAGACATTTACTAAAAGGACAGTCCCTCCCCCAAAGTGCTTATTGTCGAAGGTTAAATCCGATGAAGTCCGAAAGCTGAATTGCTAACACCTTGTGGTCTTAAAATGGCCCTTTTTGTGCAAGAGTAGAGCTATTAACTCTGGTGCCCTGGCTAATTCAAACCTGAGTAACGACCTCTCCCCCACCAATTTTCTGTGCACTTTCAGTTGGTTACGGCATTGTTTTAGATTCACAGAGTTTAAAGCTAGAAGGGACCATTTGATCATTTAGTCAGACCGCTTTTATAACAGGGGGCAGAGAATTTCGCCCAGTTCTTCACATTCAGTCCTAAATGTTTATGTAGTGTTCCTGGGCACTGTCATCAGCTGCTACGTTTCATTACAGAGGTAGCCACGTTTTAGTGGAGGAGGAATGTACTCAAGATACAATTTGTTATGCTTGTAAAGTGCATTAGGCTCCTTCAGGTTGAAGGGTGCCGTATACATTTGGGCTATGATTTTCAAAGTTGCCTGGGGAATTAGAATGCTCAATTCCAATGAATTTTAATGGGAATTGAGTCTCTAAATCCCCTAAGTAGCTTTGAAAAAAATATTTAAATTATTACTCCGGGGGAATTCTGTGCCAAAAAAAATTAAAATTCTGCACACAATATTTTCAAATTCTGCAAAATTTTGCATATTTTATTTGTCAAAATAACACAGTATAATCACACTAGTTTCAATTATTTTGGTCATTTATTTCAAAGTACCAGTCAGCAAGTATGTTCGTAGTAACACAGACAACAAAAAAGATACAGAAAATGTTTTTTGACAGAGAGATTCCTTACTAAGCATATTAATAGAGAACTCTGAGTAATAATTCATTTAAACTACAATACAGAACTGTGTTTTCTGAACCCCCCCAGAAGCAGTGCAAAGGCTGGGGGAGTCAGGGGTAACGGAGGAGCTGAGGGAGAGAGAAACAATTGCTGGGAAGGAGCCTCGGTGTGAAATTGGAGGGTTGTTGAGTATGGGTGGGAAAAGTATGGAACACGTGTTTTTTTGGGCGGGGGGGAGGCCAGGAAGAGACTGTTAGGGAGCTTCCCCAAAGCAGACCCTGGCTGACCCCTAGCCTCTCACGTTCAGTCAAGCACGTGTCCCTCCACCCCCACTCAGACACCCCATCCCCATCCGGCCCTTCACCCCCTTCACCTGTCCCCATGTGTCTCTGTGCCCCACTCAGCCACTCCCCTGTCCCTCTGTGTGGTCCTGCACACCCTCCCGCATCACCATGTGGCCCTGTACCTCCCTCCCCACTGTGGCCTAGTGCCTCAACTCCCATATAGTCCCTGCCCCAGCCTGTTCTCCCCCACTAGCCCTTATGAGCCCTGTCTGACCCCCAGCACCCACGCTGTCTGTCTCCCATAGCCTCTGTCTCCTGACCTGGCCCTATAGGTGCTGTGAAGAAGGCTCTGTAGGCTCTTTCTCTTCCCTAGCTCGCTGGAAGCAGCAGCTGTGTTCTATTGACACAGTGCCCTCCGGTAGGCAAAAAGTGGAACTGCAGCAACTTTTCAGCAGAAGCTTTTTTCTACACACAAAAAAAATATGTGCGGCTCATTAATTATGTGCACGCGCAGCAGCACAGAATTCCCCAGGAGTAAATGATAGGGAACTAGAGGAATTCAGAATTAGATGAATGATTCATGTAGTTCAGAATCTCCAGTATCAGATGCTTCAGAAGAAGGGGCAAAAAAAGTCCCTATGATGGATAATTATGTCATAACCTGCCCCGGAGAAAGTTTCTTCCAGACCTACGATACTTAATTGTTGACCTGAGTCATGAGAGTTTATAGTCCTGATCACATTTTTAGCCTTTCTGATGTAACACTGGATGTTTCTCAATAGCCTAAAAACATCTAATGATATTTTGGATCCTACTGCTTTATCCTTATTGTTTATTACAAAATACAAAAGTCAAAAATGTTTCATTACACTACAGCATGTAAACAGCAGCTCCAGTTTACACCAACTTTTATTGATTTAGTGAAATTCTGTTAAAACAAAGTAATAAATTTTCTGCAAGATATATCCACTGTTAGTAGATGTCTTGTTAATTATTATTATTATTCTCTTTGTAAGGGTTAATACAGCATGAGAACTTCAGGGGATTTCATTGGTTGACATAGTGCCTAATGCATGGATTTCCCTTTGGAAGCCAAAAGCCTTTTTTAGTAGCGATAATGACTTCTGTTGTAGTTAATCAATTGTACAGTATGAATGTGTTGCCATCCTTTAGAAATGTAGGTAGTGGTGTCCAGAGGCCTCGGTGTTGCCTCTGAGCATCACATCATCTTAGTGCAATAAATTTAATCAAAGTAAGAAGAATAACAACAACAAAAGCCACAATAAAAATGATTTCCACCTGTTCAGCTATGACAGCAAATCAAGATCTCCCTGCTACAGAGATGCAACGTTTTGAAAACCCTCTAGAAATATGCTGTATGTGATGCTTGGTACAGAATAGTTTTGGAGGTGTTGTTTTTTTTTTAAGACCATTTCTCATTCATCATATACTACCTACTTAACAGGGATGTTCAGAGGGTATATTTCATTAATTTCTGTTAGGTGTTCACATACCAGAATGGAGGAGGGACTGTGTAAGTATTATACAGATATTTATGTATTTTTACCAGTATAACTGTTTTGCTTAAGGATGTGATTTTTTTTTATTTTTTTTTTTACTGACATTGTTACACCAGTACAAAATCTACATGTAGACTAATCGTAACGCTGCTCTGGCAGGGGATGGAAGCCTTTAAAGTGGGGACTGAATTCCATTTGGGGCCTTAGTGAAAATGAGAAACAGGCCCATCGGTTTTAATAGGGAAGGATTGCCTTTCTACAGAATTTTTCAACAATCCAATCAACGTCTATAGGAACGTCTGTATTTTCAAAGGAACAAATGTGAGTTAATTGCCCAACTCCTGTTGATTTTTCTGTGGGAGTTGGGTGCCTAATTGCCCTTTGTGTCTTTTGAAACTCTCCCCCAAAATTCTCTATTTAATTCCATAGGGCTTTCCTATAAGAATTAGATTATCAGCATTGTCTCAAGTGATGGAGCTTCCTCCTTCAGGTTCATTGGTAAAGTATTTCACAATCTCTTAGTTCTCATTGGCAAGGAGATTCTTTTCCTGCTATTCATCCTGCATTTTCTTTTTCTTAGTTTCTTCCCATTGGTCCTACTCATGCCCACCATAAATAATTCTTCTCCAACCTCTGTGTTTCCCCCTTCAGGTATTTACAGGCAGATATGGCCCACCATAGAGCTCCCTTAGCCAAGAAGGTGCTAACATGAAGACATCTGCTGGTAGAAATATTCTAGTAGGTATCTGAGTACAACCTGCCTGCCTAATTATTACATGTCATGTTTAATTGTACAACTGAAAATATCAAATCAGACTACCTCTTATGACATGTTGTGACTGAAACAGCCCACAGTCATTCACAATGGGACATGTTGCCCAGAAATTGAAATATTTGTTCTTATTTAACACAAATTGTCATTATTTCCCTGAAGAACCTGAACCAATCACGCTTTTCTTTCTAATTATTATCGTGGTTTCTGCTGAAAATGGTTGGTATGGGTGTTCATTATTCTGATCGGTTTTGTAGCACTTGTCAGATATTTCAGGAAACCGAGCAGAAGAAGATCCTATTGTGCAAACTGTAGCTTGTAACCTGAGAAATTTCCCGAAAGAGGTCCAAATTCTCTGTTGATGTAAATGGGAGAAACTCGTTTTAAGTTAATGGAGATGCATGACTTACATCAAGAGAGAATTTAGCCCTCGTGTATTTTAAATTGAGGCTGCATATTTCATTTATTAAAGTTAAAGCTGCATATCAACCTCGACTTCAGCTGGCGTAAAGCTGTGTGACTCCATTAACTTCCATGGAGAGAGCTGGATTTACATGAGCTGATGATCTGGATGGATCAGTTGTTGTAACCTTTTGATTTTTTTTTTTTTTTTTTGGTTAAGGTCCAGTATTGCCAACCCCAGGTGTTCAAAAATCATGAATCAGGCCCCCTAAAATCATGAGATGTTAAAAAATAATAAACCTTGAGTTCTTTTTATTTGACTTCTATTTTTTGAACCCTTTAGGGTCAGGCTTTTCACTGATAGCAGGAGGGCTAGAAACTTACTCTTTTTTTAATGAACGCTGAGATTTTTAATTATGTAATTATGTTGTTCCAGGAGCTGGGACATGAAGAACAGCACCAAATATGACATTTGGTGATAAAATGGTGAGAATTTGCAACACAGAACTGCATACACTTTTTGGATGTAGCCACTCCTGGGTACGGTTGAATCCAGATGCTTTTACTCAGTTTTTAATCAACCCTGACTCCGACAAATTTCCCAAGGTGAAATTGTCCCTTTTCCAGACAGCTGGCACAAGGCCTATGCGTCTGAAGGCTTAAGTGGGTCTTAAGTGGTGGATAGGTATTGTGCTGGACTTGTGCAAGACAAATTTTGGCCTAAATCAAGTCGGGGATTTTGCTCAAATAAGGACTGAGTAAGCGTCTCGGGATTTGCCCCTTTGGTTTTAACAAGGGTTTTTGGAAGTAAGGGCTTCCAGATTTGAGGCCTGATATTTAGTTGTGCTAAACACCTGCAGCTCCCAACAGGAACTATGAGTGTTGGACACCTCTGAGAATCAGAAGAAAAGATAGTTTGGGATTAAGTCACTGTCTTGGGACTCAGGAGACCATGGTTCCATTCCCAGCTCTGTCACAGTTTTCCTGTGTGACCTTGGACAAGTCACATGGGTTTTCCGTGACTTAATTCCTATGTGTAATGCTACTTTACAGAGGTGTAACAAGGACTCATGCATCTGGTTTTCCTGGTGCACCCAGATATTAGGCTAGTGCCTACATATCTAGTACATAGCTACAAAGATTGACCTATGGTGCATAAGTATGTGCAGATCACTAGATATGCACATAGCTATATAAACGCACAAACGCAAACATGCCGTTTTCTTTTATTCACACTGCAGTCCTGACAGATGTGTTCTCAGGAAGGTTCTGCCATATTCCACAGCTGAACGGAGACTGTGTGTTATTGAAACAAAAGAAGATTAATTAGGCTGTCACTGTGTGAAATTGGGTTTGTGGGGGGCAGGCACGCTCAGAAGCCTGCATGGAGGTTGGCCATTTTTTTAATTGTAGGAAAAAGAAGAGGCGTGGAGGGGGAGAGAGAGAGAGAGAAACATTGGCACACAACTGCCAGCATACATGTGGCAGGATGTTTACCCCAGTGGCAGTGCGCTATTCATTCAGGAGGAGTGACGCAATCGTAGATCTTGCCTTGAGATCGCTGGCAAGATTCATGAAGAGGTTGTGTGTAATGGGGCAGGGGGGGGGCGGGGAGAGAATAGATAAATGCATCTGTAGGTGTTTACTCAAATGACACTCTCATCTCTGGGTTTGTTTATTTGTTTAAAAACTAGTATGTCCCAGATGCTAAACCATCCCAATGTCACACGTTCTGGTGTTTCTGTGGCTACAGAAAGCTTGATCCATCCCACCACAAGGACAAGTGTGTGTTTGCGTCTGCAGGTGGGACCAGTTGGCTTTGCAGCAAGGGCAACTGAGTTCCAAAAAAAATAGACATGCCTAGGGAAGGATAGGTGGTATTTGCACTACCGCTCTCCTTTGGGGCAGAGAGCTTTAAGTTTCAACTAAGGCTAGATCGGCACACACCATCAGCATCTCGGGGCGGGGAATGAGCTGAATTAGCATCTCTCTAAGGTGCCCTGGCCACATGCTGACACGCTGGCCAGCAATGCCTGCTTTTGGAGGCTATGTTGGCTGGTTCCATGCCCCCAGTAGAGCAGGGTTTGTGAGAGACACAGCTTTGTCTACCACTAATACTTTTGTTGGTCAAACTTTTGTTGGTCAGGGGTGTGAAAAAAACACCCCTGACTGCCATAAGTTTCACCGGCAAAAAGAGCTGCTCTGGACAGCGTTATGTTGGCAGGAGAGGCTGTCCTGCCAACATAGCTAATGTTGCTCTCTGGGGGTGGTTTAATTATGCCAGCAGGAGAGCTCTCTCCTATCGGTAAAGAGTGGCGACACAGGAAACCTTACAGTGGCACAGCTGCTCCTGTCGTGTAGACAGAGCCTTATGGCGCCATAAGTACTTTCTGTTGCTGAGAGCTCTCAGCCCTGAGCTACGTTTAGAGTTAGAGCAGGGCTGAGTCTGGTGTACAGAATGAGGAGCTTTCAGGATCAATTCATTAAAATTCAACAGCATTTATGAAGCAGATCAGAATGCAACTGATCTGTTTAAAAAAAAAATCAGCAATTGGAAAATATTTGGCTGTCCATGCTTTGAGAGCTCTGGTTTGGAGATATCTTTCCAAAGACACAGGAATTGAACGCTGGGTTCATATTCTTTTAATTTAGTTTTGTTGAACCGTGTGCAACTCAAAAAACAAACAAACAAACAAAAACACCCCACCACCTTTTATATTCTTTTCTTCTACTGTTGGCGAAATTCCAACTTTGCGACAATATTCTGCTTCCCTGCATTCTGCCTATGGTTTCAACTGGATGTGATTATCTTAATGCCTGTCTTTAGCTGTTGTGGATTAGAAATGCAAATAGCTGCTACATTTTACACCAGAGGCGACTGTATTCTGATTGTGGGTGATCTGCATATAGCCCCCTTCTGTGTGTGGGGAGGGGAGGGAATGGAAGGGAGAAAATACTACAAAAAACCCCACAGGGAACACAGCATTCTTTGCTTGTCGGGGGAAGGATTAATGGAAGCAGGCTACGTTGCAACTGCAAAGAGCGAGAGGCTCTTGGAACCAACCCTGCAAATATTGTGGAGTGCTGCTCTTCCTTGCGCTGTCCTGGGCTACCCCGCATATTAACAGCAGAGCTAACCATTGCCCTCTGATCTGGTAGCTGTGCATTGTCCTTACCAAAGAGGTATAAAAGCAACAGACCAGGAGTCAGTGCTTCAAGGAGCAGCATGAGCTTTAGCAGGGGATTCCACCCCCATGAAACACATGGAGATGTTGCTGAGGGGATGCTGCTGACTTGGAGGAAGAAGGGAAACAAGGTATGTGCATTGCACTTTCCTCCACAATTGCCATGGGTTGATTTGATTACAGCCTTGATTACAGTAGCTACACGGAGAGCATAAATTTGATAATAGAGAGCTCTGCAATCTGGAAGACAAAGGTCTAAGAAGGTCCAATGGCTAGAAGTCTAAGCTAGAAAAATTCAGACTAGAAATATGGTGCAAATTTTTCTCAGTGAGGGTAATTAACCATTGGAACAACTTACCAAGGGTTGTGGTGGGTCCTCCATGATGGGCAATTTTAAAATCAAGATTGGATTTTTTTTCCCTTAAAGATCTGCTCTAGCTCAAACAGGGAAAAGAAAAATAACCAGGGAAGTCTTATGGCCTGTGGTGTATACTGGAGGTCAGATTAGGTGATTGCAGGTTATAGAGCCAAAAGGGACCATTGTAAGGTGTTTGGACTCTGTGCATTTGATCCTGTTGGTGCCATGCAGTGCAGGGGATCACAGGCCTTAGTTCTGCTGTTCCATCGTGGCGTGCCCAGGTCAGCGTGATTGCACTGGCATCACTGAGAACAGGCTGTGTCCCGTGAGTGCTGACCACCTGCTGAATCCCCCAGAGGCTGTGGGTGCTCGTCTGCCACTCAGGATCACCCTGTGAACCCAATCCTATAAAAAGCTTGAGAACCTTTTGAGAATTGCTGAGCTCCTTCAGCTATCCTTGTAGCCTGCATGAGCAGAGGGCACTCTCGCTGCAAAGGATCAGCCCTCGAGCTTGTATATCAGTTTAAGGGCCTGATCCTACACAATTACAGTCAATGGAGTTGGCTTGAGCTTGCGTCCAAAGTGCTTTGAGATCATTGGAGATGAAAGGTGCTGTACATGTGCTGTCAATTACGATTCCCAGGGCAACATTCCATTGTAATAAAGCAAATGGTTGGCTCTGAATTAGTGCAATTTAATATTTAACCTCTGTCACAAGGTATTTGAAGATGAAAGCACAAACTATATAAATATATATTTTGTAACTTTTTAGTGAACGTGACAGAACAAATGCATGATACCTATCAAAGGTCGCTGATCTTGGCTCTGTGGTTTGCTGATCCAGCAGAAACGTGCCTGACCCGGAGTATACTCTTTCCAAAGATAGGGAACCTCCATCTGTTTATATTACAAGATCCATGAGGCTCGGCCAACTTTTTTTTTTTTAACTTGATCATTTTTTCAGACTTCCAGACCTTCCATGTTTTCTCCCAAGGGTGCATGACCCTGCTGCATCTGCAGATTCTACCTGAGAGACTGATGCAGACGTCTGACCTGTTGTGTTAAATGCTCATGCAAATCAATTGAAGAGAATAGACCTAGTCCTTGAAAGAAGCAAATAAGAAAGCAAAAAAAAAAAAAAGGTTGGATATTTTACTTTCTAATTCAGAACATGTTGATGAATAAGCCCATGGAACTCATTGCCAGTAGATATTATTAAGGCCAAGAACAAAGCAGGATTCAGGAAGGGGTAGGATTAGACATTGATATGGAGAACAAGAATACCCAGATGTATGACTTAAACTGAAATCTCTGGGGCAGGGATCCTCTTTTTGTTCTGTGTTTGTACAGCAGCGAGCACGATGGGGGCCTGATCCATGACACGGGCTTCTAGGCACTATGGCACTGGTTCTCAACCTAGTTACCATTGTGGGCTGCCTATGCGGCCCACAGTGTGTTATGTGGCCACATACAATACTATCTCCCTGGCCCTGAGGATGTCACATGGGCCGCAGCTCTGTGCTGATTGGGCTGCAAGCGGGCCACAAGTTGAGAAACACTGCACTATGGTAATACAAATATAATAGATGATGATTGTAGTAAATATAAAAATAATAAGAGTGTTGGAAGGGATATTAACCCTCATGCTTCATGGCTTAAGCCAATTTGTAACTAATGGACGTCAGGAGGAGACATTCCCTGAAGGTTGACTATCCCATAGGTTTCTTGCTCCCTCTGCTGAAGCATCAGGTGCTGGCGACAGTGGGAGACAGGATACTGGACTAGATGGACTCTAAGTCTGATCCAGTCTGGCGATTGCTATGTTCCTGTGGAGGTTTGTGACAGAGGGAGAAAATGGTTAGGGTTGTAAAGCATATATCTCTCAGCTGTCCAATTGTTCTGGTGGTTTTGATTAATGTCTGTCTGTGACGTTATGGACTTGAACTGGGACCATATAGAACATTGTTGCAACCAAGGTCCTGTAGTGGCACCAAATCTTGTGTAAAGGGGGTCAAATAGAGTGTCTAAGATGAGGTTATGGTTTGCTGGTTATGATTATGCTGTCTGTTTGCATGTATCATTTTTGTATTTAAAGACATAAGTATTGGCTCTATACTGTCTGTCGATCAAACTTATGCTATGCTTCTGGGTGACACCCCAGACAAGTTGGTGTCAGCTCTGCCTAGCCTGCTTGCTGGCCCATTAAGGACCATCAGCTATACAATTGACCCATTGAGAGAAGGCAGACATGCCTTGCGACTCGGCAAGGGATGCAGGGACATGCCTATGGACTGAACTCTGACTGAACTTCCAGGCCATGGGGTGGACAGCTTGTCTTTGGAACAAAGAAAGAAAGACCACATGGCAAGAGACTATAAAAAGCTGCTGCAGCTCCTCCATCTTGTCTTCAATCCTGCTTCTTACCTCTGGAGGGACTTTGCTACACTGAAGCTTTGAACCAAGGACTGAATGACCCATCCCAGCTGTGGATGTTCTCCAGAGACTTGATTTGATCTGCAGTTTATTCAATCACTGCTGCAAGCCTGAACCAAGAACTTCGCCATTACTGTATGTAATTGATTCCATTGAACCAATTCCAGCTCTCATCTATATCTTTTCCCTTTTCTGAATAAACCTTTAGATTTTAGATTCTAAAGGATTGGCAACAGCGTGATTTGTGGGTAAAATCTGATTTGTATATTGACCTGGGTCTGGGGCTTGATCCTTTGGGATCGAGAGAACCTTTTTTCTTTTCTGGGGTATTGGTTTTCATAACCATCAGTCCCCACAACGAGTGGCACTGGTGGAGATACTGGGAAACTGGAGTGTCTAAGGGAATTGCTTGTGTGACTTGTGGTTAGTCAGTGGGGTAAGACCAAAGTCTGCTCTGTTTGGCTGGTTTGGTTTGCCTGAGAGGTGGAAAAACCCCAGCCTTGGGCTGTAGCTGCCCTGCTTTAAGCAATTTGTCCTGAATTGGCACTCTCCGTTGGGTCCCGCCAGAACCAGCATCGTTACACTGTCCATGGGATTCATCAGGGACTTTAGAGCAATGAAACTGAGAGGCTCTGGATCTGCTCGTCTGTATGTTGACCTCTGCTCGTCTGGTCGAGCCTGGACTGACATTCCCACCCATGTTCTCTGAATGCAGTGTCTTCTCTTAAACTTTCTCCTTTAACTATGATAGCGTTGGTGTTGGTGTTCCCTTGGGGTGTGGCATGTGTGGTCATGGATGAAGCCTTATCTTCAGTGCTAAAAAGATGCATTTTTTACCTCGAGGTAACTAATTCGTGTGAGCTATCCTGTGAAAACACCATGAACACAAGGCATTTTACTTTTGCCATGAGGTCATTGAAGTGAGGTCAGCCCCAGGCAAAAGGATAGGGCTGACCTCACAGCAAAACTAAAGTGTCTAGTCTTCACTGAGTTTGTTATGTATGTTGGTTACTTCAAGGTTAAAAAGGTGCCTTTTTAGCAGTAAAGACAAGGCCTGAGTTTGATGGCAGGCATCTGGGAGAAAGGAAACCATTTGAAAGGTGGCTTAGAAAAGTAAGAGCTGTGACTGGCGGAGAAAGCTGTGGGAGGAGCCAGGACAAATTGAAAAGTTGGCTTTTCTTCCAGCTCGCTCATTTGTGGCCAAATACTTTTCTCAGTTGCGGCAGAGTAAATAGGTAGCAATGCCAGTGAAGTCAGCAGACTCGAGGTTTACACTGGACTATCCAAGAGCAAAATTTGTCCTAGGGTGAAATGTCTGGCTGCGCTGCTGAAACCAATTAATAGAAGAAGGCGGGGGAGTGAGAGGAACGGAGTTTTTCTCCTAGTATTGGAGGGGGAAGTGTTATGGCCTGGAATGCTGGTCTAGACTCATTTGTTGTTTTGGAGGGTTGTATTTCATGACAGGTGGATGGGTGGGTTTGAGTTCTGGCCTATGCTTTCATTTTAAGATTAACATATGCTCCCCTACTCTCTCTGCAGCCTGTACTGAAGCACTGGAGTTTACTGCTGTCTGTCCAGGAGCTGGGTTTGCTTGCCTATCCTCTAACCTCCTAAAATGGCCAGAATCTGCTTTCTTCCATAGGGGTTACATGCTAGTAAATGCGTCTCCTCATTACTTACTTAGAAGCAGTGTATTCTTTGTTATCCCGCTGAAGATCCTCTCGTGAATACTGCAGGCGACATTCATAAATAGACCCTTAATTATTTAAAACCATTTTCCCCATTAACTAACTTAAGGATGTTGCCTTTCATCTGTCCAAGTTGAATTTATTGCAATGAATTATAAATTTCATTTCAATTAAGTTTTGTACATATACATCTCGAAATCTTGTATCCATCTGTTTGCCATCTGTTGACTGGTTTGCTATTTCTGCAGAGTACATCTTTCTTTTACTTTTAGATGGTCAGATATGCATTGCTGGTTTATCATTCATTTCATCTTCAAGATGAAACTCAACTGCATCAGTCTTCATAGGCTCCTTAGATTTCTGAGACAACTAAAATAATCATTAATGGGTTATTTTGATTGGCCTTGTTTTCCAAGTGCGCTTAATTTGAGTGGAAATTTCTGTATTTCTTGACATAGAAGCAGATTTTAGAAACTATCAAGAGACTCAACACTAGAGTGAGGGTTTAGTCCCAGTCCGTAAGCTCTTTGGGACAGGGATCATGGTTTTGTCCTGTTTGTACAGCGCCAAGTCCTGGTCCATGCTTAGGACTTGTAGACATTGCCGCAATACAAATAATAATACATTTGTTTCTATATTTGTACTGCGGTAGCACCTATGCGCCCCAGTCATGAACCAGGACCCCATTGTGCTCGGTACTGTACAAACACAGAACAAAAAGACGCCCTCTGCTGCAAATTGCTTACAGCCTAAATACAAACAAAAGACGATAAGTGGATACAGACAGACAGGGGAGCACAAGGTTAGTTAACCCTAGTCCGTGAACGGCAAAAATAATTGGGAGTATACATAACTGTGCTGTCTCAGGAGCCTATCTGGGAGAGAACTATTAATAAGTCACAATTCTGTCCCCAGCTCCTCCCTTTCCTAGGGGGAAATAGTCTGCTACTGGCATAGACCGAGAGCAGATAGCTTTCCCCACTACATGGGCTCACCTGTGCTGGACAGAGCATTGGGATGGGCAGAGTCAAGGTTCCTCCAATCAAATAACCCTCTTAACTTGCATGAGAGGTGAAAGCATGAGCCCTGTCGGTATTGCTCTTCTTTCTCCAGGCCTGCACTGTTACTGATGTGGGTAACCCACACAGAGGAGTTAAGGAGACAATTTACACAGAATGAGCCATAATGTTGCCTTCTGACAGAAGTATATCCCTTGCAGGGTCTTTTGCTGGTCAGTAATATTCAAGACTGTGCTGGTGGTTCAAAGGAGCTGAAAAGTTGGTGTAACCCACCAGCTGGGGATTCTCTGGGATGGGGGTGTTCCTAAGTGATACAGAGCTCGCACCTGGCTGCTACCACTTTTAGACCCGTGCTTACTAGTCCTGCTCCGAGACTTTCCATTGACTTCAGTGTCAGCTGGAGCTGGCTCCACTGGGTGCAGCTGAGGATGGAAATGGAAACCTTGGCCAAGTTGGTAGTGAACAAAAATTGAGACCATTCGGCGGCTGTTTGGTGGCCACATGTAAAGTGGGTTGTTGGTCTCACCTGTTCATTAGGAACCAGGCTGTGCATGCAAACCCCACTATGTAATTAATACTACAATAAGTCATCATAAGCAAAGTATCGAGGTTTCAGCTTCTAATGCAGTGCAGATAACATCTGTTGAGGAGTAGGATAAAGTTGAGGATCAATGTAATGGGCCATCAGTAGGGTTGCCAACTTTCTAATTGCACAAAAACGAATACCCTAGCCCCACCCCTTCCCCGAGGCCCCACCCCTGCTCACTACATTCCCCCTCCCTTGGTGGCTCGCTCTTCCCCACCCTCATTCACTTTCACTGGTCTGGGGCAGTGGATTCGGGTGCCGGAGGGGATGAGGGCTCTAACTGGGGGTCCTGGCTCTGGGTCGGGCCAGAAATGAGGGGTTCAGGGCGTGGGATGGGGTCTAGGCTGGTGCAGGGGTGTGTGAGGGCTCTGGGCTGGGGATGAGGGGTTTGGGGTGCAGGAGGGGGCTCTGGGTTTGGGGGCATTCAGGACTGGGGCAGGGGATTGGGGCTCGGGGTTGGGGCATGGACTTACCTCGGGCAGCTCCTGGTCAGCAGCGCAGCGGAGTTAAGGCAGGCTCCCTGCCTGTCCTGGCTCCGCACTCCGCCCCAGAAGCGGCCAGCAGGTCCAGCTCCTAGGCAGAGGGGAGGCTCTGCGAGCTGCTCTTACCCACAGGCACCACCCCTGCAGCTCCCGTTGGCCGTCGTTCCCAGACAATGGGAGTACGGAGCAGGTGCTTGGGGCAGGAGCAGTGTGCCGAGCCCCCTAGCCTCCCTGTCTAGGAGCCGGACCTGCTGGCTGCTTCCGGGGCACTGCGCAGAGCCAGGACAGATAGGGACTAGCCTGCCTTAGACCTGCAGCACCATCGACTGGACTTGTAACGGCCCGGTCGGCAGTTCTGACTGGAGCCACCGGGGTCCCTTTTCGTCCGGCTGTTCCGGTTGAAAACCAGGTGCCTGGCAATCCTAGACGTCGGTTACTCAAAAATTGGATTCAAGCAAAAGCTATGAAAAAAATCCATCAGATTGCAAGGCTGGCTTTCCTGGAATGTCACTCTATTTTACAACCACTTACAGCAGCAGAACTGACTTGTGCAATTATCACATTTTTTCAGGGTTTACTGTACATATACTGTCCAAGGTGGCTGCAAATTGTGTATATTGCTGGTAACAAGCAAACAATGCTATGGCACATCCAGATCCTAGTTGTGAATGATGGAAAAGGCCTAATGGAATGAGTCCATCCCCTTGCCAAGGGAGACTCTAATTCCCCAATAGAGGGACTTCTCTCCTACTAAAATGATTGCTCTTGATTCTCACTATAATTCTCTGAAATGGAAGCAATTTTCAAGCTTATCTCAATTCCTCTTGGAACAACCTGTGTGCAAACGTTACTTGAAAATAATAATAATACTGACTAATAGGTGAATAGTGAAGCAGGAAAGATTAAGGCCCAGATTTTCCATTAAATAGATTGGTGTAGCTCCACGAACTAGAGTAAAGTTAGTACTGAATTACACCAGTGGAAGAGAAAGGGAGCAGGAGCATCACCATTTCACTAGGGTCTATTCTCTAGCATTTCCAGAGTCTATTCAGGGATAGAATTCAACAGAGGAACTCCTGTGCCATTCTTCCGGTGTTTCTCACCATCCAGCTACTGTAATAAATATATGAGATAAAAATCTTATGGTCTCTGACGTGCATAGCACAAGTGTGTTGGAAGAAATGGGAAATTCTGTCGAACAGCACCGTAATCCACTGACCTATTTGAGAAGTTATGTGTCATCTAAACCTAGTGAAGTT
Organism: Chelonia mydas; assembly: GCF_015237465.2. Taxonomy (NCBI): domain Eukaryota; kingdom Metazoa; phylum Chordata; order Testudines; family Cheloniidae; genus Chelonia; species Chelonia mydas. The sequence continues at coordinate 8,647,323 of NC_057859.1, read as the reverse complement.
CTCAGTGACCGTTTCAATACAAGAAAGATACAGATTAAGTGAAGGGGGACGTGCTAACTATAGATAAATAAATGTGTGAACACAAAATAAGAAATGGAATGATTTAGGGTAGTCCACATATAATTGGGGGTAGGAGTATGTCCTGGTCCGTGATTGGGGCTGCTAGGTGCTACAGGCGTACAAATAATAATAATGGGATGAATTTGTTATTTGTATTATTTTTTATGCCCAAGAGCCCCAACTGAGCTAAACTGTTGTGTATATACACATAGGAAAAATGTACAGTCTTAAATAGACCAGACAAAGGGTGGGAAACAGACACACTGAATAACTCACTGATTTCCTCGGTGTCACAGAGCCAAGAACTGAATTCAGACTTCCTGCGTCCTACTCTAATGCTTGAACCTGCACTTCTCAGGGGAGACATTTTAATGGTGAGATCTGCTAGCCTTTGGATTAGTCTCCCCATAGTGGTGCCGAAAGCCCATTGCATTGTGATATTTTAAAACTTTGGCAGCCGGAGATAATCCTTTCCTGGCAGAGGGATAAATTAGATGATCTCAAATGTCTTTTCCATTTTACACAAAAAATACTTAGTTTACAGTTAGGAAATGCCCACGAGCAACCTTATCAATACAATTACGAAAAATCAAGCGAATCACTAGTGAAGGCAGCCATAAAATCCAGTCCAACCTCATTTCACAGGCTTCCCATCTAAATACCTGCTGACTCCTCACTTCCTCGGCAAACTCCCTTTTGTTTCCACCATGCAAATACCCACAATGCACCAGTGGGAGCACTACTGTAGACAGGATTCCAGGCATGCTGCTTTGTGCTTGAGTGACTCTTCATGACAGAGTGCTCCGAACAATGGCACTTCCTCCACGTTGCTGTCACCGGTCAGAGCAACGGCCTATAAGCGCTCTTGATAAACAGAACGATTTGCTCGTACGCTTTCTCTTCAGCATTACAGCAAATGCATGAGAAAAGCATAATCAAATACCAGATACACCATTGTCAGTCTTTCAAACTCTGGATCCACATGCATGCTCCAGATTTACACCACTATAACTGAGAGAAGAATCTTGCCCAAGATATTTAGCACGAATGTCACTGGAACAGAATTTATTTGAGGTGAGTTGGATACAATTTTTGCCAGGCACAACAACATCTGATAGAGATGGGATGCTGTGGGCAGGATTTAGTGCATCTTCTCTTTGTATTCACCTCACTCAACAAAGCAGAACATTTATTTAGTATGCAAAGGCGGTTAACTGTCTTTCTAGTGCATTGTTTCAGCAATCATGAACGGCGGTACATGTACATATCTATTTGTAAATGTATGACTTTCAAGAGGAGAGAAGATCATGAGAAACTCTATTTACTGGAATATTGACGGAGAAATGAATTTCTCTGCTAAGTTGAAGGCCTTTTCTTAGCGGTATATTTGATTATTATTTTTCTTATGGAAGATTTCCACTGTGATTGTTAAGACTCCGCTGTTCATTTTAGGAGAATCAATTTGCAAGAATTATACGTTTCATGTTCTCTTTTTTAGCATTATAATGTCCTGGGGCCAATCTCTATATGTCTTTTAATAGCCATGGATATAACTGCCACTTAGGGGAAAATATTGTTCTCGTGTGGAAGATTTGAGGTTCTAAGGGGGAAATCTGTTTTATTGCAAAGGATGGGAGGGGGTGAGCAGTTTAAAAAAAAAATCCAAATGGGATAATCTTTCTTGCTAGGCGGGGGAGTAGGGAGCTTTTCCGTTTACTAGCACAATACTTTTTTTGTTTTGTTTTGTTTTTTGCTATTCTGCTGCCTTTGCAGTCTTGCTCCAGTATCTGTTGTTTTCTGTTCTGTCACTTTCTTTAGCATCATCGGTGATTTGAGATGGGGTGCAGTGCCCTGTTACTCTCTAGCCATTGCCAGATGTTTTCATCCCTTAAAGGATCTACCCCTTTGAAAACGTTTTGTTTGTTTGGCTCTCCTAATTAACTCCAGGCCCAATTCAGTTCCCATAATTTTATGGGAGAGGGACTCAGGAAATCTGGGTTCAATTCCCGGCTCTGCTGCAGACTCCTTGTGTGACCTTAGAACTGATCACTTAATCTCTCCAAATCTATAAAATGTGGACAGTAAACTTTCCTTTCTCTCCCCACATTTGTCTCATATTTAGGCTGTAAACTCTCCAAGGCAGGGGCGGTCTTACTAGGCGTCTGTATGGCAGCTGGCATAGTGGGCTTTAATCTTAGTTGGGAATCTGTAGGCCCTACCCTAATGCATAATAGTAATGCATAATAATACATTAAGGAGACAGGAAACACCTCAGTAGGAACTGGATCAGGCCCACTAAAATGGAAAAAAAAATAACATTGAAAGCCTAGTTTAGAACTCTAGTGGTGTATTAAGTAGAAGTTGAACTGTCCTGAGGGTCTGAACACTGTTTATGGTCTGCAGAGAATTAGTACCATTCCTTACTGTTACCAGTCTATGACAGTGATTGTTCGCTTTGATTTTGGATAAAAGACATAAAATGATAACGCCATGATACCCGCAAATTACAGCTTTCCTTTTTCCAAGATCATGGCTCTGCATTGGCACAAGAAGGACAGTCAGATACATTAGCCATGCAAATTTACTCCTTGCCTGATGGACCTTCATTGTCCCAAATTAATGATAGCAAGGTCAAACCCTTCCCTTCATCATTGTGTGTAAATCTGTCCTTTAAATTACTGGCTTGTGTTCAGTGTAAACCCAATTGTTAAGAATGAATAGATACCCAGGCTAGAAAACACACACACACACACACAACCCAAACTGCATTTGCAGCAGAACCCTGGCCACTTCTGTGCATTAGCTACAGCTTCAATAAAGGCAAAGTGGCCGTTAAGCTTTTCAGCTTGAGTGACTTTTTTTTTATTGCACTTGGAAGGGAAATGTTGGTGGCACATGCCCAAAATAATAAAAAATTATAAAATAAAAGAGTGGCAGAGAAAAGGTGAGTTTTGGGGCTGGTTTGTAATTTCCGATAGACGTTTTTCAGAGATGCACGGCTGAGTTGAGTAAGAGTATTCAAGATAGCCAGAGAGCATCTTAGCTGCCATTTACTATGTCCGTGTTCATTATGTATCTGAGTCTACACTCTGGCCCTTGATGAAGGCTGGGCCAGTTGTTGGGGTTCAGGATGAAAACACTCTCAAATGCTCTTCAGTTCTTTTTGTCGTGCAGTTAGGACTTGAGCTTTGAGGAAGTTCACCTCTTTCACCCTGAATCTCTTTAGGTTTCTTCCTTCTGCAGTCCTACAACTATTTAGTGTCTCGTTCAAAGCCAAATCAACACAGGCTGGTCTGGTTGATTGTCTACACTGCCCGAAACCATGACTCAACTTAGGGCGTCCCACAACGGTACTGTTGGTTGGGAACCAGAATTTCTGTTCTGTGGGAAATTCTGATATTGGGAGGGGAGGGAAGGGGAGGAGATGGGGGGGGGGGGGGGATAGGTCAGATTCAGACCAAAAAGCTGCAGTTTTGAAATTTCCTGTCAAATGAAAATTCCAGGAAATTTCAGTTTGGGATCATTGAAACTTTTTGTTTTAGTGGCATTCTTTTGAGTCTCACCATTTTGACTTTTTATATTACATGAAATCGAATATGCTATAAATTCATAATAGTCTGTCTGTCTATCTATCTATCTCTCTATCTATCTATAAAAGTCTAGATGAAATGAGTCAAAAGGATACTATCAAAACATTTTGACTTTTTCCCTTTGAAAATTTCCATCAAACATTTTTCTGCAAAAAAGGTTAGATTTCAACGTAACTGCATTTCTTTTTTTCTGGACAGGAAACTTTCATGGAAAAAACGTCAACCAATTCGACTCAGCTGTGTGCCCAGATTTGCTTTAAACAGTCTGTAGATGTTCACATCCAGTAACCACATCAGTAGTAGTCTCTGTCTACTCCACTCATGGCAGTAGACCCAGATGACTACTGTGCCCTTACAGGTGGAGACAGAATGGCAGATCTCAAGCTCTAGAATTAAGATTTGGTTCCTAATAACCAGAGCTGGAAGCAGGAACTGAAAGACTCCATCCTTTATCAGTCTGACAGGAAAACAAATCCCTTAGTATATGATGTAGTTCATTACTTCAGTGAATATTAGCTGTCATAGACCACTCCCTGTCGCCCATTAGGCTGAAGAACCATATTCGATAAAAAGCATAATTCGCAATACATTTATTTTCTGAAACATCTTTTCAAATCATTATACTCAGAAGTGAGAATAGTTAGTTTTGCACGGTTTGTTCTATTTGACTGTACTTTTTACACATGATTGATCTGTGTTAAACTGGGAACTTTTCCAGTTCTAGTCTCTTGGCTCCAGAGCAACTTTAACCGCCTTGCCTTTCCTTCATTTGCACAAATAGATTGTATTCTACCAGGAAAGATTTTTTCACTTACAAATAAGGATGCGAGATTGCAGTGTCCCAAAGGGATTGTGCAGGTGGGGGGAGCAAGGGAAAAACTGATAACGTATACTTCCCCAAATGCTTTAAAAGGAAATTTCTAAACAAAGTATTAAAACTGCAATGCTGGAAGGAAACTCTTGCATGAAGAATAGGTTTTCAATAGTAAGGACTCAACCTCCTCCCCACCCCCGTGACTCCGAACTGTCTCCCAGGTGGGGTGCGAAATGACATGGTGTTACTCCAGTTAGGTCAGTGCTGTAAATCTGGATTCACACTGATGTCTAAATTACAGATTAGATTCTGGCCCAGTGGCGTTGCACCAGGGATGAGTTTGGTCCCATAGCTTTAGCATCTTATTTTACACCAGGATGACTTTATATCTATGAGAGTGAGAACAAGCAAAAGCAGCCCAAGCAGAAAACTAATCTCAGTACATCAGAGCTGTAATTCTTACAGGATGTAGTGGTTAGTCATTGTTAGCAAGAGAATAGCTGGCTGCCAATCAGAGCAATGACAGGTGTACCTGTAGTGTAGGAGATGGTTTAGCAACCTATGCAATTTTAAAAAGCTGCATCTCCGTCAATATTGATTCCCACATTTGAAGTCAGATGAGTTTAATTCCTGATCCCACTCAAAACCCCGTGCTGGTAAACGTAATCTTGCACCATGGTGAATGCAACTACATAGCTGCAGTGGCTATCTAAATCATGGAAAGGATAACTGATATATTGAGCACATCACCAAAGCGGAATATAAACCCTCCAGCACTTGCTGGCAATCAGGCTTCCTGGATCTATGCAGAATTATTTCCATAATATCATCTATCAGCGATGAGGTAGCAGGGCCTGGGAAAACTTGCTGCTCCAAAGAAAAATTGATTCCTTCTCTGATTCTGAAGTTTGTAAGACTCCCCCCCGCCTCCTTTGTTTAAAAAAAATGTGTAAAATTAATTGGAAATGACAAGAGGAAAATGATCCAGCTGAATGCTTTGATAAGCAATCAAGGCTTAATAGATTAGAAAATCTAATTAATTACTTAATTACACTGGAAGTGGTGGTTGTTGGTAGATTGTTCATTGAAAAGCCATTGTTGTCCAGATAGATACACCCATTGCATGAATATCAGTCGTTCAGAATCTGTTGCTGCTGAGCTTGGAATCTTAGTGAAAGACATAGATAGTCTAGACAGATACAAGATACTGAGTGCTTAGATTATACTGTCTATCTTCCAAGTGCCTTATAAGCATTAACTAATCAATCAGTACTCCTGACAGGACTCATATGAGGCTGGTAGATAAGTGCTATCCCCACTTTAAAGATGGGGAAACTAAGAGAAAGGGCCTAAGGTCACAGGGAGGCGTCAGAGCTGGAAGTAGGATACAGATTCTCTAAAGTCACCTTGCCTTTAAGAAACTCCAAATTCTTGGAACAGGAGGGGCTCTTATTATCCGATTTTACTGATCTTTCTGTTTCGGGTTTTTTATGCTGTACTTACCACAGCGGCAGCACTTGGCATTGAAAACGAGATCAACAAGTCGTCTCCAGTTGCGGAGTTTCAGGCACAGAGAGGTGAAGTGCTTTTGTCAAGACCACAGGGCAAGTCAGGACTTACTAAGGTGCTTGGATACCCGCTAGCCCCAAGCTGCTTGGCACTTCTGCTGCTCCTGTTGCTGCTGCTACTATTATTAATAATAATGAATAATATTACTTGTATTATTTGTATTACCATAACATTTAAGTGCCCTACTCAAGGACTAGGATCCCATTGCCCTAGGTGCTGTCCAAAAAGATGGCTACTGCCCCAAGGAATTAATAGTCTTAACTGTCTCGTCAATACAGCAAATCATTTGAAAAAATGGCTGTCGTATGATAAACGTAACTGAAGGGAGAGGGTCAGATTTCAGGAGGGATCTAATTTGGGGCAGCATCAGGAACTCCTGAATGCAAACCTGGATCTGATTCCTCAAAGACAACCACTAAAACTTTATCATGTAACACTAGCCTCTCAGCATGTATAATGAAGGTCTCTTTCCTACAACACTGTGTGCCTGCCACATCACTTACTGCTCACGACAATGGCTGTCCCATGATTACTCAGATTCCCATGCCTTTATTACTAGACCGATGCAAGGCAGTAACAGCAGCAGGTTCAAAATATTAACAAACTTTTGTACTCTTGCGGAGCGGTCACTGAATAGAACCCAGATGGATCTTATACTAAATGGATTCCACTATTACTGAACTGTCATCCGTGTAGGTGGAGGAGTTAGGATAACATATTTACACATCAAGAGAGAAATTCACCCCTGTGTAGACCCAGTACAGGTCATTTCATGAGTTGGAGAGGAAAGATGGCCCAGTGGTTAAGGTATTAACCTAGACCACAAGGGACTAGGGTTCAGTTCCCTACTCTGCTACATTCTCCCTCTGTGATCCTGCGTAAGTCAGTTAGGCTCTGTCTAAACACAGGAAGTATGTGGGATGACAGCACTTCTTTACCTTGCAGGGGTGGTGTGAGGAGAAATATATTAAAGATTGTGAAGCACTTAGGGCCAGATTTTTAAAAGTATTTAGGCACCTAAAGATGCAGCTAGACATCCAGTGAGATTTTCAATAGCAAGGGGGAAACCTGCGTGCTTTTGAAAATTTCACTAGGTGCATCCTTGGAAGTTTTTAAGGTCAGGCTTGACAAAGCCTTGGCTGGGATGATTTGATTGGGGATCGGTCCTGCTTTGAGCAGGGGGTTGGACTAGATGACCTCCTGAGGTCCCTTCCAACCCTGATATTCTATGATTCTATGATCTTTAGCTGCCTAAATACCTTTAAAAATCTTAGTTACTATGGTAATAGGGGCCATATAAGTAGTTACTTATACTCACCCACTTAAGAGGTATATAGATATTGTGTTGGCCCTCTGCACGGGGGTGAATTGCACCCTAAAAAGAGTTTCTATGTTGTTTGCAATGTTGTGGTAGCCGTTACCTTGAAAGCTTGTCTCTTTCACCAACACAAGTTGGTCCAATGAAAGGTATTAGCTCACCCCCCTTCTATCTCTGATTTATTTTTAGAGCAGTTCAAAACAGAACAGAAGGGAATAGAAATGTGAAAGCAAACTCATTTTTTCTTATGTAATTATTACTTTTATTCTTTTCTGGCTTAGATATTTAATACAGCACTCTCTGAAGGAGTCCTCCATATGTAAACCAATTAACAGTCTCTGAAATATGGAAGAGGTGCCACCCTTGTAGTGAGCAATAAACAATGTGAGAACATATTCTTGTAAAACTCTGCTAGAACAGTGTTTTTAATATGAAACACAAATTGAACAATAGTGTCTAAATGTGATTAATACAAAAAGAGGAACCTAATTAGTTGATTTTTTACCACACATTTGGGAGTGTTCATTTAAGCGGTGTTATTAATAGTTGAGCTTTCCCATAGTTTTTATTTATTTATTTTAAATTCTTCCTAGTGCTGTGTTTCTTACGAGTTAACTAGCTTTTGCCTGGATCAGTGCTTTTATGGGCGAACATTGCAGAAAGCCCAGGTTGCAGCAAGCATGTGTTGTCTGAATTTCATTGGAAACACTGTCTCCCCTGATTCAATCCTGGATGAACGCAGAAGTATAATACCAATGGCTGCAATGCTGCTGAAGTTGCTATCATTCAGATAGGATGTAAAATGGAGGTATCTTCTCTGAAAATATGAAATATCCCGTGTCCCTTTTTGCAAGAGGAGAAGTAGGAATTCTGGCAAAATATGTATGTCCTGACAAAACTTGGTAATTACATTCTGCCCACTTTAAAGGGACAACTGTATTTCCAACTCTTGTGATAAGTAGTATTTTTCTTAATGCCCTAACTGATTCTTACATTGATTCCTCATTACAAAGGTTGAACCTCTTCCATACTTCAGAGACTATTAATTGGTTTACATATGGAAGAGAAGCAGCTGTGTTAGTCTGTATCCGCAAAAAGAAAAGGAGTACTTGTGGCACCTCAGAGACCAAATAAATGCTCAAATAAATTTGTTAGTCTCTAAGGTGCCACAAGTCCTCCTTTTCTTTATATGGCAGAGACTTTCAGAGAGTGCTGAACTAAATCTCTAAGCCAGAAAAGAATAAAAGTAATTATGAGAGCCTTAGCTTTCATTTTTTAAACAAAGTTTCAAGATTTTATGGTTGCAGAGAAAATCTGAAAATCTGACCCAAATGTATCCCACAGCTCAAAAACCAGAAGGCAAATTAAAAAAAAATCCAAGATGTATTCTTTTAAAATTTAATGAGTTTTTTATGCCAATGTCATGATTTCAGAGGGCCTATTTCTTAACCTTGGGTGTTGGCAACACTGGGACATGAGTGTCAACTTGAAAAATCATTTTTCCATCTGCAAATATTGTACCTACTACTGTTGCAAGTGACCATATGGTCAGTTGCATTGAGGGTCTGTGGGGTAGGGAGCTCCCATGCAAGCTTCTCTCTGCTTTCCTAGAAGATATTTACTAATAGTAGCAAATCTGAAATTGAAGAAGCTTCATGAAGCATGTACACAGAGAGGAAGGGCAATGGGTCTGGGCAGATGTAGTGTTTTCCTTGAGCTGGCCCCAAATAATAATAATACCTACGTCTCATATTGCACCGTTCATCACTTGAGCTCAAAGTGCATTACAAAAAATTACCCTTTTTTACAATGGGGAAGCTGAGGCACAGAGGGAAAGTGATTTGCCCAAGGTCACCCAGCAGGCCTGTGGCAGAACTAGGAATAGAATCTAGAGCTCCCGAGTCCTAGTCCATTGCTTTGTCTACTAGACGACACTGCTTAGGTAAGTTGGACACTCAGAATCACTCTACCCCCTTTTGGAAATCTTGGCCCTTGTGTACAACTTTCTATATCTCTTTTTGCTAGGTTTGTTAAAGCACGTTGAGATGAAGAGTATTAGAGAGCAGACAAATGCAAGATAGTCCACACAGTCATAAAGGAGCTGCAAGTTCTTCCTTTTAATTGATATTTAGTTAGATGCAGCAGTCGCAGGTGCTGAGGGGATGAGACAAATGGAACCATCTGTAGAGCTGAAGTCCGTTGGGGAAAGCCCTGGTGCTTCAGCATTCTGCGGCATTATCAACAGGAGAGTGCAGAGCTGATTGCACTGAATTGGTGTAGCAGAGAGTGGCAGCCGCCTGCAACAGCAGGAGTAAACTTATCCCCATGGTCTCCCTTTTTACATCATTAGCTCCAACAGTGCCAGGGAGTGGGATGGATTTGTATCGCCCTGGAGTCACCCACGCATGCCTCACAGGGCATGAGGTTTGTGCTCTCAGTGTCGTTTTGCCTTTCTCTGAACAGTTAGCGAACAGATTGTCCGGTGCTTCTAGCTGTACTGTGTGCCATGTATCTCTTTGGCTGCTGCTGTTTCATCTAGAAATGTTTTCCATAAGTTGAGGTTGCATGCTGTTTCCTTTAATTGTACTTCAGTTTTGTTCTCCTTGAATGTCTCTGCCTCATCTGAGAAAATACGTTATCAAGTTCCAACAGTTCTAACCTGAACCCGAATGTGTTCCATCTCTACAATACCAGAGCAGCTCAAGAATTGAATCTCTTTCTCCATGAACGTGCTTGAAGCACAAATCCTTCCCAGTCTACCTTGGAGTAACCACCTGAGGGAAAATTGCCGCTAGGGTTGAGGTTGCATAACAACCTCCTCAGGAAATTAGCTGGCACTTACTTCATGGGGAGCAAAAGCTCACACTCTCTGCTTGTCTGGGTTACTGTGCAGCAGAATACTCTGTTCCTGTCTGGCTTCAGTCGTCTCATATCAAGTTGTCTCACACACAACTGTACTCAACCACGCGCATCATAACCGGAACGATTCAACCCTCAGCAGGATTGTGGCTCCCCGTGTTAAGCAATATCACTCCTCCACACATTCGTCACTAGAATGCTTCAGCCAGAATGCTTGAGGAGATCAGGGCAAACCCAAGCCTACCGCTATTCACAGATCCCTTCGACCAAGAACCTGCTTGTTGTTAAGGCAACCGTTGTGGGCCCATTTGCCCTGCCCAGATTTCTCTGTGATGTCAGTGTGGCATGAAGAATGGTTATAACTGACTTGACCATACATGTACATGACTTCGATGTGCCATTCCTCTCTTGGGCCCTTTTGAATGGATTTCTAATGGGCCAGGGTCAACATGCAGCCAGTGTTCACACGTGGGGCCAACGAGAGGATCCCACATGCAGCTGGGGACAAAGACAGATAATGTCACGTATCACTGATGACTGCCCTGTGACCAGAGTTGACGGTGGTCTGAGGCACTCTGCTGATGGATGCCACAAATTGCCTTGGCAAGCTCCTCCTCTGATAAGGAGGAGAACCTGAATCCAGAAACATTGTCCAAAGAGAGTTGCGTAGGAAAGCAGCAAACTATTCCCAGGATATACTCATTAGTGCAACACCTAAATTCTGGCACTTTGATTAGCTGGAAGGTTCCCAAGGTTTGATAGATCCTTGGTAGGAATGCTTTGTTCCACTCTTCGCTACTGAAAAATTCCAGTGACGCAGTTTAATGCCCGCTGAAGTTAATGGTTCTCTTTCCAGTAATTCAGTGACTGTTGTGTCACACCCCAGGAGGAGACCAGATAAATAAGAAGGTTCTCATTTGCAGACAGCAGTAAATGACATACTTTTCAGTTTGTTTTTAATATACTCTAGAGAGCACTACTTCACTGGCAGGAGATAGGTGCATCCCATCTCTGACTTCTGTGATTCTGTTACGTGATTTGCCACTTTGTTCTATTAATCTCCTCTGGTTCTCTTATTTCAAACTCTGTTTATGTATTGCTATCAGGACTGGTGATGGGTGAGCCTGACAGTGCCCATTAGACACCCATAGGTGGGATTTTGCAAAGTGCCTGAGCGTACGTCTACCATGCAAAGAGAAACCCGTGGCACCAAGTATCAGAGTCCAGGTCAATTGACTCGGGCTCACAAGGCTGAGCAGAGCCGTGTAGACATTCCCACTTTGGTTGGAGCCCAGGCTCTGAAACCCATTGAGAGGGGAGGATCTTGGGCTTAAGCAGGAATGTCTACACCTCTATTTTTAGCCCCTCAACCCAAACCTAGTCAACTGACCTGGGTTCTGAGACTTGGTGCCAGAGGTTTTCCTTTGCATTGTAGACATACCCACAGTGACATAGAAGCATAAGCCCTATTGATTTTCAATGGGACTTGTGTTCCTCAGTCACTTATGTGCTTTAGAAAAATCAGACAACATGTTTAAAATCTTCTTTGAACCTGTCACTAAGAGAGTGGGTTGAAAAATGGAATTTTCATCCTGTAAGAAATTCCACTTTAAAATTGTGTTTTCATCTGGAATCAATATGAAAAGTAAAATCTTGCAAATCTTCGCAGAAAGGAAATTCTGAGTAGCTTCCGTTTGGAAACATTAAAATAACCACGCTGAAATGTTTGGTTTTGATAATGTCAAAATATTAAACAAAATATATACACATGAAATATTCATTTTATTATTTATATGATGTAAAAGTCAGAACAAACTGAAACAGGAAAATGAGAATGAAACAATGAGAAATTTCCATTTTGAAACGTTTCAAATTTTTTCCATTTCAAATGTTCTTGAAATGGACACGTTCATGTGAATCATTTCAATGAAAGCACATTTTTTGATGGGAAATTGTTCTGTCCGTAACAGTGTCTTGTGTAATACAACTTCCTGTTTCATGATGATGTCTTCAAATTAAGTGGTGATGGACTCAAACAAATCTTCAGGCCCAAATGCCTCCAAGCTTTGGGGTTAGTCTCATCGCAGCTCCAGGTTTTGCAACTGAAGATCCATGCGTATGTTAAACCTGAGGTTGACTGAAGTGAAAGGAACTTCAGTGTGCTGCAAAATATGATGAGTGGTAGTACTAAAATTAGTGGCAACTCTAATGTCGAGCTCTGGGGATGAGGACCCTCTCCCCAAACACACACGCGTGGAGCCTTCCTGAAGTTGTGATTCAGTACCAGGACACAGCTGGTGCTAATGTTTGTGCTGATTCTATTCGGGCACTACTGACCGCTGAATACTACCTCACTCCACAAATAGCTGTGGTAGGGTCCGTTGCTGCACAGTGTAACATATCGTATCAGGGAATCTGGTCTATTGGATGTAGAAGCTGAGGTGTTTTATTTGTGAAAGGCAAAGCAATGACCACTTACATATCAAGTGCAGACATAACTCAGGAACCGTCCTCCCTCTCGTTACAGCTATGAGAGAGAGTGGCTGAAAATATAAAATAAGCTATCCATAGCCGAGGAACGGGTAGTTTTTTGCTTGAATTGCTTTACATAATTGATCCCTCAGCCAGCACTCCTTGCAGAGCAAGCTTTCTTAGCCTGACTAGGGAATCCCAGTGCTCACAGTGAAAACGGCATAGGTCAAAGTGGTTGGATAAGCCAGTCTGTCCCCACACAAAATACCAGCAGAATATTAAAGAGTTTCTTTTCTCTGAATGCAGCTTGGCCAATGGACTGGCCATATCGAAGATCGTATAGAAAGCTGAAAAACAAAATGACCAACATATGTAGTTTGAGGAGGGCGAAGGGGAGGAGAATCAAAATAAGAGCCCTGAAGCCAAAATACTGCACCAGCATAAATAGTTTTCAACAGAGGATCCCTGTAATCTCTGAACTTTTGGACCTTTCCCTATGTAGGGTGGCCAGATGTCCCAATTTTATCGGGACAATCCTGATATTTGGGGCTTATTCTTATATAGAAGTCTATTACCCCCCACCCCCGTCTCGATTTTTCACACTTGCTGTCTGGTCACCCTGTCCCTATGTCATCCTGTCTTGCACTTTGGATATATCTCAGTGACTATGCAAGTTATTACGGTTGTATTCCAGTTTTACAGTCTGCCTGAGTTATTCCTCAGAGGGCTGGACAGGGACTTCTAGCTTCTACTGGGCTGTGTTTAGCCCCAAGGAATAACATGTCTTACCCTGCTTCTGACTGGATTTCCACTCTGTGTGCCGGTGCCACACGTTGCTCGCTTGCGCGCGCTCGCACTCTCTCTCTCTCTCTCTCTCTGATCTCATGGCCAGATGTCTGTAACTCAGGGACACTGTTACAGTTTATATCACTAGACCAGAGTTTTGGGGGGATTTTTGCTGCTTCCTTCCTTCCCCTTCATTTAATACGACCTCTCTCTGGCTTAGGTCTTCCTGACGTGCCAGTCACCATGGAATTTAAGATGGCCTTTTATTGACCTTGGTCTGATCGATAGCGCACCGGCCTAGGAGCCGAGAGACTACCTTCTATTCCTGGCTCAGCTATTGATCCAGTGTGTGACCATGGGCACATCTGCTCTCCTTTCTTTTTGTCTGTCTTGTCTATTTAGATTGTAAGCTCTATGGGGGCAGGGTCTGTCTCTGATTTGTGTGCACAGCACCTCATGCAGTGGGACCCACGTTCCAGTTGGGGCTTCCCAGTGCTACTATAGTACGTAATGATGATGAGAGGGATGGGCAATTATTGTTTCTCTTCTATTACTTGGCTAAAATCTGATTTTGTTCTGAAAATTGTTCCCTTTATGGAAAAGTTGCCCATCTTTAATAAGGATGAAATCAATTGGATTCCATGGAAATTTCTTGAAAAACCTATACAATTTAATAGAAAATGAGATCTTTTCTGTAGACTTTTTTTAAAGCCATCTTATAGAGTTCAACAGCAGGGATTTAACATTCACTATTAGACTGTATAGAATGATATTTTTAAAATCAGAGTTTATTGATGATCTTTTTTTGTTAAATTTTATAGGACCCACACAGAAGGGTGAAATAAAGACCATGCTTCAGGATGCTAAGTATAACTTATAAAATCCACTTTCCTTTCTGCCTCCTCCGTTGAATGAATTATGGAAAGATAACAGACTTGTTAGTGACTATGGGCCTGATCCAAAGCCCTTGGAAGTCAATGGAAAGGTTTTAACAGGTCAGTCCATGTAAGAAGTAATAAATGGAGCCTCCAATTTTTTGTTTTTTTACCAAAAATAAGGGACATTATTTTTTTCCAACATTTTCCGATTTTCCAACAAGAACTATTAAAAGGCTTCCATCTTAAATGTGGGTTGCCTGGAAGACATATTGTGATCTTGTTGATCAGTGGCAGAAACCTGATTGATTTAAATAGCAGTAAAGATTTAATTTTCTGGGACTATGTGTGTCCATCAAATTCAGAGTAAAACCGTCCTCTGCTTTTCTGATATGGGCACTTGATGGCGATTTCATCAGAAGAGGCTGACCAGGTGGGTAGTGTAGCATGTTGGGATCAGTGCTGCCCTCAGCTCCCACTGACTCCTGGGTCAAAGGCACAGTCTGGCCAGCTTTCTAACTTGCCACTGAGGAAATGGCACAAAAATCCTGGCTCTTGTTGGCTAGAAGCTAGCAAACATGCAGTGGGTCACGTGTATGCCAGAAGTGTTTGTGTATGCCAGCTGTTTGTGGCACTCTTGTTCTCTCTGAAGAACCATAATGTGCTGGGTAGTAAGTTATGACTTCAGATAGGATCAGAGGAGCATTCTTGAGAGAGGAAGAAAAACCACATTGAAAAGGGAATACATGTTTTTCTTCTTCCTGTCCAGTTAACAAGGTCTCCCATGGTTCACCTGGCCATGTATTTCTGTTGGACTGTGAACTGATTTCTGCAAATACCCTTTCTTTTTTCCTCTAGGCCAGTAAAAGTAGCTTCCAGCTCAAATTTGCGGTTTGATGTAGGTTGGCTTTCTAAAAGCCTCTGGAAGTGGAACTCAGGTATAGATCACACAATGTTTTCAACTGTAATTCTAGCCGTCTGTTGAAATATAATTTCAAATTGGCATTGTTATTCTGGACAGTATTGGATGATTTCTTGTCACTGCCCAATAAGGGGTGTGTATGCGTGTGTGTGTTTATCCTTTTCAATTTGCACATTATTGTTTGCCCTGTTTGGAACATGAGAGCTCTGACTCCTGGAAATGCAATCACTCTCTCAGCAGGATTCTCAGTCTAGCCTGTGAAGAATGAGAAACAGTTTCCACTCTCTCACCAGGTGAGGGATGGCAGGTGGGTGATGGTAAAAATTCAGGGTCATTAGGGACTAACACTTGAAATGACATTGATTGCAGTTATACCGTCTCATAAGTACGAGTGCATTTGTCTGATCACATAGCTACAGCCCTTGATTGATGATTTTCAGTAACCACGGCCCCGATTCAGTGAAGCACTTAAGCACAGGTGGTGTCCCAGGGAGTTAAATGTCAAAGTCAAACTCTTGCCTTTGATTTGCTGAATCGAGGACTGTGTCAGAAAACTGACAGGGCAAATCTTATACTAATTTCGATAGAATTCTATTCTCTATCAGTTCTTCTACCACCCTCATCACCACAGAGTCTCTGAGCACCTTCCAGTAGTGGTGTGACTAACATCTGTCACAGGTGGTTCTTTGTTTCATGCTCTCCCCAGCGGGAGAATCGGGTGTGCAGTGTATTGTTTTGCTTTGTTGAAATGTACACACCGCTATGAGTTTGTTACAGAAAGCAGGTCAAAGAAGTGTGCTTTGCACTCGGAGCAGAAGATGGTGAGGTCACTTCCTTTGGGGGGTTGGTGCCACCCACTTGGACTGGCTCCCAAGTAAACTGTCTCCTGCAAACTCAAGCTTGACCCTGAAATAGATCAATTATTTTTTTACCTCATTTGGGAAAGATTAATTATAACACTTGCGTGAAAGGAATTAGAGTGGAGTCTGCTTATTAGCAACCTCTTGGTTCTCAGCAAAAAGTTGCAATTATCCAAAGGTTGGTGAGAATCAGGAGGCAGATTTGAATCAGCCAGCCAGGGGGGGAAATTCTGGGCCATGCACAGTACCTCTCCCTGCAGCCCCACAAACCTACCTTCGGATGGGAGGGGAGGCTGGAGGCAGGGAAGCAGCAGGGTGTTTTGCAGGGCTGCAGGGAAGGAAGCTCTGGGAAGTACTGGAGAGCAGAAAGGTACTGTGCTGGCCCGCAGGCTCCCAGCACCCCCACTCCCTTCAGAAAGCCCAACATCCAGGTTACAGCCCCTTCCCCACTGCTGCCCTGGCCACAGCCTCCCTTCCCAGATGCAAGCAGATCTGTGTGACTGCAACCAGAGACGACACATCAACAAGTTGTCAATAAGCAGCATGCCTGTTGCCAGTATTCAAATCCCATTAACACTAAAGCCAAGGGGATGAGATTGGTTCCTGGCAAAATGCTGCTGTTAACCAGAAGTTGTCAGGTTTGCTATTAAGAAATATTCACTATATATGTTTTGCAAGTACCTCAGACCAGCTGAAAAGAAAGTTGAAGCACATCCCATGTACTCAAAAGGAGGCATCACAAGTTGAGTGACTTGCCCAAGGACATAATGTGAATCAGTGGCAGAACAGGGAATGGAGTTCTGGCTCCGAATGCCATGCTATAGCAATCAAAGCCATGGTACCCCGCTTGAGAACCTGCCCTGGTTTCACTGTAAAGGTACAAAGAGTGATTTTTTTTAAACACAGGTGAGAGATGAGGCCTGTGAAATTATCCATATCTCCAAACAAGTGAACATACTTTCAGGAAGGTAAATGCTAACTGAGGAAAGCTGTGTATTTTGCTATTTTCAGGCCTTGTCCCCAGAGTATTTTGAAGATATCCATAAAGATCTGAGGAAACAGTCTGTAGGAGTAACGGTCCTCTTCCATATTGTAAAGCTTGCTTGGTTAGGGCTTTCTCAGGGGAAAGTGATTAATTAGGACACTAGCCTGGGACTTAAAAGACTAGCATTCAATTTCCTGCTGTGATAAACTTCCTGAGTGACCTTGGGCAAGTCACTTAGCTCCTCTGTGCCTCAGTTCCCCATTTGTACAATGGGGGTAATAGCACTGGCCTGCGTTGCAAGGATGTTAAGAGGATAAACACAATAAGTACTGAGAGAAATTTGGCTATTCTGGTAAGGGAACCGTAAACCTACATTAGAGAGAATCTTAGGATCACTATTAACTACTGTGGTTTTTATATCACGCAAATACTCGGTCTCTTGCAGTCCCTGCATTAATTTAATGCTTATGAAAGGTACCAGATTGACACCTTTGCTATTGATTGTTCTATCCAGAATAAAACAAGCAGCATCAATAGAAAGTTATTGAACCTCACCTAACCTACACAACTGTGGATGGTCCCTTAAAATGCCAGGTAAAGGCTAAGAGGCGTGGATAGAAGGCCAGATTTTCCAAAGAGCTCAGCACCCATCACTGGGACTGGGACAGAGACCTCCTATCCCTTTGAGACACCAGAATGAAGCCACCAGACTTTCAAAAGAGCTGAGCTCCCACTGAGAGCAGGAGCTGCTGGTGGCCAAAAATCTGGGCCTGAATGATAACAAATCTTCTGTCTCTGGGGTCCATTAAGTTGTAGGTCTGTGACAGTGCCCCCCATCAGGCTTTATGGAAATATGCTTATGAATGTATATATGACATAACCGGAATATGTTTTATGCTACATATGCCATGTAACATATCTCTGTAAAGGTTATGATCTACTGAATCTATTAATCCTATTTGTATGCATGTGTCATAATCATATTCAAAGTTATAAATATTGGCTGTATACTTGTTTGATTTTAAATAACCTTAGTCAGGCATTTGGTCAGCTTCTTGAGAAAGGAAGGTACCATGTAAGCAATGGCTGCTGCCTGTAAAAACTGACTCCTGCATGGACATGTTACTTGCCCACGTGACTCCAAAACTCCGCTGTGACGGGTTGGATCACAGAAACCCCCTTAGGGCTGCCAACTGATGTGCCAAGACCACTTCTGCCCCTGCTTTCCCTGCATAACCTTTGCAGAGATATGTTACGTGGCATATGTAGCATAAAACATATTCCAGTTTTGTCATATATACATTCATAAGCATATTTCCATAAAGCCTTATGGAGGGAACCGTCACAAGGTCTTTCTGCTTAGGCTGCCAACATAAGAAGGGAGAGGGGATAGTAGTGATTTGGTTATACGGACACGGCTGGCAAGGAGCTGGATGGACACCATCAAACTCATTTCACATAAGCCACTGCAGAGCTATCCCATTGCAACAGCTGTCGGTAACTGCCAGCGTGGGCTGTATCTTAGAGGTGAAACGTGACCCAGGACCAATCCTCAACTCAGTCATCAGGAAAAAAAAAAAGTGACACAACCATGGTATCCATTTTTCAGCATTCAATGTACAGTTTCTTTAAAGAAATGGTCCGTTGCTTTTTTTTTTTTTAACATATGCAACCTTGCAGCAAACTTTTATTGTAAATTCGCCATTCTCCCTTACTCAGATTCTCCCATATGCTGTAGTACACTTGTCCAGATGGGATGATGAATTTAGCTGCTGTCAACATGTTTCATGGTTATATTTCCAAGACAAACTTTTGAACAACATGCCCGGTTTTCACTTGGGATGAACATGATTACTGATGTGGGTTTTTCCTCTCTCCTTGGGAATTCCTCTTGTAAGAGTCAGAAGGCAAATCTAGCCTCAAACCGAGTGCAGTTTTTGTTGTGTTTAGCAGCCTGCCTCTAAGCTGTCTTCTTCAGATACCACCTGTGGAAGATACTTTTGGCAAGCATCTAGCAGAGCACAGGTGCAAGGAAGAAGGATTGTCTTTGTTCCTGGCACTGATCTGTGACTTCATTCTGAAATTGAGATTCAATAATTGTTCCCCACTCCTTGTGTAACCTTAGAGTCTTAGACAAGTCATTCAGGGCCAGATTTTCAAAGGTTTTTAGGCACTTTTGAAAATCTCACTCGGTGTCTATCTGCATTTTTAGGTGTGTAACACCTTTGGAAATCTGGCCCTGAATGATTTGTCTAATTCCTAATGAAACCAAATGGGAGTTGGGCACTGAATCTGCTTCGGCATATATGAAAAATTGCTCTGGATGACCAAATACCTTTGAACATTTGGCCCTAAATCTCTGTGCCTCAGTTG
Organism: Chelonia mydas; assembly: GCF_015237465.2. Taxonomy (NCBI): domain Eukaryota; kingdom Metazoa; phylum Chordata; order Testudines; family Cheloniidae; genus Chelonia; species Chelonia mydas. The sequence goes on along the minus strand of NC_057859.1, from coordinate 8,627,840 downwards.
ATCATTTGTAAAATGGGACTTGCCCCATCCTCGAAGGGATGTTACGTGGGTAAATACTTGAGAAGTTCCTTGTATATTATAGTACACATATCAATACCAAGCAGAGCTAATCAGAAATTGGGATGAATGTTTTTGAAAGCATTTTGTGAAAAATTTTGTTCTCCAAATTGCTGTTTTCTTTTTAGAGTGCTTGAGATTTTTTAAAAATTCAAAATTTCACTGAAGAATTTTCACAAAAAGATAAACAATCTCCAGTTTTTTCCCTACACTCCTCCCACCTGCTCAAGTACTTAGAGAGTCTTATTAATGTAGTTCTTGGATTGATTTATTTTTCCATTGTTAATGAGTGCTGACCCATAGCCCCTGCAATTATATTGGTTTGAAGAAAAGCACAAAGGGATAATGAGATTGAAACTTGGACCTCTGACTGTTCTCATTTTGACTTGTTTTCTAGTCCCCACGCTATGTTTACTACCATGCCAGCTTGCCATATTATTTTGGTTGGGATGACCTCTCTCTCCATAAGAGCTAACATCAGCTTTCTAAATCTGCTTACCTATTTTATGGTTTTATACTGCCACCCATCAGTGTAATATTTGCATACCTTGTTGCATGTAAAATCAATAGCAATAGTGACTTCTCTAGTGGATTTTATGATGAGGCCTGGTGTTGAAATGCTTAGGCTCACATTTTTAAAGGTATTTAGGCATTGCTGCGCCGAGCATCGCAAGGCCTAACTCATTTAGGAGCCAGAATTTTATTTTCAGAGGGCATTATGAAGAATTCTAAATCCCATAGACTGCTGATGAAATTTAGACTCCTAAATCCTTTTGAAAATGATATTTAGGCTTCTAAATCTGTTAGATATTGTGACACTGAGTACAGGAATGCCTAAATACCATTTAAAATGGGAGCCATGCTGACCGGTAGCATAGCTGAAGTCCATAGAACAAGGATGGTGGAATCCTTTTCCTAGAATTTGGTGGTTTGATTTAATCCTTTTGTTAATATATTTGTATAAATGTTATTAGTCCAGTATTAGTGTTCACGGAAAGTACGATGGACACGACTGACAGCCCTGTAGTCTGTCGTCTTGTGGTCATCCACCATAAAGCTACAGCATGAGCATTAGCAGTGCAGGTTTTCCCCTACGCTGCCTTCCCCAGGGTGCCTCATCTCTGATATGCAATGAACGTTTTTTAGGCGTGATACAATCATTCATTTTTCATGCCCAGCTGATCCCTGGGCACTCTGCTGAGATTGCCAGCAAGGGTGCCAGGTGTGAGGGTGTTTTTGGTGACATAGGATATGTTCCATTTTTCTATTCTGAGTCACTGTCTAATGACTTCAATAGAAACCCATTTCCCTGACTAAAACTTACACTTACACACAGTTGAGAAAATCAGTAGTGGTTGATAGAGCAGATGCCTGAACCGACATAGTCGTGCTGTGTGTGTAAGAAAGTGACGACACCGTTCAGAGTAAGCCAGGTATGTTTGGCCACTTTTGAGAATAAGGGTGTATTTGTGACAAAGACCCTGGGAAGCAGGAGGTCTGGGTTGAAATGCTGGCTCTGCCACAAACACCTAGTGTGACATTGGGCAAGTCACTTAATCTCTCTGTGTACGAGTTCCACATCTGTAAAACGGAGAAGATAACCCACCACATATCTGGAGAGGCAGAGTCTAAATGGGTAGAACTCTGGGGTCAGGAGATCTAAGTTCTATTTCCAGCTCTGACCTGGAGTAAATCACTTTCCGCTCCCACCGTTTGTCTAATAAGATTGCAAGCTCTTTCTGTGGACAGTGTCTCTCATTCTGTGTTTGTACAGTGCCTGGCACGCTGGATCCCTGGTTGTGGCTGATGCCTCTAGGTGCTACTGTAATACAAATAATTGTGCCACGTGTAATGCACGTGGTCTTGTAATAGGGCAGAATTAGATTGAATACTCCTTCTTCCTGGGTTAACTATCCATTGTTTCCTCTAACTGAGAATATTGCACTTTCTCAGTGTCGTTGGGATGAGATATGCTATGGAGAGATGCATCTCTCTCATTCCTGCAATATACTTGTCTGTCTGGCATTACTATAGCAAGGAGAGGAGCTCTGTGTAAGCTCATCTCTCTCACCAACAGAAGTGAGTCCAATAAAAGATATTACTTCTCCCACCTTGTCTCTCTGTAACAAGGAGAGGCTTTCTCAAGGTACTCCTGTAGTCCCTGCCCAGCACTGTCAGAAAGATGGTTAATTCTTCCCTATTCTCAGTTATAAGTATCACCAGCTGTATCATATTGAAAAGTGAAGGGCATATTAACATCAAGCTACCAAAAGCCTTCAGAATAATTTTGTTCCACTTGCATAAAACTGCCAGTCTAACTGGATGAATATCCTGGATTCAAAAGCTGTCTCGCTGAGTTCAGTTTATGACTTGGACGAAGGAGAGGGCACAGGGTGGCACGCAGAGCTGTATCCAGGCTTCCCCGTTTGGGGACTTGAGGGGGTGGGTTTTCGACCGGAACACCAGGTCGAAAAGGGACCCTGGTGGCTCTGGTCAGCACCGCTGACCGGGCAGTTAAAAGTCTGGTAGCTAGTGCTGCAGGGTTAAGGCAAGCTAGTCCCTACCTGTCCTGGGGCACCACACTGCACCCGGAAGCGGCCAGCAGGTCTGGCTCTTAGGCGGGGGTGGGAAGGGGGACAGGAGGCTCCGTGGCCAATGGGAACTCGGGAGGGGGTGCCTGCGTGCACCACGGAACTTTCTTCTCCCCCTGCACCCCGCCTAGGAGCAGGCAACCTGCCTTAGGCCCCCGCTGTGCCGCTGACCGGGAGCCGCCTGAGGTTAGCCTGTGCCCCAAGCCCCAACCCCCTGCCCTAGCCATGAGCCACCCCAGCCCTGACCCCCCACAAACCCAGACCCCTGACCCCCCACAAACCCAGACCTCCCTCCTGCACCCCAGACCCCTCATCCCCTCCACCTCAACCCCTTGCCCCAGCCCAGAGCCCCTTCCCACACCCTGAACCCCTCATCCCTGGCCCCACCTCAGAGTCCTCACCCCCTCCTACACCCCAAGCCCCTCATCCCCAGCTCCACTCCAGAGCCTGCACCCCAACCCCCTCCCACATTCTGAATCCCTCAGCCCCAACCCACCCCCCGGCCTGGAACCCCCTCCTGCACCCCAAACTTCTCATCCCCGCCCCCAGCTGGAGCCCTCACCTCTCCCACACCCCAATCCCATGCCCCAGCCCAGTGAGAGTGAGCCACCAAGGGAGGGGGAGTGTAATGAGCGGGAGCGGGGCCTTGGGGGGAGGGGCGGGGCCAAGGTGTTCGGTTTTGTGACAGTAGAAAGTTGGCAACCCTAACAAGTGGTCATGGAGAGGGTCAGGCTGTCGCGGATATAAGAGGAATATGCAAAAGGAGTATGGGAAAGGAGGGGCCAGTAGAGGATGCGCCAAGGAAAGGCAGAATCATTTATCCATGTTACAAACTTAGATATAAAACTTTAAGTGATTGTAAAGTGTTCAGTGTTAGCTGAGCTCTGCTCCCTCTGAACTTAATGGGAGATCTTCAATAAGAGGGGTGTTAGCTGAGGCTGGGTGCTGTTGAAAACTACACACTAAGTGCTTAAGGTTTTTTCATTATAAATAAAAGCCACTCCTCTTCCCCTCCCCCATCCATCACCCATTTATCCCTTGTAGGTATAACTCATACAAAGAGATCTCCTGGAAAATGTGTGTACAAAACCCAAAACTTACGTTGTTAGAAAGGGCTAAGGCTGAAAGTGTGATTGTTTCAGTGGTGTCCAGTCACCATCCAAAAACAATACACTGTTTACAAAATTCTGCACCTTTAAAAAGAATCATAGAATATCAGGGTTGGAAGGGACCTCAGGAGGTCATCTAGTCCAACCCCCTGCTCAAAGCAGGACCAATCCCCAACTAAATCATCCCAGCCAGGGCTTTGTCAAGCCTGACCTTAAAAATATCTAAGGAAGGAGATTCCACCACCTCCCTAAGTAACACATTCCAGCGTTTCATCACCCTCCTAGTGAAAAAGTTTTCCCTAATATCCAACCTGAACCTCCCCCACTGCAACTTGAGACCATTACTCCTTGTTCTGTCATCTGCTACCACTGAGAACAGTCTAGATCCATCCTCTTTGGAACCCCCTTTCAGGTAGTTGAAAGCAGCTATCAAATCCCCCATCGTTCTTCTCTTCTGCAGACTAAACAATCCCAGTTCCCTCAGCCTCTCCTCATAAGTCATGTGCTCCAGCCTCCTAATCATTTTTGTTGCCCTCCGCTGGACTCTTTCCAATTTTTCCACATCCTCCTTGTAGGGTGGGGCCCAAAACTGGACACGGTACTCCAGATGAGGCCTCACCAATGTCGAATAGAGGGGAACGATCACGTCCCTCGATCTGCTGGCAATGCCCTGACATATACATCCCAAAATGCCATTGGCCTTCTTGGCAACAAGGGCAGACTGTTGACTCATATCCAGCTTCTAGTCCACTGTAACCTGTAGGTCCTTTTCTGCAGAACAATCAAACAACAAAAACCAAACAAAATATCCGGCAAAGAATCATTTTGGAGCCCACTGCAACATACTTTTCCATCCATACTCACTGTTATCCCATCTGACTTACATCACCCACCTAACCTTAAATCTTCCCCCTAAAATATGCAACCAATTACTAGGAGAAAATAAAATCTCCTGGCCTACAAGGGATTCGTTTCCAATACTTCGTAGCCTAAAGTATCACGACAGGGCTCAGTGCACAGAATGGCATAGGTTAGATGATATACCACACAGTCAATATAGTTAAAAATACAGTTCTACAAGGCATGCATTTACTTACATAATCCTAGAACACAATATAATCAACACTTTTTCAAAACACAAACCAATCAATCATTCCAATTCTATTCATAAAATATTCTCCTACCACTCCAACACATCACACTGAGAGAAAATCCATAGGGCTCTGACATAATTAAATGTGCTTTGGAACTATCATTCTTTCAGAATCTTTATTACACTGTTAAGAAATAATAATTAAAATCAGTGGTATGCATTCAGTATCACATTTCCATTATAGAACAGAATAAGCAGGCAAAGTTAAGGAGGGGTGAATGCTGGTGAGTGACAAATGATTATATGACAATGGGGAACTGGCTGGAACTTTTTTCTGTTTATCACCATCACTGATGGTTTTGGGTTTTTAAATTTTTAAGACGTGTAGATTTTCATGAAGGAAGTGTAAAAAGTTGTTACCTGAACTCCACGACTACTCAGGACATGATTTTCTTCTTAGTTACACTGGTGTAAATAGGGGGTTACTCCATTCACCTCAGTAGAGTTAAGTGGTGTAAGAGGGGAATCTGGTGTGTGCAGACACACACACAGAGTCTTAAATGGTCACTTACCTAGTTATTTGTATTCATCACAGACATTTTAATAATAGGTCTTAGATTTTTATTCAATAAGAATATCAGGCTGCAAGGCCCTCTGTGCTGTGCCCAATATAATTAAGTCTTGACAAGTTATGATATGATCCATGCTAAATAGAGCAGACATTTTTTTTTAGCAGGGAGTGGGCAGAGACACCAAAAATCAGATCTTTTGTAATGCAGCTCAAAACCTGATGCTAGAATAAATGACGATACATGCCATCTCTGTTACTGACGATACATGCCATCCCTGTTACTGACGATACGTGCCATCCCTGTTAATACAAATCTGATGGAATACTAAAAAATGCTGCTGTTTCAAAGACTTTCCTGTTAAGCAAACGCCTCTGGGGAGACATACATGAGTTGCAGTTAATTTCAAACTGATTTGTAAGGAGGGATTGGAGCACAGTTGCAAGTGATTGAGCTTATATGTACAAAAGCCTGACCCTATTGGATCTGGTCTTTTACAGTGGGTGGTTGCTTTCCCTCCTATCGAGCCTGCTTCCCATTAACTTTGTTTGCCAGTTTTGTCTTATCAGAAACAATGCAGACTTCTTGTATAGCGAATCTACTCGGGATCACTCTTCTCCTTGCTGTGCAGCGCTTCAGTGGACTGTTTGCTACAGATTTGCTGCGGGTGACTCTGGTTCTAATTCAAAACAACCACAAAAAACCTCACGACAACCATGTCATAGACTCGTAGAATATCAGGGTTGGAAGAGACCTCAGGAGGTCATCTAGTCCAACCCCCTGCTCAAAGATGTCCCATCTTGACAACCTGGCATGAAGTTGGGGCCAATCTTTCAAAGGCATTTAGGTGCCTAAAGATGCCTAAAGATCCTGTGTGATTTTCAAAAGTGCTGTAAGAAGGTTAGGCACCTCTTATTGACTTCAGTAAGCTCCCCCAACCTGCTTGAGGCGCTTTTGAAAATTGCCTAAACACCTCTGAAAATCTGTCCCTATTTGTGTCCCTAAAAAATATGATCTTGAAAATATTGTGGCTGAAAATAGCTCAATGACATTTAAAACCCAAACCAAAATCCAATCCATGACCCTATTTCCTAGACCACACGTGGTCAGTGAGCTGAGCAGGCCCCTCTGGAAACGGGTTGCAAGTGACTGCGGTTGTATAAAAAGAGGGTTTTCAATGGATCTTGACATCTACGCTACAATCCCTTAAGATCCATCAGCACTGACTCTTGTGTACACGAGCCACAACCCAGAAAATCACTAAAACACAAGTTTAAGCCCATGTCTAGTTCCATTGACTCGACACAAGTGGCTCATGCTATTTTGATTTGGAAGACAACCCTGAATCAGTAGATGGCAAAAATATAATTTTCCTGTGTATCTGACCTGCCTGAAACCTTGATGTACTGGAAATATAATGTGTGGGAGGCAGCCTGATTACTGGACCAAAGCAGTTCCAGTAAAAGGGATAATTATCCCAGTGACCAGTCTTCAGAAGTTATCTCTGATTAATTGTTTTGCATTAAAAATGGGGGTGGGGAGTACAAAAATATTTTTTAAACTTGTTTGCTGAAATTTCAAAATGGTTCTAAACTTTCAAAGCTGATTAAAAAGTGTGGGGGGGGGGGGACCTTGATGATTTGGGCGGGGGGGTGTCAATTTTGTATGGAAATCATCATTGAAAAATCCAAATTTGAATAATTTCACCCTGCACTATTTATTTTGCACCCTACTGTGAAAGTCCTTTTATTTTTAGGGATGGGAGGCACAACTAAGCAAAACTTCAAGATGGGCTGAGCTTGTGTGATTTGGTTGCTCCCAACAGATTGATGCCTTTTAGTCCTATTGGGTAGAGTCCTAGTCTTCAAAACTGAGAGTCAATGGGACTTCTTCAGGGCATAACGAAGTGGATAGGTTTTCTGGTGTGCTTTCTGTTCTGTTCAGAGAAAAGCTTGAAAACGTGAGTCCTAGAGGTGTGATTTAAGATCTCATGAGTTCCAAGGCAGTCTCATGATTTTTGAACCCTTGAGTTTGGCAACGCTGAGGATGCGTTTCATGAGCTAGATGGCAGACTGCAAACACAATAATTTCCTATTTTATAGATTCTTGGCATGTCAGGTGGGTTTATTCCCCTCCCCCCTACCTGAATCGCTTTGAATGTAATGCTAAACAATTTGTGTGTGGCATGTCCTTTTATTTTATTTTATTCTTTTACTGGAATGGCAAATTAATCTTCTACCTATTAGAACACAGACCAAATAAAGAGACCCCGCCAAGTTTTGGGAATGGTGCCTCACGTCGTAGTACTGATCTTTGATATTCGAAGGCTAGCAAAGTTGCAAGTAGCCATAGCATAGTGATTGCAGAATTTCTTGTTGTTCATTGCAGTGTGACACAGAGCATGCAAAAAACCCCCAAGCGATTAAGCATGTGGCAGATGAAAAATGTCTTCAGTTTGAAGATCGCAAGCATTTGTTTCCGTCGTATGGACTGGATTAATGAGACAGTTTGCCCACGTAGTACCGGGTGAGAGAACCTACTTTCTGTGGATTGTGAAGGCCTTGTCCAAGTTCGCAATTAACTTTAGTCATGGAAGTAGTCCCACTGACATCAGTGAATAACACTGCAATTTTTACTTCAATGGCATGGCTGATGTGCTTTAATTTTAATGATCTTCAAAGGGACTAGTCATGCTTAAAGTTAAGCATATGCTGACATGCATTGCTGGATCAGGGCCCAAATTAGCTGAAAATCTGAAGATCATAATTGGTGAAGATAGCCAATGAGAATCCTGAACTTGCACCCACTGAAGCAATTAGAAAACTTCCCATTAATTCCAGTGGATGCAGGACTGAGCCCTAAAGTTTACTTTATACTAAGGATATTTTCTAAGCGGTTTTAAATCCAGTCAGAATTGTACCGTAGTCCCTGCATAAGGTGACTCACCCGATGAGGTTGTCTTGAAGAGGGTTTAGCTGAATAAATTGGAAGATTACCCGGGGGTACACAGCAATGAGCAGGCCACTCTGAAAGCAGCTTGCAAGTGACTATTGTTGTACAAGAACAGAGCATTTTCAACGGATCCTGACACACCTGCGACAATCCCTTACAAAGCTGCAAATCTCATGCAAGTAAATCAAATATGATTTGGTCCATCGTGTGCACTGGTGTGACATGAAATGGGGAGAGGGATTTTTTTTTTCAGATATTATAACCTCATATTGAGATAATGCGGTGTTGCTATCTGGGACACAGGAGACCTGGATTTTATTCCTGGCTCTGTCAGCACCGTCTAGATGACCTTGACCTTGACCAGTCACGTCACTGCTCTGTGCCTCAGTTTCCCCCACTTGTAAAGTGGTAATGATGCTTACCTCCATTGCAGTGCACTTTGCGATCTACTGATGAAAAGCATACATAAGAACTGAGTATTTGGAAGGTTAGTTCAGGGCCTAACTAGAGAGGAAGGATGGTGGTGCGGTTAAGGCGCACTGGGTTTGGGTTCAGGAAAACTAGATTTGATTCCCAGCTCCTCCACAGATTTCCTTGGGCAAGTCACTTAATATCGCTGTGTCTGTAAAACCAGAAAGAAAAGGAGTACTTGTGGCACCTTAGAGACTAACCAATTTATTTGAGCATAAACTTTCGTGAGCTACAGCTCACTTCATCGGATGCATAAAACCAGAGTAAGCATCCTATCTTGTCTCTTTAGACTGTAAGCTTTTTAGGGCAACTAGTGTCTCTTAGTTTGTCTTTTCTACAATACATAAGACAACAGGGTCCTGATCGTGGTTAGGGCCTCGAGGTTCTACTCTGAATAATAATGATTATCTACATTTTGGTTCCCGTAGCCCAAAATGGCCTAACAATTGCTACGGTGTTTGTGCAGTATCCCAAAAATGGTAGCTCTGTAACTATACTAGTTACATTAGCATATTTGAGCTCTGTGACTGAAGGAGAAACGCAAATGAAATGGAAGGGTTAGGAATACTCCCAGGACAAGATACACAATTTCACAGTAGAAAGTCCCAGGGTACAAGGCTTCAGTTCTTTTGTTTTTAAGAACACTTTGTAAAGAAAAAAATGCATATTTCTTTCTGTCCTGCCATTAGGGCTATTTTTTCAATGAATATTCATGTTTGGGGAGGTCAAGAAAGTGGCAGCACTGCAGTCAAAAGTCCTTGTCTCATCTCTAGGTTAGCCAAAGTATAGACAGCCAGAATGCAAGAGATACTGTGGCTTGGTAATTACAGTTATCATCACTTGAAGTGTCTGACTTCTATATAGAGGAGAGGAAAAAGTAATTCAGGCTTCTGTGTTGCCTTAGACTTTTTGGACCAGATTCTGCTGCCAGGTAAATCAATTGCAAAACTCCCTTTTGTCTTTGACATGAGCGGAATTAATTATTTTGTATTATGTTGGCCCTTAGAGGACTCGACCAAGATCAGAGCTCCATTATGGCGGGCAACTGTAAAAACTTATGTTGAGAGAGAGTCCCTGGCCTGAGTACTTTATAATATTTATAGGGATAAAGGGAAAATGTGGCTTCTTATTCCCATTTTACAGATTGGAAATGAAGACACAGAACGATTGTTTTGTGCAGTTTCTTGCATGAAGTTTGGCACAGAGTTGAGAATTGAACCAACATTTCACGAATACCAATGAAATCATAGAAAAATAGAAATGCAGGGCTGGAAGGGACCTCAGAGGCAGGACCAGGTATGCCTAGACCATCCCTGACAGGTGTTTGTCTAACCTCTTTTTAAAATCCTCCAAGGACAGGGATTCCACAACATCCCTTGGAAGCCTATTCCACCGCTTAATCCTTGTTATAGTAAGAAAGTTTTTTCCTAATATCTAACGTAAATCTCCCTTGCTGTTAACTAAGTGGACTACTTCTTATCCTACCTTCAGTGGAAATGGAGAACAATTGACTACAATCCTCTGTATAGATTTCAGAGTAGCAACCCTTACCGTATTTGAAGAGTGTTATAAAATAATCCGACCTCTTTTCTGAAGACTAAACATGTCCAGTTTTTTTAAAACCTTTGCTCATCAATCAGGTTTTCTCAAACTTTTATCATTTTTCTTGCACTTTCTCCAATTTGTCAACCGCTTTCCGAAATTGTGGCGCTCAAAATTGGACACGCTATTCCCAGCTAAGGCCTCGCTAATGCTTTGTAGAGTGGGACAATTATCACCCATGTCTTACATACGACATTTCTGTCAATATACCCCAGAATGATATTAGCCTTTTTAGTGACTACATCATATTTTTGGTTCATATTCAATTTGTGATCCACTCTAACCCCCAGATCCTTCACAAATAATGGATCCTTCACAAGTCCTTTACTCTGTTTAGCCCTTATGACTTGTTCCACAGATCACTGAAGTCAATGGAAAATTCACATTAATTTCAAGCGCTTTGTCTGTTCAGGAAACAAACCTGAACTACGTGAAGCATGACACACTACCAAATATTGTCAGGATTATAGATCTGATAAAAATTTGGGGGGCAGAATTTTTCCTGATAGAAAAATATGTTTTTGTCAAAACTGACACTTTTCATGGGAAAATGCCAAAATTGCATAGGAAATGTCTACTAATCCCGTCGCAAATTTTCGGTTTGTTTTGCCATAAAATCTTTTCTTCGTCGTCGTCTTCAGATTTTCGGTTTCCAAAATCCAAAAGGACATTTTAAGACTGTTCATTTTGAAAGACTGATTTGAAATGAAAATTTTTGTTTGGTTTCAACTTAATGTCATGTTTTTAAAACTGAAATGAAATTACATGAAAAATTGGGGAAGGGGGAGTCACTTTAAGATAAACTAAAATGCAAGGTTTTGGTTGTATTGCTTGGGAATGTTGATTTGAATGGGGGAAAAAAATATTTTGAGTTGGATTAAAACAGCTGATGGGGAATTTTTTGGTTTTCTGGCCGCTCTTCATGAATGCACTGAAACCGTCAAATATTATACCACTTTATAGTAGAGTTCCAAGTTCAGTTTGAGCTACGGCTCAGACCACGGCAAACATGTTCCAGATGGAGTTTGCAATTCACCCAAAATATATAAGCATTGGTTAATGACTGGCCCTCCTTTCCCAGCGTTGTGATGCAGCCAATAAAGCACCAACTAACATTTTCCTTCTTTCTGTCCTTCTGTAGCTTGCATAATATACAGACTATAATTGAATGTCAAAGAAGTTTATGTGGTATTTAGACTGCTATAAGAAATGCTAGATCTGAAAATTGGTCTGAATGGATGGTCGCCGTTCGACGTGAGTAGGTTCTTCAATTCTCCTCTACAGTGATGCTGTGTCCACCTCTGGTGTTTATTATTCTGTTGTATTGTAAATTTTTTCCCTGGCACTTTATGAAGTTCAAGCAACTGCATTTATTACAAAGGGCACATAAATTATTCCTATTTTATTGTGACTGAGAAATAGGCTGCAGTGCCGTTGTTTTTAATATTTTTTTTCCAAACTGTTTTGAGGATGATGCATGTAAAGAACGTCAGAAAACAGTCTGCACCGACCATCTGAATGTGAGTGTGATTCTAGGAGAAAGGGGTTTCGTTGGTCAGAAAATTGAGGTCTTGGGCCTCACACCTGCTACCCACGAATAGAAGAGAGGAGGAAAAAACAGTGAATTTAAAAAAGCTTTTGGGATAACGGGATGGTTGAGGAGACTGGGTCTGAACCCTTTCATCTCTGGAGCAAAGGTTCACTTCTTGTGTGGGTTGCTGCTGCTGCTCATACTTGGCTATTTACAGAGTGCTTTCCAACCCTATACTTGGGAGTGCTTTGCAAAGCATGGTCAGCATCTTGAGCCCCATTTAAAATATGGAGAAAATGAGGCTCAGAGAGGTTAATAGAGCAGGTCACATAACAGGTCAGTGTTAGAGCCATGGACAGAACCCAGGTCTCCTGAGTCCTGTTCCCTCTGACAAAAAGTGTGAACTGCTGGATGAAATTGCTAAGGTTAGACCCGATGGCAGAAAACTTTTATGGGGGTGGCACAGGGTGACATTGGCCCTCTAAGAGAAAGCAGGGCCAGTACACCTGTGACTGGTCAGCTGGCTGAGTTGAGCTTTAAAGGAGGGTTCCTGGACTGAGAGAAATACCCGATGAGGGGGAGTCTTGCCAAGTCAGACTGACAGCCAGTCAGAAAAGGGGCAGAGTGAGTGGCCATGGGGCTCTAACTGCCCGCTCTCTGCAAATAGCAAGCCTTGGAGAGAACTAGGACTGTGGGGGGAAGCAGGAGCAGAAGGACTGCCACAGTCCCTGGGGAGGGGAGGCAGAAGGAACCTGCAAACTAAAGCAGGGAGTTGTAGCCCAGGGTGAGTTGAGGAACTATGTTGTGGTTGATTTGTCATAAGTCTGGACAATAAAACTGCATAGAAGAGACTGTGGGTGTGGCAGTGAGTCCTTCGCAGGCTGGGGAGGAGGCCTGCCTTGTCACACGGACACTGTGAGTCGACCACCTATCTGGATTTACATGGCACACTAATGCTTATTAGCCATTGACTCCCAGTCTGGAATGCTATCCACTGAGCCATAGTGAAATCCTTTATTAACTGTAAAAAGCTGTTTGGTAGCCCCTGTGAAATGAGTTAGTGGTCTTGGTCCCGCTTCTAGTAGACGGGTGTCTTACCTAGGGAGGTGGTGGAATCTCCATCCTTAGAGGTTTTTAAGGCCCGGCTTGACAAAGCCCTGGCTGGGATGATTTAGTTGGTGTTTGGTCCTGCTTTGATCAGGTGATTGGACTAGATGACCTCCTGAGGTCTCTTCCATCCCTAATCTTCTATGATTCTATGACAGTTATGATGACCACTACAGTTGTCACTGATCATCCCCTTCTAGGATATTTGATACAGAGGCCAAGGAATGAATGGGCAATGGAGATTGAATTACATCGTCACTGCTAGAGGCTGATCCCTACAGGTCAAAACTGAGTCCTATCCATGCAAAATGTGGAGGTCTGACCTGCCACTGTACTTATTTTGTACATATAGAGAACATCAATTACTAAAGCTATCTATCAAGCATATTTCTCACATGAGCACTAAAATAACATTCCTGGAAATTATTTCCAAGTTTGAGGCTATAACCCTTTTTTCAGAGGAAAATATCTTTAGCAAGCTGCATTGTTTCAAAATTTGGAGATTTGATGCATTAGAGATCTCTCAAAACAGTGCAGCATCTTAAACCAGCAGGGCATGGTATTGATCATATTGTTCCAATATTGTATTTAAGAAAACAAATGAAATCTCATGTATTAGAAAAATAATTTCAACCAAAAGCTTTTAATTTAAATGTACTTGTAAAATAAATAGAAAAGGGGTCAGTGAATCCAGAGCCATGACTAAGGACCTCTTAGGTTTTGGGTGATACTGTGGAATACGCTAGAATCCTGGTGTCATAAATATAAAGGGAAGGGTAACCACCTTTCTGTATACAGCGCTATAAAATCCCTCCTGGCCAGAGGCAACATCCTGTTACCTGTGAAGGGTTAAGAAGCTCAGCGAACCTGGCTGGCACCTGACCCAAAGGACCGATAAGGGGACAAGATACTTTCAAATCTTGGGGGAAGGAAGGCTTTTGTTTTGAGCTCTTTGTTTACATTTTCGTCCTCTCTTGGGATTGAGAGAGGCCAGACAGAGAATGAAAATGTAAACAAAGAGCTCAAAACAAAAGCCTTCCTTCCCCCAAAATTTGGAAGTATCTTGTCCCCTTATTAGTCCTTTGGGTCAGGTGCCCGCCAGGTTAGCTGAGCTTCTTAACCCTTCACAGGTAGCAGGATGTTGCCTCTGGCCAGGAGGGATTTTATAGCGCTGCATACAGAAAGGTGGTTACCCTTCCCTTTATATTTATGACACCTGGAAAATTGATACTGCACACCAAGCAACTCAATTTTGTGTCACATTTTCGACAGTGGTCCCTATTAAAGAGACGACGTTTACCCAAAAAGGCATCTGGGTAGACTGTCATCTCTTTGGGGAAGAGACTCTCTCTTGTGTGCGTACACAGTGCCTGGCATATGAGTCCCTTTCTCCTGCCCTTTGTCCGATACTTCCCTGTTTCGCAGGGGTGGGGGAGGATAAATTCATTCATAACTGTAAGATGATCAGATACTGCAGCAATGGGAGCTCTGGAAGTACCTAGATAGGTTATTACTTATTTGTATTACCATAGTGTTTGCAGGCCCCAAGGGATATTAGGGCCCCATTGTGCTTGCTGCCGTATATATATGATGAGATGGTTTTTGCACTGAAGCTATTACAATCTAAATAGACTAGACAGGCAAATGCACAGAGTGAGTCTCATTTTCCAGATGGAGGTAAAATGAAGCATGAAGTTATTAAGGTGGGAGTTTCAAATGAACCTAAGAGAGTTAGGCACCCAAATCTCTGAAACTCCCTTTGAAATCCTTCCCTAAATGACTTGACCAAAATCACATGAGAATTATATGGCAGAGTCCCCTACTGAACCCAGATCTCCCAATCACAGTCAAGTGCCGTACCACCTTTCCTCTTGATAGATAGTTAAATAGTGAATTCTGTCTAACTTTGCCAATTTTCAATGATTAATTCCTTTGACACATCTATTTTGTCCAATTTCAATAAACATCTTTAAGGGTGACTGCTTTAAATGCTTATTAAGATTTGATTTCCTCCAGCAAAGGTTGGAAACCTGCACTGTATTAGCAGTGCTTACTACAGGTCTCTCCGTTTTCTGAAGCTGCCGTTTTTTGTACCCTTGCAACTTTATAAGAATGTTCTGCTCCTGATCCCAACAGTGAAACCAGAATGTATAAATATTTCAGACACATTACATGAGCCTTGTTGTCCCAACCAGCAGACCCTTTCTGCTCTAAAGAGGCACTGGGATCCATCAATGGTACGAGCTTTTCTTCCGGTGTGATAGGAAGAGATTGCATTGCATTGTGTTACATTGTAGTAACATTTTCCAGCTGAATGTGCTCCACACCTGTACCGTAGAAAAAGTATAAAGGTAACCATGTCAACCATTGTCTGGTTGGCAACCAGCTCTTTGAACTACGGACATGCGCCTGACCTCCTATTACCTAGCTAGTTTGTTTATAACTGGTTTCTGAGGGCTATGTGACACTTATTATAGCTACAAGTATCATGTCTCCATTGGAGCCAGTGCAAAAGTTTTAAGGTTCTAGTGCCATGTAACTTTTTGGTCACTTTTTCTGTTTTGCTGTAAGTTTATTTATTTTATCCAAGGGTAAGTAAGAGGGAGGGGGAAAGAGGTAGTTACCAGGGAAACTAATGGACACTTAAATAATCCTCTCATGTTTCCACTTACATGAGAAGGAGCAGACAGAGGCCAAAATATTAGTAGATATTGTTGTTTGAATTGCAGTACCCCGTAGGAACTCCAATCAAGGACCAGGGCCCCGTGGTGTTAGGTGCCGTACAAACACAGAACTAAAAGACAGTCTCTGCCCCAAAGATGATGATATCATTAGCATTGAATTACAGTTCCTCCTTGAAGCCACCTCTGAAATCAAAGCTCTGTTGTCCTAGGCACTGTATTACACGTTGTTAGAGACAATCGCCATCCAAACAATTTACAGTGCCTTATAGAACATCCTATTGAATTCAGTTAGTTCAACAATTCAGTTAATTCTGCTCTATGAACGGGATGGGGAGACGAGAGACCTGGGTTCTAGTAATAGCTCCGCTCTAAGCTCACTAGCCAATTTTTGACAAATCGCTTCATTTTTCTGTGCCTTAGCATCACCCTGTGTAAAGTGGGGATGCAGCACTTTGATGGGTTTGTAAGTGTTTATTAACTCACCGAGCCATCTTGGGCAAGTCCTTTGACCGCTGTTGATCCGTCTGCAAATTGAGGATGAAGATATTTAATTGTCTTACAGGGGTGGGTTTGCGAGGCTTAACTGATGAATAATTGCAAAAGCACTTAAGCTCCTTGGATAAAAGGTGCTGTACAAGGGCAAAGTATTGTCATTTATTTAGTCTTGTTGGAAATATATACCATTATTTAACTTCGTGGGCACTCTGGTACAACCTATAGAGAGAGTGCATGCTTTATAGAATTTTGCAAAATCCTAGCACAATGTTTTTGGGTAGGAATTTGACTAGAGTATTCCCTACTTACGTTCTGGATATTAGCTACTACCACACTTGAACTTTCGAAAACTGTCTGATGTTTGTTGGCCTTGTGTTTTTATTTATATTTTTATACACTGGAATCCACCTGGCACAACAAAAAGATGACAGAGCTGGGTGTTTTTTTCTGATTCTCTGCTCAGCACTGCAATGCTGCGATTATTTTTTGTTGTTGTTGAAGCAGCACTGAGAGGCCTCATTGTGCTAGGCACTGTACAGTCCAAAAAGACAAGACAAAATATGTAAGTGAAACAGAGAAGTGAATTGAGTTTCCCAAGACCCAACAGCAGGTCAGTGGCAGAAATAAGAACAGAATCTAGGTTTCCTAGATTCTAGACCCATGCCCTATCCATGGGACCATACTATTCCTCACACTGCACTGGCTCTGGTATGAGTTAAAACAGACTGAGGACTGCCCTAAATTACGATGGCTGATAATTGACTCCAGGGAGGAAATTGCCAAATCACACTCTAGTAATGGCTGCCCTTAATATGCCTCCCGTGCTGGGCCTGCAAGAGATGGTGGCATAGAAGTTATCTCCATGTCCACAGAGGATTCTGCTCTGCCAGGGAAATCTACAACTGGTTAGATGTGGTAGCTTCTGCTTGTTTTGTAGGGCAGGGAATCTGCCCCCTAATTATGTTTTCATCTCTACCTCTTTGTCCTTTCACATTTACCATAATCCAACACTGTTTTTAGGATTTACCCCATTGGATGCAGCGGGAGGACGGTAGCTACAATTTGCCTAGCCTTCGCCTTAAAAGGACCCAGATGAGGCAAGCTGAACGCATTGTTCTCCTATATAAGATCACGAATTTACCTGCCTATTGTATGAACCTGGTACATGTTCATCTTACCCGACACGTCCCCTTCCTTTGTATTACCGCACAGAAGGCATATTAAGTGTAATTTGTAGCTATACAGGTAACAAAGTAATTCTGAATTGTTTCATGCATCAATTCACCCATGTGCAGGGCTTGGTTTATCATTTAGCTATTGCAATGTGCAATAATCCCGTGAACCAATTTTGCTACTAATTGGACCAGGCTATTATATACAATTCAGAAGGATGTTCAGAAACAGCCTGTACCTTACACTCGTCCCTTTGTACACAGTGCAAATCATAAAGATAAATTGGCTCCCTTGGATTCACTATTTGTCTTTTGTGAACTCCTCGCTTCACCCATTTACTGATCCTTTAAATCTCTTGTTTTCTCCTACATGGTGAAATTCCAGACCTGGTTCTAACTTACTCCATTCCTGTTTGTGGGGGAGGTATCTTTTAATCACCTTTGCATCTCTGTATTCTGGGGTCATCCAGGGTTCCATCCAGTGCCTGGTGTAAGATAGAGCAGCCTCAGTGCTTCTGTGGCTTTGCTTTGCTCTCTGGGGAGCCCCTTGGGAAACAAAGAAGGGTCATAGTGCAGTGCATTCTAAGCACACCCCTGATCTTTCCCCTCCATCCTGGGCTGGGAGCAGAAATGGTGTAGAGCCCTTACACCAGCTCAACGTTGACTGGAGAAAGAAAAGGAGGACTTGTGGCACCTTAGAGACTAACAAATTTATTTGAGCATAAGCTTCCGTGAGCTACAACTCACTTCATCAGATGCATTCAGTGGACAGGAGAGACCCTCTATGCAGGGGTTATTCTCCACAGGCTATTTATGACCATTTTATGTTTCCAAAGTAGGAGATAGGGGCTTTAGTGTAACTGAGAATCAGGCCCACTGTTCTCTCATATTCCTCTAGCTGCAGTACATTGCTGTTATTGTAGGGTTGTTCTCTGCACCCTGCTCCATTCTCAGGTTCATCATTGGCCTTGAGTCATGTTCCAATTTTGGGGGGTACCTTCTAGCATTCAGCAGCAGGATAGGCAGTCTTAAGGGGTTCGCTGCATCCTCAGGGCTACAGTAGCAGCCACTCCATGACCTGGAGAGAGAAAAGGATTCTGTACCCCAGCATTCCACAGATATCACCAGCACATAGCCGGTCAATCTGGGCTGTACACCGATTCCTAGGATTCAGGCCAGAGATTTGGCAGGTTTCCTCCCCTTTTTTTTTTTTATCCCTCAGTGGAATGCGAACATTGTGTTGCACCTGGGATGAAGCACCATCGGACTTGTTAAATGGACATCCTTCCTTGGTGCTCAGCTGTGAAAGCTCTGCTTCAAGACTCAGAATCTTGAAGATGCAGAGAGAAAATATAGATACTTGCTTAGCATATGTCTTAATACGCGGCAACTAGCAATAGACAAACCCCTGGTTCAGAAGTTCAGAGGGTCAGCTTGAATATTTTTTGCCAAGGGCAAAAAATGCATCAGAACCGGGAGAAAGGATGGTCATGTGGTTAAGGTACTGATTGGAACTCAGGCAATCTGGGTTTAGTCCCTGGCTCTGCCAGCGAATTCCTGTGTGAACTTGGGGATGTCATTTAGAGCCAGATTTTTAACAGAGCTCAGTCCCCACTTTGCTCAGCTCGTCGGAAAATCTGGCCCTCAATCTGTGCATCAGATTGAGCAAATCCTAGATTTCCTGCTTGTTTGCTGTATTCCTTTCTCCCACCCATTCGTCTGTGCTTTCTATTTAGCTCGTCAGCATTTCTGGGCAAGGACTGTCTCTCACTAAACATGTGAGCATTGCCTAGTGCAACAGAACCTCCGTTTGGTTTCCGGCCTCCAGGCCCTACAATAAGAACAATAGATTTGGGTTGAGAGGGATTATTTATTTTCCATTTTTCCCCCCAGTCTGTTACACCTTCCTAGTTAGAGACCTGGTTGTGATATTGCCTTGATCTTACAGATGAACTCGACATTGAGCATTTGTTCTAGGTGGCTGTAACTAGTATAAACCTGACAAAGGGAGAGACCCCTTGCAGAAGGTTAACAACAGCTGTGGCCTCCTGTTCCACCACTCCAGTGACGCACCAAACTAATACAACACACACACAGGAAGTTGAATTGCTTAGCCTCCTTGCTGATCCCTTTTGACACCCAAGGGTTACCTTTCCCAAACAGAACAAATTTGAAAAATAGCAAAGTAGCTGGAGACTATTCGGTTCATGCCTGACTAGTTTAGAGGCTGGGCAAGCATAGTGTCCCACGTCCACGTGTGCTGCAGACATTTCCAACAGCAGCTTGTTGTGTTTTCAGTGCCTGCAGGGCTCACAGGACAGGTTTCATTTCTTCTGCAGTATCCTTTCAGCCTAGTCCTTTTCATGTACTATCCATCACTGTTGCTGAGCTCAAGCACAATAATGGTCTAAGCATCCAGCAGCTGCTTTGCATATAAATGTATTAATGTTGATTGTGTTAAAAGAGCTGTGAGGGTTTGTTTGTTTTTTGCTAGGTTTACATAAAATCTCATCATCCACATAGTGTAATGAGCCAGCACGCTGTGCACCACTTCACCCTGCTGGATAGGATCAGAACCGCTGAACTTCATGTCCAAGGTCCTATACTTTAGGGTGACCAGATGTCCCTGAAAATTTCCTGATTTTCAAAGCGGGTCTCGGTCTCCTAGGCAGGTTTACACAATATAGTCAATTTTCCATTTTTTATGAGCAAAACAGATGGAGCATTCATTACAATTCCCTTATGACTTTGAAAAAGATCTGGGAGCCAGGAGACCATCAGTTAAAGACTCACCTCTTTGAGAGACCATTGTTAAATTCTTCGTGTACTCCTTATTACTGAAGGACACATATCCCTCCCCTGGCTGGCAATCAATTATTGATCTCCCCGTTTTACAGTAAGTAAAGTTAAGTAAGTAAGTAACATGGTCACTTCTGGCAGAGAACAGAACACAAGCCTTTGCTTTCACAGATCCCAGTCTCCTGTCGTTAACCACACCGCCTTTCAGAATGAATGTGCCAAATATATGTTCCATACAGCTAGCTTCCTACTGGGCCTTTTCTTTAGCTCCAGTGGTAGAGGATCTTGTGCGCTTGGTGTAAGATCTGAGTTATGTCCCCGATGTCTGCTTTAAGGTCTGAGTGTCTGTGGTGTGCCGCGTCATCAGATAGTGCTGTGTATTTGTTACAATAGGGAAAGAAGGTAATAAGGTTGTTATGGTTCATAGCCAGTAAGCAGATAGTCTGACTCTGATCCTCCTGATGACGATACTGATCTCTTTTGTGATCGTTTTCTTACTTATCAGTAATCACAATTCACAAAGGATAAAATTCACCCCTTTTGCAGAAGGCCAGCGCCACAGTTAAGACCTTGAATGATTCATGGGCTTCTGTTTGCCCTCTGCCCAGGGGTGCTGTCCCCTGCCCTAAGTGTGGCCAGCAAGGCAGTAACCAAGCCAGGAATAGAACCTAGAAGTTTTTATTCAAAATCGCCCGTTCCAAGCACCAGACTGCATTCCCTGTAACGTGTCTCTTTAGATATGGTGCAAGCCACCTGCATATATATCTATAATAATGAAAGGAAAATAAGTTATCCTTCCAGAGACATTGTCAGGCTTAAATCATCCCTACCAGGAGGAGGTGAGGAGGAGCGTAAAACATACCAGAGAAAAAGAACCTAATTATCTGGTACATCTAGTATATAATTGGCCAGATTCTCTGGTCCGCTCTGCTGAGGTAGAGAAAAGGGACTGGAGATGGCCCATAACTCTCCTGGTCTGGAGGTGTCCCAGGAGGTCTAGAGTCAACATAGCCACTCCATCCCAGCAATGCTGAGCACAGGTGATGGGGAAGGCTGGGGAAGAGGAGTGGGCTAGAAGCCCATGTGCTCTGGCTATCCCTACCTGGCAGATGGTCACTAGGGGAATGTTTTCAAATGGCACTAGTTAGAGCAACCTCCAGGCTGCTCTAACTTGCATTAGGGCTGGGGCAGAGAATCAGGCAGCCCCAGCCAGCTCCCTCACAGCCCTCGGCCATCTCTGCTGAGCTGAATGAGCTCAGAAAATCTATATCTATATGTCTGACCTATATTTGGCGGTGTAGTTTAGGCCCCGATCCTACATAGTGCCATGGCAAGGCTGACTGCTAAACTTGCCCAGAACCCTATTGGCTTCAAAGGGGGTCTCCTCAGGTGCAGTAGTTGGCTCCCATGCTACACAATGCACTACCGGGGCTTTAGACTGTATCTCAATGGGGCAGGATCTAAGTCTTTTTAAAGTGCCATGTAAACTGCGGTTGCTCAATAAGCATTTTTATTCCTTTTGCTTTGATAGAGTAACTTAATGGGTATGCTCAAGGTTCTTTTGCTTCAAAGATAACTAAGCTGAGAATATTTTCTGACCGATCTTTCTTTCAATTTTCGTGAGGATTTTGAGTGTCTTTCCTGTTGATTTCCCTACATATTGTAAAACTTGCCTGGAGGAAGGAAAAAGTCATTTGTTTTCTGGAGAGTATTAAAAAAGCAATGCTATCGTTGTGAAATATCCCTGCCTGCAATGCTGGACAATCTTGCATTAATTTTCTGCGTGTTTGATCTCTGATATCCACAGTGTCTATAGAACATGAATAAGGCATGAACCGAAGTTTTTTTTATCAGTTTTCTAATATTGTTTCCTATATGGTTTTTTCCCCTTTGTTTTGCTTGACTGCCATTTTTGTAATCTGTTCAAAGGCAATAAGAAGCCACTATTACAGACATCCATTTTAAGCGGGATGCTCAGTTTCGGAGAAAATCCTGGTCCCATTAAAGTCTAGGGGAGTTTTCCTAATACTTTGTATTTCTAAAGCACTTTATGAACCTTAATTAAAACTCACAGCACTCCTAGATAGTGCCTAATTACCACACTAATGGGCTTATTAAAATACTTGGGTAGGTTAGTAGTGCTATCTATTCATTGCTGGATAAATAGAGACAAAGACTGATGAAGTAATTTCCAAAGTTCAGGCATACTGTCTGTACAGAAGATAAGAATAGAACTTAGGCGTATTGATTTCCCATTGCCTACTCTAACCTCTAGACCAGCGGTTCCCAAACTTTAACAACCTGTGAACCCCTTTCACTAAAATGTCAAGTCTCGCGCCCCCCCTCCAAAAATGAATATTTCCAGGGATTTTCTCCTTTACCTGAGTATAAATTATAAAAGCAGTGATCTTGGAAATACAATTTTTTTATGACATGCTTATTACACACTACTTATTAATGATCATTTATCATTACAGTATTTTTATTACATTATGAAAACGGCAACACTCTTCCAAAATCTCACTTTTGTAGCTTGTATCACTTTGAATAAGCCTGTTACATGACAAGGCTCCTGTTTCATCAAGGAGTAAAACAGCATGAAGGTATTTAAGAAGCCAACTCAATGAGCTCCTCCTACACAACCATTCAGGTCTTGAGCAGTCCAGGGGCAAACAACACACGTTACAACAAAGCTTAAACTTTTTCTTCATAATAATTTTTAAAAGAATACTAGCTGCCTATTTAATTTTAAAAACAGCAAAAAATATCCACCTCCCTTTCCATTCTTATAAGGAGTCTTGAAGTTTAAAATCTCCTCAGTGTGATAGATATGCTTGCTTTGATCTGCTTAGCTCTTGAAAGTCCAGGGGCTCCGTGCTGCTGGCCCCATGCTGCCCGGGGTCCCTAGGGACAATTCTGTCCGCCATTAAGGAATTTTTTTCCGAGAACCCCCTGTAACATTTCGCGAACCCCGGTTTGGGAGCCACTGCTCTAGACTACACTATCTTCCAGGACCAAGAAAAGAACCCTGGAGTTCTGATTCTGAGCTCTTTGCTGTCTCTACTGGACCATGCCCCCCCTGTAAAGTGAGCAATAGATTCCAGGAGTCCTGATTCCCAGCCCCCAGCTCTAACAATTCAACAATACTCCCGCCCAGGGTCAGGAATCGGACCCAGGAGTCCTGATGCTCTGCTCTCTCCAATAGACCACACTCCCACCCACAGCCAGAAATTGTGACTCCCACTCCCTAGCTCTACACTCCTTGCCGGAGCCAGGAATAGAAGCCAGGAGTCCTGTCTCCCAGTGATCTATTCTAACCACTAGACCCCACGCTCCCTTCCCTGTTATTTGACTCTGCAATTTCCCATCCTTTTCAGTGAAGCTGGTGATTCTATAAACCCTCACCACCAACGTGAGTCATATAGACCGGTACTTTTTGGAAACCGCGGGGTTGCAGTCTCCTCTCAGCGTGGGCACACAGCTCCCTTTAGTGCTAATGAGAGTGACGTATGAACGTCAAGAGGGAAAGCTATCCCTTATGGTGTCGGATTAACGTGCTTTTCAATATGTTTGTGCGCCCGTGCACGCTGATTTCACTGCTAGGAGCAAGCGGAGGCAATTAAGCTCTTGTAATTTCTCATGAACAGAGTCCCGCTGAGGCATGAAGGCCTAGAGGAGGTCCCTCCTGCATGCAGGAAGGACGCGAACATGATTTGTAGTGCCTGTAGTTTCTTTATTCTCCCTCATCAGAAAGAGCCCGTCCCAGAGGAACTTGGCATATAAAAAAGTCTCTCCGAGAAAAAACAACAACAAAAAACAACAAATCCTTGAACTCTTGCTTAGTTTACAGTGTCATTTCCCCCCTTTAACTTATGAATTTCTTGACTGGAAGCTTCAGAGTCTAGACCCCTTTGTTGATCCACAGACCATGTGAAGCAGTATAAGGAGACAGTTGAGTTTGCATGGCTCGGTCTGTACTAAGGAGGTTTGCAGTGGTGCCACTTTGCAGTGAATGTGATGGTGGCGGATGGGCTTTGTGATGTGCACACCATTCCTGTAGGGACTGGATGGAGAGCCATTAACCTCTTTTTCCATATAGAATGCCAAAGCTGCATCATGTTGGGATGTCCAACTTGAGACACGTTGAAGGAGTCGATTTATTTTTGAAGTCCCCAGCAGCCACCCTCTGTAAAATCAGGAGTCTCAAGGTGAGCACCCAAAACTTGAACCTTGCATCCCAAGTCACAACCCAAAATCTTGGTCACTGTAGCTACTTTGCTCACTGCTGACTGGGACGGGGTTGGAACCTGAGGTGAAAGGCTCTGTGTCTGGTTATCTGTTGTGATGCTGCTTCTTGGTTTCAAAAAATGTGTTAGATTCATTAGCACGGTTCGATTAATTAATGCTAGTTGTTGGGGCAATTTTATGGGCAACTATTTACTCAGATCAGCTGAGACCCATCAACTCATTTCATAGAAGCCACATAGCAGCCCTTGCTGTTTGATCAGCCTATGCTCAGGTTAGATTCAAACCAGTATTGTGTAGAAGGAAAACCTTACCTCTTTTGTTAACAACTCCTCTAAGTCACCCAGTCCTCCCTTTCCTGTAATATTTTGAATCTCTAGACAAAAGTTGTCATGGTCTCGGAGTTATACCTATCCCGATCTTGGGGACAGAATGTTGTGCATTCTTAGTCACATTTGCAACTTTAAGAATTCTTTTTTTATTTTTTTGGTCTCTCCATGTGCAGATTCCTTGTCCAACTTTAAAAGAGTATTTAAAACTTTTAAAGAAACCATCAATTTCTGGGTAGTTCTCCTGCATGCTATAAATTCTGAGCATATCTAATGGAAAGCCAGTATTTAACACTAGACAAAGACTTATTTCACTCATTCTCCAATGCCTTCATTTGTCACTGTGGCAGCAACATTATCAAATGTTCATATTAAAGACTGTACATATTTATTGTGAGTAATGGATGGAACAGGTTGCCATCTTTATGATCACTGCACGAAAAAAACAACTCTACCTTTTCCCTTATTGTCATAATTCTTCCTCGACAGAAGCGATGTGCTTGTTTTTTCAAATGCCATCTTTCACAGAGGCTCCACTTCAGCTACCAGTCTCTGCTTAATGTCATTTCCAATATGAAAACATAGGGCTAGCAGCAGTTCTGTGCTGAAATCTGGGGAGAGCCAGTTAAAGCTACCTGATTCTCAAGATGTTCCAGCTGTGGCATAAATTAGAGCAGCATAGGGGCTGCTTTAATTTATAAGAATTGGCTATGGACCATACTCCAGCTGTGAGCTGGCAGAAAGGAGTTGCAATCCTTCCCATTCGAAACATCACTCTCTCCCTGCTCTTGACACCCTCTCGCTCTCCTGGCAGGCTCTCTGTGTCAGGGTGTTGGGGGGAAGTTGGCACAGGAACTCTCTGCCCCCAACCCTTACCCACTGGGAAGTGCCATCCAGTGGTGGTAGGGGAAGAATTTTCATCCAGCCAGCGGTGGCCAGATCCCAGCCCTTTTGCACCAGAACCAGGAGTGACATTCCCCAGGGTGTAACCTGAACTGCTTGTCCCCTTAACTCTCCAATCTTGGATGCAACCTCTTCAGGCTCTGATCTCTCACAGCCTCTAGCATGCAAAGTCACTCCCAGCTGAGTACATGAATGCTGTGCATAGCCATGTATGAATAGATACAGGGCGACACCTGCATATCCCTCAGTCCCAGCTTTGCCCTCCAGAAATGCACATCTTGTACTGTTCAGTAGCCCACTGGACCGTACAGGCTCATAATTAGTTCATCATTCCAACAAAGAATGAATATGCATCAAACTTGTCTCAAGTGGCAGTTGCCCAAACACTTCAACTCAACACATTGGTGTAGATAAAACAATAAACAAGTTTATTATTAAGGTAATAGTTACGTTTATTAACTAGAGAAAGATAGATTTTAAGTGATAGGGCATATAAGTCAGAGTTGGTTACAAAAGATATAAAAAGATAGATTTACAAGCTAATTCCTAAATGTTACCAAGGCTCATAATCAAAACGGTGTATCTCACCCAAAAGCTTTCTACAGTCTGTACTGGCTGGAAAATCTCCAGGCCAGGACCACTCCCCCGAGTTCAATGGAGTCCCTATGTCTTTCAAACGATCTTGCTGCCAAGAGTAGAGATGGGGAAGGAGAGGTGATGGGGAGGCCATTGTCTCTCTCCTTTTTCTACTCTGACCCTTTGTACTGGAAAAGTATTTGCTGGGTCATGAGGTCAGGCACTTCCATGGCATATGTGAGTGCAACCTGTCCTTCAGGTGAATTGTAAATTTCTTGTTTACAACTCCCCTGCTGGTGACTCTCCAATTAAGCAGATAATGGCCTTTTAGCACCTAGCTGACGTGCCAGCATGCCTCTGTCTTTGAGAAAATTGTCTATTACCCAGAACTACAGCACGTTTCAGTAACAATCATATGGTAAAATCTCCTAGCTCCAAATGCAATGTTGATACACACGTTTTAACAGGACAATGATGCTCAGCAGATTGAGTTTTCAAATGTTACCTCACAAGGCATACTTTGTACAAAATATATCGTAACCATATAAAAGTGGTGAACATGGGGTCCAGGGTATCACACCAGGTCAGAGATGCTGGCCCATATTCTATTTAGCAGACCAATGTTCACGTAAAGGATCTCCCTGTTCCCTGAGTAGCCCCATGTAGATCATGTTCCATCTCTCCCATATGCAATATGGGGGTACGCTCGACTCTGGGAATAACCATCAGATGGGAGGGGAAAGGTTATGACTTCCCATATGTTTTTTTGCTGAAATTGTGAGGGAGGTAGGATATACATATGGATGCAAGTTGCATCAGACTAACTACTAGCAGTGCTGGGATTTTCTGGTTCAACCACTGCAGTAGTCTTTACAGACACACCATTGTAGGCCAGGCAGTCTATTCAGTCTCACCATAGACAAGCTGGGAGGAATCTACCTCCCGTTGGGACCTCTGGGCATGCTCAATGCCAGGTCTGAGACTCTCCCCAAAAGATTGATTGCCCTCAGGGCTGGCCTTGCCATTAGGTGAACTGAGGTGGCCGCCTCAGGTGCCAGACTGTGGGGGGCACCATTAGGACCCAGAGTGTAGAAACTTGTGTCTGCTGCAGGTGCATATGTATTCTCTCTGCTCCAGATGCACAGAGATGGGGGAGTGCTGTGCTGGAGGAAGGAGGGCACGAGAGACATAACAGGCAGCAGGAGAAAAGATGAGAGGGAATAACAGAAAGCAGAAGGAGCTGCAGGGAGAGAGAGGAGGAGGAGCCTCTTATGTACCTCTCTATCACCCCAAGGATCCTGGATTGATTAACACCAGCTTCTCAGGGAGCTTCTGGTTTCCTGCTGCTTCCCTGAACACACTTGAGGAGAACAGGCACTCAACTGAAGTAGTAGGAGCCAGTTAGGCCCTTAAGATGCTGATATCTTCCCTCACTCAGGCCCTGCTACCAGCCTGCTTATTTGTCTCAACTGAGTGTTGAGAGCCACTATAGCTGGCACAGAACAGCAGTCATGAGTGAAAGAAGAAAACGCCCCTCTGGGCCAGCATTCAGAAAAAGAAAGAAAGCAAAGGAAGCTTTTCTATCTAAGCAGGAAGGAGCTCTCCTGAGATACATAGACACAAATGTTCACAGTGAGCCTTCTGGCCCCAGTGAGGATGTGAGTGGTGAGGAGAGGCCTGATCTTCCAGTTAGTCAGAGTGCAGGTGACCTGGCAGCTACTGCAGCATCCATATCTCTATCTCAAATGGATGTAACCATGCACATTCCTGAAGAAAAGTGTAGATCAGAGAAGGGTGTTGTGGAGCTGCAAGAAACAGCTGCTATGGAGTTTAGTTCCTTAAGTCTAGATGATCCAGGACTGTGGACCCCTTGAGCAGTAGCCTGAGGGACTTCCTTGTACTGCATGGGCCACAGCAAGTGAAAAACTTTGTGTTCCCCAAAGACAATGAAAATAGAAGTTTCTATCCAACACATTACGGGCATGAAATCCCCAATAGTGACAAAGTGGAGAGGCCATGGCTTATGTACTCAAAAACCCGGAATGCTGCATACTGTTTTTGTTGCAAACTCTTCCAGTCTAATGTTCCAGCCACATTGGGTTCTACAGGAACAAAGGACTGGCAGAATCTGGCATGCCACGAGAAGGCAGCAAATCACCAGAGAGCATTCCATAGGTGGAAAGAGCTTGAGATGAGACTAAGGTTAAAGGCTACCCTAGATGATCAGCATCAAGAGAAGATTGCATCAGAGTCTCTTTCCTGGCAAAATGTTCTGAAAAGCCTCGTTGCCATTGTGAGAATGCTTGCTACCCAAAACCTAGCACTGTGTGGCACTTCAGATCAGCCGTACGTGCCAAGCAATGGAAAATTCCTTAAAATTGTGGAGCTGATGGCTGAGTTTGATGCTGTACTCCAGGAGCATCTAAGAAGAGTCACCACCCAAGAAATGTACACACACCACTACCTTGGAAAAACCATTCAAAATGAGATCATACATTTACTGGCAACAAAAGTCAAGCAGAAGATTGTGGCAGATCTGAAGTCAGCAAGATATTACTCTGTTATTCTGGACTGCACACCTGACATCAGCCATATGGAACAAATGATTTTAATGGTGTGTTTTGTAACAACACCAGAACCTAGTGAAAATGTCCCTGCAGTGGTGACTGTCAGAGAGCATTTTCCAGAATTTATTGACATTGATGATACTACAGGAGCTGGTATGACAAATGTGCTTCTTAAAAAGCTGGAAGATACGGGATTTGTGATAGCTGACATGAGAGGTGCCAACAGGAGAGGAAAGAACAGAGGAGTGCAGACGCAGATCCAAGAGTTAAACCCTTGAGCTTTTTTTGTCCCATGCAGTTCTCATTTATTGAACTTGGTGGCCAGTGATGCAGCATCAGCTTCTAGTGAGACTGCTGAATTTTTTAATGTAATTCAAAGCATCAATGTATTTTTCTCTGCATCAACTCATCAATGGCAAATTTTGAAGCAACATCTGGGAACATCTTCTCTGACACTGAAACCACTGAGTGCCACACGATGGGAAAGTCGAGTGGAGGCGATAAAGCCTATCAAACACCAAATTGGGAAGATAGATGATGCCATAGTTGCCATTATGGAGGATAATGCTGTGACAGGAACTGTTCATGGGAGAACAGTGGCAGAGGGAAATGGAATCACCAGAAACATACATAAGTTCAAATTTCTGTGTGGCTTAGTGTTGTGGCATGACATAGTGTTTGAAATAAATGGTGTAAGCAAGAGACTCCAAGGTGTTGACCTTGAGATATCTGGAGCAATGGAACAACTGGACAGAGCAAAGTCATACCTACAGTTTTACCGGTCAGATGAGGGATTTCAAAATGTTCTGAAGAGTGCACAGAAGTTGGCAGAGGAACTTCACACTGAAGCTATTTTCCCACCCATTCAAGAATACAAGAGTCACTGAAGAAAAAGACATTTTGATTACGGGGCACGGGATAATCCCAGAAGAGACCCCAAACAACAATTCAAAGTTGAATTCTTTAACCAGGTGCTAGATTGTGCAATACAGTCAGTTGAAGAACGTTTCATGCAGCTCAAGGAACACAGCAGTATATTTGGGATGTTGTATGATATTCCAAAACTCCTCACTATACCTGAAGAAGACCTACACCAGCAATGCAGGGCACTAGAGACAGTGTTGACACATGATGACATGAGCGATATTGATGCGAGTGATTTAGGTGATGAACTGAAAGCCCTTTCAAGATACATTTCAGCAGGATCAACTCCAAAGGCTGTTCTGGAATATATGTGCACAAATAAGATGACCACCCTCTCTCCAAATGCTTTTGTTGCTCTGCGCATACTTCGAACGCTTCCGGTAACAGCTGCCAGTGGAGAACGCAGCTTCTCCAAGCTGAAGTTATCAAAACACATCTGCGCTGCACAATGACACAGGAGAGGCTGGTCGGCCTTGCAACCATCTCAATAGATCATGAGCTGGCCCAGCTGGTGGACCTTCAGGAAGCAGTTAAAATCTTTGCAACCAAGAAGGCACGGAAAGCACCACTTTGATTATTCAAACAGATAAAAATGCCAGTGTTTACTGTGCAGACAAGAAAAGTTACATTTGCTGTTCAGGCGTTTGAAAGTGAAGTGTTACTTAAAATTTTTGAACAAGGCATTTTAAGTTGTTTGTTCTCCTTTATTGGGGTAGGCAGCAGAGCAGTACCATGAGAGGAGTAGAACAGGAAGAAGGCAGAATTGAGACCTTTCAAAGTTTTGGCCCAAGCGAGCGGGTATGGGGGTGTCATTTGAGCTCCCCGCCTCAGGCGGGCCAGCCCTGATTGCCCTATAGGGCAGTGTAGCTGGGCAGAGTAAAGACCATATCTCTGTCAATGAGGAGGGTTGGGTGGCCCATATGGTTCGCTCACAGGGGTGGTCATTACCCTTGAAATTATGGGGTGAATCCCCCGGGATGTTCAGTACCTTCTGCAGCTGTAGAGCTGAGATGGACTGTGGAGACGGAAATTTGTTTTGGGCTCTGTTGGCAGCCTTTCTGGGCAAAACTCTATAGTATTTGATGGAGAAGATTAACCTTTCTACAGAATTTTAAATCAACCTGTAGAATTATATAGTAGGGAATATAGTTTTCTTTTAAATTCTATGTAACTTATTCTTCTCTTACACCAATTTTACACCAGTGCAATTCCTTTGAATTTGGTGGAGCTACCTTTGATACACAACACTGCAAAGGAGAGTCCCTCTACTATGGGTGTGACACCCTTACCCCATGTTCACCACTTTTATATAGTGGTTATATTTTGTACAAAGTGTGCCTTGTGAGGTATCATTTGAAAACTCATCGTCTGCTGAATGTTGTCACCTTCCTGAAATGTGTGTAACATCACTGCAGATCAAAGTTAAGAGATTCTACTCTATGATTGTTACTGAAATATTTTGTAAGTCTGGGTAACGCCCACAAACCATTTCAGAGACAAAGACACACTGGCAACCAGACAGGTACCAACAAAGACAAGTGGGCTATCACTTACTTAAACAACCATTCTTCAGCAATGGGGAAGTGTAGACAAAGAATTTACATTTCCTCTCAGAAATGCTTCCGACCTCATGTACACAGGAGACTGTTTGTCTGTACCTCGGTGGGAGGTAATCCTCAAAGAGAGGAAGAGGGTATAAAAAATAAGAGACCGTGACCTTCACCTCACCCCTCTCCTCCTTCCATCTCTCTGCTCATGACGATGACGACAATGACTCTCAAAGAACTGACCAAAAGTGGGGAATGGTCCCAGGCTGGGAAAAGTTGCAGCCTGTGAAATGTATTGCAGCTGTTGGTGAGAAAAACTCCTTTCTCGCATTTAAACTTATTCGCCTTGGTAAGTTTATGAACTAGCTTGCATGTTTATCCTTTTATTCCTTTTGTAACCAGTCCTGACGTATATGCATCTATATTTGTAATCATTTAAAATCTCTGTTTCTTTCGTTAATAAACTTGTTTTATGGTTTTATCTAAGCCAGTGTGTTTTGGTTGAAGAGCTTGAGAATCCCTACTGAGGTCAACAAGCCTGCTGCATAATCATTACCCATTGTTGGAAAGACAAACTATCGATGAGCATGTACTGTCCAGTGGTCTACTGAGCAGGACAAGATGCGCATTTCTGGGAAGCAAGGCTGGGGCTGAGGGATGTGTGGGTCTCTCCCTGTATATAATTCATGGATGGCTGAGCACAGAATTCATTGATTCAGCTGGGAGTGACTTTGCATGCTGGTGTCTGTGAGTGAGCAGATCCTGGAGGGGCTGCTGTTCCTCAGCGAAGCATTTTAAATAGCATGTCAGGCTGGAGAACTAAGGGGACGCAGTAGTCCAACAGTTCAGATTGCGCCCTGGGGAATGTCATAGAGGGATTTTGAAAAAGTGCTTAAAGAGAATTTAGGTACCTAAAGATGCAGATAGATGCTAGGGGATATTCAAAAATGCCTAAGCAGGTTAAGCACGTAAATTCCATTGAAATAAATGTGAGTTAGGCACCTGACCTGCTTAGGAGCTTTTGAAAAAAATTCCATTAGGTGCCGATCTATCTACATCTTTAGGAGCCTAAATACCTTTGAAAATCTGGTCTTTAGGCATGAAAGAGCTCATCAGACAGATTTTCAAAACAGCTCAGGCTCAGTTTAGGCCCCAAAATAAGAGCCAGGTGTGGACAAGTGCTTAGCACCCCGCTGCTCCTATTGCAGCATTTGTGGCCAGATTTTCAAAAGAGCTTAGCAACCAACATGCTGAGCTCTTGACAATCTATCACATATTTAGGTGTAGGAATGGAAACTGAAAATGAGGTACTTTGAAAATTTGGCCCAGGAGTCCTTTGGGACTTGTGGGCCAGATTTTCAAAGGTGTGCGTGTGAGCTCAAGATTCAGATCGGTGCTTAGTGGGATTTTCAAAAGTTCTAGGTACTTAACTCCCATTAGGTGCCCAGGACAGATCATCAAAGTTATTTAGGAACCTAACCTAACATGAAATCAATGGGAGTTAGGTGCCTATGAGGAAATGGGGCCTATGCATTTTTGAAAATTTTACAAGGAGCCTTTCTGCATCTTTAGATGCCTTAATATAATTGAAAATTGAGCCTTGTGACTCTAAGTACAGTTGAAAACATCACCCTTTCATCCCTTTTAAATTTTATAGAACTCTTTCATAAGGGAAATTATACTAGTAATGATAGCAGCAGTATCAATGACTTTCAGAATAAAATAAATATCTGGTTATTCTATCACCTCCTCCACAGTGGAACGTGAAAAATTGCCATTCCTCTCTCATCATACTTCCCAGAAAAAGGTTCTTTTCTTCTAGCAACAGTTACTCCATAAAATAAATATAAAGCAATTTAAAAGAAATACCTTATCCGAGGAACAATAACAGGGTTTAAAAGATTTTCTCTTCTCCAGTAGTTTTCTATAGGGAAACCATTTCACTTACTGATGAAAAGCTGAAATCTGCCCACAGACAGAAGAGTGGGATATTCATGACTTTCCCTCTCATAATTGGGAGTAGTGTGTCCAGTTAAATAATCCAGTGAAAGGTTTGCATTTAAAGGGGCAGGTACTGTTGTGGTCTGGTAGGACAGATACTCCCTTAGTTATCTTCAGAAATGACTCAGTGAAAGAAAGAATAGAATTCCAGGGTGCATATCGTATCCATTAAACTGACAGGCATTCTAACAAGATGACGTTATATGGGGGTAGGGTGACCAGATGTCCCGAATTTATAGGGACAGTCCCGATATTTGGGGCTTTGTCTTATATAGGTGCCAATTACTCCCCACCCCGTCCCGATTTTTCACCCTTGCTATCTGGTCATCCTATATGGGGGCTTGTAACCTGTAATATACTTTTGCAAGGAAGGATGGACAAAATCATAATGGCCTAGTTTTTATATTATAAATAGTTTATGAAAGTATATAACATTATTATTATTTTAATAAATGATTCGTCAATTGTTCAGCAAGCCCATAAGTAGCCTTATAAGCATGGCTTTTAATAATCTATTACACTAATGTGCTTATGACCCTCTCTAACGCATACCACTCATGTCTGTACCAACTGTAACTTAGTTATAGTAGCTTACAACTATAGCTTATAACTATTACCAATTACTATATCTATTAACCATTTATTAACCCTTTATAAAATATAAATAGAAACTAAACATGAAGCGTGACCATGATAATTGATAGTATAGTGCTTTTTATCCTGAATTACTCTCTAGGCTGTCGGTTCTCAACATTTTCCGTACTAAGACACCCTCTCCAGCTGGCTAGGATCCTGCTCTTCCGTTTGAAAATATGAGACGTGAAGGAGTTTTGTGCTACTCTGAAATTTGTGACCCCTGACTCTCATTTGCAGCCTCTACTTTGACCACTTCTTCTCTCGTGCTTTACTGATGAGATGCAATCTAATAAATAGATACAAATATTAATTGTGATTTAAAGCACACGGGAGCTGGTCCTGTAAAGTACGTAATCGGTATCACAATTGCACGTGGAAAGCACTGGTCACTGTGCATGGTGTTTCCAGTCCACAGAGAATGTGAGTCTGTTGCAGTTACACAACCTGTCTCCTTAGCTGAAGCTGTAGCTATTTCTGCATTTGGCCTGAGAGGTCCTTGTTCAATCCTCAGTCCTGGCCGAGATGGCAGCCATAGCACATGCTGTTCACTGTCCTTGTCAGCTCATTTGCATTCGAAAGGTGAAACCTGCAAATTCACTCTGACACTTGCTTATGCGCCAACTTCCTCCCAGCAACTGTATGTGAAAGGTCGCAAGACCTGTGCTCTGGGCCCGTCCAAACGGGACTTGGGAGATGGGAAGGGGCATGATGACCCTGATTTTGCTTCTTGATCCATGAGGACAGATATTTCCATTGATGATGATGCATCAAACAAGAAGCCACATGGGCACAGGGCACCACACGTGCACATCAGCTCATAGGATTTTGACTTATGTGGGGAGAAATGAAGGTGGGGAAAGTAAGTAGAGAGATGGGGACAAAGCAATAAAGCAAAAATAGGCAGAGTACATCAAAAAAGGAAAAAATTTAAAGAAATATAAGGGAAGTAGGTTTGGAGAAAAGGGTGGACAAATTAGCCAACAGGCAAAAGATGGAAAATGAACTTTGATATTCATAAATAAAAGACACATCAGGATCCAGAAGGGAAAGTGGAAAATAAGAAGAGAAAAGGGGGAAAGTCAAGGGAGATAAAGTACTTTATTTAGCAGAAAGTTTGTTTTGTACAGCATTTTAAAGCTGTGGGTTATTAGTGGTTTCCTAGTGCACACCCAACCAAAGATTTTCCCTTTTTGATGGAGACAAGGTGATACCCCCTCCTAAGATTTTGACCCTATACCCTCTCCTCATTTTCCTTGGGAAAGCTGACAGGCACGGACTTGGTGATTCTCTGCCTGACAACTCAGGCCTGTGCTTTCTGTCTCTTTCTCTTTCAATCTCTTTCTGGCTGCACTGTAGGGTCTCTGCTGCAGTTTTGGTTTGTGTATCCTGAGAGCGCCTGGTCTGACCTTGACATCTTTCAGGCAGGGCTCTGCACCATGACTGCACCTTAGTTAGGCCCTATGTGTTCCTTCCTTCCTTGCCTGTGTCCTCTCCTTGTGGAAGCTACATAAGCTGCTGACATGATTTGGTGGGAAGTGAATAAAGGAGGTTAGGAAACAGTTTCTCTCTGGCATGGGAAGGAAAGTGAACATGAAATTGCAGTAAACTGATCAGGGAAGTCACACACCCCCTCATCTTGTCAGATGAACTCTGTTCAGTGCTCCAGGCCTAATCCAGGCTTGTTCTAGACTCGGACAAAGTTCTCTGTAGGATTTTTGAACCTTGGTATACCTAGGGGGACTGTCAGGATTGGTGGCAAAGATTTTGTAGACGAGCAGTTCAAGACTGAAGTTGAGCAGTTTACCTGAGACTTATTCCAAATTCATGCACATCCCCTTGGCTGAGGTATATTCCATGAACAGGGTTTCTCATGAGACTTCTGGCACGTCCTCGTAGAGCTAGTCACAATTTTTCATTTGATTTTTAAAATAAAATGCAGATTTTTTTTTTAAATCCAAATGGGTTTTTCTACAGAAAATGTCAGTAAATTTTGGGAGAGAGGGGGAGAGGGTTAAAAACTATTTTTGTTGTTTTGTTTTGTTTACAGTAACTGAAAATGGGATCTGTGTGTGTATATATGTGTGCACGGGTTTATATAATTTTATATACTATATGTATCATGTGTAGCTCTGCTTTTTGTGTGTATTTGCAAAGGCACAGCTGAAATGTGCCTTACCCTTGGAATGTAAGGTGGTCAGAGATGTGATGGCTCTTAGCAGTTGGCAGACTCAGCAGGAAGTCCAAGGGCTGAAGTCTGGAGACAAAGGGCCTGTTTCAGAGCCCACTGAAATCGATGGAAATCTTTCCATTGACTTCACTGGGCTTTGGATCAAGTCCTAAATCACTCTTTCACCTGTGCTGGACCTTGGGGGTCACAGCTGGAGCACACTGGCAGTGCCATGGAAGCTTGCACCTCTTCTGCGGGTAAAGGCCCTGGCTCTGGAAAACATGAATTCTATTAAGTGTGCTCTGAGGGCTTTTCTACATGAACAATCAGGCCGCACTAAACTGGGAAGCAAACCTACCCTGCACTAGCCTGCTATGCTCTAACTGCCTGTGTGCAGACTGCTGATGCACAGTCACAGTTTGCTGGAGTGCTTTGAGCTAGTGCTCTGTGAAATGGGACTGATTGTTCATGTCAGTGCCCTAGATATACTTCATACTGCCTCAGTGCAGGAGAATGGACTAGCTACCTTATGGCGTCCTGCCAGCCCACATTTGTATAACTCTATTATTCTATACAGTCCCATTTACTTTAATGGGTTTTAAGTATATGCTTAAAATTAAGCACATGCCTAATGCTTCCCTGAATCAGTTCCAAAGCGAGTTTCCAGGGCTTTCAACTCGTCATCTTTCAACAGCATGAAATTCATTAAAATTTCCTATATCAATTATATCTGGCTAATGTATCTAATCAATTTATCTTTTAGGTGAAGCTGTGTATTCCACTAATCCTAAAACTATGACTTTATATCTTGCTTATTATTTTTTACGTTAAATGATATACAGTATAAAATGTGCTCTGAAGTAGATTTAACAGCAGACATATTAATTCAGTAACAAAACTATTGTGTTCAGAGACTAAATATTAGTGCAAATGAGAAAATATTACCTCCATAATTCCAATGTCTGTGTGTTCAGGAATTATGGATACACTTAACTTTAAAGGTTAACTTAATGTTGTTCGTTCAACAAGTACCATTAGATAAATACCTGTTTAGGAAACAGATTAAGTGCAAATTGGGTTTATCTTAACTGCAAAGCGCTATGGTGCAGGCAACCAGAGCACTCACCTGGCTGAGAACTTTCATGCTTTATTTTTGTTTTCTACAGAAGAAAACTCAATGGGATGGTCATTGAGCTATTCCACCTGAGTGAGAGGACCAGGTCTGGGAATATTTTTTTAAAAAGTGTTTATTTTCTAATTTAGGCACATGAGCAAACAGTACTGGAAATTATTAAATTATAGTTCTGCCCATATAATTAACTACAAGACCCAAATTTTCTAAAGTAACTAGTGATTCAGGGTATCTCGATTTTTGGATGTCCAAATTGAGACGCCTTACTGATTTTCAGAAAGGGCATAACTTCCTATCTGTCTTAAGTAACTTATCTTATTCTCAGCAATGTAATATATGCGTGCCTCACAATCTTCAAAAAGAAAAGGAGTACTTGTGGCACCTTAGAGACTAACAAATTTATTTGAGCATAAGCTTTTGTGAGCTAGCTTATGCTCAAATAAATTTGTTAGTCTCTAAGGTGCCACAAGTACTCCTTTTCTTTTTGCGGATACAGACTAACACGGCTGTTAGTCTCAAACCTGTCACAATCTTTAGTGTATGTATCCACACAACACCCCTGTTAGGTAGAAAAGTGCTATTATCCCCTTTTCACAGATGGGGGAACTGATGCACAGAGAGATTAGGTGGCCTGTCCAAGATCACACAGGAAGTCCATGGCAGGGAAGGGACTTGAAGGTGGCCCTCCCAAGTCTACCACCCTGACCATTTTGCAGAATCAAGTTTGGGTAATGTACGAAAAGAGGAAAAGAAAGAGCATGGATTTACTATGTGGATGTGGATATTCAACATGTGGCTATTCAACAAGGTTCATAAGAATGGCCATACTGGGTCAGACGAAAGATCCAGCCAGCCCAGTATCCTGTCTGCCGACAGTGGCCAATGCCAGATGCCCCAGAGGGAGTGAACCTAACAGGTTATGATCAAGTGATCTCTCTCCTGCCATCCAGCTCCACCCTCTGACAAAAAGAGGCTAGGGACACCATTCCTTACCCATCCTGGCTAATAGCCGTTAATGGACTTAACCTCCATGAATTTATCTAGTTCTCTTTTAAACCCTGTTATAGTCCTAGCCTTCACAACCTCCTCAGGCAAGGAGTTCAACAGGTTGACTGTGTACTGTGTGAAGAAGAAATTCCTTTTATTTGTTTTCAACCTGCTGCCCGTTAATTTCATTTGGTGGCCCCTAGTTCTTATATTATGGGAACAAGTAAATAACTTTTCCTTATTCGCTTTCTCCACACCACTCATGATTTTATAGACCTCTATCATATCCCCCCTTAGTCTCCTCTTTTCTAAGCTGAAAAGTCCAAGCCTCTTTAATCTCTCCTCATATGGGACCCATTCCAAACCCCTAATCATTTTAGTTGCCCTTCTCTGCCAGTATATCTTTTTTAAGATGAGGAGACCACATCAGTATGCAGTATTCAAGATGTGGGCATATCATGGATTTATATAAGGGCAATAAGAGATTCTCCGTCTTATTCTCTATCTCTTTTTTTAATGATTCCTAACATCCCGTTTGCTTTTTTGACTGCCGCTGCACACTGCGTGGATGTCGTCAGAGAACTATCCACGAAGACTCCAAGATCTCTTTCCTGATTAGTTGTAGCTAAATTAGCCCCCATCGTATTGTATGTATAGTTGGGGTTATTTTTTCCAATGTGCATTACTTTACATTTATCCACGTTAAATTGCATTTGCCATTTTGTTGCCCAATCACTTAGTTTTGTGAGATCTTTTTGAAGTTCCAAACGTTCTCACCTCGCTGTTCAGCCCTTTCTCCAGATCATTCATGAATAAGTTGAATAGGACTGGTCCTGGGACTGACCCTTGGGGAACACCACTTGGTACCCCTCTCCATTCTGAAAATGTGCCATTTATTCCTACCCTTTGTTCCCTGTTTTTTAACCGGTTCTCAATCCATGAAAGGATCTTCCCTCTTATCTCATGACAACTCAATTTACTTAAGAGCCTTTGGTGAGGGACCTTGTCAAAGGCTTTCTGGAAATCTAAGTACACTATGTCCACTGGATCCCCCTTGTCCACATGTTTGTTGACCCCTTCAAAGAACTCTAGTAGATTAGTAAGACATGATTTCCCTTTACAGAAACCATGTTGACTTTTGCCCGACAATTTATGTTCTTCTATGTGTCTGACATTTTATTCTTAACTATTGTTTCAACTAATTTGCCCGGTACTGACGTTAGACTTACCGGTCTGTAGTTGCTGGGATCGCCTCTAGAGCCCTTTTAAAATATTGGTGTTACATTAGCTGTCTTCCAGTCATTGGGTACAGAGGCTGAGTTAAAAGACAGATTACAAACTATAGTTAATAGTTCCGCAATTTCACATTTGAGTTCTTTCAGAACTCTTGGGTGAATGCCATCAGGTCCCAGTGACTTGTTACTGTTAAGTTTCTCAATTAATTCCAAAACCTCCTCTAATGACACTTCAGTCTATGACAATTCCTCAGATTTGTCTCCTACAAAGGATGGCTCAGGTTTGGGAATCTCCCTAACATCCTCAGCCGTGAAGACTGAAGCAAAGAATTCATTTAGTTTCTCTGCAATGACTTTATTGTCTTTAAGTGCTCCTTTTGTATCTCGATGGTCCAGGGGCACCACTGGTTGTTTAGCAGGCTTCCTGCTTCTGATGTCCTTAAAAACATTTTGTTATTACCTTTTGAGTTTTTGGCTAGCTGTTCTTCAAACTCCTTTTTGGCTTTTCTTGTTACGTTTTTACACTTAATTTGGCAGTGTTTATGCTCCTTTCTATTTACCTCACTAGGATTTGACTTCCACTTTTTAAAATATACCTTTTTATCTCTCACTGCTTCTTTTACATGGCTATTAAGCCACGGTGGCTTTTTTTTCCCCCCTGTGTCTTTTAATTTCCAATCCAAAGCCCACTAAAGCCAATGAAAACACTCTCATTGAGTTCAGTGGGCACCAGATAAGGCCCTAAAACATGGACAAGTGATAGCTGATGAAGGTGAAGATTTAGTTTTGTATTTTTGTGGGCTGTGTGAAAAAACAAACCTTTACTGCAGTGCTCCCTACTTCCTCACATCAGCTCTTACCAAGGGCACCTCCTTATCTAAACATCATTGGGAGTGACTGATTCTTAATTATGTTAATTAACGGCACCCTGCTGTAGAAAGAGTAAGCCCACATTGAATTCTAGCCTTTGAAAGAATTTTCAAATAAGTCTTTTCTCATTAGACCGGTAGCACTAGCATCGTACGCTTTTCATCACAGCACTTTACACGTTAGGTATTTCACTCGCTTGGCAGCTCTCTGAGGTAGGTAAGCAAAACTATTGGCCCAGATTTTACATTCTGTTTTAGCAGTTCTTTGCCAAGGAAAATTCCAGTTCAACAGAGTTATGCCCCCATAAAATCTGTGCAGCTTCCGAATTCTGCCGTCCATTCCTATTCGTCAAAGTTCGACCACATGCTTAAGTGCTTTGTTGGATAGGGGTGAACTTAAATATGTGCTTACATGCTCTGATGAACTGGGGCCCAACTCAGTGGAGAATCAGGCTCACTACTGAGCATTCAAGAGAAAACTGAACAAGCATGAAGCCCTGAGAAACATATGTTTTATGCTGCTCCAGAATTTCATTTGGTGTCAGGTACGCTCAGCTTTGTTCTGCTTATTTTAGTGCAGTTGTTATTCAGCCATGAGGATGTCGAGCCATTAACCTCTCCAATGTTAATTTCACTTTGAAAGGGAAGATTTGCATTCCTAAATTTCTCCCACTGAATCTTTTATGTTAATCCCTCAGATACAGGTTTATGTAAATTTTGCTTGTAATGGAATGTTTGTTTCAAGTGGGCGGCTGTTAAGACAGCAATGTTTAGACCATTTAGTGGGAAGATCTACAGAGGTGAAGACTTCAGAAGTTAATACCAGCTAATTAATACAGCCCATTAGCTGAAAACCTTTCTGAACGCTTAGTGCTTCTAGCATAATACGTTTTTGGCTGATAGAGTCAAAGCTTACTTCGAAGAACAGATAGCACCTCATTCATTGGCTTAATCAACTATTTGCAACACTTCAGGGACTGTATTTGGCCTTATACAAAAACATGTAAAATGAAGTTAGATTGTCCCTTCTGAGTACAAAGATTTACTGAAAAAAAGTTGTCGTCTATAAATCTCAGTGACATCGGAGTATATTTCATTTTAAGGTACATTTATTTCCCTATATTAAATAAACTATCAGTTTAAACAAAAATAAATATTATTGGACAGTACAACTTTTAGAAAAGGAAATAATTCGTTTAGAAAGGATTGCTAACAGATATGTACTGGCGCATGGTCTTGTGACAAATATCTCATCATCTTTCATTCAATGTCTCTGTCTCACGCAGTCTACTGGGCTGGGCTGTCCTAGAGTGTAATAATGAAAGAGTACACTTAGCCAAAGACTGAATGGATATTATGATTCATCATAAAAGAAAAAAGCACTTTCTGTATCTGTTGTACTCCTACCTAAGCAACTGTTTGTCTGCATTACAATTTGCTATGTTCCAAAGCCAAATTTAGAAACTTTTGTAGCCTAAATTGCAGCGATTACTGGCGGCAGAGTGGTACAACAAATAGAACATAGGCCTAGCGGCTAGGATATAAAAATTTTGTTCTTGCCTTTGTCATCGATTTCCTCTCAAATATCCGCTCTGTGCCTCAGTTTACTCACCTGCCCAGTGAGACTAACATCATATTTGTCTTCCTTTGTAAAGGGCTCTGAAATCCTCAGATGCAAAGTGTTGTAGAAATGTTAGGTACTATTGTGTTTATTACAGTATTTATAGTAACCTGTTTTTGCGCTCTGAATGATTAAATTGTAGTTTATTATTTGTTTTGCAGTAGCAATCTAGAGGCCTGTAACCAGGGTGCTGAGTCAGAAGCTGACTCAGCACTGTCACTCAAATCCCTAGCAATATAGGTTAATTGGGGCCTAATTAGAGAATCAATTAACAAGTGGAGCTACAGCTGAAGTGCTAATTAGAGGGGGAGGCAACCCCAGGAGCTGGGAACAGATGAACGGAAAGGAAGGAAGCCCTGGAAAGGGGGAAGCAGAGAGCCGGAAGAAAGGCAGTAATGGCTGCTAGCACTGCTCCCTTCCTTGAGAAGCAAGTCGGCGATATGGCTGAGACTTGTAAATATCTAAAGAGCACCACAGGACACGGGCCGGCTGGAACAGTATAATAAAGCATGGTGGTAGAAGGAGACCTAGAGTGGGTGTGGTCTGTACTTAAGGTGAGAAAGACCCCAACTGAGATAGGTGTTCCATTGAACTTGGCACTGTACAGACATCTCTGCCCCAAAAAGTTTACAGTCTGAGAGGAGGTAGGAAGTAGCATTTTCCCCATTTTACAGTGTGGGAACTGTTGTGTAAAGTAGATTAAGTGACTTGTGGAAGGCTATGGCAGACGCCAGCAACGGAACCTAATTCTCCTGTGTCCCAGTCTGCTGCCTTAACCATAAATCTTTCCTTACTCTTTTAATGAAGCGAGATATTCGTTATTCTGGAGACTGGATTTAATATGTTTATCAATTCCTTGTATGGGAATTTAGATCAAGTTCCCATCTGGTGCTTAAATGGAAAATCTAATAGCTTCAACTTGTTTTAAAATGACCAATTTCCTCAACACTATTCAGCATTACGCATAATAAGGTCTGATCCTGCCAAATTTTCCTTGTACATGAACAGTCCTACAACTAGTCACCTCAGTAGGGACTGCCCATATGACTGACAGTTTACACAATCAGGCCCATTCTCTGAAAAGTACTTATAGGCCTTATTCTCATTTGCACGGAGGTCTCTTCATACCACTCGGTCAGTGTAAAGAAGCCTCGGAATGGGAATAAATGTAAGCTAACGCAGCAGTGTAAAGGGATCCTAGTGTAAATGAAAATCAGCCCCTTATGTCTTTCTTGAAATACAACACAGAGATCACATCTTCCATGAAATGAAGGGACATTCCAGTTTGTGGCAGACCGTCCTCTGAAGGCTTGAAGTTTGACTTTGATTTGGAAAAGCACTCAAACATTCGGATGCTCCTCCAAACTCTTCGTATGGACTGCAAAACTCCCCAAAGCAAACTTTCCTGGGAGATTTTTGGCACTTCTATATTCAGTCTTGGCAGGAGATACCTTAAGAATAGCTTTTCGTGCAGTATTCTGACACATCTATTTCCAGGGCTAGTTCCGCTGGTTGGTGTTTTGGATCCTGTCTAAAAGAAAGCAGATACGTTAAAAGTCCTGCTACGAAGGGATGGGTTTGCAGTCAGACAGGGCATGGCAAGTTAGTGCCACGGGTAAAGGAAAAGGCTATCCATTTCAAGAGATCATTGCTCTCTCCTTCAAGAAATAAGTCTTTATGCTGGAGATATTTGAACCAATGAAGCACAGCAGCTAAGTCAGTGTAGCTACATCATTGCAAAACTCCTCAGTTTAGACAAGCTCTCAGTGGGATCTCAGGAATGTGCAAAACTGTTTCTTTAACTGGCATTGTTCCTGTCAGCTGAAGAGAGAAAACAACTTGAATTGATCAAGGGATGGTTTGGAAAAGTACTGAGAACTGGTTGATAAGGAAAACACATTTAAATGCCATTTAGGGATATTACTGTGATTCTGATTCTTTTAACTCCTGTTTGGAGAAGAGGGAATAAACAATGATGTACACAGGGGGATCCAGGTGGTTAATGTACTGTATATTATTACTGTAAAGCACAGGACCTCAATCACAAAGATCTACCGAACACAAGCAGTCCTTGGCTTTTATTGTATCGTAAAGACCGACCTTAAAAGCTATGGACAAATTCAAACACTGTTGTAAAATGGTGCAAATCCCAGTTCAAATGAGAATTGTATCTGCTGACCCCAGGGCTCAATTGGGTACATAAGTGATCTCGGCTGTGCCTTCAAAGTCTTCTGAGTGGCTAGATTTTTGCACTGGTGCATTTAAGATGAAAAAGTTTGAATAACAACTGGGAGTGTCTTGGAGTCCCTCCAGCATTCTGTAGAGGAAAAGGACAAAACTACTACCTATTAGATTTGAATGCAGGAGGAACTCGTTGTGATGGGATCCCCGGGGGGGGGCAACCTGGAATTGGGCTACCACGGTGCCCCCTTAACTCTCCAGCCTGTGCTGTCTCTCACAATGCTTTGCTAGCGACAAGCAGCTGTGACCACAATGCTTTGCTAGTGACCAGGTGCGGTTATCACTCTGCACAACAGCATGTGGAGCCCCACATGCAGCTGGATTGCATGAATGCTCCCAGAGCCACTCCGAGAAAGGCACCAGCCAATTCCCCCCAGCTCCACAGCCTTGAACCCCAGAACTGCACCATCTTGCTCTGGTCAGAAGCCTGACCACTGTACGTTTATTACTCAGTCTTCCCCTCCCTCAGTGTGGAGAGGACGTGCACCAGCCTTTTTAAACTGAGATTTCTCAAGCACTTCAAGCAAAATACACTGTTTTAGAAAAGTATAAAACAAATTTATGAACTGGAGAAAGATAGATTTTAAGTGATTATAAGTGGTAGGCATAAAAGGT
Organism: Chelonia mydas; assembly: GCF_015237465.2. NCBI lineage: Eukaryota > Metazoa > Chordata > Testudines > Cheloniidae > Chelonia > Chelonia mydas. Next base: position 8,583,013 of record NC_057859.1, on the reverse strand, counting down.
CAGAGAGAGTTACCAAAGAAAATAAAAGATAAGCGCACGTTCTAAATCTTAAACCTTATTACACTAGGCAGTATTTAGATCAATCAATGTTCTCACCCCACTGGATGTTACAGGTCTCAATACACAGGCCTGGACCAGTCTGCTCAGTTGAAGTTTTCATCTTCTCAGCATTCTTGTTGCTTCCAGCGTAGGTGGGGGAGGAGAAAGGCCAAGACATGTTGCCACTGTACCCCTTTTTATATCCTTAGTCCATGTGCCTAGAAGACAGTTGCCCAGACATGTCCTGGCGGGCTTTGTTGAGTCACTGGGTTGAGCAATCCCCCTGGTGTTGTCTTGGGCAACTGAGTCATAGAATGCATCCGATGAAGTGAGCTGTAGCTCACGAAAGCTTTATGCTCAAATAAATTTGTTAGTCTCTAAGGTGCCACAAGTCCTCCTTTTCTTTTTGAGTCATAGAGTTGAGCGGTCCCAATTATGTGGTGCTTGGGCAGCCCTCATTGAATTGTAAATCCCTTGATTACAACTCTTCTGCTGATTAATGGTCATTGAACACCCTCCTGGGTGGGGGTCTTTTGTATGTCCCTAGCAAATGTACAGCATATTTCAGTAACAACCATACAACAGAATCTCATAACATCATACACACTAATGATACACATATTTTGACAGAACATGTGGTTTCGGCAGATCATGACCTTTCATATGGTATCTGACATGGCATATTTGTATGAAATATCACATTAATATATGAATGATGAATAAAGGGGTACAGGGTGCTATTCTGAGGTACAGTGTGTCACATTCATTCTACCACAATAAAAGTTATAATTAGCATTAATAGCTCTGAGATGCACTGCATTTTCATACCTGTCTGGAAGAAGTATACCATGCAATGAAAAGTCATGATGAACTGGCTCTGTGCTCTTCATTTAAAGCTTGGAAGGGACTATAAAGAAGTATTTGTTACAAGATAGCATATCTCCAGCTGTGGTGAGTTTAGCTGTAGCACGACCGGAATAAACTGTAACTTGTATTTCCTGTAGATTCTCCCCCATCCCCATGGAGCAGGCTTTTTTCAATTTGATCAGCTCATCTCCTGCAGATTATTAAATTACTTGCAAAGGCAGATAGGAAAAGATTTGTATCTAATGTTTTGCTATTAATTATATTAGTTTTTAGGATTAACGTTTAAAAGTATGGGGTATTTTTAAAATTCTTTGTTTGTTATGCCAGTGTATGGAAAGATGCTTACCAAGGATTCAAATAAAAGGGAGAGAGGGGATCCAGAATAGGCCTTGGGATCCAGAGATCCAGGATTAGGATCCAGGATAGATGGGTCTATGCAGCACTTGAGCCCTCTACACAGTTTTGCGTTCCGTCCACAAATAGTCCCATTGACTACAATGGAACTCAAATAGTCTTGTTTATTCTAGTAAGAATTAAGCATAAGTGCTACCCACCAAGTGTAAGGGCTGCAGAATTAGACCTCTATGAAAGGGATTCAGAGAGACTCTGAAAAGTGTTTTAACGTTGTTATTTTTTAACATCTATATCGTGATACTGCCAAGCGGTCGACCTATCCAAGGGCCCATTGTCCTTGGTGCTGTACAAACACCTAGTTAAGCAGATCATTCACATGTTTCTCTCCTTTTGTCTCTGTTTTTTTTTTCTGATGCAGGTGCCTCACCCCATGAAGACCTTGCCCTATTACAGCTATGACCAACCAGTGATCGGATACTGCCAGGCCCACAAGCCTCTCCATGTAAATAAGGCGTACGACACCATCTCCCGGGTGGAGCAGGTTGAGACCACCAACCTGGACCTCAGTCGAGACCACAGCTTCATAGCTACAATTGCGCGCTCAGCCGCTCCAGCCATTTACATTGAGAGAATACCAAACTAATCATGGAGACCGCTTCTTCGGGAATGGGTGGGAGTAGGGAATTCTTTTGAGGGACTTCCATCTCAGAAGAGAACAGGACAAGAAAAAAAAACAAATAAAATCTACCATTCCAGTTGCAAATGTTCCACCACAAACAAAAGGAAAAGGGATAAAGAAAAGTGTGGAATTTCTGTCTTGCAATTCAGCGCTGAGAACTTGAAGATTTTCTTTGCTTTAAAACTTTCAAACAGACTCCTTGTTGTAAATATTAAAGAGAGATTGTCAAGTTCTTATTAAAAATAGATTCACTCTAGCTACATAAAGGGATGGATTAAGAGTTCTGTTTGTATATTTGATTTTTCTACGTTGCACGGTTCTTGAGAAGGAGAACCACAAGTAAAAATGAGGTGGGAGGTTGCAAGGTGGGTCAGTCATAGCTTCTTTATTAAGTGTTTGTTACTCTTAAAAGCTTTGTTTAAATTGATTTTTCTTTTCTTTTTTAAATCAAACAACAAAACGATGGCTATTTTATTTTACTTTTCGGGGGGAGGGGTCAAGTGCTAATATTTTGAACTCCAAACATGGGCATTACAGCTTGTGTTGAACCAAAAGGACGTTGGCAATTGATGCAGCAGAACAAAGGAAGAAAGAAAAACAAACAAAAACCTTGGGTGCATGTACATTTTAAGACCCATGCTGTGCACTATGGAGGGTGCTTTGGATTTTTTACTATCTTCATCGTGCTTCATTGTCAACATTATAATTACCATTTGGGCTCTAAAAATGGGGAAACCTGATGGAATATCAGTTCACACATTTACAATCCAGAGATGTCATAGGCAAAAAATAATGGACTTTTGGGTACCCAAATGGATACAATGTGCCCAAAATGGATTGGAAGGAAATGCATAAAGCAGGAGCATTTCAATGAAACTCAATAGCCGACACAATTTCTAAAACACAGGAGAATGTGTAGCATTCGTTTTGTTTTGTTTTTTTAATTAATTATTATGATGAGTTAGCTTTTGTGTAGATTTTATCAATAAAAGGACAAAAAAAGTGGTGGAAAAAAATAAACATATTATTTTGTGGTTGGGACACCACAGCCAAGATAATGTTTGAATGGTTTCTCTAGATGTGTTACATGGTAACTCGGCTGATTTTAAGGGAAGAATCACCAAAGCCTCCTGTCACCTTTTGGAAAAGAGCCACAAGAATGATTTGAAGTCTGGAAAACCTGAGGCTAAAGAAGCTCAGTCTATTTAGTTTATCTACGACAAAGTTAAAAGGTGATTTTTATCAGAGTCTAGAAGCATCTACATGGGGAGAAGGTTTCTTTAATCTATTAGGCAAGATCCAATAACTGCAAGGAGAAGCTAAACAAATTCAAACTAGAAATAAGATGCACATTTTTAACAGTGAGTGGGATTAACCCTGGGAACGACTTAGGCTGGGGTGGATTCTCCATCACTAGAAGTCTTGAGATCAAGATTGGGCATCTTTCTAAAAGGACATGTACTAGTCCAGCCTTAAATTGTGGGATTGATGCAGGAGGTACTTGGTGAAATGCTGTGGCCCACGTCATGCCAGACTCGAGGACCCTAATGGTCCCTTCTGACCTTTCAGCCAACTCATTGTTCTGGAATGGAATGAGGAGTCTGTGCTATCATTATTAATTATTGTTTATGCTTTCAATGTGCTAGGCGGCTTCCAGACATTCAAGAAAGGATGACTCCCTGCTCTGAAGAGCTTTCAATCTTGGGACAGACAGACAGAGGTTAGTGGAAAGTGAATAGGGAAATGTACAAGTCAGCTCATTTCACTGTAAACAGCATGCCAGAAGTGGGTGTCTGAGAAGGACATAAAGGAGGATAGAATATGAGGCTTGAAGAGGTTGCAGCATGCATAGGGGACAGCATGGTAAAAGGTATATTGTTCATGCTGATAACCCACAGGCTACAATAATCAGAGTGAAATTTAGTCCTAAGTCGAGGGACGGCTCTAGGGTGGTGCACCATTTAAGCGTTCAAAATCAGGCTTAAAGCTCTGGTCCAAAGCCCACTGAAGTCATTGGAAAGACTGGGAATGAGCGACAGGGGATAGCTCACTTGACGGTTACCTGTTCTGTTCATTCCCTCTGAGACACCTGGCATTGGCCACTGTCAGAAGACACAATAATAGGCTAGATGGACCTTTGGTCTGACCCAGTATGGCCATTCTTATGTTCTTGTGGACTCCCATTGACTTCAGTGGACTTCGGATCTGGCCCTAAGAGGGATTCAAGTAGCAAATTGGCTGCATATTGGCTTTTTTGCACAGGAGTAAATTTCAGTAAGCTGCAAAACAGAACTCCCATAGACTTCAGTGGGAATAAAATCAGACCCATTACTGACAAATGGATTGTAAGAAATCCATGGCTGCTAACTATGACTTAATGGTTGTCACTGTTCTTATTGCTGTGGTACTTGGAAGTCTGTGGCAACAGTTGAAATAGAGCTCTCTTCCCACTACTCCTAAAACAAAAGGAAAATCTCTCAGGGCCTATGCCACACAGTTGTGTAATTCTGCTTCAGTCCAGTACACAGCAGTGGTGTATCTGCCAACCTGCTCCCAGCAATATCAGAGACAGAATAAGGTGTCTTTTTCTTTATTCAATAAGTAATGAATCCAGTATTGCCAACTCCTAGCATATGTTATGTTTTCTTCAAGCCCCAGCTCCAGGAGTCATATGTATACCAGATTTCAGAGTAACAGCCGTGTTAGTCTGTATTCGTAAAAAGAAAAGGAGTACTTGTGGCACCTTAGAGACTAACCAGTTTATTTGAGCATGAGCTTTCGTGAGCTCTCACGAAAGCTCATGCTCAAATAAACTGGTTAGTCTCTAAGGTGCCACAAGTACTCCTTTTCTTTTTATGTATACCAGAGAATCTCTGCTTACTTTTTTCTTTTTTTTTTTTAAATTAAAGTTTCTACCCTTCATGGTTGCAAAGAAAAGCTTGAACATGTGACTCCGGTGAACACTACAAGTTCAAAAAAGAGAAAGTAAATAAAAATAACCCAAAGGACGATGAGCGTGTTTTTGTTTGTTTGTTAAATCTTTTAATTTTAAAGCAATCAAATAATTTGGAGGTGGGGGCTCATAATTTTTAATGGAATTTTGGCAGCACATCAACATCTTGTGAATTTTGCCATATTTCATACTCTAGCCGCATGGAAAGCGGCTCACAACTGATGTGAATTTCTGCTGACACTAATGATTCTGCTGCTCCAGGACGAGCAGCTAACATCTGCCTATACAGCTTGCAGTCACCATGCAAGCAGATACTGACTAAACGTTTTGTTGCCTATAACGTTTTACTTTTGCCTCTTCTACATGTGTGCTGGAGTCCTGCTGACTTGCTTTGTACTTTCTTTCTTCCTGGGCATATCCTGAAGATTAATCGGTTAATATTTGTAGAGAATGTTGTGGACACAGAGTTCTATTAAATTTTAAATGCTGAGTGTAACAGAGCTAAAATCAGTGTTGCCAACTCCTTTGCTCTAATCATTAATTTCATGATCTTTTATATTTTCCTTAAAGCCTCATCTCCTGGAGTCATGTGAATACAGTATAATGACAGCTTTCATCCTAAAAATATGTAAGTTTCTAGCATTCATGGTTGCAGGGAAGAGCTTGAAAATGTGATCTAAGCACATTCTCAAGACTCAAAAACCCAGTAAAAGGAACCCTCATTTTTAAATTAAATCTTGTGATTTTTTTCCCAGCCAGTCTCATGATTTTTTTTTTTTTTTTGGCATCTTACACGTGCGTTTCGGGTGCTTGTGCAGCAAACTTTCCCTGGGCGAAATCCTGTCAAGAGCATGAGCACCAACCTCAGGCTAGATTGTTAAGAACCAGAACACAGTCCCCAAATTGGTTGAGAGTTCTATACTTAGATTTCACCAACTAATTATCAAATGTAAACTCCCTCAGGCACGATAACAGCCTGCACACGGAGTCACAGACAGTCCCCTTGGGTTCTCTGATCTATCTCAATACCTAGGTGTTCATACCTTTGTTATAGATGGCCCCTTACACCAAGAATCACAGCAGTATTCAGGTTACTTCCAAAGGACCAGTCATTTACCCCAGGTCATTTGCATCTTAGAATTTACACCAAAGACAGGACTTGTAGCCAATCCTGGAATAAACTATACGGAATTTCTTAGGTAGGAAAAGGAAATGAGTTATTTAAAAGGTTAAAGCAGGTAAACATATATGCACAAATGAGTTACAAACTTAAGTTTAAGAAAATAATAGAAGCTTCTATACTAATTAAGATCTATATGTCCTTTAGGGCTAACCCAGGCTAAGCACTGGGGATCTCTTGCATATGCCCAGTAAATCTTGTCTGCCTGAGTCCAAGCAATACAGAGATATCCACTTGCATGATTTGTCTTCACGGGGGTGGAAGGGAAAAACAACCAATGTCTTTTCCTCTTTAATATCTCATCGTAGTGCATCTGGTGTCAATGGAACTTTTCTGTTGGGTAGGATGTAATACCTGTTGGAGTTGAGCATTTCACACGAGTGGATGTCTTTCTTTTGTCTGGTAACTTACACAGTGACAGAGGCTCACAACACAACTGCTTAAATATTACCTTACAGTAAGGGATACAGATGTTACAAATGAGATTAACAACCGTTCAATTAAGTCTAAAAAACATTCTTATAATTCTAATCCTATTTTAGCAGTACTGACATACGAGTGAGCCAGAGTGATTCTAGCTATATATTTGTAAGTGTCCAGTTGAGAAATGGAGACCTTGGCATGAGCTGGCACCCGGTCTGCTTGGCAATACTGTCGACTATCCCTGAGCGAAATCCTGGTTTCCTCCTTGTTCTTACTCCATCAAAACAATCGTTTGATTCAGCAGCTCAAATCTTGAAGTCCATAATTAATACCCCCAAAGGCAAAACTTTAATTTAAGTAAATAGAAGCTGTGCCAGAATAAAGACTAAGGAAGGTCCTTCTTATATCTAAATTAGGGATTTCTCTATCACCGCACCAGAGTTTCCAAAGGCTGGATGATTGTGTTGTGCCGTGCCTTGGAGGTGCAGAGTAAGGAGCGGTGTGGAATTGTACAGCCCCAGAAGGATTTGTAAATGGGCAGAATGCCTGTTACCACACCCATTTATAGGGTGCAGCTTCCTGCCCATCTCCACCCCATGCCCATCACAGCCAGCCTCCTCTGTTGGCAGGTACATTGGAACAGGTGAAGCCAAGGTCCCGTCTCTCCCTGAACGTCCTTTGAGGCAAAAGACAGAGGACTGCTGTGACATGCAGGCCCACTGGTGGTTCACACCTCTGTCAGCAACTCATGTGAGACCATACTCATTGCACCTAAAACACTGTTGTCATAACCTGTATCTAAAAAGTGTCATATAAGGTATCATCTACAAACTGGTAACACGCTGGTCCCAAAACCTTTGCATGCTGTATGTACGGGGCATGTACAAAGAGTTAGAAATAAGTGCTAGAATCATGGTTTTGAAATGTGTGAAAGCAGTGCATAAACCCAGTCTGCCTCAAACAAAGGAATGTGCATTTGCTTGTCTGATCAGCCTGGCCCCCAAGCAGAGACAATGAAAATACATTTGCAAACAAGGTAAACAAAGCTAACAAGACAACATGGGGTCTACACGCAGCAGGAGAGAGAAATTTTATCTGGGGATACACTTCAGAAGAATTCATTTGAAAGGTTTACTGGACTATACAGACAGGGGATCTGAACAAATGATAAATCAACTGAATGTATACAATATTACTGTATTATAAAAGTGTATCAGTAAGGTCTTTTATGAACGCCTGTGATACAGTGGTGATTAGTATTATTGTAAAATGTATGCATTAATACGAGACAAGGGATTATGGATACTCACTGATACTATGCTTTATACTCTGTGACCAAACACAGCAAGAAACAAGTTTTCTCTCGGAGAGGGGGGAAGGTAGCTATCTCCCTGTCTCTTATGTAGATTAAGCATTATGGAATCAAAACTGTGGAAGCCTTATTTATGTACAGATCATCAGGGGGATAGGAAGTCAACAGGAAAGGAAGAACAGCAGGAAGGCTTCCTGCCTCTGATAACAGAGTCAGAGAGATATAAACAGAAACAGGAAAGCCATTTTGGTGTCCATCACTTGGGGGATTAAAGGGGCCAGATCTTTTGAAATCACAGAATGTTGGATCATTCAGCCAAGAGCCAGAAGTCTCTGAAAAAATGGGTTTAGGTGAGAAACTTGCTTAGGCAAAGATTGAAACTTGCTGAAATTAAGTTTTAGTTTTAGAAGCATATTTTTACTATTGTTTGCTTGTAACCCTTTATATCTTTATTCCTTATACTTGGTGTCACTGAAACCTATGCCTTTTGTTTAATAAACTCGTTTTACTTTTGCTATAAACCAATTCAGGGAATGGTGTGTGAAGCCTATTTAAGCTAACAGGCTGCAGTGTGTTGTCTCTCTAAAGGAGGAACAAACTTAATGTCTGTGAGTGTTCCAGGAGCGGGCTGGACACTGTAGGGAGACGGTTTGGGGAAAATTCAGGACTGGAGGGGCTTCTGGGTCACCCTGCAAAAAGTAACTGGACTGTGGAAGTCAGGGTGTGTCCTGCATGTTTGTAGGCTGGCTGTTGGTGTCAGGGTTGTGAGCACAGCAGGGAAGGCACTCATTGCAGGGCAGGGTGTGACACAACACTGGACTGGTCTGGGTTGAACCTCAAAGCATCACACCTTGAGTGAATTCTGTCTGTAAGGAGGAGTGGAGGTTCCTGATACACAGCTTCTTGTTGCTCGCCTAGGTCAGACCCAGGCAGAATCAAGCCTTCTGTAAGGTTATTCGTGATTCATCTCAGAGCAAACAGGAATTCACTAACAGAGTTTCACTGCACTTCTTCCTAAGTACATGCTGACAGTGGTTCCACTGGGGCTGCCTCCCAAACGATGCAGCACTCTTGAAAAAATAGAAAACCCAGGCTGCTTTTAGAGATCCCAATTGGCTGTTGAATGCTCCCAGGAGCTAGAAAAGATTTTGCTGCTCACACCTACCTCCAAAGCAGAGTTGATGAACCAAATCTTGTGCGCTTCAGCAAAGGACAGCAATTGACTTGATCAAATAATAGTTTATGTAAGAGGGGGGAGAAGATTAACAAGTGGCTATTTCCACAGTTGATAGCTGCCTGGCATGTAACCTTAAGTATTCAAGTCAAGTGTTGGTAGGACACTGAAATTAGACTGTCAGCTAGGGTTATGGGTAAGATCTTCCAAAGGAAAAAAAAAAGGGGGGGGGGGGGAGAGGAAAGAGAGAAGTGGGATCATTACAAGGGCCAGAAATAGTTTGCTCTGAGATTTAGAAATCTGAATGAATAAGATCATTTTTCCTCCGGGAGGTTGGAAAAAAAGTCCCTGAGGGAAACATTGCTGAGCTTTGTGGGTGCTTTGTGTGGGACAGCTTATTGAAGAAGGAGAAAAGAATGTTAAAGAACAGGGCCTAAATTTTCAATGAGTGATTTTTTTTTTTTTAGACAGATCAGTGTTAGGGTGCCCAACTTGAGATGCCTCAAAATGAAGGGGCTAATCTTTATCTATCTATCTATCTATCTATCTATCTATCTATCTATCTATCTATCTATCATTTTAGGGTTTCATACTGCTGCCCATCATCATAATATCTGAGTGCCTCCATGTAAAATCAATAGCGATAGTAAAGCCCCCAGTGGAGTCCATGCAATCTCTGGACATTACAGGAAAAGATGAAAATCTCTCCTTATTCCCCATATCGAGCTGTTCACTGCTGTACCAACGTGGAAAAATTCCTTCCTGGCCGGTATGGTGAATTCGCTCAGAGCCTGAAGAATAAGATTTGATTACCCCATATTGTAACGTGTATACTTACAAATGCTAATACTGGTCCCAGAACTAGCCAGCCCTTTAAACCTCCAGCCATGATATTTAACTTGATACCAACGGAAGATCTACATAGAAATGTTGGTTGATTGAGTGGGCAGGTAGGAAGGGCAGTGGAGAGAAAAGGAAGAGTAAGAGTGTGTCAACCTTGCAGCCACATTCTGTAGGACATCGGTGAGATAGTGGATGGATATGTCCATCTTGTTGCACTAGTTCTTATTACCATGGTGACTGGCATATTAAAAATATATAGGCAGGTCAGATTAATTTAGAGTGAATTGTATTGCTCATTACTGAAGTCAAGGGATACATTAGACCCCTGTTTTGCTGACTATATGGCATACTGTACCAGGACATTTTCAAGCTCTCTGAAAATAAACTGCATCTGAGGCCCGGACATATTCCACAGGTCTTTTCCTCCCTGCAACATAGCTACCAAGTGCTCTGACAGTGCTGACTCTGCAGTTTCCGGGCATTCTTTGGACCGCAAAGATGGATTTGCACATTATCTGCTAGCTACAAAGAGATGATGCTCTTTAGGAGCTCTAAAAACATCAAGCCAAAAAGCTATTAAGGCAGCCTTACGTCTTAAGTGAGCAACATATTAAATGTATTGTTTGTTTTCATTCTATCATTTAACTACAGGTAGCAGGAGAGGTTTTCTGAAGCGGGTACAAATAGAGATTGCCAAAGGACTTCTTTGCACTCTCAATATTCTTTGTACTCTCTCCCTATCTGTCTAAGTATAGTCGTTAGGACACTGCAGTGTAAGTCAGGGGACCTGGATTCTATTTCCTATTCTGTTACTGCCATGCCAAGAGACTATGGGAAAGAAATTTCATTTTTGCCCCTGCTACCTTTTTTCTGTTTTCTCTATTTAGATTGTAAACTCTTCAAAGTAGGGACTATGTGAATGTACAGTACCGAGCACAATAATCATAGCCAGCTCTTACACAGCACTTTTCATCTTTAGATCTCCAAGCGCTTCACAAAAGAGGGCAGTATCATTATCCCTATTTTACAGATGGGGAAACTGAGGCACAGGGAGGGACATGACTTGGCCATGGTCATCCAGGCCACTGGCTGATCTGGGAATTGAATCCAGGTCTCATGAGTCCCATTCCAGTGTCCTGTCAATAGTGGGGCTTTGATGTGAGCTAAGAGCGTCCGGGTGCTACTGAATATTAATTAATAATAAATAATATAAAATGTAAGGTTTACAAATGTAATCTTCCTTCCGGTGATAGTTTGTGAGTTTAAAAAAGATAATAGGTAAATGCTAATGCAACAGCTAGGAGAACTCACGACTTCCTTTCAATCAGTACTCCAGATTCCCTCGTGATCTGAAGCACTCTTGTTTGCTAAGAGCGTGCTCTTGGAAGGCTAGGAATTAGGGGATATTGATGAAGAGGAAAAAAGTATTTTGTTTCAAAGTCCTCTTGGGATTTTCTCTCCTTGAGTTTAAAAAAATATATATAGTACAATAGCTTAAAAAATGTCTCACATGGGCATTAGAACAATACATAATTCATTCTAGCTATCGATGCAGAGGTGGATGTGTTGTATTTATTTAGGCGGAATTTTCAAGGATAGCTAAATTCAATAGGATATGGCTACCTAACTCACTGAAGACAGTGCCCCGTGCTGCATTACACCAGTTGACCTTGGTCTCTTTCCACCCAAGGCTAGTAAACATTTCAATATGGTTTCTGTCAGTTCACTGGCTCCAGGAACACCTTGGCTTGTTCTACTCCTTACATGGCCTGACCTGCAAAATGTCTGTTCCTGATCTCAGCAACTGCTTCAAGGAAGACTCTCACAGCCACCTGTCGCTAAAAGCATCTTCTGCCTGTGTCAACTTCCCGGATTCTAGTGCTTGTTCAGAAAAGTGATTTTATGGCCTGGGGGGGGGGGGTGAGGGGAATCCCGAATCAGGATGAAAAACCAACATTTTGGCATTTTTCACAAAATGTTTGTTTGTTTTTTTTAAATGGTTCAGTTGAATCAAAGCATTTCTTTTGAGTGACTTCAAAATGCTTTATTGAGCGTTTGCCCTCTTTTTATTTTTCCAGGCTTTGTATCAAGTTTCAAAACAAAAGGATGTTTTACAACGTAAAATCTAAACTTTGTGTCCAAACATGTCACCATCTTTTTTCCTTTTTTTTGAAATGCAATTTCATCCAAAATGAAATCCCTCCTCCCGCCCCAAAAAATTCAATTTTGTCAAAACATTTTGTGACATAAAACTTGTCAACTCAATTTTTTCAACTGGCTCGAGTCCTTATCCACAGCTCAGGCTTAGAAAATCCAACAGTTGAAAAATATCTCACGAAAAGCATTGTAGCTTCTCTTCGGCTATGTCTATAGTACAGCACCTGATGACACTCTAACCCAGTGGAAGAACGCTCTTAATAACTCCTGCCTCCACGAGAGGTGGTATCTATGTCCCACCAACATAGTGCTGTCTACATCGGCACTTCGGTCAGTATAACTTACATCTCTCAGGGGTGTGGATTATTCACATTCATGTAGGTTATACCAAAGTAATTTGTCGTGGAAGCATAGCTTGACAGCTGGGAGGCGAACAGAAATGCCGGTTCATGAAGGATTTTGAAATTTGGCTCCATTCCAAATCAGAGCAAAACTTGAAAACTTCAAAATTCTCTGCAAAGGAAAATTCTGGAAAAAACTGTACAAACACAAGGGAAAAACAAGAGGTCCCTGACCTAAAGCACTTGTAGTCTAAGCATGAGACCAGAGGCAATAGGTAGATACAGATAGATAGGAAAATACCAAGAGACAATATTATTTGGCATGGCAGGCCGTGGTCTCAGCATACCTGCTGCCTAACCATTGTCAAAGGGGAGTTTTAAGGAGGGATTTGAAAGAAGAGGATGAGTGGCTTCGTGGCTGTTTATGGGGTGACCTTCCCAAGCTTGAAGGGGAGAAAGCTTACCGGGGTATACTTGAAAATATAATAAGACGACCATGAGTGTTGACGAGAGGGAGGCACTGCAGGTTTTATGCCATTAAACCCAAAGATGTTTTCATAAGTGTTACCTATGTGGCCAAAGAATGAACGTATTTCTGCGCCATGCTAGATGTATACTATTGTTTATAACGAACGTAGATAGTATTAGTGACATATTTATAGTACGTTACATGAGATAAACTGTTGGCAAACATTCAGAAAGTATTGGTTTGAGCATGTCCCCATTTGTTCAATGATTTATAAAGCAAAGCTTCCCACTATACAGTGGAGACAGTGTTACATATAAATCCCTTGCAAAATATTTGCCTTTAATCAATAATTCTGATATTAATTAGTTTACAATTTATCTCCAAGTGCTATGGGGATGATTTGCAGGTCACTTTCTCAGTGGTTTGAGCACTGGCCTGCAAAACCCAGGGTTGTGAGTTCAGTCCTTGAGGGGGGCCATTTAGGGATCTGGGGCAAAAATTGGGGATTGGTCCTGCTTTGAGCAGGGGGTTGGACGAGATGACCTCCTGAGGTCCCTTCCAACCCTGATATTCTATGATTCTATGCCCAAACTTCATTGAAGTCTCTGTCTAATACTGCAGTAGAAACAATAAATAATAAAAGATGAGGAGGGACAGTGAATATACCGGTTGAAACAATATAATGATCCTTCCCTATACAGTTTTTCAATTCCCTCCCTGTAAATATGAAACATTGTAGCTGCCTCAGTCTCTATTCTTCGGATCCTGACCGCTAACGGTTGTTAAGGATCCCATCGTACCTCTCAAACAAAGAAGGCGATTAGCCTGGAGAGATTTCTTCTTGCCTGGTTAAATTCTGCCTCCCCCAAATTCCTCCTGAGGTTTAAACTGGATCTAGGATTTTTCTCCTTTGTTTTTCTGGCCCAAATTGTTGTGCAGTCTTGGCGTGCCATGTTAAACTACTGCTGCATTTCAGTGGTGGGTAGAAGGATCCCTCTTTTTTAAGTTCACGTTATGCTTCTGGGTCATTTTGGCTGACGTGCACTCTGAAATAGAAATGATTGCTAATATTAGTTGCCGCTTCAAGGATGCAGACCCCAGTTCAGCAAAGCACTGAGGCACATGTTCCATGTTAAACACAGGCTTAAGTCTCTTGATTTCATGGGTTAAATCAGTGCTTCCCCAAACTTTTCACCTCATGCCCCCCCCTTACCCCGTCCATGCCCCCCTCCCCCGCCGCCCTGGTAGCCAGCAGGGGGAAGACGCGGACAGGAGTAAGGAGACTGAGGCTGGGGCTACAACTGGGGGCGGGAACGGACACTCAGCCGGGTGCAGAGCCCCAGACGCAGGGTGGGCAGCTGGGACCCGAGTGCAGGGCAGGCAGCAATGGCTGGCAGCATTTCCCCAGGTGTGGGGCCAGCAGCTGCGGCCAGGAGCAGATCCCTGGGCGCGGGGCCAGCAGCCCGGGCCAGGAGAGAGCTGGTCGGCACTCCCTCCCTGCCCCCCGTGGGGACGACTGGTCTGTAGCCTAGCTACACCCCTCTGGAATGTTACTCCATGGCTGCCCCTAGGGGGGTGCACCCCACCCATTGAAAAAAAAATGGGTTAAATTAAGATTGAACTTAAGGGCTTTGCTGAATTGGAACTGGAAAAAACTACTTTTTCCCCACCAGTATTCTCTTCTTCCCTGACCCCAAAATATCTGCCTGATATTCAGAAGTCATTATTGCCAACACCACACATTCAGAAATCTTGACTCAGGACCCCTCTCCCCGACCCTAGATCATGGGTTTTATTAACAGTAATTATTGGGGGGGTCTTTCTATTTGTTTTGAGTCTGTAGGATTCACATGTTCAAGCTTTTGTCTGAAATCATAAAGACTAGAAATGTAGTATTATTCAAAGGAAAGCTGGGAATCTCACAGTCCCACGACTGCAGGAGCTGGGGCTTTAAGAGAAAACACAGAATATTTCAAGACTCATGAACTTTAGTAGCACTTTAGGACCACCGCTCTAAGTGAAGTCAAGGGGAAAAACTCAGCCCTTCTAAAAATCATGCTTCTAAAGTTTTCCTAAGCCTGTCTCAGAGCTTCCCATGGCTCCCTAAAAAGGGCTTGCTCTATGGGGCACAATCTGTAGCCAGTAAAAGATGGCTTGTTTGCTCCTCTTTGAAAAAGCCAGTCAGTAGGCTGCAACTGTTTGCAGCTCAGCAGAGGTTTTCCATGCTGGTGGAAGTCACATGAGCAGCATCCGTGAGGAGAGGGAACAGCTGAGGAGCAGACAATTGACCTTAATGACCTATCCTTTCACCTGTGGTTGTGCGCTTTACTGGGTTTGAAGGAGTTACCAGAGCATTTGGAACTATGCTGTAATCCAGGCCGCTCTGTGGGGATATCCACGACCACCGGACCCTAAAAAGCAGCTTCTGCCCAGATACTTAAGAGTGAGTACCTAAAGTGTATGATACTGTAGTAAATAGAAGTTAATGTTCTCTGAACCAGAATGGTGCCTGTTGCAGTAAAAATGGGAGCCAGCTTGCACCCAGCTGCTGCTAGCAAGTTCTGGAATTCATACCAGTTCTTGTGGCCAATGTGCATGGCTTATGTTTCACTTAAGTCAAATCTTTGGCTGATTTGAATGTTCGTGAAGCTATGTTGACTTACGCTAGTTGAGCATCTGGCACTAAATATGTATTATTTTTTCCTTCTAGAGTTGTCCCAAATAGTTATTTTAAAGTGAACTAAACATTCTCTAAAGGGGTTGGAAACACACATGTGGTAACATTAAGAATCTTACTTTGAAACTGACTATAAAAAGAACTGAAAGTGGCTTCCATTGCTTTTTATTACCCAAGCTGAGAGAAATGTGAAAAGGGAAAGTAGTGACAGGTATGTTGGATTGTTAAATGTTTTTCTCTGAAAATTTTAAGGCATTGTTAGAAACAGGGGAAAGACATCTGTTTGGTTACAACATAGAGGGCTAGATCCTCAGCTGGCGTAAATCAGCATAATTCCATTGGCTTGAATCAGTTACACAGAGGAGGATCTAGCCCAGCATTTTTAAGTATCCTTGAGTATGTCTTTAATGTGAAAATCAACACATTCCTGCACATCTGAAATTTAAATGATACTGTCTGTATCTAAATTGGTGGAAAACCAGCAGAGCCTCTCCTTGGGCAGGTGGTACATCAGTTCAGGTTAGAAATTATAATAGAGTGGTTACATTCTGGCTCCTTCTACTATTGATCTCCATAGGTGTGCCTACGCTATGGTGTGTGTGTGCGTGTGTGTGGTGGGGGGTGTCTTTAAACCACATTAACTAGAGCTGAGTGGGAACCAGCATTTCCATCCCACAAGTGGGAGGGGGAAATCACTTGGAATCAGAATGGAAAGCCAGAGCTGCAAAATTTTCTGTAGAACAGATAGTTTAAAAAAAATCATTTTGGAAGGAGCAAAATTGATTTTTTTTGGTTGTGTTTTGTTTTAATTTCTGGTGCACGGTCCCTGGTTCTATGGTATAACAGCTGGCATGATGGTGCAGAGACCAAGGAGCTCTGGAGCTTGGTACCTTGGGGTGCCCCGGCAGTTAAGCTTCCCTGCCAGGTGGACTGCCAAGCAGCTTACACATCCCTGGGCTGGCAGAAACCAGCTTGCCTGTCTGGTTTCCATCAAAAGTTTCAATGGAAGGGATATGTTCCTGTGACATGTGTCTTTTGAGTTAAATTAGCATTTTCCTATGGAAAACGCTTCCACTGGAAACATTTTGACCAGCAGTGATGTTAACAACCTAATGAACACCAGAAAAATTGTATTTTAATGTGTTCACTGGTAGGGGCCAACTCTCCTGGGTATTCTGTTTACACATGATGGTTAACACACTGCCCGCCCGCCCGCCCGCATTGACAAGGTCCTTGGTTAAAATCTCCTCTTGGGTGAAATTCACTCCAGTGCAAAGGGCTGACCCAGGACATAGGCACTATTTAAGCACTATGTGGAGGATGCAAGTGGGCTTTACATGAATTTCCCCCCTTAAAATGCACTTCTCTCAAGAGCAGCTTTAGAAAGAGGTAGAACTGCTTAAGCACTGAATGACTATCTAGGTGCATTCTGTCTTGTTGTTTATATATAGAATGGCTTCCTTTACTACGTTACTACCTAAAAAAAAAAACCACATGTAGATAATTGGGTAAATTGACGATAGCAATGTAAGAGTCACATGCACAGTTGGTATGCATCATATTAGGTTCCTGCTAGCAACATCCATCTGAAAATATGTTGACTGATAGTCTTGGAGAATACATAAGAAAGGTGAGATATTCCAGGCAGGGAAATTATCCCCAAAACTTGGTATAGTAGCAGATAGAGCTTCAGGTATCTCGGCTGGAAGCCATCCCTACATGCTGTGCATCTATAAACTCTCAGCAGGTGCTTAGGTACTACAGTGATGAACTTACAGTCCATGCAGATGGATCTAAGGACAGTGAATTTATGTCCTATCAAATACCATCTGTCAGACTTCATATGACATCCACAGTTTCCTTTTCATGTCTTGTCTCACATTTTCCTGGTTTGTAAGCTCCTCTGGGCAAGGCCCGAGACTTCCTCTGTGTCTTGTACAGTGCTGTCAGTGCTTAATAAATAATGTATGTACGTGATACAGACGTACTCAGGCAGGTTGATGGTCATGGAGGTCAAGTGGCAGAAGTCTATGCTGTGGTGTTGAAGTTTCAGGGCTGCTGTAAATGTTCATGCATGATGGGGAGCGGGGGGGAGATTGGTGCATCTAATAGAATATGAGTGAGGAAGGATGGTCTTGTGGTTAAGGTTGTTGACTCTGACTACAGAGACGTGAGCTCGATTTCTGCTGTTCCACATATTTCCTGAGTGACCTTGCGCAAGTGACTGACCCTCTCTGTGGCTCAGTTCCCAAACTGTAAAATGGGGGTAATAGCACTGCCCTGCAACATGGAGCTGTGAAATTGTATTTATTAATATTGTGAGGTGCTCAGGTGTTAGGGTGATGAGGACAATCCAAGTACCTGAGAGAGAGGGGGGCCAGGCATTTGAAAATATATTTAAGGTTCCTCCCAGGTATAAGGAGCTTGTTGGCTTAATAGGGCTGTATCCTTACTGAGGCTGTAGTCTGTTTCTTCTGTAATCACTGAGATCTCATTGGCCATTTTAAATACTAGTATCCTTTTGTGTTACATTCCCTCGGTGTGGAAGAATGGCAACAGGTATGTGGGTCATTATCCCTTGTGTGGAGTACAAACCCTAGGGCTGCAGATCCTAATTATGAGAACAGCCATACTGGATCAGACCAACAGTCCATCTAGCCCAGTCTCTGACTGTGGCCAGTACCAGAGCTTCAGGGAGAGTATACAGAACAGGGCATTTGGGGCGATCCATCACTGTCTTCCCTCCCTGCTACTGGCAGTCAGAGGTTTAGGATTGTCCAGAGCATTGAGTTGCATCTCTGACCATCTTGGCTAACAGTAGTCATGGTTGGACCTATCCTCCATAAATGTATCTAGTTCTTTTTTTCAAAGCATTTAAACTACACTGGACACAGTATTCAAGGTGCGGGTGCACCAGGGACCAGAACTGAGGCTGGAATAGTAGCTGAAGAGTCCAGCTCTGTTGGTGCCCTGTGGAATGGTATCCTTTCCCTCTGCACCCAGAGATGAAGCCTATAGTTATACAGGCGGTGTACTGGGCACAGAAAAGGTGTCCAGGGGGCCAGCATGAAACCTATGCACCACTTACGTCTTACTTTCATTGGTGAAGTGGGATTTACCAGTGAGAGGCTTAGTTTAGGCCCTCTGCACAGGGGTGAATTTCACTTTAAGAGAAGAAAATCCAAGGACCTGATTCTCCAGTGCCCCTCAGCTTAAGTGGGTGTCAAATGCTGCTACTCTGATCAGTGGGTGTTGTATATCCGCTTTCCTCAAATGCAAATGACTTCGCAAGCTGCGAGGCACTTGGGCTTACTTTTTTTTTTTTTTTTTAGTCCAGTGGCTGAAATATCTCTTTTCCTTTATTACATAATTCATCAAAAAGGTCTTCAAGTGGATGAATTTTGCGTTATCTGAGAAACTAGACTGTGCTGTACCCAACAAAGTCAACCCTTTTTCCTGTCTACTCCGGAGACTCTCTCTGAATCCATCTAGTTCAGAAGGCTTTAAAATTCTACTGACTATATGAATCTCAATAGATTTTTGGAAAAGAAGCAGACCTGTAAAATGCCCTGCCTACCAAATGGCTCCCTTATTAGAGTCTCAGATTCTACAGACTCAGATTTCAGACAGCTCCCTGCCCAGCTCCATCTAGGAGTATACCATCTAGGTGTACTTGGTCCTCCCTCAGTGAAAAAGATAGCCTAGAGGACCACTTGAGGTCCCTTGAAGCCCTACATGTCTATGATTTATTTAATATTAATTCCTGTTCTCTTTATTGATGTGAGTGGTCCTGCTAACTTTAGTGCGTGCCACTGGGAATGAGGATACCTGGATTGTCTTCCCATCGCGACCGCTGACCTGCTCTTTGACTGTGGGCAAGTCAATACTAGAGTTGAGCGAATAATGTAATTTTCAATTTGGCAAGTTTGAAAAGTAAATCTCAAAATCATTTTGGGTTGGACTGACAATGAAAATGTTTGAAGTTTTCAGCAAATCAAAAAGCTGAAAAAAAAAATTGGGTTTGAATGAAATGTTTCCTACAGACAAAACCGAATGTTTCGGTTTCCACCATTTTTAAATGTAATTGAATTTTTTTAAAAAATAAAGGACATTTTGCAACAGGCATTTTAAACTGTAAACTTGAAACATTTCATCTTGAAAATGTTGGAATGAAATGTTTTGATTTGGGGAGGGGGATCTTTTTTTTTTTCTCTAAACAATTTGATGAAATTGAAATGAAATCATAAAATGTTTGTGTAGCTAATTTGCATTCCCTCCCCTCAAAAAGTTTTGAACGCAAAATTTCACCCAGATACAATTATTGTAGCACTTTGTGCCTCAATTTCTCGTATATTAAATTGGGGCTTCCTTCTAAAACTACTTTGAAAGTTCTTTGAGAACTACAGTGGAAAATGTTATGTAAGAGCTTATTCTTATTACTTGCATTAGTAAAGCAAGGAAGATTTAATATCTTTCTAGCCTTTCTGAAATACACATTTGACTTCATAAATTCAAGGTGTCCTGTATCATGAATACTGTGAATTATTATTTGTAATTGAGTCTTTTGGTTGCTGCCAGGTCAGAATCAGGGTCCCATCATACTTTGCCCTGTACAAACATGCAGGATTACGTTTCCACCCAGGAGTTTATTAACCATCAGAGAAACGAGAAAATACTTTGTCGCACAGTGGCCAGTATCAGCAGCTTGAGAGGAAAGGGCAAGAAACTACATAATGGACAATTAGGGAATAGTCTACTCATCGGTTAGTGGTTGGTTTGTGAAGCGTAGGGGTTAATATCCATTATTATGTCTTCACCCCTTCCTGGACCTGAAGAGAATAACGATCCATCCAGTCTGGTATTCTCCTGTCTCCATTAATGGTCAAAACTGGATCACTCAGAAGAAGCTGTTGAAGCTAAGCCTGGTTCAGAATTGTCCACCTAAACAGGGGGAGCCGGGGTTTATGAACAATTTTTTTCAAGTGCTCATTCTGCTCCCGTTGAGGTCAGAGGAATGTTTACTTGTGGTGCCTGTGATAGTAGGATTGGCTCCAATCCTATGTTTTGTGGCAGCTGCGCAACAAATCCAATTCCTGGATATTAATGAAAACACATTGCTATGGGGACCTTTGTTTCCTCGTAATCTGATATCCTCAAAATGTCTTGAGAGCAAAATCTGACACTGAACAGATAGGAGATGGATATTTTTTGCTGGATAATTCTAGCAGGATACTCCAAACTGAGACCAGAATTAGATTCACTACTTGGTACGTACAGATAAAATGTTTATCTTTGGGAGTGGAACCGTCTTTTTGTTCTTTGTACAGCACCTTGCAAAATGGGCTCCTGGTCCATGACTGAGGCTCCTAGGTATTACTGCAACACAATAAATATTACCAACGATAATTTCGTTGAATTTCTCAATATACACAATAATGTTACCATGTGAATGTTATAAGGGATATAAACCATCATGCTTCAGGATATAGACCTGCCCCTAACTGAGGGGGTCAGGAATCAACTTTCCTCCATGGGCAGATTATTCCATAATGGTCATTTAAGTGGTTCCTTGTCCTTTTTTTCTGAAGCAGCGGGGAATGGCCGCTCTTGGAGATGGTATACTGGGCTAAAAGGACCGGTGGTCTTATCCTATCTGGCAGTTCCTGTGTTCCTACTAGTAGTGAACTATTCTCTCAGAAGTAATAAGAAATGGAGTTTTTGAAAAGGAAAGAGAACCCTCTGAATGTGACAGAGAAAGCGAGTGTGAAAGTCTCAGGGGGAAGTGAAGCCTGACGAAGATCAGCTCATAAGAGAATTGTAAAGGTCACCGTGTCTGTTACGACTAATCATTGTTTTCTCTCTTGTATAGATTAGACTGCAGCATTTTAGGCCAATGTACCCTATACATGGAATTGAGATTTACAGTAGATGTCTCAACCTTCTAAAAAGTGTCAATATTTCGAAAGCACAAGAAAGTTGGTTTACAAAATGTTCTGTCATGTTGAATAATGTATAGATACTTAGAGAAAAAACAACAAATCAATCGTTATTTCAAGTTTATCTTGAGATGAGTCTGAAAGAAATGTCAACAAATCTCTCATTGGTGCTATTTCTATTATACGCATTGAATGGTTTGTACCATTTTTTTTAATATAGTTTCATTTCTGCTTTCTCTTCAGAGAGAAACTTTGTGCACAATGGTCTTGGGGATAAGAGTAATTCCAAAGGAATGTCTGATGCTCTGTAATGCATTCAGAGCGGTCCTTTTTAAAATTTCAGAACAGTAGCAACAGTGACTAATGGATCACAGCCTCATTCTCAGTGTTGCAAGATAAAGATCTCAGTAGGGCAGTGTTTCATAACCTTTCTAGGATGGCGACCCCTTATTCAAAGTCAAAAACGGTTGAGTTTTTTTCTCTCTTACATTACTTCGGAACATAAGAATATAAAATGTATTAATAACCATTATAGCCCAGCATTATTTGTGTGTGTGTGTTTCAAGGTTGACAAAGAATAGTTGACCGTGAGGGGGTAAGGAGTGCGGTGAGTGGGGGTGGGGAGGGTGGGGAGATTTTTCTTCGCTTCACATTGTAATAAAGTTTTCCAATGCCTCACAACCTTCTTATTGCCTTTTGTGACACTTTCCTGAAATCATGTCCCACCTGTTGAGAAACACTGCACAAGTCTATTGTGAGGATGGGTGGACCAGCTGGCACTGGAAACAAAGTTTATAAAATATAGCGAGAGCGGCTGTTGTAAACGGTGACTTTGTGGACAATTTTGCTTCTGGACAAACCCTTGAGCATAGCAATATTTAGGGGTCCGATTTCATCATTCTCACTCATGTGGGAGATCTTCAGCCCTGTGCAGAGGAGCCGCATATGGACCATGGACCCATTAATGCATCAAAGTACAGCTTAAGTAAGATTTAAGTGGTGCATAGACTCTTCTGCTGGCCATATGCACAGAAGTGAACTTCACTATGGACCTGAACCTGTCCCTGTGAGAGTCATTGGAAAGACTTCTATTGGTTTCAGGGGGAGTTAGATTAGTTTAGTACTTACTTTGCAAGTAGTCCTATTGATTTCAATGGAGTTGCTAGAGTGGTACGGCAGTTATGGTGGCAGAATGGAGCCTTAATTTTGCAAAGTTAAGAGGTTCAGATAAAGACCTGACGCTCTGATGAGTCATCTGCACTGGATATAAATTCTGAACTTTTTCCTATTGTAAGTGGTACAGAGCTAATGAAACTATGGGAGATCTAGCGAGATTATCCTCTCTGATTATCTTCTGTTTGCCAGAAGCTGGGAATGAGCGACGGGATGGATCACTTGATGGTTACCTGTTCTGTTCATTCCCTCTGGGGCACCTGGCACTGGCCACTGTCGGAAGACAGGATACTGGGCTAAATGGACCTTTGGTCTGACCCAGAAGGGCCGTTCGTATGATATATCTTCTGATCATTAATCATATTGTCAACAAATGAGCTGTCTATAAACCAACTTGCTACTTGTAACATGCTTATAACATCTACTGATTATTTATTAAGCCTTTAAAAACTATTGATACAGAGATCCTGATTGTGACTTGTGACCAAAAACTTGATATGGAATCCATCAAGTGCCTGACTGTGATGCACTTACTCCTGATGCATGCTACTTTCCACCGTAAGTATTCCCAGTGAAATCAGTGGGATTACTTGTGGTGAATAAAGGCATCCTAATCTGATCCCAAGAGAAAATAGATATGGTATCCCACAGTGAAGTCTTTTTGATCTCTTTTCTAAGTATGACTGCATCTTTTAGGTGCCTCCGGTTAGAGAAGGAGAGTAAATTTAATTTACACGGATCTGTCAATTCAAATGACAATGTTTTTTGTTTGAATTACACCAGGTTTGAGAGAGACCGGCTATGAATTTCAGAGCATACATGGCTGTGGCACCAGTGTGAATAAACACCTTACAAATTTGAACAAAAAAGGTTGGGAAGTGCACACGATCAGCTGCCCATTAACACCTAATTATTTTGTTTGGAAAAATGAAGCTGACATAAACCAGTGATTTACAAATGATTTGTAAATATCTAGTGTAATGACTCAATTAAAACTTTGTAAATATTTGCAAAGCGGGGTTTGGAATTAGCTTATATAATGCATGCAAGCTATGTAATCTTCCAATTTACTTATCGATGTCAACATTAATTTAAATCTTCTGTTAAAACTAGTTTACATAATTTTCCTTTGCGAGAAAGCAATGAGGCGTACAGTCACATGCGCCCTGAAAGTGCGGCCTGGAAACATCTGCACATCTAAAATAAGGCTCTGATCCGTGTAGCTGTGCAGAATCTCACTGACTTACATGGGACTCTGGGTGGGCGTAAGGGTCCATCCACGTTGAAGTCAAAGGAGCGCCACCTTCATGAGGGATACGCCTTTGGAGATCAGGTTGCCAGATTAGCGTCAAAAGGTACATTTCCAGCTGTGGTGTAGATATATCTTCGAGCTTGGGTAGATGTATGAAGACTGGATTTGATCACAAGCTATTGCGCTCAAAATAGAAGTGCGGTCATAGTGGGATGGACGAGCGACCCTGAGTACAATCTCACCTGAGAGCCTCTGAACATATTCTGTTGACCAGCCTGGCCCTGTGCTGGCACGGCCACCGCAACACTGCTATTTTTAGCACACTAGCTCCGTCAAAAGTGGGACGGGGACGTCTCCTTGAGCTGGGAATTACACCTCCAGCTGCCGTGTAGCTGTTAAAGCATTTGAAATGTCAAGTATTAAGTCATTTAGAAGGAAGAAAACCCATGTGTCTGTGGCTTATCAGGCATGACCTTAGCAAAATCCTTGAGTGACATCAGTTGACTCTTTTGTAAAAAAAACAAAAAAAAACAAAACCCTATTTCAATCTGCCTTGCTTTTGCACCTTTCCCCATTAACGTTTGTTACACGTTTTTTGTCACATTTTTGTCAACTTTCAGCCACTTCTTACAGTTCAGCTTGCAATTCGGGAAAATTTCTAGGCCAAATGATCACAAAAGTAAATTGGAGAACTGAAATAGAAGAAATTGGAGACTGCATTAGGAGCCAGGAGGCCTGGGTTCTATTCCCAGCTCTGCTACTGACCTGCTTATGCTAACCTGTTCACCTCTCTGTACTGCCCCCTCCCTTTCTTTGGGTACACCTACACATCAAACTCGAGTCGCAATTCCTAGTTCAAGAAGACATGCCCCCGCTACCACCGGTCAAGCTATTTTGCTAAAAACACTGTGTAGCCATGAGGTGGGAGGGGTTTATAGTGTCTTGGGCAGGTACATACTTTGGCTGGCTAGCCCCTTCCACTGCTCGTGCTGTCACAACACACTAAAACAAAAGTGTAGCTAACTTGATCAGAGCTGGTGCTGCTGTTTCCTTAAGCTGAGAATCACACCCCCACCTTAAAGTGTAGCTATACCTTTCATCTATCTTGTAAGCTCTTAGGGACAGAGACTGCCTCTCCCTAGGTGCATGTTCAATGCTTAGCTTAATTCAGCCACAATTTGGGGTATTACTGTGGTACAAAGAATATGTTACAGACGTTAATTTTATTTTAATGCACTATTTTTCATACAGCTTCTTCATAAGCAGCTCCACATTCTTCAAAAACACTTAAAAATATGATTTATGTCCCAGTGGAAAAAAGATCTAGCATCTTGCTCCAAATACATTTTTTTTCCTAACGTTTAGTGCGTGATTTCTTTTTCTCGGAACAGAAAGAAATCTTTCATCAAATACCTTTTGTTGGCCTTTTTATATTTTTCCCTGTTCTGTTGTATTGGATCCCAAGCTTATGTCATATATAATCCATGTGACTCAAATATCCAAGTCCCTTTGATGTAAAGTAAACACTACCATAATTGTAAAGGGAAATAGCTCTTGCCCAGAGATGCTGTCTTTAAATTAAAAGATGAATAGTCAATATGATGGTGTTAAAGTAAAAGGGATAATGGAACCCTGTTTTCATTTTCTAACAGTTGGATTTGTTGACTGCTGCCTGGGGATTTTGAGTTATGACAGTTTTGAAGGTTGTCTTTGTAGCTTTGAGGTGAATAGTTAAAATAAGTACATTTATGTAACGGCAAATAATACAGTTTTTCAGGCATAATAGACAAATTGCTTTTCCATTTAATTTGTTTGGTATTGAGCTTAAATAAAATGTAGCCCTGCATGTCAGCAGGGTTATCAGAAATGATTCAAAGAAGAATAAAATCTTTTTGGATGGCTCTATAGACCAGTGCTCAGACTTTTTCAACTGGGTTACGTTAATATCCTCTTAAAGCCAGTGTGCCTAAAAAATCACAAATGCCACACAACCTCGTAGCTTAGATTCTACAATTTCAAGGTCTTCCCGTTACATCTTTTTTGCCATTTTCATGCCCCGTCTGATCTTTTGTTGTTACAGATATGAATTGCCTAACCCTTTCCATTGTGGAAATAGCTTTCCTTATGTGTGTCCTACTCCCTCATGAATCCAACTCAGCAGAAAATTGTCTCCTGCAGCCATACAATAACATCAACAATACTATGAGCTTGATAAATGGAGCCGTGCAGGGGAAAAAAAAAAAAACCTTTCCCTGTGCTGCCTAAAATTAAGTGGAGATAAGTTTGATTTCTGCTGTATTAACACACGTGACAGGGTCAGGCCAGATGGCTATAGGAGAGTAATAGAAGGAAGATATATTAGCCCCAGGCTAAGTAGGTCCCTTTTCCCTGGGTAAGGTAACAGGGAAGACAATTAAGACAGGCTGATTAGAACACCTGCAGCCAATCAAGAAGCTGCTAGAATCAATTAAGGCAGGCTAATCAGGGCACCTGGGTTTTAAAAAGGAGCTCACTTCAGTTTGTGGTGTGGGGGTAAGGAGCTGGGAGCAAGAGGCGCAAGGAGCTGAGAGTGAGAACGCGGACTGTTGGAGGACTGAGGAGTACAAGCATTATCAGACACCAGGAGGAAGGTCCTACGGTGAGGATAAAGAAGCTGTTGGGAGGAGGCCATGGGGAAGTAGCCCAGGGAGTTGTCGCTGTCGCACAGCTGTTCCAGGAGGCGCTCTAGACAGCTGCATTCCACAGGCCCTGGGCTGGAACCCGGAGTAGAGGGCGGGCCCGGGGTCCTCTGCAAATCCTCCCAACTCCTGGTCAGACACAGGAGGAGTCGACCTGCACTGTGGGTTCAGAAAAATGGCCAAGCTGAGGGCTGCCGTGAAGCTCCAAGACGAGCAAATCCGCCAATAAGCGCAAGACCCACCAAGGTAGAACAGGAACTTTGTCATACACACCAGAAACTCGGCTGAAGATTGAGAATCTGGGACAAATTGTATGAAATCTGGCTTGACGTTTGAGTGACCTGGTGCGATTTATGGTTGTAGGTGGAAACTCTACAAAATTCAGTGGTTTTTGTTTATTTTTTGCCTGGCTTCACTTGGAACCAGGGGAACCGAATGGCTAGGCAGCAGTTCTGCGGAAAAGGACCTAGGGGTGACAGTGGACGAGAAGCTGGATATGAGTCAGCAGTGTGCCCTTGTTGCCAAGAAGGCCAATGGCATTTTGGGATGTATAAGTAGGGGCATAGCGAGCAGATCGAGGGACGTGATCGTTCCCCTCTATTCGACACTGGTGAGGCCTCATCTGGAGTACTGTGTCCAGTTTTGGGCCCCACACTGCAAGAAGGATGTGGATAAATTGGAGAGAGTCCAGCGAAGGGCAACAAAAATGATTAGGGGTCTAGAGCACATGACTTATGAGGAGAGGCTGAGGGAGCTGGGATTGTTTAGTCTGCAGAAGAGAAGAATGAGGGGGGATTTGATAGCTGCTTTCAACTACCTGAAAGGGGGTTCCAAAGAGGATGGCTCTAGACTGTTCTCAATGGTAGCAGATGACAGAACGAGGAGTAATGGTCTCAAGTTGCAATGGGGGAGGTTTAGATTGGATATTAGGAAAAACTTTTTCACTAAGAGGGTGGTGAAACACTGGAATGCGTTACCTAGGGAGGTGGTAGAATCTCCTTCCTTACAGGTTTTTAAGGTCAGGCTTGACAAAGCCCTGGCTGGGATGATTTAACTGGGAATTGGTCCTGCTTCGAGCAGGGGGTTGGACTAGATGACCTTCTGGGGTCCCTTCCAACCCTGATATTCTATGATTGTCTATGATTGTTCTAAATGGGGTAATTTTGCTTTGGCTTTTTTGGGTTAATGCAAACTGGAACTTGGGTGCTATAGTGATGAGGGATATATAGGTTCCTAGACAGAACTTTGGGGGCCAAGTTTTACCAACTGCACTGGGGATAAATGCTCAGTTTGGAATTAGTATCGTTTAAGCTATCTATGTAGATTCTTATATGGCTGTGTGATGGGGTGTACAAACCCCTCACTGGAGAACAAGGGGTTAAGCCGCAGCTCTGGTCCCAGGCAACCCCAAAGTGAAGCTGCACCTGCAAAGCCTTCACAAGCTG
This sequence comes from Chelonia mydas, assembly GCF_015237465.2. Lineage (NCBI taxonomy): Eukaryota > Metazoa > Chordata > Testudines > Cheloniidae > Chelonia > Chelonia mydas. The sequence continues at coordinate 8,555,061 of NC_057859.1, read as the reverse complement.
GAGACGGAGCTTAAAAGGGGAAGAAGAGCAGCTCAGAAGGGCGCCATAAATGAAAGGCAACAGACCTCTGCTCTGGTGAAATAACAACCCGTGAGCCCTTATTGCCTGAGACCTGACTATGCTGACCTGAGAGAGGAGAGACTGGTGACTGTTTGGGAAGGTCAGAAACTTTCTTTTTGGATCAGTTCTTTAATTTACCCTGGGGGGTGGGGTGGGGGGAACTCAGATGGGAAGCAATCCAGCAAGGCAGCTGTTGAGTACCCCAAGGTGCAGAACTTAGCTGCCCACCACTGAGGCCTGGATTGGAGCCCAATGGAGAGGTACAGCCCGGCTCCCTTACCAGCCGCTGATGGTGGAACAACAACCAGAGCTTACCCCTTGGCAGGGAACCCAGCTAGGAAAGACCCAGAAGTGCCCAGACCCCAAGTCTCAGAGCTAAGGAGAAGCCCTCTCACACACACCAAAAGACTTTTCCATTATGGCGCTTGTCTTTCTGTGTATGCCAAAAGGGGTGGACTAGAATGGGTGATCTGGACAGAGGGCTAAGCCAGAAAAGAAGGGGGACTAACCCCACAGGACTAAGTTGTAGAAGAAAGAGGAGCAGTCTGGGAAGGGGTTCACCAGCCACACCGCTGCCTGACCACTAGGCAGCACAGCTGGTGAGGGTCACCTTTGACAGGTGCCTGTCACTTGCCAGAATAGTCATAGAATCATAGAATCATAGAATATCAGGGTTGGAAGGGACCCCAGAAGGTCATCTAGTCCAACCCCCTGCTCAAAGCAGGACCAAGTCCCAGTTAAATCATCCCAGCCAGGGCTTTGTCAAGCCTGACCTTAAAAACCTGTAAGGAAGGAGATTCTACCACCTCCCTAGGTAACGCATTCCAGTGTTTCACCACCCTCTTAGTGAAAAAGTTTTTCCTAATATCCAATCTAAACCTCCCCCATTGCAACTTGAGACCATTACTCCTCGTTCTGTCATCTGCTACCATTGAGAACAGTCTAGAGCCATCCTCTTTGGAACCCCCTTTCAGGTAGTTGAAAGCAGCTAACAAATCCCCCCTCATTCTTCTCTTCTGCAGACTAAACAATCCCAGCTCCCTCAGCCTCTCCTCATAAGTCATGTGCTCTAGACCCCTAATCATTTTTGTTGCCCTTCGCTGGACTCTTTCCAATTTATCCACATCCTTCTTGTAGTGTGGGGCCCAAAACTGGACACAGTACTCCAGATGAGGCCTCACCAGTGTCGAATAGAGGGGAACGATCACGTCCCTCGATCTGCTCGCTATGCCCCTACTTATACATCCCAAAATGCCATTGGCCTTCTTGGCAACAAGGGCACACTGCTGACTCATATCCAGCTTCTCGTCCACTGTCACCCCTAGGTCCTTTTCCGCAGAACTGCTGCCTAGCCATTCGGTCCCTAGTCTGTAGCGGTGCATTGGATTCTTCCATCCTAAGTGCAGGACCCTGCACTTATCCTTATTGAACCTCATCAGATTTCTTTTGGCCCAATCCTCCAATTTGTCTAGGTCCTTCTGTATCCTATCCCTCCCCTCCAGCGTATCTACCACTCCTCCCAGTTTAGTATCATCCGCAAATTTGCTGAGAGTGCAATCCACACCATCCTCCAGATCATTTATGAAGATATTGAACAAAACGGGCCCCAGGACCGACCCCTGGGGCACTCCACTTGACACCGGCTGCCAACTAGACATGGAGCCATTGATCACTACCCGTTGTGCCCGACAATCTAGCCAGCTTTCTACCCACCTTATAGTGGATTCATCCAGCCCATACGTCCTTAACTTGCTGACAAGAATGCTGTGGGAGACCGTGTCAAAAGCTTTGCTAAAGTCAAGAAACAATACATCCACTGCTTTCCCTTCATCCACAGAACCAGTAATCTCATCATAAAAGGCGATTAGATTAGTCAGGCATGACCTTCCCTTGGTGAATCCATGCTGACTGTTCCTGATCACTTTCCTCTCCTCTAAGTGCTTCAGGATTGATTCTTTGAGGACCTGCTCCATGATTTTTCCAGGGACTGAGGTGAGGCTGACTGGCCTGTAGTTCCCAGGATCCTCCTTCTTCCCTTTTTTAAAGATGGGCACTACATTAGCCTTTTTCCAGTCATCCGGGACTTCCCCCGTTCGCCACGAGTTTTCAAAGATAATGGCCAAGGGCTCTGCAATCACAGCCGCCAATTCCTTCAGCACTCTCGGATGCAATTCGTCCGGCCCCATGGACTTGTGCACGTCCAGCTTTTCTAAATAGTCCCTAACCACCTCTATCTCTACAGAGGGCTGGCCATCTCTTCCCCATTTTGTGATGCCCAGCACAGCAGTCTGGGAGCTGACCTTGTTAGTGAAAACAGAGGCAAAAAAAGCATTGAGTACATTAGCTTTTTCCACATCCTCTGTCACTAGGTTGCCTCCCTCATTCAGTAAGGGGCCCACACTTTCTGTTGTTGTAAATAAGGACTTCTTTTATGAAAGGTAATCAGCAATGGGCCAGTAATACTTTGCTCTTCTTTCATGCACAGGATTATGGATCCTAACATGAAAGGACTTCATGCTTGTAAAACTAAACTGGCTCTTTATTAAGAGAACTATTTACAGAGATGCCGCAACTATAGCTAGCATTCCAGCCATGTGCACGCAGACTGACTTGCCGATGCCTACTCCAAACGCTTCCCTTCTGAAACCTGTGCTCCTCCAAGTTCCAGGCAGGTCGTTACTGCCCTGATATAATCCTTTTCTTCTGAGGGCCTAAGTACTCCTGTGCAAAGATTGATGCAACATTTAGAGTTTCAGTAGAACTCAAATGGTGGATAATCTCTCCACTGGCCCTCTGCACGGGGGTGATTTTTCACTCTATGCATACAGAACAATAGAAGCCAGGATTTCTTGAGCCAATCTAATTACTAGTTTAAGCAGACTTCAGTGGAGTTGCACCAAGTTATATCATTGGTGAATTTGGCCAAAGGGCTTTATTCCTATCTCTGCCGCTAACTCTCTCTCTGTAATTATGAGCAAGTCTCAAGCAACCAAATGTTCAAAATTGAACAGTGATTTATGTATGTGTCAATTTTTGGCTACATCTCGATGTGTTGATTTCCCCTTTGCTGCTTATACTGACTTCAATTAGAGCGGTGGTCTTTGGTAGTTTGAAATTTGTCTCCCAGAAACTGAGTCATTCAGTCAGAGGACGCTTAAAATGTTGGCCTTAATTCTTCTGGCTACTCAATTTTCTTATCTCTAAAATAAGAATCATAATGCTTATCTGCCTCACAGTGGTGCTTGTGAGGCTTAATTAACCGATGTGTGTAAAATGCTTTGAGATCCTTGGATGAAAGAAGCTTTGTAAATGCAAAGTGATGGCGTTACGATTTGGCTTTGCACACAGCTATGCTGACGTCCGTGAGCAAGGAAATGGAAAAAGGTCTGTACGCAAGCTGCCAGCCATCTAAGATCTATGCAGGTCAGAGATTTGGAAGGGAGCTATTGATTTGGTGCTATTTAGGAGAGTGAGTTTCTCCAAAGAGGAAAAAGGTGTGCTGGATGTTGTATAAAATAAATCTGTCAGAACACCCAAATCACAAGTGCAATATTCCAGTGGGTTAGGTTTGCTTGGAGCACACGGACATCTCTGCTTTCCCAGCTAAAGACAGGCTGAGAACATCCAATACCATTCTTGTAAAATCAGTGTATTAAAACAGTGCTGAAAACAGCCTTTTAATTAAAGAGCTAAGTAAGGGCTCATGCTAGTAAAACCGGCCACCAGGCGTGCCCAAGCAAATAATGGTTACCTGTCTTTGTCTCCGTCCATTACCTTCTCCAGCTGGTTGTTGTCTTCTTATAGTAGCACAGTAAATTAGTCAGTGTTCTTCTCACCTCTCAGAGGCTCACTTCAGGTCTTGAAAATTGCAGCTGTTTGATGCTGTGCCAATTGCGGTGCTCCGAAGTGAAAAATTAATAGAAGCGAGTGGGGAATTACCTTGAAATTGGACCAGGATAATGTGAAGCTGGACTCGGGTGTATTTTTTTTTTCTCCTCTGGTTCACAGTGTGAGCTACCCAATTATGTTAAAAAAAATGAAGAGGGAGGTGCTTACTCTTTTTCCACATTCTGTCTTCGTTAGAGTTGGTGCCAGGACAGAGAAACTGGTGAATGCGCACAGCCGAAAAACTCTGTTCGTCCCATCCTGATAGGCAGACTTGTTGGATTCTTTTGCATTTAATATCTGTGTCAGGGACTTGTATGGTGGCCATTATTGTAGTATTGAAATAGTTTTTGCTCTCACAAGAGAGAAGGATTGTTGTTGATGGAGAACCGAGGCACAGGGAGGCAGGTTCTCAATGGTACTGAAGTGCGGAAAGGGTCAGATAAGGGGATTTTTCAAAATGGTTTAAACCGGTTAGGTGCCTAACTCCCATGTAAATCTGATCCAGAAAGGCTAAGTGTGAAATCCAGGCCCCGTTGAAGAGAATGGGAGGAAGTTTCACAATTGACCTCAGTGGGGCCAAGATTTCACTCTAAGTGACTTGCCCAAGGTCAGACAGGAAACGTGGGAATTGAATCCAGTTTTCCCAAGTCCCAGAGTAGTGCGCTAACCATTGGACAAACCTCCCCTTTCACTAGTGCTCTCTATTGTCACGATCCCCCTAGGATAGGTGGGGGACATGCACAGAGCTCCAGAGTTTGGTTATTCATTGGTAAGGCCTCGATTCTTGTGGGAAGAACCCTGTGGAATCCCACCAAAGCCAATGGTGACATGCATAGGCACAGGAGAAGGAACCAGTTGACCCAGGCTAACATGGGGAAGGAAGTACAGGGCAAAGGAAAAACACAGAGAGGCCTATAGGAGCTTGCTGAATCAGAGTATCTGTGCTTCTTCCAAGAAGGAGTCTCTCAAAGGGCTTCTGGTTTCATAACTTTCACTGGAAATACTGGAAAAAAATGACCACACTGCCTCCCATGGCAATGTCAAGTGACTAGAGCACTGGACTGGGGCACAGGCGGCTACATTGTATTCCTGGCTCTGTCGTTGGCCTGCTGGGTAATCTTGAGTGAGTCACTTCGCTGCCCCTTTCCTCAGTTTCCCCATTTGTAAAATGAGGACAGTGATACTGACGTTTTTTGTAAAGTGCTCCGAGATCTACCGATGAAAAGTAGCTATATAAGAGGAGTTAGATTAGATTGCACATTACCAGGTATTGCCGTAGTTAAACAAATTATTTAAAGCAGCCTTTACAGGTATTTATTTTAAAACTGTATCGTTAAAGAAGAAAAAGATCTCTTTGTAGATGATCAATAGGTGAAGATAATGTGCTGTTGTTTAATGATCAGAGCATCCACAACACAGCTTCTGCAAGAGACTTTCCAAACACAAAGTCTGTTTACTTTAATAGTGTTCATGATCTGTGTAGGTTTTGTAATTCCCTGCTGTGTGCAGCATGGTCTAATGGACTGAGTACTGGCCTGGGATGAAGAGACTTGGCATCTATTCCTTTGTCTGCCTCTGACTTGTGCTCTGACCTTGGGCAAGTCACTTCATCTCTCCATGGACATGTCCATGCTATGCAAACAAACAAACAAAACCCTGCAGCAGTGAGTCTGAGAGCCAAAAGTTTCAGAGCCAAAGCTCCAGCCCAAGCAGGAACATCTGTGCTGCTATTTGTAACCCCATCGCATGAGCCCGAGTCAGCTGACCAGGGCTCTGAGACTCACTTCCCTGTTGCTTTATTTTTGTTTTTTTGCAGTGTAGCTCCACCCTGTACATCTGTTCCTCTTCTGTCTCGTCATCTGTGTGGCCTGTAAGCTGTTTGAGGCAGCAACTGTCTCTTGCCATGTAAAGTGCCAAGGACAATGGGGCCCTCATCTCAGTTGCTGTCTCTTTACTCTACTATAATACCAATGATAGAAGTGTGGAAATCACCAGCACTTCTGCCGCCCCCAAATACTGAAATAACCAAGTGAATAATCAAACAATGAATAAGTCCCCTTGACTTCCAGAGAAGACGCTGTGCATATGTACACACTGCTGTTAGACACCCACGGCTGGCCCAAGCCAGTTGATTTGGGCTTGTAGGGCTCGGGCTATGGGGCTGTTTAATTGCAATGTGGACGTTCTGGGACTGTCCCAACTTGCAGGATCCTAGATCCCAGGCGCCAGCCCGAACCCAGGTATCTACACTGCGATTAAACAGCCCTACAGCCAGAGTCATCTGGGACAGGCCAGCCACAGGTGTCTCACTGCAGTGTAGACATACCTGTAAGTGTGCACCAATGATTCCTTCATCCCATTGTATACCCCTTCACCCCCACCCTGTGATCCTCTAGTGGCATGGAAAGCCTTTCATTAACAAAATCTCCATTGCTTTCAGCAGGACTGCCAGAACCAGGCCTTCAAAACTTAAGAGAGTGGCTTAAAAACCATGAGATGTTAAAACCATGAGACATCTGGTTTGGGAGTCTCTGGGGGTCATGTTTCCAAGCTTCCCTCTGTAACCACGAGCGCTAGGAACTTAAAAAAGCAAGCAGCTGTCTTGGTTAATCACCTGACTGCAAGAACCCTAAGAAAAATGCCAAATGTGGTGAGTTTCTTTTTGATAAAATGATTACAGTTGGCAATACTGCTTCAGCAGTGTGGGAATTAGGCCCTACTGTGAGAAGCACACATGAGAGTAAAAAGAAACCCTTTAAGCTGCCAGTGGCTCTCACTCATATCGGGTGGAATTCACTCCTGTGCACCCAATGTGAGTGGGATCAGATGGGTTTTTCTAAGCCAAGGTGGGTGTCGTCCCCCCCTCCCCACCCCCTTATCACTTGCTTAAGTCCCATTTTCAAAGAGACCTTATGATTTAAGCGGTATATTGCCCTTGTGCTGGCTCTCTGCCCTGGGGTGATATCGTCCCAATACAAAAAGAATCAGACAGCTGCTAGAAGAGCTTTCCCCCCACCGACCCCCAAACAGCCTCTTCTAAGCATGGGTTTTATTAGTGTGATTACAGTCCCCTGGAATGAGAAGAAGAGATGCCGCCATTGGCAATAGGGGCAGAAGCAGAAGGGCGGTCTGCACTGCAAAGCAAAATGTGTCTCAGAGCCCAAGCCAAATGACTAGTGAGGCTCAGGCTGTGGGGCTAAAAATCGCAGTGTAGACCTTCTGGCGTGGACTGGAGAGTGGGCTCTGAAACCCAGCGGGGTTTCAGGTTCTCAGAGCATGGGGCTCCAGTCCATGTGGGAACATCTACCCTTCTACTGGTAGTCCTGCGGCCCAAGCCTTGCAAGCTCATGTCAATTGGGCTGGCTCCGTCGCTGCGGTTTTTCTTTATAATAGAGATATACCTTAGGCGGCAACAATCTGGGGATGGCAGCAAAAGAAATGCAGATGCACTAGTGCCAAGCGGCCTGGAAAGAAAACTAACACCAGGGATATAGAGTTTATCTCGATGGATCTGAATGACAGCGACAGATCGGTCTGCTGTGTGCGCAGAAGTGCGAACCCAGGGAGGCAAGGAAAGCTTGGGGGAATGACGGCTGCAATAGGGGATTTGAGAAACTGAGCAGGCAAGAGAGTTCAACATCTGTGCAGTATACAGAGCAGGGAGGGGCTGTCCGTGGGTCAAAATAGAAGCACCATAAAGCCCTGAACGACGGCTCCTTTTTTATATGCCCCTTTAGAACAAGTTGTAAGCGAAGCCTCAAGGCCAGTGCTGCAGGTAAGAAGGGATGCGGGTGAGCTCACCGTCAGATGGTGGAACCTGCTGGAGAAAGAAGTATTTCAGGGAGCCACAGGATGCAGCTGAAACCCACCTACAGGCTGCCCATTAACACGGGCTGAAAGTCTTGGCATGAGCTTTGTAGTGGGTTTGCTGCAATCGCTATGGAAATGCTCTCCCTTTTAATCTAGGAAATCTCCCCCTTTGCTCTCAGTACAGCTGGGGAGTTCTCCTCGTCACCATTTCAGCACTGAAAATTTGGAAGGGAGTCAACAGCCCCACCCCTCTATCGAGGCAACAAATCTGGGACCCAGAGTCAATGTGTTTTAGAATATGGGGGTGTGAGAGACCGTGTGGTCTAGTGGGTAGGGCACTGGACAGGGACTTCAGGAGACTTGGGTTCTATTCCTGACTCCTATTTTCTGCTGCCCTGCTGTGTGACCATGGGCAAGTCACTTCCTCTCTCCATGCCTCTGTTTCCCTCCCACTCTTTCTCTAACTTCTCTACTTAGAGACAGTCCATGCCTTCCGATCTAACTATATCTGCGTACAGAACCTAGCACAAGGGGACCCTGATCTTGGTTGAGGCCTCTAGATCTTAACTACTTAACCAGAATAAATTTAGGCTCTTAATCCATATTTAGGCACCTAAATAAAAGTGACAAAACCCAAAATGAAAGATGCCAACACAACGGTTTGTGCAGGAAATGTTAAACGCTCTGGGACCCCTGCCTTTAGCATATATAGCTCTCCATAAACTCTGTATATCTGATGTAAATAATTCTCCCTCCACAACAAAAGTGCAAATGTTTGGCGCAGACACAAATTGGGGGCTAAACTGAGTGGCATCCCCCAAAGTCAGGTCCATCTGAGAGGCAAGGAATGCCCACTTCTCCAGCTCTGTTCCATGTTGAGCGCTGCCATTGAAATAAATTGTTCTCTCTGTAGATGGTTAACAGATGTCTGTGGTTGTGGGGCATGCAAGCCTCCACGCAAGGCAGGAAGGGGTTAATGGACCGCTGAAGGCCTAATCAACCCAAACTGAGACACTTGGGGCAGGAGTCAGGCATCCAGGGAAGGCCTAAAAGAAAGAGCCCTGCTCAGTTGGAGGGGGACAGACAGAGACCAGGTGTGAGGCTCTTGTTGTGGGAGAAAAGGTGGGTGTGATCTGTCTGAGGGCTCTCCCAGAGGAAAGGGAAGAGTTTGTCTATGTTGCTTCCGATTTGTTTTGGACTTTGAGTGCCGAGGGAGGGGTGGAGCTGATGGGTATGTCTACACTGCATTGTAATGCTAGGTCTGTGGATCCTGGGCTTTTGGACTTTGTGTTTCCAAGACCATGCTAGTGTCCACACTGCTCTGTAAACCTGAGCTTACAATGGCTCAACCTGGGTCTCACCGCTATGCTAACACATCAATACTGTACTCCTCAGACCTTCTGTATCCGGTCTGGGACTCGAGCTGCATCCACGCTGCAGAAGGACAGCCTGCTGGGACTTGGGCTCTGGCCCATGCCCCCTAGCAGTATCCGAGGCTCTGGTTGCAGAGCGCTTGCTGACTCGAGGGCTTGCTGACTGCTTTTTATGTGCACAGAAGTGGTGCTTAGGGCATGAACCTGAGTCAGAGCCTGGGTTTAGCATGCGGTGTAGACCTACTCTGAGTGCCCTAGCTGGCAGGGTAAGAGCTTGTGTCTGCATTGCCACACTGCACGCTACCCACGTGCAAATGGTAAAGCACGCCAACCTGTTGCATACCAGCTGGCCCATGTGGATCTTTCTGGTGTGTATTAAAAATTCCCGGCGTGTTCGTGGCTGGGCAGAGCAGCCACAGACCAGCTGGGAAACTGAGGATGAATGGCTGCTGCACCACACAGTGCTGCCAGGGGGCGCTCTCCTAACACCTGTCTTCTCGGACGCTTTTTGGATCAGGCTCTTGTCAGAGCAGCGCTGAAGGACTAGATGGGGTTCGTTTGCCAGGGTCACGTTCTTTCTTTATGCATCTGACACGAGAGGCGGGAGGGAAATATGAACATCCCCTTCCTCCACGCTCTCCTACACAAACACTGCAGCAATGCAGAGCAAACAATTTATATCCCCGTTGGAGCAGATGGAGGGGCTGTCATGCAAAGGCAGCAGAGTGGAATTGGTACAGCAAATCTAAAGAAGGAAAACTTTTACCGTAGCTCAACGGACTCGCAGCTTGGAGTTAGAGAAGGTGTGTTCCAGGCTGTGGTAGTTACCTGCTCTGTCTGGAGAGCTTCGTTTGCGCTTGCTGAAGGATCTGAACAGGAAAGGAAAAGACTTGAATTGTTTAGTACGCTGCAGCTCCAGTTTGACTCACTGCATCAGCTGCTGCATGTAGGTTGTTGGCTTTTTATTTTTTTATTTATTTATTTTCCCCCAGGGCTTTGGTGAACTGTGAATTCACACTCCATAAATTCATCGTCTCAGAACATATATAGCTGTTTCCACACATCCTGCAGGGCTGTCTTTTTATTATGACCCATTGTAAAACCTGATGGTGTGTGTACTGTAAACAATGAAAGGGCTCTCGAATAAATGGGCCAAAACTCCTGTTTAAAGTTCCCACCTCCCCTTAACTGTCAGAGACTTTTAGTTCTGCAGTAAAAGCTGGGGAAGGTTATTCTTGTGGTTAAAAGCCTGGACAGGGACATAGGAAATCAGGATTCAATTCCTGTTTCTGCCACATACTTCCTGTGTGACCTTGGGCAAGTCACTTAAGTGTCTAATCACTTTGGGTATGTCTACACTGTGATAAAACAGCCACGGCTGGCCAGTGTCAGCTGACTTGGGCTCATGGGGCTGGAGCTGTGGGGCTATGCAATTGCAATGTAGATGTTTGGGCAGGGGATGGGTCTGAGAGCCCAGGCTCCATCCCCGGTCTGAAGGTCGACACAGCAATTTTATAGCCCTGCAGCCCTCCTGAGTCAGCAGACATGGGCTAGCCACAGATGTTTTATCGTAGTGTAGACATGCCCTAAGGTATGTTTACACTGCATTGTAAGCCTGGGGTCTGTGGCACCCAAGCTTGTGGACTCCTGTGTGTTTCTGAGCCTGTACTTCAGCTTCCACACTGCATTGTAAACCTGGGTTTGCAATTGCTGGACCAGGGTCCCATGGCTGTACTAACATGTCCATGCTGTGCTATGCAGACCTCCTGACTTGGGTCTGTGACTTGAGCTGAGTCCACGCTACACAATGACAGGGCTTGGACCTGAGACACAACAGGACTCAGGCTCTGAGTCCCCCACAGCAGGGTCCTTGGACCTGGGTCCTGAGTGATTGCTGACCAAGGTCAGACTGATTTGTGTGCGAATAGCAGTCGCCTTGGGATCAAACCTGAGTCAGAGCCTGGGCTTAATGTGGAATGTAGACATACCCTCAGGTGCTTGTGAAAATGTTACCCTTAGTCTCTCTGTGCCTTACTTACCTATCTGCAAAGTGAAAACACTAATCTTTCCTGTCTCCTAGCCTTGGTCTTGTGTATTTAGATTTACACTTTTCAGGGCAGGGACACTGTATGGAGAGTGCCTAGCACAGTGGAGCCTTAATCCATCTGTGGCAGAAGTGGGGATTGAACGCAGGTTTCCTGAGTAGAGCGGGGGCAGGAAATTCTGTGACTTCTACCTTTTTACTTCCCTTCGCCCCCACCCCATTCCAAATGGAAAGAAAACAACACATTTCGAAATTGCCTGTGAAATGAAAGTCCAGAATATTTTTTTTGAGGGTTAAATGAAACATTTCTTGTGTCTAAAATCTGAACACTTTGTTTTGATTTCGACTATTAATTTTTTAAAATGCTTTCATGTGAAGCATGAGTTTTCTTTTGAAAATTCGTTTTCCGTTCTCAAAATACCAAAGCAGGATGTTTCAAAATTACTGAAATGTTTCATTTAGTGGTTTTTTTTTTTTTTCTAAACAAATCTTCATCAAAAGCCGCACATTTAAAAATCTATATTTCAATCAAAATGAAAGTAGCAATGAAAACTTTCTGGCCACCTTTACTTCTGGCTCCCAGTCCAGTGTCCTATTCACAGAACCAGCCACTTTCCCTCTCCATTGTGAAGGCTAATCTTTTTTTAAAAATTATTTTATGCTTGCTTGCAGTCTGTTTTGTTGAGAATACAAGACATGAGATTTCCTTAAACCAGTGTGTGGGGTCGTTATCGAGTTCCTGATCCTCCACAGCTACTGGAGAGGACCAGGATGTGTTGCACTAGTGAGTTTTAATAAATTGTGGGAATTCTATTTTTTTTAATAGTTGCCACATGGCTCTTTGAGTGTGTCCCCACGGTACACAGTGCTGAAGGAGATGTTAAATAGTTTATTAGGGGATGGGGGCGGCATTTCTTTAAATGTCTTACAGAAGTTCTCAAAATTCTTGAACAGTTAAGAGAGAACCTTGAAGTATCTCCTATGGCTAATTGCAGTCACGGGGAGGGGAGAGAGGAAATTAGGTTTTTTTTTCCCCCCCAGATTTGTCAATTTTAAAACTTCATTAAGCTGGTCTAGTTTTAATTTTGGAAAAGAGCATTTCATTATTAATTCAGAGATGGTGCCATCTATAAAGACACTTGGGACATGCCAAAGTACTTTAAGATCAATCTGGGTAATCCAAGATGTGAGAGTAATAAAACACCTCCTCCTTGAATGGTCTCTGACTACCCTTGGCAAAGTGAGCAGGCAGCTTGGTGAATGGCACAATCAACTTGTTGAAGTCCCAATCCCAGGACTTTAATCACAACACAAACCATCCTTCTCCCTGGCCCCCCCATGCCCCTGCCACTCCCCATTCCATATCCTTTCTTCCCACCCACACACATTTTTCTCTTATGCAGTAACAGCCGCAAAAGTCAAGGCACAGCAGGATGTGACGTGACATAATCGGTACAATAACTTTTCAACTTGCCAAGATTTTGCAATTTTGTAAAAGTGTCATTAGCTGCCGACACGTGCTAACTGAGCCTACGTACACAGAAGGCACCCACACTCTAGAGGAACATTTTCCAACCATCCTGGAGCGGAGCAAATAGCAGGGAAAAACTTGCTCGTGAATATCCTTCTGTATAAAGCGTACTTTGGATTGTTTGACCCTGCAAAGCACATGTGTCTGTTTAATTCAGACCTTTGGGTGCTTTTTGTATGATCGTTATTATACCATGGTATGCCTAGGGGCACCAATCGTAGACCCATTGTGTTTGTACAGCACCTACCACTTCGTGCAGAGATGATCCCTGTGCCAAGAAGGTTAGAATGTAACTGTAAGACAAGAGACAATGGGTGAATTCTATCCAACACACAGGAGGACCCCAAAGAAAGTATGTGACAGAACTGTGCAGCATCCTTTGAATCATGTGATTGTTCACAACCTGTGGGTTTCGAGCTTGAATGTTGAGGCAGTGTGGTTTAGTGGGTAGAGCACTGGATTGAGCCTCCTAAGGCCTGGGGTCTATTGCCTCCCTGACTACTAGGCTGCTTCACCTCTCCATGCCCCAGTTTCTACATCTATGAAAACAAAAAACTGGGGATAATGATGTTGACCTCCTTTGTAAAGTGCTTTGAGATCCACTGAGGGATAAAAACTGCATATTAGTTTATTATTAATGTTTTCAGCTTTCACACTGAATCTGGGTGTCAAACTTGCACATTGCAGTAGATGAAATTCAGCCCTGTGCGAAGGGCCCTGTGCAACCCCGTCTGGCAAATTGCATCATTTTGTCTCCCTCTAGTGGCTGGATAATGTCTGCTACTGCCTCTGAGCTAGTGGACTTGACTTTGGAAGTAGATGTATGCTTTTAGATCCAGGAGTCTAGGCTTCAGTCTCTGCAGGTGACTGCTCTGGGCATGTCATTACACATACACCGCTTAAATCCTCAAAATAGGGCTAAAGTGTTGTGTGGGTCCAGTGCTGGCCTTCTGTTTCACCCACTGTGAACTAATGCACCATCTTTGTCACTGTGGGGATGGTAGATAGAATCTCTGTTTTGCACATAGGTAAACAAAGGAGGAAAAGGAATTACCCAAAGCAGTGTATTGGGGAAAAGAACGAGGAAGCGTCACAAATGTAAACCAGCATCTTAGTGATTAAAATTAAGGGAGGTATGGTCTGGTGGTTAGAGCAGATGACTAGGTGTCAGGACCAAATGGCTGTATCATTGTGCCATTGATTCTTTGTGTGGGCTTGGGCAAATCATTCTACCCTATGTTGTTAGTCACAAACGGGTTTTAGCTTTATTCCTCTGATCTTGCAGCTGTTACCCACCCACGCAGCAGTCCTACTTGAAGTGAAGACTATGTGAGGGAGGGAGTGCTATTTGCTTGACAGAGGCTTGTGCAACTGAGCTCCAAAGGCCTAATTCAAATCCCATTAAAGTCACTGGGAAGCCTTTCCACTGTGTTATGTTTGCAACCGTGTGAAGTCAAATACCACTGATAAATTTTGGGAGAAAGAAAATCCTTCCTGTCAGTCAGTCCTTTCTTTCACGAGTCTCATTTACAGATCCCTGTGGAGCGTGTAGCACGTTTCACTATTTTGCCTCAGCAGAGGCGACAATGTTCGCAAATGATCTGCATATTTAACAAATAATTCCCCAGCATCCAGATATCTTGCAAAGCTATTTTTCTGCCAAGTCAGTCACCAAGTCATGAAACCATGTTGGGTTTAATAATGGTATAGAATTGAGACATCTGGCTCCCTAATTCCTTCTACAACGAAATTATTTCGGTGACTGGTTTTTTATTTATTTATTTTAATTTATTGATTTTTAAAGATTAGTTTCCCAAGGTAGAATTGGCGCGGTCCCACTGATGTAATTACTGCACTGACGTTATTGGGTAATACTGGTGTAAAACCAGCATGAGAATCAGGCCTATTGTCTTTTTCCATGTCTTCGACTGCACTGGGCCCACACTTGGTGCTCAGCAAATAATAAATAAAAAATGATTTGCAGATACCAAAATTAAAATGTGCACATCGGGATGGCTAAGCATTGGCTGAACTGAACCATACCTTCAAGATTTGCCTCTCTGTATGCATGGCCCCTGGTAATGTCAGTGAGAGCAGGGAGCTTACATCGAGTGCAATACCTTTACAGTCGAAGGGTTATACTCGCTTACTTTGCCTGAGCAACTCTGGGTTCGTTGTCGGGAAGAAGCAGTTAAGTAAGAGCTATATGAACAATAGAACATAAGAATTGCCATACATAATCAGAGACAAGGTCCATTTCATCCTGTATTCTGCCTTTGTCAGTGGCTACTACTAGATTGCGTCAGAGGAAGATTGAAGCATGAGGTTTAATATCCCTTACATACTTTTTGCTCTTATTTATGGTAACTGGTTTTTCTTAGCATCCATAGAGATGTCCAATCCCTTTCTGAATCTTGTAAAAGTCTTGTCCTCAGTGACTTCTTATGGCAACAAGTCCCACGTTGTGTGGAAGAAATATTTCCTTCTCTGTGTCACAACTACGGGTGACTAGCTCACCGTAGCACTACGTGACCATCACGATGGGGGAGCTGTGCAACTCTTTTACATAAATCCCATTTATTTTTGAGTATTTGTGTTATCTGAAGAAGAATTTGGGGAGGAAAAAGCTTTCAGCTGCTGAAAGAGACTTCAGCTCGGACAGTTGTGAAATATAGTCAACCGGAACATTTGATAAAACAATCCACTTAACTAATGCATAATAGAATTTCGTTCTAGAATTCATTCTTTCTATAATTTCAAGGTGGAATGATTTAAACCTCCAAACTCTCCTGAGATGCGATCATTTTTCTGTCTAAAAACTTTGAGGGGTAATATTAAGATAAAGCCCCTGCTTTTTCTAAATGGGGCTTAACTCTATCTCCAACGTTACTTTTGCCTTTTTGGAACTACAAATGTAACTCTCATTGCCACAGTGCGAGTCTTAGACCCCCTGTAGTGTCTGGTCCGTGGAAGAGGCAGATGAAATTGCTGCATCTGCTAACTGGGTGAGTTCGTCCTTCATCTTGAGGAATAGAGACCTATTAATAATATGTGGCGCTCATAGATATTTTTACCCACAGATCTCAAAGCACTGTCCAAAGGCGGTCAGAAGGGGAAAGTGAGGCACAAAGAGATTGCCGGTCCTCTAGCAGGGCAGTGGCGGGAGTAGAACCTTAGTCTCAGTGCTCTGTCCACTAGACCACACCTACTCCTTTAACGGGAGAGGTCGCAGGTTCAATTTCTGCTTCTGACCCACAGTGCTGGCCATTTGCAATTGCACCAGTGGTGCTTCCAACTGGCACCATGGTTTTACCAGCCATTGTGCATCTGCTTCAGAGATAGGAGCAGCAGCTGCCTAGTTGTTCTGCGCGCTCTCTCTCTCTCCACATTCTGCCGCAGACAATGCCCACACGCTGCCTTGCGGTCATGATCTCAGCCTACTGGGTGAGCCATGACCGGACCCAGCCCTGACGTCTTCAGAGACAATGGGGCTTTTGTGTAGCTATAGGCTTGGTCCCAAAGGCCACACTCTGCAGTATTTCATGGCGCAAAAATCCCACTGAAATCAATGGGAGTTTTGTTCTGTTAAGAACTGCAGTCTTGTTCCCAAAGGTATTGGAATAATCACGGCTGAGTTCTTTGAATCTGCTGTCTCTTCCTCAGGCCTTTGTAATATGCAGGCCTATTATCTCTCTTTCATACACAGCCGAACAACAGAGCAGTTTCCAAATGCTCCCACAGTGGCAGACCCCGCACCACTGTATTTTGCATGGGGACTTAGTGTCTGTCTCTCCCTCCCCACCCCTTCGGTCTAATCTGCATCGATCCCCCAAGGTCAGCCTGATTAGAATGCAGCTTTCCAATTTTTTCAGGGCCCCTCTTATGCACTTTGTAAACAACAAAATGGCACATCCTCAGATACAGCCTTGCCGGGCTAATTGAGTTAGCAGAGACCTGTGTTTTTGGTCTGCAGGGCTCCAGGGATCTGCAGTTTACAACCTGATTGTTTTCCAATTGTGTACTAAGTAGGATTGTTTAAAGCCGTCAATTAACTCATTCTGCAGGGCTTTTGAGCAGAGTAAATCCCCTTGCCGTGAATGGTCGCTTTTCCTTTTACTGGAGTTACCTGAGGCCAGGTGCTAATTTTAATAGGGACTTGACCCTATTTGGGCCATTGGTGGCTACTTAGGCAAACCTCCCGAGTGTAGACAGGGCAAAGCTGCTTTTCGCTGGGTGGCACTCGCCCAGGGTAAGGTGCATCCAGGCAAACTGATGGTTATAGCTGTTTGCATGAGAGGTTTTCACAGGTTCAGCAGCATCACTGGCTATGATTGAGGTAGATCCCCAAGGTGACAGAGGAGGAAAGGCTAGAGCACATCAAGACAAGGTTTGCAGATGCCATGGCTTAATTGGGGACACGGTAAAAACTGGGGGGAGGGAAGAAGGTTTGATCCTGCAGGTCCTTACTCAGATGAGTAGTCCATAGTTATACACAATCATAGAATCATAGAATCATAGAATATCAGGGTTGGAAGGGACCCCAGAAGGTCATCTAGTCCAACCCCCTGCTCAAAGCAGGACCAAGTCCCAGTTAAATCATCCCAGCCAGGGCTTTGTCAAGCCTGACCTTAAAAACCTCTAAGGAAGGAGATTCTACCACCTCCCTAGGTAACGCATTCCAGTGTTTCACCACCCTCTTAGTGAAAAAGTTTTTCCTAATATCCAATCTAAACCTCCCCCATTGCAACTTGAGACCATTACTCCTCGTTCTGTCATCTGCTACCATTGAGAACAGTCTAGAGCCATCCTCTTTGGAACCCCCTTTCAGGTAGTTGAAAGCAGCTATCAAATCCCCCCTCATTCTTCTCTTCTGCAGACTAAACAATCCCAGCTCCCTCAGCCTCTCCTCATAAGTCATGTGCTCTAGACCCCTAATCATTTTTGTTGCCCTTCGCTGGACTCTTTCCAATTTATCCACATCCTTCTTGTAGTGTGGGGCCCAAAACTGGACACAGTACTCCAGATGAGGCCTCACCAGTGTCGAATAGAGGGGAACGATCACGTCCCTCGATCTGCTCGCTATGCCCCTACTTATACATCCCAAAATGCCATTGGCCTTCTTGGCAACAAGGGCACACTGCTGACTCATATCCAGCTTCTCGTCCACTGTCACCCCTAGGTCCTTTTCCGCAGAACTGCTGCCTAGCCATTCGGTCCCTAGTCTGTAGCGGTGCATTGGGTTCTTCCGTCCTAAGTGCAGGACCCTGCACTTATCCTTATTGAACCTCATCAGATTTCTTTTGGCCCAATCCTCCAATTTGTCTAGGTCCTTCTGTATCCTATCCCTCCCCTCCAGCGTATCTACCACTCCTCCCAGTTTAGTATCATCCGCAAATTTGCTGAGAGTGCAATCCACACCATCCTCCAGATCATTTATGAAGATATTGAACAAAACCGGCCCCAGGACCGACCCCTGGGGCACTCCACTTGACACCGGCTGCCAACTAGACATGGAGCCATTGATCACTACCCGTTGAGCCCGACAATCTAGCCAGCTTTCTACCCACCTTATAGTGCATTCATCCAGCCCATACTTCCTTAACTTGCTGACAAGAATGCTGTGGGAGACCGTGTCAAAAGCTTTGCTAAAGTCAAGAAACAATACATCCACTGCTTTCCCTTCATCCACAGAACCAGTAATCTCATCATAAAAGGCGATTAGATTAGTCAGGCATGACCTTCCCTTGGTGAATCCATGCTGACTGTTCCTGATCACTTTCCTCTCCTCTAAGTGCTTCAGGATTGATTCTTTGAGGACCTGCTCCATGATTTTTCCAGGGACTGAGGTGAGGCTGACTGCAATCGCCCATTGCAGTCAAAGTAGCAACTCATTTGAGTAAAGATTCTCAACATGAGGCTTGTGTGTATCCCTCAGTACAAGATAAAGGGGCTGAGCATCACTTCTCTCTCCCTCCGTGTTTCTTACACCTGACTCTGCACATCCAAATGTGCAACTACCGTGCTTAATGGGGTAAACTGCTGAGCGTTGCTTTCCAAAGTCTGTTCAGGAGAAAAGGCTCTTGACCAGATGCGTGTGGGTGCAGGCAGCATTCGATGTAGGTGTTCAAGATCAGTGAATTAGTGAATAGAAAGGAATGCGCACAAGGGTGTGGGTGGGTAAGCCTGCCGATAAAGCAGTGCTGTGCTTCGGGAGTAGCCCAGTTCAAAGGAATGCCCCCTACCACTATTGTCCTCTCCGGCTGACTTGCCTTCATTTGAACCCGGGCGGGTTCTTTAGCAAGCCGGGGTATGTTTTCATGACAGAGTTAATGCATGTGATTGGCATCCAGCTCTGAGCACCTGGGTCAGCCTAGCTTAGGTATGAATAGTCGCTGGGAAGCCGCAACTGAGTTACTGTATCCTCACTGGTGCCACGCTCCAACCATGTGTTGCTGGGACATCTCGGGGCATATTCCGTGGCTCTTTGTGCTACGGTAAGCTGAGCTACTCTATAATTGCTAGTGAATTGTAGGAAAACGTACCTCTCCTTCTAGGTATGGGGGGTGGAACTGTGGGAAGTGCCTCACTCAGGTTTTAGCCAGTGGCCCCAGAAGAGCCACCTAGGTTGGGCTGAAAGCACCACCCAGGTCAGAGTTGTCGTGTGTGGATTGGGGGTGGGGGAAGAGTGGATCTTAATTATGCAGAGAAAACTTATCCCCAGTGCGTGCACCAGGGTGGTTTGTATTAAAGCAGTCATGTCCCCATCTGCATTTGGGCCTCTACCATGTAGAGGCCTTGAGCTCACTGGAGCAATTTCTTGGCAGAATAAATTGTCCTGATGATAGCAAGAAGAGAAAACGAATGGGGAGGCAGGGGAGGATTTGAAATGTTGGTTCTGTGGTTTGCTAATGTTTCAGATTTCCTTTAGCTGATAGGATGCATTCAGCTGGATAGATTTTGCTCACCGCTGGATAGGATCAGAACTGCTCAGCTGTGTTTCTCAGGCTCTATCATGCTAATAGCAAATGGAGACTCTTCTTTTTAGTTCAAGAGATGAAAAGTGCTATCGGTTGGTTAGTGTCTGGATTTTGGTTGTAGGTCTCCTCCGAGCCACAGCCCGTGCACAGGTGTGGCATACTTGGTATTCAGCTGTGCGTGGGGAGTGTGTAAATATCTGGGGTAACTTAATGAAATGAGCAGATGCGGCCTATTTCCTTTCCCCTCTTGAATTTTTTTCAAATTGTGAATAAACTACTGGGAGGGGGGAACCCTCAGGTCAATCTGTTTCCTCCCGTAGGAATCCATCCGGTGCATTTGCCTGGAGGTGACCTACAGGAATTTTGCTGGGCAAGAAATCAACTCTGAACCACTGTGAATCTTACAGGGTCAGTCCTGACAGGAATTCAAACCCAATATGTGTTTGGGTTGCTAGAGTCATATAAGGCCTCTCAGGAAAGGAATCATTGTACTTTCCCTGGCCTGCAATTCAGACCCATGTGTCAGTCCTGGCAAACTGTATGGACCTGCTTATCCACACCTCGGGGAAAAAAATGTTTTGCCAGGAACGTTGGTGGGTTTGTCCTGCCAGAAATGCAATGTGTACGTTTGCACTGCCACTGCCAACAATCATCGCCACTGTAAGCGTGCTCTCGAGTGCTAAGAATCCAACCCCTATGTTGATATGTTCAGGAATCAAATACTGTGAGTGTGGATGGGTAGGGCTCACCATAAAACCAGAGCCCATTCTCCTCTATAGTATAAGGCGACCAGGGAATCTGTATAATGGCATTTGTGCAAGACCTGTTGCTCTTTCCTTAACGAAAGTGGTTTGTGGCTGTGAAATGGCTCATTTTCCCTGCTTGTTTCTTTTCTTGACTTCAGACCTCACAAGGCAGCTGGCAGCTCTTCCCATTACTCTGTGATCCCTTCAGATCTTGCAAGCTAAGCTAAGGCTGGAGCTGGTCAGCAGCCAGATGGGGGCTCTAAGGTGTGTTACTGAGAATGGTGTGCTTGGCCTCTGTCAGTACAGAGACCCAAAGAGAGAGTGCTGCTTTTCCAGGAAGGAGGATGCCGTGCTTAGGGCATTAATCTTAGTTGTTGGGAAACCTAGATTCAAGTCCCTGCTGTGCCACAGACTCCCTGTGTGACCCTGGGCAAGTCACTTGGTCTCTCTGTGCCTCAGTTTCCCCTCTGTATTATGGGGATATCCCCACTTTCCGGGCCTCACAGGGGTGTTGTGAGGGTAAATATATTAGATTGTGAGCTTCTCCTATAGTACGGTGCTATGGGACATAAATGTACGAAAGATACACCCTGCAATTAGCCTGGGCCTGCGCGACGCTCTGTGTGGTGGCAGGACGAGCTGAGCAGAGCTCACTGTCATGCTGGGACCCAAGGGTCTCTGAATGGTGCTGATGTGAACACTGAGCTGTTTTGCTCCTGTCATTCTTTGGATGAGACTTCAAACAAAGGCGATAATTGCTTGTCAAGCTGTTGACATGTGAGTACAGGTATTGTCCAATTCTATTTACGTTCTCACTGATACTGTAAAATCCCCCGCCCCGCCCTTCCTCTTCCATGGGGCATTCGTCACTTCCCGTCCTAAACTACTTCAGTGTTGCTCTGAAGGAACTGCTGTCTTTCCACCTGGAGGTGGGCTGTGCACATCCACACAGACGTAGTCATGTTTTAAAGAAATAACTTCCTTGGCTTGAACTTCCTTTTTATATTATCAATAGTGTTTTAGTTGAAACTACAAATATCTGCGTACAGTCCTCAATAATAGACCTTCTCATAAGCTAACGACATATTTTCTGGTTTCAGCATGGTGGCCGTGTTAGTCTGTATCAGCAAAAACAACGAGGAGTACTTGTGGCACCTTAGAGACTAACAAATTTATTTGGGCATAAGCGTCCATGGGCTAAAACCCACTTCATTTGATGTGGGCTTTCATCACGAAAGCTTATGCCCAAATAAATTTGTTAGTCTCTAAGGTAACATATTTACTGTTTCTGTGTAACTGTTTTCCTCTTGAAACAAACAAAATTTGGTGAGGCTTCATCTGGAGTACTGTGTCCAGTTTTGGGCCCCACACTACAAGAAGGATGTGGAGAAATTGGAGAGAGTCCAGCGAAGGGCAACAAAAATGATTAGCAAAAAGAAAAGGAGGACTTGTGGCACCTTAGAGACTAACCAATTTATTTGAGCATGAGCTTTTGTGAGCTACAGCTCACTTCATCGGATGCATATCTCCTGCTGGCAATGCATCCGATGAAGTGAGCTGTAGCTCACGAAAGCTCATGCTCAAATAAATTGGTTAGTCTCTAAGGTGCCACAAGTCCTCCTTTTCTTTTTGCGAATACAGACTAACACGGCTGTTACTCTGAAAAATGATTAGGGGGCTGGAACACATGAGGTATGAGGAGAGGCTGAGGGAACTGGGATTGTTTAGTCTGCGGAAGAGAAGAATGAGGGGGGATTTGATAGCTGCTTTTAACTACCTGAAAGGTGGATCCAAAGAGGATGGATCTAGACTATTCTCAGTGATAGCAGATGACAGGACAAGGAGTAATGGTCTCAAGTTGCAGTGGGGGAGATTTAGGTTCGATATCAGGAAAAACTTTTTCACTAGGAGGGTGGTGAAACACTGGAATGCGTTACCTAGGGAGGTGGTGGACTCTCCTTCCTTAGAAGTTTTTAAGGTCAGGCTTGACAAAGCCATGGCTGGGATGATTTAGTTGGGATTGGTCCTGCTCTGGGCAGGGGGTTGGACTAGATGGCTACCAGAGGTCCCTTCCAACTCTGATATTCTATGATTCTATGAAAATACTCTAGTTTTAATTTCAGTTTACGAACACCAGCAAACAATCCTTCAGCCAAATTTTGCCTTGCGATCCCATCTCCAGTACTACGTACTGTGGTGTAATTTGAAGTGGCTGGATGGGTGAGACTCTGTGAATCTACTATCGACAATCTATTTTACGGGGAAGGCACCCAGATACTATACTGAAGGATGACAGTAGCAAAACTGTAAGATTGAAAGAAAACGTCCAGGAAATCAATTATGGTGTCATCACATGTAGACAGTAGGTTCAGAAATTGTTACATTGTGGCATTTTGGAGGATCCAGGCTAGGAATATGAGACCGGATTATGATCTTGCTGAAACCATGAGTGCAGGAAAATGTGTGTGATTGTTTCCTAGACCAGAAAGTTTCACACAAGTGAGGATTGAGCACCTGAACTGCTTAGGACATGTTTTTGACTCTTTAGAGCACAGGCCTGGGCATTGGGAGATTTGGGGAGGTCCCAGTTCTGCTACCAACTTGATTTATTCATACTGGACAGGTTACTTCCCTTTCTCTGCCTCAGTTTCCCTAGCTGAAAATAGGATACTTATGCTACCTCTTTAAAGTGCTTTGAGGTCTTTGAATGAAAAGCCCTGTGCAAGTTCTAAGAGTTATTTGCCTATTATGATATCCCCAGCAAACCAGATGGCCTAAATAGGCCAGCATCTGCATTTTGGTTTCTCTCCGAAGGCTATAAATAGTGTAATTGCCAGCAGTTATAAATTACCACGCAGCTCTTTCTAAGCAAGCACATTTATTCTGAAGGTGAAAGCATTACAGAGAAAACACATTTAAAACAATAAAGGAACCACACATACTTGAAAAGCTTACCAGAGGCCACCCAATCCAACTTCAGGCTCTGGTAGGTGTCAGTCCTTCAAAACAAACCACTGGGTATCCCCACGGTTACATGTTCATAACTGTCTCGGACGTAGAACCAGAACAATCCATGAATAGTTCAGTCTTTTCCTTTAATACAGCTTGGGTCTTTGATTATGGTCTCATGTAACAGGTGATCAGTGGACAATGACTCACTCCCTTGGCCTTCGCCTCAAAAGGCTGGGTTTTTGCAGAGGTGTGGTGTTTGTACTTCCCCTAGACGTTCACCAGGAAAACCACTCAACGTATCTTATTCCAATAGTCCATTCTTGTCTGGCACACGGTTCAATGTAGTCTTCTGAACCCCAGGTATCACATCTGCCCCCTCAAGGTTCCATAAAATCCCAGCCTACGATAATACTCCAAAGATACCTAAAGTTAATTCAGTAAGGTCTCCCAAGGATATTGAAGGAAATTGCCACATCTGTTGTTCGTACTCTAGTAAAGCCTACAGAGATAAGATCTAGACCACGTCTACACTACAAGAGCTATGGCGGCACAGCGGCTACGCGACTGTAGCGTTGTAGTGTAGACTTTTCCTACAGCAATGGAAGGAGATTTTTCCATCTCTGTAGGAACGGCACATGCCCGGACGATGGTAGCTATGGCGATGGAAGCATTTTTTCATTGACATAGCTGCAGCTACGTTGGGAGTTAGGTCAATGTAGCTATGGCACTCAGAGGTGTAGAGGTACATGCTAAATAAACGTAAGAGTGTCCCTACTTCAAAGAACTGACAGTCTCAGTAGAAAAGACAAATAAATATTTTCCCAATGGGGAATTGAGGCACAGAGAGAAAGTGACAAGATAGGGTTGCCAGGCGTCTGGTTTTCGACCGGAACACCCAGTCGGAAAGGGAACCCGGCGGCTGCGGTCACCACCGCTGACCAGGCCGTTAAAAGTCCAGTCGATGGTGCGGCAGGTCTAAGGCAGGCTAGTCCCTACCTGTCCTGGCACCGCGCTGTGCCCCGGGAACCACGGCCAAGGGGAGGCGGGGGGGCGGTGCCTGTGGGCTAGAACAGCATGTGGAGCCTCCTTCTCCCCCCGCCCACCCCCAGGAGCCAGACCTGCAGCTGGCCATTTCTGGGGCGCAGCCTGGAACCAGGACAGGCAGGAAGCCTGTCTTCGCCCCGCTGTGCCGCTGACTGGGAGCCACCAGAGGTAAGCCCGAGCCCCAGCCCTGAGCTCCCCCCCCTCTCCTGCACACCAAATCCCTCATCCCCAGCCCCACCCCAGAGCCTGTACCCCCAGATGGAGCCCTCACGCCCCCCGCACCCCAACCCCCACCCCAGCCCAGAGCCCCCTCCCACACCCTGAACCCCTCATCCCTGTCCCCAGCCCAAATCCCGCACCCCCTCCCACATCCCAACCCCCGCCTCAACCCGCAGCCCCCTCCCACACTCCAAATTCCTCAGCCCGTGCCCCCTCACACACCCCAACCCCCACCTCAATCCGTAGCCCCATCCCTCAGGCCCACCCCCCCAGCCTGGAGCCCTCTCCTGCACCCCGAAACCCTCATCCCCAGCCCCACCCCAAAGCCTGCAACCCTAGCTGGAACCTTCACTCTCTCCCGCACCCCAACTCCCTGCCGCAGCCCGAAACCCCCTCCCGCACCCTGAATCCCTCATTTTTGGCCCCACCCTGGAGCCCGTACCACCAGTTAAAGCCCTCACCCCATCCCGCACCCCAACCCCTTGTCCCAACCCAGTGAAAGTGAGAGGGTGGGGGAGAGCGAGCCGCTGAGGGAAGGGAAATGTAGTGAGCGGGAGGCGGGGCCTAAGGGCAGGGCCTCAGGGAAGGGGTGGGGCTAGGATGTTCAGTTTTGTGCAATTAGACAGTTGGCAACCTTATGACAAGGTCACCCTGAAAGTACATGGCAGAGCTGTCTCCCCTGATTCCCAGTCTGGTGCCTTAACTATAAAACGATGCTTCCCCTACAGATCTTCCCCAAACAGAAACAAAACTTCAGACCTCCTTTTAAGGTTAAACCACCATGAACCTCTCACCTCCTGCTGTGCTTTCTTATTTGAATACATTTCTCATACGCAGGGCGTGTCTACAGGAGGGAAAAGCCCACTAGCTGGGGTGCACTGGCTACTCTGCACTAACCTCCCTTGTGGTCACTCTTACTGTGCCAGACAAGTGCCTGTGTGCGCATTAGTGTAATGTGCTTTGGAAGTGTGCGAAGCTAAACTGCCCTAAGGTACTCCGCACAGTAAGCGAGTCCACATGGGGAGTTTGTGCAGAGTGTGCCAAGATGTGAATTTTGAAAGTACACTTTCAAAAGCCCCACCCGATCTTCCATGCATAGGCAATTCTTTATTCTTGCCATTTGTTGCAAAATCTGTCGAAAGAGTTTCCTTTCAGCTGTTCCCAATAGTCTTCAGGAGACTGTAATTGTCCATTAAATAACAACCTTTGAAAGATTCGCACTTTACTAAGTAGCGCATTAATCTTCTCTGCTTGGGCTTCCAGACGTTGTATGTTAATTTGCACTGACCTTGCATTTCCAGTGACATATTTTCAGTAACTTGTTCCTCCACTGATTGGCATTGTTGTCCCAATATATGTAACTTGCCTAAACAAGTTAATTCGTGACACTTAAACACCAACCATTTTAAGATAGCAAAAGCGGGATGGCAGGTTGACTCCCAGTTTGTGTGACCAAACGCTGTCAATCCCAGGAGGTAAAGAAGCTGGTGAAACTGGATGACCCGCCTGACCTATCATACAGGAAAACATAAGAACGGCCCTACTGGGTCAGACCAAGGGTCCATCTAGCTCAGTATTCTGTCTTCCGACAGTGGCCAGTGCCAGGTGCCCCAGAGGGAATGAACAGAACAGGTAACCATCAAGTGATCCATCCCCTATCGCCCAATCCCAGCTTCTGGCAAACAGAGGCTAGGGACACCATCCCTGCCCATCCTGGCTAAAAGCCATTGATGGACCTATCCTCCATGAATTTATCTAGTTCTTTTTTGAACCCTGTTAGGGTCTTGGCCTTCACAACATTCTCTGGCAAGGAGTTCCACAGGTTGACACATTTTCAGATTCCTTTTGCACGTATAGAACGGTGTTTCATCTCGGAAACGTCAAGTGATTGACAAAATAAAGTTAAGCCTTACTGCTCCCTTTGAGTTACATCAGAATGTCCTTATTTTGTGCATGGGTCAAGTGGGAGTGTAGAGAGGTTATTAAATGTCTTTTTCATGCTCACATAATCTGGCAGTGCTTCTCTGGGTATCCCTGCTTTCATCACTTCAGGCTCCATTTCTGAGGTACTTCAGGCACTTGGCTAACTTGAAACATGTGAGTAGTAATCATAATACTGATAAATACCTTGCTCTTGTATGGTGTTCTTCCTCAGTAGATCTCAAAATGCTTCATAATGAGGGCAGTGTCAGTTTCTCCATTTACAGATGGGGGAAAATGAGGCACAGGGAGATGAAGTGACTTGCTCAATGGCAGAGCCAGGACTTAAACCCATGTCTCTGGAGTCCACATCCAAAGACCAATCTATTAGGACATGCTACCTCTCCATAGGAGCGTTGATGGGGCTACTCACGTGCTGAAGTCCTTTGCTGAATTGGGACCAATGGGTGTTACGTGCCCAATTATCAGTGAAAATTGGAAAGTCAACAGAAGTTGGAATTTTTAAAAGCCTAAATCAAGGGGACTCTGAGGAGTGAGGTAGTATTCAGCATGGTTAAGGGGATTAGAATCTGGCCACAAAAGTCCAATTCATCCCTGTGTGGAGGTGCAACACAAGGCCTGTGCACCGCTGAAATCCCACTTAAAATCTCTCCGGGTTTGAGGGGTGCTTGGCTCTCTGTTCAGGGATGATTTTCACCCTGAACTTCTTTCCCATCTGATGGTGTCCCACATGAGGAACTAAATCACCCATTGGAGGTGCCACAAATTAGCCACCTTGTTATTGTTCAGAGAAGGAAATCCAAGAATTGAACGTGCCGCACAGTTGTCCCAGAATAGGTCTCTGGTACAGTGAGGGAGCTTGCTGCATCTCTTCTGCTCCTGTTCTAAGACTACATAGAAGATTTACCTCTCTCCCTGTGTCCCTACAGCTGTCAGTCTAGGATCTAACAACAGTGCTATATTTGCTAATAGGAAAAGACAGTGCTCACTGAAAGCCAACTCTCCTGAAATGGCTCCAGCTAAAAGCCAATTTTTGTTTCTCAGTGGAAGTAAGAGAAAGGGTTATTTGTTCTCCAGAAGGTGCATAAAGCATTAGTTGGAAATCTTTCTTTGTTTTTTAAGAAAACTGATTGAAGAACTGTCAGAAATGGGGCTTGAGTCAATGACTGTTCACTGATGTGAATGTGATCAGTTCTCTTATAATGCTTGGTCTGAACCTTTGCTATTACATAAATGAGGAAGTAACAGTTGTGTTTGACCATGAGGTATTTAAATAGCTTATACTAATAGTATGTTCTGAAAACATGCCAGCATCTCTCTTCAAAGGATCCCGGAACAGCTTTACGAACGTTCATCAATTTAGTTTTTCACAACTTCTCCGAAGCCAGTATCATGCTCACTAAATAGGGCACAGACAGGTTAAGTGACTTACCCAAGGTCCTACAGGAAGTCAGTGGAAGAAACTGAGAGTAGACCTCAGTTATCATGATCTTCATTGTTGTGCCCTAGCCACTAAATTATGCTTCCCCCTCATTCCATTGCACATATTTATGAAAACTCTTCTCCGCTTTTTACTAGTGTATATATCTCCTGCATATGCCAACACAGTCTTCCAAGTTGACACGACCATAAACTGTTCACATCATAAAAACCTGAGTATAATGAGTTTAAAAGAGACCATTTCCTGTGTTGTACAGCTTGTGAACAGCTGTAGCCATAGAGATAAAAGGATAAAAGGATAAAATGGAGGGAATAAAAATGCCAGGTGATGCAGTGTTAAGAATGTATTACAAATTCCAACTGCCACATCAGAGGGCGAGATGTCTGGAATATCCCATGATGGAAATAAAAATTGGGTTGAGTTCTCCCAAACTTCAAGGGCACGGGGATCTGGCATTATCATTTGGCTTGACGATACAGAAAGCGGCCAGCTACAAAATTCACATGCGGGCCTGGATTCGGGATCAAATTTCCCTCCACAGAGTTCAAATAACTGATGGAAGAACTGTCAAAAATGGGTTTTGGTTTAAGTCTTTCTACATTGGAAGTGCAAGATGGTGCCGAGAAAGTGCCACAACTATGAAAGACGACTTACTTTATCATATTATTATGATCCCATAGGATATGTTGCTTCTGTGCTAGTGTATAATGGCAGTGTCTCGCTCTTGCTTTCTCTTCCTGGGTACTTCAGTCTTTTGTGATCGAATGACTGTTGTGGGCTAGTTTTTCTACACACCCTGGTCATCTGATAATGGAAATATAGGCTTAGGTTGAAGCCATGGGTGTACAATTGTAAAAGCCTGGGGGTCGGTGGTATGGCAATGGTAATGTTACATTCAAAGTAACGTCCAAACCAGGAGCGCCAGAAGCACCCTAGAAAGGGAGATGGGATAATGGTGCCCAGACCTGCCCTGCCTTTTCCCCCTAAGGCCTCGCCCCTTACTCCACCTCTTCCCCTGAGGCCCCATCTCCCACTCGCTCCTCTCCGGTCCCTCCTCCTATCTCTCGCCTTTAAGACAGGTATATATGACGGGGCCATGGCCCCCTGGCCCTCTCTGTTCCGGCACCCCTGGTCCGTCCCATCCTCCTCTCCAGTTTCAGGGAACTACCTGGGGGTAGTCTGGGGGTCAGCATTTGGGGTCAATCAGAGACAGGGTCCTTGAAGATTTCAAGTGTTGTAATGGGCTACTGAGATAGAGTCCATCTCTAAAATGGCTTTTGAAAGCTGTTCATAGATAACGATCACCATTGCTATCTGTAGAAGCCAAGGCATCTTCCAAATTGATCTAATATCCGTTGTCCTGAGAGACACAATGCTTCTATTTTCCCCTCTTCTTTTAAACCTTTATACTTTTTTTTAACTTTTGGCAGAACATCTATCTTCATCCTTTAGCTAATGCACTCTTGACTGCTTCATGCTGTGTGTTTGGAGAACCAATATGTGCTCATGGAATGTATCGCACTCACTTGAACAATATCAGTAACTTTGCCAAGTTCACTTCTGTCCTCTAGCTGTCTCCGCCCACAGACATGCTTCGCTCAGTACGGAGAAGCGTCCTATTAATGCATAGCATGGACAATAGGTATACGTTAACATCATCTACATTTAACTCAAAGGGCCACTTTCGTCACTGGCATAGAACCCAATTGACGTCAGCTTCTTCGTATGTACCAAAGATGAGTTTTAACTTGGTGGATAAAAGGTGTATTCTCATCTGGTTTATACTTCAGGATGAATGTTCACTTAGGCTGAAATGTATCCGTGTGCAGAGAGCTTACACAAGGCCCATACCACTTGTACTTAAAAATTGTACGTAAGCTATGTCTTAGCCCTCTGCAAAGGGGTGTCTTTCACCTTTTAGGACCCTCAACCTGGCTCTTGGTTTTACATTCAGGTACCAGGTGGTCAATGCTGTCGGGAAGCATGTTGCACATGCAGGATCCAGCTGCCTTTCTCGGAACTGCCTTTCGTTTTATTTGCACCTCGCTGGTCGTGGTTCCACTTCCTTGAGGACAATTATTATTGAAAATATTTCCTGTGCACTCCTGCGGCCTTAACTCCACTTCTCTTGCTCCTGTTTTCCTAGGAGCTCGGTGAAGGTGCCAGGGAAATTTATCGTGATGAGAACAATAAAAATGCCTATAAATAAAAGTTATTCAGCAGAATTCACCCTACAGGGCAGGCAGCATTTTACAGCTCGCAGTTGCAGAGTCAAATTTATTTTGAACAGGAGACTGGAACATCCCATACATAAATCGGCTTTATAGGTAAAGCCAAAGAAACAGGTAAAACTGTGTTAAGTTAGCTACTGTGATTGCTTTTTTATAAATATTTACAGTTGCTCCTGTGGTTCTTGTTCACCTGAAATGTATTTTGAGTTCAATGGACGTTACAAAAGCCTAAGGACCATACTAACACTTGGCAGCATGGGACGATATCTAGAGACAGACTTTGACCGTAATCTGGCTCTGAACACACTCGACTCTTTCCTTCCAGAAGTGGCTCCAGATCCTCAGGCAAACAGGCTCAAGATTAGAATTGGGAATTTCCCTTGGAAAATGCCAGTTGATTGAAAACAAAACTTTTTCTGGAAACCTTATTTCCACAAAACTTTCATGGAGGAGGATGCTCTGGTCCAGAAGGGAAAGTGGATGGGTGTGGGTTGGTCGGGGGAGAGTGAGAGAGAGGGTGGGGGAATGGATGGATAGATGCCGGAATAGCAAGTAGCACAGTGGTATAGCTTACTGAATTTTGAGAGTGCAAAATGAAAATAAGGAGAGGTTAGGGTGACCAGCTATCATGATGTTATGGGGACAGTCCAGATATCTGGGGCTTTGTCTTATACGGGTGCCTATTACTCCCTGCCGCCATCCTGATTTTTCACACTTGCTGTCTGGTCACCCTAGCAGAGGTGAAGTGACTTGCCGAAGGGCACATAGCTAGTCAGTGGCAGAGCTGGGAGTAGAACCTACATTTCCTGATCTCTAGTCTGGTGCCCTATCCGCTAGACTACGCTGCCATTTTAAGTTGCAGCTTGTTTCGTTTATCAGTAGTGTCAGTCCTATAAGAACATCTGTACTTTTAAAAGGGTGAGTAAAATCTACAATGTCTTCACTGTGGTCACTGGAAGCTCTTACAGTAGCTGACTTGCTCTGAGCCTTCCACTTCGTCCGCTGCCTTTCAGAACATGGGTTCTTTCTTTCTTTCTTTTTCAACCCTGCAGCTCCTCAGTCTGCTGTGATGTTGTTTCTCCTCCTTTTGTGCACCTGTCATACAAACAGCAAGCCCTGTTTGTTCTCGCTCCCACCCAGTGGACAAATCAGATTCCCCACAAGCTCCGAACTCGCCTTGTCCTTTCCGCATCCCGGGGACAAAAGCACAAACGTGAGAGAGGAAGCCAGGCTGGGTGACCTTTATGAAGAGAATACAGTTAGGATGTCAAACAAAATCTGCTTATTTAAAGCCTTTTCTATAATGTCTACAAGTTTCCTGCTGCTAAAAATATGCCTGTGAATTTAACTGTTGGACTGGCAGAGCAATGTGGGTTTCAGCTGCCCTAAATAATCTTAACTTCATTACTTATTAGTTTTGTACATGAAATTTGTATATATTTGCTGTTTTAGATTTGGCAACTATTTTATTTAAAGGTTACCATTTTTAATGAAGTCTCTTGGCAATTGTGTGTCTACAGCTGAAATTGTATTTTACATATACATGTAAACGCACACTTTATAATGTACTATAGATCTAGGATGGAATTTTCAAAAGGCACCGATGTGATTTAGGAGACTAAACCCCACTGATTTTCAATGGGATTTAGAGGCTCTTGAAAATGCTACCTATAGGGCCTTTTGTTCACGCACACATGCGTATATATATACTCAGGTGTGTGTGCGTAAAAGGCTCGATGGGTAACATTTTCAAAAGCATCTCGGACATGGCCGACAGAATAAGCATGTGGCCAGGGCATCTATAGGTCTGGCTCATCCCTGGCTGTATCAGTGGGACCCTAGGAGCTATTGGCAGCTGTTGTAAAAGGCTACCCTGTTTTACCCCAGCCTGTGGCTGACATCCCTGGGACTGGGAGAGAGTATACGTGATGTTAAGCCACCCCCATCTGGCTTTGTTCTGAACATGGCTCGGCTGGAGCTGGAAATCTGACCCAATAGGAGTGTGTGCCCACGAGTACGTAAGTGTGCATTTCTCCGTGTGCATGTGTGTCGTTTGCCTTCTACGCCTTGGAAGGTGCTTTGATCCACCACTAAGATGTTATGTCCCTACAATCACCCTGAAGTCCAGCCTTCCAGCTGGGTTACACTAGTCCATCGGTGAATCCTATTCTGTGGCTTCTGGACCTTTCACAGTTCGAACCCTGAGCCTCTCACACCTGCTTCCCCATCCTTTTTTTGGCAGTTGTTGACACTGGTTTAACACAGTAATTCCTATTGGAAGCTCATTTCTGCGAGCACTGAAGTGAACTGGGGATTTCCCTTTGACTGACGGGAGTAGGTTACCGTCATTTGTTTGCTTACGGAGTTAACATCCATGGTTATGGGTGCTGTCTGAATAATAACGAGATGCATGAAGGATCCTCTGAAGCAATGTTCAATGCACCTGTCTCTCTCTCCCTATTAATACAGGAGGTTTCATGGCAAAGGGTAACCTGGTATAATTTGGGCACCCAGTTTTAGATGCGGGATATTCCAATAAGTATCTGAATTCTTTTGGGTGTTTTTCCTTTACCGAGACACTGGGAGTCTTGAGGTTCACCCATTATTGCTATGTGCACAGCAAGGTTCAGTGCTTAGGCAGAGCTAAGGCAGACACGGGCTTGTTGATTTGACCATATCTTGATGACCTTTAAATTGAGCCCTTGCAATGCAAGGAGAAGTTTAAAAATAAAAGCATGGCACAGCTCACGGTGCAGATGGTTGCACTTCTAGTCCGTGCCAGAGAAGAGAGGGCCCTTTTCCCCCTTACTGTGCGTGTCTGTTACAGCCTGGGCAGCAGCAGCGGCAGATGTAACAGATGGATTAGCTATAACTTCCCTTTACAGCCGAGTCCTCTGCGCCCACCTTCCCAGCTTCAGGATAGAATCTCCTTGTTGTTAAGAAAGGAGGAGAAGGACAGCTGGGAAAAAAATTTCAAACAAAACTTTTTTTTTTTTAAACTGAAAAATGCATATTCAGGTCAACCAAAACTCTCGTGTCAAATTTGCCAAATTATTTTGGCCAAAAAAAAGTACTAAAAAAACCCAGGAAAAATCAAAGTATTTTGTTTCAATGTGTATCAAACCAAATGTTTCTGATTATTATTATTTTTTTAATTCCAAAAGACTGTTTCTGATTTTTACATTCACTTCATTCAATGTGACTTACGTTTTCATTGGAGAAGCACTTTTTTTAAACCCTCAGACAAAACCTTGAGTTTAACCCAGAATGAAACTTTTAGACCCTTTTAGATTTGGATCCTGAACTGAAAAATCCGTTGTTTTCAGAATTCCAGAGATCCGCAAACTTATGACTAGTTTTAGTGGAGAATCCCTGCAGTCTGATATTTATAGCAAGGTCTGTTTTGGGAGATGCCAAAAATAGTTTTATTTTTCAACCATTCTCCTCTCCCATCCTGTTCTTACATCTAATGACTGCTTTGAAATCTTCCTCCGTCTCTCTTACATCTGAGATAAGTATCATGTCAATGTCTGCTTGAGAGTTGCAGGTAACTTTTCATGCTAGAGATCCACGCTTCAGGCAGTAATCCCCATTGTGTCAACCCAGGTTCCTAGGCGCTTCCAGAATGGAGACTTTTGATCCTTCTAATTTGGAGTCTTACTAAAACCTAGCAAGAAGCAATAGCCTGGGAACATTAACATTGAAGAAAGAGGCTGCAATGCCATGAAAATCTAAAGCAACCTCCACTCCCCTTCTGTGAAAACTTGCACAGAGGGAATCCTTTCAAGAACAGTAAAATAGTCTCAACATGGACAGGCTCTGACTAACCTATTTCTCTTTGAGGGGGAAATGAATTCATCTCAATACTGAGTCTTTTTTATTTTTATGGTGTGATTCTCCCTATGCAGTCTGGCCTCCACTTTCCAAAGTGGCTCCAATTCTGACAAGCTCACGGCCTGATTTCCATAGATGCTGCCTACTCACAGTGGTAATTGACTTCATTAGGAGTGCCAGATGCTTAGTGCCTCTAAAAACCAGGCCCCGTGGGTCTCCGGAGGAGTAGAGCCAAAATTAATAGACCCTAGTGAAAATATAGGCTTGGTGTGTCCACACCACAGAAATTGCCACCGGAGTAGGCCCTGCTGTTGAAAGTCTCAACAAGCCTGCCAGGGAGGGAATGGTTTACTGGAGGCTGAACTCCCTGAGACTCTAAAGATGTCCTGTATATTAAAGATTAGACATACTGGTAGAAACATCTTCAGTTTCCAGGGCTGCGAGCTGTGCACATTTCACAAACACTAGATGCATGTGAAGAAAAGAGGCATTGTAATATTATCAGTTTGGTAAGTGTGAGGGAGTGAATATTGCCTTTAACGGTTAGCTGCCAGAGCTACCATTCCCTAGAGAAGTTCTACTTTAGTTCAGGTGGTAATGAACTTAAAGAATTTAGATTGTAAGCACTTTGGGGCAAGGACTGTCTCTTTATCCTGTGGTTGTACAACACCTAGCACCACGGGGTCTTGGACCATGACTGGGCTCCTACAAATAATTAAATAATAGCAAACCGAGTTTGGGGAGTTGAAGGAGTGGAGGTACTGGTCCTCAGGGTACGTGCACGATTTGTGTAGCTTTATCCATGTGCTGCAGCTGACTTAAATAGCATGACTACCTTACAAGGGGGCTAAGAGGAAATGAAGGACCTGAAGCAAGATGAGCTTTCCTACTAATATGGCTGATGGAATTTGGTCAGTTAGAGCTGTGCAAGGCTGCGGTAACTTTGCAGTGCTTTGCTGCTTTCCCCCAAGAGGAGAAGGTTTGGGGCCACTCCCCTGATTCTTCTTCCATCTTCATGCGCTTTGCTGCCCCCAGTCACATTCCACAGGTCACCTAAGGGGCGGAAACACTGAGGATTTCAATGATGAGTTTAAAAATAAAAGCGAGAATTTGTCACTTGAGACGTTAGCGGTTGCCACCATCCCCGGATTGGACTTTGGTCATTTCTTAGCAGACGTGCGCCAGCTACCTCGCCAGAACTGCCTGAGTTTCCACCAGAACGTGCAAAGCTCAGCACAGCACTGGTATCCGTGTGGCCTGCTGTAGGATTTGGGAATTGACCCTGGGCAAGGGCAGGCTGCCCCTCCCATGAAGTGCTCTCTGGGGGACAGGGGAAAGAGGGCGGTTTTCCATTGGGGACTTGGTAGGCAGAAGATACCAAGGGAATCTCCCTGGCCATGGCCCTTCTCCTGCTAGCACTACCCGCTTCAGTGACTGCTTTGGCTGTTTGTGGGTCCCTGGAAGAGGGGAGGGAGCAGGAATTGTGGGCCAACCCCAGCCTCGATGGACTTTCTTAATCTGGGATCCTGTCCTCCAGCACCTGGACAAACAGAAGCTGGTGCAGCCCATGGAGTGAATCTAATCCCCTGTATCTAATCTCCTTCCCTACTGCCCTTGCCACCCTTTGCTGCTTCAAATGAACACTAAGCTCTTTTGCAGTTTTCTGTCGCTTCTTCCTTTACGCCCTGGCCTGCCCTGCACATCTGTGCACTGAGCAGAGGTTAATGCCACAATAAATGGCACAGCCCAGACAAGAAGACGCACAATCAAATGGGCAAAGCGAAGAAACCCAAGAAAGAAGAGGGGATGGAAAAGACTGACTGACCCAGATAGAAAGGCCTGATGCTGATTCTTGAAGACGCCACTACAGACGGATCCGCAGAGGTCACAACCGTCAAAGGCTGACCCAGAGCCTTGAAGGCACGGCTTCTGAGAGAGACTGCAGGCTACACCCATGGATTGAGTTCTGTGGCCACGCTCCTTGAACTGAGCGAGGTCCTTGCCAGATGAGCCTTAGAGCTCCACAACAAGAAGAATCTGGCTGACCTCAGCAGCCTCGAAGGGGCACAGGGCAAGAGAGATAATGACTGCGGTACAGTAGCTAAGGCTTGCCCCATTATCAGCCCCTTGTCGTCAGTAGCAGGTAGCATGTGCCCCCGAGCGCGGTTGACTTTGTGTTCGCCTGTGGCAGAGCAAGGGTGGAGATGCTGCAGTGAGTTTTCAGGATTCCTTTATCAGGTTCTTTTTTTATTTTTTATTTTTTATCTTGAGGCGCACAATGAGCTGGAAGCTTTTTGATGCATGAAAGGCTGGATGTAGTATCCAGTGCGTGAAGGGCAGTGTTAGTTCTTCCAACGTGCACAATTATCAGCTGTAGAGTCGTTCAAAAAATTGAGAACTGGTTCCCCATTGAAAAAGTCATCCCACCTAAGTCAATATGTCATATCAGTTTCAACGTGATTTTCTTGGGAAGGTTTCTCAGGGCCCAGATGGAATTTCTGGTCAAAATGAGACAATCCGTCTCCCCCTCACCCTCCTCTCTCTCTTTGGACCACTGAATTTAAATATTGATACATAGTGGAGAACAAATGCAACTTTTGACACCTTGACATTTTTAGTGAAACAGAATAGTTTTCCGGCCAGCCCTAAACAGCGGGCTTTAGGTTCTCCAGGGCTGTCTGATTTTGTGCAGTCTCAAAAGGTTCATCTTGCCATTCCTGTTACAGTGGGTGTCCTTTTCCTGAGACCCTTGGAATCCTCTCAACTGGATTTTTTTTTTTTTGAGCTGCCGTAGTAACAAGCGGCTGCTAAGCCAACCTTGACGAGCTCTGGTTGGTTGTAAAATTTCTTTGATGCTTAATCCTCCTGTGGTGGGAGTATTGTCTAGTGATGAGCACTCCTCCACTTCCCCACTGTGCAGCCTTAAAGTCATATGATCTCTCTATGCCTCAGGTTATCCATCTGTAAAATGGGTATTATGATTCAGAACATGTCCAACTCATGAGGATATTGATTAATTTTCCCTCCTCACTTTGTATGCCCTCACGTAAGTTGGCCATAATCTTGCATTCTTATTTGTGATGTTACAATTTTATATATGCTGTGAAAAAATCACATAATGATTTGTATTACAGTAGAGCCTAGACCCCCAACTAACGTTAAGGACCATTATGCTCGGTGCTGTATATACCCATAGCCTCAAAGAGCTTACAGTCGATCACTTTCTAACAGACATACACAGGATAGGAGCAAGAAAGTATTGTTATCCCTATTTTACAGATAGGGAACAGAGGCTAAAGTATCTCGTTCAAGATGACCCAGGAATTCTGCAGCAGAGGTGGGAATTGAATCCAGATCTCCCAAGTCTACATTCAGTGCTTTAGTCACAAGAACATTCTCTCTCTCTCTCTCTCTCTCTCTCTCTGTCTCTCTCTCTCAAAAAAGACCTCAATTAAGGAAGGCAGGATTGATGAGCTGTCCTGAGGCCATTATGAGGCTTGTTGACCTTGACTTTCAATCGTCTTGCTTTGGAGGGTTCAGGTTGGAACCATCTGCCGTGCATTCATTTTTGTGTTTCCTTTTGTGCAGCCCGTTGCAATTTAGTTTGGGTTTTATTTCCTGCTGCTGGATTCTTTAAAGCAAGTGAGAGCCTGACCTTTAGAATTTTTGATGAGGCTGTCAATGTTGCAAGGTGTCATAGCTGCGGTAACGACTGGGTCTTCAAAAGAAATGCAAGGGTCATGATGTCAGGCACCTGCATAATGGCAGGGGTAGTAACCATGAGAAAACAATCCTAAATGCAACTAATATCGACAGTGATGACCTTGCATTTATATAGCTCCTTTGAGTCAGATAGATCCTCTTACCATGTGTGTATGATTAGTGACCTGGTCCCAGCTGGTATTAATAAAACAGTCAGACC
Organism: Chelonia mydas; assembly: GCF_015237465.2. Taxonomy (NCBI): domain Eukaryota; kingdom Metazoa; phylum Chordata; order Testudines; family Cheloniidae; genus Chelonia; species Chelonia mydas. The sequence continues at coordinate 8,517,048 of NC_057859.1, read as the reverse complement.
AGAGTAGTCAGGCTTGATTGCCTTATTAATAAAGTTGCCTCTGTTATTTAACAGTAGTACATAAGGAGAGAGATACAATACCCGATCCTCAGGGAATCAAGTTTGCAGCCAATGGCCATCTGATCCCACGTCTGTGTGGTCCAACTAATAACTCAAATTTCTGTCACTTTATAGGTTGTCTACAGGCAATCTATAACTTCCCTTTTTTGCACACAGGACAACTCTGCATATCCCCTTCTGTTTGGTACATGTTGCAAATTTCAAAGCACGTACTGCAGTATTCAGACTTTCTCTCCTAATATGGTGAGAACGCCTGCACTGGTATACAGGCTATTATGCTAAACGGTATGTGACTAAACTTTGCACTCTTAATAAAGGTTACACAACTTAACATTATTATTACAAATTATTCCTAAAGCTTGCTACACATTTGGTTCACTTGACCATAAGCTTGGGCAGTTGCGCTCTCGGAGCTTGGGGTGGCAAAAAACCTAGAGCTGTCCCTGATTTAAAAACTGAAGTGGTTCATTGTATTAATTCTTCTCTCTTTCTCCCTCTCCTCCCAATATATCTGGTCGGGTTAGATTGCAGAAACGATTCCGATTCTGATCAACTGGATGCTGTAAAATCTGAATTTGTACAATAAATTCCATAGAGTCACCAATGCTAACATGATAAATGTGTGCATTGCAGAGCTACTCAGCTACAATGAAAACTCGTTTTATACTCATTAACCCATCGTTTGGGTTTCATGTTTCAGTGAAAATCCTCCTCCTGATGTTGCACTGGGAATGAACTCTCAAGAGCATGCTCCAATCAGAAGCAATGGCAAAACTCCCACCGAATAAAGGGGAGGGGAATTGGGCTCCTTTTCGCATCCATTTGTTTTTCCTTATTCCAGCTTTTTTTTTTTTTAGCCCCTGTCAAGGATTTTCCGTGCACCTGACAAATAATTGAAATGAAACATTTTTGCGGCCGTGTCTCTAATAAAGCTCCCAAAACACTGCATTAATGTATCTACCTGGGGCCCAATCCTGTTAGATGCAGAGTGCTCTGAGCTGTCATTGAGGTTACTGAGCACTGCATAGGATTGGGTGCTATTCTGTCCTGGGTGCTGATCCTGCCCTCAGCGCAGCGCCCATGTGAGGTAGGGAAGAATTATTATTCCCCATGTTTACAGGTATAAAATCGAGGCCTCGTTGTGCTTAAACACTTCGCAAACGCATTCAGCTGCATCTCTTTCTTGCCAACTCTCAAGGTTTTATCAAGAGTCGCACAATATTTGGTGGTGGGTTTTTTGTTGTTGTTTTTTAATGGTTTTGCTGGTTTCTGAAAGATACGGCTGCTGGTGTCCATTGATTAGTGGAATCAAGTTTCGTGCCCTAGTGGCTGTGGAGAAAACCTTGGAAACGTGAAATGAGTCTTCTTTAAAGGTTCAAAACTGAGGGCAAATAAGAAACACCCAGATCTTATTAGTTCTAAGAAAAATCTCATGATTTTGGGGACCTGACTCCATGCTTTCTTTTTTTATTTTTTTAATGCATAGGACTGGGAATACTGGGTGTAATCAATGCCATGAACATACGATGGTGGAATCTCCATCCTAAGAGATTTTTAAGGCTCGGCTTAATAAAGCCCTGGCTGGGATGATTTAGTTGGGGATTGGTCCTGCTTTGAGCAGGGGATTGGACTAGATGACCTCCTGAGGTCTCTTCCAACCCTAATCTTCTATGAACAGTTAACAGTCTCGTGTGTGCTGCTTCTGAAGTTCCACTCTGGTGGATCCATGGCCCTAATGCCTCCACCAGTGTGGTGTTCTATCCAGCTCCAGGTCCCGGTGCTGGGTTACACAGCAGCCAGAAGGTTTACTCTCTTTCCTGGGCTTCCCCAAATCTTGCTCACCTTCTGTGCGGTGGAATACACATTGGCTCTGCTTCATCGGGGACCCATCTGTAGCTGCATTTCGCACACTTACGTCTTAGCCTGCGAGCTAAATATCACTTCTGTGATGGCATGAATCTCTGCAGATTAGATAAAACGCCTACCTCCAAGATAGTGTTTTTAGAAATTGCCCGCAGCGAGCTAGATGAATCGCGGTACCCAGGACGTTCCTTTTCACAGATGAAAAGGCAATATGGAAACAAGTAATTGAAGGGATGCTTTCCATACTCTTTTGTGTGTTACTATGGGGAGGTAGCCAGGCGACGCTGAGAATTAGATAGTAAGGACCATAAGATATAGAAATGAATTAGATCTTCAGCTGATGTAAAAGAGTTTAGCTCCACTGATTTCGGAGGAGCAGGATCAATTGATACCAACTGGGGTTCTGGCCCCCTGTAAGCCAACATGGGGCTGCTACTTGGGCTATTGAGCACCACGGTGTTGGAAAAGGTTAAGCCAAAATAATAATAATCAGCTGTTGTTTTCAGAGGTCAGTGAATTTTTGAGCCATTGGAGTATGCTAGCCAGTCGTTCTCAAAGCCGGCCTGCCGCTTGTTCAGGCAAAGCCTCTGGCGGGCCGGGCCTGTTTGTTTACCTGCCGCGTCCGCAGGTTTGGCCGATGGCGGCTCCCAGTGGCCGTGGTTCGCCGCTCCAGGCCCATGGGGGCTGCGGGAAGGGCGGCCAGCATGTCCCTTGGCCCGCGCCACTTCAGCCGAACCTGCGGAGGCGGCAGGTAAACAAACAGGCCCGGCCCGCCAGGGGCTTTCCCTGAACAAGCGGCGGACCGGCTTTGAGAACCACTGTGCTAGATGGCATTATACAGAACTCCATGCTGATAAAACAAAGCAAGGAATTGAAATAGGTGGGATGTAACATTTACCCCATTGTGTGGATGGGGCTGGAACCAGAAGCCTGTTTTCAAATATCCTCAAACTTGGGGATAGTCCACCTTAAAATTCTAACTCAGGTCTAACGATCTTGAACCAATGCAGCTAAGCCCAATCTCACAGGTCGGGCCTGTTTCCATCTCGCTCCCAATAATGTAACCTATGTAGTGATGAACATGCCTTATCAGGAAATCAGCAGCAGCCTGTGTGGGCTGAGCAGTGAGTCAACCTTCAAAGCTTTGGAGCCAGTGCATGGTCCTCTGTCATGATAGGAGAAGACCCAGAAGGAAGAGCGGGATTTAGATGTGCCTTCCAAGAGAGGTAGAGGAGGGTCGTGGGTTAGGGATGTTTTCTAGGGCTGCACCAGTTTACACTGGGGGGCAATGTTGGTCTCCACTCCAATGTGGTCCAGAATCCAAAGGGTGTCATGGTATTTTAACGCTCCTTTTGCTCCACCCCTAAGGAACAGCACCGAGTTGGTCCCTCAGACGGTGGGTACATCAACACGGAGCTGGAGGTGTCGTTTCCAGCTCAGGGAGACATACCCACACTAGCTCTGATTGAGCTAACGCACTAAAAATTGCAGCATAGCCAAGCTGCACAAGTAGCATGATGTGCTAGCCACTCGGCGTACAAGCCCATCTGAAACCGGAGAGATGCACATGGGGCAGCTACCCCTTTCCATTACTGCTGCAGGTGCACTGCTATTTTTAGTATGCTAGCTTGATCAAAGCGAGCAGGGGGTATGTCTATCCAAGCTTGCTGTTACACCTCTGTCTCCAGGGTAGACATACCCCTGTGTGTGTGAGAGCGCGAGCATGTTGGCTAAAAGAGCCATTTTAATGGCACTGAGCACTTCTACAGGAAGAACTGAAAACAGGGGCAATGGTTTTCAAATGTGATGAGCGATTTTGGGCGTTTCAGTTTTTGGTGCCCAGCTGGAGGCCCCTTAAATGAGCCAAATTTTCCGAAAGCGTGAAGCATTCTCTTCTCTTTCTGAAAAAATCAGACTCCTGTACGGTGTCTCAGACTGGGCACCCACAATCAGGAGTCGCTTCTTAAAACCTTGGCTTAAAAGATTTTTGTTTTCCTTTACATCCGCATCCCTGCTGTTCGCGGAGGCCGGGACAGATTTCAGCTGCAGCGAAGGGTCTGTTGAGCCAAAAGAGTTGCTGCATCTGTTCCCTCCTCTGTTCATAGCATCAGGCTGGAGATGTAAAATAAAAAAAAAGGGGGGGGGGGGTAGGGAGAATGTTTGATTTGTATCAAGCTGATGTGCCTTGCTCGTCTTGCAACTGCTCCTGCTGTTCCATGGAACCCTCCTTGCAGCGCGCTCAGAAGCAGCTTCTGACACCTTGATGGAAGACAGAACCTCTGTGAATAGTAAGCTGAAAATTTAAAAGGGCTCTTCACTTTTGAGCAGCATTTTTTTCCCGAGCTTAGCTTGCTATTAAGCCGATTTTTCTGCTACATTTTTTTTAAAGGCTTGACCTGTACATTTCACAGCTGCTCAGGACTAGCAATAGACCTAGGGCCTGAATTTCCAGAGATGCCGTTTGCAACTGTTATTGAAATCATGGCAAATGGAAGGTCCTCAGCAGCTCTGAAAACCAGGACTTTGTGTCCGTCCAGTCCGGCTATAAACACTTCCTGTTATGCAACTACTGGATAGATTCTGTTGCGATCCCATCAAATGGCAGGTGAACCATTTTGGATCAGAGTTACTTGAATAACAAATTAACAGACAGTTAAATAAATTATTTTGAATTAGATGTGCTGCTTGTCATAGGAAAAGACTGCATCTAGCCGGTGACGGTGTAACAAATTGCAGGTGGATAACAAAACAGTGAGGGGAATTAACCATTGGAAGAATCAGGGACGTGGTGGATTCGCCATCACTGGAAGTCTTTGACATTTGGATGTCTTTTTAAAAGTCATGTTCTCGCTAAGCCAAACGTGGGTTTGACTGGATGAAATTCTCTGTCCTGTGTTATGGAGGTATTCAATTCAGCTGTTCATAATGGTCCCTTTCTAGCCTTCAAAATCTATGAATTGTTCATGAGCATTCAAATGATCACCTGTATTAAAAATAATAATTGTGAACCCCAAATATTTCATTGAATTCGCTGCAAAAGTACTTCATTTTCTGGCTTAAAAGTCTGCCATCTAGTCAGGGAATGTAAACAACACCATGTGGCCAAACACCACCGTGAACTGAGAATAGTCCATATTTTTCAAAGTGGTTTGTGATACTCGGTGCCTACCTTGATGAGCTTTTAAGGAGACAGATTTGAAGAGGGCAGGTGCTCTGCACTTTCTGGAAATCAGGCCTCCTAAAGGGGCGTCAAATTTGGAAACTCCAATACTGAGGCATCCAAAGTTACTTCTGAAAATCTTGGCCAGTAGTCACAGTGAACAATTCATGAACCACCCAAAGCCTGGAAATAATTTATCCAAGCTTCTTGGGTAAATATTTAGAAATAACAGATGCACTTGCAGAAATCAGAATCATTTCTGAAATGATTTGAGCAGGGCGTTCAACTAGGGATCTGGGGAAAGATTTTTCGAAAGTGACAAAGTCCCATCTTTAAAAGTGACATAAGAACCTCAGTCACTGAGGGGCTTTTGAAAATTTTACCCCTCATCTTTACAGCACCAGGACCCTCTTCTTTCCAATCCCAAAACAAAATTCAGCATTTTCAGAGGTTTAAAAGAAGGGGCGGGGGGGAATTAAACACTCTTCTTTTAAATACCTTTATTTCTCATTTTCTCAGACCTCACTAATTCTGGGTTCTAGGCAGGTCTAGCAAAAACCGTAACAGCTAATTTGTGATTAAAGCATAGAACGTTATTATTTTTAGTGCAGCTGCATCTAGGACATCCGCCAAGTTTGGGGCCCTGCTGTACCTATCTAATCTATATCTGTTGCAGGTGCTTATATGACCCTTCCCCCTCCAATTACCATAGCATATGAGTACCTCAATTTTTAATATTTATCCTCACAATAGCCTTGTGAGGTAGGGAATTACAATCATCCCATTTTGTAGGTGGGGAGCAGAGGTTAAGTAAGTTGCCCTAGGCCACACACAGTCTGACCGAGCAGGTGATTGAGCCGTGGTCTCCAGAACTCCAAGTGAATGCTCTAACCACAGGATAATCCTTCCTCTACTTTTGTTAAGAGAGAACACCTGCCCTCAAGAGTTCACCATCTCAATAAAAAAAGATGGGAGCAGAAACAGAGGTCAAGTGACTTGTCCAAGGTCACGCAATGGGCAAGGGGCAGAACTGGGAGTAGAAACCAGTGTCCCAGCCCATTGGCCTATGCACAAGGCCACTCTGACTCTTGACACGTGAGCCTTCAGCAAACATTGATTTGACTAACAACCAGATCGCTGAAGCATTAGGTCTCAGCAAGAATAAATTTCCAACCAGTCACTCTATTAAATTCTTTGTGCTGGGAGTCAGCAGTTTTTCCAGTCCACAGGCAAAGATGAGTTTTCCCTGCATATGTATATTAAATTCATTTGTTGCTTGTCAGAATTCTAAGGGGAGTTGGCTCTGAGGCTGAATTGTGGCTGTTTAGTTTGAATCGTGACTATTAAACTTTATTATGCTTTGAACAAATGCAGAATGAGCGTTTGTGACAGGGTGAGATTTATTCCACTCTTCATGACGCATTGATGGGCGTCTGGGGAGGGGGGCAAGGTCAGTGTGCATGTCTGGGTGAAATTCAGGGGCCTGTTTTCTGTCTTTTGATACTTGAATCTGCTTCCTAAACCTCCCCCAAAATGAATTAGTATACTGTCTCCCATCCTGATCCTTCCTATGTTGACATCACCGGTTCAACTCCCATTTACTTCAGCAGTGCAGGGCAAGAGCCGAGAGCAGGAGTTTTCTACCTCGGTGTCACAAACAGTTGTCGAGGTCATGTCCACCTTCCCTGTCCTGTATTGCTAAATGGGAATGTGGTCCCAGCTGGATGCAAGGGAGTGCAAAAGGGAGGTGTTGGTATGGAAAAGGTTGAGAACCACTGATCTACAGTAAGCATGACTTGCAGTGGGTTGCCCTGTTATCTCTCATGACCAACCAGGGGGAGTGTGTGGTCACTGTATTTCTTTAGTCTGCTTGTAGTCCCCCCCCCCCCTTTTTAGTGCAGTGTCTGCTGGCTGAGATGTTAACCAAATGACCTGGGGGACGCAGAGGGTCATATTTTCATGAGCACGCTCCACCCAGCCTGCGGAACTCCTTTGATACTGTTTAAAAATACCCCTCTCCTTAGTGAGACACAGCAACTTGCTCAGAAGAAAGGTTCTTGGTTGCGCGTAAAGACACCTGAACGGGTGGTGCGTGGTTTATTAATACATTTTCCAAAAATGATATTTGGCCTATCTTGAGCTCAAAGGAGAGCAGGGAGAGAGAGAGAGAACAATAAATACAAAGGGAATATTTTACTTGGAGTGTACTCAGATACTACGGCCATGGGCAGCAGTATAAAACTCTAAATAGAATATTGATGAATCAAAAAACAAACTCCCAGCTCCTCCATTAGTAGGGGATAGTGGATACGTCTAGATTAGGAAAAGAGGTGGAGGTTAGGTCATGGTTAGCTAAAGTGTGTTAGCATTTAACCTTTTCTAGATGTAGGTGACCATCTTTTACTCTCCAAGTGTTGGCTATTTTTTTCTGGGCACGGTGGGGAATGTGAACAGTGATGTGAATATCGTTCTGCCTCGAGTGGAAAGTCATACATGAAGTTGGGGAGGTGAGCAGGTTAATCAGTCGATTATGTTCTAAATTCATAAGTTTTCTCAGTCATTCCCTGTCTGAATTTCATAATCTGCATTATCCTAGAGGAATCCAATTGCTGTACTTGTGTGTTCTCCCCCACCTTGTCCTGTGTTTATCTTTTCTATTAAGATTGTAAACTATTTGGAGGAAGGACTGTCTACTTCTAAGTGTTTTGTATAGCACCTAACAGGGCTGGGCAAACTTCTTGGCCCAAGAGCCACATCTGGATATGGAAACTATATGGTGGGCCATGAATGCTCACAAAATTGGGGGTTGGGGTGTGGGAGGGGGTGAGGGCTCCAGCTGGGGATGCAGGCTCTGGGGTGGGACTGGGGATGAAGGGTAGGGGGTGCAGAAGGGTGCTTCAGGCTGGGACTGAGGGGCTCGGAGGGCGGGAGGGGGATCAGGGCTGGGGCAGGGGGTTGGGGCACGAGAGGGGGTCAGGAGTGCAGGCTCCAGGCTGCGCTTACCTAAAGCAGCTCCCAGAAGCAGCAGCATATCCTCCCTCCGGCTCCTACATGGAGGCGTGGCCAGGCGGCTCTGTGCACTGCCCTGTCCGCAGGCGCCGCCCTGAAGCTCCGATTGGCCACGGTTTTTGAGTGTGGAGCCCCTTGGGGTGTGAAGCCCCCTGGCTGCCCCTACGCATAGGAGCCAGAGGCGGGACATGCCACTGCTTCCGGGAGCTGCATGGAGTGGGCAAACCCCTGACCCCGCTCCCCAGCTGGAGCGCCAGTGCGGTGTAAGCCCCGGACCCCGCTCCCCAGCTGGAGCTCAAGGGCAGGATTAAAACTGTCTGGAGGGCCAGATGTGGCCCCCGGGCCGTAGTTTGCCCACCCCGACCTAGCACAATGGGGCCACGTTCTTGGTTGGTCCCTAGGTGCGCTACCATAATTTGTTTATTAAGAATAATGGTGGCTCATAAATGTTTTCCTCCATATTCAGATTCAGTTAATTACAGTAACTTTCCTGGAGGTTATGTATGTATTAGCCTCAACATATGTACTAGGCATGTGTTGGTCTCAGCTGAGTTCATTCTTCAGTCAGTAGCTATAGTATGGTTGCAGTCAGTTTGAGGTAACTTTCCCCATCCTTGTAATTAACGTTCTGCTCCTTTTTATTGTAGGTACCTAGTGTTGTCCACATAAGAAAAGGCAATTTGCATTATAAAACAGCAGTGTCTGTTCTGATTAAGAACAACACTCTTCCCCAGTACTGTTTCCATGAATATTTAAATTAATTAAACACAGCAAAGATTTTATTTCACCCTAATGACTTATAAATGTGTCTTCTTATGTCTGTGTAAATGAGTGAAATGCGACAGACGCAGCTCTTAATGCAGCTAATTAGTAAAATGATATACGCTGAGAGATAGGGGAACGGATTATCATCTTTAGAAGCCTTCCATCTCTGAGCTATTGTTAGCTAGCTTGTAGCCTTCGAAGTGGTATATTTGTGTGTTTTTTCTCCTATGTGCTTCACTGTTAAATTTATTTAAGACTCTATTTCGTCGCTAAAAGCCCTCAGTTCAGAGAGAATAGTCTTAATAAAACAATGCAGTATGTTACAAAGGATATCTGACACACTTCATGAAATGTGCGTGAGAGTAATCCTGAGACCAGCACAGGTTATAAAGCCCCATTTCTTCCACGAGGTACCAAATATCACTCCATCAGCAGCTTTCTGTACATCTGCTCAAATGTGCTTTAAGAAACATATGGAAGAGGAACTGGAAAGAGATCAGATGTACTGGAGGGTCCTAGTGTTCCCAGAGTTCATGACCAGCAGAAAGGAGAAAAAATACTTGTGTATTTTACTGGGACAGCTATTCCTGTTGTAATGAACTGGGTAGAATGAGAAGTACTCATCAGCGTCATGGGCCCTGTTCTGCTGATTAGGCCCTGATCCAGGAAAAAATTTAAGCACATGCTTCAATCCCATTGATGCCACCTTTTTTTTTTTTTTTTTTTTTGTGTGTGCCCTGGATTCTATGCATGTTAAACACTTCGATTTGCTTTGATCACCCCCAAATTAGTGCAGCCACAACTCACTGATTGCTTTGGAAAATCTTGGCCCTACTCTCTGATTTTCATTAGGTCAACAAAAGTTTCAGGTGCCCAGCACCTCAAAAAGTCAGGTCACTACCACACAATTAAAGATAAGATGTGGAGCCCTTACTTACAGAGGTAGCCCTATTGAAGTCAAAGCGACTACCATTCTGAAGTCACGACAACTAGTAGGATTACAATAGCCCCCACTGAGATCAGGGCCCCATTGTGTTAGGTACTGTACATACTTGTGGTAAGAGCCTGTCTCTTCCCTAAAGAGTTTTGCTCTCTAAATAGACAAGACCCACAGAGGAAGGTGTATTATCCCCATTTTACTGATGGTGAACCAAGTCACGCATTAAGTGATTTGCACAATGTGCTATGGGAGATCTGAGGCAGAGCTGGGAAATGAACCCAGTCTCATGAGCCCCTAGTGGGTGCCTTTGCCACAGGATCATTCTTCCTCCCTTTAGAAGTTCTACTTAGCTTATATGGGAACTCGTGCTTAAATGCACTTCATGTAAGGGGCAGGAAACCCACTTCAAGACTGGTGGAATTCTAAACCTCCAGGTTGTGTTTGCCCAAGTGAGGATTAGTAACGTTAGCAGGATGCAATGGCTCTTTGCATGCTCAAATGTGAAGTGTGCACCATCAGTAAGAATCTGGGTGTTTTTGTTGTTTCTTTGCTCAGAAACACCTGCACTAAAAATTCTAGATTTGCACTTGGTCCTTGTGTATAGTTACAGAGGAACTGAGTCATACAGAAAGTGGGAGAACTGGGCAGGTGAATCAGCCTGTTAGGTTCTAAATTCACAAATGTTCTCAGGTTGTAATAATGTGATTTTCACTCCTGCAAAACATGTGGGGGGAAAGATACAATTCAGTCTAAAACAGGTTCGTCTCGATTCAATTTAAATCCAGCTAAGAGTGCTCAATTGACGTGTAAGGAGGTGAGTCAAGTGCTAACAATCTCTTTCAGAATGAGCTGTAGATGTGCTGTGATTCTAATTTATTTCTTTATGACTGCCTAATGGAATAAAATATACAAGAGGGATATAAATAGGTGGGTCGGTGTCAAGGTTCCTTCCCCACTCTGAACTCTAGGGTACAGATGTGGGGACCTGCATGAAAAACCCCCAAAGCTTTATTTTTACCAGCTTACGTTAAAACTTCCCCAAGGTACAAACTATTTTACCTTTTGTCGCTGGACCTTATTGCTGCCACCACCAAGTGACTAACAAAAATAACAGGGAAAGAGCCCACTTGGTAACGTCTTTCCCCCGCAAAATCCCCCCAAGCCCTACACCCCCTTTCCTGGGGAAGGCTTGATAAAAATCCTCACCAATTTGCACAGGTGAACACACACCCAAACCCTTGGATCTTAAGAACAAGGAAAAAGCAATCAGGTTCTTAAAAGAAGAATTTTAATAGAAGAAAAAGTAAAAGAATCACCTCTGTAAAATCAGGATGGTAAATACCTTACAGGGTAATCAGATTCAAAACACAGAGAATCCCTCTAGGCAAAACCTTAAGTTACAAAAAGACACAAAAACAGGAATACACATTCCATTCAGCACAACTTATTTTATCAGCCATTTAGATTCTGTTTTGTTTAACGCATATCTAACTAGATCGCTTATTAACTCTTTACGGGAGTTCTGACCTGCATTCCTGCTCTGGTCCCGGCAAAAGCAACACACAGACAGAGAGAACCCTTTGTTTCCCCCCATCCCCCCAGCTTTGAAAGCATCTTGTCTCCTCATTGGTCATTTTGGTCAGGTGCCAGCGAGGTTATCTTAGCTTCTTAACCCTTTACAGGTGAAAGGGTTTTTCCTCTGGCCAGGGGGGATTTAAAGGTGGTTAGCCTTCCCTTTATATTTATGACAGTCGGTAACAAGAAGGTGATGGCATATAGGCATAACTGAACCCTGTGCTCCCTGCAATATGACAGCTGAAACCGGGGAAGCCTATTAGAGAAACACTCACGTCTGATAGCAGATGATCTCATGAGAAAAGCACTGAAGGGAGCGAGGAGAGCTATTTTCTATTCCCAGCTGAAATCAGGAGATCAGGAATTCTCCCCCCACCCCCAGCTGCAACTGAATTGGCTGTGTAACTTGGGGCGAGTTGTTTGATCCCTCATTTCCCCATCTGTAAAATACTGTGTTGCCCTTTCTTTCAACACTGCTAACAACAGCATCACCCCTCGGCTAAGCATGAGTGGGATTCTGGGGGCTCGCAGGTCAGCTTCCCAGCGAGGGAGGAAATCAGTGATGCATTCCAGAGTCTTTCCAGCACAGTTAGCTTGAGTGAGCACAGTCAAGTTAACTGCACTTGATCCAAGTTACTCTGAGTGAGTGTGACCATATTCCAGAACAACACTGGAGATGCCGAGTGACTTGATTCGCAGCACAGACTGGTTGGATTGGCAGAGTGATTGGATTAGCTGCTGATGAGTTGTTACAACTCAAACTGTCGCTGCAATCACCTCCAGCGTCAGCTCACCGCCCCCTGACAGGAGAGCTAGCTGGAGTTTAAAGCACCACTTAACTCAAGCTAGAGTTTGTGTGTGTGTGGATGGGAGTCAAGTTAGGGGTAACACTTGTATTATAACTTGGGCTAACTGTGCTGTGAAGACACAGAAGTGTAACTTGCTTTCTTTACACACCTGTGCCAGTCCTGGAACGGGGGCAGACACAACAGCACATGGGCAGGAATCTCATCCCATGGCAGTGCCTGGTTCCCAGGAATTGTGTCTACATGCAGAGAGTAAACTCTCCACTGTGTGTCACAACTTCCCTCAAAGGACAGCTGCACAACAAAACTAAACACAATGCAGCATTTCTTCATCCTCAAAACTAGCTCACATACCAAGAAAAAAGAACTTGCAAGACTATGGTTAACAGCACCATCTAGGGATGCCTGCCCTAATACCTCACAAAGGTCCTGTGTGATTAGCTCATTTTATAATTGTAAAGTGCATTGAGATCCTCAAATGAAAGATCGTCATTATATTTGGGGGTGATTGTGGTAAAATTCAAGTAGAATATTTTGAAGGGACTTTCCCCCCTTCCTCTTTGTTTAAAAAAAAGAAACAGAGAAATGTTAGTATGAAAAATAGAGCTGGTTGAAATTTTTCAGTACACACAACTTTTTTTTTTTAATGCCTTTTTGCTGAACGCTCTCTGAAAATCAAGCCTCTTTTGGGTGTCTCTAGCCGTGAACCCAAATCACTAGTCACATTCAGAAATCTCGGTGCACATCAGAACCATTCTTTAGAAGAGGCAGCCTCTCTTCCTTGGTTTTGATTTGGGATGTGCGAGATAGAAAGGTTAAATAATAATGTTTTATTTAAAAGAACGTGCAATGGGGACAGTCTTAAGCTATAGCATCACAGAGGGTGCTACAAGCAAAAAGGTCAAGAGCAGCCCCAAATTTAACTTAAATTAGCACTAATCTACCATATTTTACCTTGCTGGGAATGCCAGTCTCTGGACTGGTTACAGAGACTCGTTAACGCATCAGTTTATTTAACTCTAAATATTTCTGTTATGCTAAAATAACATGGTGATTATTGAGCTGTTAATTTCACTTAAATAATTGAAGTTCTGTCCTAGATGTTCGGTGAAAGATAGATAAACCTTAAATTCCTATAGATTTTGTGCTAATCTTAAACAAATAATTATTTTTCTTAAAAAGAAAAGGAGTACTTGTGGCACCTTAGAGACTAACCAGTTTATTTGAGCATGAGCTTTCGTGAGCTACAGCTCACTTCATCGTTTTTCTTAGATTATCATGAAATGAATGAATATTATAAGAAGCATTGTCCTATTTATTTTAATATTATTGCTTCTGAGGGATTCCACGCTGGGGAGTTGTGAAATTTTTCTCTTGCCCGATAATCTTGCCATTACTTAATTACATGTTGTAATGTGCGTTCTGTGTCAATGGGGCAGTGGAAAGGTGAACCAATGAGTGTTAGAAGCATTCAGTGAGATTTATGCTGTGGGAGTGAATTGGAGCATTGTTCGGTAAAAAGAAAAAAAATGAGTGAAGTTAGGCGAGAGATGGAATAAGAAGAAAAGGCTTGGGGTCGGTGTTTGTGCTGTCAGGCCCTGATTCAACCCAGCACTTCAACTGAGGCTTAAAGTTGACTGCGTGCTGAAGTCTGTCCTTATTTGGCACATTTAATCATTGTCATCGTGGAAGATCCCAAAGGGACGTAGCTTCTGTGCAGATCGAGCATTAGTCGGGGATCAGTCCTGCTTTGAGCAGGGGATTGGACTAGATGACCTCCTGAGGTCCCTTCCAACCCTGATATTCTATGATTCTAGCTAGGTCCTTAAGATAGGCCGGCTGCATGTCCAGTCTGTGTCCATCACTGGAGATGTTAGTGGGATACGGAATCTTCTAGTTACCGTACAATCATCCCAGAAGTAAACTGCCAGAATCCCGAGGGGAGGCAGGCAATGTGGGGAGTCCTGCTGGAGAAGTAGTTGTTCTTAGTTTGGCCCAAGGGGGGCTGAAGAATCATTTTTACTTTGGATTTGTTAGGACTTTCATTTGGACCTGTCGCTTTGGAAGAGGTTTGGATTTTATGTGACTTGGCTGGAGCCATGCAAGAGGCAGATGGCCAGCCGGAGGCACCAGGGAGAAGAACCCCTTGCAGCAACCCAGCCTGACACAAGCTGAGTACACCACATTGCACTGTTGTATAGAGGTGAAATCGCTGATATTTTCCAGTAGGTGTACGGATATGGAAACTGTTCCCTCACTTCTGCCTCTATTAACTGGTGGGAATGTTTGCACTCAAGATGATCACGTGATGTACAGGGATGTAAAGGTGGTTAATGCTCCATAAGGTCAGAGAACTTTATCTACAGAGAACATTTGGCATTTTTCATGAGACGTAAAATTTCCACTTTACGTAATAATCATTGGATCTATTCCACACTTGGATCACTGAAATTTGAAAGAGTATTTTCATATGATTTGATGTCTCGTTAATGAGATCTTGGATGTTGACCTCCATAGGAATAGGAACAAGCTCTTAAATATCCCGAAATCCCAAAGTCCTATGGATTCTACTAGGCTTCTGCAGATATCTATCTGGGTTCTATAAAAACTGCTCTTTTTTGACATTAGGGTCAGATTCTCAGCTGATGTAAATGAGCATAATTCCACTGATTGCAATGCAGCTAAGCTGATTTACACCAAGGGACAATGTGGCTCATAAAATGAAATAGAGACTGAGAATTTTTCTATAGTTTTTTAAACTTGCACTATAGAATTCTCTATTAAATCCAATAGGAATGTTCAAAACTCCTACAGGTGAGTGATTACTTTCTATTAAATCCTATCGGGCCCTTTAATTAGGGCTCATGATTTGCTAGAACGCCTTGTAAGACATATGGCAAAATTTCATGGTTTAAATTTCATATTCAGCAAGACTTAATGTAGCATATCTGCCTGCTATGAGGCATTAGTTCATAGCACAAGGATGGGAGTTGGGGGTAATTGCAAAAGAAATGTTACACTGTGAACATCTCTCTGCTAATGTGATTAAACGTATCTTGTAATAACAGTCAAAGACCCATTGCAGTCAGCTGAATATTGCAAATTAGCAAGTTAAGTGGATAAACATGACCAAAAATAAAAAACAAGGATATTGCATTATAAAATATATTTTGATTATTTGTTTTGACAAGTGTAGCTTAATTTTCATCAAAGGGCAATGTCCTCCAGCCTCTACTCACGTTAGTAGTCTCATTGACTTGAGTGGATTATTCTACTATGCCTCCCACTGAAGAGGTGTTTTTATCTGTCTGTGTTGGTGAGCATGTTGGCATCTAAGTAGTTCGTTGGGACGGCTTGTGTGAGTAACTGTTTGCTTATGGGGACGGAGAGTTCATGCTCTGGCCTCAAATGAGCAGCACCCAGTCTCTAATGGGCAATTCCTCCCCTGTATTCCATCACTGCAGGGGGCTCCTGGTGATGGAATTGGGGCAATTCCATGGTGCAAGGAACTCAACTTTAGGGGTCCCTCTCCACAGCGGCAAGCTGCTGCATGGCTTCTCGTGAGGGCCTATATTGAAGTCACTTGGTGTCAGTTAGGCCCTGATGCAAAGCCCACTAAAGTCAATAGAAAGACTTCCACTTCAATGTACTTTGTCTCAGGCCTTTATCCAGGCCGTGCTGTCTTTGGGGAGATGTAGCCCTAAGGGTCCACTCCTGTAAAGGCTTGTGAACAAGCATAATGCGTATATGGGAACACTCTTTATGGAACAGACAGTGATACCAAACTCATTTCCCAATAGGCAGGTGTCCACATCATCAACCCTCCCCAGCATCTCTGCCGAAAAGCCTGGGGCTGAACTGAAGGAGGCTGGAGTATACCCTCTCACTCCTACAAGTCGTTATCCCAGCCTAAGCCAGAAAGAACCCTCTAGTCGGGCCTCCTGCTTAGGGCTCAGAATTGTCTTGAGGCCATGTGGGGGAAGCTTGTTCAGCCTCTGCAATGGCTCTGCTTATTCTTCGCTCACTGAGAGGTGTTCAAAGGCACGCATGGGAATTATACGCCTGACTCCCACTGGCTTTCCATGTGGGTTCGGCACCTAAATCCTTGAAGATCCCAGCCTCGGTGTCTAGGGCTGTGCGATGGGAAATACAAACCCCACGCTGGAGAGCAAGGGGCTAAGGAGCAACTCTGGGCCCAGGCTTCCCAGTCCAGCCACACATGCAAAGCCCCCACATGAGCTGAAGACAAGGCTTTAAAAGGGGGAGCAGAGAAGCTCCGAGGGAGTCGGGGCGCGGAAGGGAACAGACAGCTGTGCTGAGCTCTGATGGGAAAGTACTGCCCAGGAGCTCATTGCCGGGGACCTGACAGCGTAGACCTGTGCAAACCCACACAGGAGAAGCAGGTGACTGAGAGTGCATATCAGAGACATGATTGGAGTGATTTACGCTGGGGTAGGAAGTGGTCTGGCGGGGCAGCAGCTTAGCACCCCAAGGTGTTGGGTGTAGCTGACCACCACTTAGCCGTGGACCATAGCCCGGGGACGGGGTGAGCCTGGGCTCCCCTACCCACTCTGAGAGGCCTTTACCACGCTCAGAGACTTCACCTAGGTGAGAGACCAGCTGGAAAAGTCCTTGACTGTTTAAGGACCCGGCCCCCAATAAAGTCTCTGTGCTAAAGGGGGGGACTGGAAAACCTTGGGGCGGGAACGCTGAAGGACCAGCCTGTGCCTTCAATGGGGAGAAACTCTGCCTCACCACTAGACGGCACTGTTGGCAATGGTGCACCTTCTACAGGCTGTGAAATAAGCACAGCGTTTATCCAGTTAAAAATTTAAATACCTTTTCTCCTTTTAAATGAGAGATTGGCTGCTGCTTCATTACTGCTGTAAAAGTGAAGCGATTAGGTGCGTCCCTGCGTTACAGAACCATTTACTGGGCCAGATCCTCAGCTGGGGTAAATAGGCCTTGCTCCAGTTGACCCCAACTGCAGATGTGGCCCACTGGTTCTTATCAGCATGTTATACTCTAACGTCCATTGGGGGAGATGTTTCTTGGTCGATCTCTTAACAGAAGACCCAAGGTGACTCACTCCAGTCGTCGTCTCAAAACATTGCCACACCAGGTATTACTGGCATCTCTCCTTGGATACAGAGGAAACCCCCCCTCCCCCATTTAATGAGAAATAATATGAAATATTATGCATAGTTAAGAGGCCTAAATATCTGCAGTCATCTCTAACAAGATGAAAGACAGCACTGAGAAGGAGCTGTTGTATATGGGTTTCACGTCTATAGCCAAGCACCACCACATCTATAAAAGATTAGGCTTTGTTCACGCAAAGTAGTTCAGGGCTCCATTATGGAATTTTTTATACGGAGAACACTTCGGGAGAGTTTGAATCCTCTTAGGAGAGCTGCAACACTTGGCGTTTATGATGATGCATCTGTTCTGAGTGGCAGCTGTTTGGGAGAACAGAGAAATCTACTGAAGGGAAAAGCAATGTTCTGCTTACCCCGCCCCCCCGCCCCTTCCCTGTGCATGCTATCTACACAGGCTGTTGTGCATATGATAGGGATCTTGGGTTTAGTAAACACCTCTAACTCTTTATCAACACTGAAAGATTTGTTGGCCTCTTGTGTAACCGGTGCTGCATATTTTCCTCCTTAACATCTGGAGTTGGCATACTGTACTCTGTTCAAAGCCTGCATTTTGCTCCTTATCAGAGAATGAATATGCATTATCCTCCATTATTCAGTCACAACAAGAGTAGCTTATCTACTATGTGAAGATCAGAATGTGATAGCATTATCAGAACTATGAATAAATCTTTTACTTCTCTCTTGCAGCAAAGATCTTATATGAGGCTACATAAAACCTTTTTGCAGCATGTTAAGTTTGAGGATTTTCCAAAGGAAAATAGCATGTTGTCTCATAGCTGCAAAATCTTGAGCTAAATTTAGATGGTGCTCAGGGGGAGGGGGAACTGAAGGTTGAGACTTCCAAAGCTTGTCTAGGGGATTTAGTCACATGACTCCCACTAAAATGAATGGGAGTTATGTGGCTATATCCTTTAGCCAATTCTGGAAATCTCTGATTTGTGTTGTCAGAGGATGAGAAATAGGAATAGAAATCAGTTGGGAAGTAATTCAGACTGACAATGTTGAGACAACAAGTGTGCTTGACGTGTTCATTGTGGACACTTAGAATGTGTAAAAAGAAAAGGAGTACTTGTGGCACCTTAGAGACTAACAAATTTATTTGAGCATAAGCTTTCGTGAGCTACCTGTCATTAGAATGTGTTCTACCTGGAGAACACGGCAAAAGAAGACGGTTGCCAGGTTGACTGCGAGATGACACTTCACTACTTATGATATCTGTTTGAAACTATGATGTCAATGCAGCTGTGCAATAGTTTAATACTCCTGAATGTTGCAAATCTTTCAGGTGATGATTATTTGATACAATGTATTGGGGAAAGTCATGGCTGGTATGATAATTCCAGCATTCATCTGATCATGCATAGAATTGTTTCTCAGCCAGGTTTTTGACAGTGACACCATCTGCAGTAATTTGCTTCATGCTTCACATCAGACCTTATTAAGCCAGTTCACCTAAATACATAATTGCTGGGCGTATCAGAAGCACTTTAAAGATGCTTTTCTCCTCAGTTCTTTCGGGGTTTTCAGCATGTTCCTGCAATCCCTGCACAGATTGATAGGGGTAAGGGTTTTAGAATCAGGCCCGATGTGAGTTTTATTTATCTTTGTCACTAGTGGGATGTGTCAACTCATAAATGCCTGCATTATACCAGGCAGTATGAAAGGTCCCATCTTGGTAGCCTTAAACAAAATGTAGTTCTTAGGGGAATGTCGTCCGTGGGTCGAGGGACTGGTGACTGGTCATATGAACATTTCACATCCTTAGTTGCTAGTTAAAATCTACTGCAAGTCAATAGAGATGGGAAGTTGTAACTATCTGATATCTGCAATCTCAGTTGGGTAGATTTCAGCCCAGCTCCTGGTGAGCATTGGCTGACATCACAGAAACCACCTCCCTGTTGGCCTGAAATTGGCTCCATCTCAGGGGACAGGCAGAGGATGAACTGAAGGAAACCAAATCACCATCTCTTCCCTAAAGGTAGCCACTGTACTGCTGTGGAATAATGGAATACAGCAGAAAGGAAGGAAGGACTTGTGGCACCTTAGAGACTAACAAATTTATTTGAGCATAAGCTTTTGTGAGCTACAGCTCACTTCATCGGATGCATACTGTGGAAAATACAGTGGGGAGATTTATATACACAGAGAACATGAAACAATGGGTGTTACCATACAGACTGGAACAAGAGTGATCAGGTAAGGCATTCTTACAACTACAATACCCACCTGCTGAAGTAAAGAAACAGATGGACGGAGTACCCAGAAGTCACCTACTACAGGACCGGCCCAACAAAGAAAATAACAGAACGCCACTAGCCATCACCTACAGCCCCCAACTAAAACCTCTCCAATGCATCATCAAGGATCTACAACCTATCCTGAGGACGACCCATCACTCTCACAGATCTTGGGAGACAGGCCAGTCCTTGCTTACAGACAGCCCCCCAACCTGAAGCAAATACTCACCAGCAACCACACGCCACACAACAGAACCACTAACCCAGGAACCTATCCTTGCAACAAAGCCCGTTGCCAACTGTGTCCACATATCTATTTAGGGGACACCATCATAGGGCCTAATAACATCAGCCACACTATCAGAGGCTCGTTCACCTGCACATCTACCAATGTGATTTATGCCATCACATGCCAGCAATGCCCCTCTGCCATGTACATTGGCCAAACTGGACAGTCTCTATGTAAAATGATAAATGGACACAAATCAGAAGTCAAGAATTATAACATTCAAAAACCAGTCGGAGAACACTTCAATCTCTTTGGTCACTCGATTACAGACCTAAAAGTGGCAATTCTTCAACAAAAAAACTTCAAAAACAGACTCCAACGAGAGACTGCTGAATTGGAATTAATTTGCAAACTGGATACAATTAACTTAGGCTTGAATAGAGACTGGGAGTGGATGGGTCATTACACAAAGTAAAACTATTTCCCCATATTTATTTACGCCCTCCTCCCCCCCGCCGCTGTTCCTCAGATGTTCTTGTCAACTGCTGGAAATGGCCCACCTTGATTATCACTACAAAAGGTCTCTCCCCCTCCCCCCCAGCTCTCCTGCTGGTAATAGCTCACCTTACCTGATCACTCTTGTTACAGTGTGTATGGTAACACCCATTGTTTCATGTTCTCTATGTATATAAATCTCCCCACTGTATTTTCCATGGAATGCATCCAATGAAGTGAGCTGTAGCTCACGAAAGCTTATTCTCAAATAAATTTGTTAGTCTCTAAGGTGCCACAAGTTCTCCTTTTTTTTTTTTTTTGCAGATACAGACTAACATGGCTGCTACTCTGAAACCTGTCGGAACACAGCAGTGTCCAAGGCTGTCAGTAAACAAGAATTCTGCTTTGTGAAAATGTTTGTGGGTTTGAATTTTTTTTTTTTTTTGGTCATTCCACATCAGAATCATAGAATATCAGGGTTGGAAGGGACCTCAGAAGGTCATCTAGTCCAACTCCCTGCTGAAAGCAGGACCAATCCCCAAGTAAATCATCCGAGCCAGGGCTTTGTTAAGCCTGACCTTAAAAACTGAAAGCAAGAATTTTCCATGAAACAATGAGGCTGAGAGAGAACCACCCCAGAACACCCAGTAGTTAGGGCCATCACTCAAAATCTAGGAGACCCAGGTCAGGACCCTGCTGCAAATCAGATAGAGCTCGTTATTGCTCTAACCATCCGGCTATTGCTTATTCTGTGGTGGAGCGTGCTCTCTCGTTTGAACTAGTAATTCCATCCCAAGAAACCTTCCTGCCCAAAATTTCACTGAAACAGAAACTCAGCAAATCTGTTTTCCAACAAACAATGTTTCTTTGAAAAAAAGTTCTGACCAGATTTAGGTGTCAGTACAGTGCTTTAGAATTTTCTAATACAATTCCTGTTACTGATGATGGGAGAGCTTGTTTGGGGACAATAAGAACTAGCCAAAACTGCAGATATTTCAAGGGTGTGCGCTTGTTCTCTGTGATTTTTCCAGAGGTGCTAAGTTCCACTGAAGTCAATGGGGGCTGCAGGTATTGAGTGTCTCTGAAAAATCGGTCCTCTTTTATCTAGGTGGCTAACTATGGAGTTAAGGGCTCATAAATTGGGCACCTATTCTTAGTCCCACTGCTCTATCTTCTAGATCGCTTTCCATTCCCTGTCAGTCAGGTTTGTCTTGCTCCAGTAACACAGCGTATTAGAGTTCTTCAGGAGACTTTTTTTCCCTGGGCTGCCGCTCACAGAGGTGTCCTCTGCATGGCTCCTACAATTTGCATTGTCCAAGCATGAATCATTTTAAATTTCACACATGAAATTTCAGGACATCAGGATCTAATGAAACTTTGTGGAATACTTCAGAAACTTCCTAATGACTTGAAAGAACATGGCCAAGGTCTTGTTCTGTATCATTTAAAATCCTTCCACCCCAATGCCCGCCATTTCTTGTGATGATTGTTAAACAAGGATTGGTTTCTCTCTAGGATCTAATACTAGTGAAGTTAATGGAGAGACTCATCCCTAGCTAAGGGATAAGGTCTTGTGGTTTTGAACAAAAAGTCTTGGATTTTTTTCTTGCTGGCCACCATCAATTACACAAAGCCATTGTCTGTGAAGTGCCTGTTTATGCGGAAATAGATCCAGATCCAGGAATCCAGATCATCCACTGGTGTATGGAGCTGTATGAATAACTGGGGGAGTTTTTCAGTTTGCTGGCTGAACAGAAAAAATTGCAGGGGGATGGGGAAAACTTGTGGGTCAACCTGCATTATTTATTTATTTATTTTATTTTGGGGGGGGGGGGGGGGGGGGGAACTAAAAAAGATCAACAAATGTATTTTGTGTATTTTGTGAAACAAATGTTTCATTTGACCCAAACCAAAACCTTTTGTTTCATTTTTTGAGTTTTTATAATCTTTTAAGAAACAAAGTTGAAGTAAATTTCCAAACGAAAAATCATTTGGTATCAAAACATCAAAATACTTCATTTTGACATTTTCAAGATGAAACGTTTTGAAGGGTTTTTTTTTTCAGATTTTTTTTTGTTCGATCAAAACAATTTGGTGAATTGGATGCAAATTCATGAAGACTTTCAGTCAGTTGGAACCTGCATTGTTTTAGTGGAAAAAAGGTTTTGGCTGAAAATTTCCTCCCAGCCTAATGGGAGTAGCTCCAGGGAAATCAATGAAGCTTCTGTTGACACCAGCTGAGTCCCTAACCAAGAATTGTTACATAGATATGTGCAGAATTAAGAGGTTCTTCTTATCCACGTTCTTTCAGCTTCAATGGGTCCCTTTCTATCTACAATATTAAGGTAGGCAATAGTGTTTACATTTCTCAGGTGTACCGAAAACCTTCCCAATGCAGTTTTCTTAGTCCAAATATCTGGGACGTGATTAATTTTCCCATATAATTGGTTGCCTTTCTAATTGATTTCATTTAGTTTTGTTTCTATCTTTGTGCCTTTTGAGTCCAAAATTCCTTTCTTTTCCTCTGATTGTATGAAGCGTAGTTGTAGCCATGTTGGTCCCAGGATATTAGAGAGAGAAGTGGGTGAGGTCATATCTTTTATTGGACTAACTCTCCCAGCAGAAGTTGTCCCAATAAAAGTTAGTACCTCACCCATCTTGTCTATCTTTTCCTCTTAATGCTTCATATTTTGAGTTCATTTCTTGAGGAGGGCATTTTGCTCTTCTTTTACTATTTACATATAGGAAACAGATGAATATTTTCCGAGCTGTTGCTATTTCAGTAATCAAAAAGCAGGCTTAACGAAGACAGGGTAGCTCCTATAGGTGCACTGGGAGAAATACAAATATCCTTTCAATTGATAACCTATTGGATCCTGCCAGCTGGAAGACCCAGCACAATTTCCCGTTTTCATGCTATTAGTTCATCGGAAGGGAATTGATTTGTGAGATTATTTCAGAGAACGTGATGGTAAACTCAGTCAATTATGTTGCTTTCTTTTCTGGTCCTTTTTTAAACTAAACTTTCCTTCTTTAGGAATAGGGTTGCCAGATAGCAACTGTGGAGAAAACGGGACGGCGGTGGGGGATAATGGGTGCCTATATAAGAAAAAGTCCCCAAAAATGGGACGGTCCCTTTTAAAAACAGGACATCTGGTCATCCTATTTAGGAATGAATTTCTTGCTCTGAGAGACAATTCCAATATTGCCAAACCTCATAGTATTTGGTGTTTTCTGTTAAAGACTCAGCTTCTGGAATCATGAATATGTGAGAATATCAACTTACTTTTTTATGGAAGTTTCTAACCCTAGTGATTTGGGGGTGGGGAGAAGCTTGAAAATGTGACCCGAATGCCCCCTGAAGGTCCAAAACCCAGAAAGGAAATAAAAAGAACCCAAAATATGTTGCTTGAAAAAAAATTTTTTTCTTTAAACAAGTCTTGTCCTATTATGATTTCTGGTTTATGATTTCTTGAGTTCTTGGACTCAGTAGGTGTACAGTCCTGGAGACGTTTGTCCCCGGGACAAGTACAGCATTACGAGTGATCGTGCAAGCTTCATTACTCCGGTCTTGAATTACTGCTGCTCCCGTGGTGGTGGTGGTGGTCTGATTTGTTTGTTTCATGGTAGCACCTAGCGGTCTGTCTAGACGAGAAACACTGCAGCGATGCAACTTGAGCTGTGCCCCTGCAGTGCAGATATTTGTTATAGTGATGGAAGAGATATAGTCCATTGATATAGTCAATCAAATTGCATTGATATAGTCAATCAACCTCCCTGAGAGGTGGGAGCTAGGTCTATGGATGAATTCCCCACCTCCTGGGGACACCAATGGAGCTACACAGATTTACACGAGCTAAGGATCTGGCTCACTGTAAGTGCAGCTAATGCTATTAGAATAGAAATACCTTTAAAACCAAAGCAAGGAAACCTCTGAAACTCCAAGTGAAACATGGATTATGGGGAGGTCCCTAAATCAGCCCTAATAAAAACAGCATCATACAAACCCACCTTGTGCATCACATCCAAGTTTTCCACAGCTCTCTGCATAACCACGGTGTGCTCTTTCGGCTCTTTCAGCCACACCTTGTTTTTTCAATGTATTAGGTGACCGCGTCATTTACTATGTGGCTTCACTCCAGCAATTTGAAGTACATTATGTGCTACAGCACTATCTCCAGACAACCCAGGGGGGAAAAAAATAGATCACATGTAATTACCTCCACAGCACTTTCTCTCTCTCTCTCTCCCTCCCCTTTGTGGGCCAGAACAGCCAGCATTCAGCAGCTGCCAATGTCCTTAAAGTAGATGGATGGGGGGAGAGAGATTTTTTGCAAATAGGTGTATTAATGGCAGGGATAGGAAGCTACCTGTGGGAAGCGATGGCTTCTGACTGAGACCAGTAAGGGGATTGGACCCTTCCTTTTGGAGAGTGGCCTGGCTTTATGGGTTTATTTGTGTACATTTATACCATGTGTACATTAAACAGGACCTAGCCAGTTCTTTTGGCCCCGCTGGTATGTAATTGTTGTTGATATTTGTACTGTAGTAGCAGCTAAGAGCTCTACTCGTCGACCAGGGCCCCATTGTGCTAGGCGCTGTACAAACTTGGAAAAAAAGATGAGTCCCTGCCCTGAACAGCTTCCAGCCTAAGCCTTTGTCTACACAGGGACACTCAGGAAAATTAAACCAAATTAACCACAGAAATGAATTTCAAGTGGTTTAGTTAAACCAAATTAAACGGCTGTTGTGGACGCTCTTGTTCAGAATTAAAGTGGCCTTAATTTGGTTTAAACTAAGGTGAATTAAGGCCACTTCTTTTCTGAATCAGAGCACCCATAACAACCATTTAATGTGGTTTAACTAAACCACTTTAAATTCATTCCTGTGGTTAATTCAGATTAACAACGAGGAGTCCGGTGGCACCTTAAAGACTAACAGATTTATTTGGCCATAAGCTTTCGTGCGTAAAAAAAACCCCCACCTCTTCAGATGCATGGAGTGCAAATTACAGACACAGGCATAGATATACTGGCACATGAAGAGAAGGGAATTACCTTACAAGTGGAGGACCAGTGTTGACAAGTTCAGTTTAGTTAGAGTGGATGTGGTCCACTCCCAACAATTGATGAAGAGGTGTGGATACCAAGAGAGGGAAAACAGCTTTTGTAGTGAGCCAGCCACTTCCAGTCCCTGTTCAAGCCCAAATTAATGGTGTTAAGTCTGCAGATGAATTGTAGCTCTGCAGTTTCTTTTTGAAGTCTGTTTCTGACGTTTTTGTTGTTGAAAGATGGCTACTTTTAAATCTGTTATTGAATGTCCAGGAAGATTGAAGTGTTCTCCTATTGGCTTTTGTGTGTTGCCGTTCCTGATGTCTGATTTAGGTCCATTTATTCTTTTACGTAGAGACTGTCTGGTTTAGCCAATGTACATGGTAGAGGGGCATTGCTGGCACATGATGGCATGTATCACATTGGTAGATGTGCAGGTGACTGAGCCCCTAATGGTGTGGCTGATGTGGTTGGATCCTCTGATGGTGTCATGAGAGTAGTTATGGGGACAGAGTAGGCAATGGGGTTTGTTACAGGGATTGGTTCCTGGGTTAGTGTTTCTGTGGTGCGGTGTGTAGTTGCTGGTGAGTATTTGCTTCAGGTTGGGGGGCTGTCTGTAAGCGAGGACTGGCCTGCCTCCCAAGGTCTGTGAGAGTGAGGGGTCATTTTCTAGGATAGGTTGTAGATTGTTGATGATGTGCTGGAGAGGCCTTAGCTGGGGGTTGTACGTGATGGCCAGTGGTGTTCTGTTGTTTTCCTTGTTGTGCCTGTCCTGTAGTAGGTGACTTCTGGGTACCCATCTCGCTCTGTCAATCTGTTTCCTCCCTTCCCCAGGTGGGTATTGTAGTTTTAAGAATGCTTGATAAAGATCTTGTAGGTGTTTGTCTCTGTCTGAGGGATTGGAGCAAATGTGGTTCTATCTTAGGGCTTGGCTGTAGACAATGGATCACGTGATGTGTCCTGGGTGGAAGTTAATTCAGATTAACTTTCCTAAGTGAAAACTCTACCTGGAAACCACTAAAAAAAGGAAAGCATATTTCTTCTCCGAATGTTTGACTGAGAGAGCTTGAGGAATCAAAATAACATCAGAACATATTGGGCCAAGGAGCTATGCCATTTTGCTCAAACTTATTCTGCCAAAGAAACAAAAACAGGCCACTTCTACCTCAAATATTGTACACAATATGCAAATACACATATGTTTTGTCTCTAAAAGAATATCTCATCTAATGAAATGCAGATGTATATGACATGAATACAGGCAGTATTTCACCCAATACTGATTGGGGGCAATGTGACAAATCATGCCTGCTTGGCACCTCTTAAGGAGCTGCGGACGCAGCATCCCACAATATGGAGCCCCCAAAATACAAAATAGTGGCCTCTATTTATTCATATTCATCTTAAGGTACGGCTTAGAAGCCCCAGTTGAGTTAGGTGCTGTACAAACACATTGCAAAACCTTACCGTTTCATAGACAAGACACACCAAGGATGGGAAGGGAAATGGGCACAGAGGAGAAACTTGCCCAAGGTCACACCGCAGATGAATAGCAGAGCCAGGCACAAGAACCCAGGGCTCCTGACTCCCAGTCTAGTGCTCTGTCCTCTGTACCACACGGCAGTTCTGTAACTAAGGCTCAGTGACCCTTCTAAGAAAAAGAGTTGAACACCTTGGCTATACTAAAGCCTTCTGAGCTGAGCACTGGCTGCAAGTCAACAGCTTGAGTGCAATTCATTTTTCCCCTTCGAAATTGGACTTTATATAGAAACATATGGGCATCATCTATTCGGGAAGCGATGCCCGTATGATGGATACTCTCTTTAGAAGAGATCATTTTTGAGATGCTTTATAGCCTTGTTATGATGGTCCAGCTGTGTTTTTATATAGCGAGTGCAGTATTAGGTTATAAAATAAAAAGCTGGTACATAAAACAAGGTTAAAAATACAGTCTAAATGATCTCTTCAAGCTTCTTCCCGCGGTTTTAACTTTTTCTCCCCTCTTTAATTCAACCCCTGTCTTGTTCCTCTTTTTAACGACCCAAATAAAATAGCAACTTTGCCCAAAACGCCACTTTCCTCAGGGCCTGAGCACACTGTCCGTGGCCTCCAGCAACACTGCTTTATGCTTTAGCTGGGTCAGGGATATTCAGAAATTGGATGAGACACCTCCAGGGTATAGTAGAATGTGATTTTTTGTTGATTCAGTAAATGGCTTCCCCCCTCCCCGCCCCCCGACCCTTGTGCACAACTGCAAAAAACATGATTAAGAATCAACTGAGAATGGGGCTCCATTGCACGGGTCACTGCACAAACAGAATAATGCAGTCTCTGCCCCAGAGAGCTAACAATATAACAGATCGTAATAACCTTTTAGGAGCCATGGTTCAAGCAATACCGCAGCATGGTGTGAGGAGGTGTGCTATGCTTCCGCTGTCCAGATAAGAGGCAGTGTGGTCTGTCAATGGGGCATTGGATTGGAAGCTGGGTTCTGTTCCCAGATCTGCAACTAACCTGCTGTATGATCTTGGGGAAAGTCATTTCACCTCTGTCTTGTCAGTTTAGAAAATGGAAATAGTTTGGGTCAAAGATCATTTCTTACTATCGGCTTGTCTACATGGAAAAGTTTTACCTACTATACCAGCATTGTTGTTATGTTCATGTAACACCCCATCCTGTTATGACCATTCTCATTCTAGTATGGGTAGGATGACCAGATGTCCCAAGTTTTTAGGGACAGTCCCGATATTCAGGGCTTGGACTTATATAGTCAGTTATGACCCTCCACCGTCCCAATTTTTCATACTTGCTATCTGGCCACCCTAAGTATGAGTGGCTTTTTTTTTTTTCAGTTTCCCTTAAGACCCTTCCCAAGTGACATAAGGCACACGTATCCTGGAATGAGTATATCCACATACTGATTTGCCATGAAGAAACCATTTAACCTCTTTGTGTCTGAGTTTTGTGACCTGCAAAATGGCCCTCCTTTGTAAAGAGCTTTGAAATCTTTGGCAGAAAGTGTTCCCTTAATAACAATATTAATACATATGTGACCTGAATCCAGTCCCAAATGCCACCTCCTGGGCCCATGTTTAGTCTAGCATAGTTTTGGCTGCAAACAGTTGCTTCGTTGCAAACCAGAAAGGTGGCTGGAAAGTTGCTCTGTCAAAAGAAGTCAGTGCTCCTCCCTCCACATCAAACTAGAAAGAAAAGAGGAAAGCCCAGTGATTAGGACACTAGTCTGGGTCATAGGAGACCTGGATTCGAGTCTCTGCTGTGTTACGTACTTCCTGTGTAACCCTGCGCAAGTCACTTAGTCTCTGGTGTGCCTCGATTCCCCATCTGTAAAACAGGAGTAATAATGCTTCATTCTATACTTAACAGGTATTGTGAGGATAAATACATGGAAGATTCTGAGGCACTCACACTGTAGTAATGGGGGCCATATAATTACCAAAGATAGATGGAGCCAAATGCTGAAACCCCTACATCACAGCGCATTGTGCGATAACTAGACATTTGTGGCTTAGTCCTAGAGGTAACATTGAGCGATTGAGTGAAGAAATGTGTGTAACAGCTGAGTGGTTAAAATACTCAATAAAACAATTCTGCTGATGTGAAAATTGCATTCAATGGGATAATTTTTCAATACTTACTTCGGTGCTAATTGCTAGCTCCATATGTGGGGGTCAGCATGATGCATTCTTGCTGCTCCTGGGGGCAAAGCATCTTTTATCTGTCTGTGAAATGCCAGGCATGCCTGTGGCTCTGTATAACGAGGCAATAATAATTCTGATGAATCATGCGACCGATCCGCCCTCCAATGGTTTCATTATTGCATAAATTACAAATGCTTTGGACTTGCATTGCACTGTGGGAACTGTAGAGAGGTTAATTAATATGAGCATTTCATATCTATATCTGGTCAGAATTATTTCCCCCCCCCACAGAAACTTTAGGTTTTTTTCCATCAAAAACTTAAAACACACAAAAAAAGTCTGAAAACTGCAGAAAAAACCAACACTTTATTTTCATTTTTGTCAAAAAAAATGGAACCAGAAAAGAAGCAAAAAAAGAAAAGGAGTAGACCCTTTTCATCGAAAAATATATCGTCAAAATGCAAATTTTTCCTTAAAAAAAAATTGGATGGAAAATGTGTGACCACCCATACATGTAACATCTACCTAGCAGGGATGTTATCCCCCACTTTAGTGATGGGAAGCAGAGGCACAGAGAGATGTGCTTTGTCTAAACCTATAGCAACACGTGAAACTAGAACCCTGGCTCTCCCAGCCCCCTGCTCCGACCACACTAGTCCAAACTGGTTGAATTTCAGTGGCTCAGACGTAGGCATGTTGATGATCCATCATAACCTGCTGAGGTGCAAGTGTGGAGAACGTGGTAACCACGCTGTGCTGTATGTTGCCTTTATGGCAGCCGAGAAAGGAGCACTAATCGCTGGGCCCGTGCGTTGGGATGAGGAGAGATGGTGAGCGATGAACTTGTCCTCCATCATTTGGATGGATCTGATTGCATTTGACCTGAAGGCCTCCACATTGATGCCCATGGGAAGAAGGGAGATTTTGGGCATGCCATTTGATGTCTGATTTGATTTTAGGGCTTGTCTACACTGCCAAGTTATGTTCATAAAACTTATGTCGACACCCAAAACTCAACAAAACAAAAAAATTGCCAAAGGGTGTTCACACTTGCTCCCTCTGTCGACAGATCACGTTCCCATTGGGGACAACATCATCGACAGGGTGAGCAATGCACTGTGGGTATGTATCCCACAGTGCAGTGTTGTGGGAAGGAAGAGCTGATCGCTGTGCAT
Source organism: Chelonia mydas (assembly GCF_015237465.2). Lineage (NCBI taxonomy): Eukaryota > Metazoa > Chordata > Testudines > Cheloniidae > Chelonia > Chelonia mydas. The sequence continues at coordinate 8,486,865 of NC_057859.1, read as the reverse complement.
CTTGGGATTCTCTCCGAGTTCTCCCACAGCCCCCTCAGCTGCCGAGAGGAGCATCATGAGTGAGCTCTCCCTGCTGAGGAATGGCAAAACAGCCCAGCAGTCTGTCCCCCTACCCCTGACTGCTGCTATGTTCCTAGCGCAGGGCAGAACAGGAGCATTCCAGTGATTTGCTCTTTGTTCCCCAGACAGAGCAGCACACAGGTACTTCCCGGAGCTTTGAAAGGGGAGGGGCGCATGCCTGCAGGGCAGCAGAGATCAAACCACTGAGCAGAGCAATCAGGGCAGGCATTGTGGGGTACTGGCAGACGACAGTTCTGTCGGAAGAACGATCAGCAGTGGCTACGCTGGCTCTTTGTCAGCAATAAAGGGAGGGGAAAAGGCCAAAGTCTCTGGTAGGGGTGGAAGCTTTTTGTTGCCAAAAGTGGGCATTTTTCGCTTCAGAAGTCCCTTTGTAGTGTGTATGCTTTGGCTGTTTTGTCACCAAAAGGCAGTTTTTGGAGACAAAACTTGGTAGTGTAGACAAGGCCTTAGGTTGCATGGAGCTTTAAGGGTTGCCTTTATCAGCTAGAGGCTAGATACGGTTGTAGTCAGTTTACTCAAATGCAGCATCCACAGAACAAAGGTGAGCTTGATTGTTTGGAACCCTTAGCCTTTCTTCTTTGTGTGTCCCAACCCCAAGATTATTTTAAGAATGGTGTTTTTTAAATTATATAATGTATGTATTTCATTATACTGTGTATCGATCTCACTCTATGATTTATGTGTTCCCCAACATGAATTATATCCCTAATGGCATCTCATATTTTTAATTATTTCTAACTAATCCACTGCAGCCTAAGAGGAGCATTAGCAGAGAGAAGAATATCCTTGATTACTCCTTAGTGCTTGCACCGCTTATGACTGAGATGTTAAAGTTCACCACGGCAGACTCTCTTGGTAGCTATGAGTGAATTGGTTCAAATTAAATCATAAATGGGGGTGAGAAACTAATATTAGCATCTGGATTTGATAGGGTTTAGGTGTGACCTGGATCAGGGCTCAAATTTAGATGCAGGTTCAATGGCACCAAAACCCGGTGAGCTGATTTCAAGGGATTTGATGTCAAACAGCCTCTTGAGGTCTGCTGATCTCACAAGATTTTTTATTCATCCTGAATGGCAGATATCCTACCAGATCAGTTTCTTCATGGAACTTTTGCCATCTTGGATCAAAATCTCAATGGAACAGTCTGACAAAATGTTGGCAACGTTCAACTTATAACTAGAAAATGCGTCCCTTTCCAGTTTGTTACCTCCAAAATCACAATCTTGAATCTGAAACACTTGAAAAAAAATTGATTTGTCTCTAGGCATAGGTTCAATGGATGCATTACAAGACTAATTAGGTTGGTTATATAACTACAATATGTGTTAGGTTACTTAGGAGTTCTACATAGGGCTCAGGAATTTCTGGTTTAGGCACTGGATTGGTTTGTTCAATTCTTGGCTCTCACCCCTTTCCTATGTGACCTTGGCCAAGTCAGTTAATCTCATTTATTTCTTCATCTTGTAAATGGGATTAATGATACTCCTATCACAAAAAAAAAAAAAAAGTACTAGTGGCACCTTAGAGACTAACAAATTTATTTGAGCATAAGCTTTCGTGAGTGCATCCGATGAAGTGAGCTGTAGCTCACGAAAGCTTATGCTCAAATACATTTATTAGCCTCCAAGGTGCCACGAGTACTCCTTTTCTTTTTGCGGATACAGACTAACACGGCTGCTACTCTGACTCCTATCACCAACTCTTTGTCTGTCTGGACTGTAAGATCTTCAGAGCAGCAACTGGTGTCTTATTGTTTTTGGAGCCATACTTCACTAGGCGTTGAAAAATCTTGGTTGCCACCATAGAAACCTACTGCTTACTCTCTGTACAATGGATTCTTTTTCTGTGCTTCCCATCTGGGATCAGAACTGAAAGTAATACAGCAGCATGAGATGCTATCTTCCAACAATATTTGCAGAATAATTAAAAAGCCGGGTGTTACTAGAAATCACATGGTGTGGGGGACGTAGCTGGATGAGAGTTTCCTGCCCAGTTTTGCAGACATATGAGTTCAGCCAGCGAACCCTCGGCTCCAAAAAGCATCCAAACTTCAGGGCACATATCCAAAGTCGAGCAAAACTTCAAAAACTTTGGAGGTTTCCTCCACATCATGTCTCCTTTTTCTGTTTTGATCCTTGAAGCAATTTGCAACAAGAGAACACAGCATGTTGGAGCACAGTTACCTGCTGAGTTAATTCTTCAGCCACCAGGCAAAAGTTGGAATCTTGCACTGAATTTTTATATCAAAGTAGCAAAGATAGTAATTAGCAGACAAAAAAAAACAGACTTGATTTTCCCCCATCTTGTGGATGGTAACTTTCTGGCCTTCTGTTACCGATCAGCTCTGTGTTCTTGGGGAAGCAGGGCACGGCGTCCAGCCTGTCTGACTTACGAAAGACCTTCTGCCCCTCAGCCTCTGCTTGAACCAAAGCTGATCAGAAGAAAGACTTACAAAAAGCAATGAAAAGGCAGTGGGAGACTCTCCTAAACACCTCTGGACAAGGGTGACAGAATTAAGGAAACTATCCTAGCCTCATTTGCATTGAAGATCGGACAGGGAGGCATCCCCATTAGAATACAGATTGGAGAACAAAGATTCCTAGGCAAGAACCGCACTGAACTCTGGGTCTAGAAAAACAAGGAAGCACTGCCTGATGGGGGATCACTGCTCCAGATATTAATGAACGCACACCTGCACACACCCAGCTCAGTAGTTATCAGACCAATTCTAGTAATAAATCCTTTATTGGTATCCAAAATACTGAAGCTGCCTCATTGCATTGTGAGCTCCCTCGAAGGAACACCGCCCATAGCCAAGAATGATCAGTTCCTACTGTCTACCTGAACAAAACAACTTTGGTATACTCCCTTGAGCCATCAGTTTACCCATAAACAAATCTAGTGTTCTCCCTTGAACCATTCTTCTTTCCCTACAAAAACCCTTTCCCATGCTCAAGCTAAGTGCCTGATGCCTGGATCCAAAATCTGCATCACTTTCACTGAGACTTGATCTTCTCCTGACTGATTGTGCCGGGGGCTCTGCCTGTCTCCAGCACTCCAGACCCTCAGCTACCACCACCACCACCGGAGAACCCTGATCGATTCAAGCTTCACGGAGTGGTGAGAACCCACCCCCCTCTTTAGGTATAGCCTTCTGACCCTGACTTGTGTGATCAGTTATAGTTTTCTAAATCTGACTTTTGTAATCAAATGTAAGTTAGATTTAATATTATACCTCTTTTGTTCATTGGGCTCCCCTTGTATGGTTATTACCTGGTAATAGATTTCAGAGTAACAGCCGTGTTAGTCTGTATTCGCAAAAAGAAAAGGAGGACTTGTGGCACCTTAGAGACTAACCAATTTATTTGAGCATGAGCTTTCGTGAGCTACAGCTCACTTCATCGGATGCATACTGTGGAAATCGCAGAAGACATTATATATATTATATACATATATATAGACATTATATACACACACATATATATATATATATATATATATATATATATACACACATATATATAGACATTATATATCATATATATAGACTATATATCATATATGTCTATATATATATATATATATATATATATATGTATATATATATATAGACATATATATCATGGTGTCTGTGTATATAATGTCTTCTGCGATTTCCACAGTATGCATCCGATGAAGTGAGCTGTAGCTCACGAAAGCTCATGCTCAAATAAATTGGTTAGTCTCTAAGGTGCCACAAGTCCTCCTTTTCTTTTTACCTGGTAATAAATAATTTTCACGGTTAAGCTGGTTGCTTCTGTCCCTGTCCCTGTCTCCAGCAATGCTCCTCATACCAAAGCTAAAGCTCCCTGCAGCGCCCAAAAATCCCGTGGGGTTTTCTCATCAAGTGGGTTATTACCAGAACAATTGTAACGTGAAAGTGGGGATAGGGACGTGCTGAACCTGGGGCATAGGAAGGTGGCAGTTTGGAAGTGCTGCTCGACCCAGCCTGCTGAGTCCAGGGACATATGAGGGGTCAGCCTGGGAGTGCTGATTAACCCTGTCCTCTCAGACACGCTCTGTTAATGTGCGTGTGTTCATCTGATTCTGGGGCTGGAGGAACCCAGCCCTGAGGAACCTAGGTCCTGCAGGATAGCCCCTTTGGGAGGGAACTTGCAGCAGGGAGAAGTAGAGCTCCAGATGAGAACACAAGTGACACAAGCAGTACATTGATAGAAGTACAGAACCCCACCCCCCAGAGAGTAACCCTAATAAATGAACGTACCCCAAAGTAACGGGAAAATCTGGTAACACTTGTTACTTTTGGCTTTCATTTGTACTTACATCACTACAACTCGCATCTGAGGCTGTTGTGTACAGGGTGCACCTTAGAGTTCAGTGTACTTTGCCAACTTTGAAAAGAGGCATGCCCCCATGAGCGTGGGTCAAGAAAAGTGTCTAACATGTACAATAAGGTGTAAGATTCTTATTTAAAAATCATTGGGCCAAAGATCCACTCAGCGGCTAGAAGAAATTAATGGAATTTCAGTTAATGTGATGAGGCACTTTTAATGCCTGGGAGCAAGTGGAAACAATGAAGAACTTCGGGGATTTTAATCTTGTTTGTCAAGTAATGTATCACAGCAGTTTTCCTAAATCTCAAAGATAATCAGCATCCATGGCAAGCACAGGCTGGACTGAACATGAACAATAGCATTGTTTTGTTAAACCGTATCTTGTAGTGTCGCAACATGTCAGCTCCTAATAGGCTGCAACACAAGGTGACACGTTCTCAGTGACCTTATGCAAAGTAACGCATCAAACGTTAAAGAGAAGAGTGGCGTCTTATATTTCTGGTAACAAACGCTGTCCATGGCTATTGGGGGAGTGTGTGTGTGTGTGTACATGACATAAGCCCAAACCTTAGGTCCAAATTCAAACTGTTCTGGATTTGGGGAGTTCCACCTCAGGTCATCATGATGGAGAGAGATAGTTACTGCTTTCTAATCTAAGTTGCAATCAGCTTCCATTATACAGTTCAGGAACCTTTGGCTTTTTGTATGGGAGATTTTTGTTTTTCTTTTTTACTCTGATGGGGGCTACTCATATGAGTCAGGTTTGTGGAATTGGGCCTCTTAGACTGTAAATTCTTCAAGGCAGAACCATGCCATATTATTCCTCCAAGGACCACGCACTCTCTTGCTGAAATTATATAAACACTCCTATCTCAGTGCTATTACCATTGACTGTCTTGTTGAGTTAAAAAGGTTCATTGCCTTTGAAATGGGGTATGTGTAACCCGAGCCAGGAGGAACCAGAAAACTGAGACAGGTAAACAGAGTTCTATCAGAAGCTCCACAAGTTAGACTTAAGGAGTGTAATTGTATTCACAGTGATTGAATGCCAGCTGAGACAACCGAGATAGTTCTCGAGGAAAGCCAAAGGTGTGTAGCGTTCACTATCTGGGGGACCTTAGCTGCCCAAATGGATCCTTTGGGCCCAATTTTCAGAAGCGCTCAGCACTGCAGCTTCAAGTGACATAAGATGTCATTGTGGGTGCTCCAAACTGTGAAAAATCAGGCACTCGGGGAGCCTCCAGTTGGGCACCCAAAATTAGAGGCTGTTACTGACCATGTTGTCCTAAGCTATGATCCTGCAAACACTTACGCACATGCTTAAACTTAACCAAGTGAGAGATCATAGAATAGCAGGGTTGGAAGGAACCTCAGGAGGTCATCTAGTCCAACCCCCTGCTCAAAGCAGGACCAATCCCCCAATTTTTGCTCTAGATCCCGAAATGGCCCCCTCAAGCATTGAACTCACAACCCTGGGTTTCGAAGGCCAATGCTCAACCCACTGAACTATCCCTGCCCCCCAAAACACCAATCCCATTAGTGTCCATGAGATGATCATGTGCTTACGGTTATGTACATGTAAAAATCAGGGATGAGGTCTACATTATGGTAGTGACGTTTAGTGGTAGAGTTGGTCACAAGCTCTGTGCTTTAGCTTCTTTAACCCAGGCTGACTCGTCCTTAAAGGTTCCAGAGTTTAGCAGGAGAAATATGTGAAACAACAACTAATGAGAACTGGGAGTTCCTTCTCTTCACCCAACAACTGGCCATAAAAGAGAGCTCAATAACTAAATAGTATCAAGCAGGGGAATATGTTTCCATATTTCTTTTGGCATATTTCTATACAGCCCTGGAGCCAGACCTGCAGTTTGTTAGGAATCTATAAAATGATTGTGATTATCTTCTGGAAAACCCCTTTTAGTTTCTCTTGTTTAATGCTCTCATGGTTTAAAAAAACAATCTGTCCAGTATCCAAAGCAACTGAGTTAGGAGCTGCCCAGGTAGACTCTTTGTGTGTATTTTTCGGAAGCGTTCCATTGGCTTATCTGACTCATTGTAGCTCTGGGAGAGAGATAAGCAAATGCTACATATGTGGGACAGAGGTGCAGCTACGAGAAGGGAAATGGTTTCAGTCAGAAGCAGAACTCCTGGATTCTATTGCCTGCACTACAACCAAATGACACTGTGACCTTAAGTCATTCACCTCACTATATCTTAGCTTCCCCATTTGCTAATTGGATGTAATGATACTGAAGCTCCTCACAGGAGTGAGCTATAAGATCAGCTGCAAATGTAAGCTGCCCTAAGAGTTGTTGGCAACCGTATTTCCTCCCCTGACGGTATGTGGCTGAACGGTTACCACTGATTCAGCAAGGGGTGGTCCTCATTACTCAATCCATAGCGGACTATCTTGATCAATAGGGGTTCCAACTGCATGGGAGGTTGCTGAGCTTGAGGAAGTAATAGCTTTTAAATGATGTGGATGACAAGAAACTCGTGCTTTGGCTTTGTTACCATTATAACATCGCAGTATCCTTGCGGGGCGAATGAGCAGATGTTGGATTTGACCTCCCCAAACGTGGGTCTCGATCTAGGGAAGCGTTCCCTATTCAGGAAATCACTAGGACTTAAGCATGTGTTTTGAGTGCTTTGCTGAACAGGGATGGACTGAAGCACATGCTGTTACCTCTTGGCTTAGTGAGAGGCACGGATGCTTATCTGAAACCGGATCCATCTCTGTTCGTGCATTTTCCAGTTTTCAGCTGCGGGTGCCTTTGGCTTCTGTGCCAGCTATATTTTATCATTCTAGAATGCTGTGTAACGCTACATCAATAAATTCAGTATCCGTGAAACCCGCAAAGAAGCAGCAGCCTCATCTTAATTAGACAAAATATACAATTGCTGCCTCAGATCATACCGGGAGCCAATCAACTCTCACACTGGGGATTTTTTTTTTCTTGCTTGGTACTCTTTAAACAGAAAACCCCATGCCAATAAATAAATAAATAAAATAAAAATAAAGGACTCAGGGTAGGGAAATTGGCACCGTGGTGTCACAATAGCATGGCAAGACTCTCTGATAGACTGGATAGAAGTGAGAACTAAACAAAGGCAATCAGTCAGTTGCAAGAGCTATTACAGATGAATAATTCAAGTAGGAATAAGCTTTCATGAGCTACAGCTCACTTCATCGGATGCATGCAGTGAAGTGAGCTGTAGCTCACGAAAGCTTATGCTCAACTAAATTGGTTAGTCTCTAAGGTGCCACGAGCACTCCTTTTCTTTTGGCGGACACAGACTAACACGGCTGCGACTCTGAAAAAAATCCAAGTAGGGTGTCCAATGCATTCCTCCACTCCCTGTGTTTTCCCCCCTCAATCTGTTGCACGGCTTTGCAGGGAACGTCTCTCATGTTCCATTGTATAGATGGCTGTACTTTCATTGATGGATGAGTGATCCCTATCTATATAAAATCAGTAAGGCACTTGGGGAGGGATTCACAAAGGTTTAAGGTGCCTCACCCATTGATTTCAGTGGGAGCTAGATGCCTAAATACCTTTGTGGACCCGACATCTTGTAGTTCTTCAGAATGAAAGGTTCTCTCTAAATGCAAGCTATTACTTAGCATGTGCCTGCTTTCCAGAGGGGCTCTACAGGTGCACCTCTTTCGTATGTGTGCACAGAAACTAGGAACTACACCTTCAGCTTGGATTCCTTCATGGCAGTTCTTGATTTACAGTACCGCTCGGCCTCTGCTTCTCTTACCCTCTCTAACGTTTTTGATTTATATAGGAAGTCTGGATGTTTCCTTTTTAAGAAAGTGAGAGAACATGCCCCTAAATCATCCTCAGAGCAGCAGTCAGTATCATCTGAGCACTGACCATTAAAGCACATCAAACTCCCCATAATTATTTCTTTACGTCGTTGCCCGAGGACCAAACAGAGTTGACAACTCCGGCTCTTGATTAGTTTTATTGGATGAGTTTAACCCTTGGCCATCAATAGGGTAATAGAACGGTGTCTTTATTCTTTACCTCCTTCCTTCCTGACTTTCCTCCCTCTTTGTCGATATCCCTTGAAGCAGATAGGTATGTCGGGGTGTATACGTGTGACCTAGACTTTCGAACTTCCCACCAAAGCTTCAGGAAAGTGTACCTTGGTGTCTTCCTATTCCTGATGTGCTGTGTGATCTTATGGAAGTCACTTACTGTCATCTCCACTATACTATGAGGATAACGCCTCCCTAACTGATAAGGGATTGTGTTGTAGCTTTAATTAATGACACTATATTTTGAGTAGTGAAATGTTCTGTATGTGTCCCAAGTGGTGGTTCTTGGTCCCTTTGGACCTTTTTTATTTGTATACATACTATAGAAAGTCAGCCAACTTACCATTAAATGGGATACGTTACAATGCGAGCTGTATACATAGCTCCTTCCATAGGGACTGCATTCCCAAATGCCTTACAGAATTAGATAATATGTAATGGCCAAGAAGAGAGTGGCAATGGAGAAAAAGGGGTGCTTTTAATTGCGTAACAATGGATGTGAGGTCCAGATGCTAAGCATGGCAGAGGAGAAGGTTCTTGCACCAAGATCAGCAGTGATGAGGGTGGTGTTGGCTGAAGGAGCGGAGTAGAGAGCAACAATGCCATTTGGTTGGCTGGAAGAAGAGGAATGAGTGTAGAATTTTCTAGTATCAATTTGAAATCAAACACATGGAGCAGTGTGCAAAATTCTCAACAAGGCTTTCAACGACAACACAAGCAGGGATGAAAGAGAGCGGCTCTGTAAGATTTAAGGAACAGACTGCAGGGGGGTATGTGGGGACGGGGGGGGAGTTTGTCCCTTTACGCTGTTTGTAAATCTGGACTAACTACATCAACAGAGAGCAGAAGCTGGCCCGGTGCCAAACAGGCTTGATTCTGATCTCTCATGGGTGTAAATCAGGAGTAATTCTGATGTCAGTGGAGCTGCCTCAGTGTAACCTGGTGCCAGTGAGATCAGAATTGGGCTGTCTAGCTCCAGTCTTTATCCACAATACGCTCAATCAGTGCTGGAATAACTATTCTTAATCCTCCCGCCCCACAACCCCTACTGGTGCACCAACTCTCTGTTAGTCATTGTTTCTTGCTAAAATTAGAGAGGTGCATAGGGTACCATATTGTTTGGCAGCCACCATAGATAAGGCATGATGAAATTTCTTCGTTGCCTGTTATTTCTACATCACTTCTAGTACTTTTTTAACATGTTTGGTCAGTGAAGGAGGGAAAAGAAGCCCTCGGGCTTTTTTCATTTTAATTTCACAACCTCGCCAGCTCTCTTCCGTTACCATTTAAAACGTAGTTATGGTCAGAAAAGCGACGCCGTGAAAAATAAATGACTTGGTGGGCACCATAAATTTCTCTCTCTCTCCATGACGCCTGGATCAAATTGGCTCTGCTTACGAGTCCGAAAGGTAGCTTTGCTGACTGCCAGTGTTGCAGGTTTCCCTGTCTGATTTGACGAGGAAGCTGTGTTCTGTCTGGCTCAGACAGTCGCACAGAGCATGTGGCTCTGTATCTGTGTGTATCAGTGACACTACGCAGGTCAGGGCAGTTGCTGGCCTGCTTGACTTTTGGCCCCTGGAGCTGGCCCTGTCGTTACCCTTATCACTGTAGGTGGAGTTTAAAAGCAGCTGCCTATTTTATGGATTCACGTGCAAGAGAGAGAGAGAAAACTGGCTCACAGTCATATATTGTAGCTTTAGTGGCTCATGGGAATGAGGAAGCTTTTTGAGTTAGTAAAGTATGAGTTGCAAGTGGCTCAACCATAGACAGGTCCCAATTCAGCAAAGCATGCAAGTGCTTGCTTCACTTTAAGCACTGAGTTAAGTCCTCTTGACTTCAGAGGCCTGTACACGCTTTGCTTATTCAAGGCCTTGGAGTGAAATTCACCCTCTCCTCCCCCAACTCCGAGGGCCAGCACAAAGCATATGCGTCACTGAAGTGGGACTTTGTTGATATGTGGGTTATATGCTGGCCCTCTCCTTGGAAGAGGATTTCCTTCACCTTTAGTGACTCTATACGTTGAGCATGCAGGTGCTTTTCTACAAGTACTGCATTTTCACATTGACACCGTACGAGACTGCAGAAAACCTTGTGGACAGTGTGACGGGGTGTCTACCCCGCACGAGATCTGAGTGAATTAAAAGAGCCAATTAAACCTGTGGCCGGTTGCACCTGCAAGAGAGTCAAAGCTGATAAGCTGCCTGATGGTGAAGTCCAGCTGGGCAGGGGCAGGCTGAGCTGGTATAAAACTAGGAAGTGAAAAGTAAGAAGGGGTTTCAGGAAGGAACTCTGCAGTCAGTCCCTAGAGCAGAGGGGAGTTGAGATGAGGAGTCTTAAGAGGGCGTAAACCCTCCATCCTGCCTGGCAAGAACCCCAGAGAGGGTGAAGTAGCCACAGGGCGCAGAGGAGGCTGTAGTGGGATAGGCCTGAAGACAGAGAAAGAAAGGTAGGAAAAACCCAGGGAAACAGAGACAGGGCCTGACATTGGCTAAACCGTGATCACTGGGGCGAAGGGTCCCTGAGCTGGAACCCAGAATGAATGGCTGACCTGGGTTTCCCTACCAGCCACTGGGGAAGTGGCATAGTCTGGGCTGTGGAACGAAAGATTGCCTGAGACAGATCATCCGGTGGGACTTTGATACCCCAGAAGCGGAGAACTGTAATTACCCAGCCTGAGGACTAAGCCATGAAGAGGAAGCAGCCTGAGTTACTAAGAGGGAACAGTCGACTTGAGAGAGACCGAAACAGGGAGTGTCCAACTGGTCGAGAGCTAATCCCGAGATGAGCCACGCACGGGTGCCTCAGTGGTGAGTAGTAAACCCCATGATAGGCAGTCCCGCATTGACATTATACCAGCAGCTTCAAAGGAATGATTGTCACTGGTTTGTGCTACTAGTCCTCTTTTAGCGGGTTTGGGTTACAGTACAAAAAGCTCAATAGCAGCCCATGTGATGAATCTCTCCTCTTTTGGGGATGTTCCCTTTTATTCATTACTTTGAGACTTGGCTTTGTTCCTGACAGAGAGAACAGACTGTATTAAAGAGAAGAAACAGAGCAGATTTAATGAGACACTGCAGGGGCAAGGTGGTTGTGGATGTTACATTATAATCCAAATAAAATCCCTGATCAGTGTGTCCGGATAAGAAAGAAATGGCTGGGAAGCTATATGTCGTGGATGTCTCCTGCATTTTGTGAAGCTTCGGTCTGACTCAGCCAGAGAAAATCATCGTCACCTTGCTTGCTTTATATACTTAAGTGTTCAGACAAGATACTTGTTTTCCAACACAGTACAAACGTATTTATCCAAAAGCTGACTTTACTGGTTATCTTGTGTATTGGGCAGGAGACTTGGTTTGATTCTCTAGTCAGAAAAATAGAGGTGAGCTGTAAAATGGAAAGATAGTCCAGTTCCAGAGATGGGCGTGGGCAAAGATAACTAGTTGGAGTGACCGTAGGGCTGGGCTGGGTTTTCATAACTGCTCAGCTCCCATTTAGGCACCAAAATAAGCCGTTATGGACTCTAAGAAATTGTTGTAGAACCATTTACTTCAATTGAGCTCCAGCGCTTTACAGGGGTTGAAGATCTGGCTCCAGGTTTTTTAAGTGTTTAGCAACCACTGTTACAATTTACAGCCAGATGTTCAAAAGCATTTAGTACCCAATGTGCTGGCCATTTATATTGGTGCCTAAATGGGAGAGACCTGATTCTGAAAATTCATCCCCAGTTATGGGCAATGAGCACTTCTGAAATTTCTGGCTGCACTGAGATAGACGTTAGCCAGAACCCTGGGTCAAAACAACCCTTAAACTTTGGGGAAAGTTGATTTGGTTCCTATATCTGCAAAGGGTTAAAATAAAACCTAGGTCTGAACACCCCAAAGTTTGAGGGAGTTTTTGATTGTGGTTCAGGTCCATCTCTGCACATTGCACTGTATAAGATGATGGTAGTTGCAGTATTGATGCATTGGGATAGATCATTCAGTTCTGTTCATCAGATGACAGCACAGATGGAAGCAGTCTGGACAAAACAAACATAAAAAAAACCATGCGTCAGGACCCCCCTGAAAGCCTGAACTTTTAAATAAAATAATACATTGGGGCTTCTTTTTGTTGGCTTTGTGGTGTTAGAGCCTTGAGGATTCATGTTTTCACGTTATGATTGCAGAGAAGAGCTTGAAAACTGAGATTCTCGCATGATTCCAGAAATAGGGATTTTACGAAAAATGCCAAATACCGCAAGACTTGTGATTAAAATAACAAGAGTTGACAACACTGAAAGTTTTAAAAAGAAACGGCCTAGTTGTCCCAAGAATAAATACACGTGTTCATAGGGTCTGTCATAAATATAAAGGGAAGGGTAAACCCCTTTAAAATCCCTCCTGGCCAGAGGAAAAATCCTCTCACCTGTAAAGGGTTAAGAAGCTAAAGGTAACCTCGCTGGCACCTGACCAAAATGACCAATGAGGAGTCAAGATACTTTCAAAAGCTGGGAGGAGGGTCTGTGTCTGTCTGTCTGATGCTTTGGCCGGGGCCAGAACAGGAATGGAGTCTTAGAACTTAGTAAGTAATCTAGCTAGGTATGTGTTAGATTATGATTTCTTTAAATGGCTGAGAAAATAGCTGTGCTGAATAGAATGAATATTCCTGTCTGTGTGTCTTTTTTGTAACTTAATGTTTTGCCTAGAGGGATTCTCTATGTTTTGAATCTAATTACCCTGTAAGCTATCTACCATCCTGATTTTACAGAGGTGATTCGTTTACTTCTATTAAAAGTCTTCTTGTAAGAAAACTGAATGCTTTTTCATTGTTCTAGGATCCAAGGGTTTGGGTCTGTGGTCACCTATGCAAATTGGTGACGATTTTTACCAAACCTTCCCCAGGAAGTGGGGTGCAAGGGTTGGGAGGATTTTGGGGGGAAAGACTTGTCCAAACTACGTTTCCCAGTAAACCCAGATAAAGTTTGGTGGTGGCAGTGGAAATCCAAGGGTAAAATAATTTTGTACCTTGGGGAAGTTTTAACCTAAGCTGGTAAAAGTAAGCTGAGGAGGTTTTCATGCAGGTCCCCACATCTGTACCCTAGAGTTCAGAGTGGGGAAGGAACCTTGACAGGGTCCCAATTCATCTGGGATGTAACTGGGAGCAACTAGTATGTCCTTTTAACAGTAACATTCGCAAAAGCTGTTAACATGGAATAGTTAGATAGGCAGAAGAACCTTCAAAGTTAGTTCATTATCTTTTTTCTTGGAGTTTCCGGGTGCTGGTGTCCATCTTGGGTTAAGTAACTTGCCCAAAGGAAATTGGTGGTGGAGCCTAGTTCTGAAGCTTTTGACTCTTAGCCTTGTGTTAAGACCATTAGACCATATCTTCCTACAGTCTAACTGCCTTTTTTCAGCCTATGACCCATACCACAACTGCAAAAGGTATTCTTGGCCACAATCATGTTCTTGTCATTGATCTCATTGAACACAAAGGTTAAGCTCCTCAGATTACGTTCTTTCATCATTGACTAGGGAAAGGGAGTTTTCTTCTAGGCTGAAATATTTATCTTTGCCTGATGACAGCTTTCTTTGAGAGAGTGCTTGCATGTTAAACCCATGGAAGGTCTGCTTGCTCGGCTCTTGTGGCTTCTGAAAATAGCTCTCATTCATTATGTTTAGGGAAATATGCAGCCCGTAGGTTCACCATCCTTGCATCATTATGTATGATTTTATTTACCTTAGCTGTCGCAGCTTTGCAGGTTTCTGCTGCTGCTTCGCTGTGCTTTTAGCTTAACCTTGTAACATTTTATTACTGTCTGTAGGTGCAACATTTGCCTTTCTGATTTTCTTGAAGAGGAGGACTCTGTTGTTAGTAGTCCATTTTGACATCATCATGATGTATGGCTTTTTTTCTATCAGATTTCACTCTGTGTGGTCTTCCTTTTGCACCATGACATGATTTCTGGGGGAAACATTTAGTCTGCAGAACACGTGACCGCAGAACACTGTTGAAGCCAAGAACTTAACGGGATTTACAAAAAAAAACATTAGAGATTTATATGGATGGTGAGAACATGCAGAGTTAGAATAGTAAGGCTAGACAACAAGAGATTTGAATAAGTTATATTCTCTCCTGCATCAGAGAATAAACCAACCTCTAACTAACAGGGGTTTGGAAGAAATCAAATCTGCTCCTAGGGAAGCTTATAATTTGCCTACTGGACAGATTCTTGAGCCTTCCTCTGAAGCAGGTGGTAGCATTGTCCAACATAGGACACTGGACTAGAAGGGCCACTGGTCTGATCCATGGTGTCAATTCCTATGTTCATGATGCCTGATACACATTTTTAAAATATCCAACTTGTTTACTTTGTACATTTACTTAGTAGTTACACTATGAGATTCTGAGAAAGAGACATCAAAAATAGCTCTTTCATTATGTTTATACAAGAACTCTTTAAAGTTTAAGGAAATATGCAGCCCTTAGGCTCACCATCCTTGCATCATTACCTATGTGACCTCTTCTTGAGATATAGAGGATCTTAACAGCTGAACTTTTTTATGTATAGACATTAACTTTTCCAAACTTTTGAAATCATCTACCACATACTTTGACATCACTGCATCATCTTAAAAAAAAAAAAAAAGAGAGAGAGAGAGAGAGAAACTTGTGTGTGTTAATTTGAGGAGACATTTAAACTTTTTTGATAAGGGAGCTTTCTTAGCATAAGTTAATTAGACTAATTAGTGGCTTAAAATATTCTGCTTAGTCTTTGCCAAAGCTGGGGATTTAAGGACTGCAGTAAATCTACTGAGATTAATGACATTTTTATGCTGTTGGTAATTGTCTTATATCCTAGTGAAGTGATCTGTTTGCCATCAGTCCTGTTCTAATCAATTCTGTCTATTCTCTTTTCCAAAATGATGGATTGAAATTTTCATAAATATTGTAAGTAGCGAAAGACTGTTGTTTGATCTCCATAATAGGCAAAATAATTTGTATCCTTTTATTAGCCCCTGTTTCCGAGAACTGATGACCTTTGAAGATGTACTGGTGAATGCAAAAGTAAGTAAAAAGTCCCTTTCCTAAGGGAATTACATTGTGCCTGATATTTCTTAGAATCCAAAGACATTTAAATGCCTTCTATGCCACTGCTTCCGTTTAGTTTTCTGCTTTGTCTTTAGCTATCCTGACATCTGCTTTTTGAACAGCAGAGTTTTGGCTACCAGCTATTTTCTCATATCCTTGTGTTTAGGCCCCTGACATCTCTGGACAGTCAGGCTGGACACACTTCAGCTCATATCTTATCTCCGATGAATGCTAAGGGGGCACATGCTGGAGAAACTATTTTTTTGCACAGTGCAAATCTGATGTGCCACCTGCTTTTTCAACACTCAGCTTAGGCAAGGCCAGGCAATTTTGGAATCCCTCTTCTATAAAGTCCCTTGTCTGTTCCCATCTCACGTCGTCATTAGCTCCTCGGGGCTACTTTGCTCTCCTTAAGGGTGTATGTTTCTGAATCTACATTCTGTGGATGAGGCAGCTGCTGGCCTTAGGTCATCTGTCAATATTTGGCTAGTGGCCACAATCTGTGTCCACAAGCTCCGCGTGGAATACTGACAGAGAGCATTAAAAAAATAAATTTTTGCTAGGTGTGTATTCCCATTATAGCCCATGCGATCCTTCTTAAAGGCTAGACAGCCAATAGAGAAGGGGTGGGTGAGTTTTCTTCAAATATGTATATTTCTTTTGGTGGAAAACCAAGTTTTCCGGCAACCTGGTAAATGACTGTTGTTACTTACAGCAGAAGGATACGTATGAATTCCAGTCCATTATATATTTTGGCTATTGCTTTCCTCTTTGATAGGTGGTGGTTGTCAGTGTGTGTTTTTGTAGCAGGGTACCACCTGTCTGTGGAAGAGACATGTAAATATATGCCTCCAGGATTTTCATCAAAATACCAAAGTCATCATATTCAAATTCTCAGTTTTCCCACAGCATATTATGAAGTCTAAAAAGGTCATCTTCCGTCAAATATGAGCCATATTGAGTGACTTTTTCTCTTGCAAATGGATCCCGTCTATGGTACCTGGGTACAAAACCAAGTGTTTCCATTTTAGGTATAAGATGGCTCAAAAAGTCTGAATTCAAGAATTGTATGTTAGATGTGAAAACCACTCTTTCATCAATGTTCAAGTCCAGAATCTGCGAGCCTGGAATTGCCTGAAATGTATCAGTAAAAGATTGTGTACAAAACTTTGCAGATGATTAAAAAGAATCAGTGGTGGTGTACTATAGCTGGAGGGAAGATTATGGATACCAAGCTGTGTCCTCATGAACCTTGTATGACCATGTTTTCCTCACTGTTCCTCCACTTCCGTGCCCATACAGATGCATTCAAAACTCATTATGCCTAGAGACTGGAGTCTCGTTGTGCGAGGCACTGTGCGTACACCTAAGAGGCAGTCCATTCCTCTAAGAGCTAAAAAGAAAACACAGACACAAGGGGGCATGATTTTATAGATGAGGAATTTACAGAAAGATTTAGGGAGAGATTTTTCAAAGGGAGGTTGGTTATCTAATTGCCAATGGCTATCTAACTGTCTTGTGTATCTCCTTCCCAAAGTGATTTGCACAGTGTCATGCTGGAAGTCTGTAGCACAGCTAGGAGTTATACCCAGTTCTCCCGAGTCAAGTGTCTTGATCCCATACAGCAGTGTTTATGAACCTTTTCAGACTGGTGACCCCCTTATCTGAAGATTGTTTTCTTAAAAACAAAGCAAAAAAAAAAAACACTCCACCTTACAATTACTATAAAAGATAAGAAAAAAGTGTAACAGTGATAACCCTAATAAGCCTATAATTTGTGTGTGCACAGTTCAAGAGGTTGATAAATAAGATCAGAAGGCTTAGCTTTTTACCGGTAAAAGTTGGTAAACATCAACTTCCTCACACACACATAGAAACTGACAAAAAAAAATCTCCATCGAAAATGATCAAAATTCACAGATAGGCAAAGGAAGAAAAATGCAGCTTGAGAACTTAGAGCTTGATCTAAGGATAATTACATTGTCTATTTTGAAATGTGAGGCTAGCAATTTGCTTTTAATAATTATAAAGCTTTAACTTTTTGAATCTCAACATCTGTCAATTATTTGACAACTGTGAAAATCAATAAACATAAAAGTTCACCCAATTTTGCGCAACTGTGAACATTTAAATGGATAAAAATTGCTTACAAATATCAACATTAGCCATCAATCTTATAAAAAGATTAAAATTGAATTCTACCAAGCCAAAAGGATAAAGAATACTTGACCTTGAAAGGTAAGGATGTTCAGGGAGTGGGGGAGCAAGATTTTCTTTGCTCTAAACTGGAATAAAATGTTCAAAGCCTCACAGCCCCCAGTGACCTTTGTGACATCTCCTTCTCGAAAGGGATATGACCCTCACCAGCTGAAAAACACTACCTTACCCCTCCCTTCCTTTCCCTGAGTGATACTGTTGTGTAACTGTAATAATGCAGTGGTGAAGCAGGCCGTCTATTACACCACCCAAGGGCTTCAGGTTGATGTCTCTCACATAATTACCCAAGTCCTCTGCCATTTTTTAGCTCTCATTGATTCAGTTAAACTCCCCACCGCTATTCCTAGCAACGTGAGCTCCAGCCTCAAAAGGTGTCATGGGTGGGCAGTTAATATTGTTAAATCAGCTGCAGAAGGATGAAAGACAACTGGGACTTAAAAAGGAAGAAGAAAAGAGTTTGTGAGAAGAACTTTGCTATGATCTTATGCCACCTGCTTTGCTCTGTGGGAAGAAACAGTGTGTAAAATACAGACATAGCTGTCCACCTCTCTCTCTATATATATACACACATGTGCACGCTGAAATCTCTGAATTCTCTTCTCCCAATGGATAATGTTGGAGGTACCTCAGTCCAATATGTTGGAAACTCACAGATGGCTTAACCCTGTTGGAAATCTGAAGAGGATCATTAGTGAGCATGAATCTGAACTCTTCTCCTCCTTGATCCATACCTAGCTCTTAATCTTACAGAATTTATGTCTGTTTTAGAGTCTTACCAGTGAAAGGAAACAGCACAAATTCTGCAATAAGGAGGTTATTTCACCTTTGCTAGTATATGTATCGGGGGGAGGAGGGGTCTGAGAGTGTACGTATGCACGCGTGCACACACACATATACTATGTCTAGTTTATTGTTTGTTCTTTGTGTTGCAGTAGCATCGAGGGGGGCGTTAATCATAGGCCAGGGCCCTATTGTGTTAGGTGGTTTCCTAATATCTATCTGATTCAGTAGAATCCAAATCCAGATGCAGTTAAGGTTTTCCTCAGTGTTGTTAGCCAGAAATCAAAACATCAGAAGAAAACACCCCTAGTCTGGGGCTTCAAGCCTATCTGCCCATCCCAGGAGTGGAGCTTTAACTGGGTTATAAGACTCAGTAAAGAAGTAACTGGATGAACCTCTGTAGCCTTTGCTGTACAAGAGATCAGACTAGACAACCTTGTGGTCCCTTCTGGCTTTCAAATCTATAAAATTGCCGAGAGACATTTCCCCTCTCTGCCTCTTAGGTAACCAAATATAGTCTTTATACAGCACTTGGTGTTTGTTATATAATTCTTTTCATCCAGCGGGCTCCAACCACTTCACAAAATAAAGTAAGTTTTATCCCTATTTTTACATACGTTGGAGCAGAGGCTCAGAGAGGGGAAAGTGATTTCCATATAATGTGTCAGGGCAGAGCCAGGAATTCAGCTTTCTAGGAGAAGTGAGGGCAAATCACCTCACTAGTTTTAAGATAGAGCTTGAGAAGTGTCTGAACAGGGTCATGTGATGAGGTGACCTGCGACAGCAGGGGACTGGCCTCAGTGACCCCAGAGGTCCCTTCTAGTCCTATGAATTGAACCCAGTTGTCCTGAGTCCCGATTTAGTGCCCTATCCACTGGACCACATTTTCCTCTCCCTCACCTCTCAACACGCACAGGAATACACCTGTGAAAAGAGACAGTGCAGAGCTTCGAGGTTAATCAATTGTTCGCTGCAGCTCCTATACCCCATTACAGAAGATCCTACGACTTTCCCCAAAGCTTCATTGTGTTCACGGAGAGAGCTAGGAGTAAAACCAGGAACAACTGACTGAGTCAAGGGTAAAGGGACAGGGTTACTGAATCTTATCTTTTTTTATTCAGGGATAATATTTCTTGTGTCCAAAGAGAATATTAAAATACCACATGTTTTTTGAAGCATGCACCAAGCAGAAAAGATGATGAGGGAAAGATAATTTTAGTACATTATATGCTGATTGTTTGCACGGTTATGAATGAATGTAGATATCCTCTATATGATAAAGGAAACATATTTCCCCCCACAGATTTGGGGAAAACATAATCCTTCGTAAACACAGATCAGTCCCTCCAATACAAAGCACCGAAATAACACACCTTTTCAAGTACTTCACTGATAACTTCTAATGAGAATCCCTGAGTCATGAGAACATTTCCTGATTTCCATCTTGTAGTAAAAGAGCAATAAATCAAAAAGATGGGATGAACAGCTTCTTTATGAGAAGTCCCTGCATCACTCATTTAGTCCTCAAGATATTCCGTCTCCTATACAACATTTGCAATAGATCAAATGTTTCTGTTTTATAACAGTAATCAACAAAATTGGGGAAGTAGCTCCTTCGCAAGGAGCTGTGGAATTAGAAAATCAAATGGTCTCATAACACTGCAGTCTGTTTGCAATAAGTCAAATGAATGCATTAGCAGAATGGATAAAAAAACAAGTTTCCCGTTCAAGTCCAAAAATCCCGTGGCAGTTCAGATCTATAGCCTTTCACATCCATCTCATTGACTCTATTTCATCTCAGGTAAGAGCTGGGCAACAGTTGTTACCTCCAGTTGGCTGTTTGGTGGTCGTAATTACTGACATAACTGGGAACATCCAGGTAGTTATATTACAGTAGTTCCTGGAGACTCCAACTTAGATCGGAGTCCCATGTGCTAGGCACTGTACAGACAGTGCTGAAGAGCTTACAATCAAAGTACAAGGCAGACAAATTGTAAGCAGGGAAATGGAGGCACGCAGGGTATGCCTACTCAGGGATTAAAAAAAAAAAAAAAAGCTCGTCTGGAACAGCTGACTCGGGTTTGCGAGCTCAGGCTCTGAGGCTGAATTCCCAGTCCAATGTCCTATAAATTAGATTGTTCTGTCACCAAGTGTTGGCATCACAAAAACCAGCCAAGCAGTTAGCACCCTTGTTGATGTCTCTTCTGAGACTGGCCGGTATTGAATAGGCCAGGGAACTAAATGGTGGTTCCCAGCCCAGTCATCTCTTGGAGATCAGTGAGCATGCTGGTTCTTCCTGCTTGTGAATTTTACCCTTTGTTTAGATGGTGGGTATGAGAGAGAGAGGTTGGGGCATGGAGTCTCTGGACCCCATGAAGTGCTCGTTAACAGGTTTGGATTCTATGACTTGGAGTGTTGTAGGCTGATGGCCCTAGAATGAAGGTTGGGACCAAGCCAGAGAGAGAGGTTCATTGCCCCACGGGGAACTGATAAGAGAGTTCATGCAGCCTGAGAGTCCAATTAACATTCCACACAGCTCAGTCTTAGCGTGAACCCTCCCTACCGTTCCCTTCACAGGAATATTAAGGAAGCATGGCAGAAAAAGCCCCGGAGCAGTGCTCTGGAGGAATGCACCATAGATCTGAAGTGAAGGACCAGTACCTCTCGTGGATTTCCCCCAAGTTCTGTGGGGCAAAGGGAGGAGGCAAACACAGCCTTCCCTTATCCAGGCTTTTCCATGGTAGTGGGGAGTTGGTACATTTACACAAGTTATAGGCTTATTAGTGTTATCACTGATACATTTACACCTCTCAGGTGTTTTCTTTGGATCTGAAATGGATCACATTGTGGAATCTTTCTTTATTACTTCACATGCAGAAACTTTTCTGTAGATGAATAGATTTTGTTCTCCGGGGCTGTCAGTCAAGAACTTTCATGGAATACAATGAATTCAAATGCACAGGAAAGATTCAGGGGCAGCATTCTAGTGGATAGATATTTCCTCTTTCTGAAAGATGGCAGGCACCTTTGCCCTCCTTATTCAGACATACAATAGCAGGTTTTGTGTCAAACCAGTTAGGCACCTTCATTCATCCAAACTTTTACAGTAGGGAAACTTTTTTTTTTTTTGCTTTGCTCGAGCTTTAGTTCTGCATTTCACATTCTGTGGCATTCTCTTGGGTTGATCATTTCAGTTAGTTATTCCTGCTCTGCTGAAACAGGCTGAGCCAGGGCAATGCGGTGCAGGCTTTCATTGCCATGAGCAGGTGGAGAGGAAGGATGGATGATCTTGTGGCTAAGGCACTAGATTAGGACTCAGAAGATCGTAATTTCATTCCTGGCTCTCCCACAAGTTTTCTGTGTGACCTTGGGAGAGTCGCCTAATATTTCCTCGCTTGTAAAATTGCTTCCCTACTTCCATAAAGGGACTACTCAATGCACAAGAAACACACTTTACTTACAGTCCTAGAGGCTGGGAATGTGCTGCTTGATTCAACTCTATACAGACGGAATGTGCATGGACAGGGAAAGCGCGCACATAACTAAAATAGGAGATAAGGGAGTTGTGGAGCATGGCTGCAGCCCATAATACTCTGGGTAACCCAGTTAACTCCTTGTTTACCACTTTACTACATCTACCTCATAGGGGTCTTGTGAAGATTCATGGTAGTTCTGAGGTGCTTGAATGCTCTGTTGATGAGGGCTGTACAAGAGGATAGATGTGTATTTGTGTGGGGGATGGGGAAGGGTCACTTTGCTAATGTCATGCCTGCGTTCTTCCTCTCATTTCAGAGATTTTTACTGGAAACCCAAGGCTTGCTTAGCATCAGCCTTCTTTATTGCAGAGCTCGCTGGTCAGACTTGCTGGCATCATGCAAGCTAATTCATGAGAAGGTGCAAAGTGTAACTATGAGGTGCGCACATCTCGAGACATTGAGGCTTGTGCATAATTTGAATGCACAGTTATCACAGCGTGTGCGCCATCATGGGGAGCACAACTCACTCACCGGGACTGCACATGCAAATGACTCGCAGAGGCTAACTGACTTGTCTGTGGTTACAAAGCAAGTGTATGGTGGAGCCAGAGATCCTGATTCCCATTTCTCTGCTTTAACCACTGAAAGGTGTTATTTCTCCTGACTTAATATACCCCACAGCCATCAGTTGGTAGCAGCTGATATCCTGATCTAGATTCAACCTGGGGAAATACAGATAAAAGGCTGCAGCTCCCATGACCTGTCCCTTCGCCCCTCCAGTCTCCTTAGCCTTGTAAATTGTATTTTCTTATTCACTATTTTTGTCCCACCTTGGTGCACTATTAAATACCATTCCTTGGTCTCTTAGGAGACAGAGCAGCATTTTTATGTGTGATTTTTTGGCCCTTCTGGATTTATTAGTTGTGTCCTGTACTTGATGTATTTCTCGTTTGCCAGGTTTGACTGACATGGTTTCCACTGCCATCTAATCCAAATCTGTCCTCCAGAGGGGGTTATACCAATCACAATAATTTACTGTGGAGAGGTGTTGGCATTTGAAGGGGAAATACTACCTAGTACAATATACTCACAAGTAGGAGACAGCCAGCAATTTATAACATCCGCCGCTGCTGCCTTCTTAAAAATTCAGGATATGCTAATCACAGTCAAAAATGAGTTTGCTACTTAACAAAGACTGATTGCAATAAGAATGAGCCGAGTGTGGTAACCTTGGATGAGGTTAAATTGCGGTTCTTAGTGTTCGGTCTGTTGAATATGAATGCTGCGCAAGTTGGGGGTACAGAAGGAATTAAGAAATATGGTAGAAAAGGGGAAGTTCCTCTGACTTGCACCCTGTACTGTCTTCTGCTCTGGACACGGCCTGTATTGCCTTGTGCTTTGACTGCTGCAGAACTCCTAAGCTAAGCAGACTCTGGCTGGCTCAGTACTTGTGTAAAAGACCCATAAGGACGATCTGCTTGCTGCAAGTACTGTGGGCAGTTCAGAGGCCCGCAATCTTTCTCTGAAATCAGCAGTGACTCAATGCCCCTGCTTGTAGCAAAGGAATCATTGGTATTTCCTGATAGCTACCATCAAGATGACTTTTTTGTACCAAACCTTCAGCTGGTGTAAACTCGCAGAGTTCCAAGGGAGCAAAGGGACCCGTTGGAGCGATGTAGATTTATACCAGCTATAGGCCTGACCCCCTAAATCACTAATGGCCATTTTCAACTCATTCTCTCAAAATAATCAATCAACCAGAACCTCAGCTGGTGCAAACCACCGCTTATTTAACATCAGATGAGCATCTGTCTCAGTAAATGGAACTCTTTTTGCAACTATGGTCTGTTGAGGAGCACTTAAGAAACTTTTAAGGAGCTATTCATGTAAATCTCTCCCATTGGTTATCGTCGGCTTTCCGAGCCAACTTGTCAGCATCCAGAGTGCACGGGGAAATGATCCCAACTGCGTTTGAATTATTTGGTGAATCAGCTAGATAGTGGCAGTTGTAACAAGTGATCCACCTGCTACGTCAGCCAGGCCCAGCAAGTAACGCATACTGGGAGTAAAATCCGGACAATGGAAGAGAAAAACCAAAAGTAGCTGGAAAGTCCCCAAGAGATGGCGACCACAAAACAGAAGTCTGGACAGCTGTTCATAGAGCAGCCAAAGAAACAGGCTCTGGCACTTGCATGCCAACTGAGCTATGAATTAAGATATTGGGAATGGCAAGTTAGTGCTGTGTCTTCGGGTATGTCTATACGACCTGCCGGATCGGCGGGCAGCGATCGATCCAGCGGGGGGTCTATTTATTGCGTCTAGTCTAGACATGATAAATCGACCTCTGAGCGCTCTCCCATCGACTCCGGTTCTCCACCAGGGCGAGAGGCGGAGTCGATGGGGGAGTGGCAGAAGTCAACTTACCACAGTGAAGACGCTGCGGTAAGTGGATCCAAGTACCCTGACTTCAGCTACGTTATTCACGTAGCTGAAGTTGCGTAACTTAGATCGATTCCCCCCCGCCCCCCCCGCTCCAGTGTAGACCCCCAACCCAACACACGTAATGGAAAAAGAAAGCTTTGTCACTGAATTATGTTTTTTTAAATGTAGTATTTGTGACGTGCTGTATGGAGATGAGTAAAATCCTCTCTCTGCAGAACCAAGTTCAGCAATGGTAATGCATTCCAAACAGGTGTGTGTTTAAATAAATGGGGTCTTGGGCCAATCAAGTTGCGGAGCAGGACTGAGCCCTGAGAGCTTGCCAGCCTGCCAAGCACTGTTTTGTTTTGTTTTTCTGGATTTTAAATGGTATCGCTCTACTTTGTCAATGTAGTGGGCATTGTCTTAATGTATGACCTGTACTATGATTTCCCGTTTCGAGAAAAGTTAATTATTAGAGCTGGTCCAAAAAAAATGGCTACATTGTCCATGAGAAAATGTTATTTCAACTAAACAGATTGGATCACTTTTGACATTTTGTTTCAGAGGACCAAATGTTCCATTTCAGCATATTGAATAAAGGTTTTTTTTATTATTATTATTAATAATTTATTATTTATTTTATTTATTATTATTTTGAAATGACCTTTAACTTGAAATTTACTTTATTTTATAAAAACAAATGAAAAATGGTCTTAATAAAAACAAAACATTTTGAATGTATTGGGGTGGGGCGGGAATTTCCGCTGACCAGAAACTTTTATATATTTTAAATTCACAAAAAAAATGCAAACTTTTCTTCCCCTTTTCGGACAACCTTTTTTTTTTTTTGGTATCTCAAAATTGTTCACGGGATGGAAAATCTGTTTTCTGGTCAGCTCCAGTAGCTGCATACATTAAGTGCTATATACCAGCTAAAACTGTACCAAAGGCTCATTATTCTGAGCTCGGAGCTAGTTGCCTTCACAGGAGTTAGGCTGATTTACACCAGCTGAAGATCTGGCCCATTCGTTCAATATCAGAATAATCCTAACAGGCCTGAAATACCACAGTGTTACTCCAGTTTTATGTCCAGCACACAAATGAAGTAAGCTCAGGACTCTATTCTTCCAACAGCAGTGTGGTCATGATTGCCACCAAACTCACTGGCAGTCATGGCCCTTCACCTAATGCTGTATTTGGGTCTCTGGTGGCAGTGATTTTCTTCCTTGTCTGTTGTAGTTTGCAGTGAAAGTTCTTCAACTTAGGACAGAGGAAAATTGTAACTCCAACCAAGGATGTTCAGTAGCACGTTTCAGCATTCAGTGTTTGAATGGGCAATTCCACTTGGTTGGTTATCTGGCAAATGCTGAGGGTTATTTGGTATAGTAATTAAGAAACCCTAAAGGTTAACCTGTGGGGTATTCTCAGCTCTGCAAGAATTAATACTGTGATATTTAATTGCTAATAACTTCTTTGCTGTTTACCTGTAAGACTGTGTAATTAATTTTTCTTGGTAGACTGGTACAATGGTTGCTGCTGAATAACCATGACAGTTGTGGGATCTGTTGTCTTATTTCCTCGTCTAATGCAGAAACATATGATGGTTTTCTCAGTTACCATAGCATAGCAACATTTGGCATGTACTGCTTTTTTTTAATCATCAAATTAACTCCAGTAAAATGCAGATGAAGGGCAGTCTCCTCAGCTGATGCCCATTGATGCATCTCCATTTAAGTCAATGAAGCTACGATTAACACCAGCATAAGATCTGCCCCTGGCCTGGGTCTTTTGGGTCATTGAAATATCTTTGTTCAATTCCCCAGATACTGCCAGGCCTAATTCGGAGCTCACGTTTGCTCACATTTCAAAGTTAGCATATCTTCATTCACTTTGATGATGTAATTCCTGACTGAGAGAAGGTGAGAGCAGAATGAAGCCCAGATTTATTTGAGACTGATGTGGTGGTAGGCACCAGTAGATGTGATGCTGTGCTCTTCAGGTAGTTGTTACTCTTTACAAGTTTGGTCAATCTTTTCATTCCACGTTACCTAGTCTAATGAGAGCCAGAAGTGCTTCCCTTCCTGATCACAGGCGTGGTTCCCAACCCCTTCTGTGGTCCTGCTCCCTTTCTTTCTTCAGGATCCAACCAGAGATCCTCAAATTCAACCACTCCACCCCTCCCAAAGTGTCAAGTGAGCTGTCTAGGTGGAAAGTCCAAACCTCTGTGTTTCCGTGCACCCAACGGCCTATGTTCTTTTGGGTCTTCATCCCTCAACATACAATTTCGCTGAACAGTTTTGCTATGACATCATCTCATGTCAAAATATTTCAAGTGAATGTAGTCCCTTCTCCACAGAGCCTTACTGCATAAAGATTGCTGGGTTTGGGATTGGTTCAAAGTCCATTGAAGTCTTTTTGACTGGCTTCACTGGGCTTTGGAACAAACCTTTTCTGCAGAACCGTTGAGCATATTTCTAATATAACGTGGGTTCTGGAAATAGAATTTTGTGAGAAATACCATTTCTTTGACTAATAATTTCTCCCCTAAAGGCATGGCAACAAAAAGTAGCTGAATTAAAACACATTTCTGTAACATCCAAGTATTATGGATGACCATGGAAGGACAGTATAAAAACAGATTAATAGACTTTCCTTCCCGTAATTTGGTGAAGAACTCCGAGAGATGAATAATCTTTGTAATTAAATATTGGGAACATACAACCATTTTGGACCCAAGTTATGATCCACTTGAGCAATTTCCCAAAGCTAACGATTTTATGTGATATTAAGAGGGCAGAAGAATCTTTCTTCCATATAAATCTTCAAAACACAGTTTCATTTCTTCCAGGGAGTCATAAATAAGGAAAGCTAGTTATTTTCTCTCTATTGATAGCAACCTGGTAGTACTACACATTGATTCCAGAGTCCTCTTATTCTTAGGTTTAGAAATTGCATTAACACTTGGATTTCATTAGGCTTTTCGTGAAAGGGGTGTGTGTGTGTGTGTGTGTGTGTGTATGTATGGAAAACCCCAGAGTGCTGCACTACAGAAAGTCTAGTTCCTGCAAACATGTGAACACCTGTCATCTTAGGTAATTCTGTGTCTCTGTAGTCACTGTCCTGATAATAGGGAGTGAAGAGACCTGTATGGAACAAGAAGGCTCTTGCAGGGTGAGGAGCAAGTCCAGGGAAAGGCTTGGTATGAAGAAATCTAACAGCAAGGAGTCTGTTGAAGGGAACCTTGACTGCCTGTCTTGGGGTCCTTGGACTAGAGCCCAGTGTAGAGGCTGAGCCTGGGTTTCCCTACCAGCCACTGATAAGGTGGCATGTAGCCCCTGAGAAGGGGATAGGGGCTACTGACAGCCCTGAGAAAAGGGTGGATGGACCACTTGGCCTAGAGTTGTGGGCAGCAGAGCAAACATTTGTTTTTGTTGGATTTTCTGGAATGGTTGGAGATTACCATGACTTGGCTGCAGGGTTGAGTCATATGAAGGGGCAGACCATTACAGGGCTGAAGTGGCTGCCTACAGAGGGTTCTAGAGGATGAGAGCCAGCCTACGCCACACCCAGTCACAAGGGGATGTGCTTGCGGTGAGTCAACTGTACCATAGGCCCCCAAAGCTGTAGTATCTGAGCACCGCACAGTCTTCAATGTTGTATTTACCTCACAACATCCCTGCAAGGTAGGGAAGTGCTAATGTTCCCTAGGGATGGGGAAGCGAAGCACGAAAGAGACTTAGGGCCAGATTTTGAAAGGTATTTAGATGCCGAAAGATGCACGGAGGTTCCTAGTGGGGTTTTCAAACGTGCCTTGGCACCTGTGTACATGTTTAGGCACTTAAAAAATCTGGCTGTAATTGACTCGCCCAAGGTCACCCAGGAAGTCTGTGGCTGTGCGTAGAATGAAATTTGAGTCTAGCATCCAAACCGTTGTATTATCCTTCCTTTTTGTACACAGTCTGCATCGTTGCGTCTATAAGAGCTCATTTCACTCAGATGGAGGCTTTCCTCAGATGAATTCCAAGCACTCTAGGGATGTTCTCTTCTATGTTTTAGATGGGGAAACAGAGACACAGAGAGACTAAGTGACCTGCATGACATCTGACATCAGGAGGGGAGATGGGAATAGAAGCCACATTTCTTGACTTCCTTTTTCATACTTGAACCATTCAACTTCTCCCTCACCTCTCTGTTTCTTACTGATTGCTCGAAGCCAGTGGTTTTAAATGTTTTTTTCTATCCCGGGACTCCGGGCCCATGTAGTTGGGACTTCCTGCCTCTCCCCTCCCTCCCCCCATTTAACCTTGCCCTTTCCATATGGTTGCGATGTCACCCAGGGAGAGCAGTTTACTCCAATCCAGGGTTGGCCAAACTTACTGACCCTCCAAGCCGCATATTATGATCTTCAGAAATTCAAGAGCCAGGCGTACCTGCTGGGACTCGGGGCGTCAGCCCCATGGGAAGGGGGATCTCAGGGCTTCAGCCCTGTCCCCCGGGCTGAAGCCCCACCACCCCATCACAGGGAAGAAGGCCAGAGCTCCCTCCCCAGTCTGGTAGGCGGAGAATGGGGAGAGGGACTTAGGGGGCTGCACTTCGACTGTAAAAGAGCCACATGGAGCTCATGGGCCACGGTTTGGCCACGCTTGCTTTAATTTATCCATCAGCCTGATTCCCCTCCCACGGTAGCTTCCCACCAAACTTGACCACTGACTTGAATGGAGTTAATCGCTAGAAGCAAGACTTCTGATCCAGCAAAACTCTGAACATCTGATTATATTTAAACCCAGACCTGAAGAACAGTTCTCCCGAGCTCAAAAACTTATCTCTTTCACCAACAGAATGTTGGTCTAATCAAAGATATTAACTCATCCCCTTGTTTTTTTTTTATATTTAAACCCATCAGTAGTCGAATTGGTTTGAATGGGATCATTGATGTGCTTTGCTCCATTGGGACCTAAGTGAGAAGAATTGAGCCTGTAGATAAATAGATCTCATGGAGAGCTGTGCAGAGGGTAAACACAGGCCTGGCAGTGACTTAGTCATCCCCTTTCTTGCTAAATGATACCCTCCATTTATATCATTTATTTATTAGAATTGCTTATTTCTTCTTATTATTTGAATCAACCCTTTGGAGCTTTGCCCGTCACTGCTTCAATCCATTATGTTGCTTACTCTTGTTTAGCAAGCCATTAGGGATGTTGAAGTCTGTAAAATAAAACATCCTTCAGGCAAAACTTTGAAAAGGACCATTTTCCTCCAGTATAGGCTCTGATCCTGCAGTGCGACCCGCAAGGGCAAGCTGCAGCATCCTGACAGAGTCCCATTGGGTCTAATATCTAGCTGGCTAGGGTATTGGACGGGTTTCAGGACACAGCGGGTTCTATCGCCAGCCCTGTGTTGTCCTGCTGGGTGATCTTGGGCAGGTCATGTCAAACCTCTGTGCCTCAGTTTCCTCATCTGTGAAATGGGGATAGTGATACTTAGCTCCTTTGTGATGCATATTGAGATCTAAGGCTGATGTGGGCTATACAAAAAAAAAAAACCTAAATAATTTTAATGAGCCCCTCTGTGCCCGCTGCAACTTGGCCCATCAGAGGCTGAAAATGTGAGTTTCCTTCCCTTTCAGTGGAAACCCTCTATTTTTAAAGTTTTTAATTGTATTCCTGCTGACCTTACGTGAAATCCTCCCTCTACACCCTTGAATCAGTGCAGCGGATACTACTGACAGCCTGCGTCCTGAAGCAGAGGCTAGAAAACAAAATCTAATCAGGCTATTGATGTGCACTAATGTATGAGCCACTGTGCGCTCAATCACTTTCAGAAATTGATATTATAAACCTCGAAGGGCTGAAGGAATCGGTGTTGCATTTGTGGCCATAATATAATCGACAAAGAAACGCTTTAGAGTAACTTGCAGTAGTCATAACTCCTCACTTTTATGGTTTTCAATAGTGATGCTTTTATGCCTTAAATGGGCAGAAAATAACGCAGTATTTGGGGGTTTTTTATTTGTTTGTTTTTGTTGGTTTTTTTCCATGTATCTCTTGGGAAAACAAGAACCAGTGAGTTAGGAAGAGTGCTGTAGATATCTTTCTCCCCACTTCCCAATTATTTTAAACGGATCAGCTCCTGGCCAGCCCTGAAGCATGACACTGAAGGATTTTGTTGGAAATTCCTGGAGAGAAAGGAACATTAAATGTTTTTGAGGTGCAGAGTCGGTCAGATGCAGACATGGGTGCCTTGTCCTTAGCATAGGTGAAAAGGATCAAGTAAGGACTTGTTCTGCTCAAGGTGTATAAGCCTCAACATATTGGTCAGCCGTTTGTCTCCCACATGTTCCTCTTAGGCTACCACCCTTGGATCTCTCCCTCCTTAAATTCCAGATGAGCTGCGTGTCTTTGTTTCAGGGTTCTTGCCTCTAGAACTTCCTTCCCGAGCACTTCCATAAAGTTTTTCAAAATCTAGACACCAACCAAAGTGGGTAAATGCCATATAATTACAGTTATCCACATTCCCTTTATCCAAAAATCCTAGTTATCCAAATCCATAGGGTGTCCCCCAGGAAGCCCTATGTTCATCATCACCCACTAATAACTTTTCCCCTTTGCATTGTTAATGCTAATCAATGGCTTTGTATTTGCATAGCAGTTCTGTGCCACTGCGTGCAGTTACTTGAGGCCTAATCCCATTTCAGCGTCAACAGCAGTTTGATAGGATTATATCAGGAAAACTGCAGGTCAAACAAGCATTTCTGTTATCTGAACACCCAGTTATCTGAAAGTTTTGGATGTTCCCAAGGCCATTTGGATAAACTGAACTTTTTGGGGTTTTTATTTTTTTTTTAAGGATTGATTTAGGTCAGAAAGGAATTTAGAATGTGAATTTGAGCCCCTGCCCGAGAGCTCATCTCTTTGAGAAACTCAGTATTGGTCAGTGGAATGTATCCATTAAAACACTATAAACGGAGAGCAGTGAATAGGAGCAGGAAGATGATTTTTACTTCTGTATACAACATTGGTGATGCTGACAGAATACTGCATGCGTCTCTGGTGTTTTGCCTTTTAAAAAACATATTGAAAAACTGAATAAGGTACCAAAAAGAGCCACAAAAATGGTCTGAGGGTTTATTTAGAGCATATGCCCTACAGTAAGACACTTAAAGAGCTGCATCTTTTTTCTACCAAAAAGAAAATTGAGAAGTGACTTGATCATAAAAGTACCTTCTGTGACACCCCGACACCCCAATATTCACCACTGTCATGTAATTAGGATCTGTGTTATACAAAGTATGCCTTGTGAGGTGTCATTCTAAAAGTCTTGATCTGCTAGACAGTCTTATCTCGTTGGATCGTCATATGTGAAGTTATGAAGTTTGGCTCTGTGTGTTACTGAAGTTGAAAAGACCCCAGCCTTTCAGATATGACAGTAAAAAAGGCCAAACAATGTTAATGGCTTATTGAGGAAATGCACACAAACACAAGGATTACCCCAGGAACCGTGTACAATAGAGACCTCTCGGAGATAGCACTACACAATGAGAACTGCTTGACCCAGGTCACAGCAAAAGAGCTTTCCAGCGAGTGGGGAGAAGATATAAAAGGGGGGAAATGACATCATGGGGGGACCTCGCTCTCCCTACAACACACCTGAAAACACCTGAGGAACAAGGACTGACCTGTGGGAAGTGATGGTCCCAGGCTAAAAGGATTTTTAGCCTGTGTATGAAAACTTGAGCCTTAAGAATTTGCCAGCCTGTTTATCACTCAGGGTGAGAATTTGCTAATTCATATCCTACCTATCTAGTGTATTAAGCTCAGTTTGTGGTTTTGTTTATTTACTAAGGTAATCAGTTTGATCTGTTTGTTATCACTTATAATCACTTAAAATCTATCTTTTATAGTTAAAAAAACTTTTGTTTTGTCCCTAAAACCAGTGTGGAACTCATACTTGGGGCAGAAAGCTTTTGCGTATCTCTCTCTCCACGTTGAGGGAGAGGGCGAATTTTATGAGCTTATGCTATATAG
Organism: Chelonia mydas; assembly: GCF_015237465.2. Taxonomy (NCBI): domain Eukaryota; kingdom Metazoa; phylum Chordata; order Testudines; family Cheloniidae; genus Chelonia; species Chelonia mydas. The sequence continues at coordinate 8,454,413 of NC_057859.1, read as the reverse complement.
TTCCTGTGCAGCGCAAGATGAGACAATCTTGGGTTTACACTCTAGAGGGGGTGTGCACTTGCATGCTGGGCAGTTCTTTAGCTGAGCTGTCTCACGCGGAGCTGATCTCAGCATCTGTGCAAATATAGCTGCAGCTGGGTGCGTGTCTACCTGTGTGCGCTGGAAGGAGGCTTGAGAGCCTGTCATAGCAGCACAGAGTAAGGGAAACCCAGGCTGGTGGGACAGGTGGGCTCAGTGGTATCCCAGTTCCAAGTGGCACTCCGGGGCACACCTGTCACACCTTCATGTGGAGAAAATAACAGGTACCAAAAGAGTCTTTAATCTGCCAAAGAAGGCTTAACAAGAACGAGAGTCTAGATGCTGAAACCAGACAAATTCAAATTAGGAATAAGACTCTCTTTTTTTTTTTTTTTCATAACAGTGAGGGTGATTAGCCATTGGAACAAACTGTCACGGGATTCTCCATTTCTTGATGCCTTCAGATAAAGAGTTTGTCTTTCTGGAAGGTTTATTTTAATAAGACAAATTATTGGGCTCAGAATGGTGGGTAACAGGGTGAAATTCTATGGGCTGTGCTATTCTAGGTCAGACTAGGTGATCTAATGCCCCCCCCCCTTTTTTTTTGGCTTAAAGTTTTTGAATCTATGAAACCCTGCAGAGCAGGAGACACTTTGAAACCCTCAGTCGTATAATCCTGGAGCACTAAAGCAACCTAAAGGCAGATAAGTGTGCTGTCCCAATTGATTTTTCAATCACTGTTGTGTGCCTTTGGGTATGTCGATGCTGCAAAGAAAAAACCCTGGCGCTGAGTCTCGGAGCCTGGGTCAATCGCCTCAGGCTTGAGCTGCGGGGCTAAAAATAGCAGTGTGGGCGTTCAGCCTCGGGCGGGAGCCTAGGTTCCGAGGCCCTCTCCCCTCGCCGGTCTCCGGAGTCCAGGCTCCAGCCCAAAGGAGAACTTCTGCACTGCTATTTTTAGCCCCAGGGACAAGCCCCATGACCGTGAGTCAGTGGACTTGGGGCTGGAACGTGATGCCACAGATTTTTCAGACATGCTCTAAATTCCTTTGAAAATCCCAGCCTATGTATATAAGAAAAACACAAAACATGTCCCGCCAAGCTGATCCCTGCAGCACTTGTGACTCAGTGATACATATTGGCGGAGTCGCCATAATATAATTTGTAAATGGTGTACAATTACTCATTCCCAGTGCACTTTTTGCTGTAAATAGATCTGGTGCTAATGTTCTGCAGCTTGCTGTGCAGTCCGAAGAACCACTGAAACGCTCAGTTTAATCCTATTCAATTAAACTAATGTTTTTAGAACATCCTAAATAACACCACGTTGCAAGGACAGCTGTCAAGATCCTTTATTTAGGTTGCACTCCAAGCTGCTGCACATTTCACTGGTTTATTGGTTACTTGTAAATATTATTCGCAGACATCATCTTCACTTCTGCAGCACAGAAACATTAGCAGTTGCCCCAGTCCAAGACTAATAATTGAAAGGAACAGGAGTGCACTGAAACCAAAGCTCGTTGCTGTAATTTACACCTATTTAAGGCTCCCTTTTATCAGAGTGGTGTAAAAGGGGCCTTCATGTAAATGAGAGTCAGGCCCAGCGATGTTCAGTGTAATTATACCAAGTGTTTGGCGATGTGTGTGTGTGTGGGGGGGGGGGCTCATGTAATGCCACAAATGTGCCTTTAATTCCGAGTGCTAAACAACTTTTTAACAATGCCAGATCATTACCCAGGAGGGGAGTCAAGTACGTCAAAAGCTTTATTTTGGGCTGAGCAAAATGAGCACGCCGAGGCGTTCGCTGATGGATTCGCAGGCACCGACCTTGTTTTATGTAGGTTCTTGCTGATGAACAAGAAGCGAAAGTTTTTGAAAATGCATGAGGGCTTTCTCTCTGCCGTGTAGGCACCTGAAGAAGTGTGTTCCTTTCCTGGCAAACAAGGCTCCAAGTAAGACTGCCTACTAAGAGAATGATCTCCCTGGGTAAAAACCACCACAGAGCTTGTATAAGCGCTCCCAAAGTGGCCATCCCCTTCTAATTTTTATAATTGCTGTTTGCACATGCCACTAAACCTTCTGAACATCTTGTGCTCAGTGCAGAAATTCACTAATGTTCAGCTTGTCAGGATACGAGACCCCTCATTAGCTCGGAGTATTAAATGAAACAGTTGAGTTAGTAACCAAATCTACAAAGAACCAGCTGACTGTATGTATGATTAGGGACTTTGTCATCTCGCTCATGGATTAATTATATGGTCCATTATACAGAAATGTGTTCTTGATTTCAAGAATAGTTTTGTTCTTGAGTTTTTGTACTTACCATCTGGTGTAATGTTCCTTATCTTCCTCCCCCAAATAAGTACCAAATTATAGATTTCTTAACTTGTAGAACAAATTTGGAAGGTTGGCAAAAAAATAGAACAGATACATTTAAAGCTATCACATTAAAATATATATACATTCAGTGGAACAGTATATGGTGAGCAATCAGTAATGGTGTGAGAGCATTCTGAGCCCTAGGGTATCAAGTCAGAGTCCAATGCATATTCCCTGTACTGTACTAAGGCCATAGAATAGACCCCAGTAAATTGGTTTTGGTATTGCATGTCTCCTAGGATCAGCTTTTTTTTTTTTCCATTTTTTTTTAAAAGGCTGTGGAGGGAAAGCAAAATTTAACTATTGTGTGACTATGTAGCTCCATCTGCATCATGGATTTATACAGAACATAATCTCTGGGCTCCTGAGAAATTATAATTATTCATTAGGATTATTGTATGCATTTGGATTGTAGTCCCCAGAGCCCTCAGCTGAGATCGGGGACCCTGGATAAGCATAAGCTAAGAAACAGTCCCTGCTGCATAGATTTTACAGTCTGTCTAGACAAGACAAAGGGTGAGAGAAAGGGTGTATGATGTCTATTTTACAGATAGGGAACAGAAGCAGAGGTTAGATGACTTGCCCAGGGTCACGCAGGTAATCTGTAGCAGAGCTGGGTATTAAACCAAGGGTGAAACTCACCTGCTAAGACTCAAGTGGTGGTCCTCCACACAAAAGTGAATTGCTTCCCAAGAGAATGAATTGTGTACGAGAGAGCATGGAAGTGTATCCTGCAGCTTGTCTCATGACATAGCAGTTTTGAAAAGCAGAAGTAGTGGTGACGGTATGAAAAAAAATGAGGATAAATATTTGGACATTTAAAAAAAAGAAAGGAAGAAAGAATAGCTGGAAATTGTTGGCTCCAAAGCCTGTTGTTTTTCCTGATAATTGATTTTGACAACAGGAAATTGGCTACCCCATGCAGAACGAAGTTTGCATTGAAGGAAGAAACCATTTGGAGTCTGCTTTTGTTCATCTCATTAATTCTCTTTCTGCCTGTTAACCTCTAAGTAACACTTTCTAGAAAAGGCGAAAGAGTCAGCAGGGGCTGGGGGATCGGGGGGAAGTAATAGTCAATAGACCCTGAAAGCCTACAGGAAAATAAATGAATTGTGTAGCTGAGAGAGAGGCATTTGAAGGCTTTTCATCTAGCAGGAGTTCCGAACTCAAAGCCTTTCCTGCTTCCAATGGCAAAACTGCCCTGGACTTAAACGATGAAGGATGGAGCCTGAACGGGAATGTGGTAAGGCTCAGTTGCATTACCAAAGAGCCCACAATAGAGGGTGGTGCCAAAACTTGTTCTCCAAAATCCCACTGGGAAGTACAGCTTCTCCATCACCACTGAGGAGGGTATATAGTGAGCTTGCGCGAGTCCCTGGAACGGACCTGCTGTACTGATCTCTACTTGGGAGGCGCTCAGATGCCACGATAGAGGCTGTACAATAGACTGACAAGCCTTGAACAGCACAGCAAGGGCTCAAACCAGTGAAGTGCTGAGTTCCTTCCATTCCCATTGACTCCCCAGGAAAGGTCTGTTGGGATTGAGCTGCGCATATCTGGTACCTAATATACCTGTCATTCAGTAAGATCTCTTCTCTTTCTTCCCAGTTGCAGGAGAAATACCTTGACTTGCGTTGCAGTGGTTGGATGTTTTCTTTTAATTCTTCATTGCTTAGCCTACTGGCCATTTACTCTGTGTCTGCATGTGCAACTCTGTGTTTTAAGGGCGCAAAATGGAGGGGCGATCCAATTTCAATGCATAATTTTAGAGACCAAAGCAGCTTTTGCCCAAAGATTTGCAGTCCATCAAAACTTCACCCAGCTTCCACCACACTCATCAGAGTGAAGGAATAGTCCAGGGTTTAAGGTGCTGTTTTAAGACTCTGGATACCAACGTTCAATTCCCTGCTTCCCTGTGTGACCATGGGTAAGCGACCTTGAACCCAGATGTGTATTCAGACATTGCAGTACTCAGCAGAGCAGTGCCAAAATACCTTTCGCAATCGGGGTCTTAATCTGACTCTCTGCCTCGGTTTCCCCATCAGTAAAATGGGGATAACAGCACTTCCCAACCAAGGCAGAGGGATTATGGGGATAAATACATCAAATACAGGGAGGCATTCAGATAATATTGTGATAGGAGCCATAGAAGTACCTAGATAAACTCATCCATGTTTGTGGAATGCCAGAAAATTCACTTCGTTGGGTAGGGATAAAGAAACTTCAATAATAGTGTGATGTAACAAAAGCCTGAAGATGATGCGTGTGTTTTATCTATAGGATCTACCTTACTGGGCATATGGAAAAAAATATTTGGCTTTTAATTAACTTCTTTGCAGACAGTGTCCTTCCAGCCAGGCAGTTTCTAAAACCTATAATTATTCCATATGTAAATCTTGGTGGTTACTTGTTCAAAAATTATCAATTACTGCAGCAAATCCCTTTTTTATGGCAGATATTAAAGGTTATTGGGTTATAAATGTTATCTGAACCTGGGTTTTTATTTTTGGGTTAATTTTCTTCACATTTAAAAACTAGGAATTTTTATAAGAGAGGTGTGATGCTTTTAAAAAAAAATTGATACAAAATTGGACTCATCTGAACATCTTCCTGAAACAAGGGATAACATTTGTTGTTTTATTCATACACGGCTGGATTTAGCCACTCTTATGCAGGTTAGGTAGTATCTTAGTCCTCAAATAGTTTCATTGATATCAGTGCTGTTACTGGTGGAGTAAGTATTTAGGCCCTCAAAACAGGACTTAAGTGGGTGGCAAGATCAAGACTCTCGTGTGTAAGGGAGGCACAAGGACTTGATTCTAAGCTGATTGAAGTCAACGGCAAAGTTTCCATTCACTTTAATGGTGCAAGATCAGGGCTTAAATGAGCACGTATCACTTTCACGTTGTATGGGTCAAGTCTTCAAGCCCTTGTGTAGGCCTGGAGAGCTGTGCATTTGGGGATGAGAGTTCCCATATGGAAGAGGGGCTTGGCTATCTCCATAGCATCATCTTGTGGACCCTGTGGAGGGAATCTTTCACAGCAGGGTAAATGGAGGTACACAAAGGTAAAGGGACTTGCTATAAAGGGACTTGCAGTGGAGCCAGAAAAAGACTCCAACGGCCCTAATTTTCAATCTTCTGCTCTAGCCACTGGAAAACACTCCCCTCTCTCCAGCATACCCTTTAGCGCTGTGCTTCAAACTAGTTGGATGCATTTGGGTAGAGTGTGACCTAGGTCACACACAAAAAAGACCATAAGGCTGCAACGTACATGAGAAGAATATGTCCGTGGAAAGAGAAACATTTTAAGCTCTTCTTTGAGGAATGGTGTTTGCAGCTTTCCTTCCATTCTCCCTGAATGGCTTCTGTCATAAATATAAAGGGAAGGGTAATCACCTTTAAAATCCCTCCTGGCCAGAGGAAAAATCCTTTCACCTGTAAAGGGTTAAGAAGCTAAAGGTAACCTCGCTGGCACCTGACCAAAATGACCAATGAGGAGACAAGATACTTTCAAAAGCTGGGAGGAGGGAGAAAAACAAAGGGTCTGTGTCTGTCTGTATGATGCTTTGGCCGGGGACAGAACAGGAATGGAGTCTTAGAATTTAGTAAGTAATCTAGCTAGGTATGTGTTAGATTATGATTTCTTTAAATGGCTGAGAAAATAGCTGTGCTGAATAGAATGAATATTCCTGTCTGTATGTCTTTTTTGTAACTTAAGGTTTTGCCTAGAGGGATTCTCTATGTTTTGAATCTAATTACCCTGTAAGGTATTTACCATCCTGATTTTACGGAGGTGATTCTTTTTTTTTCTTCTATTAAAAGTCTTCTTGTAAGAAAACTGAATGCTTTTTCATTGTTCTAAGATCCAAGGGTTTGGGTCTGTGGTCACCTATGCAAATTGGTGACGATTTTTACCAAACCTTCCCCAGGAAGTGGGGTGCAAGGGTTGGGAGGATTTTTTGGGGAAAGACATTTCCAAACAACGTTTTCTCAGGAACCCAGATAAAATTTGGTGGTGGCAGTGGAAGTCCAAGGGCAAAGGGTAAAATTAATGTGTACCTTGGGGAAGTTTTAACCTAAGCTGGTAAAAGTATGCTGAGGAGGTTTTCATGCAGGTCCCCACATCTGTACTCTAGAGTTCAGAGTGGAGAAGGAACCTTGACAGCTTCTTACCACGTTTTGCCTGGTGCTCTCAAGATTTGGAAAGCCTCCCTTTTTTTAGCTTTCCTTTTCATCCTAGTAGCTGTTCTGACCCTTCTGAGGTGTCAGGCTCAGTAGACCGAGCCATATAACTGGTACTCACAGGGAGACATGGATTCAAAATGCCTGTAAATTGCAACATGAACTTACATGGTAATAAACACCCCAGGTATTTGTGTTTAAATAAGGACACAAACAAAATACTCATCTCTGACCGGTTTGGCACTGCATGCTGGGCAGAAGTCAGGTGAACTGTGGGAGCATAAAACTGAGATTAGATCTCTGGGCCTGGAACTTGCAGTCTCTCGAGCATCATCACTTCAGATGGATTATGTCTGCTCTTTGAGCTTTTATAGGGATTATGCCTACACTGCAGTAAAAGACTCGTGGCACGGCCATGGCTGGCTCAAGTTAGTTGACTCAGGCTCGCAGGGCTCAGGCTGTGGGGCGAAACGTTTCGGGGGGAAGGAGTGTTCCAGAGCTCAAGCTCCAGCCTGAGCCCAAATATCTCCACAGCAGTTTTACAGCCCTGCAGCCCAAGCCCTGAGAGTCTGACTCAGCTGACCCAGGCCAACTGCGGGTGCTTAGAGGCTGTGTAGACATACTCAAGGTTAATCCAGCCCTGTGTACATGTATATTTATTTTGTTCATATCAGTAGTGCTGATGGACCAACCAAGAATGGGGTCTCACTGTGATAGGTGCTATACAAACACAGAGTAGTAGAACAGTCACGCAGTATCTGTCATTGGGAAGGAATAGAAGGAGGTGTGTGTTCTTCTATGTCCTTAGCCCGTTCACGTTGCCAGTGCTAACCGTGCACATAATTCAACCTATCCATCCATCCTTCCTGCGTCCCATGATATACGGCTGCCCATCGCTGTAGATGGATGACTGGAACAGCAGCTTTCTTGCAGCATCTCTTTATAGCTCTTGCTGCAATTTGTTTTTCACAAAGGGCGTTGGGTAGAAGTGTGGGTGGCTAAACACGCTGTCACGTGTGAGACTGCCAGCCTCTGCAGAAGCCTCAGAGAGAGGCTGCTGATGTGCTGCCCTGTCTGCTGCTTGGACCTCAGGGGGCTTTTCTCCCTGAGGCATGGGGGACCCTCTCAGATCCACGTGCAAAGCCTTATTTCACAACGGCGAGTGGAATTCTTCTGACTGTCCCTGTTGGTAGCTTTTTTTGTACACAGCTGCACAGTGAGGACTCTTCTGCTCCAGTTAGTCGCTGACACTCAAGAACTAAGCTGACTTTTTTAAAAGCAAGTGGCAGTTTAGAGTAACCTACGCAGCCTGTCAATCATCCATTTAGCACAGTGCCAGTACATCGGAAAGCTTTAAGAACTGGATCCCTGGTAACTGTGTTAGATTTTTGTGGCCCTTTTTTGTTAGATGGAATTGTTCAAATAAATACTTCAAAGATACCGTATATCTTCATATATTGAATAACAATTGTCTGCTAAAGGCCAACATCCTTCACCACTCAAACTGGTTTTAAAGAAAGTACCATTTTTTTTGTTTAGAATCATAGAATAACAGAGTTGGAAGGGACCTCTAGAGGCCATCTAGTCCAACCCCCTGCCCAGAGCAGGACCAATCCCAACTAAATCATCCCGGCCAGGGCTTTGTCAAGCCTCACCTTAAAAACTTCTAAGGAAGGGGATTCCACCACCTCCCTCGGTAACGCATTCCAGTGTTTCACCACCCTCCTAGTGAAAAAGTTTTTCCTAATATCCAACCTAAACCTCCCCCACTGCAACTTGAGACCATTACTCCTTGTCCTGTCATCTGCTATCACTGAGAATAGTCTAGATCCATCCTCTTTGGATCCACCTTTCAGGTAGTTGAAAGCAGCTATCAAATCCCCCCTCATTCTTCTCTTCCGTAGACTAAACAATCCCAGTTCCCTCAGCCTCTCCTCATAACTCATGTGTTCCAGTCCCCTAATCATTTTTGTTGCCCTTCGCTGGACTCTCTCCAATTTCTCCACATCCTTCTTGTAGTGTGGGGCCCAAAACTGGACACAGTACTCCAGATGAGGCCTCACCAATGTCGAATAGAGGGGAACCATCACGTCCCTTGATCTGCTCGCAATGCCCCTACTTATACACCCCAAAATGCCGTTTGCCACCTTGGCAACAAGGGCACACTGTTGACTCATATCCAGCTTCTCGTCCACTGTCACCCCTAGGTCCTTCTCTGCAGAACTGCTGCCTAGCCATTGGGTCCCTAGTCTGTAGCGGTGCATTGGATTCTTCCGTCCTAAGTGCAGGACTCTGCACTTGTCCTTGTTGAACCTCATCAGATTTCTTTTGGCCCAATCCTCCAATTTGTCTAGGTCCCTCTGTATCCTATCCCTACCCTCCAGCGTATCTACCACTCCTCCCAGTTTAGTGTCATCTGCAAACTTGCTGAGGGTGCAATCCACACCATCCTCCAGATCATTAATGAAGATATTGAGCAAAACTGGCCCCAGGACCGACCCTTAGGGCACTCCGCTAGATACCAGCTGCCAACTAGACATGGAGTCATTGATCACTACCTGTTGAGCCCGACAATCTAGCCAACTTTCTACCCACCTTGTAGTGCATCCATCCAGCCCATACTTCTTTAACTTGCTGACAAGAATACTGTGGGAGACCGTGTCAAAAGCTTTGCTAAAGTCAAGGAACAACACGTCCACTGCTTTCCCTTCATCCACAGAGCCAGTTATCTCATCATAGAAGGCAATTAGATTAGTCAGGCATGACTTCCCCTTGGTGAATCCATGCTGACTGGTCCTGATCACTTTCCTCTCATCTAAGTGCTTCAGAATTGATTCCTTGAGGACATGCTCCATGATTTTTCCGGGGACTAAAGTGAGGCTGACCGGCCTGTAGTTCCCAGGATCATCCTTCTTCCCTTTTTTAAAGATGGGCACTACATTAGCCTTTTTCCAATCTTCCGGGTCTTCCCCCGATCGCCATGAGTTTTCAAAGATAATGGCCAATGGCTCTGCAATCACATCCACCAATTCCTTTAGCACTCTCGGATGCAACACATCCGGCCCCATGGACTTGTGCACGTCCAGTTTTTTCTAAATAGTCCCGAACCACTTCTTCCTTCACAGAGGGCTGGCCACCTCCTCCCCATGCTGTGCTGCCCAGTGCAGTAGTCTGGGAGCTGACCTTGTTCGTGAAGACAGAGGCAAAAATAGCATTGAGTACATTAGCTTTTTCCACATCCTCCGTCACTAGGTTGCCTCCTTCATTTAGTAAGGGGCCCACACTTTCCTTGGCTTTCTTCTTCTTGCCAACATACCTGAAGAAACCCTTCTTGTTACTCTTAACATCCCTCGCTAGCTGCAACTCCAGGTGTGATTTAGCCTTCCTGATCCCATTCCTACGTGCCCGAGCAGTATTTATATACTCATCCCTGGTCATTTGTCCAATCTTCCACTTCTTGTAAGCCTCTTTTTTGTGTTTAAGCTCAGCAAGGATTTCACTGTTAAGCCAAGCTGGTTGCCTGCCATATTTACTATTCTTTCTACACATCGGGATGGTTTGTCCCTGTAACCTCAATAAGGATTCTTTAAAATACAGCCAGCTCTCCTGGACTCCTTTCCCCCTCATGTTATTCTCCCAGGGGATCTTGCCCATCAGTCCCCTGAGGGAGTCAAAGTCTGCTTTTCTGAAGTCCAGAGTCCGTATTCTGCTGCTTTCCTTTCTTCCTTGTGTCAGGATCCTGAACTCGACCATCTCATGGTCATGGTTTACACACACTGAAGGTCTGAATCTCATCTCACTTTACATAGGGATGAATCTGGTCAGTGCCCTTGATTTCATTAGATTTACTCCACTACTCAAGTCTAACTAAATCGCTTAGGTCCTCATGGCTTGATTCCGAGGGCTGGCACAGAAATCCTTGTTTAACATAGGAAACGGTAGCCTTCTCCACAGTTACTTTGAGCAGGGGGTTGGACTAGATGACCTCCTGAGGTCCCTTCCAACCCTGATATTCTATGATTCTATGACACTTTTCCAATCCGTTGTGTACTATGATTGTGCATTTATCCAGGACTGTTCATACTGCAAGATCCCAAAGGATCTGATCAGCTATATCCAGCACCAATGAAATGCAGCCAACAAAAATGTATAAGGGTGGGATATGGGGTAATTTTGGTTGTAGATACCAAGACAACCCCCGGGACTGGCACAAAATGCTGTGAGATATTTAATGCCCATGGAAAGCAGATACCCTGGACTCTTTTAAAGCCCAGTCTGGGCTTAATTCTCATCTCACTTACGCCAGTGTAACTCCAGTGATTTCAGTGGAGTTACTCTTGATCTACACCCGTGAAATGGAGGGCCTAAGTCTCTTCTCACTTTGTCTGCATGCTAAGTATAAAGGGCTCAAAAACCTCTGCTTAGAAGGGTTCCAGGGCATCGAGGGCCTGATTCTGAGCTCCCCATCTGCACACACACTCCCAAAACAATCCGCTTGTATTTGAGACTTAAGCTGGTATAAATGAGTTCAGAATTGGGCTCTGTGGGCCTGATTCTCCACCTCTCGCATCCATTAGAACCATTTACCTCTGTGCAAAATGAGTGGGGGGAAATGCTGCCATGGTGCTCTGATCGCATTTTACACCCACTTTGCACCAGTGCAAATGATTCTGAGGTGCAATGGAGAATCTGGCCCTAGGTTTCTTTTAACCTGTATCTAAGGCCACTAGCCCATCCCTTCCAGTTTTATGATAACCTAATTGTGTTGGAACTCCTCACCCCTTCTCCTGCGCCATGGCTGAGCTGTCACATTGAGGTGCCAATCCCTCCCGCCCCCCCGCCCCTTACATTACCCTGAATCTCAGGGCTAGGATCAGCACAATAGGCTTTATTCTTGCTTTTGCTTCGCGCACGTTCCTTTTCTTGCAATAATGAGGGAAACTCAATGTTACTCTAACACCTGTGGCTCCAGGGCAACCACAGTTCAGTGACGGTGCTGCACTGACAATGGACACCTCTTTTACGGACAGTTCTCTGCCATGCCATGGAAAGTGCCAAGCTACAACGCCAAGTGGCACTTCATCGGACTCGTACCCCTTCAGCAATGCTGAATACTCTGGAAAGATGGATCTTATTCTCTCCCACACACACAAATGGACTGATTTCTCAGACAATTGGGCCAGATCCTCAAGTAGTGTAAATGAAGTATTTCCATTAACTCCAATGCCGCAAACGTCGATTTGCTGCAGCTGGGGATCTGGCCCGGTTTCCAAGGAAATGAATGTATCACAGCCTTCAGAGATTTCTGTAGCCTCTTAATTGCAATTATGGTTTATTCCTGGGTAGTGTTTTATCCACAAGACTCTGCTGCCAACTGTTTGAAGGGGGTGGATAGGAGGCTCGGAATAGCTCAGAGCCATCTGAATGGAACAGGCACTGAAGAAGTTAATGGGATTGATTCTTACTGTTTTGAATTTAGGATAGTTAACTAAGTCTGTGCAAAGTTAGTTCCAAGCGGTGGAGAATGCTGCCCCATCAGAATAGTCGCACTAGTAGTGGAAAATTGGGCCCATTCTATTTAATCACATTTCAAACTCTTCTTCTTCTTTGTTTTTAAAAAGGACTAAAATACACACAGTGCTGCTCATAAAGCTGAAACCTGCGGTGAAGCTAAGGGTATGGCATTGGGAAATGGTGGTTTAAACAAAGAGCACAGGCTGTTAGTTAAAGAAGAGAATTGGGAGCTGGGACTTTTATTCTCAGGTGAGTCACGGTATGGTTGGGCAAACCACTTGGGATGGGTTTGGAACGGCCATTTTGTTGGGGCTTTCAAAGGGAGCTGGGTGTTAACTCCCTTCCTCCCTCCTCCAGAAATCACAGCTTTAACCGCTTGGATGATTTAATTTGTGCATCTGTAAAATGGACCGGGTAAATCTCTCTCAATCTCCATAATAATAGCAATCTTTTAAGATACCTATGGTGACAGATATGGCAATTTCCTGCAATAACTTTGGGAGATTCTAGTGTACTAAGTTTCTGCATCACTGTGGGCCAGGGATTGCATATAATTCCATCAGGGAGTGACCACAGCCCTCCAGCAACTAAGAACAGTGAGGGGTGAACAGTCAGCTTCACTCAGGTTTGCGGAGATAAAGGAAGAAGGAGGCACGCCTCGGGGCCCTATTTCACCCCGTGGTGTTCGCTACTTCCCACCACCCAACACAGATGTAATGAGGTTAAGTGGTGTCCGTATAAAACAACGAAGAACTCCTGATCCTTCCTCAAGGAAGGCTTTTAATGATTTCCGACTATAATAACAGCACAAACAAAACAAAAGAAGGAAAATCAAGGACCAGCACTGAATAAGGATTAATACAAAAGGCAGATTATATTGAAGACAAGTACATGTAATATTGTGGACCATTTGTGAGTTCCTGAACAGTGACTCTACATATGCTGGTCCTGGCAGGTTATAATAAAAGCCCCGAAGACAAGCATAAGTAAAGCTATTCTTCACCAGCCCTATATTCCTGGTTTAAAACTATTTTAAAGGCAACATAAAGCTGATGAACGACAGCTCTACATGCATTTGCTAGGACTACGTAAAAGACAAGCAATAACACATGCAAAGCTATTATGCATCAGCCATCTACTATTGATTTTGTACTCCAATATCGATATGACTATGATCAATTCAACTCGAGCGACCAGACTTCTTTACTTCATAGACTTACCCTGCATTCGTCCAAAAAATACAGTCGGCCATTTTGCGCATTGGCCAGGTACAGACAGTCAAGAAGTGCCCGTCCCTTCGGTTCCGGGGGTGTGGGTCAGGTATGACCGAAAACACACACACACTCCCATGCCTTCGTCCCTTTTATCTGGTCTGACGGCCGTGTTTTAGAATAGACCAACCAATCAGGGTGTGCCCCATTGTTTATGTGGTTGCCCTAACTGTATAATTGATGCGTACTTAATTTTTATGTCCAGTTGTTTGTATAATTGAGGCCTATTTATTTTCTGTAGCCAATTAGATTTTGAATGTGGGTAATTTTGGATTGATAAGTACATAGGAGTCACCATAAATCGCTATCTGGTCGCCTCGTTTCCTGATCACAAGTCACAAGCTTAAGCTTTATTTTTGCAAGGCTTGCATTTTGCAGTATACGCAAGTTTGAGGCCTAACATTTGCGATACTTCTATTTCGTTGAAGCTTGACAAGACAGTTGTTCACTTTATTCACAAGGTTGTAACACCTCCAGAGATGTACCACTACCTGGGGAGGCTCCCCTATATGAGTTGAAACTGGATGCTCCAGAGACCAACAGACAAAGAAAGGTCCCATGTTTAATAGCCTGAGTTTAAACTGACGTAGGGCCTTCTTTCTGCTCCAGCAAACGGTCAGGACCTTCTCTCGAAAGTGTGTGTCGGGGGGGGGGGACCCAATCCTTCCTGTATCTCATCTTTCTCTTGCTATGTTTTTTCTTTCTCTTTCTAAAGGAGTGATGATCAAAAGAGAAAAGAATAATTCTTCCCAATACCAATTTAGATACAGGCACCACCATTTCCTTTGGCGGGGGTGGGTGCTCAACCCCTGCTCTGCCCCTGGCCCCGCCCTCACTCCACCCCTTCCCCCAAGGCTGCACCCCCACCCTGCCTCTTCCTGCCCCTGCTCCGCTCCCCCTCCCCCAAGTGCACCCCATCCCCTCTTCTCCCTCTGCCCAGCCCAGCACCTCCAGCATGCCACACAACAGCCGATCAACGGTGGGCAGGAGGTGCTGGGAGGGAGAGGAATGAATTGATTGGCGGGGCACCGGTGGGTGGGAGGCGCTGGGGGGGTGGAGAGCTGGCTGCCAGTGGGTGCTAAGCACCCACTAATTTTTTTCCATGGGTGCTCCAGCCCTAGAGCACTCATGGAGTTGGTGCCTATGAATTTAAATATCTAACTTCCGTCCCAAGGCCAGATCCTCAGCTAGGGTAGAATAGCTCCAGTGAAGTCAGTGGAATTTGCACAGGCTTATACCAGTTGCGGATCTGTCCTCTCGTTTAAATATGTATAAAATGTATATGGGGGGGGGGAAAAACCCTACTAAACATCCAGAGGATAATGAATCCACAAGCAATAAACAGTCTTGCATTATAAAGGATAATTATTACTAAACAAACATACATTTTAAACAGAATTACAAAATAGTGCAGTAGATGTTCATTTTTGCATTTCAGCGAAGGCTTTGATACTGTCGCTCGTTAAATGTTAATTGGAAAATTCATTCAGATTGGTTTGGAGAGGAACACTATGCTGTGGATTGAAAACTGGTAAAAATACCATAAATAACATCTTATCTAACATTCTTCGTAATGATTTGGAAGAAAGTGTGGTGTTTCTGAAAAATTCAAATGTGTAGCTTTAATGTGAGAGCCCTGCTTTGTCATCTTGGATCTACTTGTAACAGCATTCCTGCTCGAATCTATTTATATTCTTATCCTGCAGCCAAACAAAGGGGAACTGTTTATATTGTTAATGATACCAATTAGCCAGTGTAAATATCATTTATAATGCTGTGCTCCCATGCAGGTCAGTAGATCAATATACACAAACCAACCAAGATGCCTTAGATTGAAATAATTATTCTCGAGAGATGGGTTTTATTTTAATAATGGGCTTTTAGGACACAACTGAAAAGGGACATGAATTGTTTTTACTTTTGTAGCGTAGGCTCGTCCAAGCGCTTCATTTATTTTCTATTTTATTTACCTTGTCTTTCTCCTGGCCTGCTTATGTGAAGAACATCACTTTGGACCAATATTTCTGAAGTTGAGCAGCATCATGTTAAAGCACAATATTGGTATAGAAGGGTACAGCTTGCTCAGGAAGGATAGTCAGGGAAAAAAGGGGGACGGAGGCACCCATCTGTCTCCCTAATATGGCATCCTGGGAGGTATGCTGCCTTCCAGGGGCCCGTATCCGAGACATTACGGAGGGATTGTCAAGGATCATCCGGCCCTCTGACTACTACCCCATGCTACTCATCCATGTGGACACTAATGACACTTTTCAGAGTAACAGCCGTGTTAGTCTGTATTCGTAAAAAGAAAAGGAGTACTTGTGGCACCTTAGAGACTAACCAGTTTATTTGAGCATGAGCTTTCGTGAGCTACATCCGATGCATCCGATGAAGTGAGCTGTAGCTCACGAAAGCTCATGCTCAAATAAACTGGTTAGTCTCTAAGGTGCCACAAGTACTCCTTTTCTTTTTACTAATGACACTGCGAGGAATGACCCTCAGCACATCAGAAGTGACTACCAGGCTCTGGGAGTAAGGGTGAAGGAATTCAAAGCGCAGGTGGTGTTTTCTTTGATCCTTCCAGTCAAGGGTAGCGGGCCCAGGCAGAGACAGATGCATCCTGAAGGTGAATGCCTGGCTGCGAGGATGGTGTCGCCAGGCGGGCTTCAGCTTCCTTGGCCACGGGATGCTGTTCCAGGAAGAAGGATGTTAAGCAGAGGTGGGGTCCACCTATCAAAGAAGGGGAAGAGCATATGTGGATACAGATTGGCTGGCCTCATGAGGAGGGCTTTAAACTAGATTTGAAGGAGGCAGGTGACCAAAACCCACAGGTAAGTTAAGAACATGGAGACCTGGGAGAAGGTTTTGAATTTGGGGGGAGCATGGGCTGTTATAGCCAGGGTAAAGGAAAGACAAGACAGAAGTGTGTGGGGTGGGGGAACAAATCAGTATCTTAGATGTCTGTATATGAATGCAAGAAGTCTGGGGAATAAGCAGGAAGAACTCGAAATGCTAGTAAATAAATACAACTATGACACAGTTGGCCTCACAGAGACCTGGTGGGATAATACACATGACTGGAATGTTGGTATAGAAGGGTATAGCTTGCTCAGGAAGGACTGGCAGGGAAAAAGGGGAGGAGGCATTGCCTTATAGATTAAAAATGTATGCACTTGGAAGGAGATTGAGATGGAAATAGGAGACAGAGTTGTTGAAAGTCTCCTGGTAAGAATAAAAGGGGTAAAAAACAAGGGTGATGTCATGGTAGGGGTCTACTACAGACCACCTAACTAGGAAGAAGAGATGGATGAGGCTTTTTTTAAACCGCTAACAAAATCATCCAAAGCACAGGACTTGGTGGTGATAAGGGACTTCAACTACCCAGACATCTGTTTGGGAAAAAAATACAGCTGGGCACAGAGTATCGAATAAGTTCTTGGAATGTATTGGAGACCATTTTTTATATTAGAAGGTGGAGACAGCTACCAAGGGAGAGGCTGTTCTCGATTTGATTTTGACAGATAGGGAGGAACTGGTTGAGAATTTTAAAGTGGAAGGCAGCTTGGGTGAAAGTGATCATGAAATGATCGAGTTCATAGAGTCAACAGTGTGCCCTTGTTGCCAGGAAGGCCAATGGCCTTTTGGGCTGTAAAAGTAGGGGCATTGGCAGCAGATCGAGGGACAGGATCGTTCCCCTCTATTCGACACTGGTGAGGCCTCATCTGGAGTACTGTGTCCAGTTTTGGGCCCCACACTGCAAGAAGGAAGTGAAAAAATTGGAAAGGGTCCAGCGGAGGGCAACAAAAATGATTAGGGGACTGGAACACATGAGTTATGAGGAGAGGCTGAGGGAACTGGGATTGTTTAGTCTGCGGAAGAGAAGAATGAGGGGGGATTTGATAGCTGCTTTCAACTACCTGAAAGGGGGTTCCAAAGAGGATGGATCTGGACTGTTCTCAGTGGTACCAGATGACAGAACGAGGAGTAACAGGCTCAAGTTGCAGTGGGGGAGGTTTAGGTTGGATATGAGGAAAAACTTTTTCATTAGGAGGGTGGTGAAGCACTGGAATGGGTTACCGAGGGAGGTGGTGGAATCTCCTTCCTTTGCGGTTTTTAAGGTCAGGCTTGACAAAGCCCTGGCTGGGATGATTTAGTTGGGGATTGGTCCTGCTTTGAGCAGGGGGTTTTCCTAGATGACCTCCTGAGGTCCCTTCCAACCCTGATATTCTATGACTCTAAGGAATGGTAGGAGGGAGAACAACAAAATAAAGAGAATTGATTTCAAGAAGGCAGACTTTAGCAAACTCAGGGAGTTGGTAGGTAAAATTCCAGTGGGAAGCAAGTCTAAAGGAAAAAACAATAGAAGACAGTTGGCAGTTTTTCAAAGGGACATTATTCAGGGCACAAGAGGACACCATCCCACTGTGTAGGAAAGATAGGAATTATGGCAAGAGACCACCCTGTCTCACCCAGGAGATCTTCAATGATCTAAAAATCAAAAAAGAATCCTACAAAAAATGGAAACTAGGTCAAATTACAAAGGATGAATATAAGCAAATAGCACACGAATGTAGGGACAAAATTAGAAAGCCAAGGCACAAAACGAGATCAAACTAGCCAGAGACATAAAGGGTAACAAGAAAACATTCTACAAATACATGAGAAGCAAGAGGAAGACCAAGGACAGGGTAGACCCATTACTCAATGAGGGGGGGGGGCAAAATAATAACAGAAAATGTGGAAATGGCAGAGGTGCTTAGTGACTTCTTCGTTTTGGTTTTTACCAAGATGGTTGGTGGTGACAGGACGTCTAACTTAGTGAATGCCAGGTAGGATCAGAAGAAGCTAAAATAGGGAAAAAAACAAGTTAAAAAGTACTTGGACAAATTCGATGTCTTCAAGTCATCAGGGCCTGATGAAATGCGTCTAGAATACTCAAGGAGCTGACTGAGGAGATATCTGAGTCATTAGTGATTTATCTTTGAGAAGTCATGGAAGACGGGAGAGATTCCAGAAGACTGAAAAAGGGCAAATATAGTGCCCATCTATGAAAAGGGAAATAAGGCCAACCCAGGAAATTACAAACCAGTCAGCTTAACTTCTGTACCCAGAAAGATAATAGAGCAAATAATTAAGCAATCAATTTGCAGACATCTAGAATATAAGGTGATAAGTAAGTAACAGTCAGCATGGATTTGTCAAAAACAAGTCTTGTCAAACCAACCAGATATCTTTCTTTGATAGGGTAACAAGCATTATGGATGGGGGTAGACATGGTATATCTTGACTTTGGTAAAGCTTTTGACCCTCTCTTGCATGACCTTCTCATAAACAAACAAGGGAAATGCAACCTAGATGGAGCTACTATAAGGTGGGTGGAAAACTGGTTGGAAAACCGTTCCCAGAGAACAGTTATCAGTGGTTCAGTCAGGCTGGAAGGACATAATGAGTGGGGACCCGCAAGGATCGGTTCTGGGTCCAGTTCTGTTCAATATCTTCATCAATGATTTAGATAATGGCATACAGAGTACACTTATAAAGTTTGAGGACAACACCAAGGTGGGAGGGGTTGCAAGTCTTTTGGAGGATGGGATTAAAATTCAAAATGATCTCGACAAACTGGAGAAAATGGTCTGAAGTAAATAGGATGAAATTCAATAAGGAAAAATGCAAAGTACTCCACTTAGGAAGGAACAATCAGCTGCACACATACAAAATGGGAAATGACTACCTGGGAAGGAGCACTGCGGAAAGGGATCTGGGGGTTATAGAGGACCACAAGCTAAATATGAGTCAACAGTGTAACGCTGTTGCAAAAAAAGCGAACATCCTTCTGGGATGTAGTAGCAGGAGTGTTGTAATCAAGACACGAGAAGTAATTCTTCCGCTCTACTCCGCGCTGCTGAGGCCTCAACTGGAGTATTGTATCCAGTTCTGGATGCGACATTTCAGGAAGGATGTGGACAAACTGGGGAGAGTCCAGAGAAGAGCAACAAAAATGATTAAAGGTTTAGAAAACATGACCTGTGAGGGAAGATTGAAAAAAATGGGTTTGTTTAGTCTGGAGAACAGAAGACTGAGAGGGAACTTGATAACAGTTTTCAAGTATGTAAAAGGTTGTTACAAGGAGGCGGAATAAAAATTGTTTTTTCTTAACCTCAGAGGATAGGATAAGAAGCAAGGGGCTTAAATTGTAGCAAGGACGGTTTAGGTTGGACATTAGGAAAAACTTCCTGTCAGGGTGGTTAAGCACTGGAATAAATTGCCTAGGGAGGTTGGGGAATCTCCATCATCGGAGATTTTTAAAAGCAGGTTAGACAAACACCTGTCAGGGATGGTCTTGATAATTAGTCCTGCTACGAGTGGACTAGATGACCTCTCGAGGTCCCTTCCGGTTCTATGATTCTATGATAATTTGAACACTGGGAACTTCTGCTGTCCTTGAATGCTCTATTGTCTGTATGAACTCTATACTGATTGGTCCATCAGTCTGTTTGTCATCACAGGCCCTGTGAAAATATTTTATGTGCATTTGTCTTTAACTTTGTTGAGGAAACTTGTGAAAATTGCAATGAAACAGGAAACTTTGGTGTGGAAATGAATTTTCATCAGAATGAAATTTTTCAAACTTCTAAAGTTTAAAAGCTTTTTTTGCCCAGAAATGGCATTGGTACAAAAGCTGGGTTAAATTTTGGCTGCTGAATGCAAATAAGTTGCGTGTTAAACCCTTTCCCCCAGAAGACGGTGAGAAAAAGGGGAGGAGGTTTTCACCTACAATCTGGCTTCTAAGATCATCGCTGGAGTTGGTACTCCAATCCCTGCATGGCAGGAGCTGCAGAAGAGTATTCTGGAATGGTGGCTAGGTTCTCAGCTGTTGGAAAATTCCCAGTCAAAATGTTTTTTGCTGAAAAATGCTGATTCGTCAAACCACACACTGTTCAGTTTCAGTTTTGACAAAACCCGTCATTTGACAAAATTTGGTTTAAAAAGTTTTGAAATTGTTGAACCAGAAAGTGGTTTGGGTTTTTTGGGAGGGGTTTTTTTTTAGTTGAAATGACTTTTGGTTTGAAGTTTTGGTAAATTTTCACTAAATAAAAAAAAAAGTTAAAAAGAAAAAAGGTCAAAATCAAAAGAGTGTTCTGAGTTTCAGCTCACAAACATTTTTGAGACATCAACTTTTTTGTCCCAATTAGTGAAGGGGAAACAAATCTGAAATGTCAAACATTCCCAGGGGATGGGGAAAACATTTGCTCTCAAGCTCTTGAGTAATCTAGCTTTAAGTATAGGAGGTATATGGAAGTGAAGTTCTTCTTCCCACCAAAACAAAAGGTTAGGATGTCTGTCTGCAGAGCAGCTCCTCCTCCATTTGGCTTCTGGTCCAGTCTCTGGACCAGTGTTGTAGCTACAGCTCCTCTCCTCCCATTGTGCAGGGAGTTAGACGCAAATCACAGGGCCCTCTCCCCTGGACCCTGATGAATGCAGGATAAATACCTAGGTAGT
Source organism: Chelonia mydas (assembly GCF_015237465.2). NCBI lineage: Eukaryota > Metazoa > Chordata > Testudines > Cheloniidae > Chelonia > Chelonia mydas. The sequence continues at coordinate 8,433,550 of NC_057859.1, read as the reverse complement.
CAGACTTGGAGACAGACTCTGCAGCATTCAAGGGATTCAACGTTCCTTTTTATAGCCATTTTGATGTTATCCCGCACCACCACTGAGTTTAAATGATGCTAAGACCCTTGCATTGGCCTTCTGCACCAAGGTGAATTCTGCCCAATGATGACCTGGGTGGTGTGTCTGTGCATTGTGCCACTGGTAACACACTTAGGAGTGGCCACAGCTGGAGATGCGACATGGGGCCACGGCTGGAGATGCGACATGGGACTTTCACCTGGCACTCAGCATTCAGGTGCTTGGCTAACTTTGTTTTTCCTCACAGGTTCAGGGTCTAACTGATCCCCATAGGTGGGGTGAGGAAGGAATTTTCCTCCAGGTCAGATTGGCGGTGACCTTGTGCGGGGAGGAGTTTCACCTTCCTCTGTGGTGTGTGGATGAGGGTCAGTTGCCAGGATTATCTGGGTCTCTCTCTCTCACGTAACCATTTCCCTGCCATTGCAGGGACCTTGGGCACTGGCGCACCTCGGTCCCTCCTGTTCTCTGCCTGAGGCAAATCATAGTCTAGTCGTCTGTGGGCTGTGATAGTAGAGCTCATTTTAGTTGTTGGGTTTAATGCAGGTGCTGAGTGGCTTTGCCACCCTATGATATAAAGGCGGTCAGACTCGACGATTTAGGGATCCCTTCTGGCCTTAAACTGCCTGTGACTTGCTAAGACCCTATCCACGTCCACTGGAATCAGCGGGCAGACTCCTAGTGACTTCAGAGGGCTTTGGATTAAGCCCTTACCACTGCTTTGGCAAGTGACACAGGAGTACTCTAGCTCAGTCTATTCAGGACAAAGTACCTTGAGTCAATAAAGAAAAAACACCAAGACTATGCTAACACTACCATTACCTGTGCCCAAGACTTAATTAGCCACTTTAGTGAGTGAACTCGTATTTATTCACTTCTCTCTAATTTGTTTTTTTTTCCCTTTTCTTTTTAATGAACACGAGCGTAGACATCTTCAGAATAGGGCTTCACACGGAGGTTTTTTGACCAAATAAACTTGCAAGATGCAAGTCGGCCTCAATTAAAAGTAATGGGGGGTTCTTTTTGATAATAACCAGTCAAAACTTTCCCTGATATGTTTTCATCATTAGTTGAGGGCGCAGAAAAGGCCACTTTTCTGTGCCTTTACCCGCTAATTAGATTTTTCTTTGGAATTGCTTTTTTGTTGGTTCAGGTCTTCCTTGCTGGCACTTTTGTGGCTTAGATGCATGATGGCTGCTCTTATGCTAAGTGTAATGAACTGGGCGTAACAGGGATATGTTTAGAAACTGGGGAGAGGAGGAAGAACATAGCATTTCCCAGGAGCAGCTTGGTTTATACCTTGGCTGTGTCTGGCTGACTGGCCCAGGGTATTGATTCAGATAAATTCAGCTCCGTTAGGCTCTCAGATGGCAGCCTCATTAAGATACAAGGCTATGTCTTGAGAATTCCAGGTTCAATTTCTCGCTCTTGCAGACTTCCACAGTCATCTTCGGCAAATGCTGACCCACATGCTTAGCTTGAGGCATGTGAGCACTCTCACTGACTTCATGTGAATAAAGCTACACGGGTGCATTGTGCTTGCAGGATTATAGCCCTAAATCCCCGTGTCTCAGCTGCCCATCTGTAAATTGGGAAGAATAGTCCCTAAATCTCAGGAATGCTATGAGGATAAATTTATTAATTGTTTTGAGGCGCTTAAATACTGTGATGATGACAGTGTTGTAAATCCCAGGAGATAGATGCTTATTCATCCCCGTGCAGAGAATCAGAAGCTATAAGTAATTAAATGCCATCTAAAATGTCAAAATAAGACATACGGGTTGCACAGACGTGATCTTGGGGTGAAATTCACCTTTCTACCAACTGAGTTTGCTCACAGGAATGATCACAAAGCAGCCTATTAAGCGAATAAGGCAAATGTTTGTAGGTAGACAGAATGTAATTATCCAAATGAGAGAGTGGACAGAACAGTAATCCCGGTTCATACCCACTAATCCTAGTTCACCCTCCTCCCCTTTGCTTTTATCCATTGGTTTATTCATCAGCTGTGAAATTCCATGTCGCTTCTGTTTGCTGAGTCATATACATTGGCCTCCAGGAGTCTTTCTTTAAAAGAAGTTCATCTAAACAAAAAAATTCTGGATTGCATGCAGATAGATTCCTTCCCTCCCCCTTCTGTTATCAGTGCATCTCCGATCCTTTCAAATTCCTTCATACAAGACGTAACACTTCTTTCATGCAACTAGACACATCACAAAAAAGCCAGTGTCTTGGAGAGACTGAATTTTCTCCTTCAATAAGCTTTTAGGTTTCAGACCTTTAGGGAGATGACTGTGTTCTGCAATGGTTACAAATGGGGGAGGTGATAGTGAATTTTCCAATAAGAGCCAGCATCTGCTTATTCTTTTATTTATTATTATTATTATTATTATTTATTATTATTTATTTATTTATTATTGCTGTTTTTAGAAAGATGCTGCAAGTCTCGGATCTATACATGCACCTATCTATACATGCAGAGAGAGAGAGAGAGAAAGAGAGAGACTTGGGGTGGAAAATGCAAACAAAGAATAACTAGATGGAATTCTAGCAAGTACTGGTCTGGTTTTCATCCCCATGATATCTGAGTGTCTCAGTAATTAATGGTTTTTATCCTCACAGCGTTTTATGGTTAGGGAACTGAGACTCAGAGGGTGGCTGGCCCTCTAAGTGGAGCTGGGCCCAGCCCCACCTGTGATGGATCATCTACATCCCAGCTGAGGCCGATCAGATCGGGATTAGGTGATTATAAGAGCCAGCAAGTAGCCCAGCTGGGGAGAGTGCTGCAGGAAACAGGAAAGCTTCTGCAGGAGATGCTGGGGTGAGGGGGCGTGTGCAAACCCTACAAGGAGCAGGCTGGCTCCTGTGGCAGGAGGCGTCCCAGGCAAATGGTCTGTCGGAGAAATGGACAAGAGCTTCTAGGAGCAGCAAGGTTCTGGCAGGAAGCCCCATGGTCAGGGGAGAAAAGTGCATTTTGTGAATGACTCTCAGACAGGTGGCCTGTAGCATGGAAACCTTTGTGCAATAGATAAGTCCCTGCAGACCCCCCCAGGTTAAGGAAGAGGGACAACTAATGTGGAGATGGTTATCAGTTGTTTAGGTTTCAGAGTAACAGCTGTGTTAGTCTGTATTTGCAAAAAGAAAAGGAGTACTTGTGGCACCTTAGAGATTAACTAATTTATTTGAGCATAAGCTTTCGTCCGATGAAGTGAGCTGTAGCTCACGAAAGCTTATGCTCAAATAAATTGGTTAGTCTCTAAGGTGCCACAAGTCCTCCTTTTCTTTTTGTGATCAGTTGTGTAGTGGAAGAAATCAAGGTGAAGCCCTGGGGTTGGAAATCTTGAATCAGACACTGAGTGTAGTGTCAGTCCTAGCTGGGAAAACAGGCCAGTAGCCTACAGAAACACTGAGAGACAGACCTGGCTGAGACTTGAATCCATGTCCCCTGCATCCCAATCCAGTGCCCATTCCACCAGATCGTCCTTCGCTTGTGGAGCCTAGAGTCTCCCTTCCTGAATATAAGCAACCTCCATCGCATCCACAAGAATATGTACATATATATTGTGCATGAATATGTACGTATGGGTCAAATCCTGCCCTAGGCTGCAGGATGTAGTTGTTCAAGATCACCCACATGGCAAAAGGGCAAAAAGTCAATGGAGTTACACTGCCGTAAAACTATATCCACAGTGTTGAGTCAGGCCCGTAAAGCACTGAGTGTTATCCAAGGTGTAGCTCATCTTGCTGCTGGCTAATATTGGAGGCCCAATCCGTTGTCGCCCTGGGCCCCTGTCATAAACATACAGCTAAGGGTGCATAAAATCCCTCCTTTACCTGTAAAGGGTTCAGAAGTTCAGATAACCTGGTTGGCATCTGACCAAAAGGACCAATAAAGGGAGAAGATACTTTCAAATCTGCGAGGGGAAGGTTTTTGCTTTGTCTCTGTGTGTGTATGTGTTCTCTCTGAGACAAAGAGAGAGACCAATCAAGTAATCTAGCTCCAACTGAATGATACACCTAACTTACAGAAATAGTAAGTAATAGCAAGAAAATGCATTAGAGTATCTTTTATTTTAGCTTGTGAATTTTCCCTATGCTAAGAGGGAGGTTTATCCCTGTTTTTTGTAACTTTAAAGTTTTGCTGAGAGGGTAATCCTCTGGGTTTTGAATCTTATTACCCTGTAAAATTACCTTCCATCCTGATCTTACAGAGTTGTTTCTTCCACTTTTTCCCCCTGTATTATAAAGTTCTGTTTTTTAAGGATCTGATTGGTTTTTAGTGTCCTAAAAGCCAAGGGTCTGGTCTGTGCTCAACTGATTTACCTGTTTGGTTGGCAGATTATTCTCAAGCCTCCCCAGGAAAGGGGGTGAAGGGGTTCGGGGGGATATTTTAGGGAAACAGGAACTCCAAGTTGTCCTTTTCCTGAATCTTTGTCTAGCTCACTTGGTGGTGGCAGCAGTACCCATCCAAGGACAAGGAAGGATTTGTACCTTGGGGAAGTTTTTAACCTAAACTGGTAGAAATAAGCTTAGGGGGTCTTTCATGCAGGTACCCACGTCTGTACCCTAGAGTTCACAGTGGGGAGGGAACCTTGACAGTCCCCCTTTTGCTCAAAAATGCTGTACAGCAGCGGGTACAAGGCCCGCCGAGGAATAATCCTGTGAACCGAGCTGCTCCAGCTGGGGCAAAGGGTTGGGGGCCGATTCAGACCAGAGATGCCCCATGGTCAGGCTGTAGGAGGGGAGGATTCATAATGTGATGGGAGGGGGCATGACTCGGGCAAACCTGGGATTCCTGCAAAGCCCTATGGAGACCACTAAAGCCCAGGTATAACTTAGGGTCTCACCCGCCCTTGGCTGATGCTGGGTAGGGAAGGTCCAATATGCCTCTATCTCTGCTTTGGTCTACCAATTATTTTTCCCCTAGGAAATCAGGGCCACGTGCGCTGCCTTCAGTTCACACATGGGTTTCCCATTGACTTCAGTAGGCAAGTGGGTACTGATCAAGTGCAATCTAGGGTATGGGGGTTTCTGCTGAGCATAGTCGTATCCACACAGCTCTTGCCCACCTTCTGAATCCTTGCTTTCTCTTCCAACGGTCGGGCTGCTTCTCAGCTGGTTTTGTCCCCCTAGCTGACCAGCTGCAACTGATCACAGATTGTCTGGACTGCGCCATAAACTCTATTGCTTATCTAAATTGTATCAGTGTGATCTTCCAATTGCCCCAGTGCCTTGTTAAGCACATCCATGCCATTTGTGATGTCTTCAGTGAAGCAGAAAGTTCTGTACTGAAACCAAGGAGCAAATTTTTACCTTCTGACTCCTCTCGCTGAACCTCTCTAGCCATGATCTGCTACCTATTTACATTAGTGCCTAGTTTATTCTATCCAGGTTGTTACATGTCCCTCATCACTGTAGCACCTGAGCGCATTAAGCAAGGTGACTGACCTGGCTCGTGCGTAGTTTGTTTTTTCTTCTCCTCTCTCCATGGGGATGATTATATGCAGTGGAGCGTCTTGTTTCAGGAGGGTTTTTTATTTGTTTTTTTTAAACCGATTTTATAGAATCATAGAATATTAGGGTTGGAAGAGACCTCAGGAGGTCATCTAGTCCAACCCCCTGCTCAAAGCAGGACCAATGCCAACTATATGGGAAGCTGGTGTTTAGGTTGGCTGGTATGTATGCAGTGCTTGGTGGTTTTTATTACGCGAAGTCAAGACCAAAGAAATTAGTCTCTCTAGATTAGATTAATATAATACCAGTGGACCCATCACCAATGAAGTCATCCCTTAACCTTCTCTTTGTTAGACTAAAGGAGCTCTATTTAGCTTATCTCATGGTAAGACATGTTTACTAATCCTTTAGCCATTCTTGTGTCTCTTCTTGGAACCCTCTGCAGTTTATCAATATCCTCCTTCATCTGTGGGCACCAGAACTGGATACAGTATTCCAGCAGCGGTTGGACCAGTGCCAAATACAGAGGTGGCACCAAAATTTCCCATTTTGCGGGAACTTCCATGATTTCAAAGTTTAGTTTCATTCTGCATTGGAATGAAAATGAAAAAAATTCAAAATTGCCTATGGAATATTATGAAGAAATCTGTGACCATCAAAACAATCTCTTTACGAGCTTGGTATTTAAAAAAAAGTCAATGTTTTTGTTTCAGAAATGACTTTTCATTTTGAATAGTTTGAATTATTTAAACTTTCCAATAACATTGAAGCAGAACTTTTCAACGCCATTGTAATGCTTCATTTTGATTTTTTTTTTTAAACGTCATTGAAATCGCCATGGTGCTGTGAAACATGTTGGTGTCGATGAAATAGCATTTCTACAGAAAACAGATCCATCAAACTTTTCCCACGCAGATTTAAATTGGGTGCTGCAGGATCTCAGATCCTCTGCTAAAGCTGGATTTGGTTTCATCTTTTCATCATACTTCTGAAATTGCAGGAACATCCCTAGACTGTGTTGTAATATATGCTACATCCTACAGCTTCCGTCATAGCTTCAATAAATCCTCATCTGGATGCATCCAGGAAGGACTGTGTCTCCTCTTATGTATATTTAACTCCACCGACTTCAGTGGCTTTACTCCTGACTTAGAGGAGGCAAATTGGAGGAGCAAATGGTGGGCTTGATTCTCCTGCAGCTGGGCTCTGCTCAGTGCAGGAGAGTAGGGCTGGGGCGTCAGGGAGAGATTCTGGCTCCCTGATTCTCAGGGCCAACTTCCTTGCAGCTCTAATTAGTGTCACTGAACCCTATAACCATGGAGTAGAGATATAGTGAAGCTCTGCCATGGCCACTGCCTGCCTCCTGTTTGTTCCTGACATTCCCCTTTTGCCAACTGCAAAGGCACAGGGCTCAGATCCGCACGTGTACCTTAGCAGGGAGTTCCCTTTTGACAGGGGAATTCTCTGCTAACCAGTTCCCGACCTCTTTGAGCCTTCTGAGAGCAGCAAAGGGCTGGCTCTCATTACAGACTGTGGTCTAATATCTATAGAGCATAGCCCTCATATGCCACCTGCCCTTCTGACAACACGGTGTGAGGCTTTTAAACTGAGCCCCCCACCTCCGTACCTAGCGCCACCTAGAAACAGACAGATTATTTTGGCCCCAATCCAGCAAAACCTTACACATGGGAGCCATCATTGTTCACATGGCAGATCTCAATTAAGCTTGACAGGACTACTGGCGTATGCCAGGCTTGCAGAGATCGGGCTGTTGTTTTGTTCAGTATCAGTGGAATGTGGTGGTCTATACTCTGTCCCAGGGGTGGCCAACCTGGGGCTCCGGAGCCACATGCAGCTCTTGAGACGTTAATATGCGGCTCCTTGTCTAGGCACCGGCTCTGGGGCTGGAGCTGCAGGTGACAACTTTCCATTGTGCCGGAGGGTGCTCCCTGCTCAACCCCTGGCTCTGCCACAGGCCCTGCCCCCACGCCACCCCTTCCCACCCCCTCCCCTGAGCCTGCAGTGCTCTTGCTCCGCCCCCTTTCCCCCCAGAGCCTCCTGCATGCCACAAAACAGCTGATCGGGAGATGTGGGCAGGGAGGGGAAGGCGCTGATCGGTGGGACTGCCGGTGGGCGAGAGGTGCTGGGAGTGGGGCGGGCGGGAGCTGATGGGGGGCTGCTGGCGTATTACTGTGGCTCTTTGGCAATGTACATCGATAAATTCTGGCTCCCTCTCAGGCTCAGGTTGGCCACCCTGCTCTATCCATTGATGTACAGATCAGTAGTTACCATGTAGATACACTTAATATCCTGTTTTGGTTAATCCACCAAGTGCATTTAAAAAGAAAAGAGTGGTTTGCAATAAATCCCTTCACTGAGTAAGATCTGAGCTGTTGGAGTCTGTGATGAGGAAAGGGGAATACCCAACACGGCAATTGGATTTTTCTCTCTTGTTTTCAGACACAGCCAACTGAAGGCTCACTGGTTTTTTTACCCTTCAAAAACCGATCCACAGTGTCGGATCAGAAGGATATCTGCTCCCAACAGCAGGGCGGGCAGTCCTACCAACTCTGTTTCTGGACTGTAGTGTCAAGTCTTACGCGATAAGCTCAAGTCTTACTTCAGAATAGAACTAAATGACCTCCTGATGCAAACAGTCGCTGTGCCACACCAAACTACACATGATGAGTGAGTGCAGACATCTTTCTGTGGCCTGACCTTCATTTACTCAGCCTGTTAGTAAGGTGCAGCTGCATATTGAAGTGCGGGCTCTAGTAATGTTTAAAGGAGGGTGCAGATAATAACTGATGCTATTTCTATCCACAGCTTCTCAGTACATTTCTTTTTTGTGAAGATGATAGCCAACAAATACAGCATCTTATTTTAATTTGTTCTGGAATACTAAAGGCCTTGAGGCACAGGGTAACCTAGATTCATAGATTCCAAGGCTAGAGGGGAGCATTGTGAACATCTAGTCTGAACTCCTGGATAACACAGGCCAGAGAACTGCCCCACAATAATCCCTAGAACAGCTCTTTTAGAACAACATCCCATGTTGATTTAAAAATTGTCAGCGATGGGGAATCCACCATGACCCTCAATAAATTGTTCCAGAGGTTAAGTACATTCACTGTGAAAAATTCATGCTTTATATCGGGTCTGGATTTGTCTAACTCCAACTTCCAGCCATTGGATACTTTCTCTGCTACACTGAAGAGCCCATTATTAAATATTTGTTCGCAATGTAGGTACTTATAGACTGTAATCAACTCACCCCTTAACCTTCTCTTTGTTAAGCTAAATAGAGCTCCTGGAATCTAACCTATCAGACGTGTTTTCTAACCCTTTCATCATGCTCGTGGCTCTTCCGTTAACCCTCTCCAATTTATCAACATCTTTCTTAAACTGTGGGCTCCAGAACTGGATGCACGATTCCAGCAGCAGTTGCACCAGTGCCAAATACAGAGGTAAATTAACGCCTCTGCTCTGACACAAGGTTCTTCTCTTTACTCATCCAAAGATCACATTAGCCCTCTTGGCCACAGCGTCACACTGGGAGTTCATGGCCCTTGATTCTGTCCTCCTCTTTGCGACTGCTCTGGTCTTAGGTTTCTATTCCCAGCGTTGCTACTGACCTTGAGTGAGTCACTTCAGCTGCCAAGTTCAAAACAGGCTACTGACAATAAGTGCCTCAATTTTTTGGGTGCCCCTCTTGTGTAGGCACAGATCTGAGAGCAACCCAAGATTGTTCATCACCTCAACGACAGAAGATGCGGGAGAGCATGCGGTCTTAGGTCATCCTCCGTAAATAAGGAGGATGTCTGTTCCTCAAAAGTTACCTCATTCTGTGGCACCAAGATTGCCTCTAACTGTGACTGAGCTGGGACCACTTACTTTTCACCTATTTGTCTGATGCCAGAATAGCTCAGTATTGGCATTGCCCATGTTTTCACATGGAAAAGTGTGTGTGAGGACCCTATCTAAGGTACTTACATGGACCTAGCTCTATAATACCTGAGTGCCTCAGAAGCTTTAATGTTTTTATCCTCACAACACCTCTGTGTGGCACAGCAGTGCTATTTTCCCCATTTTATAAATGAAGTTATTCAATGGAAAATTGTGAAATTACAGTAAATATTTTGGAGTTGCAAAACAACAAAATGGATTCAAATCGCAACTAAACAAATTTTGATTCAGAATGGAAACTGGAAATTTGCTGTAACTTTTTTTTGAAGGTTTTTAATTGTTCATGGGGTGGGGGGAACTGTGTTTCCTATGGCTGGTTGAAGGGAGATGAGGGCTTGGCGGAGTCACTGGGTAGCACCTTGCATAACTAGGCCTTGAGAAAGGAAATGCACAAAAGATAGCTATTGGGGGAAAAGTAACCATATCTTGTCATGACCCTCCAAAATCTATGCAAACTGAACAAGTGAAACTGGCTTAATGCAATTCTGTCCAACCCTGCAAGGGCCGATAAGTGAGTCGTAGCACTTTGTGATGGACGATGTCATATATCTGTCTGTGTCTTGGTGCTCTGTAATAACTCCTTTGATACTCTCCTTAGTGCTTGACAGAATTGCTGAGTTCATAAGAATTTTTTTTTTATTTACTGTGTGGAAAATTCTAACAACCATTGACCTGTGCTTTCCAATACTTAAAATGACCCAAACAATACACGAGAGCATTTTAAAAAAGCAGAGAGAGACAGGCGGGGGAGCCCTTCCAGAGATGTGTCATAAAATCTATCTTATGAGCTCAGCAATTCCGTCCAGCCATTAAGAAGAGTAGCGGTGAAGTTTTCCAAAGCTTGATTTATAGTTATTCCTGGTCACATCCAAATAAAAAACTAGTTTTGTGGCTGTTCAGTTTCAAGTCAAGGTGATCAAATAGCTAAAATTCTGCACACCTTCCACTAAAGAAAATGGACCTGATTCCCATTCCCTCCACTGATGTAACTCCATTGACTTTGGTGGAGTCACTCCAGAATTACGTAAGTGTGAAACAAAAATCATATCCAGTGAGATCTGCGTGGGTGTGTTCTGGAGTGGTGAACACAGTGCCACAGGAGGAGGAGATGGTATGATGGGATAAAATGATTTTGGCAATTAATTGATCTTTGACTATTAGTGGTAAATAGGCCCAATGGCCTGTGGTGGGATGTTAGATTGGGTGGGATCTGAGTTACTACAGAGAATTCTTTCCTGGGTATCTGGCTGGTGAGTCTCGCCCACATGCTCAGGGTTCAGCTGATTGCCATATTTGGGGTCGGGAAGGAATTTTCCTCCAGGGCAGATTGGCAGAGGCCCTGGGGGTTTTTCGCCTTCACCTGCAGCGTGGGGCACAGGTCACTTGCTGGAGGATTCTCTGCACCTTGAAGTCTTTAAACCACGATTTGAGGACTTCAATAGCTCAGACATAGGTGAGAGGTTCATTGCAGGAGTTGGTGGGTGAGATTCTGTGGCCTGCGTTGTGCAGGAGGTCGGCCTAGATAATCATAATGGTCCCTTCTGACCTGAAAGTCTATGAGGCTAAAGTCTATAAGCAGCAAAAAGTTACTAGCAAATTTAGGGCTTGTCAAAAAATTTCTGTCAACTGTTTTTTGGTGGCAAGCTGGGTTTCTGACAGAACATAACTGATCATGAAAAGTGGTTCCCATGGAAAATCTTGATTCCCCTCCCTGGAAAATATCAATTTGGATATGCTGTTGTTGTGCCTCACAGGAGATGTAGTTTGGTTGCCTCATGTCCTCATTCCCCTCTGTGGGTGAGCCTCCCTGACTGGACTACATTTTCCAGGATGCACCACAGCCAGGGCCTCCTCTGAACTGCCACCTCTCTCTCCAAGAAAAATCAACATTTTCTTGGTGCGGGAGGGGGGCAGTGGGGGAGAAGCATTTGCAATCAACTCTAGTCAAAGTCTTTCCAGTCACATGTGAGGTCACAGAGCAAAACCCAGCAGGCTAGAACTATGCTCTGTTTCATGCACTGTTTTTGTGTACTCTCCATGGATATTGGTAGAAAGTTTGCACAGGGAATAAGTGCAGTATATGCAATGCAGATCCATAGTGCATATTTAAGAAGGGAATTTTTGCCCCTTGATGGCAGTCTAAAGAGCCTGATTCTTCATAATTCAGCTTTATACCAGTACGAGGACACTGGCCTAGCAGTTGGAAGACCAGGTTTCAAGTCTCTCCTCTGCCAGAGACTTGTTGTGGGACCTTGGGCCAGTCACTAAGCCTCAGTTCCCATATGTAGAATAGAGATAATAGCACTGCCCTGCTTCACAGGGGTGTTGTGAGGATAAATACATTATCTGTATAAGTACCTAAGAGAGACTGATTGATAGATTAAAAAACCCTCATTAACAGAGATATAAAAAACAGTACAGCGGAATAGAGGGGTTTAAGTTAACCTCTCAGTTGCAGTGGTTCAAGGAACGGGAGTCATCTAGTAATTTGAACAAGGCTAACCTTGACCTTAGTGCAGTTCCCAGCTCTGCGTGATCTACAGTAAAGTCATTTAATCTCTCTTTGCCTCCATTCCCCATCTGTAAAATGGCCATACCACTATTACCCTACCTCTCAGGGGGTCGTGTGCGTCTGGGTTCATTAATGTTGGTAAAGCCCATGCAGCTCTGCAAATAAAAACCATGATGGGAATGGCAATTGTTGGAATGCACAGCGGAAATTGCCATTTAATCTGTAATGGCGCTGAAGGTGACTTTCCCAGCACGGCAGGATCATTCAGTTAAAAAACCCTAACTCAACACCTTATGAATCTTCCCTTTGACACCATCCTGTACTGTGGAGACCTCTTGGGTTCTGTGGCTCTTTGAATGTTTATAGGCCTGATTCACTCCCCTTCATACCTGTGAATCTCACTGGCTTTAACAGAGTTACTCCTGGTTTATACCAACAGAAGAGAAAAATCAGACTTTATATGTTCTGCCTTTTCCCTTTATTGCCTTCCTTGAACTCTGGCTGGCAGCAGTTTGTGCAAACTGGGGACAGTGGTAGCGGCATCGTTGTTGAAATAGAGATAGGAGCCAGTAATGAAGTGAAACTAAGGGACAGAACAACAGGCAAATGTTAACAGCAGAGGCTCTGCACTATTTTTCAACCCACCTCCCAACAGCTAAATTCAGATAATGGAGGGCTGCATTATACCTCTGCACAATGCTGCATCCCCTGCTGTCAGCTAATGGACATATTCTCAGGCAAGGAAATTGCCTCTCATATTTGTCCAGGAGGACTAAAATCACATCTCGGTCGTATTTCCAAAATAATCTTCCAAATCTTCTCCGATACCAAAACTGACCCGTTAAATAGGGCCTGTTTCCCATTGTTAATGCCTTCCTCCGTCTTCTATCAAAAGTGTGTTCTCCATTGTCAATGCTGTAGCTTTCACAATGGCTTTGATGCTTCTTCCTTTCCCCCTACCAAGGGAAATAACATAATTAAGCATTTTTGTGGCGTCCGGCATCGTATCAGGGCTATACTCTTGCATGAAAATAATAAACAGATTAGGAACGTTGCCCAGAGGAGATTTACAGTATCATCTCCAACTAAGCTTTTCCAAAGCCAGCCAAGCAACAATGGAAAAGGATTATCCCCGAAGAAAAACACCCGTTAAAAATGACACAATTAGTTGCTTCCAATCAGCTTATCCCCTCACAAAGCTGCCAATAGACACAGTGTGGTCCAAGGAATAGGGCGCTATTTAGATTATAAGATCTTTGGAACAGGTAGGGTTTCTTAATGTGTGTTTTTATCGTGCCTAGAACAGTGGGGTCCTGATCTCAGTGGGGGTGTCTGTGCACTACTGTAATAGAAATAATTAATAATAGAGCCTCATGAATTTTGCAGAATGTTTTCAAGGCTTTTTATTTACTCGTACGGATTTTTTTCTCCAGTTGTGCTTGCGCCCTGTCTGGGTCTAATTCACCCCAGTGCAGAGGGTCCTATTCCCTCTTTAAGCACCATGGTAGAGGATTAAGAACTAATTAAGTGGAGCATGGAGTCTTGTGCTCCATAATGGGAGTAGAAGGATTTAAGCTGTGTGAAGGGGCTGTGGTGAGTTTTGTTCTTAAAACGCAGTAATACATAAATAAATAAATTAAACTTGAAGCACTGTGAGGGTTTATTTAGTTTCGTTTGCTTCACTTGAGCTCCCTGTGAAATTTCTGCACCACTCTGCAGACCTTGTTACCTCCAGGCTAAACTGTAACGATGCATTCTCCTTAAGGCTACCTTTGAAGAACACTTGGAAACTTTGGCCACACAGATTGCACGTTTGCCGGGCTACCTCTGAGACGGCCACCTTTCTGGCCACTTGCAATGCTCCTGCTGGGTAGCCCCAGGGAAGAACTCCTGATGCCCTCTTTATCAATAGCTATCTTCTGGTGAGATGAGGGGAGTTCGTAACTTGCTACCTTTCCTCCCCCTTCCAGGATATTCAGGGCATGGGCAGATCCAGCTGCTCCAGGGACATGGGGCAGCAGGGGGGTTTTTTGTGGGATTTTTTTTTTTTTTGCTGAACCTTCTTACTCTCCTGCCAATTCTTCCCCATACAATTCTTGCTGCAGCAGCATGGCTGGATTGTGCTCCCACTCCTGTGTTTGGCCCTTTCACTGCAGCGTTAGGAGATGCTCTAGAGCAGAGATTCTCAGCCTAGGCATCACATCGAAGTATCATCCTACCCTTCCCATGTTGTTAAAAGGGAGCAGAGTTCTGGCTAGATCTTGGCTAGATGAGAGAAGGGTCCACAGGTGGACTCAGTGTGGAAAAGGGGGTCCTAGTGCAGAATCCATGATCTAGAGTGCTTTGCACCTCAGAGAAAATCCTCCATGTGTCCTGTGCATGGCTATATCCAATTCTACCAAGATACAGGGGAACAGCATGGGCTTCGTACACCACTTACATTCCCTTTAAACTCTGTGAGGCTTAAGTGTTGCATAGGCTTTGCCCTAGCCCCCTGAACAGGGGAAAATTTCTGCCTTGCTGCTAAACTTTCATAAGAACCGAATTCACTGACCATTTCCTAAAATATTCTTCTGGCCTCTTTCTGTCTCCCCCTGTGCTCCCAATTCCCTGCTCTCTCTCGTCTTGAAAGCAATTTCTTGATTGTTCTTTCCAACACAGAGTTATAAATTTAGTTTAAAGGAAAGAAGAAAAATCTTTCTTCTCTCTTGTTTCTTGGCCTTCTCTCCCCTGAGTGCTGCTGTTTTCAGTCATTTCAGCCTGATCTCTCTGTTTATGTCCTTCAGCAGGGTTTCTAGTATGCTGACCGGAAGGAAAAAAAAACAAACCCACTTTCACTTAAAGTTACTCACTAACTTTTCCTTCCTGAGCTTCAGATATTTTTCCTAATGGTGCGGGGAGCCTCCTGGAGTACCAGGTTGTGTGCTATTTTTCCAGGGGGGTTAAAAAACAGACTGAATCATAGAGAACTACCCCTCCCTCACATGTAATTTTAAACCCAATTGTTTCCAAAGGTGACTTGATAATCTACTAGTAATACACTGGGTTTTTCTAGCTAAGAAGGAATTTGTGCTACAGATTAGGGATAGAACCAGCCCCTTCCTCCAGAGCAAGGCTGCCACAAGGGGTGCTCAATATATGGTAGAGCTAATGGGCTCAATTCTATTCTTGCTGACCATCAGTGTGAATCAGAAATGATCATGGAGCAGGTCCTCAAAGAATCAATCCTGAAGCACTTACATGAGAGGAAAGTGATCAGGAACAGCCAGCATGGATTCACCAAGGGAAGGTCATGCCTGACTAATCTAATCGCCTTTTATGATGAGATTACTGGTTCTGTGGATGAAGGGAAAGCAGTGGATGTATTGTTTCTTGACTTTAGCAAAGCTTTTGACACGGTCTCCCACAGTATTCTTGTCAGCAAGTTAAGGAAGTATGGGCTGGATGAATGCACTATAAGGTGGGTAGAAAGCTGGCTAGATTGTCGGGCTCAACGGGTAGTGATCAATGGCTCCATGTCTAGTTGGCAGCCGGTGTCAAGTGGAGTGCCCCAGGGGTCGGTCCTGGGGCCGGTTTTGTTCAATATCTTCATAAATGATCTGGAGGATGGTGTGGATTGCACTCTCAGCAAATTTGCGGATGATACTAAACTGGGAGGAGTGGTAGATACGCTGGAGGGGAGGGATAGGATACAGAAGGACCTAGACAAATTGGAGGATTGGGCCAAAAGAAATCTGATGAGGTTCAATAAGGATAAGTGCAGGGTCCTGCACTTAGGATGGAAGAATCCAATGCACCGCTACAGACTAGGGACCGAATGGCTAGGCAGCAGTTCTGCGGAAAAGGACCTAGGGGTGACAGTGGACGAGAAGCTGGATATGAGTCAGCAGTGTGCCCTTGTTGCCAAGAAGGCCAATGGCATTTTGGGATGTATAAGTAGGGGTATAGCGAGCAGATCGAGGGACGTGATCGTTCCCCTCTATTCGACACTGGTGAGGCCTCATCTGGAGTACTGTGTCCAGTTTTGGGCCCCACACTACAAGAAGGATGTGGATAAATTGGAGAGAGTCCAGCGAAGGGCAACAAAAATGATTAGGGGTCTAGAGCACATGACTTATGAGGAGAGGCTGAGGGAGCTGGGATTGTTTAGTCTGCAGAAGAGAAGAATGAGGGGGGATTTGATAGCTGCTTTCAACTACCTGAAAGGGGGTTCCAAAGAGGATGGCTCTAGACTGTTCTCAATGGTAGCAGATGACAGAACGAGGAGTAATGGTCTCAAGTTGCAATGGGGGAGGTTTAGATTGGATATTAGGAAAAACTTTTTTACTAAGAGGGTGGTGAAACACTGGAATGCGTTACCTAGGGAGGTGGTAGAATCTCCTTCCTTAGAGGTTTTTAAGGTCAGGCTTGACAAAGCCCTGGCTGGGATGATTTAACTGGGAATTGGTCCTGCTTCGAGCAGGGGGTTGGACTAGATGACCTTCTGGGGTCCCTTCCAACCCTGATATTCTATGATTCTATGATTTGGCGTCAATGGGCCAGCTTCTCTTCCACAATCGGTCTCCTTTGTGCTGCTTACAGTTCAGGTATTGGCTCTCTGAAAACTCCTCCAGCTCCCATGTGATTCCCCAATCCAGCATGACTTCTGTGTAGGGAGGGTGTAGGAGGAGTGGCTGGACCATCGCTGCACTCCAGCGTTTCCCCAGTGAGTGAACAGGCCCTTATGCCAGATTGCAATGGTCTTTAAGTTAGACCATCCCAAAGGATGCCACGCCAGGTCTGGGGCTGGAGATGGAGCTGCTCAGGACAGAAGATCAGGCAGCCATAAGGGACAACCCACGCTCCTGCACTGGAGTATCTTGGTTCAGGAGAAATTGCTATTGCAAAGTAGAGACAGATCAGATCTCACTGTATTTATTTTTCAGTTCCCTCTTCCTTGCCTTTTTTCATAGTGTTTCCCGGTCTCTGTTCCACTCCACCCACTCGTTGCATAGTTTTAATCCTATTTTTTCCTCTCCCTCTTCTTTTTACAGATTGCAAACCAAGGCAACAACAACGATGCTCCCTCAGGGTTTGAGTGGGTCTGATATTAAACCAAAAGAGGTTTCTGAAATCCCTGTTCTCTCAAAAGATGCAGATTTATAGGCCTGACCCTCTGTTGGTGTAAATTAGAGTAGCTCCATTGACTATATCGGTTTGCTCCAGCTGAGAAGTTGGCCCTGTGTTTCTACCTTTTAGGTTTCATGAGATATTGAACCTTAAATCTGCCAGTGTTCCAGGACTGAATATTGCCAGTACTGAACCTCAGGGCTGTGTGCTATTATTATTATCCATGGTTTCACATGATCCATATTTGAAGGGAAGAGGAAGAAGAAAAATGCTTTTGTAGTTAGTTCTTTTTAAGCAAAAGGACCTCTATTTCATAGCAGGGGCTTAGGATGTGAGGAGTAGTCTCACCAAGGACAGGTTAGTGGACAGAGTGCATGGGAGGACGTGAAAGGTACACAATGCATATAATTTGTCGTATGGCTGTTAGTCCATAGTTAGGACCACACGTGCTGGCTGAGCTGTTTATGTTCCCTGCACGTACACTTCTTCTTTCTCTGATTTGTAACTCAGTAGGAGAAAATGGATCTTTGCCCTCCTTTAGTAGCTTGGCCCCCGTGAAAAGGATAAGAGTCTACTAAAGCTGCTTCATAATGAAGTTACTCCTTCAGAGCATGCAGTTAGAAACTTTGCTTTTAGAACGGACGGTCCCCCAGGTCAGTCCTTGCTGATCACCCATGGGGAACGGGAGTTGGGAATCATTACTAGAGTTGTGTGAAGAACCAGTTTGGCCACCAAACTGAGAAATTGGGAAGTGGGGAGGGAGAATCAATGTTGGGTCTACCCGAAACAACATTTTTGTCAATTTAAGGGATAACCAAAAATGTGTTTAAAAAAAAAAAAATAAGTGGGTTGAATGAAATGTTTTCTTCAACCCCCAAAATAAATCTTGTTTCATTTTTGAGGTGTTTTACAAATTAATAAAATTGAAGTACAAGATGAAATGAAAAATCATTTGGAAAATGTCAAAACAAAACTTTTTTGGGAATTTGGGGAGAGAGAGGGGTTGATTGAAACTATTTTGGAAAATTTGACATGAATTCGTAAAATGTTGCAGTCAACCCAACTCTGCATTTTTCAGCAAAAAGAAGTTTTATCTGAAAAATTTTGCCACATTCTACTCATTACATGATGATGCCATAGGCTGTGTTCAGTGGAGATCAATGAAGGTGCTTGAGATGGAGTCCCTTCCAACTTCCAACCCAGTTAACATACATTGAGGTGGCTGTTGGAATTCCGTATTTTGTTCAAAGGACTGGGTTCCCCGCCTCTGTCCACCAGATCCAGGATTGGTTAGGTTTCCAGGCATTCTGCAGAACCTGTCATTTTCCCTCTGGGTTCTTGAATAAAGAATGAAAGGAGAATTAATGGTGGTTCCATTTTTTGAGGTAGAAGTTTTCAGTGTGAGGGACTGGCTCAGACACTTGGTTGCTGTTTTCTCTTGAGGATTTTGGTTTTTACTATTGTCTGATGCCTATGGTTTTCATAAATCACAATTAACTACATATGCGTGCGTGTGTGTGTGTATAGATGCATGGGTCCGGCTTCTGATCTCACTTACACTTGAACATATCCAGGGTAACTGTGATGAATTCAGCGCATTTACTCTGGATTTACTGGGGTGTTGCTGAGATCAGAGGTTGGCCCTGACTCATGCAGTGCATCAGATTATTGATTTTTTTTCTTTTCCTTCCTTCCTTCCCTCTATTTGCCAAGTACATTGCCATTTGGGTCCTAGTGCTTCACTGGAATTTTAGCATAGACTCTTGTTCCTGTACAGATTCCCATTGTGAGATGACCGGGGTCATAAGGTGTTCCTGAGGACTGATGGATTGAGAAGGTGCAGAAGCTAATAAACCCTCTTACAAAGCACTTGTAAGAATGAAGCTATGCATATATATTTAGAAATCCATTTAGGTTTCACCATCTTGCTTAAAATGGAATTGGATAATGATATCTGGCTGTGCAATACAGTTGACGAAAAGTACCCAAAGTGAAAGTTACCAGATGTAAAAGTTGAATTTTTAATATGTGCTTTCCTTTTCCAGTAAGCTTTTAAAACCCTATTCTCATTTTAAGCAATCTGATATATTTAACAAATGTCAAGATGAAATGCTTTTGCAGAGATCAAAAAGACTGAGGGTTTTATTGTACTACTCTTGCAGCACTGATAGCCTGTACTGAACTTTCATGCTAAGGATCAATAGGTTTATTTGATCAAATATGGTGAACTATCAAAGACATCGGGCTCTACCTAAAGGGCACTTCAGATTGAGCTGTCTCCCTGGAGTGCGCTAGGACTCTTGAATCTGTGCTTTGATATTTGCTCGTGTCCCGACTATTTTGAAATGCGATTTTTTTTTTTTTTTACATGAGGATTATTGCATATGTAGAAGTGTCTTCCAGGCCCCAGCCAGGCATGTGTTAATACAAGCCACCACTGATGACTGGAGGACAATGGCTAGCATTAATAAGATGTCCCAGCTCATCTCAGCAGCATATTTCTATGTCCCCCGCCCCCACCAACCCTCCCAAAAACACCCCCCCCCCCACACACACACAACCCACAGCTCTACATAAAAAAAGATTTTTACGATTGCAAAGTCAAATACTGAAAAGTTAGGAAATGCCAGAAACACGTTTGCCCATGTAACCTTTAATTCAGCTTCCTTATGCGTTATGATACTGTCTTTTCTGCCATAATCACATAATTCCCCCCCCCTCCCCCCCCAGGAACTTTTTGCTCTCTGGTTTGAAATACATACACACACACATATATCAGGACATAAATATTATATATATCCCTGCCTCATTCAGTGCATAGGATGGAATGCACCACCTATAATGAAAAGGGGAAAACAGTTTGGCAGATATTTAGCTTTGGGAGCCTTCACAAAACTTGTATCAAGCAAATTATTTATTCACTACTCCAGTCACTATAGATAATCAAGATCCAGAATAATGGCTAAACTGTCGGTGCTGATGGATATAGAGAGGGTGAGAGAAAGCCAGACATGCATCTCATAAATTAACCACTACTCAATTTGCCCTGATTAAACCTCAGTCTAGTGGTTTGGGGGAAAAGGTTTGCAACCTACAATAACGGGTTAAAAAACTCTAAGGTGATAGATCAAGTCAGAACATTAGTGCTTATTTTGCTAGCGCTGCTGTCAGAGGGAAAGAGGCGCATGTGAAGATGAAAGGAGTGCTAGCCTACAGATCTAAATATTTCAACTGTGCTTTGGACTTCATGCCAGAACACCCTGAATAAAGCTGTTCTCATCTGGCATGCTGCGCAGATAGATTGACAGCAATTTTTAATTAGTTGCTGCTTGGATACATCTTGCAAGAAAGCATTGACAAAAAGAACCCCATCAATGGAAGTCATCGGTGGCCTGGAAGGCCACCTCCAGGGATGGAAAGGTATTTTGATCTCTGAGACCATTCAGTCTTTGGCTTCTCCACTGTATGTTGACTTCTCCACTTCTGCCAATATACAGTACTGTATTTGCATAGCATAGCGCTGTATGCTCACAGTGCAAATGGAAGTGTGCACAGGAAGAAGTGGCAATTGACACATGCTGTCCAAGGAAAGCCATGGGTCAGCATAGACAGAGGAATCCCTAAAAGGAGAGGCCAGCCCACCATACTGGTAAAAAGAGACAACAAGACCTATTTAGCACAGCACAGTGAAATTGGGGACTGGGCTTATTGTTGAGAGAGGAGCAAGGATGTCACTGCATCTCTGCTGGGGAATATTCCAGACAGGCCCAGGTTTATCTGGCTTCAGCAGAGCTTTAGTAAATCTGGCTATTGTTCAAACCTAAGCAGCACCCCAGGGAGGGTGCAACCGAAAGTAGGGGAGAGGGTCCTGCCAGCCAGCTGCTGTAACTCATTGATACTGAGCCAGCCTATGATGTGCTGCTGATGAAAAGATTTTGATGATGGGAGATCAGAATGCAATGGGAAGTTGTGGTCCATAGGAGATCAGCCAAGGATGCCAGTCATCACAGGCTGGTCAGCTAGCTGTCACACACACCCTTTCTGTCAATGCCAGTCACTGGGAAGTACCCATCTTAATGGAAAATGTGGCTCTTTGTGTCCTGGTCCCCTGCTGCTGCTGCTTTCTCAGCAATCAACCCTGTGTCACTATCACATCCAGCAAGAGAAGACCAGGAGCATCACAGATCAGAACCACAGACCTGGACCTGATCCATCTCCCACTGAATTCAGTACAAGCCTTCCCATTAGCTTGGCTTGGGCCATCTGGTCACTAAATGATTAAAATATCCACTACTTTGGGTACGAAATTTTGAGACACCTGGAGTCTGATGTTTTTTCAGAGGGGCTGAGCACCTGGAGCTCCTACTAACTTCAACTGATGGTGCTGGCACTAAAACCAGGCCCTCTGCGCGCCAGGTTATAGGCACCTTGAGATAGCGGTACACAGAATTAGTGGGTGCTTTTGAAAATGGTGGATTCCAGTTATCAGAGCTGGGCCTGAGCTGCAAAGTTTATCTCCATATGTGGACCGCTCCACAGTTCAGAGGGCTTTGGATCAGGGGCTTTGGTTTGGGCCCCAGCAGAGGTCAAGCCATCTGTAACATTCAGGTTCAGTTTCTAACTGGAAGCTCCTCAGGGCTTGAAATGACAGGGTAGGGAAGAAGGGAGATTGATTCAGACCCATCTCTGATATTTCTAGAACTAATATGGACAGTGTAGACTTGCGGCTGTGAAGCTCTGCTAAAGCCTCATCTGGCAGTGAACTGCAGCATTTCTCAGAGTTTAAATTTCAGTTCAAGAAGTGAGAATTCCCTCATCTGTTCTGGCATGGGCAGCATTGGAGAGGTACAAAGTACCAGTATCAAAGAGTTTGATGCACAAAGGGTGACTGAGCTAGATGAGGCAGAGGCCCCAATCCTCTCCGGTGAAGAGGCTGTTCAGAGACTGTGGGCAGCTGCATCTTGCAGCTGGTCCATTGTGCCCTGTTCAAATCCAAGGGTGGGGTCAATACTGCACCAGGCATAGAGGGTGACTCCATTGAAAAGGACGTTGCTGAGATGGAAACAGGGGAGAAGTGTGAGTAACCACTGATGCTCGACATCCACATTTCTTGTGGAGAAGAAATCACAGAATTTCAAGCAATCAGACTAGAATGAGGGAAGGGAATTGTAGCGTTTGCCAAATTAGCCACGTAAGGCTGCACTGCAGAATAATCAGGCTGTAATTAAAGGCAGCACCAAGGACTTCGCTTGAGAATGCAGGGCTTTTTTGTTGTTAGTTGGTAGACACCAAAAGAGGCAGAATAGAGCTGGTTGGGAACTTTTTTTATGAAATGTTTTTTCATTGGAAAATGCTGATTCATTGACATTGAAATGTTATGGGAAAGGGCCAATTTTGACTAATTTCTTCTTTTGAAAAAAACAAACAAAAAAACCTGAAGACATTTTGAAATGATCAAAACGCATCTCATTTTGACATTTTCCGAATTAAAAAAAAAAATCCATTTTTCAGGTAGAAAAGATCTTGTTTTGGAATGTGAGTTCTAGGTTTGATTTTTTTAATTTTTTTTTTTTTATCATCAGAATGATAGGCCAGGCCAGGTAACAGTGACGACGGGACTAAGTGCCCCTTTGCATGTGCACCCCAGCTATTGCAGACAAATCAAGGAAGCCTCCAATATTGGCTGCTCGGTGGAAATGAATGAAGGGGTGTCGAGTCTCTGTCCCTCCCTTCTGGTGCTCCTGTGTAGGCCTAGCCATACTTTGGCCAATTTAAGGGCTTGAGAAGAAGGATGCCCTAGACTAGGACAAGTGCTGGGTGACATTTTTTGATTGAAACTTCCTTCTGGAGGAGAGGGGGGTGGGGGGGAAGCAGATCCAACAACACGAACACTGTTTTGCAATTCCTATCAGTTTCATCATATTGTTAGTTTTGGAAAAAACAAACAAATTCCGAAAAACGAAGCCTTTTGTTTTGACATTTTGGAAACAAAACATTTTGATTTTTTCAGTTCAAAACGACGTTTTGTTTCAAAATTTCCCTTAATTTTATTGAAAAAGGAAAAGAACTCCAAATGAGCACATTCAGAACGCTTTGAAATGTTCATTTCAATTCTGAGCTTTTTATTCTGGGTCAAACAAAACATTTTATTCGACCTAAAACTGTGGTTTAACTTATTAAGCAAGCTAAAGTTAAAAGCCTAACCATAGCTGGGTAGAAGACTCGCCTCTCCTCCTTGCATTCCCCTTCCCTCCTCCCGGCTTTGAATTTATGTTCAGTTCCTGCCAACGACAAGGCCATCAATTTCACTGCACTCCCTTGGCTCCAGACACTATGTAATGTGCTGGCCTCTAACTGTAGGCATGGGCTGACACTGCCTGATTATTTCTTTCATTATTTGGTGGCAGAGCGAGCGATTTAGGGGGTATTGTTTAAATGCATGATGCAATTAGACACTTTTAAAGTCATTCATTAGTTTTTGTAAAGAGAAGCAAGGGAAAAACATAGGCAGACACCCTTTGTAGGGTGTTGGCACAAGCTCTATGCACTGTTTAAGCTCTCAAAATCGGACCTAAGTGGAACATAGGGGCTTGTGCTGGACCTCTGTACAGGGATGAATTTCACCCTGTGGGAATGGCCCTGTGTAGTGGGCTGAGATAAGCTGCAATGGGGAAGTGTGCACTGGGGAAATACAATGTCAAACTGGCAGAGAATTAATAGTACAGTAGATATGTGGAGGGGTGGGGGAGAAAACAATATCAATGGCAGAGAATTAATACAGAAGATTGTGTGTGGATCCATCTGTGCTATGCAGGTGTAATTTTATTAGTGTGTCCTACTCCTCTGTGTGCTGTTGTTGCATTGCGTGTGCACCTAATTTGCAAACATGCTGACCCCTCACTTTCAATTATGTCATCCGCAAGTTTGAATCCTCAACCTTCTGCACCAAAGCATGGACTTTTACTACTTGAGTTTAAGGAGGAACTCCAGCAGCTGACACTAGTAGTTGGTTGTTGTCTAGCGTGCGGGCTGGCCACTAAAAGGGGACATGACACACACATTACTCTTCAGGGAGGGAACCTGATAAACTAATCTGTGAGGGAACTAGCACATTACTGGGAGCTCTTAGCTAGCAATTATGTCCTTTGATGTATTTTGTCAGTGTCTACAAACTGAACGTGAGCTGGGAGGAAGAAATGGTATAAACTACTATGTGTTAATGTGTTACAGAAGTAAGAACTTTTTCTTCCTTTAAGTAGCATATGCAAGGAGGAGACATAATACTGCAAGCTCCAACTGTGACAGGTAGCTGAAAAGAGCCATGGGCAGGTGTTTTTTTATAAAAGACTCTTCAGCTGAGCTACAAAGTTAGACACTTGGCTGACAAGTAGATTTTAACGTGTTAAGTCTCATGTTTGTCATGGCCATCCCCTTGCAAATGAGAGGGGATGATTTTAATGACAATATCTGCCAATGAGGATAACATCTTCAGCTTCATGCTTGGCCTTTGTTTTCCAGAAGCTGTGTTGCCGGAAGATGAAGCTGACTTGTACCTTGGCACAGAGCTCATGGCCTCTGTAACCAGGAAGATTTGGCTACATGGAGAGACAGTGCCACCTTGGGAATATGTGGAGAGGATGTGTACAGTGTGAAAGGAGACATAAGAGAAGATCACAGTGCTGTGCTTGAGGCTATGAGATGGACTCTTTGTTATTCCAGCAGGATTAGGCCTATATTCATATGACAGGAAAGGACCACTGAGTGAGTTCCTAGCTCTAAAAAGAGGAGGCCAGAGAGAAGTCTAAATGAAAACCTGAAGAGCTTTCCCCACAGAAAGCAGACTTCAGTCTTGTCAGTTGTTTCATGACATAGCTCCCTACGCAGTGGAACACATTAAAACAAAAGTCGAGCTTATCGATCTTTCATGAGCGGGACTGGTAAGAACGTTTGTCTTGCATGTTATGCAAAAGGACACAGCTGCAGAGTGATTCTGTGCTGAATCAGAGGGAAGGGCATCACTTGCCGAATCACCCCTACCACTTCCCTGAAGCACCTGCCGGTTGCCCAGCCGTGTATTGAAGAAGCATAGGCCTGCTTAGCTTGCGAGAAGCACACCTCAACGTGGTAAGTCCGTTGGCTTTACATTCAAATGGGATTTATATTTTTCCAATGTAAAACTATGACCAGGGAGAACTCTTGGGAGGGGGGGGAGAGTTTGTTTAGCTAATGAATCTTTGTATAGCACTTTGAAGATTTAAAGTCCAATGTAAGTATTCAGTATTATTATTTATGCTTAGTATGTCCTGCAGGTGTTCAGTTGAACCAACTCTTGCAATGAACTCTGTGCATCCCCTTTTAACTCCTGAAGTTTGCTTTGAACTAATAACACATTTTAAAAGCCCTTTAATGGGGCTAATTAGATTGTGTATGGGGACATCAGTTGAGTGCCCAATGTCAAATAAGATCACATAGTCAGATATGGTGAAATGTTTGGGGTTATCTGCTCTCTGACCTTAACATTGCACGCTGATTGAATTATAATGATTATGGGATGCTAAGGAGAGATCTGACCGAACATGGGCATGGAGAGGATTAGGAAGATAATTCTGCTCTCACACAATCTTAGACAGGCGGTGACTCTGCTGATTTCCTCAGAGTTGCTCCTGATTCTCACTGGGATGAGTGAGAGCAGAATCCGGCCCATCCGGCCGCTCCTTTTAGCTCCTGAAGGAACAATCCTTGAGCCTGAATCTACATTGTCTTGCATCTTGTGTAGTGGTAAGAGAAAGGGTTGTTTCAGTAAGATATTTGAATAAAAAGAGGATGACATCCCAGTCTTTGTGACATAATGTATTGCTGCATTGACTACTTGTTTATTATTTGCAAAGTGAAAACAAGGAATCCAATTACAAAACATATATAGGGTATAAAAATTGCAAATGAAAATCCCCTCCATTGTCCGACCTATATGATTCTCCATTCATTCATTGCATCGCAGGGGTGTATTTGTATAAAGAATTTTATTTTACAGCCTTTGTGTAATCAGAAACATAATTGCTTTGATGCTTTATCTTTCTTCTGGTATTTGACAGACAAACATCTTTGCACACGCACATGAGTTCTAATATACGTTCAGATCTATCATCCTGAGTGCAGGGGTGTCAAAATAAAACAAAATAATATATAGTTCTTCCAGGCAGCTCTTCCTCCAGGGAGCTTATTGGTGTTGTCAGTTGTTATGTGCTGAAATCCACAAACTGCACACTGTATATTCACTTTTCTTGGGATTATCAGGAAGCAGATATTCAATAGCTGATGTAAGTTACCATTGTGATTGTCAGAACAAAGTAATATATTGTCAGTTCTCATTTGCTGCTCTTTTCCTGAAATTTTAAAGGCAAAATCCTGTAATGTGCTGAGAAACTTCTATGAGGCGCTAACAAAACACAATTCCCATTGAAACGCTGGGCTTACATCAATGGTGAATTTGGCCTGCTGTCCTCAGGCTCCCTTAGTAAATGCATCCTGAAAATGCATTACAAAAAGACACAGAACACTTCTAATGTCTGGGTGTAAAACTGGCAAATTGAAACTATAACTTTAAAACTACTGAACTGTTTTTGTGGGTTTTTTCTTTTTTTACAAACTTGGCTTAATTTTTAAGTTTTAGTCTGAGTTTAAGTTTTTAAAAAATGCCAAGTTTGAGGTTTCCAGCTTCAACTCCTTTTCATTAGGATCCAATCCTGCGCCATTCAAGTCAGTTAACAAGAATTCCATTATGCAGCATCATGGCCTTACATTATTATTGATTATAGGGCTGAGATTCAACTGTGTAAATTTGTGTACTGTAGCTTCACTGAGGTACATGGAATTATGTTGTATGCGGTGTTGCTGTAGCTGTGTTAGTCGCAGGATATTAGAGAGACAGCGTGGGTGAGGTAATGCCTTTTATTGGTCCAACTTCTGTTGGTGAGAGAGACAAGCTGTTGAGTTTACAAGGACCTGAAGAAGAGTCTCAGATCCCTATGATATTTGTCAAACCTGTTTTTAAAAACCTCCAGTGACTGGATGTCCCTTTGTAACCTATTCCAATACTCAACTATCCTTATAATTAGAAAGATTGTTTTCCTAATATCTAACCTCAATCTCCCTTGCTGCAGATTAAGACCATTATTTCTTGTCCAACCTTCATTGGACAAGGGCAACAATCGGTCAGCGTCCTCTTTATAACAGCACTTAACATATCTGAAGACTGTTATCAAGTCTCCCCTCAGTTGTCTTCTTTTCTCAAGACTAAACATGGCCATTTTTAAGCCTTTTCTCATAGGTCAGATTTTCAAAATCTTTTATCATTTTTGTTGCTCTCCTCTGGTCCCTTCAATTTATCTGCATCTTTCCTAAAGTGTGGTGTCAAAAACTGGACATAACACTCCAGTTGAGGCCTCACCAGTCCTGACTGGGACAGTTACCTCCTGCCCGACAAGCCTGAAATGTGGATTAACGTGCCTAGGTTTAGGCACTCAAGTTTTGAAAAAATGTGGCTCTGGTCGAAATGGGTGTATATTCATTTATGTACTTCTACTCCACTGATTTATTTCAGGGTAAGTAGCGGAATTATAGAATGAAAATGCTTCGAAGAAGGAGAATATTAAGGAAAGATCTGAAAGAGTAGGGGGGGCTGGAAGATGGAAAAGAGAAAATGGAAGATGCTGACTGATGCCAGTAATTTCTTTGTGACAGTTACTTATTCATAAACATGAAGGGATAAGTACTCAAGGGAAAAAAGGATAAAATTTATAAACAATTCAGGCAAAATTTCCTCATACAAAGAGTTCTTTAAACAAAGCTCATAGGCAAAGGCAGCAATAGAGGTAAAACAGTGTTTGAGAGGGAGCTGATGCAAATTTTAAGGAAATGGAGGGATCCTAAAGGTACTGCCAAAAGCTACGTTATTTAACCTGGAAGGCATTTAGGCTGATCTGTACAACATTTCCTTGGGTTATTAAAGGTAAGCCTTGATGGATCACAAGGCCTTTCTGGCACTCCCAGTTATATCTGTGTTCCTGTTTAACATGAGAATACAGTACCTGAAAACAGCTTCAAGAGGTTTTTGGATTGCACTCAACAGCGTGATGACAAGACAACGTAACAGCGGAACAAGCTCGGAGAATATGGAAAATAGGTTGACTGAGGGATTTGATTTGAGATGGAGTCATGCGAATGGCCCCTGCTTTTGTGTAATTTACAGTCAGATTGACACAGGTCACTTTGTATAAAGTCTATTTAATTTGTGTCAACATGGCTGCTCGTGTTCTGAAGACATTGTTAAAAGGCAGAGGATACAGTACTTCAGGGAACTAGAGATCTGTGATTGGGGAGCTTGGTCGAGGTACTTTTTGCACGGTAATAGGACATGTTTATCACTAAGGTTTCTTAAACAAAGTAGCTGGCAATGCAGCGCTGATGCATGTCAGTGGTGGGGTTATTATTTTCTAGTGTTTTGCTGTAGCACCTACAGGCCCCAGCTTCGATCTGCATCCTGTTGTACTAGGTAGTCACGCATAGGCCATGTCTACAGTAAAAGCACTTTACAGGGACAGGAATACTGGTATACTACACCAGCAAAGTGCTTCTCGGGCGGAGGCAGCTATGCTGGCAAAGCTGCATTTGGCACCATATGATAAAAACACCCCCCCGGAGCAAAACAGACTATACTGGTAAAAACACCGCTTTGCTGCCATAGTTGTGTCCACACAACTGGCTGCTGCTGGCACAGCTGTGTTGTCCGGGGATCACACCATTTCACACCCCTGGTATAAGTCTGCAGTGTAGACATGGCTTTAATAAAAACTGTCCCTGCCTCAAAGAGCTTACAATTTAAATACACAGCACAGACAAAAGATGGGAGAAAGGGAACATTGTTGTCTCCATTTCACAGAAGGAAACTGAGGCACGGAGCGATCAAGTAATTTGTCCAAGTTTGGACAGGAATTCTCTGGCTGAACTGAAAATTGAAACCAAATCACCATAATCCCAGACCAGTGTTTTAACCACAAAACCAGCCTTGCTATCCTATTCACATGCCAAGTAAAATAAATAAATAAATTTTGGCACAGAAAAAGACAAAGCTGGAAGGAAATGGCTTTTTTTTTTTTTTTTTTTTTTTTTTTCAATTTCTGCCAGATCTGTGTGTGGATTTATTAGCAACTTCCTTTCTTATCTAATTAAATAAATAATCAACTATGAATATTAGAAGGGCTCAGAGACTCACTTCGGGGATCCAGGACCTGTCTCAATTGTTTAAAATATTTGTGTTTTGATCTGTGGATTTTTCCAACTCCAACAAACCTTAAATGATGGTAAGATTCGTAGTTACATGATGGCCCTTGAAAAGGCAAAAGAAGTGCTAGGCCTGTTTAATTTAAATGTAATGTGTTAAATCTAAAGCACTATCGCTTTAGTGTCCAGGCAATTCAGCCACATAGTACTGTTACTGGCGAGAAAAGATCATTCAGAACAGGCATGGGTTTAGATTCAGGTAATATGAGTTGGCATAGTGGTTTAGCATGCTAGGGCACTTTTTTACTGATCTCACTGAACTCGGAGGTGATGAAGTGAAACCCCAGAACTGATTATAGTGCTTTGAAATTACAGTGTAGCTGGCACATTCCCCACATCTCCCCAGGATCTAGGAAAAGGGTTATGTAGCAGGGCAGTCTCTCCCCAGAGAGGAAAGAACAATGACAGGGGGGTGTGTGTGTGTGTGTGTGTGTGTGAGCGAGCGTGAGAGAGAGAGAAGTTGGGTTGTAATGATAATAAATAAGCCAGTAAAGTGCAGTCCTGCCTCTGACAGTGTTTGTTCTGGGTCGAGGCATGGTGCTGAGGCATGCAAATAATAGACTTTGTAGTGCACGTCAAGATGAAAAGGAAACGAACTGCTGTGAGACACAAAAATCTTCAGATGCTTAAAAGTTTCAAAATAGGATTGAAAAACTCATCAGGAAAGAGATTATCTCACTTTTTCTTTCTTTCTTTCACGTACCTGCAGATAATAGAGTGAGACATATTTATGTTAAGGTTTAAACAAAACCTCCCCCCTGCACACGCATTCAGTGACCACATTGAGAAAAATGATGGAATGTGATAATTCTCCGAAACAGGCTGAGGAGGAAGAACAAAGATGGTACTTACATTGTAAACTCTTTCAGGGCAGGGACTCTGTTTGTATACCACCTAGCACAATGGGGTCTTTATCCATGAGATAGGCTCCTGGATGTTACCACAATAGGTCATTAATAATGGTAACTGTGATAATAACAAAAGGTCCATCTATGGTTTGGTAGCGACTCAGTGTTTGATATTGTCAGGTCAGTAATCCAGCATCTTCCATCACAAGTCTGATTTTTGGGAAAGCATGCCTATTTGGGGAAGTGCTTAAGTGCCGTTGACTTGAGTGGGACTTAGTTAATTAGGTGCTTAAATGTTTTCCAGAACTAGGGGGGCACAGTTTGGTCCTGAATACTTGGGTGACATTAGTGATTTTCGCCAACTTTATTTGGGTGACCATTAAGGAAAAAGGAACAGATTCAGATGTCTTCTGAGAACTTGAATCTTTGTCCATTCTCAAAGCTACACTTCATTTCTTTATTTATTGAGGCTCTGTTGTGTTTGAATAGGAATGAGGAGGAATGTGCATATCGGGTGGCCTGCCTAGTGCATATGTAACATCAACAGACCCCGGTTGTCGGCGGGCGGAATCGAACCCGGAACTTCTGGAGCTAAATGCATGAGCCTCTAGTGCATGCACTAAAAGCCATCTGGCCGTTAGCTAAGGCTGTAGAGCAGACTCATTAATCTCTCTCTAAGTGGTCTTGGTGCCACTAGATGGGACAGAGCACCACACACAGGAGGTGTGTGGGTTACACATAGAACACTGGACTGGGACTCAGGAGAACAGTATTTTATTTCCAGATCTGCCCCTGGCCTGCTCCTTGATTGAGGGCAAGTCCTTTCACCTTGTGGTACCTCTGTTTCCATGACCATAAAGTGGGGATAAAGATACTGATCTTTGTGAAGTGCTGTGAGACCTACTGATGGAAAGAGCTGGCTCTTCCGATTAATCCTATCCAGTGTCTAGATGGGTCTAGAAGCAGAGTTGCTGATGCACCACGAGACAATGTATTCTTGCAGCAGTGATTCCAGGTGGGATCAGGAATGGATGTGCAGGAAATCTCACGGGAATGCCTCCTTTCAGATAATTTCTCGCTCAGATCAGAATCCCCATGAATCTAAAGGGAACCCCATACCCCTTAATCTCTCCAACCGTTAGTCACTGATAAAAGCCAGCTCAGACAATGCTGCTAAACATGGCACCCCTTCAAATCCCTAGATGCTCGAAAACCTTATCCCCACCAGTCAAGGGCAATTCAAAATGCTAGCATGAGGTTCACTGCTTTCTGAAGGCTTGGTCCAGTTAATGCCTATTGAAGCCAATGGGAATCTTACAAGATTTAAAAAAATGTCCTGGGGAAAATAATTTTTAACCTTGCTGCACTCTGAGATATGGGGTAGAAATGGGTTGCTGATGTTGCTCTTTTCTTACATGGGCCAGAAACATAATGACCTAAATCCCAATCTACTTTACCGGCAGTGTCATAGAAGCAGAGAAATAAACTGGATTGCAAGGTGAGAGTTGATCTTGTTGGCCAGCTGGGCAAGTAACACTGTGGCGAGACAAGATAAGTAGTGGGGAGTCCACAAACAAAACAATATTAGCAACAGCTTTCTTTTCTCTTGGTCTTTTCTTAGGGAATAGATACTCCCTCCCTAGATAGCATTTTTACAATAGCTGCTATTATATAGACACTTTTAAGTACATAAATAACTAGGTTTGTGCTTGGTTATTTTGGGGGGGAGGGGGAGAGACAGTTTTCTTTTTTTTTTTCCCCTGTTAGCATTTCCGTGCTGTCCATTAAGTGCATTTACAAAGCACTGACTGACAAGAACATTGTTTGATGGACTCATCCCATGTAATGAGATGTTTCAGCAACTGTATTTTTCCACAATAAGTTAGTAACAAAAACTAGAAGGAGGGGGTAGAATATGGACTGGCATTTAGACAGGCTCGGCTGACCCTCCCAACATCCCTGTAAAAATAACCATGTGGGGAATTTGCATTAAAAATAAATTCTTGCTGCTGTATGCATTTTGAGCAAATTTACATAGTATAGAATCATAGAAATGTAGGGCTGGAAGGGACCTCGAGAGGTCATCCAGTCCATCCCCCTGTGCTGAGGCTGTATCAAGTATATCTATACCTGCTCTGCCAGGTGTTTGTCTAATCTGCTCTTAAAAACCTCCAGTGATAGGGATTCCACAAACTACCTTGGAAGTCTATTCCAGATCTTAGCTACCCTTCTAGTTAGAAAGTTTTCCCCTAAAATCTGGTTGATGTTGCTGCAGATGAAGCCCATTACTACTTGTCCTACCTTTAATAGACTTGGAGAACAGTTGGTCATCATCCTTTTTTTAACCACCTTTAACATATTTGAAGACTGTTATCAAGACGCTCCTCAATCTTCTTGTCTCAAGACTACACATACCAGTTTTCTTAACCTTTCCTCATAGGTCATGTTTTCTAAGCCTTTTATCATTTTTTGTTGCTCTCGTCTGGATACGCTCTTCAGTTCGTCCACAGCATTTTTAAAGTGTGTCCACCAAAATTGGAAAAGTACTCCAGATGAAGCCTTACTGGTGCTGAGTAGAGCGGGACAATTACCGACTATGTCTTACATATGACATTCCAGGTAATACACTCAGAATGATAATATCTTTTTTTACAACTGCACCAGTTTTGATTTGTATTCAATCTGTTGATCCAATAGAATCCCAGGTCCTTTTCTTCAGTACTACCACCTAGCCAGTTTTTTCCCATTCTGTGGTTGTGCATTTTTATTTTTTCCATCATAACTAGAGTATTTTTGTGCTTGTCTGCATTGAATTTCATCTTGTTGATTAAAGACCAATTCCGTAATCTGCCAAGTTTGTTTTGAATTTTTATCCTGTCCTCCAAAGTGCTAGCAACCCCTACCAGCTGGCTGTCAACTGCAGATTTTATGAGCATACTCTCCATTCTGTTATCCAAGTCATTAATGAAAATATTGAATAGTATCAGACCCAGGACAGGCCTCTAAAGGACTCCACTAGATAGATATGTCCCCCAAGTTTGACAGTGAACCGTTGATAACTACTTTTTGAGTATGGTCTTTGAACCAGTTTATACACCCACTTTATAGTAATTTCACATCGACCATATTTCCCTAGTTTGCTTAGGAGAATATCATGTGGAACTGTGTCAAAAGCCTTATTATCATGTCTACTGCTTCTCCCCATCTGCTAGGTCAGCAACCTGGTCAAAGGAGGAAATTATGTCAGTTTGGCATCATTTGTTCATGACAAATCCATGCTGGCTATTTCTTATAACCTTATTATCCTCTAGGTACGTACAAATTGATCGATTAATCATGTGTTTTGGTATCTTTCAGGTACAAAAGTTAGGCTGACTGGTCTATAATTCTCCAGGTCTTCTTTGTTTCCTTTTTTAAAGATAGGCAGTATGTTTGTCCTCCTTTAGTCCTCTGGGACCTCGTGTGTGTGTGTGTGTGTGTGTGTGAGTGAGAGAGAGAGAGAATGTGCGTGGGTGTATATGTATATTATCATAGAATATCAGGGTTGGAAGGGACCTCAGGAGGTCATCTAGTCCAACCCCCTGCTCAAAGCAGGACCAATCCCCAACTAAATCATCCCAGCCAGGGCTTTGTCAAGCCTGACCTTAAAAATATCTAAGGAAGGAGATTCCACCACCTCCCTAGGTAACACATTCCAGTGCTTCACCACCCTCCTAGTGAAAAAGTTTTCCCTAATATCCAACCTAAACCTCCCCCTCTGCAACTTGAGACCATTACTCCTTGTTCTGTCATCAGCTACCACTGAGAACAGTCTAGATCCAAACAAATTGGTGGGATAAATTAAAATATAGTTACCCCTTTTGGCTCAAATGGTTACCTAAAAAATTGGCGTCTAGTGGGTCATTTCCACTAGGAGGAGAAATTGACCATGGAGTCAGGTATTTCTTTGAAACAACCCTGTTTATTTACAAGGGATGTACAGAAAGTCCTGTTTCCCTGAACATAGTAGGAATCAACAGCAGGAGACAGTTGCTTTGTTTGCAATTTCAAGCCTCTTTCCAGCCAGCACTTTACTCAAAAGCACTCTCTTTCTCAAGGTCACACTACCAAGGTTTCTCTGGCTGCATCTGGGGCATCTTTACTCCTTTTCTATGTCCTTCTGTGGTGTTTCTTCCCCTTCTCTCTTACACACACACACACACACACACACACACACTCAAAATCGACCCCTCACCCCTGCATTCATATTCAGCCCGCAGTGAAATTCCCCCCACTGCCACACAGTTCAGATTCCTGAGTAGCTTTACATGTGACTTACGTTTTGGGTGGTAGCTTTTATTGTTTCAGCTGTCTTTAAACAAATGGCCATTTAATTGCTCCTTCATTTAGCCTGAATGGAAGGTGGCTGTTACCCCAAACAGCTTGAAAGAGAATTTTCCCAACCCACAGCTTAACGAACACGCATGCAGGAGCCCACCTTCATGCTTTCTCTCAGGCTGTCCCTCAGGCTTGAGAGGGGCTCCCTGTAATCATCCACAAAGCCACCTCATTGTCCTCCTTTAAATCCTTCCTTACAATTCTCCTCTGCCTACAAAAAAACTTCACAACTCAACTGCCGTGCTGAGACCCCTGCCGATCATGCTGACCAATATTGTCTCATTGTTTCCTTGTATTCCCCCATTTGTACTCCCCCTATTATCTCTTGTCTTACAAGACTGTAAGTTCCTTGGTGCCTAAAGCATATTTTTGTTGTGTGTCTGTACAGAGTCTAATAAACCAGGGCCTGGCCCATGACTAGTGATGCTACTGCAGTAGAATAACACAGATATTTTCAAAGCCACTGAGTGGATTTAAATGCACAGTTACCAGCACAATTAGTGGGAGTCCTGCTTCTCAATCCCCTAGACTGCTATGAATATATTCGTTTTTGAATGCAAAAATGTAGGCCCCCACGTAGCCTCAGTTTTGTGAGTGTCGTTTTTCACTGGTAAATAATTATCATAGAATATCAGGGATCGAAGGGACCTCAGGAGGTCATCTAGTCCAACCTCTTGCTCAAAGTAGGACCAGTCCCCATCTAAATCATCCCAGCCAGGGCTTTCTCAAGCCTGACCTTAAAAACTTCCTAAGGAAGGAGATTCCACCACCTCCCTAGGTAACGCATTCCAGTGTTTCACCACCTTCCTAGTGAAAAAGTTTTTCCTAATATCCAACCTAAACCTCCCCCACTGCAACTTGAGACCATTACTCCTTGTTCTGTCATCTGCTACCACTGAGAACAGTCTAGATCCATCCTCTTTGGCACCCCCTTTCAGGTAGTTGAAAGCAGCTTTCAAATCCCCCCTCATTCTTCTCTTCCGTAGACTAAACAATCCCAGTTCCCTCAGCCTCTCCTTATGACTCATGTGTTCCAGTCCCTTAATCATTTTTGTTGCCCTTCGCTGGACTCTCTCCAATTTCTCCACATCCTTCTTGTAGTGTGGGGCCCAAAACTGGACACAGTACTCCAGATGAGGCCTCACCAATGTCGAATAGAGGGGAACGATCACGTCCCTCGATCTGCTGGCA
This sequence comes from Chelonia mydas, assembly GCF_015237465.2. Taxonomy (NCBI): domain Eukaryota; kingdom Metazoa; phylum Chordata; order Testudines; family Cheloniidae; genus Chelonia; species Chelonia mydas. The sequence goes on along the minus strand of NC_057859.1, from coordinate 8,397,697 downwards.
ATGCCCCTACTTATACACCCCCAAAATGCCATTGGCCTTCTTGGCAACAAGGGCACACTGTTGACTCATATCCAGCTTCTCGTCCACTGTGACCCCTAGGTCCTTCTTTGCAGAACTGCTGCCGAGCCATTCGGTCCCTAGTCTGTAGTGGTGCATGGGATTCTTCCGTCCTAAGTGCAGACTCTGCACTTGTCCTTGTTGAACCTCATCAGATTTCTTTTGGTCCAATCCTCCAATTTGTCTAGGGCCCTCTGTATCCTATCCCTACTCTCCAGCATATCTACCTCTCCTCCCAGTTTATTGAGGTTATGTCTGCATGGATTGTCTGCTCAAGTGTGCATAGCTCCCCAAACACGGTCTCTCATCCCCTGCTCCCAACCCTCTTCAATGTGCAGGTGCGTGCACACACACACACACACACTCTCAGCTCAGTTGTGCAGTGGGCCTGGTGTCTAGAATAGGATTTGTTCCTTAGGCTGCAACCCTGTGTTACTTATGCATGTGAGTTATCAGATTGAAGCCAATGGGGGTTGTTCTGGTGCATAAAGTTATGCATGTGCATAGGTATTTGCAAGGTTCTAGTCAATCCATTGACCTCAGTGGTGTTTGGATCAGATGGTTAGGATCCTTGTCACTCACAACTTGGGGGCCAGGCTTTAAAAATAACCTCTCAGTTCCCACTGTTCTGAGTCAGAGCTGCTGCACACTAAGCTCTTTTTTCCAATTCTGGCCACTAATGTCTGAGTCTAATTCTGATCCCCCTGACACCATTATAAATAAGAAGCATCCCTCCTAAAGTCAGAGGCGTTACACCACGTTCCAGTAGTGTTTCTGATATCAGAATTTGGCCCTATCATTTCATTAAAGGAACACCTCCTGGGGATTGGAGATTTTCTGTTTTTTCATTATTTTGTAATGGACCTGGTGTGAAGTATCTTTCTTATCAAACTCATTTTTTTAAAAAAAAGATCCCCTCCCCCACAAAGTGCTATTTAATACATTAGCGAGAGTGATTGTCATTAAGCTCTTGAAAATGAAGTACTGATTTGTTATTCTGCAGTTCATCTTTAATTGTGTCATGCTAATTAAGTCTATTAAAGCAAATGTTAATATTCTGACTAATTCAGCAATGTCTTCCCAGACTGATTGTTATGCCCAGGTTAGGAAAGATACCGCAGCATTGGTGCAAAAAGCACGTGAGTTAGGCCTACACACGTAAATGAGTTGTTTTTCAAGAGTGCAAATCAAAGTTATGATTGAGTGGAGCAGAACATTTAATATAAAGACCTTTAGCTTCTCTCTTTCTCTCTCTCTCTCTCTCTATATGCCTGCCCTCTCCCAAAGAAATGCAACTCTGGAATAATCAGAAGCCCTGAATGCAAAGTCAAACACTGAGGAATTTAATATGGGAATGATGTGGAAGACTAAATTTGAAAAGTTGTGCTCCCCTTTGGTCATTCTTTTAAAAAAATATTTGCGTGTTTATTGTTGGTCATTATTTCGATTGTGTGGATGTCCAAGGATGCCAAAAGGTCCAACTGTATTAGGTGCTCTGTGCAATCAAGGAACTCAAAGACATTCTCTGCACCAAAGAGACCACAATCTACGATTTCATTAATACATGAGCTGGGCCTAACCCGACTGAAGTCAATTGCTAGCCCTGAGTGTTCACCAAACATGAATCAGGCCCCCAAATATCAGGAAATTGGCTTTAAAATAATCACATTTCTGAAAAAAATAATAAACGCAGAGTTGTTTTTTATTTGCCTTTTGGTTTCTTAGACTTCGTTGCACTCAGGTCCTGTTTTCAGTTTTTTCTCCACAACCATAAGAGCTAGAATCTTTTTTTTTTTTAAATGAAAGCTAAGATTCTGAGGTGTTCATATGAATCCAGGCGTGGAGCTTTATGAAAAACATGAAATATTGCTGGACTTGTGTGAAAGTTGGCAGTACGGCCATAGAAAGGCTCTCATGGAGTTCAGTGCCTTTGGATCAGGCTTCAAATGTACATAGAAGCGAATGAGGGCTGGCAGGACAAACAGTAGACAAAGGTTACGCTGGGCTCTCTCACAGGGGATCACCAGACTAACCAAGGTCAGTATCCTTGTGAAAGGCTATTAAAGAGATGTCTGGCAGAATCGAGTTAAACAGATTGGATAAAAAAGCTATTGTGGGTGGGCGGTCTTTGGAGGAGAGGGGATCTAGGAGGTGACTCACTGAGGTGGTGTGCACGGTTCTGAAGGGGATTGAGAGGACAAATGCTCCAAGGCTTGGTACAGTTGTGTTAAATATAGAGGGGAAAAGGCATAAAGCGAAGTTTAGGCAGGTTCATGTCCTCAAGGAATCGATGGAGAATTTCATTACCCATGAGCAGATTATCAACAGCATCTAGCATAACTGTAAACAACCACTTGGACAGACATTTCTAAGAAGCAAGTGTTATGTGGAGTCCAGTTCCTAACCGAACATCAGTGGCGATGGTGCTAATAATTTTATAGCTTTCCTGTCCATGAGAGACTTGGCTGGAGAAAACCCTCTGCTTCCACAATGTGAACAACAAGAGAATGCAGTGGAGCTGGCCTTTTTTTTTTTTTTTTTTAGGATTGATTTCCACTGGGGGTAAAATCATTTTAATGGACAAAGCAAAGCACAGGAGAGAAATAAAACACAGAGGACTGCGACTTACAGCGGACTGGACAAACAAATCACTGGACTGACAATAAACACCCTGAGTTTTGCAGTCTTTTGTCCTGTTTGTTCTGCAGCGTGAGGCACGGGTCACTTGCTGGTGGATTCTCTACACCTTGAAGTCTTTAAACCACGATTTGAGGACTTCAGTAGCTCAGACATAGGTCAGGGGTTTGTTACAGGAGTGGGTGGGTGAGATTCTGTGGCCTGCGTTGTGCAGGAGGTCAGACTAGACGATCATAAGGGTCCCTTCTGACCTAAAAGTCTGTGAGTCTATGATTCTAATTCTCTTGTATTACCTTGTTTTGTCTCTGTCTTCCAGTGTATAACTGAGTCCTCACTTCAGTTAGTAGCTGTTGAGCTCTCGTGGTCGGTAGTAACAGATGCCAGCAGTTAATAATAATACTTCTTCACACTCTGAAGATATTAGCACCCTCTCATCCAAGTATCTCAGCATTTTTATTAATATAAAGAAATGATGTACTGCAACATCCATGGGGTATGTAGAATAGGTAAGTGGAATTTTTATATGCTGGAGAAAAATCCTGGCTCACGATTGGCCATAAACAGTCATGTGGCAGGACAAGTTTCTCTTTTCCCTTATTGATCAAGTAAAATTGACTGCTGGGACAGTGCCAACCAATCAGATCATTACAGCAGTTGCCAAGGTCCTCAAGGAGTCTTTACAGTGTGGACTGCATGCAAAGGGAAAGGAAGCTTTGGCGATGTCCCACCCCCTATTTTCTGGCCCACCCCACTACATCATCAATAGGGGAATAGAAGCTGCTACACTAACTCTATAAGCCTAGAGGTTTCTGCTGTAACTGGTCATGTTGATGTAGGAGACTTCGGGTGTTGGATTCAGTGTGCAGGTTCTGGGTGAGGCTGGTGGCCTGTGATATACAGGAGGTCAGAGTAGATGATCTGGTGGTTCCTACTGGCCTTCAACTCTGTCTTTTTGTGCAACACAGGATCTGGCCCACTGTGTTCTAGTAAATTTAGCACTGTTTTTTCTAGTATGGTAGCATTCAGCTGTCCCTAGCATCTGTTTGCTGGAAGCTGGGAATGGGCAACAGGTGATGCATCATTTGATGATTACCTGTCCTGTTCATTCCTTCTGAAGCACCTGGCATTGGCCACTCTTGGAAGACAGGATACTGGGCTAGATGGGTACTTGGTCTGACCCAGTATGGCCGTTCTTATGTTGATAATGAGGCCCTGATCTCAGTTGGGGCCCACTGTCCCTGCTCATCCTGGCTAATAGCCATTGATGGACCTATCCTATGCTGTGTTTACTTATACCCATAGTAAGAGCAACGTTGCCAGTGCTCACAAGAGTCTTGTGATATTGGCGTTCTGTCTAAATTCACAGCTGCTGGAATCAAAAGTTTTTGCATAAGGATCTTCCTTTTTTTTTAAATGAAAATTTCAAGCCTAGCAGTTCATTGTGAAGGCCCCCAAACCAGCAGACAAAGAAAAAGAACCCAAAATTTATTTAAAAAAATACCTCATGATATTCAGTCTCATGATTGTGGGGATGCCACCTCATGATTTTGAAGACTTGAGGCTGGCAGTACCAAAAGAGGCAGATCCTTCCTCAAAAAGCTTGCAATGCAGATGGAAAAGCAGACAAACGGTGGGAAGGGAAACAGTGGTGAGGTTATGGAGCAGTTGACTGGAAGAGTTGAGAACAGACCAGGGTCTCCTGAGTCCCAGTCCAGCATGCTCTCCACTATTCCACACTGCTGAAATATGCTAGGATGTTGAATTTTGGATTAGTCAAAGCTTCCACCAAAGTTTTTGTCCCAGCCCCACCTCGTGTGCTTGAGTAACTTGCCTCTTTTCCTTCTCACAAGTTTCACACTAGATTTTCTTCTACCACCTCCTGCTTACTACGTTTCTAACCTTGTTACATTTCACCTGTCATAGGCGCTGAGTTTTATTTTTCCCTGGGGTGCTCTGTCCTGAGACCTCAGCCTTACTCCGCCTCTTCCTGCCCCTGTCTGCCCACCTCCCCGAGCCCCCCGCTTGCCCGCTGCTCTCTGCCCTCTCCCAAACCCCTCCCTGAGCCACCAAACAGCTGTTCGGCAGTGTCTCCAATCAGCTTTGACTGGTGGGTGCTGAGTACTCACTGTTTTTTTCCATGGATGCTCCAGCCCTGGAGCACCCCGGAGTTGGCTCCTATGTCACCTGCCACTGTGAAATGGTATTAGGAGTGCTATTTATCAAGTGGAACAAATCTTTTTTGGCCTTGCAATGTTTTCTCTTTTTGGCGAGTCTAGTCATTACACAACAAACTTCGGGTGCGGGCACAACAGGGCAACTGCTTTATTAGTTGGGTGACTGCCCATTCACTTAATATGTTAAAAAGTTCTGTGACCTGCATCCCAAAGGTAGAACAGATTACGTAATGTACATTACTTCATTCATCTAAAAGCGAACTATTTGGAAAGCTTACTCAGAGAGGATCCAAAGATGCAATACATTGAGTATGCCTTAAAACATGTTTTACAGAATTTTTTTTCTTCCGTCTCAGCAGTAGAATTATTATTATTTGCTGCTATAATAGGGGCCAGATCCCCAGCTGGTATAAATCTGGGCAGCTCCATTGAAATCAAGCCAAGTAGCTGAACCTGTAGCTTGATTATTTCGCTGAGGAAATGCAAGATTGGTTCAGAAAACAAAAATCATGGGCAAACGGAGGAAAAAGTTCATAAAACAGAGAGCTGCTGTTATGTTTTAAGTCGACTCAAGCGCAGGACTGATTGTAAATCCCATCCACTCGCACTAGCTCTCCTAAAGATATTGCTTGCAGTGCAATATAGTTTACAACAATCATTTGCATATTCCAAACCATATTATGTTTTGCTTTTAGAGAAAAGGAAGGTCACGCCATGTAGTGTTATGAGTGAAAGTCATTCCACTGCAGAGACACCGGGCACATGGCTTTGCATCATGTTAGTGCTTGCGACTGGGCTCTCTGCACAGGGATGAATTCTAATTGCCAATGTAGAGGGCTGGCACAAAGTACAATGGTCACCATAAGAAAGCATGTAAATGCACTACTGCAATCACCCGCTTCTCATATTTCCAGCAACATTTTCAAAAGTAACTCGTGATTTTCAGTCCCCAAGATGCAACACCTGATTTTAAGTAAGTGTTGAGTATGTTCCCTCTGGAAATCAGGCGGCTGTAAAGTGTGTCAAGTTAGGTGCCCCAAATGTCTGATCGTTCTTTAAAATCTGACTGTCACATTAACTTCGGCAAGATGTTTATACTGTATTAGAGCTGGTTGGGAGCTAGAATTCCGGTCTGGAAACTTCCAACATTTAACAAAAAATGTTCCAATTCACAAGAAAAAGCTGAAATTTCTTATCAGCTGAACAATCTGAGAAATTTTGATTCAGGACAACTACAAATTTGTTTTGACGGTTTTATGATTAATTTTATTTAGGTGTCTATATTGTATTCAAATATTAAATATGTATTATAGAGGCAAAATATTAAATCGTTGGTTCTAAATATAATGTGCAAAGACTATTTTAGTAGAATGTAAAAATCTCAATGAAAGTAACAGTTTCAACAATAACTAAATGAAAAGCATTGATACTAATTAAAATATTTTGACGCTATTGAAATGAAAAGTGTTGGCTTTTTCCCATTAATAATTTCTAGAAAAATAGTGACAGTCCTTCAAAAAGTTTGATTTTGACAAAACTGTATTTTTTGATGGAAAACCATTCCATTGAAAAAATGTTGACCAGCTTTATGCTGTATCATGGTGAAGGTCAGAGTGGGAGCCTGGTTTTCCAAAGGTGCTGAGTGTTAATCCAGTGCAGGGAATGCAGAGTTCTCGACGTCAGTGAGAGTTCCCACAGGCACTGAATATTATACAGTTGGCAGGCAGTGTGGGGTACCATGCCATAGGCAATTACAGCCCTCCCTTAATATGAAATGCTTGTTTAAGAAAATAATTAAAGCTATCTCCACAAACAGGCTTCTACACAGCTTGTATTCCAGCTTTGTCCCTTTTATTTACCATGAACCAAATCCTATCTGGAACTCGTTACCTCTCAGACATCTACTGGTTGAATAATATATTGCAAGTAAACATCATTATAGGGGGTAACTGCTCATTTAATTACAACTTCCTAAGACAAAGAGTCCTGGATTCCATCAAATGCCACTTGAAAAATCAGTAGCTCCTAAAGTAAAAGTTATTTTCAGAAATGTTGAGCACTCTCACCTGCACTTGAAGCTAAGTGGGAAGTATAATTGTTCAGCACCTTTAAATATTGGGTCCTAAATTTTCCCTCATTGTTTCCCCTGCCTGAGAAAAATCATTCCCTTTCGTAAAGGAGATTTACTAACTTGTATGACATTCTCCCCACACCCATCTCACGCTTTTCCCATGTTAATATTCCTGAAATGTTTGGAATCAGTCCACGTTTGTCAAAATCCTGTCAATGTTTTAGCTCAGCAATATTCATGCAGGTGTAATTGCACCTGCAAAATGTGAATTATCATGTTGGCGTGTCTGTGCAATATTGTTAAGCTTGTGTGAGAGAGAGTTGGATAAAAGGAAGACACATGCTAGTGTACAGTTGTTTTGAACTGGACGGTAATGAAACGTGTTTGCTTGACATCCCCATTCCTGACATATCAATCAATCACAATTTATGTCAAGAATTGGAAGGAGACTTTCAACCTGTTAGTCCCCTCACTGAAGGCCAGCTTGTAGAGCGTTTACCCTGCTGAGATGTCACTCTGTCAAGTAGACCCATTGGGAATATTTGTTTGAGTATATGTTTGCCAGCACGAATAAGGTCCCTCTATGAATATTGATTCCGTTTCCTTTTAGGGAACGCTGCCAGATCTTTGTCTTTGAGGCAAGGTATTTAAGCACATGTCTAACTTTAAGCACATGAATGGGCCCAGTGACTACTCATGTGTTTAAAATTAGACATACGACATGCTTAGTTACTTTGCTGAACTGGAGTCTGGAAAAGCTTTTCCATCAGGACGAGAATGGCTTTTGTCAAGACCCTCCCTCCCTCCTCACCCCAGCGACACCCTTTTCAAAATAAAACCCTACTCCAAAAAAAGTGTCCCCTAAGTACACAAGGGGGAAGAGCTGCAGAGTTCACGTCATCCATTCGGGAACTGGCTTTGCTAGTCTTTTGCTGCAGTCCACAGTAGCCAGCATTCCTCAATAAACACAAGTTGTAGCCATCTCGATGGCTTTATCCTACATATAAGTTGGGCCACAGTAGCTATATGGGTGTAGTTTAAACCGTATACCCTCCTAGTGTAGATGCAGTTATGTCAGTATAAATGTGCTTATACTGGTATAGCTTATTCCCATAGGGGAAGGGAAGTAAGCTATACTAGTATTACAGTGCAAAACATTTCCTATTCAACATTTTCAGAAAAGCTTATTTTGATTTTTTGTATTAAGCGTCTTTTTGTTTTGAAATTTCTTGTAGAGGTGTGACGGAGTGGGACTCACCACTCCAGCGCTTCCTCAGGGCCAATACGGGAATTAGCTCTGGTAGCCAGTGCGTCTTGCTCTGGTGGTGCCCCACCAAACACCTCTTCTGCTCCAGGGACCATGTCACTCCCAGGACCGCGGCATCTCCTTCATGACACAGCCCTCCGGCTGTGTAACACACTGTGATTCCCCCCTTGTGAGGGACAGAATCACAGTCCCTCAGTCCAGCCATTTCCTCAGTGAGGATGTGGGGGTCCCAAGCCCGCCCATTACTCCAGAATCCAGGCCAGGGACCTTGCAGATGGCTGCCACTTGCTGCATCCCCTCAGACTCCTCAGTTCGTTTCCCTGGGCCCATTCCCCACAGCCCCCAGCACCTTCTTCACCCTTGCCTCAGGGCTTCAGCCTGCCAGTCTCAGCAGCTAGCCAGGAGCTCTCTTTAGCTCCCATGGTCCCTGGTGGCAGCACTGCTCTGACCAGGGTGCTGGCACTCCTTCCTCCTGCTAGGAGCCTGGTTCTCCCTTCTTGACCTCCAGGCAGCTACTCTAGCTGCTCTGCCCTGCAGCTCTTCTTATATGGGCCTGCTCTTTGCAGCCCCTCTCCCTTTGGCTGCTTTCTCTGCAGCCTCCCCAGAGCTCAATTAATCCCTTACTGGCAGACTCCCCATCACAAGAGGATAAAAAATGAAACACATGAAAAAAATGTTGTAATTGAAACAAAATATTTTCAAAAAGTGTTTCATGGAAAATCTTGAAATTTTTCATTTTATTCCAATTAAAAGAAAAAAAAATAACCAATTTTTTCAAAACTGAGGAATTTTTCACAAATCAGAAATTCTGCGCCCCCACATACCACAAACTTTATACTAGCTTTGTGTGACTGTAATTACATCCACATTTCTGGTGATACTGGTATAATACCTTTTATCTATATCTATCTATCTATCCTCACACACATACATATCTACACACCAGTACAAAAATAATGTATAGGAGAGGCCTAGACTGTAAATTCTTTGGGGCAGGGATCATCTTTTTGTTGTGGATGTACAGCACCTATCACGGTATGGCCCTCACCACGACTCACGATGATGATGTCGCTGAAATTTCTGAAGCGTTCATTCTTCTAAGCTCATAGCAATGGGGAAACGTCGAGCATTTTTCTGATGTATTGCGTAAATGTCATCGAATGCCATCCGCAAAATATTTTTAGCACTAAGGTTGGATGCTTCATGTATTATTAAAGATCCTGTCCCCTAAGAAATGATGGATGGAATGTTAACTCTGATTAGTAATCAATCTGAAACAATATGGTAGCAGGTCACTAACAAATACGTCGACTTTGTGTCTGCCCAGTGCTGTTTTGGAAGACTTCCAGGTTCTTCCTAGTGCAATTTATCTCTCTCCCAGAATACAGGGAAGCAACAACTCAGTGGAACAGATAGAAATCCATCAAATTCTAAAGGGTATGTAACCAATTAAATAATTACCTTAACTTTAGAACTGTGTTTTATCATCACAGCTTCCATTCAACCAGTCTTGCAAAGGCTATCGTGTATTTTTGAGTTATCTCTTGGTAAACAGAAGTGATGGAATGCTCTGTCAAATATAGTAACTTGACTATCTAAATCCTAGCTCTCACAAAGCAATGTGGGTTCATGCAGGACTTACAATCCTTGAAGTTCTTCCAAAGCCACAATGCTGATGTAAATCTGTGTATATGAGAAACTGTGTCACAGTTCAGAGCAACTGCACCTGAATTCCCACTCTGTGCTCCAGCAAGGACACCCACTCTAGGCTACCAGTTCCTCAGCAGTCACCCCTTTTGGGTGGAGACCTGTGTCTTTTTCCCTCCTGACCAGGGTTTTTTCCAGACTGCACAGTTCCCTGCCTAAACTCTGAGTTCCACAGCAATTCAGACTGCCTCATCGGGCCTGCTTTGCTTTGTCCTCAGCAGCTATAAACAACATAATTGCCCGCAGTTAAAAGTTACCACACAGCCCTGTCTAAGAAAGCAAGTTTATTTGTAAGATGAAAGCCTTACAGAGAAAACATATTTGAAAAAATAAAAGAACATACATGTATTCTAATAAACTTATCAGATATCACCCCCAGCTCCAACAAGGACTCTGGTAGGGGGTTGTCTGTGGTCACAAATTCATAACATCAAATAGTCCCACGCATTTGAGAGTCACTCCTTTATTCTGTTAGGGCCTTTGATGTTGGACTCTGGAAACAGATGATCAGCAGACAGAGAACTCTCCTCAGGGCAAAGCTTTAAAAGGCACAGTTCTTGCATAATCAGAAAAGGTATAGTTGCGTACACCTCCCCGTAGAGATTTTCTCGTCCATTCTTGTCTGGCACATTGGTTCAAACAGTCCTTGGCAGCTCATCACGTTCCCCAGGGTTTACTTTGGTCACATCTCCTCTCTATAGAAGTTACATACAATTCCCCAATAAGACACACTCTTTGCATTTATAATACAATGGACTCCAAAGCTAGTTAAACTTAATTCAATGAGGTTTTTCAAGGATATGGCAGGAAATTGCCCTATCTGTTACAGGGTGAACAAGACAAAATTCCACTGTTAGCCCTACACACCCAGAAGTGGATTGAATTCATTAGTTTAGTTGGGTTCATGCAGGTATATTACCCTAAAGTGGATAGCAGTTTCTGGGATTCTTTAGAAAGATCAGGAGCTCACACATTTAGGAACTCCTTATTGAGAGAGACACAGTTTTCTGGATGTGTTCTCCCTAATTTCACATGCTATTTTCAGACGGCTTGCTGAAGAAACTTCCAGCAACTCATTCTCAACTAAACAGATCGCTACCACTAGGTGATGGACCACTTGCTTACAGGTACAGCATGCGAGACGCTCCAAAGGTGAATTCATGCTTCCTCCCATCATGGGCAGAATGGAAGAAAGTCTTTGTAAACATCTGCAAAGCTATTTCATTGTCCTCCTTCAAAACTTTCCTTAAAACTCTCCTTTGCTATGATGCCTATAAAACCAAAGACATCTTGACTAGTCTTCCCAGGGACTACCTAAATACAAATACTACGTAATTACTTATTAATATAAACCAGCATGAAGTGCAAGGTGAGACTGTATCAGGTCAGAACAATGTCTCACGATACAGGGGTGTGACTCTTTACCCAATAAATGAAAAGATGGTTCTCTGCATCAAGGTGCTTATAATCTGATACTGCTATAACACCAGAGGTGGACAATAAACAAACGGCAATGCGGGAGAAAATACGGATAGGACAAGGGCTGCAAATTGTAACTGACAATGTGGATATTTTGGCATTATATGATTTACAGTATACGGGAGTGTGTGCAAATACATCTAAGGGTTATCGATATGAATTGCCTATTACAAAAGTGTTATTTATCCTTATTCTGCCATCAGGATTCCTGACCAGCCAATGACAATTTTGGTTTGTCATTGTGATGCTTCTAGATTGTGCTTCATTGGTTAAGCTGGTTGTGACTTGAGATCCTGCATGTGAGGATGTGAATGAAAGTGAATGTTTTTGGTATATAAATCTGAGCTGTGCTTTATGGGATGGAATTTCAGAAGAGCTCCGCTCCCAACTAAGCATCAAAATAAGTGGCCAGGTTTTCAAAAGAGCGCAACTTGTTGGCTGCACATCTCTTTTGAAAATCTGTCTGTAAGTGGAAATGGGTCGTATTTTCAAAGCAGCTGAATAACCTAGTCACTTTTGAAAGTTTTATCCATGCTGGAAGCTGCTGCAGTGTTGTAAATTCTTGCGGTTGATGATTTTCTTTTTTGTTTCTTTCTTTCTTTCTTGATTAACTTTTCTATTTTTAGAAAGAAACAATGAAAAGTACAAAAAGGCAAATGACTTTTAAACTGTATATGGTCCCAAACACTGCCTGCTTCATGGGATCACCAGTAGAATTATGCAATATTATGACTCGTCAAAGCTGCAACACCAGATAATACGTAGACATAAACACATATTAGGGTTGGGGTTTCAATAATAAAATAGAAAAAGATGTCCATAAATTGGAAAAGGAGGAGAGCACAGAGGGGAGGGAAAAGAAGGAGGGGCTCAGCTCCTGGAGTCCTGTGATTACCTGCGAATCTGAGCTCTGAATTTCAAAAGGCCAGTACATTTCAAGCCCCTTGTTATGACAGAGAAAAGCTTGGGAACGTGAGCTAGGTGCACCCTAAAGGCTCAGAAACCAGGAGGTAAATAAAAGGAACCCCAATTCATTTTCAAATAACATTGTGATCTTTTTGTGGGTTCCGGACTCACGATTTTTGAACGCATTGGGCTGGCAATGTTTCCTTGGAAAATCCACCACTCGTTTAGATGCCTTGAGGAGAGCTGAGCTCATTTATGAAAATCTGCCTCCAACGGTGGGGTGCTGAGTGCTTGTAAACCTGTCTCTGGACTCTTTTGAAACTCTGGTCGTACGGCTTGGCCAAGAGTCTTTCTGAGGGTATGTCTGCACTGGAGCTGGAGGTGTAATTTCCAGCTTGGATGGACGTACACACACTAGATTTTATTGAGGGAGAATGCTTGAACCAGCAGCATAGTGGCTAACCACTCCAAATACCACCCCATCTGAAACCCTGCGTTCGTTCTGGGAGTGGCTAGTCCATCTCGCTGCCAGGGCTACGCTGCTGTTTTCAGTGTGTTCGCTAGTGTGGGTACTCAAGCTGGAAATTACTCCAATATAGATGTTGCTTGAGCTGGCTTTTCAAAAGTGCTTGTATCATGATCAGCAGAATTGGAGTCAGAGGGACTCCGTGAAGGGACTGTAACTGAGGTGACACCAGAAAAACAGGGAACGTGGGGTGTTAGGTTAGAAGCAAGTGAGCCAAATGAACAGAGTAGTGCACGGGAAAATTCAACTTAACCTGCCTTCAGCTTCGCTCTTTGCAAATGAAACAGCGCTGCACCCTGCCCTATCTCTGCTCCCATTGAAGTCATTGTTTAAATTTCCAGGGGAGCACAGCTAGGTCAATGCGTATCGTAGTTGAAAATGTCACTCGCCTTCCCTCTGTCTCCTCCCCTCCACTCCCTTTTTGTGCCATTGAATCAAAGTTCTCTTGCTTTAAAAAGCAATTATCTTGTAACATTTTTTTTCCCTGGCCCTTGATAACTTGTTAATGCAAAGCACAAGGCCCAGAAGCACAGGTTTGACTTGCAAAACTCGTTTGTTTGTTTATACTAAAATCTACCCACCAAACATGCAGAGATCAAATAAAAACCATTCAAAGTCTTATAATGGCTGGAACAGTTACATTTAAAACAGGGGACTTGGGAGAGGGGAGGAATCAGAACTTCAAATGACAGGAAGCTTGAAAGGAAAATCGGAGCCGTGGTGATAATCATCGATTGACCTGTCGTTATTTTAACAGAGAATACCAAAAACTGTAAAGTTGAATTGATGGCCTGGAAAATAAACTCAGATGAAGAAATATCATGTTGGTGATGTTGCTTGATGCCTGAAGACAAGTAAAGTTGAGCCATTTCCTCCCCCTGTGAATTAGGAAAGAGACGTGAGGATGGATAACTTTGAACTGTCTCTGTAGTGTGTCAAATTGCCTTCTATCCTTGAGAGGGGGGTGTACTGAGTAAACAACATGGTGAAAAACACTGGTAGGGTGAGTGACTGAAAACCAAAGGATTTGGCTTCCTCCGCCTCCCCTCCCTCCCACATTAGAGTATACACAAGAGTCTTAAGTCTGCTGTGTATGAGAGAACGAGATTTTGTGCTGAGAAACTGCCCAATCTTTCAGTGTCAGGAGATGTTTGGTTGTTTTAAAGGGCAGGCTTTTCTGAGTAGGGCCTGGCTGCTGATTGAAAGCATGGCATATTGGCTGTAATTGAATGGTTGGACATGTTGGGCCTGATTGTCAGCCATTCCATCCCTGTGCTTGGAGCAGAGATGGAGTAGGGATCAAAGCTGGCTTTGAGACAACTCTCTGTTTCCTGTCTTCTCGAGTCACGGAAGGACTTGATGTCAACTGATGTAAATCAGAGCAGCCTCAGGGTTATTCTGACTTACACTCTGCTTTCCAAGAGCCTTTGGGGAAGTAAAGGATAGCCAGAGCATAGAGTTATTTATGGTCACGCCCCCAATTTGCTGCATACTCCCCAGGAATGGGGACCACGGCCAACTGGGCTGTTACATCAGTTTTATTGGGAATTGCCTGGGGAGTATTTCTGCTCACTTCAGGGCTGTCTGAATGGCATAAAGGGACCTCAGTGTAATATAAAAGCAGCTGCCTTGTTTGTATTTCTTACCATCATCCCCATCTTATCTCCCAGCTTTGACTGTATAACTTTTCTGGGCACAAATATTCATACAGTAAGGACTTCATCTGCATAATGTAGGCTTTGAGCTGTTGGATTGTTTTTTCTTGCTTTCCTTCTTTAGCAAAGTTCACAGTGGTTTTAAGATAGGTTTCAGAGTAGCAGCCGTGTTAGTCTGTATCCGCAAAAAGAAAAGGAGTACTTGTGGCACCTTAGAGACTAACAAATTTATTTGAGCATAAGCTTTCGTGAGCTACAGCATGCATCCGATGAAGTGAGCTCTAGCTCATGAAAGCTTGTGCTCAAATAAATTTGTTAGTCTCGAACGTACTTAGTTTTAAGACAGGAAGTCGGGTCCAGTTTTTACAGCATGGAACTGGAGACCGGACTCCTGAGTTCTTTTTATATTTTTTTCCGGTTCTTGCACTGATTCACTGTGTGTCTTTGGGCAAGTCACCTACCCTATCTTTGACGCAGCTTTCCTGACTGTAAAATGGCCAGTGATACTTACCTCACAAGGATGTTCTACGTCTTTTTTAATTAATAGTTGTGAAGCACTTGGATGGAAGGAACAACCTGTGTGATTTCACTCTTTGAAGTCAACAACAAGACTCCTGTTGAGTACCATGGGAGATGGAGCAATCCCTATAAACACATGGAGGATTGGTTGATTACTAATTTGTCCCACATTTTATTTTAAACACCGATCTTTAGATCAGAAAGGAAGGTACAAGAGCTAGCTAATAGTTCCCTGGATGGTATTCGCTCTCCCTAGAGCCATTTATATTTAGCATTATATGCAAATTGCCAGCGCTGCAATGATGGGAATAGGAAATGAGAAATCTGGATTTTGTTTCCCGCCCCCCCCTTTTTTTTTAAAGCAAAGTATAAACTGTAAATGCTTCTGTGGCAGGATTAGCCCTAACTGCGCTGTGTGTCAGGGCTGCGATAACGGGCAGAAGATTGGGCTTGAGAAAGATTATGCTGGAGCTATGGGTGGTGGTCAGGGATTTGGCTAGCGAATTTGCAGGCAAGACTCAGTATTTCCTTGAGTTTCTATTTTTGGAATTCCTTTTGTATGAAAAACCCAGGCTAATCCAAACTGGGTTTGTCTCCGGGCATGAATCATTGCAGTGGCAGATCCCCTGCTCATAAGAACGGCCATACTTGATCAGACCAAAGGTCCATCTAGCCCAGCATCCTGTCTTCCAACAAGAAAAGGAGGACTTGTGGCACCTTAGAGACTAACCAATTTGTTTGAGCACAAGCTTTCATGAGCTACAGCTCACTTCATCGGATGCATGCTGTAGCTCATGAAAGCTTATGCTCAAATAAATTGGTTAGTGTCTAAGGTGCCATAAGTCCTCCTTTTCTTTTTGCGAATACAGACTAACACGGCTGTTACTCTGAAACCTGTCTTCCAACAGTGGCCAGTGCCAGGTGCCCCAGAGGGAATGAACAGAACAGGTGATCATCAAGTGATCCATCCCCTGTTGCCCTTTCCCAGCTTCTGTCAAACAGAGGCTAGGGACACCATCGCTGTCCATCCCGGCTAATAGCCATTGCATTTATCCTCCATGAACTTAACTAGTTCCTTTTCGATTCCTGTAGCAGTATATCAAAGCTCACTAAGGAATTTTTAGCATGGAATAGCAGGGTCCGCATGGCCACTCAGTGCACTGTATATTCCCACCCCAGCTGATGGTGCACCAAGTCTCTGTGTAATCAAGCCCTGAGCTTCTCTGTGCCTCATCTGTAAAAACTGGAATAACAGCATTTCCCTCCTTCTTGCAGGTGTTGAACTTGTGAAGATAAATACATTAAAGATTGTGAGGTGGTCAGATACTGCAGTGATGGGCGGCCACATATGTACCCAAGATAGATCAGAATAGCTGGCCCCCAGCATTTAGAAATCATGAGTCAGGCCCCCCAAAAATCCATGAGGTTTTTTGGGGGGCTTGTGCGGTATTTGCCTTCTGATGTCAGAGCATCTGTGAGTGTTTTCAAGCATTTCTTCTCACTCATGCAACTTTCTGGTAACTTAAAAAAATTCTCAGTGATGACTGAATCTTTAAGAAAGCCACTCAATAGCATGAGATACAATTTAAAGAGTTGGAGACAATGGGGGGTACCATGAGCTTCCTTTTTAATTAGCTGTGCCTTTGTTTTCTGTGTGCTGCACTTTGAAATCTCTAGAGACAGGTTTCAGAGTAGCAGCCGTGTGAGTCTGGGTCTGCAAAAAAACCAGGAGTACTTGTGGCTTAATTAATTAGCCTCTTACAGTTGGTATGGCTACTTCCACCTTTTCATGTTCTCTGTATGTGTGTATATATGTATCTTTTTACTATATGTTCCATTCTATGCATCCGATGAAGTGGGATGCAGCCCACGAAAGCTTATGCTCAGATAAATTTGTTAGTCTCTAAGGTGCCATAAGTACTCCTGTACTTTTTAAAGAGAGACAGGCAGCCATTTGGTGTTGGTTTTAATGCCGATTTGTCATAATCAAGACCAATGCTCTGTGCTTTCTCCTGGAGACTTTCCCTTTGGTCTTGCTTGTTAGTTTTTTCATCAAAACTTATGTTTTTCACTGACAGTATGTGGGTTATTCTGTGTCTGGGAAGAATACAACCCTAGGAGTATACCCTAGTTAGCTACTAATTAAAGATGGGTTCAGACCTTTTTCTGAAGTCCTCACCCCTTGAACTTCAGCTGCTTGGATAGAATGCAACTCTGCTCCAAACTATCCTTGGTTTTGTGTCTGCTTTTACAAATCAGAACTCAGCCAAGACATTTGCCTAACTAGTCTCCTCAGACTGTTTCTGTCACTCGAACCCCTTACGATTGTTTCATGCTCCGTTTTGTATCTTTGTAACTGCCAAAATTGTCACAGGAGAACAGATTGTGAAAAGAGCCCAGGGTCAGACTTTCAAGGGCTCAGCACTCACAGAGGGGGGCAGGTTTTTAAAAGCGGTCAGCTCGGATTTAGGCACCTAAGGACAGGCCAGATTTTCCAAAGTGCTCAGCATCTGGTAACTCTCTTTGTGACACTTTATGTCCAAATTTTGAGCCTGCTCAAGCCTGGCCATGTATTTTGGTGCCCAACTGGGAGCTGAGGGGCTTTCTGGAAAACCTGCTCTATAGCACATCATGTGGAGAGTGGACAAATAACAGCTTTTCTGGTTGATGAGCAATTTCAAAAAGGAGGAAACGCCTCCCCCCCCAACCACCCCCAAAAAAACAACAAACAAACCATCAAGTGAAATGTTTCATTTGGACAAAATCACAGCGTTTTGTTTTGATTTGGACCAGTTTTATGTTTGTTCTTTTGCTGAAACGAAAGGACATTTTAAAGTAGTCGTTAAAAACAGAAAAATTGAAATGTGTGATTTTGAAAATGTCAAAACAAAACAGTCTGATGTGGCCAAATCCGAATTTTCGCCGGGGCAGGGGAGACACTGTGTGTGAAAAACTTAACCCAGTTCTAACCCTATGTACTATTTTCAATGGCCTCATTTCTCGGGCATCTCTGATCACCCTGAATTTTTCCCTCTCCCCCATTCCTTTTCTTTCTCTGTTGCTGTGTGTGTAGGGATAGAAAGAGTGCTGCTCTCTTTTCCCTTTGGAATTTATGCTCCTTTCACCAGCCACTTTGAAAAAATGTGTAGCGTTCCTGTAAAGATTATTTTACTTTTCAAACAATCTCAGATATGACCCATTCATGCGATCACAACCACAGCACTTCTACAAAAGGAGCAGCCTAGGGTGAGGGTTCCTAGGGGTACGGCAATCCACCCGAGGATGAGGATTCCTAGGGGTAGGGTACTTCGAGATAGGGTGAGGGTTCCCAGGGGTACGGCAATCCACCCGGGGCTTAGGGTTCCTATGGGCTTTTTTTCTGGTAAGGAAAGCAGGTGCTCCTTTTGGGAAAGCACTGTCCATGATGTATTGCATAAAGCTGGCCCTTACTTTTAGTTAGGATGATTGATATGGACCCACTTTTTTCTTCCTCTCACAAAGAAGTCTGCTTGTTACAATGCTAGGAAGGCTGTAAACAAATCCTTGACCTTTCCCATTGAACTCAAGGGCTAGTCAGTTTGATGGATCCCATATTTCCCAGCAGTACACAGGATGTTTTGAAAGGAAGACGAGTGATTTTTTTTGTGCCCACTCTGTTCCTGTATGTGCGGACTGCTTACCTGATATTACCTACTCAGGATATGGGCATCCTCTTACTTCCCTCTCCACAGCCCACAAAATTTGAGTCTCTTTCTGAAATGTTTCAGAGTAGCAGCCGTGTTAGTCTGTATCCACTGAACGCAGTCGATGAAGTGAGCTGTAGCTCACAAAAGCTTATGCTCAAATAAATTTGTTAGTCTCTAAGGTGCCACAGGAACTCCTTTTCTTCTTTCTGAAATGAATTTCATATTCACCATCCACCAATACAGAGAGAGGAAGCGGTTATTGCATGTCAGAGACTAGTTGTTGACACAGTAATTCTTTTTAGTACTGAAGAATACTGTTAGCGGTTGGAGGTAACTGCCAACTTTCATTTAAGACAGTGCTAAGAAACAGTGAAACTACCAGGGAGTGGAACCAGGGAGTTGATCTGATAGCGGCCTCCACCCCACGCACATGTCACCACCCAACACCAACGCAGCTGTAGCTGGAGAGGTTTTGATGGCGATTGTTTTGTGAAGATTGTTTTCAGTCTGTGAAAGAGAAGAGGGAACAGTAAAGCCAAGGACATCGTCGGAGCAGGAACTTGAAAAGCAGGCCTGAGAAAAGCCAAGAGAGAGAGCTTTTGGGTGAGTGCTGACTAGAAAAGGGACTTGTTTGATTCCTGCTGTGTTCACGGAAACAGGACTTAGTAAATAAAAACCATTGCGGCAAAGAACCACCTGACTTCATCATCAATTTCTCCTCCTTTTGGAACATCCTGCAAGAACTCAGATTTTTAGCTAGCTACTTGACTCAAAAGGGGTAACAGTATTTTTCATCTGTACACCTCAAAGCACTTCACAAAGGAAGGTCAGCGTCGCTATTGCTGTTTTATAGAGAGATGAAGCAACTTGTCCATCCGATGAAGTGAGCTGTAGCTCACAAAAGCTTAGGCTCAAATAAATTGGTTAGTCTCTAAGGTGCCACGAGTCCTCCTTTTCTTTTTGCGGATGCAGACTAACACGGCTGCTACTCTGAAATTTGTCCAAGGTCACTCAGCTGGTCACAGCCGAAAACAGCACCCAGGTCTCCTGACTACCAAAGTAGATGTAGTCACTGGCTCACGGCAGGTCATTCAGCATTCCAGCTGTGCAATAGGCTGGGTGGAGCAGAGCCACTGGCATAATAGGGAGAATCAGGATGAAAAAGTCTATGGTCCAGATCAACAAAAGTATTTAGGCTCTTACTGTCCATTGAAATCAATGAAAGTTAAGAGCCTAAATACCTCTTGTGGATCTAAGCCTATGTCATAAGCGAAGCTGAAGATGGATTGGAAATACTGGGCCTGATCTTTTGGAAGGCTTCAACGCGCAAAGCTTCAATTGAACTTAGTGGGAGCTATAGATGCTCAGCTCCTCAGAAAATGCAGCCCATTGTGCATTAAAAATGCGATAAACATAACATTTGATTCCTGGGTAAGTTAGGGGGCGAGGGGAGTCCTTCCTTCATGCCAAACGAATCCACCCACGAGTGCAGCTAATTCAGCAGCCACTGCCACTCAACTAGAGGAATAAAGCAAAGCCTGAAAATAGAGAGGCCTATCTGAGTTTGGAGAGAAGAGATATGTTGATCAGAATTTAATTCCTGAAAAAGAGGCAAACAACACAAGCAGGCTTACTGAAGCTCCCAATACTGAATGAACCCAGTGGCGGTGAAGGGGCAAAAGGGAAGGGTTTGAAGAGAAGACTTGGAGCCTAGAACTGGTTCTCTCTATTTTTTTTTATTATTATTTTTTTACACCACCCTGGCTTTAAAGTTGGTGCAAATTACCCTCGCACTGCCAGAGCGGGGTAAAGGCTCCAGATCCTGAGAGTTCTGGTATCTGTGTTTAAGTTCTTGAATGTTTATGCTTATCCTGCTATGCAGGTAATGGTAGAGAGTATTCAGCAAAGAAACACAGAGTTTCTCTCAAAGATACTCTGTAATAGACTATAATCTGTGGCTTAACCATCTCTCTGCACTGGGTCGGGTTGGCAGCATTGTGCATAGCTGTTTATGTGAGCATCGTGGCTGCTATTCACGACTGGTGAGGTGTTACTCAGGCTCCTTGCAGGCAGTGCTGCCAGGATACAGGTTTATGGAGCCACAGATAGCTCAGTGGTTTGAGCATTGGCCTGCTAAACCCAGGGTTGTGAGGTCAATCCTTGAGGGGGCCATTTAGGGATTTGGGGCAAAAATTGGGGATTGGTCCTGCTTTGAGCAGGGGGTTGGACTAGATGACCTCCTGAGGTCCCTTCCAATTCTGATATTCTATGGTGGGAAACAGGAACATGTTGAAATGCAAGCGGGATGCCTCGGGCTCCTTCTGTGCTGCTGACTGAATGGTGTGATATACAACCTGCTTCAGGCTGCCTGGCAGTTCTGGGATAATTTGATCCCTTCAGAAAAGGTTCCTTCCCTGTTTACCTGGGCACAGCGTAGATTATCCCATTCTCCTGCTTATCAGGAAGGCTCCAGGCTCTCTAATTTAATCTTGGCACAATGACATCTGAGACCCTTTCGTTGACCCAGTTCCCTCCACTGATGCTCCAATTCTGGATACATTAGGGCAGATCCTCAACTGGACAATCAGCTGGGTGAGCTGACCCATTGACTTCCATGGAGCTACATTGATTTCCATCAGTTGGTGATGTGGCCCATCTGGTTTGCACAGAGCCTCCTGAATGCACACAATCCGTTTTATTTTCTAAGTCAAGACCCACCCTGCAAAGAGACTTCAGAGCATAGGAGTTGTAGGCACTTCTCCAGCTCATTTAAAAATCTCCTTCCTTTTTTTCCCTTCTCGCCCATCCTATTTCTAAATTACTTTCACATAATTTATTTAATGCCTTTATACCATACATTCTTTACATAATTAAAGCATGTAACACGAGTAATCTACTTTCTCCAATTAATTATCTCTCTTATTCACAGCCATCTGCAACACAATCTTCCCTTTTAGCCTGGTTTCTCCTTCAGTCTTAAAGGTCAACTGCAATTATGAATGTGTTTCCATCCCACCGTATCAGGAAATTAATTAAAAACATAAAACAGCGTTAGTGAAATGTACTATTTTCCCCACATTGACTGTAGCAATTGCCCATTCCTTAGGCTGAATTTCTTTTGCCTGTAAGAAAGGAATTTCTTGGGCTAGAGAAAATGGTTCTCAGTAAACTTTGACCCAATTGGGATATTGATAGGCCTGAACCAAAACCCACTTTGAGAGATTCAGCTACTGGTCCAAATGCCCTGGCTGCTCTGTATTTCTAAGTGAGCCAAATCAACCTGGGGAAGGAGTTCAGATCCAGGCTTGAACTTTGCAGCTTGGGCCAAAATATGAGCATTGTAGTACTAAACTATTAAGACATATATTGAGGGACATTGTACTGGGAGCTGAGAACAGAGAAAGACAAGCTAGAGGGAAAAGAACGGTCTTGTGATTATTGCATTAGGCTGCGGAAAGGTCTGGGTTCTAGCCCAGTTCTGCCACGCACTCACTTTGTGACCTTGACAAAGTCACTTAGGCTGAGATTTGAAAAACACACACAAAACAGAAAACAGCCACAACAAGCTATGAGAATTAGGTGCCCAAATCCCACTGAAATTCAGTAGGAGTTGGGATTTAACTCCCTTAGGCTGCTTTGAAAACCTCAGCCTGAATCTGTTCATGCCCTAATTCCTTGGATATAAATGGTCAGATTTCCCAAAGGGTTCCACACACTGGGCCCTTAAAAACCTGCCCCTAAATATTACAATGGGAGCTGCTGCAATGGTAGGTTCTGAGCACGCATGGAAAAACTGGCCCTCAATCTCCAAGTTAACTTTTTACCAACTTTGAGTTGCAAATACTTTATATCAAGAAACATACATTAATAAAGCAGTAAAGGGAAATGCTACATGAAAACCAGAAAGGCCAAGATGTGGGAGAAGATTTTGCATTGAAATCAGTAGCTGGAAATGCCGTCCTGTCAAGATAATTAGTATGATGAGTAAGAATGACCTTTATAGTAGAGAACATAATTGCATTGTCATGGCCCATTATTTGACCTTCTATAGGACATCCTTCAGTACCGCTAATAAGTACCTGTGTGTGTGTGTGTTAGCAGCTGAGATGTTGGAGAATAAATGGTACCTAGAAACCAAGCAAAATATTAAACATATAAATATGCCTCTTGCTATAAAAAGATCCTTATTAAGATACGTCCGCCATCCATTGGAAACTGACTACCGTGGGACAGGGTTCATTCTCCTTCCCTATGCTCTGTAAAGACGTTTGTTTTAGGAGCACATTAAAATAAATGTCAAAAGACAGGGCAGCTGATTTCTCCCGCAGTCAAAAAGGCCCCTATCCTGCATGTTGTTCTATGCAGGTGGAAGTCATTGAGGCACTACAGTGTCACAAATCTCCACCCGCGCAGAGCAGCCTGCAAGATTCGCATTTTATGATGTCTCGTGTTTTCCCAGCTGGCATGGAATACTGTTTTCATGGGCTTTAATAATTTTTTTTAATTTTCCTGTAGCCATTAATTTTGGTGCTGTCCTTCTGCGATGCATGCAGCAAGCCTCCCTAACATCATTCATCCAGGCTTCCATAGCCTTTGGATCAGTATTTTAGTTATTTATAGATTCTACCGCCATTATGATGATCTAGTCTGACCTCCTGTATAACACAGAACCTCAAGCAGTAATTTCTGCCTTATGCCCGTAACTTCTGTTTGAACTACAGTATATTTTTTTAGAAAGCTATCCAATCTCCATTTAAAGACTTCGAGTGATGGAGAATTCCCAACATCTCTAGGTAAGTTGTTCCAGTGGTGGCCTGGAATACTTTAAAAAAAATAAATAAATAAAGAATAGTGCCTAATTTCTGGTCTGAATTTGTCTTACTTCAGCTTCCAACCATTGGCTCTTTTTTGGAGGGGGGGCGGGGGGGGCGGGGAGGCTTGATTGAAGAGACTTCTATTATCAGACATATGTTCATCACATAAAGAAAAGGAGTACTTGTGGCACCTTAGAGACTCAAGTACTCCTTTTCTTTTTGAGAATACAGACTAGCACGGCTGCTACTCTGAAACCGTTCATCATAGAGGTACTTATAAGCCATGGCAAAGTCACTTCTTAACACTGCCTGGGATAAATTAAATAGTTTGACCCTCTTAAGTCTCTCACTAGAAGTCATTAGTTACCCTCTCGGCCTCAGGGGTTTTTAAAGACACCGACTTGTCAGCTCTCTTTGACTTCAGTGGGTGCCAAGGGTGCACAATACCTTTGAAACCTCCGGTTCTATTCTGAGCTCATGCATTTCTGATTGACAGTGGTGTAACTCCGCCACAGACAGTGGAGTTGCACCAATGTCCGTGTGATGCAGAATCAAAATCAGGCTCAACGTCGGTGCAACGGGGTGGGAAGTTTACCTCTGATTTTGAACCACGACGAGAACAATTTCGTCAAAATAGTCACTTCTCAAATACTGCATTTATCCTGCAATGCATTATAACTTAATCCCCTACCCCACCCCTGCACTGGTGTTACTGCAGTAGAATGTGTTGTCGGTTCTAAAAATTGCCAAAAACTGATTGTCAGTCATAATCTGCTATTTTAAAGATCGTAGGCACCGACATTTGTGTGTGATGACTTGAAGGGCTGGAGAGGAGGAAATCATTACAGCAATTCTGCTGCATTGACTAGAGGTTAGTTAAATGCCTACCCCACCTGTTGTGTGGTTGTCTTGATTTTACTGAAGCAGTTTCCATCATTCAACTGTCTATTTCAGTAAATGTGTTTTATAATGAGTTGGTGACCCTGCTTGAGCTTAAAAGGCCTTTGTATCTTAGATGGCTACAGCTAAAGTGGCTGTTTATTTGCAACACATATTTTAGAGGTTAATAAGAGACAAATTGAGAGGAAGGCTGTTCTTATGGTTAAGACGCTGGAGTGGGACTTGGAAGATCTGGGTTCAATCTGTGGCTCTCCGGCACAGTTCCTGTGTGACCCTGGACAAGTCACAAAATCTCTCTGTGCCTTAGTTCCCCATCTGTAATATGAGGATAACAATCCTTCCTTTCTTCCACCATTTGTCTGTTTTATCTCAGAGCTGAGCGAAATTCAGAGTTTCCGATCTGTGGGAAACGCCAACATTCCAGCTTTGGAATGTTGACATTTTTCACGCAACAGAAATTTAAAAGCAATTACGGTCAGCAATTTATTGTTTGTTTCTTTTCAACTTTTTTGAGCACAACAAAACATTTAGATATTCCTGAAATCACAAGATGTCATTCTGCTTTGTTGAACTGGCTGAAAGGTTTCCTTCTGAGTCAGATCATCATAAGCCTCCTAATATTTTGAGGTCTATCTGACTCCAATGCACACACAAATGTAAATACAAATTTTTCATGCCAAAATTGTGCCTTTTCATACATTAAATATTCTCAGACCAGGATGGAGTTAATCTTTCCCTATTGGTGTTATCATCCTAGGTAATAGCTTTTATTGGACCAACTTCTGTTGGTGAGACGCAAGCTTTCGATCTTACACAAAGCTCTTCTTCAGGTCTTGAACTCTCTTCTTTCTTTCGGTATTCTTAAACTATAATGAGGAGAAGTTGTTATCATGAGTTGTGTCTGCATATATGCTGTGCTTTCAGTGTAGTGAAAAAAGTCGTTGGGAAGGTAATGGGGTCAGTTAGACGCCCAATTAATTATACAGGTATTCCAGCATCAGATTGTTTTTGTTTTGAGGCAGCAGTTATGATATGACCGTATGAATCTTTCAGCACTGTTTTTATCATCATTGTCTCAATTCCCCGCACCCCGCAAATGCATCAAAAGGGTTTTGTGGGTCAGTGAGACCCACAGAGTCATAGAATATCAGGGTTGGAAGGGACCTCAGGAGGTCATCTAGTCCAACCCCCTGCTCAAAGCAGGAACAACACCAACTAAATCATCCCAGCTTAGGCTTTGTGTGTCTTGCTGAATTTGGGGGCTGTGGTAGGAAGTACACACACTCCCATTTTACAGACGGGGAACTGACTCACAAAGATGAAGTGATTTTCTCAGGATAACATAGGAAATCCATGGTAGGGCTAGGAAGAGAACCTATCTCTCTTACATTATCTCTATCTCTTGCCTCATACATCAGTTCTTAGTACTGTTTCAGAGTAACAGCCGTGTTAGTCTGTATTCGCAAAAAGAAAAGGAGTACTTGTGGCACCTTAGAGACTAACCAATTTATCTGAGCATGAGCTTTCATGAGCTACAGCTCACTTCATCGGATGCGTACTGTGGAAACTGCAGAAGACATTATTATATACACAGACACCATGAAACAATACCTCCTCCCACCCCACTCTCCTGCTGGTAATATCTTATCTAAAGTGATCATCAAGTTGGGCCATTTCCAGCACAAATCCAGGTTTTCTCACCCTCCACCCCCCCCCCCCACACACACACACACACAAACTCACTCTCCTGCTGGTAATAGCTTATCCAAAGTGACCACTCTCTTTACAATGTGCATGATAATCAAGGTGGGCCATTTCCAGCACAAATACAGGTTTTCTCACCTCCCCACCCCCATACACACAAAGACTCACTCTCCTGCTGGCAATAGCTCATCCAAACTGACCACTCTCCCTACAATGTGCATGATAATCAAGGTGGGCCATTTCCAGCATAAATCCAAGTTTAACCAGAACGTCTGGGGGGGGGGGGTAGGAAAAAACAAGGGGAAATAGGCGACCTTGCATAATGACTTAGCCACTCCCAGTCTCTATTTAAGCCTAAATTAATAGTATCCAATTTGCAAATGAATTCCAATTCAGCAGTTTCTCGCTGGAGTCTGGATTTGAAGTTTTTTTGCTGTAAGATAGCGACCTTCATGTCTGTGATTGCGTGACCAGAGAGATTGAAGTGTTCTCCGACTGGTTTATGAATGTTATAATTCTTGACATCTGATTTGTGTCCATTTATTCTTTTACATAGAGACTGTCCAGTTTGATCAATGTACATGGCAGAGGGGCATTGCTGGCACATGATGGCATATATCACATTGGTGGATGTGCAGGTGAACGAGCCTCTGATAGTGTGGCTGATGTTGTTAGGCTCTGTGATGGTGTCCCCTGAATAGATATGTGGGCACAGTTGGCAACGGGCTTTGTTGCAAGGATAGGTTCCTGGGTTAGTGGTTCTGTTGTGTGGTATGTGGTTGTTGGTGAGTATTCGCTTCAGTTTGGTGGGCTGTCTGTAGGCAAGGACTGGCCTGTCTCCCAAGATTTGTGAGAGTGTTGGGTCATCCTTCAGGATAGGTTGTAGATCCTTAATAATGCGTTGGAGGGGTTTTAGTATGGGGCTGAAGGTGACGGCTAGTGGCGTTCTGTTATTTTCTTTGTTAGGCCTGTCCTGTAGTAGGTGACTTCTGGGAACTCTTCTGGCTCTATCAATCTGTTTCTTCACTTCCGCAGGTGGGTATTGTAGTTGTAAGAATGCTTGATAGAGATCTTGTAGGTGTTTGTCTCTGTCTGAGGGGTTGGAGCAAATGCGGTTGTATCGCAGAGCTTGGCTGTAGACGATGGATCGTGTGGTGTGGTCAGGGTGAAAGCTGGAGGCATGTAGGTAGGAATAGCGGTCAGTAGGTTTCTGGTATAGGGTGATGTTTATGTGACCATTGTTTATTAGCACTGTAGTGTCCAGGAAGTGGATCTCTTGTGTGGACTGGACCAGGCTGAGGGTGATGGTGGGATGGAAATTGTTGAAATCATGGTGGAATTCCTCAAGAGCTTCTTTTCCATGGGTCCAGATGATGAAGATGTCATCAATATAGCGCAAGTAGAGTAGGGGCGTTAGGGGACGAGAGCTGAGGAAGCGTTGTTCTAAGTCAGCCATAAAAATGTTGGCATACTGTGGGGCCATGTGGGTACCCATAGCAGTGCCGCTGATCTGAAGGTATACATTGTCCCCAAATGTAAAATAGTTATGGGTAAGGACAAAGTCACAAAGTTCAGCCACCAGGTTTGCCGTGACATTATCGGGGATAGTGTTCTTGACGGCTTGTAGTCCATCTTTGTGTGGAATGTTGGTGTAGAGGGCTTCTACATCCATAGTGGCCAGGATGGTGTTTTCAGGAAGATCACCGATGGATTGTAGTTTCCTCAGGAAGTCAGTGGTATCTCGAAGGTAGCTGGGAGTGCTGGTAGCGTAGGGCCTGAGGAGGGAGTCTGCATAGCCAGACAATCCTGCTGTCAGGGTGCCAATGCCTGAGATGATGGGGTGCCCAGGATTTCCAGGTTTATGGCTCTTGGGTAGTAGATAGAATATCCCAGGTCGGGGTTCCAGGGGTGTGTCTGTGCGGATTTGATCTTGTGCTTTTTCAGGAAGTTTCTTGAGCAAATGCTGTAGATGCTTTTGGTAACTCTCAGTGGGATCAGAGGGTAATGGCTTGTAGAAAGTGGTGTTGGAGAGCTGCCGAGCAGCCTCTTGTTCATATTCCGACCTATTCATGATTAGTACTGTCTCCCAGTCCCTGGTCTTAAGCAGATCATTTTTCCTCCTCCTCCTCCTCTAGACTGCAAGCCCTACAAGGCAGGGGTTGTCTCTTTTCCCTGTTTGTGTGGTGCCTAGTGCAATGCAGCCCAATCCCAGTTGGGGCCTTTGTGTACTATCGTAATATAAATATTTACAACTCATAATATTTAACCCAAATCTCCTATGTCCCAGTCCTAGGCTTAATACGACCATCTTTCCCCCTGACAAGGAAAAAAAACACAGGTGCTGAAGATATGACTCTTCTTTATTTTTTATTTTTTTTTAGCACCAGGTGGCCTGGGAAAGTCATGAATATTTTAACGGTAACTCTGGTTACATGGGCGCATTGGGAATTTCGGTTCCCCCGCCTTACATGGAACGCGAAAGCCTGCATTTAAAATGTATTCTAACAAATCCAACAGTTCTCCCTGTGCAATCAAAGATACTAATTATCAAGCCCATTTTCAGATAAAGTAGCATTTAATGGCAATTTGTTGGGATGGGAAATGAATCTGATTTCATTTCTATGGAGGATGCCCAGAGGCAGGTGGTTTAAGGTTTGAATATTCCAAGTAATGAGGCCCTGGGGGATAAACAGCAACAGTTTTAAGCACCCTCATTATGAGTCAGCAAATACACAGGGCCTGTCAGCTGAAAGAAGCCAATTCTGATGTACTTAGCATGTTTTGGCTTCTCGGCTGATCCAGTATCTGCATCTATGAGGTAAAAGAGGCAGTCTGGAATGCTCCCTCCTGACACTTGGTGATCTCCAGATGTCCTAGAGCATTGCCACCCTATCTTTCAGACTCCTGTCAATTACAGTGTGTATGCCATGTTAAGATCAGAATTACTATAGAGTGATACATGCCTTCCACTAAGTGCAATGTACTCGGTGCTTCATTGGAGAAGTCTCTGATGGAAATTTCAGTTTGTACAGTGGTTGCTGTTAAACTCTTTATGGCATCAAAGTATTTATACCCTTTCCTATGCTTACAATGCTTAGCATGGAGAATGATCTTGCACAAACTTTGTTAGTAGTAGTAGAGTTAATCTTATGGTAACATTACTTCAGAAGGTAAAGGAATACAAATGATGGACCAATTTGCATACCTTGGCAGTAACGTGCAAGTCAGTGGGGATGTCCAGAAGGAAATAATATCATGAATTGGCAAGGTGGCAGCTGCGCTCACCCTCTTAAATACGATTTGGCCATTGAAAGTCTACAGCTCAAAAAGCAAGCTAAAAATCTTCAATTCAAATGTTATTTCCATCTTCACAAATGGATGCAAAAGCTGGAAACCAAGAGATACGGGGAAACATGGAAATGCCTTTGAAAAATACAAGGTATTAAATGGGATGAATTTGTAACAAATGCCAAGATTTCTCAGAGCTCTCAATCTCTAAAGTTACCTTGAAAAGATGGAAACATCTGGGACATGTGTTAACAATGAAGCCAGAGCATCTGCCATGGCAGGCGTGCTGTTGGGCATCTGGAGGAGCATGCCGAACGGGTGACTGAAAGAATCCCTCCACTGAGCACTACTCAGAGTGGGAAAACTTAAGACTCAACAACATAGGGGACTTGTAAAGAACAGTCCAGGATAGACAGGGATGATGGAGCCTTGTTCCTGCCCTAAGAGACCTCAGAAGGCACAGGAAAGATTCAGATTATGGTAGCACCTGAGACCGCCAATCAAGGATCAGGGCCCCATTGTCTAAATGCTGTACAGACATAGAAGGCGCTCCCTTCACCTAGGAACCAGACAGGAGAGGTGGGCAAAACAGACGAGCAGGGCAGGGCCAGGTAGGAGGATGAGGTAACAAAATGAACAGCGCAGGGTTGCAAACACAGGGGTGACATGGTCAAAGCAGTGAGATCAGAAAATGATCTTTCCAGCAGCATTTTGAATGAATTATTTGATAAAACTATATTAGTATTATTTATAACCTGGACTGTTTTGTAAAAGGATTTCCATCATCATGACTGGAAGAATATCATTCTGACCCATTCTTCATGCTCAGAGTGTATATAATACCCTTGGTCTGTTTGCGTGACTCTTATTTAAGCCAGTGGGAATCGCGTGCCTGCTGATTAAAGTCAGTAAATAGCTGTAAGTTTGTAGCAATTGAACTGTGCAGGTCTTCCCCATGGAATGCTTTTCCTGGCAATCAACCGACATGTCTCCGAATTTCAAACATAATTCTTTCACAAGCTAGTGGTCAATACATCAGAAAATCCTACTTACAGCAAAAATAAAAATGGCACTTGGAAGATTCCATTATACAGAAAGTGCTGTAGAAATATGAACTGGTAACAGTAGTAAAGTATAAATATTCACAAGGATAGTCCCACTGCCATTGCAAAGATCAGATAAGCATTCTTCCTTATGTTCCACCACCTATTTGCTGTGATGGCCATGCCACCTATAAAATTTGATACAGTGACCTACAGTGAAAGGGTCCTATCCAGGGTCCTGTCTCAGTTGGATGATATTTAATCCTCTGCCTGAACTGGAGAAGTGAATGAAAACATCCACAGTTACATTACAGAGGCAAAGTAAGCTGTCATAGGATAAGAGGGAAGGTCCTCTCATGGATTGGTAACTGGTTAAAAGATAGGAAACCAAGTGTAGGCATAAATGGTCAGTTTTCAGAATGGTGAGAGGTAAATAGTGGTCTCCCCCAGGGGTCTGTACTGGGCCCAATCCTATTCAACATATTCATAAATGATCTGGAAAAAGGGGTAAACAATGATGTGGCAAAATTTGCAGATGATACCCCCCACCCCCCACCCCCCAAATAAAGGTCCATAAGAACGGCTATACTGGGTCAGACTAAAGGCCCATCTAGCCCAGCATCCTGTCTTCCGATAGTGGCCAATGCCAGGTATCCCAGAGGGAATGAACAGAACAGGTCATCATCAAGTGATCCATCCCCTGTTGCCCATTTCCAGCTTCTGGCAAACAGAGAGTGGGGAAACCATCCCTGCCCTTCCTGGCTAATAGCCATTGATGGACCTATCTTCCATGAATTTATCTTGTTCTTTTTTGAACCCTGTTATAGTCTTGGCCTTCACAACATTCTCTGGCAAGGAGTTGACTGTGCGTTGTGTGAAAAAATACTTCCTTTGTTTGTTTTAAACGTGCTGTCTACCAATTTCATTTGGTGACCCATAGTTCTTGTGTTATGAGGAGTAAATAATACTTCCTTATTTAATTTCTCCACACCAGTCATGATTTTATAGACCTCAATCATATCCCCCCTTTGTCATCTCTTTTCCAAGCTGGAAAGTCCCAGTCTTACTAATCTCTCCTCATATGGCAGCCTTTCCATACCCCAATCATTTTTGTTGCCCTTTCTTTTCTGAACCTTTTCCAATTCCAATATATCTTGTTTTCTGAGATGGGGCGACCACATCAGCACGCAGTATTCAAGATGTGGGCGTAACATGGATTTATACAGAGGCAACGTGATATTTTCTGTCTTATTATCTATGATTCCCAGCATTCTGTTTGCTTTTTTGACTGCCGCTGCCCATAGAGTGGCTTTTTCAGAGAGCTATCCGCAATGACTCCAAGATCTCTTTCTTGAGTGGTAACAGCTAATTTAGACCCCATCATTTTATATGTATAGTTGGGATTCTGTTTTCCCATCTGCACTACTTTGCATTTATCCACATTGAATTTCATCTGCCATTTTGTTGCGCGGTCGCCCAGTTTTCAGAGATCCTTTTGTAGCTCTTTGCGGTCTACCTGGGACTTAACTATCTTGAGTAGTTTTGTATCATCTGCAAATTTTGCCACCTCACTGTTTATCCCTTTTTCCAGATCATTTATGAATATGTTGGATAGGACTGAGCCCAGTACAGACCTCTGGGGGACACCACTACTTACCTCTCACCATTCTGAAAACTGACCGTTTATTCCGACCCTTTGTTTCCTATCTGTTAACCAGTTATTAGTCCATGAGAGGACCTTCCCTCTTATCCCATGACAGCTTAGTTTGCTTAAGAGCCTTTGATGAGGGACCTTGTCAAAGGCTTTCTGAAAATCTCAATACACTATATCCACTGGATCCCCATTGTCCACATGCTTGTTGACCCCCTTAGTTTCTCTGTTCCTTTGTTCTCCATCTGTAAAAGGGGGTGGGAGGGAGCGTTAATGCTCTCTTTCTCCTACCCTTTGTCTGTATTGCCTACTTAGGGCTTGCATAGGGAGTGCTATGATATGCTATACTGAGGTGTGAACTGTGCAGCACTGTAACGTGTTACGCCTGGAACTGCCCTGTGTGGACCCTGCTGGTGCAAACTAAAAGGTACCTAGTGGGTGTTAAGACTTGCTTCAAATGGGACGATGTTAATGTACAGTAGATACCCTTTGGTTCAGCACAGTGCGCTACAGTGCTCCGCAATTCACACCCCTGTGGAGCGCAGTGCAGCTTCGTGTAGACAAGCCCTTACACTGTAAGCTCTTTGAGGTAGGGACCATCTCTCGTTGCGTTTCTATGGCACCTAGCACAATGAGGTGGCACCTCTTATTGTAATAATAATATCATAATAAAGTTCCTAATTCCTGCTTCTATTTGGTATCTGTCTAATGGATTATAACTGTTACCATATTTATGAAAAAAAAAAACCAGTTGCCTCACATAAGTTTACCTTTATCCTACTGGATTTCTTATTTCCCTAGATTCCTTATTTCTCTGTTTACAGTGCAGATAGTTGTGGGGCTTGCTTTGTTTAAATCTGTTATCAAAGTAATTTGTACTCGTGAATCACATTAGAAAGGCATCCCTGTACAATCCAGAGGGCTCACTGAGACAACTAAAAGAGTAACATGCCGAACCTTTTAAAAAAAATCTCTAAAATGTCAACTAGCAAATACTGCAGAAAACCCACTTAGCCAAAGAGGAGATACCTTGAGGCAAAGTGGGATGGATGGAATTAGCACTCTTCCTTTAACTCCAGAAACGTGCATATAGTCATGCATAGAAAGATTCAGCTTGAAAATTACAATTCCGAGGAGAGTATACTGAAGGGACAGACACATCCTAGTGGGTATTGATTCAGCACTCAACATATTGCACTAACATATTTCCAGTCCCAGCAATAGCAACTGAGATCACGTCTGAGATTATGCAGGTTCACTTTGCCACTGAGAGTAGAAGGTGATTGCAATCTCATGCATGGTGTCGGTTGTGGCTACACAGAAGCCACTGTGTTGTGTGGCCACTAGGGGGCTTTAAAGTGAGGAATGGGTAGAATTTTCAAAAGCACTGACGTGATTTAAAAAGTTAAATCCCACTTTTTAAACCTCTTTAGGAGCCTAAATCTCCTTTGAAAATGGGATTTAACCTCCGAAATCATTTAAATGCTTTTGAAAGTTTTACTTCAAAGCTCTAGCAAATAAAGATTATTCAGCTCCTCTTTCTTACCCTCGTGTCCTGAGTCTCTGTGCATTGCCCCGGACATGATTTTGAACAAAAGCAAATATAGGTCCTTTAACGGTTTCCGATAAAGTTTCTAGCATCTCTGATGAAGGCTCTAAATTTCTCTGGAACTTGCAGAATTGAGCCAACTGTGATTTGACCAGAACTTGCGTAAGAGCCAGAATTATACAGAAGAAAGAATCAAGTGCTATGGTGATTCCTAAGAAGCCAATTAAGCCTTTCAAGTGAAGTTTTGTTCTGGACAGTAGCTCTAAAAGTGGCATAATGATGTTCCATGATTGTTGTCTGTTACCTTTCAATCGAGTGTGTTTGATTCAGAGTCAAAGGATTTTTCTTTTCTGGTCAAGATCTTGAGTTATTTTCTTCTGCCGCATCATTTTGCATGTTTAAAAACTGGAGAGAATTCAGAGAAGAGCTGCCAGAATGATTTGAGGTCTGAAATGAACGCCTTATAATCAGCCTTAAGGAACTAATTCTATTCAAAGAGAAGGTAAAGAGGCAATTTAATCCCAGTCTGTTTACACAGGGAAATGTTTTTGGATTCTAAAGGACTCTTCAGTCTATCGGACAAAGGCCTAACAAGACCTGATGGCTGGAGGATGAAGAAGGAGGAAAGAAAAACAAAATACCAAAAACGCAAAACATATTAGAAATAAGGTGCAAATTCTTAAGTGAAGGCAATCAACCTTTGGAACAATTTACCTAGCGATGCGGATTATCAATTGCTTGAAGGCTTTAAATCAAAACTGGATGTCTTTCTAAAAGAGAGACTCTATTTCAGCCCCAAGAGAGAAGAAAAAGATAGAAGTAGAGAACATAAACCTTCATGCTTCATGGCCTAAGCCAACCACTGACTGCCTTGGGTCAGAAGAAACATCTCCTGTGGCAGATCATTTCAGAATTGTCCATAAAGGGAAGTTTTGCACTTTCTTCTAAAGGCTCTGTATGAAGCAGGGTGGAGCACCAATCTGATTTGGTATGGCACATCCTTAGTTTCTAGTCCATTGCCTTCCTGGGGTTGCATGGTTGTAAGTGGCAGCAGAATTTGGCTCTCTGATTAGAACTTAGTAAGAATTATGTTGATAATGCAAGAGGCAGAATAGAATCCAGCTCATCCTAGAGCTGTGTGGGCTCTACAAGGCAAGCTGGAGTAAAACCCTATAATAGTCAATAAACTAAGCATGCGTCAGTCCGAAAAGACAGAGCAGAGCTGACGAGTACAAAGGTGCCACTTTTTGCTTAGCTGCTTTTCAAAGCTGAACTTCGCTTTAAATATTCTTGTTGTTGAGTATCTGGAAGATTAAGTGGACAGAACACTGGACTGAGACGGAGGAGACCTGGGTTCCATTCCATGTTCTGCCACTGGCTTGCTGGGAGACCTTGGATAAGTCGTTTCATCTCTCTGTTTCCCCATCTCTAAAATGGGATAATGCCTCTACTGATGAAAAGCACTATACATGAGTTATATGTCCTCTATGTTGTTTTTCTGATGTTGACTGATTTCAGACTGTGTTACTGGCAGTGCTGAAACGGAGTTTTATAACAGGCTTTCTTTGTAAACTTATTAAGGATGTCTAATTTACAGCAGTCCCTGGCTCTCCCTGCCATTAAGATTTGACGTGTATGTACCCACACCGGGTGCAGGTTTCTGTTTCTTAGATCACAAGCTGCCCACAAAGCCTCATTTCAAATTTCCCCCATTTTTTCCTCTTCAAACATTTTGTGCCTCTCAATGAATTGTATGTGCCATAAGTTACTGATCTGCTAAAAAAAAAAAAAAAATTAAACTCCCCCTTCAAAAAAAAAACCCCTCAACTGAGACTTTGGAAGAATGAAAATCATCTTAAGAAACAGGAAACCAGCGACAGCAAGTTGATGGACACTGACACACAACTACAGGTCTTTCTGCAGGTTCTGGAACATTAACCAATGCTCCGTTAAAGAAACATGCTGTTGCAGATTCTTTCCCAGCCTCTTGCTGCTGTCTGATTGTCACTTAGGAATCTACCATCAAAAGAAGTTCAGAATACCTACCTGTGAGGAGCAACCATGTTGTCTGGAATCCAGCAACGACCTCATGCCCAGCATTTCTGGTTATTCTACGTCACAGGTATATCTGTTCCCCCCATGCCATTCGCATGGTATTGGAGCAGCTCAATCTTCGACATATTTATCTTCACAATACTCCTGTGAAGTAGGGAAGTGCTTTTGTCTCCATTTTATAGATGGGGAAGGCTAAGGCTATATCTAAACTATGAACTGGGATGTGAATTCCTCCGCTTGTGTACGCACGTTTGCGCTAGCTCTCGTCAAGCTACCACGAGTACAAACAGCAGCCTGGCCGTGGCAGCGGAGGCATGACTGAGCCATGTTGAGTACGTACCCACTGGCTTTAGGCGGGTTTGTGTCTGGCACAGCTCAGCCCGTTCTCCATTGCCACTACCATTGCTACCATGGTTGCATGGCTGGTTGTACTAAGCTAAGGTGAACAACAGTACGGAGCTATATAAGGTTGGCACATGTATTAGCAGGAGTGTTGTAAGCAAGACACGAATAGTAATGCTTCCGCTCTGATTAGGCCTCAACTGGAGTATTGTGTCCAGCTCTGGGCACCACATTTCAGGAAAGATGTGGACAAATTGGGGAGAATCCAGAGAAGAGAAACCAAAATGATTAAAGGTCTCGAAAACATGACCTGTGAGGGAAGATTGAAAAAAAAAAAAAAAGGGTTTGTTTAGCGTGGAGAAGAGAAGACTGAGAGGGGACATGATAACCGTTTTCAAGTACATAAAAGGTTGTTACAAGGAGGAGGGAGAAAATTTGTTGTCCTTAACCTCTGAGGATAGGACAAGAAGCAATGGGCTTAAATTGCAGCAAGGGAGGTTCAGATTGGACATTAGGAAAAAATTCCTAACTGTCAGGGTGGTTAGGCACTGGAATAAATTGCCTACGGAGGTTGTAGAATCACCATTATTGGAGATTTTTAAGAGCAGGTTAGACAAACACCTGGTCTAGATAATACTTAGTCCTGCCATGAGTGCAGGGGACTGGACTAGATGACCTCTTGAGGTCCCTTCCAGTTCTCTGATTCTATAACTGGTTGGAAAACCATTCCCAGATGGCAATAATCAGTGGTTCACAGTTAAACTGGAAGGGCATATTGAGTGGGGTCCCACAGGGATCAGTTCTGGGTCCAGTTCTGATCAGTAACTTCATCAGTGATTTAGATAATGGCATAGAGAGTACACTTACAATGTTTATACCGAGCTGGGAGGTATTACAAGCGCCTTGAAGGTGCTTTGTCTTCAGTCAAGCTTCCACATCACCCCTGGAGTAGCCTGTCTGCTGTGTGGTCTCCTTCTTAGCTTCCTTTCCAGGAAGTAGGAACTCTGTCTTGTCTCCTTCCCCAACTGGGCTCAACCAGCTCCTTATGGAAATAAATCCTGCACTCCCCCAGCTGGGCTTTATTCTAATTAGGCCTGGCCCACCCTCCAGCAGCTTGCAGGCAGATTAATTGGCCTCTCGGGCTCATAGAAACCTTTTTCCAGCACCCTATGACACTGGGGCTATTATATCCCATCAGGTCTCTAAGTGTATGTCTACACTGCAAACAAAGACCTGAGGCAGAGTCACAGAGCCCGGGTCAACTGAAATAGCCATATAGACATTCCTGCTCAGGGTCTGAAACGAAACTACCTGTCAATAGGGGTTGTGCACCTGGACACAGAAGGATGGTTGGTGCTGTTGGCCAGTTGGGGAACGTTTTGTCAGTAGTCAGTGAAATTCTCATGCCCCTGACCTACGTAAACATGTGGAAGTTTCTGGCCCTTGGGAAGAAGCTTGCTCACACCTGTACTTTGCAGCCAACATTCATGTAACCATTTACCAGCACGTTAGAGGCAGCTCCGTGTAGCGGGTATTTTTATTTCATCTCTACTAGCCTACTTCTTTCTCAT
The DNA here is from genome assembly GCF_015237465.2 of Chelonia mydas. NCBI lineage: Eukaryota > Metazoa > Chordata > Testudines > Cheloniidae > Chelonia > Chelonia mydas. The sequence continues at coordinate 8,360,096 of NC_057859.1, read as the reverse complement.
CTGAAGGGCCTCTTTTTCTTTCCTCTCGCCCCCACCCCCTCTGGTTTAGAATTGACTCACGATAATAAATGTCTGAGTTCTGCAGAAGTGGCCCTCTCCTACATCTGCCATCAATAACAATTCAGATATACCAGCAGTCGGGAGCATGTGCTGGGGAGTGACAATGAATTGATGGTGTCTGGAAGAGCCAGACAGCTGGTGCAATCAGCTGGAAGGGAACGTTTTCTGAGTGGTTCAGTTACATTTCACCCTACACACACACCCCCCCCTCTCTCTCCATTCAGGGCTAGATCCTCAGCTGGTATGCATAGAAGCCAATGGAGCTCCCTCAGTGCACATAATCTAAACGCCACATAGATTCTACTTTCACTCATTGGGTCTGTTTCTCCTCTCTCTCACGCCAGTATAAATCAGGAGTGACTCCATTACTGGTCCCAGTTCTCCCCTCTCTCACGTCAGGAGTAAATCAGGAAAGACTCCCCCGAATTCAACAAAGTTACCCCAGGGGAAAAGTGATATAGGTCAGTGAAGAATCAGGGCTATGGGTTCCAGCGGGCTTGTGTAGGAGCAATTACATTTAGCCCATGAAGTAAGTACACCTAAAGAAGTTTGTCTTTCACACCAGCCCACAAATAACCTTAAAAATCCTCATGAGTACAGCTGTGTACTGTTATAAGCTTGTTCTCTACTTATCTGTTTGGTAGCTGAATTAATCAATGAAAGTAGAGCATTGGGGGAAGGGATTTGTAGGGGTTTTTTTGGTAATGGATCCCAAAGATTTGGATTATGAGTTAAATGTGGTTAAGTGGCAAATAACATAGATTCTTATCTGAAATATCCACATTTCTTGCCTCTAACTGTAAAGAAAACACAGTGGGAACTGACTTTCGCACGTCGTTTCATCAGCTCTGGTATGGGTACTGGCTGGAAATGGCACATGAAACGTAGATTTCACATTTCAGAAGTGTAAAACTGGAGACAGGCCCGAGCCCCAAAGTTCAGCTCTTGATTCAGCTGTGAATGCCAGAAATCAGGATAGTTGGAGCTAGGTTATAGGCAGTGCAGAGACAAGGGGACAGCTATGAAGCTTGGAGTCATCTGCACATCTGGAAACTCCCCAAGACTGAATTTTGGTGTTTTGGCCTTAGTTTGTCTCTACGTAAAAGCTTGGTTCTAGGCACAGGCAATGTTTTGGGAGAGGAAAGTTTTATTTCTTGAAGCAATTCTCCTGCCCTTAGGCTGTGTCTTTACTGCAGAGTTAGCTTGAGTTCTCTACACTGGAGTTAACTCCCCTTGTGTTAGCTTGCCTCAAATGAAAGCAGCCATGCTGCAAAATAACACTCAGGTAGCACAGAGCATTTGCATTTGCAGCACAGGGTAACTGCATGACTAGCTCAAGCATCAGGAGCACTCAAGCTACAACCCACCACCCTGGACGGGTCAGCTAGCTCAAATGTAAAGCACCACTTCACCTGAGCTAGCGATTTTTCTTTGTGGACAGTAATCCAGTTGGGGAAACACTCAACCTTTTACCTTTACACTGCAGTGAAGACAAGCCCTTAACACTCAAATCCTCTCTCTGTGTTTAGGTTGTTGCTATTATTATTTATTATTATGTGTATTGTGATAGCACTTAGATGCCCTGGTCAGGGATCAGGATTCCACCGTGCTAGGTGCTGTAGATGCAAATAAAAGATAGTCCCTGCCCCAGAGTAGAATATTTTTGTTGCAGTAGCAGCTAGGGAGCCCAGTCCTGTACCAGGACCCCAATGTTCAAGGTGTGTACAAACACAGAATAAAAAGATGGTCTTTGCCCCAAGGAGCTTTCAGTCTTTTTGTAAGAAGAGAAGCAATTGGTGGCTACAACAGGCAGCCAGGCTGAGCACAAGGCAATTGGGAGACAGTTCTGTGGAGTGTAATATGATAGAGGGAATACAGGGTTTGAACTGGAAAAATGTAAAGTGTTTGCAAAACACCATGACTCGCACAGGGGTTTGATGGTCTGAGCCAGCTCTCATCACTGTCAGTAGGAGTCTTTTCATTGAGTCCGATCAGGCCCAACGTCTTTCTGTCAGGGATTTATTTTTCTTTCCTAAATCGGCAGTGTCACAGTTCAGGGCAACTGCTGATGTATTCCCACTCCATGGTCCTTGAGAGGCATCCACTCTCGGCACTTGGATCCCCAGTTTTGCCTCTCTTGGGAGACCCGCGTCTCTCTCCCTTCTGACCGGGTATGTTCAGGCTGCACAGCAACCTGTCTAGACTGTGGATTCCCCAGCAAGTCAGACTGCCCAAGCCGGCCTACTTTATTTTTCTCCTCGGAGAGAGTAAGCAGTGTAATTGTCACACTTATGTTACCATGCAGCTCTTTCTAAGCAAACACATTTATTCTTAAGATAAAAGCACTGCAGAGAAAACATTAGAAACGATAAGAGAACCAACACATGTGAATGTGAATAAGCTTACCAGAGATGACCTACACGGGGGTTATAACTTAATAACGTCTTTTGCTCAGAACGAGACCCCTCCTGAATCTGTGAGGTGCTCCTTTGTGGCATTTGGGCCTTTTGATCCTGGAACCAGCTAATTTGTAGACAAAGGTCCCATCCCCAGGGCAAACTTCCAAAGATCAAGGCCAGAGGCGGGCATTTGCATTCCCCTCCTCCCAAGTATTTTCCAGGAAACCTAATTAACTAACAGTTCATTCATGTCTCAGTCCATTGCTTAAAAGAGTCCTCTGAAGCTCATAACACTTCCCAAGATTTACATTAGTTATGTATGTCTCCTAGACAACTTATGTACAATCCCACAATAACACACAAACTTTGCATTTTAATGCAATGAGCTCCTAAGATACTTTAACTTAAATCAGTAAGATTTAATTAATTCAGTAAGGTTTGTCCAGGATATTACAGAAAAATTGCCATCTCTGTCCTAGGCAGCATTAGGGTTTGCCTGCTTGGCAAGGTGACAGAACGGATTTCCCCATAGCCAGTTTGGAATAAGCCTGAGTTAGAAACACAGACCTTGATTCTCCACTGCTTTAGCAAGACTTTGCACTCACTTTGCATAGGTATAAATGAGGTGATGTATTATACTGGGGAATCAGACCCACGGTACACCTCCGAACACTTGATTATCCCTTAATCCTTTAACCTAATTTGCAGTCGCGTTTCATCTTGCTCATGTGCTGACAGCAGAGGGAGACAGGCTCAATATATATATATATATATTTTATATATATATATATATATTTTAAAACTTGGTTATCTCTTCTGCAATTGAAAGCCTTTCTACATTTCCAGCCGCATTTAAGACCTCAATAGAAAAGCAAAGGGATAAGAGGATTGCTTTTAATTTAAGCCTCTCTTTCCGAGAGAGATCAGCAGGGCCCTGTTCCCCTCTCGCATACACTGTTGTAAATCAGGAGTAACTCTGCTGGAGTCAGTGTAGCTTAAAAGTGGTGGGAGATGAGAATCTGGCCGATACCTTTTAATGAACACGACAGCGTAGGCTCTGGAAGGCCTTTGAACCCTTTCTCCTACAGTGTTTGAAGTCAGAGGAACCACTCGTGTGAGTGAGGACTGTTCACATCCGATTTTCAGGCTCTTACCATTTGTTTTTAACTATTAAAGGCCAAAGTCTCAGCTGGTGTTACTTGGCATCTCTCCATGGTCGCTCATGGAGCAACACTGATATACGCCAGTTGAGAATGTTGGCTCTTAGCTGGCAGCTCGAAAATACAGATGCTGATTCTCGTTTACACTGAGGGCCCCTCTGGCAGTATATCAGGGCCTTAACCTGTAACTTATCTCCAATTCAAGGTGCCAATATAGTTCCAGAGCACTGTAAAGTGGCCTTATTATAGGAGTATGTCTACACTATGGAGCAGGGTGGTGTGATTCCCAGGCCCTCTAGACACATTGACGCTAGCGCACTAAAAAGAGTAGCATAGCAGGGGAAGCACAGGCACTGGGTAAGTGCCCAGCCCAGCTCGCCCGCGGTGCCCTGGCTACACGACTATTCTTAGTTCAGTAGCTCTTATTGAGCTAACGCAAGTACGTCTACATGAGCTGGAAATTACCCCTGGCTCCACAGTGTAGACATACTGTAAGTGAGAATCAGGCATGACTCTGTCAACATAAAGGGGCCTTCATCTGTAATTGACTTCCAATGTAAGGCCCCTATCCACTGCCAGAGCGCTGTAAAGTGTCCTGAATGTAAATGAGAATCAGGCCTGTAGTCCACCACTTGCTATACCGACAAAATCAGCCATGTTTGTTTGTTCATGGGATGTTGATCTCTCCTGATCATTATGCTAAATTCACAACAACTTGGCAGAATCTTCCCTTTTTTTTTTTTCTTTGCTTCCCTGGATTTTAAAAAGAAAAGAAAGTTTGAATTATTTTGCCATTTTGTTGTTTCAATCTTACCACCAAATATTTACCGAAAGAAACCTCAGAAATCTGGTTCAACCTTCTCGGCTTCAGCAGCTAAATTAACGTCCTCATCTCTTTCCTCCCACGTGGAAGCTGTAGCCTTTCTAAAGCTACACAGGACCTCCCATACTGATTAGATCCATGGTCCATCAAGCCCAGTGTCCTGTCTCTGAAAGTGGCCACCATTAGCTGCTTCAGACGAACTATTTAGTCAGATCTTTGTATTCTATAACTGCCTAGAGGACTTTTCTTCCTGACCCCCATTTATTAGAGGTTTGCTTATGCCTTGCAGCATGAAGGTTAATATTCCTTCCAGAGCTCTTGGGTATTAGTTTCTTTTTCTTTTCTTTTTTAACCCTTACTGTTATAAGTCTGGATGTCCTTGTTAAATTCCAATTCTTTTCTGAATCCTGCTGAGCTCTTGGCTTCAATTATACCTTGTAGCAGCAAGTCCCAGAAGATAATTGTGTTGTGTGAGAAAAATAACTTCTTCCCTGAATTTTAAAATATGCTGCCTAACAGTAGTTGAATTGAATGGCCCTTTGTTCTAGCATTATGAGAGAGTCTGAATAGAAATTCTTGATCAACAACCTCATTATTTTATCATTCAGTCTCATTTGTCTCATCTCAAAGATATAGTTCTAATGTTTTCAGTATCTATCATGTGGCTGTGTAGAAATACAGAAATAAATCACCCTATGGAATTTAATAAAAAATTGTGCCCCCGCTACATAGTTCTATAGGATGGTTCAGGTCACCATTTTCTCTTTCTTTTTAGTTCAATTTCTGTAGAAGCCTATTGGCTTTCATCCCTATTCAATTCTATAAGACTTTTCCACCGGAGACACCCCTGAGGATTATTTTGATAAGGGTAAGAGATTGTTTTGCTATGTAATGTATCTTCTTCAGCTAGGCTGCTTCCAGGCTAGCTTCCTTGTAAGTGTCTGTGAGAAGTTTATTGCCTTTCTGAATTCCTCAGCCGTCGCTCCCACTCTAAAAAATTCTGATGAGATCTCTCTCTTTGAATTTAAGAATACAAGACTCCATCTGAAGTGTAAATATTTTATACCTGAGGACTCAACTTTCTGATAAATTAGCACATTTTCAAGTCCTCTAGAACCTTTCAGAGCAGGTTGATAAAATGTTTCCAGCTAGCATTAGGCACTTGGGTTTCGCTTGCCCGGCATGGTCAAACTGCTGCTGAAACATGCATGGGCCCCAGTAGCAATTGGCTTTATTTTGGGCCTATGAATGGTGCCTTTAGGGGCCATGTGGGTCCCTTTGAGGGGAGATTCTCACGTTAGGGACAGGAAGCACTGCATATTGACAAGGCAGAGGTTGCCTGGCATTTTTTGCTGCTGGGGGGCTGTGTAGTTTGCCCACTCCCATTTGGAAGAAGTAGCAAAGGGTGCGCAAGGCAAAAATTAGCTCTGTCCTCACTGTCTCCCCTAAGCCTTGGCAGATGGCTTTTCTGCTAAGGATTCCCAGGCCAGCCCTAGCCACCGACTTGACGGTGGTGTACAGTACAAAGGGAGCAAGTTGGTCCTGCTGCAGGATGCAGCAATGTCACCATCCCTTACTCCTCTGCCCGCGCTCTCCCTGCCTAGCATTTCCCACCCATTGGGTCATGGGAGAGTGAGGTCATGGAGACAGCACGTCCCCAGTTCCCTCTCCCCCCCTGGGATTGTATGGTATTAAAAAGGGCCCTGAGAAAATGAGCACGGACACAATTCAACATGGATAACCCAGGCCCACACCCAGTGATCACAGCACAGAGAGAGTGCTGCTCTGACTAGACTGGACTGTTCGAATGAATGGAACATCAGGACATAATGGGCCTATCTGGCAGGCCTCAACCAGCCATATGCTGTGTGCATCTGCTGCATAGCACTATTGCCAAAGCACGTAATTTACTGCACTAGAGGAAACTTGTCAGTGATTAGGGCTGGCTGAATGTGCGCACTCATATATTAAGGTTAAAAGCACAATGGGAAAGACACCATATAGGACAGGGTTGTAAGGGAAAGGCCTGGATAATTCCTTCCTTCCTTTGTCTCCGTAATGCTCCATTATTCTGTGAAGGGCAGGGTTTGCACGCGGTAGATCCCAACCCACAAGCCCTCTGGATTTTATCACTTTCACTGGAGGCTGAGGTTATCCACATGGAAGCTTTGTGCCTCCGTATCGTCCCAAGATCTTCACAAGAAGGTTGAGGGGTCCATGCACAAAGGGGACCATTCATAGATGGATTGGGTGGGGCGGTGATTTGGGTCACGGTTTTGTTTGAGGAAGGATACGAAGGAAGGATGGGGCAGTGGTTTGGGTGCTAGCCTGGGACTTGGGAGATGCAAGCTCAGCTCCATCCTCTGCCACAGACTTCCTACATGGTCTTGAGCAAATCACTGGATCTCTCTGCACCTCAGTTTTCCATGTGTAACTCTCTCTTGACACTGTAATCTGATTAGGGCAGGCATTTTCTCTTGTATTAGTACTTGACCTAGCACAACAGGACCCCAATCTCATTTGGAATCTCTACACACTACTGAAGGGTTCATGCAGGGTTCATGCACCGGGAAACATTCAGGGCACACCCTGAGTGTTGTGTAGGAGCAGTGCACACACTGCTCCTTCCAAGAACATGGACCATGGGAAGTCGCCCAGAGGACATGAACCGTGAAAAGCTTCCTTGAACTGGGCTCAAGGCCTAAAAGCAAAAACTGTAGTAAATAAAAGCTAATAAATAAAAATATTAATCAAAGTCATATTATTTCCTTTATTGTTTCCTTTTGCGGTTAAAGTATGTAATGCGCAAAAAAAGAAAAAGAAAAAAGGGTAAAAAGCTGACAGGGGGCAGCCCGTCAGCAGACCAGCCTGCTTGCTTGCTTAAAGCCTTGTGCTGTCTTGTATTTAAACCGCAACACACTACCATGATACAAATATATAACAGTAATCTGGAGAGTCAACTAATGGATCCAATCCAATAACCAGTTTCTTCAATATGACCTTTAACAGTTGTTCCCCATTAGAGCAGCCATGTTCTTTTTATTTCCTACTTCCCTGGTGGTGAATCCTGCCCTGCATCCCAATGTGGCCTTACTGAAATGGGAAATAAAAGGTTGACCTGGAAATAAAGTACTGGAAACAGCAATATATTCCCAAAAGATCACGTCTACCTCCTTTCAGACATAGAATATATGGCCAGTGCCATGACAGCCTCTTCCCACATACTTGACCCTTTATCCCTTGGTAGCCTGCAATATGTCTGCATATCTGGCATTTTTATTAGGGCACCCAGCAATAATCTTGCGCGACGTAATGTAATTAGGACAAATTTGAATAGAACGTGTTAGAGGAAGAATCATTATTTCTCAGAAATACCGTTTTAAAAAATCCTATTTTGCACAATGTTCTCTTCCAAAGTACCATGCTAGCTCACTTTGGCATGCTGGAGATTAATTGGCTTTGATTGTCTAGTCTAGGAACTCCAATACATCGACATGCTTCTGAGAACTTGTTAAAAATACTGGGGAGGAACATTAACATTCAGACACTTTTATTCAAAGCGCTGTACCTAATTTAGATTAGATTAGGGATTTAGTCTCCCTGGAAAGATCCAAGGATTTTGATCCCATTATTAAAGATAACTAAACAATAGTCTGACACAACATATGTCAGGGTCTTCCATAAAGTGCTTGGTTTTATCGAGCAAGATAATCTTGCTCCTTCATTAGGTTATGTGGCTATCAACGTCTGATGCCCGATGGATGAACATTTACCGTCGAAAAGAACAAATATGAATGCTCTGGAAAAAGAACATTTGAGCAGCAATTGCTTTTAGTGGCTTATCTAAATTGATGGCACCAAAGCTTTTCCTTTTTTGAAATCAGGCTAAAGAGCTAAGCCAATGAACTGATAGCCTGGGTTGATGTAAAATTGATTCCATTCCTTTGGAAAAATAAATGGCTTTCACAAGAATGAGAGGAAATAATTTAACAGAACAAATTAACAGCAAAGAAAATTCCATCCCCTCCCCACCAGCCAAAGTAGCTACTTAATTGAATGGACTCGGTCTAAAACTATCTGTATGCCTTCCAGAATATGCATCATTTGAAAAAGAGAGGAAGATTGAAAGGTGAACTGTAAAAAGTTAAAGAAAAGTTGGCTGAGTGCATAAAGGAGGTCAGAAGTTGCGTGGGATAGCAATTGGGTATTTTCCTCTTCCCCTGCTTTATGAATTTGAAATTCTGCCGAGGAAAACTCTATGGCCCTGTCTAAAGAAGGGAAAAATCTAGGAGGCATCATGGAGAACTAGACTGCACACTAGAAAAGTAGAAGGCAGATTTATAAAGCTATGTAGGTGTCTAAGATGCAGATAGGCACCTAATGGGATTTTTGTAAGCGCCTAAGCAAGTTATATTTCCATGGAAGTTTGGCACTTAGTAGGAGCTTTTGCAATCCCACCAGATGACTAGCTGCATCTGTAAGCCCTAAATATCTTTGTAAATAAAGAGCCCTGGTTTCTAGCCCTGGCTTTAGTCCATGCGTGGCACGTGAACCGCCGGCTGGGGGAGGCTAACCCCCAGCCCCGCCCTTGCCAGAGCCCCCACCACCATGGCAGCCACTGGCCCAGTCCTGCTCCAGGCTAGCGCCCAGCCCCAAAGGAGCACCGGAAGGGTGGGCGGCGCGCGGCTCCAGCCTGCCCAGCCAGAGAGCTGGAGCACTGGGGGCTGGAGGACTGGAGTGGCACGCAGTGGGCGGGGCCACGCCTGGCTGTTTGGGGAGGCACAGCCTCCCCCAACCTATGCCACCTGCTGCCCATGTTTTAGTCATTTCTCTCTCGCTTTTCCTTCTCACACTTTGGCTATAGAGGTTGTAAGCTCTTCAGGACAGGGACTGTTGCTCTGTGTTTTGTATGATACCGAGTGCAATGGGGCCCCTATGTCAGTGGCTCTGGGTGCTACTGTCATATATAATCAAAAGTGTCTGCGGAGGGGGGAGATAAATGTTAGCAAATTTGCATTGATGCAAATACATCAATATAGTTACACTGCACAAGCACTGTGCCAAGCCAGGCTTCCCTTTGTGCCGTTGACTTTGGTACGTTCCTGGAGTAGGCCACATTGGTGTAATCCTTGCTTTGTGCCAATGGAGTGCACCTCTATTCAGGGGTTTTCACTGGCGTGAGTACAAGAGTTATGTAAGTGCCGATGTCCTTAACATAGACAGGGCCTGCAATTCTCCTAACTCTGTCCCCTCCCTGCAACCAGAGGAACAATCCTGTTTAACGATAACCTTTTGCATATCAACCACTTGGGGACTTTTTCTCTGAATCCTGTTTAAACATGAGCTAGTTAGAAGAACGGAATCACAAAGAAGTTTTAAAACAAAATCAAGACTGATTAGTTATTGGGTGAATATATACCTTTCCCAATGCTAAGTCACAATTTTAAAAAATCTTTCTCTCTCACCTTTTTTCGTGCCCATCACCATGTAAAATAGAACACCATCTGCTTGAATCTTAGCCCCAGGCTCTGACCACTATTTCTGGAGATGCTTTCACACCCAGCACGGAAATGTAGCTACCTCTGCGGTAGAACGACTCAGACAGGACATGGAAAATGAAACGGTAGGCGGAATTTAGGTAGGAAGGATGTAGCTGCCTGAGGTGTAATTGTGCCAGGGCCCTGGGGTTCAGACTTAAGGTGAGAGAAATACTGACCTAACCCCCCATGTTTGCAGACAGCGCTTTGTTAGCAGGAGCGCTCTCGGGGAGGTGGATTAGCTAAGCTGACGGGAGAGCTCTCTCGCATCGGTTTAGAGAGGTTTCATTCAAGTGGTACAGCGGCGGAGCTGCACCAGTGTAGCATTTTAAGTGTAGACCTGCCCTTAATGTTCATGTAGGCAAGCCTTTAGATTTATAGATTTTGAAGGCAGGAACCATATTTTTCTTCTGTGTACATACAGCACCCAACACAAAGAAGCCCTGATCCAGGGTCACAGCGAAGTAATAATGTCACCCGAGAATGTCGTGTTATGGTGGAAAACCATAAAACCATAAAGAGGGAGGTTTTGCCATGTTTCCTAAAGAGTAAAGGAGCAGATCCTCATTTGATTAACATCACTTCAGTGGCAATTGCACAAGCTGAAGATCTGACCCAAAGGATGTATTTTTAGACAGCCAGGTAGAGCTCAGATCCTGCCACCATTTGAATGATGACCGGACAACGAAACCCGGGGAGAACCTTTGGATTGATAAGAGTTTGTGTTGAAATGTGAAAGACTTTCATGAGATTTCTGGGTATCCATGTTCTCCAGGTCCACTGGAAGTAGGACGAGAAGTCATGAAATTAATCTGCAGCAAGAGAGATTTATGTAGGAAAAACTTTCTAACTCTAAGGGTGGTTAAGTACCGGAACAGGTTTCCAAGGGAGATTGTGAAATCCCCATCATTGAAGGATTTTAAGAACAGGTTGGACAAACACCTGTCAGGGATGGCCTATTTTAACTTGGGCCTGCCTCAGTGTGGGAGCTGGACTTAATGATTTTTCGACGTTCCTTCCAGCCCTACATTTCTATGATTTTATGATCATTGTCCTGCCCAAAGAGGTTAAAATAAATCTTCATCTGCACTGGCTCAGTTTCCTCTGCTGAGTTTTTTGACCATCAGTGACTGGGCTCTCTCCTATTTCAGAACCGGTCAGGGTTTTAAATGCCATCTATCATTCACATGGGAGCACTGGAATCCCTTTACTGTTTTTTGCTGTTTGGTTGTTTTAAAGCACACTGATAAACAGTGTGATTCTCTCTGTGTGTCATGTTTTCATTAACTGCCTGTCACAATTATTAGTAACATTTCATTCTCCAAAATGCTTTACAAAAGAAGATCAATATTATTGCCCCTGGAAAAAGCACAGCAAGGGGAAATGACTTGCCCAGGATCACAGAACAGGTCAGTGGCAAAATCAGGACTAATAAACAGATCTAGGCCATGCTGGGTATATACAGCACCTCCAACAGTGGTCCCTGATCTGACTTGGGCCTTACTCTCATACAAATAATAATACATTGGGGAATGGATTCCTTCCTGCCCCCTGCAAATGGTTGGGTCACTCGTTGAAGCATGTGGGTGGAGTACCCTTACGGTTTCAAGTATCATTAGCCGTGCTGTTAGTCCTAAATGTTCCCACACATTGGTTCCTCACAGACCATAACTTTGAAGTTTCTTAGAGGTCACACGATATCAATGTAAAGGCTGCATCTACCTCAGCCCTATAGAAGTAGCGCACACAGATCCAAAGTAATATATCCGTGACGGTAAAGAGAGAAGCTAGTATAACCATTCTCTGGCACATCTTTAATTGAGTGTCTGCTGTTGAAGTGGCACTGCTTAGTTTGATGATGTACTCTGAATATGGAGCAAAGTTCCCTACGTTATCTTCTCATCTGCGTCCCTGTTCGTTCTCTGCCGAAGACCCTTAATCTGATACTTGTGTGAGGATGTCTCTGGCTGGATTAAAATCATGAAATATATATTTTATCTCTCAAAGATCTGCACAACCTAGCCGAAAACAAATGAGATAAAAAATGGATGTTGACACTTTTTTTTAGGGGAGGGGAAGAGGGGAATGGGAAGAATGTTTGCCAGCATCTGCAGATGGCCCTTCTGATGCCATGTTATGCTTTTTCACGTGGTCTTTGTTGAACAGATCTCCACTGATATTAGCAAACTATCAGTCAAGGAGCTATAGCTCCTGTGACATTGCTTGAAATGTGACGTGACCACCATGGCTTTGGAAATAAGGCACGATTTTAGAGTTTGCCACCACCTCCCCCCCGCCACCCCCGTCTTGATTTTTCTCCTCTGTTGACTACGTTCCAACAAAGTAAATACGCTTGGTTCTAGATGGCAAGTGGAATCTTTCATGACTGTTCTCTCCTTGACTGGTGTCATTTATAAGAAACCCTCATAAATTGGGAAGGGAGAAAGGGAAAACAAAAGATCCTGCATGCTTTCTCACACACGCGCACGCTATTTTTATTCCACACGCAGCGGCTTGTGAAAGAGCGAGACAGACAGCTCAGGAGTCTGAAATCCTCTGTCGGGTACAGCATAGGCAGTGGTAATGTGACCTTCCCCCACATCATGCTGTCTGTCTCATAGGCAAGCCTCTGGGTAACAGGCAGAATAGTGCCCTTAATAGGGTGCTGGGCTCAGGACGCAGTTGACATGGGTTCTCTGCCAATCTCTGCTAAACACTCCCTGTTTTTCCTAACACCGATATATATCAAAGTCGCTTCCATCCATGTACTCTGATGTCTTCTCTATTATTATTATTTTATTTTATTTTGTTTATATAATGGTAGTGCCTAGAGCTCTCAGCTGAACTTGGGACACCTTTCAACCAACCCGGTCTGGCATCTCAAAACAGCCTTAAAAGCTGGCTTACCTGGGCATTGAAAGATTCCTTCTTCATGGGGGAATCCTCAAGTGACGTACAGGCACTTTATTAGCTCCTACACCGGCACCTTCCCAGCTGCTGGAAGGAACGGGGGCACGGCTGTGGGAAAGAGGGCATGGCCTGGACGTCCTTGCACCCTGGTGATACATGGCCATTGGAATGACCCTGCAGAATGTTGGAAGCCAAAGTTAATTAAAATAACCTTCAGGGGGCTTTAATTTATGGTCGGTCCTGGTGTGGTGGCCAGACAGTTCCAAGATTGGCGGCCCTGCAAAGGGCAGTTTCATACCCTGCGTTCTCAGCTGAGCTTGAGTGCTCCTCTTCTGAAGATTTGGCCCTGACGTTCTCTTGAGCTCACCGGCATGATTTGACTTTAAGCTGCTTTTATATTTTTAAGCATCTGGGCTGTGATTTTCCTTTTATACTTTCAAGGGTTGTTCTTCTCTATGTAGTCAGTTAAGTGGTGGTTCAGTCTATCCCCCAATGCCATTGTCTGCCTTGGGATTCCCCAGTGCACAGATTGCCTGTGGGCATTTTCCAAGTGACGGTCATGAGCTTCTTAGCATGCTCTGCTGTCATTGCGAGCGATTGTGGCTGCGAGTTAAAAGCACAGCTTAGAAGGGACACCTGGGGTTTTATTTTTTTATACAATGCAACACAACTCTATTTTGTCTAATAATCTTCTGTCTAGTACTCTTCCCGCAGTCTTTGCTCCAAAATGCTTTTACAAGGACAGATAATACAGCAACAGAGTTAAAATAATAACAGCTGAGGAAGAGACAGGAAGAAAAGAAAGTGCTTTTGATGACATTTAAAACAAGCTGGGTAATTGATGAGGTGGACAGAAGCCGCAAGGCTGTTTTAGACCGAAGATGCTATGAGGGAGAAGGTATTCTTGCCATGAGTGGAAAGGGGAGAGATGCTGGGATATAAGGGAACTGAAGTGACTTGCCTGAGTTCACACAACAAATGCACAACAGAATTGTGACTGGAGCCCAGATCTAAAAAGGAGGTTCTTGGGTGTAATACACTGGACTGTGACTCAGGAGATCCGGGCTCAGTTCTTAGTCCTGTGACTGACTCCCTGTATAACTCTGGATAGGGCCAGATCCTGAGTTGGTGTAAATTGGCCTAGCTCCCTGGTCTGACATCTCTCTGTAAAAGAGAGATGGTAATCCCTTTTTACATCCTTTCTCTTATCTATTTAGATTGCGAGCTCCTTGGGGAAGGGACCATCTCTTTACTCTGGTGATAGGATCATGTGTAGACACACCCACGCTAGCTAGATCAAAGCTAGTTCAGGTGTGTCTGCACATGCTGCAACTACACCTTCCAGTTGGATTGCATATATACCCCATGTGTCTGATCTTGGTTGGGGGCCTGTAGGCGCTGCTGTCATAGAATATCAGGGTTGGAAGGGACCTCAGGAGGTCATCTAGTCCCACCCCCTGCTCAAAGCAGGACCAATCCCCAATTTTTGCCCCACATCCCTAAATGGCCCCCTCAAGGATTGAACTCACAACCCTGGGGTTAGCAGGCCAATGCTCAAACCACTGAGCTATCCCGCCCACATGTCATATTTAAAAAGAGAGAGAGAGAGAGCGCGCTCTCCTGAGTTCCAGTCCGCTGGTAGATATTTCTCGACAGCAGCATCACACAGGAGGGCAAAGCCAACGTCAAACGGCTTTATTTTTCCCAAGTGTGTCCAATTTTGTTTTTAAAATCGGCCATTTTGTCCCTTACTTCAAGACTTTTTCTCCCCCCTCTAACTAAATCACGTTGGACATTTCACACTGTACACATTGACGCTAAAATATCAAATGGCTTCTTCTTAGGCGCCTCTAGGAGTTGCTTTTGTTTAATGGATTAACTATGATAGAGACTGTACTCCCACAGTTTTTAAAATATACTTTAAGTATATTACATACTTTTAAAGCTATAAATAAGATTTACACATAACCCATGGGGATTTGCCATTAAAACTTCATAAATCACATTGTACATTATCCTTTTTAATCCTCGGCCTTGCAGTGTTCGTCACAGGAAAATATATTTAACCCTGTACAAAATTCATGATAAGCGCATATAAAGAATATTAATTCGAGCTTTTATGTGCTCTGCATTTTCATAGGCTAATGCATTCTTTTCCCAGGCAATTATTTGGTATGTTAGCGGTTATCCCTCCTGCCCATTTTATTAGCTGAAAGCCAAGGTCCTCGGTACAGAACAGGTCCATTTCAGGCAACGACAATGTAAGCTTTTCTGTAATTACTCCAACCCTCACCTGAAGGGATCCTTATTATTAGGAGCTAGGAGTGTAGTTTTAAATTCATTGGCCCATTTACTCTGTCCCAGAGTTCGTATTCCCCGTTCCTGCAGCAAGAATGGCGGGACTCTTCTAAGTTAACTTCTCTCTGAGGGTCATTACACTGGTTCAACTAGGTGAGTAGAGTGTGTTCAGACCATTGACCTCTCTGTCCCTTGCCCACTCCTTCCATGGAGACCACTTAATCCTCTTTGACGGCCACTTTATGTTGCAGGAGGGGCATGAAGAGACTATATAATATGGCAGAATCTGGATCCTTGAATCTTTTAGGTGAAAAGTTCCATTGTCCCCTTTAGATTTTGGAGGATTTAATTTGTGTGGTATGTGTTCCTTTCAACATGAATCTCATTATTTTGCAGTTTCTTCCAGGGTCTGTTGCATTCATGATGTTGAAATTATGTGTGTGTGTGTGTGTGTGTGTGTGTGTACAAAGATCAAATCAGACTTGAAGTGGGCTGTAGCCCACGAAAGCTTATGCTCAAATAAATTTGTTAGTTTCTAAGGTGCCACAAGTACTCCTGTTCTTTTTGCAGATACAGACTGACATGGCTGCTACTCTGAAACATTTACATGGTTAATTTTGACCTTAAATCTGTATGTGCTCCTTTAGATAAGGGGTCATTAGGATGCAGCTGTCATGTGGAGTACCTTTTGGACTCATAGTATATTTTTGGTTTTGGCTGAAAGCAAAGTAAGAAACATATTAACATATATATCTCTATATAGAGAATTTATGCCCATTTCACCATTGTAAAACTAGAATTGCCTTGGCCACGATACCAGTTTTGTCCTAGAGAGTGAAAGCAAAGAAATCAGATTCAGATGCTGCTAGAGGGCTGTTTTTAATCCCTATAATTATACGGACACTAAGCAGTTGTCTCCTGTTTTTGTCTCCTCAGCAGCTCAGCCATCTTGTTTTGTCATAAAACAAACAGTGTAAAGATAATGATCAAGCATCTTGACCTGACTAGGGTGCACAATGAAATGGAACGACTTGTCTTCACTTTTAAAGCCCTTTGCCACTTGGTCCCGCCCTGCCTATCCTCTCTAATGTACTAGCTCGCCATCGACTCCAGTCCCCGCTCCACCCACAGTTCCAGCCTTGATCATCATCAGTCCAATTTCCCCCTCAAATCTGCAAAGCCATTACATGATCCCTCTTCAAATCTCTTGTAAAGCTCCTGCAGAATGCTTAGGAAGAGCGGCTGTGCCATGCATCTGAGAGACTGTCCACAGCCCAGGGAGCAGGGAGGCTAAGGTGGCTTTATGCCACCTTTGCATTGTCGGATCCTGGGCCACTCGGAGGAAATTTTGTCAGCCCCGGGGGAAGGGGCTGTCTATATTATGGCAGCCTTCCTGGTCTGTTCTGTCGGCTGTTTTGCTGCACAGAATCTCTGCAGCATTGCAAGCAACAGGCCTACCCCCAGTGCTTAATTTGTAATGAAAGAGGTGCTGGAGCTCGGGATGTTCCTCCGGCAGCTGAGTGATGTGTAACTGGCCCAGCAAGCCTGGAGGTGCCGGCATGGGCGGCGGGTCATAGGCTAGGGGAGGCTGTACCTCCACAAACAGCCAGGCGTGGCCCTGCCCATGCTCTGCCCCCAGCCCCTGCTTCCGCTCGGCATGGTTCCAGCCTCCCTGGCGCTGCGGAGGCTGGGACCGCATTGCCAGCCCTTCCGGGGCTGGAGGGGGGAGGCTGGGGGTTCTCCGGGGCTGGAGGCACTAGCCTGGGGTGGTGGCCGGGGGCTGTGATGGGGTGGGGGACTCTGGGCTCCATTGGGAGGCCGGGGGGCACGGAAGGGGAAGGGCCTCAGGTGGAAGGGGGCGGGGCTGGGGCTAGCCTCCCGCAGCTGGTGGTTCACGCGCCACCCATGGGTGCCGGGGCTGTGAACTACCAAGCCTAGAAGTGCCACGGCTCAGCACAAATTAAGCACTGCCTACCCCTGTAATGACCCTCTTGTGCTCAGCCCCACCCCTGGCATGCCCCCTATTCCAGGGCTTAAGAAGCAGACCTTGGAAGGCGGTTATATGGCTGTGCTCCACAGTGCCTGAGCTAGGAATCCTCCAACAAGCCAAAACGTGGAGGTTTTAGGGCCTCTTTATGCCACTCTAGCCCTTTTATGCATCATAATGGGGCTGTAGCTGTGGTGAAGATCTTCGCATCAGCAGTTGCTGGGCAGCTGGTGTGCTGTGTCTCATGCTTATTATGCTAATTATTACAGTCATCTCACTGTTACCTCATGCTCCCCCCTCCACCATCTGTTTGTTGTATCTACCTGTTATCAGTTGTCAGATAATAAGGGGCCAGAGGTTTAAAGATTTAAGAACTTAAATCGGAATTAGACACCCAAACAGCTTTCAAAATCTGGCCCTCAGTTCTCTGGGGCAGGGGCGATACATACGTACAATGCCTATCACCGTGGGACCCTGATTGCAGTCATTAGGGGTTCCCACAGTGCAAATAAACAATCAAAATGGTACAGTAAGAAAAAATTGTAATCTCTGCTCTTGTAAATGTGGAGTCCTGAGCACGTAAGACCCATATATGTGGGAATCTCATTGTCATCCCATCGAGGGCTGGTAGAATTAGGCAGATATATATTTTTTTTTAATTCAGTGGATCTGCTCTGATTTACACCAATCCAAGCTCACGATCTCCCGGCCTGTTTTTGTTTTTTGTTTATTTGTATTACATCAGTGCTAGCGCTGGTTGGAAAATGGAGATTTTTTTTTTAATTCCGGTGGAAAATGTTGAGGCTTCATTGAGAAACTGAAATTCGAGAATTTTTTGGTTTGCCGCCAAAAAGTCAAAAATTTTCCACAGAAAGCACACTTTTTCAAAAAATTTTCTTTTGGTTGAAGATCCCAACTTTCTTTAAAATAAACAGTTTCCACAGGAATTTTTCAACCAGTGCTCGTTAGTTCTCAGAGGGCATGATAAGGGTTCTAGAGTGCAAGACTCTGTTCGGTGTTTGTTTTAAATAAAAACCCCACAAAGAATCCCCTAGTAACACAGATGGTCATATTTTCAAAAGCGCCTAAGGGAGCTGGACACATACTTTGCATTTAGAATCAATGGGAATTGTGTGTTTTAACTCTCTCAAAGGTTGATTTTTTCTCTCTCTCTCTATTCCCCCATTCTGCTGGGGCCCTGAGGTTTTCTTTGCTTGCTTGTTTTTGTTTTAATTTGTGGCTTTGGCTGGGCTATCAAAGGGACGGCGGAGCTGAAAGAAACCATCTATTTCTGAAGTTGTGCACTGATGTTTTACTTCTCCAAGAAGGAGGTGTGAAATCAACAAGAATTATCTGAGTGGAAGGACAGCCTATAATGTAAACATTATGTTCAGTGGTATCCCTCCAGTGGAAGTCGATCACCTGCTATGTGACATATGAGCATACACACAGCTTCGTTGCATATAGCTGTGTACGTGAAGACGGCATACAGAAAATAATGGCAGCTTTTTCAAACACCAGGATGCTTCTAAAACACTGGAACGTGCAGTGCGGCTGCCTCCCCATTGGGAGCCACTGGCAGTCCTAGTTAATTAACAGATCTCTTTTACTTTTTACAGCAGGGGTCTTGTTTTATACTGAAGTGTCATTTCTAGCATCAGGGAGAGGAGAGAGCGAAGTTGCAATCTGGATTTTACTTCCGAAATGAAGTCCTTTTTGAAACAAGCAGCTCTGATTAATTTATCATTGGACCAATCAAAATAACAGCTCGTCAGATCTGGATGGCTGGATTGACAGGGAAACAGGAACAGACTCTTGTTCTACAGATGTGCTTCAGAACTTTGGAGCGCTGTGAACTATGGAATCCCCCCAGCCCCCACAAAAAAAAAACCCCCAACTAGACAAGCATATGATACGAAACTTGAGTGTGCCGCCCCCTTCTTACCACTTAGAAAGAAGTTCTCAACGGGGCGGGGGGAGGGGAATAAGGTGAGAATTAGACTTTCAAGGGGTAATGCGCAGCAAGCTTTGAATGGTTTGCTGGTTGTGGTGGAAGGGGACGTAGAAAGCACCAAGTAGCAGCCCCACTCTCTCTGATTAGTGAGTGGCATTACAAATTGGTGTGAGGGGTCAAGGTGCCGTTGAGATGGGGCCCAGATGCCCCTGCATCATGATGGAGAGGCGGCTGGCCCGAATTTGAGTGAGTGGCACTGTGACCTGTCACACAGGGTTAAGGTTCCACTCAGGCTTGTTGGTTGGTTGGTTAGTTTGGTTGGAAGTTTATTTATGCTATAACGTGGTTGAGGTTATATCTTTTGTGGGTCCAGCTGCTATTGGTGAGAGAGAGAGAGAGACGCTTTCAAGCTATTTGAGCATAAGCTTTCGTGAGCTACAGCTTGGTTAGTCTCTAAGGTGCCACAAGTACTCCTTTTCTTTTTGCGAATACAGACTAACACGGCTGTTACTCTGAAAGCTTTCAAGCTGATACAGAGCTCTTCTTCAGGTCTGAGACTGACCCCGTTACAACAACAGTGTAAGCAGGTGACAGATACCTGAAACAGCATGAAAGGTCTTTAAATGATGGACCCCGTCGGGGCTCAGTCCTGCTCCTGGTGTTTTTGAGTGCTGGGGTGAGGTGGCACAGAGAGTTGGAGTTGGTTGAGTATGCTGGTCTAGAGAACAGTCACTGCTACCAAGTACCCGTCTATTTTATTTTTATTTAAAAAAAAAAAAAAAACCTTCCCTAATTGTATGGAATTGTGTGTCACTCCATACTCATAAGTGAGAAGGTCACATAGAAAAAAGTTATGGCAGCTGGGAGCATCATGGGAAGATAGCCAGCTCGTCTCACAACAGGTGAGCCACTTGAGAAGCACTGGCATTTTGTGTATCAGCATCTGCTCATGCAGCCCATCAAAAGGTGCCAGATGCTGTTTGTGTGATAATAGCTCCTACAGCTTGGCAATTGTGTCTTACAATTTACAGTGCTGCCTTGTGAGCATCCAGAGGGGATGATCTTACGCTTGCCAAACAGCAACTAAACTTGAATGGGTAATCGTTGCGTGAAGACGACACATCCTATCTGACAGTAAAAGCCCCCGCTCTCAAAATATACTTCAGAATGTGAGATAGCAGTTAGAACCCCTTGGAGATCAGGACATCTCTCCCTCTATGGAGATCACAGGTGGTTTCTGTTTAACATGACCTATTTCTCCATCCTGGGATTAAATTGCTCCAGCTTGTATAGAATAGGAGCTTGGAGAGAAGGACTGATGCTGAATCTTGCAGTCGGCAACCCAAACTGGGATCTTGTTGCAGGGGATCAAGACTTATTTGAACCATCTGTCTCCATCTTATTTTTTGCTCAGGCTCAGCAGAAAGGGAGAAAACGATAGGCACAAAGCTAGCTAGAGTTGAAAAATCTGAATACGAGAGTATGATAGCTGATTTGAACACCTGGCTGCTTCTGTCCTGGAGGGTGGTGGGTTTGTCCTTTTCTTCTCATTCTAACACAAATCAAGTCCAAATAAATAAGCCTCATAAATTTGAATGTACTTAAGAGGAAAAATAATATCCAGTTCTCATAAAGAACCTAGATCTCAAAGCACTTTACAAGGCAGGCAAGTATCATTATTCCTATTTTACGGATGTGGAAACGGAGGCACAGAAAGTTGAAGTGGGTTGCCAAGGTCACGACCAGTCCACTGGCAAAGCCAGGAACAGAGCCCAGTTCTCCTGAGTTCCAGTCCAGTGCACTATCCTCTGGGTCACACTGCGTTCCCAAGAATTCCATCATCCTTGCAAATAAAACTGTGAATGCCAAGCAGGGGCGTTAATTAGAAGCTTATTGATTTGTTTTATGAATTACTATGTTTCTATTCATTGTAGACACTCTGAACTGATGGATATGCTTTAGGAATTCGAGACAACATCATGCACTATTAAATCATCATTTTATTTAGTTGTATTACTGCAGCATTCCCTGTGGGTCTGGGGACAGAACAGGCCCACTGCTCCTCCTGCATGTTGTAAGAGGTGACTAAACGGGGGGCTGCCTGGAGAGAGATGGGCTCCGCCAGGTTAGAAATTTGACCAAGACACACGATATGATGAGCAAGTCAACCATGTCCATTCCAGATTGGTCGGGGCCCAGGTTAATAATGACCGTCTCCCACCAGGGCAAACGTGATAAGTTTACTGCTGGTGTAACCCCAACAAAGAGGATCAGAGAAGAGATAACATCACAATAGCCACATGGAAAGTAAGGACATTGAGACAAATAGGGAGGTTGAAAGAACTCATGTATGAAAGGGAACAATGCACCTGGCACCTCCTAGGAATCTCTGAGGTCAGATGGAAGAACTTTGGAGAGGCACTAATGGAAGAAGTCCATTTACTCTATTACGGTGGCGAGGACAAACATGTCAACGGTGTAGGATTTCCTATGCATAAAGATATCAAGAATTCAGCATTAGGATGGCACCCAATATCCAGCAGGCTTATTTCAATCTGTTTAAAGGCAGAGCCATTTAAGACCACAGTGGTACAAGTCTACACGCCTACAACAGACTATGGTGATGAGCAAATTGAAGATTTTTACAATCAGCTCCAAGACATCATAGATAAGGTACACAAGAAAGATATCCTGATTGTACAGGGCAATTGGAATGCTAAAGTGGGAACTGACACACAGGCAGATTGGCGACATTATTGTGGCCCTTTCTGTAATGCGGTAACCAATGAGAGAGGATGGAGACTTTTGGAGTTTGCCAGATATAACAATCTGGTTCTTGCAAACACATTAGGAGCATATAAAGCATCCAGATGATCAATGTGGTCTACATCACAGCCAGATCAACTACATCATGGTGCAAAACCGATTTTGTTCTGGGATTAACAGAGCTAAAACAAGGAGCTTCCCCAGCGCTGATATTGGAAGTGATCATGACCTTGTGATGCTAAATTTTGGCTGCGGCTAAGGAAAACTGTCAGGCCAAAGTTCACCAGAACCAAGTTTGACTTAGACTCAGAGACCAAAACAGTGCAGAGTCATTCCAAGCAATGATCAGTGGAAAATTTGCCCCGCTGCTTGCACTAGAAGAAGATGTAGAAACAATGATCAACAATTTCAACACTGGTTTCAGAGTAACAGCTGTGTTAGTCTGTATTCGCAAAAAGAAAAGGAGTACTTGTGGCACCTTAGAGACTAACCAATTTATTTGAGCATAAGCTTTCGTGAGCTACAGCTCACTTCATCGGATGCATACTGTGGAAAGTGTAGAAGATCTTATTATATACACACAAAAAGCATGAAAAAATACCTCCTCCCACCCCACTCTCCTGCTGGTAATAGCTTATCTAAAGTGACCACTCTCCTTACAATGTGTATGATAATCAAGAAGAAAAGGAGGACTTGTGGCACCTTAGAGACTAACCAATTTATTTGAGCATGAGCTTTCGTGAGCTACAGCTCACTTCATCGGATGCATACTGTGGAAACTGCAGAAGACATTATATACACAGAGACCATGAAACAATACCTCCTCCCACCCCACTCTCCTGCTGGTAATAGCTTATCTAAAGTGATCATCAAGTTGGGCCATTTCCAGCACAAATCCAGGTTTTCTCACCCTCCGCCCTCCCACACACAAACTCACTCTCCTGCTGGTAATAGCCCATCCAAAGTGACCACTCTCTTTACAATGTGTATGATAATCAAGGTGGGCCATTTCCAGCACAAATCCAGGTTTTCTCACCCACCCCCCTCCAAAAATCACACACACAAACTCACTCTCCTGCTGGTAATAGCTTATACAAAGTGACCACTCTCCTTAGAATGTGTATGAAAATCAAGGTGGGCCATTTCCAGCACAAATCCAGGTTTTCTCACCCCCCCCCCAAAAAAACACACACACATACACAAACTCACTCTCCTGCTGGTAATAGCTTATCCAAAGTGACCACTCTCCCTACAATGTGCATGATAATCAAGGTGGGCCATTTCCAGCACAAATCCAGGTTTTCTCACCCCCCCCACCCCTGAGGGAGCAATGGACGTCTTTGGGGAAACACCATAAGAAGACAAAATGAAATACTACAAATGTGTGACATTAGAAGAGAACCTAAGAGACAAGAACAGCACTGAGGGAGCTGATAAATACGGAGCAACTGGCAGAAAGATCAAGAAAAGAATGAAGGAGATATGGATTGAAAAACAATGCTCTAAAATTGAAGAGTGTAATAGCAAACAAGACTTCCAGGTTGTAATAGATCTGACAAAGGAAAGCTAGACCAAAGCTAAGGCAATTCAAGACAAAAAAGGGAACAGTCTTACAGAAGAAAGGGACATTGTCAATAGGTGGACAAACTACTGCTTTGATCTATATAATCACTACAAATGGAGATCATAGTGTTCTAGACAGCCCAGATTCTACAGAGGAGGATGACTTTCCAATCCTGTGTGAAGAAGTGGAGACAGCTGTGAAATCACCCAAGAACGGAAAGGCTACAGGTATTGACAACATCCCAGCTGAACTGATGACATTTGGAGGAGAAATAGTAATAGATGTACTCACCAAGATCTGCAACAAGATCTGGCACACTCGTGAGTGGCCCTCCATGTGGACACAGTCACTAATCATCACTTTGCCAAAGAAAGGCAACCTGCAATTACGTCAAAATTACCGGACCGTAAGCCTAATTAGCCATCCCAGCAAAGTGATGCTGAAAGTCATATTGAACAGATTGAAGCCACAAGCGGAGACTATCATTGCTGAAAGATCTATTTTGTGCTGGAAGAAGTACCACAGGACAGATTTTCAACTTTCGTGTTCTATGTGAGAAGTACAACACCAGCAGGACATCTACCACGTCGTCGATGACTTCAAGAAGGCATTTGACAGAGTATGGCACGAAGCTCTCTGGGCAACCATGAAGAAGTACAATGTTGATCGTAAGCTTACGCTTACATTAAACAACTGTATGCCAAGGCCAGCAATGCAGTTCTTGTCAATGGCACAGTAGGAGAGTGGTTTCGCACCACTGTTGGAGTCCGGCAAGGCTGCCTTCTTTCACCCACACTGTTCAGCATCTACTTGGAATGCATAATGACTGATGCCCTAGAAGATCACATATGCACAGTCAGCATTGGGGGGCGAGCAATCTCAAATCTTCGGTTCGCTGATGACATTGACAGCCTGGCAGGCAGAAAAGATAAACTTGCCAATCTTGTGGAACGATTGAATGAAACCTCTGCAAAATACGGCATGGAAATCAGTGCAGAGAAAACCAAGCTGATGACAAACAAACATGACGGGATCAGCTCACGTATCACTGTCAGTGGACAAGGGGTGGAGACAGTGAAACAGTTCAAGTATTTGGGAGCAATCATCACTGGTGAAGGATCCAGGGTAGAAATTCTGTCAAGAACTGTGCAAACAGCAGCAGCAGTGGCAAAGCTAAAACCAATTTGGAGGAATAAGAACATCTCCCCGGAATCCAAACGGAAACTGCTGCACGCCTTGGTCATCTCTATTTTCTGTATGCGTGCGAGACGTGGACCCTTACGGCAGAACTTGAATGGAAAATACAGGTAGTAGAGATGAGATACGTCCGTAAAATCCTGGGCAATCTCATACTTCGACCACATCGCTAATGAAGAGGTCCGCAGCATCATCACCCAATGCGCTGGGTCATAGGAAGACCTCCTGACGACCGTAAAGAAGCACAAGACGAAGTGGTACAGCCATCAAACAAGATCATCTGGCCTATCCCAGATCATCCTCCAAGGGACAGTGTAGGGAAGAGAAGAAGAGGTAGACAAAGAAGAGATGAACTGACAACATAAAAGAGTGGACAGTAATGGACTTCACGGAGACTCAAGCACTGACACACAATTGTCTGGGTGGAGACAATTGGTTGATTGCTCTTCAGTGATGGTTCCCCAACCACGAATGCGGTTATGGAAGTGATGATTGCTGGGTCCTGGCAGTGCTACAGTAAAGATGCGGGGGAGGGTTGTTTTGTGTTAGGTATTGTACATTGCGCCAATCCCCGCCAAAAGAAATTACCATCTAAATAGACAAATCAGAAATTTCAGGTGCTTATTCAAACACCTCCCGCCTCCAAAGCGAGGCTGGAAATCTAAGAATAGGTTCTGCTCTCTGGTTAGATTCCTGCTTCTGTATTCTTTTGGTCCTGAGAGAAAAAAAATCATTCTTGAGATATTTGCTATTCTGGGCTTCTGGCCCAGAACCCTGGCACACAGTGAAAATGAAAAATAACTGAGAGAGAAAAATAAATTACGCTCCCAGAAACTCTTTGGGATTGAGATTTTAGGTCAGTTCTTACCTTACCTGAACTGGTTAATTGATCCCTACAGGAGACCCCTGAACATGGATGTGAGCAGACATTGTAGTCCTGCTGGTCAAGCTATAGAGCCCTACAGCGGCTGCTGTTGATGGCCAGAAGTGTCAGGGAGATGGGAAGACATCCCGGTGATAATGGCTCCGAGTGCTAAGAGCCTCTGTGGGAGACAACACAGAGCACAGCCTGGAGAAAGGTTGAATATGATATGGATACTGTATAAATAAATATTTATACCAAAGAAAAGTTCTGAATCTAAAAAACCCTCTGAGGTTGTCAGGCCTGGGAGTTGAGCTGATAGGTATCCAGCATAAGCGTGGACCAAAGAGAATTGCATGGACTGACATTCTCACTGCAGCATCCGGGCATAACACACAATTCTTTTGGCCGGTGCCCTAGCACATTTGCCAGTGCACTGTGTCTTCCCATTATAGACAAGAATGATGCCTCAGGAAATTCCGCAAAACCTATTCCATTTAGAACTGTACGCAGTGCTGATCACTGCACCCTAAGAAGTCTTTTAACAAAAATATATTACCACTGAACAAGGAATATGTAATATATTCTAGAGAGACCACAGGCTAAAAACATTTGGTTTGATGCACTGAGGTTTCTAAGGTCACAAAATCCAGGTGTGATTGTCGTTAAAAGCATCAGACAGATCTTTGTATCTTGCAGTACAGCGGCAATATCTCCCCGTCAGGATCTGGTGCAGGAAACCTAATACGGTGAATGAAGGATTTCAAAGGCGAATAAGCCCTAAATCAGGCTTCCCAATCTTTTCATTACACTGCGTAATTATCGGAGAGTTGCCATCATCCTTTTAATCTAGTTGATTAATCAATAGGCTCAGCCAGTCCACACAGCAAACCGTTGACACCGCAGCGATGCTTTACTATCAGGCGCGAACGTGCAGAGGTATTAGCGCCACAGAAGTAGCGAGTTGGTTGAATTGAAGACGTTTATCAGCTGTGTTGAACCTCAAGAGTATTTTTTTCTGTCTGTTTGCGGGGCCTGGGATTCTCCAAAATTATTAAAATCCCTCATTAATGTGTCCACCTAAGATTATTCTAAACGTAAGTGCTGTATTATTATTAATTATTTGCACTGCAGTCGAACCTAAAACTGCCATCAAGATAAACCCATTGCATTGGGTGTTGAACATATGTATAGTAAGAGACAGTCCACGCGCCAAAGAGCCTGAAGCCTAAATAGGCCACGAGGGAAAACTGAAGGACAGACATCAAGGTCCCAGGTCAGCAGAGCATTTAAGCACATACTTAAATCCTACTGAAGACATGTGCTTCAGTGCTTTGCTGAATCAAGGTTTATATGACTTGCCCAGGGTCACCTAAGAAATCTGTGGCAGAGTTGGGAATTGAACCCAGAACTTCTGATACTCAGTCAGGAATTTTAACCTAAGCACAAGACTATTTGTCCTCTTTTTACTTAGGTCTTGGTCAGGAAAACTTGTGGATTATTCCAAAGAGTGATAGCGTATAGGAATCCATTTAGCATAGAGGATACAATTCCAATATAGTTACAGCGTAGTTTTACAATAATCAGTTAAAAATGCATTTGGATGTGTAGTGGGTGAGTTCTGAATTCTGATATCTTCATTTATAGTTTTTGTTTTTTAATTGAAATTGCAAAGGCAATGAGACTATAATCTTGACAGCCAACAATGAGTTCTGCAGGAGACGATGAGCACATGGGTGAAAATCCATTTGAACTGGACAAGTGAACCATTCAAACACTGAATCTTTACCTTAAAATATTTGTCTCATCAACAGTAGAAATCAAGAACTATAAATTTTGGGCCAGATCCACAACTGGTGTAAATCACCATAGCTCCACTAAAGTCAATTGAGCGAGCCCGATTTACACTAACTGGGGATCTAGCCAATTATTTTTAATGGCATTAATTATGAGGTTTTTTTGTTATCGTTAATAGCGTTGTTTGAAATTGCCTTTATTTAAAATGGATGTGCACACTGTTAAGGAACTGCAAGAGATGAACCTGTTGTGATCAAAGAAATGATTATTTGAATAACTTCTTAATACTATCATCCACTCACATCCCGCTTCTATTGATGTGTGCTAAGATAATTACATCTGGGAGAATATTTTGCAAAGAATAATTCAGTCAGGGTGAAATTCACCTCCGTGAAAAGGGCAGCACAAGCTCTAGGAACCACTTCAAGACTACTGGACTCAAGAAAGACTTAAGTGATGAATAGGCCACGTATTAGCTCTCTGCTCCGGGGTGTAATTCATCTGTGATGACTTTAAAAGCAATTGAATTCCATAAGTTCAGTATGACTTTCTCCAATACTATTTATTGCTTGAATTTTTTTACTCTATGCATGGGATTGCAAATTTGTGAGACACTGAGCTCTGTATTGCTTATTTTACGATATGTCTGGTAAGCCACCTTGCATTATTTGTGTCCTGATTGGACAATCACGCAGGCTGTTCTGGAGCAAAAATTTGTATGCATATGAGTTTTAAGGCATGTGTGTGCCATTTTGAACTTGCCTTCTCACGGATGTTTTTGACAGTGAAACTCGATCTCTCGAATGTTTTGGAAAGCAAACCTGAGAGCTAGACAGTGGCATGGCTGAAATGAATTAATTTTAACAGAATTAATTTTTAACAGAATGAATATTTGTGGAAAGTTCCTTTTGTATTTTCATCTAGCTTTAACCATTTGGGGTTAGTAATTATTGTATTTTCCTCCTCAGCCACCTGTTTATCCTTTACGATTGAAACTCTGACCTGTTCAGAGAACCCACAGAATCTGCTTAAGTCCCTATGTCAACAGTAAGACACAGGACTTAATGTAGAATTTTAACTACTTAACAGGATACTTTCAAAAACTTTTACCTGTGCCTTATCTTCCTATAATAACCACAGCCCTGATCCTGCAAATGCTTACACACCAGCTTAACATGATGCATGTTGAGTCATCCCATTGAAACCAATGGGCAACTTGCATGTATCAAGGTAAGCACAGTGATGAGCTGCCAAAATCTTAACAACTGGTTCCCTCCTCACCCCACAAGGGGGTCGTGGCCCACTCCTGCCCCTTCCAACCCTCCGTGTTCCTTGACGCCCCCTCCCCCTGGAATCCCTGCCCCATCCATCCCCCTCCTCTGTCCCCTGGCTGCCCCCAGAACCGGGCAGGAGGGTCTCGTGGGCCACCGTAGTGGGTGCCTGCCCCACCCCCAAGAGCCAGAGGGACCTGACGGGGGGTGGGGTGGGGAGTCCCGGCAGTGCTTACCTGGGGCAGCTCCCAGGAAGCATCCGGCAGGTCCCTCTAGCTCCTAGGGGCGGGGGAGCGTAGCTGGGGGGGAGCGGGGGAGCGGCCGCTCCCCCCACTGATCACATCAAAAGTGGCACCTCAGGCGCTGACTCCCTGGGTGCAGGGAAAATTTGGCGGGTGCAGCTCCCCGCCTGGCCCCAGCTCACCTCCTCCCCTGAACGCACCGCCCCGCTCTGCTTCTCCGTCCCCCCCAACCCCGCTTCCTGCGAATCGGCTGTTCACGTGGGAAGCCAGGGAGGGCTGAGAAGCGAGCGGTGGCTTCGCGCTCAGGCCGAGGGTGGCGGAGGTGAGCTGGGATGGGGAGCGGTTCCCCTGCACGCCCCTGGGTTACCTGCTGCGGCGTGGGCGGCCCTCCTCGCGCCCCCTCGCCCCAGCTCCCCTTCGCTCTGCCTCCGCCTCCCTGGGCCCGAGTACGAAGTCACCGCCTGCTTCTCAGCCCTCCCCGGCTTCCCGCTTGAACAGCTGATTCGCGGGAAGCCGGGGGAGGGGGTGGACAAGCAGAGCCGGGCGGCGTGTTCAGGGACGGAGGCGGAGCGGAGGTGAGCTGGGGCCGGGCGTGGGTCATGGAGCTGCCAGTGGGTGCTCTGCACCCACCAAATTTTCCCCGTGGGTGGTCCAGCTCCGGAGCATCCACGGAGTCGGTGCCTAAGGCGCCACTTTTGGCCGGTTGTTAAATTTAGAAGCCCTTTTAGAACCAGTTGTCCCTTGTGGGACAAAGCGGTGCGAACCGGCTCCAGCTCACCACTGGGTAAGCACATAGAATCATAGAAATGTAGGACTGGAAGAGACCTCAGGAGGTTGTCTAATCCATTCCCCTGCACAGAGGCAGGACCAAGTCTAACGAGACCATCCCTGAGCGATGTTTGTCTAACCTGGTCGTGCAAACCTCCGGTGACAGGGATTCCTCATATCCCACGTATGTAAGCGTTTGCAGAATTGGAGGCGATATTGTCCTGATCCACAAAGTTTACCCCACAAAGTGTCCCTAAACCTCTGAATGCTAGAATCTGGGGCTGAACAACAGGGTATGGATCACTTGATAAATTGCCCTGTTCTGTTCACTTCTGAAGCATCTGGCACTGGCCACTGTTAGAAGACAGGATACTGGGCTCGAAGGATCATTGCATCTGACCCAGTCTGGCCCTTCTTATGTTCTTAAGCAATGAACTTTTTCAGACTTCAAGAGTGTTTAGACAAAGGGTTATGATCCCAGGGTCCAGCTCTAATTTTAACAATTCCTGGGGAATTTGGGGCATCTTGAGTGAATCAAAAAAGTTCCAAATAAATATCATCGACCCTTATAACAAAAATGCACATCACGTGTCATCCAGAAGTGATGTTTTTTATGGCTATGGTATAAACCCCTAGAAATAAGAGATTGTAACTGAATTGCTGACAAGCTCTAAAATGTAGTGTCACAAGCAGCCCGGTATAACATAGTGTGACAGAAAAACAGATTTTTCCATTTATAGTGTGTATATGTTGATAGGGTAGGCTGTACCAAAGATACCATGTGAAATTGCTTAGATCATCGCCTAATGAGAAACATAATTTTACTGGTGGATTTGTGACATCCTCTTGACAACATAGTTAACCTGGAAGGTCTCAAAGCAATGAAAAAAAGGGTGTGAGGGGAATGACACTTCTCTGTAATTATTAGCAATAAAATATGAAAATGTTGTGGAATAATAAAAAGCTTCCATCTTTTGCCGTCCAAGCATATTCTCTTAATGGCACCATTTAGACCATTGCATCAAATCCCTTAGCTGTCCTTTTTTTAAAAAAACACACACACACATCTTTCTTTCTTCAAAATTTCAACCAGGCTAGTTGGTGGACTTTTACCACATGTAGTTAACTTATACTGCTGTTTGGAGAGTTACCCAATGTATAATGTTAAGAAACAAGTAAAATTAAATAAGCAATGTTTAGTGAAGAGGAAATTACATTACTCATAACTGAGAAGGGAGACACCTGAGTTTTCACTGTCTCATCATGTTGTTTTATTTAGACTGGGATTTTCAAAGTTAGATGCCCAACTCCCTTGGGCACCATTGCAAATCCCAGCCCTAATGTATGGAGCAAAATATAAGATATGAATCAATCAACACCATTGATTTGTACCTGCCAAACCAGAGTCTTACCAATGGATGGTCTTATTTTGTCTCATCAGGGTACAAATGTTATGGACCCAATTCTGTGCTCTGTGCAGATGAAATTTACCCCTTTGCAGAAAGCTGGTCTGTGGACTGGGTACCAGGTCAGTCCTTTCAGCCCTCAAAATAGATGCTTTGAACTAAAAAGAAGGCTTTATGCAATCTCACTGTGTGGATGGCCACAGGATCAGCTCTTGTTGTATGTATAGTGGAAACTAATGTTAATATATTTTGGTCCTCTCAGCAGTCCAGCTTGAGGGAGCGTCTAGCCAAGCACAGTTACTGAAAAATGCTAAATTACTGGTTTTCCTAAGCCTGTTCATACCTCAGCGTTTGTCAAGCAGCGCAATTTATGCTGAGCTTCTTGGTCAGATGGAGCAATTTATTTAAAGTGCCTCTAGTTCTCTAGTGAGAAGTTGTTTTCCCCTTCCCCGCCCTCCTTGAAGAGATAATAGGAAGGAAGAGGAGAATAAAGTGCATGCTAACGCTTTGCTTCTGCACGATGTTTTCCAGTCGCTGTTATTTATTCCCCCTGTGTGGCCATTTTACCAATGAACAAGTGTGTTGACTCATCATTACTGATATTCACACTATGGAATAGTCGGGGGGAGGGATAACTCAGTGGTTTGAGCATTGGCCTGCTAAACCGAGGGTTGTGAGTTCAATCCTTGAGGGGGCCATTTAGGGATCTGGGGCAACTATGGGGGATTGGTCCTGCTTTGAGCAGGGGGTTGGACTAGATGACCTCCTGAGGTCCCTTCCAACCCTGATGTTCTATGATTCTATGGACCTTTACCCCACCCTTCATGAAATTCAGCGTGCTCCCACTGAAATGACCCAGCTACCATCTGAAGCTGTGTGCGCACAGATACAATGGGCATCAAGTAAGCAGCCCATATAGTGTAATTTGCCCATTATACAGATGTCCAGCACAAGGTTGATGCACCATTTAATCCCTCAGAAAAGGATTTAAGTGATGAATACAGCTCATGCTGACCGTTGGCATAGCCGTGGGTTCTGCCCATGAGCAGAACAGGGAATAGAGCTTGTCAATAGAGCTGGGCAGGGGACTGGATTTTTCCTGACAACGGGAAGTTCCCCAGTTTCAGATTTTTTTCCATTTCGAAACAGAGCGAAACCCAAATGTTGAAATTTCCTGTGAAACAAAATTCTGAAAAATTGTCGCATTTTGAGTCAGTCGAAGCATTTTGTTTCAATAAAATCAAACCCTTTCATGCTGTTTAACTGTTTCATTTTATGTTATAATATCAAAATTTTAAAAATTGAAATGAAAAGTCATTTTGAAATGGAAATGTTCTATTCCATTTTTTTTCTCCTTGAAATTTAATTGAAATGAAGTTTTATGTAAATCAACACATTACTGCAACATGTTTTCCTTTCAACCAATTGGCATTTTTTTAATGGGAAAAACATTTCAGACCAGCTCTATTCATAACCTTCTGTTCTGCAAGCAAAGGGTTCTCACTCTTGGAATGGAGAATTAGCTTGTTCTCTTTGTAGCAATGAAGCACAACCCCTTTCTGTACCTAGACAATCAAAAACACCTGAGCAATATTGATTCCACCTGCCGAGGCTTGTGATGCATAGATATCTTTCTGGTACATTAGTCTGGTGCTAATTAGACAGTTTGCTTACCTGTCCTCCCAGGATTGGTTGCTTGGAGACCTGGCTTCGGCTTTCCCTTTAAAAGAAAACAGGGGAAGTCAAATATAACTATATCTAACCCAGCTGTAGCTGATTGCTATTGCAACCATCTTTCCTGCATTCAGGAGACTTAAGTCATAGCCGAGTAATGTATAAAATTAACTAACCATTTTATAATGACTTTTAATTAACCACCTTTTAATTGCTGCTTCCATGGTTATGCCTTTGGGCCTGATTCTGGAAACAATTATCAACTGCAGACTGGGAATTTGTTTGCTAGTAATGGCCTTGGCTCACATGCCAAGTGTGTCTATTCCTTGGTGTTTGTTGTGCTAAAGCAAAGTTAACAACTTACAGTGTGATGTATAGTATCCTACAGAGATCCACAGCTTTTGGAATGCAGTCTTCTAACTACAGGGGTACGGACCATACAAGTGGAATCTGAATGTCTTGTAACTCTTAATGAATTTATTATACAGGATACTGGAAAATATGCACCACAGGTCTGCTCCAGTCTGATTCTAGCAATTCATATGGTCCCATGATTCTATTTGTATTACAGTAGCACCTAGAATCCCCAGATGATATCTGGTTCCCATTGTGCTGAGCACTATAAACAAACATACAGTAAGAAAGAGTCCCTGCCCTGAAAATCTTAATTGTCTAACCACACAAGGCAGACACTGGGCAGGATGGGAATTAGAAGCACATAGAAGTGACATGACTTGACCAGAGTTACACGAGGCAGAGCCTACCACCATCACTTGTCTTCTCTAGCTTAAACTTGAGATCCTGAAATGATCAGGGGAGCCAATGGAGTGAACAGTAGACTAGAACATGATTCTTCTGGGCTCCAATCAGTATCCCATGTCCATCCACCCCATAACTTCTAGCAGAGTTTCAGATTATGAACCTAGAGTCAGATCCAAATATTACAAATATCCCCTATTTTTTTCATAGATTTCAAGGCCAGAAGGGACCCTTTCAATCATCTAGACTGACTTCCTGTATGACGCAGGCCATAGAACTTCCCCAAAATAATTCCCAGAGCAGATCTTTTGGAAATGCATCAACTCTTGATTTAAAAATTGCCAGCGATGGAGAATTCACCACGACCCATGGTAAATTATTCCAATCATTAATTACCCTCTCTCTTAAATTGCACCTTATTTCCAGTCCGAGTTTATCTCGCCTCAGCTTCTAGTCATTGGATTGTTGTACCTTTCTCTGCTAGATTGAAAAGCCCATTATCAAATATTTGCTACTTATAAATTGCGATCTAGTCACCCTTTAACCTTCTCTTTGTTAAGCGAAATGGATTGAGTACCTTGAATCTATCACTAGAAGGCAGGTGTTCTAATCCTTTCATCTTTCTCATGATGCTTCTTTGAACCCTCTCTAATTTATCAACATCTTTCTTAAATCGTGGACAACCAAACTGGGAGTATTCTAGTCGTGGTTGCATCAGTGCCACATACAGAGGTAAAATAACCTCTTTACTCCAACTTGAGATTCCCCTGTTTGTGCATCCCAGGATCACATTCGTGCTTTTGGCCACAGCCTTGTGCCTTGGCATGTTGTGCCTTGGCATGTTGAGGGGGTTCAGTATCTGAATTAGTATTTTGTGGCTTGGATCTGTGTAAGAAGGTAGTCACTTTCTGTGCCTGCTGGAATCTGCAAAGCTCCCACTCCCCTCTTCAAACACAGCAGTCTAAAAATTATTAATGCCTGCTATAGGGAATGCAGAGATCACTGTCAGAGGAAGGGTGAGCCAGTGGGTAGGGTGTTATCCTGAAACATGGGAGACCTGGATTAAATCCTTTGCCCTGGCACTGTCTTCCTCTGTGACTTTGGGCAAGTCCCTTAGAGTATGTCTGCACTGCAGAAAAAGAACTGTGGCAGTGAATCTAGGAGGCTAGGTCAACAGACTCGGGCTTGCAGGCTCATGCTGTGGGGCTAAAAATAGCAGTGTAGAACTTCCTGTTGGGGCTGGAGCTCTGAAACCAAAGGAAGGTCTCAGAGCCCAGGCTCCAGCCCAAATGGGAACATCTACATGGCTATTTTTAGGTCTGTAGAATGAACCCAAGTCAGTTGACCCGGCCACTGAGACTCACTGGTGCAGAGTTTTTTTTTTTTGTTTTTTTTTTTTTGTTCTGTTTTTTTTTTCCAGTGTAAGCATATCCTAAGTCTCTTTATGGAGATAATGAGTTCTTCCTTACCTTGCAGGAGTGTTGAAGGTAAATGCATTAAAGATTGTGAGGTGCTCAGATAATATAATAAATGGGGGGCATATTAGTACCTAAAATAGATAGTAAGGAACTGCCAATTCATTTCACTATTTCAATTGTTGTTAATTAAAGGAAATGTTTCTCCCCTCTCCCCCAGTGTTCTTGGTGTACTATCAGGGCAGAAGTAGGAGAGGCTAATTCAATTCTAGTTGAGATTTGATTCAGATTAATCCTTGTCTCCTGAACGAATGACTTACAGAGGCCCACATGGTATATGAAGTTCTAATACAAACTTAAGAAGCCTAAAAAGTGCAGGGAGCTCAATATAGGCTTCCTGCAACAGCTTGTAAATTACTGCAAATGACTAAGCTGGCTGTTGGGTTTTTTTAAATAATACTAATAGGGTGACATTGACTCCCGTGCAGAGGAGCCAGAACAAGGGTAAATTTCAAAATAGCATTTAAATAGTGCATAAGCCTGTTGCTGACCCTCTGCACAAGGGTGAATTTCACTGAATTCTGCCTCCCCCTCTGGACTGCCTTTCATATGGGAATCTCAAAGCACCCTGTGTACATTAATTAATTAAAAATTAATTAATACCTCTAGGAGGTAGCCAAGGGACGTCAGTTTTGTTGCCACCAAGTGGAAAAACACAGCTGCTTTATCAGCACAGAGCAATTCTCTACTCAGAAGTTAAGAAGAGTATTAGCTCCGCTTGGAGAGCGTGAAAACTGATTTGTGAAAGTCTTTGCTTGCTATGATCAAAGG
Source organism: Chelonia mydas (assembly GCF_015237465.2). NCBI lineage: Eukaryota > Metazoa > Chordata > Testudines > Cheloniidae > Chelonia > Chelonia mydas. The sequence goes on along the minus strand of NC_057859.1, from coordinate 8,324,416 downwards.
GTCCTAGAAGTCATTCAGGAGGGTGACGAGGCAGGGCATGGGTGGAGCTTTGAGTCTGCTGGCCAGTGCCATGAGCTGTTGTGGAGGGGGAAATAAGCCGTGCCAGGAAAAGGATCAGTGCAGTTTGCTTCCCTTCATGAAACAAAGGGCCAAGTGGGGACCAGGGGTCACAATTCAGTCCCTGGCTCTGGGCTACTTACCTCCACTCACAAGTGGGGAAATACATAAAGACGTCACCTTGTCCTCCTTCCAGTCCCCGCTCAAAACTCACCTGTGCCCATAATGCACAGAATAAACGAACCTGAAAATAGCTCGGCCAGTGGAGAGCTGCGATCTGTGCAGACACCACATCATACTTATTTGTTACCCGGTCTCCCCACTTTCAACCCTCATCTGCCTGCTATGGTCTGTCTTTTAGACTGAAATCTTCTTGGGGACAAGGACTGTCGCTTACTTTGTGTTTGTACAGTGTCTAGCAGCACAGCGGGGGCCTCCCCTGTTGTGACCTATACACCTGTTAAATACTAATAGGAGACAGTGGATTACAGAGTGGCAGTCTAGCCAGCAGGGCATGTAGCAGATGCTGTGTCCTGTATATAGAACTGGTCAGAAATTTTTCACTGAAATTAGTTTTGGATGAAAAATGGTGTGTGCTTGTTTTTTGTTAAAACCAAAAGGTTGGAAAAACCTATTGATTTTGATGAAGTTTTATTTTTTAGAAAAAGAAATGAAGCATTAATGTCAAACTGTTACATTTCAACCCTTCTGGAATGGGATGTTTTGATTTTTCCTCTTGGGTTTTATAAAGCTTAAAAAGTTCGAGATGGGAGCAAAATGTTTCAGAGGTTGGTTTTTGGTTTTTTTTCGGAACCAAACATTTTGATTGACCTAAAATGAAATCTTTTTTTTTTTAGGAATTTTGTTTCGAAGGAAATTTTGAATATTTTGGTTCTATTTTGGAATGGAAAAAACTCTGAGATTGCATCATTTCCAGCAAAATGGAAAATCTGGCTCCCGCCTAGCTCTACTTGTATATCAAACAGCGTACTCCTTGGCTTTTAAAGAAATGAAAGTGAGGACAAAAGTGGAAAACAACGTAGAACATAATCATCTCCACTTCTTCTTGCTGTGTTGTTATAAAGGACTCTTGCCTTTTTCCTCTCCTCCTACTTTGCTTACATAAATTTGGAGGTCAGGGTGGGATTTCTCCCATTAATTTTAATGGTGGTCAATCCTTCATGATTTCATTTAACATTTAGTTTTGTTGAGGCCCGCTGAGGTGGGGGGAAACCCAAACAAACCATATTTCATTAGATGAAAGATGAGGTTACGTAGCCAAGGTTTGCAGCTGTGTGGCACCAATTCCATGCCGAGTTCCAGGCATCTCTGCCTCGGATGGTAGCAGCTGGCAAGGGTGGCACCTGGGGAGCTGGGAACAGAGCTTAAAGCTGAATTTAATACATCGATGCAGCGATAATAGGGTGGGGGAAGAAACCATCACAGAGCAGCTCTTTATATGGGAGCTGATCTCATAATCAAAAGCCTGCTGAAGGGGAAAATATGATATATCTGGATGATTTGTAAATATGTTGTAATCTGTGTAATTGCACTTTGAATCCCTTAAATCCAGTTTGCAGCAATGGGCGACACAGTTGAATATTCGAGATATATACAACATTTGTAGTAATGATTTCTAAATCAAAACCGAGCGTTTAAAATTCACCAGCAGCTTGTGTAAATCAGAGGCTTGAGATATAAAACTCCAAGCGGCGTATTATAATTCCACCTTGTAAATCAAGATGGAGGGGGAGGGGTGTGGAGAGAGAGAAGAAGTATCACGCTTATTTCTAAATAATTTTTTGCAAATGTGCCCTATGAGGAAAATCACAGGGTGATAAGCTGTATTGGTGCTCTTGGTTTGCTGAATCAGAACTGGAGAAAGCTCTGTAACAAAGCCCTGATAACTCAGCCTCTTGACTTGCTTTATTTTTTTTTAATCTTTTTCTAAACTGCTAATTGTGTTTTATGGTGGCTCAACAAATTGGAATTCTTTTCAACTGAAACTAAAAATGCTAAATGGATTTCAGGCCTGCATCAGTGTAGGGGCGAGATGTCTGAAGTGAATCTCAACCGGTTCAGAGTTCATAGCAATGCCTAGATCATCTTTAGCACTTTCCACAGTAGATCTCAAGGTGCTTTACAAAGGAGGGTGGAATCTTATCTCCATTTTACAGAAGGGGAAACTGAGTCACAGAGCGGCGCTCTGACCTGCCCAAAGTCACCCATGAGGCCCATGGTAAAGCCAGGAATAGAACCCATGTCTCCTGAGTCCCTGGGGTGAAACACGGTAACAGCTACATACTATGTAGTTCACGGGGGGTGGAAATTCTCCAACCAACTGAAACAGCTGCGGGGTATTTTGTAGATAGAATTTAATTACTTTTATCAGTATTTTGAATGAACACCCAACGTTTTAAATGAGCAGCCAGTCAACTGAAGCGAACGGTGCCACAGGAATTTTGAAAACCACAAGAAGTCAGGGCCTCGGTTTTACGTCTCATCTGAAAGATAATGGCCTTGATTTGGATCTCACGTGAGTTTTAGTTATTGGTATAACTCTCCTGTTCTATCAACTGGTATAAAGCAGGATTAGGCCCCAGCCTATTTATATTTTCTAAGGGTCTTGCACCTTGTGTGTAGCTGTTTACAGCAAAGCAGAGTGAATGTAAACAGCTACCACGTCAGAATGGCAACATTTTGCATTGGTGTAAATGACTGCTCAAGGTGCAGGCTAATGGAGAATCAGGCCCGAGTCGTTTATCTAGCAAACAGGTGCTATAATGAAAAATGTGAGTCCAAAAGTGCATTGGTGTAACTGACAGGAGAATTTGGCCTCAGAATATAGAAACTTAATATTCATCTGGGCTATATAGTGAGGCTGTTACAAAGTAGTAACTATTTCTTCCTGAATAGCAGCGGAAGTCGATGTTTTAAGACAGGCTTAGAATGTCAGTTCCCTGCCAGAGGTCATTGCTTGGGACTAGGACATGCTGGGCAAACTGCAAAAGGTGGGAAGGTTGAGTTTGGAGAAATACCCAAGGCTGTCTTTGGCTGATCTGAATCATTAGATTTCTTCTCCACCCCTCTGCAAAACTGGTTTGGAAATTTAACAAGAACCAGGCATTATCACAAGATTTTGAGATTGCCACCTCTGCCCAAAAATGAAAAAGAAAGGATTAGGGGGACTTTTTCAGAGCACAGTAAAGGTTAAATTGCAGTTTTGGTTTGATTTTTGGGGCAAAGGTCATGGATCTGGTCTTTTTTAGTCAAACCCTAGCCTCAATTCTATGGGCAGAAAGTCAGAATAGATGATCTGATGGTCCCTTCTGGTCTTAAAAATGTATAAATTCAGCATGTACTGAAATCCAATTGATTTCAGTGGCAGCCCCCATATCTTGAGATGTGTGATTGTATGATCCTTGCCTAAGAAAAACAGAAATTGGATATTTCTGGCCCTTTGTCACAGGTTAGCATCCAGCTCTCTGTGATATCATTACTTTTGACATGTTCCTTTCCATGGAGAAATGATCATTTAATAATAAACTTCTCAGGTTCAGATTCCCTCCTGAGTCTATGAAGGATTCCAGGGTGCAGGCCACATTGTGACTGCAAACTTCTCTCTGCCACTGGGGCTTGGAGAGGAGTATCAAAGATGGTCAGTACTGCCTGGTGAAAGGGTATGATTAGGGTATCTAAGGGGATGCACTGATTCATTCGATCCCAGCCTCCTTGGTTGGGAGTCTTATGGAGCCCTGAGCACGACTGAAAGTAGTTCCAACTGGATCCCTAAGGGAGGCTAGCCCCACTGCTGCGGCCACGCTGCCTGTCCTTGTTCTGGGTGAATCCACCCTAAGATTCAGGAGGTCCAGATGGTGTAATTAACACAACCTCTGCCCTAGCCTGGGAGAATAGAGCATATTACCCTCCCTGCCCCCGGTCTTATCAAGACTCAAAGTCTGTTTCACTCATGCTCAGGTTTTGCTGGTACAGATGGGTGAGATGGGTTTAAAAAGGCCAAAAAGACAGCAATTAGCTTGATTTAAAATTAATGACCTCTCTGATTATGTGCAGCAAAGAAGATGATGGGAGAAAAAAATTCCTGAAGTATAACCAGGCTGGTTCTTAAGCATCTCTGATAAAAAATATTTTGTTTTAAATGTTGTCAAGTGACAGATAAAGGTCAAAGTAGAAAATGAGGGGATTTATTCAGTGCATGTTCCTGGTAATTAGAACTTGCACGTGTATTAGCAGCTACTGAAAGAGGCTGAAAATTGGGATATGAAATTCTTGGTGGTTGCGGAATCTGGTGTGTTCATTAAAAACCGTGGGGTTAGGATCATGAAATCCTAATTGCTGCAGTCCCCCGTTTGTCAATTGCTAACAATGAGCTCTTTCTTATTATTTGTATTCAAGCAGCACCTCGAGGCCTCAAAGAGCAAACAGAGCCCCATTGTGTTAGGTGCTGTATAAACACAGAGTAAGAGACAATCCCTGCCTGGGAAAGGCGACAAGACAGAGGAAGGATTGTTATCTCTATTTTACAAATGGGAGAACTGAGTCACAGAGAGATGAAAGCCAAGGGTGGGATCCACAAATGAACTTAGCCGTTGCAATGTTGAACATCACGGCACCTAATTTTAGGCACTTAGAAAGTCACAGGAACAGCACTGAAATCCACAAAAACAAGTTAAGCGCATATGCTCCCTAGACAATGAACAGGGGGAGACATGACCTTCGACTGCAATCCACAAAGCCAGTATGCTAGGTGGGGGGCCACCTAAGCGAGCCAATGGGAGATGCCAATGACAGGGTGTGTCCTAAGCTTGACCCCTCTCTTGGAGATAGGCATCTAAATGCCGGCTGCAGGGAGACACCTACCTCTACTTACCAGCTGCCAGGAGTCAGATGGTTTAGGTACCAAAGGCATTTGTTGCTGGAGTGAATTAGGTGCTTAACTTGCTCTGTACAAAATATCCATGGGAGATAGCGGTACCAGCCTTATAAGTTTTTGTCCACTGGTTAGCACACACGTGTGGGGTGTAGGGGCCTCAGGTTCAATTCCCCATCTCTGCTAGAGGAGGGGAGAGGATCTGAACAGAAGTCTCCTACATCTCAGGTGGATGCCCTAACACCTGGACTACAGAGTCATTCTCATTCGCGCTCTCTCTGGCCCAATAACTTTTTAAGTATTTATTCACAGTGGAACAGCCATTGGACTCATCTATCTGGAGTAATTTTGTATCATCTGCAAATTTTGTCACCATACTGTTTATCCCTTTTTCCAGATCATTTATGAATATGTTGAACAGCATGGTCCCAGTACAGATCCCTGGGGGACCCCGCTATTTATCTCTCTCTGTTCTGAAAACTGACCATTTATTCGTAACGTTTGTTTCCTGTCTTTTAACCGTTACTGATCCGTGAGAGAACCTTCCCTCTTGTCCCATGACTGCTTACTTTGCTTAAAAGCCTTTGATGAGGGACCTTGTCAAAGGCTTTCTGAAAGTCCAAGTATACTATATCCACTGGATCACTCTTATCCACGTTTTGATGCCCCCCTCAGAGAATTCTAATAGATTGGTGAGGCATGATTTCTCTTTACAAAACCTATGTTAGTTCTTTCCCAACAAATCATGTTCATTTATGTGTCTAGTAATTCTATTCTGTTCTTTAGTTTCAACCAGTTTGCCTGGTGCTGAAGTTAGGCTTTTACTAGCCTGTAATTGCTAGGGTCATCTCTGGAGCCTTTTTTAAAAAAATCACATTAGCTAAACAGAAACTGATTTAAGTGATAGGTTACATACCCCAGTTAACAGTTCTGGAATTTCATATGAGAGTTCCTGCAGAATTCTTGGGTAAGTACCTCGGTCCTGGTGACTTATAACTTTAATTTATCAATTTGTTCCAAAGCCACCTCGATTGACACCTCAATCTGGGACAGTTCCTCAAAAGACCATTTCAGGTGTGGGACTCTCCGTCACATCCTTTGCAGTGAAGACCAACGTAAAGAATTCATTTAGCTTCTCAGCAATGGCCTTGTCTTGCTTGAGTGCTTTTAGCACCTCAATCGTCCAGTGGCCCCACTGATTGTTTGGCAGCGTTCCTGCTTCTGATATACTTTTAAAAAATGCTGGTTTTGTGTCTTGTAGTAGTTGTTCTTCAAATTCTTTTGGGGCTCGTCTAATAATATTTTTACACTTGTCAGCGTTTGTTCCTTTCTATTTTCCTCAGTAGGTTTTGACTTCCAATTTTTAAAGGATACTTTTTGCCTTGAATGGCTTCTTTTACTCTGTTGTTTAGCCATGGTGGCACTTTTTTTGGTCCTGTTACTATGTTTTTTGTTTTGTTTTGTTTTTAAATTCGGGGCGTACATTTAATCTGAGCCGCCATTATGGTGTTTTTAAAAAGTTTCCATGCAGCTTGCAGCTATTTCACTCTTGTGACTGTTCCTTTTAATTTCCATTTAACTAGCTTTGTGTGTGAATATGGATGTTCGCCACTATGTTCTTGGTAAGCTCTACCTTCGTCTCCTTCTTGTGATTCCAAGCTGGGGTCCATTGTCCCTGAATCACCATACATGGAATATCTTTGGGGGAAAGTGCTACTTTCAGTCACATGGGCAAATGGTATCAGAGGGGATTGGATGGCAGTGGGAAGTATTTGATTTGTAGGTCATCTGCCCCACCTCAGTACATTGGTATAGCTCCCTGAAGTTAGGATATAGCCACTTATTGTTTTGAGCTATTATTCAGATTAGGGTAGCGCTCAGAGGCCCCAGTCGGGGTCAGGGCCCCATTCTGTGCTCCGGGTTGTAGAGCCCCATTGCCAACCCCAGCCATTCAGAAGTCCTGAAGCAGGCCTCAAAAATCATGAGGTTAAGAAAAACCTATTGGGTCTTTGTATTTGCCTTTTGGGGGTGGGGACTTTGGGAGGGGGAATTCTGAGCCTTTAAGATGCACTCAAGTCACATCTTCAGGCTTCCCTTTGCATCCTGCGGGCTAGAAACGCCCCTTTTTTTTAAAGGAAAGCGGAGATACTCACCTGATCACATGGCTCCAGGGGTTGGGGCTTTAATTAATGCACCAGTTATTGCTGGAGCTGGCCACGCTATAATTTTATTCCAGGGGGGGAAAAAAGAGTCCTCAGAAGAGAGTCAAGAGGAGTCCGGTGACGCTCCGTTATATGGTTCTGTACCTTTTAAGGCCCAAGCCTCCTCTTTCTGAGCACATGCCACCGGAGTTGGAACTGTGCAGCAACTCCGAGAATCTCTCTCCCGGATCCATTTCTGAGTGTGTTTGTTTTAAATGCCACGTTGTCCTTCTCTCTCTTAAGCCAAGCTGCCCTTTTCTGTCACTGCATCACTGCAGCTTCTCTGCCTGGCAAACAAATGTCACAGTCATACCAAAGGTTTCAAATAAACTGCGAGTAAATAAACCTGTACGGTTTATTGCCCTGTTATCTGAGAGTTCAGTATTATTAGCTAATTAAAGGCAGCTCAGAACTATTTTATGCATTATGCTTACTGGGTTAGATAATCACAGCAAGGTTGCCCTGACAGACTGTTTATAGAGCTCTGAGATTTTGAGGTTGTCTTTTTTTCCCAGCTGATTAGATCTTTCTTGTGAATTTCTTGAAAGTTTAAAAAAAAAAGGTGGGGGGGGCACAAGAAGTAATGTTGCCCGCTGAGGATTTCTTTTCTTATAGATCAGACAGGGAAAAGTATGCATCTGGACTTCTCGCCAGTTGAACCTCTGTCAACCAAATCCGGCTGAGATAGAAAGAGACGGGTGTATTGATGGCCACTGAAATGAGACAGAACAAAAGACTACAACCTGAGAGGGGAAGAAAAGATAGCCTTTTAAAATGGTTATGTTTTGATATGGCATTATCTCAGCCTTTGTGGTGTGATGCATATTCTAGGCTCTTTGCCTTAACAGCCTCCTACCTACACCTGCCTTCCAAGTAATTCCTCTTCTATGCATCAATGGCTTGTTTTTTAAATCTAAATTCAACTGTACCCTTTACCTCTCATCTATATCTCATTACCAGCTACATCTCGCATTTTTAGACCAGGACGTACCTTTGTGTCCCATGCAGGCGTGCTGTTCTCCCCTTGTTTATAGTATAAATCCCTGGGCAATGCAAAGTCTTGGCTTTCAGAACGCTTCAGACAAGTTAAACAAGGAAGACCCCCTTCTCCCCACCCCAGTCACTTCAGGCTGCCTGTTATGTTCGGTTTTGTGGCGCAAGCCTCATCTTTTTGGTCTTTGTCAGCCATTGTGCAAGCCAGCGTCATGCAGAGGAGTAAGCGCTTGGATTTTCCATCCAACAATATACTCTGGCTCTCCAACCCCTCAGAACAGTCTGATCTTTAATTGGCTTTATCTCAAATCTGCCGAACGTGAGGGTGGCCCAGCAGTTAGGGTGCTAGTATGGAACTTGGGAGACTGTAGTTGAAGCTTCTGCTCTGCCACAGGTTTCCTGTGTGACCTGGGGTCTTTTTGTGTCTCAGTTTCCCATCTGTCAAATGGGGAGAATAGCTCTTTCCTCCCTTGGAGAGGTGCCGTGAGGATAAATACATTAACGATTGGGAAGTGCTCAGATACTGTGGTAACAGGGAGCCTAGAAGGCTACAGGGAGAATTAAAGCTAGCGTGCCAATGATGAAACCTTTGGGGCTGGTGCTTAAGCACTGGACTGGGACTCCAGAGATCTGGGTTCGGTTTTTTTCTCTGTCTCAGACTTGGAGTGATGCTGGGAAAATCGCTTCTAGCCAAATTTTTCAAAGTGCTCAACACCCAGAAGCTCCCACTGAAAATCGGGGAGCTGAACTCTTTGGAAAATAGATAGCATTATTCTTAACAAACATTTGGGAAGGGATATTAAACCTCATTCTTTTGGATGTAAGCCAATCTCTAACGATTAGAGGTCACGATAAGATCTAATGAGGGGGGCAGAGTACTCTACATCTGCTTACTAGTGGACGCTTGCATTTCACTCTGAAGCAGCTGGTGCTGGCCGCTGTCAGAGACAGGATATTGGACTAAAGGGACTATGGGTGTGATCCAATCTGGTATTTCCTATGTCCCTTAAAATCTGACGCTTTGCGTCTCTGTGCCCCAGTTTCCCAGTAACATAGAAAATGGAGATAACAATAGTTATCACAGGGGTATCATGAGGATAAATTCATTGTTTGTGAGACGTGTAAGTACTCTTGTAATCTGGACCTATCTTGAAAGGTAGATTTCAAGCGTTTTGAAACAAAATGAAAGCAATTAGTGGAGTGGAAGGGGAAGGGGGATGAGAGAATTCAGAAGACAGAGATGTTAAAACATGGCTACCTCTTGTAATCAAATTCCTTTCCTCTCTATAGCTGACATTTTAGCAGATTGGATAGTGCAGGAATGACAAGTCATAAGAACATGTAATTTACTAAAGCAATAGAAGGTCAGAAGATAAATTACCAATTATCTGCTGAACACCTCTATTTTGAAGTTACCTAAATTATCTGCAAACTGTTCCACCGAGTTGTGTAATTAAGATTACTTATTAGCAGTGTATTAAAGTGAGCTGTTGCCCTGGCTATTCTAAACTCAAATTATGCCTGTTCAAATGAATTGCCTGCTTGCACATGTTCTGTGTGGCTACAGAAGCCCGAAACAGGGAACATGACAAAGCCAAGACTCTAATCAACCTAATTAAGCAGCAGTGTGAGAGCATACGGTGCATGATGGGAATGAAAATTTTTCTCATGAAAGAAGTCAGTCAAAGAATAATGTTGATCTGAAAAAAAAAGGGGAAAAAAAAAAGCCAGCAACCACCACCAAGATTCTCACTGTATCCTCTTTTCGTTTATACCACCAATGAGGTTGCTCTGGTGCAAGTGAGCAGAGAACTTGGTCTTGTTCATTTAGGCAAGATTCTACCAGCCTTATCCATTGACGTTAATGGGACTGGAATAAAGTACTATTCAACTCAAGTATCTATTACTATTATGATGAAAGAGATTTGAGTCCCCAACCCAGACTGGGTCCCCATTGTGCTGGGCGCAGCACAAACAGAAAGTAAAAGACAATATCCGCCCCCAAAGAGCTAACATCTCCATAGATGAGATGAACAAAAGGGTAGGAAGCAGAAATGAAGGCAGAGAGAGGTGAAGTGACTTGATCAAGGTCACACAGCAAATCAGTGGCAGAGCTGGGAATAGAACCTTCTGACTCCCACTTCACTGCACTATCTCCAGAAGAGGCAGGATCTGACCCTGTACGTCAGGTGATTGCCTTAGCTTTTGAGTCATATGAAATGTCGATGCATTAAGAAAATTTTGAAAATATTTAGAATGACTCCTTAATGAACATACTGTTATGAACTGGAGCATTAGTATGTACCACTGCCTTCTACTGGATGGAATCAGGACTGTTTATATGCCCTCTATTGCAACCAGGTGCTAGAAATTCTCCTTTAGCTTGCACAGTAGAGGTCTGTTTTTGGAACAGGGAGATGTGAATTCTATGCTTGCTGTCACTATGACTGGCCATGGTGTGCATCATAATGACAAGCATGATGCCATATAATTAACTATGTGTCTTCACACTATTGAGAGAGTAACGAGGTGTCCAGCTATGGCATGTTACATTACTATCATGCATAACTAACGGTAGGAAGGGGAATGTAGCTGGTTGCTTGAAGTTTCCATATGTGAAGTAGAGCAGGAAACATCTCCCTGATGAGTCCAGCACCAGCTGAGATGCGACAGCAAGAATGAGTGAATGATGGAGCTCTTCTGTAAATTTACCTTCCACAGTGGAATAATATAGTGAACTGTTCTCAAAAGGATCATTAAAAAAAATACAAGGTACTAACCAAAGAGAGAGCAGACTGAGAGACTGAACTGAAAGATTTCAGAGTAGCAGCCGTGTTAGTCTCTATCCGCAAAAAGAAAAGGAGTACTTGTGGCACCTTAAAGACTAACAAATTGAAAGACTGCAGATTGCCATTTGGATCACAGATATTGCATCTCCTGACAAAACATTCAGTTCTATATCTCTTCCACCATACAGGCAAACTAGACATGGGGCTTTGCCAAAGATTATCTTCAGTTTATCTGAACTTTTCAATCTGTCTTCCCTTCCAACCCAACCACTTTCTTTTCTCTTCCCCGAAACTAAATCCTTCCCTTCTCCTGAGTCCTGTTACCTTGGCTCCGGACAGATTTTTATTTTTTGCATCCCAGCTGCTTTAGTCTAAAATGCATCCCCAATCTGCAACTCTGTGCCTCGGGGCCCCACAGTCCTTAGCCTATCCCCTCAGTGAGAAATCTGGCGCACATTCAGTATTGGTCATGGATTGATAAAAAAAATCTTAGGCATTTCCTGACTTTCCCTGGTTTCCAGGATGTATATATAACATATTGATTTGTGTGTGTGTGTGTGTGTTTTGTGTCCTCCTCTGTGCCTGATCCACAGAGGATGTGAGTCTGTTACAGCTGTCAGCGGGGGAGCCTGGCTTTTTAGCTCAAGCTGTAGACACTCATGCTTTTAGCTCTGGAGGTCCTCAGTTCAAGGCCCAGTGTTAGCCAAGATGGAAGCCGACACAGACACTGCGTATTCTTGTCTTAAACTCAGTTGTTAAGGGCATAAGGGTTCGTCACGATGACTTAATCTGACCTCCTGCAAATCACAGGCCACAGCAGTTCACTCAGTAAATCATTCTTCAATCAAATATTATCCAGGCATAGGTTGAAATCAGCAAATTGGTGAGCAAGAACACATCTGCTCTCCTGTAGGCTTTCATCTATTTCCTGTGGCCTTGAAAAGACACTTGAAAAGCTCTTCGCTCCCCAAGGGACCTGTCTCATGGAAACTTGTGAGTCTCCATACACATCAAAAGTGGTAAAACTCCCATTGACTTCAATAGAATCACTCCTGGATTCCATACTGTCACAGGGATAGTTCACACTGGGCTAGATTCTCAGCTGCTGTAGAGTGGTGTAGCTCCTGTGAAATCAGTGGAGCTATGCCAGTTTACACCAGCTGAAAATCTGGTCTATTATCTTTTGAGGAACTGTGCGGGGGGCGGGGGGGAGTTTGAGCTGATGGTGAGTGCAGGAGGCTGGGAATCTGAGTTCTCCGGTTCTACAGCCTATTTTGCTAGTGATTATGATTAACCATTATTTTATGATTAAATATGTCCATAGCAGTGTAAATCTACCCAGTACTTTACTCGCACGAGCCCCAGTCCGTGAAAGAGATCCATGCTTACAGGCAGACTGTCACTGACCAGACTCCAATAATAATCCACTGGGGTGCAAAGGGCTGGCCACTGGATTGCACTGCAGGATATGGGCCAGAAATGAGACACGTCTCTTGCCCCAAAGAGCTAAATCCGACAAGACGCCACTGGCAGGACAGAGGAGGTGTGAAACTGACTGATTTAAAATCAACAGTTCCACAGGAACTCAGACAGCCGCTTGCCCCCCTTCACCATCCAGGAACCACATCCTGAGCCTTCTCCAAAGCCCCTCTCAAACACGTCTTTTGCAGCATGCCCAGAAAGTCACCCAATTCGAGCAATTTTGGACTAATGGGGTGAGCAAATTCCAGAGCCTTAGAGCCCTTGTAAAGAACTCCTTGCCAGCTGCCCAGTCTCCTATAACAAGGGAGAGCTGGTTCTAACTTGACCACAGCAGTGGCTGTAAGGTGGGGAGAAAGGTGCACCCTCTTGATGAGAAGTAGGATCCTCTTCACCCCTCTTCAATCTTGAACTGATGTCCAGTGCCCTTATCTGTCGTAGATTGTTAACGTGCTGGGACACGAGACACATCTTATTTATCCATATATTGAAAGATTGCTTGAAAATGGGTTTTAAGGCATCAGTTCAGCAGTCCATCCCTATTCAGCAAATCACTTAAGTATGTGCTTTATTAAGCATGTTCTTAAGTTCCATTAACGTCAATGGCACTTAGTTAAGAGCTTGGCAGAATAGGGACAGAAGTAAGAATGTGTCATCTGTGACTGCAGAGCAACTGTGGACCCTCGGGCAAGTCACTACATTTCTGCTTCAGTTCACCTGTTTTTGTACATTGGATAAATCGATGCTTAACTTTCTAATGAAGGCATTGTTTTATATTTCTGAGATCCTCCTCTGAAAGATGCTATTTAGAAGTGTAAAGTATTATTTTTGCAAAGCATGTTGACCCTAATGTTCAGGTAAATGTAGTTTATGAAACATGTTTACTATGCACTTTTCATTTTTCATCCTTATTTATTAGTACCTTTTCAGAGCACTTTAGATAAGTGTTTGGAAACATAGTTAGAGGAAAGTCATATTTTGCATATTTCACTTGAATTGGAAAGAACATTGTTTTTGATTTTAATCATAAAAATGGAATGCTCCTAATAGAGTGAAGAAACCCAATTTCCTCAAGAAGCATTTCCAAGCTGATCTGCCTCAGATACTCCTGTGATCACAGGAGAATAATATCCTGGGCAGCAGAAAATGTGCTGCAATATATGCGAAATAAATATAGCTGTACTGGACAATTATGTGTTCAGCATCACTGACTTTCAGCAAAGGGGCTAAGATTCTGCTTGCTGCCTCTTGTCAATTATTAACCTTCACAGCCACAAACTGCGTGCTGGTGAATCCGAGTGCAAGGGAAAGTCTCATACCGAGCACAGTAAGAAGATGCAGCTGCAGGAGTGGTCTGCTGAGCAAAAAGTAGCACTTCCCGGGCCTGCTGCATTTGCAATACATGCTGCATTATGTCATGTTGTCTGGAGTGGCTCATGACGGCCAGCCTCAGGGAAGACTGTCAAGAAGCAGAGCAAAACCCCCCAAACTGGTTGTGTGTTCTGTAATTAGATTTCACCAACCCAGTAATAAGTGTGAACTCCTAAAGCACAGTCTTATTATGGAGTCACAGACAGTTCCCTTGCGTGTCCCAGTTTATCTTGCCATCCACCCAGGCAAGCTGGACTTTGTGATAGATGGCTACTTTACACCAAAAAAACCACAACAAATATTCAGGTTACTCCCAGTCCCAGGGGAACAGTCACTTAGCCCAGGTCAATGGTATTCGGATCTCAAACCGAAGGCAACGCTTGTCGCCAATCCTGTAACAAACTCACTGAAGGTTTGTTAATTAGGAAAAAGATCATTATTGACAAGGTTAAAAGCAGGTGAGCATACACGCACTAATGAGTTAGTGTCAGGTTTAAAAGGTAATAGAAACTTCTAAAGTAGACTCTTTATATCCTTAAGGGCTAACCCAGGCAAAACAGTTGGGAGCTCCTTGCTCATTCTTAAAAAGCATAGAATCATAGGACTGGGAGGGACCTCGAGATGTCTTCTAGTCCAGTCCCTTGCACTCAAGGCAGGACTAAATGTCCAACAGCGGCTCCTGGGGAGGAGGGACTGGAGGTCATTGTGTGCTGCCCTTGCCTGCAGGCACCACCCTCGCAGCTCCCATTGGTCAGGAACAGGGAACTGCAGCCAATGGGAGCTGCAGGGGCGGTGTCTGCGGACAAGGGCAGTGCACGGAGACCTCCAGTCCCTCCCCCTGCAGGAGCCAATGCCGGACATGCCGGCTGCTTCCAGGAGCAGCACGGGGCCAGGGAAGGCAGGGAGCCTTCTAAGCATCATTCAAGCACAGAGCACCCTGTTTAGCTAGGGTTTGTGTTCATTATACAACTACGGAAGCTTCAGGTTTCTGGGTGTTCCTAAAGGCTTTAGACCCAAAACTTTGTGATCCAACTCAGCTTTGACCAAAACCTCACAATTAAGGTCCTGTTTCATTTGCGATATTGTGGAAATTGCAGATGCCACAATATTAGGCTTCCACTACTATTTTGTTTTAAATTAGCTTACTCATTTTGCATACATTTTGATGTTTCCAGCACAAACTTTTTTCCCCACTAGTACATGAAGTGATTTGGAGAGTTTTGGGCAGGGCCGTAACCAGGGCACGAAGCCTGGGGGTGGGGGAGGGATGAGGGCTGGGTGCCCAGTTCTGAAGGCAGCGCTGCCATCAGCAACAGCGCAGAAGTAAGGGTGACCATACCATGTCTGCTGCTCTACCCCCTGCTGGTTTTTTAACTAAGTTTTCTGGCTCCACCCCTTGCTTTGTGCCCTGGGCAGCTGCCTTGCTTGCCCGGCCCTGGTTAGGACCCTCTAATTGCACCAAATTGTCTGGTAAAAAAAAAAAAAAATTCCCCGGCATAACATAATAGTTGTGTGTTTATATTGTTCTAGCAATTTTTTCTTAAACACATAGGTCTGTTGTGGCTTTTCCAAAGTCCCCGATTAATACAGGTCCATTGTTACTTTTCTGCAATTTTTCATGTCTTCCTCACAACTCAGCTGCAATTATTTGAACATCATCCCTCAGTTCAGAGAGGGTTTTACTCATGATCCAACTCATTTTTGACCATTACGTTTCTCTCAGAAATAGACTTGCCACTGCATAAATTCAAGTTATTCTTGTTTTACTAGATATTGCTGTGTGAACCACAAATAGATAATACAAGACACGGAAGGGGAAAAGACTTACAGTATTAAGAAGCTGATTGTTCAATTTGTGGGTTGTAGACAACTGGCTTGTTTTTCACAAATCTAACGTAACATCACTTGATTTTTCAATATATATGCAAACAAATCACAGCAAGTGATTTCATGGTCAGTGCCAACAGTTCATTTGGAGTAGCACTACAGTGCATTTTAAGAGCCGGGGGATCAAACATAAAATTATACTGGCAACTTCTAGCTGTAAATATTGAAGGATTAGAAAGCTTATGTGAAGATTCCAAGTTGTGTGGGATCAGAACCAAAGTATAGGCACCTCAGGTAAAATTTGCAAAAGCTCCTAAATGACTTTTCCCGAGGCAAGTTCCTAAGTCACTTAGGTGCCTTTGAAAATGTTGCCCTTCGTGTCGGGAACTGTGGGATGCTATCATTATGTAGACTTACATGTGTGAATAGATACATAAATAATACACGTTTTGACAATTAACGTGGAAAAAAATACGTACCGAGGGAGACATTTAAAAAAACACCCAGTGTTTGCCTAGCTCTGCCCCCATTGCGGTTGATGGTGATATTCCCATTGACTTCAGGGGGGGAGCAGATCTAGGCCAACATTAGCTAGGTCTGAAAATTTCACCTGTCACTTTTTGAGCCAGAGGAGGCCAAGAATGGGGTGGAGACACAGTTGATCTGGAGAGGCAATGAGATCCTCGGCAAATAAATCTCCCAGCGGACCCCCAGAAGGACAGTCACCTGCCCACAAGAAAAAATACTAACTTTTAAACCATTTTAAATTTCAGTGTCACTACATTTTTGCGTTACTGCTTGACCCCAGAGGAAAGCCCGATCTCTTAGCATGAGTTATGGGCATTGGCATTTATTACTGATCATTCTGTTGGCTTTTGGATGCCAGAATATGCCAGGGCTGGACCTCATGCTGTTGGGGCAGCCTTCCCAAATGGTTAGTTTTTAACGATTATGCGTCATTAGGCATTTGTGGTGAATTATGTAGGTTCCTAAGGTTGTGGTTGATTGTTACTTTTTGGAAGGTCCAATGGATAGAGACTGTAAGGGTATGTCTAGACTGCAGCAAGAGGTATGATTTCCAGCACGGGTAGACGTGCGCACATTAGCTTGGATCAAGCTAACCTGCTAAGAAAAGCAGCGTAGCCCTGGTGATGTGGGTAGCGGCACAGGCTAGCCACCAGAGTCAGAGACGCTTCATAAATACTCGAATGGTTAGCCGATGTTGCTGCCCACAATGTTGTGGCTACTCTGTTATTTGTAGCACGCTAGCTCGATCAAAGCTAGTGTGTGTCTGTTTGCCTGTGCTGGAAACTGCATTTCCAGCTTCAGTGCAGACGTACTGCTCGTCAGGCTTTATTTCTGTCTCTAGGTTCTCTTTTTGGCCCTGCCACTGAGTCACAGTACATCATATATTGAGATGGTAAGATTTTGGGGGCAGGGACTATCTCTTTGTATGTGTTTGCGCAGTGCCTAGCACAATAAGGGTCCCACTCTCAGTTGGTCCCTAGGCACCACTGTAATAAACCTGATTATTATTCATAACCCCAATCTTTGTGTCTGTGTTTTCCCGTCTGTAAAATAAGATTATTTCAAACCACCGTAAAGCTCTTTGAGATCAAAGGATGAACAGAGGCATGTCGGTGTTGAATATTTCAGCCTAATTTGCAGGAGTCTTTTGCAGCAATTGCTGTGTTTGTACATCTCTCCACTTTTAACGTGTGCGCCATGGAAGCAAACGCATGTTCGTGTCTCGTAGGGTAACTTGTTTCCTTAACTCACCTTCCTGGAATTCTGAAACAAGAAGAGGAAAATCTTGCCTCAACGTAGCAAACACAGGTTATTACTCTGTGTGTGTGTGTTGCATTATAAATGAAAAATATTTAGCTTGTGGTTTTTTTTAGTGAAAAATAGCTATTCTATCACAAAGAAGAAACAGTCACTAGTGGAGTGAATTTTTGGTATTTCTTTTTATTCCGTTTCATGCTGCTACCCTCTGCTTTGCATAGCCTCACTTCACTTGCAAAATAGCTGTAGTGGGTGATTTTAATTTGCTATTGATTTCTACTCTTGCTGTTCTTTTTTTCATGCTTGACATTTTGTGTGTGTGTGTGTGTGTGTGTGTGTGTGTGTGTGTCGAAAGATTTCTGGAGTCCACAAAAGTGATTTTGAAAATCTAGATGCTTCGGAAAAGTTAGGAGAGAAAATAACTAAATGCTTGGGGTTTTTCCTCTTTATAGAAAGATGTCAAGGGAGGCAGTGCAGGGGGAGGGGAGGCAAGGGAGGCTACCCTCTCTCTGGGAGCAATGCCTACCATCAAGCGTGGGGAAGGGAGGGGAACCTGGGCCCTATGCAACCAATTACGCCAATGCAAGGTTCAGGACCCCAAATACACCCCCATTGGCCCGCCTCGGACATCTCGTCTGCTGGTAGAGGCTCGGCGTCCCCTTTGGTCCCTGGGGCCAACTGGTTCCCTATAGAGTAACCAGGGTCCTCAGCCCCAGCGGTCTGGAATCTGGGCAGCTCCCCTGCAGGAGCCTCCAGCACATGCTCGTCACCTCCTCAGCCTGGACTGAGCCGAGTTGCTTCCTTTTATATGCTCTCTCCACTGTGAGCCTGCCGAGCAAGGGGGAGTGGGTGTGGCCTCTTGGGCCCAAAACAGTTTAACCCCTGTGTTGCCAGTGCGGGGTTGGTACGCCCCCATCAAAAAAGAAGATACATTTTATAAACTTAGTTTAGATTGTAGACGCCCTGGGCAGGGACCACTTAATGCAATGTGTTCCTCGTCCAGGACTAGGGCTCCTAGGCACTACCGTGATACAAAAAAGAGAGAAAGGATAGTGTGACATAACAGGGTACAATCCACACCATGA
The DNA here is from genome assembly GCF_015237465.2 of Chelonia mydas. Lineage (NCBI taxonomy): Eukaryota > Metazoa > Chordata > Testudines > Cheloniidae > Chelonia > Chelonia mydas. The sequence goes on along the minus strand of NC_057859.1, from coordinate 8,305,938 downwards.
ATAGCTATGTCACCTGAGGTGCCCTTTACAATGCTTCGCTGCCGTAGCCTCCAACCTTGGCTGCTCACAGACAGCCTCCAGCATGTAAATCACTCCCTGCTATGCCTCGGTGTGCTGCAGCCAGCCAGCCAGACTCAGGCTCTTTACCAGCCTTAAAGATTACCCTAGGGTGACCCCAACACACTCCCATTCCCAGATTTCCCCCCAGAAATGTATGTCCTGTACTGCCCAGCGCTCTTCTGGACAGTACAAACATTAAGTCCATTATTCCTTTAGGGAAATGATATGCACACAACTTGTTACCCCAAATGGACTTACCCAGACACTTCAACTTGAACATGCTGGATTAGATAAAACAGTAAAACAAGTTTATTGGCTACAGATAGAGAGGTTTTAAGTGAGTACAAGTCATGAGGCATCACAGACTGACATGGATACAAGAAAAATAAAGATAAAATGCTTACAGGTGCCTAACATAACAAACTCTATTAGATTCTGAAGGGTTAAAAATCCATTGCTGATGTAATAACCTGGTATATGGATTTGTATACAGGCCCAAAGTCCAGAGTTTGGTCAAGAGGTCAGAGGTCTAGCAATAGCTAAGAGAAAGCAGAATAACCAAAGATAACCTTGCTTTTGCTAAGATATGCCTGGTCAGCAAACCGCCAGATGTTGGGGGCAATAATTGTGTCTTATTCAAAGTTGCAGATAGAACAAAGAAGCCCTGTTTCTGTTGTGTTAGTTTCTTCTGTAGGGAGATGTTCTTCCCACACCTCCAACCTTAAGTTTATGAAAGGTTCAAGCATGTCCGTATAAGAGATGGCCACCTCCCTTTCCCAGGGACCAATGCCTGCCTTAAAACACAAATGAACAACTTGAAAGACAATCTTTATTGCCATTTACTTTCACTGTTTCTTTGCTTTGACCCCTAGATATGTATCTGTTGGACAATCAAAGGAGCTACTTCATTCCTATGGAACCCCAAATCAGAATTCAATGTATATATTTTATACTAATACATTTATTAAAGTACTAATTAAATGTTAAATGTTGATTTGTCAACTTGAGACATTATGTAACCTTTGACCATTGGCTACTGTGCTATCATGTCTTGCTGCTAAACCTATCTGGGGGTGTGGGACTGCCTACCCCGTCACTTTCCCCCACCCATGGAAAATCCATATATTCCATTGTAATCAATTGATTGACAGTGTCTCTGAGCCTAATAAGCAAAGTGACACTCCGTCAGCGCTGTTCGTAATAAACTCCTGTGCTTGACCTCTACACGATGTGGATTTATGTCCTTCAGATTCAAAGCAAAGCTTTCTCACCACATGCTTTCAGCAGTCTTACAGATCATAGAATCATAGAATAAAAGAGTTGGAAGGGACCTCTGGAGGCCATCTAGTCCAACCCCCTGCCCAGAGCAGGATCAATCCCAACTAAATCATCCCAGCCAGGGCTTTGTCAAGCCTGACCTTAAAAACTTCTAAGGAAGGGGATTCCACCACCTCCCTAGGTAACGCATTTCAGTGTTTCACCACCCTCTTAGTGAAAAAGTTTTTCCTAATATCCAACCTAAACCTCCCCCATTGCAACTTGAGACCATTACTCCTTGTCCTGTCATCTGCTATCACTGAGAATAGTCTAGATCCATCCTCTTTGGATCCACCTTTCAGGTAGTTAAAAGCAGCTATCAAATCCCCCCTCATTCTTCTCTTCCGTAGACTAAACAATCCCAGTTCCCTCAGCCTCTCCTCATAACTCATGTGTTCCAGACCCCTAATCATTTTTGTTGCCCTTCGCTGGACTCTCTCCAATTTCTCCACATCCTTCTTGTAGTATGGGGTCCAAAACTGGACACAGTACTCCAGATGAGGCCTCACCAATGTCGAATAGAGGGGAATGATCACGTCCCTCGATCTGCTGGCAATGCCCCTACTTATACACCCCAAAATGCCATTGGCCTTCTTGGCAACAAGGGCACACTGTTGACTCATATCCCACTTCTCGTCCACTGTCACCCCTAGGTCCTTCTCTGCAGAACTGCTGCCTAGCCATTGGGTCCCTAGTCTGTAGCGGTGCATTGGATTCTTCCGTCCTAAGTGCAGGACTCTGCACTTGTCCTTGTTGAACCTCATCAGATTTCTTTTGGCCCAATCCTCCAATTTGTCTAGGTCCCTTTGTATCCTATCCCTACCCTCCAGCGTATCTACCACTCCTCCCAGTTTAGTGTCATCCGCAAACTTGCTGAGGGTGCAATCCACACCATCCTCCAGATTATTAATGAAGATATTGAACAAAACCGGCCCCAGGACCGACCCTTGGGGCACTCCACTTGATACCGGCTGCCAACTAGACATGGAGCCATTGATCACTACCCGTTGAGCCCGACAATCTAGCCAACTTTCTACCCACCTTGTAGTGCATCTATCCAGCCCATACTTCTTTAACTTGCCGACAAGAATACTGTGGGAGACCGTGTCAAAAGCTTTGCTAAAGTCGAGGAATAACACGTCCACTGCTTTCCCTTCATCCACAGAGCCAGTTATCTCATCATAGAAGGCAATTAGATTAGTCAGGCATGACTTTCCCTTGGTGAATCCATGCTGACTGTTCCTGATCACTTTCCTCTCTTCTAAGTGCTTCAGAATTGATTCCTTGAGGACATGCTCCATGATTTTTCCAGGGACTGAGGTGAGGCTGACCGGCCTGTAGTTCCCAGGATCATCCTTCTTCCCTTTTTTAAAGATGGGCACTACATTAGCCTTTTTCCAATCTTCCGGGACTTCCCCCGATCGCCATGAGTTTTCAAAGATAAAGGCCAATGGCTCTGCAATCACATCCGCCAATTCCTTTAGCACTCTCGGATGCAACGCATCCGGCCCCATGGACTTGTGCACGTCCAGTTTTTCTAAATAGTCCCGAACCACTTCTTCCTTCACAGAGGGCTGGCCACCTGCTCTCCATGCTGTGCTGCCCAGTGCAGTAGTCTGGGAGCTGACCTTGTTCGTGAAGACAGAGACAAAAAAAGCATTGAGTACATTAGCTTTTTCCGCATCCTCTGTCACTAGGTTGCCTCCCTCATTTAGTAAGGGGCCCACACTTTCCTTGGCTTTCTTCTTATTGCCAACATACCTGAAGAAACCCTCTTCTAAAGATCAACCATCTAAAGGTTAAACTCTTTAGGTCAGAACCCCTCCCCTAGAGTCCAGCAGCTGTTTCCTGTGTCTTTTCAGGTGCAGAGAATGCAGTGGACGGGGGGGTGGGGGGTATATCTTGGGGTGTTTGTCCTTGCTTTTTATCGTTTGTCGCCCTCTTAAAAACATTTTCAGCTGGGAGCAAGGCCACAAGCCATCTGTGTGGAAAGAAACTCCATCGTGTCTCTTTGCTAAGATGCAGATTTTTGCCCCTGCTGTTTCCTGCCAAAGAATGGCCACTTAGCAGACAATGGACCATCTGCCTTGTTTACATCTGGCTGTGGTGTCAGCTTGCCCTTTGTCTCTGAGGTAGTGGTTTGGTCACTCCCCAGACTCATCTGAAAAAACATACTTTTAGTAATGATTTCAGCTTATTTTTATAACTTCACATCTTATACTACTACATTATTGATCAGCAAATTATGAGTTTTCCATTGATACTTCAGAAAGCCTACTTTATACATACATTATTACAGTCGTGTATGGGGTGAACACGGCTATATTCTGTCACAGATGATCTGGTGGTTAAGGGCATTATCTGAGGATTTAGGAGGAGCTGGGTTCTCAGCCACAGATTTTCTGTGTGACCTTGGCCAAGTCACTTAGCCTCTATATATATCTCAGTTCCCCATGTGTAAAATGGGGATAAATAGTTCTTCCTTACCTCACAGAAGTGTTGGGATAAATACTTTACAGATTATGAAGCACTCAGATACGACAATAATTGGTGCTTTGTAAGTAAAATACACATAGTTTATATATATATTATGATCCAGAGATGGGATAATTTTATAAAACTGTAATTAAAGGTTTCATACAGAGTTTAGGTCAGTTTGTAAACTCCTTCCACAATCCAAGCTCCACCCACTTGATGCCAAAGTGAGACACATGGTAGATTCGGTAGGTTGTCATCTTATGACAGGCCCTCTTCTTTTTTCTGATTCCAGTTTCCATGCTCTAAGGGATCACGTTAGGCTCACAAACAAGATTCATTAGTGGAAGCTTGGTAACGATCATTGATGATGAATGGGAATTGATCTCCAACGTTCTGGGCCTGATTCTCCTGTCTCCCTGTGTAGTGATTTACATCAGTGCAAAATAGCTGTTAAACATGACCACTTTGATAAAGCAGTTTTTATGTTCACTTTGCGCCTTTGTCAATGACTGCAGAAGGCTGAAGGCAACACAGACTCGGGTCCTTTCTTTGTAAAAATGCAAGTTAAAATAAAGAGGTACGTGTCCTCCAAACAGCACCTTGTATTCAGGGCAAATTGTGCAATGTGTGACATCAGAGGAACTAGGAAGTAGAGTTAGCATCTGTTCCTCAGCAGTTATAAATTGGTGTTACTCCACTGAATTCAGTCTTCAGTGGCGCTACGCTGATTTACACAAGTTGAAGATCAGGCACCTAGAGTTCAAAGCAGAGAACCTGGAATCCAAGACTCCTGGTTTACATTCCAGAGTCTTTCACTGACTTGCTTCAGTTCTTCGTGCAAATTATTTATGCCCATATTTGGCCCTCTCTTGTGCTCAGGAAATATCAGAGTAATTCCATAGTCTTTAGGTGGAGTTACTCTGGATTGACATTGGTGTAAGCCTCTTAACCTCTCTGTACCTTATTTCTGTTTAAGGGGATGAAAACGTACCTCTCAGAGGGCTTAATTAACATTTTTAAGACTTTGAGTTCTATGGATGAAAGATTCGATATATGTACAAAGCATTGTGGTGGTGGTGGTGTTATTCCAATTTGTGCTTCTGGAAATAAAGTTTAGTGCAAAGATATATGAATGTTTCAGATGTCCAGGATTTACACTGTTTGTCCAAATTAGTAAATTTCTACAAATTTGTATAAAAATGACACAAAAAAGTACAGTTCTGCAAAACAGCAGCCATACCAAATTAGATGTATAAAATTTTATTGTTTTACTTTGGGCACTTTTTGTTCTTCAGAGGTGAAGATAATGAACCTGTATCTCACTACAGTCATCATCTAAGGTACCTGTTACAGTATCTATTATGCTATGTAAAGTCATTAAAATTATGGCTTTTTTCAGAGCCTGGCTGTAAAAAGTTTATTAGAATGTACAGCATTATACAATAAGGATGATTGCATGAAGCAAAACACCTAGAGCGTAAAGAATATGGAGACCATAAAAATGTGATTTAGTTTTGGGAATGTTTTGGCAGAAGATGCAGGGAGAGGTAGCTGAGAGTTGGCCTTTAATGAAGCCCTTGCCCTGAGTACTGTTCAGACAAATACATAAATATGTTGCAACAGAGTTTTCCCGAGTCGTGTGTACCACGCATACAATATGAAATCAGTAATTTTTCTCCGTTCAGGCGTGTTTGTGTATTTTTCTGGATAATATGGAATTTTAACAGATCTAGCACTGAAACAGTAGGCCCAGATCCTCAGATGCACAAACCTGACTTCAGCAGTACTATGCTTAGGGTTGCCAGTTTGGTTGGATTTATTCCTGGAGGTTTCATCACATGATATAATCTTTAATTCCTGGGGACTCCAGGACAATCCTGGAGGGTTGGCAACCATGCGTGCTGATTTACACCGGCAGAGGATTTTTGCCATTATTTTCCTTGTTTTAATTAGAGTCCATGTAGCATGTTACCTTGCTCGTGTAAACTCCACTGACTTGGGTGGAGTTACTCCTGATTTACACTGATGTAACTAAGATCAGAATCAGGCCCCCAAATACTGCTCAGGGAATGCATGAATTTAACAACCAGCTCGTATGTAATTTTCACCTAGCTTGGGAGGGCCTGTGCCCTTTGGGCCAGTGCCCTCCTGCAGTAGCCCTGTGTGCGTGAGGAGTTGTATGTGGATAGGTTGCGGAGCTGGGCTCTGTGCTGAAGCAAAGGGGGGTAGTGGAGGCTAATCAGATGAGGAGTCATTGGATCTGTGCTTAAACAGATATGGTGGCTCAAAGCACTTACAAAGAGAGATGTCATGGGGTGTACAGACCCCCACGCTGTTCCAGCTGCTAATGAATTAACAAGGAGACTAGCTGCCTCCTTAGCTGGGGCTGATTGGTGGCCTTTTTGCAGGTGAGGGGATATAAAGGCTGCAAGCTAGAAGAGTGGGGTGGTGGTGGAGTAACTGACAGCAGGGGACTTCAGCAACAGATAAGCAGGAGGCTGATTGACCTTCAGGACAAGAGGATCACAGAGCATGAGTCTGAGGAAACAGCCTGCTGGAGAGGTGTGGTGGGAAGCGGTAAGGAATTAGGAGACAGTGGTGCCAACTGCTTCCTACAGGTTCCCTGGGTTGGAACCTAGAGGTGTGGGTCAGTCTGGGGTCTCCTATGAACCTCAGCAGAGGGGTCATTAAAGCTTGTGGAGCAAGGTTCAGAACCTGAAGAGGCCAGAGACTCTTGACCCTTCACTAGGGCTACTGGCCTCCTGACTCACTAGACACTCTACTGCCCTGAGAAGGGAGAGACTATTAATGGTCTAGCTGGAGTCATTGCAAGGAACTGTCAGACAGGGATGAAAGGTGACTGGCTGAACAAGGGAAAGCTGAGGCAGACTTGCCATAACGCCTGCTCCACCATGGGAGGGGAGGATAGTGGCTGAAAAGAGCCCCTAGATAGGGATCTCGAGGCGTTGTGGCTGCTATTTTGTGGAGGACTGAGAAGTAGATCTAGTGATAAGAGCAGAGAGTGGACGGCCTGGTGTGTTGGTGAAGAATTCCATCCTTCTAACCTCCTGAAGAGTCCGAACTCCAGCCTTGTGCCGAAGGGGTTAAATTTGCCTAGGGTGAGTAATGTGAGCACTGGATAACTGAGCCTATGGGTAAACAGGGAATGGGTACTTTGAGTCCAACATATGGCGCGGTGCTAGATGGCATCACTCCATTACATAATGTCCTTAAAAGCGATAGTGTGGCAGTCATGTCTTTGCCAGGAATGCTGCTTCTGGGACAGTAGTTGGTATTCTTGTCCATCCTTCTGCCCATGCTGGTTTGTACCTCACAGCTTATTCTCAGACGGCCCAAGCAGTGAAGTTTCTGTCACTGTTATTCCCCGTGGGAAACCTTGAGCCATTCTCAGTAACAGGACACTGGACTGGATGGATGATTGGTCTGATCCAGTGTGGTGATTTCTTTGTACCTAAAACTGGGTGGTACATCTCCTCTAGTTGAAGTTTGAGAGCTGGTATATTTGAGATCAGACAATCCTAATCAATGAGTTATGTAATAACATACCAGTGGCATCACTGAATATGCAAGACATCTTGGGGGTTGTTTTAGCCCGTACCAGTGTGCAGGATGTAATAAAATGGGATAAGTAGTAGGTATTTCACAGAAAAATTATTTACTGTACAATAGTGACATGCATTAAATGTTACCAGACAATATCTCACAAGATTTACTGTAAAAAATCTCAAGGCAACTCCATTTTGTGCCATTGTGTAAAAAGGAGAATTATTGCTAGATAAAGTAAATAGCAATGATCTCTCGTAATATATTTGACCATAACTCTGCATTTACTGCTGATCACCACCGCAGTGATAATGAAAAGGAAATTAATCTCTGGGACAGGTTAAATGAATGCAAACACAAAGAGAATAGCACAAAAGAACATAATGCACACAGAAAGTTCAGCCATTAATACACAGAATACAAAACGGAGAAAACATGCAGCAGGTACTATTCATATCCTCTTTGGCTCAGAAACCAGGAAAGGGTCTATAACTTCTGGCTAAGACTTGAGTATAGCTGTGCAATTAACAGATTTTTAAATATTTATTTTGGCTCTCTGGCAATTAAAAACTCCTTTTGGCTCAAACCGAAAACATTTTTTATCCATCAAAAAGTAAACCAACCCAAACAAATGAAAACCCCTAAACGTTTTGTTTTGATTTAGAGCATTTTTTAAATAGCTTTAAATACAACCAAAGGAAATTTTGAAATGGAAAGTCATTTCAAGACAGAAAAAAAGATGCATCCAACTTCAAAAAAGTCCAAACATTTCATTTTTATTTTTTAAACCAAAACAATTTGGCAAAACCAACACCAATGAATTAAATATTTGCGTCACCAAATCTGCTTGCGCTCTGGAAAAAGATTTTGGTCAATTTTTTTTTGGCCAAACTCTATTCTTGAGAACCTCAAGGGCCCAACCAATGGTGGATCAAAAGGTTGATTTAAATGGGCTTTGGATCAGATTCTGAATTCTCACTGGGATAGGTGCCGTACCTAAATGGGGTAAGACACAATCCCGGCCCTCTAGTGCCCACAATCTAAATAGACTGGACAGCCTGAGAGAGGAAAAATTCTTGTTCCCATTTTACAGATGAGGAATGGCAGCACAGAGAGATTGTGACTTGTCCAAAGCCACACAAGGGGTCTCTGGCACATCCAGAAATCGAGCAGATCTCTTAAATCCCTGTCTTGGGTCATAACCACAAGACCATCTTTCCGCTCTGGTTTCTTCCCTCTTGAACGAGTCGATGAGGGTTGTTCCCGTAAAAGTTTGACTGGGGCTGCTTGAATAAGTTGCAGTGCGACAGATGCTGTCACAGGAGGGTTTGAAAAGTCCTTTGCAACACATAGGGTCTGCTCTAGGGCTGCAGTATTGGCAACTTATTTTAAGCAGCTCTACGAGTATGCTCCTCGTTCTACCCCCTGCTCATTTTGCTCGAGGGGGCAATCCCACCAAAGTCCATGGTGTTACTCAGACAAGGGCTGCAAGATCAGATGATGTATGTGCTCATCTATTCTAAATACTGTGTCAATTTTTTCTCTTTACTATTTTGCATTCATAATGTTCCTGAATGCACCAAGAGCTTTAAAAATCAGCGAAGGCATCTATTTTTTAAATAGAAATGAGCATGCTCCTCAATAGTCTGCAAGCATTTGGTTGCTGGAAGTTTATTTTCAGGACACCATTCTGGGGATCATGGATAATAAGATTCACAAACATGCCTGTCTTCTGCAAACCGACAAACCATGATATCATGATTTGCATGTGCCCAGCTATCTTCTATGCAATTTTATCAACAAACTCCCCAGGAGCTGGTTCCATAGGTGGAAGTGTATTTGTTCAACTGAGACAGATTTTATGGACCGTGGAAATCTGTCTAAGATAGATTTTGCAGAGAAAGATAGATAAACCCTCAGTAATTCCCTTCATATTGCTTTTAATATAGCACCAAGTACCAAAGAAGGAACAAACTGCTAAATGCCCAAACCAATTCTCTGCTGTGTAATAAGCCAATATAATTGGAGAGCAAGGGTGGTTAAGGCACTGGACTGGGACGTGGGAGATCGGGTTCAATTTCTGGCCCTGCTGCAGACCTGGGGCAGGTCACTTAATCTCTGTGCCTCATTTCTTCACCTGTAAAGTAAGAAAGAATAATATTATTTCTCTCTGTCTGTCTGTTTAGATTGCATGATCTTTGGGACAAGGACTTTCTCTTGTGCATGTGTACAGCACCTGGCACAATGGGGCTCTGGTCTTGGCTGGGACTTTAGGCATGGCTGGAATAAAAATATGTCACAGGATATATTTGATGTATTCAAGGGCCATTGTCATCTGTCTCTCTTATTTGTATCCAGAACAGTATCTTAAAGGGATATATTCCACGAGGAGGACCAAAAACATCTCAGACATCTTAATATCAAATTACCCCACTCCTCATTGCCTATCTTATTAAATGTTTTTGCCAATTTTAACAGTTGGGATTGTGTCCAAAGGAGTAATGAAGACAAAAATTGTATTCTTCTGTCACTTCTTTGCATTAAGGAACACAAATATCATCAGATCTTCAAATAGGAGATCAAACGTTGTAATCAAAATAATCCTGGGCTTTTAAATACAAGTTTTCATTCATAGCTCTTCTGGTAATTGATAAACACTATTATCCCCTTTAAAGATAAAGAAGGCATGTAGGACCAGATCCTGCGCTGATGTAAATCTGTGGGATTACACAGCTGAGGATGTGTCCTGTGGAGTTCAATGCTTATACTTTCAAAAGTGACCATTAATTGTGAATGGCCAATGCAGGATGATCAGGGCCTGATTTGGAAAGGTGCTGAGCACTAACATCTCTCGTTGTTAAATGTTCAAAGGAGAGGTTGCTCCAAGATCAACATCTGTGAACATCCCAAAGTTAAGGGATGTTTGGAATGGAGTTTTCTTATTTAGCCCCTGTTAAAGAGAAGGGACCAGGATCTTTGCTACTTTCAACTGGCGTAACCCGCCTTCATATTAAAGGAGCCACCTGGCTTTACTCCAGCTAAGGATCTGGTCCACTAAGCCCTTTGCAAAATGTGATTCGAGATCCAGGTTTGGACTCTGAACCCCTTTCCACACAGACTTTAGGTAGCATCCAGAAGCCAGGATAAATTCTGACCAGTCATTGAAAAGAACAAACAATCCTAGTATTAAGCTTGCTCCACCCACTGGGGGACAGACTCATAACGGGGAAAAAACTGGGTCAATGCATACAGCTGTGCAGCAGGAGTCAGAGCAGAGAGGATCTTGCACATGTGTCCAGAGGTGAACTTTTGAACGGCACTGAGGTGGCTTCATGACATGCCTGCAACCCTGTGTTGGACAATGGCTCGAAATAGACGCTCTTCATTCAGCAGCATAGTCACTGAATACAGTAGTGGCCTGGAGTGTCTAATACTTGATTATGGCACAAATTATTCTCCCCCCCCTCACACACACACACACGCGCGCACACTTATTCTTAAGACTTTTTGGAATGCATTACAAAAGAGGCAGCCACTGGTGAGACTCCATTTGTGACCCATGTAATTTTTTTTATCTGAGGTTTTAAATCATGCTTACCAGACCCTTAGCAGCCCCCTCCAACAGCTCCACCTCCTCAGCCACCCCCCACACACTTTGGCAAGACTCTACAGGAGGAAGATGGAAATGGTTTATTCTAAGGTCATTAGGGTTGCCAATTTTGCTTGGATGTATTCCTGGGGATTTCATCACATGACATCATCTTTAATTAAAGATTAATCTTTAATTCCTGGAGACTCCAGACCAATCCTGGAGGGCTGGCTGCCCTAAATGTCATGGAAGAAGGAGGCAAGTTTTATTCTCCCTGACAAATTATCTGATCATTGTGAATGGCTATTGCAGGGTTTCTGTATCTTTTCCCCTTGAGTGCTATTGATTATTAGTTCTTTGTGACAGTTGATTTTGTTTGATGCATAAGGATGCTGATGCTTGATGATAGATGAGACTTTATTGTTAAAAGTCATGAGTGTGTTTTCCTGTAGTATCTCTCTGATCAGATGTCAGATGTGCAGTATTAGATGTTTGTCCTCTGCATTCTCCTTGGTTTCTAAATTAATTTAACTTGGATGATAAATTTACAGGCGTGTCGTTTGTGTGTTTTGGTTCTTTGTTTTGAACTTCCTGAGATCCGCCCTATTTGTAGCTACTTTGATTGAGGCAAAAGCTTTTCCTTTGGTTAATTCAATGGATTGGAACTCCAGCGATCCATTTCAATTCCCAGCTCCATCATAGACTCCTTGCATGACCTTGGACAAGGCTTTTATCTCTGTACCTTGATTCCCCATCTGTAAAGTGGGGATAATGATACTTCCTTTGTAGGTCTTATCTATGTGTCTCATAAGCTCTTTGGTGCAGAGATTGTCTCTTTGGGTACATTTACAGTGGGGGGAAAAAAGGAAAAAATACACCCACGGCAGTGAGTCTGAGACACAGGTTCTACAGAACATAAGAACGGCCATACTGGGTCAGACCAAAGGTCCATCCAGCCCAGTATCCTGTCTACCGACAGTGGCCAATGCCAGGTGCCCCAGAGGGAGTGAACCGAGCAGGTAATGATCAAGTGATCTCTCTCCTGCCATCCGTCTCCACCCTCTGACAAACAGAGGCTAGGGACACCATTCCTTACCCATCCTGGCTAATTGCCATTAATGGACTTAACCTCCATCAATTGATCCAGTTCTCTTTTAAACCTTGTGATAGTCCTAGCCTTCACAACCTCCTCAGGCAAGGAGTTCCACAGGTTGACTGTGCGCTGCGTGAAGAAGACCTTCCTTTTATTTGTTTTAAACCTGCTGGCCCCTAGAAGAATACAGACGTGATGTCCCTTTACAACACTGAAAAGAGCCATGTAAACATTGTTGCACGGGCTCTGAAGCCCAGCTAGGGGGATGGGCCTCATAGGCTAGCTCCAGGCTGAGCAGGAAGATCTATGTGGTTGTTTTTAGCACTGTAGCATGAGCCCAAGTCTGTAGACCCAGGCTCTGAGACTTGCTCCCATGGATTGATTGATTTTTTGGGGCAGAGTAGATATCCCCGTACTCTAAATTTGTACAGCGTCTGGGACAATGGCCTCCCCATTTTGATTCATAATACGATAATAACTATCTGATAAAGCAGTGTGGCGGGTCCAAGGTATTTCAAGCGGAGCTGTGATTGTCAATTGCAGTCCCCTGGAAAGGGACAGAGCAGTGGGTGATGGTAAAGCTCTTTTAACAATACGGGAACTCGGTGTAACAGCTGGAATGTGCATTATGTTTGCTGCTGGCTGAATAAACTGTCCTTGCTGTCAATGAGTACGTGGAGTCAGCAGCTCCAGAGTGGGTCCAGTGGTTATTACCCACCTAGCAGCACAGTCGTCCTTAGAAATACCAAGCTAAGACCAGCACTTTGAGTAAAATGTGGGTAACTCGAAATGAGTGAGACCAGGAAATCCAGTTTGGGGGGCATGTTAGCCCTGAAAGACACTTGCTTTCCCCCGTGCAATAGCAACCAACATAGAGACAGGAGGGAGTTAGATGGTCTGGTGTGAAAGGGAATGGGTAAAGGGATTTGCGGAGCTGCACATCAAGAGACTGGTAGTGTGAAAATGAACAGGCTGCCTTGGTTGGAGGGTCGAGGAGAGAAAGGGAAATCAAAATACTGTGATTGGCATCCAGGATGAAATTTGGTCTCCATTAAGGTCAGTGTCAAAACTCCCATTGACTTCAGTGGGAACTGGATTACACACACACACGCATTGCATTGTTCAGGGCTTCTCTGGACATTCATTCAGAGAGGCATAGAAAAGTATCTTTGAGTATTACTTGATTAGTATCCAGTTGATCTCATTTTTCCTTGCCTTAGCCCTTTTCTGGGCATTTTTATTTACTGTCTGAATTAGCACCATGGATGCATATGGCATTGTACAGCACATTACAGATGCAGACTGATGCCCTGCACTGAAGAGCTTCCAGTAAAAGCCCCCCCCCACCCCCTGCCCATCCTTCAAAGGAATCCTCCCATCAACTCCCCACAGATGGCAGGGTTTCTGCATCTGCATCTCTTTGCTGGAGAGGGGAACAAAGAGGAGCCTGAATAAAGGGAAGGAAAAGGGAGAGGATGGTAGGGTTGTGTGGTTACTGAGGAGACTAAGGAAATTCTCTCTTCTGCAGAGAAGGCCAGCACACATCTATGCACCGCTTACCTCCTACTTAGGCCCTTATTTAATGCAAGCCACCTGAGTACATTAAACCGATCCCGTAGTGCTTAAATGAGACTGAAAGTGCCACCTAGCTGGTGTGCTGACTGAAGTGAAAGTCATGTATAGACAGTAATGGAGGTGGGAGTTTGCTGTTTTCGTTTATTTTCTATTCACTTCTTCGATAGATCTATTTATTAGAAAGGAAGGATGGCCTAGGGGTTAGGGCAGTAACCTAAGACTGCTCCGCGACAGACTTCCGATGTGACCTTGAGCAAGTCACTTAGCCTCTTTGTGTCTCTGTCCCACATCTGTAAAATGGATCTCATAGTGCTTCCTTACTTTGCAAGGGTGTTGTGAGGATAAATGCATTAACGATTGGGAGGTGCACAGATACCATCGTAAAGAAGGCTCGAGATAAGTACCCAAGATAGACGTTAGGAATCAGGAACAAAGATAACGGCTACAAAATATTATTTTAAAATATCAATGGATGGCTAAATGCCTTGTGCTTTCCCCCAAAATTCAAAGAAAATTTAATGAAGGCATGGAAAACAGATCATCCTGGGACTGAAATCTGAAGGCCACCCATTTTGTTTCAAGCTTAAGTCACAGATCTGTAAAGGCTGCCTGAGAAATGCTTTCCTGCATTGTATGAATACTTTAAGAGCTCTTCAGAGAATGCTCAGTGTGACAGTAAGGCACGAACAATGTACCATACTCAGGGCTTTACAGAGTGTTTCTTCCGAGGCGGTTGTCACAAGCATAGGAATAATGCATGATATGCTTGAAGAACAGAGTGAGTTATCTACAGAGTTTCAAAGGCGAGATTTTTACAATTACAGCTGCACATGGGGCAATCTGTAGGCAGATTGGAGTGTTTGAGTGAATGGCTGATTGACTTTTCTCTCGTGGGTTTCTTGTTCAGGAACCTGTGGAGAAAGAAGAATTATAAAATATATACATCTACTACTAAGATTTAGGCAAGATTGGAGATGAGCTGGGGGTTTTCTTTTTGATGAACATACTCCCAGTTTACAAAACTGTTTTCTTTTACTGTAAGATCTTTGAGTGAAAAATTCAGCAGCAAGGAGGAAAATCAGACTATAAATACTATAAAAAGAACAGGGGTACTTGTGGCACCTTTGAGACTAACAAATTTATTTGAGCATAAGCTTTTGTGGGCTACAGCCCACTTCATCGGATGCATAGAATGGAACATATAGTAAGAAGATACATATAGATAGATGTAGATATAGATATATAAACACACAGAGAACATGAAAAGGTGGAAGTAGCCATACCAACTGTAAGAGGCTAATTAATTAAGATGAGCTATTATCAGCAGGAGAAAAAAACTTTTATAGTGATAATCAAGATGGCCCATTTAGACAGTTGACAAGAAGATGTGAGAATACTTAACGTGGGGAAATAGATTTAATATGTGTAATGACCCAGCCACTCCCAGTCTCTATTCAAACCCAAGTGAATGGTATCTAGTTTGCATATTAATTCAAGCTCAGCAGTTTCTCCTTGGAGTCTGTTTTTTGAAGCTTTTCTGTTGCAAAATTGCCACCTTTAAGTCGGCTACTGAGTGGCCAGAGAGGATGAAGTGTTCTCCTACCGGTTTTTGAATGTTATGATTCCTGATGTCAGATTTGTGTCCATTTATTCTTTTGTGAAGAGACTGTCTGGTTTGGCCAATGTACATGGCAGAGGGGCATTGCTGGCACATGATGGCATATATCACATTGGTAAATGTGCAGGTGAACGAGCCCCTGATGGCGTGGCTAATATGATTAGGTCCTATGATGGTGTCACTTGAATAAATATGTGGACAGAGTTGGCATCGGGCTTTGTTGCAAGGATAGGTTCCTGGGTTAGTGTTAGCTCATCTTAATTAATTAGCCTTTTACAGTTGGTATGGCTACTTCCACCTTTTCATGTTTTCTGTATACATATATATATACTTACTATATGTTCCTTTCTATGCATCCGATGAAGTGAGCTGTAGCCCACAAAAGCTTATGCTCAAATAAATTTGTTAGTCTCAAAGGTGCCACAAGTACTCCTGTTCTTTTTGCAGATACAGACTAATACGGCTGCTCCTTTGAAACAAAATATTATAAAGGAACTCTGAGTACTTGTATCTAATAGGAGGCCCTGATGAAACACATGAAATTTACACTTGGGGGATCAGAAACATGCAGATGGGCATTTTTGTAAGTGAACCTGGAGGGTATGTGGTGGATACATGCTTTGACGGGAACCACAGTACTATTATATCACAATGACACATGCATGAGGTCTGGTAGAAACTGCGTGACTCTTTCAAAAGGGGCTTAGGGCCTCACAAAGGGGATTCAGGTGCCCAACTCCCTCTTCAAGCACCTCAATCCAACAGGTAGGTGCCGCTGGTATTCACAAAACCTGTTCAGTTGCCATTGAATGCTGTACTCACCTCAGCTCACGAGGTGCCTACGGTTCTGCTGTTAAAATCCTCAAGGCACCTACGTTGCAACAAGAGGGTGTGTGTACAGCCACCCAAGTACTGACACTGTCCAACAGCTCGGCACCTAACTAAGCCCCAGCAGAAGTCACAAATTGGGCATTCCGCCACCTCGCTCGCCTTTGGGGCCTGCTGTGGTACCTGGGTTCAGAGCAGGCTTAACCATGCACAAAATGGCGGGAGGAGGTGCTGTTGCTGTACATCCAGTAGCTCAGTGGTTAGCCCCCTTGTCTAGGATGTGGGAGACTGAGGTTCAGTTCCGCCGCAGTGCTGGATGTGGGGAAAGGACTTGAACTCAGGTCTTAACTCTCAGGTGAGTTTCTTAACGGGTAGGATATTGTAAGGTGGGTCTTCCTTAATCTCTCCTGTTGAAACTGTTCCACTGGGTGTAAATAAACATTCACTGGAACAGGGAGAATGAATCATGTTATAGCCAGGGCTGGCCTTAAGCGTGAGTGAAGTGGGCAAAGACCAGGGGTGCCTCAGGAGCAGGGGTGCCCCTCGCTCTGCTGCCATCTGCAGCCCGAGGGATTGGGACTATCTTGCTGTGTTATCTCCTGATTGTTCTAAATTTACACATAAACTTTAAAAGTGGCTTTAATTGGCATTTGTAGATATTTTTTTCTTTCGCCATAGAACAATTAGATACAGTGGTCCTGTCAGCTAATTCCTAAGTCACTGTCTGCAACACCCCTAGGGTTTTCAGGTGCCTAAGTAGTCCCTGGAATCATGGCTAAAGTTTCCTCCCCCCCGCCCCCCCGCCAAAAAAAAATTTGAAACGGCACCCCGGGTGAGCCAGGAGTGGCCAGAGGGCTGCAGGAGGGCCATGGGCTCTGGCAAGATGCAGCCCCCATGTGACAGCGCAAAGCCTTGAGCCACATGCCAAGCCCCAGGCATCACAAGCCACAGCAGCAGCGCAGAAGTCAGGGTGGCAATACATCATATACCGCGCCACCCTTCCTTCTGCGCTGCGGGTGGTGGTGTTGCCTTCAGAGCTGGGTGCCCGGCCAGCACCTGCCAGTATCAGGCCGCCCTGCAAGTGCTTAATTTGTGCCAGGGCTGAGCTCTGGCATCTCTTTCAATACAAATTAAACCCTGGGGGAGGCAGCGGGAATCCAGAGGTGATGGGGTGGGGAGCCCAGGGAGGCCAGGAGTGATGGGGGGGGCCCCCAAAATACGTGTTCGCCCAAGGTGCGATTTTCCCTGCGATAGCCCAGCAGTTAGGACACTCCCCTGGAAGGGGGAGACCTAGATTCTAGTCCCCGTGTTCCCATGCATATTTAAAACATACATCTAAGTCCCCCTTGTGAATCCCACCCTTAGGAGATTTAGGGTAATACTTTCAAAAGCTACTAAAGATATTGAAGGAGCCTAATTACCTTTGTGGATCTGGAGCTAGGTGCCTAACACCTATTGACTTCAACGAAAATGTAGGACTCTCAGTATCTTTGTGGAATTTTCTAACACGCCTTGGCACCTAATCCTCATTGACTTCACTAAGTGCAGACATTCATATGTAGGCTTGGCAGAACTTGATTTTTATTTTTTTAATAACTTCAACAAATCACAGTGATTTTTATTAACTTAAATTTTCAGTTGCGCCATTCAGTGCAGGGTGGGGTCAGACAATGTTATTTGACTGTCGATGGTGTGATTGAAAAAGCTTAATTTTAGAACTGTTAAAAACTCTTTGTGTCAAAATTTTCAAGCAGCGCTTTTCTTGATCGAGCTGTAAATTTCTACTATTATGGAAATATTTTTCCATCAGTTTCTGCATACAGTGAAATCAATGCTTGTGACACTTAGCAATTGAAACTGAATCTTTATACGCCTATTTAGGTGAATGCACAGTGAATATGAAATTCCATCAAACTAGAGATCTTCACTCTCGCTGGTAGCATTTGTGACAATATTCCTGTTTAGCAACTTCAAGGCTCAGTTTCTCCTTCTGTCTTTTGGAGAGTGTGTGTGGGGTGCGGGGGAAAGAGATTAAATCAGTCCTACCATATTTACAGGGTAAGCCCCCTGATACTCACTGCCTTTTCCCAACCAGAAACAAACACACAGTTTCTCTTCTAGTCAAAAAGCTGCTCTTTACCTAGAAGAAGCCTTTTCCCTTTTCTACATACAGCCCTTCTCCAGCTTCTTTCTTATCCCTCTTCTCCCCCGAAAGCTATTTCTAAAGGTAGCAAGCTGCTCTTAATTGGACTCAGGTGTCCATCTTTAAACTGTGGAAACCTCTTTCAGTTCAGAGCAAAAAGGGATTTAATTATTCTAACACTATATACTTGCCTCCAACCACCTTTTCAAAACTATCTGGTCTGACCTGTTACACACTTTTAACCTCCCCCCGCCGCCTTTGCATTTGTTTGCACAGAGGTAGATGCCTGCACAATGTTCAAGGCAGTAGAGAATCAAGCCCATTGATTTTAATTGGCACTTCTTCATTAAGGACTATTGAGGGGCAAGACTGGATACACGTGCATTGAATAATACCTTCACTGTGAGTACTCCCTTTGATTGTTTTTTTTTCCCCAGAGGGAGTGCCCTAGGAGTAAGGTAGTAGTCAAGACGAGTAAGGGTATCACAGGCTAGTCCTGGGTGAGTAACAGTGCGAGACTGGGCCCTAAAGCATAGGGGCAGAACCTCGGCTGGTGTGAATCAGAACAGCTCCTTGGACTTCATTGAAATCAAGGCAACCATACCAGTTAACACCAGCTGAGGAGCTGTCCAATCAGATCAAACCTATTTGCATTCCAGCAAAGCAATTAACTGGTAAAACCTGCATTCTGAGCTCACTTGCACCCTTTTCTTCTGTGTGGCAGAGGGAAATAGCCCAGCAATACCAGGGAGCCTGTAAAATAGCAGCAGAGGAATTTAGGAAGGTAAAAATCTTGAGGCTTTTTTTTAAAGGTGGGGGGGAGGAAATGATACGCTGGATTTTCTTTAAGATTTTTATGGTGCCATTAAGGGCTTCTGTGTTCAAAGATAGATGTAGGAACCTAACAACCGGCTGGCAAAAATAGTAGATTTTTGTGCTGGACAAGGGTGACCCTTTTTATTGATCACCCTGACTTTTATCTTCCCTAAGGCACCTTTACAAACCACTTTATCTTCCAAGGTTTCAGAGTAGCAGCCATGTTAGTCTGTATTCGCAAAAAGAAAAGGAGTACTTGTGGCACCTTAGAGACTAATCAAGCATCCGATGAAGTGAGCTGTAGCTCACGAAAGCTTATGCTCAAATAAATTTGTTAGTCTCTAAGGTGCCACAAGTACTCCTTTTCTTTTTATTTTCCAAGTACCTTGCTTTTCTCTTCCCCCCCCCCCCAACCCCATAACCATTTTCTTTGTATCTTTGCCTGGCTTAAAGACCTTTTCTCTTGTGCTTTACTGTGCTTATAGCATAGCAGGGTCCTCTGGAGGTCAGCCCTTCCAATCCCTGCTTAATGAGAGCTATGACTTTCTCTAGCACTAGAGAAAATGACTTCACAAACCGTCTTTCCCTCAGGTGATGTGGGCAGTGAAAGAGTGGTGAGCTCAGGGAAACAATCTGGCTTCCTTTGGAGCTTTTCTCTGGCTAGGCTGGGGACAGAATCTCAATTAACAGTCCACTTGGCATCGGGCCATCTGTTGACAACTATAAAAGAATGCTAAAGATGGGCCTGCAATACTTTTCTCTGAATATTGCTGGACTTCAAGGGAGGCAGGGGACAAGGGGCAGCCAGAATATGCATGTATCCAGGAGGGCTGGGAAACAGAGCTGATGCAGAGTCAAGAGCTTCTGCAAGCATGCCCTGCTCTCTTTCAAATCTCACAGGATCCGTGTGATTTTGATCTCCTGAGTTTCCTGTGGGGGTCTTACGGCCATTTCCATGGCAAGGGAAAATGTAAAGCCTGCTCCTCTCCCCTCCGCCAGATCCACCTTCTGCATTTCTGTGTGTGAAAGATGGTGGGCTGGGTTAATCACAGCTCCTGCTCTTGTACATGCGCCTCCATTACAGCAAAGTCTTTTTCTTACGGTATAATTTTAGGAACATGGTATCTGGGTAGGGAGCTCTGTTGGGTGGGGTGTTCTGTGGTACCATGCGGACCTGCCGTTCTCTCTGGTCTCCTGAAAAAAGTCTTCATTAAACTCAGTTGAGTGAGATCTTCCAAACGCTCAGCTGGGGTTTGTGGTGCACTGAGTCCTGTGTTGGAATTGCAAGCTATCACTTTGAGTGGATGAGGGACAAAGTAGTGGTATGTTGCAACCTTCTAGCAAGAGCATTGATGTCTGTATCTAACTTCTCTGTGCGTAGGCTGTGAACAGAATAGTTTTCTTCTTCAAACTTTCTCCTCTGGACCCTTTGTTACTTCAGACAAAGGTATTAAGACCTCAGAACTCATGGCACTGCCAAATACCAGCTACCATTCTGAAATTCAAGTGGCGTAATTAATGAGGGGTGTGATTTTTTTGATCAGGGTCCAGTCAGTGACAGGGGTGGGAATAGAATGACACCCAGCCCAGCACTTTATCTGCTAGAACACACTGCCTCTTTAGAGGCTTGCAAACCAGGGTTTGTTCTGGCCTATGAGGGACCAACTGCAGAATTCATATCCAGATCACCCAGTAGCCAAACAGTTTTGAGTTCTGGCCCTCTCACTGCAACATAAGCAAAGACAAACCCTTCTGTAGCCTCAGGAAGGCTATTTATTAACACTGCACTGTGCGTGCAATCCGTAGCAATAGTATGCACTATATGTAATTAAAAGTCTGTTAATGTTGTTAAAGCGCTCCATGATTAATGCCTTAGGTAGGCACTTCTGATCCTAATTCTAATAGGAAGTGACTGGCTGTAAGTGCTAGTGGTTTTCAGGTACCTCAGGAGTAATAAAAGGTTGCTCTAGGCACATTGCACGATTCCTTGACTCATTAATTACAGCTGCCCAAAGTGGAAAGTTTATAATTAAACATATAGTTTACTCTTCTACTTTTGGAGGAAGTAAATTAAGGTAATTTGATTTCTTTTTGATGAAGCGCATGGAGCCATTTACAACGCGCACAGGTGTGTGGAACCAGCAGATTAGCTACGGAAAGAACCCAGGAAAGCCCTGATTTGTGTTGGCATTTTTTTTATGGTGAAAATGTGGTTAAATTATTACAAGTAGATTTTTGGCTTTTGTAAAGGGGACGGACTAATAGTGCTGGACAGAGGCATAGTGTAGCCAGGAGTTGTATAAGACTTCCAACCTCCCACTGTTGTTGTTTGTGTTGTTATAATGCCGAGAGGTCTCAGATGGAGAGCATGGGCCCTTGTTGTGCAAGGTGCTGTACCTAGTGAGCGACAGTCCCTGCCCTGAAGAGCTTAGAGAATCGGGACAAAGTGTGAGGGCTGGGGCCGGGGGGGGGGGGGGGAAGAGGGGGCAGGAGAAAGTAGCATTATCCTCAGTTTACAGATTTGGAAGAGACACAAAAAGAGCTTAAAGCCCTGATCCTGCATTAAGAACCAGGCTAGTGCTGGGGTGTCTGGTTTTCAGCTGGTCACTCAAGAAGTCTGTAGCAGAGCTGGGATTTGAACCCAGTTCTCCTAAGTTCCTTAACCAAAAGACCTACCTTCCTTCAATGGGAGCATGAGCAGGCCCTGAACTTCTTCCAAACCTCTCTTCGAATGTACCTCAATCCTGATCTGCATGACCAATTAGTGAGACCCCTCCAGAGATTTGCCTTCAGACCGCCTGCAGAGCACCTTTCTATTCCTTTCCTACCCACACCTCTGCCAGTGCCCTTCAGTTCTGTCTTGCAGCATTTCCAGACCTTACTTTCATTTGATTACAGTCTGCTGAGGACTTCTGATGGATTAGACCAAGCCTATTTTTTTACTTGTAAACAGGGGTGCTGGAACAATTTGTATAGTGGGATGCTGAGAGCTATTGAACCAAACTTGTAAACCCTGGATATGATGGAAACCACTTCAAGCCAGGGAGTGCGGCAGCCCCCCGCAAGCAGCCTGAGTTCCAGCACCTATGCCTGTAAATTGAATAATAAGTAAGAGGGTTTTGAATTGAACAATATCGGAGTACATGTGATTTCCCCCCATCCCGATGGACTTTTTTTAGTGTAAAAAATGGGGTTAGTTATTAAATAACATTATCTGTTAATCATACTTATTATCATAGTATCTGAGAGCCTCACATTGTCACTTATGTGGGAGAGAATTATTATGAAAACAATATTACAGATAGGGAACTGAGGCACAGAGAGGCTAATTGCCTTGCCTTCACTCACACAGGAAAACTCTAGCCAGCCAGGGAGTCAAACCCAGTGCTATAACCACTGGACTTGCTGTCTTTCCTGTTAAGCTGCTTGAATGTGGGTTTTTATTATAATTTGCTAGCACAGAATAACCAGTAGGCCAGTCCCTGTGAGTAGGCTGTATATGAGGGCCTCAGATGAAAGCCAAGTGCTTTGAAAACACTTATGAAGCTATGGTGTATGAAACTGAGCATATCTAACCACTCTGCCCATATGTGGAGACATCTGCCATTTGGTTTGATACACTCTGCTACAAAGCAGATCTACACAGTGTGCTCTCTTGTGGGGTTTTCTGAACACACACACACACACACACACAGTAAATATCTCTTCAGGGATTCAAATCTGAGTGGGGCAAAGTTGAGGAACTGATTGTGCTTGAATGGCTTCTCAGTCCCCCTGCCTCCTACGGCAAATCAGTATATGTTTCTGCAGTAACTCTCAAGTTTAAGCCTCTGTACTCTGGAGATGGAGTCCAGGGGAGTGTGTGTGAATAAATTCTAAAGTTTTTACAAGTAAGTGTGTGTGTGTGTGTGTAAAATATAAAGAAAGAGAAACATACTTCCCCCGCCCCGTTAATTATTATCTGTAGTTTGTGGAAACTGAGGTAAAGTTATTTGTCCAGGGTCACACAGTCAGTCAGTGAAAGAGCTAAAAATTAATCCCAGGGATCTTGACTGCTTGTGCTCAACTCTGTTTCCAGTCCCTTTCACCATTATCAAGGGCTTCATCATTTTGGTATTTGATCTGAAACTTCGGTGGTTATTTCAGTGGTTTTTGATCCAAGTGCAGCTGAATCAATAGAAAAGTCTGACTTGTTAAGCCTGGTTCATGGACAAGCTTCATGGCTGAGAATGGTACAACATGTCCCCTAATGACTCAAGTACGGATATTTTGTAAATAGACAAGTCTAACTACTTGTACTTCATGTAGGCTCCCCCTCCCTTTCTATGTTGCAGGCAAACACAGGGAGCATATTGATTACCGAGACAGTGCTAATGACATTTGTTTCAACACAGAATTAACCTTGACAAATACATTATAATGACGGTGCCAAGCTCTGCCTTAATGAGCTTTTTAAGCCCCTTGTTTTTGCAACTGTATCAGTGGTTTATTTTCTGCTTTTATTTTGTAATGAAAAGCAGAGACAATCCCCTCAAACATGGCTTTATCAGAAGGATGCAGTTGCAGTGTGCCTTGTTGCTTGGTAGATTTGATTTAATAAAGGCCATTTTAGAGAGAGATTCTGAGATGTGTTTACTGTAATGAAACATGAACATTGTTAATTAGCGTGGATTAGAAGTGGAACATCTCCAAAGCAGAGATGCCATCCTGGGCTGTGATCTTGTCGGATTTCACAAAGGAACCTGGTTAGCACTTCTGAGGGAGACGCAAAAGAGAAAATCAAAATGCAGGAGGAAGTTGTAGTCTGATTCACTGGTGATTCAGGAACTGTCCTGTAAGTCACTATAGAATTAAAGAGGAGGAAGGATGGTCTGATGGTTAGGGTGCTAGTCTGGAATATGGGAGACCCGCATTTGATTCCCAGCTCTGCCACGGTGACTTTGGGCCAGTCACTTCAAGTATTTGTGTAGACAAGCCCTGTTTGCGCAAGCTGCGGTGTAAATCTGCCATGTGCTGAGGATATATCGACACTGCAGCTGGGAGTATGCTTTCCCTAGCTTGAACAGAGAAACGTCAACGAGCTCCGCTCAAGCTAGCACGCTAAAAATGACTACAAACCCACCCAGACTCCCTGGCTATGTAATCAGGCAGGCTGTCTGTGCTATCCCCAGCTATGCTGCTCTGTATGTGTGCTGGAGTGGGCTTGAGAGCCTATCACAGCAGTACAGTGTAAAGGGAGCCCAGGCTGGTGGGTCAGGCGGGCTCAGTGGTACCCCAGTTGCAAGTGGCACCTTGGGGGGGAACCCGTCACAGTAGTCTCACAAGCGTGAGGCCAAATCCATCTTTGCTGTAACTCCATTGAAGTCAGCTGTGTTACACATTTGGCTTCTTAATTCTGCCATTGAAAATAAGTTGAACTCAAACCAGTGTTCCCTGAGTGCAGCCCTACTACAAATTAGAATTCAGTGCCATCTTAACTCTCTGGTAATAGAATTCTGTCGGTACTGACGGTCAATTAGTTGAATAAATAAGCAGGCAGTTCACTAACACTGAGCATTTCAATGGTGTTTTGCTGAAGTAAGCACTTACTGTGATTGTGTTTCAGCTTGATTTAAGATGACAACTTTTGCATTTTCTAAATATTAATTAGCACTGAATTACTTCTTCTTTAAACTGTGAGGCTGCAAATAGGCAGTGGTGTGATTTACCTCTGCCTCCTGCCATCTTATCTCATCTGGGACAGTTGAAAGGTAATTTGAAACAATTAGCCTTTGTCTCTTAGCTTCAGGAATGAAGAACAGAGCTTGCTTTGTTTGTTTGGGGGGCGGGGGATGATCACTATGTGAACCAAATGTACAAATACCCTGATTTCTGCAAACAGTAGAAATAGGCACATGTGGGGCTCATTGCAGGATTGGGGCCTTACATGCACGTAGCAGAATCCTGCACTGTACCTATTGTAGTTTCATGTAAATCATTGTCTTGCTGATCAGATTGTTTTGTTCGGAGGCTGGGATAAGCCTGATGCCAAAATACCTTCAGCACAAGCTTTTAGGGTGAAAACCACATGTATTCCAAATAAAATATCCTTGTTCCATGCTGCAGGAACAAACCCTTCAGCTTGAGAGTCTGGCCAAGTGGAATTCTTTAGGTGAGTGGATAACCTACCAGGTGCTTGGATACCGTAGTAATGAGTATGGGATCCATACTGGACAGTGCTTCTCTGCCAGCCTCACGTTTTGGCAGCTTGCCAGAGAAATCCGTTTCGACAGGGCAGTCCTCTCCACTCTCGATGCCCTGGCTCACTCCTAATGGGAAAGTCTCATAGTATTTAATAGGCACTCATACCTATTGTATAGGGCCTATATTTTTTCAGAAGTAACTCTCATGAATTGGGGCGCTTCCACTTTCAGGAGTCCACCTTGAGACACTGAAAGAAGCCCGACCATCAGAGGACCCAAAATCAGGTCCCTTCAGAGCATCTCAGGTTGGATGTTGAAAAGCCAAGGCAATCACAATCATCAGTCTGTCATAAAAATTTAGGCGTACGGCTTTGGGACCATTCTCTAGAATATAACAGAGAATTACATTCCTTCTGTAGGATGATTCTAAAAACAGAGACCACGTCTGATTTTCTGTTAAATTCTGTAGAATCATTTTAGAGTAATTCATGTTTTCAATCCCATTAAATTCTACTAGCACGCTTCCATAGTGACCATCGATGACTGTGTAACCGAGAACCGAATATTGGAAGTACTAGCCCATGGCTTTGTTTTGAAAGCTGCTGTAATTCCCAGTTAAACCATTCACGAAGTGGATCCTTCAGGAACTCCGTACAAGTCATAACACTCTTGAACCTTGTTTATATTAATCCATTTCAGATCAAATCCTTCTGTAACCTGTGTGCATCCATCCATCTATATCTAATCCTCCCTTGGTTCTTACTCAACGCTGCTTCTTATGGGCTGAGACTTTCAAATCACTCTGGGGAATTTAGGTGTTCAGTTCCCATTTATTTTTAATAGGAAATAGATATCCAAGTCACTTTGTCCGCTTTGAAAACTTTGGACCACGGTATTTAAGCGCAACCACGAAAATAGGTCTTCCACCCGACCAGCCACTAGGGATAGATGGGTCTCTTAGCTGGCAGCTAATTGGCTCACTTTCAAAGGTCCTGAGCATTCAGGAGTCTCTCAGAACCCAATGGAATCTCTTGTTTTCAGCACCTCACAGTCAGGTCATCTATTAACCAGTAACTAGAACGTTATGGATCTATCCCCAGGTCTATGGTCCCTTTTCCACACTCCAGCTATGGCCCTAATCTCACTCCCTTTCTCATTATTATGTACATAATAAGGCAACGGAAACAGTATTTCAGCTGTAATGGACTGATGGCAGCCAATCTGCTTTGAAACTTCGGCCTTTTTAAAAAAAATACTTGATCTGTCCAGACCGCCTCAGAAACTAAAATGCTTGTATACCCAGAGAAGAAACTGGTTGTAATCCTAGCAAAAGCCTGTCACCAAGTGGCCATCTATCTCCCTGTTACATATATAAAAAATTATAAGCCTTGGAATATCTTGTGTTTCCGAGTTTTATTTTTAGAACTGTACTCTGAATGTGGCATTGGCCACCTGTCAGAGAACAGCAGGGTTAATACAGCGCTTGGTAGCGCTTTCCCATCTGTTCCGGTTTCTGTCCAAACATGGAGTTCTACGAGCGCTCTCTCTCTAGGAGAGTTTTGAGTTATTCAATTTGTAGTATTCTGATATAATCAGCCTGGTTTCACTTGAAAAGCTCACTGTGCCTAGCAGGAGAGTATAAAAATTGCTAGAAGACAAAGGTGATTGGAAAGTGGAGGCTTCCTTACCTTTGTCAGAAATTATTTTTATTTCACTTCATTGAAATTAGGGGCTGGAGCCTATGGAGCGGTAGTACAGGAAGATTGGGTTAGCTGAGGCTTTGATAGTCTAGCTAATGAGAAATTAGAAAAGGGATGCTACAGTGACTGGGTTTTTTTCCTTAAGGGTCTGGTTATGGTTTTTTCCATGTTCTCTCCACAACAAACCACCAAAACTTTTCAAGTCCTGCCAGAGGCTGACAGCAGTGAGTAATCAGCAGATGCAGGAGGGGATAAAGCCCTTATATTGGGTCGGGGAGTAGGTGCCTCCCTAGGGAATTGCCTTGTGGGCGCATGTTAGGGAGTGAAAATACTCTCTCAGAGGCGTCTTTATGAGATGGGGGTAGAAATCAGTGCAACAGATCTTTCGATGGAGATAAGACACTGAAAGAGATGGGAAGGCTAATGATTTGGGGACAGGACTGGGAGCCAGCCACGAGCTTCTGGACTCTAAACCAAACCCTGACCCTAATTTCTATTCTGAGGTGATGGATTCCTCAGCTATCTTAAGTCTAGAAGCCACTTAATTGTCACTGGTTATTATGGAGGGAGCCGGGAGGCTCAGTCTGATTCAGTAAATGAGACACCAGGGGGAAAAAAGCACCCCGTAAAAACCAGCCATATGTTTGGTATCAATTGTCCCCACCTTGCTGACCATCCCAAATGAGAGGCCACTGAACGGAAGCTGAAGTATTCCCTCCTCCAGAGGTGCAATACAGAAAATATGTCAGTGGGAGAAGTGGGGCAGAGATCAGGAGTTAAAATGCCTGGGTCTTGCACCCTCATTGAGGATAGTTAAAGTACCAACAAGTCCTAGGTCTTCTCCAACACACTTCAGCAGTAGATCTCCAACTGATTTACAAAGGAGGTCAGTAACATTATTATCCCCATTTTACAGATAGGGAAGCTGAGGCACGGAGAGGGGAAATGATTTGCCAAAGGTCACCCAGCAGACCAGTGACAAAGCCAGGAATAGATCCCCAGTCTCCTGAGTCCCAGTCTGCTGTGCTACCAGCAGACTGGTCTACCAGGCCTCAATCAGGCTAAAAAGGGATGAAGATTAAAATGATTTCTCGTGGGCTTGACCTTATTCCTTAAAACAATAATCTGTTAAACCCTGGCTTCCAGGCTCAGACCGCTGCTTGGGAACACAGGGACACGTTGCCTACAGTGGCTGTTCCTATACTCGAGGTGGCCTTTAAAGACCACTTCAGGGCTGAGGCATATAAGGCTTGATCCTGTGCCATTAAAGCTAACAGGACGGCTTTCGTTGACTTGAATGGGAGCAGGATCAAGCCCATCAACACAGCAGTGTGTCCATTTCGGGGGAAAGAGGGAATCGTCACTCTGGGCTGTAGGGCTGTCAGCCTTTACCTTTTCTACCAGCTTTCAACGCACTCAGCAGAGTGCAACTGGGGCCCTTTGAATTCAAATACACCAAGCAACCATTTGAAGATGGCTACTTTATTATGGAATCCTAATTAAATCACTGCTTGCCCCATTTTTTCCCCCCTAACCCATGAAACTTGGTGGCTGCTTGCAAGCAGCCACCATGAAATCAAGCACAAATTTTCCATCAGAAACAGACAACTATGGAGATGAGACCAAATAAGGCTGGAGGCATTAGATCTCTGCTGGCTCATTCGAAGTGTTTCTCATCTGGACTTACCTTAGGCCTTGAAGCCAGATACAATATCCAGAAGAACCTGGAAAGTGTCCTTCTCTGTATCTGGAGTATAGGTGGCGGCGGTGGAGGGATGCACATGTTAAGATGCCTGCTTTTTTACTAGAGATAGCAACACTGAAAAAACGGGACGGGGGCGGGGGATAATAGGCACCTAGAGAAGAAAAAGTCCCAAGAAATGGGACATCTGGTCACCCTAGATGGGTGGAACCAGTTTGGGAAGGTTCATGCATAGTTACTTCCAAATACAGGCCTCCTTACAGCCCTAAAGCGGTTCTACTTATCCATGATGATGGGCAGCTTAAAAGGAGCAAAGAGATGTAATAATAAGCTGCTAAGAGATGTTAACCATAAATAAAAGTAAGTGGCATGTAAATACACTGCAGTGGAAAACTTTAAATGATTACAGCCCTAACCACTGGACTCGGGCATATTCTCGGGGAGGTGCCTCAATTTCTCCCCTTAAATCTGTTCCATTGTATTGACATAATTAACTATGCGCGGGGCAAGAATAAGAGATAATAACTCTGTCCCAGTGGTTAGGACACTCACTTGAATTGGGAGGACAACCCAAATTCAAATCCCTTTTCGGCATCAGGCAGAAAGGAAGAATTGAACCAGGTTAGCCCACATCCCAGGTGAGTGCCCTAACCTCTGGGCAAATGGCTACAAGGGAGGCTACTTCCTCCTTCTGATTTTGTGAGGTGTGCTCAGAGCACCCCTTCTGATGAGGCCTCACAGAAGAGAGAGATGCGGGGAGGATCTTGGCGAGGCTTAGGCGTGAGACAGGTGCCAGCCATCAGGACTGAGCTGGAAGTGCATGTGCCCAGCAGCAGAAAATACGGCACCCTGGGGACAGTAAAAGTGGAAATTTAGGCACCTCCTGGGTTAGCTGGCAGCTGAACAGGAGTTTTGAGGACTTCAGTGGCACTAAATCTTCCTCTGGATTTGGGCCTGACTTGCCCAACATCATAGTGGGAATCTATGCCAGAGCCAGGAACTGAACCTGAGTCTTGGAAGTTTCTGGCTAGTTCCCTAACCACTGGATCTTTCTTTGTTACAATAGTTTGAGTGTATGTGCATGCACATGGATGTGTGTATATATATGCGCATAAAAAGACGTGTCTAAATTCAGAAACCTCAAAATTTGATGAATGAGCCCAGAACTGAACAGACGGACACCATCCCTCCCAAATTTGGGTAAATCGACTTCTGGATTGCACATCTCAAAGCCCCCTTTAATAGAGTTTTTCACTCACTCACACGCTCTGAAAACTGCTGGGTCAGATAGCTTAAGCTACTTCACGACAGTAATACTGCACCCACAAAAACCCTTTGACTTGAACTTGTGCTGCAGTGGTTTGAGCAAACGAGAGAGAGGACACTGCTAGTCTTCTACCCGCCTTCTGCTCTGGTTTGACGAGACTTGGCTTGGCCACTAGTGCTGGTGCAAAAGGTTTAATTCCCAACGTTCCAAAGGAGGCGACTAGGGCACTGGACTTGGAGCTAGGGGACCTGGGTTTTGATGCCAGCTCTGCCACTGATCTGCTACATGACCTTGGGAAAATCACTTTCCTTCTCATCCTTCTATTTCCCCTTTGTTTTTCTTAGCGACTTAAATGTTATGCTCCTTGAGAACAGGGCTGTCTCACTATGTGCTTATATCACTGGGCTCAATGGGCCGCAACTGAGGTTGGGACCTGGCAGGTGCTATCGTACAAAGCTATTTGCCCATGTGTATCACCAGTAGCGTAGGCATTAGGTCTGAGCATACAGAGCCCAGTATCACTTTCTGTGCCCACCTAATCCACTTTGGTGGCAGATTTACAAAGGTATTTAGGTTCCTAAAGATGCAAACAGGTGCATAGGCACTTCTGCAAATGCCACTAGGAGCCTAACTCTCCTTGACTTCCATGGGCATTAGGTGTCTAACTCGGATGCTTTTGTAAGTCCCGCTAGGTCCCCATCTGCATCTTCAGGTGCCTAAATACTTCCATAAATGTGGCCCTTGGTTCTCACTGGTTTCTCTTTGGTTTGCCCTTGTGCACGCAAGCAATTATCTGGCCCATAACACATTGGGCGTGGTTTATACACATTGTTTCTGTAAAGGGAAATCATGTCTTACTAATCTATTAGAGTTCTTTGAAGGGGTCAAGAAGCATGTGGACAAGGGGGATCCAATGGACATCGTGTACTTAGATTTCCAGAAAGCCTTTGACAAGGTCCCTCACCAAAGGCTCCTATGTAAATTAAGTTGTCATGGGTTAAGAGGGAAGATCCTTTCATGGATTGAGAACTGGTTAAAAGACAGGGAACAAAGGGTAGGAATAAATGGTACATTTTCAGATTGGAGAGGGGTAACTAGTGATGTTCCCCAAGGGTCAGTCCTATTCAATTTATTCATAAATGATCTGGAGAAAGGGATAAACAGTGAGGTGGCAAAGTTTGCAGATGATACTAAAGTGCTCAAGATAGTTAAGACCAAAGCAGACTGTGAAGAACTTCCAAAAGATCTCACAAAACTAAGTGATTTGGGCAACAAAATGGCAAACGAAATTGAACGTGGATAAATGTAAAGTAATGCACATTGGAAAAAAATAACCCCAACTATACATACAATATGATGGGGGCTAATTTAGCTACAACTAATCAGGAAAGAGATCTTGGAGTCTTCATGGATAGTTCTCTGAAGACATCCACGCAGTGTGCAGCGGCAGTCAGAAAAGCAAACGGGATGTTAGGAATCGTTTAAAAAAAGGGATAGAGAATAAGACGGAGAATATCTTATTGCCCTTATATAAATTCATGGTGCGCCCACAGCTTGAATACTGCGTACAGGTGTGGTCCCCTCATCTCAAAAAAGATATATTTGCTTTAGAAAAGGTTCAGAAAAGGGCAACTAAGATGATTAGGGGGTTTGGAATGGGTCCTATATGAGGAGAGATTAAAGAGGCTAGGACTTTTCAGCTTGGAAAAGAGAAGACTAAGGGGGGATATGATAGAGATAACTAAAATCATGAGCAGTGTGGAGAAAGTGCATAAGGAAAAGTTATTTACTTGTTCCCATAATATAAGAACTAGGGGCCACCAAATGAAATTAATGGGCAGCAGGTTTAAAGCAAATAAAAGAAAGTTCTTCTTTACACAGCGCAGAGTCAATCTGTGGAACTCCTTGCCTGAGGAGGTTGTGAAGGCTAGGACTATTACAGGGTTTAAAAGAGAACTGGATAAATTCATGGAGATTAAGACCATTAACGGCTATTAGCCAGGATGGGTAAGGAATGGTGTCCCTATCCTCTGTCAGTCAGAGAGTGGAGATGGATGGCAGGAGAGAGAGATCACTTGATTATTATCTGTTAGGTTTACTCCCTCTGGGGCACCTGGCATTGGCCACTGTCGGTAGACAGGATACTGGGCTGGATGGACCTTTGGTCTGACCCACTATGGCCATTCTTATGTTCTAGAGTTCTTTCCATTGCAATCTTTTTTTTTTTTCCACAACCGCGTTTGTTTTCCTCTGTGCTCCCCGGATATATCATTTCATAGTCTATTTTTAAATTCTCCACAGTGGTGTCTTTCTCCTCTGCAAGTTTTGTTATTGACTATCAGTTGGGAACAGCTGGTGCTGAAGGGTGGCTGCTTTTTTTTTACCTCCCTTCTCTGTTCTCTCAACATCAACTGTATTCACTGCTGGATGAATAACAGGACCAAACATCCAGTAATAGACTCTGTGTCCTGACAACCTCACTGAGGGGCTAAGAAGTCCTGATATTTCACCGCTGTCCCTTGATCTTCGTCACTTTCCTTCCTGATCCGTTTGGAAACCCTTGTGCTGCTTGTGGTGTCTGGCAGTTCAATTTACCAGAGACAGGGAGGGAAAAGATCAGCACAGGATTTCAAAAGCAGCCATCGGCCGGAGAGCAAGGAAGCAGCCTGGCATTTAAAGAAAAAGATCACTTTCTTTTAGGCCTCTCCATTTCACTGGGCACCGCGTCACCTGTCTGAGACTCCATGTTAAATGATGATTTTACGTTCCATTATGCTGTTGTGGACATTGGCGGAGTTAGGGACTCAGATCCTCAAAGGTATTTAGGTCCCTAACTGCCATTGCAATCTCTGCGAGTTAAGTGCCTAAATACTTTTGAGTATCTGGGCCTCAGCATCCATTGACTTTCAGTGGGAGATGGACATCTTAATTGCTTTTTGGAAATCTAACCTAAAAGGCTTAGGTTAGTGTTAAGCTCAAGTCCCTAGTCTCTTTATTTAAAGAATGGCCCTTTAAAAGGTGACTTGATCGCTCTCTATAAACACCTACATGGTGAGAGGATCCCCAATAGCCGAAGGTTTTTTAATTGATCTGACACAGCCGTAACAAGATCCAATGGTTGGAAGCTGAAGCTAAACAAATTCCAATTAGGAAATTTAAATTCAGATTTTGAACTATGTGGGTGATTAACCATGGGAACAGCTTACCCAGGGATGAGGTGGATTCTCTGTCCCTTGAAATTTTTTAAATCAAGAGCTGATGTCTTTCTAAAAGCTCCACCCAGGAGTTATGGGCTTGATTCAGGCATCACTTGGTGCAATTTTATGGCTTGTTCATTCATAGATTAATTGATTTTTAAGGCCAGAAGGCACAGTTCTGATCTCTTGAATTACAAAGCCACGCCCACTCTCTCTGAAATCCTGACCATCTCTTTTCGGTTCCAGAAAGGGAACGGAGCTGTTTGGAATATATCTTCCATAATAGAAGGTTCAGAGTTGACGTTCTAATTCTGCAGGTCTGCGTTTGTTACTTTCCCCACACTCGGCTGCATAATGTCATTCTGATTTCCTCCCTCTGCTTGCCGCCTTTCTCCAGAGGCATCTGTTCTGAAAAGTCATCTTGTCTCTCCAAAATACTCAAAACTTGCCGCCACTGTGACCTGATCAGCGGAGCAGTGTTTGCATTCTGTTCTCTTGAGTACAAAGGAATTTGAAGCTAGCCTCTGGCTTGTCAAGACACCGTTTTGTGTTGCTGTTGTTCAATGGGAAGTTATCGCTGTTCAACTCAAGATTTTAATTGATTTATGTCAAGGCAATAATAGCTGACTGGCATTGCCTCTCCTAGCATTGCTACCAAGGTTTTTATTTTGGCTCAGGTAGTTTCTCCAGGTGCCATGGCTTTAAGTTGTTCTTGCACTGTTTAACAAATGTTATCTGCTGTCACTGCGTCTGGGATGAGGATATGTCTGTAGGAAGAGAAAATCAAATCAGGTGTCCAACTCGCCCCTTTGACAGCCTCGGCAGAGAGTCCGAAAACTTGGTACACATGGAGAATATAGCAACCATAATATCTGGCACTTGCAGGGGTTGATTCTGCCCTCTCTTGCACCAGTCTAAACTAGAATATAGCACTTGTGGTCCACCATGGCCGGATCCTCAGCTGCTTTAAACTGGCATAGCTCCACTGACATTAACAGAGTTGTGCAGATTGCAGCAGCTGAGACTCTGAGTCTCAGAGCACTTCAGAAAAGATAGGTCTTAGGGAAGTGTTAGCTCCCTTTTACAGACGGGGAAGGTCTGCTTTCCACGGCCTTCCACCCAGGCAAGGGGAGTATAAAATTCCACAGTAAGATCGTGTCTTACACCTACTTTGCACTCAGTAAATGGCTACTCAAGATGCCAGGAGGCAAACAAACAGGCTGTGGGTAAACTGAGGCACGGAGGTGAAGCGACTTGCCCACACTGAGAGTAGGAAAGAGAACTCAGGAGTTCTGCTTCCCACTCCCATACTCTAATCACCAAGCCTTTAAGTTGGTTCTTCTAAAAGGCAGAACTGCCTGTTTTTTGATTCACATGGGTTTCACAGAACCCTTTCAATGTTTCCACTGACTTCAGCATTAGGACCCTTCTCACTGGAAACAACTGAGATTCGAAGCAATGATATGAAGACAGGAAATCTATTCCTTTTTTCAGCTTGGTTTTGTAACTATTATTTTAGTACTGGTAAAAGATCACTTAACTATCTGAAATTATAAGATCAAAGCCCAAAGTCTGTTCTCGCTTACACTGGAATAAATACACCACCACTGACATCAGTGGTGTTTGTATCCTGATCTAAAGATTATGAATAAAAATTCCACGTTATCACTTTAAGGGTTGACAGGCTCTTGTCCCAAGAGCAGGCCCAGTATTATATAGTTGGGAACCCCAATGTGCACAAGTGCAAAACTCACGCTTCAGTAACTCTTGCATATTTACAAATAAATTTATTAATTCATTTAGCAAAGTCGCACACACTCTAACTCAGTACAGTAGATAGAGATAATACAAGAAGTACATCTGAACACCCATATGTGATGGGTTGGACCCCCCCTTCCGGGGTGCCGCCTGATGTGCTGGGGTCCCACTGAGCCAGCCTGGGTTCCCCTTACTCTGTGCTGCTGTGACAGGCTCTCAAGCCTCCTTCCAGCGCGCACACACAGATAGGGACGCACCCAGCTGTAGAATCACACACAGTCTGCAGTCAGCTCTATGTGGCAGGACTCAGCTCGGGGAGTTGCCCAGCATTTTGGTGCACACACCCACGGGAGTGTAAACCCAAAATTATATTGTCTTGCGCTGTATAGAGAGGTATACAGCATAAGCTCTTGAAATTCACTCAGTGTGGAGGAATATAGGCACAGCTTCTCTCCCCCCCACGCCATCCCCCTAGTTATGAATTGCATACACTCGGTTTTGGAGGGGTGACCAGATAGCAACTGTGGAAAAATGGGGTGGGGGATGGTAATAGGTGCCAATATAAGAAAAAGTCCCCCCCAAAAAGGGACTGTCCCTTTAAAAGCGGGACGGATGGTCACCCTAGGGTTGGGAATAAACAAAATGCAAATGTATTAACTACAAACAGTAAATTTTAAGTGACTATAAGGGATAGCAGACAGACCAAAG
The DNA here is from genome assembly GCF_015237465.2 of Chelonia mydas. Classification (NCBI taxonomy): domain Eukaryota; kingdom Metazoa; phylum Chordata; order Testudines; family Cheloniidae; genus Chelonia; species Chelonia mydas. The sequence continues at coordinate 8,270,343 of NC_057859.1, read as the reverse complement.
CAGATTACTGAACAAATAAAACAAAACACGCAAATGAAGCTTGATATACTAAGGAATACTTGTTACAAACAATAATTTCTCACCCTAAATGTTGTTTCAAGCAGGTTGCAGAGTTTCTTGAAGGTAAACTGCATCACTTGCAGCTTAAATCTCCTTTTACAGGCTGACCTTTCTCGCCTGGGCTCAGCCTCTACCTTCCCCAGCTTAGTTCCTTTATTTCTTCAGGTGTTTTCATCATTCTTCCTTCTTGGGCAGGGAGGCAGTGGAGAAGAGCCTAGATTAACTCACTCCCCAGCCTTAAATAGGATTTCCCTATGGCGGGAATCCTTTGTTTCCCATCCCGTGGAAAAATAACAGCATTTTAAGATGTTATCCTGTACAGGTGACATGATCACATTACCTTGCAGTGTCAATGCAGCATCCCAGGAAACTTTTCAGGAAGGAGGGAGATTAGTATCTTCAAAGTCCTATTGTCCTTCTTAATGGCCCATCCAGGCTGTTTGCATACTGTCTGGTGAGCGTTCCCCGCTGAAAACACAGTTGTAATTATTACATCGTCAATGTTTCTAACTTCAGATCTGGAAATATACATGCATACAAATTGGATAATCACATTCAGTAAATCATCACCTTTCCAACGATACCTCACATGACCCATCTTAGTTATGCCAAATTCATATAGCAGTATTTCTATGATGAATATGGGGCGTAATGTCACACCATACTCACACCATCCCTTGCCGAACAACCTGAAATGTTGGCTATTATCTTCCTCATCACCATCACCTTCCTCACCAGTGGTTGTCATTCTGGCTGCTCCTAAGGGCTCTCTCTCCTACTGCCCCCAGGCTGGGATGCCACTTTTATAATATGTTACGCTGATGTCTAATGCATAGTCAATAGTGGTTTCTCCCCTCTTCCTTATTTGTGTTTCCTCCCCTTACCGATGTTAGGGTGCCTTTCTTCTATAGGTTAGTGTATTTGATTTCACCCCCTTATCACATACATCAATTCGTTGCCATGGCACTCTTGCAGTCGGATGTTCCGTCTGAAACCTTCCAGAAGCTGATGTCGGTTCATGTTCTGTGGTTGGCTGATGTCATTATGGACAAAATTCCCCCCTACATTCTACTTCCAGTTCCCCAAAACCTATGAGTTGCCTAAGTTTATCTATGCCAAAGTTCGTAGGCCTCAAGCCTCCTGCTAACTGCTGAAGCCGATCATAGAATCATAGAATATCAGAGTTGGAAGGGACCTCAGGAGGTCATCTAGTCCAACCCCCTGCTCAAAGCAGGACCAATCCCCAATCAAATCATCCCAGCCAGGGCTTTGTCAAGCCTGACCTTAAAAACTTCCAAGGAAGGAGATTCCACCACCTCCCTAGGTAACGCATTCCAGTGTTTCACCACCCTCCTAGTGAAAAAGTTTTCCCTAATATCCAACCTAAACCTCCCCCACTGCAACTTGAGACCATTACTCCTTGTCCTGTCCTCTTCTACCACTGAGAATAGTCTAGAACCATCCTCTCTGGAACCACCTCTCAGGTAGTTGAAAGCAGCTATCAAATCCCCCCTCATTCTTCTCTTCTGCAGACTAAACAATCCCAGTTCCCTCAGCCTCTCCTCATAAGTCATGTGTTCCAGACCCCTAATCATTTTTGTTGCCCTTCGCTGGACTCTCTCCAATTTATCCACATCCTTCTTGTAGTGTGGGGCCCAAAACTGGACACAGTACTCCAGATGAGGCCTCACCAATGTCGAATAGAGGGGAACGATCACGTCCCTCGATCTGCTCGCTATGTCCCTACTTATACATCCCAAAATGCCATTGGCCTTCTTGGCAACAAGGGCACATTGTCGACTCATATCCCGCTTCTCGTCCACGGTAACCCCTAGGTCCTTTTCCGCAGAACTGCTGCCGAGCCATTCGGTCCCTAGTCTGTAGCTGTGCATTGGGTTCTTCCGTCCTAAGTGCAGGACCCTGCACTTATCCTTATTGAACCTCATCAGGTTTCTTTTGGCCCAATCCTCCAATTTGTCTAGGTCCCTCTGTATCCTATCCCTGCCCTCCAGCGTATCTACCACTCCTCCCAGTTTAGTATCATCCGCAAATTTGCTGAGAGTGCAATCCACACCATCCTCCAGATCATTTATGAAGATATTGAACAAAACCGGCCCCAGGACCGACCCCTGGGGCACTCCACTTGACACCGGCTGCCAACTAGACATGGAGCCATTGATCACTACCCGTTGAGCCCGACAATCTAGCCAACTTTCTACCCACCTTATAGTGCATTCATCCAGCCCATACTTCTTTAACTTGCTGACAAGAATACTGTGGGAGACCGTGTCAAAAGCTTTGCTAAAGTCAAGAAACAATACATTCACTGCTTTCCCTTCATCCACAGAATCAGTAATCTCATCATAGAAGGCAATTAGATTAGTCAGGCATGACCTACCCTTGATGAATCCATGCTGACTGTTCCTGATCACTTTTCTCTCGTGTAAGTGCTTCAGGATTGATTCCTTGAGGACCTGCTCCATGATTTTTCCAGGGACTGAGGTGAGGCTGACTGGCCTGTAGTTCCCAGGATCCTCCTTCTTCCCTTTTTTAAAGATTGGCACTACATTAGCCTTTTTCCAGTCATCTGGGACTTCCCCCGTTCGCCACGAGTTTTCAAAGATAATGGCCAATGGCTCTGCAATCACATTCGCCAATTCCTTTAGCACTCTCGGATGCAACTCGTCCGGCCCCATGGACTTGTGCACGTCCAGCTTTTCTAAATAGTCCCTAACCACCTCTTTCTCCACAGAGGGCTGGCCATCTACTCCCCATGTTGCGATGCCCAGTGCAGCAGTCTGGGAGCTGTCCTTGTTAGTGAAGACAGAGGCAAAAAAAGCATTGAGCACATTAGCTTTTTCCACATCCTCTGTCACTAGGTTGCCTCCCTCATTCAGGATGTCTTACAGGATACAAGCCTGTAGGTTCCTTGCATTACTGCTGAATATCATAAAGCAGAATATAATGCAAAGCAGAAAATAGAATAGAAGTAAGCAAACCCATTGGGCTACAGTGTTACACTGGATTTATACCTGGTTAAGGTACTTAAAAAATGTGCTTAATTTTAAGCATGTGAATAGTCCCATTTGAAGTCACAGGGACTGATGTGCTTAAAGTTAAACTTCCTGAATCAGGGCCAGGGCAGAATTCTGTTCCACTTTTCTAATATTAGCTGATGCCCAAATTCTGTTACTTAAAATTCAGAGCCTCCAACAATATTCCTGAAAATATGATTTGATCATTTTTCCTTCAATCTTTTTTTGTTCTAATTTCTCCTCTCTCTGTTATTCTGACCCAGTCATCTAAAATGGCCCAAGTCTATTAATATATTTCAAATGAGTGGCTTCAGGCTAGAGTTTCCCATGAAATGGATGGAAACAAGGTCTTGTCCCCCCAAGTCCACGTCTCTAAATTTGTGAGGAAGAATAAATCCTCCAAGGAATGGTGCAGAATCCACACCAGGTCCTTGGATGCAGTGGTTTGCCTCCAGCTGTTTGTTCTCGCAAATATATTTCTACAAGCACGTTCTGGCAGTTGGCTCTGTATAGACTCCATAGCAGAGAGGGGAGTGAAACCACAGAAGGGTGCCTGAAATCGACTCCGTTCAAGCACCTGTTTTCTTTTTGAAAACTTATTGTACATGCAACTAAACGTAAGCTGCCATTTTTTTCTAATCAACCCCGGTCACTTTCAGAGCTCCGCCACCTAGCGTGCAGCATATTTCAGGGTGGCCCAGAGTCCCCAGTAGCCGTTTCACCGCATAATCCACCTTGAGTGAGATACTCTCACCTCCTGAGTAGTTTGTGAGTAGCTGTGCACACAAGTAAAGTTACTCATGGGTAAACGTTTGCAAGATTGCAGCCTATGGGACTGCGTGCACATATGTGGAAGTGGAGATAATGTGTCTCTGCATGTAGAGAACTCAGATCGGACCACCTGAATGCATATATTGACTCATGGATGAAGTTACTCAGATACGTAGCAGTTTGCAGGATTGGGGCCAGAATTATTGTATTTGCTAGGTATTCACAATGCACCCAAGAAGCAGAATGAAGACACTGCCTGCCGCACAGTTTATAGTCTAAGGCCCCTGATTATGCAAACACTGAAGCATCGTCTTAATTTAAGCACATGAATGGTCCCATTGAGTAAAGTTGCATACATGCATAAGTGTTTGCAGGATCAAGGCCTTCGAGAAGAAACCGAGAAGCCGGGGACCCCAGAGAAAGGAGTAACTTCGCTACAATATTTGTTTTGCGGGGAAGGAGGGACTGTGAAAGATTACTTTTTAGGTGGGACTTAACAAAAGGAAGGGGATGGCTTGGGGAATCAGCGTGGGAAGGGGATACCATACTGAACTGGAGGGGGAAGGGAATGAGACGAGACTAGATAGAGAGCTAGGTCACATACATACTGCACGTTTTATGTACACAATTTGTGATATCTAGCAATTAATACAGTGCTTTGTCTTCCCAGCACTCTGCACCATTCATCATTTCAACAGCCCAGCAAAGTAGATATTTACTAATAAATGTAAAATAATGATTATAGGTGATTCCTAGAGCTGGTTGAAATCTCTAGCTATTTTATCTGTGCATTGATGCCATTGGGCCCAATTCCTCATGGTCTGACAGACCACAAGACTTTGTAAAAGCCTCGAATGGTTACTGCAGATGTAGCTTAGTAAAGTGGCAGTGGGGTAGGGTGACCAGATGTCCTGTTCTTATAGGGACAGTCCCGTTTTTTGGGACTTTTTCTTATATAGGCGCCTATTACCCCTCACCCCCTGTCCTGTTTTTTTTATAGCTGCTAACTGGTCACCCTACAGTTGGGCAGTGAACAGTTACTGTCTCTTTAAGAAGCTCAAGAAGTGAGGGCCCTGTGACAAGAACACCGGAAGCAAAGTTCCTTTCCCCAGTGAAGGAGGATTCACACTAGGTCGCGCAGTCACCAACCCTGTAATTCCATAGATTATCAACTTGTCTGACTTCCCCCTAGACAATGGATGAAATGCTTCTACCCTAGGATCTGCACCCCCCGATCACAAACCCTGAGCAGTAAACGCAGCTCCCCTCCTTGTGCTGCTGCTGCTGTAGATCCTGTCACCATCTTTGAGGAAGCTAGAAATGGGGTTCTGCACGCGTCCCAACCTCTTCTTGACCAGGTATTCTCAAGCCAGGGGAAAGAACCACAGCGCTCTGGGAGATGCGCAGAGAGCAACATTTCCCCGTCTAGCACAGGATGTTTGTGGCAACACTAGCCCTGGAAATCAACACAGCCAAAATAACCCTTGCCAGGCCTGTAGCAACTGGGTCTTTGTGTACCAGCCTGTTGCCTGTTGTGTCGAACAGTGGAATGATTTTGCAACGGGTCTATATGGGGATAGCACAACACTACCCCCCCCCCAACCCAACCCCTTTATTTGTGAAGCCTTCATATCAGCCCTAGTTCATTACCAGTAGGTCAGAGGAGAATTCCAGCTGCTCTCTGCTGCGTCCCCCTTGTTTTTTTTAAAAAATTGCCTTGCTCTCGTGGAGTAGGAAAGCTTTTTTGTTCTTACTTTGCAAACAGAGATTCTGGCAGCCATGTTTTCAGAAGTGTTCTCTGACTTCATGGGCGTGACTTAAGAGCCCCTGTCGTCCAGACTTCCATGGGTGCTGAGCACGCAAAGCTCCCATTGACTTGAATTTTTTTTTCCTTGGGTGCTCAGCATATCTGAAAATCAAGCTTTTAAGGTGGGTGCGCACACCCAAAATGCACCTAAAATCCAAAGTGCTGCTTGAACATTTTGGTGTAAAGAATTTGCCCCAAACTACCCAGCAGCAGGAATATCATGCAGAAGTCCACTTTCAAATCAGGCTGCCTTTCTGGGAGATCTGCTTTTCGTCAAACACACAGCTCAGTACAGCAGTAACTGGATGAAATGCCATGGCCATGCTACACAGAAGGTCAGACTAGATCTGATGGTCCCTTCTAGCCTTAAAATCTGTAAAATATTCTATCCTGAGCCTCCTCTTTGCTGTATTGGGTTTAAACTGCTATAACCCCCCATAGACTTTGTGGGTTTACACTTTACTTCCCCAGGTATAAGTGAGAGGAGAATCAGGCTCACAGTATCCACCTTTCGCTCTGGCCTATGAGAGGAGTATGTGTCTATTTGCCACAGGTGTCCGAAGCAATTAGAAGGGTGCAAAAAGAGCTGCTCTCTCCTTGCAACAACTGCTTTTCATCTCCACTTTTTGACCAGTGACAACTTGGAAGTCAGGATTACAAAAAATGGAAAACCTTTCTCGTTTTCAGGAACCCGTGCAGGAGTCCGCTGTTGCAGTTGGGAAAAGGGGTTCAAAGTCCTCTAAAGCAATCGGAGGCAAACTGAGCATGAGGAGCACAACGAACTGGAGGTAGCGACCCCAGTGATGAACTGGAAGTGAATGCATTTGCTTGTTAAGTTTACACGGCCACGTCTGGCAGCAGTCTACTCCCTGGAGACTGGATTTCCCCAGCCCTGCTGAGAGCATCCCAAGTTCCGTAAGTGTGCTTCCAATGCTGAAAACTTTCACATCTTGCACGTTTTATAAGTCATGACTTTGTAAATGGACATGTGGGTTGTGAATCTTCATCTTGTCTTTAAAGTCCTGCTTTTGAGAACCTTGTTTCTGCCTTGCGCATGAAGAAGAAAAGAGCTGTATAAACTGTGGTAGATCTCCGGTTGGTGTTCAGCTTAACAGGCTCAGTTCGCTACCTGTGGAAGCAGGCTGCAGTTTCTCAGTAGTGGAGGAGAAGGCCAAGGTGTGTGTCAGTCTACATGCAACCTTCGTTTAATCTGGAGCTACAGGTTTAGCCTGAACGTGGGTGCGATCAGGAACGGGGAGAGCCAGGGTACAAAAGAGGGCAAATGAAATGAGCTAAGTAATTTTAGCTTGGACAACTAGATGTCAGGGATTTAAGAAAATTCCTGTACGTGTTCAACTGGTTGTAAATATCAAGAAGGCACAGAGAGTGCTTACAGGGGTGGAGTGGAATTAAATTTGGGGCAATGGGACAAACATTAAGAATGTCACTTTAAGATGAGAGTCAGCAAAGGCGTGGTGTGGGTTTGTTTGGGGTTTTTTCTTTAATGGTGAGATCTGTTGTGCTGTGGAATAGTGCCCCACAGGGAGGGATAGAAGTCCCGCTGTCTGAGACATTTAAAACAGGACTGTACAAAAATGTGGCAAATTGACTATGTGGGTTCTTCATGGGTGCCTCTCACTTTGGTATGTGACTTCCTTCCAAAAGAAGAAAGCACAAATCCTGTGTCTCTTTTCTAGTCTTGCTGACACGAAATTAACCTAATAGTATTGATTTTATATAATGTGAGGAGGCTGATGTGTGTGAGAGGACTATCCAGGGAAATCTAAGTGAAGAGACGAGTTTCACGTTTAGTTCTGAAAGTGTCAAGGGCTGGTACCGTTCCCATTTCATCTGGCAGTGAGTTCTTTCAGCTCAGCTCAGCTCCAGCGAGAGACTGTAGGAACCTGTTTGCACATGTGCAGGGAAATGGACTTGGCTGCCTAATACAATGGGTCAGACGCTCTCAAACTAGAAGTCGCAACAACCTTGCCCCTTCCTGTACTGCTACACGGGGAGGGAGTTTCTGAGTGGGTCTTAGTTGTGTGGTAGGCATGGCCTCGATTGTGGGAAAGGTTGAGAACCACTGCTGTTGGTTCTTTCTGTCTTTAGCACATCAACAGTTGCATCATCTTTGAACCTAAAGAGTGACAATATGAACTAGAGGAGTTTGTCTACCTGAATTCGAACGTCTGGAGAACAGGTTTAGTCATGGAGTGCACAAAGCATTAATCAGCACCTTCAAAAATTTGCCCTTCCAGTTGAGATGATAATAGCACAGTCTTTTCGAAATGGCTGTTGCGGGTGAACTCTGTGAATAAAGCAATTTCTTTTACAGTAGTGGCATGTTATCCTCCAAGAAGCAAACTCCTATCTGGATGGATATTGAGACTACATTTCATTTCTGCAGTGGCCCCTAGTGGAATCTTTGGTTTTGCCAAGCAAGAATTTACTTTGAAACCTGCCCCTCAGATGGAAGGAGGAGACAATACATATCTAGCAGAGCCGGTTTGAAATCTTCCTTCAAAACTCTTCTTCCCCCCATTCCCTCCCCCACCCCCAACACACTGTATTAATAAAATCAGAAACTCTCACAGAAACACCCATTTACAGATAATATTTTTTCATTGAAAATAACCAAATATTGAATTGGGAGGGAAACTTTGTTTAGATTCAGAATGAAATGATTCAAACACTTTTTACAAACCTATATTTCCTTTCCTCCCCTCCCACCCCCCCAATATCTAGTGACATGCTGCCAAGCACATGCCAACCCCAGCCCTTGTATTCGTCATCCTTTCCCTTGGCTCCCCTCTGTCCGAGGAAACCATTTTAAAAGGTCAGTTTTGGCACACACATCTCTTCACTGGGTTGGGGATCATCCAAGTGCTGTCTGACTGGTTGCGTGCAGCTGCAGAGCTCTTTAAAATCCCCTCGTTCGGGTTTTGCTATTTGCATTTGGTCAGCGCTGGAGTGCACTTTCTCATGATCCCCCTTCTCTGAAGAACTTATCTGTGTCTGATCCTGTTCCCGTTGACTTATATGGGACAAGATCAACTGCATAATGCTTAAAACCAAATCAGTGAATCCGATAGGCTTTTAAAATCACTCTTTTGGACAAATAGTACCCCTATTAAACTCGGGGGAGCACCCTGGGGTAGAAGTAAGAGCCAAATGTGGCCTATTGTCACAAAATTGTCTTCTATGGGCTTTATTAATAATAATACTTTTTACTGTTGATGTGTTTTAGCCAAGGATATCTAAGTGCCTTGCAATCATTAATTAACTGATGCTTTACAAAATCTGTGGGGCAGGTAACTTTTGTTGCATTGGATCAATTTACCCATCTGTAAATGTATAAGCGCCAGCTCCCAAGTTAATGGCAGAGTCAGGAATTGAACCCAGGAGTTCTGACTAATAGCCCCCCCCCCCCCGTCCCTTGTTCTGAACACTAGATCACACTTGGGGTGGGGGGAGACAGGTCCTCAGCTGGTGTAAAATTGACCTAGCTCAATTTACTATGTCAGCTCATACTAACTTCAGATCTGGCCCTTGGCATCCTGATTGAAGTCGATGGTGGTAAGTATTCACGTTCGCCATCTGTACTGTAGGATTAATTAACTATTCTAGGCTCCTATAAAGAATACTGTCAACTATTTAATGGCTCATTGAGTTTAGGAGCATTTCTAGTTTCTCTTTTGCAATTTCAACAGAAGAGTTATTGTGATTTGTGACTCCAAGTAATAGCTAGTGATCTGTGAGCAGACCTCGCACACTGTGATGTATGTTACATCCTTTGGCAAACAGGTTTTGACGGGCACTGTTACATAGATACTATTTGGTGGCATGGGCTATCCAAGTAATAGACTACGTGGTACTTGCAAGAGGCAGCTTTACGTTGTCTCCTGCAGCAACGCATCCTCACTAAACACCATTCCTGGGTGGTCTTCAGCAACATTAGACAATGAAGAGGGATGTTTTAAATGAATCCGTGTATTTAATGAGTTTGCATGCATGATATGCAGCCGCACTTTGAGGCCAGAATTCTCAGAAGAGCTTAGCTCCCATTTAAGCACCTAACAAAAGTGGCCTCTTTTCCAAACAGTTCAGCATGTTGGGCACTGATCGTTTTTGAAAATCTGGCCCTCCCTTAGGTCAGAGTGAGTAGTCTCCTGGTGGAGATGATTCTACATAATCTCCATCGCAGTTTGTTGCCCTTTCATTTGGACATAGCTTTCCCCATCAGGTCTTAGCCCAACTGGCTCCGTTAAAAACCAATTTCCCCTCCTCCCCATTCGTTCTTATCTATGTTATGCTTCCCAGAGATGGGCTGCATCGTACAGAGAAGTTGTTGGGGCAGTGGCTCAATTACGGTTCTTCTTCCAGGGGCATTGCTGTCGTGCTTTGTACCTGGCTGAGCAATGGCACCAATCCCATCTGAAGAATCCGAAAGTCTTTTAACACAAGCCAACTTGACTCCTTAGCTGAAGCTTAATTGGCTGTGGAAATGTGTAGGAAATGGACTGAACTCGGCAAATCCGCGTACATCCAGTATTTATGGGATGGTAGCCATTTCTGGATGGTATCAAACAGGAACGGGTGCAAACCAGTGGCAAAAAATTTTGGAATCCCATTATAAATCCTGAGTTATCTGGTCCCCTTACCTAGCAGCGAAAAGCGAGGCCTCTCATTTGTTGTATTGCATAGATAACCATATCGCCTCACGGTATTCACTCCTTCAGCAATAACAAAACATAGGAGGAGATGGGCAGGAACAATATTAGGAGAACAGCGATCAATGAATTGAAAGGCTGAGAGTCAGCAGCCAGACACTGTTATCAGAAGACAGACAGAGGCTGGGAATCTGATGTATGTTGTGTCTTCAACATTATGAATGAGTCAGAGTAAGGGCTGTTGAAAAGGATTTAAACTAATTTCCTATTAGATGATTCCCATAATATTTCACGGTGTCCTTCTCATCATCATGCATTGTGTAAATTGCAACGACATCCGTCCGAAGTAAACATTTTCTTTTGATCTGCAAGATTTCATGGAAGTAAGATAGGTGTGCAGCACTCAATAATTCAGTGCCATCAGTGTCTGTGATGTGTGTTAACAGCATTCAAATGAGACTTTACAGAAGACAGACTCAATCAAAAAAAACAATCTCCCAGAGTAGTTTTTTGGCAATAGGTCTGTTAAACCTTTGACAACCCACTTTGACGCGAAATGTTGAAGCCAATTTGCAAATTCCGAAGTGAAGAATTGCATGCGTAGGCTTGTGGCCTACAGCAATACATCCCAGCTTGAAGTCACTTTCCATCATACGTAATTTGCACCCGCTGCCTTTGAGATGATAAACAAGGGCTTGTGGGCAAAACTGATGGAAATGTGTATGTTGAGCTTCCCATTTGGTTGCGGGAAATTATTAGCAATCCAGGTTTCTAAGGAGGGACGGCTTTGTTCTGGATTTTATATGAAAGGCCGAGAGAGGCTCTTGAATTGTTGTCTGGAAGGCCTTTGTCTCCGCCCTCTCTAAAAATCTCATCTAGCTGATGCAGCTTGTTACAAACTAAGCCCTGGTTCTGCACTGGGCTCCTCGTGGACCTATCCTCACGCCTCATGGAAATTGCAGGGTCAAGGTTTTAGACTGTAAGTTCTTCTAAATTGGGATCTGTATTTGTTTGACTCTCTCTCTCTACTGTGCTAATGCCATGGCCCCCTGATGCTTAACTGGTGTCCCTAACTGCGACTGCAAAATAAATTATGAGGAAGACCCAGATACACAAAGGGACTTAAGCATTGCAACGCTGAGCACTGTGGTGACTAGAAAATCACAGGAACACCACTGTGATCCATAAAGCCCAAGTTTGGTGCCTAGGCTTCCTATACAATGAATGGAGAGAGAAGTGCCTTAGAATGAGATCCACAGATGCCAGCACCTTGGTGGGGAACTGCCAATTCCACACACAACAGCTGGAAGAGGTGTCGGTGGTGCCCACCTTAGGACTTAGTCCAGTGGTTAGAGCGCTTGCCTGGGATGCAGGGGAGCCTGGGTTCAGTCACCCTGCTCCATTTGCTCTTTCATTATTTATCCACAGTGGAACAGCTTCAGTTGGAAAGATGGATGAGAGCCCGTGTGAGAATATCCCATAGCTCAGTGGCTAGGACACTGTTATGAGAGGTAGAATTTGAACAAGTCTTCCTCCTCCTCCTGGCAGAGGGGAGAACTGAACCTGAGTCTTCCATGTTCCAGGTGAGGACTCTGGCTGCTGGCGGGCATCACAATAATCTTCCTCCTCCAACCAAATTTTGAATGGGACCTGATCCAGTGGGTGGCCTCTGAACGCCTCCGGCAGAGGAAAGCCTGTCTTTCCTCAGTTTGTGATTTGCTCTGGGGCTTAGGCAGGATCGTGACACCTAGAGGGAGGCAGCAGCATGCATGCCCAGAGGCAGAACCTTACGTACCTCGGTAACTTATACCCAGTAAACACAGGGGCCAAGTGAGTCTAGGTGTCTGTGGGGTTGGTGGATCACAAACTGTGAATTAGGTTCCCAAGCCTGGGGCTTAGGCACCTAAATACCTTTGTGGATCTGGCCGAAAAACCTAAAAAGCTGGACATACAATTATAACTCTAATTTTAGATTAAATTCCCATAAAGAGTTCATGTTCTGCTTGCGTTCCTTACTTCTGCAGTACAAAAAATGTCTTAGGCAACGTACACTGCAGATTTCTTATGCTGCAGATGTGCTAGTTTCTCACATCGGTGCTTATCACTGCAGTACGTGAGGACCTCCCATATGTAAGAACAATGGTATCGCTTTCTCTCTAATCCCTGCTAAGAACAGGCAGGCTTAGGTTTATTTTCACCTTCCTACTCTACCACTTGATGTGGCAAAAATAACAAGCCAGTTCCTCAGCTGGTGTAAATCTACATAGCTACATGGACTTCCGCTGGAGTGATGCCGATTGAGACCAATGGCAGTTCTGTCCCACCTGCATTATTCTTTTCCACCAGAGGGCACTTGAGGGTAATATAGATGAAGCCCACCAAGATGCCTTAAGGCTCTGGTGAAGAGTCACATGGTCACTCCTAGCCCAGGGTCTTCCTCACATGGGTAAAATTCACCCCCTGTGCAGAAGTCTAGTAAAGGCCATTGCATCACTTCTGCCCGCAAAACATGACTTCAGTGGGACTAGGGTAGTCCATAGGCCTTTTGTTAGCTTGCTGCACTGAGATGAATTTTACCCACTTAGCACAGGGTGTTACCTACACCACTAAGACTTCCAGTTGGCCAGGTTTGGCTATTTTTTTGGTCTGCCATTGTTGGCTTTGATGTCTTCCCCGATCCTTCCCTGCCACTGTTTCAATGTGTTAGTCGATGTGGTCTCAGTCACAAATTTCAAGTACGGGTCTGGGTGTTTAAATTGGAGTCAGGGTTTTGGTGTGGGGCCCAGCCTCTAGTTCTTAGTGTGTATTCAATTTAGAAGTGCCCCTAAATATTAACCACCGTTATTAGATAATCGCTGCTCTCGTACATCACAAATGCATTCATTTCCTTCCCGTTGCCCCAGGTGTGCAGTTTGTCTCCAGTAATATAGAAATCATGAGTTTTTAAAGCACAGTAAGTTTTTTCTGGTTGAATTCAATGGACATTGCAATGCTCAGAGAGGAAAACACAATCCATCTTCTGTGAAATGAACTCCGTCATCCTTCAGTTTATTGAGCAAAAGGGAATAGAAAACAAATCCACAAATGCCAAAAGCAGTCTACAAGGGATCATTCCATTTCTCTTTCCATTTGTTTCTTTGATTAAAATGATTTATTTAACCAATTTCTCTCGGTTTAATACAGTAAAATGTAATTCACTTTAATATCTCTCCCTGCCAAATGCGTGCATGGTTAAATTTGCTTGGTGGGAGTGGTGGGGGGAGATATTTGCTTTTTAATGCCCGTGTACTTAATAATCTCTCACCTGTAACATTTTTTTGCAATATGATATACGCTGATGGTAAATTTCTGGCCCTACTGACGTCAGTGACAAAACTGCCATTTATTTCAGTTGGGATAGGATCTTCCTAGAAGTGATCAGATGATTTGTTGCAAATAAAACAGTAAGTGTCTTAGCAATTTTTGTTCTCTCCAGGAACTTATCCTGGCTTCTGCAAATGCATTTGTTGTTTGCATATATTTGCCTATTTAAGCTGTGAACAAATTTCATCCTCTAGGTTGTTCTGACCCTGCTCTCTTTGGTCATAGTCTATAGCCTTGACACTTATGGAGTTGTTTCACTTACAACAAATTCTCTCACCCTTATTCATGGTAGGTAGCTATTTATCCTTCATGTTGTCCCACTGAAGCCTTGAGATTCACATTGAATAAGGGTAGCAGAATCAGAATCTTTGACTACTTGGGGTATGTGATTGGTCATCTAAGTCATATGGTAACTAGATAACTAGTCCAATTCCACCATAATGAGGGAGGTAGCAGTATTTGAGCACTCCACAAATGCTTGAATGTATTGTCCCCAAACCCTTGTGAGGTTTAAAAAAAGTGTTGTTCTCCCCATTTGACGTATGGGGAACTGAGGCACAAAAGGATTAATGACTTGCTGAGGTCACGCGGGCGGTCTGTGGTTCAGCCAGAACTACAATCCAGATCTCTCGAGTCCCAGTCTAATGCTTTAACAACACATCCCTGAAACCTAAAGAAATAGTTGAGATCCTTCTCTGTGCTGCAGCTGTATTTTCAAAGTAAAATAGCGAAGTGGAAGTGTTAATGGAATTGGAATCTCCAATGAAAATAAAGATCATAGGGTAGCTATTTTTTTTCCCCTACAGTAATAGATGATTATCAGGGACCACACTTTGTTTCCACTAATGCTATGCTATTAAAGCAAATTTAATATCATAAGATTTTTTTTTTAAAGCTAGTCTCCAAAGTTGAAAAGGAGCAGTAATGAAGTAGAAGCTCACCAGAAGTTGTTAGTTTAAATTGATATTACATTTTAAAGAGACTAATTCCACTGAGAAGTAATTCAACTGATATGCTGCCTTGAATATTTCTTTTATGAATTGAGTGCCAGAGCCAAAGCTGGAATAAACTCATGTAAGTCAATGGAGCTACACTGATTTATGTCAGCTGAGGATCTGGCCTTTAGTGCTTTTGGGTGGAGCCAGATGAACTGCCCTGGGCACTGAAGTTGGATCTTTTCCCTAAGAACTAGTACAGACTGGGGCAGTTCTTGATTCCCTCTTGTGTCCTGTCAGGTAGCCAAAATCCCATCTGGCATCATTCTGTTTTTTTTTTTTTTAAAAAAGGGCAGACACAGATACCCACCAGAGGCATTGGCCTAATGTGCCTCCACTCTGACTGGGCTGAGGGGAAATTTCAATCTGGGTGGACCAGTCTCTCCTCAGCTTGCTCACAAGTTTGCTAGTCATTCAGGTCCTGCCACTCTTACGCACATTGGGCAGTTTCATATGTTGGGAGTCACCCCACTGGAATCCTGGAGCCAGGCGCTAAAGTCTTCTCCTAAAGGGTGTTGTGATGTGCGCACACATTGGGAACTGGACTGAATATGCCAAACTAATTCAGGTCTCCAAGCAGCCATCAACTGCCGACACCCTCCCATTGCTACCAAACACTTACACACAAGCAGTCCTGTTGAGTCTATGGCAGTTCCTCAGTGCTGCAAACCCCAGAGCGGATATAGCAAGTGATGCATCCTAATTACTACTTGGCAATGAGGCTGAATAGGCGAGGTGCAATCTTCTTCTTTTGCTATTATTGTACTAGTCCTGGCTCTGTGCAGCAATGAATTCAGCTGATTGGCCCCAATTCAGGAAAACATCCCTATTTGGAAAAGCACTGAAACGTGCTGAAGTCTCCTTGAAGTCAAGGAGACTTAAGCACAAGCTTCAATGCTTTCCTGAATCAAGGCCATTGTGGCTATTTTGCCATATGGGGTCACGGTCCACAATTCAGTCAACTGCTTTGACTGCGTGTTTGAAATTCCATTTAGCATCATCTACCAAGATGAACAGCAGAATTCGGCAGTGCAGCGGTTTTACGACTCTTGTGGTGGCGAGATGGGTGGTTTTTTGGTTGGTTGGTGTGTGTGTTTTTGTAAAACTCCACTTTCTGGGGACTGAAAAGCATCCGCGGTTTACGAGAGCAGCACATTTTCCAGGAAGGAAAATAAGAACAGAAGAAATATTGGAGGGATTAAGACAGCCCATTCACCCCATGAAGGTTCACAAATCTTGGCTTATTGGTGACAAAGGTTTCAGTGTGCTAGCGTGTGAAGTACGCCAAAGTGTCAAACAACAAAAAACACTTCAGATATTTTAGATTGCTGCAGTGACTGGAAAGGTAGCTTTAAAAAATGGCTTCTGTCGCGGCCTTACAACTGTGGAAGCAATTGGTGATTGCACCCCGTATGTGTAATTGCTGTGCAACAGTGCACTGGAGGGAGGGGTGCTATCCACTATACAGCACATAGGCTAGATTCTGTTCTGGGACTCCCAGGAGGCCCAGCCCAGAAAGAGGGGGAATAAAGATGTGCAACTCAGATTTCTGAGCTGTTGTGGGGGCAAAAATAACCTGCAGTTTCTACTTCATGGCAGCTTTGCCCAGTCTGCCTATGAGATACTTGGAGATCTCTGTGTAGCTCGAAAGCTTGTCTCTTCTACCAACAGAAGTTGGTCCAATCACAATATTACCTCACAGACCTTGCCTCTCTGTGGAATACTTTGTAAACCAGAATCCCCACAGCACTGAGCACGACATCCCTGCCTCCTTCTGCCCCTAGTACATCCTCCTGTGGGGACCCTGCTAGGAGGGATAATGTAGGGATGCTTGTGTTAACCGTGGATTGCTTCTTCACTGGAGGAATTCTCCCCCAGCCTTTTGCTGTCCCTTTGTCTCCCTGTATGCTGCCAAAGCAGTCCCAGTATTGCTTCAAGTAACTTTAGTCCGTGACTTTCAACCAATCCCTTTTGGGGTGAAGTTTAGAGGGCCAACACAAGACCGAAGCACAACTTAAGGCCTACTCAGCTCCCCGCTTGAGGGTTGGTGTGGGATTGAAATGGTGCATAGGCCTTAGTGCTGGCCCCTTCTGCAAAGAGGTGAATTCCCCCTTGGGTTAGTGCAAAAGCATCTGAAGGGGAAAGTACCAATGCAGCCTGGGCACCTGTCCTCTTGCTTGGGAAATCAGCACGTCAGGGGTGTGTGGAGTGTCTGTCCTCCTCTGTACCTGATGCATAAGGGACATGAGCCTGTTCCAGCGTCCCCTTATAGATCCTGGTTCTTTAGCTGAACTTCCCGAGGCTCAGGCTTTTCATTTGGGAGGTCCCTGGTCCAATTCCTGGTGTTGGCAACATTGCTTCATTGTTTGTGTGAGGACCTAACCCTAGCAGCGCCTGTGCTCAAGCAGGTGCAGGCCTGCTCCTTCCTCAGGCCACGGGTCTGCCCCTACCTTTGCCCTGGCCCATGGAGCTGTTCATTCCCTCAAGCTGCCTAGTAGCTACCAAGGAGCGTGGGGAGGGATCGTGCCTTCTGAGATGCGAACCAGCTCGCTTTTTGCCAAGAGAATGTAGAACTCGGTGGTTTATGACCTGTTCCTAGTGAACCAGAGTCCATGCGACCGAAAAACCCACCACATCTACCAGAATTGTCGCAAGGAGGTGTCTTCATTGCAACAGTTGGCTCGAGTCAGTGTGCTCGCTCGAGCTAGCCGAACTGGAGTGAGAGTGACCACGCTGCAAAACAAAATTCTCAGCAATTCTGTGTGTGTGTCTGTCTGTCTGTCTCAGAGAGAGAGAGAGTGAGTTTACCAATACAAAGTGATTGGATTAGCATCTGATGTACTGTTGCAACTGGAGCTAGTCCATCCCCACTGTATATTAGCTGCAGCCCTGGGATTTCTATCCACTCCCAGTAGGGAGGGGGGAAGAGAGAGTGCAACAACAGAGAAGAACGAGGAACAGAGGGCTTGCAATGGTGGATCCAAACGTGTCCCTAAGGCCTGTCTCCTGCCTTCAGCAGTTGACAATAGCTAATTATTCAGTGGAAAGTAGACTCTGCAATGTACTAGAGCACTTCACAGTGCAGTACATGCTCTGAAGCATGTGACTGGGTTACCACCACCTGTGTACTATAGGTAACTTCAAATGGTCGAGTGATTTTGGCTTTGAGAGTCATTAATAGTGAGGAAGACAGTGACCTGTTGTAGTGTGTACGTGAGAGATGGTGGTTACCTTCGGGAATTGTCAGCCAGAACTCCTGGTTTCTATTCCTGGCTCTAACTCCAATTTACGTTTGGCCAAATTGCTCAGGGTCTAATTTTCAGAGGTTGTAAACATTCGTAGCTTCCATTGGCTTCAGGCACTAGGTGCTCAGCGCTTCTGGGGAAAAAAGTCATTAACATCTCTGTGCCTCAGTTTACCCATCTGTAAAATAAGGATCACAAGAGTGATGTGAAGAGGGAGGGAGAGAAGCACTTGAATTTTCCTAGGCGAGTAACTATGTTTGGAAGAGCTCAAATCACCCCAGGTAGGAAGCAATATCCGTACCTGCAACGCAGACTGCATTACTCAGCATAGACGGTCTGTGTGTGAGATATAAAAGCGCACACGGGCTGACAATTTTATTGAAGTTCTATGTGTTAGATGTGTCCAAGTGAAGTGCACAAGGGCTGATCCTGCAAAAGTGTTCAGCACTGCCTGTGAAGTGCTGAGCGCCCCCTGCTTCCGAGGACTAGGCAGGAAGTCAATGGGAAAGGAGCACACCCAGCACCTGTCAGGATCAGGCCCCAAAAGCACAGGATAAGGCCTGGAGTGACTGCAAACAGAGTGTGAAAAGTCACACCACGGGAAGACTGACAGTGTTTGTGATGGATCTTCCGAATGGTGAAAGCGCTGCTATCCTGTTCCTGCATTCAGCTAGCACCTGTCAGATAAGATTAAGAGGAGGAAGATGACATGGAATAAGAAAAGGAAGATTTTTCCAGTGGTGCGATACAGTGATAAAACCCATTGTGCTGCTGGACAGTATGTCATGTTGCACTCTGCATCAGAAACCTGCCTTTTTAGAACAAACAATAAAATGATAGGCTTTCCTATAGTTCCTATAATTGTCTGTTCCTCACAGACAATGTGTAAGTTAAGTTTAAAGTGAAGGTTTTTCATTAAGCGGCCACTGATTTGAGGGAAGGGGGTTGCCCAATTTCAGATGCCTGAAAGACCTGATTTTCAGAAGGTGGGTGCTCAATTCTTTCTCAAAATCAGGCCCCTTTTAAGTGTCTTGAGTTGGGAACCCAAAATCTCTAGTTGCTTTTGAAAATCTTGGCCTAAAGGCTAGGGCACTGGATTGGATCTCAGGAGGCCTGCATTTTCTTACCAGCTGAGCCACTGGCCTGTGTGTAATCTTGGACAAGTCGCTCACTTTTCTGTGTAATCTTGGACAAGTCGCTCACTTTTCTGTGCCTCTGTTTCCCAGCCAGTCTTTTGTCCATCTTGTCTGTTTACACTCTTTAGGGCAGGAACTAACTCTCCCTAAGATCCTGATTTCAGATGGGCCCAAAAGATGCTATTGCAGTCTAAATAACTGGAGGATTTGCTTAGTGAATAAATACCATTGCTTTTGTGGGGTTAGTTTTAGTATTCTGATAAATAAAACGCTCAGAAGCGTCTTATAAAAGGTCAGGTAAGAAAAATAACTACCGGAGTCTTAGATGATGACTTATGAAGCTTTATCCTTTAATAAGGGTGCAGTTCATCCCCCAGGCACAGGGTCAGCACGAGACCTGTGAACCATTCGAGTCCATCTTCAACTTGAAAATAGGAAATTAAAAATGTTTCGAAGTTTGATTTCCTGACTCTAGAGGGACTGGGTTGGCTAGCATCATCAGAGAAATAATAGCAATGATGAGCTACCCCGAAGGCATTGCAGAAGAAAGAACATGTAATAAGAGGAGGAAGACATGAGGGATGCTTCAGAAGAGGGGGTTAAAAGAGGATGAGGCATGGCCATCGCAAATAGAGAAAGTAGTAGTTCGAGAGGTGGGACTGAAAGCATGACCAGATCCCAAGGAGGGGCCAGAGCACCCACAACTCTCATTGTTTTCAGTGGGAGCTGTGGGGTACTCAGTGTCCCTGAAAATCCGTTTCTGGGTGGTACATTCACAACGTCACATAGCAAGTCAAATTCTGAGTCCCGCTCCGTGGTCTTTATTACAAGACCTTCCCTCCTCTAAGAGGGTGAGAAAAAATAGTTTAAAATCCGAGAAATATATTGACTGAGAAGCAAGTTGTGACAGCTGCCATTTTGGCCAACAGACCAGTGACCTCCAGAGCTAAACTCATGAACTAGAGAGACAAAGCTCCCTAGTGGGCATTGTAACAGACTTGTGTCCTCTGTAGACCAGGCAAAGGGGGGACTATATCACACACTGAACAGTGGAGTGCACAAACAGTCATTGAGGCCTCATAGGTGGGCCACTGTCTGGCACTCTGGAGACTTAGGTTCTATTTCTGTGACTGCTGCTGGCCTTCTGGGTGGTGATGGGTCAGACCTTTCACTGCTCGTACCTCAGTTTCTTCATCTGTGAAATGGGGATAATGTTGTTTATCTCCTTTCCTAAAGTGTTTTGAAAATTACTGTATATGAGCTAAGTGTCACTACTGGAATCTTACACTGAATCATTTTTTGCAACGTGAGACAAAACAATTCCGTCTCTCCCTCTGCATAATTTAGTACGAATGTGGTGCATGGGTCTGAACTATTTTAATGAACCCCAGGCTGCCCTTTAGAAATATCCTCACACAAGCGCCGATCAGCCGCTCTTCTGAGGGTTAACATGTTTCCTGGTTATTTCCAGATCAGAACCATCCAAGTCAGCCCCTCCCTTCCTTAGTCTCTTAGGAATGCCGAGAACCCGGGACTGTTTTCCGTGCACCATAGGTTCACCATTTTTTATTATTGTCCTTTACCTTCCTGAGAGTTCCACAGTTGTTATGTCGGTGAAGCCGTGAACTTCAAATTCTTATCCAAAGGTTTTGAGATGATTTTCATGGCAGATACAGGCAGTGATGCCTGCGCTGATCTCAGATGTGGTTTATTTTTATTCTTCTATATCAGCAGCTATTTGTCATGCTGCCTTGCAGGATGGAACTCACATTTATATGGTTCTGGGAGATGTAACTCATTTTCTGTTTAATCCACTGTCTGTCAGAGAGAGATTTAAAACAGAATACTGTGGGTTTTCTGACATGGATCAGATTTTTTTTTTTTGAGAGAGAGAGCACTCTGTCATTTGTTAGGTGGTACGCAAGGGGATTCTGGTTTCCTTGGAAGAGATGTCGCTTGAGCAAAACTTTTAACTGGCAAAGAATATTGGATCAAATTCTATACTGTCTTGTACCTTATGTAGAGAAGTCATAGAGAACCAGTGTTCTCTAGTGGATAGAGCCTGGGACTTGGGTTCTATTCCCAGTCCTGCTCCTGGGTGACCTTTGGCAAGTTATTTTATCCTTCTCGATCAAAGTTAGCTCAGAGGTGAGGTGTCCTGCAGTCACACCTCCCAGGTGCAGTGAATGCCTCCATCAGTAAAATGGAGCTAATGCTACTGACCCCCTTTGGTTGAGCACTTTGAAGTCCATGGGTCAAGAATGCTGCATAAGAGCTCGGTGGTAGTATTGGTTAAAACGTGGGGCAGGTTTTGCTATGGCTGAAATCCTCTTGGAGAAGCAGAGATGGGGATGGGTTGTCAGGAGGAATGAAAGGCAAAGCATTGGCCTCTATTACTGTTATTTATTTGTGTGACAGTAGCACCTAGAGATTCCAAATAAGATTGGCATCCCACTCCGCCAGATGCCAAGCAAACACTTCATGAGAGACAGCCTGCGTCCCAGAGTTTAAATAGGCATGGCATACAAAGGGTGGGAAAGGGAACGCAGGCACTGAAAGGCCAAGTGATCTGTCGAAGGTTAAACAATAAGGTAGTGACAGAAGTGGGGATAGAACTTCCTGAATTCTAGCCTTATGCCCAATCCACTGGATTGCACTTTTCTCTAGTACAGCAGAGTTTGGCATTCTCTAGTCACATGCGGCAAATGTTGGAGGTGTAGCAGGCTGTTATTTCTCTTAGGATATCACCTAGAGTACCCAATTGGGGTCCCAACTGTGCTAGGCAACACAGGGTATGTCTAAGCCCAGGCTCTGACTCAAGTTTGAGCCCAAGCCTTGCTGCCGTCCACACGCAAATCATTCTGATGGGTCAGCAAGCACTCAGGACTCTGCTGGGGGATGGGTCAGAGCCCAAGTCCCTCTGTGACTCAGATCCAAGCTCTGTCATTTTACAGTGTGGACATAGCTCAAGCCACAGACCCGAGTCAGAAGGTCTGTGTAGTGCAGTATGGATGCGTTAGCACAGCTGTGAGACCTGAGTCCAGCAATTGTAAGCCCTGGTTTACCATGCAGTGTGTACATCAAGTATGGGCTTGGGATCTTTGAGTTTACAATCCTGGGTCTCATAGACTTGGGTTAAGAATGTAATGTAGATATACCTATAGAGACTCAGAGAGAGGAAGTCCCTCCCGTGAAGAGTTTACAATCTAGACAGGCAAAGGTGAGAGGGGAAACAGAGGCACAGAGAGTTGAAGGGGTGTGCCCAAGGTTGACTCACAAGTTCAGAGGCGGAGCGCAGAATAGTGGCTACGTCTCCTGATTCTCAGGACAGCACCCTGTGCGTTCAACCAAGCTGCTATCATCTTTTGCAATGCAGCAGGAGATGTGCTGGATGAACTGAGAGATGATTCGCGTCCATCCAAAGTAGGTCGACACCTTAATCACAAATCCAGCAGAAAGTTAGGGACATCTCCCTACCGAAAAAGAAAAGCCCTTGATCTTTGTTAAAACCCAATATGTGAGCACGTAGGCATCACTCTTGCTTCAAAAGATTAAAAGCCTTTAAAACAGTTGTGGAATGTCATCTAGAGGAAGATTAATCTGTACTGCCCAAACCATATTAAGGAGCTGTGTCGTGATTGGCAATATCCTGTTTTAGCTAGTGGTTCTTTCAGATGCAGTCACCTCGTGCGCCTCTGCCTCTGAATAAAAGTTTTGTCTTCCTTGGGTACAAATTGAAAGAAATCACTTGACTGGTACGATGTGTCAGACTTGCAATGTTCCTGATGAAGAACTTGGTTCAGAGAAATTATAATCATTAGGGATGAGAGAAATTTTTTCTCTTTCAGAACTTTCAGGATGATGTCTAGATGAGGAAAATAGGCCATGTTTGAGAACGTTAGTTAAAACAATTTTAAGCATGACTTTGCACCTAATGTAGACAGAGTTTTACACCTTTAAAAACACAGCAGGCCTAGGATTGACCAGAATCAGCTGAGATACTTTTAAAGCTGTTAAACTGTGACTACGCTCAGTACTGAATCATGTTAAAATATTTGTAGCTTTACCATGTTTTCAGGCATGACTTATTTTCCCAGTCGGTGCTGAGCACTCTGGCTTTGACCCAGCCAAACCCTTAAGCACCCCTTCTATTCGTGTGTTTAAAGTTAAGCTGTGCTTCTCAGGATCAGGACCAGAGTGGATCATGCCATTGGGAAGGTTTGTGCACAGAAATAATGAAAAATTTTAAACTTTTTTTTTTTAAGTTATTTAGTTGTCTACATCTCAAAGTTTTTCAACTAAATGAATTTACATCTCTTCCAGGAAGTGCTAAGTGTAGCTGATGCGATAATTTCTAATGTAATATTTTTCTGTCGGAAAATGCTTGTTCTTTGAAAGTGAAACATTTCACTTTCAACATGTTGATTTTGATTACATTTCATTGGGGGGGGGGGAATGGAATGATACTGTGACCGGGGGTCCCTGGGCCAGCCCTCGCTGGAAATAGCAAGGTCAGGGCAGGCTGGAAAAGGGAGAGCAGATACCCACCAGTCTTGGGAGTAACACTGCAGTGAAACTCCCAAACCAGTCACAAACTGTGCTTCTGATCCCCAGACTGGTTATCAAGAAGCAAATAAGAAATCACAGAGCCCCATTTATTGCATTTCAGTTCTCTGGCTGCCAGTGAGCACACGGGTCCAGTATAGTGGGAAGTACAGGAAAGCTCTCCTGCTGAGAAAGAACTGTTTGCATCAGTGCTTTTCGTCTGCAAAACTTTTGTCGTTCGGTTGCGAGGGGGAGGGTGGTGTTTCACACCTCTGAATGACAAAAGTTATGTCGTTCAGGTTCCAGTGTAGACAAAGCCTAAGTCTCTGAGGATGGTAAATACCAGGTAACGTCACTTGCAGGGTAGGGTGGAGTGAAACCAGGATAGGAGTCATGAGAGGAAAATAAACTTAGGAGCTAGGCTGAATACCAGGAAGATGCTCCAGACTTGAGACCTGGAATAGTCTCCCAAGGAAAGTAGCTGGAGTCCAATGACGTAGAACATTTTAAAATTGAACTGGAGAGAAATGGCTGAAAAGCATGCTATCGACAGCAATCTTGTACTTACAGAGGGATGGATCAGGTGACCTGCTCTAAGAGGTCTTTTCCATCATTCCTATGATTCTGTGTTGCTCTGCACTGTCAGAAATATTTCAGAAGAGCATTTCTTTTGGGAGAGATACCTGCCATCCGTCTAGGGCGCTGGGCAATTGATGGTGCAAATTCGTGTGATACGCTGGACAAGACAGGTGAAGGCTGAGAACATTTGTCAGTCTTCGGTGAGCCTCTTTGCAGACTAACCATGGCACCTTTGTCACTTTAAGTGAGTTTATTGCTTCTTACTGAAAGGGATGGGGAGGAACATAACCGATGAAAGGAGAGACTTGTGAGGAATAGAAAACACAGCTGTGTATACCAGGTAAAAATGAAATAGATGCAGTTCAAAACGTGGCTTGAAATAACTTACGCTTTAGACTCACAGGAGAATCAGGCGATCCCCAAGTCCCTTCAGGCCCTCCCCAATGTCCCTTTGGAATGCTGAACTTCTGGCTTAGTTCCTTCAAGAGCCCATCAATAATTATGAATTATTTGTATTTTGTATCTGTATTTTATACGGCAAGCCCCACTGTTCTAGGCGCTGTACAGACCTCTAGCGAAAAGGATGTACAACTTAAGTATAACATGAGAGCTGATAGGTGGATACAATAACCAGGCAGTCCAAGTGGCAATTCCAATGTCCCTATCTATTCCGATTTGCTTTCTCTCTCCTTCAGCTCTGCCAGTCCTCCCTCCTCTCATCTCCTTGCTGTTTGTTTGTGGATGGCCCCTATAATGTTTTGCATGGCGATTATGATAGAAGCAGCCACAGCACACGAGCTGCCTAATAATGCTCTTTTCACTGATATCAGAATGCCAGCTGGATATTAGCCCTGTAGGAATTTCCTCCATTGAATGTATGGCTGGTGCAGGAGTGAAGCAAAGTCTCTGATTTTAATTTTTAGTGACATGGAGAGGGAACAGGGCTTATTTTAAATGGCCACTTCCTCATGGGCTCAACTCCAATTAGCACCAATGGGTCTTACCAGCCAGGAGCAGAGGGCGCACATGTTCAATCTGAAAAAGCAGGGATTTCTCCCAAGCAATCCCACTCTTGATTTAGAGAAGGAGCTGGGAAATTGCTGCATCTGTGTAGTGTTTCCATTCCCAGAAGTTAACAGGCTAACTTCAACCTTGCAGTAACTCAGGGCAGGAGGAATTTGGATTGATGTGTCTGCATCCCATTGGTTAAGTTTTTACACACACACATTATGATCAAATCAAATCCCTGGATCCAAATGCCCCGGCACTTTGGATGCTAGGTTGGGGGCGTTAGCCAGAGGGCCTGATTCTCCATTGCTTTGCAATAGTTTCAATAATATTCAATGAAGATTCGTGCCCCAAACCCAGATCTGGATCTGAACTTCACCCTCTAACTGGCAGAACCAAAACCCTGGATCTGGAGTTGGGAAAAGCGTGGATCACAATGCAGATTTAACAGCGTGGGGCCCATCCATTCCTTGTGAGTGACTGTAAATGGGCTGTCAGTCATAGAGTGAGGACTTGCAGTAGCCATTTACTGTTTGACAAAGAATTGCTTGTGTCTGTGCACATGGCCCTTTGCCCTTTTCCTCCCTCCATAATTAGTTCTCTGAATTCTTAACTTGAGACTGGCTGTTTCTGGAAACCAGGGCCTGTCAGGGCAGAACCATCCAATCTAGAGGAGTTCATAAGGTTACTGCAGTGCCTACATGAATGAACAAGCCAAGGAGCAGACAGAATAGTAATTGGGAAGCACCAGTGCTAAATAAATAAAGGCCAATAGCTGTGATGTTACAGCTTCAAAGATAATGCATAAATAATCGGGCCAGGGGGGAGAGAATGGTCTTGTGGTTAAGGCACTGGACTAGGACTCTGGAGATCTGACCTCAGTTCCTACAGAGACCTGGCTCACAGACTCCCTGTGTGATCTTAAGTCACTTAATTTCTCTGTTTCAATTTCCCATCTCTAAAATAGATGTAGAAGTCTTTCTTCATCTTGTCTATTTACATTGTACGCCCTTCGGGGCAGTTACTGTTTCTTACTATGTGTTCGTACAGCGCCTACCACTTTGGGGCCTTTACGCACCACTGAGAGACCAAGAATACTTGAGCATTCTATAGCACTTTCCATCTTCAAATCACTTGGCAAAAAATCTACCGATTTCTCCCCACGACATCCCTGAGGCAGGTAAATATGAGTGTTGTTGCAGAGGTTACGGGTCTGCTCCAGGGTCAGAGTTAGAGCTGAAAGAAGAGCCAAGGAGACAGAGGAGAGGAGACCTAGAAACCGGATGTTTGGAGGTGGGTCAGACGGGGTACTAAGGCAGGCACTGGAGAGGATTTGCAGCAGCAGGAAGACAGGATAGATTGACTCTTTTGTCTGGTGGATGACCTGACCCACCACATCTCCCTGCTGCCGAAACCTCTGGACATGTGCCTTCAGCTGACCTGACTCCCAAATACCAGCTCTTCTGGCTTGGGGAGGAGTCCCTTCGAAGAGCAGTGGCAGGCTCTGGCAGTAGAGAAGGAAGACATGGTGTTGTAGGCTTGTGGGAAGGGGCCCAATGCGTGAAGTGTGCAGGGATGGTTCTTAGCATAGGTAAGCAGAGCACATGTTGGGTGAGCTTGAGGGAACGAAGGGTATGTTTACACTTGGAGATGGGGGTTTGATTCCCAGTTCCAGGAGACACACCCTTGCTAGCTTTCATCAAGCTCGCATGCTAAAAATAGAGCGTAGCCACGGCAGTGCACCTGGCAGGACTGGCTAGCCACCCCATGTACATGCCTATCAAAGACCCTACATACACACTCAGGTAGCCAATCCATCCCTCAGCTCGCACTGCCATGATTACACACTATTTTTAGTGTGCTAGCTTGATGAGAGCTAGTTTGTCTCCTTCAGCTGGGAATCACACCCCCGGCTCCCCGTGCAAATATACTCTGAGAACAGAAAGATCTTAATGAGGGACTTCGGGAGGGAAGTAGTAGACTAAGGTAATTTGTCGAGGTTTTGGTCCCTGGTCAAGAGGAGGCTTCTGCAGATAGGGGAGGTGGGTATGTTCTTCAATCCCTCAGCACAACTAGGACTGAAAAGGTTCCAAGGAAGGAAGGATCATATGCTAGTGCTCTGGCTATCAGACCAGAAGCTAGAACCCCCTGGATTTTAATGATAGCTCTGAAAATGACCCCTTATGTGGCCTTGGGAAAGTCACCTACTACCTGAGTACTTTCTGCCTCTGAGACATGGGAATAGTAATAATTCTTGGCCACTTCACACAACTGTTGTGAGGCTTTAATTAATTAGTGTTTGCAAAATGCTTTGAAGGAGGCGGTGCTAAGTGTTGGGAAAAACTCCTCTGTCATGAGTGTAATATCCATCTTCTCACTCTCCCCACCAGGAGGTCAGCACTGACCCTAATAAATCTGAAGATTTGTAAACTTGGCTTTGGTTCATGGCTGCAAAGGCTGAAGATAAAGTAATTCAGATCTTAAAACAGTTATTTTTGGTATGTATGACGCTGAGGAGTCTACTGATTCTGCTGTGAACTGGGTAACAGGAGATCTCTCACCGCAGATTTATGTGAGTTACTTGTACTCCTTTTGGATGGTGCAGTAGGTTTCTTTGATGGCATTTAAAATTCATTCTTCCACAGCCCCCATGATTTTGATTGTTCTTTCTGATGGAAGTTAGTGACTAACCTTCTACAATGCTTGCATGACACGAGTTCTGTAACATATCAGTCAGTACTCAGTTCCTTCTCAACTACAGAGGGGTTTCACAATGCTTGTCTTTTTACAGTTGTACTTCTGAACTGGCTTGAATATTTTGGTCCCGAAAACTGAAACTAGTATTACAAACCACATATATAAGCCATAAACTCCAGTCCTGTGCCACAGGGATTTTGATGAACTGGGAACAACCGTACAAGGCAGGAGATTGGTAATGGAGCTTTTCACCTCTAGATCACTGGGTAGAATCCAGGCCAGGCTGGGTGAATAGTGTTGTCATGTCTCTGTATTTTGCTAATTTATATGGGTGGTCTCAGTCCTGTCTCCACCTCACAAAATTCACCACTGCAGTCACCACATTTTCTGGTAGCCTTGAAAAAACATGAAGCATTAAATACCTGCTTATCCATACACTTTGCAAACTCAGTGCATAGGTAACATGGTGAAAGAAGCTATAGAAAAGCCGTAGATAGACAGATGTCCTCCCTTTGTTCCTGGATGGGGGAAAAATAGCGGGGCATTGTATGGAGAGTAATTGTGCGTTCCCTGGTGGTTAGAGAGAAGGCTTCAAACTTCAGGGATGAAATTTGAGCACCTTTTACACCAGCACTAAATTCCCATTTAAATGAAAGTTATTGGGGGGAAGGGGGGCAGCTAAAAAGTTATTGGACGTTCCCAAGCCAGTGCTGAAATTTGTCATCATTTGGAGAGGAGAGGGAGGAAAAACTAACTGTAAGAGTATAGTTGCATAGCTGTAATAAACTCACTTATAAGAAGAGGACAAGTCAGTCACTCCTTAAACTGCGGGGCGGGGGGTGGGGCGGGAATTAGATCTGATTAGATAGAGGTTCATTGCAGGTCAATCACGTAAAATCTGCATGTCAAAGATGGATATGGTGTGCCAATAGGGCTCAGTGCAAGAGGAGGGGTGGCTTTGTAATAAAGGCCCTGGATGGAGACTCAGAATATCTGGGTTCAAGGCCTGGCTCTGCAGCATACCTCAGTTGTGACCTTGGGCAAATAATAATGTGTTCCTCAGTTTCCTATCTGTAAAATGGGGATTATAATCCTGTCTATTTAGACTAAAAGAAAAGGAGTACTTGTGGCACCTTAGAGACTAACAAATTTATTTGAGCATAAGCTTTCGTGAGCTTATTTGAGCATAAGCTTTCGTGAGCTACAGCTGTAGCTCACGAAAGCTTATGCTGAAATAAATTTGTTAGTCTCTAAGGTGCCACAAATACTCCTCTTCTTTCTGCGGATACAGACTTAACACGGCTGCTACTCTGAAACCTCTGTTTAGACTGTAAACCCTTCAGGGCAGGAACTGTCTCTTACTGGGTGTTTGGACAGCATTTAGCACAATGGGCGCTGGACCTAAATTGAGTCCTGTAGGTGCCACTGTAAGATAGCAATAATAAATGTTTTGATGGGAATGTTGAGACCATGCACTGAACTTTAAAGATCACGCAGATCGTGACTTGATATTATTTCAAGATGCTCAAAAACCCTGTTGGGGGATTATTATTTTTTTTTCAGGATGAAAAGCATGTTTTCTCTTTCACTCTCACTCCCCATGATTATATTGACAGTAAATTCAAACGAATAATACATATTATCAGTATAATCATTACTATATATTATTTTATGTATTATAATTAGCCAATTTATTCTTAAAAGCGTGTGATTTATCCCATTTAACAGATCTTGCAGTGGGATTAGAGTTTGTTGCGTACTGTGTTGAATTCACAGAGCCCACCGCAGCTCCAGATATCTGTATAATTCCAAACTGAATATTAAACGTGGAGAGATGGAGGAGAGGGATACACATGTGGATGTATGAACTGGCTATTAATAAATCTGAGCAGTGAACAAATGGATCCGAATGGGACACAAAGAAAAATCAAACTGGCCACGCAGTCATCTGCTAAATCATTCCACGCAGATCTGCTAAAATGGAGGCAGAGAAAGTAATGGAAGAGAGATAACGAGGCCATAACCCCCGTCCTGGGGATTATAAAATTGATCTGATTTCCATGACAGGATGCCCCTGCCTTGGTCGTTTCATTTGTCTTACTTGAGTGAAGTTTGTACTCTTCATTCAAGAAGAAAAATCCAGGCTTCTTTTTGGCGGGGTTGATCATAAATTGCTGACTCTTAAGAACTGGAAATTAGTTGGATGAGGCTCTGATGAGGTTTAAGCATTGGCAGGGCTCAGAGTGCATTTCTGTTGGGAACATATGTTTAACATCTTCAGTAAACTCCTGCTTAACCTATTTGCAGTGACTAATCCGAACAGATGGGATTTTGTTTTGTTTTTTAATAGTGAATATTTATCAGGATGTCTCAAACCTATGATTTAATAAGGACTATATGTAGGAATAGATAGATGAAGCTGACCAGGCAGGTCATGTGAAGGGCTGGATGGAGTATACAGAGATCCCAGAAAGGCTGAGTTTAGAGAATATATCCTGAACACAGAGGACAGTAGGGCTGCAGCATTGGACCTGATGGGGCAGATTCATGTAGGGGCAGAAAGGCTTGTGCATCCCTCATTTGGCCTGTACCAGCATCTGGCACAAGCTAGGGCAGCCCTGAGGGGATGGCTTGTCTTGTCCGTCTGCTTCAATCACCGCTATACAGCTGCAGAATCTCAAGGTAGCAGATCTGCTCTGGACACTCACCTCGTACACCTCAATCTGCTCCTCTGGCTTCAACTCCTGTTCGACCCTTGGCCTGCCTAGGAGTGCCCTATGTCCTGAGGTCTGTGGTGGAAATGTCCTAGAACTGGTATAGCCATCTCTGTGTCTTGGCATGAGGCCATTTGTATAGAAGGAATTGGTCTGGGTGGGATTCTAAGCTTCTCCCGTGGCCCTCAGTGACAGCCTAGCTGGAGCAAAAGGACCTCCAGGCAGCAATGAATTGATCCTGAGATGTCCTGATTGCAAAATGGGACTACAGTGGAATTTCTGATTTGGCGTTAACCATGGGATAGGGAGAATCCAGAGCTCCCTGTCAAGGGACAGATTTTCAAAAGACCACCAGGCCAGATTTCCAAGCACTCAGCACCCCAGTAGCTCCCATAGTGACATTAATGGTCAGATTTTTGAAAGAACTGAGCACCAGAGCTGGCTGAGGCGATATATACTGTATATACTCATTCATTAGCCCATTTGTTTGTAAGCTGACCCCCCACAAGATGGTTAGGTAAAAACAGCAAAAACGGTATGACCCTTTCATAAGCTGACCCTATATTTCAGGGGTTGGCAAACTTTGGCTCCTAGCCCATTAGGGGAAGCCGCTAGCGGGCCTGGACATTTTGTTTACTTGGTGCGTTCACAGGCACGGAGCCCCTCAGCTCCCAGTGACCATGGTTTGCCATTCCCAGCCAATGGGAGCTGCCACTTCCTGCAGTTCCCATTGGCTGGGAATGGCAAACCACGGCCACTGGGAGCTGAGGGGCTCCGTGCCTGTGAACGCACCAGGTAAAGAAAACGACATTGTATTAGATATTCAATTCAATGATTCCATAAAGTTTAAAATCATCAAATTTTGGTGTAGACCCATTTATAAGCCGACCCCTGCTCTTTGATGCATCACTTTTTTACCAAAAATATCTGGCTTATGAATGCATATATACGGTACATATTTTCCCCCCCCTCTCAGAAAACTTGGATGAAGATGGGGGGGTGAGTTGCAGTTTTTATCACAATTTTTGGCAGAAACGTTTAACATTGCATCAAAAACCCAAATCTTGTTTGTTTTGGGGAGTGTTTTCCCCCAACAAGACTCTCTGAGGGATATTGGTTCAGTCACTTTCTCTCTCTAGGGCTAGCGGGGCTTGTGCTAGTGCTCTGAAAATAGCCTGGGGGAGACGGGGGCAGCTTCAGAGGCCAAGCGGCAACTTCGAAGCGCTATCTACATGGCTACTTTTAGAGCTCTAGCATGAGCCCCACTCGCCCCAGTCTCTTGACCTGGGCTAGGAGGTTCACTCCAAAATGCTGTGTGGAAATACCTGATGTGCCTTAGTTTCCTCTATATTGCCTCTATATAAATCCATGGTATGCCCACATCTTGAATACTGGGTGCAGATGTGGTCGCCCCATCTCAAAAAAGATATATTGGAATTGGAAAAGGTTCAGAAAAGGGCAACAAAAATGATTAGGGGTATGGAACAGCTTCCATTTAAGGAGAAATTAATAAGACTGGGACTTTTCAGCTTGGAAAAGAGACGGCTAAGGGGAGATATGATTAAGGTCTGTAAAATCATGATTGGTGTAGAGAAGGTATATAAGGAAGTGTTGTTTACTACTTCTCATAACACAAGAACTAGGGGTCACCAAATGAAATTAATAGGCAGCAGGTTTAAAACAAATGAAAGGAAGTATTTCTTCACACAACACACTGTCAACCTGTGGAAATCCTTGCCGGAGGATGTTGTGAAGGCCAAGACCATAACAGGTTTCAAAAAAGAACTAGGTACATTCATGGAGGCTAGGTCCATCAATGCCTATTAGCCAGGACGGCAGGAATGGTGTCCCTAGTCTGTGTTTGCCAGAAGCTGGGAATGAGCAACAGGGCATGGATCACTTGATGATGACCTGTTCTGTTCATTCCCTCTGGGGCACCTGGCACTGGCCGCTGTCGGAAGACAGGATATTGGGCTAGATGGACCTTTGGTCTGACCCAGTATGGCCATTCTTATGTTCCTTATTAGTAAAAAGGGACAATAATCGATCTCTCACAGGGATGTCATGAGTGTTAAACAGTGTTCTTAGAGCTGAGGTCCTCTGTCGGAAGGTGCTATGTAAGTGCAAAAAATGTGTTGTCTGTACATCTAAATTAAGTGTTACATTAGCGCCTAGGCTCTAACTGAGACTGGGACCCGGTTATGCTAAGTGCCATACAAACACATAGCAACAGTGAAGCCTGCTCCAAGGCGCTTACAGTCTAAACAGAACAGGAAGAATGATTATCCCTATTTTACAGATGGGAAACTGAGGTGCAGAGAGTGACTTGCCCAAGGTGCCACAGGGAATTTGTGGCATAGTCGGGAGCTAAATCAAAATCCTCTCGTTCCCAGACCACTGCCTCACCCACAAGACTGTACATGGGTAGACATGTCCACAGAGACATTTATTTAGCATCAGTGCTGATGTGTGTCCTTTACACAGGCTCCTCTTTCATCATGAGCAGCTACATTAATTCCTCTCTTAAATCAAACCCCAAAGCCGTGAAAAATCTTGCACCTGTGAGAGGTCTTTCTAGCCAAATACCTTTGTGTACAGCCAGAACGCACCAATAGAGAGATCAAATTAATTGACTTCTCCTTCCAGCAAAACATTTTTCATAACATGGGCATCAAAATTATCTCATCTGGTACAAATCATCTGCTTACTTCTCTCCTCTTCTTATGGAAAGAAAAACAAAGGCATCCTTTAGGAAGGTATTTACGCTGTCAATGTCTCTAACGCAACCATGACATTTCATCACACAGAGACACTCTTGCCTTTCCAATTACATTAAATTTTCAGGATGTCTGAGAGTCAGCCCAAAGCAAAGTAGATCAAATGGAACTCTTGCTGCAGGTGTCTCCAGTTGCCTTTTTCAAGAACCGTTAAAGATTTAGGTTTCTTTTGTACAAACTGAGGTAGACAATACATTTTTTCTGTTTGTGGCCAAAACAAAAAAAAAAAGTCCAAGGGACCAGACTGGACCTGAGCAGAGGCAGATGTGAGCTAAGTGGTGATGAAATGCAGCCATCAGTAGGTCAGTTATTGATTAAAAACCCAAAACATTTAATTACCTGGTAAAAACTCTGCTTGTCCTATGAAATCCTCCAGTTACTCCAAGTCAAGATCAATGTGTCTCTCTCTCTCTCTCTCTCTCTTTTTTTTCCTCTTCTCCTATAATATTTATCCTGGTTCCCTGCATAAGCTGCAGATTGACTTTTCCATTTCACAGTGTGTTTGTCTACCTCTTTACTCAGTGATCTTGCTAAAGGCGAGAGTCTGTATCTCCCCACAGGCACACAGATGAAACAAACACAAGCATGGGATCATTTCTTCATATTTTAACGTTATGGTGATGGCACGCACTCAAGCCATCAGTGTTCAAAGATGATGTACTGGCGCGCCTTCTGAGTTCCTGTACTCAGCACAGATGGGGCGGAAATCTGTCTTTAAAACATCATTGTGCTCCCCATGTGCGGGGAGTGCTTGGACGCCTGTCCAGCCCCCAGGCTGTTACTTTCGGGGCTGCTTTAAGTTCCATTCTTCTCCCTATTGCCCCTTATGGGCCATAGAAAGCAATGAATAGCCAGAGTGCGGTGCCCTCTATTTGTGCCCCTGCCAAACTCTTTGGGCTTTTCTGGCAGAATTCCTTTATAAAGGCTGACTCTTCATCCTCTTGAATAGAATCTCACCCTATCGGAAAAAAGGCTGCATGCAGGGTAAATGACGATTCTACCCAAGTAAGGGTGGGAAGAATCAGGCCCTTACATTATAAAATCCTTGGGGCAGGGACATTGTCTTTCCGTGCCGGGTATGTTTTATGGCACTATAGAAACGATAATTTCCGCCACAAGTCTCACCTGACTCGCTCATGATCCCTGCTCTCCATTCTGGTCCCTATTCTTGAATCTGAACCTCCTAACCCTATCCATATTCCTTGGCCTCTTCCTTATCACTTTGTGGCAGTGTAACAATGGCTCGATCCAGCAGTCGGTTTTGGCTCATGAAAACCCCCGTTGACCTCATTGTGAGTTTGCTTGGCTAAAGACCTCAGGATATTGCGCCTGTATTACTGTTTGTATTGCTTTAGCACTTAGAAGCTTCAACCAAGGTCAAGGCTCCATTATTCTGGGTGCTACATATTTTATATATATATAATATATATACACACACACACACACACACACACCCCTAATAAGAGTCCGTGCCTGCACCAAAGAGCTTAAATGTTGAATAGACAATACAGAGAGGAAGGGAAGTAGAGGCAAAGAGAGGTAAAATGACTTGCCCAAGGTCATATAGCAGGTCAGTGGCAGAGCAGGGACTAGAACTATCCATTGGACCACACTCTCTCTCACACATGGCAGGGCAATCCCTGTTGTAACCAAGGCCTCGATAAACTGAATATAGTTTGTATTTAAAGATTTTTAATACTCCAAGGCTGATGAAATTATCATGCAAGAGAATGGGCCAAATATATCCCAAAGGTTATTCTGCAGAAGTGTTTTGAGTTCTGATAGGCCAAATCCTTCCTGGCAGTAGTAATTATTATAAAATGAAATTGCAAGTGACTCTGCATCTTTTTTTATTTTAATGTGAAGCAATTGCTGTTCTTTAATATTTTAAAGTAAGTTTACCAGGCATGCTGGGGATGAATAAGTGAGCTCTCGGCTAGGTAATAAAGTATGAATCTAACATGCTGGGAGGAATATATGTGATGTCAGCACTGGCTTGTCGCTGATGTTTAACAATAATGGACCATTTAAAAGCTTTTTTTTTGACTAACCACCTACTGCTGCTCATTGACATGAGAGAACAAAGGATGTTGCATTCGAGTTCTACAACATACTTTGCTCCCTGTACCATCGAGAAGAAAAATCCTCCCAGTGCATAAGATTTTTGTCTCTGTCCCCAGTTACTGAAAACCGGGTAGCTTTAAACCTAGATTGTGTCTGTCCCAAGGGTCTTTTTGGGAAGCACAGGCCAGGGCAGTGCATTTTAAATCCCTCCCAATTCAGATAAGATTAAGGAAATTAATTTAAATAAGATTAATATAGTATGAAGAATTAGGGGGGGTGGCTGGGTGGGTGTGGTGTTAGCACTGCTCTCTATTGGACAGAATCAGAATTGTTCAGCTGCGTGTCATAGATACCGTACCGCTAAAAGGCATCCTTTTGCAGCTCAGCTGGTAGGACAAGAAGCTCTAAATTCTAAACCTGCTGTCACCGTGAATCTCAATGGTGGTTCTCTCAAATATGGGGTGCTCCAAATGTATACCACGACTACATCAACCATTCTTCCCTTTCTAGGACCATTTGTAGGGGGCTGTTTTTGCTCTGTGGCTCAGTCGCTGTGAACACCAGTGATTCAAAGCAATGCAGACGAAGGACCTGTGGCATAGTGAAACCTCCTCTATGGGTGATCGCTTTGTACTTAGAGACCTAAATGGCTCAATGTATAAGAAGCAGGGAATTGTCCTTTCAACATTTCAGCCAGAGGGAGCAGGCATTAGCAGTGGGACAATGTCGGAAAGTAGTAGGACCAAACATGGCTAGTGATTTTAGGTGCCCATCATGAGTCTGATTTTCAGAAAGTGCTGAGCACCCAGCTCTCTGAAAACCAGGTCCCTTGAAGGTGTCTCAAATCAGGCGCCCAAAATGTCTAGTAGCTTTCGAAAACCATTGGCCCAGAGGAAGATGTCTAGGCTTAGGCTTTTCACAGTCACTGGCTTCTGACGGTGGTTGGATGTGTCTAACCTTGCCAAGAGTCTATCCCCCAGCACGATTTTCCCAAGGCCCTCGCTCAATGGATCCTCCAACCTTCCAGGATCGAGGAGGGTATGGCTCTGGGTGGAGTGTGATCGGAAATCCCCATCCAGTCTGCCACGCTATTGCAATTCATTGCTCAAATGCAGCATTCCAAGCCGACGGTGCCCTCGGTAATTAAAGTGATTGCCACCATCATAAAAGTCAACTTGATTTTCTACTGGTGAGATAGTGGCTCTTTTATTTCGCCACGATTTTCCTCCAAAGGCAATAACCCCTCTTTTGAACCAGAGCAATGGCAGAAAGAAGAGCTGCATTAATATTAACTGAGGGAAGTCCAGACTGCATTTTACTCCTGAGGTTTTCCTTGAGCTGATTAACCAGCACTTAATAAATCAACTTGGGGAAAGTTATGGAGCTTCTGGGAGGTTTAAAAAAGGCCTGTCATCACTAGCAGTCCGTGGGTTGCAGATCCTTAGCGGCTACCACCATAAAGTAAGCAAGAAGCAACAAGCAAAGGGACCGTTACTCAAATAAATATTTCAAGTTAAAGCTGCATTAAAAAATGTGTTGTAAACAGGAGTGGAAATTAATCTCAAGATTCAGTGCAGCAGAGGGTTAGAAGCAACATGTTTGATAGTGTAAGGGTGGGATGAGTAATGTTGGCTTGATAGCAAGCACAACCATCTGTTAGCAGCAATGTGTTGACAGAAGCAGGTATTTATAGAAATGGGCCACATCACCTGGTTCAAATCCCACATGCGATGACCCTCACTCTTCAAGGACTTGTGCACACGTTTAACTTGATGCACTGTGACGTCAACTGGACCACGCACAGCGCATCATATTGAGCACCTGCATAAGTCTTTGCAGGTTCATAGCCTGCTGGAGGAGTCCTCCAAGGAAAATCCGTGTAGTTTAGGAGGAGGTGTTCGTGTGTCAGCACCCAGTTCTCTTCTTTTTGAAGGTGGACCCCAAATCAGTAATACCCCAACTTGGCTCTAAGGGGCACTATGCTGTATTTTGAATGTGAACTTTATACAGGACTGCTTTACCCTCCACTGAAATGAAGCCATCTCTGGGGTGAAATGAAGCAGCTGTTCAGTTATACACAGCCGCTCTGTTTAGGGCAGGAAGTGAAGAAGAATCCTGTTATGTATCCCATTGAAA
The DNA here is from genome assembly GCF_015237465.2 of Chelonia mydas. Lineage (NCBI taxonomy): Eukaryota > Metazoa > Chordata > Testudines > Cheloniidae > Chelonia > Chelonia mydas. The sequence continues at coordinate 8,232,741 of NC_057859.1, read as the reverse complement.
CTGCAGGCGGAATTTAGCTGGAGTGGCCAGTCTTTCAGCTTTCTTGGGGAGCAGCTGCAGAGTGATGCCTTTGGTCAAGATGGAGGCATTTATTATTTATTGATTGTATTGCATGTTATATTTTATTTATATTACAGTAGTATCCAGAAGCCTCTATGGAGCCAGGGCTTCACTGTGCTAGGCATTGGTAAGACCTATAGTAGATGACAGCACCTGTCCCAAAGAGCTTACAATCTAAAGGAACAGTTGTAAAGAGACTTTTGTCTCCCCTTGAGAAAGAGGCAGCCCTTATCTGTGCTGCCCCAGGATCGTAGGACCTTTAAAGACCATGGTTAAATCTCATTTGAAATCCCAGTTATTGTAATGTCCTGCTGCAGTTGCTGTCGTGGAGCAGGACACTACAATAATGGGGATGAGGATTAAGAACGGTAAAGGGTTTTTTTGTTTTTTAATGTTGCTTTAGATTTACCAGTGTAAGTTGAAGAAATGGATCAAAGCGTGTTTTACCAATTATGGATGCTTTAAACAAGAATGGTGTCGTTTGAAAATTGGATATTACGGTAGTACTTGATCTCATGGTACACGTGAGATACTCCTTGGCGGTCTCTGGACCTATGCAGTCAGGCATAGGTTGGATCCTACCTTCAGTCTAGATATTGGAGAAGTCACCAACATACTGGTCTCAAGGCAGACATTGATCAGAGCCTTCCCTCCTTCTCACCAGGGTAGCGAGAAATCAAAGCAGTCCCCCGAGGACTTCTGAGCTCCCTAGGTGTTCAGTTCTCCCTAGATGAACAAGCCAACCAAATACAAGACCAAGGCACTGATGAGTTAGTACAACAGCACAATCATCTGTTGTCCATTGACCACATTGACACCTTGGTCCCAGGTTTCATACTGCAAACCAACTCCGCACATCACCGTGGTTTGAACGACAGCCGACAAAGCGCACAGGCAAGAAGTTAGAATAGCAGTCGCGTGGAACGCATTCTGAATCCCTGTACCAGCAGCACCAACAATGCTTGCAGGGCTGGGCCACTGCAGAAAAAGAGGCGAAACTTGCCTCCTACTCATCCACAGTCAATGCAACATAATTGTGACTAGAAGAGCTATTTCCCACAGTAACCTGGCTAATCAACCCAGACTGCATCGCTCAAAGACCACATCCAGGCATTGACTGTTGTGAAAACTCTGTGTACTTCACTAATAAGATCAACAGAACAGAGCCAATTAGGAGTCATCACACTCGCCAAAGCTTAGGAAGCCCTGAACAACACAAGAGTCAGTGTGTGAACGGATCCATGTCCCTCCTGGCTGGTAAAAACCAGCGAAGAACAATTATGCCCACTACTAATGGAAATAGTCAGTGACTCCTTCAGAAAAGTACAACTACCAAACTCCTTAAAAAATGCCAAAGTGCACCTGTCATAACCATACAGCTGAGGGTAGCCTAGAAGTCCTCCTTACCTGTAAGGGCTTAAGAAGCTCAAATAGCCTGGTTGGCACCTGACCAACAGGACCAATGGGGAAAGAAGATACTTTCAAATCTTGGGAGGGGGGAAGGTTTTGTTTGTGCTCTTTGTTTTGTGTAGGGGTTCTCTCTTGGGACTGAGAGGGGCCAGACAGAAATCTGTCTTCTCCAACCCATCCCAATCCAAGTCTCCAATATTGCAACCAGCATAGGTAAGCCAGGCAAGGCGGATTAGCTTCTTTTGTGTTTCTTGTGAATTTTCCCTGTGCTAAGAGGGAGGTTTATTCCTATTTTCTGTAACTTTATGGTTTTGCCCAGAGGGGAATCCTCTAGGTTTTGAATCTGAATACCCTGTAAAGTATTTTCCATCCTGATTTTACAGAGGTGATTTTTACCTTCTTTTTTTTTTTAAATAAAATCCTTCTTTTAAGAATCTGACTGATTTTTCCATTGTTCCAAGACCCAGGGGTTTGGGTCTTTGATCATTTGTAACCAGTTGGTTAGGATATTATTCTCAAGCCTCCCCAGGAAAGGGCTTGGGGAGATTGCTGGGGGAAGAGGAACTCCAAGTGGTCCTTTTCCCTTTGTTAAATCACTTAGTGGTGGCAGCATTACTTAAACCCAAGGTACAAGGGAGAATTTGTGCCTGGGGAGTTCTTAACCTAAGCTGGTAGAAATAAGCTTAGGGGGTCTTTCATGCGGGTCCCCACGTCTGTACCCTAGAGTTCAGAATGGGGAGGGAACCCTGACAGCACCCAACTGTCAAGAAGCCAAAGTTTGACTCTGAAGATCTCGCCAGCTACTGTCCCATCTCCAACTTCCTGTTCCTGGGCAAAAACTTGAGAAAGACGCAACCACCAACATTCGACAACATGTGAAGTCAGTCAACATCTTGGATGGCTGACGATCAGGGTTCAGATCAGGGCACGGCACAGAGACAGTTGTGCCGCTCAAAGACGATCTCCTCATGGCCATGTACACAAATGAGATCTCCACGCTCATACTGCTGGGGCTCTCAGCAGACTTTTACACAGTGGGCCACAAGGTACTGCTCACCTTCCGACATGATATCACCAGAGCACATGGCCCAGCAGTACAGTGATCCAGATGTTCCCCTCCATCGGAACTCGGAGAGTGGCAATGGGCAACTGCTCCTCCTTTTCAAAGTCCCTCGCCCACAGGGACCTATACCACGCCCATTTCTCTGCAACATCTGCACGAGATCACTGGCAGAGATAGCGAGATGCTATGGGCTTAGTTGTCAAGAGTATGTCGATGCAACTCAACTCTATTTCTCATTCTCAACTGATGCAACCACCATCACTGCTAAAATGTCAGAATGCCTTCAGGAAACTACCTCGTGGATGAAGAGCAGCTGGGTCAAGCTGAAATCAGGCAAGACCAAAGTGATGCTGGTTGAAAGGGGAGACACTTGGAAGACCTGGCCAAGCCACTCTCTCCCCCCTCCATCTCAGGCTAATAACTCCCCTTCATCAAAGCAGTGAAAAGCCTCAGGGGCCTGTTTGACTCTGCACTAAGCTTGGATAACTAGGTGATACCACTTTTTTCCAAAAGTGCCTTTTTTCACCCCCAGCTTACAAGGAAACTTGCTCCTTTTCCTCCTGGATCACGCCGCTTTGGCTGGATTGTTGTAACTCATTGTATCTGAAACTGAGGACGATGCACGGGTTCCACGCGGTACAAAATGTGGCTGCCCATCTCCTCCATAGCTCAGGCCGCTGTGAGCACATCAGACCTGTGCTCAAGCCCCTCCACTGTTGCCCACTCCATTTCTGATGCCAGTTTAAGGTCTTGGTTCTATTCAAAGTAATTAATGACCGAATTTCCATCTATGAACTACCGTAACAGCTGCACTCCTCTGGATCACAAAGTTGAGGGCAAACCATGTGAAAGCTGGAGACAAAGGAGTCTTTGTCAAGGGGACCTGGCTACGGAGCAAACTTGGAGAGGAGTTCAGGTGAATCCAGAGTCTGACCATCCTTAGGAAGCATTGCAAGTCTGTCCTCGTGGAGCGAGCTTTTCCACCACAAATGACACAGTTTGAACAACACTTTTTTGATTCCCAGCCCCTCTCCTTGAAACAAGTCTTTATCCTCAAGCAGAGCTTTGACTCTGGAAAGAGAAGTGCTAGAGATGTATTGAAGGCCACGGGGGAGTTCTCTATTGCTATTGATTTTTACATGATACTCCGGTACTATGGTAATGAGCAGCAGTATAAAACCTTAAAATAGATTGTTATTAGCAACCACGTTTAATTATACTACTTTTAAAGAATTTTGATACAGTCTGAGGCTAATCTGGGCTGAATCCTAGGAAATGAATTAAATATGATTTTTTTTAAATGGAAGTTATGGATCATTGGAAGTTTTAATTATTTCTGTACAGAATTATTGGCTTTGAAACCCTCATGAGGGAAACATATCCAGAGAAACAATACATAGGTTTCTGATCTGCGGGGAGGATGAAGTGCCCTGAGGAATCTTGATTCAGAGTCGTATCGTGTTTTGGGGAAATAGGCCGGAGAAAGGCAAAAAGATAATTAAGAGGTGACAGAAGAGGATGCAGCTGGAATTCATCCCACTCAACAGGGAAATGATCAATACAAGCCAATGAGGTTAAGTTGGGATGTAAAAAGAAACGAGTTATGTGCATTTTGCAAGAGCTGTTTTTAAAATATAAAGTCTAGTAAGAGGGGGAGGTGTGCGTGTGTGTGTTCGCAGAATGAAAGAAGAAATGCTGAGTATTGGCTCAGGAAGGAGATTTTGACTTCCTAAGAATTTTTTTTTTCATCTATATTCATCAGAGAAGATACCAAGAGAAATGGGAAAGGAAGAGAAGGGAATACAGGAAGACAGACTGATTTTAAACAATTATGATACTTCTGCCTTGACCAAAGAAGAGGAAGGTGGAGAAAATCCAAAGACCAAATGATTGCTGGGTACTGGTGGGGGAGAAGTTTAAACGCTCTTCAGATAAGAACAGGAATGTCAGTGAGAACAATGGCTATTCTTTAAAATGTCGATGAACCTAGTGCTGTGGTCAAAAGCTCTTAAAAACTGAAATCTGCAGAATGGATGAGGCCATTAGTTACATGATTTCCAAAGAAGGGTGGGGTGTAATGGTCTACACTTTTGTGCTAGATGAATTTGCCCACATGATAGCTACTAAAAGGCTAAGGAATATTTTTTAAAAAGCAGAGGGGGGGATATCAAAGCAAAGATTTCTAAACAACTTTTTTCAACAGGGCACACATGAATTATTAGTATTTATATTATGGTAGCACCTAGAGGCCCTAACCATTTGTAGGTGTCGTCTATATGGCGGTCGCAGGAAGCGGCGGCCAGCGCATCCTTTGGCCCACGCCGCTTTCCGCAGCCCCCATTGGCCTGGAACGGTAAACCGCGGCCAGTGGGAGCTGCAATTGGCCAAACGTGCAGACACTGCAGGTAAACAAAGCAGCCCGGCCTGCCAGCGGATTTCCCTGACAGGCGGCATGCCAAAGGTTGCTGATCCCTGATCTAGAGTAATAACCCAGTGTCTTAATCACAAGAAAATCCTTTCAAAATATGAATGCAACGCAAAAAGAATTCTCTCCAAAACCCTTACCTCGTGCTAATATAAAATATTTAATTAAAAGAGATTATGGGTCTCCATAGATGACTGCGCTTATAAAGAGTGAACTCAAATGAAAATGCAGTTTTCATTGCATCTTTTAAAGCTATTAATTAGATTGTTTTTCATAATACTCCCATTTCTTTTTTAAAAACAGATACCTGAAGAGATGCAATATCCTGTTTTATGTTCCCAAGAAAAATGCGTGCCAGTGCAGAGTATGTACCGCATACAGTAGGGGATAAAATTATGTCCCAGGGAGGCAAGGTTCAGCATGGCATTATTTTTATTTGCTCAGGCATTAACTCTCCTGAAATTCAGTGTTGAACTTCTCATGTCGCCTTCCCCACCCCTCCCAGATTTCTAAAAGTCCTAGTTGGAAGTTAACAATAGATGGACACTTTAGAGTTCTTGTATATAACGAGCTAATTGCCTATTCAGAGTAGCATGCATTAAACAATGCAGGACAAGTTGTTTTGTTAACTGTTGCTATATTGCTATGTTTGCTGTCAGTGTTTGTTTCTCTTGTACATATGAAAAATAGAGGATCTCAGTCCACTGAATAGCTGTAGCTCACGAAAGCTTATGCTCAAATAAATTTGTTAGTCTCTAAGGTGCCACAAGTCATAGAATCATAGAATCACAGAGTTGGAAGGGACCTCTGGAGGCCATCGAGTCCAACCCCCTGCCCAGAGCAGGACCAATCCCAACTAAATCATCCCAGCCAGGGCTTTGTCAAGTCTGACCTTAAAAACTTCTAAGGAAGGGGATTCCACCACCTCCCTAGGTAACGCATTCCAGTGTTTCACCACTCTCCTAGTGAAAAAGTTTTTCCTAATATCCAACCTAAACCTCCCCCACTGCAACTTGAGACCATTACTCCTTGTCCTGTCATCTGCTATCACTGAGAATAGTCTAGATCCATCCTCTTTGGATCCACCTTTCAGGTAGTTGAAAGCAGCTATCAAATCCCCCCTCATTCTTCTCTTCCGTAGACTAAACAATCCCAGTTCCCTCAGCCTCTCCTCATAACTCATGTGTTCCAGTCCTCTAATCATTTTTGTTGCCCTTCGCTGGACTCTCTCCAATTTTTCCACATCCTTCTTGTAGTGTGGGGCCCAAAACTGGACACAGTACTCCAGATGAGGCCTCACCAATGTCGAATAGAGGGGAACGATCACGTCCCTCGATCTGCTGGCAATGCCCCTACATATACACCCCAAAATGCCATTGGCCTTCTTGGCAACAAGGGCACATTGTCGACTCATATCCCGCTTCTCGTCCACTGTCACCCCTAGGTCCTTCTCTGCAGAACTGCTGCCTAGCCATTGGGTCCCTAGTCTGTAGCGGTGCATGGGATTCTTCCGTCCTAAGTGCAGGACTCTGCACTTGTCCTTGTTGAACCTCATCAGATTTCTTTTGGCCCAATCCTCCAATTTGTCTAGGTCCCTTTGTATCCTATCCCTACCCTCCAGCGTATCTACCACTCCTCCCAGTTTAGTGTCATCTGCAAACTTGCTGAGGGTGCAATCCACACCTCCAGATCATTAATGAAGATATTGAACAAAACCGGCCCCAGGACCGACCCTTGGGGCACTCCGCTAGATACCGGCTGCCAACTAGACATGGAGCCATTGATCACTACCCGTTGAGCCTGACAATCTAGCTAACTTTTTACCCACCTTGTAGTGCATCCATCCAGCCCATACTTCTTTAACTTGCTGACAAGAATACTGTGGGACGCCGTGTCAAAAGCTTTGCTAAAGTCGAGGAACAACACGTCCACTTCTTTCCCTTCATCCACAGAGCCAGTTATCTCATCATAGAAGGCAATTAGATTAGTCAGGCATGACTTTCCCTTGGTGAATCCATGCTGACTGTTCCTGATCACTTTCCTCTCCTCTAAGTGCTTCAGAATTGATTCCTTGAGGACATGCTCCATGATTTTTCCGGGGACTGAGGTGAGGCTGACCGGCCTGTAGTTCCCAGAATCCTCCTTCTTCCCTTTTTTAAAGATGGGCACTACATTAGTCTTTTTCCAATCTTCTGGGACTTCCCCTGATCGCCATGAGTTTTCAGAGATAATGGCCAATGGCTCTGCAATCACATCCGCCAATTCCTTTAGCACTCTCGGATGCAACGCATCCGGTCCCATGGACTTGTGTACGTCCAGTTTTTCTAAATAGTCCCGAACTTCTTCCTTCACAGAGGGCTGGCCACGTCCTCCCCATGCTGTGCTGCCCAGTGCAGTAGTCTGGGAGCTGACCTTGTTCGTGAAGACAGAGGCAAAAAAAGCATTGAGTACATTAGCTTTTTCCACATCCTCCGTCACTAGGTTGCCTCCCTCATTTAGTAAGGGGCCCACGCTTTCCTTGGCTTTCTTCTTCTTGCCAACATACCTGAAGAAACCCTTCTTGTTACTCTTAACATCCCTCGCTAGCTGCAACTCCAGGTGTGATTTGGCCTTCCTGATCCCATTCCTACATGCCCGAGCAATATTTATTACTTATCCCTGGTCATTTGTCCAATTTTCCACTTCTTGTAAGCCTCTTTTTTGTGTTTAAGATCAGCAAGGATTTCACTGTTAAGCCAAGTCCTCCTGTTCTTTTTGCGAATACAGACTAACACGGCTGCTACTCTGAAACCTGAATAATGAATGGCATCAAGGGACCTCTTTTTTCTGGGACTAGTTTCCATAAAGAAATATTATTTCTTAATTAATCATTCACCCACCTTATTAGCTATTGTCAGTGACTGAGTGGGAAATGGGGCTAGTAATGTAACATTTTTTTAATTGTTCTGTAAAGTTGACCTGCTCTGATGGGTAACATTTAAAGAACGGGTTTTTTTTAGAAGCACAAGTGGGATGCAGCCACTAGATTGTCCACTAGATAAGGCACTGGACTGGGGATTCAGGAGCCCTCGGTTCTGCTCCTGGTCTGCTACTGACTTGCTATGTGATCTCGTGTAAGTCACTTAAACTGAGTGGGAGCCAGTGGAGGGACTTGAGCGCAGGCCTGATGTGCTCACAGTGGCCTGAGCTGTGGAGGAGTTGGGCAGCCACATTTTGTACTACATGCAACCTGTGCATCGTCTTCCGTTTCAGATACAATGAGTTACAACAATCCAGCCAATGCAGTGTGATCCAGGAGGAAAGGAGCAAGTTTGAGCTGGGGGTGAAAAAAGGAGGAGAAATTCCTGGGGGAGTTTGCGTTCCTTCCTTACAAACGGATATGCAATTTTTAACTACCAAACATTAGTCTATGTGGGGGTGGAGTTGTAGCTCAGATACACTACAGATGAGATGAAATGAGTGAGAGAAGTACCTAGCTAAGAAGATGCCTAGTAAGGGCTTTGGTGGAGGCAGGAGGAAGAATAGGAAATATCAGAGATTACTCTTAAAGCTAATCATGTCCTACAGGGGATTTCTTGCCCTGCAGATCGATCCCACTGAGTTAATGTAATGGACTCTTCTTGCCTGCAGGGCAAGGGTCCAGGGATTCTGTAAGTCATTACAAGCAGCAGACAGGACAGCCTACCTCTCCCGCCATTTATCTTTCCTTCTGACTGCAATGCCAATGGGCCATGTCAGGATTCAAGTTCCTTAACTCTTTCTTTCCATAATCACCTGGCCTCAAGACTGTCCTGGTCAACGGAGCTTAGATGTGCTTCTAAAGTTCTCCAAGAGGGTTCCATCTGGTATTGCAGTTCTGATAGCTAAGCAGCTATCAGAAGTTAATATGAGGGTTGTTCCCAATGGGCTGAAATGGGCAATAGCCCATTACTCCGATCCCATCCCCAATCTGGCCTTCAGTCCAATACGTAGTCATCTGTCAAACCTCCGCATAGCACTATTTCATTGACAGTATGCTTTTATTTTTATAATCGCCTTTCACTTCTTATCCATTGAATCAATAAAGCATTTCCATACATCATTAATTCATTATCACTTTCATTTTTTACTGTTACCTCTCTCGCAACCTGCTGTCTGAGGGAGAGGAAGAAAATCTATTCAGCTCAATATAAATAAATCAGTTCAAAGCACAAAGATCCAGAATAACAAAAGGGGAGCGAGGGAAATGAAGCCCTAATGAAAGGAAGCAATTGGAGGATTATTTTATTTTTCTTTAATAACTGTCTGGGGTCTTTTACTGCATCACACACACAAAAAGGATGAGATACAAATGAGACCTGAAATACCTTTTTTATTTTTTGCATTAATCGGCAATTACTTTTCACTCCATGTATTCCTAGACCCATGTAATGATAGTCGCTTAACACACACGACATCCTTTCTAATCCATTAACATCTCTCTTTCCTACATAGCGTATTTTATACATGCTGTATATTTTGTATTTGAAAGCCCTTTTTTTGAAACAGATAGAGAAAGAAAAGAACACAGGAAATAAGAAAAGAGTCTAAATGACCTAAAGCAAAACGAAATAACAGAGGATAAATGATCACCTCTACCCCTAATTCTTCTATCATTTTATTTATCAGTCTAGGTTATAAGGAGGAAGCATGGGCCAGCAGATGGAGTTCTTCTTGGGAGATAAGAGAGCTGGATTCCATTTCCCGTTCTACTGTTGGCACTTCTCGGTGTCTGTTTTCCTCTACTGACTTTCCTTGTAAAGGGCTTTGAGATCTGTGGTTAGATTTATGGCTAGAACGCTATAGCTAAGCTAAGCACTTGTAGTATTGTCTGTCTTGGGTACTTGGAACGCCCATCACGGCACTATCTGGGCAGCAAAGAGTCACACACCTGCTGTGCAATGAAATGTACTTTGTTTAAAACTTGCATTTCCTTTTTAAAGGGTGGTCCTAAAGAGGTTTCTCTGCTACACCTCTGCAAACCACCAGGAAAACAATGGACCCAGGCCTTGCGCTGACTTCCAGGCAGACACAGTTGCCTAAATGGAGTGTGTTACAAGATCAGCGGCACAGCTGGGATCTCTAGCTCGTAGGGCCATAAATTATATAAAAACAATGAGGAGTCTGGCGGCACCTTAAAGACTAACAGATTTATTTGGGCATAAGCTTTTGTGGGTAAAAAAAATACTTCTTCACTTGCAGCTGAAGAAGTGGTTTTTTTACCCACGAAAGCTTATGCCCAAATAAATCTGTTAGTCTTTAAGGTGCCAACGGACTTCTCACTGTTTTTGTGGACACAGACTAACAGGGCTATCCCTCCGATGTAAAATTATATGGCTCTCTTTCCCACCCCCCACATGGAAAAAATAAAACACCCTAATTTCCTGCATTTTTCAGGCTCTGGAGTCTGAAGGTTCTGCTGCTCCTCAGCCTGGCGGAGAAGTAATTACTGGGGACTCTATCTTGGTAACACTCTGTGCTTGCTCTGCCCACTGAGAAATGACTGTATCTGCTTTGGTGCCCTCGGAGTCGTTGCCTCGCAGTGAAAGTACTTATGACACCGTGTCTTGCGCAGGCCTCTTTTGTGAGTGAGCGCCTCATTATTCACCCCTCCACCTGGACTTCATTAAGCCTTGACTGAAGCCTAACTGAATTTGTGGCCGAGGCTAGACAATGTTTGCGGCGAACGACCTGTCCCCCTCCCTCCCCGCCTGCTTGCCTGGAACTGTGTAGATCATGTGAGAAAGAAGCTTATGAGAATGAAGGGGCCTGGGAGCTTAATTCAGTTGAAAGGGAGGAGGCATTTCCTAGGGGACAGACTCCCCAGAGTGTACACTCTAGCTAGTCTAAAGGGTGGATGTGGATATTGTTATGATCTAGGAAATCATCGTGGCGCGTGCATGACAGTGGGTGTGTAAGCCTTTGCCCCAAGGGCCAATTAGTCACAGTCCCTGCCAGGGAGTCAGGGATTACTCCCCCTTGAGGCGCATGTTGCACCAAAAGGGGAAGGGGTGGGTAGGAGGCAGGGCCATCGCCCCTCTTGCTCCCCCTTCATCCTGTAAAGTAGAAGCCCTCCTCCCTGTGCATGCACTGGGTTGCTCATGTTTGGACTGTACTTTCCTAAGGCACCATCCCTCCTTGAATTCCCCTTGGGGCCAGACGGCTTTATGCTGCCCCTTACTTTGGAGTCTCTGTTGCCTTACGTACAGATTTCAAAACAGTGGGACCTTGCCTTGTGAGGATCGATGGCTCACGATCTTTTGGCCAGAGCAGGTGACATGGAGACAGGCCTGCTGGGTTATATTCCTGGCTCTGGGCCAAGGTCACGTGGGAAGTCAATCGCAGAGTCGGAAAATGAGCCCAGATCTCCTGAGTCCCTGTTCAGAACCTCAAACTCTCTAGAGGAGGCTCGAGAACTTGGGTCTCCAGGAATATGGATCCAGAACCTTTCATCTGCACTAAATCCATTTGAAGAAGTGTGGGTTCTGCCCAGTTGAATGAAAATGCTGTGAGAACATGAATGAGTTACACATGCATTCATGTTAAAGCCAAACTAGAGTCACGTGTTCCGTGTGTCATATACAAGCACAGGGTGACCAGACAGCAAATGTGAAAAATCGAGATGGGGTTGGGGGGTAATAGGTGCCTGTATCAGACAAAGCCCCAAATATCGGGACTGTGTCTATAAAATCAGGGTATCCAGTCATCCTATACAGACAGCTTCTGCATATGGGAACAGAGATGAAGCCTGAGTCTTTCCCATTCATGTATTGATTTCCTGGGGCATGGTGAAGCTGTGCCAGTGCTGAGCAAACTCTTTGAGAGACCAGGCCCAAACCCACCACAGGATTTAAATATTTCCTTGTGTCTCATGCTTGGCATTTTCCAGTGCAGCTCTTGCTGCTCGCACATTAGTTTCAGTGGAGATTGCTGGCATGGGTCCAGAGCAAGAATGTATATGGTTTAATTACAGGCCTGGCCACCTGCTTCACCTAATGCAAGCTCTCTAAATTGGTAGCTAATTCCAGATGGGCCAGCCATATCCTTGTGAATATGGAACTGGAAATGGATTCTTTGAACACTGCTTTAACCAATGTAATAAATGCTGAATGCGCCACTCACTATTCTGCGAAAGAGAGAAGCTCAAAACCAGATTTTACTCATTAAATCCATGTACGTCTCTGGAATGGAATAGGGAAGAAGTGATTAGACCCCACTGAGCCTCATCAAACAGCCCCTGCCTATGGGCCATGATAGTTTATGGACAGAACACGGGGGTGTTTAGAGTTAAGGAGCATAGACCATGGGAGGTTCCCTTACAGAGAAGTTTGTAGTTAGGGCGTTTCTGAATAAAGGGAAGCCAGAAATCCACAAGGTTCGTTACTGCGAGAGTTTTCTTCCATTTTAGGTTTCCTCGTATGTGCCCACTCTGGTTGCTTTGATTGCACTGGTTAAGGCACTGCAGTGGAACTTGATAGATTAGATTCCTGGCTCTGCAACAGACGTCCCTATTCCTCAGTTTCTCATCTATATAGTGGGGATAATAATCCTTCCTTTCTCTTGGCTTCTATTTAATTTGTAAGCTATTCAGGGCAGGGACTGTCTCTCACCGTGCATATGTACGGTACCTAGTGCAGTTGGGCATTGGTCTCAAAGGATGTTACTGTCATATGAATAATATAGCAATAGAATCACTGGGTTAGAAGGGATCACAAGGGTCTAGTCTAACCCCCTGTCAAGATGCAGGATTTGTTGGGTCTAAACCATCCAGGACAGATGGCCACTTATAGTGATGGTCACTATAAGAAACTCTCAGCTGGATAATCAATGGTACTTCCATAATCGCTGCCTGAACCGCACTGCAGGGAACAGACAAGTGAAGGCGTTGACAAAAATATAACTTAAGGATACACAATAAGCTTGTTTTCTTCACGCTTCCCCCTTGTCTTTGTCATTTCTATCATTAGCCTCCAAAGAAGAATAACACCAAAAGTCTCTTGCTTCCATGAGGGGAAAGATCCAGGTTGTATTTTACAGTGTAACGTTAACACAGTTCATTTTCCTGCCCGTCTTTGTTTCCCTTTTCTATTTAACACTGTGAAATACCCTGACGATAGCGTAAGGCTTGTCTATTTAGGTGCCTAGGGCCACAATCTGTTCAGTCCTTGGCAAAGAAAAAATCCATTTATATTAGCAGGGTTGTGAATACTATCAGGAAAGGTTTATGTTTGTAAGGAGGGGTAGGAAATGAACTTGCTTGCTTCACTGACTAGTGCATTAAAGACTCAATCCTGCACTCATTGAATTAAATGGCAAAACTCCCATTGATTTCCGTAGTGTGGAATCAATTAATGCCCATTGAAGTCAATGGGAGACTCTGCATTGACTTTAATGAGAACTGCATCAGACCCTAATTATGTCTATGAATAGCAGACCTTAAATGGAGCAACACTGTACATGCATCATCTTACAAGCTCCTCTTTTTTTTATGAGTTTGAAAGAAGAGTAAAGGAGACGGAGCACCAGTAATAGAGAGAGAGAGAGAGAGAGAGAAATCTCCCTCTAACAATGAGCTACCACCCTAGGGTGCTCCTTGGGACACCCAGGGATGTGTACCTCCTTGTTTCCACCTGTCTCGAGTGCTAGTTCATTGTTAGCTCCCTAACGCAACCATCCTGTCAGCCATTCAGCCCTCTCCTCTGGGTTATGCCAGCCCTGCCTTTGCCTCACAGGTTGGCAATAGCTGCCCCCCAAGTCCCTTCAAATTGGGCTGATCACTGGATACCCACAGAAATGCCAGACCCTCTGTTCCCAAAGCAACAGAGTACCAGTGTTTACCATTGTTCCCTTAGACTACCGCTCCTGTGTTATGCACAGCACTTAGGCTCAATTATAAAACAAAAAAAAATGTATTTAAGAAAGAATAGAGCTTCAAATAAAAACCAGCGTGAGATATGGTAGCAAAGGGTTACATATAAAACAAAATCATCTCTCACCTTCTAGCGACTAAACATAACTAACAAGTTAGCCTGCTATCTAAAGAAATTTCTCACCCGAGGGTTTCTCCAGCATTTTCATCCAAACCTGGCTGAGATCCCATTTTTATGAAGCAAACCGGCTGTCAGTTTATTCCCTTGATGAAGGAGGCCACAGTGTCTCTTTGCATCCCCACATATACCAGAATGGATCTTTGATGTTCCCCTCAAATTAGGGTTCCTGATCTCTCGCCGCTTCCTGTTAATTTCCTTCTGAAGTCTCTGCCAGCTCTTTATTAGCATTTGACTTACAACAGGAGTCTATTCGCCTTGTATGACATGCAAGACAAAATGGTCCACCCGGGGGATAAGTGTCGCCCACTTCCTGTCTGGAGAAGTTTGTCTCAAGACATGTGACTCCGAGAACATAGTTTTTAGTATATAGACATACCTCCTCACACATTTGCCATACATGCATCTTGTAGTGACTGTGATGATCAGTGTGATGATCAGGTTTTCAGGTAGAGATCTGACATGACCCAGAAGCATAGGTAGTAGCCACTGTCAGAGGCAGCATATTATGATGACAAACATAATGTAAATACTTAGATGGACAGAGACAGAGTCTGATCTGCTATGGAAATTCCTGGGCCGCTAAGGGTACGTCTATACTGCATTGTAAACCCAGCTTTGTGGGACCTCGATTTATGGACTCTGTGTTTCCAAGCCCACACTTGAGCATTCACACTGCAATGCAAACCTGAGCTTACGATTGCTGGAGCCAGGTCTGACAGCCATGCTAATGGATCTTTCCTGCACTACACAGACCTTCTGACTCGGATCTGTGACTTGAGCTGTGTCCACAGTGCAAAATGATGGGGTTTGGACTCAAGTCACAGCAAGACTTGGGCTCTGACCCCCTGGCAGCCAGGCCTTGAGTGCTTGCTGACCTGAGTCAGTCTGGTTTGAATGTGGCTCGGGGGCGGGGGCTCAAACCTGAGTCAGAGCCCGGGCTTACTGTGAAGTCCAATATCAACAGTTCTGTCTGTCGAAGAACCTGACACAGGGCCGGATTCTCCTTCCATAACACCTTTAGACTGGTCCTACTCCACTGATTTTGATGGTACTACTTTTGATTTGCACTGGAATAAATGAGAAGAGTATCTGCTTTTTAGTGAATCAAGTAGGCATTGTTGATAGTTTATCTGCACTCCTTAACTTAGTAGAAAGACAATAACTAGTGGAATTGCTCCTGGAAGCTTCTGAGTCTTATTACTGGTAAATTTCAAGATTTGTCCAGTCTTATCTGTTCCTGGCACTTATCTGAACTCTAGTTTCATGAATGGCAAATCATGTTTTACAGAGTGTGGATTAAAAAGTTAAATTTCCTTATTAGTTGAAATGAGTCCCTTTTTCTATGCACATAAAAAACAAGTATGCATCGGATGAAGTGAGCTGTAGCTCACGAAAGCTTATGCTCAAATAAATTGGTTAGTCTCTAAGGTGCCACAAGTACTCCTTTTCTTTTTATAAAAAACACGGTTTTTGGAAGAGGGTTAGGGAGGAAGAGAATGGAGTTCAGTGTCTGCAGTCTGGCATCTGAAATTACATCTGTTATTGCTTTGTGTCAGCCCAGAACTTATTAGTTTATTCCTGGTATCTGAAAACTGGACCCAATAACATCCGATGAACAAATTTTGGGAAACAGCGTCAAGTATAACTGGGTAGGACTTTGTTATTTCAGTCTATTACCTGTGCGTGAGTTATTTTAGAACAAGGAGTTCACTTGATAAAAGGCAGAAAATCAATATGTAAGATGGTTGAGATTAATTGGAAGTTTATAATGGATTTCTTTTTCCATTGGGGTTTCCAATAGCTTCTGTAGACTGTCCATCTTAAACCTGAATCTACGTTTCCTGGTGCCAAATGTGTGACTGAGCTTAAGTAAAGCTTCGGGAAATCCATATTTTTGCATTAAGATTATTACAATTTCAAAATTGCAGCTATATAGAAATAAATTATGAGGGCCATCAGGAGCAGAAAATATAAGCCTTCTGGGTACAGTATCTTAATCCACTGATTTAAGGGTTTTTAGTGGTAATATTTATATTACAGTCTTACTTAGAGACCTACAGGTCCAAACTGAGATCGGGGCCCCATTGTGCTAGATTCTGTACGTAAACAAAAGTTAGATCTCCAGAGAGATTACAATGTAAGTAGATAAGACAAAGGAAATATCATTATTCCCAGTTTTCCAGATGGGAAATTGAGGTACAAGGAGATTAAATGACTCGCCAGAGACCCTACACAAGTCAGAGCCAGAGACTGAACCCATTTTTCTTCTGAGTTCCAGTTAAGTGCCTTTTGTAGCATCTTCCAACTGAAGATTTCAATAGCAGCTTCTCTCTCGAACACCTTGATCACACCAGCCTTTTATCTACCAGCGTATCCACCTTCAAAGCCCTCCTTAAACACACCACCATAATCTCTACAAAACACCTCTGTTTGACAATGGCTAGACAGGTGGTATGTTTGTTGTATGAAGATTCTTTTGCTTTACTTTTCACTTCCTTTGTTATGCACCCCCTTTGTTTCAAGCTGTTAAATCTTGTCACCACCTACAATGTAAAAGCTCTTTGGGCAGGGTACTTTACTGTGTCTGTACAGTTCATACTAAATCAGGCCTTGAATCTTATCCGACATCCTTGCAGTAGAAATCATAACAATAGAGAACTTTACAAATATTGTTTGTTTTAGCATTGTAATAGCCCTATGCAGCAGGAAGGTACTTACATTATCGCTATTTTATAGATGGGGAAACTTATATCCAGAAAGTTGACGATTTTAAACATCTGCAAGTGGTATGCCCAAATTGCATGTTCATTTTACTGCAACTGGGCAAGCAATTTTGGCCAATACGTGTGCAAATGAGTTGAGTGCACGTAACTGTCATCTTCTGCACATGCTGCTACCACAATGACCTCTGTGACTTAGGTGTGCAGGCAGTTGAAAATCCAGCTCCATGTGACTTTTGCACCAGGTTACAGAGGACATTTGTGTAACAGCCAGGAACAGAACTCTGAAAGGGCTTCTGCAACCCAGACCCTGACTCAGTAAAGTGCTTAACTTTAAGCATGCATACAGTCCCTTTGAAATCTAGACACTTCTTAGAATGGGTAAAGATAAGCATGTGTGTGAGTCTTTCAAGGATCAGAGCCAAAGGCTGGTGCCTTACCCACCAACCCATCCTGCCTCTGCTATGCTTATTAGCTCTGAAATAGAGTGCAAAATGTGCTTTCCTTGTGGCTGTGGTCTTTGCTGAATTGCTGGGGAGCAATAAGCACCCCTGCAGGTAACCTCTGCATGTGGTCAGAGAATACACCTGTAGTGTTTGAGTGACTGTTCTGCTCCACTCCTGTTGCTCCCAGCCACTGAACAAAAAACACCAAGCACTTGGCATCAGGTACACTTTTCTCGCCTTCTTTACTTTTATGCTGAACCAACATTCACTGGCTCTCCATCCCATGCTGCCTCCTGTACTTTCATCACTGCTGGGTGGGAGCTGCAAGGCCTTCTCCGTGTTGCCAACACCATCGATTAGTCTCTGATTTAGTCAAGGAATCATATGCTTTTCGTCATGCCCATCAGTCATCTCTGCTTCCTCTTGAAGCCATAGTCATCCATCTTTAACCCACCTGGTGACTCAGAGATCATTGTGCTGACCTGGTGGGCAGAGAGGTTGCTGGGTCAGCACGCCCCATGGTGTCGTGAGGTTGCAGGCCACAAGATGTTCTCCTTGACCGGTTAGGCTGTAAATAGTTGTTGTTCTCCCTTTTTTTGGTTTTGGAGCCTCGGACATGGGCTTCCTCTTTGTGCATCTGTAACACGCTAATCGTTATGTGTGTGTTGCATCCTCTTCTGTGTCCAGTCCATGGAGGGTGTAGCTCTATTCTAGCTCCCTCCTGTAGAGGTTCCTGCTTTTAAACTCTGGCAATCCTCAGTTCAGTCCCTGGTGCCGTTCAAAATGGCAGTCTGTGGATATCTGTCCTAGCATGGGCCCATTCAGGGGACTGAAGATATACATAATTCCCTGTGCTAGCTCTCTGCAGCGGGACGAATTTTTCCTCACTTAAGCCCATATCCCTCCCCACCCTAAGCTGAGATAGGAGCCTTGCCAAGGTGAGGGCCAGTTTCATAGCTGGGGAGAAGGAAAAAGTTCTCCCTTCTTTCCATGGTTGATACTGCAACCTTAAGTCTTCAATAGCCTCCTGCAGATGCTGTGCAATGGCTCAGTGAGTTCACATAATGGCAGACCCACTGACCTACCACCCAGTCATCTCCCCACACCCAAATCTGACTGTCGGTCTGTGTAGGGAGCCCCCAAAGAGCTAGTGATCTTACAGGGGTGTAGGGACACTGACTTCCGCCCGCGAGACCACAGAGCAAGCGGATTTTCACTTTGAAGGGCAGTTACAGTCCGGAAAGTGCTTCAGTAAAAACAACAGTGTGTGTCTGAATCCAGTTCATCGCTAATTTCAACCTAAATCATTAATCTGATTGGGAAGTGAAGTTAATACGATCTCTCTCTGATCTCTCTTTTCCAGTGTACAGATGGGGAAATTGAAGCACAGAGGTAATGCCACATTGTCCATTGTTTGAGGTGTTTATAAGACTCACTCTGTATTCTCCCACATCAAAACACATATTAACCCCTTTCTAGGGGTAAGAAGGGCAAAACTGGGTCATTTCCAATTTCTTATTCTCCTGCCCTGAACTCTCTGGGCATCATCATCTATGAAATCACAGGAGGCATTTATTACAAAAACAAAACAAAACGACAGCTATACAGACAAAGAGGTTTCCACACACCTTGAGTTCCAGCTTTGTCTCCCCACTTTTACCAGGGATCACATCCTGTCTGGAACTCTCTCCAGTACACACAGACCTCTAGCGATTGAATGCTGTTTTGCGAGGGTGCATCAAGGAGAGACGGAGTTAACAAATGGGTTCTTTAAATAAATCTCTGTGTGTGTGTGTGTGTGTGTGTATATATATATATATTTGCCAGAGCTAGGAGAAGAAGCAAATGAGATAAGTGTATTGAAGCATATTTCTCATTAAATATAGAAAGTAGGAACCCAACTATTGGAAAATGGAGCTCATTTGTCATATCTCGTGGATGACACCGGGATGCTTTGTTTTATTACTTTTGTAAAGGGACCACTCTGTGCAACATGAATAAAACTTTACTCACAAGACGGCAGGTTGGGCATGTGCTTTTTAATTCAAGTGCCTCACAACAAACGTGAATGGGGGTAAAACTCCTACTGACAAACAGGACATAGGGAAGGGTCAAGCATGGCTGCATCTCTTAATAGTGTGGGTAATCTAGCTATTTCCATGATGAGTACTTTACTACAATTAACTCTTGGGCTATAGGTGAAAATCAGACTTTTTCTGGATAACTTTATGGACTCATAATATTATTGTTGGTTGAGCTTCAACCATTCTCCTATTTTAATACTTCCGGTTGGTTGGTTTATTTAAGAGAGAACATGTCCCCTGAGAGACCGACTTCTTTGAATAATGTCAGGGAGCAGCTGGTCGATTTCCCTACATTGTTGACTTTTTTGAGTGCTGCAGTGTTTGGGGTCTGAGAATTAAGCTCGTCATGAAATGCTCAGGTATTGAAAGGGGGAAGGGGGAGAGAAAAGTTCCTGCCTTCACCTCGAGTGCACCTGTGTGTTTTTGTTATGTAATAATTTGTGACACACACTCATCTTCATCCATTACAGCTCTGCTGGGTTCTGTTCACGCGAATCAGGCTGCTTAAACCTGTTTGTTGCAATGCATTCTGGGAAAATCCAGGCTATTGCATCCCAGAATGCTTCAGCAGAAGAAAGTGTGTCTGGAGGATATGCCCAAAAGTGACACTGCTAGCAAGCAGTGAGCTTGTATAAAAGCTGGATGTTTTCAGTCTGGGCATACGGTTCAACCCAAAGTCCACTGAAGTCAGTGGGGGTTACATTGGGCCCATAACTGGGTGAATGGATTATTCATTTGGAGAGCTGGTTAGGAATTTTTGGAATACATGTTTTTTCACCAGAAAATGGTGATTCATCGCAACTCAAGCTGTTCATGGGAAAGGGCCAGTTTTGATACTTTTCCCGTTTCGAAAAAGCATTGAAATAAAAAGGTTTGAACTTGTCTAAATGTCCCATTTTAACATTTTTGTTGTGTAGTTTATTTAGTATAAAAATCAAGAAAGGTATCTTACTTTTATAAAAAGCTTCTCCATCCAAAGGATCTTAAAGAACTGAGGCTTTGCTGTAGATACGACGATTCTCCAGTGCCCTGCCGGTACAACACTGCAAAGTGAATCCAAAACTCGAGTATACTATGATTCTCCATTCTTTTGTTTTGTTTCATTTTATTTTATTTTATTTTACTTTACTATTTAACACTTATATTGTGGTCACAACTCGGGGCTTCAACCGGGTCTGGGCCCTGTTGTGCGAGGTGCTGTACAAACCATCCTGTCCCCGTGAACTTGCATTCTAAACCATACAAAATAGTAACAGTTGATATGCACTCACGTTTCCTGGATATAAATGATTAGACAAGGCCTTCGGGGTCAGGCTCACGCTACATAAAATGCATTTACGACTGGAATGTTCTACCCCCTTGGGATAAAACATGGCAGTTATGTAGCCCACAGGATTATTTTGCTAGCTACTAATCCAGTCAGCAGTATCAATTAATATGTTTCTTTTTCTGAAATTAATCCATTTTATTCTTATATTTTATCAGTATTAATTCCTTGGAATTTAGGATGTGTTGAGACATGTAAAAAGAAAAGGAGTACTTGTGGCACCTTAGAGACTAACACATTTATTTGAGCATAAGCTTTCGTGAGCTACAGCTCACTTCATCGAATCTATGTGTTTCCTAGCAATAAGACGTGTTTCCTTACCATAAGTTTTGCTGAAATGCAAGAAGCCTACCGGCCTATAAGATCTGCTATATAGCAAAAGACATAATCAGTTATAAATATGTCAGCATAAAAGTTGGCAACCTTTGGCACAGATAAGAATGGTCCCTGAACTCTGGGGAACCAAACATCACATCACAGGTTTATCCAGCTTCTACAGCCAGTTGGTAACCGCAGGGTACACCACAACTTGGAGGTCATCAAGAGAGCCTAGGCTGACAGTTTTGGAATGAGATCATCCTTATTAATATATTTAGAAAGTAAGTGTCATCGTCCACTAACCTATCAGGGAAGGGTACCCATACATTTCTTAGGGTATGGAAATAAGATTTGGGTATAGTAGGTTGGGCCTGAATTACATAGGTCAGGATCCTATAAAATACCTTGTAAGAAAGGTCTTAGGAGTTTGGTTCTCCTAAGTTCAGCTCTTCTAAGTTCTAAGCTCTATCTATCTATTCTACCCTCTATCACGCTATCAGCTCAGCTTGTGCAGTATAGCGTAACTACTCAACATTCCTAACCGTTGGGGAAGCCAGCACCATCGCGCAATCGGGCATGCCAGGAGTGAGGCTGGTCCTTCACGTCCTATTACCGAGTCCTCAAGGAAGGGTGTGAGTATGTTAGGTGAAGGTATAACAGAAATGGTACCACCAGGAGTTTTGGGATTCTTTTACTGTTTTGCAGTTATGCGTTCCATTGCATTTCTTATTTTTATGTTAATTTCAATAAAGGTGTTATCAATTTGGTATTGTCCTCCGTGTATGTGTTCTTGCCAAGCATCCTGAGAATCCTCTCCCGATATAGAACTCTGAGTTCTTGAACTCTGTAGTCTGAATTGGATAAAAACCTGTAAATCTTCTGGTCAGATGCAATCAGTGGCGAGCCACAACAACTAACCCATCCAATTCAGGTCAACAGTTATTCAACAGTGCACAGCAACATCACTCACCGGTTTAGGATAAGCATTGAAGATTAGTCTCCCATTGAAACGGCAGGGTAATTTCCGATCAAAAGTGCCCCTGAGACCACACACAAGACCTCAGCTTTACATCTCGTCAGAACATCCACAGGACTTGCGCTGACTCTCCAGAAACAGGCTCCATGGCATCTAATACCTTGCCGGGGAATTGGGGCAGTGCTAAGGCAGATGGACGAGTGCTGCTTCATAAATGACCAGCACCACTTACTGTGCCCCCTCTGCTCCCACCTGAATAATGTGTGAGCTCAACCCCACTTAGCTTGTGAAATCCCCAGGTGACCCGATAATGCTGCAGCTGAAGAATACTTTGCTCAGTCACCTGCATGCACCCATTTTACAAAGCGCTTTGTAGCCACAACTTTCCATTTAACCTCTGCTAATGGTAGTTTACCGCAAAGACCCCGAGAATGTAAGAGCTCGAATCAGCTGGGGTGAACGGAGATGACATTTCTCTGTGGTTCAACTGACTTGTTTTTCATCTTCCTAGATACAGCTACTTTCACCGAAGCAAGACAGAGCTTTATGCATCAGCTGCAACCCACTTGGAGCTGGAAAATTGTAAATAATGATGAGAATAATGAATTCATGTGAAGAGAAACATCATGTTCTAGTCAGCTTTTTATTTTCAGTAATTTGTGTCTCTGATCATGGGCACTGCAGAAGTCTGCCATTGTAGAGCCATGTGCTATAAAATCCCAGTGATAGGTTTTAAAGAGCCCCAGAAAACCCCCAGTCCAGTTACTTGTCTTTAACCACAATGATCATGAAAACATTCCTGGTCCTTGACACTCATGGCAAAAAAAATAACGGCGTACCCTGGGTGAATAGAACGTTGGGGGGCAAGTTTAGAAATATCAAGGCAGTGCCTATGATCGTACACCTTAAATCACAAAATGCAAGAATGTTCCTGCATCGATGGTGCTGCTTTGGGAAGGTCTTTGATGGTGAATTTACCATCAAAAGAAGGGGGGAAACGTTACTACTTATTGCTTTATGGTAGCGCCTGAAGGTGCCCCACTATGCTGCACTGTAAAAACACACAGGCCAACTTTAATGGTTTGAGTCTTTTATTTAGGCTGAGGTTTGGGGCATTTTTTCATTGTTCAATACCAGATTATGGACCCAAAAATACTTGAATAAATGTACCGTCTTTTAAAGGTTTTAGAAATTGTATATAAAATCAAGGTGATGGATAGTTGAGTGATGTTTAATAGTAAGCAATTATTTTGTCCTTATTGTCACAACTCTGCTGTATATCCCTGAGTTCCTGGGAACAGATAAGAGGAGCTAGTTTCTTTTTACTTGGCTGGTCCTGATTATATTCAGCAGCGAGACTTGAAAAGGCCTCAGATGATTGAAAAGTCGTTATGTGAATAAAATGCCAAAGTGGCTCCTTTCTGTCTAAACTATCGGGGTGCCAGTGTTCAACGCGTAGGCTCAGTTGGATTGAGAGTACATGATTTATACAGATTATGTGTCTTTATACTATAACAAAAGATGTGGGATAGTCTCCGAAGAAAGTTTTTTTTGGTCTTCCTTTTGTGCCTTTGAAGGTTTTGCTGAATCTATCCCCGGATAAAGAACTCGGTGTCCGAATGGAAGAGGAATCTGAAGGTATAAAGCTTCCTGAACTGCCTTCCACAAAATCTTAAATGTCACCTTGTCTGTGAGGTGGTTTTTAGGCTGTGCTATTATGTTGAAGTCAAAATGACCTGTATCTCTTGTAGTCTCGCACCATTCCGTCGAATAAAAGCTGCCTTCATTTCCCACTTCTTCTGCAGTTTGGCTTGAAAGTTTACTTTTTCCCTGGTTCTCCCATGAGCACCAAGAACACGCAATCTTTCTTTCTGTTCTAAGGAATGGCCTTTTAAAAAATAATAGTGTATTACCAAGGGCAAAACATGTACTGTAGTTTAAACAAATGTAAGTGGGGGGGAAATACATTTCCCCTTGGGGAAATAGGGGAAACATATGCCATCCCTCCTCATTTTTACTGTAATGCTTTGATCTTGCATAACAAATATGTCATCTTGCCACATGTCATCTGATATGGCTGCTTTACTCAGCTGCAGTTTCTGGTCTGGCTGCCCCTTCATGTCCTTATCCCATGACTGCCTCTGTGTCTGCTTCCACATGGCTCCCTCTACTGCTAACGTCCACTCCGTCTACCAAATCTCCACCCTTTCCTCCCATCTGTCTCTCCTCATTCCTTTACCGGTACCTGTCGCTATAATGTCTGAGTGCCTCTAAAGGGCACGTACGCCAGATGGAACCACCGCAAGGATTCAGAACTCTGTGTTGTAGATGGTATAAAGATAACTACCGGACCTAGTTGTACAAGGACATGTGCTGGCATACGCCCCTGAAACGCTTTGTGTGTCTAGATTGAGAGGGGGTTATGCAAACCTTCCTACCCCTATCTCTTAGTGATGTTCTTGAGCAGAAAGTGTGAGCATGATAAAGGGTGACTGCAATTGTTTTCTGTCATGGCTATATGTGTACTAAGCATAGCACGTAGGTATAGCTCCTGTACTTGTAATGCCTTGTGCCACTGGGTTAAGGCTTCCGTACCAGGGATTTAACCCGGGACCTCGGGATCCTAAAGCATGAGTTTCTACTACCTGAGCTAAAAATGCCAGCTCTGTTAGCCATGGTTCTAGAAGTCTCATCATCCTCTATATGTAGCCTAGCCACTACTAGAAAAGGACGGAGTGGGTATGGTTTACCTAATCAATATGGCCAGGGTTCTGTTGCATTATACTGTGTGTTCTGAAGGAAAATTGAGCGGGCTGAAATAAGATTTTTCTCTCTCGTATGAAACCACAGAGCGAATTTGCTGAGGCTCTGTTTAAAGAGCACTTTTCCGTAGAGCTGTGTTTCTTAAAAATAATTATAACACTGAACCTCCACTGGCAGGTGGTTACTCATTAATAGCATAGATATGCAAGATTCTGGTTCACAAAGGACAGGAATTTTTTTTTTAGAAGACAAATTAATAAAGGCATGTGAAGATGTTTCAATCTGAAGGAGACAAATGCACCGTTGCATCTAGAAGTCAGAAGAGTGGATTGTGCCTTAGATGGTGCTTTTCTGCTCTAATTTGTGCATTCAGATCTGGCCTTGGTTGGTAATGACCGAAAGAGATTTCCATCTAATGGCAGTTTGGTGGTTTCTATCAAGAGGCGCAATGAATGAGCCCAGTAGCCAAGTATTAAAAACACAACACCCAACACAACTACTGGCTCTAATTGCCTCCTTTTTATATTGCGGAGTGGTCCCATGTTCATTAAGGATGTAGCATTCATTTAAAGATGCCATCGTTGCCCTCCTTCGCAGAGAGGCCGACAACTGGCAGCAGTATCACAACATGGTTTATTCTTCACACTCTTTTGAAGGCCATTTTAAGAAATCATTTTTGTTTTTCTTATTATTTGTGTTACAGTAGCACTCAGAAGCCCCAGCTGAGAGGGTGGCCCACAAAATAATAATACCGAGCTCCTATACAGCACTTCACAAAGGAGGTTATTTTACAGATGGGTAAATTGAGGTCCCAAGATGGGGAAGTTTGTTGCCCAAGGTCCCCCAGCAGGACAATCTCAGAGCCAGGAGTTGAACACAAGTCTTCTGAGTCCCACTCCAGTATTCTATCTCCTAGGCCACACTGCGTCTCAGTCTAGCACGCATTGTGGTCAGCACGGGGTGCTGGGGATACTGAAAGTGTTCTGGTTTATCTACAGAGTGTCCAGTACTAATATCACACTGTACACAACTTAAAAAAAAAAGACCGTTCATCGGATGAGCGAGAAAGCCATTGAGGAATCTGAGCTAGTCGTCATGCCAGGACTGTTGTAGGGTGATCAGCAATTAATAGTAGGTCTGGGGGGTAGGGTATGGGGATAGGAGTTGGGGAACCTGGGTTGTATCACTGACCCTCCTGTTTCAGAGTAACAGCCGTGTTAGTCTGTATTCACAAAAAGAACAGGAGTACTTGTGGCACCTTAGAGACTAACCAATTTATTTGAGCATAAGCTTTCGTGAGCTACAGCTCACTTCATCGGATGCATACTGTGGAAACTGCAGAAGACATTATATACACAGAGACCATGAAACAATACCTCCTCCCACCCCACTCTCCTGCTGGTAATAGCTTATCCAAAGTGACCACTCTCTTTACAATGTGTATGAAAATCAAGGTGGGCCATTTCCAGCACAAATCCAGGTTTTCTCACCCCCTCCCCCCCCCCCGCCCAAAAAAAACACACACACACACACAAACTCACTCTCCTGCTGGTAATAGCTTATCCAAAGTGACCACTCTCCCTACAGTGTGCATGATAATCAAGGTGGGCCATTTCCAGCACAAATCCAGGTTTTCTCACCCCCCCACCCCCCCACACACAAACTCACTCTCCTGCTGGTAATAGCTCATCCAAAGTGACCACTCTCCCTACAATGTGCATGATAATCAAGGTGGGCCATTTCCAGCACAAATCCAGGTTTTCTCCCCCCGCCCTCCCCCCCACACACAAACTCACTCTCCTGCTGGTAATAGCTCATCCAAACTGAGACCACTCTCCTTACAATGTGTATGATAATCAAGGTGGGCCATTTCCAGCATAAATCCAAGTTTAACCAGAACGTCTGAGGGGAGGGTTAGGAAAAAACAAGGGGAAATAGGCTTCCTTGCATAATGACTTAGCCACTCCCAGTCTCTATTTAAGCCTAAATTAATAGTATCCAATTTGCAAATGAATTCCAATTCAGCAGTTTCTCGCTGGAGTCTGGATTTGAAGTTTTTTTGTTGTAAGATGGCGACCTTCATGTCTGTAATCAAGTGACCAGAGAGACTGAAGTGTTCTCCGACTGGTTTATGAATGTTATAATTCTTGACATCTGATTTGTGTCCATTTATTCTTTTACGTAGAGACTGTCCAGTTTGACCAATGTACATGGCAGAGGGGCATTGCTGGCACATGATGGCATATATCACATTGGTGGATGTGCAGGTGAATGAGCCTCTGATAGTGTGGCTGAAGTTATTAGGCCCTGTGATGGTGTCCCCTGAATAGATATGTGGGCACAGTTGGCAACGGGCTTTGTTGCAAGGATAGATTCCTGGGTTAGTGGTTCTGTTGTGTGGTATGTGGTTGTTGGTCAGTATTTGCTTCAGGTTGGGGGGCTGTCTGTAGGCAAGGACTGGCCTGTCTCCCAAGATTTGTGAGAGTGTTAGGTCATCCTTCAGGATAGGTTATAGATCCTTAATAATGCGTTGGAGGGGTTTTAGTTGGGGGCTGAAGGTGACGGCTAGTGGCGTTCTGTTATTTTCTTTGTTAGGCCTGTCCTGTAGTAGGTGACTTCTGGGAACTCTTCTGGCTCTATCAATCTATTTCTTCACTTCCGCAGGTGGGTATTGTAGTTGTAAGAATGCTTGATAGAGATCTTGTAGGTGTTTGTCTCTGTCTGAGGGGTTGGAGCAAATGCGGTTGTATCGCAGAGCTTGGCTGTAGACGATGGATCGTGTGGTGTGGTCAGGGTGAAAGCTGGAGGCATGTAGGTAGGAATAGCAGTCAGTAGATTTCCGGTATAGGGTGGTGTTTATGTGACCATTGTTTATTAGCACTGTAGTGTCCAGGAAGTGGATCTCTTGTGTGGACTGGACCAGGCTGAGGTTGATGATGGGATGGAAATTGTTGAAATCATGGTGGAATTCCTCAAGGGCTTCTTTTCCATGGGTCCAGATGATGAAGATGTCATCAATATAGCGCAAGTAGAGTAGCGGCGTTAGGGGACGAGAGCTGAGGAAGCGTTGTTCTAAGTCAGCCATAAAAATGTTGGCATACTGTGGAGCCATGCGGGTACCCATAGCAGTGCCGCTGATCTGAAGGTATACATTGTCCCCAAATGTAAAATAGTTATGGGTAAGGACAAAGTCACAAAGTTCAGCCACCAGGTTAGCCGTGACATTATCGGGGATAGTGTTCTTGACGGCTTGCAGTCCATCTTTGTGTGCAATGTTGGTGTAGAGGGCTTCTACATCCATAGTGGCCAGGATGGTGTTATCAGGAAGATCACCGATGGATTGTAGTTTCCTCAGGAAGTCAGTGGTGTCTCGAAGGTAGCTGGGAGTGCTGGTAGCATAGGGCCTGAGGAGGGAGTCTACATAGCCAGACAATCCTGCTGTCAGGATGCCAATGCCTGAGATGATGGGGCACCCAGGATTTCCAGGTTTATGGATCTTGGGTAGTAGATAGAATATCCCAGGTCGGAGTTCCAGGGGTGTGTCTGTGCGGATTTGATCTTGTGCTTTTTCAGGAAGTTTCTTGAGCAAATGCTGTAGTTGCTTTTGGTAACTCTCAGTGGGATCATAGGGTAATGGCTTGTAGAAAGTGGTGTTGGAGAGCTGCCAAGCAGCCTCTTGTTCATATTCCGACCTATTCATGATGACAACAGCACCTCCTTTGGCAGCCTTTTTTATTATGATGTCAGAGTTGTTTCTGAGGCTGTGGATGGCATTGTGTTCTGCACGGCTGAGGTTATGGGGCAAGTGATGCTGCTTTTCCACAATTTCAGCCCGTGCCCGTCGGCGGAAGCACTCTATGTAGCAGTCCAGTCTGCTGTTTCGACCTTCAGGAGGAGTCCACCTAGAATCCTTCTTTTTGTAATGTTGGTAGGGAGGCCTCTGTGGATTAGTATGTTATTCAGAGGTATTTTGGAAATATTCCTTGAGTCGGAGATGTCGAAAATAGGATTCTAGGTCACCACAGAACCCAGGAACCTATCCTTGCAACAAAGCCCGTTGCCAACTGTGCCCACATATCTATTCAGGGGACACCATCACAGGGCCTAATAACAGCAGCCACACTATCAGAGGCTCGTTCACCTGCACATCCACCAATGTGATATATGCCATCATGTGCCAGCAATGCCCCTCTGCCATGTACATTGGTCAAACTGGACAGTCTCTACGTAAAAGAATAAATGGACACAAATCAGACGTCAAGAATTATAACATTCATAAACCAGTCGGAGAACACTTCAATCTCTCTGGTCACTTGATTACAGACATGAAGGTCGCCATCTTACAACAAAAAAACTTCAAATCCAGACTCCAGCGAGAAACTGCTGAATTGGAATTCATTTGCAAATTGGATACTATTAATTTAGGCTTGAATAGAGACTGGGAGTGGCTAAGTCATTATGCAAGGTAGCCTATTTCCCCTTGTTTTTTCCTAGCCCTCCCCTCAGACGTTCTGGTTAAACTTGGATTTATGCTGGAAATGGCCCACCTTGATTATCATACACATTGTAAGGAGAGTGGTCTCAGTTTGGATGAGCTATTACCAGCAGGAGAGTGAGTTTGTGGGGGGGGGGAGGGGGGCGGGGGGAGAAAACCTGGATTTGTGCTGGAAATGGCCCACCTTGATTATCATGCACATTGTAGGGTGAGTGGTCACTTTGGATGGGCTATTACCAGCAGGAGAGTGAGTTTGGGGGGGGGGGCGGGGGCGGATGGTGAGAAAACCTGGATTTGTGCTGGAAATGGCCCAACTTGATTATCATACACATCGTAAGGAGAGTGGTCACTTTAGATAAGCTATTACCAGCAGGAGAGTGGGGTGGGAGGAGGTATTGTTTCATGGTCTCTGTGTGTGTAATGTCTTCTGCAGTTTCCACAGTATGCATCCGATGAAGTGAGCTGTAGCTCATGAAAGCTTATGCTCAAATAAATGGGTTAGTCTCTAAGGTGCCACAAGTACTCCTTTTCTTTTGACCCTCCTGTGTAACTTTCTGGATCTGGAGACAATGAATCATGGTCGTTTTCTTACTTTGTAATGCACTTTGATTTCTACAGATGAAAACCGCTCTATAAAAGCTAAGTATTATTATTATTATTATTATTATCCAGGCTTGAGATCCTAAAAATCTCCAAATCTCTCTGAGTTGGGATTATATTGGGTGCGAATATACAGTATCCAGATTCATCTACATTCTCCGTCTAATCCATAACATTTCAACATTGCCTACCACTGTGATTTCTACCTTCTTGTGCGAAGAGAGGAAATACATTCTAAACAAGCTCCCTTAATTTGCATTCCTACAATCTAATCAAACCTTTGTAAACACCAGCCCACTGAAAATAATAATCAACATCAAGAGATGCACTGGCAGGCTACGGGAAGGTGAATTAGGATGCTTTTCTTTCTTCTATGCTAATCTTTTCCTAATTATGCTTTATTAACGTTAGGCTGCAGACAGCCCCGTTCTTGTTTTCCCTCGTCTTGCCCATAGTTAAAATCAAATTGCAAATGTGTGAGCTCTATATTCGACTTAATCACTTAAGCCTCTGACTTCCATCATTTTCATAACCAGCCCCGATCGTCTTTTCAAAATTGGGTGCATTTCATTTTATTTTTCCTCCTCCTTGAAGCATTCTTACATGATTATTCCATGTGTGACATTGACATTTTATGATGATAAATTGGGCTGAATCATTATCATCATCCGGAGATTGGGTTTTATTAGTACTATTAGAATAAGGCGCTTTTCATTACACAGCCTAAAGAAAAAAAACTTTTTTTTTAAAGAATAAGTCAAACAGCTTTTATGATTAGAATTGCCATAGAATAAAGGGCTCTCACATGCGCGCTCGCACGCTCTCCCTCTTTCTCTCTCTATAGGTAGATTATGGAGGGATTCTTTGAAATATGTAATCAAAAAGAAGTATAATCTTGAGCTTGGTTGTTCTGATAGATCAACAGTCTCTGAAGCTGGACAGCCCTGTAATTCTGTATGCTATACATACAACAAATATAGTATGTGTCACTTAATAAAAGTCATTACTTGATGGAAAAGTCTTGCAGAATTTAGGATGGTCTTGCACTTCAGTCACTGGACTGGGATTCTTCCATTGCATTAATTCTCTTGATTGTGAAGTGCAGAGTGCACACTTCAGATCACCTGCTTCCCCAGAGCCCAGTCTCCTGCCAGTGTTGTGGCCTGCTCTGTGTTAAGACTGAAATGGGAAAGGTTGGAAGCCACGACATCCCTCCAGTGTGTGTGAGCCCGTCCGCAATGTCTTCTCCATCCAGCTTTTGTTGGATCAGATCCATAAAGCTGGTGGGCTGGCATGGACTCCAATACATGGAACAGATGGTTGAGTCACTTGGGTAGACATTGGAGGCTAGTTGATCTGACACCTGATAACCTTATACATGAAGTAGTGAAACCACTGTATGCCTTTGTGATGGGGTGTTCACTCCACATCCCCCGTGAAGGCTAATTAACCTGGTAGGCTGCACCTGTTGGGAGACTTAGGCTTGACTGACAAGCACTAATTGGAGATGGATCCTACCGGGGCAGGAGTAGCAGCCAGCTTTTGTGAAGCCAGGAAGTGAGAGCGGAAAGGGTTGCAGTGTGGAGGTCTTCAGTCACTCTCTGGGATTAGTGAGGTGAAAAGAAGAGGAGCAGAAGCCTTGGGATTCTGACTGTGAGGGAAGGTTTTACCAAGAGGGATGGTGGAGAAGAAAGCCTGGAGAGGGTGGAGTAGGAAGAACCCCAGGACAGGACTTCAACGGTTGAGACGGTACAGAACTTGGCTGCTGATTGTAGGATCCCTGGAGTAGTGAATGGGCCTGGGTTCCTCTACCTGCCACTGGGACAGTAACACAGTCTTGAATGGAAAGACTGTCTGGAAGCTGGTCTGGTGAGACTTTGCTACTGCTGAAGAGGAAACCTATATGGTGACCTGGCCAGAGGTCTGAGTCCTGAAGGGAGAGCACCCCAAGTCCTGGAGAGTGAGAGGGGTCATGGCTGGAGTAAGCAGCAGAAGGGGGCTCTAGACCAGATGAGAGCTGATCCCCCAGACCCAGCCACAAGTGGGAGTGTCAGTGGTGAGTAAAACCCTTCACAGCCTTTAATACATTATTAATTCATGTTAAAAGCATGCAGCTGGGGTTCAGTCCCATTAACTTGGACAGAATGTGTGTGTGTGCTCAACCTCTCTGGGAAAAGAAGTTAGTTTTATTTATGTGCTTAACTTTAGGCATCCAAATTTGGTCATTCTGGGGTGAAACATTCACAAGTGCTGTAGTAGTGTCTTAGGAGCCTAAGTCCCAATGAAACTTAGGTTCTTAATTCACTGAGCTCGAGTATTTAGGTACTGAATTCCTATTGAAATCAGGAGTCAGGCACCCAAATACTTTAGAAAGGGTCCCCTTTGTCATAACACATAGGGTTATAATGAATTTGTGTGTTGCAATAAATAAAGCTATTTTTCAAAAACTCATCTCATTGAACAATGTGTTTTTGTAATCTCCTGGCTATCCAGAAGATTGTAGCGATATTCCTTTTTTGGCCCTGAAAGCTTATGAAACAGTGACAGGGCAATGGGTACAAGCAGAAAAGAATGATTAGAATAATAACAGAAAAGATCACGAACAAATTGGAAAGTCGATGACAGGGCTAAAGCCAGAGAGAAATGTTGATAAACTTCAGAGAGAGTCATCTTAACGAGAACGCTTGTTTCTTATGATGTTAGCTATAATTCATCATAGCAGCACACAGAGGCTATTGTCAAAATCAGGGACTGCTTGCTCTAAGGTTTTCTGTATATTCATAATTGGGTTGGTCTTGTACTATTGAAGTCCATGGGAGTTTTGAATGGGTACTGGATCAGACCTATTAGGAAATATTGCCTGCCCCAAAGAGCTTACATTAGGAACGGGAACAAAAAACTGACATTTTGAAATTTTCTGTGAAATCCCCAAAATTCCAAAATGTTTTGATTGGGCATGAATCATTTTGTTTCAATAATGTCAAAAAGTGATAATGTAAAATAGATATAGATATATTAAAATTAATACTTCAATGTAGTGCAAAAAGGCTAAATGAAATTAATTGAAACAATAAAGCAAAGTGAAACATTTCACCAATATCAGAACAAAACATTTTGATAATGAAAGAAGAAAGTCAAAATTGACATGTTCCTGTGAAAAGTGCTGATTTCAATGAAAATATGTTTTCCAACAGAAAACTCATTTTGGCAAAAATTTTCAACCAGATGTATTTTACGTATATTTTCATAACATTTGCATAGCGTTGGTGCGGTGTTGTCAATATTTGGTATTTTTCATAAAGCCTCAGCTCCTGGAGTCATGTGATTATATGAAAATCTTATTTCATTTTTTAAAAGTTTCTAACCCTCATGCCTGCTGAGGGAAGTTTAAAAAATTGAACCCGAATGGTTCCACAACAAGAATGCAAATAAAAAGAACCCATGATCTATATGGCTTGAAAATCATGACACTTTTAAAAAGCTTGCTATTTTGGAGAGCTTGATTCATGATTTTTGATTGCTTTGGAGTTCATAATACTTAGCTTCAGTGATATGTCAGGCTATCACTCCATATAGCTTATGTCCTCATTATTCAGGGCATCGGTGTACTACAGAATTTTGCAGAAGAAATGGTAAATGTCACGCTGAATCGAAAAGCTTTTGTTCTGGATCTGTTTTTGATATTAGTGCCAAATTCTACCAGTGAAGTTCATTTCAGGTAGTTCTTGTATATATTCCTGCTGGCTCATCTATCGATTGATGGCTACATTTTTTTTTATGGAGATGTGAAGCCACTCTTGAGCACAATAGAAATGTATGCTTTGCTTTTTGAAAATACTGCTGCTGTTCTATAGCTTGTCAAAGAAATGTCAACATTTTATATACACAGAACTTTTCTTTCCTGGAAGAAAGAAAAGAACATTTTGAGTAAGAAAAAAATTTCTCAGATGCTAGAACCTATTTCAATAAGCAATTGTCATCAGGAGAGAGTCATTAAAACAATACATTTTCTACTCTGATGGATGCACCAAATTGCTCCTTGCATCAGAGCCCTTTATAGACATAACTTTAAGACAGCTATGTTAAACAGGGGCATATTCATAACACCAGAATTAGAACATCCCAGCTGCAGCTGCATGATTAGTAAAGAATGGGGACCAGATTCTGATATTGCGCCAATGTAAATCTGGAGTAACTTCATTAACATCGATGGGTTTACTCCAGATTTGCACTGGTATAACTGAGATCAAAATCTGGGCCTGTGTTCATCAGAGCTGAAATTCAGTCCTGTGCAGAGGATTAGTATATAGGCTACCCACTACTTTGGCATCTCTGAAGAGATGTGTAGTTCTTATGAAAAGCCGGGTTTAAAGGGCTTAAATGGGACTTAAATGTCGCATAGGCTATCTGCACACGATTGAATTTCACCGTACCAATGGAAGATATCGTGGCAGAATGCACCACGATACAGTAACTTGAAAAACATTGCCTTTTTTTATTCTCCTGTCTTCCATCCATTTGGACTCTCTGCTGAATAGTCAAAGGAATGCACAAGCAGCAAAGAATACGGCTTTTCTTAAAGGAAACCGTGTTCGGTTCAGAGAGGCAAATATTCACGTTAGCACACAAAGAAAAGAAAATAGAGGTGAGACAATGCAGGAGCACACAGACCAGGTTAAAACCTAGCTAATTCTAACTTTCATAGGGGCCCAATTGTTCAGATGGTATAAATCTGTCGAGATAATTTACATAAGCTGAATGCCTGTCTCCAGGAGATTTTTACTAAGTTACTTATATCACTGGTTTTTGTTGAGCGTTTTCTTTAACATTCCCATGTTTTTAAGTATAGAGAGCTGATGTTTATTAAATGACCTCGAGCTTGGTGTCTGCACTCAATTGCAGTCACACAATCCCACGTACTAATTAACTGCAGGTGTACAAATGACCAAATGGAGTTATCCAACTACCTGATTGCACCCACGAGTCACGTACATGTGCACCTGTCCAGTTACTCGTGATAGGAAAGCTCAGAGCTCCTGTCATAAATATAAAGGGAAGGATAAACACCTTTAAAATCCCTCCTGGCCAGAGGAAAAACCCTTTCACCTGTAAAGGGTTAAGAAGCTAGGATAACCTCGCTGGCACTTGACCAAAATGACCAATGAGGAGATAAGATATTTTCAAAGCTGGAGGGGGGAGAAACAAAGGCTCTCTCTGTATGTGTGATGCTTTTGCTGGAACAGAAAAGGAGTGGAGTATTAGAATTTAGTAAGTAATCTAGCTAGATATGCGTTAGATTCTGTTTTGTTTAAATGGCTGATAAAATAGCTGTGCTGAATGGAATGGATATTCCTGTTTTTGTGTCTTTTTGTAACTTAAGGTTTTGCCTAGAGGGATTCTCTATGTTTTGAATCTGATTACCCTGTAAGGTATTTCCCATCCTGATTTTACAGAGGTGATTCTTTTACTTTTTTTCTTCAATTAAAATTCTTCTTTTAAGAACCTGATTGTTTTTTTCATTGTTCTTAAGATCCAAGGGTTTGGGTCTGTGTTCACCTATACAAATTGGTGAGGATTTTTAATCAAGCCTTTCCCAGGAAAGGGGGTGTAGGGTTTGGGGAGGATTTTGGGGGGAAAGACGTTTCCAAGCGGGCTCTTTCCCTGTTATATATCTGTTAGACGCTTGGTGGTGGCAGCAATAAAGTCCAAGGGCAAAAGGTAAAATAGTTTGTACCTTGGGGAAGTTTTAACCTACGCTGGTAAGAATAAGCTTAGGGGGTTTTCATGCAGGTCCCCTCATCTGTACCCTAGAGTTCAGAGTGGGGAAGGAACCTTGACAGCTCCCCAGAAGCATCTCCAAAGACAGTACATGATGCAATAAGTGACCTAATGTCTAGACAGGGTTCCCTGCACCGTGTTTGTATGGATGGAGTGGAATCTTAGCATCTTGTCAGAAGACTTGATTTCTCCCCTGCTGGATGGGATATACGTTTCCTAAGATGCAAATGCTTTCAGGAAGGGTAATGAATATGTAGCTCAGCACAGTCAGGAATCTGGGGAGGGTCTCTGGCTAAACAATATGATATATGGCACAACAAGTGGGAACCCGAAACTGCTCCAGGTATTCATTAATCTCCACGTATTGGGAGAGGAAATCATGTGTAGCCTGACACCGTGCATTTGACATAGAAACAGCTGTAATTAAATGGGCTTCTGGCTTTTTGGTTCTCCTCCTCCCAACCATGTGGGCACATACAGTTTTCCCTGATGCCAGCTACATCACAGTCCTAATGGTGTTACCCAGAGGACTAATCTGACCCTGCACATTTTATATCAAAATGAGCTGCTCTCATTATTTTAGTGCCTGCCTTATCGATTTAGGGATGTAATTTTAGGCACTCCTGTTTCAAAATGTTGGTCTCTGATTTCTCATATTTCTCACTTGTCTCTTGTTGCTTGTTGGCTACACTCTCAAAGCTTATAGACGGCCAGAGTGAATCCGGGGCAGGAGTGACTACAAGCTAATAGTTGTTCAGTGACGTATGTGAAATGATTTGGTCTCAATCCGGTGCCAGCGGACACGTAATCACACCACAAACCAAGGCTGTTACCATGGATGCCAACGGGCAAGCCCGGTGGCAGACTCGGGACAAAGATTCAGCAGGCTGTTAAGAGTGAGCTGGAATTGTGGAAGGATGGTCTAGCGGTTAGGGCGATAGCATAGGATATGGGAGAGCTGCGTTCACATCTTTGCTCTGAAGCCCAGTGAGGGGGGGTGGGTCTCGGAAACAGAGCAGGAACATCTATACTGCTATTTTTAGCCCTGTGGCACAAACCCCACCAGCCCCGTTCCGTTGACCCTGGCTCTGCAATTTTCTACTATGGGTGGGGTTTTTGCTGTGTAGATGTACCCTTAATCTCTCTGTGCCTGAGGTTTCCATCTGTAACATGGGGATAACAGCACTGCCCTACCTCACAAAGGTGCTGTGAGAATAAATACACTAAAGATGATGGTGATGGAAGCCATACAAAAACCTTAGACAGGCAGATCCTCATAATGATCTTCAGTGGTTTTGATTACAAAATAGGCAAACCTTGGTCACTTCTGTGGAGTTGTCACTGAGTTTATTTTGGAGTTTTCTTCAGGAAGCTCCAGCAGAGAGCTTTTCACGAAACCGCTGCCTTGAGAGTTTTCAGATATCTCCAACCCTAGCTAGGTTTGGAAACTAGAGTTGCTAAGGGAAACTAGTGGGGATTTTGTTTTGTTTTGTTTTTTTCCTAATTCAAAATTAGCAAACTGTTGATGGCGTTCTGAAAATAAAAAATAACCAGCTCTGGAGTTCTTTGAAAAATTGGAGTGGGGCAAATTTCACAAAACTGTACTTGAAGGTTTTCTCGAATTCCCTCCCCCCACAACTTCAAAATGTCCCAGTTTGAAATTTTGAACAACTCTACTGGAGATATTGTGAACCCCCAGCAGAGGTTATTAACAGTGTTTGAACCTGCTGTCTTCAGCACCTAAGCACAAACTTCTACCACTGAAGCCCCATTTCCGAGAACCAGTAGTTAGCTGTTATCTTCTCAGGACTCAGCACACGCTTTGCAAAGGTGTTACAGGAACATGGGAAAAACTGGTTTCTTTTGGCCTATCCCGTCTCAGATGAAACCATGCAGTGGCAGAGGAGGTGAAGGTTTGGTCTCGTCTATTATAGCTGAACAGATTCACCCATCTTCAGCAGAGCCGAAGAGGGAAAGCAAAGATCAAAATAAAAACCCACTGAGGATAAGGGTCACTGAGAGAAGGAGAGACTCAGGATAAAAAGCCCCAGTAGGAAACAACTGGAAATAGCTCTCCTGGTGTCAGAAGGAAGAGGGAGAGTTCTTTCCATATACTCCATTAATAAGCTGCCTACAAGAAACATTAGAAAACTAGTTAGGCACCTTTTTGCTGTCTCTCTTCACA
Organism: Chelonia mydas; assembly: GCF_015237465.2. Lineage (NCBI taxonomy): Eukaryota > Metazoa > Chordata > Testudines > Cheloniidae > Chelonia > Chelonia mydas. Next base: position 8,195,023 of record NC_057859.1, on the reverse strand, counting down.
TCAAGTGAACAGCAGCAGCAGGAGATTAAGCTGCTGTCTCTCTAAAAGTGTGTCGGCAGCATGGGTTAGGAATACACTGGAAACATCTGTTCATGCGGAAGCCACTTGAAAAGTAATCAGAGATGTTGCAAAAGGATAGGAGTGTGCATAGTATTGATTTCATTTGACTGCAATTTATTTATTGTCCGTTGCCTCAGGAGGTGCCTTTTTTCCCCTGGCAAGCAAGTCGGATGGTTTTGCTGTTGGTTTCCATTGTCCTGATCAAACAATAATAATAATATCTTGTAGGCATTATGATTTCCAGACTGGGTCAGGTCAGTGGCCTATCTAGTCCAGTATCTGTCTCCAACAGTGGCGAGCAACAGAAGCTTAAGAGGAAAATGCAAGCATCTCCCACAGTCGGCAAATGTAGGGCAATCTGCCACCCACCATCTCCTGGAAAGTCTCATCCTAGCCATTGAGTTCAGAGAATTGCTTAGGTCCTGAAGCATGAGGTTTAATGTCCTTCCCTTAAGGTCCTATTGAGCTGGGTGGAGAGATCTAAACGGTGACCCAAGGCCCAAGCGCAGCCTTCAGAGTCCTAAAGCAAGGTCTCCTTTTCCCTGCAAGTGATGGGTGAGGATAAATCTGACCATCTCTAGTTCTTATTGCTGATTGCTAACTTTGGCCAGCAAGTAAGTTCTGTCCAGCTATCAGGGAAGAAGGAAAAGCAAAATAGTCTGGTTGGAAGCATTTCTTTTTCGGTATGTCAAAATGGTTATTTAGGGCATAATCTAAAGTTTATTGAAGTCCGGTGGAGTCTTTCCATTGACTTCTTTGTGTCCGGCCCTAGGTGAGGAGGGGTGAACCAGTTAAGATGATATATGAACTAGCCCGTTGAGCAGGGTGGGGTGGGGATGGGAGGAAAGTCGAAACATGGAGGAAAATAGGAAAATCCTTAAGGCTACACTAAAGATGTCTTAAACCCCCCACGCTTAAGAAATACAAACCCAGGGCAAAATAAGTGTGGTCATTTGTCTTTATTGGCATCCATCTGAATTCATGGAGAAAGGTATAATAAATAGTGATTTTGACTCAAAATCCCAAGACCAAACTGGAATCATGAATCCCAGCAGCCTGCCATGGAATTAAGGAATATTTGAACATGAGTGTGGATCTCTGAAATTTACTGCTGAGTCTAGCCTCTTTTATGGGCTCACTCAGGAGTATGGATCCAGATTAAGGGTAAATTCAGATCCAAATACCACTAATAAACTATCAAGCCATAAGAACTTCAGCATTCTGTCCAATTTCTGGACCATATTATGCTACAGGAAAACCCAGATGCTGGCCAGAGGCCTACGCCTCCCATTTGGGGCTCAATCCAGTAGGAGTTGGATTGAACCCTTACTCATTCAGATCATTAACCATTATAAATGAGACAAGCCTCTTCTAGAGTCCCATCCTGAAAATCTGTCTGGGTCAGGGCTGGGACTTGAACCTGCCCGTCATACCTCGGAGCAATAACTACTAGATTCTACTTTGTTGTCTGTTTACTTTTTTCTTCTCTGCTGCATTCATGTATATTTATGTGTCACTCCAAAATAGCCAAGAGCACTTTAATCAGAGGACTGTCTGCAACCTAATCAGCGATAATACTAATCAGGAAGTGCAACGCATGCTCCAACTCCCATTGCAAAGGAGGGAATTGGAGCTGATGCTCACAGTCTCTAACTCCAAAATAGAATTTGGCGTTGTCTCTTCTGCTTTTCCCCCAGCAGGAGGAAGAAAGAGAAATTAAGGCCATTTATTGTTTACATAAGTTTTAAAGCCACACAGTGTGAGCAATGAGTGCCGGATAGGACCTGGGAACAGGCGTAGTCTTGAAGAGATTAGCAACTTGCTGTTGGCATAAATTAGACCTCTTGTCTCTTGCATTTCCAGCGATAGGGAACTACTTTTTTAAAGACAGGTTTCAGAGTAACAGCCGTGTTAGTCTGTATTCGCAAAAAGAAAAGGAGGACTTGTGGCACCTTAGAGACTAACCAATTTATTTGAGCATGAGCTTTCGTGAGCTACAGCTCACTTCATCGGATGCATGCTGTGGAAATCGCACAAGACATTTTATACACAGACACAGTGGTCACTTTGGATGGGCTATTACCAGCAAGAGAGTGAGTTTGTTTGCGGGAGGGCGGAGGGTGAGAAAACCTGGATTTGTGCTGGAAATGGCCCAACTTGATGATCACTTTAGATAAGCTATTACCAGCAGGAGAGTGGGGTGGGAGGAGGCATTGTTTCATGGTGTCTGTGTATAAAATGTCTTGTGCGATTTCCACAGCATGCATCCGATGAAGTGAGCTGTAGCTCACGAAAGCTCATGCTCAAATAAATTGGTTAGTCTCTAAGGTGCCACAAGTCCTCCTTTTCTTTTTACTTTTTTAAAATAATCTTGAAATGCTGTCCTTTTGGTCACATGCCCCAGCATAGCTACATATTTTTGGCTTTCAGGGGAATGATCTAAATGTTCAAATGCGGGCACAAACCTGCTGCTTCAGCTTTTTTAAACCATTGACTTTGCAAGCTTCATAACTCCTGATTTTTGTACAGCGATTGAATTTAAAAGAACAGGGATGAGAGGAGGAATATCTGGACATAAATAAGAGACAATCTTGAGGTTTTGCAGACTTAAAATTTAGACCTGCCAGGCAATAAGGTACGTCTGTTTAACATAATGCCCTTTCTTGAGTTGAGAGAGAGTTGAGGGTATCTCCCTCCCCGCCAGAGTTTTGGGGAAAATCCTTTTACACAATTCACATGGAAGTCTTTGCTTCCTGAAGTCTTCCCAGGTATAAATGATAAAAGTCCACATTTTCTGCCCCATCTTTCAACCACAACTTCATGGCATCAGAAAGCCACAGAGCTACTGGATTGTATTTTTAATGCAGATTTTCTACAGAAGTGTTTGGGGTTTTTTGATTCATTTTAGGAAATACATTGACTTTAAAAAAATCTTCATTTTGGATATAATCCTGCTTGAACTGAAGTCAATGGGAGCAGTATTGGACCATACATTTGTGTCCATATCTGCTTTGTTTTTTTTTCCTTGTCCTTTGGAAAATTAATAGATTATGGGCTAGATCCTCAGCATTGACTTCAGTTTAGTTACTCCAGTGTACACCTGCTGGGGATTAGAAGATACACGGCGTGTGTGTATCTAATTATAGAGTTAAAGGCTGTCATATGAGATCGATTTATTTGTCAGTCACACCTTCAGTGGTGACCAGGCCCTGGTGTTTCAGAGAGAGGTGAAAATCCCCTATAATGCACCTCCCCAGCTGAGCCATACAGTTATACACGCAAGCTGCATCTAAACTAGAAACATTAATACTTTGTTTTCAGCAATCAGCAGCAACACTGCATCCAAACTGGTGCTGAACTGCAAGTGTAGGTGGCTTCCGGTGGTTTTAACACCAGGTCTCAAACTACTGCCCTGGGTCTGCGTATGCTAGCTTTCTGTACCATCATTGCAGTTGTTCTGTTGCTGAAATATGGAGAGGCGGCTTCCTGACCCCTGCCACAATCTTCCCAGGCCCTGAAGCATGAAATTTAATTCCCTTTTCTTAGCACTAAGAACCTCTTAGATAACACAGTGATAGATGCTATATAACCACAGACAGATGGTATGCAGACCAGTGAATGTTGTTGTTAGTCAAGAAATTACCCCAGTCTTTATCATTTTTACACTGATACAATCCTGGAAATCAATTCAGAGCTCCAGTAGTAATATCTGGAGACACTGCAGTCTCGAGGGATCAGTGGCTCACCTCCCCATTACAAAGGGATTCTTCTTTGTTGTGATCATTAGCACAAAATAATTGCATTCTTCTTTTTTTTTTTCCCCCAAAGAGAAGATTTGGCTTGGCTGACCAAAAAGCAACAAGAACAAAACGTCTGATCTTTTTCAAAGGGTCACTTTCAACAAGCAAGCAAAATTAGGCTGTGCGAAATAAAATAAATAAAAAATCGATTGCTTTACATACCCAAAGAATAATTTTAAGTAATTTGTGAAGCAGGAGCTGGTTAGGATCAGAGAAGTGGTTGTAATCAAAGTGACTGGGGGGGGGAAAACAGGCTTCTTTCAGAAAATTAAGTACCTCATTAGAAACCAATCTTTGTTCTCCATATTCAAATAATGTTCCCAGTAAAATAGTTTGTCAGATCCATCTTGATTCTGTTCGTTTGGGAGGAAAAACCATATTGGGCCAGAATGACACAGGTGTTTAGGCACCTAATCCACTGAGGTGTTTTTGTAAAATCCGCTAGGCACCTCTGTGTATTTTTAGATGCCTAAACAACATTGTAAATCTGACGCTTGTAACAAATCCGTGGGTACCGAGGGCTTCAAAATTGTTCCTATGCTGCACACCAAGGCCACTTTACCGGGATAGAACTCGGATCACCCCTACCACACACCGAAAGGTGAGTCTCTGCTAACTGCTGGCAATATAGGGTTTGTGACCCACACTTGATTAGCTCTTATTCTGTCCAGTGGAGGGCAGTGTGACATAAACAATAATCTCTGCACTGCACAATGTTTTTGAGTTATTTCGCAACTTTTAAAATATAACAAAAAGATACTATAGTATATAGTGTAGATTTTTTTTTTTTCATCTGTACCGTACTTTGGTGTCTCATTAAATAATTAGTTTTTAAGGAAGCATAAGGCGTTCATGTCAACACACTACATGTCTTAGGTAGAGATGGACTTGCAACACTGGCGCTAAACGTACTTTGAACTATGTGATGTTCAAGATAGATAGAGTTCCTTCTTGTCTGGGAATTTTATTCCCTTCTCCTAGAGTTCAAGCTGATGGGACAAGTCCACCTGTATATCTCCTCTTCATAGGTGTGGGGTGACCACTCAGCAAAGTCTTTATCGTTTGACGTTTCACAATGGCTCATTTGGTTTCAATGGGCCGCTTTGTGTGCTGGACCTAAAACCTTCTGTAGGAAGCCTGCCTTTACATTAAGTGAGGCTTCTTTCCTCTTTGGTGAGTTACACAGTTACAGAGAATGACAGTGCCAACACTTAATATCACCCGACAATATGGTGCACAGATATGTATAAGTGAGATTAATACATGTGGCATCCTACAAGCAATTCATAAAGACTAAACACAATTGTAAAAACTTAAGAACTATTTTAACAATACTAACACACAGATGAGCCAGATAGGTTTCCAACTACGTGTTTGTCAGTGTTCAATTGTGGCCTAGGGGCCTTGGCATGAGCTGGCACCTGGTCTGCTAGCATCACATGGGGGAGTGGTAAATAACAGAGGACAGGTCACTTGGTAAACTGAGTGCAAACAATATGTATTTTAATATAACCAAATGTAAATAAACACATCTAAGAACAAAGAATGTCGACCATACTTGCAGGATGGGGGCCTCCGTCCTGGAAAACAGTGATTCTAAAAAAAGATTTGGGGGTTGTCAAGGATAATCAGCTGAGCATGAGCTCAGATACTGTATTCAGCACTGGAATATTTTATCCAGTTCTGGTGCCCACAATTCAAGAAGGAAGTTGATAAATTGAAGAGGGTTCAGAGAAGAGCCATGAAAATGATTAAAGGATTAGAAAACCTGCCTTACAGTGATAGACCCAAGGAGCTCAATCTATTTAGGTTAACAAAGAGAAGGTTAAGGGGTGACTTAACTACAGTCTATAAGTACCTATGTGAGGAACAAATATTTAATAATGGACTCTTCAGTCTAGCAGAGACAATCCAATGTCTGGAAGTCGAAACTAGACAAATTCAGACTGGAAATAAGGCATAATTTTTTGACGGCATGCATAATTAATCATTGGAACAATTTACCAAGGGTTGTGGTGGCTTCTTCATCACTGACAAGTTTTAAATCAAGATTGAATGTATTTCTAAAAGATCTGCTCTAGGAATTATTTGGGGGGAGTTCTCTATTTTGTATTTTGTGGGAGATTAGACTAGATAATCACAACATTCCCTTCTGGCCTTAGAATCTATTAATCTATGAAAGTGCCATGAAGTAGGTTATCTGCATGCCTTAGCTTCATTGAAAAACATTCGTCGTTGTCCCTCCACTTCCTCTAAGCAGTAACATGTTTATGCTTGGGAGCTGAGAACTAGTTTGGCATGCACCACACTTTGCACAGTGTGGATGGGTTTTCTGGGAAGGGGACCAATGCCATGGCTGCGGACGCCGCTACATCATTAAGAGGCAGATGTTGCCACTTGTCTGGGATCCGCTCCTGTTTCAACATTTGCCACCTCCTAGTTTGAAGCCTGAGCTTGGCATTGCTGCAGCAACCCACAATGGGAGACGCTGCTCCTGAGCTGTTTGCTGACTGCAGAAGCGGTGACGTTTTGACACTGAGAAAAATGGAAGTGACCAGAACTTCCTGCATCCCTGTTTTAGAAAGTATGCCAAGCTCTGATTTTTACAAGGCATAGGTGCTAATTACTGGGGAATAGTAATAAGAGATACCAGTCCCCTAAGGGGAAGTATTTGGTGCAGGCATTATTTTCCGTCTAATCTATTAAATTTAGAAGTTAGGATGACTGGCCACCTGTGCCTGACACCACTGTGACTAAAAACTTATGCACGCACACCTGCCTCCCGTTACTTTGTCTTCTCTCCCACCGCCTGTTTGTGTCCTTATCTACTGGACTGTATCCTAGATCGTTACCTGAGTAGCACCTAGAGGCCCCAGCCAAGACGCTGTTGTGCTCGGCGCTGACTAAAAAGTGCCAGACAGTCCCTGCCCCAAAGGCACTATACTGTCTAAATAGACAGGCCAAATGATGAAAGGGGAAACAGGCCTACAGAGATGGTGTGACTTTCCCAAGATCTCACAGCAAGTCAGGGGCAGAGCCTGGCACAGAACCCAGATCTCCCAAGTTCTAGATCAGTGCAAAATCCACTGGACCATGCCGGCTGTCAGTAGTGTGTTGTTTATTGGCCAGGGACTCTCTCTTACGACGTGTGTACACAGCAGATAACAAAAATGAACCCTGATCCCGGATGGAGCCTCCAGGTGCAAGAACCACAATCAGAGAGGTTTCCACACAGCTCGAGTTCCAGCTTTGGCCCATTTGTTTACCTGGAGCACTATATGTTATATCGCGACCTCTAGGTTTCAGAGTAGTAGCCGTGTTAGTCTGTATTCGCAAAAAGAAAAGGAGTACTTGTGGCACCTTAGAGACTAACCAATTTATTTGAGCATAAGCTTTCGTGAGCTACAGCTCACTAAGCATATCACTATCCCATTGATTTCAATGGGCTTTGGATTTGACCCTAAATCTTTATGATGTATTCTTCTTCTCGCTATCTTCTTGCTTATGTGTGTTTAACGCAGGCCCTTCCATGTTACTTTTACAGAGTTTTATGTGTTTTAATTTTCTTTTATTACTTTGTAGCCAATTTCCAACAGCTTCACAAGATGAAACAATGAGGCAGAGCTCCTAATAAACCCACATTCATCAATGCCTTGTTTTCTCCCCTTCATTTCTAACGACTATCCAATCACTTGGACAACTGATGTTTCTGAGCTTGCAATTAGATCCATGCTTTCTGCTGATGATGAAGAGAAATTAATTAAATCAATGCTTTTAGAGGTGGAACAAACTCAGGAATATTTCTGGCAATATTTTCCCCTTCCTATAAACCTGCCGTCCATTAACTCAATACACCAGGCATGGGCTTACAATTTTTGTCCTGATGGTAAACAGTGAATTGAGATTTATATCCCTCTTCATTTTTATTATTGTTGTTAATGGAAAGCTTTTTATTTTCAGATGCAAATCAAGAAACCAGCAATGGGAGATCAGAGACAAAAATCTATAACCCATCATCCAAAGAATAAGAAGCGTTGGTAGGATTGAACCTTTGATTTCTGAAGACTAGCCCTTTAGACAGAGGTCTACGCCTGAGAGTGACAAGACAGCACAGAGCTATCAGAGGTACAGACATTTTTTTATTTTTATTTGGTGGGGTTTGAGTGTAAAAAAAAAAAAAAAAAAAAAAAAAAAAATACAATAGTAGTTGAATACCACATTAATGAGTAGTTTTATACCACAGTTAAATTTGTCTGTTTTTAATACAGTGGGAGAAAGAAGCATCTGTTCTAAACTCAGTGTTCCCATTATTTATTAATGCAGTTCCGAAATTTTGAATCGGCTAAAGCCCCCGTAAGCACTTGTCTACGGCCACGGAGACAAGTGGAAGCATTTATTATTTGTATTACTCCAGCACCGAGTGACCCCGTTGGAGAGGAGGGGGCCTGTTGTGCTAAATGCTGTACATCATGCGGTGAGACAGTCGCTGCCCCAAAGAGCTCACAGTCTGAACAGACAAGGCAAATGAAAGGCAGGAAAAAGAATGTGCTGTTATCCCCATTTTACAGGTGGGGAACCAAGTTGTACAGCGATGAAGGGGTAGAGTAGCAGCTCCCACATTTCTTGGTTTATGTACCCCACCTTCTTAAAATGTTGTGATGTGAATGGCTGGAACATCAAGCTCCCGCACCACACTTTGGAAAGAACAGGGAGTTGCCACAAACCCGGTATAGGGGCAACCTGCAGTCACCCTGAACTCGTAAAAAAACAAAAAATGGTGATGCAAATTGAATGCACAGTGGAATAAGGGAGACACACACTTAATTTGGGGCATTACTGTTCAGATACAGGTTCACCTTTTTTGCCGTCTCTCTCATTTCCACAACTTGAAGGTCTCTTGTTATTACATCTTGGAGAGGCTAAAGCTCTTTAGTACATTGTGCTTCTCAACTTCTGAAAGATATTTTTTCTGAACAAAAAAAAGAGAGAACTATTGATTCTTTTACAATCTGTTTGCTAAAAGAAACTTCAGAAAGAGATAAGAAAAGACCAATTTATTTTCTTACATCTGCTTTACTCAACTGTTGCTGAGTGCAGAACTCCAGACAGTGCAATTGGATTGTTATATGTATTCTCGGGTTACTAGTTATTATATGTAATATCCTACACATATAAAAATTTCCGCTCAGTTTTATTGTTTGCAAGGCAGAGTTGCTGATAGAATAGAAGAGTATGGGTTTCCTTTTCCTTGGCTAGTACTGTGGGTTCAATAAGTGCTTACATCATGCCAAAGAAAGACGAGTGATCTAGAGAGGAAGAAACATATTGCGGGAAAGCACAGGACTGGGAATCAGGAGAGCTGGGTTCAATTTTCAGCTTTGCCACAACCTCCCTGTGCAACCATGGGTGAGTCACTGAAGATACATCTACACTGGGTGTGTGCCCACGTCCTGGCCAAACCCAGCACTGCAGCTACATAAGTTCTTAACTTTGGATTTCTGGGTGCATATCTGAGGGTCTTTAGCACCTTGCCTCCCGAAGCTGCTCCAGGAATTGGTTTGTGGTGTCTTGACAGAGAACTGGTCTGTCCTTCCCAGATGACTGTGTGGAAGTGGTTTCAGGCTGCCACGTTTGGGCGGAGACACTTCCAGCTCTGCCCACTCTTCCCTCTGTTCCAACTGGGGGACAAAGCATGCATGACTGTGTCTCAGTGGCGTACCTGTATAATGAGGATAATATTTCAGTTCTCCCATTCTTTGTCTTGTCTATTTGGATTGTAAGCTCTTTGGGGATGGGAATTGTCTCACTGTGTGAAAACAACAAGGAGGCCGGTGGCACCTTAAAGACTAACAGATTTATTTGGGCATAAGCTTTCGAGGGTAAAAAACCCACTTCTTCAGATGCATGGAGTGAAAATTACAGATGCTGGCGTTATTGTACTGACACATGAAGAGAAGGGAGTTACTTCACAAGTGGAGAACCATTGTTGACAGGGCCAATTCGATCAGGGTGGATGTAGTCCACTCCCAATAATTGTTGAGGAGGTGTCAATTCCAGGAGAGGCCAAGCTGCTTTTGTAGTGAGCCAGCCACTCCCAGTCCCTATTCAAGCTCAAATTAATGGTGGTAAATTTGCAAATGAATTTTAGTTTAGCAGTTTCTCTTTGAAGTCTGTTTCTGAAGTTTTTTTGTTTAAGGATGGCTCCTTTTAAATCTGTTACAGAATGTCCAGGAAGATTGAAGTGTTCTCCTACTGGCTTTTGTTTGTTACCGTTCCTGATGTCCGATTTGTGTCCATTTATTCTTTTGCATAGAGACTGTCCGGTTTGACCAATGTACATGGCAGAGGGGCATTGCTGGCACATGATGGCATATATAACTTCAGTAGATGTGCAGGTGAATGAGTCCCTGATGGTGTGGCTGATGTGGTTGGGTCCTCTGATGATGTCGCTAGAGTAGATATGGTGGCAGAGTGGGCAACGCGGTTTCTTGCAGGGGTGGGTTCCTGGGTTAGTGTTTCTGTGGTGTGGTGTGTCGTTGCTGGTGAGTATTTGCATGCATAGGTGCAGTGCCTATCACAAGGGGACCCCAAGCTTCGGTGAAGACGATAGGCTCAACTGTAATGTAAATATGAATATCTAATATAGGCATAATTACATTTGTCCCTCTCACGGGGTGTTCTGAGGCATCAATATATGTGTTTTTGAATGCTTTACAATCCTCAGACGAAAGGTTTTATAAATGCAAACAAGTGTTATTAAGAGGTCCCAAGTTACCTTGGCATTATGTTTTCCCTTAAGATTTTTAATAGTTTTTCCATTATTTTTAAATGTCTTTTCCATGTTCTGCGGAACGATTCACATGGTTTTCCCTATGAAAAGGTGGTTTTCACAGATGCAAATAGAAAAATGTCATCCTGTCTCAAATATGCCAGTTGTTGCCAAATCTCATGGTTTTTACCACAGGTCTCATGATATTTTGTATTTTTGCAAAGCCCCAGCTCCTGGAGTCATGTGATTATGTGGAAATCTCAGCTTTCGTAAAAAATAGTTTTTAGTTGGTTGTGGAGAAAAGCTTAAAAATGAACTCTAAACAATAATACTGAGCTCGTAAGTAAGACTGTTCATCATAAGATCTCAGGATGATTTATAAAGGAGGGCAGTATCATTATCCTCATTTTACAGATGGGAAAACTGAGGCACAGAAAGGCGAAATGATTTGATCCAGGCCACCCGACAGGCTGGTTACAGAGCTGGGCACAGAATGCAGTTTTCTTGAGTCCTAATCCACTGCTCCATCCACTTAGCCACACTGCCTCCTCTAAGGGCTCAACAATCAGAAGACTAATAAAAAGGACCTACCATTTTTATTTTTAAAATCTCGTGATTTTGATGGGGGCCTGACACAAGGGTTTTGAAAGCTAGGGGTTGGCAATGCTGATACCGATGTATGTGACTGTAAACAATCAGTTTTCACTTGTCATGAGATGGAAGCTTCAACCCTACAGGCCATGTCTTTTGGGGTTCACATTCTGCATTCCTTCTCATGCAAAAGAAAACTGTGGAATCTCAAGTGGCATTGTTCCTGGCGGACAGAAAGGGAAGTGTTTGGAATAGGAACCGAGATCCTTCTGCTTTAGTATCACAGCACCGCAAACAGCAGCCAAATGTGCTGTTGATCGCCATTTAAGGATCCAGTTGAACATACGGGCAGTATAATCAAAACAAACTCCGTCAGTATCTATAAAAGTTAGATAATATTTGCATGCTGAGTCTGAGACAAGGCCCTTTAATTGTAATAGGAACTGACAAGCTAGATTGGCCATCTTCAGGAAAATTGTCAAGGGGGCATAGTTTGCCTGAAAGCCAGTGTTTACTCAGAATGGGCCTTTGTTGCACTAGAGAGATCACGGCAACTGAATAATTGTTGAATTAAGACACACTCCCGCTGTCTTTGTTCAGGCTGAACTCCAACATACAAATGGGGAGAGTTCCGCCTCTTGGAGACCGTTGCAACCAGTTTTGCTGGAGATTTCAAAACTGATGTAGGGAGATCTGTGGCTAAACTGATTCGTCAGCTTTGAAAGTCCCACAAAACTGGTTGCATATAGGGTTCATTTCAAGTCTGCTTTGAAAAACGTCAACTCTAAATCTTCTTGAAAGTCATCTGGAAAGTTCTTTCAACCCCCCCGCCCCCCCACCCACCCCCAATTTTAATCAGCACACAAAACATCGAGGGTGGAATCCACAAAGTTATGTCGGCCCCTAACGCCAGTGGGAGTTAGGCACCTAAATACTTTTGTGAATCCCACTAGGAGTTTCACACCTGGGGAACTATAAGCACCATCTTGCATTCATAGAATCATAGAATATCAGGGTTGGAAGGGACCCCAGAAGGTCATCTAGTCCAACCCCCTGCTCGAAGCAGGACCAATTCCCAGTTAAATCATCCCAGCCAGGGCTTTGTCAAGCCTGACCTTAAAAACCTCTAAGGAAGGAGATTCTACCACCTCCCTAGGTAACGCATTCCAGTGTTTCACCACCCTCTTAGTGAAAAAGTTTTTCCTAATATCCAATCTAAACCTCCCCCATTGCAACTTGAGACCATTACTCCTCGTTCTGTCATCTGCTACCATTGAGAACAGTCTAGAGCCATCCTCTTTGGAACCCCCTTTCAGGTAGTTGAAAGCAGCTATCAAATCCCCCCTCATTCTTCTCTTCTGCAGACTAAACAATCCCAGCTCCCTCAGCCTCTCCTCATAAGTCATGTGCTCTAGACCCCTAATCATTTTTGTTGCCCTTCGCTGGACTCTCTCCAATTTATCCACATCCTTCTTGTAGTGTGGGGCCCAAAACTGGACACAGTACTCCAGATGAGGCCTCACCAGTGTCGAATAGAGGGGAACGATCACGTCCCTCGATCTGCTCGCTATGCCCCTACTTATACATCCCAAAATGTCATTGGCCTTCTTGGCAACAAGGGCACACTGCTGACTCATATCCAGCTTCTCGTCCACTGTCACCCCTAGGTCCTTTTCCGCAGAACTGCTGCCTAGCCATTCGGTCCCTAGTCTGTAGCGGTGCCATTCCTTGTGGCATTAAAATTTCCCATTCAATCTTATGTGCAAGGAATGCGGGATTCCTTTGATAATTAGCAGTGATATTTTAATTCCCATAAGCATGAGTCATCAGAGGGGACTGAACCCTAAAACTTCAGCATCAAGCTTTACTCAGGCCTGGTCTACACTAGGGGGTGGGATCGATCTAAGATACGCAACTTCAGCTATGAGAATAGCGTAGCTGAAGTCGACGTAACTTAGATCGACTTAGAATCACTTACTTCGCGTCCTCGCGGCACGGGATCGATGGCCGCCACTCCCCCGTCGACTCCGCTTCCGCCTCTCGCCGTGGTGGAGTTCCGGAGTCGACGGCAGAGCAATCGGGGATCGATCACTACCTGCCGATCCAGCGGGTAGTGTAGACATGGCCTTAGTGTATAAAAGAGCAACTCGGTCAGCAAGTAGCAGTCGTAGGTCCCTTTCCTCTATGTGGACTAACCAGCAGAGAGAAATACAGTGCACATGATGAGGATTTGATTTGATTACAAAGTTGTAAAAATCACTTTTTAGGGCATTGTAACTAGAGCTGTGTGCAGTATTCACAACCACACGTGACACTACACTGAAACTTAACCGTTCTGCCATAAATTGAAAACTTGAATTGAGTTTGTCAAAAGATTCATGAGCCTTGCACGCAATTTTGGACTCAAACTTGGGCTATCTGGAATGATTTCTGCTTTTGTGGTGAAATCTAGCTCCTGTCTGAATGACATATGAGTACAAAGTGTGTATGAAAATATTTCAGAGGAAGTTTTCATGTTGGGTGCCCATGTGCATCTTTTCTGCAACGTTTGAAGAAATGGCTATATTTTTTAAAAATCAAAATCATGCAAAACTTCACATTTCAGTTTTGGAACGTCAAATTTCAAACTCTGACTTTGAGAAAGTCACACTTTTCTCCGGAGATGCCCGTTCCATCCTCGGAATAAGCTCTGGAATTATCCCTGGAAGTGGGGCCCGGGGTCAAAGGAAAAGTAATAATAGGAATAAATTATGGTAATATTATGCCCACGTTGAGTTTGTGCTGAAATGTAGTAAAACTTGTCATTTAAATTGTTTCACGTTTCACTGAAAATATTTCATATACCTCTGTCAGAGAAGTAAAGTGTTTACTGTCTTCTAGACACGTAATGGTGGCTTTTGTGAAATGAGTTTGTGCACTGAGAGTAAAGAAGGGTGTTTCAGACAAGGTATTGGACTGGGACTCAGTATATTTGATGCAGAATTCGTTTTACCAACTTCTCCAAGACCATAACAGGATTCAGAAAAGAACTAGATAAATTCATGGAGGATAGGTCCATCGATGGCTATTAGCCAGGATGGGCAGGGATGGTGTCCCTAGCCTCTGTTTGCCAGAAGCTGGGAATGGGCGACAGGGGGTGGATCGCTTGATGATTACCTGTTCTGTTCATTCCCTCTGGGGCACCTGGCACTGGCCACTGTCGGAAGACAGGATACTGGGCTAGATGGACCTTTGGTCTGACCCAGTCTGGCCATTCTTATGTTCTTATGTCCATCTGTCTTGTCTATTTAGTTTGTAAGCTATTCAAGACCGCAGCTGTCTCTTGCCCTGTGTATAGTGCCTAGCACAATGGAACCTTGTTCTCAGTTGATTCTACTGCAATACAAGTACAATAACAATAGTCTTAGTTCACTTCCAAGTGAAGAGATGTTCACAGTACAAAAATGCCCTCCTTTTAGTTAGCATTAACTGGCCTTCTTGGCGATCCCAGCATCAGTGCCAATGTTTTACAGGGCAAGGAAACTGGACTCTTTTAGTCCTACAAGCAATGTTTTCACTAGTCCATCAGTGCTGTTTAAGTGAGGTTTGCCCTTTTGCTGCTCATGTTTTCTTGTCCATAGAGGAATTTGCTCTCCAGAACTGCCAATCCAGCTCTAAATTCATATTTTTTTTAAAAAAGCAACACAAAACATTTCTTCACAGTACCTCGACCCGTGGAGTATTAGCCCTATAATTGTATAGGTTAGACTCAAGCTAGAGTTTAATAGCACTTTAAATCCGTCTTGGTGTGATGCTGAAATATTAACACTTTGATCGAGCCCATTCGGACTTTCACTTCTTTATCAAGTCTAGTGCAAAGAGGATTCTGTCTTAATGAACCGAGGTGCCAACGTTTTCAACAACGTCAAAATGTATACAGGTTAAAAAAAAAAACCCCGCCCATTAACCCTCTGGTTCTGAGTTGAAGCCTCCCCTTTTCATATTTCGTCACTCATTTTTTATGAATAAAAAAAGCAAGTAGCAAAATTGTGTTTATGGGGATAATAATTACTGCATTTATTACAAAACAAATTACTGCTTTTCTTTTGCCTTACAAAAGAAAACACAGTCCGCATCCTCGTCGACAAAAATCGTTTCCTAGGAGATTTCGTTCTGTTGCAAAAATATTTACTTGTAATCAGAAGACATTTTCTTTCTACTATTTTCTCTAGAGCCTAATAGGCAGCGACACATGTTTTTAATTAGCATATGGAATGATGGGGGGTTTTTACCCTCACCGAAAGAGGCAAATCATGCTCATTGGTAGAGCTCTGTGCGGGACCTTTTAAAATCCTGCTCCCACCCATTCTTGCTATTATGTCAGTGGGTCTCGTGGGACTTGTGGGATCCCAGTCCCGCTGCAGAACTGTATCACTTGGCACTAAACCTGTGTGCAAACCGCAACCCCTTCTGTCTTTTGTTAAGGTTAACTTCACTCCAGGGTGAACTGAGGCTTCAGGCCTGCAGACAGGCAGGCGCTGAACTTTAAGCATGCAAGTTGTCTCACGGCCTTCATTGGGACTATTCCTTGGCTTGAAGTTGTGCGGGTGTTCCCAAAATCAGGGCCTGACGTGAGTTGAGCCATCTGCACCAGGATTGAATTTCCAGTGGTTGCAATCCTTTGAAACCACTTCATCTTCAGTTGATGCCTTCCTCCCCTTCTCTGGAACCCAGTCATATTCAAGTTATGTGCTGAGCTAACCCTGTGGAAGCTGGTCATTTTCAGATTTTAGCTTCATTTCCATCTGCAGAACCCCATGTGTGACTTGAGGCATAATCTGAAGACAGTATTTCCCCCGCCCACCAAAGATGGCTGTGCAATTGGGTCTTTGTCAACCGTCCTTGCCCTGGTGAGTGAGCTAGAAAAAGAATCCCGTCGTTTCTTCCCAGCTGCAGTGGCTCTGCAAGAATCCGATGGCAGCAGTGTAATTTTCCCAGCTCCCTACGCTGCTGCTCATCTCTTCTCTGACTACTCAGGCACTTGCTGTTTGCTGTACAAATCTAGATTTTCTTTTAAATGACTGTATTTCAAATTCCAAATGTAAATGAAACATATTGTTTCACAAAAAAAACCCCCAAACCTTTACATTTTCACTCAAGTCAGCAGATAGGACCGTGAATACAAAACAGGGAGCAGATGAGCTGAATAAGTAGGGACCGTTTTTTACATAGAACAGAACCACTCTTTAAAGTTGCAGAGAGCGAGTCTTGCTATTGAATTCAGTGGGCTTTGGATCAGGCCTTGTGCCACCAAACTTGAATATTATTATTTATTTGCACTGCAGTGCATGCAACTTAAGGAAATAAATCAGAGGGACATAGGCATTGCCACGCTCAGCTGTACGGGTGGTCCTAATGCTTGACCTTGCGTCTGATAGTAGCCAATAACCCAAAGTGGGCAATTATTTAAAACAAACAGCTCTGTCCACAGAGAAAGTTTCTGCCTAAATTCTTCAGTTAAAGGGTAGCACAGCTGGTGGGAGGGCCTAAGTCACAACGTGCAGATATGGATCTGAAACTTCCTAGACATCAGGAGTGTTAAGATCTGGGGAGTTTGGTTCAGCTCATCATGGGTGATATCCTGGTCCGATTTGCCAGGGGGGAAAGGATGTTTCCTTAAAGATGAAGTATTCTGATTTATTTGTATTGTGGTAGCATCTAAGAGCCCCAGACGTGGACCAAGAATTGTGCTCGGCGCAGTACAAACACACACCAAAAGGACAGCCCCGACACCAATCTTGCTATGGCCCAGGAGCAGACTCTCTGAATACTGCATGATTCTGCAGCCCTTTTTATTTTGGACACACCTTGGTGCACGGCAACCATCCTTAACTGGCTGCCGATACACCAGTGTGAGCAGAAGCCGGGATTAGCTGGTGGGAGCTTGCTAGATCTGTACTTCTCCATTCATTTTTTTATTATTATTATTTTTTATTCAGAGCAGCACAGTCCTAATAGCGGTAAGGTTTTTATGCTTACAGCTAGCCCAGCCAGGTCATGGAGTGTTATAAATTGCTGATGAGGAGTGAAGCACTTCTCCTTGCAGGGTACAGTACATGGTCGGTCCCATTAAGAATAATAGTGCGAATAACCATAAGCCATTAATTTTGATGAGAACAGGCCCGTATCACCTTAAAAGAGAGCGTGCCGGTGCCATGGGAGACGTGCAGCTGTTTCCACCGCTCAGTCCCGTAATGAACAAAAATCGGAAAGCAGCTGCCCTTCACCTGCCAGACAAGCACGCCAGAGCCCACGAGAAAGTTCACCCGGTTAGCATCCGTGAGGAGAAAGTGCTGAGGAATTATTGCATTAGCGCAATAAGGCTCTAAAGAGGCACAAAATGCATATGTGACCCTGCAGTCTGGGAAAGGCCTGTTTGAGAGTGAGCAATTTTATTTCCTGAAAATGAAGTAAGATGGAACAAATTGCCTGGCTCTCTGGCTTGCAGTCACTCAGAGGCAAATCCATCAAGATTCCCTCGGCACCTTGTGGATATCCTTTTAGGAAAGTTAGCAAAAACAGCGAGGAGTCTTTTTGGAAAGCTGAAACTAGCATCCTTAGAAGCACGTCTTAGAAAAGCATCAGTGTTCTCCCTCTCTCATTAGCATCCGATTTAAGTTAGCTTTCCTTTGCGCTGAGCATGACATTAGCCAGCATCTACCATTTAATTGTGTATGTTTCCAGACCCGCTGAGAAAGGAGAGTCCCTGTTCTTATTTCTCCAACAATACAAAGAGGAAGGAAGTGAAATTACAGGGGCTGACTTTTTCTTTTTCTTTTTTTTTTTTCCTTTTCTTTTGCACTTGCTATATTTGCAAATCATCATTCAGAGTCCCTAATGTAGACAATGTTCCTCGCGGGGCCCTCCGTGGTTGCTGCTGCTGTCATTAAAAGCAGAGCATTTTCAGCTAAAAGCAGCATATCCCCTCATTATTTTAAATAGCTCAGGAGTGTGCTCTCTGGATATACCGAGTTCCATATCAAGCAAACACTCTTGCACTGGCTCTAAGAAAAGTGATGGGCAATTATGAGTCTTTTTCATCCCATTTTTGCTCATTGCCAATGTTCCACCGGGATCTGCAATGGAAATAAGGAGGGTCAGAAGGGAAGAGAATATGTACGTGCACAGAAACGAGGACAACGGGCCCTGAATCTTGATTGGGGCTTCTAGGCACTACTGTGATACTCAGAGATGGTGGCCTTTGATGGTCTCTAATGTTGTGCCTAACTCCATTGCTGGTGCAGATCATGAAATCCAGACTCACTAATATGCTTGTACCCCAGGTGGAACGTAAGGGACTAGTTCAACTGCACCAGGCAGCCTGGTTCTTTCCCAAACTTTGACCTGGACCTCTGTAGTTCCACGGTTTCTGAGGACTGGCTTTGGATATGGTTTTCCTGTGCTGTGAAATGGTTTTCCTGACCTGAGAACGTTTTTGAACATTCGAAACTTTTTTTTCTTGGCTCAGCTCGGGAGGAAAAAGTCAAAATCTCAAAAATGCTCAGGAATCAACAATCTAAAAAAATAAAAACGTAGCTTGGGGGACATCGAAACGTTTTGTTTTGATAATTTTGAAATGTTTCTTTCCAGTGTCGATGGTTTGTGGGCTTTTACAATTTCCCTTTGCTTTAATTAGCTTGAATTTCGAAATGAAATGTCATTGAGAACCGAAAAAATGAAATTGTTTATTTTAGAAAACATCAAAATGGGATGCTTTGAAAAATCCACATTTTTTCCAAAACCAGCATTTCATCCCTTTCCCGTGAACAGTTTTGGTTTCCATGAATTGACTTAAAAACCCAAACTTTGGTTGAAAAATTCCTGACTAGCTCTAGAGGGAATTATCTCTACCCCACTCCAGATCCACATGTGCATGGTACTCCCTTTTGTCTAGCAGGGGGCTTGACCTTCTCTGAATGGCTGGTGCCCCTTGCCTGGACCTTAAAGAGGGCACTTTGTGGGACTGGGAATCCATGCAGGGAGAGGGGCCAGGAATTGGGCAAGCCAGGAGAGGAGTGAGCAAGCTGAGGGAGGTGGATGGACTTGGTTTTCCATTCCAGCCACACGCAGGTCAGGCAGAAAAGGGCTTTAAATGCTGAATCTCGTTTGTGAAGGGGGAGTCCACTTTTAAGGGAGTACCCAGGGCTGGTAGCTCCTCAGATCCAAGCTGCTTGCAGAGAGCCACTGAGTCCCCAAACCTGCACATGGACAGACCTGACCTATTGCTGATCCCCTGAGACCTGCAGCGTTTGGGAAGAAGGTTGCACACCCTGTTCCAGCATGTCGGGCCTAACCAATGGAACGATGTTGGGGGATGTCCTTCTGAGTACAGCTGCGTGAAACGTTTTGCCTGAAACCTTTTTAGGTGAAAGGTAGTTTTAGTGACACCAAAACATTCTGCATACCGAATTGTTTCAGTTGAAAAAAAACGAACAAAATCTAAATGTTTTGTGTCAACATTTTTTAAGCTGAACGTTTTTTTTTTGTTTGGTTCAAAATGACTTTGCATCTCAAAGTTTCCTTTAAGTTGATTAAAAAACAACAACAGTAAAACTCCACGTCAACAGGCCAATGCCCTGTCACCTATGCGGAGGACCAGTGTGAACGAAATATCATTTTCTGCTGAATCAGCCTTAATCGAAGATCAGTCGTAGAGTTTTTAATGTTTCACAAGGTGCTTTCCCGTTGCCTCAAGTTTGAGGATATAGAGAAATCTTTGTTCCAGGCCTGGCGCAGGCAATCTAAATTTGAGAGGGTCTTTGGGGTCAGGAGTCATAATAAGCTTCAACTTGGCAGCTGAGCCTGTGGACCTCTCTCCGTGTCGACAACCACGCTGGAGTCTCTAGAGTTCCCAGCACATGATATATCCTTCAAGAGATGCTTTAAGCTGCAGGCAATGCCATGCAGCTGGACCAGGTAGGCTGCATTCTTGGGGGAGTGCTTGGAATTGCAGAAACTGATCTGGCGAGGTCAACAGAGACACCCAGATTGTCCCCTTATCAATCCACCTTCTCCATGATTTTCACCAACGGGTTGCTCCAAAGTACAGCATCCATGCGTGAGAAGGAACAGAATTTAAATTTTCTAGCAAACTGGTCCATGTTTGTCTGGTAGCTACTAGTGTAGGGGACATTTCATCATTAAAATGGTACAAGGCTGAAGCCAGGATTCCTGGCAACAAGCAGGGATGGACCAGCTCCCATTCCACCAGCAGCTAGGGAGGACTCTGTTATGTCCTGCAGCCCCAGGACTGCCTGACTAAGGATAAAGGCTGTAGGATAATGCTGCAGGTTGGGGAAATGGAAGCCTCTCCCTGTGATGGGGAGTTGCAATTTACACAAAGCCAATCTCCACCTGCCCAGAGAAACTTTTTTTTTAATATTTTTTTTCTAAAATAAAACTGAGGAATAGTAACTGGGGGACTTCCCAGGGCATGCAGTAGTCACAGGTTTAGGGACTATCCTAGAATACAGTCCTGTTGGCTAGAAGTAGACAAGAGGATTAATAGGATAATGGATACCTCCTTAAAAATTACTTCCCAGAACTGTGTTTTGGGACATATCCCATTATCTTTAAAACTCCCCAGCTCATGAAAAAATTGGTTCTGTAGAGCGCTGCTTGTAGCCAAATGACTCTCATTACTTAGATAGAAGAGGAGGTGCCTTCAGGGAAAGCAGCTTGGCACAGTGTCTTGGCTGGCCTGGCACGGGCAGCTAAAGAACAGGTAACTTCTCAGAGAAGATGGACCTCAAGCAAATTTGAAAAGATTTGCTCTGACTTCTCTGAAATTCCTAGCAGATGGAAACCAAGATGTCGCTCTCCTTTGCCCTCCCTGCCCACTTCTTTCTTTTCCAGTGCTTCCTATTGGTCAGTTCTTTTTGTCTGTTTTTTTGTGTGTCTATTCTCCTATTATTTGAAAGAAATATAAATCAAAGACATTTAAAAAAAAATGTCAAAACCAAAGGCTTTGTTTTCCTGAAAAAATATTTTGAGTTACTTTTTGATGGGCCAAACATTTGGAGAATTTCACTTTGTTTTACGCCAAACACTTTTCTGTCCTTTTTTCGTACTGACCAGCAACCTGAAAACAACCATGATTCCCACAACTCCACTCCTGAGCTTACTCCTTTGTTTTCCTATGGGAAAGGGAAGGACCAGAGCTTTGTCTGCAAGGACCTGCCTTGCTCTGCCCGTGTACTTGGGGAAAAAAAGCACACGTCCTATTTAGTGCCAGTTGCTGGCTAAACGGACGCCTGAGGTTTCGTCCCCATTCCTTTGTCTCCTCAGTATTTCCCAGCAGCAGAGCCACGAGTACTCTCAGTGAATCGCAGGAAAGCACCCAAGTAATAAGAAGTGTTTTAAGTAAAGATGGGCAGGAGCTGGCCTAGATCAGACCTGGCTTTCATACCCGTCAGGACTCATGATCATTACAGAGGAGATATGAACTTTCCACTGCTGAAGTTACTGCAAGAAAGAGAAGAGCTCATTAATGGGGTGGGTGTTTTGCTCTCACTGTGCAAGAGGAAAGAGAGACGAACATCCAAATATTTGCGGTGTGATTCATTCTCTGTGCAGACTAGTCATTTTCCCCATGGACAGAGCTTCTCGTGTTTTTGCGAGCCATCTGTCCAGTGTGGGGGAGTTGAATTGTCTCCATTCAGCAAGTCCGTGCAGCTAATTAGAAATACCCTTTTGAAAAACTTTGATTATGGAATGGTTTTGTCTGGGCTAAGGATTTTTTTTCATCATTTTAGAGATCTAGCCTTGCTCACCACAAATAAGGGGAAAGAAAGTTGGTCACATTGTAAATAAGAAGTGTACCAAAACAACACTATAGTCACAATGCAATCACAGTGTAATCACGCTGTGGTTTTGCTTTTCAGTATGTAATTACCACTAATTCCTATAACTGGACTGTTAACTGCGTGACTTATTTACTAGTTTTATGCCTTTTGGTAGTGTTCTTACTGCGTATATTAACTGTATTGTATTTACCCTGGAATTTCTTAGTCGTGCAGTGAGCTTTCTGGTTATATAATTAGTGTTAATTACAGGTATCAAACAACTGAAGCAATGTAGTTGCAGTTTCTACTCCGTTGGTCTGGGGCTGGGGTTAGGGCTGGTGCTGAAAGGTGGCCCTGAGCTAGATTTAGGCTAAACAACAGTTTATCCTCCAAGGGAGAAGCCCTTCGCTGATGCTGAAGGGCTGGGTCATTTCCTGCACTCTGCTCCCCATGTTTGTCTTCCTGGTTCACCTCTTCTGTCTCCACTTTCTCCCTCACTTACCAAGTTGTGCTGCTAATTTGCTGTGAGATCCCTGATTAACAGCTCCCCCCAGTGGGCCACGTTGGAACTGTCCCTCCCAATTTCACTGTCCCCTGGAAGTAAATGCTTAACATTGTTTTGAACATGCTTCTGGGATATGAATATTGTTATATACCACCCTGGTACTCTGTGTGTGTGTGTGTGTGTATTCCACAGTCCAGTTGCGCTCCCACAGTCCAAGATTTGCATCTAGAAAGTTCAAGTAAGCAGTAACGTTTGACCTTGAGGACCAATTTCCTGGGCCCCAGGAATTCGGGTTGACAACTTATGGAAGATATGAGTGTTGCTCCTGCGTCTCATGCAAACCCAAAAGGAGCTGTAGCCAAGTTCCTCACCCAACACTCAGGAACGAGCAAAGATTCCCTGTTCAGCACGAAGGAACTCAAACAAAGAACTGAATGACTTGCCATCATCTCTTAAAGGCAGACTTTGGTGAGGAGGCAACTGAGCACAGAGGTCTGCTAACCACTGCCAGACGCCATGTATGAGGAGCATGCCCCAGTCCCAAATTCCATCCACAGCATGGCACTGTCTGGCCTGTGTTCACTGGTGGAATGGGCTACGTTACTTCCAATTTACGGCTGTCTCGTGCAGCCTGTTACCAATGCATCTTCACAGTCAGTGTGAGTGATTGCTACAGTCTGCTTCGCTTACTCTGTATCAGGCTAAGACCAAGAACCTGCCCATGCTTTAGGAAGACGAGATCCTCAGCTGGTGTAAATCAACACGTGTCCTGGATAATACATTTCTCCATGAGAAAGGCACCTGCTAAGATCGTTCTTTGTTCACGATCCGAGAGGCACTGAAACACATGAAAAATGAAGCTCCACTACTTGGTATTTTGACAGCAATAGGCCCGTCTTTTATTATTATTTATTTAAGATAGCACCCACCGTGTTCAAGATTCTTCCCAAACAGCGAAGGTAGCTAGTCGCTGGTCATAGATACATAGATTCTAAAGCCAGAAGAGATTATTGTGATCATCTTATCTGATCTCCTATATAACACAGGCCACAGAGCTTCCCTGAATTCCTATTTGACCTGGAGCATCGTGTTCAGAAAAAAAAATCCAATCTTGATTTTAAAATTGCCAGTGATGGAGAATCCCCCACGACGCTTGTTCTAGTGGTTAATTTCCCTCATTGTTAAAAATGGGCTCCATGTTTCTAGTCTGAATTTGTCTAGCTCTAAGGAGCTTAAGTCTAGATCCTAGATAAGTCCTTAACCGCCATTGATTTCAATGGGAGTTAAACGCCTAAATACCTTTGAGGATCCGGGCCTCGCTGTCTAACCACAGACATGTTCAGAGAGGCACGGGGAACAGGAAGTGGGTACAAGAACAATAACGTCTCATCGCGTTTGGATCTGTGTAACTAATGATGGTGGAGTTCTCGCTCTTCTTGTCATGTATTGAACTATGACTGTCCAGACCTGAATATTTACCTGTGACGACATTCCCGCTGATCGAAAAAATAGTCCCCGATGAGACTAAAACGAGCGAATGCTGTTGGCTAAAAACGGTAGAAAGAGACTTCGATTCATCAACGGTCTGTCGGATGCGCATGCTCGCTCAGGCTGGGAGTTGAGAGAGCACAATGATGATCAGCACACAGCTCGGGAATTTTCAGAGCTGGACACAGGCAATTTACACTAGCTTCTTCCTGACAAAAGACGGGGGGTATGAAAAAAATCTAGTGACTTCTGTTCAAGCAACAACTGTGTAAAATATTGTTCAGGAGAGCTATAAAGGTTAGTTCAATCGAGAAATAATGCCGGCGGCTTTTGGGTTTATATCCCTTTGGGAAATCATTTCATATGCTGTTGAAGGGAAGGAGAGTGGTCTAGCGATAGGGGAAGGGGATAGGACTCCTCGATTCTATTCCCTGTTCTGCCATTGATATTTCGGGTAGCCTTTGGCAAGACCCTTAATTTTCTCTGCGCATCAGCTCTGTCACGTTGTACAGTGGCGATAATGTTAATTTCCTACTCCACAAAGCTGGTTGTGAAGCACGAAGGCCGAATATAAGAGACTTTCCATTGACTTTAATGGGCTTTGGAATCAGCCCTAATTGTGACTGAGGTTTGTAAAATGCTTTGAAGTAATACAGTACCTATGTTCTATGTGTTTAGCATTAACCGTATAGCTTTATATCACATGGGGGCAGCATTTCACCAATATCTGCCTCTTAGTAATAAGACAACATTTATATCCCCGTTTCATGTTCACAGCGTTTTCCAAGCCGTTCACAGAACAGCCATGTGAGGTAGTAATTAGAATTACAATTCTCTTTCTTTTAGGTGGGCAAATTGAGGGACACGGATGGATGAGCTTTTCCAAGGGAACTACTATAGAAGTTGCCAGACTAGATAAGACTCCTGGTCCATCCAGTACACTTTCTCTGACAGTGGCCAGCACACAATGCTTCAGAGGTATGTGCAAAAACTCCACAGGAGGTAGTTATGGGATAGTCTGGCCACAGGGAAAGTTTCTTCCTGACCCCACGTTTATTAGAGGTTGGTTTATGCCCTGAACCATGACAATTTATATCCCTTCCAAAACTCTTGGGCATTATAACAACTCTGGATGCCTGGGCTAGGACTGTGGATCTCAGTACCATAGTGAAACCACTGGACCATGCTTTTCCTTTTCTTTAGCATGTACAAATTCCATTTAAACTCCAGGATTGCCAAGGAAATCTCACCATCCATGATTTTGGACGTGAGATCCTGTCCCCGCCCTATTAAACATACCATTTCTGCTCCCGTATGCCATCGGGTGCTAAGAAGGAAGGAAGCTGGTGAATAATTGACCGAACAAACTAAGTTTTAGCTTGGAGCGGGCCGGGTTGCATTTGCATAACTGTAAAGTCAGATTCATTATTCAGGAGCATAGACCATCATGACCCCACCCCTCTTTCCAGCCCAGCCATTCGCAAACACTGGCTCCTGGACTCCCAAGAGTAAACATCTTTCTTGCTGCTTTAAGCAAGTTCTCTGTACAGGGAGCCCAGCAGAGTGACGGTGTGGGCCTTGAAAGGCATAACATTAACCACAGCACATCAAATCAGGTTTGTGGTTTAGGAGGCGGGAAATAACAAAGAATTAAGCAAATTATGTTAAGGAAAAATCTTCCGCATCTCGTGTTAGGCAAGTATTAATGCGTCGGCCTCAAGCCAAGCTCCTGTCTTCTTGCGTCAGCTAAGCTGGGTGAGGATAGGTCAGTATGTGGATGGGAGAAAATTCGAGTGAGAATTAAGGTGATACAGGAAGTGATATGGGTGGCACTCTTCTGTCTGCAAGCTAGCAACCAGCCAGCGGCACGGTGCTTCTGCAGGTCTCGCCTCACAGACGAGATGTAAAAGTAAGGTTCTGTCCGCTTGTGACCATTTAAAGATCCATGGATCTCGCTTTGCCAGAGTAGGGACAGCTCTCAAAGTTGAAGAGGTCTGCAGAGACCTGCCTGGGTGCATGGGCCCCTATTCAGCAAAGCATTTAAGCATGTGCTTAAGTCCATCCCTGTTCAGCCAAGCACTTAGGCCCAGATCCTCAAAGGTGTTGTAACACTGGGCGAATCAGAGATTTCTTGGAACACCGCACGTACCAGCTCCAGCACACACACGCACGCACGCAGGAATGAGTTCCCCACTAACACCCCCAATACAACAACGTAATAACACACAAGACAACATTTTAACCCTAAGATAGATACAGCACCACCTGTTGGAGGTGCTCTGTGCAGTGATCATTACAATATTTAGGCTCCTAATTTCTCTTGAAATCACAGGAAGTTAGGAGCTTTAAATACCTTTGTGGACCTGGGCCTTAAACCCTTACTTAGTTTTACGTATGTGCTTAAATGCTTTGCCGAATAAGATGAGATTGCTGAATTGGGCCTATGGTGCTGGCTTCTCCACCTTGTTTCCAGCTGCTAAATTGTGTTCAAAGAAGCTAAAAATACATTAAATACTCTCCTGGTGTTTCCTTCCCAGGTAAAACTGCAGTAATTGTTTATCAGGGATATTACATGATCACAAATATGAGAAAAAGTAGATCTACAGGACAGCTTTTCCATTAAGATACAGTTCATACGATGAAAAAGCTTGAGCCCCTGTGTCTGTTTGTGGCATGAGCATTTAATAGTACTGGGATGGTCTGATAATAAGTTACAGCAACAAGCACCGCCAATCAAATTGTTGCTTTGCTCTCTGTGTGAGATACTGCCTCTCTCTCTTTTTTATCTCTGGTCAGCACAAATGACAGTAGGATAAGTAATTAAGCGTCTCAAAGATGTCAGAGGCTCCGCACTTAATATGCGGCAGGCACACAAAAAACCCCTGAGCCAGAGAGAGAGAGAGAGCCAGCAGGGCTGCAACAGGATGCTAATTGCAGTGGACCTTTACCTGTAGTTACTGTGAAGTTCGGAGCCCAAGGTATACGTGATTTCCCCGTGTTTCTTTGCTGCATTCACATCTCCTTGTAGTTCCTTTTCACTGTCTCTGTTTGAGTGTTCCTGCTTTTCATGGTGATTCTCAGATGTTAAAAACATCGGCTCTGTTGACGTCAATAGGAGTTCTGTCGTTGACTTCAGAGGGACCAGGCTTTCACCCTTCTTTTCCATACTATTATCGGGATTGGTTTTGAGTAGGTAGGACATCAGAATTAACATATCTGCACCCTGAGTGTTAGTTTTCACATGGTCCTATCTATAGCCCACTAAAAAGTAGGTAAGCAAAGAGAAGAATGTGCTGTTTATCACTGCAAATGAAATATGGGGATGGCTCTATTAAACACCCAATCAATAGTTTTAAATATGCAAGCACAAAAGAAACTCTGCCTTCGTTCTCTCGTAATCCAGTCCTTTGAGTTGCCAAACACACTCAACTCCCAATGGCTCCATAATTTAGTATATTCTGGGCACGCTCTGCATGGTCCAAGACTCAGGATAAGGAAAGTAGGATGGTGTAATGGTTAAGGCTCAGTACTGGAAGGCAGGTGGCTTGTTTTTTTATTTTTTCTGACTCTGCCACATACTCTCTGACCGTGGGCGAATTACTTAACCTTCCTGTGCCTCAGCCTATATACGTGGGGATGTTTGGGGATCATGTATGTTGGTGAGGCACTCAGATACCATGCTGATGGGGAGCCATAAAAGTTGTCAGAGACTCATACCGCTCCTCCCAGCAATTATTTTGATCACGGGAAATATGGTCTGAAGAGACGTATGTTCATTTTGTCCTGTACAGGAACCTACAAAAAAGCACCTTTCCCTTCCGACTGCAGCAAAATAATTCCAACAACTAGTTCTTCCTCTGTAAAGTGAGTCAGAAACTTCTAGTGTATTTTAGTTAGATTTATGTCCTATTGCTGGCCCCTGCAGTCAGATCACATTTTCCTCTTTGGCGCTTGTGGTATGCAAGTGCCATCTAGAGGTGAACTGTAGGAAAGAAAATACGGTTAAAAGTTTTATCAAGAAAGACTTTATTAAAACAAGCGGTGGGGGAAGGTCATTCTAAACTTCTGTTTTCTGAAACAACAGTATTCCTGGTAGTTTCAATGATAGGTGCTGCAGTCCTAGAGACCCAAAGGCAGAGCCTGAATTCGAGATGCAGCTGAACAAAATGCATCAGAGACAAACCTCTTACGGATAACTATGGTCATTGGTGCCCCGCAGTAGAAATGGGCAAGAAGTTTTGTTAGAACCGTTTTGCTGATGACAAATGGTCTTTTTTTTTCCCTGAAATATTTTTTAATGTTTTGCTTTTTCAATCACAAAACTGAAAACGGTTTCAACAGACTTTTTTGGTTCTGTTTTCAGTGAGTGGGTGGTCGGTTGGTTGTTTTTCACTTTCTCTCTCTTTCATCCCCTCCTCTTCTTTATTTATTTATTTATTTTTGTTTTTGGTGGCAAAAAAAATGAGAGAAAGAAGGGAACAACCCAAACCTGGATATGAAAAGCCAAAACAAACTTCCTTTCATTTGTTTATCCTCCAAAAATGTTGGGCGTATTTTTTTCAAAACATTTTTTAGAAAACAAATATTTTTTTTATATTTTGTGTGTGTGAAAGATGCCAGATTTGGACCTCCAACCTATCGTCCTGCAGATGCAAACAATCAAATTTAGCCTTTCCCGATGACTTGATGGAATTTTTTGTCAACTTGTTATTAGGAGTAGTTTGCTAGGAAAATACTGTGGTAGAAACACAGGGTCAAAAAATCGACTACTATCCCGTTGCTAGGGAAAGAGATTACAAAGATAAGTGGCAGCCTGAGACAATGCTCTCGTCAAGGTACAATTCACCCTGGTGCACAGAGACAGCATAAGAGCCTGTGCATCACTTAAGCCCTAGTTAGAGGCATTAAATGGGACTTCAGTGGTATTTAGCTCTTCTGGTGACCCTCTGTGCAGGGGTAAATTGCACCCTTAAGTGAGTACAATAAACTTCTGCTAGCAAATCCACTGTAGTTAATGGGGCAACTGCTAGAGAGAGATGCTCCTTAACTTGAATCCGTGTCAGACACCAGCTGCTAAGTATTTGCACTCTGTTTTAATATGTGTTGCTCCCTCAGTGAAGACAATTTGTCTGCTTTCTTGGTATGTAGGCAATTGAGAAACAAACACAGAACTTGAGGCCCAGTTCCAATCTCAGTTCTGCAGGTGGTAAGAACAGGAGGACTTGTGGCACCTTAGAGACTAACAGATTTATTTGAGCATAAGCTTTCGTGGGCTAAAACCCACTTCATCGGATACATGCAGGGGAAATACAGTAGGAAGATATATACAGGTGTAACTCTCGAGTCCTTTCACTCCATTGATTTCAGTGGATTTACCTTGGTACAACTGAGATCAGAATCTGCCTCTTGCCATCCAAAGAATTAGGTCAGCCAATCACTGTTTATCCACCTTCAAGTTTCATACAACTGACCAAATTCTCTGCTGGCACGACTCCATTGATTTCAGAAGAATTTGGTCTAACATCTGGCATCAGTTTTCTAGTGCATCCATTTAAATATAGCAGAAAAGTAATGCTTACTTTTGCAGGCACATCCCATTAACAGTAAGATCCTGTACACTGGCCATTAGCAGAGATGTCGGTGACAAGCCTGTGAGCTGAGTGTCAGGTATGAAAATGCAAAGCCTCCAGCGCTATCCCAGGCTGATAACAGAGGCAGTGGGTTCCAGTGGCTGATAGTCAGACCTGAGTTCCACAGCCATGTCTGCAAAACCAATGGGAATGCTCCCGGGATTAAAGTTAGGCATGTGTGTAAGTGCCTTGCTGAATCATGGCCAAGGTGAACTTGACCTGTGGGAATGGTACGAATGCTTGCGAGAGCAGTAAAGTTTCCCCAAGCGCTGGTCCAATGTCAGAATGCAGAAAGGGAAGATTTCAATCCTTGCCTGTTCCACGTAGAACTTCACTGCAGGGTAACTTCTGATAGCTCCCGGCCTTCATTTTTCTCCTGTTAGGGCCCAATCCCACTGCTGCTGCGTAAAGGGAAAAGGTCCCAATGACCTTACTGGGAGTCCCTGAGATTCTGGGGGCATCGTAGTTAGAAAAGGGGCCAAGACAAAACCCCAGACCCAAATGCCCCCAACCTTTGAGCGCGTTCAGACTGCAAGCCACAGTCTGGACTCTGCTATTTAGGCCCATCTCTCATACTGTGTCGGGGAAGTTCCCTGGCCTGTGTTATCCAGGAGGTCAGACAAGATGATCACAGTGGTTCCGTCTGGCCTTGGAATCTATGAATCTGTAATAAGCGATTCTACGCAGCAACAAATTGTGTGTTTCCATGTGGGAGACAATCAATAGAGAAGGAGATAAACTCTAGCAAACCTGAGCGCTTTATTTCTTAGTAGCATATCAGAGGTGATAAATAGGTGATATAACAGCAACATTACATCTAAACACAATGGGACAGATTACTAGCAGCATAAGTGAGCATCAAAGGCAAAGATTTGTGCCCACTTTATGCCGCTAGTGCATTTGACCTGATATTTCCTCAAGGTTTTCATTTGCCATTTACTCTTTAATTAAATATAAAGCATCAACCTTCAGCCTTGCTTCCTCTCACACAAACCAAAATGACCATTATTTACCCATTCTTAGAGACGAATCTTTTGATAGACTCATTACACCTATGTCACATTCGCTCTGGGTCGTTAATCACGAAATTTTCTTATGGAGGTTAATTATCTGCTCTGTTCCCTATGAGATCCTGCAGCTACATGAGCTCTTTTACTTTCACGTTGCGACACCGGCACCCAAGCTCAGCCCCAAGGAGTCTGCGCAAGCTGGGACTCAGGTGGCTAGCCCAAGCCACCCCCCGGTGCCTGAACATCCGCACTGTTATTGTTAGTGGGCTAGTTCGCACGGAGCGACCCAAGTTGGGCGGGATGTACCCCTCTGCAGTGTAGAGGTACCCTTTGAGCCTCAGAATTCCTTGCGAAAGAATGATCCCGGTTTAAAGAGATTACCACATAGGTACGGAGACCCAAACTGATTCAAATCTATTCTGTACGTGTCTGGTTTAAGGATCATCAATAACCAGGCTTTCGTCAGGGCAGCAGAAGCTTCCTAACAGTGGGGGGGTCACCGGTGCCTGAATCATGGCCCCACCCCCGCGCTGCCCCTTCCCCCGAGCCTCTGCCCAGCGCTACTTCTTTCTCCTGAGCCCCTGCCCCAGTGCTGCCCTTCCCCCGCAAGATCCCCCTCCCCCCCCCCCCCCCCCCGTTGCTCATTCTTACGGACGGTAAAAAGTGGGAGAGCATAACCCTCCCACTTTCAAAAGTGTGGGGGGCCATGGCTTCTGCCCCCCTCCCCACCCACCCGCCCATTCCGGTGCCCCTGGGCCCTTGTATTCCTGCCCATTTGTGTTCATACACTTTTATAGTGACTCCAATCATCTGTACATAGGCCTTATATCTGCTTCTTTGAAATCAGGTATTCAGCTTCAGATGAAAAACACATCCTGTGGCATTCTTTCTCCACTGTCTGGTTGTGGTTTAGATGTTGGAGCTAGACCCACTCTCTCTGTCATCATTTCCATGTGTACCTCTGCAGAGTGGCACTAAATGTTGCGGTCAGTCGAGCTACATTGATTTACACCAGCTGACCCTTAGAGGTTTGATTTGGTTTGACTGGTTCCGTGCTTACCTGAAGCTTCGAATTATCCCATCCTCTCAGTCAGCGAACTTGGGTCGAACAACTACTGGAAACAAGTTTTCTCATGAAACATCTGGCGCTTCAAGTCAGTCCTTATATACCACACAAACAGCCCCTCTTGTATCTATCTACTTACTTGACGGTTTTGCCCGCCACTACCACTGTACCTGAATGCCTTCCAGGTTAATTAGATTGGCATAGCCAGGTCCATAGTGGTCTTCCTGGAGTGTTCTCTTCCTCTCCCTGCCATGGAAATGCAGAGGCAACTGTGCAAATGGACATTTGAGGGATAATATTAGCTATTTTAGTGTCTTCAGAAAAATTGGGTTCTGGGGAGTTGGCGCTAGCCAGAAGACAAATGTTTTGCGTGTGTGTGTGTGTGTGTGTGAGAGAGAGAGAGAGAGACACACTTTCCATACTGGTTTTCCCAACGTTGTTCCTAAGCCTCTCTATTATTATTTGTTTGTGTGGTAGCCGTGTTAGTCTGTATCAGCAAAAACAACGAGGAGTCCTTGTGGCACCTTAGAGACGAACAAATTTATTTGGGCACAAGCTTTTGTGGGCTAAAACCCACTTCATCAGATGCACAGAGTGGGAAAAAAACAGTAGGCAGGTGTGTCACACACACAACATGAAAAGATGGGAGTTGCCTTACCAAGTGGGGGGGTTGGTGCTAACGAGATAATTCAATTAAAGTGGAAGCGGGTTATTCTCAACAGTAGAATACCAAAGGAGGAAAAATCACTTTTGTAGCGGTAATGAGGCCAATGTAAACAGGGTGGCCCATTTCAAACAATTGACAAGAAGGTGTGAGTAACAATAGGGGGAAATTAGTTTTTGTAATGACCCATCCGCTCCCAGTCTTTATTCAGGCCTAATGTGAATGTGTTTATTCATATACACCATCACTGGCCATGTTGTTTTAAAGGCAAATAATTTTCTGCACCAACATTCAGGCCCCAATATAATCTAGGAGGGAAAAAAAAAGATAAGTAAAGGTCTAACAGTTTGTTCCAATGCCCACTGATATCAATGAGAACCCTTCCATAGACTTCAATGTATAGGATTTGGCTTGCGAATGGGTGCAGGGATATTAATGTCAGAAATAAACCAGAATACAGATCCAGATTTTCATCCAAAACTATCGAAACACTGACGGTGAAATCCTGGCCCCCTCTGAAGTCAGTTGCAAAACTCCCACTGATGTGTACGAGGCCAGGATTTCATCTCCAGACTTAGCAGACTTGAAAGCACGTGGTTAAGCAAATATCTTCCCATTACTATGCCTGCTAATGGCTTAATTAACTTTGAAAATCCTAAAAGTAGCTTCCCAGAGGGGCCTAAGGTACATTGCTGTCTCTGGAGAATCAGGATTTGAGGGGAAATGAAAAAGCTTTGCATCCTTCTTAGCTTTAAGGCATCTGACAGTCAAGTGAAGTTTCCCACTCCATACAGCTCACGAAAGCTTACGCTCAAATAAATGTGTTAGTCTCTAAGGTGCCACAAGTACTCCTGGTCTTTTTGCGGATACAGACTAACACGGCTGCTACTCTGAAACCATTCTGGTCAAGGCTCCTGCTGATCTCGGTTAAAAGATCTCACACCCCAGCAGAATTTCCTGTTGACAAGCTTTGTTAGCTGTAAGAACCAAAGCTGGGAGCCCTTAGAGAGGGTCTGCCTGTGGCAGGTGCTGGGTATTTGAAATTTTGCTTTAGATGAATCAAGGCTGTAATAACTGATACTATGTCTGAAGGCAATGGGATTAGAGCCATTGGTGGCCCGGACAGCAAAGTATCTGAAATGAGATATCTGTTAAATACGGCATGTGAATTTTGCAAATGCTAATGTGATTAGTTGAGTAGTCTCATACCGCAGTTCCCCAGAATGGGGTCTAACATTCCCCAGCTCCCTGGAACCACCAGTTCACATCCCTTCGTGCTTCTGAGGCCGATGAGTTGAGGTGACGTTTCCTGTGAGTCTTTCAGAGGAGACCTCAAAAGTCTGATTTTCATAGGTGGTTAGTGGCCAGGACTCCCACTGAAGTTTAATGGACCCCACCTCAGTGGAGTTACGTTGGTTTCATGCCGGTGCAATGGAGTGGAGAATCAGTCCCAATGATTTCAGCGGGCATTGCAGGGGCTTGGCACCTTTGCAAAGCATGTCATAAGTCCTGTCTTCTCTACATGAACGTTCAATATTCTACGACACAGTGTAGGGCTTTGCTCTCGTGCTGTTATTGTTGTACCAATAAATTAAAAACCAGCAGGATCTTATTAAAGGGAAAAAGGCAAAATACCACATTTATTGTGAATACAGAAAGAATCATAGTAAGCAGTTAGTTACAGCTATAACATTCCATTCAATCTCATATTTATTCACACATTCATTCATATACACACACACACACAGGTTCTGCAAGGTTGTTATCATAGTAAGCAGTTAGTTATAGCTATAACATTCCATTCAATCTCATATTTATTCACACACACACACACACACACACACACACACACACACACACACACACACACACACACACACACACACACACACAGGTTCTGCAAGGTTGTTATCATAGTTACCAGCCTTAGAGTTGCTCATGCCAAGGCACTGGCCAGGTGGCCTGGACATGAGGAGGGAGCAGGGCCTTGTCAGATGCTCATCTGGTGCTCCTGGAAGTTGCTTTGCAGAATCAGACCCCAAAGTTCTCACTTTTTAGAGTCTATTTTTATAGGAATTTCTTCCTATGCCAGTCTATGGGAATTGCTTCATCATGCTGTTGCTGAATCAATCAGCAGATAGCACATTCCTGACGGCTCCGTGCTGCTAGATGTTATCTTGTTCTTTGGTTCTCCCATTCTTGAGGCTGTTGGGTGGATTCCAGTCTGCCCTCCGGGGGTCCTCTGGTTATTTCCACTTGACGCCTTCTTCAGCCGATGGACACTGGATTCTTAGGCTGGCACCTCCCTGATCATTCAGTTATTATCCACACCAAGCATCCATCCGCATACATCCTCTATCTCTATTTTAATCACAATTGTTCATACAACAAAAGGGCGGGGAGTCTCTGGGTGCTGTTTCTGTTGTTAGAGTATTGCTTTGAGTCTCTCTCTGTGTGAATTGCTTTGAGAACAGACTCTGTCTTAGAACGTACTAACACAATTAGCAGCTTGCAAGTTTCACACGCAGAGGGAGAGAAACAGTACCAAAAACCAAGAGACCTCTTAATTAGTAATACCCTGGAATTTAAACTATGGGGAATCAAACTCATTTGTGATTTTAATACAGAACTTCTTTAATATGATCCAACATTATATCAATGCAAACAGGCTATGCTAATGCAACTTTAAGGCAGCGTCTATTATATTAACCAAAAGTCAAGAAATGTACAAGCTCAGAGTCTATCCACAGTGTTGAGTCAATTGCCTGTCCTCCCTGTTTTATAGCCTACAGTTTACAATACACACGGTAATATATTAAGCAACACCATTTAGCCAGAAAAAATAAACAATATGAAATATGACTCTACATATGTGCAGCAACAGCGTTAAATTACATGAAGGATCATTATTCTTCTAGCCACATGAGCAGCCAGTGACATTTTCTACAGAATCATCGAAACAGACCAAGCCTAGGGCCAAATCTCTTACAGGGAACCGGCTGCTTGAGGTTCCTTCCCTGCACCAGGTGTCGCCGGCTGGCTCATTTAGCAAGCCTGCTCCAGACTTCAGGTATCCTGCAGGCAGCTCCCTCACTCCCGCTTGCTCCCTCGCAACTATATAGACAAAAGAAATATTATCATCCCCGTTTCACAGAGGGGAATGGAAGCAAAGAGAGATTGAAATCAATGGGAGTTCGGCGATTAACTGCCTTTTGAGGATCTGGGCCTAAGTCACTCATCCGTGGTCTGCCCGTGGCGGAGCACAGAAGGGATTCCTGACCACTGGGTTAACCACCAGGCCATTGGAGAATCAAGCCTAGCACATCTTTGGGAATCCTGATAAGCCTGGTGCTGCTTTAGGGGGAGCTTTTTAAAAAGGCATAATGAGCAGTCAGGTTCCCAATTCACATTAAAAGTTAATGGGAGTCGGGCTTTTAATTTTGCAAAGGCACAGAGGAGAGTTAAGTTTTCAGTCTCATGACCCAAATATCACTGTTTCTTTTCTCACTCCACAGAGTGCAAAACCCCCCTGACTGGTCCCATACATATTTTATGAATTGAGCCTAAATGTCCCATCATCATGAGTTCTTGGGACTCTCATGGCAGAGGGACTGATCATTAGCGAATTCATTTGGCATTCTAGTGGATGTCAAGTGCAGTTCCGTAGGTATTTCATTGTATTTTGATGATAATTGATGGACACTTAAACTCCTCATAACTCTGCGGTGCTTCGGAACAGGAGAAATTAGAAAGATGAATTTCCGGGAGATGAACCCATTGAGGAGATACGTGACTGCCAATTCATTACCGTCAAATGAGCTGATAGCCGTGACACTTGCACAAGTATAATGATAGCTGAGAGCAGTTATACGTGACAGAAAAGTAGGCAGACGCTGGCTCTCTCGGGAGAAAGAGCCACAAAACTTATGTCTTAGGTCTGCAGCTAGGATTTCAGACAATGATTGTGTCAGGCAAAGTGCTCCAGTCTGTCTAGCCTAACTGTGGTAGAATTGTTTTAGCTCTTGGATCGCAGTAGATCAATACCGTATAGATGTCTGGAATTCAAGTTCAGTTTAACTATGTACCTAAAAGCCTGGAGATTCTTATCGAAAGCCAATTAGGACTATCCAAGACACCTGTATCTGTAAAACCAGGCAGAAAACTTCTCCAGAGCAGACTTTCACATCCAATTTTCAGTACTTCCTGCTTTCAGCCAGGCTACAGAAACTTAACATCTGACTTTCCACATAGTGTTTTGGCTCTTCCAGGCCCAGATGAAATCAGAAACTGAGGATGTATGCAGAACAATGGGAAATAATGTGGACACGGAGAGAAACTGGTAACCAGACATTCTGCAACCACCGAAAAGGTTTCAATCAGGTTCAAACCGGGAAAGCCTTGACCAGAGCTGGGAAATTGGGATTTTTATTTCCTTAAATTGCTTTGTCCATCTCTACCCTCCCATGCTTCTTAGTCATGGCCTAATTTTGACGTCTTCATTTCTTGGAGATGTTATTTGGTGAAAATGTGTAGAGGAAGATTACGTGCGAATATGGTTCCAATCCATGTATAATGGCGTCCAATCCCATGTGGTACTGAGTACCGCCTGCCAGATACCTGACACCCCCACTCCTGATGATTTCGGCAGGAGATCAAAATGCTTGGTACTTTCTAGTGCTGGGCCCTAAATAAGAAGATATGGCTACAAACCTTGATCTTAGCTCTGATTTTCCCTTAGTTGTATTTGAATTCCATGGGAGATGGGGTTTCTCTGCACCTCATAGAATCAGGCCTTCAATTTTTGTGGGCTTGAACTTGCTGTGTTTATACAGATGTATAAATTAGGAATAATGTCCCTAAAATCAGAGGAGTCATATACGTGTAAAACAGATAGGAATGAGATCAAGAGTCAGGCACGGTACATTCTTTCCATGAGGGATTTTACCGACCATAGATAAAGTTAAAAATAACTAGGGATGGGTAGAAGCTGCAAAATTCAGCTCTAGATCTGGACTTCCAGGGTGTTACAATCAGGGCATTTGATTCACACAGATCTCTGCAGGTGACCTTACAATCCAAGCCCTGGCTCTCAGGTCAGAGAATCTCAGAAGAAAACGGTGGTGGGTGTCACTTTTTTTTGAACCGCCAAAATTCCCCATGATATTTTGCTCTCACGCTTTTTGCTGTCCGTTTCAGAAGTATCACTGCGATACTCATGTTCATCATTTCAGAAGAACAGTCACTGTAAATTTTCAGGCTAACACATTGGTTCCCATAAAAACCTTGTGCCTAATTAGTTTCAGCCATTTCAATAACAGCTGATGGCCTGGCACTAATTACAGCTGTTCATGCAAGATTATAAAATCGCAATAATGAAATGAAGAAATCTTAGCTTAGTTCTCGGTACATGTTTCTGACTTCCCTGCACGTTACCGCACAGGCTTCTTTCATTTTCGGCCCCAAACAAGAATGCCACAAAATCAAAATCCAACATGTCGTCGTCATTTTTCTTGCCCAGTTGGCTTTGTGGGGTTTTAGATTTCACCTCTGACCAATTTATCCAGCTTTTTTTTTATTTTGTCCCCTGCTCCATCTCCAAATTAGATCCATCCTTTCTTCGCCGGGAACTTGCTTTCCCGTCATGTTGACCCAATATCACAACACAAACCAATATTTTTTCTTCAATTACCTCTTCAGTTAGGTGTCTGCGTTTAACCGTCTTCCAGCACAATGGGGACCTGATCCTGATGGGCGATTCTAGGTAAAAGGAAGAGTCTAGGGGACTCTACTGTAATATAATTAATGTTACCTTCTGGAGGAAGAAAGAAATTAAAATTCCCGTTGTGGACACAGTTTTCAAACTAGGACTCCAGACACCTGGGTTCTATACTCACCTCTGCAACTCACCATCTGTGTGAGCTTGGGGAAGGCATTTAGGCCCAGATTCTCAAAGGTATTTAGGCACCTAAGCCCATAGGGAGAAGGAAAAAAAATTAAGTACCTTTTTAGGATCTGGGTCTCAGTTTCCCTTCCTACCTTTTGTCCATCACGTCTATTTAAACAGAAGTTTTTTAGGGCAGGGACTACCTTTTACTGTTGTATAGCGCCTGACACAATGGGGTTCTGATCTCCAGTGGGGCTGGTAGGCGCTACTGGAGTATAAAAGATGAAGTCACCCTCCTGAGATTTTGATTAAAACTGGTTTCACGTTGACTAAATGTTCTGATTGCTGTTCTTGGTGGCTTACGTATGGTCTATTGCAGTGGTGTTCAACCTGTGGTCTGCAGGCCCTGGGGGTCTGCCGACTCTGTCTGATATTTCCAAAGGGGTCCACACCTCCATTAAAAATATTTAGGGGGTTGCGAATAAAAATGGTTGAAAATTACTGGTCTGGTGATTAAAGTTCAGGACTGGGAGTCAGCAGATCTTTGTTCCCAGATCAGCCTCAGTGTGTGACGTTGGGCAAGTCACGATATAAACTCTTGGTCCCAGATACTCAAAGGTGCATACCTCCCATTGATTTCTATAGGCATTACATGCCTAAATACCTGTGAGGATGTGGGTCTTGGTGCCTGAGTTTACCTGCGATTGAAGTGGGGGGAACCTTATCTACGACGGAGTTGTTGTGAAAATACATTTGTTAACATTTCTAACATTTTCTAAGATCCTTGGACGGAAGGTGCTAAATAAAGGCAAGCTCGAGTATAAAAATAGTTTAGTGCCAGTTTTGGTTTTAATGTGGCTTCAAGCAACTTTGTGTTTCTCGTATTCTAAGGCCAGTGCGTGACTCATCCAATCCCCGGAAGAAGGAGAGGAATCTCAGGGCTGCTCAAAATTACAACTAGCTCCAGGGAGTTAATGGGCAGCTGGGGACAGCTGGACCACAGCCACATTCATCCATGTCCTCTTTCCTCCAGCCATGCTCTCTACCCCAGGGACTGCAGAACTTCTCCACGGTACCGGCACTACCCAGGGACTCATTCTCTGTAGGCTGGGGGAATTTTCCTGTGGCAGAATCCCTCAGGTTCATGACCCCTTTGCATCACGGGAGCAGAAATGTCAAGAGAATAATTGGGCCAAGAAGAATACAGAATACAGGCATACAGTCTTAAAACCAGGAATTTACAGGCAGGGTCAGTAAATAACAACACAATGGATCAAAATATTCAGCAAGGTTCGCGCTTTGTATTTAGACGTCTTTAAGTAGCGTAATATGTGTTTTTCCCTTCTATTTATCTCCACTTCCCAATGAAATAATTACAGTTGTTATGCTTTCTGCTCACCTGCTTTCCTATTTCACATTTGGCATCTCTATTTCTAAGTAATAGCTGCCGAGAGGTTTCAATTAGCTTTTAATGAAATATTGCTTATTAATAAAACCCCAGGACAGTTAAACATATGACATTCAGTTCGGAAAAAGAAACAATGCATGCCGCTTTCAAATATGAATGATCTTTATTTTTAGATCAGCGTGCATGGCGCTTAATGAGACGTTTGTCTTTCAAACACAAAGGGATTATGGAGGATCAGGTCTCGTTGCAGCCATTTTAGTAAGGTTTGAGATCTAAAATACAGCAGGCAATACCGTCTACTTGACATCTGATTCTCCACTGTCCTGCACCTTGTACAGTCATAGACTCGTAGATATTAAGGTCAGAAGGGACCATTATGATCATCTAGTCTGACCTCCTGCACAATGCAGGCCACAGAATCTCACCCACCCACTCCTGCAAAAAACCTCTCACCTATGTCTGAGCTATTGAAGTCCTCAAATTGTGGTTTAAAGACTTCAAGGAGCAGAAAATCCTCCAGCAAGTGACCTGTGCCCCATGCTGCAGAGGAAAGAGAGAAAACCCCAGGGCCTCTTCCAATCTGCCCTGGAGGAAAATTCCTTCCCGACCCCAAATATGGCGATCAGCTGAACCCTGAGCAGGTGGGCAAGATTTACCAACCAGATACCCAGGAAAGAATTCTCTGTAGTAACTCAGATCCCACCCCATCTAACATCCCATCACAGGCCATTGGGGCTATCTACCATGAATAGTTAAAGATCAGTTAATTGCCGAAATTATGTTATCCCATCATACCATCTCCTCCATAAACTTATCGAGTTTAATCTTGAAGCCAGATAGGTCTTTTGCCCCCACTGCTTCCCTTGGAAGGCTGTTCCAAAACTTCACTCCTCTGATGGTTAGAAACCTTCGTCGAATTTCTAGTCTAAACTTCCCGATGGCCAGTTTATATCCATTTGTTCTTGTGTCCACATTGGTACTGAGCTTAAGTAATTCCTCTTCCTCTCTGGTATTTATCCCTCTGATATATTTATAGAGAGCAATCCTATCTCCCCTCAACCTTCTTTTAGCTAGGCTAAACAAGCCAAGCTCCTTGAGTCTCCTTTCATAAGACAGGTTTTCCATTCCTCGGATCATCCTAGTAGCCCTTCTCTGTACCTGTTCCAGTTTGAATTCATCCTTCTTAAACATGGAAGACCAGAACTGCACACAGTATTCCAGGTGAGGTCTCACCCGTGCCTTGTAGAATGGTACTAAAACCTCCTTATCTCTACTGGAAATACCTCTCCTGACGCATCCCAAGACCGCATTAGCTTTTTTCACGGCCATATCACATTGGCGGCTCATAGTCATCCTGTGGTCAACCAATGCTCCAAGGTCCTTCTCCTCCTTCGTTACTTCTAATTGATGCGTCCCCAGCTTGTAACTAAAATTCTTGTTATTAATCCCTAAACGCATGACCTTACACTTCTCACTATTAAATTTCATCCTATTACTATTACTCCAGTTTACAAGGTCATCCGGATTGTCCTGTATGATATCCCGGTCCTCCTCTAAATTGGCAATACCTCCCAGCTTTGTATCATCCGCAAACTTTATTAGCACACTCCCGCTTTTTGTGCCGAGGTCAGTAATAAAAAGATTAAATAAGATTGGTCCCAAAACCGATCCGTGAGGAACTCCACTGGTAACCTCCCTCCAGCCTGACAGTTCACCTTTCAGTAGGACCCGCTGTAGTCTCCCTGTTAACCAATTCCTTATCCACCTTTCAGTTTTCATATTGATCCCCATCTTTTCCAGTTTAACTCCCCATGTGGCCACCGTATCAAATGCCTTACTGAAATCTAGGTAAATTAGATCCACTGCATTTCCTTTTTCTAAGAAATGTGTTATATTCTCAAAGAAGGAGATCAGGTTGGTTTGGCACGATCTACCTTTTGTAAAACCATGTTGTATTTTGTGCCATTTATCATTGACCTCAATGTCCTTAACTACTTTCTCCTTCAACATTTTTTCCAAGACCTCGCATACTACAGTTGCCAAACTAACAGGCCTGTAGTTACCCGGATCACTTTTTTTCCCCTTTCTTAAAAATAGGAACTATGTTAGCAGTTCTCCAGTCAAACGGTACAACCCCTGAGTTTACAGATTCATTAAAAATTCTTGCGAACGGGCTTGCAATTTCATTAATTAATATTCCTTTAATATTCTTGGATGAAGATTATCTGGGCCCCCCTATTTAGTCCCATTCACATTTGTCATGCTACCATTATCCCTAAGATCCTCATTAAAGACTGTGGCAAAGTATTTGTTTAGATATTGGGTCATGCCTAGATTATCCTTAACCTCCACTCCACCCTCAGTGTTTAGCGGTCCCACTTCTTCTTTCTTTGTTTTCTTCTTCTTCATATGGCTGTAGAACCTTTTACTACTGCTTTTAATTCCCTTTGCAAGGTCCAACTCTACTTGACTTTTAGCCTCTCTCTCTTTATCCCTACATGTTCTGACCTCAATAAGGTAACTTTCCTTGCTGATCCCTCCCATCTTCCACTCCCTGTATGCTTTCTGTTTTTTCTTAATCACCTCTCCTGAGGTGCTTGCTCATCCAGCTTGGTCTACAACTCCCACCTATGAATTTTTCCCCTTTCTTGGGATGCAGGCTTCCGATAGCTTCTGCAGCTTTGACTTGAAGTAATCCCAGGCCTCCTCTGCCTTTAGATCCATAAGTTCTTCAGTCCAATCCACTTCCCTAACTAATTGCCTTAATTTTTGAAAGTCAGCCCTTTTGCAATCAAAAACCCTACTCGCAGATTTATTTTTGTTGATCCTTCCGTTCAGTTTGAACTGAATTAGCGCATGGTCGCTCGAACCAAGGTTGTCCCCTACAACCGTTTCTTCTGAGGTCCTCACTACTCACCAAAACCAAATCTAAAATGGCATCCCCTCTTGTCGGTTCAGCAACGACTTGATTAAGGAATCCATCAACTATCGCATCTAGGAAAATCTGAGCCCTATTATTATTATTACTAGCCTTGTCCTCCAGTCTATGTCTGGGAAGTTAAAGTCTCCCATGATCACGCAGTTTCCATGAGTATTTACTTCACGAAAAACAGTAAAGAGGGCTCTAGCCATATCCAAATTAGATCCTGGCAGTCTATAGCACACCCCAAGCACTATCCCAGGGGAGGCTCTAATAGTTTTCTTCCCCAATGTAATTTTTGCCCAGATGGACTTTCTTATCCGTTCCATCGCTTCTTATTTCTTTACATTCTACCTCATCATTGATATACATTGCTACTCCACCACCTTT
This sequence comes from Chelonia mydas, assembly GCF_015237465.2. Lineage (NCBI taxonomy): Eukaryota > Metazoa > Chordata > Testudines > Cheloniidae > Chelonia > Chelonia mydas. Next base: position 8,152,015 of record NC_057859.1, on the reverse strand, counting down.
ACCTTTATTTCTGTCTTTCCTGAACACCACATACCCTTCAATACCCGTAGTCCAGTCACGACTACTATTCCACCATGTTTCTGTTATCCCTATAATATCTGGTTTCACTTCCTGCACCAGTCGCTTTAGTTCCTCCATTTTGTTACCTAGGCTCCTCGCATTGGTGTACAGACATCTTAATTTTTGCTGTTTGGCCTCGCTCACATTCTGTACCCTATTAGGCACGGACATTCTACAGCCAGTATGACCTATTAGACTGCCCTTCCTCCTTATGTCCATTCTCCTACCCACGGCTGTATCTTTTCTTACTTGTTTTCTTCCCTCTCAATGCTAAAATCCGGCGTGGGGATTACCTGGACATCTCCCAACCAGCTCCCCCGAATTCCTAGTTTAAAGCTCTCTTAATCAGTTGTGCCGGCCTCCATCCTAGAAGTCTATTTCCTTCCCTACTCAGATGAAGTCCATCCCAAGAGAACTGTCCTCTGTCCATGTCCCAGTGGCCATACATCCCAAAGCCCTCCTTTTAGCACCACTACCTGAGCCATCTGTTGATAGTCATAATCTTGTCACACCTTTGTTGCCCTTCTCTAGCAACAGGCAGACTCCCACTGAAGACCACATGAGCCTCGATTTCCTTCAGCGTCTTCCCCAGTCACAACCACCCGTGCAACGTGAATGCAAAGGGGAGGTATAAAATTCTACTGTAACAGGGCGGTCTGCACTTCTAAGGGCAGGAAGGCCTGCTGCTAGCCAGCCCTGGTCAATCATCAGATCCGGCTGGGAAGGGGGCAAGTGATTCTAAAAACCAGCAAGTAGTTCGGTGGAGAGGGACTGTGGGAGGGAGATGGGCGCCGGCCTTCAGCTTTGAAGAGGGATTGAAAGGGTGTTGGGTGGAACACAGGTGCTAGAGATGGGAGGCCGAAGGGCTATTCTGCCCCCTCATTTTTTAAAAAACCTGAACCTGTCAGGGCTGGAAGCGCTCCACATCCTGAGCAGCGAGTCCGGCTCTGCGTCGTGCCCCACGCCAGGCCCTCACCTGCGTCTGATAAAACCGTGGAAGCTCCTTGTAGTGAGGACCATCAGGAAAGCAAAACAGAACTGTCCCCTAAGGGTGAGGGTAAGGAAAAGAGCGGGGTGAGGGAGGCAGAGGCTCGTGGGGGGCTCCCTTGAGGGCTGAGGCTCCTCGGGGGAGGGGGTTAGGTGTTCATGGACCAGGGAGTTCAAACTGCTGCAGCTAGGAGGGATTAAAGGGGGGGCGGGGAAGAGGAGGGTCAGGCAGGTGGGCGGTTGGGGCTGAGAAACATGGAACCAGCGCAATAGTAAGGGTTCCTTTCACTTGGCAACTCAGCATCTGGGACGTTGTTCCTCACCGTTCCCAGGGGGCCAGGAACTTACTTTCTAGCTCTGGATGGAGGTGTAAATGGATGCAGTTCCCAGGCCATTTCAGTGCCTCTCCCTTTACCTGCCCTCCTAACAGCAAAACTCCGGAAGAGAGTGAGCTTTTGTTTTGTACACCAGAGCAATATGCAAACCATAGCCAGAGTTCCTTCCTGTCTCACCTTCTAGCACCACTCCTCAAAGAGACCCTCTTTCTTTTTTTGTGTCCCTGAAATGGAGTTGAAACCCCATCTGATCTGGCTGATGTGGTGAGTCAGTAAAATGGCTCTGCGCCTTCATGCACCTGACCAAAATGACCAATGAGGAGACAAGATACTTTCAAAAGCTGGGAGGAGGGAGAAAAACAAAGGATCTGTGTCTGTCTGTGTGATGCTTTTGCCGGAGACAGAACAGGAATGGAGTCTTAGAATTTAGTAAGTAATCTAGCTTGGTATGTGTTAGATTATGATTTCTTTAAATGGCTGAGAAAATAGCTGTGCTGAATAGAATGAATATTCCTGTCTGTGTGTCTTTTTTGTAACTTAAGGTTTTGCCTAGAGGGATTCTCTATGTTTTGAATCTAATTACCCTGTAAGGTATTCATCATCCTGATTTTACGGAGGTGATTCTTTTTTACTTCTATTAAAAGTCTTCTTGTAAGGAAACTGAATGCTTTTTCATTGTTCTAAGATCCAAGGGTTTGGGTCTGTGGTCCCCTATGCGAATTGGTGAGGATTTTTACCAAACCTTCCCCAGGAAGCGGGGTGCAAGGGTTGGGAGGATTTTGGGGGGAAAGACGTGTCCAAACTACGTTTTCTCAGGAACCCAGATAAAGTTTGGTGGTGGCAGTGGAAGTCCAAGGGTAAAATGGTTTGTACCTTGGGGAAGTTTTAACCTAAGCTGGTAAAAGTAAGCTTAGGAGGTTTTCATGCAGGTCCCCACATCTGTACCCTAGAGTTCAGAGTGGGGAAGGAAGCTTGACAATCATAATGGTCCCTTTTGGCCTCGGACTCTGTGAATCTGTAATAATAAGGGGCTGTGTGGATGATGAAAGCAACGTTCAGAAGTTGTTTGAGCTTGCTTCAACAAACAAACAGACTTGACAAAGAAATTAAGCAATGGTTGAAAAAGGAATAATAGTATGCCTGGCCTGATATTATCGATGAACAAATTAAAGCACCGCACCAGTCAGAAATACTTTGTTATTGATAAAAGCAGGGATGTAAGTGGTCATGAACAACTCATGTTTGCTGTCCACTTTTTTTATGACGCTTGAGGTTGCAGTACTGTATTTTGCATAAAGCCAGATGCAATATCTCCACTGAATACAGTTGAAGATGTATTGTCACAAAAGGGGTTACGCCTCAAAAACATCTGCAGACAGACGTACAGTACTACAAGGAAAGACGTCTGGTGTGGTGGCCTAGATTGAGAAAGAAAACCCAAAGCTTTGTTAATTCACCGCTTAAATCATAGCCTTACCTTATATTGAAAGGGGCAGCAAACAGTTGTCTGATTAGAAGCATTACAAGCAGTTCATGAAGTCCACAACGTAGCCCGTGCCTCTGCTAAAAGGTAGCCATATTTGAACCACGAAAGCATCATTCCCATCAGACAGCTCTAACTCATTAAAACCCTTGCGTGTGATGCAGCAGACAGCAAGAACGGCAGCTCTCAAATTATCGCTCAACAATTATCAAGCAATCCTCCACATGCTGGGTGCTGGTCTCATTGAAGGTGGAGAAACCAAAGCAGTGAAAAAATCCCCAAGACTAATTTCTCTCATGGGAAAACGTGGTGCATTCCTTGGACTTGAACATTTGCTTTTGTGTATTTTCAATTGTGAGGAAGTATTGCAGACAGAGTGTAACTGCTGAGCCTGCCCTGACTTTCCCTGCCACCCTTCGTGAACACTTAAATAGTTTGCGTTCAGAAACACGCTTTGCTGAAATTTATACAGGGGCTTCGGATGCACTGCCAAAATAGATTCAACAGCTACCGAGATATGCTGCTGATGGAAGTGCACCATAGGTGTTTAAAACTCCTAAAGAATATTTTCATAAACAATGATTTCAACACCTTGGCATTGTAATAGATGAGCTGTATTGGAGGCTTAATCAGGAAACTCGGAAATTACTTCAGCAAATCCAGACTCTTGTAATTTCAGCAGCCAATGGCGATGGCTTCGAAATTCCAAAGGAAATCTGTAATTTATATGCTGCTTGCTTTGATTTTTTGACGGCCTACCCTTTTATTTGAAGATTCTGAAGGATTTGCTGAAAATGTACGAGCAACGCCAACAAAAGATGACCAGCATAAACAAAGTGATGAAATTAGCGACCTCTGAGGAAATACTTGGAGCTGATGAGGGAGCATGCCGACTCCTTTCTGAAGCTGACAAACTCAGTTACATCTATTTGACAATTCCTATCTCCAATTCAGCCACGGAACGAAGCTCTACTGAAATCTGAAGAAGAAAAACTGACTTCCCAGTTATAATGTCGCAAGAAAGAAAGACCCGTCTCATGTTTCTTCACGTACACAAGGACATCGTAGATATTTTGAATCTTCTAGAGTTTGGCAGGTAATTTGTTACTATCATCGTGCCAGGAAAGTCTTTTTTGACAAATGGGATTAATTAGGACTGCTTCCTGACATAGGACACTGAAGATGACAAAATATGAACTGTTTAATTGTATGTATCATAGAATATCAGGGTTGGAAGGGACCTCAGGAGGTCATCTAGTCCAACCCCCTGCTCAAAGCAGGACCAATTCCCAACTAAATCATCCCAGCCAGGGCTTTGTCAAGCCTGACCTTAAAAATATCAGTGTAGTTCCCATTAGTTCCACAAATACAAGTTGTTGAGGTTATGGAAGGTATTCCCACCTTCTGAAAAGACTGCAGACTACATTGATGAAATAAGGAAACTCCCAGACTTCCACGTTACTGTAAGTTGCTTTTAATAATACTATTACTGCTAATAAGCATGGTAAATGACTATGCAAATCCTGATGCCAAGCAGCATAGCCTATACAGATACCGTAATCTTATATGGGTGTATTTTGGAATGTTGTCTTATGTGGGTTTTGTTTCCAAGGAGATGTAAAATAAATAACTGGCAGTTATTTGACATTGTAGCTGTACGTAATACTGTAGCTTTGTGCAGTGATCAGCGATTATTTTCTTGCAATATGGTTGAAGATATTCAGATGTTTTAGTATTCGCCCTTACGTTTTAAACTATGTAGTAATAATTACGAAGTAAACAGCCCCAGTAAAACCATTTAAATTGATGGCATTGTGACATCTGGCCTTTCCTTCGCTTTCTTTTTCATTGCTGCTCCGTACGGGCGAGAGTCATAAATGGTTTGAATACAGTTTTCAAAAAAGCTACCTGTTTAACCGCTGCTTGTTATTTAGTGCTGTTTGAGATTGTGTTGAGTTTTTGTGCGTTGTCTTTGTTGTGACTCCTGTCGTGAGCAATGGGCAGATACGGCCTATGGAATTAGCAATAAAATGTTTGTTACGGCTTTGCTTAAAGTAACAGAGAGAGCCTTGCTCGGTAGGTTTTCTGAATGTTTGGGTTTCTGCCCCCACCACCTTTTTGCAGTCCTTCCGATGCACCTGGATGGGAAAGTCTTTGGTAGCTGTAGCCCTGGGGGGGCAGAGGAACTCTTTTTGCTTTGATGTTTTGCCCAGGGTTCATGTCTGAAGTACAAACCTGTGTCCTGAAAGAGACTTGAGCGGCAGAGAGTCCCCAGCAGTCTGGGGAAACAGGCCAGCCGCTTGCAGCTACCAAATCAGAATGATTTATATTCTTTTTGCACAGCAATACATTATTACGTATATTGCGGTAGTGCCGCGGAACCCCAGTTATGGCTCCATTGCGCTGTGGGTTTGTACAAATGACTCCAGAAAATGCAAGGCTGTGAAGAACCAGGCCCTTAATGAACAATGGTTGCCATTCCTGTCGTAGAGAGAGGTAGGGTGTGAATACTAGACACAGAGCCAGGAATTCCCAGGTTCTAATCTCTACCTTGATGTCTCAGGGCAAGCCATATCAAGGATTTCAGGTTTAGGTCGTTTGTAAGCTTCCTTAAAGGTGACAAACTTGTGGAAACTGTTTAAGCAATTGATACTTCTAACGTTATTTTACTGATAATTAGGGACACGTAGGATTCTGTGGGAGTAGTGAGAAATTTCAGGCAGAGCAGTAAGGGCGGCGTGCTTGACTCGCCACAGAAAGCTGAAGCACGCGGTATTATTGCGTGGAAACCTGAATGAACAGCGGCACAGCCCTTCCCCCACTACTGCTTGAACCCTTGTGCCCCAGCAAAGTCTATACACGGGGGTTTCAAAATTCCTGTGTGCCTCCTCTGGAGCTGCCCACACCGTGTGTAACAGCTCTGCTGCACTGGGACCCTTCTGCAACCATTACTCCGATGGGTGAACTGAGCTCTGTGAAAATAATTTACATGCACGTACAGCATCCTCTGCAGGGGACGTTGGCCAATGGTTCCGCATTGTTGCAAATGCTCCCACCGGCTGTTTCGTTACCAATAATTGATGCAGCAGGGCAAGAGCTGTAAGAAACAGGGTTTTCCTAAACACGCCGAGAAGCCAGCGTGTTGTATCCTGAGGTTCTACAGCTTCTCTCCCAGTGCAAGCCCCAGGATTTGCATTCCCGAGCCTCTGCTTCCCAGCGTTGCCAACTCCAAGTGTTCAAAAATCATGACTCCAGCCCTCTTCTCCCCTGCCCCCAAATGCAGAGGCTTAAAATTCATATATTTTTAACTGGTTTCTTTTCATTTTGACTTCTGGTTAATGAGTCCCAAAGTGCATTTGGGTCAAATGCCAGTTTTTCTGGGCATTCACGAAAGCTAGGATCTTTTTTAAATGAAAGCTGAGATGCTCATATCATCCTGTGAGTGCAGGAGCTCGGGCCTTATGAAAAACGTCAACTATTATGAGACTCAGAGTTGGCAACGTGGGTTCCTGACCAATACACGCCCCCTCCGGAACCTGGTCCTCTTTCTCCAATTCCTGTCATTGTAGTACAATGAGCTATGCAGGGGCTGCTAGATCAAAACTCAGTTTCAGTACACACTGGCAATCTAAAACTCATGTGTGCCTGCTCTGAAGCTGCATTTTGACTTTTCTGCGTCCCCTATTCTGAGTGTATTTTGTCCCTTAAGAGCATATCTACATGCACCTAGAGCATCCCAACCTTCTGCTAGTTATGCAATGGGAGTTGGTCTGGAGTAAGAGGCTCCAGGAATGGGCTTGATGTGATGAATAAAAAAAGCCCCCAAAGAAGTTAGAAGTAAAGGAGTAGTGGAATAGTTTCCCAAGAAATGCCTAGAAAAGCAGCAAAAAAAGCCAGAAGGGAAAAAATCACAAGCTTAAACTGCAAAGAATATCTCTTCCACAAGAGGGAGCTCAGAAACCATTCACTGCTAAGCACTAGAAAGTATTATGAATCATAGAAGATAGAGATGGAAAAGACTTGCGAGATCTTCTAGCCCTGGGGCTCCCAGTCTTTTCCAGATGGCGAACCCCATGGTAAAACAGAAAAGAGTTTCAAGGTGTTCCAACTCCCCCACCCACCAATCTATCCACAAAGAAAGGGAGACACATTTAAAGACGATCTGCAACCTGCTGGGGGTTGTGAGCTCAGATTGAGAAACTATGTTCTAGTGACAAGGTGGGTGAGGCAATATCTTTCATTGGATCAACTTCCGTCAACGAGAGAGACCAACTTACGTAGAGCTCTTCCTTAGGTCTGGAAAACCTACTCAAAAATGTCACAGCTAAATACAAGGTGGAACAGATTGGTTAGCATAAGTAGTTAACACGTATTTCAAGGGCCCGTTTAAGGTGAGGTGACTCACTAACAAACATCCCTCAAGTCATAAGGGGAAAGGAAGGGAGACAAAAAAGGCAGGTTGGGGGAGCTGGTTGTAATAAGCCAAAAATCCAGTGTCTCCGCTCAGTCCATGATTTTTAGTGTCAAGCAAAGTTCTATGTTCTAGCCCATCTTCCGCAGGCAGAAGACAGCGGTGATATTACACAGATAAGATCGTATATTATATCTTTAAAATATACTCGTGTGTTGTTTATGTCTTATCAGCTTAATATGTGGAAAATAAATGAGCCGTGTTCTTTTATATTAAAAACACAATGACTCTCAGACTAGGTACTTGCATTTCCAAAGTAGGAGACAGCAGACATAGGGACTATTCTGAATGTATCCAACAATGGTTTGACGCTAGCATCATTTCTAGAGGTGGTTGAGGAATGGCTCTTGCCTGCAAATTTTGACTAAAACAAAAACTTCTCATTTTTGTTAAGTTTTCTTTTATTTGGGGGGGACTTTTTTTTTTTTTTTTTTTTTTTTTTTTTTTTTTAAACTCAGTTTGGGGGTTTTCTGTGATCCCTTCCCTCCCCCCTCCACACTGAGGTGTTTTTTTACTTAAAATTCACTTTTAGCTTAAAAGCACTTTTGCTTAAAAAATGGTTTTGATAGAAAATTTTTGACCTGTTCCAGTCGTTTCATGAACTCCAATAGAGTTACTCCTGATTCGCACTTCTGTGCTTGAGATTGGAATCGGGCTTATGTTGATTTTGCTGTGATACCATCTATTAATTTCATCCCGTTTTCTTGTTTGTTTAAACCCTCTGGAAGTCAGGGTACTTCATCAGCTTATGTGAGCCAAAGAACTGGCCCCCAAAAGTTCCATATTTCACTTTTCACCACAGAATTATTGGGAAGAATTCCTGAAACGTTTTAAGATACTATTAAATGTGGGAACTGTCCTGCTGAAACAGACCTTAAGTCCAATACGAATCTGAGAGACTGGTTCAGTTTGCTTTCAGAGTAGCTACAGGGAAATTTCAAGTCAATTGTAAACCCTTTTTGTACTACTGCAAGCTGGGATATAATGTAATTCAGTTTATACTAGTTAAGGCAGAAACCAAAACTCCAGGTTTGATAACTTCAGGGAAGTTTTACTCTACTTCACAGCTGGCCTGTGTCTATAATGGGAGAAATCAAACCGCTGAATCTGAGAACCTCGGAATTTTGGAAAAGTTTGGACACGGATCCAGCTGGAAACTCTCTCTGCTGTGTCATAGTGTGATTTGTGGACACTGCAGATGTCTAACGGGAAGTAGGCTAGAAAGAGCCATGAAGACGTACCAAGTTTGGGCGTTCTAATCTGGTTTCCTGCAGGATTCCCAACCCTAAGCGTATAAAACATATGACATTGGCCTAAAAGTCATGAGATCCTTTTAAAAAACAATCCGTGGTGCGTACTGTTTATTTGTCTTCTGGTATATGAGCCTCTAAGGTGCATTCGGGTCACATTTTCAAGCTTTTATCATGAGGGTGAGAAACGTCCTTATTTTTTTATCGAAAGCTGAAATTGTCACAGGATTCTAGGAACAGAGTCTTTAAGGAAAACACTAAATACCTCACGTCACGCTAACAAATAGGAGAGCTGACGACACCCTTGATTTCATTTAAAAAATAAAAAGCGTTCGCTGAAACCTGAAATGCCCTGCTTTCTCAAGAGTACTTAGATCGCAAAGTCTTCGGGCAAGGACCATACGTTTGTTATGTGTTCGTACGGCTTCTAGCACAATGGGGTCCTGGTCCATCGCAGGGACCGGTAGGTGCTGCTATTATTGCAAATAATACATGATGATTATAGCAAATAATTCTTCATCTGTATGGCAAATCCTGGCATCATGCAAAATTTTCAAAATGGGACCAGCATTTTAGCCATGATGACTTGAACCAAGCTCCCCAGATCTTACCAACCTGAACTCTGGGAAATTTCAGATCCACATTGTTGAACAGAGAGCAACAATACCCAAAGTCGGAAGGTGCAAACAATTCAATGTTTATTGGGGTGAACTTCCAGCAAGCTTAAATCCAAGTCCCTTTTTCCTTATTTTCGAATCCCAACTTACTTCCTGTTTGCCCCTAATTTATATAGTCATAGTCTTAGCTATACCTTAACCGATCATTCTACTGAAATTTAACAAACCAATCCTAACGTATTGTAACGTGATTAGCTAACCAATTATATCCCACCACCTTGATTAGTTTACACCCAGCAAAATTAATTATACAGCAGACAGGAACAATCACAGAACCGGACAGAGACCATGCCAATAAACAATAGCAAAGTGGGAACTACAATGACAAAACAATACAGAGGTGAGGATTTCACAACTACATCTACAAAGACATAAGGGTTTCCCAGCTGTGTCTATTGATAAGTGAGTTCTTACCAGACAGAAAACTATCAACCTAAATTTCCTTTTACGTCTTCTAGGCACTTCCCTTTCTCTGGAGGTGACAGGCATTATCAGGACAGGAGTGTATTCCTAACAGCCCAATAGCACGTTCTTTCAATGTGACTAGTTTGGAATGTGAGGAGGTGACCGGTCGCTTCCCAGCTTAGGGCTGCCTCTGTCGCTTAGCCAAAGGCCTTAGCCTAAGAACAGGGCCTCAGACAGTCAGCAGTAAGAGAAGGACCTTACACTGGCAGACAGTGATTTTGATTCTTTCTTTTATACCTCTAACTAGCCAAGTGATAAGAATACACCTAAATTCTTAAAGTACAGGCCTTTGCAGACAGGCCTGAATATCTATATCCTAACACACATCTGCACGCCCATACCTGCTACATTACGCACTAACTGAGGGAATTAGAAACGTCCCTTGTGGACAGGTTTTCTATAATTGCCCACTTTGGGACTTGTTGCTCTTTCCTCTGGCCTTGGCCGCTGCCAGAGGCAAGATACTGAACTAGAAAATGCACGAGTGTGACTAGGCATAGCCATTTCTAAGTTCCTGCGATTTATTTTTCTTAAATCGCATGCACTAAAAACTCATTGATATTTTAGTGCTACTTGAGAGTAATCTGCAGTCGGGTCTCCCAGAAAGGGAAGACAGAATTAGGCAGCAGGATGGCCACCTTGGGAAATTATTTGGAAACTTTCGGCAGAAGCTGAGAGAACGGGGATGCCGTTTTTAGCTCCTCCTACTCAAAGATTCATGAGGCATCTCTTTTGACTTGTCACAAAAGCATCTTGTTGACTCTGCAATGAGCTCAGTACAATCAGCCACCTTTATCAAAACAACGATGATGGCGCCGCTACGGCACAATAAAAGGTCAAGTGCTGTTAGGAAAATGCACATCCTGGTACCCAGAAGCATCCGATTGTAGTCGAGGCTGCGTACACAATTCAGCCTGTGAAACGTAGCTAAAAAATCTTGGAGGCTTGGGTTTCCAAACCTGTACGGAACTGGTTTGGTTCTGTCAAAATCCACCCACGCCCCCTGAGCCTACACAATTCCACAATTGGATTCTTGAATATGTAGATCAGGATTGCACCTGCAAAAAGGCACTTCTACATGACAATATGCTCACAGGAACTGAATGCGCTAGTCTTTGGCCGGCAGGAAAAAGGGGAGGGGGCTCCGTTCAGGGTCCCTGCTGCATTTGGGTTACAAGGGAGTGGAAAAAATGAAACCGAGACAATTTTATGCAGCCTCAAATTGGCCATTTGTGCAAACATTACCTTACCCTTTGAGAAGAACAAAAGTCTCACTTAGAAATGCAAACTGATTGGGAAGAATATTAGTTTAGTTTACGTCAGGAAACAATGCTACAATGATCCCTGCTACATGACGTGACTAGAATAACTCAGCTGCCCTGCAGCCGATTTAAAGCCTATGGAACCGGATAATCCCTTCAGAGTTAAACCCTGTATGTTTTAGATAGGAGGTCAGAATATTAAGACTGACACCTCATACGGGAAGCCGTTAGCGGAGTTCGGGAGGGAGCATGGGAATGGTTTTCTGGTGTATTAATAAACATCAGAGTTTCTGGAGTATTTTATTATTCCACAGGCAATGAGTACAATATGCAGAGTGCTAGAACCGCATAACCGGGTCATCCCATAGGTCCTGAACTGCATCGGAGAGAGCGTGTTGTCCAACGGTGTTGTTGATATTGCAAGGATCAATCACTAAAGTGTCTGGTTTGAGCATTGGCCTGCTAAACCCAGGGTTGTGAGTTCAATCCTTGAGGGGGCCATTTGGGATCGGTCCTGCTTTGAGCAGGGGAGATGACCTCCTGAGGTCCCTTCCAACCCTGATATTCTATAAACACAGTATAAGTGAATTCTCCTGAAATATATGTGAACTAAATTAAAAAGATTCACTGAATTACTTAGCAATAGTTCAGGCACTCAGCAAGCTTCATCTTTCCTTGGTTGGTTTCAAGAACTGTCATGCTGAATAATGCAGGTAATTTTCTCTTTCTAATTTCCAGACCATTATGTAGGATTACTGTTTGTTTCAACTTGTAGTATGATTCTTTACTTTATCATTATTTTGTACTAAAGTTGGTTTGCATGGGAGGCAGGAAATTTCCAAAATTAATGACAGTTAGGAAACATTATTTCATTAGGAGGGTGGTGACCTTAGAGGTTTTGTCCACATACACTTGTCTCCGGGGGGGGGGGGGGGAGAGAGGGTATTTGACCTCCCGTTTCCAAAGGTCTTGTGGTTAAAGCACTGAAACTGAAAAGATCAGGATTCACTTCCCGGTTCTGCCACAGCTTTCAAGCTCTTCAAAGCAGGATTGTCTCTCGATATATGTTTGTGCAGCACCTAGCACAATGGATCCTGATTGGGCACTGCCATAATACAAAAAATTTAAGATAGGGTTATGTACAGATAGATTAGTGCTATATAAATGCCAAGTCATGCTGTGGTTCTCACACTGCTTATCTTTATCTATTATATCTAATCAAACCAACAAACCGTTCGGCTAAAGCGTTTTGTGCGTTTTAAAAAGTATGAAGACAGGTACTAAATAATCAAAAGTGCTGTTAACTTGCTACATGGTAAAAAAAACAAGTAGTCTCACTGCTCCAACATTTTACTGCTTGTATAGGTCTCAGGAAGGGCTTAGTAAAATGTATGAATTAACATATTGTAACATGGAGGATACAATACGGAAAAGGTTGTCAATGCTCTTCCAGACATGTTTCTTTAGAAATCTTGGAATTAAAATAAAACATTGTTCAATCAACTATAATCTAGACCCTCTTGTTATACTCCAGGGCTAAAAATGCCTACAGGCTGTGAAATGATTAGGGGATCTGGAAGCAGCTGGCAAAAGTTAAGTGCTCAGCTGCTGGCCTCCACTCTTTAGCAATGGAGCCCTGCTCTTGGTCAGGGCTTATTAAATCTGGTCAGAATCCTACAAACCTGCCCTGCGTTCATGCAGATGCAAATCCAGGCGCATTCTAGAGCAATTTTGTTCCCACACTAAAGGTTAACAGCCTAATCTGTCCGTCTCCATCCACATTAATCATGTCGGGGGGGGGGGGGGGGGGGGGGGAATAATTCCAGACAACTTTATTTTTTAAAAATATATTTTTAAATATACATAGTAGAGGGTAGAGGGCCAAAAATTTCTGTTCAAGAAAGCACTTAAGCATGTTTGTTTGATGACTATACACTCTATAGAGGGCCAAAAAAAGGGGGGAGGAAAACTTGACTATATTTAAGAAAGGGAAAGTAGAGCTTTCTGCTGTGTTGCCACCTTCCTTCTACCCCAAGTCATTTCCACGTGGGATGTAAAGAATACAATACTTTATGGCTACCCTTCTGTTTACATCTCCTCTGGCCTCTCTCCCTCGCCCCCATGGACGATTGACAGTTTATTCTACCTTACAGTAAAGCCTAGATAACCTACGTGAGAGCAATGCAATCACCTCTGGGAAAGCTGAGCCCATCTGGTAGGTAAATGGTCAATGGTAAAAGTCACTTGGGGGTGGGTCAGGTCTCTAGAGCCAAGAGAAGAAAGAGACAATCAAATTCTTGCCCCTATATTTGGGGGGTCTAAGCTAAGTCTCCGTCCCATCCACTTACTGCTCTGCAACTTTGTAAGAGGCTCAGGGTCCCCCATGGGAGCTTCCAGAGGATATGACCCCCCCCCCAACCGGGTCTGGAAGGAGGATTCCCAACGAGGGGAACTTTCCCCTCTGCGCCCAGAGACTGTGGGTGTGTAAATTTATATCCGTGCCTGGAAACCCCGCTCGGGCTCCGGGGAAGAAGGGTGGGGGTGGTACCTTCCCGGCATGAAGGAAAGGCCCGGGTCCTGTGGCGTGGCGCGGAGCGGGGCCGGGAGCTCTCGGAGGCCCCGCTGCTGCTGCTACCGTCCGCCGCCTCCTCTCCCTGGCTCCGGATGCTGGAGCAGCCGCCGCTCTCCCGCGCGGAAGCCGCTTCCGCCTTTGTACCCCCGCCGGCGCCTCGCCATTGGCTGGGGGAGGCGCCCAATGGGACGCGGGCGCCGCCCCCTCCCCCAATGCGCATGCGCCGATTGCTGAACGGCGGGGGGACGGTCCCCTCTGCCCGGAGTTACCGCGCGGGCCGGGCCCTGGGCCGAGCGCTGCGCAGACCAGCAACACAACCGGGGGGGCACCTCAAAAAAGCAGGCAGCTGGGGGCAGAGTAGCCCAGCCTCGGCCCCATTCTTTTATTAATCCCCCCCCCCCACTGCTGAACTTCAGCAGTTGCCCAGGAGAACCCCGAGATCGCCCTCCACCTTGACACGGTGGGAGGGTGTTTGTTTTATTGCAGGCCTCCTCCAGGAACCAGCACCTGCCCCCTCACACTGCCCCGGGGCACCTCATTACCACCCCCCCCCCCCCCCCCGGGTCTGCAGACGGGACAGGAAGAGCTGGGTACACCCCCCCCACCCCAAGGCCCAGCCTCTGTTGCTGAACACGTCCCCCAATAAACAGCACACGCTCCCGGCTTGTAAGATTTAACTCAGGACCAACCCTCGGCTTCTCCCCGGGGACTGAGATTGAGAATAAAGTTAACACCGCAGAACAGAGTTTAATAGGAATGCCGGAAACAAGTCGTTACCAAAATCATAGACACCATCAGGTTGACCTCCTGGCTGAAGACGTTTCTCTCACCCGAAGGCTGCTGCGGGGCTGTCGACCGGGGCTGCCTGCGCCCCACGCCGTCCATTCGCTTGCTAGGTGCCTTCCGTATATACCCCCCCCCAACATGCATTGTCTTTACTCTGAGGCAGGATAATCCCCCAGGGCTTGTTTTCGCCTGCCTGCTCCTTTTCTGTAGGGTACTACATAGACTTTGCATGTAAACAGGCACGCATTCTGTTATTTTACAATGCTACATTTACATCCAAACAGACATATACCTCTTACAGGCTTTAAACACATATTTCCAGTATATACACGCACAACTCCTTATGCTATGCACAATGAAGCGAGCTGTAGCTCACAAAAGCTTATGCTCAAATAAATTGGTTAGTCTCTAAGGTGCCACAAGCACTCCTATTCTTTTTGGGGATACAGACTAACACGGCTGCTGCTCTGGAACTCCTTACATAGTATCTGTACCACATTGGACCACAATATTAATGACTAGCGTGTCCCCGGCGTTCAGGTGAGACCTCACCTGAGATGCTTTGGGAGAACCAGAAAGTTCACAGCAAACTCAGGAGGTTTTTGTACCCTCCCCTTGCCGGTTGCCATTAACATATTCTTCCCTCACAGACACCGGGCCAGCAGCAGAGAGGCAATGCGGGGATTTGTGAGTAGCCACCGCGTCCTTTGGTAACCCGTCCAACCAGTAACCCCCCGATCCCAGGAGGTGGAGTGCGGCAGCCCGGGGATCGCTCCCTGTTGTAACCAGAAGGCAGGCCAAACTGAACGTCCAGGCAATGCAAAGGAGATCATCGACACCTTGCGACTGTACCGCTTGGCCTGTGATGTAAGCAGATAGATCACTTGTCGAAAATCTAAATACATTTCTATTTTGCCCCGGTACAAATTGCAAAGATACCTTCTGGGGTCGGTACCTGCAATGCTAGTGTCCAAAACAAGAAGAACGAAAGGTGTAGAACGAGTTACTCCTGAGGGCATTCTGCACCAAAAGAATAAAAATTCTGTACACAATATTTTGAAAATCTGCAAAATTCATCTGTCAAATAAATGTAGAGGCTCCAGCATGGCATTGGGGAGCGCAGGCCACTGGCTTCCTAGAGGTGGGAGATCAGCTCCCCCCGGGACTCAGCGGTGAGGCTGCACCCAACCCTGACATGGCTCAAGGACAGAGGCTGGCCCAGAAACAGCCCAGAGCCCTGCCCCTCCTTGCCAGGTGCATCAGCTGTGGGCAGGCAGGCTCAGCAAGGCAGGGTCCAAGTGTAGAGGGACTTAGTGTGAGGGGATCCAGGTGTAAGTCGAGAGGGTTCTGAGTGGGGCAATCTGGGTGCAGGTGGCTCAGTGGGGGACCCAGCTGCGGGGGGGACGGGGACACCTGGATGCACAGGGGCTTGTTGGAGGGTCGTGGGTGCAACAGTAATGGGACTCGGGGGGGGCGGGGGGAGGCAGTGTCCAGGTGAACATGGTTGGGGCTCAGCAGAAGTGGAGGGGTCTGGAAGGGGGGTCTGAGTCTGGGGAGAAATCAGTGGAGGGGTCCAGAGGCTGCATAAATGGGGTTCTGAGTGCAGGGGGTGAGGCTCGGCGGGAGGGTCTGGGTATGAGGAGACCTGGGCTTGGGCACAGGGGGAGCAGCTCCCTCTACAGTGATCCCTCCCCCTGCAGCTGAAGAGCGATGGGTGCAGGAAGTGCGGGGCCGGGGGCGGCGGGATGCACACACGGCACTTCCTACAGCTGGGGGAGAAGTCTGGGGGTGGGTCTGACACGACCCTGGATGATGTGCAGGGGAAGAGGAAGGCCCATCCTCCCCGGCCCAGATGCGACCAGCAGCTGAGCCCGGCACACAGTAGGAGCTACCAGCCAGGTCTTCCCCTGTCCCGCCCCCTGTCCCACAATGATTTACCTCTCTGCCGGCTGTCCCGGACGCCAGAACGTAACCGCTGGGAAGGTTGCAGGATCGCTCTTGCGGCTTCCTTATCAAAAAGTCATTTTTCTGTGGGGAGGCAAAGAAATTTGCGAGGGACGTAAATTCTACACACACATAGGGGTGCGGAATTCCCCCAGGAGTAACGAGTGGAAGAATTGTAACCAACCGTTGGGCTGGATTTTAGTGACGTGAAGAGTTTCATAACTTGTACAGTCATCCTAGAAATACACAACCTCCCCTGCAGTGTGGGGTGCCTCACAATGCCTTGCTGCTGTGGCTCCCGAGCAGGGCCGCTCACAAACAGCCAAACGATTTGCAGGTCACGCCCTGAACGTCCGCATGCCGCCGCGGCCACAGTCCGGCGAGTCAGACCCCGGCGGCCTGTTAGCAAACACCGGCTGCGCTGTGGCTTCCGGCACCCTCGATTACTACGGTGCGCGCTGATCCCGACGCGCTCCCGGTCTTCCCCGCAGAAAGGTCTGTTCCACGCTGTCCAGATATATTCGATCCGTCGCCTCTGCGAGGGCATCGAGCTACAACACCTTAAATGGAGTTCCCCACGCAATTCACAACGCTGGATGAATTGCGATTAGAGAACAAAACAAGTTTATTCAACTACAAGAGAGATTTTTTTCAAAGTACAATGGTTACAAGACAATCATAAAACGCTTCCTACTTCTCAACTTAAACTAAATGTGCTTCAAGGTGAAATTCTTACCACAGATTTTCAGTCAGCATTGCTGGCCAAATTACAGGGCAGGATCTGCTCCTGAGGTCCAGTGGCCGTTTTCTTGTGTCCGCTTAGCTGAAAGAGAGAGATGGACAAGAAGCGATAACTTGGGATGTTTGTGCCCCTCTTTTCTAGCTCCGTCACCCTTTGGAAACCATATTCCTGGGCGTGACCTCTGGTTACAAGCTCTTTCCAGCTGAGAGCTAGGGGAAAGGTTTCATACTGTCATTTGCCAAGATCAGATCTGTGTGTTCCTGCCCTGCTTCCTTGCCAAAGAATGACCGCTCGATCGGGGCCGGATTAACTCTCCCGTGGGCCCGGGGCTATTAGATTTTTGTGGAGCCCCTGAGGGTTTGGAGTGGGGGAGTGGACCCAGGGCTAGGGCAGGGGATTGGGGTGCAGGATCCAGCCGGGAGACGCTTGCCTCGGGCAGCTCCTGGGTACCCGGCCACTGGGAGCTGCGGCGCCAGCGCCGGGATCGGCACGCAGAGATTCCCTGAACGCCCCTCGCCTAGATGCCCCGAGGACACATCGGGGAGCCGGCGCTCGCGGCTCCGGGCCTGAATGGAGGTGCCGAGGCTTGAGGGCCAGTGTCCGGCCCGCGGCGCGGAGACTTACCGCAGGCCGGCTGAAAAGAAGCAGTGGGCTGCATCCGGCTGGCGGGCCTGCGGCTGCAGCCCCTAAAGCCCCTGCATTAATCCGGCCCTGCACTCGATAGGTGATGACACCTGCCTGGGGTATCGACTTGTCTTTTGCATCTGAGAAACAGGTTTGCCCACTCCCCAGACCTGTTTTACCGGAAACACGTAGTATTGATTTCAGCTTACGTTCAGAACTTTACATATAATGTCGCTACGTACTTTTTACCGTGATATTACTGACCAGCAATATTTACTGGTCACCCGGTACCTCAAGCAGGCATCTTTTGTATCAAGATTTTTACAATAGCGTGTCTGATGTGAATAGAGGGGTGCGTTCTGTCACGGTATCTTACTGAACTTTTCTTCCTGTACTAAGCCATTATTGACTTTCCGCAATCAACCTGACCGATATGGGTTATTTGAGCTCTTCTATATATTTCATAACAAACCAAAGCACGGCCAAGCAATTGTCGCGATCATTTATCAACACTGCCCACCAGCCACATAGGCCGTTAACAATAGCTGGGTTCCTTCTTTAAAAAGCTCATCGTGAACAGACCCGACCCTGACGCCTCTTAAAGAAGCCAGCCACCCGGGGACATCGGCCTTAAATGGTCAGCAAGTTCACTGCTGAAGTAAACCCGGTCTTTGCTCCTCCCCACGCCCTTGCCCTTAAATAAGGGCCGCTCTCTTCTTGGCATTCGACACCGCTTCGACTGCAAGGAGATACGCCTTGGTCTCAACGTCTCTCTTCCTGCAGAATTATTTCCGTGACTTAAAAACTCTCCCGAAGGTTACGGAAATACCGACAGGGTTCTAAATGTGTTGCATTAGACCCACGAAACCAGAATGACCCAATGGGGAGAGACAGGGTGGGGGGAATATCTGGTCTGAAGTGGAGTCAGTGCGGTTACACAGCAGGAATCAAAAACAGAATCCAGCCCAGCGTCAAACAGCTGTTGGGCTTTCTGAGGGCACGGCCCCTCACTGCACCCATTAACCCTTTCCGCTCTCGGGACTCCAGCAGTAACACCATCCAGGCGGGCTGTGCTCTTCTGGTTATGTGACTCCTACTCCCCTGGAACAGTCGGGCACTGATATGAGAGCAGCAATGAGAGAGAAAGAGTTCAAAGGGGGGGGGGGGGTGTCAAATATAAAGGGAAGGGTAACCACCTTTCTGTATGCAGTGCTATAAAATCCCTCCGGGCCAGAGGCAACATCCTGTTACCTGTAAAGGGTTAAGAAGCTCAGCTAACCTGGCTGGCACCTGACCCAAAGGATCAATAAGGGAACAAGATACTTTCAAATCTTGGGGTGAGGGGGAAGGGCTTTTGTTTGTGCTTTTTGTTTACGTGGTTGTTCTCTCTTGGGATGAAGAGAGGCCAGACAAAAATCCATCTTCTCCAACCCATCCTAATCCAAGTCTCCAATTTTGCAACCGGTATAGGTAAGCCAGGCAAGGCAGATTAGTTTGTTTTTTCTTTTATGTGAATTTTCCCTGTGTTAAGAGGGAGGTTTCTTCCTGTTTTCTGTAACTTTAAGGTTTTGCCCAGAGGGGGATCCTCTGTGTTTTGAATCTGAATGCCCTGTAAAGTATTTTCCATCCTGATTTTACAGAGGGGATTCTTTTACATTTTCTTTCATTAAAATCCTTCTTTTAAGAACCTGATTGGTTTGTCATTGTTCTTAAGATCTAAGGGTTGGGGTCTGTGTTCACCTGTACAAATTGGTGAGGATTCTTATCAAGCCTTCCCCAGGAAAGGGGGTGTAGGGCTTGGGGGTATTTTGGGGGAAGACATCTCCAAGTGGTCTCTTTCCCTGTTCTTTGTTTAAAACGCTTGGTGGTGGCCACATACGGTTCAAGAACAAGGGAAAGTTTGTACCTTGGGGAAGTTTTTAACCTAAGCCGGTACGAATAGGCTTAGGGGGTCTTCCGTGCGGGTCCCCACGTCTGTACCCTAGAGTTCAGAGTGGGGAAGGAACCCTGACAGGGGTGGGGACAGTGACAGCCAGGAGGCGGCGCAGCTGGGCCGCTTGGGATCGCTGTTGTGCGGGCTACAGTGGCACCGACCAAAATCAGGGCCCGCTTTTGGCATGGGCGTTATTATTTGCAGGATTATGGTAGCACATAGAAGCCCAAAACCAAGATGAAGACCCTCTGACATGCACATTATCAGCAGCACATTTACAGTAGCACCTGGGGGTGGGGGCCACTGGGAAGGGCACATTATCAGCAGCTCTACAATAGCGCCTACGGGCTCCCCTTTTTTATAGTGCCTGGGGGAGCACCTGTCCCTGAACAAAGGGCACATTATCCAGGCACGTGCGCAGAAATTTAACTATGACCCCCTTTTTGGGGTAGGGGGGGCACTGTGTTCCCTTTTCCCCCCCGCTCTGCTGCTCTGGCAGGGGCTTGCTCTTCCCTCCCTCTCTTCCTCCCCCCTCCGCAGCTCCAGCAGGAGCTTGCTCTCCCCTCCACTGCAGCCTCAGGGCTGGAGAAGTTGAGTGTCCCCAACAATTACTGGGGAGGGCGAGTGCCTCTGCTTGTCCCCTCGACATTATCGGACCGCCTGGGAGGTGCCCCAGTATGAAGTACACATTATCAGCAGCATTACAGTCGCAGCTTCCCCTTTTTATAATGCACATTGTCAGCAGCACGATGGCAGCGCCAGGGGGCGGAAGGGGAATTTTGAGGTACACCTGATCGGCAACATTACGGTAACTCCTTTGGCCCCCGTGGTTTGCTGTTACTTGGGACTGTGCTGAACTATTTCCATCTGGCACGATCCGAGTTACTCATGGTGAACGCACGGAGTCCTGTTCCCCGAGGGAATCAAACCACCCAGGCCTTTTCCTTGCTCCGAAACCCAAGCCCGCTTCTCCGCCCGCCCCATGCCCAGTGGAGCTGTTGCTCTGCTTCCTTCCAGGGGCCTGGCTTTCTTTACCGTCTGCCAACTTTCTGCCCAGAACGCAGCCTGTCCCTCGGCCTCTGCGCCTACAACCGGTCCCAGAGACACGCCTGAGCTTCTGATCGGCTGTGCCACGCAGCCCACCGTCTCGGGTGGTGGCTCCCCATTGCTCACGGCCGTCGCTACGCAAAGGGGCATTTAATTGCTCCTTCCGCTTAGCTGGAAAGAACAGCTCTTCACGCACTCGGGTCTGTGATTGACCGAGAGACAAAGAGCCGTTATCGCCTTCCAGCATCACAACAGTTAATGGCCACATATTCTGGAATGGGTATGAATCCTCATACCCCTGGGATGGGGCGCGGGGGCTGTTTATACAGGGACCTCCCTTGCCTGGTGCTGAGATGCAGCCACGGCTGGGGTGGGGAGCGGGGGTTGTTAAAACAGGGGTCCTCGTGGGCCCTCCGGTTCATAATTTAACCCTTTGGGAACTGCGCAGCAGGCAAAGCAAGAGGAGTTTAACCCCAGTAACTTTTACCCTCAACGCACGCAAGAGTCACAGATATTCAGATAAAACGAGCAAAGCCCATCAGGCTCCCCCACTCCCTCCCTGTCTCTGCTCACCTCCCAGTCTTGCTTTTAGGAACTTGAGAGTCCATAGGGTTGTCCTCCCCCTGGCATTATCAGGTGACGCTCAGCTCATGTACCAGGCCGTGTATTTCCAGGAGCTATTGAGACGTTTCAATTCTGTGGACCAGGCGGGAATCCTAGGTCCTATTCCCAACTAAGACAGAGCAGGACAACTACAACGCTCGGGGAAACCGCCCACGACTCTTCCGAGAGGAGACTGAAAGAGTTTGGCTTGTTTGGCCTAAAAACAAGGGATGTGGTTGCTCCCTGTAAGTACACCAGGGAAGGGAAAGAGCCAGTGAAGCTAAAGGACAGTGCTGGCCCAAAAGCCAAGGGGGATAAACTCACCAGGGATCAGCTGAGGCTGGAAATGAGGAGACCTTTCCCACCCTCCAGCGGAGCGGGCAGGGTCCGGAAAACCCCAAACTAGCTGCAAGCTGGAGAGGTTTCTGAAGGGGATTCTCTGTCATGGCCCTCCCCATAAGAGGGAGCCCGGCCCAGATCCGGCCCTTAAGTAAACTTCTGGACCCTGCTTTACTCACTGATCAGCTGCAGGTGGGGAAACTCCCTGTCCACCTGGACATGACAGCCTGGCTCCTCCTCCTACCAAGGCATCCACAGCTGAGGAGGACTGTGCTGTCAGCCCTTACAACGAGCTGCCCTGGGGCTCTGCTGACAGCTCAAGGTTCTCACAGAGCTCAAAGCCTCTGATCATGTCATCTGGCCCCCTGCCTGACCCAGGCCCTGAATTAATCCCTGCTGGAACCAGAGCAGATCGCTTAGGAAAACATCCCATCTTAATTTAAACCTGGCCACAGCTGGAGAATGCACCGCGGCTCATGGTGGGAGCTGTAATCCAGGATGCCTGCGCTCTGTCCCCAGCACTGGGAGGGGATTGGGGTCTAGTCGGGGGCTAGAAGCCAGGACTCCCAGGGCATGGACAGGGGCGGGGATGGGGGGTGGGGGGGAGAAAAGGGGATTTAGCACAGCCCAGGCTGTTCTCTCCCCTTAATGTCCTGGGATCTGCCAGTCAAAAGGACCTATGTCCCAGCCACCTACTCAGCAATAAGCCAGATCGCTGCCCCCCTCTACCCCCCTCCACCTTCCCCCAGCCTGGGCACTGACCCACAAGGCCCTCTCCTGCTTGGCTGAGGCTCCCCCTCCTATAACACTCTCCCACCCTGCTCCTTTCCTCTCCACCCTTTGTGACCCCTCCCATGCCCTCTTCACTACGATCTCTCTGCCCCGCCCCCCACGTTCCCCCAGTCCCAGGCCCCACAGGGATGGAACGGGACCCAGACATCAGGGAGGACGCCCCAATGGCACAACCACAGTGCTGCTAGGCCAGGGGTGGGGGTGGGCGGTGCAGCAAGGGAATCAGACCCAGCCACCCAGGTGTCCAAGGCAGCTCTCCTGGGAGAAGGACGACAATGCTGCCAGCGCCATGGGGAGGGAATGTGATCCAGAATCCAGGACCGCTACGCAGGGACTCTGTAGCTCCTGGAGGGGGAGGGGGGGAAGGAATGGGACCCAGACGTCTGGGATGACTCCTTTAGGGGCTCTGCAGTCCCAGACCTTGAGAGTGGGGGTGGTAGGGAATGGGACCCATGGGTCCAGGCTCCCATCTCTCTGTGCGTCCCCCCAGAACATGATGGCGCTGAGAGACCTGAATCAGGGTGTGGGTCTGCACCCCATCCGGAATGTGCCGAGACCCTGGTTTCCTCTGGCTGATCGGTGACGGTGCTGACACCACGATCAGAGTCCTGACCCGCTGCAGCTGTGACAGGTAGCGGGGGGCCAGCACGGGGACAGGGGTACAGTCCCAGGGGAGGGCCGGAGGACTGGGGGGAATGAGCATAGGGCTCGGAGGAGTGGGGGTCTCAGCCTGGGATGTGGAGAGAACCGGCTCCCAGCCCTGGGTTGGGGAGGGCAGAGAAGTGGATCAGAGCACGCTGACGTGTGTGGGGGGTGAGGGGGGAACTGACTCCAAGACGGAGGGAGGTCTCCGCAGTGGGCGTGGGGGTCCCAGCATGAGGGGTGCAAGAAGTGGGGCACAGAGAGCCCCAGGCAGAGAGAAGTGGGTGCGGAACAACAGAGGAGTGCAGTGGTCTCAGGCCCCAGCAGTTTATAGGTTAACCCATGTGGGCAGGTATTGCAGGGACTTGCGGGGTCTCTACTCCCAAAGCAGATGGCAGGAGCAGATCTCCAGCCCGGCAGCTCCCCCAGCCCCCGCCAGTTTGCTCCCCGGGGATACACGTACGGGAACGGAAGACTAGGAGTTTGGGTTCAAGGAGGCAAGAGAGGCTTGTCAGATTAATCTAAATTGACTGTGTAATCATGATATCCACTCAGTCCACACAGAATCTTTCTCTCTTGCTCTCTTTCTAGCAACTCTAAAGACAAAACGGACAAGACCACAGAAGCACCAAAGAAATGGCAGGAAAAGAGAAGGGAAGAAAAAGCCCTGGAGAAAGGATGGAGACACACTGCATGCATGCCCCCGCTCCCCTGTAACGAGGGCTCGGGTCTTAAACGCTTGCTTCAGGGGGTTTCAGCCCCCTAGAAGTGCCATGTACAAGGACCTCCCTGTAAATAGCGATCAAGGTCCTTCGCTTCCAAACAAATCGTTTGGGTATTCGCCGAAGTGAGCTGTAGCTCACGAAAGCTTATGCTCAAATAAATTGGTTAGTCCCTAAGGTGCCACGAGTCCTTTTCTTTTTGTGGATACAGACTAACACGGCTGCTGCTCTGAAACCTGTCATAACGTATCTGTAGCTCAAGGACGACGCTTAAATATGGGCTCAGGTCTCTTTCTGTTTCACACCTTTGGAACCTAATCTTTCAAATGCCCTGTGTGATTGACCTCTCCCTGCAACAAGGGTTCAGTTCCCCGCCCCCCATACTGAGATGGAGTGGCCTCCCACTGAGCTGGAGGTAGGGTGATCAGATGTCCAGATTTTATAGGGACAGCCCCGATTTGTGGGTCTTTTTCTTACATAGGCTCCTATTACTCCCCACCCTCTGTCCCCATTTTTCACATTTGCTGCTTGGTCACCCTAACTGGAAGGGGAGGGACCACACTCTGCTCCCTGATGGGCGGAGCCAGGCTGGGCTCAGCCCTCCTGCAGGAAGCTAAGGGAGGGGCAGGCGGGCAGGACGGGAAGTATAAAAGGCGGAGCCGCTAACATAGTTCAGTCTAAGCTAGGGAAGGGAGTAGATATTTCTGGAGCCTGCAGTTGCACTGTGCCCTGCCTGAGGATGAGACTAACCCAGGAGAAGAACTGCTGGGATCACTGCTTGCTGTGTACCTTAGGAAGATGGAGGATGACCCTGAGCTGAAGGTACCTTATGGTGGCAGAGTAGGAGGTAGTCCAGGGACAGCTGAGTATAGTTCAAGTCTGTGACTGCCTGAATGCTGCTCAGTGTGTTTTGGGAGGCTCCCTGCTGACCCAGCGATGGAACACTGCCCAAGTTGGGGTCCTGGGCTGGGACCTGGTGGAGTAGGATGGGCCTGGGTCCCTCCCATGCCCTGCTGCCAACCCCACCCTGGGGTGGCAGTGCTTTGACTCAGAAGCCTGAGTTTGTCTGATGCAGTCAGGATGCTAAATACCAGACTACTTAAGGACCTGGACTCCTTGAGACTGTGGGACTGCACTGGCCCACCTAAGGACCTGACTTCTAATTCCTGGTAAGGGGTGGTGTCCCAGGGGTGTAGTGAAGTGGAGTCTCCTTCCATTGAGCTGGAAATGGAGGGACACTGCCAACCCACAATTCCCCCTAATCTAGCATCTTCGTCTTGGGTCTCAGGTAACTGCTGCGTGAAATGACCCCTGGCTACTGAGGGAATGTAGGTCTCTCCTTTCCCCCCCACGCTTCGTTCTGGCCCTTTTGTCATGCCCCTTGTCTAATGACACCCTTTTTGGAAGGGTTGGGGTCACCTTTCCCATGCTTATTTCATCATGGGTCACTTTGATGTGCCAAGCAAAATGATTTCCCTGTAAACCCAGTGTATGGTCTAAATGCCCTTAATCCCAATATAGTGGGGCCTTTTTGTGCCTTGGGGCCATGGCTGCCTTTCTGCTGGCCAAGAAATGCATGGGTACAGGGGTCCAACTATTATTCATGAATATATTTTTGAGGCATAGCTTCAGCTATAAGACTGATTTGTCAGGTATCAATAAAATCATTGACTTATAAACTATCTTGCTTGGGAACCATTTTGGGATGGACCAGTGCGGGGCCTGAATGGAGGAGGAAAAGTTGAAGGAGTCTGATAAGGGGGTTGGGGTATGACAAGGCTGTGGCTTCAGCCCTGCATTTCAAAATCAAAGATAGGGCATTTGCAGCATCATGCACTAGGTATTAAAATCTGGAATGGCTCACCAGAGCAAGAGGAGATATTGGTGGGGAGGTGGAGGTATGATGATCTGGGGGTTCAACCCAGACCAGTAAGGGGTTGTGTAACCCTTGCTCGGCAGCTCTGAGGCCCTTAAAAGCTATGCTCGCAACCTGGACACTAATGGCCACCAAACAAGCATGCCGGTCACCAGAGGTGCTGACTGGTGCTGGTGGATGTTCAACTCTACCCCTGCCCCACGCTGCCTCTTCCCCTGAGCAAGCTGCGTTCCTGCTCCCTTCTCTCCCCCGCCCCCCAGCCAGAGCTTGTTACTCTGTGAAACAGCTGTTTTGCAGCGGCAAGCGCTGGGAGGAGAGGTGGGGACGTGGCGCACTCAGGGGTAGTGGAGGTGAGTCGGGGAGGGGAGCTTGGCTGCCAGTGGGTGCAGAGCACCCAATAACTTCCCCCTGGGTGCTCTGGGGCTGGAGCACCCACGGAGTCGGTGCCTCTGCAGGTCACTCCCCTGGCTTCCACCACCCAATTTCTTACACGCTCCTGAATTTCCTCCAAACCAGCTGCCAATTTTGTTAGGGGGCTTATTCCTTCACCTGCTTCCCTCCCTGGTCTTTCTCGCATGAACAGAGAGCAACAATACCCAAAGTCCAAAGGTGCAAACAATTTGATGTTTATTGGGGTGAACTTCCAGCAAGCATGATTCCAGTTTCCTTCCTTAGTGTCCCCCTTCCCAGCTCTGACACCACAGAGCCTTACACCTGTGTACCTGTTCCCATTCCTGCCCTTAGCCAAACATGATTCCAATTTCCCCACCCGCATTCCCTGTTCCCATTTCCCACCCACTTCCTGATTGACTGCAGATATATAGTAAAACTTGAGTTGTGCTTAGCTATACCTTAACCAATCATTTTCTTGAAATTTAACTAACCGCTACTAACATATTGTAACCTGATGATTTAACCACCACCTTAATTAGTTTACACCCAGCAAAATTAATTCTACAGCAGACAGGAACCATGTGAGAACCAGACAGAAACCATGCAAATAAACAATAGCAAAGAGGGAACTCTAATGATAAAACAATACAGAAGTGAGGATTTCACAACTACATCTATAAAGACATAAGGGTTTCCCAGCTGTGTCTATTGATAAGTGAGTTCTTACCAGACAGAAAACTATCAGTCTAAACTTCCTTTTACATCCTCTAGGCTCTTTCCTTTCTCTGGAGGTGATAGATCAGATCACCTTTCTAACAGCCCCAGATTGCCTTATTTCAATGTGACTAGTGAGGAGGTGACCGGTCGCTTCCCAGCTTATGGCTGCCTCTGCTGCTTAGCCAGAGACCTTAGCCTAAGAACAGGGCCTCAGACTGTCACCTTAAGAGAAGGACCTTACACTGGCAGACAGTGATTTTGATTCTTTTATACCTGTATAACCAGCCAAGTGATAAGAATACACCTAACTTCTTAGTCTAGGCCTTTACAGACAGGCCTGAATATCTATATCCTAACAAATGTGACAATCGGCCAAGGTTCCCAGAATTGTGAATTACTATGTTACCCCTCTCAGCAAGTGAGTTTTGCCACTGCTGAGTTGTGACAGCTCCGTGTTAGGAAACTGTTCAGGACTCTGCCCGTCCAAACCTTGCCTTGCCACTAACAAACAAACCCCAGCTCATCAGTTCCCCAGAGGTTCTTCTCTCTCTGTCTCTCTCTCTTCCCCCTCACCCCACTACCCCCAGCCCACTCCAGTGGCCCACCTTCTCTTGCAACACTCATGGAAACTAAGCTTGCTTTTGCTTTAAAGAGATGGTAGCAACAGCTTATTAACTGTGGTTAACACTAACTCTAAATGTAATCACAGCACTGACTTGCTTCATAGGAAATGAAATAAGTGCTCTGGAGACTAGGTCAAAAGTTTAAGTGACTCCAAGTCTGAGGAGCAAAGCTAGAAAGGGTGACAAACAAAAGTTAAAATGTGCTTTTCGGACCAACTTCAGCAACTTAAAATCTTCCCCGAAGCAGGTTTCTCCACTGCATTCACTTTCCAGAGACCTCAGCCTCCTTGGTTGAAGGACCCTATGTTCTATGACTGTTTTAGACCAGGCTCCTTGAGTCCCCTAAATATGGCTAACTCCAGTGTCTTTTTGCCCCTGTGATGGGGTTTACTCCCCACACAGGATCTTAGAGGATTGACTTAGGCTAGGCAGGTCCAATTAAGCAGCAAATAGGAGAGAGATTTAGGCTAAGACTTCCACTAGTTGGAAGCAAGCCCTCACCTGTGGGGGAACAGGTGGGACGTAGATAAATCTAAGACTGGCAATGGAAAGATGGCTGCAGCTGACTAGTATAAAGCATATCTAGGATAATCCATAATGCCTCATCGGGCTAACATATTGATATTTAGAAATGTCTATCAGGCTTTTATAAAAGACCTCACTTGATGCACTTTTATAGTACAGAAGGCTGTACTTGTGGGCTAACTGTAAAACTTCTCTGAATTGTAGAGAAGCAATGAGAAATTGTGGAAAAGTAATATTGCACCATATTTGTGGTAATAAAGTCCACTATTGCTTTGCTATTATTTTGAGTGGCCACCAAGGGCTCCCACTCAAAATTGTGCTGGAAGCAATATTGTGGATTCAGCAAGGTTAGGACCTTAATGGTGTAAACAATTAATTGACTCTGTTGCTTATCATTTGAGGCTCAGACCTTTTTTTATATATAGTTAATAGCGTGTAGGAGCAGGATTTTATAATCTTATGCTAAGAACTGATAGAAACTTTGATTTTCATTTTGCCAGCCACCCTTTTTGAATAAGAAAGGAATGACTGTCTGAGACTGGGATCCTGTTTCCCATATGATAACTGTAGGACCTTTTATAAAGTTGAGTTAGTAAGAGACCGGATTTTGTATTGTCTATGACAAATAGATTAGAGCAATGTCCAGGGCCTGAAGCCCCCATGTGAATTTGTTCTAGTTATAAGATTTAGCAAGGCTCGAGTTACAATGTATTCTGTTGATTATAAAATACTGCTGTCTGTATACCTTTGAAGGTTTCTGCGAGAGAGACTGTTTGTGTGAATGCATGCATCAGGAAAAGATAAGGTGTGAAGGCCATTGTTGTAGCGAGATGGTCAAGGAAGGAGGAGGGAAAAGACTTCGAAACACCAGAAGACCATCAAAAAACATCCCTCGTATGGGCCGCTAAACACGTTAGCGGCGTTGCCGACCTTGGAGGTGAGGCAGGCACCCCCAAAGGCGAGAACAAATAGCCGATAACAATGGGAAGCCGGACAATAATCATCAAATGATAACAGCAGAAAACCCCAAGATTAACACCATTTAAGGACTAAGGATTACAGGGAGACCTTCCAAAATGCATGGACTCAAGTGGGAACTTACAACTATAAAGATAGGGTGTTTTGCCATGGAACTCTGGGTTCAGTCCTGCAAAGCCTCAGAGCATTGGATTGCGACCAACAGAGCCCAGTTCCTCACTCGTGCTCAATCTAATTGGCCGTTTCGATTGACTTGACTTGAGCTACAGACTAGTAACTATAAAGACCATCTGCAGGACTTGTGTGCATGATGGGGGGGGGGGGGGAAAGGGGAGGGAGTGGGGTGTTCGACTGAAAAGCATATGCTAACTGTTGTAATTTCAATAAATGTGGTGTATTTGCCTCTTTTCCCTGAAAAGATCCCATGTGCTTTGTATAGCATACAGAGGTGTCTTCCCCCACTCTCCAGGTCAGTGGCTCTCAACCTTTCCAGACTACTGTACCCCTTTCAGGAGTCTGACTTGTCTTGCATACCCCCAAGTTTCACTTCACTTAAACTACATGCTTACAAAATCGGTGCTGGATTCATTCTGGCCCTTGACTGGAATCTGCTCTCCCAGCTGCTCCAAGAAATTTCACTGAGCTGGTACAAGTGACTGACCCTGCTGTTCCAAGAAAAGCCATAGAGGACAGTGTACTCCAACCACACCTAGATCCACACCTGCTTGTGGTCAGTGGGCCAGGTGACTGATCTTGGAGCAGGCTCCATTGTCACCTGTGAGAAGAAGGGCAGAAAGCCATTCTGATATGGTCAGTGCAACATGCTGCTGCTACTACTGGTGAAAATGGAGGCACAGGGAGCTATACAGAGTGGGTAAGGGCCAGCAAGAAAAGGGTTCAGTGTGTAGTGGGAATGGAGATGGAAGACTATTAGTGCCAGATCTCATGTTTATGTCCCTGACACCTATCCATACTGCCAGCTGGCACAGGTATGGAAGGAGGAACTAAAGTCAATGCTATTCCATAGGGTAAGGCAAAAAGTGGCCTACACACAATTTTTCTGCTCCCCTGCGCTGAGCTGCAACAAGCATAAACCTGTCTCAGCTGACGTTCTGGCATTTTGCCTTTATGTAATCGGCTAAGATATTTAGTGAGTAACTTTATTTGTAAAAGCTGTCTTCATGAGTGATTTGGCTCAGTGCTGTTGGCTGTAAAAGCTGGGAACTCTACTGAGGGTGAATCAATTTTCACCTTACTGTATACAATTTCAGACCAAACTATTGTCACTGATAGCATCTGGACACTTCTGCCAGGCAAAAAACAGACAAGATGGAATGGGTAAATGGGCCCAAGTTACCATGCTCTGAGGCACCAGGAAGTCCTTCCACAATAGTCATGGCCTCATCTGGGCCTCTAGTCCTCCTTTAGTTTCAGGTCCAGTGTCTTCTCCAGTGTGGGTCCATGTTCACTTAGGTCTTGTATACCTCTGTGCATTACAGATGAATCTTTATCCACTAGGTTTTTTAATACCTAACCCCCCTCCAGCCCCCCCCCCCGCAAAGGCTTGATATAACTTCTATATTTGAAACAATATTTGTTTCTCAAACTAGGGAAATCGAACCTAGATGGAGCTACTAAAAGGTTGGTGCATAATGGCTTGGAAAATCATTCACAGAGTAGTTATCGGTGCTTCAGTCATGCTGGAAGGGCATAACAAGTGGCATCCCGTAGGGATTGGTTCTGTTGACTATCTTCAATGACTTAGATAACGGCAGACAGTACACTTCTAAAGTTTATGGCTGGTACAAAGCTTGGGGTTTGGCAGGTCCTTCGGAGGATAGGATTACAAATCAAAATGATTTGAACTAACTGGAGAAATGGCCTGAAGTAAACAGGATGAGATTCAATAAGGACAAATGGAAGTACTCAACTTAGGCAGATACAATCAGTTGCCCACATACAAAATGGGAAATGACTGCCCAGAAAGGAGTAGTGCAGAAAGATCTGGGGGTCATAGTGGCTCATAAGCTAAATGAGTCAACAGTGTAAAGCTGTGGCAAAAAAAAGCCAACATCATTCTGGGCTGTATTAGCAGGAGTGTTGTAAGCAAGACATAAGAAGTAATTCTTCGGCTCTATTCCAGTTGGGGCCTAATCAGCGCAGACTATTGTGTCCCATTCTGGGTGCCACATTTCAGGAACAATGTAGACAAATGGGAGAAAGTCCAGAAAAGAGAAACAAATTATTAAGGTCCAGAAAACATGACCTATGAGGAGCAAAATTGAAGAAAATGGGTTTGTTTCCTCTGGAAAAGATCATTAAGAGGGGACATACCTTTTCAAGTACATAAAAGGTTGCTACAAGGAGGGGGAAATTTTGTTATCCTCTGAGGATAGGACACAGGGTGGATAATCAAATTAAAAAATAATTAAAACTGGCTCTTTTATAAAATAGCTTTAATTAAGATACATTATAGCTCAAAGATCTCCTCATGGAATAGGGATAACTTTTAATTCTATAGTATGAGACCCTATATTCATGTAATGTTTAAGCAACACTTTGTAAATGAGTTCCAATCTTAGGCGGGCTCCATAGGCTTCTGTATAGGTTGTTTTTTGCTTAAGCTTTCCATCTACCCAATGGACTCAGTCTCTGTCTAGAAGATAGCATCAGAGCTGCTTAGTCTTGCAGTTCCCAAACACTGGATTTGTCTCCAGAGGTAACATGTTAACAGCAAAAAGTGGTTTTTAAGTATATAGAAGTGAGAAAACAGACCTCAACTCTATTGTCCCTCTGCAAATTTGTGTACACAAAGTCAAATCCCTTACCTCTCTCTAAAAGTGAAAACTTTCAAAAAGTTCAGTGAATAGAAGATTGTTGGGGGTGGAATAGATCTGGACAAGGATAAGTCTGGAGATAAATGTGAGAAGCGAGAGACATGCTTTTTTGTCAAAATAGTGTTTGCTGTTGAAGAGAACTCCAGAATACTTAACATGGTGACTTTAGTTAACTAAAATAACAATTTGAACATCTATCTGATCTCCTCCGAATGCAGCATAGCAAGAATCCTCCAACTATTGATGATTAATCTATTGAATTGGAGCGTTCATCTCCCAATGACTTCATAAATAGCTGCTTCAATTACCTTTGGTAAATGAAATAACCATTTTCTTTTTTCTCCTATAGCAGTAAAACTAATCCGAGAAGTTTTCAAAATCACTCTTTCAAGTATAGTAGGTTTCACTTGTAGAAGATCACATCTCCAAGTTGTGAAGAATAAGGTTCCAACAACCCACAAGAATGCCCTTTTATGTAGAAAACCATGATTAAATTGAGTCTTCCTGATTAGTGATTTAAATCACATTCAGCCTGATAGGAAAAGAAGCAATGGGCTTAAATTGCAGCCAGGGAGGTTCAGGTTGGACATTAGGAGGAACTTCCTAACGGTCAGGGTGGTTAGGCACTGGAATAAATTGCCCAGGGAGGTTGGGGAATCTCCATCATTGGGGACTTTTAAGAGCAGGTTGGACAAAGGCCTGTTGGGGATGGTCTAAAATGATAATACTTGGCCTTGAGGGCAGGGGACTGGACTAGGTGACCTCTCGAGGTCCCTGACGGTTCTGATTCTATGATTATGCATGTGCATGCTTCAACCCCCCAAATTGGGCATTTTTCCTGCTGGTTTTCTAGTTTGTCATGACATTTTATGCCCCCTTGCCCAGGGTCTTTCCAGAAAAAGGACTTTGTGTTAGTTTGTCTTTACCTCAGAACTTGTAGCACCTTGTTACTGTCAGCAATAACAAATCTGAGCCATCCGCTACTTTGTGCAGTGTGGGGGGAAAAGAATTAAATTAAATTAAAAAAAAAAAAAAAAAAAAGTAAAATTCCCCATACCCAAAAAAGGCATTGGCTCATGTTTCTTCTATACTGATTCACTGTCTCATTACAAATCTTTAAAATATAGCTGATAAAACTTTTAATTTTACCACTGAGCAATCCTTCATTTTTGTGTCTGTACATGTTATCCTTATCTACTTTGGCAGAGGAGCTGGGAGATCACACTAACTCTTTAAACATGACTTTCATTCAAAGTCCAGTTTCTTTGTGAATAATTACCAAGAAACTTCATTATAAATTTTCCTGATGCATTTTTGTAGGGTGTCCCTTTTAGGGCCTTGATATTGCATTGCTTTTAATGGTACCCCAACCATCTAGTGCCAAGAGAGTTTTTGTTTGAATGGTCTCTCTTTAGGTATTTATAGCTCACTCATAACCATCCACGGCAGTTGTTCATCTCTTGCCAACCACCACAACAGCCACGTGCCAGAAATCATTCAGGGATTTAACCGGCTGGGGTTCTTGAGCTGTGCTAGAGACATTAAGGGAACTTCTGTGCCTGTCTTCTGGCCTAAACCCCCTCCCAACAAACCATGTGAATGAAGGTTTTAGTGCCTGGAAAAAATACATGAAGCATGACTTCAAAATGGGCAAAGTGGGATTGTAGTTGCTTCTAACAAAATTATTAAGGGACCCTGTGTAATCACTTTTTTTGTGGTTTATGATGGGTGGGGAACCTTCTTTCTATCGGGGGGCCATTGACGCACATTTAAAAATCAGTCCTGGGCTACACACGGCCCAGGGAGCAGGCGGGTGGAGGCTCAGGGCTTCGCCTAGGGTCTGGGGTTGGGCCAGAAACAGGGTGGAGGGGGCTGTGACAGTTGTGAGAAAAAAGTACGTAGCCTGTAACTCTCTGTCTATGCTGTGATTTAAAAAAAAACAAAAAAAAACACCACTGCGCCGAGGCTCCGAGTTCTGGTCAGCTGCAACAAGCTTGTGGAGGTCAGACTTTGGGGGGCTGCAAAATTGCAGTGCAGACGCTCAGGCTGGAGCCTGGGCTCTGAGACCCTCCCCCCAGCAACGTCTGAGCCCAAACTCCAGCGCGAGCCTGAATGTCTACGTGACAATTGTAGAGCCGTGCAGCCTGGGCCCCGCGTAGCCACGTCCTGTATGTTTTATTGCAATGTAGACATCCTCTGTGTCCGGTTTAGGAAGGCAATGCGATCTGATGCCGCCTTTTAGTAGGCGCGGGGGGCAAAGCCAACACCCCAGTAAGATGCTAGCTGGCACTGCGCTCTGAGAGTTGCTAAATTTTGAATGAGAGATGCAGGCTTTTGGTTTGCTAATTGTGCACGTTATAGAGCCAGTGGCTCATTTCCCAAGCGAAGAGCTGTTTTATTCAGTGCCCTGTTTAAGCCCAATTAGGTAGTGTGTATATAGATAAATATAATCTAAATTTCAAAGCAGTGTACAAACATTGTGAGAGAGGTACTCAACCCCTCTAAAATCCTTCTGCATGTCCAACCGGTAGAAGAACTTTTCACAGGCAGAGTTCGCATTCTGTCCCAAACTGCTCTTGGGCATTGCTCTGATGTAGAGTTTAAGGCCAGAAGGGACTGCCAGATCACCTCGTCTGATTTCCTTCATCTCACAGGCCACTAAACACAATCCACGCCCCGCTCCCTTGCAAGCCCGATGGCCAGTATCAGACCAAAGTATGACACCTCTGAGGAGCCTCAATTGTTGTGACTTATTAAAAATCTGCCACATTCCCCAGTTTTCAGCTGGTTCTGACTGGAACCATAAAATGCAAATTGTCGCTGACTAAGCAGGCAATAACACAATATATTTCCTTAGAAAATTGAACTCTGAACATTGCACAACTTTTATCCAGTTTATCCCTGACTTCAATCCTTTCACATAAATGGTTCCTTAGGTCTTGAACAATCTGATGGCTGTTTTCCGCTCTCAGGGTTTGGTCTTTTGTTTTGTTTTTTAAACCTGCATCTATCACTTCTCCTTTCAATAAGAACTGTCACAAGAATTTAACCAAGAGTTACTATATCAGCCCGTAGGGGGAGTTTCCACACCCTCACTTTCAAGAAAGAAGGAGCAACAGGTTCTAATTTACTGGTTTACTCCAGGACGCATGAGAGCGTTTGCTTGATCTGGTCCATAATGGACACACACTGTCTTACTGCTGATTTATTACCACTTGGTACTTACCCTGACCGCTTTAACTCTATAACAAGACACCCTATTATGACCAAGTCAATTTGAAAGGAGATTTGGAAGTCATTGAGTTTGACAGCATTTCAGGTGAGCATCCGGTAGACTTTCTTTGACGGGCTGTTCGTGGGGAGCAAAGTCCTATACAGTGTAACAATTAGTCAAAGGTTATAACAGCAAGATTTCTTCAGTGCCAATATTTGTACGAGTTGCACTCTACTGCCAGCACAAAGGGAAACTCAGTGGGAAGGCTTTCCGTTGACTTCCATGGGCTTGGGAGCAGGCTCTAAGTATATATTAGACATTTATCAGCCATAAGTTCCTGCCCATCTCTCACTTTACCAATATCCTTCAAGATAGTCCAGTGTTTTGTTTTGTTTGCAGAATTCCAATTGTACACTGATGTCTGATTATTGGTATTACAAGAGCATCTAGAGGCCCCAACCCAGATCAGGGCTGCACTGTAGTGGTGCTGTACAAACATAGAGAGAATCATAGAATATCAGGGTTGGAAGGGACGTCTGGAGATCATCTAGTCCAACGCCCTGCTCAAAGCAGGACCAATCCCCAATTTTTGCCCCAGATCCTTAAATGGCCCCCTCAAGGATTGAACTCACACCCCTGGGTTTAGCAGGCCAATGCTCAAACCACTGAGCTATGCCTCCCATCTAGATGTCTCTTGAACCATTGCCGGTATGCCACTGATGTACTTAGACAGTAGGAGCAGGCTCCTTGAGAAGTTAACGCTAATACCCAATAATAGTCTTGTCTTTACTGCATCTACTATCTTTCATCCATCTCAGAGCACATTAAAATCTTGGAGGACTTGTGGCACCTTAGAGACTAACGAATTTATTTGAGCGTAAGCTTTCGTGAGCTACAGCTCACTCCCATGAAGTGAGCTGTAGCTCACGAAAGCTTACGCTCAAATAAATTGGTTAGTCTCTAAGGTGCCACAAGTCCTCCTTTTCTTTTTGCGGATACAGACTAACACGGCTGCTACTCTGAAACCTGTCATTAAAATCTTGCACGTTAATTATGTATGTGCATTATTTTTATAGCTATATAAAAATTATATGCATTACAGCCGTGCTTAGAGAACTTACTGAGATCAGGGCCCCATGTGCTAGGTTCTGATTCTTCGCGTAGTAAGAGGCATCCTGGCTCCAAAGAGCCCGGGTTGGACCACAGCTGTTGGTCGCGTACAGCTGCCTCTTTTGTCAGCTAAAAAATCTGGCCCTTGGGGACTAAAATCATGATGTTCCTCAACGTGGTCCATTTGAGAGGCATGTGCTGCAGTTTTATTTTTAGCTCAAATAAACACCGCAGGGCTATTATGCAGGATAGATTTCATGCCAGCATGGAAAAGAGAGAGCGGGTAGAAAGTTGAGCTCGGCGGGTGGCAGGCATCTGTATACTGGCCGCCTGCAGCCGTCGGCAGCGTTCTTATCCCCCGGTGGCTTGACCTAAAATCAAACTGATCCATCAACAAATCTGAATGAATTGATGCGACTGGGCCTAGTTCCCGACGGCTGCCCATCAGCCAAACTCAGTACATGAAGTAAAAATATATTCAACTGTTATTGCCATATGGGTAGGAAATTTAACTCAAGGAACTCGCCTCCGAGCCCGGACCCATTTTGGACAATAAGGGGTAACCCATCAACTAGAAAAATTGCACTGCTACCACAAGTTAGGCACATAGCTAGTGGTCACCAGCAGCAAAGATGTAGACACTGCAAGTGGGGCACTTTTCCCTCTATCATGTAATGTTTGAATGATGTTGGCCATCCAAACTGGAAAAAAAAATCATAATCTCAAAAAGGGCCAAAACAGAAACCATCTAATCTTGATAAAAATTGGCAGAAATCTTCTAAATACAATTCAAAATGCACCTATAGACTCAAAATAGTACTCTGTGGGAAATATTTAGCCCCAGGTGATATATTTTATGCCTTTTCCTGGAGTTTGTTTGCTTTGGGTTAAAGCAAAAGTCTGTAGTCGCATGACAGTATGAACTTAGTTATAGGACTGGAGGGGACCTCGTGCAGTCATCTAGTCCAGTCCCCTACACTTACGGCAGGACTAGGTATTATCTAGACCTTGTTTATACCGTGGAAGATGTGAAAATATTTGTCATTATTTGTAGAATGGACTGATTTGGGAAACGTTTTTTTCCCCCTGTGTATTTTTATGAAGTTATGCAGATAAGACTCCTAGCCCCAAATTATAAAATATATTTTGATGTCTACTGGACCGGAGACATAAGTCTAAAGCACACATGGTACAGCTGTAATTCCCTTCTTACTGTCACTGAATACAATGGCAATATGTGTAAACTGATTATACAACAGTAATGATTCTTAGTAGAAGGGCTGCAGAATCTCTCTCATGAAGGTATCATTGAATAACAAAGTATATACTCTTATGTATCCCCTGTGATGCTGTTTAACAGATTGCCAGCTCAGGCTAGGGCAATTCGCTCGCGTAGGAATAGCAAAGAAATGCTAAAAGGTGTGTGTTCAAGCCAATTCCCTTGTTAGAGTAGATCAAAAGGAGATGTATTGTTTTTGCCTATCTGTATTCTGTTGTCCGCTATCACATTACATCTAGTTACATTGTATATACCCTGTACTTAAATTAACCCTAGAGATGTATTTCCTTGATGCTTAAACTTCATGAAAACTAATGAAAGATTATTTGGATTGTTGTCACTAAATGCATTACGTAACAATCTGTAATGGGATTGGAGGTTTGGATTTGTAAACAAAGCAGGATGCTCACTTCAAAACAATGGGTTATTGTGTTGAACGATGGGAAATCCACACACCCAGTCTGTGGTTAGTCAATAGAGGAAAAGCCCATGCTGTGATGGAGACGCTTGCCAGATTGCCTTCCGGGGAAGACAGCTGTAAAAGAATGGATCCTTTATCTGTGGACTGACGGATGGGGACAGGGTGGAATGCTGAGCGATTGGACAGAGATCCTGAGAGCTACTCTAGGGAACCCTGAGATACTGACGAAAAACTAGCAGATTACTGCATCTCAGCTATCACATTGGACTTACAAACTTTGACTGAGCTGTGAATGTATTTTACCTTCTTTAACCTCTCAATAACTCTCATTTTGTTTTCTTAGCTAACAAACCTTTAGTTACAGAAACTGGTCATCAGGGTTGTCTTTGGTGTGCGATCCAGAGTATCCATTGACCTGGGGTAAGTGACTGACCCTTTGGGGGTGGGAGTAACCTAATGTGAGATTATTATTTTTTTGGTTTTAATAACCTTTCATCACAAAATCCAGTTTGTCAGGGTGGTAAAGAGGGGCTGGAGAGCCTAGGGGACGGTCGTTGGCACCACGGTAAGACAAATATAGTAATTCCGGGGTGCACATTTGTTACCAGCTTGATGAACTCTAATGATAGAATACACCACCAGTTGGGGCGTCTTCCCTGTCTTCTGACAGCCTGATCTAAGCGTGGGACTCTCAGTTGTAAGCCGTAGCAGACAGCGTGACAGCCCCTACGTATAACTATTGAATGTCTAACACAAGAACCCTTCGAGCTATAATTACTCTTAAAAAAAAAAAAAAAAAAATAGACTCCCTGATTTGCAGACGGTTGAAACATTTCTACTCCCACCCAAAATCGGTCTCTGCCATGTTCAGTTCATAGATACTAAGGTCAGAAGGGACCATTATGATCATCCAGTTGCTACGCTCATCACTGTCACTGTCGCATGCATCAGAGCACACCAAATGTTCCCTGCAGCATTTGCACCTCCTTGTTGCACAGGTGAGGATGGTTTCAGGAGCAGCAGCATCATGTTAGGAGCATGTCCCATCATATTTGTCACCCATCCCCTGCTGACGGGGGACCTACGAAGATACCTAATTGTTGCCTTAGTCCATATGTATGACTGACAATTTGCATATTTCAGGGGCTGCCTGAAGGAGGCTAGCGTTGCTGGCCATTTCTCACTTGTTTTGTTCTCCTTAACAAACAACTAACATTGCACATTATCCGGCAACGCTTGCTTTTTATGACAGTGCGGCAAAGCGACTCGTAAGACATAGGCCGATACCTCTGAAAAAGCTTTAATTGGGCCGGACTGCAGTTACACACTTTTAAATCGGTACTGAGCAAGGACGATTTGATTCAGCTAATGAATCTTGAATAACCAGAGAGTTAATGATGGCTGCCTATGCCATGAATGCAAAGTATAGGTCCTAATTTAAAAAGCCGTCAACAGGCAGAGACAGTCCTACCTCCGAGACAATCGTATCCTCTTTGATGTATGGCTGTTTCTGCTCTTTGCCTTCAAAACTAATCAGATTCTAGGTAATGGGAGCAGGATTATAAATGCCATCATGCAGTTAGGTTGCTGACAAACCATCGCTCGTTCCATGCTTGATCTTGGGATGTATTTCATTAGCCTTCCCCAGCTCCACACCCCCATAATCCATGCTCCGTTAGACATCACTGTGGGGCTACAAAGTGGTGCTGCAGGGAATGCCAGCTGATGCAAGAGCCATACAAAGGCTGCAGTAGCATTTCTTTTGAAAGGTAAACTGACAACGTGCTCTTAAGTTCACAGACCACCAAATGAGCTGGGAAATGTGTACGTTAGCATGAGGCCATGAATCATAGAATATCAGGGTTGGAAGGGACCTCAGGAGGTCATCTAGTCCAACCCCCTGCTCAAAGCAGGACCAATCCCCAAATAGCCCCCTCAAGGATTGAACTCACAACGCTGGGTTTAGCAGGCCAATGCTCAAACCACTGAGCTATCCCTCCCCCCAGTGGGTTACCATTTCTGGTGCAAACTTGGGGTCCTGGTCAAGGGTGTCTTTCCTCTCCTGGGAAAAGAGCTGTGGCTAATTTTAAAATGCGGCACCAGATAGGCTTGTGAAATGAGGGCCCAAAATAACATCCGGGGTACAATTTTGGTGGTGTTTCGTGAATAGAGCCACCCCTTTCCAGGTCAGGATCTGTTTTTTTACAATGGGTCAAACGAGCAGGGGACCTCCAGACAGCGCTGGTGGAGCAGGCCGAGCCGGGGAACGAACTGAGGCTATGTCTGCACTTAAAAGGCAGCCGCAGTGCTCCTGCGGGGCTTCACTGTAGATACTACCAAAACCGATAGGAGAGCTTCTCCCGCTGGCGGAGGGGATCTCACCTGCCCGAAAGGCAGTAGCTTGCATCTTGCTCAGGAAGCAGGGACGTGTTTCTCTGGCTTGTAGGCAGAGGAGCAGCCAAGGGGCCTCACAGAGTAAGAGCAATAATTGTCTCTTAACTAAAATATGGTGCCCACGGATGGCCCTCTAGAAATACATAGCTACAGTACATACATCCACTAGAACTAGGGGTTTGAGACATTTTCAGCAGTTTTATAGCCATAGAATTATTGTCTTTTAATTTCAGGTTCGTTACTTATTAGCCCAGTGGTGAGGGTACTAGTGGGGGACATGACAGACTCTGGTTCAATTTTGTCTCATGAGAAAGGGGTTGAATCAGGTTGTGCATTGTCTCATGTGAGCACCCCTGTCAGTGAACTAAGGGATATTCTGATGTGGGT
This sequence comes from Chelonia mydas, assembly GCF_015237465.2. Classification (NCBI taxonomy): domain Eukaryota; kingdom Metazoa; phylum Chordata; order Testudines; family Cheloniidae; genus Chelonia; species Chelonia mydas. The sequence continues at coordinate 8,111,525 of NC_057859.1, read as the reverse complement.
TGTTCTTCATAGCTTTTGGGGCAATTCCACTTTCCTCAAACACTCATTGGGACCCCAGCTCCCACATGAATACCGCTGTAGTCCAGCGGCTTGGGTGCTCACCTGGCAAGCGAATAGGGCTGGTTCAACTCCTCTCTCAGCTTGAGCATCATTTCTCCCTCTCAGGTAAATATCCAGCTGTTGCACTAAGAAGCATTCTGATGGACTGTGGTGCTTCCTCACTTTAATTCCATATTCACTGGGCCACAAACATACCCAGCAGCCCTTTGTAGTCCAGTGGTTTGGTTGCAAACCTGGGGTGTGTGCTCTGGGTTCAAATCCTCTTTTCTCCCCCACAAGAAGGGGCTGGAGCCTTCATCTCTTACCTCTCAACTGAATGGCCAAAGGGCTGGACTAAGAAGTATTCCCACAGGGGGCCTCCTTCAGTCTCTTCTGTTGTAGGTGGGCCACGTTCAGTCAACAATTACATAGTAATGGGGCCCCAGCTAGCCTATGAATTCCTCTGTAGTACAGTGGGTGGAGGTGTTTTCCCAGCACACAGGAGATGCTGGTTCAAGCCCTCTTTTCCCTTGATGAAAAGTGACTGGAAGCGTGATCGCTTCTCTCTCAAGTGAATAGCCTGAGTGCTGGATGAGGAGGTGCTGAAACAGGGGCTCCCCCTTGGTCTTTTCTGGTGAAGCTGTTCTGCTTTCATTACATATTAATTAGGCCAAGCCATGCCCAAGCAACCCTTTGTAGACTGGTGGTTTGGGTCCTTCTTTGAATGCTGGTATTTGGGTTCAAATCCCTTTTCTTCTTGCTAAGAAGGGAATTGAACTGCCTGCCTTTGCCACTTCAGGGAATGTTCTAAGTGATGAGGGTTTCTGACCCAGGGGCTGCCTCAATCTTTTCTGTTGAAGCTGCTCTACTTTCATTACGTGTCCATGAGGCCACACTACACGTAAGGAGCCCTATATAGTCTGGTGGTTCAGGTACTTGTCCCGCGTGTGGGCAGTTCCAGTTCAAATCTCCTGCCCTCTTGAGGAGAAGGGGTTGGAGCCTTCATCTCTTACCTCTCAAGTGAATGGCCTCAATGCTGGGCTAGGAGGTATTCTGCTGCATGGGCTCTCTCGCTGTTTCCTGTTGATGCTAGTCCACGTTCATTAAATAATGACTTAGTCATTGGGCCACAGGCAACCTATAAACCTCTCTGTAGTCCAGTGGGTTGGGTCCTTACCTTGAAATAAGGCCAGTGCCGGTTCAAACCTGTCCACTGAGAAGGGAACTGAGCCTTCATCTCTTCTCTCTCAAGTGAATATGCTCAGTGCTGGGCATGGAGGTATTCGGACATGGGACCTCTGTCTTTTCTGCTGAAGCTGTTCCACTTTCACTTCATATTAACTGGGGCACAGCAAGCTTCTGAAACCCCCTGGGGTGTGTGGGACCCTGTTCAAATCCCCCCTCTGCCTGGTCAGAGGGCCTCTGGCAGGTGGGATGAGAGGCCTTGTCCCTGGACAAAGGCCATTTCACAGGGGCTCTTGTACCTTTTAATTAGAGTTTAATTGCAGCTGGATGCAACCCTCCCCCCCCCCACACACACACACTCTTTGTCCACCATGGTCAGGTTACACACCCAGGTTGTAGCAGACCCCAGAGCACTCCCCTGCTCTTTTGAGGGGTGTGAACTGGGGGCTCCCGCCTTCTGGGGAGAGTCACAGGTGGGCGATTCCTGTTCTAATCCCCTCCCTGTCCCAAGAAGGCAATGGCCTCCTGAGAAAGAGAGGGGGTTCAGACAAGGATGGCCCACCTCACAGGACCGTCACCAAGGAGGCAGGAAATCCCTGTGCAAACCCCTATTGAACAGGCAGCTGGAGGATTTGAGCCAGGATCTCCTACAACCCAGGGGAGTATCCTAACCACTGGACTCGAGAGTGAGGGCAGCTAGAGGTGTGGCCCAAATAACATTTATTTAAAGCAGAACAGTTTCTAGAGCCAACATGGAAGGTCCCCAATCTCTGTCCCTCTAACAGAGAAGACCATGACACACACGTATACCAGTGAAGATTTGAACCCACACTCCAGGCACGTAGCCTAACCCCTAAACTACCAAGGAAGCGTTAGCCAAGTGCTGGCATGAATAACATTTAATTAAAGTGGAACAGCTTCCATGGGTAACTCAGCTCCCCCCATTGCTATACCCCACAGATCAGGGCACACCCACCTGGGCTGCACTGGCCGTCTTCTTAACACGGGCAGAGGAGGGATTTGCAGCCACAGCTCCCAGAACCCAAGCCAGGAGCCAAACCGCTAGACTACAGAGTGTCTGTTCCACATGTTTTTTGCCCAAATAATATTTAATGTGATAAATATGGAATTATTGTACCTAGTCTTCATCGATATCCTTAAGAACTTGTTAGAATGCACCCACATTTGTTTTGGTGCTGACCCCCAGCACTTTATCAGAGAGGAATACGATAATTGTACGTGATTCGCAACAGCTCATAAAGGGGATGTCTACTAGTTAGAGTGCAGGGTATAGGAGACAACTTCCAGCCACTGACTTACTATATGACCTCAGGTTTGTCATTTAATCTGTTCCTCAGTTTACGAAGCTGTAGAAGGGGCAGAACCATACATAGCTAGAGAGCTGGACGAGCTAGTTCGAGAGAGCTATCTGCAGATTCTCCATGAACAGATTTTGATGTTGAACAGCGTAGCTATTTGAAATCATTCAAAGAATGGTTGAGGAGGACATAAGTTTGTCTAAAACCGTTAAACTCTGCTGTGACTGTTGCTTCAAGCATTGGCTTTTCCTAATTATTGTGTGATGCAGCAGCTAAATCACAATGGATTGTTTCTGCTCCCTAGGTGAATTATTCCCAACCCACACCTCTCAACACTTGCATCACGCACGCTCTGTCTTCAACACTTGCACTTCCTTATACAATCTTGCTGGTGGAAAAAAAAAATAATAATAATAATTACGGTACCCAAGTGTTTAGAAAGCACATAAAAGGCCTTGCCAATGCCATCCAACCCATTTTTGTTTTTAATTTTGAATTGTTATTCATTTTCTAGTCAGTTTACCAACCCCAGCAGAGTGTGGTATGCTTAGACAGCAGGCGAATGGATATGTGGAAGGCACATGCAGGTGACAATCCCTAGGATACATCCCCCATCTATCCACCTATCGCCAGATTTAGGTAGAGCCCTGTTTACGAAGGAGCTCAGGGCCATATTTTTAAGAGGTATTTAGGTGTCTAAAGATGCATCTAGGGGTCCAGTAGGAGTTTCAATGAGAGTTGGGCACCGAACCTGCTTTGGTGCTTTTGACAATTAAACTAGGTGCCTAGCTGCATCCTTACATGCCTAAAACCCTCTGTCAATCTGACTCTCAGGTCCCACTTAGGCACCTCAAAGAGGGCCAGATTTTTCAGCACATAGCAACTCCCATTGTGACACTGCTGGCAACCTTACGGTCACTCTCCACCCTGCAGGCTGAGCTTTTCTGAAAAAATCTGGCCTTTAGTGTTAATAAAGCACTTTCTCATTCTCAAAAACAAAGAGGCTATAAGTGCATGGAACGATTAGTAAATCTTACACAGCAAGGTCCTTCTGTTCCGACATTGCATTGAATTATTGGCATGTTTTAGCAATCCACTGAAGTCAATTCTTGAAGGTTGGGGTTTTTTTTGCAAGTAGCCAACAAAACGGATAATTAAATATAGAGCAGACAGGGTACTTCAATAGGTCGTGTAGCATTGGGTACTGCATCTTTAAGGGCTGACCTTCCCAGACAGCATCTGGACCGAGTGCTGTGAAGCTCTTTTATTCACAGCTATTTAGAACTGGACACAGATTAAAGCAGAGTTCTTGCACGTACCTTAAGCTCTGAGTCATCACGGAACACCATAGGTAGGAGGTGTGTTTTTGTTCCACTTATATAGCAAACAATCGTAACATACATCCTCATAGGCGTTTAGTCAGACCCAAATGAGTGATTAAAATCTTCCCAAAAACTTAAAAGGAACTTAAAAAAGGTCACCAACAAAAAGGGTTAACTTTGAACTAGCTGAAAAACAATACGTGACACTCATGTTTAATTGTAATGTTTGCTTTCTGCTGGATGACCGTGTAGGTCAAGAGACAAGGAATCTTCTGAATGTACAAGCAGAGAGAGAATGTACCTGGATTTTACTATAGTTCTCTGGATTTACACCTCTAGGGTGAAATCTTGGCCTTCTTGAAGACAAAGGGAGGCAATGTCTCCCAGTGGACAGAGCATTTGATTGTGATGCAGAGGACCTGGGTTTTGCCACTGGCTTGCTGGGTGACCTTGGGCAAGTCACGGCCCCTCTCTGCCTCAGTTTCCCCTTCTATAAAATGGGTCTAATGCTACTGACCTTTGCAAAGTGCTTTGAGATCTACAGATAAAAACGCCAAAGTATTATTATGAATGGACAAAACTGACATTAATTCCAATGGGGCCATGCTTTAACCCCTGAGACTGAGAACCAAGAATCTTCAAAGAAAATACTCATCATTAAATTACTTGAATTATGTTGAAGGAAAACTTGGCATCTGAATAAAGGTTTGTGAGTTTTCTTGGTCTGTTGGACTCCCCTGAAAGAGTATTACTTGATTATTTCCCCTCCTTCCATTTGTCTCTTGGACTTTTGTCACAGAAATTAACATGCAGGGAAACTTAGAAAACAAGAGGAAGTGAAAATGCTAATTTTTTTTTTTTTTTGCTTGTCATCCAAAAATAATTCAGTCTTGTTCTGATTCGTGATCAAGGTTATTTATCTGCAGGAGCCTTGAGCGTGAATATAGGAGCGTCACACGGAGAGCACTTCTCATGTGAAACTGCTACTTGCAGGCAAGGTTAAACCTATAATGGAGGGAAAAAAATAGCCCAGGACTTGAATGCATTTCTAAATGATTTAGTGCCAGACTGACAGTACAGATGATTGAGGCCCTTTCCTTCCCCACAAATGAAGTTCAGCAGAGCTGACTCCCCTACACTCTTCCACTAATGTACCTGTAAACTATGCCGGGGGACCTGGGGCAAGTCACTTCCTCTCTCAGAGCCTCAGCTCCCCACCTGGAAAAATGGGACATTAGCGCTGCCCTGCCTCACAGGGGAGTTGTACCCACATACTGACAGGAACTCTATTAATACCTTGGAGAAATAGGTGTTGACTTCTATTCATAGACCCTGCAAGACACAGACCATTAACTATCACTACAGCCACAGGCCTTGTCTGTGATGGAACAGCATGATTCTGCTCCTACCCTTCCTGAACCTTTGTAAACTACTCACGTATGTATATTCCTAGTTCTCCAAAACAGACCTTTGTCTCTCCTCCCTGGCAGTGCAGATCTTTCTAGTACCCTCACATTTATTGACAGGAACATGCAGATTTCTGGCACCAAAAAGGGACCAAGCCAGGCTGCTGCTGTCGAGATTCTGTTTTCATTACAGTGGAGCTAAATCGGAGGCTTTTGTTTACAGTGAAGCCAAATGAACATCCTAAATTGTCTCATCTATTGCAACGTGGTAAAAATCTCCCCCTGGGAGAGTGTAGGCAGTGTTGCCCAATGGACAGAGCACTGAACGGGAACTCGGGACCTGAGCCGTATTCCTGGCTCTGCTGCTGGGTGATCTTGGACAAAAGCCCGTGCCTCAGTTTCCCCATCTGTAAAATGGGCATAATGATCTTGACCTCTTTTTGTAAAGAGCTTTGAGATTTACCGATGAAAACTGCTACAGAAAATCTAGTTGTTATCATGAGGCTCCTCGGCAGCAAAGGGTTCTTACCCCAACCCTTGACCCAAAGTCTCTCTCGCTCCCTCTCCAGATTCTAATTTTGCAGTTTGAGTCCACCTTTCTGCAGTAGACACGCTAAAGAAATAAGCGCCTGCAGCGAGGATGAAGGGTGAGCGCTGTTTTTGAGCAATCGGAAGTTTGAAGTTTCCCCCCGTATGAAAATATCTGTCTGAACAAGCCTAAACTGGCCCTAGGCTCTTATGCTTTTCTTCCGTGGCTTTCTAAACTTTCCTTAACAATTGTATTTTCTTCTTCTTAAAGGGGCATTTGACTTGGATATGCTTTGAGGGGTATCCCATCCCTGCCAAAAAACATGGCTGGATCTAGAGCTTAATGGTGCTTCTCAGGAGGACATTGATCCATTCTTTTTAAGCGACAAATCTGAGGAACTGTCCCAGATTGAGGTGTCAGAGGTGGTTTTGGAACAAACTGATAAATTAAACAATAAGAAGTCACCAGGACCAGATGGTATTTACCCAGAGAGTTCTGAAGGAACTCAAATATGAAATTGCAGGACTACTAACTGTGGGCTGTAACCCATCACTTCAATCCGCCTCTGCACCAGACGATTGGAAGGGCAGCTCACACAATGCTGATTTTTTCAAAAAGGTTCCATAGCCAATCCGGCCAATTACACGCCAGTTAGACTAACTTGAACGCCAGGCAAAGTGTTTGAAATTATGGAAAAGAACAAAATCATCAGACAAACACAATATTTTAGGGAAGAGTCAACACAGCTTTTGTAAAGGGAAATCATGCCTCCCCAATCTATTGGAATTCTTTGCGGACGTCATCAAGCACATGGACAAATGTGATCCCATTGATATAATGTACTTGGACTTTCAGAAAGCCTTTAACAAAGACCCATACCAAAGACTTTTGAGCAAACGAAGTAGTCATGGCTCTGTAACTGGTTAAAAGATAGGAACCACAGAGTAGGAATAAATGGTCAGTTTTCACAATGGAGAGAGGTAAACAGTGAGGTTCCCCCAGGGATCTGTACTGGGACCTGTGCTGTTCAACATACTCAGAAATGATCTGGAAAAGAAGGGAAACAGTGAGGAGGTGAAATTTGCAGAGGATACAAAATTACTCAAAGTTGTTAAGTGCAAAGCAGACTGTGAAGAGTTACAAGGGGGGTGGGTTCTCATTAACCTGAGTGACTGGGCAACAAAATGTCGGATGAAATTCAATACTTAAGTGTAAAGTAATACACTCTGGAAAACAATCCCACCTATACATATAAGTCGATGAGGTCTAAGTTAGCTGGCTAGAGATCTTTAGCAATCGTGGAGTCGTCACGGATAGTTCTCTGAAAACATCCTCTGGAACTGGACAACAGGGGATGGATCACTCGATAGTTGTCCTGTTGCTCCAACCCGTCAGACAGAGACAAACGCCTACAAGATCTCTATCAAGCATTCTTACAACTACAATACCCACCTGCTGAAGTGAAGAAACAAACTGACAGAGCCAGAAGAGTACCCAGAAGTCACCTACTACAGGACAGGCCCAACAAAGATAATAACAGAACGCCACTAGCCGTCACCTTCAGTCCCCAACGCATCATCAAGGATCTACAACCTATCCTGAGGACGACCCATCACTCTCACAAATCTTGGGAGACAGGCCAGTCCTTGCCTACAGACAGCCCCCCCAGCCTGAAGCAAATACTCACCAGCAACCACACGCCACACAACAGAACCACTAACCCAGGAACCTATCCTTGCAACAAAGCCCGTTACCAACTGTGTCCACATGTCTATTCAGGGGACACCATCATAAGGCCTAATCACATCAGCCACACTATCAGAGGCTCGTTCACCTGCACATCCACCAATGTGATATATGCCATCACGTGCCAGCAATGCCCCTCTGCCATGTACATTGGTCAAACTGGACAGTCTCTACGTAAAAGAATAAATAGACACAAATCAGATGTCAAGAATTATAACATTCATAAACCAGTCGGAGAACACTTCAATCTCTCTGGTCACTCGATTACAGACCTAAAGGTCACAATATTACAACAAAAAGACTTCAAAACCAGACTCCAACAAGAGACTGCTGAATTGGAATTAATTTGCAAACTGGATACAATTAACTTAGGCTTGAATAGAGACTGGGAGTGGATGGGTCATTAGACAAAGTAAAACTATTTCCCCATGTTTATTTCCCCCTGCCCCACTGCTCCTCAGACGTTCTTGTCAACTGCTGGAAATGGCCCACCTTGATTATCACTACAAAAGGTTTTCTTCCCCCCCTTACCCCCCCCCAGCTCTCCTGCTGGTAATAGCTCATCTTAAGTGATCGCTCTCCTTACAATATGTATGATGACACCATTTTTTCATGTTCTCTGTGTATATAAATCTCCCCACTGTATTTTCCACTGAATGCATCCGATGAAGTGAGCTGTAGTTCACGAAAGCTTATGCTCAAATAAATTGGTTAGTCTCTAAGGTGCCACAAGTCCTCCTTTTCTTTTTGCGAATACAGACTAACACGGCTGCTACTCTGAAACTTGTCCTGTTCTATTCACTCTCTGAAGCATGTGGCACTGGCTGCTGTTTGAAGACAGGACACTGGGCTAGATGAACCATTGCTCTGACTCAGTATGGCCATTTTTATGTTCTTATGATCAGGGATGCTGTGGAGAAGCTATTGCCCATTGTGGGACTTTTCTGGGTGAAAGTCACCACTGTGCAGAGGAGCAGCACAAAGTCTACGAATCAGTTAAATCTCATCATGAGGCTTCAGTGGGAGCATTACCCCTCCGCACGAGGGCGAGTTTCAACCGCTTTGAATAAGAAGATTTCACTATCTGGAGCTGTCAATTTCACACACGTTGCGGCCTGAGTTTATCTAAGGAGCTTAAAAGTATAGAGCACAGAATAATAAAGAATCATAAAGATGTGCACGTATGGAGAATTCCGTTTCAGCTGGGATATTGACAGACCGTGGGAGTCGGTTTTGCACACGACTTGGCTTTGTCAGCCCCAATCGTCCAGGCTTCTGTAAGATGGAAGCCAGGCCACAATCTTTTCCAAGAAGCAGGTCAAAGAGTCTGTGGAATGTGAATATAGCTTGCAACGTCCTTAAAAGTAAAAAGGTCCTTTGACTGGTATGAGACAACTGGCCGAAGTTATGCAGATTACGATGCAAAAAGTCCTGCAGGTTCATTTTTGTGGGTTAAAACTAGAGCTGGCCCCGAGCTTCACAGCTCAGATCTGGATTTCCCCAAAGTTCTAGGATATTTGGAGCTGGAGGCTTTAGTTTGGGCTCACAAGGGCAGGGAGCATTAGTTTGGAAGAGAAACTCCCCCAAGCAAGGTGAAAAAAATCATAGTTCTCGTGTTTTCTTTTTTCTAATTTGGTGTCTGGCAGAAGGAACAAAAGTGATAGAAAGTATAGACCAAGCGTTTGATGCCCCACGCAGATGGAGGGGTGTGCGTTATGTAAACCACGAAAAAGGTACCATCATCTTGGTGCCAGCCTGCTATCATAAAAGCTGATGACAGCACTATCCAATTTAACGTAGTATTCAGTGCCTTGAAAAATGGGGACTTGAGACCCTTATTCCCATATTGCAACTAGGGCTCGGCGTCAGTGCAATGGGCGCATCCAGTCTCTGCCCCTAACTTGCCATAGCCTGGGTGCCGCTCAATCATACAGAAGGAGAGACAGGAAGAGATACCTGTGCCCCTGGCTAAACATGGCTTTTTGCAGCCCTGTGAGGTTGCTGCCTGCGTACATCCATGCATTGCATGTTCAAGACCCAATTCTGGAGCCTCAAGAAGTTCAGCTGAACCTCATTCCGAATGCTTCTCTGAACTCAAATTAGAAGTTCCAACCATCACTCCAAACAAGGGGCCAGATCCTCAGCTGATAAAATTCAGTGAAGCTCCACTTACGTCAGTGGGGCTACGTTGAGTTACATCACTCAAGGATCTGCCCCATGGTGTCTCACTAAGGGGCTCCTCTCAGGTCAATTTACAGGTTAGTTCACAGAGGCCACAACGACTCACCTCCAAGTCAGTGGAGGTTATACAGCTAAAGGAACCAGCCCACACAGACTAATGTGTGGGAATTTTAAGCCAGTATATCACTAGTGCTGTCCTTCTGCGGTTACCTTCCCCTCCCACTAGGAAGATTCTCCTGTGGTACCCCACCCCGCCTTCCAATCTCCCCACTGCTTGGCCCTTAAAATGGTTCCTTTTTCAGATCACATGCTTCACGCATGGGCCAAAGTCTTAGACCTTCCCTCCAAGGATATGAGTCATACGTCACTGGTTTATTTCCTTCCTCTCACTTTACCTGTATATACCCTCACATGTATGCCCACCCTCAGGTATAAGTTGACCCTCTAAGTTAAAGGGGTGGGGAGGGAGTCCCGAAAGCAGTACATGACTTGGTATAAACCAAGGGAATTTTACAAGAATTCAAGATAACGACAATACGTTTGGGGAAATTCTTGATCCACTTGGAATTTATAAATACCAGCAAGATTTACCTTACCCAGGTAGCATGCATCCCTTCTCCTTTTGGGGGCTAGGCACCCTTCATGGACCCGAATCTTGTACAAGATGAATATATATCATAATTATTACCATCGCTACTAATTATGCCTCTGCATCCTTCAAAGTCATCTGGTTCCAGAAGCAGCACGGGGGCGATTGCGTCTTCGGCCAACCCATAAATAGTTGGGATATGCAATCTGCTCCATAATGAAGGAAGCAGGTTGTTCTCTGATGCACGAGCTGGTGTGAAATCTGACCATGACCCCGCCTCCTCCTCACCCCTCCTTCTTCAGAGGCTTGTTCACAGGGTGAAGAGGGAGATGGGAATGGGGTCAAGTAGGTCTTGTACCCGCCCAAGCGACAGGAACAGCTATTATTTTTTACACATCACTCTATTACAATAGTGCCTGGACTCCCCCATCGGGAATCAGGTCCTGTCATGGGGCAGACCTCCTCCTTCCCCTAATCACAACCACACACAGATTGTTTCCCCTTTCACCGTGTGTGCATTTATTCATCAGTTCCAAAATAAGAGAGAACGCTCCCCAGGCATACAGCAGGAGGAGACTTGCACACAGCTCTCTCTCTTCTCCTAGGTTCACTCATAGACCATTATGATCGTCCCCAGCTTGTAACTAAAATTCTTGTTATTAATCTCTAAATGCATGACCTACACTTCTCACTATTAAATTTCTTTCTATTACTATTACTCCAGTTTACAAGGTCATCCAGATCGTCCTGTATGATATCCCGGTCCTTCTCTGAATTAGCAATACCTCCCAGCTTTGTATCATCCGCAAACTTTATTAGCACACTCCCGCTTTTTGTGCCGAGGTCAGTAATAAAAGGATTAAATAAGATTGATCCCAAAACCGATCCGTGAGGAACTCCACTGGTAACCTCCCTCCAGCCTGACAGTTCACCTTTCGGTAGGACCCCTCTGTAGTCTCCCTGTTAACTATTTCCTTGTCCACCTTTCAATTTTCATATTGATCCCCATCTTTTCCAATTTAACTAATAATTCCCGAGGTGGCACGGTATCAAACGCCTTACTGAAATCTAGGTAAATGAGATCCACTGCGTTGCCTTTGTCTAAAAAAAATCTGTTACTTTCTCAAAGAAGCAGATCAGGTTGGTTTGACACGATCTACCTTTTGTAAAACCATGTTGTATTTTGTCCCATTTACCATTGGCCTCAATGTCCTTAACTACTTTCTCCTTCAAAATTTTTTTCCAAGACCTTGCATACTATAGATGTCAAACTAACAGACCTGTAGTTACCCGGATCACCTTTTTTCCCTTTCTTAAAGCTAGGAACTATGTTAGCAATTCTCCAATCATACGGTACAACCCCTGAGTTCTCCTTCACTTCCTCTTCCTCCCAAATATATACCCTCCCAACTACTGAGCCAGTTGCCCCCATCAGCCTGGCAATTAAGAACATAAGAAACATCAGTAATCCCCAGCAGAAACAGGTTATTTGACCTCATTTAAATCTGCAGTCTTCCTTGTGCTGCAGCAGCCTCAAGGGACTAGGGTGCTAAAGCTAGCCCCCTTTCACAGGGTTCAATTGTGTTAGACAGCGCACACGGACCTAGGCTGGAATTTCCCAAAGGTGCCAAACTGCCTTTGAAAAAATCTCAGCTGAATTAAAAAGAACGTCCCTGTCCCAAAAATCTCAAAAACTCTCAATCTCTTGGAACGCCATCTCTGATGTACCAGATAAAGCAATTGTCTTGCATGCTCTTCTCCCACACAAGTGCCACCACAAACTGGCCCTTTACGCGTACGATGCAAGTGTAAGGGGAAAAAAGGAAAGAATCCACTAGTTACGAGCCTGGTAACAAGACTCTTATTGTAACATAAGACAGCTGTTGTCATTCTGTTCTGTGGTCTCGGGAGCATATGGCCATGATCAGACGCTGAAAGAGATATAAATAGCTATGCAGAAGTAGTTCTAATCAAAGCCACATCCACAGTCCAGACTGAAAGTTCATTGATAAACACCTGCTCAGCCTGCACAAGCTCTTGGGCTTTGTTACATTAATAGCAGCTATGACAAAAACAAAAAACCATTGGTCTGGCTAGCCTTGTTTCTTTGCAGAATCTCCATTAATCTGACTTTTTACTGCCTACCAGAGCAGTAGATTGGGACTCAGGAGCCCTGGATTCTATTCCTGGCTCTGCTACAGGTCTGCTGGCTGACCTTGGGCAAGTCACTTCACTTTTCTGTGCCTGTCTCTCTTCATCTATAAATTGGGGAGAATGCTACAGACCTCCATTAGAGAGTGCTCCGAGATCCACTGATGGGAACTGCTATATCAGAGCTAGGTGTTATCACCAATAGTTTTTTTGGGTATCAAAAAACAAATCTATTGTAAGCTGAATAGAGGTAGTGGGCTCAATTTGTCTCTGATTCAATGCACGTTCCTTTCCTGAAGTCCTTGCGTAATGTCAGTGAAAGGAAGTGTGTTCTATTCGGGATAGCACATTTGATTTGGGACCCAGGAGAACTTGTTTTCTATCCCCAGCTCGCCTATGCCACCTTGACAAGTCACTTCACTGTTTTTCCCTCCCACCCCTTGTCGATCATGTCTATTTATGGTAGCCATAAGTTCTGGGTAAGACCTGTCTTGGTATGTGTATATACAGAGCCTAGCACAATGAGACCTTGATCTTGGCTAGGATATAGGCCCTGTCATAATGTAAATAATACTACGAGCCTGACTTTGCAAGCCCTCTGTGGGTAGATCTGTTCGGCAAAATCCCATCGGCTCCACGTACAGGCAAATGAATGTGCTGTCTAATCAGACCACCATCTAGACTTCTTCCTCCAAGTGCAGTGCCCTGTCCATTATATCATCCTTCCTCCTAAGGGCGTCAGTTCTTCTTTTGCCTGTGGGCAGCTGGTTGCACGACTTGGATTGTAAAGGCTTTTGAAGAATGAGATGTGCCTTTATTGCACTCTTCAGCCCTCTAAAGGGCTACGGCTACCTCTGCATGAAATTGGCTCCTTTGGCCCGATTTTGAGGGCTTAAATGGGAAGTGGGTGGTGCGTAGGCCAGGGGAGTGGAAAAATCCCACTGAGAGTGAAAATGAAATGTTAGGTGCTTTCAGAACAATAATGGCACCCGGAATCATTCCTGACAATTATATGCAGCTGATGCGCCTTAGAAACCAGATAAACTGCTCATCGGTGAGTTCTTCTTGGCGGTGCTGGTGAGCTTCGGAAATACCGTTGCATTCCATACGCATGAACTCCGCTTGCTCAGATGATCAGCGAGCCAGGATCTCAGCCTAGCTGAATGAATCCAACTGGCCTCTGAATCCAACTGGCCAACGAGGATTCATCGGTCAGTGTGCATCACACGTTGTTCTTTGTGGCAGGGATTTTCACTATGAGCCTGTACAGCATCCAGCACTAAGGGGGCCCAATTTCCCGCTCGTGCCGCCGGGGGGTGGGGGTAGACACACAAAATAAAGGTTAAATAAGAATAATATTCTTCACAATCCTTCCAGCCCCCAGTAACAAGCCCGACATGAACGTGCCGGGAGAGATTGGCTTCGTGCATTTTCCAATTCAACATCCGCCTTTGCAAATGCCTTCCCTCCCCCTGCTTCAGCTCACTCATTAAACCTATTTCTTTCAGGAAACCTTTCTACATTACATCTCCTGATAATGGCCTCAAAACTCTCTTCTGGACCACTGTTCCATGGATGACCGAGGACTTGTCTACAAGGGGAATATTTACAGTGGAGTAATTACACTGAGGCAAATCCCTCGTATAAACACACCACCTTGAACCAGGATAAGCCACTCATCTCCCTGTCTCTCCCCACCCCTAAGAATGGTCGGATTCAAAATAGCAGCATCTTTCCACCCTCCGCTCCCCTGCCACATTTTCCCCTAATTAAATTCTGTGAAAGCTTTGGTTTATGGCTGTTTCTCAGCAACGAGAGCTCTCATCTAAGGTCTCAAAGAAATGAACACAGAATTAGACATCAGGATGCCCTGAGTTCTATTCCCAGCTCTAGCACTTCCTGTGTGACCTTGGTCAAGTCACCCTTCTCTCCAATCCCCTCTGTGGGAAAGTGGGATAACAACCTATCTCTCCGGCATGATGGGAAAATTAGTTAGTTGTTTTTTTAGATCGCATCCATTGCTGTATACGCACCAAGTATTCTCGCTCTTTTTCCCTGTAACATATATCGAAAAAAAGCAAGACAGCTCTGCAAATAAAACCACACACACACCTAAAATTGCAACAAGTGAAGTCAGACCACGGTCTCTTGGCACCAGCAAGCATCCTACTTTGCCAAAGAGTGGCCGTCAGAGCCACCAACGCAACATGGGAAGAGCAGGCTGCTCCTACTCAGACCTCCGCTGCTGGGGTGTCATTAATCTCCTTGAAGAATTTCTACAGGTAAGAAATGTATTTGAGCTGCTAGAGCAGAGCCCATGAAAGTACAATAAAATACCCATTAGTAGCATAAAGCCTAGATTAACTATGCATACAACAGAACCCAGAAATAGTGCAGATTGCTATTAAAGAATCACAGGTCGATATGGCCAAATAATTCAAAAAGGGATTCATGAGCATTTTCAATTCTCTGTTAGACATGGAGTTACTGTAGCTGTTGTCCACAAGCACTGGGATAACATCTGGTTCTTCTTTCTCTCCTCTTTTTTTTGGGGGGGGAAGTGGGGGGGAGGCAGAGTTGTGAGAGTCTTCACACAGCCAAATAGTTTTGTGAACTTAGGCACAGATGATTATTAGCTCTATTCATCCTTGGTCATTCAATGCCTCATCTGGCTCTCATCAACTCTAGTGGAAATCAGAGGAACTCTACGGATTAATAGGCAGCAGGTTGAAAACAAACAAAAGGAAGTATTTCTTCACACAATGCAGTCAACCTGTGCAACTTCTTTGCCAGAGACTATAATCGGGTTCAAAAAAAGAACTAGATAAGTTCATGGAGGATAGGTCCATCAATGGCCATTAGCCAGGATGGGTGGGGATGGAGTGCATAGCCTCTGTTTGCCAGAAGCTGGGAATGGGCCACAGGGGATGGGTCGCTTGACGATCACCTGTTCCGTTCATTCCCTCTGGCCACTTGGCATTGGCCACTGTCGGAAGACAGGATACTGGGCTAGATGGACCCGTGGTGTGACCCAGTGTGGCCGTTCTTATGAGATAAACCAGTGTAAAATCATTGTGAACGAGTGAAATCAGAATCG
This sequence comes from Chelonia mydas, assembly GCF_015237465.2. Classification (NCBI taxonomy): domain Eukaryota; kingdom Metazoa; phylum Chordata; order Testudines; family Cheloniidae; genus Chelonia; species Chelonia mydas. The sequence continues at coordinate 8,095,961 of NC_057859.1, read as the reverse complement.
GGCCTTAAGCAAATGATCCATTAGCTGCTGGAGTCAATGGAAAGCCTCATTGCTTTGAATCAGGCCCTAAGAGAGCAGTTAAAACTGTCTCAGTCTAGCTATCCATCTGCATACCCACCCCTCTGTCTAGGTTCTTATACTAGCATCTAGCAAGATGGCCTCAACACTTCAGGTAGACAATTTGGGACTGTAATTATATAAAAGAGGGCCTAATTCTCAAGATCCCTTTACTTCATCTTGGCAGCATAAAAGGGCTATGAAGTGAATACATTATATTTATGCCTATTTAAAGGTCTCTGCTCTGTCCAAAGTATAACGGAGATTCTGACCCCAGATTTAAAAAAAAAAAAAAAAAAGAACGAGCTATTGAATTGAGTAAGGAAATGAATTAGCAATTCTTTCATGGCTTCAAATTTCCCCACTGTCCCACTATGGAATCCTGCTTCGATTCCATTCAAAGCTACCTTGCTCAGTCATCTGAGAAACCAGGACTCTGATGAGCAGAAATGAAGATAGTGATTCATGATCCGCCTTATATTTCAGATAATAGATCACTCTCCTCTGTAGCGGCTGCCACTTGTTAACTTTGACCAGTTCCGAGTACGCCCATTTGTTACAGTCATGCGGTTATTTTATTCTCAGAGAAACAACTGCCAGGGATGATTTATATCCCACATACCGGTTGAAATGAATCATGAAGTTACAGTGCGGTAGTGTTTACAGCTAAAGATACTTGATTTGGAACCAAGCGATAGTTCACCCAATGGCAAGCTCCATAGGGAATGCTGATTGTTCCACTCACGGACTAAAATATGGTTATTTAACTCAGCTTAATTTTTTAGAAAGCAAGTGTGGTTTCTATAACAACCAATAAATGCTTCTGTGTACTAAAGCTAGGCAACCGCCTTCCGGAGGATTGGAGACTTTGGGGTTAAGGCACAGAACTTGGTTTCAATGCTATTAGCCAGGATGGGCAGGTGTCCCGAGCCTCGGTTTGCCAGAAGCTCGGCATAGGCAACAGGGGATAGGTCACTTGGTGATGACCTGTTCTATTCATTCCCTCTGGGGCACCTGGCATTTGGCCACTGTGGGAAGACAGGATACCGGGCTAAATGGATCTTTGGTCTGACCCAGGCTGGCCGTTCTTATGTGACATGGGTTCAACCTCCCACTCTGCTACAAAAACGCTCTGTGACCTCAGTTAAGACATTTAATCACTCCGTGCCTCATCTTCTCTCGGTCTTTGTCACAGAGACAGTCTTACTATGTTTGTACAGTGCCAAGCTCAATAGGGTTTTGATCTCAGTGGGGCCTACTGGGATATAAACAACAGTAACATCACTAAATATTAGTAGCCAAATTACACACAGGTAAAGCCCATCCCCTCTGTAGCAATCTGCATTGAACTTGGAGGAGGGGGGAGGAACTAGGAAGACAGTCTGTGTTCACATGGCTGGAATGCCAGCTGCAGTACCTCTGCAAGTAGTTGTATTAATACGGAGCCAATTTAAATTTTAAAAGATGGATTCTTCTCATGCTATTACCCAGTACATGCTACATGAAACTCCCTCTACCAGGGCAAAGAATCCAGTGTAGTTCTGCTGGGGGCAAGATACGTGGATGGTGTTGGCGTATGCGCTGTACATCACGTGGGGCTCCCTGCTTGCTGCCACATGTGTTTTTTTATATCAGAGAAGGGACACAAGTGATGTAGGGACTAAGTCAGCCCTAAGGCTGGAGTAATGACTGCAGAATGGCTTGGAGCATGGGAAAGGAATTCCAGCTACTCTATCCCCAAAGTGGCTCCCGGTCCACAGCTGGCTGTCTGGAGAGGAAACAAGGGGCTCTCCCTCCCAGCACATCTGTACAGAAGAAGAGCAGACTACATGCCTCAGAGTGCCATTCTGCGGGGGACTTGGCTATCATCTTCCGGAGGTGCTCCATGGTCACAAGGGGATCAGATCAGAGTACCGGGGGCTTGGCCGAGCCTATCCTACACACTTGCTGCCATTGGCAAGAGATGTTGGGTAGGAAGATTACACTGCTTTTTTGGAGCACTGAAGAACCATTTCCCGCCCCGCCACTCCCAAGAGCCTTCCTACCTCGTAAAGCCCAAGGACCCTTCATTCGGCCTCTACCACCCGGATTCCAATTCTTCTGATCATGCCTTCCCATCCACATGAGAGCTTACCTCTCCTCCTCCGACATAGAATCTACTGAGGTGTGTGCTTCAAGGATAAAATATATGGGGTCCTACTGAAGTCACTGGCAGACCTACAAGGACCTTCAGTCCACCTGGTGCTCCGAAATCCAGGGGGATAGGAACAAGAAAGAAAGAGGATGCAGCTGGCTGCTTTTAAGGATAGGCTCAGTGCACATGAATAATGCATCTAAACTTTACTGCTTCCTTCCCCATTCACATTACTCTCAAGTGACAAACGATCAATGAGTTGACCTTATAAAGTGGTGCGCTTAACGCAAAGGTCAGGTCTCCGGAACAATTGTAATTCAAATGTATTGAAATGCTCTGAATCTGCATACCTGCTGAAATGCAACATGGTAAGCCCTTTTCACTTTGATTTAATAACGTTATGAATAATCAGATTTGTGCAAGAAAGAGCTCCATTTGAACTTCCCCTGTGCCCTGAAAAAAAGTAAATTCTAAGATCTGTAATACCAGACATAACAACTTTGATCTTGGCTGTCTCTAGGGACTGAACCTGAGATCTCCAGAGCTAAAGGCAGGGCCTTACTAGCTTGAGCTAGCAGATTAAGCCTGTGACCTGGAAGCTGTAGAAGATTCATATCCAGTATAGATCAGGCATAGAAAAAAGACAGGTAACACATACTGAACAGTAGGTTACCTTTGTACATATACTAGATAATACTATAATATACATTGTACAGTAGCCACTGGGATCAGATAACACTGACTTCTGTCATATGATAATGGACTCGGATCATGTGACTATGCCTAGGAAATACAGTCTAGTTTCTTACCAACACTCTTCCATACCACAGTGTTATTACCTCTATATCAGTGGTTTTCAAACTTTTTTTCCAGTTGAAGAAAATTGTTGATGCCCGCAACCCAATGGAGCGGGGGGGATGAAGGGTTTGGGGTGTGGAAGGGGCTTAGGGTTGGGACAGAGGTTTGGGGAGCAGGGGTGAGGGCTGCGGCCGGGAATGAAGGATTCAGGGTGTGGGAAGGGGGTCAGGGCTCTGGGCTGGGGCCAGGGATGAGGGCGCAGGAGGGGGCTTGGGGTTTGGGGGTGGCTCAGGGCTGGGGTGCAGAAGGGGGTCAGGGCTCTGGGCCTGGGGTGCAGGCTCTGGGGTGGAGCCAGGGATGAGGGGTTTGGGGTGCAGGAAGGGAGTCTGGGTTTATGCCGAGGGTCTCACTGCTGGGGCAGGGGATTGCGGCATGGGGTTGGGGCACAGGCTTACCTCTGGAGGCTCCCGGTCAGCGGCGCAGCAGGGGTGCTAAGGCAAGCTTCCCACCTGTCCAGGCACTGTGGACTGCGCTGCGCCCTGGAAGTGGCCAGCAGCAGGTCCAGCTCCTAGGTGGAGGCACGCAAGCAGCTCCACGCAGCTCTCGCCCACAAGTGCCGCCCCTCCCCAGTTCCCATTGGCCGGTTCCTTGCCAATGGGAGCGTGGAGCCAGTGCTCAGGGCGGGAGCAGCACGTGGAGCCCTGTGGCCCCACTGCCTACGAGCCAGTCCTGCTGCTGGCTGCTTCCAGGGCGCAGAGCGGTGTCAGAACAGGAAAGGACTAGCCTGCCTTAGCCGGGCAGCACCGCCAACAGGACTTTTAACAGCCCGGTCAGCGGTGCTGACCAGAGCCCTCCCAACCCAGTGCCTGACATTGCATGACTTGAAAACCACTGCTCTATATCATGCTTAAAGTACACTACTTTCAACCCCAAGGTTTAGTTGGAACGGAGTTGCATTCTGAGCTGAATATTTTACACAGCTCTGGCTCAGACATTCATCCAAAGCATATCCACATCTTTTGAGACTGCAAAATCTGGGTTCTCATGACTTCCTAGAAGTTCGGGACTGATTCCAGCTGGGGTCCAGAAGGTGAAAAAGTTAAATCAGCTGGTTGCAGTTTTACAAATGTTGATTTTTTTTTTTTTGGTTGAAGTGTGGAGGGAGAGGAAAACATCAACTTTGATAAGTGTTTTCCCCTGTTTTTCCAGCCAGCAGTTGGGCTGGTTAGCATATTTTTAATTTAAACATTTTGATGAAAATATTCATCAAAAATTCAAACTTCACATATATCCCCCACTTCCGCCATGAAACACTGAAGAAACAAATTCAGGTACCAAAAATATTACCTTTTCCCAATAAACTGCAGTGAGACCACTAAAGAACTTCAGAACCTTAAATAAATTTCCTTTGGAAGTTGGTCCTAGAACTGTACCTATGTTCAGGAGGGCTTGCTCGTTGGGAGAAAAAAAAATTCCCTTCCTCATCAGAACACCTAAAAAAAGACCACAGCCTGTGTCATAAATATAAAGGGAAGGGTAAACACCTTTAAAATCCCTCCTGGCCAGAGGAAAAACCCTTTCACCTTTAAAGGGTTAAGAAGCTAGGATAACCTCGCTGGCACCTGACCAAAATGACCACTGAGGAGACAAGATACTTTCAAAGCGGTGGGGGGGGGGACCAAAGGCTCTCTCTGTCTGTGTGTTGTTTTGCCAGGAACACACCAGGAATGGAGTCTTAGAACTTAGTAAGTAATCTAGCTAGATATGTGTTAGACTCTGATTCCTTTAAGTGGCTGATAAAATAAGCTGTGCTGAATGGAATGTAGATTCCTGTTTTTGGGTCTTTTTGTAACTTAAGGTTTTGCCTAAAGGGATTCTCTATGTTTTCAATCTGATTACCCTGTAAGGTATTTACCATCCTGATTTTACAGAGGTGATTCTTTTATTTTTCTCTTCAATTAAAATTCTTCTTTTAAGAACCTGATTGCTTTTTCATTGTTCTTAAGATCCATGGGTTTGGGTCTGTGTTCACCTACGCAAATTGGTGAGGATTTTTATCAAGCTTTCCCCAGGAAAGGGGGTGTAGGGTTTGGGGAGGATTTGGGGGGGAAGACGTTTCCAAGCGGGCTCTTTCCCGGTTATATATTTGTTACACTCTTGGTGGTGGCAGCAATAAAGTCCAAGGGCAAAAGGTAAAAATAGTTTGTACCTTGGGGAAGTTTTAACCTAAGCTGGTAAAAATTAGCTTAGGGGGGGTTTCATGCAGGTCCCCACATCTGTACCCTAGAATTCAGAGTGGGGAAAGAACCTTGAGAGCCTCTCAAGCATTTATGCATATGTAACCTACATCTAGGGGAGTAAGTCTATTTACCAATTCTGTGCTACAAAATTTCTTTGACAAAGTATTTGCACACACCATGAATTCATATCCTTGAGAGAGACTACAGGTGGATTTTCTGTAGCACTCTCTCAGTACTACAAGTAGAGCATTTTAATAGAATACACATTTTTCCCTTCTTAGAATCCAGTACCAGTCTTTACCAGAAAAGAGTCTCACGCACAATTAGCAGCTTCAAATTTCTTTCTGCTCAGTAAACACTCCAAAGATAAGCCGTGACAGCACAGGACTTACAATACACCCTAGCTAGACTAACTTCAATAAATCAAGATTTGTTCTTTTCCTTTAAAATGAGAAAAATGTCACATAAGGCCTAAACCCCATTTTTAAAGATTTATTTACACACACAGGGCTTCTGGCAATCAGAGACCTCCTGCTTTCATATAGGCTCAGCCTGGGTATTAGGTTAGCAATTAGATAAAACATTTAGTTGTACCACATAATCAATTGTTTCAGCATCCACAATATCAAGCACACACACACACACACACACACAACTTTAAATAAGAAAAGCTGACAAGTACCGTAACTGCTAGGCGCACACGGGGTCTTTGGGCTTGTACACACTGGCACTTACGTGGGTCTGACTTAAGCCGCTCAGGGGTGTGGAAAAGCCAGCCCCCTGAGCAATGCAAGTTACACCAACCTAAGCGCCGGTGTGGATAGCGCTGCGTCAGTGGGAGACGTTCTAGCACGAGCAGCACTAGACTGCGTCGCAGGGGTAATTCTAGGGTCGACTAGTCCTCTGGGTCAATGTTGTAATACTGCTCACAAAGACTTTTGGCCTCCAGTCTACAATTCATCCTTTATGGTTGTCTCCCCAGTCTCAATCCCACTGACGTCTGTAAAAATTACAGGAAACTGTACTGAGATCCAAACCACAGATTCACCCTGGGTTACCCAAGGCTGGGCTGGATTTGAATGGTGATCTATAAGTCTGGGTGCAGGGCCATGCATTGCTCCTTGATATACATTCCACACAAGTACATCCTCCCTATTTACTTAATTCTAAGCTTGCTTCTTAAAAGAAGAAGAACAAGGCAAAGTAGCAAACTTCCCTGTCCCCTTAACTATAACGCTATTGCAATATAAAAAATACTTGTTTTCCTTCTTGAGCAGGAGATACCTTAACATATAAATGCTGCAGATAAATAAGGTCCAACTAACCTGTAACATTACAGGAAACTGTACTGAGATCCACTCCACAGACTTTTTAATCGGTGATCCCCTGCAGCTCTATCTTCTGCATAAGCTAGACTGGCACTCAAAATGACTGCCAGTTTGCAGACCTGATACAACTCACTGCTGATTGATGAGGAGCTTCCAGCTTCTAATTAAGGGAGTCTGGGTGCACATGCAGGAAGGTCTGCAGTTCACAAAGCCTTCTGCACAAGCTTCTAAACAGCTACTCAGGTCTCCCAAATCCTACACTAGTTCCCCAACTACTAGGCCATTCTTCCTAACAGCATTCATTAAAAAGATAAAGAAAAAAACTTTGATAACCTAAAGGAAAATAAAAATGTTTCATCCCAACGTTAAGAAATAAGTGAATCCAAAGCAGAGATGACTGCCAACCCCCTGTCAAAGTCTGCATGGTACATGGAGCTGAAATTGAACACGTAGTAGAGGAGAAATTAGCAAAAAGGTTTTATGGTGTGTCTTAAGTAAAGAAACACACCATCTTCAAAAATAAAATATTTACATACTCAGACTATTCCAAATGCTACCAAGCTGCTACAATCTCAGTGGGGGGGGGGGGTATAGAAACAGGTACAATCTTAAAATAAAACTGAACAGGGTGGTTTTTTTAAAAAAAAAAAAATATTATTTCTAGCCTCTTGTGGCTTGCAGTGGAAAACAAAACTAAAAATCACCCTAGGGGGTGATTCAGGATTACTCTAGGGGATGGATTCTCCACGACTGTTTAATTGGCACAAATAGGGTGTAAAATGCTACTACCAACAAACGAAAAGGATTTCCATCCACTTTGCACTCTGAGCACTGGTAGAAGAGAGTACACAAGGCACAGGGCAATGGAGAATTAAACCCTATACACGTCCTCTTCATATCGCATTTGGGAAACTCCAGGGCTGAAACAAGAGAACACGTCGGGCCTGATTCTGAACTCACTCTTTTGCCTTCAGTGGCATTTACCCCAGCGTGAGATGGGAATCAAGCCCCTTAAACTAGCTTTGTGCTGTTTACTTACATTATGGGCCAAGTTCTGCTCTCGCTTACATCAGAATAATCTCATTAGCCTCAGTGGCTTTACCCCTGATTTTCCTGTGGGCGAGTGAGAAGAGACTCAGATGTCTTATTTGCATATTTTAAAGGGAACCTTCTGTCTGTGATCAAGAGCCGGGGGGAGGGCACACGACAGCTTGTGCCCTCTGTGCCTTAATTTGCAATCAGATGAAAAGCAAAACATGTGTTTTGAATTTCTGATCCTTGACAAACACAGTAATCACTGCTGCTTTTGATTCTAGCTTGATGTGCCGACACAGAACAAATGCACAATTATGCACAAACATTTGAAAATACTCCCATTCGTTCCATGCCATGCTCAAGGCAATTTTACTTTGATTTCTTTTTGTTGGTTGACAGATTATTTCCTTTCTCCTCCTCCGGCAAGAGATTTAGAGATGCGGAGCGTTACTTCATCTTTATAGTATGCACTCTTGGTGATTAATATATACAGTTCAGGGCCAGCCAGGGAGTGTGGATAGACACCTGGGTTCTATTCCTGCCTCTGCTGCTGGGTGACCGTGGGCTAGTTGCTGCAGCTCTGTGCCTCAGTTTCCCCATCTACAAAACGGGGTTAACGATATGACCTCCTTGGTAAAGTAAGCTCAACTGATAAAAAACCAGGAAGCAGATTGTGACACTGCTGTCTCGTTCTGGTGCAGGGCTGGTCCATGCTGCCCACTACATCAAATCTGTGACAGAGGTACACCTGACCCTACTGTGATTTGTCAAGGGGGAAAGGGGAATCTAGAGATTTCTTTACTTGCTAACATACAGTAACAAAAATTAATGTGGGTGCTGAACATATCGGATCTTTCCCTTCATTGAAAGAGACAGAGGTGCCATTTCTGAAATGCACCGAATCATACCTCTCTACTATCATAAGAACGGCTCTCCTGAGTCAGACCAAAGGTCCGTCTAGCCCAGTATCCTGCCTTCGGACAATGGCCAATGCCAGGTGCCCCAGAGAGAGTGAACAGAACAGGGAATCATCAAGTGATCCTTTCCCTGTCACTCATTCCCAGCTTCTGGCAGAGGCTAGGGACACCATCCCTGCCCATTCTGGCTAATAGCCACTGATGGACCTAGCCTCCGTGTGCATTTATCTAGTTCTTTTTTTAACCCTGTTATAGTCTTGGCCTTCACAACAGCCTCTGGCAAAGAATTCCACAGGTTGACTGTGCGTTGTGTGAAGAAATACTTCCTTTGGTTTCTTTTAAACCTGCCGCCTATTAATTTCATTTGGTGTCCCTCAGAAGGCGTGTTATGAGAAGGAGTAAATAACACTCACTTATTTCCTTTCTCCACGCCAGTCATGATTTTATAGACCTCTATTTTATCCCCCCTTCGTCCTCTCTTTTCCAAGCTGAAAAGTCCCGGTCTTATTAATCTCTCCTCATAGAGAAGCCATTCCATACCCCGAATCATTTTTGTTGCCCTTTTCTGAACCTTTTCCAATTCCAATATATCTTTTTTGACATGGCATGACCACATCTGCACAGAGTATTCAAGATGTGGTCGTATCATGGATTTAAATAGAGGCAATATGCTATTTTTTGTCTTCTTATCGTTCCCTTTCTTACGATGCCCAACATTCTGTTGGCTTTTTTGACTGCCGCTACACATTGAGTGGATGTTTTCAGAGAACTATCCACAATGACTCCAAAATCTTTCTGGAGTAGTAACAGCTAATTTAGACCCCATCATTTTAGATGTATAGTTGGGATAATGTTTTCCAATGTGCATTACTTTGCATTTATCAACATCCTCTCATTTTAGTCCCTAAATTACCTCTGCTCTTCACCATTTTGTTGTGCCCTCATGTCCCAGTTACAGGGCAAGCTGCACCTTTAGCCCTGACTGATCTTTCCAGAGAGTAAAAGTCCCCCGTATACACACACACACTCCCGATATTAAAACAAAGAAGCCTTACCTGAAGCTTAGCACTTCTGTAAGATAGGAAACTGAAGCATGAGTTCATCCAATTTAAGCTCTTTTCCCCCTTTTATTTATAATTTTTTTACACAGAATCATTTTTACTTACAGTTTCAGATCACACACGTTGATAGATGGAACCGGTCAGATCCCAAGTTAACAAGTTTTGGGCTACCAGGAGGCTTTCCCCTTTATGATGGTTGTTTCACGCTAACTTGGTGTTCTCCAACTTGGGTCTTTGCTGTGAGGGCCAGGCCACAGGAGGCCAATTGGCCCTGCTCAGCTGCTAAATTGCAATCAGGAGATGAGTAGTAGGGTCAGGAACAAGCTGGGTCAGAATGCCAGGGTCAGGCATCAAGTTGCAAGCAGCAATCAAATAGCTAAATCAAGGACAAATGAAGGTCAAAAGCTAGAGTCTATTTCAATCCAGGCAGGCAGCCTGTATTATAGCTCAGACTGCTCCTTATGATGACTTTGTGATTTAAATACTGGTATTGGTCCATCAGTGGGCTTTTTGGGGCTGCCACTCAGGCCCTGCTAGGTGGTACTTCCTGCCAAGCCTCACTTCACAGGGTCTTCCCTGGGCTCTTTAGCCCACGCATGCTCTGGCTATGCAGTGGCGTTAGCAGTCTATGGGTATGTCTACACTACGAAATTAGGTCAAATTTATAGAAGTCGGTTTTTTAGAAATCGGTTTTTTATATTTGAGTGTGTGTGTCCCCACAGAAAATGCTCTAAGTGCATTAAGTGCATTAACTCGGCGGAGTGCTTCCACAGTACCGAGGCTAGAGTCGACTTCCGGAGCGTTGCACTGTGGGTAGCTATCCCACAGTTCCCGCAGTCTCCGCTGCCCATTGGAATTCTGGGTTGAGATCCCAATGCCTGATGGGGCTAAAACATTGTCGCGGGTGGTTCTTGGTACATATCGTCAGGCCCCCGTTCCCTCCCTCCCTCCGTGAAAGCAAGGGCAGACAATCGTTTCGCGCCTTTTTTCCTGAGTTACCTGTGCAGACGCCATACCACGGCAAGCATGGAGCCCGCTCAGCTCACTATCACCGTATGTCTCCTGGGTGCTGGCTGACGTGGTACTGCATTGCTACACAGCAGCATCAACCCATTGCCTTGTGGCAGCAGACGATACAATATGACTGGTAGCCGTCATCGTCATGTCCGAGGTGCTCCTGGTCGCCTGTGTGAGGTCGATCAGGAGCGCCTGGGCAGACATGGGCACAGGGACTAAATTTGGAGTGACTTGATCAAGTCATTCTCTTTAGTCCTGCAGTCAGTCCTATTGAACCATCTTATGGTGAGCAGGCAGGTGATACGGATTGCTAGCAGTCCTATTGCATCATCTTCCGCCGGGCAGGCAAGAGATGAGGATGGCTGGCAGTCCTATTGTACCATCTTCTGCCGAGCAGCCATGAGATGTGGATGGCATGCAGTCCTTCTGCACCGTCTGCTGCCAGCCAAAGATGTAAAAGATAGATGGAGTGTATCAAAACAAGAAATAGACCAGATTTGTTTTGTACTCATTTGCAAACCCGCCCCCGTCTAGGGGACTCATTCCTCTAGGTCACACTGCAGTCACTCACAGAGAAGGTGCAGCGAGGTAAATCTAGCCATGTATCAAATCAGAGGCCAGACTAACCTCCTTGTTCCAATAAGAACAATAACTTAAGTGCACCATTTCTTATTGGAACCCTCCGTGAAGTCCTGCCTGAAATACTCCTTGATGTAAAGCCACCCCCTTTGTTGATTTTAGCTCCCTGTAAGCCAACCCTGTAAGCCATGTCGTCAGTTGCCCCTTCCTGCGTCAGAGCAACGGCAAACAATCGTGTATCTGAGTTGAGAGTGCTGTACAGAGCAGTCACAATGGAGCACTCTGGGATAGCTCCCGGAGGCCAATACCGTCGAACTGTGTCCACAGTACCCCAAATTCGACCCGGCAAGGCCGATTTAAGCGCTAATCCACTTGTCAGGGGTGGAGTAAGGAAATCGATTTTAAGAGCCCTTTAAGTCGAAATAAAGGGCTTCATCGTGTGGACAGGTGCAGGTTTACATCGATTTAACGCTGCTAAATTCGACCTAAAGTCCTAGTGTAGACCAGGGCTATGGTCCCAGGTTCTAGTCCTGCAGGTTTTTATACATTAATTTGTCCTTTTACATCATTTTATGCAACATATCCAGTTACACTTTTACCCAAATTTTTCTCATTTTTTGTTTTATGGCATTATAAATTATTAGCATTACATCTGCATAACTCAGTGGTTCTTTTACCATTCGACTTACATTGTTATACACTATTAACATTAAACTAACAAAACGTAGCAATTATTTTTAACCGTTCAATTTACCATTCAATCAGCAAGTTTCCATTTTTAGTGCTGTAGTTTGTTACACGCTCCAAATTATTCATTAGCATAACCATTCTTTTTTTTATTTAAGTAGAAAACTTATGGAAAACACCCTGCCGAACTGTCAGCCTATTTTCATTTTTTCCCTTAACATAGGTTTTTGGGGGTTTTTTGCTCAAAGTTTAGCAATTATGCTTGTAAATCATTCTTCAGTTACCCTAAAAAAAAACAACCACCCTTGTCAGCAATTTCTCCTGTTGATTTTGAGGTGCTTAGTCAGGTCGGCCCCAGGTGCTTTAGCTGTTCCCCGACACTTACCTCAAAGTCTATGCGGGACCAACTTATCCCAGGTACCCCTTCTTCTGCCCTACCATGTTGTTCTAGGGTCTCATTTTTATGCCCCTTGAAGTTCCTTTTTCGGTTTATGTACTTCACCAAGGGTCTCAAAGCAGCTGAAGACAGTCCCAATCCTGAAGAGCGTACAGTCTAAGTAAATGAATAATTATTGGCATCCCACATTTTGGGCTTTGTCACCCACTGCTACCCCCCCCCCCCCCACACACACACACACACACCCCTTTGGGCCTCGGAAGGTTGAGAGGTATAAACCTAAAATAACAATAGGTAACGGAAAACCTCTTGAGTCAGTAAAGGGTGAGCCTCAGAAAGGTAGTTGTATGGATTCAGGAACAGATCCCTATTCAGAACAGCACTTAAGCATCTGTTTACATTTAAACATCTTGAAGTAAATGAGATTTAAACAGCTGCTTCAATTTAAGTATGTGCTTAAGTGCTGTCATTAACAGGGATGGGCTTCACCACATGCTTAACTGTTTTCCTGAACTGGGGTCTTGTTTTAGATTCTTGTGCCTGTCTGATTTTTGTTTTGTTTTTGGTTACACTGGAGTAACTCTCTGACTTCAATGCAATTACACCTGATTTATACCAGTATGAGAGGAAGATCAGGCCCTGTTGCTTTAATGTTATATATTATTAATATAAATCCAATTATACTTGAGATAATTTTCTGATGAATTGATAATATTTATTTCCTCTCTCCTTGTTTGGTGTGCTTCCCTGCTCCTTTCTCCCCTCCCCAAAATTCATTCATATTTGTTTCTTTGAATGAGTGATTCAGGATGTTTTGAAGCCACATTTCATTTGTGATAAGCCTAAAGATAAGCACTGTTAGGAACTGATTGCTGATTGTAGTACAGTATTTCTCTTTGTAACCAAGGGCTTTAATAGGCAGGTCAGTAGAGGGAAAATAAGGACATGCTTTAATACACTTCTCCACTGTGTGCGTATGTTTAATATTGTCTTGGATTAAGTACCAGATTTATCATAGAATCATAGAAGATTAGGGTGGGAAGAGACCTCAGGAGGTCATCTCGTCCAACTCTCTGCTCAAAGCAGGACCAACACCAACTAAATCATCGCAGCCAGGGCTTTGTCAAGCCGGGCCTTAAAAAACTCTAAGGATGGAGATTACACCACCTCCCTCGGTAACCTGTTCCAGTGCTTCACCACCCTCCTAGAGAAATAGTGTTTCCTAATATCCAACCTAAACCTCCCCCACTGCAACTTGAGATCATTGCTCCTTGTTCTGTCATCTGCCACCACTGAGAACAGCCGAGCTCCATCCTCTTTGGAACCCCCCTTCAGGTAGTTGAAGGCTGCTATCAAATCCCCCCTCGCTCTTCTCTTCTGCAGACTAAACAAGCCCAGTTCCCTCAGTCTCTCCTCATAAGTCATGTGCTCCAGCCCCCTAATCATTTTCGTTGGCCTACGCTGGACTCTCTCCAATTTGTCCACATCCTTTCTGTAGTGGGGGAGCCCAAAACTGGATGCAATACTCCAGATGTGGCCTCACTAGTGCCGAATAGAGGGGAATAATCACTTCCCTCCATCTGCTGGCAATGCTCCTACTAATGCAGCCCAATATGCCGTTAGCCTTCTTGGCAACAAGGGCACACTGCTGACTCATATCCAGCTTCTCGTCCACTGTAATCCCCAGGTCCTTCTCTGCAGAACTGCCGCTTAGCCAGTCGGTCCCCAGCCTGTAGCGGTGCCTGGGATTCTTCTGTCCTCAGTGCAGGACTCTGCACTTGTCCTTGTTGAACCTCATCCAATTTCTTTTGGCCCAATCCTCCAATTTGTCTCAGTCACTCTGGACCCTATCCCTACCCTCCAGCGTATCTACCTCTCCCCCCAGCTTAGTGTCATCTGTGAACTTGCTGAGGGTGCAATCCATCCCATCCTCCAGAACATTAATAAAGATGTTCAACAAAACCAGCCCCAGGTTCGGAGTAGAGAAGTTTGTTAGATTTTATAAGACCCTGAATGTACATTTAAAAATGAAACTTTACAGGAAACACGAACTCTAATATCCAAGGGTAGAGATTAAGATAAAAGGTGAATAGGTTTTAAGGGAAGAATGGACCATTGTGACGATTTTGTTTGATCTCCAGCATAACTCAGGCCACAGAAGGTCACCCACTAATTCCTCTCTCAAGCTCAGTACTTCGTGGTTGAGCGACAGCGTATCTTGAGCTAACTAGCTGTTCTGTTCACTGCATCTCCTCAAAGTAGCAGAGAGTGCCTGAGGGTTGCCAAGCCTCCAGGACTGTCCTGGAGTCTCCAGGAAATAAGGATTAATCTTTAATTAAAGATTACGTCATGTGAGGAAACCTCAGGAATACGCCCAACCAAAACTGGCAACCCTGTGGAGCCTGACTCTTCTTTCAGAGTGGTGTGTCAGCCGATGGAGTTACATCAGTCTATGTGCTATCAGAAATCAAGACCGCAAGCTTTTGCCATCGAAAGAGTTGAGCTACAATAGTGGTTCTGTCTCCATAAAGATTCCGAGCATGCCCGGGAGGCAGGCTCGAGCATGGGTTACGGGAAAGCTGGGTTCAATTTCCGGCTTCACATGTCACCTGCTCTATGACGTTGGGCGTGCCTCAGATTTCCGATCTGTAAAATGGGAATCATGAGGCTTACCTGCCATTTTGGTCAAGCACTTTGAGATGACTGAATGAAAAGTGCCACAGAAGAGCTCAGTTATATTGTTATTAATTCTTACTAAGGGTTAACAACAGCGTTTCATGAAGAGAGAACATTTGTGTTTCCTTGTGTGCTTTTCAGCTACAACCAAACATAGCGACAGATGATAAGCGCTACATACGAGCTCAGTATTAGTGTAATTACAGGCTCAGTTGCTTTTAACTGTTTTGATTCCTGCTGATTCTTCCAGGTGACCACATCTGGACACATCAGATGAATTTGGATGCTTCCTAACGTTCCTTTGATTTCAATAGGATATTAGTGCAGACCTGCAGGAAGAAGCAGCAGCAGCAAAAAAAAAAGAAAAAAAATAACGGTTAAAACCCTGTGACTATCGTCTGTTAAAAGAATAAAATCCACAGGAAATGCTGACAGCTTTGAGCTCCCCAGAATGGATCTCATAGTTCCACCACCGACCTTGCTGTTTGTCAGAAAAGGCTGTTATCCTCTGTAATTAGTACTCCCTAGTTTGGAAACCAGGCAGAGGCACACATTAGAATTGTGATTGGCATCAATAAGCAGCATAGCCCTGTGTTTAAAAAAAAAACCAAGTGTGGACACATTTTAAGCAGCCCCAAAAGAAATCCTTTGTGGGCTTAAAGGGACTGGGGCTCGAGAGGCAGGGTCTGGGAGAAGCGGAGCAATGACCTTAACAAGCAGGGCCTGATTCTCCTCTCACTCTGGTTTTACATCAGTGAACCTCTATTAATTTCAACAGGGGTTACCGCTGATATAGGGCCTGATCTAAAGCCCGCTGAAGGTTCGAGCACAGTCTTCCCATGAGCTTCAATGGCTTTTAGATCAGGCCCATACACCGGTGCGAATGAGAGATTGATGCCGAGGCTCTCAGATTCTGAACACTCGAACTCATGGATTGAAAATCAGCACAGCAGCCACACAAATATGCATGTTTGCCTTTTCCTTCTATCAAGAACAAATGTGGTCTTCTGACCCCGTCTCATATTTTGGTTTAGAAGATCTGTACACAAAACTCAAGAGGAAATAACATCTCTCATTGCTGATTCTTAGAGAAGCCTGAGAAGCTCTGCCGCGTCTATTGCTTTTCTCATAACCTTTTGAGCCGCTGTTATGTATTATTTGGATTGGGTTTGCATCCAGAGGCTCCAGGCAGGAATCAGGACCCATTGTGCTAGGTGCGGAACATACATATAATGAAAATATGGTGTTTGCCCCCCAAAAGCTTGGACTCTAACTATATTCGCTAAATCCAGATGTTAGTACATAAGGGGGGCAAAAAACATTATTATTATTATTTGTATTATGCAAATAGGAGCCCCAGTCCTAGATCAGGGACCTCATTAGATACCTTCTCTCATTTGACATCAAACCACTGATAACTACTATTTGAGTGTGGTTTTTCAACCAGTTGTACACCCACTGTATAGTAATACATACACATAACAAATGGACGGTACCTGCCCTGAAGAACCCAGAACCCACTAGACTCCCACAGATCAGCTGAGGGAGACTTTTCACCCTCCACCCTAATTCTTACAATGTCCTCCCCTACATGACTCCTGCTGCCATGCGATGGTCTATTTTTGAGTGTGGTTGTATCTATGACTGGATCACGGTAATATATCAACTTCTATTCATAATATATGATATATTTCCAGGCAGCACTGGAGCCCATAGGACCGCCCTGGAAGGCTGCCATAACATGGACTTTCCTCTGGTCTGTGAATTCTGTGCTGCACCTCTAAGGCTGTGTCTGCACTGCAGTCAAAGGTGTGACGGTGTGTAGACATACCTGAGCTGTCTTTAATCTCGCAAGATTAAATAACCATGGCAGTGAAGCTGCAGCAGCATGGACTAGCCACTCAAGTTTATACCCAGGGTCCCAAACAGGCAACTTGGTTAAAGAGCCCTGAGGAACCCTACACTATGCAAGTGAGACATGGGACATGCTGGCCAGAGGGCCTTCTACCGTCCAGGGGGGTTCCCTAACCACTGGAGTACAGACTCATTCCCATACACTCTCTCTGACCTAATACCTATTTGAGTATTTATCACAGTGGCACAATCATTGCGGGGAGAGAGAGATGCCATTCTGAAGTGACATGGTTAGGGTACCATCCTGGACAGCTGGAGATTCTGGGTCCCGTCCCTCTGCTCCAATCACTCGTTTGTTATTGATCAACAGTGGAGCAACGTTAACAGGAGATAGCCCCACACCCGCTGATTCCACAGCTCAGGGCTTAGCCCGCTTGCCTAAAAGGTGGCCAACCCCTGCTCAAATCCTCTCTCCTCCTGTACTTGAGAGGGGAGAATTGAATCTGGGTCTCCCACATCCCAGGCATGGACTCTAACCACTGGGCTAAAAGTCATAAGGTGGACACCCCTTATGGGCCATATTTTGTAGCTGTGGCAAGAGCAGGCCCTGCACATGATTTAGGTGGCCAAATGCCTATCTTCCCCCAGCTCATGAATCTCTCTGGGTGTTAGGTCAGAGATGGGCATCCAGACGCTTAGAGGGAGGCAACAGTGTGCATGCCCTAGGGCCTAAAACATAGGCACTCTGGGATCTTTTTACAGCAGAAAGTTAGGAGATGAGTGAGTTTAGGCACCTACAGATTAGGTGGCAGCCAAGCACGAGGTTTGTGGCCCACAGTGGTGCTGTACGCAGGGATTTAGGTGCCTAGCTCTGGAGTTTAGGTGCCAAAGTTGCTTTGGCAATCACACTCTACATAGCGCTTTTCATCGACAGATCCCAAAGCACTTTACAAAGGAAGGTGAATATCAATACACCCATTTTACAGCCTGGGAAACTGAGACAGAGAGCGATTAAGGCACTGGTTTTCCTCTCCCATTTAGGCACCAAAAGAGGTGTTCAGATTTTCTAAAGGGCTTGTTTATGACATCATGGGAGATGCTGGGTCCTGGGCACTTTTGAAAATTCTGGTTCTTATACAGTTGCCTCAATGTGAGCTGAGCTTCATTGAAAAATCTCCAACCTGAGTATTTAGGCATTTGAAAATCTTCCTTGGGGGTGAGATCCTCAAAGAGAAAGACACCTGACCTCTATCCTCTTTGAGGATGTGCGTCTTAGTGATTCGCTCAGAGGTAGAGCTTAGAATAGACCATACGTCTCCTGATTCCTAGTCTTACATTTTTTACCCATTGGACAATACTGCCTCAGTGGGTAGGAGGCACACACTTAACCAAAGGAGGAAATGAGGAAGCTGGTGATTTATATACGGCTATCAAAAGTTCCATTCTGAACTCCCCATGTAAGTGAGAGCAGAGTTTGGCCGGTAATTAATAAAGTGCTTTGGGATATTTAGATGTCAGTGTTTACGTGAAAGTCATCTGTAATTTTTTATGCAGCCCAAACAATGAGTGTACAGTGTTCATTTTTTCAGCCAGGGACTATCTTTGTCAGTTTTCCAATAGCACTTTTGTCCAGTTTGAACAGCCAGATGTAAATATTATTTTAACCTAAACTAAGTAACTAAACTTCATATCTGAAGGCTGTTTATTTTTTCCCTTCAAAATGCGTTTAACTTTTCACATCTATTTAAAATTTCACCAGGACAAGGAAGGATTTAGCCGCCGAATTCCCTGTAAAAAGTTTCCTAACTATCCCTCCTGGGCCATTTTCCTGCAATGGTAATAGAAACCCAGTAATAGAAATCCACACTTTCATCTCACAAGGAGGAATGCTCAAATTCTGATCTAAAAAGCAACCGGGCACTAGGTATTGAGCTGTAGGAGGATTTTGTTCATATCTTTTGCAGTGGGTGTCTGATGTGCACCCAAACAGGAGGATTTAGACAACAAGCGAGGTTCATTTTGGTAGTTTCCACTCTGATATTGTAGAGAGCAGAGTGTTACAAACCATCTGTCTGTGCTTCAGGTCCTTTAATTCGTTCTCAGTAATAATAGACAAGAGCAGAATAGGATTTTTAGACTCCTCAGGTAGCAGAGAGACCAGCAGTGAACCTCCACAATTTATTATTTAGATAATGGAGTGTGAGGACACTTCACATCTTAGTCACATTAATGATTCATGCTGTGATGTAGATTGTGAAACCTCAACAGTGGAGACCAAAATAGCTCTCCTGATTAACTTCTGTTGCCTCAGAAAAACGTCAAAATGCGCCTGCTCAGATACACTCAGAAAAGATTAATGCCTCCTATCTCAGGCCATCTACAAAAAGTGTATGTGTTTGTGATTCATTTCTTGCGGCTGGAAGAAACTTCTCTAAACAATCTAGTGTATCTAACTGCGGTAAAATAATCCAAGATTCAAACAAGTTCAGTTTTCCCCCTTAACCATAGTTCTTTTCAACTAAGGCGAAGAAATATCATATTGGCACATGGCCAAAGGGAATAAAGGAACAAAGTAAGTTGACCAACCATTGCTGGGTCTTCTGATCACTTTGTTGAGAATCTTTCATGAGGACCTAATAGCTGATAGCTTGTCAGTGGCGAACAAGATTTCCCTGCCAATTCTGTGTGCATGCAGTGGCATATTTCTTTAGACACTGCAATTCACAATGATCAACAGGAGAAAATTATAAATGAATCATTTCTATCCATTGTTTGTGAAAAAGGAAATTGGACACTAAGAAATCCTGCATCTCACTTGGACAGAATAAGTCTGCTAGACTGTAGAACAACATCCCAAGGGAAGTGACTGAAGTATCATCACATAAGATGCTTAAAACTAGACTGGACGAAGCACAAGAAAAATGTGTTGTAGGAAACAATCCTGCACTGGCTCCAGAGAGGGATGGAGTAGCTCACTGACTAGGGTTCAGGGATCCAGAGATGTTGCAGATGGAAGATAAAGTGAGACCCTCCAATTCACACACTCACGGAAGTGAACAAGGTAAGCGACAAAATCGGAAAGACGTTATTTGACGTGTACGTCTTGCCGATTTAGATTGTAATCTCTTCAGGGCAGGGACTGTTTTACTATGTGTATGTACAGCACCTAGCGCAATGGAGCATTGACCTTGGTTGGGGTTCTCTAGGCCCTCCTGTCCTCCCCTTAATTATCAATAATAACTGAAGTTTTCTGTCAGCTCATTCTATGCACTTGCATTTTAGCCTAGCTCAGTGTGAACTGACAGCAAACTACAAAGTATGACAATTTTAGGTACATGGTAGCTGTTTGCCATCACTGTGACAGCAACTCCTTCAAAAGAGCATTAAAATTAGATTTAAAAATCCAGACTGCAGTATAATGCCATAACTCAGAGAAACTACTTCTTAAAAAGAAAAGAGGTGATTTCATCAGTCAGAGGCCAGGGCATCCCATAGCCTTAGAAACGTCATAATAAACAGAGAGACAGAGACACGCAGAGAGAGAGAGTTCAATCTGTTTAGCTCTTCAAAAAGATCAAGAGCTCTCTTGATTACAGGATATAAATATCTTTACGGGGAGAAAATATCAGGGACTGATGGGCTCATTATGCCTTTCTCTGCTGGGTTCAAAAGAACCACTGGCTGGAAGTTAGTCAGACAAATTCAAATTAGAAATAAGGCCGAAATTTATTATTTTTTTTAACAGTGAGGGTGATTCTCTATTGGAACAAACTACCATAGGCAGTGGTGGATTCTCCATCTCTTTCAGAGTAACAGCCGTGTTAGTCTGTATTCGCAAAAAGAAAAGGAGGACTTGTGGCACCTTAGAGACTAACCAATTTATTTGAGCATAAGCTTTCGTGAGCTACAGCTCACTTCATCGGATGCATACTGTGGAAAGTATAGAAGATAATAGGTATTTTTTCATGCTTTGTGTGTATATAAAAAGATCTTCTACACTTTCCACAGTATGCATCCGATGAAGTGAGCTGTAGCTCACGAAAGCTTATGCTCAAATAAATGGGTTAGTCTCTAAGGTGCCACAAGTCCTCCTTTTCTTTCTCCATCTCTTGAAGTTATCAGCTACAGACTGGATGCCTTTCTGGAGGATAGGCTTTAGTTAGATACAAGTTATTGGGCTCAATACAGGAGTAACTAGGATGATCTAATGATCTCTTCTGTCCTTAAAAATGGGTAAATCAGAGTATGAGCAGCGCCCGTTCTTGAGCTGCATGCCCGTAGGACCAGATACCCTATTTAAAAGAGCAAGCTAAGTGTTAGAAGCTCAGTGTGAGATTTCCGAACTGGTCCTTACTGGGGTTTAAAAGTTAACACCAAAACATGAGTAAGTGATAGAGGGACTTTAGAAAAATGTATGTCAATATGTAGAAGGTCTCCTCCTGTAATACCAGTTCCAGTGTTCAACATTTGTGAGCTCAATAGCCAGATAGCACCAGGTTTGGTAGGACAGAGGTAAGCCTGGGTCTAAAAGGAGTCATGTGCCCTGTAATGAGGTGCAGTTGAGTGGTTAGACTCTCAGGTGCCACAAGTACTCCTGTTCTTTTTATGGACACAATGTGTCCCATCTGTGTCACTCTGATTGCAACAGATGTCTAGCTGCTTCCAACGAAAACCTCTTTGTTGGCTCTGTGCACCCTCAGGGTGACAGAATTTGTTCTGTGAAAGCTCAGAGGGCATGAATCACTCAGTCTCTGTGGCGTCTTCCCTTGCTAGTTTATTAGTATCTTACCCTCGCGGGTCACACTTCTAACCTGTCACAGCGCAGCATGGTATTAGCTGATCAATGTGGAGCTTTGCAGGCTGCTAGTGGGTGTTCAGTAATTGACTCAGCACATCGGTGTGATTGGAGGAGCTCACTAGTCCATACAGAGTCACTGCAAAAGCTCTTTCTGAATATAATGAGAATGCATTGTTCTGTTGCTCTCGTTAATGACAGCCAAATAAATCAGCGGCTGTTCCCTCTGTGTTTAACATCTCCTCGTTTAATAAAAGGTGCTGGGAGGTCCCGGCAAATCCCAAATACTCAGCCGGATGTTGAGAAGCAACCCGATCGGTTGTTGCTGCTGCTATTTATTTGTATTACAGTAGCATCACCGAGGAGCCTCAGTCGTGGACCAGGACCCTGTTGTGTACAACACAGAACAAAAAGACGGTACTAGAAGTTAGAGTATGGGCCTGGCAGTGACCTAAATTGAGTTTTATTCCCTGCTATGGTGCCAACTTGTGGGCAAGTCACCTCACCTCTTAGTTTTCCCATCTGTATAATGGGAGGACTAATCATAGAATATCAGGGTTGGAAGGGACCTCAGGAGGTCATCCAGTCCAACCCCCTGCTCAAAGCAGGACCAATCCTTGATATACCAATATACCTCCCAGGTGTATTATGAACATTAAGATCTTGATCCTGCACTTCTTTAAGCAAATGCTAAAGCTCCTAGTAGACACTAATTCATTAAAGGTTGTAAAGCACTCTGTAATCTTTGGACAGAGGGCACTAAAGCAGGGTAACATCTTCATTATTCAGCTATGCCCATGAATTCCCCTAATCCATGTGGCAGCTCATCCATCAAATTCTGCCATTTTTATTAGCAGTGCTGAACGTCCATCTTCTTCTCTTCCCGTGCCTGAGATCCTGCACTAAACTGCATTGAGCTGGACGCAAGGATCAACCCCAGAGCGTAAGCTTGAAGTTCTGTGCTTTCAAGTGTAGTTTACTCCTGCAACCCTTTATGGGATCACATCACATCTTAGATCAGCCTTATAAGAGTCAAGCACTGACGTATGACATTTATGTTTGACCCAAATGACCTTTATTTTTATTTTTATTTTTCAGTACGGCCAGTGAACCAAAACTCAGTCATTCACACAGCTCGAGTTGTGAATACACATTTACAAGCTATCAGACAAAAGAGAGTGTAACTAAATTGTTCATAAATATCCAAACCAATATCCACAAGGCCGAATGCTGTGCGAACAATGACTGGAGTATTAAATTTGAAAGAATTTAAATACTCTACTTACGTTCTTTACCTTCAACAGTTCACTCCGCTGAAACAATTACAGTAAACGGATCCATTTCACTTTTGTTTCTCATCAGTTTCACTTTCCAATTCCCATGAACTTGCCCCGTGCCCTGTGATGAGGTCCCAGTGTCACATCTGGATTTCAAAAACCTTAATTTCATTGGATTTGGGGTTTGTCTGAAACATCTCTTTTCACAAAAATAGGATTTCATACAATCCAATTTTTCATGGGATCTAAAATGGTAGCGTCCCTTTAAAATGAAACTTGGAGATGTTCAGTATTTGGCTGCCTGTTCCTCCTCAAAGATCATTTGGTCTTCTAGTAAAGAAAGGATAGAAATACTCACCTATGTCTCGTAAATATGCCACAACAGTAGCTAAATGCTTTGTGAATGTGTAACCCACCCACCTTCTGGGGGTGGTGTTCTGCCCCATCGAGTGGCACCGAGACGACTTAAAGCGAGAGATAAAATGAGTCTGCTCTACAGCCTTAGCTAACAGCCGGCTGGCTTTTAGCTCATGCAGTAGAGATTCGTGCACTCAGCTCCAGAGGTCCCAGGTTCGCTCCCGCCTGCCGACACCAGGGGCTGTTGGCATTGCAAATGCTCCCAGTAGGCAGTACTCTAATGGAAGTCAGTCAGCCTCACCTCAGTCCCTGGAAAAATCATGGAGCAGGTCCTCAAGGAATCAGTTCTGAAGCACTTAGAGGAGAGGAAAGCGATCAGGAACAGTCAGCATGAATTCACCAAGGGCAAGTCATGCCTGACTAATCTAATTGCCTTCTAGGACGAGATAACTGGCTCTGTGGATGAGGGGAAAGCGGCGGATGTGTTGTTCCTTGACTTTAGCAAAGCTTTTGACACGGTCTCCCACAGTATTCTTGCCAGCAAGTTAAAGTAGTATGGGCTAGATGAATAGACTATAAGGTGGACAGAAAGTTGGCTAGATCGTCGGGCTCAACGGGTAGTGATCAACGGCTCCATGTCTAGTTGGCAGCCAGTATCAAGCGGAGTGTCCCAAGGGTCGGTCCTCGGGCCAGTTTTGTTCAGTATCTTCATAAATGATCTGGAGGATGGTGTGGATTGCACCCTCAGCAAGTTTGCAGATGACACTAAACTGGGAGAAGAGGTAGATACGCTGGAGAGTAGGGATAGGATACAGAGGGACCTAGACAAATTGGAGGATTGGGCCAAAAGAAATCTGATGAGGTTCAACAAGGACAAGTGCAGAGTCCTGCACTTAGGACGGAAGCATCCCATGCACCGCTACAGACTAGGGACCAAATGGCTAGGCAACAGTTCTGCAGAAAAGGACCTAGGGGTTACAGTGGACGAGAAGCTGGATATGAGTCAACAGCGTGCCCTTGTTGCCAAGAAGGCCAATGGCATTTTGGGATGTATAAGTAGGGGCACTGGCAGCACATCGAGGGACGGGATCGTTCCCCTCTATTTGACATTGGTGAGGCCTCATCTGGAGTACCGTGTCCAGTTTTGGGCCCCACACTACAAGAAGGATGTGGAAAAATTGGAAAGAGTCCAGCGGAGGGCAACAAAAATGATTAGGGGACTGGAACACATGATTTATGAAGAGAGGCTGAGGGAACTGGGATTGTTTCGTCTGCGGAAGAGAAGAGTGAGGGGGGATTTGATAGCTGCTTTCAACTACCTGAATAGGGGTTCCAAAGAGGATGGATCTAGACTGTTCTCAGTGGTAGCAGATGACAGAACGAGGAGTAACGGTCTCAAGTTGCAGTGGGGGAGGTTTAGATTGGATATTAGGAAAAAAATTTTCACTAGGAGGGTGGTGAAACACTGGAATGCGTTACCTAGGGAGGTGGTGGAATCTCCTTCCTTAGAAGTTTTTAATGTCAGGCTTGACAAAGCCCTGGCTGGGATGATTTAGTTGGGGATTGGTCCTGCTTTGAGCAGGGGGTTGGACTAGATGACCTCCTGAGGTCCCTTCCAACCCTGATATTCTATGATTCTTTATTACAGTACAGATTTGCCCTGCCCTAGTGACTGGGTTATGCTAAAAATTTTCTCTTTTGTATTGGCTGGAACAATCGTGACACGATTAAAATACATAATCCTCACCATGTGACACCGCAAGAAATAACCCTTAGGCAGAAGCCGCATAAATCATACTCATGTTTTCATTTCAGTTACGATGAGCTTGGCAGAAACCATATCACCTCAATAAACATTGAGGAAAAGAGTTTGACAAGACAAGAAAAATACTGCCTGAAGTCCTAGACTTTCTCCCTGTTTTCTTGCCAAAGCGAGGAGAACCAAATGTCAGTCATTAGCAAAATCTAGACTTTTCTCTGATGCTGCAGGCAATTCTGTTATGTAGCCTAATTTAGTTTAGGGAAGCGAGTGAAGCTGGAACCACCATACTTTCTTGCCACTGCAATTGGCATGGATGCTATAAACTAAACCAGAGGAATCAGAAATACAAGAGAATGTTCAGCGATTCTTTTCAATCACTTTTGTATTACTGAAAGCCCTTTAGCGAGCACAATAAACAACAGAAGCAATGTTTCTTCCTATTCAGATAATAGGTGCAAATTAAAAAAAAAATCATTTCACGGTGGATGAACAGTCAACTTGTGTCATGACTGTGTACTATAAAGATGCTGCAAGCCTTGAACTGAAACTGGAAAAGAAACAAGCTGAAGGGAAAGATTGGGTGGCTTTCTTGATTTATTCCATAATCTGTAGACTATTTCACCAGCACAGCATGAATTTGGAAAGTCCCTGCAACAGTCGTGCAGGATTTGGTTCCAATTTAGTTAGCCTAACCAATTAATATTTACCCAAACACAAGACAAAATAAATGCAATGGGTTTCAGGTCTACACCTGTTTTGCTCGTGTAGCGGTACCAACAAACCCTTTCCTAGTACAGACACACACACACACTCGCATCCAGGTCATCAGGCACTATGGGCTTTTGCAGAGACTAGCTATCTTGCAAAAAAAAAAAAAATTACACCCCTAATGGGCCCCTGGGTGGAATTGAGAAGCAGTGAGTTCTAATATTTAGACCTTTGATTTTGGTGGGAGAGGGGGACAAAAACATCATAATACAGGCTGGGATTTTCAACAGAGGCTCCCAACTCCCAGTCGCTTCCTCCCTTTGACACCTTCTGAAAATGCCAGCAACAGTCTTCCAATTCCCCTTCTTAAAAACTAAATTCTAAGCCGTCTTGGCTGCCCTGTCCCATATCTTGCCTACGGGACTATTTTAATCAAACCGCATTAAATCTTCATTTTTAAATCACCCTTTATCTCAGCAGTGCAATGAGTTTGTCTCAATGTTCAGCTAAATAGGTTTAATTATTAAAAACCCAGAGGGAGAATTCTTCGGGATGTTGAGTATCCAGTAATATCTTGCTACCCACACTTATAACGAGGCACAGGAAAAACATCACACGAGAGCCATCTCTTGATGACTCCAACCACATCTAACAATGTCACCTTTTCCTATGAGACATCCAGACCAGAGGGCTAAGTATATTTATGTGAATGGCTCTTTACTTATCATTGGTTGATGCATCAGAACTGGTAGCTTCATTCTTTACCAGCTGGGAGTCTACTCTCCCCTCCCACTCCCTTGATGCTTCAGCATCTGGGCTGAGGTCTAGTGCCCGTTCATTTCTGATCAAAACAAGCTAGTGAGCACTGCAGTGACATAGGTCTTAGTGGGGTGAATTGGTAGAGTGTTCCAACATGTAGAAGTGGACCCAAATGAAATGCTTAGATCTGAACAGCCCTGAAATTAGTTTACTGCTTGAGTCATATACTGAATGGTATTGATCTCAGGCCTTTAAAAAAATTAACTACAGCCCAATGACAATATAGCAGGATGCTTTCTAGAGTAAGATGTAAAAAGGAAATGCACGTAAAGGTTCATTGCTTAAAACAATACTCCTTCTCGAGTACTTTTCCAAGTATTTTGGTCCATCCAGCCATCTTTTTTAAAAGAGCTCATTACTTTACCCTCCCACCACCATCGCTCTCAGCTAGAGAAGTATTATACCGTCTCTAGTCTATAGAAGGGCACAGTGTCTGTGGTTTATTGTGAAGTCATCAAAAGTCATACACTGAAATAGTAGCAGAACCAGGAACAGAACCCAGGAGTCCTGGCCCTCCATAGCCCACTCAAAGGACTAACCAATGCTGATATCAGTGATTTCTCAGGTCTTGAGAAATATTATGACATGTTCCAATTATCCTGAGCCTTTACTATATTAACTCCTAATTATGTTAAGAAATACCAGTTACTTGGAAGCTCCTTTGTTACTGAATGCGGCTAACTTTATTATGGAGGGCTGCTCCCCATCCATATGGGAGGGTGGCATTGGGGTGATTGGCGAAGCAATGGCAAGCCATGGGAGGAAATTATTAGATCCATGAGTATGTAGATCCAGTGGCCTTAATGGGCTGAGCAAGTGATGCACAGGAGGGTAGGACTGCTATATACCAGTGATTGGACCAGAATCAGACACCGCGCCTGTGCACCATGGTCTTAAGCTTTACACAGGCATGGTGAATTAAATGAATTTCCTCCTAGTAGATAGAAATAGGGCTTACTGAAAACAATGGCAGCCCTTAGCAATATGTCTGTCTTCCAAACGTGAGAGGTTTACTGCGACTTGGGATTTAGCTGCATATACAACATAAGCTTCCTTCAGGTTAAATTCAGAGCACATCATAAGGCTCCTTGATTTTAGCAAAGGAAGGACTTCGCTCAGAGGCACTGTCCTCTAACTGTTTGGCGATGCTGAGAGATGCTGTTTGGCGCAGAAGCTTACCTAATCATTGCGTACTGGAGACTCTCATATCAGTGCACGATGCTACGTTACCACATACAGTATGTGTGGCGATCTAGCTACAACAGGCAAGCTAACAAACCATATCTATGCATCTAATTTTAAATCCCCGGGCTCTCATCCATTTGCTACCCACAGATATTTTGTCTTGAACATATTTATTTGCGTGGCCCCAATGCTGTGACAATAAAAGTTTAGATGAGAGACAACAAACAGGTGAGGGAGTAACGGTGAAACAATCTTCATTTGGGCAGTAAGCAATAATCTCAGTAAAATATACAGTACTGCATCATTTAGTACAGAATGTACCACAAGAATGGCTGTGCTAAATAAGCTACGACCGGATTTGGATGTGCTGCAAAATTAGTCATTGATTTCAAGATTTACAAATCTTTCTACTTGCTTATTCCTCTTCCCTGAAGTTTGGGTGCATCCAATTAATGAGTGGGCAAGAGTTTAAGTCCCTAAAATATTCTTGTTCCCGTGATGCGAACTGAAACATTGAAGGGGTCAGAGAGGAATTTTATCCACAATACCCATGTACAGCACCGCGCAATTATCTGATTGTACTATGGGAAGTGGAAGGGCATTGCCCTTACCTGAAACGTTCTATATTGGACACTGACAGCCTGGCTGGTGCAATCCTATATGATCCAGTGTGGCCAATCATTTGTTTTGAACATGCTGGCAACTCTTCGTGCGTGCATGCGTGTGTGCGTGTGATTAAACCTTCTAAAATAAGAGTGATGCATGACTTGTAAGCCTAATGCCTAATATATGTTGATGACACATAGCAGTGACACATCGACCAAGAATACTTATAAAGACGCAGATGACTGAACACGAACGTCAAGCTTGATTGTTAGCTAGAAAACCATCTATTCATATGTATTCGTTGTCCACGAGTCAGTACAGAGCAGCCCATTAAATCCCAAATAGAGTTTACCATGCATAATAGAATGGTGACCTGCCTGGCACTTTCCATGATAGTTACATTTTAATATCCTATTCTGGTGGTATATTATTCTTTTGTGGCAACAGGAGCAGGTGTCTGTCTGACGGATTAAGCTAACAGGCCGTAACTTTCATTGTGTTCTAGTGCTGCTAATGATCTCATTCATATCGTAAAAAGACACTTGAAGACACAAGTGGAAAACAAGTAAATCAATATGAGTTTCGATTTGTTTGTACGAGATTTATGTTTTGAAGTTCACCTGTTTCTGTCTCTATTAATAGAGACCACCCTAAATTATCACGTTCTATAAAGAGACACAAAAAGTATAAAAAGAAAAGGAGGACTTGTGGCACCTTAGAGACTGACCAATTTATTTGAGCATGAGCTTTCGTGAGCTACAGCTCACTTCATTGGATGCATACTGTGGAAACTGCAGAAGACATTATATACACAGAGACCATGAAACAATACCTCCTCCCACCCCACTCTCCTGCTGGTAATAGCTTATCTAAAGAGATCACTCTCCTTACAATGTGTATGATAATCAAGTTGGGCCATTTCCAGCACAAATCTAGGTTTTCTCACCCTCCGCCCCCCCCCACACAAACTCACTCTAAAGAGACACAGAAAATGAAGTAATATTGTATTTGTATTGTAGTAGCATCGAGAATCCAAGACCCCATTGTGCTAGGTTCTGTAAAAACATACAGCAAAGAGAGAGTTCCGACCCCAGAGAGCTTATAGAATCCTGTATCTTCTCACACACTGTAGTGGGAGCTTCAGTCACTGGCTTGTAATGTTAGCTTTAAAATGGGGCTACATTAGCCTTTGTTTCTTCATTATTCACAGATACAGTTCTGAAGATTATATTTTAAGTTTGATTTGCCACCTTCAAGAAAGGGTTCATCCAGGGAATTGTGATTAATGGAAAGAGAGAATTTTCTCCCACTACTTGAGGTCATACATAAGGGATCATTTGGGTCAGAGAACTGTGTTATTTTCCACACAGCACGGAGAGGCTATTCAAGCTGTAAGGCTTGAAATTTGTTCTTAGAGATTGTGGTATTTCAGTAGTCCTCTTTGTTACTGTAGAGTTATGTGAGAGGGTCGGGGAGGTTTCTCTTTCCATTTTAATATGTTCTATAAAGGCCTAATGAAGAGAATAGCTGAGGGATTAAACAAGAGTTTTCAGGAATGTGTATGGAAATAAATGTACATGGGGAGAGGCTGAGCGGATAGGCCCCTAGATTGGGAGTCTGGAGACTTGGTTCTGCCACTGACCTGCTCATGACTTTGGTCAAGTCTCACTTCAATTCTCTGCCTCAGTTTCCACTCCCACCATTTGTCCGTCTTGTCTATGGAGATTGCAAGCTGTCTGGGGCAGGGACTGATTCTGACTATGTGTCTGTGCAATGTTTAGCACAAAAGGTGTTTCCGTAATGGACTTCCCCATCCCCATTAACTGGGTTGCAGATGGGTGTGGTTTGAGAGAGAGCCTGGGGGAACAGAATTGAAAAAGGTTATCATTGTGGTGGGTGGTGCTGAGGCCAGCTCTAGGGCAAGTCGCCATTGCTGTATTTAGGACTGCGCCTGCATTTGAAGTCGATTGTCTAAAAATCCAGTGTGATCTCACCTCATTCCTTTAGATCCCCCTGCTGTTACAAAAACAATAATCTGAGAAAATAGAGAAGCTGCCTCTTGGTATAAAGTTTCACAGTAAAGCCATGGGAACAGTTTAATTTGAAATAAAATAGTATTCAAAAGCCAACCTCGGTGTGAGCTTCAAGCAGCAGTGGTTTGCACTGCCTAGGGGTCTCTGTCTAGGAGGGTTACTAACAGAGCTGGTGAAATATATCCACAGAGGGCAAACAACCAAATGCATTGAACCCTTTTTTGTTGTTGTTGAATTATTTATAAACCGATCTAATTCATAGCGTTTAAAGGCCAGAAGGGATTCATTGGAATTGGTCACATGAGGAGGAAAGGTCACATGATGGAAGTCATGTAACATTTGTGTTCCTCATTGGCTATTCCAATCCCAGGTCTATCCCATGAAGGGCCTAAAGCCTTGAAAGTTACACAAGGGGATCTGAACTCCTGTTACTCTAAAATCAAGCTAATGTCAAGTCAGATATGAAGGAAATCCTGCACATGACAGAGCAGACATAGGATTTTTAATGAACATTTTAAACTCTAAATCATTCAAGACGTGTGTCAGTTTCTTCTGTGCTGTTTCCAATAACTAAGTGTCCTAAGTTGGCATTTATTTAGCAACACTTATCAGTTTATCAAAGGATAAGAAAGGCTGGTCATTAGATTTTTTTTTCCCTAAAAAGTTTATTGCTAATTACTGCATTAACTATGCAGTACACAGAAACAGACCTAAGGCAGAATTGCTGTATCAAACCAGTAGTGCTATTTTTAAGGTCTGTCTATGTTTCCATTATAAAAATAGAAATTGGCAGATACCTGCACAATACAACCAGCTCTGGTATCTGGTTAGAAGAGGGGGAACAGGCTGCAATAAAAAAATTGGCTAAGCTCCTTTCCAGATCCTGAACTGTACCCAACCTCCAGCCTAAATCTTCAACTCATTAAAACTCATTCTAGGTCTCATGTTTTAGCTGGTTTCCCACTTCTCCTTTTGCTTCTTGATGATGTGACCCCACCCACGTACTTCCAAAAGGAGGAGTCTTACTTCTACTGAAACTCATCTTGGGTGCTCTGTAGAAGTTCTTCAGCTGTTCTGGAGTCAGGGAGGGTTGTGAGGGAATTGATGCTCACCCAAGAATGCCAGGCAAGTGTTGGATATAGCTGCTTGTCATAGTTCAGAGGAAGAAAGTGCCAGACACCATCCTTAATTATACCTGAAGGTCTGAGGCCAGTTGGAAAAGGAGATGGAGTGTTGATGGATTATGGTCGTGGAAGGAATGGATGTACTCTGACGAAAGGGAAAAGGATCGACTGGGTTGGTATTAGGGGAAGATGGGAGAGAAAACAGGAGAACTGAAAAGGACGATCAAAGTTCAGATAAACTGCCACACTTTCCCTTGCTAACCTTTCCAAACCCATGAACCTTCTCAGGCTCACACCCACGACAGGTACCCAGAGATATCTGGACCTATCTGGCATATGGACAGGCTGGAATCAATATCTTACATTCTAAAACAACTCCTGTTGAAAGTAATTGCGAAGAGTGTGCTCGTACCGAAAAAAATCTCTTAAGCCATCCAGGTAGACGTTGACTGTAGCTGATTAACCCCAAATGACATCTCTTGCAGTGGAGTCCATTCTTGTTTCTGAAGCACTGAGTTTTAAAAAAAATATAGATAGATTTTTAATCCATCTGATCCTCATTTATGTGCTGAAGCTAACTAATCTGAGATTATGTCTTCCTGTTTATCATCTCGTTAATGATATATTTACTTCTCCAAAGAAGCTCTGGAGCATGCAATCCCTTGCCCCTTTCCTCCTTTGCCACTGGCTTACCTCCCTTATGAATAATATTTACTTACAGTATGGTATTCAGCTGTTGGATGTCTCTACATGCTAGATGGAATTCTAGATAGAGTATGGTCATTGGTAAACAAGGAAGAGAAAGCTGAAACTGGATTTGTGTAGAATCCTATTTCTTCGTCTGTAGGTTGTTCATTGTTTAGTACAATAAATTCCTCCTCTTTAGGATGGTCTATAGTTCCATATATCACAATATTACATCCCAGAAAGTCTATAGCCTCTTCACATAAACAAGCAGATTTTATATAGCAAATGCAGAACGCTTAGATTTAACAGGGTTTAGTCTCTAGACTCATACATTTGACTACGATTATTTCATCCATTTCTAGATAAGTATGATTTTGACCTTACAATATTTGAAGTGTCACAAAAGCATCTTAAAGTATATGACTCATTTACTCCATATTTGCTCAATGCCTCGTTCAAGTTTCTGCCTTCTCATTTCAACTCACTGCTTATCCCCTTATGTTTTTCTCTTAGATCTTAATTTTATAATATTCTTATGGAGCTGGGTTGTTCATCATGATGATACAAAAGTCTATATAAACAAGTGAAAGTTTAATCAAAGGCTATTTGAAGTTGAAAGACTAGCCTCATTAAGTGATCAATATCCATTGATGGTCAGAACTTGTAGAAAAAAATAGTTCTCTTTGGTTTCTTCTTTTAGTGGTAAAAGTTTGAGCTGAGATGTGTAAAGTGATTTAGAGATGTTAGGTAATCTGCCTCCTACATACAACTCAATCTGATCTCTTACAGTGAGAGATTGATTTAATTAGGGGCACCAGGATTTAATAGCCCTTTGAAGATTTTTGTTATTATTTACAATAACTCTGAATCAGAACCGAGTGCTGACACTATCCTCTGTGAAAAGAAAGAGTTAAACTATGAAGAATTAAATGTCACATATAATTTGTTTTCTTATATCACCGCCATGTTTGACTCAGCTGTCAAATACGTTAAAGAAGAATCAAGACCGCTCTGACATTATTTTTGGGAGACTGTCTGCTTCACTGGCGATGGGATACAGTCTTTCACCTCCAAGGCTAATAGTTAAAACGTTCAAAGTTACAGCTATGGAAAGCTCAGGTTCTGTGGTTTAAATTTGCTTGTATTACTCCTGTGCTTTTTACTATCCCTCAGAAGCTTGTTTCTCTCACCAACAGAAGTTGGTCCAAGAAAAGATATTATCTCACCCCCCTTGTCTCTAATATCCTGGGATCGATACAGCTACACTGCATACAAAATCTAAGTATAAGACAAGAAACTACAGGTGGATGGAACAAACAGTTGGGGGAAGCTCAAGGAAACAATACTGGTTATTGTTTGGACAGTGGTCATAGCACGCAACCTGTGTAATCATTATTGATTTTTTAGTAGGCATCGCAGCAGATGAAAGTTTTAAGGAGGGATTTAAAGGAAGCCAATGAGGTGACCTTGTGGATGCCTCCCATGCACGGGGGTGGGGTGGCATAGGAAAAAGCACGAAGGTGCTTGTTTGAAAATATAATGGGAGCAATCAATACTGGCACGACTGGCTGATCCGAGAGTACAGTTGACATCACAATAGCGTAGATAAGATGATAGGTAAGGCAGGGAGCGTACAAAGGTGTTAAAAGCCAGTGAAATTGTTTGTAAAAAATCAGTAAGTGATTGGAAAAATCAGCCCTATCACATCCTATTCTTCACCGCTGATATGAATGAGAGTTTTGTCATTTATTTGGATGGGAGCAGGCTCCTAGATCTTGCCCCAAGGAGTTGACAAGCTACAACACTTGTTCAGAAAAGCATCCTTACTGAGGAAAGCATTTAAGTATGTGCTTATGTCAACATGTTTTCAGCTGGCGTGAAGCGTACACATAAGTGCTTTTCTGAATTGGGGTCTAGTTTATCAGGTAATCTAGGTTTCAAAGCAGCACAGGAAATTGGTGATGGAGAAATCCTGCTCAATCACCTTGCCCATCTCTCCAGTCAGATCAGCTTTTTTCCCCAAAAATGTATCCAAGTCCTTTTTAAGCCTAATTTTACAATAGGTAATAAAAAGAATTCTCACCAGTTTCAGGTATTGCTCACTTTCAGGTATTGCAAACACTTTTTTCCCCTCCTCCAAGTATATCCACTCACTTCTCCATCCATGCTGGGAGTAAATAATCCAGCATGTCTTTCCTACCCACTCTCTCAGAAGAAAACGTCTTACAGGCCGACACCGCATGGCTTGTTTATTCTGAAAGAGTTTGTTGTCGTGCAGTCGACTTGTTGTTGGACTTATAAATAGAAGTGGCCACGGTTCAAACCTGCAGTGTGAAACCTCAGATAAGAAGTAAAAAAAAATTCTCCATGTAAAACTGAATAAAAACTGTCTGTCTTGCAAGAGCCTCAGTCACGGACCAGGACTCCGTTTTGCTAGGTGCACAGAACAAAAAGACTGTCCTGGCCCCAAAGAGCTTACAATTTAAGTACAAAAAATCAGTTTGGTTACATTAAGCATTATAGATGATTAAATTAGCTTGCGACATACAGAGTAACAAGAAAACATTTTAAAAATCCATTAGAAGCAAGAGGAAAACAGGGTAGGCCCATTACACAATGAGGAGGGAAAGACAAGGACAGAAAATGCAGCAATGGCCAAAGTGTTAATTGCCATGTTTTGTTTTAGTTTTCACCAAAAAGGTTCGCAGCGATCAGATGAGTAACATAGCAAATGTCACTGTAAACAAGGTAGGATCTGAGGTTAAAATAGGGAACGAACAAGTGAAGAATAACTTAGGCAAGAACATAAAATGTTTTTATAAAGAGGAGGGTAATTAATTGTTCTCCTTATCCACCGAGGACAGTGCAAGAAGTAATGGGCTTCAACTGCAGCAGGGGAGATTTAGATTAAAGATCTTAGAGACAGATTCTGTCCCCCAGTCCAGTCCCCCTGCACTGCCAGCTACAGAGCTGCAAACTGGCCAGGGAAGAGTGTCTCCAGCACAGCCCACAGCATAAGGTCATTGGAAGTATCCCCCCACACGAGGGATGGCCCAGAGGCAGACCTGTGGCACTATCAGGAGTCTGGGCTGCGCAGCGTCCCATGGTCAGCCTGAGACAGGCTTAGCCATAATTTAGAGCAAACAAGGACTGCTCTGCCTTTGCTCATCTTGACCCCTAGAGCAGTCCAGAATCCAGAGGGTGCATCGGTAAGACATATGCCATCTTTGTCTCCTTTGTCAGGGGGCTTTGTCCTATATCTCCAGCAGGCAGTGGTTAGGGCACTAGCTTCAGTCTTAAGAGACCCAGGTTCAATTCCCTGCTCTGCCACAGCCCGTGAGACCTTCGGCAAATCACTTAGCTGCTCTCTGCCTCAGTTTGTCATCTGCACAATGGGGATAATTCCCTAATTGATTGGATGTTGTGCCCGAATGAAAAACTGATTCAATATAATAATGCCCATTATATCGTGCTTGTCATCAATATATCTCAAAGCACGTCAATACCATTATCTCTGTTTTATAGATGGGGAAACTGAGGCACACAGAGGTGAAGTGACTTGCCCAAAGTCACCAGCAGGCCAGTGCCAGAGCCAGTAATAGAACCGGGTCACTTGATTCTCAGTCCTGTGTTTTATCCATTACACCACATTCTCTAAAGGGAAAGGTACTTATAACAGTGCAGGAATGGCGATTCCTCTCTTGGATTGCAACACTCATTAAAGTTTGCACTGCTCTGGCAGAGTAAATTCTTCCAAAGAGAATAAATTGCACTTACCTCCACTGTAATGCCTCTTTTCACTGCCAGAACAGTGTAAAGGGGGCCTTAATGTAAATCAGTGAGGCCCATAACATTCAAGTGTGACTTGAACATCAGAGGTTTAAAAGTTTTACCGGGTTTGTAAACAGGTGAATAAGATTGTCCCAACTTCACTTTGGCTATTCTGCGTTGCCCTTTCATGTACCGCTCCATGACGCGCAGTTGTGACTCAACGCATCCAACACCAGCAGAGACTCTGCAGCCAGACCCTCAGGCCTGTTGTACAGAAATCAGCAAACTCTTGCCCTCTAGAGACGGGAGACCTCCAACTCTGCTGAATAAAATATTTGCCACAAAGTCCTTTCGAAGCTGATGCTGCAAATGGGTACAGTTTGATTTTCCCCTCGGGCCCAGGCAACCAACTTAACAGTGCATCAATATCTTCTCCCCCAGATCCTGAAGTCTAATCACAAGAGAAGCAGCTTTCGCAACCGTTCCCTTCCGAACCGACAGATTATTTGGAGAATTGCTGAATAAAGCAGCTGCAGACAGTGGCATTGCTTCTTTAAGAATCTGGATAGTGCACTGGATTTGGGACTTGGGAGACTTGGGTTCAAGCTAGCAAACAAGACCAGCAAATGAGAGATTTGTAAGGGAGTTCTCCAGATTAAGGAGGAGTGACTATGTGACTCTTGGAGTGAGATTGTTTGGTGTTGGGTGCTTGCTTGCTTACTTGCCATGTACCTGCTTGATTGACATTATAGTGAGGTCTGTTTGGAGGGCTGTGTGCTGAGCCAAGCGATCTGCTAGGCAAGGCTGAGAATTTCCTAACTCTAGCCTGATGTCCTTTGGTCCCTAGTCCCTCGGCAAGGGAGCAGGACCAACTCAAGGAAAACAGGGTCTTAAAAAGACAGCTGCTAATTGACTAGAGGAGCTAGAGAACAGGGGAATTGTACAAGGAAGTTTGGAGAGGGACCATGAAAACCAGATACATCTAACAAACATGTTCAAAACTTAACCCAAAATCACCCTCGCGCCCCCCCCCCCCCAAAAAAAAAACAACGAACAAACAAATGAACAAAAAAAACCCTGCAAGAGTAAAAATAAATGCAGGCAGAAGCCCAGCAGCAGCGTGGGGACTATCCAGTTTATTGCACTGATTGCAACATGTACAATTACCTGACTTGTGGGCAGGTGACATATGTCTGCATTTGTTGCAAGCAACTCATGGCCCTCAGAGACCAAATATGGGCTCTTAAGACCCGAGTGGCTGAACTGTAGGAGCTAATGGAGACAGAAAGGTACACAGTTGAGACCTCCAGGGACACAGCAAAGTGGTTCCACCCCCAGTCTGACAGCCTCGGTGTTGTTGAAAAGGATGAAAGTCTTGAAGGAGAACATCAAGCTGGAGCAGAGGGAAATGCCACCATGGTTGGGATCCTTCTTCCAGATGATGTCATGGTATCCTCTCACACTGAGGATATCCCTCCAGGGGAGGGGACCCCAGTTATTAGGAAGAGCCAGGTAATCATAATGAGTGACTCAATCATTAGAAATATAGATAGCTGGGTTTGTGATGACCGACAGAACCACATGGTGAATTGACCTAACAGGTACGAAGGCTGCAGACCTCTCGAGATATCTAGATAGTCTTATATGCACTGCTGGGGAGGAGCCAGGTGTTGTGGCCCATTCAGGTACCCTGGACACAGGGAAAGGGAAATCATGCCTCTCCAATCTATTAGAATTCTTTAAGGATGTCAACAAACATGGACAAAGTGATCTAGTCCTAGCGGATATAGTGTACTTGGATTTTCAGAAAGCCTTTGACAAGGTCCATCACCAAAGGTTCTTCAGGAAAGTAAGCAGCCATGGGATAAGAGGGAAGGTCCTCTCATGGATCAGTAACTTGTTAAAAGATAGGAAACATCGGGTAAAAATAAAAGGTCAGTTTTCACAGCAGACAGAAGTAAATAACGGGGTCTGTACTGGGACCGCTGCTGTTCAAGATATTCTTAAATGGTCTGGAAAAAGGGTTAAATAGCGAGGTGGAAAAATTTGAAGACCATACAAAATTACTCAAGATCGATAAGTCTAAATCTGACTGTGAAGAGTTACAAAGGCATCTCCCTAAACTGGGTGACTGACAAGAAAATGGCAGAAGAAATTCAGTGTTGATAAATGCAAAGTAATGCACACTGGAAAACATAATCCCAACTATACATACAAAATGATGGGGTCTAAATTAGGAGTTACCACTCAAGAAAGAACTTGGAGTCATTGTGGATAGTTCTCTGAAATCATTTGCTCAATATGTAGTTGCAGTCAAAAGAGCCAACACTGTTAGAAACTATTAGGAAGGGGATAGGTCATAAAACAGAAAATATCATGATGCCACAACCTAGATCCACGGTACACCCACATCTTGAATACTATGTGCAGTTGTTCTGGTCGCCCCATCTCAAAAAAACAGACTTAGAAAAAGTACAGAGACGAGCAACAAAGATGATTAGGGGCGTGGCACAGCTTCCATAGGAGGAGAGGTTCAAAAAGACTAGGACTGTTCATCTTGGAAAAGAGACAACTGAGGGGAGAGACGATCGAAGTCATAGGTGCTGACTTCTGCTGGCGCCGGTGGGTGCTCTGCCCCCGGGCCCCACCCCTGCCCCGCCTCCATTCCAACCCCTGCCCCAAATCCCTGCCCCGGCCCCGCCTCTTCCCCACAATGCACCACGTTCCCGCTCCTTCCCCCCCACCCACTCCTGGAGCTTGTTACGCCACGAAACAGCTGTTTTGCGGCGGCAAGCGCTGGGAGGTAGATGGAGGAGCGGGGACGTGGCGCGTTCAGGGGAGGAGGCAGAGGTGAGGTGGGGCAAAGTGGGGAGCTTGGCTGCTGGTGGGTGCAGAGCACCCACTAATTTTTCCAGCCCCGAAGCACCCACGGAGTCGGCACCTATGATAGAATCATGAAAAAATCATGTAAAATCATGAATGGTACGGAGCAAGTGACTAAGGAAGTATTATTTAGCCCTTCACATAACACAAGAAGAAGGAGGTCACCCCATGAAATTAATAGGCAGAAGGTTTAAAATAACCATAAGGAAGTACT
Organism: Chelonia mydas; assembly: GCF_015237465.2. NCBI lineage: Eukaryota > Metazoa > Chordata > Testudines > Cheloniidae > Chelonia > Chelonia mydas. The sequence continues at coordinate 8,056,960 of NC_057859.1, read as the reverse complement.
TCTTCGCACTACACGCAGTCAGCTGTGGAACGCATTACCAGGGGATGTTGTGAAAACCAAAAGTATAACTGGGGTAAAAAAAGAACTAGATAATTCATGGAGGACAGGTCCATTAATGGCTATTAGCCAAGATGGTCAAGGATGCAAGCCCATGCTCCGGGTGTCCCTAAGCCTCTGACTGCTAGAAGCTGGAACTGTACTACGGGGATGGATTATTATTGTCATTATGAGTGTTCTGACCCAGTTTTGCCCACTCAAGAGGTGCAGAAAAGCATCCAGATGCTTACCTGAGTGAAATCTTTGAACATTTGGAGGTTTGCCCAGGACTAGTCTGTTGAATCAGCAGCAGGAAATAGTCCTAAATGCAGGAGAAGAAGCTGACAGCCACAGAATACTGCATTCCTCCAAAAGCAGGCAAGTTTTAGCTGACTGCTGTACCTGGCTGACAATCAGTAAAGCCTCAATCAATTCCCAGAGATACCAGTGGCTTGGGGGGAGGGGAGGGACTGGTTAAGCTGCAGTGAATTTGTGAAATTGAAAAATTGATTCATACTCTCATCTGGTAGATGCCTCAGGGACGTCATTTTAATCGTTTCCCAAAGTGAAAACTGCTTTGGGAATCCAAAGGAATTACAAGTGCAGAGTCAAGTCTCCCTGTATCTTGCCATTAGCAGGGTTCTGAAGATGGAAGGATTTTTCACGCCAAAGGGCAACGTATCATAATATCCAACCCCTGTTACCAGTGGCTAAAGAGATGAGGAGCATTCCTAGAGATGAATGCCTGCCCTTTCTCTCACAGCGTAATATCTACCTGGATAGCCAGCTCAGTAAAGGGAGGCTCAAACTATCTGGGAGGGAGATAGTAGTGGTGTGTGTTGTCCCTTCAAGGCAGAATAAATGCCCAGCATGGCCTTGGTCCTGACTGAATATTTGTGAGAAACTGCCAAAAAAAGGAGATCTATGAGACTGTGGTATTTTCTTCCAATGCAAGTGGTGGAAGCCCCATCTCTTCAGACACTTTAAGACGAGACTGGCCAGAGTAGTGGAAATTACAGGATAGGGAACAATCTTATTTGCCAGAAGGATGCACTGGAACCTAACAAAGCTCTTCCATTTCCATGTCTAATGTACAGAGACCTTGTGACTACGGTTCCATGGCTTTGGAGGCAGCTGCTCAGTCTGAAGGGCTGATTTCCCCCTGGGTAGCAGCTGCACAGTGACAGGTTAGGAAGACACTAGGTTGTTTGTATGAAGAAAGCCAGCTCTGCTAGGCTGGTCCAGAGTCAGAATCATCGAATTCAAGGCCAGATGAGACCACTAGCGCATCTTGCCTGATCACCTGTGTATGACAGGCCACTGGACACCACCCAGCACCTAAACCCAACAACTGGAATTACGCCAAAGTATGACAGCCCTCTGGAGACTAAATTACTGTGTGCAACAGGCAGAAAACAGGAGACCCAAGTTCATCTGTCTCCCTGCCTAACAGGGCCTTACCCTGGAATTATTAAATCCATCGAGCCTACAGTAAACGCTTACAAGACAGACATACTTTGTTTGTACGGAACATCATATGTACTTTATGAATCTCTGAACCTGAAATACTGGAACAGAACTTACATTTGCATTTTTTCCTATTGATGTGTTTGAAATATTTTAATATTTTTGGTTCATTTTGGTTTTTAAAGGGGCCTACAGTGAAATGTTGGCGAATTAGTTTTCCTTAGATGATAAACTCTGGGAATAGATAAGAATCAACTAAGATCCAAGGGATTCACAAAGGTTATTTCTACGAGGGTGACTCATGAGATGTGAAACCGGCGTTCAGTATTGTACAGTTTGCTAACAATATAAATGTCTAGAGACCGTAAGGACTGCATTTTTGCATCCTGCTCTCAGGCACCTTTAGTGATTTAAAAGCCTGAATCAGAACTACTAAATAATTATTATTACCCAAATTACACTGTGTAGCTTTTGGCAGAGTACCTCCAGGTATGCAGTCAAACACTTGTAAATCCTCACAGGAGGTCTATAAAATCTGATGCTGAAATACTGGGATGAAGAAGCAAATAGAGAGGAAGCTAGAGCTTAACAGAAAAAAATATACAGAAATTATTTAAATAACACATTTGAATTATTATACAGAAAAATACTACTTAGCCCTTAGCATCGGAAGGTATGTTTTGTTTTGTTAATAATACTTGGCATCTGAGCACACTTCATAAACCTTTAATTTAGCCGAGGAGAACCCCTGTAAGAAAGGTTCCACTTTCCCCATTTTAGGGATAAGGAAATTAAAGGCTAAAGACCTACCCAAGCTCACAAACTCTGAGGCAGAGCTGAGAAAAAAAACTTCCAGTTCCAGTCTAGTATCTTAACCATACAGCCATTTTTGCTCTTACAATGCTACTCTTGGTTTTAACCTTACCTCCCTGTAAATGTTGCATTGGCGAAAGATGCTGTAATAGTATAGGGTGAAGTCTTCTATTCATCCAGAGGATAGGTATAGCACCAGCAGTGGAAGCTGTCCCTAACACATTACCAGTGTGCCCCCAACACTGATTTACACAGACACCATATTTATTTATAACAGGGAAGTTCAGTCTACGTGGATCAAGCATCCTTGGCATCACTGAGAAGGCTGTGGTATTAATGTTTGTGAGGCACTCCAGTACTGCAGTGGCGGGCTGACATACAAATAATGAGGGCTACTGAATACTTTCACTTAAGTCACTGAATGGCTGGAAAGAGTGCAGTGACTTTAGGTCCTTATAACCCTGAGCCAGAATTGACCCAACTGTGGAAGGATCTGCATCCCATTATCAAAGCCCTGACCCATTCAATCCTCAAGTGGGATACCTCTTTATAACACAAAAAGAAAAGGAGTACTTGTGGCACCTTAGAGACTAACCAGTTTATTTGAGCATGAGCTTTCGTGAGCTACAGCTCACTTCATCGGATGCATAGCATATCGTGGAAACTGCAGAAGACATTATATACACACAGAGACCATGAAACAAAACTTCCTCCCACCTCACTCCCCCGCTGGCAACAGCTTATCTAAAGTGATCCTCAAGTAGAGCCATTTCCAGCACAAATCCAGGTTTTCTCACCCTTCCCCCCCCCCCCCCCCCCACACACACATACAAATTCACTCTCCTGCTGGCAACAGCCCATCCCCCTTTGAAACCCCTCTTTATAATGCGCATGATAATCAAGGTGGGTCACCTCCAGCACTAATCCAGGTTTTCTCACCCCCCCACACACACCCCCCCCTTTTCCAAAAGCCACACACACAAACTCATTCTCCTGCTGGCAACAGCTCATCTTACAATGTACACAGCAATAATCCAAGTTTAACCAGAACGTCTTGGGGGGGGGGTTTGCAGGAAAAAAACAAGGGGAGACAGGCTACCTTGCATAATGACTTAGCCACTCCCAGTCTCTATTCAAGCCCAAATTAATAGTATCCAATTTGCAAATGAATTCCAATTCAGCAGTTTCTCGCTGGAGTCTGGATTTGAAGTTTTTTTGCTTTAAGATAGCGACCCTCATGTCTGTGATTGCGTGACCAGAGAGATTGAAGTGTTCTCCGACTGGTTTATGAATGTTATAATTCTTGACATCTGATTTGTATCCATTTATTCTTTTACGTAGAGACTGTCCAGTTTGACCAATGTACATGGCAGAGGAGCATTGCTGGCACATGATGGCATATATCACATTGGTGGATGTGCAGGTGAACGAGCCTCTGATAGTGTGGCTGATGTTGTTAGGCCCTGTGATGGTGTCCCCTGAATAGATATGTGGGCACAGTTGGCAACGGGCTTTGTTGCAAGGATAGGTTCCTGGGCTAGTGGTTCTGTTGTGTGGTATGTGGTTGTTGGTGAGTATTCGCTTCAGGTTACACGGCTGTTACTCTGAAACCTGTCATTATGCAAGGCACTGCATTTAGCCGCATGGAGTGGAAATCTATCAACTGCATGAAAAAACTTGTACAGATACAGACAGACATCATCTTCCTTTCCAAATGCAAACAGATGGACATCGTACCAAAAGGACTGAAGGTAAAAAATCCATTACAATCTACATACCACACAGACTATGCTGACAGCTTGTGCCACACGCTCTCAAAGAAACTGCGGAATCACCTGATCAACATCCTCTACAGCAAACAGGGGAAGATTAAGAATGAGCTCTCAAAAATGGATACTCTCATAAAAAACCAACCTTCCACACAAACTTCCTCGTGGCTGGATTTTACTAAAACTAGACAAGCCATTTACAACGCACACTTTACTTCTCTACAAAAGAAAAAGGACACTAAACTTTCTAAACTACTACAGGCTACAAGGGGCCACAGCAATGGTTCCCTCAACCCACCCAGCAATATTGTTAATCTATCCAACTATACTCTCAGCCGAGCAGAAGCTGCTGTCCTATCTCGGGGTCTCTCCTTCTGCCCCTCCACCCCCTCGAACATGATACAGTTCTGTGGTGACCTAGAATCCTATTTTCGACGTCTCCGACTCAAGGAATATTTCCAAAATACCTCTGAACAACATAATGACCCACAGAGGCCTGCCTACCAACTTTACAAAAAGAAGGATTCTAGGTGGACTCCTCCTGAAGGTCGAAACAGCAGACTGGACTTCTACATAGAGTGCTTCCGCCGACGTGCACGGGCTGAAATTGTGGAAAAGCAGCATCACTTGCCCCATAACCTCAGCCGTGCAGAACACAATGCCATCCACAGCCTCAGAAACAACTCTGACATCATAATCAAAAAGGCTGACAAAGGAGGTGCTGTTGTCATCATGAATAGGTCAGAATATGAACAAGAGGCTGCTCGGCAGCTCTCCAACACCACTTTCTACAAGCCATTACCCTCTGATCCCACTGAGAGTTACCAAAAGCATCTACAGCATTTGCTCAAGAAACTTCCTGAAAAAGCACAAGATCAAATCCGCACAGACACACCCCTGGAACCCCGACCTGGGATATTGGACACTACAGTGCTAATAAACGATGGTCACATCAACACCACCCTATACCGGAAACCTACTGACCGCTATTCCTACCTACATGCCTCCAGCTTTCACCCTGACCACACCACACGATCCATCGTCTACAGCCAAGCTCTGCGATACAACCGCATTTGCTCCAACCCCTCAGACAGAGACAAACACCTACAAGATCTCTATCAAGCATTCTTACAACTACAATACCCACCTGCGGAAGTGAAGAAACAGATTGATAGAGCCAGAAGAGTTCCCAGAAGTCACCTACTACAGGACAGGCCTAACAAAGAAAATAACAGAACGCGACTAGCCGTCACCTTCAGCCCCCAACTAAAACCCCTCCAACGCATTATTAAGGATCTACAACCTATCCTGAAGGATGACCCAACACTCTCACAAATCTTGGGAGAAAGGCCAGTCCTTGCCTACAGACAGCCCCCCAACCTGAAGCGAATACTCACCAACAACCACATACCACACAACAGAACCACTAGCCCAGGAACCTATCCTTGCAACAAAGCCCGTTGCCAACTGTGCCCACATATCTATTCAGGGGACACCATCACAGGGCCTAACAACATCAGCCACACTATCAGAGGCTCGTTCACCTGCACATCCACCAATGTGATATATGCCATCATGTGCCAGCAATGCCCCTCTGCCATGTACATTGGTCAAACTGGACAGTCTCTACGTAAAAGAATAAATGGACACAAATCAGATGTCAAGAATTATAACATTCATAAACCAGTCGGAGAACACTTCAATCTCTCTGGTCACGCAATCACAGACATGAGGGTCGCTATCTTAAAGCAAAAAAACTTCAAATCCAGACTCCAGCGAGAAACTGCTGAATTGGAATTCATTTGCAAATTGGATACTATTAATTTGGGCTTGAATAGAGACTGGGAGTGGCTAAGTCATTATGCAAGGTAGCCTGTCTCCCCTTGTTTTTTTCCTGCAAACCCCCCCCCAAGACGTTCTGGTTAAACTTGGATTATTGCTGTGCACATTGTAAGATGAGCTGTTGCCAGCAGGAGAATGAGTTTGTGTGTGTGGCTTTTGGGAAAGGGGGGGGTGTGGGGGGGGGGTGAGAAAACCTGGATTAGTGCTGGAGGTGACCCACCTTGATTATCATGCGCATTATAAAGAGGGGTTTCAAAGGGGGATGGGCTGTTGCCAGCAGGAGAGTGAATTTGTATGTGTGTGGGGGGGGGGGGAAGGGTGAGAAAACCTGGATTTGTGCTGGAAATGGCTCTACTTGAGGATCACTTTAGATAAGCTGTTGCCAGCGGGGGAGTGAGGTGGGAGGAAGTTTTGTTTCATGGTCTCTGTGTGTATATAATGTCTTCTGCAGTTTCCACGATATGCTATGCATCCGATGAAGTGAGCTGTAGCTCACGAAAGCTCATGCTCAAATAAACTGGTTAGTCTCTAAGGTGCCACAAGTACTCCTTTTCTTTTTACGAATACAGACTAACACGGCTGTTACTCTGAAACCTTTATAACACAGTGGCCTCCAAGGTCCTGATTTATTCCTAATGCTCCTCATTCTTCTAAAGGAAAGGGACAATGAGAGGAGACATCGAGGGTCCTGGAAAACAACTGTATGAAGGGTAAGTGACCAACGAGGAGGATATTAAATGAATCCACTCAATGCGCTGTAGCTTTGGTATTCACAGCTCAAGGTGAGGGCCATCATTCAAAGAATGGGACACATTTTCCTGGGTTAAGAAGTTAGTTTCTAGGATTGCACCAGTTGGTTAGAAAATTAGAAATAGTCAAACACTGACACAACAAAAATGTGCCCTCAGTGGGTTATCTTCCTCAATTCTAATGCAGCAAAAAGGGAGCCACGGACGGATATTGTCGGTAGCGTGTTGTGTGCAGGTAAAACTGGAAAGTGATTAAAGGAGATGTTTCACAGAGGACGTGATGGACAAATGGATATAAGACAGGACTACAGGACATTTAAAAAGGATCCGTTATTGGCGCGTGCAGTAGTTAACACAACAGGTTGTTAAAGGCAGATCATGGATAGTAACAGCCGGTCTGAGAGTGTTTTCAGTAAAGCGTGTCACAAAGGGGAACAATTCAATGCTAAATATGGCTGGTTTTCATACACTGGCATTTGAAGACTGTTTAAAAGTCCACTGAAGTCAATAAAGAGATTCTCGTTGATTGCAATGGACTTTGGATCAACCCCTTAAGCTCCAATTTTTTTGCCCCTATCACACAGCCATCTCACTAGTACTTTTCCAGACTTGCACGGGCTTCCAGCGTGCTGGGACACGGACAAGTCTTTATTACTGAATAGCCTGCCATTCTGGCAAAACACCTTTGTGTTGCGATCCTGTCAGATGGTGAGAATTATGTTAGATCAAGCCACATCTGTGCTTCTTGATGGAGGACCTCTGTAGAGCCCCTAAATGTTGCATGGAGTAGCATCTGTGAATCAGTCAATGGCATTCTCTCTTCAAAGTCAAGTATTGAACTAATGGCCCAGCATGATACTAAGAGGCACCATCCTGCCAGATGCACCCTCTCAAGGGAGACATCATTGAAGATTCTAAGATACTTTCAGCAAGAAAAGGAATATGTTAGCCATGGTATCCTGTCAGATTCTGTGGTCCTGACTATCAGAAAGTCCTCCTGAAATTTCAGTACCTATGTGGTAATCTTCACTTCTTGTCCTAAACTGTTATATAGTTGCTGTGCACCATTGAGTACCTGCTTTGTTTCATACCAGAAATGGTTACATGCCAGAAATTCCTGTATCATTTGTGTATCTTTTCCAGTTGAGAAAGCACTTTAGGATTATAGCTGATCAGAAAATGGATTTCCCATCCTGGGAAAAATATTGAGATTTAAAAAAAAAACAAACCCTTTTGTACTGAATCAGGAAGAAAAGCCAAAAAATTTTCACAAAGCGTAATTCAATATATAGATAGATTTAGCTATATTTCAGGTCAACCAAAATGTTTTCTTTCGATAATTGAAAATGTTTTGTTTTGATTTTGACCCTTTTTGTTTTTTTATTTCTATAAAATAAATCACGAAAAGAAAAGTTTCTTCAAAATGAAATCTTAAAATCTCAAAGTTTTTTAAAAAAATTGACGTGAAATCAATATGATTTTGCAAAAAAAAACCCCAGCATTTTCACATAGAAAACTGTTTTGACAAACATTTTGCAAGCAGCTCTAATTATTATTTTCATCATCATCATTTATGGTAAGTAGATGCTTTCCAGACATGCAATAAGGGTTGGTGCCTGACCCAAGGAGCTCATGGTACCATATATGCATAAGAGATTTAATGCCAGTAAATAAAAAATAATTACACAACTCAAAGACTGATCTCCTCAGTGAGATATGGAGTACAAGCTTGATATGGTTTGAAAATGCTATGTATGAGAAAGCCGTGGATGTTGGCTAAAAGCATCCGGTTAGGTTACAGGGACCACAAGCTATAAGGAAAAGCACCGTGGTTTGCCTTGTATAGAAGTAAAAGGAGGATGTTTCCCAATGTGGCTGAATTGCTTAATAGCATGGAAATGGGGGAGCTAGCAAAAGCAGAGGAATTAAAATCAGGTCCATCTGCTTGGAATTAGCTTCGCACTGATAGGTTGTACTAAAGGAGAATGGGACTGCAGATGGGTGAATTCGAGCCATTTGGAACATTGTCAACTTAATTAAATTTCACCTAAATATGCTATTTTATGAAAGCCAAAACATTTCATGGAGACGTATCCGTTTTGACCAAGTTTTAATCAGGAAGAGGTGTTTGGTATAGGACTCTCTGATCACTTCTGATGAGAGAAAGACAGAAGATGACCCGAATCAAAAAGTTCAGGTTCTGATCCAACAGATGTTTTGACACAATCCCATTTTGTGAAAACCTTCAGAAAAAGCTTGGTTTTCATTCCAATGTGGAAAACAAATTTTGAAACCTCAAAAGTTGCTGCAGAATGGAATTATCATCATTTGGACACTTCTAGTGTGAATGTTCCAGGGCTTAGATTGTGGAAAGGATCACAAACTGATCTAGGTTTACATGGATATTGGAGATCAGCAAGCCCCCCCACCGCCCTGCTCTCTCAGCTAGTGCCCAGATCAGTAGGAAAACTAGGGACCTTAGATGTCTTCAGGGAGGCAGGTTTGGAGATTTGTGGGGGGAGGGTAGAGGAGAAGCAAGATGAGCCATCTCAGGGATAAGTGAGTGTTTTCACAGCTCTGCCTATGGTCACCAAACTTTCCCAAGCAAGGGGGTTCAAGAATATTTCACATAGCTTCGTTAGAAGCCCAAATTTACCACTGCCTACATTGGAAAATAAATCAGGACGCAGAATAATTAACTGGGGTAATTGGGACTACTGTGCTCCGGAGGGAGAGGTGGTCTGAGTAAAGGGCTGGAAGCCGGGAAGTCCTGAGTTCTAATTCAGTTTCTGAACTTGAGCAAGTCATTCAATCTCTCTGTACCTTAGCTTCGCCCATGTAAACTATGGATCTTACTTTGTCTTGCAGATGTGTTGATTGTTTTGTAACGGATTATCACATAGGATCTACAGTGTTGGGTCTCAGCACCATTATCCATCGAACTATAAACCCAAGGCTGGTTTTCTGGTATTCAGGCCTCGTTTAGAAGGTAGTGCGCTGTGCCAAACTCGTAGTTTCTGACAGAAATATTGCAGGAGCTAACAAAGTGCAGCTGGCATATCTTCCTCTTCAGATCAGACCCCGATTCTTTTCCACCATCTCTGAGCATCGCCTGTAATTGTGGGCCTCTCTAGTTACTCAAGGCTTGTGCCATAGGGAGCACATAGGGGGAAGGGGGGAATCTCAAGGAGCGACTTGATTTCATTTCTAGCCTCTATATCACAAAATCCCTTATAGTTCAGCATTGCTAATATAGTGTCCCACCTCTTCCCCGCCCCCCCCCCCAAAAAAATGAAAAAAAAAACCTCAGTTATCATCATCCAAAAGAAAATCATAATATAGCTTTCATTACTAATACATAAAGAGATTGTGTTTTTATTGCAAGTGAATAAGAAGAACCTGCAGGAACCAATTAACTTTAAATGATACGATTGAAAGGAAAAGCTTTCTGTACTTATTAACCAAACCACAAAATTGCCGCGAGACGGTTTTTAACATCAGTTTAACATCTTGTGCGGTTGTTTTTAAATCCAGGAAGAGAACTTGGCCTTTGCCTAGTACCCGCTGTCTTGTGTGTTGCTTTTGTAAAGAAGAATAGTCTAAGAAAGTCACACTAGGTCATCATCATTGGCTTCTTGGGCAGATAAAGTAAATTAATATACCGCTTTTCTCATTAAGTTCCTCTTCTCCTCCTTGCCACCCTCCTTGCTAAAATGAGTCAGAGTTTAACACACAGTAGGATGGTAGCAAAATTAGCACCAGGTTCAATAATATTGTGCTACAGGATTAAAGAACCACAGTTATCGTTAGTTTTTCTCCTTAGCCTAAATTGCTCGAGCATCGACAACAAAGAATTGACTTGCTCTCCCACCTGCCATATACACGCCGTTTTGGGTTGGTAAATCAAACAGGAAGAACAAGAAAACCTTTCTGCCTCTATTTTTCCAAACTAAAATCTTTTCCTGATTGATCTCCCTCTTATTAGCCTGCTGGGACACTATGGCTCCATGCTGCAATGACTGATCTTAACTCAAAGTTCTCACATGGACACAGCACATTCTGTTTAGAGCCTGTCAAGGTTCTTTCCCCACTCTGAACTCTAAGGTACAGATGTAGGGACCTGCATGAAAGACTCCCTAAGCTTATTCTTACCAGCTTAGGTTAAGAACTTCCCCAAGGTACAAACTTTGCCTTGTCCTTGAACAGTATGCTGCCACCACCAAGCGTTTTAAACAAAGAACAGGGAAAGAGCCCACTTGGAGACGTCTTCCCCCAAAATATCCCCCCCGCCCTGCCCAGCCCTACACCCCCTTTCCTGGGGAAGTCTTGATAATAATCCTCACCAATTGATACAGGTGAACACAGACGCAAACTCTTGGATCTTAAAAACAATGAAAAATCAATCAGGTTCTTAAGAAGATTTTTAATTTAAGAAAAGGTGAAAGAATCACCTCTGTAAAATCAGGATGGTAAATACCTTACAGGGTAATCAGATTCAAAACATAGAGAATCCCTCTCAGCAAAACCTTAAGTTACAAAAAGACACAAAAACAGGAATATACATTCCCTCCAGCACATCTTATTTTACAAGCCATTAAACAAAAGAAAATCTAACGCATTTTCTAGCTAGCTTACTTATTAACTTTACAGGAGTTGTAAGGCTTGCATTCCTGATCTGTTCCCGGCAAAAGCATCACGCAGACCCTTTGTTCCCTGCCCCCTCCAGATTTGAAAGAATCTTGTCCCCTCATTGGCCATTTTGGGTCAGGTGCCAGCGGGGTTATCTTAGCTTCTTAACCCTTTACAGGTGAAAGGATTTTGCCTCTGGCCAGGAGGGATTTTATAGCACTGTATACAGAAAGGTGGTTACCCTTCCCTTTATATTTCTGAGAGCGCCATGGCAAACTTTTGTAACAAAATCCTAAAGTGCGCGTTGATTTTCTTGAAGCTTATGAGCTGGATCCAGTTTACGGTTTTTGCATGGAAAACATAAAAGTCAAACAAAACTCAACGACTGGGGTTCGGCGGGTTTTTCAACTAGAACCTTATCCCAAGCCACAAAGTTCAGAGAAGATGTGGATCCAACTTACTTCCCCAAAGTTTGTGGATGTTCAGATAGAGGGTTTTGGTTCAGGCTCATTTTTCAGTATAAAGAGAACTTTAAAATCCCACATCCCTGCCAAAAAAGGAGTCTGCACAACCATCTCGCAAATCAAAGGCCCCGCTCTTACAAAAGGTTGAGCGCACTCAACTCTTATTGAAATCTAATAGCAAGGTGATCGCTACATTAGAAATTCACAGGTGCAGGCCCCTAAAATTGCTTGAGTTTTGCAAACTCTAGGGAGCAGGGATTTTCTAAGGCACAAATAACTCGAGTGCAATTAATTTGCGGAAACACCAGTAAACTGAATGGGTTTACAAACGCAATTCCCATTTTGATTGATCACTGTTGGCAGGTCAAGGGGGAATAATGGTTTCTACTCACAGGAAAACGCTCATCTCAATATGTCAAAAGACTTGACCAACATTAATTAATCCGTAGAACACCTCTGTGAAGTAGATACTTATATGTCCTTTCCCTAAGGCACAGAGTTAAATATCAGTCACTGACACAGCTGGGAGTAGAACATAGGAGTCCCAACTACTAGGCTCAGATCCACAAAGAGATTTAGGCATCTAAACCCCACTATGATCCACAAAATAGTCAGGGCCCAGAGAAGTAAGAATGACACTCTAGCATGGTGGCTTAGGGCACCCACCTGGGAGCAGAGGCACACCTGGATTCCTGTCTCCTGGTTCCAAATATAATTATTTAAACTAAATGATTTATTTAGCGTGTGCATCGTTGTCTAGCCAAGCGATGGCATCTTCAGTGGCGTGATGCAGTTCTTCTAGGCCACCGCTGAGCCTCGTCAGCAGACATTCATCGACAACGTGCAGCATCGTCTGTGTCACGCCATAGCTGCACAAAGGGCTGTCACGAAGGCCCCAGCGATACTGGTTGGCTGCACAGAGACCTTGCCCGGTCCGGAACCTGTTCAGCAGGGACCACTGGCGATGGGGCAAGTCAAAACCAGGCAGGCAAATTGTGGGGTCGGCGATGAGAGACTGGTTGGGGATTATAACAGGTATCCATTCCTCTTGCCAGAGTATTTCTGCCCTAACATCCTGGCGTGGCGGATGAGACCATAATGGGCGATGTGACAGCAAACGTGCACCCAGTGGCTTAAAATGAAACAGCTTCAACAGAAGAGATTGAGGGAGACTCACATCTGACTATCCCGTAGTCCAGAGGTTAGGGCAGTGTCCTGAGAGATAGGAAACCCCTATTCAAATCTTTTCTCTTGCTCCTCCTGCGTTTCTTGCAAGAACGGAGCTAAGGCCATCTGACTCTTGCAGACAGGTCCCCAGTTGTGGATCGCAAGCAGAGATAGGTGCCTGCCTGTAATCTGGATTTTGGCTCCTAAATCCCTGAGCGGGATGAGGTTTAGGACACACCCCTTTTGTCGGCATCTTCCATTGCCTAGCTCAGGCAGCTCCCTGCCTAGCATGCTGGCTTTTGTGGATCCCATAATAGGTGCCTATCTTTCCCCATGCATTGCGTCGGGAATCTAAGTGCCTAACTCCGGGTTTGTGGATCCCATTGTTGTTCCAGCTGTGCCGATGCCGTGTTTGAAGTGTAGACCTGCCCTCAGTGTCACAACGCTGAAGTCCTCTGTGGACCCTAGAGCCTGATTCTCCATTGCCAGGCATCTTGTATAGCTACTTCCCCCTGTGCAGCGTCAGTGTAAAACAATGATGTGGTAGCATTTTACTGCAGCCACTTTGCACTTGCATTGCACAGTTGTAAATGACTACACAAAGACAATCAGATCCCCATCCCGCTGCTCTAACCACAAGGCACTCAGTACCTACTAGATAATTCCCATTTGTTATCACTGTGAGTGGAAGACTGATTCCTTTTATATTTCGAATGGGCATTTAACATGTGGCCTGAACTTACAAGAGTTATTCCTTAGAAAGAATCTCTGAGCAACTAACTAAATTAATCAGCCTTTCCTCCATTGACAGAATAAGAGAATTCGTATTTCTTCCCTCTAATTGTGCCCTTAGTCCCTTCAGTAGCCAGCTATTTGTGATTATGGTTGGGTCCAGAGAGTGATAAATAGCACAATACATCATTCCTTCTTTATGAACTATATAATGCTTTTCCACTGTAACAAACAGCCCATTTCTTTTCACTCCACTATAGCACGGGTAATATGCAATTTCAAATTTAAACTGCTTTGTAATCCATGCGACAATGAAAGTTGTTAGGAATAAATTGTGTTCTCCTGGACTTTCATTCGTTGGCAATAGAAGGAAAATGTCGCACATTTAACCATACCCTTTGGTATACAAGCTGACATTCCCAATGGTATTTGTTCTTCATGCTGATTAGTAGTACTACATTCAAAGTGTCACAGGAATATGAGAGACACGAGGTAGGTGAGATAATATCTTTTATCTAAGCAACTTCTTTTGGTGAAAGAGACAAGCTTTTGAGCTACACAGAACTCTTCTTTCGCTTTCACTGACAGACGTTGGCCCGAAAAAAGATAATATCTCAGCCACCTTGTCTCTCTCATATCCTGGGACCGACAGGGCTGCAACAACACTGCAAATAATAAAGTAATTTAAGAAATCTATTAGAGCTTCCAGTCCTCTGTAAGGTCATCCCTGACAAGGACAGTGTTTTAGCATTTTCTATTGTTCTGTTCTGCTGGGTTTTAAACCACTTTCTGTTCCATACGACTTTCCAAAACAGACACGGATAGGCCCCATTTTCAAACTCTGGCATCTTACAAATCAACTCAGACTTAAGCACATACATGTCAGTTTTAGATGCTGATTTAAATGCCCAAATGTGGGATCTGGACATGCTCTGCTGGGGAAGGGCTTTGCAAAATAGACCCAGTGTATTTTACTGCTAGCTTCTTGAATTGCAAATGAATTTTAAACAGCAAAATACTTCAGGGCCCAAACTAGTTTCATTTGTGTCTTATCGAATGACAAGTACATTAACAAAGCGGGGATCAGATCCAATTACTAACACCCTCAAGGTTTAGGTGTGTTTGGATTCAGGGTTTTGCTTTAATCTATTATAGCAGTAGGGAACAAATGTAACATTTGGAAGTGGAGTTGGCATTTTTACAGCTGCGTACTCGTGAGTATAAAGTATCTCCGTGCGGCTAACCCACAATATTTAAAAAAGGTTTGAGCCGAGTCCAATTCTAGAAAAGGGTGAAGGTTGAAGGAGAAATCTTTTTTTCCCTTCTGAACTTTGTTCGCTCCTTCATTATGTAAACTACTTTGTTTATTGGAGTGTTTTACAACAGATATATTTAAATATCCAATGTGCAGAGCTATAGATAAGATAGAATATTAAGGTTGGAAGAGACCTCAGGAGGTCATCTAGTGCAATCCCCGGCTCAAAGCAAGACCGCACCAACTAAATCATCCCAGCCAAGGTTTTGTCAAGTCAGACCTTAAAAACCTCTAAGGATGGTTTTTAAGATATGCACCCAGTCCAAAGAAAAGAGTCTAGGCACTACTCTTCCAGTAATTTACCTCTCCTTCTGGCATCCACAAAACAGAAGCTAGAAATGAATAGCATCCTGTGATGAATGTGGGAATTTTAGTAATATTTTTATGATTCATGCATGCCTCAGTTTCCCCAGGTGTGTTGTATTGCTACGAAGGAGTGTAAAGGGAAAGGCCCGGGTGTTTGACTCACATACCCACATGATGGGAGACCAGCACTGAACTGAACAGAGGCGATGCATGTGCCTGGAGGAGCCAGAAGAGACAATGGAAACTTCAGATGGCTGAAGGTTATCACCTGCAGAGGTAGCTGAACATGTGACCACAGCACGGTGAAGAGGTGTCTGTGATAAAAGCTGGGCTCACAGAGACACACCAGCTCCCTCCTGGGACTAAGAAAGAACGAGCTAGAGCCAAGAGAGATTCTACAGCAGCTTCGAGTGGTGGAACCCTGACTTTGGCCACTCTGAAGTCTCTAAACCTCTGGCTTCTCTGTGCTGACCAAAGGACTTCTTGATGTTGTATTTCAGTTGACGAATAAACCCTACTCTGTTCTGAAAAGTCTGCACAGAGTCACTGCAGATACTTGCGAACGTGCATTGATCCCTGAAAGGGCTAAAGTCTCTGAACAGGAGTCGGTGTCACTCAGACTCCCTGGGCAGAGCTCATAGTAAAGAACAAGAGTGCTGGAGCCCAAAGGCTCAGCCTTGGAGGTGCTGAGGACACATGGCCTACCCTTGTGGAAGAGAGTGACCCCTTGGGAGACCATCTATGGTCCGGGACATAGCACAGATCCTGTAAATCCATGACGCCCCCTTGGTGTTGCAACATGCAGAATTAAGCTATGGGCTCCAGCTGCAAACTGAGGCTCCATATCTGGACTTTGAAGCTGTCTGCTCGCTCTATACCTCCATGTTCAGAGGGCGCCAGTGCTGGAGTTGGGTTTCAACCCACTATATATTATTATATATATAGGAACCAGGTTTAGCTGCTGAATAACCCCCTCTCTGAACTCCCATAGAGCTTAAGGCGAGAAGGAAGCATTCATCTGACCTCCTGGGTACCACAAGCCATCTATTTTCACCCAGACACTCATGCATTAAGTCCAGACGCTTTGGTTCTACTAAAACATTTCAGCGCTTAGGCAACTGAACTGTGTGTCACAGGGAGAAAACAGGAGATACCGAGGCACCACCGGTCCCCCAGGCCCCTGCAAAGGCAGGGAACTGATGAGATGCGATATACCCACCTGATCCGAGCAGAGAGCCAGGTCCCTGTACAGAGGAAGATGGAGAAAAACCCAAAGGTCCCAGCCAATCTGACGTAAGGAAAATGTCTGGGGGTGTTCAGATCTGCAGGCTTTGATTCAATTCCATTTGTATTCAGACAAAAAGGGACCAGGATAAAAAGCTGCTGTAGTCATCTGCTCATTAGAGCTGGCTAAGGCTGCACTTCAGGTCACTACCATGTTTTAATTTTCTGTCTCACACTTACAATGGTACCAATTATCTACTGAAATAAGGAGACCATTTCTGCTTTGCAAGTCTCCTTGGGAAGAAATACTCTGAGCTTAGGAAAAATACACAGCACTGTTGCATTAAAGTCCCGGCTGGTGTCAAAACATTTTGCCTTTACAAATCTAATTAGTTGTTTTTGCCTGCTGAGGTTTTTAAGCAGAGTAGTTAAATATCATTCAGTCAGGAGGGTTGGTTATTTGCTTTGTTTTTCATGAAATGTTAATTTGCAGTAAATGGTATTATACAAGCATAAGAATCTGGCTCTGAGGAAGGGAATTACTGATGTGTGTATTTGAGCAATAATGGCCAGAGAGCTGGAAAACCTAAGAAGAGGAATACATTACTAAAATACTCACATCTTTAGGGAGAAGTCACAACCTGTTTGCTTTAAGGGTGTGAAAATGAGCATCAAGCCTGCCTCGAATCCCTGCAGCCACAAGCGTGCCACTGAGATGTAAATCACATTCATGTTTTTGATAAGCAGAGTTGATAGCAAATTAGTGGAAGAAAACCAAGAAACCAGCTTAAATACAGAACTGACCCAATGAGTTTGTAACAGCACTAGGAGTCTGGAAGTTGTTGATTAATTCTGCTTAGTGCCATTTGGCATCCTTACATGAAAGAGCTTATAAAAGTGAAAACAGTAAAGAACAATTATTTAGCATTTGTATTCTAGTGATACCTGCATATCCTAATCAGCACCTGACTTACTGTACAGAAATGAAGTAAAAAGGCAGCTCTTACCCCATATCGCTCCGGTTTGTGACAAAACACAATAGACAGATGAAGAAGCAAGCGGATGTCAGAAGAAAGAAGCAAGCTTTGCCCAAGTAGTCAAGACAGAATAATCACCGAGAGGATTTTGTTGGCAACACAGAGTTGAATCTGAAGGAGGATGAAGCAAGGTCTTTACAGATTTTTTTTTTTTTGAGCGGGGGGAGAGAGTTTTTCATGTAAAAACCTCCGTAAACCTGCTTTAAGTCTGTGTTGTCTAGTGGTTAGAGCAGGAGCCTGGGAGCTGTGCATATTCCCCCTGCATAATACCATTTGTGCTTTGAGATCCGTAGCGCTATAGAAGTGCTGAGAGCAAAGCTGCAAATCCCCATGAAATCCCAATGAAAACTCTCTAGTAGTTTAGGGCAGAGAGCGGAGAGCCACGATTGCTGGGTTGTGGGCGCTACAGAAGTGCAGAAGATTCTAACAATAGAGAAAAATACGCTTAGGGCTCTCTTTAAAAAAGGAAAGCAGTTATGGGACTTCCTCTTGATCGATGCCACAGAGTGGGATGGGCTGGGGGGGCGGGGGGAGAGAAGAGAGTCAGACTCTATATTTCCCCCTTGCTCTATTTCTTTATCACTGTGAGGAGGAGAAGGCTCCTGCCTCCTTGTCCTAATAAGCAGATCAGAACTGTAATGCACCTGGGATCAAACTCTTCTCTTCAAAAAGCTTGATGTCACAGGACCATCTCTAGCACCTTAACCTGGATGATACCAACAGGAGCCAACCTATCAGAAAAGCCTTGTCAATAAGGACAGTTGAAAATGTTCTGGTTCTCTAGCCTATTCATTGGAAAGGACTCCCAAGCAGTAAGACTAAATGAGAAAGCATCGCAGTGTTGATTGTTAATGAAGACCAGCAAGTGCAAACTTGTCTGTTTTTTTCCCCCTACAGCCATGTCAGAGGGGGTCATTTAATCAATGGGAATTATCACAGAGGTTCAAGGCGGGGATTGTGGATACATCTAACCCAAAATCCACAGAAATAAAATATCACATGTAGTCTAAACAATGTGAGCAAAACTCCCCTGCTATTTTGGGATGATATTCCCCCTTCCTGTCCCCTCATTGACTCTCCGCCACATCTGAAATCATCTACCTATGTTTTTTGTTCGCTTTGCTGTTATTTTACTATTTCACTGTATAAAATCATCAACGGGATAGAACTCAAATGCCAGGCTCTGTTCAAAATTAAGCTGTATTTGCCCCTTTAAGAAGGATTACACTGTTGCCAACTCTTGCGGTGTTTCTCCTGAGCCTTGGGATATTTGTTGTTGGTTTCTTTTCAAGCCCCAACTTCTGGAGCCCTGTGATTATGTGAGACTCTCTGGAAGAAAGCTTGAAAAAGGTGAACCCTAACAACTGAAAAACCAGAAGGCAAGTTAAAAAGAACTCAATGTTTGTTTACAATGACGGGCGGGGGGGCAGTCCTGACTCATGATTTTTGAATGCTTGGGACTGGCAATACGGTATTGTGGCACATCACAAAGTCATCCTTTCATGTTGGTATTGCGCATGGCCTAGTGGATAGTGCACTGGACAGGGACTTGCACTCCAGGTTCTCCTCCCAGCTTTGTCACTGGCCTGCCGGGTGAGCTTGGACAAGTCACTTCCCCTCCCCATGCCTCAGTTTCTCCATCTGTAAAATGTGGATAACAACACTGACTTCCCCTGAAAAGCACTTTGAGATCCATGGATAATTTCCTAGCTTTCTATTTGTATTAGAGCTCTATTAGAGAATAATGGGCTGCAAGTGGGTGTGCTTTGAGAACGGCTTGGAGAATGGAAGTCGAAAAAGAAGTTATTCTTAGGTGTGCTGCTCCCTGTGTGTGGAGCAGCTGCTATTGTTATGCAAGAGCGCTGGGTGTGGCTGGAGAGTTCAAAGACAAAGTACTCTCAGCAGAGTTTCCAGGGTTCCAGATGTTGACTTCAATGGGTTTGGGGTCATATACTCCGTCCAAGGGATCATGCTGCCATCAAAAAGTTGTACGCCACCAAAATGACTTACTGTTGTCATATTTCTTTTAAAGCTGCTGACTTTCATAGTCATCTGCTGGGTTCTCTTCTTGTTTATGAGAGTCTGGGACAAGATATATGGTCAGTAAATAATGGAAAAACATACTTCTGCAGAAAGACTGGTAAATCAGTAACACCATACATCCTTTTCACATCCCCTCTTAAACACCATTGTGCAATGTTGCTGGCAGAGAATCGCTGCCTGGAGGTGGCAGTGGGTAAAAAAAACTCTGCATTTACCGTCTACAAAGTGCCGGGGGGAAGGGGGCCTCTAAATGAAAGGTCCTATCGATCAAATATAAGTTGTGGTTATGGTCTAAATTGCTTAGGAGGGAAATTCAGGCAAAAGTTGCTGTTCAAACACAACAGGGAGATAGGGACTTATAAGAGATGACAGAACAATATACTAAATTGCACGGCAACCGAAATAGAGGATGGCAGCCCAAGAAGCCCTGGCTCTAGAATGATGATCCCAGCAATCACTGTGACATGAGAGGATAGATAAAACTCAGATTGAATTCCAGCTCCAGGCAGCAAAAGGCATCTGTACAACCAGAAGAGAATTTCTTCCCAAAAAAGTATTCCAAGTTGTGATTATTTAACGTCATCAGGTGATTGTTGTTTTGGAGAGGAACGTAAAGTTGCAGACTTATAACAAACTGCCATAACACACCTAAAGCTAGTTCTGTATGGGGAGCTGATGAGTAATACGTTATTATTTCTACTGCAGTATTACCTAGAAGCCTGAGCTGCAATCAGGACCCCACTGTGCAAGGGGCTGTACATGTAAATAATAAGAGAATAGTCTTTGCCCCAAAGAGATTTCAGTCCGAATGGACAAAACCAACAAAGGGGGTGGGGGGTAGAAAACAGAGGTAAAGTGACTTGTCTACAGTACCAAAACAAAATCAGAAGCAGGAACAGAACCCAGGTCATGTAACTTTGTGTCTGGTATACTATGCACTGGGCCACCCTACTCCTTGATACATGTAAGTGACTATGCAATATACAAATACCTCATTAAAGTGACCATTTTAAGATACACTTCTACAAGGTATGGTGCTCTTTCCAGGTATGTATATATTCCCCCACACTAGAACAATTCTTTTAATATAATACCTTTGAGCCCAAAAGGATCCCAAAGTGCTTAACATACAGAAAGCTAAATTCAAGCTAGAGCAGAGAAAGTGGCACAGAACCCCACCTTCACTGTGAAACAACTTTGTGGAAAAGCCACGTTACTATTGCAGAGACATTGAAGCTGGAAACCTGGGCTAGACGCAGAAGATAAACAAGAAGGGGGGTTGCGGGGGGGGAAGAGAGACACTGAAGTAGATTCTCAGCTCCTGATCGATGTTCTTCAGCAGTAGGTAAAAAAATCAATCTTCCTGAGGTTAGCAATAGGTCTCTCTGTGGTTGGATGTTACTCATTTGAGTCGTAAGTTATGCCAAGAAATTCATTAAAGCTATTCTTCCTGAGTTCCACGCAAACAAACATAGACAAATATCTGTTGGTCAACCTTCAGACCCACAGCGATCACACAATATCCTCTGGGCCAGCTCCTCAGCGGGTGGAAATTGACATAACTCCATTAATTTCAATGGCCCTCTGTCTCTAAATATATCTCCCCCAACCTCTTGTCTCTGTTAAATTAGGGGAGCGAAACCATTACAGGTCGATGCTAGTGGCTCACTTCATTACTAACATTTCTAGGGTGTTCCACAGATGCCTGGAAAATAAAAGTATTTTGCTTGCGTGATTAGCTGTTTTAGAGATGAGGCCACAAATCAAGGGTTGTGTGTTAGACTTGGAAATGGACCAAGTTTGGAGGATGGACCCAGCTTTCCCAAAGGTGGAGCATGTTCCAATCCAGAGCTAGTCTTAAATTCTTTAACAGTGGGATTTTCCTAGGCACAAGTCCCATTGACTTACACTTTTGCCTATGCCATCTTGAACTCCAGGGCTGAGATTTCCAAACACCCATTTCCCGTTGGGGTGAAGAGGAGTTGGGCCTCCAAATCGAGGCTGCTTGGAAAATTTCAGCTCTCGTCTTTTATCAAAGACATTGGTAAAAATCCCATCATTGTTCTTGTGAGTAATTTCCAGCACTAAGTGCTGCTGTCCCGCAGAGAGAATAACTCTGATCTGACTGCATTCAAACAGTCCACATTGATCTGTTCATCAGTGTCTCTCCAGTATGTTATAACGCTTATAGTTAAAGCGACAAGGGGAAAACTAAGTCATCTGTAGTGAACACACATCACACAGTTCCAAGCCTCAGACCTCAGACAGCAGTACCCTCCAGGGCCCATGTATTCAATGATCATCTTCAGCGAATGAGCATCTGTAACCCACCAGCAGTGGCTCCTTTTTAAATACTCTGGAGTTGCAATTTACCTTCTACGAACCTCCAGCTTTCCTCATCTCTGGGGAAATTCTTTTCCTGTGGAATGGGAGAAAGGTTTCCTGAAGCACATTTAAATCATTTTGCTCATCGGTGGGTTTTTCCTTCTTACCCAGTGGTGAACTGAAAAACTTTCCTAAACCCTGGGGGCTGATTTCTCAAAGCAATACTTGCTATCACGTTGTTTTAACAAAGCCAATAACTTGATGGATAAGCTTGCCATGATTTGATTTTTATTGTTTATAATATTGATGGATAATATCAATGTTGATTTTTAAGCATTTGTGTCTATTTTTATTGATTTAAATTTTCACAATTGTGGGAAATTATGGGGTTTAAGCACTTGTTGTTTTTTTTATCAGTTTAAATGTTCACAGTTGTGAGAAATTATAGAGGCATCAGATGACAATTATTTGATGACAGTAGCCACTGAGATTTGAAAACTTAAATCACACTGTTCATGTTGAAGTTAAATTTGAACCATTAAAACACATGGTCAACATGACATCAAAATAAATATCCTGAAATCAATAAGTTTTCAAGCAGCATTTTTCTTACTTTCCCGATATGTAAAGTTCATTTATTGTTGATGGAAATCTTTTTTTCCTTGGTGCTGTGTGCGTGGTGAAATTGACACTTACCAATGTTTACTAGTAAAAAGCTAATACTTCTAAGCCTATTGAAAGGCATATCAAAGGGCTGGCATCTAAACCAAAGATTAAAATATATAGCACCCTAACAGCATGTCATAGCTTATTTTTCAATTAACTCGTGGCTTTTTTCCCCAAAATATTCTGAGATGCAGCTAAAAGACACAATTATCCTCTCACTTACACTGGAGGGACTGTATTGACGCAAAGGCCCAAATTCACATTTATATTCGGGGTATGTGTCACGGTGCGGGACTCACCCCTGCGGCGCCTCCTGCTGGTCTCTCAGGGCATTACCTCTTCCAGCCTCCAGAGCGCCCCCTGCAGGCCAGTGTCCCACTTGCCCCGGCCCCCGTGCCCCTCCCAGACCGCCAGTGCCCCTTTTCCTGGGGTGCGTCCCCCTGGCAGTGCCCCCACAGATCTGCATCTCCTCTTCCCAGGGGAACCCCCCCACCCACTATCCCCACCTCACCTGAGTCTTTGGCTACTGACAGTCACCACTGAGCCCCCAAACACTGGGGCAGACTGCAGTGTATAAGGCAATCATCACAGGCAAGGGGGGTTTGGACCTGCTGCCTCTACCTACCCTTGGGCTGCCCCCTGCAACCCCAGTACCCTTTTTGGCCTTCTGTCAGGCCAGCAGCCTGAGGCTTTTCCAATCTGGTGCCTCCCCGCTCCTCTGGCCTTCCCCCAACCCTGCTCCACTCCAGGTACCTTCTCAAGCTGCCCAGCAGCCAGGCCCATCTCCTTCCACAGCCAAAGGAGACTCTGTCCGCTCCTGGCCCACTGCCCTCTTAAAAGGGCTAGCTGAGCCCTGACTGGGGTTTGGCCACACTTGAGCCTGCTTCCCCCAGTCAGCCTGGGCACTGCTGGCTCCCAGCCACAGCCCTCGCCTGGGCTGTTTTAGGCCCTTCAGGGCAGGAGCGGGTGACCGCTCTGCTGCAGTATGTCAGAGATGTGACTGCCGCACTGTAGCCACAAAGAGGGCTACAGAGACAAAGGGCCAGCTCCACAAGGGGACATAGGGAGGACCTAAAGCCTAGATTTAGGCAACTAAATCCCAGTTTTAGGCGCCATTGTAGCGCACGAAGCCCTCCCCCGGCTTGGCTTGTAGGTACCTCCACACATTCAGTGCCAAGTCAGCCTGCGGGGAGACCAGTGATTTTCAAGGCCCGTAAAAGTCCTTTTGTGGCTCCAGGCCGAAGTGACTTGCCAAAGATCGAACCCAATGTCTGGGGTAGAACCAAAAAGTGAACCCACATCTCCTGAGTCCCGCGCCAGTGCCTTAATGCTGAGACCATCCTTCCCTCTATGAACTGACACTGCTACGACCGAGACCATCTCCGCCTGATGATGTGACGAGGGGTAGGTCAGCCCTGCATTGCAAACTCAGATCTGGGGGACCCAGGTTGGTGTAGTCAGTGTTTCCTTGAACATCCACACTGCGTTGTAAAACCTGGGTTAACAATTGCTAGGCCCAGGTCTCTCTGCCGTGCTAATGCATCTGTACGGCATTACACAGACCTGAGTCGGGTCTGTGGCTTGAGCGGCATCCACGCCTCAAGATCACAGGGGGACCCAAGACTGACCCATCCCCCTAGCAGGGTCCTAGGACCTTGGCCCTGAGCGCTTGCTGACCCAAGTCAGACTGATTCATGTGTGAATGGAAAAGGGGCTTGGGCTCAAATATGAATCAGAGCCCTGGCTTAGTGTGCAAAGTAGACATGCCCTCTAATGGATAGACCATTGCTGGACTCCAACAGCCTCTTTTAAATAAGCATGTAACTGTCATTGTCAACCACTCCTCTGACCTTGGCCTGCTCAATGGTCTCGCTGTATCCGTGAGCTCCTCACTGAAAATGAATTTATGTTTCTTTGTGGATTGGAACTGCAGTTTGGAACTGTCTCTCCAAAAAGGAGTGAAACAGAAGGGTGTCCAAGGACAAGGACGTTAATCTTAAATAAGGTGATTCCTCCTGAGCGTGGCATCGATAAGTGCAGTCATGAATCTAAATTTCTTTTTAATTGTGCAATTAAGGGTGTGGAGTAAGCTTGCAGTGCAAGAAAAGTTGTACACATCTAGACCCCGACAGTGAGGAAACATCAGCTCCATTTAAAATCAGTCTCCCTTCAAAACCTCTTGCTCTTCTCGTTTTGAGACCATTGCCAGTACCTCCAATTCCCCGAACTCATCAAAAGCTAGGTCTGAACCACTTTCCTTCATTACTCATGGAAATGAGGACATCGGTTCAAGTTGATACCCAATGCAGATAGCCAGCGCAATGCTATGAACCACTCAAATCCAACTTAAAACCTCGAAATAGACCCTAAATAGGCTCTGTTTGGCTCTCTGAATTTCACCCTGAGAGCACATCAACAAGCCATGTAAAAGCGATCATAGAATCATAGAATATCAGGGTTGGAAGGGACCTCAGGAGGTCATCTAGTCCAACCCCCTGCTCAAAGCAGGACCAATCTTTATTTATTAAACTTTATTTACACCAATGAGAAAATCATGTTCTGATCTACAAGAGCGTACACGACAGATGTATATTTCTCAGCATGCGTTTATTGCAAAATACCAAAGACGTGTCTTTAATAGAGTTTGTTGGAAAATACCACTTGTTTTTTATAAGAAATTTTGTAGAACTTTTTTTTTTCTAAGCTTCCCTCAAGAATATTTTGGATTTTCCACGAAAAACTGAAACTGCATTTTTTTTTCTAATTGTGGTATTTTGATTTGTCTCCTTTCTCCCCCTATTCCCCCCCTCCCCAGCACCAGTTTTCCAGTGGCAAAGCTTTCTGCATATTTTTGTTTTCAATTTTTCATCAAGAAACTGGAAAACTTCAACAGAAATAAAAAAATTCCACAAAACTGGTTTCCATTGAAAAGTGAGTGTGATGGAATTTTTTCAAGCAATTCTAGTCTTGATCTGTGAACAAAACAACAGCTTTTGATAGTGCCTATCATAGAATCCTAAAAGATTAGGGTTGGAAGAGATCTCAGGAAGGCATCTAGTCCAACCCCCTGCTCAAAGGAGGAACAACACCAACTAAATCATCCCAGCCAGGGCTTTGTCAAGCCAGACCCTAAAAACCTCTAAGGATGGAGATTCCACCACCTCCCTCGGTAACCCATTCCAGTGCTTCATCACCCTCCTCCTGACATAATGTTTCCTAATATCCAACCTAGACCTCCCCCACTGCAACTTGAGACCATGGCTCCTTGTTCTGTCATCTGCCACCCTGAGAACAGCCGAGCTCCATCCTCTTTGGAACCCCCCTTCAGGTAGTTGAAGGCTGCTATCAAATCCCCCCTCGCTCTTCTCTTCTGCAGACTAAACAAGCCCAGTTCCCTCAGCCTCTCCTTGTAAGTCATGTGCCCCAGCCCCTTAATCATTTTCGTTGGCCTCCGCTGGACTCTCTCCAATTTGTCCACATCCTTTCTGTAGTGGGGGAGCCCAAAACTGGACGCAATACTCCAGATGTGGCCTCACCAGTGCCGAATAGAGGGGAATAATCACTTCCCTCCATCTGCTGGCAATGCTCCTACTAATGCAGCCCAATACGATGTTAGCCTCCTTGATAACAAGGGCACACTGCTGACTCATATCCAGCTTCTCGTCCACTGTAATCCCCAGGTCCTTAGCCAGTCGGTCCCCAGCCTGTAGCGGTGCCTGGGATTCTTCCATCCTCAGTGCAGGACTCTGCACTTGTCCTTGTTGAACCTCATCCGATTTCTTTTGGCCCAATCCTCCAATTTGTCTAGGTCACTCTGGACCTTATTCCTACCCTCCAGTGTATCTACCTCTCCCCTCAGCTTAGTGTCATCTTCATTTGACTTTTCTCTTCACTCCAAATGCCAACTCATCACACTGAACGCTCATTCCCATGAATGGCTAGATCTTGGCAAACGCTGCAAATTCTACTCACTGTAAGAATATCTCTTGAACAAGCATTTTCTGGTTGTGAAATGAAAACCCATGACACTTCAGGACTCTGAGACACTGACATCTCTTATGAAAAACTGAGTAGCATGATCATTTTAGTAATAATGCTTCCTTTCTCCCATTTTTGGCTGTCTTCTCTAATTGGTTGTCTCTCACTATTTGTTTGTACTGCACCGAGGGCGCCAAGCAGAGTTGGAGCCTCTGGGCACTCGAGAGTATTACAAATAAGAAATACTACCTTTAAAATACCTAGCAGGGATGAATGGGCAAACCTCAGAAGTTCGAGCATTTGTGAACCTCTTGACCTATTTTTGAGGTTTGCAAGGTTTGAAAAAACTCTTCCCGTCTCAGCTCTTTTTCTTCTGTAATTTACTCCCATGGGATTTTTTGTTTTCAAACTAAGACGGCGATTAAGGAGGAACTGCTACTGTCATAAGATGAGGATGGATTCTACTTTTCAAACTCATTCCCAAATCAAAACATTTGGGATCTTCTCAACTTTTTTTGCTGTTCGGTTGCACTTTTCTTGCCCGCAGTAAAGGCCAGCAGGTGATTGAGAGCAGTATAAAGCTGTGAGAGCGTGGGGTCTCGGAGTCAGAGCTTCTAATAGTCTCAGCTCTGCAATTGATTTTCTCCTTGCTAACTTGATGAGCACTCAAACCTTGCTCTGCCACAGTTCACCAGTCTTTAAAATGAATACTACTCCCCGAAATCCAGATCTTTAGTGACTTCACATGGGTGTTGTGAGACTAAAGGAATTCATGTTCGTAAAATACTTTGGGATCATTTCCATATTAATGTCTAGTATCTATATCATCGCTGCTTCCCACAGGTTTGATGAGAAATTCTATTGGTATCATTTATCTCACGATAAATCTTTAGGAAAGAGCAATGAGATTTTAAGTGGCATTGAGATACATATGGGGCAGATTGTCAGCTGGTGTAAATTGGCTGATGACATTAATGGAGCTATGCTGATTTACACCAGTCTGGCCCATAATGGTCCCTGTGCATTTTCAGTGCTGAAGCCTGCAAGGTGTGCTTTGCTTCTTGACCACTGCGCCACACAAACATTGAATCCACTCTCGATTAAGTGCATGGAATGGAAAATCCAGACCAGTTTTGATTTTCATATCGTAACCTTTGATAATGCTTCAGACCCGTAGAAAAACACTGTTTTCCCCCCTACCTCATGGGAAATTATTCACAAATAGAGCTGTGCGCGCGTGCACACGCACACACACACACACACACAAATCAACCCCTCCTCGGCTGTATAGATTTCAGCTTCATTGCATATTCAGTATTCAGGGCAGGTTTGTCAAAGCACTGTGACTAATCCTTTTGTGAAACCACACATGTGACTGAGGCAATGCTCAGAGCTGGGCCTCATTTAAGCAATGATTTGGAGCTCAGTTCTGAGACCACATCAAGGAAAGGGGATGATCCTGAAAACATTTTCATCAAATTTCTACCACATTGGGTCCGAATAAGAGCTGATTTTTTTGGTTTGCTGGCAATTCTGAAAAGCTGGTTGGGGGGGATCATTTTGGGTGGAACAAAACATTTTTTGGACCCAAAATGAAATGTTTCTTTTCAGTTTTGAGCTTTTTATTCATGTTTCATTTTTTTAATTAAGTTGAAGGGAATTTCTAAACAAAAAGTTGTTTTGAATTGCAAAATCAAAATGTTTCGTTTTGAAAACATTGAGTGAAACGGTTTGATGCGGGGGGAGGAGGGAGGATTTTTGTTTATTTTCTCAAACTGAAACAACTCAGTGAATTCTACATGACTCTGTGAAATGTTTAGTGTGACCTGTCATGGGGTGGTCCCCTTGACAGGCCTTAATCACAGACCACACCACTTCAGGTCTCCTTCACCACCACCATGTTTGATTGTGTTCTTTCAGCAAGCCTCTGTCTGTAGTGCAATTTATATGTCTTTACAGTCCTCCAGCCAGCAATCCCACTTGCTTCTTGAGAAGGGAACAGAACAGCAGTCAGTCCTGCCTACCTTTGCCTTCCATCAGGCTCTCATCTCTCCCCCCAGTACTTCCTTCCTGGCAATTTACATGCTCCCAGCTGCTGGGGTTGCTTCCCCCTCAAATTAGCCCCTCAGCTCTGGCTGCTTTCAGTTAACTGATCTTTCAGTTAAGTCCCATTTGACCTATACTGGGGAGGATTTGGGTGACGGGTGCTGAGTCAGCTCTTGACTCAGCACACCCTGCTACAGACCCAGATCTTCATTTTTCTGCAGAAAAAAAAGTTTCGTTAAAAATTTCCACCCAGTTCTAGTCAAAATTTCATGAGTTTGCCTACTAGAGAGAAGAAAGATGGTCCAGTGGTTATGGTGCTAGTCAAGAACTGAGAAAAACTGACTATAGATTCCCTTGGACAAGTCACTTAGTCTCTATGTTAATACAATGGGGATAATAGCACTGGGGTGTTGTGAGGAGAGATACATGAAAAGTCACGAGGTGGATGAATAGTACAGGAGTGGCGGCCAGATTAGTACCTTAGATGGATTGGGCATACTAGTTGTATTGTAAGACTGCCTAGCGGTCATCATTTAAGGATCAAGGACCTGTTGTGCTAGGCACTGGACTGTCATGCAGCAAAAGGATCATCTCTACCCCAAAGAGCTGACAATCCCATTGTGACAAAATGCAACAGGTAGATCAGGCAAACAAATGCGGAGGAAGGGCTATGGGAACAGAGAAGCAAAGTATCATACAAGGAGGAGTCACAGCTCCCAACCTGCCTAACTATTGACGATAACTTAAAACGTGATTATAACGATTGGAGGATTGCACCATTGTCTCATCAACAGTGTCTTATATAAATAGTATTTAGGTCTAATCTGTCTCTTTTCCATCAAGTACTACTTAATTCCCCAGAGACAATTGCACTTTATCTCACATCTCTCTCTCCCCCTTTCTCTACCTCTACATAATTTTAAGGCAGGTTGTTATGTTTCTTGCCTTGATGTTCAACTCTTGGGAAGATAATTAAAATAGCCAACAATGTTTTGGCCAGCCAGAATCACATTTTGTACTCTGTCATTCCAACTCAAAAAGGGAAACACCTCATTAGCCCATTGTTTGAGCTTTTTTGTTTCAGTGGTCTGACTGACAGATGAAATTTTTCCACATACTGTCGTGAGCGGTTGTCAGTGGTTTCTTGCAGTGCCTTCAGTGAAAACAATCCAATAATCAGTGATATGCTATGTTCTGTGGTGTCTGTCGATGCTGGTCCATAAGGCTGTTCCTCCTTTCTCTCTCTTTCCCTGAGCGGCTGTCTAATAGGTGCTCCTTACATGCTGTTATACAGGGAGGGATTTTAATTCCAGGATAATATTGTGCCAGGATCATGCTAATAATAATTCCTTGCACTTCTCTGGCACCTTCCAAAGCACTTTGCAAATGTCAGTGAATTCAGTCTCACAGCACCCCATTATTCCCACTATACATGGAGGCAAAAAGAGTCAGGAGTCATGCTCAACCAGCATCCAAACCATCTGAGCCTCTTATGTTTCCTCCTTCCACTGAAATCCAGGGAACTATGTGGCACCTGATTGCATAGACTCATAGATATTAAGGTCAGAAGGGACCATTATGATCATCTAGTCTGACCTCCTGCACAATGCAGGCCACAGAATCTCACCCACCCACTCCTGCAATAAACCTCTCACCTGTGTCTGAGCTATTGATGTCCTCAAATCATGGTTTAAAGACTTCAAGGTGCAGAGAATCCTCCATGTTAATATAAGACCAAGGTGACTCTGCCACATTGGAATAAACCAATGACACATCTAGCCCAGTATCCTGTCTCAGACTACGGCTACTGGAGTCCATATAAAAGTCCAACTCTTTTCATCCTTCTCCCTGTAGACATCCAATCTGAAGGCAGCTTTTCACAGATACGCACACGCACTTTTGTGACTCAGTATTTTTCTATTCTCTTGTTAGTTGATACTGACACAGCACAAAACCGAAAGGCAGATGTTCAATAGGTCAAAAGAGCCAGAAGCAAAATGTCAGCCCCCACAATTTATTATCTAAATACAAGATTCTCATGCTTAACTTTCCTGAACTTCTTCCTAAACCAGACACTATTTCCTGATGCAATTCCCCAACCATTTAGTTAAGCTCCACTCCATCTTCCCCCTCTCCAGGGAAAACCTGGGAAAAGAGGAGGATCATTGCAACGTGGACCAAATGGGGAAAGCAGGCAATAACTGTCTATCTTTCTTGAGCTATGGTATGTGTGTATATAGGAATATTTGTCAGTCCTTGTTATTTTCTTCATGCTCATTTTATCTGGCAAGCACTGCACGTTTTATATTCCAACAGAGTTGTGTGAGACTCATGGGATTTTTTTTCCCCCCCATGTAATTTCAGGTGATATTTTGCCAATTCATTTTCAGGCAATTATCAACCCCATAAATTCTGTGAATGTGACATTTCTGCCAACTAGCTATCTTTCGCGTTTGAAAAATACACTTTCTGAATTCTCGCTCCTTTCCCATGCAAAACCCAGTAAATCGGCGCAAAAGACAATTGGGCATCCCATGAGTGCTCTTTGTTTCTGAGCAATACGGCAGTGGCTGGAGATTACGGTAATGGCAGGGGATACTGCCTGCTACAGCAGCTTCTTGACAGTGTGGGGCTGAACATTGCAAGTGGGAGAGGGCGGAGAAGCTGGCCCCGAGCCCCTCTGCCATTGGGACACAGGGCATTAGTGTAATTGTGAGTCATCAAAACACAAGGGGAGTTAAAAAGGGAGGAAAGGCTGGTGGAATCTCCGGCCGAGTGCCCCATCCCTGCATGCAGAGAGGAGACTGCAGTGCTGTGCTATGGGCTGTCTGTGAATGTCCTTCCAGATGCTCAGCAACAGGAGCTGTGCAGCCTTCCAGGAGGTGAGTGTGGGTGAAGGGCAGAGGTAGGGCAGAGTCTCCGGTCTGGAGATCTCTAGCACGCAGGGTGAGGGTCGGGTCAGACGTTGGGCTGCTTGGAGCATATATGTACCATACCTCCTTCCTTTCCTGCCTCGCTTACCGTTTTTCTGCCTTCTCCTTTCCTTTACTTGCTGGGAAGTTTTATTTCATGCACTTGGGAATGAAGTTTGATCATTTAATTCCCTGTTCCATCATCAGACTTATAATAAATAAAATAATAATAATAATAATAATATCAGAAGATGCTTAAAACTATGGGGGTTTCATTTTTCATTTATGTGCTTATTCAAAACCTTCCTTTTCCCTGGAGTAACTCGGGGGCTCATTCCCTCCTGTGGAAAGACAAATGTAAATGCAGCATTGAAAGGAAGGCAAATGCCCACCGTGGAAAAAAAGAGACCTTTTATTCCCCACCACCCCGGTGCATCTGAATTGGCCATCTACAGGTGCTAAAATAAGAATTTTATTTTTATTTCCATCCCTGTAGAAAAATACACACTCCTGGGATTCGCAGATGAGTTGATTTTTGCTGCTGGATTGTTGGGAGTGTGTTTAATCGGACGGGAGAGTTAATTTGCAAGACATAATACAGTGAGCTTGCCCATAAGAATTTACGGAGGTTCTTCTTATCTGGGAACTGAGGTCTGTGTCGCTATTGACGGCCTTTCAAATATCTGATCAGTGCTTGAACAGGAAATCTAGACCATCCCTAGCATTATAAGAGATGATTAGCTGTCACTTATAACTAACCTTCCTGCCCTTTTTGCCTCAAATTCCTATCCTCAGTCTCGCATTTCTATCTTTTTTCCATCTTTATTTGGCTGAGGAGGAATTTGGCCTCCAGATGTTTTGAAATGCTATTCCAGCCAGTAAAAACTCCTTCTTTGTGCAACACCCCATACATTTCACAAGTCACTTTCCCCTGTAGCTTTCTTAAATGT
Organism: Chelonia mydas; assembly: GCF_015237465.2. NCBI lineage: Eukaryota > Metazoa > Chordata > Testudines > Cheloniidae > Chelonia > Chelonia mydas. Next base: position 8,024,490 of record NC_057859.1, on the reverse strand, counting down.
GTGGCTTATCCTAACTAATGAGCAGTTTGATCTGCAAGGGAGTCACTTTGGGGGATTCTAGACTAAATTCTGGACTTGCAGATTTAGTTCACAATCAGTTTCTAGTTCTGATTTCTGTCCCTTTGTATCTTTAATAAATGGTCCCTGTAGGGAAGCTAATAAACAGGGTTGATTGCTTTACCCTCAGGTCAATGGACGGCAGGCTTGTGCTGAATGTATAATATTGTTTCTTAGCTGGGAGTGTGGAGAGGTGATAAGAAAAATTGATCAGGCAACAAAAATTCATATTGGTCTGTGTTGTCTGGAGCAACATCGGCCAAATAGCAGGGCTTCCACTGGGTGGAAGGGACTGGGATATTAATCTAATATCGTAGCTGACGGGGAAGGTTCACTAAAATAGAGTCCCAGGCTCCAGAAAATATTTCTGCTTGGGAAACCACAGCAGTAGGTAGCCATGAGCTGTCTGAATCATGTTGTCCATGTCTCTTTACCTCTCTTAGGCGGGCACCATGTCACGGAAGAGCACAGCATCAAGGTGTCTTTGACAAGGCAAACCTCCCCTTTCCTTCTGAGCCTACAACAAGCTAGTGTTAATAAGCCCAGATCCTGAGCCAGGGGACCAAGTGACAAGACAACAATTTTCCCAGAGGTTCAGAAACTTTTGATCAACCCATCAAGACTATGAAGCCTGCTACGGGTGAGCATCCTTCAGCTGGAAAATCACAGAGCTGACGGAGCATCATTACCACTGCCGAGGTTTCTACAACGCCAGGTGCAAAATAGAATTTCAACACAGAGAGGGCCAGCGAAAGTGTCACCAACTTCCTTTGAGGAGGAATCCAAATTAAAACACTGGGGATTTTTACGTTATTCCCTTCACCTCTGCAAACTGAGTCTTACTGTCTCTAAAAAGCAGGAATGATTTTAGCACTGCAGCTCCATTTCCCCTGAGACAGTTATCCTGGAAAGTAGGAGAAATGTCCTCATTGGTGCCCCTACTTTACACCATACAGCTGAGGCCCCCTCGTCCCAGGAAGAATCCAAAGGAGGCCAGACTTGGAAAGTCTTCAAAACTGGGGCTATGTTGCTAATTGGCTGCCAAAAGCAACCAGAAGAGCAGAAGCTTAGAGAGGATTTTCCAGTATGTTTCTGGATCAGTTACTTATCCTGGTGTTTCTAAGGCATTATTATTGTTGTTATTATAATACCTTTTACCAACGGAGCTGGGCAAATGTTGCCTGCAAAACCTTCAAAGAGTTCATCTCAGCACTTTAAGCAGTAGAAAGTTGAGTGGAGCACAAGAGTTGGATGAACTTTATCTGCCAGCGACAATGGTTTTCCTCCCTGGAAATTCCTCTGACTGTTCAAATTGCACCCAGACTGTAGGGATAGTGAACAATTTTAAGGCCATATTATTAGGGGTTATTTTAGGGGGGCTGATTATATTTGGGGTGCTGGGCAATATTCTGGTTATCCTATCAGTAGCCTGCCACAGACACCTTCAGAGTGTGACCCATTACTACATAATCAACCTGGCCGTTGCGGACTTCCTCTTAACTTCCACTGTCCTGCCTTTCTCAGCAATCTTTGAGATTTCGGGCTACTGGGTCTTTGGAAGGATCTTCTGCAACATCTGGGCAGCTGTCGATGTCCTATGCTGCACGGCTTCCATCATGAGCCTATGTATCATCTCTATAGACAGATACATTGGGGTGAGCTACCCACTGAGATATCCAGCTATAGTGACGGAAAAGAGGGGACTCCTAGCTCTGCTAAGCGTCTGGGCTTTGTCTCTGGTGATCTCCATTGGACCTCTCTTTGGCTGGAAGGAGCCAGCTCCAGAAGATGAGACCATCTGTCAAATCACTGAAGAGCCTGGCTATGTACTGTTCTCTGCTTTTGGCTCCTTCTACCTCCCCTTGACCATCATCTTGGTGATGTACTGTAGAGTGTATGTGGTGGCCAAAAGGGAAAGCAAAGGCCTGACTTCTGGCTTGAAAACGGAGAAATCTCATTCTGAAGAGGTGACCCTCCGGATCCATCGCAAAAACACCTCGGTAGGGAGCAGATCTACATCCTGCACAAAGAACAAAACCCACTTCTCAGTGCGTCTCCTGAAGTTCTCCAGGGAAAAGAAAGCAGCCAAGACCCTGGGAATAGTGGTGGGGTGCTTCATATTGTGCTGGCTTCCTTTCTTTATAGTCATGCCTATTGGTAAGTAAAGCAAAACACCTTAACTTTTTATAAGAACTTCCCGGGGTTGGGGGGGATCTCTTTTTGCCTTGCTGTGGGTTAGAGCTGGTCTGCAAAACTTCGACAGAACCATTTTCCGTTGGAAAACACAGTTCCCTCAAAATTGAAACACGTCTCAAAATCATGTCAATTTCACCAGTAATCTGTTTAGTAAAAACTCATGGGGAAATTTTTTTTCCCACAGTGTTGAAAAATCTCGTTTTGCCATTATTGGAATGAAACGGTTTGATTTTTCATTTTGAAAGGAGGGTTTGTTTTGATTTTTATTATACATTTGTAAAAAGTGTCAACTGAAACAAAACCCTTTTATTGAGCTGAAATAAAAACTTCAAACTCAATCAGAATTTTCCTTCGCAGAGCATGTCAGGTTTTGTGACAGTTTGGAAGGAAGCCAGTTGTGAATTCCTCCACCAAATGGAATTGTTGTCCTCTGGCCACCTTTACAGACATTATGGGCCAAATCCTTAGCAGGCGTAAAGGACACAAGCACCGTTAACTTCAACACCAACGTTTCTCTTTGCAAAATTACGGCTGGATTTTCAAAGAAGCCCAGGGGCCAGACTTTCAATTGCTCAGTACCCACAATCAGGTCCGGATTTTCCATAGTGCTCCCATTGTGACATTTATGGACAGATTTTCCAGAGCTAAGCACTCAACAAGCATCTAAAGTGCTGAGATCTGTTGAAAACCTGGCAATTTATTTTGGTGCCTAAATGAGAACTGAGCTTTTGATCATCTGCCCTTTAGGACTTGATCCAAAGCCTGCTGAAACCAATGAAAAGGCTGCCATTGACTTCAGTGGGTTTTGGATGAGGTCTTTATTGCAAAAGAATTATTTTAGCTTCCCTGGATTTTGTTGCAAAGGTGACCGTTTTTTAAAAAAAACCAGAGCGAGTGCAAATATATTTCCCTTTGAAAAGAGTGATTAACTCAGCTGTTTGCTATTTGCAAATGATGGAATGACACACAGTTTCAAAATTTGAATGCATCCCTTTAAAAAAAAACTTACTCTGCATTTTAACAATGTCTGTGATGTAGCACAGGAGTCTGGTGTAGGTAATAGCTGAATTAGCAGACCAAATGGAAAACAAGAATAAACCACTCAAATTCTAGTGGGTTATGCTCATGGTTATGTTTATTGTGGTTTTTAAATCCAAGGGCCAAGGAGGTGTTGGGAATCAGTATCAGTGTTTCTACTGTTACAGATTTAGCAAACTTCAGCATTGGAAGGTTTGTTTAGAGAAAATTATTTTAATACAGAATTACTTATCTACTGCAATAAAATCCAGGATTCCACATGAATTTCTGGTTTAGATGCCTGCAGAGCTTTATTCCCCTCTATTTTGCGGATACAAGTAAAACACATATGAAAGAAAAACAGGCTATAGTTTATAAACTGCAGTTATTAAATTAGTTCTCGTCCAAACTCTTTAAATCATCCTAACCATCAGCAAACTGATCTCTTTGCAGCAGCGGCCAGTTTATGCCAGAAAATGCTTAAACAAGAGCTTTGAAATTGTGCCCTTATGGGAAAGCCTTATACAACTTCAGAAGCATGAAACCAATAAAGGCTCTACGGCATCTAATGGAAATTTCCCTAAAAAGCTGCAGAGTGAAATGGAAAATGATCTCCTTTCTTCGATAGCTGCTTTGTACCATTCTATAGGACTCTAGAATAGGGACAGGTTTCAGAGTAGCAGCCGTGTTAGTCTGTATCCGCAAAAAGAAAAGGGCTACTTGTGGCACCTTAGAGATTAACAAATTTATTTGAGCATAAGCTTTTGTGAGCTACAGCTTATGCTCAAATAAATTTGTTAGTCTCTAAGGTGCTACAAGTGCTCCTTTAGAATAGGGATATAATTCTCAACGAAATGCGAAGGGAAAGTGTTAAAAAAATAACTTAGAAAGGTGACCATTGTCAATTAACTTCTATAGGATTCCAGCAGAATGTTTCACTAAATCCTTTAGCTGTTGTTGCCTCATGAAAGTCAATGGCTGCAGAATCTATCTAATTCTGTCATCTGAAATGCTGGGCAATACTGGAAAAGTGTCTGAGTAAAGACTTAGTCATTGCATAAGGAAAAACCCTGGGAGGGACTGGCTCTTTCTGCTCTGAGTGTCATTCTGTTGGAATGTTTGTTGCCAAGATGTCCCAAACATACCCAAAAAGGGTTTGAGAGCACATTACACGCACTTTGGTAAAAAAAAAATCCTCAAATGTGGCTGCCCACCCAGAGCTGCTGCTGCTGTTGATCCATTTGGTTTAGGTTGAAGAAAACGTCCTTATTCAACACGGGACTTTGAATCTTTGATCCCTTATAAGGAAAGTTTGCTAAGGTTAGTCTCCCTGTCTTCACATGGTTTCTCTGTTATTTTAGAATCATTTTTCCAAAAATCTGTTTGCCCTTTTTGTTAAAAGAAAAAAGAGTGCTAAACAGACATGCAGCACGAAGACACGTATATTATGCAAAACCACTGGTACGTCTCGATCCAGGCTGTTTTCCTATCTATTTAGTATCACAGACCCATAATGCTTCGCTTTTTTATACAGGGCTTTTCATCCATAGATTACAAAGCGCTTTGCAAGCATCATTATCCCCATTTTGCAGATGGGAAAACTCTGGCCCAGTGAGAGAAAGTGACTTGCTCAAGGTCACAAAGGTGGTTAGTGGCAGAGCAAGCGTAGCACCCAGGGGCCAGATTTCAGACGTGCTGAGCATTAACGATGCTAGTTGAAGTTAATGGGAGCTGCGGGGTCTCAACAGTGCTGACTAGAAAACAAGAATTCCATTACATGAAAAGTTTTGAAGTTCCACAGTTAGTTTGTACAGCACCTAACACCATGGAGTCATGGTCCATGACTGGGCTCCTGGGCATTACTGCAATATGAATAATTATAATAAAAACATTTCCCTACCCATTCTATTTGAAACCTTTGACGCATTATGCAAACATATAAAAATCAGAATAATCCTCGAAATACCCATTGGAGGGATGTGGAAGTAACCATCAGCGTAAGCCCATATCAGTGATGTTGTGAAGTTTGTGAGAAAATAAATGCAACACTGATTCCTTTAGCAGGATACGCAGATTTAAAATATTGAACATCCAAAAGAAAGAGAGCCAACAACAGACCCTTGAAACCTATTGCAATCTTGCCCTTTTATGGAATAAAACAACTCCATGAAGAACTGCTAAACAATGTTAATGGAGGGGTCTGTTCCCATATAGATAGCTCAGTGCAAATTGGGGTCCACAGATCTATCATCATAGGCAAAGGCAAGGTATAGACAGGAGAGCACAGCAAGTCTCTGGACGTAAGGAGAGCATGTCTGGGAAAGCGTAGTGGTGCTAGATTCTCTGGCCGCTGTGTAAAGTGCATGTCAGCCCGGTTCAGACAGGCCAGGTAGGGTGCAAAGCCATCAGAACAGGGTGTAAAGCAAAGCGGAGTCAGCAATCAGAACAAGATAATGAGGAAGGCATCCAGCAACCTGCACGACGTGCTGTTCAGTGACTGATCAATGATGGGCAAAGAGATTCAAGGGAGAAGCTTTCTTCTCTCTGTGTTAGTAACCAATGTGTCCATAACAACAGTGTCTGTATCAGTTACCTGTGCCTGGACTGGAAGAGGGACACTCGCAGGACCAGTGTAGACATTCCACTTGCATGCCTGCTCTCAGGGTGTACGCAGGAATTCAAACATACCCAGGCTTTACGTTGGGGCAGCATGTTCTTGTGGGCTACAGGTAGGTCATTTCATCAGCCACAAGTTGTCATATGTGCCCTCTCAAATACCTTTGGCGGAGAGAGCCCTCCAAAGTCCTTCAAGACCAGCCTCTGAATGGAGAGTGCTGGACAATCTAGGTGAAATTAACACATATAGGTGACAATCAGGAGGGGTTGGTTTAAAATCTGGGTAGGTAATGCGCTCCCAACCTTTCCTGAGGATCTTCCACCGCATGGGCACTCTTTCATTTTTGGCAGAGCTTTTAGGAGCCTTATCCCCAGGATAGATAGCTGCAGAATAGGTGTTAAGCCCATTTTACCCCCTTCTGGCTTGGTTGAGATGCTGTTTAGTAGAGCTAGGGTGACCAGACGTCCCGATTTTATAGGGACAGTCCCGATTTTTGGGTCTTTTTCTTATATAGGCTCCTATTACCCCCCTCCGCCCCCCCCCCCCCACACACACACCCTGTCCCAATTGTTCACACTTGCTGTCTGGTCACCCTAAGTAGAGCTGGCTGGAGAACAACAATTCTGTTTTGTGACAGCTTCAGAGGTTTTGGAAGAAACATTGGATGCATTACACATTGGAACTAAAAAAAAATCCCCTTTTGAACGTTTTGGTCAAAAGGGATAGTGTCAAACGCTGTTTATTTTCTATGCAAAAAGGTCCGGTTTTTTAATCCCCTTGCGCTCTCTGTCTCTGTCTCTCAAATTGACCAGAGAGTCCATCCTGGACCTTGCCAGCAAAAAGCTCATCAAAATCAATATGTCTCCACAAAACATTTTCACTTTGATGAAAACAGCAGGTCTGGAAAACAAAATTATCAAAAATATTCCAGCCAGCTCTACTGTTAAGGTTTGCACACCCCCTTCCCGGACAACTCCCAGCTTTTCCCTGAATGTATGTGCCAAGTGCACGGCAGCAGAATTGTTTCCCTTTCCATGGTTGCTTAGTCCAGGCCAGGACTAAAGGAGACCCAAGTAGAGATTGTCTCTCAGCAGCACAAACTAAATTTAACCTGGAACCAGGAAGAACCACAAGGTACTTTGTGTCCAGCAGGAACCTCTACAAATAGTTTCTATTATTAATACACCTAAGTCCTGTCTCTTCTCTGCCACAAGGGAAACTAGAGTTTGATGGTGCAAATGCCCTTTATAGGATATTTGCACCCTCTTTTGAACTGCTTAAGTCCTTGGACAAACCCTTGACCCACTGCAGGAATTGATCCATTTTGGAGAAATTCTGCCTGGCTTCACCTATGCTCCCCAGTGAACATCACTGCACAGGAGTGACTGAGGACCAGCCTTTGGGCCCTAACGTTTGTGGTGTCCACATTTGGTTGTGAAGGATGGAAGAACAATGTCCATGTAAGTGCAGCCGTGATCCTAACACATGAACTGTGAGTCTGTAGTGGGTCTTCATGGGCCACTTCTTTCTAATGGGCCAGATTGAATCTGGGCTGCGATGGCATAAGTGGGGGGAGAACCAGGATCAGAGAACCTTCCTCCATGTTTCACTCCTGTGGAGAGGCCAGCAAGGACTGCTTTGAGGCTGCTAGCATTGGCTACCCTGTGAACTCGCCCAGTGAGCCGAGGCAGGCATGGAAATCCACCTTGCACTCTGTGGTGGGGCTGCAGCTCCCAGCATGTGCTGTCCTGGAGCTCACAGAAGAATCTGAGCGGAGTCAATCAGAATTCCCAGCTCCTGCTGCACCTTCCCCCACAATGCGAGCTGGGGCTTAAAGCTTGCAGTCCAGCATTATGGGGGGTGGAGGGGAAAGCGGGTAGGGATATGAGGTGCGAGGGGGGCAATGACTGCCTTTTGAATGGCTTGCTTTTTCCCTCTTAGAAACCCTGCAATATTTTCACTCTCTGCCTTTCCACTGGCATGGACTGGAGGCTGCTCCTGATTAGAAATTACCAGGAGACCAGCGACCTCTCCAAGTACAGTTGATTCCTTCACAGGAGGTGGCTAGGAAGAAGCTTTTCACTGCCCAGGCTAGGGGTGTGCTCTCACATGCCGTCTCTCAGTGCAAAGTTTCCTACTGACCTCCCTCCCCTGGACAGCGGGCTCTTGGCCTGATGGCCTCTCTCATCCCAGCCGTTCTCTCCCTTCCCCTGCGGTTAGTCACTTACATTGCACCTGCCAGTGTTGCGTTAGCTGCCCCATGTTGTTTACCTCCATTACAATCCTGCTGGGGGCTGATAACAGCTTTAAATGCTTTTAATACCCGCCCTCCACCCCATGGCTGGTCTGTGATTGACCAGTTGATGATGTGGCTACATTCTGGCATTCTGTTCAAATGGAGGTGATGAGTGCAGGTTGTGTATCAATTAGCCAGGGATTATGGAATGTGCATTGATTTACATAAACAAAAATGCAGCGCCTAATTAAGGAAGGACGGTCTGGTGGCTACAACACAGGACGGGGAGTCTGGAGATCTGGATTCTCTTCCCAGTTCCGCGGTACCCTTCTTTTCACAAATCTGGGCCAATTTCTTAACATCCGTGTGTCTCAATTTCCCCATCTGTAAAAAGGGGATCATAATTCCCTGCGTTGCAGAAGCTTCAAGTTTTGTTCAGGTACTTTGAGCTCCCTGGATGGAAAGTACTATAGAAGTATAAAGTAGCACTGATCATTTCTGCTCTTAAATATTTGAAAATATTTGATATTGGTCTCTTCAATCTGTTAGCCAAAGGTCTAACGTGAGCCAATGGGTGGAAGCTGGAGCTAGACAAATTCAGACTGGAAATAAGGCATACATTTTTAACAGTGAGGATAATTAACCACTGGAACACCAAGGGCCATGGTGGATTCTCATTTTGGGAAACGTTTAAAATCAAGATGGGATGATTTTCTAAAAAATCAGCTCCAGGAATTGGTTTGGGGAAAGTTCTCTGGCCTGCGTTACGCAGGAGCTCAACCTAGATGATCACAGTGGTCCCTTCCAGCCTTAAACTCTATGAGCAATGGCTAATGTAGCTCTGTTCTGGAGTTAGGATTAACAATTCTAGATCACAATAGGTGAATTTCATTCCTCCAGAGCTTGGTTCAGATGACCACATACAAACCTGGATGCTTATCAAAACTGAAGTTGTACAGCTGAGCCAGAAACCTCAGAAGAACAGGTCTCCTGGCAGACTCTGCAGTGTATCTGCATCTGAATGGGCATGCCATCAGAACGGCCTGCCCCAATGCAGGCTCCTCCTCCTGTTTGTCTCTGCCAGAAACTGCAAGGGAAATGTAGGAATATCTCCAAATTGGAGAGCCTGAGTTAGGTTCTCGAAACGGAGGAAGGTTTGATATGTTCACAACTGTGGTGGAACCAGTCTGGAGATGGTGCAGAGCAGGAGATCACACTATGGTATGTCAAAACTTGCTGCAGGGCTGGAGAATGCTGGAGGTGGTAATTCATAGCAGTCTCTAGGAGCCTCCTTCCGGTGGGAGCTATTGAGAGATATCTCAGGCTCTCCTCGGGCAAAGCGATAACACAGGACCTTTCAGGAAGGGCGTCACAGTAGGATGGGGGGCTCCTTAGGTACAGACTAAGTTGAGATCCTTGGGAACCAGCTCCACAGAAGCAGAGCAGCACAACTGATTGCTGGACACCTACTGTGGAAGACTGGACTGTATTTACTGGGACATAACTGTTGCCTCAAGGGCTCAGGAACCGGAGAACAACACGGGTCCATCCAGTTGGCTGAGGATGGATATGATCATGGGGACAGGGCACTATACTGGAAGGCAATTGCCCCAGGAGAGCCCTGTTTATCACTAATCCTTCCTTGTTCTTAGGACACAGCGAGCAGAGCAGAGGATATCCGAGGGGGTATTTGTGTTTGTCACATAGTAGTAAATGAATCTTGGGAACTGGCACAAATACTTTGGAGGGAACCATCAGATGCTGCCTACATGCCTCTCGGCAGCAGGATTCTAATTACTGTTTTGTGGTTGTCGTGTCCAAAGCCCAAGAGAACAACAGCTTGCAAATGTCACCAGCGCTAAACCAAAAAACTTCAGCTGCATCCTTCTGGAGCATGAGAAGCCAAGTGCTGTCTGTGCTGTTGATGGGATGTCACAGGTAGCCACAGGGAGGAGTGCAGTGACAGCCACAAAGCCCGAGATGGCTATGGATTTGTCGGTGATCGTATTTTTCTTTTGGGTTTGCTTTGGCTGAATATAACGCATTGTGTCCTTCAAAGCTGCAGATTAGGGCCTTTGCAGGCTTCCCCCCTCCCTCTGGCCATTTTACAGAGAGGCCAATGGACTCGCAGAACGGAATTCCCAAAGGCCCTGCCGAAAACAACTCGTCCCATCTGTGCTACAGGAGAGAAATCCGCCCGTGGCTTGATATTTCTCTTTAAACAGGAATATCAGAAGATTTGACCTGGGTCTGTCTCGTGGGAGAATCCTGTCCCTTGGGAGCAATTTTTGGCGAGCCTAAACATTTGAAAATCAGTTAATTCAGCCACCCATCCCTTACCTTTCACCCCACTGACTTACTCTACTCCATTACCGCTCACACTCTGTAATGGTGGCCACTGAAGGATTGTGCTGTGTCTCTCTGGCCCAGATTAGGTTCACAACACACATAGATAAAACCATAAATGCTCTTGCTGGAAGGTTGCAACATAACGCGACTTTATTCCTTAGAATTCAGAACAATACCACACAACTGCAGAGACGCACAAGGCCGGCTGCTCCCTAAGGCAGGGTTCACCACACCCTGTTTTAAACTGACTCTTTCCAGGCTGACTAGTGTCTGCTGGCATGTTTTGCTACAGAGCCCCGTCCCCGGCAAGCAGGACCAGGAACGTCCACCCTCTCTCTTAGTTGGCTATTCCAACATAGTCCTCAGTAGACCCACATGGATCACATGACTGGGGGTAGGAAGCTAGTCTGGTTTCTTGCCAGTGCCCCTACTGCCTTGCCGTTTACACCACACCTCTGCCATTAGTCCTGCGTCCTGCCCACCGAGTACATCTGGGCACTGGTGACCTGATGGGTGGAGCCTGGAAGTAGGATTTTTCAATAATGCAAACAGCCAAAGGCATTGGGAGCAATTGAAACAGGATGTTTAGGCACCTAAAGCAAGTGTTATGACTTCAATCACCCTGATATCTGCTGGGAGAGCGATACAGCGGTGCACAGACAATCCAAGAAGTTTTTGGAAAAGGTAGGGGACAATTTCCTGGTGCAAGTGCTGGAGGAACCAACTAGAGGCAGAGCTCTTCTTGACCTGCTGCTCACAAACCGGGAAGAATTAGTAGGGGAAGCTAAAGTGGATGGGAACCTGGGAGGCAGTGACCATGAGATGGTCGAGTTCAGGATCCTGACACAGGGAAGAAAGGAGAGCAGCAGAATATGGACCCTGGACTTCAGAAAAGCAGACTTTGACTCCCTCAGGGAACTGATGGGCAGGATCCCCTGGGAGAATAACATGAGGGGGAAAGGAGTCCAGGAGAGCTGGCTGTATTTCAAAGAATCTTTATTGAGGTTACAGGGACAAACCATCCCGATGTGTAGAAAGAATAGTAAATATGGCAGGCGACCAGCTTGGCTTAACAGTGAAATCCTTGCTGATCTTGAACACAAAAAAGAAGCTTGCAAGAAGTGGAAGATTGGACAAATGACCAAGGAAGAGTATAAAAATATTGCTCGGGCATGCAGGAGTGAAATCAGGAAGGCCAAATCACACCTGGAGTTGCAGCTAGCAAGAGATGTTCAGAGTAACATGAAGGGTTTCTTCAGGTATGTTAGGAACAAGAAGAAAGTCAAGGAAAGGGTGGGCCCCTTCCTGAATGATGGAGGCAACCTAGTGACAGAGGATGTGGAAAAAGCTAATGTACTCAATGCTTTTTTTGCCTCTGTCTTCACGAATGAGGTCAGCTCCCAGACTACTGCACTGGGCAGCACAGCATGGGGAGGAGGTGACCAGCCCTCTGTGGAGAAAGAAGTGGTTCGGGACTATTTAGAAAAGCTGGACGAGCACAAGTCCATGGGGCCGGATGCGCTGCATCCGAGAGTGCTAAAGGAGTTGGCGGATGTGATTGCAGAGCCATTGGCCATTATCTTTGAAAACTCATGGCGATTGGGGGAAGTCCCGGACGACTGGAAAAAGCCTAATGTAGTGCCCATCTTTAAAAAAGGAAAGAAGGAGGATCCTGGGAACTACAGGCCAGTCAGCCTCACCTCAGTCCCTGGAAAAATCATGGAGCAGGTCCTCAAGGAATCAATTCTGAAGCACTTAGAGGAGAGGAAAGTGATCAGGAACAGTCAGCATGGATTCACCAAGGGCAAGTCATGCCTGACTAATCTAATTGCCTTCTATGACGAGATAACTGGCTCTGTGGATGAGGGGAAAGCGGTGGATGTGTTGTTCCTTGACTTTAGCAAAGCTTTTCACACGGTCTCCCACAGTATTCTTGCCAGCAAGTTAAAGAAGTATGGGCTGGATGAATGGACTATAAGGTGGATAGAAAGTTGGCTAGATTGTCGGGCTCAACGGGTAGTGATCAATGGCTCCATGTCTAGTTGGCAGCCGGTGTCAAGTGGAGTGCCCCAAGGGTTGGTCCTGGGGCCGGTTTTGTTCAATATCTTCATAAATGATCTGGAGGATGGTGTGGATTGCACCCTCAGCAAGTTTGCAGATGACACTAAACTGGGAGGAGAGGTAGATACGCTGGAGGGTAGGGATAGGATACAGAGGGCCCTAGACAAATTAGAGGATTGGGCCAAAAGAAATCTGATGAGGTTCAACAAGGACAAGTGCAGAGTCCTGCACTTAGGACGGAAGAACTCCATGCACCGCTACAGACTAGGGACCGAATGGCTCGGCAGCAGTTCTGCAGAAAAGGACCTAGGGGTTACAGTGGACGAGAAGCTGGATATGAGTCAACAGCGTGCCCTTGTTGCCAAGAAGGCCAATGGCATTTTGGGATGTATAAGTAGGGGCATTGCCAGCAGATCGAGGGACGGGATCGTTCCCCTCTATTCGACATTGGTGAGGCCTCATCTGGAGTACTGTGTCCAGTTTTGGGCCCCACTTCTTGTAGAAGGATGTGGAAAAATTGGAAACAGTCCAGCGGAGGGCAACAAAAATGATTAGGGGACTGGAACACATGACTTATGAGGAGAGGCTGAGGGAACTGGGATTGTTTCATCTGCGGAAGAGAAGAATGAGGGGGGATTTGATAGCTGCTTTCAACTACCTGAAAGGTGGTTCCAAAGAGGATGGATCTAGACTGTTCTCAGTGGTAGCTGATGACAGAACAAGGAGTAATGGTCTCAAGTTGCAGTGGTTTGGTCTCAAGTTGCAGGGGGAGGTTTAGGTTGGATATTAGGAAAAACTTTTTCACTAGGAGGGTGGTGAAATACTGGAATGGGTTACCTAGGGAGGTGGTGGAATCGCCTTCCTTAGATATTTTTAAGGTCAGGCTTGACAAGGCCCTGGCTGGGATGATTTACTTGGGGATTGGTCCTGCTTTGAGCAGGGGGTTGGACTAGATGACCTCCTGAGGTCCCTTCCAACCCTGATATTCTATGATTCTATGACTTTGCACAAAGGGAAACACCAAGAGGCATGAAGCTGTCAATTCATCCACCTTGCATGGCATAACCAGCACGTCAATGGTAGTTGCCATGCCATAAGAGATTAATGGGCCCAGCTAATCTGTGATCTCTCCCCAACACTGGTCAATGCTAGCTGCTCCACAAGAAGGCATAAATCCAAAGTCTAATTTTTCAAGAGGCCTTTATTTTATGATCATGATACTTTGCACTGGTCACAGAATCCCAAAGCCCTCTGAATGGAAGGACCTGCCGAGTCCTTTTGTGAGGTAAGGGTGGTTGTTCCCACTTTGCAGATGGGGAAACTGAGGCACAGAGCAGTGACATGACTAGAACAACTTTTCACAGCGAGTCAGCAGTAGAACCAGGGACAGAATGCAACAGTCCAGACTCTCAGTCTCCCGAGAACACTGCCTTCCCATACTCATGGACAGAAATAACAAGGGGGAAAACTTGAATGCTGAGATTTTTCCACATTTTTTCACTTCAGGTGCTGTGAAATCCTGGGGTGAGTTAGGAATGGATCTAAATAGCAAACCTCTCATTCTCCTCATGAAATCACAGCAAGAAAATCAGTGACAATGAAGAAGGGAATAAAGAACAGAAACAACCATATATTTTAATTGGGGCAGTGTAGCACTGGACTGGGAGTCAAAGACTTGTATTCTATTTCTGGCTCTTCCACTAACCTTAGTCATGCCACGGCCCACTCTGTGCCTCGGTTTTTCCGTCTGTAAAATGGGGATAATGATATTGACCTCCTTAGTAAAGTGCTTTGAGGTCTATGAATGAAAAGCACTATAAAAGAGCTGGATATTATTGTTAATAATAATAACTTAATATATGTGCTAAACTAAATATTAGGTATGGAACATCCAAAATCCTTGCATGAGGGTTCTATCCCATCTACCTGGGTGGCGGAGTGGTCTGGAAACTTTTCCTGAATTATTCTTTTGTCTCATGTCATTTCAATGTCCTCACATTTTGCTTTGCCACAAAGTGCTGTCTAAAGGGTTGGGTTTTTTTTTTTTTCCACATCAGATATGTACAAAATTTCCAACCTGAGACCTTTTTGAATGTTGCAGTTTGGAATTGGGCCTGACGGTGCTGACATTTTTTGGCAACACCGATATTTTTGAGCTCTTCACAAAATGCAAGAATTTCTGTACTCCAAATAATTTCACTTGTGTTGCACATCTATTTGTCTATTGCACATGTCACCCCCCCACCATGGTATCTGAGCACCTCACAAGAGCCTGTGTGGTAGGGAAGTGCCCTTATCCCTATTTCACAAAGGGGGAATTAAGGCACTGAACAAGGAAGGGCCAGACTTTCAAAGGAATTTAGGCACCTAACTCCCATTGATTTTAATTGGAATTAGTTGCTTAAATACCTCTAATATGCTAGCCCTAAGTGACTTGACTAAGGTCACACAAGAAGTCTTTGGCAAGGCAGGGATTTGAACCCACGTTTCCTGTGTCCCAGACGAGTATCTTAGCTACATGGCATGGATCAGCATTAAAAGCCATCGTAGTTATTGCTAGTTTAACTGACAGCATGGGACAAATATAAGTGCAGCAGTGAAGAAAACATGATGGCTTGAGATTAGAAGTTAATGTGAACCTTTATTCTCATTTCACGTCCCTAGGCGCCACATCCTTGGAGTTTCCCGAGGAGTGAAACTCGACTGACACTGCTGTGTTTTGTTTGAGTGGGAGTCACCCAAGTTCACTTGAACAGGGCTCAAGCTCAATCAATATATTGCCTCCAATTCTGAGTAAGACCAGCCACAGTACATTTTACCTGCTTTGAGGTTTCATTACGAGAACGTTTCACCCAGCTCTGGCGATCACTCTCTTCCCATAGGAAAAGGCTGTTTCCCTTTTTTGAAATTTATGATGGTTGTCAGGAGAACGTGCATGTCATACAATAAGAATCTAAACCCAACATAGAAAACCATGACTGCCAAAGCTTGCGGGAAGTCATAAAATGACTAGCAGCGGTGACATCGGTGTGCTTGGTTTATATTTTATTCCTATTCTACAAAATACCATAGGAGCCTCTTCTTTTTCTGAAATATACCATATCACATCAGGAGAGCCTTCTGCCTTATAAGCACTATCAATTTAATGCCAGATTCTATGACCCTTTTTCATGGTGAGTAGTATCTTAAGTATCTGTTATCGCTGTTTAGAGGGGAATCTCTTCAGGGCAGGGACTGTCGCTCAGTGTGGTGATGTTTGTACAATGATCCTATCTCACTTGTGGCCTCTCAGTGTTATGGTCATATCATTAATAATGGTTCCTCACTGAGTTATAAACTGAGATTCCTGATTAAATTAAATTCTGGTGGAATTATGCAAAGAGCTCAGGTAGAAGGATTGGTGGCTGATATAATTATTAATAATTGCCCAGGACCGTGCTCGGAATTTGACCAAGAAAATAAAGACCCATGATGTGAGCCTGGCTGTGCAGAGCTGACAATCGAGTGTCAGATGTGACTCAACGGAGTGGAATAAAGGAGACACAAGGACTGAGTATAGGACTGGGTGGCTAGTTATTTATGTGCATGCACCTCTTAGTTGCATCGTTTTTCTTTGCAGTAGGATAGCCCTAGTATAAAGTGGTCATCCAGGAGCTAACTGGGTTAATCAGAGTGTTATGTGCTGGAGCCACCCATCCCTTACTGAATGTTTAGTTAGTAGCTGACTCTGGGGTGGCATGTAAAAGCAACCAGAGAATGACATGGGACTTTCTCCTCTGCTCCCTGTTTGCACCAGGGAGGGAGTGAAACATTTTGCCCCTTTTCATGCAACAGCCCCCTCTCTCCTGTATATCCTGCCATCTGCTCTGACCAACAACTAACCTGGTGGAGCCAGGGGTCCCCCCACTCCATGCCCCTCTCCGCCCCTTCTGGCTTGCCAGTTACTCCCTGCTCTGCAAGTAGCCTATGCTCTCCCCGAGTCTAGCAGACGTCACAATCTAAGCAGGGCTGTGCAGAGAAGAAAAGAGGAGACCTTCCTCCCCCTTGATCCCCTGCACAGCGGAATAAAGGCTAAGACTATCCAGCCCTAAATGGTGTCCATGTCGGAAAATATTAAATGTGGGCCCCAGAGACAGCATTCGGATCGAGACTCCCTCTGTTAACATCTCAGCATGTTCCGTAATGACAGAGAAGCACTGCAGCAAAGCAGGGTGGCAGCAGGTCAGTGAGATGGAGCACATTTGTATGCAACAAGATCTGGAAGGTACACGTGCATGAGTGTGGAGCCGTTGAATATAAAGAAAATAAAACCAAGAAGAACAGCAGCTGGAATATCTCTTTGGAGTGTTTCTTCAACACAAGGGGAATCTGCCATAAACATGGATTGCAAAGTCCTTGTTAGTTTTGGGATGAAATCCTGGCCACATTGAACACAACGGCAAAAGTCCCCCAAGTCATATTCCAGCCAGTTTGACCTAAAAATGAAAGAAGAGATTTTTAAACAACGTTTGCCTTTTACATGGTAGTGACTTAAGCTCTGCATGTATGGCTTTCCTGGCTGATTTACCTGTCAAATGGGAAGATTTCCCTCCCAGTAAAAATGTTCTTGTCTTCTACAGGGATGATTTCAAGTCACCACTTTTATGCCCCTAGAGTACGTGAGCCAGGAGGAATGTCATTTTCCACTCAAAAAGATGTCAGAGTGCTTTTTATGCATCATGCATCAAGAGTTGGGAATGGGTGATCCACAAAAGTTTGGATTCAGTTCAAAAGTTTAAGGGACATATATTATTCATTTGCACTGGGGTGCGAATCCCAGTATTGCCAACCCCAAATGTTCAAAAATCATATTAGCTGCCCCCACTCCCCGAGTGGCTTGGAAATAATGAGATTTTTTTTAAAAAAAAATGTTGGGCTCTTTTTATTTGCCTTCGGGGTTTTGAGCCTTTAGGGTTCATGTTTTCAAGCTTTTTCTTCTGAAACCATGAGGACTACTTTTTTAATAAAAGCTGGGAGTCTCCTTTAGTCACATGACTCCAAGAGCTGGAGCCTTTAGGGAAAACATAAATACCATGATAGAATCACAAGGGTTGCAATACTGGTATCCCAAGTAATTTCACTGTAACCAGTTTTTTGGTTTGTTTCTTTTCTTGGAATTTCATCAATAATGGAGTTGATCTATCAGTTGCTCCAGATTTACAATGGTGTAACTTAGAGCAGAATTTGGCTCCAAGTGTTTAGCTGAACATTCTGAGTCTGCAGATCCAGGCTGCAAATCTGGCAGTTACTGGCTTGCATATGTGATATTTGGTGTTTGTTTCTTATGCCAGAAATATTTATTTTATATATATAACTGGCACTTATCGTAACTAGACACATAGAACATAACATAAAATACCCCTTTAAAAAATCCCAACAGAGCACCCAGATCCAGGGACACCTGTAGATTGTAACCAATATTTCCCAATTCCAACACCCAGCCCAGCCTCCTCCACTCACTCAATCAATCCAATCCATCAAATGCCTTCCCCTACACTGTAGCAAAAGTGGTGGGGAAATAGATGAGTTCTACTGCATGATCTAGTGATCCTTGAATTCAAAGTCTGGTGCATGAGAGCAGCTTTTCTCTTGCTATTTTGGCATTTCCGACATGCAAAGAATTGGAAGGGGAATAAGAATGAACAACTTACCCAAAACATTCCAGAATCCTAGGCACTGAGGTTTAACCATTCTGCATGCCCACCGGTATTAAGAAATAAACCGCCCTTCTGTATTTGGTACATTAATTTCATGCTACAAAAATCTGGCACATTTCCTACTTTTCAAAGCTTATTTGATCTTATATTTGTTCCCACTAAAGATTCTTTCCATAGAAGAGGGCTGGGTGACACTTGCTTCAGGGCAGTAAAAGTACAGAGCACAGCCGTGATCACTCTTAAGAAGTAAGATATGTATATTTCTATTTGATCTGAAAATGGGTGTAGGTAGAGTGGTCACATGGAATAAAAATCCAGTGCAAACTCCAAGCTTGGGAGCAAGGGCAAAAATGCGTTTAACCATGTTTGGTGACCTCCATCTCGCAAACTGCCTCACTTTAGGTGTAGAAAGCCCTAGATAATACAGGGCCAATCTGCCTGAGGGAATGTCTGCTGCTCAGCCTTCTGTCTTCATGCTTTTTAATTTGTTTTAATTTGTGTTTCCACTGGAGCCCTCAGACACCTTCAGATGCAACCCCCCGATCAAATAACACTTAATAATAAGCCTCATTTGTTTCTGTCTTCTCAGAATGTGTTTATGAACCACTGCACTTTACTGGATGGAATGTGGCCATTGGTGTGTTTGTGATTGTCTCCCACTCGTCACTGCGTCTTGCAGAGAATATAAACCCTAATATTTCTACACAAGCATGAATATTTCACAGGTTACTGCTTGCTCCTTCGATCATCCCTGTGCTCTTATTCCACCACTGGACTTTGAACACATATACGGAAGAAACAAAGTGGGGAACATAACCTTGAAAATGATGTTGTCTAACATCCACGATTCATAGTCCTCTACGTGTTTTCAGAATATTCACCAATATACCATTCCTACAAAAGTCCTAAGGACACAAAGATTTAAGGGTTACTAACCTCATCCTGCTTCTTATAATATGGAAGGCCAGAAACCTGTACAGTTTGGGGACTCCATATGCCATGTGCTTTCCATTAACACATGCATACTTGACATCTGTACTGATTTTTGAATACACTGTAATCAAGCAACTCCATAACTTCCAAGTAATTGATTTACAGAGAAATCAGAGAGTGCCTTTGCGCCTGTCTTGGCATTTAATCAGCAGCAGGATGTGGAAAACATACAGCTGTTGGCTCCAGAAAACAAAGTTGGCAAACATAAAAATAAAAGCTCATATTGGGAAAAACAAAATCCTCACACGTTGGGGGAGGGGAAGGAGGAGGGGTAAATGATGGGAAATGTTTAATCTGGAAAGCAAATTAAAGAACTGACAACACTAATAACAAATTTTATTTCTGAATAAGAGGAGACTGAATCATGCTAATGACTCTCTTAATAAAACGTATCTGTTCGAATGCACAACATAAATCAAGGATCATTTAACCAATTTACAATGCATAGGAATTAAAAGTTGAGTTAATTTTTCATTCCTGGTTGTCAGCACGACCTGGTGGGCATTTAGGTGTACCGGCATGATATGCACATGGAAAAGCTTGGAGCCTGATTCTCTCGTGCCTTGTACTTTGTGTAGTCATTTACACACTTGAAAAGTGAGTGCAGAGTGAGTGTAAAACACAACTGGTGTGAATGGAGAATTCTGTTTTGGTAACATTTTTTCACTCCCTTTGCACAGAAGTAAATAACTCCTCAAGAAGGAAGGAAATGAACAGTGGTGTTTACCAGAATTTAACCTTTTACTTCTGCAAAAGAAATACGAGCTAAGACATAAGAGTCCATGAGGGTTAGACTGAATTGGATTTGTTAGGAGATGTAAAGCCTTTCCTGGCTTGATCGCTGGCGGTGATCCAATCTATGTCAGCAGTCACTTGAAAAATGGTTGATACTGACAGCTTTTTTGGCCGGCCTACATCAAACAAATTAGCGTTCTCAACCCAGGCTGCTAGTGGGTGAAATGTTCAAACCAAAATTGTGACTAATTGGCAGACCCAACTAGGTGGCCAAGGACCGAATGAATCTGGACTCTGAACTCCCTCCTCACTTCCAGGGAAGATGATCCATCCAGAACAGGGTTGCGGCACAGTGACAAGAAGCTTGCTCTGCCGTTGCTCAAGTTGTATCTTGTTCTGTGCACAGAGTTCAACGGAACCCAGAGGATTTTAAAAAAGAACAGGACGACTTGTGGCACCTTAGAGACTAACAAATTTATTAGAGCATAAGCTTTCGTGGGCTACAGCTCACTTCATCGGATGCATAGAATGGAACGTAGAGTAAGAAGATATATATATACATACAGAGAAGGTGGAATTTGCCATACAAACTGTAAGAGGCTAATTAATTAAGATGAGATATTATCAGCAGGAAAAAAAAAAACTTTTGTAGTGATAATCAAGATGGCCCATTTAGACAGTTGACAAGAAGGTGTGAGGATACTTAATTTAAGGAAATAGATTCAATATGGGTAACGACCCAGACACTCCCAGTCTCTATTCAAACCCAAGTTAATGGTTTCTAGTTTGCATATTAATTCAAGCTCAGCAGTTTCTCCTTGGAGTCTGTTTTTGAAGCTTTTCTGTTGCAGAATTGCCACCCTTAAGTCTTTTACTGAGTGGCCAGAGAGGATGAAGCGTTCTCCTTCCGGTTTTTGAATGTTATGATTCCTGATGTCAGATCTGGGTCCGTTTATTCTTTTGCGTAGAGACTGTCCGGTTTGGCCAATGTACATGGCAGAAGGGCATTGCTGGCACTTGATGGCATATATCCCATTGTAGTAGCAGTTATCCTTTCTTAACTCTCCGCTCGCTTCTTCTCCCATC
The DNA here is from genome assembly GCF_015237465.2 of Chelonia mydas. Taxonomy (NCBI): domain Eukaryota; kingdom Metazoa; phylum Chordata; order Testudines; family Cheloniidae; genus Chelonia; species Chelonia mydas. The sequence continues at coordinate 8,003,447 of NC_057859.1, read as the reverse complement.
CTTTAGCTCTGCTAGGAAACTTTGCAAGTGCACTGTGGAGCACTCACATATGCTAAGCAGTAGCAGCCACAGTATGGGGAACTAAGTAATTAGCCAGATGGTGAGGAGGAAAGTGGATGAACAATTCAAAGTGACTCATTTATTTAACACTCTTTTTTTTCCTGTCTGTGAATTATCCTCAAGCAGACTTTGATTTTTACTAATTCATTTATTATCCAAAATTGTTTCATGGATTCAGTTTTTACAGGCCGAAAGGGCCATTAGATCATTTAGTCTGACCTCCTGTATAATGCAGGCCAGAGAATTTCACACAACTACCACTGACCACCAACTAGATTGTATGCAGGATCAGTCCAGGTTGGATTTACAGGATGAACAAGCCATTGACAGGAATGAATGGTGACACTGTATTGCTCCCTGTGTCTGCAAAGATGCCCTGGGATGAAGAGAAGAAGATAACCCAGTATTCAGCCCATTAATTTGTGTTTGGCTAAAGCATATCTTCCGGAAAGGTAGTCTGTTTTGATCTGAAGACATCAAGTGATGGTTTGTTCAATGATTAATCATCCTCATTGTTTAAAAAGGGTATTACAGTAAAAGCTGTGTTATCCGGCACTTTACCAACCGGAAAGCTTTATCAACTGGCATTTCTGATATCTCCCAACACAAATCTTCAGTCTCGTAACCGGGATGAGTGTACAGGAGGTTATGCAATTACACATTCTGCACTCTGCGTTTATGCAAAAGAGGCAGAAGACAAGTAAGCAAGCAAGCTGGTATCAGGGATTTATTCAAAAAAGCAGCTTCCAGGGTGTGTCGTAGGGTCATTACAGATTCAGCCCAGTCTTCTACACCTTCCACATTTACAATGATGATTGATGTTGATAATGATGATCCTGAGGCACTGCAAGATCCCGAAGTGCCTCCTGAATCATCAAAGAAAGATTCAATTATGTTCAGCATAGTTTTAGTGTTACGTGTATTTTTAGTGATCTGGGTGATATGAAGTGTCATAAGATAACCTACTGTATAGAAAACTTTATCTGTATACACCTAAGTGCTTCAAGAAACCAACCACTCTTCAGTGAAGTACTACTACTGGATTGGTGAGTACCTGTAAACTATTTGATACTTTATCCATTTTATTGAATTCTAATTCTTTGAAAAGTGGTATTCCATTGTTAAATGTAACTCTTAGTTAACCAGAATTTTTGATTAACCGGCACCTCCCATACCTCCCTCGTGCTGGATAACAAAGCTTTTACTGTATTTCTAACCTGAATTTGTCTTGCTTTAACTTCCAGCCATTGGTTCTTGTTATGCCTTCAAATGCTCTGAATGAAATACCTTCAGATACGTCTTACCACCACCAGTTAACGATAACTTCCATTCAGCACTGAATGCATTCACCTCTGGTCTTAAACACATCAAGTGTTTAAATGCATACAGTGACTCCGCACAATATTAAAGGACTGGAAGAAAAATACCATATCCAGTGGGTTCTCAAGGTGGAGGTCATGAACTCCACTGGTATCACGCTGCCCAACCCATTCAGCTAGATGGGAAGGGAGTGTAGGGATGTGGAGAAGTCTCATGGTATGGAAGATGTTGATAACTACTGCCATAACCAGTTGAAAATGCTGGGAGAGTATAATAGGCAGAATGTAATTGCCCTGTATTGGTGTTTGTGCAGTATGTCAGGGCTAACACATTTATTGTTGCAAAATGTACCATGGCTCTACAATGACCAGAAATAATGAAGCCCTTGAAATGAAGCCCTATATGAAGGTTTCATAACTCAGTTGAACAACTCCAAATTTTTAGAGCTGAGCAGGAACTGCAATTTCTTGTTTTGTGGGACATTTCACCATTTCCGAATATATTTTTGTTCCAAATCAGGGGAAAGTGGTGAATTTTGGAAACTTAACATTTTAGGTCAGTTAAAACATCTTGTTTTGATTAAAATCAAAACATTTCATTTCAATGTAGACTTTTTATTTAATTTTTAATGTTTTTATCATATGCAATTAAATTTCAAAACAAAAAGTCATTTCTAAATTAACATTCTGTACTAAAAATGTCTAAATGGAGCCCTTCGATGTTATTAAAATGATTAGCTTTTTAATGAACATTTTATCAAAAGGACACTTTCCCACAGAAAGTTTCGGTTTGAACAAAACAGTATTTTCTGACAGACTAGAATGTTTCTCCGGGTTTTTTTAAAGGATGCGTACGTACACTGCATATCATATTCTTTTGTAAATTATTATGCTTTTCAACCAAATTCCTATATATTTGCCCTCATGTTTTTTACACAGTAGCATTATGGAATAAGAGCCAGTGCTATTATAGTCTTTGAGCACTCTGTGTGCTCATTTCTCATATTTATGGTGCTATTTTTGGACAGAGGATTGGGCCTTTATATTTATTGGTAATGAGTTTATATAAGTCATCAAATAAGTGCCATAGTCAGTGGGATTCCTGTCTAGATTTTTCCAAGCAATGTGATTTCGATTCACTCTTTCAAGGGCAGACAGTACAGCACAATCGTGGCAGGAGATTACATTAGTCATGTCAAGCCTTCACTTGGTGCAGAATAAAAATTATACTGTTTTTGCACTTCATTACCCTTCGCTGCTTTGAGCACACTCAAGTGGCAAAGGATGTCAGACCTCACAGTTGGCACATTTCTCCTTGTTTCACAGGGCAGGCGGGTGTAACACAGTGCCAGACTCGTGAACTGGTAAAATCACACTGTAGAATGTAAGATTTGTAAATGCTGTACGGGGGATGGTTTCGTGATGAAGGCATAGGATGGGGAACCTGTAGATCTGGGTTCAATTCCAGATTTTGTGAGGAACCGGGGAAATTCACCTAAACTCTGTGTACTTTAGTTTCCCTAGCAATACAGTGGAAATAATTTTTGTGTCATAGGGGTCTGATGGGGGTTCATTCATTAATATCTGTAAAGTGCTTTGAAACTCATGGATGAAAGATAAATAAAACGTCTTTCCGTCCGTAGAAGATACATCAAAACATCGCATTCTCCTATCACTCACGTCAATTGACATCACTAGGGACCTTAGGGCTTCTGTCTGTATTAGCTGGGGTGTAATAATAGTAACTTGACATGGACATGAGCACCAGCCCAGATCTCGGTAACAGGACAATCTAAAATGTTGGCTCAAAATATATCCCTGGCTTTGGGGTGAGTAAAGTTCTGGCTTCAAGTTCTGCAGCATGAGATTAACATTTTATAGCCACAAAGCACTACACAAACACTAATTACACCAATAGTCTTGTATTATGTCCATTATACAGACGAGACACAAAGCTTAAAAGGTCTTGCCCAGACCACACAGTGGTTTAGAATGTAAGTATCCTCAGTGCAGTTTACCATTGCTCTGCCCTTGTGCAAGCCATTTACACTGGTGTAAAGAGGGTGAAAAATGCTACTATTTTGATTGGGACAAATTTTACATTCCCTTTGACCTGATGTAAATGATGCCCGTGCAACACCACTGAAGTAGACATACCAGATCTTCAGCTGGTGTCAATTTGCAAAGCTGCATTGATGCCTGGCCCAGTCCATGTATGTGAAAGCACAATTTTGTCTAAAATGTGCAAGTTGCATCTACCATGGGAATGAAAGAGTTAAGAAAGGAAGATGGTGGATTCTACAGATGGCAACCCATGTTTACTGTTAAAGCTACTCTGTGTCCTTTTCATGTACAATGTGCTGTTCCTAGATAGGAAGTTGCTACAAATCCCCCCACCCACCCAGAAAAGCAGGAACCTGGCTTTGACGCTGGCTATTTTCTATTTTTAACAGTCTTTGGCAGAGCGTTAGCATTCCATTTAAAATGAGCCAAAAGTCACAGCAAACAAATTTTTTTCACCCACTACTACATTTGGCTTAATAGAGCACTTCCTGGACTTGGATTTCATTTACCTTTTGCATTGAAACAAAAGGGGAAAGGAATGGACAAACTGATGTCACATTAATTCAATGGAATTGGGGCATCGTGGTCTCCTTAGGTGCCTTTGAAATTCCCAACCAAAAAGAATCTGTCAGAGAGATAATGAACAGCTGTAGGGCATTTTGTTATTACAGGGAAATAGCATTTGTATACTAAGAAATGTCTGGCATAGTCACGAAGAAAAATCATGAAATACTGATCTGATTTCTTTTGTACAACAGTTTGGATGAGTCACTTGGTAAAGAATTAAAATATTATCAGTGTTACATTGAATAGGAAAGGTATTTTCAATCAAAAAAGGCACATTCACATGGGCAAATCACTGTAATGTGCAATGCACGAGTAGCAGTTGTGATCCACAGCCAGACGTCTACCTGTTTGAAAATAAAGAGCAAGGTTCTCTGCTGTGCCTAGCCTGACTGTCAGGGAATCAGCTACAACTCTCTCATATGCTGCCTCAGTCATAGCCTGGGGCATCTTAAAGCAGCCTAGTGGCTGCTCTAATTTGCACCAATTGGCTGTGGTCCCTAAGAGACCTTGCACCAACTGAAGATAACTAGATTACACTGCACTCTGGCCACATGTCCCATTCCTCACTTGCCCCTAAGGTACTTCCTGTGCCCATCTTTTCAGCTCAGAAAGTGAGGGTTTGTGTCATGGTGGGTAGACATCGCTTTGCATTTGACAATAGGGATTGCAATCAGCAGAAGCAGCATGAGAGTCATTAATCATTCTCATCATTTGTGTGTCCGGTTCAGGCAATATCCTGATACCTTCTCACACACACATTCACCCAGAAAAACTCTTTTCAGTGCATGCAGCTTAAATAACTTTTCTGAACCTTCTAAGTTTCAGTTTGAACACGTATCCAGAAGCAGTTGAGTTCAGATCCTACAGATGAACCCATAAATTCCCCTACATTTTCAAAAGTCGCCTTGTCTTAGGCTCCCCTGAGACCAGAATGAAACACTGTCGAGTTCAGGAACTGCTTCCTGGCATGGGTCAAGAGCAGAGAAGCATTAATACAATGAATCCAAACTTCTTCAGCTTGGGGGGTTTGGTTGGGCACACAAAGGTCGGGGGGGTGATCTGAACTTCCCCAAAGTTCAGTTTGAATTTGAGATCTTTTGTCTTCATTCAGGCCCATGTCTCTAACAGTATCGTTGCATGTATGATTTTGGAGAACAAAAATGATGAATGTTTGTTTTCTGGCGAACTTCATGTGTTGTGCAAATAACTACTACAGTATCCCTATCAATCTAGGCATGTTTATGATTTCACAGGGCGGGGGGGGATATGTCAATGATAAAAGAGCTATTGATCAAAATCTTGGCTGTAAAGACCCAAACAAGCAAATTGTGTTTTCTGGGAAGTTGGGATGATGTTTATATCTAAGATACGTTGTCCAAAGTAATCACAGATTTGGGAACGATCGGGTCACATTATTGGAGGCAAGTACTTTGAAAGCATAATAATGAACCATCTTCCCCTCAAAAACCTGTTAAGGATTTCATGCGATGGTGGATCTGCAGCAGAAAGTGGTCCTAGAGGCTTTATTATTTACCACGGGCCCCCAGAACAGGTAATATTTTGACAGCATGGAATCCAGTTCCCTGTTTCATTCACAGCCAGACGGCACTGTTTTCATTTCCAAGAAACTTGAGCGTCTGAGCGAGGGCACTGTGGGATCTTATTACAGGCGAATTTCTAGTGTTATTCTGGAACCGCTAACCAGCAGCGTTGTAAACAATTCTCCACAAGCATCAGTGTGCCATCTTGGGTATCCTCACGGCCTTTCTATATTTTGGTCATTATGGCCCTGATTCAGCAAATCACTTAGGCACATGCCTCTCTTCATGTTACAAGCATCATTTGAATAACGTCGGTAAGCTTTCTTACGATAACTAACGTTTATGGGTGAAGTGTACTGTCATGTAGCAGGCCAGTCTGAAGCCTATGCACCACTTACATCCTCGGAATGAAAGAATGCCACACATTCTAGCAACACTTTTAGTCACTTTCCTTAAGTGGGACATGCCGGATGGGTAGGCGTTGTGCTGGGCCTCTGCCCAAGAATGAATTTTACTCTACAAGCGCCAAGCAGAATTATTAGTAAGGGTGGCTACAAACAACACTAGAACATGTGACATCCCTGGCAAGAAGACACAAATATTTATAAAAAAAAAAAAAAAAAAAAAAAAGAGGAGTCCGGTGGCACCTTAAAGACTAATAAATTTATCTGGGCGTAAGCTTTCGTGGGTAAAAAACCCACTTGGCATTTTACCCATGAAAGCTTATAGCAAAATAAATGTGCTAGTCTTTAAGGTGCCACCGGGCCGCTCGTTGTTTTTGTGGATACAGACTAACACGGCCACCCCGCTGATACTTGACAAATATTTATGAATTAATTAATTAGTTAATTCATTAGTGACTTGGGTAATGGAATGGACGGTATGTTTATAATATCTGCAGAATACACCAAGCTGGGAAGGGTTGCGAGCACTTTGGAGGACAGGATTAGTATTCAAAACAACCTGGACAAATTAAAGAATTGGTCTGAAATCAACAAAATGCAACTCAGTAACGACAAGTGCAAAGTACTTCACTTAGGAAGGAAAAACAAATGCACAGCTAAAAAATGGGGAATTGGCTAGGCGGTGGTGGACTCACAAATTGAATGTGAGTCAACAATGTGATGCAATTACAAAAACGGCTAATATTCTGAGGTGCATTAATAGGAATGTTATCCTGAGCTACTTGGCACTGGTGAGGCGTCAGCTGGAGAATCGTCTCCAGTCCCGGGCACCTCACTTTAGGAAAGATGTGGACAGATTAGAGAGAGTCCAGAGGAGAGCTAAAAAATGATAAAAGGTTCAAAAAACCTGATCTATGGGGAAGAGTTTAAAAAATTGAGCAACTTTAGTATTTAAATAAGGCTGAGGAGAGCTCTGATAGTCTTTAAATACGTTAAGGGCTCTTATAAAGAGGATGGTGATCAATTGTTCTCCATGTCCACGAGAAGGTAGGACAAGAAGTAGTGGGCTTATGCTGCTGCAAAGGAGATTTAGGGTAGATATTAGGAAAATCTTTCTAATTATCAGGGTAGTTAAGCACCGGAGCAGGCTTCCAAAGGAAGTTGTAGAATCCCCATTATTGGAAGTTTTTAAGAAGAAGCTGGACAAACACCTGTCAGGGATGGTCTAGGTTTACATTGTTCTGCCTCAGCGCAGGGGACTGGACTTGATTTCTCGAGCCTGGCATTTCTAGGATTCTATGTCAAGCTGGTTGAAAAAACAGTTTAAAAAAAATCACTGGATTTGATAAACCTTTTTTACTGTTTGTTTGTTTTTAATTTCAACAAAAAAATTTGAAAATCAAAAAAATTTATCCAGCGCTACCCCGACCAAATAACTTCTTTTTTTTTTTTTAAGTGGTGACTTTTTTGAAGGGGTAGAGGTGGCATCAGTCAAAATCTGAATTTTTGGCCATTTTAAAAATTTTGAACCGCTCCAGTAGGAACATACTCAGGCTAATCTTTCTGCTCATGGGATAAAATCTTTTAAAATGGAAAAGTTACAGTAAGAATTTTATGTTAAGTACGTTTGGAATAGCTGCTTTTACAATAAGGTGAAAAGACTGCCTTCTGCCAAAGAGCTGAGTCTCAAAGATTAGAGGAATGTAGTGAAATGCAGTGAAAACAGCATAACACCGTGGTCATTTAGAGACTACACAACTGTCCTCCTGCATGACCGTTCAGAGCCTCAGAGCAACAGCTGGGATAGACCACACAGCTCCTGGCGCTTACGCTAAAGGAAAGTATCTAGTAGGTATTTGTAGTACAGGGTTTATGATACACATGCAAGCAGTTCTGGTTCCAGCCTGGAAAATGACAGGGATAGGTATCTACACAAGCCAGTCCATTACAATAGATGTCCCATGCTATTAGTCAAAAACAAATCGCTGGCGTGCTTTGTGGCTTTTGTAAATCTGTGGGGACCGAGCGTACCCCGAACGGCTGGCTGCTTTCTTTGGCAGGAGAAGGTTTCTTAAAAATCAATACGTTCATTGAACAATTGCTTTTTTTTTTTTTTTTTTTTTTGGTACAGAGTGTTAACCAAGCAGGGAGATTTTTAGGTCGGCCTGTGTCTTGCACACATATCCAAACATTTCCCCACGTTGCAGGCGAGCTGGAGCCCACGGCTATTAAGCAGAGGGAGATGGGTCATGTGATCTCTTCAAAAAATGATACCTGGACTGGCTTTGCACTAACAATCAGTGTTCCCTGTAGCCGACTACAGTTGAACAAAGTATCGGCCCGTTTTGGCTTTGAGCCACCCTTTCCCTTCCCTTTTTAATTAGCTCCATGAGAAACAGCCTTACCATTCTAGCAGCTTCAGTTAACCACTGCTAAGCACTCCCACTGCAGTATAGTAAAGACGTTTTGCGACTCCTACGGTTTATACAGCTATTGCTCAAGGGCCTGGTCCGGGCTGGTTGCAATCAATGGGAGCCTTTCCATTGGCTTTTGTGAATTTTGGCTTAGGCGCATGATGCTGAAAAATCTGTGGGCTGGGATTTTTGAAGGATCCTAAGTGAGGGAGGCATCCAGGTCCTTTAGGATCCTTTAAATATTCCTGTGTGAACGTGGTCATTGGGCTGCCCATTAGCTGGGATCCCAGAGGTGGTGATTCCCGGGCCATTTCAAATCCCGTTAAGTTGTCTCCTTGCTTATCCGAGCAGTCTGGTGCATGAGCTCCTGGGAGGAAGTAATTTCCCTTTGTCACCTCCTTTCACCAAACTATGGACTCTGTAGAACCTAAAATATGAAATTACTGCTGCATCTGTAACTGAACAGATAGGGTCCCCTGGGACAGTTATTACATACTGTCTATGTAATTGTAGAGCACCATACATTCTGAAATGTTCTCTTCCCCAGGAGGAATGAGTCTGTTTTCGGAGCATCCAAAAATCATGAACTTGACTTGTTTTCATTGTTATCTCTCTTACACTTTGACTATCTGCAATTTCTCGCCAGTTTTGTCTTAACACTCCCTGTATTTTCCATTCCAGGCGTTTTCTTTCCTGCACTCAAGCCCTCAGACACGGTTTTTAAAATAACGTTTTGGCTTGGGTATTTGAACAGCTGCATCAACCCGATCATCTACCCGTGCTCGAGTCAAGAGTTTAAAAAAGCCTTCCAGAATGTCCTGCGAGCCCAATGTCTCACAAGGAAGCAAGCAGCCAACAAGCATTCCTTTAGCTTCAATCTGAACCAGCCAGCTAGGCCCAGTATGGACAGTGCCAAGGATGTTGTCTGTATCCCTGTAGGGTCGGGGGAAACCTTCTATAGGATTTCCAAGTCCCATGGGGTCTGCGAGTGGAAGATTTTCTCCACCATGCAAAGCATGTCTACAAAAAGTGCAATCTCTAAAGACAAGTCCAGCTGCACCAGAGCCAAAGTGAAGAGCAAAGGTTTCCTGAGGACATGCTGCTGTGCTGGCCCATCAAGGAGCGCCGCTCGGGAGAACCGTAACGTGCCGACCATTAAAATACACACTATCTCCCTCGGTGAAAACGGGGAGAATGTCTAAAGGTTCGAGATCTCTAATGGGATTGGGGGGGGGGGATCTTTACATGCAACTTTTCAGCTCTGGCAACCCTGCTCTGCTGGAATAGTTCTGCTAGCAGGAAGTTGTTCTTTTTAATGGGAAGTAGGGTCGGATACTGAAGTAGGGGGAGTGGCCTGAATCAAAGGAGCAGCACGTCTTAACACAGTGTGGATCAAAGCTTTTTAAAAGTGAAGTCTTTGAGAGTTGTGGACTTGATTCAAAGCCCATTGAAGTCAATGGGAATCTTTCCATTTATTTTAATGGGCATTGAAGCCCCAAAGCACCTTTAAGCACCGGCCCCTTGAAATGACTGTAACATCATTTCCCTACCGCTTAAAGGCCTTGATTTTCACTGTCTCTTCTTTTTAAAGCTCCGGCGATTCTGATTTTGAAGTGCAATGGGGTGGAGGGAAGGGGCAAGAACATCTAATGCATCTTGCGAGAGAGAATTATAAATATACCGTGGTGGTTTCAGCATGGGTACATTCGGAGAGCTCAAACTTTAAAGCCACTTCATGATATAACCTTTTTTTTACGGCTGGACCGGTTGATCCAACAGCAACAGCAGTTAAGGGAAATGGGGAAAGAAAGCATTCATTGGACTATTATGTATCTCTGAATGGTCTCAGTTAAGCGAGTTCTGACATGAAGACTTTTCAACTTCAGATCACCTCTGCTGCTCAGTTAAGGTCCAGTGAGCACCCTAGATTCCTGCTGATGCAGATAGAGAGTTGACAACACATTGGGTCAGGTCCACAGTTGGTGCAGATCAGTGTAGTTCCATTGACCTCCGTGCCCATGGAACTATGTTAATCTACACCAGCTGGGGATCTGGCCCTCTGTAACTTGCAGAAGTCCCCTGACCCCAAAGCTGTCTGAAGTTCAGTGAGTTCAGCTTCCAGGGCTTCGTGAGGATAGTCCCTTGCGCTTTGTGTTTTGGAATCTAGTAAATTCCATCTCAAGGAGACACTTGATGAAAGGGGGTGAATTTCACCTCGTTTCAGAAACTTGCCACAATATTCTTTTCTTTTTTAAACACGCTAGTCATCCCAGACTCATTCAAAATGTTTCTGAGCCTTACTGCTTTTATAACAAAACTCGAAACCAAGCCAGATGTGTGTATCCTGGGGTTTCCAGGAGACCTTTGTACTCAGTCATATTTTCCAGTCTCTAGAAGGTCCAGGGGGGGCTCTTTAAAAGTTCAACACTTCCTGCTCCAGCTACTTGCCAGAGCCACAAAATCTTCCTACGATGTAGCGCACAAGAGTTGCAGATGTGAGGCTGCCCTGCTGTGTATTTGTAGTGCATTCTCTTCTTGATGCCTTCTCTGCAATGTAGTGAGCCTCTCACATGGTTTTGAGCACCAGGCCCTTCATTCCTATTCAGATCAATGGCAGATACATGCACAAATGAGTTAAGGATACACCCCAAGGAGAATGGGCCCTCCCTTGTAGATGTGGGTGAAAAAAGCATTTGGGAGCCTGTTATATTTTCCCTTAGCTATTCAAACAAATAAGCAATTCAGGATCTGAAAGAAACAGTGGGAGGAATTATTTGCACAATATCAGATATAAGCAGCGCATAACATAATTACCCACTGAGCCTGCCAAGTAATAACGCAGCTTCCTTGGCATGAAGCATAGACGTCTTTCCCAGTATGGAAGGGCCCGTTACTGTGAGGCACTGAATGCCGATTGATCTGAATGGGAATTATAGGTGTCCAGCACATCGAGAGGACATTTGGAATTTTGCAGGGCAAGGCTTTGAAAAGGCCCCTGAATAATATCGATGAGGCATCATTATTCATTCATCTCTCATTCAGTAATAACTCCAACATTTGGCAGGGTTTGATCCCCACTGCATGTCTTTCATTTGTGCATCCCTGAGACACTTGTTAGCTTCTGAGAACCCATGCAGCACCATCTGGTCCTTAAGAATTGTCTTGGAGACTTTGCAAAACTAGAATTTACAAAGTCGCTTCACATAGTTCTGGCAGCGTAAAGCGGCCTTGAGGGGAGTGTAAATGTAATTTGCACCCACGCTGAGGCTCCTTTACACAGCCAGAGTGGTATAAACAGTCCGAGTGTCAATGAGAATTGAGCCCAAAGTAAACAAGCAGTAAAAAGAGCTAAATAGGAATAGCATTTTCTGTTCAATAAACTCCCAATCAAACCATCACCACACCTTGGGGACAGGTTCACAAAGGTATTTAGGCACCGAAAGATGCAGATTGGCACCTAGTGGGAGTTACAAGAATGCCTAAGTGAGTTAGATGCTTAACTTCCATTGACTTTAGGTACCTAATCAGCTAAGAGCACTTTTGTAAAATCTAGTAGGGGCCCATCTGCATATTTAGGCATCTAAATCTGGCCGTTGGTGTCTGACCATCAGAGGTCAGATTCCAAGTGTACTCACAACAAGCTTGCTCACAAACGATCTAGAAGCCATGAATGATTTGCCCAAATGAAGTCATTTTGAATGATGAATTCAAGAAAATTTGCAGACAGTTCACAAACAGAGGCAAAATTGTCCAACTAAAATTTTCCCTAAATTTTTACTCTGCTCTACTCTAAATGCATTAAATCGTTGTTTAAGGTTACTGAAATCACAGTTGTTAACACAATACAAAGTGCCCAATCCCATTGAGGTAAGATCCTTGCTACCGATCTCAAAAGGGATCAAAAGCGAAATCTGTAAAAGGAAGGCGGGGGGAGGGGAGAGGAATGTGCTTGTTTGCAGATCCAATTGCTGCTATGATGCCAGTGTGATTCAAAGATTTCACAAAGGTGGAGAGGCATGAACCATCTTGAGAAGCGAGCATTTTCTTTCCTTTATAACAATCAAGAGCACTTTAGGCCCTCTATGGGTGCCTGTCATTTTCCTCACAACTGTGATTGCCTCAGATAAGTGTTTTGTGTGAGTTTACAGGCGCTGAAAGAATACCATGTGTTCACAGCAAATTTGCAAGGTGGCAGTAGACCGACTAGGGATGATCCCGAGGAGCATAGATTCTGCTTCGCTCCTCATCTTAAAACAATTTGCAGATTTTCTTAAGCAGCTAGGCAAGAGGCAAAACATAGGCCTAGCCATGTGCTTGTTCCCGCTACGTGATACGTCGGGAACATGAGTTGTGTACAGGTCTGTGACGTAAGCAGGGGAGAAGCAATTTGCAGTGGCAAGGGGTCTGAATCCCTGTAGGATCAGGGGAAGCTTCCAAAAGATTTCCTAAAACAATCACATATTCCAAACCTCAGATGTTACAGAGGGCATACACACAGACAGGTCACTTCTGAATGGAAGTCGAATTTCCCCAAAAAAGGAATAGACTAAACCAAGAAAAAGGCTAATCCGTGAACACTTCCTGTAATGTAGTCATTACTCACTTGATTAGCCCCCGTTAATTTTACTGGGATTAAGGGCTGCAAGATCAAGCCGTTAATGGCCGTCCTCGTTACTAGATCACTGATCATAATGGGGAGCCCAAGTTCTCCAGGTAAATGACCAAACAGCCAACCATGCACCCAGTGAAGCTTAAGGGGATCTTCGTTAGGCTGCTGCTGTGATTGCCTTTCTTGCCTTTAATCTGCAACACCCAATACCATTGCTTTTCAAGCTTCAGGCCTCTGTGCTGTAGTCCTTTAGGCTGGTCACTCTAACAATGTTTTGGGCACCCATCTAACCCTCCCAAGGGGCTGCCTTCCTGCCAGTGACGATAGAATGTTGCTACAGATTACGGACAGGCCTCTTATTACCATCTGAGTTTAGGTAGAAATTCTGTTAACCTAGCAGTGTTAGGGCTCATATCCTCTGTGGACCAGCCATGCGGGGCCCTGTTGACCCCAACTGAGCAAGCTTCACATTCTCTCTAGTAGAGGATAGTGGTACAAATATACACTATCCTGTATGTTATAGCACAATGGGGATACTCTCTGGGAATGCAACTTGTTTGGGGACAGTGTGAACTAGAGTCCCTGACATAATTAAGGCTGCTGTTTAGCCCTTCAAGCATACTATTTAGTAGTGGTATAATTGCTAATCTTGCTGACATTAATTCATCTCTGTTTCCACCTATAAAGATGCTACCTATAAATAAAGGTTGACAGCACACTTGAGCTGTCCAGCACGAGAGCTAAATTAAATTATAAGGGCAGTGCTGAGGTTTTTCCAATTCATCAAAGCTTCATTGTATTCTGCAGGTCAGTAAATGACACTTCATAGCTTTCTTTGCACTGAGGGAGTGAGGCAACGAGTTTAGTTGATTGGACGAATTAAACACCGCCATTTGTTCAGTTCTCCCATATGGATGTTGTATAAGAAAACTAGAGAATATCTTAAATACTTTAAATTAGAGATGGGATTAAATCAAAACCCCGTATCTGAACCCCTCTGACTCTCAAATGGTATATAAGCCTGGACCCCAAATCTGTGGCACTAGCCCATCTGTCGTTAAAAGAAGCAGCCCACCTTTGCTTTAAACCACCCTTTAGAACTGAACTGAACCTTTCTAAAGATTTGGAAATAAAGTCCAGGATTTGAAACCAGCAAGTGTTGAAATATGCCATGAAAACATTTATTCTCATGGTATTTCAAGCCAAGACGAGAAGCAGAAGAGATGGAAATCTCACAAGAAAGCCCTGCTCTTGTGAGGTTCCCAGCCAAGTTTCGCAATCTCAAGGGGTTCAAATACTTTGGATACCAAACCTGAACTCTAAAACATTTGAAAAGTGCCCATCAGACTTTCTTAACATGAATATTACTGGCTAGAGCTTGAAATCTTCAGAAGTTGGATGCACAGTCAAAGCCTACGTGACATCAAGTTACTGACCAATCACATCAGATGGACAAACTGTTGTTTCCGTCACTCATCCCCTCATGTCTTCTGGACTGCACGGTTTACACTGTTGCTTTTTCAGAAACGTATATTTTTATATGCTGTACAATGGGGGATTATTGTACAGCTATAAATAGTCTGGAGCAGATGGGACAGTAATTTCAGAGTAATCTTAAAATAATGTTATTTTAAAAACCTGAAATGTTATTCAAAAGATGGCATCATGTTCACGTGGTATAAAAATAGACAGGCAGTCAAGGTCATCTCTGACTCAGAATGCCCCTACTTGTGAAAGTCAAAAGCCAGAATGATTAAGAGTTTAACCCCAAAAGTTCCTCTTCAGCCATGTCGAGATACTAAGAATTGACTCCACGTAAACATTGGCTATTTTACTATTGGGACATGATTGCTCGTAGTCTAGTCTCTCAATGCACTACATCCCAAGAGTAAACTGGGATAAAACCACAAATCCGGAATGGCAGGAGGCCATTAGAAACTGATGGGGGTGTGGTATCTCTCCACCAGAGCTGCTACTCCCTGCTGGTCTGCATGTTGAGATATTGAGCTCAGAAGCTGAACTTAGATTCTCTGCACAGCAGTGTAACCAGAAGGTTACTAGTCTGCTTGGCCTGGTTTAAACACCTCCCATGGAGCGGGAGAGGCTGAGGGAACTGGGCTTGTTAAGTCTGCAGAAGAGAAGAGTGAGGGGGGATTTGATAGGAGCCTTCAACTACCTGAAGGAGCGTTCCAAAGAGGATGGAGCTCGGCTGTTTTCAGTGGTGGCAGATGACAGAACAAGGAGCAATGATCTCAAGTTGCAGTGGGGGAGGTCTAGATTGGATATTAGGAGACACTATTTCACTAGGAGGGTGGTGAAGCTCTAGAATGGGTTACCTGGGGAGGTGGTAGAATCTCCATCCTTAAAGGTTTTTAGGGCCCGGCTTGACAAGCCCTGGCTGGGATGATTTAATTGGTGTTGGTCCTGCTTTGAGCAGGGGGTTGGACTAGATGACCTCCTGAGGTCTCTTCCAACCCTAATCGTCTATGAGTCTATGATTCATGGAACACTCTTAGAAGAATCAATTTGAGGAACCTCCCTTTCAGTCATAGTCACCGTAGGCTAACATGGTGTATTTGCCATTCTGTCACCCTCTGCAAAGGCAATTTGTGATGACAGAACAAGATGCTCCGCACACATACCCCTTTTAGGTTCCATTCAGAGGAGGGGATCAAATTTCTCTTCTTTCCGAGGATCCTGGAAATATTCAAACCATAACACTAGCCACTTCTCCACTAACACTATCGCTGCTGTCACATTTGCCAGCAAGTATAAATGCACTCATTTGGTTTCGCTCACCCAACAGGGAATCTCTGTATGAAAACTGCCAAAAACTTGCTGAACACAGACGCTCGTCAAGTTGACGGACATTTGCATTGATGGTTTCCAAAGCTATTTCGGGAACTCTGAGGAAAATAAAATGACTGGCAGCCCGTATGTTTCTTGTTTAAAGTGAATTCGGCATTGAGGAATGATTGACAGCATTGAGCAGTGAAGGTCTCTATTATCCGTCACATAGGCATTTGCAGTGCAGCTTCCCTCAATGCCCTGCCAGTTACTATTGTTTGTGTTACCAGAGCACCCAGCTGAGATCAGGGCTCTGTTGTGGTAGGTGTTCTTTGAACACATAGTGAGAGAGAGCTGCTAGCCCAAACAGCTTACAATCTAAATAGATCAAGGGTAGGAGGGGAAGTAGAGGCAAGTAGGGCTTGCCCAAGGTCATCGACTGAGCTGGAAACAGAGCCCAGATTGCCTGACTCCCAGTCCAGTGCTCTGCATACCAGACTATGCTACCGCTCTGATTTCAGTGAACCCCACAGAAAGCGGAGAGAGGAGTACTGCCCATTCCGTCATTTTACTGAGTCAGACAACCGAGGCCTCGGTCCTGAGTGGAGCTGAGCATCTCCCATGGAGCCCTGAGCATCCTCAGCTCCCAAAGTCTCTGAGAAGAACTCAGCGTTGTCAGCCCCACACAGGAGGCTCTCAGCTATTTGCTGGCTTCCAATGTATATTGACACCATTGGCCAAACAGAAGCAAAAAGCCACAAAAGGAAGCAGAGTTTGATCAGCATTCCACCACCTGGAGTTTGGTCAGACTTTATCATCTATTGATTTTTCGGGTTTATATTCCCTCGAGCGAACACTTTTAGAATCCTATTGTCTGTAACTGTGGATTTTTTTCTATTATCCCTGTAAATGTCTGACACTTTTTCTGATTCACGCTAAGCCTTGGCCCCAGTGGTATCTAATGGGGGGGTGAGTCCCAATGGTTAATTAACCATTGTGTAAAAATTATCCATTGGGTAAGTGGGTTTCTTTTGGCACCTCCAGTCTTACTATGATAGTAAAACGTCCCTGCCTCGACCGTATCTATTTTGTGGAAGGGACGAGTTTATTGAATTGGATGTTCTGTGGGTCACATCCTGCGCCCAATGACGTCAGTAACGTAACTCCCATCGATTTACAGCAGGATTTATTTTAATTATAGGCATATCTATGATGCTCATCCCGCCACACCAGCTGAGCACCTTGTTAATGAGTGAATTCACATAATGCCTATGTGGGTAAGAAAATGATGTTCCCGTTTTATAAGTAGAGAAACTGAAGCACAGAGAAGGTAAATGACTTGCCAAAGGAAGCCTTTAGCAGCCATGGGGGCAGAATCCATATTACCTGGCATCCCGTTGCATGCCCGAATCACAAATTAATCCTTTTCTCCTAAAACTGTTTGAGTGAGATAGAGGATTTAACCCCAGGCATGACAGGTTACAGCCAATGGCACTTATTTCTCCTAGTTGGTTATTTCAATCCTTTCTGCAAAAATTCCAGCCATCATCTGTAAGAACTCAACAATAACCTATAAGTGCTTGCCAAGCAGCAGAGAGATGGGAGGGCATAACAGCTAGCAAGAAAAAGTCTGGTAATGATCCAGCCTTGTTTACTGAGCTGCTATTTATCTTTGTTTACCACATTAGTTACATTCTATTTCAAATCATCATTTCACTCAGTGCCCTTTTAATCTCACTGGCATTTTGGTTTTTCATTTGTTTTTCCACCAAGTCCAATAGCCCTAGAACAACTCCCATAAACCCACAGCCAGTTGTTTACAAGGCTCGCTTTCTTGCCAGATTAAAATGAGACACTCCACGAACTCAAGGGGGAAGGGTGGAAATATCTGTACAAATAATCCAGTGGTTTCATAGCTAGACACATAAGTGAACGGAATCGTCAATATCTATAACCTGCAACTCAATCAAAAACGTAATCAACTCGTTTTAAAGGGTATTCACAGGTAGATATTGTCGTATTCGTGACAGTATTATGAAAATCCTAGATTCTGGGAGAAAGTTTATAGTGCATTGAAAATAAAATTCTTCTACCCAGTTTGATTAATGGAATTGAATCACTGTAGCTCCCAAGAGGAGATTCAACATTTGTATTAAAAGTTCAAGTAAAAGGTCATGCCTTATATAGAGAGTCACTGCATATTATTCATGCTGGCGAAGAAGCGGAAAAAAGAGAACACACGAGCTATGGAGGAAATGAAAAGATAGAAGGAAGAGCTATATATTGCACTCTACTGAAGTATGAAATAATGTATCTTTTAAGGTCTGACACACAGAAAGGAGCTAGGGTAATGTGGATTATTATCTCTCTGTTATAGCAAACATAAATCCATGTTGAAAAATATCTTCTGCTTTAAATATCATGACACCTTGCAATCTCTTGCAGCATAGTGCAGAATGGCCACGTATTTATACTAAAAACAATACAAAAATATGAATTCATAGTACTCTGTGTTTCAGACTGAACAGCAAAATGTGTGCCTATTGATCCATGTTTATCCGGTAACACTTGGGCCTTTGTAAGACAGTTCTGTGAAGCAAGACAGAGCTCAGAAATCCAACCAGCATTTCTACAATTTTCCACATGAAAAACCCTGCCCACTGATACGTGAGATCTCAGCTAATGATCACAGCACCGTTATGTTTTGTGAGACTATAAATATCTTTGCTGAATGTTGCTGGCCGGTTATTTGTACTCTATATGTTATGACAGTCAGAATTATGGTTTTAACGCTTACCTAGTTATTGGTTGCAGAAATATGCTTGGTTTCCTTCCATTGATTGCAGCATTTTACATCCACACCGTACAAGATGGGCTGCCAAAATTTAAGATATTTCACTCTCATGGAATGGGCACCACATATTCTGAATATGGTGTTTCAATGCTATTGAATTTTCTATATGCTGTTTTTATAGACCCAGTATTTGATATGTGACATGTTTGAACGGTCATGCTGGTCATTTTCTTGAACAAAATTGGATGTTTATGAAATATTACCAGGTAAACAAATAAATTATTGGGAAAAAGAAGATATTTTGTGAAACGTCAACCACGGTTTTTTTAAAATTGTTTGGGTTTCCTATAAATGTGAGTTATCCCCCGTTACAGACTTTTCCCTATGTGCCGGACCGAGATTCCATGACTCACGTTGAGTCATACCTTACTCCACAAATGATCCCATTGATTTAAGTGGTGCTGCTCTGTGATAGGGTGTTCACCCCACACCAGAAAGGAAGGGGTTAAAAGCAGGCTAGGGAGGCTGTGCAGGGAGCAGCTAATTGGAGGGAGGCTGCATGGAACAGCCAATCAAGGCCCAGCAGGCTCACATAAAAGGACCTGTGGGGCTAGAATGAGTCAGTTGCTGCAGGGAGCCCCAGGAGGGAGGTTTGTGTCCTCGTGGGCTGCAGAAAGGTAGCGCATTGGACAGGGCAGATGCTGGGAGGGAGCGGGGGAACTCCTGGCTGGCTACTGGGACTTGCGGCCTGGTGGCCCTGAAAAGAGGGCAAAGAAGGTGCTGGGGTCTCGGGGAAGTGTCCCAGGGAATTGAAGCAGCACTGGTGGAGAAGTTAAGGAGAGGCAGCAAGAGGCTGCTAGCTACAGGGAACCTGGGCCTGGACCCAGAGTAGTGGGCAGGCCAGGGTCCCCGCTGCCACTGAGGAAGTGGGTGGACTATTTGGACTGTTCCTCTGGCATGGAATCAGAATCAGTCCCTTCATATTTATTGTTGTTGCTGTTTGTATTGCAGTAGTGCTTGAGAGCTCCAGTCCTAGACCTGGGCTCTGTTGTACCAGACACTGTACAAATACAGAACAAAAAATATGGCCCTGGCTTTAAAGAGCTGTCAATCCAAGCCCCTTGATCTTTTTCTTGAAGGTCACAAGTTGAGGCTCTTTTCTTAGGAGATGCCTAAAGCCCACTGAAGTCAGGGAGAATTGAGGGATCTGGATACCGTGCAGAAGTAGGGCTTTGTAACATGGAATTACTTCTGCTTAAGAATAAATGATGCTAAAGCACTTGAATATCTAATGTATCATATGAAGCCTGCCAACCTGACCTTGACTGCTGACCATAACTATAACCATAACTACTAACGTACAGACTTAGCTGTGCAATATTTAGATTTCCTGTCAAAGGGGAGGGTTTGGAGTTATTTTTATAAATGGTGGGAAAGCGATGCTGGAAGTGCATTTTTCTGCTTAGTCTCAGAGTATGTGGATTAGGCCATAACATCAGTTCAGGTAATATTGGAATATGCCCCTCCTTCTAGCACTGTGATGGTAGCCCTTGCTCTTGCTATCTATCTGTCTTGCAATACATTCCCATCTGTTATACACAAATCAGTGTTTTAGGGTAGGAAGATGGGTAAGTGGCTAGCACATGGGACTTGGATGCAGGCAATCTGGGTTTGCTTCCTAACTAAGGTTTCAGAGTAACAGCCGTGTTAGTCTGTATTCGCAAAAAGAAAAGGAGGACTTGTGGCACCTTAGAGACTAACCAATTTATTTGAGCATGAGCTTTCGTGAGCTACAGCTCACTTCATCGGATGCATATTGTGGAAACTGCAGAAGACATTAGATACACAGAGACCATGAAACAATACCTCCTCCCACCCCACTCTCCTGCTGGTAATAGCTTATCTAAAGTGATCATCAAGTTGGGTTTTCTCACCCCCCCACCCGCCTCTGAGAAAACCTGGATTTGTGCTGGAAATGGCCCACCTTGATTATCATACACATTGTAAAGAGAATGGTCACTTTGGATGGGCTATTACCAGCAGGAGAGTGAGTTTGGGGGGGGGGGGGGGCGGAGGGTGAGAGAACCTGGATTTGTGCTGGAAATGGCCCAACTTGATGATCACTTTAGATAAGCTATTACCAGCAGGAGAGTGGGGTGGGAGGAGGTATTGTTTCATGGTCTCTGTGCATATAATGTCTTCTGCAGTTTCCACAGTATGCATCCGATGAAGTGAGCTGTAGCTCACGAAAGCTCAAGCTCAAATAAATTGGTTAGTCTCTAAGGTGCCACAAGTACTCCTTTTCTTCTTCCTAACTAAGCAACCGTTGTGTTGAGTGACTTTAGACAAGTCAATTAATCTACAGGGTTTAGGGTGACCAGATGTCCTGATTTTATAGGGACAGTCTCGATATTTGGGGCTTTTTCTTATGTAGGTGCCAATTACCCCCCAACCCCTTCCCGATTTTTCACACTTGCTATCTGGTCACCCTAACCCTGTACTAAATTCCCCACCTGTGAAGTTGAGAGGGAGGATGGTTTAGTGGTTTGGGCACTAGCTTAGGCATTGAGAGCCCTGTGTGCATTCCCTGCTCTGCCACAGACTTCTTGTGTGACCTTGGGCAAGTCACTTAGCTTCTCTGGGCCTCAGTCTCCCATTTGTGCAGCGGGGATAATAGCACTGCCCTGCCTTCCGGGGATGTTGTGAGGCTAAAATTCCATGAGGGATTGTGAGGGACTGGCATACTAGAGTGGCAAGGGCCTAGATGAGACCCATTGATGCTTTTTTGTTAATTTAATTACGTTTACACATTAGGTACTAATCCCTCCAGGGCCTATGCCCTTTGTTAACTTATTGTCCTAATTTCTGCCTCTTCACTAAAAGCCTGGCACTAGCCTCGTGGCAGCTCCCATCCACTCAGTTTCCTTTTTTGTAAAGGGAAACATTTAGGGCCAGATTGGAACCCTTGCTGTATCACGAGGCTGCTACTCCCACCCACTGCTGCGGGGCGTGGGAGAGCCTGGGGCTTGATTCTACCTCCCCAACATGTGGGCCAGCACAGTTGAGCCAGGGAAGTAATTGGTACCTGTTCTATGGCAGGGGCAAAGTATTTCCCCCTCCTGGGGGCAAGAGGGGAACCGAGAGCCACATTGTAACTGCAGAGAGTCAGGAAATGATTTCTTATCTTCCATGAAAATAAATTTCAAAGACGACAAAAGTTTTCCTTCCAGATTTTCATTTCTCTGAGGAAAATGTGAAAAAATTGCAACGGAACCCACCGACTGTTTGCCAAAATGTCACCTTTGGCCAAACGCTGTTCTTTGTTGATTAAAAAGTTGAAACAAAAACATTTCAGTCAGCCCCAACTGTGACTCCGGGTTCCTGAATCAGCCCAGCTGTGCACTGCCCTTGCTTTGAGCTGGTGGCACTGAGCCCTTAGAGAGCCAAATTCTGATCTCACATCAGGGCCAGTCTGCAGTTACTTCACCAAAGTCAGTCAATTACTCCAGATACATACGTGAGTTCAGAATCTAGCTAAATCTTTCTGAATCATTAACTCGTTCTCCCTCACGCTTGCTGACGTTTTTTTCCCCCTCTGCTGTACTGTCTCCATTTCTACAATAGCCTCTTTGATAGAAGACGAGCCAAGTTGTGCTCAGCATTCCAAAAAAGCAGAATCAATCTTCAGTCCAGAGCTTTCCTCTGATTTACATTTGATCCATCGACAAATCCCAGAGTTTTATTTGAGTTTCTTACCATAAACATGGTACTACAGAGACGAAAATAATTTAAAAATCCAAAATATTATGTGTTTGGTACACTTCATCCAAGTATCTCAAACTGCTTTTAGAAGCATTGTGAATTAAATAAGTAAATTCCACAAGCTATTTCCCGTGGAAGAACCCCCAAGCTCTTTTATACACTTAAACTGATACACAAACTACGCACGAGGACAAATTTGTCCTCGACTGAAATGTAGCCACCTCTCGGGTAAAAGAAGACAGCTATTCCACAGCTTATATTAACATTCTACTTCCGCTTTGATTGGGAAGTGTAAATTGCCCCATTCAGTTGAAACTCCAGGGGAAATGTAGATGGCAGAATCTAATTACCTGAGTCAGAATTGTCCAAGATACCCAGTTTAACAGGATAATAATTCCAAAATGAAAGATATGTGATATTTAATGAACACCTGGGGTATGCCAATACTCTGCGCCACTCAGTCTCCCAAAGATATGACCGTGATTTTTGCTAACATGCTAGAGAACTGGTGCTTCTATTTTACACAGTTCAGACACCACAGAGAGTTTTAATAGAGGATTAATCATGGTCCCTTGCAGAATCCTTATGGTCAACAGACATGACAGCCAGCTGGCTCCCCAAAGAGAAAGAGACATATTGATTAAAGAGGAGAAGAAAACCAGAAACACGCCATCTTAATGCTGCAGCTTCTGTACAGTCAGTCATCTGAGTGCAGTGTAAGGTCGAGACATTCCTGGACTTCCTTGGGGCTCAAATGCTTTTATGATGATAAAAGTGACTGTGTTTGCAACCACGTGAGCACATAGGTGCTGGATCTGCTGCACCCCCTGGCTTGAAGCACTAATAACAACCCCAATACGTGGTTTCTGCCTTCAGCACCCCCACTATTAAAATTGTTCCAGCGTCACTGATTGAGCAGCAAGTGTTAATGAAACATCCGGTTGTTTTTAACAGCCACATATTTTATTCGGCTAATGCTGCAGCACACTTCCCAGTGTGATTCTTTCGCTGTTCGTTAGAGCGGTAAGTAACCCAAATGTATATCCGTTAATCCATTAGGTCACGTAATGCATTTCCCAGCCACCACTCTCTGTCTGTACACTGTGGACTGTTGAACTGATTGAACTAGTCCCGAGAAGTGTGGTTCTTTACATTTATGTTGTACAGCTGCCCCACTGTCTGCAAAGCCTTCCCAGAATTTGGCTTTCAGCATGCAATCGATAGCATCCTTTGTGTAAAAGCAAATGCATTTTCGCAGGCTGTTCATACAGCTGCACAACAATCTATGGGGCTGGGACTTCTTATTTCTAGAATGCTTTCGACTGTGGTGCACCTACTCTGATATCCTGTCTCGGACAGCAGACAAGCACCAGCTGCTTCAGAGGAAGTTGGAAGAAACCCTAAAGTGGCAGATGTGGGATTGTTTCCCCTGTAAAATGCCATGCCTAAAAGATAGAGGTTCGTATGACCCTGAAGCATAGGCGCCAACTTCCTCTCTATCTGGGGTGGGGGGGGGGGTGCTTGACGCCCCCTCTGCCACAGGCACCGCCCCCACTCCGCCCCTTCCCCCAAGTCCCCACCCCTCCCCGCCTTTTCCCGCTCTCGCTCCGTCCCCAGCCCTGCCCCCGCTCCACCCCTTCCTCCAAAGCCTGTACAAAAAAATTGGAAAGCTTTTTTTGCCAAAAAATGCAGAATGGGTGAAACTGAAACATTTCCTGACTTTGGGTCAGATTTGCCAAATAGTTTCAGCAAAACCAAAACAATTCCAAAGAATCAAAATGTTTGGTTTCAGCATTTTTTAAATGAAATGTTCTGATTCAAAAGGGCTTTTTGTTCTGAAATTTACTTCAATTTCATTTTCAAAAAATGTCAGAGTTTAAAAAAAAAAGTCAGAAATGAAAATGTTTCATTTGCCCCAAAACTAAATGTTTTCGACACTTTTAGTTATCAAAAAATTTTGGTTTTCCGTCAACCCACAACAATGTTCAGCTTGTCCGGTGAACTGAAAATCAAATATTTGCACAGCCCTAACGTTGCTTACACTTCACATCACCCCTGTGAAGTAGGATTACCCCCAGTTGGGAGATGAATAAATTGAAACTCAGAAGATTCTGATCCCTTTGTTCCATGATTTTTAATGGAGTTACTCCTGATTTACATTGATCTGAGCTCAGAATACGGCCAAACTACCACCGTTACTCACATAGAATAGTAATATAAGCTCCAAATTCAGCAAAGCTTAAAAGCATGTACGCACATGCATGACTTCAAGCACATGCACTTCTAGCTTTGCTGAATCAGGGCCAGATACTCCAGACAGTCCCACAGAAATCAGCGAAGCTACTCACAGGCTATGTCTACACTACCGCTGAATCAATGCTCTGGTGTTTGATGTTCCGGGGGGTCAATTCAGCGGGTCTAGTGAAGACCCAATAACTCGACCGCCAGTCGGCCCCAGTTCTCTACCTGGAATAAGAAGAGCAAGGTAAGTCGAAGGGAGAGTGTCTCCTGTTGACCCAGCGCGGTATAGAGGCTGTAGTAAGTCAACCTATGCTTTGTTGAATACAGCTACCTTATTCATGTAGCTGGAGTGGCGTAACTTAGGTTGACTTACTGCGGTAGTGTAGACATAGCCTATAGCATAGGGGACTATGCAGTGAGTAAATGTATGAGAATCTGGCCCATGAGTTCAGAACTTACCCAAAATCATTCAAGGCCACTGAGATTGGAGACTGAATCACCCCCTCAGTTTACAGCTATTCCTTCTAAGGACAAAATACCCATCTGAGTGAAGTTAATGCCAAAAATCCCTCTGATGACCAAGAAGCCAGGGTCAGGATTTAAAAAAAAAACAACAAGGAGTCCTTGCGGTACCTTAGAGACTAACAAATTTATTTGGGCATAAGCTTTCATGGGCTAAAACCCACTTCATCAGATGCGGAAATTCCACTTCATCAGGAGTGGAAAATACAGTCGGCAGGTATAAATACACAGCACATGAAAAGATGGGAGCTGCCTTACCAAGTGCGGGGGGTGGGGGGGGTCAGTGCTAATGAGGCCAATTCAATTAAGGTGGTTATGGCCCATTCCCAACAGTTGACAAGATGGTGGGAAGCTTGCACTCCCTTTTTCTGTGTCATTCCTGCTCTGTCCCCATGCCCCAGTGCTACGAGTCCATCAGTTTTCACCAGCGTAAAATTCACCTTGAAAGTTCATTAATTATTGTTGTTTGTTTATGTTGCAGTAGTATTTTAAAAGCCCCCAGTTGAGATCATGGCCCCATTGTGCTAGGTGCTGGACATACAGTGAGTAAGGGCTGGTCTACGCTACGGAGGGGATCTAAGTGAATAACATAGCTGAAGTAGACGTACTTAGATCTACTTACCGCGGTGTCTTCACTGCGGTGTGTAGATGGGAGACGCTCTCCCGTCGATTCCCCTTGCGCTTCTCGTTGAGATGGAGTACCAGAGAGGACGCTAGAGAGATCGGTGGTTGATTTATCGTGTCTATACTAGACACGATAAATTGACACCCCCCCCCCCCCCGCTGGATCAATCGCTGCCCGTCGATCCAGCCGGTAGTGTAGACAAGCCCTAAGAGACATTAGAAATGTGGGGGGGAGATCCTCAGCTGGTGTGAATTGGCATGTTGAAGTCGATGGAGCTACACTGATTCGCCCTAGCTGAGGATCAGGCCCATACACTGTGAAGAAGCAGCAGCCTGAAAAAACAGTTCTCGCTCAGCACTCCCACACCAGAGCACATAGTTTTGACATTCCAACTTGGTCCTTAAGTTGAAATGTTCTGTTAAAGTTTCTAGACAGCAAAGTGCCTGGCACGTTTCCTGCTTCCTGGAAGCTTTCCTGGTGTTTTGCTTTTGCTTTTCCCTCCTGACATGTTTTTGGCAGAACGCGTGCACAAAAACGAAGAGCTGACCCCCTTTCTCCATAACCCAATTAAAAAAATACATGTTGAAGCAGCATGCCTTCCCCTCATCAGCTGTCAATCGCACAAGTAATCCCATTAACTCCACTCAGGCTACTCACGTGAGGAAAGGTTGCTACCTCCTCCTTCTCCTTTGGCAGCTTCGTGCTAAAACAGCATCAGGCACCTAAGCTCTAAAGAGGGTTCCCAGCCTCAGAACTGCAAACAGAGCTGGGCAACTCCTTGCAGCCCACACTGAGATGCCTCTCTCTGTGAGAGGGGAGAAGAGTGGGGCTCCACACACACTGCTCCGACTGGCATCTTCCATCGGCTAGTGTGACGGCTTTTGTGAATCACAGTCTAAGGGGCCTCTCTCTCCCCATTCATTGTACAGGAGTTTACACACCTCACACAGGCTTTGAGAATCAGAGTGATTTTTCCAGGCGCCTAAAAGATAGGCAGTGTGATGCTGAGCATCCGAACACTTAACTTCTTTTGAGCCTACAGCCCCTAAGTGACTTGCCCAAGGTCACACAGAAAGTCTGTGGCAGAGCCAGGAATTAAAGCCAGGTTTTCTGAGTCCCAGTGTAGTGCTTTAGCCACAAGACCATCCATCCTCCCAACTGACTTTACTAGGATTACACTGGGTGTACACAGGGCACAATTTAGCCCAGTGTTTGTAGGCATTAGAGCAGGCAAATGGGATTCACGTAATTTACATTCTATCCCCAGTTTGGACTCAGACTATGATGGAGACAAAGAGAACATATTTATAGTAATCTATGGACCTGATCCTGCAGTTTTTCCTTTCCTAAGACTCCTAATGAAGTCCTTGTGAGTTTAGTGTTCAGAACAGGGTAGCTTTATCTTATGTTCAGGTTTCAGTTTTGATCTCACGCATGGGCATGTGGTCCATTTGTGAGAAATATTTTCTTTTCAGTGAAGATGCTCAGATATCTTTAGACAGTGGTCAGCTATGAAAATCAAAACCTGACTGACGCACTAGCCAACTTTTGTCTGTTTCCTTGTTATGACAGGCAGAATGAAACTGGCTCAATATCAAGTTTATGTATAAGCACAGCGTCTTGTCCCGTTTCTCAAAGTGGTTTTGCAGTTGAGATAGACCAAAGTGCCTGTAAAATTTAGGATGCAGTGAAGAGAAAGTACTGGATGAGCTGGAGATTTATTTAGAGACATAAGACTTGTATGAGGCTCTTTTTGAAATGGAAAAACAGGATCTTTCCTGAACTTGTTTATCCAAGGTAAGAGAGGAGTTCAGAATGCACACACAACCTATCTGATTTTGCAAATCTCAAACTTCGCTCTAGAGTCTTATACTTATATTCCAAGGGGAGAAGAAGCAGTTATAGGTCTTGCTTTAAATACGTCTTCTGTGCATTGCTACCTTCAGTGGACTTTTGCCAGAACACTGCACCTTCAGAAGTGCCTCGCGTCATGCTTGTGATCGGTTGGGTGCAAATTCAGAGAGAAATATGCCGACTGAGCCATCGACACAACTTCTAGAGAAACATCTAAGTGACCTTTGGAGGTCATTCACCCAAATAAAGGCCCAACCTCTGCTTAGCTGATGGGATCGATGCCCAAGGGGGGACAACTGCAAATATATGACTGCCCTTGAAAGAAGTAGCACTAGCAGGTTTTTATGCCTCTAGCAAATAGCGTGCAATGCCAATGAACTTTGAACGACAGATCTTATTTTCATTTGAATCTTCCTGGAAATAATGATACAGAGAAGCAAAATGCAAATGGAGATATCAGCAAAATAATTTCTAAATAGAATGGATCTTTAATCACACTGGGCCACATCCTTAGCTCGTGCAAATCAGCATAAGCATAGACTCATGAACTTTAAGGCCAGAAGGAACCATCATGATCATGATCAAGGAGTAATGGTCTCAAGTTGCAGTGGGGGAGGTTTAGGTTGGATATGAGGAAAAACTTTTTCACTCGGAGGGCGGTGAAGCACTGCAGTGGGTTACCTAGTGAGGTGGTGGAATCGCCTTCCTTAGAGGTTTTTAAGGTCAGGCTTGACAAAGCCCTGGCTGGGATGATTTAGTTGGGGATTGGTCCTGCTTTGAGCAGGGGGTTGGACTAGATGACCTCCTGAGGTCTCTTCCAACCCTAATCTTCTATGATTCTATGATCATCTAGTCTGACCTCCTGCACATCACAGGCCACAGAACCTCACCCACCGACCCAGCCTCTTCTGCAGTAGGCCCATAACCTCTGCCTGAGTTACTCGAGTCCTCAAATTTTGATTGAAAGACTTCAAGTTACAGAGAATCCACCATTTACTCTAGTTCAACTCCATTTATTTCAGTGGAGGCCTGCCCTTTTACACGAGTTAAGGAGGATCTGTCCTAATGTTTTGACAGTGAAGATGATGGTTTATTTGTTTTTAAATCTAACACACTCAATTTCCTTTTACATCATGTGGTTTTGTGTTTACATAAAACTCAACAGCTGGGACAGTTTTCTTCACCAATTATTTTTTTCCCATTATAGTTGATATACGGCAGCAGTACACAAGTGAATGCCAGCACTGAAGAATAGTTACATTTTATTAGCATTATCTGCCCTCCAAAGTGATGCTCTTATATCCCCTTACTGGAGTCACAGCAAACGCATTTGTGATTAAATGTTGGATTAAGTGACAGTATCAATGTTTATTGGCCCTGTGCCTCTTCAGCCAAATCTTCCACATGCTGCCAGCTCTCATGATTTGTCTTTGAGAGAGCCTGAGTTTCCCTAGAGAATCGTAACATTTGAAATGGATGGTACTATATCTGGAGTGGGGGGGAGGGGGCAAGAAACATATCTCCAGCAATTCTTATTTTAAACAGGAATTTTTATTTTTTTCCTGAACACATGTAAAGGGTAAGACTGTCAAAATACATTCTTTACTGGCAGGATTACCGATCCCAGGCATCGAAACATCATTAGCCAGACCTCAAAAACTTGCTAGAGGATGTTGTGAAGGCCAAGGCCATAACAGGGTTCAAAAAAGAGCTAACTAAATTCATGGAGGATAGGTCCATCAATGGCTATTAGCCAGACTGGGCAGGGATGGTATCCCTAGCCTCTGTTTGCCAGAAGCTGGGAATGGGCCACAGGAGATGGATCACTTGATGATTCCCTGTTCTGTTCATTCTCTCTGGGGCACCTGGCACTGTCGGAAGACAGGATACTGGGCTAGATGGACCTTTGGTCTGACCCCGTAGGGCCACTCTTATGTTTCTTATGTAAAAATCATGAGATTATTTTTTTCAAAATAATAAACTTTGGATATCTCCAGGTTTTTGAGCCATTTGGTAGCCTGTAGAGAAGAAGGATGGTCCAGTCATTTGGGAAGTTTGGAGATCTGGGTTCAAGTCTCTAGTCTGCCACAGACTTTCTATGTGGCCTCGGGCATGTCACTTAGCCTCTCTGTGCCTTAGTTCCCCATCTATAAAGTGGGACGATAGTATTTCTCTACCTCATGGGTTTTGGAGGATAAATATAGTAAAGATTGCAAGTGGCTCTGTTACTACAGTGATGGAGGTCTGATAAATACCTTAGATATAAATGGTTCAAGATTTGCTCTACAAGCATGAGAGCTTAAAACTTATTTTCCGCTTTTAAAATGAAAGCGGAGATTCTCACAAAATAGCATGACACCAGCAACTGGGGCTTTAATGCAAATATCAAACATGGTGAGACGTGTGATAAACATCACGACAGATTTCAACACTGCTTTATGGCCTCCCCAGGAGAGGTTAGAATGAAGGGATTTAAACAAGCATGTTTGCAAATGACAATGGATTTGATATTGACTTTGGCCCCTTTTCCCAGTAATCGTCATTTGTCGCCATCTCAGAGCACAATCACACCGTCTCCACAGAAGGAGGATTTCCTAAGACCGCTTTTATTAACGATTCGCTCAGGGACTGTTATATGATGGAGTGTGATCGGCTAACTCGTGGGCGGGTTGCAGTTGTGTTCCAGACTTTGTGTGTTTCTGTTATTGTGCCTTTGCACAACACGGACTGAAGAGCTGTTAATTGGAAACTGCAAGAAAAACAACTAATTTGTGTTCTTGCCAAGAGCAGGAAATGCAGCGAGGGAACAAAACAAAACCTCTGCTTACTAAGCCTCACTTGCCACCATTTATGTTCAGGAAAATCATTCGCTGGACAGTTGCACTAAATGAAACTGCTTCCTTTTTGGAGATCCGTCTGACCTGTTGGTTTCCATTTTGTCATCTCCACATCATGAATTTTTCTGATCAATGTATCTCACGTCCCGCTAGGCTCTGCAGGAAAATTCAGTGAACAGCCAGACTGATATGAAATTTATTACAAGGGTAACTGAGAAACTGTTCTAGCCAACACAGATTTTATAAATTATGCCAAGGCAGAGTCGCTCAGGGCTGCGAATTTAATAGTTATTTTTGAATGTATTGTCTGTATGGCAAGACTATGAAAAGCCAAAAACGTGCCAATGGAAAGCAAAAGGAACACACGATTATTTGCGAACATTACGTCCAGAGCCATAAATTGCCTTTGCCAAAAGAAAAGTAGGTCTCATGTGTTTATCAGGCTATTTTTAGAGGGTTTTATGCTTTCCACTATTCTGCTACAATCTACAGAGTATTGGGGAGTTCAGTTGTCTAATCCTTAATGCATGACAGACGCCAGAAGAGGTAGTTAAATTAAATTATACGGCTTGCTTTGATTGTTGTTTCATTTATCGCATGCCTGCACTGCCGACTGGCTTGACTGGGGAATGCTTGGCTACAAAGCTCATCCCAAGCTGTGTTTACATATGGATCTGGGAGTATTCATGGGTTCCAGGGGACTCGTAACAACCACATTCCCTGTCCTGATGCTTATTTCTGATGCTGCAAAGGGATCATGGAAGGGGACGCAGGCATGTCATCAGGGACACAATTTGTTATGCCTGAAACTGTGTATAAAAATACAACCCAGGGTTACCTAGCTAGATGTAAGGGTCAAATTGGACAAACAATAGGCAGTGGTACGCCTTCAGTTTTCCCCTTAACACTGCCTGTGATGCATACTTATGTCTCCTTTCCCAGCCAGGCCTCTCTCCTTGCCATTTTGTTGTCTCCTCCACCGTGCCTGGTGAAAGGGCAGGTGGCAGGAGAGGCAGAGGAAGTGCACTAAAGCATGGAGAAGGAAGGAAAAGGAAACAGAATGAGGGCGGGGGGGGGGGGGGGGGCGGGGAGAAAGAGAGACACAGACCAGCCCAATTCAAGCCCTGGTCAGAGGTGATCCAAACAAAAGTTGAGAAAGAAGAAGAAACTGAGTCTGAGTCTGCTCACACCAGCTTCATACCACTGTGTAGTTCTCATCTAGACTCAGGACTGGCATAGGCAAATTTACTTTACTGCCAGAATCAAAATCTGTATCCACACACTTTACTGCCAGAATCAAAATCTGCTCCCAGTTAAAGGCAGCTGACTGGCTGAAGCTCTAAAATTGATGGGGGTCTATTTTCCAGTTGCCAGTACCAAGAACCAATAGAGATAATCGCGACAGTGTCCACTCATTGAGGGGGCACTGCACCCTCTCTAAATGCAAACGATGCCGGTCTGCTCTATTGTGTTTATGAGACACACCCGGACAATTAAAGGGTATTAGAAACTTTTACCAAGAACCGATCGCATTACCCAATTATAATCTCAGTGCTAACGAATGCCCAGAGGCTGCCTGTGGGACATTTGCTTAGTTCACCACTAGAGGGTTGCTTCTTCTGTTCTTGTTGCTCTGAATGGACTTTAAACTGACTTTAAACTGAACTTTAAACTATACCAATTTACACCAGTCCTTGCACTATAATGCAGATGTTACTGAATGGTGATACTGTTTCAGTGTCACTCCCGGTGAGTTTGCTCTCCACACGCACAACTAGCCAACGCAGCTGAGCAAATCTGCAGCCAAGATGTGTGTGGCCTCCCGCATTGCTGTCTTTGTTCAACTCCCATCACTTTTTCCTTCACCTACAAAACACACGGGCACTCTAATAACTCACAAGATTCTCCCCGCATTGCCTCACTCTTATCCACGGGGGAAGCATCTTTGTTTCTACCTGGATAAAGCCGGGGAGTCAGGTTGCTAAGATAACGGCGTTTCCTTTCATTAGACATGACAATAGGAAGCCCATTCAAGCAAGCAGCATGTGCAGCAGTGGGTATTTTGTATTTAGAGCAAGAAGAATATAAAAGCCATCACCTTGCCATGATGATGCCATGACTGTCCAGCTGAGCAAGAAGATAGCCAGAAAAACAGTGCATCTCCGCTCAGAATGTCTACTATTCATAAAAAGAACGGGAGGACTTGTGGCACCTTAGAGAAGAACAAATTTATTTGAGCATAAGCTTTCGTGAGCTACATCTCACTTCATCAGTACAGACTAACACGGCTGCTACTCTGAAACCTACTATTCATAGATTCCCAGGCCAGAAGGGACCACTGTGATCATCCAGTCTGACCTCCTGTGTAACACAGGCCCTGACACTTCCCCAAAATACTCCCTGGAGCCTATTTTCTAGAAAATATCCAATCTTGATTTTAAAATGGCCAGTGATGGAGAATCTGCCAAAAGCCTTGGTAAATTGTTCCAGTGGTTAGTTCCTCTCACTGTTAAAAAAAAATGACAGCTTCTTCCAAAGTTGAATTGGTCTAGCTTCAGCTTCCAGCCCTTGGATCATGTTAAATGTTTGTCTGCTAGACTGATGAGCCCATTAATCAAATATTTGTTCCCCACGTAGGCATCTTGTTTCATGACACCTGCAAGAATATCCAGCCAAATTCTCTTTTGTTCCACCACTTCAGCCCCCTGTGGGTCAGTAAATTCAATGGAGTTATAGTTGCTCTGTACTGATAAGACAAGATGGTCCAGTGAGCAGAGCACTAGACTGGGAGTCAGGAGATCTGGGGTTTATTCCTGACTCTGACACTGGCCAGCTGTAAGACCTTGAGCAAATTGTTTCATCTCTCTGTTTAACCTCCCACCCTGCATCCATCTTGTCTTTTTAGACTGTAAGGTGCTCAGGGCAGGGGCTGTCTCAAAGTATGTGTTTGTACAGCACCAGGCACAATAGGGTTCTGATCTCAGTGGAAGGCCTGTAGGTGTTTGCATAATACAAATAATAATCACTGATGTAATTGAGAAATGTGTTAAACTATTAAGAAGGCTCTTTCCTACACAGAGAAAACTGCTCAGTACAAATCCCAGTTTCCTTTCATGGGTTAAGAAAAAGGTTGCATTTTCCTACCTTCTGACACATCAAAGGGTGAATCTCAAAATGTAGCTGTGTCAGAGAAGGCTGAGGAAATGTCCGTGTGGGTCAAGCAGATACCAGTGATAAGGAGCAAGACGAGAGGAGGTTCTGGAGACTGTCAAGGGACTTCTCAAGTAGAACTGGAATAGCATCAAAGAATGCCAGCAAAGCAGCCAAGAGGACCAAGGGAACATAGGATACATAGTCACAGTTATAGAGATTCAGGCCAGAAAGAACCACCAGGTTATCTGGTCTGACCTCCTGTCTCTCACGGGCCACCAACACCACTCAGCACCTGCACACTAAACCCAACAACCAAAATTAGAACAACGTCTATGACCAAGCTAAATGTTTATATAAAGATTTCTGACCCCAACAAGACCCTAACGAGGGGCTCTATATCCTTTATAACAACCATTCCACCTCTGGCTCACTAAATATTCTGGGGCAGATCCTCAGCTGATGCAAACTGTGCAAAAAGCTATGACAGCCTGCACCAGCCAGGAATCCGTCTATGCAGCAAGAGATCCAGAATCCTTGTGAATTGGTCCAGCTCATTTCTGCCAAGGAAACCCTGCCACGCTAGCTTTTAAGGGCTGATCCAAAACCCATCGCCATCACGAGGACAGACCCTCAGCTGCCGGCATGAAGTCAGAGGCACGGAGAGCTGATTTACACTGGCTGAGGCTTTGCCCCAGTGACTGCAGTGGACTTTAGACCAGACCCTAACAAAGCTTCATTGACGTTTTAGAAATGTGTTAATTTCATCAGTGCTGTTAATGCACGTAGAATTGTATTATTTTAATTTATGTGAAGGTAAATTTAAATTGTGGCTACATCGTTACTTAAAGAAAAGGCGTACTTGTGGCACCTTAGAGACTAACAAATTTATTTGAGCATAAGCTTTCATGAGCTACAGCTCACTTCATCAGCTGCTACTCTGAAACCTATCTTTATTTAAGGCAGCCACCCATGCTTTCTAAATCAGCTGTTATATTTCAAACAATGAACGATGGTTTTATTTTCCTTTCAAGCTTTGAAAATTAACAGCTAATTATTCTTAACCTGCGGGAATAACACTTAAACAAAAAATAAATAAATAAAAGCTAATAATGTCCTAAACTGAATTTAGATGAGTGACCATCTCCGTAAACGGCAAGGCTAGAATTAACGAAACACAAAGGCATTCATTCAAGCTGCAGGATAAATTAACATAAGAAAATCAAAATCCATTTCACAGCCGAGCCAGATACAAAGTAATCAGCCTCATTCCCTTGCCTCTCTATTAGTCTGGCTTGTAAGCAGCTGTGTAATATATCTCAGTTGCTCCAGAGCAAATTAGTATACCCAGAATAATACGCTTGTGGAATTTCCATTGTCCATGGAACCTCTGGCTTAAGACTTCACTGAAGACCCACGGAAGAATTATTTTCCTTTTTCATGACAAGATCCAATGGCTGGAAGGAAATGTCATTCAAGTTCAAACTAAAAATAAGATGCATATTTTTAACTGAGAGGGTAATTTGCCATCAGAACAGATTACTGAGGGACATAGTACATTCTCCATCAGCGGGAGCCTTTGATTAAGACTGGACCTCTTTCTAAGCGATATGCCCCCATTCATTGTTGGACTTGATGCGGGGATTGCTAGGTGAATTTATAGGGGCCGTGTTGGCGCAGAGCGTAAATTTTTGAAAAACGGCTAAGCTATTTTAGAGTGGAGCTGTGCTAAGCACGGATTTTTCAGTTCACAGGCAATACTTGGCGGGGGGGTGGAAGGTCAACCTGAAACCAAAATGTTGACATTGTTTGCATTTTGGAAAAAAAAAGAAAAAAAATGTCATTCAATCCAAAATGTTCCTTTGACAGAGTATTTTAGTGTTTTAACATATTTTTTTTTTAAATAAATATTAAGGAAATCTTTACATGGAAAAGTCATTTTGAACTGAAAAATTGAAATGTTTTTACTTTTTTGGAATTTTTCCCCTCAACACAAACAATTCACAAATTTATCTCAGTTTTGCTGAAACATTTCAATGTTTCTGAATCTGCATTCTTTTCCAAAAAGGGGGTTTTCCTGAAAATTTTTGCCTTAGCTCTACTTAGGATCCTAAGTTCCATTGAAAATCATTGAAGGTGCGTCGAAAGTCAATGAAACTTAG
The DNA here is from genome assembly GCF_015237465.2 of Chelonia mydas. Lineage (NCBI taxonomy): Eukaryota > Metazoa > Chordata > Testudines > Cheloniidae > Chelonia > Chelonia mydas. The sequence continues at coordinate 7,967,735 of NC_057859.1, read as the reverse complement.
AAGTCACTAAGGTGCATTTGAAAAATTTACCCCTATATCATCATAAAGATCCCTTCTAGCTTTAAAAAAATCTATGAATCTCTTTTGCTCTTTCTAACTACGCAAAGGCATAAATCTGTTTCCTGGTAGATATCCAATTCTTAGGGTCTCTCTCCAGATGAGACAGGTGCCTTTAATTCTTTTAATCAGCCCTGACGAGCATACAATCGTGCTATGAACAAAATTATGGCAATAAGACATTTGTCTGGTAATAGCACCAAAATCCACAGTATGTGTATAACTTTAGAAACATCTTCATAAAACATATGCTGCCCAAATACAGTGCCTTCTGGGGAAGTGATCCTTCTGCTTTGAAACTGACATTGCTGTCTTCATGGTCCCCATGAATGCTTCCCAGGAAAACATCCTTGCTGCACACCATTTGACACCTTAATTCTGATGTTAAAGCGGCAAACAAGACACTTGTCTTTTTCTTGGCTTCAGAGAGGTCTGTCTCAACCTTGGGATGCCAGGCTCTGTGAAACAAGCTGCTTCTGCATCCTTCCGTAGCAAGTGGCTGTCACTGGGAGACCTTTCCTGCAACAAAAAAACAGCATGTGAAGAATCTCCAGATCAGAGAAGACAGAGATGTATAACTGTGACATCTGTAGTTTTCTTTATTTCTAAATCAAACTCGTAGACCGGGCTTGGTGCCAAAAGACTATTCTCAAAATAGGAGTTTCCACTCCCTTAACGTCAGGCAGCAAACTGCACTTCCAAACTGGGAGACGTGCTAATATTATCTTTTCAGATGTTCTTGAGCTCTCTCCTGAGTTGTTTTGGTTTTTAGACAAACTATTTTTAGTGCTAGCAAGAGGTTAGAGAGCCCAGAGACTGAAACTTTGATAACTGCTTTCAACTACCTGAAAAGGGGTTCCACAGAGGATGGATCTAGACTGTTCTCAGTGGTAGCAGATGACAGAACAAGGAGTAATGGTCTCAAGTTGTAGTGGGGGAGGTTTAGGTTGGATATTAGGAAAAACTTTTTCACTTGGAGGGTGGTGAAACACTGGAATGCGTTACCTAGGGAGGTGGTGGAATCTCCTTCCTTAGAAGTTTTTAAGGTCAGGCTTGACAAAGCCCAGGCTGGGATGATTTAGTTGGAGATTGGTCCTGTTTTGAGCAGGAGGTTGGACTAGATGACCTCCTGAGGTCCCTTCCAACCCTGATATTCTATTCTATTCTATTCTAAACCATCTATCCACAGAACAGCCACAGCCACCAAAGTAAGTGTGCTTCAAATTTCTCCTGGAGAGAACCCATTTAGGGATGATTGGGTAACTTAGAGAAGAAGGAGGGATGGACTTGTGGTTACAGCATTGGATTGGGACTCAGGAGTCCAGGATTCAGTTCCTGACTCTAACACAAACTTCGGCATGTGACCTTAGCTGAGTCCCATAACATCTCTGTGCATCAGCCCCTTGTCTGTAAAAGGAGGATAATGTTACGCAGGAGGTTGGTTGCTGCCTGCAATTTTGTCTTAGATCCATGGGCAATCACAGACCTCCCTGAAGCTAATGAATACTAGCCGCCTTTCATTCAGGCTAAATGAAGGGAGCAATTGAACACCTCCTTTGTTTTGTGATTGCTAAAATAACAGAAGCCACCACCCAAGGTGCTGGGCCAGATGGAAAGGCCCGAGCAAGAACTAACTTCAGAGAATGAGAGGGGTAATCTGGGGAATGATTACAAATGCAGAGGTTGGGGCATCCACTGGTGAAGCTGGGTGTCTCAAAAGCAGAAAGCCAACCAGAAAGCAAGCAGATGAGAGAATCAGTGTGAGAGTGGCCCAGAGAGATCATAGGGCACAGTAGGGGCTGGAAACTATCTGCTCCTTGTTCCTATGGTGTAATTCTTTGTAAATGAGCAGCATTACACTAGAGAAACACCTGACTCATAGAATCAATTTCTCCTCCTCTGGAAATAACCTGATAATGCCGCCAAATAATGGCTAACCACTGGGGCTGAGGGGCAACAATGGCAACACTGTCTCCCCCACTATTTGCCTGTCTCATCTCTTTAGACTGTGAGGTCTTCAGGGCAAGGAGATATACACGGATGTACAGAGCCTAACAGAAGGGGACTGATCTTTTTTATTGCCTCTATGTCAGTGAAACTGAGGTCTGGTCTACACTGGGTGGGAGGATCGATCTAAGTTACGCAACTTCAGCTACGTGAATAACGTAGCTGAAGTCGACGTACTTAGATCTACTCACCCCAGTGTCGTCACTGCAGTGAGTTGACTGCTGACGCTCCCCCGTTGATTCTGCCTGCGCCTCTCGCTCCGGTGGAGTACCGGAGTCGACGGGAGCGCGCTCAGCAGTCAATTTATCGTGTCTTGACTAGACGAGATAAATCGACCCCCACCGGATCGATCGCTGCCTGTCAATCCAGCGAGTCATGTAAACAAGCCCTCAGCAGTTCAGCAGCCAAATTAGCAATTAACATTACCCAAAAGAGCCACAGTCGTGTGAATTCATTGTTTTGTTTCCTATATGTTCATATTTAAACAGTCTGATGGGAAAATTTTAGTGTATATATTATTCTCACAGCAAAATGACTGACCAAGTATTATTATTTGATCAATAGATTAATAACATAGTAAAAGCACCCTGACTGGTTAATAATTTACAGTAGATTGGTTAATCATTAAATCGCACAGTATTTTAATATCCTGGGCCGCAAAGAGCCGCAGGAGACACATTCAAGAGCCACTTGCAGCTCGCCAGGCTCGCTCTAAGTATCACTGCTCTAGGTGCTACCATAGCACGGGTAATAAACAGCAACAATAACAATGTCCCCTCGGTGGTCTCACTGCTGCGATTCCCCGTGAGGGAGTCGTTGATGGTGGCAGCTTTAGAGGATATAAACGCTTCTCTACTACAAACCGGAGAAAGGATTATCCTGTGTTTCATTTGGCCATTATTAGCATTCATCGTGTTTATTACAGTACTGCCTCGGGAGTCACCCAGGTCGGTGGTAGGCACCTCACAGACACAGAATAGTAGATTGTCCTTGCCCTTCTCTAGGGGAAAGAGGTCTGATGTGCAAACCAAAAAAGGTCTTTTTTTCTTTCTGACGAACAACCTGGGCTGAATTTGAACGCGTAACCTAGCAGGGTGAGGCTACCCATTATCCAAGTCTCTCAGCCATTCCCACCCTCGTGCTTTATTTGGCTGAGAACGTCAGCCACGATCATGCATCAGAAATCCTTAAGCACTACGTTACAACATTTTGCATAAAATGCTGAGGATTCCTTCTTCACCAAGCCTCATCTTTAACATCCTCGTTTTTGTGCTTTAGGTGATAACTTTCACTGTGGAAATCAGCTCTTTGCCTTTAGCTCCCTTCCTGCCGGATTCTAGGATTTTTAAGCCATATTTGCAAGTTCCAATAGCAGTTCCAGGAATCTGGGTGTGAGGAAACATGTTTAAAATCACATCTAGTCTTTTTCATCTGTATTTCAAGTCCAATATTTCCTGCCAGCAGTTATGCTGAAGGAGGCAGTTTGTCTTTTAAACACAGCAATGCTAGGAAAAAGGGATAATCACCTGAGTTTATCTTTCTTCACACATTGTGTTACCCAAAAGGGCAAGAAAATTGCCTAGAAATAACGCAGTCGGTGGGAGGGAGAACTTGCAGCAAATACTAATCCTGTGCTTTTCTAAAGCATCTTTCATTGGAGGATTTGAAAGGGCTTTATAAACATTAAGGGTGGGGGGGGTTAAAACTGCTCAGCATTGACCTAAGACTGCTTCTACTGAAGTCAATATTTAAACTCCCACTGACTTTCATGGGAGCAGCAGTAGGCCAACACTGAGTGCTTTTGAAAAGACTACCTTAATTAACCCTTATAGTACCCTGGTGATGGTTTTAATTTCCAGGACTCAGTTTCCCCATCTGTAATATGGGGATAAGCGATTTCTCCAAGATCAAGCAGTAGTAGAACCCTGGTGTCCTCACATTACACCCCAGTTCTCACCACTAAGGTCCTGCCTCTCAGTCCTCTAACTGCCAGCTTTCAGGAACAGAGACCCCACGTGGGTGCAGGGATCCATGTCAGCCCATCGCATTACACAGGATTTTGGCCTACGGGGTCTAACAATCCTACTGAAATCAATGAGACTACTCAAGTGCTTAAAGCTAGGCACGTGCTTATGTACTTCGCTAAAATAGGGCCTAAAAGAACATTGGTCTATTATAGGAAATTGTCTTTAAATGCAAGTACCAATGACCAGCGTTCACCTCATTAAAACAGAATGCAGATGTAACTTTACAAAGAATTCAAACAAGAGCCTTGGGATGTTGGATTACATCCCGTTTCCATGGTTTATTCATAACATGGGTGTTTTATTCCAAACGAGTTTCTTTTTTACAGGACCTTTTAAAATCCACGTGACAGGTTACAGCTAAACCTAAACTCTGTAAATGTCAGGATTTTGCAGTTTATGTTTCTGAGTTTAGGTAATACAGTACAATGATTTCTTTTTTTAAAAGGATTTTTAGGTCCCTCTCCATAGACCATTGAAGTCAATGAAGAGACTCCCATTGACTTCAATAGCCTTCTGGATCAGGCCCTTATGGACAGGCTGGAGGGTGACAGAATTCTAGAGTATGCCTTGGTACAGTCACGATCAACTGGAGAATTCTGCCCTCTAGTGGTTTGTTGCACTTAATAAATGTAAACCGTGTCGTACGAAAAATTACTTGTAGCTGGCTTGGAGAAAAAGTCCCAGCTGTAGTCAGCAAGTTGGGAGAGGAAGAACCTCCAGTAACAGATAATGAAGGTTTGATTGTTAACACAAGAACAGACTAACCCCACACTATCAGCAAGGGCAAAGTTATAATAGTTTTGAGTTTCTTTCCTGTGATGATTCCAGCTTTTGATCAGTTCAGCCGGATCTCTTGCTTTTGGTTAGGCTTTTTCAAAGCGGTGTAAATGAGCAAGCTATTGGTGTGATGTTCATAGGATCATATAGAGCTGTCCGATAACGCTGCAGTACCGCCCTGCACCTACTCTTAATGGAGACTAATTGCCTGTAAAACACAAAACTAGTTCCCCAAAAGGCCACAGGTCCAGCGCTCTAATTGGGCATATCTCATTGAAGCCCTGGGTTCTGATCTGTGAGGCTTCTCCGGGGTTAAAGAAGTGGAAGTTGCCATGCTGAAGGAATATTCATGAAAGAGGTCATGCAAGGCACTGCAGATGAACTCTGGTGGATGTGATCATTGTTGTCAAAATTAACATGGGGATGTTAGAAGCAGAAAACGGGCTTGAACTGCACACCCAGTCTTCCACCAAACGCTGTGGTATTCAGATTCATGGCATCGATCTGGCCCCATAGTAATCCCTAGCTCTTATCTAGTGCTTTTCATCAGTAGATCTTCAAGCGCTTTACAAAGGAGATCAGCATCATTAGCCCCATGTCACGCAAGGGGGAAACTGAGGCACAGAGAGGGCAAAGTGTCTTGCCCAAAGTTGCCTAGCAGGCCAGTGACCGAGCTGAAATAGACACTAGTTATGCTGATTTCCAGTTCAGTGCTATATCCAGTAGGCATCTCTGCCTCCCTCAATTTTTCCTCCACTCCACGAGTCTGAATTCATACACCCCCCACAAGTTTGGGAGCATTGGGGTGTCACAGGTTCCGCACAGGCTTCCACCTCCTCGTGCCTGTGCTCTGTGTTGGTCAGCCAAATAAAGAGCCCCAACGCCTTCTTTGGTGTTTCATCCTTGTGTCTTTATTTACAGTGCAAGCATGTAGTCCCTTTTATTCCCCCAACAGCTATCCCCATTCGGACCCCTCCCAGGGTCTCCTTGCCTTTGGTGCGGAGACAGAGCTGTAAGCCCCCTATCCCCTCCCAGGCTAGCCTCCTGGCTGAGCTTTCTCCAGGGCTTTTATAGCCCTTCCCTTCCTCAGCCCAGCTGCTGCTATGAAGCTCAGGTCATTGCTGTGAGCCAGCCCTCGTTAGGGCCTGCAGCTGGGCTCTCTGCTGGCGGCCAGGGCCCCTGCACCTGGCTTCCCTACCAGAAAGCGGGGCTTAGCCAGCATTTTGGCAGGGCAGTCAAGGGGTTTTACCCCTGCCCTGCCACATGGGGTCTAAGTTTTCTATTCCGGTCCACCTTAGATTGGAAGTTACTATTGAGGCACGCAGCTGACACATTACTTAAGCCCTTCTTACATTTTGTATGATGGCATAAATGCTACCTGGGCCTTGTGCTATTCCCTCTTCACAGCGTGAATTTCACCCCAAGTGAGAGAAGTTCTTGTTACAATGGAGATCAGGTGAGCAGGAGTCTGAAACAAGAGGTGTTCTTTACTCCATTTTGAGGAAGTGAAAAGTCATATGGAAAAGTCTTTCACAAATGACTCTTCTCTTCCATGTAAAACACTGACTCTCCCTTAAGGTCAGCAGAGATAACCCCACACACATACCAGCCTTGAATTTGGCCCTAGGTATCCTAACGCCATCATCCTTTCAGGGCTACTCTATATGCAGTTTGAGCACTGGTCTAACTAAATCGGTTTGCTCAAGTTGGGAAGGACGTGACAAACTCATCTGAAATCTGCAGCAATTTTAACTCAAACGGTTTAGGTCCATTTAAATAAACCAGTTTAATTTGTGTCTAGACAAGAGGTCGGACATTCCAGCCCCTTAGCTCGGAATGAGCTGGGTGACTCTTATTCCCAAAGCTCCAGTAGCTGCTGTCATCTGATGGCCAGTTCAAGGCATTAAATTTAGGAACATGATGATTGTGTTTCTCAATAAAAACTAACTGAGGGGGGGGTTTGCCTTCAATGGAAGCAGTAAGCAGTGCTGAGCGCTTTTGAAATACCATTTTCACTAAACAAGTAAGAGGGGAGAAATGCTTATGCCCCTGAAAGCATGTGCCCAGCATTAAACACATGAGGAGTTTCGCTAACGTCAGTGGGATCAATAGATCTTCGGTTGAAATCCTGCAGTGTGATCAGCCAGCCTAGATCCCTGCACCCACTGCCTGAAAGACCTTTAATAACAGCAATATCTAGCTCTTACATAGAGCTTTTCCTACACAGATCTCAAAGCACTTTACAGAGGAGGTCAGAGTCGTATCCCCATATTAAAGAAGGGGAAACTGAGATACAGAGCAGGGACGTAACTTGCCCAATGTCCCCAGCAGGCCAGTGGCAGCACCAGGAACAGAATCAATAGCTGGACCAGAAAATGGGCACTTAGAGGAGTGAGATGTATGGGTTAAGGCGTTACTTGTTAGAGCTGGGGGGGTCTAAGGGCTTGTCTACACTGCCCCGTAATTCGGATTGCAGGGGTGTGAAAAGCAGCGTGCACCAAAGTTCTGCACTATAGCTCCCTGGTGTGGACACTGCAGGTGCAAAGTACAAGGTTCCTAGTTGGCATTACTGTAGTCCTGTTTGAAGAGGGTTTCATTAATGTGAACTATGAACCTTTAGTTCATGACCACAACATCCATATGGGGGAGCTACTATGCGGCACTTCGGTGCACAGTGGTATTCGCACCCCCTTAGTCCTCAGTGCAGGGCAAGATAGACATAGCCAAAGAGTGAGGAATTCTGGGTTCTATTTTCCAAGCTCCATTTTTCCTATCTCCTCTTCTTTGGGACAGAAAGATGCAAGGCAAGGTGTAATATAATGGGTGCCAACCATTATTCTCTCCGCTCCCACAGGTGGAACATAACATGGTTTTATGGGCACTTTAAATACTTTACAAGTCAGCACCCGCACACAGATGCATTCCAAAGAAATGATCCAAAACCAGATTTGTAGTCGTAACACGGGACGAATGAAAACGTATCTGCCGTAATAGCTGCAAGTGGAGACCTCCATCACAGAACAGTTTCCCCCTTGACTTCACACCCAATCTGCCTTGCCAAGGCAGCTCCCTCACAGCATATGTATTTGTGGCCCAGATCCTTCTCAATAGCTCCTCCCAATTAGAGCCCATTGTGAAAGCATGCAGAGGGTCAGGTGTTGTCCTATTTGTTCATGGCCACTTCCTCTTTCACACCTGCAGCGCTGCATGGTTGTGGGGGTAACGTTGGCTCCCTTCCCTGCATGAATCATTAATGTTGGACAAAGAGGGTAAAGCTCTGGGTGTTAAACCACAGGACAAATGGATTCTGGAGGTAGTAAGTGATACTTTTGCGGCTGAAAGCACCATTATTATTCATGGCTTTGTTGCTCTCAGCTCTAACTGAAAAACAAACAGTTTAGAATTATTTTGAGCTAATTTGTTCTTGACTAAGCCCCCTCCCCTCAGAAATGTTTAATAAGAGCCAGGGGAAAAAAGCCACAAGCCACAGCCTATTATCAATCACAGTCATATACATCTGAATTTAACTCCATTAAAGCCGATGAACATTTACATCAGCATAACTGAGATCAGAATGTGGTGTCAATCCGGAGTAGCTCCTTTAAAGCTGATTTACACAAGAATAGCTAACATCCAGTGTGAATCTAGAGTAACTTTAATAAAGTCACTGAAGTTTTACAGAAGTATAACAGATCAGAATGTGGTGTAACTCCAGAGTAGCTCCCTTAAAGTCAATGAAGCAAGACACGAGACGTAATTCTTCCGCTCTACTCTGCGCTGATTAGGCCTCAACTGGACTACTGTGTCCAGTTCTGGGCATCACATTTCAGGGAAGATGTGGACAAATTGGAGAAAGTCTGGAGAAGAGCAAGAAAAATTATTAAAAGTCTAGAAAACATGACCTATGAGGGAAGATTGAAAAAAAATGGGTTTGTTTAGTCTGGAAAAGAGAAGACTGAGAGGGGACACGACAACAGTTTTCAAGTACGTGAAAGGTTGTTACAAGGAGGAGGGAGAAAAATTGTTCTTAACCTCTGAGGACAGGACAAGAAGCAATGGGTTTAAATTGCAGCAAGGGAGGTTTAGGTTGGACATTAGGAAAAACTTCCTAACTGTCAGGGTGGTTAAGCACCGGAATAAATTGTCTAGGGAGGTTGTGGAATCTCCATCATTGGGGATTTTTAAGAGCAGGTTGGACAAACCTGTCAAGAATGGTCTAGATAATACTTAGTCCTGCCGTGAGTGTTGGGGACTGGACTACTAGATGACCTCTCGAGGTTCCTTCCAGTCCTATGATTCTATGAAGGTTTACACCCTCTTAAATAAGATTGGAATATAGTCCTCTGTGCTCATTTTGAGGTTCTAGATGGCTCAGGGAGTAGATAGGATACAGAATCTTTCCCATCTGAGTAGTAGGTTCACATCAGCCCAGGTTGTTATCATCTAATTATTGATAGCTAATGTCTTTCATGGGCTAAGTGAAATAGATTGGTGGTTTTGATCAGGTTGACAGTGGGCAGGTGTTCACCAAAACCATTACCACCACCACCACCGACCCCTTCCGGGACAATCTCAGGAGAGTGGCCAATGACTGAATGAGCCCTGGAAATTCAGCTCCCTTCTCACATGTTGAGGGGATTGATCCCCATTGTCCGGGCAGTGGAGTCAGCAGGGGCAAGCTTGTCTTATTGCTATGGAGGGAAGTCTTCCGTTTCCACTGTTTTCACCAGCACTGCACTCATTTAGCAGAAAAATAAATAAATAAAGTTACACAGAAGTTTGGGTCTGAAATCAAAGATACTGTAAAAGTTTTACTAGCATTTCAGGGGGAAATGAGGTGGAGTTATGCCAAAAAGGAAATAATCTAGGGCCAAAATTGTACACTGCTGGTAGATGAGGTTTAGGGATCTCTTGGAAGTTTCATCTAGCATGCATTGTATTTTATAGGTAGTAAATAGTAACAGATTAGTTTTTATCATATACATCCCTGTCCCAAAGAGTTTATACAGGCTCCTTCAAGAACTGTGCTCCTTTTTCTGGGGCGCTTACAATCCACGACTCCCATCCTATGAGGTGCAGAATGTCTTCTGGCAGATGGTGAGTGTCCAATACACTCTCCCCACTAATTTCAATGCAAGTAAGGGAGAGTCAGCCCATTTTGCAGCATCTGTCACTGCTTTATGCTGTAATCCAGATTGAGCCAGCGTGCATCTTTGTCGCCCTCTAATGGTTGGGAAACATGAAGAGGTTTATTAATCTGCTACTGTCTTGGACATTTAACTCAAGTTGTAGAGAATCTTGCTTTGAGATCCAGATGCCCAGGGTTCAAACACTGATGATGACCCAGCCAGGGACAACAGAATGACAATGGGACACTGGAGTAAGCAAGATGGGCCAGACTCCAGAAGCAACAGCTCTGAACATACTGGATTATTAATAGCTAAAGAATAATAATGAATAGCACAACAGTGATGGCTGGAAATAAAAAGCTTTTAAATAGAGGCAATTGACTCTGTGCTGAATCTGAGCAGATAATTCAATATTTACACAGGGTTTCAACAGCTAAAATACACTGCCATGCCTTAAAAGCTTTCGGAAGATGAGATCCAAGATGTCTCAGTGGGCCATGGAAAAGCTCCTATTTCTTGTTCCAATGGATTGTTCAAAGTAGGTGCTGATTCTAATTCTCTGGCCAAGCAAATGCCACCTGGTGCACAATGCCAGCTTCCCACCGGTGCCCTTCAGCGTCAGATACAGGCTGCTGATCTGTAACTTTGACCTGGTGTTCAAGAGAGGCCTCAGTACAGGAGATCAAGGAGCCAGTGTTAGGCTGAGCATCTGGGCTTAAATGTTACAGCCAGTCACCCCAAATGAAAGCATTACGGAATTGTGTCAGTACCAATTCAAAAAAATTGGAGCAAAAGGATGCTCTCGTAGTTAAGGCACGGAACGGGGAATCAGGAAACCGAGGTTCATTGCCTAAGCTCTGCCATGGCATTTCCTGCATGACTTTGGGCAAGTCACTTCATCTCTCTGGGCCTCTGTTCCCCATCTATAAAACGGGGGGGCCGGGGGGGAGAGCACATGACCACATAATACTTCCTTTGTCTTGTTTGTTTAGATTGTAAGGTCATCAGGGCAAAGACTGACTCTCACTACGGTTGTGTAATGCCCAGCACAATGGGGCCGTGATCTTGTCTGGGTGCTACTGAACAACGAATACGTAATAACAACAACCTAGGCTTATACAGAAGCCTAGCTGTGCTTATTTTGTCCTATCCGTGGCCGTCCCTTCCTTTATTCCAGAGTTGAAGCCAACACAGCTTCATAAAATCTGCACCAGAAATGCTCTGTGACTAGAACTGGACACGAAAGGATTTTCCCATCCTGAGGAAATTGTTGAGTTATCAAAAAAAAAAAAAAATTCCCCATCCTAAATTGGGATGGGAAGTTGAAATCTCGAAAATTTTCACAAAGCAAAAATCCCCCTCCAAAAATGTCAGTTTGGGTCAACAAACAGTTCATTTCAATAATTTTGCCGGGAAAAAAATGCTCTAATTTGCTTCAATTTCAAACCAAAAGTTCATTTTGAAATTGCTGAAGGAAAACAATCCCATATTTTTCATTCAAACTTTTTTTTTTTTTACTTTTTTCCTCCTTGAGAAGTTTCTCCAAATAGACCCTTTCCCGCCAAACATTTGTTTCAACCAACAGCAGCTTTCAATGAAAAAGCGTTTTGTCAAAAAATTCCCACCCAGCTCTCTGTTTGACAGACCTCTGAAATCCACACTTAAGCTACTGTTGTTCTTGCAAACATATTCACGGCGTTAAAAATCTATTGAACGTTCTAAAATAAAGGCACGATGTTCTGAGAGAGGCAGGCTGGTGTAGTGGGTAGGCTACTGGATGGAGAGGCAGGAAACCTGGGCTTGCCATTGACCTGGTGTGTGACCTTTGCCAAGTCACCTTGCCTCTCTGTGTCTCAGTTTCCCATCCTGTGTCTATTTAGATTATAAGAGCAGGGACTCTCTCTTACTATGCGTTTGTACAGAGGGGGCTGATCTAAGTTGAAATTTCTATCTTGAGGCTATGGTAGTAGTACTTAAAACCCAAAACTTTCCAGTTACAAGCAGCAGCAGAATATTTATCCAATCCTCATCTTCTCCAAGCTGCGTTTGTCCTAGGGTTCCCCCATCAAGTGCTTGAATTTTAACAGGAAGCAGCAGATGAGCATAAGGTGCCATCTCCATAGCTACCGATGAAGACTTGACAGCAAGAGGTGATGAAGAGGCTCTTACCCAGAGGCAGCAGTCATTAACATTCACCATAACGGCCTCGCTTGAAAGGACAGGCCTACAAAAGAAGAGGAAAGAGATAAATCTTCTCTCTTGCCATGGGGAACCAAATCCTTCTGGGTGATATTGAGTCTACACGGCACCTTTCAGAATTAAAAAGGAGAGCTAGGATTCTGTAGTCCACCTCTGATCGCTATATACGTGGCCGTAAGACAAGGAACATCCTGAATCAGACACAGGCAAATGATCACATCACCGCTTTCCCCAGGCAGCAATGCCTAAGGCAATACGGTTTAGTACATAGGGCACTGAATTGGAAATCAGGATATCGTATTTCTATTCCTGGCTCTATTTGCTGTGTGACTTTGGGCAATTCACTTTTTCTCTCTCTGCCTCTGTTTTCCCCTCCCTTTGTCTTCTCTATTTAGATTGTAAGGAAGCAATGCCGCGATTTCAAAAAAAACCCTTCCCACCTGAAACTGAATGAAAAGCAAAATTTCCTGCAAATCAAAATTCCAGAATGTTTTGGGCCAATGGGAATATTTCGTTGATCGAAATCAAAATATTTCTTTCCAATTTTGACCTTTTAACAACATTTACAAAGGTTTAATCTGCAGAACAGTGAGTTCCATTTAGACAAGTAATTTCAAAATGAAACAGCAAAAGGTTCCATTCTGAAAAATGTCAAAATTCAACCAGGTGTTGCCCCAAGCTGGCGCAGATGGTGGTGGAGAGTATGGGTGCCACTTTCACCCGGGCTGGAAACCCTCCCGCTTTGCAACAAGGACGCAGGCTAAGCCACGCAGGGCCTTCCCACAAATCCCCCCGTGTGTCCAGAAGCGCAGACAAGTTCGCCCATAATTCACTGGGAAATAATCATATAGTAGCTCAGCTCACTGGAGTTCAAAGAACCTTGGGATATGCCCCCAAAATCATAGCAACACACATGGGGAAGCATAGCACCAATGAGAACACAATAACTCAGGTAGGGCTTTGCGGTGCGGCTACTCACACCCAGCCCAGGCTACCCGGTTTGCTCACACCCAGTGCCGATCACCCCAGTTAACTCTGCAGTGTAGACATACTTTCACTGCCCTATCTACCCTCTCTAGAGACTATTATATTTTTTTAGAAGTTCCAGTTCAGGGGGTTCATGATTTTAAACCTTGTGGTCCTTGCCCTTTCCTCCTCTTCAATAATATGTATTGCAGTGCAAGCTATGAAAATGATATGGGGCAATCAACTCTCATGCTTCAAGGTCCATGCTGGTCTCCTGGAAGGGTCAGGAACATACCTCTCAACCTGCCAAAGCCCAAATGTATGGACAGTCCCAAAACGAGGAATGTTCCCTCCCAAAAAATGTTCACAAATGAAATGTTTGGGGATTTCTTCCTGCCATGTAAATGACTCGGCCTCTTTTATTTTTAAACGCCTAAGGTACCTAATAATCAACAATGGAAGTGAAGGGACACCAAAGGGCAGAGTCTCAAAAGAGCCAGCACATTGGGTGTTGACCTGTTTGGAACAGCTGGATGTAAGCGTCACAATGGCACTGAGTCCCATTCCTCACTACGGATCCATCTACATAGCACCTGGGAGGTGTAACTCCCAGTGCATGTTAACCTATATGCACTCGCTTGAGCAAAGTACCATCCAGCCCGACCCCTTAAGTACGTATTCGGGCAGCTAGCCCAAGCCACCCTCTGTGCTGCTGCAGCCACGCTGCTATTTTGAGGCTCTAGCTCATGCAAAGCTAGCACCGATATGTCTACACACGCTGGGAATTGCACCTTCCATCTGCTGTGTACACATCATCTGAATCATATTTGCTCAGTAATGGTCAGGAAGGAATGCTATGGGATGTAGAGGGTGAAAATCACCCCCGTGGAGAGAGCCAACAGAATGCCTTTCGCACCACATAGATTTCTCTTCCCGTCTACAAGCTTCCAGCACAGACATGCAAAGCTGGAGACAGGATGGGAAAAAGAAAGCAACCCAGCCCTTTGAGTAATTTATGAGACAGGTTTATAGCGGTGTTATTTATAGAGATCCAAGGGGAATTCATATTGTTCTTTAGCACCTGCCATTGTTTGGCATGTTAGTAGTGCCTGACAGAAAAAAAAAATATATATAGCATCTTTGATTAATGCTTTCAAAAGCTAGGGGTGTCAGCAAGTCCTCCAAAAGACTGTCCCTGCTCTCCAACAATAATTTATGTCTGAAAGGCACACGGCTCTGATTAAAAGCTCTCATCATTGTAAATCTAATAGTGCCTCTAGGAAGAAAGGGGCAATTTTTCCCCCTTTCCAAATAGCTTGTGCTTTTCTGGCATTCAGTTCTGCACCCACTGCAATAAGGAATCAGTGAAGATTACTGAAGTGCCTTGGGGGGGTGCTTGGTCTGGTTCTGCGGCAAGATGGAGAGTTTCCTTTCAGGCCTGTGCGTTCAATTTTTATTTTACGAGATTAATGAATTCCGAAGCAGTCAAAATGGTCTTCTGCAAACAAACACCCTCCCTCTTAGCATACTGGAAGGATAAAGAATGCCATGTGTACAAGCACACGCTAAATGCTATGAACTAACCCAGACTGTTCTGTGCTTGTTGTAGCTATTTGGGGTAGCGTTGGTCTAGACCAGCATAAGGTCCGCCGTACTCGTTTGCAGTTGTTGAACCTGCTGGAGAATATTCCGTGGGTTCTACTGACTCAGTGAGGCAAGCAACTTCTCTGGGATCTGACTGCAGGATCAGGAAATGATATGGGTGGGTGCTAGTGTGTCTATCCTACAGGAAGCCTACACAGATAATTAAAAAGGCCAATTAACCTTATAGGCAGCATCTGGAGGAGACCCCAGCCTTATAAAGCTTCATGGCTGATAAAGCCCAGCTGTGGGAGGAGTGGGGCTAAGTTTATAAAAGACAGGAAGTTGATGAAAATGAACAGCTGCACGAAGGAGCTCTGTAGTTGCTATTTAGAGAGGAGGAAGTTGGTCCTGGGATTTTGCTTTGGTATACAGATTCTGGTAAGAAACTAAAAGGGGAGAAGTAGTCATGGGGAGTGGTGGATGTTCCAGAAGTGGGTTGGAAGAAAGGTAGGGAAGAGCCCAGGGAAATAGCAGCAGAGTTTGAGCAGACTGTGGTTACTGGGTATTGGGTCCCTGAGATACAGCCTGGAGTAGTGGACAAACCCAGATTTCTCTACTGACCACTGGGAAAGTGGAACAGACTTGGAGGTAGATCAGAAGACTGCCCTAGACTGCAGATAGACAGTTTGTCCAGTGGGAATTTCCTACCCTAGCAGAGGAGGACTATAGTGAGCTGGCCAGAGAGCTAGTCATGAAGAAGGAGCACCTTGAGAGACTATAGGGTGAGCAACTGGAGGAGGTGGCCTCAGACTGGAGGAGAGCTATTCCCCAGATGTAGCCCCAAGGAGGCACCTAACTGTGAGTGTTACCCATCACAAGGGGGTAATCAGTGTTCGTGCTTCTAGGCTTCCACTGATTGTCAGAAATGGTTAGGAAGGGATGTTTTCACTTTGTACAGCTTTGCATCATGTATGCATCATGGAATGCTTTCTACTTTTCTTTCTGAACCTGTAGGTAATCTATGGGTTCACCTGGTTTTCAGCTATCACCCAAGAAGGCTTTCACAGTCAAAAAGCTTAGGATATCCTACTGGGGGGTATTTATTGTAATGTAATTCTTAAAAGGCAAAACCATGCAGCTGTTCAGGCCAATTGCGCTGCACCTCTATTGCTCAGTGTTGCCTGTTCTTCTGATTGTGTTTCAATTAGAGTGACCACTTAGAAAAAAGCCAATTAGTACTATGTAGTCTGGCAAGGTTCTGCCTCATGACCAGACCCAGAAGTTAGAGTTATTACGAGGACCCCAGGATGCATGAGGGAGACAGTCACCCTTAGGAAAGGCATTCTGTCCTTGTAACATCTATTAGCACAATTAGTCAAATGACTAACCCGCTAACCCAGCAAAGTAGGTTGAGATAATACAGAATGGTTAAGAGGTCTGGCATCAGAGCAGTCCCACACTTGCACCTTCCTTTGTGGAACGGCCCAAAGTATTTGTCATCACCCTCAGCTTTGTCACCACCCATGGTTGTCATCCTAGTGTCTCCCAAGGCATACAAGCTGGGAGACAGTTTTTATATTGTTGTGCTGACTCCCACTATGCCTAATGCATATTCAGTAGGCATTTCAGCCCTTTTTGCTTATCTGTATTTCCTCACCCTACTAATGGCAGAGTGCTCTTTTCTCACAGGTTACTAGGCCTTTTCTCTCATGCTTATTAGCATATATGTTCATTGATTACCATAGTATTCTTGTGGTCAAACATCTGCTGATGTTCCTAACTTAAAATAGCTAAAGCTGGTATAGCCTGGCATCTTGTGGTTACCTGTCAGCCGTTTAGCAACACTTGCGTATAACATCGCTTTCTTGTGATCTAGAGTCGCTTATGGGTTAGTTACTTCATGTTTTTAGGCTTTGGACCTTAGTTTGGCTAAGCTATTGTCTTTACATGCTTGAGCCCTATAGGCCTTTGCCTTACTGCCTTAATCCATACCCATATCTTACTTACCTATAGACTATATCAGGCCTCTGCTTTGCTATGGAATTGAAAATAACATGCAGCATTGGCCTTCATGTGATGGAGTCTGTTCTGTATGGGTTCTTGAACTGCACTCCTCACCGTCGGTGCTCTATGCTTGTTGGAGAAGGCCAAGAAAAGCCTGGCACTTGGAGTGGAAGATGGGGAGGCTTGTGATGGTCCTTAGTGGGAGTTGGGTCCCAGACTGTGGATCTGCCCCCAAGATGGTGGCTGTTTCCCGGGACACACTGTGGGCGGGAGATCAAAGCTAGCTCAAGTAGCTATCACAGTCAAGCCTCAGCAGCTGGGCACTGACTGCTTGTGTAGTACCAGGGATCCTGAGCAGGTCGGGCTAGCCTATAGCTTTGCGGCTATTGTTACTCAAGCTAGATCAAAAGTAGCTCAGGTACAGCTACATGTACGGCAATCACCCCTCCCGGTTGCAGTGGGGCTGCACCCCTGCTCAGATCGCTCTTACCCATATGGTAGAAATAAGTTCCGCTGGGCCAGAGGAGCAAAGCTGTCAACCCAGATCTTCATCCCAGAGCTTTAGCTGGATTTTTTTTTAACACTCTGGGCCCAGGCTGTTGAATGACTTGTTGCCAAACCCTTGTAAGAATAGGTGCTCCCACGACAGGGAAGTCCTCTATGAATTAATAAAAGCAACAAGGAGTCCTTGTGGCACCTTAGAGACTAACAAATTTATTTGGGCATGAGCTTTTGTGGGGGTTCGAGCCACAAGGACTCCTTGGTGTTTTTGCTGATACAGCCTAACACGGCTACCCCTCTGAAATGTGTGAATTAACAGGGATGCAACTGACCGGGTTCTCTAAGAATCACTCTGAACGATAGACTCCAATAGAACTATAGAATTGTGTAGATCAGTTTAAGGTCAACTGTCTATTAAATTCCACAGGATTTTCCCAATAAGGATCACATGATATTTCAGTTACATTTAATCCAGAACTAAAAATATAAGAATTTGGTGCAGCAAAAAAGTAGCAGCAGAGGGGTTCAGTGCTGAAAAGCCCTCTCTTCAACCACCTGCTTTGGGAAGAGGTTTAGATGCCGATCTCTGTGCATATATACATGCCAAAAACCACTGACTTGCTCTTGGAAGTAGTTTTACTGAAGTCAATGGGAGTTTGGGGAGGAAGATAGGAAGGCATCCAGGTTAAAAAAATGTATTTATGGTGCCCTCTTGTGAGCAAACGTCACAGTTCAGTCTTGCTTGGAAAAGGCAGGTTTTAAGATACCATAAGTCCTTGCCCCAACAAGCTATTTGATCTGTTTGTAAAGCGCCTAGCAGAGTAGGGTCCAGATCATGGCTGGCACTAGGCACTACCACAATAAAAACAGTAATATAAAATATTAGCATGTAGTCTTATGGCCAAGTTGCCTACGAACATACAGTAGAATCTAAGTGTGATTAAAACAAAGCTTGTTTGTTTTTCCTGAAGATAGAACAAAAGTGGCATTTATGGCAATCTTCATTTTACTGAGCTGTACTTCGGGTGGCTTCATCTCCTGGCAGGAAGAAAAGCAATTGACCTCGTCCCTTTGGAAAGCAGTACGTATCCTCATCTGGCAATGGTGTCTAGTTAACCACACAAGTTCAATTTGATCAACTATCTTTGCACTTCCATCACTTGACATATTAACAGTGCTGTGCAAACAAACAATTCCATGTCAATTCCCGTTGACTTCGGTGAGAGCACAAAGTGGTTGTCAAACTCTACATGACACGTATCATCACAATGGTTTTGTTTAAACTGGACCTTAAACAATCTTCCCATCTTATAGGGATCAGGAAGAGTGAGCAATGTAAAGCTCTCATTTAACATTTTAAAAAAAATAAATATTGCAGTAGCAACCAAAGGTCCCAATCAGGATCCGGGCCCCTCTGCACAAATGTGTATAAAACTGTACGGGGAGACGTCCGCAAACCAATCAAGTGCCTGAAACCACTATGGCTTCTTGCTAAAAGCAGCCAAGCCAGCAGGCTGTAAAGTGGCCATGTAGCAAACTCAGCTTGACCAAGGAAGGATGGGAGGGGGTTTTGGGTGCCACAGAAAAGGCAGCTTGACCCCGCCCATCCTTCCTGATAAGAATTGTGTTGAAGTTGCTGATACACGCATTTTAGAAGAGCAGGATGTGCCCCACGAATGTCTATTGGGGCCTCAGGGCTGCAAACTCTGGAAAAACCCACACCTGGTTAATTAATAATCAGATGAAACCTCTTGCTTGACCATTGAAACTGCTTACTTAAGTTTTCTTTAAGGACATGTCATCCTATTACTAATGTATTAATAAGGGGAGAAAGTTAGAGGTAGTGGGACTCTTTTTGGACTCTCCCTCTGGGTACATCTTGGAGTCCCCACCAGCAGACGGAAGATTTGGCCACCGGCAGCCGGCTGCTGTGTCACTCGAGAGCCACACTCAGCTTTGGTAATTATCAAGGGTTGGGGATGTTTTACTAACCTGTTGCGGACGTGTGTAAGTGCTTGAGACTCAGTAAAGTTTAGCTTTAAGTAAAAGCACTCTGGTGTTGTCCTCTTTGTGCCAGCCCTCTATCGGTCGGACGGCCGTGTCTCCCCTGATTGATTTCCTGACACCACCTCGCACAGAGTAAAAGTTACCAAGAGCTTTGGGTTGAAAGAACCCCGGGTAACAAAACGTGCTACATAATCCAACAATGTGCAAAAATTCCTTTCTATGCCCCTACGTGCAGAGGCTACCACACTGTAATTACAGAGTAATTACTACAGACCAATCAGGGTCTGATCCTGATCCACAGAAGTCCATGGCAAAATTCCCAGTGAGTTTACTGATAGAGGATCAGACCTTACTAAAGGCGTTTGTTTGCAGGGATTCCCTGAACTTGCTTAGCAGTGATTTGTTGACAATAGCAACATTTTGAATTTTGGGATTCACTTGCACCGGACTCCCAGCAGGGCTGGTGTGAATGCGTCTGGATCAAAACCAGAGTAAACATTCCCATGACCCTCTGGGCATCAAAACCACTGAGAATCTCTCAGCCCTCATAGCAGCAAGTGTTGAGTACTGGGATCTGCCAGGCCTGCCAAATGGCTGCTTCTGTCTGGGTGCAAGGAGAGACCACTGATAGCACCCAACACCTCCCTCTTTCCTTCTGGGCAGTGGAGACTAGGCAGAGAGAAATCCTCTCCCTTTCAGTGCTTTGATATTTAATCTGCTCCACCCAACGATCCAAGAACTCCCTGGCAGCTCTTGGATATATCAGCTCAGACACCAATCCCCTAGCACACTTGCTCTGTCCTTCCCACTAATCTCCCCAGGGTTGCCAAAAAGACCCTTGTATATTAAACCAGTGTCTCATTACTCCAGGCTAGGATCACTATAATTCAAAGAAATGAACAGGATGGGGTTGGCGAGCAGGAGTTCCAGCCTTCATCAAAGTGCATCATGTGATGAAGCTCATAAATATTCAATGCAATTTTGGTTGCGGATCTATTTCTGTCATCACACAGCATGGTGTTCATATCTCTCTCCGCAGCAGGTACAGAGTGGAATAAACCGAGAATTCTCCTCTCCTAGCTCAGAAGTTGAACCTACCTGACTCAAACAATGCTAAACTTAACTCCAGATAAAATATCAGACTCCTTAATCCGGCCAAGAAAGACATAACACAAACCAAAGGCTAGAAACTAAAGCCAGGCAAATTCAAATTAGAAACAACTTAATTTTTAAGTGAGGGTGACTTCCTTTGGTCCCTTGTTCTAGTGGTTTGTGGCGGACTCTCTCTCTCAATGTCATCAGATCAAGACCGGAGGTCTAGTTAAGTGGCTTTCAAACTTTTCCACCTACCATCTGTGACGAGGTTCACTCACCACCATGGTGCCGCCTCCTGGCTATCCCGGGGATTAGCTCTGCTAATCACTGTACCCTTCTGGTGGTGTCTAACCACCATCACTTCTGCTCTAGGACCCACGTCACTCCTGAGACCAGAGTCCTTTTCATGACACAGCCCTCCGGCCATGTCATGCTCTGTTCTCCCCCTTTCGGGGGGAACTGCAGTCTGCTGTCCAGCCACTTTGCTGCGGCTATGGTAACTACAGCCAATTGTCTCACCACTTAATGGTGAGGTCGGGGGAGTGGGCGGGCACCCACCCGCTATTCTAGGTCCTGGCCCAGGGACCCTGTAGATGGCCACCATTTGCTGCATCCCCTCCAACTCCTTAGATCATTTCCCTGGGCTGCTTCCCCATGGCCCCAGCACCCTCTTCGCCCTTGCCTCAGGCTCAGCCTACGAATCCCTGTAGCCAACCAGGAGCCATCTTTAGCTCCTCCCCGGTCGCTGCTAGCAGCACTGCTCTGTCCAGGGTGCTAGTTCCCTTCTGCTTGGCCAGGAGCTTGGTCTTCCCTCATTGAATTGGTCAGCTACTGAAGCTGCAGCTCTTCTTATACGGGCCTGCCCAGCCCTGATTGGCTGCTCCTCACAGCCCCTTTCCTATTGGCTGCTTTCTGCGCAGTCGCCCTAGGGCTCCATTAACCCCTAAGCAGGTGCCCCATCACACCATCTTAACTAATTAAGCCAACAGATGAAACATCAAGCGCGCATCCAAGGAGTGGTATGTGTACTGCAATTGGAAGCACCGATCTAGTTCAACCACAAATTACTGAGCTCAATACAGGAAAAAATAGTTGAATTACTCTGGCCAGCGTTCTACTGGAGGTCAAATTAGATGATCTAATGGTCTTTTCTGTCTTAAAATCGATGAATCTATATCAGATTTAACTATTCATGGGCACCTTGAGCTCTTGGATGAAATTGTGGCTGCTTGCGGTCACTGCAGATCCCACAGCACTTTTCAGTGTTAGGCCAGGGTGGGAAGAGACACAGGACCAGGGGTGCTGGAATATTTTTTTTCGTGGGGGTGCTGAGCCTTTGAACCAAATTCTAAACCCCGTATATAATGGAAACCACTTCAAGCCAAGGAGTACAGTAGCACCCCTATGCCCAGGACACTAGTTTAACAAAAGCTGGCTGAAAATGGTGTGTACTGCTGGCTTTAAAAGTAACACGTTAGCTTTCTCAAATATTCCAAAAAAAATTATTAAAGTAAATTTCTGAATTTTTTCAAGGTTTGGCTTTTCAGTTTTTGGGGAGGGGAGGGAAACCTGAACCCCAAGTTGCTGTTTCTAAAACAATTTTGTTTCCAGGAAAAAGCCATTTATTGTCAAACAGTTAGCATGAAAAAATTCAAGCAGCTCTAAATTTAACTTTATCTAAGATTGTGAATGCAACACTACCTCACCCTGTTTTAACTAAACTGAAGACAATTTGAGGCCATGTTTTTTGGGTTTTTACTCCTGTTTCAGCACACATACAACTGTTAACTAAACCAATTGTGATATTACACAAGGCTTGTTCCTAGCTGCGTTTAACTGGCTGCTCCTAGGGTTAAACATGAGTAAAATCAAACTCCTGTATCCTGCCCACACTAAAATTAAGCCTTGTCTACACTGTTTTGCCAGAACAGTTATACCAGCCCACTCTTCTAGCATAGATGCACTTATCCTGGCAAGAATGCTTTAGTTGGTATATCTTATACCAGTTCCCTATGTGAAATAAGCCATAGGGCTTTCACACCATAGAAATGCTGCCCAAAAGAAAATCACATCCCTAACAGACTTTGTCATTCTAGCAAAAATCGCTAGTGTAGACCTGCCCCTACAATCATGTTTAAAGCTTGCTTAAAGCGTGGTTCAGAAGTGAACATATCCTGATTTGCACTGGGAATGGATTTTCATTTGTTTTCAGGGTTATTTGCAAAATTCCTCTCTGGTCAGACACATCATATTAAGCAAACTGTGAAACAGTCCAGAGAATTAACTATCCTTGGAAAATGCAGTCTCTCCAGATCCGTTTCACTTTTACTCTAGGATTTCATCAGCCTCCGTGACATAAATGAAACCTTTGTAAAGACACATCTCTTCTGTAACTAGTCAGATAGCTAATGCTTATAGCAGTCTTTATTTTATTATAGGAGCACACTGTTGGGGCTTAAATTTGAATAAAACACAAGGATATTAATCTTTCAATACAATGAAATAGTACTTCAATAGATGTGGTGCATTTATTAATGTATGCATGTGTAATCTGTCACTGTAAGAAGCCACGTGCATGTTTCTGCATTTATTATGTACTAAATGGAAGGGATTCCTAGTGTTACACATGCCCCAAAAGCCTAGGTAATTTCTGTTTTTAATGTCTTGCTGCCATCTAATGGTACTAGTTGGGTCTACAAAACTCTTGAGCTGAGGATTATATCGGAATAGAAATCTGCTTAAAAATATTAAATCTGTGTAGCTACATTAAAAAATAAAGTGAAAGCCTGGAAATTAAAGTTGGAAAAAATCAGGAAATGCACCGTTAAGGTCCACGAATTAGCACTAGGCTGTCATCATGGCACCAACAAGTAATCCTATGGTGTACATACACATACCAATTGCAGCGCTGGTGAGAGAGATCTGACCTGTAATGTGGTTCAGATAGGCGCTGATTTGGCGGAAAACCGAAAGCGCAATGCTGAAGTGTCATGAAAGTCGACAGAGTGCAGGCATGTGCTTAAATGCTCTGCTGAACCAGGGCCATAATTCACTGAGTTACCTGGCTAGACTGGAAAAGAGAGGTTAATAGAATGAATGGAGGGAATAACCGAGTCAATCCTACGCTGCATGGGCAGGAGAGGAGGCCAGAGCCCAGATCCTGAAAGGTATTGAGGAGCCTAACTAGAGGAGGATCTGGGCCTGGCTGTCTCTTGCTGCCAATAGGCAGCTGAAATACAGGGGAGTGGATGTCGGTGAGCCATGTCTGCATCTAGTCTATTTATGGTAGCTGAGGATTTACAGTCCTGTTAGAAATGCAAGTGATCTGGCAGGACTGGTTAAGGAGCCTGTGGTGGGTGCTTCACCGGAGCATGATGGGTAAATGTCACATAGTAGGTTTCCTCCATCCACAGTAAATGACATTCACCAAACAAGCACAGATTTCTCTTCCCCGGGGAGGCAAGCCAAGCAACCAAAACAACTCTCGGCCTTCCCAGGCTGAAAACAAAGCTCTCAACAGCCTGCAAGCTGGGCCATCCAATCTTCTGAGTTGTTGAAACGCGCATGTTTCTTGCCAGCCATAGCTTTCCTCTTCCTTCTGTTTGTTAGCACTGGAGCTGAAATGAGCCCCAGCTGGATGTGTATTGGCCCTACGTGTGTGACCCTGACCCAACCAATGGGAAGTCTTCAGAGAACCAGAGGGGTAGTACACACGCATATACATGGTAAGCTATGGGCCATTGGTTTCCTCTTACTATACTCAAACATTTCCCTGCCTTAGATTCACACCGCCAGACAGTTGATTTGATTAATCCACATGGTCATAGAGTTATAGCACACTGCATTACTTTACTATTCTACCTTGACTTATAGCATTACGATTGCTCTAGTAGGGTTTTTAAGCACTGCATTGATCTCCCATGGGCTTTCTCTTCCTCTTTCAGAATTCTGACCACCTTTTTTGACCAAATAGCAACTTTCCAGAGCTATCAATGGAATTTTTCAGTCAATGCTGGTGAAATGAACCAAAATTAAGGACGGCAGTCATGTTGTTTCAGTCCTAATCTAGCTCAGGGGTTCTCAGACTGGGGGTTGTGAGCCCTCTGGGTGTTGTGGGATTATTACATGGGGGGCTCGCAAGCTGTCAGCCTCCACCCCAAACCCCGCTTTGGAGCCAGCGTTTATAATGGTGTTTAACATATAAAAAAGTGTTTTTAATTTATAAGTGGGGGGGTGGCACTCAGAGGCTTGCTAGGTGAAAGGGGTCCCCAGTACAAAAGTTAGAGAACCACCAATCTAGCTCAGTGGTTATTTCATCAAATAAACTGTCCCACATGACCAGGGTTTCTTTAAATCAACACATTGAGACTCTCACTGCTACGCTTTTTTTGAGCTCCCAATCCGTTTAGTTTATCAAAAAGAAGATTGAGCAGTGACTTGATTAGTGTAGAAGTACCTCCACAGGGAGAAAATACCAGGTTAAAAAGAGCTCTTTAACCGAGCAAGGAAAGGCATCACAAGAACCAGTGGCTGGAAGTTGAAGTCAGACATTTGTATTAGAAACAAGGCACTATATTAAGTGAGGATGATTATTAATCTGCTACAGGAAGTGGCAGATTCTTCTTCTTTCTGACTTCAAGCCCAGTCCAGATGTTTCTAGAAGATGTGCTTTAGTCACCATAGGTGCTGGAACTAGAGGTGTGGGGCATGCTGGCGCCTCCTGGCTTGAAGTGGTTTCCATCATCTACAGGGTTTACAGTTAAGTTCAATAGCTCTCAGCATCCCACTATACAAATTGTTCCAGCACCCCTGTTAGTCTCACAAGTTGTTGTGCTCAATACAGGGATAATGATGATATTTAATGGCCTGCATTATACAGGTCAGACTCTATCTAAATGGTCCCTTCTCCCCTTCAAGCTTCTGTCCCTCAGTTATTAATAGAATTTATTGAGTATGTCAGATCTTCATAAACACTCCAAATCCTATCCCGGCCTATGCTGGGCTCATTGAAAATCCTGGGATGGATTCCCTGGGGCCAGCCTTTTCTGTGGTTGAGGAGACTGGAAATCCCAAAATGACCACTCACTAGGTGGAAGCCCCACCAATGTGTGTGAACTAAATATTAATGCTAGGGGCTGGCTTCATAGTTCAGCCGTACGTTATTGTAGAAACACTTCAACAGTTGAGTTTATCTAAACCCATCTTCAGATAAATCCATGTTAGAGAAAACACCCTGGAAGGGTGTTTCCATATGTGCTACTGTCTAGTGGAAGGAGGCAGTAACCAAATGGTTGCATTTTGCTCAGACAAGAGAACATAAGCAAATTAGTCGAATGAAGGTCTTTGCTAGAGGGCTTTTTCCTGCCCACCTGCCTTTTTCAATTCCCGACAAAATATTGTTAAGCATTGTTTTGCTCGTAGCAGTCCCTCTGTGCTTGAGAACCATGGGACTAAGACTCATAGCACGATTGGGGCGAAGTCTGGCCCTGCTGACAATCGGCGGGGGTTTTGCCATTGACAACAATGGGGACAGCAGTTGACGCTTGTGCTCAATTCCTATGCTACCACTGCTATTACCCCAGTGCAATATTACTACTGTAATAAAGGGTAGCTGCACTGTTAGGGACGCTACCTTTGAGCTGAGACATTAAATCAGGGTCCCTCCTTGCCCCTGTGGAAGTTAGATCCCATGGCATATTCTGAAAGAGATGGAGAGAACATAGGCAACCGAAAGATGAACAGACACCTCATGCTTCCTAGAGCTGCGTGGAGAAAGGTAATTCTGTTTCGTGGAGGATTTTGACATGGGATTTTATTCCCATTTGGAACAAAAACTAGCAACTTTGAAATTCTCTGCAAAACGGAAAGCGCTGGGGTCGGAGAGTCAGGGCAATTTGCCTGGCTGGCTGCCCTGGAGCTCTGTACCTTGGAAGCTTCCCAGGCTTGTAGTTCCTGGAAGCCTGAAATCCCAGGTTGCTGACGAACTGGGCTGGTGAACTGCCACAGAACCAGAAAGATTTCACAACCTGCCTGGCTTGCAAGGTTCCGCTGGAAACCTGCCTGGGTTCTACTGCAACTTTGAAATTGCACCATCTCTGCAAAGCAGTTCAACTTTCATTAAAAATGGTTCATCAGCATTTTCCCCACCCACCGTGATGATTCTAGCTCAGTTCTCTGTTTGCGTGCTTCACTCAGTGTCTGTATCCTGCACACGGTCCAAATGGGCGCCCGTTGGAGGCTTGAGAGCTGTGCCAACCGCTTTCATCTCTTTTTGGTTCCCCTTTGATCAAAGCAGATTGCTGTAGATCATTGGCCACTGCTTAACTATGTAAACTGAGGGTGGTGTTTTCAGACAAATGATGGTGGGAATTCACACTTCTCTGCTTTGCCAGATGCTGTGTTTATCAGACACCTGGTATGAAAAGTCTCTTAAATAATGGTGTGAATTGGCATGTGAAAGAGGCTGGCTCGAGCACTGTGGAGACAAGGCCGCGAGTTATACAGTTATAGTAGAACAGTGCAGGGAGCAGTGGTGCAAACTGTCCCTTACTCACGTGCCTCTTAGGAGAGAGTGGTTGATTCAGTCTCCATGGACCACTCAATCCTGGGCTTCCCCACTGAGATGACAGAACGGAGCGCCAGCGGGATGGGTTTGTTTTGGCAATTCTTGTTGGCTAGGACTCCATCCCCTTGGGCTCCCTTCAGCTGTGACAAGCATGTTCCAAGACACGTCTAGCAGAGGGCAGATCCTCAGCTGCTATAAATCAGTCTTGATGTCAACAGAGCTATGCCAATCTATGCTAGCTGAGGGCTGCCCTCCCCACCCCCGTGTACACTCATACAACACCGATCACCTCAGGACGCAGACACACCTAGTGGAACCACAACATTTTGTCTTTATTAGGCGTTCCCATGGTAATATAACACAGTTTGTAAGGAATAAAACACAAGACTTTGGGGTGGGGTTTACCATTGAGACAATGGTCAAATATCAGTACTTTTTGCCTACACACATGATCATCTTTAGCACTTACAGCTCCTCCTCTCATAGTTCACAATCACAAATCCAAGGGTTAAAATCCAGCTAGTATTAAATCCTACATTGTTTATTTTTAGAGCTTCAAGTCACTGCGGTTAATAGTCAGTCTCATTTTTTTTCTTTAAGCATTTACATATGACATCCATTAAACAGACACAAAGCAAATGAGCTCCCACAGAAAAACATGCTTACGTAGCCTGCAAAAATCTTGTTTTTCCCCCCTTGTAATGAATGAACAAAACTACCTGAAAAGTCAGTGGGTGAAGGGAAAAAAAACAAACAAACAAGGAAGACTCAAGTGAATACTGAAGAGCTGCGAATGTTTCGTAGAACTGAAACGACTGGTTTGTTTTTTTTCTCCCTAACTTGTTCCAATTTACTTTAAAGCACAGGTGGAAAAAACAGCTGCAATATATATATTAGGTTTTACTGATTACTTTAACAAAAGTGCAATCTCTGTTAGGAAAAACGAAAGACCCAAGAGTTAAACCAAAATCAAACATGGCTGGACAAATAAACATACTGTCCTGTTTTTTTTAAGGCTGATATTTTTGAAGTTGCCTGAAGGAGTTAGGTGTTGAGATCCAATGGGACTTAGGTACCTAAACTGCTTTAAGACCACTGGAAAATCCCAGCTTTGATACTTGACAAAAGCGGATTTGGTTTTTAGTTTTTAAAAGCCTGCATATATCTCTTTCCCTTAAGAACGTGTAAACACCATTTTAAGAGTTAAAACGTGGAAAATTAAAGTGAATGCACAAGCAAAAATACAAACAGAAGAAGCAGGTGACACCCCTGAATACCAGGGGACAAAAAAGACAAGGTAGGTGAGGTAATATCTTTTATTGGACCAAGATATTACCTCATCCACCTTGTCTCCCACATATCCTGGGACCACCAGGGCTCCACCAGTGCTCCACCAGTGCTGCAGGGGACAAAAAGGAAGTGAAGATAAATGCTGTGACAATGGGTGAAAGATTACTCTCTGTGCAAAGAACCAGACCAAGGCCCCGAGCCCTCAAAATGCAGCTTGAGAAGGACTTAAATGATGTATGTGAACCAACTGCCATCTGGATCTGAAATGAGGATCATCCATCGCTTGAGCTAAAAGATCAGCACCCAATTCCTCAAAGGCATCTAATGCTCACTGATTTACATGAGAGTTAGGCACCTAAATTCCCTTGAGGATCTGGGCCTTAGCTCACAGGCACTAAGCAATCTCTATATGGGATTTAGCTAGTATGTAAGGACAAAGAACTACCACTGACCCTAAATTAGGGTGGGTTAAATAAAGGCCTTTTCCTGGGTGTTTCCGGTAGGATGAAATTTGCCCTTGTACAATGATCTATTGTATAACAATGTCATAAATCATTGGCAAAATCCTCAGCTGATGTAAATCAGCATAGCTACCACAAAGTTGCCATTTACACCAGCTGTGGCTCTGGCCCTGTAATTGGAATGGCCCTTGGTAAGACCTTTCTTGTCTGCTTTCACGAGGGGTCTTTACACGATACTAACGAAGTTTCTTTCTATCTTAAATGATGGCTCTTGTGAGGGCTACTCTTCTTCTGATCATCAAAGTGGGGGGCCGCGATTGAATTTAACATACTGCCAAATGAACCTAGTTTATTGACTAAAACCTCAGCTTCTGGAGTTTCACCTCCACAAATGAAAAGCCTGTTGAGGAAATGTTTTCATGAGACTTTGTTCCACATCCTCAGCTGGTGTCAATTAAGTCTTAGCTTAGCTTCAATGGAGCTAGGCTGATTGACACCTGCTGAGGACCTGAGACTTTTGAAGGGAGATCATAGCTTCGCTTTGAGGCCTAGAAGTGTCCATGAACTAACACAAGTATCAAGTGCTTGCTGAAACGATGCTATGAGCTCCTACAACCAAATGATTGTGGTGACGGTCAGAAGCTATGACACGAATGGGGGAGGGAGGTCCACTCCTGAGATGAGACTGTGCAAACACAATGGTACAAAACATTTTAAAAAGTACTCCAGTTTTAAAATTTCCTCAATGATCTAATTTGCAGAAAAATCCAGAAGGAAAAACTCAGCAAAACCTCAGCCCAACTGCATAAGATGCATCTTGTCAATTTCTAACACAGGCTTCCTATTTGTACTAAGATACGCGGTGAGATCACAGAATGATTGTGAGGGGGGAGAATGTTGATATAAGTTTAGACTTGTGTTCCTCTGCCCTCATTTAGCTGTGCTGTTGCAGGTCAGGACCCTAAGGAATATCCAGTTTAAAAACCCTTTGAATTACTGCTGTGCTGGACATCTCAAAAAGCAATTTTTATTTTTTAAAAAAGGCAGCTCCCGGGAAATTCACTTTATCCTTCCTTTGTCAAGAGATGTTTAATGGGAACAGAGGCCACATCTCAAACACCCTCTTTAAACTGATATTTTGCATGTCCAGCGTATCAAACAGGGGTTGTTTCTTTAAATGTGATGGGATTGGGGGATGGGGAGGGGGGAATTGAGTGGGATCGGTGACGATGAGGAAGATGGATTGAGGGGGACTGAAGTGGCGCCGTAGCACACTGGTTGCCCGCAGTAACCGTCACAGGCTCTAAAAGAATCAAAGGGGCCCCCAGGTACCCTGCCCCCTCCCCTGGTCCGCTAGGCGGCCTCAGAGAGGTTAGTTCCTTAACCCAAGCTGGTGATGTTGGCACGTCCACCGGGTGGCGCCACTATGCGCTGAGTCGTGCGGCGGGGGATATTGTCATCGATCTGTGCACCTGGAAGGAGACAGAGAAGAGGCCATGTCAGTGCAGTGCTGGAGTTGAGTAGCTTTCAACGCAGTAACATAGACCCGTGACATTGCCGGCCGTCTGTGGGCTGCATTTAGCCCGTGGGTCTAAAAGGATGCAGCTCCACTGGAATGGATAATAGCCTCTTTGGCCAGGTTGAATTAAGCCCTATGGCCCAGTTCCTCAAAAAGATATGTAGGCACCTAATTTCCATGGAAATCAATTGATTTCCAGCCTTGGGGAATCACGAAACAGGCAGCTGTTCTGCAAGGTGGGGAATCATTAAGTCCTGAATTGCTCTAATGCAAACCCACAGGGACCAGCACTGGAGAGTGAGTACAGCACGTTCTCTAGTGGAGTGAGTCCTAATCTTCCCTGCTGAGGCCGCCCCATTAATTAAGTTGTTGGGTCCTGAGACGTGGATTAGATTGAGAGCTCTAGGTAAGTTGGTGGCCACTGGCTATCCATGCTAATGGCTTTGCGGGGGAGCGAGCAGACTGTTGAACTGCCAACCTAGAAGAGAGGTTCTCTATCCCCATGCCACAACAAGGGAGCACTATCTGGCCCACAGCGAAACCCAGAAGAGCTTTAACCTCAGCTCACTTGTTCTCGCTGCATCAGGTGCTCAGCGGAAGGGCTCTAAATTGGCTGCTTGGGATATAAAGGGGGAGAGACTGCTGAGCAGGAAGTGAAGGCTCTGTGCCCAGAGAATGGGGCTGGACATCGGACTGACCCCTGGTTTGCAGAACAGCAATACTAAAAACAGACAAGACTGTGCTACTGTTTCAGTGGAAGCTCTGAGCAGCAGCAGCAGCGGCCCTGGAGCTGCCTGCAGGTTCAGGGAAGGGGCACTGCATCGGTTCACGCTGTTTTATGATGGTTCTTTGTGATCACAAGGGGCTAGGTTAGACTGTGCAGAAGCAGAGGGCACTGGGAAAGCTTTCAAGTGGCAGGCTGGTGAGTGGAGAAATTTGTTAGTCTTCTCCCCTTCCTCCCCCCTCCCAATGCTAACTTGGTTTAATTGCCGATTAGAAGCATCATCTTGGGAGGAAACTCCCTCTCCTAGCTTTCCCTGTTTTGTAGCTTCTGCTGAGGCATGCTGCTGGCTTACTAGCCCTTTATCAAACACTTGGTCCACCCATTCCTCCCAGCTAAATTAACTTAGTGGGAGACCTTGCCATATTTGTTGTGGAAGGAGGGATCTCATTAAATCATCCTTCTGATCCTCAACCAATTGCTTCAGCACAAAATGAGAGAGATGTGCAACACTTGCCTATGCTGAGAACCTCCAGCCACAGGTGAGTTTCACTAGAATCACGTGGAAGTACTGAAATAACTTTTAATGCTTGCTTTCAAGTCCGCTAAAAGCACCGCAAGTCTCTCTGAGATGCCTCTCTCTGAATAAAACTAATGCGTTCCTCTAAACTGCAGGCAGCCCACCCTGGTTTTGGTGAGGTGATTGCTTTGCTTCAAGGAGCAGAACCAAAGTAGCCGCACACTGCTCCAACATGAACTTCCCAGCTGTCTCATCAGAACTGCCCTCCTGGTTTCCATAACTACATCTCCAAGTTCAAACCCATCCTATTCTTTCATTGAGTTGTTCCAGCTTCCACCCTGTAATTCTGGCCTTCTAAGTAGGTACTCTTATTTTACTCTGATTTTGGCCTTCTCTGGACTAGTCACTGACCTGGACACCCACCCCACCCCCAAAATTAAAACTTTCTTTATTCCCTCACTTTTGTCAGAAAATTTTGGATTTTCATTGAATTTTTTTTTTTTTTGACAAATCCAAAAAAGTTGAATAAGTTTTGGCTTTAATCAAAAATCTTCCATGCAGAAAAAGTGAATTTCCTGATCAGCTCTCAATTTAGCAGTAAGGCAGCCTTACCCCTAGTCTCTGGATCTATCTCCCAGACACTGAGTCACTGTCTCTTCATACTTCATCACTAAACCCCCTCTTCCCAATTCAGGACAAATCTTCTCTCTGCAGTACCCTGTGATGGTATACAAAACTGCCCATGCCCTGCAAAACTGCCCCGCTCTGCACTATATGGGCCAGATCCCACATACCTGGTGTACACCAGCCTGGCTCCATAGAATCTGGCCCTGAATGTCAATCTTTGGGCCACTCAAGATCCATAAAGGAAGCTTGTGTAATTGTCTCCCATTCTGGCCAAGCTAATCATGGCTGAAAAAACTCAGCCATAGACATTGCAAGATAAAAAGTGAAAAATACAAAGTGCCAGATCCTGAATTGGCAAAAGTCTACAATGGTGCTACCTAACTTGTATCCCAGCTTGGGGCCCTGCCCTTTGAAGTGGATGGAGATACAGATTCCTTTCCTTTGGCACTGAAATAAATCAGAATTCTAGCAGGGCTTCTATCCAGATTTTTCCTTCTGCTGTGAAATGAATCTCATTGCTGTTAACCCTCCCCGTCCCTGCCTTCTCTTGTTATTGCAACCGAACCCACGGCCCCACAAGAAAACAACCAAGATTTCAACGTAATAATTTAGCCATACATAAGTATGTACCAGACAAGCTAAATCCAGACTGGTGCAGGTTCCTGACAGGTGGGGCCTGCTG
Organism: Chelonia mydas; assembly: GCF_015237465.2. Lineage (NCBI taxonomy): Eukaryota > Metazoa > Chordata > Testudines > Cheloniidae > Chelonia > Chelonia mydas. The sequence goes on along the minus strand of NC_057859.1, from coordinate 7,934,997 downwards.
TTTGGCTGGAGACGTCTTAGCCGAGGATGCTGGTGTGACAGTCTTCGGTGTCACAGATACTTCGCAGACGGGCCCATCATACAGGCCCCGAGGGACGCCCCGCAGCTCAGCCAGCTGGAGAAAACACAAGCAATGAGCCTCCAACCAGCAAAGCTAAAGGCGGCGTTAGGAAGAGTCCTGAACTGGGACCAGATGTCACCAAGTCAGAGATGTTTGATTCAAGGTTCAGTTTTTGCACTAGAATTTAAAAGCCACATCTCTGCATGGTGCTGATGCTGATTGAGAACTATGGCTGTTCAACTGCACAAGTGAAAGCCTTTGCCCCTTTGGCTGCAATAATTTATTTTGCATTGAATGTAATTTCACAAACTGTGAGAGAAGGTCAACCAGACCTGGACGGGAAATCAATTTTTCCGGTGACCCAAGTATCCCAAAATCATGGGATTCCACATTAATCCTCCTGGGCCTCCCGTAGTATAAATCCATTGGCTTCAAAGCATTGCAAATCCATTTTTTCCCCATCAACATTTCAAAACACATTCACAAGGAGTCTCGCTTGCAATGAATACTTTGACAAAGCATAATCCCAAGCAAACTCCTCTGATTCTATCCAGCAGAGGGCAGTGTTGCAGATACATCAGTACAGCATGGAATATTTCCCTTAAAGATTTTGACAAGTTAACCAAAACATATAATTACGCGACTGTTCCATTTTGAAAGACTCTAGGGACCAGATCTTCAGCTGTTGTAAATCTGTATAGCTATGCTGATTTCAGTACAGCTATGCTGACTTCTACTGGCTGAGGATCTAATTGCTTCTGTTTTGGCTTCGTATATCCTTTTAAAACCAATTTTTGCCTCAGCCTAAAGTCACTATTTTTCAAAAGTAGAAACCCTCTCACTACATTTGTTTCAATTCATAATAGAGTGTCTGGCTGGAAGGGACCTTGAGAAGTCGTCATGTCCAGCCCCTTGCACTGAGGGAGGACCAAGTAAACCTAGACCATCCCTGACAGGGTTTTATCCAGCCTGTTCTTAAAAACCTCTAATGACCGGGATTCCACAACCTCCTTTGTCGGCCTATTCTAGAGCTTCGCCTTCTTTTCTCAAGACTAATTATGCAATTTGTAACCTTTCCCCATAGGTCAGGTTTTCTAAACCTTATATCATTTTTGTTGCTCTCCAATTTGTCCATCTTTCCTAAAATGTGGCGCCCAGAACTGGGCTCGGTACTCCAGCTGAGCGGAGTGGGACAATTACCAACCATATCTTACATACAACACATCTGTTAATACTCCCCAAATTTTTAGCCTTTTTTTCCAACCATCACATTGACTCATTCAATTTGTGATCCACTTTAACCCCCATTCCTCTTCAGCAGAACTACAGCCCAGCAGTTACTCTTCATTTTGTAATTGTGCATGAGATTTTTCCTTCCTAAGAGCAAAACGTACTAAATTAAATCTTCCAAAACTTTTGAATTTAAACCAACAATGCTGCAAACCAAATCGCAAGAGAATCAAACTATTTGCCTGAAACAAGCGTGACTAGCCTAGTTTCATTGTTTGAAGATCGATAACATGCAAAGGGAACAAAGTCAACAACATAATTAGTTTTATTTTAAAGAGTAAATTTATCTGGATGATAGTGTTTAAGTTGACTATTTTCTTTTCCTATTGTGACAGGATGCTAGTACCTTGCAGAGTCATTTTGTTGACTCACCCTGACCGCCAGACCAAATCGTTCTTACTAGTTCTTCTTACTCCTGTCTGTCTGTCTGTGACCGAGGGAATTTAGGAGCAGAGACAAAGATTCTGCAGGGATAGCCAAGCTCAGACTTAGGTTACAAAGTTACTTTAGAAAATAAAAGCCAACTCAGGGAAGAAAGTAAATTTGGACAATACCCACTGTTTTCTCTATGGAAGAAGTGGGGTGGGGATGTCACCTGTTCACCGGCCCCCTAACGTAGAAGCTTCATGAGCTAACTAGCATTCACGGACATACTCACCCTGCTCCTTGCCTTGATGCGCTTATAAACAAAGTCAGGGAATGGCTTCCTGGGGATGTATCGTCCAGAGCCCTCAGTTGCATGGAGGTTCCCATCCTCCAACACAATCTTTCCCTGGCTGATAACCACCAATGGAGACCCACGGCATTCCATGCCTTCGAAGATATTGTACTCCAGAGACTAGGACAAAAAGAAGACATCAGGACCAAGTGTTCATCCCAATGCAAGATGCCATGTCTTAAGCTACCGCTCAGTAAGAATTCCCTCCCGCCCCCGCCCCCCCCCCCCCCCGTTTTGTTTTGTTTTGTAAACAACAATCCACGCTGATTCCCAAATTTTAGAGTTCAGGCGAGAGAGAGGTGACAATGTCGATGCACTCACCACCAATGTATGTGGTGACATAAAAGCAATAACAACGAATGTCTTTACGCAGGCAGAACTCCCAATGGGGCACAAATTAGAATGATGAACAAATGCCAACAAGTTCAAATTTGGATGCACTATAGTTTAACACCTCTTAGGCTTGGAACCTCACAGGGCCTAGTCCATGGCTGACAAAGGGATTTAGGAGCTTGATCAAAGCCCATGGAAGTCCTTCACTGTTGGGCCTGATTTTCAGAGGTGCTGAGTACCAGCCCTTCCTACTGACCCCCCCATCGTGGAACAGAAGGACTGTCACATGGTTACAGCCCTTGACAGGGACTCTGAAGGGTTCCACTCTCAGTTCTGCCACAGACTTCTGTCACCTGGACAAGTCACTTTAATCCCTCTTTTTGCCTCCATTCCCCCTCTGTAAGATGGGAAGGGTAAGTAGTGTTGCTTGTAAAAATTCAATTTAAAAATGCCAGGATCACGTTTTTTCTTACAAATTTTTCCTGTTTCATTTTGACCCACTCTTAGGAACTTCGGTTTTTTCCCCCCTCCCGCCCTTTACTTGTCATGTTGGTTTAGATTGTAAGCTCTTACTGTGTTTTGAGCAGTGCCTAGCACAACGCAGCCCTGATCTCATCGGGGGCCCTGAGGTACCACGCTGATATAGATTAAGGCCTACATTTTAAAATCGTCATTCAGACACTTTTTTTAAAAACCAGATCCTGCCTGATTTAGCCCAGGATAGACCTTCCTACACTACCTATAGAAATTCCTGCTATCTTCCCAGGTTTTTTTTTTTTAAACTTACTTGGATATCATTAAATAGTATAAAGCCCTGAGGGATTATCCTAATAATAAACAATATTTAGTAAATCAGTCCCTCTGAAATACTCCTGCTATATCAAACCTGAACAAGCTTTTATTCTAAGTACACGTGAATAAAAGACAAAGATCACGTAAGAGAGAAGCAAATAACAGCCTGCTTTATGCTCAGAGTATTGTATGCATTATTATTAATCAGATTTGTATTCTATTATTGCCAATCCATCCTGTACCAGACCCTCTGAGACCCCCTGCTGGAGACCTCATGGCCCTGCCACACCCCATCCCAAAAAAGGGCAGTGGAGATGGTCCTCCAAGCTGCCTAGAGTGGCTGTGTGGGACACAACCAATCAGGGCCCAGCAGCCTAGTATAAGAAGAGCTGCAGGGCCAGAGGGAGTTCAGTTCCTTGCTGGAGCTGTAGGCATGTGGATGGCTGATGGAGCTACAGAACCCTGGACAGGGCAATGCTGCCAGAAGCCAGGGAGAGCAAGAAGGAGCCCTGAGCTGGTTGCTGGGACTCCATTAGGACAAGGCCCTGAAGTAAGGGTGAAGATGGCCATGTGACATAGTTAAAGGGACACAGCCAACAGCTGCAATCTACAGGGTCCCTGGGCTGGGACCTGGAGTAGTGGGCAGGCCTGGGTCCGTTAGCCAGTGGGGGGAAGTGGCCTGGACACTGAGGCACCCCAAAGGGGGAACTGAACTGTCATGGCCCAGCTGGAGAGCTGAAGCCAGGAAGCCCCAAAGAGGGTGCAGACATTGTCTCCAGGGAGGGAGCCCAAGGGCAGAGCAGGGACAATCCAAGTGTGTGCAGGCATGCGCACTTGGCCAAGGGGGCACTCATGAGAGGGGACTGCACCCCATTACTGGTCCCAACTGAGATCAGAGCCCTATTGTTTTAGTTGAGATGCATATCTTTGAAGCACACCTGCGTAAGGTGAACAGACTGTGAGAATTTGCTCCCCAGGAGGAGGGCACTGATATCGCTTTTTCCTATTGTACTGTTTTGTCTTTAGGCAATAAAATGGCTAAGTTCAGTTATTTGGTGTTTTGAGAATGAACCATGAGTGTAGTCAAACAATTGGAAACACCTCCGAGTCACTAATACATAGAGTAGAAGCATACAGGTACTGCTCAGTGATGGTTAAAAATAAATAAATATATATATAATCCTAATTAGATTAAAGCTAAATTTTGAGCTTTGCAAAACAGTGTTCGTGTCAACATTTTGGTTGAGTCAGGGACGAGGGCGATCTTCTTTTACTCTAATAGGATTGCTCGCTCTCAATTAATGGGATTTGAAATATTTGACTCGGGAGTGGCGACGGGAGGAAACAAGAATTCCAGGAGAATCACTGGAAAATGCTCCACCCCTTAACTGTACTGGCAGGAAGGGTTCTACTAACATGTTTGGGAACAGGTATTCTTGTGATCATCTCAGCGGGGGGAAGAGCAACTTGATCCAAGTCACTTTTGTGGAGTTCGTGATGGAGTCTGCGCTTTCAGTGTGTTATAACTATGGGTGGGTTTGACTGTAGCTTTACCATTCGAATGGAGGTTAAAGCAAATGGGATCCAGTCTGAAAAAAGGCTGTGGCTGCCCAGAAGAGAGCTAGGATAAAAGCACAGGAATTAGGTTCGTTCCAAATACAAGAGGTTCCCTCTCTAGCTTTAATATTTCCTTGCCCGAGAGGGGCACAGCTGTGAAATCCCGGGAAATGCGGTGTTGCTCTAACATGTAAAAATAACAGAATAAGCTGGTGCCCCATAATCACTAGCTCTGCTTCTGCAGCGGTTAATAGCTTCTCCTGAGTTTCAAACCAACTTTGGTTGTATCTTTAGTAAAATGTTGTTCCTTTAAAATAAGGGATACTAATAATTCTGCCCTTGTATCACTTTTGCCTCCATCGCCAAGTACATAAGAAGTCCTACGGATGCAAAATAACTAACAGATGCTATGCAGGGCAAGTCCCTGACCTGGAAAGCTTAGTCTTCTGTCAAGATGCCACTGGGAGGGGCAAGATAAACAGAAGAGCATTACAATCATGTATGAGACACAGCGGTCACAGTTCACAGGGGCCAGAAGTCTATATAGCATGTAGTTCAGTGGGAACGGGCTGGGGCTTCCAGTTGCTACTGTGACCCAAATAAGGGATGACTAAACCATCTAAAGAGTCTCCCTACAACCTCATCCTCTTTTCCCCCACCCCGCCATCTTTTTCTAACCAAGCGTGGAAGCCTTTAAGGCAAGGGCCACCTCTTTACTTCATGTATACACAGCACCTAGCATGATGGGGATTTGATCCCCCAACTGCAGCCTCTAAGTGGTATTGTAATATAAAAAATATTAATGCCTCCTGGGAGACTGTTGAGGCTATCAACATGCCATTTAGAAATGAACGTCTACTTTATGTACTGCTTGTACCTATCTGGACAGTGACAGGATCTCTGGATGGGTAGATACCTGCATGAAAATTAGATATTTGTTGCTTACGAGTTAGTGGTTTGTGCTGTTTGTCTTCAGTTGAAGTCTCTCCTTTCTTGGGGTTTTAAAAGGTAGCTTTTGAGAGGTATTGGACTAGCAGCCTGAGAGAATGAGGCCCGGATTATCAAAGGTACGTAGGCACCTACCTCCCATGGATTTCAATGGAAGTTAGACCTAATCACCTCTAAGGAGGTGGGCCTGAGGTCCTCCATCTGCAGGGCTGATAGGGCAGTCTCACAAACATGCTTTAACCTGATATTGAGAGGCCATCTTTGGGAAGTATGAGGGTCACTCACTGGGCCCTTGACTGCCAACAAAGCCAGAAATTCACACACGCACCCTAGTAAGTAAGGTGAGTAAGTCCTGTTGAAAAATCAAGGGGACTTGTGCTCCTAAATCAGTAAGTCTTCTGAAACTCTCTCCAGGGTGGGTCTGATTCTCCTCTGCTCTATTCTGGCTGTATACTACCCGAGCTCTCGTGGCGCTGGCTAATTGGAAGGAGTTAATCCTGATTACACTGCTGTAAATCCATGGAAAATCAGGCCCCGTATGTTTTGTGATATAGCCCCATGCCTTTTGGGAACCCACCATACTTGCATCATATAGACAAAAAGAAGCCATCGGGTGGCAAGAATTTTCAGATGCTACCAGCCAAAGCAGGACTTGATCCAGCCCCAACCATCTATTGAGCCACTCAGTCCTTGTAAACTGTGTTTTATATAGGCTCTTTCATCCACCATAACAAAGCTATTAGCCCAGTTACCAAGTTAGACCCTGTTAAGGAACACAAAAGCAAGCCAAACCTTTTTTTTTTTTTTTTTTTTTCCAAAGGCTTTGTTAATGTACCCAGGGATCCAATCTCTGGAGGAAAATTTTGCTTCTCAGCAGTGGAGTGAATAAAGCCATTCATGGAAAAAGCACAAGGAGGTTTTTCCAAGGAAACACTCCCTAAGTTTTTAGCCAGCAGCTAAACCAGTTGTAAACAGACCCACACAGTGGTGGTTCTCTCTCCTGTCCTCCTGCAGGGCCATGGGGAACTTCAGCTGGCCCTGCCTGCTGATACTGGTCCGTACTCTCTCATTTAGAATATGAGACCTACTTAGTCAACTGCTGGAGCGCAGGCTTAAGGAGCTGGACTCTCAGCTGCTGTAAATTAATACAGCGCCAGGAGAGCTCAATTGATTTATTCCAGCTGACAATCTGGCCCATAGGCTTTCAGGCCAGAAGGAACTACTCTCATTCAGCTCGTCTAACCCTTTGAATCACACAAGGCACAGAAATCCCGCAGCCGGCGTGAAAGCTCCTGGTTAAACTAGGCTGTGTTTTTAACTGAGAGGAGTTCAGTCTGCAAAATCTGAATCTGTCATTCAAACTCTGCAAAGGTCAAGAGTACGCTTGGATCCAGATGTCTGATTCTGCCCACTATAATGACTAGGAAGCCATTGGCAAAACTTAAGTCTCAAAAAACCAGTTCATAACTGTGCTCATCTTAGGTTTAATTGAACACCCCTCACCCCCATCTGCAAAAGAGACATTCCACCATTTATTAGCTGAAAAATAACCCCCAGAATGCAGACCGTCCTAAGTGTGAAACCACTGTTCCTAGTCCTATGTTTGTGGGCCAGCGAACACTTATTTGCTCCTTCACGCTACGGGTCCTGCTGTGGCAGTGTGCACCTGGGGTGCATGGTCTCAGGGGGACACTACACGACAGTCATTGTAACGGTGGGTGTAAGTGTGAAGGATGTGGCTTTATGGCAGATTTTTCATCTTCCCCTGGAGTGCCAAGGAGGGATCATGCATCAGAATCAGGTGTGCATCAAACACTCTCAATTCCCTTGGATCAGAGGGAGCTGTTGGGCACATTATGGAGAAAACCAGACCAGCATTCTCACTATGCATAGTGCTCGGCTACAGAGGCCTGGTCTACACTTTAAAAATTAGCACAACCTGGCTTTGTTACCCAGGGAGGTGAGTATTTTCACACCCGGAGCACTGTAGTTAGGTCAACCGAACCCCTTGCGTAGCTGCGACTTTGTCAGTGGAAGAATTCTTCCATCGACCTAGCTGTGGGAAGCCTCTGTACTATGGTACTACAGCAGCCCGGCTGTAGCTTGGTGCAGAAGGGAGAGTAGGCAGGGCTCAGCTGCAAAAGGTACTCACTATGTTATGAGTCTTGGCCGAGATTGTTTTGATACAGTCAGGATCCCAGATGACAAGGTCAGCGTCAGAGCCCACGGCGATGCGGCCCTTCCGTGGGTACAGGTTGAAGATCTTAGCAGCGTTGGTGCTGGTTACAGCCACAAACTGGTTCTCATCCATTTTACCAGTCACCTGGTGAAGGAGCAAAGACATGACTGCATTAGCAAAGCACAAACCTGTACTAACAGCATCTCCTGCCGAAAGCAGATTCCTGAGGGCCTTGTGCTAGACAGAGATTTGTTACCATTGGATGGAGGAGGTGGCTGGCTTTGTACAGACAACATTACTTATTAATTGTAACAACCAAGCTCTGTTAATATCTTTCCTTAAAAGATCTAAAAGCACCATAATACCTCGTTCTTATTAGCAGTAGATCTCAACACACTTCTTTTTTAAAAACAAAAACAAAGAAGGTCACTGCTATTATCCCCATTTTCCAGATGGGAAAACTCAGGCACAGGGCGGGCAAGTGGCCTGCCTAAGGTTACCCAATGAATCAGTGGCAGAGCACCCTTGTCTCCCAAGTCCCAATCCAGTGCACTATTCACTAGGCCACACTGCCTCCCTATAGAAGTGCAAATCTTAATCAAGCAGCACCCAACCTGCCCGTGGGATCAGTTTCTTAGACAGCTTACAGAGGAGGAATCTGAGTCAACACAGAGAGAACAGAGGTGGAAAGAATTACATTTTCTCCGTGAGGGCTGGAGAACTTTAAGCCAGATTTTAGTCTCTGATTCAGCCCCTTGAGAAGGGATACCTAGGGCCCTACGTTCAACTCCTGTGCAGCCCTGGTATAGTGGCATTGTTGGGGCCGGGCCGGAGGAGACATGCAAGGGACCAGAGGAAGAGTCACCAGCGTGCTCTACACTGGCACTTCTAGTCTACAAAGCAGCCTACAAGCAGCTATTAAGGGTGCTCTAACTCACACGAGCCCCCTATTGCAGCCCAGAAGTGGGAAGGAGCAAAGGTGGGCAGTCTACCTCTAGGCAGACAATGTTCACTAGATTCTGGTTTAAAGGTCACTTTCACTTTTTTTTTTTTTTTGGGGGGGGGGGGGGGGGGGGGGTTAGTGCCCTTTTTAGATGCTAAACAGGGGAACAAAAAAAAAGATGGGGGGGAGGCAAACAAAATGTAACCCAACCACGTAACCGAACTCCTCAACTAGAGGACGGATGGGAATCGGACCCCTGAGTGACCTACCACAGCCTTATCCCAGATGATGGACATTCTTTCTTCAGTCCCATTGGTTCCTTCAGGGATCAGGGTAAAGTTGTCCTTTCCAACAGCTTTCTGGGCAGTGTTGAAGGTGCAGTGGGCACTGCCAGTTACCTGCAGGTCTCCGCTGAAACCCAAATGGGGGAGGGGGGTAATTACTTTATTTTCACAGCAAATTATCAGCTCAAGTCCTCAGAGAGCCCCGGACCTCCTGCATCAGAGCACAGCACTCTACCCCTTGAGCTCAAGATGGGGCTCTGTAACTGGAAGTTAGCTTTGGGGACCACCCACGAGCAGAGTGTGCGTCCTGTGCTTAGGCAACACGCTCTGCGAACGCGCAGCCTTGTCTACTCACCAAGCCAGCAGGGAGTTGAGAAAATCAGGAGTGGTTGGGTCAGGGCTCAGCGGTGGGGAGGTGACAAAGGCTGCAGCCTTGACCCAGTTCTTACTCCAGTAATGAGATCCATCGGTCCCCAGGCTTGCTGTGATGGGCTCCCCATAGACCACGGTGCCTGTGGGGCAGAGAGACACCAACAGGACAGCTGTAAGCGCCACAATGCCAGCAGACCAACGGGCATCTCCACCCTCTCCGTGGGGGCGCCTGCCATCCTTCTCATTAAGGGAGAACAGGGAGATAACTTGCCCCGAGGAACACTGGCCCGTAACTACAGCAGGATTTCTTACACCTTCCTCTGATGCAGCTGATCGTGGCCCCTGACAGAGGCAGGGTACTGGACCGCATGGTCTGAAGCAGCATAGCAACTGCCCCACCCTATCCTGCTGCGAGACCCCGACCCAATCGATTTGTTACAACAAATTACATGATGCCAGGTGCTATAAATGCCCCAAAATTAAGGCTGGTGAAATCTGAACCAACACAAACTAGATGGTTTGGCCAAAAACATTATCTGAAACAAAATTCTGCCCCTGCTACTCCCACCCCTTGTTTGCAGCATCTCCAGTGTCCTGGAGTGTATTCACATGTTAACATTTCATTGGTATGGACAAACGGCCGCACCCTGCTAGTGGAAAAACACGATGTAAATAATCAGGTCAGCGCTGTGTATGAAATGCATATTTGCTGATGAGACGACAACCACACCATTTCCACAGCATCTCATGCTTGAGGGACCAGCTTAAATCACCGTCATTAGACAAGGCTGCCTGGTTGAGAGCTCCCTCAGAAGTACTCACCGCTTGCCATTACCTTACCTATGACCTAAATTTTTCACAAGCCACTGGTGATTTTGGGTGCCCCGCTTGAGAAACCTTAATAATGATACCACCACCTACCTCTTATATAGAGCTTTTCATCAGGAACTCTCAAGGGTTAGTGTCATTATCCATTTTACAGACGGGGAAACCGAGGCACAGAACAGGGACGTGACTTGCCCAAGGTCACGCAACCGCCCAGTGACAGCAGAGATGGAAACAGAGTCCATGCCTCCTGCGTCTCAGTCCCCTGCTCTACCACTAGGCCTTTGGGTGACCAGACAGCAAGTGTGAAAAATCAGGACCGGGGTGAGAGGGTAATAGGAGCCTATATAAGAAAAAGACCCAAAAATCAGGACATCTGGTCACCCTAGGCCTTATGGCCTCACAGAGGCCTGATTTTCAGAGTGTGGGTATTCCGCATTTTCTGAAACTCAGGTCCATTTATGGCATCTCGGGTCAGGCATCCAAAACTGTCAGTTACTTTTGAAAACATAGGCCTCTCAGTATTTGTGAGTTAAAAGTGAAGGTCTTGTTCCTGAGGAGCATTCAGACCAGCAAAAGTTGCCAGTTTATTAGATCCCTCATAATGGGACCGTACAAATAAGAGCTGGGGGGAGGCAGGGGGGAACCAGAGTGTCTGAAGGCCCATGACAGGATAAATCAGAAGGGATTGGATAAAAAATGTAGCAGAATGAAGATTTTGTTATATTTACAGTAACGCTGTCATAAACAGACTGGGGCCCATAGTGCAAGGTGCTGTACATACACACACAGAGAATCTCTTCCCAGAAGAGTTTAGAGTCTAACTAGAAAGGACAGACAAAGGGTAGGAGAAAGGAAGTATTATCCTCATTTTACAGAGGGGGAACTGAGGCACAAAGAAGATAGATGTTTTTCCCCAATGTCTGTGGCACAGCAAGGAAATGAAACCAGATCTCTTGAGTCACAGTCCAGTACTTTAACCACAAGACCTCTTTAGAGAAGTATTTTTAACCACAGGCGGGAACAGCCCATGTTTCAGGGCATGATGCTTTACGTGGGTGGGATACATGATCGTTTTCTGCCTACAGAGCACATACTGGAGGCTGCAACTTCAGACGCCCTGACAGCTGCTAGCGGCGCTGAACTACTAACCAAATAAACCCCTCTGAGCTCTATCTATTGCACCCTTCACTGCAGCATCCGAGCACAGATCCTTATTGTGCTACTACTCACGTGCAAAGAAGGCATCTGGGGCTCTGCGGGTTTTCAGACACCAAGAATAGGCAAAAAGCGGGGCAAAGACCATCGAATCTGGCCACTTTTCTGTGACAGAGCACTGAAGGTGCATCCAAGAAAACAGGCCTTGAGTGTGGATCGTAACGGCTTGGCCTCCTACCCCTCACTGGGACTGTTTAAGAGACAACTCTCCAGCCGAAGAAGAGCCTGCCAGGGAGCACTTGCGGCAAACAGGTTCAGGGGTCATGAAACTGGAACAAGGCAAAGGGCACACTGGCTGTGAAAGGGAAGCCTGTTTATACCCAATACATTGGAGGAACTGTTCTCGCAAGCTATCTTTCATCTTGCAGGACTGCCAAGGACAGTGTCTGCAAGGAATACTCACCATGCAAATGCCATCATGCGCATCTGGCTTGACAAAGTTCTCCCCCCTCCCCCACCGCGTTAAGAAATCAATTACCTTTTGTTCATTCCTCTGGATGTTCTCCAGTGACTCACTCTCTACCCCCTCAGGATTGTGGGTGCCGGCTGTGTGGTTCTGTTGTGCAACTCTGCTTTGCATGCCATTTTTTTAAGCTTGTGTAACGTATATAAAAAGTCACCTATTGGGGCAAATGCCATTTGCCCTGGACTTGTACATAAGCTACCACCAAAGAAAAAGAATGGCCTAGTAGTTAGGGCTCTCTCCTGCAAGATAAGACAGACCACTTCAATTGCCTGCATTACCCCAAACTTTCTGTGTGACCTTGGCCAAGTCACTTAGCCTCTCTGTGGTTCAGTTCCCCAGCTGTAAAATGGGGATAATAATTTTTCTCTACCTCCTAAGGGTACTATGAAAAGACGGTGAAGCATTCTGAGATCTACTGAGAGCTAGCGAACAGGAGCAGCAACCAGGGGAGTTTTGTGAGGAGCGCCATGTTACCCTTGACGTGAGTCTGAATGTTAGCTTATTTGTTGCGTGCTTCCTTGCCGTGTGCCTGCTTGACGGAAGACTGTAGCATTGTCTGTTGGTGGGGCTGGGTGCTAGGCAAGACTCAGAGCTTCCTAACAAGGCAGTCGCCATCCATCATTAATCTTTAATGCCTTTAGGATCCCTTCACAAGGGGCCGCGGCTAACTCAGGGAAAACAGGGGCTTAAAAAGCCAGCTCCTAAACCCCCAGAGGAGCTAGTGAACAGGTGAATTTTATGAGGGAGTTTAAAGAAGGAGTGGGAGAGCCAGATACACCTAAAAAACACTCTAAACTTAGGCCCATAAACAACACAACTCCCCGAAAAAGAACAAAAAGCCTGCAAGAGTAAAAATAATGCAGGCAGAAGTCTAGCAGCAGAGTGGGGACTATCCAGTTTATTGCACTGAACGCAGCACATATGATTACCTGCCTGGTGGAAAGGTGGCATATGTCTGCATTCAGTGCAAGCAACTCCAGGCCCTCAGAGACCGCGTACGGGCTCGAGACTGGCAGAACTGGAGGAACTAATGGAGACAGAGGTACATAGATGAGACCTTTATGGACACATCAAAGTGGTCCCACCTCTGGGCTGCTGAGAAGGATGAAAGTCTCCAAGGAGAACATCAAGCTGGAGCAGAGGAAAAGGATCCCATAGTTGGGAGCCTCCCTCCAGATGATGTCATCAATCCTCTCTCACTGAGGATACCCCTCAAGAGGAGGGGACCCCAGTTATTAGGAAGAGTCAGGTAATAGTAATGGGGGATTCGATCATTAGAAATAAAGATAGTTGGATTTGTTACAACCGGGAGAAGTGCATGAACTGCCTGTCGGGTGCAAAGGTCGTGGACCTCTCGAGACATCTAGACAGACTTATGTGCAGTGCTGGGGAGGAGCCAGTGGTCGTGGTACATGTAGCTACACAGGGACATGGGGAAAGATAGGAGACAGGTCCTGGAGGCCAATTTAGGCTCCCAGGTAAGAGATTAAAATCCAGGACCTCCATGGGAGCATTCTCTGAAACGTTTCCAGTTCCACATGCAAGGCCAGTTGAACAGACAGAACTGCAGGGTCTCAGTGCGTGGATGAAACGATGGTGTTTGGAGGAGGGATTTACGTTTATTAGGAACTGGTGAATCTTTTGTGAAAGGAGGAGCCTGTACAGGCAGGATGGGCTCCAACTAAACCAAAACGGAACCAGAGTGCCGGCATGTAAAATTAAAAAGGTTGTAGAGGAGTTTTTGAACCCAGGGCTGGGGGAATGTCGACAGGGACAGAGGAGCACACGGTTCGGACAGACATCACTTAGGCAAGGATTTATTAAAGGGAATGCTCTATATCCTAGTAAACAGGAGAGGATAGAAGCTGATAAAGTACAGGTAGGAACTGAAGAGCAACAGTCAAATGAAAAAGAGTCCCATTCAATATGGACCAATTTTTTGAGTGCTTGTATTCCAGTGTTTGAAGACGGGTGAACTTGAGTACCTGGTATTAAATGAGGATATTGATATAACAGGCATCACAGAAACTTGGTGGAATGATGACAATCAATAGGGCCCAGTAATAACAGGGGACAAAATATACAGAAATGACAGAGGCTGGTGGGCAGTGGCACTATATGTCAAAGAAAGCGTAGAGTCAAATACAGTAAAAATCTTAAATGAAGCAAACTGTATCACAGGGTCTCCATGACTTGAAATTGCACACTTGAACAATACTTTATTGGCACAGTATAGCAGTAGGAATATATTAGTGAACCCCTGACCGGGACGGTGACGGTGACTATGAAATGCTCAGGGAGATTAGAGAGTTTACAGAAACGGAAAACCTAATATTAATGGGGAATTTCAACTCTGCCCATATTGACTGGGTGCATTGCCAGAAAGTTGCAACCGGACGACAGAGGGCAGAACTCGATAAATTGCCCTGTTCTGGTCATTCCCTCTGAAGCATCCGGCACTGGCCACTGGTCCATTTAGATCAGGATACAGGTCTAGATGGACCACTGTTCTGGATGGTATGGGACATTAGTAACAGCCCCCAGCGCCTTTAATTTGTAGGTTGTTGGTTCAGTTCCAAGCCAGTTCCACAGCCACTGAAAGACTGTTTAATGGCCTGAGTGCAATGAATAGGCAGTTTTTATAGTCTATCAGCCAGATTTAAAAACATGCTTTTATCAGTTAGGCTAACCCATCAGCTAGAAAAACTTCACTGTTATCACATTGGGCACATATCTGGTGGTCCTCACCAGAGTGGAGGAAGACGCTAGAAGTGGTGCAGTTTTTCTCTGTCATGTAATGTTTAAATGTTATCGGGCATCCAATCTGGAAGAACCTTAAAACCACAAAAAGGGCCATAACTTGGAGAAACAGTCTAATTTTGACCGAAATTGGTAGAAAGCTTCTAAATACAACTGATAATGCAACCATAATATGATAATGCAAAATATTGGTCATTGTTTGTAGAGTGGACGGATTTGAGAAAAAGTCCAAAGACTCCTGCAGTAGCAACTGATGTTAACATGGTGTACGCCATGATGAAATATCTTCAAGATACATTTCACTCTCTGGGCCAAAACTGGACCTAAGACGCATACGATGAAGGACTCTACTGCAAAGCACAGTTGATTAAATGGAGGAATCACAACGAATTTGACAATAATCTCCTTGAGGTGGAAGGCATGCATCATGCAAAGAATTTCATAGATCAAGCAGGAAAGTGAGTTTCAAGACACCCATGTGGAAGCCAGCATCCACAATGCTTCAGTCATCAGCCATGCTTTAAGAGGAGAAGCATATAAGTGCGAAGTTAGAATCCACAAACTTATGAGTGAGGCAACGAGTTGCTCAGCGATTCCATGAACAACGATGTTCTCCCAAAAGACGCAAAGACGTGCCTCTTAGAGAAAGCCTGAACATGAACTCAAGCATTTGAAGATGTGGAGAAGGCACACACAGGAACCAGAGTGGAAGCACAAAATGACCTGGCAGACTTCATGAACCATCATTCCACCAGCTCATGGACACTTATGTTATCCAAGGAAAAAACTTTTCAGATACATTTCTCTTCTGGAAAAACTATATAGCAGATTTCTCCCTTCTACCGATAGATTTCATAGCAGCAAAAAGAGACAATAACAAATCCATGGAGCTTGAGACATTTGCAGAAACAATTCCACTTGATGTCCAGTGTGGTCATATGAATTGGGCTAGATGGGATTGTGTAAAATGTAGCAGAAGCCAGACTTCTGGAGGAGGAAAAGCCAGATATGTATCATACCCTGGCTGATAGTCAAGAAGCAGTATACTGGACTGCCAGACCCTTCAGAGGTGTCGGGGTCTGATATGGCCAAAGAGCAGTCTCTCAACAAGGACCATCAGCATCTTTGCACAAAAGATAAGGCTCTGACCAGGGAATACCTGACTGCACATTTTAAGGCAGCTTTAACAACTATGGCCAAATAAATGTGTGGAATGCAGCCGTCAGCAACAGAGCTCCATGAAGAAGCTGCCCCAAAGCGCACGGTTGCAAATGAAACTGCTGTCCAAGATCTTATAAAAGCCGTGACTGAAAGAATGACAAATCCGTGTTGCACTGAACCTGGAAGAAGCCCAGACAACAGAGAGCTGCTTGTGAACGTTGCAACATCTTCTGTGGCCCCCACCTGAAACTGCACGAAGTTTGGCAAGAGAATGAGAATGGCACACAAGGAATGAAGTAGCCTGTAACCAGTAGGCTGAAAAGGGTTGAGGCAGGCCTCTTTGATCCCACAAAAAAGGCATAATCTCAAATCATGTGGTAACCTCAACAAAACAGATGAACAAAAGAAGAAGCAGACAGCACAATCAATAACTATTGATAGTCAGCAAGCTGACAGGTATCGTCCAGTCCAGAGATGTTGATATCCAGGGTTTGACGAAGTATATCCTGGCACCTGTCCCACTTTCCCTCTTCAACTTGGATGGATCTCTAAGAGCAACCCAAAAGAGCAACACATTGTCTGGATGGAGAAAAATCTGTCAATGGTTGAGCTAGCCAACGTTAGCAATTATTGACCCCCTGATCCCTCTGCAGATGGTGTGCCCATACTGCCAAGTGCAAAACGTTTGGCGAGCTGCTTGATCAGCTGCTAAACCTTATCCCTAGCCTAACATGGCAATTCACTGCCGCTGTTGGTGATAACTATGCAAATGACGCCTCAGTCGAATCTGGTGAGCGAGCCTACGGGGGGGAATGTCCAAATGCAAGAAGTTTGAGACCCCATTGTGTTAACACCATTACCAAAGCAACGCTTGAAAAGCTCATCAAATTCAAAGAACAAATCTAACATTGCAAACTTCCTCTTCAGTGACTGGGTCGTGAAGTGTGAACAGCGTTGGCTGCCTGGTGCTGAAGTATACCTTGCGCTGGTGGGTTTCACAACCTCGCACGAGCAGTGAAAGTAGTGCCAGGCAACCATTCTGCAATACCAGAACTCGAGGCAGATCGCAAGGAAGCAGATTTGCGCATGGTTTTTGCCTGTTGCTGATGAACACTTGGAGTAAACAGGGTGCTAATGAGGAGCTTGGTCTCAGAGGTTGCATCTACGTGCCCAAGACATTGTGCTGTTCTTGGGGCAGATAAATTCTATTTCAAAACTGGAGTTGGCCCAAAGAAGAGAGATTCATTCCCATGCACAGCGTAGTTAGGGAACGGGGAACAGACGTGTCTTACGTCACCATTCATGCTGTCAATGGATTTGACTCTACTTCAGCTTTCGGTAACATGGGAAAAAATTGGCTGAAGCTCGCAACTGAGCATCCGGAGAAGTGGGTGGAGAAGGAATTTAGAGCTCTTCTCTCCCTCCCCTCCCCCCAGCCCTGGATAGCAGGAATGTGCAGGAAGGAACGCTCCAGAATGCCTCTCAAACCCCCATTTGGACACCCCAACCCTCAGTCTCAGGGCTCTGTGTCTATGGCAGGCATTGAGACTGCTTGATCTCAATTCCTCACTTGGTCTTGGGTGCGAAGCTGTGGCCTGTGCTGACGGTGTCTATTCTGCATTCCCCACCCTGTGCTTGTGGCATTCACAAAGCATGCCCCTTCTCAGCTCTCTTACTGTTAGAGATGTGTCTGTGATATGAACCAAGCACATCCACTCTCGGCAATCCCTCTCCTCTGGCCTAGGGGCTAATATGTCTGTGGCCTGCCCATTCTCAGCTCCCTTTCAGTCACAGTGCTCTTCGTAACGTCTCTCCCGCTGCATTGCGGACTGTTACACGCTCTCTGGCATTCCCCCACCATCACACCGGGGTCACGGCCCACTCCTCGCAGGCTCATGCTGCCACGGCAGTTTTCCTTGCAGACGTCCCATGGCAGGACATTGGCCGGGCGGCCACTTGGTCGTTCATCCATACCTTTACAACCCATTATGCCCTCACCCATGCCGCGGTGGCGGATGTGGCTGTTGGCCATATCATCCTTCAGACTGTGACTTCTGGAGAGCCCTCGCACCCGCCTTCACGCTGAGTATTACTCTGTACTCTCCCATGTCTGGAATCCACATAGGAACCAGCACTCAAAGAAGAGGAGAAGGTTACTTACTGTAACTGGAGGTTTCTTTGAGATGTGTGGTCCCTGTCTGGATCCCAATCAAATCCTCTCCTCCATCCCTTCTGCTCCGGGCTCTCCTCCTGCCTGGTAAGAGGGAACTGGAGTGGTGTCCACCCCCATGGCCTCTTAAAGTCTCGGACACGCCACGCAGTGGATGCACGACACACGTGTGAGTCAACAGCACCACTGTGAACAGTTGCGGCTCTGGCGCCTGGCAAGAATGCGCACCCCACATTTGGAATCCACACAGGGATCATCACTCAAAGAAGAACCTAGGAGCATTCCTTTGAATTCATGGCATGGACTGAGCTGACCTCACCAGAGAGTTAATAAAGAACCAAAGAGTAGCTCAATCAAGTAGTCCTGGCTCAGTAGCACTAGCAAGATTTGAAGGGAGGTAACTGCAGCTTTTTCAAAGTCAGCCGTGGTATCTTTGGTGTCTCAGTGGTATCTTTACTATCCTGTGGTAAGAAGCTAGCGTCTAGATAACGTGTGCTACGAGTTGTTTCCCAAGAAGAACAAAACAAGTGAGCAACTGCCATCAACGATGGCCTCCTTCAGGCTGCACAATTAGGTGCAAATTATCAGCTATACATATGGACTCGTGCAACAGTTCAGTATCTTCAAGTGTCCCCTGTCAAAACCAGATGGGTGAGAAGATACCACGGGACATCTTGTTCATCAAATGACGGTCTGCCACCTGCACCAAAAGTCATCCTCACCTTTTTGGAAGCATAGCTGAGGAGATGCAAATGCCGCAGGGAAGATTTGATGGGATCCTATGCAGGCAACTGTGACAGTGACGAGTGTAGAAACACAGTATGGAACACATCGGACACAGGTTGTGAGGGACAATAGAAAGATTTCAGCTGTCTGACTATTTTTTTAAAGTAAATTATAGCTCAAAGTGGTGTGGCTTTAAACATTTAGTAGCTCATAGTTAGTTACATGTAGGGATTACATCAGAGTACATGTTATTCACACAATATATTCATGCAAAACATTCTACAGATCTTCTGCTAAGAATCATTACTGTAATCTAAGTATTTTACATTTATTGTCATTGTACTCAGTGATACGAGTTTGAGCATTGGCCTGCTAAACCCAGGGTTGCGAGTTCAATCCTTGAGGGGGCCATTTAGGGATCAGGGCAAAAATTGGGGATTGGTCCTGCTTTGAGCAGGGGGTTGGACTAGATGACCTGCTGAGGTCCCTTCCAACCCTGATATTCTATGAATTACAGTTGTACCATGTGGGCATGAGACATACAGTTTTGGTGTTCTGCTCGGCCTGAGGCATGTTTATAATTAGGGGGTAGGGGTCTTATTACCTGCATCATCTGATAAAAGCAGCAGACAGAAATCAGTCCATTCTACAAATGACGACAAATATTTTGTGACAGAGAAAAACTGACCCACTTCCAGCACCTACATCTGCCCTGGTAATCACCACCAGATATGCACCAAACATGGTAGCTATGAACGTTTTTTTACCTGATGGGTTACTCCTTAATGCCCAAAATGGGTCTGGGCTGGTAGACTGCTAGCCCACATCCCCAAAACTACCACCACTATTGGCTGTCTTTACCGTTGCGGCCAAGGGAGGGGGGATGTTTTTTGTGGTTAGTGCACATGACTGGGACTCGAGAGAGCCAACTTCAGTTCCCGATTCTGCCACAACCTCCTTGGCCAAGTTTTCTAATATCTCTATCACTCAGTTCTTGGCCTATAAAGTGGAAATCACACTTCCCTACCTCCCAGGGGTGTTGGAAGGATAAATTCAGTCATTTGTTGAGTGCTCAGACATACAGTCTCATCGCTGGGTGAATTTATGCTCTCATTTCTAGGTGATCCCTCTCGGTCCCAAATGAGGCCTGATGCTGCTTGTGCTGTCCCAGTTCTGTGACTAAAAAAGAACCCCCTCAATCCTTCTGACCAGCTCTGAATTAATTTAAAGGGAATCATGGGGTCTAAGCACTCACGAATTCTCTCCCCCTACATTGGAGTTTGCTGCAGTAGGAGCTAATTCTTCCAGCACCTTGCCCCCACATGGAAACTGATGTCATCTGTGTATTCGTTTGGTTTTATTTAGACTGCATCAAATTAAATCCAATCCTCGAATGCAAAGGGGAAAAAAATCCTCCTGCTTCAACGCCCACCCTAGATGATTTAAATGGAAAGTAACAAGGCTCTGGTAGCAGAATAAAGGGATGAAACCGGAGCTCTCTCTGCTGTTTCACTGTAATTCCACTGAGTCTGGAAATCAGTGATGTCATTTGCTTGCCTTGCTTAAGCTAATGCCCTACTAAAGAGCAGCTCCACTCGCTTTTTCCTCCCCCATCTGTCTGAGAAGCAGAAGACGATGAGCCAAAGCCAATGCCAGCGCTGAATTTGGCCCAACGCAGCAATGTGGAGTATGGACATCAGGAAGGTGAAAATACTTCTCTCTGTTGTAGCTGCCCCTGGAATATTGTGTTTATTTCTGGGTGCAGAAGGGAGCCGTACCAAAGAAAGACGGGGGAGTTGGAAGGACTGACTTACGCGGAAAGAGCTTTGTGTAATATGACTAAATGATTCAAGGCGAGGCACCTGATAACTGTCTAATGGAGGAAATTACTGAGGGTAATGGGATAAATATTCAGAGAGAGAACATTTGGGCTGAAGATGAGGAAAAAACTTTCTGACAGCCTATCAGGCTTCCCATGGGAACTGACACAGAGCCAGTTGTTTGGGACATTTAAACCCCAGACTGGACAACACTAGAAAAATGTCCTTCAGCGAACAATCCCAGCTTGGCAGGGAGATAGGCTGGATGATCTCAGAGGACTTTTCCATCTATGAATAACTTACCCTTTTTCCTGGCCTGAGCAATAACATCTGCGGCGCTTTTGCTCATCACCTTGGTGATGTACAGAGGGCAGTTGGTCTGGTTGGCGATGGTTATTGCCCGGTTCACTGCTTCAGCCTCCACCTAAAAGATAAAGCCAGCTGCACATTAGAACACGCTCAACTTAGCGTGGCCAGCTCTTCCAACTCGCCCAGTTACAACTTTGTTTTCTTAAGAGCAGAGGGTGCAGGGGACTCAAAGGAGTGGGGTAGGTTTGGTGGCTTTAAGCCATTTAGATTCCAGGTGCTATAGGGATTGGATTGGCCATAAACCGGGGCAGCCTTGAGAGCGGCTCCAATTTAGAGCCTCCATGCACAGAGGCTGCTCTGCAGCATCTAAAATCCCCATAGCTGTTCCAGGCTACTGCACCCAGTCCTGCCCCAGCTTCCTCATCCCCCCATGCCCCCTCCACTGGGGCTTTTCCTCAGTTCCTCCCCAGGTTGGATCCGGGCTTTACAGCTGTCATGACACTCTGATCCCTTTACTTGATTTACAGGAGCTGGGACCGCAATGACAATTTCACCCACAGGATTTTTCCATGCAAGGACAGATCACATGCCTAATATTATCGTTATTGGTTGAGTGCGCTCAGTGTGCTCAGCACTGCACCAAGGTGATCCCTGCCTTGAGCACTTTACTATCTAACATCACGTCCTTCTGTGCTTCCTCTGGAAATACCTGAGGCATTGGAGAAAAGCATGTTTCCCCATAAATGATCCACCAGTCATTAAGTGCTCTACATGGGAGAAAATTCCTTCCTGACCCTTGCTGGCAACACACCCTGAAGCATGAGAATTGATTGCCCTTATTATGCATTACTACACATTTTAGTCAGTTTCTTTATTCAATCATAGGCATAACGGTGAAATCTGCCCTTGTGCAGAGGGCCAACACAATGCCAAGGCACCAGTTAAGCCCTAAATTTTATCCATAGGGAAAAGGACACCCAACAAAATAAACAGCAACCCATCCCCTTTACGCCCGTACCGGGGAAAGGGACAGGTCTTGAAGACGGCAGGCTCTGGTAAGCCAGTGGGAGAAGTCAATTCTAGAGCTGACAGCCCTGCCACTAGATGGTTACATCTTGCAGGAATTAGGCCAATGGTATAGACCAATGGAAACTTCAGCTCCACAGCCCCTTTCAGGATCAGACCTGTCACTAAACCTTTGTTGTTAATGGGCTTGCAAGGGAGCAGAACGTGGCCAAGGCACCATTAACTATATTGCAGCAGCTGAAGTGCAAAGGTGGCTCCCTGTGACTTGGGCTGATTCTCATTCTAGGCAGCAGCACGACTGGCAAAGTATCCTAATTATGCTGAAGGAAGAACGAGCGTCTGTGCATCCACTTCAAACTGCAGGAGGCAGATGTAACGAACAAGCCAAATAAGGGAACGGCCCCATCCATTACATCAAAGAGTCTGATTCCTGCTTAGGATGCACGTCGAAGGCCTGAGCTAATCCTCCAGGATGCTGGGCATCCTCTTTTCCCTTTGAAGTCAACGGGAGTTGTGGGTGCTCAGCACTTTGGGCCCAAGTGTCATGCAGTTTTCCTCCAATGCCACCATCTGTTATTGTTTTCCTTATGCAATCGGGAAAATATGTCAAGGAATACAAGGGTGGATGGGAAATCTGGATGCAGATGTTCGCACACAGCATAAAGGAAACAGTCCCCATCCCCAGAGCCAATAATAGGGGGGGGAAAGGAGAGGATTTGTGTTCCAGTCGGGCTGGGCATTGTTCCTCTCAATCCGCAACAGCATTTGAAACTGGAAGATTTATGGCTGGCATTAAAATGCCTTTGGATGCTGCTTGCCTGAACAAAGCAGAAGGAAAGTAAATAAAAAGAGGAGGGAGCTGTGAAAATGATCTCACCCACCGGGCTTTCAGCAGCACATCTGGCACCCTTAGCAAAGCCCCCTACTTTGGAGGAACAATCAGAATCTCCTTGTACAGAAAGGACAGCCCTCACAGAGCCAAGATTCCATGGGGCAACGTCCAGCCCAGAGATACTGAAAGCTCAGAGGAGCACAATACAGAGGGAAGAGAATTTAGGACCAAATCCTGTGTTGTTACTTACACAACAATTTTCAAAAGGACCCTAAGGGATTGAGGTATCCACCTCCCGCTGAATTTCAGTGTGACGTGGGCACCTTATCCCAGCACAATCAATGGGAGAGGAAAGATGGTCCAATGATTACGACACCAGCCTAAGTGCCAACTCCGCCACAGACTTCCTGTGTGACTTTGGTCAAGTCACTTGGTCCGCCTGTGCCTCAGTTTCCCACGTGTAAAACAGGAGCCTTAGAGCTTCCCTACCTCCCAAGAATATAAATACCTAAGATAGATAGAACTTTGATCCTATGCACAAATTCCCACTGACTCTTCAGGAAGTTTTGCCCAAACAAGGACCAAGTAAACAATGAACAACAACTTGAGGGTTTGGAGCACAGAGAACTCAGCTATAGTGAAAATCCAAGGGGGAGTCAAATCCTGAAACCATTACTCAGACAAATCTCCTGAGTTAATGGGAATATGCACTATAAGGTGGGTAGAAAGTTGGCTAGATTGTCGGGCTCAACGGGTAGTGATCAATGGCTCCATGTCTAGTTGGCAGCCGGTGTCAAGTGGAGTGCCCCAGGGGTCGGTCCTGGGGCTAGTTTTGTTCAATATCTTCATAAATGATCTGGAGGAAGGTGTGGATTGCACTCTCAGCAAATTTGCAGATGATACTAAACTGGGAGGAGTGGTAGATACGCTGGAGGGCAGGGATAGGATACAGAGGGACCTAGACAAATTGGAGGATTGGGCCAAAAGAAACCTGATGAGGTTCAATAAGGATAAGTGCAGGATCCTGCACTTAGGACAGAAGAACCCAATGCACAGCTACAGACTAGGGACCGAATGGCTAGGCAGCAGTTCTGCGGAAAAGGACCTAGGGGTGACAGTGGACGAGAAGCTGGATATGAGTCAGCAGTGTGCCCTTGTTGCCAAGAAGGCCAACGGCATTTTGGGATGTATAAGTAGGGGCATAGCAAGCAGATCGAGGGACGTGATCGTTCCCCTCTATTCGACATTGGTGAGGCCTCATCTGTGTCCAGTACTGTGTCCAGTTTTGGGCCCCACACTACAAGAAGGATGTGGATAAATTGGAGAGAGTCCAGTGAAGGGCAACAAAAATGATTAGGGGTCTGGAACACATGACCTGTGAGGAGAGGCTGAGGGAACTGGGATTGTTTAGTCTGCGGAAGAGAAGAATGAGGGGGGATTTGATAGCTGCTTTCAACTACCTGAGAGGTGGTTCCAGAGAGGATGGTTCTAGACTATTCTCAGTGGTAGAAGAGGACAGGACAAGGAGTAATGGTCTCAAGTTGCAGTGGGGGAGGTTTAGATTGGATATTAGGAAAAACTTTTTCACTAGGAGGGTGGTGAAACACTGGAATGCGTTACCTAGGGAGGTGGTAGAATCTCCTTCCTTGGAAGTTTTTAAGGTCAGGCTTGACAAAGCCCTGGCTGGGATGATTTGATTGGGGATTGGTCCTGCTTTGAGCAGGGGGTTGGACTAGATGACCTCCTGAGGTCCCTTCCAACCCTGATATTCTATGATTCTATGAGGTTTAAAATATGCAAGAACCCCAGGACCTGGCCGAAGTAAAATCAAAATAAGGGCTTCCGGATCAGGACCAGAATGAAAGAGAAGGAAAGTTCTGAATAGTTTCACTTTGCAAGCTGCAAATAGCAATTCCAGTTACAGCTGAGTGAAAATGAGTTCTTTTCAGTGAAAACGAGGATGTTCCAGGAGGGAAGAGGGACTACCGTGACGTTTTGAGGAAGCACAATCCAGTGGCTGAACCAGAGAGCGATGAGTCACATAATCTGGGTCCTCCATCGTCTACAGCCCCCGCTGTGACACCTTGGGCAAGGATCTCAAGCCAAATTTTTCAAGTGTCCCCTAATTTGGGCCTCCCGGTTGGAGATACCACAGGCCTGATTTTCAGAGGTGCTGAGCATCAGCAACTCCCATTGACCTGAGAAGTCATTATGGGCTTGCAGTGCTTCTGCTCATGAGGCCAAGGCATTTCAAGTTGGCTACCTAACCGGTGAGCCACCTGAAGCTAGTGAGCATTTTTGAAATTTGGAGCCGTTCTGTTTCCCAGTTACCAAGGCTGTAACAGGGGGCTAATGATACTTATAAGGGTCTTCAGCTTGAGATCTCCAGACATCTGACACAAGAGAAATATCTTTGTCATAAGCGCCACAGTAATTCAAATAACGTATAATGGACATCATCATTATCCTCTTAGTATTTATTGCACGGGCAGAACAAGCAAACAAGAACTACCAGTTGCAAAATCCTCTCTTCCCTTCCTCCCTTCTGTCTGTGAAACCAACATTTCCTAGGGCACACGACGTGCACTATTTTTGTGGCCACATTAATCGAGGCATGAAGTTCTTACTGGCAGTATATGACATGACCCAGAATAGGGGGAATTAAGTGAAAATGTGAAACGTCCTCACCTCTTCAGGTCTACTCAGTACATGCCCTTCAGGGCCTGTGATTCCCAGTTCCAGGATCCTTTGCTGCTCCTAAGGCAGAAAAAACAGGAAGATGGCTCAAAACAATGTAGTTTCTCATTTCAGGAGCTGGAGATATTTGGAAGAGATGTAAAACTGAGATCCCTGTCATTTTGTGCTCTCTAGATATCCCACAGTACTTTCACAAAGGCAGGAGCAGTAGAACCAGCGTTCAGACTAACTCCCAGTGTCTGGATAATTACCAAAGCTCTGCAAATCCTGGCCATTTCATTCGCAGTGTTGTCATGCCAACCTTTTCTTTGATTTGACTTCACAACCCTGCACGTTTCAGGTTTGAAAGAATAAAGTAAACTTCCCACAAAACTATCAGGCCACGTGTTGAAAACCTGTTCAACTCCAAGTTGCATGATCTAGGCATGACGTGTAAAATAAGTACGGCATCAGCATCAGGACCCAATTATTGACTTATTTATTTATATTTCTATTGCGATAGTCCCTAGAGGCCAACCAAGTCCAAATCCCATTGTGCTAGGCACTGTACAAAATGTACGGTAAATGTTTCTTCACTTCCTGTCCTAAACTGCTGTGTAATATTACTATACCCGGGGGCTGCCTTCCACCCCAGAGGTGGCTGCATTTCAGTGATGGGCGAAGAGATGTATAGTTTGTAACTGTTATGGAATAAAAGCTAGTAAATAAACCTGAAGCATTGTTGTTCTCTTACTGGGAGTTACAAGGGCTGTAATTTTGAAGTATCTCTGCTTTCTATATGGAAATGTCTATGCTACTTGAGACAGCGCCTTGACATGGCTTAGTGATTTCCTGCTGTGGGTTTTAAGAGCGGGATTTTCCAGTTTGAACACCTGACAGCACAATGCAGCTAAAATTCCACAGAGCGAACAGATACGATACCTCAGCAACGATGTCACCATTCTCAGCATGAACTTGAGCTATGGCACCTATATCACGGATTACGCTCAGGACCTCGTATATCTAGGAGAAAGAAGGGTCACACCGTTTGATACATACCTTTTGGTCTTGCAAATACTCCACTGTTCTCGTCGCTTAAATGTCCTTCAGCTTAAACTGTTATGTAAAACTGAAACAAAAGGGAAGCGACCGAGACAGACAAGCTCTCTTTAGCTTGCCTTAAAAGATAAGGCAGTAGACCGGGACTCGGAGCTGGGTTCAGTTCCTGCCCCGGCCATTGATTTGCTGAGGAGCCTTGAGCAAGTCCCTTCACCTCTCTGTGCCGCCGTTTCCCCATCCGTAAAATGGGGATAACAATAACGGCCTCCTCTCTAAGGCACTTTGAGACTCACCAATGAGCAGTATGATATAAGAGATAGGTATTATTAATTATTATTATAATGGAGCATAAAACAGGAATTGGTACATTCTCCAGGGCATCATCGGTAGAAGCGCTAAAGGCCCAAATTTTCAAAAGTGGCATCTTTAATGCCTCAAGTCGTGGGTGCCCAACTTGCCCTGATCCTCAGCGCCCACAACTCCCACTGCCTTTGATGGAAGTTGCTCCACCCCTCTGACAACGAGGTGCATTGGGTCTCACGCTGAGCATCCAAACATGGGGGGGTTCACAAAAATCCGTGACCACTTTTGAAACCTCTGACCATATTCTTAGATAAAAAGAGACCAATTTTTATGTCACCTCTTAACTCGGTTCAGCTCGAACTTCAGACACGGAGGGAAACCTCCACCACATCACGGTTGGAAGCAAGCGCCTTCTGCCGGTTGGAGAGCCCAACAATGAAACGCACCCGATGACGGACGAGTGCGAACAGAATTTTTTCTCAAGGTCCCAGTGATTCCAATCGCAAAACCAAGAACAGGCTAACCCAGCATGGCTCTGTGTCTCCCTCTAACGACTTGACCATGTTGAGAGGTTTATGAGCCTCGTGCTGCCTCCAAATTGAAGGACCTGGGGTAAAATCGTGGCCTCGCTGAAATCAATGCCCATTTTGCCATTGACTTCAATGGAGCGAGACTTTTGGCGCTGCTCTTTCACCTCCAGCGGCAGAAGCGCTTGCTTCTAGATCCAGAGGCGTCTGGTTCGATCCCAGATGATGGCACAACCTGAGTAACTGATACAGGCATAAAACATTGATTCATAGAGTTTAAGGCCAGAAAGGACTATTGGACCATCTAGTCTGGCCTCCTGTATAACACGGACCATTAAATGTCACCCAGTTATTCCTCTTTGAGCACAATAACTCCGGTGTGGCTAAAGCATCACTTGTGAACGTAAAGCCCTCCTACCTGAGAATCTGTTAGCTGGAAGTGATCTTTGAAGGCCATGTAAACCAGGAAGGAATTCACACCTAGCAGAGACAAAACAAAGAAAACGCCCAGGATGTACAAGTAATAGGCATAGATAACATCCACGCTGAAGTTAGAAGTGAGCCAGCCACAAGTTACATAAACAAAGTGATCCACACAGAAGTTAAGTTAATAGATGAGCTGTTACGGCCAGACAGTCCAAGAGCCTCATTCTCCTGTCACTCATGTTGGTGTAAATCAGGAGGAACTTCAGTGAAGCTAATGGGAATACACTGGTGTGAGTGAGAAGAGAATCAAGCACAAGGTTCTTAGCGCTAAAACTGACTATACGGTTTGGAAACTGCAGATAAGACAGTCCTGGCCCTGTAAAATTCCACCTGTCTTGAATAAAGAGGACTCTCCCCTTCCTGCCGGAGTGGACCAGATGCACCATTGAAACAAATATAGACATTGGCTGGCTTTAAGAAACTTTTAACTTCTTCCCATCAAAATGAACTGATTTTACATCTGTTCAATGGAACGGTCTGCTACAGACAGCCCAATCCTTCTTGGCTCTGAGGGCCAGATCCTTGGCTGGAGTAAATCAAGGTACTGCCAATCAAATGAATGGAGCTATGCTAATTTACACCACTTGAGGATCTGACCTTTTGTGCCTCCTGGGAAGTGCGCAGCATCCTCAGCTCCCGTGAAAGTTCAATGTCAGGTTAAGGAACTCAGCACCCGGCAGTATCAGCCCCTTGGACTGTGTGCCACGCATGACAAGGGACCGACCCACACTGGAGTCAATGTGAGTTTGTCATCGACTGCACTGGGAGCAGAATCGATCCCACAGCGTGTAATGTACTGAAATATACCAGAGTATGACCGTACAACTGACGAGCCACGGAGACACACCTGGAAATAAGATGTGGCTCCCCCAGAGAGCAGAAATAAGAAAAAAAGAAATTCAGTCTGCTGTGAAACACACACAACACTTAATAAATCACAATTAAAGGCCACCAGCTTCTTAGCCATGTGACATTGAAAAACTCCCCTAGTAAGAATGATGGAGCCCAGCTTGTGGCAGAAAGGAGAGCTAAGCCTTCAGAGCTCCACTCAACACCAAAAAGGAATACATCTTTCAGATTCAGCTTTGTGGGAGGCTGAGCAAAAAATGTAAGAAAAATACCTTCAAAATGGGTACTGGCTGCCTGGTTTCCCAACCCCTCTGCTAGACGGCTGGGGAATTACTAACAGAGCGTTTCTACAAAGCATTGTGCTGACCAAACCACAGAGTTCACGGCCTCCCCTCCCCTGCATTCTACAGACATGACAGGGTAAAAATTCTTAACCAGGATGTGTGGGAAAACCACCATTAGGATGTAAAAGTCTGTTGCTGTTGTTTTTTTCAACCATAAACAGGATGGAAAATCCTTCCAGCCCAGGGATGAAAGGTCACGGAAATCAGAGATGGGAAAGACCTATTTGATCATCTTATCTATCTCGCCCTCCTTTCGCTGGCCATTGAAGGATTGTTCTTCTTGAGTCAGATTCTTTTCTCGCTTACGCTAGTTTAACTGGGATAGCCCAGTGGTTTGAGCATTGGCCTGCTAAACCCAGGGTTGTGAGTTCAATCCTTGAGGGGGCCATTTAGGGATCTGGGGCAAAAATTGGCGATTGGCCCTGCTTTGAGCAGGGGGTTGGATTAGATGACCTCCTGAGGTCCTTTCCAACCCTGATATTCTATGAACTCCATGAGTTACTCCGGACTTGCACCATTGCACGTGACAGAAAAGTCAGGCCACCTCTATCTCCCCTGGATGACTTACAGCTCTCTTGCTGACACTGGCCAGCGGGGAGAGATACGTCCTACAAGAGTGTGTCTATCACTCCTTTAGGGAGATGCCCATCTCCAGAGAGGGTCCAGATCCTCCACCGCTGCAGTTCACCAAAGCTCCATTGAAGACAATGCAGCTATGCCAATTTAGACCATCTGAGGATCTGCTATGCCTTGTTCTGAATGACCCGGGTCGCTGTCCACGGCAGCCCTGGGCAGTACCACCCCAGGCATCACATCTTACCCCCTGCACACGGTCAGTGCAGTCTCCTGCCTAAACGCCACTCCAGAGGGAAGGAGGCAGAATGGCAAGACTGGATTCCAGTCCCACCCTATACACTAACCTGGCTTCTCCAGCCCCCCTACAACACTGCCTCCTGATGTGCCAAGCCCCACCACCACCACCAGAAAACAGACACCATTCTGAACCCTGATCTGGCCGGTAATTTGACCAAAACAAATAAAAAAGAATAAAAAGTATCTACAAAGGGCCAGTCTTCAGAACCAAAAAAAAGAAAAAAAATTCAAATCAGTAAAAACATATCGATTTAAATGATCCCGAAACTTACCATGGTCTTTCACCAGGGCTTCCATCTCCTCCTGAACCCCTTTATGCCACTCCGTGATATCCACATGCAGAGAGTAATCGCAGCAAGACTTGCTATCCGCCCATTCTCGCCACTGGTCAAATGCAGTGAGTAAGCTGGTCCCTGGTTCTGGAACCACGTGATCAACTGGAAAAAGACAAAGCATTTGCACCCGTGAATGTGCGTCCAAAGGCCTTTAGCATCCATCCAAGACAGACAGCGCTTTCCACTGACGCTGTGAAACAGGATGTCCCCCCGCCCAAAGAAAAATTGCATCTGTGCGTTTCCCAAAGCCCGGGGTTCGAGAACCCACTCTGCCATTTGATTACAAGCAAAAACTAAAGCAGGAAATAATTCAGTTACTAGAGTGTGTTTCACTGCAACTGTATGTGATTGGAGCAGAGGAAATTCCTAGTTCAAAGCCAGTGCAAATTCAAACCATTGCAGTTATACATACAGTTATGTATACAGTTACTCCTCTGCTTCCTATTAGGGTTACAAACAAACAATGACAGACAATACTCCCCTGCATCAGCATCAGTGAGTAGTTTTCCAGTCAAACTGAGGGACATCTTTCTCTACTCTGTGCCCTCTGAGATGCTGGATAAGGTACCCCAAAGGGTTTGGAATGTATTTTTGTATTATTATAACATCTAGCAGGCTCCAGTTACAGACCAGGACCCCATTGTGCTCAGCACTGTACAAACACAGAACAAAAGGACTGTCCCTACCCTAAAGGGCTTCCAGTCTAAATACAAAGATGAGATTAAAAGATATCCTGTCTGCACCTATTCTCTGATTTGCTGCTACCATAATCCCACAGCTAACGCCAAAAGGAGCAGCAGCAAAGACTCCAGCGAGCAAGTTCAGCTCTTCTTTAAATCCACCAAACTAATTAAGGCTACAATTGTCTTTAAAACCTGCTAATAGACTCCCAATTTGCACACTGCAGTCAATGCAGAGACCATGGCAATTGGTATATATTCACGCACCCCTTCGATGAACTTCTTTTAAGGTGCCATTTGTAGATCCAGGGTGATGGTTACCCGTGTGCAGAGGGGCCCAGCCAAGATCAATGCACCACTTATATCCACCTTCAGCCCAAGGTTCAAGTGGGGCTTAAGTGGTGTACAGTAGACTTTGTGATTGCTCTTGGCACAAGGGTGACATTCACCTCAAATACGTATGCACAAGGGAGGCCTTCCGAGTGTCTCTACAACTTCAGATTGGAGAAAAGGAGCCCCTAGTCTATTGTTTTGATTTTTTTTTTTTTTTTAGCACCAGCCATATAACCTAGCTGTTAAAAACAATAGTCAATGCAAAAACTTCAGATTAAAGCCCTGTCTGAGCTGCCGATATTCTGATATTAGCCCACCAATAATGACTCCAACACAACCCCCCTACATCCCAGTTCATCATCTCCCCATCGCCCAAGGTGGGTTCTGCAGCATGCCCAGGGAAGTTGGCAAATCTGGGTTCCGGTGGATGAAGGAGAGGCAAGTTCTAAACGCCTTCACGGAGAATGCGCTGCCAGCCACCTCTTCTGAGACGACTCCAGTTCAAGGGCCTCTACTGATTGCAACAGGAGCAGCATCAGGGATGCAGGTCCGGAGCCATTAGGGACTTGACAGATTAGAACTAACACCAACGTTGTAGGTACAGGCATGGTCAGTGAACTAGGAGCCAGGAGATCTGCATTGTATTCCTGGCTCGGCCACCCAGCAAATCACTTCCCCTCCCCGTGCCTCAGTTTCTCTGCCTGTAAAATTGGGATAATGATATTACCCTCCTTTGTAAAGAGCTCAGAGATCAACAGGTGAAAAACCCTAAAACCCTGAAGCATGACATTTAATATCTCCTCCAAAAACTGTTTAACATGAAAGTACTAAGAGGAGCTCTGTCTGGATCCAGCAAGCTCTGAGGACAGCGCAGTCAGAGGGCTCCTCATCCCAGAGAAAAAACACGAGCATGGAACAAGGCCACAAAGCCAGAGTCTGAAAGACTGGGCAGCTGTTCAAGGGGGAAGAAAAAAGACATAATCTCATGGCTTCAGAGGTCACAAATTGAACTTGTGTTGGGGCCGGGGGGGGAGCAGGGAGGGAGGAGAGCTTGCCTGATTGTACACTGGCCAACAAGGGGGGGAAATTACATGAATCCTGCTTAGTTATCAGCAGACAAAACGGAGCAGTTTATTTTTAACTATATTGTTGTTAAGTATCAGGATTGCAATCAGCCCAGCATTTGGCTCTAAATCTTGATGGAAATGCTGAAATGAGAGAGAGTCCTCAGGCCTCTGCCATATCACAAACCATCCCTTTGCTCTTACTCGGAGCCAGCCAAACCATCCAAGATTTACACGAGAAGCTTGGTATAAACAGCGTCGCTTCCCCGAACGCCTCATTAGCCACAGCCAGCCGTCTGAATCGGTAACGATGTCCCCAAACGGCCTGAGATGAGCGAGTGTTCCCGGAAGTAAAAGAGGATTACGTAACACAACCATCTTTGTTGCACGAATTAAAAGCTTTGGCCATCGCCTCCATTTTTGTGACGGGTGGCTACGTGACTGTCCCCAAGTAACGGTTACAATATTGTGCCCTTCGGATGAAGTTGTGCCTGCTGCTAAATGGAGCAAGTAATTGTGCCCGGGAGGAGGGTGTGACGCCGAATGTTTGGCCTCTGCATCGCACGTTCAACTCCAGGTTAGCTCTGTAGCCACGACAGCTTCAACGGCAGCCTTTTGTGAAATTAGTTGGTGTGTCTCAGCCCATCGTGAAAACCAGCTGCTTCCGCTCTGAATAGTTGACGCCATATCGGACAGCCTCGTGAACATTTAAGAATTTAACCTCCAACGCCCTGGTGAGATTGTGTCCCCAGTGGGAACTGAGGCACAAAGACATTAATTGACCCAGGTCACAGAGAAAGCCCGTGAAAGGGACTGAAATTGCAGCATAATCTCCCGAGTCCCAGTCCAGTGCCCTTACCACAAAACCGTTCTTCCTTGGGCGACTTATTTATGTGTCTGAATATGGATTCGGGCATTTTACTTTTAGGCACCCAAGTCTTAAAATGTTGGGCAGAGTCTTCCTGAACCTCAAGTCTGCACAATAATTGAAAGGGCACAATTCTTACCTAAGATGCCATGATGCGGAGAGGCTTACATTGCTGAATGCTTGGACGAAAAAGGGCTACAGAAGTGCAAATTAGAGCGCAAAGGGATCATTAAGAAATCTTGCCCCCAGCACGAAAGGGCTAAACACCACACAGCTGTAAGATCTCGGCGCAAAGGATCGACTCTGGTGTCTCGAATCAGAACTTTAATCGCTCTCTTATTTCATGTGCTGTCCAAGTGTGAGTAATTGGAGGTGGGGTGGGGAGATGGAGAATCTCTATCTGATCTCTGACAAAGTCAAACCACCAGCTGGTTATAATAAGGCCATAAAAACGGAGATAGTGACACATCTGTCAGGGAAAAAGTCAGCACTAGGGATTAGAAACATCTAGCATGGAAGCAACGTTGCTGACGCATCTTCTACAGCTTCCTTTAGCTCTTTGATGGCTTGAGATGACGCAACCTGAATCTTGCTCCGTTTATGCACTCAGAGCAAAAAGCTGCTGTCAGCTGATCATCATCATGGAGACAATACAACGTCTTTTGCAAGGGTATCTCCGGCTGCTTTGCAAACCACATATTGCTAATTACCACAATGCCTAAGGACCAACTGAGAATGCAGTCCCGGCGCTGCACAAACACAGAGTGATAGGTGCGCTCAGCCGCAAAGAGCTTACAATCTAAATGGACAAGAGACACAGAGTGGGTATAACACAGAGTAAACAGCGTGACAGTAACACGGGTATGGTAGCAGTCAGAGACTATGGTAACGGGTACATTATAAACAGTGGATAGATTTAGATTAGACAGCAACACCAGACAAGACATATTTGCAACCAAGCGCAGCATTACAACTGGTCATTATGGCCAGGCATCAGCAACAAAAGGGCAGAGACCAGACAGATCCGTTGGCTGTTTATTAGGATGGTGCCCTTTTCTCTATTTAAGTTCTCAATTAAAAAACTATGCCCTTTGCCACAGTGGAGAGTTGATAGCACCGAACAAAGAGACCACATTTACTGCAGGCTACCGCATGATGGTCTGATTGTGGTAAAGACACAGCAGGAATTAAAAAGGCCCCAAACTCGGAGTGGAAAACAAATCTGGAACCCCCTCTGAACGCCTTCAAATTTCCAGGAGGGGAAGGGAGTGGAGACTCAAATCTACCCCTACAGTATTGGTTCCAAATCAGACCTAGGCGTAACCTACACACAGGTTAGTACTGATGCAACTATTTTGGTTAGAGGTGTGATTTTTCTGTCAAAATAGTTGAAATCAGTACAGCCACAGTGGCCACACAGTTATACTGGATAAAGGTGCCTTATGCTGCTATCCCTGCAGGTATAACTATAGAATCATAGATTATCGGGGTTGGAAGGGACCTCAGGAGGTCATCTAGTCCAACCCCCTGCTCAAAGCAGGACCAATCCCCCAACTAAATCATCCCAGCCAGGGCTTTGTCAAGCCTGATCAACTATAGTAGTATACGGCAGCTTTCTATCGATAGAATGTGTCCACACTGGTGGGGAAGGAGAAAGACTCCGTATGTTTTGTGCTTTTTGGGAAGAGGGCCAACTGAAAACCAGACCATTGAGGTCATGGCCCAGTCCCCCAGCTGCTAGAGGCTCCCTCAACTGTTCTTCAAAATGAAAATGTAAGAGGCAAAGCTGTAGCTGATATTGATGAGCCTATGTCCATCTAAGTCTTTTAGATATCAGGGTCAGCCACCAGAATCAAACAGGATCGGCTCTTTCACACTGAAGGGAAAGAACTAGGCACTGTCCCTGGATGAGTGCGTGACAACTGCCCCTTGCTAGACGACCCCCCACTCCCATTAGCCCGAGCAGGATTTGTGCACATGCATCAAAATAGGAAGATTTACTTCCAGGCCTCAGACAGAACTTGCTAGCACGGAGGGAAACAAAAGCTTTTTCTTAAGGTGGCCATGCTTCACGTGTCTACAGAGAAGTTTACGAAAATCCATCTGCCTCCTCCTCCCTTTTTCCCACACTCCTAGCTTCCCGCAATGACCCTTGGGTATTACCTGCTAGCAGACCACAGATGCAAGGGTTCCTGACCCACTAGAAAATGTAGAAAACCCAGTCTCGCAGCTTCACATGTGAAATGCAGCATCCCGTTCTGACCTTACTGAACAATGTGTCTCTTGGGAACCCCACGGCCTGTACTGTTGTTAGTTTTTTTCCTTTGTTTTGGAAGCAACGGATGTTCAATTCCTGAAGCAGTGTGTGGCTTAGCTACTTCAGGATGGATTCAGAAAAATTCTCTCAGCAGATGCTGTTATCACCCGCTTATTTTGCATTTGTTTATTGCTTTGATTTTCTCCCTTCCCTGACCCAAATCTTTTCATCCTGGTCTCCATTATTACTACACGAACAATGCCAAATTCTGACCTTTAAAGGGGACTGTGTTCAAGATCGAAGTTGAAACAAGTGGTTGATGACACAGCCCTAAAGCACTAAAATTTAAGTTCTCTCCCGTGAGACACAACTGCCTGCAAAACAGGACTTGAGCGATGCATAGACTTTGTGCTGGCTCTCTGGAGTCAATTTAATCTCTAATCCTGAAGGCCCCAGCTCCTACTGAAATCAATGCGAGTTAGCTGCCTCAATAACTCTGAGGATCTGGGATGACGTTCCGACTCGTTTGTAAGTCAGGTCTTATTTAGGCCCATTGCCGGTGAGGTAAATGGAGAACCCAAGGTAAGGGCCTCAAAAAGTGGTCCACTATGAACAGAAATCATTACATGCATTTAAATTTTAAGCTTCTCCAAAGCGGAATTGGGAACCCCAAATGCAAGAGTGCTGGGTTACTGCCTGGGAAGCAAATGGTGAAACTGACCAAAATCAAAAATGAAACTGACCAGTCTCTTCTTACCACTGCTGAAAAGAACAACAACAACAAAATTCTACACTTAAGTGCTTAAATATATACATATGTGCCCGGATATCTGTTTAAAGCTCCGAGGACTGAATGCTCAGAAGACGACAGGAGGCTAAGTAGAAGCTAGGAGCCTAACTCCTTTTGAGCATCCAACCCCTACAGGCTGATTTAGCACCCTAATTTAACAGTCTGAGAAAATTGCTCCTTTAAGATGGAGAGAGTGACTTTTGTGAGGCACAACTGGGGAAACCCCAGCAGAAAAGTGAGGAATGAAAACAGGCCCTACTGAAGTTAATGGCAAAACTGCCATTGACTTCTAAGGGGCCAGGATTTCACCCGAGGTCGCAAAGGAGGAAATTTGCCCAAGCACAGAGGGCTAGCACGGGCCTCTGTGCACCACTTCAGACCTCAAAATAAGGCTTAAGTGGTGCGTCGGCCTTGTAACGATCCCGTCCGCAGGGGCGAAATTTCACCCGCAATAAGAGGCAAATTTGGGACCAGCACACTGATCCCCAGACTCCAGGCTGGTGCATTACCACCCATCAGCTGGTCCTTTTTATCCATGTCTACAGCACTGAGAATAAGCAAACACTGAATTACTTAAAAAAAAAAAAAAAAAAAAAAAAAAAAGAGCTTCTCTCTCTCTTCTTATGGCAAAACCGAGCTATACAACAGAGCACCAGCTGCTGTAACCCAGCATAGCTCCGTCAAAGGGGCAATGCTTTTTCACGCCAGCGGAGGAGCTGCCTCAGAGATGACGGTGTTTTCGTTTCTAGCATCAGCGGGGTGGCCGTGGTAGCCTGTATCCACAAAAACAACGAGGAGTTCGGTGGCACCTTAAAGACGAACCGCTTTATTTGGGCCTAAGCTTTCATGGGTAAAAAAAACCACGTCGTCTTTAAGGTGCCACCAGACTCCTCGTTTTTGTTTCTAGCAAATCTTTATATTTCCCCCCCTATGCTCGTGGGGTGTTCAACAGCCTCTGAATCTGAGGCATATTTTTCCCCTGGGCAAACAAGCTAGAAGCCCAATTCCCACGGAAAACCAATGGGATTTAGGCACCTACCTGCTCTGAAAATCCCAACCACAACCCTTAAGACAGTCCCTTTAATTGCCTAGGTCTTCTCTGTCATTCTACGCAGTTTTCACTCTGCTTACAAGGTGCATCTGTTCTTACTCCCAACCCATTCTGACCGCCACCCTCCTCACCCGCGTATCCACTGCCGCCTTTCTGTCTCTGTCATGCTCCCTTCGCTCCCTTCTGGTGCAAATTAATCAGCTCAAGCTTAAAACCAGACAATAAGCCAAAGTGAGACAACAACACTAACCACTGTTAGCTTATCTGTGTGGCTTTAATGTGCCAGAGCTGGCATCTAGCCACGGTGAAGTGTTGTGCATCCTACAAGCACCAATGGTGGAATGCTGTGGGGGAAGACATAACAGCAATTAATGTATCTGACGGAGCAAAGCAATAACAGAGCTCTGTGCTACATGAAGAAGGAAAGCAGAAAATAAGAGAAGCTGATCTGAAGGGAACATTTCAAACACAACCATTTACAGGGGGGGTAAAAAAAAGAAAAGTAAAAAGAAAACATAACCATCAAAAGAAAATCCAGGTAGGACAACTGAGCTAGGATGGCAAACGTGCCCCTTTGCTAAACATGACCATGTACTTAATAAGGCATCGATCAGTTAACAAAACTGATCAGTTTCCCTGTAACAAAACTTGTCATTGACCAAGCTGCATTGTTTTCCCCCAGCCCTATCAAAATTTGAAAAGACACAGTGATCAAAGGGTTAAACAACATGTTAAAATAGTAAGGATACGCCAGTCTGTTTTCAAAGCATTCAGCTCATAATGTGTTAGAGCCAGGACATGGAACCAGAATGTAACACAGAGACCCTAGGTCTTGGGCAAGTTATTTAGGGGCAGATTTTCTCAAGTGCTCAGGCTCATACAGGTCTCTCATACAGGCACCGAAGTAAATGGCCTGATTTAGATCGTGTGCGCCAACTCGTAGAAATTCTGGCCTTTAGGAGACACTTCTGAAGATCTGAGCTCCGTTGTCTGCCAGGCGTCCATCCATGGTTCTCAAAGTGATGAATAAAGATGAATGAAGCATCCTGCACTGCACCCTGGAATTCTCTCCAGTTCACACAGCGTTGGGGGGGGGGGGGGGCGAAGAGGCACAAGTGATCCCCAAGGCTTTGCCTCCACTAGATCTTTTGTCCGCAAAACTTTTGTCAGTCGGGGTGTGAAAAAACACCCCCCCCCGACCGACATAAGCTTCACCGACAAAAGCACCGGTGTGGACAGTGCTCTGCTGGCGGGATATGCTCTCCCGCCGACCTAGCTACTGCCACTAGTTGGGGATGGATTAATTATGACGGCAGGAGAGCGCTCTCCCCCTTCGGCATAGAGCGGCTACACAGGAGTCCTTCCAGTGGCACAGCTGTGCCGCTGTAAGGTCCCGAGTGTGGACATGACCTTGGGTAAAATTTTCACCACCACTAAGCAACACAGAAGCCCAAACCCCCCTGGCTTTCAGTGGGACTTGGGGCTCTTCTGAAAATATTACCCCAAATCTCAAGAGGAGACACTGAAAATTAGGTTTTGATTTTCAGAAGAGCGGAGAAAGCACAACCCCCACTCCTTAAATCAACAGGATCTGCAGGTGGTCTGCAACCCTGAAAAAACATCAGGCCCTGAAGCATCTCAAGTTGGACACCTCCCCGCCCCCACTAAAAAGAAAACAGGAGACATCCAAAATGAGTGGCCACTTCTGAAAACGCTGGCCTTACACACTGCACCTTAGTTTCCCCAGCTGAAAAATGAGGATTACACTTCTCCCTCTCAGAGGGGCTTTGGGAGGGTTAGTCAAGATTTATAAAGCCCTTTGAAGAAGGGGGGGGCACATTCATTCCTGATACAGCCTGGATCTATTTGGCCTGGAAAGCGCTAGCTAATGCTATCTTTTTCTGCATGGCAGTGGGAAGTATTGGCTTTCTTTTAAAAAAAAAAATAAGCTTTATTCAAGTAACTGCTGCACTCTGAACGGAAAGGCTCGTTCTGCAGAAAGACATGGATGTTAATCGGATCACCTCTCCGGCTATGTTTTCAAGATGCCACAGGCATGACTATGTACCATTCCACCCTGTATGAAACGGAACACCTCCTCTGTGACGTCACAGAAGGACTGCCGAGAATCATCCAGCCCTCTGACTACTACCCCATGCTGTTTTCCCACGTGGGCACTAATGATACTGTAAGGTATGACCCCGAGCAGATCAAAAGTGACTACAGGGCTTGGGTGTGAGGGTGAAGGAGCTGGAGGTGCAGCTGATGTTCTCATCGATCCTTCCGGTCCCAGGCAGAGACAGACACATCCTGAAGGTGGATGCATGGCTGTGCTCACCA
Source organism: Chelonia mydas (assembly GCF_015237465.2). Taxonomy (NCBI): domain Eukaryota; kingdom Metazoa; phylum Chordata; order Testudines; family Cheloniidae; genus Chelonia; species Chelonia mydas. Next base: position 7,895,373 of record NC_057859.1, on the reverse strand, counting down.
GGAGGGCCTCAACCACAGGATGCTGTTCTGAGAAGAAGGATTGCTGAGCAGAGATGGGGTCCACCTATCAAGGAAGGAGAAAGTATCTTTGGATAGAGACTGGCTAACCTAGTGAGGTGGGCTTTAAGCTAGGTTCTACAGAGACAGGAGACAAAAGCCCACAGGTAAGTCCAAACCATGGAGACCTGTGAAGGGTCAGAATCTGGTGGGGAACATGGGCAATCATAACCAAGGAGAGACAAGAGGGAATACAGAAGGGAAATCTAATGAACACCTTAGATGTTAGTATATTAATGCAAGAAGTGTGGCGAATAAACAGGAAGAACTAGAAATACTAGAGAATAAACACAATTTTGACATAATTGGCATCACAGAGACATGGGATAATTCACATGACTGGAATATTGGTATAGAAAGGTACAGCTTGTCCAGGAAGGACAGGCATGGGGACAAGGGAGGAGTTGCTTTGTATACCAACGATATATTCATCTGCACTGAAACTGAGCTAGAGGTGGAAGGCAGACCTGTGAAAAGTCTCTGGGCAAAGGCAAAAAACAAGGGTGATGTCATGGTAGAGGTCTAGTGTAGAGTCAGACCACCTAACCTGAAAGAAGCACAGGAGGTGGGGGACTTCAACTATCCAAACACCTATTAGGAAAATAACACAGCGGGGCACAGATTATCCAACAAGTTTGAAGACAACTTTTTATTGCAGGAAGTGGAGAAAAAGACTAGAGGAGAAGCTGTTCAGATTCTCACAAATACAGAGGAATTGGTTGAAAATTTGAAGATGGAAGGCAGCTTGCGTGAAAGTGATCATGAAATGCGGAGTTCCCGATTCTAAGGAATGGTAGAAGGGAAAACAGTAGAATAAAGACAGTGGATTTCAAGAAGACTGACTTCAGCAGTCTTGGTAGGTAAGGTCCCAGGGAAAGCAAGTCTAAAGGGAAAAAGAGTTCAGGAGAGATGGCAGTTTTTTTAAAGAGACTTTAGTGAGGGCACAAGGGCAAACTATCCCAATGTGCGTAGGAAAGGCAGCGTGGTAAGAGACCACCTGGCTTAACCAGGACATCTTCAATGACCTGACACTCCAAAAGGAGGCACACAAAAAGTGGAAACCAGGTCAAATTACGAAGGATGACTATTAAAAAAAAAAAAAAAAAACACGAACACAAGCATATAGGGACAAAATCAGAAAGGCCAAGGCATAAAAGGAGATTAAACTAGCTATGAACATCAGGTTAACAAGAAAACTTTTTACAAATACATAAGAAGCAAGAGGAAGACCAAAGGACAGGGTAGGCCCATTACTCGATGAGGAAGGAAAGACACTGACAAAAAAATGCAGCAACGGCCAAAGCGTTAAATGCCTTTTTTGCTTTGGTTTTCACCAAAAAGGTCAGCAGCGATCGAAGGACTAAATCTATGTCTACGCTACCGCCTAAGCTGGCGAGACTTATGTCGCTCAAGGATGTGAATATTCTACCCCCCGAGCGACAGACGTGACGCCAGCATAAAAGATACCGTGCACAGCGTTATGTCGGCGGGAGAGCGTCTTCCACCACATGCCCTGTAAGTGTAGCCACGCCCCAACATCGTGGATATCAGTTTAGGCAGGGTAGGATGTGAGGCTAAAATAGAGAAATATCAAGCTAAGAATTATGTAGACAAGTTAGATGGCTTCAAATCGGCAGGCTCTGATGAAATACATCCTAGAATACTGAAGGAACAGGTTGTTATAAAAAGGAAGGTGATAAATTGTTCTCCTTAGCCATTGCGGACAGGTCAAGAAGTAATGGGCTTACACTGCAACAAGGGAGATTTTCGTTACACACTAGGAAAAACTTCCAAACTATAAAGGTTGTTAAGCAGTGGAACAAACTACCAAGGGAGGTTGTGGAATCTCCATCACTGGAGGCTTTTAAGAACAAGTTAGACAAACACTTGTCAGGGATGGTCTAGATAATACTTAGTCCTGCCTCAGGGTAGGGGACTGAACTAGATGACCTCTCAAGGTCCCATCCAGTCCGACATTGCGATGATTCTTCTACACAAGAGCATGGATTCATACAACGGTGCTAGAATATTTCTAGGTACTACCTACATCCAATTCATAAACTTAGCTCCAGGGACCCGTCTCTTTAAGGCCTTGTCTACACCTACCGGGAGATCGATGTGTGGTGATAGACGCATCAGCGGTCGATGTAGCGGGACTTAGACCCACTAAATCGACCGCAGCTCGCTCTCCCGTCAACTCCTGTACTCCACCTGAACGAGAAGCGCAAGGGGAGTCGACGGGAGAGCATTTCCAGTCGACATTGCGTAGCGTGGACCTCACGGTAAGTAGATCTAAGTACGGCGACTTCAGCTACGTTATTCACATAGCTGAAGTTGTGTACCTTAGATCGATCTCCCCCTGTAATGCAGACAAGGCCGTTGGTACTTATGTGGTATCCTTTACCATAGTATCAGAGTTCCTCACAATCTATATTTATCTTCACACCACCTCTGAGAAGCAGGTCGGTACTATTATCCCCATTGTACAGATGGGAAATTGAGGTACACAGAGGCTAAGGGGCAGATTTTTAAAAAATATTTAGTCATCTAACTCCCATAGGCAGCTAAATACCTTGAAAAAAAATCTTGCCCTAAGTGGCTTACCTAAGGTCCATGGTGGAGCAGGGATATCTGGGTCTCCCATGTCCTATGCTCGATCCCCTAACCACTGGGATATTTTTCCTTTCAAGGCCTAGCCTTGGCTGATCATGGAAGCCACACACTGCACAAGTGTAAGTGACAACACAATGAGCAAAGCAGTGGGGAAGCGAGGCCCCAGGCGTTGACACGTTTTAGGATCCAAGCTATGGTCTCTGTCTGTAAAGCACTTTGCAGAGCCCAGAGGAAAAGCAGGGTAACACCCAGACCATTTTTATTTCCGCTGCCATCAGTGAGCTCACGAGAAGCCCAATGGCCTCTCCAAGTCTTGGAGTGACAGATATTCGGCTTCTTTCAACCCCAGCCCTTTAATCAGCAGCTCGTATTTTTGGTGATGGGTGGGGAATAATGGTTTTATCTTTTCCTGCTATTGTGGCGCACGGGTTTTTATTTTTTTAGCAGCCTGCTTCGTTTTTCAGAGACCTTGCTTGGCCTAACCACCCTTTCCTAACATTTCTATTCATAGCGTTCAGTTCGAATTTCCACCCACAAGTGCTTTTCAACTGGACTAAGCATCTGTCATCTAGACCAGCGCTACTCAAAGTGGTGGTCTGCGGACCGGTACCGGCGCAGGCCTGCGAGCCAGCGGCTGCCCGTCTGCGCGCACATTGGGGGGAAAATTTTGCCGGTCCCCCACATCAGATAACTTGAGAAACACGGATCTAGAACACACGTGAAAGTTCCCCCAGTGCTGAGCTAATGAACAACACTGACAGAAGGGGGAGTGTGGGGGACAGAAACTGCTCAGTACTAAGGCAGAAAAGCCCGTTAGGATCTTCAGTTAGGGATCATGTCAAAAGTTCTGCACATAATAAAACCACAACTCTTGAGTTTCTATCTCCCATGTTAAAGACCTTCCTCCCAACAAGCCAGCTCAAAGCTCTAATGAACTAACATGTGCATACTGCTTAAGAGGAGTTGATAATGCGCAAATCCTTCACAGGCATGAACTAAACTATTACCAGGCATCCGGCCCCAAACCAGATTTTAAACAGTGGCTTGGTCATTATAACATCCACATTTAAGACTGAATAATGCTGCTTCTTGTTCCCAGCAACAGTTCCCGCTGCAGCTGATGAAATTTGGTTATTTTACTGGGTTGCACATCTTGCTGCAAGCCACTTCATTGAAAAGCCGAATGAAAATGTCTACTGCTAGTCCGACGACTCCATATTCGTGAGGCAGGAGTTGCTGTGCCTCTCAGAGCCGCAGGCATGATTCTGATGAAACAGAGCAGTGCAAAAACAAGGTGTAGCTCCCAGAAAGTTAACAGACCCACCCCAGCAAAATTGGGCCCTCACCACCCAGTTTCTAAAGCGACCGGCGTCTCAAATTTTTGGATGCTTAGCTTGACTAACCTTACAGGAGCCAGATTTTTGGAAAGTGCTGAGCCTCCACGCCCCTTTAAGGCATCGGACGTCGGGCACTCAAAACTTGAAGCCCCCAAAATAACTCATCACTTCTGAAAACTTAAGCCAACATCTTTTTTCAGACCGTGAAAATACTTTGCACGTTTAAGGCCAAATTCTAACGTAAGATTCTTTCATGGGCACCGAGTACCTTTCACCCAGACGCGTCAACCTCTGTGCTAATACATCTTCGCAACACCTTTATGAAGTAGGCGAGTACCACTATCCCCATGCTCCAGATCAAGAAGCTGAGGTTTGAAATCGCCCAAATTAGCACAAAAGCCAGGAAAACCCCTCGTTCTAGCCACTGGACCATGATTCCCTCCCAGCGCCATTTAGCGCCACAAATGTTGTGAACGGGGAGCGATTCGGCCACCTTTGGCATAAAGAAGTGACAGAATGCAATTTAGCACAAAGTCTCTTCCCCAAAGAATGTGTAACTAGACACAGGGAGGCATGCCAGGGGTGAAGCAATGGGACGTCTTCCAAATAAACCCACAGAACAACCACCATGGCACGAACATGATGTTTGCTGCCATCACATTGTACGCTCTGTGTTATACCCCTTTCCCTCCTCCTCCATCTGCCTTGTCTATTTAGACTGTAAGCTGTTTGGGGCAGAGACAGTCTGCTACCCTGTATTTGTGCAGTGCCTAGCACAATGGGGGCCCAATTTTAGTGAATGCTCAGGCATCACTGTAATAAGCATGATTAATAATACACTTCCGAGACTTATAAATCACAGGCCTGACCCTCAGCTGATATAAATCGGCTTAGCTCCAGTAATTTTAGTGGAACTATAGCGATTTACACCACCTAGAGATCTGGCCCAGTATTTCTTACGATGCTTCCCAAAAGTTTTCAATGCTCTGTCACAGCTTTGCAGCCTAGAACAGAGATGGCTTTTTTAAGTTTATCTATATCTTATATATTTGACTAATTTACACTGAATTCCACAGCGGAGAAACAGACCCACACACAACTTTCTCAACATACCGTACCGCAAACTGCTTCCCACTCATTGCCATACTCCCGCGGAGGCCCTGCTGAGGATCTAACATAAAACAACAGGGATTTTTTATTTTTTTTTGCATCTTTCTATTTCCAAATCATTCAGCCTAGATTCTCATGAGAGTTTATTAAAAGCCCTAAACATAGTGACATTCGCTGTGCTAATACAATTGGGATACAACTGTTTGTTTGTACGTCTCTGATAGCTAGTCCCAAGGAAAGAAAAATAAATGATGTCACTTTGTTTTGTGTCTGCTTAGAGCCAAAATTAGACCTTTTTTTTTTTTAAATCAAGAACTGGACCAGATTCAGAAGAATAACACACGTCTGAAGGCGGAGAATGTACCATAATGTTCTGTTATCCCCAAGCCGAAAACATAGTGGGCAGTGGATATTTCATTTGTCTTTTCAGTTGTCTGATTAGATCCAAAATACAAGAATAATAATGTAATGCCTTTTGGACCCAAATTGAAAGAGTAATAGGAGGCCATATGTCCAACCAATTAATTACCCTTTTCAGCTGTGGAAATTATTAAACATTCAGATCACAGGCCAAATAAATCCCTGGTTTCTTTAGAGGAGGAATGTACAGTGTCTCCAAGTAGGTTTTATCTCTCAGGGGGTGATCGTGCTAAAAAGAGCAGGGGAGGCACGTTCAAATGGGACCTGCAAGGGATTCAACTATTTCTTATTTTTAGGCATACTCCACAGTCGAAGCTCATGAAAAAGCATGTAACGCTTCAAAGGATAATTCCAGATAAAATGGCCTGCAAACCTAGGGGGGACAGGTAGGAGAAAAAGTGAGAGATTTACTGTTTGTGGCCTTGGATTTAAAGTCAAGGTAAAATACATTTAACACTAGCCAGAGGGCAAAAGTTTGCTTCGAAAGAATCAGCCGGTGTAAAAGTCCGTGTTGCTCCACTGAAGTCCACAGAGCTTTTTCCCCAGCTGAGAATCTGACCCTAATTTTGCTTTCCATCAGTGGAGTTGTTCCGGATTTAAGGCAGTGTGACCAAGAACAGTCTCCTTGGATTCTGATCTCCATTTCATTCTCTGGTGTTGCCTCCCGGAACATTTGAGCCAAAGAGGGATGGACAAGCATTTTTACAACGAGAGTTTTAAATGGTTCTGACAAGGTTTTAGTTCTGCAGGAATAAGAAAATCAAAATTATTTCTAACAAATCCCCCAAGTCTCAGGGAGATGTGAGGCACGTATGGCATCGCATTTTACTGGCAACGTAGAAGGTGCTACAAAGAGATTTTCTTATCGGAACATTCCCTTGTCTCTGTACAATCTCCACAGAAATCTTCCGTCACCGCACAAAGACGAGAAAATTCCTCTTTCTGTGATTTTGGTTAAGTGATATCACACTTTAAGGGGTTCTGGAAACGTGCCAATATCAATCTCTGCTTCTGTTAACAGATTCAGGGCCCTGGTTCAGCTCTCAATTAAACCAGACTTCAGTGCACTTAACACCCAATTTACACCAGGGAAAGCCAGAAAATGGACCCAAATTCTCACATGTGCACGAACGTTGGAATTTTGGTAGGATTCCAGCTGTGGGTGCAGTAAGAATACGCGGTATAAACAAAGCAGTTTTCAACCGGGGGGGGGGGGGGGGGGGGCCATAGGACAGCGTCCAGCCCAACACTTAAGCATAGCAAATACCCATTTTCTGCACCAGTCAGCGTATCCATCACCCTCTGGGAGCTGGTTGCTGAGGACACCCCTCTCACTCCATGCAACACTGCCACCGTAGTGATCTTTGGAGGCACTTTAATTGGGGCGCCCTCAGTTAAAACGGAAAGGGGTCGCTGGCAAGACACTTTCTGTGACATGCCCATGACTCGGGAGCTCACATCTCCCTTTTCTGAAACAGCTTGAATCTCTTGGCCTTTTGAGCACACGTGTGTGTTTTCTCAGACTCCTGGGGAGTTTGAGGAGAGAAAGTTCCATGATTTCGGGATGGGAAGAGGATTTGGTCCTGCAATTAATTTGATCTATTGATTTAGGGATAGAGTTAAACATGGATGTGGCTCTTTTAATTGATGTACAAGCCCCTAGAACTGATGGGTAGAGCGTAAGCTCTTTGAGGCAGGGAATATGCCTTCTTCCACCCCCCACCACTCCCCATCTTCTCCCACTTTACGTTTTGCTTGGGTATCTCAGACTATAAGGTGATGTCTCAGTTGTGGCTCAGTAGCCCTGACTGATTAATCGCAGTTCTGAGCACTCGACAAAGGCTTTATTTTATGCAACTCTCATTCTGGGTGAGTTGCACCAAGTTCTGCGTAGCCTCCCCCAGCGTCTCTTTCGTGTTGCAGACCTTCATGCCGATGCCCATCTACTACTATCCTGGACTTCTCTCATGCATTAAAGATGATCAGGCCAAGTCAGCACCTGGATGGAGCTAGTGGATCCCTGTGTCTGCAGAGAATGGTGCTAGCCAGCGTCATGCGGTTGATGGTACCATCTTTTTATACGCGGCATGTACCAGAGATTCTAAGTACTTTTAGGAACTAAGGATTCCATGAAACTTTTCACAGCAGTAGCAGGCATTAGTTCTGGATCCTGGCCAAATTCCAGGTTGGGTAAGTTTCCCCCCCAACCTAAGCTGCGTTGTAGTGTCCTGATAAAAACATTGCTGTTTCATCTTAATGCTGGATGCAGTGATCCCTCTGCATTCCAGAATGTGCAGAACCTAGGGCCCCATTTGGAGAAAAGATACTAGATAATGGGCTTAAATTCTCCTCTCACTTACACTGGTGTAAATCAGGAGTAATTTACCTGAAGTCAATGGAGCCATGTTGGTGGGGGGGGGGGGAGGAGAATCAGACCCTTTGTGCTATACTGATCAGAGTGTAATCACACTGAAACTCTCCCCGCTTCCTTGACACAAAGTGGTGTTGTGTAACAACAGAGGATCATTCTCAAGAAACTCTGACTGATTTACCCTCACGTCGCAACTGCAGCGTGCCAGAAAATTTCATTCATTTGTAGAAAATCGTGGAGTGCCCAGGCTTCCAAATATATACACCGCACATAAGCGACTGTTTGCAGGAGCAAAGCCATCTGGCTAACACTTGGACTACAGGCCATTAGGAAATGGAACTTACCATAGCTGAAGTCTCTTTTGAGTAGGCTTCATATTCAGACAGAAGCTTGCCATTAGAATTCACATATTAACCTCACATTTAAAAGACCCCTTAAGATTACTTAAAATCATCTTACAGAGCAGCTTTCAACTACAGGGACCCAGAAGCATTTTAAATACCGGGGTTTCATTCGCTTCTCGCTTACACCAGCATTTACATCCAATTCTTGTTTCACTTTACCTCACTACTGTGGCCCCAATTCTGCAATGCAAGCTGCACAGACAGATGGGGGATCTGCATAGAGCACAATGCAGGATGGAGGCTTTTGACTGTAACTTTTTAGGGGAAGGGACCTTATCTGATAGATATGCGTATGGTGTCTAGGTAATTCCACCGTGCAAACAGTCAGACCCCACCAACGTAGCTCGCTGACTTCAGTGTTTCCCTGTGCTCCCTCTTCTGTCTGTACCCAAGTGCTGTCTCTCTTCATTTGTATGGCACCTAGCACAAGGTCCCAATCCACGACTCAGGTTCCTAGGTGCTACCACAATACAAACAACTGATGTATAGTAGCGGAGATCTGGCCCAAAGTCAGCAGAATGGAACAAGTACCCTGGAATAGCGCTGCTCTAGCTTTCTACCTATGCTCCATGTTGTTCATAAGAAGAGGGGAGCAGCCAAAGTACTTGACAGCAGCTCTCTTTGAACAACACAGCATGATCCACCTCCCCCACACACACACCACACAGTGAGAAAGCAGCTTTAGTGATCCAGACCATTAGGGATTAAGTGCTATTGCATAAACACACAACATCGGTTACTTCTGTAGAGCGGTTGCCAAATCCCTCTTTTCGGATGCATGGAAAAATCTAGGTTAGCTATCCAGTTGCGTCTGCAGGAAGGCAGCTGCACTGTCAGTAATGTTGCCATTTCAAATGTTCCTAGCTAAAAGCAGAGGTCCAACTACAGTACACATGACACAGATTTCAGTCATTCCTTCTTATTCTTCCCTATACAATTAGACAGGGCCGTACCGAGCCCTGAACAGAGCTGGGCCAGTCAGAAACTGAATTGAGGTCAAATTCACCTGCTCTTTAAAATGTGGTTACAAACCTAAAATTGGCCAAAGGAGTCACAACGCTTTCAGAAGATTTGGGGGGAACGGGGGGGGGGGGAGAGGAGGCCAAGATTCCAGGCTAATTGAGGGAGTGGGAAGGAGGAGAGGAAATTCGGTGAAGGTAGTGGCTGATTTATAAGCAAATCACACTAAACTCCGTGGTGTCACAGGATTTTGACCCGAAACCAGATGCTGTGTTGTTTTCACAGGAGTTCAGCTGAGCATTCTAGAGAGGAAGGATGCTCCAGTGGTTAGGGTGCTAATATAGGACTCAGGAAACCTGGGTTCAATTCCCTGCTCGGCTGCAGACTACCTTTGTAACATCAGACAAGTCACTTAGCCCCTCTGGGCCTCAGTTTCTCAGCTATCAAATTGGGGAGACCAGCACTGCCTTGCCTCACAGGATGGGGTGAGGATGAATACATTAAAGATTAAGAGGAGCTTGGATACTACATTAACGGGGAGCCAGATAAATGATCTACATAATTGTGGGGTTCAGCTCCAACCCAAAATTCAAGGCAAAACATGGGGTACAAACCCATGCAAAGTGAAAGCACAAGGAAACGTTGCACTAACCCCTGAAAGGCGCCAAGCCTCAAGTTTTATTTATCTAGAGCTGCCGTCACTGCAGGTAACCACTAAGAGACTCTCTGATCCGATCCTCTCCTTAAGAGCAATGTTTGAAATGGACAGGCTGCCATCAGAATCCTCGCATGGCGATATCCGATGAGCTACCACAGTCCCTTTCATATGAGCAACCTCACGAACTCCTCCTTGCCGTGGGCTGAAGGATGGAGCCACAACGAAGACTGCACATGGCCCGATGCAAGAAAAATACACACAACGTATGTTGAGGAATAAACAGCTGCTCCCTTCTGTGCTAATTGCAAGAGCCACTAAGGGCTCGGTGGATTCGTACGGTCATCTCCAAGGGGGCCCCTCATGGAATCCCACCATTAGAATAAGACATACAATTCCACAGGCTGGAAAATAAGTAGTCGGAGAGATTTTTGGATGCACAAACGACCTCAGCAAGCACTCTGCTGTCTTTGCACGAGCTGTGTTACTTAAAAGCAGCACTACAGTCAGAGACTCCTAATAGACTTGGCAGGGTTAAAAGCTTGAGACGAAGAGCTTACAATGGGGAGGGCCCGGGTCTGGACACGGACAGGCTTCGGTAGTGAACGGCTAAAGGCTGCTTTGATTGAAAGTAACACATACATCAGCAGAACCTGGAAGTTAAGTCACGGCAACAGGCAAGGTTGAGTGTGAATCCATGTGGAGCCCAAATGGAAAGCAAATGAAGTCACCATGCTCCAGTCAGTCAATCTGGGATCTTCACTGTTCCACACTTAAAGGGACACTGACCAGATAAGTCTCAAAATTTAGCTTCTGTACAGCTTTTTGCCCCCCTCAGAATAAACATTTTCAGGCAATTTATACAGAAAGATTTAAAAGTTTCCTTTCAGCACTGGAACCTCAAACACAACAACTCTGTGCTGGTGCACAGCTGCCAGAAAGTGAACGGACTGGAAAGTGCAGGCCAGTGTATATTAGCTACCGGTTCCCCCTAGACACTCAGCCAGTTCCTCTCTTGTTTCTGAGACTCTACCATGCAGCAACAATGCAGAGAAAAGAAAGAATGTTGGTGAGACACCGCTGTCTAGTGGACAGTGCACTGGACTGGGACTCAGGAGAACTGGGTTCTATTCCCAGCTCTGCCACTGACCTGCTGTGTGCCCCTGACCAAATCACTTCATCTCGCTATGCCTGTTTCTCCACCGACCCTTTGTCTCCCTTATCTATTTAGACTGTTGGCTCTTCAGGGCAGGGAAGGATTCTTACCATGTGCAGCTCCTAGCTTGATAGGGCCCAATCTTGGTCAGCCTCTCTAGACTATCATAACATTATTAATACCACCCTTGCTGAGGCAAAGACTCCCAATGCTTTGCTTGAGTAAAGTTGCAGGATCAGGCCCAAAGAGTGAAAGTGACCAATCTAGTTTCACTGCCCAAATTAAGTGAAGTGCAAAGATTTAAAAAAAAAAAAAAAAAGACAACACTGAAAAATTAATTAGAAACTTTGCAACACATACATCTTGGGTGTTTATTAATTATCTATGGTAATAATAATTTCCATTAATAGTCTAAGGTGTTATTAGTAGCACAGGCAAAAATATATATGTATGGCTTATTAATGCACTGCCTTGCATATTGTGGAATCATGCAAACTTGTGCAAAAACACTACTGTCATTTAACAGGGAGCAGCATTTACTATAGATTTGTACAGTGCCTAGCACAATGGGGACACAACCTCTGTGTGCTACTGCAAAAGCAGTAATATTTAATATTAAATAAGGACCGTTGTGTGATCACGTTTTGCACCCTTGTGGAAGTAAGAACACACAGTGCAAAGCAGGGAAGAATGACACCGATGACTTTTAACCTCCTTTGAAGCTCTGATGCCCCTGTGCATCAGCTATTGTAAAAGCAAATGCTTCTGCCCGCACTTCAAACTTTTCATCCTCATTGACCATGCTACTCCTGGCAGGAAATAGCTCAGAAGTGATTTAAGATGGTGCAACGATCACTAAACGGGATCATTTTGATATCACGATTAAACCTGAGAGCTGATCCTGCACCCCTGACTCACACACGTAACCCTCTTTTGAGCAGTCCTTCCCAACTTCCTTTGCCTCGCTGCTGGCTCTCCCTGCTCCCGTCTTGCGTTTGTCCCTGTTCCCCGCTGCTTCTCAGGTGTTCACCCTGTTAGGATATTAAGAGCCTGATTCTGAACTCATCTGGTGTAATTATATTCACGACAACTGCATTACTCCTGGTTGATGCCAGTAAAAGCTAAGGGAGCATTCAGACTTAAAAAGCCCCTTGCCATTAGTTAAATATTTAGGGGTTTTCCAAAACAGCCTAAAGGATTTAGGCACCGAATTTATTGCAAATCAAGGGGAGTTGAGTACCTGACTCTCGAAAGTCACTTCTTCGAGGTACACCGGCCCTTTAATTGGAAAGCAGGCTACAAACCATTTGAAATTTTATAAACCTCCTAAAATGCAAGAGCTCATATCCCTAGTGTATTTTCTCCATATTATTAGAATAACTGGTAGTCAAGTTCAAAAGGCAGCTGGCTTCCAAGTCACCAAGCCAGAAAGAGCTATAATTCCTACTCACTGTAATTTCTCCCTGTGATTATAACAGTGGTTGACTGAGTCAATGCATGGAATGTCAGCAAATGATTTCACTCAAGGACAGCAAAGATACAGCAAGAAGTAGAGTCCTCTTAAAAGAAGAAAGAAGAACCGCCTCAGCTGAAATGCGTGTGGGGGCTGGACTGGATAGTTTCAGTTCTCGTCAGGATATGAAACAGGCCAGGTTTATCAGACGGGCAATAAATAGATGTAATTAATCATAATGCGTCAGAAAGAAATAAGTGTGCCAATAAATAGGGTGAAATCATACCCCTATTTGAAATCAATGGCAAATCCCCCAATGACTTCAACGGAGCCAGGATTTCACCAGTCAAGATCAATAGGCGTTTGGCAAGGAATCCTTTGAGCTGATACAGAATCTTCTCAAGACGACCCTTGTTCTCAATGAGTAGTACCTTATTCCATAAGTAATCCCATGACTGTTGTGTCGTAAGGTCCCATTCAATCTCTGGGGGTACAATCAGGCCCAAAGTACTTTGCAAACAATGGGCTGGATTCTGATTTTAGTACATTCAGAGTAACTTCAATCAAGTCAGTGGAGTTACTTCCAGGTACCCACCCTGGGAACTGAGATCAGACCCTGAAGTGTTAATTGCATCTGCTTCCATTTTGCAGATGGGTGAGCCAAGGCCCACAGAATCCTCAGATGGTTTCATTTGTCACAGTGAAGTCATCAGAGCTATGACACATTCCAGCAGCTGATGATCTGGGCCATACACAATGAGTGACTTGCTCCAGATCCATAATGAATCAGAGGCTGAAATGGGAATACAACGCTGGAGTCCTGACTCCTTCCTGTAAATACTAGAGCAGTGGTTCACAACCAGGGGTATGGGGCCCACTGGCGGGCCACGAGCCGGTTTCAGGGGGGCCACCAAGCAGGGCCAGCAGGGTAGAAACTCAAAGCCCCCATGCACAGGGCCGAAGCCGAGGGCCCTGAGCCCCACTACGCAGGGCTGAAGCCGAAGCCTGAGCAATGTAGCTTCATGGAAGACCCCGGCAATTGCCTTGCTTGCTACCCCCTAATGCCGGCCCTGGCTTTTATGTGCAGAAAACCAGTTATTGTGGCACAGGTGGGCTGTGGAGTTTTTACAGCATGTCGCAGGGGGGTGAGGGCTCAGAAAGAGAAAGGTTGAGAACCCCTGTAACTAGACTATGCTGGAACCATTCATCCAAACTCAAGGACAGATGAAGAGCATCTGAATGCTATTTGGTAGCATTTGAAAAGAACAGTAGTCCAAACCTCGACATGGGTAAACGCCCCCTATAATACGTCTGTTTTGCCTTTGTTTCCTCACTGGACTAACATATTCCACAAAACAACAGGGGTGCAGCCAGAAAAAGGATTGTGCAAAGAGCATCCTTTTTACGCCACCGACCTGCTCCAGGAGTGCATGCAAATCATACCACATTATGCTTTCCCATCTATTCACCCTGGAGAGCGAACACAGCTAGGGGAGAGCAAGCAGTATTCTACTCTGCCTTACAACACCCGCGGCGGACTCGTCATCAATCTTTCCTGCTGAAGATGTCAGAGGCAAGAGGATCACAGCCAGACTGTCAGAGCCCACAGGATAGGTCTGCAGGACCAAAAGCTAGAAAAAGACATCTTTGACTTTCACACTGAGCAAACAGGGCTCGGGGAGAAGGAAGAATTATGGAACCCTGCAGTGGTTTTTGTAAAGTCTGCCTTCAGCACACTGTACGGCAGAAAGGAAAGGGCCAATTCAGAGATCATTGCGATTAACCATTCTTCTTCCTTTCTACTGACCAGCGGAGGAGTTGAGATGTAGAGAACTGGAGCCAGATCCTCAGCTGGTATAAATCAATGGAGATAAACCAATTTATTCCAGTGGAGGATCTGGTCCTTAGTGCTGAGACACTATAGTAACGAGTGCATTAAGAAATGAGAACAGAAATCTATGAGAAGACACTACAGCCTGGAAACAATGCATGACATTTTTGAACTTGTCTATGCTTCACTTGTACGTGCTTCATGTGAAAGCAAAAGGGACATCATCAAAATAAATTTGAGAGGAGAGGAAACTTAAGTTCAGTGAAACCAAACCAAACACAGCGTGAAATCCTGGCCCCACTGACATCAAAGGCAGAACTACCACTGACATCACTGGAACCAGGATTTCATCCACAGTTTTCACAAAACCCAAAACCAGTAGAAATGTTTCCAAGATTTTTTTTTTTAATTCCACTGGAACACACAAACACACGCACTCCTGCAGTGTTTGCAATGGATACACTTCAGGCTTGGGGTACCCTAAGTGCAGGAGAACTTGAAAGTGAACTTGACATGTGAAACTGACCGATCCGTTTTCTCGGCCAAAGCTGTTGGATAGGTATAAAAGGAAACAAACAGCGTAAGTGGCAAACAGTGAATTAGACTTCCGAAATTATTTCATTCTGAATCATCTTGGATGCTGTTTATAGCATAAGTAAGGATATTTAGATGATCTTTAATCTAGTCTGGGCCCCTTGAGGAAGGGATTTCCAAAGGAAGGTAAAGCAGTTACACACCCAACTCAGTGAAATTTAGTGGGTGGCTAATTTTCTTAGGCTTCTTAAAAAAATTCCCAGGCACAATGCTTGAAATAAACAGATACAATTATTGCATGGTATTTACAGACTGAAATGTGTTTGCAATATTATAAATCTGGTTTATTAAACATAATCCAATTTAAAAGGAAATCTTGAAATGAACAATGGCTCCCACCTGCTTTGGAAAAAAAAAAAAAAAATCAAAGACCACCCACAGGGAGGATGTTCATAAGGGCAGCAATTCCATGCTTCCTTGTGGAGAAAACTTTATGCGAATGTATAATTTTGCTGAGACGAGAACAGCTGAAGCAAACCAGCATCTACAAAGCTTTGAAGTGTGGTAAGATTATTCATCCTTTTTTCCACTGTTCAGCTCCAGTGGCTTAAGTCTGCCAATTAGAAATGTCTCCCTAGCCTGAAGCTGTGTGAAAATATTAGTGCAGGGACAGAAATGATGCAACATCAGCCATTCTTTCAAATGTGGCCATTGATTTTGGGTGCGCAACTCGAGATACCTCAGGAGGAAGGACGGCATAGCGGAAAGGACACTGGCTTGGGCTCAATACACAGCTCAGCCAAAGATTTCCTGGCCACGGGCATGTCACTTAATCTACACTGTGCATTAGCTTCCCATCTGTAAAATGGAGATAATACTTCCCTACCTCACAGGGTGTTATCCGCATAATATAACGAGCATCAGTGACTGTGAGGCACTCAGATACTACACTGATGAGGGCTATATAAATACGTGGATGTAATAGAATAGGGACTTACGTTTCAGAAATATCGCTCCCCTTCACTTCTACACAACTGCACGTTTGGGGCTTTTCTGAAATATCAGATCCTAAGTATCTCAAGTTGGGCCCACAAAATCAGCAGCCACTTTTGGGGAAAAAATATTTTTAAATAACTACTCAAGCTAGAAGTGCTACTTAACATTTGTGTTATTACATGAACAGTCCATTTAACAATCTAAATGCAAATGCTATTTTCTACCCACCTTCGTTTAGCGAGATATAAAACAAGCAATAATGTGGACAAGGTAAATCAAGTGCTCTCATAATACAGGTGAATCTAAAGTCAACAAATATGAACCTTAAAAGGAAACACCATTTTATACACTGTATAATTACCCTGTGGAACTCATTGCCGTAAGGTATCATTGAGGCCAAGAGCTTAACAGGATTCAGAAAAGAATTAGGCATTTATATGTACGAAAACATCCACAGCTGCTTTAGATAGGATAAAAATATATACAAGATATAAGCCTTTACACTTCACAGCTTAAGTCACCCCACTTAGGTTTAGGAAGAAACTTGCCCATGGGCAAGTTATTTCAAAACTCACAGTGGCAGCATTTCGTGCACCTTCTTTGAAGCATCTGGTTCTGACTATGGTTCGCGACAAAATACTAGGCATGATAGAGCAGGGGGTCTCATCCGGTTTGGCAATTCCTGTGTTCTATGTATGGCATTTCCAACATATTAGCTCCTTGGGATCTCAATTCTTTGGGGATCAGGAATTTGGTTTTTTGCTTACCGTGTTTTTACCTCTGGTGCGTGCGACTATGCAAAATAAAAGCTATGTCAAGATTCTGTTCTCTGTCTCCCCGCCAGTCTGAAGGAAGGCAGTGCCATCAATCAGCGAGCACTATGGTCACCCCTACCCCACTGGTGACTTTCTTGGCCGTTTTCCTTAGGCAGAAAGGGAAGTCAGGCATACTGAAAGCCCATGTTTCGCTTTAGTGCATGGGGAACAGACAAGACAATGAGGAAGACTTTCAAAGGCATAAATGGTGCCCGCTTCTCATTTGTGCCTTTGAAAATCATCCTTGATATAAGTAGTTATAATATCTTATCATTACTGCCAGTAATCATCTTCACACCCTGGCTGCTCTGCCCAGGTCGGTCCCCTCAAGCCCGTCCTTTCAGTGCCCCCACGTCAACACAGCTTTGTAAACCATCACCCCATCCCAGCCCTCGTTTCCTCCTGCTTTCGCCCTTTGTCCGCATCTCCTACTCTTGTTTCCTTGTCTGCTTCCATGAAGCCAAGAACACCCTTCTCCTTTCCTCACACCAAATGATCCACCTCCACTCTGCCACGTGCACTAGGCATAAGCACCGTTCACTACCAATGTTACAACGACATGTTCCTGACACCCTGAAATGGCAGGGAAGACTTGCTTCTGGAGACAGGGAAGCGTGCCTGCAGTTTTTGCTCGGTTTAACTAACTAGTTGCTTAGGATCTAATGGAGCACCTATCCCTGGGTCTATACTCAGGGAAAGGAAAACAACCACCCACCCCGCTTCACTGTGGGGGCATTCCTGGCCTAGAGACGGATCAGCCGGTAACCACAACAGAGCCAGTCTCACATTTTATTAGAAGACCCATGAGAAGGATTTAGAAACAGCTGGTGTTCCCCTACCCCAATCCCTTTCCCTCTACCCATCCATGACCCTCCACCATAGTACGCAGATTCATAGATATTTAGGTCAGAAGGGACCATTATGATCATCTAGTCCGACCTCCTGCACAACGCAGGCCACAGAATTTCACCCACCACTCCTGAAAAAAACCTCACGCCTATATCTGTGCTATTGAAGTCCTCAAATCGTAGTTTAAAGACTTCAAGGAGCAGAGAATCCTCCAGCAAGTGACCCGTGCCCCATGCTACAGAGAAAGGCGAAAAACCTCCAGGGCCTCTTCCAATCTGCCCTGGAGGAAAATTCCTTCCCGACCCCAAATATGGCCATCAGCTAAACCCTTAGCGTATGGGCAAGATTCATCAGCCAGATACTACAGAAAATTCTTTCCTGGGTAACTCGGATCCCACCCCATCTCATATCCCATCACAGGCCATTGGGCCTATTTACCATGAATATTTAATTACCAAAACCATGTTATCCCATCAGACCCATCTCCTCCATAAACTTATCGAGTTTAATCTTAAAGCCAGATAGATCTTTTGCCCCCACTGCTTCCCTTGGAAGGCTATTCCAGAACTTCACTCCTCTGATGGTTAGAAACCTTCGTCTAATTTCTAGTCTAAATTTCCTGGTGGCCAGTTTATATCCATTTGTTCTTGTGTCCACATTGGTACTGAGCTTAAATAATTCCTCTCCCTCTCCGGTATTTATCCCTCTGATATATTTAGAGAGAGCAATCCTATCTCCCCTCAACCTTCTTTTAGTTAGGCTAAACAAGCCAAGCTCCTTGAGTCTCCTTTCATAAGACAAGTTTTCCATTCCTCGGATCACCCTAGTAGCCCTTCTCTGTACCTCTTCCAGTTTCAATTCATCCTTCTTAAACATGGGAGACCAGAACTGCACACAGTATTCCAGGTGAGGTCTCACCAGTGCCTTGTATAACGGTACTAACTTGTATAACGGTACTCCTTATCCCTACTGGAAATACCTCTCCTGACGCATCCCAAGACCGCATTAGCTTTTTTCACGGCCATATCACATTGGCGGCTCGTAGTCATCCTATGATCAACCAATACTCCAAGGTCCTTCTCCTCCTCTGTTACTTCTAATTGATGCATCCCTAGCTTATAACTAAAATTCTTGTTATTAATCCCTAAATGCATGACCTTACACTTCTCACTATTAAATTTCATCCTATTACTATTACTCCAGTTTACAAGGTCATCCAGATCCTCCTGTAGGATATCCCTGTCCTTCTCTAAATTGGCAATACCTCCCAGCTTTGTATCATCCGCAAACTTTATTAGCACACTCCCGCTTTTTGTGCCGAGGTCAGTAATAAAAAGATTAAATAAGATTGGTCCCAAAACCGATCCTTGAGGAACTCCACTGGTAACCTCCCTCCAGCCTGACAGGTCACCTTTCAGTAGGACCCGTTGTAGTCTCCCCTTTAACCAATTCCTTATCCACCTTTCAATTTTCCTATTGATCCCCCAGCAGTCCTGCTTCCCAGAGACTGCAGTTAGCCACAGGGCAGTCAATGACTGTGTTGCCTCAGTAACAATCAGGCATGTTTCTTTGATCTTTACAGTTACGGCTCTATCAAAGTCAATCTAAAGCGTATTAAACAAAAGGAGAGGGGAGGGGTGAGAAAAGGAGGTAATGAGGAGAACCACAGAGGCTGAAGATGGGACAGGCCTACCAGGTCACACCAAGTACACCCAGCCTTTCACACTGAACCACTCCCCCCTCGAGCTGCATAACAGGAGAGGACACCACAATGGAGATGCATGTACAGGGGTACGTGAAAGAAAGAACAGGAAAGATCAGGCTCACGTCTGAACCCCACTTTGTGCCAGACCGGTTTGAGGATCTATTTATATACAATTACATATTTTGTTGAAGATGCTGGCTTCTTGCCCCATTCAAGGCTTGAATGGGGAAGGTTATGAATGGAGCCTTAGGCTGCATTTCTCCAAACCCATATTCCACAATGCTCTCATTGTCAAAGAGGAGAATTTGGGTGAAAAGCTTTGTCTGACGACAATAACATTACTTTGCCATGCTGACATGTTCCCTTAATTTTTCCTCCAAATGAGAAGCATTATCTATATATGTTACTAACGGGGTTAGTGCAGAGCTCTGGGAATCAGGACACCTGGATTCTATTGCCAGCTCTGGCCCCAACTCACTGTATGACAAGGACTATGGAGGAACAAGTCACTTGGGGGGTGGATTGGATTTTCACTGCACTAGGGCAGCCAACTCCCACTCCAAGTCAACAGGAGATGGCAGTAACTCCAATTCATGCCTTTGAAACTCTCCTCCTCATCTTCTCTGTGTCAGTTTTCCCATCTGCAAAATGGATCTAATACCAAATAACTCTTAGCTACCCCCAAATGTATGTTCTTTCTGGTACTTACATGGACCCCAATACTGTAGCATTGATCACCTCACAACCTTTAATATATTTACCCTCACACCACGTCTATGAGATGGTGGAAAAGGCGACCGTCCTTACTTTACAGATGGGGAACTGATCCACAGAGAGACTAGGGCCAGATCCTCAAAGGTATTTAAGCTCCGAACTTCCACTGGTTTCAATGGAAGTTAGGAACCTAAATACCTTCAAGGGCCAGGGCCTAAAGTGACACGTCCAAGGTCACATAGAAGTCTGTAGCCTCCCAAGTCCTAGGCTAGTGCCCTAATCATATGACCATCCTTCATCTGGGGAGAGGATTAATTAACGACATGAAAAATAGCAAATTAAAAAAATTACCCTTTAAAAAGTTAATTTCCTTACCTGTGTTACCAAGACCTCATCAGGTCAGCAAAACTGAAGAGAGTTCGATAAATGTAACGTTCGCCATGTAGCGCAGTTTGGGCAACGAGAATAAGACCAATAATGCTAGTACTTAGCCCTGCTCCAGCATGTTTCACTCATGGATCTCCAAGCACTTTACTGAAAGGGTTGTATTGTCCCAACAGGAGAAATGGAAGTCCAGAGGGGTGAAGTGGCTGGCCAATGTTAGGGGAAGAGCTGGGAACAAAACCCAAGCCTCGTGATTCCCAGGCCAATGCTATACTCACTGGACCATCGCTACCTGCTAGTACAACCCATCTAGTCAGTGTTTCTAGTGAATGATTACACAGCTGGTAAGCCGTGACTACTGCTTCTCATGCTGACCGGTATCATCTCATTGTTAATTTATGCTCCCCTTTCTGTCTATGATCAGTATCCATCTGTTGTTTCTTGCCTTCTACTCGGACTGTAACTTACTCAGGGCAGGGGCTCTCTTTTGCTTCTGTGTTTGTATAATGCCTAGGACCATTGCGCCCTGGTCTGTGATTGGGGCACGCAGGTATTATCACAATGCAAATTAATTATAATAACGGTCAGTTTCGCTTTCTGGTTCTCAAATTAACTCAGGGCTTCTCTGTTTGGGTTGCAAACATGGCAGGGGAAGGTTTAAATCCAGACAAGAAAGCTGTTTTCACTGAGACTGGGTGAAGATGAGGGTTGAAGGGGAAGGATGGTTTTGTGGTTAAAAGGACAGCTGGGCTGTATTCCAAGTTCTGCTACTAACTTGTTGCATGCCCTTGGGCAGCAGGGGGGTACTCTGAACCAACACCGCCCACTGGCTGACTTCCCACTACGAAACTTTTTTTTAAAGAACACTCATGATGGGGGAAAGGAATGGGTTTATAGGTTCTATATGAAAAGAAGTGCTTGGGCAGCTATAGTGGGACTCAAGAGACCCCGGTTCAATTCCTGGCTCTGCCACAGACCTCCTGCGTGGCCTTGGGCAAGGCACTTAGTCTTGCAGTACCTCAGACCACCATTACAAGAATGGGGATAATACCACTTCCCTACCGCAATATCCTAGCATTTCACAATCTTTAATGTCACGGGGGCCCATACAGGCACCTAAGATCATCGTTTTTCAGCCAGTAGTGGACCCTCTACCGGCCTGCACTCACTGTCACAGGCAGCGTTGATCTCATTCATAAGTTTGGATGCAGAATCCTCTTTCCCTTGCTAAAAAAAAAAAATTTTGTTCTGAGGGGCCAGAATTCTGGCAACATAAAAGACCTGGGCTAGCACAGGGGTTCGCAACCTTATTCTTGCTGAGGCCCACCCCAATCTGCTTTAAAAACTCCATAGCCCGCCTGGTTTTCTGCATATAAAAGCCAAAGCCGGCGTTAGGGGGTGGCAAGCAGGGTAATTGCCTGGGGACGCCCAGGAAGCTACGTTGCTCCGGCCCCATGCAATGGGACTTTGGCTTTCTGCCCTGGGCCCCAGCGAGTCTCACGCCGGCCCTGCTTAGCGGACCCCCTGAAACCTGCTTGCAGCCCCCAAGGCCGCTGCTCTAGCGGATGTCACAGCAGTAACCGGCAGAGGCAGCAGAGAAGAGCTTGCAAAGCAAACAATGCTCACATAGGACAACAGACTGCAGGATGTCCGATGGCAGTTCACAAACTCATCACTTGAACTGAGCTATATTTTACGTTTTTTCTCAGCTAGAACAACATAAATATGAAAGATTTGTGCAAAGAATTATTGGGGCAGATCCTCAGCTAATGCAAATTGTCACAGGTACCAAGAACTTCAGCCATTTAGACCAGCTGAGGATCTGGCCTAGAGATTTTAGTCAGTTTCACTTCCTGATTCTCACACACTAATACTGTAACATAATTCCAAAAACCAGAAAGATAATGTTTAATTATTTAGGGGGAGGGGGGTGTATTTCAACTGAATTTTTAAAATCAGTAACAAAACCTCGGGCCAAAAATTTTGAAACTTGGATGCTTAAAGCTAGGCACTTACCTCCACACTTAGGCACCTAAAAAAGAAGTCTGATTTTGAGAGGTGTACCGTACATGTAATTTGCATTGACTCATTGTGCCTCGTCAGTATGATCAGCCTCTACCTCCCATGAGGACTAAAATATTTACCCCAAGAGGCCCATGTGAAGTGTCCCCATAGTATATTTATACAGCACAGCACCTCATGCCCAAGAATGACAAAACACTTCACAAACAATACACCAATTAAGCCTCACAACACCCTTGTGAAGATGTTGTTGTTATAGCAACTACACAGATAGGGAGACTGAGGCACAGAAAGGCTAAGATCTGACCTTGCAGCCAGTGACATCAATGACAAAATCCCCATTGAAAATTCCTCAAGGTTCCACAGTCAGCCTGGGTGTAATCCTATCCTCATGGAAGTCCATAACCCATTGACTTGAAGGCTACATGATCCAACCAGGAATAGAACCCTGGAGTCCTGTATTCCACTTCCCAGCCCTGAGAGGGAGTTTGCCCAAGGGGTAGAGGAGGGAACAGAACTCAGGAGACCCAACTCCCAGTCCCCTACTCTAGCCAATAAATGACACACACACATTGGGAGGCAAATACGCTGCTATTTTCCATAAATTACGTTCCCCGCTTATAGATATGGTTTGTTCAAAAGAGCAAAGGGAACCTCTCCCCTCCCCCGCCCAACTCCCCAGGGAATACATATCTCTATCTTACTGATCATTGTGGTGCCTCCAGCCAGGGCAGCCTTGGTTCCTTGGAAGAAGTCATCAGCAGAGATCATTCCCTGGTCTGGCATCTGGAAGCGGGTATGGACATCAATTCCACCAGGGATCACCATCCGGCCATGAGCTTCAATGGTTTTCACTCCCCCTGGCACAATCAGATTCTCTCCAATTTGCCTGGGTAAACAGGTGTCAATCAGTGAGTGAGTTACAAATGTTATACCACATGAATATAATGAGAAACGTGTCTCAAGCGAGCGACATGGTCTGGATACGATACCCTTTAACAGGTGCCAAGGACACAGCACAACAGAGCAATTGCAGTACGTGGCCTCGGCACACTTCTGTGAAGCTGGCGTTCAGTGTATCGCATTTTCTTTATTTTCTGTCTCGTCAAAATCCCACTGGAGTCAGTAGGAGTCTTGAAATTGACTTCAGAGGGAGTTGAACTGGGCCCAGTGCAATAATTCATTCTGGGACGGAACGGTGATTTTTAGATTTTCATGTTGCTTTGGAAAGGACTGCAAGAATTTCTGCATGTATCCTATCTACTTTATTTCACACTAAAACATATGTACAGCAACCACACAAAAATAAACCTGCACATATGCTAGTTACCAAGTTCCTGATGAGACCCCAAAGCCCATCAGTCTGGCTTTTGCAAGGATTTATTTTTAAACACCGAACTGTGGATGGTACATCACAATTAATTAGGTGTCTTTCACTTGCTCCTCCAACTTCTAGCCCTGATTAAGAAAGCAGATGTGCTGATTATATAGCCAGAACAAGCAAAATTCCTGGTTTGTAACCTTTGGCCAGTCCATTTTTCCCCATGAGTTTTATTCCAAGGAAATGTGTAATACATTTAATGTGCCAGAATTGCATGCGTAAGGACTAAAAACCTAAAGGTGAGCCTGAAAGGGGCCTGATCCAATGCCCCCTGAAGTCAATGGAAGTCTTTAATGGGAAGATTTGAATGAGATTTGGATTGGGCTTCAAGGCAGTTTGCTAGGCTCTGGATTGAGAATTTCCTAGGCCTCAATGCAGCAAGGTACTTGAACACATGACCAGCATAAATTAAGCATGCGAGTAGTCCCACTGAACTCAAATCATTCAAGCACTTAAGTACCTCGTTAGACCAGAGCTTTAATGACTATGTTAATCAGAACGTATAGTACTTTTTTATTATTTAAACACCTTGGTTTTAGATCCCTCCAATCAAGCACCCCACTATGCATTACATATTCATTTCTTTCTGCATTCTAATATAGCTCTCAAGACTGAGTTATTCTTGCACTTCTGCAGTGCATTTACATTACATTTGCTAGTTTCAATCACATCATTGCATCAGGCTGCACTCACTTTATCAACCCATCTTCCATGTAAATGTCTGCATAGAAAGACTGGTCATCATTAACTATTTTACCACCCTTGATCAAAAGACGATCGCTCTGAAACAAAAAAAAAAACAGGGAACAATAATAATTAGGCTGTAAGAAAACTGACAGTTTGCAGCATCCGTTCACAGATAAAAGAGGAGAGGGAAACAAGCTTTGCATTATTCAAAGGGCATGTCAAAAAACAAGTCAATTACAGTACTTTCAACTGAAAAGATAAAGTATCATTTCATCTGCAAGTCCTTTCATCACTCTAATGATCCAAGAGCAAGCTATATTCTCTATTTAAAAGAAGTTTGGTTATGAGGCGTGTTTGTTTGCTTTACCTACCCCAACAACCAATTAAAACAAAATCGTTCACCCACCTACCACAAAAGTACTAAACGCCATTTCTCAAAAAGCAGATTGTGGTTTTTAACCACGTCTCTTATTTTTAACCTTGTTGCAGGCGTAACTTCCTAAATCCACCCATCCTAAAGTCACTACTTGGCTAATTGAGTCACACTTGCAGTCGGAGAAATTGACCAAAAGTCTGTTGCCACGGGATACACAACACAAACAAATCCATTTTGTCCAAGTCTAGCAAGGTTTCAGTTCAGTGGATCTTTTACTGTGTTTCTACACAGCTACTGCATAATCTAATGAAAATAAGCCCATATTAGCAAATTAACTTAAAGATAGGATTTAAGAAGCCATGTTATTAAACCTCCCTCAAATTAGATTGCTGTTTGGTAGAAACAGAAAGGTAATGCCAATGAGGCAGCTTTCAAGCCATTCCTTCTAGATATTCGCTTAGGTTACATAGCTCCTTTGCAGCTACGGTAAGTGAAAACCAAATGCATCATTTTGTAGTACTCGTGCACAATATCAAAACACATACTCTAAAGATCTTTAGGTGAGAAGGAACATGGGACATTAGCATTGTATTCATCCACTTTCCCCAAAATAGTAACTGCACATATATTTAATACTGAATTCAAAGTGCACATGTATCATGCAGCACTAAATTTAAACCTTACAAGTTACACCTTACCTCTCAGAAATGTATTTGCACATCTTCTGAAAGGAAACTGCTAATACTTGCCCCGTTTCCTTTATACAGAATCAATGACATTTCATAACCCAAGGCCTGACATACTATTGTCCACAGAGGAAATCCAAGGCTGATTTAAAAGAGGGAAAAGTGCATGACTTTAACATGTTGATGCACAGACCATAAAATTAGAAGACATGCTTTCAGCTGCATTATTTATTACTATTATAGAGGTAGTCAGGAGCCATAGTCAGAATTGGGGCTGCACTGTGCTAGGAACCATGCAGGCATATAGAAAATGGCAGTACCTGCCCCAAAGAGACTACAATCTAATTTAAGATAGGGGACCAGATTCTCAGGTGTTATAAACTGGCATTGCTCTTTGGAAGTCAACGGAGCTACAACGATTGCACCAGTTGAGAATCAGGCCCAAGGTGTTTAAGATTTGTATTTACGGCTAATTTTATATCATTGTACAAAAATCATAAAAGTTTTTTAGTCTCCAGTCCTTTTTTCTTATTTAAGGGAAAAGTTAATGGAGAGTTTTGGCTCCGTAAGGATGCAAAAAGAAATCAAGATTTTAAATTTAGGCTCTGCTGTGACAATAATGCTTAACAGAGCAACATGGGGCTTGAAAAACTTGCTTGTTTTCAATGCCAGGTTCCTGTATACTACGGCAAATTGTCCCACACTTCCATCATTCCTAGAATCACTGCACTAATTCCCTCCAGTGCAGCCTTCTTGTGCCATTAAAGGCCTGATCCTATTGAAATCAATAGTTTTGCCACAGATGACAATGAGAGCAGAAGAAAGTCCTCAATCCACTGTCACTTGGAAAATATACCAAAAATGACAAAATGAGCCTTGGACATTATAATGCTGTTCTATAACCTACTGCTAGCATTCAGAGTAGCAGCCGTGTTAGTCTGTATCCGCAAAAAGAAAAGGAGTACTTGTGGCACCTTAGAGACTAACAAATTTATTTGAGCATAAGCTTTCGTGAGCTACAGCTCACTTCATCGTAAACACCTCTCCCTTTGAGGCTGATCCACAGCCCACCGAAATCAACGGGAGTCTTTCCATCAACTTCAGTGGGCTCTGGATGAAACCACATATGCAGTTTGTATCTGTGGGAAGGACTGATACCAGACTTGTTCATATTTACCTTACTGATTCAGGTAAAAGTCTCCTATCCATTGAGCCAGATTCTGATCTCTTTACAGACGGATCTCAGTGGAGTCACGCTGTGTTTATACCAAAGTAAATCAAATCAGAATCTGGCTCATCTCCTATTCTTTGTCTTGTTATCCACCACAGCCCAAATAACTGCAATGTTCATTCATGAAAAAAATACACCAGTTCGCTGAAGACCCACAGCACCATCCATCAGTAATATTCAGCTTCCTCTAAATTGGGACTAGCGTTTTTAAAACCTTAAGATACTGGAATCTCAGTGAGAGACCACTAATTTTTTCTACCAGTTAAAGGTTCAGTCTTCTCACATTCCAGTCAGTGAAGTACACTGGGCTGCATAAATGCTTTTTACACACAGCTACCCAATTCAACAGCTCACATCCAAATGTCATACTTAATATCATCCATCCACTACCGCTGATCTTTCACTCGTCCACCTCTAAGGCTCAGGAACAAGATTGACGATGGGTGTGTCCTTCGGTCTAAGAGCGGAAAGCTCTTACACTGATACAAATAGTGCAAACTTGTACGTCAAAAAATAAACAAGGAGCATTTTTAACTGCCTCACTTACGCTGCAGGAAGTTAGTATCCTTGCACCTGTGATACCTGCACTGATCAGTTTCCATAATAATGGGGAAACGTAGGGTTTTATGTCACCGCTCCTTTTCTTTTCCCTTCAGATTTCATTCAGGGGTGGACTGAATTGTGTGTTGCAAGAATATTCCTGGGGAAGAGAAATACTTCCTATTTCATTTCCAAACCTAATCTTAAAGAGGGGGAGGCGTTTCTCAGATACCAGTACCAAAACAAAAAAAAAAACCCATCACCACCACCAGCAGCTCTTTCTAAGCATTGTTTTCGCTGCACTGGGAAGGAGGATGGAAGATGAAAAGAACAAGCCCCATCTGCTCATCTCATCGGAGCAGCGCCATTACCTCCTGGAGGAACAGCACAAACACTGTCCCCAGCTCCTCACAATCACAGCCCTCTTTGTATGAGCAGAGGGGGGGAAAGCTGCTTCAATCATACCAAAAAACCAACCGAAAAAAACCCTCAGAGCCCAGCCAAATCTCCCCCCCTCCTCCCAGCAAGTAGTGGAGAAGCTCTGCCCGGCAGATATTTCTATTCCTGAGCCATATTTTAAAGCCAGATTGTAAAAAATCTGTTTTGATGTCTATTTTAAAATCTCCCCCAGACCCTCTCTTCCCTCCCCAATCCTACCTTCTTCCACCCCACCCCTGCTGTCATTCTGCATCTACCATTCACTTCCCCACCCACCCCCATCCGCCCTGTTTATTACGAGCAGCACGGGCTGCCATAAAACATCAAACCGATACATTTTCAACTCCCCCCCCCCACCCCCCCACTCAGGGCTTCGGAAACCAGCCCCATCTGGCTCATACACCCACGAGCCAGCTCCCTCCGTCTATCCTTCCCCCCCGTGCACCGCCTAAACCTGCCATCCGTTTGCTCGGACCCATGCTAGGGTCGCAGCATCCCCGAGCTGATGCGCCACAAGACCAGCTCCGGGTCGACCGGCGTCCCACTCCTGCAACTTCAAGGCAACCCATTGTTCCCCCCCCCATCCTCTGCTTGTTTTCAGGACGTCTAGAGAAGGCTTCCAGCGATGCTGCGGCAAAGGAGGGGTTTTTGCAGGAGAGCGTGATCTTATTATCGCCCTGCAAAACCCCTTGCAATCACCTCCCAAGCACACAAAGGGCTTAATCCTCCCCCTCCCTCCCTTCCTTCCCTCCCCATGTCGCTAAACTCACCGTGATCCGTGGAATATTTTTCTTCCCCTGATAAGACATGTCTCTTGGGAAACAACCCCCAAAACAAAAACCGGGAGGGGGGGGGGTCTGTTTATTGATTTTTTTTTCCTTCTTGCAAACGTTTTATTGAAATTTAAAAATATATAGATAGATATAAAATAAAATCAATTGCAATCAAAAGGAAGTGGGGCGGGGGTGGGGGGGGGAAGCTGGGGTCTGCAGGGGAGGAAAAGGAGCTTGCCCGGCGCTTTGCAAATCGCAGGAACGGGGACAAACAGCAGCCCCGGCGCGTCTCCCTGTCTTTGCCCCGCTCCAAGCCCAGCCCCAGAATTAGACCGAAGGAGCCAGCGGGGGGAAAAATCCCCGTTGCAATCAAAGCCCGAGCACAAGGAGGCAGCGGGAGCGCATGCGCGCTCAGCCACTCCCTTTTCCTCTGTCGAGCGCGGGGGAGAGGATGGGGGGGGGGGGGAGAGCACCCGGCTCTGGCCTGGATTGGCTGGCAGCCGCCGGGATATGCAAACGAGCCCCGGCCGCTGTGCAATGGGAGGGGAGAAGAGCGGTAACATGCAAAGTGGCGCAATGGAGGAGCCGCCCTCCCCTCCCCGCGGCCACCCAACCCCCGGGGCGGGCTCGAGCTGGGAGCTCGCGGCGCGGCGGTGCGCGGCCAGGGTGCTGCCCCGGCTCCAGAGCCCATGGGGAGCAGGCGGGGCGGGGCGGGGCGGGGGGGGGGAGGAGCAGCGTTGCATTGCATTGCGTTGCATTGCATTGCAGCTCGCTGGATGCAGCTGCGCCCTCCTGGTCTTTGCACCCGGGCTCCCAAAGCCCCAGCCCACGCTGCCAGTGCAATGCCCCAGCTCGCAGCTGGCAGGCGTGGGGCCAAGCAAAGCCCCCTGCACGGGGCCAGAGCTCCGCCGCCGCCCACGCCCTTTACCACCAGCCACAGCGGAGGGGGATGGGGGGGGGGGTTGTTCCCCCCCCCCCTTCCGCTGGCGTGGCTGGAAGATGCTGCTGCGGAAGCTTGCACGGTGGGCGGTTGCTGGGTGAGATCAGCAGCAGGTTTGCAAGGGAATTGGGGGAGGGGGAGTTGCATTTTTTTTTTAAAGGGAAAGGAGAGAACCGCATAACCCTTGGCGAAAGAAAGCCCAGCAGAACAGGGAGCTGGCTTCTAACCGAGTCCCGGCCTGATGCTCGCGGATGCTGAGCACCCGCAGCTCCCCGTGGGAGCCAGAGGATGCTCGGTGACTCTGCAGTTCAGATCGTAATTTTGAAAGGAATATGCATGTGGATGCCACTGTTTTATCACACACACACACACACCCCACTGCCGAGCCAGTAAATCCAATAGGAAAATTCTTCCTGGAGAGCGGGCGCAGCAGGAAATACGGCACACTCCGTCTTTGTCCATCTCGCCCCTTCCACCTTCCTTGGCGCTATGGAGGAGGTGCTGTTTGAGACTGAACAATAGCAACAGGGCTGAGGAAAGGGGGCTAAAGGAGGGACAGTTGTACCTGTGGCCTGAGCTCAGGGCTCCCCCCCAAAAATCTGTGAGCGGGGTGAAAGGGGAAGGGGTGGGGCTCCAGCAAACTTTTAAGTACCCTGCCCCCAAAATTCTTAACAGGCCTGTATAGCAGCCCAAGGCAAGGCAGGGTTCGGCTTTGACCAGGCCTTCCCCTTTTCGATTGGGAACAACACCTACATCATCTGATGGCCTTTTCCACCCTTCCCAGAAAATACACACGTAGCTAAGGGGCATCCACATTCTGCATCTCTGGCTCCCTGCAAGTCTTCAAGAAGCAGGGGTTATGCTAAGCGCCATTGGTCCATCCAGGTCACATTCATTATTAGAGCATTGCCAACCCCACGGGTTCAAATATTGGGAATCAGGCCTCAATAATCATGAGATTAGCTTAACAATCATGAGCTTTTATAAACCAATAACTCCACCCAAGTTCTATTTCTTTGCTTCCGCTTTCTGAGCCTTAAGACCATGCTCGGGTCATGTTTCCAGTTTTTTCTCTTTGCCTGGGAGCTGGAAACTTACTTTAAAAAAAAAAAAAGAAGAAGAAGAAAAAGCTGAGATTCTCGCATAAACATCAGACTCCAAGAATTGGCGTGCTAAGGAAAACAATAACGAGCAGGTGCTGGTGACACTTGTTATGCGCTGTACAAGACACAAAGGAAACGTCCGATCCCTGGCCCCAGCATCTTACTATCTCAAGCCATTGGAATCACCATTCCATATCATATCAGTGGCCTATCTAACCCAGTACCCCATCACTGTCAAGGACAGCTGCTTGAGAGGATGAGACAAGAGACATTTTTCACGGACAGAGGACACAAATCCATCTCTGTTTGCAGGTCTGTAGGGGCCAGGTAATGACGAACTAAGGATATTATTTAAACTCCTCAGTGACAAGCGAATTATACCTGTTAAATACAGTACAAACTATAAAAGCCCTATGGGTCTGAACCTGCAAGTCTTGTTACTCACACAAGTAACCCATTTGGGGCAGGGGGAAATTGCAGAAAAATTCCAGGGGGAGAGAGCAAAGTTGAGCTAGCATATGGAACGTTGAGGTTATTATAGTCTATCCTGCAAAGGCTGGGGAGAGGGCCCAAAAAGTACAGTAACAGACATAATGCAGCATATAGATCTATGAAAAGTCCAGGGCGAAAACCCCAAGCTGGGGGGGCAACTGCCCCATAGCAAATGACACCTCTGATTTGGGGGCTAATTCCATGAGTAGGGGGTTGCAGGAATCAGGCCCTTTGGATCACAAGATCCTTCCAGATAAAACATACAATGCACGAATGTAAGAGATTATAAACTGCTTTAGTGTCCCACTGCAGTGCATCTTTTTAAAGGGAACACCTGTTCCAAGAGATCAACACCAGAATCTCTCTTGTACATTAGGCTATAAGGTTGCAGGGGGAAGGTAGAGTGGAGAGAGAAAGAGACAGCTTTTCCTGGATATACCAGGAAGCCTTACACTGATCAATGCTCCAATCCACTAATACCTGACCAGTAACAAATGAGAACGCAGCTCTTTATCACATGATTAACTTGTTACTGCGCTGTTGAATATTTTGTTAACAATTTGAATAGAAAACACTAAATGTATCAACTTGCCCCTCCCTGGTCTGCTGCACTGGAGGAAGTTTTGATATCTCAGCACATTTTTACTGGAGACCTGGAAGTAAAATGCTGGCATCAGCAAGCCAGGAAGCTGTAAAGAAACAGAAGTATGTCATTAGTGGCAAAGTCACACACACAGCCTATCACACTATGTCCATATTAGTAGCCTGGTTTTATTATTTATTAAATTCCAAAGCACTCAGCCAGGTACAGGACACAGTGTGTATAAAGTGCAAATCAGACCATTCCCAAAATTCAAGAGCTTTTGGATTTGAGGTTACTGTTTCAAGTCCTACATAAATTATTATTATGATAGCAAGGCCTAGAGGCTCCATCTGAGGTGAGGACCCTATTGTGTGAAGCATTGTGCAAAGAAAGACCTAGTCTCTCTCCCCAAAGAGACAAAAGGTGGGAGAGGAAGCGGGAGCACAGAGGTGAGGTGTGATGCCAGCATCGTACAGTAGGTCAGTGGCACAGCCAAAACATGAACTCAGGCTAGTGCCCTACCTACTAGACCACACTATCTCTCTAATAAAGAAACCCATAATGCTAGTTTTCATTGGCACTTCTATTGCCGATATCATGGAGATGTTCAGAGATTCTTTCCCATCACCATATTATCGTACAGAACAACACAGATGAAGAAATTAGATAGCTGGTTAATAGGCTGATCCCAAACACAAGATCTGAACAGCACAAAAGACACCTAGATTCTCATCCACTCCCAGATCACAACCCCATCTCTAACCCTTATGGGCAAGGTTGAGAGGGCAGCCCCTCAGCTGGTGCAGCCCCATTACACCAGCTGAGGGTCTTGCCCAAGATTTTTCCTTCTGGGAAGTTAAAAGACTTCAGAAGATAAATGATTTTAAAAAACAATTATTAAACTTCCTTGAAGTAGTGACTTAGAAAAGAAAACGTTGCTTATGAACGGACAGCCCATGCCTTTCCTCACATTGACCATCTTAAAAACGATGCGCCCTTGTTCTTAATGGCTCACGTTAATTAGAAACCAGTATTCTCTGAAAGATGTTTTGTATTGGAGTCTATTTTGTTTGTTTACAGGCCTTGGTTTTGCCTAAATCCACACGCTTTAAATTAAGACCAATAAATCCCAATGAAAAGTTAACTGCGGTCGTGAGTTACTAGGTTACAATGAATGGACTGGATAAATTTGTGACATCCTAGTGGCTTGTGGCATAGCCCTGTTGTGATACAACAATGCTATTACCAAAAAATAAATCCTGCCCATGCACTGTGGAAAGGGAAGGAATGCATCCAGCTCTGGAAGATTTAGACAGCTGAGGAATTCAGTCCATTGATTCCTTTTGTACTGCAGAGGTGTGGCTCTGCCTGAGGCAGGCTGGGAAACTTAAAATTAGAAGACACCGTAATGAACAAGCACTTTGCCAGATCCTTCTTGCCAAATGCTAAGCAGAGGGGAACTGCCAGTCAGCCCAAACCCTAAATGCCACCTTCCCGACAGCAGACAAAGGAGTGGGATGCTTAAGGTCATTGATATCACTCAAAGTCCTGGAAATTGCTGAGTGAGGGATGATGGAAGAATGTTAGTATCCCAGACCTATTTCTGCCAGTGTGGCTCAATGCATCCCTCATCAAGGGTGGAATTACCCAATGCACAGAGCCTAGGCACCAATTAAATCCCAAATTAAAGAGTAAATCTTCTGCCTCTGCACCCAGGCTCGTGATAGGAGGAAGTATTCTTCCCCAAGATTGGAGAATAGCTGCACTGCTGTTACATGGGAGCTATTCCTGTCCAATAGCTGAAATGGCGTCTGCAGGGCCCTATGCAAGCCCTCTTCTCCCCTCCCCACCCCTCTCAGTGTGGTGGGGGATGGGAGAATAAACGCAGAAGCAGATAGTTGTGTCTTGCATGTTCCCAGGCCTGCCCCCATCCACCCACCCACCGCATGCCACACAAGGAGTCACGCCCTGCAGGGGGTTCATGCCCGTTGACAGCCCCGACTAATCCTGCCCACCCTTTGCTCAGCACAATCACAGTGGTTTATTGGCCACTGGACCTGCCATGGCTGCAGTCAGGTTTTGCCTCTACAAGGCTTAAAATGGTGCATAAGGGCTTGTGCAGGTCCTATGGACAAGAGTGCATTTCATGTTAAAGGACCACTGTCCAGTAGGTAGGCCAAACCCTACCCGGAGTTGGAGGTGCCCACAATTCTTCATGACTCCTTCCGGTCCATGGCATGGGTTCGTAGGTCTTCAAGTTCCAGGCCTTTTCTCTTCAAACTTCCCTTGACAGAGTTTCCATCCTATCCTCCGTCTTCCATGTCTGATCTTGCTGTCCTCTTCCTCCCCGGCTTTCTCTGCTGGTCGTTCTTCTCCCATTGTTATCACAAGTCCCACCCACCTCCAACACGTACTCTCCAGGCTATCAATGAGAGTGACAAGTTCATCTTTTTCCTAATTTCTTCCATGTGTACTTTGTCTACCCTCTGCTTGCTTACCATTGTCCTCCTCGATATATCATTTCGACCTCCTGTATCTTCTTTTCTTCCATCTCTGTAAGACTTCCTCTTTCCAAACAATAGAGCAGGCAGGGACAAACACATGCAGCATGCACTTCTTCCTTTCAATTATTTACTTAATTGCCAGACCCAATGTACTCCTGCCACCTTTTTCACTGCCACCCATGCACACTGGGTTCTTCATTTCCATTCCCCAAATCTCTCTGATGGCACTACGTGTTCTTCCCAAGTGCACAAAATCTTCGGTTTCTGCTTCCCTCCTCAAGCCTCACTCAACAGCTCCTCTTCCGTACCCCCAACTTGCATAACTTCAGTCGTCTTTGTGTTTTCCTTCAGACCACGGTCTTCAAACACACATGCCCACTCTGATACCATCTCAGGTCCTATAGATAGAATTTAATAGAGAATGAGCATCTCTTTCACTTCCAGATCCTCCGCTGGTGTAAATCAGCATAGTTCAATTGACTTCAGTGGAGCTACACCTCTTTATACCAGCTGAGGATATGGCTCAAGAGGAGTTTTGGACTGTCCTAGCAAATGTAGTAAAGCAGCGTTTCCCAAAGTGTGGTACGCGAACCCCTGGTGGTACGTGAAAGGGTTTCAAGGGGTACGCGGCAGAATTTATTTTACTTTATCATCGGTTTTTTTTAGCAGCAGAAAACAATTCACTAAAATTTAATATATGAGAATGATGTACACTTGTACAGTAGAAATGCACACAGGTGTACATTGTAACTAATATGATAACACGTTCAGTAACATCTAATCGCACAGCAAAGCCGACGCAAACCACGCATGCGCGTTACCGCGGCTCGGGCAATGCACTTGCCTTTGTGGCTTGCGCAAAAGGCATGCTGACGGATAAAAGATAAAAGTGAATCACTACTCGTAGTAATCTAAAGATCGTAGCAAGTACATACTTGGTGTGTATTAATATACACAATTTCTCTTTTTGTTAAACTCATTTACAATGGATCGCTGGCTGAAAACAGGAAGTTTGAAACGTACAAAAGAAAATTATGAAGGAAATATGAATGTTAGTGATAATTATGCTGAAAAATGCAGTGATATGGAGACATCAGACAATTGTGACGACAAAATCAGTGAACCGTGTGAACTATCTGTAAGTTTATTGAATGTATCAGCTGCAAAGAAAACAAAAAAAAGCCCGCAAATCTGCTGAAGAATATCTTAAACTGCGATTTTCATGGACTGGCAATGAGGTGGAGCCCGTTCCACTATGTGTGATTTGTTACGAGACTCTCACAAATGAAAGTATGAAACCATCTAACCTAAAACACTATTTCGATAGCAAACAAAGAATACGAGGGAAAACCTGTAGAATTCTTCGAAAATAGGCGCAAAGATCTCCAAAAGTCCCAGAAAACAATTTGTAATGTGACGGGAGGTGAAAATATGAAAGCTTTGGCAGCTTCCGATAGTGTGGCATACTTAATTGCAAAGTCCAGAGCTGCTGAAGTGATTGGCGAGACATTAGTAAAACCTGCAGCCAAAGTAATGGTGCAGGTGATGATTGGAGACAAGGCTAGCAAAGCTATAGATTGTGTCCCCCTCTCAAATAACACGGTTCATCACAGAATCACAGATATGACCGAAAACATAAAGCTGCAATTATTGTCAAGAGTACAAAAGAGTCACTACTATCCACTGCAAGCGGATGAATCCACTGATATTGTGAAGTTAGCTAATCTTTTGTTGTTTGTCAGATATGAGCTGAATAATGAAGTCCACGATGATATTTTGTTCTGCCAACCTATGCCAATACATACAACTGGAGAAGCTATTTTTCAAGCTATTGATGACTTTATCAAAAACAATGACTTGGATTGGAGTCGTTGTGTTGGAATAAGCATGGATGGCGCCAGAGCCATGACTGGTTCGAAGAAAGGAGCTGTTGCACGTATTCAAGCTGTTGCACCAGAAGCAAAATCGACTCATGGTTGCATTCACAGGGAAGCACTCGCCATCCAGAACATGGAGGCAGATCTAAAGCAAGTACTGGATCAAGCTGTGAAAATAATCAGTTTTGTGAAAGGCCTCCCTCTGAACGCCCGGCTGTTTTCTCAGCTTTGTGATGAGAGGGGCAATGATTACACACAACTCCTATTTCACACTGAAGTGCATTGGCTTTCGCGTGGAAAGGTTCTGAATCGCCTGTTTGAGCTGCGAGAAGAACTGCAAGTTTTTTTAGATGAAACCTTTAACCTGCAAGACTGTATACACAACTGGAGATGGCTATGCAAACTAGCATATATTGCAGATATCTTTGCTCATTTAAACAACCTCAATCTATCTTTGTTGCAAGGGAAACTCATCTCCATATTCCATGTTCGAGACAAAGTGAGCGCCATGGTTGCAAAATTGAAACTGTGGCATAAACGTCTTAGTCGTCGTGAACTGGATTCCTTTCCATCTCTTCATGACTTAGTAATAAACTCGACTAACAAACTTGATGGTGATGTGTTACAAACCATGAAGCAGCATTTGGAAAGCTTGCAGAAAGATCTTTGGAAGTATTTCCCTGAACCAGATGGCACCTTTGAATGGATAAGGAACCCTTTTATCATCAATGTTCAAACATTGCCGAATAACCTCTCTGCTTCAGAAGAACAGCTCTTGGAGCTGGCTTCTGATAGCTTCCTGAAAACAAAATTTGAGCAAAATACACTGATGTCATTTTGGTTGGGTGTTAGCTCTGAATATCCAGCTCTATCGGACAAAGCTGTCAAGTATCTTCTGCCTTTTCCCACCTCGTATTTGTGCAAGATCAGATTCTCTGCACTGGTGGGCATCAAAACAAAAAAACAAAATTGTCTTTTTGACGTGGAGCCCCAGCTTCATCTTAAGAACACAAACATCGAGCCAGATATCCCCGCGATAGTGTCTGGTCAAAAGCAGTTCCATCCCTCGCACTGAATAGTTTGGTTTGTACTGAAAATTTTTCAAAACTGAAAGAGTAAGTATTAAAACTAGTGCTTTCTTCACGAACCTAGCCAAACCAGCGTATTTTAATTTCAGAATTATACAAATTCACCATATATATATATTATATACACACACACACACACACACACACGCGCGCGCTGTTCTGCCAGACTGTTGATTCGCTTCTATTATTTTAATTATTTATAGTACTGTTTCTATATGTAATTATTATTTCTATTAAAATTTTTGTTTCGACTGTATGTAATATAATTTTGCATTTATTTCTAACAAACATTTAATCCAGAATGAAACGAATTAAGAGTGCGTTATAAAAATGTGGCGACCACCCCCCATCCCCCAAATTATCTTCACTGGAGAAGGGGTATGCCGGTAAGACAAGTGTCTCAAAAGGGGTACACAACAGCTGTAAATTTGGGAAACACTGTAGTAGAGAATTACATTCCCACTATAAATTACAGGATGGTTCAAGTGAAAATCTACAGAAAGGATCTCTCTCTATTTAAGTCTCTAGGATTTTTGAGTAATTGCAATAAGACCCTGCTGAGTTTCTACAACATCCTGTTGGTTTTATCCCTATTAAATTCTTCACAGGTTTTCCATAAGGTCATTTTGTGATGGCATGAGAACAGAAACATATATTTTGAAGTGCAATGAAAAGAGGGATCGGGGTGGGTTTAAACCTTCCCTGGTAGTTCTGGAAACTCCACAACAGCATCAGCCTTAGTATGTGAGAAGCAAGTTAGAAACAGATTGGTTTCACTCAACCAGCTTTATATTTTTTTCCTAGGAAAAGAGACATGTTAGATGACAGATAAATGCTAATACGCCACCCCCATTAGCTGCTCCTCCTGTCACCTGAGTCAACGGGAGTCTTTTTATTGCCTTCAGGAGAAGCAGGGTTGGGCCAATAGAGGTTTCACTTATTCATAACTCAGGCCCTGATCAGCACGCGTAGATTGCTACACCAGCACAGAGCCCCATTAACTGGCATGTGCATACAACATTCCACCAACATGCCGTCAAGTGCTGGAAGGATTAGAGGGGAGTTGGTAAATATCTGTAGGGGTACATTTGTCCCTCCCAAAAGGTGATGAAAGAAATGTCTACCATTAATAGCTATAAATTACAAAGGGGAACTTCTGTCACTAGTGGGGATGGGGGGTATTTTCTTTTGACCGCTAATAAATGTTACAGCTTAAGTTAAATGCACACGGGGGTCAAATAAGCTATGATGATGAGGTACAATCTTATGACTGTTTTCAGCCTCTACAGACAGACATTCTGAATAAATAGTATCTGAAGTTTTGAGTGGAGGGTTTATTTTCCATTTGCGCAAACAAGTCAATAAAAGCAAATCAAAGTGTTTGTCTCTGGATTAAGTTTTCGTTGTTGCTCTTAATATCATGAGAAACATAAAGACGGTTCGGACAGAACCGTAAGGGCTTATGTAAGGGCTGTTGTCGCCAAGGTTTGAACCTACAACCTCCAGAGTTAAAGCCTGAATGAACTCCCAGAGGTTGAGCTGAAGCACTAAGGCTAGGAGTCAAATTTTCTATGGCTTTCAATGGGAACGAGGGGTCTAGCTCCCTTAAACCCCTTTGAAAGTCCCAGCCCCCTGGCTGGAAGCTTTCACAGACATATATGCTCTTTGGATCAGGCATAGAGGGGCATACATAACACACACAGAATGGTTTCTATGCTCATATCCCGAGGACAGATGAAGTTTATCCCAAGCATTTCAGGCCCACAGCTGTACTAAGATAAGCTCCCACACTTTCC
Organism: Chelonia mydas; assembly: GCF_015237465.2. NCBI lineage: Eukaryota > Metazoa > Chordata > Testudines > Cheloniidae > Chelonia > Chelonia mydas. The sequence continues at coordinate 7,856,492 of NC_057859.1, read as the reverse complement.
TAACTGTTGTTATTATTACTACGACTTACTAACACTTTGTATTAGCTAGTAGGCGAGGGGTAGAAAATAAGACAGAAAATATCACAATGCTACTAACTAAATCCATGGTGCACCCACACCTTGAATGCTGTGTCCAGTTATGATAGCCTCATCTCACAAAAAGAACATAGTGGAACTGGGGAAAGGTTCAGAGAAGGGCAACAAAGATGTTCAAGGGTATGGAATAGCTTCCGTATGAGGAGAGACTGAAAAGATTACGCCGATCATCTTAGAAAACAGACGATTTAGGGGGGACAGGACAGAGGTCTATGAACTTGTGAAGGATGTAGAAAAAGTGAATTGAGAAGTATTATTTACCCTTTCACACAATAGAAAAACCATGGGTCACTCAAAGAAATTAATAGGCAGAAGGATTAATACAAATGAGGAAATACTTTTTTCACATAATGCACAATTAACCTGTGGAACTCATTTTCATGGGTTGTCGTGATGGCCAAAAGTATAACTTGGTTAAAAAAAAAAGAACTGCGGAAGTTCATGGGGGATAGGTCCATCAACGGCTACCAGCCAAGATGGCCAGGGATGTAACCCCATGCTTGGGGCAACCCTAAACCTCTGACTGCCAGAAGCTGGGAGGAGAAGACAGGGTAGATGTCTCCAAAATTGCCCTGTTCTGTACACTCTTCCTGGAGCTCTGGTACTGGCCACTGTTGGAGGCATGATACTGGGCTAGATAGACCATTGGTCTGGCCCAGCATGGCAGTTTTTATGTTCGTACATATTGCAGAAGCACCTCAGCGTCCCAGTCAGGGATCATGGCCCCGTTGTGCTAGGCGCTGTAAAAAACATAATAAAAAGATGGTCTCTGCCCCGAAGAGCTCACGATCTAAGTACTCTAAGGTTATCATTTTGGTCATTTGGGTAGGTCTCGCCACCAAAAAACCATTTGGTATCAATACCATGGAGTTTATCTTTTCTCTTGGATCTTCTGAAGAATGGGAATCTCCTTTGTGCTTGAAAATTGGTTAGTCTCTAAGGTGCACAAATACTCCTTTTCTTTTTGCGAATACAGACTAACACGGCTGCTACTCTGAAACAGAACAAAGTTTGTTGATTCTGGCTATATTAGGCCCAGATCCTCAAAGGTATTTAGGAGTTGGGCCTTAGATCCTTTCGCAAGTTTGCTCCCAAATGAAGACTCCCTTTAGGGGTTCAAATGAGGGAACCGTTTATGTAGAACAGCCATATTAACGTTATTCTAGCTGGGATGCAGAGCTTGCTGACAAAATAATGTCTCACCTCTCCAACAACCTAGTGGGTACGGAATCAAATTTAACATACTGCAGATATGACAAAGGATATGAGGAATTAGACACAGCCTTGTCTGTAACAGATTTGGGCCAGACTTGGAAGACTGCCTTGTAGATGATAAAACAAGCTAATCATTTAAAACTATGTTCATATTACTTGTATTTCAGTAGCACTCAAAGCACTTGATTACTTCCCCATTAGCACTGTAAATACACAGGAAGACAAGGAGCATGTGGCCCAAACAGTGGAGCCTCTTTAGTCCAAATGGTATTTGTTGGCACCATATCAAAGACCCTGGTTCTTTTCTGCATCAGAAGGAATGATGAGCGAATTGGTAAATTCGTGATAAGCACTTAATAGAAAACTATGCTCTCAGAATGTGTGGCATCCCCCTAGCATGTGGATTGGTGTCTTAAAGAGGGATCCAGGAAGCTTGCAGGATTTTTTCTGGTTTTCCAGTAGCCAGACAAATGATTATGATCCATTGGGAGAATATGCAAGTCATTTCTCCGTGTAATTATTTTGCAAGTAGTGATTATCGAATCAAGGCTAGAGAAATTACAGGAATTGTAACAAATTAAACTTGGAACAGCCTTTCCAGCTGTTTGGAACAACCTCTATTGTGCTTTGCACAATGGGTCCGTTAGCATTCCAAAGTCTATGATTGTTTGTGCTCTGTACAATGTCCTGTTAGTCATTATTTGTTGCAGGGATGGGCAAGCATGATCATGACAGCTTGAGGATTTTGCAACAACCCCAGTTATTTTGCAGGTTTGCAAAACTGTTTCTGGAACCTCTTTTTCCTTGCATGTTAAATCCACTTTAGTCCCTCCGTGTTGATACAGTTTTAAAATAGAATTGCTTTCCCAGTCGGTGTTTATTAACTATTGTTATTCATGGGCCCCATTCATGCCTCAGGGCCCCATTGCGTTACTTGGTGTACAAACACACAGTATGAGCCAGTCTATGCCCCAAAGAGCTTACAGTCTAAGCAGATAAGAGAGAAAAAGGGAGTATTATTTATTCCCATTTTACAGATGGGGAACTCAGGCACAGAAAGATTAAGACAATTGCTTCAGGTCACCCAGGAAGTCTGAAGCAAAGCCACCTAGGGAGAAATAAACAACCTTCATCTTTATTTGGATTAGATTGAACAGAGAGATCACTCGTCTCAATCTAGTGCATTTACCATCCTTCCTACCTATGCTACATACCGGCCTGGCAGGTGCTATGTGTCAGTTATTTAGATTAATGCCCTGATTTTTGGAAGAGCCAAGCACCTCAGAGTCCCACTGTAGTCAATGGGACCCTCAGGTGCAAAGTAACTCTGAAAGCCAGGCCATGTATTTATTTCCTATCCCATTTCTGCTCCTTTACTCTGATCATCACCCCTTGATCCTTTCTCGCCCAGTCACTCCTAATTAAAATGCAAGCCCGATCGTATTTGAGTGACGCCAATTAGCTGTGTGACCTTGAGCAAGTCGCTTCCGGACTCTGTGGCTCAGTTTTCCCACCTGTATAGTGGGGATAACAATACTGACCCTCCTTTGTTAAGCACTTTGAGATCAACAGATAAAAAGCTCTATGTATCAACTCTTCCCAAATCAGGAGTAAAGTAAGGTGAAGTTTTTTTAGCCAAAAGGTTTAGGTGGAAAGTGCAGATTCAGCAGCACCAAAACAGTTTGTGAATTTGGGTCAGTTTTGATAAATTGTGTAAAAAAAAAAACAAAACCCAATTTTGATTTGTTTGGTTTGAAACAACTTTTTCTTTTGAAATTTCCTTCAATTTTATATTTAAAAAAAGTCAAAACCCTTTCAGATGGTTGAAATTGAAATAAAACAGTTTGTTTTAGGTCAAACAAAGCATTTCGTTTGACAAGAAAGGTTTTTGGTTTTAAATTTTCAATTGACTGAAAATTGTGAAGAATTTTGTTTTTGGCTCAATGTGAAACTATTCCCCCCCCCCCCTCATTATTTTGGAATTGCTCCATGAGCCAAAAAATACGTTATTTGCAAGCTCTAATCAGGGGCCCACCAAAGCTGCTGATTCACAGGTCCCAAAAGGTGGATGTGCCAAAATAAAGTGATGCTCTAATAATCCCTGCAACTAGGGTAGAAGTTTTGGATAACTAGACATCCGGACTGGAGCATCCAACTGTCCTTCGGTCAGCACTCAATATGCCTGCTGACTTCAATGGGAATAAAAGGACTGCCAAGGTAGATCCTGAGTCTCTGCCTAATGACAGCTTCTTTCATAGAATGCAAAGGGAAGAAGCCACAAAGGGAGAAATAAATAACCTTCATCTTTATTTGGATTAGAAGCTGACCTCCATTAGTAGCAACATTTTCACCGTAATAGTGCTTTGCTTCATAAAGTGCTTGGATATCCTGGGACAAAGGGCAAACACTGGTCGCCTACAACCTCTCCCCCCTTCTGAGATAGGGAAGTATTATTATTCCCCTTTATAAAGGAGGAAACTGAGGCACAAAGCGGTCACATGGCCAAGCCAAGGAGGGGCAACATGGTCCAAGTGAAAGGGGCTCTGGAGTGAGAGTCAGGAGACCTCAGCTTTATTCCACCAGTAACTTTTGGGCAAGTCACCTCACCTCTCTATTTCCCGTTGCACTCTTTGTCTGTCAGACTGTAAGCTCTTTGGGGCAGGGTGTGTCTCTTACAATGTGTTTAGACAGTGCCTAGCACAATGGGGCCCTAGTCTTGGCTGGGAACTCTAGGCACTACCATAATAATTATTATGACACAAGGAGTTTAGAATTTGCCTCACAGGAAGACCAGAGTTGCAATGAAACCAGATTCAAACAGTTGTTAATTTTAATTAACCTTTCCAGTGTGTTAGCATAACCGAGAGCTTTGGTAACAATAAATGGAGCTGCCTGGTATTTTTAGATCTCTCTCTAAGCAGAAAAATCAAGTGAGCAGCACACACAAGATAATCTATATTTTTAATTGCAGTTACATTGTATTGTAATTGTCTGCTGCCAGTTATTCCATACGACTAATGAATGACTGATAGAAAAACTACATTCTGTCTGAGAGTGGCAGTGCGAGGTGTTGTGGGAGGCAGTGTGTTATAGCGGATAGAGACCTATACTAGCAGTCAAAGTTCCAGACGTCAAAATCGGGACATCTGGTCACCCTACCTAGCACAATGGGGCCCTGATCTGACAGGACCTCTTGATGCTACTATAATACAAATAATAACTATATAACCACTTTTCTGTACGGAATCATCACACATTGTCAACCTCAAAACTTCAAATTGGCCTTTTGGGGGACAGATCTTTTATTCAAATGCCTGTTCTTTAAAGGACTGGAGCCAGTGGTGGAGAAATTCAAAATCCAACTGTGAAGTTAAATCAGAAGCCCTGATTTTTGATGGACTCAGATGACTGTACATAGGCCTGGGTTTAAAATGATCATTAATAGTAACGATACCGTGCACTTTATAGCACCTTCCATCTGAGGACCTCAAAGCTCTTGACATGGCGAGTTTAATAATTAAACACCTTAAATTTTAAAAAATTCTCAACATTTTCTTTTTTTTAATCTCATTTACTTCGCATGGTTTTTGTTTGCTTCTACTCCTTGCACTTCACTCCACTTGGGCAGTGAAATTAAATTCACGATTTCACTCTTTGGGCTTCACCTCGCCGTCTTTATTCCAGCAAATCACTGGGACTTTTTACCTGAATCGGGCTGTTGTTATTACGATGATACTTTGTAGAGGCCCCTACCAAGATCGGGGCCCCATTGTGCTAGGTGCTGTACTAGCACATGCTCAGACATATTGGATACATCTACACCGCAGCAGGGGTGTGAATGGCAGCTTGTGTAGACGTATCTGAGCGAGCTGTACTCCCGCTAAAAATTAAAATGAGGACACCGTGGCCCAGGCTTCAGTGTGGGATGCACAAGCCTGCTGACCCGCCTGGGTACATACTTGTTCGTACAGCTGGCGTTGGAGCCTTGTAGGGTGACCAGATGTCCCAGTTTTATAGGGACAGTCCCGATATTCAGGGCTTTTTCCTTACATAGGCGCCTATTGCCCCCCACCCCCTGTCCCGATTTTTCACGTCTGCCGTCTGGTCACCCTAGAGCCTTGTACCACAGCATCCTCCCTGCTATTTTTAGCAAACTAACTCAAGCACAACGACATGAACGACAAATCCCACCCCTGACTGCCATGTAGCCGTACCCAGAGCGTGAGTCATTCTCTGCCCCAAAGTTAACAAACTAAAAAGACAAAGAATGGGAGGGGAAATCGAAAAGTGAAGTAACTTCCCCAGGGCCATACAGCAAGTCAGTGGCAGAGCTTGTCACAGAACCCAGATCTCCCACAGTCTGCCCTGTTGATTGGGCTACACTGCCTCTAAAGACCTAACTGTGAAATGTTTTGTAAAGAATGATGGAAACTCTTCCTGATGTCTCTAGGGATCATTTTAAGCCAGGAAGCATGGAGCACCGTGTCCATAAGATACTATTGCGATAGATCCCTGTGGGATACCATAGACCACCAGCGAGACATAACGAGATTTCATTATTCTGCAGACCTACACATGCCATTTAATGGAGGACAATTAAATTCCTTTTTCATCCTCTGGATAATTAAGAGTACAGAAAAATACCAGATGTACTCGTCCTAGTTGCCTCGCTAACAATGTAGGCTGAGAATAAGGCAGGGTCACTGTACACACCGGAAGAAACGATGACTGTGCTTTAACCTATTTTGGATCAGATCCTTGGCTAATGCAACTGGGCAGAGCTCCACTAATTCCAACAGAGCCATCACCCATGTATACCACCTGGTGATATGGCCCTTGGATTTCTAGACCAGAGCACAAACCATCAAAAATAGATGGGTTCTTAAGAATATTGGTTGTGGCCATAATAATTCTCAAGTCTCCAAGCTAAAGCTAGTTGAGTATTAGGACATCTAGACTTTTGTTAGATAATCTACATTTTTCCTAACTTCGGGGACCCATGAATGAATGTATTATTGTTTTATAGGTTGCACATTATCATTATCTGTACAGAAATGTAGAGAGGCTGTTCTTGGCTAGGTTAGACACGATTAGCAGTGTGCTAATAAAACTACGTTGGGCAACCAAGGTGTGAAAGTAAATGGCCAAATTCAGACCCCGGGTATTAAACGCAAATCCACTGAAGCCAGTGGGCTTTTAGCCTTTTAACACAAGTCTGAATTTCGTCTCGTAGCTTGAAGTGCTTTCTTTCCCCTTTCTTATATAAATATATTGAGCCTGATCCTCAATAAGGAGCTACAGCCAGGTTATATCAGTTGAGGACCTAGCACTTCAATTCAATACAATACACAGATGCAGTCACCTGGGAAACCATAAAAGCTACAGCATTCCTGCTAATGAGGACCAGTCTCTCTTACTTCATTTGCCACAGAAGACTTCACACCACCGTTAGAAAAAAAAAACCCACCATATTGGTGCCAGCATTATGCACAGCTAGTGGGACACAATTCAAAGATTCTAGTGGATCATGCCATTATTTTGTGCCGTCTTCATTAAAGGTAGAATGAAAATGTGACTATCAAACTGATAAAATGCTAGAGCTGTAGCTCACAAAAGTTTATGCTCAAATACATTGGTTAGTCTCTAAGGAGCCACAAGTCCTCCTTTTCTTTTTGCGAATACAGACTAACACGGCTGCTGCTCTGAAACAGTTCATATTCTGTTACAATTCCTGATTTTTCCTCCAAATCATCCCATATTTTTACGGTTTTCGAGTAATATTTGAAAGAGATTCTTTTTTTCCCCACCAGACAAAAACTGCACCTTTTTATTATTATTTAGAACACATGTCCAGTCTTCTACTAATAGTATTGCAAAGCATCATGAGTTATGGTTTGTACGCAAAATGCCGCATAAAATAAGTCTTGAATCGCAAAACTTCCTTGAACCCTAAACCTGCAAACATTGATGCAGATGAGTAATTGTATTCCTGAGATTAATCTCACTTAGTTAACTGAACTACTTAATTGAATCAAGTCATTCACAGGCATCAATGTTGGCAAAATCAAGCCTTGGGTTTCTGCAGTAGCAGATGGATATGGGGTATGATTTTCAGAGGTGCTGAGTACCCAAAGCTCGCATTCGATTTATCAGTGCTGAAGGTCAAGCCCAAATGGACAATCTCACCCAAGTTTTTTTGCCTCGAATGTACCATCCACGCCATTGGTGAATCAGCATCTGGGTACCAGCTATTCAGATGAATTCTTAAGACACTGGAATTGTTTCATAAGCACCTTTGGGGTGTGGACATGGGGGAATACTTGGAAGAACTCTTTCCTACTTTGCTACTAGAAGTTTGTCAGATTCCTGGTCAACTCTTCATTCACCTGGACTCTTCAAAGCTTGTGTTTGTCAGAGGAAAGCACAGTGTGACAATATTTCTTGGCTTAAATCTAAACAAAGCTTGTTTGAGTTGATTTCCTTTAATTTACCTGGGAATGAAAGTATATGTGATCAGCCAGAGATATGGCTTTGAATTATTTTGTTGTTAAGGGACAAAGAGGTCCTTAATTATACATGGATTGACACATCAGCAGAGAACTGGGACTAAGGGTCAAGACGAGGATTTTCAAAGAAGTCTATGGGAGATAAAATTATTTAAATGGGATTTGAGTCCCTCTTTGACAATCCAAGCCCAGATTCCTTCAGTCCTATGCAAGATTTTACTCAGGCAAAATGCCCATTTCCGTCAACTGGCCAATCCCTAAAATTCTTCCTCAGCCAAAATTCCCACGAAGAGCATTGCCTGGGTAAAAAACCTGGGTAAGGCCTTCAGAATTGAGCCCCAGGGGAGTTTCACCTTCAGTAAATCGGCAGGGATTTGGCCATCAGATTTTGCTGCCCAATCTTTTGCTGACAATTGCATTTTATCTTGTGGCGAGCTGCATTTATCAGATGGGTGGGGCACTGTGCTAGAGTAGTGCTGTTCAGAAACAAAGTCAGCTTCCATCAGCAGATGGAAAGGAAAGTGTGTGTGTGTGCGCGGGGCAGGGGGGGGGGGATCGGTCCTCTCCCTAATTCTGCCAATCTCCCCCTCCTGCAGAAGAATGCAGGGGCATTTAAAGTCTGGCGAAAAGAGGCTAGGACCTCGGTGAGCACTGGCACAGGCTGAATGCAATGAGGAGGCATGATGCTTAATGGAAGCCTGATCAGAGATCACCTTCCCCCCCCCCCCCCCCTCCAGCTTAACTCGCGGGTGAGTTGCACATCTCCCTCTCGGACACACCCGGAGCCATCCGCACCCACCTTGTCATTGAGGTTCTGCAGCGCCTCTTTGCCAGCAGCCGCCCTGATCTCCACCTTTCCCCCGAATTCAACAGGTGGCTCCCCTCCCTTCCTGCCCTGCCGGGAAGAGAGGGAGTGGGCATCCGAGCCCAGGTGGGCCACGTCCCTCTGCTGGGCCACGATCCTGCTGGCTCCACGTCCCACCGAGAGCGAATCGAAATCGATGGTCTTGTTCTCCAGGGAGCCTTCCACCGGGCAGAACATGCCGCAGAATTTCTGCCGGGGTTTGGGGCTGCCTGAGCCCAGGTTCTTGAAGAAGGCTGGGACCTCCTCTTCCTCACCCTGCCTCCTCTCGGCCATGGCTCCGGGGGGCGGGGGGGTCTCCCTGTTCAAGAAAAACAACAACAAATAGGATCAAGATTTCCCCCCACACACACACACACACGCACCCCGAGAGAGAGAGCAACAGGGCTGCAAGATGTGGATTTCCTGCCCTCATAGAGGGGAGGCTGGCGAGCTCGCTCGGTGCATAGAGATGGAGATGCAATGCAAAGTTGAAGGCAAGGCTGCTGCAATCAGGAGAGAGGAGATTTCAAGTTCCCAGCCGCCCCAGATGATGAGGGGGGCGGGGGGGAAAAAAATCCCTCACTCTGCAGCAGAGCTTGGGGCCTGATCCGGAAGTGATGTGGGGCTGGCGAATTGGCAAACGGAGCCGAGCTGGGCTGGAGCAACAAAAACCCCCGGACCGTGTTGCTTTTACAAGTTGCTCTGAGCAGGGACCCTCCCCCCTGCTTGGGGGCGGGGAGGGGGTCGTGTTAGCTGCAAAGGATCTCCCCCCCCCCTTGCCCTACCCCCTTGCAAATGAAGCGCGGCCTTAGCCTTTTGTTCCTCACTTTCTCCAAAGGCAGCAGCTGGAGGGTGAGCACCGCAGGGGAAGGGGGCGAAATGCTGAATCATATTTGTGGGGGGGGGGGTCAGCGGTGACCCGGCTCATGCAGCGTCCCCTGGAGTGGGGGGAGGCGGGTGGAGACAGTCAGAGATGGGGAAGAGAAAGAGACAAGGAAATTTGCCCATTAATCAGGACTTACCTCCGGAATTAGTGACCTTGCAAGACAGGGAAGCACCCAGCAGTGCCAGACCCCCACCCCAGATCTCACTCCTAAAAGGGGCGGGGGGGCAGAGGGGAGGCACTAAATGGCTGTTGAGATTTAATTTAAATGAAGGTTCAAGGCTAGAGAGCGCGCGCGATAAACCCTCCCCTCCCAGCTCCGAGCAGAGCCCCTGCGTTGGGAGCTTGGAGCGGGGTGGGGGACACCCCAGCCCCGCGGATCAGCTGCTCGCCCCGATAAAAGGGAGTCGCCCAGCCCTGCTCATCTTGGGGGCTTGCCCAGCGCGGCTTTCCAGGCGCTGTCCCTTCAGCACCAGCCTGCCCTCTGCATGACTCAGAAGAGATGCGGCTGCTATTGTTAGGGGGAGAGGGAGGGGGGGGATCGGCCATAGGCAGGTACGATGGGAGCTGGCAAGATGATCATGTCCATATTGCAATGCTTCCATCCATCCCTCCACCCTTTTATTATTTCAGGGCGTTGCATTAGCTGCTGGGTTACAGTCCACACACACGCACACCCCCTTGTAACACACTGAAGTCCTTGGTTCCCATGCCTAGCCTCCCAAGAGAAGGTGAACAGATTTAAAAAAAAAAAATCTTATTCCATCATTTTTCATATCTAAATGAACCGTTCAAAGGTCTAGAGAGAGAAAAAATGTTGCCCTGATAATTTCTCAATGATTGATTGCAGCCCACTGCACTGTGAGTGTGTACGTGGGGCGGGAGAGGGGAGGAGAGATATTTCTATCACAAAGGTAAGTGGTACAACACACAATAGGTTTAATGTAGCTGTAACCATCTGATACATGTCGTTAATAATGCTAATCTGTATTAAGGCTAAATCCACATTCAATATTGTTCTGAACCAAACTCAGTTGCTAAGCTATTCATTGCTATGCATTATTCATTAATATGCATCTATGTATATGCATACATTAAATGTTAATTTAGAGGCAACTGTGCCCAAAAGGGTAGCAGGCACCTTAGTGAGAAACACATTTTTTTTAAAAAATCAATATATTGTCACTAATAAGGCAAAGTGCCCAAGTAACGCCAAGGTCAGACGCAAGAGAAGGCATAAAATAAATGCACAACCCAGTTATAAAAGACTCAACTAAAAAGGAAAGAAGTAAGCCTGGAGTGTTGCCCTGAAGGATGATGGCGATGTGCTCTGGTGACTAATGAGGGGGAGAACAGTCCAGAGACACAGGTCCTCAAGGGAATAAACCCGACTCCTCCTTTTCCTCCCAAGATTGTATCTGGGGATGGCCCTGGGCTGTAGCCAGGCCAATCTCAGGTGCCCTTATGGGACTCAGGGCAACATATGGTCTATCAGGTAAACTAAATCCTGTATTATTTAAGCTTTATAAATATTAATAGCCAAAGCACTGCTGAATAGGCAGTCACTACCAGCCTCAGAGAGCACTGACAGAGTCTGCAGCCTGTTAACATCGCGGAGCAGTTGTACTGACACATTCTGCAGTTGCTGCAATGTAAGGGATGGTTTTCAAGGATACCCCGAAATAAAGCTCATTCATCGCTTAACGCAGCCCTGGAAGGCGCTTGGGTACCACAGTGATGGCCACCAAAGAAACATCTAAATAGACTGAAATTCCATAACCCAGCCTAGGGGGTCATGAAGGCATGGAGGGCTGGGAAGAGACCTGGGTCTTGAAGAAAAGTTCACAACTTCCCAGTGTTTCAGAGCTGATCAAGGCTACTCCTACACCCAAGACTTCCACATTGTTCTCATGCTCAGAAATGGCCCCATTCTGCCTCACCTCGGCAAATGCCAACAATGCATAGCGCAATCACAGACCAAGCAACGTCCCACAGCCAGTTCCCCTTTTCCACAAGTAACACCATCGTCTTTCCGCATCGGTATGACACTTCTGGGCACGTTCAGCGTGGACTTTAATTGCTGTGCCGTGTTTAGGTACCGTGGTGACTGGTGATTTATGAGAATTATGAGATGCTTACCAAGATTTGGAAAGAATGCAGTGCCCTATCAAGTGTCTAACTTTCTGGTTTCACATGTATACTGAACCACAGAGGCAATAAAATTTAATCCTGCAGGATTCCATCCACACAAAAGAAATTACAGAACCCCTCTGAAGCAACCCGATTCTAGATCCATCAGTCTATGCTGTCAGGCCTGATCTAACCTCATGATCGAAAGGTTCCCTAGGTAACTAGCAAAACAACGTGGAGACCTGTCTCAGATTCATCATGCACTCTTCCGTCATGGTCTGAAATCAGACTGGAAGATTACAAAACTCTAGCTACCCTCGAGTGGCCCAGCCATCACCTCTGTAATCTCTTTCCCCCACCAGCCTATAAACAAAGGTTGATCTGACCTCAATGTTTCTTGAGCAGCACTCTCCATACATCAGCTAGTCAGGCATAACCAATGCCTCCTTTATCAAGCACGGGGTATCAGAGCCCATTCAATAGAATAACTCCCCATGACTGGCTTTGGGGAGCTATGGGTGTGATCTTCAAAGGATCCTAAGGGTGCTGGCATGACACTTCCTTTGAAAATCCAAGTCTATATGGTGATATTCTTCAGTTTGGTTATTTCTGGGACCTTTGGTTTACAATTTTGTCAATTTATGATCATTTTATTTATATTGGAAAATGGGGTGTAATTTTTTTGAGGTTTTGTTATGACCTGTGAAATCAACCAAGAGTCAGGCCTTTAAAAATGATCAATTACAGTCACTTTATCTTCTTCGTTTTTGTAAGTTTGTATTGTAATTCTTTAGTAAACCTGTGCAACTCCATAGTTTTATTGCTACTCCGTTAATTTCTTCCTTTATAGAAAGTGCACTCATCAACCTAAGTCTCTTTCACATTCATTCACTACAGATCAGAGAGCTATAAACATAAATGTCAGCAGATCAAATGCCGCTTGCCGGTTTGTTTTCATGTTTACACAACAGAAAACATGGAAAGTAGTGACGGAGCAAAGGCAGGGAATCAGAGGACATCTTGGTGAAGATGAAGACCAGTCATGGACCTCAGAGGTTTTGTCTGCATTTCACAGTTAAATCGACTGTGCTTAATTCAAGTTAGGCAGCTCAATGTAAGCCAACAGGTCTAAGCGCGTCCGAGCTTGGTATTCACACACGTGCTTAGCATGTTTACTGTTTGCAGTGCTGTGGTAGCTGTGTTGGTCCCAGGATATTACAGAGACAAGTTGGGTGTGGTAGTACTTTTATTAGACCAATTTCTGTTGGTGGAAGATACAAGCTTTTGAGCAACACAGAGTCTTCTTCAGGTCTGAGGAAGAAAACAGAGTGTCTGAACTAAACACAAGTTGGGACAGATTGTGAAGCAGAAGACGTGGGAGGCAGTCACTTGAAATGAAGTGGGGAAATGGGGGTTATATAGTTAAGCACAAAGGGTTTGAAGTGGGCCATTAAGGGTCGTAGGCAATGTGGTGTGTCACAAATTGTTGTAATGAGCCGTAAGACCAGCGTCGCTGTTATACCCATGGCTTTCAGTGTCTAGCAATTTAAGGTCCCAAGGTCACCTTTTGATGATATTGTGCACATCTCCTTTGAGGACAAGCATTGAAAGATCAGCTATGAAGCAATCGCTTAGTGAAAAGTGTTCACCCAGAGATGATATGATGTTTTTCTTATCATTTTTCTGTGTGAGTTCATTTGAGAGCACAGTGATTGTCTGGTTTCACCCACCTAGTTGTTATTGGGGCATTTTGATTCACTGGATGAGGTACTGGTACCCCATGTTGTGATAAGCATGTGTAGGACCCATGAATCTTGAAAGGTGTGTTGTGGGAGGTATTGATCATCATAACAGTGGAAATATGTCTGCAGGTTTTGCATAGGTTGTTCTAACAGGGTCTGATGCCACTTTGAGTTTGTATGTCTAGGTCTGTGGGGAGCTTGCTCCTGATGGGTGAGTGCGGGTTTTGAAGGCTAGAAGAGTGGGGTTCAGGAAAGATCTCTTTCAAGATGTGATCCCTATCAAATATGGGTTGTAATAGTTTAATGAGACCCTGTATGTGTTCCAGTGTGAAGTGGTAGGTGATAAAGCATCTGTGGTCAGGGTTGGGTTGTTGTTTTTTTCTGTATTGAAGCAGGTTCTTCTAGGGTATTTGGGTGGACTGTTCCATGATGCAATCTGCTTCTCTCTGGTGGAGCGTGCTTGTTTAGCGAAGGTGGTTTTAAGTGTGTTTAGGTATGTATCCCAGACTTTCTCTTTCGAGCAAATTCTGTGGTAGCTGAGCGTGTAGCTGTAGATAACAGATTTGTGTGTGTGTCTGGGGCGATTATTGGATCTGTGAAGGTAAATATGGTGATCGGTGGGTTTCTTGTGTATCATTGTTTGTAGAGTTCCATCATTTAAGCTAATCATGGTGTTGAGGAAGTTGATGTTGGTGTGGGAGCATTCTAGAGAGAGTTTGATGGACAGTTAGTAGTTGTTGAAGTTGTGGTAGAAATCTATGAGGGACCTTAGGTCTTCCGTCCAGAGGATGAAAATATCATCAATGTATCTCAGGTATATAGTTGGTTTTGTGGCACATTTTCCCATAAATTTTCCCTCAAGGTGGCCCATGAAGAGGTTGGCATATTGGGGAGCCATCCTAGAACCCATGGCTGTTTCCATGGTTTGGACGTAATGATGGTATGGGGGTTTCATCGAACAATTACAACCCATATTTGGTGGGGACCAAATCATGAAAGAAATCTTTCTCACACTCCTTCTTCTGGCCTTTAAACAACCCCCCGCAGCCTGAGCACACATTTACTGTCTCTAGCACATTTACTGTCATGCATCACATCCACACTTGTGCAGCACCCAATTATGTTAGACACAATTGTACCCTAGTGGCCAGTGGATGACATACATGTCCTCAGCATCCAGTCCAGTGAGGCTATGGGTCTTGTCCAGCTCTTGGTATGAGAACCTGGTTCTTTACCTCAAGCTGTAGAGACTCATTCTCTGGATGTCCTCAGTTCAGTGCCCAATGTTGGTCAAGATGTTGGCTGTCGCGCAGGTGGGGACCTATCTTGGATCTCAGAAATCCCAGCCTTGGATGGATTTCAGAGCCTCCCAGGAGACCTCCTCTGTCCACAGGAGGATTGTGGGAGGAAAGGTCAAACTCTCAGGTGTGCAAGAAGAATACACTTTTGACTGTTGGATCCCCTAGCAGCTGTGGTATCTTCAGCAATGCCTCCCTAGACCCGCAAGCCCAGAACAGTGAATGATGCCTGCTCTTTGTGTGCAAAGGGATTTATTGCACCAAACATCAGCTTGACTTTCTATGACCAGAGTACCTATGGAGTGTTGTTATCCCCTCATCATGTATATACTGTATATCCGTTCATATCTTTTACCTGCATAACCTTTGGTATATTCTCTGTGCCTCCATATCGCTCTCCTTTTGCCTCACAAACGGACAGTTGTTTATAAAAAGAAGAAGAAAAGGAAATGGCAAACAAACAAAACAAACAAACAGTAACTCCCTGAAAAATTGCAAAACTGTCATACAGATACAATGTGATGTTCACCGGGACCGAAACCAGTGCGCCAATATGCAGACTCCCTATCTGTTACACATAAACCAGCATGTATGCTTGGAAGGACGATGGACCCGAGTCTGTTCTCATACCACTGTAAAGAGAGAGTGATGTCAGTGGCACAGCTTTGTAAAACTGGTGTGAGCTCAGAATCAGGCTCACTAAGTCTAATTCACATAGTGTCACATTCTGATACACTTACTCATATTACCTTTCTCCTCAGAGCATCCTATTGATTTCAATAGGACTATTCCAGGATTAAGGCACTACTCGGGGTAAGTAAGAAGTTCACAGTCTGGCCCCTCGAGATTATGGGCACAGATCCTCAACTGGAGCAAATCAATTTAGCTCCACTGATTTACCCCAGGTGAAGATCTGACCCAATCATGTATGCACAGTGAGGGACAATAAATCTTAACATTTACCGTACCACAGCATTATCCTTTTACCCATATTTGTGGTATTTCCTGCACTTAACACAGGAGCTCCATAAGCACCACCATGAATTAATCTGCTGCAAGTGGAAGTTTCAAGCTTTTTATTACTCCCATTGTAGCACATGTAAAACAAGTTTCAACATGCATATTTTAAATACCACGTGATACAGGTCCAACCACGTGACTCGTCACCGAGTGGCATTTGCATCAAGAATATGAGGCCGTGCTTACAAATCAATGTACAATATCACATACACACATCAACCTGTTACCATATCCCATTAACCATGGAGGCAAAACGGGTGTTTCATCAAACAACTACAGTAATTAATAGACACACACTCTTCTGTTGTCCATTCACATCATGAAAGTGGACCAAATTTCCCCCACTTGCATTATGTGAAAACAGGGCAATGCTTACACCTAAGGCTGTGCAAAATGGTCAAACTAACCCCCAAACTGCAAAGTACTCACCTGGTTTTAGATTTCCTTGCCAACTAAGTTCAGCCTAGGTTCGTCAGCAGGTTCCTGGATTATGATGGCAGGTCCTAGAGCAAGCCTGGTTCCAGTCTAGGATTTTGAATCAAAGTAATGTAAAATTAATGGTTTTACTTAAGAACAGCAATACTGGGTCAGATCAAAGGTCCATCTAGCCCAGTATCCTGTCTTCCGACAGTGGCCAATGCCACGTACCCGAGAGGGAATGATCAGAACAGGTAACCATCAAGTGATCCATCCCCTGTCGCCCATTCCCAGCTTCTGACAAACAGAGGCTAGGGACACCATCCCTGCCCATCCTGGCTAATAGCCATTGATGGACCTATCCTTCACATGATTCTGATGTGAAAGCAGGTGAGCTTCCATCAGTTTTTTATGGGGGAATTTTTGTTCCTGCCTGAAACTCAGACTCATGCAAATCCACCCAAAACAAAAGTTAGCCCCAGCCCTTCTGAGGTGAAGCACAGTGATACTTAGAACCAGAGATCAGTCCCAAATATGGAGTTCAGAGCCTAATCTGAACTGCTCCAGAGCGTTCTGTTGCTCATATTCCTTGTTCACATTCTAGCCCCCCAAAGAACAGCCAAACAGCTGAGTCTGGATCTAGAATCCAACTTCTCCAGAGTTCACTTGTGTTTGAAAGTCATTTTCCAGTTCAGATCCATCTAACAGCACAGCATATTTAAACCTGTGCCTGTGTGGTTCCTTGCACCGTTTATCTTTGATACAATTTTACTTGTATGTATTATTTATTCATATTTAATAGGGGAAAACAGATACAGACTAGCAACCAATACTCTGGAATATTTAGAGCAACTAATCAGTTTACCGAGTTCATGAAGAAGTACAGATACCACGATCCAGAAAGGCATGTCTATTAGGAAAGCATTTAAGTACATGCTCAATTTTAAGCACGTGTTTAAGTCCCATGGACTTCGACACAATTCAGTTCCTGAATAGGAAATTTAAGCACATACTTAAAAGGTAAGGGTAAATTTTTCAGAAGTCCTTAATTACTAATGAAAATGGCACTTAGGCTCCTAAGTTATTTTAAAGGTTTGTCTACCTTAGTTAGCTCACAGCAAGCTGGGGTGTGAATCTACCCCACACTAGCCTGCCGCAGATTGACTGTCGTACCTCAACAGTTTGTCAATGTATTTTGATCTAGTCCTCTTTGATCAAAGCACATTAACAAACTATTGATGTGCGTCAGCAGGATCCACACAAATGGTTAGAGCGCGGCAGGCTAGTGTGGGGTAGATTCACACCCCAGCTTGCTGTGAATTAATTGTCCATGTAGACAAGCCCTTAGGCACTGAGGGTCAGTGTTTAGAAGCTTAGTTCACATTGAAATCAATAGAAGTTGCGTGCCCAAATACCTTTGAAAATCTGGTGTTTAGGAGAATAAGGGCTGGTCTACACTGGGAATTTACACTGGCGTAGTTATGTCACTCAGGGGTGTGAAAAATCCACAGCCCTGAGCGATGTCGTTAAACTGACCTAACCCCTAGTGTAGACAGCGCTAGGTCAGCAGAAGAACCTCGCTACCACCTCTCGAGGAGGTGGATTATCGATGCTGACAGGAGAACCTCTCCCATCGACATAGGTAGCATCTGCGGGGAAGCGCTACAGCTGTGATGATGTAGATGTTGCAAGTGCAGACAACTCATCAGACTTATTGAAATGTGTTAGGTGCCTAAGGCCTTTTGAAAATTCCACTAGGTGCCTTTCTGCATCTTTGGGCACCTAAATACCTTTGGGCCCGGACTTGGATTTCATGTATAGTGATGTAAATTAGGAGTAATTCTATAGCAGTCAATGAATCAAATTTAACCTTGGTGTCACCAGATGAAACGCCTTTAAAGTAAATGGAGTTATACAAATGTAAAACTGGCTTTGAGTAAAGAACTGGTCCCATTTGAATTACACAGATGAGTAAGTGAGATTAGAGTCAGGCTGTAACAGCCTTTAGCATTTATGCAGCACTTCCCATGTTCAAAGTGTTTCATGAACATTAATTAACCCTTGCAATATTGCTGTGAACAAGCTTAGCAGAGCTAACAAAAAAAATGTGAACAGTTATTTGCCAATAATTTATTTGCCAATCAACAAGAAACTTAACTGAATACATTCGTCCACTGACGTTAGTCAATGAACTAATAAACTTGCTTTAATAATGGAAGGGGAAATATTTGCTGAATAATTTAGGGAATGAAAACTGCATCGAAAGAATTTTTAGCCAATATTTTTCAACTCTCTTTAAAGATAAATAGTGTTATCTCCGTATCATAGATGGGGAAGGTGAGGG
This sequence comes from Chelonia mydas, assembly GCF_015237465.2. Lineage (NCBI taxonomy): Eukaryota > Metazoa > Chordata > Testudines > Cheloniidae > Chelonia > Chelonia mydas. The sequence goes on along the minus strand of NC_057859.1, from coordinate 7,837,997 downwards.
AGAAAGGTCACGTAACTTGCCCTAGGCTACCGAGTGAGTCGGTGGCAGAGGTAGGTTTATACTATTAATATTATGGTAGTGCCTAAGGCCCTAACTGAGATGAGGGCCCCACTGAGCTAAGGATTGTACAGAGAGCAAGATACAGTCCCTGCCCCGAGTTTACTGTCTAAATAGACAAGACACACAAAGGGCTGCACAAAGCACACTAGGGATTTTGCTATTACTTCTACACGGAGGTATTGGACACTATCGTGATTGGTCAGAGTATAACGCTAAGATATATAGATGGGGAAACAGGAAAACTGACTTGCTCCTAGACACACAGTAGGTTGTAGCAAAGTGGGGTTTAGAACTTGGGGCCTCCTGACAGGCCAGTGCCCTATGCATTAGACCACACTGTCTCAAGAAAACTCAGGACATACAACTGTGCACTCATTCTTCTAGACCATGTTGCATCTAGCTAATACCATGATCCTACATATTTCAGATCCTACATTTCACGAGATTGCAACAACCCACCTGACTTCTCAAGCACAAAACAATAGAAGTGTAATTTCTGCTTTATTAAATTCCCTTTCCATAAGTACCTACATGTGTAATGTGCAGCTGAACAATCAAACTTTATTTGAATTAATAATGCAATGCAATGCAATACACGCTTTAAGTTATTTTCACTCCCCTGCAACCTTTAGGTGAGACCCTTGCCCCAAATACGTCATTTGGTTCACGGTTTAAAGATTAAGAACTCAGACAGAAATTAAAGCAGAACATTCTGCCTATGTCGCCATTATTAAAAGCAAATGACAGAGACTGCCTCAAAAGCTGGAGCTTTCATTATTAAAAAATTAATTATTAATATCTTCAATGTATGCTAAATTTATCATGCAACGTAGGACTTTGGCACTCCTCAAATATGTATGTTTGTGAAGGCAAAATTCCGTGAAACATACATTTCTTCCTGTATATTTGCAAAAGACAGAAGGATTAATATGATGAAGCAGGGGTCAAATCCTTAGCCGGGGTAAATTGAGGTTTTATTAACTTCAGTGAAGCTATGCTGATTTGCACCAGCTGAGGATAGGACTCCAGATATTCAAAGGTTTTAGGGGTGCAATTCATGCTTAATTTGCAACCAAACATGAAAATTAGGCACTTGTGCATGTAAGTGCTTAATTTGTGCGTTGCAAGCACAAAAAGCCATACAAATTCATGCACAGTTGCATGCCAGATTTCTTTGGACATCTGAGGTGAAACACTGGCCCCGTTGAAGCCAATAGCAAAACTTCCATTGTCTTCAGTGGAAGATTTCATCCCCGATTAATTTATTAGCCACAGGAATATCCTAGGTTTACACCATTATTTACACCAAATATTTACACCATTAAAGCAATATTGGGATTTGGGCAGTGCCCATCAGGTAAAAGAATTTATAGTACACTTATTCTTATAGTACACATATTCTTGCTGAATTTGGAGGGGGGGGGGATTTCTTTCTGACCCCTGTGAAGATGAAGATTGAGATTTGATTGCTCCATTTTAAATGATGTTTCGAGAAGAGCAGAGCCACAAAGCTTGGCTCTAAAGCCACATCCAAATCCAAACTTCCCCAAAGTTTGCGGGTGATCACATTCAAGTTCTGATTCGAACCCATCTCCGCAAACAAACATTTTGCAGCCGTCGGAATTATCCACTTTTTTAATGCAGTTCTGTAACAGCCTATGAATGTTACTACCTGAGCACCTGCTATGGGAAGAACTATTTTCTTTTATTGGTTATCAATTTAGTTACCACTGATTTAATCAAGCTACCTCATAATTCTCATGTTATGGGGCAATGGCGAAGTATCAAGAGGAAGAAGTGGATAGCTTTCACTACACTTCAAAATCATACACTAACATCAAGAACCAAACCCTAAAACGCTTGATTAAATGGGAACTATTCTGGCATAGCATGAAAACTGAAAGACCAAGCTGTAGCCAGAGAAATCATTAGCTAGCTTCCCTTTGGGATATGATAATTGCTGAACTGTTTGACAGCCTCTCCTGATACTGAGCACTCCAAAAGAGAATGATGGTCATTTGAAAACATTAAAGACCAAAAGAAAGTCTTTGGGCAAATGAGTTAAGTCTATTCAAATGCCCAAAGCTCATTTATTTTCCTGCTCCATTTTTTCTTGCTTACCCTTGTTTTCCTTTATGGTTTTTGTCCTCGGCAACCTCGACTCACGTAAACCAGTCTTGGTGAATTTCTGCCAGTCAGGGTTTGTTGCCAATGAGTTTTAGTCCATGAAAACAGATTGCCTAAAAGCTACGTTGTGCCATCTTGCCCACAGCCAGTAGGACAAATATTTAGACATTTAGGAATAGATTTTCCAAAGGCACAAATGGAAATTAGGCACCTGATTCCCACTGACTTTGGATGGGAGTTGGAAAGCTAACTGCCCTTTCAAAATCTCACCCTTCAAAATGATTCTTTAAAAAATAAATGAATGTTTGTGAAAAGTGCCACACTACCGTCTCTGGAGTCTAAATTCTTTCATCTATCCCCGCAATGGTAAAGCATGAACGGCAACAGTGCAAGCTCCTTCACCCCAGATTCTGCCTTTGAGATGAGACTTCAAACAAAAGTATTGACTGCATTTGGGTCATTAAATAGGCCCTTGACATTTTCACAAGGGCCGGGGTGTTAACCCTTACCATACCAGTCAAATTTCAATTCAAGTAAATACGTTATGTCAACCTCAGATCTTCCCTGTATATGGTATTCTTTTCCATTTGTCTGAAAGATCGCTGAATGTTTGGTGTGCAATGTCAAACAGCAGCTCCGTTCCACACCAGAAGGGGCTGCATTTCAGTTGTCATGGAGGTGAACTTCAGGTTAGTCCGCAAATCAGTACATAAAGCACTTTGAGAGGAAGTTGCTATTAAAGGCTATAATTCAGCAAAGTACTGAAGCACAGGCTTAAATTAATGGGACTACACACATGCTTAAAGTGAAGCAAATACTTAAGTGACTTGCTGAATCAGGGCCTAAAGGTGAGATCCTCATCTAAATCTCTACTCTTATACCTCCCATCTTCTCTCTCCCTCGACTTTTCCCCATCCTTCTGCCTTAATCTTCCCCTCATCAGCTCCCATTCAAAGCTTAAACCTGATGCTTCAACCCCAGCAACCCTCCTGAATGGCCTACACAAATTGGGAACATTTAATAATCTTGCTGTGGAAGAGTTTTAGAACTCTGCTGTCCCTGCTAGCCCTGAAACCGCATGAATTCCTGAGATTGTAACTGACTGCCCCTTTAAGAAACACAAATGCAAAGTAACGCCTCAAGGGAATTACAGTGCATCTCGTTAGCAGAAAGTGGGCATAAAAAGGCAGATCTCACCAAATCTCTTCATCTAGAATGCTACTAGCTCCAATCATAATAAAGCTTCCCTGGGAATACACTGCTATGCTAAACCGATGGATTTTCTGTGGATGGTAAGTTCTTACCCTACAACTGAAAATAAAGATTCAAAAATACATTTGTGATATCAGAGATATTTGTTTTAATTACAGATGTGTGAATAACTGATTTTTTGGTTTACCTGCAATTCTGGGGAAAAAAAATCATTTCCGGTGAAACCAAACATTTCATTTTGATTTTGAGCTTCTTTTAAAATGTTTTTTTTTAAAGAAACAAAGAAATTTCAAAAGAAAAAAGTCATTTTGAAGCAAAAAATCAAATCAGATCATTTTGAACAAAACCTTTTAATTTTTTCAGATTTTTTGTAGGTTTTTTTTTTCCTGAGTGAAACATTTCAATGAAATCAGCACAAATTCACCAGGATCAGATCTCAAGGGGGGAAAAAAGAAGCCTGGAAACTTGAAGGATGTTATGACTGAATGTATCAAGCGAGCAAGAAATCCACCAACTCTTGGTGCAAGACCCTTCTCCTCTGCACCTCTGGCCAATTAGAGCAGCCTCCCTGATTCTCTCTGTCTTGTCAAGTCTTTTGCCTGTATCAAAAATAAAGATTTTTTTTTTCTCTCCAGTGGAAATATTTCACACAGCAAAGCATTTTTGGATACAACTCGTCACAAAAAGTTGCATCGTACTCAGAAACTCACCTGCAATGGAACGTGTTTATGCTCTGTTTATCTGGTTTGTTCATTGGAGGACCTTATCTTTAAGCTGCATTAAGCAGCTTCACCTGAGTGGCTCTACTGTCTATGATGGCCTTGACGGGTATTTTAAACTTGGCTAACTAACAGAGCCATGGCCTTGGAATGATGGGCATGTAGCAAAACAGCTCTGGGTCCATTTTTTCCCCTCATTGTTCATCTGAGGAATTCCTGGAGAGAGAGAGAGAGAGCGAGAGAAGGTGAAAGGTCTTGAATCCACTGGCAAAGGTAAACAGATTGTCATCCTTTATTTAGGGAATGGAAATGAAAACCAGAGACAATTCTTCAGAAAAGAATGCATCCCTTGGCTAGAATGTTATTGAAGACAGAGTTAGATTGTCCAATCCTCCCACACATGAGATGAGCACTTTCAGAAATAGCCAATGAGTCCCATGAGTAAGTGTTCACCAAGGAGTGTAAGGGTTCAGTAATCTGTCTTTTCCTGGCTCCATCCTTCTTCACAGACAAAGGGCCCGATCCCGATCACAAATACACTAGCAAGAGTCAGGTGTAACTCCATGGAAGTCGATCGAGTTACACTGGTGTAAAACTAGCACAAATGAGACAGAGTCAGGCTGAAAGCTTCTCAATATATTCAGTTTTATTATAATTCATCAGTTATTAACTAAGATTGGGGCCTCCCTAGGGGCCGTGCAAACTCTCTGCCCCAAAGCAGATTCCTAAATCTTATGCCAAGATTTTCAGAAGTGTCAAGAGATTTTGGGTGCCCAACTTGAGAAAGCTTTCAAGGGGCCTGATTTCCAGAAGCTATACTCAGTCCATTCAGGCCCTTAAAGGTACCTCAAGCTGGGCACCCAAAATCACTTGTTATTTTTGAAAATCTTGGCCTCACAGCCTGAGTAGGCATCGCAGACAAAGGAAGTATTATTAGCCTCTTCTACGGATGAGGAATTTACTCAGAGAGAGATTAAATGATCTGCTCAAAGTCATAGATGGAATCTATAGCAGAGTCAGAAATAAAACTCCGCTCTCCTGAGTCCTACTGCAGTGATTTAGCTACTAGACCCCTCTCCCTGGGAATATAAGTGCCGAGGAAAGACTATGATAGAATAGAGGAGGAAGACAAGGTTGTCACAGTTCTGAAATGCCAAGCTTGACCTGGCAGCCTGAGAAGTATTAAACTAAAATACCACCTCCTAACCCTACAATTCAGAAGGAAAAAAATCAGACCAGTCTGCGTTGCTTCATAAAACCCATTAGCCCTGGGTGCTTTTTAGCTAAGGTTAAACTTGAACCAATGCCTTCATGCTCTGCTTATTGAATACATCTAATCTCATTAAACCACATTATGACCTTTTGTTTTATAAATCTATGTGCTTCCCAGAGCTTCCGGAGAATTAACTCATGAACTCAGCACCAAATCTCTCCCCCTATCAGCTCTGCAGTGGAAACTCTTCCAGCACTTGGGTTAGAATACTAATACCTTATGATTACATAGCACCCGATGACCAGAAGGATCTCAAAGCGCTTTACAGCTATTGCCTGGATCCAGCTGGCTGCTGCATGGCTGTGCTAGTCATTACAGAAAATCTCATCCAGCAGAAGGACAAGACCCCACTGTAATGCCTAAATTAGGGAAACAGATTGTAGCAGCCAGGGGGATGCAGAAGGGGTTTTCTGGCCAGGAGATATGGTGAGAAGCCATGCTAACGAGCAAGCATGCTTTATACATACAGGGCCACTTTATCCACCAGTGAAATGTGGCCACCTCTGGGGCAGAACACAGCAGCTGTTTTAATGGCACACAGCAACGCTGCACAAAAGCTGAGGACAGGAAGTGAAGAAGTTGGTAGCTGTGATCCTGCCCTGGCTTACACCAATCTAAACCAAGAGTAACTCAGGGTTACAGTTGTTTAAAGCCAGTGTGAGAGCAGAATCAGGCCCACTGTACTAACTGAAATTGCAGTTTATTATTATGGTAGCACACAGGGGCTGCAACCATGAATCAGGGTCCTAGTGTGCAAGGCGCTGTCCAGACATATACATTTCAAGTGTAGATAATACGAAGTTTGCTACAAGCCTCAATATATTTCTATAGTTAATAAGTAGCTATACCTGAAATGTATGTGTTTGGCACCTGCTTGGAGCACTGGGTTAGACAGGGACTACACAAGGGGTTTGCGCTGAAACAGCTGTGGACCCCAAGATAGACAAGGCCTTGCTGTGAGCCGGTTTAATTGACGTGGGGTTTAAACACACCAGAGGCCATGGAAGCTTTTTTTAATCTACTGAGGATCTCAGTACAGCTTACATCACAGCAGTATCTAGCTGTGCTGGGTAACTGTGAAAAAAAAATTCCCTTTGCAGAGAGTGCGCATTAGTTGTCCAAATCTGACCATGAAACCCTAAGCAAGAAATCACTTTATTCTTCAGGAGCGTCAACATTAAAATTGAAGCGGGAAAGGCAACTGATGGAATCAATTCCCCCTGCCTGATCTCTGGCTCTAACGGCAAACAGCCAGCCTGGAATACGCAAAGCATTTAAGCGTGTGAATAGTGAAAACAATGGGACGACTGAGCTCATAAAAGTTAAGCACGTACTTAAGCTCTTTGCTCTATCAGGGCTACAGCGGGCAGCATCTTGCAGGACTGAGCCCCAGAACACAATGGAGAACTTCCCGGGTCCATTCAATTCTGTAGCGTACTTAGCTTCCCATCTGGGTAGCTTTTATCCAAAGGCTTGCAGGGTAGGGGGAGGGGGGGGAAAGCCACCCGCTAATTGGTCACCATTTTCTTTTCCTAACAGAAACAGACAAGTTAGTATTAAAGTACGACATGTGCACCAGCTGCTCTGCAATTTTTCTATTTGCTTTGCTAATGTGTGTAAATGTAACACTCTGGCACAGGATCTGATACTTCAAGCTGCACACATATTAGCAATCCCACTGAAGTCAACGGGAATATTTGTGTAAGGATTGTTTAGGTAATAATCTGTAGGGTTGGGCCCAGAGTAGTTTTCTCACTTAAGCTCAGATCTCTTTCCCCTTCTTCCCCACAGCCCAAAATCTGATTAGGAAGGGAAGGTGCATTGTCTTGGGGCAGCAGTAGGGAAGTGAGAATCAGGACTCCTCGGTCCTACTCCTGACTCTGCCACTGATACACTTTGTGACCTTTGGCAAGTCACTTCACCTGTTTGTGCCTCAGTTTTCCCATCTGTAAAAGGAGGATGATACTCCCCTATCTCTCAGGGGTGGGTTGTAAGGATTAATTCATTCAGGATTGTAAAATGCCTTGAGATACTGGGATTAAAGGCCCATGAACTATTCAATTATGAAATGAAGTGACCTGAAGGCTCCTTGCATTATATATAATTAAGCAATTATCCTCTTGAAAACTGGCTCTGAGGACTGTTAATGTTACAGTAAACGGTTATAGTCTCAAACTCAGTGTACTAGGTGTACGTATCATCCTCAGATGGATGAAAGACCAGTCAGTTCTGAGGAGCAATGAATTTAAATCACATCCCTCATCAGAGGAGCTCTCGACTCGGAGGGGGATTGAGCTGGTGAGCCAGCAGCGTATTGAGGCCTTAGAACTCTAACCAGGCACAGCAAAATTGACACTACAAGAAGGGCACCTACCCCCAGGGCAAATCCAGAATGTCATCTTACCAGGACCTGGGGCTGCGTAGGGAAATCAAGCCTCTTGGTCACACAGCATGGATGCTCACAGAGAGAACAGACTGCTGGGATCTTTTACATTGCAAGGGAAGTGTTACCATTTTCATTGGAGAGAAAAGGTTAAGGTCGAAGAACTCCGGAGATCTAGGTTCAGTTCCTGACTCAGCAACAGGCTTTCTGTGCACCCTAATACGAGTGATTTAATTTCTCTGGGTCTCAGTTCTCCATCTGTAAAATGGGGATAACAATACTCCTTCTCCCACCCTTGGTCTGTCTTCTCTATTTAGATTGTAAGCTTTTCAGTACAGGGAACTGTGTACTGCACCTAGCACAATGATACCCTGATCTTGGCTGGGGCCTCTGGGCACTACCATAATCATCAAAATTACAGTGGTCTTGCCCAGTGCCAGGAACTCAACCCCCCGTGTTCTTATCCCAGCTCTGACAACGGTTCCCTTTGACCTTGGGGGAGTCACTTCCCATCTGCGTGATTCAGTTTCCTCATTTATTAAATGGGGCTAGTAATACTGAACTGCCACTCCGAAATAGATAGATTAAATAGATTCACCCCTGGTTTATGGTGTCTTTCAGCAGCATATGGCAAAGGTCCACGGCGGCAGAAAATCCAGCAGGGACATTTTACTACTGCTACAGATAAGCCACAGCCAGCTCACCAGGCCTGATCCTGTGAGGTGCTAAACGCCCTCAATTCCCACTGATCTTGGAGGATCAATGCTGTGAACAGCAAGCTCCCAAAAATGCACAACCCCTTTTTCTCCCCAGCATAGGTTTGTATTGAAAACTGGCCCTGATTTGCCTCCTCTGCGCAACGTACGCTGTAACAGAGAGAGCAACGCAAACCCATGCAGAGATGCCTCAGCTGGAACACACAGGTCTCTGGCGGGTTAAAAAGAAAGCAATCCTCAAGCATGTTTGAAGCAACAGGGTGTCAGCTGGAGCCTGCACTGAGGCTGCTCCTATCACCATTCATAACTAAATCAGGAGGTAGCAAGTTGCTATAGTAATGGCAACAGAACGTGGCATGGCTGCTCCTCAGAGGGCGTGAAACACCGCCTTCTTAAAGAAACCCTGGGGCCTGGTTCTCCTCTTTCCTAGGGGCTGTCTACCCGCACCTCTGCACTGGTTTAGTTAAACCACTGAAAACCCCTGTGTAGAAGTTCTTATTCTGGTTTAAGAAGGGCTTACTGCCGTTCAGCTTAACTGGCTTACATTGACATGAGCCTGGTTTAAGCCCAGGTTAAGTGCCCACAACAGGGCAGGCCACCCTGGGCGCTGTGGTTAGGGGGACGCTGTGGTTAGGAGTCAAGGAGAGGGGTGGGCCTGGGTGTGAGGCCACGGAAGGGAGCTCAGGGCAATGGGGTGGAAGGGGGGCAGCTGTGGCCAGGGAGGATGGGCGGGAAGCCCAAGGAGGCAGAGGGGGTCAGGGACACCAAAATACAAGTTTGTCTCGGGCGCCATTTTCCCTAATGCCGGCCCAGAAGTATCTGGCACCGGTTTAACTAGATCAGTTTACAAATCACATCTTAAGTTAAACCGGTGCAACTCTGCATATAGACAAGCCCTGATAGTGGTGAAAATCAGGAGTGACCCCAGTGAGATCAAGGGAGTTAAACGGGTGTAAGGGGAGATCAAAACTAAACCTGGTCTCCTTTCATATTCCCAGAGGTTATTTCCAGTTTTGAGTAAAAGGCTTGACGATGAGCGGTACCCATCACGCTCATAGTCCTGTTGACAAGCGCCCTGGGAGGTGTTCCTCAACACAAATGCTCCGTGTCAGAATCTGACCCTTCCAAAAGAAATGTTCTTTTACTGTGGAGAAATCGGCACTTGCGCTGGACTTCCAGAACTGACCCCCTGTTGTAAAATTCAGGGGGCTGGTTTAAAAACACCATCAAAAAGACTGTGGATGTTAAATTCTATCGGTCCAGTTCTCAGTTGTGATTGACCTCGATGCACCTCTCCAGCAGTACAAAGGGGTCAGAAAGCCACTGGAGATGCACCTCAGGAATTACCCCAATGCAATGGGCCTCACTGCCCCATATAAAGCCAGCACAAGACTTTTTTCCCCACTCAGTATAAGGGTCGTGTCGGCGATGGGCTGGGACGATCAGAGGAAGGGGACATTTGAGGGGGACAAAGGGGAATGTAGCCAGAGCACTGTGCTAAGTGTGCATGGGGAGCAGAGTGTAAATTATAGCAGCCCTAAGGCTGATCTAATTTACACCAGGGGCACGGCAGGACCCCAATCTTCTCCAGAACACGGGGAGCACAAGGTGGTTTATAAAAACCCCTCCCCATTGTTCCCATGCCAAGCAGAGCAACCCAGAATCAGAGCCTGAAGCAGTTTTCCCTACGGCAAAGGCCTTGGGCTGGATTCTGCTTGCCATTACAACAACGTAAATCTGGAGTAACTCCAGTGGATTCACACGAGAGCAACACGTGTTCCCTTTCACTCTCACATGGGCACTTTGGGTTGCTAAATCTTTCTTTTCTTCAACCAAAAAGTTGAGGAGCTGCAGCAGCCTGCTTAGCCATTTGCTGGGCATCGTCAAACCACCATTTAACGCTGCTCCCCCGGGCAGCGCCCGCTTTAATTTACTCAGCTGGGTGGCAGTCAGGTCCGATAGGCCAGGCTGATGCCTTTGCTTGCCTCATCGATCTTACCTTGTCTTCTCCAATTTTTAATGCTGACCAGTTCTCCGCACAAAATGGGGATCTGTAACAAGCAATTATTTCAAAGGAGGCCCTGTTGCCGTGGTTACCAATCGTCAAGCTCAGGCGTTTGCAGGCTCCGTCGAGATCAGCCTTCCTCTCGGTTATGTCCTGTTCTTTATATTACAGAAAGATTTTTGCTCTCAGGCACCCGGCCAGATAGAAAGTTGGGCTAGGAATGCGTAAACGCCTCAGGATGTGGGTCATTCCTGGAGGTCCCGTATAAATCACAAGGCTGACGAGAAATAAGGAAAACAACAGATGCGACATTTTTAGCCTGTCCGTGAAGATTTCGCAAGGATTTATGACAAGAAAATATCCTGAGGACCTGGCTTTCTCTCTGTTATTATGATGTGCATTACAGGAGCATCAGAAAGCCACAACTCTGACCAGGGCCTCATTGTGCTTGGTGTTGTACAAACACACAGTACCAGACAGCTCCTGTTCCAAAGACCTCAGAATCTAAGGAGACAACACTGATAAAGGGTGGACAGGAGGAACTGAGGTCCCGAGAAATTAAGGGCCAGAGTTTCCAAAGAGCTCCACCTATTTAGTGCACGTTGGGTGCTGGCTGCTTCAGAAAACTTGGCCCTTACAGAAGCGTCTAAATAGGAGCAGAGCTCTTTTGCAGGCCGGGCCCTAATTGTGGGTACTGAGCACTTGAAAACCTGACCCTGAGCTCTTTCAAAAACCTGTCCACATGTGGCTTGTCCAAACTGCAGAGCCCACAATTGAACCAGGCCTCCTGAGTCCCAGTCCAGTGCCTTAACCATAAGACCATCTGCTCTCTCTTTTCTCCCCATCCCCTTTTGTGGCTTTCCCTGTTTATAACCAGGTAATCTCCAGGAGGACCTGCCTCAAAGTTATATATCACTTTGTGCTTGATAAAAGAAAAGGAGTACTTGTGGCACCTTAGAGACTAACCAATTTATCTGAGCATAAGCTTTTGTGAGCTACAGCTCACTTCATCGGATGCATCCGATGAAGTGAGCTCTAGCTCACGAAAGCTTATGCTCAGATAAATTGGTTAGTCTCTAAGGTGCCACAAGTACTCCTTTTCTTTTTGCGAATACAGACTAACACGGCTGTTACTCTGAAACCTGTCTTTGTGCTTGATAGTTACTGCAGTTTAATTTCACATGTGTCAGTAAGGAGGGGGGCAACCCTAGATCTAGGTACCCTTAAATCCCATTCAAGAGGGTTGTAATGGGATTGTCACTCACCGCTGGTGCACCTCCTTGCATCTAGGTCTGGGAAGGTACCTCCCTCGCTGCTCGTTGCTCACTCTGCAATGGTCTTTCTTCTGGTAACTTGGCCCTCTGGCCAGGTCATCATTTAGTCCACCTCTTCTGGGGTTACAAAGTCCAACAGAACAACTCCAGGCAGTGTTCAGCCCCCCTTGCTCAGGACTCTGTCCCATTACCAGTGGCTGGTACATGAACCCAGGCCCATCACGACTCCAGGTTCCAGCCCAGGGATCCTCTAACCACAGTCCAGGTCCTCTGTCCCCATCTCTTTCCCATTTCCCTGGGCTCCTTCCTACCAAGCCTCTCTATATTCTCTTCCTGGGTTCTAGGTTTACTACAGGATACTCTACTCCCCACGGCTACTTCATCCCCTTTAGCTCATCAAAATATACAAAGTAAATATCCTTAAATCAAACTCTAATAAGCTGTCAAGGAGCACTTTTCTTCACCTATCTGTATATTTCGATTACTGATAGAAATATATTTTTGTCAGTTTGTGTGTACAGTGAAATCGACATTTACCGATGAACGTCTGTTGCTTCCAAGACGAAATGGGCTGAAGCTGGGTCCTTTCATTTCTGGAGTTATTGAGCCAGATCCTCAACTGGTGTAAATCAGTGTAGCTCCATTGGCCCTGCATCCTTAATGATGCTTAGGGTGTTTTTATAAAGCTGGGAAAGGGATGGCATCAAACTCAAGAGTAGAGCGATATAAGGTGAAACAAATGAGACATCGTCTAACTTCCATTCCCCACCTACCTTGAAGAAAAAAACACCAGTGTCTCTTTTCCCTCCTTCTCCATTGATGTCCTACAGTTGTAGACTTTACTGGATCTTCCATGTAGAAGTGACCTATTCTATGCTCAGGAATGCCAGAAAGGAAAAAGAAAAAGAGAACAGGATTTTTAATTCCACTATAATCTATTCAACTGGGTTTCTTGCAAACACTTCATTTCAGGGACCACGCAGACCAGAGCCAGGAAAATCCAACCTAATATGGACACTTAAAAAAACAACATCAAAATAAAGATAATCTGCAAAATCCATACAGCATATCGATCACTAGGAAGTTGACCAATCTGTAGTTTAAGGTTAGGAAGTAATATAAATTAAACCATTTGTCATTCCCAGTTGCCTGAAATGAGGAAACAGCCAATTTTCCTCCCATTAGACGATGTTCTCACGTGGACTGCTGGCTACGGACCACTTTTGAAAATCTGGTCCTTAATTTCTCTGAGAGAAAGCATCCAAGACCGACAAAGAAAGGTAAGTTCTCACCAGAAGGTAGCCTGAGCGCAAATCCTAGTGAAGACAAGCCAATATGGATTTTAGCTAGAGTTAGCAGGTTGAGTTAGGATACATCTTCTCTGCAGAGTTAAACTGAGCTCTTACTTTGGTGTTGCTCCGACCCAGCTCCTGTCAATGCACAAAACCCTCTGATCTGAATTTAGTGGTGCTTTCAACCCAGCCTAGCTGGCCCATCCTGGGACTATACGCTAAAATCCAGATGCTGCTTTCACTCAGGTTGATAACCTGCCCATTTTGCAGCGAGGACGCAGGTTAAATCCCACAAGTGCTAATAGTCCTCCAATGCCTTCCCCCAATTCCCCCCGTGTGACTAGAAGGACAGACAACTGGTCACTGGGAAAGAACTTTAGAGCAGCTCAGCTCACTGCAGCACAGAGAACTATGCAATATCTCCCCCCGCCCCGAAAAGCCCTAGAGAGACACACAGAGGTGACTGCAGTGCCAGTGAGGACAGGGTTACGTGCTAAAATAACCCAGGTGCTCAGACCTGGATGTAGATCACATGAGTTAGCTCTGCCGTGAAGACAGAGCCTTAAAAGACGACAGGGCACCCTGGTGTTTAACTTGCCCTGCTAACTCATGTTACAACTACGCCTGCCTCGTCTTCACTAGAATTTGAACTCAAGTTAAGAACACACCTTTTTTGTCATGAAAACAAGGCCTAAGTGACTTTGGAGACTAAATCCCACTGACTAAATCCCTACCCTCTCTGGCTCTGTTCTCCAGCTGTCAAACGAGGATAAAATCTTCCTTGTTACCCCCCCCCCCCCCCCACACACACACACTTTGTTTGTTTGTCTTGTCCATTTAAAATGCAACCTCCTCAGGACAGGCACTCTCTCACTCTCCGTGTGCCCAGCACTCAGTCCAATGGGACCCTGATCTTGGTTGGGGCAGCTAGGTACTATTGTAACACACATAATGATAGGTAAGATCGTCCAGTAGGGAGCAACGTTTCCTGCAATGCTGCACATTGAGACTTTTGAGCAGGGTGACTTGGGCCATTCAAGGTGGCGGGGGGGCTTGTTTGCATCCCTTCTGATGCAATTTGTTTTCACTTCTCTGTGCTTGTCCCTGGTTAATGAGTTTTTAGTGCACTGACCCCTACTTAATACACTGGTTCAAAAAATGAGAATAATTAATCAATTATCGGAGAGGGGCCGGCTCGCTATCATTCTCACGTACTGATCATCATCACCGCCATGAAACGTCCCTTTTCGGATGATCAGTACCTTAGCACAATGAGAGACCTTCCTGCTCTGCAGCCTTTGCAGCCTGGATGGTATAACATGGCCACAGGCCAGGCTTTGTCCCTTTTGTGCTTGGCTCACTTCCAATGACACCGTTTCCTGTTGGAAAATACTTCCCCCACCCCATCCATGTTAAATGACCACTGCTGTTAACAGGCAATCCTTTGTGAAGCACGCTTTATGTTTTTGCTCCTCAATGAAGGCTAATTCTGTATTACCAAAGGAATTTATGAATCCCTCAAACTGTGCAGTTTATAAACATCTTAATTCTCATGCTGCAGCTGGCTTGGTATTAATGTTTTAATTGCAAACTATTATATGTCTGTCAGTAGCATCTAGATGCTGCCATGGGTCCCATTGTTCTAGCTCCTATACAACACACAGTATGAGACTCCTTGCCCCAGAGAGCTCACTGTCTAAATAGCAGGGGTGGGGGGGGGGAAATGACAGAGAGATTAAATGACATGCCCAATGTCACACAGAAAGTCAGAGGCACAGTCAGGAATAGAACCCTGGTCTTCTAAGTCTTGGTCCAGTGCCCTATCCACTGGGAAACACTGCGTCTTTGGTAATTGCATCTTTGCTTAAGTCCCTATGGACTATTTAAAGATAATAATCCCATATTGCAAATCATGTCTAGTTTGTCTTAATAAATAACATTATTACTGGAGAAGGTCAAGACGCCCTTGCTCAATTTTTATTTGGCTCTTTCTCTGACGAATTCCTCCTGCGTTCACTGAACTCTGAAGAGGCTGAGTCCCTGCCAGGATGTGGCCCACTGAAATCACAATAGCCATTGCCTGCTACCCTTATTGAACCTCCTTGTACCTTAATTTCCCCGTGTATACAATGGGGCTAAAGATACTTAAGGACATCGGTAAAGCCCTTTGAGATTTGCAGGTGAATAGGGCTCTGTAACTGGCCAAGTGTTGTTGTTTAACATATCGGGATAGTAGCGGTCTCTATTCCTAAAACCACCCAAATGAATTTACTGATGCTCAGGGGGGAAGCTTCCAAGTATGAGAGCTGTGCTATGCAAAGGAAAAATACTCTTCCAACTTAATGATTTCCTCGCTTCATAACTGTAGAGTTAAAATCAGGAATCAGAAGCAGCCCTTTGAAAAGGTGAATATCCCTCACACTCACCCATAACATTTTAAAGACTTTTTGGTGCCCAGACTGCTTCGCCATCTGCTGACGTGTCAGGCCCAGATCTGCAAAGGTACTTCCATGCCTAACTCAATCTGGGCCCCAGCGAATAAAGAACCAGGGGTATTTTTGATTTGCCTTTTGCCGTGATGGATTTTTTTTAAAAAAGAAGGCAAGACCAACAAACTTTAAAGGCTCTTCTGAGGCTGGATACAAAATAGGGCTTCTGTGTAGCAGCCTCCCTTAAAAATCAACAATAAAGCTTTTGGTGGAGATTCTCCACGGAGCCTAAGGGAGTTAGACACTCAATTCATGGAGTCATCGATTTTAAAGCCAGGAGAGAGACCATTACGTCATCTAATCTGACCTCATGTAGAACACAGTCCACAAAATTCCACCCCGTTACCTCTGTATTTAGCCCAAAAATCTCCTGTTTGACTAGAGCACAACTGTAAACACATGTAGTGGGAGACAGGCACCTCACAACTCCCTTCAGCTCCTCTGCAGTTCCCAGCCTTGCTTTAGGCAAGGGAGTGCATGACAGAAAGCTCAGGCTCAAGAGAACAGGCATCAGCTGCCCGGATGGGCTGATCTACTCCGACGCTTACAAAATATTGGGGCTGACAGGGAGGTTGCATTGCTGGAGGGCAGCAACTTCCTGCTATGGTTTTTACTGCTGCTGCCATCCCTGAACTGCTGAAGCCAGCCAGCTAATCCTAGGAATAATAAACTGGGAGCAACCCAAAGCTAAACCATGCTGTAGTAAACAATTCTCCTACGGGCTCTGGCGTGAAAGTGAGGGCATGAGGTAAGAACCGCAGCAGATAGACACCCACGCCTATGTCACAATGCAAGATTTTCAAAAGTGACTTGTGAGGGTGGGGTCCCAACATGAGAGGCCTTAAAAAGGGCCTGGGCTTTCGGCCTCAGAGCTCGTGCACCTGTTGCAGTCCTTGGGCTCTTCAAGATTGGGAGCTGTAGCTGAAAAGTCACATGCTTGCTCCCTTTCATGCGCCCTACAGGAGACTGTGTATAAAGCTTCCTAGTAATGTTTGTGTCTATCCCATTTATACTCAACATTATGAACATATATAATCTATATGACATGTGCTTCATTTTCTGCCTGTGTGTTTTTTTCTTCAAACCCTTTTTTATCACTAGAACACAACCAACAAACAAAAAACAAACCCAAAAAACAAAAAAACCCCACCAACCAAACTGAACAAAGAACACAAGTTACAGGTTATTTAATGAAAAGGAGTACTTGTGGCACCTTAGAGACTAACAAATTTATTTAGTCTCTAAGGTGCCACAAGTCCTCCTTTCCTTTTTGTGAATACAGACTAACACGGCTGTTACTCTGAAACAGGTTATTTAAGTTCTTTCTGTCAAGGGTCCCGTCTCAGTCATCTGGGGTTGGAGGCGTGAAGAGCACAGTCCAAAGGAAGGGCTCACAAGCCATCTGCAATCCAAAGCCAGCTCTGGGGAGAGGGGAACACTGATTTTAAAAAAGGGTTTGGTTTTGCCCTCTGTAGAGTCACCAAAGGAGGTCCAGTCTTAGGCAGGGGAGCAAACAGGAGAGACCCCTTGGTCAGTGAAGGGGCTTTCTGCATCTGTCAGGCAGCTGCCTGTGAAACCCTGGAGACAAGGACTAGACAGGACCCTGAAGGGTGGTGGGATGGATCAGGCAGCTTTCTTGTGTTATCTTGAGTCTCTGTTGATAAGGAAAGTCCTGTGAAATTAGCTGGAGCTGAGCAGTTGCTTGGAGTGTGATTTCACGTTGCCCAGCTGGTGCATCAGTTCACAGGGCCTGATTTTCAGATAGTGCTGAGCACCCGTCCTCTGACAATCAGGCCATTTAGTGAGTCCCAAAGGGGACACTCAAAATCACTCGTCACTTCTGAAAACCTCGGCCTTAATAAAGGGGTCAATAGAAACGACTCGGAATAGACAACGTAATAAAAAGGGTCGCCTTTCTAGAGCAGGGATCATTCTCTATTAAATCCTATGGAATGGTTTTAAAAATAACCCGCAGAAAGATCCTTTTTGATTAAATTGCAGACAACTTCTCCATCAGGGTCGTGAAGATAGATCCCGTTCTGACTGCAGCATTTTAAAAGCAGCAAACCTCATTGAAATCCAGGAAACTCCTCTCTGTGTCCCTTGCAGGGGGGGGCGGGGGGAGAAGAGAGCACTGACAATGCGGATGTTTACCAGGGGATTTCAGGGGGGCTGGGAGCTACAGCACTGCAACTCACGAATGGCAGCACTGCTTTTCCTTTGTGACATACAGGCATGTCCTTTGCTTGTTAGGCAAACCAACGGAGAAAGAGACGTTACCGTGTTTAAAAGCTATCGAAGAAACAGGCTGGGAGAAAAAAGGAACCTGACCCGCATCGATGAATAGGGAGGAAACCTACCTGCAAATATACTGTTGTCATGCCAGCCATTCCCGCTACCAAGAAACCAGCTGTCTGCTAGCAACGACCCCACCCACTGCAGACGGCTTTCTGAGTCTGCTTGGAACGGTTTCATCTGGTAGTCTAGACAGTTTCTAGGGAAAGTCAGCTTTCATGGGTATCTCCATACAGGCTGGCCAGTAGAATGGTGCAGAATCATTTATTTATCAGGATTCTGCCTGCATTTCAGCTGGGTGTCGAGACAGCTGTTAAGGGCTCTCCCCCGCAGTCTGTGTCCTCAGCACCAGGTATACATTCATGAGACCCCCCTCCCCATCCTGTTTTTGTTAAGGAGGGAAATTTGCATCTAGGGGGAAAACAGCCCAATTAGTGTAACTACAATTCTTCTTCCTGCCCCAGGGTGCACCAGTACCGTAAGACTCAGAAACTATGGTGACGGATGCTTTAGATGTGGGGCTTACTCCTGCTTTTCTTATTCCCGTGGGTGGTCCCATTCAAATACATATGTACGACAAACCTGTGTCTTTGTTCATATGATCAGTCCCATTTCAACCTGTGCATAAGTCAAATCTTGCTCTCCTTAATCACACAAGTAACCACATTGAAACTAGTGTATAGGCCAAACCCTGGCTTTCTTATTCACTAGTAGTCCTATAGATCAAAGGCAAGATAATCAATTAGGAGGAGTTAATATAACTCAGTTTAATATTTAGGTTGACCTTGATGAATTGAATTGCTACAGCCAGCATCTGTCTCCTCTCTCAAACCTCAAAACCCATGCATTCCTGACATCAAAATAACTATTCCATTCAGAGATTATTTTTCCCTTCCCCTGTTTTAGTTTGTATTTCCTTTGATTATCAGAACAGGCAAGTGGCAGGAAAGAATGGACTTCACAGGAATATTTTCCGCACGGCTTTACTCCTCAGACATGAGCGTTCGAAAAGCCACCGCCAACTCACAAACCCACCAGTTCAGTTCACTTCACATTGGCCAACAACAACCTGGAGGTGAAAGACTCCATATCCTGTTTTTAAAAAATCCCCATCCCTTCCCTTCTTCCCCTTTTTTTGAACCTTCACCTAAATAGTTCCTTTCTTACTTTTTTGAAATTTCAGAATTCCAGCCAGCTCTACTCCAAAGCCTGTGCCAGGTGTTGAACCTCCGTGGAGTGCTACGCAGGACAAAGATGCTCTGATGGACGAAAGTTGCAAAGTGAGAAACCTAGTTACCTTAATTCAGTTTAAAAATGGAGACTTTGAACTTGGATTATTTTTCTGAGGAAGTTATAGCTTCACGGGGGAGGGGACGTTCGAGAAATTCTTTGTGAATCCAGCAAACTCATTATTTCCCAGCGTATGCACATGGGGTAAGACGGAACCTATGTGAGATGCTAAAAGTTGCCTAGGATAGAAGGCAATTGAGAGCTTTTCAGGGGCAGGAAATGTACCCTTCTTCTGAAAGCATCATACACGTTTACAGCATTATCTTAGGGATTCTTATTAACAAGCTGCAGTACTGGACACCTGCTAGATTAATTACATTTCAGCATGTCTGAAGACAAGAGCTGTGCTGGGAGCATCAGCAGACAGAGCTGCACTGAAAACAGCAGCTTTAGAACGGATAGTGCAGGCTTCTGAGAGGGCTAGACTGCTCTTCAATCCCCCTTCATGGGATCCCTTTAATAAACACTGCAGGGGTAGTCAGCATGATTGGGAGAATGGCACGCAGGACAGGAAATCTGGATTCCTAGGTGCTATTCCTCACTCTGGCCCTTATCTAAAGCCCACTGACATCAATGGAAGGACTCCCACTGATTTCAACAAGAGTTGGATCAGGCCCTCTGCTGCTAACGTGCTGCGTAACCTAGCAACTCACAGTCTCTCTACACCTCAGTCCCTCCATCCTTGAAGTGGGAGGGTCCTAATACTTCACTTTGTGAAGGGCTCTGAAACCTGCTGATAAGGCAATGGGTGAAATTCACCCTGATACAGAGAGCGGGCACAAGACCTATGCACCATTTGCCTTGCACAGAAAAGGACCTCGTGCACAGTGAATTTTACCTACCCTTCTAATCGGTATAGCTGTTAAACCACAGCAGGCTGTCTTTCATATCGTCACTCTTTACCTCATAATCCATAGTACGGGCCTGAATTTAGTGAGCATCCACAATCCCCAGACTAAGAGAATTCCAAACCCTAGGCACAGCACAACATGGGGTCCCTGTGGCTCTACCCTGACAGCCCAGCCTCCTTGGAGTAGCAGTGGGACAGGGCCCTTTCCCTTCGCAGGGGCGGCAACATAGGGCCTCTCTCTGCTTAGGAGTGGCAGCAGAGGCTCCCCACCCACTCAGAAGCACTAGAGGTGGCAGCAGTAGGGGGTCCCCATTGCTTATCCTAGCAGCCAGGCTGTGGCTACTTGGGTGGGCAGGCCTCCTGCCAGTCAGATCCCTCTGCAGGATCTCCAGACCTGTGGGCTGGGAGTTAACACTCCATTGAGATGCATGGGACCGTTCACCCATCTGAGAGCTATTGTTTCAGGTGGCCTGCAGATGCAGACAGACATCACTGCATCATTTATACTCAGGTCACTTTTCAAGCTTTTCTTCCTGGCCATAAGGGCTAGAAACTTTTTTTTTTTTTATAAAGGAAAGCTGGATTCTGATGTACTCACACAGTTCCAGAATAGGAGCCTATAGTGCTCATACCTAAATCCAGCCCTATCCCCATTGAAGCCGAAGGAATAGTGGGTGTTTGATGCCTCTCAGGATTTGACCTTTTAGGAGGTTTAAATTATTCTCTCTGCCCAGCTTTCTAATCTCACTGCCTAACCTCTAGGGATCACCGTTAAGTTTCTAGCTCACTGGCCCATTGCATAAGATAGAAGTATTTGCAGCCTATCAACAATGTTTTCATCTTTCTCCATAGGAGGTCCAGAGAAGTTGTCAGATAATCACCAGTCATCCAGAGGAACACAGGTTTCCTTGCTGCATAAAGAAACGAGGGAACAGATTAGGGAGACAAAATTTTTGTTTCACAGGTTATACCAAATCTTTCTTGAACTGGAAGAGTTGGTCTTCCAGCTCTGCGACATCTATGTCCTAGGCATGTCTAACAGATGTGTGATATTGTATTTGGGCAGGTTTCAGAGTAACAGCCGTGTTAGTCTGTATTCGCAAAAGGAAAAGGAGTACTTGTGGCACCTTAGAGACTAACCAATTTATTTGAGCATAAGCTTTCATGAGCTACAGCTCACTTCATCGGATGTTTGGGCAGTGCTCTTTGCATAATTTAGGGCTCAGTCCTCCATCTTGTTCCACACAGACCGACACCTGCACCCAAGCAGATGCCCACTGCTTTCATTTGGGGCTCCAGGCAGGTACCAGGGCATCCACACAGAACAAGTTGCAGGATCGGGGGCTTAGACTATAAGCTCCCTAGACCATGACCCATGTGTTCTTCTCAGTTTGGTACACACTGAGCCTAGGGAATAACACAGCATTAACAGAAGACTAACTCCTGAGCTGGGTCCTTGTACCACACTCACGATCAGAGCCAGCAGGCTGGAAAGAAGCACCTTATTAAAACTTACCGCAGCGTGGACCCCTCTCCACTGAACTGATACCACCAGCTTGCCTCACATGGGCTGCTAAGTGTCAGCTGTTCAGTTTTGAAGGGTATGTCTATACAGCAGCTGAGAAGTGGAAATCCCAGCTCGGGTAATTATACACATGCAAGCTCTGACTGGGCTAGTCTGCTAAAAACAGCAGCATGATGGAGGCAGCACTGGCAGTGTTACGGGCTTGCCGGTAAGTACACACCGAGGACCTCAGATGGGAGTGGACTCAGGCAGCCAGCAGAGACAAGCCTCAAAAACCTTGATGGGAGCAGCTGCAACTCCACCCAATTCAGAGCAGGTTTGAGTCTCTTGGGACTCTTCTAAACAGAAAGGATGAGCCAGATTTTCAGCTGGCGTAAATCAGCACAAATGCTATAGACTTCCATGGAGCTCCAGGGATTCATGCCAGCTGCCACAGGACTAGTAAATATGTAATAAATTATTGGAGATCCTCAGACAAAAAGGACCTCAGAAATACTGTTTTTTAAACAAACACTCATTAACATCCCTCTGAAGTAGGCATGGACGTGCACAAGTCCATGGGGCCGGATGCGTTGCATCCGAGAGTGCTAAAGGAGTCGGCAGATGCGATTGCAGAGCCATTGGCCGTTATCTTTGAAAACTCATGGCGATCCGCGGAAGTCCCGGACGACTGGAAAAAGCCTGATGTAGTGCCCATCTTTAAAAAAGGGAAGAAGGAGGATCCTGGGAACTACAGGCCAGTCAGCCTCACCTCAGTCCCTGGAAAAATCATGGAGCAGGTCCTCAAGGAATCAATTCTGAAGCACTCAGAGGAGAGGAAAGTGATCAGGAACAGTCAGCATGGATTCACCAAGGGCAAGTCATGCCTGACTAATCTAATTGCCTTCTATGACGAGATAACTGGCTCTGTGGATGAGGGGAAAGCGGTGGACGTGTTGTTCCTTGACTTTAGCAAAGCTTTTCACACGGTCTCCCACAGTATTCTTGCCAGCAAGTTAAAGAAGTATGGGCTGGATGAATGGACTATAAGGTGGATAGAAAGTTGGCTAGATTGTCGGGCTCAACGGGTAGCGGTCAATGGCTCCATGTCTAGTTGGCAGCTGGTATCAAGCGGAGTGCCTCATGGGTCGGTCCTGGGGCCGGTTTTGTTCAATATCTTCATAAATGATCTGGAGGATGGTGTGGATTGCACCCTCAGCAAGTTTGCAGATGACACTAAACTGGGAGGAGAGGTAGATATGCTGGAGGGTAGGGATAGGATACAGAGGGACCTAGACAAATTGGAGGATTGGGCCAAAAGAAATCTGATGAGGTTCAACAAGGACAAGTGCAGATCCTGTACTTAGGACGGAAGAATCCCATGCACCGCTACAGCCTAGGGACCGAATGGCTCGGCAGCAGTTCTGCAGAAAAGGACCTAGGGGTCACAGTGGACGAGAAGCTGGATATGAGTCAACAGTGTGCCCTTGTTGCCAAGAAGGCCAATGGCATTTTGGGATGTATAAGTAGGGGCATTGCCAGCAGATCGAGGGACGGGATCATTCCCCTCTATTCGACATTGGTGAGGCCTCATCTGGAGTACTGTGTCCAGTTTTGGGCCCCACTTCTTGTAGAAGGATGTGGAAACATTGGAAACAGTCCAGCGGAGGACAACAAAAATGATTAGGGGACTGGAACACATGACTTATGAGGAGAGGCTGAGGGAACTGGGGATGTTTAGTCTACAGAAGAGAAGAATGAGGGGGGATTTGATAGCTGTTTTCAACTACCTGAAAGGGAGGTCCAAAGAGGATGGCTCTAGACTGTTCTCAGTGGTAGCAGATGAAAGAACACGGAGTAATGGTCTCAAGTTGCAGTGGGGGAGATTTAGGTTGTATATTAGGAAAAACTTTTTCACTAGGAGGGTGGTGAAACACTGGAATGCGTTACCTAGGGAGGTGGTAGAATATTCTTCCTTAGAAGTTTTTAAGGTCAGGCTTGACAAAGCCCTGACCTGGGATGATTTAATTGGGGATTGGTCCTGCTTTGAGATGGGGGTTGGACTAGATGACCTCCTGAGGTCCCTTCCAACCCTGATATTCTATGTACTATGATTCTATGATCCCCATTTTATAGATGGGGAAACTGAGTCACATAGCTAGGGTAACTTTCCCAAGGTGATGCAGCGAGTCAGTATCAGAATAAGAACCCTGTTCCCCTGACTCCTAATCCTAATCCACACCCCTGCCCCAAGAGAAAAACCCTTAAACGGACACAGTAGAAAATAAGCTCAAGGTAAAACAATACATAAAAGCTAATGCGCCAAACTCAGCAATGACAAAGAGGGCATGGTAAATTGGTCAGAAGAGGGCGTAAGCAATAGAGTGGCATAACTCGCACTGATTTGGTTTTCAGTGGGTGTGCAAAACATGTAATTTACATGCTGAGCTGCGTGTGTGCAACAGGAACAGCAACTAATCCCTTTGGGACAGGGACTGTGTCTTCCTATACAGCACTTAACGTAGTGAGGCCCTTATGGGGATAAAACGCCAAGGTGAGTGGGGGTGAGGGGATTTTCTACTTTGTTGTACTTAAGTTAGTTTTTCATGCTTCTCTTCTTGTACACCCATCCAGTTGCACTTATTTTGCACACCTACACTGGTACATGTTTCACTCATGCCCACCTAAAGAAAATGGGCAATCTACACCACCACTGAAATTTGGCCCTGAAACTTTCCCAAGACGGACATGCCCATACACCAGGCCTGAGTTTGGCTCCATGCATTTAACAAAGTGAAGATGTCTGAGAGCAGCCTGCCTGCATTCTGCAGCAGCCAGTCACTCACAACGTGCAAAGCTCGGAAATTTAATAGCCTCCCAGCCACTTGCTCCTAATTTTACATTCGCTTTGACTCGCCTCCACTCTTAAATAGAGCAGTGACTTCTAGCGGACTCTCGCCTTTCAGCAGGAAATGGGACCGATGACGTTTCAGCACCAATCTCGCTCTCACTTCTGCTGAGAGAGAAAAGCCGGGGCCTGAAAAGTGCCAGAACACAGTCTGAATAAGCTTGCCTGGGTGACATCACTTGTCATGCCACTGCGATCCCAGCCAATTGGGTACGTTTTCTCTCACGGAAACCCTTGTTTCCCCCCTTACAAGGGAACCTATTGCAAAATAGTACCCGTGAAGGGAAAGGGTTAACTCCCTGGTTGTTGCTGTTAATCCCCCGCCCCACAAACACAGACAGACGGTGAGGCAGGAGCAAGAACTTCCTTTCAGTTCTGCACATCCATGTTTTTGTTCAGCGCTGTTTTTAGAGGAAAGAACAACTCACTGCTGCGAATCCTTTAGAGTGCCTTAAAACGATAATACCATGCAGGCCGAGATCTTTGTATTGCCAGAGCATCTTCAATCCCAAGTAAAGGCAGTTAAATTCTGTGACACCCCTCCAGAGATAAGCAAATAGTACATCTGACCTAGATGGGGAGAGCACAATAGAGAACCTACACTGGGGCATACCCTGGTTATATCCATCATGTAACTGGGCCAAACCGTGACTTGCACTGCAGCAGCTTACCCCAGGATCACGCAGGAATAGGATGCACTGTTGCAAACTGCAGCGTACAGCGGCTTACCCTCTCTGCCCCAGGGAGCATCTGGCCATGGCTGTCTGAAATACCCAACACAGACAAGGCCTCAGTGACTTGTAACAAGCTCAAATGTGAAGACAGTGACAGAGGCAAAACAGAACCCTGACCGTCTGCTCTAACAATCAGACAACGCTCCCTCAAAGAGAAATCTGGAATTGTCAGTAAATTTCACCTTGAAAGAAAAACAGAAGGTGGTCCCGAGTAGGTTGAAAGCAGTTTTTGCTTGCTCATCTAAGTGGGAAAAAACAGTGTAGCTGTCTGGGAATTCAAAAGCAGGTTATAGGTCATATTACCAAAGCCTGGGCTCTCCTGTTGTATATCCACAATTTGTGTGCCCATAACTCTGAGTATGATTCAGGCCATTTAGAATCTAAGTAGATAGATAGATACCAATTTTTACAAACACACTCACCACACTAGTACCTGAATATGACTCCACTTGCAAATCAGGCACTTAGAACATAAATCACAGGTCCCAAAAGGAAAGCCCAGTAAAGGCCAGGTTGCGCCTGTCAAAATCAATGGCAAAATTCCCATCAGCTCCAGATTTTGCCCTAAATAGTATTTACTGATTCTAAATTAAAGACTCAGGAATGGTGCTGGCTTGACAACCCCGGAGAATGCTGTTCTCTGTTCTCCCCCAGAAGAGAGGTAGCATGGGAAATAGCCGTGCCAGCTTCTTCCACATGGCAATGTGCCCTCAACACTGTGCTGGAGGGACTACCTTGCCAGGATGAAAAAGGAAAGTTCTCCACGCTCCATTCAGTCTGCTGCCTTTTTGGCAAGACTTTTGACTACGGATGCAAATTATAGCAGGGAGTTTAATATTGTGGACCTCTGTGCACGATGAAATCCACCAGCCAGCCATCAGCCAATTATCCCTTTCTGTCTGTGGCCTATGGAACCGAAGACTTGCAGGTAAAAGGATGCTTTATCCTTACCATCAGTCCCCCAAACTATCCTTTCCACCACCTATATTTCTTCTCCGTCCCATCCCCAGAAACCAGCTAACGGGGAAAAAACCTGACGCTCCATGTTTTTGTCAGCTCTGTTTTTAATTTTACATAAAAACGGAGTTGTGGATTTTTTATCCAACACACCCCCCCGCACAGGAAATGTGAGCTCAGAAATCTCTTCTGCATGCTCCAGGGAGCGAAGCTGAGGTGGAATAAGCAGGATGGTCGGAATCTAATCTTGGTTTAACTGATTTATGAAGTCTGAATCACTGTCCTCCCTACAGACCTGCCCCCTTCTGCTCTGCCGCTTCCTATGACCTGGAAATGCGATGATGCTTCTTAAACACACCTGTTTTGGGCTTTGCATAATCCAATAAAATGGATCAGGTACAAATTATACAGGTGGCACCAGAAGAGTGCGTGGCTCTGTACAAAGGTTCACAGAAGCCATAGGAAACAGCACCGTATGTGCCCCCAAGAACTGCTGTCCTCAAGGAATGAGTGTGTACTGTAAAGTTCAATACAGTACAGAACAGTGGTGTGTGGTCCCGCTACACGGAATTGGTGGATCTTCTGGAGGAGGGCGCTTGCCAGACATTAATTAAGAGGCTGTTCCAAGCATGAGACGCTGCACAAAGACAGGAGCGGCTGAAGGAAACAAAGGGAGCAGTCAGGAGGGAAGACAGGGCAGCGCATCGAGAACACAAGGGCATGCAGGAGAGATGAGGGCAGTTACGTAGGCAGGGGCACAAGTGCTTAGCAGAGCGTTCAAGGAGAGGATGGGGGCTTTGAACTGGATGAAGGGAGCGGAAGCCAGCAACAAGACTCAATAAATGGGAGATAAAGAAGCAGAGGTATGATCCTGCGTTCTTTGGGCCAGATACTCAGCTGATGGACTTCATTGTTGCGTTATTCATTGCAAAGTATTTATGAAGTTTTATACCAGCTGCTGCTGTGGCTGATTGACTTTAACGGGAGCAGGATCAAAACCCAGGAGGGAAAGATGGTAATTGGGGCATGTAGTGCTTGGCCTGCCAAACTTCTATTTTATATCCTATACAGTCCAGCTTTGGTGTAACTTGTTAATGACTTTTACAAAAATGGCCGGAAACATTCTTTTGTTTTCCAAGCAGCAGAGCAGAAAGCACCAACATTCAAGACTTGAAGAACTACTTGAAATTTATAACTGCTATTTTTCTACAAATTCTCACAAAAAGGAGGGAAGGAAGGAAATCTTCTTTATCAGAGACTTTCAAAGGAGTGCAAGAGAGTTAAATGCCAAACTCCCATGGACATTCAGTGGGAGTTGGGTGACTAAATCACTTGGGCTCCTTCGATAATTCAGCTGTGGGAGCAGAGAGTGGGTAGAGGCAGTGGGCATAGGAATCAACGCTTGCTCTGCTGGCATTAATCTTTTGTAGCAAAAAGTCTGCCTTGTTCAGAGCAATTAACAAATATTCTTGCTGCCTTACTATCTTACAAATGTCCCAACTCAGATTTCATTTAACTGGAACAAGATATCATCCTGGGTACTGATAAGTTGTTGTATTATGAGATCGATAACATGAAGTCCTGCCATGTAGCTGGGAGTATGACCTGCCCCCAAAAGCAGTAACATTTGAAATACTTCAAAGAGAACTTGTTTTATACTGAAGATCTATATCGTTTGCTGGGTCACAGTCTAGGAGTACCGCAGGGGAAGAATATTCCTATAGTCGAGGCCTCTGCAATCTAGCAGACAAAAGCATAACAAGGGTCAACGGCTAGAAGCAGAAGTCTGACAAAAGCTACACTCAAAGTTCAATTTTTTAGCGGGGGGAGGGGTGGTAACTAGCTATTGGAGTAATTTAGCTAGGGCCATGGTGGATTCTCCATCAGCTAAAGGCTTTATGTCAAGACTAGGTGTCTTTCTAAAAGATATGCTCTATTTTAACCAGAAGTTATGGATTTGAAGAAATTACTGGTTGAAATTCTATGGTCTGTGTTATGAAAGAGGACAGAAATTATTTTAATGGCTCCTTCCGGCTTTAATCTATTAATCTACTTGTATATAGCAAGGGCATGCAAAATTAATCTGCACTGCAACTTGAGATTTGTCACCAGAAATCCCACAATCTGCAGAAACAGACTTTTTTTTGCTCATGCTACCGGTTGATATCAAAGAAGTGTTATTGTTTAAAATGGAAAATGCAAGTTTCCACGCTGCTCACTCTTCCGTCTGCACTTCAGGGTTAACAGCTAAGTTTACTTTGCTTAATGGAGAACCTCCCTCCCTCCCTCCCCTCCCCGGAACATCAAGAGTAATCACACTTTAGTGCTGCCAGGAGAGGTTGGCTGAGCCAGCTGCTCTTGGCCAAGTCAATATGCAGTGCAGGACACAGAGACTTATTTAATCAACTGGAAGTAAATTGAGCTTTGTCTTTTTCTTGTGGACGGCTGCTGTATATACCCAACATGCGATTTTCAAGGGCAGTTTAAGGTTGTAGGTTCCCTTTGAAATCTCACATCTATATACGCATGTGTGATGGTGGCAAGAACCATGAACCATACAGCATAATACCAGAGCAAGTAAATCAAAACTGTCATTTAATATCCTCTTCAAGTCCCCAATTCAGCAAGGGACTTAAGCAAACAATGTACTAAGTACAAGAGTAGTCCCTCTGAAATCATCCACTGCTTAAAATACTTTGGGTGAAATACTGGCCACACTGAAGGCAAAACTCCCATTGACTTCAATAGGGCAAAGATGTCATCATTTAGATATGAAGTGCTTGAATTTCAAATTGGAGGATTTTACCTCTCAAACTATCGTATTCTAAATGTAATGGTAGGATTTTCTGTTTTTAGGCTTACCCACGTAGTTTAAAATAAACCAAAATACTAGACACGATGGTAGGCTCTGTATCCCTATGGAAATTGCCCAAACCAGTTGCTTGTTCAGATTGAAAGAGAATTTGAAACACCCTCCATCAGCAAAGAAATCCACAGTTCATAACCTGTCAAGTAAAACAAATTTATCAAATAAAATCAAAGCCACCATTTGAATACTTTAGCTGGTATATATTGCCTCCTGTCATTAAAATGAGCCAACTTTGCTGGACCGCATAGGAATAGAGTTATGGGAGAACTCTGTATACAAACAATTTTACTGGCAATTTCAATCCACTTGGAACTTTCACAGAAGGGAAATTTACTCAAGATTTAACTTATTTTTCTGTTTCCTTTTCCAATCTTGACACGACACAAAGTGTGTGCACTGTATGCATATAGCTATGTACAAACAGAACCATCAAGCTAATGAAATGTGTGATTAAAACTTTTCTGCAGTCAGCCTGATTAACACACACCAACCCCTTTTACATGAACCGGACAGCTCTTGTAGAGAGAGTAAGACCACCACTGAATTGGAAAGAGTCTTAGTAGCCCAGCTGAACTGGGAGACTAATAGCCCTCTGCAACTCAGTTATGATTGCCATTTAAAGAACAACATTGTCAGAGAAAGAGCATTTCTGGTCTATAAAATGTTATTACATTTTCTTACTTATGCGGACCCTGCACTGAGTCTTTTGGGCTTCTAAGTAATTTAGGTGCTTTTGAAAATTTTATTCTTCATTTCTTATACTTCTTTTCGAAATTTTACATTGAACAAGAAAAAACCAGGGAGGAAATAAAATGGGCCACAAAAACTGCTACTTTTAAAATGTATATAGGTATTCTCCAATACCTTGACATCCTTACGGTAAGGAATAATCTTGTGCTAATACTGTAAGGGCAGATGCTCAGCTGGTGTAAACGGTCATAGCTCTATCGACTTAGAACAAGGAATGGCCTCATCTCTTCAAATTGCATTGGTAACTGAATTGGGAGGAGTCTTAGAACTGTAACTGGCCCAGGAGACAATGGATCTTAAAGCACAATACATGGTTCTTATTTTTGGTATCACAGTCTTCCTGATCTATAAGGAGATCAAGGTGCTGGGAGAGGATGGAAGTAGTGAACATGGTTGACGAAGGCAATATTTTCATTACTTTTCAGCACAAGAACTTGATGATCCCACTCTAATAAAGACAACCTCTTGGTTCATTTAACTCAGGATAGTTCTTACTTCATAAACAAGCAGCAGCATAAAGTTATCCAACATCTTCCCTGGGGGGTTGGGGGGTGGATTTGGTACAAAGTGATCTAACAGACACACAGTTTTGTGAGAGCTTTAATGGCACAAAATGTTTATAGCTACAACTTATACATGTACTGTAAACTGTATATAATGTTACAAAGTGCTAACTAAATATATGAAGGATGCATAATCACTTTGGCTCAGTTAACTTCAATAATTTCAACAAGTGGGTCAATTAAAAAATCTGAATTTCTAAGAGTCTTCCGTTTTCACTTTTCAAAACAGAGTAAGTAAATATGTACTTGCTACAGTTAAGTTAGCCTGCCACATTTTTTTAATGTGTGAGTTTATGTATTTTTGCTTGATCCTATTTACAAATATTTTAAGCCCGTTTTCACTGAACGTAAGAAAAATGAAGCCTGCATTTTTTTTCAAAACTATAAACAGGTATAAAGCTTTTAAACAATATTTATCTTAACAAAACTTCAACTATCAATAGCTGAAACCCCTTTTCAAATGATACAACAATCTGTTTCAGTTCATTGTAAAACTAAAAGTTGTAGACTTCCATCCCGAGCTTATATTAGGGTATCAATAAATACTGCATTGTATCATTGTATGATAAGTGCTACAGTGATCAGGTATCCATTTTTTCAATAATATTTTCCATGAACAATTTTTAATTTCACAGCTGCTTGAAATCTTAGCACATAGCTGCGTTTATCCTCTAGTCACAAACTTGAAACGTATTAATTTATCAAGTATTATGCAGATGAATCCATCTAATATGGATGGTGTTTTTTTAAAATAAAGATATTCCCTACTTAATATAAATCTATTTTTCCACTATTCCAATTTTCATACAGAAGATGATGCTATAATTAGTACTAATAAAGTATACCAGCCTTTCTCCCCTTCCCATTTTACTTAGGTCTCTCAAATAAGGTGGTTCATACTGCCTAAAAACATCCTTGCCACTTGTTTCTTCCACATGTCTGGATGAAACCCAATATCCACGCTTGAAATAAATATGTAGTTGTAGATAATTCAAGAGCTACTAATATTTGAGATTAAAAGAAAACACAGATGTCTAAACAGAATACTTCAACTACCCTTTCACCCTGGACTTGTCTTAAAACCTTCTCCTAAAGGCCGTGAGAAGTGGAGAATAAAACGAACACATTTTAGAAATGGATTTCATACTTCGCCTCTTTGCTCCCTGAGGTGCCTTTTTTTAAAGCAAACCTCAACTAGGAATTAGCCTCCATGTTTGAACTGTTTTGAACTATCACTGCTATACCAAATCATCAACTTTATCTGATGCAAGCAGAAAATTTAAGGTACCTTTCTCTTCCAAACTCGTTGACCAGATTTTCTTAACATTTTCTACAAGTCAACCTAATGCATTTTCTATTTAAATGAGACTTTGCTAGTTTTAAAATTAACACTGGTTCCCTAAATATTTCGTATTAAAGTCTATATCATATTATTTATCTATGATAAAATATATATTTAAAAAACCAGAGTATTCTATCCTTCAGAGTCATGCTACATGTTTTGAAATCCAATAAAATCTACTTAAGGACATGGCTATGTCCTGATGCTTTTTAACAATTTGGTACTAAAGCTTCACATTTTGAAAAAGGTGTCACTGAAGAAGGACAAGACTGAGTGTTCCCAAAGATAAAAGTTCAACAACATTAATGAAAATTCTACCTAGCTACATAAGACGTCACTAGTGACCTTAGGATCTACGTTATCCCCAAGGGAGACCGTACAGTAAACAATGAGAAATGGGAATATTGAAAACTTCACGAAAGGAGACATCATGTCGGAGATTTACAGCTTGTGCTTCTTTACACAACTGCAAGACTGTTCCCAACAGCAGGTCAAATGCTTTGAGTAGCCACTGAAACGACCATATCTTTATAATTGTAGGTGGTTTCAGGAGACTCCCCTTTTTACAGCGAGTCTAAATATACCAAAAATATTTGCATTCAAACTGCTTTTATAAAGGAAAACTCTACATTTAAAATTTTCCAGTAAGGAAAAAGCTAAAGGAAAATAAAAGCTTCTTCACATGCAAACAACGCAATTCCTCTTACATTTTCTAGCCACTGGATTTTCCTACCAGAAACAAGGAGCCTATTTCATAGAAAAGACAAGATTATGACAATTATCTAGTATTAAAATATGCTGATGACTTTAAGTTGTTATCCTGCTTTATGTTTTGTGCAGTCTTTGCCTTCTGCAAACTAAACGTCATGGCCAAAATAGGGGGTTAGTAAATTACCCAAAAAGCTGGTTTTAAAATTTATTTATTCTTTATTGCCAATGATTTTTTAGTTTGATTTACAGCCAACAGTTTCTAAAAACAAAGACTCACTTTTACTCTAACCAACCTTGAGTTTCTTTTAAAGAGATTGGCAATTGTTATAATACAGTCCACATTTATTCCAAGAGCGGTTTCAGATTTAAGTCAGGTTGTACTAGAGGAGGCAACAGCATCACTGATAAAATTATAATTTGCTGGTGGAACTTTTGTATCTAAAGAAGCCCTTGCAACGTATAGACAATTGTAAAGTCTGTTAGGCAACTGACGTGTTTTGCAGGCCAAAGGGTGCGGGGAGAGAAGGTGGGTAGTCAAACACCTCAACAGAGTTCCAATACAATACTGAATTCCAAGGGTTACTGGAACCTGGATATGTAAAGAAAGGGCGGGGCTGGGTTCATGCTTAAAATGGTCTCAAGTTCAAACGTACTAATGTGACAATAACATCTTCACAGGTCACGTGGATTTCCAAGTTTTGCACTCTGCTTCTCTCAATAAGTGCTGGCTGAAGGCGTGGTCAGGCGTTTTCCAATGTAGATGCTGAAATAAAAACATAAAACATTGTATTTCATGGGAGTAGTACCCTTCACAACAGTCCTTGCTCATTCAATTGTTCTAGTTTGCCCTTGTCAATAGTTCCCTTTTTTTTTTTGGTGATGTTCTTCCATAACACCCCCTTCTCTTCTATATAACTGACTCTATCTAAACACTTAACTGTAAAGGCTGAGATTTCCAATAGAGCCCAAGGGATTTAGGTACCCCGATCCCATTGAAATTCAATAGGAGGTGGCTGTCTAACTCCCTAAGGCTCCTTTGAAAATCCCAGCCAAAATAATACGTACACCAAATTCTTTACGCTACACTTAAAGAAAAAGATATTAGCACAGGCTTTAAAACATTGAGTGTTACGGGCTTACAAAAAGGCAAATCTCTAACAAATTAACCGAGGCAACTTCCCTACTTTATTTCAGAAATACACTTATTTGCTACCAGACATCTTCTTTTCACATTTTCTATCCAGCTAGTTTAGCCAATAACTAGGACTAAGGAAAAAATCATTTACAAGAATATGTTAAAATCAGAGTGAAAGGCAAACTTTGTGCAAGAAGTTAAATAAAAACTGAAATACGGTATTTTAAACAGTACATTTCTCAGGCCCCACCACAAGAGGGCATGAGATAGATATCTGCAAACCTAAGACGTTCAGCGTACTCAGAGATCACTTCTAATTACAGAAATGCTAACAGCACTGAAAATTCAGTAGCTGATTTTGAAAGAAAGAAATATACACATCACAGTTTGTACCTGTTTCAAGTTTCAAACCCTTAGTTTCAGTACCATCATGCAACTGCAGTAACGCGAGCCACTCAGAATGAGTGGGAGCTTACACATGGGTCTGGAGCATTATCTAATGATGTTACACAAATTTTTCTTGGCGCAAAAGAGGAAAAAATACTAGAATATTTATGCTTAGAGTCTTATTTTTCTTTTATTACACTATACTCTCAGGAATTTGAATAGAATGAGCAAATGAACAAGTGGGTCATGCCACAGGACACTGCAAAGCTTCTTTGCAGTAGGATCTCAGAGTCAACTAAGGTCACTGATTTCATGATAATCTGTGCATTCTGAATGCATGAACATTCAATCTCAAACTTTTCCTACAATCAAGTAAAAAAATTTGCGTCACTGCAAAGGTAGTTTTCCCTACATCTCAAATACACTTGATGTATCAGCACAATGTCAAGGTAATCTGGTCACTCTTATTATGCTCTTCCTCAGACTGGTAACTCCAATAGTACTACAATAAGTATACAAGCAATAAAGATGCAAAGTTTAAAATTAGCCTTTGTACTTACCCTAGTCCCAGAGCCAAAACATGAGATATAAACAGAGATGGGATGAAAACCTTAAGAAACTCGGCAGAGAAAATGCCACCTTTCTTCATAGCGCCACTCTTTCTCATACTTAAAGATACTGCACGTTTAGGATGTCTGAAGTGAAATTCCCTGATGGGGAAAAAATAGACAGGAATATTGCAGAACTGCACAGAACACTGCCAGATTTTTTTCAAGGTGAACTAGACAGGGCAAAAGCCAGATTGCAGGGGGACCAAATTGAAATATGAGGCAGCGTTGAAAGACCACTCACTCAAGTACAGAGACAATGGGAGCACAAGTTGAAGAGTCAAGCAGGTCTTGGAGAGGAAATTTCAGTACATGACTTGTTAGTAATAGCCACATTTTTGTTTCAAGCAGGGATGTAGAAATCTCCCAGATATGGATAGCATCCTCCAATTTAACTAACACTTTGCACTCACATAGTGCTTTCCATTCGTGGGTTTCAAAGCCTGATAGCGTCTAGGGTCCCTGTGGCATCAGTAAGCATTATACTTATTTTACAAATGCAGAAACCAAGATGCAGAGACTTTAGGTGACTTGCCCAATACCACACCAGTCAGTGAGATGTTACTAAACCCCACCAATGCAAGCTCCAGGTACCCTACTCTAACAAGTAAAGACACTGGTGTTACTGGAAAAAGTAACTTCATATTAAGCTTATTGTTGGGTTGCTTTCAGGAAAAGGATCTCGGTTATGCTAATACATTTTTTGCAGCGTTTATTGGTTTTATGCTATCTATCCTCCAAGGGAAACCCAAGTCTTCAAAGTGATGAACCCATTTTGATAGCCTGAATAATTCCATATATGTGTGCAGCATGATTCTTCTTTCCTTCTTACGAAGGAGCGTTTATTAGTAAAGAGTTCAACTCACTTGGGAGGAATGTTTTCAGGCCTACTCGACCAGTGTGAAACCCAGTCAGCACTTCTCTTCAAAACTTCCACCTCTTTCTCTCCTTCTACTGCTTCCTCTTCAGACTGAAAATACACATGGGACATGCCCTGTAACAACACTTAATCAGCTATTCCGCATGGTGTTAATTTTAAGAGCACCAACTGCAGTGACAAAATGATAAGCAGCAGATGTTGGCAGTTTTCATTCCACTGAGCTCTTTCTGCATATGTTGGGATTGGGGAAGGAAAGGCAAGGCAATGATGACTGAAAAGATATTCTTGCATCAAGCGTTTATTTGGAAGGGATTTTACTATGCCCACAGGGTCCGCAAAAGTCAGTGCATCTCTGATAAATGTATTATTTTATTACAGACTTAAGCAAGCTTCATTGTCATGATATTTAAATATATATATATATATATATATATATATATATATATTACAAATTAGAGCGAAGAACAATTGAGAGGATGATTTTTAAAAATAGTCTGAATAAGATGGTGTCGCATAAAATGTTTTCAAGTAAAAACCTTTCCCTAAAACTTGAGCGATTCTTAAATCAGATGTAATCAAATGAAAAGGGCAGTATTTCTGCCCAAATTGTACAAAAGTATTTTAAATCATTTCTTCCAGAAGCTTGTCAATGTCAAAACAAATCTCTTTTGTTTGTTATTTTACTACCGTTATTTAACATGTATATATGTATACTACGGTAGACCTCAACTAGGTCTGGGCCCAATTACGGTAGGCACTGTACACGCATATGGTAAATGACAGTCCCTGCCCCAAAGATTAATACCTCCCTCTCATGAAAGGATTGCCATATACAGTGCTTAATTTGTAATGGAAGAGGTGCCAGGGCTCAAGAAACTGTTTTACTTTCATAGCTGACGCAGCAAGCTCAGAGGTGCCGTGGCTATGAACTGCCAAGCCTAGAACTGTATGTATTGGCATTCCCAAGCTGTTCTCTCCCCGCTGAATTCAATGGGAGCCTGAGACCAAATTCAGCTTTTAGCAAGGTTACATTTCACCACTTGGAGTACAGCTTAGCTGAAAGAGGCACCAAAACAAATGGAAAAAGGGAGCCATGCTGAACCGTAATAGGGAGATGGCAACCCTGAATGACGAAACAAAAAGCAAAGGACCTCACTCAGAGTAGTACGGTTCTCTACAGGGCTACAGAAGGATGACGATCCTATTGCTTGACCATCCTCTCTGACAAAAATTAAACTCGCACAGTTCGTTTTTCCACTACTGCTCTCAACGTGTACTGCTGAAGACAGCAAATTTCATAAAATGACCAAACTAAGAGTTCAGCATTAGATTCCCCCTCCATTTCGAGTTGAGATGACTGAGAATTATGTGAGCTCACTAACCACAGAATGATGATCCTGAATTCTTAGGTAGTAATTTAAATATTTGTAAAACAAATAGTTCTATCACATACCTACATAATTAGATGTGAAAAAGAAATCCTGCCAATCTCTCTGATAACTTGCTACTACATATACTCAGTCACATTATTTCAAGTTCAGGATTGGTGCCTGATATTCTCTCTCTCTCCAAGATTTAAAAATTGAATTTTTATAAAGTCCAAGTTGTATAATTCCAAAGCATGTGTTTCAAACTAGACTTTTTTCCCCTCCCCACTGCTGGAATTTAAAACATACAAACAACTCCTTCTCTGCTCAGTAAATTATAAAAACAATTTTTTTTTATAACACCACCTCACAGAACAAAGTTTAATAGACATATTATAATCTCCTAAAATACAAGTTTATAACATAGTTACCATCATACCCTTAACTATACAAAAGCTTTAGTCATTCATTGAGTTTATTTACATGGAAGTAAGCAAGAATGGATAATTTTGTTCACACAGTTCAAGTCAAATGGTTAATTTTAAAAGATACAAAGAACACGGTACAATACAAGTAAACACGGTTATTCGAAAAGGCTAAAGGACATTTCCAGATTTTGAATAAACAGCCTTTCGACAATTGGAGTTTAATATTCTTGGCCTTTAATTCAGTATAGGTACTGTAGACTCAGATGTTTCCATACCATATTAATAATGCATTGCGGGAAATTAACAGTTCAAAGCTGTACATTTATATACAGAATTTATCGTTTTAAATATTTGGCTTCAGTCCTCTAGCATGCTTCACTAATTTATTTATTTTTTTTTTTTACTCATCTTGATATGAAGTTGTCTATTTACAATAGACAAAACTGTGTCTTAAACACTGCTCTCCTAGACAACGTGTTGTGTACTTTAGAGTTTACTGGAGAAAGTACCTGAGAACTATTGTCCTTACTCGTGTGCATTTCCACATCAAACATTATCTGTCCGTCTTCTTGAGGGGAAGGGCTAAAGGAAAGAACGATGGCATTACTGTCACTTTTGGATTATTAAATTACTCAAACATCAGTTTAATTGCATCATAGTTTAATTATTTCTACATATAAGGTACGCAGACAATGCAGATGAGAAACAAGGATCCTTTATCATTATGCCCTACAAGGAAAAATCCTCCAAGCCCCAAAGAATTCCCATATTCCCAGTTTGTTCTTGTTTTCATACCATCCCCACCCTCAACTACCCGTCAGTTAATCATAAAGAGATGGGCAGGACCCCCTCTACCATCAAGAATCAGCACAGTGACTCGACTGTAACTCCGACCCAGGAGCAAAAGACCAAAATGGAGTCCTGAACTCTCATCCCCTGAGAGGCAATACATTGCTATTGTTGCTACATCACTGGGCCATCTTTCTGATATACAGTAAAACTAACCTTAAGCAGTCACTAGCAAAATCAAGTTACCTAGAAGATGGATCCCTCAAAGGAGTTTGAATAAAACTGTACCTGAAACTTTGTAGGTATTTTAAAAGTGGCTGCTTAAAGGACTGTATCTGTGGGAGGAATTCGTTAGTGTTGTTCCATGGCACACTAAGGAATTTCTCCAGCAGGCATTACATGTTACACACCAAAGTATCTTTTAATAGTTCGTAAATTAACCCAAAGGAATAAATACTTTTATTTTCAATACTAAAACCTGAGTATACTCTACTAAAGGGTTTCTCTTTAATAACATTCACACCCAGATGGGAAAAAATGCTAGAGAATTTAAAATCAGGGAGAGTGTAAAGGTACAGCGTGATGTAGACACGTCATTTCATTGCATCAAAATTGTAGACACCCCTCTTTAATCTGATATTAGCCCTCATTAAAAAGATGGATAATGAATGGAAAAAAAGTTACACTGGGAACAGGACCTTTCTTTTAAACTACTCAGTAAATGGTTTATAGCTGTTTGCACTCCTTTCTACATATGTTTTAGACCTCAGGTTTCTATAAATATCAGACTCTTGTCCATAATCATGAGCTGATACGCTCACTACAAAATTGGAAGTTTAGTTTTCCAAGCATTTGCTGTTGAGAAAAAAGAAAAAGGGATTTATCTTCATCTGACATTTTTATCTGACAGTATTTAAATCAAAAATACTGGGGCAATTAAAGGCGTGGGTGGAGAGAAAGTCCCTACCTTGATAAGAATGAAAATGAGCATTACAGACACTACCTATCAAATGTTTCTAGTTGAACTGGACAGTGAAAACATACTATGCTAGTTACTGGCAGCTTACAATTTTCTTAGAAATAAAGGTATAGCCAACAGTTTGCTTTTTTCTGAGGGAGTAGCTTTTAAAAAAAATTTTTTTACTCTTCTTGTCCATTGTACTTGGTAATTCTATTTTGAAATGATCATTGAGTTAATGTCAAGTTCCATCCATATTCATTGTAGGTGGTACATCTGATCTAGCTCGATATAAATGTTACATACTTGAGACGGCAAGAAGAGAGCAGTTGTCCAGCAATATAAGAAAAAGAGGCTCCTAAGACAGCTCCAACACCGTTTTAATTGTCCAACAATTCTGAGGGTGAAACTTTAAGAGTATCGCTTGCTTTGACATGACAAGCAAGATTATTTTACCAGATATAAATAAATACATTTTGCCTTTAAGGGAAAAAAGTAGTGAGGGCTTTTTTGAGTGAAGACACTTTTTTTCTCCCAACTACTTCCTCTGTGAGAGAAAGAGGGGTGGAAATTATAAGTCAGTTGTCTATTCTATCACTACCTTGCATTTATTCTTGCCTGGACACACAGTATACAGATGTAACTGAGTAAGTTACTTTGAAAAAATTCATAAAGCCAATGTATTACATTTTCATCATAGTCAATACTATCTTCAGTCACAGTATCCCTTGTTCTTACCTTCTCTTAAATAATCATGCACCAGTAATCACACGGTTAATTATTTTTTTACACAGTACATGAACAACGTTAATATGAGATTTCACACTGACATTGATGCAATTTGTTGTACTCCTGCACTTCTTTATTTTTTGTTTAACAACAATTACTTGCTTTTCAAACAAACCAAGTTCTATACTGTTTAAAGCTAGCAGGATTCAGCAAGTATTCCAAACGGCACATAGGCTGGATGCAGAAGTATACAGCTAATAAAATGTTATTTGCCCTTGATTAAAGCATCAAGAATGGAAATTGCATCACATAACGTATGAAAAAATGAGTGGTTCAAGAGACTTGATACAGCTGTGTTTCCTTACCTGTCACAGTGGGAACTAGCCCTTGAGCTACTCTGTCCCGATTCGTGCTGGGCATCCAGAAGGATTTTTTCCATGTCTCCATTGTGGATAGAGGAGGACGAAGGGACATGTTCCAGGCCCCCATTTTTCCCAGTGGCATTATCATTGCTATTGCCATTGCCATTCATCTGTAACTCCACCCAGGAACCTGTTGGGCCAGCCAGATGGCACTCATTAAAAGCAGCGAAACTAAAACCTCGCTTAAAGTTTATCATTCACACGCAGAAAGAATGTGAACATGGTGAATTCAGATAACATCCACGGATGCCAGAAAAAAGAAAAATGCTCATAAACAAACAGAGAAGACAAGAATGGCAGGTTTGTTTCCCCCTGTCCCTTAAGTTAACTGTAGACTTAATGGCTCTGAACTAAACAGTCTTGATTCGGGTAACTAGAAACAACAACAGTCATTCCCCTCCCTCATGCTATTTTTTTTTTAAATCCCCTGACAGGCATCCCCTTCATATGTATCAGGTTTAAGCTCCAAATCCTCACCACCCCTCTCTCTACACCCCACTCTTGAACCAAACAAATTCCATTCTTTAATATTCCCTTTGTTCTTCCCCACTTAGAGTTTCGTGCCTTTCTCCCCACAATGCCCCCTGTGCTTGGAACAACCTCCCTCTCTAGCCATATGGCAAGCAATCTCCTTTTCCTCTTCCCAAACAAACCTCACTTCTTTCAGCTGGCCTTCCAATCCCAATCTCTTCTCCACTACTGTCCGTTACCCCTCACATCAGAACTTTAATAACTGGGATGTATCCAATTTAGATTATAGATTCACAGATCTATGAATTATTAGATCCTTGAGGTAGGCCCCTTGTTTTCCCACATATTTAAAGAACTATGCACATCTACTGTACGCTAAGAAACTAAGTTGGTTATAATTAGCTGGAAATGGTGCTTGTGTGTTCACACATATGCTCCATTGTTTATGCTCGGTATGTGCGAAAACTGGGGTTCTCACTTTGTAATACGTTGAGCTGGGCGGGCAAAGTCTCTAACCATCTTAAAGTCTTATCTAAATATTTCGTTTAACATTTTCTAATTCAAATAGTGCAAATAATTATTGTTAACCTAGTTAACCGCTTTCTTATAACTGATAGTTACAACCTATTTTTGCAGGGAAGATTCTATATACTAAATACTACGCTTCGCCTACATATATTGTAATGCATCCTGTCTCTGCTCTTATAACTAGTTTTAACTGCAGGATCTTAGCGTAAGGGCCTCAGTTGGATTGAGAAGCTGCATGCATCATATTAGCACTGAAAACACATGCTTTAAACTACTAAAATACAAGAACATAATTCCAACCGCAGACTGTACTAAACATGCATAGTAACAACATAAAACGTTTTACCAGTACATTAAGCAGTCACAGATTTAATTTAGGATATTTTGAAAATATTCATAAATAGGTAGTTTATGTTCCGACTGGTGAATTTAAACCACTTGAGTCCTGACATATGGGTCATCTATTTAATCCAGTGCCCATTCAACTGCAAACCTGTGGTTCTTATTCAAACTCATTAACTGTATCACTTGAGAATATAGACAGTTTACTTTTTAATTGGAGTACATTAATTGTTTGAGAACAGTTGGCATAAGCTGAAACACTAAGTTTCTTTTCTGCATAAGCTCTTGTTCT
Source organism: Chelonia mydas (assembly GCF_015237465.2). Classification (NCBI taxonomy): domain Eukaryota; kingdom Metazoa; phylum Chordata; order Testudines; family Cheloniidae; genus Chelonia; species Chelonia mydas. The sequence continues at coordinate 7,796,338 of NC_057859.1, read as the reverse complement.
TTGGTGCAGTAATTTTACGTTTGGTGTCGCTTTTGACCTTACATGGCTCAAGCAATTCATTTTATACCTTTTTTCAGACTCTCATCTCAGACTACATTCAAATTCAGAACCTGATTACATCCTATTGAGTCTGAAGAACTATGCCACTGAGATGTTACAAAGTAGTCTGTGGAAGAAGTTGTTGTTTTGCATCTTTACATACTAGCAGGGGTTTTCTGTTGTCAATTCAGCTCTTTGGTGTAACTAGGATTTATTATGGCATACAGACAATCTAAATACTCTATTTTAAAATCAAAACTATTAGTACGCTGGACTACTTTAAAGACTAACCATTTTGTTTAACGGGAGGAATTTTCAATAGCAACAACTAATGGGACTCTCACCCTGTTATCCGAACAATATAAAGTTGCTACCTCTTAAACAAAAATTGTTTTCAAAGCTTAATACAAATTTTCTTCCTGTCAATATATGAACTGCGACAGCAGAGAGCAAATACTCTCAGAAATAACACACAACTATTATCTTAAAAGTAACATGCTTTTCTGATTCTTTTAAAAAACTTACGACTGTCACACCTAAAATATTCCTTCATCGTTTGTTTACTTTTTGCATTAGGGTATAAAAGGTGTCACTGTTAGCTTGTATAATGTCAGGTTCCCCAATCTGTGTAGTCTTTTCACTTCAACCAGGGAAGAGAAAAAAACACTGTAAAAACAGAAACTGGGAGACTGGAAAACCTAAAGTATTGGTAGGGGCAGTAGTAGAAACTACTTTTAATTCATTTTTTAAATTTACTAGACTAAATTTAACACTGTGCATACAAACTATTGGCCAGTGATTTTTTTTTTTTTTTTTAAGTGAAAGTGAAATTTTAAATGGAGATTCAGTTCTGGTCCCAGGGAATATCACCACCATTGACCTCTTAAGGTATTCTACCTTGGCTACAAAAAGCTCAACAATATGCAACCCATGTTATTTGATTCAAACGAAGCCATCAATTATTAATTATGCTTAGTACACTCACGTAGAGCCCATGTTCAGACAGGTGCTGGGCTCAATTACATGAGCTGCAACGATTTTATGGTATGACGTATCGCAGTGACCTTTGTGGGTGATAAATCATGGGCGAATGCACACTGCCCATGTACAAACCCATATGCATTTTGGGAGTGGAGGTCAGATTCCAAGAATTCCTTTTCTGGTTCCAGAAGTTTTGTCATAGAACCAGTGGATCAACTGCTAACTCTTTCATACCCGAACAACTTCTCCATTACGCTTCGGTAACCAGGAACGTCTCCCAGGCTGGAGATGCTGTTGATTATATTCACTAACGCAGCGTGTTGGTTCCAGGAGTCTTACAGAGCAGCTGCAGTGAGAAGATGATGGTGTTTCTGCCACTGTCAGAGCACTGCAAGATGATCTGGAGCCCATGCACCAGTTGAACAACCGAATGTCTGGCTGTTTAGCCAATGAAGCACTAGCTGTGGAAAGGCAGTTTTAGGTCAGACCAACCAGCATGGAATGGTGGGACTACCCTGTATTTCAGACCTGGGATGATCAGCAGTGACTGCAGGATTTCAGAAAAGGAAGGCCACATTTCAAGAAATATGCCAGGACAGTTGACCTACCCTAGAGCAACCACCTTCCATTATGAAATCACTAATATCTGTGGGAAGGCATGCTGCAATTGCAATTAGGGAATTATTTAGCTCAGATAGCTACAAGTCAGTTGGTAACAACTTTGGGTTCAGAGAAACTACGATGGTGGGATCTCGAATGTCTGAAGTAAATGAGGAATTTCTTTTCACCCTCAGCCACCCCCACCCCTGCTGATGTTGTACAGCAGAGTTCAGAAACAAACGATCGGCAAGAAATGAAGGCAGAGATATTGGAGGCTGACAGTAAACATAAATAAGGAAGGCCACTTCTTGTAAGGTTAGCCTTGTGGAGGAGTTTTGGTAGATGACCAAAGAGGAAGCTTGGGATTGCAGTGAAGGACTAATCAGAATGGACTGCTATAACCTATCGCTGCACTGGCATGATTAGGACTCAGTTGTGCTTAAGTTTTGGCTACAAAACACAGTCTTAATAGAGCCTATGCTACATTGTGGAATTTGCTGTTTAAAGTTGTGTTAGAGGCACACTGGAGGAAACAAGTTAAAACATAAATACTCCTCCCATCAAAAGAAGGCCTAGGAGAGAGTTTACATGACAAGCTGCACGTTCTCCATCTGACCACTCATCTCTGATGAGTCAAAACATGTTTAATTAGCGTCAACGCACTGTGATATCAAGCTTGAACACTGCCACCGATTTCCAACACAGAGCTCAAGGAACAGCCACAAATTGCTGTTTGAAAAGGTGCTTGATGATCCTGTCCATCAAAGACCCTGTGTTATAACCTTCCTTCTGGATGAGATGGGCTGGATATGAAATCCTCTAAAGTCCATTCGTGCAGCTCCAAAGTGATGGCCAAAAGTAACTGCTGGAGATCAAGTATATTCCCTTTTCCTCTGCTTACAGATCCAGATATGCTGGCTGTCTAGTATTAGGACTGGGAGGACCAGCAGCAACATTATCCCAGAAAAATATTTGAGAGTAGAACAGTAGTTCTCAACCTGCAGCCCTTTCAGCACAGAGCTGGGGCACCTGTGACATCCTCGGGTCCCTACAGGTAGTACTGGATGCGGCCCACATAACACACTGTGGGCCAAATAGGTTGAGACTAGACTAGACTAGGTTAAGACACTGGACTACACTAACCAAGTTAAAAAACAGTGCTTCTCATCCCCAACCCAGCCTCTCCAAAGAGTAATATTACCCCCCAAAGGGAGAACATTTCATTTTGTCACACTGTAGTTTCAAGCACCACACTAAAGATTGGCACTTTATTCCTCCTAAAATTTTAACCAGCCACCTGAAAGGTATCTGTTTTGATAAAAATTGTGAATTTGACATTTTCTCAAAAGAGAAAATTGTCCAAAAAGCAATCTGAAGCAATGTCATGTACTTTTTAAAATAGAAATTTAGTCAAGAGATTAATCTGTAATAAAAGTGACACGGTCAGCGTTTTTGTTTTTTTTTAAACTCCTTACAGATAGCTAACAGATTAAAACCAAAAGACTAGTTACTTTTCCCCATTTTTTACTTTCTTGCATTTTAATAAACTTGGACACACCACATACAAATTTCAATTTTGTTTTTAATGAACAAGTTCAGATTTACTTTCAGGTTCTCATGGACTAACACAATGATAGGGTCGCATACACAGCAGAGGAATAATTAAATGTTAAATTTTCTAATGAAAGTTTATCTGTCAAGGAAAAAAATTCCATAAAGCTTAGATTTCACAAAAATTTTATCTTAAAATTCTGGACCTAAAGTGATATGACAGTGTCCCCTTTACAAGCAACAACTGTATGTATCCAGATCATCAGGCATACAGAGATGCTTAGGAACTGAAGCATGTACGAACATGATTGTTTGCTACACAGCTTTAATAACCTTGCTTCTGTAAATTAGGTCATACTATAGAAAAACTTCAGCCAAGGCTTGTTGCAGAGTAGGATGGATTTATTGTTTTGGGTATTAATCAAAATTCAATTTACTTTTATTAGACTCTGTTTCTCAAACTGACATCACAGAGTCCTGTTGAAGGCAATGGGGCTCTATGCAGAATAAGCATTTTACCACACTACACGACTGCAGGGGTTGGTCCAACTGGCTAATTTCTGCAGTAACATTAAAGAAATTCACAGGCAAATTTTCCTAAATTCTACTGCAAGTCTGAAGCAGTGAAAATGATGCTTTCTGGCTCATGGCCATTATGCAGTCACAGCATCTTCTATTTGATAAAGAATTCCAATGGACTTCGCTCTTACCCTTTAGTTTTTCATAATCTCATAAAAGCTATAGAATCTAGCATAATCTGTGGACTGCTGAAGTATCACTCACTAAATGCTTAAGTAGTAATTAAATATACCATTGTCGAAAAAAAGCTTTTCCATTTCCCACAGTAATATTTTCCATCCAACAGATATCCCACACTAACACTTTAGGGTTTTTTGCTTCACCTTTACAGTAAAAAGGCCAGAATGATGTAGCAGTACTTCATTAGCCAGGGACTTTGAGCGCTTTACACAAGCACCGGTGGTCACTTTCCAGCAGCACTCAACAATAGCAACCTATAGGACTCAACAATAGCAACCAGACTTCTCACAAGACGGGATGTAGAGCCAATAACAGAGACTACCCTGTTTTTTCCTCAGTAATGTAGTCAATATTGTTGAAAAACAGACATAACGTAACTGTAAGTGTGTTCCAGTTTAAATTGTTGGGTTTGGGGTTTTTTTTGTTTGTTTTTTGCTAATATCTAACAGAAGTACGAGGTAAGAATTCAAATCTGAGTGAGGCATCAGGAAATACCAGAGAGCGCACATTCTTGTGGTTAGTGCACAAGACTGAAGTCAGGAGTTCCAAGTTCCATTCCCAGCTCTGTCACTGACAAAATGGGCAACCCTCACCTCTATATGTGATTTGAGATCTTTGCATGGAAGGCGCTAAATAAATGCAAGGTATATTTTAGAACAAAAATGAATTAATGTATAGACTCATTAGTCTGACAAAATTCAACTGGCAACTGGTATTGAGCCTTCATGGAGGTGACTGGTTACATCTGTTTTGCTCATGGGGCCCACTCCTGAAAACACTCCATGCTACCACATAGCACTTGCCAACCTGAGGAGCTGCACTGATTTCACTAACTCTTTATGCTCTGATCCCGCAGAGAGATGTCTGTGGGCAGCCCTCGCAGGCACCTGCATTATGCCCCACTACCTTCAATGGCAATGTGCCCCTGTGGAGTTCATTTCAAGTTTGGGACCTAAAATGTTTACACTGAACCCCCTCTTGCTGCTCTCATCTTACAGATTGACGTTTCCAAAACAGTAAGTAAGTCACTGTATTAACAGTGAACAGAAAAAGGGAAAAAAATGAAGTATGGAAGAACGAATATCTTCAGATCACGGATAAACTAATTTTAAGTTGTAGAACTAAACATTAAGTTTACTTGGACATGCCAAATATAAGATGAAATTTCCAAAAATTAAAGTGAAATCTTATCAATTAATATACACTGATATATTTTTACACGTTAACAGCCCTGAATAATTTGGATATGGTGCCTTTGTTTTGTTTATTTGTTTGCATGTGCAGTTCTCCGAGGCCAACACATCAGAGAAACACACTGCTGTAATTAACATGACACTCAATGCACAGACATCAAATGCAATGGCAATGTTGTTATACCGACATAGTTTACTCTCATCTAATACATTTCCCACTGGATTACCCGAGATCACTTAGCTGGTCCTATTGAAATGGTTTGTGGATGATTTAGCAAACTAGGATAGAGGGAACGGTTAATCATTAATACATTTTGTTTTACCACAGTATCCTTGGCACTTAAAAACAAACCAAAATATATATACTGAATGGCTGTGTATTTGAGATGTAAAACACATCAGTTAAACCAATATGAGTTCCTAGATAAAATCACCAGTCTTCCACACAAATATTATCCTTAGAACAAAAGGATGCAACAAAGCAGCTGACATATATGTGAGATACTGAGAAAAACAGCTCACGTCAGTGATATTGAGTCACTGAATAAAGTCATTGCCACAGTCAAGCTCCTCCCCACTTTCTTGCTGTACCATCATCTTTGCTGTTAGAACCAGTCACTAAATAAATTCATTCCTGTCACAAAACAAACCTACTCCCTCTCCCCATTAAATATCAAGTCACATCCATCTTTCCTCACATCCCCTTACCTCATATCCCTGTTATTAAGCCTGCTACTAAAATTCCCCACCCCCTTCTGCATTTGACTCACCCACTGTACTTAAAACTTCCCTCTAAAACTTACTGAGTTTAACGTGATGGTTTGGTCTCTTGATATTACCTAAACTCAGCCATTCAATAAACCTATCACCACCACAAGATAATCCACTGCCCATGGTCCCCTCAGCTGCTTCCCATTCTGACCGGCGCCAATTTCATCCCCCTTTAACTCCTGAACACCCTCCCCTTTTGTCATCCTCCCACAGACCACCAGCCCTCATCTCCACCCCACAGTACACAATAATACACCTCCCCTCACCACTCTGTCCAGTATGCAAGACGCAGACCACCCCGCCCTCCAAAAAAATCCATCCAGGGCGCCTCCAAAACCATAAGCGCCTTCCAACCCCCTACAGCGTATCTTATTCCTCCTCCACACCCCAGTGTCCCCCAATCCCCTGGAGCCGCCCCACAGACCCTACTCCTCCTCCACACCCCCGTGTCTCCCAATCCCCTGGAGCCTCCCCGCAGACCCTACTCCTCCTCCACACCCCAGTGTCCCCCAATCCCCTAGAGCCACCGCGCAGACCCTATTCCTCCTCCACACCCCAGGGTCCCCCAATCCCCTAGAGCCGCCCCGCAGACCCTACTCCTCCTCCACACCCCAGTGTCCCCCAATCCCCTAGAGCCGCCCCGCAGACCCTACTCCTCCTCCACACCCCAGTGTCCCCCAATCCCCTAGAGCCACCGCGCAGACCCTATTCCTCCTCCACACCCCAGGGTCCCCCAATCCCCTAGAGCCGCCCCGCAGACCCTACTCCTCCTCCACACCCCAGGGTCCCCCAATCCCCTGGAGCCTCCCCACAGACCCTATTCCTCCTCCACACCCCAGCGTCCCCCAATCCCCTAGAGCCGCCCCGCAGACCCTATTCCTCCTCCACACCCCAATGTCCCCCAATCCCCTAGAGCCGCCCCGCAGACCCTACTCCTCCTCCACACCCCAGGGTCCCCCAATCCCCTAGAGCCGCCCCGCAGACCCTATTCCTCCTCCACACCCCAGTGTCCCCCAATCCCCTAGAGCCGCCCCGCAGACCCTATTCCTCCTCTACACCCCAGGGTCCCCCAATCCCCTAGAGCCGCCCCGCAGACCCTACTCCTCCTCCACACCCCAGGGTCCCCCAATCCCCTAGAGCCTCCCCGCAGACCCTACTCCTCCTCCACACCCCAGGGTCCCCCAATCCCCTAGAGCCGCCCCGCAGACCCTACTCCTCCTCCACACCCCAGGGTCCCCCAATCCCCTAGAGCCACCCCGCAGACCCTATTCCTCCTCTACACCCCAGGGTCCCCCAATCCCCTAGAGCCGCCCCGCAGACCCTACTCCTCCTCCACACCCCAGGGTCCCCCAATCCCCTAGAGCCTCCCCGCAGACCCTACTCCTCCTCCACCTCCACACCCCAGTGTCCCCCAATCCCCTAGAGCCTCCCCGCAGACCCTATTCCTCCTCTACACCCCAGGGTCCCCCAATCCCCTAGAGCCGCCCCGCAGACCCTATTCCTCCTCCACACCCCAATGTCCCCCAATCCCCTAGAGCCGCCCCGCAGACCCTACTCCTCCTCCACACCCCAGTGTCCCCCAATCCCCTGGAGCCTCCCCGCAGACCCTACTCCTCCTCCACACCCCCGTGTCTCCCAATCCCCTGGAGCCTCCCCGCAGACCCTACTCCTCCTCCACACCCCAGTGTCCCCCAATCCCCTAGAGCCACCGCGCAGACCCTATTCCTCCTCCACACCCCAGGGTCCCCCAATCCCCTAGAGCCGCCCCGCAGACCCTATTCCTCCTCCACACCCCAGTGTCCCCCAATCCCCTAGAGCCGCCCCGCAGACCCTATTCCTCCTCCACACCCCAGTGTCCCCCAATCCCCTAGAGCCGCCCCGCAGACCCTATTCCTCCTCCACACCCCAGTGTCCCCCAATCCCCTAGAGCCTCCCCGCAGACCCTATTCCTCCTCCACACCCCAGGGTCCCCCAATCCCCTAGAGCCGCCCCGCAGACCTTACTCCTCCTCCACACCCCCGTGTCCCCCAATCCCCTAGAGCCTCCCCGCAGACCCTACTCCTCCTCCACACCCCAGGGTCCCCCCAGCTCCCTAAAGGCCCTCAGGGTGCCAGCGTACCTTCCCCCGGAGAGTCCCACAACCCCCTCCCAGTGAACCCCAACCCCACAGACCCTCCCCCACCCCTCGAAGCCCCACAGGCGGACGCAGCCGAACCCACTTCGCCCGGGACCCTACGGATTGGCCCGGAGACGCTCGCGTGGCCCCGTTCTCCACCAATCCCAGCCGCGGGGGGGGGGGGGGGAGGGGGATGCTGGGGGGGGGGGTCGCGCTCCCCGCAGGCCCTCTTCATTTACATGTCATTTGCCCATGCTAATACACTCACTGTTGAGGCCCGGCTCGGCGGGCGCCCCCTCGGCCGGGGGGTTGTTGTTGTTGGGGTGGTGGTGGTGCTGCGGCGGCTCCGGCAGGCAGGACATGGCGGCGCGGCGGCTACTGAGGAGCCTCCCGGGCTGGGACAACAACAACAAGCCAGACTCCGCACGGCCCCAGCACCCCGCCCCCCGCGGCGGCGCAGGCGCAGCCCTGAGACACCGCCCACTCTGACGCAAGAGACTGCCGGCGGACGGCTCGGCCTCAGCGCGCAGGCGCCGCCCCACCCACGCAGGTGCCAGCGGCACGTCACCTCAAGGAACGACGCACGTCCTTCCCCGAGGCGCCGCCTGGCCATCACTGCGCTTGCGCCACTCCTAAGCGCCGTCTCTTTACACTGCGCATGTGCCACTCCGAATCCGTTCCCGCCGCCGCTGGTGTACTGTCTACACTGCTCCTTCCCAGCGCTGAAACTTGCAGCGCTCAGGGGGGGTGTCAAGTGGCAGTGTAGACAAGGCCTCACCAACTCCTAGGGAAACCAGTTCCCTCTCCCTGCCGGTGGCAGACAGTGGGGGAATGGAGAATTCCCAAACAAGACCGAGACAGGACTCTTGGGGGAGGACTCAGGGACAAGAGAAAGGGGATGGTATATGTACCTTCCTCCTGTATGTCCCATGGCATGCGGCGGATGAAGTGGGTTTTAGCCCACGAAAGCTGATGCCCAAATAAACGTGTTAGTCTCCAGGGCGCCACACGTCCTCCTCGTGTTTTTTACTCAAAAAACGTTCTGCAGTGGTAAGGAAACTGAGGCAGAGAACTGCATGTTAGGTTTTTTTTAAAATAGATCTGTATATTTTTTCTGCTGTTAAAGCACAATAGTGGGTTCAAGTACTGTGAAAAGTCTCTGTGCGTTACATACTATGCCTACCATATGGCCCCTGGAAGAGGTAAACAAGAAGGCTCACACTGGTAGTGGGATTCTGGGGTAGGCAAGGTGTGTTTAGACTTTGAGGAAGCCCCCCAGGTCAGCACTGATTTGAGGGACTGGGCAGTGGCCATCGGAGGGGGTGCTAAACACACCGTCTGCTTAGTGAGTGGAGAGATCCAAAGACGGCAGGAGTCCACTCAAACTCTGGCAGAGAGGCTTTACACACTGAGGGATTCAGCAGCTGGATCCACCCCCTGCCTGGGGGGCAGGCTCAAATAGATGTGTGAGGGGCCAAACTTAGTAAAAGGAATTCAGCTGCTGCTCTTGGTGACATCACTATGTGAGCATGCCAGATCTAAGGACTTGCACTCCCTCTTCTCCACTGTTGGGCTTGTAACAGACTCTTTGTAAGGCCACATGAAACAACTTATTTGTACTTTGCAGAGAGGGGCCTAACCAGAATTCAGCACTATACTGTACCAGCTACCGTATAAACACATATCAGAGACAGTCCCTCCCCCAAAGTGTTCAGTCTCACTTTTCTTTGTGCTTCAGCTGGAGTTGAAATGTACTAAAGATATTCCTTGAAATCTGCATGCAGCTGGATTTGGCCAAATGGACTTTAATGTCAATTGGCAGTTGACGGCTCAAAAAGCAGCAGACATTGATGCAAAGTACTAAAATTCCACAGGATATGTTGACTTTGCAAAATAAAACCCTGCGCAGGACTGTTTTAAAATCTTGCTGCAGTCCCGCTCTGCCATACCCACTCCCATTATTGTTTCTTACATTTATGTTTATCCTACACCCACCTCCAAAAACCTTAGATCCCGCATACTCCACAAAAGGGACAGATGCCCCCCGCTACTAAAAAAAACAGTCAGTATATGTAGATATAAACATAATTCAGACAAATTTTACCACTAAAACAAATCTTGCTTAAGCCATGTAAAAAGCACTTTTACTCCTAGTAGACATCAAATCTAGCCCTTACTTAAATGTAAGTATTAAAACCTTTATTTTAGAAAAAGAAAAACTTGCTTTACATTGCTGAAATTTCTGTTTGAGACAAACTGGTAAGATGTAGCCTTCTCCCGCAAATTATCGCAAACTGTTTTTTTGCCCACCCGATCTTGCCCCCAAACAAAGTACTTTTTACCTGCTCCTGCTATTAGGGCAGTGGGTCCTGCGGGACCCAGGGGATCCCAGTCCTCCTGCATGGCTCTATTGCAAAGTACCAATCAGGTCTGGTGGGAAACCGAATACTGAAGCCCTCTGTACTCTTGCTCACTCTCTCTCCTAGGAAACATTTATTAGCTTCCTAGTGGAAGATACGAAAATAGAACGAATAAGCATTGCATCAGCAAAATTCTCTGCAAGACCTCCCCTCCCCATTTTAAAGAAGCAGTGAATTGTTTTTGAAATGTTGAAGGACTGTTAAAACTCAGCTGGGAGAGCAGACTGTGGATGAAAAGGCTGAACGGGTTTATGGCGTGGAAGACAGACAATCAACAGGGAAGCAGCAGTTTAACAGGGTTGATCCCTGACCTGTATTGTTTTCCATAAGGCAGGTCTTTCTATTTCCCTTGTTCCAGCCACTGCTCCTAACAGCTTTCACCTGTTACTCCTTTGTGTTAATAAATACAGACATGACAATTTTTCAGTGCCCAGTTAAAAAGGAACTTTCTGGGAGTGAATATGCATGACAAGTTCGAGGGGCCAGTGGGCACAAATAGAAATACCTTCAACAAACAAAAGGCAAATCACATGGATCAGCCTGTGGACATGTCTCCTATTGCTCAATTAGATAGAGGGGTGTGTTTGGGGTTGGGAACCTACGTGCCTTCTGTGCATTGCCACGCACCACGGACGTGACTAGTCTCGAGTAACCATATCTTGTGATGTCCAATTCTAATTTATCAGAATAGACACATTAAAACTAGGAAATGTGATTTCAAAAAAATCCTGTACCCCTAATAAAATATTCCAGAATATTGAATCATGCACCCCCAAATATCCAAAATATAGTTTCAAATGTTAAATAGGGAAACTTCCCCCTTTTCCAATTACCAGATTACTTTTTCTGAGGGCAGTAATCTCACCCCTTTACTTCAACCACCACATCTGGTTTTCTCTTCCAGTGTGGCTGGGACAGAGCAGTGTTCCTCTTTAACATATACAAAGGCTAAATTGGAAGTTAAAGTCCAGATTTAGCGAGGTATTGAGTAGGGTGAAGAGGAACCCTTCAATGTATTTGACATGGCTAGGAAATGAAGGCAATAGCCACTTCTCAGCAGAAAACAGAGATTTAGGGCCTGGTACTGCACCACTGAAGTTAAAGGGAACATTGGCCACAGGCCGTGTCTACACACACACACACACACACACACACAAGTTGCACTGATTTTACAACAGATTTAGTTAAATCAGTGGAAAAAGTATTTGGTTGAACAATGGCTAATACTGGTTTAAACACCGTCTGTAAATTTCAGTTTTTCCACAGGTTGTTGCACCATTTAACTAAATCCATTTAAAAATCACACCTTTAGTCAAAGGGAGGAGCAAGACTGTGTTTCAACAACATCCGAGACTTCAGTTAGGGGGCAAGATTGGTCTGATAGGGTTTGGGTCAGTATGCACTGAAGTTGATTGAAAGGCTTGCATCGTCTTAATTGGGAATAGGATCAGGCCCCTAAAGAGACCGAGCTACTTCCTGTGATTCTGTTCTTGTGGAGGGACCAGAATTTTCTTGCAAACTCTCCTTCCCTCCCAGCGATCTAGGAACAGGTCCAGATACAGCGGTGCAAATGAAGCAGGGTGATTTGTTTCATTCGGATGGGGGGGAGGGGTAGAGGAGCTATTGGTAACCTGAAAAACCTCATGAAATAAGGGGAGTAGAGGATAAAGAGCAACCTGACAGAAGTACATTTATTCTTATGCATACTTTTTATTAATAGAAAATAGAATTAGCATTAGCATATAAACTGATCAGCAGGATTTACAGTGTACGTCAAAAGACAGTGTGATTAAAGAATTATAATATATAGTTGGAATATATCTGGCAACCTCAATCAGTAGCTAGTTTTGGGGGAAAGAGGGATTTGTTAGTGATATGGAGTGGCATGCCAGAGTGCCACCTGTACAGACGAAGCAAAATTCAGACTCTCCTAAAGCCACTTTATCCTTTTAAAACCATGGGCATTCCTGACAAGCACAACAGAGGTCCCAAAGGCAGTTTTACTTTAATTCAGTAGTGCTAGCAAGTTGTGCTTCAGGCTGTTTGTGAAATCTACCTGTTCACGGTCTGCATCTTTGTTCCATCGCAGATTCCATTTTGTGTCTTTGATAAGCGAAGTGTTCAACTATTCAATACGAAATCCAGAATACACACACACACACAAGTTAAACATGCGAGTAAAACAGCACTCCTTACAAATGCCACAACCCCCTACAGAACACTTGGATTGCCCCAAAACAACAGATGTGATTAGATATACCACCATCTTTGCTTTATCGGCCCTGGCGCACACAAAATCTAATTGCCGACCCACTCCCATGGCCAGGGTAATGAACAAACCTCAGCCTTGATCCTGGGAACACGTGTGTATGCAATTAACTTTACTCACATACGCAGTTCCAAATACTTCAAGGAGACTAATAATTTGAGCAAAATTAAGCTAGTGCACAATAGTACGTGAGATTGCGGCCTAATATTTGACTTGCCCATCAGTTACGATCCCCAGGAGCGTTACATTTTGGTAAGGCCAACAAATGAAAATGAATAAAAGGTATTGCTCATACTCTCACAAAATTCCTCACAAAAGGCTCACAGGTCAGGTATCAATGTTACAAAAGAGTTATATATTGTATCCACGCAAAGCGAAACGTAATGAGTATTTAGAGCGTTTAACATTTTCAAAACACTACACAAGTTCCAATGAAACCAAGGCGTAGTGTTGCATCAGTGATCTTGCTAACTATGTGCAATCCTGCCAACATTTTACAGCAGAAACAATGTTTAAGTCGATTGGGTTACTGAAGCATTATAGAAATTTTACTTGCAACTAAACCACAAAAATAATGTAAACGTAGTTGATTTAGAAGTATAGTTCCTCCCAATCAAAGGTAGGCTTTACTATGGACTAAAACGCCATTGACTGTTTGTTGAATGGTAAGTACAACTTATTAGACCTTCTAGTGCACCAGAAGAGCACAATTAGCAAAAACATATTGGAGATAAAAACCCACAAGCTTTTTAAAACGTTAGTATCCAATTCTTCATCTTTGGATAAGCCTTATTTGCTTAAAGAGAGTTTAAATCAAGTTACAGACAACTATTAATATTTATTTCATGCAGTTTCTGTACTTCAAGCATTTTCTGATCATTGCACCTTTTAAAGTTGATCTTTAATTGCTTTGAAAAGCCAGAAGAAAGAAGCAGCACTCATATGGTATTCTACATTTTCATTCAGACACTGATAGCAATAAAATACAGAAAATATATATGTACTCAGAATGCAGTGTAAATTCTCATCTATAATTACTTGATATTAGTTTTCCACTACATCATACTGTTAAACAAGAATTTTAACAATTAAAAAAACACTGGCTTTGTATTCTAAACAAGGTATTACATAAAATTAGGATGAGATTAAACATATTAAAAAGTTAGTCCCCAATAAACGGATTTGAATTATACAAATTCAGACACTGAGACATAAGGGATAGTTTAATTAACAGATAAAGGGGCTTTAAGGAGATGGAACAGGTCAATTACTGTTCAAGACTATGGCAAAGTCTGGTAGCATTTCAAGGTTTTTGAAATGGAAATGGTCAATAAATACCAGAGTTAGAATGATCTTTTTCATACATGAATGACAGCCAGACAGTTGCAAAAACCCTCCCTCTCCCCCTGCCCGCTGAAAAATAATTATAATGAATACTGGTTAAAATCATTACAAAAAAACATCACTTTATTTTCATGCATCTAAGGTAAAACACAGAATATTTGTATAAAGAGGTAGATTAAAAAAAGAAAAAAAAACCCAGATTCTTCATTCTTTGTCACTTTTATTCAGTAGTTTTTTTTTTCTTCCTTATTTTCTCTTTTTTGGTGCCAAACATGGCAAGGAGTGATTACAGTCAACTGCTTATTAAAACATTGTTCGCAACATAGACCCCTTCCTTTACCACTGACCCCAAACTGACCCATTTCATGTGCTTTATTTCATTTTTTTCTATACACCACCACCAGGGAGGGGTGGAGGGGATGAAGGGGAGGGAAGGGGGAGTCCAGGAGGAGGAATGCTACAAGCCACAGCAAGAATGAGCTGCATTTAATAAAAAAGGGCCACAAATGATACAGTAATGAGGTTACACAATTAAATCCCATAGCATGACTGAAGGCTTTCCCTGTGTTTGACGTCATCACAATGGAAGGCATAAAAAGTGGAGTAAACCAATGTTGATACAGTCCAATCTAGTCCATTAGGCAAGATGGTGCAAGTAGTCATTAAATTAAAAAGTGCCCTACCCTCACCTAAATGGCTAGCAAACATGGAGAACACCACTGTGATGAATCATCAGAGCTTTCTCCATGTAGCTAAAAAAAGTGTGTCATATGGCACATTTTTAAACACTGGAAAGGGGTGCCACAATGGACCTCTCTCTTTTATTCTCTTTCATTTACAGGTACAAATGCTAGATTCAACTATCTCAACTATGCAGGAAGTGGATTCTTCTGTTAGGAATGCCAACCCTAATTCACTTTGTCTTGAAATATATACAAGTTGTTTGTAGTAGCTACAGCAATGATATTTTCCTTGGGATGCCAGGCTGTATGTAGTATCTTCTTGTTGAAGTCTAGGCTGTCAACACTAATTTCATCCTTCTTTCGCTTTCCACTTGCACAGACTTTGCGGGGCTTCAAAACGGTGCGGGGTTTATTATTTTCCCGTGATGCTTCCAAGGTGATGTCTCGCTTTGTGTTTCTGTCAAACATTCTGAAGAAATTGTTGTAAGATCCCGTCATGACAACACTGGAAATAAGAAAGCTGAAGATTAATCCAAGAATGCCACATTTTAAAAAAGGAAGGAGTTATTTGTATTACGGTAGAGCCTGGAGGCCTCAACTGAGAACAGAGCTCCACAGTGCTAGACGCTGTACATATAAATAAAAAGAGTCCCCGGCCCAAAGAGCTTACGCTTCAAACAGAGAAGACAAAGGCGAGTGAAAATAAAGTACGTGTTCACATTTTACAGATAGGGAGCTGAGGCACACAGGGGGATTAAGTGATTAACCCAAGGTCCCATGTGAACCCACTCATCACCCAACTCCCAGTCCAATGTCTTGACCACAGGATACGCTTCCACTCTAGAAGAGCCCAGAAACCCTGCCTTTCCATTCCCTTTCACCTCTTCAGAAAATACCTTTCAGTTGCACAGTGGTGGGGAACAACGTCACCTATTTTGGGACCGCTGCAGTCAGATGCTGTGTGCCCTCCACTCTTGAAGTCAACGGGAGAGGAGGGCACGTGGAACCTTACAGAACTAGGGCCCGTAGCGGCCAATAGAATTTTTTCACCTCAAACAGCTATTTTAAAAGCCACTAGAGGTACAACTCAGATTTTTATCCGGAACCTCACTCAATCATCAACTACCTTTGCCAAGACCTTGTGACAGGGAGCTCTCGCTCTGTACATTCTTTGTCGTATGAACTCACGTCGTGCCAAAATTAACCCCAACCAACAGTCCCCATGGAAAGCAATACTTCAGAACAACATCTATATTATTAACTTCAAGAAGTAACCAATACGGTCATACCCCAACTCAAAACAGCAGTATTCTTTGAATCACAGAGGACCAATTTTGATTCTTTGGGAGTTAAACACTGTTTTAAAGTGATTATGGGCCCCATTCTACAAGGTGTTGAGCATCCTCAACTCCAACTGACGTTGGCAGCTAGTTTACTCAACATGCTTCAGTAGATGCTCAATATTTCACAGGATTAGGCCCTATAGATCATACCTCTGTGACCCAAGGACCTTCTGATGCCAACAGGGGTACACAGGACTATAGGGATCACATGACCGCTTCTGGTGAACACGTCAGATTTCCACTGAAAGCCTGTGTCACAAAGGTCATCCCTGTCACTGTGAGATGTACGTACAGATAATATGTGAGGAGTTAAGTGTATGTATGTTTATGTTCTCTAGGTCTGCGGTTGAAAGCAGGTCACTCCAAGGCAGCGTGTCTTGAGACAACACTTATCCAGACACTTATCTCCCTGGGTGACATACAATAGGAGTCTATTAGCATACTAAGTCAAATGCTAGTAAAGAGCTGAAGAGGACTTCAGAAGGAAATTAACAGGAAGAGGTCAACAGTGGGTGGCGGGAGGAAGGCACTCAGGTAAACATTAAAAGTCTCTCTTGGTATATCTGGGAGTGCAGACACACACCCTGGCATCCATCCATCTGTGAAGAAAATTTGCTAGTGGGCTTAATTTTGTGAAAGGGAGCCTCTAGTCGAGAACCCTGGGGAGAGGACTTGGGGAAGCTATCTTTGTAGAAGATTAGGGCTGCAGGAGACCTCAGGAGGTCATCTAGTCCAATCCCCTGCTCAAAGCAGGGCCAACCCCAACTAAATCATCCCAGCTTGGGCTTTGCCAAGCTGGGCCTTAAAAACCTCTAAGGATGGAGATTCCACCACCTCCCCAGGTAACCCATTCCAGTGCAACACCAACCTCCTAGTGAAATAGTTTTTCCTAATATCCAACTTAGACCTCCCCCACTGCAACTTCAGACCATTGCTCCTCTTTCTGTTGTCTGCCACCACTGAGAACAGCTGAGATCCATCCTCTTTGGAACCCCCCTTCAGGTAACTGAAGGCTGCTATCAAAGCCCCCCTCGCTCTTCTCTTCTGCAGACTAAATAAGCCCAGTTCCCTCAGCCTCTGCTCCTAAGTCATGTGCCCAAGCCCCCTAATTTCAGTTTCATTGCCCTTTGCTGGACTCTCTCCAATTGGTCCACATCCTTTCTGTAGCGGGGGCCCCAAAACTGGATGCAATACTTCATATGTGGCCTCACCAGTGCCAAATAGAGGGGAATAATCACTTCCCTCAATCTGCTAGCAACGCTCCTACTAATACAGGCTGGTCAGGCATGACCTGCCCTTGGTGAATCCATGTTGACTGTTCCTGATGACCTTCCTCTCCTCCAAGTGCTTCAAAATGGATTCCTTGACGACCTGCTCCATTATTTTTCCAGGGACTGTAAAAAGAGGCTGACTGGTCTGTAGTTCCCCAGATTCTCCTTCTTCCCATTTTTAAAGATGGGCCCTATATATTTGCCTTTTTCCGATTATCCAGGAATTCTCCAGATCACCATGAGTTTTCAATGGCTCTGCAATCACATCGGCCAACTCCCTCAGCACCCTCGGATGCACTGCATCCGGCCCCAGGGACTTGTGTTTGTCCAGCTTTTCTAAAGAGTCCTTAACCTGTCCATTCACCAATGACTGTCTCTTGTTGGAGACAAGAGAATGTCTTTTGAGTTAAGTTTAGGTTCTAGAAAGCATGTTATGATTTTGTTTTGTATACAACTACTCGTTTCCAATATTCTTCCTTTCTATTACTTGACTCTCTGTTCTTTGATACCAAACTTATTCTTGTTTTCACTATAAATATACCGAAGTGCTGTATGTTCAGATGAGTGGGGATTCCGAGTTGACTCCTTGCAAGCTGGGGTGTGCTATTCCTTTGGGAGTAGCGAAGCAGAGTTCTGTGAGCGTTCAGTGTTGAGTCTGAACACTCCAGAGGGATGCTCAGAAGAGTCAGGGGCTGGTGTGTGCCTACTGCTAACCTGTTCAGAAAGAGCGAGGCCTGTGGAGAATTGTGTTGCCAGAGGCTAGTGGATTCAGGGAGCTCAACCGCAGCGGGCACCGACAACATCCTCACACTAAGGGCAGGTGCCTCACAACCCTGGGAAATGTCACAACCTGTTACAAGGTTCTCTGATTAAGACAAGCATTTGAATTTCTGCACGTAAGCAGTCAGTATTGCCCTTATGGCTAGCAACAGAGCGTCCCCTGGAAAGAAATGCCTGATAGCCAGAAGGAGTAGCATTTTGAATTTGGCTCAAAGTACATGGCTACAATTGCATGAGCATCAGGACCAAAATATACCCAACTTTTTATACACCTTAGAGTTGGCTAGTTTTAGACCATCTAATGGAAATATATCAGATTTTCAGTTAGGCAAGTATGCTTAGAGATTATCCAAATATTTAGATAAACGGCTGTTTCGTTTAAAGAGAATGATCCCCTCATGATGAAACAGATGAGGACTCAATGAGCTGCTTCAGATTTGGCAAATGAGTGGCTCAATGCATTTTTCTTTTAAAATCATCATTCAACTTAGGTTAACAGAAATATTACTGGGGAGACAGCCATGCAAGGCAAGCTTGAAAAGTCATTTAAAAAAAATAATGAAATTCTTAGAGGGTTGTCTATGTATTTTCATGTTTTGGCAAGACAGGATTATTAAGGAGAACAACACAGCTCCCAAAGCATACTAGGAATCTTACAGTCATAAGAAATATATACTCTCCAGTGTGAAGAGTACTGAAGGCCTCAATCCAGCCATAAAATCTCCCTAAGCGGATTCTCACTCCCTGCACATCAAATTGCAAGACTCCCACAGTAAGGGCTAATACACATTACATTAGCTCATAACACTGTAAAAAAAACAACCAAACCCAAGAAGAAAAGGATTCATACATTTGAGGCTACATTTTCAATTTCTCACGTCAGAAGGAACCCATAGTGCTGCTTCCCTTTCTCAAAACTCAGGCTTAAATATGTGAAGAAAAACTATTAGACTTGCCTGTCTGATCCATTCCAACAGCACTCAAATTTGTCAAAAATGCAATCATTCTCATACAGAGAACAAAGTTTACTTCGGAGGTATTCATGTACCTAGGAGAAAAAAAGTTTCTTTAATATTTGAAAAAGCATGATTTGTCTGTGAAAGCGTCCAAGCAAACTACATGGAGACCAACCCGATTCTTGAGGAAAACTGAACAGGACCCCCTTCGGATACTTTCAGTCCACCCTATAAGTTGACAGGAAGCGTCACAATTGGCCCTCTGGCACTGGACTGTCCCTAAACTGAGCAAGTGTCCTGCACAACACTGCCTCCTGTTGCCCAGGCAGAAAGGTGTGAACCCTGGTCTCCTCTCAGATGCTGCAAAACACCATCACTACGCTAACTCGTGGCCCAGAATGCAAGTCACACTATTGTGCCCTTCACGATTCCCACCCCATGAGAAAAAGCATGTCATACATGTTCAAATGTAGATCTTAATCCTACAATCAGACCACAAAGAGCAGACCCCCAAATGTCTTTGTGCCCCACTGACTTTGCTGAAGCTCTGAATAGGAACAGGGGTCTGTATACACAGATCCAAATAAGGGATCAAGGCCATGCTCAGTACATGACATACTTCCAAGGTTTATAATACCAGTGTATGACATTTCACTAGATACCTGGTATGTTTCCACAGGTCTGTTTTCCATATTTAAATCCCAGATCTTCACCGACAGATAATCTCTAGTCATCATATATCGACCACTATGGCTGAATTTTACGTCGGATATGGAAGAGATGATTTCAGAGAAAAACGATCTGTTGCTGGGGTCTTCTGGTTCTTCAAACACTAAGTAAAAGACAGGCATGCCGATCAGCAAAGTACTCTAAGTCAATTCCATACAAACTCACACGCTTCAAAACAATAATTTCAATATGAACCTTGGGAAAAAAATCTCAAATGGTTCTGGGACAGCATTTTATACATGCACCGACTGATGAGTGTCTCCCATACCCCAATACAGCATACTCATCATTTCACGAGACAGACATCACATGACACAGACCAATTAGGAACACTGCAGATGCTGTTAGTTATCTGGTGTTTGATGCCCACATGAAGAAGAAAACTTATCGCCCTAAGAAATATTGGCACAAGGACATTAAAAGTTGCATACTGATGTATACGGCAAATGCCACTTATGTTCATGGCCTAAGGCTGTAACATCCAAAATACTGGAAGAATTAAAACCAATCAGATATAAGACCTTTGGACCACGGAGCGCATCTCCTCAGAAGTCCAGGATACAAGTCCCTGCTAAAACAGGGATATACCCAAATAAGCTTATTACACATTTACAGCATATTAGCTGTGCTAGAATAAATAGCCTTGCTGCCCTTATATGCAGTATTTCAGAAAAATAAAGCCTTGTAATGTGACCTACATGCGGTGAAGTAAATGATGGATTTATTCAAACGTTTTCCTGAAGTGAGCCTCTAAAGAGATAGCGCATCGAGTGTATGTAAGACTGAAGAAGTAAAAGGCAAGTCACTGTACATATTGCTTCCTATAGTTCGATCACAATAAAAAAAATCCAAGAGAGTGAAGAATCTAACTTTTGGCGGGTGTACTCATTTGCAAGTCTTGAGCATTAGCGACGGATCCGAGTTGGAACTGAACCGGTAATTTAAAAGTTAAAGGCTGCATTAAGCTGTTCCCAATCCTCTCAATTGGCCAGTCCTCTGGCATTAATTTTTTTAAGTTGCAGTAACATTAAGTTACTGTTTTCACTCAAGCAAGGAGATAAAAAAAAACCTTCACGGGACATTGGGTTTTTTTCCTTTTCCCCCCATACGAAGGAAATTCACTATACACTCACAGTGAGGAGTGTTAGAAATTTATTGACAAAAGCCCCAGTTTACAGTACTTGATGCTTTGGCACTACACACAGCACTGTCTACACTAAAAAATTAAGTTGGCGTAACTACTTCACTCATGGGTCTGAAAAATCCACACCGCAAACCAGCGTAGTTAAGCCAACCTAACCCCCCAGTGTAGACAGTGCTAGGCAGAAAGAAGAAGAATTCTGTCCACCTAGCTATTGCCTTTCAGGGAGTTGGATTACCTCTGCTGATGAGAGAACCCCTCCCCTCAGCATAGGTAGTGTCTAGCTGGCTCAGCTGTAGCATTTCAAGGGCAGATAAGCCCACAGCTTCATCTAGTAGGGAAATGCGGAACGCTTTAAAAAAATGTGGGGGGAGGGGAATCAATTAAAAGTAGAACTCACATTTCGAATGTCTGTCACAGAGTGCCGATGCTCTCATGTCACACAGACGAATTGTTCCTTTACTACTGCTGTACACAAATGTGTTACAGCTGTTAGGATGGAACTCTGCAGCTGTTATCACCTCTGTCAGCTCTTCCATGTTGGCAGGCTTAATATCTACAATATCTAGAGTGCGTTTTATTAAGGAATTCTCTCTTCAAATGTTCAGAACACATTTATACAGCTCTATACATTTATTCCACAATGCCTCTCCAATTACCAATAAATGGGTATCTAAAACAGACAAACATAAAACAATCCAAAGAAGAAGGCAGCAGTATGGCAGTAGGGAACTGGGAGACAGGACTCTGCCACAGGCTCCCTCTGTGACCCGGGGTAAATCACCATTTTTCTGTGCCTTTGTTTATCCACTTGAAAAAATGGAAATGTAGTCTTCTTTTAATTGTCTATAAAACCAGTCAACATACCCTGAAATATAAACACGCCGTCATTTAAAAATTCTTCTATCATCTAGTAAGCGACAGCCACCAATATATTTTATAAGCTTAAAATAATTAAAATCCAACCTTCTAAATAAATGATTTTGCACCACATCAGTTGTTCGGTTTTGATCTGTAGAACGTCAGCTGGCCTGTGTCTAATTTTACCAAATGCCGCAACATAACCAAGGCTGATTGTCACAGGAGTCATGGATTTTGTGATTTCCTGTTTTTTTTTCCCCCCCAGGAACTCTGAGACTCCTTATTTTCCCACTGCTCCAGCTCCTGCTCCCCACACAGCAGTGGCTGAATATGCTCCTGTGGTTCTAGAGACCTAGAACCTTTGCGCATGTGTGCAGGAGTGGAGTGGTGGGGCGGCAGGGGAGCAAAAAGAGAGAGAGAAGGGGGCTGGGAAGTTCTGCAGCAGACCAATAACTTGAGGAACTGAGGATGGTACCTCTCCCGCAGACCTGGCTCTTAACGTAGCTCAAGATCTGGTTCAAAAGACAAATACTTTCAAATTGTTCTCTTTCCAGCCCTGCTCCTCTTCTGTTCCGGGAGCGCTACCTTTTCCTCCTTTCTAACAACAAATGCCATGACTTTCCCATAAATTTTTTTGCCAGGAAAACAACCAATATTAATCATAACTCTGCTTTGCCTTATGTTGCCTAAAAAGGATCCTACGGTATTGGCATGCCAGAAGCAATATTCTCTGCAACTGCAAAATAACTAAGAAACGGAAGCAGGTTTCCCAGTGGTAGCTGTGTTAATCTGTATCAGCAAAACCCCCGAGCATGCCCAAATAAATTTGTTACTCTCTAAGGTGCCACGAGGACTCCTCTTTTTTTTAAGCAATGGAAGGTGTCTTAAGCATACACTTCAAGGGAAAAGAGAAATCTAACAACTTTAGTTATGGCAAAAAGTCCTTCTCCGACAAAAAGACAAAACAGAAAAAGATACTAAAACTTCGGTCTGTAATTTCTAGGTGCCACAGATTAATCCGCAAGTCATCTGCAGATAGGTATGTTTCATAATCACTATTGATGGAGATAGAGTTGATGTGATACGTGTGAGCATTTGCAAATATTCTTCGCGGACTGGCTTCAACCATAAGATCCATGGGTCTGAATACTGGCACCTGCAAAATACAAGAAAACACAAAACATAAGCTGTGCATGTAATACAGATAAATGTGTACTGCCAGCCACCCATCCAATGCACCCATGCACCTCCACCAGCCTGACAAACAAGAACCCTGAAGTCATTTCAAAAATCGATGTCCTATGCATAGTAGGC
Source organism: Chelonia mydas (assembly GCF_015237465.2). NCBI lineage: Eukaryota > Metazoa > Chordata > Testudines > Cheloniidae > Chelonia > Chelonia mydas. The sequence goes on along the minus strand of NC_057859.1, from coordinate 7,773,217 downwards.
AAGGAACTGCTGGAGTACAGTATGTGGGACACCATAGAAAACTCACGGTTAATAGCACTGTACAAAGGATGGTCTTGTAGCGAAAGACTGGCACATGGAGTCAGGAGTTCTGACTTCTATTGCCAGCTGAGCCACAGACCTATCTATATGGGACCTTGAGAAAGTCACTCAACTGCCTCTGCCTTAGATCCCGATCTATTAAATGAGGCTAAATACTTACCTACCCTCAGACGGTGACTCTGAGAACTATCACACTAGACAGAGGAGCTACTCACCCGTAGTGTTGTAACTGTAGAAGGGTCCCTATACCGCCCATCTTCTTCCTTCAAGTTATAGCCCTCCGGTCTTTTGTCCCTTTCACTAATTTTCCATAACTTTATTGTTTTATCTGAAATAAATATATTAAAATAGATATATATTAAAATATATTAAATTCTCAGTTTAAAAAAGCATAAACAAACTTTGATGCTAGTCAAAGCTGAGTATGCTGTAAGTAAGGACAGAAAGAGGAGCAGAAAATTTGAGATTCATTCTACACAGCTTTATTCTGCTTTCAAGCTTACTGTGTACAATAAAACAAACAAACAAACTTACCATTTGTAGACAATAAAAACTGAGCAGCATTTTTCTGGGGTAACCACCGAATTTTGTTGATCTTTTCTTCAATTTCTAAACTTTTCAAGTAGTCAAATTCTGGTTCATGGCTTTGAAAAGTACTGTAAACATTGTATTCCCCTCTGCTGAGGCTCTGGATTTTGTTCTAAAGAGAGAGAAAAGATTTGTTTCTGAGAATTATATGATTAAGGCTTATATGCAGTGCACGTGTACCAAGCTTGTAGGGGGGATGTTTACACAGAGTGCATACGTAGACTAATGGTTCGAACAGGAGACTGGTAGCCAGGACTATGCCTGCCTCGGCCAGTCTTGTTGTATATCCTCTGACAAGCTGCAACTTCTCTGTGTCTCGTTTTTCCAATTCTACAAAATGGATGCAACAAGCCTCATCCATTTCACAAGGGTCTGGGTAAAGTTTCAGCACCACAGAAGTGCCGAGTACATACTGTTACTTTTGATATGGCACAAAGACGGTATAGTTGTGCAGACACTTGATTTTAACCAATCCCCCCTTTGCACTCACTCAGCTTTCTCAGTTTTCTTTTTGGGCTGTCATTTTCTATGCTTTGTTTCAATGTGATCAATGTTTAAAGTTTCAGAAAAAAAATCCTTCAGTCATTTAATCTACTCGTGCACAATTTACAACATAGTTACTTGCCCCCTGTAAATAACTCAAAAAAGCTGAACTTTGAATCTTCTAACTTTGCAAATAAGCAGCCCTCAGAGCTAAGAAACTGTCAGTAAGTTTTTTAAAATTATGTTAGCGTCTCATCCAGCCCACAGAATATGTAGTTTCCTAGGGAGTATAGTCCCCAAAGTCTCCAGAAGACACTCTCTGCTGCACATCGGGTTAATCTACTCTGAGGAAGACTGACCTGCTACTCAAGTTGTGAGAATCCCAAACGCAACCACAGTGCAAGCCAGATATAAATATATATAAATCAGCTCTTCCACCCCTGAACAGTCTTAGTTCCTGTTTTCTTAGAAACCCCTTTTCCTTCCTTTTGGGAAGCTACGCTGGAAAAAAAGAGAAGAAGTCAAAGCTTCTACAGTGAAATCTCAAAGTTACAAACAAAAGAGTTACGAACTGACCAGTCAACCACACACCTCATTTGGAACCAAAAGTATGCCATCAGGCAGCACAAGTGACAAAACAACAACAAAAATATGCAAATACAGTCCAGTACTGTGTTAAGCATAAACTACTTAAAAAAAAGGGGAAACAGCACTTTTCTTCTGCATAGTAAAGTTTCAAAGCTGTATTAAGTCAATGTTCAATTGTAAACTCTGGAAAGAACAACCATTAGGTTTTGTTTGGAGTTACAAGCCACCTCCATTCCTGAAGTGTTCCTAACTCTGAGGTTCCACTGTACCACCTTTAGCCAGCATAGCTTTAATATTAAAACCACACCTGTGATTGACAGCCTATGCTATGAGGGCACCCTGGATGGATGGAAGAGCTGCCTGGAATGATGGGAAGCCTCAAATCTTACACAGGCTGCTGCTCCCCCGGCTAAAAAGCTTTTTTTTAATGTAATGATTTCTTAAAGGCACTCTCACACTGGAGAAATTTGACCTCCTCTTATGCGAAAAGTGACCAGGAAGAAACAGTTCACAGCTGAGCACACCGCTAGCTTCAAAACTTGTGTGGTTTCATATCCCACTAGGTTCTAGCAATCCCACCATCACCATCTTAGGTTGACAGGTGAATCATGCCTTTGCTGTGATGAGCTCTGGGTTGTGAAATTTGTTCCTCCCTTTATATATGACTCAGGTCCTTTCATCCACAAATTGTGCCCCTAAATTATCTCCTGGTATGATCATTACTGGCCCCAAACACATTATATTTTCCAAATCCCTCTCTCTTATACCACATCCTTACATTTTAATGCAGGCGAGGAGTTATTAGAATTTATCATGTTGTAGAGTAAGCCAGGAGCAAGGAGAAGAAAGCTGCCTTAGAAGTCACGCTATTTAGCACCAGAATACTGAACCACGCCCACCAATTATTTTGGCCTTCCCATCCTAGAAAGAGGAAGGAACTTGCTGCTGTGCTTCAGTCATGCCTAACAAGTTAAGCAGGGTCAAGCAGTCAGTACACTGAATGGGAGATTTCCAAGGCAAAGCTATGGTGCTGTAGGATGTGCTGGTCATGATTCAGTCGCGTTCTCTACTTCGAGTCAATACTAAACTCAATGATTCATACTGACAAAAACTTGTTTGTGGATTAATAAAAAAATACACAGGACTAGAGGGTACTATAATGTAAGAGACACCATCTTTAGCATGAAAAGCAAAAGGTCTTTGGAGTCATTTTGGATATCATAGAACTAAACATAAAAAAGCAAGAGGTATAAGCAAACCCGTCCCTCTAACTAGGGACGAATTCCAACTAGGATAATTGCAGTCCTCCTCCATGAGTTCCTCGTGAAGTTTCAATTGGATACAACATTCATTTCCTGTCCTAGCTTATGTAACATTTTTTGCTTTATACTGTTGAACAGTTGCCACATCCCAACTCAAGAGATGGTAGCATTTCAGTGGTAGATGAAGTTACACATGCTTGTATAACGATACAGAGGAATCACATTTCAGCGACGCTCTCTACATGTTATAAAGAACTCTGGAATGCTCTGTGTCTGATGCAAGGTGCAATATGAACCTAAGATATATTACAAAATACTGCTGTGTAAATAACCGCATTTATGAAACAACTCCTGCCAAGGTCACACACGAGTAGTTACAAAATAATAAATTCTGGTGTATTATTAAGGCATCCATTTTTCTGAACTTATTCCCTGGAATCTCAGGAAAGTAGTCAACATATATGCTCCCAAAGCTCTATTTTAAAAGGTAGATTTTCTGCTCTTCGCCACTGATGTATTTCTGTGGTCCCCATCACCAGAGTGTGACTCCTGAACACAAATGAATTAATCTCCAGAATGTTCATGTGAAGTAGGAATTATCTGCCTTCTACAGATGGGGGGAAAAAACGGAGGCTAAATGACTTGCCCAAGGCCACATATGAAGTCTGTGGCAGAACTGGGAACTGAAGGAGAGGTTACTTACCTGTAGAGTAGCTGGAGTTCTTCAAAATGGTTTGTACGTATGGACACTGTTGAGATGGACTGAGCCCTAACCGACGCGGAGTCACTCGAGGCGGGGGATGCACTCCAGATTCGTCATAATAAGGTAAGATGCACCTTGAAACTCACTTTGGCAGTCTGAGTAGAAATTGGTTGCCCCTTCACCCTTTCAGCAAAGGAGATAAAGAGTCTGGGAGAGGCCCTGGAGGGACTTATTCTATCAAGGAAGATGGCAGGAGCCTCTCACACTTCCAGAGTATGAAGACTAGCCTCTTCTCTTGGGATGAGGCTTGGTGTAAAATACTGGGAGTCGAACGCCCTGACTGATGTGGAATTGTGATATGACTGAGATAGGCAGCGAGGATGCGGATGTAAGGTCACTTTGTCATGGTAGAAAGTTGTCTAAGAGTAGGTCACAGCCAGGAGTGCCCCTTGCTCTCCTACTCTCCTGTCCGAAGTTATGGTTATGAAGTTTTGAAAGACAAATGAAGAAATGAACAGCTGCCCATGGGTTCAAATGGAGATTAACTCAGGGTGTTCAGAACTAGGATAAGGTTCCAGGGTGGAGTTGGCGCCTTGTCGTGAAGGAAAAGGTTAGACAAACATTTAAAAATTCAGGCTGCACTAGAGTGAGCAAAAACAGAAAAACCTTCATCAGGTGAGTGAAAGTCTCTAATGGCAACTAGGAGGACCCTAATGGAACTGAGTAACAAACCTTGGAGTTCTGTAATTAATCAGTCAGTTGATTATGTCTTTGAGGAGATAAGGCTCAATGGGCAAGCCAGGTTTGGAAACACTTCCACTTTTGCAGGTAGGTTTTCCTCAGGACAGATTTTCTACTGCTCAGGAATAGTCTTAACTTCAGGAAAACAGTTCAGTTCTACATCTGAGAACTACTGAGGAGCCAAACCTTGAGGTGCGGTGAAGAGATGTTGGGGTGGGGGTCATGGTGCCTGATATCCGGGTCAGGAGAGCCGCCGTGAGTGGACAGCAAAGATGCACCTACAGAGAAAGGGGCAAAGTAGATTTGGGAACAAGTAGATTTGTGGCCATAACCTCTCCTCAAGTACAAGCAATGGAGCACCACATTGGACAGCATTACAAAGAGATCTATCTCCAGGAGGCCCCAGAGCTGCCATATGCTCCAAAAAACCAAACTGCTGAAGATCACTTGTGGTGTTCGTCAAAGTGCCTGCTCATGGAGTCTGCTATGGTGTTTTTCAGAGTCATCTGGCCATCTGAAACGAGGGACTGAAACTGCTCTTTGGGCTTAAGGCAAAGGATCAAAAAAAATGTTTAAAAGTATAGAAAATTATATTTTGCCATCAAGGACTGATAGTTCATGATCCTAAACCAGAGAGCAGATGATGAATAGCTCTTTTGGCTTAAGAGGTCAACATGCTTGTGCATTTGTCCGAGACAGTCGATTTGAAGCAAGCTTGTTGATTGTTCTCGTCGAGGCTGCCCACAACCAAGGAGCTGGGGGTGTCCGCCATGCAGGCTACTGAAAATAGTGCCTCATTAGGGTCCATGAGTTCCTCGTGGCTGTGGCCTCAGGAGAAAGGGGAAGGTGTTGAAGGCCCCTTAGAAGAGTCGCTGTGTCTGCAGGCTTCCGCTGCCGGTACCAATGACTGCGCCATTTGGTGCAGTTTGCTAGAAGACTTCTCAACGCGAGGTGTACCTGAAGTATTTTTGATGGGTACCAGTATCTCGGTACCAAGGCCTGCAGGAATCTTAGCAGCACTTTTACCGGGTATCTCCTTCCCTGGCCTCAGAGATGACTTTCCTCTCCTTTTGGAGTCTGTCTCCGGGAAATGGGTTTTCTTCATTTTGGGATGTGTTGTTTCCTAAGCTGCCCCATAGTCTCTGCATACCAAGGCTGAAGTCACCAGTGCAGTCTGAGCGGTAGAGGCCTATGCACTTGGGATGAGGAAATAAAGAATTGGACCCCACCAGCCTCAAGGAACACTCCATCCAGAGAAGCTTCAAACTTCCCTCAGCTTCTGCAATGCCTTAAATCCAGAGCAGGCCTTGCACTCAGATGGGATGTGAAACTCTCCAAGGCAGCAGAGGCAACTGGAATGCCCATTGCTGAGGGGGAAAGAACTGTGACAGGTCTGGCAGGCTTTGAAACCCAGTGTCTTTGGCATATCCGCCGCTGTCAGGGAGACTGCAGACAAACAAAGGCTGAGTGTGAAGGCGGCCCTGGCCGCAAAAAGAAAATTGGGGGCTGGGGGGGGGGGGGGGGGGGGGGGGGGCTCCAAAAAACACACATCTATGCTTAAAACGTACAAGAAAACAACTAAAGACCAAAACAAAATAAAATGCTAAAAAACCCACAGAATAACATGGTATCTGAAAAGCTAACAGCAGACACCACACGGCTCTCTCTCAAGTTGAAGGTAACTGAGAAGGAACTGGAGGCTGTATATCCTTGCACAGGAGCCTGAGGTTGCATAGGGCACAGGCACTGACACTGCTAACTAAAATCGCCGATCAAAAGTGCACAGGTGCGCTCACATCCAAAGGTGGAACATGCCCATAGGGACTGTAACTTGAAGAAGAACCTAGATCTCCTGAGTCAGAATCCAGTTTCTTCACCACAAAACATTTACTCCTTGTATTCAAAGATAACTGGAACTGGCATGGAGCCAAGGTGCAGATGCTGGCTTGATGCACATTAAATTTAAGCAAATATTTACCCAGTAACTGTTCAGATTAAGACACACACACCCGTTAATAAATAACACTCTGTATTGAAAACAGGAAGTCTGCATAAACACACAGAAAGGTACTCAACTACACAAGACCAACGGCAGCACCTGCCTTTCTGACAGCTCTCTGAGGATATCCTAGCCAGTCACACTGGACTCTGATCTTCAGTCATGCCAGTGACCGGAAATTAAGGGGAGCTTTTCAGAGCAGCTGAGCATTAAAATCAAGTATTCAGTGACTTCCACTTCCTTAAACAGATCCTAACTTGTAACCAGAATTGCTAGACTACGAACAAGTTGCTGCTTATCCCCACCTCTCCAAGACCGTTCTGATATTTAAACAGGGCAAGATTCCATATCCTGCAAGTTCAGTCATCTGAATTTTCACCACTTCAGTGGCCCATAAAACAACTGAGGCAATGTTCTCTTCTGATGCAGCATAATGATGCAACACATAAGGGTGCAACAGAATTTGTCCCACCACAAAGGTGACAACTCATAGCCAAAAAAGTTGCAAAAGCAGTTAAACCCCTAGTGGGTTGGTCCTGGGGATTCCAAGTGGACAAAAATGAGCTGGATCCAGACAGTGCTGGCAGTGAAGAAAAGCTGATTTAGGAAGGAAGCTTCCTGAACCAAATCACTGAGGATAAATGGTGAAGGAAACTTCTTTGGGAAAGCCACGAAGAACTTTAAAATCCTAGAACTGTACAGCCTTACACTGCTTAAAAGGACTAGCTTTTCTGTGATGCCCCAGGAATCGTCAGATAAGAAATCAGAATATTTGCTATGCAGTGAAAATGTTTCAGTTGTATAGGCTGTTGCCAGGCCAGCTGCAAAAATAAGAACTAAACGTGTGAAAGAGAGGCTATTTTGACCCCAATGAAAGAATGTACTTCTAATTATTGTTTAATCCTATTGTTGTATACTCTTTTAGGGGTGGTGATTTTAAAAGGTAAAATTGATTTTAGGACAGGGCTAATCCTGGGTTTTTAATATTTGTATTTGTTTTACTAAGTTGTGTTGATGTAAAGTTTGTGTTTACATTTATATTTATATTTACGGTATTATGCACAATGGTCTAAGGCTAAGGTGCTACATCAATAAATTTGAATGGGTCAGAGATCTAGGATTCATGGGTTATTCAATTTATTCTGCATTAATAGATTATGGTACAGAACTACAAGAGTCAACTATAAAGATAACCTATCTAGGGAAGTCAAGATTAGCTGTTTAGTCCTTTAGATGGTAATAATTAAAGTTTCTTGGACACTAGCCTGTATAAAGGCTATTTATTTAGCATATCTATATTCATAAAAGCATAAATCTGCAGTGAATTTCACATTACAGTATAGCCAACAGAAGATTATATTAAGGACATCCTGCATTTTACATTACATTACAACCATAATCCAGCTAAACAAAATTACTATAAGGCTACTTGTCCTGACCAAAGTCAGGTAAACTCCACTAGATGGCACTAACTGACCCTGGTGATTTATTTGCCTAAGACAAGTTTCAATTCTGCACAGGCTGGAAGCAAACAAGTTGTTGCAGGCAGTGGAAGAACCACCTCCTTCGAGAATGGCAAAATTCTCATTGCTTAGGACTTTTACAACTAGACTGAATGAACACTAGGAAGTGTCCTCTCGGAAATCCACCCCGTATTGACAGGGAGATAAAAGGGACTCTTACTCCTCCTCCTACTTCTTTGACACTCAAGCCAGTCTGAAACCTATTTGTCTATTTCCTGCGGACTATACAACTCAATCATACAGGTCATTACAAATATTTTTAATGTTTAGCAGCTTTTAAAAAAACCTTATAGGTAAGGTAGTTTTGGCTCATGATGTGGTCACAATTATGGCAAGATTAAGTAAATTAGTTATACCTCTCTGAAGAGGCATGGTCTAAGTATAGATTAGGGCCTCAAGCACTGCCTAACTCTAATGCCAGCTCCAAGTGGTCTAATTCCAATGCCGACTCTGTGCAGCCTCTGCTAAATCAAACTTCCTACCTCAGCTCCCCTACCTTTAAAATGGGAATATGTACCCCACCAGCATACTGGGAGGATTGTTTGTGGAGTGCTATGAAGACAAAAGCACTATGCAAGTACTGATTATTACATGGATAAAAGAATGCCATCAGTTCCATATCTTAACTGGGGTGGGATTTTCAGAAGTGCCGAAGTGATTTAGGAGTACAAGTCCCATTCACTTAATTGGATTTATGCTCCCAATTCACTCAGGCACTTTTGAAAATGCCACTAATTTAATAGGCTGTGACATTCTGAACCAAACATCGGTGCAGAAGTTAACAAACATGCTGTGGGAGCAGAGGGATCAAATCTTAAAGTCCTTCCAAAAGCACATCCTTTGTCTATCTACAAAATGTCTCTAAATGGTATCAGTGATGAGCAGCTTCCCTCTGGTTTTGACTATTAGCTAAGCTACTCACTAGCTTTGAAGCTGGTCTGGAAGAATTTCAAAATACAGCCTCAAATCTGCATCTCAAATTGTTACCCACCTGAATATAATAATACAACTATTAAGATATTTATTAATTTCTATTAACTAAAAAGCAGACCGTGATTTGCTTGTCAAGTAGATTAATACGCCTCTCTACTGCTTATATCCACGCACAAAAACAAAGTTTACTTATTTTAATATGAATGCAATGACTTTCATAAGCAGACACTTCCAAAGAGGCCAACACTGACAATGACCTGCTTTACCCTTTAAAGATTTAACAAAAGGCTCTTAAGCCAAGAGATTCTACACTATTTTGTTGAATAGAAGTAAGCCTATTCTATTGGATAGTCATTTCCACAGCTCAGAGCTTGTGACATATTCACGGAGCTTAAATGAAGTCAGAATTTCCACCTAAGAAAATCAGGGCAGCAAGATTCTTTTTTTTTTTAAATTTAATACAGAGAAGACACCACTATCTAATATTAGTCACTGGTGCAAGAGATGGAAAGCATTCTGTACCTGATGCAAATAGATTTTGTGGGGGACAACAGCCATACACACACACACACACACACCCCCAGACCCAGATCTCAACTAAATACAGTACAGTATACATGAAAAATATAACTTGGAGGGTAGTAATGTACACATTGTTCGTAAGTCTTGATCCCTTCTTACTAGCGGACTTACACACGCATATATATTTTTTCCAGAATAGGAAAGACAGATCCATATCGGCATCATTTGAAGGTATTTTCCCCCATGCTCTTATTTTTATCCCTCCTTAACGACATATGGGCAGTCATCTGATGTTTAATTCACAATGTGTTCAATACTGCATATAAAGTTATGTCTTTAATTCAGACAATTAGTATATCCGTCGAAAACTCTTTGACAATCACATGCTTTTCAACTGCTTTACATTGCTTCAAGAGGGGGGTGAAAGTCACCTATGTGCTTTGTATAATTTCTATTGCATACTATTCTTGCCACCCAAGTTCTCCAGTCCCCGGTGCTATTAGTTTTAAATACCCCAGAGAAGTAATGCCAGAATCAATTTATTAGTGTTTGTAACACACTGTGAGAGCCACAGATGAAAGGCCCTACAGAAGGGCTAAGTATTATGACGGTCTCTCATTTGAAAATTATTCAGAACAAGGATAGAGTTAAAGGATTGGAATAAATACTTGATGTATATGAACTTGTCTTCAACCCTTGCAATTATTCATCAACAATAGGATCTCACTCATCCGCAGACTTTATAATTTGCAGAGTGGCTGTGTCTCCTCACTCCTCAGCAAACATTTAAAAGCCTCCAAGGCAGTGAAATTTCACTGCATGACTTCATTATTTTTACAGGGTATATTACAGTACATGTTGAAGTCTTAAAAATAAAATACAAATTGCCAAATCAGTCAAGTTCATTGCAATGCACTATGGTTGTTTTATTGTGGTTACTCGAATTCACAGAATGCAGTAATTTTCAGTGAGCCTTAGTCAATGTATAGTTCTAGATTTAAATATCACTAAGCTTCGAGTTAAATCAGAAGCCAGAGAGATTACATTACATTCAGTAGCAAAAAGTCCATGTCAATCTGTGAGCCATGCTAAAAGGGTCAAGAGCCAGTGGCAGATTTAACTTTGGGGCAGTGTCTGATCAAAGGGAAATTTGGTTAATAGGTAGGGTTGCCAATTTTGATTGGACATATTCCTGGAGGTGTCATCACATGAGATCGTCTTGAATGAAAGATTCATGTTTAATTCCTGGAGACTTCAGGATAATCCTGGAGGGTTGGGCAACTCTATTAACAAGAAATTGCTTTGTCAGCCAACTCTAGGATAATGAGAGAAGGCACTGACACGCAAAGTTCTGCCAACAAGCCATGGGAATTCATTTAAGGACAGGATAATTAGATACAGTACCAAGGGACAAAAAAATCTTATTAACATCCTCTACGCCTCTCCATCTGAAGTCAATGTATTACACAATGTATTAGTGATAATACTGTTCCATCCTCAAAAACACTTCACTCTCCAAAACTCCCCCTGAAGGCAATATTCCCATTTTACAAGTGGGAAACTGAGGCTGAGTGCCTTGCTCAAAACCAAAAAGTGTCTCAAAACCAAGCTTAGAACTTCCTTGATCATCTTCCTATGTTCAGAGAAATATAGCTTTGCATGAATCCCATTCATTTTTGAAATAAGGAAAGGAGGACTTGTGGAACCTTAGAGACTCAAATTTATTTGAGCATAAGCTTTCGTGAGCTACAGCTCACCTCATCGGATGCATTCAGTGGAAAATACAGTGGGGAGATTTATATACACAGAGAACATGAAACAGGGTGTTAGCATACACACTGTAACGAGAGTGATCAGATAAGGTGAGCTATTACCAGCAGGAGAGCAGGAGGGTGGGGGGGAGAGAGAGAGAGAGAGACACCTTTTGTAGTGATAATCAAGGTGGGCCATTTCCAGCAGTTGACAAGAACGTCCGAGCCCTGGTGTACACTAGGAGTTGAGGTCGAATTTAGCAGCATTAAATCGATTTAACCCTGCACCCGTCCACACGACGAAGCCCTTTTTTTCAACTTAAAGGGCTCTTAAAATCGATTTCTTTACTCCCCCCCGACAAGGGGATTAGCGCTGAAATCGGCCTTGCCGGGTCGAATTTGGGGTACTGTGGACGCAATTACACGGTATTGGCCTCCGGGAGCTACCCCAGAGTGCTCCATTGTGACCGCTCTGGACAGCGCTCTCAACTCAGTTGCACTGGCCAGGTAGACAGGAAAAGGCCCGCTAACTTTTGAATTTCAATTTCCTGTTTGGCCAGCGTGGCAAGCTGCAGGTGACCACGCAGAGCTCATCAGCAGAGGTGACCATGATGGAGTCCCGGAATCGCAAAAGAGCTCCAGCATGGACTGAAGGGGAGGTACGGGCTCTGATCGCTGTATGGGGAGAGGAATCCGTGCTATCAGAACTACGTTCCAGTTTTCGAAATGCCAAAACATTTGTCAAAATCTCCCAGAGCGTGAAGGACAGAGGCCATAACAGGGACCCAAAGCAGTGCCGCGTGAACCTTAAGGAGCTGAGGAAAGCCTACCAGAAAACCAAAGAGGCAAACAGCCGCTCCGGGTCAGAGCCCCAAACATGCCGCTTCTATGGTGAGCTGCATGCCATTTTCGGGGGTTCAGCCACCACTACCCCAGCCGTGTTGTTTGACTCCTTCAATGGAGATGGAGGCAACAGAGAAGCAGGTTTTGGGGATGAGGAAGATGATGATGATGAAGTTGTAGACAGCTCACAGCAAGCAAGCGGAGAAACCGGTTTTCCCGACAGCCAGGAACTGTTTCTCACCCTGGATCTGCAGCCAGTACCCCCCGAACCCACCCAAGGCTGCCTCCCGGACCCGCCAGGCAGAGAAGGGACCTCTGGTGAGCGTACCTTTTAAAATACTATACATGGTTTAAAAGCAAGCATGTTTAATGACTAATTTGTCCTGGCATTTGCAGCTCTCCTGGATGTACTCCCAAAGCCTTTGCAAAAGGTTTCTGGGGAGGGGAGCCCTATTCCATCCACCATGGTAGGACAATACCCCTCCCGGCTAGTAGCAGGTACTCGGGAATCATTGTAGAACAAAGCATTGCAGTGTATGTTTGCTGGCGTTCAAACAACATCCGTTCTGTATCTCTGTGTTATCCTCAGGAGAGTGATATCATTCATGGTCACCTGGTTGAAATAGGGTGCTTTTCTTAAGGGGACATTCAGGGGTGCCCGTTCCTGCTGGGCTGTTTGCCTGAACAAAAATGTTCCCCGCCGTTAACCATGCGCGGGGGGGGGAGGCAAAATGTGACCTTGGAACGAAAGCACATGTGCTAGGTATGTAATGTTAACAGCAAGGTTTACCATGAAAGAGTGTACCCATTTTTCTATAAAATGTGTCTTTTTAAATAACACTGTCCCTTTTTTTTTCTCCACCAGCTGCATGTGTTTCAAGGATCACAGGATCTTCTCCTTCCCAGAGGCTAGTGAAGATTAGAAGGCAAAAAAAAAAAAAAAAAAAACACGCACTTGCGATGAAATGTTCTCTGAGCTCACATGCTGTCCTCCCACACTGACAGAGCACAGATGAATGCATGGAGGCAGACAACGTCAGAGTGCAGGAAAAGCACAAAATGACCGGGAGGAGAGGTGGTGGGCTGAAGAGAGGGCTGAATGATGAGAGGAGGCAGGATTCAATGCTGAGGCTGCTGGAGGATCAAACTAATATGCTCCAGCATATGGTTGAGCTGCAGGAAAGGCAGCTGGGCCACAGACCACCGCTACAGCCCCTGTGTAACCAACCGCCCTCCTCCCCAAGTTCCACAGCCTCCTCACCCAGATGCCCAAGAACACGGTGGGGGAGCCTCCAGCCAGCCAGCCGCTCCACCCCAGAGGATGGCCCAAGCAACAGAAGGCTGGCATTCAATAAGTTTTAAACTTTTAAAGTGCTGTGTGGCCTTGTCCTTCCCTCCTCCACCACTCCTCCTGGGCTACCTTGGCAGGTATCCCTCTATTTGTGTGATGAATTAAGAAAGAATGCATGAATGTGAAGCAACAACAACTTTATTGCCTCTGCAAGCGGTGATCGATGGGACGAAGGGAGGGTGGTTAGCTTACAGGGAAGTAGAGTGAACCAAGGGGCGGGGGGGGGGCGTTCATCAAGAAGAAACAAACACAACTTTCACACCGTACCTGGCCAGTCATGAAACTGGTTTTCAAAGCTTCTCTGAGGCACACTGCGCCCTCCTGTGCTCTTCTAACCGCCCTGGTGTCTGGCTGCGCGTAACCAGCGGCCAAGCCATTTGCCTCAACCTCCCACCCCGCCATAAACGTCTCCCCCTTACTCTCACAGATATTGTGGAGCGCACAGCAAGCAGTAATAACAATGGGAATATTGGTTTCGCTGAGGTCTAACCGAGTCAGTAAACTGCGCCAGCGCGCTTTTAAATGTCCAAATGCACATTCTACCGCCATTCTGCACTTGCTCAGCCTGTAGTTGAACAGCTCCTGACTACTGTCCAGGCTGCCTGCGTACGGCTTCATGAGCCAGGGCATTAAGGGGTAGGCTGGGTCCCCAAGGATAACTATAGGCATTTCAACATCCCCAACTGTTATTTTCTGGTCTGGGAATGAAGTCCCTTCCTGCAGCTTTTGAAACAGACCAGAGTTCCTGAAGATGCGAGCGTCATGTACCTCTCCCAGCCATCCCACGTTGATGCTGGTGAAACGTCCCTTGTGATCCACCAGTGCTTGCAGCACTATTGAAAAGTACCCCTTGCGGTTTATGTACTCGCCCGCTTGGTGCGCCGGTGCCAAGATAGGGATATGGGTTCCGTCTATCGCCGCACCACAGTTAGGGAATCCCATTGCAGTAAAGCCATCCACTATGACCTGCACATTTCCCAGGGTCACTACCCTCGATATCAGCAGATCTTTGATTGCGTTGGCTACTTGCATCACAGCAGCCTCCACGGTAGATTTGCCCACTCCAAATTGATTCCCGACTGACCGGTAGCTGTCTGGCATTGCAAGCTTTCACAGGGCTATTGCCACTCGCTTCTCAACTGTGAGGGCTGCTCTCATCTTGGTATTCATGCGCTTCAGGCAGGGGAAAGCAAGTCACAAAGTTCCATGAAAGTGCCCTTATGCATGCGAAAGTTTCGCAGCCACTGGGAACTGTCCCCGACCTGCAACACTATGCGGTCCCACCAGTCTGTGCTTTTTTCCCGAGCCCAGAATCAGAGTTCCACCGCATGAACCTGTCCCATTAGCACCATGATACCCGCATTGCCAGGGCCCGTGCTTTGAGAGAAGTCTGTGTCTATGTCCTCATCACTCTCGTCACCACGCTGAGGTCGCCTACTCGCCCAGTTTCGCTTTGCGAGGTTCTGGTGCTGCATATACTGCTGGATAATGCGTGTGGTGTTTAATGTGCTCCTAATTGCCAAAATGATCTGAGCGGGCTCCATGCTTGCCGTGGTCTGGCGTCTGCACAGAAAAAAGGCGCTGAACGATTGCCTGCCATTGCTCTGACGGAGGGAGGGGCGACTGACGACATGGCTAACAGGGTTGGCTTACAGGGAATTAAAATCTACAAAGGGGGTGGCTTTACATCAAGGACAAACAAAAACAACTGTCACACAAAATGGCCCCCTCAAGGGCTGAACTCAAAACCCTGGGTTTAGCAGGCCAGTGCTCAACCCACTAAGCTATCCCTCCCTCTGGTATTTCAGGCAGGACTGAATCTCCATTAAAGTTTTCAAGGTGCCCCGACAGACCTCACCAAAACGATTGTCGGGAACGTTGATTTCACGGGAGGTAGGGGGGAGCAAATGAATACAAAACAAACCTGGTTTGTTTCTTGTTTTGATCCACTCCATCTATCTTCTACATCTTTGGCTGGCAGCAGACGGTGCAATAGGACTGCTAGCCATCCTCATCTCCTGCCCGCCCAGCAGAAGATGATGCAATAGGACTGCCTGCACAACTGAAGAGAATGACCTGGTCGAGTCACTCCAGATTTAGTCCCTGCACCCATATCTGCCCAGGTGCTCCTGACCGACCTTACCGAGGCGGCCAGGAGCACCTCGGACACGATGACGATGGTTTTCAGGCCTATTGCACCATCTGCCGCCACAAGGCAATGGGTTGCTGCTGCTGTGTAGCAATGCAGTACCGCGTCTGCCAGCACCCAGGAGACATATGGGGACAGTGAGCCGAGCGGGCTCCATGCTTGCCATGATATGGCGTCTGCACAGGTAACTCAGGAAAAAAGGCACGAAACGATTGCCTGCCTTTGCTTTCACAGAAGGAGGGTGGGAGGGCCTGATGACATGTACCCAGAACCACCTGCGACAATGTTTTTTGCCCCATCAGGCATTGGGATCTCAACCCAGAATTCCAATGGGCAGCGGAGACTGTGGGAACCGTGGGATAACTACCCACAATGCAACAGTCCAGAAGTCGACGCTAGCCTCGGTACTGTGGAAGCACTCCGCCGAGTTAATGCACTTAGAGCATTTTGTGTGGAGACACAATCGACTATATAAAAACCATTTATAAAAAACCAACTTCTATAAATTCGACCTAATTTTGCAGTGTAGACATATCCTGAGGAACATTGGGGGGGGCGGGGGGGGGGAGGAGAGGAGGGAGATAAACATGGGGAAATAGTTTTATTTTGTGTAATGACCCATCCACTCCCAGTCTCTATTCAAGCCTAAATTAATTGTATCCAGTTTGCAAATTAATTCCAATTCAGCAGTCTCTTGTTGGAGTCTGTTTTTGAAGTTTTTTTGTTGAAGAATTGCCACTTTTAGGTCTGTAATCGAGTGACCAAAGAGACTGAAATGTTCTCCGACTGGTTTCTGAATGTTATAATTCTTGACCTCTGATTTGTGTCCATTTATTCTTTTATGTAGAGACTGTCCAGTTTGATCAAGGTTCCTGGGTTAGTGGTTCTGTTGGGTGGTATGTGGTTGCTGGTGAATATTTGCTTCAGGTTGGGGGGGCTGTCTGTAAGCAAGGACTGGCCTGTCTCCCAAGATCTGTGAGAGTGATGCGTCATCCTTCAGGATAGGCTGTAGATCCTTGATGATGCGTTGGAGAGGTTTTAGTTGGGGGCTGAAGGTGACGGCTAGTGGCGTTCTGTTATTTTCTTTGTTGGGCCTGTCCTGTAGTAGGTGACTTCTGGGTACTCTTCTGGCTCTGTCAATCTGTTTCTTCACTTCAGCAGGTGGGTACTGTAGTTGTACGAATGCTTGATAGGGATCTTGTAGGTGTTTGTCTCTGTCTGAGGGGTTGGAGCAAATGCGGTTGTATCGTAGAGCTTGGCTGTAGACGATGGATCGTGTGGTGTGGTCTGGATGAAAGCTGGAGGCATGTAGGTAGGCATAGCGGTCAGTAGGTTTCCGGTATAGGGTGGTGTTTATGTGACCATCGCTTATTAGCACCGTAGTGTCCAGGAAGTGGATCTCTTTTAGATTGGTCCAGGCTGAGGTTGATGGTGGGATGGAAATTCTTGAAATCATGGTGTAATTCCTCGAGGGCTTCTTTTCCATGGGTCCAGATGATGAAAATGTCATCAATGTAGCGCAAGTAGAGTAGGGGCGTTAGGGGACAAGAGCTGAGGAAGCGTGGTTCTTAGTCAGCCGTAAAAAAGTTGGCATACTGTGGCGCCATGCGGGTACCCATTGCAGTGCCGCTGATTTGAAGGTATACATTGTCCCCAAATGTGAAATAGTTATGGGTGAGAACAAAGTCACAAAGTTCAGCCACCAGGTTTGCCGTGACATTATCGGGGATACTGTTCCTGACGGCTTGTAGTCCATCTTCGTATGGAATGTTGGTGTAGAGGGCTTCTACATCCATAGTGGCTAGGATGGGGTTTTCAGTCATTTATGATTTCGTTTAACAGACTACTGTGTATATATGCAATGTATATATGCAATAACTTGCATTTTAAAAGTAAGAAACTTATGGCATAGGTGCATTTTCTAAGCTACCAACAGATTCTAATCTGAACAAAAGGATATTCAGTGCTTGGTTACTTAAAATAACCAGTTAACTTTAGACGTGAGCAAAATTATTACAGTAAGGAAGCAAAACTTACTCACAGTTCAAAACACAGCAGAAGGAACTTTTGTGTTTAGTTTTCGGAGAGAATTCCCTCTGCTGTTAAGACCTTTACATCGTAACTTTTAGCAGGCAGAAAAAAATCTGCTCTTAAATCACCCCAAAACAAGCTGCAAAGAAACAATGCTGACAGAAGAACCTTGACCAATTTTTGCCTGATATATATTAGTGTAAAGGGCCATCTTTGGCCACATGCTCCCGTAGAGCCACTTCTCATTTCCCAACAGCTACACTGAAACCGGCATTAAGGAACATCCCCCAAAGGCAGCAAGCTATCTGAAGTGACAACTTCAAGAGGTCCCCAAGGTTTTTAGTCAAATTTTGTTCGCACTATAAATTGTTTAGACAACCATTTAGAAACAGGACCAGACCTTTAAAGACCCTAATAATGTAATCAATTTTGATAGTTCTTTTGGTAGCTGCTTTGGAGTTTCACTGTTTATTCTCCCAGCACCTTAGAATGATCAGATACTTATTATACAGTAGAACTGCACAATTTCTCATACAAGTATACACCTTACTCCAAGAGGTCACTTGCAGACAGGGGAAGAGTTTTAATACATGACTTATTTTAAGCACAGTTAACACTCACCTCCTGCTCCTGTTGAAAGATGACAACTCTACCTCCTTTGTCTCCTGTTGCTAGTAATTCTCCAGAATGGTTAAATTCTACCGTAGAAATTATATCCGCTGCATAACCAAGAACAAAAAAAACGTGAGTCAGCATTTCTTCTAAACATCTACTCAAAAAGTCAAGAAAATTATAAATGGTTAAGGAGTACAAACAGAAAATCTTTCCTGACAGCTTGACAAAGGCTCATTTCAGTCTACATCGGTCTTATTCTCTGAATAAAATGCTCATAACAGGGAAAATGTCCAAAATGGTTTGTTCATCCAGAAAAAGGCCGGTAATAGTGGGGTTTTGTTTTTGTTTTGTTTATATATATTTCTGCTTATTTCACCTAGACCTCTGCCATTCATTTTTAACAGTAGAACTGGACATGTGCCCATTACCCATACTGATCTCAAAGCTTGTCTCTTCAGGACTGTATGTACAGATCTGAAAGCTTTAGGCAGAATTGTTTTATTCGGGTGGACATGCTCAAACATCAGCATCTGAGGAATGCAAGGAAACAGAACCACAACAACTACACTCAAGTTAAGATCTCAAGTTCAAATGACTGTCTTTTTTTAAAAAAAAAAAAAAAAAAAAAAAAAGGTAGAGGAATTCCTGTTCTCAGACTACTTCCTCATCAGATTTAGACTGGGTTTTTACCTGCTAAAACTATTTACTAAGGATTTTTTTTCCCTTTCAGAGTGCTATATAAATTGGACAAGTTTTGTAATTCTGTATACGGAGTACTCATCTTTGCCAATCATCCCTTTAAGAATGGAATTTAGCCTACAGTATGTACATAACTGGTCTTGCAAGAGAGGCAATGTCAAATGTCAAACGTAGGATGAAAATTAAGCCCATACCCACCAATGTATAATAATTCCTAGCACACATACAAATACACACGTTTGTTTTCATCTGAGTTATATCTTTCCTCTGCAGAAATTAAAACTCAGCATAAATTATTTTGAATGTTGTGCGTGGATTCCTTTAGACTTCCTGAATCCTACATGACATGCTACTAAATTAATTTTTAATTTAAAACATTCAGAATTTAAAATGTTTCAAGTTTAACCTTTAAACTTGCCACCCCTGATCCAACTCAACCAATCGTCAAAGCATTTTCATTCTAGTTGCTTTTTAATACACAATACGCTATAGATAGTGTCAGCAAAGACACAGAGGGGAAAAAAGTAAATGTCCAGCAAAAGTATGTATTTTTCCTGGAGAGGAACAAACCCAGACTATTTTCTTCAAAAGCAAAAGAGTAAGTACATGAGGGAATCAAAACTTGCACTTCAGTGTAGAAATAGATATGTTTACCAGATTATAAACACTTCCTTCCATGAAACCACAGTATTTATATTCTCCATTAACTAAAAGAGATATTTCAGATTATTCTGGGAATAATATCTTCAATACCTAATATTTAATTTGCAGACACTTTCCACTTCACCATGGAGCAACAAATATAAGACTTTCTGGCAGAAAAAAAGTACATAAGTTATTTTCCAGGCAGAAAATATCTTTTCTTCTTTATTCTTGTGTAATGGAGATGAACAATGCACTGCACAACTTTTGTTATGCTTGTCGTTGCCTGATCTTTTCCGCTTTCTTGTTTTACATTTTGGAGCTCTGAGGAGCTACTTTG
The DNA here is from genome assembly GCF_015237465.2 of Chelonia mydas. NCBI lineage: Eukaryota > Metazoa > Chordata > Testudines > Cheloniidae > Chelonia > Chelonia mydas. The sequence continues at coordinate 7,753,394 of NC_057859.1, read as the reverse complement.
CATACTGAATGCTACTGAGCAAAACATTCCATATTTATCTTAACGTTCACAGATTTCTGCAGAGAGGCAGGTCAGGCAGGTCCATGTTATGAGAACAGAAAGCAGACACCAAAAGTACCAGGCCTCTCTCATTTAAAGGAAGACAGGAAATTTCATGTCCTTTCACCATGATTTTGAAGGGAGACATTTTTCAAATGGCTAAGGTGGATCTTATGCAGAAATCATTCTGATGTTATTCCAAAAAGATGGGTGGTGCCCTTTGCGGTCATTACCAAAATATCCTGTTTTCTATTTACTGCAATATACAGCAATTATAAGTGTAGACTACTGTCTCAAAATTGTGCAGTCCCAAGACAGCTTAAACATGCAGGCCAAACTGAGCTGCAAAATCCCCAAATATCAAGGAAAAAGATGCAAAGTCAGACTTCTGGCATGTATGGGAGGATGTTCAACACACAGCTCAGTTCTGCTCTCCGATATGCAGTGTTCATTGCCGCATATTAGAGAACTGAAAATAGAGATGATGCAATTTCTCACTAACATGATCCTAAAGTTAAATATGTAGATATGAAGTAAGCTTCTTTCTAAATACACCAACAACAAAATATAAGTTTATCCTTCATAAATTGATTTCTTCCCCCCCAACCTTTTGAAAAGTAACAATATCCATTCATTCCTACTCACTGCTGGCTAAACTGATTTTTGCCTCTCACGAATGCTGATGTTTGAGACTACTTTTTTAAAAAGATTTCAGAATATTTATGTAAATAAACAGTAGTATGGGTGTTCAATGTACACCCTTCACAAGTTAGACTGTAAGGGGCAGAGACAGTCTTTTTATTTTGTGTTTGTACAGCACCTAGCATTCTGATACATGACTAGGACTCCAAGGCACCACGGTAATACAAATAAATAATAACGAGGATGATGAGTAGAAGTAGAAGCCAGGAATTCCCAAGTTCAAATCCTGACTCCTTCTGTTATCTTGGGTGAGTAAATTTAAAAACCTCTATTTCCACATCTGTAAAACAGGGACAAACTACTTATTGCATAGGATTGTTTTGAGGGTTAGTTAATGTAAAGCACTTGCAAGTCTGAGAAAGCTATATGATTCAATAAGCAATATTAAAGGAAAATATTTATCAGATAAAAGCCTTGGCACCTCATTCCAAGTCAAAATGGATATTGTGTGGGTTCAAAAAACATGGAATACTAACAAATGTACAGGATGACATATACTTTAAAAAGCATTCCGGAAATGAGCTGTCAGCATTTGCATTGACAACTGAGCTAACCACGGTGAGGAGGAGACAATTTTGCTAATAAACTGGAATAGCACCTGCAAGTTTGAAAGGTAAAAATTGGCTTTAGAACCTGACTGCAGAGGACATGGGTAAAGCTATCACCATACTTATTTGGCCAGGAAAAAGCATGCTTTGAAAACATTACATATTCACACCAAAATACATATTTTTGCAAGCCTAAATAGGAATGTTTATAGGAATGACCGGAACAGCAAGTCAAGTCAATGAATGCACATTTGATGCATTTCATGACAAGTTATTTTGCAGAACTGCCATTCAAAAATGGAAAAGGATAAAGACCCGACATTTAAAGCCTTACAATCGTGATATACAGCATCAAAAGTCAGGACATTCTAGGTTAGGAGACTGTAATTGAATTTCCTGAGATTTGTTGGTCCAACTATTTTCCTTGAACATACTTTGTCTGAAATATATTCAGAGAAGCTTCTTATGGTCCTTGCTCATGAAGGTAAACCAATTAGCTGTTTTTCACCACAGTTTTACGTTCTGTCCATATATTTATAATTTTAAGCCCAGAAATCACCTCCTAAATGCATCCAGTAGCCTGTAGGAGGTCTCCCAGTCTAAATATTATCTCTCACCTTGCTTTCTGTTCCTAGTACCTTACGGGTTTGTGTGTATGTTTGAGTGTCTGATTAGCGGCCAGCAGGCTGACACAGCTCCTGTTTTGTTTACAGAATCAGCTGCATGAACCTCCATCAGTGAAAGAAGTTTCAGTGCTACCATCCCCACGCCCTCCAAGAAAAGACAGCATGCTCTTCTGAAGGTGACATGACATTCAAACTCTGAATGCTGCATCTACTTGTGTTTTATTTTTCTAGTATCCAGAAAACGGATATTTTAAACAGCTTGGATCAATTTAGTTTTAAATTAAAAAAAAAGTTCTTTATTTGCAATTACAACAGAAAATTAGCAACTCCTTTAAGTCCGTAAAACTCACATTTTAAAAAAAAAAAAAAAAAGTAAAAATGAATCTAAGGAACCTGTCTCTTACAAGGCAAGCTTGAGCTATTCATTCTCAAAGGTCAAAACACAAGTAATCAAAAAAAGGCTTTCCTATTAGCCTGAAAATAGTGCTGAGCCTGCACATTTATATAAAGTAAGTACTGAAAGCAAAGCAACTATCAAGCATTTTAAATCAAGTAACTCACCGTTAAGAATACTGTATTCCCATACCTTGGTCAAAGAAAGAGGCAGACATCAAAGCACTGGTGTTAGTCTGGGCGGATTTAATAGTGTTTGAGAATTGACAGGGGAAGCATTTCATCTTCCGCAGTGCACTAATTCGCTTGTGTATTTTCATCTGCGTTAACACCCTTGTTCCCAAATAAAATGAATGCTAGTCTTTTCTTTCAAATGGTAACTAAAATCCCAGTGACAATTGCAAGGCAGGATTATTTTAGTCCTTCAGTGCAGCAATGGGAAACAGAGCATCTACAGAACGTGCTGCTTTCTCTTGCCTCCTCCCTTTTGTGTATGCTATTTTCGCTACAGTCTCTAGGTGGAGGTCTTGGAAACTCTCAGGGCTGCTTTCACCGCTGCCCAGGAGCTTCCAAATGATAGGCCAACAGTACAGAGGAGGAAAATCTATGAGGGGGAAGCAGCAAACCTACTGATGCTCTAGTAAGTCTGCATCACAATAGACGTTCAGAAATATACTGCATTCTCTATTTTACTGCAGAATGCTCCCCTTCACCCTGAAGCACCAGCGCCAAAAAAGATACAATGAAAAACAGCCACCTAAAACTGCACATATTTGATACACCTTAGCAAACAGAGTTAACTCAAGAAGAAAAGGAGGACTTGTGGCACCTTAGAGACTAAGAAATTTATTTGAGTATAAGCTTTCGTGAGCTACAGCTCACTTCATCGGATGCAAGAGTTAACTCAGTCAATCTCCTGACAGACCTGCAGAAAGTTACAGAATCAATGTGCAATGCACCTCTCTTAGGAGACCACTTATTCTCTGTATTTTTATTTATTTACTTATTAAACTCTAAGTGATTTGAGATTTCCTTGACACTAAAGCCTTGTCTACACTACCAGGGTAAGTCGACCTAAGTTAGGTTACTCCAGCTACATTAATCGATGTAGCTTAGGTCAACTTACTGCAGTACCTACACCAGGCTGTGTCGATGGGAGACACTCCTGTCAACTTGCCTTACTCCTCTTGTTTTGGTGGAGTACCGGAGTCGACCGGAGAGCACTCTGATCCCCAGTAAGTGTAGACATGGCCTAAGAAGCAGTATTCTGACATTTCAAGGGACCAAGAATTTAATTACAGTGGTGCAGTATCACGAGCAGGCAAGAGGAAGACACAATTCTGATAAAGGCAAAACAGGAGAGATATTACCTTGGTTCTTACATGGCCCTCATTGCTATGGTAGCTGTGCACTTGCATTAATGAATTTATTCTCACCCCACCCCACTAAGGTAAGAAAGGACAATCACTTTTTTATAGACAGGAAAAATGAAGCACAGAAAAATGAAGTGACTTTGCCCAAGGTCCCACAGGAACTGAAGCCAATTCTCCTGAATCCCAGTCCAGTGTGTTAACCGCAAGGCTACTTACTCATCCTTAGATATGGGAAATCATCAAACTTCAAATCAGCAGAGCTGAGAAAAAAAGTTCTTTTCCTAAAAAGCCTGCCCCATCCCAACTCTTTTAAATCTACCTTGATCTGTTTCAGTAGTTTTACTCCCCAACAGACACCCCCACCCCCAATCACATTATAATTATAAAGTGAATTTTAAATTTAAAAACTTCATAGTGATAACCTTATTCATGTCTACTGAATTAGGATATTAAGTTAATACACTAAAACAACAAACAGGATTATTAGGGGCCCTTATCAAAGATCGTTATGCTAAGCTACAACTCTTGTACTGTCATGATGTTTAGAAAAAAATTGCTTATTCGCTAAATTATATTCAGTTGCTTACCTGAAATGTAATCTAGGAAGAATAACCTAATTCTACTACGAATATGCTTACTGCTTTGTAAATATGACTACAAAATAACGGATACAGTCAATTTAGGTACATAGTTAGGAATGTAATATATTTAGAGTTGGTTTTCAGAGTTCTGTTCAAATAAAGCTGGGCAGCCAATTGCAATGCATATATCTGAATAAATAAACCAATTAATCTAGTACAGGCAACTCCTAAGCTACCACAGCACTAGACTCCTTGCAGGTATATTTTTAGAAACTAGAATTGTCTGCCTAATCCTGGATCAGAAGTGAAAAGCAGGTTTGATAGATTCCTAAGTGATCAAGGTCTTTCAGCAAAGGACAGTCAAACGTACATCACCAGGTTGGTCCCCTGCAGCGGTTGTCATGGAGAGGATAAATGGAGGACTCTTCCAGGGCACCTACACTTCCTGCTCATTCGTCCCACCATAGTTTAAGTGGAGTTCTCCCAAATCTAAAAAGGAAACAAAAGTGACCTGATCTATCTTGCTTATTAATGTGGCATGGGATTGTCAGTTACTTTTATTGTTGGTTTTTTAAAATCAGGCAGGAAGTATCTATTTAATTTCTACACTAGATATATAAAAGCCATTATATCTGAAAAGACGCAGATCTAGAGAGCAGGCAAGAAAAATCCTCTACATCCAACTTTGAACCTTTTTTATTTACTGAAGAAGGGACTCCCCATCTTTTCCTTCTTTCTTCCCCATACTCCATGTTCTACCCATTTTTCCTCCTTCCAAAAGGGATAAAAAAAAATTACTATTGGGGCCAGAACTTTCTATAGCCAGGTCCATGATACTGACAACAAAGCTGACTAAACAGAATAATCAAGTAACAGCTTGAAGGTCTGTTATTTGTAGACACAGAGAAACTGTCACAATGAATCAGAACAGGATGAAATACTGTAAGTATTCAAGTCAATAGCAAAACTCCCATCATCTTCTCTAGAGCTAGGATTTCACCTCAAAGGTCCATCCACAATACACTGTTTTATAGTGGCAGTACCAGATGCGACAGAGGAAGAGGCCAAAATATCTGTAGTGCACAGACATGAAATAACTTTCCCGTAGAGAAGTTTTTCCTCTAACCATCATCAGACAGGCTTATTCCAAAGTGGGAGAGTTTATACACTTATCAAATTTTTGTCATTACCCATACAAATACCTATTTCTTTTATTAATTTTACTACACCTCAAGTTATATCTTGAGACAGTGAACTCCAGAGGTTATGTAGTATTTAAAATTGCATTTCCTTTCAATTTATATTTGTCACCTTTCAGTTTAACTGAAGGTAGCCTTATTCTTGTTATAAGGGAAAACACCCACACCCCAAATCTGTATACTACCATCATAGTTCCTCTCGTTTGTGTCTTCTCAACACTAACTGGGGTCAGTCTGTCTCGTCTCATATCTTCTCATGTGTATAATCAATTTCACTGCCCGTTTCTGCTATATCCTTTCTGAGATGGGGTGACCAGAACTGAACACAATATTCCAGGGAAAGGCATACCATTGAATTATATCATAGCATTATAATATTTGCAGTATTGGTTTCTTCATACAGCCTAACGTTTTGCTTATTTATTTTTTTTGAAACCCACTCCAGAAATTTACATTGAATTGCCTGGCCCTCTCTACCCCCTGCCCTTACCCCGAGTGGTTAGTTAATATCAGAATCCAGTAACAAATGCATCACCTCACAAATTTCAACACAAAATTTCATCAGTCACTGTGGTACCCCTCTGAAACTCCCCACAGTCTTCTTTAGTCATAGCTAACCTAGACTATTTTCAGAGTAGCAGCCGTGTTAGTCTGTATTTGCAAAAAGAATAGGAGTACTTGTGGCACCTTAGAGACTAACAAATTTATTTGAGCATAAGCTTTCCTGAGCTACAGCTTACAGAAAAATCCAAAAAAACCCCAACAACAACCATCATAAAAAATATTTCAAAAAACCTGCAAAAACCCTAACACCTTTGTCTCCAGGCAAATAGGCAGAAAACCCCTCTAGTTACTCTGAGGTTAAAAAAAAAACAAAAAAACAAAAAACCACCACGCTTCAGGTCTGTGAAGACTTGTGAATTTCCCTGCAGGAGGTTAACCACTCTGCCTTTAGGTAGAGGAAACTGCAGCTCACAAAAGACCATTCCCTTTTGTCTCTGCTCTGGCCCCCTAACCTTTGTCATATCACTGTTCACCTTTTTCCAGTTCACCTGAGCTATTTAACGTTGACCGTAGGACTACTGGCATTAGATATACATGTTGTATACCACTTTAAAGATGGAAAACCCAAATTTTCTGTGCAGTGCTCTTCACGAGCCCCAGCTGGGTGCGATATATTAGACCTTAAAATCTCATCACTCTGATTATAGTCTTGATTTTCAGAGGCTGGATGCTCAGCACTTTTTGAAAAATTAGGCACCTTAAAAGCATCACAATTTGGATACGCAAAAATAGAAGCACCGAAAATACGAGTCCCTTTTGAAAACACTGGCCCTCCATTTTTTTTTCTTAGCATTATTATATGGCTGGTATCTCAAGAACAGCTGAAAACAAACCAGCACTTTATGCCAACCCGTCTTGGAATCACATCTTTTGAATGGTATAAAATGCTCATCTTCACCTTCAGTGGTTCATAAGATTTTGAGGACTAAAACTAGGTGGGAATCATAGTGGAAGAATTAAAACAAGATGGTTATCAGGATGCTATATTAAGGTCCAATATCATGCAACTTGCCAGGACTACTCGTACCTTTGTTGGCTCAGTACAAACCTTTGAATGACTTCTAAACATGACCAAACCCTGGTCCTGAACCAGTGAATCGAAAGCAAAAAATTCAATTCCTACTACCAGATGAAAGACCAGCTTTTTTTTTTTTTTTTTTTTTTGGTGCACTCCAGGGACAACTGGAGAGGGACAGCCCATGTTATTGCTTAACCAATCAGCAGTATCACTAGGAGAATGCCACCCTGTGTGCCAACCTAAATGAAAGGCTGTGAATCAACCCAGATACATTGCACAGTAGCATGAAGTGTCACTGAAGAAATAAACCACGCCAATGATCTTAAACAAGTATCTTAAAATGCCCTACAGAATTGCGGCTCGAGTTTCCTGGTAACTGACCCTAAAGCATTGCCATATCCTAACAGAATGCAGTCTGCTCTGTGTCAGGAGTCCTATAAGCCTTCCAATAGCTATCCCAGCTAAAGTAGATGCAAGCTATAACTTTTTATAAGCGTGAGAGTGGGAATATATATATGATCTTCATTCTGAAAAGCTGCAGTTAGCTCACTACGCCTCCCATCACAGACAAATCTTCTCCACTTTACTTTTAGACTTCTAACAAAAATCAAACACTATCTTGGGGTCAAGAAGAAAACTAATCTTCACTATGAGGATCAATTCTACTGTAGTTCCAAGGTTTTCTAGGTAAACATAAAGATAGAGACAATGACCTGCAGGTCTCCCTGCTAAAACCGGAGCAATCCAACAAGGCTCCTTTCCTTTTACATCAAGGAAAAAAATGGTATGTATGAAAAGATGTTTTGATGATTGATGCAATATGTTTAGGCTCCACAGTGGGAAGATAGGACATACCGGAAGCTTTAAAAAAATAAAACATCTTATTGCTAACAGATAAACCACCCCCAACAGCAAGGTGGTGCAATGAAAAAATAGTCATTCAGTATTTGCAGAAAAGCATGTCTCTTTATTGTGTCTCAAGTTGGGCTCCCAAAAATAATTAGTCACTTTCAGAAGTCTTGATCACTGTATATGTTTACTGTACTGATTTTATACTACTCTGAGAAATCCACTTCCAAACAGAATAGTGATGAGAGGCTTAGTGTTCTACAACACAGAAATATTATTAATAAAAAGGAACCGTGTCAAATTAACCACAATCGGATTTCCCAGTAGTCTCAAACTTCCACAGGTTGGTGTGTGTGGGCGGTGGGCAGGGCATATCACATTCAGAACTATCAGTATTTAAAACAAATCTGAATGGAACCAACTCACCTTGAGTTTCTTCCTGGCTCCTCAATTACATTGAAAGGATAGGCACTGAATTTGGGACGTTAGAAGGAATGGCTGGAACATGGGTGGGAAGAAAACCTACAGATCTGTATGGTAGCATGAGTACCTTTCTGTCAAAGGACAACTCAAGACTGCCCCAATATCAGACTGGTAATGTCTACTCATGAAGTTACCTGAAACATTTTCAATGAAGGGACCATTATCAGCATTAACGTGACTTATGGAGAAAAGATTTCAACCACTGGTGACTCTATTTGTCTCCCTCTTCAACTGTTCATGGAATATGCATACAGTCTGCAATGAACCCTTCCAAAGTAAAGAACATCCAGAAGTTTAGGCAAGAATCTATTCCATGGGGGAAGCATAAAGAAAGCTCTCATTTCCTTTTTTTTTAGTAACAATGAAATTACACCAGACTTTGGCATATGGTGCTTGTATTAAGGGCAGGACAGCTAAAGCAGAAACATCAGGTTTAGAACCGTCCTTTGAAGCAAGAAGCCAAGCAAACAAGTTAGTCCTCAAAAGAAGTCGGTGTATACCTTTCAGAGCATCTTGCCCTCGTCTGTAAATTTCACCCTCGATTCTCTTACTGGGAAACTGCATGAATACTTGCTTGTTGACAAGCAGGATGTGCTTAGGTCCATTATATTCTTTAACTAGAGTGCAAGGTCCACTGTAGAAAGGCAGCCATGTCAGGGTTCAGGCGAAGCTGAGAAATGAGCCCGGGCCAGAAGAATTAACGACGGGCAAGTCAAACAGAAAGAGAAATGTCTAGTAAGCAAACCAGCTAAGATCACGCTAAGGGATGGCTGAATAAACATATCCCTGAGACCTTAGAGTTTTGCTCTGAAGGAGCAACGGGTTTGAAGTAGGAATCTCACTGCTGGTGACTGGTTAAGGGATCTTCCACACTTCTTGACACCGGCCTGAAAACCGAACAGTAGATAATTTGGCCCACGAGACAATGCAAGCAAGTCAGAGTGTCTAAAAGAGATTTTAGTAAGCAACAGCTCAGAACGGGTTAAAATACTGAAAACTTCATTAGTTCAGATTAGTCTGATGAGCTGACTCTACTTTCATGCACTGATTTAATTCCACAAACTGAACCTGTGTGACTCTAACAAGATATCCTGCACTGAATCTGTAGTTCTAGTTTACAGCTGTAATAGAACATTTATTTTTATCGTCAGAGGTTATATATTTTAACGTACTATGAACTTCAGACAAGCTTCGCTTATAAAAACATGCTTGGCAGGCAGAACGTGTTACCTAGTCTACAGCAGTAAGGCAGTCAGGGCAGCTAACTGAATGCCTTTATTTCACCAGTCCAAAAGTTTCTGCACAAGATTTTGGAACCACTTTGGTCTCGCCAAGTGTGTATACACTCAGCAAGCAAATCAGTCAGTTTACACAAGTGGAGCAATCTGCTCATGTTTCTAACGATTCTGAACAAAGAAATGCAGTATTCCAACATATTTTTGGAGCTCTTTGTTGTTTATGCACCTTCTCAGGGACCTTAAATACCAATTCTGGAATTTCTAGGTTTTATGGACTACTGACAATTGTCTTCCAAAAGAGAATAAGGAAGTGTTATTCACCTCTTCACATAACACAAAAAACAGGGGTCACCCAATGAAATTAATAGGTAGCAGGTTTAAACAAACAAAAGGAAGTACTTCTTCACACAATGCAGAGTCAACCTTAGGAACTCATTAGTAGGGGATGTTGTGAAGGCTAAAACTATAAACTGGGTTCAAAGGGGAATCATAAGTTAATGGAGAAAAAGTCTATCCTCCTCAATGGCTATTAGCCAAGATGTTCAGGGATGCAACCCCATGCTCTGGAAATCCCGAAGCCTTTGACTGCCAGATGCCGGGACAGGACTACAGGAGAGGGATCACTTGATAATTGCCCTATTTTGTTTATTCTCTTTGAAGCATCTGGCACTGGCCACTGTCAGAAGACAGGATACTGGGCTAGACGGACCATTGATCTGACCCAATATGTCTTCTCTTATGTTCTTATAAAATGGAAACAGAAAATTGAAAGGGCTGATGAGGACACCATCTCTGAGGTTTGTTAGCGGCCTGTGTCCTGTCTATAATTAACTATTATTATGAACAAATGAAGAATAATTCTCAATCACATTCCTTCACAGTAACTCAGCAAACCATCTGGATTGAGAGATGTCCAAGAAACCCATTACTCTTTTGATCATATTCCTGTGCCAGCCACAACAGCGGGAGTACCAAAGCATTTGTCAGATCACTGATATGCAGGAGCGCTATAGAAAAGGCAGTCTGCAAACACCTGCCTTGCAGGCCCTGTATTATAAGATACATAAATAATAAACAGCCAAATGCAAGTATGCAGAGAAGTACAGACGGGTAGCCTGTAAAACTCCTATGGAGAAGCTGTCTGGCCACAAGGTTGACACTCTCCTGGCAAAGTGGACTTTGAAGGATGTGGAAAAATTGAAAAGAGTCCAGCGGAGAGCAACAAAAATGATTAGGGGGCTGGAGCACATGACTTATGAGGAGAGGCTGAGGGAACTGGGGTTATTTAGTCTGCAGAAGAGAAGAGTGAGGGGGGGATCTGACAGCAGCCTTCAACTACCCAAAGGGGGTTCCAAAGAAGATGGATCTAGACTGTTCTCAATGGTGCCAGATGACAGAACAAGGAGTAACGGTCTCAAGTTGCAGAGGGGGAGGTTTAGATTGGATATCAGGAGGGTGGTAAAGCACTGGAATGGGTTACCTAGGGAGGTGGTGCAGTCTCCTTCCTTAGAGGTTTTTAAGGTCAGGCTTGACAAAGTCCTGGCTGGGATGATTTAGTTGGGGATTGGTCCTGCTTTGAGCAGGGGGTTGGACTCGATGACCTCCTGAGGTCCCTTCCAACCCTGATATTCTATGATTCCAGGAAAAGTCCTCCTACTGTTTGAGGCTACAAAACAGATGCAACTTCCTGTGAGACCCCTTGCAATCGTAGCTGACGACAGAAAATTGTGTATAGGCACTGAGTGGCATTCTTAGCTGGATTTTCTCTTCTTTCCAATAAGGATTTTCTATTGCGATGATGTGTCTCCTTATCATGGAAAAGATCTTACAAAACACAGAGGAATCAGAAGTGGGAAAATGTAGTTAGACTTTCACTGAAGTTGGAAGTAATTTACAAAAAAATTCAAATATGGTTATGAAATTTCACTGTATACCTGCAAGTTTGAGCCATCCCACTGGTACTTCATTGCTTATGTGCATGTATTTTGCATTTATACAGAGTCCTTAATACACTAAGTATTTAATACAAATATCATAAAATGGATTACAGAGCACTAATCCTAAAAGCCAACAGAAAAGTTTTAGGAAGAGTGCATAACTGTGATGGGAGGAACAGAGTTCCCAACACATGGGACAACACGACATGACACCCAAAACACAGACAGTCAGTGGGGATAAAGAGACCAGGATTGGAAGAAAGTGTGCATGGGACAGGCAAGAAGTATAAACAAACTCAGAGAGGTATGACGACAAATTTTTCATCTCTGGAAGGGAATTATAATTTAGATTAAGAAACTGCTAGGTAACAATTAACAGCCTTTGTTCACTGGTGGTGGGTAAGAGAAAGGGTATAAAAATCCCTCCCTTTCTCATCTTCATCCCTGATTTCCCCCTCCCCCCACCCCCGCCCCTTTTAAGTACAGTGATTTTGTAACTGAGGGATACAACTAACGGTCTTATTACTGAAAACACTTCTCTCCTCCCCTCCACCTTCTTAGGTTTCATGCATGATTTTCTCTGGGTTCTACACTCAGCAGCTTAAACAAACCAACCCAGCACCTGTGGCAGCAACACCGTCTAGAACCAGGCAATCCTACTTTCAGTTTACACTATGGGAGTCTTTCCGGAACCATCTTTCAAACGGAGGTCCGTCCTGTCTGCGATGAGAGGGCATTAAAGATCACCTAGCTCTTTTCTTGGTAAGAGAAGGAGAATTGTGTCTCAGTATTCCCAGGCCAAGATTTCCACGCTTCCCACCGCTGAACATGTGAGAACCAGCTGGCTGCAGCCCACCCGTAGAAGCCTATCTTGCAATAGTGCTGTACACACACATATATGTGAAACACTCTGGAATGAAAATTAGAATTTATACAAATTATACTGTTTAGTTTTATATTGCTGACCCTGCTAGCGTAGCCAGGCTATTAGGCAAAGCCAGATAAGTGATCCAGGCGAAAGAGGCTTATGTTGGTTTCTCTGGCTTTGAATGAATCTGGAAGTATGTACACATGGGGAGAAATATTCCAGAAGAACTTCCACGACCCCCACAGAATTCAAAATCTTTCGTCCCAGGAAGTTCAGAGTAAAGGTTTGTGAAGACTAGTAAGAATTTTTCTCTTTTCCTATTGATTCTGAAAGCATGCCAGTCCTGTTTGGAGCAGCAGTACTTTTACAATAGTGTCAGTGTTTTTCTGTTCTGTTGAAAGACCCCGTTATGAGGTGCCAGTGTCCCAAAATAGCCTCTTTGCTAGATTCTTGAAGAGCAGTGTTACACATCTGAATTGAACTGCACCATCATTCTGCTGAGATACACTCATTTTTCCTATTGAGCTTGTTACTCAAGAGTGAAGAGAACCAATCTCTTGATGTTGTGGAATGTAGTTTTTAAACAAACCCCTGCAATCTCTGTAACAAGCAAGGCCTTAATCCCCAAAAGTAATATGCGGGTCACCACTCCCCCAAATAGAACTAAGGGAGGTGTGTCAGGGAAACAAGTACAAGTGAACTACTCGTAGGCTTTGACTACACACAAGTGTCACCAGCGTAACTATCTCAGTATAGGTAAAGGAGTAAAATCCCCTAGTGAGGAAGCAGTTACACGAATAGGAAAGGGCTTCTACTGGTATAGTCTATTCCCATGCAGAAAGGGAAATAAACTATGCCAGTGTAAAACACCTTTTTATTGATATAACCGCAACCACAACAGGAGTTGTATCAGCGTAACTATTTCAGTTTAAAAAAGAAAGCCACACCCCTAACTGAAATAATCGTATCAGTTTGAAAACTGTCACACAGGCCTATATGCTACGTGCATTTTATTTTTCCTTATTTCCTTCTCTCACTCATTCTCTTCCCATTTCCCCCTCCTGTTTCTTCTCTTTCCTCTTGCTTTTGTTTGTTCTTTCGATGGGAAATGATTTCTCCCACATCAGAACAGAGGCATCCCTACCTCCTGTATGGGGATGCCTTGTCTCATCCACCCTTTCTCCTTCAGTCTGCAGAGACCACAAGTCCTTAGACAGCTTCACTCTGTTGGCCAAGAGACAGGTAGAACACAAAGGAACTGAGGCAAACGCTTTGGGAGAGCTACCAAAGACATCCTGGTAAGCAGCACTTATGGCAATCAGTACTCATTGAGCTAATGAACCCTCCTGAATTGAGCACTGATGCAATGTGCTCAGTGAAATACAACAAACAAATGCAAAGACAGCACCACATCTGCAGAGTACACAGGCTAGAAGACAGATAATGGGAGACCCCAAATATGACGACAAATGGAAATAAAACAACTTTCAGAGGGTGTTAATTAGCACATCACAGGATTCTGGACCGCAAAGAATGGCTCTTCAGGAGGAATATGAATGGGGAAGGTGAGCATGACACACTGGGATTGGGAGACATTTGCATTCAGAGGGCAATGTAGAACACTTAAGGTGGCCATGGACATGGGTGAGAGAGAAAGGGGAACGGAGGCTGGTACCCTTGGCAGATTGGAAAAAAGGCATTTTAGAAAGACAACTGTCCTGCTTAAAAAAAAAAAAAATCACTTGCCTGATCCAATGGGGAAATAATGGACCCTGTTTTATACAAGCCGATTTAGTAGTCTGACATCTGTTTTAAAAAAATTTTGGTGCATCAACTTCTGAGAGCTTGGGTCGTTTACCTGCCATGGATGTTATTATAGCTCTCATTTCAGCGTTCTACTTTTATTTATTTGTTTCAGGAAAATGGAGTTGTGCACTTCCATTTCAGCCTTTCTTCCGACTTCCTAAATGGACTTCGGCCGGTAAAAGCCCTCAGTACGGAGCTGTGATCCACCTTGCACAGGGTGCCGGAAGGAAGGCATCTACTTTCCCAGCTGAAGTAGCATAAAGAGCTATCTACAAAAGGGCGCAGAAGGCCTAAGAATATGATGAAGAGCACAAGCTAGGGTTGACAGTAATACCATTGCTGAAACTATCCGCAGCCCTTTTAGAAGCAAAAATAGGAACAATAAAAGCTCAAAGCAGAGAGCTTAACAATGACTAGTACCGTAAAGGAAAGTACATATCAGGATAGCTTTGAATTACAGATAAACTTATGACCTATTATTCCTGGGTAGTTCAGAGACAACATAAGTCGGAGAATTAAACTCAAAACATTATTACTCAGTGGTTTCATAACCTCATGAAAACAGCTATTCCTGTCAAGCCTCAGGACTGCAGAGGAAAAATTAATAACTACAGCGCAGCAAACCCCCATCCCCTCCCATCGAAGTGACATGACAATGCCACTCCTAGCCATCTAGATTTTGGCTGTGTGCAGAGCTGTTTGTTCCTTCAAGCAGCTTCACTAGGCTTGTAGCCCGTCAAGAGGCACAAACTCTGCCAGGGAACAGAGGCCACCCAGGTCCGCAAAGGAATGCTCAAAAGGGGACAAATAATTATCTATATTGATGTAGATGTAAAAGTTAATAGTAAACTAGCTCTTCTGTAGCGCTCTCCAGGAGTACACCTAAAAGTACTTTACAAAAGAAAGTCAGTGTCATTATTATCCCCATTTTACATATGGGGAACTGAAGCATGGAAAGGTTAAGCGATGTGCTCAAGGTTAACCAGCAGGCTCATGGCAGAGCTGCGAACAGAACCCAGGCCTCCTAAATCCCAGTATGGTGTTCTATTCACTAGACAACACTCTCTTTCCCAGCAGAGTAATTCCCTGAACAACTACAAATATTGAACTGGCCCATGTTTAACGGCAAAGCGAGAGTCACAAGTTCAATATTACAAACCTTTAAGCAGCAGGCAGAGTGAAGTGCTTGGAGGACAGCCAGTTGGCTATAGAACAGCGGTTCTCAAACTGTGGGTCGGGACCCCGTTTTAATGGGGTCACCAGGACTGGCGTTAGATTTGCTAGGGCCCGGGCCCGAAGCCCAAGCCCCACCGGCCGGGGCCAAAGCCCAAGATCTTCAGTCCCGGGTGGCTGGGTTCAAGTTACAGGCCCCCCCCCCCGCCCAGGACTGAAGCCCTTGGGCTTTGGCCAGCTTGCCCACCTGGGGCGGTGAGCTCGGGCTTTGGCCCCCCTGCTTGGGTGGACTCAGGCTTCTGAACCCCCTCCTGGGGTCGTGTGGTAATTTTTGTGGTCAGACAGGGGTCGCAGTGCAACCAAGTTTGAGAACCGCTGCAAAAGAGCATTTTGCTTCCTGTGGTGCCAGTTCAAATCCAGTTTCGCACATAATCACTGAACATCAGCATGTGATAGCTGCTTGGTGTTCTACATGAATTAAGTTTTGTGATCTCAGCCCAGTAGCCAAGTGTTCATCAACAAACCAAAACAAAAATCTACCACCAATTTCCTCCTACTGTTAGCAATCAGGCAAGAAGCAAAGGATTGAACTGGCCATGGAGACAATCACCCCCTTAGCAGAAGAGGTAGCGTCCCTAGTGTTGAGACCCAGTGATGCTGAGCAGTGTGGTGGAAGTTTGCCACTGCTTTCGCCCCTCGTCTGTGGGCAAAGAGCAGACTTCTGTCACCCACACAGGCAAAAATGTGTTTATGAAAACCCTTCTCATGTCATGGAAGACTCTGAGAAGCCTAATGCAAAATTGTAATTTCTTGTTTCATAATTATATGCCAAGCCTTTATATAAGACTTAATTTGAGACTACTAAGCACAGAAGTTATCAAATTAGACATTTTTTCAATGAGAATATTAAAAACAGACTTCACACTAGTGTTTTTATTACCTAAGTCAAAGCTGGTGAATAGTTTAATATTGTTTGGTTTGTTTTTTCTCCTGGTCAAGCAAATAGAGTGGATTTAAAATGTCTAAACATGCCATCTCTGCAAATTTATACAGATCCTTAGTTATACAGGATATTTACTAACAACTGTCAATAATTAGATGTATTATTTCACCAAATATTTGCTCAAACTTGTTTTCTTTACATTAGAAACAACCATTTCAAGTTGTAAATGTTTAATTTTCTGTAGAGGACAGGAAAGATTGGTCTAATGCAAACAAGAGGACTCAATCAACTTATCTACCTTGAGCAAAGGGAGTTTTAAGCAGACGAGCAATGAAAGTTCAGCCCCCTAATCTCTTACATACACCTCAGACTTTTCCTCTAGCCCAGTGGTTCTCAAACTTTTGTATTGGTGACCCCTTTCACACAGCAAGTCTCTGAGTGCAACCCCCCAGCCTCCGCTTGTAAATTAAAAACACCTTTTAAATATTTAACACTATTATAAATGCTGGAGGCAAAGTGGGGTTTGGGGTGGAGGCTGACAGCTCACAACCCTCCCGCGTAATAACGGGGCAACCCTCTGAGGGGTCACGATGCCCAGTTTGAGAACCATGGCTCTAGCCTGTGTTTGCAGCCTTATTATCAAGCAAGCAAACCACTAGTCAAGAGTAGATACACTCGACCATCTCCCTCATGATTATGGCCCGTAGACAGAGAGGACAGGGAGAAACGGATTCTATGAGATGAGAGTACTTGGCAAGTCTTGGTGGGGTGGGGGTGGAGACAAGAAACACTAATACCATGCCACTAAAGTCCCATCTCCACCTGCTTCCAAAAAAAATTGGAAACACAAGGTCTCCTCTATGCAGAACTTCTAAACACTTACGGTATTGCCATCATTTTGCTATGTATCAAACATCGCCAGAGATGCAGGTCTGATTATTTTCAAGGAGATGGGATTTATATCCATTTAAACTGAACATTCAATGTTTCCTATCATTTAATACAGAATTAAATGTCTTTAAAGTTTTAATTTTGGGAAGTTAACTCATTGATTTAAATTAAAAACTACTACGTGGTCAGGGAAAGTTTCCAAACCTTTAATTGCTTTAAATGGTGAAACGCTATGGAAATAATCCACATGTGTAAATGTAATAATGAAGCTCCAGCAGCATTCCATTTACTATGACGACCATCCTCTGTGTCTGTCTGGACGGTACCTGTCCATAGTGTTAGTATTATAGCTTTACACCGCTCACCGAGATAGGGGTTCTGTTCTTTGTTTCAACTTTCACACAATCTACTCATTATCAAAATGTTCCGTAAACCTACCACACTACAAATCTAAGGCTATGTCTACACTGCGAACCTTACAACGGCACGGCTCTGCTCTTCTAAGGTGCGCTGCGTGGCTGCTCTTTTTCGCCGGGACAAAATAAAACCACCTCCAACAAGCAGCAGCCGCTTCGTCGCCGGAAGCACGGCTCCCACCAACAAAGCGGTTGTCCACACTGGCACTTTTTGTCATTAAAACTTTTGTCGATCAGGGGGCTGTTTTTTCACACCCGAGTGATAAAACTTTCAGTGACGCAAGTGCCAGCATAGACAAAGCCTAACCGTCTGGAAATGGGCAAACTAAAGGGTTGGGGCTTGTTGGTTGAAAAAAGCCTCTACACAAGCGTTTTGGAAGACATTTCAACTGTTCAAAAAATTAGGAGTTTGCGTTTATTTTTAAAGCCAAAACTGATTGGTTTGTGTGTGTGTGATTTTATATCAAGTACTAAAATCTCTCTTCCTAAATAAAAAACAAACCATAGTTATAGTAGATGTATACAAGGTTATTCTCTCTATAGCCAGATGCAAAGCTGTTTGGTCTCTGGACAGAAACCATTAACCCTCCTCACCCTGATTAATTACCTTCCGTTTTTAAACCTTGAGAAAGGACATTACTGCAATTCCTCTCAGAACAAATGCATAGGAAACCAATAAGCAATGGTTCCCTTTCCCCAACTCAGTGAAATATAGACCCCAGCAGTATTTTAATAGCCTACCAAAAGCTGCAAACTACTGTACCTTTCAAACAATACCCCTATTCTAGCCATTACTCAGTTGGATGAGCAATGCATGGAGAAGTAAAACTACACTACGAGCAATAGGGCTGATTACATGTCCAGAAGGAGAAAATGAAATTCATTTATGATCGATCCAAGTCCAATGAAGTACAGCCAAGACCACCAGAAAAGGCAAGGTTACTTGGAAACTGCTGTTTGACCTAGTCCGTCACCTCTATGTTAGGGTATATCTTCACTACAAAGTTAACTCAGGTTAGCCTAGCCTGGGCATGAGTAGCCACAATGCAACACCATATCCAAGTCTGTGTGTCCTCACTGATGCTTACTGTGTGTTGCTCGGACTTGTGGGGGCATATCCCATGGTTCTTTTTGCTGCTCTAAGCTCAGCTAGTCTATGATTCTTTCTCAGCAAATTATGGGAGAACTTGTACGTCCATCTGGCACACGGGCAGGCTAGGGATAACACACAAATAAGAATCTAAGTTAACCCTGCAGTGAAGACATACCTTTAGAACCAGGACGCTCGGGGATATCAAAGCAACTAGGACGCTCGGGGATATCAAAGCAACTAGGACGCTCGGGGATATCAAAGCAATGCCCCAACAATTAGAACCAGTTCTCAAACGTGACAAGTGTTCCTTTATCTCAGTCTCTACCAAAGAAACATTTACTCAATGATATCTTCTACCTTGAAATGGCAGCTAACCTCAGCCTATTCAAGACTGGAAGACTGACAATTTCTCCCACTTCAGGGACTGCACTGGTGACAGCCTGCTAGAATACTACATATTGCAAGTTTCTGGTATTTCCATCTGCATGAACTGCAACTTCCAAGAATGTTAGGTCTTTTAAATGGAGACGATCTCATAGAGGAGGAAGGCTGACTCCATTCTGGATTTTTACACCAGAGAAGTTTCATCAGCTGTGAGTGGAGGGTGTGAAAAGGTGGTGTGAAGCTCTAGCTGTAACCCTTGCTTTTAGCTCGGATACTTCCAATCCTTGCCAGGTCCTCTTAACTAGTTCTTAACTCGGGGATCCAGTCGAGTTCCTAAAACAAGTCTCCCTATAGTTTATTGTCCTCAGGTAACTGGGTTTGCAGATTAGCCACATAGAAGGTTAGCAAAATTCTAATAATCTACTTCAACAAATGGATTTTCCCCAATTTCACTGCCTTATAAAGCACTGTAATATGCAGGCATTTTTAGGGAAATTAAAGAAAAGTTATTTTAGACTTGCAAAGCTGGGAACATAAGTGAAGGTCAACTGCAAAAAAAAAAAAAAAAAAAAAAAAAATCTCATCTATAAAGCCTATACATATAATAAGCAACCTTCTGGTACAGTTGTTCAAGTTTACTTAATATACATGCTCCACTCAAGACATCCCCGAAATATGACAGGAAATGCCTGTTTGCCTTTCCTATTCACAGTAATTCAGTTCTATTGTTGGTCGAAACAAAGGTCTTTCTACCCACATCACCTGTTCCCAGGACATTTGACACCAGTTTATTAATATCACACCACATAAGAGACATAAATGGCAACAATCCAGACCTGCCCCTGTACCAGTCTTAAATAACCTTGGAAAGGCAAGTGACCACCACCACCACAAGTTATGAAACCACAATACTTATCCCCAATTAGGACTACGCAATTACACGTCACAGCTTTTCTGTGAGCCCTTCATTTGCAGGAGCTATATTAAATATGTTGTCACAAAATAAAATGAAGTTATGCCATAGCATTTTAAATAGCTTTCTCCAGAACCCCGGATGGGTGGCAAGGAGCGGACGGACACCTTTCCTCTAACGAACAGCAATCAGAGACAAATCTGACACACTGATATTTGTAATGCCATCTAGCTGATAAATGCTAGTGCCAGAAGTGTGATTCAGTTTTCCAGCCACCGCACACCTCCGTTGTTGCAGTCTGTAAACCCAAGCAGCCTAAATTCCATATTCAGAAGAAAAAAAAAATTGTTTCCTTCCAGACAACTGTTTAACACCATCTCGGATCTTAGTTTTGCACCTCCTTCCTTTCCATTGCATGGGAACTTCTCCCACTACTTAATGCTCCATGTCGTAATATCAGCAAGATCATGCAGAGCATTTCTGGTTTTTCTGGTAGCACTACACATTCAGAGGTTAGGTGCTCCTCAACTAATTTGTTCCTGAATACCAGATTTTAAAGCATATTTACAATTAGAAACATCATGGTGGAAACCCAACATGGAAAAAGTAACCCATGCTATATTTAAAACATTAAAACAGACTATCTTTCACAAGAAATAACTTGGTGCTCCAGTACATTTTTCAATCAAAATGTCTTAAGGATTTCTAGCACGTGGAGTGAACGCATACAGTAGATCCTCAGGGTTACAAACACCTTGGGAATGGAGGTTGTTCGTAACTCTGAACAAAACCGTATGGTTGTTCTTTCAGAAGTTTACAACTGAAGTGAGTGAGTGAGTGAGTGAGTGGCCTGATTCTGTACTTCCAGTTCCAAATGACGTGTGGGGTCATAACTCTGGTGCTCATAACTCTGAGGTTTTACTGTATGTGCTAACAACGTGTGCAATGGAATAAATGACAGCATGCAAAATTTATACTTCTATTGGGAGAAAATTCAAGAGTCACTCTTCAGATTGGATCAGACAAAAAAGCAGAGTCTGGACTTCACAGGCAGCAGAATTCCAGAGACCATAAAACTTATTCTAGTACCCATCACTGCAGGTTTGTCTACATGGAGCAGCAAGGCACTTTACAGGGGTGTGATTTCTAAAGCCTCCTACCACACTGCGCATTTATTGGTCTGTGTAGACTCTGCTGGTGCAAACTAAAAGTTCTCTAGTGAGCTTTAACACAGTGCTGTATGTTAGATCACATTAGGGAACTTTTAGTTTACACCCACAGGGTCTACATGGACCAATCAATGCACAACAAGTTAGCGAGCTGTAGAAATCACAACCCTGTAGCGCACCTTGCTGCTCCACGTAGACCAGTCGTACAGCATCTGCATGTGTCACATAAAAAAGTTTATAACCGCCCACAATGGGCAACAATACTAACCCTTGCTCAATCCGTTGTTCTCTCTCTCTCTCTCTCACACACACACGGCTCAGAATAGCAAGAAAAGTGAAATTCTGGTAACACTGAGTACCTTAGTGATGGAAGCCATAAGAACCTAGACGGAACTGCACAATTATTCTTTAAAACCCATAAGTAAAGTCCTGGCCAAAAAGATGGGGACTGTGCCAGGCTCTGATAGAGACCAAACTTGTGACCTAATTGGGGGTGAGATCTACAGTTGAAGGAACTTCCACAAACTTCCCTCGAGAGCACAAAATGTTCCCGCTAATGAAATCAGGAGCGTATTCTGTACATGTTTTCTATACCTGGCCTGGAGAGTGAGTCTATTGTGATTAAAAATGTTATTAGCACGGATCGTACAATACACTGTTTCGTACAATTACTTTAATAATGCAAAGGAAGGATGTATATATGTTGCAAGCAGGCACAAAATTCTACATATAATTTGATTTCGAACAACATTTCAGAGAAATTGTCTTCAAGGGTTACTAAATTGCTTACAATTCAAATACATTTTGGGTAAATCACTGGTCATTTTTGTGCCCTCTACAATCACATAGGGACCATATCTAACTGCAGGGGAACAAAATGACCTTGAACAGTAGCTTAATTAGTGACATATGAACTCCTTTAAGGCCTGAATATTTTGCTACCATATGCAAAACATACCAGTTATGCAGCTATCTGGAGTTAATACGGCTTTTTCTGAGCAATAGGAGATGAATTAACCCTAACAGGTTTATAAGGACATTATCTTATTTTTACCACTTGTCTAGTGCTAATACTCCAGTACATTAATTATAAGGTAAAACTCTGTGGGCAGAAAATAAAGCTATTTGTTTCCAACTCTGTCACCAAAGATTTAGTCTTTCCAGACTAAACTTCGTGCTAGGCTAGCATACACTGTTTGGAAGAGCCTCTAACTAGATGAGCAAAAAGAAAAGGAGTACTTACAGCCACATTCCTGTTCCTGCTTAAAATGTTCCTGCTAACATACTGGACCAAAGACATTAGTTATAGCAAAGAACTGGAAAGCAGGAGACCAGAGTCCCATTTCAGCTCTGCTACTGATTCACTGTTTCACCTTGGACAGTAACAGTTCTATCTATAAAACAGGGATAAAAGTTATTATACTCACAGGTGTCTTGCTAGGTTTTTTCATTAGTATTTGTAAAAGTGCTCTGAGATTCTCAGATGAAAGATACTAAAGAAACGCAAGTTATTATGTACCGTCTCTGGATCCCACTAATCACCCTGGGAAGTTAGATGAAACTTTACGTGGGCTCCTACTTCATCCTTCCGAGATGATGGAAGATTAGAATTTTGGCAAAGCGTTTATCAATTTTCCCAGAACGGGTTAGTGGATTTATCTTGCTGTATTGCTAAGGTTAAGAAATGTACGTTTTGCCAGCTGTCTGATCTATACCTTTGTTTCCTTAAGAGAAATTTGCTCAATGTGCAATTTGCTTGGGAAGAACCAAAAGGATTGTTCCTGCAAAACCTCAGCAATACCATCAGTGGTTCAAAAGTCACTATGGTTAGTTGTGAGGCTACCCCTCCCTCCTCCTCAGCCACAAAACCTTTCACTGCCATTTACGCTAAGGAGCTATGTCTGGCCCCAATTGATGTCCATGTAAACTTCCACTCCCACCTGATGTCTGGTGGTCAGGAAGCGCTTTCAAAGAGCTCTCGCACCAACAGTTGGAGTTGTAAACATTTAAGGACAGACTGAAAATCTGTGAGCTTTGATTTCAAGTTACGCTCTCTTGGTTTGATACAGGGTTTAATCCGTGAAAAACTAAGCGCTCATGCAAGACTAATAAAAACCAAAGCCCTCGCCCATTCCATTGTTGTATGCAGTGTTGTCGTCGTCAGCGTGACTGCTGGCGTACCACTCATTGATAAGCAGGTACAGAAGACTGCGCCTGAGTATCTGCCACTGAAAGCGTGGCTTTCACAAATGCTCAAATTGTTTCCATGCCTTCTGATATCTTCATTAAGACTGCATCCACTTTGTCAAGGTGTGCCTAGAAACTACACAGCTATTTTGGGCAGGAGCCCCACACTAGGAGACACTTAAGTATTTTCTCTGTTGCCTCTTGTGCCATACGTTGGAAGTTATAAGCTCCTCTTCAAGAAAAAAAGAAAAGGAGTACTTGTGGCACTTTAGAGACTAACGAATTTATCTAAGCATAAGCTTTCGTGAGCTGCAGCTCACTTCATCGGATTTTTCCACTGAACGCATCCAATGAAGTGAGCTGTAGCTCACGAAAGCTTATGCTCAAATAAATTGGTTAGTCTCTAAGGTGCCACAAGTCCTCCTTTTCTTTTTGCGGATACAGACTAACACGGCTGCTATTCTGAAACTCTTCAAGAAAACTGTCCATATTTTAATTAAGTTTTTCTAGATCAGGAACTGTTTTTTCTTCTTGTTAAGAGTTTCTGCTGACTTTCCCAAAGATCAAGTCTCACTATTTTAATATGTATTTTATGCAAAACTTGGCCATGGAATCACTCATATTCAAGAATGAAGACGCAATACAATCCTAATGCCTTATCCCTAGGAAGGATAACTGAAATATTCACTATAAAATAAATAATGCACTAATTCACAGAACATCAGATCTATAAAACTTTGGCAGGGATCCTTTTCATGGATGGGCAACCTTCCAGATTAAAGCAACAGACCATGTATATTAAATACGAATATTAACTTAAAATGTGATGACGTTAAAATGAACTCAATATTTGTTTAGGAAATATACCTGCAGCTGTTCATTGATAAGTTTCATATTTTTATTTTATTGGTTAGCCTTTCCTCTAAGTTCCCTTCAGGTCACTGATCAATCCGTATCTTTACCTTGAAAGTAGAAGTATTTATTGTTCAATTCCTTCCTATTCCCCACCTGCCCACTCTGTGTCAAATAGAGCAAAACAGATCTACATACAATCAAGTACTACTGTACATACCATGAACCTAGACTGAGGAATAGTCCTTGGAAGGCCATACTTCAGTTCTTTTCAGGAGGCCTGCTAGTGTTCCAAAGTAGTACAGAGCTATTTATGGAAAAATCTCTGCTGAAACCACAGCCAGAATTTCAATAGGCCGCACAGCACAGAAGAGCCAGTGGTTAGGTTTGTGCTTGCAAATGCCAATATATTTGGAAATAATGTACAAAATTATTGTTTTGCATGTAAATATCGGAAGCCTTTAGGCAATGACTTCCTTGATTTGTCATTGAAAACATTACATATTGTGCAGTAAAAGCCTGGATTATCTGGATTTTTTTCTTTTTCTTCTTTTTTTTTTTTTAAGCTGAATCCACTCAGACATGCAATACAAATTTAAAACAAATATTTAATATGTAAGAAAAGTATTACTTTCAAAAGCATAAGTAGAGACTGGCAATGCATTTCATAATCAGCCACTATAGTTCTCTAACCCAGGGTCATTTTCCTGCTGTGGATTTTAAAACCATTATTTTAATTGAAGAGACCCGATTCCTTCAAGCCTCCTCACAATTTCTTTGAGCAATGCTTTAATGCCAGATACTAAGGCTAAGTCCAGAAGTTTGTAAGGCCCTTAATCCTCAAGTGTCAAGCTCTAGACCACAAAGGAGCATGTCTCCTAGGGCCTGGGGAAGGTGCTTTCCTTGAAGGAATCAAACGAAAGCAAAATTATTCTTACCTGCCATAATGAGAGTGAGGGGCAGAGAGAGAGACTCATGCTAGACGGAGTTTCAGACAGCGTGCTGGTAAGCTCAGCACTTGTGAAGGTCACAAGTACAACTTACATTTGCAACAAGGATGAATACACAGATCTATCTATCAAACAATCACAGAATAAAAGCTTCTGATTACTTCACTCATGGAAGGACACAACTACTTTAATAGTGTATTCCTTTTTAAAATTCGTTTAATCTATTGTTTGTGGTGCCACTTGGAGGCTGGTAAATAGTTTTCCCTTTACCAATTTTTTTTTTTTCCTATTTAGCAAATATTTTCCTGTGTTTCTATTTTGGCACAAACAAAAATGGCTCAGTTTGTTTTCATTTTTTTAAAAAACTTCCTTGTTAACATGGGTCTAACGCCATGGGATGGATTTTCAGAGACAGGAAACACCCACGACTCCGAATTACGTGAATGGAAGCTGCAGATTCTTGACACCTCTGAAAAATCAAGCCCTGTACTTAGACATTATATAGCACCTTGCAGAGAGGCAGCATAATCGAGCACAGTGGTTCTTAGGGGTACACAGAGGTCTTTCGGGAAGCACATCAACTCATCTGGATCAGTGTTTCTCAACTTGGGGGGGAGGGGGGAAAGGAGTGACCCAAGATGGGTTTAGAGGGGTCACAAGAGCAGGGCTGGTGGTAGGAGGTGAAAACAGGACTATTGCCTGGGGCCCCAGCAAAACTAAGTTACACGCTTCAGCCACAGGTTGTGGAGCTCAGGCTTGAGCCCTGGGTGGCAGAGCTCGGGTTCCAGACTCTTGAAAGGGGTACAGTAGTCAGGAAAGGTTGAGAAGCACTAGCAAGCTGAGCAAGACAGCTGCTTTGATAATGGCTCACTCTATGGCCTTGGGTAAGTCATTTAACTTCTCTGCCTTACTCTCATCTGTAAAATGTGGAAGTAAAAATTCTCCCTAGGTGCTATCAGGTTATTTAACAATTGTAAAGCAAGATATAAAGCATTAAGCGGTCATATTAAATTTAATCCAAGGATCTCAAAGCACAATACCATTATTTAAGCTTCTCAACATTACCCCTGAGACAGGCAGGCACACTGGCTTTACAGATCAATGAAACCAAGGCAGAGAGACCCCCCCCAACTTCATACAGCAAATCAGTGTTGATTCAGGTTACCACCTCACTCCCATTTTCTCTGTATTCACAGTCAGCGTCACAGCATTTGGAGATATCAATCTGACAAAACATTTCATTCTTTACGAAAAACTCAAACCAATGTAATAGCCTAACTCAGGCTGCAGCAGTTACCGAGAACACGCATTTGATGGTGCCAGCCAACTCCACTTCAGGTACGAGGGAAAAGATGCAACTCTTAGAATGGGAATTTATTTTACTACTGCTGCATAAACAGATTTATACAGCAAAAGAGTGTCCTGTGCATGATCTTTTGCTGGGTTTTGCAGGGGGTGTTTTTTGTTCGGGTTTTTGTTGTTTTGTCTTGAGACGATGGTAGGCTAGAAGGGGAGAAGATAACCTGATTTGGGGCAACACTGGTGTTATTTTCCCTATAGTCCATCAGGAGCATTGTATTGGGATCCCATCACTTTCAAAGCTACCGTTACCCCCTACCTACCATGGCTAGGCTAAGTACTGTTGGGAGCAGCACCTTGGGAAGATGGGTGAGAGACAGACGCAAGAGTTGGCCTGGCAGCACAGTAACAGAGCACAATTCAGGATCAGGCCTCACTGGGTCCCAGAAGCAGAAAGAGGATGGAAATGCCACGGAGGCAGTACATTCAGCCCTGAATGGAAGCATGTGCCTTGCTTGGTTCAGTAACAGCCACCTCCGACCACATGAAGGACCAGCATCTACAGTCTCAAAAGGGAACCAGCACTGTAAGAGTTAATGAACACCCTTTTGGAAAGACAAGATGGGTGAGGTAGTATCTTTTACTGGACCAGCTTCCATACTGGAATTTAGTCCAATTAAAGATGTTACCCCACCCACCTTGTCCCTCTAATATCCTGGGACCAACACGGCTACACCACCACCATCGCATACCGTTGTGGAAGGCATCAAAACACCTCATCCTTCAGTTTTTAAGCCACTCTCTCTTTGGGGTTAGCATAAGACCTTCAAGGGGGCAGATTACACCGCATCTGCTTAGCGTGGGATTTTTACACCTTCCTCTGAGGCATATGGCACTAGATACTGTCAGACAGGATGGACTACGTCTGTCAAGTCCTACATTAACTGCTCTCAGTCAGAGGGAGGAGTCATCACCTTCTAAGGGAATCATAGTTTAAAAAAAAAAAAAAGGATCCTGAGATACCCCTAAAAAGGAGAAGGAAAGTAAAAAAAAGAACAAGGCAGATGACAGACGAAAGAGGGCAGGATAGGAAACAAAGCATAAAGTCGAAGAAAGACATGTGAGAGGGAGAAGAGCAACAAGCTTTGCATGGAAAACACTATAGAACTCTTCATCTACCAACCAGATTCTGGATGGACCTACATCTCCCTTCACCCTCACATGCTTGTCCAGCATTGGCCTCCTCTGGCCTCTTCACACAATCTTCTCACTGACGCTACGAGAGCCTTCTCCTTTGCAGCTCCTACCATCTGGAGCAGCCTTCCTACATCTCTCCTCAACTCTCCATCTCAAGTCTCAGATGGAAACATCTCTTTTCTCCCTTGCCTTTAACGCTTAAAATTTTAAGGAAAAAAAAAAAAGTAGAAGACAAGTTACATTTGTAGTTACATTGGTTGTTCAAGTGTTTTGATGGTAGCATGAGAGAGGCTGTAACAAAATTAAGTTTAGTGCTATTCACTGCATTGGTAAACGTTTACAAAAAATATCTCCTTCCACATCCATTATCATGTCAGTCCTCTTCCCAGCCCCAATTCGTAATATGGGAGAAGATTCCCCAATAGGGCTACAAATTGTATTCCTCTATTTTGCCATTATTTTGTGTAGGGGGAACGACATTTTAAAAAAATTCAGATGCCGTATCTTCTTCCAATTGTATAAATTATACCAGTTACTGTATTGGCAATTGATCGGTGGGTGCTTCTGCTCAGTCCTGAGTACTAGGAAGTTTGCCTGGGCACTTCTGAAAGTCCCAAACATTTGTGCTCAGCCAAACATCAGCTTTGAACCCCACCCTATCATCTCCAAGTGCCCAACCCCCACTTGATCGCCCAGATGGAAGTGCATACCGTTATTTGCCCTTACCCAAGGTTCTGAAAAGGCTGCCCCTGGTGTGGAAACTGCCCTCTATCTGCTTCACATTCATTCAACTTTGTTGCTTTAAAATCACTTCTACAAACCAATGATCAATCCTCCATTGATCAACCCCCTCCTCCATTTGAGGCTTTTCTATTATTTCAGCGTCGTTGAAGGAGCTTTACAGGCCACAGGTGCCTCACGCTAGAATTGCAAAGTTGTCCTGAGTGACCTTGGACTTAGGTCTGGAAGAACGAGTGACGTTTAGCTCAGGCAAAAGAGCTGAGCTTGGAGAGCATAGCATAATAGGGCAATAAGTAGGGTCCAACCAAATTCATAGTCCATTTCGATCAATTTCTTGGTCATAGGATTTTAAAAATCGTAAATTTCATTATTCCAGCAATTTAAATCTGAAATTTCACAGTGGTGCAACTGTAGGAGTCCTGACCCAAAAAGGAGTTGTGGGGGGATCGCAAGGTTACTGGCGGGGGGGCTGGGGTACTGCTATCCGTACTTCTGCACTGCTGCTGCTGACGACGGTGCTGCCTTCAGAGCTGGGCAGCCCGAGAGCCACGACTGCTGGCCGGGATCCAGGCTCTGAAGGCACAGCCGCCGCCAGCAGCAGCGCAGAAGTAAGGATGGCCTGGCATGGTATTGCAACCCTTACTTCTGCGCTGCTGCCTGCAGAGCTGGGCCCTCAGTCAGCAGCCGCCACTCTCCGGCCACCCAGCTCTCAAGGCAGCAGTGCAGAAGTAACGGTGGCATGGTACGGGATTGCCACCCTTACTTCTGCGCTGCTGTTGGTGGGGCGCTGCCTTCAGAGCCGGGTGCCTGGTGAACAGCTGCCACTCTCCAGCTGCCTAGCGCAGAAGTAGGGGTGGCGATACTACGATCCCCCTAAAATAACCTTGCAACCGACCCCCCTGCAGCTCCCTTTTGGGTCCGGACCCCCAATTTGAGAAACACTGGTCTCCCCCATTAAATCAGTATAGTATAGGGTAAAAGCACACAAGACCAAAATTTCATGGGGGCAAACCAGATTTCACAGTCCGTGACATGTTTTTCATGGCCACTAATTTGGGAGGGCACTAGCAATAAGATTTGAAAATCCAGAAGCCAGGCACCCAGCTGCGTTTAAACTTTCTGACAGCTCAGGCCCCTGATGCCATCAGCAGATATTTAAAAGCCAAACAAAAAAACGAACAAAAACACCAAGCACAACTCATGCTCTGAAACGTCCCCTTCTCTGAACTTGAAAAACTGGGCAATGTAATCCTCTGCAAAGCACTCAAAGGAGGCCCTTTGAAAACTCCTCCCCTGTTAATATATGCGCTTCAGTTTGCCTAATTTAAATTGTGGATGTTAGTTCTTACCTATCACTTCAGGGGTATTGTGAGACTTAATTCACTGGCATGTTGAAAGCAGAGTACTTTGCATGGGAGGTGCTCAAGAAGTAAACAAGTACAACTATTTTACAGATGGGGAAACCAAAGGCAGAGAAGGAAATTGACTTACCAATGCAAATTCCTTACTCCAAATTGTGTGCTTGCACCACACACATCTCTTGAAAACAAGTCATGCAAGACAATTTTCCAACAGCGGTGATCATTGGAATTGAAGAGATTAAAAAAGGCCATTCAACACATCCATAAATACACCCCTGTGAAAAAGCATAAAAGACCTGGGACACATTTAAGATATGTATTTCTATTGGTTATGGTCCTCTGCTGAACAGATGGTCAGGACCTCTTGGAAAAAAAGTTTTCTTTACAAGGACTAAGATCTGTTTTTATAACGGATCAAACGGGAAGCTGATTTCAGTATGACTGTCGCTCAACAGATTTTAATATGTACTATGATAATTTGCTTTAAAAAAGAAAAAGTATTTTGGGAAAACAAGTCCTTTCTATTGAATGCACAAATATCCATACATACGCAGTATGTAGGTCACATATTAAAGTGACTGCTGTTTATGAAATCTTTTTCCATTGCCATGGTGAAAAGCACTGTTGCCATCACTGCTTTGAAGAATCAAAGAATGCTTCCTGGAATACTTTTGACATTTATCAGGGACACACACACACACACACACACACACACACACAAAATCGAGCAGGATTTAACCAACATGTAGGAATTCAATGCAAATTTTAAAAGACAAATATGCAATATGAAGTCTTCATTATCTTAATGATCTTGGAATATATGTAGTTTATGCAGATAATTGAACCCAACTACTCAACATCATTAAGTACAAAAGCAGTATTTTCACAGGGAGTCACTATTTGTTCCCAGAATCAGTAATTCAAAAAGGTCAACTGAAAATGCTAAGAAAAACCATTTTACACAGGATGTGTTTTACATACCTGAAGAACCAACCTTACTTAGAATGCAGCTTTTCCACTCTCTCCCACTGACCCTAAAACTTCTGCCCACAGTTCCCAAATTAGATGCAAGCGCAACTGCCTAGGAGTTTTAACATGCAACCCAAATAGGCTGGTTTATCTTAAAATGTTGCTATCACTTGTGAATCTCTAAATGCAAAGTACATTTTTATGAAGACTGTGTGCCTAAGGTAATTACTTCTCCTTCGGCGATTAACTGAAGAATGGTGAGTTTCAAGAGAAGAGCTTGCAGCAGTTCCTAGCTCTGCAACTGAATTATGATCAATTTCTGAAAACAGTCATGTGAAGTTTCTGTAATATTATTATAATCTTCAGTAGTACCAACATAGTCCAGGGCCCGACAGCCAGTGTTTGCATTAAACCTTGATTTTTAGGGGAGCATAAACTAACTAACTCTTTCCAGGTCAGATTTTGTTTTGTTTTAAACCAACATGACATTTTGTTTCAACAAACAGAATCACATGGCCTTAAATGTGCCCTATGGGGATCTTCTGAAAACACCTAACATATTTCTGGTTGAAAAACAGCCCGAGAATGAAAAACATGGTATTTGCAGTGAAGGATGCTCAGTTACGGAACTCCATACTATACCACGTCAGGATACTTCAGCGTCTCTCCTCTTCCAGAGCACAAGGAATGTTTTTGATTACACTTTTTCTCCTTATAGGCAATATCGCAGAGAGCAAGTTTTCTTCCTCCACTCTCCTCTAGAGACCTATGAAGTACAATCTCACCAAGCCGGGAGCAGGGCAAAATGATTCTAACCAGTATGAAAATCCGATCTGATTACTGTATCCTATGTACTGATACACAATCATTGGCACTATAAAAATATCTGTCAATAAAACGCGTTTGAGCAGCATCATAATGCAGTTGCAACTTCACCTTTTTTGTTGTTTTTAACATTACACGTATAATATCCTGATTTTCAAGACTGAAATCTGCCATATGCCAGTGCAGGCATAATTTTGTTCAAATTTGTTTTAATTCACTCCATCTCTTTTTAAGTTTAAAGAGCTATTGGTGACCACCCTGCTGCCGGCAGCCCTTCACCCTTAGAAGAGACGTTCATGGAGGATAGGCCCATCAATGGCTATTAGCCAAGAGAGTCAGGGATGGAAATAAATATTTTAAAAGTTCTTTACAATCCAATAAGGGATGGCTTCCAGATCTTAAGACTTAAAGTCTAGCTTGGGGCTTTAAGAACAGTAATTCTTTTAAACCAAAAAAAGGAAGGAAACAGAGTTAAAGATCAGCAGCGATTCAGGATGTTTGGCACTCCTTTTAACTGTTCTCTTAGGCCAATGTTTTAGATTCTGGTCCTTCTGGGATGGCTTAACAAAGTTGATATTGGATAATTTGTCGAGAACAAGCCATCTAGTTCTCACTTTCGATGCAACTTCTAAGAATACAGATGTCCATTTAAAACTAGCTATCAACTGAATGCGCTTTGTTCTTTCGGGGCATTCAGTAAATCAAAATATATTCAACTCTTATTTAGATTATGATGGCCAAAATATACAAGGCACTTTCCAAAGAGAGGAAGACACAGCTGTGACGGGTTCCCTCCAGGATGCCACCTGGAACTGCGGTACCACTGAGCCTCCTGACCCACCAGCTGGGGCTCCCTCTCACACTGTACTGCCATGACAAGCTGCAAAGCCCTCCAGCCTGCACTTCCACCAGCATTCATACAGGTAAGGACACACCCAGCTGCAGTTAGATGCAGGCTATCTGACCAGCCCCTGCAATGAACCAACAACAGGAAGACTACAGCTAAGGCAACTCCCAACTTCCCAGGGACGCACCCCCTCGGGAGTATAAACCAGAAATTATACTGTTTTGTGTTGCACAGGGAGCTGTACAGCATAAGCTCATAAAATTAGCTCCTCCCTCAAAGTAGAGAGGAATCTGCAACAGCCTTTGCTCCCGAGTTACGATTCCCACACACTTCACTCCAACTCACTGGTTTAGATAAAGCAAAACTAAGTTTATTAACTACAAAAGACAGATTTTAAGTGGTTATAAGTGATAGCAAACAGATCAAGGCAGACTACCTAGCATATAAACAAAAAATGCAAACTGAGCTTAATATGGCTTAGATATGAATAGCAAATTCTGATCCTAAGAGATGATACAAGTAGACTGCAGATTCTGAAGGGGCAAGCTGCACTTGCTTTATAGCTTGGAATCCCCGGGTGTTTCATTTACAGGCTAGAAATCCCTTTAGCCTGGGTCCAGCACTTCCCCCAGTTCTTTGTTCCTCAGGGTGTTTCCAGGAGTCTTCCTGGGTGGGGAGTGAAGAACCCCAGATGATATCACTCCCTGCCTCGTATAGCTTTTGCATATAGTGGGAACCCTGTGTTCCCAAAGCTTGGTTCCCAGACCAGACTGTGGAAAAACACTGACACTCCAAGATGGAGTCGAGAGACATGTGGTCTTATCAAATGTCCTTGTAGAGTCATAGCAGCCATTACTTGGACGCGGCCGGTAGCATTTTCAGGAAGGCTCCCCAAGTGGGAGATAAGCTTCTCCTAAGGCCTACTGATTTTTGATAATGGCCCATTGCCCTGAATAGGCCCTTCCCCACCCACTATCTAGACAGAAAACATCTTGTCTAGTGGGCGTTACCCAGGTGTAGCTACATTTGAAATACAGATATGTAGTCAATATTCACAACTTCAGATACAAAAATTATACACGCATACAAAGAGGATAACCATATTGAGCAAACCGTAACTTTTCCAGACACCTCACATGACTTATCTTGCATAAATTACATAAATTATGTCACAATCATATCATAATATCACTATGAAGAATAGGGGGTGCAGTGTCACTATAGCCACCATTTTGGAAAGCTTAGAGATGTCTAAAAAGGTGACTCTTGCAAATGGAATGGGCACAATAGGCAAGTATAGCGACCAAGGTGGTGGTAGGAACCCATTTTGTTAGTTAGTTCTATATTTGGTTTAGTTTTTAAATGTCAAACATCCCAGACTACACCTCCAATGACACCATCATTACTCCCTGACCTGGTCCTTCTCCACAAACTGAGGTTCCAAAAAACTATTGAAGTAAGCTGCTTTTTCCTTCAAAAAACAAATCCTAATTAAGCGCTCTCTCTCTCATTCCTTGCTCAGCATCATGATCTCAGCCACTCATTTTGTGCCCCCACTACAACTGCCTGCTGAAAATTTCTCTCTGCTCCTGTGGCACAAGTCCTTAACCTGGACAGAAATAAGAAATTAAAAAATAAATAAATAAATAAATAAATCACTGCTGATATCAGGATGGCAGTTAGTGTAATGACCTTCCTCCCCACTCAACCTGCTTATGCAGCCAGGGCTCAGGCTCTGGGCTCCAGGGAGGAGACTGGAGGGGAGGAGGAGGAGAAGCCAAATACTTCCAGCTGACCCACAGAACAGGATGTGTGACCAATCAGGAGAGAAAATCTATGAAGATATCCTTAGCTGACTCTCCTCCAGCTGGACACAGCAACTCTCATCCACAATCATCAGCAGAGGATGTGATTTCATAGACAGTGTAAAAGCGGCAAACAGTAGGCAGAATGGAGTTGAAATACATACAGAAGATGGTTTCAGAGTAGCAGCCGTGTTAGT
The DNA here is from genome assembly GCF_015237465.2 of Chelonia mydas. Classification (NCBI taxonomy): domain Eukaryota; kingdom Metazoa; phylum Chordata; order Testudines; family Cheloniidae; genus Chelonia; species Chelonia mydas. The sequence continues at coordinate 7,718,958 of NC_057859.1, read as the reverse complement.
CTGCATCCGCAAAAAGAAAAGGAGGACTTGTGGCACCTTAGAGACAACCAATTTATTTGAGCATAAGCTTTCATGAGCTACAGCTCACTTCATCGGATGCATTCAGTGGAAAATACAGTGGGGAAATTTATGTACACAGAGAACATGAAACAAAGGGTGTTACCATACACACTGTAAGGAGAGTGATCAGGTAAGGTGAGCTATTACCAGCAGGAGAGCGGCGGGGACCGGGGGTGGGGGGGGACTTTTGTAGTTCTCTGTGTGTATAAAATCTCCCCACTGTATTTTCCACTGAATGCATCCAATGAAGTGAGTTGTAGCTCACGAAAGCTTATGCTCAAATAAATTGGTTAGTCTCTAAGGTGCCACAAGTCCTCCTGTTCTTTTTATACAGAGGACGATCACCCTGCTTCCAGCAGACCTCCACCCTTAGCTTCAAATTTTCCTTGTTTTTTGTGATTTGAACTCAGAAGCTCATTTCAATTTTTAAGACTTCAAATATTGCTGAACCAACAGCAGGATCCATAGCTGTTCTGCAATCCCCCCGCCTGTCTTAATTTGACACATGGTAGGAATACAAAAAAGACTCCAACTCAAACAACTATAATTTTTTACAGATTTCTGAACAACACTTGAGAGAGTATTTACACAGTCCAGCTTAGTTCTTTTTGCAAAGCAATAATTAAAAATATATGACAATTTCATACCTAGGGAGAGTTATGTCTTGTTTTCTGACATTCTGAGGACTCACATCTCCCACTGACTTCAACTGGAGTTGTAGGTGTTCTGCAATTCTGGGGGACAAAAAATGCCAGGCCAAGGAATGGTTGAAGAGGATTGCAACTTCAAGACTCTTTCCTGCAATCACACTGGGGCAGTTCTTGCAATCCCAAGCAATATTTTTAGGAACGACACTATTACATTTATGTAACACTGTGGGTCAGGGATTGTATCCAACTCCCGGGGGGGGGAGGGAGAAGAGGTTGCAACTCCTCCAAGAACTGGGGGGGAAAAAAAAGGGGGGAGTGGAGGGGGGATGATTAAGGTGAATCACTTAGGTTGTCAACACCTCCAGAGAAATACCACCCCACAGGGTGGCTTGCATACACTGCTTCGAATTGGGTTTTCCAGAGACCAACCGATAAAGAAAAGGATTTAAAAAGGTTGTGTTTAAACTGACTCAGGGCCTTCTTACTGATCTAGCAACCAAACAAGACCTTCTGTCCACAGGGAGCCTCAACCCTTGCTGAAGGGTTGGACAGGCTTTGGTCTACTAAGGTCCCGTAAGACTGACAGGTGACTCCTGATAGGATTTGTGTGTGTGTTTAAATGTGTTTATTGTTGCTGTTATATTTTCTCTGTAATGCTTTTATCTTAAGAATAAATATGCCTGCTTAGAAAGAGTGGTGTAGTAACCTGTAACTACTGGAAATACACTGTTCCTAGCCCGCAGACAAAAAGCAAAGCTGAGGCATCGGCCTTCAAGCAGACAAGTTTGCTGGAGATATCACAGCATAAGGCAAGGGGCAGTGCAGCCTTAAAACCCCTGGTTGGAAGGGAGTGGGACCAGCGTCCCTGCCAAGAGACAGGTGATGGCTGGACACCAAAGACCTGATGGGGCATTCCTGGAGTGCGTGCCATAGTGGGGGAAATACAGGTGCAGTTACCCTGGAACTGAGATACATACCATGCGTAGAATTACTAGTAAATAAAAAGGACACTCATATTAGGTCTACACTAGGGATTTTTAGAAAAATAATTCCTACCAGTGCCGAACCAGGGGTAGCACAAGTAAGAGCAAGGCTCCAGCAGCTCCTGGGTTCTTTTAACACTCATGTTTCAACCTTCTGAGAAGATTTAACTTCAGAAGCCAGTGGCGGAGCCTAGTCTACACCAGTATTCTGATTCAGCTGAACCAGTAAAGCCAATGGGTTCCCCCCACCCCAAACCCACTGTGGACAGGGTCTCAGAGTTGAGGGCAGATCATTCACAGGACTTGGGAACCTACAACGTGAATACAAATGTAAAGGAGAAGGGAAAATCCCATGGCCATGCATGCAAATGGACCAGCAGATTCAAAAAGCAAACTAGTACAATCTAGCAAATTAAGAAACAGACGATGCAATGGAAAGAACTATGACAACATGATTTGTAGCTATAGTAAGTCTACCAATATTGCTATTTTGAGCCAAAGTTTCATTTTATAATGCGTCTGCTGTAATTTACTCTGTAAACTACAATTTGCCAGCATCCAATCAAAGAGCTCTTTTGCACAATTTTAAGGTTTTTTTTTTTTTAAATCTCAACGATCTGATTCTGCATCACTCGTCCACCCAAAATTGCCTAAGTCTGCAGAAATTTTGGATGACAAAAAATAGAGGATCAGGCCCTCAGTATATATTTAAAACAAACAAACAAAAAAAAACCCACACAGGACATTTCAACAAGTTTTTTAAAGAAAATCATATAAGCACATACATAACAGCAGCCATACTGGGTCAGACCAAAGGTCCATCTAGCCCAGTATCCTGTCTTCCGACAGTGGCCAATTCCAGGTGCCCTAAAGGGAATGAGCAGAACAGGTAATTATCGAGTGATCCATCCCGTTGCTCATTCCCAGCTTCTGGCTCTAGATTTTCATGTTCCTTGCAGGACACAGAAATGTTTGCATAGGCATCTAATAAAAAATTATTTTTAGAAATAGAAAACGTCTCTATTTTTCTCCTACATAGTGTGGTTTCTGATGGAATTCACACACTGTGGTAATCGGTTCACTTACAGTGTAAAATTAACATACACACAGCAATCACCACAAGGTTCATACTGTGGCTCAATGCATTACAGAACCCACATTATTGTGGATCATTTTCAAAATGCTCCTTTAAAGCCTCCCTAATTTAAATAACTCCTCACTGAGCCCCTTTAACAGCCCTGGTATCTGGCTGCTCAAAAGCAACAGCCAGTCAATCCACCTCAACGATCCACCCCTGTAGAAACTTCTCCCCCTTAGCTTCACAAATGTTACGCAGAGCAGAGCAGAGCAGGCCTCTATGACCATGGGAACATTTTCGGCATAGAGGTCTAACCTGCCAAAAAGGCAGCACCAGCGATGCTTTAAGCAGCCAAAGGCACATTCAATAGGCATTCTGTACCTGCTGAACTTGTTGAACAGCTCCTTGCTGCAGTCAAGGTTTCCGGTGTAAGGCTTCATGAGCCACAGGAGGAAGGGGTAGGCTGGGTGTCCAAGAATCACTATTAGCATTTCCACATTCCCAATTGGAATCTTCTGGTCTGGAAAGAAAGTCCCTGCTTGCAGCTTTCTGTACAGGCCAGTGTTCCTGAAGATGCGTGCATCATGCACCTTCCCTGACCACCCTGCAGTAATGTTGGTGAAATGACCCCCGTGATCCACAAGTGCTTGCAATACCATAGAGAAGTAGCCCTTTCTGTTGATGTACTCTGTTGCAAGGTGGCCTGGGGCCAAAATGGGGATGTGTGCGCCATCTATTGCCTTGCCTCAGTTGGGGAATCCCATTGCCACAAAGTCATCCATTATTAAACACACATTGCCAAGAGTCACAGTCCTTTGTATCAGGAGGTGATTAATGGCCCTGCACATCTGCATCACCATAACCCCCACAGTGAACTTCCCCACTCCAAACTGATTTGCAATTGATTGGTAACAGTCAGGAGTCGCCAGCTTCCACACAACGATTGCCACTCATTTCTCCACCATTAAGGCAGCTCTCATTTTGTTCTTCTTGCACCAGAGGACATGGATGCATGCCGCACAGACTTTCAGGAACGTGGCTTTGCGCATCCGAAAGTTCTGCAGCCACCGCTCATCATCCCATACCTGCAAACACTTGGCGTTTGTTTCTCAGACCCAGAACCGACGGTCCATAATGTGAAGCCGCTCCATGAATGCCAAAAGCATGGTGCCATCATCAGATTAGCAGCTCATGAAATATCACCCTATTTCTAACTCCTTCGAAAGGGAAAGATAAAAGATAAAAACCTAACATAAAAGAGTTCATGTTTCAACTCCCAAAACCACTGAAAGTTGACTTAAGATCGCCAATCTACTGTAGCAAAAAGGAGTACTTGTGGCACCTTAGAGACTAACCAATTTATTTGAGCACAAGCTCTCACGAAAGCTTATGCTCAAATAAATTGGTTAGTCTCTAAGGTGCCACAAGTCCTCCTTTTCTTTTTGCAAATACAGACTAACACGGCTGCTACTCTGAAATCTACTTTAGGTCTCTTAACATTCACAGTTTGTATATGTTTTGCTGAGGCAACATTTGGGTCAAATTTGGCCCAATGTTTACGGTAGACTTTTGTTCAGCCAGCTCTTACAAAACTTAAGACAAATGTAAGTGTTTTCATTATCTGTTTTTAAAATTCAAATGTGCAGTTTTTAAACACACACACACTCCCTGTTCCCCTACACTTACGCCTGTTCTACATACACAATGTTGTGCAGATCAAACTAAATGTGTTACTTTATACAGATTTAGTACCGATATAACTAAGAGTATGATTTTGTATGGATTTAGTTAAACTGATGCAATTTTTAATGCGGACATTTGTACTGATTTAGCTTATGCACAGGTGCAAGGTAAACCAAGATAAGCCAGCACTGATTTAAGCTAAATGGGCGCAACTTGGGCGTACACAAGCGCTAAGTGTTTAAACATTATAAGGTGCATTAATACAAAAGAACCAAGAAAGTGAAACTTACTAACATTTCACTAGAAACAAAAGTGAAATTACTCTATTTTAACCTTCTATGCGGAAAGAAATAAACTGCATAACAAAGTGAAAAGTAAATTAGAGTTTTTAAATTGTTGCAGTTTTAACAAACCACGCTAGTAGTATTACAAGTAATTTGCTTTTAAATTGTGTATATTCAATGCAGTTGTCTTTTTAAGATCACTTCTTAAAACAAAAAACCATACACACTAGTTGCAACCTTACAATAACCAGCATTTTTCCTCCATAATCACAGGTCATGCTTGTGAGGAGGCAATACACGCAAATTTAAAAGACCACCACCCTCTCAAGGCTCAGACAGCAACATTCTTGTAAGCTTTCAATATACTGCCTGCTTACACAGAAGAAGCAGAAAGGCAGACAGAGAAAAAAGTTATCAGCCTGGACTTAAAGCCATAGCATACTTATTCCGGTGCAATTTAGGAAGACGCTACACACACCAGAAACATGTAAAACTATAGTCCCAAGTTCACAAGGAGGATTATTAAAGGTGTGTTTCCTCAGTACACAGCTAGTAATATAACCAATGCAAGGAAATAAACGTAAGAAATGAAATTAACCAGTATTTAAACTATTCGAACAATATTCCAAGGATAAGGGATCTATCTCAAGTATAGCGCTACCTTTAAATAGTTGGGTAGGAGCTCAAGTTACAGTTTGATTAGATGGACAGACATCTTTCAATTGTTCTGAAAGAGTTTTCAGCATGCCATGTGGGAGTCAGCCATATGGGTAAAAGAATTCCAACTCAACAAAATCCATTATGGTCAGATACTCCCACGTAAATTTTCCTAGGGACCTTACTTAAGCAGCCATCCCAGTGCACAAGAAAATCCCAGGCCCTATGTAGAAGCCCTGTAATATGCACTTTTTTTTTTTTTTTTTTTTTTTAATAAAAGCACCACCCACCTTTACGAGATGATGATATAGCTGACTATGAAGTCATTATAATCTTCTTTGTCTCTCTAGGGACAGCTTGCACAATGAGCAGCTTATACCTTTTGTACAGTTATAAATGGATATTTATACAAAAAATTGTTAAAAGCAACACCGAGTGTCAGGCTGAAATTCAAGCTGGTTAATGTACTCTTGGTCTTTAACTCGACCCATTGTGGCTAGCTATTCCAGCTGTCAGGAAGCGAGAGACGGGTAAATCATCTTTCATACTAAGTGTGTAGGAGCTATAATATTTAAGAACAAACAGCGGAGTTTAGAACCGAGACTGGCTCTTGGATTTCCAGATCCATTTCATCACAGATATATTTAAAAAAAGAAAAAAAAAAAGAACGGAGGCGGACGGGGGTGAGAGGGAAAGAGGACACCAATCACCACAACCCTTGAGTATTATTTAATGGAACAGATGTATGAACATCAAAGGAACAGCTCTAATGTTTTTGTGTCTTAGCTCATAGGCTCCATCTATCAGTGGAGAAATAGGCAGAGTCAAGATTTCCTCAATTGTTTGCATTTAATTCAAAAGCCAGGTAGCTACAGAATGTCAATGAACAATAAAATGCACAGGAATTGAAGTCTGGTAGGAAAAAACTGCACAACAGTTATATAAATTAACAACATTCAACCTTTAAAATGTACTTGCTCAACAATTTAAAATGTATCCATCTTGCAAAAAAATATATTCCTTTTTGACATTTGCTTCAATCTACTTGCTTCCAAAAATCTATCTTTCAGTTGGTAAGCATCAGACAAAATCTTTGAAGGGCATCATTTCCACTGGTTGCAAGTCATGAATTAAAAGGGAAACACTTGTGTCACTGCAGTAGGAGCAGTTCCACAATTTAAATCCGACCATGTCAAAAGTAAAAAAGAATGGAAATGAAACAAGTTACTACTTTCTTAAATACAACATAAATATTTCTCTCGTTTGCCTGCAAGTTAGTGAGTACAGGACGTGTAAAATGCTGCATATGCTGAGTAAATCATACACACACACACACACACACCCCCCAAGTCAGCTTTTTGCAAGAGAAAACAATTATAGGTCTTCATCTTGCAAGCTGCCCTGCATAAATGGACCCCTAAAGCCATTGAGAATTATATCCAAGTCAGTGGGGCTCTGCCCACATGGAGCAGCAAGCAGGACCAAGGGTCCTGTTCAGCCCAGAAGTCTGAACAGTCGAAAGGAAAGAAAGACCTCTCCTTCCATGAATCAAGCATCATTTGAAAACTCCAAATGGAATTTTTGCATCATCAGCTCGAGGCAGCCATTCTGCTAAAAAGATGACATCTGTCACGGGCAGGGTAGGAGCCCTATACTACAAGAGCTTACAGCAGTTTCCAATAATTCTTCATCATGAAAAATAACTGACACTTAAAAAAGTCATTCTGTACAAAAATTCCACTTTAATTCTGATGGCTAATGCAGGATGGAAAGACTGGAACGTTTACCAGACACTTATGCAGCACCTTACATCTTCGAAAGTGCTGTGCACACATTAATTAATCCTCACAACACCCCTGTAAAGAATGTAAGTGTCATTATCCCCATTTCACTGATGGGGAAAACAGACAAATTAGTAGCTCTGTCTCAACTGAGACTATTTGTCATGTGACATATTTTGGAAAACAAGTTAACTCCTGTCGCAATCATCGGGCCAAATTCATCTCTGACACAAGCAGCAGGAGGACCATGGATGTCAACTGAATTGCACCCACTTATACCACATATAAGTTTCATTCCAGGATATAGAGGGATGCCTGGATGTTTCCACTTGCTTTCCTATTTTAATACAATTATGCATAATAAAACCCAATTCTGAAGGAGAAACTTCAGCAACACCCTTGCTACGTTTCATCAATCGGATTAATTCACTGTAATGAAGTTTGTTCTTACCTTCTGCTACATCATCATCTACAGCCCCCTTCACCTGAGAAAAACACCACTGAATGTCATTCCCTCCTCCTCCAGCTCCTAGAAAAAACAAAACAGAACAAAAAAATAAAACAGATCCTCATTAAATCAGTCTGAGTTTTGTGTTTACTCCAGTAAACACAGAGGCAGTATCCACTGCTGGCAAGTGACATAATTTACACAGTACTGTACACACCTACAAAAAACAACGTTTCCTATGCAAATGTAGAGATTCCAAAAGTTGACTACAAACTCCCCCACCCCACCCCCCGCAATCCTGATATTGCTTTTGTCAGTGATTTGCCTAATATCCAAAGCAGCATCTGTCAAAAGTAGCAGCAGGAACAATAAAAGTTGCTCTCTACAATTCTTGAAAACTCACAAAACTATCAAAACAAGCAAGCTCGTGTTAATAAACTATGCCATGTTAAAACAAGCTCCAGTCGGTATATGTCACAACACTTTTTTTAAATTTAAGAACTTCAGAGCCCTCTAAAAAACAGAACACTTTACCTACAAGTGACTTAAATATCTAAGTAAATACTAGATGCCAGAATGGCCCCTACAAGTTTTCCAAATATTTCAAATCATTAAATGTTTGCACTTTATAAAAAAGAAAAAAAATTTCTTTTGCAAAATACAGAACGTTAAAGCACCTAAGTACTTCAGGCTAGAGAAAACAAGTTTATAATCCTCCCCCTCCTTCGCCATAAAAGTACCAAAAGAAATCGTCAGGCTTAGGTTTTTTAAAAAGCAACAAATCGGCCTGAAGTTAACAGCAAGTATAACTACCAGAGAAAATGGATCGAAGAGAAAACTTCAGGAACATTACCGCCTCGGCGGAAGGTAGTGATTCATTTGAACCTTGCCACCAAAATGCCAAAAAAACACCACCCATTTATTTTGCATTTCATTCTTAACAAATCACTGGGCTGGGTCCAGACAGGAAGAGAGATGGAAACAAGTTTGCTCTGTCTGCAGGAGGCTATCAAAATGGAAATTCCTTCTCAACCCACAACAACCAAAAAGGACTACACAACAGATGTAGCTTGCAACGCGTGAATGTGATGCAACATTCCGGGGAAGAGGGGGCATGCAGGAAGGATCCCTCCCTCCCCAAATTGACGAACAAATTAAATTAAGGTCAAGTCAGGAGCAGTCTCTCTCCATGAAAGATCAAGAGGCTGCCTGAGCACTGGGGAGTGTGTGTGTGTTGGGGGCGGGGGGGAGGGAGTAAGAGTCTGAAAAGGATTAGCCTGTGGTCTGTATCTGGAGTTTCTTACAAAGTCCGGGAACTAGGGGAGACAACCTGAACTAGAATCAGTCAAGGTGATGGGGGAAATCTTATCAGGATGTCCATCTATTCTAGACAATATGAACTGCAATATTTGTTCTGGATACATGTACTGGAAAAGTATCCCACCCACAGCATCTTTCCCAACTACCCACAACCCTATCCACCCAATTTCTTGTCCTCCCCCGACTTCTGCTATTTTCTATTTAACTCTTACTTTTAATACCTTGGAAGCATTTTGAGAATGATTGTTTGCAAGAAAAAACAATGTACCGTATGCAGTAAACTGTATTTTAATTTTCATACAACTTGCTACATTCAAGGCCTTGTTTCCGTTGGTTAAGAAGGAAAGGAAAGAGAAGGGTGGAGTGGGACAGCCTGGTATGTGTGTGGGAAGCAAGGTGCAAACCTAAATACCACCTCTCATGCTGCTCTACACAATGCAAGGCACTGACGCAAAGGAGGGGAAATTAACATGTCACCAGAAGAAAAAAAAATCAAGAGGAAAAGTAAGAGGAAGAGACATCCTGTGCATTTGGATCAATTTTTATCTCACAAATCGCACTTTAGGATGCAAAATAAGCAATCTGCAAAATGGAGAATGAACATAAATCTCCAGAAGAAAGAAAATAAGAAATAAAAACACCATACATTATTGCACACCCTCAAGAGATACCTGAATTTTCTAACCAACTACAACTGTCTTCCCAATTTCACCTGTATCTGCAGATATTTACACAACTACACCCTACAGGAGGGTGCAGCTGCACTCTAATCACAATCACATCTGCACCCTACAACCACCCTCCTGTGCACATCTGCACCCCTACAAACTGCACTTCAATCATGCAACCCCCTTGCAAAAACCAAAAAGTCTAGGGAAAAAATACAAACCAAAACACACACACACACACACACCCTGCTTGGAAATCTCCTAACATACTCAACTTCAGAAATACAGGGCTTCTTCCAAACCCAGCCACCACCACCACACTCGTGAAACACAAATGTTTTGCAAGCAGGGAAGCAAAAGAGGGGAATGAACACAGATTTCTAGAAGGAAAAAAAATATATTAAAAGGGGGGTGGGGAATGCAAATTGCATTTCAGGACTGAAGGTTTTAGGAATGCAAATTTAAAAAAAAAAAGAGGAAGAGAAACCGAGCCCACATTTTCAGAGGAAGGAATAAAAAAAAAAAAAAGAGAGAAAGCGGGGGAATGAGAAAGAGGAAAAGAAGGAGAGACAGCGAGCAAGTATGCAACCTCCCACAGAACAGGCAACAGCTCAGGTTTGCAGGCTGCTTTCCAGGCCATTTTAGTGGCCTCACCTGCCCCGACACACACTCCCCCCGCCCCCTGGGCTCGATGGGCAGCGGGGGCCGGCCCCCGGGAAGGAGGGGGCGCTCTCCCCCTTACCTGCCATGTTGGGCTCCCAATAGCGGCCGGGTCAGGGAGAGCGGCCTCTCCGCTCTCGGAACGGGTCCCTGTGCCGGGCGGATGGCGAGCGTGGAGGGAGGATGGCGGCAGATTGTACCGGGGGGGGGGGGCGCGGTGCGAAGCCGGCTCCGTTCGGCTTCCCCCGCTCTTCCGAGTCGGTCTTTCCTGCTCCCTCGTCCGCCCCCCCCCCCTCACCCGTCCGTGCCAAGGTTCCACTTTCAAAATGGCGCCGGCGGAGCTGGGGGTGACGTCACCCGGGGAGGGGAGGACAAGGGGCGGGGTGAGAACTCCACGGAGAACAGGGGGGAGCGGGGAAGGAGGTTGGTTCGGTTGCGTCCGCCCCTTTTGCACTCTCTGGTGTCTCTCCGCTAGCGAGACTGCCCAGCCCCTGCCCGCTGCCCCCACACATCTCCCCTGCCAGCTGCTAACCAGCCCAGCTGTGCCCTCCCATCCATCCAGCTGCCCCCCGGTACCCTCACATATCCCCACCACCTGCACCCCAGCCACCCCCAGCCAGTGTTCACTGCACCCCAGCTTCCCCCTGCACCCACACATGTCCCTGCCAGCTGCACCCCAGCCATGCCAACCCACTGTGTTTACTGCCCTGCCCAGCTCCTACCGGTAAGCCATGCCCATTGTCTCTGTACACTGAGCCTGCACATCTGCCCAGCCCCCACCAGCTGCACATCCGCCAACCTCTCTGCGCATTGGGACCACTGCACCCACACTTCTCTCCTGCACCTGACAAAAGCTTTCACTTCTCCTACACACCTGGTCTACCTGAAACAGCTATGTTCCCCAGCAGGCCAGCCCTGCTTAATGCTGGGCCCACTGCACTTTCACCTCTGGCCAAGCTCTGCACCTATTCCTCTGCCCTGTCTGCACCTGCTGTGTTCACACCTCTGGCTAGCACATGCCATCTGTGCCACTGCACCCATAACACAACCCAGCATCCACTAGCTGCTGGATAAATGGTTCTGGTTTGGGCCCCCACAGATTCATGTCACAAACTGACATGGCACTTTGAAGAATTAGCCACGTTCCAATCCCCCAAAGAACCTGGTTACAAATCATCTTGGGGAGGCTGTGTGTTTTATTTCTGAAGTTAGATTTATCACATTGAAAAGGTATGGAATGGATTTCAACGTCTGTGTCAGATCAAGCTGCCTTCTCGGGGCACCTATTATTTCTGACCTGTGCTATTTTTCAGCCCCATTCCTTATTTCAACCATGCATTGAGTCTTCCCTGCTCCTTTTCACACTCTTGCTGTCCTCCGATGACATTCCTCATTAGACGTATCCAGCATTTCCTCTGTTCTGGCCACAGACCCTGTTTGAGTGCACATTTCCCCCCCTTGGGTGGTTTCCACAATGTCCTTTGCCTTTTAGTTCATATTTTACTTGATAACCCTTCTCCATTCTCATTGCTATTACCTGCATATACCCAGCCATGCTCCTGAGCCATTTTTAGCCTACATCTACCTTTCATCCTGACAGCCTGTAAGATCTACAAAGAAAGACTTCCAGCCGAGACCAGCCTGGCACAGCTCCTGCTGGCTTGAAAAGGACGAAGGCTCCCTTTTAGCTCGCTAGGTGCCAGCTCAAGTCTTCAGCTGCAATTAACATGTAGCACTCAGATAAATGACTCCATCCAATCCAGTTAGGACCTTGCAGAATTCATTAGGTTTGCTTTAGAGAGATTTGTGTAAATGTTTCCTTTGCTTTCAGTCAGTGTGGGGTTCACATACCTCAACTTTCACTTTGAAATTCCGGTTTGAACAGATCTAAAAATACAATGATTTTACAAGGATTTAAATGGGAAATCACAAATCAGCCCCAGAGAAGAAAGTGGGCTGGAATTCAGGAGCTCTTATTGTATTCCCAGCTCTACCAGAGACTCGCTGTGTGAGTTGCAAGTTGCTTAAGGGTTAGGGTTGCTTAAGACAAAATTTTCATTGATTTGGTGTTTCTGGCTTGAAATATCTAGGGCCTGATTTTCTTCATGGAGATCCCACACAATTCTCAGATATAATCAGAAGGTTGTGTCCTTCATAGCTTCTGTAGGCCAAGCTCACCGCACTCACCAAGGGCTCCTTGCATTCCTCCATTCCACCCTTGGGCAATCCTCCAATCTTCTATTTCAGGGGCTCTTTGCAACTCCCCAAATCCTCTCCCTCGTGCCTGGGACTGTGCGCCCCCTATACCAGGGCCTCTGTGTGTGCCCCCGCCCATTCCAGGGTCCCATAGTTTCCTCCCCTCATGCCATCAGCTCTGTATACACCCTTATTCCCTCTTCCCCCACAAGCCGCTCCATTCTTCCTTCTCCCCATTTCTTAATTCCCCTTATGCCCTCCAGTCTCTGAAAAATCAGGCCTCAAGATGTCTCATATTAGTCACCCAGAAACTGAGCTGCCAAAAATCACAGGCCATTTCTGAAAATTTAAGCCTTGGTCACTGAGCCTCCATGAGATTATAAAATACTTGTCTACCTCACAGGGTTCCTAAAAGGACAGATTCATATTCTGATTGCATGGTACTGGGGGCTGCATTCAACCCTATAAATAAATCAAATAACTAAAATTTTTCACTCACGGCTGGTTCCAGATTCACTTGAAAGTGGAGATAGCGCAAAGTTTAGCTCCCTAGCCACACTTCTGCTACATTTGGGAGTGTTTGGATACAGATCTTTTGTTTGGTCCCTTACAGAATTTAGAGCAAGTCACAAAGCCCAGAGCCAAACTTGCCCAGAGTCTGAGGATGATCATTACCCAGTGGTGTTTGTTTGACTCACTATAGCGTTCAGGGCCAGCCGGAAAAACAAGGTCCAAAAACTTTCCCAAACCTCAGGGGCGTTCTGACCATCTCTACTCACTAGGTCTATAAACCTTTGGGCAAACCTGGACTGAGTATCAAATTTGCCATGAAACCTGGTCAGTTGTTTCAGGATTCCTTGATAGCAATGCTGCATAAGCTCTGAGCAAAAATATCTGGCCACCACTAGCAAGCAAGTCTCCCTTGCATTATGGGCTTCAGGTCATTCATTGATTTCGATGGAGTTACTCCAGAAATGGATTTAGCCCATAGTTTACAGCACACGTTAGTTCAAAAACTTCTTCAGAGACATTGTTTCAGAAACACCCGTTAGCTCTGTAATGTAATAGAGATTCCTTAATTCACTCTATAATTAGCGCAAACTGAAGTCAGTCTCCTCCCTACCCTTTAGCAAACATTGAATATCATGATGCCAAAGTATTATAATACCACATAATACAAAGACCACTGGGTTTTTTTTTCCTTTCATACAAACTCAACTACAGACTATAATAGTGAAGTGTTAGAATAATATAAACAAATAATAGCTCGCCTTTCCTGATCGCTGTTGTTACAGTCTGTATGGTAACACCCATTGTTTCATGTTCTCTGTGTATATAAAATCTCCCCACTTTATTTTCCACTGCATGCAGCCGATGAACTGAGCTATTGCTCACGAAAGCTTATGCTCAAATAAATTTGTTAGTCTCTAAGGTGCCACAAGTACTCCTTTTCTTTTCGCGGATACAGACTAACACGGCTGCTACTCTGAAACTTATAAATAACATTAAATGACAGTTGTGATCACAAGTGAAACATCTTGGGATGCATGAGGTTTGCTTGTGTGTATGTTCACTCACTTATTAATTCATGGCATCCGGTCATTTACACCAGTTTAGTGATTCGTGCAAATGAGCAATGTTTACCTTATGGCCCTGATTCAGCTAAATTCTTAAGCAAATGCTTATTTCCCATTGACTTTAATGGGATTTAAACATGTGCATAATAGCTTTGCTGAATCAGGGCCTTTAACAGCAATATGCTACATTTATACAATACCCTTCACAAGAAGGCCCCGTGTGATTTACATATCACAAAATATTCTTAAACACACGCCCTGTTCAATTGTGGTTTAAAAATTGATTCATGTTTGCACATATGAAAAGGTAATACAAACTCCACATTCACATTGCATAAATTAGACTCAGGTAGAGTCCACAGTGACAACTATCTTAAAATTATATTTAGTACAATCAACAGATATTAATCTTAAGAAAACCAAGAAACATACGATAAGAAGTCTGTCATGGACACCTATAGGACTTCACAGTTTTCATTTTTGTTTTTGTTTATTATTTGTATTGTGGTAGAAATGCCTATCATGGCCCAGGACCACATTGTGCGAGGTGCTGTACAAATACTAACTGAAAGATTGTTCTTGCCCTAAAAAGCTTACAATCGAAGGTCATTAGGCGGCACATAATGGCCATGCAGAATTTCACAGCAGCTGCAAGTTTAGAACCCATATCCTTGTGTTTCAAAACGATATCCTTGCCACTTAACTAAAGGAGAATCGACATTAGCTGAGAACAATATAGGGACTGAGACACATAGCAAAGCAGTTCTGATCCAGCTTATTAGAGGGCAGTGGTAAAAACACATACACACAAATCAGTTCACGCAAATCAAGTGAAATCTGACGGGTAACTAATGAAAATATATCAAAACTAAGGCAATGATCAAACAATCTAGACACAAGAAAGAACTCAGCGTCTGCCACAGTTTCTTAATAATATGATCAGTTAGACAAGAGGATAATGAATTATAACAACCAATTATAGAAATAACAAAGGCATTAATTATAATGGAACACAGAAGTTAGTGATAGAACCGACCTATTAGGTCACATCTAGTCTATCCGGCATCAGTGCAGAATGGTTTCCTACAGCATATTCTCCTGCACTTCATCCAGTCTAGTTTTAATACATTTCAAACACAGAGGCTTCCATCACTGTCTTCGGGAAATCACTGCAGAGGCTAAAAGATTGTTAATATTTGGCAAAGTTTCCCAGTTAGGGTGACCAGACAGCAAGTGTGAAAAATCGGGATGGGGGGGGAAGGGAGGGAAATAGGAGCCTATATAACAAAAAGACCCAAAAATCGGGACTGTCCCTATAAAATCGGGACATCTGGTCACCCTATTCCCAATAGCCTAAATTCTCCAATTCTTAATTTCATATCAATGTTCCTAGCTATACAGCCATTTAATTAATACCTTCCAACAAATTGACAACTCACTGTTTTAGTATTTTTGTACTATTGTCAGCTGGAAACTCCTGCTTAACAAAATGGTCAAATAGCCCTGACCTTTGTGAGCTTTGTGCAGGCGTACTCACATGTTACGTTACTGTGTAAGCCCCAGTTTACATCATTGCAGCACGTCTGCCTTGGGAGTTTACACTGATACAAATATTCTCAGAATAGCCAGGGCCCTCCCTGGAATGGCAATTGTCACATTCTGATGCATTAAGCACATGGGGATTTCATTCTCCTTGCTGTCAGTCGGTTCACTTGTCCCGAGTTCACTCAGAACAGGAGGCTCTATAAAGCCCTGAAAATCCCTGTTCTCAGGGAATCATCACAGCTATAACTCTGTTTAAACAAAGGTAACAACTAGCACATTTCCAGTCCTATCATCAGCCTGACCCTGAATACCATTTATGTAAATCCTTAACTTGATTCCCAGGAGTTCTCCCATTGAAGTCAATGGTTCTATTCACCTGCTCAACATGCTTGTAAGTGTTTGTAAGATTGGGGCCATTGGCAGAGCCTATTAGAGCTTCTAGACGCTGAAGGCATTATAACAGCTTGGTTATTAAAACTGATTTTCTTTTATTTAATGCTCCCTCTTTGGAGAGGTATAACATTAAAATTGCTAGCAGCTTTGCGCACGGTCCACTAAAAGCAGCACAACTTAATGAGCACTGGGAATTTATCTCTCCATTTGCAGACACTGGAGATCTTAGGTAAAATTGGACAGAGATGACGCATACCTTGCAGATCACTTTGTAACAGTCATCTAAAGAGCTGTTTAAGCAAAATAACACAGCAATAAAGTCTAGTGCCTCTGTAACTGAGTGCCCTAAGCTGTTCCTCACTGAACAAACCCCTGCAAAGAAAGCTGAGGAATTTGGGTATACAAGCAGCTTAACCGTCATTTAAAAAGTATAAAGCTCATTGGATTAAATAGCTGTACAGGAGGAAGCCTCAATGGAGTTTGGTATTGGAAATCCCTATAGGTATTTTCCTATATTAGGGAGTTCCAGGCTCTTTAGCCCTGCCTTTGCTAGCACAAAAGCTAATTGGTTTGGGAAAGATTTCACAACTGTGTTAAGGGAAATAGTTTACCAGACAAGTTTAAGTCCATTCTCACAGTCGGTTTGTTGAAGATGAGTAATTGCACAAAGCCACATGTGAGACCAGAGCCTGCAAAAAGTTACCAGTTTGATGCACTTTTTTTTTTTTAAAACTTTAGTTCAGTTGCATGGGGTTTATTTGAAAAGTAAATCTCAAATAAATGAAAAAAAAATCACAGGAAAGCTCAGGCAAAACTGCTGAGCCTCTGAAACAGGTGAAGCAAACAGGCTGGAATACAAGTATTTTTTGGAATTCAAAAGGAGAATAGAGAAATGGATTGGGAAGTTCACATGAGCCTATTAAACCTAGGGATATAGCTAGAGCACAGCACTAGCAATTATGAGACCTGGGTTTTATTCCTATCACTTACTCGCTGTATGACGTGGCACAAAACACTTAATTCAATGTTTTCTGGAGTGATCTCTGATTTGGGGTGCTTCCGTTTTGGCATACTCCATTCAAGAAATCTCTGGGCTGATTTTCAGAGGTGCTCAGATCCTACAGCCTTATTTTCAGTTCAGTATCTCTAAAAATCAGGGTCACGTAGTTGCATTATGAACCCCCCCAGAATTGACATACCTCTGTAAATATTGGCTTAACTTCTCCAGGCTTAAATGTTCCCATCTGTAAAACGAGGAGGATTAGGCTTGCACACCCTCACACAGTGTTTTGAGACCTATGGATTAAGAGCTCTAGGTAACTGTATTTTGGCAGGGGGGAAACAACATAGTTTAAAATAAACTTACTTGAGATACTGTGATGCATCTCTGAGGAGCAGGAAGTGACTTATAGATGAAGGCGGCCCTAATCACCATGACTTTTATGAGGGACAACTGCCAGGCCAGCCTAGCAGGAAGAGGAGGAGCTAGGATATACAGCTGAAAGAACATTAAGTTTGCTTCAAAAAAAAACATTCATGGGCTATTCACAGGGCCTATTTCTGAGATAAGGCGGAATGGTTATTGAAATTTGTAAAATGGGAATCCGGTCACACCAATCAGCTGTCCACAAAAGCGAAAACTGGGACTAAGGAAGCTATATACAAGTAGCTTACTTGCTAAGAGCAGGAAGCTATAAGTGAATTTGCAGTTAACCATTAAGCCCCATCTTTTATAAGTATAATTTATCTAATGTTGCTTGGGGGTTATGGTTCCTTTCATCTGAGGATCTCCAAGTGCTTTATAAGCATTAGTTAATTAATGAGCTACCACCCTGTCCTGTGAGGTAGGTAAATTATATCTGTAGAGAGGGGTTTTTTTTCTTCTTCAAAGGGTAAACTCAAGTATAGAAGGCACAACGTGGGGGACTTACCCCCAAATGATATAGTCATTCTCTGTGCAATACTGAAGCTAGTGTTAATAAAGAAGTAATTCCAGCTACTTCAGTTGTAGCCCAGTTAAAGGGGAGTATAAACTCCTGATTCTGCAATGAGCTGCAAAGGAAGAGGCCTTCTATGGCTGTAAGGAGGCCTATTTACTTAATTGGGTGGGTTAAGCAGGGAGAGTAATCTGCTTGCACAGAGCTCATTGCAGATTCGTGGTCTGTTTGTTAATATTAGGTTGCATGAACCTATCCATCCTGGTGGTCAAACTTTTTTCTGAAGAAACACTTCTTTTTAAGTTAGTTGTACAGTGTAGGTTGGAGTATGGTGGAGATTGCTGGAGTCAGACATAGAATTCTGCATTGCTTACCATAGAGCAGCCCGGTGTTGCCAGTTCTCCCAATGTTAAATGTGGAGCCCCAACTCCTGGAATCAGGAATATGTGAGAATCTGTTCATTTTATTTTATTTTTCATGGATGTTTCTAGCTCTTGTGGTTGTTGGGAAAAGCTTGAAAAAGTGACCCTCTAGAGGCTCAAAATCCAACAAGCAAATAACACCCCCCTCCCCAAATTATTCTTTTAAAATCTCATGATTTTTAAGCCAGTCTTGCGATTTTAGGGACCTGTCTTTGAACGCATGGGGTTAGCAATACCGGTATCCGAACAACCTTTTTAGAAAACCTTAAAAAGGGGGGCAGGAGTTATTTTTAGTGTTAGGTAGTTAAGTGGTGTGATTATTATTGGTTTATCATTTGCTGTTTTATAATAATTGGATTTATGGTCTGTGTTTTTAGTTTCAATCCTCTATTGGTAATTAATAGTATTTAGTTCTTCTAGGACATCTTCACAGTGTTTTGCAAACATTAGTTAATGCAGCAATTAAAAAGTACTTGTGCATTGCAGCTCAAGCTGTTCTGAGACGGTCTTTGCATACTTGCCTTTGTCTTGGAATAACAACTGACTCTTCTGGTTGTGCGACTGAGGGAGTCTGAAAGTCATGCCAGGAATGAACTGGGAAGGGAAGGAAGGAGGCCAGAATTTCAAAGTGGATTGTTCCATTTACATGGCTTTTCTGGTGGGGAATAAGTTAATGCTATAAACAGGAGAAAGGTGTGGTCTGTGTATTAGACAGGAAATCCTTCATTCTAATGCTTGCTCTGTTGCTGATTCTAAAACTCCGGCTCCCGTGTGGTTTAAGAAACGTATCCCAAATTACAGGCCCGGTTTACATGTCCGTGGAGGTGTTGTTCTGAATTCAGCCAGGGACAATTGTCTGCTCTTAAACGGACGGTTTATATTTTCTTCTTCTTCTACCTGAGCCCTATTTTCCTCTTAAGTCAGAACAATTGATGTACGAGAACATTATGAGTAAAAAAAAAAAAATCCTCTCTTAATGAATCACTTCAGTGGCACTCCTGATGTCATAAATTTACTAGATTTCCAATTAACCATGGTTTGCAAGACCTGAATTTCTAATATTCCACCATTTCTTTCCCCTCACCCCATTTAACCCTCCCAAAAGCTTTAAAGGCCTTTATCTAACATAGAAAAGCAAAAAAGTGCCTTACAAGCCCAATCATTTCCCTTCTGCTTTGTGATGGGATTGAAAAAACAAAGACCCCAATCCTGCCAGTTATTCTACCTGGAGAGTACGGGCTTGAAGAACCCCGTTGACGCCTATGGAACTTTCAAGATCAGGACCCAGATCTCTGAATTACACCCTTTACGGAGTTATTCACAGCTTGCGTAATGAGAAGTCATTTACGAGAAAGCGATGAAAGAGAATGGACAGTTGGAGCTAAGCCTGTGAATAAGCCTGGGGACTATTGCTGCAGGCAGCTGCTTCCTTTCCAGGAGGAAAATGTGTCACTTCCTTCAGAGGTCCCAGAACTATGGTGCATTCAAGTTCAGCAGCAGGAGATGCAAAGCCTTAAAGGCAAGACAGTTTTTGAAGTTCTTGTAGAGGGGGAACTCCTGAGACCTATTTAAAGGGTGATACAGGCTAGCGGTGGCACAGAAATGGCCCTCACTTGATGCGGTTTAAAAATGTTAAGCCGTTCTCTATCCTAACCTGTTTTGATTCTTGACCTTCTGTTCCTCTCTGCCTGTAGACTGAGAGAGCACTCTGCAGCGTTCTCTAAGCAAAGAACTTTTTTTTTTCCCAAGCAAAATTTTCTTAGTGGGAGCCCACTACCCTCCTGCAAGTGGGAGAGGGGTAGGGGAAGGAAAGAAATAAGAATATCACTTATTGATACTTGTGTATCAACTCACTTAAAGTACCCAAAACCAAATACAGTCCTCTTTCTCACACACACACACACCCCACACCCCTCCCCCCCCCACATGCAAACCCATTCTGTTCAATCTAGGCCCAGGATAGTTTGTCTTGGATCAGAGGAGGAAAGTATTAGAATTCCCTGTTTCTGAGGCATCAGATGGAGTCACCCTCTTTCGTTATTTAAATCCAACACTATTTTGGTTAGATCTGGCACAAATTTATTCTGAAAAGAATACGTTAGGCATAGTGTCAGGGTGTTAATTGTTCTGGCTAGTGGTTTATTCCCTCCTCGTAATACTCCAGACCGCATGATCCTGATGTCTATACCCTTGGCAGTAACTTGGAATCTAGTCTTTCTAGGCGTTAAAGCAACCAATCAGGTGAGCGGAAGGAAAAAGTGGAATTAACCATTTCGCTTCCATAAACTGCTGACGCCTTCGTTAGCTGCACTGAAACCCTTTTGCTTGTTTGCGACATGCCCCACGTAATGCTCGTGGTACCCCAGCTCTACATATACTGTGCATACGTTCTGCATACCCTCTTTCAAGTCAACCCTCAGAGCACTGTTGATGATAACCCCTTGGGGCCTCTCTGTCTTTTGTGATCTATTCTTATCATGCCAGGGTCAAACATTGATTTCAAAGTCCAGGGGGAGAGCAAAGCTTACTTCCGCACAAGCACTGATTGGGTCAGATGAGACCAGAAGAAGACCCCCTTTGATGCATAGGGGCCTCTGTGATAGTATATGTTTACATAGGAATGCTAACTGGAGCTGCAAGCGGAACTGCATAGATTGAATAGAAAATGTCACAGTTTAGGCACTGAATGCTGCAAACAATAATCAGAGTAATCCATATTGATGGTGTGCCTTTTGCCCACAGCACTAGAAACCCGATGACATCTCACTGATGTCAGTAGAAAGACTGCCATTGATTTCACTGGCGCTTGGATTAGTCCCTGCATATAGACCTCCATAGTGAAGGCAGATCTCAGTTGGTAACCATCGCATTACACCGCAGTGTGAAAAGGAAAAGTCTCGGTCAAAGACATGGGGTGGAATCTCCTAGTCTTCTGATAAGAACCAGGGATCTTTCATATTCATATGGTATTTATATCTAAAGGTGAGAAGTACTTTAGATAGATTGACAGAGGATGTAGGGCCTCAGGCCTTTAAGTTCTCATCTGAAAGATCCATGAACATAAATGGCATGGAACTTAGCTTATTTACGCTGGAAGGAAGAAAGGTTTACTCAGGCCAGTTGCGATTTGAATCTGTGATTTCAGGCCCTGATCTGTTGAAGTCAATGGAAAGACTCTCATTTAACTTCAGTGGGTTTTGGATCATGTCTTCAGTGAGTTTGGGCCTTTCCAGTGCTCAAACTGGGGTGGGTGACAGTGTACATGATAATGCCATATCACAAATTCTCACGGTTTCTGGTTGAATAGAAGAGGACAAGTGTTTGAAGTGAAGACAGTTGACCCGATCATAATTTTTTGGGAGGTGTGAGAAGAAGCTGAAAAGGATATTTTTGTTCTGGGGAGTAAATTATCATTTTGGGAGACGCATCATTGCTGCTACCAACCCCCGTTGGCTTTTTCACATCACTCAGCCAATCCACAGGGTGAAGTGGACTTTCTGAGATTTAGTTGCTTTCTTTGGTTATGTTTTTCAGGTCAGTGAAGAGCAAACCAACCTGCTCCACCCTCAGAACCCACCTCCCTGATCTGATTTTTAGCTTCTGCTCTGGGTGGCGTCCCGGTTGGCCCTCTGTTGGTGACATCAAATCCAATCACTGAAAAGCTTTGGAGTCTCGAACCATAAACTTAGGGTAAGTCCAGTGTGTATGCAATATTGCACATTTTAACGGTTCTTTTAAAAAAAAACATTATTCATATCTTATAAGAAAAACATAATTTTCAGGCACGTACACACCGATTCTTCTGCTGGTTTAGAAGTAATTGGAGAAAACCAGAACCACAAAATTATGCATGTTTATAGAAGTTCGTACAATCAATACAATGAACACAATAGTTAAGTAAGTGAGTTTATTCAAGGACATTGTTGTTGAGCATATTGTTACTGGAAACAAATGTCATTACAATCCAATCAATCAAAGAACGGAAATTGCAGCCATAACGTATGAAAATATGATCCAAGATAGAAAGCAGGATCAAGTATTTTCCTCTCCTGTTAAATCTTATCGGACTTCTCCTTAATAATATTAGAATATTTAGTTCTTACGTAGCACTTTTTGCCCACAGGTGACAAAGCATTTTACAAAGGAGGTGGGTAACATTACCCCCAGTTTACAGAAGGGGAAACTGAGCAGGGAAATGACTTGCTCAGGGTTATCCAGCAGATCATCAGTAGTAGAGTGAGGAATATAACCCAGGTCTCCTGAGTCCTAGTCTGGTGCTCTATCCACTAGATCAAGGGTGACAAACCTGAGCCTGAGTAGGAGCCAGTGTTTACCAATGTACATTGACAAAGAGCCACAGTAATACATCAGCAGCCCCCCATCAGCTCCCCCCTGCTCCCAGGGCCTCCCACCCACCGATCAGCGCCTCCCCATCCCCCCCCCCCCCGCACCTCCCGATCAGCTGTTCCGTGGCATGCAGGAGGCTCTGGGGGGATGATGGGGGAGGAGCAGCGAGGGCACGGCAGGCTCGGGGAGGGGGCGGGAAGGGGTGGAGTGGGACAGGGCCTGTGACCGAGCCAGGGGTTGAGCAGTGAGCACCCCCCCGGCACACGGGAAAGTTGGCACCTGTAGCTCCAGCCCCGGAGTCGGTGCCTAGACGAGGCGCCGCATGTTAACTTCTGAAGAGCCGCATGGGGCTCTGGAGCCCCAGGTTGGCCACCCCTGCCCTCGATCATATAGAAACCGAAGCTCATAGGTCTGAAGATGAGCCTGGTTTTCAGAGGAACTGAGCACTCAGCCACTGCCACGGAAGTCAGTTAAGCTACTGGCCGCTCTTGAGTGTTTTGGAAAATCTCTCTCTCTTGTAGGTGCCTGGATGGGAGCTGAGCGCTTCTGAAAGTCTGGCCCTGTGTGATCCACTCAAGGTCACCTCATGAGTTAGTGGCAGAGCCAGGAACAGATCATAGATGTCTTTCCTCCTCCAGTCCCTTTCTGTCCTTTCTACATCCCGGTGACTCTGCTTCCTTGCTCAGAGAGAGAGGATTTTACTTCTAAACGCCTTGATTTACCAGCTGTCATTTTCCTCTTTACTAATCTCCCAGCTGTGTTTTTACTAAATGTTCCTTTTCCCCTTCATATTATACTGCATGTAACACTTAGACGATCATTTTCTTGACCTGCAGTCTATATAGTCTTTTTATTGCACAATAATAAGCGCAGGCTGATTGGACTTTGAAAGTGCAGTTAGAAATCAGAGCTGTCATCATAATAACGCAGCACTTTGACGTTAACGTTCAGACACATTTTCTGTAGCCGCTCGAAACAAATTGCCACTGCTCGTTGCTGCTTGATACTTTGCTCCTTCATTTCGTGCCAGGATCAGAGCAACCGGAGTTGAGGCAGGAGATCAACAGAACTGACTTACGCAGGGCCAGTTCAGCGTGTGCTGCCAAACCTGCAGCTGTGTGGAGCTTCCTGAGTCATGTGGGGCCGCCGATGCTGGTTTTGTGTTTGCTGCCATCCTGATCATGAGTACGTTCCACCGACAGCTCTGTGGTGAAACAAGATGAGACCACTTGGGAGCATTGGGGCTGGAACTGGGGGTGATACTGCACCCCCTGGTTTGAAGTGGTTTCCATTATATACAGGGATATATACAGTGGTTATATATATTCCATTATATACAGTGGTTTCCATTATATACAGCGTGGTCCAGTGGCTCTCAGCATCCCCACTATACAAACTGTTCCAGCGCCCCTGCTTGGGAGTCAGGACTTGTCCTTTACTGTGACCCTGGTGGGCATATTGTTTAACAGGAAAGCTCCCGCCACTGTCCCCTTAGCTGTTTTCAAAACCATACCAGTTCTGAACATCACCAACGCCTTCCCGTGCTCGTGTGGCACAGTGGTTTAGAGGGAGAGGGCTGGGAAAGGGTTTCACAGTGAATTGGGTCATTGCATCTGAAGAGCCCAGTTGGAGAGCCCTGACGTTGCTTGATCCAGCCTAATGTTTAACCAGTGCTACTCTCTCTGCATGTTGGAAAGTGGTTTTGGCCATGAGACACTCTGCCGTCAACTTCCAGCCCCTTTTGCACATCTGGTGAAAACAATAATAAACCCTCAGGGCTTTGCCTTCATGGCGTATGATGTTTCCAGGATCCCTGAAAGGGTTTAAATCCATATGCCCAGTTGAGTGTTGTTGTTCCTTACTTTGAGCTGACACATGGCAACAAAACTAAAATAACCAGGATTAGCTGTTGTATATGCAGCTCATCAGAAACCACTGTTTGCAATTATGGCATCATAGCAATGTGTACTGGTCTGGAACGGAGCTTTATTTCCTAACTGTCCATCACAGTAATGATATTTATATATTTTAAATTGAGTGCACATCAAGTTCTTTACGTGTTCCAGGCATATTCAGAAATCGCGTCACCTATCACTGAAATGTAGCCATTTCTGGGATGGAAGTTGGCAGCTGTTTAGCAGTACACAACAACTCCACACAATAGTTAGGTCTTTTGATTAAAGGCATTGGAGATTTAGGGTCAATTCCCAGCTCTGCCACAGACTCACTGTGTGACCTTGGGCAAGTTACCCAATCTCTCTCTTCCTCATTTGTAAAAATGGGGATAGTAATTCTACCTTTTTTCACCCTTTGACTTTCTTGTCTGCTTCCCTTACAAGCTCTTCAGAGCAGGGACTTTGTCGTATTATGTTCATATACCACACCTAGCACAATGGGGCCCATTTTCAGTTGGTACCTCTTGAAACTACCGTAATGCTGCTCTGCTTAATAATGCAGAGTTGACAGAGAATTCAGATGAAGTTATGTATATAGACCATCTGCTGGATCTGACTTACAGTGAAGGACCTTGTCCAGACAAAACTGTAAGGGAAGATCAAAGGGGAGAACCTAATTATCCAAAGTGGAGTTTAGCCAAGACACTTAAACTAATGCTCTTAACAGTCTTTGCTTCAATATACAGGAGACGTAGGCACCTTAGGCAGAGAGGAAAAAAGTCAAGACATCTTTAAATGAATACAAGTGGTCAGGGCCTTGGTTTTATTTTATCTTCTGCATGGCGAAGGGATAGAATTTCCATTACTGTGCCAAACACTAGGACATGAAGCTGGCTGGCTCAAAACAGAATGGACAGTCCCTTGGCTATTTTTGGACACATGAGTACTTGAGTCAATAACACAAGTGCTATAACTGTAACAAAGAGAGGCTGCCTGACCTGTCTTGTGGTGGGTACAGTACATCAATGAGAGGGGGCGAACCCAGAGCACATTTTATTAGCAAAAGTGTTAATTCATAATATGAGAGTTAACTAAGCTCAGTCTGCAGAATATAAGGAACAATTAATTAAGGGCTCATTGATTTTAAATTTGTTTTGAGAAAATACAAATCAATCCATCTTCATCATCTCTTGAATTTTCCCCAGCGCACAGAGCACTGAACAAATCGATGTGACACAAACTAGCTGTGTTTTTTGTTAATGGGTTATGCTACAAACAATTCCTGCACTATAAGTGGAGACGGTGTAGGTGTGGACTGGGAAAGTGTGTTAAAATACAAACATAAATTCCTTTCAGGTCACTTTTAAAGGAGAGGGAGCCGTTGTGACTGGAGGTTGGAGCAGGATGGGGGCTGAAGGTCAGGACTCCTGGGTTCTATTCCGCACTTTGGGAGGAGGAGAGCAGCTTCGTTTAGTGGCTGAACCAGTGGGAGTGGGGGACAGTGAGTCAGTTCTTCTGGATTTCATTTCTGATTTTGTAGGGGGAATGTGGCCTAATGGGTAGAAGAGGGGGAAATGGGAATCAGACCTAGACCAGATCTAAGTTTTCATTCAAAACTTTTTTTAACAACAAATTGCTTTCTGCCCCCCCCCCCATCAAAATGGAAATTTCCATGGCAAGTGTCTGTCTGTGATTAAATTTTATCAATTTTGGGGGGGAAAACAAAATTTCTGCTATAAATCAGTTTTCAGCTGAGAGCTTTTGGTGGCTGAAAACTATTCAATTATGGGAATTTTGTTTTTTTGACAAAATCCTCAAGACCTTTGAATAAAAATTTGGGTGAAAACAAAAAAGCGTTTGTTTTCATTTTGTTTGCAGTGTTGTAGCCGCGTTGGTCCTAGGATATTAGAGGGAAAAGGTGGGTGAGGTAATATCTTTTTGTTGGACTAACTTCTGTCAGTGAGAAAGACACGGTTTTGAGCTATGCAGAGGTCTTCTTGCCCAGACTTGAAGAAGAGCCCTGTGTAGCTCAAAAGAGTGTCTCTCTCACCAACAGAAGTTGATCCGATCAAATATATTACCTCACCCATCTTGTCTCTTTGTTTTCACTGATTTTTTTTTCCCATGGGCACAAAAAACATTTCCCAGCTCTAGTCAGCTCTCTTGGGCTCTTTCCATGTGTTTGTAAGGGTATGTGGCCTAGTGGTTAGAGCTGGACGTTCCTCCTCAGTTCTTCAGTGCAACTCAGTGTATTTATCCCTGTTGTGTCTAGGGTTAGCATTTGATGTGAAGGTCCCAGATGGCGTGTTAGCCAAGAGCTAGTCTGGCCGCCAAATAGGGCAGCTTGGTGGCCAGGTTAATTTCTTCTCTAGGGATTAGCTGCTGATTGGTGGGGCCATTGCAGCTTTCTTTCTTGTGGGACGGAGTCTGGTTTCTCCTCGTATCTGCCAAGCGAACCCAGTGCATGTTCCCACATTTTTGCTTGGTTTTTTGGATGAAACAACACTGGGACAAGCAACAGCATCGTCAAATCAGAAAGAAAAGGAGGACTTGTGGCACCTTAGAGACTAACCAATTTATTTGAGCATAAGCTTTCGTGAGCTACAGCTCACTTCATCGGATGCATACTGTGGAAAATACAGAAGATGTTTGTTTTTATACACACAAATCATGAAAAAATGGGTGTTTATCACTACAAAAGGTTTTCTCTCCCCCCACCCCATTCTCCTGCTGGTAATAGTAATAACAATAATAATAATAATAATAATACCACCATCCTGGCCACTATGGATGTAGAAGCCCTCTACACCAACATTCCACACAAAGATGGACTGTAAGCCGTCAGGAACACTATCCCCGATAATGTCACGGCAAACCTGGTGGCTGAACTTTGTGACTTTACCCATAACTATTTTACATTTGGGGACAATGTATACCTTCAGATCAGCGGCACTGCCAGTATGCCAACATTTTTATGGCTGACTTAGAACAACGCTTCCTCAGCTCTCGTCCCCTAACGCCCCTACTCTACTTGCGCTATATTGATGACATCTTGATCCACTGGACCCATGGAAAAGAAGCCCTTGAGGAATTCCACCATGATTTCAACCATTTCCATCCCACCATCAACCTCAGCCTGGTCCAGTCCACACAAGAGATCCACTTCCTGGACACTACGGTGCTAATAAACGAAGGTCACATAAACACCACCCTATACCGGAAACCTACTGACCGCTATTCCTACCTACATGCCTCTAGCTTTCACCCTGACCACACCACACGATCCATCGTATACAGCCAAGCTCTGCGGTACAACCGCATTTGCTCCAACCCCTCAGACAGAGACTAACACCTACAAGATCTCTATCAAGCATTCTTACAACTACAATACCCACCTGCGGAAGTGAAGAAACAGATTGATAGAGCCAGAAGAGTTCCCAGAAGTCACCTACTACAGGACAGGCCTAACAAAGAAAATAACAGAACGCCACTAGCCGTCACCTTCAGCCCCCAACTAAAACCCCTCCAACGCATTATCAAGGATCTACAACCTATCCTGAAGAATGACCCAACACTCTCACAAATCTTGGGAGACAGGCCAGTCCTTGCCTACAGACAGCCCCCCAACCTGAAGCGAATACTCACCAGCAACCACATATCACACAACAGAACCATTAACCCAGGAACCTATCTTTGCAACAAAGCCCGTTGCCAACTGTGCCCACATATCTATTCAGGGGACACCATCACAGGGCCTAATAACATCAGCCACACTATCAGAGGCTCGTTCACCTGCACATCTACCAATGTGATATATGCCATCATGTGCCAGCAATGCCCCTCCGCCATGTACATTGGTGAAACTGGACAGTCTCTACGTAAAAGAATAAATGGATACAAATCAGACGTCAAGAATTATAACATTCATAAACCAGTCGGAGAAGACTTCAGTGTCTCTGGTCATGCGATTACAGACAGGAAAGTTGCAATATTACAACAGAAAAACTTCAAAACCAGACTCCAGCGAGAGACTGCTGAATTGGAATTCATTTGCAAATTGGATACAATTAACTTAGGCTTGAATAGAGACTGGGAGTGGCTAAGTCATTATGCAAGGTAACCTATTTCCCCTTGTTTTTTGCTCCCCTCCCCTTCCCCCCCCCCGACCCCTTCCTCAGACGTTCTTGTTAAACCCTGGATTTCTGCTGGAAATGGCCCACCTTGATTATCACACACATTGGAAGGAGAGTGATCACTTTAGATAAGCTATTACCAACAGGAGAGTGGGTTTGTTGGGGAGGGTGGGGAGAAGGTCCACTTTGATTATCATACACATTGTAAGGAGAGTGATCACTTTAGATAAGCTATTACCAGCAGGAGAGTGGGGTGAGGGGAGAGAAAACCTTTTGTAGTGATAAACACCCATTTTTTCATGGTTTGTGTGTATAAAAACATCTTCTGTATTTTCCACGGTATGCGTCCGATGAAGTGAGCTGTAGCTCACGAAAGCTTATGCTCAAATAAATTGGTTAGTCTCTAAGGTGCCACAAGTACTCCTTTTCTTTTTGCGAATACAGAGTAATACGGCTGTTACTCTGAAATCAGAAAGAGGAAGCAGAGCAGGCGATGCAGAAGGAGATGTGCAGAAGGACAGATTATAGGAAGCTTGCCTGGGGAATTTTATTTTTTTTTTCTGACCAGTATGCTAAATATAAGATGTGCAAGGATAAGCAGGACTTCCAAGTCGCATGTATAAATAGGCAGGACACTCATCCTGTTTTAAACAGGAAAGTCCCCCACCTCTGGTACTGAGACAAAACCGAATGTGGTTTTGTCCAGTATTGGATGGGAGGGGGATGCCATAAGGAAGAGTGCCCTGCTCTGCCCCTGCCAGCGTGACTGTGCGAGGTCACCCTGGCAGGCATGGGGTGGCACACTCTTTATTATGGTGTCCCCTTATTCAAGGTCATCCCAGTTGCGGCAGGGTCATGCAAGTGCAGGCAGGGTCCCACCATTCCCAGAAGTACCAAAACATTTGGTGTTCTGGGAATGCACGATTAGTCACTCCGTGTGGAAGGAGTAGCTTAAGCAGGGGGCTGCGTAGCTCAGGAATAATGTGTTATGGAGCCCTATTATTATTATTTGTCTTATGGTAAGGCCTAAACTATGCCAGCATAGCTATAGCAGGAAACCCACACTCATGTACATGCAGTTATGTTGGTATAACTTATTCTCGTGTGACCCTGCAAAATAAGCAAGATTGATATAATGTGCTTTGTACCAATATAACGACACCTGTACTAGGACTTACTCTGGAATTGCTTCTCCCCGCTTTGGTCTTAACTACCTCCGATTTGGTGACCACCTGGGCAGGCTGCAAAAGGCACCTCCTTTGAGAGGGTTTTGGAGAAGACTAAGGCCTGGTCTTCACTTAAAAACTTAGGTTGACATAGCTGAGCTCAGGCGTGTGAAAAATCCACAACCCAGAATCCCATCGCTATGGCAACCTAGCCCATAGTTGTATACGCAGTTGGGTCAACAGAAGAAAGCTTCCGTTGCACGAGCTACTGTGTCTTCGGAAGGTGACGTTCCTACAGTGATGGAAAATGCCCTTCCATCACTGTAATCTATGACTATACTGCAGAGTTACGAAGACGTAGCTGTGGTGTCATATCTATGCCATTAAAACGCCTGTAGTGTAGACATGGCCCGAGAGGATGCTTTCTAAATGATGAAGGGGAGGAAAGGAGTTTTTTATCAGTGTATGGCTGACTGGCTGAGTTCTTGTTTGAAATTGTTGCACAATAAAATCCCAGCACCATTAGAATGAGGGCACCGAGAGCCCTGGATAGTCGTATTTTATTCTCGGGAAATAAAAATAAATAAAATACACACCAGGGCATAGAAGATGGAGAGATGAGAGAGGTGATGGGCTGGGAGGATGAGGTAATAAGCTGAACAAAGTTGACTAGAAAGAAGTTGTTGCGGATCGTTGCTTGCCTAACCAAACTTGCTTTCATCTGATTTATATGCTGAGGTCCCTAGTGTGTATCAAGCCCAGTTTGAAGTGACTGGGGCCTATGTGAAATGTGGTTTCGCTCCATTTCCTACTGGATGCTGGCCTCCTTGTTCACAGTCTCAGCGAGTGGGCCTGGAGACTGATTTATCCTCTTGGCCCTCATATTTAAAGATGAAGACTGACACCACTTTGGTGAGATGGGGGAAATGTGGGCCTTGTCTACATTACGGTTGCATCTAGACCAGGAAACCGGTTCCAACACAGTGTCCAGTAACCCAGTTACAGCTGTGATGCCCAATTTATGGTATAGGCTGGAAGATAATCGGGTCAAACCCTTAGTCTTGGTCTGATCTGGTTGATCTTGGTTACAGAGCAAAGTTACGTCTATGACAGAAACGTGAATGATGTTTGTCACCAGGATAGGGGATGCCCTGTTCCTAGCCGGTTTTCCAGACATAGAATCGTAGAACTGGAAGGGACCTTGAGGGGTCATCGAGTCCAGTCCCCTGCACTTGTGCCAAAACCCTAATAAAAATGGTTCTTGTTTCCACTGGGGCTTGTGCCAGGGATAACTGTTCCATGATGCTGTGGAAAAGGTCCAGGTCAGAGGTTCTGACCTGTCTGGGAAATTCCTACATGGGCCGATCGTATTGGCTTTCTTTAGGTAGCAGCAAAATGTCTTGGGAAGGTGAGCTACAGAGAGGCCACAGAAAATGTGTCTGGTGATCTTTTTACTCTTAACAGGCGTTTGTAGTAGGAGTTCTATTTTAATAACTAAAATGAGCAAGATTCATGGCTCAGCTGTCATTTTATTGCTGCTGCCTTAGCTCTTGGGAGGGAATCATCCGTGGGAAGCTGTATTATGTCAGTTCAGTATAGGTTTGCAGCTGGGAAAAGGCATATATCCTGCTTTGCTCCCCCACATCCCTCATGGTCTTCCGACCCATAAAAATGATAATGTCATCTGTACGTTCCCATTAGAAATGCAGTGAAATGTTATCCGCTGTGTGATTTAGTTCCAGCAGCTAAAATATTATGGCGTAAATGACATACCTCCCCCTCCCACAGAGAGCCTCGTCTTAAAAGTGACAGTCAGTGGTACTGTGGGGATTAGTAATGGACTATCTAATCTTTCACCTCTAGGTTGCTGGTTCAAATCCAACCCAGGTTGGATGTGACTAAGTTGTTGCCATCCGATGGCTGTTCAGTGGCCTTGTGTGTAATGAATTTGGTTGGTCTCAGGCCTGGGGTACCCTTAAAATTTAGGTCGACGTGGCGATGTCATGCAGGAGTGAGAGAAATCCACACCTAACCCCCAGAGTAGATGCAGATAGATTGACTGCTTCCACCGCCCTAGCTAGCATCACTCGAGGAAGCGGTGTTCCTACTCTGATGGAAAAACCTCTTCTGTTGGTGCCATAGCTATGCCGATATAGTTCCTGTAGTGTAGACGGGGCCTTAATCGCTTCCCAAAGGATAGGTTTCCATGTGACTAAAAACCATCACACGAGCTGGTGCTAATTGTCTCCCTGCTGGCAGTGGGCAAGGCATGAATGAGCCTCAGAGACTGAGCTTGCTTCTCCTCCTGAGAGACCGTTCTGTGCGGCAGAGTTTGAGGCACCTTGGCAGTGCATTGCGGGGAAGCTTACCCTGCAGTTGAATGTGCTGTGGATACAAGCAGAGAAGTTTGGCCACCTGAGCTGATGATCCAACATTTCGCATGGGCACGTTTGCTGATGGCTCTTAATTATTTCTTGACAGGTTTGTGCAAAATTACTTAGTCTATAGAATGCAATAGAGAATCACAAAATAGGGACACAGAAATTGCCAGACTGGAACAGACCCAAAGTCCATGTAGTCCAATCTCCTGCCTCTGTCATTAGCTAGAAACAGATGCTTCGAGGGAAGGTGCAAGAAACCCCCAAGTAGGCAGATGTGGGGTAATCTGTCTCCCATGAACCCTTAATAGTTAGAGATTGTCGTAAACCCAGAACTATAAGGTCGTATCTCATTCTCAGTTCTCTTTTGTTAACTATTATAACTCTTAAGGTTCTTGCTATCTGTACAAATATCCAGTTCCTCTTTGAATCTGGCTAAGGGTTTATTTTCACGGGGCAGTTATTGCAAAATAGGATAGGGTGCGGATGTAAGCGCAGTAACTATTCTGCACGAGCTTCCTGTGTTGATGCTCTTATTCCACAGCAAGTGCCTTTTTGTGGTGTAGTTTAATCCAGTTCCAAAGTGGACTACATGATACTTGACCAAGGCACTTTCAGTGCAGAATAAAAGTGCCCACGTGGGAAGTCGGTGTGGAATAGCTATTCTGCACTATTTCCCCGTGTAGAGGCACGATAAGATTCAGTTGTAACCTTTTTGGTAGGGTGGGTTTCTTTTCTTTTGTCCCATCCTATAGAACTGTATCGCTCTGTATATTTGTATAGGATGGTTTAAAATCCTGTAAGAAAGCTATTCATTTCTGTAACGCTTTTTCAAAAAAAGATGGTTTCTGTTGTTCAGGCAACCGTACTGCCTTCGTGTAGCCCCTTCACCTCAAAACTGCACCAATGCTGCCACCTATGGAAAGTTGGAGGGAGATGCTGTATAGGCTGCTACTCGATGTCTCTTCAGCTGTGAAAAGAGGGTTTTTTGAACGCGTCCCACTGATACGCAGATGTGCCTTCACGGTTTTTGGCAGTACCCTGGCCCTGACCATTTGATTTACCAGGTGTTAACTTATAGGTGAGGTGGCTGAAACTTGCTTATTTTCATCATCATCTTTACAAATCCGGAAAATCACTAGTGAAGATATGGTAATAGCACCTACAAGCCCCAGTGTGCAAGGAGCTGTACTAATGTGTTTTCCCTGCCCTGAAGAGTTTACAGTTTGAATAGACAAGGCAGACGGAGAGGTGGGAGAAAGGAAGTTTCATGATCACCATTTTACGAACAGGGAACTGGGGCATGGAGCAGATTACGCACCCCTTGCTGCTACAGGAGGGCAGTTACTTGCTTAAATAGACATGTGAATAATGGCTCACTAGGCGTTCACAGCCTGGTTCTAAGGGGCCTGCATTTACCTGTGTGGAGTGATTAAAAGTACAGTGATTGTGGGGTGATGATAGGTCTGCTGCCTGCAGTGTTAAGCATGTCTGCACCTAAAACTTAGGTCAACCCTGGGAGTGAAAAATTTGCACCCCTGAGACTCATAGTTAAATCAATCTAATGCCCGGTTTAGACACCCCTAGGTCGACAGAAGAATTCTTCTGTCAAACTAGCTACTGCTTCTCAAGAGGTGGATTTACAACAGTAGTGGAAAAACCTCTTGAGTCACCGTAGCACAGACACTTGCTTTACCAGCGTAGCTGCAGCACCACGGTAGCCAGAGGGGCCGACTTCCCCAGTCCCCGGGGGGTGCTTGAGCCTGCTCCGCCCCAAGCCCTCACCCCCACCCCGCCGCTTCCCACCTCTGCCGGCCTTTTGCCACCCCTGCTCTGCCCCCTCCCTGCTCCTCCCCTGCCTCTTCCTGCCCCTGCTCTTCTCCTTCCCCCACAGTGCCTCTTTCATGCAATGGGCGTGAGGCTCTGGGAGGGAGGGGAAAGAGCTGTAGGACCCAGGGCTGAGCACCCACTATATTTTCCCATGGGTGCTCCAGCCCCGGAGCACCCATGGAGTCAGCAGCTATGATTGTAGCACTCGTAATACAGACATGAGACCCCCAGTAAAAGCCCTGTAGCTTTAAGAGCTGGGAGCAGGGGCTGGTTCATGTGATCTTAGCTCCTGAGGAAGAAAGGGCAGCTTTTCCTCAGCTGTCTTCACTTCAGTGCTCGTTGCAGAGTGGAGAGAGCCCAGGGGGGGAATAGTGTGGGCAGAACCTTGCAGGATTTGTGAAAGGCAGACCAGAGAAGCCTAGTTGTGTGTGCAGGATTCATCTCCTGCGCTGCCCCTGGGGCCCAGAGCCAGCCACGTTTCCTGTTTGTCCCGGTAGGCTGAATTGTTTGTTTTAGTTTGTTATGAGTTTTTGTAGAGCAGTTTCATAGGAGGGAGGACACTGTGTGGTTTTAAAAACTCACTCAGCTCCCCTGATCTATTCCAGGAAGGTGCTACTGGAAAACTCACAAGCCCCCAGGCTGTATTTTCCTCAAACAGCCATTTTTGTTCAGCTCCAGGAAGCTGAACAGTCTCTTCTGCGTTGTCTACTACTGTACTTTGTGGCTGGGGCCCTGCTGTGGTCGGCGCTGGACAATTGTGTTTGGTCTCTAGGCACTAGCATACGGAACAGGATTAATAGTAAAAGGGGACTCCAGATTTAGGCCATAGGTGTAACAGAATTGCTGGAAAAAATCTTAGGGTAGATAGTAACTGCATTAGTGGAAGTCCTTTTTTACACCGTACCTATGCATTCGCACAGCTATCTCTATGTAATTATATCAGTGACTGAAAACCTCAGTGTAGGTTTTATTGAGGCACAGAGGCAAGTCAGAATAAAAACACAATGTAACCTCTTTAGTCTCTTCCCTTCTAGCCAATGAGAGAGTATGGTTGGGCAAATTATTTTCAGCAAATGTATTTTGCAGGGCATTGAAATTATTTGCAAATTTGGGTCTAATTCAGCTAAGGAATTTTGGCTTAATTTTTTTTTAATAGTCAAAATAGTTTGACCGTTTTGATTTTTCATTTCAAAGCAATGTTTTGAAATTTAGCTATATTTCTTTTGTTAAATAAACCCGAAAGGGTAAAACAAACCCCCCAAATAGAACTAAGAACAAAACAATCATGTTCGGTCAAATTACATGTTGTGTTTGATCTGGATCCATGTTTTGGTTTTTGTTTTTGCCAGGAGAAAATGAAAGATTTCTGGTTTAGATTTGAACAGAACCAAATTTTTAGCCTGGATTTTTCAGTTCACCCCTGGAACTGAAAAAACAAAGATTCACTCAGCTCTTCTGGAGTGTGGCAAGCTAATGAAATTTCATTGTAGTTGTCTGAGGAATCCTCTTGTAACTGCTGGATCCCCACACATACATATTTCGCTTGACATTTCAAGCTTTGCCAATGCTGCGGCAGAATGTTGTTAGCTTCGACTATGCTCAGCGTGGTGGTTGCTAACAGATTTCTGGTGAAGGAAACCATACTTGTGTGGACCGGGGTTTACCTGCTCTGGACAGTTGTGGTAGCCAAATGATGCTCCTTATAACGCAGTTCTCATTCTGAAAAACAGAACAAACCTGCCCACGTTGGCCAGGGAGGTTTTTCTGGAGTCCTGGTAAGCAACAACCATGCTTAAGCACGTAGAAGACGGTAGAATTTTGTGTGTTGGTGACGGGGAGAGGTACGAAAACAAGGTGTTCCAGCTACGGTGCATGTGCAGTGAGA
This sequence comes from Chelonia mydas, assembly GCF_015237465.2. Classification (NCBI taxonomy): domain Eukaryota; kingdom Metazoa; phylum Chordata; order Testudines; family Cheloniidae; genus Chelonia; species Chelonia mydas. The sequence goes on along the minus strand of NC_057859.1, from coordinate 7,682,982 downwards.
CGTATTCAAAGCCCCTGCAAGAGGATGTTTGTTATGGGTTCAGTCCTGCAAAGGGCTTACTGCTCCCAGGAGCTGTGGGCATGCCATAGCTTGAGCCTGTTAATGCTTAAAAAGGAGAGTACTTGGTAGGTTTCTGCAGATAGGTTCCCACTGGATTCTAAACCATACCTACTTGCATTTAGGGCTTGATCCTGTTCATTGCTAGTGTGGAGAGTTATACCTCTCAACACCAGGTGCAATGTGAGAAGCAGGAGGAGGAGCACAGGGGAACCCAATTCTGCACTAACGAGAACACTGCTGTGTGGTTGTCTGGTAGCAGGCCTGAAGCCCAGGAGGGAAGAAAGGAGCTGAGTGCTTTGTAATGACGATGCATGACCCTGTCCCTCTCTGCGTGTGCAAGTGTAGCAAAGCGGTTAGGCTGACGGTCCTAGCATGTGTGGACAGAAAAATGGAACTGACCGGACTATTTGAGGTGCTTTAGGATGTTCGATAGCCCCTATGATCAGGGTATGTAAGCTCCGGAAAGGAAGTTCCGATCTGCAAAGCAAAGTCCAAAGCAGATTTCATAGTGGAGCTAGTCGGTTGCATTTTGCTGCTCCATTGAGAGCAGAGGACTCCCATGTACCAGGCCAGAGGACTTTACAAGACGGTGTCTGGCATAAATGCTGGGCACTGCTGATTCCCGATTGAGGATCTGAAGTTCAGCTTCCAAGAGGGCCTTGTGGAGAGCATGTTGGACTGGGATTTAGGACACCTGGCTATTCCTGGCTCTGCCACTGGCCTACTGGGTGACCTCGGGCAAGTCTCTTTGCTGCTCTGTGCCTCAGTTTCCCCCTCTCCGAAATGGCGATAATGATTCTTTGTAAAGTGCGTTGAGATATACTGATGAAAGACTAGGTGGTATGATTACCATTTTAAAAACCATTCATTTGACTAAATATCCATGTATTCAAATGTGATAATAGCCATCACAAGTCATTACTGGGGATTGAGGACCGTCCCTCCAGAGCTCGTGAGCCTGAGCTTCTTTCGCAGCTAGCTGTAGTAGGCTCATATGAAAGACCCACTAGAAAGGGAGACTGTGTAGCACACACTGAACAGTGCATTACACAGAGAGAACAGGGATATTGTCTTTCAAATCAGTATTTCACCATTTATCATACAACATTTCAAGGGTATATGTTTATTTCAAAACAAGGATGTTTTCCCGCTAAGGATTTCTATTTTAACACAAGAAGTCATGCAGTGAATACGTCCAGGAGTTCAAGGCACGACAAGGAGATGAACAAGTAACATTTACATGCCCCTCCCCACTTTAAATAGCCAGGGTTCTCTCTTTCTCTCTACTGCTCTACCAAAAGCAATGTATTCTGTAAAGCACACATTCTGTATATGATATCCTGTAGAATTGGGTATGTTTTGTCCACAGAAGAGACGGCTGAGAGGGGACATAAGTCATCAAACATGTAAAATGTTATAACGAGGATGGTGAGCAATTGTTTTCCATGTTCGCTAAGAGTAGGAGAAGAAGTAATTGGCTCAGTTTGCAGCAAAGGAGGGTTAGGTTAGATATTAGGAGATCCTTTCTAACTAAAAGGATAGTTAAGCACTGGAATAGGTGGGCTAGGGAGGTTGTAGAATCCCTGTCTGTGGGGGTTTTCTAAAAACAGGTTGGACAGACACCTGTTGGGGATGGTCTAGGTATATTTTATCCTGCCTCTGTGCTGGGGGTGGACTAGATGACCTCTTGAGGTCCCTTCCAACCCGGCACTTCTACAGTTCTGTCTCTGCCTTGTACATGACCACGTGGGAACAATCCTCCTTGTCCAGTACACTGTCATTGAGGGCTGGGCTACACTGAAGATTTACATCAATGCTGCTAAATCTCTCAGCGGTGTCAAAAATCTACACCCCCTCAGAGATGGAGCTATGCCGACCTAACTCCTGGTGTAGACAGTAATAAGCTGACAGAAGAATTCTTCCGTTGACCTAGGTACCAGCTCTTGGGGAGGTGGATTAATTACTGCGACGGGAGAAACCCTCCCGTCGTAGTAGTGAGTGTCTACCCTGAAGGCCTATAGTAGGACAGCTACAGCGTTTTAAGTGTAGACAAAGCCTGAGTGTAGCCACCCCCAGATGCTTCAGAGAAAAGCAAAATAAACCCTACGCTCGCTGTAAGCCCTAGAAAGGAAATGCAGGGTTATAACTATTGGGGCTGAGCTGTCCTTAACTGCTGCCGGACGAGCTCATTATGTCTGAATCACAAACGTAATTCCAAGAAGGCAGTTTCCCGGTAATGTTTCACTGATACATATCAAGATATTTGAAGGAACTTATTATAGCTAGACAAGTATTCCGAAGGCTACTGCATTATTCAGAAATGTTGTGAAGGCTGATTTATGTCTCTGTTTTATTTTAAAATATAAGGGGCTCGACTCAGTAAGTAGTTGCACACGCTCTTGGGGAGTTGCCGTCCAAAGCAAGGAAATCTTAATAAATGGTATTCGGCTCACCTAAAGGCTTTCTACCTCATGTTAATGATACTATGGTAGCACCGAGGAACCCCAGTCAAGAAACAGGGACTGTCGTGGGTCATAGTCACCCTGTAGCGCCCCTTGCTGTTGGAGCGTGGTGCAACCGGTGCCTCAGTTTCCCTCCCCAAGGTGGGTCTCCCTACGGTGGTGTGTGCAGGAGATGGAGCTTAGCCCTTCAGCCACATGACAAATTTAACCCCTTCTGGGGTAGCAAAAGTCCAACTAAAAAGGCCCAACAAACAAAAAGTTTCCTGTGCCCTTCAGAGCCTTTCTTTAGCACACCTTCTGGGCCCTATTCCCAGCCCCTTTCTGGGCTACCTTTGAGAGCCTCTCTCGCTGTGGGATAGAGCACTTGCCCCCTCCCCGGTCAGGCTGATTCTCCTGGAATACCATTTTCAGCCCCTTTCTGGGCTCTTTGCCATGTGTCCTTCCCTGGTCTGGTAGAGCACTGGGTCCCTGGGCTTGCTTCCCTGGAGACTCTGGCTCATGGATTTCCTCACAGAAACCTGCCCATTCCCTGTGGTTTCCCTCCAGACCGATATCACTCACTCAGCCCTGTCACCTGACCCTCCTCAGTCCCACTCCCTTAGGCTGGGAGCATTAATTAATGATGGCGCAGGCGGGGCTGGCCACATCCTCCCTTAAAGGAGCCCATCACAGGGCCCCATTTGGCTAGGTGCTGTACAGTCAAGTAACAAACGAGCCAAGCCATGCCCCAGAGAGCTTTCAACATAGTGTCAGACTGGATGCAAGAGGTGGACGAAACAATGGGGTGGTGCCAAACCATGATGACTTTAGATCTTTTGGGCAGGGACTTTTGTTGTTGTTGTTTGTACAGCATCCAGCACAGTGGGGTCCTGGTCCCTGCGTATGGCTCCTGGACATTACTGCAACACAAGTAATAATCATCGATTTTTAAGGTTCGAAGAGACCATTTTGCTCACTTGGTCTGACCTCTGGCGTAGCACAAGATTTCTCCAGGGGATTCCTGCATCGGTCTGTAAATTCTGGTTGAGCTGGGTCATATTTAGAGATGAGCTCAGGTGTCAGGTATTTATTAAGGGTGTGGAAAAGATGAAGCCCTTTAAACAGGGAGGCAGCATACAGAGGTGTTTCCCGGCCTTTGCTAGCCAGCCCTGGCTGCTGAGTAAGGGACATGTTTCTTCAGCTTCGCTGCTGGGAATGCCCGGGACTTTGGTGTGATGCATCCAGTTCTATCAGGTGATCTGACCTGACTCACCGGGGTGCGTGTGCTGTGTAGTACTGATTTAAAAAAAAAAAAAAAAAAGAAAGAAACAAAGGGCTGGAGGCTAATTAGCGCTTTCATGGCTCTGAATCACAGACACATCTGTTTCTTTACTGAGTCAAGTGAGGCATCTTTCCAAAGGAAAGGTTTGTGTCTCCGACTCTAGCGTGGCTGACAGTGGGTTTGAACGCAGCACCCTGAGCACTAAAAGAACAAGCTTCTATTGCATGATAAGGGTAAGGGAGTGGCTTTACAAAATGTTGGGGTCAGATTGTGCTGGCAGCAAGAGGGAAAGCACTGAGAGATTAATCTCTCCACGCTCCCAGATCATTAGCAGACTATGGGTCAAATTCAGTAGTGTTGGTGTAAGCTCATTGAGAAAACAGGTATAAAAGTGGCAAAGTAGCTTACCTGGCACCAATTTCCGAGTCAGTCTCTGTGCAAACAGAATGCAATTGTGACTACTTTGAGGTGCAGGCTGAACGAGGGTATTCTCGTTAGGCCACATGTCCGCTTCTTGGAAGGTTTATTATTCGCCATAATGTTCCTCGAACAGAGTTCTGCATCAGTCGTTGCAGGATAAATTGCTGCACAGAGCTTGCCTTTGCTAATATCCTGGAAAGCAGCCCAGGTTTATATCCTGCAGGATGTCTTATAGCAAATACAGTTCTCCCCCCCCCCCCCCATCTGTTCTCTCCAACCTTTTCTACTTGGAGTAATGCTGAGCATAGCAATTGCCACTCAGTGTCCTCCAACAGCACCAAATGCAAGGAGTTATCTCAAAGTAATATTGCTGCTATTTTGGACTCGTATTTCACCTTTCATCTGGGGATGTTAAATCACATTTCTGGGGTGCATTAGCCCCATTTCACAGGTGGGGAAAACTGAGGCCCAGAATGACTGACATGGCCCAGGTCACACAGCAATTGAATGGCAAAGCCAGCAATAGAACCCAGGTGTCCTGATCCTCTGTCCCCCATTCTAACCACCGATAGCATTTCTTAGTGCCCGTGTAGGAGCAATCCAGCCATCCCATTAATGCTGTAAACTATTAATTTTCCCTTTGAAAACTACCTTACGGTATGTGATGCAAAGGCACGTTACTCCCGGTGCTGAGGCATGTTCCGAGTAGAAACTGATGCAAATAATCTTAGCTTTAAAGCATTCACCGTGGCAGTAACCGTCGCACCAAAGGATGTCTTCTAAAACCAACAAGGCTAGGCTGACGTTAGAAACCTAACTATTGCTTGAGAATGTCAACATGTGGAGATGACTGTGATTTGCTATTAATTTTAAAGTCAGGGCGCAGCTCAAAATGCTTTCAGTGTGCAGTTGCTGACCGACTAACAGTTGGTGGTGCTAATACTCTGCATGGCTTGCAATGCCTGCTGGAAGCTGTACGGCTTTCAGTTTGCCGCAGGTTCATTATTACAGTGCAGGTGATAAGTGATAGGGGGATCAGGGGAAATAACTCTGCGTAGGGCACAAACAGAAACCCTTCCCTGTAACTGCCAGTTCTGTGAAGCAGAACGCAGTTGTTCTCATTCATTAAAGATTAAATATTGCTAAGAATTATTTATATTACACTAGGGCCTAGGAATGCTCAGCTAAAACCAGTCCCCGTTGTTCTTTCTGCTGTGACATGGTAAGAGACAGTCCCTGCCCTGAGAGCTTACAAGCTCAAGGGTTATTATCCCCATTTTACTGGTGAGGAGTGGAGGCACATAGAGATCAGGTGATTTGCCCAAGGTCTTGCAGGGAGTCTTTCCCAGAGCTAGGAATAGAATCCCGATCCGCTGAGTCCCAATCTAGTGCCTTAACAACTTCTCTATTTCCTTATATGGTGTGTAGTTTCTCCTACGCATCTGAACAGAGAACAAAGAGTTCACACAGGAGTCTGGCCACTTGGTAATATTCACTACACTAAGGGCAATAGCCAAGGGCAAGTCAAGCCCTGTATCCATCTCGGGGATGCAGACAAAGTAACATTGAAGGCAAAACAGTCTTGTGCTTGGATTTGCAGTCCTGCACTGTGAACCCAAAGGCTAAGCAAACAAACCTTCCTCCCACAAGGTGTCTCCATTACTTCAGGAGCGTAAAAGGTTTTGGATGACTTTATCATTCAGGCATCGACTCACATTTCCCTGAAGTGTACCAGTCCAGCAAATAAAACCCTGTAGGGGAGAGAGCCTATGGAAACCTGATACAGCTCACAGGATATACAAGCGTCCTTCCTTGTCAGGGGACTGATACTGCTGGAGTCCACGTTTTGAGGGATGGGTGAGTGGGAGAGATCAAAATTTAGTCATGGCTTTTATCTGACTTGTCCTTGGAGTAAACCCGATGAAGCTGTGAGCACAGGTCTCAACTTCATGTTAATAACACAAACTGTTAAAAGTAACACATCTTTCAACTCCATCAGTGTCCTTTCCAATATATACCAGGCAAGTAAGAAGCTATTCAGTTTACTCATGAATGAAATCCCTGCTAAGCTATTCCCTTTATATGAAATCGCGAAATAGCAAGTAGCCTATTTTATTACTAAAGAAGTAATTTCTTAAATTTTATGTGGTACTGTGATTACAGTGGCCACAAGGTGGTACCATTGCATAGGCAAATGGTGCGTGCAGTGCCTTGGTGGTGGTGATTACACAAGATGTAAATTTCAGATTGAAGTATGCTAGCCAGCTCCTCTTCGGGGAGGGGAGGAGGGACGGGACGTCAAAAGTTGAATAGTTTGTAGCACGACTAGCCGAGGGTGTTCAATCATATTGTATCGCCTTCTTTACATAAGTACTCTTTAAAATTCTGAGTTTCCATTGTCTTTATTTAATTACAAGTATATCCCCCCTACTGAACATAAACAGCCTCGCAAGGCTCTTGCAATTCATTAGAGGTGACTTGTGGATCAGGCACAGGACTGGGAATCAGGAGATGTGGATTCAGTTCCTGGCTCCGCTACAGACTCTCAGCATGACTTTGGGCAAGTCACCTAATCTCCACAGACTCAATCCCAATATGCAAAATGGGGTTATAATTCTATTCTCTTCTCCAATCCCATGTCTTGTCTACTTCGATTGTGAGCTTGTGTGTATGACGCCTGGCACAATGGGATGCCTGTCTCAGTTGTGCTGTTTGTGCATTGCCGTAATCACTTTGAAATCCTTGTCGGGAAGATGGTATAATGTTTCAAAGCTTTATTGATCATTATTAAATAAAACGAGCCTATACAAATTAAGAGGTCAGTGGGAAGTCACTGGGGTTCCGTGCAAGCACAGGGGTTTGTCAGCAGGGATCCCATAACACGATTGGAGTCATCTTTGACTTGGCCCTCTCCCTTCACCAGGCTGGTTCCAACTCTTAATGCCTCTTTTTCCATAATGTTGGCCTTTTTCTGTCATCTAGACTGTTGAGGCTCTTAATCGGGCCTTCATCTCCTATCTCGACTGCTGCCATCTCCTTCTGTGGCCTTGTTGCCTGCTTCAGTGATCTCCCTTATGTCCACCTGCAGCACTGCTGCCAGGATCCTCTCCCTGGTTCCTCGCTCCCACCGCCCTCTTTACGCCTCTCCATAGCTCTGCCCCACCTCCATCGCATCAAACATAAGCTCCTTGTCTTTGCCTTTCAGGCCTTTCATGATTAGCCCTGCCTTGTCTGTCAGATCTACTACCTTTCTGAGCCAGTGATGGCAGCCTCAATTCCACCTCTCCCTCAAGCCCCCACACTCTTTCTTCCGTGCCATCCGTATGTCTGAGGTAAAGCTCGCCATCAGCGTTCATAACACTGCCTACAAATTCCTCCTTAAAACTCACCTCTGCTTTGAAGTCACTTGACGTCTTTAAATCGAGATGGGGCATCTTTACCTAAAAGAAATGCTCTTGCCCAACCAGAAATGAGGCGCTGAGTGAGATTCTATGGCCTGTGTTATACCGGAGGTCAGGCGAGATGATCATAATGGTCCCTTCTTGTATGGCCTTCGTAATGACCTTAAGAATATGCAAATAATGCTTCCAAATCCCTCCCATCTACCATTGGTCAGTCAAATGATGAGCAGCGACTTCTGCTTCTCTACTAAACCATATTGCATTTATTGTTACCTTGTAAAAAAGGCCCTTCCAACCTAGGCCCCACCCTATTCATCTGCTTTGTCTACCTGTCGCATCCAGTCTGACAAACAGTTTGTGAACTTCTTGGATCAGGGACAGTTTTCTTTGTCTGCACAGCACCTAGCACAACCGATTCTTGACTGAGGTTCACAGGCCCTATTGTAGGATTAATTATAAGGATGACCAGCCATAAGGACTTTGCTAGAGACTGATCAGGGTGGTGCTCGACCTGCAAGGTGCCTCGGTCTGGATGTGCCTGGATGATGAAATACATTGTAAAGTCAGGGAGTGGAAGCCTAAGTCCTTAGCTCTCATTGAAGTCAGAGCCCAAACTTCCATAGCCGTTCTAAGACCGTAGCTCTCTATCCGCTGTACTTACACGGACAATTATACTTAAGGCCTTGTCTACACTTAAATGCTTTGCAAGTATAGCTATACAGTCTAGCTACGTCAGTAAACCTTCCTGGCAAAAGTGCTTTTTCCAGTGACGCTTCTACCAGTTCCCTGAGTTAAATAAGCTATACAAGGTAGAAGGACTCTGCTGTTGGTATAACTGCATTGACACTAGGGCTTTTGCGGTCAGCAAAAAAACAAAAACAACAAAACACTGTCACTAACGTTATTATGTCAGGAAAACTTTTAAGTGTAGACTTGGCCTAAGGAACTGACGGGAAAATACAAGTCTGTGCAGGCACAGAAACGCAACAAATAATAAGTGCAGAAATGGAAATGTTTGCCTTTGAAATAACATTGTAAGATTATATAAAATGACCCTTCTCAATATTTTAAAGCTTTATCTCGAGCGGCAAATCAAATGTACATCAACATATGCACCTGTATTATCTTAGGTGTACTGTACACATGATAAAACAATTGTGCATGTGTGTCAAGATTCAAAGACCAGGAACAAGATTAGAACTCGGGAGTCCTGGCTTCCACTGCTGTGCTCTCTTCAGTAGGCAGTGCTGCCTCAAATACAGACATGTGTGCCAGTGGGGTGCCTGCTAGATCATATACTTTGCAAAAGGATAGCTGTTTTAAGATGTAACCATCAACATTTGATGAATTCCCAGTGTGACATTGTGGCCAAAAGAGCTAATGTGATCACGAGATGCATAAAAAGGGGAATCTCTGCAGGATTCTGTAATCAAGGAGGAGTAGGGAGGTTATTTTACCTCTGTATTTGGCAGTGGTGCGACCGCTGTTGGAGTCCTGGGTCGAGTTCTGGTGCCAACAATTCAAGAAGGATGTTGATAAATTGGAGACGGGTCAGAGAAGAGCCACGAGAATCATTGAAGGATTATAAAACATACCTTAGAGTGTTTGATTCAAGGAGCTCAATCTATTTACTGTAGGTTAATAAAGAGAAGGTTAAGGGGAGACCTTGATTACAGTCTATAAGTTCCTACAAGAGGAACAAATATTTAATCATATGCTCTTCAATCTAGCAGCGATAGATTAACACAATCCAGTGGCTGGAAGTAAAAACTAGAATAATTCAGACCGGAAATATTGTGTAAATTTTTAATGGTGAGAGTAATTAACTCCTGGAACAGTTTACCAAGGGTTGTGGTGGATTCTCCATCACTAGCAATTTTTTAAAGAAGACTCTGTTCTTCTAAACGATCTGCATATGAATTCTTTTGAGGAAGTTCTATGGCCTGTGTTTTACGGGAGGTCATACTGGATGATCACAATGTCCCCGTCTAGCCTTTGAATACATGAACAAGGGAGGTGCAAATGGGATCCATTTAGAGCAAGACAACCTTTACCTTTCCACTCAAATATTGGTTAAATATGCTCGTTTTGATTTACAGCTGTATCCAAATAGCGCCATTAAATAACAATGGAACGAAGCGAGTCCCTGATCTCACCGGGGCCGCTAAAGCTGCTGTAACCAAACAATGCAGGTAGTGAGTTAATGCCAATGTGTGACTTCCCAACCTAGACCCCGTGGTTCTGTTGTTTTATGGGACTTGTGCTTTGGTGGCTGGGAGCTAGGATTTTCTTACCTGGTTACTCTTAGGATTATATATTAAAACTCAGTGGCAGATGTACTTGAAATACAGATCTCCTCCTCTCCAGTCTTCATGTGATTCATTGAGACATAATAAGTTTTCTCTCCGCTTCTCACTGGAAACCAGTTGGGCCATGTGATTACTTAATGGACAATGATCCCGGCCACCCGTAGGAACTGCTGGGCTGGCTTTTGTAGTTGGCCAAGAGCGAAAGCAAAGCCTGAAGCTGTCTGACGCCTGCAAAGGCTTTTTATTGCCTGTAGACCCTGTCACCATTAACGTAATTCGTATTCTAGAAGGGGGAGAATGAGCCGCCATAAACCATCTTGTAAAATGTGCCTCCCCTCCTCAGGCTGTGAAGTGCTCGGCTGCCAAACAGCACTGGCTTATAGTTATTCAGGGCCCTGCCCAGCTCCAAGCCAAGGCCACTCAGCACAGCAGACTGCATGTGGGCCGCTTAAAAAAGCCCTCAAATCAAGGCAAGGCTCGTCCTCTTAGCTGGTGATGCCAAAAATGTATTTACCTTAACACCACTAGGAGAAAACCTAGCCTAGCAGCAGAACCCCACAGGGGTGATCCCTCGCTCATGGGCATGAATGGCAGGGGGTCACCATTGACTTCAACGGGAGCAGGACGAAGTCCTGGCTGACCAGCTATCTTTACCTGCCGTGGAATCAGGAGTGTCGAGGACTGGCCGCCACTAGGCTGCAATGCCACAGTCAGTGATGCTCTTTCATATGTGTCTTGCCAGTCTAGGCCTCAGCTCACCAATTGGGGGGTGATGGGGGTGAAGCAACGGTGGGTTTAGCGCACGGGGGCCTTATGTGAGACTCTAGACCTACAGCTGTCACAGCAGCTCCAGTGAATTCTTACTCCCCACTCCCATCGACGCATGAGGGTGCAGGGGGGTGGGCCCTGACCCGACCATGGGGCTGGCCCAGAGATTGGTGGAATCGCAGGATTGGTCCAGATCTGGGGACTTGGCTACACCATGCCTGATGCGATTCCACCGACTAAGGTCACTCTCGCTGGTGCAACAGTTCTCGGTTCACTATGCATGTTGGATGGTGACCGGCTCCCACCCTGTATCTTGGGTATTCAGAGAGTGCCATGCACCAAGTGGAGATGACGATAAATGGGGGCAAGTTTTAAAAAGAGAATTATCAAGCGCTGGCCTTTAAAAGCTAGAAAATGGTGTTTAGCGCACTGGGTCTCAACCAGGGTTCTAGTCGGTCCTAAGCAGGTTTCGGGGGGTCCACCAAGGACCGGGCTTCAGCCCCGGGCGGCGAGGCTCGGGTTTGAAGCCCAAGCCTGAGCCCGGCCACCTCCACCCCCAAGACTCACCTCAGTGAGCCACCCAGCCTTTCTGGGTTGGGGGAGCGCAACCAAAAATTGCAGCGTCACTGCAGAAGCGAGATCTCCCCCTGCCATCAGAAGGGGGTGCCTCACAGCCTTTGACTCCACAAGCAGGCAGCAGCTAGCCAAGAAGACGCACCATTGCTCTGCCCTGCTACATCAGCACTTCAGGGAGCAGGGCCAAAAGGAAAGCAGACATCTGGAAGGGGGGGTGGGAAACACATGACTCCATGTGCCCCCCACGCCTGCATGTATCACCTCTGGTTGGGGGTCCACAGGTTTGTCTATTTAAGTTTAGGGGTTCTTGGGTGGGAAAAAAAAAAAAAAAAGGTCGAACCACTGGGCGGCTAGGACATGGGACTTGGAGTCAGGAGATCTACGTTCTAACCTGCTGCTTGACCTTGGCCAAATCACTTCTCCTCTCTGTGGTCCTGTTTCTCTTCCCACCCTTTGTCTGTTTTGTCCATTTCAGCTGTAAGCAATTCAGGGCAACTCTTGTGTCAGGTGAGTACAGCTCCCACCACAATGGGGCTCTGATCTCAGCTGGAGCCCTGAGGTGCTGCTGTCAGACTAATGAATATTAATAAAATGATGAGTTGGATTATTGTCATTGGTGGGCTAAAGATTGGGCACACAATGATTTGAGAGCAAAGACATTGTGTTCCTTTTATGTGCCTGTCCTCCCATCTGCTTGCTTGTTTCACCCATCGAGGCCTTGCTTTCTGGAGCATAAGTTTGTGGGGCAGGTGCCATCATTTAGTGTGTGTTTGTGCAGCACCTAATACAGTGGAGGCCTCATCTGTCTGAGGTGTCTAGATGTTAATAATTATTTGTGTTGTGATTAGTGCCAAAATGGGCAAGTTGTTTCCAAACATGGCTGAAGAAACAGTCTCTGAGGTGAAGGGCTTGCATTCTAATGCATGTAAACTCTGTCCTCGTTGTCCAGGTGCCATGGTGTTGGTCCTGCTAGAAAGGCAGATATAGACGGATAAATTCAGGTGAAACCAGATGTGAATATTGCCGCCTTAGCATGCTCTCCAACCATATCTCCAGGACTGACCACGCTGGCTGGCTGCAGCCTGTGGATTATCTGTAGGGGCAGGGAAGGAAATGTATCCTACACATGATGCCATGTGCTTTGACGTATTCCGCTGTTCAGATGCTCTGATTTGAACGCAGGCTCTTTTGAAAACAGTGTAGGGGTCCAACTTCCCTGAAGCAAAGGGATACACATGGACCACAGGATTGCTCCTCTGCTCAGTGTCCTCCTTTTAAGCTCCCTGGGTCTGATTCTGCTAACCTTTTCTTGCTCCCACTGAAGTGGATGGGGGCAACCCTGGGGAGGAAGGGTTTGATGTTTGTATGTAGCTAAATTTCTTCTTATTTAAAAAAAAAAAAAAAAAAAAAGAGAGAGAGAGAAATTCTTTTTCATCTCAGGCCTGCTTTGAATGGGCCAAATTCTCCTCTGTCACATGGCTGCTTTGCTCCATTCCACTGGTGCAAGGTGGGTCTAGAGCTCGCCCAGCTTGCCATGGAAGGACCACCTCAGTAGAGGGATTTGGTGAGGGCACACAGCCAATGTAGTTGCTCCTATGCCAGCCTTTTGCTTACCCCAGCACAGGGGACATGGCCAGGGGAAATGATTCTTGACTACTGTAATTGCTCATTGGGGCTGTTGGCCGCCAGCGTAGTTTAGAGCAGCCTTAAGGCTGCTCTGACTTACACTGGGGGACTAGCTCATTGCATCGCCAGGCTATGATTGGGCGAACACAAAGATAGCTAAAAGCCCCCTTTGCTGTGTTTTGCTCTGCAATCCTTTGCCACAGCCAAGATTCTAGCTCAGTTTTTGCAGTTCTTCAGCTTTAAAGTGATGCCATTAACTTGTGTGGGGTTTTTTTTGTTTGTTTCAACTGTCCTATAAAAACATTTTTTGGAGAGCACCCCTTTTCTCCATAGTGTGACCTGATTTTGTAAAATTATTATTATTCATTCCTTTTTTTTTTTTAAATGGCAAGAATTTTTTTGCTCCTTTACTGATGTCTTAGGAATAAGCCCAGGAACACACCACCAAGCATTCTCAGGCCCACCCCTTTCTACCCTCTCTGCGCCCCTCCCAGACATTCAGCTTCCTTGGTGCATCTGCCTCAAGAGTTTCAGCTTTGCAGCCGCTGGTATTGGTCATGCAAATGCCTGGGAAGCATGCACATGTGGACTTGCCCCCAATGTTATGCACAGACAAAAATGCAAGTGACCACCAGTAAAACAGAGTGACCCTCGGTGCACAAAACGTTGCCAAATGCACAAAGCTGACAAACAGAAAACATTTTTGCTTTAATCTTTCTCTTGCATAACACAAGAGTGAATGCAGCATTTTCTGTGTCCTTGACTGTGCCCATTAAAATAACAGAACCGTTGAAGTGCGTGTAAAATTTAAAGTGGCTGAGTTTTTTGCATTAAAGATCAACACTTAAGCAGAGCAATATAAAAACTGGGCAAGTGTTAAGCCCTAACTGAATATCACAAGAAGTATAAAAACCTGCCAGGTCCACCCCCCTCTCCCCTCCCCCCCCCCGCCAAATAATCTGTAGGCAAAATTAGACTCCACCGAACGTAAATAGTCAATAAATAATTGAAAATACCCTCTTACAAACCAAATAGTGACTGTGCTGGGGAGCTGTAAGGGAATTCGGTACCGAAATGCCATTGCAATTCACTGGGAATCCTGAGTTTGCAAAGACTTACACACGTGCATTATCGTATGCACTGGGAGTAGTCCCACTGCAGTCAGTGGAGCATGGGGCAGGGACTCTCTTTTGGTTCTGTTTGTACAGCACCTAGCACAATGGGGTCCTGGTCCATGGTTAGGACTTATAGGTGCTAGGGTAGTGCAAATAATAACACAATGCGTAAAGTTAAGCACAGGCATAAGCTTTTTCAGGATCGGGGCCTTGGTGTCTAGTTCTCTAGAGCGCCTTTGAAAACCCCAGCCTACATAAAGCAGAACTCCACTTCGCTTCCCTTAAATTAGGCATTTTAATGGCCCTGTATAAATTTAAAACTAAAAATTGTTTTCTACAGCTTTCCTGATTGATATTATTTTCACATACTGTAGGGAGGAACTGAGAAGTGTCTTTTCCATTCTGGAAAAGCTTTTGTTACACTACATGCGGACTTTCGGCCTCCTCCTGATTGCGTGGGAGTTGTGACTTAGGAACTGCCAGATTGGATCAGACCTGTAGTTCGTCTAGTCCTGTATTCTGTCTCTGACAGTGGCCAGCACCAGAGGAAGGCATTGGAACAGGCAGATATAGGATAATCTCCCCCCGCCCCCCCCCCCCACATATTAGGTATCCTCCAAAGCGCTATTATTTATATGTATTGTGGTAGCATCTAGGAGCCTGGTCATGGACCCTGGACCGCATGGTGTTAGGTGCTGTACAAAGTCAGAGCAAAAAGCAATGGTCCTTAAAAAAAGCTTACTATCTAAATCCCTAATAGTTAGAAATTGGCTTAAGCCGCGAAGCATGCGGTTTAATATCTCTTTCCCAAATGGGTTCGCCTTAACGGTTATAACTCTGAGTATTCTTGTTATCCATAGGAATGTCCAGTATAGTTGGATGTTGTACATGTGTTGGAAAAATCAGTTACATACACAGCGGGCCAGGTCCTCAGCGAGTGGAAACTGGTCTCACTCCAATGACTTCATACAACATACGCCAGCTGAGGATTTTGCTAGTGAATGTGTTTGTGTTGCTCAGGAAGGTTTTTAGGTTGGCACAAGGCTGATGTGTATTGCACAAAGAAGAACGGTCCAGTGAGTAGAGGAAAGAGGTTTCTACGGTTAATGCGCATATTAGGTCTGAATCCTGTTCCTGGCTCGGCCACAGACTTGCTGTATGACCTTTCTATGCCTCAGTTTCCCCCCCTGTCAAATTGGGATAATAATACTTCCTGACCTCATAGGTGTGTGGTTAGAATAAGTTGAATATTTGAAGTACTCAGATACTCAAAATACCACAGAGAAGCCAATATATGAATACATAAAAATAAGCAAGGGAACGCTATCATTAAGTTTATGTTGAGCCCTCCATAACTCAACATGGGTGTGATCCAAATCTCATTGAAGTCAATGGGAGTCTCTCTAGTGACTTCATGGGCTTTGACCAAGCGGTGTAACTATCTGTAAATCTCTTTTTGTACTGAACTTTTGGATTCAATCTAAAGATGGAAGTTATTGGAAAGTTTTGAGCCAGGTCCACTCATCCAAGTGACACACGAGTGAAAGTAAATACGTATACATTTTTCTGCCTTGAAAAGCACAGGCGTACCTGAAATGGGACTACAGACTTTTCCAGGTGGCTAGTCCTCAGTGAAAGCTGAGCTCCAGATCAATTACAAATAAAATAGTGGTGATAAATGCAACACAATTAGCATTTTTGCACAGGCATAGTGTGCAGCTACCAACAGCTTTGGACTTATAGGACTGTGAAATAACCAATGTTGTTTTATTTTACAATATTCATATTAAACCTCAATATTAATTAGTTTACACAGGTGTGTGTTTTGTGCTCCGTTTGCCTGTGGAATTTCCCGACTTAAGTTCTCAGGCTATGCTATGCAGAATTCCACAGCTACCCAAGAAACTGAGAGAGAGAGGTTTTTTTTCTTAAAGAAAAGTATGTGCACTGAAAAACAAAAACTAAGGTTCCTGTTTAGTACTTAAGCATGAGCTTTAAGTGGGTGAGTTGTCTCATCTCTTCAATGATGTTCTTAAAGATAGGCATTGCTGAATCAGGACCTAAATCGGCAAATAGAAATAATTCAGTTGGGAAGGTCAATATAGGCCCTGATCCAATATACACTTAAACACATGCTGACAGATGTGAGTTGTTCTATTAACTTTAGCAGATCTATTTACCTCAAGCATGTGCATAAATGTGTTTGCAGGATCAAGGCCATAGGAAGCCTTTTGGGTGGTGGTTGGGGTTATGAATTGTATATGTTAATGCAGGATGAGTCCAATTCTGCCCTTGGGTATTTCTGCACAAATCCAGTTGGTGCAAGTTTAGTGTCTGCCAGCAAAAACTGGATCCGGTATGTGTGCAGTGTGGGTGAATGAAAGGGCTATGACAAATTTGGATTTTCTGATTTGGGGTGTTTTAAAATGTCTTTATGCGAAGATATATTGAAAAATGATCTCAACAGCCTTCTGTAAATGGGAAAATAAGAAGACCCCAGCACAAATCTACACCCACCTAAAATATTTTTCCTGAATGTGCTTGTTGCTTCAACATTCCATGTGGTTAGAAAAAACAAACTCCAGCAACAAGACTCTTCAAATCTGCATTATAAAATAAAATAGAACATACACTCCCCATGGTAAAATATTATTTGCTAACGTGTTCCAAAAACCAGGCTAGGCAAAAGGCAGTAAAAGTATCTTTAAAAAAAAAAAAAAAGGGTTGAATATAAAACCTAACAGATGTGTTTTTCTGTTTTAGTGAAAAAGCACCTACTTATTGAAATATATGGGAAACTCGAAAGAGTTTATGATGGATACAATATTTTCTCTCTTTGGGGAAGAATGAGGTGGAGCAGAAGTTTTTACATGTTGACTTAATAGTTTGTAAGTTTCCAAACTTCTGTTGATCAGTGCTGATAAAGGTGTAAGTTGCAGTGATCAGTGGATTCTTTGAAACTTACAGGTTTTATAAATCATGATCAGTGTGGATCTGCCTATAGTAAATAGTGCCTTTATGATACAAGAGGGAAGGGGGAGGGAGAGAGACCAGGTATAGCTCAAGATTTTGTAGCTACAGACCCACGTTTCTGGTGATTTAGTGATGGGGGTGGGGTCGGGGGGGAAGTCGAGTCAATCATTTTATACTTAGTGATGTTTTTCTCCAACAATCACATGAGTGAGCATCCTTTTAAAATAACCTTTATGGTAAATATATGAAATTATTGGTTTATAACAAGTATAATCGGAAAGGGCTTAATTTAGCTGGGTCTTGCTTTATACTTTGAATCACAGCTGCGGGCTGTATTCCTTTCCTATCTGTTAGTTGCATACAAGTGAACTGCATTAAACCCTCTGTTCTGAAATATTTTGTGTTGTTCTCTCTCCTTCCCCCCCGCCCCCAGCGACCTCATCCTTACGATTTTATTTCCGTTAAATCGAGGGTCTTTATATATCAGGAATATCGTGGCTGCATCAGCCGGAATAAATTTCTTATCCAGATCTGTGCTGAGGACTTTCAGATTGCTTTCCATTCAGTTCTCATTTGAGAAGTTAAGAACAGCGCCTAGCCTGTCGGAGCTTTTCCTAGCCATCTTTCCGTCACAAACTACAACGTGAAAGTAAACCATTTGTTTACCCTTATCTTATCTGGCTCTTGAAAGGCTTTCTTCGATTATACACTTGAGAACCAAATGCATGGGAGTGCCGTTCTGAGCGGTGGGAACCTGCATGCACGTATAAGGTAATCATCTAGTTTCCAGGTGCTTGAAAACTTGTCTCTTTAAGCAGGTCGTAACAGCGGGTCTATTTTTATGTATTTATTTTATTTTATTAATGAGAGACGGAAGGTGTAAGTCCAGGACGCCGCCGTTCATTTGAGCTGGAGTGACTCCGGCATCAGACCAATGTAAACCTGGTTGAATTTGGATTTGTGCCTTTCAATGCATCAGATTGCTGAGGCGAGTCAATTTCACCAAATGGACAATGCCATCAAATAACATGTGAAAACTAAAAAGAAGGCACCATTTAAAAACACGGCTCAGCCACAAACCATTTATGATGTGACCTACAGAAAACAAAGCTGCGACTTTAATCCGCTCCGGCATTGATGATTTAAAAATCTGTAGGTTGTAAGCATTGGCTCATCTGCCCCATTGTCTTTACCTCTTCCTTAGGAACCCCTTACAAAAAGGGTTAATAGGTGGGGCAGTGTCTCTTTCCTGGTGGGTGGGCATTTGCTTTTGGTGTAGCTTAAGACAAGTTGGTCCTCATTCATTTTCCAAACGCTTGGGGAGGGGGGAGAAGGGGTAGGATAGTCTGTTTAAAGAGATCAAAAAAATCTGGGCGAATATTTAATACCGTGGACCGGAAATCTTAAACGTATCAGGTCTTTAGTCAGGAACCTATTAGTAATCAGCGGTTAGAAGCAATGTCCTGTGTCCGTTTATAATAAAGAAGAGCACATGACAGTGACCAAGGCAAGATGTCCTCACCTGTTGTTTCGATACCGAAATGTGGGTGGAGGCGAGGTTGAGATTGCGCTTGGGGCAGAAGGAAAGAACCACAAATAGTGAGTTACGCTTTAAAAAAAGGGGGGGAAAAAGCGTTATCAGGAGTCAGAGCGGTTTAAAGAAGAACTCGGACTGACACCTCTTGAAAGGGCAGTTTGGACCACAGAGTAACGAAGCAACACAGAACTGGGTGCCTACAAAATCTTGGATTCTACCTCTGTCTGCTTTGGAAGGCTGAATCGGGGTAGAGTCGCTCCGGATCCTTCCTGTTGCTAAACGACACAGCTCATTGTCTATCCTTGTATCCCTGGGGCTGCTGTTTCAAACGACTAGTTATCTGCTGTTAAGCCTCCAATTGCCAATCGTAAACGGCCCTCACCAAACTGTTTAGTTTTAAATGCTCTTTTATTTTCTTGCAGGAAGACAATAAAGAGGTTTCCTTCCACTTTCAAGGCATCCTTTAGCTAGGGTGACTAGATAGAAAGTGTGAAAAATCAGGACGGGGATGGGGAGTAATAGGTGCCTCTGTAAGAAAAAGCCCCAAATATCGGGACTGTCCTTATAAAATCAGGCCATCTGGTCACCCTACCTTTAGCAAGTCGTGTTTTTAAATGGTGCATTCTCTTTAGTTTTGACACGTTATTTGATGGCACCGTCCTTTCACTAGTGTGTGAAATTGGCTCGCCTGAGCAAACTGATGCATTAAAAGGCACGAATCCAAATTAAACCCGGTTTACATTGGTCTGAATCCGGAGTGACTCCATCTGAAATGAACGGCGGTGTCGTGGATTTACGCCAGGGGATTTTGGCTCAAACGGTATTAAACTCAGACACTTGCTATCGGAATGGGAGCTGGAATGAACACTTCCACAAAGTATTAAAAACCCATCGTCCTGTCCTTTTGGAAGGGAAAAAAAAAACCCTCGGTGTAAGTAAATGATCTACGCTGTGGGGGAAGGGAGACCCTAAAATAAATGGTCCCCCTTCTAAAGCGGGGTGGAATCGGTTTGAGTCCATTTTCGTCAGTTGGCTTGGATTATCTCTCGGCGCCACCGGGCAAACCTGTCATGCCTCCCTGAAGAGACCACAAAGATCTTGCATTTGAAAGTCCCTTTCCCTTCCCTCCTGCCGCCCCAAGTTGTACCCGCAGACCGACTGTTAACTTGGCATTGGAAGGGATGGGGGAAGCGTACCCTGGGTGGGCAGTTCTGGGGGAATATGGGGAGTGGGGGGGATCCTTTCATTTGTTCCCGAAGTGCCAAATTTTGGTGGCAGCTGTTGGGGGCAAAGAGGGTGCCCCTCCCCTGACCTGAGTCGGTGCCCTCTGACCCTGCTCTGAATCCTTAAAAGCCAGACTCCCCTCGGGGACTGCGGCACACGATCCCCTATTGTCCGGAAACCTGGCACGTTTACCCCTGGGTCAGCGCTCGCTCTCCCTCACACACGCAGCGAGACAAGTGAAGTTTCCACCAAGATTTTGTAACCGATTAGACTTTACTGGATAAGCATCTTAAAAGGAGCCTGGTCGGACTCATTTTTAACACAGCAATCGGCGCTATCACTTGGAGCAGGGAGCTCCAATTATTTGAAAGCCTTTTCTCCCGGTTAATAAGCCATCCAGGGTTAGAACAAATGGGATTTTTTTCCATCCCAGCTGTAGGACTGCATTCAGGGGCAAGTTAAATTCTGTTTACAGTGCCAATGATACACATAAAATGCAAAGAAATAGTTCTTAGCGCAGGAAATACATTTAGGATTCAATGGGCGAAGGTAATTTTCCTGTTGTGTATCGCTCACACGCTATCGCCTGTAAATCTAGTTTGAATACTCTCGATCTCTTCCTTTGATGGTTTAAGTGATCTCGCCTAATTTCAGAAACAAACGATGCTTTTCACAGCTGAGAAATTGTATCGAAAGATTCTATTATTGCACATCACAGGAATGTTTGTTGGTACAATATATTGTTGTTAACCCCAGAACATAAGCATGGCCATACTGGGTCAGACCAAAGGTCCATAAAGCTCAGTATCCTGTCAATACCAGGTGCTTCAGAGGCAATGAACAGAACTGATGGTTGCTTTTTTTTTTTTTTTTTTTTAAAGTCAGGCTTTCCTTTTGCTAAACTGACAAATCACTCGATGCATATTTATCAATGCAGGGGGAAAGAAAGGTTAGTGTGGTAAATATCTTTGAACAGAGATCGCGTGGAGATTTATAGTTCATCTAATACCGTGTATGTCATGCATGTAGACAGAATAATTTAGAGTCCCCTCTTCGCCCCCCCCCCCCATCGTGTGTGTGAATTAAATATACATTTTTCGGATGAAAAGATTTAAATGCATTTTAAAAAAAAAATCAACTTTTATAATCATCTAACACTTCGTAGAAAGGCAAACATTTAAAATGCAACTAAAGATGGTCCCTTTTTTGACTGTAATAAACTAGGTTTGAGATTGACAAGAAATGTTTATTTCTCCTCCTAAACATAAAGCAGGTTAAAGAGGGGAGCTCTAAATAATGAGGCAAGGAAATCCATGCACTGTCCCTTTAACTATGGAACATCTGATTCCTTCATCTGGCAGATGGTCTTTGAGCACAGATTTGCATTCATTGTCTTGAAATCTGTTTTCGCGTTGGTGTTATATAGATTTCAGGGGAAGATCTATGCACAGATCAGAATACAAAAGAGCCAGGAAGAAAATAACGCCAAGCCAAAAAGATTTTTTTGTTTGTTTGTTTGTTTTTTAAAAAAGGAACCACTCTCTGGTTCGTGGATGAATATAGCTGTGTCCTGTCAGCGGCTACATTTTTTGCCTAGATGCAACGCAATAAAAAGTTTGAAGGGACGATTTCAGAGCTCTGGTGTCGTGTGAAATTGTGGATGCATTTTATGGATTGGATAGGTGTGGAGCTCTCTCTTTCTCCCTCGCTGACGCGCACAATCTGTCCCCAACCCCGCAAGTTTATAGAGAGCACCTTCCAGTGCCCCCAGAGCCAGATATTTGGATTAGATCCTGTTAAGTTTTCGCTGATAATCTCGCTAACAGTGCTCCTAAAACAGTAGGAGTAATAAGACTTTCCAGATTTTCAAAAAAGGACGTTTGCTTTATTGTTTGTTTGTTACAAAACTCATCATCTGATGGCAGGGACACACATACGATAAGGCTCCTAGAAATTTTCTCTCTCTCTCTCTTCTTTTTTTTTTTTTTTTTTTTTTAAGAATAAGAGGATAATACCCTAGCCTGAGTGGGTTCCCATCTGAGGTTAACAAATTGAAAGCGAAGTAATTTTGGGAAGGAACTTACTCAACAATCAGAAAAGTCTGAGGACTTTTGCTTCTCTGCCCACTTTCCCATTGGCAATTGTTGGTAGCCCGGAGCTGGAGTTATGAGTGTGTATCCGCTTGATAATTGTCTGCACTCCTCCAATCGGGTGAGCCTATGCAAATCGAGCCCCCTAATATGGAAATCGGCCCCGCCCCCTCGCCCGTCGCTTTTCTCCCGGTGCTGTAACCCATTGATGGGGACTGGCTTGGGGAAGCATCCTGGCTCCCGCAGTTCGCTGTGTAATCAGACTCCCTCGCTCCATTGCTCCCTTTCTTTCACGATTTATCGCGATTCTTTTTTTGGATTAGGCAGCAATCCGTCCTCTTCCCCGTGTCCTTGAGAAACAGGTGATCCAGCGGTCAGTGTTTGGATGCTGTTGCCTCTCCGGCGTTTGCAGGATGATAGGACCGGGCGAGCCTGCATGAGAGCATAACTTTGCTTTGCAAGAGGGAAAACTTTTTTTTTTGTTTGTTTTTTGTTTTTTTGGGAAGGCCTTTTCAGCAGCTCACGTAGCCTTTAGAAGCAGAAGAAGTTGGTTTTAAAGCTGAACTTCAGTGGTTTTGGGATCTCTGTGGGTGTGGGTGTCAATTTCAAAGGCTGCTGTTTTTTTTTGTTTGGGGTTTTTTTTTTTTTTTTTTAAAGAAACTGTTGCCGGTTGGAATAGACTTCTTAAATGTTTGGGATTCAAGATACTTTAGGAAGAGGACCGATTCTGAAAGAGAAATCTCTCGCGTCTGAAATGGATCCCGTCAGGTCCTGGGTCAGAAATGTTGGGGTTGTGGATGCAAACGTAGCTGCACAAAGGTAATCGAGGATTGTGTTTCCCCTTTTGAAACCTCCCTTTCCTCCCGCTGTTGTTCAGACTCGCGACTGAATTTACTCCCCCGCCCCAGTCAGTGAAAATTCAAGAGGGCAAAACTGTAGCGAGAGACAAACACACACAGCAGAGGAAGTCAGAGAGCAGAGATTGGAGGGGAGAGCGTTTTTCTTTTTGGGGGGGTAGGGGACACCCATCCATAGCAATACCGCGAACAGTAACTCTTTAGACCCTTGTATGCCCGAACGTCTGAGTCGGATGTTCTTCTGGCTAAACTTAATTGCTATGCCTCTTTTGATTCAAAATCACCTTGTTATCCTTGATCTCATGCTTTATATAGCGAACGCCACCCTCCTCCTCACTCGAGCCACAGGGTTGGGCAGAAAGCGAGCCCAGCGTGGGTCTGAGTAACGAGGGAAAGGGGAAGATACCTTTACCAGGGTTTTGCAAAACTGCCGGTATCAGCGGTGCAGGAGAGAGCTGTCGTGTGAATGAGCTGAGTCGAGTCCTTGACCCCACTTACTAACTCCTTGCGTTAGTCTTGTCAACACTATGTAGATCTCAGTGCTAGCTGGAATATAAAACCCGTCCAACTGCAAACGAGGATGCCTTCTTGCTTCTGTTTGGGGGATAATCTCTCTATTCCGTAATAAATACGCCCCAGTAGTGCCGGGTTCTCTTTGGGTTATAGACCTCATCTCCCCCTTCTTTTCTCTCCTGTTGATCTTTTTATGGAGGAGAGAGGGGAACGAAACCCTCCCTAAACAAAACATGTCCCCACGTTCTGCAGGTATCTCTTTAGCCAGCCTTCGGGCACACGTGTGGGAAGGGGCTGAATCGCCCCGAGAAGAAAGTTTGAGGATAGAGACAACTTGACTTGAGGGACATACAACCGCGTGGCATGTACGTTGGTCTAGGAACCAATATACAAATAGAGCCCTATATGCCCTCACCACCTCCATCTGATCTCTATGGAAGATCTTTCAAGCAGCACGAGAGGAGATATCAGAAGTTGTTGGGGTTTTTTTTTAAATGAATATTGATGGTTTAATTTATATGCGGAGGAAAAAAATACCTTGATGGGGAAAGCGAAAGTAAAACAAATGTTAGATGCACTGTGAGAAATCGCCAATTGACAGCGGCTAATTGATCGGTGTTCGCATTGGGACGTCACTAATTATTCTAGATGTCTAGTAAAAATACAGTGATCAAAGTTCTTATACTGAAGATGATAAAAATCAAGCTATTAAACTGGCCCGGAAGGGGGTGGGGGAAGAAGGCAGGGGGAGTGTGTGTTGCCCAGTCTCATTATACCTGTCTAGTTGGAGTTAGAAATAAAAGGGGGGGGGGGGATATTTGTAGCTTTCCAAAGAGTCAAATACTTTTCTCAAGTACGTGAAGCAACAATCTTAGATGAGTCCATTTCCGGAGTTAAATCTGGAGAAAGGAGGAAAACTTCATAGAAATGCTGTAAGTGAGAAATCCTCTCCACGTATCTGTCTTCTGTGCATTCTGTAAAAATCGACATAAAGGAAAGAGTGGAACCAATTCTGCTGAAAAACGAACTCTAAGGTTTAGAATTTCCACTGTATGAAAAGATCCCGAATCATTCAAACTCGGTAAATGCGCGGAAGAAATCACCGCATCTTCTGCAGAATGGGTGACAAACGTCAGGCAACCTGTGTTTAAATTACGCGTAGTTAACCCACAAAACGGCACTGGGAAGACCCGCACCTTGATTCAAATGGATCAGTGACTAAACAATGTGAAATTGATAGAAACTTCGCTCCCGAGGAAGGTAGGCACATTGCTTGAAACCAGTTGCCTTCCAAACTCAGTACAGACTCCTAGTTGTGAAAAGATTTTAAGAGCGTTGACTTGGGCTAAAGGAAAAGTGAACTCAGTTGGAATTTTATCATTTTTCAGATCCTTTAGCATTTATATTCTACTTTTGTTGTATTCTAGACACACCCCTTATATTGTACCCAACAAATGAGTACGAAAGGGAAGAAGATGATGGATCGGAGGAGATGATAAAATATTTCTCCGGTTTTGGAATAACTTACCTTGCAATCTTTCCTTAATACTCAAGTTCTGTTAATTTATTCTTCTCTACAGAGTGAAAATCAAGGCATAAGAGGGAAAATATTAATCAAGTTTCTAGACTCTGTAACGTTTGGGAGAAGAAAAAGTTCTTAATTTGGCTGCCACCGAAATTCAAGCAGGCTTCACTTTTATTTCACTTAATGTTTTTAATCGGAAGTGATGTGAGTGCGCCGGGGTGGAGTGGAAAGCAGCGAGATCAAAGTCATTAGTAACAATTGACTGTTAATAACCCAGTGTGCTATAGACCAGGAGAATCCTACCCCCTCTCTAGAATCCTTTTCTGTGTGTTTTTTGATTACTTTTAATCAAAGTGCAACCTTTGAGTGCAACCTTTTAATTCATCTGTTTCTCTCCCCTCCCTCCCCGATTCCATCTGTTTCCTCCACAGCGGCGTAGCTTTGTCCAGAGCCCACTTTGAAAAGCAGCCACCTTCCAACTTGAGGAAATCCAATTTCTTTCATTTTGTCCTGGCTCTCTACGATAGGCAGGGGCAGCCGGTGGAAATAGAGAGGACCGCCTTTGTGGACTTCGTAGAAAATGATAAAGTAAGGCCTGTCTATTTTCTTGCTTGCTTGTTTGCTTGCTTGCTTTCCTCCCCAAATTTACCGTCGGCGCCCCCACCCGTTCTAGTACCTGCCCTTGTAAAGTACTGTCGTTCTCAGCCACCCTTTCCTGCTACCTAACCCCTGGTTTTGTGGTCAGGGGTTAGGTAGCGGGACGACTGCTTCCTCCCCTGTTCTCAACACTCTCTCCTTCCCTGTAATTAACAAGGCTTGTTAATTTCTGCCACCCCGGGAGATACAATGGGAGTTTCATACATCCACTTACAATAAAATAGAATAAAACCACACCGAGGTCCAATACCTTGTTGTATTTTTTATTAATATTATTAGTATTTTTGCATATGCCGGATCTGCCAAGTTTTATGAGTACCCTGAGCGAGCTGTGATTTGTCATATTATCTGCTAAGCCTGTTCTTTTCAGACTCCAAAGTCAACGGCTGGGTGTCGGAAACGTTTGCTCTTGAGTTTTAGATCCAGGCATTAAGCATTTAGAAACCTTCCAAACCATCTTTGGCTTTAGTTTAGTTACGGGCAAGGACTTTTAATTATGAAGGACGTCATGAATAATTGTCTTCTGATAAATTACAGTCCCAGTTCACCTGAGAAATGTCCCGGTAACATAAACCTTCAGGAAATAAATACCGATAGGACTTATTGTAAAACTATTTCATTATTTTGCACGTACAGTTTTGTTTGAAAAAGAAAACAAAACCCTGCCAGCGTCGATCTGCTATATATTAGCTTGCTTAAAATTTGTGAATTCACCCGATAGGGGAAGAGCGTTTATGTTATAAAGTTGGGAGCTTTATAGCAAGTGGAAAAGTTTCTGCAAATGCCACAGGAAGGGGATGTCTGTCCTGGGTCACTCGGAAGGTTAATTTATCCCAATCAGTGGATCCGCCTCACAAAGATCTTAATGAACTTTCTTGTCACATCCATTAGTGATTTGCAAGCGGGTTGCTTTTTGTCCGCGAACAGCACCAAACAAATTCTGGGACGATAGTTTTAAATCTCTCTTTCAGGAACAAGGCAATGAAAAGACCAATAACGGCACACACTACAAACTTCAGCTCCTTTACAGCAATGGTAAGTCACCTACAAAAGGCGGGGGGTGGGAAAGAAGGGGTTGGGAACGAAGAACCCGTGATAAAGTTTTAAGACCTTGCAGAGATCGCTTCTATAAAATACATTGAAGTCCCTTTGTCTGTCTTCTGGAAGCAAAAATCCTCACTGTGGAGAGCTGCTTCTCGGGTCTGGCCAATATGACACCGTTTGGTAAACCCATGCTTTGAAAAACAGCAGCCTTAGACTTTCAGATGATGCTTGATAGGAAGTAAAACGAAGTAGAAAAGTTACAGGATGGTTTAGATTGTTTCCCCGACCTATCTCTGTAACTGTTGGATTTCCTGTTTCTTCCCATTCTCTCTCTAGGTGTCAGAACTGAACAGGACCTGTTTGTTAGGCTCATCGATTCAGTCACGAAACAGGTGAGCTGAGGCCGGCTTTTGTGTTGTACAATCCCCACTCTTTCATTTCCCTCTCACTCTGTGCTTTATTTTCTCCACCCCAGCGTCTGTGTTGCATACCTTAATTTCCAGTGCATTTGAAAAACAATATCTTAGCCTCTTCCTTCCCCCAGTGATCCTAAGATCTTAACAATTGTAAGTGACACTTGGTTATATGCACACTGACTACCTTGTGCAAAAAAGACTTTGAGGGTGGGAATTGCAAGCCACGGGGCTCTGCAGTTTTAAAAAACTGAATATTACAAGAAGCAAACAAACCAAAAACCTCCTCCATATACTGATTTCCCTAATTTTCATAGCCCATCACTTATGAAGGCCAGAACAAGAATCCAGAGATGTGCAGAGTTCTGCTTACTCACGAAGTCATGTGCAGGTAAGACAATTTTATTGGTGGCGTAGGATTTATTCAGTTAATAAGAGTAAGTTTGCTTCCCAAGATGCTAAAAGGGGTTTTCCATAGAAGTTTGAGATATGAGGAGTTTCGTTTTTGCGCCGGGGACGCTCTTCCAAAAGAATAATTTCTCTTTGCCCGGATACAACGTTTGGTTTGTGTTACATGCCAATTTATTCAGTACTACAGATCTGGAAATCCTGCCTAAGATCTGAACTGCACTATTTTTGTTCTGTTTTGCACTGGGTTTGGACAACAAAATAAAAGGGCCCAGAATTCCCAACTTTCTATTTCTTTAAGCTTTTCCAGTTTGCCCTTCTAAAATGATTACTGTCAATTTCCAGAACCTGCCTGAAAATTAGAAGGCACTCCTGATTTATTTTTCCCAGGTGACATATTTTAACATTATCAATTAAATGAACATAATTAATGTTCTTTAGTTCTGTCCCCAAAATACATCTTTGCAATAATTTTTTGCTACAAGCCATGGTTACGGAACTTATGCTTTTACATAAAATAGGCAAAAAAATTAGGATGTTGAAATGATACATTAAAGGATAAAATACTGGTCAGGATGTTTTGAATCACATTTGTGGATGTCTTTAGGTACATGTATCTTATGTATGTACATCTTGCTTCCATGGTAACTTATTCTTTTTCCTGCTCGCACAATTACTGTTTTTTGATACATTTAATTATGCAAACAGGCCATGTCCTTATATTAAAATGTGCTAAGTTGTGCACAGAATGGTCTTTCATAAAATGAAAGGCAAACCCAACCTTGACCTTTATTAAACACATTTGTGATTTAGTGTAATAGGTTTTTTGAAAAGCTCTTGGATTGAATGTTGCTTGTTTTAAAAAGCACATTGTGCTAATAATTTTAAGTATTGCCTTCTCAGTGGACGATACAGTAAAAGCAATTTAATAGGATAGAATTTGTTGCTGAGGGGGAAGTATTTTTCACATTTTTCAAAAGGTAATGGAATAATTGGTGTACCTGGGAAACTGCAATGACGGTGAAGTATGCAAAAGTGTGTGTGTGTTCATGTTCATACATACACACATTCATGCAAAACTTACCTCTTATATGTCGCCCTCGTTAACAGAGTAACTGTACACCATTACTTCTGAACATTGCAAATATTACTTTCATAGATGTGTGTGTTTAGATGTGTGATACACAATTTGCTTTTTGTCTTTACGTAACCTACAATTTGCTCTGTATTTATGCATATATCAAAGAAGAGTGAGGTGGGGCATATTACTTTTTGGTTTCTCTAAAACTTAGTATTTATTTTAATATATATGCTATCCCTGTTTGTGAAAGGCTTGGTTTAGATAATCATTGGAGAAGCAAAATCTTTGGATTTCTATACACTAGGGTCTCGATTTTAATAACAAAATGACAGCTAGTGTAATCCATTTTTTTTCACTCCTGCTGGATGGAGAGAGAATCTATATTAAGAGTGAAAAAACCCAAAACAACCTCCTTTCTTCAAAACAAAATGATCTTTCCTTTGACAATGACCAACATTTTAAAAGTACTAAATAAACTCTCTGATAAGCTTTTGTATATTGGGCTTCCTTCGATGCCTATAAATATATTCCATGCTTGATTTAAGGTAATGTTCCACAAATGTAAACCATTATTCAGTTTGTACTAAACTCCTGCTTGATAGATTAGCCAAGGAAGAATTACAATTCAGGGCTGTCCTTTCCATGTAAGACACAGATTAGTGAACCAAATCAAAAGCTCTGTGTAACCTAATCAAGACATTTGATTTTTAAATGTCTTGTTCAGAGATATTTTTAAAACAGGATGCTGCCTATTTGGAAGAGGCATTATATTTGAATAATACCAGGGGGAATGAATGAATCCAACTCTACTTAAACTTGACATTTTTTTTTAAGCACACTAATCAAATCCTCCTTGCTCTATGCTGCTTATGTGGTAGCATCAATTTTTAAAGCCCCTACTTTGGTTTGCATTAGTAACAGTATATAAAACATTAATGTAATGTGCCCACTCTGAGGTCCAAATTGATGCTGCTTGTTATTGTTTTTTAAATTATAGGGTTTGTTTTCTTTTTCTTGTTAGTTGCAGGTAAATACCCTTTTGATCTTTTGATTTGATTTGTCATAGAAAATCACTCAGATATTCATGCTGTATACAGACAAGTGCATCCAACCCCCCCCACATCTTCTAGTCAGACAGTGACAGATGTATCCTTAGCAGGAAAGTTGTCTAAATATTGATGCGGATGCAACAATCTGTCATATCAATTGAAAGTTTAAAATCTCAACTCCTCCCTCCCGCCCCCTCCCCCAATAATGAGTGCATTCAGTTAGAGCTTTTAATTTATTTATTTATTGCAGTTCTGAAAGTTTTAGCAATAGGCTTTATGCGTTCGGGCTATTACCGTGTAATGGGAACCGTCCATCTAGGGTGGAGGTCTCTCTTAAATATACAGTATCTTTTTCTCTCAATGGTAGGAAATCAAGGTAAACAGTCTCTTCTCATGGAGTAACTGTTGGTCGTCGTCTTGTTCTACCAATTATCAACTAAGAGGAAACTAGTTGTTATGCTTTTGCCAGCAGCCCGCGATGCCCTCAATGCTCAGAGGGTTAAAAGGTATTATAATTTGAACAGAAGTAGTCTCAGGGCCTACAGCTGGCTAATAACAGAGTTGTATTGAGTGCAAGCAAGCCCCACAGCTGTGACTTTCGCCACAAGGCTCAGACTAGACAGGAGCTCTAATCAGCTGGGCCAGGCGGCCACTGGGGCCTGTGTCTTTATCGTCCAGATGGTGTGAATTTAGACACTTTTGTTATGCAATTGCAGGGAGGAGTTGGGGAGAAGAAAACAAAACAAAGGCCACCATGCTGTGAGCTTATTTGAGTTTGAAATTAGAGACAGATTTAAAAAAAAAAAAAAAGTTGAGGGCTGAATTTTAAAACCATTTTAGTCGGGCTGCTGGGGGGTGGGGGGGAGGGGATGCAATGCATAAGGCCTTTCTTTGATATGGGGCCTTATGGGGCATCTAGTTTCTAGGGCTGGCTTTGTTGTTCTTGTTGGTTGTTGCTTTTTCAGCAGTACGCTTCATATTGCAAGACTTACAGTATCCTGTGTGGATCTGATTATATGAGAAAATAACATAGCTCAAAGCGTGGTAAGGATTTATTTTTGTGACGATAATAAGTCTTAGGCCCTGATCCTACAACTTTATGCAAGTGAGTAATTCCATTGGGACCAAAGGAATGACACGTACGTTTGTGTGTGTGTGTGTGTGTGTGTGTGTGTGTGTGTGTGTGTGTATAAAGTTACTCAGGTGCTTAAATATTAGCAGGATCAGGGTCTTAATTTCCACTTAAACCAACGTTATGGACCCAATACTGGAGTCACTGAGATTTTTACCACTGATTTACCTGGGAGCAGGGTCAGCCCACTAAGGAACAACTATTATATAACAACCCAATTGGAAGATTGTCGGTATTTAAATGCCACAGTGATAGGTCATTTGAAGTACCTTGGATAGTGGGGACCTGAAGATTTGAGATGGACTTCAGCTGAAACACCTGACTGGAATATCCTCAAATTTTGGAAATAATCTGATCCACAACTAAACTTGTCATTTTGTGGAAAGGGGTGGTGCTTTCAGAATAAAATATTTCTTGTGTTCTGGGGCTCAGAAAGTACTAAGGTGAGAGGAAATTGTTTAGTTGTTTACCAAAAATATACTACACTAGAGGCAAACAGTGAGAAAATTAATATTTGCGAAGTGCTTGGACGCCTTCGGGTCAAAGGCATATTTTTAATAATACATAATGCTTTAAAGCTCATAAATGTGATAACCAAGTATGCAAACTAAATCTAACAATGAGATGGGTTTTTGCCAGGAAGCAGGTATGTTGCATCCCAAATCCGTGTAATTTAATCTAAACAACTCTACAGTGTGCTGACAAAGAGATTTGGTGTGAGTACGATTGCTTTACTCCATTTTGCGTGTTGTTGTGACGTTATAATCTGATGTGTCTGTCATGAGATCGACTGTATGAGTTATATGATCTTTTGAGTATTATTGCAAAGAAAGGAACTGTGGTGTTTTTCTTTTTTTGGTTAGCATAAAAAAAAGCACACCAGTGTAAAACTCTTTCTTTAAAAAACTGAGCTAAGTTTGTTTTTTTTTTGTTCGATAGTGGCAAACAGTATGCTGCATTAAACCGAACAAGAGATTTGCTCCTGATTTCATTTCCAACTGGTCATAATATTTGCTGCTTTAAAATAGAAGTCAACCCTCTACTCTTCTAAATGACAGGTTTCAGAGTAGCAGCCGCGTTAGTCTGTATTCGCAAAAAGAAAAGGAGGACTTGTGGCACCTTAGAGCCTAACAAATTTATTTGAGCATAAGCTTTCGTGAGCTACAGCTCACTTCATCGGATGCATCAAATAAATTTGTTAGTCTCTAAGGTGCCACAAGTCCTCCTTTTCTTCTAAATGAGGGGGTTCTGTTTATTTTTTCTTTAGAATAGAAAATCTGAAATCTTTGATTTTTGTTACCAAAGTATGAAACTTTGTCTAAATGGCCAACGGGCGGTGAAATTTATCCAAGGTGCACTCAAAAAGAAGTTAGACATGGGAGTGACGAGGGGAAGAGAGAGTCTCAGTGGTTGTCAATTCTTGTAGCTTCACTGAAGTCAATGGAGCTCTGACAGTTTACACCAAATAAGTACCTACCCCAGGGATTCTCAAATATCTTGTGAATCCCTTATTTTTAAAGGGATGGACTCAATGGATAACTGAGATTGAGGCAAAGGAATACAAAAAGTGTCAAAATAGCTCACGTTAGAACTGCTAATGAAAGAGATCTGCTTGTTGCATCCCATCTTGCTGGGCCCTGTAAACTCACAAAGGGAAAGCCAGGCAGTTCCTGTCATGCTACAGCTTGCTGATTGAATGCATGTACTTAAAATGCTTAATAGCTCTGAGGTGGGAAGTTTTATGTCCATGTTTATATTTTAAGCATTGTATATCTGAGTATTATTGACTTCAAAAGAGTTAATCCTTCATATTGTATAGCCTTGGACTCATTCATGCATTTTTATCTGTTTTTCCTCTGGTCAGAGCAATTCCCTGTGGAAAGCAGCTGAATTTAGGCTAACTAGGAATTTTGAAAATGCATTCGGCCCCCTCAAAACCACTGCACATAAAACGACACAGTCTGGGCCAAATTCAGCTCTCGGTTACGTTGGTGTAAATCCAAATAACTTCACAAAAAGGCGATGGGACCAACTGCTTGGATTGATGCGGGCGTAACTGAAGCTGACCCACTGGCGGTGGGGGCAGAAGGGAATTTTGATACAGTGTGCTTAAATGTTCAGCCGTTTTGCTGATAAATATTGTTTCCCTCCACTAACATCCTGGTTGTGTCAAATGGAGCTGTTTGATTTACCACAGCATCAGGATTCTCTTAACACGTCTGATGGGCTTGCACACCGTTGCTATGAGAAGTTTTTATAATGTAGCGATAGCAAGCCCTTCCCGCCTCCTCCCACCAATGTATGTGTCAAGCGACCACCTCTTTAGTTGGCATAAATGGGTCTAGTTCCTTTGGTTTTCAAACAGAACGGGCACGTACAAAGGTCCTGAACTGGTGCCGAGTGCCCCATCTGCACGGACAGCAATGAGAGTTGAGTGCTCCGTTACCTCCCAGACGCGGGCAGCCGCGCTCTCGCAGGATATATATGCGTGCCTGTATGTACGTACGCAAGCTTACGTGCACACACATAGTGTGTGTGTGTGTGTAAATTTTAAATAAAGTCCCTATGCCGTACTTTAATTATTATATCCCTTTGGGGCAGGGACCTTGTTATCATTTAAGGTCAGGCTTGACAAAGCCTTGGCTGGGATGATTTAATTGGGGATTGGTCCTGCTTTGAGCAGGGGTTTGGACTAGATGACCTCCTGCGGTCCCTTCCAACCCTGATATTCTATGATTCTATGATTCTATCTTGCTTATGCTTGTAAAGCCCTAGACATACCCATGGGAGAGAGGACTTGTCTGTTGGTAAACGGGGTGCAAATTACATTGCATGCTCATCAGAGAGAGGCTGATGTGTACAATTTCTATGCCATCATATTGCTGACCACACTGTATAAACTTTATATTACATTCCCATTTATAAATAGGGTTAACAGATGTGGAATAAATGGTCAATCAATTATTACGGCGTCCAACAAGTTAGTAGGTTGCTTATAAACATGGCTTGTCATCGGCTATGACACCTTTTACTGGTGGGCTTATAACCGTCTAGAACGCATGCTGCTCATGTCTGTTACATGCTTACAACATCTGTTAAACATTTATAAATGGAGCCTTAATATAAAATGTGACCATATTGCTTTTCCTTTGGGCTGAGATTTTTCAAAGGAGACTAAGGGGAGCCGAGTGTCTAAATCTCGTTGACGTTAAAGGGGAGTTGGGCACCTCCCTGAGACCCCTTTTGAAAATCCCAGTTAGAATTTTCTGGGTACCACTTAAACGTCCACAATGCCTTTAGTTCAGCTGAGCAAGGCTTAGAGTTCGTTGCTTTGCCGTTAATACTCACAGAAATCCTCTCATTTTGGTTTCTTCCCCGCTCCAGCCGGTGCTGTGAAAAGAAAAGTTGCGGCAACAGAAACGAGACTCCCTCGGATCCTGTGATCATCGACAGGTAGGAAATAAAGCGCTCTCTTCCACATCACCCAACAAACCAAACCAAACAGCTGGGTTTGCTTGGAGACAGCCACGGGTCTGTCTCTCTCCTGTGATGTCTTTGCTGTACGATCCTAAAGGGCTAGCCTTAGAGCTAGTTATTTTCAGAAAAGCTGGGCTTCCCTTGGTGGAATTTTTTTATTTTAATGCTGTCCTACATCTACCAATTTAAATTTGACCAAGTATGCTGTGCATGGTAAGTCTCTGAATACTGTCTATTCACCTGGGATGGGAGCCAGCTGGATCGCTGGAATAGATACAGTTTCAAGTAACCTGGCAGTTTCATTAAAATTCCTTAACAAAATAATGATGTTGTATTTGCGGCTTTTTTGGGAAACACATGATCCAGGTTTTAAATGCATGGTTTTGGGATTACCATACGTCTTATGCAGAACATCCATTTCACATATTTCTTGGCCTTCAGTTTCTGAGGGGGGAAGTGTGTGTGTATTCAGTGAAAATGTAAGGAGGCAAATTCGAAACTGATAGAAAAGGAAATTTTTTTTGCACTGCCTGCAATTAGCCTGTGGAATTCATTGATACAAGATACCGAGGCCAAGAGCTTAGCAGGATATAAAAGGGGATAACAAGAAGTATGCAGCATTCTTTTAGTAAATACTAAAAAATACACAACTTGAGTGCTTTATGTAGAGAGATCTTAAGACCTCATGCTTCAAGGCAAATGCTTCTGTCTCGATATCGGGGGTCAGGAAGAAACCTTTCCTTGGGACAGGTTTTTCTATAGTTATCTATTGCAGGGGTTTTTCTTCAGTGGTATTGGCCATAACTGGAGTAGATGGACCATGAGTCCAATTTCTTTGTTCCTTTGTTACGCCTATATTCAGTGTATCTATTATACATTATTAGGATATCTACATATCATCTACATTTATACTTGGATTTAAGAATGGTCAAATTAGTTTGAATAAGTATCTATAATTCCCTTCCCTCAAATTGTTACTAGTCAATTTGATCCTAATCCTTTTTGGAGGCTCTGAATTTTTTTAGCTGTTTTTTTTTTTTCTTTGTCTTTATCTTCGCACTTTCAGCTTGTGGCTGAGACCAAAGATAGAAATGCCAAAGAACCACAGTATTCTGGCTAGAAAAAGAAGTGCTGGACATGTCATATTAAGTTTGTCTGCACAATTTCTAGCCCATATTTGGCTGACTTGAGGTCTGGTTTGAGTCTGTATCTGAGAATTATCCAACCTCAAGTCTGAACATCTTGAGGTTTGCCCATTGCAGCTGGGGAGACAACATGGTGCACTGGGTGAGGAGTCAGAAAATCTAGGTCCTATTCCTGATTCTGCCTCAGACTCTCTGTTTGATCTTGGGCAAGGTACTTTCCCTCTGTGTGCTTCAGTTTCCCCATCTGTAAAACAGGAATTATGCTGCTTAAAGTGATTTGAGATCTGTGAACGTACAATGCTATGGAAGGGAAACTATTATTTTATAGACAGCCCAGGGCTTTTCTTCCGAACCCAGCCTTGGCAATACTTAATTTCTGAGGGATCTTTGAAAATATTAAGTGTCATAAAGTCCTTTCACCACAGTCACCTTCATTGGTGAGAATTCTGCCACATGTTAATGACAACACAGGGCCCTAGCTGTAACAAAGATGATTCCCACCAGCTCCATGGGAGTATGTTCCAGATCTCTGTCGACTGTTTCATATGAAGCTCGTTCCTCTTTCTGGCAACCATGAGGGGGACCTTTTGCCAAATAGACACAAATCAGGTAGAGGGGATTAGATGCACTACTTAGCTGAAACAGTTTGTTCTTGTCTTTTTAAAGGCCGTCCTCCAGATCAGGGCTGGAGCAGTGCTGGTGGAGGATGCCCTGCCATTAGGGGAGCAGTGTGGGCTCGTGAGCAGGGCACTGGACTGAGAATCTGGGAACCTGAGTTCTTTTCCCAGCTCTGCCCCTGACCTGCAGTGTGACCTTGGGCAAATCGCTCACCTCTCTGGCATCTGTTTTCCCTCCCACCCTTTGTCTGTTTTGTCCATATGGATTATGAGCTTGCCAGGGCCAGGACAGGCTTAACCTAAGTGATACTATAATGTAAATAGAATAATACTACCTATGATACACCTATTCTGTGGATAAACAGAATTTAATTTCCAGAGTCTGGCAATCCGGCACCTTTCATAAGCAATGAAAGCCCTTTTAGGATTTTCAAACTAATCAAACAAAGTACAGCCAATGAATGATCCCCTCTGACCTCCCCACAAATGCTTGTATGTTAGAGAGTAGTATGTGTTTCTGGAATCATCTGAGAAGCTGGATTCTAATTATTTTAGGGGATTTTACATTGCTTGTTGGTAGAAAGCAAACTGCTACAACTAGCCATTCTGCACCAGGTAAAATATCACTTCTGAAAGGCAGATCACATTCCTCCACGGTCCAACATGCTGATGGGTATTTGTGTGGGTGTGTATTTGAACAGAGGGTTTTTAATTGTTCGTCTAAATAATGACGTGTGTGTTTAATGTTGGCTTCCTGTATTTACTTATTGTTTTAACTTAAAAATATTAACTTTAAAACTCTTCTCAGAGAGAGCTCTGCCACAGGTTGAAGCAATATTGAAATATGGAGATCGAGACGTTACAATGTAACAACCGTGGTGAAAAGTAACATTTATTTGTTGAGTGAATAGGATGACCAGATAGCAAGTGTGAAAAATCGGGTCAGGAACTGGAGGGTAATAGGTACCTATATAAGAAAAAGCCCCCAAAATCGGCACTGTCCCTGTATAATCGGGACATCTGGTCACCCTAGGAGTGAATATCACATACTTGAAGGTAACTGTAGCTCTGGACTGAAAGCAGCTGAAGTTCCATGTACACTTAAAAAGATAAATAAATTGCAGGCATGATGACAGAGATCTTTGCTGTCAGCGGGGTGCTGACTCGTAGGGGGAACGCACTTACCACATGACATCATTCTCTTCTGCAGGGCAGGTAGGACCGATCAGTGCTTTAATATGGCCCAGAAATGTGCTGAAGTCTCTTATTTTAGCCCAATTCAGGGTCACTGGGTGAAACACAGTTTCGTTCAGTGTGCAATGCAAGATCGAACCAGGCCTGGAGCTCATCCTCTTGTCTGGGGTTTTCCAAGGAGCCTGAGGAAGTGAAGTGGGAGCTGGGTGCCAACCTCTGTTAGGCTGTTGAGAAAACCCAAGCTGCGGTAACTGAATCCTCTGACACTGATGCCACGTAGATAGGCCTGGATTCTGCAGCCTTGAATATGGGCAGGGGTGCGGGGGGGGAGATTCCTTTCTTTTCGTAGCAGTTAATGTTAGTCTTGTCCTTGAGCCAGGACAGCAGGATCAGGCCTAGAGAGAGGAAGAAAGAGGGGACACTGAAGAAAGCTTGATGTTCAGCTGACCCATGTCCAGAATGAATCTGTGAGAGAAGTGAGAGACAGCTAGAGTCTTCCATTTAGAAGGGAAGGAAAACGGAGATCACCAAGGGACTGGCTGGATTGAATACGATGCGCTGGCATTCCCTTTCTGCCTCATTCAATCATATGCATTACTGTTGCTGCAAGGGTTTGTGAGAAAACGGTGATTGGCACTTGGGAAGGCCCATGTCCATTGTAATCCCTACCATGGTAGGGGGCCTGATTGTAACATGGCTAAAACCGGATTCCATCTTGCAGCACAGAAGGGACCAAAACATGCTGCTCACAGCAAAAGACTGGGAAGAAACCAAACACTTCTTAGTCCCATCTATTTATTGTTTGTATTCACAGTGCATCCACAACTAAAGACATGTTGGGGTGCCCTTTTGTCTCAAGCAGCTTCCCCAGTCATTGTGGTAGTTAGTGTAGCTAAGACTAAGACCCAACTAAACGTAGAGGATGCTAATTTAAGAGTGCTTGGAGCAACTAGCCCAAAGTCTCTTCCCGTGCCGAAGCAGGTTACGCTCTCCCATCTGACAACATATTAATCTGACCATGCACTCAGATTCAGCCAAGAGGCTGAATTCTTGGCCCCGATCTTCAGCTGGCACGAATCAGTGCAACTCTATTGGAATGACGCCAGTTTATGTCAGCTGAGGATCTGGACCCTTTGTGTTTGCTGTGAGTATTTTAGGATGTTACATCCCATCCTTTGAGCTGAAGAACGCACCTTTCACCCCTTTAATTATTTTTTGCCTTTTGCCTGCACTCGTAGCCTGGCACGTTGTAAATTCCCCCCCGAGGGGTGCTGTGCAGTGACAACTGGATGACTTTTGTGGCTGAATCGTGGGCATCTTGTGTTTATATTGAAAAAGGGGGAAACAGTTCAGTGGGGAAAATAACATCAGGCAGCCCTGAACAAAGTCCAAAAATCCTTATGCTGAAAAAACCCATTTCTGCTGTAACCTTTGCTCTGGGGACTCGATTTACATCCGAAGGACCTAGTAATTATTTTCTTCTCAATCTTGGAAACTGATGTTTTGCTATTGGAATTGGAGCATGAATGTTGCCTTGCTTGCATTCGCCATCCAGCCATCTCCCTGGGTAACTATCTGTAAGTTGCCTTACATGGTCCACACCCCTCCAAGCGAATGCTGATGCAGAATCCCCCTAAAGACTCATTCCAGCCTTACCAGCGGAAATCACTTAGTCAGCAAAACACTGAAGAGTTGTTGCGGTTTTGGGAGCAGGCAGGTGTGCAGAGCTGTTATTCACAGGAAGACTCTTCCCCCCCAGTGCTTCCCCTAACTCATAGCTTTATGTGTTTGCTCCTTAGCACACGGATAATGTTGTCAGCAGGATGTTGGTTGGGTGAGTCTCACTTGGGCTGTGCTCTCCCAGTGGTGAAAAGCCTTCTCGCTCGCGGTTGTTGCTGTGTCATTCAGGATTTGATCCGACTGTACAGTGTCCATTTCCCGGTGTCTGGAATATTGTGTACAGGGGGAGTTTTTGGAACAAAGTCAGTACGTTTCCCCTCTGAGTTTTTTTCCCCCTCTCTCGGTGGGCCAGATTCTGATCTCACTCACCCTGGTTCCAATTTGAAGACGCTTCCTTGACTCGAATGGAAGCACAACAGATTTACACCGGTTTAACTGTGATCACAATCTGACCCATAGCTATCATTAATGCAAAATTTATACTGTACTTGTAATGAGAAATCTTGCTATCCTAAATCCTGCTATTGCAGCTTGATGTATGCAGAGTGGGTCAGATCTCCAACTAGTGTAAACAGACATAGCTCCCCTGGTTTCAGTATGTTCATGCTTTAATTCTACATCCCGACACAGTCCAGAACAGTCCCTGAATGGTTGTAGCCTCCATTGGATCCTCCCTCTTGGTTTATTTTTTAAGTTATCATCTAGGATCTTGGTAGTATTAAGGACTCTGCAAAATTATCATGTTCCGCCAAAGCCAAGTTGGAGTCTTTCCCGTGGCTGAAATGACACTCAGTGCTGTTGCAATGTTTGGCAGCCTCTGGAATGTGGAGTGTTGCCTCCGAGACAAAGATTTTCTCATATGCTGAAGGAAATGCGGGATGACAGTAAAACGGTGCAGGAATTCTTGAGGCAGATCTCTGGAAAATTATAAAGCCTTCCTCTTGCAATTGAAACTTCGCGAGTGGCAGCGGTGGCTTGTGTGGTCTGTATCCTAGATGTCACCGAGTCTGGTTATTTTTCAGAGCCTGAAGGGTAACTGAAAAAGAAAACCGGACTTGTAGGTCAAGCATTGGGCTGGGACTCGAGAGATCTGGGTTCTAGCCATTGCTCTACCACAGACTCCCTGTGTGACCTGGGGCAAGTTGCTCAGATCCCCCACTACAGAATAGAGATGATGATGCTTTCTTTCTCCTCTCCTTGCTCTGCCTTGTCTATTAGATGTTGGGACTGTCCCTTACTACATGTACTGTTTAGTGCAGCGCCTAGCGCAATGAGGCCCTGATCTCACTTGTGTCTTCTGGGTGTACTGAACTATAAATATTACCTGTCCTTACAGAGGGCTCTCTGTGGACCATAGAGCAGTTTGAGTCCACTATTGTCTTTGAGCTACTAGAACTAGCTCAGGCGGCAGAGGGATCCTGGGTTCAATTCCCACGGTGGAAGTGGGGATTGTTCTGGAAAGAGCCTAATGCACATTTGGGCTCAATAGGGAAGCACTGATAATCCCGGGGATACAAGAGAGGAACAGGATTTGAGTGAGCGGTGAGGTGGGGAATATTAACTTGGTTTAGAGATGCACTGAACTGCTGCAAAAGAAGGCAAGCGAGATGATCCTTAACTGAGGCAAGTGGAGCTATGCTGGTTTATAGCCATGGAGTATCTGGCACTGTAATCGCAGTCGGTGGTGCACCACAGAATTGGTCCACTGACACACACTGCAGATCTTCAGCCATTTGCCAGGCAAATAAAAAAAAAAAAGCCCCCAAACCATCAGCACTTGTTAGCATCTCTGCAGAGAAGCCAAAGAGACTGAATTACATTCTTTCACCCTGGGGGTGAGGGGGGTGTGTGGTTCGTCCCTTCTCAGCAGAGATGGGGGCAGTGGGGATGCAGTTTGCCTTGCTGCTACCCATGCCATCGCTGCTGTCTGGCTGCACGGAGGGCTGAAGTCTCTAGGGCTGTCTGGCACATTTCACAACCACTGCAAGTCACTTCAGGCAAGACAGTCGCTGCCAGATACAGCTATTATGAATGCGCCCCTGCAGTGTCGGTGTAGCGTGTTGACGTGCTGGGTTTGATATGCCAGCGTAGGAGAGGGGTTGCGGTACGCCATGTCGTGCTGCAACCCAAGTGACAGCTGTGATTCGTACATGTGTTTTTTAGATTGCACGCTCGTCCGGCGGAAGAATACTCACTGGCTCGAAATATCTGGAGGCTTCCCTTTGAATTTTTCTGCTTTTAATGATGTTGATTGTTTTTCCTGCCATGTGAAGCAGAAATGGATGAGGACGCAATATGTTCTAGTCGTTAGTGGGGGATGGAAGACCTGAATGTTCCCAGTTACGCTACGCACTTGCTGTGTAACCTTAGTCAAGTCACTTAACTATCCATGCCTCAGTTTCACTTTTGTGTAAAATGGGGTGGTAATTACCCATCTTGTGAAGTGCTTTGAGATCTTGGTATATAAATTCTATTATTTTTTTTCCATACGTCTCTTTGAGCAGCAATTCTCAATACTTGGTCGATCTGGAGTTGTTCTATTTGGGCCTCTTTTAATTCTGTTCATTTCCCCGCTCCTTGTGAAGCTGCCGGGGTGACGTAAATGACTCTCTGAAGCTGCTGCTGCTGTGGAGAGAAGTTATGAGAGTAAAGCGGGGACAGCTCTCTGCTGCTCCCTGCAGTCCCCCTCCAGCTATCCCCTCCACCCCTCCGAGGCCTGCAGTGATCTCTGCACTTGTCCTAGGCAGTCAAAGTTCTTTGTTTGCTGCTAAACGCGGCACTCCTGCAAAGAGCTGCTGTTGTGCCATCTGTCTCCTTATGAATTTTTTAGTAGATTGGATGTTTGCGAGAAATCAGTAAGTTGGAATGCACTAACCCAGCCATTTGACAAGTGGTTTCTTAGTCCCTTCAAAAAGCCCAACAACCCCACAAAAAAACTCCAAAAACAAGCCCAAGTTTTTTGGAACGCTTCAGCTTCTGGTTTCAGCATCTCACTTAATCAGTTTGTATGTGACTAGACAACAGATTTGCCAGGGAGCTGAGTCAAAAGGAGTGTAAGAATCTCCTTGAATGCACATGCCAGAAAAAAAGGGAAGGATGGTCCAGTGGTTAGGGTGCAAGCCTGAGACTTGGGAGACCCAGATTCAATTCCCTGCTCCACCACCGACTTCCTGTGAGCCCCTCTGTGCCTCACTTCCCCATCTGTACAATGGGGATAATAGCACTGTCCTGCCTCACAGGGGTGGTTGTGACGATGATAAATACAGTAAAGAGTCCGAGGTCCTTGGACGCTATAGAGTTAGGAGCCAGGACTGCTGGAAACTCCCTTGAAGTGGGGGGGTGACAGGTGCTTGAACCATGGCCTCCCTCACCCCAGCTCTGCCCCTCCCCGAGACTCCGCCCCCTCCCTCCATTGCTCACCTTTAAGGCAGGTAAAAAGTGGAAGGGCATAGCCCTCCCACTTTTAAAAGTGACGGTGCGATGCTCCTTGGTCCCCTGCCCTGTTCTGGTGCCCTTGATAGGAGGCATATAAGTACCGAGAGAGAAGAAGAAAGGGAAGGTAGATGCACTCTCAGTGTGATGCTGTCCTGCGGTAATGATTTTTGGGTCAGATGGGGTAAGAGGTAGGAAGCAGGAGTAGGAGGGGGAGATGGGTCCAGGATTATTTCTGGAGGTGGTGTCAGCAAAATACAATGGGTCAGAGCCTCAACTGGTGTAAATTCACATAACTCCATTTGCGGTCAGCCAGGGGAGGTTAAGGCCCCAGAATTTCAGGCAGTCCAAGGCTGTATGCCTGTGCTAAACTTTATTTCTTCTTAAAAGTTTCCCATCAGTGCTGACAACTGCTACCACTTAAGAAAATAAATCTAATGAGAACAAGTCCCAAAGGACTTGAGCAACTGTGTGATCCGATAAGATCCAATGATGCTGCAGCACAATTTGGACAACCAGCGTGGATGGAGTCCAACCTGGTTAGACTCTCTCTGCTCTAACCCAGATAAAGAGCATTGCTGCCTGGTTAACCCCATGTTAGATTCCTGATTGGCCCGCTCAGAGCTCTGATCTTGCCTAAGCAGTGAGTGAGATCCTGGCCTCACTGAAGTCGATGGGAGTTTTACCATTGACTTAAATGGGCAGGGGAGGATTTCACCTAGTCTAAGCCCCAAGGCCAGTGTAAACGTCAAGTAAAGGGGTTGAATGCCCTGGGAGCAGCTAATAATAAAGGATCTCAACTGGACCAAAGGGAAGGGCTTAAGGAGACAACAGTATGACGAGCCATTAGAACCAGTGAGTTTAGGGGGGCGGGGGAATGGAAGAAGCATATGCTGGAGCCAGTTATGTGGCAGAGCTGGCTTCCCACCAGGCTGCATGCATTTGGGTGTGTAATGCACTTGGGAAGTGGGGTGCATTCCCCTCTGTGGCTGATCCTCCCAGGGCCAGTAGTGTGCTATGTCTCCCAGCATGTGAGATCTGTGCTTTGGTGCTGATGGGTCCCGGGTTCAAATTCTGCTAGCTGACCCTGTGGGCATGTTGTTACATGAGCACATTTGACCTGAATGCAGTTCTCCGAGGGAAACCGTGCATTACACTCTTGGGGTCTGTTGGTTTCATGACTCTCACTGAAACCCAGAGGGGTTGAATCCCTCCTCCCGCCATGGACACACAAACTGAAATTGGAATGGAGTTTCCCATGAGCCAAAATTCTGTGTGCGCGGGAGAGGAGGGTGGCTGTTATTTTTTGCCTAGTGGGTTTAATAATTCAGAGAGACAGTTCTGGGTATGGAGAGAACAGATGAGCCAGTAATCAAACCTACCTGGTTTCCGGCTGTGCTTTGCCAAAACGCGTATCCAACTCATTGGCCCCACCCACGCTGGGGGGGTGGGAGTTCAGCAGTGGAGGGTGGAGAGCCATGTTAGACACTCGTCCATGGTCTGACATGGCTACCCTAGAGTACGCTTCCTCTGCATATACCTGACCCTAAATGCTTCCCTGATCCTTGGCGCCTTTTCATCCTCCTACCTTTATCCTCTGTCTAGACCCTGTTTTATGGACTTGTCCCCTCTTGTCCCACAATCTTGCTCTTCATGGCAGTCTCCTGATTCCCGTTGACACCTTTTTGTTTCTCTATAATCCCTCCCTTGGTCGTAGCATCTTTCAACACCCTGTTATTCCTGGTGGGCTCCCTTGTAATCCCCATCCTCTATACGCCCCCAATTCCTGCCCCTGTAGGCTAAGTTTGCTTCATTCCCCTTGTATGTCATTCCTGAAGGCCTCCCTTTTGACAAGTGGGGTCTGTTTCCTCCCTTTCTCTTATTCAGTGCCTGATCCAAAGTCCACTGGTTTCTAGAAGACTCTTATTGATAGACTTAGAATCAGTCTCTCATTCCATATGTGATACTTGTATTGGCACTGAGTAGTGCAGTATCTGACTGCCTCAGAATCTGTAAAGTATTTATCCTCTGTATCCCTGTGAGGCAGGGAAGTGCTATTCTCTCAAATCTACAGATGGGAAACTGAGGAACAAAGAGACTAAGGCCCAGATCCTCAAAAGTATTTAGGCTGCTAACTTCCATTAGTTTCAGGATCTGGGCCTAAGTGACTTGCCCAAGGTCACACAGGACACCTGTGGCAGAGCATGGAATTAAACTCAGGTCACACAAAGTAATATTTTGTTGCCGGACCAATCTCCGGTGGTGAAAGAGACAAGGTTTCACACTTACTCAAATCTCTAGCTGTGTAAGCTTGGAAGTTTCTCTCTTTCACCAACAGAAGCTGGTCCAATAAAAAAAAATACCGCACCTACCTCATCTCTCTAATTTCCATTATGTCTTTCTCTTATTTCCTTTGTAACTCTAATGCGTTTCTCTCTTCCAAACCCCACTTCTTTTCCCACCCCCATGCTCTGCCTCTGTTAATTTCCTTCCCAGTTAAAGAACCCGGTGCTTATTTCTCTGTGGGCGTTCCATTTATAACTCCATGTTTGGTGGTTTTTACATCAAGTGGAGTCCATTGAGCTTGTAAATTGTATTGGATCAGTGAGCCTATAATGAGGCTTCTAAGTCCAAACAGTGCAAGTCTGCTGGGATTTTATTGTTCATAAAGCTTCTTCCCTGGGGAGTGATAGTCATTAGGTGTGTGCTGTGTTTAATATTTGGTCATGACAGGAAGCAATAATTTTCATTCTTTACTGTGGCTCTTGAGTAGTTTTTAAGTAGTTGGCTTAT
This sequence comes from Chelonia mydas, assembly GCF_015237465.2. Lineage (NCBI taxonomy): Eukaryota > Metazoa > Chordata > Testudines > Cheloniidae > Chelonia > Chelonia mydas. The sequence continues at coordinate 7,638,143 of NC_057859.1, read as the reverse complement.
TTGAGTCACAGGAACCGTGAACCAATTAGGCAAAGAAGGGCTGCTGTTCTCCGTATGAATTTGTATTTCTCCTACAAATGCTATTAAATGTGGCGACTTATCGCCACGTTGTGGCTTTTAATCACAGCTTTGCCCCTCTCGTGAACTCCTTAGGTCTGTAGCACCCGCCAGGAGGTGGCAGAAAGCTGTTATCACCAGACAATGGTACTACTTTTACTGGAGGGATTGGATATTTATGCCTTCAGAACAGCGACAATCCACGCTGCTGGCTGTGCGTTGTTAACCTCGTCACTTACAAGCCCCATCCTGCCCTTGTTGAAATTGACTTCAGTAGGAGCAGGCTTATGTTTACCTATTTTTCCACCTAGAAGTTGGTGGGCAAATAATTCAGGCCAAGGTTTTTCAAAAGTGATTAAGGATTTTGCGAGCCAAAAATTAGGGAACCCACTTGAGACATCTTCAATGGGCCTAATTTTCAGAGAGCAGATACTTAGCACTAGAACTGATTGAAAATTTTTTGTTGAAATGTGGGGGGAATTTTTTTGAATTGTGGCGGGGGGGGGGGGTTGTAAGAAAAGCTTTCATCTGGGGTAAAGTTTTTTGGTTTTCACCTGAAAAACCAGAGGCCAAGAACCATAATATATTCGGGGGGGGGGGGGGGCGGGGCGGGGTTCATTTTTGGTCAAAAAAACATTTTCATGGGAATTTGGGGGAAGCATTTTTATTTCTTTTTTCAAAATTTCCTGTGATAATTTTTCAAACAGTTCTCCGCAGCATTTTCTGAAAACCAGACCCTCTTTAAGGTGTCTCAAACTGGGACTCCAAAATCACTGGATCTTGACCAGTAGTTATTTTTCAAACATCCATGCCCTCTCCTGGCTCCTGAATGCCAGTGATAGCTACAGAAAGAAGCAAACTATTAATTATAAAAAAAGAAATCTTCTGAGCTCCAGGTGGTTTTTTTTTTTTTTTTTTAAATGTGTGTTTCAGCTGGTGTGTGTGGGGTGAAACTCTCTCTCTCTCTTTCCCTCTTCCTCTCCCTCTCTTTCAATTTTCTTCCCAGTAGCAGCCTGACACAACCAGCATGAAGAGGACAAATTTCACTCTAGCTGCTTCTGCTTTCTGGTAGAAAGTTTTCTTTTGACTCTGGGAAGTGGTAACTTAAGTCATTCATAAACACTCCCTCCACTCTTGCATTGCACACAGAGAGGCAAAACTGGGGCAGCAGAGAACTGTACAGGGTGGCGGAGGGTAGGGGTGACAATGCAAACCGAGGCCTGCCACAGTCAATGCGGTTCATTGCTGCTGTGCATAAGAAATTATTCACAGGAAAGCAAATCCAGCCTAGAGAGAGGTTACATCAGGTGCAGCTTCCTAGCCGTCAGTTGGCAGAACTCCAAGGTGTGTGGAGTTTTTTGTTTTGAGAGAGATCCTTCTCCGTTGGGGAAGGTGCCGGGGGGGGGGGTGGGGGCGGGGTTTGACTGTGTTGGGGAGCATGGCGCGAGACTTTCTTCAACTGATCAAGGGCACCCTCCCTTCGATTGCTGCTTTTCAACTGTTTCTCTAAGTTTCTCACTGTTCTCTCGATTCAGGTTTCTGTAGCTGCCTGAAGATGCATGATGCCAATATTCTTACGCCATGCGTACCCCAGGGTCTGATTCAGAGCTTTTGAAGTTGGTGAAAAGACACAATGAAAAAGACTTGAATGGCCTTTTGAATCAAGCTCCTAGTAGGGAGCAGGAATCAATAAGCATGTGCAGCAGCATCCCAAGAAACCACTTTTCTTATGTGGGCACGGAGGGAGTTGTGAACAGAAAAGATAAGGAATCTGAGGCAAGGGAGGGTAGAAAGCCAGGGCCACAGGTTTAAGCTATTGTGATCACAAATCGTTTTTGGTCTTCCATTAGCCTTGTCTTCAAAAGGGAATTTAATTAAGTTTAAACACAATTTTTAATGACCAGGAGGACAGTGTAGTCTAATGGATACGCCACACTGGGAGTCAGGAGACCTGGGTTCTATTCTTGGCTCTGTCTGGCTCTGCTGTGTGACCTAGAGCAAGTCCCCTCCCCTCTCTGTGTCCCCACATCCCCACCCACCCTTTGTCTGCCTTGTTTATTTAAACTAGAAGCTCTTTGAGGTCGGGGCTGTCTGCCAAGCACAATGGGACCCCGGTCTCAGTTGGCACCGCTAGGCACGGCTGTCATACAAATGACGATGGTAATGGACGATGCTGACCATGACCGGTTGGAGTAGACCAGGGCAAGTTGTGTTCAGCATCCTGTCCACTAGTGAAGGGGCAACCCAGCTCGTCTCGGGGTTTAACTACACCTAGCTGAGCTGTTGCTGACTGTGACTCGTGCTTGCTTACACTGGTCAGACAGCATCTTGTTGGCTAACCTGAGCGTTTACTGTGCAAGCCTGAGTGCCGTCAGATTTCCTCATGAAGATGAGGCCCATGGGCTGAGCCGGAGCAGGTGACCTCTGCAGGTCCAGCCATGGAGTTCATCAGAACTTCGTACCCTTAGGGTCTGGAGAGCTTAGTGGCTGAAATGACTCCAACTCAGCAGCCTGTGGAAGGATGAGCCCTGTTCCCTGCAGCTCAGGTTTTGGCATGAAGGCAGTGAACTCTGTGCTGTGATAAATAAGATGTTTCTTCTCTTTAAAAAAAACAAAACAAAACAAAACAAAAAAAACTCATTGGAAATCTGGATCCCCAGCAAAATAAAACAATCTTGTCAATTACCATAAATCCTTTCAGATTCCAGGCTCTGCTTCCCTTTTGTTACTGATGCTCCCCTCAAAGAACTAGCCCACTTAATCCACAGGTTGCGCCAACAGTAATGTCTGCCTTTTTCACATTCCGCTGTTATTGCTGACTACAACCATGGAGTTGTATTTTCGGACTGGTTGTAGGTGTTTGCTTGCTCCCCATTAGTCTGTTCGCTTTCTCCAGGGGAAAGTTTTCCACCAGCGTATTTTCCGTCTGGATCCTTGTCTTGATCTTTGGTGCTCTATGCAAAAGGCTGCAGAAGAAAGGAAAGACACAGTTGTCTTGCTCTTATGGTTCCATACCCAAGAGCTGCATCGCAAAAACACAACTGTGCAAAGTGTATTTGCATTAACCACCCACCCACACATGCGTGCATGCATTTTCAAAATGCCAACCTTGGAGGAACATCCATTAAGTTTTTTTTAAAGAGGGGGCATAATGAGGGTAATTATAATAGAGTTGGAAGCCAATACAAAGTGAGTACGCCACCAGCCAATCTTGTATAAAGAAATCGGACTTGCTGCAGTGCGTGTCGGTGCCAGATACAAACTGGATTTAATTATTTTTAAAGGGCCACAGTTGTGCACTCGGATACTATGTTGATAAAAGCCATTTATCTAGGCCCTGATTCAGCAAAGCACTTATGCACCTGCTTAATTTCCACTGACTTCAATGGAACTTAAGCATGTGCTTAAATGCTTTGCTGAAGCTGTGTCCTAGAGAGGAAGGTACGGTCTCGTGGCTAAGGCAGTTAGATTGGGATTCATGAGACCTAGGCTCAAGTCCTGACTTTAGCACAAACTTTGTGTGATTTCAGGCAGGTTACTTAATCACTTTGTTCCTTAGTTTCACCATCTCTAAAATAGGGATAACAACACTTCCTTTCTCCCACTGACTGTCTGTCTTCTCTATTTAGAATGTAAACTCTTCAGGGCAGGAACTTTTTCTTGAAAAGTGCAGGTACAACACCTAATACGCTGGGGTCCCAATTATAGCAGAGGGCCTCCTCCAGATCCTAGTGTAATATAAATAAATCCCAGATAGATGGTTTAGACTAAAAGAAAAAAGCTGGCACTATTTTTTAACTAATAAACTTTAAGATTAAGAAAAATGTTCTGATTTTTTTTTATTGAGTTGCTACAGGGTATTTTGTTTGGGTTTAGCAGACATTTCCCCCGCAGACAATGTGCACCACGATCAAAAGATGAAAGACCAGAGATGCAGATGAATAGACAGACAGGTTTATTTTCACTAGTCACACAGAAGTGCAAAAAGTAAACAGACAGCACATTGGAGACAGAAATTATTTTGGTTTGGTAAAAGATCCTTGTTGTAGGCTTCAGTGGGAACCCATCTAAATATACCAAGAAATAGAATCTGCAGTATTGACAAACCCAAGTGATCAATTATCATGAGTCCGGACCCAGAGAATTATGAGATTGTCTTCAAAATCAGGAGATTTTTATAAATTTGGGGTTCTTTTTTGTTGCCTTTTTGTTTAGGACTCATGTTTTTCAAGCTTGTCTCCATAACTAAGACTCCTAGAAATGTTGTTTTTTGTTTTTTTTAAACATGAAAGCTAAAATTCTCATGTATTCACATGACAGCAGGAGGTGAGGCTTTGAGAAAAACACCAAACATCATGGGAGTTGGCAATGCTGAATGTATGTTGATTTTTAGAGTGTGAAATAATACTACAAGTTAGCTTTTACAAAAGTATACATAAATATAAGTCTAGAAATACTACATAGCATCTTCAAGCAAGCTGTACAACGTTGGCCCCTTATTTGCTATTGACCAAGTGCGTTACAAAAATCCGACCGCTTTGTTTCTAAATTATGTCATGAGGTTAATTCTCTTAATATTTTTTCATACAAACATTTTCCCTCAAAAACATTGGCAATGGGCCCCACCCTGCAAACTACTCCATAAAAGCAGGCACTGTTGCCTTCAGCGTGTTCTGTGAGAGTCCAAGGGTCTATCTGGGTTAGGGTTAAAGGACCTCATTCTGCAGGGTCACGGCATGCCTCCTCCAAGGATCCTGAGTGCCTTCTGCAACTTGCTTAGGCCCTGATTGAGGAAAGCCCTCCACATGTTCTTTAAATCCATTCAGATTCAGGAAAGCATGGAACTCAATGGTACTTAAGCTCAAGCTATCTTGAATAGGGCCAGTTTGCTGAATTATGGCCTTTCACAGAACCTCGTGTGTGTGTGTGTGTGTGTGTGTGTGTTTTGCACCTTTTGGATTGTATTCTCAAATTGTAGGGCTGCATCTACTCCAGTGTAGAACAACATTCCATTTGATGTTGACCAAATATCTGACCAGGGTAATGCCTAAGAAAGCTGCTGAAAAATGTGATTTGTTTGGTCAGTCAAAATCCTTCAATTAAAAAGAAGGGTGGAAAAATATATAATGTTGTGTCAGTGTCATTTATTGACAGTGAGCTTCATAAGATCCTTTGGGATGTTCTTGTTAAGGGGGGGGAAGCCCTTTATCTTAAGCATTTCCCAGCATTCCTTCAAGACATCTGGTTCTCTCATTTTCTATCTTGACTTCTGTGCCTTCAAAAATATCACTGTCAGTTTTTTACTATTTAGCCAAGCAACACAAGCAGACTGGTGGTCCTGCATGATAACTTGTCTAAAACATGGTTGTCTTTCAGAAGCAGTGACCTTAACCATTTCAGTGGCGGGGGGTTTTGACATTGTTTCTCTGCGTTCCTGTCGCTATCCACCCGCTTTGGTTTTGTAAGCAAAAATTGAAACCATCTTCAGATAAATGTGTTGCACTTAACACGGCCAGCATTTCTACACTCACACGTTGGATGGTATTTCAGTTGAGTGGGGTATCTCCACTTGACAAAAACAAAGCCAAGCAAGAGCCAACTGCCCTGAGAATAGCTCTGATGGGTGCAAAAGAGGGGATTCTGAGACTGTGCCGGGTGAAGTTTAAGGGGCGTATCCTAAGCTGGTTTAAACTGTCATGCCTCTATTGGCTTTATGACAATTTGTATCAGCTGGGGATCTGCCCCTTAGACTTGAACACAAAGTGGGCATCTGGGAGGTTCAGTTTGGGGGTGTACAAAACAGCGAGGTATTGATTTGTTAACAGAATTCTTTACTATTTACTTTTCAAAATCTACCTACTCTGAAAAATTTGTTCCAAAAATGTCATAAGTGGAGCTGGTAGCACCACCTCTTCTCAAGCACCCAATACTTCCCATTGTAGGACTTTATTTTCAGTTTCTTTTAACTTTGCCAGACTTTAACCATTTGAACATTTCCATGCTGGGTATCTGCCTCAGGCTGAATTCTTTTTGGAAAATACCGGTCAAAACCATTTCCACCAATTCCGAGAAAGAGGCGAGGGAAAAAGATGTTGTTTTGCCCGTGGTTTTTAAAAAAAAAAAAAATACCTGGAGACCTTTTCTTTGTAAAGCTCCAGAGCCCCTATGCTTTGGAACAAGGACTTCAAATTTGGCAGGGGAGTGGCCTTAGGTCAAGGATGTGCCTTTTGCTGTTCCTGTGAAAATCTATCCTAACTTGGCAAGGTGTGGGAGCGAGGCAGATCAGATGAGGAACAGGAGGGAAAGAACTGGGTTTGGCTGGGCAAGGAGACCGAGAGCAACAGGCACTGAATGAGGCAGGGGTTCTGTGAAGAAAAAATGTATGATCATGTCGTTAAAGACTGTATCATAATGGATCTCCACAAGGGGGCTGAATTGAGGTTGCACGGGCAAAGATATAGTGTGTGTATAGCTATCTATATAGGTGTGGGTGTGTGTGTATACACACACACACACACACACACACACACACACACCCTATATAGATAGCTATACACACACTATATCTTTGCCTGAGCAACGTGAATATGAATATATATACACACACACACACACACACGTATATATATATTCCATTCATCCACTATATATGTAGCATTTTAAAAGAATATTTATATTTCACCGAGTTTAATGCTACATCAATTTTTTCAGGACACTGCAGATGCACCCTGCCTATTAGCACTGGTGCTGAACAGAGAGGTTAAACCGAAAGTCATTGGAGAGACTAGCTGGTTAAGCGCTGACCTTTCCCCTCTGAAAGACAGAGATCTGAACTTGAGAAATTAACTTTGCCTGCGTGTGCCCCTGCTCCTTCTAACCCATATTGCAAACATTAAATATAAGCTTGCAGAATGGAGTATGACTGGTAGTCACCTCCCCCAGTAGAGGAGGCCCCAAGGTGGAAGGAGTACAGATAATGAATTGCTGTCTTTATCCCGGGAGAGGGATAGTTGCATTACACTTCCCACTCTGTTCTGCCGTCACCCACGCTGCACCAGACCCCCTGGATATAAAAGGAGCCTCAGTTTTCGGTGTCATAAATCTAAGTTCTCAGACTTTTTTTTTTTTTTTTTGCCAAGAACTATCTAAAATACTTTATCTTTCCCTGAAATAGAATCTGCTCCCTCCTGAGTTATTTGTAGTGTAATTCCCCATGTGGGCATGTAGACTGACCCTGGAGCCATGTGCTTAAGGCATCTTCCCGTTCTCCGGTGTACTGGACCCGATGGGTATCTTTCTCATGACTTGGCATTTATTTTTGTGCCACAGCAAACATCTTCGTTTCAAGACGAAATATCTTCTAATGGTTAGAGCAGGGGAATGGGAGCTGGGCCTCTCACATTCAGGTTCTGGCTCTGGCACTGATCTGCTACATCCTCTTGGGCAGATTGTTTAGCCTCTCTGAGTGGGATTTTCAAGAGTGCTGAAGTGACATGGGAGCCCAAGTCCCATTGAAAGTCATGGACTCTCTATGCCTTAGTTTGATCATCTGTAAAATGGGCATAATACTCAACAGCTTCATTGGTGGGGGCTGAAAAGTACTATGAGATCCTCTTCTGGAAAGTGCTATCGAAGCGGTAAAATATAGCTTTGCAGTGTTCATGTGCCACAAATAATTAGAACCCAATTCCCATTTAAACCAAGACTGTACTGCTCTGATGGCATAAAAGGGCCACAAAGTAGGAGTATATTTGCCATTTTAAGACCCCTTTACACTCCAGTGGTGTAAATGAGAATCAGCCCCTTAATCTTTACTTACATTCTTTCTCCTTATTCTTTATCTATCTTGTCTATTTAGATTGTCAGCTGTTTGAGGCATGGACTGTCTCTTATTATGTGTCTGCTCAGTGCCTATCATAATAGGGCCACGGTCTATGTTGCAGTCTCTACGTGCTACCGTGATGCAAATAATAATTTTAAACGGCAACTATTAATTGCTACCACATGTAGAGAATTACATGTTCATTAGCTGAACTGGATGGAAGAACTTGTCCTTATTCTCTTCTTTGTGTTCGCATCAAAGCTTAGCTGTGGTTTATAAACCTATTCCCAGAACTGGCTGAATAACCTGTGAAATAGTCCGTGAAAATTTTCGAATTTTTTTTTTACCAGTTTCTCAAAATGTTGATGAAATTTTTCAGTTGTCCAAAAAAAATTAGACCAGTTCTATCACTTCTTGAAACTCCTGTTTAAAAAAAAAAAAAATCCAACAAAATCTTTCATTGAAATTTTTTTTGGGGGGGGGGGAGGTTCTAGCAAAAATAATTTTGTTTTAATCAAAAATTCTAATCTGAAACTCAAGATTAGGAAAATTTTAACCAGCTTTAGCGGTTCCTAAAGATGAGTCTAGTCACATAGCTAAGGATATTGTACCATTATCACAAATAATACTTGCTGCTAATGAGATACAGAACCTTGTGCCTTTTAGTCACTAGTTCTAATCCAGTGGTTATCGGTGGGAACTGAAATATATGCCAACTTTTTTGGGGTGTGTCTATACTGTGTCTGGGAGCAAGCCTCCTAGCCCAGGTGCACAGCCTTGTGCTAGCGGGGCTTGCCCTAACGTGCCAAAAATAGTTAGATGTTGTTTTGACATTGCAGCTTCAGCCGGCTGTGTAGACATACCCATAGTGGTCTATGTGAAAGATCTGACGTTTTTTAAAAAAAATTATGCTTTGTCTTATACTAGTGCCAGGGAGATTCGGTCATGGACCAGAATCACTTTACGAGGCGCTGTATGAACACAGAACTAGGAGACGGTGCCTACCCCAGGTTTTAGTCCAAAACAATAATGGACTGATGTCCACATCACAAAACGACCACCACAAAGGGCACTCATTGGGCACCTTTGCTTGCCAGCTGACAAAAACTGAACCGGCGGCTATGGAGAGTGAGCTCTCTTTCCCAGCCGTCTCAGGATTCCTCTAGAACAAGGTTGAGATACACTGGTGAGGCTGCTGCTATCTTTCCTGAAACTGTTCACTGGATACATGGACAACTTCGGCCAGCAGGCTGGTCCATGTGCAACCTTCTGCCAGCGTTCCATTAATCTCCCCTTATCCCAGTGCTGCAAATCTAGTAGGTTTCGAAGTTCTCTCTCTCTCATTAAAGCTGTGTTTTCTCCTAGAGTTCACTATTGTTTTCTCAGCCGACCCATCACAAAGCAGAGGTCACATCAACATGACCTTTCGCTGGTACACGGAGGCTGCTAAATAATTCACGTGGCCAACTTGATTTCGGGGTCCACATTTGTTTTTTCCACTCTCCTAATCAGGATGCTCATTTAATTCTATTGCAGCACCTGTTCAGCAATTAACACCCTACAATTTGCATCTTACCCTGACATTTGCTATCTTTCCAATTAGTTTTTATATCAGTATAATTAGGGAGGGTTATTACAGTGCATCAAGCAGGGTCGAGGATATTCCCAAGCCTTTAAGCTCTTTCCCAGATTTGTTTAGGGAAGCCACTAAGGGTAAATGGTTGATTAGGATCACTGTTTTTCTTCTTCATTCAGATCAGGCGAAAACTGTTTCCCCATGTGGCTCATGAAAGATCAGGGAAATATGTCAGTCTATAAGAACTGATATTATGTAGTTCGTGACTTTTTGGTGAATTTACAGAGGGTTATAAATAAGGGCTATGCTATGTACTACTCCTTCTGTCTTTAGTGGGGAACCATGTGTGTGAGCTTTATACTAAGATGGGCAAATTTTTTACTGGTGCCGTCAGTTTTAAAGATAAATCTCAGAGGGAACTTATGTACAACGGCACCAAAATGGAACCATTCGGACAGGGGTCTCGAGGGACAATTCTTGTTTATATAAATAGAAATGATCTGCCTAGTAATGTCTTTCAATTTAAATTTCATTGAGTGAACGTCTCCTGTCTGAGCAGACTGGATGGATTTCGGTTATTAGTTAGAGTCAGGGACTGCATTGTACACTCAGCACCTCGCACAATGGAGCCCCGGTCCTGACATGGCCTCTAGATGATACTGCAGTAAAAATAATAAAGGATAATGCATTGAGCTTTCTGTCTATGCACCGATCTCCTCCTGACATCAGTGGGTCTTCTGGGCATGCAGGGGAAGTGGGACAATGGGACGTGAGATTTCTGTAGTATGGATCAGAGAGCGGACGGTCACTCTGATCTTACACCCTCCCACTCTGAATGGTGCCTTTTTCTTTCTTCTGTTTGAAATGTGACCATGCAGGCAGTTGACTCTTCCGCTTAGCTTGAAATTACATCCCCCTCCCACTTCCTCTGTCATCTATCTTAATATTTTAGGTGCATAGATGGGGGTATGCTATTGGAAGGGGATATTGCTTATGACAAGATTGTGGTGTAGGAAACGGTATGACGCACATCTTTCTGGGTGGGAAGGAGAGGTGTATAAAACCAAATTAATCTGCCCTGTGTGTGTGTTCCGATCTGAAGCTGGTTGTTACAAGAAGTACGTCTGCGGCATTCCTTAATGCTTTCCTACAACACAGTCCACAGACTGGAGGAGCTGGAGAGAAGCACTCCCAGAGCCAATATAAATACCCATATCCTATAGTTGGTGTGGTCTGAATTAAGAGGAGTCAGTAGGACTAATTCAATTCTTTGTCCAAGCCAATCCCTCCTCTCATGTCCCTCTAGTGGTTTGGCGTGTATAATACATTTACTCCTGCTCTATTGCTTAGCATTAGCTACTGTCATGAATGGACTTCACCTCTCTCCACTTTCTCTTTTGATCTCCTGGGAGCAATGTGGATGGGTGAACAGGTTTAGAAAACTAAGGCAACCCAGCTGAATCTCTGACAAAGTCTTCCCGGATGCTCCCCATGCCCCATCAGAGGTTCATTTGCTGCACCTGTTATCCTGAAAAAATCCACGGTGGATTTTCAGCCATGTCTGACGATGAGGACCCGTGGTGCCCTCTTCAAACTCAAGCAGTCACTGGGGCTTCTTCGGGATCAGAGGCGCGCTGTGTGTTCTGGGGCCCTAATGATCTGAGACTTGAAGACAGCAGCTGTCATGGACTCAACAACAGTCAAATCTGCCGAGGGCCCTCCTATGATGGAATATAAAGAAAGTTAAGGGGCATGGCTGGGGTGGAGATGTTTTGGGAAGTGGGCTGAGAAGCAGGAATTGGGCTGAGTGGCTAATGGGAGTTATGAGGCCTAGAGTAAGGGAAGGTGACTAATTATCTGGTTGGATTAGGAGAAAGGGTGATCAGGGAAGGAAAATATGTTACCCTCCAAGCTTGATAAGCTTCGGGGAAGCATCCACGCTCTCCTTTCCAGGGTGGGCCTGAACCAACTCTCTGAGCATTTTCCTGTCATTGTTTGCTCTTAAGGCTATACGCTCTAGTGGTGTAAATCAGCATAGGTCCTGATCCTTCATGATTTCAGTATTCTTTTGTATAGATCTCCCTCTTGGGTCTATTCTGGTCTTCGGTTTGTTATCCATCGGAGGGTTTTTATAGGGCTGGTCAAAAATTTTCCATAGAACTTTTTTCAACAGAAAATTGGGTTTTTGACACGAAAATGCTTACCTTGGAATGCTGCTTTTTTTTTTTTTTTTTTTTTTTAAGAGGGGGGTGGGGAACAAAAATCTGCACAATAAAACGTTAATTCAAAAGGTAAAACGTTTTGTTTTTCAGCTGAAAACGTTTCATTTTTTCAATATAAAGATGATATTCTAAATATTACATTCCAAACAGACAAGACGGACAGCGTGAGAGGGAAAATTAAGGCACAGAGAAGGGAAGTGACTTGCCCCAGGTCTCACAGCAGGACAGTGGCAGGACTGGGACGATATAACCCAGGTTGTCTCTGATTCCTACCCCATCCCATTAGATCATGCTGGCTCCCAGTAGGGGGTGAGCGGCACAGCCCATCTGTTTGCCAGAGGTGGAGAGTATTGGGTTCCTTAGTGGACTGGCATGTTTTCAGGGTGGGATTTTTTTTTTTTTTTTAATTTCTGTTACGAACTTGGATTTGGGGCTGTGCTTGCTTATTGACATTCACTTTTTAAAATTTAAGTGCGTCATTTAAATACTCAGACAAATGTGTTAGGAACTTTTTTATAAATCTATTTAAAGAGGGAGACAGATAATCTATACCAATGAAATTTCCAGTCCAGTTTTTCACTCGATGAGCTCAGATAAGCATCTAACACTGAGCCCATGTGAGGTTGATTCCTGACTTTCACCTCTGTATCTAGTATTTAAAATCTAGGGCCTTATACACTCTGTAGGTGGGTAGACGGGAGAGTAAACAAATAGCTTAGATTAAAATGGTAACCGTACCCACTATTGTGTAGGATAACGTCATTATCCGATCATCTTGTCTGCCCTGAAATCTCACACTTCATCTTTTCCCCGTTAATAGATTTCACCTTGGAATGCAAACACATTTCTGCCGCTATTAAGCAGCCTAGTTAATACACTGCCCAGTTCCGCTGGGCCAGGGGGAGAGAGAGAGAAAGAGAGAGAGTTCCTTAACGTACATCAGAAACGACTTAGGGTGTTAAAAGGCTAGCCCCTTCTAATTGAACGGCAACAGGATCATCTCAGACTGCTGATATTGATTTAGGGCACTGTTTGCAGGGGTGCGGGGGAAGAAGGAGGTGTAACCTCCTGAACGGATTAGAACTCACTGCTGCTCTTTGCTGGCTATGCTCAAATCCCCGCGTTCACTGGAAATCCAAGCTTTCTCTGAAAATGGCCAGGCTTATGAGCTGAGATTTTCAAAAATAAGAGCCTGGACTCTTTAAATTCCTGTTTCGACTGAGGTATTCAGAGCTGCCCCCGAGAGGGAAAAGAATGGGCATTAAGATTCCAAGTCCACTGGGTGGCTTTCAAAATCTCACCCAAAGATCCTCCCCTCCCGCAGATAAGTGCCCTGCAAGATGCTCAGCACTTCTGAACATCAAGCCATTTATAGCCTAAATCTTGACTTCGGAGCCTAATTTTGAGGCAGTTGGTGTGAACTGTTACCGCTCCATTGAAGTCAACGGCCTCTGCGGCTTTATACCTGTTGAGGATGATCTGGTGCCTGTTGTTGAAAATCTTGGCCAAGGCTTTTAAGCAGTTAACCATTGGAAAAGTGTACCAAGGGTCGTGGTGAGTTCTCTATCCCTGGCAATTTTAAAATCATGATCGGATGTGTTTTTAAAAGGACATTCAAAAGAAATTATGTTGTGGGAAATCCTATGGCCTGTGTTATAGAATCGTAGAAGTATAGGACCAGAAGGGACTTCGAGAGATCTTCTAGTCCGGTCCCCTGCACTCATGGCAGGACTAAGTATTATCTATTCCCTTCCTGACCAGTGCTTGTCTAACCTGCTTTTAAAAATCTCCAGTGATGGAGATTGCACCCTTATGTGGGAGGTCAAACTAGATTATTACAATGATCTTTCCTGGCCTTGGACTCTATGAATTTATGAATCCAGAAAATCACAGGATAAAATTTTCAAAAGTGTTTTAAGTGACTTAAGAATCTAGGCCCTATTTTCAAAAGTGACTTAGGGACTGAGACCTCGATTCCTAAATCACTTGTTGTCCAATGATATATAATGATAGCTATCTCTTTTGTAGGAGAGAGAATTAAAGTTAATATGAAGCCTTTTACACCAGTAACTGAGCAGAGAATTAGGCTTCTGCTATTAATACAGTGCTTACAAAACAGTCTCTTTGAATCCTTAGCTCTTGGGCTGGTCTGTCAATGGAATTATAGATTTATAAAAAGTTAGGTCTTTTCCATCTCTGTTAGGTCTTCTAGTGCATTTCCAGACCCAGCTAAGGAATCTCTTATTGTACTTATTAATATTTTTTTTTTCTGGTGTAACTTGTTTCCCTCAAGGCAGGTGGCCAGCATGAATGGGAGTTACGTGGACAAGCAGAGGGAAGAATTAGAACTTCAGTGGTGGTGTCTATGGGAAGGTTAAAGCAAAAGACACAAATCAAGCAGATGAATAATAATACTAATGATTCTTGCTAAATTTCAGGTACAGCGTGCTGGCTGGTATAATTGCTCCAGTGCTTTGCGTGAAAGCCAGCATGCTGAACGAGAATGAATATTCCTCTTACATACATTCACACACACTGCCATTGATGAGGGGTTTTTATTTCCTAAATGCCTAAAAATAGGAGCGCAGAGTGTGTGCAAGCGAGATTTGTAAATCTAATCACTAATAACTGTGCTGCCAACTGTATTAAATTTCCTTTGGTTTCTGGTTTCTAAGCTCTGATAGAGCTTTGTCAGTTGCATTAATAGGAATAAAAGTTCCTCCTTTTTTTTGGTATTAATCCAAAGTAACCAGCCTGACCATTTCTTAAAACGTTGGCTTCTCAACACATTATTAAACCCAACTGGTGTAAATCTCTGCAAATTCCTCTTTAATCTTTTAAAGCAAATTTTTGGAGAAATGGTTTAAAAAAACCCCCTACTTTTAAGTTAAAACCAGAGTGAAAAAAAAAACAATTCCCTTGGGCGATGTAATATCAGCAGGCTGTGTAATATGCTCTTAGAGTTCCCCCCTCCCCACCAGCCCTTTAAATCATCGCCAAGGAACTAAGCGATTCCAAGATACAAATGGCATTCGCTGTTGTTTGGAAATCAATTAATTTGTAAGATGAAAGGTTGTGCAAAATATTTGGAAATTTTGGTGGTGCTGCAGTTGAACTTGGTCGGCACCAGAAGCAACTATCACGCTTGTCTAATCTCTCCCACTGGTTCTCCATTGCAATATATGCATACAGTTTTTGGGGGGCTAGTGGGGTGTGGGGGGGGTTCTGCTTGGAACAGGTGACCACTTGATTAATATGCTACTGTGTTTTGTTCAGAGAGGTGGGGAGAAGAGAGAGGGAGCTCTGTGTGGTTGCATTTTAACACCTTCTCTGCTAAGCAGGAGGCCAGCTCAGGGTGCTAAATTCCTGTCTGTGGCTGTCTGTGAAATAAATCTGTGTGTTGTGTAGTCCCAAGCTGTCAGCAACGGTTTGCGCTGATGGACTCTGAAAGAGGTTTCCTCTCCGTCTGTGGAACAGTCAGCAGCCGCTAGGGAGCTGTCTTTAGCTCAGATTTCAGAGTTAGCTCATTAGACCAATAACAGCAGACACCTTCTTATTTCTTTTAAAATAAAAAAAGAAGGGGGAAAAAAGGGGAGAAAAGAAGTATTTGCAAAGTCAGATTCTATGTAGATAAAGTTATGGCCAGACAGTAATATTCTATTTCCCCTTGCCTCCTGTAATGGCCTAGTGACTTGGACAGGCGCGGCTCTTTCACTGAGGCAAGCTTTCCCATTTCATTTTTATTCCTTTCTTTTTTCTTTTCTTCCCGCTGCTCTGCCTATCTTACGGCGAGTTTGTTTAGAATCGCCAAGTTCTGTGCCCCTTTGCAGAGTAGGGGTTTGGTCCCTTCCATCTTGATCCCTCGCTAATAGGGGAGGCCTGGCTGATTTGAGGCTGGATGTCCTGGAAGACTTAGAACATTCTCATTTCCCTTTCCCATTCTCTCTAACCACCTCGCCCCTGCTCCTCATTTCCCAGCTGTGTAATGCCAATAATATACTGTGTTAGTTCTCAGCAGCCTTCTTGTGATTCGTGAAACGGTGCCAATAAGAACTGCTGAGCTGAGCTTTTTTATTTTCCTCCTTAAAGCTGCTGTTTGACCTCTTTTGCACAAGTTCACTTGACCAGTTATTCTATTTAAAAAAATCTGCCTCGGGTCAGCTCTTGCCCTCTGCTGTTGGCACTGGGGAGGTTGCAAGGATATAAATATCGTTTATGGAAACCAGTCTGGGGAAATGTTGCATTATCACTCAAGATCCAATCATGATAAAAATCCATTTTGTGGGATGGGGTACTGGCCCGTGTTTCTGCGTGGATAAGGCAATTATGGCAGCTGTTGTGGTGGGGGGGGGGGTGGAGAAAACATGGTATGAACAGAGAACTGCGAGCCAGGAATTTGAGTTCTAACCCTTGCACTGACAGTGATACCAAGTCAATTAACATCTCTGCATCAGTTTCCCCATCTGTAAAATGGGAGAAAACCCTTACTTCCCAGGGTGAAGGCCCTCATTTAATAGTGTTTGTACCATAAGAGAACTTAGTTTGTCAACGACTCTCTTCATATGTAGAATCAAAAGAGGTTTTCTAAATAAGTCGAGCATCTTGAGTTTTTCATCTTCAACATACGTCAGTGCTGTGACATGGATAGATACTATCCCCGTCCTCCAGGAGGGTGAGAAAGGTGGGTGACTTGCCCAAGGGTGCAGAAGACACTGGTGGTATGGCTGCGGTTAGAACTCCTTTTCTCCTGGCTCCCAGTTTTGTGCTTTGACAGAGCCGGTCTCAACAGGCTAGAGAAGGAACACTTGTGAATTAGGAGCAGTGTATCCGACTGACAGAAATAGGGAAGAAATGTGGAGACTGTCTGAAGCAGAAGGCCAAAATTCCCCTTGACGCTTGCAGGCAGAAAGGGGCTCCCAATGTTCTACCGTTGGTGTGCATGTGGATTTTCCCTAGAAGCTGACGAAGAGATTTGCCAATGGAGGGAGAACATTGTGAGGGTCTGGGAGGAGAATTTTGCCAGAAGGGCAATAATAATGCTACTTGCACCACAGGTTCGTCTGTACGAAGGGTACGCTTTTTGTTCAGGTCAGAAGATAACTATCTTCCCCACTCCTGATCATACTCCTTGTGTGAAAACATCCTGGCGTTATCAGCATACTAGCTCTGCCTATATGCTTTTATGGCCCTTACCACTGTAATATCTATGCATAACAGGTTTTTATCCTCGTAACACCCCAGTGAAGGAGAGACGTATTTGTCCTATTTTACAGATGGGGAACTGAGGCACAGTGTACTGACTTGCCCACAAGGTCTTTGGCTGAATTGGGAATTGAACCCAGGCTTCCTGTGTCCTGCTAGCATAGCTCTCAGGGAATATGGAAGCCTTCCCATCTACCTATCCAGGCACATTCAGTGGGGAAGGTGAATTGGATGTGCCCACATCTAAAATGAATAATAATGTGTTAGCCCAAAGTTTTGCCCTATACTGTTAATTGTGTCACAGGCTCTATACTTCCAACCGCTGAAAGAGATTCTCCTTTTCAAAGGCAGGATGTTCTTGCTGGAGAAAGAGGGCCTAAGTTCTACTCCTGCTCCCGTTACAGCATGCCAAGTGGCTAGTGGTGTGTGCAGCATTGTAACACCCGAGTTGGTTGAAACACCAGGGGGAAAACATCATGCAGATTCTTAGTTTGCAGTGTTGTTGTAGCTTGTTGGTCCCAGGGTAGCAGAAAGACAAGGTGGATAGAGTAATATCTTCTGTTGGACCAATTTCTGTTGGTGGAAGAGACAAGCTTTCGAGCTTCCATGAAAATTATTTGACATTTTTGACTGTTTTTTGAAATTTCTACTTTTTTTTGAATTTTGAAAAAAATTCTGCTAGCTGCCCTCGCGCTCCCCCCCCCCCCCCCCCCCCCAAAAAAAAAAAAAAAAAGTCAAATCAAATGTTCAACACAAACTTTTGGGAGGTTTTGGTTTTGAAAATCACAATTTTCAATTTTTGCTGGAAAGCTGAGGTTTGAAACATTTTGACCCGCTCTTGTAGCCAGTCAGGAGTTCCTAGAGAGAGACAGAGATTTGTTCGGATGTGGTCCATCTGACTTTGGAGCGAGGGCCAGGAAGAGACGAACATGCCCAAAGATCAGTGCTCAAAGTTTGAATGAACAGCAAAGAATGTTCCATGGAACCCTGCTACCTGATCTTATTGTGATGCAATAATATGAGCAACGTTTTTTGTGATTGGGCAGAAATCGTACAGGCCATCTGTTCTGACAGGGGAGGAAGGATATGGATGCCTTGTGACCTCCCACTGTAAAGTTTCATCATCACCCAGAACCATGTTGTAACCTGGAAGCTGGGAGGTGAATCAGTGCTCGTCTAGTGCATGTACTTCATCTGCACCTGCTCTGAACTCTTTAAATCTCAATATTCTGTACCCATGCAAGAAAGGATAAATGACCCATTGTTCCCAGACTGTGACACTTGATCCATTTAAAAAGGACCCGGGAGAAAGCTGAAAAAGAACAATGTCATATACTGGAAGGATGTACTAGCCTGGGACCTAGGTTCAAGTCTCTGTTCCGCCACCCACTTCCTGGGTGACCTTGGGCAAGTCACTTAGTCTCTCTACAGCTCAGTTCCCCATCTGTGCAATAAGAGCCCTTCCCTACATCACCAGGGGTGTTGTGAGGATGAATATTTTAAAGGTTGTGAGGTGCTCAGATACTGTGGTGATGAGGCCAGACAAATACCGACAACAAAAGTTCTATCTGGCTTTAAGATTAAACTCGATAAGTTTATGGAAGAGATGGTTTGATGGGATACCATGATTTTGGCAATTAATTGATCTTTAAATGTTCATGGTAAATAGGCCTAATGGCCTGTGATGGGATGTTAGATGGGGTGGGATCTGAGTTACGACAGAAAATTCGTTCCTGGGTATCTGGCTGGTGAATCTTGCCCACATGCTCAGGGTTCAGCTGATCGCTATATTTGGGATCAGGAAGGAATTTTCCTCCAGGGCAGATTGGAAGAGGCCCTGGAGGTTTTTCGCCTTCCTCAGTAGCATGGGGCACGGGTCACTTGCTGGAGGATTCTCTGCTCCTTGAAGTCTTTAAACCACGATTTGAGGACTTCAATAGCTCAGACATAGGTGAGAGGTTTTTCGCAGGAGTGGGCGGGTGAGATTCTGTGGCCTGCGTTGTGCAGGATGTCGGACTAGATGATCATAATGGTCCCGTCTGACCTTAGTATCTATGAAAAAAAAAACAAACAGGTGGATCCTATGGTGCAAATTCAATAATGCTTCTCAATATTTAGGCCACAGGGTGACCACACACAGTGATCGAAAGCAGGGAAGCCACTAATGGCCAAACCTTGATCCAATTCAGGGGGACTGGGAGTCTTGACATTGACTTAGATGTGGAGCCGTGATTTGGCCCGTAAAGTGTTTGTGTGGAGGTCACAGTAAAAGTGGACGTTTCTTTTCAACCACCCTCCACCCTTGTGATTCTGTGTATAATGCCTCGGTTCATTCAGCTTTCCGGGTGCCTTGCGTTCTCATGCAGCACTCGTTACCAGTGATAGCAACAGTGATAGAAAACTCCAAGTGTGACTACAACATACAGTGTTCTCCCTTTGGAGATGGTACATAAGCCTATTGCATCAAACAGTGTTACACCCATAGGCGCCGATTTCCTCAGTCCCCAGGGGGGTGTTTGTAAAGTGGCTTGAGATCTGTGGATGAAAAGCACTGTATTAGGGTATTATGGCTATGTTTTTATTATCATGCTTTTCTCTCCATCTTCTTGCTATTGTAGCTTCTTAGCAATGGCCGATCAGAAAAGCTAGTAGAGACAATGTGGTCTTGTAGGTAGGCACAGGATTGAGTGTCAGGTGATCTTGGGTCTAAGCTCTGCTCTGCTCTGACTTGCTGTGCGGCCTTGGGCAAGTCACTTCCCCATTTGGTGCCTCAGTTTCCCATCTTATCCTTTGTCTGTCTTGCCTGTTTAGACTGTCAGCTTTCCAGGGAAGCACCTAGCACAACAAGGCTGCAATAATGTAAATAATAACAGGTGGGAACTGTTAGAAACATTTTCCCAAAGGTTATGTTTCACCTTGTATGTCCTCTTCCTGGAGGGGAATCATCACTGATTGGCATAGGTGTGGGTAAATGGATACTTTAATTGTGGGCACCAGTGGTTAGTTGGTATTTTGATCCCTTTAGTAAGAGACAAACAAGAGATTCCCACTTGGCGATGTCTGGCTGGAAGCACTGGCAACCTATGTATTAATTAAACAGTTGATAAACTTTCATTTGGTTCATTTTCCCTGCAATAAAGCCCTAATTATACCAAAGTGAGAACATTTCTGAGCACTGCGGCACTGTGGAATTGAAATGACCACAATCGCATTGAGCTCTAAATTAAGAGCAATATATTTTAAAAATTCTAACGTTTAGAAATTTGGAATGGAAGATGAGATGATGACTTTTATATTAACAACTTAAAAACTGATTCTAACTTCGCGTTTTAATAAATGATTAAGTTTTTCAGTAGGCCCAGCATGTGCTTAACTTTAGGCATATGCTTAATTGTATGTGAAATCAGTAAGGCATTTAACTGTTTTTGGGTCTTAATGTGCATCTTCACTTTGTGTAATGAATATCCTAGGTTTACTGCGATAGGGTAGATAATCTGACCTTTGAAAACCTTTTACACAGTATACATGTAACACCGACAGATCCCGGTTGTCGGTGGGTGGGATCGAACCTCTGGAGCGAAATGCATGAGCCTCTACCGCATGAGCAAAAGCCATATGCCCGTTAGCTAAGGCTGTAGAGCAGACTCATTAAGCTCTCTCTCTCTAAGTGGTCTCGGTGCCACTACATGGATGGAACAGAACGCCACACCCAGGAGGCTTCTGGGTTACATACACATAGTTAACTGCTTGAGAAACTGGGTCCGGATGGAGTTGTTGTGGCCGACTGAATAGGTAATTGTCTTAATAAGCTGCCCAAATATGTATTTACATAATAGACACCTACTGGGTCTCTTGGGTAAATATAGAATTTTAAAAACGGCATTAATGTGTATTGAATTGAGAGACTGGAAAAATTCCGAAGAAAACAATGTGTTAAAAGAGACCCTACTCAAATACAGATTTACCCGAGAGAGAGTTTTGCAAGCTCATCAGTGTATTTCTCCTTGAATTACGACTGCTTCCTCTTTCTTTTTAAAGGACCCCACCCCTCGCAAATCAAGATCCCAATTCTGGCCAGGTTTGGATGTGGTTTAAGCCCATCTCTAGTCAGCTGAGATGGCTTAATGGCAGCGTGACCAACTCTTGGGATTTTATTGCCAGTCTTGAGATAATTGATGTGTTTTTTCTTAAAGTCCCAGCTCCTGGGGTCATGTGGTTATCTGAGAGTCCCAGAGTTCATGTTGTTGTCTGTTTTTTAATAAGTACATTTACGGCCCTCATGTTTGCTCAGAAAACTTTGACAATGGGAACCATAGAATCATAGAATCTCTGGGCTGGAAGGGACCTCAGGAGCTCATCTAGTCCAACCTGCTGCTCAAAGTAGGACCAATCCCCAATTTTTGCCCCAGATTCCTAAATGGCCCTCTCATCGAGGCTCACAAACCGGAAGGCAGATGAAAAGAACCCACATTTTATTATTTTTAAAAATCTCATTATTTTTACCCAGCCTTGTTACTTTTTTGGGAGTGGGATCCTCATTCACAACATTTGGTTAGCAGTACTGCAGTGGTTTCTCTTTTTTGCAAGCAGCATTTATGGATTTGGTCACTGCATCCAAAAGCTGTCGTTGAGGTTTACAAGAGCAGTGGTCATGGTTTGAGGTCTGGGCATTCATCCTATATGACAAGGTTGCAAAGGTTAGAATTATTTAGTCTTGGAAGGAGGAGAATGAGGGGGGATTCCCTTTAAGCTATCCCATAGTCAGCTGAAGTTAATGCAAGAGGGGAATAAATTGAAGGCGTAAAGTATTCTTTTGAAAATTGAGGCATTAATGAAGATCTTCAGTACATGTGTGATTCATATTCTGGGTGCGTGAGACAGTATAAATAATCTGACCTCTAAAAACATAGTTTTTGGTGAAACATTAAGGAAGTGCAGCATATAGCCAGCCTGTGGAATTCTCACAGGAACTCATGGATTGATGCTGTAGCTGGACTTAGATAACAACAAATATTAGTGACCCTTAAACTGCGTGTGAAGGAGAGGACTAAACCACTGTAGTATAGTCCAGCAATCCCTTTCACGATTGCTGAGTCCCGGCGACGATTTAGAGGACACCCTGTTTGATTACCCTAGGCAGCACAACTATTCAGAGAGCTTGACAGCCAGAGAGAACCACCAGGTTTGTCTGCTTCCAGTAGAGAATTCTCTTTATATTCCTTACCCTCAGTCCTGTCTCTTCTCTAGCACAATGGAAATGTACTACTCATCACCTCAGAGGTCAGGAAGGATTTATTTACTTCATGAAGAGTCTGGCACAAATGCATTATGGGGGGGCTCTCACGGTTTCCCTGAAATTGTGGACATTTCTCTGCTCTTTAGGTTCTTACACTCTGCCCATCACCATGGTATCCGGGCACCTTCCAGCATCACATTAAGGGATGCAACTAGCATCTGTTATGGGTTGTTGGCCACTTCCAATGCCAGGATGCTAGCCCAGCTGTCTGATCCAGTACTGCAAATCCAGTGACCCTAGCTGTATTAGTTTGACAATAGGCTCTGTGTTAGGCACTGGTTGTACAAATGATTCTGGCAGCGATTGGAAGAGCTATGAAAGACACTAGGCCAAGCCTGTGTAACATGCTGTAATTGCCTTGGCTGGATGTTTGCCCTCTGTCGCCTCCTGCCTTTGTCCTTCATGGTTTTCCCACTAGTATCCAACTCCCTCAGCCTGCTAAGCAGAGAAGATTCACAGTGGAGGCACTGTGGATGTTAAGCGTCAGCATAACATACCAAGCTCCTGTGGGCTCATATGTTTATTCCTAAATCAGCCTGCATCTATTTTAGGTAGTTAGGACCCTCATTACTGTAGTATTGGAGCCCCTTACAATTGTTGTTGGGTTTATCCTCACAACACCTTTGTGAGATAGGGAAATGTTGTTATCCCCATTTTCCAGATGGGGAACTGAGGCCCGGAGTAGCAAAGTGGCTCGCCCAGGGTTACACAGGAAGTCTGTGGCAGAGCAGGGACTTGAACCCAGTCTCACAAGTCCTTAGCTAGTGCCTGAACCACTGGACAATCCTTTCTCTCTTCCCAAGAGAGAAAACGTTCCACACGTAAGATGCTGGTGACACTTTTTCAGGCTTTGGTTGCTGGGTGCAAGATGTAGATGAGTTAATTAATTTCACACTCGTTTGTCTCTTTTGCGAGGATGTTTCTTCCCCCCTTCCCTCACACATCCCTCCCGTCCCTTTTCCATTCAGTTTTCCCCTGAAGTTTCAAGGGGTTACTGCCGCCTTCTTCACTTCCTGCCCTAAACGGTCATTGCAACCAGGGACGCCCGCAGGCGGTTTCCACTCAGTCCGCACAACTGAGCCACTCTCACTGTAGCTTAGCAGGGTGTTTACACGGACACTTGATCTGACGGTGTCAAAACAGGCAACTGTAATAACACAGCTTGTAATTTAACGGTAACCGTCACGAAAATGTATTCTCCGTTTTAGATCGGGATAAAATTAAAATACAAATTAAACTTTCAGTGGGCACTTACCGTGCTCGACCCTGGAAGAGCAAAGGCAGCTCCTGTTCTGGGTCTGGCTTCTTGCTCCGGGTGTTGCAACCTTACGTGTTGGGGTCTCAACACCACTCACGTTTGGCACAGCGGCCCCTCTGTCAAGTGGCGCTGCGACCCCATGCACCAAGTCACAACCTGGGGGGCCCTCTCAAATGGGGGCTCAGAGCAAAATGCACCTTTTGTCCCCCCACATCTGGGCGACCCTGCCTCCTCCCTGGGACCCTGCCAGTGGTCCTGATTACAGCATTTTTATGATGGCAGCTTCAGCAGCATGGCACAGCACCCCCTCCTGCCATGCTAGGCTCAGAACTGACTTGGAAGGAACCAGTCACTGAATCGTGAGCACCAGGCTCTGTAGGATTCAGGTGTTTTCAGCCCTGAACTCTGCAAAGCACTTACACAGTCTTTAAGAGCCACCCCTATTAATCAAAACACTGAAGCATGTGCTTAAATCCCATTGAAGTCAGTTGATACTAAGCATATGTGTTAGGCGGTGCTTTACTGAACAGGCACGGACTTGACCTTGTGCTTACGTACTTTCCTGAATCAGGGCCTTAATTTTTCCAGCACTGCTGCCTGCCGATTACTGCCATGTTACCCCCAATAGTTCAGTTCTGGAAAGAACATTTGCATGTAATAGACAACACATGCGCCCCAGCAGCAGAGCCAGGTCAATGACAGGAACTGCTAATGCTGGTGAGTTTCTGAAGTGGCATCCCTTCCCTTTTTTATACACACGTGTTTATATATAAAAGCATTTTATGAATCACCCTGAACCTTTGTCTTAATTCATGGTGAGTGTGAACTTCCAGGCTCTTTTATGGAAGAAGAAAGACGCTGCTGGCATTCATTTAGTTTTATGCTAGTGTTAGTGCTTTTGTATTTAAAGGGACAACAATTTTACCGAGGCGTTGTCAGGTGTGATTTAGTCCCACGTTTTGGGAAAAAAAATAAAATCTAATCCCCAACATCCCCCTCCCCCAATTACGTATTTATTTATTTTCATTCCAAATGAGAGTTGTTCAAAACACAACCAGCAGACCCACCATCTCTCCTTCCCTTGGAGAGCTTCCTTGTCTGACACTGCAGTGTTGAACTAGTGCAGGAGATCCGGAAAGGACTGTTGCGGAGAAGCAAAAGTGCAACTGACTCGTCTGTGTTTTTGTAAGGTGCACCCTTCTCAGGGATCACCAGGCAGAGCTCTCCTGGCCCCTCCACTGCCACTGGGCTATCGTGGAATGGACAGAGAGTCATGGGAGCGTCAGGCACATGTGCGACGTGCCACTATTTATTGGTGATAGCGAACTGGTCATTCGGCCTGGTCCCTTAGAGCTATGGTGCAAGTAGATACTTCTCAAAGCTGCCGACGTTGTCACTGTAACAGTAAATGCAGGCAGGCCGGTGGCTGGGCCAGATCAGCACGACTAAAGCTTGTCGGCTCTGTAACTTTTTGCTTCCGTCACACCACCTTTCTGACCCTTTATTCCAAACGTGTAGTGCCCTGAACTGCATAGAGTAAATAGCCTAGAGAGTGAAGTGTTGCAGGTGTGGTGTCCCCCTTTCTTTCACAGAGCTGGCTGCAAGTCTGCCTTTCTTCCTAAACCCTAGCTTGCCTCTCCACTTTCCTTGCCTCGCGCAGGCTGGCCCACCTCTCCTCTGCTGCACATTGCCAACGTGCGACTGTCGCTCCGCCTTACACCTACTGCGGGCGTCTTACCGCTGCCTATCCGCCCAGCTGCTTTAGCTGCTGCTTCGGCGGCTCCGACTCCACACCCGCCACCTGCCTCTCCAAAAGCTCGCTGCCCTGTAAGCTTGAGCGTGCTGCGCCTAGCACGACCCCCATTTGGGACCTCGAGGAGCTAGTGCAATACAGAGATTTAACAATAATAATAATGCACCTATTAATTGATATTGCTTTGCTATTGGAAGGGAGGCATTCATGAAAACCAGGCCTTGCTTCCAACCCGCATTCCTATGTGGCCACGGCAGTCTGTGTTGCGTGACTCCATGCGTCTGAAGAAGTGGGTTTTTTTTACCCACAAAAGCTTATGCCGAAATAAATCTGTTTAGTCTCTGAGGTGCCACCGGACTCCTTATTTTTGTGTTGCATGTGAGCTCTCCCCACATACACATCAGGTTGTAAGTTTCATGCCCATGTTTTTCCAGTACCGTTTTGTTGGGCTGTCCCTGAGGTTAGTGAGACTAAAACAATGCCAGGAAGGGAGACTGCAGTTTCTTTTCGCATTTCAATTCTGTTTCTGTCAAATGACATTTCAAGAGCTGACGCCTGTTAATGTTCTCTCCAAGGAGCTGAGTTTCTTCCGAGGGGAGAACAATAGGGAAATGCAGCAGGAGCAACAAAAGTGGAACCAGAATCCTTCAGACCTGGGCATTCTCTAAAGAGCGGTGGCTGTCATAATTTACACACCTTGCCTAATTCAGAGCACATGTCTCAGCTACAACAGGCATTCAGTAGACACGCCGCTGTCTTTCTCTCAGTGGGCCTGCTGTGAGTTTGTCAGCAGTGCTGTTAACAATGACAAAGTAGTTCATCAATATATGTATTTTTTTTTAACACCAATATCCTGGAAGCAGCAATGATTTTGAGTGTGCAGTTTCTTTGCCGGTGGAGGAGAAGGCGAGGGGGGCTCAACAGCGAAAGGGAGAAACGCAGGCGGTGGATCTCGTCCTTTGGGCAGCTGCTCCTGCTTTGCACTGTAACCACGGCCCCATTTAATCAAGAAATATGAAAAATTGCCACTTCCGATAAGGTATCTGCTGTAGCCGTGTCACCTCAAGCTGGGATCTTGTCTGCTCTCAGAAGCTAAGCAGAGGCAGGGCAGTTCAGTGCGCCAATGGGAGACCTCCAAGTCAAAAGCCATGGTACGGAAGAAAGTGGTCACTGGTATTACAATAAGCAGCACCTTCTCTCTAAATTGGTACGGAGCCCTTGCATGGTACTAGACTTGCTGTGTGCCTGTCTCTGAGACATAAACCCAGACCGCTTGCCCCTAAAGCTCCCCATTGTCTTTTTTGTAGGTTGGAAGGTTATCTAGTCTTGACTAAATTCTGATGTGGGTCACGCAATCTGCCAGTGTGAGTCACCGTGCAGTTTAAACTGAATGTTGTGTCCTGTTGCTGTCCACTGTGAAACTGTTTCACCCCAGGAGCGGATGCAAACGCATGGGGAGGAGGGGGAAGTGATTTACATCCAGGTGCCTGCAACTGCCATTGAACTTGCAGATGAACCCTTGTAAGGATTTGCTCCACACGTGCAATTAGCACGTAATGAAGGGTGGGATTCTCAGAAGGACTTAAGTGACATAAGAGCCCAGGTCCCCTTGGCTTTCACGGGGAGTTGTGCTTCTCACTTGGGCCCTTTGAAAATCCCACTCAAAACCCGTAAATTTCTTTTGGGCTCCATCTGGGCAGGTTTATTCTACATATGTTCTTATACCGAGCTCCTCACCGTGGTATCTGAGTGCCACCTGTAATTCTAAAATCATTTTTGTCTGCAGTTTTCCATGCAGCTGTGTAATTCCCATTCATGTCAGTGGGAGTCTAGTCCATGCACTGGATTAGAAACTGCCTCTATGCAGAAGGTGGGAATAGAAGCGGGCTCAGAAACGAGAGGAGAAAATTATTAGAGGCAGGAAGAAGTTTTCCCACGAGGAGAAAGAAACTGAAAAGATTGAGGGTGAAATCCTGGGCCCATTGAAATCAATG
The DNA here is from genome assembly GCF_015237465.2 of Chelonia mydas. NCBI lineage: Eukaryota > Metazoa > Chordata > Testudines > Cheloniidae > Chelonia > Chelonia mydas. The sequence continues at coordinate 7,610,963 of NC_057859.1, read as the reverse complement.
GCAAAACTCCCATTTGACTTCCATGGGGCCAGGATTTTACCCTGTGTGTTAGACTGAGAGAGGAGATGGCACGATAGAGGTGTATATAATAATGTAAGGTATAAAAATGGGAAATAATTTCTCGTAATTGAAGAACAAAAGGACGTTCAAGGAATTTGAAACATGCCAAAAGCTGATAAAAGGAAATACTTTTCCACATGATGCACGATTAACCTATGGAACTTATTGCCACAAGATACTGCTGAAGCCAGGAGGCTAGCAGGATTAAAAAAAGATTAAAAATGTATGTGGATAACAAGAAGATCCACAGGTACATTAGATGGTTAAATTGTTTTTAGAAGGGATATAAACAGTCATGCTTCAGGTCCAAACAGGAGTGAGGCAGAAGCTTCCCCTCGTGGCAGGTTATTTCAGAGTAGTCCATACAAGGTTTTCTGTGTTGGCGCCATCTGAAACATCTAGAACTTCCCACTGTCATGTAGGTTACTGGATTAGAGGGACCACAGTACTGATCCGATATGGCAATACCCATGATCAAGGCCCCTGTAAGTTTGCAGAGCTGCTGAATAAGTATCCCCTTAGCAACAGGATAGTTGAACAAATGCACTATGAGAAGCAAAAATGAATGGAAAACCAACTTGGAGCTGTGAACCTTACAGATTCCACCTTGCTTCAATATTAAAGTGTGACACGGTTCACAAGGCTTATTCCGTCCTCTGTCTCCATTTGCGGCATTGATCTGAGAGCATGCCGAGGCATGTACCAAGCCCCTCAGCTGATTGTCATTTAGGAGATGTTGACCCACTAGAAATTTACTGGGCAATAAAATAGTGAATTCCACAGTTTTCATATGGCTTTTATGAGTTTCTTGTTGGTCTTCAATTTTCTGCCTCTTGGCTGGGCTGCTGTTTATGGATGCAGCTGTGCAGCTGCCAGCCCCCGGGGCTGATGGGGTATAGCAGTAGACCGTCGAACAGGCATTTTGGGAAATTGCGCCTCTCACAGCTGATCCAGGATCCCCAATCCAAAGTCTGTGCAATTCTGGCTCTACCATCTTATTCACATCGTGTCCTACTGGGACAATTGCCACGACAGATCCTATAGAGAGAGGTTACCCAATTTATTTGAGCATAAGCTTTCGTGAGCTACAGCTCACTTCATCGGATGCATACTGTGGAAAGTGTAGAAGATCTTTTATACACACAAAGCATGAAAAAATACCTCCCCCCACCCCACTCTCCTGGTTAGTCTCTAAGGTGCCACAAGTACTCCTTTTCTTTTTGCGAATACAGATTAACACGGCTGTTACTCTGAAACCTATAGAGAGAGGTTGTGTACTTCCCCTGAATGTCTGAAGGACATGTTTGCCTGTTTGCATGTTACTTCTGGGTGGACTTCTTTCCCTCCCCGGGAACTCATTTCTTGATGGGAGGACACAACTGTCTTTTCTGGAAGCATCTGCCTGTCTTTCCTCCATGAATTCTGCATATCTTCTCTGGCTTTCCACCAGCAGTGGGCCTGTATTTAATAACTTATCTCCCAACTCCTTCTTCAATTTCCTTCACTTACCCAGCAGGCTGGATGAGAAAGGGGCTGATCTGTATTAAACACCTTGCACCAGTGTAACAAAATCAATTAAAAAAATAAATCAGGTAATTTACCGATGTAAGTGAAATCTACCCAAGCGAAGCTTAAACCAACTTAAGTGCCTCTACGCCAGGGTTGCGCTGGTATAACTAGATCAATTTTAAATTCACTCGTTCTTGTGCAACTTTCCTAACGAGAGCAAGCTCAAAGGCATTTTGTTTGCCCAAAGGAAGATAGGGACTCAAGTGCTACACTTGCGCTTAGTGTGTTGTGAAGTACAAAGCTATCCAGGCTCCTCTCCCAACAAGAGATCAATCTTTTGTGCAGTGCCAGGTATAGCTCTTAATTGCCCTATTGTAATGTGTTATCCCTGTGCTAATAGTTTGAGTTATTTCTTTGTTAACCTTTACACAGCCAATAACAAATTAAACATCATTATCTGAGTTTAAAATCGGCTGTAAATCTCCAGGCCCTGGTAATACTCGGGCACTTCCAATGAGGGAGCAATAAAATCACATTTAATGATGCTCTGAAACACAACGCAGGAAGCGCTATAAGCATCAGAGAAGAAAACAGGGCAGTTATGAATTATCCATTGCAAAGATGAGTTTATAGAGTCATTTTAAAACAATAATCATTTACAACTTGGTAAAAGAGCAGGGGGAACAAGCGTGAAAGCCTTAGTTTTTGAGTTCAGGGCAAGTAACATGGCCTGGACTGTCTTTTTGTTCTGTTTGTACAGCGCCTGGCACAATGGAGGTGCTGATCTATGACTATGGCCCCTAGGTGCTACAGTAAGACAAACAATTAACAATAATTATGTAGCACTAGTGGGGGAAAGAAACCACAAAGTTTTCATGAAAATCATCCCCATTTTGTTTCAGGTGCGTTCTCTCTCCTCGTGAAATTTAGCTTTCCTATTAAATCCAAGAACAAGGTTCTGTTTCCATGCATGAATTAGCAGGCCGGGTCCTCAGCTGGCGTAAATTGACATAGCTTCATTGATTTCAATGGAGTCTTGCCAACTTACATTTGCTGAGGATGTGGTCCCGCATTTCTGGCCCCTGGGCCCATGCCTTTCTCAAGTGGACCTCCTTTCAAGGGATTTTGGTTCCAAAATTTACCTACATTGCACACACATTTGCTATCCCCTTCCTTTTATCACTAAAAATTATTTGCACCAGAAATTAAGAATCCTGGCACAGGGGTTATAGAAAGCATTATGTATGCTGAAGGAAGGGGGACCCCACATCATTTTAAGTTTCCAGGATTATTCTTTTTTTTTTTTTTTATGTCCCTCATTTTGGGCCTTTTTCATTTATTATGTCTCACATTTGGGTCTTGGCATGGTACGAGTTACACCTACAGCTCTTATGGATTTGAGAAGAACCTGTTTATACAAAAGGAGGAATGACCTAAATCTTTGGACAATGCTTTCCAACACAATCTGGGCCTGAGGTTTGGAAAAGTTGGCTTAGTTTCAAATTTCTTGTGCTTTCCTCCTCCGTGCTGGGACCAGGAGCAGATATTAAAAAAAACAACTAAAAGTTTGGTAGACCTAAATGATCTGAATCGGGGTCAGATAAGAACCCGAACCTTTTGAAGTATGTCCATTATTTCATGCATCCGTATGTATCCTTCATGGTATTACTCACTGCTCCTTCCCAACTTGTGCTCCTCTTCTCTAGCCACCCCTTCCTCTAAATTTATGAAGACAAAAGACTTGACAAGTAGTGTCAAGTGTCTAGAGCATCAGGGCTTCTGGGTTCTACCACTGGCCAGGAGGTAGTATAGTCTAGTGATCAGAACAGTGGATGAGGAATCAGGACTTTTGAGCTCTATCACTGGGTCTACACGGTGATCTGTTGATTCGGATTAGACTAGGAGTTAGGATTCGACCATTCTAGAACCCCAGATCTGCCACTGACTAACTTAATGTCTAGATTTCCGTGCCTCAGTTTCCCTCTGTTTAAAGTGGGGCCCATATATCATGCAAATCATACCTAGTGTACCGGGGGTTATTGTGGATCTTAATGAACTGTCTGTAAAGTCCTTTGAAGGTGGACAGTGGAGGGTAAGTACGAACTATTAATCAGATGGCTAGTGAAATATCCTCACCTTGTATCCATTTTTTTTTTATCCAAGCTTGAGAAATCTAGGACTTTAACTGCAAATGTGGGCCCAAGCCATCCAGTTCTGATCTGATTACAACATCTCTGAATTTGCGGGCTTTTGGAGCCAGGAGTCTGGTTCAGGCTTATGTTCTTCTATTTACTTAATTTTGGTGCAGCTTTATTTACCCTGTTTCTGCTATTGTATGTTTGGCAGGCATTCCATATGTGTAGTGCTAATTTTAAGTTCCTTTATGCATGGGAAGAGATCGCAGAGAAGCTGAGAGAAGTATGCTTATAAGGTACAGAGTTGGCACCAACCCGATCTTGTAGCATAGAGAAGCTATGGGAACAACTCAGGGAAAGTTTTATGCTGGAGCCTGATACTGGTTAGCTCAATTTTGTAAACCAAGATTTGCTAATTTTTTAATCAAATACAGCTGACTAGATTTAGTATCTCTTGTATGTTTGGTGTATAACTCTCAACTGCTTGTGTCCTCTCAACCGCATTTTCCTTTATTTAGGAGAATTTATGATGTTTTGTTTCCGGAGACTACAGACTGTGTATTTTTGTTTACTCTAGCACACTATGAGAGAGAGAGAAACACTTGCTATCATATGATCAGCCACAGCTCTGAATATTTTGCTTTTATTATTATTTTCATGTTGCACCATTATCAATACTTTAGCAGGGTCTTATGCACATCTAGTATAGTAGTAATAATTTAAATATTATGCCTAATTCCCTTACTACTTATAATTAATTATTCAGAATAATTAATCATAATTCAAATTATAGTAGTAAAAATTCAGAGTTTCTCAGTGATCTAAGTATCATTCACTGTGCGTGTGTGTGTGTGTGCAAAAATTTGGAGAGGCAAGTGTGGATGCACATATCTAGCAGATTGTAACTTCAGTTTACTCATGTTATTGATGGTATTAAAGAACTTCTTGTCTCATCACTGGATATGTGCCTTCCAAATGTAAACAAATAAACCTGTGTTTGTGCATATGTTATATAGTATGTATTTTATAATATATGGAGGTTAAAGCACAGGCGTGAGACGTTAGAGACCTGTTTTCTCACCACACCTCTGATTCACTTTGTGACCTGTGGCAAGACACTTTGCCTCTCTCTGTGTCGCTTTTCCTATTTGTGAAAAAGGGATTATGCCCAACAGGGGGACTGGGAGACTTGATTCATTATGATTTGTCGAGCACTGTGAGGGTTTTGGATGGAAGGGGTTGTGTAAGAAGAAAGTATTATATGCCAGGCCAGATGAACACATAGGCAAAGTAGGCATGTGGTGGGACCCGAACTGTGTGTGTTTGTGTTCACCAATGTGGATTTGCACGTGAACTGAAAGAACTTTAATTCACTTGAGCGAGTGGCGTTGCAGTCCAACGCATGGGTCTCGCAATGCCACTCAAATTTGACCCAGCCAGCCCTCCATTATGACGAGGGTCGGCCAGGCCAAATTTGAGGGGGGTGGCGGCCCTGTGGGCCAGGTCGCAATGCCACCCATTCTAGAGAGTTAAATTCTTTCAGTTCACATGCGAATATGCACCAGCGGACAGATGGGTGAAGATAGTCTTACCCACCACTCAGACTCACTTGGCCATTCCCAAGAAAGCCAAGGAAAGAGGAGGGCGCTGGGTAAAGAAACCACTTCTTTCTCCAGCAAGGCAGGGCTCCAAAAGTGTATGTTGGCCTCTGGCCCAGTGATGGGCTAATCTGGCCTGATTACATGGGCCCATGTTGTAAATGTTGATCTAGATTAGAAATTGCAATGCACTGGGGCATTCAGACTGGATGATAGCACAATTTGGTGGGGGAGAGGGACAGTATTCACCTCTGTGTGTGCAGATATTTCACCAGTAGTGCTTACACACACACCGTAAAATAGGTTTTTTTCCTGGTGAACATCACCGAAGACCCCAGAAACCGGACATAAAATAGAGATGCCAATGTAGATAACAGAAAGCAGGAGCAGATACATTAAAACTGCCACAGCATCTTGGGGACAGTCTGGAGTCGACATGGGCTCAGCTATCTTCTCTTAGCCCTAGAGATGGTGGAAAAGTTGGAGGATGTTTGCTCTGCCCCCTGTTGGAGATAAATGGGTGATTTACTTAAGCACCAAATTCATTTAAGCAGGGTTGGGGGTTAAGGGGTAACTTAAATTTGATTATATCTCTGGGGTTGTATTGTGTGTATATACGTTATAGAGGTAGGTGTGTGGGGGTGTAATATAGTTTTGGGGTTTTAGTATAGCTGTGTGTGTGTATACACACGTGTATGCCCACGAGATCTGACCAGTCAGCAAAGTCTTTTGGTCATCTTTTCATTGTGTCTCAGAGATGGAGACCTAGGAAGTGACCTCTTCTATGCTGGGATGACAGCCCCCATTATCCATAACCCGCTTATCCAAAGGAACCTGGTTTCCTCTGAGATGGTGGATAAACGGGGTTCATACTTTTTATGAGAGTCTGAATGGCAGAGGGTTTTCAGTGAAATATAATGAGTCTGTCCAACGGGAAGAAAATGTCCATAGTTCAACATATTTCCTGGATTTTAAAATGATTTTTACCCCGAAGATGGTGGCGTGCGGTTTGCTCACTGAAAGCCACGTCTGTTCTCTGGTGGTCCAACAAGAAGAAGAAAGGCGAGTTCCCCTCTTTCAGCAGAGAAAGACATCCATTGGGGGCTGAGACGAACACTGTTGGCCCAAGGGACAGACAGATACACGGGAGGGAGGAGCAGGCATCGTTGAGAATGCCTAGGAGAGGCAGCCCCAGGAATTACTACCCTTGCAAAAATGGAATTTACTGTTTATTAATTATATTATGGTCACATCAAGAGACCCTAACTGAGATGGTGCTAGGCACTGTACATACGCCTAGTAAGCCCTTGCCCCAAAGAGCTTTTCATATCAATAGTCAGGACACACAAAGGAAGCATTATTATCCCCATTTAACAAATGAGGATTCTGAGGCACTGAGATGAAGTGACTTGCTCAAGGTCACACTGGGAGTCTGTTGCAGAGCTGGGAACTGACCGCAGATCTTGTGAATTCTAGTATGGTGTCCTGACCACAGCACACCTTGCCATTCTTTCTCTTATAATTCACCACCAGCGGTATCAAAAGTAGAAGTGTAGTTTAGACGAGGCTTAGGTGCTTGTTACAACCATATCATGTAGGCCTGCGGAGACCTATGTATGCTACAGCTTCTCTCCTTACTGCCCGTGATAGAGCCGCGCTGGAGGTGAATCACAACACAATTTTTTAGCAGTGTGAGCACATAGCCAGAGAGACTGAATTCTGCATCCCTCCCTCAGTACGTTCCAAGATCAGGGACCAGAAACAGCTATGCCTGGGGCACTTCCAGGATGAGTGTGTCTGCACCAGTCACTTGCTAAATTTTATCAATGAAGAGGAGGGAAGTCCCAACAGGATTGTGTGTTTTTGTTGTTTTTATTTTGTTTTGTATATCACAAGGGGACTACAACGGTTAAATCCTTTTCATTTTACCTTTTTTGTAAAGGGGGAATGCTGCAAAATATATCGAATATCATTAAGGTTCCCATGGTGCTTTTTTGTAAGAGGGTTGTTAGCACTGGGGCCCCAGCCAGATCCCAATTTAGGAACTGGGTCATTCCATTTTGCCTATCTAAAATTCCGGATGGGTTTGTTGGATACAGCTGTCCCTCATGCCCTGTACTAAGCGGTTGTTTAGGGTTGCTGATGAAAGGCGTTCTTCCCCAGAGGTGGCTGCATTTCAGAGGTAGGTAAAGAGCTAGTCGTTTGTACTGTTTCCCCCATCTGCCCTCTCTTTCCCGGGAGTCCTCTAGGATGAAATATGCTATAGCAATGGGAATTACAATAAGTCTTCATGTCCCTGTGGCATTAAAAAGATCTTCAGTACCACGTGCATTGAGAATCGGCTTGTGGTTGGGAGTAAATCAGGCTATTTTGCCAGGTGCAATGAGATGCAAGGATAGCAGTTGCAAAGCCACAGTGGTTCTGGTTGAACCGCCAGAGAAGAATCTTTAGGGGCCTGATCCTGGAGGCACTTACTACTGAGCTGTACTGCTATGAAATCACTGTGCTTGGTAGTAAGTGTTTGCTGGATTGGGCCTATGGACCGAATTTTATTACTTAAAAAATAAGCTTGGTTAGCTTTTCAACCTCTTCTTTTTTTTTTTTTTTTTTTTTTTTTTTTTTGCAACTTAAAGTGGAAACAACTAAAAAATAATTGCAGCAGATGTTTGTTTCTGGGTTGAGAACCTGTCTCTCTCGTTTGATTCTAGAGCGCTTTGTATTGCAGCTGGGAGCAGCTAAATCCTGGATCGAGGTGCTCATCATGAAAATGCTGGAGTCCTAAAATACTGTTGTGTAATGATCACACAGAGGTATTGGGAATGTGGGCAAGATCCCAGGACCTCTCGTTCATGGCCCAGAGATGGTTCCCAACCAGCATTTACGGCGTCATCAGGATGGTGTTTGGTTTGGTTATTTTCTTTGTCTATGTTGACTTAGAGACCTTTGGAAAGTTTGTGATGCGCGAACATCTCCGAGGCGGACTCTGGGCGTCATTACAGGTGTCAAAGGTCGGCGGTCTAGAAATTGACACACTTGACCCATTTCCTTGCCATGTTGGACCTTGAGTCTGACGTGAGGTCCCCCGGGGGGATCGTGCAGTGGGTTTGAAGCTGAGTCTTCAGCCCTTTCTTCCCATGAGGTATATAATTCGATATTTATTGCCTTTCTCTCCAACAAGGTCTATGGCACCTCAGGGACCCATTCGGTAAAGAATGCTCATTCCCTTTATGAATTTTTGATGGGCGAGGAGGAGCATTGGAGGCCGCATGGGGAACTTGTGAAGCGTTAATATTTTTTTCTTTTTTGTAACGTTGTGAGAAGCCCCTCTGATTGCCTTTTCCGGGATAAAGTTGTCTGAGCCTTCCCTCTCCTCCCCTGCCCCTGTTCTCCCATGCAGAGCAAAAAAACCCCACAAAGCTTTATGCTGCTGTCCTCTACCAAAAATTGAAATGCTCATAAAACAAGATGTTCTCCTTGAGCAAGGGGTAAATGAATCCTCTTTGTTTTGCCTTATTTTGGTGGTCTGTGGGGGTGGCACTCCTGGGACTGGGAGAGTCTGGCTTTATCTCAATGCAGAGGAGGAAACAAGGATCCTGCTTTTAGTTAGTATTTGTGAGTCCTGCGTGGTGCTGTGTATTTCTCTCCCTCCACCCACCTCTGTTCCTTCAGAGGTGAAATTTTCACCAAACGACGAGAGGGTCTAACCACAGCTTCCTTTCTGAAGATTCTTTTATTTTCAGTTACGTTTGAGCACGGTCTTGTGGAAGGCCAACTCTTTTGTGCCCTTTCGCTGCTCTGCCATTTGAATCTGGCTTTGTTTTTTCTTTTGTTTGTAATTTTGGATGACGTATGGGCCATCCTGTCATAAAGTGAGATGAACCATTCAGGTTAAATCTATGCAACCGAGAACATCAGCCAGCAATTGAAAAGGACAAAAGTACTTGAGCTTTCATCTGTAAGAAAGGCAGGGGTAGGTGATGCAGTGGGACGTGCCCATGTAGCCTGAGAAAACAGGTTTCTGTCAGATTTTCATTTGAAGAAGAGGGGACATGATAGCGAGAGATGTGTGAGGGAGGCTATTAAGAGGCACTATTGTCTAGTGGATAGAGAACTGGACTGGGAATTGGGAGTTTGGGAATTTGTTCCTGGCTCTGCCACTGGCCTGCTGAGATACTTTGGCCAAGTCACCTCTCCTCTTTGTGCCTCTGTTCCCCCTCCCATTGTTTGTCTGACTTATCCATTTAGATTTTCAGTGAAAAGAGTGTGTCTCACTATATGCCTAGCACAATGAGTTTTTCAGTCTTGGTTAGGTCCACTCAGTGCTTGCGCAATACTAATCGTAATAATAATACCGAATACCTGATTCAGCGCTCATTGGTGTCAGTGGAAAGACCCCTCTTGACTTCAGTGTGCTTCAGATCAGGTCCATAAGGCTGAATTATGATACATTTCCCCATACTGTACTACTGCTAATAATAATAATAATGATACAGGTGTATAAATAATGAATGGTATGGAGAAGTGACAAGCACTGAACTTAAAAGGCAACAAATTTAAAAGTGGCAATTTAAAAAAAAATGGAACTGCATAATTAACCCGTGGAACTCACTGCCACATGATTGTGTTGAGGATAAGAGCTTAGTGGGATTCAAAAAAGTTTGATATTTAAGAAAATTCACCATTCCATTACACCGGATAAAAATATAATAAGGGATATAAACTATTATGTTTCAGGGCATAAATCAACTGTTGACTTTCTAGAGTTAGGAAGAAACTTTCCCAGTGGGAAGGTGGTTCTATAATTGTCCAATACAAGTTATCTTGCATCTTCCTCTGAAACATTGGGCCTCCCTATCTCAGTGTCTGGATGGTCAGCTGGTCTGATTTAGGATAGCAACTCCTGCGTGTCTATTTGAACATTGCTAGTGCCTATTTTAAACTTACTTAAACTTTTAATTTAATATTAATTAAATCCAGTCCCAGCAGGAGGCCAGTTTTAAGTGTGAGCCATAGACTTGGTCTACGGTCCCTTTTTGGGGATTACATTTGGGTCCAGCCACAAAAAATCTGATCTCCTTCTTCCCCCTCCAGGGGCAAAAAGGGCTTTTTCAGTTGGAACCATGCTGCATCTAAGATGATGTGAAATGACACGGTCTCCTGCAACAGGACAAAGCCCCATGCAGCATGATGAGCCGGGCCATCCTTTCAGTATTGGGTGATATGCACAGTGCTGAGTTGGCAAACCAGCTGTAGCATCCACAGAGGACGGAGTAGTCCATTTCCTGACTACAGGAATTACTTCTGTCTCAGCCCAATTCCAGCTCAAACCATTAGGTCCATCCCCCTCTAAAGTCGAGAGGCAATATTTCTCCTACTCAGAAACCAGGAGACTGAGAAAATGACTTCCCCTCCTCCCTGAAAACCTGTTATAGCGTTGATATTAGGGGACATTTACATGGAATTTCCAAAAAACATTTGGCATATTGTCAGAAATTTCACTGTTCAAAGCCCTCCAGCAATCTCTCTCTATCTATTTCATACAAATATGCTGGACAATTGGAATCAAAGACTGTAGGAAACTTTTTTCTTTCTAGCATGGAATAGTTATTACTTAGACTAAGGGTAGGATTTTCAAAAGTGCCTCAGGGAATTAGGCAACAAATCTTCATGGAAAGTCAACGGGAGTTAGGTGCCTAATTATCTTAGGGTGAGATTTTCAAAAGTCACTGACATGACTTGTAACTAAGGGCTGGTCTGCCCAGCTATGTCACTCAGAGGGGTGAAAAATCCACTCTCCTGAGCGACGGTGTTAAAGTGACCCAGCCCCCGGTGTAGACAGCGCTAGGGTGACGGAAGAATTCCTCTGTCGACCTACCTCAGGGAGGTAGAGTAACTACAGCGACAGGAGAACCCCTCCTGTCGCTGGAGTGAGTGTCTACACTGAAGCAGGACAGTGGTGCAGCTGTAGATCTGCCACTGTAGTGTTTCAAGTGTAGACGTAGCCGGAGTCAGTGCTTGGATACTATGGCGATAATTGCGGTGGTAACACCTAAGAGATGTATTTCGTGATTAATCATGTGTGCGGCAGTCTATGTGAAGTAGAGCTCAGCAAAATGTTTCCACTGAATTCTTTTTTATTGAAAAATGGCCTTTTTCCCTAAATTAAACATTTCTGTGGTGTCCCAAAATTCCCTTTTTAAGCAAAACCTGAAGAAAAAACACAGTTTTAAAGAGAGAGAAAAAATAATTAAAAAAAAAAATGGCTGAAAGTACTTAAAATTTCCCAACAAACTCTCACGTAAAGCACTTAGAAAACACTCACTTTGAGCACCATTCCTACCTCCCCCAGTTAGTGTGGACACCACGCTCTTCCTTGTTACTCAAGCCCAGAAATTTGAAGTCCTCTTTAATTCCTCTCTTTCTCTCTCCCTCTCCCCTGCCTTTCTTCTCCCATTGTCTGCACCATCCCCAAATCTTCCCCTGTCATTGCTCTAAAATTTGTTCCATCCCCTCAGCTCTGCCTTCCAAGATGCGAGTCCGTGCCCTAGTTATCTCACACTTGGACTACTCTAGCCTCCTTTCCTCTGACCTCCCTTCTATCCCTATTCCAATGAATCCGAAAACATTTCTCCAAAATAATTCTTTTCTGCTGCCCCTCCCAGCCCAGAGACATGTTGCTGGCTTCTCATCGTCTTCCTCACAGCATTTAAACTACTCTTTTCCAGGTTGCACAGTTTGGCGTCCAGCTACCATGTTTCTTCCTCCATCTCATCATCCCTGTTTGCTCCATTCAGAACTATTTCTGACCTCTCCCCTTTTAGTCTCCTTTCTCCTTCCCATCTTCATGAGTCTCTCCACCACTGTGCTAACACAAGGAAAGCTCTGTCACTCTCCCCTCCCACAAAATTTCCATAAAGCTCACCTGTTCCATGATGTGTGGCCCATGGTGATCTTTCCCCTCATGTATATATTATATTAGTCAGTTTTGTTCTTCCAGTGTTCTAGCTCATGCCTTTGGATAGTAAACCCGTCAAGCAACTTGATTGCCGTGACACATTGCCGTGCACACTTACAACCCTACCTAAACAATGCTTTGTAAACATTTGGAGAGGGCTTCAAGATCCTGAGATGGAAGGTGCTTTAGAAGTGCAAAGTTTCGGTACGCATTTATGACAATAATAATGAAAATCTCTCCATTGTAATAAAAGCAGGCAAATATGGAACACTTTTATAAATGCCCCTGCAGTAATAAAAGTAAAGCACACTATACAAATGCTTACATAGATCACGCCCCAGTAAAAGGAGTTGGCTATTGAATGGTCGTATAAATCTCCCCATTGTATTGAAAGTAGGCTATTACGTACAATTAAATAAAGCACCCACCACAATGAAAGTAAAGTAGTCTATTAAAAATGTAAATTCCCCACCTTGTAAAAGTCAGCTAGGATATTACAGAACATTGTCGGACCACCCCGCCAAAATAAAAGTAGAGTAGACTCTACAGACACTTCCATAAACTGCGCCACCATAATAAAAGCAAAGTAGACGTTCCACAGAAACCTCATTCCCCATAATAAAAGCAAATTAGCCAGGCAAATACCACAGGCATCTGCCAGCGGAGTCCCTGATCTATTTTGAGTAACTGGGAGCATCTCCGTTCCCACCAGCCATCTTGACGTGCGGCTGCACTGTAAATTGCTCAGGGAGAGAGCCAGCACTCTGGCAGTCGTAAAAAGAAACCCTGCCTGCTGCTGCTTGAAACAATGGCTGCTTTTCCGTGGACGTTTTCTAAATTTTATTGTCACGCTTCTGCAAGAGGCCCAGAGTCCTGACTCTAGTTGCAGGCACCGGGGGCTTTCTCTGGCTTGTCTGTCTGTCTCTTTATCAGAGAGAGGGGGAAAGATCCGTGCATGCATAACGTTCACTCTACTTTTCACAACGTGTCAAGAGTTCAGTGACAGACACCTCTGATGGGCTCTGGGGCTGAGGCCAACCTGCCCACCGGCCTGTGACGACTGACTTCCTTCTGGACAGGGTTCATGGTGCTTTACCTACCGCTTCAAAGTGACAAGGGGTCACTTTTAGTTTTGTGAAGTGTCAGTAAAAGGGACGGATAAATGTGTGTGTGGAGAGGGGTGAGATTAACTCTTAGTTATTTCCTTCGAGTGGTGTTAAGAGTGTCACCTTGTCTCCCTCACCTCTCTGGCCCCCCAAGATGTATTGTGTGGAGAGATGCTCGCAGAAGTTGGGGGTTTGAAAGCTGCCTGAGGGATTTGGGTGCCCACTTGTCATTAGAAATTGATGTGAACTGAGCTTCCAAATCCCCTTTGGGCAACTGTGAAAACCACATCTCAAGGGCTTACTATTTACTGAAGATGGTGGCCAACCTCCCATCAACTTCAACACGAACAGGATGGGACCCCACACTCTTGGAGTCGAACTCTGGGACCCATATACAATTTCCATTGGCTTCAGTGGGAAAAACATGGGAATGGCAACTATTCCTCCAGTGCAAGGAGCTACACTAGGTTCCGTGCACCGCTTAAGCCATGAGCATGGGACCTAGTGGCACACAGAGCTGTCTGCATTGGGGTGAATTCACTGATGTGTCTGAGGGCAAGTTTAGCCCGTGGGACTCTGCTCCCCAGTGATAACACTGGTAGACGTGGCAGCTAAGTTGAGGGTAATCGACTCCCATCCTTCAGGACATAAAATTATTGGAACAGAGGTCAGGAAGAAATCTTAAAGTACAGCATTGCACAGCTGGCCGTGTTGATTCTGAATTTCTTGCCTTCTCTGAAGCATCGTGTATTGGCCAGTGCTGGAAGCTAGATACCATTCTTGTGGGGCCAGTAGTCTGATCCAGTTTGGGAGAGAAATGGACGGATGGTTGTGTAGTTAAAGAAAAGGATTAGGACTCAGGGGACCTGGTTTCAATTCTCAGCTCTGCCACAGACTTCCTGTGTGACCTCGGGTTAGTCACTTTGCTGCTCTGTTTCCCCATTTGTAAAACAGGGATTGTCATGAAGCTAAATTAATCAGTCATAAGTGCTCCGATTCTATAGTGATAGTAGCGGGGGGAAGGTTTATAAGTAAGTAGGTAAAAAAGCTGTGTTGCAATATTTTACTGAGGGTTTTTTTTGAATGAACCAGAAAAAAAAAAAAGAGAAAATGATTAATAATATATGCTAGTGAATGGAATTCTGAACGGACTGAAAGATGGATCTGTAGTTTATACAACATTTTGAATACTTTGTTTTAAAGCTGATAATACAGCTAAAAGGCTCAGATTTGTCTTTCCCTGCTTGGGTGATATTTTATGAGGGCTCAAGTGTTTTTTGTGGCTTTTTTTTTTTTTAATCTTAATCCATTTCCAGCCTGCCTCAACTCCCAGTAAACTACAATCTCAACAAATACTGTAAGTGGTTATCAGTCAGTTCCAGGCTCTGGGTTATTTCGGTTTGACCCTAACTTTGGAAATGCTTCTCTTTCTGTATTCCCTCCTCAGATCTCGGCCAGATAACGGCCCAGACCTGGGAACACGAGATTTTAATGTGAAATGAATAAGTATCCTGAGACTGAAGCCTGTCACTAGGGTTCATCTGGAATCACTTAGCACAGGGAAAATTCACTAGAAGCTGCAACTTGAGTTAACACTGGAGTTTAAAGGTGGCACACAATGAAATCCTCTTAATGTCTCAACAGTCTGATGTTGACAAGTTCATCTCATTAACCCCAGTTGTGGCAAAGTCCAAACCCTTTATCTGATACCACCAGGCAAATAATTTTAGGGAATTTATGTCTTTTACTTTGCTCTAAGATGTCCCTTCATAAAAATATTTACTCGCAACTGCTGCAAAGAATTTAAAGGTCTGATTTCCGCCCCTCTCCCACCAGTGATTGTCATTGAATTTGATTAGAGTTGTGGGTGCTGAAAATTGAGCCCCCAATTTTAAAGAAGGACTCTTCCCAGCTGAGGTCAGTACATTTTCATGTAAACCTCTGGGCTCTTTTTTGCAGTAGTATAGGGAATGGAAATTCTAAACATTGGGACATGGATCAGTTTGACAAATAAATAGGAGAGAAATACAGGAAATCATATCCAAATATTACCAGTCTTTGGTTGAAATATACTGTATTTTTGGCAGCTAGCTCTTACTTTGTCATTTTCCTAAGGCTTTTGCCCAGAATATTATGAGTGATTCTAAAGACGTCGAATAGCCATTCAGCTTCTACGGGGGCCTACAAACGGTTCTGGAAGTTAGAAAGCTTGAACAGTGTTTAATAGCTGTCTGTGGTGGAGATTGCCAAGTTGGCTAAATTATAAGGATTTCAATTCTAAAGTGGGGGAAGAACATGGAAAAAATTGCATGCAGTCTTTTAGAACTATAGTCGATGATGATTTAACAATTTTTCACCACATCCTATTTAACAAAAAAAAAAGTTGTCATTTATTTTCATAAAATACGTGATGCAGTGCAGTTTGTTGTATGAGAAGTATTTTTTTTAGATAAGAAATGAACATGGGAAAACATCTACAGAATAGAAGTATTTATTTCATTGGCAAAACTGGATGTTGGTTTGAATCCTATCTAAGAAGCTCAGAAAGATTAACATAGCCGTGTAAATCTAACCACATCTGTTCATCTTCTGGGTTGTAATTTTTAACTTTTCATTGGCAGCTGTGTCAGCTCTGAACTTATACAACCAGAAACCCGTGTTGCTTAAACAGAATTCTCTTGTACTCCGATTTTTTTAAAAAAAAATTCTTCCTAATCACCCTTTGTGTGATGCCAATTTTTAATTTTGAAGAATAACTTTGATATAGAGAGCTGGAGAAACGTTTTCCTTAAGTTCCATGGGAACTACATTTACCCTAACCACAAAGCTTCAGCTTACTATTTACGTAAACATAAGGACATCCACATGCTCTCAACTCCAGTTCTCAGCCAAATATTTTATTTTTATTAAAAGTTTACAATTCACACAACTTAACGAACAAAACCAGACAGAGGTGAGTTGCATAGAGTATTTACAAATAACAGGGTAGAATTTGAAGGTGTTTGAGTGCTATGAATCCATAAGTACACATGTAGGAATATGGATGCAGTAATTCTACTGTGGATTCTTAGTTAAGGAACTGTAGTAACCGATGTAAAATGATCAGAAGACTGTTCTTATGTATATTTGTCTAAATTGGCCTTGTTTTCTGTAGCAAATATTTTTCAAGCTTAATGACCATCTTAGCTACATTTTAGCTAGATATAAATAACTAAACATATGTGGTGTCATAATTATTATTGATATTATTAGTATTTGTTGGCTTTAGTTTGGGATATTGATCGCAGATAAAACCCCCCATTCTGCTAGACATTATATAGACATGGCGTAAAAAGCCAGTCCCTGCCCCAAAGAGTTTTCAAGGTTGCCAATTTTGCATGACATCAGACTGCAGTAAATGTTGAAACTATAGCCATAATTAGTTTATGGGAGCTAACGAACAGCTTAGGCTGCAGTTATGTTTAATTGGAAATTGATGCAAACTTTTATCTTTTGATGAGCGGAGGGGGACCCAGTTTAAAAGATCTAAAACACTGAATTATTGGAGCAACTTAATATCCCTAATTAATCTTTTGCCTCTGGTTTTCTATTTTAAAGGGGAACTGGCTAGTTCTCCACCCGTGTCAGCTTAGTAACAAGGGGGGAGGAGCAGCCAGTAGCTTGATTGTTCTGGATGAACTATCAGCGATCCATTGGGAATACTGGTACTTTGACCTCTCTGACCCTCAAAGTGCTGAGTGTGGAAAATGTGAAGTCTCCATGGACTTCAATATGCGCAAGATGTCAGAAAAATGCAGTTCTTGGAAAATTGTACCTTTAAAAAAAAGGGGGGGGCAGTGGGGGGTTGTGCTGCTCACATTACAAATTTTCATTCTTTTTTGTCCCCAAATGTATGTTTCCCTGTTTTCCCCTTGGAGAATGTTTGTTTCTGTTGCATTTAGGGTGTTTTCACTTGGTCTGAGAGTACAAAAGGTGTAATCAACGATATTAAGAAACACAGTCACACTGCAAGTTGCATTGTCTCTCTCAAATTTCCATCCTGGTGCTAGGATCTCCTTTATAAACACCCTTCTCTCATTTAGCCAGAATCTCTGCTGAACTTTAGTAAACTCCCTGCAGCTCCTTTTGGAATTAAGGGTCAAACTATATTTCAGTTTTGATATTAGGGTGTTTCCTTGGCAACATTTTCCATGTGGAGACAAACAAGGCTATGGATCATGCACTTGCTTGTCTCATTTCCCAAGTATCGTTTAGTGTAGTGGGCAGAGCTCAGTACAAGGATGTACAATAACAACTCTGATTACAGGCTGACTATTTGTGACTGATGTTGCAGTTAAGGATTTACACGCATTTCCAGTTTACATGCCAGCATCCAGAGATGTGTACAGTGAACATAAAACTAGAATTGTGGATTAAACTTCCTATCAGGTTTGTTGGGTGGGCCAGCTTATTTTGTCTATGAAGGTAGAAGGACGTATTAAATTTAAAGCTCATCTGGTGTGTCTGGTTTTACACACACACACACGTAATTTATAATACTGCATGTGAACGAATAGTCAAGAATCCAAGGCTCTCTTCTGCTGACTTGCTGTGGTTCCTCAAGCAAGTTGTTTCATTTCCCCATGCCTCAGTCACCTCATCTGTAAAAGGGGGATAATGTCGCTCAAAGGGACATGGAGAGCTGATATAATAATTGTAAAACATTCGGAGAACGTCACATACGAGCGCAAAATAATAGAATTATGTGTGTGTACAGTGCCTAGCACAATAGGGCACTGATCTCAGCTGGGGTCTTTAGATGCTACTACAGACTATTGTAATACAAATCATAATTACTGAGGAACTAGTTTTCACTTGTATAACTCAAACATGAATGATTTTTAAAGCATTCGAAGCTGATGTTCCATAAATTAGGAACAGTCTTTTAGGTGTATCAAAATAAACTAACTATACAAATTTGTAAAAATGGCCAAGATAATTAGAGTGTGTGGGAGAAAAAAGGCTTTTTCCATTTACAGTCATTTCTCGTTGAATTAAGCACAATTTTCATTATACAATGTCTGCATCTTGAACATGTAAATATCAGAATGGCTCCAAAGAGCCATGTTTCCATTGAATGCATTTTTAAAAAAAAAAAAGAAAAAAAGAAGAAGAAATGAGGCCTGGTTCTCATTTACCCCACTTTGCTAGTATATATTAGAATTATTCCCACATTTGAATTGCCAAAAGTCGTGCAAAGTCGTCTTATTCATGTAAATAAGAATCAAGCCCATTATGTTTAATTGGAAGAATGATCACACTGTGTATATATATTTTTTCACAAAAGTCCTTAAATGAAGATTCAAATGTTTGGGGTTTCTGCCCCCCGCTCCAAAAAAACCAACAAACAAACAAAACCCGCCTTACTTCATATTTACCTGAGAGACCAAACATCACTATTGGTGGTTTTCCGGGCTGGCAGGTAAATAATGAACACTTTACAAAACCACCTAATTATGTCATTACACTAGATATAGTGTTTGTCCCTTGAGTAAATTATGTGTTTTATGAACCTGGTAAAAAATTTAATACACACAACAACATTTAAATGGCATAAGAGGGGAAGGGGCTGTTTTATGTATTTACTCTTTCCCCTCCTGTAAATGGACTTTATCCTAGAAGTGTAAAGTTCTGGCAGACGTTTTTCTTAATTCATACCATTCTGCTTTTGCCTTTATTTTCACGAGAACCGGAGTTTGTCAGTATCAGCCTTAACTTTGAATTTCCTGGGTTTTTTTTTGTCAGCTTAAGCCAGACACTTAACCTTATTTGAAAGTATTTTTCTTTATTTAATTTTTTTTTTCGGCCGTGGCAGAACTGTTATGAAAAATTGAAAGAAGACTCCGTGCCGACATTTGGTTCAATTTTGAAAGCCCAAAGTTATGTTTTGAAGTTTCTTAAAACAAAATGGAGTTGAAAAATGCTGGGGGGGTTTCTCCCCAGAGGGTGGGGAGGGGAAAGAGGTTTGTCCCTGATTTTGACTTAGCAAATATACTTTTAAAAATCCAGATGCATGATTAAAGTCAATGACTCAGAAAACAGTAAATAATATACCAGACTTCGTTAGAGAAAAGTATATTTATCACTGGGCTTAAAGAGCCAGTAACAAGTAGAAGACGTAGGGATTTTTTTCTTCTGTTCATGAACCTTAAGCAAGTGTGACATACATTAACCTATCCATATTAGTGAGTGATTTAAAATACCAACCAACATTTGCCTGCAATAATTTCGGTTGTAAACTACTCCTTCTGGGCCCTCATACCATATCATTCAGGGCTCATAAATCAGAAGCCGGAGTGTGTTGTTTGTATCTTGCCCCAGGATGGTTTGCGTCTGGAAACGGGTGTTCGTGTGTGTGCTCTCTTCTAGATCGACCGAGACTCTAACTGGATCAGGCCCATAAATCTCTGCTTCCAATCCAGTATATGTTGTTACCTTCTGATGGCAGCTCATTGGCTTTGGTGAAGTGTGCTTTTTGGGCCTCCATGTCAGTGACTACATCCATTAAAAATGCACAGTTGTCAGTTTCAACACAGATTCCAAGAACAGCATGGACCCTGGGGGTGGAACGGCCCTTCCACCACCAGAAATTGCCCTTGCAGATCAGGGTTGAGGGACACGTGATGGGTGAAAAGCTTGCCTTGATCCTTCCCTTGCTGTAGACATTTTGTGAATACAGGGAGCAGTCCAGTGGTTA
Organism: Chelonia mydas; assembly: GCF_015237465.2. NCBI lineage: Eukaryota > Metazoa > Chordata > Testudines > Cheloniidae > Chelonia > Chelonia mydas. The sequence continues at coordinate 7,590,864 of NC_057859.1, read as the reverse complement.
GATTGGGAGTTGGAAACCTGGGTTCAGTTCCCTGCTCTGCCACTAAACTTCCTCTGTGACATTAGTCACCTAACCCCTTTGAGGCTCAAAGATGCAGATCGGTGCCTACTGGGACTTTCAAAAGCACCTACGCAGGTGAAGTGCTTAAATACCATTGAAAATTTAGCCCTTACTCTCTCTGTGCCTCAGTTCCCCAACTGCCCAATGGGAATGGCAGCACTGCCCTATGTCAGAGGGGTGTTGTGAAGATAAAGACATTAAAAGATTGTGAGGTGCTTGTGAGGGCAATCTGAGAGAGGGAGAAAGAGAAAGGACCTGACTGAAATGGTCAATGGGATTCTTGAAACTGATGTCCAGCCACTGCCCAATTCTATTTTGTAGTAACAACCTGCAAAGGTGATGTTCTTCAGAGCAAGGGCCACTGCTTTGTTCTGCGTTCGTCCAGCACCTAGCACAATGGGTTGCTAGTTCTTCACTGGGGGGTCCTGGCGTACTGTAGTACAAATGATACATAATAGTCTCTCCACACTTGCGTCGTACTCACTGCTGACTGTAAGACTGTCAAGAATAAACACACTTAAGAGAACTCTGTGACATTTGTGGCATTGGGTCTCTTCCATCAGGTGTGCAAGACCTTGGACAAACTCACGCAAGAGCAGCTCTGCTTGTTGTGGGTTATTTTGTTAGGGGAAGGGAAAGCAAACCCCTAGGTTTGCAAGTCTGCGGAGAGCTTAATTAAACTGATTTGCTGTTGCCTAAAATACACCCACACCTGCTTCTCTGGTGCGTTGAGAGGCTCCAGTCCCATGAGGCCAGGGAAGGTGGGGGAGGGGATGGGACGGGAGACTAACATTGCTGTTTGTTTTGTTTCAACCACGTCTACGCGTTTTGAGCTTGTTCCTCTGAATTTGAATCTTTGCAAGGTGGCTAAAAAAAAAAATCAGTACAACTTAATTTACAAAACAACTGGATGAAAATTTGAAAACTTCTGAGTAATTTTTCATTCTCAAGGTTTGGGAGAGGAATTATTTTTGTTTTGTTCCAAAATTCTATAGGAAATTTTAATAGAAAATGTTTGCGGTTTTGGTTTTCCTTGATTTTTGGGCTGTTTTCTTTCTCTTTCTCTTGGTTTTCCTTTTTACCCCCTTTTTCTATTTTGCTACTGAAAAAGGAGGCGGGAAAGAGGGAGAATGGGGAATAAAAATGAAAACTGATAAATTTTCATTTTCGGATTTGAAAAATGGAAAACTTTGGGGTGTGGAAAACTATTTCTTTGACCCCCAAAAAGAAATTGGTTGATTTAAAAAAAAATAATCATTTTTGCAGAACGGCAATTTAGAAATATTTCAGTTGGGAAACATCAAAATGACCTTATAGAAATGTTGCAACATTATAATATTTCATACTTAATACAAAATATTAAAAATATTATGTAAAAGACAAAACAAAATGAAATGAGAACATCAGAACAAATCATTTCAGAGACTTTTTTTCCATCAGATGTTGGAAAGTGCTCAACACTTTCCTGCAAAACGTTTCAATGTAGACAAAATACATTTTCTGACTGGAAAAAAATTCCAACAGGAATTTTCTGACCTGTGCTCGGTGTCAGCCCGGTGCAGGAGGTAGAGGATCTGATTCACCAGTGCCTTGTACCTTCTGCCATTTATGAGCATTCAAGCTGGGTGTAAAATGCTACCAGTCTGGTGTGATTAGCATCTTTACACCTGCTTTACACACATGTAAACAACGGAACAAGGTGCAAGGCAGTGGAGAATCCTGTCCAGTGAGTGAGCAGGCATGTTAATGAAGCCACCTAGTGGTGCAGGGTCATGTCTCACCTGCACTGCAGTAATAACTGAAAAGCCTTGTGTAGATGGCTCTGCGCTAATTCGCACCCCAGTATGTTATTTGACTGTACCCAGATGAACGTGTGCCAGGTCAGAGTTTCTAGATTTAAATATTTCTTCAATCATATAAGGCCCTGGACACTAATTCTCCCCCCCCCAGGGCCTGGATACTAATTCTCCCCCCCACCCCAGGGCTTCCCCGTGAGCTCCATTGTGAATTGCCTACTGCACCTGTCCAGTGGGGTAAAGGGGCATAAGCCACTTTGACTCTGACCAGCTCTCCGCATTGTGGGCCACGATGTCAGGGAAAGAGGAGGTGCAGTGGGTCTGCTACTTCCCTTCTCTCTTGCATGAGTAGGTGGGTTGGATAGAGAACAAGCATAGCCTTGGTTTCACTTTCCCGTGAGCTGGCTGGCACTGAGAGGGAAGGATGCTGCACCAGGAAAAAGGCTCGCACAGATTACCTCCCTTGTGGAACAAGGGGGAAGCAGGGACTAGATTGTTAGGCACAGTTCGGTCCCTGCACCACTCCTTGGGCAATGCAACGATGCGTTGCGCCTTACTGAGGGCAGATAACAGGCCGCCAGTCTAACCTTGTGTGAGTAGTCCCATTGACTTTAATGGAACTGCTAGCCATAGCAAACCCCTTAGTGTTAGTAGCAAGTGTGTGCAAGATGGTGCCGGTAGATAATCAAACACTACGCAGCTGAAGGCTTTACTCTGGCAAGCGGTCCCATTAAAATCAATGGGACTATTCACATGTGGATTGTTAGAAAGAGTTTTCAGGATCAGGCCCTGGAGTAATACTGTAGAGCTAATCACTGCGCTTCCCCTTTAAGGCAAACATTGCTATTTCTTAGGGGAGGGCGAGATTCTGAAAGGAAAAAAAAAAACATTCTTTTTTCCATAAAGAATACATTGTGTTCTCCCTTTGCCCTCCCGCCTCCGAGTCTCAGCTGCAGATTACCAGGCTCCTCTTTTCCTCTCTGTCCTCAGCAATGATTTAATAAATATGTTTAAAAATCACTTTTTCCTCTGCTGTTCTCCACCCAGCTGCAGGCTCCCACTCCTCGTGTGTGTGTGCGCGTGCTGCGTTCACATACACGGTCGAGGGTAGGTCTGATTTCACCAGTGCTTAAGCACGTTATGATTTTTTTCATGAGCTCCCTTTTCATTATTTCCTCCCCAATTTCCATTGGGCTGCTGATCCTTGGCTAACTGTTGCCCATGTGGCAGGCATGGGACCGTAAAAGAGCTGTAAGGACAATGCATATTTTGGGGAATTGAAGGGTCACAGCATCTAAGTGTGGTGCTGTTCTACCTCCACCAGGTAATCTATGCTGAATACTTTCTACAATGGCAATGAGCTGTCCCCACCAAAAATTCTCCCTAGCCAGGGTTGCTCAAAGCCATACAAAGAGTATTGAATTCCTTGCTGATGCTTTACGTCCAAGAGTATGAGGTTTCAATGCAATTTCTGTAATGGTACTAGCCTACTGTATATGTGTATCACAGCCCTTTAGTGCCTGGGTGTCTATAGGACATAATAGCCTTTCTGCTACCGAGAGCGAACACCAAAGGACCTGATTTTCAGAGGTGCTGAGCTACTGTGGTTCCGATTGGCTTCACTGACAGCTGCAGGTGCTTCGTATCTCTGAACATCAGGCCAAACTCGTCTCTAATGGGAGTAGCGGAGCCAGTGTTTTTGGAAAACACCATGGTTCTAGGTTTTCTTCTGTCTTAGGCTATGTCTGTGTGGCATAGCAGGGAACAATGTTGTCTGTAATATGCAGCCTCAGAATCACTGTACGTTGTTGTTGTTGTTTGTAGCGTTAGCATCAACAGGATCCTACTGAAATTGGGAACACACTGTGCTAGGCACTGCACAAAACACATCGGGAGAGACAGATCCCATTGAATCTGACTAGACAAGACACAGGCGGATGGGGCACAGAGGGGTGCCGTGACTTGCCCAGAGTGTCACAGCAGATCAGTGGTAGTGTGAGAGGAATAAAACCCATGTGTCCTGAGTTCCGGTCCAGCATCCTATCCATTGGATTCCATTGTCTTTTGTTGCCTTCGCTTTAGTTTAAATGTACTTAAGCTCCTCAAGCCATAGATTAAAATTAACGCATACAAAGGAATTAAATAAAGAGCCCTATTCTGCCCCTCTACTCAGACCTTATTTTGTGAGCAGTCCCATTGACTGCTTCACATGAGTAAGCTAGGGACAGAATCCGGCCCTAACCATCTTGCAGCTCTTGTTATATTGCAACATGTGTATCAGAGCTGCTCCAGTTTCCTTATTGGTGCAACGACCTATAGCGAAGGCATTAAAGGATATGAATTTAAGTGAAGTAATGTAAGACAAGATCTGTCAGCAAGGGCTTTAATGTTGCTTAACAAAATATGTTACAGTAAATCTTTATAGACTGTATAAGTATGCTGAGTTCCAACAAAGTAAACCAAAGTAAACATTTCTCTTATGGGAAATTAAATTCCATGTGGTTAGGGTAGAGCTATGATTAATTCAGCGGCAAGGAAAATATAGTAAAGTTATTGACTGTATCTGAGAAACAATTTAATGTCAGCAAAAAGGGGAAAAAAAACAACCCCCAAACCCCACCCAATATTAAGAGGGTGAAGAAATAAAACTGGAGTTTCTGATCTTTAATTATAAATTAGATCATTGCTGCTGTAGGTGGCATTCACATCAGTTACTGACACTGAGCCTACTCTCGTATAAGTTAGAACCCATAATATACACTGAAGCAGTGTAGCCATGAATGGTTGTGTGTGTCGTTTAGTTCTCAACCATTATCAACAGGAACAGTGAGCGCACTAAGGGCTTTGGACTGAAGCCTCGACCGGAGTGCATGGTTTCATAATGTTCATTTTAACTTTAAATGATTTTTAATATTCTACATATGGTTTCATGGTTTTAAGCCTCCTCACTGGGAATGAACAAGGCTGCGGTATTATGATGAATAGTGGATCAAGTCCAGGAACACCCACTTGCTTCCCTACATATCAAACATGTGGAGCTTGCATTAAATATGGGAATCTCTCTGGGGATTTGAGTTGTCCTATCTAATCCAGTCCTATTTTGTTCCCTCGACCCGGATTGAGTAGGATGCATTGTTCCCATACATTCTTCTTGTAATTAAAGGCAGTAGATATGTCATATCAATGAAATATTCCAGGTCTGTTTTTACATCTGTGGCCATTTTCTCCTCCTTTACTTCCATTTGGCTTCTTGGAAAGAAAGTCCGCATTAAATATAGCCTTGGATTAGTTGATTGGCTATATGTGTGCTGCCAAAGCAGTTCAAATAAAAATCTTGTTGTTTTTTAAATTTTTTGTCTATGTAAAACTAGACTGTAGTGTTACAGGAACACTATTCCTCTGAGAAGTTTAAGACCCACCAGCAAAGTCAGCATCCAAATAACCTTCCTGAATTTTTTTTATTTTTTCATGGATAATTTTTGAAGCAATCGCATTGAATATTTTCCTCCTGGTTCTTATATCTGTAGTCCCCAAAGGTATCAGCACCATGGCCACTAAAGTAGGTTGTTTTTTTAATTTGCTGGAATTATTTGGTAATTGATCCAATTGATATAAAGTGCCATAATAAAAACTCTCTCTGAATATATGCCAGGAGATTACCCGGGTCTGAAAACTGATCTCCTATTAAAAACACTGTGTTCAATTAATATTTTTAAAAGTCTGGATTACAGCTAGCAATCCACAAGAGGTTAAACTGGAGCCTTATTATAAGGGGAACGACAAGTAAACATTATTAATTATAAAAAATTGCTTAAATTAGGGTTTTTTCCACACCTGCTTCTTTCTTAATTAGCTAGTAGTCCACACACTTCAGTCAGTTGAACTCTTTAGTATTTATTCAAGCATACTTGACATTAACATACTGTTTGATGTTTGATATCCCGAGTTTTTAATTTAACCACATGACAACAAATGATATTTATGAAATATCAGTGAGCTGGAAAAATATCCTGTGTTGCATTTGCGTGCTGTAGTGAGCCGAAAACTGTTTCCTCTCTGAGGTTTAGGAAGAGCTGAAATGCCCTAAGGGAACATGTCTTTCTCAAGGTAAAAACTGGGGAACCAGTCCAAAAATTCGCAAGTCACCGCTGGCACAAAGCTACCAAGAGACACTCAAAACAGACTTGCTCTGTGATCGGCGAAAGGAGAAAACTCAGCGTCACTTAAAAATGATGTCCCAAGTTAGGATGTTCTTGCAAAATGGAATGCACACAGATGAATAGGTCATTGGCAAAATACTTGACATCTATTTTCTGATTCCTTTTACTACACTTAGGGCATGTCTGCAGTTCAGACGATAGGGGTGTGAATAGCAGCGCACACCACAGTGCTGCGCTGAAACTCCCCCGTGTGGACGCTGCAGGCGCAAACGAAAAGGCTCGTGGTTCACGTTAACATAGGCCTCATCAAACAGGATTACATTCATACAAAGTAGGAACCTTTTAGTTCACGCCTGCAGTGTCCACACGGGGGAGTTACAGCACAGCACTGTGGTGCGCGCTGCTATTCACACCCCCGGAGTCTGAACTGTGGGGCAGTGTAGACGCAGCCATGATATTTCTGTGTAAACCTTCTATCAGATGATCCCTAGCAATTTGCAAACATGCAGCCAAAACTCACGCTTCCATTATATATTATTTATACAACAGTAGCACCTGCAGGCCCTATCTGAGATTAGGGCCCCATTACGCTCAGCCCTGTACATACACATAACAAGACGGTCCATGCCCAAAAGAACTTGCATTCTAAATAGACTAGGCAAGCAAAGGGTGGACGGGGTAAGAAGTGCTACAGAGAAGTGACTTGCAAACAGTCACGGAGCAGGTTGGTAGCCATGGTGCAAACAGAGCTGGGTTCTCCTGAGCCCCTCTTGAGTGTCCTATCCACTAGACCACACTGCCTCATGTGAGTTAATTAGCTTTATTATGCCCATTTTAAAGATGTGGAAGCTGAGGCATAAATGAAGCAGTCAAGTGACTTTCCCAAGGCCCCGTTTTGAGTCAGTGGCAAAGCAAGGAAATCAGTCTCTCAGCCTCTACCTGAGGAAAATTGATAAACCAAATGGTTTTCTGTCTCTGGGTTAATTATCTTTAGGTTTATCATTTCAGTGCCACTTGTCAGTGATGTTTTTAAGAATCTGGGTTCTAGTAACCTGCTAGTGTATCTGTCAGAATCTTTATGCCTGTTGTTTTGGCCCTTATATCACAGCTTGTACCTGGCTCAGGGGAAGAGGATTGGTCTTGTGGTAAAGGCTCACAAGGCTGGGAGTCAGAAGATCAGAGTAAATTCTTGGCTCTGCTACAGAATCTTTGTGTGGCCTTGGTCAAGCTACTTCCCCTTTCTGTGCCTCAGTTGACCCACTTGTAATAATAATAATAATAAAAAACGGGACAGCTTCCTTCCCAATTGGGGGCATTATGAGGCTTTTGTTAATCAGCAGTTTTAAAGTGTGTTGAGCAACTCATATGAAAGGTGCTGTATTTATTTTTATTATTATTAATCAATGAAGAGTTATTGCATTTTTTATTTCTTTCTGTTCTACTGGACTATAATTCTTATTGGAGCTCCTTAAGATGCATCGACTCCATCATGGCACTTATTTGACCATGTACAGAGAAGTGTCTTGGTAATGTACAGAGTCTGGCTAATGATATAACTCATTGCAAGGGATTTATGTTGAAGGATTCTGGCTAGCCTCCAGAAAGACACCAGTTTACATATGATCCCGATCAGTGTCTGTAATTCATTTTAACTTGGGTCATGTAGATATATATTTGTTCACACCACCAAACTATTGTTCTGGTTTGACATCCGTCATTAGCCCTGTTGGCCTGCCTGGGCCACTTAAATGTTGGCAGGCAATGAAGAGCGAAGGCAAAAAAAAAAAAAAAGTGTGTATTCGTACCAAATGCGGCTGCTTCGATGGTGGGGTGCTTGCTGTCAGATTCAGGGCAAGCTGCAGAACAGTATGGGGGGGGGGCGGGAGGGGAGGAAGGGAAATTTTCAGTTTGGCTACAGGGACATACCCCTGCCATTAGGGGAGAGCATTTGATGGGATCTTTAATCTCCACTGAGAGAAGGATGTTTCCAAAGGGACACAGCGGGGATAGGTTCACTACTTCCCGTGACTTTCAGCAGACACAAGGTAAAATCCCAGGCCAACAAGGCTGCTTGTGGTGTTCACATGGGTTAGCAGCCTGAGATAAACACAAAGGGGAGACCAGGATTTACCTGTCGAGCTGGGCAACTTATTTCAAGTGAAACTTTTTTTTTTTATGGGCAAAAAAATGCAGATTTGGTAACGCCGAAATATTTTGTGAATTTGTGTTGATTTAGCCAAATTGTTTGTCCCCCTCCCCCTCCCAAAAATCCCATTTTTAAAAAAGTTTCAATTTTTTATTTGAAAGAATTTTTGCTTAAAAATGTCCTTTCATTTAATTTTTAAAAAAAAAAAAAATTCTAAAATGTTGCAAGAATGCTTGAAATCGAAAAGAAACCATTTTAATTTCAGGCTTTGTTCAACCTGAAATGATTTTTGGGGGGGGGGAGTGACTCTGTTCTACTGGACTCATGACACTGAAATGAAAAAATAAAAGTCGGTTTGACTCAAAATTAAGCTTGTTTTGATTTTTTTAAATTGTCAGGAAACCAAAAAATCCATTATTTGTCTAACTGTTTACCACAACCTGCTCCATGTTAATACTACAATTACCTTCTTTACATTACGATTTTACCTTCTTTTTGTTAACACATATTGTTTAACACAAGGCAAGAACACACCTTTTTTCTTAGTGTCCTTTGTGCCAGAGAAAATCTCACCCCATTCCCAAGAAATAAAACTGAACTCAGTTCATTGACCTCGCAAGGACAAAGGGCTGATGCTCAGAATGCCAGCCTCAGAGCCTCGTCAATTCCAACATGAAGTGTCGACGAGTAGGTGAAGATTGGTGATTCTCACAAGGTTTGGCTCAGACTGGGCTGTGCCGTTAAGGCTGGAAACATGATGAGGGAGAAGCGCTGAGGTGACAGCAGCAGATGGCAGAGAGCACAAACTGGAGTAGTAATGCACAGTGACTTGCTGCTAGGAAGAGCAATAAAGCTGGTCAGAAAATGGGGAAAAAAAATTGCAAACATTTGAAAACGCTTTCCTTTTGACATTTGCAAAGAGCTGATTTAACTTTCAAGAAATGTATTCTGAAAGTTTTCATTTCCCCCCTCAGTCTTTTCTTCCCCTCCTCCCCCCTTTTTTCTGTTTTGCCAGTGAAAAGAAGGGAAACAAAGGGGGGGCGGGCAGATTGGAGTAAACTAAAGAGGAAAAAAAATCATTTTTTGATTTTATTTCCATGAAGGGGGCAAAGTTGAAAACTATGAAAAATGTTTGTGACATTTCCATTTGTGTAAAGAGGCCATTTTTCCACAAAAACCCCCAAGCACTTTCATTTGAACATTTTCACTCCCCTCTAAAGATCAAGGATTTGCAAGTGGAAGAAAGGGTAGGTCTTCCCATGCATTAGGAGGAAGAATCTACTCCAGGAAGTGGAGGTTGGACTGGAAGGATGTGTCTGTCCACAGATCCACAGGTTTGTTTTAGTGACAAAGGAATTTTGATAGATCCTGATTTCATGTACAGCAGCTTTAATTCACTCCGTTCTGACTGTCATGGCCAAAATCAGGAATGGCAGCTGCTCCCCACAGGCAGCATTATTGGCAACAAAATAAATTATGCTAACTTGTTCTTATCTCAGAGTCTGAGTTTAGGTTTTGGGTGCAGACAAATGTTTTATCCTGTTTTATCTGGACTGGTTTTGCACATAGCACGCTCCCAGGAACAATATGACTAGGGATAGATCCAGGCACACACTTCATATAAAAATACATTTTCAGACACTTCTATTTAACATACTGCAGAACTGTGGAACTCCTTGCCACATGATACCATACAGATTAAGAGTTTACCTGGATTCTCAAAAGGATTAGGCATTTATATGACTGACAAGAATATCCAGAGTTGTTCTAGTAAACATTTTCTTAAAAAAGCTTTGGCAAACACTTGTTTTTCAGGGTTTAAGCCAATAAATATCTAATAGGAGTTAAAATTAAACTTCGCCTAGGGGCATGCTAGCTCACAGGTGCCTTTCAGAGACAGGATACTGGATTAGATGGACCAGTGGTTTGTTCCAGTGTGGCTATTCTTCTGTTCTTGGTGTGCTTGAATCAGGGGTTTTTGCGTGGCAAATCGTAGAGAGAGGGGTAGGAGGTAAATGTGGACCTGGACCAATTCAGAACCTCCTGGTGTTTGGATCTGGGATTTTGGAATGGGCCTGTCTCTAAATCTGATGTGACACTCAAAGAAAAAGCCAGAAGCTAGAGCCTCATAGGCACAATGACTTAATTGGAGCTACAGCTGTTTACGTCCGCTGGGGATTGGGCCTAGAGTTCTTCCAAACATCGGTGGTTCCAAGCAGTTCTGCTCTTTTCCATTGTTTTGTCTCCTTCTCCCACCCTTTGTTTTGGGTCATCTTGTCTCCTACACCTGGAAGTAGGAGCCTCTTGCTTCTCAGGTTCTACCTACTCTCCCTTTCTGTTCTCAGATCTCTACCTAAAGCCACCTCCTCCTCGCTGTCCTGTTGCATGCAAATGATTACCCACATCTCTGGAGTTATTTTCTGTTTTGCAGTTTGGCACCAGGTGGTGGCTGTTTGTGGAGAGGCACTGCAACCATGGAACAGGCTGCCTCTCCCAGTCAGCAGTGGAGTGCTGAAAATAGCAGATTCCTCCACAAGGATGTTATTAAGAGGGGAGATGGAGGAAGGAAATAGCTTGAGGGGAGGAAAACTGGGTGAAAATAATACCAACCCATTTAGAATAGTTAATATCCCAAATCCTTGTCTCAGCAGGTGTCAGACACCTCTTGGAATACACCGAGTCGGAGCGGGGGTCAGTGGAGCAAGGGAATTGATGCTTAGATTCTTGGCTTCCATCTAGTACAAAAGCAAATGTCCTGAATGCAGTAATTGGACAGCGGGAGAGGAATTTCCCCCTACTGTATGGTGCATTCCAGTAGGTCAGCGCTGAAGAGCAGAGGGAAGGATGTTGGTCTCCAGACCTGTTTCTAAATCCTCATTGTTAAAGGCTAGATTCTCATCCCCTTACAGTAAGTAATAGTTCGCTCCAAGGTACTACTTGGCCTGGGTAAACGACGTCCTGTGTATGTGATCCAACGCCCATTGAAGTCAATGACGGTCTTTCCTCTGAGTTCAGTGAGCTTTGACTCCAGTTTTAGGTTGCGTTACAGTGCCTAGGAGGTCCCATTGTGTTCGGCATTGAACAGACAATAGTACAAGACAGCACGTGTCCCAATGAGTTTACAACCTAAATAGGCAAGACCAGCAAATGTTAGGAGGGGAAACGCACACACGCCGGGGGAAGTAACTTGCCAAGGTCACACAGCACTGCAAATAGAGCTCAGGTCAGTCTAATGCCCTCTCCACTAGAGTAGACTATGCTGCCTTGAAGTATCCTATCTAAAATATCTCTCTGGATCCTAGATCTAAATTCTGAGCTATGACGAGAACCCAGGTCTCCTCAACCACAGTCTAAAGCCCTAGCCGCCATGGCCTTCCCCAAAATCTAGAATTTGCCTCGTTTTCCTCACCAGCCCAACACCCATCCTCTGAGTGTGGCAGGTGGAATTGGTCGTGAGGTTTAGTAGCAGATTGTTTGTTGTCTTTGGGTTGGTGTGTGAAGGAGATATGCACGAACAGTATGTTAGCCAACAGGGCATGCAGCCAGGCTGCCAGCAAATGTGGAAACAGAGAGCAAAACTGTGACGAACTTTGTTGCTGCTGCTGCTATTTCCAGTCGCATAAATAAATAACGGGAGAATGTGGTTCTGCAGCGTGTGCAAGACATGTCTGTCATAAAACCTTACAAGGAGGCACGTTTCTTTTGACGCTCTGAGATGTAACATCATCGCTACCCAAGTCAGGAATGGGAGAATGTGTTGGAGCACATTACAAACCCACTCAAACTTTGTGGGACTGAAATTTCCTCTTGGACTTGGGCTTTTTTATTTTTTTTTAAATGCAGCTTCAAGGAGAGAACATAGCAGGGTCTGAGCAATGGCTCAAGAAGAAGCTTTATGATTTGGGGGCCAATCTTGCATAAGGCTAAGCACCTTCATCTCCCCCAGAAATCTAATGGGAGGTGCTAACTCTGCGTACTAGGACCTCAGAGAACCATCCGAAGTAAGGAGAAGCTTGTGAAAGTAACCCACACAGATGGTATCAGCAGGGTAGGAATCCTGGACCTTTGACCCAAAACACAGACGTCCACTACTTGAGCTAAAGGAGTGACTTGTTTAGCTGGCAGGAGTAGTAGGCTCTTATCTTCTATGTTGACCAGCCAGTCAAGGAGGATAGAACACATATTACAATCCCTTTAAGCTTGGAGCCATAAAATGGAGGTCCTGAGTTGTGAGAGGGAAAAGAGGGATAGATGATGTAAGAGGAGAGAGCAAGATGGTCTTGTGGTTAAGGCACTGGACTGAGACTCAGGAGATCTGGATTCAAGTCTCAGCTTTGTCACAGCCCTTGGACAAGTCACTTAGTCTCTCTGTGCCTCGATTCCCCATCTGTAAAATGGCGATGGTACTGACCTACTGCACAGGGCTGTGAGGAGGATAAATCTGTTAATGTTTATGAGGAGCCCAAGTACTACAGGGGCTTAGAAGTAGCTGGATTTGTGAAGTAGGAGGATTTGAGAGCCTTCAGAACAGAGGAAAGGGTCTAGAGAAGGAGAACCTGGAAGCAGCAGTCCAGGAGAACCAAAGGAGGGCATTGGTATGAAGTAGAGGGAAATGAGCAGAAGTAGAGGAATGGAGCCAAAGAGAGAGATCATCCTGGAAGAAGAGCTAATGAGCACTGAAGAGAGCGCCAACGCCAATGCATATGGGTGAGGGATGCAATCCCATGAATCGGTGACTTTATCTTTTTATGCCACGATTCACTTAGCCCCAGATCTTGACTTACCTTGAGTTACTAGTTTGCTCCTTGAACAGGCCCACTGATACCTTCTTGATCCCAGGCACCGACTCAGCAGGAGTAAGGGCATCGGAGTCTGGTCCGTGTTTATTTAATTTAATTGATTTTATTTATGAGTTCTGAGTATTTTTCCCATGTAAAAAAATTGGAGAGAAGTTTGCAAGCCATTAGAACGGACTTGAGAGAGAGAGAGAGAGAGATTTAAAAAAGTGCCTTAGAACTTAGAAACTCAGAAAGTTTGCTCACTCCTGGCATTTACAGCCGTGATTTAAGTTTGAAGGCGCCTTGGTGTGGGGGGTTTTACCTTTATGAAGCATATCTTTTTATTGGGCCACTAAAAAAGATGTTTTGAACGCCTCTATCCGTCTATCAGTTTATTCCAAAAGTAGGCACAGAGCCAGATCAACAGACCGGTGTAAACAAGACACCCCAGACGTTCTTTTCTATATTTTCTTTATTTTATTTTTTGATAAAGAGGCTACTTCAGATTCTGCAGAAGTAATAATAAAACCAGACCTAATGGGTCACCATATGTGGAGAGGGGCTCTCTTGGGTCTTAAGATATACACTTAAAGAGCGAAACAAAGAAAAGGAAAAAAGCAGTAATATTGGCAACTGTTGTTAGGTAGTATAAACAATCGCCAGCCATTGGCTTGGAGCGGAGGATCAAGTTCCAATAGCACTCAATAGGGAGCCTTCCTTAAAAAATTAGAAGAAGCTGGGTTGGAGCTGGTCCATGCTGAGAATGGCAGAAGAAGCAAAAACAAGAGTAAATGAATGGAAATTAAGCAGCAGGAAATGGGGATTTGGCACAAGGTCGGAATTTGAAACTGCAGAGAGGTGTCAGTGATAAGGGTTGGATAGAGTTTCTGGCCAAAAACAGAAAGAAAGAATGCAGATGTGTTCATTGAATAAAGTACAGATGTAGAAAGTGAAAGGGGGGGGGGGGGGGAGATTTAAAAAAGAAGAAGAAGAAGAAAAAAACCCCAGAGAAAATCCATGGGAAATAATGCTGAGTGTAGGTGCATTTATGTTTTAGCATTTTTTTTAAATGATTCTCTTTGTGGGTCTGGATAAAATTACAGAGCTGAGTCTCTTTCAGGTTTTTGCAATTTTCAGGGAGTGTGTATTTGCCTTTACCTTGGACCTTCCCCTCCTAGCATGTTTCTACCCTGTGTATTTTGGATTGTGTGGTATTCTGCATCCAGGCGCAAGGTGAGGTTTAGGGATTTGCCTATTTTATCACCTGCCTGTATCTCTTTAAGGAGTGGGGGTGATGTTATTTTGCGGAATTTGGGCTTTTGAAGTTGTTATAAAAGGACTTGGATACTAAGGGCTTGTCTGCACACTAATTGCACCGTATTAATTATACCCAGCCTAATGTGGGTGTAGTCATAGTGGAGTAATCTATCTAAGGTGGGGTGACCAGACAGCAAGTGTGAAAAATCGGGACGGGGGTCGGGGGTAATAGGAGCCTTTTCAAGAAAAAGACCCAAAAATCGGGACCGTCCCGATAAAATCAGGACATCTGGTCACCCTAATCTAAGGTGTGTATATATGGCCCTCATCCATCACCATTTTATCTGTGCAGCTCACAATCTTTAATGCATTATCTTTACAACATCCCCTGTGAGGTAGGAAAGTGCTGTTATATCCCATTTTACAGAGAGATGAAGGGTATGTCAATACAACAATTAAACACCGCCCCCCCCCCCCCGGCTGGTACTGGGCCCTGATCCTGCATTTTGGTCTGTGCAGTGCCTCATTGTCTTTCATAAGACTCCACATAGGTGCAAGAGTCAACCCAGGAGGATCATATTCCTGCACTGAGGCCTTAATTGATGCTAGGTGCAAAGAGCCATGGTCGCTGATATTTTTAAGGATTTATGCATATACACGCGCGCACACAGGCTACTTGTTTTCTTACAAAAGGACCTGTCCCACGAGGATTGCAAGGCAAGTTGTATGCATGATATAAGCCCCAAAGACAACCCTGTGAGTTATTTAAGTATCATCGTTACACCTATTACGTGGGGAAATCAAGGCACAGAGAAGTGAAGTAACTTGACCAAAGTGACAGTGACTCAGTGGCAAGTCTAAAATAGGAGAACTTAGCAAGATTCAAATATGGAGTAAATGCTTATGTGGGTAACAAGGGTATCTAGAGTTGTTACAGTAAATACTGGGGAAAAAATGTTTTAGAAGGGATATTAAACCTCGTATTTCAAGGCTTAAGCCTATTTTGCTTAGGGGTTAGGACAAGATATCCATGCGGGACGTGTTATAACTATGAGTTTTAGTACCTTGCTCTGAAGCATCTGTTGCCGGTCACTGTCAGAGACAGCATACTGGACAAGAAGGACCTCGGGTCTGATACAGTTTGGAAATTCCAGTCTTAGAACACAGGACATTTTATGTGCATAATGAGACTATTCACAGGGTAATTTTTTTTTAAAGAGATACAAACCCTCATGGTTCCGGGCATAAACCAACCACTAAGAGCCTAGGAGTAAGTGGAAATTTCCCCTCTGCCCAGGTTATGTCATAATTGTCCACTAAGGGGTTTCTTATACCTTCTTCCAAAGGTTTGGAACTGGCCATTGTTGGAGACAGGATACTGGCTGGATCTGGGCTTGCAATTCCTGTCTTCCTGATTACCAGTGCCCTCCTTTAGCCACTAGACAGCATCCCCTTGTTTGGAAAAATTGTTTTACTGTATTTTACTAGCACTTGGCAAGATCGGTCCAAGTTTTCTAGTTTATATTACGGTTTAAATGGCTGGGGTGGGATATTGCAAATGCCATTTCTCGTTAGAATAACAAGGGGATGGAACAGTTTGGGAACCATAAAAACCATACAATAAATGCTATCAGCATCCAAGGTCTGGAGCGGGTTCGCTGAAGTCAGAACAAGGAACGCTTTGTTGTTGTTGTTTGGGAACATAGATGTCTATCTCTGATCACCGCAAGGAATGTTTAAACTTTCTAATGGAGTTTTTCAGTAGGGTATTCCAATGAATCTGCAGCCGGGTTTTCAACAGAGCTCACCTCTTGTTTAGGCACTTAAATGAAGCAGCTAGATTTTTAAAATGCTCAACATCCAGCAGTTTGAGCTAGAGACATATTTTGAAAGGTGAGGCCCATGTGGCAGCTCCCAGAGTTCCCCTGGAGTTGTGAGCGCTCAGTACTTGTGGAAGTTAGGTTCCTCAGGGCTGATTCTCCTCTCACACCCGTCTGAGGCCCTAAGGATTCAGAAAAGCACTTCACTTCGGTGTTGAAGTTAAGCACACACTTTTGTGCTTTCCTGAATTGGGCATCCAATCAGCAGTACAGAAGCATTGCTTAGATCTTTTGACAATCTGGCCATTGACGTTTTGTCATGAAAGATAAATCAGTAAAGAAACGCACCTTTTATTATGACTCATGCGGAGAAACAAAACAATTGCCATTAGCTAGGTCATTGTTTTTTGTATGACTCACGGGATATGTTTTGTCTTTTAAAGACAGGAAATAGACCAAATATTAAGTGACGTCCAGCTATCAAGACATCCCGAGTTTAAAATACACACCTCAAATATAGAAAATCTTCATTGTCCTTTGAACGCTATTAAGAACTTGTGATGCTTTGTCACAGCTGGTGTGTTTGTTCTAAACTGTGAACGGTTGTTGCAGATCATACAACAGATCTTCTTTATGTTTCAGTGTTGGTTGTTTGAAATTAAATCTATATGGATTTCCTGTATGATTATCTATTTTAACATTTGCCTCTGTTTGTTTCCTGTATGATTATCTATTTTAACATTTGCCTCTGTTTGTTTCCTGTATAATTATCTATTTTAACATTTGCCTCTGTTTGTTACCCCTGGAACTCCCCTTCCCCCCTCTCCCCAAATTTGTTTTAGCAATGGATGCATCTGACTCTGAATGAAAGAATACTACATAATTAATTTGGAGATGCTGAGCATCTGCTGCATTTTGCTGCGCTTAAGTCCGTGTGAGTGAGTTCAAGGGCACTCAGCACCTTGCAGGATCTGGCCCTGTAGTCGTCCATTCTTACTGAATTCTCTGGGACTTCTGCCTGTTCTCAGATTGCAGGATCAGACCCTTGATAACCTAAAATGAGTTTCTTCATGCCAGCACATTCATAAGAACTGAAACAAGCAATATTTGCGGCACGCTATCATACGCGGCGATCTGATCTATAATGGCCCCATTCTGTGAGAGCCGAAACTCTCTAGAATCCCTCTTGCTTTAAATTCATTTACATTTCAGAGAGCTCAATCCTGCAAAGTGCTGAGCGCACTCAACTTGGAGGCTGGGATTTTTAGAGGGACCTAAGGGAATTAGGTAGCTACATCACACTTAATTTCAATGGGCGCTGAGTGCCTATTTATTTATTTATTTATTTTTACCATTTGTATTGTGGTAGTGTCTAGGAGCTCCAAGTTATGGACCAGGACTCACTGCACTAGGGTTGTACAAACGCTGAACAAAAGTGTCTGTGCCCCTCGCTGCTCAAAATCTAACTTCTTTAGTCTCCTTTGAAAATCCCAGTTTCAGAGACTGAAGTGTAAAGTGGAGGTCTCTCAGTCTCTCACCAGATAAGCTCCTGGATGGTGGTTAATAAATAAGCTAATAAAACAGCAAAACCAAATGCAGTTTGATGAGACACTGAGGCTGGTCAATAAAAGGATCACAATGCCTGCTTTTAAAATAGCATCTGTCCACCTTGGTTTTTTTCCCCATCTCTCCATTCCTGCTTTATCTTTTCCACCTTTTACGTGGTCTTTTAAGTATAGACGCTACTTACATGTCTAAGCCGCTGTAAAACTACCAGTGCAAACCCTCTGTAAATGTGTAACAGATGCAGGATGGTGAGACAGGCCTACAGACAGCACTGTCATCACATTGGAGGCCTGGCTAGTTGTGATTGTTATGGGCTCTTCACCCCCTCCACAGCCTTTACTTCCAGGACCATCTAAAGCAGGGCTCAGCACTCCTGTTCTCCTGCCACAAATACAAAACAGGGGTCTGTCTACGTTGGAGAAATTCACACCCAAACCCCTGGCATAGGTGAGTTGCACTGATCCAAAGCAAGGCGTATGCTGGTGCTCCTAAACCAGTTGAATAAACAGAGTCAGCCGCAATGATGTAAACCCTGCATTACTCTCCAGTCCTGAAGATGTTGAAGATTATGCATAACTTTAAGTATGCCCTTGAATCCAGGGGCCTTAAGGCCATACTGAGCATTTCCTGAACCAGGGCTGATATTGGCACAGCGTGTCTAGATGAAGGGTCATATAGTAAAACAATGGAGTGTAGACACTGTAACTATTCTCTAATGCACACAGGGTGTAAAAAATGTTTTGGAGTCCTTGACGTGCCGGAGAAACTGTTTCTAGCTGTCATTTTAAAAAGTCAAATAGGTAAATGCATGTATTCTCCTTTTTTTGTCCCCCCACCCCATTCATCTTCACTACTTTTCCTTTCTTTTCTTCGTTGTTTGTTCTTGCTTTTTCCACCCCCAACCCACTTTTATTTTCAGGTTGCCATCTCCTTTCTTCCCCATTGTTCCCCCAGCTCTTCCTGTTTGCTTCAATTCTCCCTCCCCCCAAGCCTTTCCTGAGTGTAGCTGAGCACCATCATGAAACGAACAAGATCTGTTTTCACTTTTCTGCTCCCTGCCAGGAACAGAGCAACAAAGTGAAACTGACAGGTGTTAACAGCTGATTTACAGTGCCATTAGAGGAAGCCATTTGCGGCACACAGATTTTTACCAGTCTTACAAAACCCAGGAACTGTGCTACATATTATTTAGTGCCACGTACTGGCACCTTATCTGTTAACTATTTACATATATACAGATATAGAACACTTGTGTAACAGAGACCTTAGGAAACTTTGCTGCTCCATCAATGCATGAAGCAGAGTGGGCTGCAGCTGGAGGGGATTCCCCTGGTCTAACAACATGCATCTTCATACACATAGCACGCGCAGGTGGCTAACCATAACCTCTGTGAACTTTAGCTCCCTACCTTTATATATGTTTTTACAATACTCTCACTGGCATGATTTGGCTTTTTACTTCAACCTTCAGGAAACATACGGCGAAGGGACAGAATTCCTTATCTGAACACCCCCAAAGTTTGGAGGTGTTTGGATCAAAGACATCTGTTCTGGGCTGTTCCTACATAGTAGGTATGAGGCAGCGTGATCTAGAGGTTAGAGCATAGAACTGGGAGCCAGGAGACTTGGGTTCTATTTCCAGTTCTGCCATGGATGTGACCTTTGGCTATAGTCACTTCACTATTCTGTGCCTCAAATTCCTCATCTGTAAAATAGGGATTATGATCCCCTTCCACCTTTGAAACTGATTTAGAGATCTCTGGATGATCTGTGGCCTTATGTAAGTACGAAGTAGAGGAGTCAGCAAATGTTGATTTATTTGGAGGGTGGCGTGGGGTGAGGGGGAAGGGAATCCAACATTTAAATCTTTTCCAGCCTAAATATTTTGGTTTTCAGCAGTTTTTAGTGCAAAAAAAAAGTTTTAAGGTTTTTGGATGAAAAAAATTCAACTTTCTGTTTAGTCAAAACCCCAATTTTCCATCAAAGTTTTGATGGAAATGCTTTGATCAGCCCGAGAGCAAAGTAGTATTATTACATTCAAATATGGGCCCTGATCCTCCAAACATTTACGCACTAGCTTAACTTTACGCATTTGAGTAGTCAAAGTTAGGCATGCGCCTAAGTGTTTGCAAGATCAAAGCCCAAAGACGCCGAGCAGTATACATAAGAACGGCTATACTGGGTCAGACCAAAGGTCCGTCTAGCCCAGTATCCTGTCCTCTGACATTGGCCAGTGCCAGATGTCCCAGAGGGAATGAATAGAACAGGTAACCATCAAGTGATCCATCCCCTGTCACCCATTCCCAGCTTCTGGCAAAACACCTAAATTGAGAGAGACAATTGAACCTTTACAGGTGTGCTTGAAGAACACCCTACTTCACTGAGGCTTTCAGTCCCTAGAGCTGTCAATTTAGTTCTGAATTCACACATCTGTGTGTGTGTGTGTGTGTGTGTAAATATATGAAATGGTATTTTGTGTGTGTGTATACGCAGATTTATTTGTGGTGTTTGAGCAGATGTTCTATAGAATGAAATAAGCTCTCAATCATGTACAGACTTATGCACGTGGTGAGTTTTAAGCACAGGAAGAGTCCTATCTGGTCGATGAGAATTAGTCACATACTTGCAGTTAAGCATATGTGCAAATCTTGGCAGTATTGGGTGCCTATTTTAATAATGTCAGGTTCTGGGCTAATCACTTGAAAAAGTTTTAAAATTAACTATAAATGATGTCACTGGTGAGAATAATCCTTTTTAAAAATCACGGAGAACCGAAAGTAGATTTTTAATTTGAAGAACTTGTTTAATTTTTTTTTTTTTTAAAAAAAGCCAGACAGCTAGTGAAAAATTGGTACATCAGAGTTGCTGCGGGTGGTTAGTTTATGCGAGATTTCACTGTAAAGCAGGGTTTGCTGGACAAAGCTAAGCCTCCGCTGGAAACACTGACTGACCTCATGTTGCCAGCTACAGTGGCATAAACGTCACCGTTGTAATAACACATTTTCATTTAGGTTTTGGGGCTGATGCATTAAAATATCGCCTCAGGGCTACAAAAGTTAGCAAGATTGTGTTACAGCGCCCGAAGCCAAAAAGCTGAGCACATTATTGCACAATTGAGATGACTTTTATGACCCAAGGTCAGTCACTTTCCTCTCTCCTCTTCCCCTGCCCTCCTCCTGGAATGAAAAATCGGTTTTTATTACACTCTGGTTGGTAATTTGGCCATGGGAAATCACCATGTGTCTGCCTGCTTCAACATGTGTTCCGTAGATTCCAGGCCTGAACCACACTGAGTATGCAGCCCCCATATCTGAGCTTTACAAGGCCATGGCTTAGATGAACGATGCCATTTTAGGGAGCCATTCTTCACAGTGTGGAATACCCTTGACTTTACTAGGAGTCTAGGACGTATAGCAGCTTGCAGCATGAAGGTCTTCTTCACTATTAGGCATACACTAGTCAGCGTGTGAGTGCGGGCACTGGATGGAGTGGGAGTCAGGAGACCTGGGTTCTACTCTCAGCTGTGCCACTGACCTAATGTTGAACCTATGGCAAGTCACCTACTGCTCTCTGCCTCAGTGTCCCCATCTGTGAAATTGGGAGAATACTTGCTTACCTCCAAGGGGTGTTGTGAGTGTTTCTAAAGCGTTTTGATGGGCACCGTACATGTGTGCAGTCCTGTTACTAGTAATACACAACCACATCCGGTACTATTTTATGATCGCTGTATTGGGCTCATTTCATCCTGGAAGCTCCCTACAAGTGTCATACGCATGCAAACCTGCTGAAATGTAGCCTGCTCTGGGGTGGAGGTCAGCTATTGGGCAGACAGCAGCTGTCTCATGGCATTCAGAAGAGGGCAAGGATGTGTCCCGAAAGAACAGCAGACCCTTGCACTTGCAGCCCTCCACCCCCAAAAAGGTGCCCACTGAATATTTGATGTCCATGCAGACCAGACAGAAATCTGTTTTTAAAAATCTTTCTTGTAAAGCCCCCACATAATAAACAGTGTGGCATGTACTTTATTTGCCTTGAAAGGATGAATGGCTGGACTTGAATTTGTCGTCCTAGGAACTGGACACGTAGTTGAAATGGGACAGCTTAACTGGGACATAAATGATATGCGCAACTGCTTAATTGAAGGTCCTCGGGTTGTTATTTGGGGGTGTCTCTGTGAGTCTCAGTTGTCAGTTGTGCTTCATATCCTCCCGGAACCTGCTGAAGCTGGTCCAAGAAATGATTATAGGTTTTAGAATGTGGGTCTGTCTGAGAGCGTATATAGACCCTTGCTTTCCATTAAATCTATTTTTATGCCCACCACCATTTAAAAAAAAAAAGTGCAGACTCAAAGCAGAGTTTGTCCATCTATTTTGTTTAACAGGCTCCAATCCTTAGCCTCCCCAGGAACATTACAATATCCAAAACACATTTGCTGGGTGGAGAAGTTCTCCAACCTCCCTTTGTGCAAACGAAACCAAATATGGGTCAAACTGAAATAGGAATGGGAATAAAGAAAGATGCGAGCCGTTTAAAAATGAAAGTGAGAACGGGATTTAAAATCTACCCACTGATTTGTGTTGGTACGTGGAAGATTTTCAGCAATATGAGGGTAAGAGAAGGGTTGCGCTGTGTTGCCTGGATTCATTTTGAGATCTGGTAGCGTTAAGGCCGCCGTCTGGAACAATGGAGAGTAGACAAGCTCAATTTTGTACATTGGAGAAAGAGAGGAGAGGTGTGAATGTGATAACCACCATCTGAGTTGTGGCCAGGGATTGATATGTGGACCTCTAAAGCATGCAGCTCTACAGCTTGAAGAAGTGAAAGATGAAGTCCTGTAGCTAGAAGATGTAACAGACTCAGTGAACTGGGCACGTAGTGGGATGTATACATGCTAGAAGTGTGTTTACGTGACCACAAGGCTGAATTCCTGTTATTTATCTACCCAACCTCCTATATTCCATCTGTCTGCGGCTATCCATCCATCCATCCAGGTTTTCTTGTTGGTACTCATCAGTGTAGTATCTGGGCTTTAACTCTAGGCCTGATATTGATCCTATTAAGGTCAAAAGGAGGCTCTGTCATTCGGCTTCTCTGGGAGCCAGATCTGGTCAATTGTTTCCTTTGGCGAGTCACTCAGCATCTCTCTGCTTCATTTTTTCCCCATGGGAGAAAATACTTTCTCTGTCCAGTGGGGTGGTGTGAGATTTACTTCATCAAAGTTTGTAAAGTGAGGTCGATGAAAAGGGCAGAGCAATATAATATTAAAAAGCATAATTAGCATTTCACATAGCGCCTTTAATCCCAAATCCTATACCTACAGCAGTACTGAAATGCAGTCACTTCTGGGGTGGAATGCAACAAGTCGTGGGATGTACATCATCCTGCACACCACTGGAAATTTTGGCACAAACATGCCCAGGCAAACCTCATCCCTTAAAACAAAAAATGCCAGAGGGATGTCCATGCAAAGCACAGGAGGTCTTAAAGATCTCATCAAAAGTCCCCACAATGCAGAGTGTTCCACTTATTTGTCTTTACTGAACACAGAGTTGACACTTTTCAGAGTAGCAGCCGTGTTAGTCTGTATTCACAAAAAGAAAAGGAGTACTTGTGGCACCTTAGAGACTAACAAATTTATTTAAGCATAAGCTTTCGTGAGCTACAGCTCACTTCATCGGATGCATTCAGTGGACACTGTGGTCCGAAGATGGAGGGTCTAGGTATTATTAGTTAGATGCTAAGTCCCAGCTATATCTCAATTAACTTTAGGTGGTTCAACCTTAAATCTGAACCAAGTTCAGTAATTTGTGGTACTGGCCCAATCCCTAATTTGGCAAATGATCAGATATTCTATTTAGGGACCGATTCGGTGCTGTGCCTCCTGGGAATCCCCCATAGCACTCAGTGGTATGCTTCTTCCCCTCTGGCCCCCAATCCCTTTTGTATGCCTGCTACTCTGGGGGCTGCAAGAAGGAAGGGCTGGCTATATTGGTCCTACGCTACTCCTGCATCAGAGGAATCCTCCCCGTCCCATTATGGCTCCTTCACTGGCTCTGTATGCTACCGGAGCAGCATGTAGGGGGCAGATTTGTCCCCTTAATTTCTCAAGGGCAGCATTACCAGTTTTTAGAAGCATCCAACTGAGGCCTCCCGCCCCCCGAAAAAAAAAAAAAAAGGGACCACTGGCAAATGAGGAGACCTTTGTGGACAAGCCAAGTGCCCTGATCTTGGATGATACATTAATGCTGAGCTCTGTCTATACCAGTGACTGCCAGATTATAGCATTGATCAGGATCAGAAATGTTTCCACAGCTGAAATCCAAGCTCTGCTTTCAAAGGCACGCACAGTTCCAGCTGAGCTGCATTTGTGTGCCTAGAGAGCCGAATTTGGCCTGTGAGAAGTAAATCCTTCTATCTGGGTATTTTATATGGCCCTCGTCACCACTGAATTTGAGTACTTGTCATGATCTCCATGCAACTTCTCCTTTCCAATCATTGCTTTAGTGGGTGCTTTATTTCCAGAGTTGTTCTAGCCCAGTTCTGTACGTGAGATTGCCCCGAAAAGTGCTCTTTCCAGTTAGTTTGTATAACACAGTGGAACTTCTCTCTAGTTGAAGCTGACGACTGTAGCCCCCCCACTAACGATGGGGCCGAATCAGAGTCCTGTGCTGTGAAAGTTAGAGCTGTGCAAAAACTGTGTGACTTTACCCCCCCCCCCCAAACTGAGAGAGACTCTTTTGGTTTTGGGGGGTTTCCTTGCAGATTCAAAACTAGGACCAGGTTCATCAAGAGGGTTGAGTGGACTTCGTGACCTATGCAGGCTAATGTTGTTGTTTCATCGTAAAATTATGTGAAAGTCACAGCGTTGACTAAAGATGGGCTGAGCCACAAACTGCCAATTGAGTTCCAGACCCAAAGTTCGTGGATCCAAGGTTTTGTTTGAGCTCATCACCAGTTTGGAAGCAGAATGAGGTGGTAGCTAGTTGTCTGGGACAATTTTTGTACTTGCATGGTTTCTGTGAACCCAAAATTCAAAGCGAAACTCAGCGAGGGTGCAAAGCATGTGGATTAAAATGCTTGTGTGCACAAACCACAATGAAGTGAAACTGCTGATACGCACAACTCTACTTACGACGAATCTCATTTCAGCAAAAAATACAAGGATCAGGCATGCATTGTGAAATGGTCATACATAAAATGTGCACAAATGGCCTTAACTAGGCCTGGTCCTTACATCAAACTTTGGATAATTATTCTTTGCAACATCTGTGCATAATCCTTGCACTTTCCCTGGTGTTTTAATGCAATGTGCAAATTGCAATTCCGGTTACAGGGAACCTCTCCTTAAACTGAAGTTCTATGCAGACAATTACTTCTACCTTGGAGTGTTTCAAACAGCACTCTGGATGTGTGTGCTTGTAGCAAGGAAGTGCTATTTCGGTTTATCACAAAACTGCAAATCCATTGTGTCTTTCTGCTTTTAGCAGTTTAGCCAAACATTTTAATGACTGTAATTGCTGAAGGTTGTCTGACTGCATATCAGTTGTCTTTGATTACAAATATTTACACATAACCAAGATTGAGGAAAAAAATAAATTCCAAAAATGTGCATATATTCTAATTTCAATGTGAAATAATAATCTGCAAACCAGCTAATATGCAGCAAGAATAGAGCAATGCTGTGTTACTGGAGAATAGATTTGAACATGCTAACGTGGAATAAGAACCCAGAATGGAGCAGCTCAAGGAAATCTTACTAGCACAGGAAACTTATAAGATCCTGATGGAAAATTCGCATAGAATTTAAAGGAGAATGAGATCCTTTCTTTGGGACTTTGGACACATTCTGCTGCCTAGATATAATTTACTATTGAATTCTGTTTCCCTGTTGTAAAATTCAATAAGATAGTTCAAAAAAGCCTGTAAAAAATCTCATTCCCCATTAAATTCTATAAGTTTTTAGAGTAAATTTCTATAGAATCTCACATATTAAATTAATATAGAGCCAGACTGACTTTCTCCCTATTAAATTCTATAGGACTTTTCCTGTAGTATTGTAGTAAAAATTGTAGTATTAATTTTTTCAGCTATAACGATCATTGCCTGTTTCATCAGTTTCACATGTCTGCATTAGCCATGTGAACCAGTTGACAATAGATTTAAAGAAAAAGTGAGAGTCCGTTGTGTGAGATGTTGAAGTAAATTTAGGTCTAAAAGGAGGAATGTTTTCGTCAGAGAGATGTGCAAGTAGATCAGTAAATATAGGGGAGATAGCAGAGGTTCATGACTTTCATAGTGGCTCGTTTTTGACTCTCTCAAATGCCAATTAAAAAAAAAACAAAAGGAACTCTCTCTCTAAGTGACTATCTAAGATTCTTCCTTGGAATCAAGCCTACTGTCATCTTTATGTTTCTGTGAAGATAAGGATGTTTCTCCCTATAAAAAAAATAGCAGATGTCTTGCTTTTCCTTCCATATCCATTCATTTCAGCGAGGTGCTTATTAAGTGCTCTTTCTGTAAGCTAAAACTTGCTGGCTGTAACGGATTCATATGTATCTTTAAAAAAATCTCATACTAGGTTAAGATATTACTCATCTATATGTATTTTAAGCCAGTCAGAATTTTTGACAGCTGTGTAGCTTCATTGATTTTTCTTTTTAAATGTATTTTATTTTTCTGATTTCTTTTTATTTCAAAAGGAGAAGGAGAAAAAAAAATTGCATTAACACAAAGGAGCGCTTCTTACGAGGAGTAGGTGGGGAAAAAGGCATTGGAAAAATAATACCTCAAGATGCATTGCAACATTTTAGGGAATTAGGGAATTCTGCTCTCCTGAAGAGAAGAAGAAAAAAAAAAAAGGGAAAGAAAATTAATATTAAAGACAAGCTGTGAGTTTCCATCTGGCCTTGCCGCTTTCGACGAACGCTTCCATGACGGAATTCATCTGTCCATCAACTGTCAAAAATTCTCCTGTCAGTAAGTCCCAGGGCACTCCTTCCAGCCCACCCCACTCAAAAATATTCCGAGCCACAAAGTATTCCGAATTCGGAATCTCTTTTATTTCTTTTCCTTTCAGATCTCTGCATGCCGTGATACAAAAGTTGTTGTTGTGGGGATGTTTTCCCCCCACCCCCTTGTAATATTGGGGTGCTCTGGGAAAGAATGTAGTAAGGAGAGATTGGGGAGCTCTCAATCAACTGGAGATTAAATTCCACCAAGATCCTCCTAAGTCTTTCTATTACAGCCTGACAACAGACAGCCCACATCTGTTTTAAAACACTGAGTGGTTGTGAAGTGTGAACTCCCCACTGTTTAATGTAACTACATGACTATTTAATGTACACAGTGGTAGAGCAACTCAGAATGCCAAACTGTTGTGACATGCCTGAAGGACATATATAAACATAATATACAGTGGTTTATTGTGACAAAGTGCATTTATACCACTAATCGAGGAGATCAGTGCTCTCGGTGAGTGGAGTCAAATGGAAGTGTAATAATATTTATCATTTTATTTTCATTGTAGGCATAAGACAAATGTACAGGACACTTATGTTCCTTAAAATTGCAGAGCATCTATTTAAATTCCCAGTGTAAGACTGACAAACTGGGAGCCTCTTTAATGTACAGATCCTACATATGTCACTGATGATATAGATATAGAGGAAGAGAAGGAGAAAGGTAGAAAATTTAGAATGTATCTACTTACACGTGAAAGATCAGATCGGCAGAGGGTATAAATCTGCATAGCTTTACTCTGCAATGCCAATCTCTGCTATCTGAGGATCTGGCCCAGAGAAATTTCTAACTTCCCATGTTCTCCAAGATTGAAGGGGTTACATACCGCAAAACAGTTTTTGTTATCTCTCTTCCCATGGTTTTTCCTGACCAGGTTGAAAACTAAACTGTATTCAAAACAGCTGCCTTTAGGATGGTGGAGGGTGTGGGGAAGAACATTAAATCTTTAAAAATACATTTGATTTCTGTTGCTTTTTCTCCAAAAAGGGTTGGTTACTTGTGGCTTCTGACACCTCATTAATCAAATGATCAGAATTCAGTATTTAACAGCAGCAAGACCAATTAACCTTTGCTAGCTACATAGCAGCCAAAAATAATTTCTAATTGTCAAACTGAAAGGGGGGGAAAAAAAAACCCCTCTGATGTATGTAAGAAAAGCAGAGGGTTTTTGTGCTTTTGTTTTACAAGCATTTAATCAGAAAGGAATTTTAAAACATGCACTCGTGTATATTTTTTTTTTCTGGGCTTGAAAAGTGAAGGTGAAATCTGGATAGATGAAGAAAGTTCAAAGGTTTTAACTTTCTGCACAACTGTATAGTGCAAGCCTGCGTGTACTTCTAAATCCTTTTGGCTGAAAGATAAGGTTCCTGCCCCCTCTCCTGTAACTGAGTATTCCTGTTTTATAGAAAATTGCCGCTTTCACAGTAAGGATACTAAGAGGGGGAAAATCAATTTAAGAAATTAAGAACAAACCATATTGAATATTTTTAAAGGAAAAACTTGAATATCTTTCACTTATCTATTGTTGTTCAACTTACTGCAACTAGTTTCATGGACTCTAATACTCAGCTTCAGACCATAAGTTCATAGTCATGCTCCTAGGAGATAACATTATAATTTACACCAGCTGGGAATCTGGCCCTGAATACTTAATATTGACATTGGACTCACTTATTTAGTCCAACGTACATGGAATAGTCGCTGTTTTTTTAACTTCCAATATTTAGGCTTTGTTTGCCGGTTCTAATTTAAGAGTTCAAAAACAAAACTAACTATAAACCCTTGGGAGTCACTTTTCAGCAGATATTTGTTGCCCTTTTAGAATAAAACGTTTTTATTTGGGAGTTGTTTTGTTATTGACAAGAAAATTGCAGCTTAAATTATATACTCGGAATGAGACCTAGGCAGTAAGGGTCACTTTTAGGCAGAGTATTACTTTTTTTAAAAAAATACATTTTAAATAAAAAAACCCCAAACAAACCCAACCTAATTTAAGATCTCAAATCACGGGGAACAGCAAGGATTGGAGAATAACAAAGAAAAGCTCCTCATGCGAGGGGATACTTTACCAGGTTATCAGCTGTTTAGCCTCCACATTATTTCTGTTCCAGAGGGTGAGAAGCTATATTTAATCCATCGTCTTGAAAATTACATTGATGACCTTGAACAAGTTATTGGGGCTAGGACCTGTTCATTATATGTGTATAGTACTTTTCACAATAGGGTCCTGATCCGTGACTGAAGACAATAAGAGCTACCACAATATATGTATTTTGTTTGCTTTTTACATTGCTATTTAAACCCATACCCTGGAGCTTTTTCACCACATTAGATTTTAAGCACACTTCGGCAACGTGAATAAAGTCACCGTAAGATGCAGATGGTGCACAATCTTAGCAAATTTCTATTCCTTTTGGGATGGACTTCAAAAAATGTACATTATTGCAGCTCTGCAGTTGATATTGTGTTGAGATTTGCAGTTAAAGCAGGACAAAACTCCGTCAGTGACAGCTCAAATACTGCTGTTTCTTTACAAACGCTCTTCAGCGGCTAATTGAATTTTTATATATTATGATTATTATTATTATTACAAACCTAAACTTCACAAACCAACAGGGGCCAGTTCCTCTTTAGGTAGTATTTTAAATCCCAGGTCCTCCTGTCAGTAAAGTCTCATCAATCATGCTTTTAATTAAAAAGCAGGTCATCTACATCCTCACGTTGGACACAAAGTGCATAATGAAATTGTATATCGGGGAGGACCCGTGAGGTCCCCCCCCCCCCCCAGTGTTGTTCAATATATTCCGAGCAGAGGAGGTCAAAAACACTAGTGCATATGCAAGAGCCAAACAAATAGTCTTTCTGATAGGATTGGGTGACATGTGTCAACCCCTGTCATCCAGGAACAAGAGAGGCAATGTGCCCAGACAAAGAAGAGGGTGGAATCTCAACACACTGGCAAAACCTGACCCACACGCAAGGGCTTTATGCAGCAGATGCCTCCTCTTATTGTTCCCTGACTCACTCCCCACCACCCCTGACAACAGCCACTGCCGCTGGCATTCCACCCTGACATCTGTTCAGCTTTATTGATGCGCTCCTGGAGGAATTCCCAGTGTAAACAGGGAATTCTCTACGGGAACTCCATGCTGTAAAAGGGATGAGCTGCATAATGCAAAGATTTAACCACTATTTAAAGGTGTGACACTTGATTGAAAGTGACTTGGTTTCCCCCCCTCCCTTTCCTTTCCCCCACACCCTTTAACTGTATTTGGCTGAAACTGTCTGTGTTGGTTTGGCGGTTGGACACCCCCCGCCCTCCACCCCCCATTTTGTTTTTGTGAAGCAGAACTGTCAGGGAGAATGAGGGATAGGAAATGGACTACACAACAAAACAAAACAAAAAAGCCATCACCGAAAAAGGGGAGGTAAGAAAAAAAGAAAGAATCAGGATTAGAGTTAATTGAGTTTGGTTGCCCCTTTTAAGGCCTGCCTGTGGCCACCCGCTCTCATGATCGGTGAAACCAGCTGGAGCTCCCTGTTGGGATTTTGAAACCAATCAGGACAGTGCAATCTGATTGTACAGGAACTGGGGTGAGGAAGCAGGAAATATTATTATCCTGGCAAACTGACCTATCTCTGAATTGGTGGGCTTTTTGTTTTTAATGACTTGGTCCCTATACTCTAAGTTACTCCACATCCTGATCAGTTCCAGCTGGACTCCACACAGGCATGGATCATCCTGGGTGGACTGGTTAGCAGGATCTGGCATCTTTAGGGCCTGATCCAAAACCCACTGAAGTAAATGGAAATCTTTCCATTGATATTTTTAATGGCATTTGGACCAAGACTTTAGGCAGTGAAATGGTCAAAATAGCGTAAGGGCTAGCCATTGCTGTGTATTCCTGCCACCCAGGAGCTATCATGCGAAGACCAGATCTTGCATTATTTTGACTCCCTGAGCCACTGAAATAACCCTGAGGAAACACCAATACAGAAAATGAAAACACTAGCCTTGAACTCAAACCTCTCCAACAGAAAATCCCCTTATGCAAAATTCCTATAGAATTTAATACGAGTGAAACCAACATACTTCTATAGAAATTATTCTACAAACCAGAGCGCCTGATCAGCGCACACATGCTGATTTACATTAGCTGAGGTTCTGGCCCATCAGCTCTCATTCTCTACTAAATTCCTTCTGTGGCTTTTATTTTTTAAACCAGCCTAAAGAATTTTATAGTCAGGATGAAAATTCCCATTAAATTCTATTGGATTTCTCCATTAAAAAAAAAAAAAGTACAACAAAAGAGATACCAGATCTAGGCTTTTACATGTGGGGGCGGCGGGGGGAGTTACAAAAGTACATGTAAGAGGAAGAAGAGTGACAATATACTAAACTCTTTTAGATCCTAAAACGTTACCCACGAAAACGTGGTCTATATGTTGATATGGAGAACGCGATGTGTGAATTTTTGTTTTAAGAGCAATATATAATCACCAGGCTAGAGTTTTATTAAGTTTATTGAATGTAGGATGGCTAAAGTAATCTTGGTTCTATACTGAACATTCAGAGTCTGCATTGTTTAGATGCAATACAAATTGCTGTGGGAGCTGTTAGGGAAAAGTCTTGTTGAAATAACTTGAGTTTTTATCAGACCCTCTATAGAATTTCACAGGCAGTCGTATCTCTGCTCTAGATTTCTGTTGGACGGTTTGAAAAAAAAAGGAAAAGATCTCATTCTCTTTAAATTCCCCTATAGGGTTTGAGAATAATTTCTGTTAGAATCCCTTGGCTTAATTCCCATTAAATTCTATAGGACTTTTCCATGAGGGAGGGGTAAAGTAATAGCTAATCACAGGTTCTATCCCCTGAGGTGCCAGTGAAGCTGATGGGAGTTGAGGATCTTGGCAGCTAGGGAGATGGTTGTGTGAAAACCAGTTGTTAGCGTCCTACAGATTAGGGCTTGATTCAGCTCCCAGGAAAGTCAATGGGAGTAGGATCAGGTCCTTAGAGATTATTTTGTGGGGTTCCTAGGAAAAAGAAATGAGACTCCGAATGAAGTTACAGTGATCACAAGGAGGTAGATTTGCTGGTATATGCAATAGTGACTCTAATTAAAATGTCTTATTTTTTCCTCTCATGTTTGCTTTTCCCCTTGCCCCTAGTAGCTGAAAAATACCAAGCACAAATACCTAAGTGTTGGTGGATGGCCGGAATCTTGGCCAAATTCCACTTTGCTTCCTGTACATTTTAAAATAAAATATGAGGTGAAGTTGCTCCTAGAATTCTCCTCAATGGCATATCAAGAGTAAATTTACCACAGAAATCCAGCTTCTCCGAGGAAAGAATCACTTCAATATTTGAATAGGTAAACAAATATCTAGCACGATTTGTTTCAAGGATTAAAGGGTTCAAATGAATATAGTTTTGCGAGAATGTGCTTATTGACAGTATCAACCTTAAATACGGATTAATTTCACAGAATCTTTTGGCACTGGAAAAGAATTTTTCGAAAGCTGAGAGGCAGACGTACCCTTTTTTTTATGCCTTCTTGGTCTGGGAACAGCCATAGATTAGCACACAGATAGCATGGGTGTGCATAATTACATCTATAACATTGTGTGTGTCTAGAATTATTTCTATATCTCTGTGCCTGTATAATGTGTATTATACACACACGTGTATATACATTTGTGTCCAGGTCAAATAACAGCTGTTGTAGTTAAGGTCACCTTTTATTATCAATTTGCTGGTAGATTCAGGTAGTTTAAAAAAAAAAAAAAAGAAGAAGTCCACATCTGAGCTTTTTCCTAATCAGTTCTCTCATTTTGCTAATATTCTAACGACTGTCAATTTACTTCACTGGTGCCATTTGCAGAATTTTCCAATTAGCAGGAAACCTGTTCCACTTTCTCCCATAATTACAGGGGACTCGCTTCAGATCAGCTGTGGCCAGACAGCATATGATGTGCTTGCCAAAACCTGCGCAGTGGGTTTTTTTTTTTTTTTTTTTTTTTTTAACCTTTGCTTGAGCTGGCACAGTTTTAACATCTCTGTTTGTAGGCAGGGAGCTCCCTTGCTAGTGGCATGTGTCAAAATATCCAAATAATTTCTAATAAACACACCACAATGAAAACACAAATATGTGCAGGCTGTTCTTTGATCGATATTGTGTGTATGTGCGCGCGCACGCACACACACACACAAACACACACGGCAATTAAGATCAGCTAAATATCCAGCAGCAACTTGTTTCCTATTTGTACAATATGTTTTTCTTTAGGAAACATTCATTGGCCCCTTTTTACCACCACTTTCCCGAGTACCAAACAGCGTCAAGCAGCACAGCAAGGACAGTGTTGTTCTGATGTCCTTTGATATTATACAGCCCCATCAAAAGTAATCAATCCCTTTTTAAACGCTGCTTAAAACACCTGATATCGCAGCCATAACAATAGAGCAGCAATATCTGTTATTGTTACATGAAAAGAAAATATATTTAATAATAAGCTCATTGATTTTTAACAGCATCTCTGTGTTGCCTAATTGATGGGAAGTTGTATGTTTGTGTAGCCAACGGGGGTTATGAATTAAATATGGTCGTCCTTCCTTGAGGGATGCATGTCAATGCAAGAAAGATGGAGGATCTACATCATCTCCCCCAAGCTAAACAATCCCCATGTAACAGACATAGGGAAGTCTGAAACACAGGGAGCAGGGGGGAATAAAAAACATCCATCACTGTTTATTAAGTGCTGCTACTTGAACGTAAGAGGGGTATTGAACTGTTTTTAAATTGGAAGGAATGTAGCTAGACAAAACCTTGATGGTAATATTAGGTTGGTGACAAATTTTATTCTTTTGTCCACATTCATCAAAGTAACAATTTGGAGTGATTTATTCCCCTTGCGCGCCCCCCCCCCCCCCCAGCGTTTTTTTTTTAAAAAGTACATGTTTATTCAGGGTCCTTTAGTAATAAAAGAAACGCTTCTGGCAGCAGCTTCACAAACCATGGGGCACTGGATAAGATCAAAGGATTTTTTTTAAAAAAAGCTGATAGTGAAGATTTTCAAAAGTGGCTAGTGATTTTGGGTGCTTGGCTTGAGATTCTTGAAAGGGACCTAGTTTTTTAGAGGCTGGTGCTCAGCACTTTGTGAAAATTGGGTCCACTAAAGTTGGGCTTCCAAAATCATTAGGTTGATGTGGGCTTCTGAAAAAATCTTAACTGACACGTTTGTGGCACAGGTGATGGGTAAGGAATTGATTGGTGACTTGTTAGGGTTAGCCTAAGTGGGCCAGATTTTCAAAAGCACTCAGCACCCACCCTTGAGGGCAATAGGTGTTGGTCAGTGCTGAGTGCATCTGAAATGCAGCTTGCCTGGATTTAGGTGTCTAAATGTAAGCTTGAGCTCTTTTGAAAATCAGGCCATGTAAGTACTTGTGTGAGTGGGAGGTGTTGGGTGCTGAGCTTGCTTAGAAATCTGGCTCTTTCCCTTCGGTTTTGGCCAGGTTTTCCCAGTGCAAGCTCAGAAGTGGTGAATTTGAAACTCTAATTATCTTGTAATTAAGGGGGAGTTTATGAACCTCTTACACAGATGATGAGCAGTTACAAGAGGAATCTCATTTCCTTGGATGGGACTGCGTGTATGAGCAATTGTGAACCTCTTTGTCGCACAGATAAACAATCCGACTCTAAGCAACCCCAGAACATTCTCAACTCAGGTCATTTGCCCTCTAGATGCCTAGATCAGCAGTGGATGAGGTTTTTGCTGTGCGGTGGATTTTCAGTTGCCTTTTCTTTAGTTTCGCATCCATACCTCAAACTGCCTACCTCATGACTGAGACAGGTAGGTGAGGTAATATCTTTTATTGGGGCAACTTCTGTGGGTGGAAGAGACAGCTTTTGAGCTTCACAGAGCTCTTCTTCAAGTCAGGTCAAGACCTGAAGAAGAGCTCTGTGAAGCTTGAAAACTTGTCTCTTCCATATCTCTTCCACCCACAGAAATTGGTCCATTAAAAGATATTACCTCACTCACCTTGTCTTTCTTATATCCTGGGACCAACAGAGCAACAACACTGCAAATGTCCATCATTATTGTCAACTGTAACTTCAGTTGGTAGTTCAGGTAGATCAGAGATTGAGGGCCTGATCCAAAGCCCACTGAAATCAATGGAAAGAATTTCACTGACTTCATTGGGCTTTTGATATGACCGTAAATGAACATGGAAACTCAAGTAACCCATCACTCCCAGAGACAATCTGGGTAAGGGCAGAGCAGTCTGGGAAATTTGCACTGCCACATTTTGTATGGTGGTTGTTCAGTGGATGCACAGAGAGACCTTGTTGATCTCCAGCGTTATCAACCAAACTCCTTTCACAAAGATTCTGAATCCCAGATTTCCACTTCATTCCTCTTTCTAAGCTCTTGTGCGACCCTTTCGGGGCCAGGTCTGTTATTTTCATGTGACCATATAGGAGTGCCAGGGTACAGATTATTGTTCATAGGACCATGATGTTTGGGTTTATGTTGCGGAGATAACTCAGCTCATAGGGAGAAGCCAAAATTCACCCACTACAATACAATATTAAGCCTTACTTTAACCATGTAAGAAATCCCATTGACTCAACTTTAAGCAAGTGTGGTCCCATTTCAGCATGTGCAGCAGTGTTTGTAGGGTTGGACGTGCTCTTGTAAATGCTTACTACAAGCAAGCATAACACTTGCTACCATGAGTAATCTTAAGTCAACCACTTTAAGTCAAGTCCTGTGCCTGCTAGTATTTGCAGCATATGGACCCAAGTTTATACCAGACATGCTGATAGTTCAGGGACGGATGGGTGAAAAGATCAAGGATGGAAGGATTGTTGGAAAGGGGTGAGTTTTAAGGGGGAAATTGGGAGAGAACTTGGAAAACAGGAAGTGGGTGATTTTTGTTTTTAATAACCAATTTCAAGTCAGTTTCACTTTCTGCTTCTGCTTCAGCTCAGTGCTGCAATGCGTGGGTGGCAAATGTTTCAAGGGGGATGTTTGGAAAACAAAAACCCATCTTTGGAATAGGGGATCGGAGAAAGACATAAACCATTTCAACCAATCTTTAGGTTTTTAAACTTTTGGGACATAGACCATGCCTTCCTCTGTGTTTTTACAGCTCCTAACATAACAAGGCCCTGATCCTGATTAAGGTTTCTGGGTGATACCACAGTATAAATGATCCCTCTAGTAGGCTGAAAAGCTCTCTAAGTCCCCAAATCTTAGCAATCCTCGCGTGCTTTTCCAAACCTTCAGTAGGCCTGAGGCTATAGCGATTACATTCATGGTTGTGGGGCATCCTTCTTGCCACGTAATGGTAGAGAGAAATGCCCTTAAAAATTACTTAACAAATGAAAGTTGTGTTTTTAATTTTCTTTGTGGAGATTAAATAAAATGCCAAAAGCAGCTTCTATAAAGCACACACACACACACACAAACAACTGCTATGCAGTGGGCACACACATACACGTAAGTACGTTTAGGTCAGTAGTACGAGTATTTAGAATGAAGATGTGCGTTACGATAGATTTGTCTGTTGTCGTCTTTCCCCCAAATTCTTATTGGATGATGACATGTCCAAAGTAATTATTTAGACCAAATTAAATGGTTCCTAATAGTTGATCCCTGGAATTCTATTTAAGTATTTTCCTAAGCTGTACCACAAACCAGTAGTTTGTTTAAACCACAAAAGACTGTTCAAATACCCTGAAATGTCTCACAAACATGGAGTTAAGACTGAAACTCTCAGCCTGTTGAATCTAGGTTTTTCAGGATATAAAGGTACATAAAACTGAGCGTCTTCCAGAGACCCCTAAAATGGCCTGGTGCACAGGACAAAGGACAGAGTTTCTGCCTTCATGTGTCAAGTTGCAGAGACTCCCAGCATGGGTCATCAGCAGTGTTTGAACCTGAGAGCTTCAGATCCACAGCATGGATCTCCACCAATTAAGTTAACTCATCTAGGAGGTTGCCCTAGTAGGCGATTATCTTCAAAGTGACCCAGCTACTGGAAGGGGATGTGTGCGCATCTTTGGTTGAGTTTTTCAAAACTGTCTAAGGAAATTAGGTGTTCAGGACCTATTGACTCTCAACCCCAGCACTGAGCTTAGTTTTCTGGCCAGAGCAAGACTCCCGTGATGTATATGAATGCACATAGAAGGGGGAGGCCTGTTGTGATGGCTACAATGGAACAATGATGATGGTTTTCATATTCAGACCACTTTCAAAGTTCACGCAGTCAATGAGAGTTAAAAACAAAACCCAGCCAAACAACTGATCAGGCACTGTTCCCATTTGTCATGTGTAGCACAGATATTTAGACATTTAAAAAAACAACCTTGTAATGGTTTTTATCTTGACAGGCTGTACTGGTTTTGTTGGAGCTATTCTGGTCTGCTATTGAAATCTATATTTTAGCACCTTTTTCCCCCCATCCTGTCCCCCCTTCCTTTTAAAAAGTGGATTTTGGACCCAACGGACCATAACGGCTCTGAAGCAGCTGTTACACAGTGCTCTGAGTTAATACTTCATAACAGCTCCAAAGGAACCATTACGGGGGATTGCATCAATTCATGGTCTGGAGCCATTAGGATTTTCAGACATTTTTGCATATTGGGAGGGGGAATAAAAAGCTTATGGGAAGGGAGAAAAAAGACACAGTAGCTGATTTCCAAGGACCTGATCCTCAGCGGGTATAAATCATCATAGCTTGATTGACATCAGTGTCAGTTTACACCAACTGAGGATTTGGCTGCAATTGTGTTTCAAGAAAAAATAATACCCAAAGATCCCAGAGAGTTCGTGGATCTAAGGGCTTATTCTACATGCAGAATTGTGCCAGTTTAAGTTAAGGTGTGATTTTTACAGTCAATTTTAGTTGAACCCATGCAAACGGCTGTGTGGAAGCTATTTTATTTCCATTAAACCAGGCTTACTTCACTTAAGCTTAAATTGATTGGGAAAACCTTTATTAAATTGAAATAAGATGCTGTTAAGCTACAATAAGAGCATCCACACAGCAGGTTGCACCGGTTTAACGAAACTGATTTAACGACACTAATGCAAATTAGTGTATTGGTGAGGCCTGATGATCACATCTTTAATCCTGTAGTCCTTCCATTAAAACCAATGGAAATTTTGCATATGAGAGAGAGACTGCAGGATCAGGACCAGGCTTTGAAGTACATAGGCTGTTTAGTACTACCGGTTCCCAGCATCTTTTTTGGTAGATAACTTGAATACATTACAGTTTATTACACAGAGTATCTTTCAAGCCAGACCTTAACAATCGAGATCCTATCTGCTCATAGTGTATGTTAAATGTGTGGGTGAGATCCTTGGCTAGTGTGAACTGGCTTAGCTACGATCTCTTCTCCCCCCCCACCCCCACATGGCTCTCCTCATAAGCCATATGGGTTTGCGCCCATATCCTTAGCTAAAATAGCCTCCTCTGACCCCACCCACCTTGTCTGGAGGGTGCCACTGGATAGCTGCCCTGTACCCCTGACTTGGTTGCATTTTAGTGGTGAATTTTTTCTTGCTTTTGAGATCTTCTGGGATCAAATATGCTGTACGATACAAATGACAGGTTAAAATATGTGTTGAAAAGAATGTCCTTACGGAAACATACCAAGAAGCGCAACAACTAGTGTTCCTGTTTTTGAATCATCGTAGCTAGTGAGAGGTGTGTATGCTCAAAGGTGAGAGCCCAAGGATATAAAGTGTTCTCTCATCGGATTTGACTCCAGTTGTACAAATTCCTTCAACTTTCAGCCTATGCACGCTGCACGGTGGAGGGGATGATGTGGAGTCATGTTGTTGCTGCTGTTTCTATCATGGTAGGCCCCAACCAAGATCTGGGCGCCATTGTGCCAGGTGCTGTACATATCCACAGTATGATAGGGTCCCTTACCTGAAGAGCTTGCAATCTAAATAGACAAGACCGACAAAGGGTGGGAAGGGAAGCCCAAAGAGGTGAAATGTCTTGCCCCAGGTCATGGGGTAGGTCAGAGTTGGAAATAGAAGACTGGTCTCCTGAGTCTGTGTCCATGCTACCAGCTGTCCTGACTTCCCAAATTGCAGCACAACCCAACGCAAAATAAGCTTGTACGGCAACTTGGATCTTTCATTTGGGAGCTTCAGAAAATCTTGTCAAAGCTACATCGGCGTAATAAACGTGTTTAAAAACTAGAAAATCAGCAAGCTGTAACTTTGCAATCGCTCTTCTTCTTAATTGTTTCATACTTGGGTGAAAGAACCGTAAATGTTTGTGATAAAAACGTGCACAATGCAACCTCTTTTCTCATGAGGAGTTCGATCCAATTCCAGTTCAAACCCTGGTCCCCAATCTATCTGTCTGATATGTTGTGCATTCCAACAGCCTGCATGTATTCATTTCCTTAACCCACCGTGACACTGAAGGCACTGGCTTCTTAGTCGAATCTCTCATCACACAAGTTCTTCCTAATGCCAATGCTACTCCCATTAGCTTCCCTTGATGTCTATTTACTGTAACAGCTTCCAAATTATTTAAAATGCAAACATCTGGCTTAAATAAATGAAGAAAACATCCTGCAAATGTTGCAAGCACTCCAAAACCTTGCTCCAAAACTTTACCTTGAGATTTATGATTGGGGTAGAAATTTGAAGAGGAAAACCTGCCAAATTCATTGTATGCATTGACTACTCAATGCACGAGGCATGTAGGACCTAAGTCAGGAACAGCCAAGAGGGAAC
Organism: Chelonia mydas; assembly: GCF_015237465.2. Classification (NCBI taxonomy): domain Eukaryota; kingdom Metazoa; phylum Chordata; order Testudines; family Cheloniidae; genus Chelonia; species Chelonia mydas. The sequence goes on along the minus strand of NC_057859.1, from coordinate 7,551,492 downwards.
AAATGGTGATAATGCACATGGAGCAAAAGCATATTATTTAAAGCTTTCGAACATGGATATTTTTTAATCAGTAAGCCGAAGGAAGGCTTAGAAAGCTGTGCATGTAGATGCAAGTATCTACATTTTAGATATATAATATACAATGTCCTGTACATCTCCAGGAGGTAACACGGATTGGACTAAGCTGCTGCAAAGCCTTTCAAGGCTAACAAAGCAAAGATTTTTGCTCCAGAAATATATCCAACTCCCACATTGCCAAACCCTTGAAAAGTCTAATATCTTGGCTTCTGCAACACAGGGCTTATGCATTGCGTTGTATCTGGCTCTATGATCTCCAATTGGGGAAGTCTATTCAGGGAGTTTGAGGTGAATGAGGAATGTAGACCGTAGTTGCAGCACTCGGAAACATCTGGAGCCCGCACACAGTCTCATTAGGCCAACCATAAAGCTCAGCATTGCTAAAGCCTCACCTTAATGAGGTTTAAAAAAAACCCAAAACCCGGAACGACCACTTTAGGTTCTGACTGGGACATAGGAGGCTATTAGCTGTGTAATGTTCCTTGCATGATAAAAAGAGCATTAACCACAGGGCTGCCTTGTGTGGTCAATGGAAAGAAAGTTTGGCCAAGAAGGATCTGGTCCCAGATTGTTTGCATTCTTCAGCCTTCTGGAGTTCTCATCAAACAATATGTTCCAGGATCGGGCCCTTATCCTCCAGACGAGGAGACCCAGGAATCAGATGCTTGGTTTGGGATTTGGTGTGTTTCACGAGGCTAGTCCGATTCCCACAATAGGTGAGTCAATTGCTGAAATTAATAAGTGGTAAACTTAGAACCAGCACAAAGAAATGCTTCCTCCCACAGTGCAGAATTCCCTGGTGGAAGCTGTCATGGACTCCAGTACGGCGGTTGGGTCTAAACCAAGACTGAGTAATGGTGCAACTGACAATAAAATTACGTGCAATGAACTCGTGGTCACTTATGTACGGACACCGTGATGGTCACAAGTGGATCAAACCTGTGGCCTTCCCTACCAAAAGCACAAGCCCCCACCACTCTGTTAAAGGAGTAGCTCTGCTTGCTGTCTGTAAGTAGCAGGCTCCTAATTTCACTGGAGGCAGCCACTAAAACAAAATGTGATCTCACGCACTACAAGCCCAATCCTGTACCCATTAAACTCAGTGGCAGAGCTTCTGTTGTCTGAAGTGGTGTAGGATCAGACCCGAGGCCAGAGTATTACATATACCTGCTAAAATGAGATTAATCTCTTGCCTTAGGGTATAAATCGATCACTTTAAGGGTCAGAAAGCAGGTTTCTTTCCTCATTAACAGCGCAGCACAATCAGCTAGGTACATTGTGTGTGTAGTGAGGAGAACAATTACTTCGGTAGCACCAGATATTATCCAGAGGAAGAATACCTGACTTAGTGGGCCATGGTTTTATGGCAAACCTTAAGGCCAAGATGTCAACATTGACTGGTGATTTTTGAATGCTTCAATTTTGGAGTGCCCAGTTTGAAACACCTTACAGGGGCCTGGGTTTTCAGGCAGTGCTGAGCACCTGCCCTCTGAAAATGAGCTCTCTTGAAGTTCATGAAGCTAAATGATTTCAAAATCATTCGCCGTTTCTGAAAATGTTGGCCTACGTCCTGGGCATCTTTATAACATTTCAGGGCAGGACGTAAATCACTGACAGGCTAGAAACAAGCAAAGTAAAATGTTCTTGAGCACCGTCAGCCTGTTAACTGAGCAAAACAAAGATGCAAAATTGAAGTAAGAGAAGAGAATCTTTTTCACTCAAACTGGAAAAGTATCTGAGCTGCATTTTTTGACACCCACCCATTGCCAGTAGATACTGTTCACGTTTGTAGTTTCTCATTTGATGTGTGGTAGAGCCCTGCAGCAGGACCAGGATCCTGCATGACCCACTGCCATCATAGCGGGAACGGGTGGGAGCGGGATTAAGAATATTCCCACGCGGGGCTCTAATGTGTGGTTATTTTCCCGCCTGAAATACTGCATCTTTCCAAGCCTCTGGCATGCATACACTATCGCAAAGGGTACTGAAAAGGTTAATTACATTTGCAAGCTAGCAAGAAGAGATGGATGAGATGTTTGGAGGGAAAGTTGGAATCACTTTAAATTGGTGATTTAAAAAAAATATCCATACATACAGTGTGCAAAATTATTTTGTATTGCCCCCAAATATGAAACTTTTATGAATTTCTGCTGTTTTGCTAGTGAAAATTAACTGATTTTGGTGCAAAATGTTAAAGCGCAGCTAAAGATGGCGTCAGAATATTTTTTGAGGCAAACAGGAAAAGTTAAGGCTGGTCATTTTCTCTGCCTCCACAGAAGAGCAGATTTTGGAGGGGGCTCTGAAGAGCTCTGAAATGAAAAAGCTGAAAACTTTCTTGGAGCCCATGTTAGTTCGACACCACTGATGACCATTTCCACAGTCGGGGAATTGTGAGATGGTAGGAAACCCTGAAAATCAATAACCCCCGAGAGGTGTGGATGTTGAAATTTGTTGGTGGCCGCATGTTAGAACTGGAAAATGCACCAGGAAATTCTCATTACTTTGCTGCAAGAATTGACTCAAAAGAATAACAGAATATCAGTTGGCTTGACCATGTACACTGGACTGAATTGGTACACCAGAGATCTGAGTTCTCGTCCTGTCTCTGCCTCGGACTCCCTGTGTGACCGAGGGCTAATATCTCTGGTCCAACTCAGCTCTAGTGTCATGCCACTGGTGTGAAAAACCAGGATTGGGTGCGTGTTCCATTGGTTTGTTTTGGTTTGAAGTCCTTACTCAGTGTCTCTCTCACCTATTGAGATAGATATGTTAAAGATAGATAAAGAGAGAGATCTCATATAAAAGAAATAAAAAAGCAGCTTTCTATTTATTTTCCTCTTCTTGGACTTCTGATTGCATCCAGTGGGCACATTAAGTGGCTATGGAAAAGCTCTGTGTTTTCGGCGGCCACCTACAGCTAATACAGTAGAGAATCGTTACAGAAGCTGGTCCTCTAGGGGTATCGTCTAGCTCCAAGATGACATGGAGCAACCTGTTAGTTTGATGCCATCACCCTGTCAGTCAGGTGGTTAGGGTTCAGTGTGGGTGATCGGTGCAGTTTAGAAGGTCTGGATAACTTTTCTTCTCCTTAACTGACGTGGCCTTGAGTCTGAGGCTAAATATAATTTAAGCATCTAAGGTTCGTACACATCAGTCTTCTATGAGGAGACCTAAAATGGGTGAGGAGGCCGGATTGACAGAAAATGCTGAGCACTTGCCCTCTGAAAATCAGGCCCCTTTACGGCGTCCCCAGTTGACTAGCCAAAATCGCTGGTCGTTTTTCAACGTCTTGGTGCATCATGCCCCTTTCCAAACAAACGTATCTCTTGGCGTGAGAGTGGTTGATCTCAGTTATTTGGGGTGGAACTAAGTGAAATCCATCCCCCTTCCCAAGCCATCTCTTTGCTGATTCTAAATGGTTCAATTACTTCGCAGAAAAGGGACGCGTTTCCCCGGATCCCGTCCGTGTGGGTCAAACCCTGAATCCCTGGCTCAGTGGGGATGCTAATTGAGTTAAGGACTAAGTGAAAACTAAATGAGAACCTTACAAGCTGAACCTGTGTTGTTTCTAGCTTGCATGATCGCTTGCTAAATATACCACAAAACTCTACCTGTGCTCAGTCCACAGATTTCTTTTTTGCGTGTGTGGCTGCCCCTTTTCTGCACAATTAAATCACTTGTTGAGATCTCCATACTTGGTCTCCTTTATGCATTAGGGTAGCCTTGCAAGTCGGGAATAGACACCAAGTTATGTTGCTGCGCTATACAATGGCACTTTTTTTTTTTTTGGAACACTTTGACACACATGTTTGTTTGAGACGAAGCTCTTCAGCATTAAAGCGAGACCCTTCATTTTAATCATTACTGAATGGATCCAGTACTAATGACACTTAATCGTTTCACTAGAATGATCTCCGTTGGTTTTGGCAGCTGAAATGAAAACAATTCCAAATACCATCAAAGGAGCTTATCCTCACACAGCATGTACAGGGAGAGTGTTTTGATATACAAGGGCGTGTTAATATCATATCATCTCCTAATGCTACATACGGTTCTGTAATCCTTTCCCGTCTCAGTCTATGATCTCAGAAGGTAAAAGCCCAAGGAAGAAAACATGGAGACAAAGAGCACATTAGTCTCTGCCTCTGAAAATAATGGTCTGAACGTTTGCTTCATCCATATACCTATATTAATCTTGACTTTCTTGTATCTTGTCCGCTAGTTTGAATTTGTATGCGACATCAAACATACCTTTTCACATATGTTCTTTCCAGATTTTTTTTAACAGTTACTTAGCAGTTTATAGAAGGAAGTGAATGATCTCATCAAGCTGCTTAGAAATTAAAAAAAAATCTGTGCTTATTAATTATGCAGGATTAGTCTAATTATAATTCAGCAAATTAATTAGCGACAGAAGGTGTTCTGAAACATTGGAGTACATTTGCATGTTAAATGGAGAGGCTAGTCTGTAATATATGTAAATTTATGCATGGCTTCATAGTTTAATTTAAAAATTTGCAGCTGCATATGGTATGGGAGCAGGTGAAAAGTCAGTTTTAGTTGAATGATGCTAACAAACATTGGATGCTGTCCTGTCTTCGGGAAGGAATGCACCCTTATCTGCCAATCTATAAATCTGTCAGAGGAATATAACGTTACATCAGTGCTCAGATTCAAGGTCATCAGTGAGTAGACCCATAAGTACAATAGGTGTAAAACTACAAACTGAATAGACCTTGGAGGAGGAAGGGGAAAGATGTATTTGGATCCAAGGTGCTTGGATGTCATTCTGCTTCCTCGGCAAATGAATGCATATTTATTCCATACAACAACAGTTTAGGGACACGCAATGCTCTTGACTTCATAGATGAGTGAGAGCATTCGTCTGAGTGAGATCCACTCTGGCAGGTGTAAAATAGGTGCCTAACCTTGATTCTGTCTCCGAACATTCACGTCTGCCCAACGTTCCGATCTCCTGGAGTCACGGGAAAGTTATTACCAAGTGCTGAATTAATGGCAGGGTAGAGAGTTTTTATGCTCTGGCCTCTACCATCTGGCAGCAATAGTAAAAACCAGTGGACCAATCAGCAGCAAAAAGACTTGGTGTTCACAGTTCAGTAATTGGTGTTCACAGTTCAGCCTAGCATGGATTGTTTTTGTGAAGGGGGTGGTGGAAGAATCCGAAGATAAATTCACTTGGTTAGATGGGCGCCAAATAACTTAATTTTGTACTTTCCAAGCAATAGTCACTGCACGAGAAAATGAATGGAGGTCAAATTCTCCTCCCGCTTGCACCGCATGCAAATCTCTTTGTAGCCAATGGGGTTTGCAAAATATAACTCGGAGACAATAGCACTACAAACATCCGTACGGTGTAGCTACAAGGGTAAAGCACTGCAGAAGAAGGTATAGGTGTAACCAAAAATACAGAGCACGACAGAAGTTGGCATGGGTGTAACTGAGATTGCGTAGTGCAAAGTGCGGATGTAATGGAGGAGAATTTCGTCTGAAATCCTGTTCAGAGTTAGTTTTCTCAGACACAGAAATGTCACCATTGTTTTCCTATTGAGAGGACGTGGTAAAGGCACAGATTGGGATGCGAAAGACCTTCATTTAATTCACAGCTTGATTGCAGAGTTGCTCTATGATCTCAGGCAAGTCACTTTAATCTTTCTGTGCCTCTATTCCCCATCTGTAAAATGGGGATAATAATCCCTCCCTCCCTCCCTTTGTCTGCTTTGTCTCTTTAGACCCTAAATTCTCTTATGATGTGACTACCTAGCGCCTGTAAGTACTACTGCACAAATCAGAATAATATTTGAACGTTACGTTCCAACAAGCAGCCAGCCCAATCCCCTGTTTTTATTGACTTCCTGTGTACTGACTTCTGATTATGCTAACACATTTGGTTATGGGCCAAATGGTGTGAATAATCTGGATTTTACTGTATAAATAAGCTCTCAGCCATTGTCTTGTAAGTTACTGGAAAGTTTTGGAGTAGAAGGAAAACCCGAAGGAAAAAGAGAAACTGCTAATATTGCAAAAAGCCCTCAAAAGGCTTTTTTGGAGAACAATTGCAATTACAAACACGCTGTTAGTGTTGTGTTTCATTTTCAATTCGAGCCCATAGAGTTCAATTATTATTTTCATTAATGGTGTCAGATTTTCATCAGAGTGCAAAAAAACAAGGAGGTTTTCCTTGGAGATTCTCTTTCCTAGCGAGTGTTGCCATGCAGCACTGAGAAGTGCCTGTGTATGTCACAGGCAATGCACGCTCGTGCAATCCCAGTTCCTTGAAGAAGGGATCATTTTGCTAGACCTCATAAGTGAATTGTTTACCAAATGGGCGAGAATCGGAGCCTTGGATTTATAGGTCTGTTGTTGTCCGCTGACAGCGGACCATAATCTATTTCAGAGAAGAAATTAGTGTATAAAGCAAAGAATGTGCAAAATGTGTGCCGATAAACATTGCATTTACTGATCTGTATGTGGCTGGGCTTGGGTGGTGTGTTGTAGCTTTACATTTGATTATTCTTCGTTTAGAACTTAAATGAGCTCTTAAAAACACCCCAGCCACAGGACAGCAAGGAATGTTGTGTTTTATTCTACAGCAGGAGTGGCCAAATTTACTGAGCCACATACAATAATCTTCAGAAGTTCGAGAGCGGCAAGACACACACAGCCTGCCCCATGGAGCAGTACCTGCGAGGGCATGGGGTTTCTGCCCCCATGACTCTCCATGGGGCTAAATCCCTTAGACCCCCCCACCCCCCCGTCCCTGCAGTGCAGAAGCCCCTAGTCATAGAATCATAGAACATCAGGGTTGGAAGGAACCTCAGGAGGTCATCTAGTCCAACCCCCTGCTCAAAGCAGGACAAATCCCCAACTAAATCATCCCAGCCAGGGCTTTGTCAAGCCTGACCTTAAAAATATCTAAGGAAGGAGATTCCACCACTTCCCTAGGTAACGCATTCCAGTGTTTCACCACCCTCCTAGTGAAAAAGTTTTTCCTAATATCCAACCTAAACCTCCCCCTCTGCAACTTGAGACCATTACTCCTTGTTCTGTCATTAGCTACCACTGAGAACAGTCTAGATCCATCCTCTTTGGAACCCCCTTTAGGTAGTTGAAAGCAGCTATCAAATCCCCCCTCCTTCTTCTCTTCCGCAGACTAAACAATCCCAGTTCCCTCAGCCTCTCCTCATAACTCATGTGTTCCAGTCCCCTAATCGTTTTTGTTGCCCTCCGCTGGACGTTTTCCAATTTTTCCACGTCCTTCTTGTAGTGTGGGGCCCAAAACTGGACACAGTACTCCAGATGAGGCCTCACCAATGTCGAATAGAGGGGAACGATCACGTCCCTCGATCTGCTGGCAATTGCCCCTACGTATACATCCCAAAATGCCATTGGCCTTCTTGGCAACAAGGGCACACGGTTGACTCATATCCAGCTTCTCGTCCACTGTAACCCCTAGGTCCTTTTCTGCAGAACTGCTGCCGAGCCATTCAGTCCCTAGTCTGTAGCGGTGCATGGGGTTCTTCCGTCCTAAGTGCAGGACTCTGCACTTGTCCTTGTTGAACCTCACCAGATTTCTTTTGGCCCAGTCCTCTAATTTGTCTAGGTCCCTCTGTATCCTATCCCTACCCTCCAGCGTATCTACCTCTCCTCCCAGTTTAGTGTCATCTGCAAACTTGCTGAGGGTGCAATCCACACCATCCTCCAGATCATTTATGAAGATATTGAACAAAACCGGCCCAAGGACCGACCCTTGATACCGGCTGTCAACTAGACATGGAGCCATTGATCGCTACCCGTTGAGCCCGACAATCTAGCCAACTTTCTGTCCACCTTATAGTCCATTCATCCAGCCCATACTTCTTTAACTTGCTGGCAAGAATACTGTGGGAGACCGTGTGAAAAGCTTTGCTAAAGTCAAGGAACAACACATCCACTGCTTTCCCCTCATCCACAGAGCCAGTTATCTCGTCATAGAAGGCAATTAGATTAGTCAGGCATGACTTGCCCTTGGTGAATCCATGCTGACTGTTCCTGATCACTTTCCTCTTCTCTAAGTGCTTCAGAATTGATTCCTTGAGGATCTGCTCCATGATTTTTCCGGGGACTGAGGTGAGGCTGACTGGCCTGTAGTTCCCAGGATCCTCCTTCTTCCCTTTTTTAAAGATGGGCACTACATTAACCTTTTTCCAGTCGTCCATGACTTCCCCATCACCCCACCACGGGGCAGAAGCCCTGAGCTCCCCCAGCCCAGTCTGGTAGGCGGAGAATGGGGGGTGGGAACGTGGGAGCATACTCATGCTGCATTTACCTCTAAAAGAGCTACGTGTGGCTCACAAGCCCCAGTTTGGCCACACGTGTTCTAGAGAGAGAGAGGATGTGTGAGGAGGGATAGTTTTGTGAGTAAGGCACTGGACTGGGACTCAGCAGAACTGAGTTCAGTTCCCAGTGCTCCACAGAACACTTGGGGAAATCACGTAACCCCTCTGTAAAATGGGGGTAACAGCGGAGATCAGTGCTGGAAAGCTAAGGGACAAGGAAGGATTTGGAGGAGAGAGAGGTAACTTGGTAGAGATATAGGTGAGTGTGTCAGTCATAATTGGTAAGGATGGAGTCATGAAACTAATAGGGGAATGAAAGCTGAGGTTTAGGAAGAGGAAGAGCCTGAGAGCTGGGCAGAAGGAGTCTGAGGCCTGAACTGAGACCTAGCTATGTCACTCAGGGATGTGAAACGTAGTAAAGCTGACCTAAACCCTGGGATAGACATTGCGAGGAGGTGGACAGAAAAACCACTTCTGTCACTGTAGCAAGTATCTACACCCTGGTGCTGTAACCCTTGCAGTGGCCCATACCCTTTGTCTAAAGCAGGGAAAATACAGCAGGCAGAGCAGGGATTCAAGAATGTGGAGGACAGTTCCTGTACGTATTAAAATTGAATGAGGACACTGGATCAGACTCTCTGAAACCCCCGCTGCATCTCTGCGCTCCTCCCTCATGCAGGTCTGGCTCCCACTGACGTCAGCCGGAGCCCTGAGCTCAGCACTTGCTCCGACTCTACACCGGCGACGTAGGGCTGGTTGGAGAGAAGAAGTGGGGCTGCCGTTTGGTGCTCCTGTAGCTCAATCCCTGTGGACTGGAGCAGGCGATTTTATCTGATGGGAGTGAAGTGCTCCCTGATTTTCCAAAGCAATGTCGGGGGAACCCTAGAATGGAGCCACAATGTGCCTGCTTAAAAAGCCTCTGTTGTGCAAATGGAATCTCTGCATGGTCTAGTGCCCTGAGCACAGGTCCGGGACCGAGTCATTTGGCTTCTATTCCCTCGGCCAACAGTGGCTCCCGCTACAAACCTGGGCAAGTTACTTGACCTACATGGGTTGGTTTCCACATCCGTAACCTGGTGCGGGGGGGGAGAGGGGAGGTTAGCAGCTAGCACAGAGGAGTGTGGTGAAGATAAATTAACTGTTGTGTGTGGAGTATTGTACAACTGCGAAGGGGTATTATTGTGGCATCCGTCACTATTTACACCAGTACAGTGCACGTATGACGTAGATTACTGTTGTGAAGTGTCCCATGCCTGTAACTGCTGAAAAAGTGGGTGGTCCTCTGATTGACTCCCTAATAATCCGTGCTGACATAGAGCAGAATGACTCCAGCGAATAATGTGCAGATTATACAGAAGATATTGAGATATTCATCAAGATGATGATATCCGATAAATGCAATTCACCAATTTTAAACCCCTACTTAAAATGTGCAAGACCTGAGTCCACACCAAAGCAGGGAATTCAGAATAAACCCTTCCCATTTGTCCTGTTGTTCCTTTTGTGTTGTAGCATGGGGTTAGGTTACGTGTCACGCTGACCTCAGAGCCTGCCGTTCCAAGACACACATGGGTGACTTAAGAGACTACTGAGACCCTGAGTTCAGAATTTCCTTGCTTTGGTGAAGCTGGCGTCAAACCCTTCATGTTATGATCCTTCTGATGTGGTTCTTGGGCTGTTTAATATTAATATAGTTACATTAAAACAAGGCTATTCAAAATAGCAGCACAGCGCTTTTCTTTTACATTCATTCTCTGACTTTTTGGTAACACTTCAGTTTCTGGAGGCAGGATGTCGTCATCTCACGATCTCCAGGTACATGATAGCATCATAGGATTTGCGGGAAAAAGTGAAGTAGGTACATTCTCGTGTGAGAAAGTTACTAGGGCTGTGAGTCCGAGTTCCACAGCAAGCCAAATAAACCCAGTTTGTCTCTGGATTTGCTTTTCAAGTGCGTTTTTTTTTTTTTTTTTAATGCCCAGGAGAGCCACTTACAAGGATGAAATCACATCTCTGGAATTCTCCTGATATTTCACCTCTGAAACAGCGGCACTATTGTGAGCAGGCAATCAAATGGTGAGAGGAAGGGTGGTTAAGGCAGAGGACTGAGAGAGCTGAGTTCTTGACTCAGCTCTACAGCGGACTTGCCATGGGGTGGGGAGCAATTCCTCCCCCCTTTCTGACCCGCACTTGCCTCATCTGTAAAATGGTGACAGTCACCCACATCTGCTGGACCTCAAAAGGCCTTAAGGTGGCTAAATGAACTGAAGTTTATAAAACACTTTTGAAGCCCCAGGACGGGGCTATCAAAACGTCAAGTCTTTCTGTGGCTCCAAATGGGAAGACTGACAAGTCCCAAATCTTGTGGGTTGGTTTGTTTGTTTTTTAATTGATTGAAAAAATGAACTTCCTTCTGCTGCATGTTGGATTGCTCTTTGGTGCCCCAATCCAAACGTCGCTGGCATCATGGAAAGACTGCCACTGATGTCAGTGGGCTTTGAACCGGACTCTTCTTAATCCCTGGAGAATGGAGATTAAGGAAGGATAGGCATCTCCACAGCCTTCCACAGACACAGCCTTCCACAGACACACCCCACCACTGCCGCCATGTTGCATGGAGGCATTCCCATCGAAATGTTAGGTCGTGCTCCTACGGGATTAGGAGAGTGAGTGTTGGGAAAGACCTGTTAGACTGAGTCCCACCCTGGCAAATGCCAGACAGGAGGCCCTGTCTGTAGCTGTTTGGTTTGCAGGGAGTGGCAGAGGCAAGAACTCTCCCTGCATGATGTGTCTGCTGGACAGGGGCCCAAATAAAAGGTAATTGCAGGATATTTGGGCCCTGCAACTTAAAAGGGAGTGGGGCAGGCATAGTCTTTTTAAATGCTAGGGAAACCAAGAAAGTGGCCTCTCTCCGCCTGATCAGAATCATGTTGGCATCATTGTGAGTCTTTGGCAATGAGCTTGGGATCAGGTCCTGACACCCTCTGCACTTGCGTCTGCATTCAGGTCCGGTTTCTGGTCCCCTCCAGATCTCTGCACAATTCTGCCCAATCTCCTTCTCTGAGGTGAGAAGGTCATTTCTCTGCCTCCACTTCTTGCTCTGTCTTCTGTCCCTTCATCTCGTTCTCCCTCTCCCAATGGCGTCCTTTCCTCTGTGCCTTGCATTACGTGTCAGAATGGCCTCCCAATTAATCATTGCTAAGTGCCCTCCCTCTGCTTCCTCTGGCTGCTAAAATCCTGCCTGGTCCTCAGTGCCACAAGCTGTAATGTCTGTACGCTGCACTTCATTATTTCCTCTGCTGTATGTACTTGTGCCATTAAACCATAGCGCTGTGAGGTGCTGACTGCCCTCGGCTCTGAGATTAATGGAAGCTGAGGGATATCACCACCTCAAAGGATCAGGTCTTTAGAATATAAGCATTTGGTAGAGGAGAGCTGATTTCACTGGGGTTTTTTTAATAGTTATATTGTTAGTAGTATTATATTAGTGCTTAGATATGCCAGCTGAGATCTGTGCTTAGCTCTATGTACACCCACTAAGAGGCAGTCTCTGGCCCCAGTTTACAGCTAGGAAATGGAGGTATGGGTAGATTAATAGATTCTAAAGCCAGAAGGGACCTCTGTGATCACCTAGTCCGACCACCTCCTATATAGCCCAGGCCATTAAGTGACTTGCCCAAAGTCACACAAGAAGTCGGTGGCCAAGCTGAGAACCAAATCCAGGTCTCCTGGGTGCTAGTCCAGTGCCCTATCTACTAGACCATTCTCCGTTTCTGTATACAGAGCCTCGTAGTGGTACAGTACTTTACCAGTAATTGGTGACAGCAGGATACTAAAACAGATTTTTGGTAGTATGTGCAGGGTCTTCCAACATGACCCCTCCAAGGCCCTCTCTGGTTGTGGACAGAGGAACCTAATCTGAGGAGGAACAAAAAAGAATTTTAAAAAATGGTGGTCGAAAACATCTCTTAATTATTTTTGATGCACATGCATTAAAATACCCAAGTCTTCTATAGCTCTGCCAGATATTTAGTGGTAGTCATTCAAAGTTAGCTTGCTTGTCCCTCAGTACCTCGAACGCTGATACGCAGTATGAATGAGCCATATCTCTCACTTTTTGGCTGGAAACTAAGCAGTCTGCTAAACCCATAGCGAGCATGGTTCTTATGGAGGAACAAAGGCCAGCTAAGAAACAGGGTCAATTTTTTCTTTTCTTGATGCATGTGTGGGTTAAGTCCAAAAAGTTGCTAAAGGTTCTAATTTAAAAAAATTAATAAAGCCCCTCTGTAATTCTCCGGTTACCCCTAAATCAACTTCATTCAGTGTTAAGCCTTGCCTCCTCTGTTTCCTCCACCAAAAAATTTCATTTTTATGGTAATGCCTCAATAAATATTAATGCCTTTCCCAGATGCAACCATTTAAGATATATATGGATATATATAATGACAGGCCGAATACTTTATACGGGTGCCCAGTTGCAGTTAAAATTGACTGGAAAATACCTGAAAGGAGAGAGTGAGCGACCTGATTCAACTGGAGGAAAGATGAAAATTCCTCTGTGCATGTGTTTAAGTCTAAAACCAGGGGGGAAACATTAAGCACATTAGTATATCCACTGGGCTCTGAAGAAAATATAAATGTCATAAGCCACAATGTAGGCAATGGCAGAATGATACTAGAACGCTAAAATATTAAATACCCTGGCTAAGATTTTCAGCGGTGACTCTAATGAGGTTGAGGGGCCAGCTTAAGACACTTTAAAGTTTGATTTTCAGCAGGCAGGGGCTCAGCATTTCCTGAAAGTCAGGCCCCTTTAAAATGTCTTGGATGGGGCACTGCAAATCACTAGTTGTTGAGTATCTTGGGGCAGATCCCCGAAGCCTCAATGTGCTGGGGTGCTGAGCGGTCTTCATTCCAATGAGGTCAATGAGAGATGAGGGCTCTTGGCATCTCATAGGGGGTGATCAGGCCTACAAGGAGCAATGAATGGTTTTCTTTAATTAAAAAAAGAAAATTATGGTCTAGATCTTCAGTTGGCGGCTCAGACTTCAATGGAGTTTTGCTCATTAACACCATCTGAGGATCTGGCTCCAAATATTTTGGGTTTGGTTCCCTTCCTGGGTTCTAAGAGGCTCTACTTGGGTTGAATTTCTGTCTATGTGGACCTACGTGAAGAGAAAGAGGAAAAAAAAATGAAGTTGGAAATAATTTTTCTGATTAATTTAGCCCTTATTTCCATTCGCCTGTTACCCACAAACAGGTCATGATTCTTAAGACTTTGTTTGCAATTACTCTATGAATAGTTAGCTTATGGTTTGTTGGCAAATGGTCTCCAATATTTGTTCGGGATAGTTGCTTGCTTCGGTCACATGGCATTATTTGTTTTCCCAGCTTGGATGACCTAAACTTCCTAAACAGGAGAGGTCCTGTTGTCTTTTTGCAGATTATCTGCCAGCATTTGTAATGGTTTGAACGCAGCAAAAAGAGTGTTTGCAAGCGAGAGCGTTTCTGGCTTGAACTTGCAAATATTCCCGTGTGCTAGTATGCACAAGGGTTTTTTCTTTCTGGAAACATATTTGCAAACAAAATTTTTCTCGCCAAAAAATTCAAATAAAAGGGATCGTGAATTCCACACCAAATGGAATCAACAGGACTTATTTGCAAGAATATTAGTGAATATGTTTTTGCTGTATTCACTCAGCTCTGCTCATAAAACATGAAGTTTTGTATGATTTTTGGTTCTCTGTACAGCCAAGTGACTAGGGCTCTGTTCATAGAAGTTTCCCTTTGACAACGGAGCATTGATCCATCTTCCACTGCTGAACTTGAATACCAAAGTGAAAAGAGACTGCAGTACGGACACTGTGCTTTTACCTTTATCTGCAGCATACACAGAACCAAGAATTAATACAATTGTGAGCAAAGGGAAAGCGAGCAGCAAATGATTGGGCTAAAATGATAGTTTTCCTTTGTGAAACATATGAGAGAAAGGGTCAGAAAAGGTTCAGACTGGTTTAAAAATAATGGAACCCTTTAGTGCAGCAGAACCCCATAGGAGGGTATTTTTGTTGTGGGCCCATGTTTCTAATCTCTTCGGGGGGGCTTGTGGGGAGGATTGCCATTGTTATTTTTTGAGACACATAGAAAGGAATCAGATTCTTAAGTATTTATTTTGTGTGCTGGGGGGAGTGGATGTTTGAGAGGCGTAAATAAAAAGTGCGGTGAGGAAGCCAAGTTGATTTCTGGTTTATTATTATTATTTTGTTGTTGGTAAACCCTGGAAAATATACATCTTTCTCCTTTAAAGTTCTAATTCAAGGCATGAATGTGTGAGTTCTGAAGGGACTTTGGGACTGCGGTAAAAAATCGTTGTCATAGTAACAGAAAGGGAAATAGGCCTAGCTCACCTGGGACTTTAACTTACTGCAAAAGCTGATTTCTTTTTCTTTTTTTTTTTTTTTTTAAGAAAAGCACTCAGCAAGCGAAATAAATAAATAAATTGTTCACTGTATTCCATGCCAATTCTTCAACTATTTAAAATCTCTCTCCTATACTCATGCGTCCTCCCTCCCTCTCGTAGCCTACACAGATTTTCTTGTCCCAGTTCAACCTGTTTTGTTCTCACGATGGAGGACACTTTAAATATTTCTCATTTGTCACCCTGGGATCGTGATAGCATGGTTGGGGGGTATTTTGTATCTGAAAAGTGAAAATGTTTGCAAACGGTTGTGTTAACCCCTTGCACTCCTGAAATTCATGAGTCTTATCGGTGCAGCCATCATTAGAAAGATGGATTTGCTTATTCACATGGAAGGGCCTGTTGAGAACGGCTCTCGAGTGATAGCATGTCAAGGCTGTGCACAATGCAAGCACTGTGGTTCATAACGTTCGGCAGTTTCTGCCTAGAGTGCTGGAAATGCAACTTACATAAATGACAAACTACGACCATGCAGAATTGTAAAGTATGAAGGATCGGTGTATTTGATAGAAAAAAAAATCATTGATAACTTTGACAGCACCAGTATGTATATCTACTCTCAATCATCACCTATATTCTGCATTGGTCTGCTATATTCCCTTAATTTCTGTTTTTGTCACCCTTTCTCTTACTATTATGTAAGATTGTAATTTGGACGGTCAACAGTTCTGTTTATCTTTAATAAAAATTTAGTAACTAACTGTCAACATGAAATCTGGTCAGCTTTTTTTTTTTAATGAGCTTAAAGTAGTTTCAGGTCTTTCACCTGCCCCAGAGTTACCCTGCCAATTGTTGTGGTTTTTACAATAGCATTATCCTCCGATGTTGTTGCACAAAAGACCTACGCAGACAACAGAAGAAATAAGGGAAACTGGCTAAACAGAAAGGGCAGTCAAATACACAAGTAAGGACACTTCAAAAAATAGAATGCCAGATTCTTAGCAGGTATGAGCCAGTGTAGCTATGTGGAGCTAGGCTGACTTACACCAACTAAGGATCTAGCCAAAAGAGGACATTTAATTTCCTATTTCATTTAGAATCACATTAGATGTTTCTTGTAAGTAACAAATTTCAGCAAGAAATATGATTTATTTTTAAGTTTTTCGGACAGTCTGATTTATATACCCTCACGTACATCGCGATGATGCACACTTGCATCAATGCAAAGCAGGTAAAATAATAGTAGATGTTAGTTTCTTGTTAATAGAAGTGACACAGTCTTTTCTCTTTGCAGATTCTTCTTGAAATTTTTCCTCAAGTGCAATCAGAATTGTTTGAAAACAGCAGGGAACCCCAGAGACATGAGACGTTTCCAGGTAAGCGTTAGGAGACTTGACATTAAGTAAGTTGTCTGCTTTCCTTTCTTTCCCCCCCTTTTTTTTTTCACCTATATTGTTCATAATAAACAAGGTGACAGTAAATGATAAACCGCTTCAGATATTGTTAAAGATTTTCTTCATTTGCTGCATTTAAACCTTTTTTTCTTCTCCCCCCGCCCCCTCTGAATCCCCAAGAGGGGGCAATGTACTGTACCAACCAGCGGTGGATATTTGATTTGACACCCTCGGGCAAAGCACTCACACCCACAGCAGGGATCATGTTTGTGATACTTAGATGCCTCTGAATTTTTCAAAGTAGCTCTGTACATGGTACACAAGCACCCCTCCCTTCTACTCCCCACTCTCCCCTGCTTTTTAACTCTTGCGTACCCTCCCTTTCAGCCTCTTTAAAAACAGCAGCCAAAATTGTCATGGTCACTTTAAGATCTCACACGGCAAAGCAACAAGACCCATGGGACAATGGCCCAGCTGCTTTGCAGAGAAATCTGCCACTGGTTTCATCATCGCTGTCGCTGATGTATTGAGAATACCAGCTAATAAAAACACAGAGGGAGGTGAAGTGTGTCAGGTTGCAAACACTGGTGAGGAGAAAGACAGACACCGTCTCTCCTCTCTCACCCCAAATATTTTAAGCAACTAGATTTAATAAATAAATATTGCACCTGTAATTCATCCCTCGCGCAAATGATAACCATTTCTAATGCTGCCTGGAAGCACTGCAGAGCACTGTCTGTGGTTAGAAAAGTGACATTCTAGAGGTCACCGTAGAAATGTGACCTTAAAAATGGCTCCTCCGTATCCCATGTACAGAGAGACAATGTGGTCTAGTGACTAGGTTACCGAATTGCAACTCAGGAGATCTAGGTTCTGTCCCTGACTCTGCCACTGACACACTGTGCAACTCTGAGCAAGTCATTCCATGTCTCTGTGCCTCAGAGTTCCTACCTGTTATATGTGGATAATGCAGCTCACTGACCTCTTTAAATCTCTTTGGACCTGATTCAGGAAAGTACTTAAGCGCATGCTCAGGTGCTTTGCTGAATCAGGCCCTTTGAGCTCTGCAGATGCAAAGGACTGTCTAAGTGAGCGGTGCTATTATTTATTATTGATATTCCTGTTATGTCTGCTCCTTTCATCATCTGTTCTATCGTCAGTGACGGAGGATCAGCTGGGCAGGGGAAGGTTCATTGTCTGGCTGATATGCAGGACTTGAACTTATGAGAACTGGATTTTGTTTCTGACTGCCACAGACTTCCTGTGTAGCCCTTTGAGCAAATCATGCCGCTGCTCTGTGCCTCAGTTTCCCCATTTGTAAAATGGGGATCATATTTCATGGGAGTTTTGTGAGGCCTAGTTCATTAACTTGGGTATCTAGATATTGCAGTGATGAGCATAAGAGAAATGCATAGAAACACAATACAGCTCGGGGAGAATAAGCAGGAGTCTACTCTGACTCATGTATCAGCAACAAAATTCTCTGCCAAGCTGCTCTCCTCCAGAGGCAGCATGGTCTAGTTGGGAAAGGCAACAATGTCTGGAAGAATAAGGATGGGACTGCAAGACCTGCACTCCTGCATTAGACTCCTAGCTCTGCATTTGAGTTGCTGTGTGGCCTCGGTCAGGTCCCAATAATGGTTCTGTGCCTCAGTTTCCCCATCTATAAAATAAAAATTAAACATGCCTACTTACAAGATACATTGTAAGGATTGGTTACTGGGTTCAATCCTACAGTTCTTACTCACATGAAAAATTCTACTGATGTTGAGGGGGGCTACTTGTGTGAGTAAGGGCTGTAGGACTAGACACTCAGTGTTTGTAAAGCACTTTAAAGATGAAGGGGCAGGTTGAAAAGAATGGGAACTGCTAGTTGCCCAAAATGAGAGCCACATGAGCACTAAATATTTCCGTATACAACGGCCATCATCATGAAAGATTCTTCATGCACTGAATGTTATTGCTGGGGCTGGTTGAAAATTTTTCATCAGAAAGTTCTTTGGACAGAAAATGTTCAGAAATAGAAATGTTCCCCAAAAGGATCGTTCTCAAAACGTTTCAGATTTCCATTGAAAACCTGAAAACTGACCATTCTGATTGCTGAAAACAAACACAACAAAAGTTTTTCACTTTGCAAAGCTCAAAAATGTCAGAGAAAAATGTAAAGACCAAAACAAAAAAAACTGTTCATTTTTGTTGAATTTTTAGTGGGGAAAAATAGTTATTTATAAATAGTAACTAGACCAATTCTAATTACTATTCAAGGGCTTCAGATACTCCATAGTTATCGCCTCGTCTAAGTTTAGGGAATGCTGATGATATCTTGGATACGACACTCTGTTAGCTGTCAGCGAATGAACCTTGCCTTTTTAATGGCAACCCTCCTCAGCAAAGGAGCATAGATTGTTATTTTGATCCCAGATGTTGCCTGCCAAGATGCGAGGAAAAAATCTGAAACAGGAACAAAAATCATCTTATGGCTCGTAAATGGGAGCCAGCAAGTACAGTACAGAGACTGATGGAGAGAGAATGATTTTGGAATGTAGTGAAACGAAACTGTTCGGGACTGTCTTTTTGTTCTGCGTTTGTACAGTGCTTAGAACAATGGGGCGGCCCTGGTCAGTGACCGGGGCTGCTCGATGCTACTGCAATAAAAATAAATAAATAAAAATAATATTGCTTAGAGGCTGCCCCAAAGCCAAACTCTGGATCCAAGAACACCTGAACTTTAGATCTAGTTTGTGTTTTGCCACGTACCCCGTCTCTACAGTAGGTGAAACCGAACCCCTGGGTTCGGACCATGCCCTAAACTGTGGAAGAGTTTGGATCTGGATCCAGATTTTCTGGCTGAGGTCAATCTTTAGCCATCAGTCTTGCTCCCAGTTTGGGACTCTGATCCCAAGGTGGTGGTGATATGGAGCCTGAATGAATTTAAATTTCTAGTTGAACATGGAACAAGGAGACTGAAATCAGCCTTAGTCATTCACGTGGTTACCAATGGAATGCCTTGAGCCCATCCGCCTGGCATGCCTCTCACGCATGCCTCTCCATTGCTTTTGAACTGTGTACTAAAATCAGCAGCTTATTGGAGAAGAAAATGAGTTGGGATAGACTCCTTCTCCTTCTGGGTTTTCTACCTTGCTCTACGCCAAGCCTGAAAATTGGAGCCAAATGAAATTCTCCGGTTTTGTTTCACAGAGCTTATTTGAACTCCCTCTGGTCTCTTGCCCACATGGGTTTATATCCTCAGAGTTTCACTTCGACCTTGAGGGTCAAACCTAAAACCTCATCAAGAGACTCGGTCACGGCCCCTAGGTTTCTCTAGTTCTGTGTCAAAATCATGATGCTAGCCTGACTCTGATCCAAAGTAATAAAGGTGCTCCCACTGCAATGGCAAAATCTTGTTTATTTCAGTGAGAGCAGGATCTTAGTCCAGGTTTGCTCAGAACTGTGTATCTAGGAAACTATCTTCGTTCCCAGTTTCTAATAGAGCCTGAAATGTAGGTGAGTTCAAGGACAAGGGAATAAGTACCTAACCAAAATCTGCATGGAAGAGATAGAAAATGAATGTGGGCAATGATTTTCTTAAGAGCGGTGCAGTGGGTAGGGTGCAAAGAGCAGTTGGATGGGAATTCTCATCTTCTAGCTCCACCTAGTTCTTTTTCTTTTAATTTGTGCGAACACCTGTTTTATCTGCCTTGGTGTCAAAAGTTTAAACATGCGAGTCATCCCAAAATATTGGTTGTGCTCTCACGCTCCAAACACGCTCATTTTAATTCCACTTGGTAAGCTTTACATCAACAAAGGTAATGAATGTGACAGGGTTTTTTTTTATGAGGTTAGAGAAGACAGCTGTCAATCCTAGAAATGCGAGACCATCATAACTGTGTAAAGCAGAGTCTGACTTCTAGGCAAAAATAGGAAACAAACAGCTATTTTATTGATTTTTCTGATTTAATTAATTTGGTTTTATTTGTGGACCAGATCTAAAGAATTTCAGTGGGCTTCCTTAATACATTCTTAGTAGAGCTTTTGAGTATTATTAAAGCGCTAGTCCTGTGAAAACTTACACAGGTGCTTAACTTTACTTACATAAGTAGATTGACTTCAGTGGTGTCACTCATATAATACACCGTGCATGAATACTTGCTGGATGGGGACATTATTTGTTTACTTCTATTGTGGTAGCACCTACCGGCCCCCCCACAGGAATTGGAGACCCATTTTACTAAACGTAACACAAACAGTCCCCTGCCCCACACTGACATAGTTATGATTTGACCTGATTTCATCACTTGAAATTGAGTTGGTTTCACCCAAAGAGACTTATGAATTTTGGGTGCATTAAAAGCATGAAGCACACTCAGGATTTGCTGTTAACACACAAACATACATGATGTAGACTGAAGTTGCTCTGTATGATGTATTTTATGGAATTCTTCAAGCCCAAGAGGCTGGGTTACTCATAACTTGGAAGAGTCTCAAGGTAATGGTTATGATTAGAGATGAGCGTGAACCACAGAGTTTGGGCTTTAATTGGATCACAACCAAAGTTTACGGGTGCTGGGATCCAAAGCATCGGCTCCGGCTTATTTATAGGAATGGTACAAGTCTTAGCTATTATACTGCACTGGTACGATTTACTTTATTATTTTTTTTTTTAAAGTCTAAGTTCATTTCATTTATATCGCACCTGTTTAAAAAAATAGAAAAACAAACCGGTTAAATTAACACTGAATTGTAAATTTAATGCATCTCCAGATGCCTACAGAGTGTAGGGTTTTTTGGGGCGGGGGAGGGTTGCTTTTTTGTTTCTTGTTTTTTAAGAATAGTTCTTCAGTTTTGAGAGCAACACCAGATGGTTTGTGATCTCATCAACTGTTTGAAATGTGCTTTGCTACTGAGCAGGAGCTTCAAAGACACAATGAAAATCACTTAACTTATGACTTTTTGACCAATTCTGGAGTCAGTTTTCTACTGTGGGAAGAAACCATCTATTTCCAAAGTGAAATGGTTTGCGATTATTTTATTTTAAATTATTTCCAACACACGCACATCTTTCTTACAGGCAACCTAATGGCTAGAGCAGGAGATGGAAACAGGACTTCTGGGTTCCGTTTCTGACTCTGCCCTTGACTCGTGTTTTGACCTTGAGCAAGTCAGAACATCTAGTGTGCTCTTTATTCATATGCAAATTGAGTGTAATTATCTTTCATGGGGATGTTGTGAGGTTTAATTAATGTTTGTAAAGTGCTTGGAAATACTTGGCTGAGGCTTTAGAAGTGACATGCACTATTTACAAAACCAGAATTCTGGACGTCGGGAATCTGATTGTGGGAAATGCTTAGATTGTGCGTTTGTGAGAGAGAGAGAGAGGCCTCTTGGCTGACGTACCAGGGATTAGACTGGGGACTTGGAGAACTTAAAGGATAAATTGTTACATCTCACACAAAAGAGCCAAGGCTCTGTAAGTGGGATTGTAACAGATTCACATCCTCTGTGGATTGGGCACAGATGTGGGGACCTGTAACCACACGCTCACCAGTGGGTTGCGGCAACAAAGGTTGAAACTCAGTGAATTGTCATAAAATACAACCCAAACTATTTTAAAAATAACAATGATGCACTCTATGATGCTCACTTACATCAGTTACCCTCCTCAGATGTTTGAAGTCACTTGCTATGCGTGCAACTTTTGGGATTGGTGAATATTTTCCCAAGTATCCAGTGGCTGTCCATATATTGGCCCCACAAATTCTAGCCAACTCAACTCATTAGTACTTTTATTAATGAAAATATTTGTCATTCGAGGTGAGACCCTCAATGGAGCTAGGCCAGTTTACACTTGCTGAGGATCTGGCCCCATTTTTTAATATTGGCAATTGGAGTTCACCTGAACTGGAAATCTAAGCCTTCATAATATCACCATATCCATCATCACTATATTCTCAGAGGGCAATTCCCCCAAGAACAGCATAAAAAAACCATGATATGATATGCTCCACTCCACTTAATGAGGACTTCTCCCAGGGAACTTGATTGAAGTCCAATGATACTTAATGGTAATGACCACTGCGTAATGGTGAGGATGGTAATTCTGTTGACTTGTGATGAGGCACTTCAGCTAAAATGCTTAGCTAAGATTCAGTGCTAAAACATTAGCCTCTTGTTGACTGGGAATTCTCCTTGCGCCAGGATCATCCTGATTGAGCAGATCCTAGAGCACCATTGTGGTTCAGAAAATGGACAAGCAGGAAAATATTAGCTCTAACCACAGACCTGTCTACCCACTGCATTTAAAAGAAACAACGACATGGGATATACCCTTTTGGGTTTTCCCCTTCTCAGTGCTCCAGAGAGAGGTAGAAAGGGGTGGGGGGAACAAGGTATATCCCTGACCGCAGATTGATTGGCTCAGTTCATCCCTGAGCATGTGAGAAAAAGCTCACCTTGGCTAAGAATTAATCCACAAGTTCTAACATACTAGAATCCATGGGCACTCTGGGGCCCCTGAAATAAGGTCAATGCAGATAGTCCTCTGTGCTTTCATTGTAGGATTGGGGTCTAAATGTGGAACTCCAACTGAAATCAATGGAAGTTTGGTGCAGAGAGAGGTTGCTGGCATTTTTCTGTTAAGCCCATCCCTAGTTCAACTAGACAGCAAACACGGTATGCTAAGCATTAATCCTGAAGTCCTCATTTAAACAAAACTCCCATTGACATCAGTGGGAATCTTACCTGAGTGAAGACAGCAGGATGAGCCGGTGTATGTGTGTAGCTTCCACCCAGGTGGAAAATAATAATGAAAATATCCACATAGTAGCTATTCTTTTGGAAAAATTAAAATAACATGGTATTGTGACTGCACAATTAAAAGGGAAAGTACATCAGGAATTTAATATTGTTTCCAGATGTCAAGTGTCATAAAGAATTTTTTCCTCACTTGGAAGGGTATCAGGAATTGGTTGGTTTTTTTTAGAGCTCATTTCCACAGCGATGAGACGTGTTGCATGTGTGTAAATGCATGTATGCCTGATGTGTATGCATGCATATGTAAATGTGTGTGTTTAGGGATACAAAAGCTATATGTATTGTCCATGTACAACACTGTGTGTATTTAGATGCATACATATAATTGGGGGGGGGGGTGCATATTTGTGTGTGTGTGTGTGTGTGCGCGCACGCACGCAGAGACAGATATAGTGTGTATATGATGGAGAGATTGCTTAGCTCCTTCCTTACATTTCATCTGAGGGTCTTCAAGCGTTTTACAATATTAGCTAGTTTTCCTAACAAAACATCTTCAGGCTACGTAAGGAATCCTCCTTCTTCGCCACTCCCGTGGACATGGAAATGTGCACCTTGCTGAAAAGGGGACTCAATTAGCAAGGATCCTCCATTGCGAATGTCCAGCTGTTAGTGTCCGAGGTTTAAATCTTGAGACTGTTAATCACAGCCATCTAGACAGATCTTCGCTGTCAGAAGGGGTGTGGAGGAGAGGTGGCCTCTCACTCAGTTAGCCCGGTAAGGATTTGTAAATTAAAACTAGCACTTTGAATTGTGTTTGGAAGCAAAAGGGAGGCCAGTGCAGCCTACAGAGCCCAGGTTTAATGCGTCAAACATGGATAGCACTTCTGTTCTCTGCAGTAGTTGAAGCCTTAGCTTGGTCTTCAAGCAGAGTGCATTACAGTAATCCAGCTGGGAAATGAGAATAGCACAGGGATGTAGTGAAAAAATGGTTACTCACCTTCTTGTAACTGTTGTTCTTCGAGATGTGTCGTTCATGTTCCTTCCAATCAGGTGTGTGCATGCACACAAGCACAGTAGCTGGAAGATTTCCCCCCAGCAGCATCCAAGGGCTCTGCCGACCCGCCACCCCCTCAGTTCCTTCTTGCCGGCTATTCCGACAGAAGGGTAGAAGGGTGTGTATTGGAATGGACAAGAACAACTCATCTTGAAGAACAACAGTTACGAGAAGGTGAGTAACCGTTTTTTCTTCTTCAAGGGCTTGTTCATGTCCATTCCAATCAGGTGACTCACAAGCCCAAATTCAGGAGGCGGGGTCGGAGTTATGCACTGATTGGAGCAGTGCTCGTCCGAAGGCCACATTGTCTCTAGCCTGCTGAGTAATTGCGTAGTGAAAGTGTGGATGGAGGACCACGTCGTCTCTCTGCAGATTTCCTGAGTAGGAACCTGAGCCAGGAACACTGTAGATGAAGCCTGAGCCCTGGTGGAGTGTGCAGTGATTGGAGGTGCAGGAACACCTGCCAGGTTATAGCACTCACGAATACAGGACGCTATCCATGACGAGATGTGTTGTGACGACACAGGCTGACCTTTCATTCTGTCAGTCACTGACATGAATAACCGGACCGATTTTCTGAACGGCTTCGTTCTCTCGATGTAAAAGGCCAGTGCCCTGCGGACACCCAGAGAGTGGAGTCTCTGCTCCCTGCTGCTGGAATGTGACTTAGGGTGGAATACCGGGAGAAAGATGTCCTGGTTAATGTGAAACTGAGAGACAACCTTTGGTAGGAAAGCAGGGTGAGCTCTGAGCTGAACCTTGTCCTTATAGAACACGGTGTAGGGAGGCTCTTAGGTTAGGGCCTTAAGTTCAGACATCCTCCTGGATGAGGTTATCACCACCAGGAATGCCACCTTGTAAGAGAGGTAGAGCAGGGAGCACGACGCCAAGGGTTCAAAGGGCGGTCCCATGAGTCTAGAAATGACCAGGTTGAGGTCCCAAGCCAGGACAGGCTGCCGCACGTGAGGCCTTTTAGACCTTTTAGAAACCGGCTGACCATCGGGTTACCAAAGACAGAGCGGCCCTCCACGCTCAGGTGGAAGGCCGAGATGGTGGCCAAGTGAACCCTTATTGACGACAATGAAAGCCCCTGCTGCTTCAGATGGAGGAGGTAGTCCAGAATAAGTGGCACTGGAGCCAGCATCGGGGACGGAAGGTGCTGCGCCGACCAGACTGAAAATCTCTCCCACTTGACAAGATAGGTAGCTCTCTTAGAGGGTTTCTTGCTGCCAAGGAGGACCTGTCTAACCTGGTCTGGTTCGGATGTTGGAGGCGACCATGATCTTTTGTCAGAAGGTCCGGGAAGAGCAGCAGGGTGACCTGGAGCTTCCACGGACATGTCTAGGAGAGATGTGTATCAGTGCTGATGGGGCCAGGCTGGTGCTATCAATATGACCTGAGCTCGTTCCCTCTGGATCTTGAGGAGTACCTTGTGAATGAGCAGTATGGGTGGAAAGGCGTATAGGAGACAACCTCCCCAGTGGAGGAGGAACGCGTCCACTCTCGAGCCCAGGCTGTGGTTCTGGAATTGCTGGCACTTCCTGTTGCGTTGCCTGGAGAACAGGTCTATCTGGGGAAAGACTGAATTTGCGACATGGCCATGAAAGGACCTGCTGAGGTGGTCCGCCATCTTGTTCTGTATCCCGAGGAGGTACGACGTTTGTAGGTGTATTGAATGTTCTACACAGAAGTCCCATGGCATGAGGACTTCCTGGAACAGGAGAGAGGAGAGGGCTGCCCCGTTTGTTGATATAGAACGTTGCCGTAGTGCTGTCCGTCATAACTGATGTACATTGTCCCTTTAAATATGCCCAGAAGGTCTGGCATGCCAGGTGCACAGCTGTCAGCTCTCTGACGTTGATGTGGAGAGCCAGATCTGCCTGAGACCGGAGACCTTGAGTCCTGCGGTCTCCTAGATGTGCTCTCCAGCCCACGTCTGATGCGTCCATCACTAGCGACAGAGACGGCTGTGGACTGGTGAAGGAGACCCCTGAGCACGCCTCCTGAGGGTTGAGCCACCAGAGGAAGGAGTCGAGGACTGGGCAAGGCAGGGTCATGATCCTGTCCAAGCTGTCCCAGGCTGGTCGATACATCGATGCTAACCATGACTGGAGCGGTTGGAGTGATGACTGCCATGCACTAGGTGAAGACTCGAGGTGCTGCTAACAGGCCGAACGGAAGGACTGTAAATTGGTAGTGGGTATTGTTCACCACAAACCTGAGGTGCTTCCTGTGGAGCGTCTGAGGGGATCAACTCCATGAATGTAGCCATCGCCGAGCAGGTATTGTAGGAGTACCCGCTGACAATGGCCTGCTGGTTAGATATTTGGAGTTGTAGTCCCCCTGTTGAGTACACCTTTTGCCCAAATAGGTCTAGTTTTTTAGTGTCCCTATTCTTGGGGGTAGGGCCCTGAAAGTCTTGCCTCTCCCACTGGTTAGCAGTGTCCACCACCAGAGAGTCAGGCTGGGGGTGGGAATATAGGTGTTCATAACCCTTGGAGGGCACAAAGTACCGGCATAAGTTACACTTGGCAGTGGGGCCGGGGTCTGCCACAGGGTCTTAGTCATGTCCATAATTGTCTTTATAAATGAAAAAGCGATACGGGAAAGGCCAGAGGGGGCCAGGATGTCAACCATAGGGTCTGCATCATCGACCACTTCCTCCGCCTTAATGCCCAGAACCGGCGCATCAACTGCTGCAACATCCTGGAGTCTTCCAAAGCTGGGGCTACGGAAGTGCCCGCCAGCGCCACATGTTGTGAAGAGGAGGAGGAGGCCACCAGAGGGGGTGGTTGCTCTCTACCATCCCCACCCAAGGTATCTCGTGACGCCGGGGGGACTGTGGTTGGTTGGCCCAGTTCCAGCGCCGCGAAGGGCATGGGTATTGGTGCCGATGTCTGGTCCCACACCAGTGCCAGTGTAGATGCCTCAGGTCACATCTGCGCCAGGGTCTTCATCTACGCCGTCGCAGCCAGCGTCGATGACTACGTCGGTGCTGAAGGCGCAGCCCGCACCGTAGCAGCAGTCTGAGCCTCTGATGCCCCCGGCGGCACCGTGGTCGGTGTCGATGTCCGTGACTGTGCCGCGGCTGATGGCGTTGACGCCAGAGGTACTGGCTTAGTCACTGGTCGTGGCGGAATAAATGTTGCAGACACCACCGATGCAGCTCCGAAGCGGGATCCATGGCTCCGACCCTGGCCCTGATGGAAAGCCCATGGAGTCCAAAAGAGTTCGGGTTCTGCTATTGAGCCAGGTTCTGCTATTTTGAGGGCCACTGCATTGGGCAGGACCCCCTATGGTGCCGTGAGCTGGACCTTCTGCTCCTGCTATCGTCCGAGCAATACGAGTCCGACTCTGATGTTTCAGAATAGGAGGACCAGGGCAGCGCTGCACCTCTCGACGTAGAGTGTCAGGAGCCTGGGGACCGACTCCGCTCCCTGGATGGAGGCACTGACGTCGGTGGGCACCAAGGTGAAGGGGATCGGCGTGACATCCTTGCTGGCTTTCCCTTTGACTGAACGGGGTGCCGGGATGGAGCCTGCAGTGCTCACACATCCTCCTGCCTCAGGGGCGAGACTGGCGGCGTGAGTGTCAGCAGGTCCTGTGCTGCCTCAAAGGCTCCGGGGTGGACAGGAGCAGCAGGTGCTCTGAGGGGGTTCGGCAAGCGTGACGGGCTCGGACTTGACTGCCTCAGTTGGGCAGGAGTCGACATAGCCCCACGCTGAGCCTCAGAGCCGTGGCCCAAGTGAGGTGTCACTGATGGCTGATCCCTGGATCTTGCTGAGGGGGATCGGCCTCTTTCTGTCCTCTTCTTCTTCTTCTATGCCGGCTATTGGGACTGGTGCCGAAGGCTGGAGTGCCCCTGAGAGCCTCCATGATGGTGCCGAGCCTTCTTGGCAGTGTCTTTCTTCGACGTTGGATCTCTCAAAGATGGCGCCGGAGTGCTCCGTGCCGAAGAAGACATACTGGAAGCAGGATCCCCAGTGCCTGGGTCCGACTGAGGTCAGAGAGCTGCCTCCATGAGGAGGATTTTAAGCCCTCTGCTCCCTCTCTTTAAGAGTTCTCAGTTGGAATTCCTGACAGATCGTGTAGTGGTCTTTTTGGTGATCCTTGCCCAGACACTGTAAACAGGAGGTGTGGGGGTCACTTTTAGCCATGCGCTTCACGCAGTCCTGGCAAGTCTTGAAGCCTGGGGATCGCGGCATGCCCCAGTGAAAAATAATGGGGGGAAGGAAACCGGGGGGGGGGGAAGGAGGGGAGGAGGACCCCCCCCCCGTAACTGAAACTTATAAGTGAATTAACTACGCTATACTAACCACCTAGAACTAACTATCTACAGCGAAAACCGAAAGTACTGCCAAGCCACTTGCCGAAGCAAGAGCAAGGGGAAGTCCCAGCTGCCGTCACTGGCGGTAAGAAGGAACTGAGGGGGTGGCGGGTCGGCAGGGCCCTTTACTGGGTGCCATGAAGGTGTGACTCCAGAGGGCACCTAGGCCTACCCCATGGATGCTGCTAGGAGAAAAATCTTCTGGCTACTGTGCGCATGCACGCTCGCACACCTGATTGGAATGAACAGGAACGAGCACTCGAAGAAACATGCATAGGTTTCTAATGTTGCCAGGGAATAATTAACTAATATCTGAGGCCAGTAAAGAGGAACCATCCAGACTAGCAAAGCAAATCTTAAGAGCTGCTGAAAACCCCACTTACAAGATCACAAATCTCTCTCCATTATGCTTGCTGGAACCCAGATTCAGATCTGTGAATGTGATGCCTTGTCCTTTTTATTCTAACTGTTCAGGTCACTATAGTCTTCATTTTCTTCTAAAACTACAGTTTGGAGAACTAACTGGTTCAAGGAAATGGGATGCAGAATCATTTGTTTCTACGTAATCGCTTAAACTTGAGCCCAGGTCAGCCGTGACCCAAAAGGGCGTTTGATGCCCTATGTAAATAATTTGGTGTTCTCAGTCTCTTTCCCAAGAAGAGTTTACCAAAGCCACACCAACGTGTGCCACCCATTGCTGACCTCAGTGGAGCAGCCGTAAACTGAATGGGCATAGTGGCCAAATCTCACCCAGAGAGATGGTCTCATCAGGTGAGGAATCAGACGTGTTGGCACAGTGGTACCAGAGGTAACTTGCCTGTGCTGTGGATAAATTTGAGGACTTAAATCTCCAGGGAAGTCATGCCAGCACCTTTCACCAGCACTCAATGCACATAAAGAAAACAAAGCTTGCCATATTTTACGATCTTGGGAGAACAAGTGGTATTGATGGATACGCATTCAGAAGGGCATTGGCAAAAATGCCTATAAATGGTTAACAAGGTAATGGTAAGAAATGTTGACCTTGATTTGTTTAGCTAAGATGTAAAGATTTTTGAAGGTCAAAGGTGTCCTTGTGTAGTGTTTTGGAGTCTAACTGTGTCTGACCCTCTAACATTAAGCTGCTGTGGCCTGTAGTTTTGAAGAGTGAAGCAAACCAGGGGGAAAGAGAGAAGGGGGAGAGAACAGGAAATGGAGTGAGGTGTTTCAGGAAGTTGTCAGGAGTTGACTGATTGATTCCAGATGGAAAGGGTCACCCTCCGTGACCCAGGAAATACTCACTGGGGGAAAGCAGTTGTTGGCTTGTGAAAGGGGAGGGCCTGGGAGTTAGAGACTATGGTGGAATGCACATTCTGCTTTCTTTTATTCTTAAAACGTTGAGTTTTAATCTTCAGTATTCAACAATTTGATTGTCCTCGCCTGGCAAGGGGGAGTGAGTGGAGCTAAGTCTGGAGCGCCAGTAACTTTACCTCCATCATCTAAAACATTCTTACTCTGTAGCATAGATAAAAAAGTGAACCAGAAGAATCATAGTCAAGAAGACACAATCTCTCTCTTGCTGAATTGCAGTAATGCCAAGAGATGGGCCCAAACCAAAACCCAAGCTCCAACAACCTCCAAAAAACACGGAGCGAGTTCAGATCCAGACCCAACCTCTGTGAGTTGGGTCCACCTCGGAGGATGGTTTTATTTATTTACTCTGGCTTCATCCTGTGAGGTGGTGTCTTCGCCCCCGCCCCCAGTGGTGAACCTGAGAGGTGACAAAATGAAACCACCCAGGAGAGGGGTCTTACGGGGCTCTCAGCAGTCCCTGCTCACCATGGGATTTGCGGGTGCTCAGCACTTGGCAAGAAAGTGACTTCTGTCTGGAAGTTATCGTTGTGTTTCAGGGACCAGTAGAACCTTTTTAAATGAAATGTTGATCATCTATATTCTCTCACTTTTTGTGTATAATACAGATACCTATATAGTCATACACCTGTAATGTGTACGATTATATTTGTGTGTATTAATATATATTTTGTGTGTGTGGATATATAAAATTGTCTCTGTGTGGCTGAGTATTTGTATATTTTATATATATATATATATGTGTGTGTGTGTGTGTGTGTATATGTATATATATGTATATGGGGTATATTTTTGATTTACATTTGGTTACAATTTAAAATCTTGTCGTAAATATTTCAGACACTGGAATGATTCAGGTCTATTCCCCCGTTGCCATAGCGTGGTCTGTGCTGGCCAGTGAAAGATTAAAATTTATTTCCATTGTTTAACGGAAAATAATGAGGTGCATCTGACTGGGTTCAGCTATGTCATGCGGGAAACGTTCACTTTGGAACAGAGTCTCACTCCACCCAAATGTGCAATGATGAAATCAGTTGGCACACACAAAAGCAGCACATTTTGTGACAGGAATGCATGAGAAGTATTAATGTACAGTATGACAAGAGCCTTTTGGAATGAATTAACCTTGTCGTAAAAAAAAAAGAGAGAGACCGAGGGAGAGCATTCTTTAAACCAGCAAAATCCTACAGGAGGGCAGGGTTTTCCTGCTGTGTGCTGAATACAGTTTATCAACAATTAAAGCCTGAAAGTCTCTTACTTAAAGCATGACAATGGCATCTTTGAAAATTCATGCACACGCTCAGGGTCAGATCCTGAACAGCTAGCAGCAAATGAGGGAGGCTCTGTTGAAGCCAAGGGAGGTACACCAATGTGGACCCGCTGAGGGTCTGGACTTCAAAGTTCTAACGAGATGCACGTTCTTCATACTTGTTCAAATGAAGGATTTTTTTTTTTAAATATATGTGGTTTAAAGACGCACGTATCTCTGGGTTTAATAGATTTATAGCTTAGGACATTTTGTTTTAAAGAGAGATCTCAATGAGTCTCAGTAACAAATATGATTATTTCCTGTAGGAGTTGACTTGTGTCCTGTTGGGACCCAGCGAGATTGGACAAAAAGGGCAAGATTTTCAAAATCCATGATTTTGAGAGCCACAATTTGTGGGTGCCCAACCTAAGACACCCTTAAAGCGGCCTGATTTGCACAAAGTACTGAGTGCCCACCTTCCGGAAACCAGGCCCTTCTACCCCTTGCAGCTAATGGAGGTTTCTGTTTATCTCAGTGGATAGAAACCTATGTTTTAGGAGCAGATGGTTGTAAGTTTGATTTCCTATGATGTACGTGTGTGTAGGATAGCAGATGGCTGTGCTTCTATATATACATAGCAGCGGGCACATTATTCTGGTGCTCTGCAGTCTGCGCTCATTGTCTGTACATACAGACCTCTATGCTACAATGCATCACAGAAAACTAAACTTAAGATAGTCTCTAGTCACTGGTTCATTATGTCATGTACATTGAGGCTAGCATATGGCCCTTTGGATGCCATGTTAAATGGAATGAAGGCACAGGATAGAAAGTGAAAATACTTTTTCCCCCAGTGGGAAATAAACGATTATATTTTACAAATAGAACAAGATTTTAATTCAATATAATAATAAATACATCAAAAGCTGAATACTAAAACAAGTCATTTACCTGCCTTTTTTCCTAGGTTGTGTTATCAACAACAGTGAATGTTGATGGACATGTATTGGCAGTGTCTGACAACATGTTTGTTCATAACAACTCTAAACATGGACGGAGAGCGAGGAGACTTGACCCCTCAGAAGGTATGGAACTTTGTCTGGAATATGGTACACCAGTGAAAACAAACACACGCACTCTGCACTTGAATTTTTGTTTGTTTTGGTGGGAGTGGAGAGAGCTGCAGAACTTCAGGGGCTTTAGAGAAGGAAGATGAACCCAAGAAAGGCTCTACCGCATGCAGAATATGATCCTCCTTCACCTAAGAGAGAGACTCCCCCCGTCTATTCATTAGTTAATTTGTACAGGGCTGTGAAGATGAAAAACTCTGTAAAAGCGTTCACAATTAGCTAAGAATGTCAGACTTACTGCTCAGCTGGCCTAGACTTGATTTCAGGCAAATTAAGCAACATGACATCTTACTTAAACAGAAACATTACAGTGCAAGATGTGTATGAAAAAGTGTCTGGTTCTCTTAAACAAACTGTGTGCAAAGCATAACAATGCGCAGAAGGAAACTGACACTAATTGATTTTAGTTTGTTTGGCTAAGCAGGAATTGCCGTCGTCCATGGGACGGTTCTTGGGGTATATTAAAGCAATTACCAATACCTGTATCTGTTAAGCTTCAAAGTGGGTAACCCCCCCCCCACCCCCCGTCCCTGCCCCTCTCACAAACTCCACTTCTTCAAAACAGGCACCACTTAAAAATCCTATCTATGTCTCTTTCCCCCCTTCTCCAATCTCCCTGAAGCCTGTGAAAGTGAGAAGAGTTTGTGATGTTAGTAGAAGAGACAAGCAAGGCTATTATTTCATTACACTGTTTTGTTGCCCCCCTTCTTAAATGTGCCCTGTATCAACCTAAGAAGAATTAATGAACTGGAAGAAAATGATTGAATCAGTAAAGAATTCGGAGCAGTGTTAATTCCCCCCCAGCGGGTAGTGAAATGGTAGAAGGAAAATCCCAGGATTCCAAGCCTAGGAAGCCATCCAGTTTTTCCTTGACTGATTGGATGTGATTGACTGGCTGTTCAAAGGAGTCTCATGTTTTTGGAGCCCTGCCAAAGTTCCCCTCCACCTCTGACCCTGTCAACATTGGGAATGGAGTGATGGATTGACTTTGGTTATGGCCTGGAAACCATATTGGGTTCCTGATGGGATGTATAGTCCAGAGGCCTTGAACATATGGAAAAGAGCAGGAAAAAAAACCTATTCCATAAAGTCACAAAAATTATTAGAAATTGTCTCTTGATAGGAACTGGAGGAAACGCAAGCTATTTCCATATCTCTTTATCCCATTGATAAACAAACACATCCCTCCTACAGCCTGCTTTTTTTGTTCTTGTGTGATCATATGCTAATGAGTGTTTTTAAAACAGCCTCTGCCCAATCACTTAAGGGTTTCACTTTTACACCCAGTACTACAGTTGGCCTATTAGACCTTAATGACACAATGTTAAGTGCCGGTAATGAACAGGCGAGTAATTAACACGAGCAAGGCAGAGAACAACATTATTTTATTTTACTTTCGGGTCCTTGGACTGGTAAGCAGTCTTCGTGGGTGAACGAATTAAGGGTACGTGTCCTAGCTGTGGTGGAACTGGGTATACAAGCCAGCAATACAGCTGCAGCAGTGCAAACCCCCAAGAGTGGACAGGCGAAACTATACGTCACGATTTGCACCAGTGCAATTCGTGCAAATAACAGCTTTGCCTATCCACTCATGGGGTATAACTGGCCCCAACCGACCCAAAAACCTAGGCTCCAAAACCAGTTGCAAGAAAACTAACTGACCACTCTGTTATCCCTTTTTTGTTTAGCCACACCATGCATCAAAGCTATTAGCCCAAGTGAAGGCTGGACTACAGGGGGCGCAATGGTGATCATTATAGGAGACAATTTCTTCGATGGGCTACAAGTTGTATTTGGGACCATGCTTGTATGGAGTGAGGTAGGCAAAAGTAACTTGCTATTGCATAGGCGAAGATAGATATCGCTGATATAGAGAAGGTCGATGGGGAACTACTGTTCGCTCATTCTCATCATAACACGAGAACAAGGGGATGGTCCATGACACTGAAAGATGGTTACTTTAAAACTGAGGAAAGGAAATGCTTTTTTGCCCATGCTTGGTTAGTCTGTGGAATACTTTGCCACATTGTATCATTGTGTCCATGAACTTTTAGTGGGATTCTAAAAAGGACTGCATGTTTATATGGATAAGAAGAATATCCAGAGTTACGGGGAGGATTAAAAGAAAAGGCCAGGAGTTTGGGAAAGGAAACAAACCTTCAAGTTTCAGGGCATAAATCAACAATTAATTAATGGGGGCCAGGAAGAAACTTTCCCTGTAGGCAGTTTATCCTGTAAGTTGCCTTATGCACGATTTCTTGTACCTTCTTCTGAAGCAGCTGGTGCTTCACATGATTGGATACAAGATGTTGGAGTAGATGGACCACTGGTCTGATCCAATCTGGCAATTCCTAGGAAGTAGTAAACAGTTTCATTTGCTTGAGAAACACAACCAGGGGCCAGTGGGGAAAAACTCAAATATCGCATACGTGACATGCTTCTCTTTTGTTGTTATTTCCCAGCTTATCACACCTCACGCTATTCGAGTCCAGACCCCCCCTCGTCACATTCCTGGTGTAGTCGAAGTCACACTGTCGTATAAATCCAAACAGTTCTGCAAAGGAGCCCCGGGCAGGTTTATTTACACCGGTAGGTGAACGTGATTTACTGTGGAGGGCTGGAACATGAATGTCTTTTCCTCTCAGTAATATCGATTACTCTCTTTTAAATACTTGCCACATGCCATTTGAAAACTGTTCTGCTATTTGGAGTATTTGGAAGTGTAAGGAGATAAAACCTCTACACAATAAGGAAGCTAAGGGAATATTACTCCACATGTTAATATATTTTGCAGATTAAAGCTCATGCTGATACAGTATGGCTCTCTCTCTAGATATATTAAGTGTACAGTAACTTGATAGCATTGCTCTGCATACTGGAAGATGTTTTATTTATAACAGTATTTATTTTACATTTCTCTCTCACTGGGGGTAACCTCGTGTTTTCAGGATGGCCCCCAGGGATAGGCAGAATGTCTTATGTCTAAAGAAGCCAATGAGCTGAGTGCAAAATAAATCCTGATGGCTTTTTCATTTTTTTAAAAGGATATTGTCAACTTGTTTAGTGCCCCACATTTACCTCTGCCATCAGAAGAATATTTATATTTATATATCAAGAGAGAGAGATCTATAGCTCTAGAAAAAGAAATCAGTGCAACTAAAGAAGAATCTTCATTTGTTGTCAGTATACACAGTAAAGTTTTACCTCCTAATATATGTGGCTGGAGAATGGTAGCATGTTTTAGAGGATTATGTATATATGTAACTAATAGATTTTTAGTAGTAATATTTTATTTAGGTGGCTGAGAATTTAAGCAATGATTTTTGGTTTAAAAACCTATTATTACTATTAGATCTGGAAAACATTTCTAGAATATCAAATTTTGGACAAATTTCACAGCAAAAAAATTCAATTCTCAACCTGAAAACCCCCAGAAATTTTTCATTAATAATGTTGCAGTTTTTTGACTACCTGGTGAGCCAGTCAAAATGTTTCAAAAAAGGGAATTTTTTCAGTGAAATATTGATATTTTTATAAATTTATTAAATGTATAATTTTTAAAAAAGCAATAATTCTCATTTTAATTTTTAATGTGTTTTTACAAGCTTTCATGATTATTATTACTTAAGAATGTATTTATTCATATGTATTCCAGTAGCAGGCAGGAAATCCAATCTAGGATCAGGGCCCTGTTACGCTGGGTTCTGTGCAGACAAATCAGAAAACAATCCTTGACCCAGTGAGTTTACACTGTAGGGTCCTGATCCAAAGCCCATTGAAGTCAATGGAAAAACTTCCAGTGACGTCAGTGGACTTTGGAGTGGGCCCCAGATGATTAGGGCCTGAAACGGATCTTGCCCCAGAATAACCTCACTAAAGCGCAAGGAGCTGCTCTGGATTTATACCTGTGTTTGTGAGGTGAGACTTTTGCCCTAATTTTTTGTAAGCAAATTCCTTTTAAAGAGACAGCTTTGATTTGTGGAAGGATAAATCTGAGCCCTCAATACGTTGAGCACAGCTTCTTTAACTAGCAGATAAACTAACTGAAACGCAAGTGACTGTGATCTCAAATCTGCATGAAATGTAATTGTATTGTACAGAAACAAGATTGAAAAAACCCATCAGGGACCCAGTCCTATGCAAATGAGCTTTCTCATTGATTTCACTTACTAACAGGCTGCAGGACCAGGGTTGGGTCTGGTATGAAATTTACAAGGGGAGAGTCTGTTAATTCTTGAGCATATCGTGAGTCAGAGACTGAAAATTTAAGTTCTTCTGTGGCACTTCTTACTTATTTAGGCCCTGATCCTGCAAAGATATAAGTGCGTACGCAACTGAAAATCCAATGGATTGGACTGCTTGCATGCTCGTGTGCAGGATCAGGGTCTTAATGATGGAGAAATGCATAAAACAGAGACTGTATTTTTATTATGGGGAAATTATTCCTCTTTTTGTAGGTCTGTGTTTTATGTGCAGGGCTGATCTGTGCCATCTCTAGAGGGTTGAAGTCAAACTGTAGTGCTGCTCTCTGACATGTTAATTAGCGTATTTCCACCAAAGAGGACATGAAGATGTACATGACAAATAGCAGAAGAGAGAAAGGATAATATAATCTGCCTATTTTGCTCTTGTTATCAGCGTGGAGATATCTGTTTAGATTCACTGAGGAGCGAGTGGGTGCTTACTGCCATATGTTACAAAATAGCATGTTAGCAGAAGATGCAGAAGTACATAAGCTGGTGTGAAATTAGACAACTTTTCAATCGATCTACCCAAGGACTTGTAGTTCTCCCATCATGTTAGGCAAAATGATAAACACAGCTATTAAGTATAGCGTAATCAATTCCCCCAGGTCATTGCTGCTGATAATAGCAGCAAAAACAACTTCCAAGCTATGAAAATAACATGTTTATTTTTCTCTCTCCATGGCTGTGATATCATGAGTCTGTTTTGACCGTGCTATGAAGAACCGCAAAGGTTTTTTTTAAAAAAAATTCTGTAGCTCTTTTTGTGTCCATAGTGCTTTACAAACTTTACCTACTGCACCAGGAAAATGCAGCCACTTCTTGGGTGGAGGATGGCAGCCAGTGAGCACATACAACAGTAGTGAGGGAAGGGAAAGATAGGCAAGCACAGGAAAGCCTCTCTCGTGGAGAGTAAAACAGCTAAAAATGTCTTAAATATTTCCTGGAAGTTCTTTATAAGGATTGGCTGTAGTTGCTCACATTTATGTCGGGGGAGGTGGTCTGTGTGGTGGCAGATGGGAGGAAAGGTTGGTTCTCTCTATTAAATTATGTCCACACTATGAAAAAGTGGAGAACCCTTTCTTTAAAGAAATACTCTTTACATTCAACCTCCATCAGGCAATATTCCTAAGAAACACATAGGCCATAACACCATCCCCAGAAGATCAAAGAGTGAGGGACATCTCCTCTTAGTAGTATTTGTATTATGGTAGAAATTAGAAGCCCCAAATAGAATCAGAATCCCATCGTGCTAGGCCCTTAGGCCCAGATTTTAAAAGACATGTTGGTACCTGACCCCTTGATTTCAATAGGAGCTGGGTGTCTAAATGCTTTTAAAAATCTGGGCCTTAATGTTTATAAAGTGCTGTAAGATCTTCAGGTGAAAAGAGCTAACTAAGGGTCATGTAGTGTTAGAAGCACTGAATAATTGGCTAAAGGCAGACCATGAGCATAATTAGATAGTATTTAGTCCTGCCATGAGTGCAGGGAATTGGACTAGATGACCTTTTGAGGTCCCTTCCAGTCCTAAGATTCTGTGACTATTATTATTATTTATACTTTCATACTACCCGCGAACCTAGAGACCACAACCAAGCTCAGGGTTTCAATGTGCCGGGCACTGTACATAGACATAGTAAGTGACAGGCCATACCCTGAAGAGTTCGCAATCTAAACAGATGAAAGGAAGTGTTTTTACTCCGATTTTACAGCTGGGGAATTGGGACAGAGAGAGATTAAGCAATTTGTCCGGGGTCACACAGGGAGTCTGTGGCAAGTCTGGGAATTGAACACAGGTGTCTTGAGTCCTGGCCCAGAGTTTTAATCACAAGACAATCCAGAGCTATTGTAGAAAGGTGGAGATGGAACAGAAATGATTTTGGTAGTTTGAAGTACATGATTCCCCATGATTAGAGTAAAGCTTTCAAT
The DNA here is from genome assembly GCF_015237465.2 of Chelonia mydas. Classification (NCBI taxonomy): domain Eukaryota; kingdom Metazoa; phylum Chordata; order Testudines; family Cheloniidae; genus Chelonia; species Chelonia mydas. The sequence goes on along the minus strand of NC_057859.1, from coordinate 7,513,233 downwards.
ATTTAGTATATAATCAAATAGTAATGTTCAATCTGATGAAGCTTTAGTTTTTTATAAAAGAGCAGCATTGACAAGCTGAAGAAGAGAGTGATATAAATGGTTAGTATAAGAATCAGAGAGAAATTTCCAGGGTAAGTCTAAATGCCACAGGGGTGCTGTTGCCGGAGTGCATATGCTCCCTGTGATGTGTACTCAGAATAGGCTATGAGGGAAGTGTGCTGTGCGAGCAATGCTGCCATTGAGGTTCTGTCAGCATTCCCACCCTTCAGTGCTATCGCTCAGGGTGCTGCAATTCAGCCATCACATTCCTCTCATCACCAAAATTTGATGTGTGGCCTTTTCCGTAAGGATCCCATTATGGAAAACTTGGACAGAATTTAGAGGTCTATGGAAAAGTCTTGAAAAATCGACTGACTTTGCTAGCTTCTTTTTGGAGTCTGTTGAACAGCCTTGCTGAATTTGATAATGTGGATATAATTATATAAAATTTTATGTAATTCTATAGAGAGAGAGAAACAAAAAGCACGTCTCTCTTTTTTAATCAATGACTATGTAAAATGTCATCCTTAGGACAAAATGTTGACCTCTAATATCTTGCAGTATAAAAAGGTGAAAGCTGTGAATAAAGGTGACACACCCACTTCCGGGTTCTGAGTGACCCCGCCCCCTTTTCCTTAGCCGTTCTTGGTACAGGAAGGCATTTGTTCTCCATGACTAATGTAGCAGTTGCCTTATATTCTGCCTCTAATAATATATAAGCCCAAGTTCTTGACTTTAATGGAGCTCAGGTGAGAATCTGGCTCATTGTAAGCTCTTGGATCTTATACTTGACCCAGCTCTGCACGTAGTTTGTTGTAGGGAAACTCATCTCAAACATAATGTGGCAGGAAGATTTTGAACATAGCTTTTCATCCATGTACAGAAAGGCTTGATGGGTAAACTAATCTCATCTATGCAGTATAAAAACAGGTTGGACAAACACCTGTCAGGAATAGTCTGGGGTTTATTTGGTCTTGTCTCAGTGCAGTGGGCTGGACTTTGATGACTTCTCGAGGTCCCTACCAGCCCTACATTTCTATGATCTGTGGGATTTACTGCACTCCCAATGGGCTGCCTTGGATTGGGAAATATGCCAGCAGCACACTGTAGGACGTGCTGGTTTTTTAAGGTTTGTAAACTGGAATTGAGAAGGCCTTGTTATCCTTCTCTCGGAAGAAGTACTTACAAGGATGGAGCTAGTGTTGGAAACTAACCTTGGGAAAAGCATGTGATTTTTCTTGCGGGCAGCTGCTGTCCTGCCCGAGCCTATGAAGGGCACATGCCAGAAAGGGGCATTGAAATAGCCATAGGACCTTAGGGAGTTGCTTGTAAAGGCCCAGCAAATACAGCAGAGTACTCAGTGACATTGTCATAAATTAAAGGGTGCTTCGAGAGTCGGAGACAGGGATCAGATTGGGAAAAAAGAAAGATAGTTGGTACTTTTTGAAGCTCCGCCCACAAAATAAGCCCCACGTACACGATTCACCACAAACAGTAGATTGTGCAGATGCTTGACATATGCTTTATGGGCTCCAGTCACTCAGCTTTCCGTCGGTGGGGTCAGAACACACCCATGGATTCTGCTGGGCTCCTTCCACTTGGTGTCCCTTCACTCAGACCTGGTCCAGTGGGCTTCTTGCGCTTGGTTCCCCTCTGTGGAAGTTTCTCAGCTGCCCTGCTGGGCTCTCCTCAATTCCTTGGATTGGTCTGTTCTTGATAGGAGGGGAGGGAAAGAAGTGGTATCTCCCCACTTGCTGGTGGCATCAGAATGAGCTGTCACTCATAGTAGATTGTGCATGTCATCCTCCCTCTCACGTGTACATGACTTGATTGGGCAGTGAAATAACAATGCTGACATGTAAAGCGTCAGTGATCATTGGGTATTTGAGTTAGCTTTCATTGAGAAGAGTGGGGCAGAGCTATTGTTCAGGTTCTGCAAATGCAGGGAGATGGCACTGCACCAGTTCTATGAGTGTGAGTTTCTGCTTTTGAGGCGATCTCAACAACCGTTCCGGCTAGAGACTTAGGGTCTGACTGAACATGAAGTTGTTCCTGATTATCTACAAGTGTGGACACTCTTATTCCAGAATGAGATTTATCCAAAATGGATTAAGCGAAACTGGGGGAAAGTCGCTCGTATTCTGGAATACAAGTGTGCACATGAGGGGCAACGGCAGAATGGCTATTCTAATAAATTTCCAAGTGTAGACAAGCCCCTATTTGTATCGTAAATGAAAGCTTAGATTCTGGAGCATGAGAGGCAGCATAAAAGAGGTACTGGGTAGGGCATACCAGCTGAATTCATGCCTGCGCAAAAGAGAAACTAAGGAGGGCGACAGTGCATTTAGACCTAGCTCTATTATTGACTGTAAATGTTCTGTTATCAAACCAGTTATGTCAGAGTGAGCTGAATAGCTTAGGTGACCATCTGATTTGCTGACTAGCTTTTAACTCTTTTTACCCCGTTACCTGATGTCCACATACAATTTTTTTGTCTGTCCTTGAAAATTCAACAGATGTTTAGTGTGTGAAACTTGCTTGCCAAAGTGGCTTGTCGCAACCATGGTGAGCTGAAACACGAAGATTTCCTGAGACTTACAGCCGAAATTTTCAAAAGTGACTAGTGATTCTGGATGTCATACTATTTAGATACCCAATTTCGGACACCAGAAGTGCTCTGCATCCATCCTCTGAATATCAGACCCCTTAAGGAGGCTCCAGCTATGCACCCTAAAATACTAGTCACTTTTCAAAATCTTGGCCTATAAGCCTTTGGAGTAAGTGCATATATATATGCACCTTCTATAACCTGAACATCCCATAGCATTTTTTTTAATGGGTTGGGGTGGTAAGGATGTTGTGGCCACGGTTCAACTTGGGAACTGAACCTAAACCCTTCCCCCTCCCAACCCCCACCACCACCCTTCAGCTTCAATTGGAAGTGTTTCCCTCAGAGGTGGTTGCCTTTCATTGGTGAACAAAGTGAGCAACTTGGATATTTTGGGCATGTCCTTTGTGATCAAAGCCGCTGTATATATAATGTGTGTAAAATGGTTGAATTGTTCTCAGAACAGTTTTATATGATCTAGGAACCTTCTCCTGCTCTAAGATGTCAGAGCACAATACAAATATATACATGCCAATTCCTTGGGAAAGAACCATGTTGGGTAGTAGCCAGTTCCTTTCCATGAGTAATAGATTTGGATATTTAGCTAAATATATACACACACATATATATATATATATATTTTTTTGCTTAGTCCAAGATATATAACCTAAACTAGTAGTCTCGCAAGCAAGAAGAGAAATGGCACATAATGATGTATAGGCCCTCCAGAGAATTGTCATGAATCCTCAAGATTGGCACACAAAAAAAATTCCCCCTTTCTCAAATGGGATTTAGATTCTGTGGCAGTTGAAATGTGTATTATTAAACTCCTTAAGCAAACCTGAATGGTTCCCAGTGGAGAGCGAAGACATTCTAAGTATAGCCAAGACTAAATTCTCTGGTCTGGGTTTTCTCTACTCAATTCCCTCTTTATTAGCTCCTGTAATATTTAAACTTCATGCCATGCCATAATTATTTAATAAAAAGTAAATATAAAATGTATCTCAGTGGGGAATATGACCTTTTACCTTCATGGTGTTATACCAAAGACAGACACAGATAAACAGAAAATCTGGATCAGAGTAATATTCTGTGTCACTTGATGGTTTCATTCTTCTAGTGCCTGATGCTCTGATGCTGAAGGGTGCTGAGTACTGTTAGGAAAGAAACTAAGTGTTGGATAGGATGGGACACTTTCAGCTGTTGGCACTACTTCTTTCAAGTGATCATTTTTATAGGGCCAAGTGGCACAAGGAGATGGAAGATGCTGCCATTGAATGGGGACTCTGCCAAATGAGTTAAGGACATGTTAAGCATTGAACAGTACAAGGAATTTTTAGCAAGATTCTCAGCACTTGGTTGAGTTAATTTCTCATTTAAATCTCAATCTCATCACCACTTACAAGTAGGATTTTCACAAGCCACATCCTTAATTTTATTAGTAAACGTTGTGTCTGAGGACAGCCAAAGACTTTGGGTACTCAGAGATTTAGAGAAGTCAATGTTGGTTTCTAATATGAATTTTGAATTTGGGGGACATAGTAGAATTTTGGATCATCACTTGGGCCAACTGGCGTTTGGATAATCAGGATTTCATAGTAGGCATATTCCCCACACAAAGTGTCTGAACGTAAGTACTACCACTTGATAGGCTTAAATGTTCAAAAAGAGCTAATGATTTTGAGGGGCTCATTTTTTGGATTCCTGACTTGAGATACCTCAAAGGGATTGATTTTTTTTTCAGAAAGTGCTGAGCACCCACCCTCTGAAAGTCACCTGTTAGAGGTCTGGCATTAGGCACCCGAAATCACCACTAGCTTTTGAAAATTTGGGCTGCAATACTTTGTCTTCCAATGGACAACTACAAAGCATTTCACAAGCATTGGGTCAAGTCTTAGGATACTGACTAATCCTAACGGATTAGGCAACTTCAGGAGTAGACATGGAGGGTGTTGAGGTGAGGAATGAGGTACCAGATCAGCAATCTTAAGTAGATCCAGTCTAAAATTTACCTGCCTCTGTTCCAGGTATTATATGTTACCTTCCCTGTTCTTCTGCCCTCCCACTGGTCATGAGCTGGGGCTTGGTGCCAGCAACAATACATTAAGTAGGGGTTGTGGATGAGGCTGGCATAGAATCTGGAGCAGTGGGCTGGCAGGCAGTTTCAAGCTGTAGGTTCAGCGGGGATGGATGACTCTTCTGGCAGCCACAGGAAGCCTAGACAGGTGGGATGAGTTGCATTCATCAGATGGGAGGGAATGGGAAGAAAGAGAGAGTCTGAGATGGCGAGAGGGAGCCAGGTAAAAATGGAGAAGAGAGACAAGGAGCTCAGTTACCTTGAACTCCAAGGATGATTAAAGGATTCTATAAGCAAAAGCCTCACAAGCGTCCTGAGAGCTTGGTGGAAAGAGTGACGGAGAAAGTGACAACCAAGCTGACAGAGCAAACTGGTGGTCCAGCAATAGTAGAACCAAAGGGCCAGATCCTTAGTTGGTGTAAATTAGCATAATTCCATTGATTTCAATGGAGCTATGCCGATCTACCCTCGCTGAGGATATGTCTCCAAGGGCAAGTATATATTGCAAAGAAAAACCTACAACACCGAGTCTGAGCCTGTTGTCAGTTGACTCGGGTGTTTGGACTCAGGCTTTGTCTACATAGCAGTGTAGACATTCAGGCTCAGGCTGGGGGCTGGGCTCTGAGACTCTCCCTTAATTGGGGCCAATTTTTCGTTAAGGTTATGATGTTAAGGACACTGCAGGGTTTGGTGTTCCATTCAACAAGAGTTTTTCCTGTGACATCAGTGGACTTTGGATCAGGCTTCCACGGAATACACCTCAAGGCTTCATGTTTTGTTTTGTGGGGTTTTTTAAACCAGCAATTGCCTAAGGCTCACACTCAGGTCTGGCTACTCTTCTTTTCCAGCTTTAAATGAACCCACCATCGATTATGGTTTCCAGAGACTGCAAAAGGTCATCCCGAGGCATCCCGGTGACCCAGAGAGACTAGCCAAGGTAAAAGATTTACGAGCATTTCAAATTGCAACTTTCTTTTCTGCTGATATGTAATAAAGCACAGAGTGGTAAGTCAGATCTTACCATTACAGCCCATGTGTTGCATGTGGATTTTCTTTTATTGCCAGTGTGAGAATCAGTTCCATAGCTGGGAACCCACCATTGCAGACACCCTCCTAGTCCATATCTATAGTTTACTGCCCTTATCCACAGCAGCAGACCTTTGCACTCAACTGGCACCCCATTGAATTGTATAAGGATCCATTGAGCTGCAGGGATCTGCCCACACAAATCCAGTTTTAGGGGGTCCATCAGCAGAATCACAGCAGGAAAGAGGTGAGCTTTAAGGTTGCCTGCTTTGAAACCACATGGAACAGATACATTTATAATGTATAAAGACCCATGTTTATATAGCATCTAGCACATGGGGTTCTGGTCCATGACTGGGGCTCCTAGACACTATTGCAATACCAATAATAATAGCCATGCTTGACCCTTCCATTGTAGAATCTGAGCCTAATTTCTGATTATATTTAAAAGTAATAATAATTTTGTATAATTTGCCTGATGAAAGAAGATAATCATCATTAAAAAACAAACAAACCCTAAAACCAGAGATAATTAACAGCAGATGACAGAAACACTGAAGATGGCTTTGAGGAATCTTAATTGTTTGTTACAATTACTGAGAAAAAAGCATGTGTGTAATTTAAAGAATAAGGGTAGGACTTTCAAAAGGGGCTGAGTAAGGAACAAAAGTCCCCTTGGAAGTCAATGGGGACTCATGCTCTTAATTCATCTCGGTGTTTTTGAAAACCCCACCTTAAATTTTCTTATAATCAATGTTCTGAAGAGCAATTTCAGGACTATGGAGAGCTCCTAGACAGAAGGATGGCACACTTATCAGTTAAAGTATAAAACTGTGATTTATTGATGCTCTTACGTGTAGGTAAAAACTTCCCGAAGTGACTGGCGATGTTGGGTGCCCAACCTGAAAGGGGCTCGATTTTCAGTGGGTGCGTGGCAGCACTTTTTGAAAACAAGACTCCTTCAAAGTGTACCAGGTTGGGCCTCCCACAACACCAGTCACACTAGAAAATCTTGGCCCTGGTTTTTATTTCAAACAACAGATCAGGGCAGAAAACTGTCTTTTTTGGCGGGTGAGGGGGTCTCTGAAGGTTTGCCATTTCATACATCTCTTCCTCCTCCAGGAGATGCTGTTGAAAAGAGCAGCTGACCTAGTTGAAGCACTGTATGGAACACCACATAATAACCAGGTTAGAATGACTGCTTTTGTGGGGGTGGGGGGAAACCTTTTTCAAGGTTTTGTAAAAACTTCCTGAAGTTAAATTGACCGGAGGCTGTTGCTGTCTTGTAGGATATTATTCTGAAGCGGGCTGCGGACATAGCAGAAGCATTGTATAGCGTCCCAAGGAATCCCGGCCAGATCCCTGCTTTGTCTAGTTCTCCAGCTCATAGCAGCATGATGGGAATCAACTCCTATGGGAGCCAGTTAGGAGTCAGCATCTCCGAGTCGACACAGGGGAACAACCAAGGTAATGTCTGTTATACTGTTTGCACATATCCTAAAATGTGATTGTAAAAATAGCGTCAGGGGATCTCTGTTTTCATGTTGGTGTCTCAATTTCCATATCTACTCAGTTGAAAAGTAGACACCCGGCCGCCTTAATAGCTAATGTGTTGCTGGCAAACTGGACAAGCTAGTTTCTTTCTAGCTCATGTGTCCTCAACAATAAAGGTTCTGCAACTGGAATTTAGGTAACAACTTTTTTGGTGACACAGGAGACAGAATAGTGGCTCTGTAGGGCTGGAGTAAATCATACAAACCCCTTATTTTTGTCACCAAAACTAGAGCTGGGCAGGGACCTGGTTTCCTGTTTTGCAGGAAATGCCATGATTTTAAATTTTTTCCATTCTGTCCTGGACCAAAAACAAAATTTTGAAATTTCCAAATTTCGTTTTGGCTGATTCTGATTTTGACCTCTTCAGACTTTTAAAACTGCTTTTTATAGCTAAACAATTTTGTTGAAATCTACATGTTTAATTGAAAAACTGTTTTGACAAATTTTTGGCCTGCTATCCAAGTACAAGGAGCAGATCTGATGAGTAAATGCTTGATCCAAAGTCCTTTGACTTCAGTGGGTTTTGGAGCAGATCCTAAGAAGGGAACATTTTCAAAGCACCTCTTGAGTTAGGTTCAAGGGCTTTAAGTCACTTTTGAAAATGGGACTTCAGCTTCTAACTTTCACTGAAGTCATTAGGACTTAGGTGCATTTGAAATTTTTACCCATAGTCTCTTTTCTGGCAAACGTAAGACTGAATTCCAACTTCCATTCTAATTCACATTTTTCAGACATATCCATGCCCTCAGAAAACACCAAGACAGTAAATGCATCTACTACCATTGCGGAGAGAGGCTGAGAATTTTTAAAAGTTAATTGTTTCTTCTACAATGTTAACTTTGCCAAATTGCATGTATTTACTAGTGCTGTTTTCCTTGTTGAATGTGAACCTTAATGTACCATTGTTAGTAATGCGTGCCATAAAATACATGCAGCACAGCAGAGCTAACATCAGGGGAGCAATTTAAACTTTTGGAATGTTCTGACTGGAGTGCTTGATTTCTCAGTTTAACACTAGATTCCTGTAATATACAATCTGGGTAGTCTGAATGCACAGTTAGTTGGACACAATGTCCTCCCAGGAGGTGAAAGTCATGTCATATGAACTTATGTCCAGGTATATCCTGCCAAATGTAACTAGAAAGGTAATGTTACACAGATCAGCAGTAAGGTCTCAGCACTGGATATCATGAAGTCTTAACAAGCTCCGGAATGTAATATATAGAAAAACATAATTGTTCATGTTGATTTGCATTTCCTTTATTAATTTACCTGGATTAACTCAACTAGCGGAATCCAGTGATTTCCTAAATGGTAACTAACTTACATTAAATTAGTGGTGATGAAATTTTTCTAATGAAGTTTCTTCACTGAAAAATAATTGAGCCTAAAATGAAAATACAGAATTTTTTTTTAGCTTCATTCCTCTTTTTTTCCAGTCATTTTTGAAAACTGAAATTGTGTTTGATGGGGGAAAAAATGGACCAAAACCTGCTCCTACAGTATTTACAACCATTGTCCCTACTGGTCAAGTTGAGCCAATTTTTTCCGACTTATGTGGCCAATCTTTTCTCACACCGAGACAGACAAGAAGGGGAGGGTATATCCCAAAGTTGACTGCAGTTTCCCATTACTAATATATTTTGGTACTTTATTTTTAAGTGGTAATCCATTAATTATTTGGAAAGTATAACCTCAACCCACACAAATTACAAAACCCTTAAAAGATGAGCTTACTGTTTTTTTCAGATCTTGGACTCCAATTTCAAGTTTTAAACTATCAAATCTGATTAGGAAAATACACACACACCTCAAAAAACACAAATTTCTGAGAGTGTTTTAGGCCCTGTTTTAGCAAAGCATTTAAAGACAAGCTTCAGTCCCGTTAAATCAATGAAACTTGCTGAAGTGTTTTGTTGAATCTGGGTCTAAAAGAGCAATCTCAAAAGATTTCTTTGAGACTGGGAAAACAGAGAAAAGAAAAGTTTCAGGCCATATTCATTGACTCACTGTGAAATGTTTAATTTATTTCAGGTTACATTCGTAATACAAGCAGCATCTCCCCTCGAGGTTACTCTTCCAGTTCAACACCTCAGCAGTCTAATTATAGCACCTCCAGTAATAGCATGAACGGCTACAGCAATGTCCCGATGTCTAACTTGGGAGTTCCCAGTTCACCTGGATTCATTAATGGCTCTCCAACAGGATCTCCCTATGGAAGTAAGTGCCCACCTCTTTGATAGCAGACTTTTTTTTTTTTTTACTTAAGCCATACGTGGATCAAACTTTGCACTTACAGTGTCTTTCAAAGGAGGATCTCAAAGCCTTTACATCAGAGGCATCCATCAGGCCTGTCAATAATTTGTTACATCCTTCCCCTCCCAAAGTTACCATCAGAACTGTCCCCTGTGCTGGTAGTCTCAGCAGAGGCCAAATGCTCACTTATAAATACGTCTTCTATAATGTAATAGAAAAGGATCACATGTCAATGGTTTTATCCCTGCTCCATAACAAGATGGTTGTAAAACACCTGTTACAATTTTTATTAGAAAAGTGTAGGCTTTTGGAGTCCTTTCTAGACCCTCTAGGTGTTTCACCTGGCACTGTGAAAGCAGCCTACAGGGCATTATTCACCCAAATCATACTAAAGGTATGTCTTCACTGTGGGGTGTGATTGCAGTGTAGACATAGATAAACGCCTAACTCCCTTGGGCAACTTTAACAATCCAAGCCTTCCTCCCTCTTAGAGTAGAATGGGCTGTGAAAGCTAAACTACCCCTCTTGCCCTTAGAGGATATTGTGGCAGGTGGCAGAGTGGCTTTTACTACCATTGCCATAGTCTCTGTAATAAACATCCCTCTATAAAAGGAGGACTTCAGGCTCCAGGGCTGTTCAGCCAGTGCTACATTTGATTTTTTGGGGGGGAAAAATATCTATTGCACAGGATGGCCCCAACCTGAGACTATAAATGTATCATTCCAGACAGTCATCACAGAACTATGGCTTTATCCCCTATGTGTAAGGGGCTGCACAACGGGGAATTAATAATTGACCTGGTATTAAAAAAAAAAAAGCAGGAGCCTGCATTCGCTAATGGTTTGCAATATCAAATGGAAGGGTTCTTGGTTTAATTACACCAGTGAACCTCTCCTCCAGGCACACACACACACACAAATACTTCTGAAACTTGCCTCTTCTATTGTTTTTATGCTGGTAGAGTTTCAAAATGGCCAAACAGATGTTTTTCAAATTTTTACATACAGCCTTCACTTCCTGGCTGCGCTCTCCGTGCCAAGTTTCAGCTGAGGGAGAGAGAGAATTTTACGGCTGAATTATAAACCCCTGACAATAGGCGTTTATAATGAAATGCTGACAGACCCCTTAACTAAAGCAAATGTTCTCTTCTCTAAGAAGAATAGATGCAGAGTAAATTCCAGCTGCGAATTTGTGAGCAGGGCCTTGTGTGACGGGAAGAGGGCCTTTGCTTCATTTTGGTCTCTGCCAAGCTGCAGCTCTACTGATATCATCACATAATCCATGCTGAATTACTTGTAAAAGATACATTTAAAGTCACTTAATCCCCATGAAAACAATAAATGAATAGAATTAGCAGTAACTGAGACCTAAAGTGAGACCGAGTTTCATTTGAATCTTGAGCTATGAATGAGTGACACAGGGTTAGAGAGGAGAGGTCTGGGAGGCAGACCCCACTTCTGGCTCTGCTACTGACTTTCCCTGTCACTTCCCATCGCTGGGCTTCAATTTCCCCATCTGTAAAAATGAAGACAATGTGTCCTACCCCGAAGTGAGGCTTAACAGGACCCTGAAAAGCGCTGCAAGCATCCTGGCTGAAAGCTGCTCCAAGTGCAAAGCATTTTTTCTTTTGTTAAAATATAGCCCAACGGGTGAAATTCTATGGCCTGTGTCATGCAGGTCAGACGAGATGATCATAATGATCCATTCAGGCCCTGAAATCTTTGAATCCATCACAGTTTTTGGGCACTTGAAAACAATGTCATTGCTGTTAGAACAGTGACTTAAGTTTAAAAGTAATATGCATAATGTTCAGGTGGAGACAGAGCCTGCTCCCTGTTTAGTAGTGAGAACAGGATTGGCCCCTACAGCGTTTTGCTGCAATGACTTTAGACTTCAAGTCTGAGTTCTTTGGGTTCATACAAACCTCAGTCCACGCAGACTGAGTTTATCCCTTGCCTCATACTTTGAAATGCAGTTTGGATTAACAGGTTGCTTTATTGTGCATGTTTCGCACTTCCAGAGTTAACATAATGTTGCAGGGCTTTTTTTTTTTTTTTTTTTTTTAGAGGGGAAGAGGCCAAATCAGCTATTTTTGTCCTCCTCTTCCATTGGGGAAAACTAAAAACCTAAATCGGTTTCATTTCATTTTGGTTGCTAAAAATTGCATTTAGATTTAATGGTTTCAGAGTAGCAGCCGTGTTAGTCTGTATCCGCAAAAAGAAAAGGAGGACCTGTGGCACCTTAGAGACTAACCGATTTATTTGAGCATAAGCTTTCGTGAGCTACAGCTCACTTCATCATTGCATCTGATGCTCAAATAAATCGGTTAGTCTCTAAGGTGCCACAAACAACTCCTCCTTTTAGATTTAAAACTTTCCTTTTTGGGGAGGGGATATGGTTACCATTATTTGACCGGCCCTAACCCATCAACTTCTCTAGCACCAGATCCTCTTTTGTTTCATTCAACCCAGGAGTAAAAGAGCATTATCCTCTCTAGCTCCTTCATATTAACAGTTCTGGGCTATCACTCTGCCATTTTTTCAGCTCTCCCCTGAAAATATTATTCCCCACGCTTATACTTAATTTTACCTTAGAAAAACATTTTGGGGTACGATTTGTATGAAAGCAGTAATATTACATAAAACCGCATCTGCTTCAGACATACGTATCAGCGGAGCATGGTTAGCTATTTGGGATAGAAACAGTTTCTTATTAATATTATTTTTATGCTCTCACAACTGAATCAAGGTGGGAAAACAATGTATTGCAATGCAATTTTACCTCGTCTCTTATCAATTCCATTGCTGAAGAAGATCACCTCTTATTTTGCAGTAATGTCTTCAAGTCCAACAGTTGGCTCTTCCAGCGCTTCTTCCATCCTTCCATTCTCCTCCTCCGTCTTTCCTGCTGTCAAACAGAAGAGTGCCTTTGCCCCTGTCATCAGGCCCCAAGGGTCTCCCTCCCCTGCCTGCTCGAGTGGCAATGGAAATGGGTTTAGAGGTAAGAAATTTAAAATTGATTTTCAGCCTGCACAGATGTAGCAGACCCTGTACTGTAGGTAGGTGTAGCAATGCCATACAGGGCCAGAATGATCTTGTGAGCGGTGGGAGCTATGCGGATTTACAGCAGCGCAGGTTCTGACTTGTGTTTATGTACAAAAAAGATTCTCAACATCTCAAAAGAAAGCGCTACAGATAAACTCAGCATGTGGCACCCAGGGCCTTCTGTGTTGTGAGAAATTCACTAGCCTTTTTTCCCCCCCACCACAGAGGTTTTGTAATGCAGTATCTTAAATTGCTGCATTTTGAATTTATTTTTAAACTAGGCGAAGGACACCTAGAGCTTATGGATGGGATTCCTCTTCTCGCCCCATCCTTTAACCTTTTTTTCTAAATAGAACATGTAGATAGCACTGTAGACTTCAAGAAAGTGACCTTGATTTCAATGGAGCTATGCTTGACTCACTTAAGTAGTAGCGTAGACAGAGCCTATGCCGGTCTAACTTATGTCACTCAAGGGGGTGAATATTCCACCCCCTTGAGTGACATAAGCGCTCGTGTGCACAGGAGAGGTCTCTCCCATCCGCATGGAGCGTCTGCGCTGCAAATGTAGATATGCCCTAATTGCATTTAAATACCAGCTCTTTTGAAAAGGAGGGCTTCTCCCTGACCTTTAAGGACATTTAAATGTGCCCACAGCTCTATAGGAAGCAGCCAGTTTCTTAAAACTTGCTGTAGGATTTAGGCTCATAGAGGGAATTGAGCCCTACAGTGCATTTACAGCCTCTTTAAAGGTGATCTGCAAAACAAATGTGAACATTGAGATAAGAATGGAAAGCTGTCCTACATTCCTTTCTCAACAGGCTGTTGGGGAGAAGTGAGGCACGCACATACATACACTCCAACTCGTCATTAAAAAAAAAATTATACGTCCTGTGAAGCGATCTGGCTCCTTCAGGATTCATTAGCGATACCCTAGAAAACACGGCTTTGGGACTTCAGCCATGCCAAGACTCAGTGGTAATTCCAAACCGAGCCATACAAAACACACCTGTTTGGGTGCGTTATTAATCCCTACCTAGGCCACAGGGAGTGCACATAAATTTCCTTATTTTATAAAAGAATCACACCCCCATATGTGCATCAGACAAAAATAATTATATTTTTAAAAGCGTGCTGTAGCTGTTAAAAAAAAAAAAAAAAAAAAGGCCACTTACTTGAGAGACTTCATGCCTTTAATACAGGTCCATATGAAGCAAGTTAGTTTCAGTGAGATTTCCTGAAGGTTGGCTGTGTCTTCTGGTAAACAGAAAGAGATAAGTACATTTCATGAAGAGGGAGAAAAGAATACAGATAAGTTACTTCTCTCCCAATCAGTTTAAAAGAGGATAAAAGGATTTGAAGTAAATACTTGAACTGTAGGTAAATAAGGCTTTGTCTACACAGAAGTTATACCCATTTAAAATCAGCGTGCGGATGCCTTAAACCAGTTTGAGTGCCTCTTTAAATCACTCTTAAACTGATTTAGCGATATCAGATTACACAGCTCTAGAACAGATGTAGGGCTTCTCTACACAAGAAAGTTGCACTGGTTTAATTTAGGATGTGAATTTAAATTGGTGCAAACCCTTATGTAGACATTTTTATTTTAGTTTACTTTGAACCTGTTCCCCATAGACTAGCGCTTTACTGAAATAACACATGTTTGCACCAGTTTTAGCAAAATCTGTTTTTAAAAAGCCTTAGGGCTTGTCTACACCGTAGTGCAGACTACAGGGATGCTACACCCTAACAGCTCCATGTAGAATTAAAAGGTACCAGGTTCACGTTGACGTAGTCCTGTTTGAAATGGGACTACACAAGCCCTTTGGTAAACTGCTCCAACTTGTGTAGAGATAAGGCCTCATTTTAGGAAGTCCCCTCCCATGTCGTAAGCTACTCAAAACAGTGATTGTCCCACTCACCCTTTGTAGCTATGTCAGCCAAAGGAAAGAAAAGTATATAAAACAAACCAACCACCTCAAGATAGCCAACACCACTTTGCATCTGCACTAGGTTCTGACCTCTTACAGCTGTATTAAGCTAGTAGGGGTCCACCCCAGGCTGCCTCAAAGTAGCTAACTCAATTTTTACAACACATTTTTTCCTAGTCTACACATACCGTGTTTGTCTTGTCTATTTAGACTGGATGCTCAGTTACACTTCATATTAAAGTTCCATTTTTAAATTGTTCATTCAACAGGTTGCTTATATCCGTCCATAACTCATATTGCTCAATGTCTGTTCCATCTATTAGCCCTTCATCTGTGAAACCTTACTGGAACGTGTGACCAGAAGTATTTTGGGTTGGAACTCTCTCTCTCTCTCATGGGGGTCTCCATGCGCTTTTTGTACAAGTCCCAGTGTGGATGCAGCTGTAGCAATAAAGGGCACCTTTAAAGTGGCATAGCTTATTCCCTTTCCATGCGGTAATAACTCTAAGGGGAAAAACCATCTTTATACCAGTACAACTGGATCTACACCATGGGAGTGTAGCTACAGTTACACATAGTGTAAAAGGTGTACTGCTGTATGTACAATGCCTGGCACAAGAGGTCCCTGTAGGCAATACTGTAAATCCTAACCTCAAGAAGCATTTTAATTTTCAAAGAAGGGTAGAAAAGCTACCTCTCTCCTTCATCCAGCAATGAGATGTTAGTGCTCGCAGCCAGGATCCTTAGACTGGCTGCAGTTTTATAAAGGTGCCTGTCTACCACTATATAACTTTAGTATACTTAAATTTATACGATACGGGTTTCACATCAGTACAGTGAAACTAGTACTAAAAATTGCATATAGACCAGCCCTCTGGCTATGCTGCAATGCAGATTTCTAATCCCTTGCACAGTAATGCCATTTAAGGAGCCTCATTGGGACCCTCCTGCTGACTTTGGGGGACTGTCAACACTGTGGGAATGTTCATTTGGAAATTAGGCCACGGGTCTGGATCCTTTCCAAAACACAAGTTCCCCGGAGGCAGGGCTCCTTTGTCAACATTATTTTAGGGCTGGCCTACACTAGGATAAAAGGTATCTTTTTAAAAACACATTCGCAAAAATGTTTAATGCATTCTAAAACCCTAGTGTAGACTGGGCAAGTTGAACTCTAAGATGTTGGGTTCACATCCACCAGTTAACACATGTTCTAAAAATGTATATTGTATTGTAGCTTAGTAAAGCCTGATCGAACTCCCTTTGTAATCAATGGCATTCTTTCCATGAGCAACTTCAGTGGATTTTGGATCAGGCTCATGGAGATAAAGTATATAGCCTAGCAATGAAAGCACAGGCCAAAGAGTCAGATGTAGGTTCTATTCCCAGCTCTGATACTGGGCAAATTATTTGACCTTATATCCATCTCAGTTTCCCCATCTGTAAAATGGAGATAATACTTACATCCCTCACAAGGCTTTTTGTGAGAGTTAATGTAGGGCTTGCCTATACAGGAGCTATTCCTGATTAACTCTCTGCATGCATGTTCTTATTCCAGAATTAGTGTCCACATCAGAAGTTAGTCAGGAATAGCTACTGCGCTTTAAATTCACACCCTACCTGAATTGCAATTAACTTCTCTGTGTAGACAAAGCCTTAGTGTTTGTAATGCACCCACTAGTGCAACTCCACCTTACCTGTCAGCTAAGTGCCTTTCAGAATCTGGACGTCCTGTCACTGGTGGAGTTTACAGCAGTGTTCGCAATGGTGGGAAATTTTTGCCAGAATCCCCTTGCGGTCTTCAAATGGAAGCTGCTAGAGAGGACAAAGTATTGTTTTAGAAAGCATGCCCCTACCTTAAGGAGTAAGGTTAGATAGCAATCCCACGTGCTTCTTGTACAACACAAAGCTGAGAGCCAACGCACCCAAGCCATGCGGGGATACCCTCAGATAACCCCATCCTGTGCCATGTGTTCCTGCTTACATCTTTCCATCTGCTATACATTCCCAGTATATAACAGGACACGATGGGGTGGAACAAGCAGCAGTCCATCCTGAACACCATCCAATTCTAGACACACTCCAGATTGATAGCAGGCGAGCCCGCGCTGAAAAATTGCATGCTGATTTCATGTCATACGTCAAGCCAGTTTAAAAACGGCATAGGGAAGATATAACATGACGTGACATCAGATGGCATGATGAGTACACTATGCTTAATCATCTCATCGCAGATGTAAGGCAGCTGATAGGAAAGCAAGTAAATTGGAAACTGCTGGAACACCGACTGCCTCGATTTCTATTGGCCAGCTCAGGACATTTCAATAGAAAAAAAATGCAAGGAACAGGAGGCAACCCTCGTAAGGTCTGTGGTTCAGTTAACCCGCAGGACCCTACCCAATCTAAAGGGCATTCAAGTCTTGTCTACACTGTGGAATATCCCCAACTCAGTCATCGGCATAGCTGCAGAGAGTCCCAAAGGCCACCCATTGGGGTTGACCCCAGTTTGAAGAAGAAGTGACTTGTTCAGGGTTGCAGAGCTGGGAACAGAACTCAAGTCCCCTGATTCCCCATCCTTTTCCAGGTTTGCCCTGGGGGCTCAGCAGTGATGCAGCTACACAGATTGTAAGCTCTTTGTTTGCATAGTGTCTAACACATGGGTGACCTGACACAGGCTTCTAGACACCACCACAACATACACATCAATAATACACCTCTCACTGCTTTAATCCTGAGCATAGACAATGCCTTCAGCATGTTACAGGTTACCAGCCATGGGGTTTGTTCTCAGTTCAGGCTGTCCAACCATCATAAGGAAAGATTTTTTTTTTTTTTTTTTTGGTCAAAAATGCAGTTTTTCGGCATGTTATTTACATTTGAAATATAGAGGGCTGCCAGTATTTTTCCCCAGCTTCTTGATTATAGAGAGAAGTACTGGGAAATCACACTTCAGAACACAGGGGATCTTAACTAAGGGGTCTTTTCTCCCAAGGGCTGTTTAGCCATTGAAACGATTAAATGGCCATGAGCTAACACTTAAAAGTTTTAAAACAGTCTTCATAAAAAGATTCCTCCTCCCTTTACTGTTGCTCAGTTTCACTCTCTGAGATGGTCAATTTCACTAGTTCTCCAGGTGTCTTACAATCATCCAGGAGAGAGACCAGACCTCCATTTCTAGTGTAAAATACGAACAGGTTTATTTATCTATTTTTAATGGGAAAACATCTTTCAGGCCCTACTCATCACACACCATAAAGAGGGGGAGGGCAGGAAGGGCTCACCTGTAAAGGAGTGTCTACACGACAAGCGGGAGGGGTGATACCAGCACTTAAGCCAGAGCAGTGCTGGCTAGCTTGGTGAGGTGTGCCTACATGTGCTGCAGTCATACCTTCCAGTTGTAGTGTAGACATAGAAGACCACTCAATTTCTTAGGGCTGGATGGTGTACTTTGCAGGAAGGATGGGGGGGCTACTTGGGGTTCACGAGCAAAAGCTAGTCTTTAGCAACCCTAAATTCCCCCCTCATCGCCTGACCTGGTCAAGAGAATGACAGGTCCCAAAAAGATAAGTTCTAGTGGTGAGTCCTGAGTGGCTGCAGAAGAGGAAAGATCGGGAACAGAGACCTAATCTACACCCACCTTTGCACCGGTTTTGTTAAACTGATGCAAATCCTGGTGTGGACACTCTTAAGCGTGGTTTAGTAGAAGGTCATTCCGAACTGATTTAGGCTTATTACAGTTCAGCTTCTCTCCAACTGCAATAAGACTGTCCAGTCAGCTTTTTGCACTAGTTTAACAAACTTGATTTATAAAACAAGCCCACACCTTTATTAATCTGGTGCAGATTTCCATGTAGACAAGCCAAGTTAATTTATTTCTCCTTCTTCCCATAGAACTCCAGGGGCTTGTCTAATCTGGGAAAACGGGTGGTGATTTAAAACACCACTTAGCAGCTAGTGTAGACACAGACAGAGCTGTTTACAAATGTGTTAGCTGGTCAGGGTGAGATCCTCACCCACCTAACTAGAGTGGGTCAAAACTTTGCCATCAAAACCGGTTTCGTGGAAAATTGAGGTTTTGACATTTTTCCAAAACAGCGTCTGCTTTCCATGGAAAATTTCAGCTTCATTTTGAAAAACCACGACACCCCCACAATGTAAATGTTTTGGCCATTTTCCATTTGGAAATGCCATCACAGTGCCTCATGCCCCCCATCGGCTCTATGGGCCAGATTCCTCAGCTGAACTACATCTCCCATGCTGCACCACCCTGCCTCAGCTGGCAGGGAGACTGTGCACATTGTAATTCATAATGCTTTCCTACCTTAACCTCTGCATTCTAATGCCTATTACAGAGCAGCAGCTGGTGTAACTCATTGGTGTTCCGTGTGGTCCCCTTCTTCTAGCCCCATCACTTGATTAGTTACACAAGGCAGCCTGCAGCAATTAAAGGAGGGAGAGAATTAAATGGCACAATTGTTTTTATAGAAAAGCAAAAACAAATAAACCCACATTTCAATTTAATACAAACATCTTCATGGTTTTAACACAGAGACTTAAACTTAGCATTCGCCATCCATCATCCCATCTGTATTCCTGGCAGCCATAGCAAGCTCTCTGTTTTTAGACTGAAACCCATTAGCGAGGCCACAGCTGATCAAGTGCAGGCTTTCTGGGCTACATTCAACCATGGAGGCCCTGTCGAATAGAGTCTGGACTCTGCCAATACACAGAGAAATGTTATTTCCACCCCCCACCCGCCCAACCCTTGTCCATGTGAAACTGCCATAAACTCACTCACATGTGCAGGAGTTCATGCTGTGTTTTGCTAGAAGGCAGTGCCACATATCTCTGACACACACTGGACAAACAGAAGCCAACAGGGCCACATCTTGCATTACCCTCATTCTAGTCAACATCCTGCCCTCAGATCATAGCACGTTCTCCACTTAGCCCCCAGCGCTGCCATCAAGGGCTTAACCCCCACACAACTTTTACCCTATGCAAGTGAGAGGCTACGCTGGTCCTTTTGTTACAGCAGAGGATTAGGAGCTGCATTTGAATGCCAGTTACAGGGCAACAGCACTTCAATTTCTTTGGCAAAGTTGAAGGTGTTTTGAACAAGTAAAACCCTAGACAGCTTTCATTCTATGACACAAAAAGGAAAAACAAAAAAACCCTCAAAATATTTGGTTGAGATGAAAAACTGGAAAAATCTTACACACAAAAACCCTGAAAATTGCCTTAAAAAAAAGTTTTGAATGAAAAATTTCAGCCAGGTCTATTAAGAGCCAATGGGCATGATTTTCAGAGATGCTGCAGCTCCCATTGACATCAGCTGGAACTGTGGTCTGCCCACAAAAATAAGGCCCCATAGTTTTAGGGTTAAACCCTCTTATCAGCATGTAAGCCAACAACTTACTTGAATTCTTAGTCTTCCTTGGGGAAGTGCTGTAGCTTGCCACTCTGAATAGCCATCCGCTGTTGAAATGGAAGCTACCTTCCTCTCGCTCCCACAAAGCAACATGATGGAAAAGGCAACTGACGATGCATGTCTACTTGTTCCAGGCGAATCTAAGCATAATTGCAAAAATCAATTCCATTTTTCTTTCAATAATTAAGCCAGACACATTTTAATTTGACAAACATGTTGGACTTCTTTCCCCAAACAGGCAACTTCATTGTCACCACATTTGTTTAATTCTAATTCAAGAGATCTTTGAAAAATATCAACCCTAATCCTATTTAAATTACAGCTTTTGTGGTTTCATAGTTAGGATTCAAAAGAAAATATAATATAACCCTCAGGTTTGGGGATAAGTGAAAGACCAGGCCTTTGCTAGAGGGAAACAAAGAGGTAGTGGTGTAGGGTGTTAGTAAAGAGAAAGGGGAGATATCTAAGAACTTGTTAGACTTTGGACTGCTTAGGTCAGGCTTTGGTCAATCTTCTTACATTGGCCAGACAGCCTTGTCAAAACGTTACCATGGTAACTGCAAAAAAGCTGGGGTAGGGGTGTAAAAAGAAGTGTTTCATATTTAAATAAGAGTAAATGTGCATATTACATCCAAGAAACTATGTTGAAAGAATGTTAAAGTTGCACAACCAAGCACCCAAAAATTAAGACATGCCAGAATTGAAGTTGCCTGGGCAACCTGTCAAGGTCCCCAGCCACTCTTTGTCCTCCACCCACCTGCCCCTACCCAACAGCATCCCACACACGCCCCTTGCCTCTGATTTTTATAGGTGATGAGTACTGATAACTCTCACTGAGTTAACTGAGTGCTTAGCACTTCTGAAATACCATGCCCATAAAATGGGGTCTATATACACATGGCTACACACACACTTACTTTCAGATGTCTAGACATTGTGGGTGCCTAACTTGATATACCTTACAGGGGGTCAGTTTTTCAGAAAGGGCTGAGCACCTGCCCCTTTAAAGGGGTTTCAAGTTGGCCATCTAAAAATCACGAGTTGTTTTTGAAAATCTGGTTCGCTCCGTGTGAGGTTACATTACTATAAACACCCTACCTCGTTAAAATCCTTCCTAGCCTGCTAGGTGAATTCCATGAGTAACTCTGAGTTCTTTTCCCTACAAGGCAGGGAGAAATGTAAAGCGCCCATTGCTGTGTAGTGTCTATTGTTATTATTAAATTACACACACTGAAGAAGCCTATCACCATAGCATCTGGGTATTCTTGGTGCTTGATATATATATAAATAAATAAAATTCTCCAACTTTGTGACAATTTTAATCAAGTGTTTCAGTTGATAATTGCAAGCTGTGAAGGCTAATACAATAAGGCTCATCTCTAATTCTTTTTCCATTTCCCTCCAAGAAAAAAAAAACCCTCTGGGATAATGACTCTGCTTTCTATATTCCCAACCCATCAGGGAGTGTCCTGCATTGAACCACCTTTATTGAAAAGTTACATCGATTCAATATATAGTAATACAGGCAAAAATAATTACAGCTTTGCTAGCAGTGTAAGACCTTAATCCAAACCTCGCAAACATTCAATAAAAAGTGGTACAGGCTGGGAAATAGGCTTTTGACAACACAGCCCCAAAGGGAAGTGGGGGGAAGAGGGTGGGGCAGAAGAGAAAGCAGCAGATCCAAGCCGTTTACTTGAGCTGTGGAAAGAAGTGTGTGCACATGGGGTGTGTGGAGAGAAAATATTCTTAAAATCTACTTACTCATTGCCACAGGAACAGCTGGAGCTGCAATATTCAGATGGAAGTGTCAGGGGCAATTAGAGCTCTGCCCAGCACTAGGAGAAATGAGTTTAATTGGTATCGCTGCCCTTTGTATCAGTAAAAATATTAGCCCAATGCTCTGGACTGTACGGCCTCTTTTTTTTTTAAATTAAAGCAATAATGAATTTTGTCAATGTAATTATTCTGACAACTCTCCCCCCTTAAAAAGAATCCAGGGCCTGGTTCACACCCAAAGTTGCATCAGTTTAAATGTTAAACTGATTTAATTAAACCAGCAAACCTTTGTCTAGAGCCACTCTTACATTAGTTTAGCCAGTGCCACTTGTGTATGCAGACATACCCCAACTGTGTTTCTTTTCTATACGGAAGGAGGAGGAGAAGAAGAGACTTGTTAATGCACAGGGAAGCGCACTGTCTGGAGTCTGTTTCCAGCTGTGGCACTAACCATCCTTTGCCAGCCCATAGAACAAGGATCACGCCACCTTTTTGGGGGATGGGAAGCGCCTTAACACATCATGGGCATTAACAGAAATGGTCACTTCACCTCTTAATGGCTTGGTCTCCCTCACTGTAATGTAGGAATAAGAATACCTACCTACATGGACTTGTGTTTTTGTAAATGCTTTTAAGATCCTTGCATGAAAAATGCAAAGGAATTCTTAGAGACACAAGGTGGGGGAGATCATATCTTTTATTGGACCAACTTCTGGATCCATAGGTCCTACAGATGCCTATAGGGTGACCAGACAGCAGATGTGAAAAATCGGAACAGGGGGTGGGGAGTATTAGGAGCCAAAATAAGAAAAAAAATGAAAAATCGGGACTGTCCATATAAAAACCGGGACATCTGGTCACCCTAGATGCGTATCACAATATGTGGAGGACCACATCTGTTGCACTAAATGCCCCAGTCACAGCTACGTGGGTGAAACCAGACAATCACGACGCTCTCATGTGAACTCTCAGAGAAAAATGATGGAAAGGCAAAAACACCCTATCGCCCATGAGTGAACACTTTTCACAAAATGATCGCTCCACATGGGACCTCTCAGTCCTTGTCCTCAAAGGAAACCTTCACAACACCTTCCAAAAAAAAGAGAGAGCCTGGGACCTTAAATTCATAACTTTACAAGACGCTAAAAATAGTCTGAATAAAGACACTGGATTTATGGCTTATTACAACAATCTATAACCCACTATCCCCCCGGTTTTGTGGTCCTATGACCACAGCGGTGTTAACAGGCCATTTCACCTTGAATGGTCTCTTAGAATGTTTGTTAATTGCTTATGCTAACCAAACTGTTCCACCTTGTATTTAGCTGTGACACACTGAGGGCTGGTCGACACTAGGAATTTACAGCAAGCATAGCTACCTTGCTCAAGGGTGTGAAAAATTCACATGCCTGACCAATGTAGTTAAATCGACCGAACTCCCAACGTAGACAGCGCTAGGTCAGGGAGGTGGATTACCTGCACTGACAGGAGATCCCCTCCCATTGGCGTAAGTAGGGTCTACACTGAAGCGCTACGGCTGCGGTGGTGGTGATGAGCTGCGTAGACAAGCCCTTAAGCGCTACAGCGGTGCAGTTGTAGCATCACTGTTGTGGTTTAAGTGTAGACATACCCAGAGTCCCTCTCCCAGACCAGAAGAATTCTGTGTAGCTGGAAAGCTTGTCTCTCTTACCAACAGAAGTTGGTCCAGTAAAAGATATCACCTCACCCACCTTGTCTCATTAATATCCTGGGACCAAGATGGCTACAACAGCACTGCAAACAGGGAATTCTTAGCCAATTTTTTTTTTTTTTTTTTTAAGAAAGATTTCACTCAGCAGCAACAATTAATCTAGACTGATCAGTTTCACTCTCTCTTTCTGTCTCTGTGCCCTAAAATTGCAGGGTAGCTTTATTCCTCGTCATCATTTCTGAACACAAAAACATTTCTTTACATATAATGCTAAATGATCCCAATTGTGGGCCGGATCTCCAGCTGCTTAAAATCAATGTAGTTCCACTAAAGTAAATGGAGTTATGCCATCTGAAGTTCTTACCCTATTCCTGCAATTTATTTTAACACAAACATAAGGGTGAAATTCAAGGCTCTGCAAAGACAGGACTTTAAGTACATGAATAATCTGACTGATTTCAATGGGCATACATCTTTGTAGAATGAGGGCTTTACACTGAAACAAGGCCCCTTTGAAAACATGACCCACTAGCTTTTGTTTTAAATATATATAAACAAAACAAAACAAAACAAAAACTTACCCAACGAAGCCTTTGGGAACAGTACCAGTTCCTGGCAGCTTAAAATGCTCCGGTTGTCTGTTAGGAAAGACACAGCTTCAATTAAAGCCAGTGAGAGTGACTAGTAAATAGTTTACCTGTGTCCAGTGTTCTGCGAACGTGCCCGGTAAACTACAGCAATTCAGACAAAGGGGATAAACCAAGAGAAAGAGAGGCTGGTGGATAATTTCTGCTGAAGCTAAATGGACAAAATCCAGTTCTGGTCACTCTCAGATGAAAGGGGAAAGGCAGCCCTGGGCCCAGATCCTGTCGGTGCTTCAGGTGCACAGCTCCCATTTGATTCCATGTTACCACTGCCCAGTCACAGCTTAACCAGTTCTGCAAGTGAGAAATTTGAAGGTGGGGCATGGGGGAAGGAGAATGGAAGACCCAAGCCGAGTTTTGACCCCCAAAAAGAGAGAAGGGCCAGACGTTACATGAACTCTGCTAAGGACATTGCTACTGGTTTTACAGATACTGTGGTGATGGGCAGCAGTATAAAACTCTAACAATGATGGATGACCTCCCTCTCAATAAACCAGTATTCATTGCTAAGCATCATCATCTGACTAGGTACCCTTAAAAGGAAATCTTGGTTTTTTTTTTAAAAAAAAGTAAGCAGTTTATACAGCGCTAATTCAAAATAAGTAATTCAAGTCAAGGGATGGGAACTCATTCTCTGCCTCACTAGGGTTTAGGGGGAGATGGGGAAGTTATATTGAATGTAGTGGAGAGGAAAGGAGCTGGATTAACAGCTCTGGAGACAAAACCTTGTAACTTGTGCACAGAAGGAAAACAGGATGGGAAGTGGCAGTGCGAGCTTCTCCCAAGTTGCCCTACTACGATGTGTGACCCCCGTTCTGGAGGGGCCACCTCTAGGGGGCTGGAAGCGGGGTTGTTTTCATGCGTCGTCCATCTTCGGCCACTCTGCTGTGACCGCTCACCCAGGGATCTGGTGGTCGTGGTATGTTTTGACACCTGAGCCTACATTTTGAGAAGTGATTCGTGATTTCAGGGGCCCAACCTCAGACCCCCAAAAGGGGGCCGATTTTCAGGGAGGGCCGAGCACCCACCCTATGAACATCAGGCCATTTGAAGGCGTCTCAAGCTGGGCACCATGCTGAAGCCACCAACTCACTTCATTTAGCCAACAAACAGCATCAGAAGGCAAGAACTTTTGGAGGAGTTTATTCTCAAGGAGTGGTTCATTCACTGCTTGTGACAAGCGGGTTGGTCACATGATGCTAACATCTCTTTTCAGGCTGCTAACTGGCACTAAAAGAAGCTGAAGGGTCAATGCGGTCCCTGGGCACTGGTGCACCTCAGTCCCTCCTATTCTCTGCCTATAACACAATAGTTTAGTCGCCTGTGGGCTGTAATACTTTGGTCTAATTTCAGTTGTTGGGTTTACTGTGCGGGTGCTGGGTGGGGTTGGCGGCCTGTGATACACAGGAGGTCAGACGAGATGATCTGATGGTCCCTCCTGGCCTTAAACTCTATGACTAATAAACTTGCCTAATATTACTTTTCCACGGATAGTAGCCATGGGGATATTTGATCACAGGTGGGAGAGGAAGTGGCTCACCTGTCAATTTCTCTATTAAGGCTTGGCTCACAATTCTGCATTCATAAAAGAGCCGCCAAAGTTTCAACCTTGTCAATCTTCATTTTCAGCCATGACTGGTCTTGTCGTTCCCCCGATGTAAAAGAAGAGGACATTTTGCTTTTTTTTTGTTTTTGTTTTTCATTTTTCTTTTACAGCACAAAACTACTTATTGTGATGGACCACTTAAAAAAAAAAAGCACTACAAGCTCTTTTTTGGGGGAAAGCCACACCCGGAAAAAATAAAAGGAACAACTGCTACAAATCGGACAAGACAGGAGTCTGGATCTTTTACGCATTCCACGTTTCCTATGTAGCCACGTCAACTCCTAAAACATTGCAAACAAAGGATCAGCCAAGAGCCAGGATGGACAGCGGTTGGCACGATGGGGTCAGAAACGCAAGGTCTTTTTTGACGGACATGAAACCTTCCTAACGTTTGTAAAATACGAAAAGGGAAAAAAAAGTTGGCAAAGGATTCAAGCTTGATATTTTGGATACTATTTGTTTTACTTTGTAGGGGAAAAAAAGTTGAAGTTTCTATTTTCTATGGAGCCTTTCAGATACCAATTTAGTTTATGCAGAAACAAACAAACAACAAAACAGGGTACCAGCATGGAAGAATTTCTAGGACAAACTGACATGAATGATGGAACTTTTGGTGTATGTGTGTGTTTACTTATAGTTTAACCTCTTTAAAAAAAAATGTAAGATGTTTTACAATTATTTAAATAAACTTGTAACTTATTGTATGTAGAGGTAGCAATTAAGACCTTTTTTGGACTTTTTCCTCCTGTTGTACAATGAAGAAAAAAAAAGATGCAAAAACGTAGTGACAAGTTTAAGAGACGTACTCTTATTGCTGCCGTTGCTCTTCTCTTCTTTCCCTCGCCCCCTGTTGAGCCACGTGCAAGGCTGTGTAGGGTTCTTTCTGATTAACGCATCACAAACTTTTATACGCATTGCAGTATATATATAAGCCAGTAGTTAATGTAAGAATTTTATCCACATCTTTTCCCTCCTTCTCCATCTTTTGCTTCACTTAAGATTTTCAGGTACTGGGGTAAGGTGGTTAGTTTCAAAGACCCTACTGGTAAATGAATGGCTTCTAAGTGTTTGAACAAATCAGGTTTTCATGTGATGATGAGTTTATTTTTCAAATTTTCACATGAACAGGAGGGGGATCGGAAAGGTTCTCTAAATGATTGTTTTCCACGAAGTTATGGCAGACTTACAAAATAGGATTACATTTTATATTAAGGGTGCAGTCATAAAGGGTTACGTAATAACAACAATGAATAATACCACCTAACTCTGTTATAGCACTTTTCATCAGTAAATTGGAAAATGCTTCTTCATCTTTAATGTATTTAATGAGTAATACATTTCAGTAAAGGGTCATTCAATTGTTGTGCAAGCCAATAGGTTATTTATGCCATCTTCCACTGATGGTCTTATAACTAGAGCTAGTTGTAGTCAAACAATGCTAAGTATTTTTAATGGGAAAAAACCCACCAGATTTGTTTGGTTCAAAATTTTCAGCATTTCAACAAAGAAACAAAAAAGAAAAATTTTACTTGTTTCGTTTTCCATTTTCTGTTTCCAAATGGAAAAAAGAAGGAAACACAAGGGGAGGGGAAAAAGCCACACCAATGAGAATTTTTTGGTTTCCTGAGGAAAAATGAAAAAACAATCAAGAAAATTGCCATTTAGTTGAAGAGCCATTTTTCATCGAAAAGTTTTCAACCAGCTCTTCTTAGGAGTGTCTTTAACATACACTAGGTATGGTTGGAACATTCTTATTACATCTATTAAGAATGTATTTAACTATTTACAAATGCACCCTTAAGATAAAGCAACACCCAAAATTCGATTTGCCCATTTGCCAAGGAGAGTCATTGTGTTTGATGGGTGAGTAAATTATTAGTTTATTCTGTGATCATTTAATATGGTGGAAGGGGAGTGAGTCAACATTCATGACACTTTGGCAGTGCTGAGCTAATGTGTATTTCTATGTTGGGAGTGGATTAGTAATAGGCTATAAAGCCTCAAATCTAACCCAGGTTATTTGTGACTGAAAGCTGCTGTGTCCCCTGACTTTATAGATCTTCGTCTAGTCTCTAGTGGACAGGTGTTTCCATCTCAAGAACCAGCATCATAGGACCATAGCCTTACAAGCAGACACCTGGGTAACTTTACTCATGTATAATGACAGGTTTCAGAGTAACAGCCGTGTTAGTCTGTATTCGTAAAAAGAAAAGGAGTACTTGTGGCACCTTAGAGACTAACCAGTTTATTTGAGCATGAGCTTTCGTGAGCTACAGCTCACTTCATCGGATGCATAGCATATCGTGGAAACTGCAGAAGACATTATATACACACAGAGACCATGAAACAAAACTTCCTCCCACCTCACTCCCCCGCTGGCAACAGCTTATCTAAAGTGATCCTCAAGTAGAGCCATTTCCAGCACAAATCCAGGTTTTCTCACCCTCCCCCCCCCCCCCCCCCCCACACACACACATACAAACTCACTCTCCTGCTGGCAACAGGTTTCAAAGGGGGATGGGCTGTTGCCAGCAGGAGAGTGAGTTTGTATGTGTGTGTGGGGGGGGGGGGGGGAAGGGTGAGAAAACCTGGATTTGTGCTGGAAATGGCTCTACTTGAGGATCACTTTAGATAAGCTGTTGCCAGCGGGGGAGTGAGGTGGGAGGAAGTTTTGTTTCATGGTCTCTGTGTGTATATAATGTTTTCTGCAGTTTCCACGATATGCTATGCATCCGATGAAGTGAGCTGTAGCTCACGAAAGCTCATGCTCAAATAAACTGGTTAGTCTCTAAGGTGCCACAAGTACTCCTTTTCTTTTTACTCATGTAAACAATCCCAATGGAGTCAATGGGATGGATTAGTTACAGTTCTGATCCTGCATTGCACTGCACCGGAGTTGATCCCGCTCGAGGCTCCGTCTTCATGGCGTGTAGTGCAGGATCAGGGCTTATGTGAGACATTTTACTCAACGTGCCTAACTGTTTGCAGGATCTGGCTCTTAATTAGCTCCCAGCGCAGCAGAGAAGCCAAGGAAACTCAAATGATCCCTGTGGGATAGAACTGGGAGGCAGGCAAGGGAGACGCTTGTGTTGCTGCTGACCATGCTGTGGCTGTTTGATAGATGATCAATTAGGTGCTTTTTTCACTGGCATGAAATCCACTTTGAAAAGGGTTTTATTAGCTTTTAAAATCAACACCCCAATTTAAAGAGCAGCATAAGTGGCAATTAAGTGTACCCTGCAGAGGAGAATTGGTTGGGGATATTTGGTGTTCCAGGAGCAGAATCATGAATATGGAGTGAACCAAAGTCTTGTAGTTAGACTAGATAAAATGTCTGAATTCCAGAGAAGGTAAAATAAGATAAAACTTACCATTAACTGTGGTTGTGAGAATTAATGCCTCTGCAGATCCTTTGTGCGCCCTTAGCACCATCTGGGAGTGAACGGGTGACTCTTCTTGAAACCAAATGATCTGCAGAAGAAGGTGAAAGGACCTTACGTGGTAAGGAGTCTTGAGTGAAAGTCTGTACTATTATAAATTCACCGAGATTCACCCTCAATCTGACTAGCCTGGTGACTGTTATATAGCACAAATAATCTAATAATTTTTATATACTCAGAGATCTCAGTATCATAATGAGACTAGAAGGCCACAAATTGATGTTTGAGGCTCCCTTGTCTATACAGAAAATTTGCATTGAGAGCTATAGGAACTGGAATCAAGACTCCCACTGACTTCAGTGAATCAGGCCCTACGTTGCCAAGAGATGGACAAAACTCACTGGGGTATTTTTCACCCCTCACTGTCCACCTGTCATTCTGGGCCTCTCCCATAAATGCTGAAGTGTCTCATGTTTTCCATTCTTTGCCACTGAAGCAGTCCATTTGCTCCATGAAGTGCATAAAGATGTGTGTCCCTGTTTTCGCCTCTCCAACGATTCCCATTGGTTACCTTCAAATACTGGTATCTCTGCTGTCAAAAGGAGATGGAGCCAGTCTTAGAACTTCTGTGCACAAAGAAAATCCTGGATATGGATTTCTAGACCATATGCTGGGAAGCAGCTGCTTGCTAGTTAGAGCTATTGAAATTTTTTAATTAAATAATTTCATCTATTGCTCAAAACTTTTCATTGGAAATATTTCATGAAAATACTAGCCTGCTAATTGTTCAAAATGTGCTTTTTTGATTGGTCATCTTAGATATATTGAAAAAAAACCTGCCAATTTTGAAAAGAGAAAAAGAAAATCAGACCATTGAAACAAACGCTTCTAAAATTTTCAAAATTCCTGTGGCATTTAAAAAAAAAAGTTATTTTGATTAACTCTATTTGCTAGTCACCCTCTACCTGGAAAGTCAGGAGTACAATTTAGACCTAAAGAAAACCCCCCTAGAAGACTCTCTCAAGTACCTAGAGAAAGAGAAATATGAATGTAGCTGCCCACAGAGTGAACAAAAAGGACGTCTTAGCTTGATTTGAGCTGACCAAAAGTAATGAAATTAACATAGCCATGATTTAGAATATGAATTTTGCTCATGCGTAGAAAGCATCTTGTTCAACTTGTTGGCAGCTTTACGTGGAAAAACATGTGTAAATAAAAACAACCAGAAATCCTTGATCACGAAACAAGGACTTTGGCAGTGGCAAAAAGTAAAAAAAATTAATGTGTAAATTTGTGTGTAAGGATTTTTTTTTTAAAAAAGGAATAAACTAATCAGTCCTTTTTTTAGTCATTGCTGTTTAAGAATTCTCTACCAAGTTTCCTTTTTGACACTAGAAAGACAAGTGTTGCGATAGGTAGTTACAAATTTTATCATAACTTTGAAAGAGTATGTTTTATTTCATTATTTATCTTGTTATAGCATCTTTATTCTCCCTATTTCTTTGCACATTTTCAATATGCATGGTTTTAAAAGACCGTTCTCTCCCTTTTGTAAAATAATTTCTCCCCATTGTATAGTTCATTTATTTTGTTTTTGTTTTTTTGCTTTGTCAGTTATTATATACGGTATGAAGTTGCTATGCACAGAGCTTTTTGTAAAGATAGCTTTTTTTTGTTTACTGTTTTTAATGGTCCTACTTATTGAAGAATATCTTGTTTGTAAAATGAATATGTCTACTTCAGTTTTAAACTTTAAATTATCCTAACAAAAAAAAATAAAATTTTTGTACTGTAAAAAGAATGGTCTGAAAGTTTCTGAACGTCAAATAGCCTTTATTATGAATTTCTTCTTCTATTTGTGGATCTATCTAGGTATTTCTGTGGTAGTAAGATGCTCATTTTTAAACAGCACAAGTAATTGACGATTACAACAGGTTACCAAGGGAGGCGGGAAATTTGCCATCATGTGAAGTCTTTCAATCAATACTAGATGTTTTTCTAAAAGAAAGGTTCAACCCCAAGTTTTGGGCTAGATGCAGAAATCTTTGGCAGACTACATGACCGTAATGATCATTTCTAGCCTTCACATTTATTGGCGCTGCCTTAAAAATGGGGTTATATTTCCCTTTACTGGGGGAGAGGGGTCAAACTTCAACACATTCAAATATTTGACGAACCCTACAGACGAAAACTCATTTCCCAGAAGCTGGATAGGGTTTTAATGATTATCTATTAAAGGACAGATTTCAGTTAGAGGCATAGAGGGTTTTTGTTTGTTTTCTCTTGTCCTTTTGAGCTGGCAAGCAGCAAGTCATTGACTAGAGCTGATCAAATAGGAAAAAAAATATGAAATTTTTTCCATTAAAAATAAAAGTGCCTGGTTTGATGAGACTTATGGGTCATATTATTTGATATGACCCATGGTCATGTGGGCTACCCTGTGTCTTTAGGTAGAACCCTGAGGAAGGGTTCTACCCTCAGCTGCAGTAGCCCAGGAGACATGATGACTCAGACTTTGAGTCGCTATTCCCTCTTGTTTCATTATGTGCATATTAATTTGCTGCTGCTGGCCTAAATCAATAATAAATGACCAGACTCCCTGCACCAGCTCAGCTGTGATGACCAGCAAGTGGGTTGAAAGGAAGAACCTTAGCCCTAATCATTCCCACTCACCTGCTCCTGGGAGGGAGTATGGAGGCATGCAACACATTCTTACCCTTATGCCTCTAGATCCAAGGTCTTGGGTAACCCATGTAGGTAGCTCGTAAAAAAAAAAAAAAAAGCTGGTTGTTTCTTATGAGAAATTTTGAAAAAAGAAAGGTGAAGGGAGGAGGGTCTTTTGAAACCTCCTGTTCAATTCCTCTTCCCCCCACCCAATCAAAAAACCCAAAATCTGAAGATGGCACATCTGGTTTGGGGAGGGGGGGGGGGAGAAGGGCTTGGTTTACAAAAACTGAACATTTTTCAGTGTTTTTGTCAAAACAAAATCAGAAAGTTTTGAATGAATTTTTTTTTTTTTGCAAACATTTTCACTTAGGGGAGGAAAAAGCCATTTCCCCTCACACAGAGTTTTGGCAGAAGTTTGTTGACAAGCTCTAGTTCAAGACAGAATCTGGCACTGGTGAGTGTTCAGACATTATATTTATACACACAGACACACATATGAAACCTCTGGAAGTGTCATCCAAAAACTGACAGGGGGAAATGCATTTTTCAATCATTTGTTCGAGGAACAGAAACAATAGCCATGCGTCCTTGTTAACAAACCACGCAACCCCAACTGTCAAAGCGAAGAACCCATCAACTTGTCATGAGTCGAGCTACACCAATTTATACCTGCTGAGGATCTGGCCCAGAATATTTAAGATTAAGCTTGACACTTTTTTTTTTTTTTTTAAATATAGGCTGCTGGAATGTGACGGTAAGCAAAGACTTCTAGGGATATAATTACACATTTAGTTTGAAAGGGATTCCTAGTCTATGGCAGTGACCTAGTTTTTAGATGCAAGGGGGGAGAGCTCATTGTGATGGTGCAGAAAGCCCGGAAATTCGCTACGCTGTGCTACCAATTTGTAATCTCTTTTGAGAAATTTTTGATGTACAAGCACACTGTGCGCTTGTGATATGTTATCAGACTGACCTTTAGAAACCCCCCACCTGAGTCACAGCAAATTCCAAACAAAATGCTGCGGGGAGGGGAGAAATGCATGGAAATCTCACGGCTAGTCGGTTTTAGAAAAATGATTAACTCCTGACTTTAATGTTACACGCACACACAAAATGTATGTTGAGTCAACCACACACTACCATAGCCACGCAGTAGAGAGTATGTGTGTGTGCTCTGTGTTATAAAGCCCAGTCTACACTGGAAAATAATCTGTTAGCTGATCTTGGTTTGGTTTTTATTGTTTCTTAAGTGGGTTCAGAACAACACAGTTATAACAAACTTGCCTCGTCTCAAAAGCAGGATTGACAAGCATTTTCTTGACCCATACTACAGAAGGCGAAACTGCCTTCAAAAACAAGACCAGCTCAGACAGATCCCTCTGCCTGCCACACTGCAGCTAACACAACTTTCCCTGACCACATGCCCTTCTGGAGTCCACCGCAAGGTGCACCCAAGTGAGGCGACTTGCACCAAGTCAAACGACTCATTCTCACCTTGGATTTGGGTCCTCCCCATCAGGGTCTAAATCTACATTATGCCAAGTCAATGTGTCTTCCAATGCCCTTTACCTCTGCCCCTCTCCCCCAACTCAGTGCTAGATTTAGCAATCATTCCCCATGCCTACAAATGGCTCCCTGATCAAGCTCTTCCAAATCTGTCCTCTAAATGCACTTCCTCCATTATGCACTCTTGCTGGGATTTTCAAAGGTGCCTAATGGAGTTAGGTGCCCAACACCCAGACTCCTAACTCCCTTAACCTCTTGAGAATTCAAGCCTCTCTCCCCCAGTTCTATCATGCCTTGCCTCATAACCCTTAAAATTTAGCTCACATTCAATGTTAAATCAAAAGCCTTGGAACACACAGGCAGCCTGGTCAGTCATGTTGCTTTCCCAATGCAATCTTTCTCCCCCATCCTTCATCCGTGTTTTGAATTAAGCTGTTTGCACTGGGGACCTGGACTTCTTGTATGACTGCAGCACCATGCATAGGGCTGGTCCTAGGTCTGTAACATTTTCCCTCGCATAAACGGGGGACAAGATTTATCATCCTTTGGCTAAACAAACAGAATTCCCTTCTGCCTCTCACTGGTGGACATACCAGTGAATGTCAAGAGTCCTTAGCATTTTTGAAAATATTAACCCATCACCACAGTAGGGACTTTAAGTGGCCGTGAGCCAATTTTTTCAAATCACGTAAGATCCTGCGGTTCTCTACAGAGCATCATTAAAGGGATCTTAAAGCACTTTACAAACTCATTAATCAATCCTGAAGACACCCCAAGGAAACATGATTTAATGGGTAGGCCTCCTGAATCCCAGTCCAGTGCCTCTGAGTTCTATACCCCGCTCTGCTGCTGGCCTGCTGTACGACCTTAGGCAAATCACTTCCCCACTACAGGCTTCTCTCTGCCCTTCCACCCTTTGTCTGTCTTATCTATTTAGATTGTAACATCTTCAGGGCAGGGTCTGTCTCTCGGTACGCACCTGTACAGCATCTAACACAGCAGGGCCCTGTTCTCAGTTGTTGTCTCTGAGGGAAACTGAGGCATACACAGAGATTAAGTGACTGGTCCACATTGGTTAAGGGGGACAGTGGCAGGAAGACAACCAGGAGTCCTGATGAGAGTCTCCTGGTCCAGTCACTGGCCAGCTCTCCCAGCTGACTAATATTTTCTCTGTGAAAAATAAGATGGGATCCTATTTCACACGTGAGCTCAAGACCAGGGTCATTTTTGCATTTTGTACAGCACCAAGCACACTGACACTTCACCGATGATTGTAACTGTAAAGCCAAGGGCTGTGCACGCGATATTGTTGAGAACCCAGTCATCTGCTACTTGGCCTGTATCCGGGCAACCAGGACATTGTAAATCTCTGAAATACCTCCCACAGGAAAGGCCCTATGGAAAACTAAATTCCATCAACCACTGACCAGCCGCAACAACCCCACCCCTCCCCCCTCCTCATAGGTTGTTTTTAGGCTTTTGTTTTGTCAGAACTTGAATTCCACTTTAATACATAGTGAAACAGTAGCCTCTCTTTCAGCCACTTACGCGGGGACTAGGGAATTGACAGAGCAGTTAAAATATTTATCTCAATGACAACGCGCAGCTGCTGAGGTGCAAAGATCTGAGGCTCTAATCACACCAGGTTACATAAGTAGAAATGTCTCATTAACTCTGCTTGCGGGACTGGATTAAACAGACAGCTGGTGGCCATACAAGAGGGTGCAGACAGAGCAGCCATGAAACATAGACAGTGTCTAGCAAACATCAACATAGACAAGGGGAAGTGAGTAACCCTACACTTCCTCCTCCGAAACAGACTGCACCAAAATACTGTCCCAGGGAGGCAATCCAAGGATGGTGTCTGTCTTATCAGGTTTCTTGGTTCTCTCTGTGCTTCTGCTAAACTATCTATCCTTCACAAGAAAATGCAGCCACATGCGTAACACAAAAATCACCCTACTTTATTGCCAGTATTAATCATGATCCATTGTCAGTTCCTTTCCTGGTGTCAATACTTGAGTTGGCGACTTCATTTATTATTTCCATTTAATGTACTTAGTAATCGGTTGTCATTTTTTATAGCACAGTAAGTAGGTGCACTCATCACATACTCTTATTTTTATGAATATTATCAATGATTACTGCAACCCCGCCTGGGCACGAACAGCTGGATTATTTTTGGACGCTGTTCCAACCTAACCAATAAATTGTGCATGATCCATAGTTGTGGGACAGAAACATGCAGCTATGTACATTATGTGGCCGGGAGGAAAATATACAGCAACAAGATTAGCTAGAGTAGGCAGAGTTCCAAAAGTTGATTGCTGGCAAAAGGCAAAAACCCACAATAGAGTGGGATGAGGTCAGTGCCATTCTGAAGACTGCAGGGAGTTGGGAATTTCAGAGAGAATCAAACATCCAATCACCTCAAAGTTAAAACTTTAAAAGCAAAACAAACTCTTTTCCTTAATAATTGGGCTACACAATGGCAAAAGGTGACACTAATTAGGCTGGAATAAAATTAACACACATGCAACTGGTATTGTTCCTGATCCTGCCCCATTAAAGTAAATAAGAGCTTTGCCATGGACTTCAATGAATATATGATCAAACCTTAGTGCATGTAGTCGTGTGGAAAGCTGGGAATTGGAATTTCTGTTCTCTGGGAAAGACCAGCATTTAAAAAAGATTAATTCAAATCAGAATGAAAAGCAGGAATGTTCAAATTTCCCACAAAAGGAAAGTTCCAAACATTTTCAGTTGGGAGCCGTTGACTCGTTTTATTTTGATCATGGTGAACTGTTGTTGTTTTGATAAGGTAACACATTTCATTTCAGCTTTATGATTTTCATTCTGTCCGTTTTGACTTTTAATGTTGTTATATTTATATAGATAGTATTTTCATAGAAGAGAGTCAAAATTAAATTTAATCCAAATGATAAAATTGAAACAAAACATTTTTACCTTCTAGAAACAAAACAAAATCGACACATTCCCATGGAACGGGTCTGTTTCTACGAAACTCCTTTTTTCGATGGAAACCTGTCCAATTTTTCATCCAGCTCTAGTCATGTGTTTTTTCTAGTGGCTTCCAGCACCTGCTCTTTCATACATTTTTAAGTCCAAAAGGGACTACTGTAAATTAATCTGGTTTGACCTCCTGTACAACACAGGACATAGAATTTCACCCATTCATTTCTACAGTGAAGTGAAGTATCCTTCCTCATTCACTCCCAGCTGAAGATGTGCTACTTCCTTTAACTCAAGTGGTAGGGACTAGGGCTTTCCGTGGTGAAGAGTCCACTTTTGATCCCTGCTAAACAACCTTTATTGCTGTATGCACAGTTCACTACACATCCTTATTTACCTTAAAATCTCTACCAACTGTATTTGCGAGGTGGTGGAACAAAGGGGATGGGGATGAGTAAATAAAAGAGAGAGAGATTGCCTCTGGCTAATAATAGTTTCCCTGTTTTTGTTTACAAGCTGAAGCTTCTACAAGACATGGGCCAGATCCTTGGTAGGTGTCAAACTAAGTCGATGGAGTGACACTGATTTACACCAGCTGAAGACCTGACCACAGAATTACTTTCCCCTCTGGCCTGCAAGCTAAAAATACAGCTATGAAACAGGGAAAAAGAGAGCGCTTTTGAGATTATTTTAGCTATTTCTTTTACGTCCTGTTCAAGCCAGCGCATTGCCCAGGAGCGCAGAGCTCACCCTCATTAGTACTTACAATACAATGGTGCCTAGCAACCTCAACCAGGGATCAAGAACCCATTCTGCTTGGCAATGTACAAACAAGTATTAGAGATGGTACCTGCCCCAAAGAGCTTACAGTCACTGTTACTGACAAGACGCAACAGGGG
Source organism: Chelonia mydas (assembly GCF_015237465.2). NCBI lineage: Eukaryota > Metazoa > Chordata > Testudines > Cheloniidae > Chelonia > Chelonia mydas. Next base: position 7,476,129 of record NC_057859.1, on the reverse strand, counting down.
GATTAACAAACAAGTGGGTATGGAGGACAGGAAGGGGAAGGCAGCAGTAATAGAAGCATGTTTTCACTCAGACTAGTTGTGTACGCAATGGTCCTGTTTCTTATTTAAAGGAAGGCCCCTTTACAAAGCTCTGGCAGCATGAAGCATCCTTTATGTTCCAGGGCAACGTAATGTATGCATTTGCAGTGTTGCCAACTCTCACAGTCGTAAAGCAAGTTTCACCATGATTGATGGATTTTATAAAGCCCCAGATCCCGGAGGCACGTGACTCTCAGCTTTCATTTACAAATAAATACACAAATAAGTTGCTTTCTAGCTCACGTGGTTGCTGAGAAAAGCTTGAAAATATGAGTCAAGTGCATTCTAAAGTTTCAAAACCCAGAAGGCAAATAAGTTTTTTTTTTAAAAAAAAGATCTCATGATTTTCTGAGGCCTTACTCATTCATGATTTTTTAACTTAATATAAAGAAATATTTCCAATAAGCTGCCAAGACTGCACCAAGTTAATAAGGGAGAGTGCAGCTCATCTTAATTAGAGGTTCTAGATACACCTTGTATTTCCCAATGCTTTCCAGGGAACGGGGGCAGGGGAGCTAAGTGCAGAATATAGCCAGACAACCTATCGCAATGCAGCTGTTCTGCGTGATTCAGCTGCAGAGGGATCCTGTCTCGACACTTTATGAAAATATTAGGAACTTGATCGAAATTTACCAGCAGGGTCCCTATGACACTGCAATTGCAGCAGTCATTTCTTTGTCTTTAAAATACCATATAATTGCTAATGTAATTAGTGATGTATACAGAGGGGGCCCGTGCAATTACCAAGTCCTAAGATCAAGTAATTAATGTTCTGTCAACAAAACAGCAACTGTTTCATTAACAACTGTCTGAATTTGAAAATAGATCAGCCCACAATGTTACCTACTCGGCTGAGTTCTTCCCCCCCACCCCCCTCCACCCCACTGCATTAGCAGCAAATTCAGACCAAAAAGTACCCTGGCCATGATTGCAGGAGTGGGGGGGAGAGGATCAGCCCCAACCACAATGCAGAGTTGCAGCACCTCTTCCCCTCCCCCTGCCAAAGACACACCCTGACTTATTAGGAGAACTGACATTGGTCAATTCTGGCATCTCCTTCAAGCAGCAGGATTGGTTCATGCTGCTCCTGCAAGGCCCCTTCTCCCCTGCCTCTCACACTAGTAATCTGGAGTTTACAGTTGGCATGGCGACTGCTAATTGGAAGCATTCCGAAATCATGAGCCAGGCCCCAAGACATCATGAAATTGGCTTAAAAAAATGATAAGGTTAAAAAAAAAAAGTTGGGTTCTTTTCATTTGCCTTCTGATTTATGAGACTTTACGGTACACTTGCTTCACATTTTCTAGATTTTCCCCACAACCGTGAGTGCGAGAAACTTACTGAAATAAAAGGAAGCTGATCTTCTCATGCAATTTCTCGATTCTAAGAATTTGGGCTTGAAGCAATATACCAAAAATCGTGAGACTCAAGATAAAATCACAAAAGAGATGGCAACACTGGATAGGAAGGTCTGGTTACAAGCCAGCGACTTCATCTTTCCCACCTTCAACCACCGCCTGACCTACCTCCCGGGTAAAATTATCTTAAATTCAATACAACAAAACTACCGGCCTCTCTGCTGCTGCCTTTAAAAATTTCTCTCTCCCCCAGCCTCAGCAATTACCACACTCTGTGTGAGGTTTTAATAAAAAGATCCACCCTGCCTCCTCCCTTCTTGCTAAACGTAGCATCATTCCATCGGTAGAAGTGTTTCCGAAGCACAGCTGCTTCTCACCTCCTCTCCTCGGTGCTGTTGTTGAAGGCTGCCAGAGGAAGCCACAGTGCCATTTTATTGTTCCTACATAATCCAGGGACTGCACTTGATATTCTTGATTGCCATCTACTGGCACTTTATCTATTAACTGGCTATTTACATGTATGCAGAGCACTCCTGGGACAGCTTTGAGACCACCTCCTCCATAACCAATAAGGCCCTGATCCAGCAAGGTACACACGGAACATTATGTCCCAGAGTCGTCCCTCTGGCTTAAATTTAAACACGTGCTTAAGTCTCTTGCTGAATTGACAGTCTAAATCCCCCTGTACAAGTGCTCCATTTCGTACTCTCCCAATGCAGTCTTTCCATTGCATTTGAACCTGTCAGAAACAAACTTAGGAGCCAGCCCGCTCTCCCAAAACACTTTTTTTGTAGAATCACATCACACACTGGTAATGTAGTTAAATGATAATCAATAGCTAAGGGAGAGAGGAATTAGGCAGTAGAGGCCAGGGGGATCCGAGAGATTTTCCGGTGAGATTTGAAACACAAACAAACATAAAACCCCCGAAAAGTATACTATGTTTCCTCGCCCCCCTCTGTGTGTGTCATTTTATTAGAGGGTAATTAAAGAACACTTTAAAATTTTGATTAATAGGCTCTTCAGCTTCAGAGAAACCAGATCTTTGATGTCAGTCACTTAAACATTCCTTTGCCTTTGCCATTGAGGAATGACAATAAATAGAGCATTGGTGTATTTTCCCCCCTTTTGCTTATTAACAGAAACGTTTTTGAACTTGAGGTTTTAAAAAGCTATAAGCCAGATCTGGGACCTCAATCCAAGCCTCTCTGAATTTCAGGGGAGGGAGAATTCCTAGATCCCAATTGGCTGCTTGGGGTTTTGGTTCTAGGATAGATCCAAACCCAAAAGGGTTTATTATCTGATCAACAGTTGGATGATCTTCAGTTCAACTTCTGCTTAGCGTGTTGGATGGGAAATGTAGATGCCCACCTCTGTTCCCAGAACATTGCAAGTTTGTAAGGGGTACTTCAATATATTCAGATGCAATGGTACCAACGAGAACACAAGACAGAAGATGGTCAAAAAAAAATGGGGAGGGGGGAAAATCATGGTTTTCCCCCCTCCCCTCCCCCGACAAAAAAAGAAATAGGAAGGAAAATATTTGTAAAATTTCAACCAACTCTATAGCTGGTCAAAAATCCATTAAAAAATTATGAGAAGTCCCCACCCCCAACCCTTTATTTTATTTTCCGGAATGTTTAAAATTTGAAATTGTTTTTTAACTACACATTATGATGTTTTCAGATATTCTTGGAATAACATGGGTTAGGGAGCTAGCCTGGGAAACTAGACTCTCATGACGTGGGCCATGTAAGGGCCACAGATGATATGTAGATATCCTTGGAAAATTATTATTATTTTATCAATCTCTATGAACAGATTCCCCCCCAAAAATATATTTCTAAAAATTGCTAACAACTTACATTTTAAACATGTGGATATTCAATATAAAACTAGACATTGCCATTTATTCAAATTGTAACGGCTGATGAACTTTGCCCATGTCATTTTTTTGGCTTGCCAAATATGGGGCTTCTTAAAAGGAAGCTGATTTTTGAATGGCTGTTCTCTGAAAATAAGGCCTGTTCTTTTCAAGAGGGGTCAGATTGGGCCAGCAAAAACTGAGCACCCCAAAATCACTAGCAATTTTTGTGAATTTAGGCTAGAGTTACCAAATCGGAGAAAAGATCCCAAGTCACGGGAATGCAACCAAAACCACCAGCAAGTAAAGAACAAAACAGGGAACCCAGAAAATAGTTTCACTCAAAGGCTTGTAATCAAGTGGGAGCAACAAAAATGATCAAGGGGCTGGAGTACATGATTTATGAGGAGAGGCTGAGGGAACTGGGATTATTTAGTCTGCAGAAGAAAAGAATGAGGGGGGATTTTAGCTGCTTTCAACTACCTGAAAGGGGGTTCCAAAAAGGATGGATCTAGACTGTTCTTAGTGGTACCAGATGACAGAACGAGGAGTGATGGTCTCAAGTTGCAGTGGGGGAGGTTAAGGTTGGATATTAGGAAAAACTTTTTCACGAAGAGGGTGGTGAAGCACTGCAGTGGGTTACCTAGTGAGGTGGTGAAATCTCCTTCCTTAGAGGTTTTTAAGGTCAGACTTGACAAAGCCCTGGCTGTGATGATTTAGTTGGGGATTGGTCCTGCTTTGAGCAGGGGGTTGGACTAGATGACCTCCTGAGGTCCCTTCCAACCCTGATATTCTATGAATCTGCCTACAGAATCTCAAAGCAAGGAGCTTGGCAGACATACAACTGGATATTTTTTTCTGGAGAGAAAAGGTATCTTACATTAATAAAACAGCCAGGTACGACTGAGATTAACTTGAAAAGCCAGCCAGGTTTGAGCCAGCCAACCTTTCTGTGTCTCAATTTGTTGCGTCGTCCTGATCTTTCAAAGTACTGGGCAAGTAAAATGGTAATCTGTAAATAAGTGGGTCAAAAATTGGTTTTGTACCTGAGATCATCCATTTTAGGACAAAATTCTCTCTCCAGAGCACAGCAAATATAGGATATTCAGATATTATAGATTGAGGCCAGAAGAGACCATTAGATCATCCGGTCTGACCAAAGGAATTCCTGGAAGGATGGAGCCAGAGAGCAAGTAATGTGCAAAACAAACATTCTCAGAAACTGCCAGGGACAGCTCACAGTACATGGATAAAGAAAAGGAGTACTTGTGGCACCTTAGAGACTAACCAATTTATTTGAGCATAAGCTTTCGTGAGCTGTAGCTCACGAAAGCTTATGCTCAAATAAATTGGTTAGTCTCTAAGGTGCCACAAGTACTCCTTTTCTTTTTGCGAATACAGACTAACACGGCTGTTACTCTGAAACAGTACATGGACAGTAATCAGGTTCAATGGCCACCACTTACTGCAGTCCTGCTTAAAGAGGAAACATTTTCTCCAACCGTGGACTTTTCCAGTGCCACTTTGAACAGACCAGAATAACCTGCTTTAAGTGCTACACAAATTCGAAAGGAAAGCTGAAAACCTCACTAGTTAAGATGCTGCCTTCTTAATTTACACATCCTAGAAAGCAGCAGAACACCGAGACAACAGCCATGGATTTCCCATTCGTACCATGCAACGACGCCCACCAAAAAACAAACAAACAAAATCTTGCCATGCGTGCTAGCTAGCGGGCAGAACAAAAAACCCAAACCAAAACCACCTGTGCGCACAGAAGTATAGTTGTACGTGTGCCATTGCTTTTGTTCACGCTGCAGTTACTTATGTACAACTAGCGCACAAGGCATTGTACAATTTATACCATATGCCAGCTTGGCAACCGATGCATCTGAGATATTCAACAGTACAATTAAGAAGATTTGTGTGTGTGTGTGCACGTGCATGCGTGCACGCTCTCTATGGAGCATCTCACATTTCTGAGGTTATTCTGGTTTATGGCAGTGGAGGCAAATGCGAAGGAGAGAGTTCATCATCTAAACCCAGGTAGTTTTCAGCCTGTCACTTGCATGTGTGCAACTCCCATTGTCTTCAATGTTTTGTATTCTACAGCAGAGGTAGGTGAAAACCTCAAATATACAAAGCCCAATTTTGGGCACCAAGACAGAGCGACTAAGTCACCTGCTCAAGGTCACACAGGAAGTATGTGGCAGAGTAGGAATTTCAACACCAGTTCCTCAAGTCCTAAGCTAGTGATCTAAGCACTCGTCATGAATAAGATTCCATTGCTAAGAGAAAAGTGGCTTTTGGGGAAAAATGTGGGTCTTGCAGTTTGATCTAAACACATTTATGCATTAGCATGTAAGGGGGCATTCACAAGGAACCGATATTTTTAGTTTTGGTTCATTATTTGTCAGTGTTTTTCCTCGTGATTCCCCACCTTCCCCCTCAAATATTTGTAACGTGTTGCATCTATATGCAGATTAAAATTGTGGATGCTTTTGGATGAAAGGGAAGGGGGGAGGAGAAGGAACCAAGTTTAATACTCTACAGCAGTAGCACAAATCTCCTGGGCACAGAACATCTTTCAGGTAGACACATCTGGTGAAATGCATCACATCAAATTAGTATCAAGGGTATTGAGCCTCTAAGACGACCGGCAGACAATTCCCCTTCTAATGTACTGCTTTTTAAATTGCTGAAGAAACTTGAATCCCAAATCTCATGTGAAATGAGTGATACTAACATGCCTGCTCAACTACTGAAAGTGAAGATCAAAGACGCAGTGTCCAAATTGGCTTTGCAAACAAAGCAGCCCCGGAAAGTCCCAAGAGAACATGGTGCTAATTTTATCAGATCTCCTTGACTTTTTCATCCAAACAGTTTGCCATTTAAGAAAAATAATAATAAGGAGAAGGCGTTTCTTGGTATCTGTCAGAAGCCTGTTTGTAAGTCAAACAAACTCACTTCCTTTTAAGCATATGCTTTGTGAGTCACCTAATAGTCTTAATCTATTTTAAATGAAAAATGAGACAGACTTACACTCAAATCTACCTACACCTCATCGCCTGCCACACGCGCGCACACACACACAAATATTTCAATACAAGTCAGGCTTTCAGATCAATACAGGCAACTCTCAAGCTCTATTGATTTTCAGAGGTTCAACTCACAAGGGTGATAAAATATTTCTCGACTTATGAAACCTGAGTTAAAGAGCTTTTGCTGATACTTCAGCATTTACTAGCCACACATCTCTCTCTCTCTCTCCCCCTCGATTTATGACTTAGCAATAAGTCTCGGTAAGGTGGGCAATATCATCCCATAGGGCCCACTTCGGATCAGAAAGAGAGGCAGATATGATAGGTCAGCCTTTAAGGTCCGTAAACGCCAGTTTTGTGAGGCAGTCTTCCCCATAAACCTGAAATTCCTTATTGCAAAAGTTATTCATTAGTCAGGGGATGCAACTCCCTTTCAACATATCCTTTAAGCCATCTAAAAGAAAGGGACACCAAATAAAGCAATTCCCCACTGAGGAGAGGAGGCTAATCCTCTCCATATGGAAAAGAAATTTACTTAATTATGTATTTATGCATGTTGGATTTCAGGGTTTTTATGTTGTTTCAGTTACCTCCACAATGATCCTAACCTATTTTAATATAACGAGCAAACATTGGTATTATTCAGGTACAGTTTTCCAACCCTTTCCCCACAGATTGCTGCAATTATTGTTATTTATTACTTGTATTACCATAGCACCAAGAAGCCTCAGTCCACGACCCCATTGTGTTAGGTGCTGTACAAATAGAACAACAAAAAACGGCCCTTGCCCACAAAGAGTTTGCAATCTAAGTAACTGCCACAACCCTCTAGAGTCTGTGGATTTTAATTCCAATACAGTAAGCGTCTCCTATTAAAAAACTGTTTCAGATAGGATTTTCCCCCTCTAACTGCTTGGGGACAGTGGGTCTCTGACAGTTGTGTGGTCTCATGGACTGGCAGTCAGGTGACCTGGCTCTGCCACTTGAACTGCTGTGGGACTTTGAGCAAGTCACTTAATCGGTTTGTGCCTCTGTTTCCCTTCCCACCTCGTCTGTCTGTCTTGTCTCGTTAGACTGTAAGCTGTCTGGAGCAGGGACCATCTCTTATCATGTTTGTATTGTGCCTACCAGGATGGGGCTGTTGGAATACAAATTAAAAACAACCACCAAGGCTGTTAAACTTTGAAAAACCTCAGCCAACGTCACATTTTAAAATAATAAATACATTTTAAAAACTACATATATTGAAATTTGAAAATACAAAGCATCAGCTTTAATCAGGAGAATTTTAGAAGGGAAAAAAATCATTTCAACTTCTTAAAAACACAAAAATTTTGCTGCACACAAAAATTAGGTTTAATTCAGTTTTCATATTGGTTTTGAACCTCATTAGTAACTCTGCCCTTAAATATCACTCAGGCATCTTGACACACTTTATGAAAGGTGAGTGCTTATTATCCTTTGGAAGCACATATAAGGGATATAAGGGAGAGGGAGATTAAATGACTTGACCAAGGTAGCTGAGTGAGTCCGTAACAGGCCTCCTGGCTCTCAGCCACTTGTTGTAGCCTCTGAAACATGTCCCCTCCATTCTCGGCTCGCTCTTGTGTCCATGATAATTAAGATTAGTCTTCCATCAATTGAAATGAAAGATCCTGGGCTTAGAAGAACTTTGTTAGCCCCCGATAAGTCCTACAGACTGTAATTACACTCGAATGAGGTCCCCTTCCTGCAGTTTAACAATAAACAAACGGAATACTGGCTGCATACAAATATACCAGACATTTTTTGGTGTGGTATAAAATGTATTCATTTAATTTAATGGGAAATAAATATGAAATTACGGAGCTGCATGATAAAGGATATTGAAGATACGCTAATTGCTGGCTATTAGGCCCAGGAGGAGTATTCCTTTAAGCCCTAATCCCTTTTACGGCAGTTGAAAAACTGGCTCTTAATACACAGAGATGGTAAAATGCTGCTGTGATTTAGAGGACTGAACTCCACTCAAGATGCCTGGATTCTATTCCCAGCTGCGTCAGTGACTTCAATGGAGCCATGCCCTCTTACCCCAGCTGAGGATCGAACCTTAAGCACCCAGTCCTGCCCTCCTCCATCTTCTGCTCTTTCAGCCCCTTTAATAATTTTGAATACTTCCATTCAACCCACAGAGGCCTGTTTCCTGAGGGGAATCCTCTCAATCTCTCAAGACTTTCCTTCATTACGAACAATCGGGAAAAGCCCTGCGATCAGAACTCTGCTATACGAGTCCTGCTAAAAAGCAAATGCTCTGCTCCCTGTGAGGCGGTGACCAGAGTTCTTGATGTCTGGCTGAAGCACTTTAACAATAAGAAGATCGCTCCTTTGATTTGTATTCTCTACGTCCTGCTAATGCTTTGCACTGAGCTGGTTTGCATCCCCCCCCTCCCCGACAACTGCAGCGATACACTGGGATGATGGCTTGAAGGATTTTTCTACAATAACTCCTAAATCCCTTCCCTGATCAGTATGCTCCGTGGCTCTTCCATTTAACACGTACTCTCGGTTTTGGTGCATTGCCCCCAGACTTCTTATTTTACATTTGTCTGCATTAGAACTACATTTTCCATTTATGGGCCCCCAAAGAGAGCTAAATCCATCGAAACACGGTGGCATTTCCTTCTCCTTACCCACCGCACCTTCCACTTTTGTAGGACCCACATACCTCAGATTGTAACATTTAATGTGCACAATCAGGCCACAATTTTCAAGGACAGAAGTCTAAAGACAGGCTCCAAAGTTAATGTCTGGCGGTAAAATTTTCAAGAGCATCTAAAGTGATTCAGGAGCCTAAATTCTATGGTCTTTGGGTCAAAAAAGTCACTTCGGGTACGTCTACACAGCTCATGGCAGCGAGCCTCCCAGGTGGACAAACTTGGGCAAATGCTGCCGTGCTAAAAATAGACAGTGCTCAAGTGGCGACTGAGGCTCTGAGGCCCACCCCCCACCTTAGGCTTCAGAGCCCAAGCGCCAGAGCTAGCCACATGGTCTACACAGCTATTTTTGGCACAGTAGCGTGAGACCCAGTCTGACTGCAGCAGGCTGCACTGATGTACCCTGAGACAATTTAAAACATTTTATTCGTGGCTCCTGAATAAAGTGCTGAGCAGTGGGGCTCCGTGCTTTGGAAAGTCAGGTATCTTGTTTAGGAGCCTAAATATCCAGTTAGTAGCCTAACTTCAGGCTTCAACCCTTCCAAATCCTTTTCTTGAATATGAAACAAAAGTGGGTTCAAACCCAGAACCTGAATAACGTTTTTTTTGCCGTTAGGGAAACCAGCGTTTAGAGCCAGCTTCTTTTTCTTTGTTGGAAACATTCTTTTTTTATTAGCATTAATTGTTTGCACTCCAGTAGCCTCAAGAGGTCTCAGCTTGGCTCAGGGTCCCTTGTGCTCGGCACTGGATGAGAGACTGTCTCTGCCCCAAATTACTAGACAAGAGACACAAAAGGTGCAAAGGGAAACTGAGGTACAGAGAGGTGGAGTGGAGAGGTGGAGCCCAAGGTCAACCAGCAGGTCAGTGGCAGAGCTAATCCCACTGCTAAAGACAATCTCTGGCCTGAAGAGTTCAGAGTCTAAACAGACGAGACAAAGGGTGTCAGATTGTCCCCCGTTTTACAGACAGGGAATTAAGGCTATGCCTAGACTGCAATCAAAGACCTGTGGCTGGCCTGGGCTAGCCACCTCACAGGGCTCAAGGGCTGTAAAACTGTAGCATAGCCATTTGGGCACTGGTTGGAGCCCGGGTCTGAGACCCTGCCCCCTCATGCACCCTGGCAGACCCATTCACAGGATGTAGCTCCAAGCGGCTTCTCCACAGTCACATGGGGTGCCCGTGGCAGAACTGGGAAGCAAACCCAGATCGCGAGTCCCAGTCCCGTGCCTTGAACCACGATGGCTATTCGTCCTTTTCCCTTATTAACACACGCACACGAGTATAGGCGCAGGCACGGTTTTAAAGAGTACGAGCCAGATTCAGTCAATCACGTGGCACCCACTCAGACCAAGTCTACATTTCATCCCCAGGAGTGGTCAAGAAGCCGATTTTCCACCTCATCTAAAACATATTTAAAATTGACTCAGCGGCACAGCGCAATGAAACTAACAGGAGCTGTGTGGTTGCCTCCCAGTTCACCACTTCGAAAGTTTACCCCGAGTGTAAGGCTAGCCAATCCAGATGCATTGCCTCCCACAGCAGCAATACCTTTGAAGAACTCCAAGTTCGTTAAAACTTCCCTCAAAAACCCAAGTTGGCCATCTCTAACCAAATTACACTTTCCAAGCTGTTCACTCCCCAAATCCCATCAAATGGTTGCTAATATTTTTCCCACAACTGGTGTTAAACTATAATTGCTTGCTGTATCTTTTGCCCTTTTTGAATAATGGGTGTTAGATTTGACGCTTTATCGTCCTCCAGAATGTGACCTGTCATTATAAAACTTCTTAAAAAAATAAAAATCAGTTAACACTTCACAATTTTCGCTCCTTTATTCCCTTTAACAGCCATGGACGTACCCTCTCTGGATCAGATACTTGATTGGCCTTGGAGTGCTCAACTTTTGCGCAATGATTTCTATAGTCACTTGCATGCAAACACCTTTAGCATGCATGACAAGTGGGCCAGATCCTCAGCTGGTGTCAACTGGCTTTAATAGAACTATGCCAGTTGACACCAGCTGAGGATTTAGCCCAGATTGTGTCAGTCTATAAACAGTTCTCCATCTATTACTCTCTTCAATAAATCCAAAACTTCCACGGGACCGCTTGTGTGTTTAATATTAGGGATGTGTTCCTTCCTGAATTGGGACCTCAGTTTCTATATTCAGGGCCTGATATTCAGCGGTCCTGAGCATCCCCAGCTGCAACCTGAAGTAGGTAGCACTTCTGGGTGCTTAATACCTCTGAAAATCAGGCCCTCGGTGAATAGAATCATCAGGATTCTCAAACGGGAGATTATATTTCAAGGTTCTCCTCTTGAGGAGCAGACAGGACCAGCGCCTGCCCATTAAAATGAAGGAACAAGAATATCTGCTTACACCAGCAGAGAACTTAACCTTATATTTGCAGGCTCTACCCAGAATTTTCTGGTCACCAGCTTGCTTATCTTCAGGGAAACTTTTCAAGAGTGCCTTAGTGCTTGAGCCTTTGGGTATGTCCATACCCTGAGCTGGAGGTGCAATTCCCAGCTCGAGGAGACATACTCGCATGTTCATCATGTTAACACACTAAAAAGAGCGTAGCTGTGGTACCACGGGCAGTGGGAGGGCCTAGCCGGCCCTAGTGCACTACCATCAGAGACACTAGTCACGTATTTGGGGCAGCTAGCCCACACACCATTATGTCGATGTTCTGGTTTGATTTTGCCAGCTCAATGAGTGCTAGAATGACTAGGTCTCCATGAGCTGGAAATCACCCCCAGCTCAAAGTGTAGACATACCGTCAGACTCCAGGACCACTTTGGAAAATTTTACTGAGGATAGAAAATTATTATTTATGTCTCTTGTCTCACACTTGGATTGGAAGCACTTTGGGGGAGGGAGAGTCTTTTTGTTCTGTGTTTGTACAGCACCTAGCACAATGGGGTCCTGGGTCTATGACTAGGGCTCGTAGGTCCTACGGTAATGGAAGTTAATATTATTGTTTATTAATGCAGTACCTAGAGACCAGGCCTTCGGACTGGAAAACTCTTTGTAACCCTATTTATTGTCATCTTCCTATTCAAACACCAAACTACAATATTTTTATCGTCCCTTTCCTAATTGGGGACTGTTGCTTTTTTAAAAAGTCCAACACGGTATGTCCGAGAAGCCCTACCTTTTAAATACCACACACACCAGAGGGTACCAGCGCAGACTCATCCTTTACTAGAAGGACCAGCGCTGTACTAATGCTCTCATACAAAGATACCTTGTCTCAAAGAGAGAGAGAGAGAGAAGAAGCGTGTGCTATATTCAGAAATGTTGTTAAAGTTCCTGTAGTAGGTTGACCCCGTGACCTTCTTCAACAATCTTTAATACACAACGTTACATGATTCCTAACGGCACTTGTTTTCGAGCTGGATGGGGCAGAGGTCAAGGTCTGGAATGTCACCAGGGCCGCTGTTTACCGAGCCAAGACAATTAGATGATTGTCTAGACAACCATGCTTTGTGCTGTGTGATAAGCATGTAATCGACTCTCTGAGAGGATACAAACAAGATACCCTCGTCACTAAGTTTTCCTTCTTTGGCTTCCCCCTCCCATTAATTGGAATCCATTACAGTCTCCCTCTACGTGCCCAATAAGCACTCCCCTTCCTCAATTCCCTTTCTTCGCATTTCAACTTCTCGGAGCAGTAGAATGCTACGAATCGTGGTGGTAAGATCATGTCAGAAAGAGAGATTATTCAAAGGCATGAATGGGAGTTAAGACATCTAACACCTATAGACTTTCAACATGAGTTGAAAGCCTAACTGTTTTGTGCCTTTGAAAAAACTCTCCCACATCATCAACAATTCTTATTTCTTGGTCACGACGGTAAATTGAGACTGGCAGCACATTAGGGTAGGGACAGGCTTTGTTCTGTGTTTGTACAATGTCAGGCACAATGGGGTTCTGGTCCAAGGCTGGGGCACGTAGGTGCTACCACAATACAAATAAATAATAAAGATGGCTCACCAATTAATAGCACAAGAGTTCTTTTCTACTGGATGCTCGGTGCTAAAACTTCCATGTTCCTCAGAATCCATTTCTGCTGTTGGGACAGAAAATCCCATGGCGGTTAAGCGGTTTGAAACTACTGATTGTCCCTTCATTGCTTGCCAGGTTCCTGCTTGAGACCCAGAAACGGTGGGAGACAGGTTTCTCAGAAGGAGCCACTGGAAAACGCGTCACAGGCCTTGTCTACACTATGCAATTATGGCACCAGTGAGCACTCCGGTGTGAATATGTAGGCCCTGATGCAGCAAATCACTTCAGTGATTGTGTCCTAAGCATGTGCTTAAGAGGTTTGCTGAAGAGGGACTCTGGTGTTTAAACAATGGGTGACTAACCCACAAATGTAACAGAATTTTGGTCTGGGGAACACATATTGGGACTAGGTAGAAAAGGCAGACCTGAAGAAGAGCTGTGTGTAAGCTCGAAAGCTTGTCTCTTCCACCGACAGAAATTGGTCCAGTGAAAGATATTACCTCACCCCCCCTTGTCTACCTAGTCCCAATTACAGTCCTGGCAAATGGGCACAAACACAATCACCCCAAATCATGCCTCTGTGCTCACAGCAAATTTGGACTGAAGAGAAACCAGGCTCATTCGAACACAAACCTTTTCCAACTTTGAGGCCTGCAAGCAAACCCACGTGGACCGATTCCTACACAGAAACATTTTCGAGAACCCCTTTCTAACCAGGGAGTTATTTTCCAGCCCAGTGCAGTACAACGGAAGCATGATCAATAAAGCTCACAGTTCTGTGTCTCACTATCAAGTCTCACTGCCTTCATTTAAGGAGCTCCCAGTAACTTGGGACTTAACAGTAAGCTTTGCACAGATTGAACATTAAGTGAGGACAAATTCCCTCTTACATCAGCTGCAGGTTGCCTGTACCCCAGTTAAGAGCATATCCAGGACATGTTTTATTTATATTCCTTAAATAAGCCTCGGTGGAAAACTTGGACTTTTAGATTTTTGTTTTAAACCAACTTTTGTCCAATGAGTTTGTCTGAAGATTTCACGTAAAGCACTGAAGAAGTTCTGCTGAGCACAACCAGGTCTGTAGTTACTGTTTTCCAAGCTTTCAAGGCACCTCCTTTCACGCTAATTGCACTGTGATAGGGCAATGATATAAAACCTGGGGAAATTACTCAAGGCTGTTTGTATCCAAACAATTAAACATAGGGTTCCTGTTTGTGAGCCTCAGAGGTTTCTTAAAGTGTAAAGAATCATCATCAGTCTAATCATGTTAGGAACTGTGGGCTGTTTAAAGTATCATTTTGTGCTATTTTTTTTAGGGCCAGTCACCTAGCATAAAGTCCTGCCTTGTATGAATTTAGGGATTTCTATTAAAACTGGGAAAGAAAGACCCACATATGTTCAAATATTGTCTCTCCTCAAGACCTGCGATACTCAACCCTGATACAGAGAAGGCCAGGGAAAACAATTTGATGCTTAGAAAGATCTCTCATAGGAAAAGAAATGTAAAAGATTAAGGGTGAAATTTTCAGTGCACCCACGTGACTTAGGAACCTTTCCTATGTTCTGAACCCATGGTTCTCTAGTTCTCATGCAGCCCTTGTTTAGGCAGATGTGAGGCCCTCAGACCCTGTGGTTATGAGGTCCTATATTTCCCTTGGAATCTAAGTCACTACAGGTTTCAGAGGGGTAGCTGTGTTAGTCTGCATCACCAGAAGAAATGAGGAGTCCTTGTGGCACCTTAGAGACTAACAAATTTATTTGGGCATAAGCTTTCGTGGGCTAAAACCCACTTCATCAGATGCATGGAGTGGAAAATACACTGCTTTGTGCATCACCCAAGGAGACTATTTATCTCAAGTGATAGGAACCTGTCCTTGTTGGAGCAGGAAGTTCCACAAGTCAATCTGGGTTTAGCACTGTGAGATTCTGAATGGCATGAGACCAAGACAGGGACCATCTTTTTTTCTTTTTTCTGTATTGTACAGTGCCTAGCGCAATGGGGTCCTGGCCCATGACTGGGACTCAGAGGCATTACCTCGATACAAATAATTAATAAATAAATAAGAGACATTTGCGCCATCTGTAGATACTTTGCAATAACCAAGTAAGAGAAGTGAAAACTATATCTGACTCTAGCTTGTATTAAACTTGTTCCTTAACTCCTATTTATTATAAAACTCTTACACGCTTCTGCAGTCATGACCATCTCTCAGTCCCTTCATAAAATCTGATGACCAAGGGTGTGAGTGCACCCTCCTCCACCCTCCTTGCCATCCAGTGTCGCTTTCCGGCATCACTCTTCCTCACTTTCCAAAACTCAGCTGCAAGCATCTTTCTTCCCTTCTTGCCTGTGCCTCTTAATTGCTCTCTCCCTCATCTGTTATTTAACTCATTAACTGAATTAATTTAACCCTAAAGCACATCAAGTGAATAGATTTTGTGAAAGATCTGATACAACAGTCTTATGCCACTAGCTACTTAAAGGAGCCTTAAGTGCAAATGAGAATCAGGCTTTTATTTTACAAATTCTACATCCCTGTGTGACTCTCAGACTCCATTCAGTAACAAAATGACTCTAGTTGATCAAGGTCCCATGCCTCGGATGTAGACTAAATATTCCAGTATCCTGAACAGTGGAGAAATTATTCTTGGACCTCTATGAAACAAGACCATCCATCATTTTTGCCATACGTGCTTCTTACTAAGATGCCTTCTTTTAAAAAATGGTGTTTTATTAGAAAATATTGGGAACTGAGTAGATTCCATCACGGTGGTTTTGCCTTTTGCTGTAAGAGGTGACTGAAGAAAAAAAAAAAAAAAGAAAGAAAGAAATTGAGCACAGAAATAACACGGAAGTCGCCCTAAAGAATGTTTATTTTGCTAGGTGCACCGATGGCTTTGAAACCCAGCAAGTTTCTCTTTCAGGTCAATTAAACTTTTGTTCAGTAAAATTGCACTGGAGACAAGAATCTAAGAACATGAGGTATTGATTGCAACCTCCTCGCACCCAGGGAGGGGCAGTTCCAGCTGGACACGGGTAAGTGGTTTCGGAGTCTATAATTTTCCACGTACATAGACAGTTACCACAGACATTCCAGTAGTGTGCTCCGTGCAACCAGTACAATCTGCAGTTAATGGGAACTATGGCCCTGTAGCATGATCAGATACTTTCCCATAGAATATCACATCAAATTCAAGACGTTCCAAGAGGAGGACCACAATCAGTCATTCTGCTCCTTTGGTGTATTGGAACTGTCTACAGCCAGGGTAAAGTGGGTTTGTGCAGGAGACTGAGCTTTTGAGGGGGCCAGTCCAAGACTGTGGAATTTTCTCCTGCAGGATGTAAGACCTACCACAAACCTCACTGCCTTCCATTCCAAGTTCAAGGTGTATTTCTTCAAACCACCTTCACTAATAAAACAGCCACCAAAAAAATCATACGTTTAAGAAAAGAAAAGAGAGCCAATGTGGTCCACTGGATAGGGAAGTGGACTTGGAGATGCAAGTTCGATTCCCCCAGTCCACCTTTGACTTGCTTCATGAGATTGGGCAAGTCACTTTCTGCTTTCTGCTTCTACTTCCCCTCCCAACCTTCGTCCGTTTGGACTGTCATCTCTGTGGGGCAAGGATTGTCTCTCACTATATGCCTGTACAGTACCCACAGCAATGAGACCCACATTTTTGTTGGGGCCTTTCAGTTCTGCTGTAATCCATACGGTTTTAAATGCATATTCTATCTTCTCCCAGATGAGGAGCTGGGAAGAGGAAGAAAAAATGAACCATACGTGACTGATGCTAGTAACCCCACTTAAAGCGCTTCCACGCTACAGCAACGGGTGAAGAAGAAGAACTTATTCAGCTGTACGCGGAATAGGTGACCTAGCAGCTCTTTCCTCATCTGTAATTTTTAGAGTTCAACTGATTTAAAAGACTCTGCTAGTCAACAAAAATGCTATGCACAAATCAGCACCAAAGAGAAGTCCTGGGATCAGAAACACATCTGAGACTTGGAGCAAACTGACCCAAAATCCAGACCTGTTCTTGTTGGCTGTTTCCCCTCTGAGCAGTAAACAAACAGCAGGGCTGAGAAGCTAAGCCAAGCTAATTTAGCCAGTTATTATTTGATTGAAAGGTGATACTGCACGTTTAAATGGTTTATCCCCTTCTTGTTAGTGGCATCATTCAATCAGGATGACTAAGCTTCCAAGTGAACGGATTGCAAGTGCCAAGGGAATTACTCACTCAAACCAGGAAATGTGAGGTTTGTTAGTTCAAACAGCATCTGTAGGAAGCTGGTAAACAACAGCTGAGATGATGAAAGATCAAATCAACTCCTTGCTTTGAAGTAAAAGATATTAAAACCATGAGTGTAACAATTCTTATTGTAGCTCATCCCCCACTGCCTGCTGCTCCCCCAGAACATGGCGTGGTTGCTCTAAGCTGCATAACAAGCTATATAATAAAAATCCATAAAAATATCAACAAGGCACTTGAAAGTGACATGGCAAAGCGACTGAGGCCGGTTTCTGGTGACGTTGCCAATAAAGGTAATTTGTTACTTTATGCCTGGAATGAAATCAAACATTCTTCTGGACGGAGTGTGACATTTTTATTCAGTTACATTAATTTGGAAACCAAGACATGTTGTCATCTGGATGGGCATTTTACAAATACCTGGAGACAGAATTATTAGCATTATTTGTAGTAATGATGGCATGTCAGGTGATTTACAAAGAACTGCAAGGCTAACATTTTCCAAAGCTCCTAACTAACTTTGGAGACTGACTAAAAAATAAACACGGCACTAACCTGACATTTGCCACCATCACATTGTTTACTCTGCTGTGTGTTATACCCTTTTCTCCCCAACCTGTGTCTTTCTTGTCTATTTGGAGAATATTGACTCATTGTACTCCCCATCGGTCTGTATCCATCTATTGTCTTGTCTTATACTTAGATTGTAAACTCTTTGGGGGCAGGGACCATCTTTTTGTTCTGTGTTTGTACAGCACTTAGCACAATATGGTCTTGATCTGCAACTCCTAGGTGCTAACGCAACACGTATCCAATATATAATAAGAAGTTCCATTTGCAAAGGTGACTGAGATCAACCTTTCCTCCACCACCATGTATGGAATGTCATCTTACTAAAAATGATGCCACACCTTCCCTCTACCCAAAATTGAAAGGTTGGGAATACAAATAAAGCACGAATTACGTTGAACACTGGCCTACGGTTTGGAGACTGTTTTATGGATCATTGAAAGGGACGAATGGAGACTTAATACGCAGAGCTGTTGTCAGAAGATACAGGACCTTGTCCTACTTATCTGCGTTTTTTCCAGTTCTTCAGCTCAGACTCCTTTAATATTTTGCCAGTGCAGGTTGACAAGTTTTTTCCAATGACAGAGAAAGCAAAACAAAAACAAAGGTACTAGGGCCAAACTGTTTAAAGCTATGGGAAAGATCCTATGCGAGGTGCCTGATGTCAAGCCAGATGCTCAGATGCCATGGGGATGGATATTGTATAAGAACCTGAAGAGCACAGAATGGAGTAGAATTTTAAGGCCAGCTGTCATTTAGACACTTGAATGAAGTGGGCGATATTTTCAAGAGGCCTCAGTACCCAGCAGCTCCCATGAAGAAGCCTTTGGCTCATTAAGTTCACTCAGAAATCCTGCCCCTTCATTTAGGGACTTAACTGGCATCTGAGCTTTTGAAAAACCTGGCCCCTATTTATGGGTACTGAGCACTTTTGAAAATCTGGCCTTAAAATCATTTTCCTCCTTTAGAAAACAGCCGGTTCCATTCTAGCCACAGCACACCTGCGTAAATCACCTTTTTCTCCCAACACTCAACCAAGTCCCCTCCCTTGCTCCTACCATATTAGATTCAAACTGCGCCAACGTCTCAATCAAAGCCCTGCATGATCTTATCCTCATCTACAGCTCTGTTTTCATTTCTTCCTACAACTCCCTATGATCTTCCCAGTCCTCTCCCCATACTCGTCCCTTTCTTACCTTTGTACCTTTTCTCAGCGTCCCCCTGCTTGGAACCATCTCCCACTTCCTGTCCAACAAGACCACTCTTTTCTCCACCTCTTACTTGTCCGAAACCCCTTCTTGAAACCCACCTTTCAGGATTTCTTCCTTCTTTTTCTCTCCTCACCAATAAGCCAGACGTTTCCCTTCTTCCTTTAACGGCTGCCCTCTGTCTTTTCTTCCCTTTTAATAAAAGGGGGCAGCATTGTCCAGTGTACAGGACAACTAGACAGAGCCCTGAGGCTTGGGTTCTGGCTCTGCCACTGACCTGCTGTATGATCTTAAAGAACTGACTTAATCTCTCTGAGCCTTTCATCTGTGAAATGGGGCTAACGCTACATACCTTCCTTTAAAGTGCTCTGAGATCTGTGGATGAAAAATGCCATCTAAATACTACGCATCATTAAACTGGAAGCTCTCCAGGGGAAGGGATGAGTCTTATTTATGTTTGCAAAGTGCTGAGTAAAATTGGTTTTGCTGTGTAAATAATTTTGCACCGTAAGTTATTATTAACAACAATCCCCTCCTTCCTTCGTTGCTACAGCCTTGAGCTTTTCCAGTTGCTTGGGCCCACCATTAGATAATTGCTAGGTCAGTAGGAATACTACAAACAGCTGTAATTGTCCCTGCCAACATAGCCTCTCTGTTTGGAGCTACCATATATCTCCAGGCCAAAGAAAGCTACTATCAGCCAAAAAACCCCTAAACCTCTAGATTATGCTCTTTTGTAGTAATGGAACTGTGCACAATACAGAATAGCTAAACACATATTGAAACTAAGCCAGCATCGCCAGCATACAGAAGGTAAAGGAAATGAAATAGTAGTACAGTATTTCAACACATTTGCCTCACCATCGTATTTTAATGTCTTTTATTGATACACCATAGGGCTAGAGGGTCTTACTGAAGTGCTTTAGGGTAAAGTACATCTAGCTTCTGGGATAAGAAGAGAGATGTCTTAGGCTTTGATCCTGCAAGGAGCGCCATGCAGGCAGACTCCTGTGCACAATGGAAGACTCAGCACTTTACAAGCATAAATAAGGCACATCCCCTGCCCTGAAGATCACAAAGCCAAGGATGAAGGATGTGAGAGCTGGGGACAAGGCATACTTGGTTAAAGGGTTAAAAGCGGCTCCTCCTGCTCCCTGCCTGCCAGGGAGAGCGGCAGAACATGGGGGGGGGGAGGGGGGATTTAAAGGGCAGGCGCAGCGGGAGGACAAAGTGCCCCCTCCCTCCGCAGGTAACGTTGGGCAGGGAGAGCGCAGTGATCCTGGGCTGGGCACGGGGTGTGGGGGGAAGGGACCACATGTGACCTGCCCTTTAGATCGTGCCCCCCCACTATGAGGAGACACCAGTTGTACATGGGGTGCCCTCTGGGGGGGAGGGGGAAGAACAGGAGTGGAAAAAGGTGAGGCGAAGGTGGGGCATTGGGGGAAGGAGCATAAGACAGAGCGGAGGTCGAGCACCCCCAGGAAATCTGGAAGTCGGCGCCTATGCTCCTAGACACGCATGGGGTGGTACCGGTGGCGACGAAGGCCGCCGGGTAGGCATGTGGAAGCTATGGTTGTGCTGGAAGACAGTGTACCCAGAAGTTCACTGGGTACCATTGAGGCCCATTGACTGTTCTGCCTAGGGGCCCGGAATTTCTGTCAGCAGGCCTGCTGCTCAATATGGCAAGAAATGGTCCCTACTCTAAAGAGCTCGGGGTGTTTACACTGTAAACAAAGGTTGAGAGAAAAGTAGTTTTATTACCCCCATTTTACTAATGGGGCACTGAGGCATGGAGAGATTAAATGACTTACCCAAACTCACACAGGCAATCTGTGGCAGAGCCAGAAACCGAACACAAATCTCCCAGGCCAGTGCATTAAGCACCAAACCAGCCCTTCTTTGCACCATCACTGGACTGCCCCACCTTAACGAACACTGATTCAATCGACTCTGAAATTAAGGATGCAGGAACAAATCTGTTTAAATTCTGTCCTGATGGGAAGCACCTTTGTAAAATGAGCAATGAGATGAAAGGCAAATTCTGAAAATGAATTAATTACACTCCATAAAAGAACAAGTAGGCTCAAAATGGTGTTTTATTTGATGTTTCAAAAGACAAGACGGGGAGCTTTAATTCATCATTTTGCTAGACACTAAAAATCATGGTTTTAATAAGGACACTGGATTTATGGCTTATGTCAACAATCTGTAACGCACGAACCTGCTGTTTTATCCTATGACCGCAGGAGTGTTAACGGGCCACTTCACCTTGAATGGTCCCTTGAAATATGTGCTAACTACTTATGCTAAACTATCTGTTCAACCTTGTATTTAGCTGACACACTCACGCTTAGGGCTTGTCTACACTACCATGTGGGGTGGATCTAAGAGACGCAACTTCAGCTACATGAATAGCGTAGCTGAAGTCAACGTACTTAGATCTACTCACAGCCGTGTCTTCACTGGGGTAAGTCGACAGCTGACGCTCTCCCATCGTTCTGGTAGAGTACCGGAGTCAATGGGAGAGTGCTCAGCGGTCGAGATGCCATAAATCGACCCCCGCTGGATCGATTGCTGCCCGCCAATCCGACTGGTAGTGTAGACAAGCCCTGGGTACCTTTCTCAGACCTGGGGAAAGCTCTGTGTAGCGGGAAAGCCTGCCTCTCTCCCCAACAGAAGTTAGTCCAATAAATGACCTCACCCACCTTGTCTCTTGTTGTATTAAATGGCTTCCCAAGTGGTAATTGGGGAAAAAAAACAAATGATTTTAAAGTTTCATTTCTCAAGGCCTTAAATGTGACAGCGTGGGACGGTGATGATCTGGAGAAACACACATACACTGGAACAATCTGCTGATCGCCAGGAAGGCGAATGAACGTAGTGTCGGCTTTTTGAAACCTTCTATTCTTTCACCCACCGCCTCCCTGCTCTGAAGGTATTTGCCTGAATTAAGGGGTTACAAGTAATGCAGTAAAAAAAAATCCAGTTTTCATTTGACTCTTGTTGCACTGTATACCAGAGCTGCATGCTTTACAAGTCTACTTGAGAGAAATAAAAAATAAGACTTCCTGTATGTCTGCTCCATTTCTCAGGTTATGAGGCAGAGAAAAATCAGTAATTGCTTTACACAGAAATGTGAAAACCATTTTAGAACTCCCTGGCCCTTTATCAACATGCATGCATGTGTCTTTTATCGGCTCTGAACTGCATATCATCATAACACGTACGGGTAATGATAAAGGAAGGGTTATACTCCATGGTTCTGCCTTAACCTGCTTATATCCAGCCATTCACAAAATTACTTTCTTTCCCCAGGGTGTGCGAGAGGGAGTGGGGGGTTCTACAGCTTGTTTTATTTTGCAACGGGAAGTCAAGTAAAATATATGTGACTATTAACCCCCCCCCCCCCAAAAAAAAAAAAAAAAAAAAAAAAAAGCTTTAAAAGCCACTCCAGTATTGAAGGAGGAGAGGGAATTTAACAGGTAAATTAGAGCAGCCACAAATGCAGACATGATATCATTTTATATGGACTGATGGCTGTGTTCTACTGGGTGCTAACAGTAGTAACAAATTGAGAGAGAGAGAATGAATACTTGTGTACATTTCATTGAATCCACTGAAAGAGAGGGACAGACAGAAAGTGAAATATACACAGTGTAGCCTAAGTCCATTGGAAAAAAAGACAGATCAATTGCATCTATTTCACGAAATTCAGCAAAAGAAAAAGTAAGTTCCACGTGGGCTGATCTACACATATCTTGCACCAAAATAAGCCAATTCACACATTGTGTTATTTCGGTGCCAGTCTATGCACATACGCCAGTCCTGTATTCAACTATATCCATCAACAGCAGAACATGTGCTCCAGCAAGGGAAGGGGGAAAAAAAATCAATAGTATGCAATTAAAAACATTTCTTCTAAGAAGTAATAACATGTCTTTTCCTTTTGCAAAGCAGACAGCTGAATGCTCTGACAGTATGTATAAAAAATTAGCCCAATTGGACATTCTCCTCCAGCATTCATAAGGAAACACTGGGAGCTCTCTCTAATGCTTGCGGGGCGGGAGGGGGAAAGCACTCATAATATAATATAATATAATATAATAAATTGCCAGAAGCAAATTTAAAATTTTTTTCCCCCTCCACCATGCCTGTTTTTCCTGCTTGTTGCATATGGCCAGCTCATTCTTTGCACCCTGGTTATGTCTGCATGGCAGTAGTTAAAGCTCTCTCAAAGGGGACCATGGCAAAACAGCTCTGCTAGTTAAAAGTAACAAGTCGCGAGCACGAACATTGCTTATGGAATGCTTTAGACCTTGATCCTGCCAGGAGTTCCTTGCAGCCAGACCCCTGCGCAACCGCACTGATTTCAACGGGTCTAGGTGGGCACAGGTTTGCCCTACAGGGAGCTACTTACAGAATTTTTCCTTCCATAGATTTCATAATCAACGTCATGAAAAGCTGCTATTTCAACTTGACATGCAGTGTTGATCACAGTGAGCTCAATTTTTAAGTCAAAACAAGAGTATGTCAGGGATGTGTCATGTCTGCAATCCTCTTCAACATTGCCAACGACTGGATAATGCATCGTACAACAGAAGACATGCCAAGAGGCATTAAATGGACACTCGTCTTATCCCTTGAAGACCTGGACTTTGCAGATGATGTCGCTCTCCTATCACATGCCCAACACCATATTCAAGAAAAAACAACTCGAGTCAACGCATTCAGCCAGGCAAATCGGACTTAAAATCAACAGCAAGAAGACAGATCTCATGACCTTTAATAGTGCCTCACCATCACCAGTACAGATAGAGGATTACGGTCTCACCAATGTAGAAACATTCACATACTTGGGCAGCACCATCAGCCAGGACAGTGGAACAAGCCAGGACATCCAGAACAAAATCAATAAAGCCAGGAACACCTTCAGGAGCTTAAATACAGTCTGGAAATCATCAAAATACAACACCAAACCAAACTCAAGATTTATCAGAGCTGCGTACTTTCAACACTACTTTATAGTGCAGAATGCTGGGGAATGAGAAAGTCTGACATGTCCAAACTGTCTTCATTCCCTACAACCTGCCACAGAAAAATCCTCTTTATCTTTTGTCCAGAACAATCTCAAACCAAGATCTACTGACCCAGTGCAGCCAAGAGGATCTGAGCACCATCGTTGCCAGGAGGCGTTGGAGATGGATCAGTCATGTGCTTCAGATGGAAACTGATTCCATCCGCACAGTAGCAATAAGATGGACCCCTGAAGGCAAGCGAAAACGAGGCCATCCGAAAACAACATGGTGAAGAGCTGTGGAAGCCGAGCTGAAAAACCTGGGACACGGCTGGGGAACCATTGAAAGACTTGCCAGAAACAGACAGGAGAGGGAGCTTCATCACTGCCCTAAACGCCAGAGGCATAATAGGAACAGGATGATGCTGGTGATAGATTTGAGGCCAGAAGGAACCATTACATCATAGGGTCTGCCCTTCTGCATAACACAGGCCAGAAAAGTTCACCCACTTTCCCATACATTGAGCCCAATAACTTGTGTTTGGCTAAAGCACATTTTCCAAAAAGCATCCAGTCTTGATGGAGCCAAGGCATTCAGCTGAGAGATGGAGAATCTACTACTCTCCTTGGTAGTTTATTCCAGTGGTTCAATAGCCTTATTAGGGGTATGTATGAGGGGAGTTAAAATTTCAAGTTTAAACTGCAATCAACTGAAGATTTGGCAAAAAAAAAAAAATCTGGTTGGGGGTGGTGGTGAGTGGATAGAATTTTGCTTTGGCTTCTTTTTGTGCTTCTAAAACGTCTTACTTTCACACCGGCAAGATTTTCTGACCCTCTTGCTTCTTTACAAGTTAAAAAAAAAAAGATAGAACTGAAAGGTGAGATAGGTGGAAATTGTTACGAGTAAGACCTACAATACTTGATTGCGTTAGGGCTAGTGTTAATAGGGATAAGCATCAGTATAATTTGAATTCTGTTTTCCAGTTCATGTATATTAATAAAGACAAAATCAAGAGTTTAAAACCACACATGAAAAATCTTATTTTTCAAAAGAGCAATGAATTATTCATTTCACTTTTCTCAGGTTTCACAGTGAAAACTTGGAACCTGCCAGATCACTGGTCTATTCAATCCAGTGTCCCATCTCTGACAGCGGCCAGTATTAGCTGCTTCAGGTACAAACAGCAATGGAACCATCAAGATGTGCGTATACCACAACTAAGTTACCATGTGGTCTTACTATGGTAACCCTTTCCCTTCCTTTGCCACTTACCCCCATTGTTTGTCATCCTTCCTCATGTTACGCCCAAAATCAGAAAGAGGAAGGGACTACGCAAGTCAATGGAGGTCTTTCCATCCTTTCCAACCAGCTTTGGATCAGGCCTCACATCATTACATTTGTTCTGTCAAGTGACAAGCTGGTCAAAAACTCGGTCAAGAACATTTTAAATAGCTTTTCACAGCAAAATTCTGATTCTTTTCAATGGAAAAAAATCAAACATACATTTTGAGTTTCAGTTTTCTAAAGTTGAAAAAAGAGTCACAGAAAACTTCAACAAAAAGGTTTGTTTTCCCCCAAAAGTGTCCAGCAAAAGACAATTGGAATTTTCTGACCAGTCTGAACCAGTACATTTTGAGCATAATAATGTACAATAAACCCTGATATAGGACATTATGGACTAACCTGCCGACATGCCAAGTTTCTGCATAGCCCCTATTAGTTTTCGTTTGGCTTATACTGAGAAGCATGCAATTTTATAACCTTTCCAAATGTTAGGAGTTTCTTTTCATATTTTTGCCTATTGCGACGCTGGATGTTGTCATTATCCATATAAATGCCTAGTCTTTTTTGAACGCTGCAAAGCTCTTGGTCTCAATAATACCTAGTGACAATCAGTTCCACAGACTAATTGCTTTGCTTGAAAATTGGCACATTTCAACACATGCAAAAAAAAAAAAAAAAAAAAAAAAAAAATCAAATCTCAACTACAGGATCAACTTCAAATTCACAACAAGATGCAAAAGTGCCCTGATTTCAAATATTTTACCACAACCTATTGCACACATTGCTCACCAAAACGGTAGAAAATAGCTGAATTTCTTCAGTTTACTAATGCAGAGTCTGCAGGTATAGCAGGAATTCCTTCCATCAAGGTGACAGATTTTGTTGCACAGGTATTTTCCACAGGTCACAAAGCATGTTGATGGCTCAGGGGATCATACAATGAGAGATACGGTAACATTTTCAAAAAGGCCTAAAAGACTTCGGCTCCTAAGTCCTATTTTCACAGTAACTAGTCCTACTGACTTTCGAGCAAAGCCCTGAATCCTACAAGTTTTCAAACATCTTCTGATTCTGCAAAAAAAATTTAAGCAAGGTAAAATTTCACGGCAGCTCTGGGCCAAATGAACGAGGAAAAAAAAATGTGGACAGTCTCTCCTGCCCATGGCAGTAAGAGGACAAAGGCGGATATTCTACAGTCTGCCCGCTGGGCGTGTGGTGCCACCTTTTATACACCTATTTGGTACCACCTAAAGGTTCTGGTGCTGCCTGAAATGTTGCTGAGGCAGCAGAATGACGACTGGTGGCAGCTCAATTCCCCAGATGTAATTTCTGGAAGCGACACATCTAGGCAATTAAATCACCTTTCCATATGCAGAGTTTTGTGATTTTTGGATTATTTATTATCTGTATTATAGTAGGTCATAGACGTCCCAACCAAGATGGTGGCTCCATCGTGCTAGGAGCTGTACGCACATAGTAAGACACCCCATGCCTTGAAGAGCTCATAATCTAAAAAACAAGAGGAAAGGGCCGACCAAAGGAGATATTTTAGAGTTATAACACAGAGACACAGAATGGTTAAGCCCCCAATCCAATGCCCATTGAAGTCAATGGAATGACTCCCACTGATAGCAACAAGAATGAGATCAGGTCTTAAGTGACTTGCCCATGGTGATACAGGAAGTCAGTGGCCAAGCCAAGAATGGAACCCAGATCACCAATCCAGTGCCTTAACCACTAGACCATCCATCCTTTTAATTCCCCTTATTCTTTTTCAAAACCATTTCTCCCCACCCCCATCCCCGGCTCTGCTCTTTGGTGGAAAGAGGAAGATGGCACTTTAACTTTCATAGCTGCGCTCTGTCGGTTCTTCCTGCCACTTGGGATGTGCTGTCGCTTCCATGGAAACAGAATCGTGAATCTTTTCCCTGGAAACATCTCCAGCCTCCTTTATTTTGTTTTGTTTGTTGTTGTTTTCAGGTGCATTGGGGGGAGTACAAGAGTCGTGCTGTTATTTAATGTAAAAAGCCTTTAGAATATAAATTAGATTCTACGTTATATAAATGTACAACGTCCTCTCCTCTTTCAAAGCCTTCCCTCTGTTCTGCATGGAGCTCCTTTGACAGTGTTTCTCTCACCGTTCTGAGGGCAGGTGGGTATTAAAATATTCACCACTATATCTGTATGTACAAGTAAAATAAACTGGTTTGACAACAGGAAGATTCACGCATGTGTACTGTGTCCGTCACAGTTGAGAAGAGACAGGACTCTGATGTAATGAATAGAGAGGAGTATTCTCTGCCGAGGCTGCTGGACCCAGACATGGCTATGTAGTTCACTCTAGGTCTCAGACTGATTAACATGGCCTGTGCTTCCTGTGGTCACAACGTGATGGCTGCCATCTTGGTTGACACCAGGGATTCGACTGGAGCTGAACACGAGTCTCTACAGCTTGGGCTTCAGATCCAGGTTCTATTGCCGCGGGGTTGGAAACACATACTGGATAAGGTCCAGAGAGGGCAGGTGGGTTACAGTCACACAGGGTCTTCTTAGATCCTGGACTGGATTAGATAGTTGCGAATGGATTGCTGAGTAGAGCAGGACACATCACTTAAACTCTACATCAATGTTTCTTACTATTAATATAACCATGCAAAGTTAGTGGTTCTGGGCTGTGACTTGCTGAGAGAGTCAAACAATGCTGCAACATGTGAAGAGGACGACGAGAACCTCTTATTTACTACTAAACCACAGGGAAACAGACAGTTTGCAGTGCATCGGATGGCTCAAAGATTTCGGGAATGAGAAATGGAGCCTTTTATCAACCTCTAGGTCACGGATTTGAATTCAGCCCACACAGGTGATTGGCCACATGACGACTGTACAAGGACCTATGTGAACTCAGCTGATGGGTTTCAGTCCAGATCCTACAGCGCACACACAACCTACAAAGCACATTTGGTACCCTGGATGGCAATTCCTTCAGAGTCCTTCCTCCCAAGGACTGAATAGATCACAGAGACAAAACCTTCCAGTCCCAGGAAGTGGTGCAGTGTGAGGGACTACACTGTTGCTAGGTGTACTTTTTCTGTCGATCAAACCGAGAGTTTCAGTCTCCAGGGCTGTCAAGCAGGCACCTCTTATGGGCAGTATAAAGTTGCTTACTGTGATCCTCCCGGAGAAGGAGGATGGTCTTGAGGCTAAGATAGTGGATTAGGTCTCAGGAGATCTGGGTTCAGTTGCTTTGCCACAGCCTCCATGTACAACCTTGGACCCGCCACTTCATCTCTCCATACCTCAATTCCCCATCTGTAACATGGGGATAACCACCTTTCCTTTCTCCCACTGTTTGTCTTCCTTGTCTATTTAAATTGTGTGCTCAGTGTGAGTGAAATTTTCAGAAAGCATAAGTCCCTTAGGAGCCCAGGTCTCCTTTTCAAAAGTGACTTAGATGTCTCAGTGTCACTGAAAGTCAATGGGACTTGGGCTCCTAAGGGCTTAAGTTACTTTTCATAATGGGCGTTAGGCTCTTAAGTCACCAAGGATATGTCTTCACTGCATGCTAAACCTGGGCTCTGACTAAGCCCTTCTTTCATTCACACACAAAATAGTCTGACTCAAGTCAACAAGCACTCAGAACCTAGATCTTGGGCCCTGCTAAGGGTCAGAGCTCAAGTCCCACCGGGACTCTGATCCAAAACCCTGTCATTGTGCAGTGTCATGTTGCAGACCGGAGTCAGAAGGTCTGCATAGCGCAGTATGTAGGTGTCGGCGCAGCTGTGAGGCCCAGGTCCAACGATTGTAAATCTGGGTGTACAATGCAGCATGGAAGCTCAAGCATGGGCTTGGAAAACCCCAGTCCACAAGCTTGGTTCCCACAAACCTGGGCTTAGCGTGCCATGTAGACGTACACAAGGGATATGTCTGTATTGTAGCTGGGAACGAGACTCCCAGCCAGGTAGGCAGGCACATGTTAGTGGGGCTCGAGCCATTGGGACATTGCGAGCTCTGGCAGAGACTCATGCGAGCCACCCAAGCTCAAGCCCACCTGGTCCCCTAGGCTTGAGATCAGATGGCTAGACCAAGTCTCCGCCAGAGGCTGCAACATCCAGAGGTGAGCCTGAGCCCCGGTGGGAGACTTGCTCCCAGCTGAAGTGTAGGCATAACCCTTAAGGGCTCAATTCTTTTCCCCGCTGTCGCTCTTACTGTATGTGCATACAATAGCTAGTACAGCAGAGCCCTGATCTGAGTTGGGGCTTCTAGATATGACTGGAATACAAATAAACAATAGTCACTAAGGCAATGGACACTCCACAGTCTTCTTAAAGGCAGCCTATGGAAATCTACCCCGATATATCAGGGGGTTGTTAACCAACTAGATCCTGAGGCTGTATATTCCTATGTGCCGCTGATGCAGAAAAACTTCCTCAGTCATGTCCTTGCACCAACTTGCAACATACAACAAACGATTCTGGCTGTAAAAGAAAATTCTCCCACTGTTATATCTGCAGAGCAAGTGCAATCCACAGAAACTGTGTTGGTTTCATGTATCATAACAGCCTGAGGGAAACTTTACTCTTTTT
Organism: Chelonia mydas; assembly: GCF_015237465.2. Lineage (NCBI taxonomy): Eukaryota > Metazoa > Chordata > Testudines > Cheloniidae > Chelonia > Chelonia mydas. Next base: position 7,446,169 of record NC_057859.1, on the reverse strand, counting down.
TTCCCTTTTCATTCCCATCTCTTTCTATATCCCCCCTCCCCCTGCAAACAATTAATTATAAAGCTGCACCTAAATTATAAATTACCAACTTTAAGGGAAGAAAAAAAATATATTTCTTGATATTCCGAAGGGCTGATATGTCAGGATCGGAGAGAAGCAGCTGTTTTGGAAATGTTGCCTTTTTCTTTGTTCTGAATGCTATTTAAACATTGGCAGGGGGCCTCATTAAAGATGAATCGATGAATTAGTAAGTAGTGTTGTAGCCAGAAGAGACAGCATGTGCTCCTGTGGTGAAAACAGATTTACACAAAAGAAAGGAAGGGGAGAAAAAAAAGATACCCCCAATCCCGACGTGTAACAAAGTCAATGTTTTACATTATTCGTTCACAGCTGTGTTGCTTTGCCCCAATTCCGGACAGGATCCATCAGAATTTCCAATATAAATTCATATTTGGGGACGGAGGTCGGAGCTTGGATGCAAAAATTTGCTCAGGGCTAAAATGTAATAAACAAGTTTTCAACCCTGGAGCAATTTAGTTACCAAGATGTTATTAAGTGTGAAACAATAATAATTAGCAACATAACATGTGAATCACAAAATGCCAAGATATAACACATCTGAGTAAAGCAAAGGTAGCTATCAGATTGGCTGTCACAACACAAATGCATATAGTAATGTTAGTTCGGCAAATTTACTATTGACCTGAAGAAGAGCTCTGTGTGAGCTCGAAAGCTCGTGTCTCTCACCAACAGAGCTCGGTCCAAGAAAAGATATTACCTTATCTCTCTAATATCTTGGGACCCACACAGCCACATCACCACTACATTCTTCAGAAGTGTAAGGAAAGAGGACAAGATTTAGCCAAGGATCTGCAGATGGGTTTCAAAAAGAGTCCAGGATGGTTTGGGAACTTGAAATAAACAAACAGCAAGGAGATGGATCAAAACCAGAACGTTTATCTGACTCCCAAAGGTGAAGGGCTCACTGAAGACAATGAGTGGTGAGGGATGGTGCAGGATCTAGGCCTCAATTTGGAGATTCAGATATAAATAATAATGGAACTTGAACCCAACCGCCTCCTTGATCTGATTTTGTAAAACCCAAAGCCAGCCTCCTAAGCCCCTCTCTCAGTATTATCTCCTAGACGTATGAGTATTATCTCCTAGACGTACATCCCACTAAGCAGGCTCTGCATGCCTTTGCCACATAACCATGGCAAATCAAACCAAGCAACAGAAAGTTGCAGGTGACTAAAAATTGAATTTCCTCTTTAAACAAACACTAATGATGCAGAGAACAAGGTACTTGTATTGATCTAAGAAGTATATGCAAGAATCTTGGTCTTTGCAAGGATTCATTTCCCTGACGAGGATGTTTTGCCTTCTGTTTCATAAGTACAGGCATGGAGATTTAGCTGGTGTCCTTCCAGGACCTTGATGAAAAATGAGATGATCCATCGTTATTATTATTTGTATTACAGCATTACCTAGAAATCACAAGCAAGCTCAGGCCCCTGTTGCACAAGGCATTGCACAAATCACATATTAATAAAGAGTTCTGGCCCCAAAGAGCTTACATTTTAAAAAGAATGACACAAGATGGGAGAAAGGAGACGAGTTATTATTCAGTTTTGCAAGTAGGGAATTGAGGCACAGAGAGGTTAAAGGACCTACTCAAAATTATTCAGGTAATCCGTGGCAGAGCTGAGAACTGAACCCAGACCTCCTGAGTACAATGTCTGAAACAGAAGGTCATCGTTCCTTTGAGCTATGAACCATACTGCAAACCCTGCCACAAAAGATTGTAGCAATTGATCAGGAGAACAGGAGTTCGAGTGATTTCAAAGGACTTTGGATCAAGCCTTTAAACATCTTTGATCACCATTAAATCCAGTTTTACTTCTGAGGCCAATTCATTTTTCTTCGATCACCATTCACAAATCTGAAGAAAAGAGTCTTATTTTTTAAGACATTGGGGCCTAATGGCAGGGTAAAGGGATGAATTTCTACCCACACAAAGGTTCCTTTCTACTGCCAGAGCAGTTCAAAGAGGTCTCAGTGTAGCTTAAAATCAGGCACTTATGGTCCTGATCGCCAGAAGATCTGGCCTCCTACCTTGGAGTATTTGCTAAGATACTCGCTAGCTCCAGATACTGGGAGTTTAATTTCTGTAAATGTTGACAGTAAAATAAAATGTAAAAATCTTTTACCAATGCAGATGGGATTCGAGGCACTTTCTATCCAGCATATTCCCCTTCCCCCTCACCCCCAGCCCTTGAAAAAAAAACAACCCCGAAGCCTGCAGAAATTACTTGGAGCCTTACACTGGGGAACCGAGGCATAGAGAAGTTTGGTGACCTACACAAGGTCACACAGGAAGTCTGCGGCAGAGCTGGGAACTGAACTCAGATCTCCTGAGTCTCAGTGCCTTAAACCTGAAGAAATTATTGTGATCCTTCCCATCTCCTCACGCTGCCCACCCAGCATCCCCAAGCAACAGCCGGTTTAGCTCAGATCTGAAATGACTATGACTACACAGCACACATTGCTGTCTTAACTCCAGATCCCCCCACCATATTGCGATGGATGGTTTTGGATAACAAAGGCTTCCTTCCGAAAGGAGGAGCGCTCACTGGCATTCGAACGATGTTTGCGGTATTAGCCTGTGGCCCGAGTGAAAGGAGAAGCGTAAATGATTTGAGATGGGATTAAAGCCAACTTCTGAGATCACGGTGTCACTTTAAGGTGGATAGGAGGGATATTAAGCACACATTTTTTTTAATTAACTTTATGTCCCTTGATTCCTCCTCAGCCCCCCTCGACGCATTATTCGCTTTGATTTCCTCAGCACTTTGGAAACATGACCCAGATTCTCTCCAATCATGCTGTGATCGGCTCAGGCAGGAGAGTTGAGACCATCAGGGAGCAAGTTATGCCTCCCTGACTCTCCTGGTGCATCCACACCAGTCCTGGCTCAAGAGCTTCAGTTACAGCAGCCTTTACGCTGCTCTAGCTTATACCTGACTGCAATGGGCCTCATGAGACCGTATCACAGTTGAGAATAGGAGGAACAGTGTCCCACACCCTCCTGCTTCCAGAATGTGCCCTCCCATCCCTTAGACCAGCATGAGACACACGTCTGGAATAGGAGCCGACTATGCGAACTGAAAACTCCCCTACTCTCGAGGAATTCAGAACTGGACAGTCAGTCAATCATAACTTTTCACTGCCTGAACCACGTGAAGCGGCCAGAGCAGTGGGAGAAAATCAGGCCCCGCTACTTTGATTTTCTCCATGCCTTGGCTGAATGGTAACTTGAAAAAGTATCCCACGTATAGGGGGCAGATTCTGCTGCCCTTACTCAGTGAGTGTTACCAGACTCCATGAAATCAATGGAACTATTTGCAGAGCAAGGTACTACAGAATGCAAGTAAGGGTAGCAAAATCTGGCCCATATAAAAACACCCCAGAGTAAATTGTGCATTGGACCAGATTACCAAGGGCTAGGATAAATTCTCCTTCACTGGAAGTCTTTACATCAAGATGGCAGTCCTTTTCTAAAAGATATACACTAGCTCAACTGCAAGTGATCAGCCTCAATGGAGCAATCACTGCGTGAAATTCTATGCCCTGTGTTATGCAGGAGGATAGACTAGATAATCGTAGTGACCTGGGTTTAAAGTCTATGAGACAACAACATTTGAGACCAGGTGCACACGGAAAGGGCAATAGAAAGGGAAGAAAAACAATGCAGAGATGGAATGCCAAAGAAATTCCAGGATTACAGCCCAGAGATGGTTAATGCCGAACTTGTCTCTCATAAAAATCTAGCTTGCTGCTCTTCTAAACCGACAAGGCTTCCGTTCAAAATGTTTGTTTCATACCACTGCCGCACCTCTGGCTTTGCTGTACTTTCTCTGGGCAGGGTCATAAAAAAAATATTGTATCTTAAAAAAAAAATGTACTTGAAACTATTGATTTCTGCTGTGCTAAAGCCCTTGACATTCTGGCGCAATGAAGATATTGCTCTGGACCCTGTGTGCCTCCTCAGACTTCTCCTCTGCTTATAAGGGTCTCTAAGGATGGTATTAAAGATATTGTAGTTCCCACTTTCCGACTCTGGGATATCAGCGAGATCCTCCTGTGTAAAGAATAATTATCAGCACTGCTGTTACCTCTAGTAAGTGTGTAATTACATGCTCTGTTTTGTGGGCTGTAGGCTGTGCAATTTTAAATTATACAATAATGTCAAATTCTCTCTCCATTTTTTTCCCACTTCCCTTAACAAATAATAATAATACAAAAAGGGAGAGAACCCTCTTCCCCTACTAGGATTGACAGTTCGGGTTGTATTCTTGTTGCTGTTGTTTTGAGCAAGATTAAAAGGAGCCCCTGAAAGGTATGATTTCAGTCACAGAAGTAACAACAAACAACAACAACAAAACCCCAAACCATACAGGAAAGGGAAGATAAAATAAAGGAGAGGGGAACAGAGAAAGAGAGAGAGGGGTGGGAAGGAAAGAAAGATGGAGAGAAAACGAATGAACAAAGAGAACAAACAGAAAATGAGAGTTGAGTGCGAGCATGGGAGAAAGTTCAAGTCCAATCATCCAACAGAACTTGAATCGCATTTATTGGAAAGTCTGGTCAATAACAGGAGCCCAGTGCATATTGGAATCCTTTAAAAAAAATAAATAAATAAAATAAATGAAAGTCTCTCCCCGCCAGCCTCAGTGTGAGATTTCACCACAAAAAGAAATCAGCGCTCGGCGAAGGAAATGAGCCTGACCGTGATAAACAACATGTAGTGCAAAGCACATGTAATCAGTTCAAAAGATCAGATGTCAAAGTGCTCCCTCGCCTGTCCCTTGATCATCGCACCAATTAGCGATTAAACATTAAAACAAGACTGCTGTATGTGCGCCGAGATGGCTAGCAGCTATTGTACATATGCTCTCTTGCCTACGCAGACAAAGACTTAAGACACCTATGCCACTGCACACTAAGACGGTTTAGAAGACAGGCAACAAGAAGAAGAAAGTGGCAAAACCCATTTGCAGTGACAAAGGCAACATCTCTCTTTTGTCTTCGGAAGATTTTCTTGCTTCAAATGTATTTGTGACCCGTGGACCAGATTCTCAGTGGGTATAAATCAAACTAGCTTCTTTGGCCTCAGTGGAGCCATACCAATTTACAACAGCTAAGGATCTGGCCCACAGTACAGAAGTATATTGAACTCCTACAGTTTTTATATGATCAATGCCTGTTTTTGCGGTTGCTGAAAATTATAGGTGTTCACACGCTATGGGAAAGTCCTACAGGGTTTCGCAGAGATGGAATCAATAGGGATCTATAGAAATTACTTTATAAACCTATAGTATTTACACAGAATTAGATTATTTCCACAGGTTGTCATTCTGGGTAGTGATGGGGGTGGAAACTATCCTATAGAAGTCTATGGCATGTATACAGTTTTCAATTAAATGCGATTGGATGGCTCCCAAAACAAGCTACAGACAATTTATCACATACGATTAAATTCTACTGGATTTTTTCCATAGTGTCAGGATACCATTCCTGGCCCCAATCCCACAATCCTTCCTCACATGAGTAATCCCTATTCACAAGCATAGTCCCATTGACTTCTTGTGCAAGTAAGGATTGCTCATGTGAATAAGGTTTGTACAACCCGGTTTTAACTACTTGCAGGTAAATTCGGTAGCATGGCCAGTGTTTTATAGTCACCCATTCTCTGCTAAAATGGGCAACAGAGTATGAATAACTTGAGACTCAGTTTGAAGAGATGATGAGTACCATTTGACTATGGAAACTGAAAGCCCTTCACGCCTCACTTGATTGTATTATGGCAGCACGTAGGGGCTCCAAGCAAGATTAGAGGTGCATCGTGCCAGGTGCTGAGCAGACACAAAAAGAAGACAGTCCCTGCCCTGAAGATTTTATAATCTGAACAGACAAATGGCAAGAGGAGAAACAGAGAGGTGCAAACTGGTCAGTGGAAGAAAAACTCTCCTGATGCCCAATCCAGACGATACTGCCTCCAAGTTCTAAGTTGTGTGTCTCAGCATATGAATATCATATTGTCAATAAGCATGTAACTCACCAGTCATGCAAGCATAGGAAGTATTTCCATTGTGAAATTGTATTTCCAGTGTCCCTGAATCATATTCTTCACATTGTACAGGAAGAGGAGGCATTTTTAACTGCCAGGAGGTGTGTAACAAGTCACAGTAGATTGGACAAATAAGAAGCCAGCATGGATAACTCCAGTCTGACTTGCATCTCTGACACAAAAAGTTGTGTGTCCATCATACCGTCACACCCTGCCTCCCCAACAGGTTATCTGCACGTGTTTTGCCCAGAAGTGAAGATACTGCCAAACCAAAAGGCTATTAATGGATTTTGTCTCAAAGATACAGATCAAAGCTCTTGGAGGGATGGTTTTTTCTGCTCCTCTAAAATGCTTTATAAAAAAAAAGAAGGAAAAATACTATTATTAAAATATACTTCATAGTAACTTTCCACTTGGATGTCCATGTTAGCATGTGGCTGAGTTTAGCTTTCCTTCTCATTACAATTCAGCACTGGATGCGATCACCTGTATAAAGATGTTATAACGTTATTTTCTTGTAAGTGTAAATATATTCGCACGGCAAATGTCTCATTATGTATGATTAACGCACGGAAGGCAGGCAGCCTGAGCTGAGACAACCATCCAAAGCCATCAATATCTTCTTGAAATCTGGTTGTCATCCACTAATGGCTCTATCTTGCAACATGTGGAATATTGTGGCCCCAATCCAGAAAAGCACTTATGCATATGCTTATCTTTAACCATTCAAGTGAACCTGTGGAAGTGTGGTTTTTTTAAATGGGCAAATAAAACAGCTCTTTTTTAAAAAAAAAATTTTTTTTGTTCATATAGGAACCAATAGCAAATAATTTCCTTTCCATAGGATTTTTGTTCCATCCTATAGCATTTAATGAGGAATTGTACCTCTGCAGTGGAACTCTACAGGATAATTTAAAGCCAAACAAGCAAAAGATCTAATTTTCTAGGAGGTTCTAGATTTTTGTTCCATCCTATAGCATTTAATGAGGAATTGTACCTCTGCAGTGGAACTCTACAGGATAATTTAAAGCCAAACAAGCAAAAGATCTAATTTTCTAGGAGGTTCTATAGGTTTTGAGAGTAACTTCTATAGAACCGTATTGATTTAAAGAAAGATTTTTCAAGATGAAATGGGTAGTTAGAGAAAGTCAATGGGAGTTAGGGACCTAACTAGCATTTGCACCTTTGAAAATCTCTCCCTGCTTATTTCAGGTGCCTTCATGCTTTGTTGGATTGGGGCCAGACTGCTCAGCAATTTGTAGGATCAAGCCCTAAAAGACCAGGGTGAAGGAAATGTGACTCAGACATCCAAAATAGGAATTAAGTCAACTGTGCAAAATTGTCATGCAAATTTATCAAAAGAGGGGTGATATTATCATGACTGTCCTTTACTGACTCTTATGGGAAAAGTCTTATAAAACCAAATCGGCACTAAATCAACAGGGTTCCATCGGAATACAATCGGGTTTGGCGGCAGCATGCGTGGGATCTGTGACCTGGTGAATTGCTGTAAGTGCCAACAGCGGGGAAAGCAAGTACCCTGGAAGGGAAAAGAACCGAAAAATCTCAATCATTTCGGGAAAGTAATAGTGAAGAAAGAGAGAGGGGAAATTAATTGTGAATAGCTGAAGAAAGGCCAGCTGGTCGAGCTATACAGTAAGGCAGCAGACACTGAGGAGCAGACAAGGGTGCAGCTAGTTGACTTGCTGTATTCTGATGACCAGAAGAAAAATGATGGTCCAGGTTGACAGGGAACATCCAGCCCACTGGCAGAGGGTCCAGCAGGTGGGGAAATCTTGGAGCTGACGCCCTGGTGGGAGAGTGGAGAGAACCTGACTAAAGCAGCAACCGCATTCATTGGGATCGTGGACTGATCTACAAGAGAGGATACATCTGGAGAGGGACCAACTGCGTCTGGAAATCCAGCAGCTTGCAGTCCAGGGGCAAGAGAAAGCAGACCAGAAGCCTAAAGTGGGTGCCATTGGCTGGGCCATGGAGGGGGAATACAGGTGCAGTTGCCATGAACTGTGACATACGGTTCTACAGAAACTTCTCTAAAACCTTTAAGAAATTCACCTCCCCAGTTCCAGGCACCTGTAATGATGTACAGGATTATGCAGTTGACCAAGTGCATTATGGGTATTTCATCTTCCTCTGGAGCATCTGGTATTGAACATTGCCAGAGGCAATGGACTTGTTGGGTCAGTGGGGTCTGTCCAATATGGCAAATCCTATTTTTTACCACATCTAATTTTCAGTGGTGAAGAGATTGAGGCAAAGCAAAGAACAGCTAAGATGGAGTTAATACAGTGTGAAACCATGCAGCATGTCTGCAACACACTTGTTTTGCACCATGTAGCAGACACAGTGCAACATTTGCCTGAGAAGAGAGTGCAAATTAGAACAGATGTAAATCATAAATATAGCAAGCAATAGGCCTGGATACCAGAAGACACTAACTACCGAGAATTCCTATTCCCTTTTCAATAAAGAGTTACAGCGCTCACATAAGAGTCATGCAGATACTGACAATAAAATAAAGCTAATGCATTGCAATGAATACCCAGACCGTTCTCGACCATAAGTTTATAACCTTTCCTGTAGGGTAAGGAAGCTACTGTGTGCCATACAAATGGAGAGAGCTATTAAAATCTGGAATAGCCTCCCACGAGATGCAGTTGAAGCCCCATCATTTGAGTCATTTAAAAATAGTCTGGACAAAGCACTGGAGAATATTCTGTTGGGACCAATCCTGCATTGGCAGGGGGATGGACTTGATGAATTAATAGGTATTTTCCATCTCTGGTTCCTATGCCTAGTGAAGAAAACAAAAATATTTTGGAAAATGTTAGCAATTTTTTTTAAAATGAGGCTTTTGTGCTTTTTACAAACCATGGTCCCGATCCAGCAAACCTTTAAGCATGCACTCTCTTCCCATCTATAGCCCCAATGGACTGAGAGAGCTGAACTGTACTCCCGTCTCTGCAACCGATCACACGTCTCTACCCTTCCAGCTCTGTTTTACTGTCCAGCCTTTGTCCAGACAGGTGGGGAATTCCTACAAAAAAGAGTCTAACTTCCTTAGGAGAATTGGAAAATTCCAGCCTTAGTCTGAAAGTCCTGGGGGGCAGAGGGTGTCTCTTACCACGTGTTTGTACAGTGCTTAGCACAATGGGGCCTTGATCGCAAAATAACTGTAATAATTTTTTTAAAATATGCTAATTACAAAGTATTTTAAAAACCACCTTTCCCCCCAGGATCTGTGTGTCCCTGGGGTAAATCACAAAAGGGCCTGCTCCCACTTCAATTCTGGGTGCTCAGCATCTCCCAGGACCAGAATCTTAACCCCTCTTAGCCATCAATAGAAGTGAGCGTAAGTAATACCTTCATCACTGGAATATCAGGAGGCTTAACTAACTTTCTTACGTGCTTCGGGATCCTTTGATGAAAGATGCCCTGTAAGCACTAAACACTATTCATTGAGAAATATTTTAAATAGGCATGAAGTAATTTTTTACCTCCAAAAAATGTCAGGTGATTTTTGCCCTCCTTCCTTTCTCTATTCAGAGATCAGGTGCAGGGATTTTAACCTCAGTGCCTCTCCCCAAATTAACGTCAGTTTCACATCCTCTTCTATCAAGTATCAGCGGGGTAGCCATGTTAGTCTGTATCCACAAAAACAACTAGGAGCCCGGTGGCACCTTAAAGACCAACAGATTTATTTGGGCATAAGCTTTCGTGGGTAAAAAACCCACTTCTTCAGGTGCACATCCTCTTCTCTGACTCAACATTCGAAATGTGTCAGCAGTTGAACTTTAACTTTCCCCGGGATGGATCATAATTTAATTTCTTGGTTATTCTAAAGCTCATGAGGGCCCCCGCTCCCGCCTTCCCCATTTTTTTTTTTTTTTTGGAAAGCAGGCAGGCCTCCTCTGCTCAAGTCAGGGGTACATTTCAGATTTCAACTTCATCTCCTTGCTGGAGTTTAATTGATAGTGAAAGCCTGATTTCTGAAGCCAAGGTAAGGTACTGAAGGTAAGTGATCAGAACACTGCCCTGGTAATAAATCACTGTAGTCCAGGTCACAGTTTGGAGTGTGAATGCAACGTTCAATAAAGAAACACACGCCACCTTTCAGCTTCACGCCGACCCCAGCTAATTGACCTCCTTGTGGTCCCACCATTAATCATTCTGGCATAAGGGGCAAGAGGCAGCTCCACTGCACAGACGTACAGGAGGTGGGGGGTAGAAATAAAAGGTAAAAGGAAATCCTAGACAATTCTTCATTAATTAACTCATTGGATTTTCTGCTTTGTTGGAAGCAGCTACTTTGCCAAAACAATATCAAGACCAATGTACGTGGTCTGGCTGGTCTGTATTTGTTTAGCACTTGGATGCCTAGCCCAGCAAATAAAAGCAGATGTGAACTGTTCTATATAGAACCATGCAAAGATGCAGAAAATTACAATAAAGCTATACAGCCATTCATGTTCATTGAGCCATCAGACCACATCCATTCATGAAACTGCACATCAGCTATTTGCAGACAGATTCTACAGTGTCCTTCACCTCATGTTGTCATTCATATGGGAACAAGGGGAGTGCCAAATATTTCTAAATCTGAATGGGGGCATTTTGTACACCCTCTTTGGTCTAGTGCGAATGACACACCACAAGGTGTAGGGAAATGGAGAATCTGGCCTTTTGTTTGCCATTTCATCTTACATGGGAAAGGGCCAGGTTCAGCCCAAACTCAACCCAGGTGTTTTGCAGCTACAATTAATGTCACCTCTACGTTTGTCTCTGTACCTGATATGCAGGGACACTTACGGATGCGCTTGTCTGCGCCCAGAACAACACCAGTTTAACTTAAGGTTGGAATTTCAAACAACTAGTGCAAAAGGCTGCATATAAAATTTTCAAAAGCTCCTAAATCTTTTAGGACCCTAAATCCCATTGCAAAGGGAGACTTAGGGTAAGTCTACATAGCAAAAAGAAAAACCCCACAAACCTGCGGCAGCAGGTCTGTCAACTGATGTGGGCTCACAGGGCTAGTGCTACGGGGCTGAAAATATCAGTGTAGAGGTTTGGGCTCAGGCCGGAGCCTGGGCTCTGAAACCTGGTGAAGATGGGGGGTCTCAAAGACCATGTCCAAATGTCTACACTGCTATTTTTAGCCCTGCAGCATGAGCCCAAGGCAGTTCCATCCATTGATCTAGCTGATGCCTCTCAGGGAGGTGGACAACCCATGCCAATGGGAGAACCCCTCCTGTCTGCATAGACAGTGTCAACACGGAGGTGCTACAGAGGAGCAGCTTTGACTCTGTAGCATTTCAAGTGTAGACAAACCCATAGGCTCCTAAGTCTCTTTTGAAAATGGGACTTGGGCACTTTTAAACATTCTCCCCTGCATCTTATTTCGGGTTCCACCTAAATTATTCTGGTTTAGTTTAAATCCATTAGGAACAGGCCTAAGATAAACCAAACCAAGCCACTCAAGCTGAAATGAGAAAGTGCTATGGTTCAGGCAGGACTAGAACTTAGGTCGACCTAGATACATCGTTCAGGGCTGTGAAAAATTTCACACCCTGGGTGACATAGTTAGGTTGTCCAAACCCCCGCTGTAGACACGAGTAGGTCAACAGATTTTTCTGTTGACCTAGCTACTGCCTCTCACGGTGGTAGATTTATTACAGTGATGGAAAATCCTCTTCCATGGCTGCAGCAAGTGTGTACGCTACAGCACGGCAGCTGCAGAGCTTCTTGTGTAGACGTACACTAAACCAGTGCAAATGTGTGTGGAGACAACAGCCCCTAGTCAGAGAACTTCAAAGCTGCCTAAATGATTTTAGCACCTAATTCCCATTAAAGTCAATAGGAACAGAGGGTCCAAATTTCCCAGGCAGCTTTGCAAATCTCACCCAAAAGGAACATTTAACAGTGCTCACCAAGAACCAAGAAAGCAAAAAAAGGATCCCACCTTTCAAAAGCACGTGTCTGCGGTCCCTTCCTCAAGCGAATAGTCTCAGTGGGTTCAATGGGACAACTGAGCTAAGCGCGGGCTCTGCGTGAGTTGAGGTATGCAGGATCTGGCCCAGTGCAACTGTATCACAATGTCCAATGAACAATAATTTTTTTGTATTATCACGGCACCTAGGAGCCCAACCCCAGACCAGAATCCCATTGTGCGAGGCACTGTACAAAACACAGGACAGAAAGACAGTCCCTGCCCCAAAGAGCTTACGCTGTATTGGGCTGATCTTTCCTTTCCAGTCCTGCACTGGACTTTGCCATTTTGCTTAGAGCTCTTGCTATGTTTATCTACAACTCTGCCATTGTAATGGTGGTAATTTAGAGATGGATGAACTTGAAGGCAATCAGGACCTGATTTTCAGAGCTCCTTAGCACCCCTAGTTCCATTTTCTCCAGAGCTCAGCACTTCTGAAAAGTCAGGACCCACCAATTTCCATTTTTGAGGGCGTGCTCCAATCCTGACTGAAACATTTTCCTTTCTTTCCCCCCCTTTTCTCCATTTATATCAAGCGAATGCTTGAATGCTTCCCTGCTAGCAATACAAAGAGAGGACAATCCCCTTGGAGCTTGATACACAGAACCTATTAATAAGCAAATGGAAAGAGCTGGCGCATATTCCTCATTGTTTAAGTCCTCAGCCACCAGAGTCTGAAGCATTTCCCTTCAGGGTCCCATCCATGCAGAGTCATCTTGGGAGATTACTTATGCTATTGTCTTGAGTGAATGAACTACCACAAACTCACACATACCAATGACTTGCGGGCACTGATTTAAAAACCAAGTTGAGATTTGGTAGGCATGACAACCGGGTCCAGGCACCCCACAGGGAGAACAGAAGGTTTGAACCCCCAAAATATGCAGTTAAAATCAAGCGATTGTTTACAATGTTATTGTACTACAAAAATATAATCAAGTATGGTCTTTTGTGAAAGCTTGTCTTGTTGCGAACGTGACGGTCATTCTGAGATAAACCGGCAGATTGTTGTTACTAATTCATGTATATCGAAAACCATGCTCATATAACTTCAGCCTCACTGCACAGCAGGGCAGTGAGATGTATGCAGGGAGGTGCATTTCCCAAACCAGTTGTTACACGAAACCAACTTCGGGTACCCACGCATTATCCAGCCCAGGAAAGGACATTGGTGGACCACTAAAGTTAACGGAAAGACATGGAGACAACTGGGATTTACCCACCCTGAATAACCATGAGTCACCATACCAGGAGGGGGAAAAAACAACCACCGCCACCTGGCAACCACTTTTAAAATAGGAGGGGTTTGAAGTGAAAGGATCCAGAAAGTGAGTGACGGCCCCGAAGCAGGCAGTTGTCTGAGAAACAACAGCTCCTCCCTACAGTTAGGGGGTACTCTGGGAAATTGTTTAAAGGCAATAGGTAACTTGTATTAGAAAAGTGATTTTATCTTATATAGAAGTGTAAAGTCTGAGGTTCCATCCTTATGTTTATTTACTGTGTAACTTGTACACGTTTGCGTTTCCTTACTATTTCATCTTTGAATCTGTCGTTTTTCTATTAAATAAACCTTTTTGCTTATTTGTACCCCAAGTAGGTCTCTGCTGTGGAAACTGAGTGGAGTGTGTGTGTCAAAGTGACGTGATAACTGGGGGCTGGTTTCACAACGTCAGGGGTGATGAACTAGCGGGGAAAAATCCAAGCTCTTTGGGGCAGGGACTGGTAGTTAAGAACTCGGGAAGGAAGAACTTCTGGAAGACTTGCGACTGGTTGCTGTTGCCCTAAAAGGAGTAACTAGGCTGGTGGAAGCCAGGGTGAGATATTGTGTTTGTGGGCAGGCTACTGGCATCAGGGATGTGAACCGTAACAGCACAGCATTAAGGCATCCCAAGGTTATCGGGCAGGCAGCAACAGAACCACTTACTGGTTGGGGTGATTCCCAAAATGTCGCAGAAGGGAACAAGCCTTTATCTCTCTACATACTGACCATACCTCCATGAGGCTATCAGTGAGTGAAAAGAGTGCAGAGACTTTAAAGGAAATGACACTGCAGGACCAGTGAACTGGGTGAAGATGGCTAGAGAGAAGAGCAAGTCCTTATCTCAAACTGGAAACCTATCACTTAAGTTTCTACTCCCAGGGTTGTCTCAACTACACTCTATTGTCTTTTGCCACTGGGGACTAGATTCAACATATGGCGGCCTGGATCTGGTTTTAAATTGAGCAGTCCCTGGTGGATCTTCTGGAGAATTTTTCATTCCCCATTTGCTTTAGAGCAGTGGTCGCCAACCAGTCAATCGCAATCGACTGGTCAATCCTAGAGGATCTCCCAGTCGATGGCGATCTTCGGTGTCCTAGCGGGGCTGCCGCTAAGACAGGCTCGCTGCCTGCCCTGGCCTCACGCTGCTCCCAGAAGCAGCTAATGCACCCCGCAGCAGGCAGGGGTCTCCCTCCGCGCACTGCTCCTGCCTGCAAGCACTGCCCCCGCAGCTCCCATTGGCTGGGAACAGGGAGCTGTGGCCATTGGGAGCTGCAGGGGAGATGCTTGCAGAGAGGGCCACGTGCAGCTCCCCTGCCGCCCCCGGGGCTGCAGGGGCGCATTGGCCCCTTCTGGGACTGGCGGGGGGGCAGGGAGCCTGCCTTAGAGGCAGCCACGCTGCACCACCAACCCGGAGCCGCCAAAGGTAAGAGCTGCCCAGCAGGCAGCTGCACCCCAACCCATAGCCCTGAGCCTCCTCCCAGAGCCAGCACCCTGTACCCCCTCCTGCACCCCAACACTCTGCCTCAGCCCAGAGCCCCCTCCTGCAACCAAACTTCCTCCCAGAGCTTGCACTCCTTATCCCCTCCTGCACCCTAACCCCTTGCCCCAGGCTCAGCCCAGAGCTCCCTCCTGCACTGCAAACCCCTTGGTCCCAGCCCAGAGCCCCAACCCCCTATCCCAGCCTGGTGAAAGTGAGTGAGGGTGGGGGAGAGCGAGTGACGGGGGGGGAGGGGAGAATGGAGTGAGTGGGGTGGGGCAGATCCTGCGTTGCCCTTAAATTCAAAAAGAGATCATGGGCATAAAAAGGTTGGAGACCACTGCTTTAGAGGCTACAGATAGGGCCCAGTTCACATAGGCATTTCCATCAGTGCAGAAAACTACCATTCTGATATAGTAACATTTGACATCCACTTTGCCCAGATGTAAATGACTACACGAGGGGCCTGATCCGATGTCCACTGATGACGATAGAAAGACTCCCACTGACTCCAAGCCATTAGGTCAGGCCCAAGGGACAGAGCATTGGTGAATTAAATTTCCTCCTGTCCTACAGGTGTTTTCCAGCCCTGCAGGATGAGTTCCTGTATTTAAAAAAAGGACACCCTTCCTACAAGCCGGATGGGATAAGTCTCTAGAACAATACATTACAGATTTAAAATAAAACAGCCCTGGCACCTCCGGGGTTAAAGCTTTGGTGCTGTGCTGTACTGACTGTCCCGGGTTCATCTAGTAACAAAACCATTTGTTCAATAGGTTGCAATCCTCAGAGCGCATACCCGAAAAGACACAAAGGCGGTGAAAGCACGCACTGCATTTTCCTCACTGATGCACTGGCTTTTCTTCCGCCCATAAAGTAAACCTCTTCTGTTTCAGCGTCTCAGCCAGGGTGGAAAACAAAACCCCCAAAAGGACATTTTCCCTACAGGATAGACCCCACAATATTTGCTAGATCCTCTCTCAAAGTTTCTATCCTGGCTCTTCCCAGAGCAGGCCTACTGAGTGCTTAAATCACAGTCTACATGACAATACTATAGGGCATCCCATGCATTATAGACTTAAATCATTTACTTGTCTTTCATATTGACACACACTCAAATTCAACCCATCTCATAAGTGTTTCGGCGACATGCTGAATATAGATCAGACTCCCTGGTGGACGCTGGTCATTTTAATGTTGTGAACAACCTGTCACACCTTTCAGTTTCCTGCCACCTCATTCCATTTGCTACTTCAACTGTATAAATTGGGGTGACCAGAGGATAACAATAATCTTACATTTATACAACACTTTTCATCCCAAAGGGTCCCTAAGTGCTTTACGAATTTTACGCATTGTTCTTCCCACTACTTCACTGGATGAAACTGTACTAATCAGCACTGCACATCAGCTGAACAGGGCGCAAAGGATCCAAAACAGGATGCAAAGAATATTGTATCCATTTGAAGCTATAAGGTGAAATTGTAGGAAAGCGGAATGTAACTAACTAAACTGGGATGTCTCTAGGCCAAAACACCTCTTACTAGAAAAGCTTTGGGATTTTTTTTTTAATAAATCCCAAGTGGTCAGGACAGTTTATATCTCACAGTCCAGCTTGAGAATGCCCCCTAGCACCATACAAGGACCAGGCCCATCGGCCATTACTAGAGATGGGAAGATATTGAAATTGACGTGAGTGAGAGTGTGAGTGATCACTTGGTTCCAAAACCTCCTCTATTTACACCTCAGTCTGGAACAGTTCCTCAGATTTGTCATCTAAACAGAATGAATCACTTACTTGGGTTTGTGCCATATTTGTATGAGTGACTATTTGTGACACAAATGTGTACACATTCATCCAAAGAACATTAACAACTTCCCCAGATTTATCCAACTATTCAGAAGTAATCACAATAGCTCAGATTTTGAACACTCGGAATGTTGCATTCAAATAGTAATCCAAAAATTACTGCAAAGAGTGAATAAGTTAAGGAAATGGCCATTTGCTCACAGATATTTGACAAGCAATCTACAGTCAATTGTCCTGGTTAATGGGAGCTGTCACGATTCAAAATCACCATTAACGGCCCACACTTTGCATAATTACAATCGGACCTCAGAGTTATACTTCATATTTCTAGTTTCACATACAAGAATAATACATTCATACAAATAGGATGAATACATGCAGAAGAACATAACCTTTGCACAGATATGTTACATGGCATATCTAGCATATTCCAGTTATGTCATATTTACATTCATAAGCATATTTCTATAAAGCATTATGGGGTGCAACGTCACAGGAGGTGGGGTGACTAGGCAAATTCAATCAAGTTGTAACATCTCCAAAGATGTACCACCACCAGGAGAGTCTCTCATATGCTGGTTCAAATGAGATTCTCTAGAGACCAACTGACTCAGGGCCTTCTTTCTGATGTAGCAAATGGATGGAACCTTCTGTCCAAGGCGGGGGCGGGGGGAAGAGGGAGAGGAGGCAATCCTTAGGGAAAGGTTGACACCTGCCAGAGCCTGAGGTTGGAGTTGCAAGATCTCTGGTAAGCTTTTTAGCATATGTGTAGGTTCTTTTATTGTTTGTAATATACTTTCTCTGTAATGCTGTCACTATAAGAATAAAATGTGCTTGCTTAGAAAGAGCTACGTGGTAACTCACATCTGCCAACATTTATGTTGCGCACAGCCTTTGAAGAGCAAGTAAAGCACAGATGCTGGCCTGGTTAGGCAGTCTGGCTTGCCAGGAATTAACACACTGTAGTCAGGGAACTGTGCAGCCTGGAAAAACCCCGGTCAGGAGGGAGAGAGATGCATGTCTCCACCCAAAAGAGTGACGGCTGGGAGTCAGAAACCTAAAAGTGGGTGTCCTTGCTGGACCACAGAGGGGGAATGCAAGTGCAATTGCCCTGAACTGTGACAGACATATCCTAAGAAGGAGCAGCATTTTCTAAATCAACACCACAACCTCCTAATGTATCCTGCATAAAACTGGTTGAAATTTTTCAAAGTTGGGGGTGAGAGGGATTTTTAAAACACATTTTTGCATAACATTCCCCTCTATTTTTTCAACTAACTATAGAACCGATCAAAGTTTCCCAAATTACAAATAATAAATGGGTTTAGTCTGATTGAAAAACACAAGGATAGCTTTTTCTCATGGCATTTCTGTATTTCCTGTTCTGGCAGCAGCCATCTCCAAGGATCACAGAGGTGTGTGAAAGGTAAGTAAGGCTCGACAGTCTCAGAATAAATAGTTACAAAACAGGGTTCACAGATTTAATTAGCATCATGTTTTGGGTCCATTTTTTATTTTGGCTGATCCAGTTTAGTTATCTTTGTTGGAGAAATAGATAAGTTTTGTCCAAATCATTTTCATTTTTCTTTTCCTACCTTCTTTTAGAGTTCAGGCTCTGACCCAGATACTACCCCTACTCTCTTTTACTTTCTTCCATGCCACAAAAAACATATGCAGAAGTTCAACACACTTACTTTTCTGGATGGGAGGAGTTGGGCTTTCCAGCAGACAGAAGAGCCAACTTTCAGGACGACTTTATCACTGCTCAATGGTCAAACGATGGATTCTTGCATCAGCAACCTGAAAAGATACATTGACAGATAACGGCATCATTGGACTAAGGAGCACAGTCATAGCTTCAGCGGCCTAAATTGGTAAGCTGTAGCTTCAATTGAGCTCTGAGAAATAGGCAAGAAAGGGAAACTTTTGAATTCTATTTCATTGGAAAGAGCACTCCCATTGCAACAGTTAAGCAGAAAAATTCTGATCCAGTTATAACCGTCTCCAATGCCCAGATGTCTTAAAATAGAGAAACTTAGGCCAGCCTGCCAAAATATTTAAAATACCAATATACTACTAATATAATGGGATGGAGTGTGGTCTAGTGGGCAGGACAGTGGACTAGGAGTCAGAAGACCTGGGTTTTATCCTGATGCTGACCTGCTTTGTGACCAAAGGCAAACACTCATCTCTTTGTGCTTGTTTACCTTCCTACCATTTGTTTGACTCATCTATTTAAACTGTAAGATCTTTGGGGTAGCGACTGTCTTACAATGTATTTGTACAGTGCCTAGCACAAAGGGGCTCCAGGCTCAACTGGGACTTCTGGGTGTTGTCATAGTCGTCATATAAATAACAATTATTATTCTTTAGAATATTTGCTTTGAAGAGCAGCCTCAGGGTTAAACCCACTAGCAGAAAGTTCCAAACAAATCTCTGGCCTCCAAATGATTCAGTTCCATTGTCTGACTTATCAGAGAAGATAAACAGTAGAGCTTGCAACCAACACACAATGTGCTGTGATCCTATCAGACCTCACAAGCTAAGCAGAGTTGGGGTGGGTTAATATTTAGTTAGAGGATCTCCGAGAGACACTTAGGTGGAGTTGGCTCTTCAGTATGTGGCATTGGTCCCTCTAAGCCTATCATCAGCCAATGCTCCAGTATTGGATTGGGGTCATTGTGATGGGGCTGCCATGATTCGAATGAGAACTGAAACCAGATGACCTCAATCTCCTGACCTTTCATGGCCACCAGACTTCCTGGCACTTCACAAGAGCAGGGATGTTAGTTGGTATACTAGCCAGATACCAACGTGGCTAATTAAATACTGCCAACCTCAAATTCCCTCTGTAGTTTCAACTGAAACAGTAAAACCATCTTTCTAGCCTCAATAAAAAGGAGCACCTACCCATACGTGTCTGAGAAATAAAAATAAAACAGCAATGCACCCCTCATTAAAGCTGGTCACTTTTTTTTCCTCCTCTTCAAAGAACAGTTTCTCAGCAAAAAATGCTGTTTCGATGAAATCAAAGTGTGGACAGAATTTTTTTGTAAAACGATTTCAAATCGAAATGGAGTGTTTCGTCTGGACTTTCTTGTTTCATTTCATTCCAACCATCCGTTTGTTTTTAATTTTATTATATATTTATATTGTATGTAATGACTGTTGAAATGAAAGGTTTCAATAAGGCCATTTTGATGTTTCCGAATCAAAATATTTCAGAATTTCCATTCTGCAAAATATTTCAAGATTTTACTTCCAGCACTTACTAGAGATGATTTTTTTTTTTTAAAACGTTGGAATTTTTCATGGGATGGAAATTCCCTTTTCTGGGCAGTTCTACCCCCATCCAACAGAACTGGACTTCCCTACAAGACATAAAACACCGATTTCCTTTCCCCAGCACAGGCTTACTGCTTTATTTAGACTGTATACAAAAATAAAAAGAGGTTCTTGTCCATCACCCTTGCCATAAATTATTCAAAACAAACAACCAGCAGAATACCAAACTTCCCCTCCCCCAAAGATCAATCCCAGCAAACTCCACCCTGATGCAAGTTTTGCACGTAGATGTTCTCTGCTGTGCACTTCGAAGGTCAATCGCCGTGGCCCATTACCTGAGAGGTGGGCAGTGTGGGAGCTTGGTTCACAGCTCAGTGTGTATCACAGAGAACACTCTACTGCCAGGTCCCTGTCTTTTAAATCAAGGGGGACCCATCTCAAGCAAATATCTCCAAAGGCCAGAGATAGGACACTAGATGGAGAGGGTCTGAGTTACTACAGAGAACACTTTCGCAGGTGTCTGGCTGGTAGGTCTTGCCCACAAGCCAAGGATCTAACCGATCACCATATATGGAGCCAGGAAGGAATTTTCCCCCAGTCAGATTGGCAGAGACCCTTGGGGGGGGGGGGGTTGCCTTCCTCTGCAGCGTGGGGCACAGGTCACTTGCTAGTTTGAACTGGAGTAAATGGTGGATTCTCTGTAACTGAGTCTTTAAATCAAGATTTGAGAACTTCAGTAATACCACCAGAAGCTACGGGCCTACTACAAGAGCGGGTGAGTGAGGTTCTGTGGCTTGAGATGTGCAGATCAGTCTGGAAGATCACGATGGTCCCTTCTGGCCTTAAAGTCTATGAGCATGTCAGCTAACTGCAGCTCTGGCAGCAGAGTATGATGAGACAGGCTATCGGGTGTTCGGAATGGCTTTGCCCTCTTATGTTCTTGCTGCTGTGTCTCACCAAAGGTGATGGGGGTGTGACATGTGGATGTTCCAATAAAATGCTCTGTAGTGGACGTTTATATATACACTTGCCAAGATTATGAGAAGTTGTGGCAATTTAGGACATGATTTTCATGCAACGTTGCACGTTTTTGCAGAAAACAAGCTGAGAACCAGTGCAGAATTAGGACAATAATTTCAAGTCACATCGTAACAGATTTTACATAGTTACCTCACACATACACTTATCACACACAATTTGTGAATTGCCTTAGGCCACTGCTAGCTGAAAGGCATGATATGCAAATGTCATTATCAACATGGTGCAGATCAACTTTCCTTTATGCACTCCAGGCTCTTTCTGTATGATTTCAACGTACTGGCTTCCAAAACGCTGGACTATATAGATAGATTTTTTTTTTTGTAATTTTTTTTTTTTTTTTTTTTTTTTTTTTAAAAAGAGTCACTCATTTCAAAAATCTATGGTCAGCCAAAACAGGAAGAGTAATGGATGTCGACATAGCCCTTAAGAGGACCAAAGTTATTAGCCTAATGCATCGAGAAGAGTGATGCATTAAGACATTAAGAATCAAAACAATCACATTAATGCTTGACAGCATAAGCAGGAAACAAAAGATGAGAGATGTAATGTAAACCATATGGCTTAATAACTAATACCTCATTTAAGCATCTTTATTAAAACAGCTCTTATAGGTTTGGGTCTTAATAAATATGTAAAACATTGTTGGCAGGATGTTATGTTCTTTTATCCTCCACCCCCACCCCACCCCCAAACAAAACTGTCAAAGATCTGAATGCTACTTTTCCTTTCACAAAGTCCAAATTCTATGTCAACCCAATTAAGCCTACGCAGTTATAATAAATGAGGCTTGTCAGTTACTCTCACTTGAGACTCACACTGTAGCTAATATTACTCAATAATGCAGATGTTTTCTGTCTCTTTTCCTTGGAAAAAAAATACATTCAAATGAATTAATGATAAATAGGTATTAATATGGAGAGGACATGCTACAGAGTGACACAGGGCGGCTTACATGTCAAGTGGCAGAGATGCTTGTGAGCAATGAAGTCCTCTAATAGTCTGATGTATTCTGGTAATTTACAAGTTGGTATGTATCTGGACCACACAAGCCTTTTTGTTTTGTTTTGTTTAAAATACCGCATAAAAACGTTAAAAACCTCTAACAAAAGCCACGGGCAGTTCCCAGCTGACGTAAATGGTCTTCAGCACATGGCTTCAATAGAGCGAAATTGCAATTTACACCAGTTGAGAATTTGCCCCGCCAGGAGCGTTAAAGAGACAACGTCAAGATAAGAATCAATTTGCAGAGGTTGAGGGCTTCCCGAAATTAAATCAGAGAGATGCCAGCCACCAGCTAGATTCTCAGCTGGTGTAAGTGGTGTAGTTCTAGTAACTTCTACATCAGTTGAAGGCTTGGCCCCATGTTGTTTTTAGAAATTATCCTCTCTAGTATTACCAGTGTCACCTTGGGTTATTAAAAAGTGAATTAATTTTTAAAAAATGAAATCTAATGGTTACATGCAGGGTTTTACCATTTTTTTTTCTTTTTTGGAAATAAACTTGTTTCCTTCAATTCTTAAAATAATTTCCATATGGATTAGTTTTGGAATGGATTTTTGACTTTTATACTTCCCTTCCTGCAGGATTTCCTTCTTTTTATGTAATGGCTTTACAAATTGAAACAAACGCCAGCAAATTTGGAGCCAGATGACAAACATTCCAAAGCTCAGGGAGCATTTGAATCCAGTGTGAGAGAGATCTCTGGCAAATGGATTTATCATCGTTGGAGCCTGGACTGGAACCCTGGTGTCCCCGCCCCTGGGGGAGTGCCCTAACCACCAGGCTATACAGTCTCTCTCTCTGGCCCCACTGGCAATTCAAGTATTTTATACATAGACCAACTTCTCCAACAGGAGAGATTGAAAGAGACCCACCCCAGAAAAGCCAATAGTCTGGCAGAAAGGGCACTCCTGTAAGAGGAGAGACCTGGATTCACATCTTTGCTCCAGAACAGGGATTCAAACGCCGTCTCCCACATCCCAGAGGAGTGCCCCAAACCAGTGGGCTACTGTGCACGAGGAGGGCACCACCAGTTTTGTGAATCTAGCCCTTCATTTCCTTTTTTTAAAAAATAAATAAATAAAAAGCAAAGTTTAAAGTGCCTGAAATTAAACGTTTCTTTCTGAGTCAAACAAAAAACATTTCATTGACCCAAAATGAACATTTTTTGATTCACCAAAAATGTAGAAAAATTTCAGGTTTGGGTCAACCTGAACCCGTATTTATTTATTTTTTTAATGACACTGCCAAAGAACCGAAAAGCCAGTTATTTGCACCGGTCTAATTAGAAGCCTGGGGTTCAGAGGTAACAGAATAGTATAACCGTGCAGACACGGTGGGCCGGATTCTGATCTTCGCCATGTTGGTGTAAATCCAGAATAATTGGAGTCACTCCAGACCCAAGAATGACTATGATACAATCCAGAACTATGCCCAGTGGAGTTTTGCCACGGGAACAAGCAGCTGGCTTCTGATGCTTTGCCTCATCTAGGGTCTGTCTACACTGCAATCACAGGGGGGTGACTGCAGCACATGTAGACATGCCCAAGCTAGCTGTAATCGAGCTAGCTCACGTACTGACAGCAGTGAAATTGCAGCATGCAGGCTTCAGCACGGCTTGCCCACGACCCTGGAATAATTACTTGGGCAACTAGCCCATACTGCCATGACCTTACTGCTACTGTAACAGGCTAGCTAGATCAAAGCTGGCTCGGGTATGCCTACACAGGCTGCAATCAGACCTCCAATCACAGCGTAAACGTACCCCTCCCCTGCACTACTTCACAGCAGTGTAGCTGGTGCCGTCTTTAAAAAAAACAAACAAAACTCTCTTCTCACCACCTTCCCCACATATAAATGAAGAACAGGAAGAGTTTGATAAAGGACGAAGCGGCATTGAATTCTGATTCCAGGCTTTTAAAAGAAAATGCAGAGTAACCTGTGTTATTTTACTTAAAAACAAAACAAAAAAAACCATTTCATAATCTCATGTTTGAAGAAAGTTGGGTAAAATTGTCAGTTTCCTGTTTTAACTGGAGTCTCCATCTTTTGAGCTCTACAGTAAGTAATAAGTAGATTCTCACCTACCTACTTTCTGAAGCAATTCAAAGCCCACCTGGGCTACTGAAGTGCCTGCTTACAACAGAGAATAGGGTAGGAGCTGAAGGATTTGACACTGCCCCCAAACAGACACTTAATAAATAGTGTTCTCTTGATATGATTGAAACCAGCTGGGTGAAATGGAATGGTGTAGACCCTTACCTCAGGAGAATGAAATAAAGATAAAGTCAGAATAAATGTGTCTCCCCCTCCCACCTCTCCTAAGTGAGCAAACCTGTTTTTCATAACTTTAAAGAGCAAATATCCAGGACTTCCTACCACAAGAGTCAGCCAATTTTTAAACTCTTCAAAAAAAAAAAAAACATGAAAACCATTTGCATTTCTTCTGCGTCTCTAAGAGATCTGCCATTCCGAATCTTTGACTGGCTTCAAAGGAAGAAAAAAAAATGTATAAGAGCAAGAGTTTCAGTAGTGACTTTGGGGTACCCAACTTGAGACTCCCCACAAGTTTTCAAAAAAGTGCTGAGCACCTGCCCTCCAAAAATCAGGCCATTTCAAGATGTCTGAAATTGGTCCATCCAAAATCACTAGTCACTTCCAAAAACCTTGGTCTTCAGTTGAAGTGCCTGAAACCGTTTGTCACTCTGGAAAAAACCTTGGTTTAAAAATTACATATTGATATAGGACTTCTTATCCCCAAAGGATCACAGAATGATTTATGAACCTGTGATACATCTACCAGAGGAACCACCACGTCTACCCTTGAAGTGCAGCCACAACTGGGGTGAAACACAGCAGCTGTTCAACAGCGCACGGCCCTGCTATGCAGCTGCCCAAACCATTTCAGGCTCTAGAGTACAGTATCCAAGGGAAAGTGCAGGGGGGAATCAGGCAAGTCGAATGTCTTTAACCAGACTGACTTTTGCCCAGTGCAAACAGCTCTAATACCTGCTTCTAGCAAAAGTTGCTGGAGGATCTTTAATGATAACAAATGGTCATGCTGCCTGTTTTAGGTTCAGATGGCAACTTTAACAGCACAGCGCCAATCTCAATCACCAAGACCAATTCCTGATCCTGCAAAGACAAACACATGAGTAACTTTACTCAGGCGAGTACTCCCATTGCAGCCAACAGGATCAGTCAGGTGAGTAAAGTTTCCTGCATGCTGCAGACTTTTCAGGGTTGGCCCCCAACTTAGATTTCTCTGCTAGGTCTCCCACCCAGTCACTGACTGGGTCTAACCTTGTTTAGTATCAGAGCGCCTTGTTGGGTTTGACTATGGTGAGGAGGATGGTATGAGAACCTACATACAATAGTTATATTTGAGGAAACCAGGTCAGTAAAAGTGCCTACGAAACAAGAACAAACTGAACCAAAACATTTTTTTTTTTTAAAACAGAGCACTTGAGGGACATTACGTTTCTTAATCAGAAGCTAAATATGCATAAATCGAGACAGCAAACAAGAGAAGAAGCCAGGGAACACTCCTAAAACCTATTGTACAGCTACAGAAATCCAGCAAGCTGCAGCCTGGAGGATTTTCTTCATATTAGGTTTATGTCCAAGAATGAAAGGGAGAAAGTAGCCATCCAGAGAGGAATGGGAGCTTAAAAAGAAAATAATATTCTTAGAAGCTTCAACACTCTGGAAGCTCATTTGTCATAAGATACATGATAACGGACTTGAAGAAATGCAGGCACTGGCTGTAAAAGTCATTAATTTTAGGGCTCTTGTTCGGCGGTCGTCAGAGGGAAGAGGAGACTATTAGCACACGCAGACTCTGTCAGCCACAATATGATTTTATGTAAAACCAGATTGGCGTAATTGATTGGTGTAAATCCAGAATAACTCCATTTGTGTTACTTCTGATTTACAAAAGTGCTAATAAGAGCTGAATGTGGCCCTGTATTTTTCTGGATAAACTTTCGATTGAGCTATCGATCAATGAATAGTAAGGATTAGGGACTGCCCTCCTGTCAGTGAGAAGGTTGTTCTGTTGTTGAGATTTTCATATTACAGGCTTATTTTTTGTTCATTTGATTTCACTGGAGCTACACCAATTGACACCAGCTGAAGATATGACCCATCAAGTTTCAAAACATTTGCCATTCTACAAGCTACTGCTATTTTCAAACATGGATTTGTTCTGCCTATCTGCCAGGGTTTCTTGCACCTTCCACTGAAGCATCTAGAACTTGTCAAAGACAAGACAGTGGACTAGATGGCTCACGGATGTGATCCAATGTGGCAATTCCTACATTCACTTTAGAGCTGGCCAGGAACAGACTTTAGTCCGAAAACGCCAGTTTGTTGTACCAGAGATTTCTCATGAAAGCAAGTTGGGTTCAACCACCTTTCACTGAATCACAGGTAGGTTTTCATCAGAAAGCTACCTACTTCCCTGCTAGCTCGCCTGGCGGGCTGCTGGGGAGTCCTGCCAGGAGGTCAGCTGACCCCGAGCTTCTAGAACCCATGGTTCTGGGGTAGTTCCACCACATGGACCGCTCTGAAGCCAGGGAGTCCAGGTCAGACATGTGGTCCCAGGCCAGCTGGCTCCCCCCCGCAGCATGAAATGAAAACTTAGTTTTATCAGAAGTGTTCACAAAAATACACCAAAATTTCAAACAGCTCTAAGTATGACATCGTCTTTCCAATGTGGCTTTCCTTAGAGTTATCAATGGCTTTCCAGCCTAGAGAATAGGGGTCAGATTTTCAAATGTATTTAGGAGACTAAAGATGTAGATAAGCACTTAGTGTAATTTTCAAAAGCACTCAGCAGAGTTAAGTGCCTACCATCCATAAAAGGTATGCGGGGAGCATCACAATTTCAGTGAGAGTTAGGCACCTAACCTGGTAAGCTGCTTTTGAGAGAGAAAAAAAAAATCACACTTGGTGCCTACCTACATCTTTGGGGTCCTAAATACCTTTGAAAATCTGGCCCTGAGTAGCAATCATACATTCTACGTGAGGCTCCTATTGAAAGCCATTTGGCAACTTCAGCTACTGCAGACTTTTAGTGGAATCCTTAATGATCACGGGTGGACAGGTCATGTCTCATTCAAAAAACATTGAGACACAACTTTCAAAAAAAGCACAATTTGCAATGAAGAACCTAACTCCCATTGACTTTCAAAAGGAGTTGCGTGCCTAATAGCCTTTTGTGCCTTTGAAAATATCACCCAGCATCTCCTAACACACCATGCCCGGCGACTGGTTCAGTACCTGCTCAATGAGAATGCCTTCTCCTATATAACCAACACAGCTTCCCTTGAAAACATTTTCCTTAGAGATCTCAACTGTATAAGAATAGACCAAAAGTCCCATTCCAAAGGCATCTAAGTCACTTAGGAGCCTAAATACCATTGATTTTAATGGGCTTTAGGAGCCTAAGTGAGTTAGGTGCTTTTGAACAGAAGACTTCAGGTCTACACTTACTAAGCTTATGAAGTCTGATCAGTAACACTATCTAGTTTATAAGATAAGTTAAGGCTTGTCTACATGGGAAAGTTATGCTGGTATAAACTAAAACGTGAGTTTAAACCACTATAGATACACTGCTATAATCCTCCATGCGGATGCTCTTATTCTGGTGTAAGTGCATCTTCCTTAGTTTTAGCTTATGTTACTTGGGAAGGAGTTTAAGCTAAACCAAAAAAATCCCCACCCTTACACCGAAATAAATGTGTCCTCGTAGAGAGGTTATACCAGTTTAATATTCTGGTAAAAACTTTCCCATGTAAATGAGGACTCAGTTTACAAGATCACATCAAATGACATTCACCCCCTGAGCAGAGGGACCAGCACAAAGCTTATGCACCACTTACACAACCCACTTAAGCACAATTGTGAGAACTTTTAGTGTACATAGGACTTGTGCTGGTCCTCTGAACAAGGATGAATTTTATCCAAGGCATTCAACAGCTTATTTCAGAGATGCCCCAAAAAACTTTAAAAAAACAAAAATCCATTCCTTTATAGTTTCTAATTAGCACTTCTTTTTAAATTGGGATCGAGGCATTTTTTTAGTTGAAGATTTTATTGTCTTGTCAGCATTTCTTTGTAGGAATGTTATGTTCTCTTAAATTCCCCTGTCTTGAATTTGGCCAGTTCAGGAGCAAAGCGGGAGATGCAAATTCAGTCAATCCACTTTCAGGGAAGAGGCCATACTTCTTTAAGAAGAGATAAATAATTAAACAAATCTGTGTTCTGGGAAGGATTGGGATGGGGGGGGGTTGATTCTCTGGGCGTATGTATGCAAAAACTGGACAATTCTCCAATAAGCATGAATCATCAGATGATTTCATAAACCATGAAGGTATCATTACATTTCTGGCATTACATGTTATATGACTTCATGTGACACTTCCATTTCTTCCCTCGTTCATACAAACCCAACTTCTGCCAGGAAACAGTGCTTCTCCAGACTCTCTAACATTCTTCACTGGACTATAAAACTAATAGCATTTAAAAGAGGAAAAGGAGAGACTATCTACTGTATTTTCATGGTCATAAATACTTGTCTCGTAAACTGAAGATTATAGGAAGCATGGATTTGAATGTGGTTTATTGTACTGTTCAGATAACAGAAGGCTTGGACTTTTATTTTTTTTTCCTTCATAGAAGCAAAAATCCTCTACAGATCAAGACATTGAAATTTAGAGTGTGTAAAATGTTTATGTTTGCATTAAAAACATCCAGCTGAAAAGTGCTTCCTTTGTGCCATTCAGTTACACAAATTGTTGTTTTTGTTTTTAATATCCACCATAATCATGATTTAACCCAAACAACTTATTTTTCATATGTTGTACTTTCTTGGATAAGGACTCCCAGTTAGCTCCCATGTGGGCTTTCTTGTCGTGTCTTGAACCGGAATAAGTTGGGGGTGTTCTTTCATAATTATATACAGAGAACAATGATGCAGCTATAGGTAAGAAAAATGGACACTGGATGTGTTGCAAATAACAATTAGTGAATTATTATTCAGATCATCCAGATAAAGAGCAACCAAACTTACACTAAGTGATCATCACAAGTCCCTGTTTTTAAAGGCCATTATAAAGACTCTCCAGAATACCCTGTACAATTTTGATGGATCTTTAAATATCCCCTTTGCTGGTCAACTTGTTTTGCTAATAGCTTAGGGGACAGATTCTGCCCCTTTACTCCTTCAAGCAGCACCTACCATTGCAACAGTCCCATGGATTTCGACGGGGCTACTCACGTTGCCAAGTACTATGCGGCATGAGAAACTATAGATGGATCAGACCCTAAGTCAGGTGCTTGAGACAAAGGGTGAAATCCTGACCTCATTGAAGTCAATGGCAAAACTCCTGTTGACTTCCATGGGGCCAGGAGCTTACCCAACTTCCACTGTGGCTGCCGTAACTAACACTACTGATTGAAGGATAGATTGTACCATTTGGCACAGCCTGGAATGAAAGGGTGGCATGTAAGATCCAGGTGGATGTGTATCATTTACTCCTCTCTGTGGACATATAAATCCAACTCACATTTAGCATTTAGACTAAAAGATGATCAAGTGGAAGTTCTTTGGGGCAGGCATCATCTTTTTGTTGTGTGTTGGTACAGCGCCTAGCACTTTGTGGTCCTGGTCTGTGTCTTCAGCTCTTACTTGCTATGGTAAAAATAACAATCAACCTTTTTTTTTCTCCTTTGGTTCAGCATCAGGCTGCAAAAGAGGACGTTGTGTCTGACTAATTGTATTAAAGAGCTATTACATCTACTATTAAACAAAAAATACCCACACAGCTCAAGTTGCAAATATTTGTGATCAACCCACAGAATAAAAACTGAAAAAAAAAAGTCAAATACATTCCCTATTAAAAAAAAAAAAAAACACCAACAACAAATCTGGGGAAATTGCAGTCAGCTCATGGTGAGCAGAGGAAGAGTCTTAAATTTGTCAAATAAATTATTCAGTGTGAATTATTCACTCCGATCTAGTTCTGATGAGATTCAATACTCCCTTTTTTTGTGTAAAGCCTTTTTCTTTGGTCTTTGACTTTCCTTTCCCACCTCCAGGAGGGAATTCAAAACCCAGCAACAAACACAATCAGGTGTCAGAATGACTGACTCACAAAAAAGGATGGAAAGATCTAAATGTGTTTAGGCTGGGTAGAAGATGACCGGATAGAGGAGCCTACAAATATTTGAATGAAGTAAACATTGGGGGGGGGGAATTATTTAGAGCGAAGCAAGGGGATATAACTACGAGTCATGGGATGAAATTAAGAAAGTCGGCCTAAATTTTCCCTATCGGGAAAAACTTCTTGACAGTCAGATCTATTGGGTTGTCTAGCTGTCTCCCAAAGGAAGCAGTGAAAGTCTCATCACTTGGGACATTTAAAGTTAGATCTCCATCCCTAACTCCTATTATTTCCTTTGTTTAGCAGTCAGTGTAGCACAGAAGGGAAAAAAAAAAACAAGTGATTTGGTGACTTATGATGCTTTGAGCCTTGTTCCATATTTAGGACAGTGACTTCTTCTCATTTTATATTGGTGTTGTCCCTTTTAATGGTGAATTTCTAAGCAGAAAGGTGTGACTTTTTTGTTTCTTTATGATGCGTAAAAGCAAAGGGTAAAATTTTCAAAGCACCTAAATCCCACTTGCAAGAGACTTAGGCCCCCCTAGTGCTTACAGGCCAAATTGTTAAGGTCTTTAGGTGAGTAATCCTGTTGATTTTAATGACAGTCAGGCACCTAAATACCCTTTAAAAATCTGGCCCTTTGTCACTTTTGAAAATGGGGCTTAGGTTTCTAAAGTCATTTAGGTGCTTATGAAATTTTTATCCCAAGTCTCAATTACTTTTATTTTTATTTATTGTCCCTTTGAGTTGAGATGAGAATGGGAAGTTAGCCTGGGAAGAAACCCATTGTTCCAGCCAAACTCAGGAATCCATTTGACAAAACAACAGCACACAGCTGGTGCTAACGGGCCCCCTTATTGGCAATTTCAGCAGAGAGGTCAAGAACTCGACTTAAATTGCAAGCTCTTTGGGGCAGGGACTGTCTTTGCGTTCTGTGTTTGTACAGTGCCTAGCACCATGGGGTGCTGGGCAATGACTGGGGCTCCTAGGCAGTATGGTAATGCATATAAATAATGGATCATGCAGACCAAACTCCCCTTTGGCCCCTAAAGGCAGTCCTTTAAGGGCAGGGTTGAGACACAGTGGGCGGGGCAACATGGAGATAATTTGCAGTACCTGGTCACCAGCATTGTACACACTGCATGAGTAACACCGGTGTTTCGTGTCTGATTTGCCTCTCTGGCCTGGCCAAATTCATTTGTTTAGTTGGACGTGAATATTTGATCAGAATTCTTGTTGAACTGTGCTCCCCGATAAGATTATGCTTCCCTTCCCACTCCTTCGCTAGCTCATCTTCATTTCTTGTTACCTGATTTATCCTGTTATTATTTCTATTACTGTAACACCGAGGGCACCTACCCATAGACCGGGACCCCATTGTGCTAGGCTGCGTCCGCTTGACTGTTTACATGTCTGTGAAGCATCACATCTGCCAATAGGGCATAATAATTCTGTCTATGAGCAGCCTTTCACTAGGTCAAAAATTCACTTAAAATCTTTCCAGAAGATTAAGGTTGAGTTGGAAGATTTTGTTAGAACAGGTAGATTCATTGCAACTGCATGCTTTTTCTTCTTCTTCTTCTTCAAGCAACTTTCAGCGTCCAGAGTAGCACTGTTCATAAACCACTAAGGCTGGCACGTTCAAAGCTACCAGGCAGGCTTTTGACACCAAATTCTCACCCATTTTAATAGAAATTGGGCATTCAAATGTCTTAACCATCTTTGAAAAATCTCAACTCCACATTTTAGGCATGGAAGAAAATCTCAGATCCTCAAAGTAACACGCTTGTAAATCACGTGTTACCTCCCCCGCATGGAGAGAACAGCCTACTACTTCAGTCACATAGTGTGATTACTCCATCAAGTGGTTTGGTGCTGAAAGTCCTCAACTCCATCTTTTTGACTACCGGGTGTGACGATCACTCACTAGATCACTATATACACACACCCTGAACTCTGCAAATGTCAGCCCAGAGCCAAGTTTATGAATTGCGACCTTCTTTATTACGGACTGACACTTGGCAAACACTTAATTTTTCAGTCAAAACATCATTGTATTACGCTAATGCAAAAGACAATTTTAATTCAAATCAGCCTTAACAGTTTGCTTATTCACTTTACATGTAGAAGTAAAATAATACTTAGTCCTTGTATAGTTTTTCAGCCACAGACTTCAAAGTACTTTGGAAAAATGGGGAAGCACCATCATACCCATTTACAGAGCTGGGGAATCTGAGGCAGGGAGAAGTGGTGTGTCATGTCCAAGGTCACACAATGATTCCACGTAAGAGCCAGGAATTAAAACACCAGGGTCTCTTGGATCCTAGTCTAGTGTCCTATTTATAAGCTTCGGAGATTTTTTTTTTAATAATTTCAATGGATAATATTGATGCTTATTTCTAAGCATTTTTTCCCATTCCTAGAGATCCAAAACTTCTTGCAACTGTGAAAATTTGTAGGGGTTACACAGTTATTTGGAGGCACTAGACATTGACTTGAAAAAAAGTTAAAGGTTTATTTATAATGATTAAAAATCAAAATGTCAACAGATACAAAGTAAATATCCTTCAGTCAAACTCTAATCAGTTCTCAAGCAGCATTTTACTTACTTTATCTGCACATTTTGATCATCACCGGTGGAAATATTTTTCCGTCGGTTTGCGTGTGCAGTGAAATTGACTGACCCTGAACTGTACAAATCTAATCTTTCCAAGCCTACCTCTCTACTTGACCATGCTGTTTACAAAAGGAGCACAATGTGCGTGTCTGTGGAAAATGATTGTACATTGCAGTAGTGCCCAGAAGCCCCAGCTGAGTTTGGGGCTCCATTGTGCTAAGTGCTATACAAACACAGAGGGGGAGACAGCCCTTGTGCTGAAGAATTTATAGTCTAAACAAACCAAGACAAACAAGGGGTGAGAGGGGAATCAGAGGCACAGAGAGGGGGAAGTGATTTGCCCAGGGCCATGCAGGAAGT
The DNA here is from genome assembly GCF_015237465.2 of Chelonia mydas. NCBI lineage: Eukaryota > Metazoa > Chordata > Testudines > Cheloniidae > Chelonia > Chelonia mydas. The sequence continues at coordinate 7,413,014 of NC_057859.1, read as the reverse complement.
TGGTGGCAAAGCCAGGAATACAGCCAGCTCTCATGACCCCTAGCTCCGTCCCCTTTCTGCTCATCCACTTCCTCTTCATAAAATGGAAATAATGCTCGCTGAGACCTAAGCTTGGGTTGCTAAGTTCAACCCCGCACTGTATTTTTTTTTTTTTTTTAAATAGCCAGTTTTATAAAAATAAACATCTCAAATTAGAACCTTGACAGCCCCTTCACTGGGGTGGTGCTAACAGCGCAGCTGTGCTAGGGACAGACAGACCTCCCACACCTGATGCATTACAGACCTTCCAAATGCTCCAGGAGGCTATCAAGAGACTGCAAATCATGATGCTGACGGCGCTCCTCCAGACAGGAATAAAAGCCCCGACGTGCCATTAATGGTATGAAATTAGAACACAGGCCCGGATTTACGGGGGCTTGGCAATTCCATGTCCGTCACTCACTGTAAATCGATTAGCAGGCAGCGAGGTTCTATTAAAGAGCTATTATATCGGTACAGTATCTACGGCCTTATCTCAAACACACACACACAAACAGAGCCCTCAAATGGGGCAAAGCTTCCCAAGAACAAGCAGCCCCCAAACACAACAGAACCGAGGAGAGGGGCACAGAGAGGATGTACTCGGTGGTGGCCTTCTGCCAACAGAAAGGGACATGGGAACACATGACCCAATTCAAAGCTCATTGAGAATCAATAGAAAGACTCCCATTGACTTCGATGGGCTTTAGATCAGGCCCAGTGGATAAAAGGCTACATAGATCCTCTGGCCACACGCCAGGTAGGGACTATAGCTCAAACCACCAGTGGTATCTCATTTCTGAAGCTGTGCCCTTGATTGTGGGAGAGGAATCTATTGTCCCCCCACACCGCCCCCAATCGCCTGATGGATTTCCCCTGTTCACAGCTCATTTATCTCAGTTGTATACACGGACCAACATGAGAACGGCCAGATGGGGTCAGACCAATGGTCCATCTAGCCCAGGATCCTGTCTTCCGACAGTGGCCAACGCCAGGTGCTTCAGAGGGAATGAACAGAACAGGCAATCATTGAGTGATTCATCCCCTGTCATCCACCCCCAGCAGAGGCTACAGATATCCAGAGCAGGGGGTTGCATCCCCGACCATCTTGGCTAATAGCCATTGATGGACCAGTCATCCATCAACTTATCTAATTCTTTTCTGAGCCCCAGTATAGGTTTGGCCTTCACAGTGCCCCCGGCAATGAGTTCCACCCGTGGACTATGATTGTGTGAAGTACCACCACCTTTTGTTTGTTTTAAACCTGCTGCCTATTAATTTCAATGGGTGACCCCTAGTTCTTTTGTTATGTGAAGGAGCAAACACCACTTCCTTACATACTTTTTCCACACCAGTCGCTATTTTCTAGACCTCTATTATATCCCCTCTTAGTCGCCTCTTTTCCAACCTGAAAAGTCACAGTCTTTTTAATCTCTCCTCATACGCAAGTTGTACCAAACCCCTCATCAGTTTTGTTGCCCTTCTCTGTACCTTTTCCAATTCCAATATATCTTTTTTGAGATGGGATGACCAGAACTGCACACTGTCTTCAAGGTGTGAGCGTACCATGGATTTGATAGCTTACATAAGAACATAAGAACGGCCATTCCGGGTCAAACCAAAGGTCCATCTAGCCCAGTATCCTGTCTTCCAAAAGTGACCAGTGCCAGGTGCCCCAGAGGGAATGAAGAGAACCGGTAATCATCAAGTGATCCATCCCCTATCGCCCATTCCCAGCTTCTGGCAAACAGAGGCTAGGGACGACATCCCCACCCATCCTGGCTAATAGCCACTGACGGACCTATCCTCCATGAACTTATTTAGTTCCTTTTTTAACCCTGTTGTAGTCTTGGCCTTCACAACATCATCTGACAAGCAGTTCCACAGGTTGACTGTGCATTGTGTGAAGAAATACTGCCTTTTGTTTGTTTTAAACCTGCTGCCTATTAATTTCATTTGGTGACCCCTAGTTCTTGTGTTATGAGGAGTAAATAATGCTTCCTTATTTACTTTCTCCACACCAGTCATGATTTCATAGACCTCAATCATATTCCCCCCCCCCTTAGTCGTCTCTTTTTCAAGCTGAAAAGTCCCAGTCTTATTAATCTCTCCTCATATGGCAGTTGTTCCACACCCCTAATCATTTTTGTTGCCCTTTTCTGAACCTTTTCCAATTCCAATAGATCTTTTTTGAGATGGGGCAACCACATCTGCATGCAATATTCCAGATGTGGACGTACCATGGATTTATAGAGGCAATATGCTATTTTCTGTCTTGTTATCTATCCCTTTCTCAAGGATTCCCAACATTTTGTTTGCTTTTTTGACTGCCGCTGCCCATTGCGTGGATGTTTTCAGAGAACTATCCACAATGACTTCAAGATCTCTTTCTTGAGTAAGAACAGCTAATTTAGACCCCATCATTTTATATGTAGCGTTGGATTATGTTTTCCAATGTTACATACCACAGTTGTTAGTTCTCCAATTTCATATGAGTTCCTACAGAACTCTTGGGTGACTACCATCTGGTCCTGGTGATTTATTACTGTTTAATTTATCAATTTGTTCCAAAACCTCCTCTGTTGACACCTAAATATGGGACAGTTCCTCAGATTTGTCACTGAAAAAGAATGGCTCAGGTGTAAGAATCTCCCTCACATCCTTTGCAGTGAAGACTGATGCAAATAATTCATTTAGCTTCTCCGCAATGACCTATCTTCCTTGAGTGTTCCTTTAGCACTTTGATGGTCCAGTGGCCCCACCGGCTGGTTGGCAGGCTTCCTGCTTCTGATGTATTAAAAAAAAAAAACCTACCAGTTTTTGAGCCTTTGGTTAGTTGCTCTTCAAATTCTTGTTGGGCCTGCCTAATTATAGTTTTATTCTTGACTTGACAGAGTTTATGCTCCTTTCTATTTTCCTCAGTAGGATTTAACTTCCAATTTTTAAAGGATGCCTTTTTGCCTCAAACCACTTCTTTTACTTTGTTGTTTAGCCATGGTGGCACTTTTTTGGTGCTCTTACTAAGACAACTCACAGAGGGCTTTTCATCTTCAAAGTGCTTCACAAACCTGCATGGCTCACTGCTGCTTCAGGAAGATAATTACTGTGATGCAGGCAGTGTGGATTTGCATAAGTGAGAGCGGACTTTCGATCTAATTTTAGGGAACTGAACAGAAGGCAACACTGGAGCTGGGAAGAAAATTTCCAGGAAAACAAACTTTTGATGAAAAAAAACAGGTGGGATGGATGGGGAGGGCAGGATTTCACAACATTTTCTGACCCGCTCAGGAAAAAAACATACAAGGGATTACCATACATAACACCAATTATCACCCATTCAGTTGTGATGACCCCATCACAAATTGTGAGCAGGATCTGAATCTTTGACCTTCAGTGCCAAACTATCGACCTCTACCACTTAAGCTAAAAGAGTAACTATTAGCTAGTAGTAGGTGACTTTTACCCTCTACGTAGACCATCCACTAGAGGGGGACAGATCACTCTTTAGCAGCTGGTTACACAAGGGATACCTATTATATTTGGAGCTGGCTGGAAATGGCCCATCTCACCATTTGGAAAATTTCAGTTAAAATGTGTGCGGGTGTGGAATATGGTTCCACTGAAATTTTTAGTAGAGCATTTTTACTTCATCAAAAAATTCAAAACTGAAAAATGTTTGGTTTTCAGTTTTCCAACAAAAAGTCAAAATAGACCTCAAAAATTTCATTTCATTCAAAATCCAATTTTCTGTCCAAAAACAGACCCCAAAACGTTTCCATAGGAAATATTTGACCAGCTCCACCAGCCCCACACAGTGATGGGAAACCTGACCCTCTAGAGGAAAAAGGTAGAAAACTTACTGCAGCGGTCCCCTAATTGGAGTAAGACATTTATGTTTACACAGCACCTGTCATTGCATTTTATACTAAGGAATTATCACTCTAGAAGAACATTTCCAAATTATTTTAAAAACAACAGTCCCCTTTTTACAGCTGATTTTTTTTTACTCCCCTAACAAAAAGCAAGCACATATCAGAAGCATTGGACAGAACACACACGCTGTGGTATGTTGAGGACTCCGTCGGAATTACAATCTATCACTTTATGAGTGGTTTCAGTGTAGCAGCCGTGTTAGTCTGTATCCGCACAAAGAGTGTGTGTCAAAGGGGCAGGCCTGATCCCCCTTGTAGGCCAAGGGGCTCTGTAGGGAAGCATGCAATCAGAATCAATCTGGAACAGAGTGGGGGTGAGTTGTGCCTCTCTGTAGGGTGACCAGATGTCCTGATTTTATAGGGGCAGTCCCGATACTTGGGGCTTTTTCTTATATAGACACCTATTGCCCCCCCACCCCGTCCTGATTTTTCACACTTGCTTTCTAGTCACCCTACCTCACTGCCTTAGGGAGCAGCCTGCTTTGTCACACTCTGTTTTGGTTACTGGATGGTATTGTTCTGGAGTCTATGAATAAAAGCAGTGGAATGTTGCAGCCCTCCAACCTTTTTCAATATAACTTCTCTGTGGTTATGCAGTGAGCATTTCTCTCTCTCTCTCTCTCTCACTCACTCACACACACACTTTCTGTTCTCCCTTTCTTTGGGAGATAATACCCCTTGTTGCCCGTCCAGCTATGTTCCAACTCAAACTGTTTTAAAGTTGCTCAAAAAAACCAAACCATCAAATGAGTATTTATAACTTCCTGATAGACTGGATAACACAAAGCTTTAATATGACTGAGAAATCTTCCCCCCCCCCCCCCCCACACACACACACCTCTCTCTCCCCCGCCTTCCCCCAGATGATAAAACTTGGATCTCTTTAGGGACAGACATCTTCCCCCATATCCCAAATCAGTGGCTGGCATCTGAAGGAGCCCCTCTTTTAACAACACCATGCTGTCAGCGTCCGAGTCTGTCAAACCATACTCACTCTCCCCCCCTCCGCTTCCCCCACCCACCCACCTCCTGTGGCTGGCTCAAGGCTCCGAGTCCCATTAGGGAGTGCTGCTAGAGTAGCCTTGATTTAGAAGATAATGGAAGGTACCAGAGGAAATCCTTCCAAGTGGTAGGTTTAAGGAGCAGAACGAGCCTGGATCCTGGCAAAAGCTGTGGCGTGGTTGCCAAGAAACTCTATATGATGCAGGTGCAAATAGTTTTTTTTAAATTCAGGCTCATTAAAATATGTATTTTGCAAAGGGGATTAAATTAAAACATCTGGAAACTGGGGGAAGCGTGGAGGGGGAGGAGAACATAGTGTATGTGAGGGAGAAACTCTCTCTCAGTTTCCAGTTTGAAAGTAGATTTGAAGGCCCCTGACTTCATCAGGATCCATAATTGTGGGAAAGTAACCTGAAGATGCCAAACAACAGGAAATTACCAGAAGAATCTGTCAGCACAATCAGCTGCTATTTTCATTGTTCTTTGGCAAATTTATACACAGTCGGGAACACCTGGGCTGGCACGCAGCCCGGGTTTGACTAATTGCCAGGGGAGAGGAGCAGTCATTTGTCTTCGGTGGGGTTTCCTACGCTCGCTCCTCAAAACATGTGGTTTCACTTTTCCCCTCTCTCTGCAGGAAATGGCAGGACAGTGAAACGCAGAATAAATGAGTTCGATTCCAAGAGGTTGCCTCCTCAGAGGCCACTCCAAAAATAACTGTCTTGCGAGAGGCTGTTAATAACCAAGATTCTATATACTGTCTTCAGCAAACAACATTTCAAAGGCACACTGTTCCTTTTCTCCCCAGACCCTATGCACATTAAAAACATGGTGGGGGGAAAGATGACGACGAAGGAAAAAGAAGCTCAATAATAAGAGTCCTCTGTATATTTCAAGCAGGATTCACATGCTCTTCAAACTGCCTTGCAAAATTCTCCTCACCTTGAGGAAAGTTAGCTTGTCTTGAATAGCTGCTTTTCCACCATCACTTTAAGATGGGCAAGTACATTTGGTTAACGGGCTGGTAAAATTTTCATGGTTGTACAGCTCTCTCTCTCTCTTTTTTTTAAAGGTATCGTTCTACTTTTTAAAAGAGTTTGAGCCAGATCCTCAATAGAGTTACACTGGGCTATACCAGCTGAGGATCTGTCTCTATTGAATTTAGGGCCCAACGCTTACTAGAATGAGTCTTCTCGGACGATTCATAGTAATAAGCGTTCGCAAGATAAGGCATTTAGTTTCTACTCCTTCTATTTCAGGGATCCACCTCTGACGATCTGAAAGCAATACTTGATGCATGTGTCTCAGAGAAAGAAAATGTAACTGAAAAAAAACCCTTCCCCAAACCAAGACAACTCTTAAACCCAAGTCTCGAAATGTAGATTTTAAAAATATGCGACAGACAACAGAAGAGTCCCAGAAATCACCTGCATTATAGCGCTGAGGAGACGCTGGTTTTGACATTGTAAGGCTGCACTTTAAAAGATCATCTCTTTACTAGAACCACCTGTCTAAAGCGACAGCTTTTCCCTTTAACTTCAGAACATATTTTTAAGGTTAACATACCACTAAAAAAAAAAAATTGGCTCCCCCCTGCCCCCATCACCACAATTCTTAACAATCCAGGTTAAGATACCCCCTACATGTAGCAAAACCATGTTTTAATATATTTCTCTTTCAGACCTATAGTGCCTTCTAATTTAATTGCATCGGACTTGAACGTTTCGGACTGGGCAGTGTGTTTTATATTGAAGTGTATAACCGCATTTGGTATATTTTCACCTGCATCTTGTCCAGATCTTACAGCGATTTAGTGTCCTGGCACTGTGACAATAAAGAATCAAACTACTTTAAAATAAAATAAAAAAAAAAAGGGATTTAAAATGTACAGCAGATTATCATTAGGCTGGGTGAAGGAGCTGGGGAGGGGAGGAACATTTGGGTTTGATTTGGTTTCAGTTGCAGACTCTTTACCAGAGTAGAGCTGAATTGTAATTGTAAAGTGACCCACCTTTTCTTTCCTTTCCCCAATGAAAGGTGAAAGATATGATGGAACATTTTACAACACGCAGCCTATCAGTTATACCGCCGCACTGATAGACTTTGGAATTGGCTTAATTTCTCTACAACTGAGATGTTTTGACATGTTTATTTGTTTAATTTGTTTATTTTGACTAGCTCTGATTATAATTGGCAGCAATGAACAGAATTAACATTAGACAGTGTCTTAGACTTGTCGGGTACAATAATGCAAAAGGCATGTGAAGGCAAATCCTCGCAACAGAGTTGGGTTCAGCTGCAGTATGGCTTTACTACTGGTGTGGGTGGGGAAGGGAGTGACTGAACAGTGATGGGGTTACATGGTAATTTAGGGGCAATTGCAAAGCTCCCATCGACTGCACTAGTGCAAAATCAGGCCCTTCTAGATACTAACAATAGAACGCTCTTTAAAACAAAGTGACTTACTCTTTACACTTGTAAGGCCCAATCCAAAGCACACTGAAGCAAATGGGAGATTTTTAAATTATTCCACTAGGTTTGGATCCGGCCCTAGATTAATATGATAAATCAAATATGCACCCTGTGTGCGTGTGTTTCTACTTTTACATAGCACAGGCCTAATCCTGCAATATACTGAGCACCATTAACCCCCTACTGATGGTAAATGAGTGTTAAATCTGCTCAGTACCTCCCAGGATTTGGCCATTTATTGACCCTTTGCAGTTCATTCAGCTTGGGGAAGGGAGAGAGCCCAGTTTTACTGTGTTAATATCCCTTTCGAGTCAGTTTCATTTTCTTGAATTAGTATATGCTGTCTGGGTTCACCGTGCTTCAGCGAAATTTTTTTTTTTAATTGTTCTCATTGAAATAAAATTAGGGTGAAAAAAAATCTTCAAAAACCAGGCTCGGTAAATTCTTTTTTCTTTAAGTCACAAAGATCTAAATGTCTGACTTAAATTCCGTTAACAGCATCCATTCAAAACTGACAAAAAGCAAGAAAATTCAGAGCCGTGGCATCCTTCACACAGGCTATTCTGCCGTGATATTGCAGCCCATATGTTCCACAGTATCACACTTCTCAGCGTCACGTAGGTAAACGGCAACGCTAACAAATCCCCTTCTGTGCATGTAGACAATACAGCATGTGGGTGATAAATCCAGGGCCCCAACTGGCTGAGTTTATTTTCTATCCTTCAGAGCCCTCTGCTTAGGTGTAGAACACCTAATCCCTATAGTTGTTCATGCTCCTCAGATCCTCATGGTCCCAGGGTCCACAGCCAGAAGAGATTTGAATGGAAATCGCTATAGAGTAGCTGTATCAGCCAAAGGGGTCGCTACTGAGCAACTCCAGGTTCACTAAATCTGCGAGTTCCCCCAGAGACTGCTTAGCCCCTACCAAGCCAAAGATCAAATACTGCATCCAGATTGCTCACACGGCTCTGGGAAGACACAGGGTCAACTGCAAAATCCAGATCTGAGTGCAGATTTCCAGTTCCCGAGCATTCGGGACTTGAAATAAGAGGTTTAGGTGATAAAAGTGTGAAATCCAGAACTCGATTCCCGTTACCACTACAACATAAACATTCTGATCCAGGATCACCACCAATAAAACGTTGCTCTTACGCATCACATTTCACCATCTTACAGAGAGGAAAACTGAGGTTCGAAGAATAGAAGTGCCTTGCCCAAGATCATATGAGTTAGTGTCAGATGTGGAAAGAGAACTCAGGAGTCCTGACTCCTTGTCTTGCGCTTTTGACACATGACCAATCTTCTCATTTTGCTAGCATTGGGCATTACATTTGGACCAGCCCTGAGTAAGCTGGTATAAATTCTAAGTGCAATTATTATGAGTAGTAGCAACAGTAAGTATTAAGGTGACACGTTAAGGCCCCATTGTATAAACACATAACGAGAGACAGTCCCTGCCCCCAAAGAGCTTACAATCTAATTAGAGACGACAGACAAAGTGGGAGAGGGCAGTAAGTCGGTGACGGATTTTGATTAGTATTAACCCTATGAACACAGAGGCAGCTGTAGACCTAGCCTCTCTGAGAAACAAGTTATCTACATATTCTACCACTAATTATCAACGATGCACAAAGATGCTTTGCTCATATTTGCAACCAAATATTTTCCCAGCGTGCAGCATGTCACATTATTACGTGTGAGCTTCTGCTAAGAGACCACGTGTGCTGCAATGCAGGGGGCCAAGTTAAGGTTGTTGTGTGCTCAACTAGTAGCACCCAGGGCTCACACGGCAGAACAGGTTTTTGCTTTTGTTACCTTTGCTCACTTGCTTTGTACTTTTAATTATTAAAAGGTGACCTGAAAAGGCTTTCCCTCTGCTAAGCCCTGCATTCAGGTTCCAGGGTCTTGGCTGCAGCCACTGATAAGATCAGTAATACCTAAAGCACCTAGGAGATTTGGGCTCCTTTACACGGACTTGCGATAGGCGTCAGTGATGTCAGCAGCTGAAGGAGAAGGAAACAGAAAAGGATACGGCAAGAGAGAAATCCAAAATCAGATCATGGGCCCAATCCTGCAACACACAGAGCAACCTCCCTGGGTTTGGAGTGGAAGATGCCCAGGATCAGGCCCTACTGAGAGAATAAACTGATTTTCAGTTATTTTGTGGTAAACTCTGTTTATTTACACCCAATTCCACACAAACGTATACCTACTGAAACAAATTTCAAAAACTGTAATTATTCTCATAATAAACTGGTCAGAACGATTCTCCATTGAAACAAAACCCTGTTACGTTGCAACAATGCACAGGGCAGGCTATCAGCTAGTTAATATACAATAATCATTTACCATGATAGCTATAAAAAACTTCATGCACAATTTTGAGACTTAAGTGGAATTTCAGCTGCTGCATAGGCCTCATGCTGGCCCTCGTCCCGGGGTGAACTGCACCCTAAACAGGAATTTCAAAGCTGATCTTCAACTATAAAGTTCATACTTGGCCATTTGCACTGCTCTGGTGATTTCAAATCCATCATCCAATAAGGGAACAGAAACATCATTAATGTAACTCGCCAAACATGGCACAAACTACAAAGACCTAGAACCAATTCATGAAGACCTGAGAGCCAAGAGTTATTTCTTTAAAAAAAATAAGTTCAACTGGCAAATGTATCTGAGAATTCAGGGAGCCAAAAAAAAAAAAAAATTAAATTTAAATGAAATAAGCTACTTGTGGCAAATGATTTTTTTAGCTCTACTCCGTACCCTCAATGCACTCAGTGCCAATGCTTATTAATAATAATGAAAGCTAACTGGCTCCAAATGAGATAAGAATCTTATTTTATTGTTTTCACAGAGTGTATTTGGGTTACACTTGATAACGCAGTGACTAACTACACCACAAATCCAGTGTAATTACACTGTTGTCATGCTTTTTTGATAGGTAATTAGCACTCGTTCATATAACTGGAAGGTTAATTGTATTACATAACTACTTGTTATTACCCCCTTTCCTTTCATTTTTAATACATGCAGAACTGGAACAGGGGTTCATTAACTACACTGTATTTACACTTAATTCGCTCTCAGTGACATAGTTAATGTAGCTGTGTAGTAATTACATGCATCAAAATGCATACCAACAGTGTAACTACACTGTAACTACAGTGTGCTTGCAACCACTGTTCTGTAAAGAGCAATCATTTATTTAAGGCTGGTGAGGGGTCAATTAAGTGTCTTGGAAGAAGGAAATCTCTGTTTGGACATTGGAGAAGTACGCAGCATGAGTAGCAAAGGTGGAAGGTACCTCATGACTATACCTGAATCCTCTTCTAGAAACACCATATTTAAGGGTGAAAACATGGCCCATTCAGTCCAACGTCTCCAGTACGTGCCACCTGTAGTGGTCGTTTTCTAATGTAGATGTGCATCTACTAGGAACTAGGCCGAGCCCCATCAACACATCTCACATGTGCCAGTGACCATCCATCTGCCAGTGACAACTTGTGCACACTGTGGATGAGATTTTAAAAAGTAGCTTATGATTCTGGATGCCCAGCTTGACACACACTAAAGCAACCTGATTTTCAGCCAACGGGTGCTCAGATCCTTCTGGAGATAAGGCTCTTTGAAGCACCCAAATTCAATAGTGACTGTTGAAAATCTTGGCCCCTGGTCTTGGCTGGATTCAAACGGGTGATGGAAAAAGATTTTTTAACACCCTAAACTGCCCAGTGCCTCTATCTCGGTTAACTCCCCTGTAGGATTGCAGTGTAACTCATATTTAAATAAGTACACAGCTAGTAGATATCAGGTACCACTACACAGGCCAAATCGTGTTCAGATTCTTCATTGTCTAGGAATCGATGGGTCTTCTCCTTCGAATAAGGTGAGCAGGTTTTGGCTTCATGGTGAAGAATGAGATCACCAGCTGTGCATGTTCTGTTTAAATATTCAGCCATTCTTTCAGTGGAAGATTCATCTGCCATGTCCCCTGGTGCTCTCCGGTCTAATTATTCAAGACTATTCCACCCCCTCCTGCCCCAACATCTATTGTTTTTAAAGTGACAGCACACAGCTCAGTCTAAATAATGAAAACCACAAGATAGGCTCAGTTGCAAATAATCACTGCATTAGGCAGCATTTGCAAGTCCCGCCCCATACTTCTGTAGAGCTTCTGTAGATAATGGTCTCAAGCCTACATTACAGAATCGTCTCACAGACCGCTTTTGCTCTCCAGTGGACAGTGCTTTAGTCCCCGAAGACAAAAATGAAATACCCTGTTGGCTCTCGTGACAGAGCATCTTGGAAGATATACATGCCTGAGCAAAGGTGTTCTTGCTATGCTCTTGCAGGGGGAAACTACATCGTTCACGCTTTCAATTCCCAAGTCTACACCACTATATAGCATCTATAGAGCATCTATCATCCGAACACATATGTGCGCTTTAAAAAACAAGCTCAAACCATAATAAATAATACCAGTTACGTAGCACCTTTCAATCCGCAGATCTCCAAGCATTTCCCAAAGGTGGATCAGTACCATCCCTATTCCACAGATGGGAAACTGAGGCACGCTTGTGTTTAGTGACTTGCCCAAGGTCACACAGCACATCAGTGGTCGAGGCAGGAATGAAAACCAAATGCCCTGACTCCAGCCATTAGACAACAGTCCCATCCATGCAACAAACAATGCTACATGCATGATGGAAAGTAGGGGGAAAAAATACCCATAAGGAAATGTAACCCAGCTTCAAACTTCCAAAGAGGTTTTCAAGTAAGAGAAGACAACCCCTTGACAGTGTCTATTTAAACAAAGGAAGCACTTTGATACATCTATCAGGCATTCCTCCATGGAGTTCAAGGCAGCAAAGGTTGTCAGATACTGTACCTTTAAGTAAAGTAACTCAAGACAACGTGAAAGCACCTAAACCGAAGACTGCGGTTGAAATGAGAATGTATGTAGCTGTCTGTTGCCATCTAGTGGATAACAACTGAACGTGCCAAAGTCTGAGCAATCTAGCTTCGGAGTCCCCTTCTGGATAAAATTCTGTATCTTTTCAAGAGGATTACCTCCCAGCTACTGTCCTGCCACATTATTAGCTGCCTGCTGTTTGTTTTAAGACAAAGAGGATTTTTCTTATTGACTGAAAAAAAGACACTAGTTAAAGAGGCGCTTGGATCAAAATTAGCGTTTCTTTAATTAATTTAAAAGATAAAATGGGGGGGGGGGGCGGGGGTTATATGCTACTGCCAAATGGTAAACAAAGGGTTTGCTTTGCAACTGCATGCATCAAACACTGCTGTCAAGGGTGCAACCTCTAATGGAACAGTTTAAAACGGCATTAAATTAACATGGATTAGAAACCCAGCTACAAATCTGTTTTTGGCCCTGTCAGTGGCAATTCAAGTTGCCTTCTGGTTCTTACTCTCCCCTTAGAGTTTGCTCGGGGATGAAAGTGTTTAACGTAATTTATGCAATGCCAAGTGCTGGGACTCTCAACTAGTTCTGTAAAACAGGACGTGTCTGTATCTGCCAGCCCATTTCAAGTCACCGACGCACAAGAGGGAGTGCTGCCTGACAGCTAAAGCAGGGGACAATGACTGATGGCTGCTAAGACTGATCCCTGGGACAACATGACACTTCATCTCTCGGGGCCTCATTTTCTCCATCTGTAAAATGGAGCGAATGATCCTGACTTTGCTTCGTAAATCACTTGGAGTGCATCTGTGCAGCAGCTGGACAGGTAATCGCCAGCTTGAGTCAATGTATGCACACTAGCTTTGATTGAGAGAGCGCACTAAAAAGCAGTGTGGCCAGGACAGCCAAATGAGCTAGCTTTCCAAATACAGCCCTATCCGAGACCCTAGCTATGTACTCTGGCAGCTGGCCCTTGTGGCTGCCGACACCCCTGTGACTACTCTGCTATTTTTAGTGCTCTAGCTCAGTCAAAACTAGCCTGTGTTTGTCTACCCTAGCTGGAAATTGCATCTCCAGCTGCATTGTAGACATATCCTGGGAGATCTCCAGATGAAGAACATTCTGTAGAAGTTAAATATCATCTCTGCCTTGAGCAAGTCACTTAGGGGGGCAAATTTTCTAGAACGGCCTCTAATTTTGGATGCCTGCCTGAAGTCAATGGGAGTTGAAGGTGCTCAGCACCTGCAAAGAGGATAGTGGGGCCAGATTTTTAAGTTCAGCAACCGACAGCTCTAATTTAGGACCCTAAATCAACCTGGCTGGATTTTCACTAGTGCTCAGTTCATGCGAGAATAATGGGAGCTGTCAGGTGTTGGCAAAGCTGGACCTAGGCACCTAAAGGCTTGTCTTCGCAAAGAGAAGAGTTACAAAATGATTAAAGGAATAGACAACCCGCCTTATAGTGATAAACTCTAGGATCTCAAGCTATTTAGCTTAACAAAGAGAAAGTTAAGGGGCAGCTTGATGACAATCTAGAAGTACCTATGTGGGGAACAAATATTTGTAATGGGCTCTTCAGTCTAGCAGAAAAAGGTCTAACGTGATCCAATGGCTGGAAGTTGAAGATAGACGAGCTGTCTGTGCGCTCCCTACTGATGTGCTCTAATGAACTGTTAATGCATATCAGCACGGTACACGCAGACAGTTAGACCACAGCAAGACCCATGTCTAAGCTTACCACAAATTAACTGTTCATGTAGATGAACCTTACGTTTGGACATCCCAGAACGGAGGCACCTGCAATTAGAGCCACTTTTGAAAGTGTGGGTCTTATCCCATCCGTGTCCCAATCTGGGGAAGGTGGCTGGGCTTTTCAAAAGGAGCCCAAGGCAGTTAGGTGTCCAACTCCCCAAAATCCTAGCCGATAGCACCAGCTCAAGGGTGTTTGCGAGACCTATCTTGCATTTGTACCCACAGATGTGCAAAATAGCTTGAACATTACTATGCTGCATACTCCCCTCTCCTGCTGTGTTACCCAGAGAATTAGCAAATTGTGAATGCACAGTACAAGATCAGTTACGGAAAGGGCTCCAGTCCACATGACCAGCTGAGCTTTATTTCACATTAGCAAGGCAATGAGCATGCACAAATCCTATAGACTTCCTAAGAGGGTTGGTCTTGATCGTCCTTTAAACCTAACGCCGATTAAGTAAATTAACATCCAATGGACAATATTTAAGGAGCAGGGAAAACATTTCCCATTACACCATGTCCCCAGGCCATGGAGATAATCATTTTCTATCCTCCTCGGGAGGCCAATACACCATTAAATTATCACAAACTAGTTTTGGGTTATGTGCTTTACTGGTCCGACCTGGTAGCTAAAATGTCTATGTTATGAGACTGCAAAGCAGAACGAGAATGGTTCTGAACAACGTAGGACAGGTTCAGAAAAGGATTACCTCTTACCCATTTTTGGATGGAATGAAGCCTAAGAATGGGTCAGATTGAAACAGCCCTTGCTCACAGAGTTATACTTTATGCCACGAGTAGCTCCATTAACTTCAATGAGACTGCGAACAGAGTAAGACACCGCTCAACAATAAAAATAAGCTGGCCCTTATTTACCTTTGTTCTTCTGAGTTCTGGCCAGGATCAGCCTTTTTGACTGTCAGGAAGTATTCGGAGAAGTATGAACCAACAGATAGAGCACTGGACTGGGAGCCAGGAAACAGGGTTTGATACCTAGCTCTGCCACTGACCTGCTGTCTGACCTTGTGCAAATCCCATCACCTCTCGGTATCTCCGTTTTCCCTCCTAGCCTTTGGCTTGTCATGCCCATTTAGATGGTAAGCTCTTTGGCAGAGCTGTGCGAATAACTGACCCTTCAGCTGGCTGGCTGCTCTGAAAACAAATCATAATTTTGGTTTAACCCAAAATAAAAAATTTTCCTGAAATTTTCGGTGAACTGAAAAAGTAAAAAATAAAACAAAAACATTCATTTCAGTTCAAATAAAGCATTTCATTTGAGCTATTTTAACCCTTTTTTTAAAAAAAATGAAACGAGGTCAATTTCAAACACAAAAAATGGTTATGAATTTAAAAAAAAATGAAAAAGTTGAATAAAAAAATCAAAAACATTTTTGGATGAGGTTCAACTGAAAAAATTCAACTCAAATTTGTAAAATGTTTTGGTCAACCCAAATCTGCATTTTTTGCACCCAAAAAAAAAAAAAAAAATGTTTTGGCTGAAAATGTTGGCCAGCTCTATTTTTTGGGAAAGGGACTCTGTTACTAGAAGTACATGCCGGGCCTACCTCAATGATGTCCTAACCTCAGTGGGGGCTGTAGGTGGTACTATAACACAAATAAGTAATCATAACTATCCAGATCAAAATCCATTTCTCTTTCACCTGATGGCACGTGCTTGGGGACTCTCTCTCTCTGATGGGAAAGATTGGACCAACGGCTCTTTGCTGATTAGTGAGCTACCCAAGAGTTTGTGGGCACTTGGTTTGTTACCTCAGGAGTGGTTTCTGAGATTCTTTCCGAGTTCCCGTAGCTCTGCTGCTCTCGTTCTCACGAGCTAACTCACAGGTATCTTTAGAGGACGGACCGTTCGGTAACAACACATCCTTGGGGCAATTTTTTCCTCAGCCCACTTAATGCCTAGTCTGTGCCCTGAACCATGAGTGGAGATATCCCTTGTATATTTTCATCCTAGCTAATGCAATTGCAGTTGATATTCTTAGAATACAAATAGGGGACAAATGCTCAGCTGGTATAAATTGGAATACTCCTTAACTGAGCGATGCCAATTTACATCAGCTGAGGATCAGGTCCATACGTGTCTAATCCAGTTCTTAAACCTACTCAGCTCATGGCTTCGATAACATCTTGTGGCAATGAATTCCACGGGTGAACGACGCACGTGCTGGACAACACCAGAAATTTCTTCAGAAAACTACCGTGACAAGATTCCCAGCTCAGTTTTGCAGATGTTCTGGTAAGCGTCCAAACTTCGGGGTGCTTATCCAAACCTAAGCTGAATTCCAAACCTTTCTGAGGACCTGCCCCATTGTTGTTCTTCGAACCTGTGTCCAAGCTGCGATGCTATAAACATTTAAAGGTGGTGGGGGGGGAGGGGGGGGGGAGTGAATGCAGCCAGCAAGATTTTTCCTGTTTTGTATCATTTAAAAAACTAGCATTAAAGGACTGAATGGAGCTCACCCGACATTTTTTAAATGTCCTGTAATTTCTCAGGAAAACACTTTGTGAAAAGTAAGCAATATATCGTGGTGCATAAGTACGCGACCATAGCTTCCCCCACCATGCAAAACATCTGTGACCTTGCACAAAGGTCATTCCTGCAGTAGTGTTTCTCTTTACTTTTCAAGAAATGTCAGGCCATTTTTTATACAAGACTTATGACAGGGTGCTGTTTATTGTATCACAAAGCCGCTATAACTCCAGCACAAGGAAACTGCTATTATTTGGAGAGTATATATCTTTCTGACTAGCAGTAAAGATGAAAATTAAGAAGGGCCTTTTTGCCCAGAGAGTAAGTCAGAGTCTCCCTTAACAATTCCAACATCTTCTCTGTAGTTGAAAACAGAATCATTACCAGCACCCTGGTCAAGCTAATTAAGGATCCTGGGCTTAACGGAGTTAGTGTGCATCTCCCACTGAAAATCAATGGGAACTGGCACCTAACCCTTAGAAATCCCTCCTTAAGTGAATAGAAATGGATCAAAACCAGACTGCCAAACAAAACTGGAGGACTGGGCCAACACAAATCTGATGAGGTTCAACAAGGACAAGTACAGAGTCCTGCACCGAAGACAGAAGAATCCCATGTACCGCTACAGGCTGGGGACCGACTGGCTAAGTGGCAATTCTGCAGAAAAGGACCTGGGGATTACAGTGGACGAGAAGCTGGATATGAGTCAGCAGTGTGCCCTTGTTGCCAAGAAGGCTAATGGCATATTGGGCTGCATTAGTAGGAGCATTGCCAGCAGATCGAGGGAAGTGATTATTTCCGTCTATTCGGCATCGGTGAGGCCACATCTGGAGTATTGTGTCCAGTTTTGGATCCACACTACAGACAGGATGTGGACAAATTGGAGAGTCCAGCGGAGGGCAACGAAAACGATTAGGGGGCTGGGGCACATGACTTACAAGGAGAGACTGAGGGAACTGGTCTTACTTAGTCTGCAGAAGAGAACAGTGAGGGGGGATTTGATAGCAGCCTTCAACTACCTGGGGCGGGGGGGGGGGGGGGGTTCCAAAGAGGATGGACCTCGGCTTTTCTCAGTGGTGGCAGATGACAAAACAAGGAGCAATGGTCTCAAGTTGCAGTGCAGGAGGTCTAGGTTGGATATTAGGAAACACTATTTCACTAGGAGGGTGGTGAAGCACTGGAATGGGTCACCTAGGGAGGTGGTGAAATCTCCATCCTTAGAGGTTTTTAAGGCCCGGCTTGACAAAGCTCTGTCTTGGGTGATTTAGTTGGGGTTGGTCCTGCTTTGAGCAGGGGGTTGGACTAGATGACCTTCTGAGGTCTCTTCCAACCCTGATATTCTATGATTCTATGCTCCATAACCAGTCACACCAGTCCTGTGAACTTCCAGAGTCTTGGAGTTTGAATGCAGGTCTGAATTTCCTGACTCCCCACTGATGGCTGTATCAGGCAAAACCAAACCCCCAGATTTGAAACCCCTGCCCTCCAAGGTTCACATGGTGAAATATCAGATCCTGGATTAACATTTTAAAGCTAGCCCAGATCCAAAACACCCCCAAACTATGGACTTGAGCCATTATCGTAGAATCGTAGAATATCAGGGTTGGAAGGGACCTCAAGAGGTCATCTAGTCCAACCCCCTGCTCAAAGCAGGACCAATCCCCAATTTTTGCCCCAGATCCCTAAATGGGCCACTCAAGGATTGAACTCACAACCCTGGGTTTAGCAGGCCAATGCTCAAACCACTGAGCTATCCCTCCCCGCATTGACTTTAATGGGCTTTTCAGTTGGAAGGCGAGTGTCGCAATGTGGATTTAGATGTGGATTTTGTAGCATGGGCTAATGACAACACAATGCAGTATAATGTGCCTTTTAGGTGAGGCTGGTTTCGTAAGCCGTTGGTTGTTTGTATTTTGGTTTCAGAGCCCAAAACCGCAAGCAAGGATTCAGATCAACCTGTCAAGGGTCAGGTTAAAAAAAATAAAAATCACGTATCCACAAGACCACAGAGTTTCACACTGGTTTCAGCTGCAGAAGGAAGCCCAACACTCCCTAATCTAACACCAAACAGCCCAATGACCAAGATTAGGGTTTGTAACAAAACCAGGTGAAAACTCCAATGTTCCAGTCATTTTACAGATGGTTTAACTGAGCCTCACACGAGAGAAGTGACTCAGCCATTTAGGATGGGATCTTCACAAGGTCTCACTCTTGGCCTAACGCAGCTATGAATTTCAATGGGAGCCGAGTCAGGCTAATGCCAAGCGCTTCTGAAAAAGCTCACCCTTAATTCCTTGCTGCATCATTTCAGCTTTTCTCTCCGACAGTGACACTCAGACTGCAGCTCGTGAGCCGCAAGTGGCTCTTTAATGGGTCTCCTGCGGCTCTTTAAAGCAAACGCTGTGTGATTTAATTATTAACAATCTACGTTATTAGCCAGTCAGGAGGTTTTTACTATGTTATTAAACAATTAAGTTACCAACTTGCACTAAGTTATGAACTTTAAATTATTCTCACAGCAACTAACTAAATATTACCCCCATCTTACTGTTTAAATATGGATTACTTGATAATTACCTACTTTGTTCATTCCCTCTGGGGCACCTGGCACTGGCCACTGTCAGAAGACCGGATACTGGGCTAGATGGACCTTTGGTCTGATCCAGTCTGGCCGTTCTTATGTTCCTAATAGTACCCTAGGAAATGATACAACGAATTCACACAACTCTGGCTCTTTTGGGTGATAGCGATCGCTAACTTGGCTCCTGACCCACTGAGGTCGGAGTGCCACGGCTCTAGGAGCTGTCTTGGGCTGAATACAGGCTCTCAGAGACAATACTTGTTCCATTCAGAGTTGTAAAGACAGCATATAGCATTCATAAGCAACACCATTTTGCAATCACGAGCGTCATTCATCCAAAGATCTCAAACACTAGTGAATTAGGATCCAATCCCTACCTGCCTTCAACCCTCAGGAATCACTTCAACAGTGTGCAACATACAGTGTGCACGACTGTGGAAATGGTCCTCTGAACGGCTCTGCCAAGTATCAGGGTTACAACAGGCTCTTCAGAGCTGCTCTTCACACACTTTACAAAAGCAGTTAGGATTGTCAAATGGGGAAACTTGGGCATATAGAAGTTAAACAACCTGCCTGAGGTCACAGAGCCAGAGGTGGAACCCAGGCACAAAGATAGCCAGTCCCACGCTTTAACCATTAGACAACGCTTCTTCTAGCAGAACACAGAGATGTACAAACATAAGAGCTGTACCGCTGTCCTCTCCAGTCCCCTCCTAAGCTTAGCCGCACTCTCCTGAGGTAGATATGCCATTAAACAGTGTCATCACTGACACTGCAGGTGTATTGAGATACAGACATCTAGCAATGCTTTAAATAAAAGGCACAGTAATAATAAATAATAATAATAAAAAACCTGCCAATCATCAGAAGGAAAGGTCTCCGCTGGGAAATTAATAATTGCCCTCCGTGGACTACCTAGCATATGCCAACTGCAACCAAAGGTTCTGTTTTCATTTAAAAAACACTGAAAGTTATATTATAGCTCTTTTAAAAAAAAATCGATGCAAAAAATGTATATGCAACAATTCACACCAAAATGGCTTAATAGACCCTGATCATAGGCCCTACCACTTGTACCAGAAAAGCCAATACAAGCTATTTCAATCAGCCACATAGCCGCTAAATAGGAATTGTCCAGCTGTCATAATTCAACAGGAGAAAACTGCGATTCAAAAGAAATGGTGACATTGCTCAGATTGCTCAATTTGCTCTCCTCTTGAATTTCACTTGCCCAAGCTTCAGAGCAAGTGGACCTTGTGGGCTCGATTTCAATACAGCTCAGTAAGTAGGATCCCTGGCAGATACTGAGGACTTCTGAAAAATCTGGCCACAATGGGAACTGCGTTAAACCTCAAAAATAAAAATCTGGCTTCTTATTTAGGTGCCTAAATGGTTGCTGAGCTCTTTGGAAAATCTGGCCCCACATTTCTAATGGACACACTAATGCAAGAATTGCAACTGCATAATGAGGGAAGACTTTCGCCCAACATTTTTAAGGTTCCTGACTCAGCAAAGCACATATGCACATGCTTAAGTCCATTCCTATACAGCAAAGCGCTGAACATAAACACGTGCTTCAATGCTTTGCTGCAGCGGTTCTCAAACTGTAGCAACCCGAGGACCCCCATTTTGATTTAAAATTTTTCACAGACCCCCCAAGCCGCCTCCTGTCCATCCCTTCCCCCAAAGCCCCACCCCACCTCTTCCCGCCCCATCCCACCCCTCCTCTTCCCTGCCTCTTTCTGCCCCGTCCCTGAGCACATCCCATCCCCGCTCCTCCCCCTCCCTCCCAGCACCTCCTGCACGCTGCTGAACAGCTGTTCCGCGTAGGGTGGCCAGATGTCCCAATTTTATGGGGACAGCCGCGATTTTTGGGTCTTTTTCTATATAGGCTCCTATTACCCTCCACCCGCTGTGCCTTTTTCACATTTGCCATCTGGTCATCCTAGTTCCGCGGCTTGCATGAGGCTCTGGGAGGGAGGGGGGAGGAGTTGATCAGCGGGGCTGGTAGCCCCGGACATGACTCACGGACCCCCTGGAGCACCCTCACGGACCCCAGTTTGAGAAACCCTGCTTTGCTGAATTGAGGCCTAAATGCTTTTCATAATCTGAAAATGACATTTTGTCCAATTCTAAATGTGTTGAGCAACTGTAACAACACTTTACTCTTCTCTTGTTCCCATCACCCAAAGATCTCAAAGAGCAATGCTCACAAACATCAATTGTGGGTATGTCTCCATTGCGTGGGGTGTGACTGCAGCCTAAGTAGACATCCTGAACTAGCTTGAATCTAGCTAGCTTGGTACCAAGCTGTGGCAGACAGGGTTCAGTACAGGCTAGTGTTCCAAGCAACTACCCAGGGTTCTGGGCAGGCTTGTACATCCAGCCCATACAAAAGCACATGCTGCCACAGCTTCACCACTCTGGTATGTGAGCTAGCTAGCGTACGTCTACACCAGAGATTACAGATAGACATACCCTATACTTCACAAGCCCAGCCCGCATCAAGTGTGGAAGGAATAAATCAGGATAACTTCACTCGCCACAGTTGTGGAACACAGCAGCCGTTTAATAGCATGCCACCATACTACAAAGCCCCGTCAGCCCATCCCACCTTCCCTCCTAGCGCTTGGCACACACTCTGGTTGCATCTTGTTTCAAATTAGGCCTTCACTCCTGAAACAGAGGTAGGTGCCGGATTGGGCCCTTCGATAGAATCCTTTTGGGAGCAGGGACCGCATACACTTAGGTTGCCTGGATGGCACTTGGCAGGATCAGGGACCCTCTCTGCTAAGAGCCTTTGGGCACTATTCTAATCAGATAATAGAACAATACTATATGCATTTGAAACTGCTGGGTGAGGAGCACATTTAGATATGTAGATTGTAATTACTTGAGCTGGAATTTAGCCAGGACACAAAGGTTACCCTTGCAAAAAGTGCCATGGGATCTCTATAGAGCACAGCTAGTTAGGATCTCCATTTTACTTTTAATTTAAAAAGCTGGCTCTCCCTTGCAGCAGAATGCCCCTCAGTACTGGTTCAGTATTGACTAGGGCTGGTAGAAAAACACTAAGCATTTTCCATGACAAATTTAA
The DNA here is from genome assembly GCF_015237465.2 of Chelonia mydas. NCBI lineage: Eukaryota > Metazoa > Chordata > Testudines > Cheloniidae > Chelonia > Chelonia mydas. Next base: position 7,390,751 of record NC_057859.1, on the reverse strand, counting down.
AAGGAAACGGGGATGGGGATTGTAGGATTTTTGTTCCTTCCAAATTTTTCCATAGTATTTTCCCCATTTTTCATCAAAATGAAAAAATATTTCGGTTTGACAGGAATTTTTTTTTTTTTTGGGGGGGGGGGGGGGGAGGAGGAAGGGGGAAGGAGGGCGAGGGGGATTGGTTTCCATCCTCCTCCTTTCTCCCTGTCCCCCATGACTTTTGGAGAAGGGAGGAACACAAAGATGTTTTATTTCGATTACATTCAAAGCAAAGCAACGTATCGACTAAACATCCCAATAATTTGAAAAGCCATTTTTTCGTCCAAAAAACCTTTTCAATGAAAACGTGGCGACCAGCCCTCATATAGATTCTGGAGGAAGAATACCATCTAGTAAATCAGCACTATTCCCTAGAATGGTTAGGTGCTCCTTTGTGGTCTCCAACCCTAGCATGGATCCTTCCAGATCCTATGGAGAAGCGCCACTAAGATGCACAGGAGAATGGAGAACCTTTCTTATGTTAGGAGAGGAAATTAAAGGAACTTGGCTTGTTTCGCATAGCAAGAAAAAGGCAGAGAAGGGATCTAATAGCTCTCTATGGGTGCTGGTGGCCTGTGATATAAAGAAGATTAGACTAGATGATCCGGTGGTTCCTTGTAGTCTTAAACTCTATGAGTCTAAATACAATGAGAATTAAACACCAGGGAGGGAAAAGAGTTGTTTAAGCTCGAGGACAATATTGGCAGAAGAACAAACTAGCCATGGATAAACTTTGGTTGGACATTAGAAGATTTCTAACCATCTTAGGAGTGAGATTCTGGAACAGTCTCCCAATGGGAGTAGTAGCAGGAAGCGAGCTAACTAGTTTTAAGCTTGAACGTAATACGTTTACGAAGGGGATCGTACGATCCGCGTTAGCAGGGACTGGATTCAATGACCCAGGAGGTCCCTTCCAGTGCTATGTTATCTTGCGAGATCTGACAGGATCACAGCTTGAGGTGGCATGGCTACAGAAATCCTGCAAAAAGCCAGTGCTCTGTGCAATACAGTTCAACTCTGCAGTCCTTAAATGTTACCTACCTGAAACCTCCATCACGGGCAGCAAACTGTGTGATGCATAAGCCCTAAGGAGCTCTCCGATGGATGGTGTAGGAGCATACATGTGGATGGATGGGAGTCGAATATCTACCGGGCACTGAAGTGCCATCGAGTTGGGGTCCATGCTAAAAAAAAGAAAAAAGTGATTTTATACAGCTTACTTTAAATAAAGTGTGAACAGGCAATTTTACAACAACAAATTGTTGCCAAGAAGGCCAATGGCATTTTGGGATGTATATGTAGGGGCATTGCCAGCAGACCAAGGGACGTGATCGTTCCCCTCTATTCGACATTGGTGAGGCCTCATCTGGAGTACCGTGTCCAGTTTTGGGCCCCACACTACAAGAAGGATGTAGAAAAATTGGAAAGAGTCCAGCGGAGGGCAACAAAAAGGATCGGGGACTGGAACACATGACTTATGAGGAGAGGCTGAGGGAACTGGGATTGTTTAGTGTGCGGAAGAGAAGAAGGAGGGGGGATTTGATAGCTGCTTTCAACTACCTGAAAGGGGGTTCCAAAGAGGATGGATCTAGACTGTTCTCAGTGGTAGCTGATGACAGAACAAGGAGTAATGGTCTCAAGTTGCAGTGGGGGAGGTTTAGGTTGGATATTAGGAAAAACTTTTTCACTAGGAGTGTGGTGAAACACTGGAATGGGTTACCTAGGGAGGTGGTGGAATCTCCTTCCTTGGATATTTTTAAGGTCAGGCTTGACAAGCCCTGGCTGGGATGATTTAGTTGGGGATTGGTCCTGCTTTGAGCAGGGGGTTGGACTGGATGACCTCCTGAGGTCCCTTCCAACCCTGATATTCTATGATTCTATGAAATCTCAGGGCAACCATTGTTCCCCAAGGCTCTTCCTCACTGTGGGCTTTTCTGCTGCTTTCTCCTCAGCAAGCAGCAGATGATCTCTACAGGAATCCTGCTCTTCTAGGATAAGTAAGGCCTCTGTCTTGAAACTGGATCCACATGAGTGGGCCTTTGCATCTATTAACTTCAGTGGAGCAATTAGCTAGGCAAAGATTCCACCCCACACACCCAATGGCAGAATCAGGCACTTAGAATTGCCCAAGATCTGGATTCTTGTAAAGGCCACTAATGCTGGTGGAACAGAACAAGGGAGAGATGAGATCCAAGTTCAACTATAACATGCTAACATGGTGCGGAATAAACAGACAGGGAATTTTCAGGGGCTACCAAGCATGCATTACTATCATAGATGGGTGCGAGTTTGTAACATGTAGCAGCCTAGGAGCTAGGAAAAATGTTTCAATTCTTAGAAACCTTGGACAAATCCTTATTAAAAAATAATCATATCCATTAATTGCATGGGTTCTAAGTGGCCTCGTTGGACTCCAGGCTGGAGTTGTTACTGAAGAAAGATCCAGAGTTAACTTCAGCCACTGCACAACAATGCAGGACCTTAAAAGAAATTAAAAAAACTTCATCCAATTTTTTTTCCAAATTAAATCAGGAACATTCATAATTAGTTCTTACACCAGAGATATCTAGTGGGAAATGAAAGAACTGAAAGAGCCATAAGCTGCCTTTGCCCTTTCATTAATATTTGCTCCCAACGGCAGGCCAAATAAATCTAACTCACAGTTTGAAATGAGTAGCTTTAAAACTGATGTATTACTTCCTGTTAGATTTATGCCACCCATTTTGGATAATTACTCCCAATGCTTTCCCCCATTGTATTCAAAGCTTCTTCACCAGAACGGAGCCAAGCCGGGTTCCCTGAGATCTCTTCTGCTTCGAAGAACTTACCCTCCCACCCACTGCCACCTCCCACTCACAGATTATTTCTACCTTTGCAATTTAAGTCAGCTGGATCTGCACAAGCAGATACCTTGCACCCATTTATGTGTATTATTCTGCGTATTACAGTAGAGGCTCAAGGCCCCAACCATGACAGGGCCCCATTGTGCTAGGGACTGTACAAACACCGGAGAGACAGTCCCTGCCCTGTACCTAAGGCCTTGATCCGCACAGACTTGTGCACATGCTTGACATTATGCTCTGTGAGTAAGCCCACGTGGAAGGCCCTGATCCTGCAAAGACTTATGCATCTGCTTAACTATATGCATTTCAATATATGCCGGTAGAGTATTTATGCTCACAGCACCCCTGACAGGGGAGTGCTGTTATCTGCACTGTACAGATGGGGATCTGAGGCACAGAGAGGCTTAGCCCAGGTGCTCAAAGGTATTTAGGCACCAATGGGATTTAGGTGCCTAAACGCCTTTGAGGATCTAGGCCTAAGTAACTTGCTCAAGGTCACATAGGAAATCAGTGCCAGAGCAGGGAATTGAACCTGAATCTCCCAGGGCTTAGACTAGTGCTCCAGCCATTGAAGTCTTTCCTGCCTCTTTCTTCCCAGTCGATAGGAAACAGAGAGGGGGCCCCCAGCAAAACACTGAATCCAAACACCCCTAAATTTCAGAACCAAACTCTGGGCTCGGCAAGTGCTCTACACTGGGATCATTTCCAAACACTCCCAAGGCTGGATCTGGAGTTTGCATCTGGCCCCAGATCCACATCATGGGCTTAATGGAACCCCCAAATCCAAATGCTGGAGAAGTTTGAATCCAGCCTTTTTCCTGTAGATTCCAAGGGAGAGCAAGAATCTCAGGGATTTAATTGTTGGTATAACAAAGAGGCAAGCCATTAAGGAGAGATTGGAAGAAGGGGAAGCAAACAATCACTCATCTACAGCACTCATGTAGCCAAGGTGGGTCTAGCTAACACTATACCAGTGGTTCCCATAAGGGTGAATAAATATTCCCAGCAGAACATCAATTAAACTGCTTTATAAAAGATATTTGTTTGCACAGAAAACCAAAGAAAGACTTACCCTTGCTACCCTCTGGCAGGAAGGAGCAAGCAACTGGTTCCCACCCTAGCATAACCAGCCCATACACTAAAGTTGCAAGGGAGTGTTAAACTAACTCAGCTGTTTTGGATTTGGGCATTAGGAGACTTGTGTCTGCTTTGGAGGATAGGTAGTCAGAAGAAATCTTTTTAAGAGTCAAAGGTTATAGCAGCAAGCACTGGAGCAAGTACTTGTGCTAAAGAGCGTTCAGAGGAGTTGCAGCATTGGATGCATAAATTTCACAAGGAGGAGCTGAGACAGAGGAAGGCTAGGTGTGGCCATGCTATCAAACCTTCTGCTGAACCCAGGGTTATGGAATCCCATCTCACTAAGCACAGGCTGAAATGCTAGTGGTATGTTTGCTGCCAGTGGTCACAATTTCACAGCTTGGAGTAGGAATTACTTTGTGCTGTGGGGATAATTTGACCTCCTATGGAGAGAGGTTATCACCCTCTTTACCAGAGCCCAGAGTGAAGCATGCTACAGGTTCCTCCTGCTGATCAGGAAATCTCCATCTATAAGTCCCTTACCTCCTTCCACACTCGCAGCCGTTCTAGTCACCTTCCTTATTTCTTTTACCTTCCTTGCTGTGGAATTAATTGCCCCAGTCTGACACAGGGTAGGAGCTTGGGGAAGAGAATCATAAACTAGCTTTTCTCCCTTAGATCTAAGGCCAGAGTCTAGATTTGCTTGAATCAGCCCTGGGGAGGGGACTAGTAATCAGGTAATTTAGAAGCTGAAATCTAAGGCACCTGAGTCTGGACTGCAGCCAGAGGAGACTCAGATGTTTGTTGTTCAGATATGTCTTTATTTTCCTTTAGCTCTGTACTATTTTTCTCCTGTATTAGAAGCTAGGATGGGCCCGAGTGCACAGGTTAGACGCAGGCCTGAATGCCTTAAAGCTGTCAGGGAAGAAGTGGATTTTAGTGGGTGGTGACTGAGCCCCATTCTAAAGGGGTTAACCACAAAGTTATATTTACACCTGAATTTCCCTGATTTGGGGGTTAGGGGCTGGAGATTCTCTTTTGGATCCATCAGTCAGATATTAATACGTGTAGCTGTAAATATTTACTGCTGTTGGATTCATGCCAACCACTGTCTGGGATGGATTTTACTAGCTAACAGTTACACCTATCTCCTCCCCCCCGGTGTAGTGCACCATTAACTTTCTAAGAAAGCTGCTGCCTGCAGAGACAAGGAGCCATTTTAATACCTGGTGTTCATGCAGCCTATTGTAGAGGAAACATACAGTCTATAGTCTCAAGGAGACTTTACTTCTGTTCTCTTTTTATTTGCTTGTTTCCTTTCATCAGAAATAAGCCCATTCAGACTGACAGTAACTACAGATTTTTGCAGATGGAGAAAGACAAAATTCTCCTTCCAAATGGTGAAACGGCTGTTTATAGTTGAAGCACTAAATAAAAATCATGTTTGCTTCTCTAGAGAGATTGACTAAATTTCTGGCAATTTAAAAAAAGAACAAACAAACAGCGAGAAGAGGCTTAAAAAGAAAGAGGAATAAACACAGTTTTAACTGTGACTCAGCCAGACAGCGTTGTTCCACCTGCCCCAGAGAGGAAATGAACTGGATTCTTCTGTTGGAAGGGGCCTTTATACAATAGGGCTAATGTCATGGATTTCCTGTCCCCAGCTGCTGGTAGCATGGCCTGGTACCTATTTTCCAAGCTGACTCAGAGAAGGAACTATTTCAAAAACAAAGTGTGGATGGGGGGAGTGGGACAGATGAATATTTTGCTCAGAATAACAAGTGGCAATAATGGTTTGCCAAACTTAAATTTTATCTATGGCAGGCAAGATTGGGGGAGGGAGCGGGGGCTTAGGCCTAATGATTTTTCAAACTGGCAAGTTGCCACAGGCCAGTGTGACTTGCAACTGCCCCCACAAACAGTTTCCCTGTCTGAAAACAGGAAATTGCATCCTTGCTGTTTATAAACTGTGAAAACAAAATAACATTAATACTTCACACTTCTGCATCTTCCAGCTGAGGCTTTCTAAATGTCTCACCAACCTTGATAGATTATGCCCCTCAAGCCTCACTTCTCAATCTCCCTCCCTTTACCCATCTGTAAAATGGGCACAATACCATAACTGTGCCATTGCCCTCTGCATTATGAAAACAAACACTCAGTTGTATGTTCAAGGCCCTCTGTGGCTGACACCTAAAGGGATTCTTTTTAGCTCAAGTGTTATAATGGTGTGTGTTTGCAGTAGAAAGGACCTTCATTCCATCCCCAGTTTTGTTAGACTTTTCAGTGGCTATAATGTACAGGCATAGAATCCTTTGGGGGCAAGGACTCTCTCTTTCCCTGTGTTTGTACCAAGAATCGAGGACTTGGGCCCCAATCCTGATTTGGGCCTCGAGTCTCTACTGGAGTAAAAATACTAGATCATGTGAAAGTGAGTAAGTACAGTCCACATCAGTCACAAACTGGGGCGGCCCCACCCACACAAGATTAAATTACCAGATACTGCTGTAGTTTCATGCTGAGAACAAACATGTATATTGAAGCAGGCACTAAAGCAGGGTGCATTTGTAGAGTTCATGCATCTTTGAAAGGGTCCTCTCAGTTTCCAAGCTAGTCCCCATGTTCTGTAGCTTCTTCCTCCTTGTGCTATGTTACCGCTGCAATGTTGATTTACCAGATAAGTTGCAGTGGCAGATTACTACTTGCATAATTCCCTAAAATAAAGGAGTACCAAGTAGGGATTCCGGCATTGCTCGCCTGCCTTGTTAGGAAAAGATACAGTTTCTAGCAGATGTTGGGAGATTTGCCCTCTGAGGGGAGGAAAGTTCCAACAGGAATGGGAAATATGTTGGCTTATTAAAGCAGACAATAAAAGGACACTCCTCTTGCTGACCAAACCATGTTATTCTAATGGCACAAGGCAAGGAGTCCCACCCACTAAACAGTACAGTGTATTGAAGCCCAGGGTTTCAAACTGCTTTACCAGCATGCTTCCTAACACAAGAAACTTATGAGCACTAACCCTACTGCCATTGACTCCATCTGTAATTAACCACATAACCTGTTTATGCCTCAGTTTCCCCAGCCTGTAAAATGGGGATAATTCTCCGCTATCTCACAGGAGCGTTGTGAAGATTGATAAATGTCTTCAAAGTAGCGGGAAGATGAAAAAAGTGCTAAGAGCTAAGAATGACTGAACTGCTGATTTTACAAAATGAGTATTAGCTCAGGTGCCCACAAGTGTGCAATGGTACTTCACAGATCAGATCAAAACAGGGACTGTCTGTAAGAGCTTACAGCCTAAATTCAGACTTGTCAAACAGAGCAAAATCGGAGATGGGAAAAGGACCAGGGTTAGAATGGTAAGATCATGACATGAAAAGGACAAGTAACATCCCCCAGATTATATGTCTAATCAGTGGAAGAGCCCAGAGAAGAGCCCAGGAGTCCTGGATCCCACTCCCCTGTTCTGACTACTACATCTCACTTCTCTCCAAGAAATAGTACTAAACCCAATACCCTGATTTCCAGTCCTCTGTTCTGCTCATTACAGTCATACTAAGCCCTATCAGAAAGCCCGGGAAGAAGTCCACAGAGCACGTAGGGTCTTTTTTCTGTCAGGAACTTGCTCTTTTCCATCACCTGGCAGTGTCCAATTTCCATTCCTTTGCATAAAAGCCACCAAGCCCCAGAACACTTTCACCCATGGCTCTTCAAACCCCGCCTAAGAGAACATGAATGCATGTTGCATGTGAGTTTGCTGGACCGCTTTCCCCCTTGTTAGATCAAATTAGAATCCAGAAAGAAGCTATTACCTCCCTTCACTTAAATAGCCATTCTTCCTCAATAAAGCATCCCAGGCATTAAATTTCAGACCCAGTGTTTTCATGGATACACGGGTTGTTTCCAAACCTCGCTATTACCAATGAATGCGGTGACATTAGTATGAGTAAATGCAGGAAAAAGGATGAAATAAAACATATCCTATTGAAGGAAATGAGAGCTCCTTAAGAAAGAAAAACACACATAGGAAAGACGTGGGCATATCAGGATACAAATGGGACACTGGGGAGTGCCGGATTCCACAAGCATGATGTTATTGAAGTGTTTGATACCAGAGTAAGCACCTGCAGATATGAATTACATCCTTGTTCAGACCACTAACATTGGAGTACTGACATCTCAGGAAGTGCTTATGTTATATTTCAAATCCCACTGCCAACTGCATAAATATCAAATAAATCAATCATAGATATAATAGACATTATCTTAAGGACTTTAAAAAGCTGAACAAGCCACCTCTCTCTTCTAAAAGCAGTGCCACCCTTAAATCATTTGGGCTCTTTGTGTCAGTCACACCTCAACAGCCATGCCATTAACCCACTTTGAAAGTCAGAGATTAACTGCTTCTCTTCCATCTTTGTGGACAGAGACAATGTTGCAATAACAAAACAAAAGTGCCCCATCCCAAAAGTTAAACCCAATCAAAATTCATTTGCACATACAGCCCCTTTCCTCCACGGATCTCAAAGTGTCGTGCAAACAGTTAATTAAGCCTCCCAACACCCATATAATATAAAGATTTTTAACCTGTTTTACAGAGGGGGAAGTTGAGGGACACAGAGAAATGAAATGACTTGCCCAAGGTCCCAAATCAGGGTGGAACCAAGCCGGGACTCTCCATCCACTGCTTTAATTCTTCTTTATTATAGTTATACTACACTGTATTATACTATACCAAATATATTTTCTAAATAAGCTAAGGAAGGGTATTTCTAATACGTGGTAGAAGATGGAAAAGATTGAGATGTAATAAAACTGCATAATTACATTTTTTAACCTTAAATTGGGATATTGCAGATTATGTACTATGTGTATTTTATTACTTTTAAACCAAACGTCTTACTTTTGGATAATTTAAGCATTATACCTAGATGTACAGACACTTTCCTTAACCTGTGTATTAACAGGTTTTAACATTAAATTTTACCATTAGCTTTAATAAAAAATGTTAAATCTGTAAAAAAATGAAATATTTCTGCAGTAGAAAGCAGCTATGGGGTTGGCATCAGCAGACTTGCTATTATAGCACTTGTTAAATGTAGTTAATCATCAAAGAAAAAGTGCCATCTGTTCTTTATTGGAAGATTCAGATAGTTATACATTTCTTTTGCCCCCCCAACCCCCCTTTTTTTTGGGTCAGTTTCTCCACTACAAAGCAAATGTATGAAATTGTTGGTGCATCAAACTAGAGAGACCCTTCATCACTAAGTACTGTGAATGAAATGCAAAGTTTGTCTCTCTCTCCCTACATATATATATAAAGATGAAAAGTAATGTAGTCTTCAGTAATCTTTGAGTTTTAGTTATCCTGGAGTAATTATTTTTTAAATTGAGGTTTATGTTTTAAAAATGCTTTTCAATTTAAGAGTGTCTTCTTAAACTTTTATTAGATTCATTTGCTATTTTCTTGCTTACCACCAGAGCCTTAATTATCATTGCTCTAAATACAACTACCATCCATCTTCATCAAGTAGGGGACTATTTGGTGTAAGCAGTTTATAGTTGTAAGCAACAATAATTTTAAAAGTTTGAGTGGTAGTGGAGAAATGGATAAGAAAGGAGGCATTTTTTCTTGGGCATCTTTTTACCATTCATGAACAGCTATCGATTAAATAACCAGTTTCTGCTAAATATTCATGGCTGTTCTGAATTATTCAGTAGATGTATTTTTCGAGACACAAACTGCAAAACAAGGGGAAGAGGGTTGCTGAAGAGGAGACTTTTTCAATTAAAATGTATTACTTAAAAATACCGTGGTTGAAATTCTAGCTCCACTGATGTCAACAGCGGCGTCAATGCGGCCAGGATTTCACCCAATATGTACAAACTCTGAAGGACACAGGCTCTCTCGGACTGCAGCCAATTTCCAAACGTCTCCATATTAAAGGAATTCTGTTATCCTGCGTGAATTTCTCCCGTACCTTCTGTAAATGGAATTCCAATGGATAGGTCCAGTGCAAGTTCCATGCACAGCCCCAACGCAGAATATACATGGATGGGCTCAGCTTGGTTCCTTATGGAGAAGTGCCCATATCATAAAAACCCCTAGTGGAGCTGACAAGTGAGACTGAATGCACCATGTGGATTAAATTGCCTTCTTGCCTCAGAGGTGTCCCCGCAGGCTCAAGCGTGAGGAACGTTGGAAAAGGGCAGCAGGGGGAAGAGGGGCAAAGCTTGCACTGGCCCCCGCCCCCTCCTTGTTTTGTTGATGAAAAAGTGTCTCCAAGGATGTCTATGAGACATCTTCCACAATCATTCCCTTCGTATGCGTGTTCAGCATGGATTCACACTACAGATGATAGGCCCAGACCCTCAAAGACTCCCACTGGGAGTCAGGCCCCAAAACACTGTTGAGGCTCTGGGCCAAAGTGCTGATCCCGCAAGAACATTTTGCCCTTACTGGTGTTGATAATTAAATACTAACATAAGGCCTGATGCAAAATAGGAGTCTTTCCACTGACTTGAATGGGCTTCAGATCAGGGCTCTAGTCTCTCCCCACAATGTTACTTGGTTACATAAAGATAATATGCACACTGTAATTAATTTATATTGAAATATTATAGATAGACGGACATTTTCTAAAACGCCATGCCAATTGCTAGTCCTCAGTTTTGTTGTCAATTCCTCAACAGCCGGTCCAGGTTAACGGCCCTTCTTGTTATGAACACTAAAAGACTTGCCTACTTTTTTTTTTAAAACCTGTTCTTTACATCAACACAGATACAAAATATTAATACAAGGAGCAATTAGAAAGCATAGCCTAAGCCCTACGCCTTTTTGTATACTGTGTATCGTATGAAGTTGTCTGAGAAGAACGCATTCACGTTTTAAAGTGAATTTAAAGCCAGTTAAAAGGTGCCAAGTATTCACACTGGAGCCTAAAGTTCTATCTTCATCCATGGAACAGATGCGGGTAGTAACATGGCACTAGCGTGTCAGTGTCTCTCTGACATGCTCTGGAGGGCTCCTCTCCTAACATAAGTGTAGTTCCGTCTCTCTGGTGTGTTCGATCTGGTCAGCAATTGCTACGAAACAGTGTCATATCCTACAGTCCATTCAGTCCGGGGTTGGTTTCCTGTAAGCTATTCTGATGATAGATAGCTTCTCTCTTGAATTTCAGTAGAGGCTGTGCAGGCTGAAATGAAGAAGCTACCTGATCTGTTTTACCTACATAGTTGAATTAAATGTCTTAAAGTTGGCTGCTTTTTTAAAAAAGAAAAGGAATACTTGTGGCACCTTAGAGACTAACCAATTTATATTAAATAATAATAATATTATATATTAAATAAATGGGTTAGTCTCTAAGGTGCCACAAGTACTCCTTTTCTTTTTGCAAATACAGACTAACCCGGCTGTTACTCTGAAACCTGCTTTTTTAAAGGTGCTTTGGGTTTTTAGTTGCCTTTGCTGCAAGCACAATGCTGATCTTTATGAAACTACAAGGCACCCTGACTTATAACCATTTCACAATCTCTTTTATACACAAAGTACAACTTGCATATTACAGAGTCCATTGTCTCCCTCCCCCCAGTTCTAAGTTTTTATTGAAATGCAGTGAGATCATTTTTCTTGCTGGCAAAAATGTTCTGTGATTTGTACTGATAAAATGATACGTTATCAAGTATCCCATCTTTCACGTGGGACCATTTCGTAAACACGAGGAAATCCAATACGATTCGAGGGCAGACGTTGTTCATATGGCTGCTGTCCCATAAATCTTCCCAAATCCTTCCAGCCTCCGGTCTTCTCCAAAGTTCCTCTCATTTAATGCTCAAACAAAAGCCAAATTCAACATTTCCAAGGAAGCTTTCATAATTGCAACCTCATTAACAGTTCTCTCTCAAGCACAAATACACCTTGATTCACTATTGCCGTCAAAAGTATTAGCGTCTATTACCGCAGTTCAGCTCACGAGATATTGGGGGGAGAGGGGAAAAATGAAAAAAAAAAGGGTTCAAATTTCTTTAAAAAAAAACAACCCACAACCACCCCCATTCAGCTGCAATAAGGTGAAAGGCTAACTGTAGACAGAATAGTAATATGTAAGCAGTTTCTAAGTTTTCTGATGGGAATACTTAACAACATAAGTATGTTTCCCCAGGAGATCTTCTCCACCATTTGGTCCAATTTCTTACTGCAAGAACTGAACCAATTCATGATGTAATGCTCTCGGGAAAACATTCCTCTTGAAAGAGAGTATCTTCCTAGGGAGAAGCTTGAAGAAAACATCTTAATATTGTTTAAACAGCTTTTGGCATGGTCATACTAGTGCACTGCATTAGATACTGAAAGCAAAGGCAGGCAGGCTATCATATACAGAAACAAAACATCTCTCAAGTTAGTGGAATAGGAAAAAGGAACTTTCAGGGGGGGGTGGGGGGGGGTTTCCCGGTTAGTAAAAATGAAAGAATTTAAGGCTTCAGCTGTTCTCTGCCCCAGTATGAAAACATACATTTGTTCTGCCTGCAGCCTTATCACTTTTTTCAATCCTTACCCACAGGGCCCCGTTGTAGGCTCCGAACACCTTAGCTCTGGTTGTTACTAAGGGGTTCTGTGACTCTGTTAAGGGGCATTATTCCAGGCATTAGAAAGGGCTCCTGGCAGCAGAATTTTGATTCGCTTCCTGACTCACAGTCTTGCGTGTGCCATGCTACGTGCTGCCCCATTTTGCTATTTGGATAAACAGTTGGCAACCCAGCAGGGAATAAGTTGACACAGGAGTACATACATGACTGGCAAAAGGTAGTATTAGGGAGGCAGGCCAGTGACAGAGGGGAAGCAGGTAGGAGAAAACATACAGAAGTGGAAAGGGTTAGGTTGTAGTGCTCTGGGATCCTTCATTAGGCATGATGGGCCTCTTGGTGTTGCAGGTAGAAAGCCATACCTGGCGGTAGCAGGGCAGCTACCTGTTGGGGTGGAGAAGGAGAAACTGAATTCTGAGCATACATGGCTTATACACAACTTAGGAGCCTAGGCACAGCAGTGGGATCCAGGAACTCCTGAGCTTTCACCCCAGCTTTGACAAGTGTTTTTGTAGCCTCGGTCAAGTCATTTAACCACTGCTTGCTATTCTACTTAAGTTTAAAACAGATTAACACCCCATGCAGGGGACATGAGGCTTAGTTAATGTTTGTACAGAGCACTGAAGTGGAAAGGCAGCAAGTGTAATTTACTGAGGACAAGTACAATTTCCTCTAAGGATTAAAGAAAACTCGAATTCGAGACTCAAATACCATTCACCAATCCCACCCTCATTTCAGACCAACATGAATTATCCGTTATGCTTCTGAATCCATTCCTCCACGAGCCCTCTCACCAAAGCCTAAAAAGCTACAGGGAAAAAAAAAAATAATTGGACAGGTGACCTTAGTCCCATACCCTTGCAAGCTTCCTCTTCTCCTGTCCCTCATTTTAGATCTCTTTCCCACATTCAAACCACGCTAGACCGAGGAGCCATGCCCACCTGTTCCACCTCATGGAGGAGGCGAGGACAAGTCACCATTCACATCTCTGTGTAACAACTCATCATTGGCTCTCTAAAATGAACTGTGCATATTTCCTAGCATTTATATTAATCTTGCAAAGGTCTCCTTGTATAACGCACCAGGGGCAAGTAAATTTCTTTTTGATGGAAGAGTAAAATTACTTTTTTCATTAGCAGTAAGTAGTTTTTGGACCTGGCTAATTAAGTTTTCACAACAATTTTGCAAGGCTGAGAGCACTTTACATCAAAGAACAGCACAAACATGAATTCCCACCCAGCCTTGGTGAGGTAGGCAAGTATTATTTACTACTAGAACCCAGCGGTACTGACCTTCCGTACGTGGAACAAGATACATCTTTTAGTCAAGCATTTGTTTGACTGTAAGTGGGTTATTTATGGCAGATTGGGGCAGACTAGGGGGAAAGGGTACATGGGTTATACTGAAGACAAACAGATTCAGTGTGTGATAGCATTAAATCCATGCCTTGCACTCACAATCTGTGGTTATCGGTACCTAAGTCAATAAACAAAATTAGAGGGAGAAACTGAGGCACACAGTAATTAGGGATTTTGCCCAAGACTACCATGCACATCACCAGCAGAGAATAAAGCTCCAGAGTTCCTGGGTCCCAGTTTCATGCTCAGTCCATTTTACATCTCTTTACATGATCACACTCTGTTTTTACAATTCCCCTTTCAGAGATGCCTCATCTGTATCATTTATCTACAAAGATAATAATTAAAGGACACAAGGCTCATTTATTTAAGTGTTTCATTTAGTTTACAAGAACTTGTAGCTGGAGTTTCATATTTTATTTGTTCAAAGGGATTTTTACTTCGAGGGTGGGATGTCAGGTTTATAAGATTTTGTTTTGGGCGGTCGGGCATGGTGCCTATTTTGGTAATTTATGGTTAATTCTGCAACTTTACGGCACCCAGAGGCCTTTGGGCATGGGTGCCTATACAGTAAAAGTTAATAACTATAGTTCGTTCAGGTCATAAAACATGTTGCATTACATGAATTATGTTGATTACACAGTACAATCTCTTCATGAAATAGATCTGCAATGTCAGAAAACAGCAGTAAGGCTGCGCTATAAAGAGGGTAGTTAAACCAAAGTTTAGTAGAGTTGGAAGCTAGTCTATGGTAGGCTTCCATCAAGGACATCTACTACTAGTTTGTTGGATCTGCAGAATATTCCGTTTCGTGGTAGCCCCTGAACTTTTAAATCCTTGAATCTCAGCTATTTATCACCCATGTGGGAGCTACATAAAACGTTTTCCTTCAGCCTCAGTATTCTGATAAAAGACAAACTAATTTAAAAAATTAGAAAAACCTAAAATATAGGCCAACTAATGGAGTTTCTTAAACTACACATTGAACCGAAAAGATAAATGGCACCTATAAGCTGTAAATATATTAATTTTTTTCCAAGTATTTTCTTTGGCTGTGTCATTCAGCTGAACAAGGGCTAAAAATTGTCAAACTAAATTCTCGGTGAGAGTCGAGCTCTAACTACTGCCAGTTTGAGTGAAACACACATCCAGGTTTAGGGAATACGTTTTGTTTGTTTTGGCTACGGCACAGGGTAGAACATTTTCCATCCCATCCGAATACAGTCGAAAGGTTTTGAAATATTGCACAATAAAAGCCATTCATTATATCTGTCTCCTCTCCCTTCCAAAAACAAAAATGGCTGACCAGTTCCAAATCCGTGCAGGGGGCAGGAAGATGGGAGTCAAAGGGTCACTGGCAATCACCCAAGACTAACACCAGGTTTTTCAGGTTTAAGTTAGGGAATATGTTCCATGCCTCCATTCCCAATGCACACTGGGTTTTTTCTTCTCCCCCGGCCAAAGCTTGGTTAAAGTAGTTAAATGCTCTGTTATGCACAATTTACAAGGCTTAATTACAAAACTAATACATTAGCCTTCTTGTCTGAGTGTCAAAGATGAAGTTGTACCTTTCCCACCGGGACTATAGTACAATCAGATCCTATCTTACCTAGTCTAAAACATGTTGCTTACATACTTTAAAAACGTGCCAGTTGAAAAGACACTCAACTACACTTTTCCGAGGGTTTTATGAAACAAAAACATCCTTTTCATTGTTTAATAGCCTGCTAGAAGCTTGAAAATTAGATTTCACTACTTTTGTAGGATTCTGTTCAAGATATAATAGAGATGTTTCTAATGATGCGAAAATAATGCCATTGGTTTGCCATGTGGATTGGCATCCGCACAGATATCAACCCAGTTTTGGGTAGACTGCACAGTATCTTCAGTTGCAGAGCCAACAGGGGGAGTGGCAGAGCAGGACACATTTCGGCCTGATGTCAGGGAGTGCTCCACAAAGAGGTACAATTAAGTTTTATATACAGCATTTGAGAAGTAAAGGATATTTTTTAAAATAATCAGGTATTTAGAAATGAGGGGGAGAGGAACCACAACAATAAAAGTCATGTAAAGAAAATGTTCCTAAAATGAGCTTGTAATTACAATACAGTTAAAGACCAGGAGATATTTGTTACGGTCATTTATCAGTAAATTAGAGCAAAGTTATTCGTTTCACTTAATTTTCTCTTTATTAAAAAAATTGAGAATGACTTTTGCCAGGTTAAAAGGAATAGCTGTTTTACTGCCATGAAAACAACATGCTTCTAGTATATCAGGAGTAAATTAGATCATTTATTCTAGGATTTGTTTTAGTTTCTGGAAAGATAAGCTGTCTAATTCACTGTGCCATTAGCAGAACATTTATAGTAAGATACCATCCCTTCTCTTTGAACTTCAGAAAACGTGAATTTGCAAGAATTCATGCTTGGTGTTTTTCTTCATGTCATTCTGATGGTCCGACACAAATTCAGGAAAAACAAAAACAAAATTCCCATTGTTTATTGCATCCCCTACAGGTAGTTCTCAAACATTTTACTATAATCTAATACTTCACAATATAGGAGACAAGTATTATGTAACTACTCTTTCCTTCCTTAGTTGACTAACGACCTGGTAATTACAATATAGTGTCAAGATAATGATTACATTTCCAGGAAACATTTATCCCGTAAATCAGTCACTACATAGCAATTACACAGGAATCTGATAAATGTAATTATTCAGCAATACGTACTTAACTCTAGCTATTACTGTTGTTGAAGTGATCTAATGTCTACATACTAGGAATTTACACAGAACATCACGTGACTATTAAGTAAGCTTCACAAAATCCCTGTGAGGCCAGGAAGCATTATCCCCATTATACAGAAAGGGAAAGTGAAGCAGACAGGTGGCCAGAAACCACAATTATTTATACTGTGGTAGTGCCTAGGAGTCTCTGGAATAGTCTGTACTACAAAGGCTTTGCCAGTATATAGACTTAGCTTATACCAGCCAAAGAAATCCTTTTGCTGGGATGGTTAAACCATCTCTCCAAAGGACGTAAGACATACTGGCAAAGGGACTCTGGTGCTGGTATAAGCTGTGGGGATGGAAGTTGCCACCATAGCTTTCACAGCCCTAACTGACACATTTATGCTAACTTTCTTGTGTAGACCTGGCCTCAGTCATACACCAGCATCCCATCGTACCAGATGCTGTACAAGAAAAAACACAGAACAAAAGACCACCACCGCCCCCAAGAGCTTACAAGCAAAAAGTCGGCCTTTGTCAAGACAAGGTTTTAAATTGCGCTCAGGAACTCTGTGCCATCACAGTCTAATGAACACCTTTTACAATTCCAGTCAAGATAAAGCACCAGGCTTTGGAACATACTTGACTAATCAAGTTAAACCCTGGGCTAGGCTTTAACTCTGCCAGTTTTGTACATTCTAAAGCATGATTGTGTAGTCTTGAATAGAGGGGTAGATGTTAGACTGACCTTGCTGACTTGACCTAAGAGGACAACTTAAAACCTACTCTCAACAAGGCCACAATAAGTGGCAAAGCCAGGATTACAAACCAGAATATCCTGACTCCAAAACCTGGTTTACTTTTCCCCGACCATACTACCTAAATGTTATCTTACTATACCCTATTAAGCCATTGTGCAATAAAAGCAGCAATTATAGGAGGCTGCCTCTAAGTTAGAGATGCAAATTTGATATCATCTTTTTAAAACTTAACTTTATGAACACCATTTTAGGAATGTGAAACATAAATCTCCTTTCACATTATGTTTTAGCCCCATCTCATTGTTCAGCTTTGTGAAAAATGAAGGCAGGTTGACGGATTCCTGGCTCTAGTTCCTACACAGCAGCCTGGTAACCACACTGTGGCTCTCACACGGCACCAGGATCCTAGGTACACACTTTCCCTTGTGAAAGGAGCAGTGTTTTATATGCATGCATTTTTGAGATGCGAAAGTTTCAAGTCCTTTTTTATTATGCTTCACACTCTCTCTCTCTCTCTCACACACACACACACACACCCACCCACCCCCTTCCTCCCTCCCTCCACGGGGGAAAAGCCTCATATCCCAGAATATCTGCTTCCCTCCGAAGTCCAATGACCCTCCAACACCAGTACTGTCTCATTATCCTTATTCCCATCTTACCCCTAGTGAGTCTCCCAACACTTTCTTGCATCCCAACAACAATTTCTTTCACCTCTTCTCAGGTTCCAACCTCTAGGCTCAGTTAACCCCTGCAAATAGCATTTACAGTCTCAGTCTTCCTCAATCATGTTCTGGTTCATTATTTTCTCTCATAACTATTTCTGAATAGGCAGAAGTTGAAAATTTTAGTTAATACTGCATATATGGAAGACAAATGCTATAGCAACTGGGTGGATGAATCAAAGTAAATGGTACTCAGCAATGGACACACAAGTGATACTGCATATCACCTCTGTTTAAAAAAAAAGATTTGCACACAGCGGGCAACAAATGACTTTAGATCTTACACAGGACTCAAGGATATGGATAAAAAAAAATACTGTGGCCCTATTTACACATTTGTTTTAACCACGTCCCCCCCAGTCACTACGGTAATTATGCTGGAAAGAAAATCTGTTTATACTTAGATATCCTATTTTTAAGAAAAAGGGATATACATCTGTCACACAAGAAAAGTCTGTCTCCAGACTTATTTACAGTCATTAGGATGTTCCCAGCAACTGAACAAATTCTTTAATACTGGACTCAAGAGGCTCACCCTATTCCTGTAAGAGATCTGCAGTGGAATACATACACCATGTAAAACAAATGGTTTTAAATACCTAGTGAAAAATATATTCCAGGAAAAAGTAAAATTTTAGTCAAGACCAATAGAAACACCCAGTCTTGCAAGACAAGGTGATGTGTGGGCTCTTCACAGAGCTTACTATCTCATATTGATTACAGTATATGCCATCAATCATAAGATGAATTTAGTTTTATTTTAACCTTTAAACCATTTCTCCCAACCCCATCCCAGAAGGTATGAAATAGGCAAGAGAATTAATTAAGTATAAAATAAGAGTACCAGAGTTAGCTGCTATTACCAGTTTGTTTTGAACCAACACAAGTGATTTTGATATTTCAGTATTGTGGTCTGGGAACTGTTTAAAGATTTTTTAAATCCATGACAGTTTTCACAAAGAAGTCCGGTTTGCCTACATCTACCCTAGTGCAAAATTCATGCCACACTGCCCTCTGCTGGTAAAACAAAGATATTGCTATGCCACACAAAATTTAACTGAATATGCTCATATCTTCTACACCAAAGTCTAAAATTTTCACTGTGGTAGATTTAATTTTGCTAACATTAGAGACAGCATATTCTACTATCTTCCAGAAACCAGTTCACGTCAGAAAAATTTGGAAGACAGCAAAAGCAGATAAACGCGCAAAGATTTAGTTAATGAAGACTTGAAAAAAAAAGGGACGATGAAACAGTAAAAGAAAGTGGATGGGTCCGGATGAAGAACTGTCACTGAAATCTACAGTACAACACAAATGATATCTTTTGATGAAGTTTCTTGCAAAGTTGCCTGAGTAGTTCTTGTTTTCTGAAAGACTGGCTGTTGGTCTCTGCAGATAGGATAAGACAGACAGTGTTTCAATGTGACTTTCTAACTTCACCAAAAGTACATAAGAAATTTTATTCCAGCTCAAAGTGGTCAAACAGGTTTACAATATAGAGATGATTTTTCAACTTTAAGAATCTGTTTTAAAGCTGGCATTTTTCACCTTACAGTTGAAGTAGAATAGCATGAAATATGAAAATACCGATTGTATAAAGCGGACCATATTCAACATTTTACATTCTATAGCTCAAACTAGAAATAAGCGAACAGTAAGATGGCAGATCAACTACTGAGTACTGTATTGGGTACATATACACTGAAGATTTAAAACATTCACAATGCACTTATGCAGTACGGTACTTCATTTGCCGGACACATTCATATCCTTTTCTAGCCAGTTTAGCCTTAAACATTAAAACATGAAGTATTGTATACAGTAAAGATTAAACAAACTTAACAAGCAATCCTTCTGCAGAAATTGGGATTTCTTTATGATTAGTGCAAATGTAAAGTACACAAGTCCGTAGCAGTGGGAGCTCCAGACCTGTTGGTGTCAAGATGGTAAAGCAAAGTCTCTGCAGAACCTGGGAAGAGTCTGCACCCCAGCAGGAGCTTTCTTCATGGTTATGTTAGTTGTACAGGATCTCTATTTGTTAGCTTGTTTTTGAAATCTGGAAAAAAGTTACATGGATTTCAAAAGCAATTTTTTTTTTTTATAAAATCAATTTATAAAGCAGGATTCAGCAGATGAGAAATATCAACTCTTCAAACAATTACCATTGGAAGGGTATTCCTGAAGCCATCATAGGTCAATTAGTAAAGACACACTCATTTTTTACAGACTGTGACGCTAGGCTTCAAAATACAATCAAATTAGGATTTAAATCCTGCTCTGTCAAGAAGAACCAACACCATCAAGAATGGATTATTTCCCACTCCCCTAAACCATTTGTCAATATTAGTTGCTTTTTTTGATCCATAAACTGTGTTTCTCTTTTCCCAAAACAGGTGAGAACCACGTGTGTGGTTGCTGGCATTTCTTTATGCAAGTGGAGGAATGAGAGACTTCGCTTACTGATTGTACCCTAGCGAGTTGGGTATGCATATGGAGTCTGCCCATAAACCGTATCTTATCCAGTAACCACTCCGAAGTTTCCAGGGCAAACACATACTGCTATGTGCTTTCCACAATGCTAAGTATAGTCCACCATAATTCCTGCCTCATAAAAAAAATCAGGGCAACAGATTTGAACATTTGAAATCCCGGACTTCCATAATACAGTACGTATTTTAGTTATAGAGTAATTCTTTTTTCCCCCAAGTGGGTCTAAATATAAAGAGATCTAAATATAAAGAATCCTAAAGAATGTGAGCAAGCACCTGGGTCTTGCTCCTTAAAGAAATCTTGCATCTAAGACAAGCAGGTTATTCTATAAAACACTATTCTCCTTTGACTGTAAATGTCACAGCAATGGAACAAAATGTATCTTGGGATACAATTCACTAGTTTCTATGGCTATCCTTTCCACAGGAAGGAGGAGTGTGTGTTCTTCGGCCTCAGTTGACTGAAGCCCCTTGTACTTCCAATAAATTACTGAAGTGTGTATTTATTCTCTTGACAGTTACAGCTTTTACTACTGCTTCAATTAATCAATCCTTGTAGATCCCAGTATTCTTATAAGAATAAATATTTCATCACTTTGCTTTGTGACTGCTAGAAATAGGAAGTGTGGATTCCTAGCATCAAGAGATTAAAGCTTCACCCTTTGCCCATCATTGCTGACTAATACACCTGCACTCTCAACGCTGAGCTTGCTTTTCCTCAGTTGTTTCGCCAAGCATTTTGAAACTCTCAAGCCAAAGGACAATTTAAATTACTTGGCAAATGAACAAGTAAAATGAATACTTATACAAATGTCTTTGTGACCAGAGAAATAAGTCATTCCCTATTTCTAAGCGATACTTTTAAATACAGATAACTGAACTGAAGCCAAAGAAAATCTACATTAAAATACTGACCTTTTTCTTTTTAAAAAGAGATGGCCCATTTTGCCTAGGCATTAGGATGGTTCTCAAACGATACTTGCATTTCAGACTCCTTTTGGTAGTTTTTATCATTGCACACATGGCTTGCCCTTCTCTTTTTCCCTGTTTGAGTTATATTTTTGGTTTCCTGGGAAGCGGATGCACACATGCTCCTCCTCCGTGTTTTGCAAGAGCCTCCCGCAACAGGAACATGCTCATTGTTATCTTTCCTCAAAGCTGAAATTTGGATCCAATTTTCTGGTCTTTGATCAATGTTCTCAGATTCTTTAAAGATGGATGCATACATCGTCCGCCTCGATTTGCGAGCAGAATCTGACAAAGAGTTCTTGTCAATCTCAATAGGTATTTTAATCCACGCAAGTCCCTCATTTTCTGCATTTTTATGCAGCCTCATACTGCGTCTTACCTTTTTTTCATGATTCTCACTCGCCTTCAAGAAGGACTGCTCTATAGAGTAATGTAGATCACTCAACATTTCTGAGTCATTTTCTATTCGGGATTCTTGCTCATTAGTAAAGGAACCAGAGAGTTTGTTTCCAAGTGCTTCAAAATGGAGATTCTCAAGTTCAGAAAAGTAGATAGTGCTTCTCCTGCCTTTTCTTGAAGGCCTTTTGAACCCTTCAACATTGGCGTCACTGTCAGCTGTTCGTTTTCTTGCAAAGTCTGTAATAGAACATCCAGTTTGAGTATTTTCACTTACACCGATGTCCTGCAGGTTGAAGAACTCTAGCTCCTTTAGCATCTCGGAGTTATCTGAAGGATGATCACTTTCCGGCAAACGTTCATTTTCTATTAAGACAGCTCTCTCTTTTTCACGTTCTTTATTGTCAGATGTATCAAATGGGGACGTGCTCTTAATTTCTTGCATAACTGTGTTTAGTCGTGGCAAAAGAGAATTTGATTTTACAATGACAGGTGAAGTGTGTTCTGTCATAAGACTGGACTCAGACTGCTCACAGGTGGTCTTATCATTGCTGTCTTCTTCATTGGTCTGATTATTCACACAAACATCACTCTCTTTCTGTTCTAGCGACATTAAGGGTGATTCCAGCTCATTTTCTGTCTGACTGTTTTCTTGTATATTAAGCACCTCAATATTAATGGTTGAAGCAGGATCAGGGCCACTGTCTGATGACTGACACTCGATGCCACCGGTGCTGCTGGCTTCTACAATGTCAAGGTCTCTAGTGTTTGGACGTTTGTTAGTTATAGGCACTTTCCTTTGGTTTCTTCCAACCACTTTTTTCTGTTCAACGACTTCATTCATAGATCCTCTGTGGGCATTGGTGGATTTGGAATAATCTAAAAGGATATACAAAGTTTACAATTTAAAAAAGCTACATTGACACAAATTTGCTTCGTTATACTCAAGAGAACACCTGAAAGCAAATGCAAAATTTCAAAAAGATTGCAATCAATTGAAACTAAGAAGTAAAGCCGCCACAGTATTTTACACCTCCTCCCAAAGAAAGAGCTGTTTCAAGTAGCTAACATTGGTAGTTATTGTCAAAGCTATTCCGCACCGCTCATCCACCCAAGGATACAGTCTTTCTAGTCAGACCATCCTACAAATAATCAGAATTTTATAGGGAAGTTTCAACGAGACCGACTGGTTTCAGTCAAATTAACAAAGGCAGAGGGAAGCAGCATTCTTTCAGAAGAGGCCTGACATGTTCATGTGCATCAGGACCAGCTAGGCAATATCATTTCAATCATGGGCAGAATTATGAGCTGCCCAGAAACACTAATCCGAAAGAGGCTTTGATACTAGCATTTTAGATGACTCTTCATTTCTCGTTAAGTTAGGGTTTACTTGAAGTTGATTTGAGAGGTAAAATGTCACAATTCCCAGTGGAAAGATCACTCCAGATTGCGTTGACTGGGAACATTTAAAGGAGCCAGGGGTGCTGGTGGAGGAAAGCATTAACCCTTCCCTCTCATGGTTCAAAGAGAATTCTATTAATAGAGGACATGCTCCAAGCTATCATAACCAACATGGCTGCAGGCCACCTGCCTTCTACAGTAGACAAGACACAATGCTGCTTCTAATCAGTCTGTCTTTTCTTCCAGCTGCTTAACTTACTATTGCACTATCGACAGAAGGTCCCCCCCCCCCGTGAAAATTAAATATTACAGTTCACGTTCTGTATGCCTCACTGTATTCAATTTAGCACTCTGCATCAAGCTTCCCACTTCTACTATTCCATTGGTTTCCCTCACACTTCTTTGCACTTCCTTTTATGATACACAAGCCTGAAATTCTCTTTTCTTTCAAATCCCTCAAAAAAAGTCAGAACACTACGCAAGTCTCAACTGTCTTACCAAACTAATGAATTTTTAGTTTATAAATATCCTATTTCTTTCCAACCATAACATTTTTGCAGCACTGAGATACTGATCTTCTGGCCATCCTGTCAACATGCCTGTATTGTTTGAGTTGTCTGAGAACTTAAGCTCCTGAGAGCAGGAAACCAGTCTTCTCTTTTGTGCAGTGTGAAGCATATTGCTGGTTATTTAAATTAAAAAAAAAAATCCAGTATTCCTGAGGCAGAAGTATCAGTTTTACTAAAATAGCTTTCGAATAGTTGACCCTCACTACCAGGAGACGAACAAGCTAGAGGTTGCAGTTTATAGAAAAAGAAGAAGAGATCTAGATCTAACCTTCTGAGGTCACATGACATGGGGTCACAGGATCCCAAAATCCTGAGAACCCATTCTTTAGAGAACCAGTTTTGTGTGCATGCGCAGACTTACACTATATGTAAAATGTTAAAACAGAGGTAGACAGGGAAACATAAGATTTCCAGTTTGTTCATAGATGCTTACGACTAAAAAAAAATTTATTTTTTTTTTTAAATCCCATCATGAGTTTGTCCAAAGCTCAAAAAAAAGGAGATATAATTTGGCAAGTGAGCTAATCAAACATCCTTTGGGCATATCAGTGATTAACGACATGCAGATTTCAAATTCTTTTAAGGTATTCACAATAACCTGGCCAATTTTTTTGTTTAATGTAATGGATGAAGTATACCCCTCTGGCCCCTCAGTTGTGTCAATCCATTCATTTAAAAAAAAAAAAAATTACAGCAAACTAAAAATCACACAAGATAGCCTGAGGTTGAGGACCTAGCCAACCCCCAAAAACCCACAAAGTTTAGGATTGACCACCTTAATGATAGTCTGTCTTAACCTATCAGCCCATTTATCTGATGGGCTCTTCTTGTAACAATTTCAATTGCTACATTGTAAGAGTTCAGTTTTATCCAGTTTGGGGCTTTGTAATAGCACCATAGATTCCTGGATCATATCACTGAAGTACGATCCTTCCCCCTCTCTTCTCCCCGCCCCACCCCTTTCTCCAGGATTCCTCTTCACAAGATGATAAAGGTCAGATTTATTAGACTTTTTACGTATGCACAGAGGCTAGAAAGTTAACAGCTTTTACAGTTTTAGGATTGACTGAAAAAGTCAAAGTGGCTGAAAGGGAGAAAGACTATATTACCTGAGAAGAGCAAAACGTGGGTCCGAGGTGAGTTCGGAGAAGATGGTGCAGAAGAGAAGACCTCTGGGATCTCAGGAATTGGGCTCAAAAGAGGTTTCTTGGAAGCTACTTCTCTCTGACCATACAAGGATTTTTCTACCTTTTTCTTTCCTCTTTTTCCTCCATAACCTCTAAGTTTTACCTTCTGAAAAGGTTTAGAAAAAACCAAGACAGTATTTTTACGTTTTTCAATAAATCTACATCAACTAACAGTTTAATTTATAGGGAGAAGCATACATTTAGGTAATATTTTAAGAAAATAGGGTGTAACTGGAGCAAAGTTATTCATTGTTGAACACAACAACAACAACAACTGGTATGGGAGTTACATCTTAGAAAAAGCTTAAGGGGTCCTTTCTGTACTGTACTGCTGTACAACGTTTCCCCTGCCTTTCATAAGAGAGGTCTTGAGGAAAAAAGGTATAAAAATACAGGTATATAAAGGCTACTTGGCCCAGCTTCACCCACGGTACAGGAAGGGATTAGGGAAAGTGAGACACCTATAAGATAAAAAAAGTGTGTTGGCAGTGGCATAAAAAAATAAACTCTCCAAAAAACTTTTACTATGAGCAGATCTCGTAATTATAGAAGACATCCATGAGAAATTAATTTCAGGAGATATCGAGAACAGGAAAAATTAAGTGAGGTATTCACAGAACTGCAGTGTGCCGTTACTTACTGGTGTCCTTTTGGGGGCAGATTTGTTTTCCTTTCCTCTTTGAACCTTGCTCTTTCTTAGCTTCTTAATATCTTGAGCATTTTTGGTCAAGATGCTAACACCAGTCTCTTCTGAAATGTTGGTATGCTGTTGAGGAACATCAATTCTTTTTTTAAAAAAAAATAAAAAAAAAAGAGTACACAATACAGACCAGAAGCCATAACAATCTCAAAGTTATAAATCTTATGTTTACTTCACTTGATCAATCATAAAGTCATGATACATTTACAAAGCCTATCCCCAACCCCATGCCGTTATATAGTGTCCTTTTTTAATATTAATTTTACGAAGGGTGGGTTGGTCTTCTGGAGTATCCTGTTTCCTCACTGCAGTGCCCCAACCTGTAACTAGAGCTATACACCTCTATGGAGCAAGTCTAGTGAGGGATATTATTGGAATGTGTTAGAATCCTGTGCAAGAAAACAGCGAACCTCAAGTTCCTGAAAGCAAAGGAATGTTAATAGGTGGGCGTCATGCTGCTATGAGGCTACTGGGCAAGCAAGTTTACACATCAATTAATACTTCTTTAATATTGCTGCCTGGGAACAATCAATCACTACCTGCAGCATACTGACCTACCATGCACACATATATCCTGAAGATCTTACAGCAATCAAAAAAGTTATATAGTGAACAGGAATAAAATTTGAAAATCATCAAGAAGAGTTTATAATTATGCAAGATTGAGTGCGGAACAAGTAAATCAGGTTTTAAAATAAAATTAGGAAAGCATACACCATTTCGTTAATCGTACCCATATTTATTTGTAAAATTGGGAAGCTCTCAATCATTTGTCACCAACATCTACCAATACGAAGAGTGGATAAAATTTGACTTATTTGGAAGTTCAATAAAAATTACCAAAAGAAAATATTAAAGATACTTACCTTTCTTTTAGCAGAGGACCGGGTTATTCTGGGACAAGACGTTTTGTTATCAAAGGAATTAATTTCTGATAAATACATTGGAAAATAAGAATCTTGGTTAAACTATGTAAGACCAGCAGATATACCTGTCTTGGGAAGTCTCAGATATAGCTCCTCTCACTATACTCCTTGTCTCACCTTCTTTTAATTACGCTTATTTGTTTAGTGTATAAAGTATGCCAAGCCCTTTAAAAAACATACAATACAGCCTTTGCCCTGAAAAAATTTATAGTTGTAAACTGAAATAGGACAAGCAGGTACAAGCAAAACTGACGGGCTTGGGGCAAGGAAAGGGAGGACAAAGATTACAGCAGCAAGGTAACGTGGTTACTTAGCAAGAGGCATGCACATACCTTGTTTATTTTTGTAGTTTTAATTTGTTTTTGGCTTGTGTTTGCTGTTTACATTGTAAAAATCCCTATATTAATACAGACTTCAAAAACAAACAAAAAAAACCCCAAAACAAACAGATATATCCAAGTTACTAAGCCCGGTTCATCTTGGACCTCACAGTTAAAGAGCCAGATTTTACCAGGAATTAATGTTGTCTGAGAGATTGATCCTGTACCCAGTCGGGGACAACGGCAAAGCTCCCACTGTTTCAATGTGCATGATCAGGCCATAAATTAGTAGGTCTAAACCAAAGGTAGGTTCAGGGATAGAAGAAATACGTTTTAGGCAGAATGTGAAACCAAGTCCTAAGTGCTTGCTGATAAAACCTTCATGCTCCACCACCCACATCATCATGCATTTTTTACATGCTGATCACACTAGGCACTCAGTTATTAAAAACATGAAAAACAAGCAGTAAATTCAACTTCGACCAGGCACACACAAACAAATTCTGAGGTTTCAGTGAGGTTGAGATGGCCTACAAGCCAGTGAACAATGAACATTTCTGATGCTTCAACGTTATATGTCTTGTTTATGCCAAAGTTATTTTCAAGTTTTATCAAACAGCAGCATTAAACATATTTCAATATCAAATGTAAGTATGTGTCTTGGCATCTTTCCCTAAAATTTTTCATTAATTAAGACACACAAATGCTAAGAGATATCAAATATACAAACTAAGAAGCCATATGATAACCCAACTTTACCTTTCATATTCTCCGGGACCGCTACAGACTCTTGAAGAGGCTTAACATATTCCTGTATTTAAAATAAATAAATAAATAAATAAATAAATAACACACACATTCCTTCTTTCAATATTTCAAAAACCTGCTTAAAACAGCAGATGAATGGCCTAATGGAATTCTCCTTCATCCTGCAAAGAGGAACTTAGTAATTGTCACACGTAGAGACATTATGAAACACGGTACAAGTACGAAAGGCCCAACAAACAAAACGAGGCTAAATCCCACATACTTCCAATATTGTAACAGAATTCACTTCCGATGGCAAATCTGCAGGCAGAACAGCTATGCAGGATGCCAAGGGCAAATGAAGCAAAAAATTTTGTGTTTAAAGAGTAAACATTCCAAGATGTCAAATCAGTCCAGATTTTAACATTTACATTTTTTTTTAAAAACAGGAACAAAATGGAACGATAAAACTGATTGTAGTGACCAAGAAGCCATTGTAATAATTTAAAGCAAACTCACATCATCACCATCACAGTCATCAAAGTTTGGCTGGGATAAAGATTCTCTCACAGGACTTATTACTGTGGAAGGGCTATCGCTTTGAGATCCTGGGTTACTGATTGGGGTCGCTCCTTTACGCAATGGTGTATTTGCAGGCAAGGTTTTATCAAATACTTCTGGGCTTAGATCCTCTCCAAAAGTAACTTTCTTTCTCTTCATTGGCTTTTCAGAGCTGTACACATCTGTTTTGTCTATTGTTTTAGTATTGCTTGTATCTGTAACAGAAGATATTAAATTCATAGTGACCTCAAATGCGATTAATGGAAATATTTTACTTCAAGTCTCTAAATAAAATAAGAGAATTTAAACAGGCAATTGTTTCAAGCACAGAATTCCTAATGAAGTCAATGGGATTTTTCAGTATGGATCTACAGTATTACAGATTTGAGCGCTACGGAAAGAGGAGACAAAAATATAGAAGGCATAATTGAGTTTCTTGTAAAACGAGAACTGAAGATTAATTGCTTTATGGTTTTTTGGTAGGAAGAAATAGAAAACTATTGACTACTAAAAAAAAAAAAAAAAGAATCCCATAGTCACTCTTTTATTAGGATCCCTCTGAAGAAGCTACGTAATAGGCAAGATAGACTGCCACATTCTGATGTATCCAAATATTGCTTGAAAGTTAGCGTTAATACAATGGTTATGGCGAAAATGTTAAGACAATATCAAATGTAAGTTATCACCTTACAGCACTTCAGTAGCCTGCATGCTCGTCGTCTCAGTCCAACCTGGGAGGGCAGTTATCCATCCACCACCACTGCAATGAGCATCTTTTAAATGGCTAAAGAGATTGAACTACTACCTATCAAAGACAGTCACTTCAGAAAAGAAGTGAGATACATTGGTTGGGTGGTGTGGAGAACTGCTCATGTTTCTAAATTGTGGCATGTTTATGGAAGTGAGCATTATAGTAATCTTTCATATATAGTGCCTTTCATCCACAGTGCTTTACCAACTAATAAATTACGAGCAAGATTGTGGCCTGGGCTGCATATAACTCAGTTGTGCCTCTGTACAGCCAACCTGGACCTTGGCTCCGGGTGCAAGGAGATAAATGGATGTTGGGTCACTGCTTTTCCATCCCCACACCCTAAGCACATTTTTGGTTCCATCCCCTGGCCCAATATACCAACCAGTGTAGCTAAGTCAATAAACATGGGTAGAAGCTTGCTTTTGGTATGGGCCAGTAGCAGATTACAACTGGGGCAGGAAAGGAGTTATGCCTATGTGAGACAATTCCTTCCCTGCTGCAACACTTGGGTCTAGCCCTCACACACTCCACCTTCTTCCATCATACAAGTGCAGTCACCACTGGGGTAAGACATGGTCATTGTTGAATAGCCTGCATCAATCCTACACAGTAGTTTAAGACAAAGCAAACTGAGTCATATCTAACTGACATTACAGGAGTAGCTTAGATAGGCAGAATTCATAATGCAATAGGAATTTGGCCAAATCTGTAATTTGGCCAGGAAACAGGAAAATACCTGTTTTCTTCTTAAATAAAACATTTAAGAACAGAATCATGGAATTTTTACAACTAAGTGGTCAGAACCTCAGTTTGACATAGTACCGTGAAAATGGCACCTCCAGAATTACTGTATGCCCTGAACTATTAAGGACCGAGTCAGAGGGTAGGAAGCTTGCTACTAAGCAAATCAATTAACACTTCCTGGTCTTAAAAGTTCTCCACGTTAAGAACTGACTCAATGTCCAACAGGATCACAGGCCAAAAAGGAACTTCCTTTATCTACTGTAAGCCCCCCTGTCATTTGCAATTTCAGACAGTCAGTACATAAAACTCTACCATGACCTATTTTTCCCAAAAACATTTGAACTTGGAAAGTATTTTAAAAGTTATATCCCAAGGATATTACCATATATTAAATATTCAGTTTTCTTACATCTTCTCACAATTAAAAAAGAAAAATTAAATGGGCACTGTCAACTTGAAGTCATGTTTCCATCTTCAAGTTTTGTACCTGTTGTATTACTGCAAAAAGATTGCTGAAAGTAAGGAATTAGTGATAGCGTCTTCCTTCCGCCACCACCATTCACTCTGAGAATTTGACAGCACTTTTCATATAGCCAGTTTCCTCGCTTTCTTGGTTCGTTGTACCGCCTATCCCATAAAATAGGATCATTTGTGCACTGCTTACTTACACACTCTTTCCTCAAGTTCTGCAACAAAGCGATCAGTAGCAACAGCATCAAGTTCAACTTGACAGTGTCCCTTTTAATTAATAGGAAATAAAGTTTGCGCCAGTTTAGGAACCTATAAAAATTTCTGACCTGTTTGCAGTTCTTCAAAACTTCTTGAGAGATCAGAGAATAAGAGAGGTTCGTTTCCTTCCATGCCAGTAGTATTGCTTGTGTGTTCCTATTAAGATCAACAGCGTTACTCTTGTCTAATCAATGCAGTAGTGTAATGCCTATATGGTTATAATGCTTGCCCGTTCATATTTCATCTATCCAGCGTTCACTTTTGAAAAAGGTGAATTAAAGTCATTTTCTTTAAGTTTCAGGAGTAGCAGCCGTGTTAGTCTGTATTCGCAAAAAGAAAAGGAGTACTTGTGGCACCTTAGAGACTAACAAATTTATCTGAGCATAAGCTGAAGTGAGCTGTACCTCACGAAAGCTTATGCTCAAATAAATTTGTTAGTCTCTAAGGTGCCACAAGTACTCCTTTTCTTTCTTTAAGTAATTCTTAGTAATCAGCATAAACTGAGCATTAGATAATCTTGTTTTTTAGAACGTGTACTGTACATGTTGAAGGCCCCCTAAAACTTTGGAAATAAATCAAGACAAACCTCGGACACGAAAAAAGGTCAGACAGACTCCTTTTACAACACTAACAACTGTTTAACACAACTTCCAATGCATTTTGTTAGACCATTAGTCAAAAAAAGATGCTTCTTGGAAAACATGGCTCAAATTAAAAAAAAAAAAAAAACAAACACACACCCCACACGTTACTGAGTAGCGAACACAGTAATGCTCCTTTAATGTTTCAAGTTTATATTTATGAGATCAATACACTGACCTTCACGCTTTCCATCAGTAGTTTTACTGGTGTTTTCTTCAGAACAGATCGAAGGCAGGAAGAGCCGTTATAGGATTGTTCACTGGATGGAGGGTTTCCCTTTTGCGGTGTCATAACAGGTGGCATGGTTTCATCAAATATCTCCAAGCTCAGTTCTTCTGCAAAGGTAACTTTCTTTCTGCTTAGCTCTGATCTAGTATTACTTCCAACGTCTTCACTGATACACTCAGAAGTAAAGTCTTCAAAACGAATATAGAAATATCAAGATTTAAGGGCTTCAGACGTAACGTTAAAAAATTCAGCGTTTGTGGCAATACATGCATGCTGCTACTTAGTCTCAAAAGCTGCTTAAACACGTGAATTCCTCAAAAGCTAGGTTTTTGGAGTTGTGGTCTCCCTTAGAGATGGATTATGTATGAGTTACCACCACACAATATCAGGTATGGTTGTTTATTTCCTGTGTTTAAAATATAGCTGCTATAGTACTGCAATTATTTTCTTTTCAATTAAGATTGTATCAGCATTTCTGTTATACTTCCCTGTTTTTTGGAGGTTTAACATGAAGTTAAGGGAAGTGGTCGCTAAGAGATGGATCATCATACTTTTATGAGAAATCTATGATAATCATAAAAGTTCCTCAATTACAATCTCACCTTTCTTAGAGTCTAAGGATACTTCTATCTCAAGGTATGCTTCAAATCATTACTATTTATGTGACATAAAACTTTACGAAACACATTCCACATTGTTCGACTAAACATTTTGAGAACTGAAAAAACTGTTTTATATGAGTACTTAGCTTTTAGAGCTGTAGTACTTAAAGAAGGAAGGGAAAATTAAGATATGAACGAAGAGGCATTGAAACTTATTAGAATGTAAATTTGTCATGTGTTGTAGTACTTGTTAGTTATAAAATAAAGCTTTTTAGAAGATAAAGGCATTTTAAAGGTAACACCATTAGATGCTCAGAAAAACAAAGCAAGTTCAGAGTGATTAATAAATATCAAAATTACAGCAAAAGAATCATTTACAGGATGAGACTGTTTCCTATCTTTGGGTTATTTTCTTTTCTACACTCTTGAGAATCTCCTATTACTCTTATTGGGTCCTAATTTTCTATAGAATTCTCATTTGAAAGAAGCATTTCCAATATTGTAGTTTACAGCAAAATGAGCTGCCTAAATCTGCAAACCAGATTAATTTGAGCTTCCTCTGCAGCAGCAATTGAATATTACTTGTTCATTCATGGCACATTTTTTGCCAGCATTGGTAATACAGCACAAAGCTACATTGACTTCTGTTGCATTTGAAAAACTCCTAATCAGAAAGAGAGCATCACTGCTTGTGAAATGGAAACGTAATTAATAAGGCATATTTAGTTTTTAAAGCTTCTAACAGAGTATTAACAGAAGTAGTGATGAATCTTCTTACTGCGTGGTGTCTTTGGGATGCCCGTTAGTGGAATAATCTCTAAAGATAAGCTTCCAGATTCACTAAGTGGTGGCGTACAGGGAATTTCCTAGAAAAAAGGAAATTATAGCTCTTTTTACAAGAATACTGATATGCAAGGAAACACAGTAAAACAGTTTTCAAAAATATTAAAAAAAAAGTCACGGATATTTTTAAAGCAAAAACCTGAACGCAGCTTCATTACTCAGTTATTAGAAGTGAATCATAAAGAAAATGTTGTTTGTGCTCATTGAAATTTGTTTCTATGTCTAAAATAGTCTTTTTAAAAGGAGTGGTTTCAAATGCTTGTTTTTCACCTCTGATGTATCAACTCTGATCCTCAAGGGAAGACAAAGAGGAGCTTCTGGAGGACAAGAGTTGAAGCTCTCAATCCTAAACTAAAGGGATGGGGTGCTGAAACTTTTACAAAAAAGCTTTTCTCCTAAGTGTTTGCCAAGAGTTTCAGTTAAACAGCAAATAACCTTTCTGGTTCTTGATTTAAGTTTTCTGACTCAACATCCTCTCCCCACAAATACTGAATTCCAGTCCTCAAACACACACAGGGAAGCAAGACCTGGTATTTCCAATGTAACAAAAATAAAATAACAACAAAACCAACCCCTCCTCCCCAATTTTAACAGGAGACAAGCCTGAGGCCTATATATAAAGAAAGAAGAGGATAAAATATTAAAAGGCTTTGCAGTTCACTTGGAAGACTGAGAGTACAGGACCAAACTGCTAACTTTCTATTCTATCTGTAGGTAAGGACTGTTCAGCTACACCTGTGAGGTAACTGTTGGCAAATGGTGACTTTAATAGCAACTGCTGCTTATGATATTTTCCCTTTTTCTTTGAGCATATAATGCATGTTAAAGAGTCACGTAATATTCCTTCTGTAGGAATACAGTTTTCATTATCACATTACTAGTCTCTTTAGTTGACTTTATTGCCACAAAATATCAGCAAGGACAAAAGCTTATCAGAATTCAAAAGAGGATTTGAAATTTATGTCAATGAGAAAAAAAAATAAGAGGTACATTCGCTAGGAATAAAAATACGAGAAATAAAGTAGTAATATATTTCAGGGAACAAGTTACCCACTAACTGATGTGGGTTAGGAAGAAACTTCCCTAAGGGCTGGTTTTTATTGCAGGTTACTTGCATCTTCCTCTGGAGCTTCTGGTGGAGGCCACTATCAGACAGGACACCTGACCAGTGGCCGAGCAATTCTGATGTATGGCATATCTTAAGTAGTGCTTGTATTACATCCAGTCGTGTTTCTCTCCCCTCTTCCTTTATTTGTGCAGAGGCAATAACATGCCTTTTTCCTTGAGGAGGAGAGGCATGGAGAACCTTTGTTTTACATCTCTTCTGAACGATTACATTAGTTAACAGACGACACGTTCAAATTTGTCCACATGAATATCATAGTTGTAACCGACAGAACCGAGAGCACACATGGAGGGTGTTTCCAACGAAGAGGTATTGCTCTGTATCGTT
Organism: Chelonia mydas; assembly: GCF_015237465.2. Taxonomy (NCBI): domain Eukaryota; kingdom Metazoa; phylum Chordata; order Testudines; family Cheloniidae; genus Chelonia; species Chelonia mydas. The sequence goes on along the minus strand of NC_057859.1, from coordinate 7,356,378 downwards.
ATCATCAAGCTCGACCCTCACGTAGAACTTTGAGGTTTGATTTGACCTACGTACAAGAAATCTTCAGAGGCCAAATGTAGTAAGTTACAAAATTAAAATATTCATTTCTGTAAATGAAAGTTGTGAATTAAACCTGTGTGTGATTACAAGACAAAAGATAACATTGTCTATTAGAAGACTTTACAGCAGGCACACACATTTTAAGCCTACTTAAAACTGAAAACTGAACAAACAAAACCACACAACATCTACACTGTGTTTCGGGCCCATAATTCCTGGTGACAGAAGAGGAACTAAGGATGACGGAGGTGGGACTACATTTGAATGTATAGTCAATGCACCAGTGCCCTCAACAGGTTTTTGCTACATTGGCAGTTCCACTGCTCACAATGTGAATTTAATTCCTACAAGAGGGATCTGCTGATGCAATTTCATAATTAATTCCCCTCACCCTCTTAAAGATATACACATACCTCTGAAATTATAGCAGTAGTAGTTTCAATGATGGGCACCTCCTCTGGTGGAGAGACAACCTTGCATACCTGGATACTGGCTGCAGTTTTATCACCATTAGTTAATTTTTCTTTCAAGTTTTCCCCATAAGCAACACTCTTGCATTCAGATGTTAACTCTTCACTCATCTGAGACTGTTCATGCTGTTTTGTAAAAGGTGGTTCGTTGACAGCTGCATTTGTAAGTTAATAAAATAAACAAACCTTAGATTTTCCATGTAGGTCATTTACCCCCCTTCACTGCATAAGATAAGCTAGAAGTCTTCTAGAAGTCAGACCAAATTAAGAACATCCTTTGAATTCTATTCTGCAAGTAGTACTGTATTACTTATTTTCATATTCTTGGGTGTTTTAAATAAAGCAAGCCACAAAAACTAGATGGTTATTTTGTGGATGGTATGGAAAGCCGTAGCATAAAGAAGGGCTCAGGTAAGTAATGAAGTAGAATACAGCAATGTAGTTTCTGGCATCTTTTCTATACTTACCATTGAGCCACCATTGTGCAACATTTATTAATTTCCTTTTCCTATTGGATGGCTTAGAGGCCTTACAGGATAGGGCAATTTATCAATAATTTGGAGTTCTTTCAGCATTTGGGTATGTTAATTATACATTTTATTTCTTTGATAAAATTTCCAAATACTACTGCATTTTTGAAGAAGGTACTGGACACCAATCTTCACACAACTGGTATTGTTACCAGAAATGTAAGGACCAATCCAATGACTTCAGTCTCTAGATCCATGAATTCATTATGAAAGAGGGGCGAACAATAAAAACAGTGAATGAAAACACATTCAATGAAAAGCAAAAGACAAGAAGCCTGATTAACTGTCCAAAATGTATATTAACCATAGTCAGAACAGTACTACATAAAATTTGATAATGTAAAAACTATCAGAGAAGTCACTTAGGCAACAGATAAACACGCTGGAGCTTTCAGTTAACCTACCTTCCCCCCCACCCCGGTGAAACCATGACTCAGGATTCATCTTGAAACTGGATTATTACAATAGAACAATTATTTATGGTTACTATTCAGACCGAAATTAAATTACCATCAACATTACTGACGTTTTTTTGGTTGCAGATATAGATTACTTACAATAGCCTGCTGCCCGGGACACACACTCCTCCTGCGAGAGCCCAGGAAAGCAAGCCCTGTCTTCGTCCTCTTGCGCGGATTGAAAAGATGACTGGAAGGCAGATATTCTATCCTTTAACGAGCCAACATTTTGATGTTTAAAAGGGCTGGCCTGTTAGGACATGAAAAAATAATCCATTTATGCTCTTTAAAAGTTGAAACTTACAAATGCTGAAGAGGAATAAGTATGTTAACACAACAGCACAAACTTAATCAAAGAGACAAATAAGTGCATCTTAAAATGGCCTTGTGTTTCACTTGGATACTGCCCCCGAGTTCTATGATGAAAAATGTAGAAAAGGGATTAATCTCAAATATACTGCTACACAACAATACAGTTTGACTCCCTTTCTCCTCCACTCATCCCTCCAAAGCAGTTTGCCTATGCCCGCCCCATTCACATTCATGTAAACTAAATTGTACAAGTGACAGCATTTTTCTATATTTTAGACATAACTACATACAACACTGACATTTTATTAAACAAACACACACACACGCACACACCTAGAACTCCTGAAAATTAAATTAAATCAACCTCCAATTATACCTCAGAAGAAGAGGAAAAAAAGAGTGGACAGTTAAAAATCTGACTTCAGTGGTATGTTAGAGTGATAGGTCCAGTGAAATGAACACTGGACCCCAGGTCTTCAATATGGCCATAACCTTATGATGCACACAAGCAGGCACTTTATGATGTAAAAGCATGAACTGAACATATGTAAAAAGCAACTACACCTTAAAGTGATATCTTACAAGATATTAACAGATACGTACACTATAATTTTAGATTTCAGATAGCAGCCATGTTAGTCTGTATTCCCAAAAAGAAAAGGAATATTTGTGGCACCTTAGAGACTAACAAATTTATTTGAGCATAAGCTTTCGTGAGCTACAGCTCACTTCATCGGATGCATTCAGTGGAAAACTTTGTTTGTGACTCCATAATTAAGGCTGTGTTTTGTTTTGCACTTAAAACAGGAATCCAGCCTCTTAGGTATGAAAAATATCAGCCTTTTCCAAACTAACGGCACTTTAAGATCCATTACTTCATCCAGGAGTTAAAAGTAATTAAAAACTGGGTTCATTAAGAAATTTAATATGTATGTTTTAAAAAATATGCCTTGAACAGGCTTAATACTTTGTAATTATTGCAAAAACCAAACATTACAAATCCAAGAAATTCAGGAGCTATATGTACACCTATAGGAAATCCAAAAATGTAAAGGTATGACTATACCCACATAAGGCATCTAGCCCTGTAGTGACACCATGAGAGGAAAAAAAACATGAAAAAAATAAAATAAAAATGAATGATTCTTTAAAGTCAGTCTAATATAATTGGGACCACACCCACTAACATGCCTTTGTCATTATTATACTGTTATTGCAAGACAGAGTGGAGATTCTTTGGGCAACTTACATGTGCATCTCCATACTTGAAAATGCTCCGATTTATTCTAAACATAACCTTAATTCAGAATGTCCTGGGCTTGTAATGCTTGGTTTTGACATCATTACAACATCGCTGTAATATTTTTTACCTTTAGGTTTCTACTATCTACTCCTAACCTTTCCATTGTTTAAAACTTGTTTTAATATTCCAATACAGAACAACTTTTTCAATCCAATAACCCAAACAGATGTACACATTTTGAGGTAGTTTCACAAATGGGCTGTAAAGATTAAGCTGTAAAAACGGCCTCAGTCTGTTCTAAAGCCAAGTTTTTAAGTAGCCCTCATCTAACATGTTTTCCTCTAAGATTTTTTAAAAGGAGGTTCATTAACATTACTTGAGCAACAAACATACAAGAAAATAGCTAGCAAACCCCAGGGTAGGATATGGGAAAACGGGAAAGAATGAAGAGGGGTTAACAGTTTTTGAAGTGTAGCTTTACCGTCACAGTGTTTTAAGCTAACCCTTTTTCAATATATAATAATCTGCGTTACTAAAATACATCTATTGGAGGCAGTTGGCCTCAACTTTAGCTCCTCACAATTCTCAGTAGAAAAACTGTTAAGTATCAGAAGTAAGTCCATTGTTATTTCTATTTTTGTTTTCTTCCTTCAGACGTGCCTTCTCTTTCCTTCAGTCCAGTTTAGGCCTGCTCTACACTACCGTTAGGTTGACATAAGACACTTTACAACAACCTAATTATGTCACTGTACACACTACAGCCTCACTCCCACCGATGAAAGTGCCCTAACTCCACCTCCATGAGAGGCTTATGTTGATGTAGTTAGGACAATGCAGACATTGCATTCCTTACATCAGTTGTTTGCTGTCTTGTCAGTTTCACAGCTCTGCTGCAGCAGTGAAATTCACAAGAAAGCTCAGCTCCTGGCTCCCAAGCCTAGCTGCTGCCAGATCCCCCCAAGCCAACCTGCCTCCCAGGCTCCTGGCTGGGAACCGTGCTGGGAGACGAGAAGCCCAGGGGGGCAGCTGGGCTCCAGTGGCGAGCTGAGAGCTCTGGCTCTCGCCCCCCACACTGTCCTTCTTCAGTTAGTGGAAGCACTCCTGGTGAGGACACGCATCACCAACAGGTGGGTAGTGTGGACATCAGCCACCACAGTAATTACTGCGGTGACTAAGTCGACCTAACCTAGCTCAACTAAGATGGTAGTGTAGACATAGCCGGATTTTCTCCGCATTCAAAATCTAAACTAAAAAAAGAAAAAAAGCTTTTGACTATAAAAGTGAAATGGTGAACATTGTCACATTCATTCAAGACATGATAAATATCTGAAGCGGATTTCCTCCACCAGCCATATTGCACAACTCTGAAAAAAATTCCCACCTTTGTGAAAGGGTCTTTGGTTCTGTTCCTCCTTTGTTGGGCAAGGTATCGAATAAGGCTATTATTTTCAGGGGAACCCCGTACTCCAATCGTAGATCTGCGCCTAAGTTTTAAAGCCAGGGATTTCCCTGGAATGAAAACAAAGCAAGAAGAAAAGCACAATGAAGCTTCAGGAGAACACTTACAAGTCTCTTACAATAGCACGGAAATTGCTTCTATTTCAAAAATATAGGTGTTATACAACGTTTTATATTTGCAATGTTGTCTTCATTAGAAGGAAAAATAAAACAGCAAGCTTTTGAAACCTTGGTTGTGTATTACTTCCTTCACAGGAACAATTAAAAGACTGTTAGACAAAGAAAACTCCACAACAGTTTCAGGGTAGGGGGTGTGTGTGTGTGTGTGTCTCTCTCTCTCTCTCATATGTTATGTTTAAAAAAAAAAAAAAAAAAAGAAGTTTCCTCTCTGGATACAAAAGACCATCAGGCAAATAGTGCTGCGATGCAGAAAGTTAGGGAAACCAAGAAAAAGTCTTCATAGAAAGTAAAAACAAAAAGGCTTAAAGGAAAAACTTCCTCAAATCAATCTTTGGGCAATCCCTGGGTGTCCCTTTCCTTGGCAGCATGAATGTTCTTACACTCAACGCTTCTCCAGAGTACAAGACCGAGGAAATAGAAAGTTAATGCTGCAATGATCAACATAAGCTTTCATGGGAAGTTCTGCTGGGTTTCCACAGCGTTGGGGGCTAAAAGTGGGAGAGAATGGTGCCACGCAAGACTACCCTCCCTCAGTTCTCTAGCATCGGAAAAAAACCCAAAACCCATGTATCCCCAAACTGAGGTCTAACACTGTTTGTTTCCCTGGGGGAACATATTGACAGTTCCTAGATAGGTTACTGAACATGTTTTCAAACTGGTTTAACATCCCATCCTTATTTGCTCTTTTGTGCCTTTAAACAGGGACAGTTGAAAATTGTAATGTTAATGTAGCTAGAACATATAAAAGGCTGTGCTGTGGAATAATCACCATTACTTTATCCCGGTGTAAAATGATCATTTGGATTTCCAGAAGGCCTACCTACTGATTGTGAAATTGCACACTTAGTTGTACTTATGAGTCTGTGCCATTGACAGAAACATCAAAATTTGCTATAAAGCACATGGGATGAAGAAAGTTCCCAGTGTTACTTTTGCAAAATTTCCTCCAGCTGATCCTATTCCCCATCTCATGTTGGCTTTAGGAAGTCAGAGTATTTCCCCTCTACTCAAGAAAACATATAATTAATAGGAAATTACTCTACATGCCAAGTATAGCAAATGTTGGACAATTCTTCACAATTTCTCTCTCCTGCACTATTTCCAACTCACTGCTTATAAAACCTATATCTGTTACTACCAGAAATGCCCATTATGTCATATTACTCTGTGAATGAAACTGACATCCACCCAATCAGAAAATAAACCATTTTGCCATTTTACGTGGTCATATCAATCTTTTATATTGAACTCAACATATTTGCATTATGGGTATCTTATGCTGTTTATCCATTACAGTATCATTTTGGTTTGATGAACTGTAAGTGAGATCCAGCAATATAAACAGTCATACTTGAAGGCACCTTCAAAAATTTTAATCTTTTGGGTCTGTCAGAAGCCAATTCTATTGCCCATTTCAACAGTACTTCCAGCTATGTCGGCAATCTTGGGATTTTTATAACAACTTTGTTTTGTTTTATTTTTTTTAAATAGATGGATGTCAGCATAAATTAAGACCCTCAGATTTCAAATAAGTTTTCTTACTAGACAGCTTCCACCCACCACATTCCAATCCAATTTAAGAGCATTTTTCATGTAAAAGTTGTCCCAAATGCCCTGAAATCTCTGGAGAGGGATTCATGTCCACCATTAAAAATTTAGGGGAATGTAAATTATGCAAGATACCAGGTGTGTTCTTGCTTACATATGAAGCACAATATTTTGAAAATTTTCATTTTTACAGTCACCTTATCAATCCTTACCTACAGATGGCTTAGCAGTAAAAGACTCTGGAGTAATCCCAAATTCAGCTATTGTTACATGAGCAAAATCAATAGGTTTCCTCATTAATTTCTCCGACGTTCCACAATTAGGTTTTACATCTGCTTCACCTTTGTTTGGTGTCAGATAGCTTGCCTCACCCAAAAATGTAGGTCTGCCTTCTGAAAAAGGACTTTGCAGTTTGTCTGATGTCAAAAAGGACAAGGAAGGTTCAAGTAAGTTGCCTTTCTGTTTAACAGAAAGGCTTTCATAAACTGCCAGTTTACTATCATCCTTACTCTTCTGATATGATTTTCTCCCTACGTATTTGTTGCATTTCACTCTGGGTTTCTGCACATTTGTGGGGTTCCTGCCATTTAAATTTTCCATTTCTGAAACCTTTGTGCTTTTTGATTCATCCATTCTGACAATCTTGTCTTTTGGAACAGGCATAGAAGAAATATCTCCATCTTCCTCAATAATTCCTTTCACATTTTCTTTGACATCAGCAACAGTATTTATAATTTGTCTAGACTGTCTGCGCATAGTCACTACTGTATTCTGAGCTTCCAAAAAAATACGATCAGTCTTGTTGTTCTCTTGTAATCACAACTCTGTCATTAAGAACATGTTTATGTTTTTTTGTAAAAGCAACAGCCACAACATGCAGACGCTGTAAAGCTGTTAGACGATGCAGTCGTCCTTCCTATGGAGGGAAGGAAGTATGAAATGTTAGCTCCAAAGTTTACTGTAAATATCAGATAATATATGCACAATATTCTGAAGTATGTGGATATCTGTATTAAACACACACAAAAAACTATGCTAATGCAACATTAGGATGGAGATTTCCAAATCTCCAAAGTCAGAAAATTCAAGCCTCCCCCTGCCCCCGCACATCTATTTTAAATCTTGCCCCTTATCCAACAGTTTTTTGTGTTAATACTACACAGTGGTAATTTTCATGTGCAGTAGAGTTTTGGTTTATATATAAATCACGACTTAGATTTTTTTTTGAGACTTTGAAATCTCGAGTAACAGATCTTCCACTTAGTTTTGTCACATTGAAATAAACGTTAGATTTAAGTGTGTAGAACTATAGATATGATCGCACTGGAGCTCTAAAGCTTAATTTGTGACACTTATCGCACACTGAATACTAGATGCATTTATTTCAATGCAAGATTGAGAGTTAAAGGTCTTCTCCCACACATACACAATTAAGCATTCAAACATACGTTTGGCCAAAATTTTCAAATAGTGAACGTCTAAAAAGTTATCCTCTTAAATCTATGTTTTGGCACCTAACTAAAATGGACTGATTTTACAGAAGTGCTGAGCACCCACAACTCCCACTGACTTCAAGATCGATTGGGAACTCAGCCAGTCATTCATTGTAAAAGGGCTGCATTACTAAAACTTGCACTTTTATTACAACTTGCCCAGTCTAGAATCCAATGATCTTTTGGCAGATATTGACAACGCCACACGAACAAGAACGTACTAGCTGGTACTCACTTTCTTAAGGGAAATCTCCTCCCTCTGAGATAATGTTCATCTAAAACATAACAGGACAAATCAGTTTGTTTATTTAAACAAAAAAAAAACATTTTAACACCCAAAGTAGGGCAATAGGATAGTGTCAAGTTAAACAGAACAAAAAAATAAATAAATAAACCACCCAAAATTAAGCCCAGTATTGCACAAGTCTTGCACAATAGCATCACAACAATGCTTAAATAAGCTGTCACAATGTGACTAAATATTATTACACGAACATTCCAAAGTAACAAATGCTACAGCTCTTGATTATCAAAGCAGCCCCTCCCGTTTGAAAAGCTGAAGACTGCTTTGGTAGATGGCATAAGTAATGTGGGGAAAGGCAGAGATTGCCAAGTATTAAGAGTAGGTTGTTCCTTTAAAAAAATAACAGGTGCTTTTAAAGAAAAGAGCCTGCTGTACCATGCTGTGCACCCGTCAAGCAAAACCAAACACACAATCCGGTCCTTCCTTCCACATACCTACTTCTAATTGTTTTATTGTTCCCTTCTTGTGCTAACATCTGAAGTTAGATTGGATGCTTTTGGGGGTACAGGAGTGTCTGGCATACAACTGGGCAACATAAAGAAACGAAAGGGGATGGGTAGAAAAGAGGAACGTTTGTTGGACGGGCACGCTCGAAGATTCACACCGGCTGGTGCACATTCCTCCCCGCACCCAAAGGAGGTGCGGGTAGCACAAAAAGAAAGGCAAGTAGACTGCACATGTCCTCAATAGTGTCACTGGAGTGTGTAGCAACAGCTGACAAAGAGGTGGGGGGGGGGGGGGGGAGGAGACTGCTCCCAGAGGGGCCGCAGAGAAGAGCCGCAGTGCCCAAGGGTCTATCAAGCAATTCCCCCCCGACATATAGATCCTGTTGTTCCCATGGACATTTTTTTCAATTTCTACAATACCCTGTCCCATTCTCTCAGATCCCCCCTCCCCCTCTCATATCCCCCTCCTCCCCCCAGCACCCCTCCCCCTTTCATATCCCTCCTCCCCACCTCTCCCCCCGTACCCCTCCCTCTCTCATCCCTGCTCCCCACCTCTCCCCCCTCTCATATCCCCCGCACCCCTCCCTCTCTCATCCCTGCTCCCCACCTCTCCCCCCTCTCATATCCCCCGTACCCCTCCCTCTCTCATCCCTGCTCCCCACCTCTCCCTCCTCCCCCCAGCACCCCTCCCCCCGCACCCTTCCCTCTCTCATCCCTCCTCCCCACCTCTCCCCCCTCTCATATCCCCCGCACCCCTCACTCTCTCATCCCTCCTCCCCCTCTCATATCCCCTCCAGCACCCCTCCCCCTCTCACAGCCCCCCACCTCACACACAACGGTTCCCGAATCCAGGACGACCCGACCGAGGGGAAAACTACGGCTGACGGGCTGGACCCGCCTCTTCATTCAAACTCATTCCAAGCCCTGCACCGTGCGTATCCCTCCGCATGGTCATCCCGCACCGAGAGCCGACCTCCCGCCTAGCCGAATCAACCTGGGCACATGCCCTCCAGACCAGTCGGGTGGCAGGAAGAAGGCCGCCTCCGGCAGGCTTCAGGGCTCAGATAGTCTCGGAAAGCCTCTGCGAGGGACAGGACTATTTTCCCTGCAGTGAGTCCCGGCAGCGCGCAGGAAACATAGCATCGACGCGATTGGATGGCGCACTAGTTTTGAAATACAGCCCATCAAACGGCCAGTCCGTCCCCACGTGACACGCCCTGGCCAATCAGAAGTCTAGGGAGTAATTGGCCCCCCCTCCTCATGCAAATATTTTTCATGCTGTTTGGCCGTCACGAGTAACGCCCTGCCCTTCTCAAGCCCCCTCGCTCTTTGAGCTCTGATTGGCCAAAACCCAGACCCCGCCCCCCGCAAGCAGAACGTTCCCCCCGTCAATCCTCCCTGTCTAACCTCCACACCTGCACGGAAGAACGCCCCGCCCTTGCCTGCCTCCCATTGGGCAAGAGGAGTGGGAGCGGGTCTCTGATTGGGGGCCGGCGATGTCAGTCAGAGGTGCTGGCTTCCGGGTTTGGCGCCGGCGGACCGTGGCCTCGGGAGCGCTGGTAGCATGAGGCGGGTCACCCTGTTCGTCAATGGCACCCCCAAGAACGGGAAGGTGAGGGGGGGCCTGGCGAAGGGGGGAGGGGCTCTGAGGTGAAGTGGGTGGGGTCGGGGGGAGGGGGAAGGAGGGATCTGACCCTGGGGAGCCGTGGGGGCGGGAGAGTTAATACGGGGGGGGGGAGGGTGGAGCTCGAGGGCAGAGGAGATTTTGGGGGCGCGGGGGGACCTTTTTGAGGGGGAGTTAACTGTGGAGCTTGGGTATGGGGTGGGGTCTGAAGAGTATTTGGGGTATGAAGGGGGTGGGGGCATGAAGGGTACTGGACGGGGGGAGTATGAAGGGTACTGTGGGGAGAATGTGAAGGGGTGGGGGGTATGAAGGGTACTGGAGGGGGGGAATGTGAAGGGGGTGGGGCAGTATGAAGGGTACTGGAGGGGGGGAGTATGAAGGGTACTGGGGGGGGAGTATGAAGACTATTTGGGGGGAGTATGAAGGGTACTGGAGGGGGGGACTATGAAGACTATTTGAGGGGAGTATGAAGGGTACTGGAGGGGGGGACTATGAAGGGGGTGGGGGAGTATGAAGGGTGCTGGAGGGGGGGAGTATGAAGGGTACTGGATGGGGGACTGTGAAGGGGGTGGGGGGTATGAAGGGTACTGGAGGGGAGAATATGAAGGGGGTGGGGGAGTATGAAGGGTACTGGAGGGGGGGAATATGAAGACTATTTGAGGGGAGTATGAAGGATACTGGAGGGGAGAATATGAAGGGGGTGGGGGAGTATGAAGGGTACTGGAGGGGGGGACTGTGAAGGGGGTGGGGGAGTATGAAGGGTACTGGAGGGGGGGACTGTGAAGGGGGTGGGGGAGTATGAAGGGTGCTGGAGGGGGGGACTGTGAAGGGGGTGGGGGAGTATGAAGGGTGCTGGAGGGGGGGACTGTGAAGGGGGTGGGGGAGTATGAAGGGTGCTGGAGGGGGGGAGTATGAAGAGTATTTGGGGGGAGTATGAAGGGTGCTGGAGGGGGGGAGTATGAAGAGTATTTGGGGGGACTATGAAGGGTGCTGGAGGGGGGGAGTATGAAGAGTATTTGGGGGGACTATGAAGGGTATTGGAGGGGGGGACTATGAAGGGGGTGGGGGGTATGAAGGGTACTGGAGGGGGGAGTATGAAGGGTACTGGGGGGAATATGAAGGGTGCTGGAGGGGGGGAGTATGAAGAGTATTTGGGGGGACTATGAAGGGTACTGGAGGGGGGACTGAAGGGGGTGGGGGGTATGAAGGATACTGGAGGGGAGAATATGAAGGAGGTGGGGGAGTATGAAGGGTACTGGAGGGGGGGAGTATGAAGAGTATTTGGGGGGAGTATGAAGGGTACTGGGGGGGAATATGAAGGCTATTTGAGGGGAGTATGAAGGGTACTGGAGGGGGGGGCTATGAAGGGGGTGGGGGAGTATGAAGGGTACTGGAGGGGGGGAATATGAAGAGTATTTGGGGGGAGTATGAAGGGTACTGGAGGGGGGAGTATGAAGGGTACTGGAGGGGGGAGTATGAAGGGTATTTGGGGGGAATATGAAGAGTATTTGGGGGAGTGGGGTATGAAGGGTATGGGGGGGATGAAAGACAGAGGAGCTCTCAGGGGTAGCGGGGCTAGGAGGGGAAATAGGGAGGGGATGCCACTGGTGCCCTGTGGATATGTGAACTCTGTGGTTGTATGTATTTTTTTTTTTTTTTTTTTTTTTTGTGGGTGTCACAGGTTTGTGGATGTGAATTTTTGCCAGTACGAATGACTCACTGTCAGGTTTGCCAACCCTCTGGGATTGTCCTGGAGTCTCCAAGAATTAAAGATTAACCTTTTAATTTAAGATGATGTCACGTGATGAAATCTCCAGGAATTTGTCCAACAAACGTTGGCAACCCTCCTCACAATGTAAATCCGTGTGCATGGGTTGTGGGTGCTCTTGCAGGCATCATATTAATTTAGCTGGGGTAGTGGGTAGGTGTTGTAAATCTTACTGGTGCAATTTAAATACCAGTACATGATGCATCTTTCTCTGGTGCAATGTTAGTAAGAAGATGGATAAAAATGAGGATTTTTTTTTTTAAATTTAAATTTGATTTTATTTTACTTCAAATTATGTGTTTCTTTTCAAAAAGATATAGCTGTTTAAAGTGAAATCTGAATTTAATACAAAACATACGACCTAAATTTATTATAATCTCTTAAAACATTTAAATAATAAGTATGTATATTGAATCCATGAGCCTCTATCAAAAACTTTGAGTTAAAGTCTGCATTTCTATATAAAAGAGAGAGTCGAGGGAAAACCATGTGACTTTTGAGGTCAGACTTTATAGGTGTGGCATAGTAGGTTAGCCTAAGTAATTTAGGAGACTGTCTGATTTTCAAAATACTTTGATATGTAGGAACTTAAGCAGCACTCTCTTTCACTTAAGCATATTTGAAAACTTTCCCAGACTGACCTGAAATCATGGGCTTAATTCACTGACTACAGTTAATCTCTGTTTATTTAGTCATTTAGTTGTAAATATGAAACATTTTTTGATGAGGTTTATATATCCCAAACATTTAAGGTTGTTTTGTTTAATAAAAACAAATTGTAAAAACACAAACTGTTTTGTGTGTTTGTTTAAATTCCAGTTACCATCCTAATACAGCTTGACACAAGTAATGAGCAAAAATTTAAGCATCAAGTAAATAAGCAATATATCATTCATCATTTTCTAATATACTAAAAATGTACAATTGGTAAGAATCTGAAAATATATAAGTCCTCAAATAAATGTACATAGTTATAATGTATCCTCGGAGTTAGCAAAAAGATGTGCCAGTTTTAGTGTAAAGGCTCTATTTAGATGTAAATAACTGTGAAAACATGAGCTCAATCAACGAGAGGGCTGTGTTTTTAGAAAATAACTGAAGTACAAATGGAAAAGTTGATTAAAATCCATGATTTAAATTGAGGCATTCCACTTTGTGATTTAAATCAATCCACCCTGTCTAAGTACCATGGTTACTGATGGTGCGGGCAGGGTTTTCAAATCTGTCTATAAAGGTGGATTTTTTTCTAGCACAGCAATGGGTATGCACAAATTTTGTGTGAATGACTTAAGTCCTGCTAGCGTGTTTGTAGCTGTTGAGGTGGGGGAAAAAATACTGCAGGGTTGTGTGGATAGACATGTTGCAATAAATCTACAGCCATATATCTTGGTACTCATGTTTGAAAAATTTCCCTCAGTCTCCCACTGTAGTCTGATTGTAATACTAGTATATAAAAGTAGTAATCTCTGGCCCTGCACAGATGTTATAACCAAAACAAAAAGAAAAGGAGTACTTGTGGCACCTTAGAGACTAACAAATTTATTTGAGCACAAGCTTTCGTGAGTTACAGCTCACTCCATCGAATGCAAGTGAGCTGTAGCTCACGAAAGCTTATGCTCAAAAAAATGTTAGTCTCTAAGGTGCCACAAGTACTCCTTTTCTTTTTGCGAATACAGACTAACACGGCTGCTACTCTGAAACATAACCAAAACAGCAATTAAACCTCTTAAGATAATATATAAACTTAATAGTGTCTGTGTATGAATCATATGTACATGGAGGGAATTGTTCTGTGAATATTCTACTATACACACAAGGGAATTACCTTCAACCTCTAGTGAAACCTCTCATTGTTATGGGTCTTCTGTGCCTTGCAAAATTAGACCCTTAATTTTCTTCTCCCGGCCTCCAATACATGATCCCTCTTTCCTTCCCTCCCTCAAACAAGGAAGTTGAAGTTTTTTTAAGTTTTGTTTAATAATTTTTATTGTGTTAAGAATACAATGTTACACTATTAAAATTAAGAAATGAATGACTTATTTATAGGGATGCTAGAATTTCGGTGCACCTTGTTAAGGATCTGTTACCATGTTTTTGTTATGTGTAATAAACTTCAGCCTCATCTGCAGCAATTCCTTTTCATGGCGTGGAGACTGAATTATCCTTTCATTCCCGAGAGTGTGTCCCTCTAGGATAGGTTTGGGACACGCAGGCAGGACAGGATGGGGGAGCTTTGCATTGCTGTCCATCCTGTGCCTGTTCTATGGGTAGATTATATGAATTCAGTATCTGGGGCTAGCATCTTTCAAGAATATCTGTATTTGCCTGATTTTCTACTGATCCTCTCTGTTATGGCCTAGTCCTACTTCCATTGAAGTCCATGGGAATGGAATTGAGCTCATTAAAAGTGAGCATATGTCAAGTATTCACTAACTTTTTTGGGGGGGGGGGAGGAGGGGAATTTCAAAGAGACTAGGAATTCCTTGCTTGAGTCATGGTTCCATGTGGTTAAAGTCACATTCACATTGTCATTGTTAATGCAGGTTCTGCTCTGTTCCTTCTAGTTTTGCAGTGACAGGCCTGTAAATTAAAGTCTGCAGGCTGCTTAGGGTTCTGTTTTTATAAATCGCCATCTAAGGCTGGATTGGCCTTTAGCCCAACATTTAATGTAATATTGGTTTAATGTGAGTTATTCCCTCTATCGGGGGGGGGGATATGCATGCACTTCCAATAATGGTCTTTTCCATCTCCAACTACCGTGATATATCTGCACTTTCAGTTATCTGCTGCTAACAAGCGATATTAAACTTTACTCACTATCTGAGGCTTCTGAAATAATCTCTGAAGGAGGAGAGAGGCTCAGTTCTCTAGGCTTAGCCGGCATAAAAATCTTAAAAAAGAAATGACCAACTGTCAGGTATTCATAAAATCTGTTCCACCTTGTATTTAGCTGTGATACTCTAAGTACCTTTCCAAGATCTGAAGAAGAGCTGTGTGTACGCTCGAAAGCTTGTCTCTTTCACCAACAGAAGTTGTTCCAATAAAATATATTACCTGACACGCCTGGTCTCGCTAGGTCTTACTAAACATAGCTCCTTTTCCCACTCTGCCTTAGATCTATATCTCATGAGTTATTTAACTGGAATGACAGAACTGACTTAGTTTTCACTGCTGCAATGGAAAGCAATGTTAGAGAGCCCTGGAACAGAACAAATGAGCAATATTTATTTTTCAACTAAATAATCAGTATATAAAAACACTTGCTTTATTGGTGGTCTGTTCACTGCTTACTGCCACTTCACCAAATTCAGTCCTGGTGTAACCAGGTGTAAGTCATTTGATTTCAGTGGCGTTAAGCTCACTTACATCGGGCTCAGTTTGGCCCATCATCCCCTCCTTGAAACCCTTAGTTGACTTAGTTTCCTGTGAGCAGCAGGATGCTTGGCAGCACCAGTTCTGTGGGAAAGGTTATTAAATTGCTGCTTTCTTAGCCAAGGCCAGTAGGGCTGTACAAATTGACCAGTACGGAGACATTGCAGCAAGAAGTGCTTCTACAATACTGTGCATCTAATATTGTTTCAGCAGCTATCTTCTTATCTTTTCCATTTATGCATATAAAAGCCATAGTCTTATAAATGTCACCATTTGTTTCCTTTTCTGCTTTCTTGAAACTTCATTTATTGTCCGCCCTCCGCCCTTCCCTCTCGCAAACACACCTGCACATTTCTTTTGTCCTTCACCGTATTTTTAGATTTTTATTAGGGTGAGTTTTTTTGGTCTCAGTCCATAGAGGATCAATTATATAGTAGATTTCCCCTCACCCTCCTCACTTTTTGACAGCTCTTTCCGTTCCCTTTTTTCTCATCCTAACAAAAATTGGCAGTGTGGTGATTAGGAAGAGGCACTGAAACCATAAATAATGCATTGGGTTGGAACTAGTTAAGTTTGTTCTGACGCACAACAACATTGGTGCTTGTCTTGTACCTTGAGCAGTAATCGGTTCTCCCGGTCTGCATTTTGTGGAGATTCTGACTTCAGGGACCTTCTCAAGGCCCTGATCTCATTGAACACCTGACATTTCAAGTGACTGGGAAAGGGGAGAGGGACAAATAGAATGGAAAAGAAATCCACAGCCATTACAGCATTTTAATGCTCCAATGTTTTTTTTGAGTAAATGCCACTAACAGGTTTGATTCTGTTTCTGCTATTGCAGTCTGTTGCTAGGGTTGGTTATGATAGCACCCCCAGTCTTAACACTTGACAGATGGGAACAATTGGATCACTGTGGTTTCTGCTAGGTTTTACACATATGGTACATCTGCCAAAGCATGAAGGCATGGAGTGACCTGTGGTCTCCATGGGACATGCTTATTACAGATGAATGGCCACAGGCTACACTATTCAATTCCATACACTGCCTTTGGATCATGGGCTGATACTTGGCAATGCCTGGTAATTTTAAAATAATCAGTGTCCATGTTGTGACACTTATCAACAAACTAGTTCCTCTTTTGGTACAAAAAATAGAGATCTGTTCAATGATAGAGCATAGTGCCAGTTTGCTTAAGAGTTATGCTATTTTTGAGAGCTTAGTAACATTACCTGTCCACAGATTCTTATTTTTGTTTTCACACATTGTGTAATGAACCTCTTGAACTTGCTGCTACAAGATACTGTTGAGACCAAGAGCTTTAGGGTTCAAGAAAGGCTGCACATTTATATGGACAATGAGAAGATCTAAAATTAAGTTAGATATCTATTTTTATTTGGGATATTAACCCTCAAGATTCAGGCCGCAAATCAATCACTTAGTGATGGGGGTCAGGAAATGCTTGTGGGTAGGTTTATTGAACTTTCCTCTTGAGCATCTAGTACTGGCTACTTTCAGAATGGCCTGATCTGGTATGACACTTCTTATGTTCCTAATTGTAAACACTTTGATACCCTGGAGACTTTTTCCCCCCTTCTCTATTTGTTCTTGGGGACTTGCTGTGTGTTTTGTTTTAAAGAAATTTTGCAGCAATTTCATGAGCAGTAGAATAGAGGGAGAAGTAGAGGGATTTGAAATAAGAGGCTTAAGTCCTACTGGATAGAATAGGATTCTAATCATCACTGTGCATTCAATAAAACATGTTTTTTAAAAAATCCTTTAACGCCCAAGGTATTTCTTAGTTATTATAAAGACACGACCAAAACAAACTTTACAACTGTTTCAACTCATTAGAGGGGGCCATTAGATTGTGACGTGCGGGCTTGTTGTTTTCCCCCCTTCATATTAAGTATAAATAATGTGTGTTCTTCTTTTAAAAACAGTAGTTTAAATGTCCAGAAAAAATATCCACAAACGGTATCTGTAGCACTAAATTACCTGTCTTCTGTTTATAGGTGGTGGCTGTTTATGGGACATTATCAGATTTGCTGTCTGTGGCTAGTAATAAGCTTGGAATAAAAGCGACCAGTGTGTACAATGGGAAAGGTGGACTCATTGATGATATTGCATTGATCAGGTAATGTTTGTCCAAACAAAAGCTAACTTAATTGAGACTAATACTAATATGCTGTTCTATGAAAATATATGAAGAAAGTGCTGTAGAGGCCATTTAAAAAGCAGTTTGTGTAGATACTGGTTAGAAAACTTAGGGCTGTCCTCCTGGATCTTCAATAACTCGACTTGAATAACCTGGCTCTAACAGTGGTCAATACCTGGTGCTTTAGAGGAAAGCAAATCCCATCACAAGTGCCCCTGATCAGTTATGGAATGCTGCATGACTGTGTGGATTCCATCCTGAACCTTGTTTTAAGTCATTTTATGCCCTGAAGCAAGAGAGAGTTAACATTTTTTCCCCTTTAACATTCTCCTATCTTATGTTTTAGGTCATCTTATGTTTTAATTTGCCAAAACAGAAATGCTATGATATCCTAGCCAAAGTGTTTGTTTTTTGGGTTTTTTTTTTAATTTTGAGGAGAAATTAAACTGCTTGTATCAACTGGATGTCATAACATTTAATACCTATCTGAATTGTTGTACAGAAATGTGTATACTAAAGGGATTACCAATGCACAGAGTACGTATGTGGCTTAATCCTTCAGCCCTTCTACCAGTGAATTACATGTGTGAGGGTTGGAGGATTGGACATTTAAGACGGCAAGAGTATATGTACTTCAGACAAGAGAGAACAGGTACTATACATTTCACAGGAGATACAACTAATGAACTGAACTAAACTTGCTAAGTAACAGAGGGCTTGATTCTTGCCTGGCCTACGTTGGTGTAAATTGGGAGTATCTCCATTGAAATTGTGTTACACCCATAAAATCAATGGGAGATCAGAATTGGATGCTAACGTTCTAAGTAAATGATAATCAATTTCCATTGCCGCAAACTGATTGGGAAAGGGTTAACCCTGGATTAATGACTTTTTATACAAATTTTTTTTTCTTTTTCCCCTAGGGATGATGATGTTTTGTTCGTTTGCGAAGGGGAGCCATTCATTGGTAGGTGTGTGGGGAGGGTGGGGGGGGGTTGACTAATGTTTTGACTTACGAAGAAAGATTTGAAGTAAATGTAAAATATATATGAAATTCTTTTCACCAGTGTGCAAACAGTTTTCAGAAGAGGTATCTTATAATGTGGGGTTATTCAGAAATATACTTGACTAAAGATCACTTTGTACATTTCATCAATGTAGATCCTCAGACAGACGTAAAATTTCATGAAGAACTAACAGGGTCGCACACGGATTGGTTAACACTAAATGTTGGAGGCCGATACTTTACGACTACACGGTGGGAATATAACTATTTAATTTTTGTTTTCAAAGAACTTTATAGACTTACTTCCGTGAGTCAACCACTGTATGTTCACTTGGTGAGTCTTCAGAGGACAAATAAAAAAACATTGAAAAAAAATCACTTATTTAGGAGAAAATCTTTCTGGGCAGTTATCTTATTGTTCACTATTACTGATTTAGAACAGTTTTCAGATAGTATTTAAAAACTTGCTGGAAAATTGTATTTGGAATCTTCTCTACTTTTTAATCAATCAAATAAGCTCTCTCCTTTTAAGATGTCTTATGAGAGTAAATTTGACCTAATACACTATACATGTTATGAAAATAAGTCTGGGACAGCATTGTAATTTAGAGATCTGTCTCTTACTCTCATCACTTTCATAACTGTAGGTACAGGAAATTCTTGATTTGTTGCAATGTACCTCTTGAGCTAGACAAGCTAAAGATAAATTGAATTTGCTTTATTTTCCAGGAGCACTTTAGTTAATAAAGAACCTGACAGTATGCTGGCCCATATGTTTAAAGATAAAGGTTGGTATTTTGAAATAGACTTCTTCCTTAAAGTTAGTAGAAGCACTGTTAAATTTTTTTTTTTTTTTTGAAACGTACCCCTTCCTTATGAGTATATGTTAGAGTACCAAAACAGAACTTAAAATGCTTTACTTTTCACCTGTTGTGCTTAAAGTTTGTATGACATCTTGAAAATGTAATTTACGACTGGTAATACTTGTGAATGCTTTTAGTTGCATCTCACTCTTATTTGACCATTGTTTCAATTAATGCAGTCAATGTGCTAACACTGTTCAAGAGACAAAAATACAGTCCATGCTCCAGTAAAACTAAAACAGTCCAGTTCTCCTCCGATTTATGTTGATTCACCTGCTGGTTCTTATGCTGTAACATGAATTGTGTTTTGGATTTACAATTGCCACTTCTTGGTTGTTTTTTTATTTTTCTTTTCATTCTCTTCCAGACTGTGTCCCTTCAAGTCAATCTTTTATCTAGCTCATTACAATCTGTTGCTTTGAGTGGTGTGGCAGTAGTAATCTGAATATGAAAAGTTATCACTGTACCAAATTTAATACACTGCATATTTTTTGTGTGTGGAAACAGATGCCTGGGGGAATAAGCAGGATCGCAGGGGAGCGTTCCTAATTGATCGCAGCCCAGAGTACTTTGAACCAATTCTGAACTATTTGCGTCATGGGCAGCTCATTGTAAATGATGGCGTTAATTTGCTAGGTATGTATTTTCTGTGTGACATCCCTAAAATTTATTCCTCATCAAAGGTTAAATTCTGCCCCTCCGTACATCCATTGGCGTCAATAAGAGTTGTATATGTATATCTGAGGGTTTGTAGATGTTTTTAAAACTTTGGTCCATTTGTTATTGATTAAGTTTGATTCTGTGATTTACAGTTGAATGAAAATAATATATTGGTACCGATTCAGCTTGAGGGTTGTCAGGATTCTTGCCATGCCCTAACCTATCACTATAATTCTGGGTTTAATTCCTTAACCCTCATGTACTCCAGATCTTCTACACTGCTTGTATTGGAAACACACCGTCACTAAATTGATGGATGATTTTTCCTTTAATCTGTGGATATGGTCTCCTTTCCTCCACCCTAATTACATCTAATTAATGTATATGGTTGACAGTTGTATTATGTACTTCTTGTGAACTGTTTAAATTCAACAAGAGATGGTTTTTGTCTTCCTGAGAGTTAAAAGATGAATTGCGGGGTGGGGGAATAGAGTTTATGCACTTGCCATCCTTGGGACAGATCTTGCACATCTTGGGAGGTTTTAAACTTCCTCATATCCCAGCGAAGGAGGGAGTTTGGCATCATGCAGGAAGGGGCCCTTATTTTCTAAATAGCGAAGTAATTTTTTTTTCTTTTGTTAGGTGTTTTGGAAGAAGCCAGATTTTTTGGTATTGATTCGTTGATTGAACATCTGGAAGTAGCTATTAAGGTAACTTTTCTATTTTATTTGACTGTAGGCCTTGGGGTTTTGGGTTTTTTTTTTTTTTTTAATCAATTTTAGCTCTCGCTTCTATAAATATTAGTTTTAAACTCTTTGATGCAACTCTCTTGCAGAATTCTCAGCCAGCTGAGGATCATTCTCCTATATCCCGGAAGGAATTTGTCCGATTTCTGCTGGCAACCCCAACTAAGTCTGAACTGCGCTGTCAGGTATAATACAAACGTTGCTTTGAACTATAGTACTAGAGTCCAACAGCAAAATGCCCTACATCTCATGTGACAATTAGTGATGTGAAGTCCAAGCCCTGTGTGGGTTTTTTTCCTTTTTTCCCTTTTAATTCCTTTTAAATGTGAGACAGGAAGTCTTGATTCAAAGATATGGCTAATCCAGAACCAATCATGCAGGGGGAAAAAAAGCCCCTCTGTTTTGCTTTTTGTCTTCTATTATTTTAGGTTGAAGATTTCATGTAGCAGCCATTCACTGAATTAATCAGTTCCCTATTTAAATGCAAAATGAACTAACATAACTAAGGACAATGTGTGAGGTTTTGCATTTACATTTCATTCGCTCTCATATGGAGCAGAAGGTGTTCTTGCGTATATTTTTCTTTGGTTTAAGGGACTGAGAACACTGTGTAATGTTGTAAGCTCCTTGCGTAAATTCACCTGTCTGAGAATAAATTTGTTAAGATCTGGATTTAAGTAGAATACAAAATGAAGGTAAGCGTCTAATGTTTTATCTTACATGCACAAGAAAAAAATGTGTGGGGATGAAATAGAATTATAAAGTCTTTCAAGCAGATTGTAATAGTAAGTGTCTAGGGCTTCAGTGTGTTATAAATAAAAACAAATAATTTTATTTGTAAAGCTCCTCACGTAATCTAATGCTCCAATATCTGTCTGATGAAAATAATGTTCGTATCTGAGAAATGGGGAAACTGAGTCAAAGATTGTGTCCGAGGTCACAGATGGGGAGGGTGTTAGAGCTGGGGTTAGAACGCTGAAGCTTCTGACTCGGTTTTGTGCTTAGACCACTGGACTAAACCTCATCTTCAACTTCTATTTGTTTGTTCTTTTTTAGGGTCTAAATTTCAGTGGTGCAGATCTCTCTCGGCTAGATCTTCGATACATAAACTTCAAGATGGCTAACTTAAGCCGCTGCAACCTAGCCCATGCCAACCTTTGCTGTGCAAATCTTGAACGAGCTGACCTCTCTGGATCAGTGCTTGATGTGAGAATTGTGTCTTCGGAAAGCCTCCGCTGTTCAGTGTTTACGTAATTTAGAAGAGCAATATTGGGAACAAATACAAAGTAGCTACATTTGTTTTAAAAACCTTTGCAAGCTCTTGAGTGTATAGATCGCTTTACAAGTCTTATTGAAAATGTTTGATTACGCAAAGACTTGATCTGACAAGTTTATAGTTCATCCCAAAGTTTTAATTTCCTTCCCTCCTCAGATCCTATGGAAGCATAGGTCTAAAGTAAATACAGCTTTAAGTCTTGAGCTTGCATTGCGTCTCTTGAAGAGCTGCTGTGGGTTATTGCACTACTCCCCATTCTAGGAGGCTGGCAGGGGAACAGCGTTATAAGATTTCACTCCTCCTCCTTAGATGGCACTATATGCTGTGCTATAATGGGTTTCAGTGCCTTATTATAAGGCTATGTCTACACTACCATAGAATATCAGGGTTGGAAGGGCCCGCAGGAGATCATCTAGTCCAACCCTCTGCTCAAAGCAGGGCCAATCCCCACTTACGTCGGTATAACTTATGCCGCTCAGGAGTGCGAATAAGTCACCCCCCGAGTGACATAAGTTCCACCAACCTAAGCACCAACGTGGACAGTGTCTTCGATACATAAACTTCAAGATGGCTAACTTAAGCCGCTGCAACCTAGCCCATGCCAACCTTTGCTGTGCAAATCTTGAACGAGCTGACCTCTCTGGATCAGTGCTCGATGTGAGTGGGAGGGTTGCTACTGCCGCTTGTTGGGGGTGGATTAATTAAGTCGATGGGAGAGCTCTCTCCCATCGGCTTAGAGCAGTTACACTAGAGAACTTGCAGCTGCCCACTGTAAGCTCTGGTGTAGCCGTAGCCTAAGATAAATGATGCAATCTGACAAGCTGTTCTTACCTTTTGGTCTCCGCCGTTCTCTGAGCTGTGTGTAGAATCTTACTGATAGCATGTACCTCTTTCTTTGCCAGTGTGCAAACCTACAAGGTGTAAAGATGCTCTGTTCCAATGCAGAAGGGGCATCGCTGAAAGGATGTAATTTTGAAGATCCCTCTGGCCTTAAAGCTAACCTGGAAGGTAACAAAAATAGTCTCTCTCTCTGGTATCCACTTGCTTTGGGCGTCGTACAGACTAAAAGTGCAAGCGGTGCTGTGACTTATGTTAAATGGTACATGGCAGAGTGTCAAACTTAATTTGTGGAATCAATATATTTGAGAGGAGGCTTTGTCTAGTGAATTGAGAGCATGTTACTGGAAGGCAGGAGCTCTTGAGTTCTAGTCTTGTTTCTGCCATTGCTTGCATTGAGTTTGGGCAAGTCCCAAAAGCCCCATGATTACCCTAGCTTTGTGCAGGGGTTGGCTGTGTGAATTTCACCCTTGAGTGTTCTTTTTGTAGACCGATTGTTTGTGTATTTTAGGTGCTAACCTGAAAGGTGTTGACATGGAAGGAAGTCAGATGACAGGAATTAATCTAAGAGTTGCAACTTTGAAAAATGCAAAGCTAAAAAACTGTAACCTCAGAGGAGCAACTCTGGCAGGAACTGACTTAGAAGTGAGTAATGTTTTTGTTTCGTACACAATAACTTGTTGAACTAAACTTCCAATAGAATTATTAGACTTCAGCATCTACAGAGGGTCTTAACAAGGTTAATTCCTTTCAGCTGGGTTATCTATTAAATGGAAAACAAGGATATTTTAAACTGGGAGCAATGAAGAGGCACTGATTTTAAGTATAGCAGCTGTCAATTTTCTAGTATTTGTCCTTTTATTGCCCCAAATCGCCCATATCTCAGTCTGTCAGTACTTTTGCTCTTGCTTCACGCTTGCCCCAGGGGCTGAGGAATAAAGACTTCAAACCTTAGTTTTTTCAGCTTGCCAAAAATCTTTTTGGCCTTTCTTCCAAAGTGACACACGGATCTGAATGTGCATGGAGATTTTATAAAAAGAAAAGGAGTACTTGTGGCACCTTAGAGACTAACCAGTTTATTTGAGCATGAGCTTTCGTGAGCTACAGCTCACTTCATCGGATGCATAGCATATCGTGGAAACTGCAGAAGACCCAGTTGCATGGAGATTTTATTACACTTCACTTTTAGTGCTAGATCATGCACTCATTGAAGACAGGTGGAGCTTTGCTGTTGACTTTACTGGAGAGAATCATGCCACATTCAGCAGGGTAGCATGGGGAAGCCTGCCTTGCTGTTTGAGTTCATGCAATGTGCCTTAAGTGTCTATATTGTAGAAAAATTACTTCTCTTAATTGGTATGTTCACAAGCCCTATAAAGCTGTTATGATAGAGGAAATTGCTGATATGCCCTTCAGTTATGTCTGTTGGCATGGCAACAATTCTTACCTTTCCATCAGCTTTGTTCAATGTGGTTCAAATGCTAGTTTGAGATGAGGTGTTTATATTGTATCTTATCAAATTCCTTCACTAAAAATAAATTTGACTGTAGCTGCTTGTGGTAAGTAACCAAAGTCTCAATCTCAAATAGTTTACCATGAGTAGCTAATTTAGGGTAATATTACAGTGTCCAACTAATTCTAGCTTGCTTTAACTACCATTCAACAGAAGCTGGGCGTACTTTTATATTAGCTTAGACTATCACAGAGTGATTTCTTTGTACGCTTAACCTGAGAGGCTTTTCTTTTATATCCTTTAGAATTGTGACTTATCGGGTTGTGATCTACAAGAAGCTAACTTGAGAGGCTCTAACGTAAAAGGAGCTATCTTTGAAGAGATGCTGACGCCTTTACACATGTCTCAGAGTGTCAGATAGGGCCTGGCACAGTTGACTGGAAGAATACTTGCTGAAGAGGAAGAAATGAAAAACACTTATTGTGACTTTCTTTCTCCACCCATTCCCTTTATAATCTAGACATACCATTTATTAGACAATAATTTATACCCTCAGTAGTGCCTAAGGAAACACCTCTGATCACTTTTTGGGGGAGGGGGCTTTTATTTAATACGTGTAAGAATAGACATTGTTGCTATTTTTTGAATGGAGATGGGAACGTGGGCTAGTTTTAGAACTAGAAGTGTTACTTTTTTTAACTAGACTTGTTTTAGCATCACCTCATTTTGGAATGCATTTTTTAGGATTTTAATTTATAAAAGCACAATATATGCAACTATATTTATTACATTTGTATCTGCAGTATAAATATATGAAATGTCAGTCATCTACAGTAGCAGAAATGTTCAGGTTTACAATTAGTATTAGTATATCCACAGTTAGTTTCTTTATTCATGCACAGCATACTAAATGATGAATGTGGTGGGGACAGAGTTCCCAAAACACTTTTTTCAGGTACTTTCTTTTGGGTGCGGGGAACAGCATTTAACTAAGTCATCACAGGTAACACTGCCTAGTTGTAGCTTGAATTTAGGTATGCAATGGCTCCACCAACTTCGGAAATATACAGTGGAAGCATCTTTGCAACTATATCTTCACTAGAAAATCTTCATGCACAGCGGAGCTTTGTTATAATTAGAACTTAAAGGAGCATGTTCCGAGACCCACACTACTTATTTAGTCCTTTCGATGTCAGTGTGGAGTGCTGACAAGTGAAAATCTCTAGCTTGTACGTGTCCCTTCTAGCACCAAGCCTAAGTGCATGTTTTTTGGTTTTTTGTTTTTTTTTTAAACAGGAAATTAAGTGTGGATTAGGAAGAGGAAGAGAGTTTATTCCTCCAGCAAAGTGGACACAGGGACTGATGCCCAGCCTCTCTCTCCATGGTCTCTGCTGCTGTGTATGGAATGGCAGCTGTTGCCCCTGAACGCATGCTATGCAAGCATTCTGTTCACTGAAACCATGGATAGCACAGACCTTCCCCAATGCTCTATGTTGAGCCTATTCAGAGAAATGATTTAGTTGGGGATTGGCCCTGCTTTGAGCAGGGGGTTGGACTAGATGACCTCCTGAGGTCCCTTCCAATCCTGATAGTCTATGAAACCATGGGAGCCACTTCCCTGGTCCAAAATTCCTCTCCTTTACCCCTCTCCCCGTTAGTGGACAGGGAACCATGGACTTTCTGCACTGCAGAAAGCCTTATGGGATCTCCGTCCACCAATGAATTTCACTCAATAAGCTGTTTCCACTGTAACACCAATTGAGAACCTCTCCTATGTGTCTGTGATTATTCTGTACACAAACAAGCACAGACGTTTTATGCCAAAAAATACCTGGGTGCATCAAGAATACTTACCTCACTAACTTAAAACAGGTCAAAATCAAAGGAAATACCAATCTTACTGGAAGATAGGAACAAATGTTGCATGATGTTAAATTTGCAGAGCTTGCCCTTGTTAACCGAGATCTAGTCACAGCTACTTCAGTGGGTCCCTTTTTTAGCTGTAGAAGTGCAGATCTACTGCCTTCTGTACAAGGAAGGTGGTGTGGTCTTAATAGTTACAGCAAAACCATTTATTTTCCTAGGAAAGATCAGCTCCCCAAAAGTACATGACTGGGGGGAATGGGGCTGTATTGGTTTTGATTCGATCATGTCACGTGACCTTCTTGGGTTCAAGGTCGCATAGCCAATTGGAGCAGAATTGGGATTCATCAGGCTCTTAGGCCTTCTGACTTATTTGACAACACTTATCTTCATGGCAAAAAGTTGCATTATAAATGAAGGGTCATTTTCCTTAACAGGGAGGTAATGTACATGCATTGAAGGAAGAATGGAATGTAAGGCTGGAGAAACGTACTTACTTAAATGAATTATTTTTGTCATATTTGTAGCTGGCAGAAGTAGAATATTGTATGGGAGAAATCTATTTTCATAATCAGTGCGTATAAATTATATTTAAACTTTCACTGATAGTCACTTGAATACTCATAGCATAAGGCATTGTTCACTTGCAGACAAGTTTAAGGTACCTCTTTTGCTAAGACAAGGCTGCAGGAATAGCCAAAAATGGCCTGTTCTGAAAATGCAGGTTCTAGCCTGATGTAAACTGGCTGCATCAATAAATAGTATAAAATACTTATAAGGAGTCTTGTTTTTTTAATTGAGTAAAGGTTGTGAAAATACAAGACATTTAAAATGCTTTGCCGCAACGTATATGACTCTTATTTAGGTGGACCAAGGAAAATATAAGCTGGAAAAAGTCTTACTTGCAAGTGAAAGGCAAATTATGTTTTGTGTACTAAAAGCGTGAATGACCAGACCTTGAAAAACGCAGAGCAGACTTTCAAGAGAGCTAAGTTCCCTTTTAGGCATCATAATTCAGAGCCAGGTTTTTCAAGAGAGTTCAGCACCTGGCCACTGGATCACAATGGGAACTGGTAGGTCCTGAAGACTTTTGAAAATGTGGCTCCAGTTGTGTTTGCGGGGCAGCTGGAAATCTGGCCGTGTGTGTCTGCAAAGCCTATCTGTTGTTAATTTGAGGAAAGGTTTTGACTTCTAAAATACAAGAAATAAACAAAAACTATGCAAGTCCTTTCCTATGTTCTGTAACTTACCCCTAGGTATTATTTCACTTACTAAACCATTTTAACAGCTTGATTAGTTGTATCAGCAGGAGTCGTGTGTTAGCCCTTCCTGTTGAGATGTTACATTAGGAGAGAAAATTGCTCTTTTCCCAAAGTAAGTAAATCCTCCTTAAAATACTTTAATCTTTATCAAATTACTTTTTAATCCGTTAATCTGAAAGGGGAGAGGAGGACTGTGAATGGGCTACTAAACACGAGGGCTTGGGTATTTCACTACTTACATGCACAGTGGGGAGCATGGGAGCAAACAGCTGGATAAAAATTCATATTTTTGCAGCAAAGTTTGAGTTTAACCCCTTGTTATTGGCGTCTATCAGCATATTTATAGTCTGCAATACCTTTCAGCTCCAAAAAGTGTAAAGGTCACTGCTTAAAGGCATCAATATAGTTTGTTATTGCAGTAGTACCTAGGAAGCCCAAGTCCTGGACTAGCACCCCATGGTTGTAAATGCTGTACAAACACACAACGAAAAGACAGCCCATGCCCCAGTCTAAGTAATATAGTTGTCTACTGCATCATCCAAATTATACTTTCAGTTTTATAGAACCAAGAATCTCAAAGCACTTAAACATATTGACCACATTTTCAAAGTATCTCAGCACCCAATGGGCATTCAACGTACTGAGCATTTTTGCAAATCTGCCTGCTTGTTTTGGTGCCTAAATGGAAGCTGAGCGCTTTGTAAAATGTGGCCCTTGAGGTCTGATGTACAGAGATGCTTGGCGTTTAACGAACTGAATTCCTTGTACATTTAAACTGTTGCACACAGTACTGGTTGCATCTCAACGACTCCAAACTTACCCAGGATGTACTTTCTACTTAAAATAATTAAGAACCATTGAAAAGAAAAATGAGGATTTTCCCTAGGGAACCTCCGATTTATGGCTTCTTAAAAGAAAGACTGTTTATGGCTCTTAGTGACGACACTCAGCTGAATTTAATAGCTACACCCGGGGTGTTCCAATTACATGCTTCACTTCTGGTAGGCTATAGCAAATTTAAGAACAAAATTACAGTCCACATGAGACCATTAAATTGTCACCTGCAGGGAAAGCTTCAGTATTAGGAGAAGATACGTGTATATAAAAAGCGAGATGACAGGTACAACAGGTAGGATATTCTCTGAAGAAGCAGAGTTGGAATTATTCATTCAGCAGCTCCTCTCATCAAGCAGGTAATGTACTTGAACCAGACCATGCATTGCATTTTGCACACTCAGTGTGTCTAGATACTTGACTGGGAAAGACTGCAGGGCATTCTTCAAGGACTGAGGTATTAGAAGAGAAACTTGATTAAATTGAATGGATCAGTTGCAATGGCCTGCTCCAAAACCCTGGGATCTAGACGATCCTGAAACTCTGGGGAGGTGTCCAAATAGTGCAGATGGCCCTTCTCTTTATAATGGGCTAACCCTTAATCCTGGAGTTGAGCACATCCAGATCTTTTAGAAATACGCTTGAGCTACAGCTGGATTTCAGGTGCATTGGGCTAGAATTTAAGATGCGTTTCGGAAATACAAATATGGTCATGGTTTTGTAGTAAAAGAATTGAGCCATAACCCCAATATACTAAACTGATTATTGAATAATCGGGTGTGGGGTGGGTGGGGGGATTTGTGACCCATGGATTCTCAGCAGCTGTTTGCAAGTATAGGTGTAAGTTGTCTTTTTATAGAGTACCCCCCGCCCCCATCTTTGTTCAGTCCCTGTACTATTTTTGCCTTTATATTTTGCTTTCTGGTAGAATGGAGAAGACCATGAAGCTCTTTGTAAGTTTCCTCCTGTTTATTCTGTCTGTGGAGATTTGCTTGGCTCAACACTGGTCTTATGGCCTGCAACCAGGAGGAAAGCGGGATGCTGAAAATCTGGTAGAATCATTCCAAGAGGTAGGTTCTTGGTTTTAAAATGACACTTTATTCATTGTACCTTTCCTCACATGCCCTCCGGAGGATGAGAGCAGAATAGCAGCCTGAGAATCTAAAGATACGTCTACACTGCAATTAATCACTCATGGATTCCTGTCAGCTGAAGGATTGTGGGCTATAAAACTGCAGTATAGACACCTGAGCTCAGCTGTCTACATTGCAGTTGCATAGCCCTGAGCCTGAGCCAGCTCCCGCTGGCCAGCTGTGGGTGGATAATTGCAGTGCAGACATCTAATACATTTTTTAAAACTTTTTGGAAAATTTTCATTTTAGTGAAAGAGGCCAGCTTGACAGCCCTGGAGACCCAGTTCTAGCAATAGAAGAGAGACAGTGGCAGCTTCCCCTATCTGTCTAAGCACTGCTGTGTGTTTTATTTTAAAATCGGAGCATCTCATGTTTGATGGGAGGGAACGCCTCTAAGAACGAGAGTTTCCAGTTTCAGCCAGTCCGTAACTTCTCTGCTAGTTTGTCAGCTAAGATTCCAATCAGCTATTTTGTGATGGCAACACTCGCTCCACTTGAGCTCAGGGAGGACAAGGAACAGCTGCCCACTGGTAACTGGTCACTGTAGCAAAGTGAAGCCTCGCCAGTGCGGCGCCTCCTGCCAGTCGTCTGGGAATTAGCTCTTTTCCAGTGTATGGAGTGCCTTCTGCAGGCTGGTATCTCGCCTGCTACTGGCTCCGTGTCCCTCTCGCACCCCGGTGCCCCTTTAGCTCGGGGTTCTGCCCCCAGCAGTAACCCACAGTCTGGGTCTCCCCTCCCAGGGGAACCCCCAACTCTCTAGCCCCACCTTGCCTCAGTGGCTACTGCCAGTCATCATCTAGCCCCCGCTCACTGGGGCAAACTGTAGCGTGTCATGGCCACTCATCGTTGGCAAGGAGGTCGGACCAGCTGCCTCTGCCTATCTCTGGGCTGCACCTCCCAGCCCCTGTACCTGCATAGGCCTTTACCAAGTCCTCAGTCTGGGGAGTGGCCTGGCTGGAGTGCCCCAGCTCTGCTCTGCTCCAAGTATTGTTTTCTCCCCAGCAGCTAGGTCGGTCTCTCTCCACAGCTCAAGAGAGGGACCTAGCTCCTCCCTGAGCCTTTATAACAGGGCCAGGTGTGGCTGCTTCCCCAGTCAGCTGAGCCTTTTCTCTCAGGAGTGGGGTAACTGCCCTGCTACAGTCACATGTTGGCCATTCGCTTGGATTCAAACTAGTAACCAGACCTGAAAGCCTTTGTCCGCCCTTTCCATTTGTCAGAGCCTTCTAACTTCTGTGATTCACCTATACTTTCAGGAGCATTTCTGAAACGTACCATAACAAAAGTGGGATAACACTGGTTCTCTGTAGTGGGAGGGAGAATGGTGAATTTGAAGTAGAAAAGCATGTCCATCTAGCATAGTAGTGTAGGCCTCTAGCAGAAGATTCTTTCCATGAGACTTGTATCCTCTTCTAATTCAGCTTGCTCGTGAAATGGAAAAAATAGGTGAACTGCAGCATTTCGAATGCACTGGCCCACATCAGCGCTCCATGCTTGGTGGTCTGAAGGGAGCTCTGGTAAGTAAAGCTTTGATTTATTATGATGGAAACTCAAAGGACCACTTTTTTGGGGGGAGGGTGTTGGTGTTTAGCAATGCTGGTTCTGTCTCTGCACCAAGTGAGAAAATAAAATCAAAGTCAGATAAATTTTACCTTCATCCCAATTCTATGCAGCATTCATAGTTTGTTAATCCCACAGCGTAACTCTGCCAGCTGAAGGATCAGGCCATATGGATGCTGCTCCCTCTAATGTGCACTCACTGTGGAGTGTCTATTCCGGTACAAGCTCCAAAGTAAAAATAGCAGAACCTTAATGAACAGACCAGCAGAGCGCCGACCGGCAAAGGCAAAGAAGTCTAGTGTCCAACCTAGAATTTTGGGCAAAGGTTTTCAGACATGACGAGGGGTTTTCTGTGCCTCGTTTTCATGTATCCAGCCCGTACTTTAAATAGGACAGATGCTCAGCACTGTCTGAAAATCAGAGCCTTTTGAGATGTCTCAGGAAAGGCACCTAAATACTGAGGCAATCAAAATCACTAGTCCTGTTTGAAAATCTTGGCCTTCCCATTTACCCACTAACTCTTTCCTTCAATCAACTGACTGAACAAATGCAAACCTCAGCTAGGAGACGGCCCTGGAAAGTTGCAGTGCTCAGAGGTTCGCCGAACATAGGGGCCAAACTCTGACTTTGCAGATGTGTACATAAGTATGCTTTGACTTCAAATGGGAACTGTATGTTCAAATTACTTAGATTGTGAACTCTTCAGGGCAGGGATTTTTTTATAGTACCTAGCACAATGGGGTCCTGGCCTGTGGCTGGGCCTCCTAGCCTCTACTCCAATACAAATAATGAATAATGATTTCTGGAAATATTTACACAAGGATCTTTCTCTTGTGAAAACCTTTATCGGGGAAGCGGAAAGAGCAGCCAGTGAGTCATTTGAATGCTTCTTACCCATTTAGGAGGAAGTCCTTTCCTTTCTTTCTCATAGGTGAAGGCTCACTAATTGGATTTTCAGGTTTGCCGACCCAAAATTACTTTTAAAATATCTTTGCAATCTTACGTGGTATGATAAAAGAAGGGTTTAATGCAGAAGCTCAAGAATTTATGCCTTAACTGTTATGTATCTGCTTCTCCTGTAGTATGTGTCATACACACTGTGGCCAGTGGACCACCAATTGTCCACAGCACACTTGCTACGGTCTGCAGTGAGCAGGCTGCTCATTTGGCGCTGGCTCCTCATTTCCAGCTGCTGAATGACACAAACTACATTCAATCTCTCCCCTGTATAACTTTTCCGTGTAACCAATTGTTGCAGTTGCTAAAGGGATGTTTTGCTAGTGGAAAGCAAGGTGATTCACACAAAAATGAGTGTGTCCAGAGGGGGGCGGGGGACACTTTCAGGGAGGCTAATCTCAATGGTTTTCCAGAGGAAATACACCTATATGCTAAAGGGTAGAGCAATCTCTTTGCCAGAGGTCCCCAAAGAGTAGGGGGAGGGCACAGACAGGGGTAAATGGGGGGTGTGCAAGATAAAATGTCTGCAGACCACTGCTCTGTGTAATTCAATCGTTGACTTCTGAGGCTGTCAATTAGTTGTATTGATACCAGACTTTATTCTCTAGATCCTATATTTACAGAACAGAGTGAGACGGAAGGATAGGCCAGTGGTTTGTGGGTTAGCATGAGAATCAGAATGGGATTCAACTCCATGCTCTGCCACGCTTCCTATGGGAGCTTTGGCAAGCCACTTCAGTGCCTAAATTCCTTTAAAATCTGGCCCTGTGGAAGCAGCCAGGCACCTAGTGGGATTTTCAATGGGAATTAGACATGTAGGCTCTTTTGAAAGCACCTATATACCTTTAAAAAGCTGAGACTCAGTGTCTTTGTAAAATGGGGATAACCACATTTTCCTACCTCCCAGGGGAGTTGAGGATAAATACCTTAAAGCTTGTGAGGTGCTTGCATACCTTAGTAATGGGAGCCCTATAAAGTACTTACTTACTTACAGTTTGGGAGAAAGACAGTATAGTTCCCTAGACTATATCAATAGAATCTCAGGCTTCAAGAATAATAGACGTGGCAAGGTAGATCAGTACCTGAATGGCAGACTAGATACTGCAGGAAGTGGTGCTGTGACAGTCCAGAGCTACGCGTAGCAGAAAGTAAGATTTTAGCTCTGGTAGTCTGGTCAAAGGCTAAATTTGTAGAGGGACACTTAACATATTGATACTTCAAATGACACTTCTTCACTACTTGTCCTAAGCTGCTGTTGCTATTCAGTGTTAAATAGTCCATGTTGCATTTCAGGGGTGGGCAAACTGCTAGATTAGTGGTTCTCAAACTTTTGTACTGATGACGCCTTTCACATAGCACGCCTCTGAGTGCGACCCCCCCCTTATAAGTGAAAAACACTTTAATATATTAAATGCCATTATAAATGCTGGAGGTAAAGCAGGGTTTGGGGTGGAGGCTGACAGCTCGTGACCCCCAGAGAGTCCCAACCCCCAGTTTGAGAACCCCTGTGCTAGATGGAGGAGTGGGATGAGAGGAACTATTATAAATGTAAGGTAGGATGTACTGCACTCTCACCTGCATGAGCAGGTGGCAGAGATCTACTTCGTTGAGATTTGTGTGGTTCTGGCCCTCTTCCTGACGGAGACCCTCCATGCAGAATATTTTAGTATGGCACCTGGCCTTAAAATTCCAAACCAAGTAATTTTTTCCTTTTTTTTTTTTTTAAAAAAAATATCAACTTATACAATGTGTGTTACAGGCAGGTCTGATTGAAGGAGAAGCGGAGCGAAAGAAGATCTGAATTCATGAAGGCAAATGGAATAAAGGACCCGTTACTGTAACATTTCAAAGCAATGATTTAACTTTAAGGTCTGACTTTTGTTTAGATTACAATGTCATGTGCATAAATGTTCAAATACAAAAACCACACAGAGATGTTGGGAAAAAAATTTTGGGTGGAGTATAAGATAAATGACCGCTTGGGGTGACGGACCGGGCTACAAGAGACTTGGATTCTACTTGCCACTGACCTGCTGTGTGACTTTTCACGTGTACAGTGTCTAGCAAAATGGGCCCGTTATGTTTGTTGGGGCCTCTGGACGTTAGTGTAATACATCGAAGTTACCTACTATTAAACAACACACAATTTCACAAGTCCATGCCTGGAAGACATTTAGGGTGTTTTTCCCCCGGTTTGCTCCATCTACATTTATTTAAAAAAATATTTACAAACTTTACAACAGTAAACACACTGTTTTCCAAACACGTACATTTATACACCTTGCTTTACAGTCTCAGTAAATAATATGCTATTTAATCAGAGGCACAGAATCCCTTTTCCAAAGCTTGGCTCTGGCCCTGTCTTCAGAACCAGTTGAAAAGCTGTGTGTATGGGTGAGTCAGCTGCAGGGGGATATGAAGCTACTTGCAGCCCACAGTGGTTTTAAAAACTTAAATAATCAAGTCAAGTACCTCCAAGGAATCAACCTGGTCATGTTATGCCGCAACATAAAAATAAGTTTCCCCGCCATTCAAGAGGAACATATCCCCTACTGCTGGTATTAAGTGGTCATAATACCGATATCATTAAGTAACACATACAGGGAGACAGATCAGGCCAATATCATCTGTATATGTTAACGGTATGTGGCATTATGATCTTAACTCAGTTCGCCTTAGGCTATTACGCTAGTGGGACACAATGGAAGCTGAGGGCAAGTCTATACTACAAACAGGGCATCTACCCCTCTGTGGCCCTGTGAAGATGTTCTAAGCCAACAGGAGAGAGCTCACGCATCAGCTTAGTTACTCCACCTCTGCCAGAGGTGGTAGCTACGTTGGCAGGAGAAACTCCCCTGCTGACGTAGTGCTGTCTATATGGGCCATATAACTTCATTGCTCAGGGGTGTGGATTTTTCACACCCCTGAGCGACACAGTTACACTGAAGTGTGTAGTGTAGACCTGGCCCGAGTTAGGCCAACACTGGGCGTGTGCATTTGAAAGTCACTCCCTTTAATGTCAGGAGATCAGTTTGACCATGCTACTCAGGTGTTTTCAGGTTCCCCTGGAATCTTAGAGGGAGGTTCTTGCGGGGCAGTTACATAGTTTGGTCCACAGCTGTTGCTGGAAATGAAAACAGCGACATATATATGATAGAACAGCTTTTAACAAACAGCTGGGATTGAAACAGGGAACCAGCCGTAGTCAGGAATGTTTTCACTACCCCCCCCCCAAAAAAAAATTACAGTTAAATTACAGACATATCAGTCTTTTTAATATTTCCATTTACAATTATAAAAATAAATAAGGACAGTAAGTCTGGAGCAATGAATCCTACATTATCACTACAAGCCTAACTCACAGTTCATTTGTGGAAGGTATGCTGGCTGGCACGAAGTAGGAAAGTTTATTAGACGCAAATTTTCCACTCCTCCTCGATAGGCACGGCTGCATTGTCTGCCACTGCTGCGCCCAGAACAGTTTTCACTTGAGTCAACCTCCTTTCCTAATCTAATAATCCACTGAAAGGGAAACGTGCCCATTTCTCCCCCAGGCATGGATAAGAACCTGTAATATTTTAAATCAAATTTATCCTGGCATTACAAATTTTAATTAAAAAGCACCCAAAAAGCAAGGGTCACACAAATTTCTCAGTGGAAAAAATGTGAATAGACTAGCAAGGCCAGAAGGGACCATTGTGATCATCTAGTCGGACCTCCTGTATAATGCACGCCAGGGAACTTCCCTAAAATAATTCTTGTCCGAACTAAAGCAGATCTTTTAGGAAAGCTGCCAATCGGGATTTAAAAGGTTCTGGGACTCGAAACCTAACACTCATTTTGAACAGCGTAGCTAGGAAGTGAGATTACGTATTTATTTCAATGCAGACTGGATTTTTGGTTTCCAGGTTTGGGTTTTTTAACGGTTACGGTCAGCACAGAAGTAAGCTTTCATTTCTGCCGTGGACTGATTATATCATGGTGGGGCTTGTTTTTTTGTCATCCTTGGGAGAGACTGGGTAAAATTTTCAAAAGCATTCCAAGAATTTAGAAGCCTAACTCCCCTTATCGAAATGGATTTAGGTGCCTAAGTCTCATTTACTTTCCATGAAACTTAGGTTTCTGAGGGCCAGATTTTCAAAGCTATTTAGGAGCCTAATGATGCAGATAGGTATCTAGTGGGATTTTCAGAGATGCCAAGTTCCCACAGATTTAATCCTTAGATGCCTAAATACCTTTAAAAATCTGGCAGTTAAGCGCCTCTGTCTCTTCTGAAAATGGGAACAAGGCTCCTAAATCACTTTGATACTTGAAAATTTTGCCCCTTGTCTTCAATAGAGACAATCTGAATTATACCAGCTGAGGATCTGACCCCTTGAGCCCAGTCAGCAATACACCTCTAAGGAAACAAACTTCCATTCATGAGCATGTTTTCCACTCAATGAGAAGATAGCGAGTAGGAGAGGCTAAGACAAGTTAGAGACAGATTGAAGACATCGCAAAAAAAACCTCCCCCAACTATTGGCCCCCATCCTCAAGTGAGAGTTTAAAGATGAAGGAAATACACAGTACCTCTCAAATCCTCCGCATCCTCCTTATGCACCAGCTGCCCTGTCCCCCTCCTGTAGAAGTGAGGTCTAAACAGGCCAGACGACAGGCCATCAAGAAGCAAAGCCTGAATTGTACAGCCAACGCATCAAGGCAAACCGTAAGGAAGTTGTCAGGCAAGTTGGTGCCAGGGAACAACCTGTTTAAGAGCTCAACCCATAATGAAGGCCAAGAATCAAAATGTGGCTTGTATCAGCCACAGCTCCACAAAACAACAGCAACAAAAAAAGCCTGAAGCTTCTTGAAGTTCAGAGTCAATAGACAGAGCTTCCTACAGCTCTCCTGTCTGTGTTAGCCTTAGGTGATTAGTTTAGCCGCTTGGTAACTCGGGTGTTAGTGCTGTTGAGTTACAACAAGCAGGAGGGAAAGTAACTGCTGACAATCCTAACAGTTAGCCGCTATCTCTGGATGGCAGAGTTTTAACCCCTTACATACCAGGTACTTTGTCCATCAATCCTCTCCGTACCAAGGCTGAAAAATGGGAAAGAACAGGAATTTAAAACAGAGGTGGAAGGAGGAAGTGTTGCTAGAGGTCAGATTTGGATCCAAAGTTCGGGGGTGTCTGGATTGAGGTTTCGAGTTTGGCTCATTCTAGAGTTAAGGCTGCAAAGTTCTTTCCAAATTTGAGGGTTGTTCAAATCTGGGCTTTTTGATCAGGCCCATTTCTCCTCTTACATACAGTTGGCAAGCATCCAAAATATACCAGGCTAATGGAGTAGATCAAAACACAGAGAAATAAAACTAGAGATGAACCAGACAGTACTGCAATATCCCTGCCTAGCTCTCTTACTCATGGTGGGAAAAGCCACTTGCTGTAGTTCTTGCAAACATTCATGCTTTCCGCCTGATATAAAGAGCGAGGGGGAAATGTACCATGACATCCATTTTGTGCTCGGAATATTCCCTCTTTTGCAAGGAAATTAAGTAAGTATGTGGCTGATACTGACTGATGGGTGGAGGACTGGAAAAGTGACAATTAAGACAAGGTGAAATATGCACGCACGCTATTCACTTGTACCGGACCCTACAGTCCTCGCTCAGACAAAATTCTTATGGACTTCAGTGAGGGTTCTGAGTAAGGATTTCAGGATTGTGTGCGCACGTGTATCAGGGATGGCAGGAAAAGTCGGGGCTGGGGGAAGGAACAAAAAAAGAAAACCCTGAGGTTTTCAAGTCAAGCAATGTCTGTGTCCAAGAATGTAATGTGGAACTGACAATCTCTGTGATGCCCTGAGGATTGGAGGCAGGGGTGGAATATGGTCAAGATGATCAGAAAGGTTTTCAAAGCTTTCCCTGGAGAAGGCAGCTGCCCAAAAGACAGTTGTGTGTGCACTATAGCAAACACAGCTGTAGGCATATGTGATGTGACTGCAGTGTGACTTCTAAAATGTCTCCAACTTATTTTGTGATGTGAATCTGATATGAGCTTTTAATGAATGCAATCTGTTTAGGGAGCCATACGGGCAGCACAGTGAATGCAGTTTCTGCAGGTTTCTGTTTTCATCCAAACAGACACCAAAGAAACATATTACAGAAGATCGGATAGTTCCAGTCTGAATAAAAATAATTACAATAAGATTCCTGTACTATTGGACAGTGTTTTACTTAGGCTTAAAGGCCTTTTGTTTTTCAATGAGGTAATGAAACTAGTTTGTATAGCAATAGCAAGAGAAATTATGTTGAAATGGCCTATGTTAAAAATATGATAAATGTTTTGAATATTGCAGGCCACATCCTCAGCAGTGTTTTCAGTGGCTCTATATGATTTAAACCACTGGAGGATCTGGCCTTCTAGTCAGAGATGGTCCCGAACCAAAGCTCTGCTCCACTTGCAAAGTTTGGCTCCAGATCTGAATTGCCACCACATTTGCAGGTGGATCCATTGCTAGGACAGGGCTGAACCAAAATCATCATGAGAGGCATAAGGATTCAGCAATCAGAACTTAGCAGAAGGGTTTTTGATCCAGTCACACAGGGTATGTTTACATTGCAATAAAGACTCAGGGCATGGCTGCATCAGCTGACTTGGGCTGTGGGGCTATAAAATTTCAGCGTAGATGACTGGGCTCGATCTGGAGTCCAGGCTTTGAGACCCCACAGTGGGGAGGACCTCAAAGTTTGGGCTTGGGCTACATTCCCAGCCCAAACATCTGCACTGATATTTTTAGCCCTGCAGCCCAAGTCCTGGGAGGTCATGTCAACTGACCCGGGTTTTGAGTCTCGGTGCCATGGACTTTTTATTGTAGTGTAGACATACCTTAAGATACTTGGGTGATGATCATAATATACAAACCGAGACAGAGAAAGGGAATGCAGAATATAGTCCACCTAGTTCTTTCATTTGTTTTGCAGAGCTAAAAAGAACAAGCACACATTTTAAAATTGACCACAGCTATTCAGATCATCATGTGACCAGAAAAATATGGACAGAGTTCAGAGCGATGAAAATGAGCAGGGTGCTGGAGAGACTGATTTATGAAACAAGATTACAAGAGTTATGATAATGACCTACCTATTGGGACAAGTGATGACGAAGGGCCTGATCCAAAGCCCGCCAAATTCAATGGAAAGATGCCCATTGACTCCAGCGGTCTCTGGATCACGCCCTGAGGGAGGGACCGCAAAACTGGTCTACATGCTTTTGAAGGATGTTGACACCAAGCAGAGAAAGGAATTATTTAGGGTGGCAAGTGGCAGTATAAACAGGAGTAATGGAATGAAGTTATAGAAGGGAAAATTTAGACTATCAGGCAGTGAAAACTTATTAAACAGAATGCTGCTGCCGTCCACTGAAAACAACAGAAGAAAGGAATAACTAATTAAGAGAGAAGAATTAGAACCAATTCCATAAAATATCCCTAAACAGCATAATTGTCAAATTCACCAAACACAGCCCACAAGGAACCGGAGCAACCCAAGAAACCAGAAACTTCAGGATGAACGGCCCAGTCTTTCATGTCCCTCTCAGGCCTAGGTGCGACTCATTTGAGTTTAGTGATTGTTAAAAGTTAGGCCAAGCGTTTTGTGTGCAGAACACAATGGAAGCTCCCAGACAAAAGGCACAAGGAGAGTTGCAACAACAGGGTACAGTAAGGGGGTGTGTTTGTGAGTGCGTGGATTGGAAGGTTGTCGGCCAAGAGTTCAACTGGGATTTGAAAAGCTAATGGTTATTGAGCTTGGGTTACGAGATTCAGATGTACATCTATACTGTGATAAAAACCAAGTCTCAGAGCCTAGGTCAACTAGGGTGACCAAACGTCCTGATATCAGGGACTTTGTCTTATATACACAACTAACCCCCCACCCCCATCCCCGAAAAAAAAAGTGTGCTGATTTTTCACACTTGCGAACGTCAACAGTGTAGATGCTTGGGAGCCCGGGTTCCGAGACCCTCCCCACTCGTGGGGTCCCCCAGAGCCCAGGCTCCAGCCCCAGCCTGAACCTCTGAACTGTTATCTTATAGCCTCGCAGCCCAAGCCCCGTGAGCTTCAGTCAGCTGACCCGGGCCAGCTGTGGCCACGGCGTGGGTCTTTCCTCACAATGGAGACAATCTCTGTCCTCTTGATGAGCTGCCCATACTGATAACTGCAACCTGTTAATGCTAAAGCAACGAGTACCACAGGAGAGAGGACTTTTTTGCACCATTGTTCAATTATTTAAAAAAAAAAGGCGGGGGGGCGGGGGATGTCGTAGTGTATTGTGTCCCGTGGGCACACAGGCTGAGTAGGTGGGACAACACAAGCGGAGCATCAACGGCTTTGCGGTATTCAAACAAGAATCAAAAGCAAAGGTCTGAGGCAGCGTTGGTGAACCCAAACTCTCCATTGGGAGTGAGCTACCACCATTGTTGGCCCAAGTGTGAGCAACCTGCCCTCATCTTTAATACACGGGGTGACCAGCAGAGACATTGGGGTCCTGCAGGTGATGTTCTTTTTTGCTCCCAGCAGGTCTCAGGACACACTCAGAACCTCATGAGGCCGCTTGAATTGAGGAGGAACATCACATGTTAGGACCCGTCGTCTCCCGGGGCTGCATTTCACAGATGGGAATGACTGTAATCTGGTCCACTCCGTGCAAATCAGGGCACCCTTACTCCCACTTGACCCTCCGCCCCACTGGTGGGGCTGCATAGGTATCAACGTGTAATGCAAACATGCTGGGGCAGTATAAGAAGTGTTTTGCATGGACATGGCTTGCCTCGGTTTAAGTGCTGCTGCAAATCCTTTTTTACACCAACGTGGCAACTCTGCACAAGGGGTTTGCACTGACGCCGTTACACTTGTGGAACCGCCACCAGTACAGACAAGCCCTTTTGGGGTACGACTCTCAGATTTCTGGTAACACTGCCTCCATTTTAAAGCTCACCGAGTTCCCCGTAGGGCTTCGTGTCTTAATGTGTGCAAGGAAAATCAGAGGATTGGGAATGCAAAGTATATACAGTTCAAGTGGCTTATTTTGGAATTACCTGGGGAAAACTCCCAGGGAAGGGAATGGAAGATGGGATCACCAGTCTTTAGGGCTGGAAAGAGCCAGAGTGTCAGAAACAGACAAGCAGCCCATTTCACTCAAGGTGTTAGAGGGTACGCAGAGGGAATCCTTATTGCAATCCCTGCTCCGAAGAGACGACGCTGGACTTCCTTGCTTTCGGAGGCGGAGGGGGAGGTTTGACTTCACGTCTGCTGGGCAGTGGTGGGGCAACCTGGGAAGATAAAACACATAACCATAGGGGTGAGAAGTTCTGCTCTACCAGGCAACAGACGTCTAGATGGTGCTGCAGTCCGGGCTATTTATTTCAGGATCAAATCCTCCAATTCCACTCCAAATGGAACTTCTCAGCACCAGACGATGGAACACAAGTCTGGGAACCAGTACATTTGGGTTCTGCCTCTGACTCGCTGTCTGAGTTTCAGCAAATCTGTGTGCCACAGTTTTCCCATCTGCAAAATGGGGACAATACTACAGTGCTGGAGCCTTGAAATACCACCTGTCCTGATGGGTGCACTCCACTGAGTAACACCGCGGGCCTGATTTTCCATTGAGCTGCAACTTGTGTGATCATTTGCACAGGTGCAGCGAGGGCCAAGTGGGTGTAAAATGCTTCCCAGTCAGAATGGTGGCATTTACATCTCTTTGCACTCCTGCAAATGACTGCACATGGTGCAAGGAATCAGTGAATCACGCCACAAGTTCCAGTACAAAAGTCACACCCTTCCTGCACAAGGAACGGGATTTTGAAGACTGTCCCTTGGTTTTGCACAAATTTGCACTCTTGGGTTCTTTGGATTTTTCCCTTCAGCTACTTTAACCAATGCACATGAGCTGTTAAGGGAAACATTTGGAATAAGACAGACCTGAAAGAAGGTTGGGTGAGCAAGAGGCCACGTGGTCTCCTCTTGCTCAGCCTAAACTGTCTGGATTTCAAACTATTTAGAGAAAATAAAGGAAGGGTTAGGTGGGGGCTTTATGACTTAAAAAGCAATGTGCAGAAACCCTCTGGTGAAATACTTTTACAGTCTCTCCTTACGGCCCTCTGAGTCAGTCCCGTTGCTGCAGACCAAGGTCAATGACAATGTAGTGAGCAACAGCATGTTAGTAATCCGTTTTCTCATAAGGCTCAGGGAAAGGGAGCTCTTCATTAATCCTCTTGCACAATAACTCCCAGCACTCGCACGGCTCTCGCACGTTTCCTGCAGCCAGACCACCTCGTGCAGCAGCGCTGCCCCATGTCTCAAGCTATGTCAAGTCAGACCAGGTCAGGATTTGCAGAGGAGACCTCTAAGGCATCCCTAGCAGGACATGTTTTGGGGGATTGCATAGGTGGCCCTGTCGGTCAGAACTGAAGCAGTCCCATAGTATGATGCTGGGGTACGTCCCAGCCCTGCGAGAGGTGCCATCATTTGGAATCGATGTAAAACTGAGGCCAGATCCACTCGTGGCCTCTAAGGCTACTTCTACGCTAGCAGCGGCAAAGACATGGCTGATGCGTGCCAAGTGCCGAAACAAGCCGGTACGTATTCAGCCTGCACTATCGCTACTGTGGCTGCATGGAGCGAGTGTGAGTATGTGCACGTGGGCACAGAAAGCCCACCCCAGCTCATCCAGTAGACACAGCCGAAATATCCCATTTTCATTTTTTTTAAAATCAAGAATGGTATTAAAAACTCAGTATTACTGGCCAAATTCCAACTCCGGGTATCACACTACTCCTCTCTAAACTTTCTCTGCAGCTTTGATTGCACAGGGTGTTCTTCCTTTTCTGTTTCAAAGGGATATTCAGGGTTGCTAGGCATTGTTAAACAGCTGCTGTGTTCCACTCCAGAGGAGGCTGCATTTCCGTGCAGGATGAAAGGATCCTTCGTATGGATATTAGCTAGCCTTGTAAAGCACTGTCATATGCTTTCCAATAAAAGGCACTACAGTCGTACACATTGAAGATACTATTATGATGCCACAGTGATATGATGACTTATGAAGACCAGAAAATTATCTTGGTCCATAGTTTTAATATCAGGGGCCTCGGTTTTCAGAAAGCGAAAAGCACCCACCCTGGGAAAATCAGGCTCCTTCCCAGTGTCCTAAAGTTGGGCCCCCAGAAACCATTAGTCATTTCTGAAAATCAGAGTACGGTGATATTTACACCCTGACTAATAGTTATTAAATTCCCAGGTCATCGTGTTAGTTTGTGTTTTCAGTAACAAGAAAACACAAAACATTGGATACAGCAGATTTTGCCAAGGCAAGGAAAGCACGTTCTTTTCAGCTGAAGAAAGGGACTG
Organism: Chelonia mydas; assembly: GCF_015237465.2. Classification (NCBI taxonomy): domain Eukaryota; kingdom Metazoa; phylum Chordata; order Testudines; family Cheloniidae; genus Chelonia; species Chelonia mydas. Next base: position 7,313,125 of record NC_057859.1, on the reverse strand, counting down.
GCTAGATTGCCTTCCCATTAAGCGGAAAACTTCTTGCTCTCTTATGGTTTCAGGAAGCAAACCAGTAAACTGATCAGACAAGTTTCAAGTAGCACCCACCCTAAGAGCAACTGGGAAAGTTCCAGTGTCCGTTCCAATTTCCCTACCTCCGAAGAGTTCCTTGAGTTGCTATTCTCATAGGGTTTGCTCTTGGGTGGAGGCGGAGGTGGGGTGCTCTGGAAGTTAGCAGTTGCCAATCCATCTGCCTGCAATGAGGGAAAACCTAGAAGCAATAAAAAGATACTTAAGTCAAAGAAGACTGAATTGAGGGTGGGATGTGGGAGGGAAATGGCATTGACCACATGTAATTTTGAAGGGAAAATTATTCCTATGTTTTGTTTTGTTTTAATCTACTAACAGGTCCCCAACCATTTTAGCAGATGAACCTGAACAGATGGGTCAAAGAAAAATCCCAGTTGTAATTCCCCTAACTTCAAAAGATCCAGAAGACTTCTATGTTCGTAACGTGATTCTAAACCCATGTGAACAAGGCATGCCTGGGGGAACAGAAAATTGAATCCATTATCACATCTGAAATGTTCAGAGGGGTTTCCTTTCCACTCAGGCTTTAACCTCAGCATTCACTTTGAAGTTAACTCCTTCTGATGGGGTAAATAAGTATCCAAACTTCAAAAAAAAAGTCCCGAGAAATAGTCCTGCTACTAATTACAATTAAAATTATCTGGCTTCTCTACTTAAACCAAGTTTACGCCCACACACCCACACCCTAAAAGCTTACATCTGAACCAACCAAATCCCATATTTGTCTATGTAAGGGATGCACTCCATAAGGGTCTCACTTTCCTTACCTATTAAGATAAAATCCTTCTTCGACAGGTAAAACGTTTTTAATTTGCCAGCTGAGATTTCGGCAGCAATTTATGTCTCCTGATAAAATGTTTTGCCACAAGATGGAGCTGGGCAACACAGACAGCTGGAATTTGTAGTTCACTTATTTACAGCGAAAAGTGCAAGTTTTGCCCAAGACTTTAGCCAGAGACCTGTTAAAAACGTGTCCTGGATTCATTCGGCTCTCGCTAACCCCACCGACTTCACTGGGGCCACTCCTGATTTATAGTGAAAAAAGCAGCAGGCCCTATAAATTGAACATGCTCTGTCATGCTAGAGACAAAGGGCCTGATTTGCAGAGACAGTCTCTCGTTCCCCAGGTGCCCACGAATAATTGCACTGGCGTTTCACTCAGAAATTTAGCTCACAATATCCGTTCACACCATTCATTGAAAAGCCTGGATGAAAAAAAGTCTGGCCTAGTAGGTTAAAAATAACTATTCGTAGAAGAAGTTTAATTTCAATTTATTGGGCTGCACACAATTAAGAAGGGTTATTTCAGCCCCTTTGGTAACACAGAGACAAAGTCCATAAGGCGAATGGTAAAAGTCAGGGTCTCTTTCAATACACCTTTTTCCTACCAGATTTTCTCCCCTGGTCTGAAGCTGTCATTAGCTCTCGGGCTCTCTCTACTAAAACATGGTATGCAGGCAGTTCTCGACTTGATGACGTTCGACTTGATGACGTTCGACTTACGACGCTTCTGAATTGACACCCTGATTTGACTTACAAAAATTGGTTTCGACTTTTACGACGCTCGGTCCTGCAGTGGAGTGAATGTTCGAGTGCTGATGTTTCGACTCACAAGACGCAATTTTCAGGAACCAATTGTGTCGTAAGTCTGAGGACTGCCTGTATTCCAGGAGGTTCTCAAACTTCATTGCACTGTGACCGGCTTCTGACAACAAAAATTACTACATGATCCCAGAATGTGGGGGACTGAAGCCTGAGCCCACTCGAGCCCTGCTGCCCTGGGCGGGGGAGCCAATTTCAAAGCCTGGTGTGGCCAAAACCGAAGCCAAAGGCTTCTGCCCCTGGCAGGAGGCCTGTAACCTGAGCTCCGCCACCCAGGTCTGAAGCCCTTGGGCTTTGGCTTTGACTCCGGGTAGTGGGACTTGGGCTTTGCTCCAGGGCAGTGGGGCTCAGGATTTGGTTTTGGTTTTGGCCCTGGCCCTAGCAAGTCTAATGCCAGCCCTGGTGACCCCATTAAAATGGGGTCGTGACTCACTTTGGGGTCCTGACCCACAGTTTGAGAACCGCTGGTATATTCTATTACCACACACACTGCCCAGAAGGAAGTGGAAAGCAAACTACAGTGCAACAGGACTTACTGTGGGTTCTTGGGGTTTTCGGAGTGATGGGGGGCGGGCTGAGTGGCGTTGACTGCTGGAGCGAGGAAGCCTGATGCAGTGTCAGTCTGCCGTCTCCTAACTGAAGACTCTTTGGCCTCTGTGCTTTTTCTGATGTGCTCTGAGGGAAAACACAGAGTAAACAAAACCGTTTGAAGTCGGCAAGGTGGCTGCGCACGCAGGGCATAACCAGACCTGTCAGGAAGGGATCAGCATGTACCAGAAGAGCCATGTACAAGACAGAAATGTGCATTCAGGTGAAACATAAGAGTGCAAGCACAGAACTGGCAAAGCAATGTCAAAAGGCGAGTGCTGTAACTCCTATGACATATGATGCTAGCACTGCTGGTCAAATTTTCAGTGGGAACCTTATAAACTGGATAGCACTGCTCACAAAGATTTCATTGTATCAGGTAAGGAAGGAAGAGGCTTCTGATATCAGGGAAGGAATTCAGGGTGGAAAACAGTTGCATTTGGCCTAGCCATTCTATGGACACTTTTGCAAGGAGCAGCTCCTGAGAGAAGGCAAAGAAAAATGGTTCAGGTAATCAGTACCAGGACCAGAAGAGACCGTGTGGGTCATTCAGTCCAAGAGGCTGCATTTCGCAGAACCAGTCCCTCTCTTATTCCAACTAAGGAAGGACGGGTCTTGCTCATGGAGTCCTACTGGTTTGGAACTTGGGAGAACTAGATGCAATTCTTAACCATGCCACAAACTTCTGGTGCGGCCTTGGTCAAGTTGCTTGACCTCGCTGGCTGAGATTTTCAAAGGCGCCTAAGGAAGTTAGACACCCAGATTGGGAGTTGGGTGCTTAATTCCCTTAGGCTTCTTTGAAAATCTTTGCCTCAGTTGCCCAGTCTGTGAAATGGAGCTAATGATACTGGCATTACCTCACAGCGATGCCATGAGGGAATATTCAATAATGATCGTATGGCGCTCAAATACTACAGAGATGGGGGCTGCAGGAGTATCTAGATCAGAGGTGGGCAAACTACGGCCCGCGGGACTGTACTGTCCTGCCCGGCCCCTGAGCTCCCTGCCCCGCTGTTCCCCCTCCCCTGCAGCCATGCCGCTGCCGTGCCGGCAGCACTCTGGGCAGCGGGATGCACACTCCTGCAGGGCAGAGCAGCGGCATGTCTAGCTCTGGCCAGGTGGCGTGGCTGCCAGACATGCTGCTCTAAGCAGCATGGTAAGGGGGCCGGGGATTGGATAAGGGGTAGGGGGTCCCTGGGGGTAGTCAGGGGACAGGGGGCAGTTGCATGGGGCAGAGGTTTGGGGAGCGGGGGGATTTAGACAGGGGGTGGGGTGGTCAAGGGACAAGGAGCAGGGGGCGGGGGTTGGATGGGTGGGGGGTTCTGAGGGGGACAGTCAGGGGGCGGGGGTCCCAGGAGGGGACAGTCAGGGGACAAGGAGCAGGGGGCGGGGCGGGGTTGGATGGGTGGGAAGTTCTGAGGGGGGCAGTCAGGGGGGCGGGAAGTGGGAGGGGTCAGATGGGGGCAGGGGCTAGGCTGTTTGGGGACATGTGCACAGCCTTCCCTACCTGGCCCCCCATACAGTTGCGCACCCTGATGTGGCCCTCGGGCCAAAAAGTTTGCTCACCCCTGATCTAGATAGATAGACTAACATCTTATTTAACCTGCTGTTGACTTTCTGCGGGGATGGTGCCTTCAACAGCTCCATTTAGAGAGTCTGTCCCTGCCCAATTCCTCTTCTGTTAAACACTGCCCCCCTCCAATAGCTAAACATAGCTGAAATTTGACACAGATGTTGAAAATCCAGCCTATGCAATATTTTGGTCCATTTCTAGATGACACTTCATTACGGGTCAGGAGAAGTTGACAGGGTTTACAAATATTACAGAACACAACGTATTCTTTGTGGAGATCTATTGCATTAGCCACCTTTCACCGCTGAATGCTGGTGTGTTTTTCACTGTGCAGAAGAGACAGGACCTGGGCATAACGAATATAAGAGAGAACTATTGAGGCTGCTGCACACAGGCCAAGCCTGTGGGTCTCTAGCTTTCAGATTAATTTATACAGCCAGTGCTGCCCAGGGTCACACCAGAGTCTCCCTAAATCCTCAACTGGACTAGTCAGTCATGGAATAGACTCCTGACTTCCCTGCAAACACTTCTCCAAATCAACATCTGTGTATTTTGCAATGTAGTAAGAAAAATACAACCCAAAAGCCTCATGTGTTTCACTGAGCCAATCATACGGGGAATTTACCCTCAGAGGTACAGATTTTACTAAGAATTCTTCTCTGCCTTTCTTAGCTCCCTATCGTGTGGTGGGGCATTAACCAACAGCCGAGTTGTCTGCCAGACTTTTCTCCCTGATCTTCTACATGCTTAAGTGCTCCGCTGAATCGGGGTCAAAAGCAAAGAGCAGCTCACAGCTCAACCTATGGATGAAGCCCTAGATTCTACTCCCATTGAAATCAACAGTAGCACTTAAATGGCGTCGGATCAGGCCCAAATTCAACACATCTTCAATCCCAGAGCTGCACGTAGACCAGTTTTGCGGTCCCTCCCTCAGGGCGTGAGCCAGCCAGGCTTCTAATTCCCATTGAAATCAATGGGAGTGAGGCACCCAAATACCTTTTACAATGAGGCCCTAAATGACTTGTCCAAGGTCACCGATCTGTGGCAGAGCAGCCTCTCTTTCAAGTCTAGTGTCCTAACCACTGGATCGTCCCTTCTCAATTCCTAAATCGCAGGGCAAATCCTCAGCTGCTATACATTTGACTCCAATGGAGCCATGCTGATTTATACCTGCTGAGGATCTGGCCCTCCAGCTCGATTTTTTGAGTGGCTAGATAGCAGCTGCCTGTTTGAAACTGTCCCGGGCGTCTGTGAGAGACGAGGGTGATGAGCACTCCCCTAGTGGAACTTTCACCACCTGGGACTTCAAGTTTCTACTTCAAATCAAACTGCACTGTGGCTCCTGAAACAAGGTTTCCAAACAACAGGCAAGTAATTATTTAGCTGACCAGGGCTTTTGGTATTCGAACCCCTTCCAGTATTGAATGAAGATCCCAATGACAAACAAGGCTGAAGGAGAAGGAAGAACTATGAAACCCCCACTGCGGATTTTATTATTACGACTATTATTGTTACCGTTTTGGAAGTCAGTTCAGCTTCTGGCTCCTTCTCCACAATAACCTGAGACTTGCTAATACTCCGGTCCTTCCGCTTGAATTTGTTAATCCGGTTATCGGCGTCTTCCTTGACAGGCAGCTCTTCAGCCTTGGAAGCCGTCGACAGCCTTCTCTCCAAGAGAGGCTCGAGAATGGATCTGCAGCCCATACAGAAGGACAGACACAAAGCCAGAAGCATTAGCCCTCCAGTGAGAAGGCCCTCACTTTTTAGTATGCACGAAAGTAATTGTGCAGAAGTGAGTTAGGAGCACAAGACTTTCAAAGGGACTTCTTGTGGCACCTTAGAGACTAACCAATTTATTTGAGCATAAGCTTTCGTGAGCTACATGCATCCGATGAAGTGAGCTGTAGCTCACGAAAGCTTATGCTCAAATAAATTGGTTAGTCTCTAAGGTGCCACAAGTCCTCCGGTTCTTGTTGCGAACACAGACTAACACGGCTGCTGCTCTGAAACCTGTCAAAGGGGCTTGTGCGCTTAAGTTACTTGGGCACTTTTGAAATTGCATTGTGTTATGCATTGAAGGAAGTGTTGTCCAATGAACCGAGCACTGGCCTGAGAGTCAGGAAAACCTGCGGGTCTCTTCCCTGCTTTGCCACTGATCTGCTCTGTGACCGTGGGCAAGGCAGTTAGGCCCTGTGGCGTAAGAGCTGACAAATGCGTATGTGGAACAGTAACGTCAGGAAAGGATTGCAATTCCCTTCTGTACCATTTCCCAGCTGGAAACACAGCAGCTGAGGTAGCACTAACTGACCATCCAGTTCTCTGCAGGCCACAATTCGGGAACCACTGGACTACAGACCTCATAGGATGTTTTAATCTCCATCTTCCAGGGTTCAGTGATTCTCTTAGGAGAACAGAAATGCTGTGATTTCACTGTACTATAGTACCCACATCATTTGGCAGACTAGCAGATAGGGTATCAGACTGGGACTCAGGAGACGTGGGTTCAATTCCCAGCTCTGCCACTGGCCTCCTGGGTGATCTTGGATAAGTCTCCCCTGCCTCTCTGTGCCTCAGTTTCCCCATCTGTAAAGTGGGGATAATGACATTGACCCCCATTCTAAACCCCTTTGAGATCTACTGACGAAAAGTGCTCTGTAAGAACTCAGTACTATTATTTGCTGGTTAGATGAAACCCCATTTTAAAAGCAAGAGAAAGTTATAAAGCTGCATCCCTTGAGAAGGCGATATTAAAATAACCTCCACGAGCAAAAGTGATTCCCACTCCCCATAAATGTCTGACATTTTTGAAAGGGCCAGTCACTAACCCGTCAGATCCTGGCCTGGAGGAGGCGCTGTCAGATGAGGTGGAGGACGTAGATACCACAGAGGAAGTCACAGAGGTGACAGACAGCCGTCTCAGCGTGGAAGACATGATGTAGGGCAATACCACGGAGCCTGACCTGCTCTGCTTCCTCTCCGTCAGGGAGGAAGGCTGCAGACGATATTAAACAAAAGCTGTGAGGAGCTGGGAAATGCTACTCACAAGGAGAGGGTAATTCCGGGCTGTTTCTTTAAGACACTGCACTAAACAAACAAGTCATGTTTACCAGAGTTATCACACCATAGAGCTTCTCTACTTTCTTCTTCAGCTCTTTGAAGCAGGTTGTCAGTCTGTCATGCAGGGGCTTCAGCTGCTCTGTCAGTTTCTGACCATGAATCCTAATCCCTTCAGCCAGCAAAGGCATCTAAAAGAAGGCGCAAAATACTATGAGCTAATGCTATGAGCAAGCAAGCAAGCAAGAAAATCAATTCTCATGCTCCAGAGTACAAGCTGAGTGCTGCAGGGGTCGAGAAGGAGTTCTCTCTCTCTCTGTCACTTCCAAACCCCCAGCGTTCACACGATGATCCTGTATGTGTGTAGCATGGGGTATGTGAAGTGTGGGGAGAGCACTCGGTCTCCAAAGCAATATAACTGTGAAGTAGCTTTAACCTGGCTTCATTACATGGAAATATATGGGAACAAGTTGACATCCTACTGCAGTGGAATTTTCATGACAACTTCCTTATCGATTTTAATGGTTACATACAGAGCAGGTCAGGCTGTGTGACTTTTCAACCGTCAGAATTATGAAAAAAAAAAAGTGGGGTAAAGAAGAGAAATAAATAATAATAAAAAGGAAAAAGGGATGAGCAACTGTTTAGGATAATGAGAAAAATCTACCCATCATATTCCAGAATAATAGTCCAAAGCACTGCAGTACCGTTCAGAGGAAAAAGAAATTTAAGAGCATTTTCTAGGTACAATACTTGATAATTTTTCATCTAGTTTTAAAATTCAGCTCTGACCTAACTCAGTCTTTAGATTACATACGTCTATTTGTATTCTACATTCTGTTACCTGGACTGGATGCACAGGTGTTTGTAGGCCAAGCAATGTGGTTCTAATCAAAGCTCAACTTCCCCTAGGGTTAAGAGGAAGTTAGCCTGTGCCATAGTGCGACTGAAGTGTTTTGGACCACTAAGTAAGAATACCATAGAACTTTTTAAAATAAGGGACGATTGTACAGACATTGCAACTGCGTTCTTTTAACACCTCTCTTCTTTGTGTTGTTTCAAAATTTTGTACAAACGTCTCACACACACACACACACACACAATGTGACAATTCTCCCTCTCTCTTTCTCTCTCCCCCCGTCCCAATATGGTACCTGTAAGGCAATTAATTGCTTAAGTAGTTCAATTTTATCTTGGTCTTCAGGATGTTCTTGGAGATACTTCTCCGTGAAAAAGGCCTGAAAGCAAAGAGGAAAGCAGAAGGCATAAAAACATTATGTTTTCTTTATAGTTGGCTTTTGACCTGAAGAATACCAATAGCAAGCGACAAAGATCTGTTTCAGACCAACGAGTTTCAGACAGGGTCCTTACCCTTAGTGAAATACTTTCTTTCAATAAGATTCCCAGGTCTCTTAACGAGTGTGGTCTGATGTTACAGCTGCTAGAACTTTCTTCTTCTTCTTCTTTAATAAATTAAGAGCTAACATTGTTTCTCTCAAAAACCGTAAGAAAAATGCTTTTTTCCCCCTCAAGCGTTTTTGACATTTTTTCTCCATTGAAATTTGCTAAAGTACAACCACTTGGCTGAATATTTTTGATTTTCAAAATTTCAGTGGGAAAAATAAAAAAGGTAAAGCGTTTCCTCAGCATTTGACCTGCGCTATGTATTAATATCCAGAGTAACCTCACTTCACCCGACCTACCACCCAAAAGCCAGAAGACTCCAAAACAATCCACATCTCAGTAACAAAGTTTCTTTAAACTCCAGCATACAAGCAACAGAGTACTCATGCAGTCCTTCAAAACTGTACCCAAAACACACAATTTTTAACTCCAACCTCAAAAAGGTTAATAAGCCACCCTTGTGCCTGTGGTACCCCTGTGCTGAGGAATCCAAGCCCACAAGTGGAACTGATTCCCCAGCAGAGCAATTATATGGGGTTTTGTGACGGAAGCAACAGTAGCGATTCCACAGTTAAGCTTTCACTAAGGTCCCTGGTTCAGTAAAACACCTGTAACTCAAGAGAGCACTTAAGTATGTGCTTAGCTTTAACCACACGTTGAAGCCAAAGGAATTTAAACTCATGCCTAAAGTTAAGCATGTTCTTAAATCATTTCCTGATTTGGATCCTTAAAACAGGACTCAATTCCCACCAATTCACATGGTTTGTGACCGAACGTAGTCTCAAAGTTTCCCACAATCACAGTTCACAGGATAAGTAATTTTAAAGAACATTTTCTAGGTAAAATACTTGTTAGCTTTCCATCCACTTTTAAAACGGCACTCTGTTAACTGGATTTTATGTACAGGTGTTTGCAGGCCAATGGAGTATGGTTCTGCAAAGCCTAAACTCCCACTGAGGTCAACAGCTGGGTAGCCTGAGAGAGAACTGCAGGGCTGGACCCAAAGTACTTTTCTTGGAAGAGTTTAATTATTCGAGGAAGAAAGCACGCCCATGGTACAATGGAGACTTTTGGCTTCCAGCTACAATGACACAATTAAAGCTCAGGATTCAGGCCGCCCACAAATGCCAAACTCTCTCTCTGCTGATCCTTAGTCGAGGTAGGAAAATATGAACCGGTTGTGAGTATTTCCAGATGTGGTTACAAATACCTGGAGTTTCCTTGTTTTAAATGCTTTCCCATTTTCATAAATCTTAACTTTACGTTAACTTTAATTCATAAAATGGGAAAATACTTCGTCACATTCATCCCTGCTGGAGTGTGCAATCCCTCTGGAATCGGGGGATTGACACCAGGGTTAAATCTGACACAAGTCCCTTCAATGTTTGTGCTTCATTTTGTTTGATCACGACACTTTTTAAAAATCAAACACGTTTCCAGCGCCACACACTGAAGCTATGAAAACCACCACGACATTTCATGCCAGAGATGGCATTATTCAGGACTCTGCGATGTGATTAGAGGCTGGGGTAATAACTGTCTTCAGCTCAGCATAATTAACAAGGGAGATACATGCCATGCCAAAAAAAGGCACAAACTGCGAAGGGACAGATTGTGTTGTCATTCTGATTCGACTGCTCTTTGCTGTCACGCTATCAAGACAAAATATATATTGACAGCTAGACAGTGATTATAAAAAAAAAACCCTGTCTTCCTGTCGTCACTTTACATTATTAAAACTGAGACACAAGTCAATTTACTTTGATCTCTGTCTACTCTGTTTACCGGGGGGGGAGGGATAGCTCAGTGGGTTGAGCATTGAGTTGAGCATTGGCCTGCTAAACCCAGGGTTGTAAGTTCAATCCTTGAGGGGGCCATTTGGGATCTGGGGCAAAAATGGGGGACTGGTCCTGCTTTGAGCAGGGGGTTGGACTAGATGGCCTCCTGACGTCCCTTCCAACCCTGATATTCTATGATTCTAGGACACTCTACTCTATACTGCTGTAGCGTGGGTGCTTTCTGTATCGACAGAAGGGGTTTTTCCACTGATGTAGCTGATCCTCCACCTCTCAAAAAGGTGGTAGCTAAGTTGATGGAAGAATTCTTCTGTCAACCTAGGTGTGTCTATACCAGGGATTAAATAGACCTAATTACGGCATGAAGATTTCCACAGCCCTGAGCACCATAGCTAAGTCAATATAATTTTAAGGGCAGACCTACCCCCCCACGCACTTATCTGGCTTCCATCACCACAGCACCTCACTATCTTTTATGTATTTATCCTCACAACATCCTTGTGATGTAGGGAAGTATTGTTGTTCCCATTATACAGATGGAGAACTGAGGCACAGAGCAACTACGTGATTTGCCCAAGTTTGTGGCACAGCAAGGAACAGAACCCATTTCTCTCCATTCCTAGACTAGCACCCTAACCACTAGACCATCCTTCCTCTGCTTACCTTTGTTCTTTCTATTGTTCTTTGAATCTATACAGATTAGAACAGTGGTGAGCGAAAGAAGGGAAGCAGTATTATCCTCATTTTACAGATGGGCAATTTCGGCATTGAGAGATTAAGGGACAGATTTTTAAAAGCTACTTAGGCGCCCACTGATGGGTGCTAAGATCATAGGTGCTTTTGAAAATCCTGTTAAGCACCTAAATACCTTTAAAAATCTGGCCTTTAGCGACTTGCCCAAAGTCCGTGTAGTAGCTAGGAATTGAACCAAGAGCCAGGTCAGTGCTTCAGCCACAAGACCATCCTTCCACTTGGAAGTCAACACCTTGGTCGAGAGATAAGCGCTACACAGAGCCAGCTGACCTTTTCATAGTTGGTGTATCCCCCCATGACTGCAGGGTCCACAATGCCATTCAGCAGCATGGAGAGCGGGTGCAGAGGCAGGGCACGATCCCAGGCATGCTGTTGGACGCTGTTGCTGATTTTCTCATTGGTTAGCTCCATGGTTTCGATGGCATTCTTCAAAGGGCTGATCTCCTCCTGAACGGTAATGAAGAGAAGACTGAGAAATCCCTCGTTGACCCTCTCTGGAAACTCCCGCCATCCTGCCCGTGAATTTTCGCACACCGTAGCACAGGGCTGGGCCTCAAACCAAGAGCAGGGGAAAAGCAGGGCAGACAAGAGGATTCCGAGCGGCTTCCTGATCCCATTCTGCTGCTAGAATGGTAGATTGGTACAAGTACCACCTCCCTTCCAGTCCTGCAGGAGTGGGAGATTGGACAGTGGCTTTCCCCCCTTCCTCTCTATGTGCATCCTGCTGCCAGTGGGAAAACAGAGATCAGTCATTCAGCGGGTCATCTCCTTCTGATCTGATGCTCCTGCCAGTTGGGGTGACGAGGATCAAGCTGCATGTGTCTCCCACTCAGGCCCTGCATGACCATTGCTGGAGTGGGAGATTAGGTAGCAGCTCTCCCCACCCTGTGGGATCTGCTGCCAGGGTATGTTGGGGAGAGGGGAAGATCAGGATAACCTGTGTGTTCTCAAGTCAGCCCAGAACCACAGGGCCCCCAAAAGAGAAAGAGCCCCAACAACTGCTTCTGTCTAATACTGTCCCCTGCCCTATGTAGCTTTCAACCTGCCAGAGGGGGGATAATGTACAATAAAGACACAAAGTGATGGACACATTAAAAAACAGCCCAGAACTTGACACACAGAGGATTCATTCTTTCTACTTGTACAGGGGCCCCATTCACCATATCTTTAAGAAAGACCGTTTCTCATGCCAATAACCTGCAGAAATCTGGGACTGGACCTAAATTCAGCAAAGCACTTAAGTGTGTGGTTAACTTAAAGCACTTATTTAAATCCCCATGATTTCAATGGGACTAAAGCACACAAAACATGTTTTTGGTGAACTGGGCCTTTCCCTACCACCACGCGCGGTGGGTTTGAAATAGAGGTGCATTTGGCAATAGCACCGTACAATTATCCTGGGACTTTTTTTGTGTGCGGTTGGGTTCCCTGCTGCACTGGTCAAATAGCCAGGTGCATTATAGAAGATACAGGGGGTTGCCTTCCTCTGAAATATGAGGTATTGGCCATTGCTGGAGTCAGCACATCAGACACGATGGGCCAAAGGTCTGATCCAGCCTGGCAAAAGCCCAGCGTTGACCAGATATTGACATGTAAAGTCCCTGTACCGGAATGCACCTCTTCCAAGGACTCACCGTCGTAATCTGTTTGGCTTCAAACCACTTGAGGATGCCTGGGAACGTGTAGGCGGTTGTGTAGGTTGTTCTTTCAATCCACATGGTCTGGTCAGGGAATTCAAGAGACAAAGTCATAAGGAAATCATTGCAATTCAACTCCCACATGTTTTAGGGCTCAAGGCCAGGCTTCCAGCACCTCTAGACCAGACTGCTGCAACTCACTGAGCTGATTTAATGACTTCCGTGTGATCGTGACAGGTCAACAACAGGGGTAGAACCCAGGCCTTTCAGCAGCAAAGCACAGCTTCCTACCATTAAAGCTAACGGAGTAAGTCCATTAGCTAGTAGCAATAATAGGTTGTTACCCTCTACGTGGACCAGCCCCTAGAGCGGGATACAACACATTGAGACAGTGCGTTACATCGCGCATCACCACTCCATAGCAGCAATGGCTCTTCTGGGAAGCAACAAAAACAGATGCTAACATGCTACACTCAGGCTCCATAAACTCTACATCTGCATCCGATGAAGTGAGCTGTAGCTTACAAAAGCTTATGCTCAAATAAATTTGTTAGTCTCTAAGGTGCCACAAGTACTCCTTTTCTTTTTGCAGATACAAACTAACATGGCTGCTACTCTGAAATAAACTCTACTGAAATTCTCACCTCCATTGCTGGATTAAATTCAAAGTGCTGTGGTCTTTACTGAGGCTTTATTATGGGTTTGGGCTTGATTCCCTCACACATCATCACACCCACCACAAACCCCAGTCACACATTTGCACTCCATAGGGATGCTGCTTAAGAGACCCATCTTGGACTACTGGGTAAGAATTCCAAGTGACAGGACCCCAGCTCCAGACCTCCATTCCAGAGCAGATCAGCTCTGTGTTCAGATCATGGTATCAGGCCCAGCTCTTGATTTTCCCCACATTTAAAAAATCAAATCCCGTTGCTACAGCTGGGGAGATGAGGAACACGTTCTAGATCTGTTGATTTTCATATCACTGTTTGGTGCTTCGGTAGGTACCAAGGTGTCAGGGCCCTCTGAAAGGAAGAGAAAGGCAATGCACAAAGAGCAGTTCCCCCATTGCTTAGAGAATCGAGGCGTTTTGAACAGAAAGTGAAGGACTCACCGCAAATTCATTCTCCGGATCTTTTTCTCCTTTCCTAAACGGCCGGGAATATGTGAACTGCTGCACCTCATTGGCTCTGTAGTAGCTAAGGAAGGACACAATAAGTAGGGGGGTTTTCTCCTCCTCCTTTTGTTCTTTTCCCAAAATAGCTAGGCTTAAACATGGTTGTGGCCCAGCCATGGTCTACAATTTATTCTCCCCTGTGCACTTTGCAAAAAGCCATGTTCTACCTATACTTTAGCCCTGGGGAAGATGAGGACCAAGTTGTGAGTACCCTCTACTCTGCCCTGCAACACCATTACTGGTCTGGGAAATCAGGTAGCAGATCTCTCCACCAGGTGGGTCCTGCTGCCAAGGTGCGGGTGGAAGATCAGGATGTCCTGTGCCTACCAGATTTAAAAACACAGCTCTTACATGTTTGTGAACACAATCTTCTGGCCTGTGTGGGCAGCACAACTCCACGTCCCCCCTCCCCCCCCACGTTATATCACAACTATATAATAATCAAGGAGCTTTGGAATTCCCACTCAGCCTGCAGGATGAATGCCACGAACTACTACTGGATTCCTGTAGGAGACCAAGTCCCTCCCTTGCTACAATTCTGCCAATAACCAGCCGTGTAACCTTGGGCAAGTCACTTGACCTCCCTGCCTCAGTTTCCCCTTCCATCCTCTCTCTTCATCTTGTTTATTTAGCATACAAACTTTTTAGGACAGGGACCGTCTCTCACTGTACAGCATGAGGCACCCAATTTCAACAGAAACCGCTAGAGGCTATGGAAATACAACAAACAAAATAATAGGGCAGCTAAGCCTTGAAGGCTCCGGAGCTGTACACAACTGTGTTTAAACGTGGTTAGTTTAGAACCAGCGGCGAGTGAATTCAAACAGGGGGATCGCGCTGGCTGAGCTCGGGGAAACGCAATGAACTCCATTAAAAACCTCAACATTCATCTCCTCCCCAGACACCTGTGCTTTGAAATGGAAATATTCTGGCATCATAATCACTGGCCAGTGGCAAATGTGGAGTTTTTAAGTTTCCCAGGTTTAGGAAAGCCACAGCTCGGGCGGGCTAAATTGGGCTTGGTGCCCTTGATAGCCCCCTCGGCGTTCCTAAGAGAGAACAAGGAAAGGAAAGGAAGTTACTTTAAGATCTGCTCCGGAACAGGCTTGTCTTTATAGTTGGGTGGCAGGTTCATCACAGGCTTCACTATAAAGCACTGCACATCTGCGGGGTTCCCGTTAAGGATGGAAAACGCCAGGATCTCGGATGGGAGAATAAAAGGAAGGAAGGGAACATCCTTCTCATTTTCTTTAGCGTCGGATTTCTGAACAATCCCCGTGTCCCCTGCACTGTTGTCATGACATTTAAAGTATGCACGTTATTCATTCACAAGACCTAGTGTAATAGTGCGTGCGTGCGTGCCACCCTCTAAGAACTGGCTCATAAAGAGCCGAAGGAATCTGCTGCTACTAATGCCAGCTAATGCAGTTTCCCTTGAGCGTTACAGACACGTGCTTTGCAGACGCAGAGCATGTCTGCATTTCGGAGCCCACTTCAAAGCTCTCAGCCAGAAAACAGACTTTGATAAAGCTACCTAACAAACGTAGGCTGTCTGTTTGTTTGTAAAATCAGCCAAGAGGTGTTCCTAACCCCAGCTCTTGCACTGGTGAGCCATGATGGAGATTAAATAAATAATAATACCGTGGTCTACAATAGTGGCCTAAAACACAACACTTTTTATTAGTGTTACTGCAATCTCTGGGGCCATTGTTCTACTGAAGACGCCCCAAAAGTAAAACCCCGAACGAAAAGGAGGGCCACACAACCTGGCCCAGTCATCTAATATTGCTGTTGATCACCTGCTTCGCTGCTCCTGAGAATTGGCTGCATTTCAATGGTGGTTGATGTAATTCCCTATATATTCCTTATGTCACTGAGGTGTTGCAAGGTTTAAGGAACGTCTGCAACATACGTTCAGTTCCTTTCATGAAACAACCGTAAAAGGACAAGATGTTATTTTATTACACAGAGAGCGCGAGTGAGGATACAGCTTCTGTTAAAAATTTCAAAGGGCCTGAAAGAAACAGGATTCCAAACATAATAAAAAAAGGCTTGACATTGAACGACTCACAGAATCATCAACCCGTCTGTGGTAACAGTGTACTTGGAGCAACAGTACTGCCTGTCCTTTCAAATGGATTCAATAAGCAGCAGAAATGGACCTGTACCAGATCCCAACAATGCAGCTGCTACTTCTTATAATGGACCAAGCCAAAGCCCTGCATCCAAACATCCCCCAACTTTGGGAAGAGTTCACACCTGCATCCACGTTGTTTAGCTCAGGCTTACCCCTGGCCAAAATGTTAGCGCAAACACGAACAGATACAAAGGAAGCAGCTGAAACAGCAGAAATGAAGGAGGCAATTTTGATACCAAGTCTAGTCTTGAATGACTTTTTCTAAGCGGATAGCTCGCCGGGTTGATGTGTGCAGGGGAAGCTGCCTGAGCTGTGTCTTTGCTGTTGAGAACTTCACAGATTTTTAAGGACAGAAGGAAGTATCAGTCTGACTTCCTGTCTGACAAAGGCCAGAATATTTCACTAAGCTATCTCTGCACTGAGCCCAATAATTTGTGTTTGACTGAAACACAGCTTCCAGAAAGGCATCTGAGTCTTGAAGACACCAAGAGAATCCTCCACTTCTTTGGGCATTTGTTAATCACCCTTACTGTTAGTAAAGAGAAAAAAGCCTGATTCTCCACTCTGTAGCACCAGTTTCATGCCGCTGCTGTTGACTGAGTTACTCCAGTATATAGGTGGAGAACCAGAAATCAATCTCCAGGGCTATGAACCTGGCACCTTTCATCAGCACTTATTACAAAAATTAAAAGTAAATTTTAAAAAGTATCAATTTCTGGTTGGAAATAATCAGATTCCTCACGACTGACAATAAACTGCACTGTCCAGAAGAGATGAGACATGGCACCTCTTTGTACCCCACTTTCACCCCTTCTACACCAGAATGGATCAGACCCATTGTCCATCTAGCCCAGTGTCTTGTCTCCAACAGTGGCCGGCGCCACTTGCTAGGAAGGTGCAAGAAACCCCACAGTGGGTAGCTGGGGGATAATCTGACCCCCATAAAAATGTCATCCTAACTTCTAACAAACCGGTTTAAACTCTGAAGCATGAGGTTTTATATCCCTATTCATTTTTTAGCACTGTAATTATTGTATTTCCATGTCATCCATATAGAAGTCGGATCCCTCTTTGAATTTTCTTAAGTCTTTGACCTCAAAGACATAATGTGGCAATGAGTTCCGCAGTCTAATCACATGTTGTGCAGAAAAAGTACCAGCATGGCAGATTCTGCCACCTCAAGCAGAGGAAGTAGGGCTTGAATATGACAAACCAAACAACAACTAAAAGATACACTGTTTAGGGGAAGACTTGATCTCCTCTCCTGGAGGTGTAGTGCTGGTCATCTTCTCGGCGTTTGGAAACTGGGTCAGCAATTTCAGGTTGAAGTCTTCCCTCCGTTCATACTCCTTGCCACGGTAGATAAAGATTTTATTCTGCGGGCAGCGGGAGGAAATGAGAATTAGACGCGACTCAGACATCACACACACTTGGGGCGCGATCTGGGTGGTTAAAATTTTGTGCCAAGCAGTGTTTTAGTTATGAATTCATTGATTAATAGATTAGATGATTACAGTAGTCATCAAATCTGACCATCCAGTTTGAATATAGGCCAGAGAACCCTATCCACTAATCCCTCCATCACACATGGTCTAGTGAATAAAGTACTCCCCAAAAGCTCAGGTGACCATGGTTCAATTCCTAGCTCAGCCACAGTCTTCCTGCGTAACCTCAGCCAAGTCACTTAATTTTACTCTGTGCCCCAGTTTTCCATTAGCAAAATGAGGATAATACTTCATAAGCGAGCTGACAGGATAAAATCCATTAATGCTTCTGAGGCATTCGTACTACAGTCAGGAGTGCCATATAGGTACCCAGACATATACACTGTGGGAACAAACAATAAGCAGAGATGAAGGCTGCAGTGGAATTGGGCTGAGCCTTGAAGTCCACAATGAATTCATAAGTGTAAACCTTTCATAGCAGTGACATTTTGCAACCATGTATGTTGCTGGTATCTCCACAAAAGGGTCACTGAGTTTGTTCGAATGATTTCACACATAAAATATTAGCACGTGTTGTTAACCATCATGTACATGTCCTAGTGGTGGGGGGGAACCAAAAAGCAAGTGTAAAAAATTGGGACAGGGGCTTGGGGGTAATAGGTGCCTATATAAGACAAAGCCCCGAATATTGGGACTGTCCCTATAAAATCGGGACATCTGTTCACCCTACCTCGTGGGTAACAGACCAGAGAGGGAAAAGAGAAAACCAGCCTTGTGTTGCTAAGCCAGCACAAACTATTTGTTAAACATCCAGGCAGGTCAACAGTTTGTGCTGGGAAGATGGATGGTATTGGGACTGTTTTGTGGTCAGTTTTGGTGTTTGTCAAATGTGTTGGATTCATAGATATTTAAAGGCCAGAAGGAACCACTAGGATTCTAGTCTGACTTGCGGCACAGCATAGGCGTGTGTGCGTGCGTGTGAGAACTAGTAGACCACAACCCCCAGAGAGGAAGTCATGAGGAATTGACAATTTTATTACAATCGAAAGCAAAGAAAATCTCAGTCCCCTGCTCTCCGCACATCCTTCCCCTTCGAGGTCAGGTATGGTCCGTCGACCTCTCAAAAACAAACACACACACACACACGCGCGTGCACAAACACACACCTCTGAATGATACAGGTGTATCACTGTTAGCATGAATACAACTGTTACCCTTACTTTTATAATAAATGTAAAGGGGCTGTGAATGTGTTTGACTTCAAATACGGGTCACCAAACTGAGCAGGCTGAGGAACATTGGTACAGTGTGGATCCAGCACTAACGCAACCCTAAACAGGAAGCGTCTTTGCATTCCAGTGCATCCGGGATTGACAGATCTCATTAACTTTCTAGAGCAAAGTGACCCGTATCCTTGAATTAGACCGATTCAGTCTGGAGGCACCGGGGGGTCAATTATTTACAAGAAAAAAACCCCACTCTTACAATGAAGATCACTAGGATAAGCAGTTAAGAGACTGTGGAGAGCACATAAACATATGAAAGATTCCCTCGAAGTCCATATAAGATCACTTGGATCACCCAGCAGGCTACGGGCAACAAACTGTCCTGAATTCTCATTTATACTAAAGTAAAAGGGCCCGAGTGTAACTGAGAATTCAGGCCATTTCCAGTGAGATTTTCATACCACTTAAGTGATTTAGACGGTCAATTGCCATTCAGATTCATAGGCATTTGGCATCAAAATCCTCTAGAAACCTCTGAAATCTCACCTCTAGAGTTTTCTGTAGAACCTATCACTGTAATGTCTGAGCACTCGCAGGATTCTTACCCGGAGGAATGAGGGGAAACCCATCCCATAATACCCAACAGCAAAATATTCCGGCTGAGGTCTCATTGCCTTCATAATATTCTCATAAAACGTGGCTCGTTTTTTCTGGGAAAAAAGGAAAAGAAAACCCTTGATGTGTTCATTTCTGAGCTCACAGAGACGTTGTCAGGCATATTTACAAGGCTGTTTTCTCACCCTGTGCCGTTAGCAACACATCTATGAAATATGACTTTTATTATTAAATCCAAAAGAATTGTAAAAAAACCATCCACTTAATGTTTGCTTATCCTGTGTTAGCACTCTTTTGTACTTCGCTGACATAGGGGCTGGTTTTGGTCATACTCAATGTCGCTTCCTGGTTCTCATGCACTAGATCCATGTCACTTCCTGGTTCTCATGCACTAGATTTCTTGACTGCACTGTCTTCAGAGATATCACAAAATAAACATGGCATGAGGCTGCCCAAACGAAATGGTGTCAAACATCCAGGCGTAGGCAGAAGGGGAGCAGGGACACAAAACAGCAAGCAGCTGGTTATATCTTTGCAGGTTAAATAAGACAGTCAGCTTTTTGGGACAGGGACCCACCCATCTTTTTGTTCTATGTTGGCACAATGGGGTCCTGTCCATGAGTGCGGCTTGCCAGGTGCTACAGCAATAATAAGTTGGTGAGACATATAGAAATAGTTTTAAAGGTAGAAGCAAAATGTATTATACTTGTATGGAAACGTTAATTTATTAGTGTAAAGGAGGGTAAAACACCTGTATAATTTAAACTATGATATATTCTGTTCATGTATGTTAATGGCAAAAGAAAGTTTAAAAAAACAGAAATGAAAATATTCCTCTTTAATATTAAGCTTTGCAAAAAACCTTTAAACAAATAATAACCTATATTTTGGGCCAGAACTACCCAGCAACGTCCATTTAAAGAGGCAGCAGCCAACCCAAGCCAGAAAAAGGGACCTTACCAAAAGATTACTAAGCCCCTCGTAATCAAAGACTTTGTTCTCGTACATGTCAGCCAACTCTTTGCTTAGCTGGATTGCTTTCTCCCACATCTCCAGGAAAGAAACAAAAACAACAACAGTAAAAAAGAACATTTATTATAAAAGCATTTATTACCTCCCATAGGTAAATAAGAAATTTAGCTCACTTCAGGTAGTTCTTTGTTAAAATATCAGACATTCCAGAGCTTCACACTATACAGACTGTATTTCTTACTATGTTCATGATAATTATATAGCACTTTTCATCTGTAGATCTCGAAGTGATTTACGAAGAAGTGTCAGTATCACTAGCCCTGATGGGGAAACTGAGATACGGAGAGGGGAAGTGACATGCCCAAGGTCAGATAGTGAGACAAAGGAGCCCAGGTCTTCTGACTCATGTCTAGTGGCCCACTGGCCCCCATGCTGCCTCAGGTCTGAGTGTTTTAGCTTCTTACCAATGAGGCATTTTTTGGTAAAGATTGCTGGTAGAACATATGGTGGTGGTTTTTTTTTAAAAAAAGCTTTGCTTCTCATAACCACCTTTCAGGCTCAAATCCTTTTCTCAGCACACACCCTGAAGAGCAGCCACCCCCACTGAAACCACTCTTCCAAGGCAGTTACACTCACCATGGGGTAGGAACGGGGGAGCCATCTGTTAAGAATTCAGCTAATGGGAGCTCAGTACAATCAACCAATTTCTTTTCACCATTAAAAATTTTGATACAAATGTTTGTCAAGGGAAAAAGAAAGACAGGAAAAACACTTGTAATTACCCCCCACCCCGATATTCTGCCAGCTCTAGAGTTGAGGGTGCTCAGCATCATGCAGGATGAGACCTTTGACTCACAGAGGGCACTGGATTTTCAAAGGAATCTAAGGGAGTTAAGTGCCCAATTCCCACTGAAATTCAATTGAATCCTTTGAAAAAATCCCAGCTTTTTGATTTATACACAGGCCTGTTAGATTATCATCTTTCCCTTTCTTTCCGGATCAATTTGTTTGTAAGAGCCACTCAAGATCTGCAGAGAGACTCACTTTGCCCTTGTCGAAGAAAGAGATGATTTCTTGGTAGAGTTTCTCCTTGAGTTCTTGTTGTGAATAAACATAGTAGCTGTCCCTCTGCAGCAGATGGGGAGCACACGGCTTATCGGACCACTGGGAAAAGGGAAAAAACCAGTTGAAAAGATCCGGGACGTGTTGAGCCAAATGTGAGCGGGTTCAACTCCTGTGGATGTGTCTGAACCAAATTCAACAGCAATGCAAGGGGAGGTATAAGTTACACTGCAGGAGTAAATGGTCAGAACCCAGGAGTAAGACCTCGTCTACACACAAAAGTTGCACTGGTTTAACTTAAATCAGTTTATAAACCAATTTAATTAAACTCGTGCAAACTCCTTTGTGGACGCTCTTCTATCAGTTTGAAACTGGTTATACAGGTTAAGCACCTATACATTTACTGATGCAAACTAAACGGACATAAGCCAGGTTTAAATAGATGTAAGAGTGTCTGCACACAAAAGTTGCATCGGTTTAACTAAACTGGTATAGAAATCACACCTTTAGTTAAACCAGTGCAAGTGTGTGTGTGCGCGTGCACACAGATCAGGCCTAAGTGACAAAGTTGTGTAACTGACAAACAATTGACATTCAGATGGGTGTGTGAAATGGACATAATTTCTTACCTACACGCAGCGCCGCACCTTGAATTGTAATTTAAGGTATCATTTTAAACGAATCAAAATCCGAATGGCTCTGTGGAAGCTCTTATTTCAGTTCAAGACAGGATTTTTTGGCACAAGTTCAAGCTAAAAGGCAAAAAGCCACTCTGAAGCCAAAATAAGAGTATCCACACTGAATTTTGCATCAGTGTAATTAAGTCAGGGCACGTCGGTGTGTAGACTAGGCCTCTCTGATACACAAGTGGGAGGAAGGGGACGTGGCAGCAAGAGAAATTAACAGGTAGGTTTATGAGCAAGCGGTACCCTGGATGCCCAATACACTTCATTTTACCCCTGGACCATCTCCAACAGTCCTGGAAAGAAAATCAGCACTGCTGTAGATAGGTGCAACCTGGCACTTGTCTACGCCAGGGATGAATTCCATACCCACAGAATGCCCAATTAATGGTAAGTCACACTCATTTTTCACACCAGTGTTCTGATCCTCAACCCCTTAGTCACATGAGCAGTCATACTGAAGCCAATGGGACTACTAAAATAAAAAATACACTACCCATCAGTGGATCTCAGAGCACTTTGGAAAGGAAGGTGTCTATCATGACAGTGATCAATTGTTCTCCATGTCCTCCAACCATCAGGCAAGAAGTAACTGGCTCAGTTTGCAGCAAGGGAGATTCACGTCAGATATTAGGGGTGGTCTAGACAATAGTTAGTCCTACCTTGAGTGCAGAGGACTGGACTAGATGACCTCTCGAGGTCCCTTCCAGTCCCACAGTTCTATGAAAACGTTCTAACTCTAAGGATAGTTAAAAGCACTGGAACAGGGTATCCAGGGAGGCTGTGGAATCCCCGTCATT
This sequence comes from Chelonia mydas, assembly GCF_015237465.2. Taxonomy (NCBI): domain Eukaryota; kingdom Metazoa; phylum Chordata; order Testudines; family Cheloniidae; genus Chelonia; species Chelonia mydas. Next base: position 7,290,520 of record NC_057859.1, on the reverse strand, counting down.
GTAGGTATTTAAGAACAGAATAGACAAACACTTGTCAGGGATGCAGCGGATATACTTGGTCCTGCTCAGTACAGGGGGATGCAAAAAACAAGATGACCGGGTACAGACTAGAGGTCCAGGTCCCTTCCTGTCCTATGTTTCTATGATCATTATCCTCAGTTTGAAGACGGGGAACAGGCACTCAGAGAAGTAAAGTGTCTTGGTAAGATCACACACCAGTGACAGAGCTAGTAATAGGACAGGAATCTCCTGACTCCCAGTCCAGTGCTTTACCCACTAGACCATCCTACCCCGACAAAGATTTGCAGGATTGCATGCCAAATCAGTGCAAGTTACATTACTCTGCTGCTTTCATCAACTACCCAGTTTATACCTGATGTGCAACTTGCAAAACTATTCAGGTCCTTGGCAACCTTTTCAGGTTAAAAATCACACAGATTTATTATTCTGCATTGTTTGGTCTTCTTTGTCAAGCTGAAATTCCACAAACCCTGTAAAAATACTAAAATTGCCTCTAATGAGTCACCTTAAGGAGTTCTGCATGGAGAAGCAGAGTGTATGCTGCCTCTGTGAAGTTCTCACAGTCCCTGTGTAGGTCCCGAAGTTTATACAGATACCTAGATGAATGAGAAGCAAACAGGGATTTGATCTGAAGGCTCCCGAACGGAGGCACCCAAAAGCAGTGAGAATAAAACATTTCTATATGCAATTCTGGAGGCAGCCAACTTGCCTGATGTATATGTCCTCCCGTTTCTTCTCCTTATAAAAATTCTGCCGAGAAAATAACACACAGTTATCAAGCTGGTGTAAAAACTACTGAATTCACACAGAGTCAGGTAAATTACCTGTTTAGGGCTATCAATCTTAGGTATTTATCTGACCTCCATTACCACGGTATCTGAGCACCTCACAATCTTCAATGTATTTATCCTCACAACACCCCAGTGAGGTAGGGAAGTGCTATTATTCCTAGATGGGGAACTAAGGCACAGAGAGGCTAAGTGACTTGGCCAAGATCACACAGGTAATCTGTGGCAGAGGAGTTAAATGTAAATTTCCCAAGTCCTAGGCTAGTGGCCTAAGCACCGGACCATCCTTCCTCTCTGTAAGACATGTGTGATCTCAGGCAGACTTCTGTAACCCATAAAGAGACTGGCAGCTGAGAGAGGGTCAAGGAGCCAAGCTTAAATTCTAACCCCGATCAATTTGCGAGTGATAAGTGCGAGGTGAAGAGTGGTCTCTGAACTAAGCCACATGCAGGGATGAGTCGTTCTTGCGATAGGCCCCAGCCAAGCCAAGAGCTGGTCTGGTGACTCTCAGAGCACATATATAAGCCTCACAGGAGAAACAGCAGCTCAGTCTTCTCAACGTCGCTTCATGGCTTAGAACTCTCCTCTGCCTCATAGTGACAGAGTCCACAGGCGCAGCCAGCTCCAGCCTTGCTCCAAGACCTACTCCTGCCTTGTTCTAGCTCTTCATTCCTGACTCCAGCTCTGACCCTTGGCTCCACTCACTAGGCATCACCATCCTCGCCTCAGTTTCTGAGGATATGGAATCCAGGGCTTGCTGTATTATGGAAATGAGGGTTAGCCATGAAATCTGTATCTGAGTTTGGATGACAAACCCCTCTAAAGTTCGCAGCTGCTTGTCGCCGACAGTTTGCTTTGTGCCCAACTTTAGCTAGAAACAGAGCAATAAAGTGGCATACGAGAACATTTCAATCCCCGCAAATAATGTTAGTAAGAACAGATGATCCGGTTCAAATGAGGTTAAGAGCCCTACATTTGAGCCTGAATCATTTTTCAGGGGTTCAGAACATTTGGTTATCTTCCCTCAACCAATAATTTTCTATGATCACTGCTGTTTCTGAGTACCCAAACTCCGGTAGAGGTACCCCAAACACCGTTGGAGAGGCTATTCTAATGGTGTTTTTTTGTCTGATCAGCAGCCAGATCACAACTTCCTCATTTGTAGACTGCTCAGCTGATCGCAGCTTCCCCACCTGCAGAACAAACCAACCTAAAACACTGAGCATCACTTAACTTTGGGGTGCCAGCCTCTGCATGCACATCTTAGTTTTCACTCAGCGTTGGGGCTGGCTTCCCAAATTAGCACTATCTTCAATTAGGCTTGCTGTACCCTGCTCAGAGTTGGCTCAGTCAGTCCTGCCAGAACCTCCCCTAAAGTAGGCAGACCAAAGTCAGGTCACTGAAAGCTAAGAGTGGCATTTTCAGATGTGCTCTGATTTGGCCTAGCTCCACTTGTGCTGAAGCCCACAGTAAAACATTAACATCAATGGGAGCAGAGTTAGGCTAAGACTGGGCCTTTTTGAAAATCGAGTCATAGACTAAGGCCACGTCTACCCTAGCACTTACGTGAACAAAACTTTCGTCACTCAGGGGTATGAAAAAAACAACACTCCCCCCCCGACTGACGTAAGTTTTGCCAGCATACGCGCTCACGTGCACGATGGTACATCAGCGGGAGATGCTTTCCTGCCGACATAGTTACCGCTGCTCGTTGGGCTGGTTTTATTATGTTGTTGGCAGAGCTCTCTCCCGTCGGCATAACACGGCTACAAGAGAACTTTTACAGTGGCACAGGTGTGTCGGTTCAGCTGTGTCGCTGTAAGCTTGTAAGTGTAGACATGGCCTCAGAGACCACTGTGATCATCTAGTCTGACCTCCTGGATTTGCAGGTTGTAGAAGTTCTCCCAGAGGCTTGATTAAAACATGTCTTTTAGAAAGATATTTAATCTTGTCTTAAGGTTTCCCACCTTTCATGTTCTCCTGTTTTTTCCTGGAGATTCAGGAATCAATCATTTTTCAGGGTGAATCTCAGGTGCAAGCTAAGCCTGGCACCTGCACTCTGGAAATACCAAGTCTGTCCAATGATTATAACGTTAAAAGCAAGTCAGTAAATTAGCACCAGAGGCCTCCCCTCCTACCAGCACATTGACAGTGCAGCTCATACGGTTCTCCTTGCTTTCATCGTGCATGATGGTCCTGTAGTCCAAGAGATTTTCAAGCAGGCTGCTGACCAGCAAAGCAAACACTTCTCCAGAACTCGACAGGTATTTGTGCTTCCGGCAGTGCTCCAAAAGGCTGCAGGCATATCGCCCGAGGAAAGAACAGAGAAATACAGAAGAAAAGAGAGATTCCGTTCAAGTTCTGGACGGTGCTTCTACTGTTAACAGAACTTTATGATCATCATTCCTAAGTCACTGGGCCAAAAGGCTCTAATGGAGACACATGGATCTTCATGAAAGAGGCTTTTCGCTACTCTGCTTTGCTCATCAGGAAGCTAGAAGCTGTACAGCACCTAACACACGGGCTCCCTGATCTCATTTGGAGCCTGTAGGTGCTGCTGTAATGCAAAACAACAACAAAGGTATAATTTTAAGCCAATCAGTCCATCTTGGCAGCAGCCAATTCATACTGAGATCACTGTGGGTTGCGCCTTCTCTATGTTACTCAATCATCTGAAGTAGCGAATTAGGATTTTTTAGTGTTCTTCCGAGTGTGTTTCAGACACTTACAGTTTCTCCAGCAAGGCCTTGTATTGCTCGTCCCCTCGGCCCCCTTCCACTTCCTGGTCCAGTTTGGTTATCAACTCGTTTTCAAGCTAAAAAAGACACACACAAAAATCCAAAACCAAAACAAATCCTGAGCACTTGGAATGAAGCCCAGATGTGTTTGCAGGAGGAATTTCTGAATTGCCCCATGATGGGGCACTGATCTCATTGGCCAAACTGGAGGATGATTTTACCCAAGGAAAAGACAGAGAAGATGGGGAAGGAGCCAGAAAATGTGAACGGCTCCCCTGCTCAAACCAGAAGTCACAGGAAATTGATCATCTGGGATATATCTCCCTGATCCTAATGGATGGTTCCCTATTCTCTCCTGAGAAAGGGGAAAGCCCCCATCAAGGCCCCTGCTAATATGGTAGAGGGGGAAATTTCTTGCCTGCCACAGATTTGATGATCAGGTTGATTTTGTGTACGTGTGAGCAGGAGTGACCCTGATCAAGCATATAATCCCAATCGTACCCCAGGCTACCACTGGTGTTCTTGGAACCAGCGTCCCAGTAGTAAGCAATTCAAGACGCAAGATACCAGGGTGTGTCTATAACCAGTATTAAACATTCATGCCCCAACATCCCATAGCATTCAAGCAATTCCCATACGCTCCAGCAATCCAAGCACATCTCGGGGCAGACAATGCCAAAGGCTGATGACCCAGAGGAAAATAAGACCCCCTCTGAGTATTTAAACTGAGATCCAAGCAGGGAAGGGTTGGTGGCATGTACAGTGCAAAGGGACACAGGCATCACATTGTGACAACAATCTCGTGTGTCTGAAAGACAGAACGCCAAGGAGGCTGCCTCCTGGATGGATGATTTCAAATGTCTTCAGGGAGAAGAACGACCATAGTGTCACTAGAGTGTCCCCTACCTACTGGCTGTGATGCTAATGACTGGCATCCCCCGAGGAACGTGGGAAGGAAAGTTCTGAGTGGCAGTTGCTAGAGTTGAAGGGATAACTGGGCACCCAGCAAAGAACCTCTTTTTCTTCCTTCCCTACCAGCGTTTTCAGGCTAGCAATACAGCGAGAAGTCCAGTGGAAGCAGCCCAGAGTTGTGTGTCGGAGACCTGCGTTCGAGTCTCAGTTCTGCCCCAGATGTTGGGTAAACTCAAGCAAGTCACTTCCCCTCTCTGTACCACGGCCACAATAAAGTGGGGGATATTGTGAGGGCTAAAGTTTTTCCAAGGGGTTATTAAGGATGTCAACTGCTCCATAGATCAGAACAACTTAATATTTGCAGCCAAGAAGTTACCCTCAGAGAATTATTGCTATGTAGGTTGCAAGACCCCGGGACAAGGACCACCATTTGGTTCTGTTGTTTGTACAGCACCTAGCTCAGTGGGGCTCTGGTCTCGGACTAGGGCTGCTAGGTGCTACGGTAATACAAATAAATAACACTATATAGATAAACAGTAAATACTACTTTATAATGCACCTTTTGATCCAAGGATCTCAAATCCCTTTGCAATTGTGCGATGGGTATTCACCTATTTTTACAGATGGGGAAACTGAGGCACAGAGAAGTTAAGTGACTTGCCCAAGGCTACACAGCAACACAGTCAGTAACAGAACACAAGAATCCAAACTTGCAGTCTCCTGCTACATTCACCACATAAAATGGCCTGACAATAGACTTCCCACAGTACTTTGTGCTGGGTGTGCACTTTTTGTTTTTGTTTTTTTTTAAAAGGAAACTCCTTTATTTGCTTTTTTCCTACTTGCCCAACACACGGCATGAAACATCAGTGCCGACGATTCCACGGTCCCTCACCATATGAAAGTTTCTGTTCCCACTGAAGTTGAACTCGCACTGCATCATGTCAAAGAAGATGGGAATGGCAGCTTTCCGCAGCTCAGACTCAGGTGTCAAGGTCACCTCCAGGATTGGACCCACCATCGATGGGATGAACTTGATCTTATGGGGGCCTGTGACAGAGAGAAGATTAGACCCAGCCTCTGCTCAGTGGAACACAGCTGCTTGAAGGCAGGTGGCTGTATCTGGGAGCACATTAGTCATTTCAAGGTAACGAGAAGACAGTGCACATATTCCGTGCCAGTGAAGTTCTCAAAGCGGGTGACACCCATTAATGGTGCAGTTTTATGTCCCGCTGCCATTTGTGCTCCTAAATCACTGAGTCTCTCTTGAAAATCCCACTCTCAAGTTTTATATGGTGTGACGGTTTGGGAATCTGTTTGTGGGAATTAACGCTACTGACTGGATTGTATCTGTGCACCAGCCTCTGGTGTTAAGGGAAAGGGTACCGGCACCTGGGTGTCTGCCCCTGAGCAGGACAATCCTTCAGGACCACTGACAATTGAATAATCTTGCCCTAGCAGCACAATGGGCGCTACCAGCCAAAAGTGAATGAATTGCTAACTGCTTTTAACTGGGGCTGGAGGAGGTGGCAGCTCAGAGGAGTGGAGAAGTTAAAAAGCAACAACAGAAGGACAGGGAGAGACAAAGTGATTCAAATGTTAAAATGTGAGACTCTCTCCATCAAGAGAAAGAAGATCAGAAGGCGGCAAGGCTGTGCAGGAGGAAGAGGAGTTGAGGAAGAAGGCTCCTGCACTCCCTATAAGACACTGACCAAAAACTAAAGGGCTCTCAGAGGGGTAAGGAAACTGAGGCAGGGATTTGCATGCAGGTTGTTGTTGTTTTTCCATAGATCTGTATCTCTCTTGTGCTGTGTCTGTGAGTAAAGTGTGACTGGTTTAGAAATTCCTTGGCAAAGTCTCTGTGTTACTTGCTTTCACTGTCACATAGTCCCAGAACGGGAGAGCTAATCCAGAGGGTCCACAGCTTCGGTGGAACTCTAGCAGCATGCAAGAGCTACCAGGCACAAAGCGGATGGACTGCAGAGCCCCATCTCACAGAAGAACTGAAATCCAGTTTTGGAGGTAGAACATACACACTATTGTGAACTGTACAGATAGGGAACTCACCCAGGTTATACCACATATCCCTTATTTTGAAGCCAATCTCTTTCCTCATGTCCCCATATCTAGAAAGGGAAAAAATATTAAATGAGAGAAGAAGGTAAAAGAAAAAATGCATGTATTGAAATTTGCCTTGTTAAACTGCCAGGGAAATGTAACAGCCCAGCTGCACAATCTACTAGCCTGCCCTTTTAAAAAATGTAGCCCTGAATATTGGGCATCTAGGGTAAAGAGTTCAAAAACTGAAGGCCAAGCTCCTCCCTACCACCAATCTGCCAAGAGGTGAGTGGACACCAGACATCTTCAGGGGGGGCAAACACCAGGGAGGGAGAAGAGATATTTAAGATGAAGGATTATGTTGGCCCAAGAACAAATCGTGATAAGACGACCATGAATAAGTTTAGGCTGGAAATTAGAAGAAGGTTTCTAACCATCAGAGGAGTGAGGTTCTGCAAAAGCTGACCAATGGCAGGAGTAGGGCCAAGAAACCGAACTAGTTTTAAGAAGGCACTTGATAATTTTATGAATGGGATTGCAGTGGATTTCCCTTATTTGCAACCTCTTGGTTCCCAGCAAATAGTTGCTATTCTCTGGAGCTTGCCAGTAAGTGGAAGGCAGGTTTGTGGGGCTGCAGCCAGGGGAGGAAGTCCTGGGACGTGCCTCCCCGCTGCTGTCCTGCCCACAGCCTCCCCCCTCAGCCCACAGTGCTGGGACTCCAGCAGGGGCTTGCGGATGCCGTGGCACCTTCCCTTTTTTCAAGATTTTTAAGCCCACATCATGATTTTGGGGGGCCGGACTCAGGATTTTTGTACACTTGGGATTGGCAATACTGAGACGACAGGAAATGGAGCTGTGAGAAGAAGAGGCCTTAATGCTGGAGGGATGAGCTGGTTATTGCTCACTTGTCCTGCATTACAGCTGGGGAAGCCAATAATTCCTTACTTTGAGGACTACGGCTGAGGAAAACCTATCTTGGACCTTAAAGAAGCAACAACTTCTGTTTGAGAATTAACCAAACCACTCACGTGTCTAAACTCAACCCAAACATGCAGAGCCCATTGTCTGGACCTACCACGAACTGTCCTGTCACAGAGAGCCCACATGCACAGTCTGTCTACACTGCAACCAATGGCTTCAGCAGAGGATGTACAAACCTACCCAGAGCCCTGCGTACTTACTCGGGTGGCTCGTCTGCACGGAAACCCATGTTGCCACAGCTTCACTGCTCTGGTACCCGAACTAACCAGATTAAAAGCCGCCCAGGTACACCTACAGGAGCTGGAGTCGCACACTGTGATTGCAGTCGGGACCAATCCAGGGATTGGACCAGGTGTGCCTCGCGAGATGAGCACAATATAAAGACTGGGTTTAATTTTCTAAGAGTAAGACGACCTGACCACATTTATATGTGAACTTACTTCTTGATAATTTTGTTGCGTTTGGCCTGTGAGAAGTTCTCCAGCTGGAGGGATTCGTGAGTGAGAAAAGCTACTGCCAAGTGGAAGTAATTGTTCCAGAGCTGTGGGGGTGGGGGGGTGGAGAGGGGGAAAAACTGATTAAAGAAAGGAAAACCACAAAGGAACAGAAACACACAGCACAAGAGAGCTACTTCATCACCAGTGCTGCAGATTCTCTGTCAGGTATTAATGAGGAAACACAATCACAATGAATGGGGAAAAATAAATTCCCACAGGAGGTCAACAGGTGTAAAAGCTAATTAAGAGCTATACAATCTGCACCATCAGATTTTGTTCCTTTTGGTCTGATCTATTTAAAATGCTCACTCAGAAGACTATTTATGAATCTAGATACACCAAATCCCTCCTTAAAGCTCTCCTTTGCCCTGGTGCCCATGAAAAACGTAACAGGTAGGTTGCTGGTGTGCTGAGACCATGGCCTCTCTGCTGACCAAAATAGTCTCTTTGATTCCTTGAGATCTTCCATCTATCTATTTCCACCTGTTGTCTCTTATCATATACTTGGATTGTAAGCTCTTTGGAGCAGAGACCATCTTTTTGTTCTGTGTTTACGGGGTTCTAGTCTATGACTTGGGCTCCAGAGTCTCTCTGTGAGGACAGGGAAGTATTATCTCCATATCACAGACGGGGAACGGAGGTAGCAGAAAGTTTAAGTGACTTGCCCAAGGTCACACAGGGAGTCTGAGGCAGAATTAGGAATTGAACAGAACTCCTGTGTCCCAGTCCAGGGCATTAACCACAAGACCATGCCTCCTCAAAAGAGGGTTTTGCCATCAAATCTCTCCAAAAGTACCAGTAAACTATAGTCAACCTAACACAAAAGTAAGGGGTGGAAAGAGATACTTTCACACTCCTGCTTTAGCACATCAATGCTAGATGGCATGCAGAATGAGCGTAGAACATGCTCCACAGATCATTGGCTGAGCACAAGCCCATGTGACAAGTAGCATCTCGGGTTAGAAATTTCCAAGTCATGCTACTTTTCCACCAAGAGGACAGAACAATAACACCCTCATCACTATCAATAACACAACTGGCGCCAGTGGGAGTTGAGGGCACCCATCACCTCTCTGGACTTGCTCAGTTCCAAAGCGGTCAGGAGAATCCAGAACGGAATTTATCCTCACCTGGAGTTCGAAGCTTGCTTGATCCAGAAAGAATCGGTTGAGCACCGAGGTAAATTGGTTCACCGCTCGGAGGAAAACCCTGGAAAAGTAAACACAGATAAGGAGGCATCCATGGCAGTAGAAACAGCACATGCCTGAATGTACGGCTCCTTTTCACAAGCTCGGATGAGGCATGAACCAGTGACCTCAAAGGTTCAGCTCTAGTACTGTAATCCTTCTCTTTCCCCAAAATTCTCTGTCCTCAGTGGGAGGTGAAGGTTATTTCTCTGTTTCGCAACAGAAGTATCCCTGATTTAGGGAAGTTACAAATGAAAAGATCTATTGGGTCATCCAGTCCCCATACCAATGCAGTGCGGTTCCACAGAGGATATTTGCTCATGTTTTGTCTCTCTTAGGCACTTCCATGACCCTTATGACTGTGGTTTCTGAATTACTCACAGTCTTTAATGTATTTACCCTCACAACACCCCTGTAAGGTAGGTAAGTGCTATTAACCCCATTGTACAGATGGTGAACTGAAGAACAGAGAGGCTAAGTGACTTGCCTAAGATCACACAAGAAGTCTGTGGCACAGGAGGGAAATGAACTGGGTTTCCCAGGTACTGCGCTAGCACCCTACTTGCATGATCATCCTCTTTTGTCCAGTTTAGCTTTAAGTTTCCCAAGTGACGATGCATCTCCCCCCAGATTTGAAATAAAGAGGCTTCTCAGATTGAAGCAGGCATCTCTGGCAGGGAAATACAATCACTGGGGGGGAAGCTTTCAGTTTTGCAAACACTCCTTTTGACAGAGGAAGAAAGAGTTTGCAGGTTCACAAGTCATCCAAAAAAAAAAAAAAAAAAAAGTCCAGCCAACAGGACTTTAGTCAAAGCTAACTTAAACCAATATGAACTTTTAAAGGAAGTACATCTCAATTTACTTGCAGCGGCTCTAATGCAAAACCTCCCCAGTCCCAGAGCCAACAAGTTCTGAAGAAGTCACATGAGCCTTCTACCAGTAGCAGCCTCTGGTAGAGACTGTTTACCTGCTCTGCATCATGTTCATCACCATCCAGTCGTTTGCATAGACATTCTTTCCGATCAGATCCTTAAACATGATGAAGGTTTCCATCAGGAAGTCCTGTACAAAAACATGCCACATGAAAGGTCCAAGAACATTAGTCTATAATCAGATGGAAACACGGGGGGGAAGAGTGGGGGATGCAAACATGTGTGACTGCAGATTCCATTGATCACAGATCAATATGCTGGCCTTTTGAAATGCATCTTTTATTGTGGCATATATCATGGTAACTAAATTACATCTGAAATCTCATCCATCAAATTACAGGAGGAAAAAAAAATCCCCTCCTCAAATCTATTCAATTAATGCAATTAAATCTGTTCTTATTGTTTGAAGTCAATCTCTAGATGCGTAGAGAGCATTAAAAAGCAAAACAGGTGTTCAAAGTCTTTCGACCTAATACTTCCCTTCAGAAGGTACGAATGATGACATTACATCGGGCTGCTGCATTATTTGTTATATACATAGATAGAGAAGGGGTTGTCATTTCCCAGTAATTTAGGCCTTCACTAGATGAGGTGTGAAGTTAGCAAATGTCTAGTGTAGACAAGACATGCAGTTTTTAACAAGAGCTAAACCGGTCAAGTTAAAGCCATCACACCTTAAGTCCTAGTCTAGATGAGGCTTTTCTGCCAAGTTGCAGGATGAAGAGTGGGATTTGTGCAAGCAATACTGACAAAATCTAACTTTAGACCAAGAAAGAACCTCCGTCTCCAGAGGTTCAAATGTTCATAAGTTCTCTTCTGCTCTAAGAGGTAACATTCGCATTCAAGCACCAGACACACACACAACCGAGAAGTCACCACTTTCCGAAGGTCCCCAGCAAAGAAATGTGCTGCTGAGTTGAATAGCGTGCACTAAAGAATTGGAAAGTGACACTGATGCAGAGAGAGAAATGGACACTGCTACTGCTGTAGCAGAAATCCTCTAAGCTTATTAAATCAGAGCTTGATGGAAAGGTTCAGGCTTGACAAGGGGCACCAGGAAGACTAGAATTAACTCTTAACCATGTTAACGTGAAGAAGCAACATTGCAATGTCTGAGCTGAAAATGCCACAAGGGGATGCTTATTTTTTAAAAAAATTGTAAATAAATCATGATGCCATTGGAATTATTTTAAAAATAATTTAATGGATACATTTCTATACGTTTTAGGGATGGTAACAGTTCGATTCCAAACCTACATTTTGGACCAGTGTCTCCTGAAGCTGTATTCTTGTACCAGCTTTGTTTTTATACAATTCACCTTCCTGGTTTGTCTCACATGCACAAGCTGTGCATGCATTGAAAATATAAGAGGAACATTTAAATGCATGATTCAGAAAGCACTGAACCATGGAATGAATGAGAAGCACAAATGATAGCTTCAAAGATTGAAGCTTATACCCCGTTTTAGGAAAAGTCATTAAGTACGTGCCTAACTTTAACAATTGACCTCACTGTGCTTAAGCATGCTTCCTGAATAGTGAAGTTGTCCTGAAGCAAAGCTCTTCAATGGAAACTTTGTCCCAATTCCTAGCACTCCTGCTCTTCCACAACATTTCTAGCCGACTCTGACCCTATTCACTGACCACTGATTCATTTGAAAAAGGCTACTACTCATTTGATGAGCCCTAGCAAAACCCTCAAGGTGTTTAGGTTTTACAATGCATACTCTTCCAGAAATCTCTCAGGTGAGTTACTAACTCAAAAGAGTTCTATTTGAACTCTTGAGGGGGATTTGATACCAGCCTTCAACTACCTGAAGGTGGGGTTCCAAAGAGGATGGAGCTCGGCTGTTCTCAGTGGTGGCAGACGACAGAACAAGGAGCAATGGTCTCAAGTTGCAGTGGGGGAGGTCTAGGTTGGATATTAGGAAAAACCTTTTCATTAGGAGGATGGTGAAGCACTGGAATGGGTTACCTAGGGAGGTGGTGGAATCTCCACCCTTCGAGGTTTTTAAGGCCTGGCTTGACAAAGCCCTGGCTGGGATGATTTAGCTGGGGTTGGTCCTCCTTTGAGCAGGGGGTTGGACGAGATGACCTCCTCAGGTCTCTGCCAACCCTAATCTTCTATGATTATTCAGATGAGTGGCTTTTTCAGTCTAGGCAATGAAGTTGCAGAAATATCTATGTCCTGCAGGTGGCCATGTTGCTTAACAGACCACATGCAATTATAACCAGCCAGGGAAACAAAGGCAGCATCCTGCCATTCAGAGTGGTTTACAGACATTTTACAATAAATTCTGAAATACCTAATGCGAAGTCTACCCACACCTGTGTTCCAGTTCACTATGTTGTCCTGCACAGCTACAGGCAGAGACAAGCAACCAAGAGCTGTGACTACCAATTAGACCAGTGTCACACCACAGAAGCTTCTGCAATATTTTCTCTGGTTCTGATCTGCATGGGGGGTGGGAGGTGAAACTTAGACTTTACTTGGAGATTAAGGTTCTCAGGGGATCAAAGAGCAAAAGTGTTGTTTCACCTGGTTTTGCACTGAAACTACATGAAGATCATGAATTGTACAGGTTTAACACAGAGGATGGATATGCAATGCTGGCTAAGGATGCTTGACACCCACCCTCGAGGACACTCCAGCCCGAGCCTGAACGTCTACACAGAACTTTACAGCTCCGCTGCTCTAACTCCACGAGCCTGAGTCAGCTGACCTGGGCCAGCCAGGGCCGTGCCCCCTACCTTATTCCACTAGAGGTGTACCCTCCGGGGCTTCAAATCATGGATCCCTCTGTGCTAGGTGCTTTACAAACCCATCACGAAGAGACAATCCCTGCCCCCGAAAGTTTGCAACAACCGCAGAGCTTTTCAGAAACCTCATCTGGCTTTGAAACAGAACCCTGATCAACCAAAACTTCCCTGCTTTCAGGTTTTGCAGCCAAGATGCCCTGTGGCTCTATTAACAAACACACAGGCGTCTTTTTGGAAATTAATAGAGATACTGCTCCAAGCTCGTCATCTTTTTCATCAGCCCAGACAAACAAAAGGGGAATCCAAGCTCTTAACTGAGCTCTTAAAGGAAAGAATGAAAAAAAGAGAGCGAAGAACACATGGATAGAGACAGAAGAGAAAGGAAGGGAAAACGAACTCCTCTGTTTGTCCTCTCATCCTCATTCAGTCTATCTTCTTCTTTCCAGCTCTTCACTTACACAGGTTTAGAGAGTCATTAAAGTTCTGTTTCAGAGTAACAGCCGTGTTAGTCTGTATTTGCAAAAAGAAAAGGAGCACTTGTGGCACCTTAGAGACTAACCAATTTGAGCATAAGCTTTCGTGAGCTACAGCTCACTTCATCGGATGCATACTGTGGAAAGTACAGAAGACGTTTTTATACACACAAACCACGAAAAAATGGGTCATTATCACTACAAAAGGTTTTTCCCACCCTACTCTCCTGCTGGTAATAGCTTATCTAAAGTGATCACTCTCCTTACAATGTGTATGATAATCAAGGTGGGCCATTTCCAGCCCAAATGGGGGGGGCGGGGGCGGGACGGACCTGGATTTGTGCTGGAAATGGCCCACCTTGATTGTCATACACATTGTAAGGAGAGTGATCACTTTACATAAGCTATTACCAGCAGGAGAGTGGGGTGGGGGGAGAGAAAACCTTTTGTAGTGATAATCACCCATTTTTTCATGGTTTGTGTGTATAAAAACGTCTTCTGTACTTTCCACAGTATGCATCCGACGAAGTGAGCTGTAGCTCACGAAAGCTTATGCTCAAATAAATTCGTTAGTCTCTAAGGTGCCACAAGTACTCATTAAAGTTCTGTTTTCACTCCACGTGGCAAACTAGTCCGATGCTTTGCTGAGTCAGCAAACAGCCAGCAGCGCTGTGTCCAGCTGGGGCGAAGCGAATGTTTCACAAACACTTGCAATATGAGGTATTCAGACTCCTCAGTGATGGGTGCAAGAGCCTGAACTTAATATAAGAGCTGGATAGGATAAAATTAGAGAGGCACACTACATGGACTGGGCTGCAGCCCGGGCCAAGATGACTTACGATAATGTCCTGTCTGGTTTTGAAAGTGCTGATGTAGTGGTTATAGTGGAAATCATCCATCTGTCTCAGGATGGCTGTCATGCAGGCTACAAAACTACCCTGGAATGGAAAAGACAAAAAAAGGACTTGGTAAATTATCTTTCTACACGAAGGCCCCAATTCAGCACAGTTCTGAAGCATGTACCTAATTTTAGTCACAGGAATAGTCTTCACAAGGATCATACCTTTGCTTTAAATCAGGCACCCGATTAAGTATTTTGCTAACGTGGGGTCTAGAAAGGCACTAAGGTCACTGAATGTGATTGTCCCCCCCCGATCAGTAACATCCGCAGCGTTTCATGGACAGCAGTGGGGTGATACCAACATATTAATCTGGACATCACCTCTCATAGGGTTTAAGTTTTAAGTCTGAGGCAAGGAGGTGGGACAGACTTTATCCCTTCAAGGACTGGAATTTGCAAAAAAAAAAAACAACCCCAAAAACCCCACCTTTTACGGCGAGAGATTAAGATGAAATTGCTTTGTTTCCTATAAATGCAAGTAGCAGGTTTTTTGTTTTTTTTTAAATTGCCCTGTCACCCTCTGAGCTACTGAGACACTAACAATTTGGTAAATATTTTTAAAAAATGCTCTTACCCAGCCAGGAATGTTTTCCCTTCCTATCGGATCACTAGTGCAAGTACTGCTGAGACTACAAGGGGTTAAGTTTGCAAAGCAGAACTCTCTTACATCCATTTTAAACCGGACCCTCCAAGTCTTCGTTATGAACACATCCGATGGAAACCATTTGCCAATGTCAAAGCCTCTTCTTATAAAGTGAATTTAGTGCTGGATTGACAGCCCTGGAGTTCTCTATCCATCCACAGACCAAGTATAGGGCAGGCCAGAACGGTGCCAACCTCCTCTTGTTTTCCTACCAACCTGCTTCACCCCAGACTTGGAGAGGACACCTACAGGGTCGAGGGTACATCGGCATCTGGTTCCATTCAACATCGGAACCAAATTAATTAGTGTTTCTACAATGTGGCTGTCTGACTATTAGGAACTGGACTGAGACTCAAACACACTGCACATACAAGCTACCAAAGAGTCACCAGACAGTAACAACTTGCAGTCACTACCGCCCCAGACATGATTAAAAATGGTGCCTTAGTAGAGTACCTCTCTCTACAGCCATCCAGACCCGATTTTAATAGGGCTGGGGCAGGCCTCCCATAGACCCAACAGGGGGCAGGAAACAGGACAGAGATTTTTTAACGCACTAGCACAATTTGCAGTCCATAGCAGGACAGACTGTGACGGAAAGCTCCCATCTGCTGAAGCGTCAGAGCAAGGGGTAGAAAGCAAAGAACAGAAGCCAGCAAAAGGCTCTCACAATATGCAGAGACTGTCTGCTCATTCCAATCACCGTCCGGTTTATTCTCCTCAGCAGGCGCTCCATGATCAGCTGGATGTGAACTGCAGTGGGCCCCTGAAGAGATTAAAGAAGCACGGGCTGTTTTAGATTAATCTCAGCATGGTCCATTCTACAGAGAGATTTGTTGTAGGGAAGGGCCAGGCTGACTGTGGCTATTTATTGTCAGAAGACACGAGAAAAGGAGACTCTTTGCCCATCAGAAATTCATTTAAATAGAAAGTAGTTTTACACTCCGAGACGGGGGCGGGGGAATACATCTCTGCACCAGTCCAGGGCCCAGAAAAGGGATTCACAGGAGGCTCATCTTCCCTATGCTGGAGCTGGATCGGCCCCCAGGGCAGCTCTAACTTGAGCCCCTTTTTTCTATATCCCCTACACGCGTTGCATCAGCAGGGGAGCACCTCTCTGGGGATGACCTGACCATGCCTTCCCCTGTTCTGTCCTAGAATGTCTTAGGTTCATTTTTGATACGTCTGATTTATCTTAATTCGACTCAAACGTCTCATGCCAATACCCAATGTGGAAAAACTTCTGTGAACATCTGGTCTCATTAACTCTACAAAGACTGGTTCTGGGAGGTGCACTTAAGAAGGTTTTGTTCCTCCTCTGACCTATACCAGTGTAACCCTACCAGTGAGGATGACATTAGACTAGAGCCCATACTCACCACATCCTTCCGGTCAAGCACTTCTAGAACGTTACTGAGGAGCTGAGAGCAGGCCTCATGATCTGGCTTGTTTGAATTGTCATCCAGTTGGCCACTTAGCTGATCTATTAGCAGAGGCAGGAGAGCATCTCTGCATTCTGAGAAATGAAGAAACAGAACAACGTATCACAATGGCCTAAGAATAATCTTCAGAGCCAAGTATAAGTGACCACAAAAAGAAAACTTTGTGCTCCTCACTCTGACTCAGTCACCAAAATTAAAATCATGTCACAGTGGTTCTAATAGGTAGATGACAGCGCAGATTGCCTCTCTTCTAATTAGACAGATTGCACGAGAGAGATTTCTCTCAATATATGTATTAGATGGTCCCATGGCTAGGACACTAACATGGGACTTGGGAGATCCCAGGTTTGATTTCCTGCCTTGCTTGACTCCCTGCATGACCTTAAGTAAGGGTCTATGGGTAAAATTTTCAGAAGAGACACAGGCTTTTAGGAGACTAAATCCCATTTTCAAAAATGATTTAGGGCCAGATTTTTCAGTTATTTAATAATAATATCTACCTCTTATATAGCCAACTAAAGATGCAAACAGGAGCTTAGTGGGATTTTCAAAAGCACCGAAGCAGGTTAGATGCCTGAATATCTTTGAAAATCTGGCCTTAAGTCACTTTTGAAAATGGGATTTAGTAGGCGCTTTTGAAAATTTTACCTGTCGTCTCTCTCTGCCCCAGTTCCCCATCTATAAAATGGGGATAATAGCACTTCTCTACCTCACACGGATGTTGCGAGGATCAGCACATTAAAGATTGTGAGGCGCTCCCCTCTACTCTGGGTTATGGAGGCCAGATAAGTACCTAAAATAGATCTGATGTCCATAACAAATGGTGGCTGTACACAGCACAGGCACCAGCTAATCTGGAAACTATGCAGCCTGGATAAAACCTGGCATGAACAGAACCCAGTATCATTAATTACAGATGCACAGACTCCTTTGAGATAAAGGAAAACCTCTACTGGCTGCAGTCATACTCGGGATTATAACCTCTACACATCATGGTAACACCAAGTACACACCTAGGGCTTTTCAAGCTCTCAAAGGGCTTTGCAAGGAAGAGTAGATTATTATCCTCATTTTACAGATTCGGAAATGAAGCAGAGAGAGGTTAAGGCCACAATTTTCAAACTTGGGTGCCTAAAATTAGGCACCTAAATCCACATTTACATCCTTAATAAGTGGCTCAATTTTTATTGCTGCCTGTTACTTAATGGCTGCCTCTCCAGCAATGTGTGTTCATGTTTTTGCCATTCTAGAAACCCTAGTATCTGCATCTGTGTTTTAACACCCTGGAGAAACATAGTACTGCTTCTACGTATAGGAGCAAAGAGCTATGGTGCATGGTCCTTAGTGATGATCTTAGGGATTGGCTCAACGTGCCCAACATAAGGGATCCATTATCTCACCGTCTCCTAACTACTGCTCTTTGCTAGGGAATACGCTTAGGGAATAGGGAAACCAAAAAACGTACCAATAAACCCAAAAGAAATCATCCTTATCCCGAGACAGACATCAAAACTAAAACTGACCAGGGGGTGTTACTGTAATTTTTATTAATTATCGGTATTGCGGTCATGACTAAGAGAGTCCACCATGGACCAGCTTCCCCGTGTGTCAGGTGTAAAACAAACAGAACATAAACTTGGTCCCTGCCCCCAAAAGAACTTACAATCTAAGTATAAGACAAGAGACATCAGATTGTGTCTTTGTAGTCCCCCATCTATGAGAGCGCATTGGTCAGCATATAGGCAGTGGCCTCAGCACACCAACAACCTCGCTGTTGCCAAGTTTTTTTGTAGGCATCACAGCAAAGGAGAATTTTAAGGAGGGATTTGAAGGAGAAATTTAAAAGAGAGACATGAACTTTACAGAAAAGTATTTGTTTGAGAAGGTGCATTTCCTGAAGTTTCTGGAGATCTCAATAGGCTACTCACCGGATTGTTTGAACAGATCGCTGTCCACTACCTTGGTCATGCAGTTGAGTTTCTGCCGAACTAACTGGTTGTCAGGGATACTTTGGATAAATTTGCTGAAGAGGATGCTAGAATGCAAAGCACAAGGTAGACAGACGGTCAGTATTTTCACCCAGAGAAGGCTGTTGACATGTTCCACATAATATTACATTGCCCTTCCCCTGCTCAAGCAGTTGTGCTATTGTGTTGAGAACAGTCTCAAGATAAACCGATGTGAAGTCTCATGTTATATGGTTTCAGGAAGGTCACTAAAGAACTTAAAATAAACTCAACAGTGACCAGAATCAGCAGATTTATACCTCTCAGATAATTAATCTAACATTACAACAAGTTGTCATGAAAATTCATCAGCCCAAGCACAGAACATATTTGTCCTTCCCTACCACTTTTAGAAAATATATATCTAACTTTCCTGCCAGAAATAAAAATAAAATGAAAGTCTCTCTAAGCAAAGAGGATTTTGCAAGGGTGCTAGATAACATATGAGGTGCAGCGGTGGCTGAGTAGCTAAGGTGCTTGACTACAAAATCCTGAAGGTCGTGGGTTTGAATCTCATGCTGAAAAGCCACTTCCAGTTCACCCAGATGCAAAATGGGTACTTGACCTGTCAGGTTAGGGCAGTCAAAAGTGGTCAGCCACGATGCTGGCCACATCGCCCCCTTGTGTGCCATTGGCAATGAAACTGACATGTCTTAATCATGTCAGCCCAATGAGCCCTCGTTGTGGGAGACTTGGCCATTTTGATCACCGCAAGCATAATCTCCCAAATATATCCCCCACTTCAAGGGAGATCACTCATTTCACTCCCAGAGCGAATTACATTTGGTGTCCTCTCACTATTATTTGCAAATTATTTACATCCGAAATAAGGCTCCTAAACGCAGGCAGGGAAAGCTATTTACACCGAGGAAAAGAAATCCACTGCACTTTAAGTTTCGTGCATGAATAAATTGTTTGTATCCCTCCTGTCTGGCCTTTGTCACCCTTTGGGCCTTGGCAACCTGAGACCTAATGATCCAGGGCCTGTGGAATCATAGTCACTGGGTTTCATCCATATGGTTTTGTAGCCCTTGAATTTTCAGTTTGGAGAAAGCCTCAGAACTCAGAGGAAAATTCAGCTGAAACACGCTAATTCCTTTGGGCTGCAGCTCTAAAACCATTATGTGGCTTCCTCTAAATCCTTCCAAGTAAACGCTCACATTAAATCATGCAGCTTGTGCAACGCAATTTAATTATTAAAATTAGCAGAGTTTCCAACTCCTCCCCCCCCCCCCCCGCAAAAGATGCATATTTAGTAGGTTTAGACAACAAATATGCTTAACACAATCACCTGAGCTCAACCGGATCAAATACCAGTTTGACGTCATTTATGATGCTCGGTAAGTATTTTAAAGCTGCGCCCTGGAGAAGAAAAAACATACAGGGGTTAGATTAATCCGTTCGTTGTAAAAGAGAACAAGCCTGAGGACTTGCTGCTCGACATCATTGGAAGAGGCTTACATCACCAGTGGTAGTATCTGGTCTGGGCAAAAGCAAACATGCAGACAACCCTAACCCTAAACCCTAACGCTAACCCTGTGCCGGTTCGTGATCTAATTCAAGCCTCTGCATCTGCACCTCTGCAGATCAGAGCTGAAAGGATGCTACATGAAAGACTTTTAGCCAGTGCCTAATTTTTGACTTTCTGGTTGTGAACACACTGCTGTCCGAGGGACTGGGCTTCTTGAAAAAATCAAAATGCATTGGACAGGCAAGCAGAGAGATGAGAAATACGTTTTACACTCTTTTTTGTTTTGTTTGTTTGCTAAAAATAAAGCCCTCCTCCTCACAGCATTGGCCTAGCCACAAGCTGAAAAAAACTTGAAAAGAAAAAGACAATGGTGTCTGACTTTCGCTCTTGTTTAAAACTCTTTGGACTGGACTGTAGCCAGCCCTTATATGGTCAGAAAGTCAAGGGGAGCTTGGACTCCACCCTACCTTCCATCGTACACAGCCCCCATAAGAATCACAGACCCTGTGCTCAACTGCAGCTCATTTGTCCCCACTCTTAAGAACAACTTGTTGAGACTGGTGTAAGGAGGAGCATGCGCTAGCCAACCGTGTGTGTGTGGGAGGGGGTGTTTAAGGTATGCCGTACCCCTTAAAAGAGGAGCAGCAAATGACTCCCCTCTGACAGGGAGTCCCAGGAAACACTGTCTCTGATGCAGAATACACCCAAGTGCTCCCTTTGCATTGCTCCTTAGAGGCACAGTTTGGTAGGTCCATGAACAATGCCAATAACAAGCTATCTAGGCACCTATGGGTCATCACAGCAGCATCTGAGTGCCGGTGTGTGACAGCTACTGAAGGTCTCCCCAGGGTTTGCTGTAGAGGCATTCTCCCCATCTGCTTTTGGTGGTGGGAACAAAAAATTCCATGCTGCAGGAAGAACGGCCCCTCACCACGCAGGCATTGGAGAGGGTGGTTTTTAAATCGATCAGACATTCAAATGCGAAGGCTCTCTTATCTAGAATCAATCCTTCCGGCAGAAAGTGACCAATGCATTTTGGCCAGAAGCATTTTAAAGAAGAAAGCAGCAAGTACGCCTTATTGCATGGCTTCTCTGTTCCTCACTCACTCAGAGGGCTTCAAGTAAAGTTCACGCAAGACAAACAAGAAAGCAGAACAAGTTAAGACACAGACAAAAGCTTGTTGGTCTTTCATTACTTTCCTTATCTACATTTGTTACGTTTATTTCCATATCATTTGCTGTCTGAATCATTCATAATCCCAGGTGTCACTGGCCAAACTGTTGTCCTCCCTACGACATTGTTACAGGCTGACTGGGTGTCAGCCTCGACCCCAGAAGCGGCTGCATTTCAATGCCAAGATTTTAGCGTTCGTCACAGTTGTGCAAAGCTTAAAGAGCTCAGCTTAATACTTGCTACACTTTGGGGGCTTTAATACTGATTACCTGTCCTCAGAATAGATGTGTACCACCATTCAAAACAGGCTTTAGACCAACCTTAATCTTGACAGCCTCCTCTAGCGGTCGGTCCATGAGGACATTGAAGGAGAAAAACAACTTGCGGATTGCATTGTTAAACTCATCCCCGTCTTCGTCTTTCCCATAAAACCTGAAAAAGAGCAGGAACGTCAGTCACATTGGCTATACACACCAATCTAGGCCAGAGCGAGGAATACTGCCACAACGGCTTAAATACGTTTTATCCTCCAGAGCAACCTCTTAAAGTGCTCTTTTGCTATGAAAAGTGACAGTAAAAGTGGCTGTGTGGGGTTCTCGATTTATTGTATCAATAATTTCCAGATTAAATCTGTTAAATTTAACAGAAAAAAGACTTGGGGGGGGGGGCATTTTCCAAACCACAAACTCAGCCTGGAATCTGAGAGTCAAGCTGGGTCCTTTCTGGCTTCAACGATCACCAACTTTGACGTTTAAATATAGTTTACAAATTCTGTTGATTATGTCCGAGCCAGAAGAGAATCCAGCTCATTCTACATTGGCTTTGAAGGACTAAGAGGAGAAAACAGTCCTGAATGGTTGCTGAGAATCGTGTGAAGAATGGTTTCGGGCTATGAGACACACATCGCAATCTGGCACATACTAGGACAGTGATGGGGAATTTCCTGCATATCCTTATTTATTAAGTTTAAATATCTTTGGAGTCCACTGTATTAAATTCAAAGTTTATGTATTATTGTAGGCTAGGATTATATATAATCTCTCTACGGGGGGAGATGTGGTATGAGGCTGGGAGGATTATATTGAAAAGGTGCCAGACAAAAGCGGACTTTTGGGACAATAAGTGTTAAGTGGATTTTCTGAGGTATACCAAGGGAGAGCTTACTGCACATTCCTCACCTCTGGTTCTGCAAAAACCCTGCCTTCTGAAACTACATCCTGAGGAGAGGTGATTGTCTGCTGATTACCTGTTCCCAGAGACTGCTGAACTGCCCAGCCTGGGTTCCAGATCTGAGACAGTTATGAACTTATAAACACAGGGAAAATGCAGTTGTGGGTTTTTGAAGGATTGACACCTACAAGAGTCCGAGGCTGGAGTTGGCAGAGACCAAAGTTGAGCCGTTTAGTATTGTGCAGGTTCTTTAATTGTTTTTAATAAGTTTTCTCATTATTGCTTCTAGCTTAAGAATAAATGCGCTTGCGTAGAAAGAGCTGTGTGGTAAGATATAACTGTGGGCCATTACTCTGTTCATAGTAAGCAAAGCGCAGATGCTGGCCTGTTTAGGCAGTCTGGCTTGCTAGGAATATCACAGTGTAGGCAGGGAACTGGGCAGCCTGAAAAAAAATCCAGTCGGGAGAGACACACATACACACGGGTCTTTGCCCAAAAGAGGCGACAGCTGGCAGCCAGAAACTCTTAAGCCCTTGGTGGACCATGGAGGGAGAATACAGGTGCAGTTGTCCTGAACTGTAACAAATACCATTAATTATTATTAGTGTTATCTTAGTGGCTACGAGCTCTAGTCCTGCACGAGGACCCCATTGCGTGAGGCAACGTACGAAGTGATCTCAAGTAGCTGACAGTGCATTTTAATGTCTACTGCAAAGAGCTCAGTGGGAGCAGAATCAGGCATCCTCCATAATGTGCAAACATTTCCATTGAACGGATTAATATAGAAGGGGATTTTTCCCTCACCACTAAAGATTGATTTAAAAAAACCTGAAGGGGAACTCTAAACAATCTGAATCTTCACAGAACCTCGCAGAAATACCCCCAAAAGTCCCTTAAAATGAGGAAGCTTCTTAAACAAGGAAGGCATTTAAAAAACAACCACCGAGTTTAGACTCCTTATCTGCATTGCAGTATGCAGCTTATGTAAGATGTGAATGATTAGAAAGAATTTCACCCCCAAGGAACGTGTTCTAAGTTGTTTTCCCTTGTTCTGATCAATATCTCCACCCACCCACACAGATCTCTCTACAGTCCTGGATGAAAGGCAGCTATCGATGTCTTTTCTTAATAACTAGGGGCATCCTCCGCTGGAGGAAATCGAAAGCAGGCTCCCTTGGCTAGAGCGATGCCCGTTTGTACCCTCTGCGGATATTTTGCACAGTCTCGAGGGTCTGCCTCACCTCAGGTACAACACCCGTGACTGGACGATGAATCGGAACAGATACTTCAAGGCTTTCAGGGCAGCGAACAGCAATTCTGTCTTGCTGGAGTCATCTGCATTTCGTATGTAATAGTTCAGTACTCTGGTGAGTTTCCTTAGGAAAGGAAAAGAAGAGGAGAATAAACGCAGGTGTAGTTACAGGAGAAGCTAAACCAGGCTCCCGTATCCCACAAAGGGACTGTGGTCTAGTGGTTAGAGAGCTAGGGACCGGGAGTAAGAGCCTCTGGATTCTAGTCACAGCTCTGCCACGGAGTCACTCTGGGACCTTGGGCAACCCACATGGGAGCAGATTTTCAAAAGTGCTCAGCACCCAGCAGCTCCCAGAATCTGGCCCCAAATGTGGGTGCTAAGTCCTTTTGAAAACTCTAACTTTGTGGCCCGTTTTTTCAAAGTGTTGAGCCTGGGCAGCTTTAATTAAGAATTTGGGAAGCCCATTAATTCTGAGAATCTCAGAACCTGAACACCAGATTCTTTAGCTGCTGTGGACATCAGTTTATCTCCATGTACAAAGGGGTAATGGCCCCTTTAATAGAAGGGCGGGGTTCCTGAGACTTAATTTATAAAGGGCTTTGAGACCCTTGGACAGAAGGTGTATAAGTGCATCTTCACTATTTAGTCTCTGGTCCCTGTCTAGGTAGAAGTTCAAGATCTCATAGCACTGGGGAGGATAATGTTCAAGCAAACACCTTTTCCTCCTCATTAACCACGCTCTGAGCAACCCAGGATATATCTGAGGGATTGCTGAGCGCACAGCAGCCCCTGCCTTCGCCTACCCCACTCGCTGCACTGCCAGGATCTAGCTCGTTGTTTGTCAAACCCTTTGGCGCACAGAGCGTATGGCGAGCACTGAATAATTCTCTAGTCCGCTTGGCATCATGGGGATGTCACACTGTAGAGCCAAGCTGGAAAACAAGGCAAGGTAACAAAGCGGCTGAGATGCAGCCCATCCATAAATCAGACCAAAAAAAAGGGTTTATTTTTAGCGAAGAGCAGTGAGGATGAAGAATCCTCCGCAAGCTGGGGGAGGAGGGGGGGGGAGGGAAATAACCCTCTGCTGACAGTGATTGTACAGCAAGTGAGGAGAAGGAGAAAGCAACCATTCAAAGGGCTTCGAGAGTTCCAGGCAATGTCAAGTCCCTTGGCAGCTGGTGAGGCAAAAAAGGTGCTAGCTTTTATCATTCCAAGAGACAGGGTCACAGTTCAACAGGACACCGGGACCAGTCGCTTGACTGGCTGTTTACAAAGGTAGTGCCAATGTTTTCCTTCGATTAAAATGAATTAGTTCAATCATAAATTATTTCTGCAGTAAATAATTATAATTTTCTTCTATTCTCAAGATGATCTCAGGGTGGGAACACATGGGTGTACATACCCTCTGTCTTTCACCCACTCACCTTAATCTCCTACACCCCATCTAGTCTATGCAGTAGCAAGAGATCACTGTGATAGCTAGGTTTGTGGTTACTGATACTTACACATAAGCCAGGGTGGTGCTGAAGTGCTTGTAAATATAAGTTTCAAGTACAGGGTTAAAATGCTGGAACTTGATGTCTCCGATCAGAGAAATAATAAATACCTGCCAAAAACACAAAAGGAAACAGAAGTACTGAACCGCATGACCTTCAACTAACTGTCCTGCAATTTATTCTAATCTTGTCCCATTTTGTTTTGCTGGTTGCTTGTGCTTGATCTGCTCAGCTTTAACGTTATAGATGGTGTTGCATATCTGCTGATAATGGCCATTTGGCCTTGGAGGGCGATCATGTCCCATCACAGAAGTTAGACAATGTTAGGCCTACTCAATGGACAGATGGGGAACTATAACGGTAAAGCCAGCTGCTGTATGAAGTAGCCCTGGTGATTTGGTAAGTGACACTTTGGTAAGTGACAGACTCTGTATGGTAATATTTCCGTAGCAGGGGGTTAGAGAGGCACAATGCTGCTAGAAGCACTGGTTTTCAGATGAGGCTCAAAAGTGAGGTTCTGAACATCTGGAGTCATTAAATATCCCCTTGCACTTTACATCGATAGTGCTCCTAATCCTGCTACTTTGCTAGAACTGTGGCTTGAGTAATTGCACCCTGCCTCCCTAAATTCCCACTGCAGTTTCAGCTGGATTCAGTGATCTTCAGTTTCTTTTCTAAACTGTCGCATTCTGTTGCTGAGCTTTATTAAACAATTGCTTCCTTGTTCCACAGGTAAAGCAGTCTCTCTACATAGACTGCAATCTCTTAGTAAAGTCTGCTGAATATTTTACTGGGATCTTCGTACAAAATGCTCTCTTGTTGAGAGGCACTATTGCCTAATGGATAAGAACTAGACTGGGACTCAGGAGATGTTGGGTCTCTTTCCAACTCTGCCACTGACCTGCCGTGAGACCTTGTGTAATTCACTTCCTCTCCATACGTCCAGTCTATTGGAGGATACTAATACTTTCTTTCTGTGTAAATTGCTTTGAGATCCACAGATGAAAAGTGTTATATGTAAGTAGCTAGGCATTACGTACATGTCAATCCCTATTCTCATTATATTCACGGAAATGGGCATGGTACATCTCATATCCTTGCCTTACATTAGCACCCAATGACTCCTGACGAGTATAAACAGCATTTAAATATAATTTCATATTTCTCATAGAGCGAGACACCAATCAACTGTCCAGTGGAAGCAATAGGAACCAGAATGAGAAGACAGGCTGAAATAAAGGTGCGTTGGGATATGCAGATAACAACCACTCACCAGTGCATTGAACACAAGGAAGTCATAGGTTTCATTGTCTGACATCTCCATCATTATGTTGAAAAGTGCATCAAGTGTGTCTTGTAAAAACTAGAGAGAGAAGATAATGGGGAAGCAGAAACAGAGGTTATTTCTGTTTCGATGCTGCTCAGGAATCCTCTCTTCTGGTCCCTTTCCCCCCAGGAGCTTAGGGAAAACAGAAAGGGCTTGATCCTGCCCAGCAGAGGTGTGAAAGCTGTATGTGTACAAATAGGTAAAAAGGGATTAGCAGGATAGGGAATGCAGAGGAGCCCAAATGTGCACTGTGCACGCTGATACATGTCTGCCAAGCTGCTCCTTCCTAGGAGCAGGAGCAAGGCCAATAAGAAGTGAGCAACTCTCCAGCATGAAGATCACACGTAAGCCCATATCTGCCATGCCCTGTCCCCTTTCTATCTGGCACAGTTAGGGAGTACAGGAGTGGCTGGCTGTGCAAGGGGGCTTACTCCAACTTTGCTCACACATAGCCTCTGCTTGCAGCGGAGCATGTCAACCTTGTGCTCTGTGCCAAAGGATCAAGGACAAGCCTTCCAAGCACAACATTCCTTTGGCAATCACCAGGAGTCCTGATTTTACGAACACGCCGCCTTAACTTAAGTAGCTCAGCAAGTAAGACAATTTTCAACTGACCTTCAAAACGAACCCCCATTTCACAGCCCCAGTAAGCCGACATATAGATTATCCAAAGTTAAAAAAAAAAAAAAAAAAGTCTCTCAAAAATCAGAATTTCATTTTCCCGGAAATTCCAATTTTCAGCTAAAGTTCTCAAGCCACTCAGACTCAGCCAATAAGTTCTTTGTGGCACAAACGGTCTTTTTCTTGTGTGTCTGTACAGCACCTAGCTTAGTGGAGTCCCAAGCCACGATTGGGGCCCCTAGATGCTACCGAAAATAAATAAATAATGATCAGGGTTTTCCTGCATATCATATTTTGCAAGAACTTGCATTGAATTCTCCCTACAGCCCCAATCCTGCCAAGTGTTATGAACATAAAGCCCCCTAAAACTTGTTACTGTCCATGCTATCTCTGGACTTTTCAGTAACTGCACATCTGTAAATGAGCCTGCGTGTTTTAAGCAAGTTAGCACACCCACTGGAATACTGAGATCACTGCCTATCATGCCGACCAGGCCTGTCTCATTGTTTCCTGGTGCTCCCCTGTCTATCTGTATCCACCTGTTGTCTCTGTCTTATACTTAGATTGGGGCAGGGACTGTCCTTTTGTTCTGTGTTTCTACCGTGTGTAGTACAGTGGGGTCTTAGTCATTAATGAAGAAGAAGAAGAAGAAGAAGAAGTAGTCGTCAAGGTTAAAAAGTTAAGCACGTGTCTACGTGTTTGCAAGATTGGGACCTAACTCTCTCTGTACACCAACAGAAGCTGTGATCTTGTACCTTTACAATTTCTCCTCCTTCCACGTCCATTAGCTTCTTTAGGTTGTGCGCTATGTGCTGAGAGTTAGAACGCCAGTTCAACAAACCCAGCAGGTCAACTACCAAGGACAGAACAATGACAATTAGTGACAGATTGCAAAGAACACCACAGCCGATTTACCCTAATGGCTGCAGACCAATAAAGAAATGGAAACAGTGCTTATTTTTCTCATCAGCTTATAAGAAAAAGTCATAATACTTTGTAATGGCTGTTTTGACTTTGCCAGAGTTGCCCTTGCTCTTAGAGACACACCTATAATTCAGTTGGAGATTGGTCCTGCTTTGAGCAGGGGATTTGACTAGATGACCTCCAGAGGTCCCTTCCAACCCTGATCTTCTATGATTTTAAATCTTAGCACATGAAACATGCAATTTTGCAGACTTCTCATTTACTTAAGAGAGGACACCCATAAGCTGGGAAATCCATCAGACTGAATGACTGACTGACAAATGTTCTTACGTTTCCTTCAGAGTTTTCAGAATGCTTCTTAAAGCTACATTTTAAGCCTCTTTTAGGAAGCGAGTTAAGGTTTGGGCTTCATTGATCACAGCTCTGGACCATCCAGGGACATCAAATTCAGTGACAGACTGTAGCTGAGATTTTCAAAACAGACTAGGGGATTTAGACACGTAGCCTCCATGAAAGCTACCAGTAGATGTGAGTGTAAATCCCCTAGACTGCTCTGAAGATCTCAACCACAGTCTGCAAATAAACTTGATCACTACCTTTTAAAGGAAGAGCAGGCACATAATATGCAATCAAGACACAGAAGGCCAAATTTAGTCTAAAGGAAATCTGAGTTGGCATAATTTACACTCTCTCCACCCCAAAACCACATAGTATGTTATACTATGATTCCCCTTCTAGATTTAGACTGACAGTCTCACAGTCACTTACTAATATGTGACCTATCCCCACATATATATTTTACCCATCACCACTGATTTTGGCCTTGTCTCCAGTTGAATACCTCTAAAACGTGCAGATAACACCAAGCTGGGAGGGGCTGCAAGCACGTTAGAGGACGGGATGAGAATTAAAAATGACCTTGACAAATTAGAGAACTGAGCTGAATTCAACAGGATGCAATTCAACAGAGACGACAAGTACAAAATACTTCACTTAGGAAGGACAAATCAAATGCACAACTGCAAAATGGGGAATAACTGGCTAGGTGGTGGTGCTGCTGAAAAGGATCTGGTAGTTATAGGGGATCACAAATTGAAGACGAGTCAACCATGTGTTGCAGCCATGAAAAAAAAACCAATGTTCTGGAGTGAATTAACTGGAGTGTTATATCCCTTGGGGGAGGGATAGCTCAGTGGTTTGAGCATTGGCCTGCTAAACCCAGGGTTGAGAATTCAATCGTTGAGGGGGCCATTTAGGGATCTGGGGCAAAAATTGGGGATTGGTCCTGCTGTGAGCAGCGGGTTGGACTAGATGACCTCCTGAGATCCCTTCCAACCCTGATAGTCTATGATTCTACGACATAAGAGGTAATTGTCCCTGGGGTGAAGCCTGGAGTACTGTGTCCACTTCTGGACACCACACTTTAGGAAAGATGTGGAATAAATGGAGAGATTCCAGAGGAGAGCAACAAAAATGAGTGAAGGTTAGAAACTCTGACCTATGAGGAATGGTTAAAAAAACTGGGCCTGTTTAGTTTTGAGAGACGACAACTGAGCAGGGAACCTGATAACAGCCTAAAAATACGTTAAGGGCTGTGATAAAGAGGACTGATCAATTGTTCGTCACGTACACTGAAAGTAGGACAAGTAGTAATGGGTTTAATTTGCAGCAGGGGAGATTTAGGATAGATATTAGGAAAAACTTTCTAACTTCATGGGTAGTTAAGCTCTGGAATAGGCTTCCGAAGGGTGTGGCGGAATCCCTATCATTGGAGGTGTTTAAGTACAGGTTGAACAAACACCTGTTTGGGATGGTCGAGGTTGACTTGGTCCTGCCTCAGCATACAGTGCTGGACTTGACAACTTCTCGAGGGCCCTTCCAGCCCCACATTTCTATGATTCACACTGGAGGACCAGAAGAGCGTTGCTCTACTTGCTAATCCCCTAACAGGAAGGTGTAAGAAGGTGCAGGTTAAACTAGCCTCTCACCTAATAGTGTCTAAGAGAGTCTTCGTGTAAGGGGGAGGGCCTAGTTCACCTGGCAGACAGTTCTCCCAGCACAGCATAGCGCTCACCCCACTGCTAGCACCAGACCTACCGTTCTGGGTCAGTTTGGTGGAGCAGATGAGAGTGGCGATCTGGAAGCTGTCCTTCGTGCTGTCTTTAGTGGGCGTGAAGTTGGCCAAGTGGTGCAGGTTTTTGCCTGGGGGGCCGTCCTTCTCCTCCTCCACTTTTGTGCCAGGAAGAGTTAAGTAGAATTTAGCGTCTTCCATTTTCTTGTTATCGCCCTGTTGATAGAACATAGTTGGGGGGGGGGGGGGGGTCATTTTCAGATACTGATAATACTCCATCTTGCCCCTGTCCACATAGGAGGCAGGCACTCATTAGCTACGAATACTCTCCAACACAGCAGCAGACTGCATGTTTTTTCCGCAGTTTTCACATCTGTTATGGACTGGAATTCTTTTTAAGTTGTGCATGGAAAAATCACATTCTATCCAAGGCACTTATCTGGCCTCCATCCTCAGAGTATCTGAGCACCTTGCAATCTTCTAATGCTTTTATCTTCTCAACACCCCTGCGGGGTAGGAAAGTGCCGTCACCCTCATTTTACAGATTGGGAACTGAAGCACAAAGATACTAAGCCATTTCCCCGCAAAACAGGAGCTTGTACCTGCATCTCCAAAGTTCTAGGCTAATTCCCTAACCACCAGACCAGCTTTCCTCTCTCTGTATTGTAGTTTATCTATACAGGTGAGTCGCATCATATGTGCATTTAATTTACGCGAATTCAACTATTTGCGCTCCGTGGGGAGCGGGGGGGATTGATCTAAGTTATGCAACTTCAGCTACGTGAATAATGGAGCTGAAGTCGATGTACTTAGATCGACTCATTGTGGTGTCTTCACTACAGTGAGTTGACGGCTGCCCACCAATCCAGCGGGTAGCGTAGGCAGCCTCTATGGGCTGTTGAAACCTCCCACCGAAGAGGGACAGCCTTCTCATCACAAGGAATTCAAAGCCAGCCAAGGCTGGCTTAACAGTTTTAGGAACCACTTCAACCTCAGAAACGTGCAGACGACTGGTGAAGCTGCATCTGCCAATGGAGAGGCAGCAAAAGCGTATCCCGAACAATTAAAAAAAAAATCTTCGAAGAAAAGGGCTATCCTCCGGAACAAGTTTTTAATGCTGACGAGACTGGGCTCTTCTGGAAAAAATGCCCAACCGCACGTACACTTCAAAATCAGAAAGACAAGCCCCTGGCTTCAAAGCAGCTAAAGACTGTGTGGTTGTGTTGTTTTGTGGCAATGCAGCTGGACATTTAATAAAGCCAGGCTTGCTCTATAGGGCTGCAAATCTCCGTGCCCTAAAAGGCAAAAACAAAAATCTCCTGCCTGCATTCTGGCAACCAAATAAAGAGGCTTGGGTGACGGCAGCATTCCTTCTGGATTGGTTCCACACGTGTTTCATTCCGGAGGCCAAGCGGTACCGCGAAGAGAAAGGACTTGACTTTAAAGTGCTGCTGATCATAGACAATGCTCCTGGCCACCCTGCGGCACTCCGGTTTGCTATTTAAGAGATTTTCAAGGGTAATTTTGACGAGACACGATTTTCGCCTTCTGCCCTAAAGGCAGAAAAGGAAAAGATGTGACTCCATGCCATTTCTCTACAGGCTGTCTGGGTTACAGAGCCAAATATAGCAAAAAAGTAAAATGGATTCACAAGCTACTACAAGAATGTATCAGACCTGTGTCAAAGTGATCAGAGATCCACCCAGTGCAACCTTATTTAACGGTGACTTATCCTGACCATAAATTAGCGTGTCACTGGTTCTCAGACTCTGGCGGTTAACAGGTTGAAAGGGATCTTTGCATCGGTGAGTAAAGTAGGGCTTGTGTTACCAGGAGACAACACACATGGCTGGGAAAGACGTTTCAGCTAGTACAAGGATTGCACAACCAAGGGTTTTTTTCCCCAAACTACCTTGTAAATGACTAAATTGTGTTTGCCATCCTGCAGAGTTGTTCCATCCGCATTCATCAGTTTCACAAAGGCCACCCCGAAAGCTCTCTCCGATTTATCCCTGGCTGCAAAGAGAAAGAACAGAATCTTCACTAAAAGGGACCTCTAGTCTGTCTCTTGGATTTTCTCCCAGCTCCCAACCCATGGGAAGGTTCCTTTTTTACTTGCTGCTACTAAGGAACAAAGCAAGAGTAATAACTTCTGTTTCAAAGGCACTATTTCACTGCAACACATCTCAAGGCACAATAGACCATTTTTACAATAAGATGGGAACACTTTCTTGTTAATGCCTCATTATGTCCAAATTTTCAATGGGTAGATGCAAGAAGAAATGCACTGCAATTTGCATCCCTACATAGGGGCATGCAATTCTGTATAGAGGTTTAGGCAGACATTTTCCAAAGATGCCTCATTTTAATGTTAATTGAGCATTCAAATCACTTAGGCAGTTTTGCGAATCAAAGCCTTAAATGTTTTTGTTATTTGCATTCCAATAGCTAGGAGTTCTGGTCATAGCTCATGGCTCCATTTTGCTAGGCACTGTACAAATACAGAACAAAGAGATGGTCTCTGCCCCAAGGAGCTTATAATCACTTGTGCATGTAATCAGAGGAATTGTGAATGCAAATGCATGCTTTTCTGAACTCGCACCTACTGCCTCTATTTTTGCAAATCTGGCACCACATCTTGCATTTAACTCTATGGGTTTGTGTCTGTGACAGACTGCTAAATAGGAAACCCTGCGTCAGCACTCTGTTCACAACGGCTCCAATCAGGCATAGCAGATTGGAGCTGATGAGGCAGACCTATGCCTAATTTGTGGGTGGGGCGGGGCAGGGCAGAAAGGCTAACGAAGCCGTTAGCCAGAGCCCACAAATAGCCAGAGGAAGGAAGTGAAAAGGGGGAAAGCAGGCAGTGCGAGGTAAATGCTCTAGTTACACTATGAAGGTGGTGGGACTCAATTATAAATAAACTGCACAGGATGTTAAACCAGCACAAGGGTCTCTGTGTGATTTGTTGACCAAGACAGAAGCAGGACCAAGGAGGCCCTGTTACAGTGTCTTACTGCCCTTTTTGGATCAGTTTCTCAGGCTATGATCTGATCTCATGGGGCCGCCCATGGCTCTGAAACAGCTTCATGAGATCTCTGGCTATTTAACTTTCTTATTAGCCTCTCATGGACTTGATCTAAAGTCCTCCTGCAACGAGGCCATCAAGACCTGAGTCACAGCGCATTCCGGCACTGACTTTTGTAAAGGACTTAGAAATAAAAGGAGTAGTTCAGCTTCTCGGCACCAAGGACAGGCAGTCCTGTTTCCCATTTTTATAGACAAAGCCATTTTAAGGTTCAAATAACTGTTTCTCTCCATTTGCATGTGTCATTCCCATTTCCTGCTTCCAATCAGTAAGTGGGAAATGCCGAAACACACCAAGAAAGGCTGCTGCTGCGGGATTTCCAACCAGAATCAGAAGCAAAAGTGCCGGAAATCCGGTGGGAAAAGCCTGTTTTCTTAGAATAGCAGCCCAGTTTTGCTCCCCCATTATGTTGAGGGGGCTCATCAGAAAAGATTCCCTTGCTGGTCCATGCCAATCCCAAACTCTGAACCATCCCCTTCCCAGCAGACAACAAGTTAGGAGGAAGGCCAAATGCTGGTTCCATCTTTGCGGGACGCTCAGAAACATACCTAGGCTATGAAGTGCACAATATACATGGGGGGAAAAACCTCCCTGATCTCTGCTCCAAGTACTTACATTCCTGTGATGATCGGTGACGGAACGTAAACCTCAGATGGCAACGACTGACCTCTTCAATTGCAATAGACACCTGAACATTACGTGAGGGGTCAAATAGAACAACAATTAGGGCTTCTCATATGCCTCTTATTCGGAGGAACACAAAATATTTTACAAACACTAACAAAGCAAGTCTCATAACATGCCCCAATCCCTCACGCTAAAGCCTTATAACCATTTTGCAGATGGGGAAAGTATAGCTAGAGAGATGAAGTACCTTACCCAATGTAACACATCAGCGGAAAAGTCAGAAAGAGAATCCAGGAGTTCTTGTCCCGGGCCCTACATTTGAAAACCCATCTCTACTTCTGTTTAAGATCTTCAAAGGATCGCAGGGAATTCAACAAGCAAATGCCATTGAAACTGAATGAAATTTGAGCATTTAACTCCCGTAGGCCCTTTTGAAAGCGTTACCCCCTCATCCTCTTTGCATTATCTTCATGAAAACATTTGCTAAAGCCGTTCAGCCCTGAATCCATTGGTATCTAGGTATTTAAATTACTTTGTGTGTGTGTGTGTGTGTGTGTGTGTGTGCGCGCGTGCAGATACACACACATGCACAAATATATGTGCATTTGTACTTTATGTTACTGGGAAAGCTCTTCTCAGATGCATCATCTTATAGAAGTACAGGTGGCCAGTTGGCTTGGCCAGGGTTATGCAATCAATCAGAGCCTCAATAATGTCTGGAATCCAGGACGCTCTCTCTCTTCCATCACGAAAAACGTTTAGGAAGTAAATGGAAGGGCCTTTTGAGGTTTTATTTTACCAAGATTCCAAGTGCAGAAAAGCAGGTCTGTTCTTTCCATTTCAGAGACACGCCCCCAACCCTGTCCAATTCAGATTAGCAGTTAAACCCTTTAGTTATCCCAAAGATACTCTGCTCTGTCTACAGCAAGGGTGCGGATGGTTTTTCAAAGCACACCACAGATTCAGTGATGATACCCTTTCTGCAGCTGAAAGTGGACCAGAGTCCTGTTTGCTGAAAAACCAGACAACACTGTCTCTCTAGACCATGTAGGACAACATGCTACTCTACATGTCCTCTGCTGATTCAAGGTTTGTTGATTTGTCTTATTCTTTAGGCTCCATGTGAAGGGAGCAGGACTGTAAAATACACACACTCACCTTTACAGTTTCATACCAGCAAGGTTGCTTGACTTGATAGTAAACAACAGACTTGTATTCGGAGATCCCTTCATAACCAGCACCTGGATGGATAGCTTTCTTTGGGGAAAAAGACAAGCAGAAGGTGAAGATCAAATAAAGTCAGGAAAAAATACCGAGGGTAAAATTTTCAAAAGCCTCTAAGTGACTTAGGAGCCTAAGTCCCATTTCAAGTGACTTAGGCACTTAGGAGCCTAAATCACTTTTGAAAATGGGACTTAGCCATCTAAATTATTTTGGTACTTTTTGTACATTTTACTTGTAACCTTCAAAGATTTCCTTACATCAATATTAATGTGTAAATTCAGTAGGACAGAGTCCTAAAATTCATTGTATAAAAGATTGGAATAATCTAGGGTTATACAGAGACCTAAAGCTCAGCATGCAGAGGCCTCTGTGAGACCCCTGCTTATTTTGGTAAATTACTGCCAAGACTACAGTCTAGTCACCAGCTGCCAAGGGATGCAACCTTCAGCTGTGCGCCAGCAGCTGAGTTGCCTACGTGACTAACTGAACCTTAACGCTCAAGTTTGGAGGAAGAAAAATCAAAGTAGCAGAGGTAAGAACAGAACCCACGAGTCCTGATTCCCAGAACCATGCTCTAACCACTGCACTCACCGTACCTATATCCTATGCCTCCTATTGATGTTTGAGGTGGAAAAGACCCATTATGTCATCTAATCCATCCTTCAACCAAAGCAGGCG
This sequence comes from Chelonia mydas, assembly GCF_015237465.2. Taxonomy (NCBI): domain Eukaryota; kingdom Metazoa; phylum Chordata; order Testudines; family Cheloniidae; genus Chelonia; species Chelonia mydas. The sequence continues at coordinate 7,255,058 of NC_057859.1, read as the reverse complement.
TGTCCATTACATTTTCTATTGCTTTTCCCAGCAATGTAATCACAGAGGTCCCCTAGAATTACCTGAACTGAACAGTCACACAGTCCTTGCACAAAGGATCTCCATTAAGGGCCATCTCAGCTGGAGATCCTGCAGCAGCCCACTACGTGCATAAAGCAACATCTTTGTCACCCACCACCCAAGCAGGTCCACCCTACCTCCAAGAGGTTGCCATCTTCATCATGCACAGACATGGTGACCTCTACATTCTTGGGAGTCTTCTTCTTCCCTTTGTCAAACTCCCCTTCTTTCAGAGTGACGTAGATGTCGTTTCGAACATCACCTGAAACATTAAGAGACTCCCGGTGAGCCGCTTTTCACAGACAGCCAGCTGGGGAAAGTTACGGGGTTAACGTTTCACACCCCCGCATGGGACTTTGACCATGTTATTTCACATCCTTGAATGATACCAAGGGAGCTCTAGATTGAACCACTGGTCTCATCTTCACCTCAGTTTTTGGGTCAGACTCTACCACGTGCCAATCTTCTTGCTAATAATTCTTACGTGCATGACTTCCACACAACCCCTCTCTTTATGACCACAAATGGACTCATGAATAAAAGGCAAGGGAGCTTCATATTCCATTATGCCATGACCAAGTTTGTACCTTTTGTATTTCTCTTTCCTATCTGCCAGGGTGAATTCCTCCCTATGTGAATTCAATAGAACAGGTGGGGGGAAATGTCACAATGAAAGATGGCTTTTTGATTAAATGGCAACGTTCTTACAAAAAATTCCATTCATTGACATTTTTCAGGTTTCCTTAAATAAAATATAACAACAGAAACAAAACTGAAAATTTTCAAAGTTTTCACTTCTTGGATGAAATTCCGAAATCTGGCTGAAAGTTTTTGACAAAACAGGAAAATGTTAATCTTCTTTGAAAATTTTAGTGGAAAACACCACACACTTTTCAACCAACTATGGAACAAAGCTCTGCACAACAGGTAAATTCAGGATTTCTGTGTCTTCCTACGTCCTTCACAAGCACGGTAGCAAGTCAGAGTTTGTGCTCATGAAGATAAGATACCTACCGGGCAGAATAATCTCAGGGAATCCCATTTTGCGAGCCACTGCAGTCGATCTGTCGACAAGATGAGAAAAATCCTTCTGAACCTGGGCTAAGTCTCCAGGTAACAGCTTCAGGGAGACCCAGAGGCCTAAGAAAAAAATATGGTACTTAATAAATGTTTACTGGTACAAGTGCAATGTCTATAGTATGACCAAAAAGAAAAGGAGTACTAGTGGCACCTTAGAGACTAACCAATTTATTTGAGCATAAGCTTTCGTGAGCTACAGCTCACTTCATCAGACATTCCTGTTAACTGCTAGAAATGGCCCACCTTGATTATCACTACAAAAGGTTTTCTCCCCCCCGCTCTCCTGCTGATAATAGCTCATCTTAAGTGATCACTCTCCTTACAGTATGACCATGAACCCTGGGCTTAAGGAGAGAAAACTAATGACAATTTCCTTGTTTGATATATATAATGTAGTATCCCAAACACACAGCTAAAATACGCAACCCCAAGTTTCCACTGGGCCTGATTCTCCAACACTTGCTCATGGCTGACTATTACCTAATTCTGCAGGTAGACCCAGTGATTTCAGTGGAACTGTCACTGGAGTAAGGTACTATTTAATTTGGGCAAGGGTGGCAGAATCCAAACCATAAGGTTTCAGACACATCCAAATCATTGAGGAGAAGCAGAGGGGTTGGGTGTGATGGGATAAAAGGAGATGTAAGCTGTGGAGTGTAGTTTACCAAGGTAACTAGAACACTGGCGGCAAACAAGTTTAGTGGGGGAAATGGACAAGTCTTCTGTTTTGAGTAAGGATGGAATAAATACTTAGTAAGTATAACCCGCTGGTGAGTCTGTTACAGTCTCCCTCCTTGCCCAATCCACAGAGGATACGAGTCTGTTATAGCCCAGCTAGGGAGCATTTGCAGCTCATGCTTTTAGCTTTGGTGATGGGATAGCATCATTTCACAGTCTGGCCCAGTGGAAGCAACAGACTCTAGTGGCCTTGATTTCTGAACCTTCGCAAGTAATTCAATTCCTTTCCCGTGCCCCAGGTTGTGAAGCTGGCTCCTTGTCCAAATGTGCGTACCTTGCCCTTTATGATTCACTTCCTTTGCAGCGATGACTTTGTTGAAGACCGAAGTGAGAGGCTCATTCTCGCCGATCACATGGGACGTCATTAGAGGGGACATGATTAGCTGTCGCTGCCTAATGTAGGTTTCCATGGCGATTCTGATAAGCGGAACAACAGAAGATGGGGTGCAGGGAGACTGAAGGCCAAGCAAGTCCTGGATCCAAATATTTCTGACCTTTGGATTTGGCCCCTATTGTCTTTAACAAGCCAAAGCAAGCCCTCCCTCCCCACTCCACCCAAATATGAACCCCCAAACTTTGAAAGAGCCTAGATTTGGATTCAGACTCTGCATCATGAGCTAATCTCTAATTACCATGTCCCTGCAGTGAAGACAGACAAAAAAAAGTTGTAAATCCACGTTATTGTGGAAAGGAAAAACACCCTTTGGGGCACTTTTTCTTGTCATATAAACAGGTCATGAAAGGAATAAAAAAATTCTCCACCGAGAGTCCCTCGTAATGACATGCTGGCTGAACCAAACAAACTGCTATATTTAGGATTGTAATAACACAGTTCAGCTTACCCAAACAAGCTTCATTTTCATTACTGTAACACGCTGAACAAGTTAACAGTGCCATCAAAGAGCCAGTCTAACTAGAGAGGCAGAAAGGCACAGGTCTGGGGCTTGAATCTCCTCTCCAAACCAGAAATTGTAACCATACAGCCAGGAATCATTTCACCCCTGACTTCTATCCTCTTTACCCGATTCCTCCTACTCCATCCTTAGACAGATGATGCACAGTGGTGAAGACAAGGGAAATTCAGTTGGATTTGTACTCCCTATCATTTAGTTGCTTTTGAAAATCCCACCCCCAATACCCATACACAGTAGATGGTGCTTCTGATTTTCGAGGTCTTGTCTATAGGAACCCACCCTCTAATGTGCACTGGACTCTGAGGGTATGTCTACACTCACCTGGGATCAACACTGCGGTGATTGATCCACTGGGGATCGATTTAGCAGGTCTAGTGAAAACTCGCTAAATCAACCACAGATCACTCTCCCCTTGACTCCGGTACTCCACCAGAACGAGAAGCGTAAGCTAAGTCAACGGGAGAGTTTCTCCCATCAACCCAGTGTGGTACAGAACCGCAATAAGTCAACCTAAGCTACGTCAACTCCAACTACATGGGTTGACTTAAGCCCGTAGTGTAGACCTGCCCTCAATTCATCCTTCTATGATTTGAACGTTTGATTCCAGGGAGTCTGTCTACTTCAAATCTAGTGCTCAGATACCACCCGGCCAGCCATCTCCCTTCCAGTGGCTGTGTTTTCCCTGTCACAGAGCATAAATCAAGCTGAGGTGGTTTTTACTGATGACACTTGAGTCAATCACCTTGCTGCAAACTTTGGGCTTTACATGACTGGAGACTTTTTCTTCCAAAAGGATCAGACTCTACAATTAACCAGTGTGTCTGTATGGGCCTTTCTGATACACCCCAAATCTCCCATACAGACATTGTCATTCTCTAAAGACTGTCTGTCCTGATTCATACTGCTCCGTGACTCACTCTGATGTCCAATACTTACTGCTGAAAAGGAATAAAGTGTTGCTTTTCCTCATCATCCACCTTCCCATGTATGATATCAGTAATGTCCATTACTGCAATGAGACAAGTTTAACAAAAATCATTTTATACCTCTACTAAGTGACTTTAAAAAAAAAATAAAATGGCTTGCCCAACAGATGCTAATTCTGATTCAGCTACACTAGTGGTAACAAATTTGGGAGACGTAAAGGGCCACTGGTTTTTTTAAGCACCAAGCAGGTCTGGCTGACACAGCATTGGAACCATAAGCAGCAACCCATCCATACTAGTTTTTCCATAATGTTGTTCTGACTGGTGGAGCAGGATCATCATTTGCAATGATGGGAAAATTCTGAGAAAATTTGCTGAGTGTAAACAAGGTCTAAGTGGAATTTTGCTTTGCAAATTGTTTATTGATCCCTTCAAGGAAATCAATATACTTTCCGAAAGCCGAGTGGAAGCAGAAAATACTGATTCCCCTCCTAGAAGATGAATAATAGTTTTCTCAACTCTCTCTTCAGCCAGTCAATTGTCCTATTTGCATTGTTAATCTGACTGATTGACATAATGCCAGCCTTCAGTGTTCTCATCCTCTTAGCAGGTAAAGCAAATTCCACACGCAGTTTTTTTCATCGATCCAGCCTATAGCATAAAAACATGAATATTCTTCCCTAAAGAACAGATGGGATTTACAAAGATTTGATCAAAGCAAAGAATTTACCTTTAGATTTCACATTCTGTTAATTTCAAAGTTTAATTTTAATTTTCCCTGTGTGTTTTCAGATTGAGATTTTCAAAGCAGGCCAAGGGTATTAGGTGCCTAACTCAATGGGAACCGGGCACCTAGCTCATTAAGGCTCCTTTGAAAATCCAAGCCTTGAAATGACACCGTGATAAGGATTTGAAAATCGACTGGGACATCACTGCTTCATGGGACTAGAACTGGGCAGTTTAAGTATGGAGACCATAATAAGTAGCAAATAGTAATAATATGTAGCTATCACAGAGAACTTTTTCCTCTGTAAATCTCAAAAGATTTTACAAAAGCAAGTGGTCAGTATTATTCTACCCATTTTACAAATGGGGAAACGGGCAGAGTTAATTGACTTTCCCAAGTTCAGTGACATAGCCCCAAATCTCCCGATTCCCAAGCCAGTGTCCGATCCACTGGACCATGGTCTCTCTCAGTTAATGCATTCTGCAGCTCGGCATCTCATACCTGCCACCCCAAATGGTCTCCGGAGCCCACCAGTGTGTTTCTTCCCATCTTTTAGCTCCATGTGCCCCACTCTCACAATTTGACACACCAAGCTGATTTTGGGCCTGATCAGGTCAGAGCTGCTCAGGTCCTGGAGAAACAGCAGAGACCATTTAAAATAGAGAAAATTAAACCTAGTTGCTTTGTGAACGTAGAAAAAACAAAAAGACATTTGCCAATGTTCATTACTTCCCGGCCATCTGACAAGGACAAACACATTTAAGCTAGGAGATAAATTTCTGAAAAGAAAGAAAGCACAATCTCACTTATAAAAGGGCTGCTAAGGCAAATATATGGCACGTGCCTGACAATTTTAACACATAGCAACTTCTTAACAACGCGCTGTCCTTCAATAAGACTTCCCAGCACCAGTTCTGGAAACGATGGTAAATAATTTTATTATTAAAGCATTATCTACTGATGACAGGACAGTTAGCTTGTGCCACTCTCGTTTCTAGTCTGAACATGCCACATATGATTACACTGAAGTGTTATTCTTTCATGAACAGCTGGTTACAAGTGATTTTATACAATCCAGCTAGCTAGCTCACTAATGCCTGTACAAACTCAGAACTAAGAGCAAAATATTGACACAGAAACCCTGCCAAAGAACAGAACCAACAATGCACTCAAGCTCAACTCCTCCTAAATAGGAGAATTCAACTGAAAAACAAACAACAAGGCACCTAGGACCAATTTCTAAATCTATTTTGGTGCCTAAAAATGCAGCTAGACATTCAATAGGATTTCCGAAAGTGCCTATCTGCATCTTCAGGCACCAAAATACCTTTAAAATGCAGCCTTTGGAAAAAATATATACCCTTACAGATATTAAAAAATCATGATGGGGCACATTTTCAAATGCGGACACCCCAGCTTGTCTGTGCAACCTTAATTATCCAAGCAAAAAGCATGGAAAACTTTCTGCTGGCAAAAGAATTGTGGATGCAGCTCAATTGTTTGCATGCATACATGATTTCCATGAGCAAAGGTCCAAGGAACATAATTGGTATTCATGCATTTTTGGAAGGTGCAACTTCTCATTTTAAAAATTAACTCCAGTGCCACTAAAACCGTTGTGTTTTAAAATGAGGTGCAACATATCAGATGTGGTCTCTTCTGTACTTCTTTGCTGATCACGCTCGCCACTTTGCTACTCTGCTAAGGATTACAAAAGCCTTGTCTGTATGAGCTGCAAAGAGGTGTCTAAGTGACACATGATTTTCAATGCCCAACTTAAGACATTTTGAAAGGGTCCTGATTTTCAAAGGGCACTGTATTCTGCACTCTTTCAAAATCAGACCCCTTTAATTAAGATGTTTCAGTTGGGCACCTAAACATTACTAATCGCTTTGAAAATCCTGGCAAACTAGGTTGCTGTGGTGAGGAATATAAAGCAAGGGCATGTCTTTGTTGTGGCACTTACACTGTACATAACTTTCCTGTTTGGTTGGTTACATACTGGTTGACCCAGGTCATCTTGCCAAAGTAAATCCGCATTTGCCAGATACAAAAGCTTCCTCCCACAGAATACATGAGAATTGTCGTGTTTATACAAGACTCATTAAAAAAGGGAAAGGGAGGATAATAGGTTTGGTATTTATACAGCACTGGTTTTGATTGGGGACTCTAGGGGCTTCTCCAAGAGAAGCAGTAAATAATAATAATAATAATAAATATTACAGTGGATGACTAAGCATTGGAGAATTTCCAGGCTGCAAACACAACAGGACTTACTGTAAAGATCGCTTGGAGATTATTAAGTTTCTCAATTTCCTTCGGCATCCCATTACTGCCCCAGCGAACCAGGTAATTTTCACTATAAATAAAATAAAATAAACCTCTGCAATTCATATACACTAGGTAAAATTTTCAAAAACCTCTAAGTCACTTAGGCACTTTACAACATTTTAACCAACATCTTTAATCCCCAAGTGATATACAAATGATACATGGAAGTCACTTCACCCATTGGTGAAATGCAGCCCCTCTGGGGTGGAGAGAGGCAGCTGTTGAACAGAACACACCAAACCTATATACGCCGTTTAAGGCCGACAGTGAAGAAAATATATTCAGTCCAAAAGGGGACACTGCAAGGGGATATAAGGTAAGTAGAATGTAAAGGGACAAATTGGAATTTGACTAATGTATTGGGGTGAATATGTTTACCCCTTTAACAAGTCTCGTGGGATTTTTAAGGCTCACATGGGCTCAGGATCTTGGTTTTAGGTCTCATTTGAGGTAAAATAATTCCTGCCCAAATCACTTTGGTTGATGGAGTAACCAAAAGAAAGAACAAAAGACTAAAGAAGAAAACAACCCTAACCAACTCCTCCCTTATGGCCTTCTTTGCAGCGCCATCGGATGGGGCACCACCATCACCACAGAACAACAGGGAACTTTCCCATTCAGCAGCAACCTACCTGATCAGTTTCGACTGGTCGGGATCATAGAGGCTCATGAGCAACTCTGCATCTTCTCCAATGTTGCAGACAAAGTTCTTGAAGTTCACATACAGGCCGTAGGTGTGCGTTGAGTTGAATACTGGCTGCCCTCGGAGGTCTACATTCTGTTGCAGAGACTGCAGAGAAAGATGAAATGAACAAGAAGGTGTCTCCTTAGAAAGAATAGAGGCTTCAGGTAGGATAAAGCTTAGTGCTGGGTCTCCTTAAGGATTCAACTAATTTCTAGACAGGACTGATGGTTGATTCATTCAGTTGGATAGGAGGACTGATGGAGCAACCCATGTTGCATCACAGAAGCGTCTGTGTCCCAAAGTGGTTCATATACATGTAACATACATATACGTTGACAAGAACAACACATAAATCACAGCTTGTATGTCTTTAACTAGAGGAGGAAAAAGAAGAATGCTTATGGTTAAATTAAATATCCAAAAGTGCTCAAGTGACTTAGGAGCCTAAGTCCCACTTTCTGAAGCGACTAAGGCACTTTGGCTTGGACAAGCTAGGAGCAAGCTACGTTTATCTGAGAATTTCAAAGCTTCCAAGGAGCTCCGGATGCCCAGTCCCCATTAAATGGATTGCTAAAATGGATTTCCCCCTTTGTTTTTAATGGAAACACAGTGGAATTCAGTCTAGCTTTGATGCCAGATAGAACACCATTACGACAGCATAACATCCTTTAACCAAAAATTCAGCTGACATACACAAAGGCAGAGAGCACAGGTGACTTCATGGGGGTAAGGCCACAAACAAGCAGGGACATACCTTCTCCTCTTGGATCCTTTCATCGATCCTTTTGGATGCCATCTCATGGGACTTAAAGAGAGTGATCGTGCTGGTTTCATCCGGGTCCAGGATGTTTCCATTGTCATCTCGCACCACTAGATCCAGCCCTAAAATCCTGGGCAGCATCCGTGTTACAGGTGGAAAGGGAGAATAATTGCCAGTAAGTTGGAAGCAAATGCGATTTCAAGAGTCTTTTTAATGTTGGCATGGAAATGGAACAGAAAATGTTCATGCAACTTTTTAAAAAAAATCTGGAGGGATTTGTTTAAAGAACCAGTGGAGTGTCCATCTCTGTGACAGCTGGGAAGATGAACAGACAAGTGTCACTATAGCAACCTGCTTCTATAACTATCACAGCTCTGTAACATCACAATATTTTGCCATGCTACCACTGAAGGTCAGTGAAGACACGGGCCCTTCATGGGACTCCAGCCTCGAGATAAGATCCTCAGCTGGACTAGAGCTCTTTTGGGGTCAGCTCAAGACAGGGGAGAGGGAACAGTGGCTTGAATACATCTTGGCTCTCCTTTGAATCCTGGGGGATTGCTCCAGGACAGAACAGGGACTAGGAAACTAGCCCTCAGTTCTCCCAGTGGTCTCAAAACCAGTGATCAGAGGTACAGTACACAAGTATGGAACTACCATGCAAACTCATTTTCAAATATTCTCTCTCTGTATCTGCAGAGGCAGTCAAAGGAGGAAGTCAGCAGAGGAAGTGCTTAGATCTCCCACATCCCTCTCTCAGGAACTGCAACCCCGTCCATGTTGGTGGAAACAGGAATGAACTGACATGATAGAGCCTTGGTTGTGTGGAAGCCTTGGGGGAGGGGGGATCCCCTGGCTTTCACAGCATGAGCTACAGTTGATTGAGGGTTTGCACATGTGTTACAGTCATGCTAGAGAGACCAACCTGACCAGAACCTCTAGTCCAGACAGGGCCCCCCAGAGACTTAGAAAATTGTGCCAACTACAGATATCAAACTTCAGACTTGGCCAGGCCCAGAAATACCGTCCTTCATCCCCACCTTAAAAAAAGGTCAGTAAAGAAAATATCTAGTAAAGGAGCAGAGTTAAGGAATTAGTTTAGCTAAGATGAGACCCCTTCAATGGGAATTTACATGTATTTTTAAGAGATATATCTGCGTATGTGTTAAATCTACTAGGTTTCTGCAAGAAGGTTAAATGGTTAATTTTTCAACTCTGCCTTCAAATAGATTAATGAGCCACGGAGACAATCTCTGGTCTGTACAAACCCATGAAATGCTGCTTTGGCGGTCTACAGAGCTGTGGCACTTAACGTGCTGATAAAGCAGTGTAGTTCCTGCTTTGCATCTAAATCCTGACCCCGGGCAGCCAGGCACAAACCACACTTCATGGGAGATGCCAGCTTCTTGGCAGAATTTAGACAGGTGAGGTTTCTTGCCAAGCACTGGCATATGAACTCCAAGCTGCTGCATCCACTCCCGCTAGCTTAGTCACATTTCGAATGGGCGTGAAAACCCTCATTGTCCCCTTTCCATGCAGAAATCATTTAAAGCCTGATTCTGGGCCGCCTTGGGCTGTCATTCGCACCAGCGCAAAGTGAATGTAAAACACTGCCATTCTAATCTGGTCGTATTCTACGCCCATTTGGCACCGGTGTAACTGACTGCGCAAGACACAAGATGACAGAAGCAGGCCCTTAATCTCCAGTTACCTGTCAATCGTACCCTTCTGGGGCTGCAGCACAGTTAATTAAGTATAGTGAGGCAGATAGGGATGGGGGGGTGACAATATCAACATCAGAAGACCCTAGAGGTGGGTCTGAGCTGCAAAGCTCAGCTCAGGATTCTGAGCTTTGTGTTCCCCAGAGATTAGGGGCATTTTGATTCAGATCTGCACTCGCCCACTGTGTGGGGCTGTTCTGACTCTGGGTTTCGTTTTGGGCCTCTGTCTCCTACAGACGGTAAATCACCAGAGATCTGAGTCAGGACCTGGGCTGAGGAGTTTGAGTCTGAATTTGCAAACCCTCATCAGTTAGAGTTTGGCTTCACTAACCCCAAAACAGAGGATCCATACTCCATTTTATTGTTATTGTTTGTGGTATGGTAGTACCTTCAGACCCTAGCCAAGATCACAATCTTTTTGTGCGAGGCATTGTACACACACAAAGTAAGAGACAGCCCTTTCCCGGAACAGCTTGCAAGCTCAATAGACATGACAAATAAAAGGGGAAACAAAACTTTCCGAAGTCACACACAAGAGGTCAGTGGCAGAGCCAGGAATAGAATGCGGGCTTCCCAATTCCCAGGATCCTATCCACTGTCTCTTCTCCTAACCAAATACAGGCAGCACTGAAGTAACAGAACCAGTGAAGGGCCCAATCCTTCGGCCTTTACTTACACGAGTCATTAATAGTGAGGTTAACAGAATAACTTGTACAAATAAAAGTTGCTGGGTTGGGTGCAAAATCTGTGAGCTATCTGTTAAATTCAGCAGATAAGAGGATTTTCTTTTAATGCTTGGACTGAAACTCCGAGGAGCTGATGAAGTGCCAGTAAGTCTTTGCAATGCAATTATCATCTCAGGTAAGAAACCATGACTTTATTTTTAGATATGCTGCCTCCATTGATAGCTGCTGTTACTACCAAGTTAATACGGATTACGCAAGTCCAGGAATCCTAGTCTCAGACCATCGGCTGGGAGCTTGGCTCTACGTGGAACGCTGAGTGGGGTTTACCTGTTGCCGTAGTCAATTTTTGCAGTGACCTTCTTCTTGAGTTCTGCCAATTCATCTTTGGGAAGGGTCCCAGAGAGTATCTGCGATCTCCATTCTATCAGGCAATAGGTCATTTGCTGTAAATGCCGAAATTGTGTCATCCTGTTGTCCTAAAGGGGGAAAAGGGATCACAATTTCAGGCTGGTTGTGTGCTGAAAACCACAAGCTCAAAAAGTCTTCCAAAAGGTGATTCAATAGAAACCATCATCAAATCCACATGTAACCACAGAAAACACCTGGTAGGAGACTTCTTATACCCCCGCAGTGTCACTGCATGATTGTTTCTTACATCTTCTACTCGCCAGGTTTTTTTTCTCCTGTCTACATTTAAATGCTACAAGCAACGAGGCTTCCACCACTTCCTTAGGAAATGCATTCCAGCCCCCAAATCGTTATGTGATGGGTGCCTTTTAAAGACAGAATGGACAGAATTTGATTAGATTAGACTAGACAAGCAGTATGGTCTAGCGGACAAAGCACTGGATGAGGATTCACAAGACCTGGGATCTATCTTTGCTGCTGACCTGCTGTGGGACTCTGGATAAGCCACTTCCCTGCCCTTACCACTCTTTCCATTGCCACTCTGTCTGTCTGGTCTATTTAGACGACAAGCTCTTTGCGATGGGGACTGTTTCTCATTATGTGTTTGTACAACACTCAGCATACTGGACCTTGTTCAGGGCCTCTACATGTTACTAAAATCTCAGCTCTGGTGCTGTTTGGAATTTTTCTATTACAACATCGATAACATTTAGGCTGAATGTGTCTTGTTCTAAATTTCATCATATTAAGTCTTCCTTACTACCCCCTTGCACCAGCCTCAACAACTCTTCCATCTCGTTGGTATTTTAAACAAAAAGGTTCCTTTTACCCCATTGCCTGAGTGAAACACTATGTGACTAATTAGAACTCCAGCCTCCGTCTCTGTTTACACAGCATCAGCGACTACATTTTAAAAGCAGAACACTAACTGAACTGAGTCCCTGCGCTTCATTTCCAGGGTGGTCTACCCTTTTGGTCCTGTCCACAACCCCACTCCACGCCAACTCTCAAAATCCATCCAAAACTCAACGACAACCCCTCGACCCAAAAAAAAAAAAATTTCTGGGACATTGTGTTAGCACAGCACTCACGGCGTCACATTCGGAGACTTGGATTTGGTAGCCCAGACAGACAGACTTTGGGCCCCTTGGAGAGACTTGCCGAAGTGAAAGTATCACTGTGTGGGTGCAGCAGTCTACCTGAAGATTGGAGCCACGGTTGCAAGCACTTTGGGACACCAATTGTCATTTACTGTATGTCTGTACAGTGCTTAGGGCAGGGGGGTTTTGACTTCATCTATTCCTCTAGTGCCCCCACAGTGCAAATAAATATTAATAAACTTGGTTATTTTCTATTATTTGTATTGTGGGAGCAGCTAGGAGTCCCGGTCATGGACCAGGACAAACATCATGCGAGGCACTCTCCAAACCACAGAGTAAAAAGACCTTACCACCTATACACGTTTTCCCCACGAGCTTCCCAAAAGCGGCGATTTGTTCTCTCCAGTTTCCTGCAGTAGACACATTCTAATTTTTCATTACACAACAGCATGTAAAATTCTAAAATACTGACTCAGCCTGTTATTTAAAAAATCACTCTGTGATGCTCTCCCCCACCCAAATTAATTAATGAGAATATTTCGCATGCCCCTTGCTTGGTTCCACCCGATTAAATTGGGCAGGCACTTGTGCCTCATAATATACAAGGCACGTTGCTCTTACAAGGGTGCCAGAGCCACAGGTGTAGATGTACTTAAAAGGGGTGAAGAATTTTGTGACTAGTTACTACATTTGTAGCAGTGCAGAGTAGGATGACTAATTAAGTCTCACGCTTCTCAAACTGTTCGCTCACAGGGCTCAGGAAGGAATTCTCCCTCCCATCCCCAATATTGCACAATCAGCCAGATGCATTATGGCAAGTTCCTGACTTACACTAAGCATCAGGCACAGCCTGCTGTCTGAGGCAGCATATCAGAAATTATAGACACTAGATCTAACTTATCAAGACAAAATCAAAAATGTCTCTTTACCAGGGTCACAGTGTTAGTCTGCTACACACCACCCTATTATCAGGGACTGATCCTGCTGAGAAAGAGTTAAGTGGGTTCTTCTGGTTCACTGAATCAGGTGGTTCACTACACACATGGATATATGAGCGGGAGGAGTGGCTCTCTAGAAAGAGGGGATCTAGAGTGCGAGCTGAGCAGTCCTGAGGGAGGAACTCCAGGTGCAGCCATGCCTGGGAAAAAGCTTGAGATGAACTTTGTTATGCTATTGTTAATGAACCCTTGGAAAGGAGTGTGTGGACTTTGTTTTAGAGCAGCTTGGAAAAGGGACCTGCTCCCAGGTTCTCTGTACTCATAAGATTTAAGATTGGTATCATACAAAAGGGTACGGGAGCACAAACTTTAATGGTTAATATTAAATACTGAACATGAAGGTAGCAGGCCAAATTCAGAGCAGATGTCAATAGCAGCTACTCTAAAGACTGCTTACACCAAGTCTGCATTGTTAGATTTCTTCAATCGCAAATGATTTCTTTAAAATACCGGTTGCCAGAGTTTAATAAACTCTAAACAAGGCCTACAATCCATCAAATGAGCAAGTACTTTCTAAATACACACTCTTTGGTTTCAATTATGTTACAACGTACCTTAGCACTTTTAATTATTCCATGCATAGCCACATGAAGCAAGACTGCAGCGCTCTGGATAACCAGCATTATGGTGGCAGACAATCATTTCTAACCTCCTGCACAATGAATTCATACAAACATTAACTCCCCCATGATAGGGGAAGCAACTGCACCATGTGATTTTGGAGAATAATTTTCAACTTTACATTCTTTAAATTACTCTAGACGGACTGCTCCCAAGTCTAACACAGTCAATGACTCCCCCAGGATACGCACAAAAACACGCACAGAGTTCTCGTCCGATGCCTCTTTGCTGAGCCACCGCCAAGCTCAAACCACTCGTTAACTGACAATCAAAGCCCTAGATCCCGACACTTCTGAAATTCAGGTTGTTTGAAATTTAAACCTGGGCTGGAATTTTGCATATGGCCCTCACTTTTATAAAGAGCTAAACCAATACTCCAGATCCAAACACTAAAAACTTTGGGGTCTTTGCTAACTAGATCCAAAACATGTGGCTTAAGTCCACCTCTACCGAAATGTACTGTGGGACCAATCTCTAAATATGGACAGTTTAAAATTGTGTCCCTATCACCAACCAGGGACATAAAATGGGCAGCTATATCCCTGACTGCCAACCTGATTATGAATGTATAACGAGGGCATCCTATTTAGGTATCAGTGTCTGAAAACAGGCCTTACTATGGGCAAAAAGCTCCAAATGAAAACAGTTTCAAAGACAGACACGCACATTCTTGTATGAATACCATTAGTACTTAGCTGTGCACAACTGTCCCTACACAGCAGGAACAGCCACCCCCCTTTTAAAAAAAAATAATTTCTCTACTCTGTCCCTCTCTGAAAGAAGGGGAAGGATATAAACTACCGTATTTGCTTTATCAAAAACTGTTTTCTGTATTACTACAGTCAGCAGCATTGTTACACACAAATATTAAACCCCAACTACAAAACCAAGCTTGGTGGTGATCGGAGACCACAGGTGAATAAAGGATGTTGCATTTTATTTATTTACAGGATTTACTATGGAGCTGATCAGAGTCTCACAAACATCTCTGACGACTCTGTCGACCAAGCGTCAGACTCTCACAGCTTCTAGCGCTGACCACACTGCACATAAATCATCTCCTCAGAGAAACCTGCACATGCTCCAGTTCAGGGCTACTGGCGGTGAAGGGGAGGGGTTCACAAAACCCCCATGACGTCAGGAAGCATTATGAATACTATTACACAGACTGGGGCCTGAGGCAAGGAGAGATTAAGCAATTTGCCCAAAGTCTCAGAGGAAGTCCGTGTCAGACCCAAAAATGGAACCCTTTTCAGTTCCTTATCTGGACAGCTATATTTACCTTGCATTTTTCCAATGTGTGTTTTCAACAAATATCAAAAACAGAGTGGATAATATAGGATTTCTCTACGTGGAAGACCCTCCGCAAGCTAATCTGGATGAACTCAAGAGGTACACATAAAAACACTTCTTCTCGATAAAATCCTGAGTGCCATTTGCCAATGCACATGCAGAGAGTATGTCTATTCGCACTCCAGTGCCAAAAAGGGCCATTTCTGTATTGATATGTGCTCCAACATATCAATACTTGGATGTACTTTGAGTGAACAGGTTGAAGTAAAGCAAGATCTTGCACTGATCTTAGCCCAGTTGACGTAATTGATGAGACGCTCTGTGGACTGTTGGCACGAAACAGATAATGTACAAAGGCAACAGTTTAAAAAAACCTAACCCACCTAGAAGCAATGGAAACGTATGCCTCGCACAAAAGGAAGAAGAAGAAGCTGATCTTGCTCCCATTTAAGTCAATGGCAAAAGTTTCGATTTCAAGGGTGGAAAACAGGAAGCAATACAATGTATGTAAACCTACTAGTGGTCAAAGAATGCTAAAAGCTTGGGATGCAGGGGCTAACCACGTTAAATGCAATACAGGCAGTCCTCGGACTTACGACACAATTGGTTCCCGAAAATCACATCTTACGTCGAAAACGTCATAACTCGAATTTCCTATCGGAACAATGTGGGATTGAGCGTTGTACAGTTGAAACATGACGACAATTTATAAACGTTGTAAGTGCGGTTTGTTGTAACTCGAACATGGTAAAGTCGAAGACTACCTGTACAAACTATTTTTAAACCAGAGCTTGAATTCTCTTCATGTGTCTCCTTTCCACAGCTTCTGGAATGATTGTGGTCCTCTGTTTTACTTACGAGCTGGGCTAGAGCCGGTCAAACATTTTCTGTTACACTTCTTTTTCCACAGGGAAAAGGGTTTTTTGTTGTTGAAAAAACGTCCACTGGAAATGTCTGGTTGTGACAATATTTCAGGTTTTCACAGAAAAAATAACCCCCTATCTGCAAAAAATTGGATGATTTCTGACAACCAGAAACTGAAAACGACTTTGTTTTTCCCCAAAATGTTTTTTTAAAAATATTTTCTATGAAACCCATTTTTTGGTCAAAATATTTTTGCACAGAAAAAAAAAAATTCCCCGCTAGCTCCAAGAGAGACCTAGATCTGCCCTGTTCTGTGCACCCTCAGGCTACGTCTACACTAATGCGTTAAGTCGACCTACGCTACGCAACTCCAGCTACGTGACTAACGTAGCTGGAGTCGACGTACCTTAGGTCGAGTTACCGTGGGGGTAGAATACCAGGGTCGACTGGAGAGCAATCTGTAGTCAATTTGGCGGGTCTTTACTAGGCCCACTAAATCGACCGCCGGTGGATCGATCTAAGTGTCGATCCCAGCTGTAGTGTAGACCTGCCCTTACCACTGAATTCAGTTGCCAGTGAAGGTGAGGATGCTCTGTACTTTTCAGGAGATTTATTAGTTCTGTACGTGCCCCAGAATTACACTTGCCGTTTACAAACCGTGCCCTTGACTGAGGCAGGGATCTACAACGAAATGACCGTGCAGAGCTTTGCTGTTCTAAACGTTGCCCCATGTTTGACTCACCCTGTTACTCTATTCCACAACCCAAAAAGAAACTAGATTTGCAACACTGACAACTGATGCTTGCTAGATTCCCATGCGCCACGCAGAGGCTGGATTCATTTTTGGGCTCAGCAGATGCTCTGCAGTGAAGATTATGGTGCATGGTGCAATTCTTGCTGTAATTTACAGAAATTACAGCAGTGAAATGAAATGCTGCCAAAGAGGAAAAAAAACCCTCTTTCTTCTCCATTTCCCTTCTCTCCCCATCTTCCTCCTTCCTCCTTTCGAGTTTCTTTATACCGTGGGGGAGATGGGGGGGGAATAAATTTGCATCCATTACAAACCACGACGTTTTCCAAGTCTATTTTAAGGACAACGCTGACAGAGTAAAGTCACATAAAAGAGGAAGTATTTCTGCTCTTAAGAAAAACAGATTCTGAGGCTAGAACTTGAAAGGTTTTAAGGGAACAAGCCGGGAACAAAACGCTTGCTTTACACAGCAATTGCATCACATCTCGCCGCTCAGGAAACTAAGAGGGTGGAAAAAATGCTTATGGTTCTGTGGACCACAAACAAAATGCACTTATGGCTGGGCGAAATTTTTCAATAGGACCAACTGACTCTGGTTAAGAAAAACGTTTGGAGCTAATTTAAAACTATTCTCTCATCTTAATTACAGTCTCAGAGCACATACTGTGCAGCCTGAAGTAACCATTGCCTGAAGAAAAATTAAGCTCCAGAATTTATAATCTGCCTTAAGACTCCACTTTGGAAGAAAGAGTAATTCATTCTGAACTGTTTTTCTTCGCATCAGCATTTCAGCCTAACTCAGCAAAATGGCCAACTTCACAAACAGCCTACGTTTACCAACTTTTCAGAGGCAGCTTTGTGAAAAGGCTAGGGCACAGGACAGAGATTTGGGAGACAAAGAATCCAGTCCCAGCTCTGCCAATGACCGATTTACTGCATGGCCTTGGATAAGTCACCTCCCCACTCTGGGACCTCTGGCTCCCCTCCCACCCTTGGTCTGACTTGTCTGGGTAGATTGTAAGCTCTTTAGGGCAGGAGCTCCCTCTTACTCTTTGTGGGTACAGCTCATAACTCAAAGGGGCCCCAATCTCAGCTGGAACTGCTAAGTGCTACTATAAGACAAACCGGATTTATCTATGGTGAAAATTAGAGATGTCATTATGCGGCACACAATGGATCTATAAAAATACTTAACACGTAGCCTTTATAGAACATTTTTCATCTGGAGATCTCCAAGTGCTTTAAGGAGGAGGGGCAAGCAGCAGCATCCCATTTCTTCGATGTGGAAACTGAGGCAGGAAGAGGGGAAGTGATCCACATAATGAGTCAGCAGTGGATCCAGGAAGGAAGTGCAGGTCTTTGGACCCCAGCCTCTTGTCTTAGCCACTGTAACACTGTCGCCGTCGCCCTGGATTGCTTGGGAGCTCTCTCTTCGGCTGACCTTTCCCGCTCCCTCATTTCCTCCACAGTAAGAGGAAGGAGACAGTCTGGAGTTGGGATCTTTTTGCAGAACGGTCTGTGCACTCTGCCAGTCCTGTCCGGGCTTAGGGCAAGGTATTGTAGCTCAGAGCAAGTGCCAGTCAATGGTGCTTAGACTTCAACAAATCTCATGGAACTCTGGTTATTTAATCTGACCGTCAAAATAAGGAATAAATGGCATCCACGGAAGAGGGGCAATTTGAACTGAGAATGCAGGAAGGTCCCATGCCATCCGAGGCATGTGGCATTCCAGAAACCATGCTGTGGGAGAATTTTAGAAGTTATTTCTCTTGCAAAAAAGACTATTCAGGACTCTTTAGCAGCTTACACCTGCCTCATGTTGAAATCCATATTTGCACCTTGTAAGGTGTGCACGGAGGATCAAGAAGCAATCTTAATATTGCCGTGGCACAATGCTTCCAGTTTCTTTTCCCAACAGTGAGAAAATCCCCTTTCTTGAATGGCTTCAGATGTTGCGGAGAAGAAGATACAGACGAAAGAGGATAGGATTGTAAATAATGGATCAAGTTTATCCCTAGGGGAACACCATCGATTTCAGTGGAATTCCCCCAGGGATAACTCTGAGCCCATATGGTTCATTACCTCCTATTCATCTTCTTGCCCAGCAGACACAGAGCTAATATGCATCAGCACAAGATAACAGTGATGGGATTAACTCGAGTGGCTGGCCCAGCATAAGCAGAAAATAAATGACATCCCATGCTAGCGGAGAAGCCTATGCATTGCTTCACATGAAAATCAGGGACGTTTAGGCTGGCCTTGAGCATGGCCCTGTCAGAGAGGAAACAAAGATACAGAGGGCTTCTAAAGCAGCTAATCCTTCCACCAAAAATAAATCACCAACAAAAGTCAGTCTGATGAACAAATTAATATGTACTGGCCATTGCCTGGAAAGATTGTTTGCAGAGCACAGTAAGCACTAGATTGAGACTCAGTGAAAATATTTTATTATCTTGCCTTCAGGATACAGAAGACAGAAAGATCAAGGGGGCTAGGGAAAGTAAACAGCTGTCTGAGAAATAGAAAACTATTAATGAGATGGCTCTTCCTTCCACTGCACCTGGAAGTTTCCGAGTCTAATTTCACCAACAATCTTGATGACATATTTCCTCAGGGAGAGAAAGATAAGATCAGAGATTGTGCCTGTTCTGGAAAAGGCAACACCAGAAGTATTTATATTTTATAGGTATATATACACTTTGTGCTTTTATATAAATACATATATATACTCCTCTCATGCACAAGGGAACAATTTGTATAGTGGGGGTGCTGAGAGCCAGTGAACCAAACTCTAAACCCTGCATATGATGGAAACCACTTCAAGCCAGGGGGTGCTGCAGCACCCCAAGCATCAGCACCTATCCTCATGCACGTACCCCTCACCGGCTTTTCAGAGATCTCAAAGCATTCTGCAAAGGTCGCTAAGAAATATTATCTCCATCTCTGGAGCCAAGCAAGATTAAGCAATTTTCCAAAACATGCATAGAAAGCCAATGGCAGAGTCAGTACTAGGCTTCAAGTCTTGACTCCTCGGCCTGTCCTCTGTCACTAAATCAGACAGCCATCATAGGCACTCCAGGAACCCTTATTCACGTTGGTGAAGAGGGACTCACACAAGCAGTCCCAACCAGCTGACATGATGTTGATTATGGCTTGTCCTGGTCAACTCTGACCACGGTGCGGGTCATGTCTTCTAACTCAATTATTCAAGAGCAATACCGCTTTGTAGAGTAAATAGAACCTTAGTCCTACAAGATCTAACTTTGCTCAGTCACCTTTTAAACAGCAATAAGTCACTACTCCTCCTTCAGCTCCTTATTATAACAATGATCCTGAGAGATTTTTAGGTATAAGGCAATGTACAAGTTCCAAATGCTTTGCAAATATTAAGTCTCAATATACCTGAGTTAGTTCAATACTATGCTCATTTTATCGATTGAGCAATGGAAGCATAGGGAAATTATCAGCCATGATTCGACGGGTGCTTAACTCACTCATTAACTGAAGTCAATGGGGCTTGTGCACATGCTGATGTGCTTTGCTGCATCAGTGACTCATTCAAGATCACACAATGAGTTAGGAGGACAACAGAGAGCAGAAATCCTGAATCACAGCCCCCTGCGTCTGGTCTAGCACTTTTACCATTTTGCTTCTAATCACACCACTGTTTGCAGCTCTGGAAATCACACTAGCAAACGTCAGATGGGAAGATCTACCAGTCAGTGGAAAATACATGTTAGAATAACATGGGGCTGATTCCCAGAGCAAACCACCCTACAGGCAGAACTGAGCTCTGGGGCCCTGTTCGTAAAAAGCATATGTGCTCAAAATAAACATCAGCTGCTGGATCCACGGGCACAAGATGGGGATATGCGAGGTCCTTTCAAAATCTTCTGCGTACTTCTGTTAAACACTCTGTCCTGGGTGGAGTAGAGATCCTGCCCTCTTCTCCCCTCTCGCTGGACCAAACACCAACAAAGGAAGAAAGCAAATACTCACCACATACAGCTTGTGCCAGATAACTGCCCACTCTCTCAGTGTGGAAGTGAGTTCTTGAACAAGGGGCAGTTCACTTGGAATCACTGTTTCATGTTGTCTGGAGAGAGGAAAAAACACAAGGGGGCATGTAATGAAATTAAAAGGTGGCAGATTCAGAAATGTAACGCTGAACAGACGTGTCTGCTCTAGTCACAGTTTCCCGGTTGGAGGGATCACTGTTTACAGTGATAACTTGACTATATGGATTAAAAAATGCCTTCTAAAGTCACTTCCTATCGCTGCGGCTGCTGGTTGCCCCCATTCATACTGATCAGAGAATCCAGTGTAAGAATTAGATTGGGAATGATTTTGTAAGAGGTTTTCCAAGACAGGAAAGAATTCACACTCTTCTGATGGCCACTTGGCTGTGAGTCGTGTGTGTGTGCGTACGCCACAAATACAAGAGTCCCCAGAAGAACCAAATGTAAGTTGAGTGACCTGCTTTGCCATATACATGTCTAGCAGATTTTCACTCTTATCTTTGCAAGTGGGATATTTTGCCTCTGTCCATGTGTCCAATTTGGGATGTACAACATTTTGGCAAAAACAGAAATTATTCTGATCCAAGAGTCTACATGAGGTTCACAGCACTTGCTATGCAAAAACACAGACTGCCCGTATGACAAGCTGCACCTCCATTACGTAAGCTCTTTTATGAAACAGCATCCAATCACGTCTGTCAACCACAGGACATCTCAAGATGGTCTCCAACCTACCCTCGGTCTTCCACAGTTGCTTCTTTTAAATGAATGTAAGTTTTGGGGAAGATGCCCTAAAAGAGAGAGAAAGGGAAATCATGTTGTAATATGTGATACATCATTCAGCAACAAGGAGGGGAAGGTGATCAGCTGAGCTCCAGGGCACAAGTCAAATAAACTTTTCCAAAATTCAATAAATAAAAAAACAATTCTAGTACAATATATGCGGAGATCGGTGTGTTTTCTTTTATGTTGGTATTATGTCAACTCTAATAGCAACTTAATAAATCCCAGGAAAAGCAAACTGGCAATAATAATAATAAATAATAATAATACAGTACTGTGTACTTATACACAGTTCGATCTGTTGCTTTCAAACGGCTTTACAAAGATGGATAAAGTGGAGGGAGGGAGGGGTTAAGTCACTCGCTCAAGGTCATATAGCAACTCAGTGGCAGAGGCTGCAACAGAATTCCTCATTCTCAGTCTGGTGCCCCTCAAGGCTGTCTCCCTCAAGGTAAATCCTCTTTGGTGCTAGATATAGAAGGAAGATATAGAAGAACCCCTTAGAATCAGCTCCAGTGACTGTTTTATATATAGAATAATAAGAACGGAGAGTTTTCCCTGGTGTAGTAAAACAAATTAATAATAATAATATATACTTTGCACTTCTATAGCACCTTTCATTCCAGGATCTCAAAGCACTTTACAAGCATTAATTAAGGCTCAGGACACTCTGGCCAGGTAGGCATTATCCTCATCTTACAGATTGGAAAAACTGACACACCGAGAGGCTAAGGCCAAAAAGTTCAAGAGTATCCACTAATTTTTACGACCCTCAGTTTTCGGCTGCCCAAACTCAAAAGCCCACCAGCTCCTGCTAACTTCCAGGAGATCTGAGGGTGCTCAGTACTTCTGTGGAAAAGCCCTTCGGAAGTCTCAAATTGGGCACCCAAAAGCAGAAGCTCCCAAAATTAGGAGACACTTTTAAAAACTCTGCCTAGGTGGGCTGCTCATGGGCATGCAGTGAACAGAACCTAGGAATCCTGCCTTCCTTTTCTGTGCTCTAACCCTGCCTTCGCAGGCCCTAAACAAAGAAAATTTAGAACTTATAGAGCTAAACAATGACTGAAAGGCATTTCCTATTTATGAGATACTAACTGTATGCTAAGCTCAATTGCGTACGTCTAAACTATAAGCAAATGCATGATTGTAGCCTGAGTAGGCATATCTGCGTTAGCTTTAATCTAGATAGCATGGGTTACAACAGTTGGGTAGATCTGGAGGCACTGATAAACAGTGGCTAAAGTTACCACTGTTGTCATAAGCCAAGAGAAATCAGAAGAGGATCATTTGGAAAAGAACAGGATTCCGCAGCCAGAGGCTCCACTAAATTCCACTAAAAACCGTAATCAATGAATCTTCATTCCAGTGATGTTTCACTGTGTGATTAAGGGCTTGTCTACACTGGCACTTTACAGCACTGCAGATTTCTCGCTCAGGGTGTGATAAAACACCCCTTTCCCCCCCCAAGTGCTGCAAGTTTCAGCACTGTAAAGCGCCCGCGTAGACAGTAAACCAGCGCTAGTAGCTACGCCCCTCGTGGAGATGATTTTTTTTAGAGCGCTCTCTCCCAGCGCTGTGCCGCGACCACACAAGCCATGTTAAAGCGCTGGTGAGGCAGCGCTTTAATGTTGCCAGTGTCGACGAGCCCTAATTCAACACCACGGAAATGAGAGTGCAGGTAAACGCCACCCTAATGTGTCATCTGGTTACAGAATCAACATAGAATACTGTTGACCTGGTGGGAGTTTGCTAACAAAGCCCATTTAAAGACAATAAAGCCAACTGTAAGAGTCAATTACACACGCCTTTTCTTACAGGCGGATGTTTCAGTGAGAGAAAGTTAACTCCATGCAGAGCCCTGGGTTTTTATCATGAGTCTCAGGACATTTGATGATTTCCTTACAGCCCCAGCTGCAGGGCAAGATTGCATGAGAATCCTAACTGTCCTTTAAAAAAAAAAAGTTTCTAGGCCTTGAGGTTGTGAAGAAAAGCGTGAAGATGTGAAGCAAGTGCACTCTAAAGACTCACAAACCAGAAGACAAAGAAAAAGAACCAAATCCTTTTTTTTTTTTTTTTTTAAATTCACGATTTTTAAGCCGATCCCATGTTTTTTGTATGCTTGATGCTGGCAATACTGCTAATTTCATCATAATGCAACTGGGCCAGAGCTCTGAGGTGGCCCTGAGCTTTTTCTCTCTGCGATACTTAGCTGCCTGCCTTTTGCTCCCATACTCAGTCTAACTGATGACCAGATGGGGGGGTCCAGAAGGAATTTCCCCCCAGATTGGCGGTGGGGGGGGGGGAGGGGAGGGGGCGGAGTTAACCTTCTTCTGCAGCGTGTGGATGCAGGTCACTTGCCAGGATATCTGGGTCTATCTTACTTAATCATTCCCCTGCCATTGCATGGGCCTCCAGCACTGATACACCTCGGTCCTCCTATTCTCTGCCTGTGGCACATAACAGCCTAGTCTCCTGTGGATTGTCATACTTTGGTCTCATTTCAGTTTTGCTGGGGTTAGTGTGCAGGTGCCAGGTGGTGTGGCTGACCTCTGATAGACCTGGTGGTCCCTTCTAGCCTTAAACTCTGTGATGCTACATAACAAATATTCGGCATAGGCTTGATCTTGCTAGCTGCTGACCATTCCCACCTCTACTGGGCCCCTCTCTCTGGACAATAACTACCAAAGGTTCCACAGGAATTGCATTTTTTTTAAAGCAAGCTTTCACGAAGCATATAAAATGAAAACTGCAGCTGAATTTTTGATTTACCTCCCATTTCCACTTAACTCAGCTTCCGCTTTCTCAACAGCGACCCTGCTGGTTTCATAAAAATGTCAGGATTCTTCCGCCCCCCCCCCGCCGCCCCGTCTCTCCCTCTCAGATCAATAATTGGCCGCAGAGCTGCTCTTTGCTTCTTCAGTTTGCAGCCCCACCAAATTTTATCCTCATGCCAAACAATAAGGCCTAGTAATAAATGACATCTAAATTGCCATTAAAATAGTGCTTTCACATGGTCTTCCCCAGAAAGCTGGAGTCAAAAGGAAAAGCAGAGCAGTTTAAAAGGGTTTCAGATATGCCGACGAATGGCTGTCCAAAGATAAATAGAATCCAGAGCAATTTGCTTTGGCTCCTGGTCTTTTTCCTGCCCCCCATTCTGACTGCAGGGGAGTTTGTTCCTTAAAGGTGTGAGGATTTGCAACACTGGCTAAAAGTCAGTGAGAGTGGAGTGGTGGGCTGCTCACTACTTTGCAGAATGAAGCCCAGGATAGGCTTTCAGCATCCAAGTTTCATTTCTCTCTACAGCAGTCACATGAAAATGCTCATGGTTAATTTAAAGTTTTAAATAAAGCAAACAAATCTAATCCCTGTAACAACACCTACAGGAGAACCTCAGAGTTACGAACAGCAACCAAACTGGCCGGTCAACCACACACCTATTTGGAACTGGAAGTACCCAATCAGGCAGCAGCAGAGACGACCCCTCTGCCCACATACACACAAAGAAGCAAATACAGTACAGTACAGTGTTAAATGTAAACTACTAAAAAATAACGTGAACACTTTTTAAAAAAAAAGGTTTTACAAGGTAAGGAAACTGTTTCTGTACTTGTTTCGTTAAAAGCAGCATTTT
This sequence comes from Chelonia mydas, assembly GCF_015237465.2. Lineage (NCBI taxonomy): Eukaryota > Metazoa > Chordata > Testudines > Cheloniidae > Chelonia > Chelonia mydas. The sequence goes on along the minus strand of NC_057859.1, from coordinate 7,229,962 downwards.
TCTTCTGCATCGTAAAGTTTCAAAGCTGTATTGAGTCAATGTTCAGTTGTAAAAACTTTTGAAAGAACACCCGTAAGGTTTTGTCCCGAGTTACGAACAACCTCCATTCCCAAGGTGTTCATAACTCTGAAGTTCTACAGTGTGACTGATGCTTACTGGTTACTAGCAGCATAAACATACACGGGCCTTAGAATTTAAGTGCAGCATTGTCCACTGGATAGGACAGTGGAATGTGAGTCAAGACTCCTGGGGTTCTAATCTCAGCTCTGCCCCCAATTTGCTGTGACACCTTTGAAAAGTCACACCCAGTAAGTGCCGCTAAAACGATACTTCCTGTGTTTGTGATATGCTTTGAGATGTTACAGATTCAAATCAGCCATGTTAATTTGTCCTAACTGCAAGAATAATTAAAATTTCCCATCGAGTCATGGAATTTGTCAGGTAGAAAGAACTGCAGGACTGCAACTGACGCTTACAACTATGGACGGAAGAATTCATTGGGAAGAAAACAAGAACTCACCCACCTAAAAATCCATCCTTTCATAGAAAACTGCTCCTTGGGATGTGATTAAATCTTACTTTACTTTCATTTCCACTTGGGACTAGAAATGCAGAAATACCATGAAAGAGGCCACTCTTACAGTAATTCCAAATGAGACCAGGAGCAACGGTGCTGGGATTCTCATGGGAAACCATGTTCTAGTGAGATTTCCAACACTAGTTTTGCAAAGTCAAGGAGTTTGGATAAGGTCCAGAGATACATGGATGCTTATTTGAACTCTGAACCTGAACCTTTTGAGGGTCACCCATTCTCATAGGCAGCCAATGTTAGAAGACAGGTACAGGACTCAATAACTAAACAGTGGGCTTGTTATATAGTGAGCATACTTAAAGGTTTGATTCTCCCAGTTCAAGCAGTATTCCCTATGCTTAAAATGGGAAGTACCGGTAGGACCAGTGATACCTATAAGAGCTACAATGAACTTTTCAAATGCATCCACCGTATAGTCTGCCAAGTTAATGATTCTCAAACACTTGGCTCCTGGCTATTCACTTTTGTTGTTAGAGAAAAGAATATCCCAATCAGGAAGTATTCAGTGTACTAAGGTAGAAATGACCACAGGAATACAGAGCATCACAGCGCTGGATAGGGCCTGGCAAAATTTAACATATAAAAATAACTATTATTGAAAAATATAACGATGTACCTTTTTCGATTTATTCCTGAGGGTGTATCCTCTGTACCAACCTGCCAATGAACAACAGAAATACCATGACTCTTCACATACAGGAATTAAACACGCAAAGCTATTAGCAACACACGTTCTTCTTACCACATATAATCCTGCTGGCTTTGCTCACTTCAGAGGTCCCATTGAGGCCAACGGTACCAGCAGTGAGAACAAGGCCAGTGGGAATGAGCCCTAAAATAAGGCAGAGCTTGAAAGAATGGCTTTTCCTACTATGAAATGACACAGTGGGCCTGCTCCTTTAGCTGGAACTGTGCTTCAACAGTGGCAGTACTTATTATTTCTATTATGGTAGCACCTAGATCCCCAACTGAGATTGGGGCCGCTTTGTGCTAGGGGCTGTACATACATGTAGCAAAAAAGATTCCTTGCCCCCCAGACCTGATAGTCTAAAGAGACTAGACAGATAAAGGGATAGAAAACACAAGTATTATTATGCCCATTTTAGAGATGGGGAACAGGCAGAGAGAGATTAATGACATCCCCAAGGTCACATACGAAGTCTGTGGCACAGCTGGGAATCGAATCTTTTAACGCCAACTCCACGGCCTTAACCCTAACACCATCCTTCTTCTCACATGGGTGTTAACCCAATTCTCTATCTAGATGATGCTTGAGTCTTGTGTTTACACATTCCTTTCCTTGCTGCCCATGAACCAATGTGAAATCCTTCTGTGAAGGAAGGCTGAAATTAGTAAAGGGTCTTCACTTTTATGAGAGGAAGGAAAAAAACCATTAGCAAATTATTTGCCCTAGGTAGAGATATTATTCCTATTTACTCCCTTTGTGACAAGCTCCAGGGAAGTATCAGTTCCAGAGTAATAGCTGTGGTTTTTGCAGACCAGAAGTATATCACTTTTAGAAGAACATTTCTTCCCTCTTTAGAACTTGGGGTTCAGCCAACATTTTAAATTTCAAGGTGATGGGAAGGCAAGGGATTTGAATGAATAAGTGTATTTTTTGTATTTGCTGCTCTCAAGTGAGCCTTACTTTGCAAGCGTGAAATTTAAATCACGGCAGAGGAAGGACGGTCTTGTGGTTAAGGCACTGGCCTGAGACTCAGGAGATCTGGGTTCTATGCCGAGCTCTAACACAGATGTCTTGGGCAAATCATTTCACACTGTGTGCCGGTTCCCCAACCGGAAATACTCGTACTTTCTGTCTCCCACTCTTTGTCCTGTCCATTTGCGGTGATTGCCAGGAGCTAATGTAATACAAACAGCAACAGTGTCTTTTCAATTACCGAACCGGATTTATTTTAAAACACTGACCTGCAAACATTGTCTCCAGCTTCACATTTCTGCAATATGATGGGCAAATTTGCATTTTTCTTAATGCTACTTTGCCCCTAAAATAACTATTGCAAAGGTCAAGAGATTCTGCTTCCTCAGCTCTCATCTTAACTAACTTTCGTGACACACAGCTCTTCGGCATTTTGTTTGTTTGGTTTGCTTGTTGCTTGCACTGACATTTAAAAGTTACACACAAATGTTGCTATTATTTCTTAGGGGAGCTGGAGTGGTATTTATTATCTACAGGGCATAAGTGGTGCTCAGAAGCATCAGCGCAGACAAAGTCATTGCCCCATGGAGCTTACACTCCATACATACAGATAACAAAGCTAGCGAAGAGATCAGCACGAGGGTCGGGGATTAGTAGGTGACAAAACAAAGGGAAGAGGGGTGAAAAGCTTTTGTGGAAGCATTTTTATACCTGGCAGAGATAAGTCCCAGCCAAAATCCTGGATGTGCTCACCCTGCCCCCACCCCCAAACTTTAGAGAAGTCCAGATTTTGCAAGTCTGGCCCATTTCTCTAGTAATTATAAGATCGGTCAAGTTTGGTTACAAAATCCTCTGTATTCCAGAAGCTCTGGGGGGTGTGGGGCAAGATACCACTCCTTCCACTGGATAAAAACAAGATTATAGATTAAGCATGGTCCAATGGATAAAGTACTGGATTGGGAATGAGGAGATCTAGGTTCTATTCTTAGCTTGGTCAATAATTAACCGAATGGCCTAGTGCAAGCTATTTATGGCCTCAGTCAAAGCCCAGTGAACTCAATGAGAATCTTTCCAGCAACTCCAGTTTGCTCTGGCTCAAGTCCTTAACCTCTCCATGTCTCAGTTTCCCCATCTGTACAACGAACATCACAGTGGTATTAAGCCACCTTTCTAAAGCACTTTGAAACCATAGGATGAAAAGGTTGTGTTACATATAATTATTATATAAAGCTATATTCCAGCACGACTTCATGCTCTCCACTCATCCTTGGAACCAATGAATCCTCTGATCTTCTCAGAATTCTGTTCTAACTTTCCAATAACATTACTCAAGAGACAAGGTGGGTGAGGTAATATCTTTCTGGACCAACTTCTGTTGTTGAGAGTGCCAAGCTTTGGAGCCACACAGAGCTCTTCTTCAGGCCTGGGAAAGGAACTCCCAGCATCACAGCAAAATGCCAGGTCTCTCTAATATCCTGGGATCAACACAGCTACAATGACACTGCATAAAATAACTTTATTCATCATTTGCAGTGAACAAGTGCTCGTGGCAATGGTCATTTTAGCGGTTTGTTTGTTTGTTTGTTTTTCCCCCCCAAATACAAGTCTAGAAGCTTCAGACAAACAGTAGACTAGTTAAGAGTTTCCCTCAAATTTATTCCCTTGCAAGGATGACAGCGGATAAATTTTAAGATGAAGGGGAGGATTTTCATGCCAGAACTAAAGGGCAAGGAGAGAACATCAGTGTCTCTCTCTCTCTCACACACACACACTTTCTCTGCCCAGACATGTGTTATTCATTTGGATAGTTGTATTTGACTAAGATAAAAATACTTTCTATATAGAGAGAGTGCCTTTTCTCCCAAAACCTGATAATGGACCCTACAATAAAATGAGATATATTGGACTCATGTCACCCACCACTGAAATGCAGCCACCCTGGGGTGCAATAGGGCAGCTGTTACATGGTATTGCTGTGGGCTATTTAGGAGTTTATGACAGAAGCTGAAAAAGATAAGGGCATCCCTGTTGAAAATACCAATGGAAAATTTAAGGAGGTAGAATGTTGAAATTTTCAGGGTTCAGGGGTTAACAGCCTGACTCTTACAAAAAGTGCCATGAGATTTTTTTTTTTACCTCTCATCTAAAAGTTTATTTTTGTAATTTTAGGTTTATTTGTGTAACAGTAGCACTTAAGAGATTGAAAACAGAACGGGAACTCAGTTTTGCTATACATATACAGACATAGCCATTGCCCCAAAGAGCTTACAAACTACATGAGCAAAGCAGACAAAGTGGGGGGAGAGGGCAGAAATGTATTACTACGCCCATTTTGCAGATGGGGAACTGAAGCCCACAGAGTAAATGGCTCACCCAAGGTTACACAGAGACACTGGGGCAGAGTTGGGAATAGAACCCAGAACTCCTCAGTCCCTCATCACTTCCTTATCCACAAGACCGTCCTTCCTTTTCACTGCAGTACACCACACTGCGAGCCACTGCACTGCAGTGAGAAGGGGATTCCTTCAGTCACCTGTGGCAATCAAAGCAATGTCTGAGACAGAAGCAGACAGTGAACATAATTTGCACCTGTATGAGGCTTGGCCAGCTCTCCAAAACGGAGCGCTCTTTCCCCTTCCATCCCTGTTTTTGCCATTTTCCACGGGCACGAAGAGAGATTCCAAACAAGATTGGAATTTGCGCCCCCCCTTAGGACAGATTCCCAGAGCTCAAGTGAAATCTCACTCTGAGGAAGTCTGCAAAAGTTCTCCAGGCACAGTTCACCCAGGGGGCAGCGTTGGGAGGCACACGTAAAGCAGTGTCTTTTTACTGCCATTTGGTGGATTACGCAGTGTAAAGCACATTTCCCCAGTTACAAACATCTACCAGCCAACAGGCTGGGTTTTGCCTGGTCTTGTTATCGGGGGAGCAGGTTGTTCAACAAAAAGAGCACGCACACTTGTGCGGCCAGATCACCCAGACGGAACAATGAAGAAAAATCTTTTTCACGATTTACAAGGAAGTGCTCAATCCCAGACTGTCTAACCTGCACATTTCAAAGATGGCAGCATGCGTGTTTCCTTTAAAAGGGAGGAAATTCTAAGGAGACTGGCTCTGACCAGATGTTTCATGTTTAATGAATAAACCATCCTGCGCTAAGTCCTGCTTACAGGCAGAGCAAGGCACAACAGAAAGCCTTTAAGATTCATCTCAGCACAGGCAACGAAGCAACAGCGGGCAACGACTTAGACCTTATCTAGGCAGAGGATCTGCCCTGACTGCAGCCGATTGTGCAGCTTCACCAGGGCAAACCTCTAGTGTAGATGGCCCAAGCTGCTAAAAGCCACAATTTGCATTATTTCAGTTTCAGTAAATAGTGTCCTGGGATTGCGTAACCCACTGGTAAGGGTGCATTGCAGGTCCCCCTCTTTGCTGATCCAGTCTGTTTCAGCTGCTGCCTAGACAGTCTGGGCCCCTTAGCTCAAGCTATATCAGCTCTTGAGCTCCCTGGTTCAAATCCTGGTATATCAGCCAAGATAATGACCACCACTTTCGTACTGGTGTGCTATCCCGGTGCCTGTGACTGGACAAAACCCCCACCGTGGACAAGGCCACAACCTAGCCCAGCAATCTGAGATGGTATTACTCAGACCTTCCAGCTGGATTGTCTACCACTGTAGGAAATGGGAACCCTTCACAATAATCCAGGCCCACCCACTATGGCCCTAATTGGGACTTCTAAATTGTTATTTCCTACACCCATTTGGTAAAGGGGGAAAGAACACAAACCACAAAGCTGGACTATAAGGCCCTCATCCAAAGGTCAGTGAAGTCAACAGGGGATTTTCCATCAACTCCAATGGACTTTGGCTCCAGGATTCAGAGTTTTCAAAGCCAGAAGGGACTGCTGCGATCATCCAGAAGGGACTGCTGTGAGCTTCTGTGTAGGACAGGCCACAGAACTTCCTTACAATAACTCCTAGACCATGTATATAGAAAAGCATCCCATCTAGATTTAAAAAATAATGCAGAATCCACCATGACCTTTACATTGTTCCAAAGAAAGACACCCATGCAGAATAGCGGATAGCCTGGTGACTGGGGAAACCACATAGGACTCTGCCTCATTCAGAGGAGGAAGTTAAACCGGGTTTTCCTGCAACCCAGGTAAGTGCCCAAACCACCGGGCTATTCTGGGGTCCTACACACAGATCCTAAAGGCATGAATGGCACTAAACAAGTGGAGGTAGGCCAGAGATTTTGCTTTACCATCCAGACAGGGGGCTGGGATTAGCTTGGGTTTATGCCAACTTCCAGGGGAGTCCTACCTATAATTTAACACCGCCCTCTCCCACAGGAAAACTCCGAGGGAGGGAAATCACACTATAACTACTCTACCTTAGCCAGGCCCGCCGACAGAAATTCCAGGCCCCAGGGCCAGGGCCGTCCGGGGGGGGCCAGGGGGGTGCGGAGCCCAGGGCAGAAGTGACAAATCCATCACTTCAGGGACCCCCCACGCCGGCCCACGGGACCTCCCAAAGCGCAGGGCCCAGGGCAGTCTCAATCTCCTATGTGCTCTGCGGCCCACCTGGGCGATTTAAAAGAGCCCGGGCTCCCAGCTGCCTGCCACTACTGCAGCAGTGGCGGTGGCCAGGGGCCCCCAGGCCCTTTGGCAACTGCTCCTTTGCCCCCCTCGAACGGCAGGCCTGACCTTAGATTTTACCTATCACTCTGGTACCTTGACCTTTCTTTAGGGTCAATTGCCCCTTGAGGCAATTCCCAGTGCAGGGAATTTTACAGGGAACTGATAACTCCCAGCTAGAGATTCTGGCTCATTTATGAGTTTCCATCCCTTTTTTTAAAATTACAGGCAATGACTTGTGTCTTGTGGGTGAAATTCAACCCAGGGCAGACATCCCTCACAAGGTCTTATACACCATTTGGCCTTCTCAAGCAGAGCTTAATAAATAGGGCCTTATTGTATCGGCCTTCTGCACAGGGGGAATAGCACCTAGGCCCTCTGGTCTGAGATAATTGCCCTCCAGTTCATTTCATAGCTCCCTGTCTTTTCATGGGCCTCCTCCAATCTGGACTTGTTTAGCTCTGTCAGTGTTATGACTTCAGAGCTCTCCCGCCAGCTGAGATTAAGATAACATTTATTGGTATACAAAGAAGCCAAGTGAGAGCTTCAACCTTTCTGTCTCGCAGCTGGGGAACAAACTGTGCATTTCAGCTCTTTCCAACGGAGCGGAGCCAGGCACACAGAGAATACAAAGAGCTCTCAAGCTACGGTTGCCCAATACACCGAGACTCCTTCACTGCACACAGAGGAGGAGAGAATACAGCCCTGCTCCAATCCCTTAAACTAGGCGTGGGGGAACCAACATTAGCAGTAAATACGAGGCATCTTTCTAGATGTGAGGAAGAGGAGGAGAAAGACATCTGCAGGTAAAATTGCCCTGTGTACATCTTGGTAACTCAGCATAAGTCCTCACCAGGGCTGGCCGGAAAACAAGAATTCCATTTAATGAAAAATGCCAGGGTTTCAACACTTGTTTCCATTCCGAAGCGGAGCAAAACGAAGATTTTTTCAAAAAAAAAAATTTGTGTGCGCGCAAAAAAACAGGATCGAGGGACTTGAACGTGAGTCTCCCAAATCTCCTGTAAATGCCATAACCAGCAGCCTGCAGAGATTTTCTCTGACTCTCCCTCAATCTCTTGTGTTGGAGCTGTTCCAATTTGTATAAATAATTGAATATTCATTGGGCCAGAAAAAGAAACTGACTCTGTAGTCTAGGGGTAGGGCACTCAACTGGGATGTGGGAAAGCCAGGTTCAAGTCACTCCTCTGCATGATTCAGAGCAACCCTTCAGATGGAAACTGGAGGTGTAACTAATATGTCCCAGAGAAAAAACTTTATAGGGCAGAGCTTCCTTTCTGGGGAAACCATCATCCTGGTAAAATAGAACTTGAGACTTGTGTGCCTATATAAACCTAGTGATTTTCAGACCCAAAAAAAGCCTTTGTTAAGCTGGAGTTCAGCTTGTACAGACGCTGCATTAACATAGGAGGAATAAAGACATTTCTTGCGGGAACACTGTTGTTCTCAAAAGAACAACCCACCCACATCTGGAAACCAGGACACCCAAAGCTGAGGTCACGAGAGAAAGGAAACACAGACATGCAAGAGTGTCCACAGCAAAAGACAAAAAGAAAATTTGGAGTTTCTATGTTGAAACCTCTTTTTGGGGGGCAGAGGGGAAGCTGAAGGCAGGAGGAGGTACCCACATCTATAAGAGAATTCCCCAAGGAGCCACCTGCAAACCCTCCCCACCCCTTTTTGGAACCTTTATAATTCACAGATGCCTTGCCTGACTTCCCTCCGTCTTTCCAATAAAATTATTATTTGTGTTCCCGTAGCACCTAGCAGCACCAGTCATGGATCAGGATCCCATTGTGCTAGGCACTGTACAAACACAGAACAAAAAGCCCTATCGCAAAGAACTTGCAATCCACTCTCAGTTTAAGTTCCTGATGGTGGAGTTTCAGGCAGACGGCAGACAACATGAGGACAAATTTACTCTACTTGACAATGTCTCTGCTAAGGACTGGCTAAGGAGGAAACTGAACCACCATGTAAAAATGCTATTTTCTGGTAAATTCAGGATACATCCAGCTTCACAGAAAAAGGCTGTTTTTAGCTTTGAGCCTCTCTCTCTCCTCTTTGCAAAATCAGCTCATATGTTGCCTCTATTGCTGATTAAACTCTCTCTTACAAACACACTCCTCCACTACCACACACATCACTGTAAACATACACATCAGCAGTATAATCTGCTTTGACATGTAAGATCTGGCTGGCTGGCTGGCTGGCTGTCTCCAGTGTCAAGGTCAAAGAAGTGGAAAGAGACCAACTCACTAACAGCAAATTGCTGAGCAAGCAATTTGCCCTGCTCAATGGAGATATCAAAGCAGGGAAGTTGTACATGTGTCCCGCCCCTCTAATAGATGCTGTTTGTGGAAGTTTGATGAAATTTATATTCACGAAAGGCCTTTTGGAGAGAACAGGGATATCATACAATTGAGATATGGGCACTGTACCCTTCACAGGATATAGCTGGCTGTATTCTGTTCCCAGCAGAAGAGTATTAGACAGCCCAGTTTAACAGCTAAATCCACAAGATCTAAGTATTAATTTTCATTTGCACCTGTTTTTAAAGCAGTTTTTAACAGCTAGTGATGTGCTGTACAGAACGTCCTTGTATTTAAAAGGGACAAATATCCAGCAAGTATTGCAGAACAACACAAGGAGCTCAGCTGCTATGGTGATAGGAGTAATAAAATAACCTACATGAGTGGTTCTCAACCGATTTACCATTGCGGGATGCATATGCAACTCTGTGTGTGCAGTGTGGATACAGCCCACGTAATATATATACTGCCTGTATGGCCCAGAGGATGTCACATGGGCCACAGCTGTGTGCTGATAGGTCCGCAAGTGGCCATGGGTTGAGAACCACTAGCCTAGATAATCAATTCAGCAGTATAGCTAACGAGGCGGCTATGCTCCATAAAGGGGCAAATATATTCTGGGGTTCTGGAACTCTTCTTCCTCAAGGTGTCACAGTTCAGTTTACAAATCAAAAAATGGTGATTTTTCTCAACTGACAGATCTAAAAAGAGCACCTTGGGTCTGAAAATCCATGACATCATCCCACTGATAAGAAAGATCTTGTGACTGGAACTAAGAGCTTGTCTACATCGGATGTTACTGAGCCGGCAAGCCAGGGTGTGAATTTACAGCACACTTGGGTGCCGTTCAGTAATGTCCCATGTAGATAAGGCCTTAGTTTGTTGATGTCTGAGGCAGAACAGAAGCTAGCTTGCATTCATATTCGCTAGCTCTCCGGGATCCGAATGTGTAAAATTCTTTGCATGTGTCAATATGGCAGGCAGATGTAACTCAGAGAGAGACAGGGAAACGAGATTTGGAGTAAGAAAGAGCCATTATTACACAGGAACTTTCCCAAACATCACCACACATTACACACGAAGACATTTAATTTAGAGAAATATGTAGCACATGAAGAATGCTCACATGCTAAAACAAGTAATATGCCTTGTATTTCATGAGTTGAGAATAACTTATACACCTTCAAAACTAGAGACAAGCCTGCAACAAGCTTCTTCAAATTGGGAAAGTCTGGATGCAAACTTCAAAACTGTCCCATCTTTTTAATGGGCCGAACACCACCAGACTTTAACTGGAAGTTTGGATCTGGATCCAAGCTTTGTATCCTACTAGAGCTGGTCAGAAAGTGGTAAATACTTTCCACAAACAATTTCAGAAGCAACAAACAAAACAAAAATCATTTTCCCTAAAGTTTTCATTGAAATTTTCTAGTTTGGGGGGGGGATATCATTTTAAAAAACTTGTTTCAGATATTTAAACTTTTACCAAGTAGAGAGGCGGTGGTCTGGGACTTACCTTCATACATCTCCAAAATGTGAACCGTATCACCAACCTGCAAGGAGAGCTCCACATCTTGGACAGCCTCATAATTGTAGATTGCTAGAAGTGGGGGAGACAGATGAAAAAATATAATCATGTGGGAAGTGAAGCGGAGCAAGAGAGCATGAAGATAATCAGATGTTGCAATCTGATGTCTTGCAACTGGCCAAACCCTTTGGAAGGGCACTGCAAATGATTTTACTGACTAGTAGCTATTCTGAGCATAACAGACTGGGCATGTGTGTCCCCCATCTCCCTCCTGCAGCACATCTGCTCAAGAATAAGAACATACTAACTTGTTAGCAGCTACCTGGAGCGGAAGAGCTCCGTGCTGTGATGCTAAAGGTCCTGCGTTCAAACCCTGCTAATGATCCAGGCAGGGGAAGGGAAGTCGTTACACAAGCTTTGGTCCTGGACCAATTATAAGACAAAAGCCCTTCTTTACGAATCCTTCAGAAAGCTGGTGGGAGAGCAACTTTGTCAAGCACACGCAAGACAAAGATTTTCCATTTCAGGGGCCATTCTAATGCTTCATATTAGTTGCCTGGGCCTGCTGCCGCAGAGCGTGGCTGCTACCAAGTGGCTGCTACCACATCTTTGGCATGACTGAGCGCTGCTGGCGTCTTGAGCAGGGAACATGTGAACAAGCAAGCTCGTGACTCACCATGAGCTACATCTCTAACTAAAGCAATGCCAATGCAAATGCTGTCACCGAGTTTCAATGGGAACAGGATCAGACCCCAAGCTGGCAGTCGCTACGCTAGTCTTGCTCAGCAGCCTTCCAGAGTTAGCACAGTTCTTGGGAAAAGCCGTCATGATGGGCCTTGGCTCGACTAGAAAGCTGCACTATTGTAACTTGAATTGGCTTTTAAGTGACCAAAACAAGCGCGCACAAACAGCCTTTTACATCATTTTAAACGACACTGGTTTAAATTCACACCTTAAGTTATACCAGTGCAGCTTTCTCATTTATCTGAGACTTTACACTCAGAGCAGCGAAGGCGTATTTAGATTTCAATTGTCTCTTGGCGAGCTGCTCCCTAAGGAGCTGCAGAGGTGAAGTGCAGAAGCAGTGGGAGGGAAGTACGCTGCATTTCCAAGGAGGGACATTAACCTGGCAAATGTTACCAGCTGACTCTAGCAAAGGGGCTCCTACTTCAGAGGGTTTGTATGTGAAGGGCGCCCTTTGAATGTAATTAAAAAAAAAATTATATATCTTCAATTGCTGCATCAGGAAATTCACAACATCAGATGCCTATCATTTCCGTCAGGGCGAAGTATATTACTTCCTGGCTTAAAGCCAATACAAACAAATGACTGTGGCTTACCACACCGGAAATTATATCACGCACTAACTTACTTTAAAATCCTGCAGAGCTACAAATAACGCAGCAATGAGTGGGCAGGTTATGAGAATTTCCTGCAGCTCCTAAAATAGGCATTTGTTCATAAACATTTATTTATTTTCTTAGGCTGATTTGTTAGTGTTGATCGATACTGGGCCAAACTCAAACTGGGTGTAACTCCAATGAATGCGTTACTGGGGGAGATGACTGACTAAGGTTCCCCCCCCCAGCAAAGAATCATCGATACAAAGGGATCATCCCAGTCTGACCTCCTGCATAGGGTTGCCAACTTTCTAATGGCACAAAACCAAACATCCTAGCCCTCCCCCTTCCCTGAAGCCCCACCCACTGCCCCATCCCTGCCCTAAGGCCCCGTCCCCCATTCCCCCTCCATCAATGGCTTGCTCTCCCCAACCTTCACTCACTTTCACTGAGCTGGGGCAGGGCGTTGGGGTGCGGGAGGGGATTAGGGCTCTGAATGGGGGTGCAGACGCCGGCACAGGGCCAGAAATGAGGGGTTTGGGGTGTGGGAGGGGGGACCAGGCTGATAGACCAAGTACTTCTGAAAGTTTTCATAAAAGTGCCGTGTACGACCCTGACTAAAGGAACTGCCTGCTGTCCATTGCAGGAAATCTGCCAGATTATTAAAGCTAGGAAGGATTGGGCCAGGCCATTACTTGGATGGGACAGCTCGAAAGCACCCCAAGGTGCAGCAGGAAGTGGTGCAGATGACTCAGGTGAACAGAATTCTTGCCCATGAGTCACTTCTGAACAGACGTCCCAGTAGGCAGTGCTAGGGGGCACAGGGCTACTGGAGGTGCCATTCTTCAGATGTGATGTAAAACCAAGCATCAAACAGTCTGTGCTCATTAACAATCCCATAGCTCTTTCGCAAAATTAGAAGATTAAACCCCGGGCATCCTGGCCAAATTCTAACTTGTCTAATTATATTCTACCGACTGAAATTCCTCTTGTGGTTTAACTGGATGCTACTTCGCTCTCCGTCTTAAAACACTGTTTAATGTTGTGCAATGTTCTCCCTCAAAGATGGCTGCTTTTCAGTGAAGGGGGTGAAGTGATTGCTACATATAGCTTTTAAGTACTTTAGGCTTCTGTGGAACTAAAAAACACACTATAAATGCAAGTCACTATTTCTCCATAAGAAACTGCTTTAGCGTCCACCAAAACAGTCAGAGATGTTGAGCGTGTAACAGAACACAAACCTTCTTTTTAAGGTTTGGTTGGAATTAAGTTTCAGCATTAAAGAGCATACCGGGGGGTGCGGTGGGGAGGGGACAGCAAGACTCCTTCCATACAGGCTGAATGTTTCAGACCCCCACAGCTAATGGCCTTGAGCAGAAGAAACATACTTCTGCCACTATTCATCAAAGATAGGCAAGATATACAGTATCTTGTTTTGCTCGATCGAATTAAACAAGAACACAGAGTCACTGTATTTAAGGTCTCCTACCCAACTCTTATGTGCAAAGTTACGAAAGACAAATTGCTGGCATATTTTCCCTGGGAGCTCTACTGTTTGCAACTGGTGCGTCTTATTCCTTGGAGCCAGCCGCATCCAAGATAGGCCATCTACAGCTATTTAAGCTGTTTGGACTTTTTATTGTGTGTGTTTAAACTGACCTTTTGGGGGCTTACAAGAAAAAGTTATCTGCACCCACCAAACAAACATGTTCCTGGCATGAAGACATAAAAATCCTTCATGTACAACTTCAAAGTGCATTAACGTTTGCCCTCAAAACTGCAGTAATATTTGAAGTTAAATTTGCCTTTCTTCTGAGTAAGCCTCAGTTGTGTTCTCTCCTCTATGGAACTTGGAAGCTTAGAAGAGCTGTTCTTTTCCTTTGTTTTCTCCAATGAAAACGGTCGTGCAAAACTAACCTTGAAGTCTAGAAAATTTAATCTGAGCTGAAAGACACAGAAGGAAAGTATTAGCCATTAGAGAGAGAGAGAGAAATTGGGCTTGTTCTAACAATCACATTCTTTGAGTATAATTCTTAGCAATGCATCACTTTGTTTCATTTACATGAGAATAAGGAGGTCACTAGATTGGATTAACAGCAGGTAAATTTAAGACAAGACTTTTTCAGCAATGTGTAGCCAGCCTGTGGAATTCATTAACAGGGAAGGTCAACGGGGCAAACGCTGCATCTGGATTTAAGAGGACAATGAATAATTTTATGACCAACAGCAGCAACTGTAGTTATAAAGACTAAGATAAAAGGAGATGAATCTCATGCTTCAGGGAAAAAGCTGATTCCTTGCAGGCATCAGGAAGGAATTCCATTTCCCACACACACAGCATTGCACAACTGGCTAGATGCTGTGTGCGCGGAGATTAGGGGTTGCTTTCTTCTGAAGCATCATACACTGATCATCCCTGGAGACGAGATACAGGAGTTATCCAAAGGAGTTTGCAGTCAAAGGAGATGGCCAGTATTTATCCAGGGCTCTCCAAGGTAGCCAGGCCCTGAATTGTAGCCACAAATGAGCTGGAAGTCAGTGTAGTCTACCAAGAGTGCAGACAAAGCTTGGCAAGGGCTGGTACATGATGGTGTTACAATTGGGCAGGGATGGTATATTTGAGGTGAGGAGAAGGTCTGGTTTTACTCATATGCTCCATTGTGTGTGTGGGCCACAAGATGAAACATAGTACGTTCCTGATCTCCGAAGCACCAGTCAGTGGGACTTGAATCAGTGGGATCAGGTATCAGCAGCACCACACGTGCGGCAGAAAATTCAAAGAACACCACACACACAAACCGCAAACTCACAAGGCCTCACTTCATACCAGACTGTGTTCAAGAGATCTGGAGAAGACTTAACTTGCCACACTAACACCACAACCGTTTGCAAATCACTGGGCCTGACCTTGCTTCCACTAAAGTCAACTGGAACTTTGTCTTTGCTTTCAACAAAAGCAGGATCAGGATCATTGTGTCAGTTCTATATACGCCATATCAACAATATTCGTTTACCGAAGAGGAGACAATCCGGTCAACTGCAATGCCACACGTTAACCAGCTTTGCACCAATGAGTGGTAAATGCTTTGTATTTATGTCATGCCTTTCACATGAGAATCTCAACACACTTTACAAAGGTGGATGTCATTCTCTCTTCTACAGATGGAGAGATTGAGGCACGGCAGTTGATCTGTAGCAGAGCTGCAGAAGAAAACCAGGATTCCTAACTCATGGTCCTGTTTTAATCACTAAACCAACAACAATGCCTCTCACCCACAGTGGATAAAATGTTCTTAGAGCAACTAAATTTAGCCAAAGCATCTGGAAATAAGATTTATGGAGGCACAAACTTTCACGTATCTTTCTGTGTATAATCCAAAACAGAACAAAACAGCCTCGTTACCCAATAATTTGATTAAGCATGTTTAAACTGTAGATTACTTGGCTGCAAAATGCAACCACTGCAGGACCCATTATCTCTCATTTAGGTCAAAATATCCAGCCCTTCCCTCCCACCCCCTTCAAGAGAACATGATAACAGCTTCCAAACAATACACCCCGCTTCTCAGAAGGCGTTTCTGCCCTAACCACTATCTCATAGGAGAAGGCAGCGCCTTGCTTTCTCTGAACAAAGAATCACATTCAGTGCCTTTACACTGAGCAGCCCTAAGCCTCATTACATCTGTCAACCGAAGAGTCACGAACTATTGTCTGGAAAGAGAACTATGTGCTGGAACTATCCTCTGGAAAGAGAACTACAGTGACCATGCAGCTAGAGTTGGCATTTGCACTGGGGAGACCCATTTGGAGAGCGCTTGGTATGCTGTCTGTTGCCAAGATAGAGCCCACAAACAGTGGCTTCATTTAAAAAAAATAAGGAACAGGCCAAGGAGCCCATTCTTAATAGGGACAAAGCCTTTTTGATGTTTGGAGGAAAATCTTTTGAAATTGCCCAGACATTTATGGCTGGGGGAAAAAAAAATTGATAAAGAGAATAGTTAAGAGTTGTGTGTCAGATTTTTTTAAAAATTGTCGTTTGGGATCATGGAATAAACACGTCAGCTGGGCTTTTATCCTAAAATGATCAGCCATGAAATAGTTAACAATACTGATGTTCAAGGCCCCAATTCAGCAAAGTAGCTCAGCATTTGCTTAACTTTGAACAAGTAGTTCCCTTGACTTGAACTGGACTACTCATACGCTTAAACACATCACTTAACTGCCACCGTGAAGTTTCAGAGTTAAAGTGCCGAGCTAAAAGGAAACCGTTTACACCAGTCTCGGACCTATTGTTTCAAGTTGGCTTTAGACTCAGAAAAACAGTGCATGTGTTACACTTGCATCACATTTGGAAGGTTTTCTTCACAATTTTAAGGACCAAAACAACAACAGATTCTAGACTTTGAAGAAAGGGGTGATTCTGTGGCAAATTCTACACCTGCGGAATCAGGGAGCACACCTGGCCTCACATAACAGCGTCTGTTCAGAAACCAAGAAGAACTCAGGACCTGATCCGGAGCCCACTAATGTTGATAGGAGCATTTCCATTGATTTCAATGAACTACAATCAGGCCCTCTGAGGTGGGCAGCTGAGTTGACTCAAACTGATTATGCAGGAAAAAGTAAAATAATGTCCATCTTTCCACGTCTAAAATATTCACGCTCATCATCTTTCCTCTCAATTATTTATTGCCAAGTGTTTATTTGCATTACCATAGCACCAAGGAGCCCTAGTCATGGACCAGGACCCGATTGTGCCAGGCACTGTACAAACACAGAACAAAAAGACAGTCCCTGTTAATGCTATGGTTGCTTATACTGAAAACAATGGGTCAGATTTTGTTCTCACTTACAGTGATAGTAATCTGGAGTAACGCCACTGACTTTGCTGGAGTCTAGATATTTACTTTGGTGTCAATGGGAGCAGAGTCTGGGCCATGAGGTGTAATGCTGGTATTACTGGACACTCCAAAGCTCATGTGGCTTTCACCAGTTTCTGTGAGATTTACGAATACAGTTACCATGTGTACAGTTAGCACTGTGATCAAATCAGAGAGAATTCTTTAAATCCCTCCTATTCTGCCACTAAATGCATGTTCTGAGCAGCTCAAGGGCCTGTCCAGACAAAAGAACTTTACAATTGCAGCCCCTTTCCCTCCCCCACACAACTATGCCACGAGAACAGAGCGCCAAGAGAATCCATTGTAGGGAAGCGGCCAAAAAAACAAAACCAGAAGTATAGACAGACAGTAATTACTGTAACTGCACTTACACTGGCTGAAATCCTGGCCCCACTGAAATTCCATTGACTTCAATGGAGCCAGAATTTCACCCACTAACTACAGAGTTGAATCATTTCATAGACCAGGAGGTTTATGATCATCTAGTCTGATCTCCTGCATAACACAAGCCAGAGAGTTTCACCCAGTAATTCCAACTGCCCCCCACCAACAGAGCTGGCTGTGGGGTTTAAAGTTTTGCTGGTACCATGCGCACAGTAATTTCTTATATTATTTTCTTGCATTCTAACTTATGTGTATCATAATGATGCAAAAGAGAGTCATATTACCTAGCTGCCAGTGTGCGTTTTATTTGTGTGTTTTATTTTACATTTTTGTAATACGAAAAAATAATTATAGCTTTATGTACTTCTTTACCAGGTTCTTCATTTCCTTTTGTTATTTGCACTCTAAAAATCCAATAGAGATTTTAAACTTAGTCAAAATAATTTCTCCACACTGGCACTCTCAGCTCATGCCTGGAGTAACAGGGAATGTGGCAGGCCAAAAGGGAAATACACTGCGGCCTGATCCACACTTAAAAGTTTTGCTACCATAGCTTTGCTGGCCAGGAGTATGAAAAAAATTACACCCCTAACCAACACAGCTATGCTGGCGAAAGGCCCAGTGCAAAAGTAATTATACCACCAGATAAGGGCTTTTGATGGGTGTAGGTTATTTTGTTTGGGCAAAAGAATTATTTTGCTAGTATAAGGTTTGTCTGCACTAGCAGGGTTTGCCGGTATTGCTACACTGTCAAATCCTTTCTAATGTAGAAAAGCCTTGGGATAGGCATGCGTGGAAGCCTGCACACTTCCCACGTACTCTGTGCCGGGCTCAAGCTTCTGCTTTTTCTTTCATATGGCTTGGGTAGGTAGCAACGACGACACATTTATATCAAGGTTTGACAGCCAGCACATTGCCGCAGCAGTGAGCTGGTGAATGTCGTTCAAGCCCAAATGAAGGAGACACTCGGGCATGATGGGCTCCATCGTTTGTGCCTGGTGACCAGTCGCATGCAGGTGCTTGCCTCATTTTCCATTTAAAGAGGGTTTGCCCACATCTCCCATGAGATGCCCTGAAGCAACTCAATCTGCACCAGTCTTACTGACATGAATCAAAACCCAGTGGGTGCGTGGCAGGGTCAAGAACAAACGGTTTGCTTTGAGCGGTTGAAACGCTCCATGTGACTCTCCATTGAGCCTCAGTGTCGAAGCTGAAGGTAAGGGTCTTGACGCAGTTCCATAGAGGGTTGCAGGATTTTAATCTTGTCTTCGGTGGGCTCTGCAGGTCATCGTGCAGCGGGATCCTCACGTCTGCATTGACATGGTCAAGAAAGCGAGAGGTCTGAGCAGCTCTTCTAATCTGTGGAGGCTGGATGTGTGATAGGCCCAACACGGTGCTCCAGCCCACAGACCCTGCAAACCGCAACAACTGGCTTGGTATATTCTGAAGCTGAATATTGTGCACCAGCGTGGTCTCACAGCAGTGTCTCTCAACTCAATAACACTAAGCGCATAGAGTCAGGGATGCTCAAATCGACTCTAGGCGACTGGTTCCCGGGATCAAGCCAGTGCTACTAATAAATT
Source organism: Chelonia mydas (assembly GCF_015237465.2). NCBI lineage: Eukaryota > Metazoa > Chordata > Testudines > Cheloniidae > Chelonia > Chelonia mydas. The sequence goes on along the minus strand of NC_057859.1, from coordinate 7,211,002 downwards.
ATTCTTCACACTTATGGGATAGATTTTCAAAGATACTAACGGGCTGTTGGGTACCCAACTTCCATTGAATATTAACAAGAGTTGGCTGCCTAACTCCCATTTGAGCCTTTGAAAAGCTCCCCCTACCTAGCTAAGCATCTCAAATTTATTTAGAAAGGATAGCAACTATCACCGGAGCCATTCAACGGATGGGAAATGGAGACACTGAGAAAGGGAAGTGACTTGGCCAAAGGTACACAACAAGTTAGTGGCAGAACTGGGAATAGAACCCACAGACCAAAACAGCATAAACTTGCCAGTTTCCAAGGGGACTAAATCAACTGACAATATTTCTATTTATTTTTAAGGACAGCTGGTCTGGAGGGCTTCAGAGAGTCAACGCTGGAACAAAACCATAAATTGCATCTCTGAAATTTGAGGGTGTTCAAATTCCAAATCCAGATCAAATTATAACTACTCTAGATATTCTTGATAGCCCCTTAAGTAGCAAGATTCCAAAAGGGATCAGATAAGTTCTTGGCCGCAACGAGTTCCATGGTTTAATCACACACTGGGTGAAGGAGCATTTCCTTTCACTTGTTTGGAAATTCTCACTTTTTAATTTAATTAATTTGTAAATACGATAAAATCTTCAAGTCCTTTTAATTTCATTGAACGTCCACCTGTGCTTGTGCTATGAGATAGGGGGGAGCAGAAGATCGTGATCTACTCTGAGCATTCATTTATATATTCTTATGTCAAAAGGAAGTATTTCTTCACACAACGCAAAGCCAACCTGTGGAACTCTTTGCCAGAGGATGTTGGGAAGGCCAAGACTATAACAGGGTTCAAAAAAGAACTAGATAAGTTCATGAAGGATAGGTCCATCAATGACTATTAGCCAGGATGGGCAAGGATGGTGTCCCGAGCCTCTATTTGCCAGAAGCTGGGAATGAGCGACAGGGGATGGATCACTTGATGATGACCTGTTCTGTTCATTCCCTCCAGGGCACCTGGCACTGGCCACTGTTGGAAGACAGGATACTGGGCTAGATGGACCTTTGGTCTGACCCAGTATGGCCATTCTTATGTCCCCTCTTATTCATCTCCTTTCTAAGCTAATACAAGACCCTGATGCCTAACATTGTCTACAAACTCAGTCAGACAGCAGTAAAGAGGCACTGTGCTCCCTCAACTTTTGCTCTTCGTACATTACCAGTCCTCAACATATGCCCTGCATTCAACGAGAATTGGGCCTGTGTTTTGAACAGAGTTCAAACAAATAGAAAGGGAAGATAGGATCCTGGAATATCAGCCTCAGTGACAAGCAGCTGCTAAGGCCATTGACCATTTCAGTTCGGGTCAATGCCAATAAATTATTACCACCACTTGATAACCATTCAGTGCCTATGAGTTGGTGATCTCAGCCCAGTTGTTAATGGATGCTGGCATCTGCATCACAACAGATGCCCCTTTGGCAGTCTCAGCAGAAAGCAGAAGGGGAGAACGGGTCTACGAGACCCAAGTCTCCTTTTCACTCCTAGAGGTGGTCACTTCAGGGCAGGATTGAGACACGCTGGCAGCATGCCCAGTCACTGCCCACAGCATGCCTGTTCTGAGGATAAACAAAGGACTTCAGACCCGACGACTACCAAGCTGGCGTCTTTTATTAGCTCCAAATTCGCAAAAGGAATCTACATGCCATGTGCATTCTTTATTCATTTATCACCAGAGGCATCTGATTCCTCTCTCATCCCTGATATAGTGAACTTCCCTGCAAACAGGACACGAGACCTGACTGTTCCCTCTGGACAGCTCTCACTCCTATCTACAGTCTAGGCATGGGACCTAGATCCCAGAGCGACAGGTGGTTTATAGAACTGATTCGGTAAAAGTGTGCTATTGTGTTTGTAAGGTGCTTTCCCCCCCATGCCCTGCAGGGCTAGTTGCTGCTCAGATTTCAAAGAGGTGAAACACCCAACTTGAAAGGTATTAATCTCTCAAAAATATGTTAAATCCTAGTGATTTACTTTAGCTCGGTCATTCTAATCCACAATATGATCTTTCTTCCACCGCCACATGATCATGGAAATCAGCAGGAGTTTTGCCTGTCTTTAATGGAATCAGACTCTGGCTTTAATGGAATCAGACTCTGGCTTCTGGTCAATTTCTCTACCTAGCTTGCTATTGTCCAGTCTCTTACGGACAGTGCCAAAGAGAAGGTCAATGCCCACCCAGAACACCAGTTTTTAAAGTTACCTGAAAGAACCCGACATGGACCTGTTTTGTCAGAATCATGGAGGGAGGTATCCTGAGATTCCTGTGAGTTGATTGGCGTTAATGCTTCACTGCTTTGCACATCCGTCAGCTTTTTACACCTGTGCAAAGTGGAAGCATGCCAGTATGGAATCAGAATGACAGATTTCATACCCACAATGCACATGACTGCACAAGATGTAATAAGGCAATGAAGAACGAGGGTTTAGGTACTACAAACCTAGGACCTGATTCTCATTTACACTGAGGCCACTTTATGCAACTCTGGTAAATTACATTTACACTCACTTGGAGACCACTTTATGTTGCCCGAGTGGTGTAAATCAGGTTTAGTGTAAATAAGAATTAGGTCCCATATATTTAAGCCATCCCAACAGCAGATAAAACCTCTTTCAGAACAAGATAGTTGATATCTATATCTGTATTTACTGCCAGGTTTCAGAGTAGCAGCCGTGTTAGTCTGTATTCGCAAAAAGAAAAGGAATACAATTATACAACACAAAAGGAATTTTGCGAATACAGACTAACACGGCTGTTACTCTGAAAAAAGAAAAGGAGTACTTGTGGCACCTTAGAGACTAACACATTTATTTGAGCATAAGCTCACAAAAGCTTATGCTCAAATAAATTTGTTAGTCTCTAAGGTGCCACAAGTACTCTTTTTTTTTTTAATATATATTTACTGTGTGGCAGACGTATTGGAGCTATAGAAGACAGGCACCAAGCACTGAATTTAAAAATACCAATATATTATCGTTACAGAAAGATTAAAGCTCTAAGGTTGCCACGAACAGAAAACTTTTATCTCAGGTTTATCTGAACCATTTGTTCCAGCTTTTTGCACCAAGTTAGCACTTTCCCTTCCAGATTGGGATCAGTTTTCTTTGCAACAATGCTTCCTAAGATCAGAAAGTGGAAAAGGACATAAATAAAGAATAATGTCCCATGCAGAAGAATTATTACCTCTTAGGAAAGTTTTGCGTGAGTTCTTGGACACCTATCTAAAACCTTTAACAGATTACTAAAGTAAATTATATTTTTTTAAAGCACTTAATCTTAAATATGTGCAAATCAGCTTGCTCGATACCGTATGTATCATACCAGAAAGATACTTTTATCATTTAAACTGGAAGTGCATATTGTATTTGGGATGTATCCAAACCAAAGCTCTGGATTTGAACATCTTCAGTCTTTGGAGCTGACCAAGAACTGGCCACCTAGAAAGTTGTCTAGCAGTTCATTTTTATTTTTCAGTTCTATTAACGCAGGTTTCCCGGCAAAGGCACAGATACCATTAAAATATTTTAGGCATTTCAGCCATAAATTAAAAGCAGTGGGCCTAAAAATGCAGTCTTTGTTCTGTCAGCAAAGGGATAAATGTGTTTATGGTTTTGGACTAAGTCAGTTATAAATTTAGCTTAATGTGTTTGCTTAAAAAGAATATTTTCCTAGGGAATTTTAACCAAAAGAAATGTCAAATTAAACACTTGGGCAATAAGGGGAGGAGTCTCAAATAACTAATTCTTTGCTCGGACTATGGGCTACGTAGCTCATGTGTAGAACTGGTTCATTAAACTTTTCAAATTTTGAAAATGAGATCAAATTTTAAATTTTGAAATTAGAAAAAAAAATGGTTAAATTTTCCCAACCTCCCCCCTCTCCCATTTTTGACCCATTGTGGAACCACCTGAAATTTTAATTTAAAAAAGGGACATTTTTGTTTGTTTTTATAATAAATGCATGGTTCTTTTTTTCCAGCCAGCACCATTCGTGTGTTTCCTGAAGATCCCAGCATAAGAAATTAACATACACTAGATTCATTCCCAGCCCTGTCACTTTTGCACCCTTTTCTGAATCAGCAGTGCGGTGATTTTTAGTTATTTAATGGTTATAATTTAAAAACAAAAAGCTAGATGAAGGCCTGTGCTGTCCTACAGGCATAATTCATAAAGTGTTTAAAAAAAAGGGGCCTAAAATAGCTGAGATCTTAAAAACTGGATGGTAACCGACCATCAATCCCAATGATGGTTGAATCTGGTGATATTCTAAACGAAAAGAGACCTCAGCTGGGCATCTAGCTGTTCCCATCACTTCACACTGACTAAACTAACAGTCTAGGGTTCAGAGTGACACGCACAGTGACAGTCCTGGAATCTTATCACATAGGTAAAAAGTCAAACACCTATTTCACAGGACCGTTCAAGGTGAGTGTGTGTTAACTACTTACGCTAAACAACCTGTTCCCTCTTGTATTTAGCTGTGACACCCTGAGTAAGTTTCCCTAACCTACAGAAGAGCTCTACATAAGGTCAAAAGCTTGTCTCCCTCACCAACAGATAAACGATATTACCTCCCCCACCTTGTCTCTCTAATATTCTGGGACCGACACGGCTACAACACATGTTTAAAAATACAGCCAAGACTTGCCCTGCAACAGATACATCCAAAGCCCTACCACACTTCCGGAACAGGAGTTAAGGACCTATCTTCAGATCATGTTCTATTTGGGCCCCATGACCCAGCTGTCCCTGTAGCATTTAGATTGTCCATGCGAAATCCATCCCTATCCAAAAGCACTGGTCTGGGACTCAGGAGACACGGGTTCAATTCCCTGCTCCACTGCAGACTTTCCGTGGAAGCAAGTCTCTTAAGCCAAGTCTATACTAGATATTTTTGCTGGTATATCATCACTTAAGCGGTGATGTTTCTGTGACATTTTTGTGCAGGCAAAACAGTTATACCAACAAAAAAAGAGTGCTTTTGCCCATTTACATTATTTTGCTCAGTGAACTGGTATATACTATACCTGTAAAAACACTCCTCCCTCCCTCCCCCCCGCCCCAGTATAAACTGCATCTACAGTAGGATACTGGGCAAACTTTTTCTAGCGTAGACTAGGCCTGAGTTTCTTTGCCTCTGTCTCTCATCTGTAAAATGGCGACAGAAAACTTCTGTACCTGACAGGAGTGCTGTGAAAATAAATATCATAGAATCATAAGACTGGAAGGGACAGCGAAAGGTCAACTAGTCCAGTCCCCTGCACTCAAGGCAGGACTAAGTGTTATCTAGACCATCCCTGACAGGTGTTAGTCTAACCTGCTCTTAAAAATCTCCAATGACAGAGATTCCACAACCTCTCTTGGCAATTTAGTCCAGTGCTTAACCACCCTGATAGTTAGAAAGTTTTTCCTAATGTCCAACCTAAACCGCCCTTGCGGCAATTTAAGCCCATTGCTTCTTGTCCTGTCCTCAGAAGGAGAACAATTTTTTCTCCCTCCTCCTTGCGACAACCTTTTATGTACTTGAAAACTATTTTCATGTCCCCTCTCAGTCTTCTCTTCTCCAGACTAAATAAACCCAATTTTTTTCAATCTTCCCGCACAGGTCATGTTTTCTAGATCTCTAATTGTGATTGTTGCTCTTCTTTGAACTTTCTCCAATCTGTTCACATCTTTCCTGAAATTTGGCACCCAGAACTGGACACAATACTCCAGTTGAGACCTAATCAGTGCGGAGTAGAGCTGAAGAATTATTTCTTGTGTCTTGCTTACAACACTCCTGCCAATACATCCCAGAATGATGTCTACTTTTTTTGCAACAGCATTACGCTGTTGACTCATATATAGCTTGTGATCCACTATGACCCCCAGATCCCTTTCCGTAGTACTCCTTCCCAGGTAGTCATTTCCCATTTTGTACATGTGCAATTGATTGTTCCTTTCTAAGTGGAATACTTTGCATTTGTCCTTATTGAATTGCATCCCATTTAGTTTAGACCATTTTCCAGTTTGTCCAGATCATTTTGAATTTTAATCCTATCCTCCAAAGCACTTGTAACCCCTCCCAGCTTGGTATCATCCACAAACTTTATATGTGTATATTAAAGATTGTGGGGCACTTATGATAATAAGGACACTATTAGACTGAGACAGTGACGCACACAGACATTCTGCTTCCTGTTATACGCAGTCAGTGGTTTGCTGACTATCCCAACAAATCTCAGCAAATGCAGAACTACCTACATCTTACTTAGTACAGTAAAAATTCTGCTTTTGCTGATTACCAGGTGGAAATGAACTAAACAGAAAGATAAATTAAGAGATTGACCCTGCCCATGTCCTTATTATATACTTCAAAAAACACATTATAATAAAAAGAATAAATCATAAAGGGGAGAGGGAGGATTTGCCCATATATCTCCCCTTGAAAGGTTTACATTTGGGAGACCTGACTATTGTTTTGTTACTTGAGAAACATAATACAGTAGAATCTCAGAGTTACAAACTGACCCATCAACCACACACCTCATTTGGAATCGAAGTATGCCATGAGGCAGCAGGAGACAGACAGACAGACAGACAGACACACACACACACACAGAGCAAACACGGTGCAGTACTGTGCTAAACATAAACTACTAAAAAAAAAGGGAAAATTTAAAAAAAAGATTTGACTAAGTAAGAAAACTGTTTCTCTGCTGGTTTCATTTAAATTAAGGTACTTAAAAGCAGCATTTTTCTTCTGCACAGTAAAGGTATTAAGCCAATGTTCAGTTGTAAACTTTTGAAAGAACCACCAGAACGTTTTGTTCAAAGTTATGAGCACTTAAGAGTTATAAACAACCTCCAATCTTGAGGCATTCGTAACTCTGAGGTTCTACTGTATTTGAGAAACTGGAACCAGACGGAGGTCGTGGATGTAGTTCCTTTGTGGCACCTCCGACTGGTTGAACAGTTCAACCGCTTTCCTCCTGTACACAAATGCCTCGGTAGAGGGTTCTCAACCTTCTTCTGATCACACGCCATCTTAGCATTTTATTCTTGGAGTCCCCCCCACACACACAGGCCTGGTCTACACTGGGGTGGGGATTGATCTAAGATATGCAACTTCAGCTACGAGAATAGCGCAGCTGAAGTCGACGTATCTTAGATCGACTTAGAATCACTTACTTCGCGTCCTCGCGGCGCGGGATCGACAGCCGCTGCTCCCCCGTCAACTCCGCTTCCGCCTCTCGCAGTGGTGGAGTTCCGGAGTCGACGGCAGAGCGATCGGGGATCGATTTATCGCGTCTACACTAGACGAGATAAATCGATCCCCTATAGATCGATTACTACCCGCCGATCCGGCGGGTAGTGTAGACGTGGCCACACATGCAGATTTGGCCCAGCCATCCAGCCAAGCACAGTGAACTTCACCAAGTGAACTTTAACACAATAGTTACTGTAGAAAACCAAATTAAAGAACAATAGGACTTCCGAGATAAAATGCTCTGTGTCCAGCAGTGAAGAATCAGACCCTTCGTCGCTTTCCCTGTTTAAAAGTTGTGTTTTTATTGCTCTCAGTGTGGCAACCAATTAGCGTGACTCGTAATGCAGTTGGAGAAAAGAGCATATGCGGTTGTTGATATGTGCAAAGATGGTCACTTCTTCAGTGGCGTTTGTTTTTAAGAAGTTTTACCAAACAGAAAACTTTTTTTTTTTTTTTTAATTTAAATGAAAAACAGTCTTGATCTGGAGTTAAAATATTTCCCTGGGCATCGATTCCAACCCAAACACTGCAACAGCAGGCTGGCAGGAGAGAACCAGGAAGTGAACCTGACTGTATTTCTATTTTCAAAGTGAAGCGAAGTCAATAAGCAGCACACAGGGTACGCAGCCATCCTGAAAAACTAAGGACCTAATTTTCCAAAATTGCTGAGCGCTTAACACTCCAATTAAAGTCAAAAGGGAGGCGTCCAGCCTCTCTGAAAATCAGGACCTAAGTATTACAATTCTAGCAGCTATAATATCAGTTATTAATAACACGGAAGGAATTTAAACGTTTTTAATTGTAACCTAACTCTGGCTCTCTTACAATGCTGAAGTCTAAACTGCTTAATACTCTTATACACAATGAAAGTCTGTCTCTAACCAAAACAATCAATTAAAAGGGATGACTGTACATGTTTTTTCTTTCCCTTCACTGCCACAATACAGGGCAAGAATGTGGTAAGCCTCCACAATCCAATGTTGCTACTAGCTGCAGAGAAGAAAATGGGTTCATTTGTTCACTCGGAATAAGCAGAAGTCCATCATTGGCTATGCTTTTCCACATTTTGCCATGGCCACCCCAAGCAGATCAAGAATTAATTGGTTGTCAGGAAACGAATACAAATTAACTGCGTATCAGACTAGGCTTCAGAGCTGTGTTTAGTCTTCGCTAACGGATACAAGTATGAGACTAAAACCCCTTGTACACGAAGAACTCGATTGCTATTTTTTTCTATTGCGGCAGTGCCAAGTGACCTCAGTGCTAGACCAGGTCACCACTGCGCTAGGTGCTGCACAAACATAACCAAACAGAAAGACAGTCCCTGCCTCAAAGGGCTTACAAACGAAGTAGACTCAATGCTAGTAAAAGAATAATGTAATAGGTACTAAGGCATAATACATTGCATATTTTTACCAATTGCCACAGTGTATGTGTAACCCATACACCTCCTGGGTGTTGTGTTCTGTCCCATCTAGTGGCACCAAGACCACTGAGAGAGAGAGAGATAAAATGAGTCTGCTCTCCCGCCTTAGCTAACAACCAATTGGCTTTTACCTCATGCTGCAGAGCAGGGGTGCCCAACCTGAGCCGGAGAAGGAGCCAGAATTTACCAATGTACGCTGCCAAAGAGCCACAGTAATACGTCCGCAGCTCCCCCACCCCACTCCCAGCGCCTCCCACCCACCGGCAGCCCCGCCAATCAGCACCTCCCACTCCCTCCCCATCAGCTGTTTCGTGGCGTGCAGGAGGCTGGGGGGGGGGGGGGGGGGGGAGAAAGGGAGGAGCGAGGGAAGGGCAGGCTCAGGGAGAGGGCGGGAAGGCGTGGAGTGGGGGCAGAGCCAGGGTTGAGCAGTGAGCACCCCCCGGCACACTGGAAAGTTGGCGCCTGTAACTCCAGCCCCAGAGTCGCTGCCTAGACCAGGAGCTGCATATTAACTTCTGAAGAGCCACAGATTGGCCACCCCTGCTGTAGAGGCTCATGCACTAAGCTCCAGAGGTCCCAGGTTCGATCCCGCCCATCGCCGACCGGGGTCTGTCGGCGTTACATATGCAACACCCATGAAAGGGACATGATGTCACGCCACCAGGACAAGATCAGCCAGTGAGTTCTGGTGACACACGGGCTATAATCTGATATGCTGGTGGAGAGCTTTGGGGGGCCGAGTTTCTGTGAAACCATGCAGTTCTCATTACTGCCCACTCCTCCATTTGCAAGTAAGCGCAGCTGAGATAATCTTCCTAATACATAGCTGACAGCTAACAAACTCAGCTATTTGTCCTAGTTTACCCCCAGATCCAAACAATCGGTAACAGAAGTAATAATTTGGCCACGTGGAGGGGATTGAAAGCGATTTCGAAAAAGAAAGAAGACCATACTAACCCTCTGGAAGGAAAAGAGCCGGGAAATGAAAGGCCCCTCTCCAGCAACGAGGGCTGCTTTACGCTTGAAATTACAGTTTAGGCAGCTAGGAGGAACATCGAAAAGAGATTCTACAAGCAAACAGCACGGGAGAACGCAGAGCAAAAATCGTGGTCCTCTCAGATGTTGGATCGGAGGCTGTGGATGAGATTTGAAAGGAGCTGAAAGGGAAGTTAAGGCCTCCAACTCCCACAGGATTGGTGCCTGATCTCCTTTGGCACCTTTGAAAATCCCCGCCTAAATGCCCCAATCTGCAATTGCTCCATGAGTGAAAGCACCCTTGAAAATCAATAGCAGCTCTGCAGAGCAGAGCTTGGAAAGTTTCCCCAACACTTGCTCCCCCAAGGACACAGCCTACTAACCTGGGTTAAACACACCTACATGCCACACTCCTGTAGCCAGGTAGATTTGATTTCCACTAGCACATCTTCACCCACTCTTGTCTCGCATGCCTTTGCAGTGCCCCTCTGTTGCTGCTGCCCTCTCGCGGTCCTGGGCATGCCGGAAACATTTCGCTTCCTAGCCCCTCCTCTCAACCTGGTCCCTCTGCTCCTTCTCCCCTCTTCTTAAAAAAACAATGCCTCAGAAGCCACCCGGATCCTCACATCCTCCCTCCACCCTGTCAAAAAAGCAGGATTCAGTGGCTTACTCCCTGCCTCCCACCTCCCTTCCTGTGAAAAACACAGCAACTCCTTCCCGGAAAAGAATTAGCCAGGCTTGGGCTGGTCTGCTCCATCCAGTCCTGTTAAACTTAAGTTGCTCCACTCTATTCTTCTCCTGTTCCCTGCTCCAGTCAACTGCCAACCGTGGGTACGCAAGCACATGGTTTTAAAAATCCCTCGTCTAGAAGATGAGAGAAGCATGCACATAGACTGAGTTCTCCAATATCCTCCAGGCCCCCTTTTTCTTAAATCCTTTTCCCTGGACACATGCACACAAACCTGCCCTTTTAACCATTCAACACAGATTTCATCCAAACACTGTATGGCACGCACAGAATACTTCTGCACCACTCTTACTTTAGGTACAGCCATAGATCCTGAAGTATATGGTCAGTTTCACTTTTGTTGTTTTAAGGCCACTGGGAAATTATACCTTTTCATCCAGAAGAGGGAGGGAGGGAGAGAAAATCCTTAAGTCAGGGAGCTTGCAAGAGAACAATCACATGTTCCAGTACAACAATTAACACGAAGTGTACATTTCAGAATGATGACTTGGTAAAAACCAGTGCAGGAAGGTTTAAGGTGTTTTTGGAACAGGCTGTCGTCGTGCAATTGAGAGTGTTTAAGAAAACCCGTGTTAAAAAAAAATTAGCCAAGACACAGAGCAGCAAACACAACAAGGCTTCATCATGCTCCCATTACAGTCTGAGGTACGGGGAGGGTCTGCCTTTGACTAACCTCCTTAGGAGTAGGATCAGACCCACAAAGAAAGAGACAAGCACTTAACATGATCTGCTTCCCAATTTCATGCACACAAAAATGACTCGGGCCGTCTCTACACACAAACTTGCACTGGTTTAGTTAAAGGGGTGCAACCCCCTACGCACGTGGATACTTCTCTTCCAGTTCAAGAATGACTCAGTCTTGTATACACACAGGATTCGCTTTGGTTCAACATAAAGCAGTTTAATTGAACTGGTGCTGATTTTGTGTGTGGACTCTCTCATATCAGTTTAAAACTGATTATAGTGGTTTAGCTTGCATCTGTACATTTACAAGCACAAGAGAAACCGATACAAACCAGGTCTAAACCAATATAAGAGAGTCCACATACAAAAGCTGCACCAGTTCAGTGAAAGTGGTATAAAAAAAAAATCACACCATTAGATATATCCATACAACTCTGTGCGTAGACCGGGACTTACGTTCAGTGTAGCTTAAACCTTTCACTAACTGATTTCAGCTAAACCCAGAGGTGAAAGTAAGCCGGTACGCCCCGGTACAGCGTACCGGCAAGAGCCGGTGCACCGTACTGGGGCAGCCCAGCTTCCCCAGGGGGCAATTTAAAGGGCCTGGGGCTCCCAGCAGTGGCTGGAGCCCCAGGCCCCTTAAATTGCCTCCAGAGCCCCGCTACTGGAGCCCTGGGGAGGCGGCTGCAGGGCTCTAGCAGCTATTTAAAGGGCCTGGGGCTCCCCTGCTTCTACCGCCCGGGCCCTTTAAATAGCCGCGAGAGCCCCACCGCCGCTACTCCAGGGCTCCGGCGGCTATTTAAAGGGCCAGGGTGTTAGAAGAGGGGAGCCCCGGGCCCTTGAAATAGCCCCCGGAACCCCGGGCTGCTGCTGCTACCCCAGTGGCGGGGGGCACTTCCCTTACAGGGAGGGCTGGGGCTGGCTCTGACCCTCTCAACCCCGCCCCTTCCGGGGGCCAGAGCTGGCCCCAGAGTACCGGTAAGTCACTCGACTTACTTTCACCCCTGGCTAAACCGAAACACGTTTGGTTTAAACTGAAATAATAATAATAATAATTTCCATGCAGTATTTTCCACCAATTTAACTAAGCTGATTTAAAAAAATCACACTGCAAGTTATCATATCATAGAATCTCAGGGTTGGAAGGGACCTCAGGAGGTCATCTAGTCCAACCAGTGCAACTCTGTGTACAGATAAGCCCGCAGAATTTGATATGCTTACTCAAACTGGAGTTAGGGGAAGTTTTACCCAGGTCAGAGTTGCATGACCAGCCCCTAGAATGCACTCCTGCAGTTGGATCCATGTGGCCTGATCCTTATATCCATTTAAAGCCCCAGCCAAGGATCCGTTTGCAGAATTTGGGCCTTCACTTAGCACGTTCCAGGATCTATTGTAAGCATGCAACAAGTTTAAACAAACCTTGAAAACGAAAGTGAACTTTGTTGTATATCAACAAAGCCTCAGTGATGGGATACTATTAGTAACGTGAAACAGTTTTAACAATAAAGCGGGACATGCTGTGATACTGCAGGGTCATGCAAAGCACAAAACACACTCTCAGACCACACTGCAGAAACCAGATGCAGTCTGAGCAATCGCCCAATCATGATGACCGTCCATATCAGAAGTGATCACAACTCAAAATGTTGCCTAAAATAAAAATTAATGAAATCTCATTCTGCTGCGCTCTCTTACCCTCTGTCCCTGTGCATTTCTGGTCCCATAAATCATGAATGTAGTTGGCAGGCACGGGTTTACATTTGAAAAATTACTGCCATTCCTAAAACATGATGCAGCAGACCGTAACTCAAATGCGTACATGGTCATTCCACAGCATGAATACTGCTCTTCTATAAGGAGAATAGTTCCAAGCCCTGACTCCTCTCGGAGGTAAGAATATTGCACGTCTAATAGGTCACGATAACAACTAAAAGTAATTATTTGTCATTTTACAAAGGTGTATCTATTTAAAAAGAAGACATCAAAATTAAAGATGCTGGATTGACATCTGTGGAGACTGAAGACTGCTACCTACCCAGAGGTATTATTAGGCTCTGAAAGATTCGATTTTCATCGATAAATGTTGATTTCACTGAACACACACAAACCGATGAAAAAATATTTCCATCAATAACTGAAATTTACAGACAGGCAAAGAAAGAAAAATGCTGCTTGCGAACTTATTCGAGTTTGATTCAGGGATATTTACTTGGTATATTTTGACACGATACTGACGTGCGTTCTACTAAAGCTTAACTTTTTGAAGTTCTCAATGTCTACTGTCACTAAAGAATGATTGTCTGACTTCCCCATAATTTCCCATGATCGTAAAAGATTAAAATACATTTTCGTAAATGCTTCAAACCCACAATTCCGTGCAACTGTGGAAAATTTAAATAGATAAAAATCTTTAAAAATGCTTAAAAACTAACACGGATATTTTGTGTCAAATTTATAAAAAAATTAAAAATCAAATTCCATGGCCCTTCTGTTGTGATAACATGGTAAAGAAGCCTTAATGCAGGTTGTCTCTTCTGAGACCCACCAACTCATTCCACACAGACCACAGAAGCCCCGATCCTGCATATGCTTAACTTTAAGCATGTGAGTAGTTTCAGTAAAACTACTCACATGTGTAAAGTTAAGCACATGCAGAAATCTGTACATGACTGGGGCCTAACCATCAGATAAATACAGTTACTAGTATGAGCTGGATTCAAACTGGTGACCTTGAAGTGAAAAGCTACATATCCGTTATGGTGAGCCATATGCATAACAGCCCTATACCTTTCGAGTCGTCAGATAAGAAGAAATGATAAAACATGACATTTATGTGGGACATTGTTCTCACTGGTGAAGTTATTCAGGCATCATTGCTGCAAAAATAACGGCAAAGGCAACAAATATGTCATGCTTTTTGGCATATGACAAAAACAATCCGTTTTATTGCAGATAAGAGTGAACTCATTTACAATCTCACTAGAGTTCACTTCATAATGAATTTTTTCTGATACTCCAGATTTGGGAGGATGGGGGGGATGAGGGGGAGTTAGAGTTAAACAATTACAGTAATGCATCCTTACTGCAACTTGGTCCCAAGAGAAGAGTGCCAGGAAGGGGGTTATTAGTGCCTAATGTGATGGTGATTGTGTGATATGGAGTCCCGTCCACTCAAATCTCACTTGAGAACACCAGCTCATTCACTGAAATAATCAAATAACTGTGGGGAATGGGAGAGGGGAAGCTTTGGCCACGGGTACTAGCACAAATGCCAATTTTTACACTCACAATCTTTAGTGACAAAGTAGTCTCTGCAGAACAGAGCCCCCCCACACACACACACCAGTTAGAGCACTCTCACCTGCAAGACATTAACTATAAATGGGTTTAACACACACTCACAGTAAACTGCGTAATTCTAAATTTACAGATCTCAGCCCTTCATCCCTCTAAATATGACCCTAGTAGGATCTGAACGTACTTTGGACCAGGGAGTCTAGGTAACGTACTTCAGACCTGGTGCCGAAATTGCTAAGCAATCACCTCGGGGTCACTGCAAGAAGTAAAAGATGATTAATGAAAGAAAATATAGTGTGATGATTTAAAGGAAAACCTTTCTGCAACCCAAATGAAATACTGACATTGAAGGCTAAATGCAGACCTATGCACTGTCTCTTTAAACCAGAGCTTTGGAGCTGTGCTCCGGCTCCGCTCCAGCTCCAGGCAAAAACCTACAGCTCCACTGCTCCAGAGCTGCTCCACGGGCTCCACTCCAAAGCCCTGCTTTAAACTCTTGAAGCAGTCAGCATAGTTCCGTCACTACAAGGAACAGTTCGTTTCTAAGCAGATAATGAGAGCCCGTAACAACACTACTATTGACTTACCTATTGCAATATGGGAAGGACGCGTGCAACTCAAGCATCCCTTTAATTAGATTCCTGAGACAGCACTGAGGACATTAACACGAGGGCAGTTATCTCACGCGATTAACTCAAAAAAATTAATTGGGATTAAAAAATTAATCGCAGTTTTAATCACATTGTTAAACAGAATGGAGCCCTTGTTGGCTCCAAGATATTTCTCTCTCCAGCAGAGAAAGGAATAATGCTATGGACTTCCTTTGTCACAAATTAATCATTTTAAAATCAATCAATCAGATGATGAACGCATTACATTAAGAACTCCAGGCAGTCAGTTGCAACTCCTTTCCATACAACTTCAAACAAACTAATCTAATTGCATATTTGCATAATACAGATACACTCATTAAAACACACTTTGCAAATGACACTCTCTTCTGAGGAGAGCCCGAGTCCAAACAGAAGAGGTTATTCTGCCAAACCACTGGAGGAGACTGGTCACAAGAGTCCAGGAAACAAATCTTTGTGTACTGAAATTTGCACAAATCAAAGGATGGCACTGGATCACAACAGTTACTTTTTGGGGAACTCTTCACAATGCTGTTGAAATTTGCAGAGCCCCATTTGACATACACGCACACGTCATTAATGTAATTTCAAAAACACAGATTATTTTCTACCTGCCATAATGTTTCTATTCTATCCTCCGAAAACAAAAAACAAAAAACCCCAACCACACACAATTTTGATCCTTTCGCTTAGCCACCAGCTGGAACATGGCCCAGGCAAGTAGTGAATGAAAATTGTTACTGTCTAATAGCCTAAATGATATGAACTGGTGGTCTCAGCTCAGTTCCTCATCACAAACACCAGTAATTAGCACTAATAGGCACCCTTGTTGGAAGTCTTACCAAGGGTATTAAAGTATCCTCTCAATAAGAGGGGACTCCTCAAGACTGGGATCCTCAGGGAGAGCATATTGGTGGGAGAAAAAGTTAAATGCCCCTTCTGCCACCTCTTCCCTCTTGTGCCAGCCACAAGCACTAAAGAAAATCTCTTAAAGCTTTTATTATGAAAGGCCCAGCTTTTGCAAACACTTGGGCACATACTTATCTTTACTACCACAACACACACACAGGCGCCCGCTTCTTCCTTTCCCCGGGGGGTGCTCAACCCCCACTCAGCCCCAGGCCCCACCACACTCCACCCCTTCCCCCAAGACCCCACCCCTGCCCCGCCTCTTCCTGCCCAATTCCACCCCTTCCCCCAAGCATGCCCCGTCCCCGCTCCTCCCCATCCCCCCAGATCCTCCTGCATGCCGCGGAACAGCTGATCACGGCGGGCGGGAGGTGCTGACAGGGAGGGGGAGGAGTTGATCAGCAGAGCCACCGGCCGGTGGGAGGCACTGGGGGAGAAAGGGGGAGCTGGCTGCCGGTGGGTGCTAAGCACCCACTAATTTTTTCCAGCCCTGGAGCACCCACGAAGTCGGCGTCTATGACGACACATCGCATTAGTAAAATTAAACGTGTTCTGTAAGTGCAGGATCGGGGCCTAGGTGGGAAGCACTTGACATGCGCCTCTGTAATCCATTAGCCAGCCAGATACGAAAGCGAGAACTAGAACTACTTCATGCCAAGTATAAGCATCAAACATCGGCTCCTTAAAGAAAGCATGAATTAACCCTGTCAAAAGTGCTAGTGAAACAGACGAAAAAGCCAGAACACTACGGACTCCATGCCCAAGTAAGGGGGAAATAAGAATCTCCCCCTTTATATACCTGTCTGGGAACAGAAATAAGCACACTGCACACCTGCTTTCTCCTCCTGTGTCAGGAGATGAGGGAAATGGGCAAAACCCAGGCTCCCCTCCACCTACACACAGGCCAGTGCAGCTCAGCCCTCTGGGAAAATATAGACCAGCAGCAAATTCGTAACCCCTGAAACATGAAAGAATTGTGTCTGTGTCACGCTACCTTCCAAGACTGTTTCTGAAGTGGAGCTCTCGTACTACGCCTTGCGCACGAGTGTGCCTAAACTCACCATCTAGCCCCAACTGTTTGGGTGCGGATTATTTTGTTAACCTGGCATCATTATACCAATTATCGTACATTCTGCAGGATGGCAGTGCTCAAGCAACCCTGGTAATCCACAGACACAATCTCCCGCACCACCCAGGAAATATACGGACGTACGAGAGAGCCCGAGTCATCGCCAGCACAGAAAGAAACAAAGTTCAGGGTGCGCAAATGTTACACGCCCTAAAAGTTACCACAGGAGAAGCTAGATAAGACGGTGCTGCGTTTAGTAACTTTGTTAAGCCATAAAACCACACCGCGGCCCTGATCGTGCAGTGGGCCAGCCCCAGCTCTCACGTGGAGCCTTTTCAAAGTCAGTGGGGACTTTTCGCAAGTGCACATGCCCTATCCTGTGCAAATCAGTGCAGGATCGGGGCCTTGATCCCTTTTAACGAGTGGGCGGAACTATGCCAAACAGCATCACAACAGCAGCCATGCTTTGCACTTTTCAACCATCCAGTTTAAAACCTTCCCCCACAGCAACAAGTTTCCCACGGGGGAAAGAAGATCTTGCTCAAACAAAGGCTGCAGGGTGGTTTGTGTCATTCATGGTTTCCTGCCGGCCGCTCTTTTGTTTTCTCAAGGGTATTTTCTTCACCAGCTCAAAAGTTGTGGCTTTCAATTTATCACGTTCTCCAAAAAAAAAAAAAGGGGGGGGGGGGACCCTCACAAACCGTTGCAGCAGGTGCTAAGCTTGTCCTAAGAGGTAGCAAACCAGTGAGCTTATGCTCACGAAAGCTTATGCTCAAATAAATTGGTGAGTCTCTAAGGTGCCACAAGTCCTCCTGTTCTTTTTGCGAATACAGACTAACACGGCTGCTACTCTGAAACCAGCATTGCACGATTATTTTTAAATGCCAGCAAACAGGCAGGGCAGATGGTAACAGACACCACCTCAGCTTTTGCAGCTCATCTCTTCATTCCCACTTCCCTATACCACTCTCCAAAGCTTCCTCTCCCCAGAACATTGCACAGCCATACTCTGTCCTCAGTACCCCGTTCCCTTCCCTATATCCCATGGGTGCGCAGAAGCTGGACACCGCAGCAGTCTCTCCCGTCCTTCCCCATCCTGAGATAGCCTTTGCAGACAGCCCTAGAGGCAGACTCAAGTCAACAATTACCCCCAAAACAGGGTTAGTCCGAAGGCAGCAGACACACTTGCATTATTGCAAAAACCAGAGCAGTACAGAACTGAACTGGACCCGGATCACGCTTGAAGTTAAATAAAGTCCCAGGGAATATCAGCAGCTGAAACCTTCAGGCAAAGACAAAGTGGGGTAGGAATTAAAGAGGACTGAGAAGGTAATCCAAATGCAGTCAAAAGAATTCAAAGGGGGAATTTAGAGGGGGTGGATGGGATGAAATCAAAAGGCCCTGAAGGGGGTGAGAGAAGGAATTTGGGCTGGGGGTTGCGGTGGGGGGTCGGGCAGTGTTAGGGTTGGAAGGGGACTGCAATGGTGCGGAGGAGGAGTGTTTGGGGGGGGGGTGCAGTGGGGCAGAGGAGGAGTGTTTGGGGGGGGGTTGCAGTGGGGCAGAGGAGGAGTGTTTGGGGGGGCGGGGTACAGTAGGGCAGAGGAGGAGTGTTTGGGGGGGCGGGGTACAGTAGGGCAGGGGCAATACAGTGAGGACAGAGCACTGGGAAATGGGGGAGCCCCAGGGGGCAGTGCAGGAGGGGTGCAGTGGAGCAGGGGGTGCGGTGGGGCGGAGCGGGAGTGTTTGGGTGGGGGGTGCAGTGGGGCAGAGGGGGAGTGTTTGGGGAGTTCAGGGGGGCAGTGGCACGGAGGGGCAGAGAGGGAGTGTTTGGGTGGGGGGTTCAGGGGGGAAGTGGGGCGGAGGGGGAGTATTTGGGTGGGGGGGTGCAGTGGGGTAGGGGGTGTGGTGGGGCGGGGGGAGTG
This sequence comes from Chelonia mydas, assembly GCF_015237465.2. NCBI lineage: Eukaryota > Metazoa > Chordata > Testudines > Cheloniidae > Chelonia > Chelonia mydas. Next base: position 7,192,056 of record NC_057859.1, on the reverse strand, counting down.
TTTGGGTTGGGGGCTCAGGGGAGCAGTGGGGAGAGGGGGAGTGTTTGGGTGGGGGGCTCAGAGGGGCAGTGGGGAGGGGGAAGTGTTTGGGCGGGGGGTGCAGTGGGAGTGTTTGGGAGTGTTTGGGTGGGGGGGCAGAGGGGGAGTGTTTGGAGGGTGCAGGGGGTGCGGTGGGGCAGAGGGGGAGTGTGGAGGGTGCAGGGGGTGCGGTGGGGCAGAGGGGAACTGTTTGGGTGGGGGATGCAGGGGGGCAGTGGGGCGGGGGGAGTGTTTGGGGGTGCAGGGGGTGCGGTGGGGCAGAGGGGAACTGTTTGGGTGGGGGGTTCTGGGGGGCAGGGGGCGGGGGGAGTGTTTGGGTGGGAGGTTCTGGGGGGCAGTGGGGCAGGGGGGAGTGTTTGGGTGGGAGGTTCTGGGGGGCAGTGGGGCAGGGGGGAGTGTTTGGGTGGGAGGTTCTGGGGGGCAGTGGGGCAGGGGGGAGTGTTTGGGTGGGAGGTTCTGGGGGGCAGTGGGGCAGGGGGGAGTGTTTGGAGGGTGCAGGGGGTGCGGTGGGACAGAGGGGAACTGTTTGGGTGGGGGGTTCGGGGGGCAGTGGGGCGGGGGCAGTGTTTGGGAGGGGGTGCAGGGGGAGTATTTGGGTGGGGGGCGCAGTGGGGCAGGGGGTGTGGTGGGGCGGGAGCAGTGTTTGGGTTGGGAGTTCAGAGGGGCAGTGGGGCGGAGGGGGAGTATTTGGGTGGGGGGTGCAGTGGGGCAGGGGGTGTGGTGGAGCGGGGGCAGTGTTTGGGTTGGGGGTTCAGGGGAGAAGTGGGGCGGAGGGGGAGTATTTGGGTGGGGGGTGCAGTGGGGCGGGGCAGTGTTTGGGTGCAGGGGTTGGGGGGCAGTGGGGCGGGGGGAAGTGTTTGTGGGGTGCAGGGGGTGCAGTGGGGCCGGGGGAGTGTTTGGGAGGGGGGTGCAGGGGTGCAGTGGGGCGGGGGAAGTGTTTGGGGGGTGCAGGGGGTGCAGTGGGGCGGGGGCAGTGTTTGGGGGGTGCAGGGGGTGCAGTGGGGCGGGGGCAGTGTTTGGGTGGGGGGTTCTGGGGGGCAGTGGGTGGGAGTGTTTGGGGGGGTTGGGGGCAGTGGGGTGGAGGGGAAGTGTTTGGGGGGTGCAGTGGGGTGGAGGAACAGTGTTTGGGTGGGGGGTTCAGGGGGCGGTGGGGCAGGGGCAGTGTTTGGGAGGGGGGTGCAGAGGGGTTCAGGGGGCAGAGGGGGAGTGTTTGGGTGGGGGGTTTGGGGGCGGTGGGGCGGGGGGAAGTGTTTGGGGGTGCAGGGGGTGTAGTGGAGCGGGGGGGAGTGTTTGGGTGGGGGGTTCAGGGGTGCGGTGGGGCGGGGGGAGTGTTTGGGGGGGGTTGGGGGGCGGTGGGGTAGGGGGAGTGTTTGGGTGGGGGTGCAGGGGGGCGGTGGGGAGTGTTTGGGGGGGTTGGGGGCGGTGGGAAGTGTTTGGGGGTGCAGGGGGTGCGGTGGAGCGGGGGGAAGTGTTTGGGGGTTCAGGGGTGCGGTGGGGCAGGGGGAGTGTTTGGGTGGGGGGTGCAGGGGGGCGGTGGGGAGTGTTTGGGGGGTGCAGGGGGTGCAGTGGAGCGGGGGGAAGTGTTTGGGTGGGGGGTTCAGGGGTGCGGTGGGGCGGGGGGGAGTGTTTGGGGGGTTGGGGGGCAGTGGGGCGGGGGGGAGTGTTTGGGGGGGTTGGGGGGCGGGGGGACTGTTTGGGGGGGTTGGGGGCGGGGGGAAGTGTTTGGGGGGTGCAGGGGGTGCAGTGGAGCGGGGGGAAGTGTTTGGGTGGGGGGTGCAGGGGGGCGGGGGGAGTGTTGGGGGGGGTTGGGGGGCGGGGGGGCGGGGGGGAGTGTTTGGGTGGGGGGTGCAGTGGGGCGGGGGCAGTATTTGAGAGGGGGGTTCAGAGGGGCGGAGGGGGGCACAGGAGGACGCCCCCCCCGGCGCGCACTCACCGGCCCCGTACTTCTCCCGCTTGGTGGGGACCCAGCGGGCCATGCTGGCGGCGGCTGGCGGCGGCTCGGCTCAGCGCGGCAGCGGCCGCTCCTCGGCCCCCGGCCCCCGGCGCTGCTGTCTCGGGCTGGGCGCCCCGGGCTGCTCCGCCATGTTAGGGGCCCCGCTCCGCTCCGCTCCCGCCGCTCGGCAGCGAACTTCCCTTCCCGGCAGCCGGGCGCCTCCCCCGGCCCCGGCCCCAACCCCTCTCCCCGCCCCGGGAGCGATCACCTGCTCCGCGCCCTCCCTCCGCCCTGCGCCGGGACTCGGGTCCCCCGGGGCCGCCCCGGGCTCGGATCTAGCTCCCGCTTCTCCCGGGCTCGGACCTAGCGCCCCCCGCCCAGCCCGGGCTCGGATCTAGCCCCCGCTTCTCCCGGGCTCGGATCTAGTGCCCCCGCCAGCCCGGGCTCGGATCTAGCCCCCGCTTCTCCCGGGCTCGGACCTAGCGCCCCCCGCCCAGCCCGGGCTCGGATCTAGCCCCCGCTTCTCCCGGGCTCGGATCTAGCGCCCCCGCCAGCCCGGGCTCGGATCTAGCCCCCGCTTCTCCCGGGCTCGGATCTAGCGCCCCCCCCCCAGCCCAGGCTCGGATCTAGTCCCCGCTTCTCCCGAGCTCGGATCTTGCACCCCGACCCCTACCTAGCTTTGGCTCCCCTTTCTCTGAGCACTACCCACCCCGCCAGCCCAAGCTCGGATCTAGCACCCTCTGACCCCGGGCTCGGACCTCCACCTCTCTCCCACTATCCTCCGGGCACCTACTCAGATCTACGCCCCCCGCCCCGACTTGGGCAACTTTCCGGCAAGGCGCAGATTTGTTTCTGACAAGCTCTGTTAACTCTGTGCTGACCGCAGCCTGGATCTATTCCAGATGCTGCTGCTGCTGCTTCTGAAGCGTTTCCCCCTCCTTAGTCGTTTGCACGATGTAGATCTGCAGTTGGAAAACGCGAGCCAAGCCGCAGACCGGAGAAGAGGATTTTGAAAAAAGCAGAGGCCAGTGGGGCAAGATCCCCTCACCGGTCCCTCCTTTTGCCCCACTCCGAGAATCAAAAGTCCATGGTGGGGGTGGGGGGACGTTTCCAAGATTTAGCAGCGTTATTTAGTTTGTATTTTGTTTAAATTAAATTAAAAGTCCCTTCAGTGTAACAGATATACATAAAGCATTGCAATAAAACGACTACCAGCAGTGGGAAAAGAATTGCAAGAGCACGTTTTTGCAGGAATACAACACATCTAGAATTACAGGCTCCCTTTGAAGCGCATGGCAAAACTCCTGTTGACTTCAGCCAGGACAGGCTCGGGACCTTCCGTGAGCCATTTTAAAATGCTCAACACATTATTTATTTTTACGTTACCGGTAGGCCCTACTCCTGCAAACAGATCTGTGCTGCTTTGAAGCTTATGCCCCAAACCTGGTTATCTGCTTCTGATGAAAAAGGTACCCCATTTATTTGTAGTGTGGAAAATCGTAGGGCAGGAAGGTGGAGGGTTTCAGACAGACCCACGAATTCCCTTAAATAACATAAATGTAGATAATGGGGGGCTATGGCGCAACCACACACATGGACAGTGGCTAGTGCGGACGTACCTTTATGGTGCATTTACACTTGGAGCTGGGGGTATGATTCCCAGCTCAAGGCGATAGGCTGGCACTAACTCCCATCCAACTAGCACTGAGCAGCAGGATAGGCTAGCTCAGGGGTTCTCAAACTGGGGGTTGGGACCCCTCAGGCGGTTGTGAGGTTATTACACGGGGGGTCGTGAGCGGTCAGCCTCCACCCCAAACCCCGCTTTGCCTCCAGTGTTTATAATGGTGTTAAATATATTAAAACGTGTTTTTAATTTATAAGGGGGGGTCGCACTCAGAGGCTTGCTATGTGAAAGGGGGCACCAGTAAAAAAAAGTTTGAGAACCGCTGCTCTGAATATGTGCCTTTGGTCTTGCATGGGTATGTAGGCCCATGGCTAGCCACTCCCACTGCTCCTCAGGCTATGCCTTGCCCAGTGGGGTCCTGACCTTGAATGGGACCTGTAGGTCCTACTGTAATAAATAATATTTTGCTTCTCCCAAGGCATGGCTTATTCGCTGCTTGACAGAAGCTCAGTTTCAGGGATAAAGAACCATTTTTACTATTACAGTCCTTGCTAACAGTGTATGCGGCACTGTATCTTTAAATAAACCTGGTCCACTGTGTCAAAAATACGTAGCTCAAGGGTTTCTTACATGCACAGTAAGTTAGTCATCCTGTGGTGGAGATGTGTTGCAAGGTTACACCCAGTTTCTTTTAGAAAACCCAAGCCCTTCACTAAAAAAAGATGTCTTGCATTTGTTTCCAAGAGGTGCTCATGATATTTTTGAGATGGCTATACCTTTATTCTGACAAACACATCTAAAGCAACGAGCGTCAGGGGCAGCGTAGTTTGACACTTAAAGTGGCAACTGGTTGTGGGAACTCCTACCAGCGGCTCGGAGATGGAGTGTGTTTAATGGCTGGCGCAAGAGATTTACCAAGGGTTTACATTACAGGAAAAAAAGAGATGCAAGTCAGAACTAGTTAAATAATTTATTCTTTATATAAACACCAACTCACCTTTCTGCTTGATATGTGGCATATGTAAGAAGACCCGAAAAGCATATAGTTCCTGGCCCTAAAAGATTCATAGGACCAGATCCTCACAGCTATTTAGCCTTCTGAGGGCTCCCAATACCGGACAGGAAATGCACAGCACCTTGCAAGATCATGTCCATTACCATAGGATGTGAGCATCGTACGAAATTATGAGAATGGGTGAAGAAAAGATCTCAAGTGTGTAGAACACCTTTCCTTCTCCTACTGTACATAACTCATCTGAGCAGGTAGAAGGATTTTGCAAATCCTTGAACTCCATAAGATTCACCCATCCCACCTTAGGAAGCTTCATTTTGTAAAATGCTTTGAGATCCTTTGCCCATGCGGTCAGATGCTCAGCCGTGCTAGGTTTGGACTTGGAGCAGCTGACAAGAGTGGGATAAGGGATGATAATAATAATGGTAACTCCCGATCTTTCTGCTCTGCTCTCGGACTGTCTGGTATCCAAAATGTCCCCTGGTGTAATTTAGAGCAGCATTCCCCACCCCCGGACATCCCCCCTTTGGAGAAAGAGCAATTGTACATTGCTCCTGGAGGCCAGCCTTACTCTTGCTTTCCTGTGCTGGACGAAGAATCTGGCCAAAAATGCTTGCAGTAGCAGACAACCTTGATCAGTGCTTCAGGCTAGCCATTCTTCTCGCTGATGCAGTGTGTTACATTTGAGCAAATATTCAACTCAGTTTCAATGCCTCTCCCTAGGATATCCTTAGATAGTGGATAATGTCTGTTTCTTTCTGAGTAAGGCAGCCCTGTTTCTTATCACATGGACTGCACTTTTATCTTTGAAGTGACTTTCTGTACTGTCAGAGAACAGAAGAGGGAGAGAGAAATATCTTGGAGACAACAAGGGCTCCATTTTGAAAAGCGCTCAGTTCCCACAGTTAGGCTCAGCTTATCAAAAAAGGCACCAAATCAAGTGTCCAGTTTTTCAATATAGCTCAGCATGCTGGCTATATGCCTGGGTGCTGCAGAGCTCTTTTGAAAGTCTGGCCCCTTACTTAGGTGCCTAAGTGGGAGCTGATCTTTTTTTTTAAAATGACCCCCAAAGTGTAGTTTGTTCAACCCTCTTCTGCTACGTAGTGTCACGGGTGTCGGGTAACTTTGGCTGTGTGCTGGTGTCATGAACATTAGAATGGTGACAACTTTTTTCAAGGTGTTTAAGATTCTGCCCCTGTATTCCAATGGGGGCAAGGAAAATTTTTGTCAGCAAGTGGAAACCAAAAGCAAAACACACCCGATGAACAAACAGTAACTAGTGTTGATGTTTTTATTACTGAAATAGGAAACATTGGTGAATTTTTCATTAAATGTAAGGATTCATCAGCATCACTGCTGTACACAGTGAACAGTCTCAGATGTATCTCCTTTTCAGTGTGGGTTTTTTTTGTTTTTTTTTTTTGCTTAGAAAAGTGACTTTGTTCAAGTATCAGAGTAACAGCCGTGTTAGTCTGTATTCGCAAAAAGAAAAGGAGGACTTGTGGCACCTTAGAGACTAACCAATTTATTTGAGCATAAGCTTTCGTGATGAAGTGAGCTGTAGCTCACGAAAGCTTATGCTCAAATAAATTGGTTAGTCTCTAAGGTGCCACAAGTCCTCCTGTTCTTTTTGTTCAAGTAACACCTCCTTTGCGCATTTGCTCCCTGTGGGTCTTTACAAATTGAGCAGATATGACTCAAGTTTTGTCACTGCTTAACCAAGATAGCTATGGAAGAGAGAGCTGGAGTCTATTCTCTCACCAGAACTGTAGGCTAAATTCTGATTGAAGTCACACCAGAGATGAATTTGGCCCACCTACACTAATTTAGCAATGTAGAAGGATGGTCTGGTGACAGACACTGGATTGGGACTAAGGAGATTTAGATTTAGCTCCTGGCTCCCAGTGTGACCTTGGCCCAAAGCACTTTAGAGTTTGATTTTAAGGAGGTGTTGATCCTTTGCAACTCACTCCCCTTAACCTCAGCTAGCCCCTAACCTCTCTGTGTCTCAGTTCCCCACCTGTAAAACTGGGAATTAATAGTCTCTCTCTGTCTCACAGGGGTATTGTGAACATATATTCATTAATGGTTCTGAGCTACTCAGGCCCAGATCCTCAAAGGAATTTAGGTTCCTAACTTCCTTTGATTACGTGCTTTATAATCTTTTAATTTCTATTGGAAAGAGCAGCACATTTGATTTCAATCCAAGGTAAGCCCAGATCCTCAAAGATAGTGAAGCTCCTCAGTTACTATTGTGATGGGGCCACATACGTATCTAGAATGATAATAGAATTTACATCACCTCTGAATATGGCCCAATGGTCCCCAAGAAAGACACGTACCTAGTTTAATACGAAGCACCCTTTCTGGACAGATTTTCAAAGTTTCCGTGCAACTTGAATTTTTCTTGTTTTTTTTTTTTGTTTTTTTTTTTGCTGATGGGGAATTTTATAATCTTTGTCTTCCAGGAACAAGAAGATTCTCGCTGCAGGAGCAAAACTGTTCTCTTCCTGTGGATTACTGAGCTAAAAGGCAGATAGTAAATGTGGGCAGTAGGTCAGATCTCCATTACCTGGATGTTTGATTGCAGGGCTGGAACTCATTGCCTGCAAGATAACCCAGCTGCGAAGAAGACAGGGGTTCTTCTCCCAGCTCAGTCATTGACTTGCTTTGTGACTATGGACAACTCACGTCCCCTCATGGGCCTGGGGACAATGATACCTACTTGTATAGAGTGTGTTGAGACCTAACATCTGTTATTATAGTCTGATTTTTTTAAATATAAGTAATAAAAAGTCAAGGTTGAATTCGGTGCGGATTTACTTCCCGGCAATTACACTGTAGTCAATGTGCAAATCCAAGTCAGTGAAGAAGGTGGCCAACTATTTCTGTTGCCTTTTTCACACACGCTGGAAATTTACGTGCTTTATCATCTTTTAATTTCTATTGGAAAGAGTAGCACATTTCTAAACATTTTGAACCGTTAAAGCCAACCACTCTGAACCTATAATTTTACAATATGCCAGTCCCTGGAAAGAACTCTCTGTACAATACCTTGGAAGGCCTCTATAGCACTATCTCCCTTGAGCTAATCCACGATTGTAGTTTAACCAAAAGGCTGAAGGAGTGTGATTCTAGTGCCCCACTCTGTTAGAATTAAGAACTACAAATGCTAAAGAATAAATATCTTCGTTTGCTGTTTGCAGTGTTGTTGCAGCCCTGTTGGTCTCCCAGGGTATTAGAGACATGAAGGAGAGCTCCATGTAGCTCAAAAGCTTGCCTCTTTCACCGACAGAAGTTGGTCCAATAAAAGATATTACCTCACCTAGCTTGTCTTGCTAAAGAATAAACACAACTGCAGTCTTTCATTGATCAATGCTAACCTGACAGCAAGATACCAATACTTTGTACAGAATATTCCTTATATTTCACTATTTACCTCCTCCTAGGGTGACCAGATAACACGTGTGAAGAATCAGGACTTTTGGGGGGGCGAGTATAGTTGCCCATATAACAAAAAGCCCCTTACAGCCTGTACTTTAAGTGCACAATTGGCAGTGTCATGGCTTCTTTAAAGGAGCACTGGCTGGTAGCCGCTCTCCTCCCAAAAAGCTGTCATGATAGGTAAGGATGGTTTGTACTTGGTAGTTCCCTCTGGCCTCATAGCCCCTGTATCCTCATAACCCCTGCTATGGCAAGGGGTGTTAGAGGAGTTGCTACGCTAGCCCTAAGCATCCTGGGGATTCCTCTGTGCCAAGGAAATACTCAGGCAGCTGGTGAAGATGGTTTTTAACCTGAATTTTATTGGCAAAGTGGTACAAAGCAGGCAGAAAAGCGGCCAGGATCTAGCCCACAAGATCTTTCCTCTGAGGATTTCAAAGATCTTCCCAAACATTAAAGATGAGTTCATATTATACCTATTATACAGACAGGTAAACTGGGCCACAGAGAGGTTAACTCTGATCAGGAGGCTAGCAGAACAGAGCTGGACATTGTCAATCTAAATGGATTCTCCCGTCTCTCCTCTTTTCCATCTGCCTCCTTGGTTTTTGGAGATTTGGTCAGAGGTTGATGGAAGCCTTATCAGCAGCTCCAACAATATCCACAGGTTTGACATCATTGTGCAAGACCCAGTCGCTATAATGGTAAAGGATCAGAAACAAGAGAGAACAAGGATGGTTTTATGGCTAAGGCATGGGACTGGGACTCGAGAGACCTGGGTTTAGTTCCTCAATCTGCCACAAGCTTCTTGTGTGACCTTGAGAGAGACACTTGGCCACTCAGTTCCTCATCCTTAAAATGGGTATAAATAATGCTTCCTTTGTCTGCCTTGTGGATTTAGGTTGTAAACTCTTCGGGTCAGGGGTGGTCTCTTATTCTGTGCTAGCACCTAGCACAGTAAGGCTCAGATCAAACTCTGGTTTACAGGTTGGGAGCACTGTATGTCTCGCTGTAAATGCAGAGCATAAAGACACTCTGTGTGGCAGAGCTTGGCCGTCCTTTCATTGGAGGGGGTAATGGCACCATGAAATGGTCATGGTGAAAAGAACAAAGTGGTCAGCAGATGCTAGGAATTAATATGATACCAGCTAAATTAGAAAGCTAACGTCTCAGCGTCCAGACAATTAAAGTCTGAAAAGGAATCTTACCAGGAAAGCGATGAAGCTCTGACGCTTGAGTCATATAACGTTGGCACAGCTCTAAGGAACATACCGCAGGGAACAAACTGCACTGGCATGGTAGGGAACGGTCTAGACGATCTAATGGCTCTTTTCAATCTCTGGTTGCTTTGATTCTAGCATATGGAATCCACTCATTCAAGCTACCAGCTGAACCTGCCTTAATTTTAACACACGGGCTGCCATTTTGGATGTTCACAGGTCTTCGATGGGGAAGGCCAGGAGCTGACTTAGGCCTGACAATGTGGCAATAGAGATAATTATAAAAAGCAACACAATGCAATATACAAACACACCTGTGCAAAATGAACATTAGAAACCAATGTTTCAACGTGTTCTACCGGTACATATTTGCTTTGTATAATAATACTTAGCACTTATGTGTGGATCTCCAAGCCCTTTACAAAGGAGGGGTAGATATTGTTACATCCATTTTATGGGTCGTTTTACTACCCCATGAGAGAAATCTACAATTCTATAATAATGCTACTTTATACTGAACCTCATTGGAAACACAAGTGCTAATTTCTCTCGCCAGTAAAACAGATGCACCATGCATTATCCAAGTGCTATAGAGATGATTCACTAGTGCGATATAGCTCCCACTTGCATTATGCTTCAGGCAATATTGTCTTTTGGTATCATCCATTTAAAGAAACACATGATTTCACAGTTAATTTAGAACTATCCCAGATGCCATTAAATCATTTAGTGGCCGGTTGCCTCTACTGAAATGTTAAATTAGCTCTAAAGATTATGGTCAAACACATCCTACGGAAACCTAGTGGGCCAGATCCTGAGCTGGTGTAAATCAGCGTCGCTCCATTGGAAGCAATGGGGCTCCCCTGTTTTAGACCAGCTGAGGATGTATTTACCCTTCATTCTGTCTTTTCCACAACTGAGTTTCATGAAGTGTATTAATTTCCACAGCTATTAATCTTTCATTCTACCAGGGCCTGACCCTTCAAAGCCCAGCTTCTCCCCCTTTCTGACCTCAGTCTTTTGGACCACAAGTTATCTGAAGCAGGGATTTCTCTGTGTTTCCTTCATGCTCAGCATAGTGCTACCATAATATAATACTAAATAATCATCCTGAGCACCGAGAGATTAGGTTGAACTCGAAACGTACAAGGTTCTGAAGCGGCAGATACAAGGCTTGTCTTTATCTCAGTGTTAGCTAGAGTTACCACCCAAACAATACTGAAGCACCACAGAGCCATTGTATTAGCAGCACAGAGTAGCTGCAACCCCACTGGATTACTAGCTTGTTCACCCCACACTCCCACATGGGTCAGCTAGCTCAAGTTTAAAGCATCACTTAAGGCAAACCTAGAGATTTGCATATGTGGACAGGAGCTGGGTTAGGGGCAACACTTGAGTTAAATCTCGAGCTAAAACTTCAGTGAAGACAAGCCCACAGCCCCTATCATCTCACTGGATTTTGGCCCAATGGATCCATGGAATGAAAAGACCCATTGATTGCACCCCAGGTCTGCATGCGGGGCCTGATCTAAAGCCCACGGGAAGAATCCCATTGACTTCAACAGGCTTTGAATCAGACCCTCAATGCTCCCTTATGCATGGAGGTAGGGGAATAGACTTCTGGGATCTTTACCAAGGCATACAGTGGTATAGTGTCCTACAGGTTAAAGCACCTTTGTACATAGGGATTTCCAGGGTTTGACCAAGTCTGAATCCCTTCTTGCTTTTCTTAGTTGCCAAAGTATGAAAATCTCATTGAATTGAGATGGCTAGATTCTCACAGAAATGGATTTCCCATCACTCCCTTTAGTAACTCGGTACTGGAGATTGTGTGTTCACAGAAGACTTACAAGGATGCCAGCATCCAAAGCACATTTTGCAAGTTTTTTCCTGGCATATCTGCTCCCATAGATGCGGTTTTCTTGGACAGAGGAGACCAACATGTCTATTTCCTCAATAATAATTTAGTGGGTTTGCTGCCTTCTGATATCATACGTATGCTTTCTTTGCTCACAAAAAGGCCACAGTCTCTTTTTTTTTTTTTAAATATGAGAAAATGATTCTTGTTCATAGAAATATTTGACAGGTTGGGATAGAAAAATCAGAAAGCTCATAGAGATAAATATTGTCTTTGCAGTTAGCGGTTTAAAGCTCTCAATCATTTACCCTCCAAATGGTTAGCTGATCCCATTTTTTAAAACTACAACATTTTGCCTAGTTGCTCTCATTATTGCCTGTGGGGAGTGAACGTAGGCATATCTTATCTATCTACCCATGTATCTAGCTCTCATCTGTGTATACAGACCTATCCAGAGTATATGGACCTATGTAGATCTCACCTGAATATATAGCTCTAACTAGTTCTTATCTCTCTGCTCAGCTCTAATCTGTGCCTATAGATCTAGCTAGCTATCCATAGCATCATAGAACTGGAAGGGACCTCGAGAGATCCTCTAGTCCAGTCCCCTGCACTCAAGGCAGGAATGAGTATTATCTACATCATCCCTGGCAGGTGTTTGTCCAACGTGCTCTTAAAAATCCCCAATGATGGAGATTCCACAACCTCCCTAGGCAATTTATTCCAGTGCTTAACCACGCTAACAGGTGAAAGATTTTCCTAATGTCCAACCTAAACCACCCTTGCTGCAATTTAGATCTCACCTGCATATATAGATCATGGGATCTATATAAATCTTACAGTATTTGTATAGTGCCAAGATGGGATTTTATAGCAGGAAGAGAAAACAGGCATTTAATGACAACACTCATTTCCCCCTAGGTCATATCATTTCACGTAAACAGCAATCCCAAGAAAATCACAGATGTCTTCCCCCCAATTGTACTAGATCACCACCCCACTGACCATTTGGACACAGTTTCTTTCTGGATAGGTGATGTTTTCTTCAAGGGAATCTATTTTTAGAAGTTTGTTGATGCCAAAGGCAGGTTATATCATCCAAACCTGTCATAAAACAGCCTTCTGCCAATAAAAGAATAGCAAGACAATGGCTGAACATTTGTGCACCCTATTATGTGAAGAGTTTCTCTTTACGTGATAAAAGAAGCCGCCAGTGTCCGATTCTTAAGTCCCCAAGATTGTCTATTGTGGATCACAAGAAGGAAGGGTCCTTCCTCTAAGTCCATTGATAGCAGAGTACGTGCTCAAGTGTTGGTATCCTAAGCAACCTACCCAACAAAAGAGCAGATACACTGAAGGGAAACTTTAATAGCTAGATGGCAGTCCACTGCAGCGCTGCAGTTGGCTGACAAATAGTGGTCACAAGACACAAAGGAAGAAGTCTAAAAGAGGCATCTGGTTTGCAATTTCTAGCCCATTAATGGCTTGATTCCCAGGCATTCTTCATACCATAAAGGCCCTGTTCTCTTTTTTCTTCCCCTTTCCCTCCTGGTGGTATTTTGAGTCATTTTCTTTGATGGTATCATTTAATAGGGGTTGGTAATTTAAACCCAGATTTATTCTGCGGCTGGTGCTAATCCTTTCACCATAAAATATAGCTTTATTTCACTACAGTAAACTTGAAACATAACTCTTGAGGCAGTGAAGTATCTAGAATAAAGAAAGAAATATGAGCAGAGGTATACAATTTTGCTAAGGAATTCAACTCTGCAAGCTATGGTGTGTTAGTCTTGCAGCATTGTACAGTATCACACATAAAAAACAATGGGAGCCCTTGCTCATAGCAAATTCAGCATCTGCCCAGCTCTGGGAAAGGACAGACATCTGTTTTAGCTAAACCCAGGACCTACACCACCAAGTGTGAAATGTACTGCAATCCATTCTTTTGATTTACACAAAACAGCAAGTGGAGATATGGCAAGCTCACAGAGAAATAGTTTAGTAGCTGAAGTATAACTAATCAACTGTGTAGCCTACAATGCATCACATTATGCCTTGTAAAGGTGCCAGTCTCTTGGGATTATATTCCAGAGTTTCTTGTGTGCATGCCTGCTTTGAGAGATGGAAACAATGCAGTGGAAGAAACCAGCAGTACCTTTTGTGCAAACCTGCAGCCCTATTGCACAGCTCCCTGACACAAGGATTAAGAGGAATGGATGTTCACTGGTTTTTTGTTTTTTATATATGGGAGAGATTGCTTCTTAAGGACACGAAATACTTCTTTGAACAGGATTGGAGAAAAAGCTCTCACTGCATGGGGGGGGGGGGGGGGGGGGGAACTGAAGAAATCATTTTGAAGGTGGAACTGTGGGCAAATAAAAAGAATAAGGTGAGCAATGGGGAAGGTGCTTTTTTTAAAAAAAGTTTGAGATTGTGTTACTTTGGAGCAAATTTTCAAAAGCATCCAATGACTGAAGAGCCAAATCATATTTTCAAAAGTGACAAGCACCCAGGGCAAGGTTTTAAAAAAGGTATTTAGGTACCTAAAGATGCAGATAGGCTCATAAGGAACAGATTATTTTTAAGTATTTAGATGCCTACAGACCCATGATTTCAATGGGGGTTAGGTGCCTTGGCATTTTAAAAAATCGCATGGTGCCTAAGTCTCACTGCAAGTCAATGGGACTTAAACGCTTAAGCCACTTAGATACTTTTGAAAATGTTACCCTTTGTCTAACTAAATCAACGACATTGAAGAACAACTGCACAGTATGGTTTTATTTTCACATACTACTACGTTTACACAACCAATACGCAAGGCTACGTACCATGCAATAGACCCATTCGTCCCCTGGGCTGTTGCCATCTTGACCGAAGTGGCAAAATAAAACAAATAAATAAAAAGTTCAAAGGGATTTGGATGATCAGTTCCCCAAATGAATGGGTATTGGGCTTCCACATCCCCAAGTGGCTTTGAAAAGTCTCAGGCTTGGAGTATATCAGAAATAACGGCCTGATCCCGTAGCTTTTGCTCAGGAACCTAGGTATTTAGGCTCCTCACTTCCAATGAGTTCAATGGAAGGACTGGGCCTTAGTCTTTATTCAACTGAGTAGTCACATCAAGTTTAATGGGATAACTCACACAAGTAAGGGTTTCAAGGATCAGATGGCAAAAATCTACCCAATGTGTCTCAAAAAGAGCTTTCAAGATTTCTAAAGAACAACAAGGCTGATTCACCATTGTGTTAATCTAGTGTGTGTGTGTGTGTGTGTGTGTGTAACGGTCATCTTCAATGAAGATATAGATGTAACGTAGTGGTGAATAGGACATATTTTTGGTCAAGTTTTGTCCCTCTTCCTCAGACATCCTAGAAATGAATGGTCGTTATGATACTTTAGGGGGGTAGGCAGGGGTTTCCAGCTCTGACTAGGGGAGTTGGAATCCAATTCCCTTTTATTTGACAGGAATTGGGAGTCCAGACCATTAAGGCAACTTTGAACATCTCAGCTTTGAGGTATTTTAACTCAGATGAACGGGTTCTGAACGAATGATTGATTGGTTGGCACTAGCATTTTGAATGGTTTTGTATTTAAAATTTTAAAGCTTCACGTTTTTTTCCCCTTTCCACATCAGGGAAAAAGCTCAGAAACTTCATCTCCAACTTGTGCTGTATCCAGATGACAAGCTCTGTCCTTATTCAGGCACAACTTCCATCAGTGCAAACTAACGCTCCAGTCCTGCAATGAGATCTGCGTGCAGGGCACAAGCATCGGAGCTAGCTTTTCCTCAGGAAGGAATGCAGGATGCAACCCAGTATTGTTAATTCTTACAATAGACTTCCATCTCTTTTCTGCTGCAAATCCCAGCACAATACATCCCATTACACCAATGGGGTGTATTTGCACTAATTCGGCCTCATCAAGGTGATGTCTCACTCCCATAAGCCCAAAAACCCCATATTGCTGAAATGAGAAATCAACCCCCCCCAGTGCTAGACAGCTCAAAGAGTTCACTTGTAAAATTCCTTTTAAAATTCACTGAAGTCTATTTACTGCTGCCATATACAATGACAAAGGTTCCCCTGGGCCAACAGCAAATCTAGCATTTCATCTTATGAAATGGGTACTGCTGAAAGCCTGATTTACTATTATTAATATTAGTAACCTACTGAAGAGGCCAGGTCCTCCACTGGTATAAGTTGGCATAACTCCACCAAATCTCCTTCTTTCCTATTTAAACTTAATGGATCAAATCTTGCTCTTACCATCCTCTGATTCTTAAAGGTGAACCCGTATTTGGAGAAGAAGAATGATTCTAGGGTTAGCACGGCCTTGCAAAATTTTATTTTATGAGCAATTTCTTTGAGCTGGGGATTAAAATCTAGTAAATTTATCATAAATAATCAGGGTAAAGGATGTTATAGGGCCTAGAACAGAACTCAACTATCATGATATCCCATTCCATGCTCTAGAAAACTAGATTTCATTTCCCAGCTATATTTGTAAAGGTAAAAGTCTGCTTTGATTGAAACTTGGCGCAATCTTAAGAAAGATCACATATATAGTCTAGGGAAAGAAAATTCTAATGGTTGCTGGGTTTATTTAGGCTAGAAAACCCTCTGTTTCCAATTACTATTAGTCTATGGTAGAGTGGCCAAAGCTATCACTAGTTGGGATAAGAAAAAGGAGTACTTGTGGCACCTTAGGTACTAACAAATTTATTTGAGCATAAGCTTTTGTGAGCTACAGCTCACTTCATTGGATGTGTACAGTGGAAAATACAGTGGGGAGATATTATATATATACACACACGGGATAGGGTCTTTTCACCTGATTATTAGTCTATGGAGAGCTGGCTGGTCACATGGCTGTTTTCCCTTAATTTCCAAAGGCTAAGGTGTATCAAAACCACACTCATTTTCTAATATTACTTTTCCATGTAAGCAATTGTAAGCAGCCTGAGGGATGTCTTACAATTGTAAATGGAAGGATGGGTGTGCTGCATGATTCTGAATGGGAGAGGTGTTGTCTAAAAGACAGGGTCTATGTTAAAATGCAGTTTACACTGTGAAAATGCTTGGGAACCCTGGTCCAATCTTCCTGAATAATGAGAGAGTGCAGATAAATGTCTGGTAGCAATTTATCATGGATAAAATATTGGAGTAGCAACTGACTAGGGGATTTATTATTTTAGATCATCCTCCATTAGTCCATTCACTATGGAAATTGAACTGGTTTTAGAATGAGTGAGGTACAATAGAGCTTGGTTGATAAGGTTTATTCTTCCATCAGGACAGTTATGCGGCTGTTGTGTCATACTTCACCCAGCTCTAGAGACATTTGATTGCAAAGGAATAGAAAGGATAAAGACTATTAATTACGTAAACATTCTGTATACACAACAAGTGAAATAGCAAAGAGGACAGTGTTGGAAGTTAGATAAATGCAGGAGAAAATTATTCTGCAAGCACCCCAGAAAAGAATATGGACGAAATCCTGCCCCCATTGAAGTTAACAGGAGTTTTGCCATTGACTTTATAGGGCCAGAGTTTCTCCTTAGGCCTGCTGCATTCTAAGGCCCCAATTCACCTTTGGGGTGACCCAAGGTTAACTTGGTCCTGTCTCAGCATAGGGGACTGGACTTGGTGACTTCTCAAGCTTCCTTCCAGCCCAACGTTGCTAGGATTCTATGACTGATTCCATTTCACTGGCATTCCACTCGTGATAAATTTGGCTCCAAAGCTGTCATTTGGCAGCTTAGACCCACAATCTACTCGTTTACCTTAGTACTGATGCGTAGTCACTCTACTCAATGGAGTTATTCCAGATTCACACCCAGGTAACAGAGCAGAATTTATCCCTAGTTGGCTGGACAGAAGTCACTGTTCAACAGAATTTACTTAGGATCAGTTTCTTTACTGAAGAATGGGGCTGAATGGGCATGTCAGCCAATGCTGTTTCCAACCTGCTCTCAACCAGAGTCCATCAACTCTGTAGGGTTAAAAATTCACCCCTTCCTGTCTTTAACAACAAAAACAATTCAATAATCAGATCAGACCAGGGTTAGCTGCTCCTCACTCTGTGTTCTTCAGCCCACATTCTAGATCCTCTCTCTCATGAGAGATCCATTCCCAGCTCCCTTATATCTGGCTGATTAAGGAGACACCTGCCTCCCAGAGATAGCAAAACTCATTGAATGTTCTCTGGCAGGATAAACACTGTTAACAGCACCGTGTGTTTTAGGCAAATGCTGCCAGCCTATAAGAGAGCTCACCTTGGAAAAGCCATTTAGTCCACCCAGATATAACCCCCCAAATTACTTCTAAACTCAAACTGTCCTGTTTTGGGATTGTAACACCACCACCAGGTAGCGTGGACTGAGACTCAGGAGAGCTGGGTTCTGTTCCTGACACTGACCTGCAAGGTGACTTGTCCACATCACTTCATCGCATTATGCCTCAGTTTCCCTTCCATCCTTTGTTCATCTTGACTTGTAAGACTGTAGCTTTTTGAGTCATGGACTGTCCTTTACTATATATTGTACAGCACCTAACACAATGAGGCTCCAGTACTACTGTAATAAAAAAAAAAAAGACAGGCAGCTTGTAGGATCCAGTTCCACACTTTCTGTTCAAACGATACCAGCTTTCTCTGCTCTCATTATGTCACACAAAAGAATTAAAGATAGGAAGCAATGTCATATGTCTTCATTAAGAATCCCTGGATATCGGCAGAGTGCATATCAGTGGGACCCCCTCTCGCAATGCCTGTGGTGCCCGTCCATCAAAGCTGAATCTGGAATATTGACTTTTATATTTAATGTACCTTTCACATGTTGAATGCTAGAAGAGCCTGTTCCCGAAAGCGTCCTCACCGGGGGAGTAATGTGGTCAGAGTTAATCCATATTTCTAAGGCTGGAAATGGGCCTCCACCTCATTCTTAGCAACCATTTATAAAATGTCACAGTTGCACTGAGTGGATTTAAATCAATAATTTTTTTTCTCCCCTCCCCTGGGAAGTCTCCATTACAGATTTCCATTTTCAAATATCTGGTCCTGGCAGTCAGGACATTTGAGAGCAGAATATACACCTGTTAAGTGAAAGGTTGCCAAACTGTGGGACACACCTCTGTAGAGGGGACAGAGAGAAACATGGCGGGGGGATGCAGCAGGCCCAGGCCAGCCCCCATGGGGGTGGGGAGGAAGCACCACCCAATTCCATCCCATCCCCAGCTCTGCTCCAGCCCATCCCCAGCTCCTGGCTCTGCACCTGGCTGCCAGTCCCCACGATGGCCTGGCTGCAGCTCTGCTCCTGCCCCCAGCCTCAGCCCCTGGCCACAGCTCTCTTCCTAGCCCCAGCCCTGCCCCAAACCTTGGCCCCCTTAGCTCTGTCTGTGTCTCCCCCCTTGCCCTGGAGCTGCGGCCCTGCTCCTGGCCCCAGTTTGGGGGTAAGGGAGCTGTGGACCAGGGTAAAGGGTCCACCCCACTGAAAAATTTGGGGACCACTGTGTTAAGTAGATGTGGTCTGTTGTGTGGGAAAAGAATGGCTCTATCTGAAGCTCATTTGTATCTTGTAACTAAGGACAATAGCTGAAGTCTCTCTTCATAAAGGACTTTTAATTTGTGGCAAAAGTCTGGAGGAAGTTTTGTTTTTGTGGTGAGGAAGGACCATGGGATGTTGAAGGCCAAAAGTATAATTGGCTTCCAAGAAAGCATTTAGATGAGTTCATAGAGGAGAGTGTCTATTAGCTAATATCGCCAGGGATGCAACACCATGTTCTTGGTGTCCCTAAACCTCCAACTGCGGAAGCGGATACTAGTTCACTCAAAATTGCCCCATTCTGTTCATTCCCTCTGAAGCACCTGGCATTGACCACTGCCAGAAGACAGGATCCTGGGCTAAATGGACCATTGGTCTGACCCAGTAAGGCAGTGCTTATGTTCTTCAGCAATTCTAGTCAACAAAGCCCTCATGTTTGTTTTTTCTCACTGTGCACCTGAGGGCTGTAAGGATCAAATTATCTTTGTTTTACAAATGCAGAAACAAATGTGATTTTTTTTGCAGGCTCTCTAATTAGCGTCCTGGAAATATTATTTATTCACCCAGCCTCTGCTGCTGGTTTACCACCTTTGTTTTTTATTCTGGATGAGTCTCCTCCAGCAGCCCTGGAGGTTTTTTGCCTTCCTCTGTAGCATGGGGCATGGGTCACTTGCTGGAGGATTCTCTGCTCCTTGAAGTCTTTAAACTATGATTTGAGGACTTCAATAGCACAGATATAGGTGTGAGGTTTTTTTTGTAGGAGTGGTGGGTGAAACTCTGGCCTGCGTTGTACAGGAGATCAGACTAGATGATCATAATGGTCCCTTCTGACCTAAATATCTATGAATCTTGCTGGAGTTCCATTAAGCTACTGATTCTCCATGTCAGTTAGCTGGCCATCACACATCCAGCAGAAGTGAGTATGTTAGAAGCAGGACTGCTGAGCTGCATGCCCTTGGAGTTTTTAAATTTTCCACCCGAGGTGTGGCATTGAGTCCAACTTCCATTGAAGCAACGGCTAAACTCCCATGGCTGCAGCATTGAGCACTATCATACAGAGGTAGTGGACCGAAGTCACCCTGGTGTAACTCCATTATAATTATGGGAGTTAAACCAGGGATAAATTTCACTCTGTCTACCTAAAGATTAACATGCTAGACTGTATTCACGAGCCCTGAGTTCTGTGCTTGGTTCTGTCACTCACCTCTCCATGGGACACAGCGTCCAACACTTTCAAAACTGGCCACTGCTTTTGGGTGCCTACTGTCACGAAGCCTGCGGGAGTCCAGGCCTTGTACCCCTCTTCCTGGGATTCACCATGACTCTCAGCCAGCCAGTAAAATGGAAGGTTTATTGGACAATAGCAACACTGTCTAGAACAAAGCGTATGGATACAACCAGGACCCCTCAGTCAAGTCCTTCTGGGGGGGCAGGGAGCTTAGACGCCAGCCTTCGGGTTCCCTGCGTTCGACTACCTAGCCCAAACTGAAACTCCCTCTAGCCCCTCCTCCTCTGGGCTTTGTCCCTTTCCCGGGCCCGGAGGTCACCTGATACCTTTGTTCTCCAACCCTTTCGCTCTCACCTTTCAGGGGGAAGGGCCAGGCCATCAGTTACCAGGAAACAGGGTGTTGGCCATTCTTTGGGTCCAGACCCCTGCACACACCTGCCCTCTCGGGCTCTGCAATAATCACACACCCTTATCTCACCACCTAGATACTTAAGAACTGCATAGGGGAAACTGAGGCACCCCCACAATATTCAGAGAAAACATTAACAGTCCCACTTCGTCACACCTACCTTGAGACAACTTAAGGGGCCTAACATTCTAGACAACGCTGAACACTCCATCTCTGGGTGAAGGTCAATGGGTTCTGCAGAGGTCCAGGTCCTCTGACAATCAAGCCCAAGTTGTCTCAAGTCAGGCAACTGGTGGTGGTGCACCCAGAATCAGTGGCTGCTTCTGAAAACGTGCTACAGAGCTCCTCTGTGCCTCAGTTTCCTCATCTACAGATTAGGACTAATACAGTAATAGTCCACATATCTATTCAAGGGACACCATAATAGGGCCTAATCACATCAGCCACACCATCAGAGGCTCATTCACCTGCACATCTACCAATGGGATATATGCCAGCAATGCCCGTCTGCCATGTACATTGGCCAGATCGGACAGTCTATGCAAAAGAATAAATGGACACAAATCAGATGTCAAGAATTAACATTCAAAAAACCAGTCGGAGAACACTTCAATCTCTGGTTGCTCAATTACAGACCTAGAAGTTGCAATACTCCAACAAAAAACCTTCAAAACCAGACCCCAACGGGAAACTGCAGACTTGGAATTAATTGGCAGACTGGACATTATTAGATTAAGCTTGAATAAAGACTGGGAGTGGATGGGTCATTACACCAAGTAAAAACTATTTCCCCTTGCTAATTTTTCCCCTACTGTTACTCACGCCTTCTTGTCAAGTGTTGGAAAGAGGCCATCCTGATTATCACTACAGATGTTTTTTTTCCTCCTGCTGATAATAGCTCACCTTAATTGAGGAGTCTCCTTATAGTTGGTATGGCAACACCCATTTTTTCATGTTCCCTGTGTATATATCTTCCTACTGTATTTCCCACTGCATGCACGTGATGAAGTGGGTGTTAGCCCACAAAAGCTTATGCCCAAATAAACTTGTTACTCTAAGGTGCCACAAGTCCTCCTTGTCCTTTCTACTTTTTGGGTTGTATGTGCGGGTTAATTCACGGAGGCGAAGTACTTTGAGATCTTCAGATGAAAGGACAAAGATTTATGCGGTTTTTTCATGTAGTTTATAAAAGTAGGGTCGTGGGCTTTTCATGAATCAGTCTTTATTTGCAGAGCAACAAGTGAGCACATGAATAATACATACACAGGCTCAAAGATTTCACTCATGTTTTTAATGCTTTCTTTCTATCATCTTCTTTAGATTCTCCCATTTTACTTGTTTCCCTTTCTTTCTACAAGGACAAAAAAGCGGGGTGGGGAGAGAGACTTATTTGGTATTTTTTCATAATATGGAGAGAACTGCAAATCAGAAGATCTGACGATACAGTAATCACTTTTTCTAGGATTCCATTAGAAGCAACCAGTGAAGCAGATAAAAGCCAGTTTTCAGCTTTCAGTGTGTTGTGTAAGTGAAATCGCTCAGATATGGAGGCGGCTTTCACTTTTAAAGAAAATTTCCTGAGGGGGAGTGTATCTTCTCCATGGGCTCTACCCTCCCCCCCACAGTAATCCTGGAAATAAGAGTTTAGAGATCCACCCACCCACCGAGCAGGAAGCAGTGCTGATTCTAGCCTGCCTGGCAGTCACATGATGTAACGTGCATTCTAGGAGTGAGTACTTTGGTAACCTTCAGAGGAAAAAAAAGTAGTGAGCATGGTTCTCCGTTCCTCCATTTCTGCCCTTGGGGGAAGGACTGAAGATGAAGGGCAAAGGTGACTAAGACACCTTTGTGATCCACATAGTCTGGGCCTACCTTGTTTCCCCTTGGTAAGTTACAGCAGCCTTGAAGCTGCTCTAACTTATGCTCTTCTTCCCAAGGCCCCTCATGTGGCACTCCAGCCATATCTTCTCCCCATCTTCCACTTGGCACCTATACCAGGGGCTGGGTGAAGGGCTGGTAGAGAAACCTTACACCAGTTCAACACTGATTATGTAGGCCCCTTGAAGAAGGGACATTTGTCCCCTTTAAAGGCTCTTTGTTCTGCCTCCTTTGGGCCCCAATAGCTTTTTCATGCCTTCAGAGAAATTGAGCTTGTCGAGCTGTATTGAGGGGGGAAATCCTATTGTGTAAAAAAAAATGGAGGTTTGTATTAGAGAGAATATTTGATTCAAGGGAAGTAATGACTAATACATCAAAAGAGGAGACTTGCTAAAAACACAGAAGGAGTCCAGAGAGGGCATTGGGTGTGAATTTGATTTTAAAGTTAGACAGACCAAGCCTGCCATCCTCATCCAGGAATGGGAATTCTGTTTAGCTAAGAGCCCGTGGATTGGTTGGTCCCAGTGACTTAAATATGCTTTCTTCAAAGCACTTCCACAAGGCTGTTTGAGAAGCCAAAGTTTAGCAGAGCTAGCTATTGCATGTTGTACACCCTAGGTGTCACTCTAAGATCAACAAGGAAAACAAAACTCATTCCCTGCTCACTGAGAACATTCTCATCTTCGGAGAACCAAAATCCTCTTCACTGCAGGGAGCAAACTCCTCCCTGGACCATTTTATAGCAGAGGCACTGTGCCGCCGATGGTCCTTAAAACCAAAAGGCCAGATCCTCAGCTGGTGTAAATCTACAGAGCTCCATTTAAAAAAAAATGGTGCAGTGCCAAGCTGCACTAGCTGAGGATCTGGCCCACAGAATAGCAAGTTGCCACAAAGATGCTTCACGGAGGGCCAGGGCTTCCTCTAAACCTTCTGCAGCAAGATGAACAAAGACATTTCACTAGCCTTTAATGAAGTTATTTGGTCTTCGTTACACACAACTAACTGCTTCCTCAGACAGGAATAGCGGTAGGACACGCTGTAATGCAGCATGCTGTGTCATCTTCTGCAGGCTTTTACTTCTCAAGTGGCGTGAAAACAAATCGGTGTAATTTCACATGTGGATGAACTTATAATAGAGAGTGTCACGAAATAGTAGGCCAGATCCTCAGATGGCAAGCAACAGAGCTCCATGGACTTCTGATCCTCAGTTGATGTAAATCAGCCTAGCACTGGACTAACACTCCTGTCTTTGAATCTTTTTCAGGGTAGCACATTTAAATCTAGACTCACCAATTAATAGCCTGATTATGGTTTAATCAGATGGCTGAATTCAACTAGAGCAGAATGGGGCCCCTGGATCAAATCCACCAGCTCAGCAGAGTGCTGCAGGGTAAGGCAGGTGGTTCTTCATTTCCCTTTACTCGTGGCTGGATGAAGCTGTCTCCCAATACCATGCTCATACAGTATTTCACCCTTGCAGGGAAGGCACAAATCTGTGGAGGAGGGGCACGATCAGCCTTCCTGGCTGGAGGAGCTTTTAGCTCTTTCCTTTAAGGGAGAAGAAGGGAAAATTAGCAGGACCTGATTCACCACTCAGTTGTTCCAGCTTTTTTGCCACTATGCCCCCCATTGGAGTAAAGCAGCAGTGAATCAGGTCTACACTCAAGGAAACACTGACGAGTTACAATCAGGCAGTAGAGAGGGACATAATCCATGGAATTCTATGAGGCAATGGGAAGCAATGGAAGCCCCATCATTTGGGACAAATCAACAGCGTGGCTAGAGTATGTGCTGTAAGGAATAATTCTGCACTGCGTGAGGCACCCACGCCTGAGAGGGGCTGAGCAGTTCTTGCCACGACAGTACGCCCATTGCCATCAACACGTTTGATCCGCCCCACTCATTCTCATGTTATAAGGAAGAGCATCCTGGAGAACTACACAATTGCTAGTGTAAGCGAAAGGAGAACCAACTGCAAAGAGGATTGGGATGCTCAGCACATTAGAAGGTTGGGCACTTGATGTAGGACCAGATCCTCAGCTGGTGCAAACTCTTGAAGTCACTGGAGCCATGCTGATTTGCACCATTTGAGGCTCTGAGCCGCATTGCCCATATTACAGTCCTTTCTCCCATCACTGAGTAATGAGTAGGAGCCTTTAATTGCTATAATTCTCTGATCCTCCTCTCCCTGTAAGAAGAGACAAAAAGCCAACCAAATAAGGAAATGCAGGAGACCCGGCAGACAGGGTCCATTTCAGAGTCTGCTTCCGCTCTAATTACTGCTGCTTTGGCAAGATCGCTTCTGAGATGAAAAGTGCATTGTCTCAGTCACCATAGCCTTCAAGCAGCCACAGTTCCATCCCACAAGAGCATCCTCTGTCCTTTACTTTCCTTCATCCCTGACCTGCAGAACTGGCATTTCAGGGACCAAGAGAATGAGTTCTAAACTAAGTCAAAGTCTCTAGACTAGATCCTCAGCTGATGGAAATTTGGCCCAGAAGCAGTTAGACTTTTAGGGAGTGGTGGGGCGAAGAGTGATGCTTTTGTTCCTTGATCTATTTTATTTTATTTTTTTTAAGTGCAGGGTCCATGATTTCTCTTTTGAAGAAGCATGAGGTGTTTGTAGCGGTAGTGTTTGTTGGTTTTTTTTTAAATCTGGTATTTGCTTTTAGGTCACATCTCAGAAGTCTGCTGAAGAATCTATTACTGAATCTTGTGGTCATGTGACCAAGAAGGTGCTCAGGATTCAGAGCCAGATCCTCATCTGGTGTAAATCAGTGTAGCTACAAAGTTTAATGTTAGTGAATTATTTTATCCACGGCAGTCAATAGAGCTGTGCTGACTCACAGGTCAGGGTGTAGTCAGATGTGTTTCTTAACTATCCAGTTAGGGAGAGGTTTAAGGTTCCTCCGGAATCTATGTTGAAAATCTCAACTACAAGGCTTCTGATTTTCATGTTCCAGGGTAGATCAAATCAGTTTTGCTTTTGGAGGTCCCCAATGCTGCTGCTGCCCTGGAAACAAGGGTGTCATTTAAACTAAAAGATATCAGTAAGCCAGTAATCTGTTCGTGGACACTGCCAGGAATTGCACTTTTGCTATGGACTGATACTTGATGGCAGTAGGACTCATGCAGGTGACTACAGACGTAATAGATCAATCAGCACCAGCAGGACCGTTCACTCAAGATGACAAACTGTCACCTAGGTCTGTTTGCTTTATATGGAGTTATCACTCAGTAAGTTTTGAAGCCTGGCTCTGTGAATATATAGGTAGTAAAATCCTGTATGAAATCATATCTGTTTACAGTTCTTTTGCTTTCCCTTACAAGTTAACTTTTTATTTGAAGTCTAACTGGGGCTTGGAATTCTAGTGACAGAAGGACAGAGTTCTTGCTAAAAGAAAACGAGGACTTGTGGCACCTTAGAGACTAACCAATTTATTTGACCATAAGCTTTCGTGAGCTACAGCTCACTAGTTCTTGCTGTTTTATTTATATATAGTGCCAAAAGTACAGTGGGCAGATAGCCTCTGCCTTGATATGATCATAGATCCAATCTCGCAAACAGCCCTGGAGAGGTAGACCCTCATGCCATCATGGAGACCTATTGATTTCAGTGGGATGCCACATATTGGGCAGAGTCAGGGCCATAATCACGTAAATGGTGCTACTAAATCTACAATCTAGGCGCAGTCCTACAACCAGCGAGGTTAATTTGAGATTTGCCATCAGCTTCAATTCTGTGGGCACAAACCCAAGCCCTTGGTTGTATATTATGAACAAAACTACAGTTAAAAAAATACCACCAAGAGAGGTTACATGCATTTTGGTACATTAGAGCATTTCTTTTAATAATGCAACATCTTAGTGAAGTAATAAGCTACAAGCTGCTTTGAGAATGCTTTAGGTTCTTGCTGCTTAAAACAGAGCTGTGTGATTTTTGGGATAGCTCTGGAGTGCAGAGTGAACATGCACTTTTACAAGATTTATAACTAGGGCTCTAGTTCCAGATATACGTCTGTACATTTTTAAAGTCACACCACACTCCCGGAACCAGTGAAGACCTTGCATAACCACACCAACAAGTAACCCAGAGGGACGCATCTGGTATTGAACCACCACCTGCCTAGTAAAGCAACACTAACAGTGCAGTTCTGCTGGGTTAACCGAGAAGACATCCAGACGCTCTTTCTGGTTTAACACTCCAGCAACTACTGCATGAAATATGAAAAGCTGCTATCTTCCCTGCCCAGCGGGTTAGCGAGATTATTAACCATTGCAAGGAACTTCAACAGCTCACACGAGCTCAATGGTATTTTTGCTAAATGGATTCAGCAGTGCCATAGCACAATGTCTGACTATACAAAATGACTAAAAACCATAGTTCTATATAGTACTGAAAACTCTGGCTAACCCTCATCGTATACAGCTGAACAAGGGATCCTTTTTGCTCAGACACACTTACCGCATCAGTACCCCTGAAAAAGTTTGACTAAGTGGAGCAATAACTAAACTGAGGGTTCATCAACTGGATTGGTGATACACCCTATAAAGAAAAAAAATAATGAAGAGTCCTTGTGGCACCCTAGAGACTAACTAATTTATTTGGGCACAAGATTTCATGGGCTACAGCCCACTTCATGAGATGCCCTATAAAGAGTATCCCTTAGTTGATTAGACTAATAGTTTCAATGACCATTCCAGCATTATGTCACAGGATGGGGAGTATGAATTTCTGGGTAAAGTTCTCTCCAGCAATCTGTATATGGGTAAACTTAAGAGAGCAGCTATAGCTACTGCACTGTGCAAGTCCTACGTAAAACCTCACTGCAGTAGAGACTGCAGCAAATGGGTTGGACATGACCTGTTAAAGATGCAGTACATCATTTCTGCCCTTCAGACATACCTCATCCCCTTTGCTGCAATGCTGTCAAAGAAACAGCAAGCTTAACCCTTTGGTGCAAACTTCAACACTGCATTGGAAAAGGAAACAGACATCTGACGCAACGTCTAAGCTGAAACCACTGGGACATGGGGGGCTGGGTTGATGCAGGATGCTTTTGTGTTTCAAAGCAAAACAGTTTCCATAGATAAGGCCAGCAGATATTTCAGCTGGCAGCTTCTCAGCTAGGAAGTGCTTGCTGCAGAGAGAAGTTTGTCAAATTGCCAGCGTGGCAGTCTAGACTCCTGGATCCTCCGGATTCAAAGAGCTGGTACAATGCAGACATGACAGTGCAAGCTTCACCCAACCCATCAGTGTTTAGATTGTAAGCTTTTTGGGGCACAGGCTGTCTTCATTACTATACATGTGTACCTTTCCAGCACAATGGGGCCCCGATCGGGATTTCTCATTGCTAGAATTCTCTCTCACTGACTGCTGAGCATTAACCGGCCCTACACCTCCCTCCACTCACAGCCCCAGAGCTAGGAGATGAGGGAGCATGGACAATGACTGGCAGCTCAGCTACTCTTGGCTGCCTGGTGGCTCCACAGGGAGCTGTTGCAGGCAGTGTAAATTAGAGCAGCCCCAGGAGCCAGTCCAGAATTTAGGACGAACTAAGCCACCTTTGTCCTCACCCTTCCTGAGAGGCGCAGCACAGAAGCTGCCATTCAGCCTTCACCTAGGTGCATTTTTCTCGGAGAGGCCTATGGAGTTTATTAGCTGCTGAATGAGTAGCTGTACCATGCAGACAGAATTGATACTGCCTTGATTGCAGGAACTCCCCAACAACATCAAAATACTGCTTGAAGCAATTAAAAAATTTTAATATATATATATTAAAAAGAGGTCAAAATAGGGTTGCAAACACAAGCAAAGGGGACCCTTTGGGCATAAGCATGACACAGGAACATAATGGGGAATAGGCATTATTTTGTATTCACATTGGAATCTGAACCAATGGGTAAGGAAAAGATGAATGCAGGCCCTCTATTCAGTTTCTCCATCTGTACCTTTGCCAGATGACTCAAGGATCTCATCAACAGACAAGGATTTGCCTGCAGTCTGAGCAGGGAACTGGGATTAGGCTTCAGGGTTTTATGACTGGGGAAGGAAGACCGAAAAGGAAGCACATCTGACACAGTAGACATTAAACAGAGCATAAACAAGGAGTTGAGCACTTTGCATACATAGACTTATTTTAAGAGGCAGAGATGGAGGCCAAGCAGCAAAATCCACATCTAGATAAGCTCCCAAAACAAAAAAAACAAAAAAACTCAGAATGTTTGCATAACGGTTTTTGTTCCAGCCCACTGTGGACTTAGGGATGATCAGAATGGATGTTTAGAGCCAGATCCTTAGCTGATATAAATTGGATTTTGATGGAACTTTGGTTTTCAATACCTCAGGTCCCAGTTTTGATTTAGAGGAGGAAGCAAGCGATTCCTCCAGGATCCCCGATTTTTCCATCTTCCTTTATCCCTTTCTCAAAGGCTTATCACATGGGCTTTCCCTCTGATGAAGAGGGTTGGACAAGGCTAGACCAGAGAAGGCTCTCTTTCCACAATACCCCCAACCTATGCTAGCTATAGGTGCTCAGTCTGAAACCCCTTAATTTGGGGTCTGGCATAAATCCCAGAAGCTGATGAGGACACTGTTTTCAAAGGTGGCTTCTAATTTGGGGTGATTCCATTCCTAGGCAGCCAGGTTGAGACACCCTGAGCCTGATCTTTAGAAGCACCAATCACTCAGCACTAGTTGAGTAGAACAGGATGTAGCCCCTCCTAAAAAAAAAAATCACATCTAGTGGTCAGAGCAAGGGACCTGCGAGTCAGAACTCCTAAGTTCCATTCTTGGCTCTGGAAATGGAAATTAGTGGTTACAAAAGGGGCCCCCCTTGTCTCAAGTTGGACAATCAAGATCAGCCTACTGTTGGAAATTTGGACCTTTAGCAGTTTCCGAGTCTTCATCCACAAATCTAGAATGTACTGTGCAAGCATCTTTTCAAGCTGCAAAATGTGATTGGCTTTCCAAGCTTGTTTCACAGGAACTCTTACTTAGATCTACAATCCTTAACTAGAGTTCAGGTACCATGATTTGTGGTGGCACATCAGCTGAAAAGTCTGTTAATCCCCCATATGTGATTAGGTGCCATGTCAAAGAATGAGGATGCACAGATGTTCTGACCAAGACCAGTGAATCTGAGGTATAGTTCATTTAAAGTGTTTTAAATCAGGCTAACAAGAAACCACAAAGACAGTGTCTTTATAGAAAGGTTCCAGCTATCTTCAGTACTTGGTCACAGACAAATTTGTCTGCCATAACTTATGCTGGTAATTTGTTATAGATTCTGTACACTGGCCCCCAGCTTCTGATATGCTAGGGGCATTTTCTCCATTAGTCATCCAAAAAAAAAATCAGACAAATTGCATGGCATTACATTATTGGACTGAAAGTTCAGGAATAGATTAATGATAAAGAGAGGAGACTGGTCTGTAGTGCACCAAATCTCAGGAATACATTGGAGGACTGGTAACAAAAGGGGATAATCTGAAGTAGGGGGCAAAACACTGCCCCCTTTTTTGAGTGGAGAGGGTCCTATGGCAGGGAGCTATTGAGGTTCTGCCACGCAAGGGGAGGAGCGGGATTTATGGTGGCCATGCAAGGGGTAAGCACA
This sequence comes from Chelonia mydas, assembly GCF_015237465.2. NCBI lineage: Eukaryota > Metazoa > Chordata > Testudines > Cheloniidae > Chelonia > Chelonia mydas. The sequence goes on along the minus strand of NC_057859.1, from coordinate 7,162,258 downwards.
CATGGTACAGAGCCCAGCTCCATGGGGGAGGTGTAGAAGCAGGAGCGTTCCCTGCTCCATGGATCTTCCTGTCTTTCCCTCCCTCCATCAAGTGGCTTCTGTATGTTTTCACTGCAAAGCGAAGGTACAAATGTAGCACAGGTATACTTACCCATGCCATCTTTAATCTAGCTAGTATGGGTAACTATAGAGCAAAGACAGGGCAATGTGAGCTTGTACAAGTCCATTGGGGACCCTGGTACATACTCTGGACACTAGCCCCTGCTACCACACCCCACCTGTGCTACCTAGATGAAAGCCTACCTATGCTAGGATCACATCTTCCCCTTGCAGTGTAGCCATGTCCTTAGAAGTGTCATTAGGCTGGAGGAGGGTATGCTTCCTAGGAGAGAGGGTTCTTCTCTCATGAAGAACCCAAGTCAAGTTATTTGGTACAGATGGGGAAAACTGACAAACCTTGGGGCTAAGTGACTTGCCCAAGGCTACAGAGGAAGTCTGTCAGAGCTTAGCATGGAACTCAGGAGGACGTGGTTGCTAGTTGTCCACTCACTCAGAACCCTGCAATCACTCCAACTTAGTACATGAGCAGCACCCCAATTGACTTAGCCATTGACACTGTAAGCTGGAAAGAAGAAGAGGTTATTTTCAAGAGATTAAAGGTTTTTGGGGGCTTACTGATGTATCTTTGATACTTAAGGACCATCAACTTGCTGTTATCTACCCCTGCACAAGTGTGTCATGTTTTTCCTGCCATGGTTCATTGCTGTAAGCCTCACAGACACTGACTGTTCTGCTACTGATATTCAAAAGCAGGTTAGATAGATGATCTTGGGAAAGATACATGTGTTGTATGGATAGAGGCTAACAAGATTTACCCATCTATTGACTCACCAAGCAATAAGTAAGCAGGTAAGATTTGATCATAGTAACAGATCCTTCTCTAGAATCAAATTTTGAAGAATCATAGGATTCAAGTAAAGTTCCCTAGCCTCATTCCTGCTGCCATTTGACATTTCATCAGAGGTATTAAAAAAAAGCTTAACAAATATTGTAAGTATTAGCTGTGGAGAAGTACATGTGACCCCCTTCCACCCCCCAACATGCACAGATCCATGAAGCGCATCAACAAATATTGGAACAATACACTGAATAGAAAACATTTCAAACAGAATTACCAGTTATTTAAATATTCATGGGGCTACATACGACTAACAACATATTTTGATTTATAAGCCTTCACACCATGGACCTGATTTTTCCAGTCACTCAGGGCCAGATCTTGTGCTGCTGGAATCAATGGCAAAGCTCCCATTGACTTTAGTGGAGCAGGTTGTTGTGATGACCTGATTCAAAGCCCACTGAAGTCAATGAAAAGACTCCCAGTTTCTTCAGATGAGGCCTTGTACCAAAAGAATCTCCACCAAAGTCCATGGAGTTAAACCAATGTGACTGAGACCAGAATCAGACACCGAATCTGTTTTTGATTTGGATACATTCCTTTTTGGTTTGAGTGAATTGCAATAAGGTAGGCAGTGTGGTCTAGAGGATAGGATGCAAGTGGGCCCACTTGCATCCTATCCACTAGACCACAAGGCTTATTCTGATTCTTATTAAGAATCACTTATTAAGTGCAAGGCTTATTCTGATTCTACCACCAAATTGCTGTGTGATCTTGGGCAAATCTACTTCCCTGCTTTGTGTATCTTGTCACTTTAGATGGTAAGCTCTTTGGGGCTGTGACGGGGTCAACTCACCGCCGCTAGCACCTCCAGGAATTAGCTCTGTCCAGTCATGGAGCACCTTTTGCGTGTGGTGCCTTGCCCTTTGTCTGCTCTGCTGCTTTGGGGACCCGCGTTGCTCCCCGCTCGGCAGCGTCCTCTTCAGGACTTTGCCCTCCGGCAGTGCCCACTGCTCCAGTCTCACCTCCTTCTGGGGGTTTAGTGTTATCAGAAGTCTTGAATCTACACCAGCTCTAGTGGCCAACTGCAGCCTCAAGGTCTCGCCCCTTTGTCGCAGGGGCCAGCCACAGCCTGTATCAGGCCATGCTGCTCCTCAGCCAGATGTAGTAGAAGGGGGAAGGGAGGGGTCCCAACCCAGGGACCCTCTAGCAGCAGCTTCTCTGCCCTCCTTCTCTCCCCTTGTCAAACTATTGTCGCTGGGCTGCTTCCTCTTCAGCCCTGTGCACCTGCTCAGCCCTCTGTAGCAAGGCCTGCAGCCTCAGGTTTTCCTGGGCTAGGGCTCCCCAACTCCTTTTACACTTCCCCACTACTGCTCTGTCCAAGGTGCCATCTTTCCACTCAGGACCCAGTCCTCCACCCTTGCCAGTCAAGGAGAAACCGCCCTGCTCCCTTCCTGGGCAGCCTTTATATAGGACCTTGCCCGGTCCTGATTGGTTGCCCCTTCCCCCACCCTGATTGGCTGCTGGTTCACACAGCCTCTCTGGCCTGGTTCAGTCCTTTTCTCAGAGGGTGGGGCTCCTCCCCACCACAGGGGCATGGATTGATTTTGTGTCTATACAGCACCTACCACAGTAGGGCCCTAATATCAGTTGGGACTTCTAGGCAGTATTATAATAATGCCCACATTATAAAGATATTCCAACTAGAGTAACAAGTACCCCTGTGTAAATGCAGCAAGTGGAAATAGCTCATTTAGGACATGTCAAGAGAGCCACTATTCACTAAACTGCCCGTTTCCATGAAGACTATATTGAATTACTATCACCTGCAGCTAGCTTCTTCAGGAGGGGAACTCGGCGAAAGAATGAGAGTTAATTGCCGTGCTAGAGTCTACAAGCTTGGCCCAGTGAAATCCATCAAGAATGGATAGCAGAGGCTTCAGATGCCTAGCTCCTTTCACTTACACAGAGGAATGGCATAGTGAGGGGATATCTTAGGCCATGTTTACACTCACAAGCTTACAGTGGCACAGATAAAGCTGTGCCACAGTCAGAGCGCTCGTTAGCCATGTTACGCCGTCTCCCATCGACATCATAAAACCAGCTCAATGATGCTCTCCTGCCGACGTCGCCCTGTGCACACGAGCACTTATGCCAGCAAAACTTATGTCGCTCTGAGGGTTTTTTCACACCCCGAGTGACAAAAGTTTTGCCAATGTACGTGCTAGTGTAGACATGGCCCAGCCTCCCCCTCTAGAAATGAGCAGGTAAACAGCTGCATCCTAGTGAGAGACTGAATGGGCAGATTGTTTTAATACAGGACACATGAGTGCCAGAGGGCTAGTGTTTTATTTTTAAAATCACGTTTGGGCTCAAAAGTACAGTTGGCAGCCATGTCTGCTGAACCCAGAGCAGCAGTTGCCCTTATAATATGACCTTCAGACATTTGGAAGCCAGTCCATTGATTAGTTGCAAGACATCTACATTTTCTGTTGTAATTCATTTATTTGTTTGCTCTGAGCAGGACTGCTAATCAATGAGCACAATCTGAGGCAGGCAGAAATAATTTAATAGAAGAAAAAATGCTTTCTGGGCGAAAGCACTGCTAATCAAATTGGGCTCAGTGACTAATCAGCATGGATTTCCGTATTAAATGCAATTGCAAGTTTAGAAAGATTGTAGATCATGAATTATTAGAGAGCCTTCCTCTTTACTGCTATTGTTTATTATTTATTGTAGGATAGCTCCCAAGAGTTCCAGTCATGGACCAACGTTGTGCTAGGCACTGAATGTTTCTTTCAAATAAATATGCAGAGCAGGGTTGTCCAAATAAAATTCTATATTGGGATGGTGGTGTACATCTGTGTCACAGTGAACAAAGCTTCCTTTTTCTTCAGAGAAACAGGCTACTAATTACAGCAGGGGCTGAGAAATCAGGACCCCTGCGTTCTCTTCCTGAGGCTGGGGGGCGGGGGGTGAGGGGGACTTACAGCAGGTAGGGCAGGGAATCACGGCCCCTAAATTCTATCACTTCCTCTGGGAGGGAACAGGGGCTAGTAGTTGGAGCAGGGAACTGAAAGTCAGCATGTCTGGGTTCTATTCCTGGTATCATTGTGATGTGCCTCGGTTTACCTATCTGTAAAATAGGGATAGTAGTATGTACAGATCCAAAGTTTAGTGTGAACTTCCATTGTTATTGCTGGCTTTGCCTATCTTGGAGGAACAGCAGCAGAGGTAGCTAGATACTACAGCAGTGGCTGCTTTCAAAATACCACAGATAGGGTGTGATTGGGCCTGATGCTGCTTTTACTGAAATGAATAGCAAAGTTAGCACTGGCTTCAGTGGGAGCAGGATTAGGCTCACCGCATGTGGTCTAACTTCATAGCACGATACTTCGCAGCACAAACAGCTAAAGAGAAAGAATCATGCAGTCAGACATCTATGTCACATAGCCCTGCATCATCTCTCTCTCCCACCCCTCCCCAATGCTAGTCTGCTGGTCTGTGTGAACCAAGGATAACTGTGCCCGACTCCTCCTTTGTTTGCAATTTACATTGTACCGAGGACATGACTGCGGGTAGCATATGGCATTAGGTAATGGCCACAGACATCCATCACCTCCTGACAAGGAGAGGGTTTAATGGAAATGGGGTGTATACCGTGGCCTCGATTGAATTGAAGAAGCGTTGCCACAGCTGTGCATATAAGAGAAGCTACAAGATTTCCTTTTATGACATTACACTGGACACTGACATCGCAATATGCCAGCTTAGAGCGCGCCAGACGCTGGAGTCAGTTGTTAAGAGTCACAGCGGTGTGCACAATGGAGCACCATTTATCCAGGCATTAAAATTCAGAAACACAAAGTGTCATACAGGCAGTGTAACTATTCAGCCAGTGCTAGTCTGGTTCCTTGTGTGACTCGGATGCCTCCATCTCAGAAGGTAGGATAGTCTAGCAGTTAAGCTGTGAGGCTAAGATTGGGGAGACAGCAGGGAACTGACCACTCCCACAGACACCTTGAAGTAGTTACTTAGGGCCAGATCCACAAAGGTATTTAGGTGCCTAGAGAAGCAGATACCCGGAGAGATTTACAAAAGCACTTAAGTAGGTTACCTGCCTAGCTCTCTATGAAAGAGAAAGGGAGGGAGGGGCTTCACTCACTAAACTCACCTGGCACCGATAGGTACCTCAGCACCTTGGTAAATCTCACCTAAGCCGCTCTGTGCCCCAGTTCCCCATCTGTACAATGCGGAGAGCAGCGCTTCCCTACCTTACAGGGCTGTTGCGCGGATAAATACATGACTGTGCAGTGCTCAGATACTACAGCAGTGGTGGCGGTATGAGAAGCGGAGGCAAATTTTCTTGTTCATGTACAGTCCCATCGTTGTCGCCAGAACGCTTGTTATGCTTCTTCAGACACAAATGGATACTTGGGGTCAGAACAGTCTTCATCTTAGAGTTAGAGAACAAAGACAAGAGCAAACAAAAGGAAAGTTGCCATGAGCAACCCTTCTCGGTGTGGTGTTCTGTCCCGTCTAGTGCCACCGAGACCACTTAGAGATTAATGAGTCTGCTCTACAGCCTTAACGAAAGGCCATGCATCTTTCAGCTCATGCAGTAAAGGCTCATGCACTAAGCTTCAGCAGTCCCAGGTTTGATCCCGCCCGCCGACCACCGGGGTCTGTCGGTGTTACAAGTGGGGGCTCGTCCAGGATTTCCACTGGGAAATCTCTGAAGCTCAGCATGCACTTCCTCAGGGAGGGGAAGTATGTAACCCACACTCCTCCTGAGTGTGGTGCTCAGGCCCATCTAGTGGCCCTGAGACCACTTAGAGAGAGATTAAGGAGTCTGCTCTACAGCCTTCGCTAGCGGCCATACGGCATTTAGCTCCAGAGGTCTCAGGTTCTATCCTGCCCACTGACGACCGGGATCGGTCGGGGTTATGCAAGCACGGAACGCCTGTGATAGCCTTGAATGACCTGCACACAAAATGGCAGCCCGTCTCTGCAGACACCAAAGTACACAGGAAAAGGAAGAAAAGGTAGCTAGCAAGATACATCGTACAGCAGACAGATAAGAGGCATTATTCTAAATATATGGGTAGACATTCCTGTGGGGACTTCCATTGCTGTCCTGCTTTGGGGGCAGCTCGAAGTGGTATAATAGGCCCCATAGGGACCTGGCTAGCGGAAGATGCGGCAGGGATGTTCGGAAGCTATTTCAGCAAGATACTTAAATATACACCTAACTGCAAATCTGTGAGCAGTGCCATTGAAAACAGGATTGCAGTGTGGCCTACTGGCTAAAGCATTGGACCAGGGGAGCAGAGTTCTATTCCTGGGCTACTGGCTAACTTTCCAAAAGGTCACCTGATCTCTCCGTGCCTCAGTTTCCTCATTTGTAAAATGAGGGGAATGATACTGACCTTCATCATGTGCTAAGTATTATTGTTTAGTTAGGCACCTGCCAAAGTACCTCAATGAATCAGGGCCTGAATCAATGCATTGCCCAGCTATTCAGTCAGTTACACCAAGTTTACACAAGTATAACAGGAGAATAAGGCGCTTTTCAGCCAATAACTAATCGCTCTGATCTACTACAGCCATTTTCCTCTCACTACCATCTGGACTGAATTTTGACATACAAAGGTAACTCCTGAGGTGGGTAGCCTATCCTCGTAATGTCTGTGGTAACTAACTCTGCTCCCTGCTGATGCATCTATTTCACACTCCATGCTACCAAGGCCTATAAGTGAAACTGCAGACTCATGCCTTTCCCTTAATGAAAGCCTTCAGGACAAGGAGACGGCATGAATAATTCACAGCATGTTACCAGGAAAAGCAGCCAATCTGCAACACAGTTCGCTTTTCTCTGTAGTTTGCTTTGATGTAGGGTTAGCAAACAAATAAGTAAATAAATAAAACCCCACCAACCAACAACAACACAGCAGCTTCCATGCATCGGATCCTGGAGAAGATGAGCTAATTGCTGGAAGAGTCTGACTGTGAAAAATTGAGGAGGGAACATTTCTCAAAGCCGCTTCAGCTCCTGCTTCTTGGAGTGTTCAAAGCAGAGCAACGGAGGGTGAATTGGGTGAAATAACCCCACAAACATCAGCTTCTCTCTCTGTGTTAACATGTGAATAGGACAGGCACATTTTCTAGCTGTCTTATGAGTTGTAGCATAAGGTACCATTTTTAGCTGTTTAAACCAAAGGTGACTAGTACCCACCCTAACAAATCACCTCACAGCTCTTAACCCACCCAGTTCCATAGGCTCACCTGGGAACGCCTCCTTCCCTCCCAAGTGATACAGCTCCAGAGACCCCTCTCCACCAGCCATCTGCTCCTTCTCATTCTCCCCTGCCTTACTTCCTCTGATCGAGCAGAGATGTGACAGCAGCTAGTCCAACATGGCCAGTGTTGGTACCACTCGACCTTCTTTCGTCCACACCCCCAGGAGGAGAGTGATTCACAAACCAGAGCACCCTCTCCTGGCTGGGCACAGCACTGAAGGACCTTCCCCTCAGCTGCCTCCCTTCGGACAGCCAGTCACGCCCTGTGGTGGTCTGGTTCTTCTGGTGACTCAGCCCTCCAGCCAGGTCACATACCATCTCACCCATTCCATGGTAGCAAAGTCCCAGATAAAGGGCATTCAGCACCATCCTGGACATCAATAGGATATCTTCCACCTCTCTTGGGCTCCTCTTCAATCCCTCTCTTCTGTCAGAGGAGGGAGTTTCCTGGCTTCTCCCCTGCAAAACTCAAAACTCCCCCCAGGGGAAGGCTTTTAGTCCCTCTGGGCTCTCCTCATCTCTGTTCTTCTTCCTTAACACCAATGCATAGAGCTACCTCTCTGAAGCCTCACCCCAACTTCAGGACCCACCAGAAGGCTAGCTCCAGTCCTGTAGTTTCTTCTTACAGAGAGCGCCCTAGACCCCTTCCCTTCTGGTCTCTCCCCTTTCTGCCCTGGGTTCCTCCCCAGCTGCGTCCGATAATGAATTGTACCCAACACATCCTCCAAGTGAGCGCACGCTGTGAGCACACAGGCTCCTGTTAATCCTTTGTTAACCTGTGTGGGGTTCTGACATCCCACCACAGCATGTGAAGCCGCAGCTAGAGCTCTGAAGCAGCTATAGACAGGGCATTTCCCATGGGACCTTCTCTGTGGGCAAGTCACAGGCCCAGCCTGTGGGGGCCTAACGTAAAATTGTGCCCACCAGTTCTGTTCTGCTGTGTCTTGGCTGAGTGATCTCTCTCCATCTGCACACAGCGGCAGCCTCACACCCAGACGGAACAGCTGCCTCCATGGCTCATACCAGCCAGCTGTGATTGTGCGTAGGGAAGTGTGGCAGGTGGGCTTGAACCTAAATCTGCACCTGAACAGCAGGATCCGGCTCCAGATCCCAGCTCGAGGACTGAACCTTGTTTCTCTGGAATGGGCCAAACTGGAACCCCTGATCCAAGCATCCCCTGAGCTTTGAGGCAATCTCGGTCTTGGGTCTGATCTTTGTGGGTCACACCATTAGCTGTGCCGGAGCACCTGAGGATGGGGGGTGGGGGAGAACAACGTGGCATTAAGCCACCTCTCTCGTCTCACCAAGGAGCCAGTCAGCAACTGGGAAGCACTGGAGCATAGAAACACCCTAGTCACTCCACCCTTCTGCCAGACATCACTCCTCTGCTAGCACTCTAAGAGAGGAGAGGAGGGATAAGAGCTGCTGCATCACCTCTATCCCACCCCAGGAATCCTAAGGGAGCTGGATGAGCTGGCTTTAAGGAGAGGTGCTGGAGAAGAGTTGGCCCCAAGGATGACACCTGTGTAACCCTGTTCAGGGCTGCCTGATCTACAGAGGCGATGAGTCTGCTATTATGCCCAAGCGGGGATTAAGCTGTGTGCTCTTAGCTCCATGGCTTCAGCCCTAAACGTGGCCATTATACTTCCCCTAAGAAACAGGGCACGTTGAAAACCCATTAAAGATCTGGCTGTGGACGTCGCTAAGGAGTCAGTGGCGTTTAGCATCCTACAGAACAGGGCACCAACCTCTTCTACTGCAGCATGTGCACTGTGCCAAGGTTTGGATGCACAACTTCCTTTTCTATAAGGCAGCTGCATTGTCCCTAGGATCCACTGACATTCACCGCACAAACTTCCCCATCTGCAACTGGCAAAATGCTTTAGCACACGTAACACCTGGGATCCATTCTCAATCCAAAAACCCCACTGACTCCCTGGAGTTACCTCGTACAAAAGGAGCATTGTAATTAAACCTGTCAGACCCAAACACCCAGAATGAATCATTTTCAAACATAATCACGGTTGAGCGCGGGCCTCCGGTTTATGGCTTGCAATGGCCGAGGGTGAGAGGCGAGCGTTTTGCAAACTCGAGGAACCCGGCATAAATCTAAACACAGGTTAAATTTCATTCAACTCTGGTTCTTGCTCTGCTGAACGTCTTATTATGGCAAGCCAGACAGCAGATTATTTTATGAGTCTAACGGAGAGCAGGAAGCAGGGTGAATTGCACTTCAGGGGGGGTTTATCTCCTCTTTCCTGTCTGAGTATGAAAATGGATGTCTGGCGGACTGGGAATGTAAATAAAGCTCCTTTTTCATTTTTGAAAGGACAGAAACACAGAACTCTGGAAATAACCCTGGATTTTGGAAAAAGTCATCAGTTACTGGTCTGACTCTCCTCCCACAGCTGCGGAAGGGCCTGATCCAAAGCCAAAGTAGTCAGTGGAGTCCTTTCCATTGACACCTGTCTTTCTTATCTGGTTATCTGGCCTTCATTTCATCACTCTCCACCCCGTCCGGGTGCCATTATCCCATTTTACTAATGGTAAGGCACAGAGGTTATGTCTACATGGTCATTAGACACCCGTGGCTGGCTGGTGCCAGCTGACTTGGGTTCCCGGGGCTCAGGCTGTTTAAGCGCTGTGTAGACGTTGAGGGTTGGGCTGCAGCCCAAGCTCTGGACCTCTCCCACCTCACAGGGAGACACAGCCTGGGCCAAACATCTACACCGCAATTGAACAGCCCCGGCAGCCCAAGACAGCTCGCACGGGCCAGCTGTGGGTTATTAATTGCAGTGTAGAGGCTAAGGGCTAGCCTAGATGGGGAAAAGGCTCGCAATAGCTGGTGCACACTAGTCTTTGTGTGCATTAACTTAATACATTTTGGCAGTGCATTAAGCTAAACCGCCCGAGGGTGCTGAAAGAGTGTCCACATGGTGAGTTAATGCAGAGTAGCTAGTGCGCTTTCAATCCACATCCTAGCTTACTAAGCACTAACTTCCTTGTTTAGACAAGCCCCCATTGCAACGGGAATTAATTCAGACCTTCATCTTTTCTAGATTGATCTAATGAGTTTTATTCTCTTTAAGGAGTGGGAAGTTACCAGGGAAGGTAAGAGTCACTAAAAATCTCAGGGGATAGAAACACAGAAATATATAGCTTTCATATCTATACACATAAGTGAAAGCGACAGACAGGAGAAGGAATTTGATATATCGGTGTCATCTCTGTAACATGATTTGAGCTGGTCAAAAATATGAGAGGGACTTCATGACAATTTAATGTTTTCTCCTTTCCCTCCTGAAAATGTCATTAAGCTTTGAAAAGTTTCAACCAGCATGAGTCATAAGGACCTTAGTCCATGTTGTCAGAAAGCAGCTACGTGCTTGGGCTACAAAGTCATGTGATTTATCTTAATTTATCTTGTATTGACATATTATGGGCCAGATCCTCAGCTGAAGTAAATGGAAGTAGCGCTGTTTAGGTCATTGCAGCTGTGTCCACCTATGCCAGATGAGGATCTGTCCCAAGATCTTTAAAGGACATGACCTTGAGGGGCTTTCCTGGCTGTAGCAGATTGCTTCCGGCTCCTGAATGAAGGGGTCTAGCATAATAATACCTAGGCAGCAGAATCCAAAGGAAGCGAGATATTTCAATCCATTAAATGTAATCATGTGAGGTTCCAGCGTATGAAATCCCTATGACCCACCTCCGCCAAGGTGCAAGGAGCACACATGGGAGTTACAAGAATCAGTTGCTCAAGATTTCATGAAAGCATCAGCTTACATGCAAGATCCTTATCTCCTTCATGTGAGATGCTTGCATTTCTCATCAAACGGGGACATAAGGCCAGATCTCCAAATCCGTGTAGCTCCCCTGAAGTCATTTACACCATCTGAGGATCTGGCCCATAAACCACCACCAAACCTGCAAAGAACCATAGCATTAAGAACTGGACCCGTCCCTCCCCTACCTGGGACATTCTGCAAACCTTGCAAAAGCTGCTGCTGCATTTAGACCCCAAGGGGCTGCAGCTGATGATACAAGCTACAGTCATTTAATTTTCCTTTATCTTACAGTTCTTCCAATGGAACTTTTCCTTCCCATTACTGTTGGGTGTGTGAGGAAAACGGGATCATGGCCTGGGTTAAGCAATTTTTCGTTTCAACATGCCTTTGATCCAGCATTTAGGAACAGAAACACTCACCGTGCCAAGTCTTACAACAGTCTGCTCTGCATGTGCACCTGCCGCTCGGAAATACAAACGTTCCTTAAGGATAAGTCTTGGGCTCAGCAGCCTTGGTGTTTCAGAGCATTCGATGGATGGCAGAACATCAAACACAGATTCCTCAACTCATAGCCTAAAAACGATACGTTTTACACAGTGTCGTTGTAGCCATGTTGGTCCCAGGACATTAGAGAGACAAGGTACTACCTTTTATTGGACCAACTTCTTTTAAGAGACACACGTTTCAAAAGCTTGTCTCTCACCCACAGCAGTTGGTTGAAGTAATAAGTTCTGACATCTCAAGTGCTTTGCTAAATGAATGCATAGAACGGGAAAACAAATAAATGAAACTGCTCGAGGAAGGGAGAGCTGTTCAGTGAAAATTAAGGCAAGCAATCACTGTAACATGCAGATCCTCTGAAGGCTCCTTTCATTCATTAAGCACATAAACACTTGAGCTATGCCAGCTCTGGTTTTGCTGTGTATTGGCTTTGTGGGGGAGAGAAGAGCATACTGCATGAGCAATGCAGAAGAAAAGTTAGAGACTCTCGCAGTATTTTCTCATCCTATCTTTCAGTCTCCTGCTCTTTAGTGGATCTCACATCAGACTCCCTCCCAGATTTGGAAGTTCAACCCAGGAGTCCTGTCTTCCAGTCACTTCTTCTATTCCGTAGGCAGAGCCTAAAGCCGGTTTTAACTTATGCTGAGATGGTGTGGCCAAAAATGGACCAGCATAGCTCGTGGGCATTCTGGCCATACCCTCTTCTTTCCAGCCATGCTTCTTTTCCTCCACCAGGCCTGCATGGGCTTTACATCAGTGGAGATTTCCCCTTATACTGAGCTAATCCTCCCACAGCTGGTTGAACTTCATTTAGAGGAAGAATATTCCAGTGCTGTACAGCGGTCATGGAGAATCTGCCTCAGGATCTGTATGAATTGATATATTTCTTCCCAGTGAAGGGCACATTATTTGTGCCTAACCTATTCATGCAACATGCGCTGCATTGACAAGAACATACATTGACTCATACTGATCATGTTATACACATGATAAAAATCCCCCTACTCACTAGAGAGGATGGGATGCCCAGAGGGAGAAGAAATCAGACCACAACAGGGTACTAGTCGTTACAGGGCTCAGATGGTATATGCTCATTCCTATTATGCGTGGGACGGCAAATCTAATTCTGTCCCTTGTTGGGAAAATTGTTCCTTTGGTGGGAATGGTTTATGTACCCAGTGGAGTGGCTGGCTGAGATAAAAGTTATGTTTTGCTTGATAATCTTTGCAGAGGACAACAAGCAAGTTACTGCTATGGCTGCTTTTGGTCAATAGTGTATTGTTGATTGGCCCTTGCAATAAAGATGCCGCTTGTTAAAAAAGCTTGAGCAACCACCAAATTCCTAGGGACAAGGTTAATTAATCAAATTTATTTGCATGAAATACTACACAAGGAAGTCCTCATCCCAGTCTCATGCCTCCCATTGAAATTGATGGCAAAACCCCCTGTGGAGGGCTTGGCACCTTACTGCCCCTTTGGGGCAGGGGGATGGGGTGTCAGAACCTCGCCACTCCCAAGTTCACATGCTCACCTCTCTGTGGGCGGCCTGATGGCCTGGATGGGGGGAGTTGGCTCGGGGAGGGAGACCCAGGCCCACCCTCTCCACCAGGTCCTGACCCAGGGCCCTGGTAGTGGCAAATTCCCCTTGCCACCACCTTGGTGGGGATCCTCTCGAAACACATCGTGCCTCTGTGCAGCTCTAATGCCATTTTCCTCTAGAGTTCCCCTGGGTTACTTCCTACCATAACTTCCAGGTCCTCCGTGTCGAGGGGTCTTCCGGTCTGTTCCCCTGCTGTGATGTGCTCCGTTGGGGGGCATGTCCCGACTTGGCTGGCTTCCAGATACTGGAGCACAGGCTGTTCCTCCTCCCTCCAGCTGTCCATCCAGACTGAGCAGCTCTGCAGGCTTTTATACCTGTTCTCCAGTTGGAGCATGCCCAGCAGAGCCTTAGGGGCGTGGCTTCCTCTGCTAGGAAGGAAGGGTTAACCCCTGCGGTACCAGTGCGGGGCCGCTTCGCCCCGTCACATCCCCATTGACTTCCATGGGAGCAATACTATGCACCTATTTTCAGAAGGCCTGAAAAATGATGGGTTTCACTCTAAAGCATGGGGTAGAGAACTCACAAGACCCAGTTTCAGTTCTTGGTTCCCCCACAGACTTTCTGTGTCACCTTGCAGCGTTCAGGGCCAGGTTTTTCTAACTGCTCAGCACCCGCACTTGGGGCCTGATTTTCCAAAGAGCTCAGCTCCCATTTAGGCACCTAAAAAAGAGCCAAATTTTGAAACAGAGCCCAGCATTTTGGGTGCACATTGGATGCTGGTTCTTTTGAAAATCTGTCCACAAGTGTCCCAATCGGGGCTTGCTGGGAGGCACTGGGCTCTTTTGACATTCTGCCCTTACTTAGGAGCTTAAATGAGAATTGAGCTCTTGAAAATCTGACCCTGATTGTGGGTGCTGAGCACTTGAGCATCTGGCCCGTAATCTCTCTGTGCCTCAGTTTGCCGTCTGTGAAACGGGAACAATGCTTCTCCACAGCACAGGGGTGTTGAGAGGATAACTTCATTAATACTTGTCAGATGGCCAGATACTGTGATGATGAGGGTGATATAAACAGATAGAACAGCTTTTAGAAAACATTGGTTGTGCAGGTTCAAAGTTACCTAACTGCAGGTTAGGTAGGACAATACGAGAGGAATATAACGGTAACAGTAACGTTTATGTGCTTTGAGATCTTCTGATGAAAGGTTCCAGACAAGGACAATGTTTTATTACTGTTTTATTCAAGCGAAGGAGCCACATGCTAAAATAAAATACCAGGACAGAGTCCTTGCGGTCTTTTCTTTCAGTTTTGATTTTATTTCTTTGATAAATTATTATACTTAAAAAGAGCCAGGGCCCTAATGCTCCCTTTGCAGCAAGACAAAGTGCATTGGAAATGATCTGCCCATTAGCTAATAGAAAAGATTCATAGACATTCGCTTCAAATGTTCTAATGCAGTTTACTGTGCTCAGATAGCTTAATGATGGAGGGGGAGGGACAAACAGATAAACCGATAGGGTGAAATCCTGCAAAGGCTTGCTCATCCCTGTAAGGACTATTCCTTGAGTAATCCCTGTAAGGACTATTCCCACAAAGACATGATCGATAGCTGCTATACTCAGGAAGACTGATAGACACTTCTACACACTGCAGAAAGTGGCCAGAATGAATCCCCCATTCTGGGTACTGATAAAAACTGTATTCCCATAAGGAAAATGATACATTCATTATTTAACACCTGCATAGTCATAAAGGAATCAAACTAAACATGGTTTGAGCTAAAAAGAAATCTACAAATGGAGGCATGAAAGGCCCAGTGTATAGGCAGGGAGTTTCTTTAAAATAAGCTGAGGAAATGGGAGTTTTTACCCACCGGGACATGTCTTACTGTTTCAGACCAATGTTTCATCTGAGGCCAGATTTTCAAAAGGGCGCAGAGCCAAATTTTCAAGCACCCAGAACCAATTTTCGAAAGAGCTCAGAAAACTCTCATTGTGACACTTATGGCCAGATTCTCAAAAACTCCCAGCAGCCAATGTGCTGAGTACTTTCAAAAATCTGGCCAATTAATTAGATGGCTAAAGGAGAGCTGAACTCTGCTGAAAAGCTGGTCCTGATTATAGGGGCTGAGCAGTTTTGAAAATCCTGGCTCACAGTCTGGTAACCTGTCTCCAAGGGTGACACTATCATTATTCGTAGTAACAATAGTAGATTATAGTAATGATGCCCAGAGGTCACAATCAGAAATCAGGGCACCATTGGACTACAAGTCCCTGCCCCAAGAAGCTCCCAAAACTAGCACAGTATTTTCTTGATGCATCTGAATATTTTACTTTAGTGAAACAAGATTATCACTTGTCTAACCAATTTTGGTCCTTTGAGTTGTGGAAAATCTCTGAAATAAGGAGATTGTGAGATTGGATTTGAACAGTTCACTGTACAATTAAAAAAAACACTCAAAGCATTTAATTATTTTCCTAGTTAATGATGGTGATGGCAAAAGGCACCTCCCTGACACAAATGTGATCACCCTGCTGCATTTCAATCCTCAGTTCCAAAGCATGGGGGTGCTAGAGATTTTCAAAG
Organism: Chelonia mydas; assembly: GCF_015237465.2. Lineage (NCBI taxonomy): Eukaryota > Metazoa > Chordata > Testudines > Cheloniidae > Chelonia > Chelonia mydas. Next base: position 7,146,646 of record NC_057859.1, on the reverse strand, counting down.
AAAAGGTGGCCAGATTTTTTTTTTAAAAAAAAGATGAGCAAAACAATGTGTTTCCCCCGAGCATCATTCTCAGAAATGCAAGAACTATTGTGGCTGACATTTTCCAAAATAAACACACATATAAATAAATCCAAACCTGAGCCAAACAACTGGCATGTACAATTTCAGCCTGAGTGGTTAAAAATCTGGCAAAGTTATAAAACAATTGAAAACAAGGTTTCATAATGGGATGGGTCAAATGACCTTAAAATAGGGGATGCTACCAGCCCTGTCTGTAATAAACTATGGAAGGTTCAGCTATAAGATCGTGAATAATGAAGATGTAAGATATATAAGGCAATGAATGATCCACTCACAGGAAAAAATGCTCCAATCGTGCTTGGATTTGGGGGAGAATAGGGACTCATGTGTCATATAAATAACTTTCTGCCATTCAGATCTGTTATCACAGACATAAACATGCCGTTAACATTCGGAAAGGACAAACAAGAATAAAAAGCTGGTGGAACTTTTCCCCCCTGCTGGAACTCCCCCCCCCCCCGGATGTCATTATGACATCATCAGATGTCCCGATTTTAGAGGGACAGTCCCGAGGTCCTGGGCTTTGTCTTATGTAGGCGCCTGTTACCCCCCACCCCCGTCCTGATTTTTCACACTTGCTGTCTGGTCAGCCTAGATGTCTCTGCAGAAATCCCTCAGGAGGGAGAGGTTAAAGACATAAGCTTTTGTGGCAGCCTTAGTACGGCACTGCAGAGCAGAGGGTTTGAATGCTGCCTCTTCCAGCACAAACCAGAAAACAGGTTTCCCCCCCTCCCAACCTGTCTTCCAGGAACTGCCTGCCTGAAGCTGCATGATCACGGCCCAGGAGGTCATCTGTAAAGGAGAAAATTCCTGCAGCACATACTAGATTCATTACTGCTGCTCCCTAGAGGAATGGGAAGATCTGTTACTGAAGGGGGAACAGGTTCAGCATCTCCTCATGGCGGCTACTGCAATAATTTCCTTTCAGGCCAAGGCTGCTTCGGCTGGCGCCCAGCAGAGGAGAGCGAGAAAGCTGGGGGGGGGGGGCGGGAAGAGAGGGAGCTGAGCTGTTTCCATCAGCCTCAGTGTTGGAGGGGAGGAAGGGCTGGGGAGCTCAGAGGGAGGAGCTGATGCTGCAGAAGTGACTCAGCATCATTCTGCGGCAAAGAGGGAGCATCCTCCTAGGACACCACCGACTTTCCCTGACCGAGTCTGCATGAGCCACTGCCCCTTCTCCACCCGCTGAGAGCTGAAGGAGAGACACTGACGCCTGCCTCTGCCTGCCCTGCCCTACTGCTCATTGGGAGCCCCAGAGGACTGGATGCACTCTGCCCCAGCCACAGCATGAGGGAGGCTGCCACATGCCCCTTCCCCAGCCATTACTCCCTGAGACCACGAAAGGAGCTACCACATCCCACCAAGGCCAGATTAATGCAGGGGCTGTAGCCTGGGCCCTCATATTTTGAGCTCCCCCCCCAAACGTATATCCCATCCTCAGGCACTTAGGTAATTAGCATCACTATGTGCATGACTTCCAATTATGTGCCGAAATTAAAGTGCTTTTGTTTGTTTTAACTGCCACCCAGCGTTTCGATGGGTTTCTCACATTTAAAACCGGGAACGGATATAACTAACGTAATTTGTGGCCTCGGCCATGGGTGGAGGTAAAAGAGCAAGGGGAAGGAATTGAATATGCAAAGAGGGGCCTCCAAAACTGTAACAGCTGCAGACCCCCTTCAAACTTAATCCAGGCCTGGCCCCCTGAGAGCAGTAGTGAAGCTGCCACGCTGCCGCATACCAGGTTACTACCCGGGGATACCACTATGCTCCCCCAGCTACTGACAACCGAGCACTGCAGAAAAGCTAGCCTGTACTCCCCTCACATGCCCAGCTCCTACTCACTCAGAGTGGCAGAGAAGACTCCAGGCCTCTCATTCCCAAGCGAGGACCACGGTGGGAAAGCCAGGGCAGCACCCTGCACCCCTGACACACGCTGGTGCGACGCCGGCGGGAAGACTCTTACACAAAGCGTGGTATAAGAACATTTATAGACTGGAATGGAAGTGCTCACCACCGTGATTAAGAGATGCCCAGTGGGGGCCCCATCAATGGATAGATTCAAACCAGTCCCTCCAGAAGTAAGGTGCACTGAAGGGGGCTTGTGTGGGGAAAGGAATCATCACCTAGGTAGAGTGAAGCCCAGTGTGGGCCAGGAGGAACTTTGCAGACAACTGCATGCCCCAAAACGCTTTACAGTGTGACTAGGCCAGTTATAGACGGCGTGCTTGATCCTGCCTGGTGCCGAGGGCCCTCCACTCCCATTGCAGGAGCGGACCCAGTTGCTGCAACCCTTACTCATGGGACTAACACTTACTTGATTTCAACAGGGCTGCTCATACCAGCGAGCACTGCTCAGCGTAAGAGTTGCAGAACTAGGCCAAAAGGAAGCTAAGAAGGGGTACGAGATTTGTATAAAGTCCCCCTGTTTGTTCCTTACCCCTTCACCTATTTCCTGTGATGTCTGGTCTGATTCCCTGCCTGTTATGTTTTTCCATCCTCTCTCTATTTCTCTTGCTGGTTTTGTGGTTTTTAACCCTTGCCTCTCCTCTCTTTCTTAAATGACTTTATTTGCACGGCCCCCACTCCCCTCCCCATCCTCAGGGTATCTCAAGGAATCAGATGACCCAGTGTCACTGTGTACAGGAGATGGGGAGGCTGGCAGTCCTGGGGCAGACGCACCGTTTGGGTCAAAAGCCCTTAAAGCGGAAGCCAAATCCCCCATCTCTGGATAAAACCTGTTCTAAGGGGGAAAACGTCTCTGGGTGAGTTTTGGTACCATGAGGGAAATTTTGCTCCTTGGGGCAGGTGAGAAAGGCATGGAGACCCCGAGTTCACAAGCCCCGTGTAAAGGGACAGGGTTGGCATTGAATGGTAACCGGGCAGGCTTGCTGCCTCCCACTCCTTTCTCCCTTGCAGCAGCTGGGCTGCGGGCCAGGGGCAGCCTGGAACACAGTCGCTCCTCCTCTATGCGGACCTCTCCTCCTCCCTCTCCCCCTCCCCCCCCCCGCTTTTCCTTTGCAAGTTGGTGCAGTGTTGCTCTTTTGCCAGCAACTGGTCTCGTTGCAATAGCAAGAAGCAGCAGCTTCAGACGGGGAGGAGGGCACAGGAGGGCTGAGTGATGCTTCCCCCACTCCTCCCTAAGCCCTGTCCCGGGGGCAGCCGCTCAATCCTCACCTCCTGACCTCCCCCCCCACCCCCCGCCCCCAGTCACATAACCCATGATGACTGGGCAGGAGGTACTGCTCAGGATGGCACCCGCAGCTCTCTCTGCATCTACACCCCTCCCCCCCCAGGTCCCACGCAGAGGATGCTGCCCACTGGGCTGTAGCCCACTCTAACTGCCCTCCCCATCCAAGCCCAGGGGCTAGAGCTCTCTGCATCCCCTTACACTTCCTGTGATGCAAGGGCGGTGGGTATAGCTCCCTCCAGGTCCACCCCTTAATGCACAGGGATTGCCCCTGCATTATGCACAGGTATGTGTGTGTGTGGTGGTCGTGGGGGGCTGTAGCCCACTTCACCCCACCCCCAATCACAGGGGTTGTCTCTCTTCATCAACACCTCCCTCCCCTATTATGCACAGACAAGCGGCGCTGCCCAGGGCTGCAGCTTTCACCTTCTCCTTCTATTCCACATGCAGCCATCTCCATGCACAGGGCGGTTGCCCTGCCTATCCCAGGCCCCCTGCCTCACCCCAAGCCCGGGGACTGCAGCTCTCCCCCCTCCCTTGCATAAGGGGGGGCAGGTGCACTGAGGCTTCAGCTCTCCCAAACCCACCCAGCCACCCCTCCCGACCCCCAGGCTGCAGCTCCATCATGGTGACTCACAGGCAGGAGGGGCTGCAGGCGCAGGGAGAGGAGGGAAGCCTGGGCCATGACTGAAGCCTTCCAGGCAGCTGTGACTCAGGATGAGCTCCTGGGCACCCAGCCTTTCCCTTTCCCCCCGTGCCAGGGCATTCAGTGCAGGCTGCTACGAGGCGTGAATAGCCAGGCGGCCAGGAAATCTATGTTCCTCCCCAGAAGCAGCCCAGCCAGGTGCAGGGCCATCTGCAATGCGCTTTTCTCGGTGCACAGCGGCTGATCGCTGGGCTCAGGGCTAAGGAGGAGAACAGGGCACTCCACTCATCGTGTCACTGAGAGGAACAACTCGTTCTCCCCTCCTCTCACCCTCACTTTGAGAACAGACCCCAACTTCTCGACTGCAGCCGGTTAGATGGGGCCGCACGTGGCATCTCCTTGCTACTGACGGTGCAATGCTGCGGCTGCAGCTCTGCGCCGGGGCTGCAAAGTGGCCAGCCAGCTTCACTTTTGCACGCTCATTGCTTCTTATCTGCATTGCAAGCATCGCCTCTGCTGAAAGGCTTATTGCTGTTTGTCCCTGGGCCCTTGGACGTTAATCAGAACTAAAGGCCACGTTAGCTACAGGGAACAGTCCGTTTAGCCCCTTCCTCCATTGTTATAAACAAATAAATAACAAAGAACAACAAGAATGACATTATTATTATTATTACAGCTGGTTGCAAATTGGCTGGGGAAAGGAGGAGGGAAAAAAAGAGGATTCGGGGGGGAAAAAATCCTGAAAAACCAAAAACAACAAAGCGTCCTGAGAAATTCTGGGGGGAAAGGAAGAAAATACATCAAAATTTCCCATGACAATATTTGATGACTTTAATAACAACAACAATAGAATGAAGCATATATTATCTGATCGTATACTTCAGTTACACTCATAATGTGACGGGAGAAAACAATTAGCGATTTCACCTTCTTTCCTTACATTAACAAGGGATGCGATAGTGTTAATTTTGATACTAACCAAATATGAATAGAAATATGTCCATGATTTTTACGAAATGTAGGGAAAACAGAACACACACACAAACAAACAAAATCACAGACAGCCACTAGGTGCACTGAATAAACAATTGAATTAAAGTAGCTGAGTTCCGTTTTAAGCTTCCAATGGGAGCTATAAACAACAGAGAATCTTTCCTTTTTTTAAAATAGTGAAAAGTAGTTTGATAAATTCCTTCCCCCTCCAAAAAAAAAAAAGAAAGAAAGAAAAAAAAGTGAATTTTACTACTCACAAAATGTGCTTTCCTGACAGCCTTGGAAAATGAAATATTCCTTTATACGAATAACACAAGAACCAGCAGTGTGATTTTCCTTATGCTGTCACTGTGCCTAAACTGATCTAGAAGGGCCACCCCTATAAATTTATTATTGTTTATACTGCATTAATACCGAGAGGCCCTAACTGCCAGCAGGGGTTCATTGTGCTAGATGCAATATACACACAGAATAAGAGACAGCACCTGCTTTTAAGAGCCTACAATTTAAATAGACCAGATATAGAATGGAGGAAAAGATGCATTATTGTTAGTATCTTGCAGATAAGGAATTGAGGCAGGGAAGGGCTGACCCTAATTGATGGTGACTTTCATGGAGATAGACAATTTACATCAGCTGAGGCTCTGCCCTACAGGGGAAGTGACTTGTCCAACATCATACAAGAAGTCTGTGGCAGAGGCAGGAACAAAGCCTTTTCTCCTGCATTACCCACAAGGCCATCCCTTCTTTAGTGAGAAAGGGGCTTGTCTCTGTGGCCCAGTTAGTCCTCATTCTCTCTGCTGATACTTCAGACAAGCCAGTCAAACTGTAGTGATAGCTTTTGTGATACGGACAGTTGTCCACCTGGAACCAGACAGTGATCCACTAGAAGTTTTTCATGAAGTCATAGAGTTCAAAGCCAGAAGGGATTGTCTAGTCTGACCTCCTGTATAACACAGGTCATTACATTTCACCCAGTTATTCCTGAATTAAACCCAATAACCTGGATTAGACTAAAATAACACAGCCCTCTGGAGACTAAGCTATTGTGTTCCGTGGGAAGACAGCAGGAATATTTCATGAATGCTACCAAAGAGTCATGAGATGGAAATGAATTCCTGTCATTACTGGCTGGTACTAGGTTTGAGCCAGTCCCCTAGGAGTGAAAGGCTGTCTAGTACCAATCAGAGTGTCACTTTTAAATTCTTTCTAGATGTGCAATTATGGAAGGCTCTAAACAACACTTTAAAGAACCAGCCAGGGTTTATGCAGTTCTGAACAGCTTTAGTAAATAGTAGAAATAATAGAATAATCAATATGTAAAAATAGTAAAAGTCACTGACCCCACATATTCTTCTTCTGCAGAAGAGAAGAGTGAGGGGGGATTTGATAGCTGCTTTCAACTACCTGAAAGGGGGTTCCAAAGAGGATGGATCTAGACAGTTCTCAGTGGTACCAGATGACAGAACAAGGAGTAATGGTCTCAAGTTGCAGTGGGGGAGGTTCAGTTTGGATATTAGGAAAAACTTTTTCACTAGGAGGGTGGTGAAGCATTGGAATGCGTTGCCTAGGGAGGTGGTGGAATCTCCTTCCTTTGAGGTTTTTAAAGTCAGGCTTGACAAAGCCCTGGCTGGGATGATTTAGTTGGGGATTGGTCCTGCTTTGAGCAGGGCGTTGGACTAGATGACCTCCTGAGGTCTCTTCCAACCCTAATCTTCTATGATTCAATGATATAGGGAAGTGGCAAGAAAGAAGAGCATATAAAATAATAATAAATATAATTTACATTCTGGAAAGCAGGGGCTTGATTAGATCCAGTGGCAACAAGTTTTGATCCTATTTCTGAAGATTGTGTTTAAATTCCAGGTGTTTGCAGTGGGGTTGGCCGAGAAACCAAATGCGATACTTTCCTGTAATACAGTACACAGATAATGTAAGTGTGCTGGGTTATTCTTCTGAACACTATGATAGGCTATAAGCCACTAATGCCATTTCATGGGTACCATAGCGAGCATAATACCCTGTCATTAATGTCATTATGTGGGACGGTAATGCTTACTGGGAATAGCACGTGGTTAACAGTGGTAACATTTTATCCTATAAGATGTTAAACGTAGGAGACGTAGTTTACGCCTGCTGATACAAAATAGGGTCAATTACACCCCTGGGGGGAGGAGATACCGTGTTTCCACCTCCTTCCTGCTTGGAGTCATTCCACTGAGGGAGGGTAGATTTAACCTAGGTGCCTAGAGCCACAGCAGCTCAGTTGCTGGAGGTTGTCTGGAGAATGTGCTAAATAAGCCCGTGCTCCAGATTCCTCAGCCATGCTTGTTTCTCAGCTAGCCACGCTGTGAACCTTGCCAGCTGGCTCTAGGCTCCCTAGTGGAATAGGGTTAGGAACTCTGCACTTTCTTTTGGGAGCTCTGTTCTGGGGTTTCTGCGAGTGGAAATCAGAGAACTTGAGGACGAGTATATCCCAGGGTATACAGCCTTGTAGATCCCTGGGATGTGAGAATCAATTTTACTCTGATCCTGGGATGGCTTTTAATGCCGATGACATTCGTTTATAATAAGATGCTAAATAAATCTCCTCTTGGCACCCCTTCTTGTTTCAAGGCATGAAGGCTCAGAGCCTCAAAGGTATTTAGGTGCCTAGCTCCCATTAATTTCAATGAGTCATGGTCAACAGCTTCCTGCTGAGCCCGAAAACATCTGTCCTCATTGTAATAGAACTTGTGGTTCAAGGACTGGCCTTATTAGCCACCTGAGGACCATGGAACTCCCATGGAAGATGATCATACTCGGTAACGAGTGATCGCCCATCATCATCGTTAAAGATCTGGGCTGTGGAGCTTGATCCTAAACACACACAACTCACATTGAAATTGAAACCTGTGGACTGAATGCTGCAATCCTAGGATTTGAAAATACCTTGTATCCCAGTTTTCCCAAAGGTGGAACGGCCTTCTCCAGTCCAAACTTTAAAGCACTCAAATTCAAAGTACACAGCTGAACAGTAGGTCACGACTGGATTTACAATTCATAAAGTGATGGAGCAGTGGCCTCTTACCTTGACAGTGAAGTGAAATGCATACTTAAACTCACTCTGCAGCAATCGGCCATCCTATGCACATTTACTTTTCACATCTACTCTCTCTCTTTGGTGGCATTAGGTACATGGACCCGGTATGTTGACAAGAACTGTGGATTAAGACAAACTCTCTCTTGGTGTGCTGTAAAACCTTGTTGGTGTTTTAAATCAACAGCACAGTTCTCACTTTGGAATTATAATCCTGCCATGGCTTTATCTGTAAATTAACTGTCTCAGCATGAGTGCTAGATGGGGAGATGTCTGATGGCATCCAGCTGATTAAATGCAACAGTCTGGGCTGATTTTCACTAGTGGAGCTGTCACCGTAGTATAGAGGTTGTGCAAGTAACAAGGAAAGATATGTCATTAGAGCTGTCATTTTACACCAGCTGAGGAGCTAGACCTAACTGTTAATATTGATCATTCTGCTTGCATTTTTGTCTCCGGTTTACATGCATGTTGCATGCACATTTCCTAGGATGTTAAAATGGCTAATATCTATATATCTCTACCTCTCTATATCTCTTCCTCTATATCTCTATATCTGCATTCACATATCATTTGCTTCTATGCCAACACATATGTTTAGCAACAATATTGACTTGAAATAAAATACACCAGCGATCACCCATGTGTATATCTGCACACCTGAGTATGGCTGCCATTCCAAGCAGCTGTGACAGGGTTTAAATTGCTTTGTAACAAGTGAGAAACAAATCTGCCATAGCCTTGTAGCTCACCCAGCACCAATAGCTATTCTACACCCCAGTCATCTCTGGCTGGAGAAATCCATTGAGAGGTGTCAGGAATATAATTATGCTGCATCAAAGACTGTGGAATCCTGTGAAACCCTCAGATGGGGGTAAGAATCCAGCCCTACTCTATTGCAAAGTCTATTTCATTCTTTCCGGTGATAGCAAAAAAACAAATACCTTTTATATCACTGCTTGATGCTGTCATTCTTCAGTGCAAAATGCAGCTGTTGTTGAAAGGTGAAGCATTACCGCTCATGTTTGGCTTATTCAAGTGTTTGACATGCTCCTTATCACAAAATCCACCCATGAATTCAAGCAACAGATGCATGGAAATGAGAATTAAAAGGGGTTATTATCTTGCCCATCCCACCTGCCAGTGCAGAGTTATTCCCTACATTGTAGCCTCAGGGGCTATATCCAGTCTCAGAATAAATAGACAAGTAGTTCTCCTGGAAAGCAAAGTTAGTGCTATTTCTGGTGAACTTTGATGGCTGTATTTGTGACTCATCGGGCCTCTTTGAAGAAGATTTATCTCCTTTCTTTAACCCAATAAATGCATTACTGTATCTTGCTAATGTAGTCCCACCCCAGCTGGGGCAAAGCAATCTAGATGAGACAAACAATCCCAGCAACTCACGTGGATTAATTATTGGTCCCACAGAGAGTCTGTGTTTGACAATTTCTGCGGTTAGACAGGAAGCGGACTGTCACTTAGAAGAGAATGCTTATTACCATCTGCTCAACTGCCACAACATCCCACTGAGATTTTGGAGTAATTAAAACAAACGAGTGAATGCCTTTTGGCAATACCACATATACACAGACTGGGTCTGGTTAGCTACCTAGGTTAAATGCGTCTGAAGTTGCAGTTACAATGAGAATATATTTGTTTATTTAATACGAAAGCTCACTTGTTGCCATTCGTTGTTACTGAGGTCATGACAGTATGGGATGTGGAAGATGCGTAGGCCCAGATCCACAAAGATAGTTAAGCACCTAACGCCCATTGAAATCGATGGGTGTTGGGCACCTAAATGCCTGTGAGAATCTGGACCACTGTGTCCAGAGGCCCTCGAAATCCCCTTGCTAGACAGAAGGGTATGTATAGCAAGAGATAGACAGACAGCAGACCTACTGAAGGGTTTTATGAATGCCTATTTTACAAACGGAAACAAAATATGACTAAAGTGATTAAGCCAAAGATCTAACAAAAATCAGGAGGAATTCATTCATATAAGTATTTTGGAAATATTTAGAGGATACAAGCAAAATATCCAGATCAATGAATGGCCAAATCTTGCTTACAGGAAAGTCTACATTTTTGCGTTTGACTTCAGGGGAAGGTCAAGAGACATATCAGTGGTAATGTACACAAAAGATAATGAACGGATACCCACCCACATGCCATCTCAACAGCTAATTAGCAACAGCTTCCCGCTGGGAATGGCCCACGCACATTTTTGATAATTGTGTTGATCTGCTTTCTTTCAGTCACGTAATGAGCACTCTCATTGTTATTATTTGCATTGCAGTGGTGCACAGTGGCCTCGCCGGAGATCAGGTTCCCATTTGAGTAGGCACCGCACATAACCACAGAAAAAGACTGTCCCTTCACTGACAAGCTCACCGTCTGATATTTGCAGAGCATGCTGCAGCTTGAAAAAAAAGACTGGCTGCTCAGGCCTTCGGCGAGCCATGCTAGTGTGTTTTATGGTACGGCACACCTCGGTTAGCACAGTCCTTAGCTTCTGAGTGCCTTGAAGCCCCAAATGGCTATATCTGTTTCTGGGTGCATAGCTGGGAAGAGCTTTGATGCACTCCTATTCCTCTGTAAAGTTACACTGACAAAGTTTTCATCTTGCACTGTGACTGTGTATTTGGCCAACCCATCTTTAAATTGTAGTTCACTAACCCACTGCTCATAAGACCCAAATCCTCCTCCAGTAACTCAACCTCAGTAGCACAACTGGGTGATGGCAAAGTCTGCAGCAGCAAAGGAAGGAATCCTTGCCCCCCGATGCTGCCAGATCTGGGTCAGTGTTGTAAATCAGCTGACAGAATTAGGATGGGAGAACCTCCTTTAATCCAGCCTGACTTCCTGTCATGAGAGGCACTGGACCTCCAAAGGCAGTTAATATTATTTATTCTTCTTGTGGGTCTCATTCAAATAAGTGTGTTGTGTTCTTGGGTTCCCCCCCTGGCAACAGAACAAAGTATATTCTTTGCTGTCACCCTAAGCTCTTCTTATTCAAGGTAAGGACGTTGAAAAGAGGACGTTGAAAAGAGATCTCTACTAGACCAGTAACAAAGTGATGGGATATCCCATCACAAGTTATGTCACTATGTCACTCAACTCAGAGGATACTAACAGCAATCGGTGTCATACAGGGTATCATTACAATATGCAACGTAAGCAATAGAATACACATAGGCTTAGCTTCATTTGTGTTACGCTGCATGAGTTTGTCTTGCCTTTTCAGACTCTGACAAGGAGCTCCGGGGGGAAGGGCCAGCTTTATTTTGTATCTTGCACGACACTGACAACACATTCTTGGTGCTTACCATAAAAACGATTGAGATAAGTAGCGGTCAGTGGGGGAGCCAGGTTTTGCAACCAGAGGGGTGACAGGTCATTGGTGGTGCCCCCCTCTCCAGTGGGTGCACTCCTCCTCCACCGCCGCTTCCTTCTCACCCCCCCGCCCCTCGAGAGGACACCGACCACCCACAGCAGCACCTGCCGCCTCTGCACTGCAACCCTAATCCTGGCCCGGAGCAGAGGGGGGGCCCTGGGGTGGGTGCTGGAGGGTGAGCCTGCCCTGCACTCACCTGGTAGGGGTGGCTCCTGGCCCTTGGGGCTGGGCCAGCTCCCCACTCCGGGTATTCTGACCTGGCGCATGGGGCTGCAGTGCCATTCAGGTTTGGGCCGGCCATTCCGGAGGAGTGGCCAGGCAACATCTGAGTGAGTGGCACTGTGATATGGTGCCATACATACACCTAAAGGCTGCCCCCCACTGGTTCTGCTACCGGTGGTGTGAGTATATGAGTACAATGGGTCAAACATTTTCTTTTGACATTTTTTTGTTGGAAAACAGCTTTTGGATGACATGGAAATTTGTATGAAAATATATCCCTTTTTGGTTAAAATGTAGAGGGTTGTGTGTGTGTGTGTCAAAGACCCCAAATCCTGAGAAATGAAACCTTTTCGGCAATGGTTTTCAAATAAAAAAAAATCATATTTTGGGTTTTCAATACCCCCCACTCCAAAAAAAATTAAATGTGGACAAAAATGATTTTTTTTCATGTTAATCAATTTTTTTTAAAGAAACAAAATCATTTCCTGACCAGCTCTAATTCTGAGCAATGATAAAACACATTCGTTCTTCCATTTAATGCATGATGGTGGGTAATCTCATCCAAACTGTGTAAATTACTATAGCCCCGCATTGAGGTGATGCAAAGCGATTTTGCTCAGGGAGAAGCACTGGGAGGGATTATTCCTTAGCAGACACATTGGTTTCAATAGAGTTATACTGTTGTAATATTGGAGTAGTGGCTTGAATTTCTCATTCCCTCCTGTATGCACAAGTCCTTCTCAATTGTCTCTTTGACCCAAGTGCGATGTCTGCAGCCTGATTTGCACAAAAAGATCTGGTGTGGGAAATTAGGCGCATTGCCTGCCTAAATGCTTTGCATAGAGACTGCAGAGCTGAACAGCCACAGCTGTTCTCTGCTACCGTACTCCGCCAGCAAACTCCAGCACAACATTCAGAGAATTTTACTGGCATCCTTTCCTCCACTTCCCACTGCCAGCAGCACATGCCAGACTGCTCCATGTCTGGATACTTGTGTCTTGCTAAGCAATATTTTATACATATATTAGCGGGCAGGGAGGGGTCTGTGTGTAACTCACATTAGTTGTATTGGACTTCTGCCTATACAATGAGGCGAGGAGACTCTCAAAACTCTACAGAAGAACTAGTAATTTCAGTAAAAAGGGATGAACTCCCCAATGGTTTAGTTAGACTCCCCACTCCAGGGAATGATGGTCTTATGAAGCCTCTGGAGGAGGGATCTGGGTTCAGTTCCTGCCTCTGCCACAAATCTCTTATGTGATCTTGGGCAAGTCACATAACATTTTTGTGCCTCGGTTCCCCATCAATAACAAAGATAACTATACTTCCTTTGCCTGTCATACACCCCTTTGCCTGTCTTGTCTATGTAGATTGCAAGTTCCTTGGGGCAGCGACTATCTTTCACTTTTTGATGGTACAGCAACTAGTACAATGAGGCCTCAATCTCTCTTGGGGCCTCCAAGTCCGACTGTAATACAGATAAAGAAAAAATACTTGTGATGATTCATCTGTGCCTGAAATCCAGAAACCTTATACTCTCTGAATTGTGCGGTGAACTCAGCTTTATCCTTCACAGACCTTTACACACTGTACCACCAGCTGTTCCCGCTCAAGGAAGGCCTAAGGGTAGCATAGCTATTTGTGTGGCCAGCTAGGATGGGGATGCATTAGTAGAACTGGACAGGGAAACATGCCCACTGTCAGCCTGTGGATTTGTGTCTGGTACGGTCACCTGGTCTTAAGACAATATCTGAAGCTTAATTTTCTAAAATGTTTGCTGATTCATTATGAAAGCTCAATGAATTTATTAGTAGGAGTATCAATGCTTAATAAAAGATTGATACGCATCCTCGTTGCAGGTCACTGTAGTTCTTATCCTGCAGGCTAATGATGCAGTTATATATTCACTGCCAAAGTCTCTGAAGCAAGCTATACCCAGCAATATTCAATAGGGCTAAGCAACAGAGAGGCAGACAACATTCACTTGTGTAAATTGCAATTGGTGATTATAAGCTCTCCACTACTTCCACGTCAGAGCATGGAATGGCTTTAGAAGGGGAGTGGGAGTTAGGATTCTGGGGTTCAATGCTGGGCTCTGCCACTGATTTCCTGTCTAACCTTAAACCAACTCACTTAACCATTCTGTGACCCTTCTGTAAAGTAGGTATAATACTTAGAGATGTTGTCAGGCTTAAATAATATTTGCAACTCATTCTGAGATTGCAGTAAAATGTGTATTTCAGCCAAAGTGATGTCTTTTTTGCTATTACTGTTCCTATCTGCTCAAGTATGTGGTTTTACAGCATATATCTCTAATACACAACTGTTTAGGCATTAGGTTATTTTTACAAAATTTATACTTTGGGTCTGGCTTTTAAAATGTTGCACACCATAGCATATGCAAAAATGCATGCAAAACTGTGTGCCTAGCTTGCATGTACATTGGCTGTGATTGCAAGCAGAAATCAGGCAGTTGCTCAGAAAAATGGCCATTTCTATTCATGTGTGTCCATTCGCTTGCACAGCTAATCAAGGATTTGTGTGCACAAACATGGTAACTGCTCATCCACTTTTGCAAGCACAGATGTGCAAGCATACTATTAGGCTGAGATTTTCAAAAGGAGTTTCAAGGAATTTGGTGTCCAAATGTTATAGAATTCGAATGGGAATTGGGAGTTTAAGCTCTTTTGAAAATCTCAGCCTTAATCCCCATTAAACAGGTTACTGTGTGGGCAGAACACAACCACCTCCTGTAAACAGGTTGGATACAACAGCTGCAGAGGTTTTAATATCTTTTGAGAGTGAGAAGGCATCAGGTCAACACAACGGTGCAAGAAGTTTGAAAATAAGAAAGCACCACATATTTGAAGAGTTCAGAGGAAGCTTCTTTGTGAGGAGAAAGGTTTCCCGAGATAATGATGGAAGTTACATGAACAAGTTCAAACAATGACTTAGAGAAGCAGTTAAAGGGGGGGAAATGTCAATATGGTTACAAATGCTAGTAAGATAGGTATGATACACGGATGCCTCTAAAGCGAGCTTTGTCGTCTCCTTCCAATCCTGATGTGTTCCTGCTATGGATTACCTGGATGTTATGTTGCATGGATTAGCTGGGTGATATATCACAAGACATAACGGGCTTGTTTCTGACCTCACTTACTCCTGACTTATACTGGAGTAACTCCCCTGAAAGCAATGGAGTTCTACTGGGATACAACTGATCAGAACCTGTCCCATAATTCACCAACCAGTGAGAGGAAAAAGGAAGGGAGGAACTCATGATCATCCAAAGCCACAGTTATTCTTACTTCTTTTATGGCAGCATAAAATATTGTTCTTCAAGTGACAAAACCTTGAGATGGGGAAGATCATCCACAGGGAAATGAGATGCTTCATATCCAAAAGCCAGATCCTTAGCCGGTGTAAACTAGCATAGCTCGTCTATAGCACAGTGCCAATTCATAGCAGCTGAGGATCTGGCCTTCAGAATCTGAAACTTGCACCTGTATTTCTAACTTAGACAAAAGATCCATTGACTGCCTGAATAAGGAATGAGTGAGCTCTTCAAAAGTGGTCTCAGGATAGGCTCGTTTTGTGGTACTCTCATCATCTAGAGTGCCTCACTCTTGGCAAGCCAGGGTAGTTTGAGCTCATCTAGAATCGGTTGTTCTTTGTGTTTAGGTTTAATTGCTTGAAGCAGACAAAACCAGAACATCCATTTAATTGATTTCTGGGCTAAAACCTAACCCCTTGAAGCTGCAAGGAGGGATTTGCCATCTGATTGTGTGCCCTGGTTTTGCATCTTGATCCAAAAAGTAAACAGAACTAATGACATCTAATTAAGCACTCAGTGGTGGAGTTTAGATGAAAGAAGCTGCTGGATGCTTCCACTTGCTCTTGTAATCACGTGGCAGAACAAACTCAGAATGGAGAAATTATGTTATTGTGTTGAATATGGAATTGGAGTTACTTCCATAGAATTCAGAACGAGCCCGGACTTTGGATTCTTTCCCTGGAAGTTTAATTTGGATGGAACTGGGAGACCTATGATTAATTAATACAGCAAGGGTGCAGCCTTAGGTTTTTGCTTCAGCATATGTAAATGAAACAATTGCTAAACTGCTGGCTGACTCAGCAAATCTCTTTTGACCACATTCATGTTTTTTTCATGCAAGTACTAAAAATGCAGACATCTTTTCAGGAGAGGCAACAGGAGCCCTTACATGCTAATTGATAGACAATCCTCTGTTCACTATCACATTTAGGTTGTTTTTTATTTATAGTAAAACAGCAGGGCCTAGACTATACTCATCAAACTGGAAACAAAATAGCAGTAGGACACAGGTAGGTAGAAAAATCTGAGCCAGCGTTACCCTAAATACTTATGAGCTTCCAAGGGATGATGGCTTAAATGGAGACTTTTATTTGCTCTGTTCTCTTCCTAGTTCACAATGTCCCCACTGAGCCACACAGAAGCCCAACACCGCAGCTGGTATGCAGAGGTTTCTATAGGGTCCAGGGCTGGCCTTACGGATGGGTGATGTAGGCGACCTCCCAGGGGACTGTGGTCAAGAGGCTAGGAGTGGGGTGGGCCTGGGGTGCAAGGCCGCAGAAGGGCTCTCGAGTCAATGGGGTGGGGGAGGGAAGAAGCAGCGGAGGCCAGGGCGATGGGGGAAATGGGTGTGGATCCTGGGGAGGCAGCGGGGGCCAAAATACAAGTTCGCCCAGGGTGCCATTTTCCCTACGGCGGGCCCTGATAGGGTCTGGGAGCTGGGGACACTACAGCTCTTTCTTCTTGCCACAAGTTGTTGACCCAAAAGAATGGGGTTTGCACGCTTTTCATCCCCACCCTGGGACTACTTGAAAGTGTTAGAGCTCCAGTTTTTTAATACTATATAAGGACCAGTTATTACTATTACGAATCCTATTTTCCTCAGGTTTGAAACTCAGATATTATTAAAATAATAAAACAATACTAGAAAACTTGAGGGTCAGCTCTCCAGTGACTGTAAATCAGTGTAGAACCACTGAAATCACTGGAGTTATGCCAATCTACACCAGCTGAGAATCTGGCCCATAATAACTTGATCCAAAGCCCACTGAAGTCCGTGAGAGTCTTTCCATTGGCTGGGATTTAGATCAGGTCCATGCAGCACACTAGAATGTAAGAATGGCCCTACTGGGTCACACCAATTGTCTATCTAGCCCAGTATCCTGTCTTCCAACAGGGGCCTGTGTCAGATGCTTCAGAGGAAAGGAACAGAACACTTATTGAGTGATCCAACCACTGTCATCCAGTCCTAGCTTCTGTCAACCAGAAGCCTAGGGACACCCAAAGCAGGTGGTAAACAAAGTACTCACTTGAAAGAAACATGAATGTGGTCAATAGTGATGTGCTGAGTCAGGCAGCGGTTTAGCAATTGTCCCATCTGCATCCCCCCACCCTCCCCGCAAGGTCTTTGCAAACTACACAAGCCACACAGGCAGGAAGCACATCCCTATTCAGTGATGTGCAGCCATCTCCACTGCATAACTGAGACTTAGCAAAAATCCTGAATTATTTTTATTTACTTTGGCTGCCCACTGCATAGGTTAGTTCTAGCGTTCACGGTCCTTTTCCTAATCTAATGGCCAAAATAATTTTCTTGGTTCAAAGTGAAACTTTGCAGGAACATAGGGCCATACGTAAAACATTCCTAGCGAGAGTAAACTGGCATAATTCCAGTGACAGCAAAGGGGCTATGCTGATTTACACCAGTTGAGCAACAGGCCCTTCATTTACTTCGCAGGACCTAGTTTTCAGGCTGTATCTACTGTATCACTAACATATTTCAATAGCTGTAATGGTTCGATTGGCAACATATTGTACACAAAGGAACTGCAGTATCAGGGTAGGTCTGCACCGCAATTAGACTCCCGTGGCTCGCTCGGCTCAGCTGACTTGGGCTGTATAATTGCTGTGTTGACTTTGTAGCATTTTAAATGTAAACACAGCCTCTGAGACCACCCCAAGGTAATGGGAAAACAATCCTGATCCATCTTTATTAGAAGATAACGGCATGAAGCAAATCATTTTTGCCAGTCCTTTGTGGGGTCAGTGCCTAGAGGCTACTGTGGCGGGTGCTCTCTAAATATATTAGATATATCTATTTCACGGGTGTTATACCAATAGAGAGCGATCATTTCTCTTCCTTTGTGAAGCAATTAAGCATGTTCAGTGTCTGCTGCTAATAAATGTGGATCAAATCCTGCCATTTTATTTAGCCTTTACTCAGACAAAGCTTTCATTGAACAGCTATTTTTGCCATTAAAAGAACCTCTTCTGATCCAGAGAACCGTCATATGATTGTATTCAAGCAACCTATGAAACTTGCACTGCCTGCTTTTATTCTTTCAATATCTTCCTCTCTTACACTTAGTGCACAGCGGTCACGGCATAAAGGTTATTTTGTTTTAACTAACCAACAGCAAATCCTTCAGAACAGATTAGGGGAAAGTATTTAATGCAAATCAGTTGTCCAGTTGCTTTAATATACCTGTGGAGTTCTTCTCAGCCTGGTGCTGCAAGTCTGTCTGACTAGCTATATTAATTTACCCTTGACTCAAACAGGCTGACCAAGCAAATTTCATGGGGCACAAAAACAGAGATGTTCAGATAGATACTGGTGTGTGTGTGTTGGTGTATTTCATTGCATCAGGCAACAAGCAATCCTAACCCACATAACTGGCTGGTTTAGAAAAGGAAAACACAAATATTACAGAAGAGAAATGGTGGAAAGGCAGGTAAAGATAGAGTTAAACTGCAAGCGTGTTAGATGAATTATGATAAAGGCAAATTAAGCTGCAGAATAGCTTAATCAGATTTACATGCACCTGTATGCTAGGATTTTCAAAAGCTAATAGAAGAGTTAGATACCCAATTCTCATTGAAATCCAAATGGGATTGGGCACCTAACTCCATTAGGCTCAGACCCTTTCCATAATATGTGTGTATATATAATATATATATATATATATATATATATATATATATATATATATACACTTTGAATTAGGTATATTCTCATTATATGACTAAAATCCCCTTGTATTACTGCAGTGTCATATTTCAGAGTAACAGCCCTGTTAGTCTGTATTCGCAAAAAGAAAAGGAGTACTTGTGGCACCTTAGAGACTAACCAATTTATTTGAGCATAAGCTTTCGTGAGCTACAGCTCACTTCATCAGATGTAGCTCACGAAAGTTTATGCTCAAATAAATTGGTTAGTCTCTAACGTGCCACAAGTACTCCTTTTCTTTTTGCAGTGTCATAGGAGGTTGACCTATGTGGGAGGGGGGAATATGCGAAGTGAGCTGGTGGGTTGGGAGGGAACCCAAGAGCCAGTGGGGTGGGCTCACAAGTACTGATGAGCGGTAAGAAGAAAAAGATAGGGTGAGGTGAAAGTAGGTAATGGGGAGATTCCAGGAGACGATGGGGTGGATTTGGGTGAAAGGACTTAATTGAAAAACCAGCCACTGATGGAGGAGAAAATTTAATTGGGGGAAAGGGTTGGAATGGAATGAGACTGGGTGAAAGAATTGATGGGATGAGAGTAGAAGAGGGTGGGGACAAGGAAGGTGCTGTGGGGGGGATTAGGACAAGGGGGGCGATGGAAGATGCTATGGGGGGATGGGGACAAGGAGGGGCAATGGAAGATGCTGTGGGAGGATGGGGATAAGAGGGGGGCGATGGATGATGCTGTGGGAGGACGGGGAGGAGGGGGGCGAGGGAAGATGCTGTGGGGGGACAGGGACAAGGGGGCAATGGACGATGCTGTGGGAGGACGGAGACGAGGGGGGCAATGGAAGATGCTGTGCAGGGACGGGGACGAGGGGGGGCAATGGAAGATGCTGTGGGGGGACGGGCACAAGGGGGGCAAAGGAAGATGCTGTGGGAGGACAGGGACAAGGGGGGCAATGGAAGATGCTGTGGGGGGACGGGGACGAGGGAAGATGCTGTCGGGGGACGGGGACGAGGGGGGCGAGGGAAGATGCTGTGGGGGGACGAGGGGGGTGATGGAAGATGCTGTGGGGGGACGGGGACAAGGGGGGCGATGGAAGATGCTGTGGGGGGACGAGGACAACGGGGACAATAGAAGATGCCATGGGGGGACGGAGATGAGGGGGGCGATGGAAGATGCCGTGGGGGGACGGGGACGAGGGGGGCGAGGGAAGATGCCGTGGGGGGATGGGGACGAGGGAAGATGCCGTGGATGGACGGGGCCGAGGGGGGCGAGGGAAGATGCCGCAGGGGGACGGGGACGAGAGCGGCGATAGAAGATGCCGTGGGGGGACGGGCACAAGGGGGGTGAGGGAAGATACCACGGGGGGACAGGGACGAGGGAAGATGCCGTGGGTGGACGGGGATGAGGAGGGCGAGGGAAGATGCCGTGGGGGGACGGGGACGAGGGGGGCGAGGGAAGATGCCGTGGGGGGACGGGGACGAGGGGGGCGAGGGAAGACGCCGCGGGGGGACGGGGACGAGGGGGGGGATGGATGATGCCGTGGGGGGACGAGGGGGGGGGAGGGAAGATGCTGTGGGGGGACGAGGGGGGCGAGGGAAGACGCCGCGGGGGGACGGGGATGAGGGAAGATGCCGTGGGGGGACGGGGACGAGGGGGGCGAGGGAAGGTGCCGTGGGGGGACGGGGAGGAGGGGGGCGAGGGAAGACGCCGCGGGGGGCCGGGGAAGAGGGGGGCGAGGGAAGATGCCGCGGGGGGACGGGGACAAGGGAAGATGCCGTGGGGGGCCGGGGAGGAGGGGGGCGAGGGAAGATGCTGTGGGGGGCCGGGGAGGAGGGGGGCGAGGGAAGATGCTGTGGGGGGCCGGGGAGGAGGGGGGCGAGGGAAGATGCCGCGGCGGGACGGGGGCGAGGGAAGATGCCGTGGGGAGACGGGGAGGAGGGGGGCGAGGGAAGATGCCGCGGGGGGACGGGGGCGAGGGAAGATGCCGTGGGGGGACGGGGAGGAGGGGGGCGAGGGAAGATGCCGTGGGGGGACGGGGACGAAGGAAGATGCCGTGGGGGGACGGGGAGGAGGGGGGCGAGGGAAGATGCCGTGGGGGGACGGGGAGGAGGGGGGCGAGGGAAGATGCTGTGGGGGGACGGGGAGGAGGGGGGCGAGGGAAGACGCCGCGGGGGGACGGGGAGGAGGGGGGCGAGGGAAGACGCCGCGGGGGGACAGGGGCGAGGGAAGATGCCGTGGGGGGACGGGGAGGAGGGGGGCGAGGGAAGATGCCGTGGGGGGACGGGGAGGAGTGGGGCGAGGGAAGATGCCGTGGGGGGACGGGGACGAGGGAAGATGCCGTGGGGGGACGGGGAGGAGGGGGGCGAGGGAAGATGCCGTGGGGGGACGGGGAGGAGGGGGGCGAGGGAAGACGCCGCGGGGGGACGGGGGCGAGGGAAGATGCCGTGGGGGGACGGGGAGGAGGGGGGCGAGGGAAGACGCCGCGGGGGGACGGGGGCGAGGGAAGATGCTGTGGGGGGCCGGGGAGGAGGGGGGCGAGGGAAGACGCCGCGGGGGGACGGGGAGGAGGGGGGCGAGGGAAGGTGCCGTGGGGGGACGGGGAGGAGGGGGGCGAGGGAAGAGGCCGCGGGGGGACGGGGGCGAGGGGGGCGAGGGAAGGTGCCGTGGGGGGACGGGGAGGAGGGGGGCGAGGGAAGATGCCGCGGGGGGACGGGGACGAGGGAAGATGCCGTGGGGGGACGGGGACGAGGGGGGCGAGGGAAGGTGCCGTGGGGGGCCGGGGAGGAGGGGGGCGAGGGAAGATGCCGCGGGGGGACGGGGAGGAGGGGGGCGAGGGAAGATGCCGTGGGGGGACGGGGAGGAGGGAGGCGAGGGAAGATGCCGCGGGGGGACGGGGGCGAGGGAAGATGCTGTGGGGGGACGGGGATGAGGGGGGCGAGGGAAGACGCCGCGGGGGGCCGGGGAGGACGGGGACGAGGGAAGATGCTGTGGGGGGCCGGGGAGGAGGGGGGCGAGGGAAGATGCTGTGGGGGGACGGGGAGGAGGGGGGCGAGGGAAGATGCCGCGGGGGGCCGGGGAGGAGGGGGGCGAGGGAAGATGCTGTGGGGGGACGGGGAGGAGGGGGGCGAGGGAAGATGCCGCGGGGGGCCGGGGAGGAGGGGGGCGAGGGAAGATGCTGTGGGGGGACGGGGAGGAGGGGGGCGAGGGAAGATGCCGTGGGGGGACGGGGAGGAGGGGGGCGAGGGAAGATGCCGTGGGGGGACGGGGAGGAGGGGGGCGAGGGAAGACGCCGCGGGGGGACGGGGGCGAGGGAAGATGCCGTGGGGGGACGGGGAGGAGGGGGGCGAGGGAAGATGCCGCGGGGGGACGGGGAGGAGGGGGGCGAGGGAAGATGCCGCGGGGGGACGGGGAGGAGGGGGGCGAGGGAAGATGCTGTGGGGGGCCGGGGAGGAGGGGGGCGAGGGAAGATGCTGTGGGGGGACGGGGAGGAGGGAGGCGAGGGAAGATGCCGCGGGGGGACGGGGGCGAGGGAAGATGCCGTGGGGGGACGGGGAGGAGGGGGGCGAGGGAAGATGCTGTGGGGGGACGGGGAGGAGGGGGGCGAGGGAAGATGCCGTGGGGGGACGGGGAGGAGGGGGGCGAGGGAAGATGCCGCGGGGGGACGGGGGCGAGGGAAGACGCCGCGGGGGGCCGGGCTGCAGCGGGCTGAGAGTCACTCCCGACGGCGGGAGGCGACCCGAGGCGGGGCCGGCCCCTCCCCGTGGCGCAGCGCGCTCCCCGCTCCTGGCACCGGGGCGGCCGCCTCAGCGCCCCCTTGCGCGGGTATAAATAGGGGCGGGCGGCCGGCGGCCGGGCGCAGAGCAGCCCCGTCTCCTCCTCCTGCTCCTGCGGCGGCCGGCGCCATGAGCTCCTTCGGCTACGACCCCTTCTTCCCCGCCTACAAGCGGCGCTACGCCGAGAGCCCCCGGCTGCACATGGCCGCGGTGCGCAGCAGCAGCAGCGGCAGCAGCGGCGGCGGCTACGGCGTGTCCCGCTCCCCCTACTCCAGCCTCTCGGCGCCGGCCTCCTCCGTCTCGGTGCGCCGCAGCTACGCCGCCTCCTCGGCCTCGGGCTGCCTGCTGCCCTCGGCCGAGAGCTTCGACCTGAGCCAGGTGGCGGCCATGAGCAGCGACCTCAAGTCGCTCCGCAGCCAGGAGAAGGCGCAGCTGCAGGACCTCAACGACCGCTTCGCCAGCTTCATCGAGCGGGTGCACGAGCTGGAGCAGCAGAACAAGGTGCTGGAGGCCGAGCTGCTGGTGCTGCGGCAGAAGCACGCCGAGCCCTCCCGCTTCCGCGCCCTCTACGAGCAGGAGATCCGCGAGCTGCGCCTGGCGGCCGAGGAGGCCGGCGGCGAGAAGCAGGCGCTGCAGGGCGAGCGGGAGAGCCTGGAGGAGACGCTGCGCGGGCTGCAGGCGCGCTACGAGGAGGAGATCCTGAGCCGGGAGGAGGCCGAGGGCCGGCTGCTGGAGGCGCGCAAAGGGGCGGACGAGGCGGCGCTGGCCCGGGCCGAGCTGGAGAAGCGCGTCGACAGCCTGCTGGACGAGCTGGCCTTCCTCAAGAAGGTGCACGAGGAGGAGCTGGCCGAGCTGCAGGCGCAGATCCAGTACGCGCACCTCTCGGTGGAGATGGACGTGGCGGCCAAGCCGGACCTCTCGGCCGCGCTGCGCGACATCCGGGCGCAGTACGAGAAGCTGGCGGCCCGCAACATGCAGAACGCCGAGGAGTGGTTCCGCAGCCGCTTCACCGTGCTCACCGAGAGCGCCGCCAAGAACACGGACGCCGTGCGGGCCGCCAAGGACGAGATCTCCGAGAGCCGCCGCCTGCTCAAGGCCAAGACGCTGGAGATCGAGGCCACCCGCGGCATGAACGAGGCGATGGAGCGGCAGCTGCAGGAGCTGGAGGAGAAGCAGAACGACGACATCTCCGCCATGCAGGTGAGCCGCCCTCCCCGCCCTCCCCGCCCCGCGCGGCATCGCCTCCCCGGGACGCGGGCGGGCGGGGATCCGGTCACTCGGGCGGGCAGCGGGGGAACGCACCGGGCAGCATCCCCTGCAGGAGCTGTCCAGCTCCCCCAGCGCCCAGACGGGTAACTTCAGGCACCATCCCCAGCGCCCGCCCAGGGAGCTGCCCAGCACCGTGGGGTATCACTAGCACTAACCCAGGGAGCTGTCCAGCACCTAGGTCAGTAATGAAGGCAGTAACCCCAGCATCTGTCCAGGCACTGTGCAGAAATCCCCATCATCTACACCCGGATCCAAAGCCCATTGAAGTCAGTGGGAATACACTAATTCTCTTGCGTAAGCTTTGGATCAGTCCCTACTCAGGGAATTGAACCCTGCAGTCTTCTGGGCAGGTAAGAGCTCTCCCCCTGCAGGGACCCCCAGAACATAGGCTGTGCTTCTTTGCAATTAAAAGCAAAATGTCCGTGGTGCTTGTATCCTCAGCTTTTGGAGAAAGTAACAAAAAAGGTTTGCATTAAGCAGGATGTATATTAATTACAGGAATAGTTTTTAAAGGGTTAAGTTAAAAGCCAATTCCGGTTAAATAAGCAGAACTCCGCAATAAGAGTCGGATCTAAAAAGGTGTCATTAGTTATGATGAATGTTTTGCAATGCTTATAACAGAGTGCAGTTAAATGAGCTGCATTACTTACAATGGTGTTTAACACAGTGCTAATTACATGACTACAATTAAAAACACTCATAGTTATGATCACTTTGATAAATGTTGGCGTACAGTTCTATTAACAGGATTAAAATTCATTGGGTTGAGATATTTATGAATTGTATATTGTCGTTAATGAATAAAATCGGAATGGGTGGCATTAGTTCTAATGCGTGCTCGGTGATATTAATTACATGGATACATTTTTAAAGGATTTAATTGATCCTTTAATGAAAAAATAATGTAATTAATTAAGAAGATAATGCTAGAAAATGCAAAAGGAGTAAAGAATAAAAGATTAAGAAAAAATGAAGGGAGTATGTATTTAAAAAATACAAAAATTTCAGGAATAATTTAGTCCTTGAATCACTTATTACTGTATGTAAAATCTTGTGGCCCTTACTCAGGCAAAACTCTTCATCAGCACCTGTCAGGAATAGTCTAGTTATTACATAGTTCTGTCTTGAGTGCAGGGGACTGGATTAGATGACCTATTGCGGTCCCTTCCAATCCTACACTTCTATGATCCTGTGATTAAAGGCATTTGGAAGTTATGCCATAGTAAGAAGTACAGGATTATATCATTAAAACAAAATGTGATTCAAGAGGGTCATTCTCTCCTTTAGTAACCACCATATTAGGAACTAACTAGTTTGAAGTAGCAAAGAATCCCTCACTTCTTTGATGGAAATGGAGTAGATAAACACATCTTCAAATACAGGTAGTGGGCACAAAATGTAATGGGCCAGATCTTTAGCTGGTGCAAATCGATGTAGCTCCACTGAGGAACTATGCCAGTAGATACCATCTAAGGATCTGGCCCATTGTGTTTATTGGCAGGAAGTTCCATGAATTAAAGAAAAATGACATTAGGCTAACACGTAAAATAGTATTTGTTGAACTGGTGTAGCTTTACAACATAACTTGCTTTCTGTCCTCAAATGAGCACCTCTTCTTTAAAAAATAGTGGGGACTAAAATACATTTTGGCAACTGTTTGTGAGAAACAGGGAAAATCAAAACCACATTGGATCTTAAAAATATTAAATGAAATGGAATCAAGTATGCTAGACATGGAAAAACCCTGTCAGATGATGCGGCATTTAATGTGAGTTTCAACCTTCTATTTGAAGCCAGTCTTGGGTCCATGAAATACATTCCCTTGCTGCAACAGGATTGCATTTAATTGGATTGTAGCATTATTTTCCAAGCCGTCACTGCAGTACATAAGAGGAACAAAAGATTTTACGTTTCTGAATATTCTTATTCCCAACAGGACACCATTAATAAATTAGAAAATGAACTGAGAACCACAAAGAGTGAGATGGCCCGTTATTTGAAAGAATATCAAGATCTTCTCAATGTGAAAATGGCTCTGGATATTGAAATTGCAGCATACAGGTATGCCGGAGAAAGTGTTAAGTGAATCAGAAATTTTCTCTTGCAGCTGGAGAAATTCCATTTTATTTTTCATGCCTCTCGCTAGCTTCAGGCCCTTTATATAATCAGCTCTAATATTTGGCAAGAATTATAGCTGCTGACTGCGTTAGCTTTCCATAGACTAATAGGTATCTGAAATAGATAGGAACTATTAGGTCATTTTCTGCACTCTCTTGTCACTATAGAAAACATTGCTGCACGTTTCCTATAGAATTCTATTTTATTCTTCAGTGTTTTTATTAACTAGCCCCTTAAACCACTCACAGAAAAAAAGCCAACCAAAGATGATTTGAAGGTGAAGTGTTTGCTTCAGGACAAAATCTTCACTATATAATAAACCTTCCATGCTTAGATTTGTTGAATACAAAAAAGTTTATTAAAACCAGCAAAGCCTAATTAAAATAATAAATACAAAGGTTGGGATTATCAGCAGTGCCTAAGTGAGTTCGGAGCACAACTCCCACTAAAAGTTACTTAGGTGCTTTTAAAATCTCAGCTAATGTTTGGGAGCAAACTTACTGCTACGTCACTGTTTTATGCTTGACCCAAGGCATTAATGGAAACTGCAAACCTCAAGTTAAAATTATGTTGCCTGCCTGCGTCTGAGTGTAGAGGCAGGGGACTATTTTTTCGGTATAAAACTGCTTGGTATATTTATTAAACTGGGACTCCTTGGAACAAAGGAGGAGGTCAAATGGTTGGGTGTCCCTACTCTGTGCAGTCCTACAGTGTAACAGAATACAACTATCTTCCACTGTTGTCGTAGCGATGTTATTTTCGTGCTGTTTTTCATTAGTTCCCTTTCAAAGGGATCTTTACATCCAGCGATGCACATTGATGCCTAATTTTTACCTTCGGTAACTTATTTTGATAAAGTGCCATCCTGTCTTTTTGGATCAATGTATAATTGCCAGACAGTTGGTTATTGTAGAATAATGGTATTTGTTACTAAAAGTGTATAAGATGATAACCTTTTGGGGGGCAGGGACCATCTTTTTGTTCTGTGTTTGTACAGCCTCCAGCACAATGTGGCCCTGGCCCATGAATGGGGCTTCTAGGCACGACTGCAGGACAAACAATACATAATTGTTTCTTTTTCCTCCTCTAGAAAACTGTTGGAAGGTGAGGAGACACGGCTTAGTTTCACTGGTGTTGGAAGCATAACCAGTGGCTACACTCAGAGTGCCCCAGTCTTTGGCAGGTCTGCCTACAGCGGTTTACAGACCAGCTCCTATCTGATGTCAACCCGTTCCTTCCCTGCTTACTACTCCAGTCACGTTCAGGAAGAACAGATAGAAGTAGAGGAGACTATTGAGGCAGCAAAAATGGAAGTGGCCAAAGCAGCACCCCCTTCAGAAGGAGAAGGTGAGGAGGAGGAGAAGGAGGAGGCTGAGGAAGAGGAGGGAGGAGAAGAAGCTGAAGAAGAGGAAGAAGGTACATTTGGTTCCTTTCAAAGCATGCTATTCCTGAATTCACCTATGCTCATATATGAGGCCTCAATCTGCAAATCTTTGTTAATATAAACACTCCTAACTCAAGCGAATAGACCCATTGGCTTAAATGGGACTATTCACATAAGTAAGGAATTGCTGGATTGACCCCATGATGCATGTGTGGGAAAACCTAAGTACAATATGAAGGATGAAATCAGACAAATATTGAATGTTCAATACATTATGGGGCTGATCCTGCTCTCCTGGCAGTCAATGGGAGCTTTGCAATTGACTTTCAAAGGAAGAGCATTGGGCTGTGTTAATAGAAAGTGCTACTGGCAAATTCTCAAGCCAATAAACAATACTTAATTTACCATTTGCAGACATTCCTGAAAAGAACAGGAACATCTTGAACTAAATATTAATTCCCAGAGAACATCTTGAACCAGATCCTTGGCTGGCATAAATGAATGCGATTGAGTTCAGCGAAGCTGTGCTGATTTACATCAGCTGGGGATCTTGCCAGTTCTTTCCACTGTCCTCCTTCCACCAAAGTACTTTTTTCCCGTTACATTCTTTACTAAACTCGGAAGTTTTTAAAGAAACATTTAAAAATAATTATTCTCCGGAGCATTCTTTCCCAGTTCCTGTTGCAATTTGTTTTGTTATTCTGTGTCTTTGAACTAGAGCTCCACTGAGAAGCTTCATTCTCTTTTTGATGCTATAATCATTCTCGGGGCAACATAAACAATGGGTGGTAAAATCTTAAATGTGGGGGAAAAAATTAAACAGGCAGCTATTAATGATCTGTGATGATTAATCCTTGAGGGAGGATTTCAACTACATACATCTGAAAGCAAATTTGTTTTTATTTAAACAGTCACCTAAGATCCACTTAGTATGAAAGCTCATCTGTAACTAGATAGCGCGTTTTCTAGTGGATCACCAATGTGCTCATCCAAAGTTCGCTGAAGTCAGTGGAAAGATTCCTTTTGACTTCAGTGGGTTTTGGATCAGGGCTTAAAATGAGTTGGCAATCAGTTATGGTTTTTTTAAGGCCAGGATTTTCAAAGGAGCCTAGAGAAGTTAAACACCCAAATCCCTTTGAAATTCAATAGGGTTTAGTGCTTTTTAACTCCCTTTTTCTCTTGAAAGCCCTAGCTTAAATAAACACACCCTAAACTTAAAGTACGGTTTTTTGATGTCCCCAAACTAAGTTCATTTGTGCTCCCATTGAGGTCAGTAGAGGTTTTATCACTGACTTCAATTAAAGCAGAATCAAGACCCTGGCTCAGCAGCCACTACATGCCAGATGTGGAATTCTTTATTGCTGCTCAATTTTTAAAGGTGCCAAGGAGGAATCTGAGGAAGCCAAAGAGGGTGAAGAGGAGGAAGGAGGAGAAGAGGAAGAAGCAGAAGAAGGAGAGGAATCCCAAGAGGCTGCTGAGGAAGCTGAAGATGGGGAGAAGAAGGAAGAGGCAGCAGGAAAGGAAGAGAAAAAAGAGACAAAGAAGGATTGATTTAGACTGTGTGTCGGTTTCCCAATCAGGTCACAAAACAATCCATAAATTTACTGAGCTAAAAATGTCACACCATGTATTTAATTCAGAGACAATTTAGGTTTAAAGTTAAAGTTCTATGGTGTTTTTTCTCTATGCACAGTATAAGTATGCTTGCAGAGTACCCATTGGCTTGCTTCCAGAATATGCATGGTGTTTACTTACTTTACAGTTCAGGAGCTATGTTCAATTTGGATGATTCAAAACCTTAAAATTAAAATAAAATTAAGTCCCTTGGGAGACAAAATATGTTTAAACTAAATTCAAAATAGCTATGGAACCTTGAGTGGTAAAGTAACGAAGGCTTCAATAAAGTATGTGCAATAAAGCTAGACAATAAAGTTAAAGAACTGCATACCCAGTTTTCTCATAGTGTGTGTGTCATATGTTACCAAATACATCTGGAAATGTCTGATAAAATTATACACATGAGAACAAAGTACTAATGTTCCAGTCCTATATAGGTGGACATGTAATACTGGTAAATATTTCTTTTCAGCTGGTGCTTTTGGGGACGTAAACACGGAGTTACCATTCACAAATTCTTCATGTGTCTGGAACATAATCTGTATTGAACAGTCTAAGTAGCAAAGGAAATAATGGGGACGGGGAGCGATTTATAAGCCCCCTCCAAGCTGCAAAGTGTAGCACATGGACAGACTGCCAGGTCTAGGCAGAGCCCCACTGAAGAAATAGTGATTCCATACAGCCACAGCAGTCTGAGTATATGCTCTCAGTTGCATGATTTAAAGCCATAGTCACTACACTTCTGGAAAGGTTTTACATTGCAGCTTGGGAGTTGCATTGCACACATACTGGCATAAGGGACAGGTTTAGTTCAACTCCAGTGTGAGAGAATCCAATGTGGACAGAAAGGGGAAAATATATATATTAGCATATTCTAACACAAACACAGTTCTCAGAGGGCGTCATTTGGAATTCACTCAGGTCCTTTATGCTTTACAACCTGATCCAAAGCCCACTGAAGTCAATGGAAATTCACTTCAGGGGGCTTTGGATCAGGTCCTTAATAAAAATGATCAAAGCTGTGTTGCATTATGAGAAACTCAAGGGGAATGACAGCAAACATTTATATCTTTCTACTTGAATGTGACCTGCTTTCCCATAGAGCTTTCACTAAGTTATCTTCGTACCTTCCCCCCAGGA
The DNA here is from genome assembly GCF_015237465.2 of Chelonia mydas. Lineage (NCBI taxonomy): Eukaryota > Metazoa > Chordata > Testudines > Cheloniidae > Chelonia > Chelonia mydas. The sequence continues at coordinate 7,116,736 of NC_057859.1, read as the reverse complement.
GTCTTCCTTTCTACTGCAAATCAGCCAATGACTTTCAGCTTCCAAAGATCAGCCTAAAATTGCACGAAATAGGATCACAGAGTAGACAAAAAATGAGAGCAACTAGAAAGGGAAGAGCGAGGCAAAACAAGACAGCAACTCTCAAAACAAGATAAGTATCTCATATCTTGTTCTGAGCATATTTATTTTCAGTGAATATAAATGAGCCAGCATGGGAGCTAGTGTATAAGGACACAGGATGAAATTCTGCCCCTATGCAGAGGACCAGCACAAGACTTACGCAACATTTAAGTCCCACTTAGGTAAATTACCAAGTGAAGCTAAACCAATTTAAGCAAAGATTACACTGGGGCTGGAGCACATGATTTACGAGGAGAGGCTGAGGAAACTGGGATTATTTAGTCTGCAGAAGAAAAGGATGAGGGGGGATTTGATAGCTGCTTTCAGGGGGTTCTAAAGAGGATGGATCTAGACTGTTCTCTGTGGTACCAGATGACAGAACGAGGAGCAATGGTCTCAAGTTGCAGTGCGGGAGGTTTAGGTTGGATATTAGGAAAAACTATTTCACTAGGAGGGTGGTGAAGCACTGGAATGGGTTACCTCGGGCGGTGGTGGAATCACCTTCCTTAGAGGTTTTTACAACCCGGCTTGGCAAAGCCCTGGCTGGGATGATTTCATTGGGGATTGGTCCTGCTTTGAGCAGGGGGTTGGACTAGATGACCTCCGGAGGTCCCTTCCAACCCTGATATTCTATGATTCTACACCAATTTAAATGTGTCTACATCAAGGGTTTGCACAGGTTTAGCTAAATCCATTTAAAACTGATCTAAGAGTTAAACCAAAGCAAGTTTTCTAATGTACAGCCCTCCTAAGAGACGGGATGAAATGAGCCATAGATAACACCTTTTAAGTAATAGGTTATTATTTCCCCTCACTCTGCCTACTAAACCATTCAAGAGATAGAGGGTGTATTTCATTCTTCAAAGAGTTTTCAAGTGTTTTTTCCCAAGGCGTCTCTCTATGTGATGATGAGAAAAGAGCTCTGAAGAGGCGATTGTGTGGTGCCAGCCTTTAAAAAGATTTCTCTCTCCCCAAACTCCCAGGAAACAGTGGAAAAGAGACTAAAGCCAGGTCTACAGTAGGAAATTAGAGTGATATAACTATGTCGCTCAGGGGTGTGAAAATCCACATCCCTGAGCGACAGTTAAATCAACCCAGTGTAGACAGCCCTAGGTCAATGGGAGAATTCTCCTGTCAGCCTAGCTACTGCCTCTTGTGGAGGTGGATTCCCTATGGAGATGGGAGAACCTCTCCTGTTGGTGTAGATAGTGTCTTCACAGAAGTGATGCAGCCATGCCGCTGTGCCTCTGTAGTGGTTTATGTGTAGACAAGCCATAAGGGAGTTTAGCAAGAAGGCATTCAGGAAACGCAACCTTGTCCTCGCACAGAGATAACAAAAGTAAGGTGTAATTTTTTAAGGGTGAGAGCAATTAAACAGTGGAACAATTTATCAAGAGTCATGGGGGATTCTCTATCAAGGACCATTTTTAAATCAAGATTGGATGTTTTTCTTCAAGATCTGCTGTGGGAATTATTCTGGGCAAGCTCTATGGCCTGTGCTGTACAGGAGGTCAGACTAAATGATCATAATGATCCCTTCTGGCTTTGGAATCTGTGATAACTGGAGTGACTGCTGGTTCTGGGCAAGGAATCCTAACGGCACTGTCAAAGCTCGTTTTTTCTAATTCTACTTACATTCGGTAATGCTTGTGAAGCTAGACAACTCAGAATGCTTTTGTTTTTCAACATCTTTCTTGATGGGAGAGTTTCGTTCCAAACTTGGCCAATTCTGCTAACCACGATCAAAAATTTACACTGTTAAACTCTTGCTGTTTTAAACATATTTTCTCTCCCTTTCCAGTGAAGCAAAACCAACCACGCATGGCAATTATGGTAAAAAAGGATGAAGAAATCACAAGCAATGCTATTTGCCATTTGATCAGAAGGCAGGAGAAGTTCAGACTACCTGATACTTCCCGTGCCTTTTGCTAAGTGGTTTCCCTGGCCACCAAAACAGAATTTAGGTACAGCAGTGTGTTATCAGTGTGAAATAGAATATTTGAAATTTCATTTATGTGCCTTTCTTAGACAAGTCTATAATTACCACATTCGTAGGGCACCACAGTCTGATCCTACACAGGGTGAACTGACAGCAAGTGTGAAAAATTGGGACAGAGGGCGGGGGGTGTGTGTGAAATAGAAGCCTATATAAGAAAAAGCCCCAAATATCAGGACTGTCCCTATAAAATTGAGACATTTGGTCACCCTAATCCTACAGGCAGGACTCCTGTCCACCTCAGGATCAGGCCCCAGGACATTAAAACAAAACTACAAAATTAATGAACTTGCCTCCCACCTGGGGGCTTGATCCAGCAGAATGCTGAGTACCTACAATTTTCACTGACTTCAGGGGGAACTTTAGCTCCTCAGCTCCTCACAAGGTCAAATCCTCTAGGAGCATCAGCTGTTGATCCAGGTCTCGCTTATCATCTGAAGTGACGTCTCTATAGCTCTGTGCTTGCTTTGCTCACCAACAGCAGTTGGTCCAATAAAAGATATTCCCTCACCTGCCTTGTCCCTCTATTCATGTTTTTTTCTGGGATCAGCACCCTGTCCTGTTCAGGCCTGTGCATTTCTTTTGCCTCCAGGAGTTGCTTTGTTTAAAGCAGTTATTCTGCCACTTCAACTCTACCTGAAATTTGCAAATAAACAAAGATCAAAGAAGCCTGGCGAGAGTCCTGTCATCAAAGATTTCCTCTGACTGAACTTTTCTTGTAGAAGATCCCATTTATCTTCATCCCCAAGCCCTCCCTTTTGAACGCGCTACAGGCTAGTTGGAAGAAAGGTCGAAAGGTTTAAGCCAGCTCTTTAGGAAATGTGCAAGACACAGACAGGGGAATGTACTGCAGATATTTACTGGTTTCAGGGACTGCTCAGCCTTGTTTGGTTCCTGGAGTTCTGCTCTGCTGGTAAAAGGGAACAGGACAATCTGTATTTGCTGTGCGTGGGAGCTCGAACAGACCCCAGGGCGCCTAGTTATTCTGCTAGAAACACTTGTTTCATGTTTATAAACCTGGGAGCTCTTTTTGACGCAATGCAGTAAACCAGACCAGCAGAGGGGGAAACATAAGGAAACTTTTCCTCCTCTCACTTTAATCTGGGCAGCATTTTAGGGTAGTCAGTGAAGTTGCCATCCCTAGGCTCTGTCTTCATTACAAGATCTATTGTGCCCCTCCCCTCTCCCCCCAAGGCTGGGCCTGAATCTCAGGTGAGCAAAACATCTATAGGTCACAGCTGATCAGAAATGGATTCAAACCAATGATTTTTCTTATTAATCAAGTTGGTTTGGTTTCGTTTTCCAATTAGGTAGAACAAAATGCTCAAAAGCTTCAGGATGTTGCATTAGCTAAATATTTCACCATTAATTATTTGCTGCTTTCATTTATTATTTAATATTATTTTTAGCATTGTTGGGGGGGGAAGCCACAAACAAATGAAAAACAAGCTAAACCCAGGTGTTGAGTGTAATGGGCGACATACACTGGGAATGGGGACTCATTTGTATATCCTGTGAAGTACAGCTGCTAGCTTCCCAGAAAAGAAGCATATTTTTCTTCTTCTAAATTGGGTTTTAGTTCTGGAAAGTTTAGGACCTAATGGCAATGGCCAAAACAAGTCATTTTGCAAGCAGGTGTTGTAGGCATAAGGTTCCTTCCAAACAGCCCTCCCCATGAATCTCAATCCTGACCTATATTTGCTTTGCTCACCTTTTCTTATCCTTTATTTGAGCAGTGTGGTGCTTTTATGACTCTCATTAATCATCCATTAGTAATTTATTGCCTGAGCCAAAGCCCATTGAGATCATTGGTAGTCTCGTGGTAGTCTTTGAATGTATTTGTGTGTCCTAAAATTTCACACACGTATCTGCCACACATAACTTCAGATTTTTAAAATTCCTTTCACGGGGGCTTTTGGATCGATTAATGAACTTCTCTGGGGTTCCAGATTAATTAATCCCTCCAGTGATTATGCTGATTTTAAGAAGTAACTGGCACAAATAAGGCAAATGAAATAACCGTTTTGCCTCCCTGAGCTGAATTTACTCTCTCTCTTCAAACTGTGTTTGATATGAGATGTCAGCAGACAAAACCCCCTGGCAAAATTAAATATTAATTTAATCTAAAACATGCAGTATTATAAATATTTAGAAATATATGTTATTCTGTTACTTATTCTGCCTTGCGCTGCGTTTCCTGTGGGTTATTCAAACAGATCAGATGGAAACATTTACTTTGGGAAATATCCTGAATTCACTAACATGTTTTATACATCAGAGTTTACAGATAGAAAATCTACAGCTCGAAAATAATTAAAGTCTGAAATATTACTTTTTGCCTTTTGCTCAAAAGAGTGATAATACAAAACAAACTTCAACAATGGATAGGCAGCAGGTAGTCGTGACCTTTGCTTTTCATGCTCACTAGTATATTATTGTTTCTTTGTGCTTCCCTCATTGGTTTTTTTATATCTACTTATTGCCTATAGTCTACAAGCTGGTTTTGTACCAATCTAACTACAATATTTTAGAAACCAATATAGTTAACTTGGTGTAACCCCCTAGTGTGGATGCCGTTATATGGATATAAAAGTGTTTTTGTTAGTATATATTATTGTTCGCCTGATTGTAATGGGATTTACAAACAGAAGAGAGAGGAGAGCCTTCCCTTCTTACAGGTAACCCGGCTGGCCACCCCACAGCACAGCTGCCAGAACTGCCAGTCATGGAGGCATGCACCCACAGATGGGACCAATAAGGAAGATGAGCCCAGCTATAAAGCAAGGAGACAGAATGAGATGTGGAGGTAGAAAGGCTTGGGATAGTAAAGAGGTAGCAGCTACTTCCCCAAGCTAGCCTGTCTTTAAGATACTGATATGAAGATGAAGGAAGACTGCAAGTCCTGAAGTTTAATGATTGACTCATTTTAGGGTAAATTGATGGACTGAGCTAATTGGAGATGACCAGAGGGAGATCAGTTAGGAGACAGCTGGGGCTTCTCTCGAGAGACTGCCCCCAGAGCAGTTGACACTGGCACGAGGGGTGCAAAGATTGTGGGTAGGAAAGACTGTCTCCTTTGATGATAAGTTCTTTGGGGCAGGGACTGACTGTTGTATGTGTGTACAATGCTGACCACAATAGTGCTATCACAATACAAATTCACATGAGGAAATGCTGGTGTAAGTCACTTTTGTGTAATAACTCTATTTAATCCCATGTGCCTCTCTGTCCCCTAGGCTGAGAGTGGACTGTTGTGCCTTCCTGATTTTACAGAGTCTGTGGTTTCTCAGAGACCTTTATAAGGTTGAGGGTAAGGCACCAGACAAAGGACTTATTAGACCTGGTTTCCAGTGGCCTCTTGGCTGCAGACTTTCTGTGGTCCCTTGGGCAAGTCATCTAATGTCTCATTTCTCCATCTACAAAATGAGGTTAATAATGCTTCCTTTGTCTGTCTTATCTATTTAGGTTGTAAACCCTGTGGGGCAAGGACTCTCTCTCACTTTGCCTATATAGGGCCCCTAGCACAATGATGCCCTAATCTCAATTGGAGCCTCTAGGGTGCTATCCTAATATAAACAACTACCATACTAGTAATCAAAATTTGTCCATATACATATGGTATGATATAACTGTGGAAGAGGGCATGACACAAAAAATATCAGGCTAGTTTGTGACTCCAGATATACGTGTGCAAGTCCACTAGGATTGATGTCAAAATCTAACTCACTTCACGTAGTGAACATCATTAGGCTTTGATCCTGCAGAGTCTTATGCAGATCCTTAACTTGATGCACTGTGAAGGGACTCATTGACTGCAATGGAAATACTTGTCTATTTTACATATATATAGCACCTACAGATAATTCTGTTTGAACTATGGATCGTTGTTTTCTTTCTTCCTTTTTAGCTTGGCATAAGACCAAAGGACCACAGAGGGAAGCTAAATGTTCTTTTCGAAGCCAAAGAATGAATGGGAAAAATCTAAAATGCATAATGCCCACCGAGTGGTGCAAACCTTACCCAAAAATTCATCTCTTGTAACTAACCTAATCTCACTAGGAGGGTGGTGAAGCACTGGAATGGGTTACCTAAGGCGGTGGTGGAATCTCCATCCTTAGAGGTTTTTAAGGACTGGCTTGTCAAAGCCCTGGCTGGGATAGTTTAGTTGGTGTTGGCCCTGCTTTGAGCAGGGGATTGGACTAGATGACCTTCTGAGGTATCTTCCAACCCTAATATTCTATGATTCTAATGATAATGCCCAGTATTTTGACCCAGGTAGTGGTCCATCGAGCTGAACATTCCTTCATGCTTTGGAACCTACATAAGAGTTAATGGGTGCTATAATGAAGTAGCACAGATGTAACATAATCTCAGCTGGTGATAGACACAAATGAAATGTTTCATTTTTTTACACTAGAGCTGTTATTCCTGGCTTCTATCTGTTTCTTCTCAATGAGCAGGGTCGATTGAGGTAGCAGTTCAGAGCCCTCAAATCCCACCCATCTCAACGCGCATTGAGGTTAATTCACAGTTCTTGATACTGCAGAGAGTTTAGCCCATTGCAGATCCTGCTACCAAAACCTGATAGCCACTTAGATCCTGATTTCAGTGAGACATTGGCATAATGTCTCTGGACTGGGTTTCTTTGCAGGAAAATGGTCTCTGGCTGCCAGACAAATGCTAAAGAGAATTATGGGTTAAAATAAAACAAGAATAAATGTGCTGGGAAAGCCAACTGTATTTTCACAGTGGAAGACTCTGGACCTTTGAAGTGTATGTTAGACATATGGGGCCAGATTCAGAGAAGGTGTAAACTGATGCAACTCCTTTGACTTCAAGGGAGCCATGCCAATTTACACCAGCTGAAAATCTGGCTCATAATGTAAATTTAATTGCTGGCCAAAATCCACATGCATCTACCGAAGTTGAAAGAATTCCTTCAGATTTACCCTGGTGTAACTGACAGCATTGGTCCATTGTAGCTAGAGGACAGTGCTGCAGTAGACTGATGTTTGCCCTCTAGGAGTCCAGTTTAATTCCCATTAAAATCTGAGAGAGTTTTTCCATTAACTTTAATGGGAACATACAAATGTAAGAACGGCCATACTGTGTCCATGCAGCTCAGCATCCCGTCTTCCGAGAGCTGCCAATGCCAGGTTCTCCAGAGGGAATGAACAGAATGGGCAATCACTTAGTGAGCCATCCTTTGTATCCACTCCCAGTTTCTGGCAAAGAGAGGATAGGGATACTCAGGGAATTGTGTTGCATCATTGTCCATCCTAGCTAAGAGCCTCCATGAGCTTATGTAGTCCTTTTCTGAACTCTGTTATAGTTTTGGCCTTCGCAACATCCACCTGCAAAGAGTTCCACAGGTTGACAGTGTATTGTGTGAAGAAATACTTCCTTTTGTTTGTTTTAAACTTGCTCCCTATTAATTTCATCGGGTGACCCCTAGTTCTTGTGTTATGAGGAATAAATAACATTTCCTTGTTCACTTTTTCCACACCAGTCAATTTTATAGACCACGAGCATATTGCCCCCTTAGCCATCTCTTTTCCAAGCTGAAAAGTCCCAGTCTTTTTTTTTTCTTTATAGATGCCAGGGTCAGAAGGGACCATCATGATCGTCTAGTCCGACCTCCTGCTCAACGCAGGCCCCAGAATCTCACCCACCCACTCCTGCGATAGACCTCTCACCTATGTCTGGGCTATGAGTATGCTGAACAGCACTGGTTCCAGTACAGACCCTTGGGGGACACCACTATTTACCTCTTTCCATTCTGAAAACTGATCATTTATTCCTTTCCTTTGTTTCCTCTCTTTTAACCAGCTCCTGATCCATGATAGGACCTTACCTCTTATCCCATAATTGCTTACTTTCTTTAAGAGCCTTTGGTGAGGGACCTTGTCAAAGGCTTTCTGAAAGTCTAAGTACGCTATATCCACTGGATCACCCTGGGGAGTTAAATATGGCTGCATACCACTCTTCATTAATTCTGATCGACTTAACGAACAGTTCCGTGTGGTTCTGCTAGTTGGTATCTTATGCATAAAAGTGCAGTTTTATATATATGAACTGCACGAGTCTGTTCTTCATGCCACTAACATATATATATATATATACACAGAGAGAGAGATGCATCTTTTATGAATAAACTGTCTATGGAGATGCTGCCATTTAATTTGCTAATTTTTTGCTTTAATTAAACATCAGTCATCCAGCAATCTGTTGAGAAGAGATTTCATTAATGATAACAGCAGGAGAAACATTCATTATTTTGCTACACAAAGGGGTTTAGATAGGATTTCTTCACTGTGGACCTTTTACATTTACACACACATCTCCTTCCATTAAAAAACTATCTGAATTTCAATTATTGATAAAGTAAAGAATTAACACCACCACCCGCCTCACCATCCCCCCAACCCCCCCCCCCCGCAGAAGACATATGTAAATCACTGGTTTTTTATCAGTGCTACATTTAGCCCATGAAATTCAGGATGCGTCTCATTCTGAATACAGACAGATAAAAATGATTGGCAACTCTTTTCGCTGGTGGTATTGTAAGTCTTCTGTTTAACTGATATACTAAGGTAATAGGAAGCAAGTAGTATTCCTTATCTGAATTCCCATAAAAACATTAATTACACTGAATATATGATTTATCTTGTAATAGGACATATTTGGTCAGCTCCTCAGCTGAAGTAAATTCGAGGTGCTCCCCTGACTTCAATTGAACTATGATGATTTACACCAGCAGAGCATTTTTTGTATCTGTGTTTTTTTTAGATCTCTTTTTATTAAGTTTTTAATAAATCATGGACCCAATTCTCCACTGTCTTGTGCCTTGTGCAGTCATTTAGGTGCTACAGTAATACAAATAGCAATTTACATGTGTGAAAAATAGGTGTAAAATTAGAGTGGATGTGTTTTCCATTCATTTTACACAAGTCTCATTGGTCACACAAGATGGAAGGCAAAGGAGAATCAGGCCCCATTTACATTGTTCTTTTGCTCTTAATGCCTTGTTTTATTGTGTATTAAAACTTTTTTTTTCTATATAGGTTGGAATTCAGAGGGCCATTGCTCCTGTAAAGGCAAGTGGTTGACTTTAATGGAAGCAGAATGAGGCCATTGCTGAGCTCTTTTGAAAATCCCATCCTTTGTTCTCCTTTCAGTGGGATGAAATTGAGGCCTTCATTTCAGTTTTCTGTATGACTCATAGATGCTGTAATCTGAACAATCGCTAACTGGAGTTGTGTGTCTGAAATAATCTCATTAATATTTTTTTTAATGAACAGCTATTTAAAAAGTAATCAATTATATTTAATGTCAACGTTGCCTTTAGGGCAGTTTTCTGTTCCCCAAAGAGTATAATTACTCTCAACTTTTGAACTGTGTAATGGTGTTTCGCATTGACAAGGAAGAGTCTCAGATATGAGTTGGGGAGCAGATCATTTTAGGGATTTGGTCAAGGAGGCATCCACCTCTAAATTGCTGGGCTGAACCATAGCTAGAGCCAGAGCCACCAGCAGTCACTGCCTTTTGATGGGTATTTGGAGACCTTTGTGAAATGTATTGATGGTTCTCAGCCCACCTACAAATGGACAAACACCTGTATCCAAAAAGCATCACAATCCCTACTGGCTCACTTGGTGGCAGTCTCAACAAAGAGGCCAAGGACTGTATGGGCCCTAGAGACTCTCTTCCACCCCTAAGGTGGTCCCTACAGATCGGGGTACCGTGAGAACAGAGGAAGCTTAAACTACTCCTATCCATGCTTTAAAACATCAAATACTGTCCACCCTACTCACCCAAGTAGTTCTGTGAGAGTGACTCACGCAAGTAAGATTTGCAGGATGCGACCCAAACTGAGACATTCACTTTGTAGGGCTGTGAGTCTGGACCTTTTTTACAAGCTTGTGAGTTCCAATCCAACACCCATTGAATTTGATGGTAATATTCCCATTGGCTCCAATGGACATCGGATCATAGAATATCAGGGTTGGAAGAGACTTCAGGAGGTCATCTAGTCCAACCCCCTGCTCAAAGCAGGACCAATGCCCAGTTTTTGCCCCAGATTGTTAAATGTTTGTTTAAAGACGCTCCCAGTGGTTGGGAAATGCAAAGACACTTGCAAAAAGCCCAAGCACTTTGTAAACTGAAGCTAAGTTACTATTAATGCTGAATCATTTATATTTAAAAAAGTCTGGGAAGAAATTCTACTCATGAGAGAAACACCACAGAGCAAGGCATGTTTCCAATATGACCTTTATTGAGCAAGTACTGCTGTGACGGTTCTACATCGAACAACAAAAGGTTGCGTACTGTGAATGTCAACTAGGTTCTCCCATGAACAAAAGTCCATCTTAATTGCACCAGTGAGGTAAACATAATTATTCATAAGTAGCTCTTTTTAAGGCGAGGAGAATTCTGGGTTTTTTTCATGATTGTTTTGTTTTGTTTTCTGTTGGTTCTTGGCTCAGTTGGTTCTTTGCATAATACCCCTTAAGACGTTCCTCAGATGTGTTCCTCCAACAGTTTAGGGAATTCAAAAGCTTCCTTTCCTCATGCATTTGTTTGTTTATTTATTTAATTCCCCAAATTCTGTGGAGGGAGAACATCTTGAGCTTGCATGCATTTCCCCCCAGTATTGCACACACACACACAAAAAAAAGTAAAAGACAGTGTGTCTGGAGCCTCCATGAGAGAACCTGTTTTGCTTTAAAGCTGTCACTCACATGCATTTTGCAGCTGTCATATGGCTTAACCTTTTTCAACAACCCAAGCTCTTTTCAATTTTTTTAATTACTATTTATTAGTCGCTGTCTTGTACTTGCTTTATTACAGCATGAGAAGTGACTTTCTCAACCTTCTTGGTGGAAACCATTTTCTCTTCAAACGTTTCCTCATGCTCCTCTACCTTTTGGGTGACTGTCACAGACTTGGTGATGTATTTGGTTGTACTGTCCGCACCGTCGCTCGTGATTTTCTCCACCTTTTTGGTGACCACAACTTTCTCTTCGCTCTTCCCTTTCTTCTCTTCAGATGGACTCACATCCAGGCCATTGGTGACCACACCTTTGTCTTCCTCCTCCACTTCTTTTTCTTTGGATTTCTCCTCCTCCTTCTCCTCCACCTCCCCGTTCACTGCAATGTCTTCTTTCATGGACTCCTTGGAGGCCTGGTCACTTTCCTCTCCTTCACTGCCCCCTTCCTTCATTTTGGACTCTTTCTCTACACTGACTTTTGTTACCTTTGTGACCGAGATGGTCTCTTCCACCACAGCCTTTTCTTCTTTCACTGGGGATCCCGGCTTCTCTGGGGATCCCGGCTTCTCTGGGGATCCCGGCTTCTCCTCCTTTGTTTCCTCCTCTTTACCTTCCTTCTCCACTTTCTGTTCTTCACTTTCTCCTTCTTCAGCTTCTTCTCTTGATGCCTTCTGTTCTTCCGCAGCCTCTTCTGCTGCAGGAGATTTAGGTGGAGATTTTGCTAAGGACGCTTTCACTTTTTCCACCTTCTCTTCCGCTGCAGCCTTTTCAGCCTCTTCCTTGCTCTTCCCTTCAGGTTCCTTTTCTTTCTTAGTCTCCACCTCAGCTTCTTTTCCCTCAGCTTCGGCCTCGCCTTCTTCTTCTTCCTGCTCAGCCTCCTCACCCTCTTCCTTTTCACTCTTTTCCTCTGCTTCTTCTTTTTCAGAACCTCCTTCTTCTGCTTCATCAGATTTTGCAGCCTCCTCCTCCTCCTCCTCCTCTTCTTCTCCCTTCTCCTCTTCTTCTTCTTCTTCTTCAGCTTTGGGTGCAGCTGCTTTCACTGGAGCTTTCTTCTCAGCTACAATTTCCTCTTCCACTGCTTCTTCTTCCTTCTTCTGTTCTTCCTGCCTGGCTCCGGTTGCCAATTCCTCTGCAATGGCTACCAGGGCATCATCCATTTCAGACTTTTCATCCTCCACCTTTGTCTCTTCAATGATTTCTTCTACAAATTTGTGCTGGACCTTTAGCTTTGGCGGCTCAGCTTTTGATTTCTGTATTTTACTAGATGATATTGTGACCGTGGGTTGCCTGTGTGTAAATGTGGGACCAGTAATGCTTCCCGAGAAGGCACTGAATCTTGTCTCTTCACCCTCCAGTAGTTTCCTAGGGAAATAAAGAGGAGGAGGGGAAGTTAGCATGTAAAATGTCTGTCTTGTGTCTGCAATGTCTCAGAGAATTGGAAAGGTGTTTCAAGCATGTGGAATATGCTAAGGACGATGACAATATCTGTTGGTCATGTTCAGTGGGATTTCAATAGGCTGGGATCAGGCATCTTACGCCCATCACGGTAATATCTGAGTGCTGCGTACAACACACATTTCTCCTTAGCTTGGTTTAAATCTTGTGGTTGTCAGGCTTGATCACAACATTTTGGGTCTTGTAAAACTATAACAAAAATGCGTCGGCCACATTCTCAGTCCGGTGTAAATCAGCACAGTTCTGAGCATAGTCATTCACTTCAATACAGCCATGCTGATCTAGACCTTCTGAGGATTGAGCCCTATATGTTTAAAATATAAATATTCTAGCTTAGATTGTTAAAGCCAATTAGGGCATTTGAATCCCTATTTCTCATTAATTTGGTCAAATTAATGAGAAAATCCCTTCTATGATTTGAAACTCTCAGCCATAATATGTTCACCAGAATAAACCATGTTAACCTTGGTAATAAAATAAAAGACGTCCATTCTCTGTATATTTGATAAGCCCAGCACACGGCAGGGCTCTAAAGATGTTTACTTTCCAGTAGTCTGTTTTGATGTTATTTATATTCAGAGATGCATTTTCCCCATCTAATCTTCTGACCCAGAAAACCAGCGCTTTCATGTTTTATTTTAAAGCCGTTGTTGCAGTCAATTTATTTATTTATTAAGCAACCCAGTTTCAAAAATAAAAGTGGCAAATAAACAGTTACAAAAGCCATGCAAAAGAAGCTAAAAAAACCCATCCTGCCGGATGATGGCAATAGCAGCTACGTCCCTGCTCCAGGATTACTTCACAGAGGATTCTGAAGGAAAGTTAAGAAAGAAATGTGAAAGTGTTTTGCAATGTGCAGATTAAGGATGCTCATCTGATACCCAAGTACATCCGTGTTCTAAAATAACAAGAGCGCATTAAAACTACCCATGCTGCTTGCTCGACATGCTCAAAGTGAAGTGAAAGAAAATAATTACTGATTAAAAACAGTCGTCTGCTTCCTACTTTTGTGAACCAAACAAGAACAGAATGCTGCATTATGGAACCATTGTACTGCAGTGTAATGGTCCTATCCCATTCCCGGTGAAGTCTATGGGAGTTTTGCCATTGACTTTCACAGAGCCGGATCAATTATTAACTCAAGAAGATTTCTTAATGTGAAAAGGTCTTGCATTTGCACGGATTTGAAAGAGTGCTAATAATTTGGCTGAGTGGCTATTCTTGCATTTGTTTGATGCTTATAGGGGAAAAATCCTTGCCAATGATAAAAGCTGTTTGGGCAGAGGTTGGTTGGAACCAGCAGCATCTGCAGTGCAATTAATATTCCAGACACATCCACAGCATTCCTATGGTACCTGTATGCAGCAATTTCAATATCCAGCGCCATCTTGACATTGAGGAGATCCTGGTATTCCCTCAAATGACGTGCCATTTCCCATTTTGTACCCCTCAGCTCGTTTTCCAACTGCTGAATTGTGTCCTGCAACAGATACATAAAATCCCCATAACATAATTACACTTGCATCCAAAAAGCATCCCTGTTAACTCCTATACTGTAGCTTAATAGCAGCGCTGAAAAAGTTCTGTAAGGAAGCCTTTTAAAAGCCCACTCTTAAAATCCAGGGCTAATATAAGAAAGGGATAAGCGCACAAAAGGAGTCTGATCCTCGTCTCACTGCATTGGGCGTCTGAATCAGGCCTATCGTTTTGCAAATAATTGTGCATCACAATAAAGCTTTTGGGGCCTGATTCTGCGGTCCTTACTCAGGCAAAACTCCTTCTGAGGGAGCATTACCTCAGCGAGGACTGTAAGTTCGACCTTTTAACTTTCCCCATGTATTTTAAGATATTTATTAGCGATCAGTAAACTACTGTAAAGAGTTAAAAGCTGTGTTAAAACATCATTTTAAAATCTTGGGTCAGATTATTTTATGACTAAGCAACAGCAAAATGTAGACCATATATTTGCAAATTGTTAAACATCTCTGATAAAGGTCATTTACTCCATCCTTAGGGTTAAAAGTTTGCATAGTAAATGGATGTGAGATTCTAAAAGAACAGTTAACAATCTAAGCAGGAATATTAAACATGCTCTTTGTAAAGAGGTACTGTGGACTAAATATTTACTATCAGAGGGAAGAGCAGACAGCTAAGGGGGTGAAAGTCCGGGGACAAGCATTGAACACTGCTATTAGACCTCTGGATGGCATTGCACAGCTGGTCTTTTTGCACTACGCAAGCCAACTTTGCCTAGCATGGGGTTTTTTTCTTTATTTTTGGCACCTTTGCCGGAACTTTTGGGTTGTTTCGCACAAGCCACGTTTGCACCTCAGCGGTAACTCAGTCCGCCTGCGCCCCTGCCCTGCCCACGGTCGCTCCGCAGCGCACGAGTTTCATTTTGCAGTGGTCGAGGTAACCCTTCCCCCCGCCCCTTTCTGGGTTGCATTTTGCATTGCTTTACACCTGCCCGGGGTGGGGCCCTTACCTGGTAGGTCGAGAGATCGTTGCTGTGGCGCTCCTCGATGTCGTTCAGCTGCCTCTCCAAGGACTCCTTGGTGCCCCGCACCGACTCCAGCTCCACGCTCTTGGACTGCAGCTGCCTCCGGTACTCGGCGATCTCCTCCTTGGCCGTGCGGATGGCCTCTTTGTTGTGCTCCGCCGCCTCGGTGAGCTTGGCGTAGCGGCACTTGAACCAGGCCTCGGCTTGGTGCATGTTCTGGTCGGAGTGGCACTCCAGCTGGCTGCGGATCTCCTTGAGGGCGGCGGTGATGTCGGTCTTCATGTAGTCCTTCCTCTCCACCGTGATGTGGGACGCCTGGATCTGGGCGAGGAGCTCGGCCACCTCCTCCTCGTGGTTGCCCCGCAGGAAGGCCACCTCGTCCTGCAGCGACTGCACCTTCTTGTCCAGCTCCGCCTTGACCAGGGAGGCCTCCTCCATGTCCTTGCGCAGGGCGCGGATGGTGGCTTCGGTCTCGTCGCGCAGCCGGGCCTCCTCCTCGAAGCGCTCCTTGAAGCGCTGGATGTCCTCCTCCACGTGCTCCGAGTCCAGCTGCAGCTGCGCCTTCTCGTGGTTCACCTGCTCCAGGGCGCGGCGCAGCTCCCGCAGCTCCTGCTCGTAGGCGTCGCCCAGCTGCGAGCGCCCGGCTTGCTTCTGGCGCAGGGCGGCGATCTCCGCCTCGATCGCCCGGTTCTGCTGCTCCAGGCCGTGCACCTTCTCGATGTAGCCGGCGAAGCGGTCGTTCAGCCCCTGCAGCTGCTCCTTCTCGCTGGAGCGGCTCAGCTTGAAGTCCCCGGCGCCGTTGAGCAGGGAGGACTGGCTGAGGTCCAGGCTCTCGGAGGAGCTCAGCACGGCGGAGCCGTAGGACACCCGCGGCGCGCCCAGGGCGCTGCGCTTGTACGGGGAGGAGACGGTGCTCGGGGAGCCCCGGGACCAGGACTGCGACCTGAAGCCGCTGGACGGGGAGGCGCTGGCCCGGCTGTAGATGGCCCGGCTCTCGGTCATCCTCCGGTAGGAGGGGTTGCCGAGCGTGTCCAGGGTGTAGCTCATCTTGGAAGACTTTGGGATGTGGGCGGCTTTCACGGCGCGGCTCCTGCCCCTGCCCGCACCTTATATACCGGAGCCGGGCCGGCAGCGCCGCTCCAGCCACATGCTCCGAGGGGGCGGGCCCGGGAGGCGACACGTGGCAGCTAAAGACACAGCAGCCGCCCCCGGGGTCCTCCCCCCGGCAGCTGGCCCCTCCCACCTTCCCAGCCAGTTCTCCCCCCTTTGCTTCCCCCCTCCTCGCCCTCCTTTTCTCTCCCCTCTTTCCCCTCCCCTTCTCTCGTCGCCTATTCCTCCCCTCTTCTTTCTTTCTTTCTTTCTTTCTTTCTTTCTTTCTTTCTTTCTTTCTTTCTTTCTTTCTCTCATCCCCTTCTCTATTCCTCCTCTCCCCTAGCTCCCCCTTCTTCTCGCCTTCCTCATCTCCTCCATCCCTACCCCTCTTCCCTTTTCTCTTTCCCATCCTCCCCCGCCCATCCTTCCCCTCTCCTTCCTTCCCCTCCCCGCTCGCTTCCACCGACTGCACGGAGCAAAGCACAATGGAGCAGAGTCAATTCACTCCCTGCGAAAGAACAGCGACAAGTCGAAGGTTACGCTAGACAGGGAGGTGGGTGGGGGGTGCGGAGTTTCTCCAAGGGGGGCCCGGGCAGGCATTCTACGTTAGATTTGAGGGAGAGCCCACTGAATACATTGGGGAGTCAGGTAAGGTGTGTGTGTGTGTCTGTGTATAGGAGAGGTAGCCATGGCGGTTTCAGCACCACGGCCAGCGGCGCGGGCAGCTGGAGAAGGGATGGAAGGGGAAATCCATGCAGAATAAAAACACGTCTCCGGATGGTTTGTCTGGTGCTGTGATTGCCCCCCTCCCTGGGCAACTATAATAAAGCCTAGCTAGTGTGCTGTTTGTTTTAAATGAGCAGCGTGCGAGTGTCAAGCCGGGGCTCCATCTGCAATGCAGAGTAGGAGAAAGGATCAGAGAGTGACTAGATGTTCCCTCCTGAAGTCATTTCCTTTCACATACAGCTGTAAAATTCTTAGCCCGAGACAGTCCTATTAAGATGACTCCCGGGAAGCAGGAAGGCAGGGAGAAGATGGGATAAAAGAAAGAACCACCCCCCCCCCCCAACAAAGGTCTGACATTTGAAGGTCAACAATGCTTTGGAAAAGAGAAGAGAGGTTTGGGTGGATTAACAGGAAAGTGGGATTGCTGCTTTGTGATCATGGAAAGCACCAGAAGTGACTTTCGAGTTTTCGGGGTAAATAATAAAAGCAGAACCGTGAAATTCTGCAGAAGGAAGTTGATTGCATTCTAGCATGTAACCACTGCAGGGATAGAGCACTCACTTGTAATTGGTACAGGGAAACAAGAGTTTTTCAAAATCCCCTTGGATCGAAAGTCTTTTATTACTCATTTTCTGGCTCTTGGCTTTGTTTTTTCCAAAGATGGATGGATGGATGGATGGATGGATCGATCTATCTATCTATCTATCTATCTATCTATCTATCTATCTATCTATCTATCTATCTTTAAAAAATAATGCCTGGTGCATTTTCTCTTTGAAGACTTGTTAATACTTATGTTTTGGTGGCACAGTGTAATTTTTGATGAGTACAGGGGTGGTGACTAGCTAGCATCCTGTGGACTTTGCATTCTTGGATGTACACAGTCAATTAACTAGTTAATTACAGGGATAAATCATTGCTGATCCTAGAATAAAAATGATCTATGGTTCCTGCATTCCTTTCTTATTGTAGGCACTGAAAATGTATGCCTCTTTCTACTCAGAAATTGGTAAAATTCGAAAAACTATGTTCACTAATTACCTTCTTATTTTTAGCCCTGTGTATGAAATGATATTTAAAATGCTGCAGCATTTCTTCACTGTACAGCTAGGACAGTCTGAGGGACAGGGTTAAACTTTCAGACCACATGGAACACTGTACCACAGTTCGCTCACTCATATGATGTTGTCATAGGACTGCAGCACTGCAGTCAGTGGAGAAAGGAAGTCAGAATTATCCAAGGTATCTGCTGAATTGCATTTGCAAACAGAACCTATCAGACCCCCAGTTTAACCTATTCGGAGTTGTATAGGACTGGTATATGGAGAAGGTTTTAGGGTAATTGAAGCAATCAGGGATTCTAAATGCATTCTATTAATTTTGCTAATAGTTTTTCCAGGGTGGGGGTGCAGGGAAGAGCTCTCTAGACTCAGCAGGAAGTCAAGACAAAAATGCTATTAACAATGATATTGCGTTTTCTTAATTTTCAGGATAAAAGATGTGTTATGATCTGGTGTATTGTTATTTTTCCCTTTGATTAAAGAACTGTAGAAAAAAACAGAATATGGTCATGTTGAATTACTCACAGGGAGAACTTACTGTAAGAGAAAACATAAGGTTAACACTGGTGCCTGGGACTTTTATTATTCTTTTAATGCTCTGAAAACAAGACAATTGTGCTGAAAGACAATTAAAAGAAGAACCATATTTACTCTTGCAATAAAATCCATTTGCATTAAATATGTTTATGCACAGCTTATTCAAAATCCAATTGGCTAGTATGCAAAACACTTTGCTACTGTGTAATCAAGTGCTAATCCAGTTTGACTTATTTATGGAATACTTAAATTCAGGCAATGTAAAGTTGTATACAATACAATCATTATCATAGTAGATACTGATTACCTTATAAAAAATCAGAATGTTATGACAAAAAGAGATGCGCGCACACACACACTTTCACAGAAGTCTTTATGAAATCACTTTACAGAAAGATAGTTTTTTTCATTTTCAAAAATCACTGTTCTGGTAACATTCACTTCAGATCCGTAATAAAGTGTTTGTAGACAAAACAGATGCTACATTTTTATGAAGCTGATATGGAGGTTAGAATGAGCCAGCAAAAACTATCTTTAAAATATTTTCCTTTTTTTAGAAACTAATTCCTTTCCACCTTATGTCAATATCTGGTTTAGGATTTCTGAGATGAAGACTGCTGTTTCTAAATATGGAAAACTTCTTGTCTCAGAGTTTGACACACAAGTATCGTTACTTTTGACCAAAGACAACCACAGTGCCTCACTCTTTGCAGAGGTGGACTGTAGATAATGCTGGGAAATACTGCCACTTACACAGAGTAGAAAAGAAAATACATTATTTTTAATCTTGATTGTGCATTATTGGGAAAACCAGTGTTAAGAGGAGAGAGATCATAGAAAGACATGACTGATTTTTTTGCAACTTTCTTGTTTGAAAGAAACAAATATCAGGATATAGACTATACAACCTTCTGAATGCTGCCATAAAAATATTCCTGCAAATATGTATCATTATAATGAAAAAAATTTGAGAATCTTTTAAGAAAACCCGTGCTGGGATCTGACAGAGGGAAGGATGTGATTATATTATAGAGAGATATAGCAGTGAATTGGACAGGCTAGCTAATGCAAGACCTTGGGGGAGGGGTGGGGGGGGAAGTCTATAAATAAACTAATACACCAGTTTAGAGCCTTTTCCTCAGGAACTAGCAGTTTTTAATATAATCATGTTGTATATACATTAGGAGAGCATTGATAATATTCATGTAAGGTGGAATAAATTTGCTTCAATGGGGAGTTTATCTGAGTAAAGACTTCAGGATTTGGCCACACATTTGTCCTTTAGTGGTAGTCTTAAAAGAAGGGGCCAGATCCCCACGTAGTGTAAATTGGTGTCGCTCTATGGAAGTCAAAAAAGCGACCCCCAGTTTACATCAGATGAGGATTCGGCTCCCTTGGAATCTTAAATATGGTGGTGAATATGGCATCCAGCAGATATTTTTACCTTTCTCCTTTTACTTCTAATTTATGATGGACCAGATCATCCCCTGGCATAAATTGGACTCCTGCCAATGGAGGCAATGGAGTGATGCCAGTTTACGCCAGCTGAGGATATGGCAGTGGCTAAGGAACAAAACGCTCAGGTCTTTGCATCAGGAGCCTGATCTTCCACGGTCCTGGTGCTTCCCGACAGATGCTTAGGCCCCTCAGCTCCTGTTGAAGTCAAGGGGGGCACTCATCACTTCAAGGGAATTGCTCGGTACCTGGCCACCAAATGAGTAAGTAACCCAATTATTCAGCCTCACATAAGTGAATAGCCTTTTTTGCCCTGTCATCATCTGCTCGGGCTCTCACAACTGAGACTCCTGGGCTGGGCTTTTGGACTAAGGACAGATGATCATTTACACGTTTATAGCTCATACTCAGCACCACCACGAGATCCTTCCAGGGCAGTGAAGGGAAGAGAAGCAAAAGCAAAGAGAGGATGAAAAACATGGGGGGGTTTTTTAGCACTCTATTTCAAATTTCATAGGACTGATGGATCAGTCGCCATAGTCTGAGCAATTTAACTTTTTAAAGCTTTTTGATAAGGCGTCAAAGAATAAAATATGAATCTTTTGATGGGGGAAAACATTTGCTCGCCTGAGAAATTCCCACACATGATTTCCTTTCTGTTCTAATTATAGTTGCTCGAGGCAGGGCTAAAACACAGTATCACTTCTCTGGCACTAGACAGCTTTTCAACATTCACATTCAACTAGTGCGTGTGCTTTATTACTTTAAATCAAATATTTCCACACATATGCATTATTTTCTGGATGCAGAAGTGTTTCATGTTGCTGTTGATGATGATAAACTGCACTAAGAAAGGAGTACAATCCTGAAGACCCAATCCTAAACAGAACGTGCATTCAGTATCTGGATGAATGAATGTTTCTTGCAGAATTCTGGTTTCCACTCACACATATGCTGGAATGCAACAGACTTGTGCTTCTTGCAAAGCTTAGTATGAGGCCTTGCAAGATCAATGGCTCATTTTGTATGCAAAGTTGCTGAGGAAGGCAGCGAGATAATGTGGATTTTGAGGCCATCAGCATGCAGATGATCCAAAGCTCTGTGTCCTCAGCCACGGACAATTTAACATTAAGAGGCAAATGCCATATCAGTTTAAACTCTGAGCGTTCATCATTTCCCGGGCAGACCTCCCACCCCTCACACACACATAACTTGGTGTCTTTGTCCCACGCCTTGTGTCATATTTGGAGCTTGAGAGGTATAATTTGATACATGGCTCAATTGGGTAATTATTGTCCTCTGAACAATACAATGTCAATGGTACTTTTTTGGCAGGTGTGAGATGGAATGGTTCTGTAAACAAATTGGTGTAATTGTTAATTGCTGGGAATATTTTTAAACTTGCAAATACATTTGAAGTGCAAAACCGCAGGGTGAAATCAGTTTTGTATTATAGTACATCTCATTCCATAAGAATCTGACAGATTGCTTATCCCCCACTCCCCAGCTGCAAATTGCCAAGACCCTGAAATGAAATCAATATTTACTCTGTAAAGCATATTTCACCAAAGCAATATGCCTGTGAACATAAAGGAGCCTCATCTGCATGGTAAAAGAAATTCTCTTATTGTCTCATCACAGAAAATGCACATGGTGCAGATTAAGCAGCAGAGTCCTGTGGCACCTAACAGACTAACAGAAGTATTGGAGCATAAACTTTCGTGGGTGAATACCCACTTCGTCGGATGCATCCGACAAAGTGGGTATTCACCCACGAAAGCTTATGCTCCAATGTGTCTGTTAGTCCGTAAGGTGCCACAGGACTCTTTGCCGCTTTTGCAGATCCAGACTAACACGGCTGCCCCTCTGATACTTGACATGGTGCAGATTGCTCATGTTATCTACAAGTGCACTATGGTAGGTTCTTCATGGCAGGTCCACTATGGTAGGTTCTTCTTGCATTTGAGGAAATCTCCCTGTCTCCATGCTCATATACTGGAAATAGTTGCTGAACTGAGCCCCACTGAGCGCTTAAAGTGTATTCTTTGACAATTGAGCTCCAAATGTGCAATGAAATTGCAATCTGAAAAGCAGTCACAGCACATGCCCGCACAGTAACCGCATTTAATACCAATCCTTTTCTTCTCATCCAGCTATAGAAATAAAAGGCCTGATTTGATACCTGCTGAAGTCAATGGGAGTCTTTTCATTGCCTTAATGGGCTTTGGAAATCAGTCTAATGAGCTATATTTTAATAAGCAAAAAAGAAAAAAATGCCTAAAATTATTATATCAGAAATGAGCCAAATCCCGCACACCAATACTCAAGAGAATAGTCTCATTTCACATATATAGTCAATGGGACCACTCACCTGGGGAAAAATTGGGCTATATATTGGTTTGCAGACTTAAAACACAGCCATTAACCAAGCATCGTCTAGTGATTAGTGCAGGGGATTGTTGGACAGAACTTCAGGATTCAAGTCCTGATAAGTCTCTTTAATCTCTCTGTGCCTCGATTTACCAGTTGATGAAATGAATTTTATCTCTAACAATTGTGATGGGTATATACCCTACTCTGGCACCAAAAGGGTTAACTAGGCCTAGAGAGCTCAATTAGGGCACCTGGAAGGTGGGCCAGGCCCAGTTGAAGATGAAGCCCTGAAGGGGGGCAAGCTTATAAAGGGAGGAAGCCCAGATGAGACAGGGAAGAATTCTGTAGTGTCTGTCTTCTTGTTAGAGAATGAAGGAAGGGCCTAGAGAGAAGATGTATAGGAAATACAGGGATGGGCTGTGGGAAAGGGCAGAAGGAAATTCAAGTTAGGAGGAGTCAAGGAAAGCAGCAGGAAGGGTGTTTGATGGAACAGACCGTGACTATTTGTTCCAGGGATGAGAGGGTCAGGGAATGAGGGTTCCCCTAATGATCTACCAGAAAAGGTAGTGCAGAAACACCCTTAAGCCAGGCAGGAGAAGGACTATTGAGAGTGGAGCTGGGCAGGTAGGGGAAAAGGCCTTGGGAGGCATTGAGAGAGAGAGAGAGAGAGAACACCCGTGCAGTGTCCCAGGACAGTCTGTGGGACAGTCTGTGGGACCAGTCCGTAGGGGGTGAAGAGCTGTGGGCTTGAGTCTAATATAGTGGACCCTTTGGTTAGCCTGGAAGGGAAGAGATTTTAAAGTGAGCTGCCTGAAGGCTGAACTACAGGAAGAGGTGGACCCTGGTGGGACTGGAGTGACAATCAGCTGGGTGCTAGGGAGGGAAAGAGCGCCATGTCATACCTTGCCACGAGGTGGTGTGCCCGGGGTGAGTCAACTCTTCTACACCATCTTAAGGTTTCCTATAGTACAAATCAGTGTAGTATTTAAAAGCCTGACCAAAGACTATTGAAGTCAGTGGAAGACTGAATGGGCTTTGTATCAGGCAGGTCCTAAGTGCTTAGAAGAGAGAGAATATAGTCATAACAGTGCATATCTACATTAAAGAGGGATTGTGAAACTTCATTCATGTTGCCAAAGCGCATTGAAATCCCTGGATCAAATGTGCTATAAAAGAACAAAATATTAAATAATCTCTGCGTTAAAACAGAAAGGCAGCAAACTCTCATTCCCTGAGTTAAAAAAATGCTCCTAGCCTGAGAATTTGAGCCCAATTCTCATTTGTGCAAAGGTCAGTTTACCCCACTCTGACAATGTAAAGAGGCTTTAGTGCAACTGGGAGTCAGGCTCAAAAGCCCCGTTTCACGGTCAGTGGTGCAAATTGACCTTTGTGCAGATGAGAATCAGGTCCTTAGGATGTAAACAAGAAACGCCTGAAAATATGGGGTTGCAATGAAATGGCTTCAAGATCTTCAACTACGGCTACTCTTGTGAGGGCCTTCGTGTTAAAAACACTCTGTTTAATCCAGATCATCACTGAACTCCGCAGTAATAGTGTCCTCTTGAACACCTTCCCGTGTTCCTCAAGTTTTCGATAGCATTAACTCTCTAGTTTTTTTGCCAATTTGGAAAGCTAGGTCCAAATACTGACTAAGTCACTAGGGCGAGTGAGAATGGAAGGTGTTATGGTCCTTGTGGAAATTTGTGCATATCAAAAACCTATCACGCTATCTGGCAGAACTGAAAGCATCTGCTCATGCAAAAACTCAGGGCTGGGAAGGCCAGGGGTGCTTCATGTTAGAGTGAAGATGTGCTGGCCGAGCTTGTAGGTCTAGGATTGGACTGATGTGTGGATGAAGCTGGAGCAATATGGTCAGAGAGGTGTGCGTGTGGCCCAGAACTAGCAATGTGTGTGTGTGCCCGGGAGTAGACAGTAGGGTTGCTGCAAGGAGGAGGATGTCTGGGACAAGAGAACACTAGAAGCTGGAAATCAGGATTGAGGTACAATGGCAGAAACTTGCATATTACTTGGCCTTTCTAGACATAATTCAAATTCAGTGCTTCTTGTCCTTTGCTGTACTGGACACTGAATTCACCTGCAACATATGCTGAAAGTAATAATGCTGTTAGAAATGGTAAACTGGAAAGAAAATGCAGCACAGTATGGAATAACCGGTCATCTGCATTCATAACAATGAATGATAGGAGCAGAGGGATGGAAGGGAAGGCACAGAAGGGTCATGGGATCGCAGATCGATAGTTAGGAAATGGTTGAATTAGAATTGTTTGGTCCCTAGTGGAGAATTCTGCTGCTTTAGAGCTATTCAGTTACCTACACTGCATTCAGAGGGGCTGGTCAATTGTCCTTGTGAGTCATACAGCAAGATAAACAATGCAAGGGGTCAGGTCTCCGCAGCTGAGCCACATCCTAAAGGGAAAAAAATCATGCCTGCCCTAAATCTAAATGGTGTAGCTGGGAAGTGAAGAAAAATCACCTCTTTGTTGCCTTAGTGCTTCCAAATTATAGCATCATGTTTAAGGGTCAGTGGTCATATTTCCTGGGTGTGCCATCTGTTTTCAGTTGAACAGGGCTGAAAGTTGGCATACGGAAAGTAGCACAAGTTGGGGAAACTAATCTTTTTTTAGTGCCAAAGCAGTCCAGAATAGCTCATCTTTCCTTCTAGCTTTGATAGCGGCTTTGATGGCTTTTGAACCTCCTTGAACTAAAAACATAGTTTTGAAACGTGGCTACAATACATGCTCAGTGTGGCCGCTTTTCTTGCCAGTGCTGTGTACTCCACATGCTGCCACGCTGTGAAGTTATTCCTGGAAGGACAAATTCTCGGACAAAATGAAGAACAATGATTTCAAGGCTGGAGAGTGGACTGCTGACATCAAAGACAGGTTGCCATTGACTTCAATTATTATTAGTTATACTGTGTGCTAGCACTTAGAGGTGCCAATGGAGACCGGGACCCCATTGTGGAAGACAATGACCAGACACTATGAAAAGTCCTGCTCTGAAAACATTACAGTCAAAATAGACAGAAGATATATTGCGGTCACCGTTTTTTTCAGATACGGCATGAAGAGAGATTAAGTGACTTTCCTAAGGTCACACAGTCTTTAGTAAAGCCAGGAACTGAACATAGTTCCATGGAGTGGGGCTCAGGACCATTAGACTATATTTTTAAGTGCTCAGCATGCATACTTGGGACTAAATTTTCCAAAGATCTCTGCTCCCATTTCGGCATGCTGAGCTCTTTGGCAAATCCATAGTAACGCTGATTTACACCAGCCCTCTTTACTGCAGGGGAGATACTTTGATTTACTCCTGCTGAGGATATAGCTCATAATCTGAGGATTAACAGTGATAATTGGCCCAATTCTACAAACACATTACGAGGTCATACTTGACAACTGAAATTAAGTTTTAGGATCTGCTCCTATGTTTGCACTTGTCTTTAACTCATCTGCTCACTGACACCAGACTTTTGCACTCAGCTTTACATAAGTGCCATTGAAAAAGTAACATGCCTGTTCTTTGCAGTGTTTGCCATTTTTATTGACTTGCCTTTGTCAGGGGAAAGCGGGGAAAAGTGTGCACTTACATATGGATGATTCCATTTCTTAAACAAGAGACTGATGCAAAGAAGCAATTCCCCCCTGCTAGTCTAATTTGGATCTAGGTTAATTGCACTTCTAGTGGATGTCTTTGATTTGCAGAGGGAAAGCCAATGGAAGTCTAAAGCTCAGCAACGATTCTGCATTAACTGTTATGACTCCTTTTTTATAACTGGAGCTAAAGGCAGTACCTACCTTGCAGAAGTCTTTTGAGAACTCTATGTGGCTGAGGTATTGCTTAGACTGATGCATGCATATTCTTCTTCCAAGGCAGACTCTATTGTTAGTGTTGATACACTCAGCAGCATAGTTGAAGATGCTTTCAGGTGGGAACCCTTGACTGTAACCGAAAGAATCTAGTAAGCATTAAAACATGGTGATGGCCTCTTCAAGAGGCTTATCTTGCATAAAATTTTTGTCTCTTCTTAATAGAAAGCAACCGAGAACCCCTTGATATCATCTTATCACCTAGGTTGAGGCTTCCAAAGTAGCCTAAGGGAGTTAGCTGCCTGGCTCTCATTGAATTTCCCAATGGGATTAGGGCACCTTTCTTCATGAGACTCCTTTGAAAATCCCAGGATTCGTTTTTGGCCACCTTATTTCTTATAGATGGGTTGTGACTATCTGCTCAAGGACTCAGGTCCTGCAAGTGTTCCTGAGTTTGGACCACCTGATAAACTGTCCAGTGCGAAATGGCATAGGGGCCTTAATCCAATATACAAATGAAGAGATGGAGAGGGTGGAGGTTGAGGATCAGCATATCATTGACGAATGTGACCAACTCATCCCTGGCAAAACTGCAACTGAGTTGCACCAGGTAAATTGTCCCAATATTTCCCAAAGAATTTGTCTGAAGAAGGATAAACTGCTGCCCATTGCATGGATTGAATAGTGTTGAGGTTCCCCTGAACCTATTCCAGCTGGTTCCCAAGAACTCAGTTGGATTCTCTTCTTGTCACTCATGTTCCAGATTCAGCAAGATACTGAAAGGTGTGCCTCACCTTAAGCATGTAAACAGCATTGACTTCACTGGGACTACTCACATGCTTACAGCTAGGCACACGGGCCCAGATCCTCAAAGGTATCTAGGTGCTTAACTCCCATTGGTTTCAATGGAAGTTGGGTATTGTTAGGGTGTGGGCCATCCTCATTAAGTACTTTGCTGCATTTTTGACTAGCTGTATTCAGAACTCTGGCCATGATGCAAACAAAACTTTCTCAATTTTTCCATAAAAATTTGAAATATCTGCTAATATGCCCGCTGTCTGACTGGATGCTGATGTGAATCGTGGGTATCGAAATATGACTTGTTTCAATCAGAGAAGTAATTCCGGGAATGTGTGTGCTTTGTACAATACCCCAAATCTTCCTAAAACTGAATTATTTACTGTATTCAGAATTCTGAATTACATGTTGCAAGTACACATTGACTCAGAGCCAGTGCTATAACACCAATTGTGAATCCTCAACAGAAATAACTCCAAGTTAATAGCAGGAGAGCAATAAATAAAGAAATTGAATAATACAGGCATTCAGAGGAGGAAAATCAATACTTCTGGTAGTACATTTTGCCAGCTAATTTTATTGTCAAAATATCTCTTCGATGATTTTGTTAAAGAAGAGCTAAAAGTCTCCCCAGCTAAGGAGCTAGAATGTACAGAATGTCTAGGGAGATTAGTGTAACACACTCTAAATAAATACATGTGGAAAAGGACTATTTATAGTGAGCTGCCCTTGGTAATTTGAAATAATTACATTCGATGATTTAGAAATGGAACAATCAAAGGAAATCTTTTCTTCTTTCTTTAATCAGTGACTTTCATGAGTAGCTCTGGATCTGACATAACAATGACTAATGTGTCTGAGATAAAACAGGAGCTCAGTTTTTCATCTGAAATGGAAAGGGGTTGTCAGAGGGTTTTTCTAAATCTGCCAATATAAAATGGCATTGTGTATTCTTTGGAACAATTATATTCATTAGGGTCCTGTAGATTGTTGTCATTTTCAGGCTCTGGTGCTTGTGCTTTGTAAGTCTTTGAGTCCCTGATTATCAGCATATTCTTGCCTCAGATTTTCTTCTCTCATCTCCCACGAAAGGTGAGGGTGGGAATGAGCTGAAGAGCAAAAGCAGATGTAAAAGATGCAGGGATGCAAATTACCCTCTACAATGCTGCATTCATTGCAAGACTGATACTGCAAATGTTGTGATGCTCCAATGCTGCATTTTTGTAACCTGCATATTCTCAGGCTAACATTTACATGTTTCCTTGTGAATTAATAGTCAAATTAATGCAACTGAGGGAAATCCAAATTACACTGTCTGTAAACTTTAATAATAATACTCTACACTGTTATTTCAAATGCTGCCTGTGATTGCTCACAGGGGATGATGTCTTAATCTATCCAGATTGGGGAGCACTTGTTTGTTATTTCATTAGAGTTCACACTGTTTGATGTGGGGTGACCCTGTGATTTATTATTACTTAGCCATTCTATAGCAGATCACAAAACACTTTACAAGGAAAAACAACGAGGAGTCTTTGTGGCACCTTAGAGACTAACAAATTTATGTGGGAATAAGAATTCGTGGGCTTATGCCCAAATAAATTTGTTCGTCTCTAAAGTGCCACAACGACTCCTCGTTGTTTTTGCTGATAAAGACTAACACGGCTACCACTCTGAACCCTGTCACTTTACAAGGAAAGTGTCATTGTCTCCTCTTTACAGATGGAGAAACGGAGTTGCAGGGAAGGGGAAGTGACTTGCCCATTCGGTCAGTGGCCAAGGTGGCAATGGAACTCAGTCCAATGCCCAATATATTGGACCCAGGAAGTTTCCACTCATGGAAAGCAATCGGATACTATGATCTGTGACAGCCAAAAACCCTAAGACAGAGAGAGAGAGAGATAGATAGAGAGAGAGAGAGAGAGAGAGAGAGAGAGAGAGAGAGAGAGAGAAAGCGAGGCTGATATTTAGGAGGCATGCACAGTTTTGTGCAACTTCTGGATGTGATCTTCTTAGATCTTGCAAGCTAAGCAGAGCTAGGTTTGGTTAATACTTGAATAGGCGACATCTGAGGAAAGAAAATTTTTTTTAGTGTACTGCAGATGCAGTGTTTGGGTAACATTCTGACTCCCATGATAGACATGATTTGCTCATTGCTAACTGGAGCTATTTCAGTGCTATGTCCTCGCCACTCAACAGCAGACAAAGGTGACTATTCTGTAACTAACTGTCCCCTCTTTGTGCCTCATAAAATATAATCATGTCCTACCTGACTTCAGCTCGTTCTCTAATATTTACAATTGGCCAAACTTGTGAGGCCTTACGCTCAAATTGAAGAAGAGTTCTCTGCAGCTTAAAAGCTTCTCTTTCACCAACAGAAGTTGGTCCAATCAGATTTTGCTTCACCCACCTTGTCACTCAGGTTGATGGCATTTCTGTTGGTCTGTTCACCCTCCCAGGCTGATGCCTGGAATAACTTCGCTCCCAGACAGAAAGAAAAGAAATAAGAATGGAGTGGGGGTGTGTAGAGAGCCCCTGGGATGGGGGTGTGGGGAAAATAGGAAACCCTTGGATGGGGTCCCAGGGAGGAGGGGAATGGAATGACATGGGAGGAAGGGGACAATAGAATGAGGGGGCAGCACACAGCTCTGGGCATGGGAGGAGGGGAAGAGAAAGATTCAGTGTCTGGGTGCCAAGACTAAGACACCTACACATGTTATCACTGCTACAAAACGTTGCCGGACTCTACTAGGTATCTGAAGCTGAGGACTCCAAAACTGAGGCACTTAATATCAGGGGTCACTGAAACTTTTGTCACTTGTCAGCTGCTGTGAAATGAGTCAGTGAATTCACAATCTAACTCCAGACAAGAAGATATCACAACCTAATGCCGTCCAAGCTCTAGGTGTCTGCCTATAACACGACACCTGCCACGTGGTAATCTCAACAGAGAGGCTAAGGAATGGGTTGAGTGGATATGGAGAGTGAGCTATCTTCACGAAACAGATGTTCTCTTTGGAACCTGTTTGAGGCACAATGGGATGGAAGTTTGCACTCACCCCTCCGGTCTGTTTTGTGGTTAAATAAGGGACTTCAGTCCCTGGTTATATCCAGCTGAAACTTTTCACTTAAAAAAAAAAAAAAGCTGAGGTTGTATTTTTAGTTATTTTGTTTTAAGTCTTTTAAAATCACATCTTGCAAAGTGGCTTGGGTTCATTTAATTGAAGGCGTTGTGCAGAGAGGTGAAATGACCGAGCATGTTTATGAAGTTGTCTCTAGCTAAAAATACCATATGTATTAATAAAGCCAAACCTGAACCTCTACATTATTCAGAGTTTGAAAAGCAGGCGGAATTGTAAAGGACCTTGATGTTGTTTGACCTTTCCTCTGTGCAACCCTCCTTGAAATCATTGACGAGTTTTCCTTTTGGTCTGCAGAGAATGGTATTGATCACATAAGTCATCTGGGAATTGGCCAAAACCTGAGCTCTTCACGCAGTTTGTCCATAGCAGTGAAGTCAGTGGGCGTTTGCCTTGAGGCATAATTACTCCACCTCTGTGAGAGGTGTGGACAGCACTTAGGTCACTGTAACTGGCATTGCTCATGGGGGTGTCTTTTTCACACCCCCGAAAGACATAAGTGAGATCGACTTAAGTGTCAGTGTAAGTCAGAGCCTCGGGATTTGTCAAGAGATTAGTAAAAGGACCATTAAAATCCCAAGGAACTAGGAACCAATTCTGATTCAGGTCTGATTCTGATTTCTCACCAACATAAATGAGGAGTAACTCAGGTAAGTCAAGGGAGTTACGCCAGCATTAACCATACAAAATCAGATTTGGGAGTGCTATATATTTCCCCTTTATCTAAAAGAAAGAAAAGTGAAAAATTGCTATTTTGGTGGTAAGCTCATAGAAAAATTCTCTTATTGAAACCCCAAAGGCGTTGTTAGAGTGGAATTGCCGTAATGCTTCAGAACAGACGTACCCTATCTCTAGCAGTGGATAATGACATACTTCAGAAAGAGATGTAATACCCCCACAATGCATCTGATTGTTCAACGTTGGGCCTGATCCTCTTCTCAGTTCTTCTTCCTGGTGTTAATCCCATCAAATAGCATCTGCTCTGTGTTCTCTCCCTCCAGCATGCTCTGTTCAACGTCATATGCTCTCACCACATGCTGACATGTCTTCCTTTATTACATCACAATACTTCCTCTTGGGTGGGTCTTTTTCTTTTTCTTTTCTTCTTTAATCTTGATCACTAGTTTTTCATCATATGTACTTCTTTCCCTGTTACAACTGCAATGTATCCCAGCCATTTGCTGTACACTCCTACTCGTTGCTAATTTGGCACTCATATGATTGACTACTCCTGTCCTACATCCACTAAAAGGCCTGACTCACTAACTGCAGAACATAATTATGTCTCATAGCAAGAGGTGTGGGCAAGTGAGGAATCTGCCTGAATCTCGTCAATATCCAGTGGTGGGAGTCGCAGAGTTGCTAACATCTGTTAAACTTTATGGGCAACATTTATTCAGCCAAAGGGCACATCACTGTAACAGATCTGTGGACAGGTATACGATGGGAAGCTTGCTTCACTTGGTCACTATTTAAAACTTAAAATAATTCCGATGCTGTACTTCGAAAGCCTAGGTACTGACTACCTCAGTTAATGGAGAACCGCTGGTAACTGTTTGTACTATAGGGCTAATGACACAATGCTGAGCAGTTCTGAGCCCATTCTGTAGGGGGCAGTGATGCACATACAAGATAGATAATTACTGAGGGCAGATTTAGCCTACTGTTGAAAACACATTGGGCCAGTTTTTGGCTTGAAAGAGCTCGTGGTAGTTCTTGGAGGCATTGTGGCTTGGGCAGTCAAGTGCACCAAGGGTACGGCTCCAGTTTCCAGACACCTTTTGGTAGGTGTGGTATGTAATCTTTCCTCTGCTATATGGGCCCACAGTACACTTTGGGAGGTTGGAATCACTGAGTAATAGTTTTTCTCATTCCTTACACTTCGTGGCAATGAACAAGGATTGTGACTATGTCCCTCATGCCCTCTGCACTTAGTCAGTAGAGGCCTGGGTACAACATGGTTTATTCTTATTCTTTCATTTCCTTTATACTTCCATATAAATATTGAAACCTGTCAAGCAGTCCCAAAGCCTAGTCCCTACGACCCTTCAGTCATGAGAGATAGTGACATCCAATGGTTAGAGCGATGGAGACCTGGATTGAATTCCTGACACTGACTTGGTGTGAGACCCTGGTCAAGTCACTTCACTTCTTTGTGTCTGATTCCCTATTGTAAAATGGGGGCCATGATATTTTCCCGTCAGTGTAAAGTTCTTTGAGACCTGTGCACGAAAGAAAGCTATACACATGCACAATATTGTAACTCTAAAAGCATGTTGAAGAACTGGATGAGACTCTGATCTGCCCAGAGGTATGAACATCCTCATCATGACTTATCAACTCTCTCTGCCAAGGACTGAGTGGCCCCTGGAGACTGAACACTCTTCAGCATGTCAGAGGTGACTGATCCAGAACAGAACTGAGACACGTTGGCGGGGTCTGTTGTAGCCGAAATTTGCCCTGCTGATGTATCTTTTACAATGATTCAGTGACTTCATTCTCCAGGGATGTCATCCCAACATTTTCCACGGACACTAAGGCCCGGATTCTGAAAGGGCTTCTCAATTATTTTTTGTCAAGGTCCAAATTTCTTGGCCAAGGTCCAGACTCCAGAAAAAATAACAACACTGATAACAGTAAGTAAATAAAAAGATTTCGGGGTCCGTTCAAAAGCCTCTGGCGGTCTAGATTTGGCCTGCGTTCTGCCTATTGACTACCCCTACTGAAAGGTATTTCGCTCTGTAATTTCCATTGATTTCAATCAACGTTAAGCACCTAAATACCTTTGCGGGACTGGGACTACATTCATTTCAATATTCAATAAAGAAAAAAAAGTGAAGGCACTTATTTTTTTATTTCCAGGAGAAACTTAAAGTGGATTTATCAGAAGAGAAGGGCTCTAAGTCATGGATTTGATAGCGGAAGCCACAACTGTAATAAAAAAGCACCTTTCATGATGAGCCTAACTCTTGCATACGACACTAGTCACACTTAATTACTTGAGGAGCAGATGCCTTAGGTGTTGTATGCATGATTTATAAGAAAGTTTGCTGAGGAGCACAGTGCAACTGAACTTGATTGTCTTGTCTTTGGCCACAGGCTTGATCTTCAAATCTTTAGTCATATAAGCAGTTCTTATTTCAACAGAACTACTCTATTATTATAACCTTATTAGCAGGCAGTGTAGGCTAGAGGACAGTACGCTGAATGGGACTCAGAAGAGGTAAGGTTCTGCCATTGGCCTGCTGGGTGACCTTGGGCAAGCCATTTCGTTTGTCAGTGCCTCCATTTCCCCACATGCAGAACATGGAGATAATACCTACCCTCTTTGTAAAGCGCTTTGAAGTCCACTGATAAAAAGTGCTGTATCAGAGCAATGTATTGTTGTTGCACTCAGGCATGAGAACTGTTCACAAGTAAAATTCATCACTTATAAACGGTGCATTGGTGCTACGCACAGGGGGTGAATTTCACCTCACGTGAATGAGGGTTTGAAGGATCCGTTCCCCGGTGATTGTTCATTCCAGTGATTCAGTGGCATTCAATCCATGAAGAGAATGCTAGTGCTGTGTGTTCAAATAGAATTTTATGAGCCATATCCTGCCAGCATGTCTTATGCCGAACTTGTGCTGACCTCATTAAGACTTCCAAGCACACAACGATGGGCGAGTGCACATGGCCTTGTGTTTTGGCTGTGATTGCTTCTGCTTGCTTCTGGACCTTTAGTTAGAAATTGAATTGTCTATAGGAAGACCAAAACTACCTGAGTGATACAAAATCTGACAATGGCTCTGTCTACGAGAAAGGCGTATACAATAGTCATTTAATTAAGAAATGTGCATGCTCTCGGAAGAAGACAATCTTAACATATGACTATTGGACTTATAGCACACATCACAATCTGTGAATTTCCCTGGAAAATGCCCTATCTTTATCTCTTCCCTATCACTGGCTAATACAAATTATTCAACTGAGATAATGCAACATTTTTTTCCCTATTAATCCTAGTTTAGGGCTGTAACTTTACGGCTGTCAGGAACCAGATTCTGCTGTAGCATACCTAGAATGCATCATACAGAGGTAGGGGATAACACAGCTTAAATGGAAGACGCTGTTGCATTTTAGAGCAGCTATGTAGTTCAACAAGATGAACACGTCAATTAACGTAATATTTAATGTTTTCAATGTGTCTCGAGATAAAATAAACCCAAACACAATTTGATTGCTGAGGATTTGTTGGCTACGAGCTTCCTCGAAAAAAGAGCCTTTCCCTCTGCTGCATATTTTGATAACATAATTATGCCATCATCTCTGTTCTCTTCAGGCTGAGGAATGAAGAAGCATCTCATCACTCTTATTAAAGTATAGATTTTCTAGCAGCAAGCCAGCCCAGAGAAATTGCTGTTTTTGTTATTCTGCATTCTGGGTAATACATCATTGCCTTAAAGGTTCCTGAGCTGATAATTTCACTGCATGATACTCAAACAAATAATTTGTTTACTCTTGTGCAATATGTTTATTGGATTCTAATGTTCTCTGCCTCATTGTTAGCTTTAATTAGAGCTATATATAAAAGTGTTCCTGACATTTTACTGACTTTTTAAAAACTTGTGAGGGAAATCAGCAAGTTTATTTGTTTGAGTTTTAGTTTATTTCTAATTACAAGCAACAAAAATCCAATTATAATTGCTTCAATAGATCAGTGAATCTGAAGATGGAATATGAAATACTCCAATCTGATGGAGATAGTAAGAAGCTGGCAATTCTCATTGTTCATGCTGCTCCTTTGTCATGTTGGTGGTGATATAGACGAGGGATGAGGAAAATCAAGAACATTTGGATCAGTCAAGCATTTACAAATTTCTAGACTGGAATCCTTGTTAAAGTTCTTAAATGATCTGATCAATTAGCTTTATCATTGAGAGAGGATGGACTTGTGGCTAAGGCAGTGGATGAGCATTCAAGACACGGGAGGTTCAGTTCCTGTTTCTGCTGCAGACGAGGCACAGATCAGCCACAGATGGGGAACTCAAGCACAGAGAGAATAAATTACTTTCCCACCATCATACGAACAGTCTGTGGCAGATTCAGGAACTGAACCCAGATGTCTTGAGTTCCGAGGCACAAGTCCATCCTCTCGTGATGCTGAAGCTAACCTAGAGATACTGGAGACTTCCCTGAAGAGATAGGAAATTTCTAGTTCTGTTTTGCAGACTCAGGAGGATCAGCTATCTTGCACAGCCAGTAAGGGTGAAATCCCAACCCCATTAAAAGCAATGGAAAAAATTCCATTGCTTTCAATGAGCTATCACCTCCTGGATATTCACAGTTATCCATCTGAATCCAGACAAGGTCACCCATGACTACTTCCCAGTTCTTGTTGGGTCAGAAGGGATCCACATCCTTTTTATTGATAGAGCTGCAGAGTTCTCAGGAGCCTTTCGTTTGAACACTTATCCCAATTCCATGCTTTTCAGGTACCAATAGTCAAAACACAGGAAGAGGGCTGGCACCACTTAAGACCCTGAGGTAGTATAACCTTTTGTAACCATGATGTTGAAATGTTCCCAATGAATATTAAGTTGTTCAGGGTAAGGGTGCTATAAAACCCAACTTAATTTTCAGGTTTGAGCCTCTAGGCTAGTTACAGAAAATGCAGTGCTTAATTTGTGCCAGGGCTTGCCAGGGCTGAGCCCTGGCATCCCTGGGCTTGGCACTTCATAGCCCAGCACCTCTGGGCTTGCTGCATCAGTTATGAATGTATACAAATTGCTTGAGCCCCGGCACCTCTTTCATTACAAGTTATGCCCTGAGAAAATGTATTTAGCAGAAGACCTATTGGTAACACTTTGGATGATACAACCAAACTTTATTAAAAAGAAAAAATGATTAATTAAGCAAACAGACATGTAATTAGTGCTTACACAATATGACAATTATATTCTCACTCAAAGATGAAATGGTGTGTCAATGGGTGATCAGTCCACTGACAACAGAGAAGTACAGCCTTATAATCCTGGAATTGAATGGTACCCTTTGAATGTTAATTGGAGCTCTCCTGCAATTTAGCAAAATTACTCCTTTTATAAGCCTTATAATACTAATTAACATTAAACTGCTCCTTACTATAATTATATTCCCACCATCTTCTTATGGGCTCTTTACACATTATTTAAATAAACATCTGCACCAACGTCCTTCTCTTACTGTCACTACAGATAGCATTTTCATAGAACACGCACAATTCTCAAAAATACTCATTTATAAACTTTGCTCTTAAACCAGCTACATAATGACAATACAAGCCTGGGTTATGTCCTTCCTAGCTCTTACTTTCCAATAACAATCTGTCTCCAACTTATCTTCGACTTTTCTCACACTAGCAACTTCAATTTCCCGTACGCATCTACACTTAAGTGAAGGGCCTAAATTAGCCTAACTTTTACTTACTTCTTAATCCAAACCATCCTACAGGCTACCGAAGGCCTGCAGGCAGACCCTTCAACAGAGCTCAGTGTGGGTCCAGGGGTCTGTTCACATGGATCAACTTGCAGGTTTGGGAGCTTAAACCAGGATCCTCCAAGGTATTTAGGTTCCTAACTCTCACTCAAATCAAATACCTTGGAAGTTCTGGGTCTTAGTCCTCAAACTAGGGTTTAAATGGCACAGAGGTCTCTGTAGAGGATGTATTTCACTCAGTAGTAAGCTCTAGGCTTGGTAATAAGTTCTTGCAGGCTCAGATACTACATATATCACCATTCAGTTTCAGGGAGTTGGACATCAAGAGGCATTTTGTTTTTCCTACAGAGAAACAATGGGCTCTTTTTCAGACTCTTGTTTTCCTCACATCAGGACTACAAAATCTGGTGGCCTTTTTTTTTTAAAGGCAGCATTTTAAATTTGGTTTAAGATCTTATTGTTTACTATAAAATATTTGAATAGGATCTGTGCCCCTAAGACACTTAGGTGATTTTGAAAATCCCACCTCTGAAACGGGTCAGTACTATCCTCTGCGTTTTACTAATAGAGAAATGGGGGGCTCTTGAGCAAAAGCCTTCTGAAGTCTATAGAGGATAAATGACTTGACTGGGCCAGAGAGAGCATCAGCATTCCTGGATCCTTGTCCAGTGCTCAGACCTGTAGCCCACACTGCATCTCTTCTCTCCATGCTCCAGCCAGTGCTATCGCCATTTATTCCATTGAAGAAAAGTCTTATTTCTGTTCATTTCAGCCTCATTAGACTGTCTTGAGATTGTTCTGTTTTCACAGTACTCTTCCCTTGCAGAGTTGTTTCCTTTTATTTCCATTCAATACAGGTAATTGTGCTCCTCACGAGAAAAATCCAGGGATGGTGTGTACATTTCGTTCAGACTGGGCAATTTAGATGTAATTGGACACTTAAACTGATCAGTTTGAAGGCTGTATTAAAATACTTTGGCAAGAGGATTGTTCCAGCTAAAGCCAGAACCTCGGATGATTACTTGAAACAGAAATGTGTCTCTTGTGGAGAGGCTGGCATATAATAACGGACCAGCAAGACAACATATATTATAACTAGGGTGACCAGGTGTCCCAATTTTATAGGGACAGTCCCGATATTCGGGGCTTTGTCTTATATGGGCGCCTATTACCCCCCACTCCCTGTCCTGATTTTTCACTCTTGCTATCTGGTCACCCTAATTATAACTAAGTTTAAGAGTTTGTCACGGTCTTTTTTTTAGTAAAAGTCACAGACAGGTAGTGGGCAATGAACAAAAATTCACGGAAGCCTGTGACCTGTCTGTGACTTTTACTAAAAATAATGGGGAGAAGGCAGACGGGGCGGGGGAATGACTGAAGCCTGAGTGGGTGAGTGGAAGAGAATGAGAGCCCAAGCCCTGCGGCAGGAGGAGGTGGTCCAGCACTTGCCGTCATTGGGGCTGACAGCTCCATGGGCCCCCGCCCCAGCGGCTCGGCGCTGCAGGCCCCCTGCCTCGGCCGAGGTGGCTGAAAGTTCTTGGGGTCCTGCTGCCCCTGCGCTGAAGCAGAAAATATCATGGAGGTCCCTGAAAATCATGGAATCCGTGACTTCCATGACCTCCGTGACATAATCTTATCCTTAATTATAACCCTGCCCATAGGCTTTGGCCAGTGGCGAGAGATTTTGGGTACCCAACGTGCGACATCTTACAGGGGCTTGATCTTTCTCA
Source organism: Chelonia mydas (assembly GCF_015237465.2). Taxonomy (NCBI): domain Eukaryota; kingdom Metazoa; phylum Chordata; order Testudines; family Cheloniidae; genus Chelonia; species Chelonia mydas. Next base: position 7,078,693 of record NC_057859.1, on the reverse strand, counting down.
AAGCACCGAGCCACTTGCCCTCTGAAAATCAGGCCCATTTAAAGTGTCTGATGTTGGGCACCCACGATTGCTATTCACTTTTGAAAACATCGGCCCTTGTCTACTCTGCAAGAATGAGACCTGTGATTCACTATGGGTGCAGTTCTATGGGTGTAGGCTGTCATGTAGACAATGCAGAGGGTTTTTACCATGGCTTAGAGCAGGGGTAAATGCAGGGGCTAAACAGCAGCAAAGACCCCTGACCCCTGTCTACATTACAGCTTTCACTGTTGCGAACCCCAGTGGAACGCCATCAGAGCCTAACTGTGAATTTCATGTCCCATTTTTGCCTTTGTAGCAATAGCCCTAAAATGCTCTTCAGTCAGGCTGCAGAGAGTCAGCAGGACTGACGACTGCAGCATCTTCATCAAAAAATGCAGATGCTCCTTTATGAATTAAACAAATAAAGACAGCTTTTAAAATATTTAAACAATGCACCGTCCAGACTGAATGTATAGCTTTCTAGGCATTTTTTGTGCGGGTGCCCATGCTGCATGCAGTTCTGCCCTTTAAAATCCAGACAAAGTGGTAACCCCTTAATGTAAAGGCAGGGAGTGCAGGTGGTGTACACACACACTGCATTGCTCTCAAGCACACACATATATTTTATGCTCATCTGAATGTGGACTAGTGCTGGTAAGCTGCTGTAGTTCCAAAAAAATGAGCTCTTAACATCGTCAAGATAAAGAGCATTTCACAAACATGTGTTTTTTAATACAAATATTTCTCTTCTAGGGAAGAAAAAGATGGGCATAAAAACATTTAAAGTAAAGGCAAAAGATCCAACAATATATGCTTCTATTATTTTTAAATACATTCTCAGTTTCACGATGGTTCCTTTATTCCCTGCTGCCTGTAAAGAGGCCTTAAAGTACAATTTATAACCTTCTGTCAAGAAACGGAAAGGCTGTGAGAAAAGAAAGCAGGGAGAAGGTAGAGAGGCTGTTCTGGGTGATAATGGATATGTCTAAGCGATAATGGGATTGAAGCATTATTATCATTAATGGATATCATTTATGTCTCACACAAAAAAGCATGTTCGTAAAGGCACAAGGCAAAAATAGAAAAGAAAAAAAAAAGAATAATTAGTATCTGAAGCGGAGCCTGTAGTTCCAGCGCAGTTATTTTGATCCATTTTATTCTCTATGGGGAAAAAAAAACACTCTGTAGAAGCTTATAGGGGGTTGGAAAAGCTGAGGCATCGTTTTTTCACATGGTACCTCCCGTTTACCAGTCTATCTGCCCAGCTACGTCATTGTTCCAATCATGCTCAGTAGCAAACCAATAATTTGATACATAGGTCCAAATAACAAGAATATTCAGGGTTATAAGAGTAAATATTAAAAACAAAACATGAGCTTGGGGAAGGGATAAAAATTCTCATGCCTCAGGGCTTAAGTCAACCTCTGATTACTGTGGGCCGGGAAGAAACTTTCCCTGGGGGAAGGTTATCCCCAAACTGCCTTCTGCAGGGTTTCTTGTACCTTCCTGGGAAGTAGCTGGTGCTGGCCATAGTTGGAGACAAATCGCTGGGCTAGATGGACCCACTGGTCTGAACTAGTGTGGTAATTCCTATGTTCAAATTCTGAAGTCCTTTCTTGGGCAAGTTGTCCCCCAGTTTTTATCCTTTGGGGGAGGGATAGCTCAGTGGTTTGAGCATTGGCCTGCTAAACCCAGGGTTGTGAGTTCAATCCTTGAGGGGGCCATTCAGGGATCTGGAGCAAAAATTGGGGATTTGTCCTGCTTTGAGCAGGGGGTTGGACTAGATGACCTCCTGAGGTCCCTTCCAGCCCTGATATTCTATGAACACTCTCTTCCTCCTCAGTATGTAGTCTGAATCCTAGTGCTACTATCATTAACTTGGTGTATATTAGACAACCACATCTCAGGCTAGTCCACAAAGGATATTAGGTTGCTACAAGATTCAGAGCGAGGAGCTTGTCCTTTAGCGCAAGTGATTCTACTTTTAGCGCTGGAGATCTCGGATCAATGCCCAATGATGACCCACAATGTAATTGTTAGACAATAAGCATAATTTGCAGGAGAACAGTAACGCTACGGTTCTTTAGAGTTATTAGTTTGCAGTACCTCTGCAATATTACCATTCTTTCTGCTCTGGTAGCTGCAGAATGTATATAGATATAGCATAATATTTCTACGGTAGCAGTACTTAGGTAGAAAGATCTGCATGCCCACAACATGAAATACCTCCAGCTAGACTGCACAAATACTTATTACTTGGCTTGCTTAGCATTCCTTGGATGTGCACTCATCTGTTTATTTTCCTCACAAATTTCATGGCTGGCAACTTTCCATGAACATTTACCAGTTATATTGCAGACGATTGCCCTTGCATGGTAATGCACTTTTTAAAGGGAGTATTTCAATCTGCTAAATTTGCAGTGGCACCTCCATAAGTGTGGGGCTTGTATTTAAAAAAATAATTGGTGGGGAACTTTATGATACTATTGTAAACAAAAGGCGTTCTCCTACATTGTATTGCATCTCAGGATTTTTGAACATGGGGTCTCATCCTGCAAACTCTTTCTCATGGAAGTAGTCCTTAGTCAGGCAAGAAGGCCTAGTGATTGATGTAAGGACTGCTCATGGGGCTGAAGGCTCAGACCCTTAAACTTTGAATTAGTTTTCCTAAGTGGCTAGAAATTAATTTAGATTAGGGATAAATCATTGCAGTTATTGTAATGATGGGTGAAAATGAGAGATCTTGGCTTCAGGAGGTGAAATACATTCCTGTGGGGGGGACCAACGTAAGGTCGATGCAACATTAAAGCAGAGGTGTGCTGAAGATGAGATGGGCATTGTCAGGTGGTGGATGGTCCCTCTGGGACTGGTGGAAGCTAGTATAGGTTAGAGCTGCCCTCAGGCTGCTCTAAGCTATGCCAAGGCCAAGACAAAGAGGGAAGCAGGAAGCTGTCATGGGTTCCCTGACACTCCTTGTCCCCCTGCTATGCTGAACAGTTCTCCATCATAGCAAAAAATCTAGCCCACAATTTCTCATCTGTTTCTTTTTCTTTTTGGAGGGGTCGGGGGACAGGACTTGGGTTACAATGAGTGTGAAAAGGATTCTTTTTTCCAGCTGCTGGACACTGTCTGTGTTGTCCTCCATGACTCTCAAGCTAATAGATCAATTAACGGAGCTTGTCACCTGGTACAAATACACTGGCCTGGTCTTAGCAATGGTGGCATATTGCTGACTACACTAATGCTGCAAAGCGACACTCCAGACATGAACACCCCACCCACCCCCAGGCTTTGGGAGCTTCAGATACAGATTTGACTCTCACAGCTGGGGCACACCTGGACTAGAAGTATCTTTATCATGGTATATTGCATTTCGGGTTGTGATGCAAACCGGTGCCTGAAAAGCCAGATCTGAATGAAAATGAAAAAAAAAAAAAACAAACAAAAAAAAACAATGAACAAAGGAAGGTAACCAAATATCTGAGCATTTTTCAAAAATATTCCTGGTTTCTTGATTTTCCCATCAGCCCTAAGCTATTGGGGGCATATTTTAAAAGGTATTTAGGCATTTAAATATGCTGATAGGTACCTTGCAGGCACCTAAGCAGGTTAGGAGCCCAACTCCCATTGACATTACTGAGAGGGAGGGTGAAACTTTCAAAAGTGCTTAGGTGACTTAGGTTCCTAAGTCCCATTTTCAAAATGTGCAGTTGGGGCCAGGTGTTTAAGGTATTTAGGTGCCTAACGATGGAGATAGGTGCCCAGTGGGATCTTCAAAAGCATCTAGGTAGTTAATTCCATTGAAATCTATCTGCATATTTAGGTCTTCTAAATACCTTTGAAAATCTGGCTTTGTCCTTTAGGGATGAGATCACTCCACTTTCACCCTTCGTAAAATACTGTCACAGTTTCTTTGCATGAATTAAAAAGCAGGTACTGAACACTGGTCACCCCACTCACCCCTACATACATACACCCTGGAAAAGGTTTTATTTATATCCTGCTGCATTGCAAAACACAGCATCCCGATTCGTCTTTCCTCCCGTACATAACCCCATGTGGCATGAAGCATGTATTTAATATGACCCGCTGACTCTTCGGAATTAACAGGAAGGCCAGAGCGGATCGGTGAGCTGCTATTAATATGCATGGCGAGTAATGTACGAGGCAGATAATTAATGGCTTAAGAAACCCAGGAAAGCAATGAATAATAATCGAGCACTTTGCTTCCTGTGGCTGACTCAAGCTCCCCAATGTCTCTTGCATTTCTTTTGATGGCTGCAGTTAGGTCTCTGCCCATTACATTTCGTGATCCTCTCCTGAGATGACTCCAAAGACCAAACATTGTGTAATTATTAATAATTAATAGCTAGCACCTAAAGCACTGTACAACTTCAACGTGCAATGCAAACATTAACTAATACAGTCCTCGGACCTGCTCCCCCACCCGTTAATGGCTATGCTCCCGCTGACATCAAGGGGAGCAGGACTGGACACTTAGACACCAGCATGAAATGTTATCCCCGAACCATTAAAGGTCAGATCAGGAGAGGCCCTTGGCGTGTCTGCGGAGGGGCATGCAAGAAGCTACCCCACTGTGCAGGACCTGCTCTGCCTGCATTCTGGGATTGCTTGCGCCACACGCAGGGAGCAAGAGGCTGAAAAGGGCGGGGCGAGGAAGAGGAAGCAGGGCCGCTGCTGGGCCTTCCTCCACGTCTGCTGATGGAGCTCGGCTGGCACGCTGAGGGGGCAGTCTGCCCCAGAGAGACTAGCTGGGCCTGAGGCACTGTGTCTCTTGTGCTCTCTAGGGCAACTTAGCTCCACAGCTCCCCCTACACAGGGCCGGGCCTGAACAGAAAAAGCATTGTCCAACCCTCACGAATTTAAACACACTTATAGCACAAATTTACTCCTCGAGAAGGCTCTTCATCTGTCTGTGTGTCTGTCTGTCAGCTGGAGGCATATACAAAAGAGGGCTGGAAGAATCCCACTATTCAGGGAAGGCATAGTTATGGGAATTCACATCGAAGATATGCAAGGAGAGACCTAGATAGACAGAGCCTTGTTCATGCCCTAAGCACAGTCTCAGGGCACGAGAGGGATCCAGATTTCTTTCTGACAAGTACACAAGCACCCTCTGTCTTTCCTTTTCTCACATTGCGCCTCATCCTCTCTTGAGCTCCTCTGTGCAATGAAAGCCTGCCAAACAAGGCATGGTTTTTTTTTCCTTATGGCTCAAGCTGCATTTACATAACAGCCTGGCATTTCTATCCTCTTCTGTGCTAGTGAGGGCCCCTAGCAACAAGCGATACAGAAAACAAATGAAGAGGAGCTTTAAATCAATGATGCTTCAAATGGATCTGCAGACTAAAATGTACCACTGAGTAATTAATGTGTCCACGTGCTTTCCAACAGAGCACGCAAGTGCCAGCCGATTAAACAAGCATACACTGTAGATGTCTCTCTCCACTGCAGAACGGAGACAACCAGAGCTAATAGCTGCACAATGGTGAGTGGCAGGGGAAGGAGAAAGGGGGACAGGGCGTGGCATTATGGCCTCGCCCCTACATGTGAGTTACAGCTGCTCTGCATTCTCTGTACTATGTAAATAGTTTTAGTGGAGGGTGGATCCGCAGATTTAAGCCTCACTCTCTGCCTCTGTTCCCCTTGGAAAACATGTTCTCTTTTGGGGCAGGGACCTCTGTGCTAATCCGTTCCATCTTTGAAATCTGGCTGCACTACCACTTACGTTGGCATAATTTATGTCGCTTAGGGGTGTGACATAAGTCACGCCAACATAAGCACCAGTGTGGCCAGCGCTATGTCGATGGGACAGCTCTCTCGCGTCGGCATAGACCAGTTACACTAGAGATCTTACTGCGGTGCAGCTCCACCTCTCGTGTAGACATAGGGCTTGTCTACACTACCCGCCAGATCGGCGGGCAGCGATCAATCCAGCGGGGGTCGATTTATCGCGTCTAGTATAGACACGATAAATCGACTGCGGAGCGCTCTCCTGTCAACTCCGGTCGTCCCCAGAACAAGGAGCACAAGCAGAGTCGACGGGAGAGCGTCAGCTGTTGACTTACCACAGTGAAGACACCGCGGTAAGTAGATCTAAGTACTCTGACTTCAGCTATCCTATTCACGTAGCTGAAGTTGCGTATCTTAGATCGACCCTGCGCGGTAGTGTAGGCAAGCCCTTAGCCTCAGTTCATGATGTGTCTGGCTGTGGGTGCTATTTTTGGGTGCTACTGCTCATGCCCCTATCATATGACATGCTTGGTGCATTACTTCCACGGTTTTTCTTTCTTTTTCACCCACCTCCCCCACCTGATTCTTCCTCTTCAGCATCGCCATTGTGTTTTGCGGGCGCTAGCCCAGTGTGCTAAGTTTCTCTCATTAATTCTCACAATGCTGAAAGTTCGACAGAACTTTGCACTCTTCTGCTGAAAATGCTAGCCTTGCTGAAAGACCCCAACATATTAATGAAGCAATAGCTGGTTTGCTCACACAAGCCACTAAATCAGTTTAATGGAATAACACAATTAACTGAAAAACCATTAATACCAAAACTGAGCTGCTGAAAGCAGAGACTTCCAGCCCTGAGGTCCCCGTTGTATTGACAATGGCACCTTGAATACATTAGCCTCTGGAGGAACTAAATTCAAGCTGCCCTATTGTAGGGCTCTACACCAGTGTTAAGCGCACACAGAATCAAAGAATGAAATCTTGGGCTGTGATCTAATTGCTGTTCTAATCAGCCAGGATCTACAGTTTGAAAGCAGAGGACCGAAGATGGAAAGGGAAGGGCAATATTAAACAGGTGAGCCTCACTCCTATCTCCTCTCTGAAAGGGGTACACAATAGTTTAACTTCCACTTAATCCTGAGTACACAGACTAAAGGACATGACAAATCCAGTTCACACATCGCAAAGCATCAGGAAAACAACAGCCCATTTTAATGTGTGCACAATAATCGCGATGACAATGAGACATGCACAAAGCCCTATGTAACATGTAAGTCCCAGTTAAGCCTCATTTTAGGGATGTCAGTGGAATGCGGTAGTGCATAGTGCCTTGTGCATTGGGATGCATTTGAACCAAAGCTCAAACCCAGATCTTTTTACATGCAGTGTGAAAAGGAGTAACTCCACGGACCAGTGTTTTACAGAGGTCAATATCATTATACCCATTTTACAGATGGGGAGACTGAGGCACAGAGTGAAATGACTAGCCTAAGCAGGCCAATGGTAGAGCTGGGAATAGAATCCCGGTCTCTTGATTTCTAGTCTAGCGCTCTGTCAACTAGGCAAAACTGCTTCCTACTTAGCTGTGTCCATTTACACTATCAGAGAATTTTGCGCCCCCCCCCTCCCTTTTTAACCTTTCATTCCTATTTAGTTTTGCATGTGATTCACTACTTCATGTGACAATGGACTCTGGGACAGGGGCTGTTTTTAAATAAGTATATGTATAGTGCCTAGCACAATGGGGTCCTGACCCTTGACTGTTGCCCTCCGGCACTACCATAATACAGGTAAGTAACAACAACTAGATTATACTAGTAAAATCCCACGTGAAGTTGTATCGATATAGACACAGGAGACATATCATAAGGGAAATTAAATAAAATGTCTTCTGTTGTCAGAAGATAAATATCTGAAAGCAATTGTAATCAGTGTAATCAGTAATCATTTCATAGAAGGTGAAACTATCTGTGTTATATTACATTGTAAGGAGAGTGATCACTTTACATAAGCTATTACCAGCAGGAGAGTGGGGTGGGAGGAGAGAAAACCTTTGTAGTGATAAACACCCATTTTTTCATGGTTTGTGTGTATAAAAACATCTTCTGTATTTTCCACAGTATGCATCCGATGAAGTGAGCTGTAGCTCACGAAAGCTTATGCTCAAATAAATTGGTTAGTCTCTAAGGTGCCACAAGTACTCCTTTTCTTTTTGCGAATACGGACTAACACGGCTGTTACTCTGAAACCTATCTGTGTTATGCAGCTGGTCAGACTAGATGTTCCTAATAACCCTTTCTGGCCTTAAAATCTATGAACCCGTGAAAGTGATATGGATTGGGCATCAAGTACCTGAAACTGGTTGGTGTGGGGTGGACTTGCAGACTCGGTATTTCTAAGCCCACACACGACTGTCCACTCTGCTTTGTAAACCTGGGTTTGCAATTGCTGGATCCATATCTTACAGTCTTGCTAATACATCCATACTGAACCATGCAGACCTTTTGACTTGGGTCTGCGGCTTGAGGTACATCCACACTGCAAAAGGGAAGGGCTTGGACCCAAGTCACAGCAGGACTTGGGTTCTCACCCACACCGAGAGCCCAGGCTAAGTGTGCAGTGTAGACATACCCTCTTTGTCTTCGTTCCCCATCTGTAAAATGGGGATAATAACATTTCCCAACAACCACATGTGGGTGTTGTGCAGATAAGTACTTTAAAGAGTGTAAGGGGCTCATATACTATGCGGATGGGGGCCGTGTAAGTACCCAAGGCCTGGTCTACTCTAGAAAATTAAGTTGACTTAACTATGTCACTCAGAGGTGTGAAAAATCCACACCCTGAGTGGTGTAGTTAAACTGGCCAAACCCCCAGTGTAGACAGCACTAGATTGATGGAAGAATTCTTCCTTTGACCTCGCTACTGCCTCTCGGGGAAGTGGATTAACTACGCCGACTGGACAAGCCCTCCGTCATGTCTACACTGAAGCGCTACAGCTATGCGGCATTTCAGATGTAGACAAGCTCTAAGATCAATAGCAGTGACAGTGCTGCAACCATAGACCAAAAGCTAGTGGGAACGATTTGGTTCTAAAAACACATTGAGAGTGGACATAAATAGGAGGGGGGCATGAGCTGCTTCCCCAGTTGTTGTGCCGTAATAGTGGGAGAGCTGGGAATAGACCCCCGGTCTCTTGCTGTCTAGTCTAGTGCTCTATCAACTAGACATTTGGGGTCAAACGACACTTTAGGTTATAGGTGAAGGCGAGCTTGGGTGCAGATGAATGTTATAGGGTGGGCTGGCCCTTTAAGGGATTTTGGCTCGGCTCAGCTGCTTCACTGGGGATGCAAGGTCAGTGAGAACAAGGGAAGGGGCTCTCCACATCAGCCTGATGGCAAGGTCTGGCTGGAGCTACCTGCAGTGAAGGGTGGGGCAGGCGCTGAAGCTTGAAGGGGCAGGATCTCAAGGAGGCAGCAACGCCCGCCTTCCGGAAATGCATGGTTGAACCCGGCAAGGAGGCAAGGAAACAGCCATGGCAGGGAAAGGCTTGTTTGATTTCAGCTGATATTTGAAAGGGGACGTTTTAACAAACCAGGCCCCCCCAAAAAGGTGGGTGATTTGATTGATTGACGAGAACCTGGGTGTAGATTTTTGAGAACAGCAAGAAGGGGAAACTGAGGCCTTGGCAGGGGTTGATGCCTGATTGAGTAACACCCTTTTACAGTGAATAAGTCAGCACACAATTCAGCACTGTTGGCTATCTTTGTGGGCTATGCCAGTGGTGCTGGGATAACAAATGACGGTGTAAATCGGGGGTTGGGGCCCCATTGCAGAAGGCGCCGTGCAAACAAATAATACAAGGAATAAAAGACTCCTACCCTAAGGAGCTTACAATCAAAGTAAGTTGCTTTGAGTTTCACTGGCAAAGCACGTTGCCCTAGATCTTCAAAGGTATTTAGGCACCTAACTCCCAATGATTTCAATGCAAATTAGGCACCTAAATACCTTGTGAGGATCCATGTCATCAGGCTTGGTTCTTGCCCATGTGATTCGTAATTTTACTTCCTGAATATTAAAAATCATTCACCAAAAATATTTAACAAGAATAAGAAAGCTCCAGGGCCCAATTTTACTCCCATGGAAGCCAATGGCAAATTTCCCACTGACTTTATTAGGAGCAGGAGCAGATCCTTATAGCCTTTTCAGTCTCCCTTTAAGCAGTCAGAATGCACTATTTACCATACTTCGCTGTCATATTATCTGAGTGTTAAAGGCTGAGCCACGACTCTCTATTGGAATAGGCAGAGTACACTCGACTAACTCCAGCGTAGAAGGCTGCTGGCAAAGCTCAACTTGCAGTCAATAAATGCAAAGTTTTGTAACCACTTCTCCACTCCCCACCTATTCTTTTTCTCCCTCGCTCTCCAGAACGGGATGATTCACATGTTATAGTAACCTACATTAGGCTTGGCACCCACCATATGTTATAAATAGATGACAGAGTCACCCTGTTCTCCCTCTAAAGTTCAGTGCATCTTACTTTTTTCAACCCGAGAGCAGTGCTGGGGGGACTGACTCACTCATAGAAGCAGTAATAGAATATAGAGCCTTCCGATTCCAGGCCAGGGCCAAAGTGACTTGTGATTTGGGGGGTGTACCCATTTGTGGGTGCCCAGTTTGAGATAACTTAAAGAGGCCGGATTTTCAGATAGTGCTGAGGAGCCTCCTTCACAAATCAGTCCCCTTTAAGCTGCCCACCTTGAGACAACCAACAATGCAGGCACCTGAAATCACGCATCATTTTTGAAACTCTTGGGTCTGTAGCAACCAAACTGTGCTGCCTGGATAGACGGATGGTGGCTCCTGGGTGAGAGAAGTTTGGTGATCTGAGTCCAACGAGCAGAGGACAGGTGTTCATGGCACAGAAAACTCCAGCAGTAATTGCCCAGCCGAACTGTAGTCTCAGCAGAGAGATCCAATGACAGAATAGTCACGGGTTGAATTACCTGCTCCACACTAGTAATGGTCTGTTTAGGATCAGGCACAGGATGGGGCAAACTTACATTTCTGCTAACTATGCTGCACCTGTTCGGTGAGTCAAAAGAGGACTTCACTCTTCAGGATTATCAAGCCAGCACTTAAATGTACAGACTTCTTTTATTGCTCAAATTGCAGGTATATTGGAAATACTGGCTCAGTGTAATGAGCCAATCAAATCTAGTAACTACTGTTGTGATTTCTCAGTGAAATAAGCATCGATGCATCAATTTTGTTGGAGGATAATGGCTGTTGCTCTGAAGCGTAGTGCAGCAGGTCAGGTTTGGAAAGGAGCTCAGACGCTTGGCCGTGGGACCTCAGGAAGGAATCCCCACAGACAAGGATAAAACGAAGCTGAGAAGCAGAAGAGGTTGAAAGTTGCTGTCGTGGGAGCGCCGCTTCTGCTGCTGAGCAACGTGAGGTCGAGTGGTGGAGTTCATCTGTCACTGCATAGTCCCAATGCTTCTCCTGCAGGAAGTGCAGCTGGAAAAGAAACATCAAGGAGTGCCTGGGAGGAAGCAGAAGAAAACAGGTTACAGTTACTGCAATGGGGACACACTGGGTTCAACACAGGACAGTCAGATCAAAGGCCAGTCCATGAAATTTCAGAGATACAAGGCCAAACTCATCCCTATTGTAACAGCAGTGGAATCAGTTGAAGTATAGCATGGATTTTGTCCATGTGGTCTGTTGTTCATTAGCATGGTTTGGCTGTAATAAGCCAATTACAATTGATGTTCATGCTGATCACAGAGGCTGTAGGTCCCAAGTGGAGATAGGCTCAGGTATAGACTTCCAATTCAGATCCAAACCTGAGCTTCCACGGTGTTCAGGTGGGTTTGGATTCAGCAGGTCCAGTTCCGGCCTATTACCGAGACAGATCTGAGCTTTAGTGTCCTGATCTGGAACCTGAATCTGAAGCTCCCTGTAACTCAAGAATGGGAAGATCCTTGTAGCTAGTGTTTCATTAAAGAGAGGTTCTCCAAGTACAGATGCAGATGCACACTTCTCCATCGTTCTGTGTGTCCTGGATCTGGTGTTCCCATTTAGGCCCATCTTTAGCTCGAACCATTCTATCAATAAAAGTAATTAAACAACAGGGGCCAGATTCTCAGCTGATCTAAATCAACCTCGTTTCTTTGACTTCAGTGGAGCTATGCTGATTTACACCAGTTGAGGGATTTGGCTCCATTGTTACTAACCCAGTTCTAACCACGTGAGCCTTGTCTACAGTAGGCAAACGATTCATTTATCACATTGTAAACAATCCCAGGTAGAAGGGGTGGGGGGAGGTGGAAATGAGAGAGACACAGAATAAGAGCATACAGTGGCTGTCCAAAATATTTCATAGAGAGACAGATGGGTTTTCCAGGAGTTCTTTCATAACACTCAATGCTGCTTCAGGGAGATTGCTGCACACAGCATTCTTTGATACGTTATTCTGAACATCGTTTTATAGAGAGGACACGATTGCCCTTCACTGGAGCAGATGGTTAGTCCCCAGTAGTTGCTGTATTTTTTTATGCTGCTTATATACTAACAGAACACAGGAAAACAGCCTGGGATATCCCAGCCCCACAATGTACGCTATTATGAATGTCTAATCTCTTCGGTCCACCCTGGATTGCAGCTGTCCTGATGTGCTGATAAAACAGTTTTATTGATGACTGGGCATGTTACCCAAGGTCCCACCTGACCGGTTCATGGAGACACTTTATTGACAGAGTCTCCCATATGTCCTAACAAAATTGTTGTGGCCGGCTATGTTGAGCAGAACAGTACAGCTGTTTCTCCTGCCCCTCTGCCTGCAGTGCAATCGATAGAGCATAGCAATAAGGTTCAGAGCATCCGCGGTGAAAAATCTATTTCTAAAACCAATGTTTCATTCATTGCAAACAAGGTGCTCTCCAAGAACTTCAAGGTTGATTTGACCTCAAGGCTTTTAGCTGGAGACCATTCATTTTATACAGGGGGGAAAACAGTGTAAGATTAACACTCTACCCTCATATCACGCCTACTTTCCAAGGATATTAGGGCCAGATTCTCAGCCACTGGAAGTATTTATTTATATTTAAATTGTAAAAGAGATGCCTATACAAGAGCTCCAGGCAACCTGACACTTCTGTCACAACAACAAAATACTCCCAGTAGCATTAAAGAACACAGGAACACAGAAATCTACTTGGAAAGCCAGCCAGCTGCCAGAAAACTCCTTTCCACTTGCCAGCGTTCTGGGCATATACTTCCAACCATCTGGGGAAAAAAACCCAATCACATGGGAAATGATTTTTGACCCAATGAAAAAAATTCTGCAAAAATAAAAAAATATATATTTTTGGTCAAAACTCCCCCAAAATTTGAAAACCATATATTTTGTTGCCAATCACTATATATATATATATATATATATATATATAGTGATTGGCAACAAAATCCCTGAAATTTGTTAGTGTAAATAGAATTTTTAGCAAAAAAATTAATAAATAAATTCTGTTTAATTGTAAAGCCATTTTCCATTGGGAAAAAATTTTGGAGTGAAATTTTTTAAGGAGCTCTACCATGAAATAGGTGGCATTAAGTAGAACTGTGCTGATTGATGTCATTTGAGGGTTTGACTCCCAGAGGTTAAGTGACTTGAAACAGATCACATAGCAAGTCACTGGAAGAAATGGGAACGGAACAAAGAAGTCCTGACTTCCAATCTGTGGCATGGGCGATTATGCCTTTAAGGGCTGAACTTCCCAATCAGAACGTCTAGACAGGGCACTGGGAAGCTCTTGCTATGCACAGCCAGCTGGAGCTCTCTTGCAAGCATGGAGTGGTCACTTAACACCACATAACTCATTGTTCTAATGACTAGATCAGTGGTTCTCCATACTCTGCTGAAAAAGTATTAAGGACCCCCCATAAAGGGGGTGGCCGCCAACTCTCCCAACTTGTTTGAGACACCCTTGATCCCCAAGTTGAGAACCCGGGTACCAGCGTAATGGAAAGAAAACATTTAGAAGCATATTCTGCCCGATTATAATTGGAGTAAATGTGGAGTGAGTCCAAGGTGTCAAACTCATTCTGTTAAGAGGGTTATAATACAGTTTTAATTATTGGCATCACATATTACTCTGTGCTGATCTCCCACTGATGTCAGTGAGAATTCTGCAGAAAGACAGATGTCAGAATATGCCTCTTGCACAGTAACAAAACTAAAGCTCCTATTGCATTCAACATCGTGCTGAAGGGAAAACGTTAGGCAGGGTGACTTTGGGACCAGCACTATTTCTGCCCTTTGTTTATTTGTTCATTAGCAGGTGGAATTGCCCAATCTGCACACACAAGTAAAATAGAGGCAGCCACCAGTTCGGTGGGCAGCGACACCCCCCATTGTTTTAAAATCTGGCCCTTTCCTGATGCTGTTGTGAGGCTTAAGAATTAGCCTCCACTGAGCTGAACTGAGTGCAGTTCACAGGTCTCAAGGGTCTAGATTGTGACTGGTGCTACAGCGTAGAAAGGAGTGGAAGGAGGAGTAAAAATCCCCTTCACACCTTCTCACAGACTGCCTGGGTCTTGGGGCCTGGTACAGGGATAAGGAGGTGCTGAGTGCCAGGTATGTCTGAAACATGCCTCCTAACGTCACCCAATAGGTCTCATATTGTGTCCTTGGTCTTAATTCTCATTTACACTACAGGTATGTCTACACTTAAAATGCTACAGCTCTGTAGCGCTTCCGTGTCGACACTCACTACAGCGACGAGAGGGGTTCTCCCATCGCGGTAGTTAATCCACCTCCCAGAGAGGCAGTAGCTGGGTTGACAGTAGCTAGGCAGATGGAAGTTTTTGGCGTAGACCAGCCCTAAGAGTACGTCGACACTGCAGTCGAAGGCATGATTGCAGCTCATATAGGCATACCCTCACCAGCTTTAATCATGGCTAAAAATAGGAGGGTGGCACAGATTTCACTGCCTAGGATCCTGGGGACATACTTGCATTGTTGACCCATACTGGGGTCAGTGCTGCTAGGTCTCCACTGCTATTGTTACCCAAGCTAGCTTGAGGAAAGCTCGCAGGGTTATGCCAACCTGAGCTGCAATCACACCTCCGATTGCAGTGTGGACCTATTCTAAGGTCTACTGGTCAAGGTTAAAGTGGGCGTAAGTCCTCTTCACGCTGTCAGAAGTGGTGTAAAGCAGCCTTCATGTAACTGAGACTTAGACCCCTTGCTGGATCCAATAGATGATACCTAGTGGGATTCTCACGTACACTCAGGCCCCTTTGCCCCACTTGGTCAGTGTAAATGAGACGCAAATGCAATTTCTGCCCATTTTTACGCCAGAGCAATGTAATGTGGCCTTAGTGTAAAGAAGGATTAGGCCCTTTAGGCCTTGCTTCGTCACCACTGCTTGATTCCAGTTTTACCTTGGGGCAGCTCTGTTGGAATCAGTAACACCAGCGTAAAACTGGAGTAATACGGTAATGATAGGCCTCTGGCAATCCAATCCTGCAGGCCCTTGTTCCTGTCAGAAGTCTTGAGGCAGGTAGTCCCATTAACTTCAGTGGAACTACTCTCAGGAGTAAGGGTTTGCAAGACCGGACCTTTGCTTTGTGGGGTCAATTCCAACCGGTGTTCCACCACGCTGACAATGATGCTTCTTGTGAAGGGTCAAAGGAGACAGGGAAAACTACCCAAGGCTGCTCACAACCTCCTTACCTTCCTCTACTTGCTTTCTCTTTTTGCAAGCTCCTGTGCGATGATGGAGGATCCAAGTGGCTAGGGTGCTAGCTCGAGCCTTTAGAGACAGGGGTTGATTTTCCTGTTCTGCTACAGACTTCCTGAGAGGCCTTGGGCAAGTCGCTCTCTGTGCTTTAATACTCCCTGTGTAAGAAGGGGACAATAGCCCTTCCCGCTGTCATAGGGATGTTGTAAGAAAGAATACACTGAAGATTGTGAAGACCTTACATGACATAGTAATGGGGGATAGAAAAGTGCCATAGAAAGTTGTGGATCAGATAAGGGCCTGATGATTCCTAGCTACTTTTATATATTCCCACAATGCTTGACATATTCTTCCTCACTTTTCAGTGGATTCTCACTGATCAGATGCAAAGGCTCATTTCATGTCAAATCAAACTTTCCTTGCTCAAGTGGTTTATTGCTTTTTCAAGCAGATGTTACCATCCCTAATTGATGCAGCAAGCTTTCGCTGTCCAAAAGTGTGATGGCCAAACCAGAAAACCAGGCGGTGGGAGCAGTGTGAAGTTGGCACTAACTTAAATGAATTCATCTGCTCATAGCTGCGTGTGGGATGTTGGTGATTCAATTCTGTTGCCAAGATCAAGGCTCTATAATAAAGGAAATGATCAAACCGGCTCAAGAATAAATTCAATGCATTGGCGTGATTGTTTTTCTGAGAATAGACTCGCCAAATTTTCAGAGTGCCTTTTGAGTCCCCTTTTCTAGGCAGCGTCAAACCACGTATGAATTTTGTATTGCTTCGAAGTTTACGACTCTCATCTGGAAACATGCGGATTTTGAATTGCTGCTCGGGCTCCACTGCTGAGCCGGCAAATTTTGTGCAGTAATTAACATGAAAGGCTCTCGGAAGCCAGCTTTTCCTCCCTACTGACTCCTGGACATCTACTGCTCAGAGCATCGCCACGGTAGTTGCTTTGTGTGATATCCATTTCTACTCACAGGGGACTCAAGTAAGATCACTCTGATTTTAACAGACACATACAAGTGAAAGGTCAGTGCTTGTAGCCATTAATAAATCCCTCTGGCCTCTTGTGAACAGAGAGAGGAAACAGGAAAAAAATCCTACGAACTTTTGTACTGTCTGTATAATTTTATGCACTAATCCACGTGCCAGTTGCTCACAACATTGGCTTTGATGATGGAGCATCTGAGCACAGCAGTTAATATTTTGAGATGGACACCTCCGGTAGATTGGTGCCTGGATATCAGGGTGATGGAGGCTTTAGAAATGCCCAAATATCTGGGGCCAGATCCTCAGCTGGTATAAATTGGCACAACTCCCTTGAAGTCAGATACATCCTTTGGAGCAGATACTCCATTGGTGTCTATCAGCATTGTCCCAATAGAACTATACTGATTTACACCAGTGGCGGACCTAAGCCATATGTTATAGAAATCAAAGGATCACTGTAGGAGTGGAGACAGGAGGGTCAAACTGCAAGGTGATGTGTAAGTTAGAGACCCTTAGAAATACTTACACCCGCTTACTGATGGGTAAGGAAGCCCAAGTTGCTATAAAAGGTGCAGGCTAAAGTAGGGCGGTGACTGCTTTGACTTACACCTTCATATACCCTCCGCTCATTGATTTATTGTGAGCTCTTCTCTTCTGACTCCTTGGCGTCCAAACTGCACCATCTTAGACTCACTTGGGTCAAATTCAGAGGTGATATTTAAAGTGGGGGCATAGGTGACACTTTGGTAAGTGGGTCTGAGCCTACGGGAATCTTAGAGCCGAATCCAATGCTCATGGAAGTAACGTCACTGAGCAAACCAGGAGCCAGACCCAAACTGAAGTCAACAGGAATCTCTCCACTGCCTTCCATGGGCTTTGGCTCAGGCCCCACGGGCCGTCAGCAGGCTCCCTAAAGAGTGCAGTATCCTCTCTGCACCGCGCCGGTGCAACTTCTTCCTTGCTGCAGCCTGTCCATCACTAAGGTGCCTGCAGATCACTGGACTGGGCTTCTGACTTGCAGCCAGTCTGCACTGCATTCCCACCGTCCCTACCCCGAGCAGCTGTCCTTCCCTTCCTCGCCTTCTCTCTTATGTTGGCCATCACTTCCGAAACTCCCCTGCACTGACCTTTATTAAAGAGCTAGTCTGCACTTCAGATGCTCTGCCCTTCCCTACTGCTGCTGCTGAGCTGATGTATTATGTCCTGTCCCCCTCCTGCACTGAAATTGTCACTGGCTGGGAGTTTTCTTTATTGTGCATCACTCAGTTGGAGAGATAGAGCTGGATGCGGTTCAGCTATCATCCATCAAAATAACTCAGTGGCCTCTGCATAGTCTGGGACTCAGGAACTAATCATGCTTTGGTTCATCTCCCCCCCAGAACCACCCGGTGGCCCAAGCTACATCTCTGTGGAGCTGTGTTTGGTTCTGAGCCACTCGTGCTCTGAATGGGATATAGAGCAGAACTGTGGGAGGCGATGTCTACAGAAGGCTGAGTCAGCTCTCTCTGCAACGGTAAATCTATCGGTAACTCCACCAAGGACACTACAGAAAACGCAAAGGCGTATGCTGAGGAACATAAAACAAGAGGCTCAGAAGCAGGCGGGTGTTTCCTTTTCAATTCACTGGCCTTCAGGCCTGTGGTAATTCCCCCCCCCCCACCCCCTTAAAGGGACAAAAAAGCCTTCCCCCTTTCTAAGAGATTAAATGCATCTCATATAATTGTGCATTAACCTTTGCTCCTGCATTAGGTTGCTGTGGGTTTGCACCCTGATGCTTTTAGCTCAGGATTCCAATTAGCCAAAGTGGCTCTTTGACAGACTCCTTTGTTCTGAGCCACCCCATAATGGAGGAGACCCGTTAATGCGAGGGGAGATGGATCGCTGCTCTTCTTACAGCTCACCAGAGGTTTGGTGCCCTGTGGACGGGAATGAAGGCTTATTTTCTTAAAGTGTGAGCTAAAGGGGCCTTTTTGTTCACCAAAGGGCATTTCAAGGCAGCTTTCAGAGTGGGAAATCTTTAGACTAAACTGGGGGGAGTAGGGCACTCCCCCATCTCGTGACATACAGCAGGGATATTTATAGGAAAAGCTTTTTGATGGCCTGAGCTGGAAATCTCATTTATAGCAAGCCTCTTCCTAGGTAATTAAATAACATACTCCGGGGTAAGAATATTGATCTGGCCCCGCTGCTTCCTCCCACTCCTTCTCTGCAGGGAGACCAAGGGTTTGATTCTCAAGAGAGCTTCAACTGACTTTAGGGGGAGCAAGATTGGGCCCATTGCTGCCATGTGGAATAAATACTGTGCCCTTCAGCTTGACAGACATGAGAAAGAGCTGGCCAGATGCCATGCAACTATATGAATTGTGTTCCCAAGAAAAGCTGAAAAGAGCCAGTTGAAAATTTTTTTTCAACAGAAACGGCTTCTTGACTAAAATTAACATTTTCATTCCGAAGTTTCATTTGCAACAATATTTTCTGGGGGTCTTTTTGATGACAGAAGAAATCAACCCCCCAAGAAAGTCAGGAAACATTTCCATTTACTAGGACAAGTTTTTCTTTTTTGAACCCCCAAATAAATTGATTTTTTTTTAAAACTAAAACCTAAACATTTTTACTGAAAGTGGTCTTTGCAAACCAAAAGCTTTCAGTTTTCAGTTTTGGTTTTTCATTTAAAAATTCAAAATGTTATGTGAAATACTGAAGAAAAGACCATTTTATTCTTGAAATTTCCTAAGAAAAATAAGTGGCACTTTTTGACCTGCTTTACTGACTTTACATCTTCAAACTCACTTTGAGTGTTAACTAGTTACCCGAATCAACACCATATTTTCAATTTTTAAGGAGTTTAGAATGTATCTTATTGCACAACAGACAGTTATGTTCAGTGATTGCCGCTGTAGGTGGGATCAAGGAGTTGGGAGAGGAGAAAGCAGAAATCTAGTAGTGTGATTGAATCAGGAGTTGTGGTTTCAATACTGCTGTAACTTCAAGAGTGCTCCAACTCAAAATCCATTAAACTACACTCAGGAGCAAAGCTACCCTCATGCTTACACAGGATCAGGACCTAAATGAGTAGAGTCTTTCTTTGTACACAATATTTACCATGTGTATTTTAATCTTTTTACCATGTTAAATCATCTGACTTGCCAGACTTTAGTATTCTTCCTCTGCTCATATAAACTTTAATCTGGTAATAAGAATTAACCACCCTCTTTTATATGTACAATTTAATAACCCCTTTCATTTTTTTAAGGATCATGTGTGCATGATTGCAAAGAGACATGCTACATTCCTGTCGGGATGTTGCATGAATTGCCATGTTACAGAGTATAAGCCACATAAATGGTGGAGGCAATACAAATAGGCTGCAAGGTTGTGTCATCAGGAACTCTTGAGTCTGGTGCAACTCCTTTTGAAATCAGAGGTAGACTTTCCACTGACTTGATTGGAAGTTGGATCAGACCCACAGTACATGTGATGTACACGGTACTAACAGATGGATACGTTATGAGGGGCACAACCAGCCTCCAGGGTTTCCAGTTGTTATCCTATTGAGAGTAAAGCGCTTACACTCAAAGAAATGGAATAAAGCAGTGTACAGAAGAGTGCAAATACGCTTCCACCCATAACATGAATGATTTGATCCATACGTTAGAGTCAGTGTCCATCTCCCTGCTCTCCACCCAGTGGACAGAAAATTCACAAGACCTTTTAATTTGCATCTGTATTTTGCAGGCTTCACAGCTGAGAGGAACATCTTCGTAGTCACATTTAGATAGAAAATGGATTTGATGTTTTGTGATTATAAAAAGTTTCAGAGTGAGCTTGTGCTAGGTGCAGTGGGGCTCACAATAAAATAACCTTGATTCTTTGAGTATGAAGGCTGGGTCAGGGGCACCCTGAACGGTGTAGAAAAGAATTGTTTAGTCTGCGTGTAAATTGCTTGTGCAATCCGACAGGAAAGGCTGCTGCCCAGTCTAAGTGGCTGTTCACCTTTCTGTGAGCAGCAGTGAGATCGTGAGGTCAGACTACTGCTGCGTACCATGTTTTTCTTGTAGAGACAGAAGACATGCAAGACCGAGTTTGAGCCATGCCCCCGACCACCCTGTGATTGCAGGGAATGGATGAATGGTGTGGGATCTTAGCGCACGCAATGCAAGCTTCCCTCTTCTGCCCTATGATGGGGCCTGCTTTTCCTGCATGAGCCTAGACACGGTTAAACCCATATTATTGACAGAGGAAGTCCCGCCTCCCAGGTGGGACTGGGCATGCTCCAAATGCTCTAGCAGTATAAAGGAGGAAGCCCCGCTCATCTTGGGCTGGAGGCTGCAGGGGAAGGACTTGGCTGGGGAGCTCTTGTTGTGGACCAGCCATAGCCGCTGACTATGCTGGGGACCAGAGCCTCCCTGGGCCTGCTTGAACTCCTGTGACTGGCATAACAGACCATGGAGAATGTGAAGCCTCATGAGAGACCCCAATGCAGATACTGGTAGGAAGTGACTGGGTGGGGTGGTGATGGAGTGGTACCTCCCACCTGGGAAACCTCAGTGTGTTTCAGTAGGATCCCCTGGTGAGTCAGTGGCAAATTGCTCTGCCACTGTTAAGGCCCTGGGTCAGGGCCTGGTGGAGCTGGGTGGGCCTGGGCCCCCCTATTGGGGCTGCCACACCCCCTAGTGGGAGCCCCCCATTGAACTCTGGCTGCTAGGCCATGATGCCCTGATCCTAGGGGCTGTTGCCTGTGTTTTGGACCTTAAACCCTGACTTGGCCATCTAGAAAGCCTGGGAGAGGACTCATAGGTGGTGCTCTTCTGCCCTTGACACCCTGTTTGTGTGATTGGGGTGTGTGTAGACGGCCACCTGCCCCTACACCATCCCAACAGATGACAGTGAAGTTCATTTTCTCTGCTAATCCAATAGCAGTCCTTCATGAACTACAGTAGAAACCCTCTTTTATTACCTAATTGGGGGTTAAGGAGTTAATAAAGTGAAAAAAATAGTCAAATGGAACATCTCAAAATGACAGTGGGGATGGTGCTTAAATTGCAGCACGGTGCGCTGTGTCACTTTCATCTTGTACTTCAAACCGCTGCATAGAGATTTCCAAGGTCCTGAATGCATGAGAATGTGAGGGGCTGTCAACTTGTACTTCATCAAGAACACTTTTATGTGATTTTTTTTTTTGTTCTTGCTGTTGTTGGGAAGGATAGTTTGTTCATAAGATTGGTGTTCGTAAAATCAAGGTGCTACTGTAGACACGTTCAGTGCCACTGGAATGCAGCCATCTCTGGGGTGGAGGGGCGTATGCAGCCCAAACCAGGCTGAGCAAAAGCTGGAGGGTGGGAAACCTTGGTCATGGCTGAATGGGCAGAGGGTCTGATGTGGTGGAGATAGGAGCTCATTTTTCAAAGGTCTAGTCCACCAAACCAACAGGTACTTGATGTATTTGTCTTAGGAGGCCTAAAGCTTTGAAGAGCTACCATGGAATGTGTCCTGGAAGGACTGAGCTGACCTTGGTGGTGATTGAAGTTGGAGTCAGATCCTCAGCTGGTATAAACCTGGCATTGCTCCATTGAAATCAATGGCCCTTTGTTTCCAGGCTCTATCTGTTCTACAGAGCTGGGGGCTGAGTCCACCGGTTTCTGAGTAACGCTGGCTCATTGCTGAGCAGGACTAGAGGGTACTCACCACCCTCAGACTGAGCGATGTTTGTTTGCTTAGATGTATAAGCCCTCCAGCAGCCCCTACTTATTAGTTAGGAAGGGAAATTGAATTCTGTGGGAACTGAGGACCCATAGCACTTTGTAGGATCAAATCCCGTAACAGTGAATCCCTTTTAAAAGTGTGTACAGTAAAAAGGATTGTTTATGGCCTGACTAAGGGTCCAGTCCTGCACCAAGGAAGTCAGTGGAATGCGCTTCTCTCTAGGGGCCATTGAATCCAATGAGCTACCCAATGATGCAGGCCTAGGTTTCCAAACCCTTTGCTGCATCATTATCCTGCGTGGGGGGTGGGGGTACCATGTGGCTTCAAATGTAGCTGTCAAAACAAAATTTAAAAAGTGGTTTACATGCAAGGCTGTTACTAGTTCTCTGGAAACCTGTTAGTGTCGTCTGATGCTCTGCCCCGGTAGACTTGCAGAAATCATTGGTAAATACACATATTTTGACAGATCTGAGCAAGAACAAAAGTAAATGTTGTATTTAATATAACTTCTAAAATCAAGTCATCTGAGACACACTGAAAAGGTAGAGCACGGCCTGGCCTCTATTTCTGGTCCTTGTATTAACCTGCATTTTTAAACATGTGATGCCTTTAAGTTAGGTACCCAAAGCCATATTTGGATACCTGCCAAAAATTGGCTTATGGTCATTACTGACTTGGAAGTGTAAGTTTAGGCCAGTAGTATAGCTCTAGGTGCTATTTTGCAACCCTGCCACTGAATTGCTGTGTGACCTTGGGCAAGTCTCTTTAACCTCAATGTGCCTCAGTTTCCCTACCTGCAAAATGAAGATGGCAATGTCTAACTAGCTTTCTAAAGCATTAGAGCTGAACAAACAGTATTAACTATAAATGCTAAGTTTTATTATTTGATCCAGTGGCCGGGAGACACAAGGCTGTGTAGCTTCTCACCAAACCCCTACCCCAATCAGTCCCCCACTAATTTTTTTCTAGCAATGATGGAATTCAGCTTCAGAAATTGGCTTTGCAAATGAGGTGACCCTGGGTGGAATTAGTTTTCATTGACAGACTGATTTTTAAGCAAGCCAGTCACTTTGTTTTCTGAGCTGTTAGGTAAACCTCAGAAATGAGACATTTCTTCCTTGACACCTTAGTTATAAGGTGGAGAGAAATCTTAGCTTTTGAGAAGACTGGCCCTCTGAAGCCATTACACTGACTAATAGAGCATCGGCTTAGCTTTTCTACAGATGCTTGATGGGGCCGTGCGGCAATTTATTGTCTTTGTGAAATTAAGGTGAATGTAAAAAGCTACAGCTTTCCAGTAACAAGAATGTTTCAGCAGTTCCCCCCAGAGGCTGATTCCCATTTGACATGTTGGCTTCAGAATGATAATTCAGACAGTTTCAAGTTTTCAGGTGCCTTGCAATAGGTTTTGGAGACTGAGTCCTAAGGAGAGCTGTCACGGGCAATACACTGAGGTCTCAATCCAGAGCAGGAGAGGAAAGACTTCCTTAAAACTCTCCCCTGCTGAGAAGTTTACAGAAAACTTGATGAGACAGCTGCTGTGCTGAGACCACTGCCCATAATGCTGACAGCCTCAGTATTTCCTTGTGCTTCCCCTGTCAATAGCCTGCCCACTCTCTCATCTTGTTCTTAGATAAGCTCTTTTGGGCAGTGTGGACTAGACCCAAAGGCCCCCTGCTGGAGGCCTCAGGGTCCTGCCACTCTTGTTCCATGTAAGGAGCAGTGGAGAGGTCCTCCAAATAGGCTAGAGTGGCTTCAGGGATGCAGCCAATGAGGGCCCAGGAGGACCCTATAAAAAGGAGCTACAGGTCTGGAGATAAGCATTTCCTTGCTGGAGCTAGAAAGGGGTGGGGTTCCTGGCTGGCAAGGGGAACTGCAGCACTACAGATAGCTTAGTGCTAGTAGGGACTGGGGGTGTAAGGAAGAGTTCCTGGCTGGCTCCTGGCCCTGAGCTTAGAAAAGTCCTGAGCTAAAGGTAAGGCATTGGTGAAGGCTGGGGCTGGGGGGAAGTGGCCCACAGAACTGAAGAGTTTCACTCAGGGGACATGGTGGTGTGTGGCTGCTATTCTTAGGGTTCCTGGGCTGAGAGCTGGAGTAGTGGGGGGACCTGGGTCCCCACAGTGGCACTTGCCCTGTGGCCTTACAATTGGACATCAGTAAATCCCCAGAAGGGGACTGAACTGTCAGGAGGCCCAACTTCAGACTGGAGCAAAACCATGGCTTCCAGGGAGGAAGCCCTAGGGGTACAGCCTGAAGGCAGGGCTGAGACTGGTTTAAAGACTGTGGATACACCCAAACAGAGAGGGTGCTAGCAAAAGATGGGTGCTGACCCTGTTACAGGCAGGAACTGAAATTTTGTTCTGTTAGCACAATGGGGCCCTGGTCAATGACTGGGGCTGCTACGCATTATGGTATTAAAATAAATACTAATAATAAACTCAGCTGACTTTGGTGTCAGGCAAGCTGCTTTTGGGTGGCTTTGAGTTTTGGAAGCAAGGCATCTTTCTGACCTGCATCAGGCCTAGAAATATTCGAGTATCAGAACAGAGGTACCTCTCTATCCAGTAAGTGTTTTTTTTTTCCCCAAAGGCATAAAGGACAGTGAGGTACCCAGTTTGCCTTGACTTCCCATGAGCAGTGAGGCACCCAATTCCCTTTATGCCTTTTGCAACTCTCCCCCTAAAAGCTTCAGCTTTGGCAAAAGAGCCGAGATGTAGGGTGTGATCCTAACAGGTGCTGAAGCTGCTTCTACCAGTGTATTAGCTCTGCAGTGCTTAGAGGAGTAAAACACTTGCGTTTGTTGGTGTAGTGAGTAGATACGGCTCAAAGGCAGTCTGGGCCCATGATGGCAGTTTTGATAACCCACAAGGCATGAAGAAATCAGTGGGAGTCGAGAGGCAGCTCAGCAATGTGTGGGAGGTTCTCAGCACCTGGAAGGATTAAGCCTATGGTACAAGAAGGACTTGACCAACAGGTGTGTTGGTCAGAAATGGAACACTGTGTCCTGTCCTCAGTCACATGATCTGGGCCAGGATGACAAAAATCTCATGTAATGATAGGGGTCAGTATCCACCGGCTCCAGTGCCGACGGTTTAAGGGTGCAATTTATCCCTGTCCAGCACAATGCTTATGCATCACATAATTCCTACATAAGCCCTATGTTGCATGGTGCTGGTCCTCTGCATTGGTTTCCATTTCACGGTGAGGGAGCAGACCTACTGAGTAAGCAGGGCCTATTTTTACAGTCCTTTTCTAATTGTAACCACACTGTAGCACTTTGAAAATATAGCCTTAAGGTGCACTTCCTGAAGCCTGCAAAATTTGCTTCCGTTAACATGAAGCCTCTCCCCTATAACTCATCCTTTTTTTACAAAGGACAAATGTGTAAGAAGTAGAGACCAAAAGAAGTAAACTAAAAATAGCTATAAGAGCCTGAACTAAACATGCACACATTCAGGTTGAAAGTTAGAAGCGGGGCCTTTAAGGCAGCCTAGGATTTCTATTTGTCCCTAAAGCTAGGGCCCTGGCAAAATTACGACTCACTTCAGTGGGAACAGGATTGTGTCCTTAATTAGTCTGCTGGAGTTTGAGTAGCAAAAATGGCCTTGATTCTCTTGACTCTCCCCTGCTTTATATGGATTTAATTCCACTGTGAATTCCACTGAACTCAATGGCTGGAGAGGAAACTTGGGCCCTGTGGAATGTACCTTCTCCTCCGACTTTCCTTTCATTTCATGTTTGTCTTGTGGGTTTTCCTGTAGCAGGCAGGGCCAGTCTGACAATTTTCAGCATGCCTCACTGCAGCGAAGTGGGGAGATAAAACAACCTCCTCTATAGTTAAGCTTTCATTATACCACAAAGGGGAGTTATACACAATTCACGTTGACTTGGGCATCTTCCTGCCCTTTGTGCCTTGGAAAATTTAACTATGGTTGTGCCTCATGAACAGACCTGTGCAAGGGGCAGGCACACAGCTGTCCTGCCGCAACCCAGAAAGTCTCAAGAGAACAGTGTCAATTCTTTCCTTACTTCCCCACTGGAACATTCTGCTACTAGCCTCCGGTGTCTGGCACACCCAAGGGCCCATTCCCTGTCCTCCTGCCTACTCTCTATCCAGCTGCTCCTTCTCTTCCACACCTGCTGAGATGCAGGGAGGTGTTGGAGAGGAGTGTGCCACTGTGGAGCTGGTCCTTAACCTGTTTGTGGCCCGTTGATGGAGTGCAGAGATCAGTAACCTGCTCCTAGCCCATTTGGCAGCTAGTCTGAATCAGCCCTGGTGCTCAATATCATTTTACCCTTGAAGTTCACTTCAGTTATATCTTACTGTTGTAAAACTTGCAAGATCTTGGCCCTTTTAATTTTGCATGGAAACTATTCCAAGGCCACTTAGCTCTATTACCTCTGCATTCAGCTGGAAAATTTAACTTTAAAGCCATTTGGTTTGGGTGTTACAAAAATGCAAATAAAGCTCATTCCTCCCTCATCCCCTTGCCCAATTGACAGTGGGCCAAAGCCTTTCATTTTAATATTGGCCTGATCTTGCATGCCTGCCAAGATTCACTTCAGAGTGGATCTCGTTTGTTTCAGCCAATATATAAATCAATCAGAAAGAGGGATTATAATGGTAGGATTGACAAACTCATAACTGTAGCCCTGATAGCGAGTGCTGATATGAACAGATTTATATGATCTGGATTTGTTTAGTTTTTTCTAATGTAGTCTGGGTGAAATATGACTCAACATAGACAGCCACTTGCTATGTTGTCAGCTTCGAAATTAGAATATACATCATGGATATGAAATCCATACTCTGTTTTCCTTGTTTGATCTGCCTTTACACACACTATCTTAAGGACGATCAACCCTGAAAGCAAGTTTGATTAGAGATGAGGCGTAGAACTATGCTAAATTTTGAGGATGTTTAGATTAATGAACTTTTGTGACCTGGAACGAAAAGAATTTATGTACTATTTGAGAATTAGGATTTAAAAGTTCTGTACCAAATAAGCAATATCAAGGACCTATATATTTCAAAGTAATTTAAAGTCATGCAACATACTGTCCTTGATATTCTTGTTGTCCATTTTCTTATCTTTATAGTATAAAAATATAGATCTTGCCTTCGACTGAGCTCCACCACCATACACCAGGTGGGGACCTGGCCCTAACCTAGTAATTATGGTCAAGGTTTTCCAAAGTGATTTGTAACTTTGTATCAATTTTTCTCTGGTCAACTTGTAAGGGGACTGAATTTCAGATAGCACTGGGCATCCCGCTCTGAAAATCAGGCCTTGCCTGGGCACCCAAACTTTGGGAAAAATTCAGTTTGAAAAAACTTTGGCCTATAATTTGAACAAATTGAAGGGAAGGCTAAATTTGGGTCCAAATACTTGTAAACTTTTAAAAAAAATCTTGGCATGATGTTTAGTCTTTAAGTTACATTAGCCTCAGTAAATACACTGACAATATTTCAGTTTGTTTACAAGAGCGATCTGGATGGTGCTATTAGTGGACACATCAATACCAATTTCAGATTTAGTAATCCATGCGGTACCCCTTGCAGGAGAAAACAAATATTCCACCAAGTACTAAGCATGAGAGGCATTTCCAGGTCAGCAATTAAAACTTCTAAGAATATAAGCACAGCCATACTGGGTCGGACCGATGGTCCACCTAACCCAATGTCTTTGACTGTGGCCCTTGCCAAATGCATCTGAGGGAATGAACAGAACAGGGCAATTTTGAGTGAATTGGTCCCTGCTTCTGGCAGTTGGAGGTTTAGGGACACCCAGAACATGGCATTGCATCCCTGACCATCTTGGCTAATAGCCACTAGTGGATCTATCTTCCATGAACTCATCTAACTTTTTTTTTAACCCAATTATACTTTTGGCCTTCCACATCCCTGGTAACAAGTTCCACAGGTTGACTGTGTGCATTGTGTGAAGTACTTAAGTTTGTTAAAGCTGCTGCCTTAAATTTTATTGAGTGACCTCTAGTTTGTGTTATGAGAAGGGGTAAATAACACCTCATTTGCTTTTTTCACACTAGTCACAATTTTGTAGACCTCAATCATATCCCCTTATTCTTTTTTTTCCAAGTTGAACCGTCCCAGTCTTAATCTCCTCCTAGGGAAGCTGTTCCATAACCTGAATTTTCGTTGCCCTTCTCTGCACCTTTTCCAGTTCTAATACACCTTTTTTGAGATGGGGTGACTAGAACTGCACACCGCATTCAAGGTGTGGGCATACCATGGATTTATATAGTGGCATTGATAGCTTCTGTTTTATTATCTACCCCTTTCCTAATGGTTCTTAACGTTCTGGTCACTTTTGATTGCCACTGCACATTGAACAGGTATTTTTCTAAGAAGTATCCAAAGTGACTCCAAGATCTTGAGTAGTACCAGCTAATTTAGATCCTGTTTTGTATGCATGGCTAGGATTGTTTTCCAATGTGCATTACTTTGCATTTATCAGCTTTGAATTTCATCTGCCATTTTGTTGCCCAATCACCTAGTTCTGTCACAGGACAGTAATAAACACTTAGGGCTTGTCTTGACTACCAGGGTAAGTCAACCTAAGTTACACTACTCCAGCTACATGCATAGTGTAGCTGGAGTTGACGTAGTTAGGTTAACTCACCCCAGTGTCTTTACTGTACTGCGTCAACAGAAGCCACCCTCTGTCTCCTCTCCTTAACCTTCTTGGAGAGGTGGAGTACTGGGGTCAATTGGAGAGCGGTCTGCCATCGATTTTAGTGGATCTTCACTAGACCCACTAAACTGACACCTGCTGCATCTGTTGCAGCAGCAGCATCAATCTCCCCGTTAGTGAAGACAAGCCCTTAGGGTGGATCTGTTGTAACCCAGTCTTCTGTCTTTATTAAACATTGGTCAAGCACTAAGCTATTAAGAGACATCCTAGCCAAAGTATGATAGCCAACCAAATCTATTCAAATTTCTAAATTAGTGGCTTTAAAGGACACATTGAGAAAATGGACCTGATTTCCATTCCAGATGCCTTTAGTCTAAATTTTGCATAAATACTAAAAGCATCTTGCCCTTTATTTGTAGACCAAATGAAGCTTTCCTTTTTCTCTTCAGTCCCTATCACCTTCACAAGATCGGAATTCTTGCCCTCTCCTAGTCTCCCTCTTTCCAGCAGAGATCCACAATAAGCCTGGTATCTACCCATGATACTACCCCCTGAGCCTACCTACCATGATACCTGATACTACTCCCCCAGCCCCAATCTCGCCCCAGACTGAGAGGCAGGAGGCTCCCATTGAAATCAATGGGAGTTGAGTGCCTAAATATCTTTGAGGATCTGGTCCTTTGTCAATAAGTCTGAGGCTGCTATAGCAGTGTAAAACCCTAAGGTAGATTTGGTGCAACTCTGGATAAGCAGGAATGCCAATCATGGTTTACGGCAGGGCAACTCCACTAGGGTTTGGGATTGGTGCAGTTATATTGATGTAGGTACACTGGGAGCTAAAATCCCCCATGTAGACAAGGCATTACTGCTTAAAGCTAATGGGTGAATGTCAGAACCTATGAATAAGCATCCGGAGAAAGAAGCCTGATCCTGCAAAGTCTGGATTTGAAACTGGGTCCGAATGTTCTTTATCCAATATGTACATGGGAGGGGATGAAGGAGAAGGTGTTATTTCAAATTTAGTTTTTCCTTCCTTTCCTCCCAAACAAAAAAGAAGGGACCAGCTATGAAATTCAGATCTACCCCGAGGCCTTCCAAAACTTTAGGGGTGGCTTTGGATGTGGGGTTTTGTTTCAGGCCAATTTGTACATCCAAAAGTCTAAGCCTGAGTCTTTCCCGCTTAAATCAGTGTAATTGCATAACACTCCAATGGGAGCTCCACATTGTGGGGAAAGCTTCTGGGATTGGGCCCCTAAACTTGGAAGAAGTTCAGATCCAGAGCAGAACTTTTTAGAGGTGCCTATTTTTGAGACAATATGGTGTTACCTTACGAGAGAGCTTAACCCCAAACCTATTAGAAAACTCAGGCTGTCATGAAACAGCACCCAAATAAGGCTCATGCAAGCATAACTTCATCTTCTACTGAACACAAACAGACCCTTGTTACTTCCTAAATCTTTTATACTCAGGGCTCCTGGTGTTCATGTTAGGTGAGACATTTTGAAAGTCAGATGGAATTGCTTTCATTTATCAGAAAACATTTTATTTTTACCTGTTCTGATCTGCTTAGAATAATATACTGCTAAAGTGAATGCCAAAGCTTTGGTTAATGTCCTGGTGAGATTAACAGTAACCAGGGGGAGATAAAGGAAGGTTATCAAAGACAGACTAAGATGGATCCTACACAAGATTGGCACAGTTAGATTAAAAATGATTCCTAAACTGATAAGTAGCACACAGAAGAAATGTCCATGGATTAATTTCCTAGGAGCACAGCTGAAGATGCTAAGCTATAAAGGGAGTGTTTTTAACTCCTAATCATGATGGTTTTAGATGAATCTCTTTCAACATCTTTTCCTTCAAATAGGAAGTCAGAAGCCCAAGAAAAATGGCATGGGTCTGTCCTTTCATTGCCCACAGAAGTTGTACTTTGTTTTTTTTTCTGGACTTCAGCTTTGTGGGACAGATCCTCAGCTGGTGTAAAATCAATGGAGATGCACTGATTTACACCATCTGAGGAGCTGATGGTTAATGTAATTCTTCTACTGGTGGGACTTGAGTTCTCCTAGTTACCAAAATAAAAGGTGTAAATATTGACTCAGTGCAGTTACTCCTGATTTACAAGTATCAGTGAAGTGGACAAAGCCTAAGTATTTCGGGGGCTGTTGTCTGTTAAAGACACTTGCATGGTCCCCATCCCCATTGTATCTGAGGCTATATCTACACTGCAGCTAGGAGAGAGCAGCCCAGGTAGACAGACTTGCACTCACAGGGCTCAAGTTAGCTTGCTAAAAATAGCAGTGTGGCTCAGGGCCTCATGTCTAGGGGGTCAGGTGGTCTTGAAAACCTGAAATGCAGTGTCCACACTATTCTTTGTGTGTGCTAGCTTGAACCCCACTAGTGCAAGTCAGTCTACTGGGGGTTGGGAGGCTTGCTCCCAGCTGCAGTGTAGATATACCCTGAGTGGCTCACAATCTTGAATGCAATTATCCTTAATAGAATTTCCTGATCTCAAAGGGTATTATCCCCCACCCCATACAGATGGGGAACTAAGGCACAGGCTAAATTCACACAAGAGGCCTACAAAGGAGCAGGGAATTTAACATGGGTCTCCTAACAGTGTCCAAACCACTGCACCATCTTTCCTCCCTAACTCACTGCTGTGAATATAAAGATTTTAGCTTTTCTTTAAATTTCCTTTAATTTTCCATTCTGTGAAAATGGAGTCCCTAGCCATTACTCTAGGTGCAACTTGATGCTTCCTTAAATTTACCATGATAAAGGTGGGGCTTTTCAAAGCAGTCTAAGGGGGTTAGGTGCCATACTCACTGGAGTTGTGGCAGTTTGGCACCTAATTCCCTTACACACCTCTGAAAATCTCAGACAAAATAAACTGCTCCTATAATTGCTCTTCAGTGTAACAGCCAACAGCAAAAACATGTTCAAGTTCCTCCCATCCACCAAAGCTTTCCATTGAAATCCATAGCTAGCCTGTAGAGTACCACAGTGGGCACCCCAGGGGCAGTGTTGGTCTTAAATGTGTCCTTCAGGCTCAGATCATCAAGGGTATTTAGCCACTTAACTCATGAAAATCAATTTGAGTTGGGTGCCTAAATACCTTTGAGACTCAGGGCTTCTGTCTCCACCTTGTGTTAGTAGTGGAGGATCTCAAGTCACTCATGTGACTTCCCAACACAAAGGAAGAACCAAGATCAAGTCCAAGACTTTCAAACATAGGTGCCTAAAGTGACACTCCTAAATCATAGTTAAGTCCCACCTAATTTTCAGAGCTGCTGAGCACCCAAAAACTGCATACCAACACCCTTTGACTATTCTACACAAGTATTTTCAATGGGAACTACTGTTTGGTGCCTTTGAAAATCAGGTAGGTGCCCAGATACAGATTTAGGAGTCTGCCTTTAATGTCCCCTGTATGAAAATCAAAATAGCTCACTAACTCATGAGCACTCACCCGTGCTGGTTGGAGCGTTAGTTGCAACATCAACTTCGATCTGTTTCCAGGCACTCTTGGCCTGTTATGACCAGAATAACTCAATGATTCCAGAGTTTAGCCCATGTGCAAACATGAGTAACCCTTCAGTTACTATGACAACAGTGAAAGAGCACACAGCTAACACCAATAAATCCTTGTGCAAGGCAAGGAGGTGAGCTTTTTAAAATCAGCACTGCCTGATTATCTGCACCCAGACTGAATTTCATACCAGTGTGTCTGAAAAGGTCAGCCCTCTTAGAATTTCAACAACTCTTAGAGTTTCTGTAGATCCTGTTGTCTAAGCAATTGATGAAAAGCTTTTGTCAAGTAAGATGGGTTGCTAGAGGAGAAGCTGAAAAGCTTGGGCGCAAGCAGATAAGTGACTGTATTTTTGTTCCTGAATCATCTATCACTTTGTTCTTCTGATTGCATGGGTGCTGTGGATGGATGAGTTTGCATCTACACAGTTTAAATTGTCAGATCTCACAAAATGAATTTTATTTTCAGGTGTTTGTAGCTCAAGAATTAAACAGGGCCCCCTATCTCTTCAGGCAGAGAAGGGGATCCTACAGTTAAAAGTATACTTCATCACCTATTTCAAATAGCAACTCCATCTGGCCCTATGAGCCCCAAATATTTCAGGGTGCTTTTTTCTGTGGTTTGCTAACTCAAAGACCTATGCATTTATTATATAACTAACCACCTATCTTAGCATTAACATAATGGCCATACTGGGTCAGACCAAAGGTCCATCTAGCCCAGTATCCTGTCTTCAGACAGTTGTAAATGCCAGGTGCCCCAGAGGGAACAAACAGAACAGGTAACCATCAAGTGAGCTATCCCCTGTCACCCATTCCCAGCTTCTGGCAAACAGACTAGGGACACCATCCTGGCAAATAGCCATTGAGGAGGTTTACTAGCCATTAAAGACAATACAGCAAGGGACTAGAGCCTCAGTTCAGCAAGAGGCTTAAGCAATGCCTATGCCCTTGAGTCCCATTGGCTTCAGCTGGACAGCTCATGCTTCATGAGACAATGTGGGCAAGGTAATATCCTTTAATGGTCCAAGGCTGCTTAAGCTGTCAAGCTAGAGTTGAAGAACTCTGTGTAGCTCAAAAGCTTGTCTCTTCCACCAACAGAAGTCAGACAATTAAATGATATTACTTCACCCACCTTGTCTGTCATATCTGGGGACTGACATGGCTACAACACCACTGCAAACAGCATGTATTTAAAGTTAGGCACTTGCTTAAATATCCTTTTGAATCGGGGCATAGGAGTCGGGGCTCTATTCCTAACTTTGTCACTGGATGTGTGAAGATGGCCAAGTCATTCAGGACCTCTTTTGTTCAGGATCAGGTTAATATTCCAAGAACCTGGCTAAATTCTGGTAGCCTGGGGAGCCATCCTCTGAGTACAGTAGAAAGGGTAAACAAATTTTTAAATCCCTAACCCCTTTTTGGTGCTTCTCTTGTATATGCACTTCATGTAAAAGCTTTTCCGTTACAAGAACAGCCTGTGTTTTACTATATCACAATTCCATAGGAGGACCAGTTAAGGATCAGATCCTTAGCTGGTTTAAATTGGCTGAGTGGCATTGACATCAATGCCACTGTACCCCATCTGAGGATCTGACCCTAAATTTGGGTACATAAAATGCCCTGTACAATAGTTAGACACCTAAATAACAGACCTAAATTGTCAGAGGTGCTGTGCACCTCTGACTGTCGAGCTGCTTTTATTTAAGTTCCTAAGTATGGGTATTGCAGCCTGACTTTAGGCACTCTGATTTGAAAAATCACTGACTTCAGTGGGAATTTCTCGCACTGAGGGCTTGTGGGATCAGTCCTCTGTTTAGTTTATTAACCTGTAATTGATTTCCTTACACAAAATAAACCTTGCCAGCAAATCCTCCAAATGCAATAACTGAATGGCACAATCTCACTGGTGTTTTTCCTATGGAAGCAAGTGCAGGGGTTAGCTCCTGTAGCATATACTCACTTTGAGCAATGACAGTAATGCTCTTTGCCCTGCACCCTGGCCTATGTTTAATTCAGAACCTGCTGCAGCTGGCTCTCAGTTGATGTCTTCATTTGACATGACCTGGAGGAAGGATTTCTTTAATTCACTCAGACCTTGATGTGTGAGATTTATCTTCTCAGACTGCTTTGGTTGTTTCTCTGCAACTAAAAATCCCCTACTCTTGCCCCAAAGGAAATTTTATATGGGTTTTTTTAAGGTTATCTAGAATAATGAAAACCTTTCAATCATATATAAAAGCCTAGGGCTTGGATCTCAAGTCTGCTTTGTGATTTGTTATTAAATAAGGAACCTGTATCTACTAAATTGCCCTCAGGCAACCAAGAAACACTCTGCCATGATCTTTCTCTTGAGTAAAGTCATTTATCTGGATAGTGATGCTTCTGTGCTCTTGGGCAAACCAAGAGGTCGTATACAGTTTATGGGGACAAAAATGATGCATTTCTTTTGGTGCACTGAAGTAAGAGACCCAACCCAGAAAGATACTTAATACTTCTTGAACCTTCTCAGTAGGTGCTCAGCACCTAGCAGGATCAGGCTCTTCCAGCACAGTTGGACCCAAATCATTTGGGGCCTAATCCAACTCTGACTAATCAGTGGAAGTCTTTCCACTGAAGTCCATGGGAATGGAATCTAGCTCTTGTCATCCCAGCCACAAAGCTTACCCTGGCATTTTGAAATCTGAAACAGCTATGTAGAGAGTGGGATGCATTTCATAATACAGGTACATAAATTAGTAGTTTTTTATACTGTTCTAATTCTGAAGTGTATCCAAAGAATGTAGTCCTGAAATCATGGCAAGGGACAAATGAAGAGCTCAGTCCCAGAGTTTAGTAGCCTAAATAATAACCATTCTATGCTCCAATTACCTTTTCAGGCATGCTTTGAATCAGCAGTGTAATATACAGTCCTGTTCATCAGAAACTTCAAATCTGAGCCACCTGTCCTATAGGACTCAGGAAAAGCATGCAATAGTGTCTCAGATGGGTTTGAATGTTGACATCCAGATCATCAAATGATTGAACAAATCCCCACTGTCAGAAAGCATCCTCTCCCCCGCTAAGGACTGTGAGTGGCATATATCTGCAATGTGAAAATACTACACAGCAAAGTATTCTATTGTCAAGTCAAGGGCAGGCTGACTCTTATATATTTTATTTGCAATTCCAAAAGGTGCTTCACAGAAATAAGGTGGGAAAAGGCATGAGTAATGACATAACAGAAAGAAACTAGCTATGCATAATCACCCTTCCTGATTAACAGACATCTGTCTAGAAAATATCAGAATAGATGTCTGCATGGGCATTTATGCTGCAGTCATCCAGAAAGGTTTCACCAAGGAAAACAAAACGGAATAGAATCAGAAAGGCACTGTAGACAAGAAGAGAATTCAATTCAGTCCTATTGTATGAGGTATGTTTGGATGTTAATCATAGCACTGGGAGCACTGAGTAAAAACTAGAGAGAGGCCTAAGATGCAATGTTTGGATATGGATTCAGATCTGGTTCTAATTTTCCATTTGTTTTCAGTTGAAGCCATCGGCAGAACTAAGGGCTAGCTATAAAAAGCTAGATTGTGATTTTTAGACTGCACAAAAGAATACCACACCTATGCTCTTCTATAAGCTACCTGGACCTTGGGTCTGGAGTCCTGGACACTTAAAAGTAAACAGGGCTACTTGCCTGTTTACTCTCTCCCTGGGGCAGGTGAGGTGGGGAGTGGGTGGAACCTTGGCTCTCCATTCCACCTGAGCCCATTGGCTGGATACCTGAGCTAGTGTTGGTGGTACCAGAAGTCAATTTCTGCTCCCCCTCCCCAAAAGTGAGAAGTGGGGAGAAACTTGACTCAGTAGGATGTCTCTGCGACACAGTGCCTCCTCTGGGTACGGCACCTGGGTGGTGCAGTTTATACATAGCTCCTTGCTCTAAAGTCACAAACAAGAGCAGGGTTTGGATGTGCATGTGGATCAAAACTTTTCTAAAGCCCACAGATGTTGGGATCTGGGCTTTCGCTTGCCTCTGGAATGAACCAGACCACATGTAGGATGGTTCCATAAGGTGGAAATTGGCATCCAAAATTCATTAAAGCCTGTTTGAGCACAAAACTTAGAATATAATTTAATAAGAAAAGTACACAAGCAATATAGCCTTTCAAATTACTCAAGTGGAAAATAAGGCAGAATGTCACTGGCCTTGGAAACGTTGTGTAATATTTGTGCTAAGTTGCTCTTGAATAAATTTTATGATGTCTGAAATTCAGCATGGTACTTAAAGTCCTTCAGAATATCTGCTTTCAATACTGGATGGAAGCCTGTCATGTGTCTATTCCAAGGGGCCAGATATTCAAAAGAGCTCCTCACCTGACATGCATCTGATGTGGTGGGTACTCTTGAAAATCTGGACCCGGTTAGTGAGTGGTAAATGATTGAACATTATATTTTTCAACAAGTTACCACCTTTTCTAAAATCTTGTGATCAGGCCTTTATTACTTTAAGATATGTATCAATTAATTCATCATAACATTTTGTTCATGTGTTGTACCTTTCTTCCAATTAGGAAGTAGTTTAGCAATAATTGCCACCCCACCCTGTGATGTAAAGTCCATAGGGGTTAAATGACTTGACAAGGCTGCACATCAAGTCAATAACCTTGTCAAAAATGCTGAAGTACTGATTTCCAGTCCTTCTCTATCTACTGTAGCGCTTAGGATCCCTAGTCATGGACCAGAACCCTATTGTGCTAGATGTTAAGGTTCCTGGGTTTGTACAACAGGACTCACTTGGACTGTCTCAAATACACCCTTTCACACCCAGCCCTTCTCTCCAGGTCCTTGCCTAGCCTCCATCATAGCAGTGTCTGGGCCTCCCCCCTCCTGCCAACTGTTTCCACTGTGGCCCAGCCTCCTTGGACCCAGAAGAATAGCTCAGAGCCAGGTGTGGATCCAGGCTTGCTCTGGTCCTTCAGAATGGCAGTTTCCCTCATTACCCTTTTTTCCCCCTTAGGCCTCACTGAAGGGTTGGTTCTGGACAGGCCACTTGGCTAGGCTTCCAGCAGGTGGTTCTTATGGTTACATCTTCCTTAGACATTTCCCAACTGCACTGTTTCTCTGCCAGACGCCTCCTATGTAGCCCCTGTGATGCCTGCACTATGCATTCTAGGAGAAACAGTGCTTGGTTGGGTCTATTACAGGCATGCCTAAGGACCAGCCAAGCATGGGGGGGACCCATTGTGCTCTCTGGTAGAAAACACAGATGAGCAGATAGTCCCTGCCCCAAAGAGCCTGCAGTCTAAGTAACAAATGGATTACTTCCATCACTCATAGTCTTAAATTGCAGAAGGTTACTCCATTACCTGTTTGTAGGTGGTTTGGGGAGGCATCCTCCAACGGTATTTCCAGTCATTTGTTTGCCCTTCATTGGGTTTCGGCTTTCACTGGGGAGAAACAAATGTGATTCCTGACAGTGTCTCTTGAACACAGAATTAGTATTGACTTTCAACTTGGCCATCTCCAATAGATGGGCAGGGTGAATCCAATTGCACTGAAATTCCAGCATACACCCTTTTTGATGTATTTACTTGTACAGTCTATTCAAATGCAACAACTGGCTATCTCAGATGTCTGTGAAGCATATAATACAGTTCCACAGAGCTGGAAATGCATCTGCTCAGCTGTTGGCAAGATGGTGGCCTTCGACAAACCAGTTGAAATTTTAAAAAATTGTCTGAAGTGGACCTTGAACTGGTCCTACTTAAATAGCAGCAGAGATGTGCTGCCTAATCAGGGAATCATCTGTTTTTAAACTAAACTTGAAAAATACAGTGAAGAATTTTGCTTCAGAATGAATGGGCTGATATGGCCCAAGGAATTTTTACAGCAATAAAAGTATAGGGTCAAATTCTCAACCAAGGAAAACCAGAGTTGCTGTATTGACCTCCATAGAACTGTTGATTTTCACCATCTGAGGAAATGGTGAAAAACTTTCAAGAATGCCCAAGTGACATAGGAGCCTAATTCCCATCCTCAATAATGGCTGAGGCACTTAGCAGCCTAAAAAGTAGGGTTTTTTTAGAAAAGGTCTTTAGGTGACTAAACCTGCAGATAGGTCCATGGTGTCCAATTCCCATCACAATCATTGTGAATACGCATACACAAATATTATGGCTGCACCATTTATTTTTTATGACCAAATAAAATGTAGCCTAGATTT
Source organism: Chelonia mydas (assembly GCF_015237465.2). Lineage (NCBI taxonomy): Eukaryota > Metazoa > Chordata > Testudines > Cheloniidae > Chelonia > Chelonia mydas. The sequence continues at coordinate 7,040,084 of NC_057859.1, read as the reverse complement.
TCAAAAGTGACTAGTGACTCTTTGGGTGCAGACCATGGGGGACTAATTTTCAGAGGGCAGGTGTTCAGCACTTTCTGACAATAGGCCTGTTAAGGCATCTCAAGTTGGGGACCCAAAAATCTTGTTACTTTTGAGAATCTTGGTCAATATGTACATGTAAATTAGGCATGGTCCTTGGATCTCTGAGAATTTGCTAATACAGTCCATAACTTCAACAGGTGGCTAAGTTTTATAGCAATGGGTCTACTTCTTGTGTAAAGAGAAGTATGTGCACAACTGTGGGGGGGGGATTGGGGCCCTTAATATTTGGTTAATTTACAACAAATCCTACCTGCGCATGCAAGGAAAGCACAAACAAAATTCTAATTATAGATCATGCCCTCCAGCTCATAGACATGGAGGACTGGGAAGGACCTTGAGAGGTCATATAGTCCAGCCCACTGCACTGAGGCTTGTGTAAACTGGGAACCTTCAAGAGACAAATGTAATGGTAGAGCAGGGTTTTTTCCCTGCTGTCTATCGACCAGGCAGAGAGACAATACTAAAAATAGCACATCCTTTGCCTTATATAACCACTGTAGAAACGTTCAGACTGTGGAACCATAAAACAAAATTCATTTCATGTACCCTGCAAAGAAATACGATTAGACGTCGAGCTAATGACCTTTAACAGATTGAGGGGATAATGGAGAAATTGGCATAGTCGGTGGGTTTTTTTAAATTTCAGGCAATGAAGCAACAGAATGCGTATTAAGTGATAAATCCGGTCAGACAAAAATGGTGCGTGCCCCCCTTTTTGTTTTTTACAAGGAGACATTTCTGAAAGAGCCAGAAGGCTGAGCTCTGGAGTTTAGTAGAACAAACTTCAGAGATAGAAAGCACATTTAGCAAAACCCTGTTTTGGTTTAGGGAAGGGTAATCTGCGTTTAGGATTACCCTGCCCTGGGGCCCAATCCTTTGAGGGGCTGACAGTGCCTCTTAGGAGGTGCTGGAAGTTGGGTATTCAGCACCTTGCAGATTTGAGGCCTTTGGGCCAGATTCAAGCCTTGTGTGCACACATTATATCACTGTAGTTACCAATACAACACCCCTACCAAGTGTGGGTGCAGTGATGATAGCTGTAGAATGGTGTAGCTATTCCACTACAGAAGAGGAATAAGCTCTACTCATATATGGGAGCTGTACTGGTATAACTGCATCCTCCAAAGTCACTGGGGCCATTTGTGGGAAGAGGAGTAACAGGATATGGCCCTGTGGAGTTACTGTGTGAAGTGGGGTGCGGCATGTTGGTTAAGTACTAGGAGAGGAAAGTAGGCACTTCTTGAAAGGTCCCTTCAAATGTCTGAAATGTGAAACCTTCTTCTGACTTAAACAGTGGAAACTAGAGACCAGTGCAGGCCTCCTTCATAACCAGATTTATATGGTATCTAATTGAGGGGAAACTAAAGCACTTGGAAGGAAAAACGAGGCAAGCAATAAATCCTGAGATAAAAGGCAATAGAGGAGAAGAGTGCCTCTGAAAATCAGCCCTGTCAGTTAAATCTAAATAGGTGGGTTCCCTTTCACCTCTAGAACTGCAAAAGATTAATAACTAAAGCTGTCAGGAGATTAAGGGGTGAAAAACACAACACTGCTGAACAGGTTCTTTTACTAAAGGGCCCAGTCTTGCTCCCATTGAGGTCCAAGGGAGTTTTGCCATGGATTACAATGGGAGCAGGCTGTAGTAATCTGCTTCCTGAAGAGAGAATACTATCCCCAAAACCATGGCACTGGCTGGACCGCCGTTACCACTTGTGCCAAAGACACCCTGGATAAGTGTTAGGGTGACTCTCACCCAACAAATCTCAGGACCCAGGATGACATTGACAGGAAGGACAAATGCACCTTTTGAACCAACAGCCAAAGGAAAACGCTTGGACATGTTGCTAAATATAATTGTGGTTGTGAGCAAGAAAATTTTGATGCAGCATAAATCTGAGCGAGGAATCTACTAGATAACCACACTTATACAGAGTGACAGGGTGGTGGGAAAGGATGAGAGAGCCTGTTTCAGAGAAATTCACTTGGGGAAATTTTGCAAGCTGTAAATAAGTGGGATGAGATTGTGCCTTTAGGCAGAGCCCTAAGCACAGGGCAGTGTGTGTGTGCACTTCACCAGCATGGTCATAGCCACAGGAGGCCATGTGACTCTCAGACTCAACACTGAGGCCCAGTGCCTCTGCTGCTTGCTCTGGGGTGTAGTAATATACTCTTGGCTTATGCCAGTAGTGGAATATTACAAACTTCAGTGCAGCTACTCCTAATTCACAGCTGTCTAAACAGTAGATCTTAAACTATGGGAAGAACCTGTAATTTGGTGCGTTTCCATTGAAGTCACTGGTGCTATGTTAATTTATACCAGCTAAGAGGTATGATGACTGAAATGCCATTCTTTACAAAACCCACTCCGGTGTCCTGTGGTTACAGTGCTGGTCCTACTTAGATTGTAAGTGCTTTGGGGCAGGGACTACCTTGTTCTGTGTGTACAGCATCTAGCACAATGATGTCTGGGTCTATGAGCAGGGCTCCTGGGTACTAAAACAATTTATAAGTATTAATAGAGTAATAAACATTGCAGGTCACAATGGTATTTTAGGCCCTTTATAATAAAAATAAACGAAGAATTCTTTGCCCTTATAGGACACCTTTTATCCAAGCATCTTAAGGAAGTGGGTAGGTGCCATTTTCCCCCCATTTTACAGATGATTCAGTCAGCTGAAGACAGTCAGTGGCAGAGTTGGGAAGAGAAGCGACTTCTTTATTTGCAACAAAGCAAAGTATTGGTACTAAGTAGATCCCAAAAAGGAGACAGGTGAGAATGGGAAAGGTTCCCATATCAGCTGAAAATAATAGCTCAGACCTGTTTAAAAGACTGTCAAATAAAAGGGTCTGTCAGAGTGCTGAGAACCAGTTGCTGAACCAGCACTCACAAGAAGTCCAATGAGTTTGCCTGGAGAGGGGCATGATTGGGGGAAGCTGGAGCTAATTAGATTAGTCTGAGTTGGGGAGCACTAGGGAGCTACCCCATTAAGTGGAAGAGCAGACAAGCGCACAGGAAGGAAGTGCAAGTGGGGAATGAGAGGCTATGAAGGCCAGGGTAAAAGGAGGCCTCTGCACAGATGGATCTTTGCCAAATACAAGTGAGGGGAAGGGGGCTGATGTTGATAGTTGCTGTAAACTGAGTTATTGCACAGGGCTGGCAAGGGGGGTGGTTCAGATAAGTAAACAACATAGGTGTTTACAAACTGGAGGCAAGAATGCAAAGACAGGAGCGGAAGGCCGTGCCCTGTCAGTTTCCAGCCAGATTAAATATTTGTGATCCTGAGTCCAGAGCAAGGATTAAGCCTGAGTCTCTGCTGTCCTGAGGTTGGATGCTTTTTAAATTATCGGAGTCTATCTTGGTGCTTTTGGACTTGAATGAATCTTGGACATTTAGCACCAGTAATCCCATTGCTTTTTCCTCAGTGACTGTCAAGTGAGGGTTGAGTTCTAGTGCCCCAGTAATATGCCAAATGTGAAAGGTCAATAATAGAGAAAATCTCTGCTCAGAACAACTTCAAGTTTTCAAAGTCCACTGGAAGCTGAAATGCATATTCTTAGAATGAGTGCGTGTCCATTAAAATCAGACACATTCCCATTAGTCACCACTTAAGAGTGGCATTTTTATTGCCATTGAATTGTTCTTGCTGAGGTATTAGCATTTTTCAACTTCATATATTTTCCTTCAAACTGAAAGTCTCTCAATGTTTTAAAACAAATATTCATAGTGATCACATGACCCCCATTTGCAGTGACAGATTAAAGCAGTTCAAGTTCAGTTGTGCAATATTTGGGACAGATCCCCAGATGTAAATGGGTGTAGCTCCACTAACATCAAAGGAGCAATACCAGTTTACACCACTTGAAGATTTAGCCCTAAGCTAAAGAGATGGCTTATGGACGTGGTGTTTGTGGCCAAAACTGTTTGGGTCTAACCAGTTGCTATTGGACAAGGGTCCCTATCACAAAACTTTTAACTGAATTAGCATTAATTTGCCTTTTCCTTTATGGCAAATGGCCCTCCAGCAGTTCTAGCTATCTGAAATTAGCCATGTACAACAATCGGGGAACAAAAGATCAGTTCTGGATACCTCTCTGCAAACCTGAACTGGGAGATCTGAGTCCACCAATGTGTCAGTATGTCCAGATCCTAGCATAATGGGCTTCTGATTTGGTTGGAGCTGATAGGCTCTAAAGTAACACACTGTTAATAGTAATATGGCGGGCAAAAGCATGGAGAAACTTGCCTTTGAAAGTTCCCTGAGGAAAAGCATGTGAATTCAAAGCATACAAATTAACGAAGTGGCTACTGTAAGCAAAAGGCACCTACATTGCCAGTATGAAAACTGGATAAACTGGCATTTTGGAGACATGTGTCGTAAGGCTATTTCTTTGTGAAGCTGGTGGAAAGGCTTTTATATCCATTCCTATGTTCCTCATAAAATGCTAATGTAAATCTCCCACACGCTTCAGTGCCAGAAAACTAGATTATCTAATTAGATCTATAAAACTTGACACAACTGCAATGTGTAACTCCGCAGCCTTTTTTGCTTTGCTCCATGCTTCTGTAATGGCCTACTATAACATTTTTGGCTGATCTCTACCCCCAAAGCGTGCCCTTGTGTTACTCTTGCTCACTTCTTCTATTTGCAACAACTTTCAGCTGGAATTCAGATTCCTTACAGGTTACAGATTTTGAAGAGTGGTTGAGATCCCCTTTAATGATGTTACCCCCCCACCCCAAATAGTATCTCCTTTTATTCTTTACTTCTCAAACAGTGTGTAAGATTATGAACTTGATTCTCTCTAAATTTCAGAGTGAATCAGGCATGAAGCCATTGGAGACTAAAAGTAGAGATTAGCAAGAAATATGTTAAACGTGGGCAAGAAGGACATGTCTTGAATGCGTGGGACAAAGACCAACCACCTGTTCACAGCTGGAGTCTGTAAAAAGCCTCTCCAGTACAGGCTGCATCCAACTCTCTGAAGTTAATGGAACAGCTAACATTGACTTAAAGGGGGAGTTACATCAAGCCCAAACAGCCAGACTGGTGCCATGGAGAGCACTTCAAAAATCAGATTTTTTTTTTCAAGAGCTTCACTCCTAGTCAGAAACCTAACTAAAGACTAGATTCCTTCCCCCCCCACCCCCGCCCCGCAAGAGCTCAACAACTTGTGTTCATAATGCATTACTTTGACAGGGGACAACAGGAACAGGTCGAATGGAAATTCACAGTTGCAAAAATGCCAATAAACTTGTGGTTAGACCTTGTGTGTGGGGTCCAAGATGGCGGGGGGGGGGGATTTGTTTTGTTGTCTAACCCCACTCTGCACCTTCATGCAAGGGCCCTTTGCTGCCTGGACTTTAACCCCTGTGCCTCAGTTTACCTCAGATGGCTGTTGGGAGGCTGAATTAAAATTGTGAAGTTTTGGAGGCTCCTTTGATATCAAGCATTCTCTTTACATAGTAGGTTCTGGGTTCCTAGATACGCTTTAGGACTGCTCAGATCAGAGTGTGGGGGGGTTGGGCAGATGGTGTCAGTTATACATGCACTGGAAATGAATAAAAGCAGCTCTGCATGAGGCATCGCACACAGAGCAGCAGCTGACAGGAGGCTGGCCTGAGGGTATCCAGATGATGACTCAGGAATAGCCAGTTTACTTGCCTCTCCTGTGGTGTAATTAAGTACTGGAGGGAAAAAAGTGAAGGCCAATTGTTATGCTCTCTGGAGCTGAGCTAATGCAGCATCAGCTTATGTTGCTGACTCACTACTCTCCAAGGTCCAAAGACTACTGCCTTCCAAACTTCCGAATAGGACCACAGACACTGGTCCTAAATCAGAGCTCTGAAGCAAGTGCACTTCCCAAGGCACACCTGCTGAGTCTCATCTGGAGAGACAGTCCGCTGACAGTTGCCCCCACTCAGCATCAGAGCTGCAAGTTCCTTGCAACTCCTCCTCCTCCCCATCCCATGGACTGCTGAACAGGAAGCCAAGGTTGCCCCCTTGCTCTGCTGGATTCCTTGCTCCACGCTGTGTGCAGCAGGTGTTGAGGAAGAGAGACGGCCAGCCAGTGCTGCCTCCTCCCTCTTGGCCGTGAGCTGCCGGAGCAGACCGGGACAGGAGCTATCAGTGTGGTGATGTGCATGGACAGGTGGTAGGTAAAACTTGCAGGTACAGTGTTGTGGGAGAGACCGAATCTGGGGTGGACAAATTGGACAGAGGGAAATGCAGATGGACTGAACCATTGGGTACGACTGAAGCCGATACAGAGAGCCCTTTAATTCTGTGCCCTAGTTCTGTTCAGCCAAGGAAACTAATGAAATACTGAAAATGTATTCAACTCCGTCCTTGAGTCAGGCCACCAGTCTGCTCAAGTACTGGAAACTTGCCTGAGAGCAAAGCAACAGCAGGATATTCAGTGCAACTCAAGGTGAGGTGAAGCAGAACAGCTGTTCCCTGTAAGTACATGGCAGCTATGACTGCAAATGCCCCTCAAACTTTTAGCAGGAAATGATTTAACCTGGGATGTACCCTGCAGGCAGCTATTCTACTTCCTTGGGTCGACTAGAGATCTGCAATCAGATCAGGGGTTGTGCTGGGCACCCCTTATCTCTATTGCCTCCAAGGACCAGATTCTCAGTTGGTGGTATCATTCATTGAATTCTCTAGAGGAACACCACTTTACCCCAGCTGAGGACTTCACTTTTTCTTTCCCCTGAAGGATTCTTCACTTGGGTTACAATTCAGCATGGAATCTCACTGCATTAAACATACTGGCTTCTGCCATCTCTGCTGTCCTTATTGAAGGATTCTCCAGCAACAATCTGGATCATAGCAAAGCGCCTCTTTGCTGTCAGTCAATAGCAAATGATATCTGAGCTGTTAACCTACCGAATGGTAGGGGAATTTGTACACCATCACAAACAGCCAAAGTAAGGTAGGAGAAGATGGAACAGTGAGATCAGCATTATGCTGAAACGGTTTTCTACAGGAGTCTTTCCTCTAGAGTTATAACAAAGTTGTGCCTATTTGTAAGTTCTGAATAAAATAGGTCAGATTCAGTAAGAGAAATTCATGTATCTAACCCTTTGTTAATCTCTCTGAGGGTCTGATTTTTCTCATCTACCTGGCAAATCAGGAGCAACTCTACTGAATTACACTAGTGTAATTATGAACAGAATCAGACCCCCATGTATCTTTTGCTCAGCACAATGGTATCTGGTAACTGCCTAACTGAAAGCCAAAAGTCTGACCTAAAACATGAATACTCCAGGTTAAAGGCAAAATGACCTTCATTCGCTCCATTTGGGCCAGCTATTCTAATGCCCATAGAGGGGCATCTCACATACCATATATGCTGCAGTAGCAAACACGGTGAGATTTCAATATAACATCTCTTTGCTAAGGATCTGAGTTCTCTTTACAAATACTCACTTTGACTCCTGTGAGGTAGGCAAGAATTATTGTACCCCTTTTACAGACTACTACAGAGGCTTATGATGTGGCAAATGGGTAGAACTTTTACGGATCGAGTCATAAACCCCTGCTGTACCTACTAAACAACCCTTCTTCCCGGACTTTAGACTAGAACCCAGGAATCCTAGCTACTAGCCTCACGCTAACCATGGCCTTAATGCTGAATCTCTTTGCTCTTGTGACTTTCAGTTAACTAACACAAAGCCATAGTTGTTTGGCATCTCTTAATCCAGATTTTATACCAAATTAATGAATGGTTTTTAGGTTACACTAAAGGGCCTGTTTCAGAGTAACAGCCGTGTTAGTCTGTATTCGCAAAAAGAAAAGGAGTACTTGTGGCACCTTAGAGACTAACCAATTTATTTGAGCATAAGCTTTCGTGAGCTACAGCTCAATGCATCCGATGAAGTGAGCTGTAGCTCACGAAAGCTTATGCTCAAATTGGTTAGTCTCTAAGGTGCCACAAGTACTCCTTTTCTTTTTACTAAAGGGCCTGTTTCTCTACTTGTTGACTCCTGATTTATAGTGGTGTACTTCCATTAACATCCATATAGTGGTGCTGGTGTAAATTGTGAGTGAGAAGAGAATCGAGCCCTTTATGAGTGTTGTAACTATCCATCTTGGACGCTGATGTGAACAGGAAGGTGCATTTCAGATGGTTTGTACCCACATTATCATACTAAAATTTGTCTGAGCTTCCCCTCTCTTTGGCCATTCCAGTTTTGGCATTGGTCAAGGTGGTTAAGCAACTCCCCCTAGAGTCCTTTTGTTGCCAGTATGGAAGGGTATTTTCAGACTAAAGAAAAACTGCCTTGAACATAGAAGCAGATATTTCTTAAGTTGATTTAGCTGTGCTTGGGTCTGTAAAATGGAACATTTAGCTCTTCCCTCTGATCTCCTGCTTGCCACCTTTCCTCTGGAAGCAGGGTGGGCTGGATTTCCAGGTAGGCACAGTACGCATGTGCTTAGGGGCACCGAACTTTTGACCGACTTTTAATACGTCTCCACTGCAGGTGGCCAGACTCCTGGCAAGGGTTGGTGGCCACCCAGCATGTGGGGCTGGAGCAGGGTGAGTGCCTAAATGAGCCCACCTGGGGGGCTGTGAGCCATGGCCAGGCACAGCAGCTGCTGAAGATGCTGGGAACATCCTAGCCAACTTCCCTATCTCTGCCACCCCAATGCCAGGGAGAGGAAGGGGTGTTGCTGGCACCCATTTACTTGCATGGGCTGAGCTGGAACACCACTGCTGGGCTGGGCTGAAGGAGGGATGGAAGACCCCCAGGGACTGCTTACCAAGGGGAGAGGTACTGTTCCCCTCCACCCCCTTGTGCCTCACCTAAGGAGCTCAGGCTGGGAGCTCTGCATGACAGGGTCTTGTGCCTTCCCAAGAAGGCTGTGTTTATTTCTTTCACTTCATATTTTATGGAAATCATGAAGGTCAGCTGTGTGTGTGTGGGGGGGAGTGCTGAAGATGCTGTCTCTAGGGGTGCAAAAGGCATAAATCTGGCCCTGTCAAAGGGATTGGTTTTGTAATCTTTTAAGGTTAATTACAGAGCATACGCTCCATGTTCTTTGCGTGGCTCACTCCAGGGAGGCACACAAAGGACATGGAGCGTACACTCTGTAATTAGCCTTAAAGGATTACAAAACCAATCCCTTCCAGACAGGGCCAGAAGAGCCATTCTGGTTTGAAGAGAGGGAAGGACTAGCTCAATGATATACCTTGTGGCAAGGATTTTTGGATATTGCTCTTAACCAGGGAGGCATGGAAGAAGCAGCCAAATGCAGGCTCACAACTAACCAGGCCACAAACAGGCATCCCTGGGATGCTGACTGCTGAGATCTAACCAGTTTAGTTTGTCTAGCTGATGGAAGGAGACTCCTCCCTCTTAGTGGGATAATGACTTGTATCAGAATTATGTAAAGTGCCCTGATACTTCGATGTTGGATGCATTAGAAAGGCAAGAGGTAAGCTTTCAGAGCCTATGCATCTTGATGCACAGGTCATTCACAGACTAATTCTGGCAACAGGTTGTCACTTAAGTTACCATTTTATGAAATGAACCAGCTCTGAGCAAGACATAGTGGTGCTTTTTTAATAAGAGCTGGAAGAGAATAGCGTATCTCTTCACGCACGACTTCTAATCCCCAACCTCATCTGCAAGTAGTTCATGTGGGGCCAAGATATCCATTTTAGGAAACTTAGCTTATCAGCAAAAGTGCTTAACTGTTTCCGACTGAAACCTTCCTTTGGTTTCTTCTACCCTTAGTGGGACTGAAGGAAGGGAGGCTAGCAACCAGACTCTGAAAGGAAAACATGTATACACAGTTTTATGTTCACAGCATACACAGATATGAGAGTAAAAGCAAATTTTTGCTGGAAGATTGCAACTCATTAATGTTTCCTAGAATTCAGAATAACAAAGAACCCCAAAACAGAGAGAAAACAGGCCACTCCCTAAGGCAGCGACAACTCATGCCATCTTGCTTTAAGCTGGCTCCTTCCAGAATACATTTGATCACAAACTTTGCTACAGAGCTCCAGAGCCTGCAAGCAGGACCAGAACCCTCCACCCACCCCACTCTTGAAGTAATCGCTCACTGTTCAAATATAGTCCTCAATATACCACACAGATGAACGCCACCACAGTGCCATGTACAAATGGTATCACTAATTCTTTATGTACAATGCTTGTGTATGTGGTTTTGCAGGCATGCACGTTGGGGAAGAAGGGCAGCATTTGAGCCTTCATTTGAAAATTTGGCCCAACATGCATGAGCAGTAGGGGAGGGGGAAGCATTGGATAAATTGGGCACCTGCTGTGATGTGGAGATCCACAATGAGACCTAAACATCTTAGGGCTTGTTCGCATGGCAAGTTACTGAGCAGTAAGCCGGATTGTGATTATGTAGCACACCAGCTTGCAATACAGCTGAGTCCCATGTAGACGCTGCTACAGTGCAATGACAGTCCTGGAGTGTGGTTGGCTTACTACTTTAAACTGTACTGCAGCAGTGTCCACAGGGGCCTTTCCTGTGAGGCAAGCTGGCGTGCTGTAGCTTCACATCTTGTCTTGTTGCGCAGGAACTCACTGTGTAGACAAGCCCATAGTCTAGGCTAGTGACTCATGTGGTTAAACCTCTTCTTCCAAGAACAGAAGCTTAGTACCTTGTTCCCCCTCCCCTCCCTTTGTCTCACTTAATTTCTTCATCTTTTCTTTTCCCTCTTTCCCAGTTAGAGGCACGGCTAAGCAAGCATCAGTGTGGTCCAGTGGATAAGGGACTAGCTTGGGACTCAAGCAGACCGCAGTTTTCTTCCCAGCTCGGTTGCCGGTGAGCTGTGTGAACTTGGGCAAACCACTTCTCGCCTGCAGTATCTCATCTGCACAATGTGGGTAACAATACTTTTGACTTTTTTTTATATATGAGAAATTAGCTTATCAAACAACTCTTGTGGGGGTTGGAAAAATAGACACTGAAACTGAACCACCCCTTGTTTGGATTTAGAAAACAAAATCCCCCCTGCCTCATCTTTGCTCCTCTCCATTTCCAGCACCAAACACACAAACTACAATCTCTTATTCTGGGCACCTCTCACTTGTCTTTAAGTTTGCATCCAAAGTTCTCCTATTTGTAAATAAGCACATGACCCTGCTTTCCTGGCCTGCCTCCTTTCTGGTTCGATGCTATTGCTGATTTGGCCCTTGCTCTCGCTCTGAGCTTGATCCCTTTGATGTTTAATTGTGTAAGAGGTTTGAGCTATGACAGCACATGACACTCTCTCAATCCCTTGTCATAACAGCTGCTAGGCAGGATTGAGCAACAGCAGGAGCTCCGTAGTAGAGGTGAATTGCTGCAGAAGGGGAGGGGTAGGAATGGGACAGGTGGATCTTTGGCTTCTCCTTTTCCCCTGGGCAACCCTCTGGATGACCCTGGGCAAGTCATGTCATTGCTTTGGGGCTCCACTTCCCCGTCTGTAAAAGGGGGATAATATATTGTCCTCTCAAGCATTATAAGATGTGCTTTGATAAAAGGGGCTATATAAGAGTGGTTTGTTACAAATACTTTGTTTTTGTTCTTGTTGGTTTTTTCCTTAACCTAAATAAAAGCTATTCAGGCTGAATACATATATTTACCCTTTGTGTATGGAAAACCTAATACTCCTCAGTGCTGGTCCATGCCTGGCAATACCTGCCCTCTTGGTCATTATTGATTTGTATTACTGTAGTGTCTAGAAGCCCCGATCAAGAAACCAGGATCCCATTTTACTAGGCACTGTAGAAATACTGAAGCACAGAAGTCCTGTACACGCCTTTCTCTGCTGAGTCTGTAATTGTTCCCATCCATGCATCATGAGTATATAATTGAGAAGTCACCCCATGCTGGATTAAAGAGGTGCAGTGAATCACTCTGCCCGGTTGTTTACTTGAAGTTATTCCCCCCCACACCTGTAGTTCCCTGACACAAAACAACTGCATTGCCTTAACCATGGAAAGCTGATTATAAATTTAAAGATTGATTAAACTATACTTCTACTTTAATGCCTTTTTAAGCACCTACTCAGCACTTTCTCAATTTAGTCTCCACGTTTATTACTCTTAATACTAGACTAGTTAAATTCTTCATTCCTATAATAAGAGCCACTCAATGCATACAGAAACTATAAGTGCTGTTTGTTGCTGTGTTTCCCTCTCCTGTTTATCTTACTTTTCATGTGGAGATGCACTTTTTAAATCCATTTATTGGGTGGCTGTGAGTATTTCATCTTCGGGATCAGCTTTGTAATCATTTGTTTTACTTTCATAGCTGCCCTGTCCTTGCCATCCCCATGAGTTTACAGCTGTGCACTTTTATCAACAGCTGATTCAGATGTTCTTGCCTAAACTCATTTAGATCGGGACATGCTGCAGTCCTATGGGACAACACAGCAATTTACAGCAAACTATGTGGGCAGCAGGGAAGGGGAAGGAGCAAACAGACAAGGGGAGTATTAATGATGTTACATTTTAGGACAGTTACAGATTCTCAGCGAGTGTGTGCATTGGCATAGCTCTCTCAACTTCAATAGAGCCATCCCAATTTAAGCAAACTGTGCATCTGCCCCAAAGCAAATATATGTTCTTTAATGCACAAAGAAAAAATGCACAGCATTAACAGATGATGCTAGGTCTACTATATTAAAAGGGATTAGGGTAGCTAAGGACACTTTTCTTATCAGACAATAGTATTGCAAGTTGGAAAGGTGCCAATGGAAGTAGACTTATGTGAGAGGAGAAACGGGCCCATTGGACCTAAGGTCTGGTCTTCACTACAAATTAGGTCGACATAAGGCAGCTTATAGCGACCTAACTAATACAAGTACCCTCCTATACTAACCTAATGCCATCTCCACCAGAGGCATAGGGCTTATGTGGGTGTAGTTAGGGGCGACGCAGTGTCTGTATAGACACTGCAGTGCTTACTTTGACGGTCTTGTGAAACCAGATTTCTCCAATTCCACTACTCCTACTCAAAGAGGGCTTCCCTTCTTTGTTGATTATGATAGTGGCTCCAGCACATAGACAATGTTACAACTTAAATTCTACTCAAGCTAGTAACTAGATCCTAAATGTGACTTATCAGGTGAATAGGCCTTGCATTGACCAGCTGTGAATGGGTGAATTCCATTCAATACTGCAGCTGGACTCTGAATGTGACCCACTGTGAGGAAGACAAATAGCAACTAGGGGATGTTCAAATGACCAGGTTTCTATATTTATAAAACCAACTGAGTGGGACCTTTATTTGCACCAATCCCAACTCTTCTACAGCATGAGTTTTTTTGGTGGTAATCACTTTATTCAATATTTATCTACCCCTTTTAATGAACATTAATTAATAATATGAAAAGTGGCCTGAACAAAGTTATGAATCATAAAATATGAGGGATTATTGCTGCTCATCAAAAATAGAGAAGAAATTTTGGAGTTTTTCTACTGTGTGCAAAAGTCCCAGTAATTGAGGCCCATGTGGCCTGCCGGTTTCAAAGGACGTGTATTGTGTTCTTGGAATACTGCCAGGCGGCCAATTCAACTGTCTGTCTTGGTCTGTTGCTTTAATAGTCACATCAAATCAGTTCATCTCAACCCTGAGACAATCAATCAATGGCTCAGACTCCAATTTCTGTGCTTTTGACTTATTTGTAGTAGAGCAGGAAACCTTGTTTAAAAATAGGTAGGTGGTAACTTGGCATCACTTCTCTACATGGGTAAAGCTTAGGTCTTTATTTCATTTGCAGGACCCTTACACTGGCACAAAGATAGTTTAAATATATTGTGCCTGATTCTCATTTAGACTAGAGCTCCTTTACACTGGCCTGGCAGTGCAAAGGGGCCTTAAAATGGGCATAAATTAAATTTGGACCTCAATTATACATATTGCCAGGATGACATTGAGTTTTTTTGCCACATACTTTGGAACTGTCTCACTTTCACACTTTCAGGGGGTGTCAGGGAACATTGCCTCCAGGCGCATAGAAGGCTAATGCAATATCTGTTCTGGAAGGTGATAATCCACAGCCATCTGGTTTGAGGCACAGAATTCAGTTAATAGGGACAGAACAATAGGCAATGGCCTTCAAGTCAAGGACAGCATGAAGGTAAAAGTTTGGACCAAAGCATTTCATTAGCACTTCTCAAAGCTTGGTCCCCCCGCCCCGCCCAAGAGCCCCTTGAAGCTTCTGTAGCACTAGATAGTTGATTGATTGTCTGGAAACATTTCAGCCACAGGATGTTTTTAGTGGGAGCTGGAGAGTCAGATTTCCATAGACATGAGAGTGGGCGTATGAGGTGAATTTCAAAGGTTACCTCAGGAATGTGGTGGAACATCAAAAGGAAGGTCATGTGTCAAAGGTCAGCATGCACAGTGGTTAACTGATATTACCATGCAGCCAGTAGCGGTGACCCCACATCCAGAAACTCCTACGTTCATATTACAATTCGGAGGTGAATCTAAAGGTGTCTAAGATCCAACAGGCTCACTGAAGAAGTCGGAAAAGATGTAAATTTTACTAAGCTTTGTTCTAATCTGTGGAAGTTCTCATACCATGTAATATAGGTTCGCGTCACCACAGTAAGTTTCACTTACACTCACATCCACTTACTAAAGTGGTTAAAGGGAAGGCCGGCTCAAAACTGATACCCTCCAGCTAGTTGCTTTCCCTGCTGCACTCCTGCCTCCTGGCAACCTTTGAATGTGAGCTGCAGCAGCTTAGGCTCCCTTCAGTTCCATTTGCCTCAGTGGTTGAAATGCAGAGGTGACATATCAAAGGGTGTAACATAGCAGTGACATTAGTAAATGGGGGTGAATCTAAAGGAGTCTGAGTCTAAAATGGCATCTTATATTCTATGGGGGGCTGCGAGAAGATGCAAATGACCCCAGTTTAGACTCTCATTTGAATTTGGCCCTTCACATCAAGAGGCGTGACGGTGTTTTCGAGACAGATCCTGTCTCTCGGAAAGCTTGAGTAAGGTGATGGGCATTATAATTGAAGGTCAACACATTTGGGCTCCCCTCTCCCTACCCCCATCAACAGGGGCAGTGAAGCCCCTAACCTAGGCCTCTTTACTGAGAATGCCCTCGCTTTAGTTCCCTGAGACGTTCAGATCTAAGTACTGTCTGCAAGTGAGCACAAAGAGGTAAAAAACTCTTGGTCTCTGATTTACATCGAGATCTGAACATTCATACAAAATCATCACCCCTATACTAGATCTCTACAGATACATGTGTCTGCTTGTCCTAAAGCCTGTAGTTATGACAGACACACTGAAATTCATAAAGAGAACAAAAGGGAAAGCATGGGTCCAAGAAATGCTATTATAAAGTCCCCCTGTCTTAATGAAAATGGGTAGCTAATAGCTCTCCGGAGAATTAGGTCTAATGATGTCTCTGTGGACCATAGAGAGTTTGTCTCTCTCTCAAATAAGTGTCACCATATATAAGTTTAATTCTGTTGCAGAAAAGGATAGCAGTCCATAATGCAATAATAAGATAGACGCAGGTGAACTAAACCAAGATAAAGGCTTTCTACTACCAGCCCCAAGAGAACACGGTCCGACGCAATGGCTAAATATGCTTTTAGATGTTTAGAAGGCTGAGTCTGAACCCCACAATTATCAATGTGACACACCCACACTCTCTCTCATTTTCCAATTATATATGTATGTATGACCAGTTCCACTGGACACCAACATGGGCAGTTACGGCAGTCAGGGGAAAAATGTTATAAAGATACATTTATCTAATCTGTCTACCAACAGGTACAGTATAAGCCTTGCCACATTTTACTTGCTTGATGTCAGTAGTGAATAACATTTGGCAAGTGAAATATCAGTTTTTTCAACATTGTTTTCTTTGTTATCATCCATCTGTGGTAAAGGGAGGGGAGTAGATGTGAAAATGTTCATGTATTGTAATAGTGCAAAGCTACATCTATATATGAGGCCAGACCTGAAGCCCATTGAATTAAACCGGAGTTTTTCCAATACCTTTAGTGGGCTTTGAATCAGGACCTTACAGTTTGTTCCTGATCCTGCAAATCCTTACTGACATGAGTAATCATTATTCAGTCAAGTCGTCCTACTGAAGTTCATAAAATCAATGTGAGAATTTGTGTGTATGAGGATATTCAAGATCAGGCCCTGAATCTATTCCCCCCACACCCACCCCAGACAGAATGAGTTGATACACATACCCTGCTGGGGTATTGTTGGTATGAAGTTATTAAAGAGAGATTTATACCAACTCTCATGATCCTATATAAAAAATATGCCATCCATTCACAAAGAAAAAAAAATGCCTCAAAGTTAGTTGAACACAGATTTTTGGTATCTATTTCATATTATTCCTGATATAGATATCAATCATTTATTGATAGCAAATGGCTATTTATTCCCTGAAATGTTGGGAAGTTGTATTGGAAATCCTTTAATAAAATATTAGAGGGGTGAGCTGGAATGCATATCATTCCAAATTCAAGGTATCTGAGGGTGCTTTGTGGACCCATGAGCCCCACTCCCTGTATAAAGAGCATAGTCACATAGGACTGGATTAAACCAGTGGTTCATCCGGTTCAATATCCTGTCTCCAGTAGTAGTCGGCACCAGCTGGTTCAGAGGAAGCAGCAGGAAATGTAGTGTTAAGTAACTTGCCCATGGGAAAAGTTTCTTGCTAATCACCATTAGCAAGAGGATAGCTTATCCCTGAAGCAGGAGGGTTTACATCCCCTCTTAAAAAAAAAAAAATCATCTTTTTAATTCAACTCTGGATGTTCTCATTATCTATGTAAATATCCAACCCCTTTTGGTACCCTATTAAGTTCTTGGTCACCATGGTAGCATATGACACAGAGTTCCAGGGCCTAATTGTATGTTGTGTAAAAACATATTTCCTCTTCTCAGTTCTACTCTTGATGCTTTTTGGATGCAAGACGGCTACACCAGACCTAAGACCTGGGTTTCAGCTTTGTGACAGCTGCACTACTGCCCCGTGAGTATAGGGAAGATTCTTTGCATTCAGCCCCCATGGAGCCACTTAGCACACACCTCAGGTGGCCAGGCTGTATACTGGAGCCATGTTGCCCAAAGCCAAGCAGCAAAAGATAAATGATTAGGCCAAGTGCATTGCAATCATATAATTGATTGTAGGGGTGCAGACTGCAGCAATTCTGCTTCATTGGCAGAATATTTGCCCAGTGTGCAAATCCTTCATTCAGTTCAGAATTTTTAAAGACTAATATAATGTATAGAGATATTTTTATCCCTTTCTTTGACAAACACAATCATTATTCATCATTTAAGCAGCCGCCACAGAGGACATTTGACTTTGCTGGAGGAAGTAAATAGCACATCCCCTCTACAATGAAGGTTAAAAAGCAGCCTGCTTAATGAGAAATGTTCAACTTGGATCTTCTAAAGTTTAACAGATTACTTGGTTGCCCCATTAGAGGAGAATTCCAATTAACAGAGAGAAGAGACTACATGTAGCTTTCTTGGACTACTAGGGAAGCTATTCCCCTGGGGTGATTTACCCCTATGTAGTCCCACAGATCTTGTGATAGGGTGTGGGCCTCACACTGGCCCTGCAAGAGCTAAATTAGGTCAGGTAGGTCCAATCAGTTAATTAGGCTGCAAAGGTGGGAGGGGAGCTTTAAGCTGGAGGCAGCTAATTGGAGAGCAGCTCACCTGTGATGGACAGGTGGCGCTTCTACAAAAGACAGGAAATAGGAAGTAGAGAGCCTGTAAGGAAGGAGGCTGTAGTCACTTCCTGGTTGAAGGGAGGTGTGTTTGGAGGTTGGGGAGAGGAGCTGTCTCAAGTCCCTACCTGAGAGGAGGGAATAAAGAGACTGATAAAGTCAGAGGAGTGGGGGAAGCCAGGAGATATGGAAGTGGCTCAGGGAAAGGCAGTAAGGTGCAGGGAATGGACTGTAGCTGCTGTTTAGAGGGCTCCTGAGCCAGAATCTGGAGTAGAGCGTGAGCCTGGTTTCTCTTGTTATCCCCTATGGGAGTGATACTGCAAGGCAGCGAAGCAGGAGACTACTGGAGAGCAGGAATCTTGACACCTTCTCCTGGGATGGGGAAACCACAATAGTGACCTGGCTGAATTATGAAGAGGATGCTGTGACTCCTGAGAGCGACAGAGGGGGGACTGTGGAGGAGAAACTAATGGGGGGTGTTGAACTGACAGAGCTAATCTCCAGGACTGCCAACAAGAGGCGCTATCCAGCGGTGAGTAAAGTAGCCTGTCACAGAGAGTGACCCTACAAATAATCTTGTCCTGTCTGCAAATGAACGTAATGTTGGTAAAGACTAATGTCTTTCTAAAAGACCTGTTCTAAGGGTGGTTATTCTGGAATAAGGTAAGGTGTGAATTTAATGTGCAAAGGCTATAGTGAAATGCTCTCTGTTTGAATACTCTTATTTCAGAGTAAGAATGCTTTTTTTCTTCCCCCTTTAATCTCCTTTAGAAGATTAAAGCTAAGGAAGAGACTTTGTTGAAACCCTTTGCAGTATTGAATGCACAAGTTCAGTGCGGTGCACGCATATATATATAAATACAACTCCACATGGGCAGAATCAGATGACAAGAAAAGCTTACCCTCCTGATACACCAATCTGTTACCCCAATTTTACTCAGTGTAACTCCATTGAAATAAACCTGTTGGCATGAATTTGCAGTAACAGTGGAGAATCCAGCCCTAGACTTTGCATTTGGAATAAAAAGAAATGAATGCAACCTACTAGTCCTAGTAGCTTATTCACTAATGTACTGAATAAATAGCTTTGCTTGTATGCATCAATACATGGCAGTTAGCCAGACCAGCTCAGGCTCTCCCCACACACATTCTGAAACTGACAAAACAGTGCCTATTAATTATAACAAATTGTTTTGTTTTTCTTGAAAACAAAACAGGCTGCCTTAAAAATAAGGTGCACTGCCATGTGTTGGCGTGGAGTTAATTAGTGCAAGTAACTTCCCCCTATGCTCAGAAAAGAAAAATCAAAACCAGCCCCTGGTGAGTTTCTTTTTTGCCTTACTGCTAACCAAAGCCCTGATTCAGCAATGTACTTAAGTATAAGACTCTCTAAAGTCACGATTAGTCCCACTGACTTCACCTTAAATCCTATTTGGTGGTCTTTAATGAGGTTCTAGTAGTGCGTAAGGCTATGTAGGACCTCTGCCTAGAGGTGACTTTCATGCTAGCTGAATTAAGCAAATGTATTCATTCTTCTGCATTCACCTGTCAGGTCCAATCCTACTCCCCTTGCATCAGGGAGTGTAATTTGATATCTATATCTGATTGTGAGTGTAATTTTCATGAGTTCTAAGTTCCATTTTTAAAAGCATCTATGTCACTTAGGAGTCTAGAGGTAGATTTTTTTTTTTTCTTCCGAAGGCACAAGTGGGCCAAGTGTTTAAAGATGCTTTGGCGCTTAAAGATCCAGATAAGTGTCTGTGGAGATTTCTTCCAAGGTTCAGAGGCACATAACTCCCTTAGGCACCTGGATGCTCCTGAAAGTCCTACTAGGAACCTATCTGCATCTTTAAGCACTAATACCTTTAAAAAAAAAAATGGTCTTCTATCTCCCATTGACTTCCGATTGGACTTAAGCTCCTAAGTGACTTTTGAAAATGGTGCCCTGTGTGTCTCAGACCATGGAATTGTTAAGTTGTTCTCATGGTTTCTGTGTTGGATTAGTGTGGATCTGTGTAGGTGTAGCAATTTGTCCACTTTATTAGAAAACTATTTGGAGGCAAATAATTTATATCTGAAATTTAGGGTGTCTGAGACAATCTATTGATGGCTTGTTTGGGAAAAAAAGTGCTTTTGTCCTGCTGCAATTAATTCAGTTCTTCTAGGGAAGATTGCTTTCCTGATGTGATTTGTCGTCATAACTTTTTGTTATGCCTTTTTTCAATGGGTTTGTTTGCCTCCTGCCAAACTCTCATTTCCCTGTGGCATTGAGAAAGCTCAAAGGTGTATTCCGTGCTTGGGGTTCTTATATATCATGTCCATAGCTGAACTGCATGGATATTTCATATCCTATATAGATTCACTGCTGCAGTGGGGTGGGTGTGGAGGGGATGAACATTGTCAGCTTTTAGTGACTTACAAGGTCAGGTGCTAAGTAGTCATCTGCTGAACTAGCTGGAATCAGTGTAACCTAGAGTTCTCCTTCATGAATGGTGCACAAAATGACACCTCGGAGCATGTAACAAAGTGTGTGTTTGTATAATCAGGGTTTATATTTCCCCAAATACAGGCTAGATCCACTGTTAAACACTAGTGGCAACACAGAAGATTTTTGTCAAAATAGAAATTATGAGCTTGATTCTCCTCAGTTACACTGGAGTAAACCAGGAGTAAATCCAATTAAATTAATGTCAGTCTTTCATGAAAGACGCCTACTCTGGTATATATGAATTGGGTTGTATCCCTTCAAATAGCTTGTGTGTTTTCTAGAACATAGACAGTGAGGCCCACTGGAAGACACTAGAGCAGTGGTGTGGTGTAGCCTTGCATGTGTACATTGTTAAACAGTTATTTAGAACCCAAAGGTAGCCTTGTGATTTCTTCATTCTTAATGTTGTATGGCAAACAAAGACTTAACACTTGTTTTACTTATTTAACTAGTAGCACAACATATTAAAATGAAGATTTATTGACAATTGACCATGTATCACATTTTTCTCCTTGTTTCAGTTTTGCAGTTCACTCAGTCCTGGGCAATAGAGTTAACTTAGCAAGAATTGCGTTTCTTTCTAGTCAGTTTCATTTTTGTAGTTTTGTAATGGTAACATAATGCTTTGGCGTAAACGGCACAGCAGGGAAATGTATTCCTGACCCATTCAAAAGTCTCTAAAATAGCTTCATTGATAGTGGGCTGCATGCTGGCTTGCAAGGGTGAAACTCACCCCTGTGCAGAGGGGTCGCACAAAACTTATGAAGGACTGAAAACAAAACTTTCAGACTCAGAATGGAATTAAAGTGGTGCACAGGACTTTTTCTATCTTCTGCACATGGATGAATTGCATCTGAAGGGAGAACAATGTAACTCATGAGGTTTTTATCACCGTCTCAGAGTTTGTTAGTTTTTTAAGAACCATTAAACAGTGTCTGCATTTTGATTTAATTGTACTGTTTTCCATGTAGCTTTCTTCCTCTTACCTTTCCTCCAACTCTCTCTCAAGTGGAAAGGATGATCTCTAAAGGTTTCTCCTACAAAATGCAGTTATTTTTATATGCAATTGAGCTGTCCTAGCAAAATAGCTACACAATAATACCATGGAAAACTTATTTATCATCTTTCCTGGTGGTTAAGTGTACGGTATATTGCCAGTCCTACAATCTGCACCTGCTGTATGGTCTTGGTCTGAAGTTCGTTTTAACTAGAGCTGAGACCCAAGGTGTGATTTGTTAGATCTGAAATTGAACTTCCTCCAAAGTTCAGGGTGTGACTGTGGCAAAGACTGGCTTTGTGGATAGGAAAAATAAGCGATCTCCCCATGTTGGCTGCGAAGTTTGGATCTAAATCTGGGCTCTTTCAAAGTTTGTGTGGTCTGAGATCTGGGGCTTTGCTTTGGGATAATCTGTACATTTAAAGGCTCATTTTTACTCCTATTTAATTCAATGAGTGTCTTACCTTTGACTTCAGAACTTCATGGGGAGCAGAATCTGTCAATCCTGCAAAAGAAACCACATGAGAAGAAGTGAAGCTATGCAGGGGCATGATTCTGCATGCAGAGAACACCTTACAAGATCAGGGCCTAGTTGAGTATCTAACACTATTTCTGTGACAGGAAGATGGAGAGAAGTTCCTAACCGGGAGCTTACACAGACTCTTCAGTTGCCAAAGTACAGCATGCACCACTGAGTGAAATCAGTGGGAACGCTCCCATTGATTTCACCAGGGCTGCAGTTTCACACTCTGTATATTAAAGAAATTGGGGCTCAATCCAACTCCCATTGGAGTCAATGAAAAGACTACCCTTGACTTCATGAGGAACTGGGCCAGATCTATAAAATAAAAATACACAGCCAAATTTTTTCAGAGTGCTTCAGCTTTTGGGTGCCCTGCTTGAGATAACTAGGGTCAGTTTTTCAGTGGAGCCTGACCACCTACAATGCCAACTAAAGTCTATAAGAGCTCAGCATCTTTATATGGTGTTCCTAGAACAGCAGTTCTCAACCAGGGGTATGTGTACCCCTGGGGCACTCAAAGGCCTTCCAAGGGGTCCTCAACTCATTTAGATCAGTGTGGAGGAAGACACGGTGGGGAGGGTGTGTCCTTTCTCTTTCTGGCAGTGAGGCAGGATATAAAATAGCTAACGTTCACACAGGCCACAAGAGGCCCCTGTCTTTTGATTTAAGTGACTGAGTGCAGATGCAGGCTAATTGGGCTGAGAGTCCTGGAGAACGAAGCTGCTAAAGCACCTCTTTCTTTCCCCCATGGAATGGGCTACGGTACGGGCAGTCAGGGCACAAGACCCTTAAGACTGTGCCCATTTTCCTTTGTCTCTGCCACTGGGATGGGACCAGGGAAATCGGTCTCCATGACTGAGTCCTTGGCCTCGCTAGTAAGGCTGCCAATTAGTGTGCTGGCTTTTGTGAAGATGACATTTACCCATTCAGAACTGGATCAAGGCCACAAACTCACTTAGCACAAATGGCCTTCAGGTGGTCTGGATGTTCTGTCACTGTGGACTCAGGCTGGGTTTGAACCAATGACCTGGCACAGCACTGAAGGTTCAGTGCAGGAATGTGTTTCGGGGGGACCTATATGCACATTAGTGTCAGCCTCTTTCTGGGCCCAGGCCTCCCAAGTATGTCAGAGTGGTCTTAGGGGATGGGCTATCTCAGGTTCTCAAACTGGGTCTGGACCCCAAAGTGGGTTGCAACCCCATTTCATTGGGGTCACCACAGATAGAATTGCTGAAGCCCAAGGGCTAAAGCCCTGGGTGGTAGGGCTCAGGTTTTGGCTTTGGCCCTCCCGCCTGGGGTGGTGGAGCTCAAGCTTTGGGTTTTGCCCCCCTGCCCAGGGTAGCAGGGCTCACCCTTCGGTTGTCAGAAGGGGGTCGTGGTGCAATGAAGTTTGAGAACCGTTGGATCTTATGCCAGACTTGCACAGCTGCTCTGCAGTCCAGAATAACTGGAGCCTCTGTTCACTCCCCCTTCTGGTCCCAGCATGCGCCTTCTCCTCTCCTGCAATACCCCGGTGCTGAGGGCTGTGCAAGAAGGTAGTGCAGGGCTGCCTACGTTGAGCCTATGCTGTCCCTGCACTGGGGAATTTCTAGGGGGCTGCACTTCCCTCTTGATGCTTTTAATGGGGAAATCAAGCCATAAAGGGGGATGCAGCAGGAGCCAGAATCTGGCCCAGTAGGTCCTGCATCCTATTATGGACTTAGCCATCCAGTAGCTCTGTTTGACTACCTTACTCTGTCTCATCATGGAGTGCTAGCTGAAGAGTGCACTCAGTTCTGTTCTTTCCCATCTACTCAGAATTTCCAGACAGACCTGATACTTCTTTGCACTCAGTCTCATCCTCTCATGTCTTGCATTGGATTGAGGTTCTCAACACACTTTTTGGGTGGCCTAAGGGTGCGGCTACCAACTCTTGCTGGTGGCCACTTTTTCCTAAAATAGTTATGCACAGATGAACGTCCAAATCATTGTAATTTATGTATTGCTAGCTAGAAAATATCTTGTAAAATGTGATATTTGTATGTTTTTTAGTATCACATTTCAGACTTATGAAGCACTAGCAAACCTGGGATAAATTAAGCCCTGGATGGAGGGTCATGGGAGGCAGCAGAGGGCCGGAGCTTGAAGTCCCATGGCCACAGCCTGAAGCCTTGCAGCTGGGGCCCAGTAGGGTGATCAGGTGTCCAGTTTTTAATTGGAACACCCAGTCGAAAAGGGACCCTGGCAGCTCTGGTCAGCACCGCTGACTAGGCCATTAAAAGTCCAGTCGGCAGTGCTGCAGAGCTAAGGCAGGCTAGTCCCTATGGGTCCTGGTGCCCCACTGCACCCTGGAAGTGGTCAGCAGGTCCAGCTCCTAGGCAGGGGGGCCCTGGGGCTCCACACATGGCCCCCACCCGAAGCACCGGCTCTGCACTCTCATTGGCCAGGAACCACGGCCAATATAAGCTGCAGGGGCAGCGCCTGCAGGCAAGAGCAGGGTGCAGAGCCGTCTGCCATGTCTCCACCTGGCAACCAGACCAGCTGCTGGCCACTTCCAGGGCGCAGCGCAGTCCATGGTGTGAGGACAGGCAGGAACCTGCCTTTGCCCCGCTGCTGCCTGGGAGCCACCAGAGGTAAGCCTGTGCCCTGAGCTCCACCCCCCTGCTCCGGCTCTGAGCCCCCTCACCCCCTGTCCTAGCCCAGAGCCCCCTCCCACACCCTGAAGCCCCGTGCCCCACCCCCACCTGGAGCCCCTCCCTGTGTTCCAAACCTCTCATCCCCAAGCCTGCACTCCCAGCCTCGTGAAAGTGAGTGAGGGTGGGGGGAGCGAGCTGCCGAGGGAGGGGGATGTGGCGAGTGGCGGGCTCGGCCTTGGGGAAAGGGTGGGGCAGGGGGCATGGCCTTGGGCAAGGCGTGGGGCTAGGGACTTCGGTTTTGTGGGATTAGAAAGCTGGTAACCTTAGGGCCCAGGGACGGAGTGTTGGTTGCTAGGGCCTGCCACTGTGGAGCCAGCGCCCAGGGCTAGAGCCCCAAGGCCAGAGCCACCGCAGGGCTGAAGCCCAAAGCCTGAGCCCCACCACCCCTGGGAAGGTGGGGAACTCGCCAGCTTTTCCAGCCTTGTGCTCCAGGGGTCTTTGGAGTGGGGGGGGGCAGGGTCCAACCCCTGCTGGCAGCCCCAGCAACCCACACCAAGGCAGTGCATCCAGGAGCAACAGGGAGGGGGCAGCTACTTTGGTGTCTCCTGCCCCCCAGTCACAGCCCAGGTGGCAGCCTTTGAGAAACACTGCGTGTTATTCTCTGCTTTAGGGGAAAAGGGAGTATCATTTTTCCCCCGCCCCCGAGTTTCCTTCAGCAGTAGCTATTGGTGAACAGCTGTAGAAGCTGCTTCCCAGCAGTGATGACTCAAAACATAAAGGTGAATCCTAGTCATTTGAAGCCAGTGGCTGCTGCTTGATTGAGAGTCGGAGCAACGCTGTAACAGAAGTGATTTCACAGGAGATTGTTCCTGTGGGATCTTTTACATAAAAACACCCACTCCTGTAAAATACAGGAAAGAAATAAACCCTGTAACTTTTAAAATGAATCACAGTTTCACTGTTGGGGGGTGGGGGGGAGCTCCTGAGAACGGCAGGGATCTGGCCATGAATCTTCTAAAGGCTGGGATAATAAAATCAAACTGGAAACTTGTGTAACTTGAGAAAGATGAGAGCACCTCAGGCCACACCATGAGCTAGTGTACATCTGAGTTGACTTCACTGCAGCTAGGCTGATTTACACCAGCTGAGGACCTGGCCCTTTTTTCCCCTGCAGGTTAAGCTGGGATAACACTAGATTTTCAGCCTGCATAGCAGTTTGATTTCTCTGTATTTTAAAAAGCTCGCTACACCAGTGCATCCGGTCTCTGCAGCAGCTGTCGCTCCCTAAAAGAGTTGTCTTTGGAACAGACTGGGATGTTGATCAAGAGGCCTTCTTTACCAGTATTTAGCAGCTATCCCAGTAAAGGATGCCCAGAACTCTCATGCTGTCTATTACCAACTGCTTTGCCTTTTGCTTTTAATTGTATGACGTGCAGTAAGCACTGGAGAGAGGATTGCAAAAATAGAGACGACGTGGCCCAGGACAATGGCCTGGGTGTCAGGTGGCCCAAGTTCTAGTCCTGGCTTGGCCTTTGACCAGCTGTGTCCCCCTAGGGCTAGTCACTACTCCTCTGTTCCCCTCCCACCTTTTGTATGCCATTTCTAGTTAAATTACAAACACTTCAGAGAAGTGACAGTCTCCTGCTATGCATATGGTACAAAAGGGCTCCTAGGCACTACCATAATAAAATCCGCACATCTGTATAAAACTTTCCATGTTGGCATCGTCATTAAAGCTCCAGTCCTGCAAGGGGATTCATATGACTGACTCATTGAGTCAGTAGGGCTCTGTATAGGTTTGAGGGGCTACCTGCATAGATCCAGCTGCCAAATTAGAGCCAAATTTTAAATTTTTGCAAGGACACATTTGTGTTAGGCAGCTGGGGGCGTCCGCCAACTGGTTAGCTGGTTCAGATGCAGCCCAGGATGGTAGTGGTAGAAGCTGGAGATCTCATCAACACTCTGATATTAGTGCTTTTTGTATGACCTTTGGTAGATCCAGTGCAGAGACCTCAGCCTCTGGTGGCACCTCGGTCTCTCCTGTTCTCTCTCTGTGGCGCACACATGTAGTTTAAGGACTAAAATGCTTTAGTTCAACTGAAGCCACTGGGATCAACACGGGGTGTTTGGGTGACATTTAATGGTCTGTGCTAGATTGAATGGTCCCTTTTGGCCTTCAGCTCTGAATCTCTGAATTATTATATTTGGGATTTTACCCACAATTCTATACCACGTTTTTGAAGATCTAAGTCTTGTTTCTTTAAATCTGTAGCAAGAAGCTATTGATTGTAGTGGTATGACTTCAGTGGGACTACATGTGCCTCAAGATAAGTACATGTTTTGCTGTATTGTGGTTCGACAACTTTTTAGGCTGCCTCTACTGGGAGGGTGCTCACATGTTGACCTCTAGTAGAGGGTGAGGTGCATATACACACCAGCCAGTGCATTACAAGAGGGATGGCATTAATTTGCAATTATAAACGTTTGTGAAATACTAAAGCCCCAAAAGCCAGCCTGCAGCCTCAGGAAATCCATCAAGGGGGATCTCCTCAGCTGACAATCTCAAATGGTCTCTGCTCAGTGATCTGGGGCCAGGTAAAAATCTCAAGTCTCCAGCAATGTGCCTGGAATTTTCAGAAGCACCCAGCACCCACCAGTGGGGCCAGATTTCCAAAAGAGTTCACCTTACTGGGTTCACGTTGTGCCCTGAGCACTACTGAAAACTTGTAGCAGGCTAAATGGGAGTTGAGCTCTTCTCAAAATGTAGCTCCAACGATGGGTGCTGAGCACCTAGAAACCTGACTTTGAGCTGCTTTGAAACTTTACTTGTTTCCCTCAAACCTGCCTCTGAGGCCTGGAGGTCAAGAGAAATGGTGTTTTACAGCTTTGCCACAAACATGCTGTGGGCCCTCAACCCAAATAATGATGATTTTGTGCCTCGGTCTCCCCATCTGTAAAATGGGTATCATCATGGGTAACCTAAGGCTGTTGTGATGCATAATTCATTAATGTTCTTCCAATATTCCTGCAGATCTCCTCCATGTGAAGGACAAATGTTAACGTGATCACTGGTGCAAGGCTGGAAGTTGGATATACCAAAGCCCAGAAATCATGTGGTGCTTTTAAGACTTTCCTCCTGTATTTAAAAAGTGGCATCAAACTGTTGAAGTGGAGATGTGAAAATGAGCTCTCCTTTTGTGGGTCACAGCTTCTGCTTCTCCAGCATGATTCACAGCCACAGATAGGAGGATAAAAGGAAATGAGCCAGCTTTGGGAACTGCTCTGGCCATAACCTAAGGAAACTACGATAAAGAAGGTAGGCCCTGACTGAACAAAACACTTAAGTACTTAAAGTTAAGTGGGCTGGAGTCTCATTTACTCTAAGGCCCCTTAAACCTGCTCCAGCAGTGAAAAGCTGCCTTAAAGTGGGGGTAAGGGTAATCTCTCCCCACTTATGGCTTTTTTGCTGCCAGTGGTGTAAAGGGACCTTTGTGTAAATGAAATTGGGTCCAAACACATGCTTCAGAGCTTTTGCTGAATCTGGGCCTTAGACTGACAGGTTGGAGATACCTGCAAATCTTGTTTAATTCTGTGGTGCCTGCAGGCTGACTTCCCCACTTAAGGGGTTGGATTTGTCTAGTTGAAAGGCTATTTCCTCACTTCAGAACAGTTAATACTTATCCTCTAAGGAAATAATAAAATGTCCAAGGATGTGGTTGGAAACTTCTTCCTGTCAGAGTCAGGATAACAGAAGTTAATGCATTCAAACTTCTTTTATCTTTATCATTTTCCACTGTTGGAGCCAGTACCATAAACTAAAGAAATTAAAGATCCCTGCACTTATGAGTGATCTCAAGCAAGATAAAATGAATAGTCTAAGCATGGGCTAATGTGATACAGAATAAATAAGGTTCTGACTGGGACAAGATTAAATATATTTTAACTCCTCCACCTTAGCTTGAAATGCTGGACCTGTTTTTCTGTTGCCCTGAACTTAATCCAGTGTATATTGAATGCAAATTGCTAACCTTCTGCTTTGGTAGCGTTTTGAACTCTCATTGCACTGGGGTGAAGCGATGGTGCACAGCAATGGAGAGTGAGGCTCAATGTTTCTAGGCATGTGGGAGCAAGGTACCCAATGTATATTGCATCTCTTTCCCCTATCTTGTTATGCTGGATTACATTTAAATCAACAGCTCCATGTTCCAAGAGTGTGGCTTTGGCCTTCTCTGCAGCTGAAGAAACAGAACTTAAAAATAAGGGGGGGGGGCACAATTCTGCATGTGAATCCAGGGTTTGCAGGTGATTGTGTGTAGCGGCAAGTCACTTTGGAGGTGAGGACCCTGAAGCTGAAGGAAGTAATCATAATTAGCTGCTTCACAGGGTGCTTGTGAGAATTGGCTAGTAGCATTGAATATGTTCTGTACAGGATTATTAGTGCTAATGCATTACTATTACTCAAAGCACATTTTATCCTGAAGAAACCCTTAGGTTTATAAAAGCTAAGGACTAGACTGCTCCCTTGCCTTATATGGGCAGCCACAGGGTAGAGTAGGAAGGAGTAAATTCTCTATTTGTGTACAGGCTGTTTAATGTTTCCCCAGAACCACAGCTAGACCTGGCTGGAAAAGATTCTCCCCTCCCTCACCCCCCTGCCCCCATTTCCCTCTCCTGGTGGAAAATTAGAGTTTTGGTTAGAAACATTGAAATATTGTGATGCCTCATGGGAGTGGCAGTTCAGGGGCCTCCTGCTCTATATATTGGTGTGCTGTATAGCATTCCAGCTGGGCCATGGCCCCATTACCCAACAGGCAGCTGGGATTCAGGCACTATTGAAAGCTTAGCTTTTTTTCTTTAAACCCCTTGGGCATAACCTCCAACCTCAGGATGGCTCCACTGAGTTACACCAATGTACATGAGCCGAGAATCTGTCCCCTCCTGATTCAGACGGTCTGTTCCTAGAGCTGGTAAACAAAAATCCAATAGGTTTTTTGTTTTTTACTATCGTAGTGATTCCATATGTAACTGTCAGATGCAGCTGTGGTCAAAGAAGCCACTAGCTTCTTACTAGAAACGGGCCAATGCTGTATATTTATAACACAACACACTGTAGGCCTGAATCTCCTTGGCTTCTGTTTTAGCAGAAGTCCTTGAGGAGGGTCCCAATGGAAACTTATCATTTAAGACACAGTGGGAATTCCCTGGTTGAAGTATTTTCTCAGATAAAACTGAAGTAAGAATTAGTAAAAGCACTTATTAATTGCATTTGGAAAGTAATTTTAACAAAAGAATGGTCTGACCCAGTATGGCCAATGGTCTTTCTAGCCCAGTATCCTGTCTTCCGAGAGTGGCCAATGAACAAAACAGGGCAATTACTGAGTAATCAGTCCCCTGTCATCCAGTCTCAGCATCTGGCAGTCAGAGGTCTAGGGATATCTGTAGCATGGGGTTGCCTCTCTGACTCTTAGCTAATAGCCATAGATGAACCTATCCTCCATGAACTTGCCTAATTCTCTTTTTTTGAACCTAGTTAGTTTTTGGTCTTCACAAAATCCCCTGGCAATGAGTTCCACAGGCTGACACGGTGTGAAGGATGACTGCCTTATGTTTTTTTAAACTTTCAGCCTATTAAATTAACTGGGTGACCTCTGTTTTGTTTACTCTTTCCCATAACACTGCCTTATTCATATCTTTTTTTCTCAACACCAGGCATAATTTTATAGACCTATCACAGTCATCTCTTACAGACATTTATCCTATTCCCCCTTTAGTTCCCTCTTTCAGAGACCAGGAGCTCCAAAGGGGAAACATGGAGTATCTAAAACATTTGAAGAACTGAGGCTGCAGAGGTAAACGGCCGACTAAGGGGGAAAAAATCTCCTTAAGAGGTGACTCGTTATAGGATATGTGAATTGCTTCTCCTGGTACCGTCACTGGTGAGGGGCAGGGAACAAGCATGTAAATCATGCATTACCTTTTGTTAAACTCCTTTATACAAAAATTGTACTGCAAGACTAATGGGTATGTAAGACATGGTAAATTTTCTGTGCAGTGCCCCTTAAATTAGGTGAGTGGCTTCTGTTTTTATGAATGGAGGTGGGGAGAGAATGCTCATCCTTCCTCTTCCCCACCACACATGCAGGGGAACACCCCTCTGAATATCTATTCCATGTGGGCCAAGCACAGTTCCCCATTTAAGCACCTCAATAAGGGCATTTATTTAGATATCTAAGTGGGAGCTGAGAGATTCTGAAAATTCCAGTCCTAGAATATAAGAATGGCCACACTGGGTCAGACCAGTGGTTCATCTGCCCAAGTGCCCTATCTTCTGACACTGGCCAGTGGCACATGCTTCAGAGGGAGTGAACAGAACAGGGCTATTTGTGTGATCGACTCCCTGGTGTGCAGTCACTGCTTCTAGCAAGCAGAGGTTTAGGGACTCCTGGAGCATGGAGTTGCAGAGAGATGATACATGTGTATCATTAAAAGCACCGCTATCTTAACTGGCCCCCGGCATCTAAGCATCTGCCTCTAATGTATTTATCCTTCATGAAGTAGGGAAGGACAACTAGCTCCATTTTACAGAGGGGGAACTAATGCACAGAGATGAAATTACCTTGTTAAGATTACGCAGGAAGGAATGGAACCCTGGTTTTTCTCCAGTGCTAGACTCACACTTTAACCATGGGAGCTGCCTTCCTCTCCAAAGATCATTTTCAAAAGCACTCAAGTGACTTGTTCTCCTAATGTGTTTAGGTGTTTTTTGAAAATCCTCTTCCTTATTTCCTAAACAATAACAATTTTCCTTCCTGAGACCCTTCTCTTGCATATGGCTTGAGCCATGTATTCACACTGCTGGTGGCCTGGCCTTAACGTAAATTGATTGAATTTTCTTTCATGCTGCAAAGCACTTTGAGGCTGATCATTAAGATGGATGAATGTATCCCCTCCACAGAAACAGAGGGTGCGAGGGGGGGCCTCCCAGGAGGATGTAGAAGATAGTGGAGTAAATGTCAGCATTTTCCTGAATAGCTGCTTTTTTTTATTATAAATACAATATGCAAATACATTAGATCTGAGAGCAGTGGCTTGGACCCGTATGGACTCCTAGTGAAGCATCCATTATTTCTATTGCTGTGCTAAAGTCAATAGGCTTGATTACCCTCTACTTTATGCCTGATTTGTGCTAATGTAATTCCATTCCACCCACTCCTCCATTCTGCTGGGGTCCGGTACTAGGAAAAGGTTGTAAATGGGCAGAACCAGTTCCTGGAAAACACTACTGGATTGGGATTGTTTTGCAGGGACACTGACTCAGAGGGGGTGGGTGCAGCTGGAATGCAATCACTCTGACGATTCCCAGCTATCCAGAACCCCATGGAACCTGACTGGTGCTTATGCTGGGAGCCGGGCTGGCTGAGCTGCCCCAAGAAGAGGAACACAAAGGTTTCCCTTTGTAGCCTGTCTGTATGCCAAATGGAGCACAGAGAATCAAGGGACAGAGCCCAGGTCTTCCAGCTCTCCCTCTAATGTTTGACCCAGTAGACCCTGTTGTATGTGGCATGGGTTGTACATTATGAAATAAGGAAGGGCAAAGCAGATGCATGGCCAATCTTCCCCATCCAACTTGTACGTTGGCCTGTTTCTACAAATGAAACACCCCAGCACACTGTGCTCTGTCTCCATTGATGCATGAAGTGGTGCATGCTGTGACCTACCTAGTTCTATTTCGGGGACTTCACAACACAATGCCTCGTGTGACACCATCAACCGTGGCCACGCTGGCTGGCACAAGTTGACAATGGCTGTTTGATGCAAAGGAAACTGGCCCTTTTTGAAGGTTCTAAAACACCCATTTACCTTTTTGTTCATTTTGGCTGTTTCTGCATTCTGACCAGGACTAGAATCAGAACTGACGAAAGACTAACTTTTCACTCTGCGTTTGTGTTCTGCTCCTTCCCTCAACCCTTTGTCCTGGCTGGTTAGCTTGTAAGTTCTTTGCTGCAAGGACCCTCTCCTGCTCTGTTTGCATGGAGTCTAACACAATGAGATCCCAATCTTGGTTGATGTTCTCAGCCATGTTTGTTGCAGTAGAGCTAGGCAAATTTTGTTGCCTTCCTCATTGGAAACATACCCAGTAGCCTTGTACCGAAAAGAGAGGGTATTTGAATTTGAATGACTAGCAGCAGCTAGATCTCTTCCCTGCCAAGCCTATCCCCAGCGAAACACTAAACTACAAGTCGTGGTCAGGCTAGGAGGTGAAATGTTAGTTAACGATTCTGTTGTCTAAAGGAAGTGGATGTAATACCTGGAGGATCCATATAAAGTGTTAACTTCAACAATGTGCGTATATTCATAGTATAACACAGAATGCATAAGGGAACACTAGCAGAGGTCACACAAATGTCTGGGGCACAAGAATTACTGTGGCAACCAAACAGCTCAGAATTGAATCCCATTTTATCAAATAGATTCAGATCCTAATTTATATTCTGGCTTTTGAAGCTATAGGGCTTAATCCACAGCTGGTGTACATCAGTGCTGGTAAGTGAGAGGGACTGGAAGGGAGGCTGAGAGACTCCTGCTTGGATCCTGTGTCCAAGGAACTGATGCTCCATTCCTATGACCACTCAAGCTGCAGAGGATCTTCCTCACAACACAACTGTCAGTGATTCCATGCCATAGAAGGCAGCTGCCATCATTGACACACATTGATTTGCTTCAGCTGGGGATTTCCCATTGGGCATGGCTTTAGACTGTAGAGCAAAAATGATTAAACATTTCAGAAGGACGTGGCTTGTGTGCGTATGTGCACCACTGCCACCTACTAAATCAGAACTGGATATCACAAGTAAGGCTATGACATAGTCACAGCAGTCACTGATTCCATGACTTCCAAAGACCTCCATGACTTCAGACCGCCCCGGCTGAGAGCCAGCAGGCATCGGCACCCCTGGCGGCTCCTCACTTTTATCGTGGATATTTTTAGTAAAAATCACAATCTTCGCCTGAGTTCCTTGTACACGAGATCCGAGGATGTGCATCTGTATCCAGTGCACTCCATCCCAGTTGCGATTTCCTTTCCAGCTCCTCTTGTGTGTGATTTGGCACTTCCTTGCGTGTCCTACTGAACGTCATGTGTCGTTCATCCTCTTGTTAGGTAAGGACTTTATACAGTGGCTAATATTAGAACTGGTCAGAAAATGATTGGGGGCGGGGGTGTTTTGCATGAAAAATACTTGAAAAATTTTGTGTGGTTTTTGTCAAATTGGCCTAAAACCTGAAAATGGCCCAAAATAGATGTTATTTCACTAAATCTGTTTGGCTAACGTAGCCGTTTTCACTGGCTTATACCTAATATGGTTTAGCTTGATCAACCATGGTTAATACTCCAGGAGAGTGGACTCAATCCCCCCCCCTTTTTTTTTTAATCCTGCTGATGGTAATTTACTGCTGGCTGAATTTTGAATGTTCAAAATTCAACCAAGCTTGCAAAAACCTTTTAACATAAATTTAAAAGAGAAATAAACATTTTCATAATTTGGTGTTTTTTCAACCAGGAAAACTTGGAAACATTTTATGTTTCAGCAAACACTTCTGTGAAAAATTTTGAATATATATTTTTCTCCCTGTATTGCAGGTCCCTCTGTTTAGAGCTGGGTTTCACCCTCAACAAAATTGTGGGGCAAATACTGAGAGTTTCATGCATTTACTATCCTAGGCCTCAATCCGGCCAACACCTATGTTTTTTGGTAGTCCCATTGACTTCTATGAGCATCAGTTTGACTACTCATGACAGTGAGGTTAAACAAGCGTAGAAGTATTTGTGGGATCACTGGAAGAGAAGACATTCTGTAACTAGCCAACACTTGCCATTCCTTATTTATTTTATTCATTGCTGCATCTCATTTGACAAGTTCACATATCTCTGGCAATAATAACTAGAGCCTACAAATTCTTAATAGGGGATCATTAGTCTGCTTGGCCATCTTCTGGATGCAAACATTCACAGGGTAGAGGTAATTGCTATTTAGAATGGGATGTTGTCACAGGGGTCAAGAGGTAATGATATTTAGCCTGAGAATATGGAACCTGGTAGACCTAGCACCATTCAGCTTTATGATCCAATTTCACCTCTCTGTGCATGACTGAAAAGCAATGACATGGTGTTTTTCTCTCTGCAGAACCTTTTTTGCATGCCTGGTGAAACAAATTGCTTTCCAAAAGAAATCCTGTCAGCACTAATAAATTGGAAAGCTGCTTTAATAATTGGGGGAGCATAATTTTGCTGGTGTGAAGAAACTAGTTGATTGCAAATGAAGTCACTAATTGTGCTGTGTATTTGTTTACTGTTGAAATAGAAGTAATACCCTCACAGAGCCTTTGTCCTCTTTAAGACCCTGTTTCATCAAAGTACTTGAACACCTTTAATTCTAAGCACAGTAACTGCCACTTAAGTCCAAGGAACTTAAGCATCTCCTTAAATCATTTGCTCAATCGGGATGAATTTAAGTATGTGCCTGAAGTTAAGCATGTCCTCACGTGCTTTCCTGAATTGCTGTCTAAATCAGTCCTGCCTCCACTGTATCCCGAGAACTACTTGAAGAGCTTTCCATAAGCTCTAGAACGGTCCTTGCTGTCAATTGCATGTATTGTATGGCTCAATCTTTCCAGCATAGCAGCTTAATGCCTTATTCGGAGAGGAAGAGAATTACGTTTCATTCATGTAGCTTTGCATGAGGAACATAGCGATTAGGGCTGTGAGAGCTTATTCACAAGGGTGTCAAACTTTGCTAAGCAATCGTTGCTAGGTTTACTTGGACAAACTCAGGAGATCACAGATGTTTGCCTGAGAGGCTTCGAATGTAACGTAAATCTACAGCTGGCCAATATTTTATTCTGAGGGCTACCTGCTGTGATGGGGGAGTGAGACCAGGACCAAAAAAAATCACATGTCCTTCTGCTCTTGGAGGTGTCTCTTTTTAGTTTCAATTCAAGTGGTCTATCGTCAAGAGCTTTTAAAGAGAAGAAGATTGTTTATGGGGTTGATGTGAGTTTAGAAGAGAATTTTCCCCCGAAATACAAAAAATGTGTCCCGGGGAAATTCAGTTTTATCAGCTTGGAAAAAATTCTACTCTAAAAAAAACCCGTTAACTAAAAACAGTTGCATGGCATTTCCTGGGATGGCAGGATCAGCTGCACAGCTGCAGTCAGGCTGCCATAAACCAATTAGTGTTTGAAAAGATGCTCCTGTAGTCACTTTTCATGCTAAATGACATGTCCTTTAATCTGATTGTAAATAGCATTTGCTGTGTTCCCTTGAACAATGCTTATTGTTGCACTAAAGCCAATGGTTTTACATTTTAATTTTTGTTTTGACGTTGCAGGTTTGCCAAATCGTATGCTGCTGTTAGTTTGCATTAATATTGTAGATTATTTTCCCCGGCACAAATATACCAGTTGATCTTGTAGTTTAACTCTGTGTAAAGCATCCTGGGACACAGGTTATAAGAGAGACGCAACTGGGGCTTAATCCTGAAGTCCTTGGACCAGGTGCTCAGCTGAGGTCAAGGAGTACACTGTGCGGATAGGTGTATGTGAAACTCCTATTTACACTACCATGGCCCCAGTTCTGGTACATGAAGAACTTGTCCCACTATGCCAAGTTACAGTAGCTTCATATAATTACTTAAAGCTAGGTCTCCTTAGAGCTACAGCAAAAAGCAGGTTCCCATTGTCTTAGGTGTTGGAGCTATACAGAGACACAATCTTTGCCCTGAGCTAATAGGACTGCTCCCCCCTTAGCCAACACACCAGGGCTCTCCAGAGTTAAAAGCATGACTCTTTACAGCTTGAGCTGAAGAGCCGAGCCTCTAGCCGGGCACTGTAACAACTCCTAGCCTCTGGACTGGCACACCTGAGAACCTATAGTGCACACTCACCCGTGTGTTAAATAGACAAGACAGACACCTTATTCTTATTTCACAGATTGGGGACTGGGACACAAGGATTAAATAACTTGCCCTAGGTCACACTGGAGGGTCTGTGGCAGAGCTGGGAACTAAATGCACATCATCGGAGTCTCAGTCTAGTGCTTTAACGACAAGACCGTCCTTCCTCTTTACACTTTAGAAAAGCCTGTATATGTAATAAAGACACTCTCCAAAGAAAGTAGCAAGGTACCAAGGCATTACAAAGGTAGAGCATCAATTGCTGACTGCAGCTGATTCTCACTTACAGTAAGGCCTCTTCATATTGCTCTAGAACTATGAGGGCTTTACATTTACACTGTATCCACTTTAAGGTCCCTGTATGGTGCAAAGGGGCCATAAGCATAAATGAGAATTGGCCCTTTTCCATTTAGCGTGCCCATGATCAAAATATCCAGAGGCAAGATAAAAGGTCACATTTGTTCAAGAAGAGACTTAGTTCCCCACCCACTGAAAAGAATTCTCAATTTGGAGCTGCTCTGGTGCCTGTTCCAAAAGAATCATCGCCTTTAATTTCAGGCTGGAGAAATTACAAGAGTAACACATGCTTATTGAATATATTATTGTGCTTGTCTAGCGTAATCCAGACAAGATAGGCTAATGCAGGAGTTATTGCATCTTGGTCCCTAAACCTTACTGCTGTGTCGTGTGCACAGGATGCCATTATACCCATATGGGGGATTCCTAGTTAGGGCCAGATGTAAGAAGTGATGCACGGCAGGGCCACCCCAGGTGTCCGTTCTTCCCTAGATCTCGCCCTCTTTGTTGCACGGCGAGAAGTAATCTGCCAGACTGTTCCCCAGCTGTGCTCGCAGATCTATTGAGGGGGTGGAGCTAAGGCTTTGCTCTCCCCTCCCCATCCCACCTGCACAGGGGTTGGGAAGCTGCAGCC
This sequence comes from Chelonia mydas, assembly GCF_015237465.2. NCBI lineage: Eukaryota > Metazoa > Chordata > Testudines > Cheloniidae > Chelonia > Chelonia mydas. Next base: position 7,002,792 of record NC_057859.1, on the reverse strand, counting down.
CTAGTGAGCTCCAAGCAGGATCTCGGGGTCATATGCATGGTGGTGCATGCAGAAGGGTTTTGATTCCTCTTTACTTCACAATGAACAGTAAGGTCTACCCTTGCCCTTCATTTTTCTTTAGACAGTGCAACTATGATGCTCCGTAGGGATAGTGCTGGATAGTCTGGTGGAAAAATTATGGCAATATGGCCCCTTGTTCTAATGGTTTCATTGCTCACTTTGTTATGTAGCGCAGTATTTGGCCTGCGTTCCTGATGATGTCCTCTGAACGCTGCATATTACTGCACTAGATCATCCCGAGTGGCATTCACAGTGGAGGTTGAAACCAGCAACCTAATAAGCGTGAAGGGGTGGAGGGGGAACAGCCATTTTTTTAAATTTATTCTTGCTGCCTAGATGTGAAATTGTCATTCCAAATGTCACTACGCCACCTTTGTAACTTTATGAGGTAGTGTGCATGGCCAGCATAAAGCGATACAGGCTTCCTGCAACCTTATGCTACTTGGGGCCGCTACAGTGCGAGTTTCCAGTATATCAATGATCACTCTATTCTAAGGGCATGCAGAAGACCCCCAATGGATGGGCAGTTATAGCAGCTATCACTGCCTTTATTTCACAGGATACACACTGCACAGTTACTAAAACTGTTTGGGAATATGAAAATATACCCGTTGCCACAATCGCCCAGTGGGTGGGGAAATGGCCCCAGGGCCGCACTAGTGAGGGTACACTTATTTTTAAAGATTCCAAGGCGCTAAGCCCGTTGTCACCAACTGAAGATCTGGCTGTTGTTTACAACTGGTTTGGATTAGTGTCATTACAGGAGACTCAAGCAAGTTAGTGCAACTAGTAAGCGGCCATTAGCAAAAACAGTCTCATTTAAGCCAGTGTGAATGAGGAGTAAATCCAGAGGAGTCGGTAGGGTTCCGCAGGGAGCAGAATCGGGCCCATAAGACAATATAGGCAATGGAGTCTCTCACCGATTCGATTGCTTAACACCCACCAGCAAACAAGGGAAATGGGAGCTCTCCTAAGGCTAAAGTTGAACCATCATGTAAGATAGGGGGGTTGGGTTAGGAAAGTTTCATAGGTTGGGGCCTCTAATGGCTAGAGAGCCCTGACCAGTTCATGGATCGTAAGTAATATCAAGTTTGGTATTCATTTATATTTATATTACTGGGATTCATACACCTTTAAAAAGGGATGCCTTTCCCTTCGTGCCTTCTATCTACATTTTGAAAATGCACATACAAAAAAACCCCCCAAACCCCAAGACAACAGAACAGCAGTCACCCCTCACGGATTCCCAAATGAGCAAGATCAGCAAATGTAAATGCCCCCCCCCACCCCCCCGCGCGCGCGCACACCGACAATTCACTGTCTTTCTGCTTTGTCAGAGCCAAGCTCGGTGAGGCAACATTGTTAAAACTGCCCCGATTCAGTTTTGGAATAAATTAGAAATTGGCTCGGAGAAACTTCCTTCCCTCCCCCCAAACCACTAATATTTTCAGTGCCGAAAATTAGGTCTGAAAACTATTTTTCCTGTGGCTGCAGCCCTAATACAAATGTGGAGGGAGGGCAAGATTTTTCCCAAGTGACTTGTGATGCCTCCATTTTTGGGTGCTCCCCTTTGAGATGCATTCAAGGGGCCTGATTTTTTCCAGAGGGTGGGTGGTCCGTGCACTCTGCAGATTAAGTCCTTTTTAAGGCGTGTTAAATTGGGCTGCCAAAACCACCACTCAGTTTTGAACATCTTGGCCAGATTATATTAAACTAGATGAAGGCCCATGCTGTCCTACAGGTTTAATTTGTAACGTGTGTGAGGCTTAAACAAAAAGGCCAAAAATGGCTGAGAACTTAAAACTTGGACGGAAATAGTGTGAATCCAAGTGATGCTTGAACCCTGTGATTATTAATATAAATGAAGAGCTCTTACCGGGGCCTTGTCTACACTGGCAAGTTCCTGCGTGGTAAAGCAGCTTTCTGCATTGTAAACTCCGAGGTGTACACACTGCCAAGCCACTTAGTGTGCAGAAATTGCACAGTTGCAGTGCTGTAAAAAAACCCACCCTGACGAGGGTGTAGAGCTTTCTGCGCCAGGGATACAGCGCCGTGGTGCCAGTGTCGATACCCTGGTCAATTATAGCGCTGCAATTGGCCTCCGGGAGGTGTCTCATCATACCTGTTCTTGCCTCTCTGGCCATCAGTTTGAACTCTACTGCCCTGCCCTCAGGTGACCCACCGTCATCCCCACCCTGTAAATGCCTTGGGAATTTTGAAAGTCCCCTTCCTGTTTGCTCGGTGACATGTGCAGTGGTCACAGTGCATATTTCCAGGTGGCCATGCCTGCTCCACGCACCATGGAGCAATGCCAAGCTGCTGGACCTCATCAGCATTTGGGGAGAGGAGGCTGTCCAGTCCCAGCTGTGCTCCAGCCTTTGGAATTATGATACATATGGACAGATTTCACAGTGCATGACAGAAAGGGGCCATGACCAAGACACACTGCAGCGCAGAGTCAAAGTGAAGGCGCTGCCGAATGCCTTCCACGTTTTGTGGTTTGCAGATTCCCGTGAAGTGAGGGAATCAATCAACAGCGTGTTCGGCCGCTCAGACTAGGCATGTGGTGGTAGGCGCATCATACAGACACAAGCCTGCTTTCTGCAACCCTCCTGCCCCCATCAACTCGCTTCAGCAATTCCCAAAATCAAATCCACTTACTAGGGGCCTCCTTAGCTGTTTGTGCTTCGCCAAGATCTGACAGCTGGGACTGGCTAGCCTCCTCTGCAGTAGAAGAGAGCTCCTGGCTGCGTGCATTTCTGGCCTCTGCGTCCCTCCCCCCCAACATCCTCATTCAGGATTTCCTCTTCTTGGCTCGGTCCACTCTCAACTGGCTCACAAGCCACCGAAGCATCCACAGTGGCCTTTGCAATGGAGATGGGGTCAGCACCGAGTAACACGTCCAGCTCTTTGTAGAACCGGCAGCTCGTGGGTGCTTCTCCAACGGCAGGACAGTTCTCATTCTCGTGTCCTTGCGCCGCAGGGCTGGGGCAAGCTCATCCCATGGTCCCATGGGTGTGGCTTTCCTCATCCGAAAGCTCTGCAGTCATTGCTCGTCATCCCAAACGGGCATGACCATGTGATCCCACCACTCAGTGCTTGTTTCCTGGGTCCAGAAGCAGCATTCCACTGTGGTCAGCACCTCTGTGAATGCCACAAGCAATCTCGTGTTGTAGCTACTACGCATGGCGAGATCAACGTCGCACTCCTCTTGCCTTTGCAGTTTAAGGAATAACTCCACTGCCACTCATGATGTGTTGGTCAGAGCGAGCAGCATCCTGGTCAACAGTGTGGGATCCATTCCTGCAGACCGAAGAGGTGGGGCGCGCAATACACAAACCGTTGTAAGATAGCGCCAAATGTGGACGGAAGCACAGGGATTGCTGGGAGGCGAAGCAATGCATCATGGGGCACTGGGACAGGACCCAGGATGCCCCACGACCCCCTCCGCCTACTCACCACTCTTAGCGGCAGAAGAGGAAGAGATGCTCTGTGGGATAGCTGCCCAGAGTGCATCGCTCCCAATACCGCTGCAAGTGTCACAAGTGTGAATGTGCTACTGCGCAGGCAACTGTCAGTGTGAACACACAACAGCGGTTTCCCTTACAGCGCCGCTCAGAGCGTGCCTAACTCTGCCAGCATAGACACGTACTGGTGGTTGTTTCCAGCACTTTGTACTGGCTGAACAGATATTCTAGGCTTCAGAGTGTCTCACAGACAGGGTGACAATCCTGGAATTTTATTATATAGATTATAAAATCTTTGAGGGAGGGGTTCTTTTTGTTCTGTTCGTACAGCTCCTTGCACAATGGTGTCCTCGTCCATGACGGAGCCTCCTAGGAACTGCTACAAGTAATTGATAATGAGGCTACAGCTTGTAAATCATCATCAAATGTGATTTTAAATGACAAATCTTCACCTTAAGCAGTAGATTACATTAATTTCTCTGTGTGTATGCTAAAATATGTCCATTGTTTGTCTAACAGCCACTGTTGTAATCACCCAAACTATCCTATTAATGTACGCCTGTGGGGCCAAAGCGTACGTTAGTGACACTTGGGAAAATCCAGAGTAACTTCATTGTTACTACACTGGAGTTCCAGAACAGAACTTGGCCCTAAATAAAGAGCAATTTGCATGTGTAATGTGCAGCTCTTCTTTTGAAAGACATTAACGCACCATTTCATGGCTTTGGAAAGCTAACCATAGCAGTCTTATCCAGAGCTTCACCTCACAGCTATCATTACTGATAAGGTGCACAGCCCTTCAAATTAAACACCCATCCTTTACCATGTAATCAGACACTCAGCTTTCTGGGATGTCACCTTGTGTAACCGGATTAGATCGTATTCTGCGGGAGGAGCAAATCAATTTTTTGTCAAGTTGCTCGCTAAGAGCTTTTTATTAATACAAACAGAAGATTAACTTGGAAGGTCCAGTGCTTTATATATCCATTTTTTTTTCCTGTCTGGGTTCTTTTCTTGGCTCTGCCATTGATTCACTGTATGACCTTAGCCAAAGGAAGTATTCTCATCCATATTTTTCACATGGGGAAGTGAGACCCAGAGATTAAATTCCTCGCCCAAGGTCACACCAGAGGGTTTGTGGTAGAGCTGGAAAGAGAATGCACATCTCATGAGTCCGTCAGTTCCTTAATCACAAAACCATCCTAACTCTGAGCCCCATAGAAAAATGTAATGAGACATTCTTCAAAGACTGTCTACACAACTCACTACAGCAGTTGCACTGAGGCTACATTGTTGTAGCGTAAACGCTTGCTACAGCACCGGAAGGGGTTTTACCATCTCTGTAGTAAATTCACGCTTTTGCAAGGCAGTAGCTAGGTCTACGGAATAATTCTTCTGTTGACATGGTTGAGTCTATGGGGGAAGGGGGGGCGGAATTCGGTTAATCTAATTACATGGCACAAGGTGTGAAATTTTGTCACAGCCCTGAGCTATATAGCTAGCTCAACCTAAGTTTAGGTGTAGACCAGGCCGAAGGCATCTCTATAAACCGAGCAACAATTGCTGACTGTGGCTGAGGCTAATAAGATTCTGGGCCTGATTCTCATTTATGCTCATTACTCTTCGCAGTGCTCAAGCAATGGAAGGGGCTTTAAAGTGAGTGCCTCGATTTCCCCCTCCCCAAAATAGGATTGGAAATACCTATTGTACCAGTTGCCCATCTGTACAGTGCAATAATACTTCCCTACTTCACAGGGGTGCTGGAAGGCCAAAAATACAATTGTGATTGTGAGGCGCCGTGATACTGCGGTGATAAGGACTGTATATGTTGCTGATAGGGCAGGAGTTGGCTCTTAATGTTGGCAAAGCGAGTGAGCTCAGAATATTGAAGTCAGTGGAAGTTGCAAGTGCTCAGCACCTCTGAAAAACAGTCCTCTGAGATGGGCGAAAGAGGTCCCAGGAAAGTGGGAAGAAAATCAATGACCTTCTTGTCTATTTCCCCCGTTGACTAAGAAAAGAGTTGACCTATGACGTGTAACACCCTCACCCCTCTAAACGTCTCACTTTAATAACCAGTGAAGTGCACTAGGGCTGCCTGGATTAAGTGGTTCTCTGGTAGGTTGCGTGACTGCTTCTTTCTGCAGCTCTGAAGATGACTCATTCTTGCAGTAAAAAATTCATGTTTTACAGCTGCAGACATGTTTATATGGGTGAAGTAAAATCACTCGGCTAGAAAAGTCTACGGAGGACAGAGCCCAGAGGAGCCACTGATTCTCTGTTGAAACACTCAGACACAGGGATTTCAGAATGACTTTCATTCTCTATCTACCCAGATTTGTCTGTGTGTATAACTGATGATTAGTTGCGTTCTGTTAGCACTTTCTGCATGAGGATCTCATTGTAAGGTATGATGATGATTTGCATTACCGTAACACCTATAAACTCTAGTCATGGGCCATGTCTAAACATAAAAGAAAAAGACAGCCCCTGCCCTGAGTTAAATCTCACCAGGCTTCTGAGACTTGGGTAGCGTCCCCATTGTACACAGGAGGAAAACGAGGTTCAGTCAATTGTCAGCTGCAGTGACTCTGTGGCAAAGCAGGAATTAGAACCCAGATCTCCTGCTCAGTTCGCTGCTTTAACCACTCGCGTATATTTCCATCCTTAGGGTAAGACGGTCTCTTCTATGTACTAGTGCAGGGAAAAGGGTAAGGCGCACTCTCCTACAGGGATGCTGCTCCCCTCCTGTACCAGTGGGCAATGGCAGTGCTTGAGAATGAGGAAAGCTTTAAATTCATTCTCCTCCCTTTCAGTGCTGCCACGGCAGATGAAATCTGCTACTGTTCTAGACCAGTAGTCGGCTACTATTCCTGAAGCAATGCAGGGAATCAAGAAATGAATTTTGACTCGGAGTCCCAATTCATTTCTTGGCCGCCTACTGCTGCAAAGCTAGATGTTCTAGTGTGACCTTAAATAAGTAGCTAATCATTCTACGCCCATTTCTACCACCCGTACCTTGCTGAGTAAGACTCTGAGTATCCCACTGGGTTGCTATGCTGAGATAAAATCCACAGCACAGAATCTCAGAGCCCAGGTCAGATGACCCTTCCCTCTTGCAGGGTCTCAGAGTCTGGCTCCAGCCTGAGCCCAAATGTCTACCCTGCACTTTTATAGCTTAATGAGCCCAAGTCAGCTGACCTGCGCCAGCCACATCCATGCTGTAGGTCTTTAACTGCAGTGTAGATATATCCCCTAGATTTTTAAGAGAGCCTGTTAATCGTGGCAGAAGAACGAGGGCATCTAGAGAAGTGAGCTTTTCTGTGATTTAAGTAGTGCTGGTTCCACAAATCTGACAGAAAATAGGGGGTTTTGACACAATGAAACGGAAAATGTTCACACAGTTTGTTTGTGTTCTGCTGAGACACTTCACTTTTAGTTGCTGAAAACTGAAAATATGAAGCATTTTTCAATGACTTTTTTTTTTTAACGTTTGGGCAAAAACAACTTAATTTTCCTCGACATTTTCTATGTAAAACAAGCCTGTTTTCCAACCAGCTCTAGATACAGGCATGCTCAAGACAGTTAGAGCCCCGACCATGTTACAATGATGTCTAAAACTCCATGAAGCTGGCTTTGTTTCAAATGTCATTACAAATAGGCCACTTAGGCTCTGTTTGCTTAGTTCATCATGGCTCTACCGGAGAGTCCACAATCCCTTTGAAAAGCTACACTGGGGTTAGTACAGCAAAGAAATCAGAAAAGTCCTTCAGTAGACGACATTATTTCCTAGTTGGCTCAGCAGCAGGTGCCAATTGTTGGAGGTTGAAGGGGAATTAAATGGACCCTGGATTAGAGTGCAGGGATACTTATCTTCTAGCTTCTGTCCCATACGGATTCAATGTTCCTATTTTAGTTTTGTGACCACAAAGACCTGAATCATAGTAATTTACCATGTTCATAGCCATTTCTGTCTGATAAATGTCCAAGTGACTTTCTTGGGCATTGTCTCAAGACTGCCATTTTAAAAATCTTGCTGTATTGATCAGATTAGCATTTAAAAAGGGAAAGCTGCACACTCCACCATAAATTAATGGACTTGGGTGTGTGTGTGTGTGTGTGGTTTTTAATGCTTCCTGCTGCTGCTGCCTCCCATCAAAGCCTCTGGTGTGATGGTTTATTTGTTAATGCTTTTCATTTGGGGAAGACAACGTACATCCACTTGCCAACCTGGGAGGTAAATTTACATTGATAAAGGCGTTATTTAAAGTCCAGGGGCTGATGTATATTTAAAGTGAGAGGATGACATGTATGAATATATGCTCCTTTGTGTGCGCACACGCACAGTGAACCTCGTTGAAAAGGTAATAATTGACAACAGTCACTACATAATGGGATTTGAGCGAGCACCGTTTTTTCCCTATGTTTACAATAGGAAATAACCGTGATCTCTCTAATATTGAGGTCAGATATCATGGTTTACAACGGATGTAAATGATAAGTTTACACATAAAGTTCTCTTCTATATCTTTATATAGATGAAGTGTGTAGATGTCTGTATTCTGTGTACATCTATCTATAATGTATAAAAATACCCTTATTATGCATCATGCAGCTTCTTTATAAAATGTGAGACCCATTTAAAACAGGGCAAATTTAATGAATTGCATTTGCTGTTACAAATATGACAGGCAATTACATTAGGGGATTAAAATGATACATTCTTGAGGATGCTGTGAAATGAGGTAATGCAAAAAGCTCCATTTTTGATATGTCATTATAATGGCTTTTAATCTGATGGCTAATGTATCGTGATAGAAATTCATAGTGTGCTGGTGGTCTCAGAGCTCAAATAATCTGAGTGAAGGGTTCAAAGACTTGCTCTGTTTGCCTTGCTTCAGTCCATAACCACTGATTTTTTTCATCCTTTGTCTTTGTTGGAATACATCGCTTGTATTCAATCCTGTTGCGCATTGCCGTACAGCAGAGGCACACAAGATGTATGTGAAGCTGCATGCCTCATTTGTATGTCAGATTGTCACAACTGTGCACACATCTGGCATTTGCTCATGCAAATGGCTATGGCTAACTAGATGCATTTGTACATGCTCATGTCTAAACTGTACATGAGTCCCATATTGTACAAAGCAGTGAAATAGACATCTGTACAGATACTGAGCCTAATGCTATACTGCCTTGAGATATAAACTCTGGAGGAAGAATAGTGGACAAATCGTACCTTTCCTTTCTACTCCCACAAATTTGTCACTCTCTCGTATCTGAGTGACTGGTAAATATTAATGTTTATGAATCTTAACCATCTCCCTGTGAGGTATCCCCACTTTCTGACTTGATTTCCCCAATTGTAAAGCGAGAGATTAGGGGCCAGATCCTCAAAAAGAACCTCTGGCAAGACTTTCAAGTGTTCAGTACCCCCCACCATCAATGCCAGATTTTTCAAAAGAGCTCATCACCCAGTCGTTCCCATTGTGACATTTACGCACGGATTTTCAGAAGACGTCTACTACCCATGTGCTGAGCTCATGTGAAAATCTGGCCCTAAGTGATTTGCAAAAGGTCACATAGGACGTAATTCTGGCTCTGCCTACATTAAACCCAAATCCCTCTCCAGTGTCTTAACCACCTTTCTTGCCCTTCCCAATTCATCACAACTTCCAAGGGCATACGCTGCTGTAAACTGTTCTTAATGACTGGTGGAATTAAAAATGAAATGTGGGGTTCACTTCACTGTTGCTGGTTCGAGCTTAATATAGGAAATGCCATGGAGGCCTTCTGAAAATGTTTGCACAGTAGCTTGAGCAGACCTCAGAAAACATTTGCTGAAGTTCTTCGATGCATGGCAGAGATGGTGCTACAGATGTGAAGTTCTGGTTTTCATTTTGATTTTTGACAAAGCTCCAAGTGAGATGTTAGTGCAGCTGGCGAAGGTATAATCATGGGATGGCTGGAAGCTTCTTTGCTCCAAAATGGAAGAAACAGAAAGGAATGGAAAGAATAATAATGTAAAATGGGTAGGGCACTCAGTTACAGTTATCTACAATTGTAGATAAGCTAAAAATCACAAAAGAATAGGACCGTGTATTTTGATTCTGATAACTGTAGTTAAAAAAACATTGTGGCTTGCATGACTCATGGGACTAGGTGTGATGTGACATGGAACCTTTCATCTCTGTTTCAATGCAATTAAATCCACCCCGGGCCCAGATTCATTATCATGAGAGGAAGCATGGTTTGCAATTACAGCACTAGACTGGGATTTAGAGAATCTGGATTTTTATTCCAAGCTCTTGCACTGTGACCAAGTTCAGGATCCATTAAACCTGCGTCCTAGCGATATTGTTATGGGTCAGAAACCTGAACCCTATTACAAGCAGGCTTGGAGTTGCTAGAGGCATTGCTTGCCCCCTCTGTGCTTCACAAAAAGGGGGTCTGGTGCTCTTGTTTCCTTTGATATAGAGGCCACCGGTATCGCAGCCCAGAAAATCTGTTTCACTCTCTTGAGCTAATTCTGCCGCTGGCAGTTAATCACCAAATCGCTGCATGAGTGAGAAAAGAGATTAATGGCAGGGCTAGAGGTCTGAGAACTATGGAAAGTGTGATATATTTAGTAAGTGGACTAGGCCCTGCTATAGTGTCGGGGAGCAGGGGGTAGGAAAAGAATCTTAAAAACTAATTTAAGGTTTGTAATGGGAATACATCATAAATGCACTTGAAGCAGGAGTTCCCTCGAGCTTGGATCACACGTCATTTCATTAAGGAGTTTAGAGACATCTCATGGAAAGCATCCTTTCCGTACAGTGTACCAAATACAATACAACAAGCAGGATTTAGTGGCCCCTCAGGATAGGGGCACTAACAGGGAGTCAGGCGTGGATTATTGTCATTAAAAACTACGTGACACTTTCCAGATAGTTGGACACAAATCTTTCAGCTCCGTAACTGATTGCCCCTGCATCTTGTGCACTGGCTCAGTCTACGTGGCCAGATTCTAAACTGGTGTAGCTCCTTTGACTTCAGTGGAGTGACATCGATTCACACCAGCTGAGGATCTACCCTGTAGTGTGGAAATGACCTAAAATTAGGCAAGGGTATTGATGGTGTCTGCTTAGCTCAGCACAGAGTTGGGGACACCCAGAGTCAGGGCCAGATTTTCAATAGCGCTCAGCTCCCATTGCTTTCAGATGGAGTTCTGGGTGCTCGGCCCCTCTGATAATCAAGCCACAGTTCATTTCTTGGTGGGGATGGGGCAGCTGCAGCAGATTACTGTAACTGCAGACAATAAGATGGCAGGGAGTAGGTGTTTCTAAATGATGAGGCTGAGACCTATTATTCTCCGCATATATGTGCGTCCTTTATGTAGTTAGAAAACGATGTGGATGTTTTAGCCCGGTGTCTCAGATCCTTTCTGGTGCAATATTCAATGCCAAACTAAGGAGTAAATATAGAAGTTTAGTGCCACAATCTGTCCATCTCCCCAAAGGAGGAAGTATAGTCTAATGGTCTGATCAGAGTCTTGGTAGAATTGGATACTACTCCTGATTGTGCTACTGGTGGTTAGTATGCCAGCCTTGACTCGGAACTCCTGGGTTGAGATCCCTGTCTGCTACCGATGTCCTGTGCGACCTTCAGCAATTTAAGGCCAGATTTTGAGGTCGTTAGGTGCCTAAAGATGATCGGCACCTAGTGGGATTTTTCAGTCTTCAGCTTTTGGCACCTTAAAGCCCTCTAAAACTTTCTGAGCCTCAGTTCCCCATCTATAAAATGGGGATAATACCTCCGACAAGAGTGAGGTAGGATGTGAGGATAAATGCATTTAAGATTGTGAGGACTCGGATATTACAGTAATGGTGCGGCGGGGGGCACACAAGTGCCATAGATACACTCAATGTGACCTTGAACGAGTCACTCTGCCTTCTGTGCTTCAGCTTTTTCCATCTGTAAAAATGATACTCACCTTTTGGAGCCTCATATGGAAGGTTCTCTATGTGCAAAGACTATAGGCTTATAAGCAAGCGCTTTGCTACCGATACTTTTTCTCCTCCTGCTGGTGAGGGTGCTATTCGGGCAGGCTTCGTCTGCACAGACAGTGGTAGTGAGAGCTTTCTCCACACCCTGACCTGGAGAGACCATCTCTAGAAATCAGAGTGGAGTTGAGCTATCATGGCTCATTTCATTTCTCATGAAACTCCTTCAGAGCTGGCTTGTGCTGAGATAGGTTATACTCACTAAGAGAGAAGGTTGTCTGTTGCATTTCTCTATCGCGGACCAAAGCCCAAGATGTGCTGAAGTCACTAGGTCAGATTCTTGGCTGCTCTAAATCAGCATAGTGTTGACAAGATGGAGCTAGGTCTATTTATTTTGAGGATCTGGACCCCTGACTTCAATGGGAGTTAAGCTCTAAACCTTTTTCAGGGGTGCTATCCTATAGCACCTTCCTCCTGCCGAATCTGGTTTTGCTTTGGCTGAGTCAGCTCATTCCCTTGGATAATTCTGTCTGTGCGCGCTCAGCAAATCCAGGAAAGCCGTTTCCAGCAGGTTTAGTTTTTGTTTAAGCCTTCCGAACAAACAAAATCAAAACCTTGCAGACTCTTCCCTCAAAAGTCTGTGCAGGCCAAGTAGTCCCTTCCCCAAGTCTGTCCCTCACTCCAGTAACCAAAATGTCCTGGCAATTATTTCAGTGCCTCAGGAATACAGGACTCCACACAGTCTCCCGTCCGTCTGTCTGGTTTCTGGAGCAATTTCTCTCTGAGTAGCTCCAAGAGCAGTCCATTGGGAGCACTGCCTCTGGCCCCACAAAGCTTTCCTGAGGATATTGCAGCCCTTTATAAGGGTCAGCTAATGAAGTTAGAGCTTTTAGAGGTACAGAGGCTGGGGCTAATCAGCCAGCTGGCGACCTCTGACATGAGAGGAATGGTATCTCTTATACCTTCACAATCTCTCGCAACTTGACCCCAGGGGTTTTGCCACAGTTTGTACAGCACCTAGTTCAATGGGATCCTAGCCCATGACTGGGGCTCCTAGGCACTTCTGCAGTACAAATAATAATAATCCTCCTACAACCTTTCTGGATACGATGCTCCTTGGTACCGTGATTTATTGACAGCACCTTTTAAATCTATCCATTACTGGACAAAGCTACCTGCAGCAGTTAGTCAATAAATAAAATCAAGTATTTAACTTTCTGATTGTACCGCATATGGAGCTATTGAATAACAGCATGTACCAAGCTAATCACCCGTTCATAAAGATGGTGATCCTCTAACAGCCTGTTGGATTGCTGGCTGACATACTGAACGCCTTTTAGTTTGCCACTATATTTTAATCTCATTTGTTGACCGTAACGAATGAAACATAACCCAAAGCTCCTTGTTAGAAATGCTGAAAGGAGATGATTTCCTATCATGTAGCTATTGATTATCTTGTTCAAATTTTGGTCCCAGATTTAGGTCTGCAGCAAATTACTTAGCAAAGAAACCAGGCTTGGGGATTCAAATTCCTGTAGGTGGTCGCTAATATAGGAGCAAAAGAATGACCATTCAGGAACAGAGAATCTAGTGTCATATCCTGCCTGCTGAACGGGTCTGCAGCTAGTGCTTGAGAGAAGCAATTTGCTTGACAATTCACTGGCCCATATCCTTGAAGGTATTTAGGTGCCTAACTCCCATTGAAACCCTATTGAGTTAGGTGCCAAAATAACTGAGGATCTGGGTCCTAGTTGTTTGTGCGATATTGTACCACACTGAGAGAGGCCCTCCTGACCCCCCCCCCCCAGCTGGTGATCATTTAATGCCCTGAAGCATGAGGATTGGTAGCCCACTTGCTAGCTCTAATGGCTGCAGGTGAGAGCCACCCACAATGCTGGGTGGTACAACATAGAAAGAACCCCTGGCTACAGGTTCATCATAAACTTGAAATTGAAATCCGGCTGCTCAGAAATACTTGCTGGGTTCCCAATGGTGTTGAGAGAGCTGGGTTCCTGGTCTATGGGCTGAAGGGAGAAGTTATGGTGACCTAAAAGGGTTGGGGGTTTCTGTTGACAAAAACTCTGACTTGGGGCCCCAAATGTGGAAAATCTGTCAGAAGACAAGTTATAGACCCTTTCCATTCCCCTATCAGAAAGCCGGGGTGGCCCAAAACATGCAGTGTTGAGTGGGAATGAGGTGTCTCCTAGCTGCACAGGGGACCCCGTCCTTCCTTGGAGTGAATTTACACCTGCCCATAAGCTTCCCATGCAAAAGGCCTGGCTGAAGCAGAAAGGTGGATCCGATTTTTGGGAAATAGGTCATGTCATAAATATAAAGGGAAGGGTAAACACCTTTCTGTATACAGTGCTATAAAATCCCTCCTGGCCAGAGGCAAAACCCTTTCACCTGTAAATGGTTAAGAGGCTAAGGTAGCCTCTCTGGCACCTGACCCAAAATGACAATGAGGGGACAAGATACTTTCTTTCAAATCTGGAAGAGGGAGGGGGGAAACAAAGGGGTCTATCTGTCTGTCTGTGTGATGCTTTTGCTGGGAACAGATCAGGAATGCAGCCTTACAACTCCAGTAAAGTTAGTAAGTAATCTAGCTAGAAAATGCGTTAGATTTTCTTTTGTTTAATGGCTTGTAAAATAAGCTGTGCTGGAGGGAATGTATATTCCTGTTTTTGTGTCTTTTTGTAACTTAAGGTTTTGCCTAGAGGGATTCTCTGTTTTGAATCTGATTACCCTGAAAGTATTTACCATCCTGATTTTACAGAGGTGATTCTTTTACCTTTTCTTTAATTGTTTTTTTTTCATTCCTCTCAAGATCCAAGGGCTTGGGTCTTTGTTCACCTGTACCAATTGGTGAGGATTATTATCAAGCCTTCCCCAGGAAAGGGGGTGTAGCGCTTGGGGGGGATATTTTGGGGGAAAGATGTCTCCAAGTGGGCTCTTTCCCTGGTCTTTGTTTAAAATGCTTAGTGGTGGCAGCATACTGTTCAAGGACAAGGCAAAGTTTGTACCTTGGGGAAGTTTTTAACCTAAGCTGGTAAGAATAAGCTTAAGGGGTCTTTCATGCAGGTCTCCACATCTGTACCCTAGAGTTCAGAGTGGGGAAGGAACCTTGACAGGTCAGGAGTAGTAAAGTTTACCTTGTAGCTAAGACACTGGACTGGGAGTCAGGAGATGGGAGTTGGATTCCTGAATAACCTCTCAGACTCAGTCCAGTTTTGCCTCAGTTTGGCTCTCTGTAAGAGTGGTGGTGATCTTCTCCCTCCCTGGGGCTTTGTGTGGCTATCAATGCTGATGAGGTGATTGGATACACCAGAGGTGGGGCTGGAGGAGTACCTAATTCACAGCAGTAAACAGTTGGTGCAAGTCACTGCCAACTCAGAATAGTAGCTTTTCTCACTGGTGTAAATGATACCCCATGCCCTCGTGTTATCAGTCCTATAGAGTGGAGGAGGGACGCATGAGCCTTACATACATACAAAATGTCTCCTGGAAAGGACTGATGTGTGAGTTCAGCGTGGAAAATTAAACTGACCATAACTAAGTGCCATTTTCCCTTGGAGACTTGAGCCTGGTTCATTCCAGTGTGACATCAGCCCACGAGAGCAGGGAATAGGTGGTCATGTCTTTTTGTCAGCACACAATGTTCCATTTTATGCTTCAACTTTATTTTTTGAGTGACTATTTTATTATTGCAGTCTGGCTGGCTGGCCTTGGCCAGCAGCACTACACAGGAATTGTTTCCTATGCTAGGCATGGAGTCCTTACTTCCATGCTGCTTCGTTCACAACAGGGTGCTGGACAGTTACAGAGTACCTGCTTATCACCAAGAATTAAATACATTTTCCCCAAAGTAGCTGAGATATTAAGATGCAGGTATTAGTGTCAGGTGGCAAATGCAAGTGGCGAGGAAATGGGACTAAAATGCAGGACATTTAGAAAGCATGGCCCGGGATTAGGGTGCTAGCCTGGTACTTGGTTTCAACTCCTTGTTCTGCCACAGAGTCCCTGTATCAGAGGGGTAGCCGTGTTAGCCTGTATCCTCCCTGTGTGACTTTGAGCAAATCACTTGGTCTCTCTGGCCCAGGTCCTCAAAGATATTCCTCATCTGTAAAGTGGGGGTAATAGCACTTCCCTACCTCCCAGGGTGTTGAGGATAAATACGTGAAAGATTGAGACGCCCAGAAACCATGGTAACGAGGGCACATAAGTACCAGAGATAGAAATCTGACTTCTTTTCCCAGCTACAGATGAATCTTTTCTACAGTTGACCTGCTGGGTAACCCTGGGCAAGTCACTTCCTCTCTCTGTGCCTCTGTTTCCTATTTCAGCCTTTGTCTATGTATACTTTGGGACAGGAATTGTGTATGTAATATAAATATAGATCTCATCCCAACTGGGGCCTCCAGTTGGTATAATAATAAATTATTTTCTAGCGGTTTTTCCAGGTTGGAGGAAAATTAATTGATAATGGTATGGCCAAACCTCAGTCCTTATCTCTAACTATGCGCATGTACTGTGCCAAACCCAATTATGGCTGGGCCTCTGATTGCTTTACGAATTGTATTACAAATAATAAGGGAGGACTTTCCGGCTTAGTGTCTGATGGCGCAAGATGTTAAGCGTCTCCTGAAATTAGGGTGACCAGATGTCCTGATTTTATAGGGACAGTCCCGATTTTGGGGGCTTTTTCTTCTGTAGGTACCTACCCCGTCCTGATTTTTTACACTTGCTATCTAGTCACCCTACCTGAAATAGATGCAGCTACCTGTATTCTTGTTCCTTGCAGACTTTGGATTTGATGGTTCAGAGTGCTGAGTGATTCTGAAAGTTCCCTCAATTCCCACTGACTTTAATAGGAGCTGAATATGCTCCACACCTCTTGCAAGCACACCACCTTGCAGAATTGGGCCCTTTATTATAATGTCTGCATGTTACCTCCCTTAGTTACTGCCTGTATTGCCTGGACAAATTGCCCAAGGATTTTATTTCACTTCATCATATGCTATTGATGTGAGCTCACGTTGTACAAGCCACAAGATAAACAGGAAGGAAGAGGACCCTCTGGGATTTATTAAAATTAGCAGTGGTCGCCATGACCTGGTAGCCTACTTAGTTTATAACAATCCGTCAACTGAGCAGAGGAGCTATCCACCTGCCAGGAGTTCCCCAATTAGAATCTGTAGCTCATCTGTCAGACTGCTCTGATATTCCAGCAGAGCAATGAACCATGCCCTAAAGTTATAGTATCTAAAGACTGAAGATGGAGACCGATCACCAGCAGTTTGGTAAAAGCCCTGGGACCAATTCACTTTTCATGTTGTCCCCTCCAGAGGGTCACCATGTGGGCCTGTCTCAGACAGCTCAGAGCTGGAATATACTGGCTGAGCTAGGAGAAAAAGTTCTTCCTTCTTCTTTTTATGCGTTATTTAGTCAGTGGCAAATCCGGCTGTTCTTTCTGCGAGCACCAATGAAACTGGTGCACCACTGCTTCACTAGTGGGGTTAGATTTTATTTGTTTTTTGAGCCCCCTGCAGGGAAGACACAAGCTGTATGCTGCAGAACCCATTTTAGCTGTTGGGGAAGGCTAGGGGGAAAGGAAAAACAGAGCTGGTGTACCATCTGCCATGCACATTCATTGGCTTTTCTTCCCATGGGGCAGGAGTCCTAGCAGACTCATGTTAAGAGTTGCATGTAAAGTGCTGCCATTTGCCAGCAGAGTTTATTGTGCCTAGAAAACCTGTGAACATGGCTGGCCAATTTTTCCCCCCCATCAGAACTGTTTTTCAACAGAAAATTGTAGTTTATCCACTAAAAATTGTTTTCATGAAAAAATCCAATTCCCACAGTTTTTTTTTTTTTTGTCCAAAAAACTAAACACCTGCAAACTAAAATATTTCAATTTGAAACAGCTGCTTCAGAGCCTCCTGGGAGTGGTATTGTGATTGCCTCCTGTCCCCAGTCTCTTCTACAGGCTGGGCTTTCCAACTAGACTCCATCTCCCATGATGTACCATGGCCAAGGACTCCCATAGTGCACTGCCTCCTCTTACCAGTCAGGCAGGCCATGGTGCACCATGGGAGATGGAGTCTGACCATGGTTTTCTGCCGAAAGCTTTTGTTGTTGAAATTTCTTGCAAAACATTTTGTGTGAAAACAGAGCTGACTTTTTTCACTCTGTGAAATGCTCCCTGTTCCTGAACCCTATCTATTGGCATTTTATCTTTAACTATTGGTATTGTTACAGACACAGAGAACTCTCCTAACTTCAGACTGTGGGAGTATCTCCGCTGCCACAGTGTGGCCTTGGGGGTAGGGGAGGGTTTCTCATTCTCTGCCCCCTTCCACTCTTGTCAGGCTGTGCACTGGGAGCCAGATCTGCCCCCACAGTTTTCGGGGTAGCTAGTAAGGTTTCAGACGTGCCTGGAGCGAGCCTCCTGAATGAATACAATTGTGTGCTCCATTTAGCATCATTGTCTTTATTCTTTCTTTGTTCCCTCTGCTCTTGCTGAGCCTACTTCCCTTTCTCCTCTGGCTAATCAGACGAGCGCTCTACACCAATGACCGGCTGCATGTCCCCAGTCTGAAGCTCCAGGGGTGGCTGCTGTTCATATGTATGGTTTGAAAAGGCTCTCGGAGGAAAAAACAATCAGCCGCCCGGAGCTCCGAGCTGAAAAGGGCCTGAACGTGCTCACTCCTCATCCGTCTCCTTAAATGGAGCTCAGCAAAGCAATGTCTTGGCTTCAGTTCATTGGCAATGTCGGTCAGAAACAGTCTTTGGATCGTCCACCCTCTCCTGAGGTGGACGTCGCTCTAGAGTTCAGGCAGGGCTCAAAGTGTTACAACAGCTGTTGCCTGCTGATCCTGGCCGGATTTTAACACCGTGCAATGCTCGTGCTCCTGAAGTACCTTCTGCCTGGGAGTCTTCAGCCGCTTTACATTCACTGATCGCACTTCATGGCACCCCCTGGAGCAAGTGTGCGAAACAGCGCTAGAGGAAGGTAAACGGTCTAGGGAAACCTGCAGCAGGGTAACAACATTTCCATATTTACGTCCATTCGCATTTCTAACGTCCTCACCTTACCTCAGTGCAGAACAAGACTTGTACCAAGCTTGGCTCCCCACGGATCCCTTACAGAATCAGCTGCATGCGTGCAAGCCCCATTTTGCACTGGTGCATTGTATCTACATTAGAAGTGGGCACCCAGCCATGTAACTACACTGGTGCCATGAAAGCTTATGCTCTAATAAATTGGTTAGTCTCTAAGGTGCCACAAGTACTCCTGTTCTTTTTACATTGCTGTAAATTTCCCTACTCTAGGCAGGCCCACAGAGGGCAAGAGACTTGTCCGAAATCACACAGCTAATCAGTGACAGAGCTACCACTATGACAGGTTTCAGAGTAGCAGCCGTGTTAGTCTGTATTCGCAAAAAGAAAAGGAGTACTTGGGGCACCTTAGAGACTAACCAATTTATTTGAGCATAAGCTTTCGTGAGCTACAGCTCACTTCATCGGATGCATACTGTGGAAAGTGTAGAAGATCTTTTTATACACACAAAGCATGAAAAAATGGGTGTTTACCACTACAAAAGGTTTTCTCTCCCCCCACCCCACTCTCCTGCTGGTAATAGCTTATCTAAAGTGATCGCTCTCCTTACAATGTGTATGTTAATCAAGTTGGGCCATTTCCGGCACAAATCCAGGTTTTCGTGCCCCCCCCCCAACCCACTCTCCTGTTGGTAACAGCTTATCTAAAGTGATCACTCTACCACTATGACTCAGGCTTCCAGTGTTGGACTATGTCTGTGGCTAGGATGGTGTCCACTTGCACAGAAAAATGTCTCTCTCTCTCCACTAATTCTACAGGGGAGAGTCCTGCATCTATTCTGTGAAGGGAAGAGAAACACTGACGTCTTCCTGTTGCTACTGAAATCCTTACAGAAAACATTTCCTTCCATGTTATGGTGTGGGCTAGGCACTGCAGTCTACTCTGGGGTGGGGCACTGATGGCTCTCCCCACCCTTCTCTCTGAAGGGAAAGGGAGATCTACGCAGTGCCAGGTGTGGCCAACTCCTTTTTGGCAGTGAGGAGGGCTTGCCTGCATCAGCCTCTGCATATTTTTAAAGTGTGAGCTTTGTTTCGTAATGTTACCGGGGAGGAATGTTCTTAAGCATCATAAAGTGCTCTGGGTCTATTAAGGTGAAATTCTAACTGCCCGGAGTGCTTTTCTTGCTGATCAGTTTGTCTAGGCTGGTGCGGTTTCTCATGCTATTTTTAAATCTTTGCAGCAGAGAGAAAAAAACCGCCTTAATTACTGCAGAGGAAATAAATCAGGGAACTCTCATTGCAAATGCAGGGAGGCGAAGCAGCCCTCTCTACAGCTCCCTGAGTCATCCTGCTTATAAGGGCTATTAATTTTAGTCTTAGAGGGAGAAAGTTGCATAATCAGAGGCGCTAGTGACAGTTTAAAGGGATTATAGGCTCTCAAATATACAAAATGTTCACTCCCATGCTGATGTGGAGGATGGGTTTAGAGGACTCGGAGATGATGTAATGGATGGGTGATTGAAACGCTCCCTGGGATGCCTTTGGTTGACATAGGGTAGAAACTCCTGAACCAGTGATTTCTATAATAGGATTGATACCCATGAGTCAGCCTTATGCATGTAATCAGAATGTCTATTTATAAGCTGCACTTGTCTTCAAGAAATTTAATTGTATCGGTCCATGCCTCAGATTTAGGGTCAAATGGGACTCCTGCTACTCAGAGTAAGAGGGCAGAGTAGGAGTAGTTAGAGGCAGCTTGGTCCAGTGGGTAGGGTGCTGGCTTTAAAATCAAGAGACCTAGGTATTCCTGGCTCTTCCACTTGGGTAAGTCGCTTCCTCTGCTGTGCCTCCTCTCCCTTTGTGAAATCTGTATTGACTCCAGTTGCACGGAGAGTTATCTAAATGTCTGTGTGAATCTGGCACTCCACCCATCAGGTAGGTGGAGAGACCCAGGCCTGATTTTTGCCTTGCCTAATTTAGGTTTCTCCAAGATCAATTCCAGGTGACTCCATCTGCTGGCCACGAACACTAGTCAAGGCAGGAGGCTGAAAATCTGTCGGGATGAGCCCTAATTTTTAACACCACTGCAGATCAGAGCAGAACAAGCAAACCTGGGTGGGGAAAAACACAGATAGGAGGCAGTCAGTTATACGAGCGAAGAATTACGTTGGTTGTTCTAGCAAGATTTAATCCTGCAAGGTACTCCGAGCTCTCCGCTTCCAATGAAGGCTGTAAAAGCTGAAGGTGCTGAGCACCAGGCAGGAGGCGCTCGGCATGGTGCAGAATCAGGCCCTAAATTGCCTTAGGCTGTATTATGTTGCGCCATTGACAGGCTGCCTCCCACCATGGGCAGCACTTGTCTGCATTCCTCCTTTAATCCGAACTGCTTGTATCTAGTCACTGATTTCCATCTTGCTTGCGCTACTGATTTTTGAACTGAGCCTTATGCATGAAATCTCCATAGATTTATATTTCCTCCCACCCCCCACTCGTTCCTACAGTTAATGGGAAGTTTCCCTACTTCTGTTCCTACCATATGTTTTTGTGGGCAATTTGCTCACTGCACTTAGAGCTGTATCCGCGGAGGAATTAGTCGAGCATTGCTATTTTTTTTTTTTTACGGTGAGTTTTAGCTCCACATTAAAATGGTGCAAACTTCTCTCTCTCTTCCCCTACCTCCCCTCCAGTCTTTCATTTTCTTTTTCACAAACACTCCCGTCCCAAAGCTATGATCAGCAATATCAGCCAAAAGCGAAGGCAGCTTTTGATTATTTGGATTTAAAATAAGTTGGCTACATAAGTGTCTTAATGTTAATAACGAAGCCCCCCTGCAGGATTAAGTAATCAATTTAACAGGATTAATATCGCTCATCATTCTGGTAGCTACCTCCCCTCTTTCTGAATAGCAGTTCCTAGCCCTTTCCAGTCACTGGGCAGGCGGCAGAAGCTCATTCAGGCTAATGCTGCACCTCCTGCAGTATTCCCCTTTCTGCACTGGATCACAGTGGAACTGGGGTGGCTCCAAATGAGGTTGTCGGTGCTGCATCATTGGGAATTGAAAGGATGTGTTGTTGCTTTCAACTAGTTTTATGGTGGGGTGGGGAAGAGGCAGTATTCTTTTTCTATGAGGGATAGAATAGTGGCTGTTCCTTTAATTACATATCAGTTGTTTACAAATGAAATACAATTCAATCCACACAGAAACACACAGTGATGGTAGAATTGAATTGGAACTCAAAGGCCGCATTATGTCAATCCATCGGCGGTGGTGGCGGCGATCATCAATTATTAAACACTTTAACAAGTCTGCCAAAAAGACTCCCGCCGACTTCAGTGGTTTTTGGATCAGGCCCTGGGTCAGTAATTGGTATTGTCTCCTTATGGTAGATTGAAAATCAAGCTCAGAAACTTAATTCTCTGTTGCCCTGCAATTTGTGTTGTCCTTCTCACTTGTGCAGGTTGGGTGTAAAACTCGACTGTTCTGATTTGGTAATATTTTACATCCGCTTGGATTAGATATAAATGTTGGCCGAAGATTCAAGGCAATGGTAAACCAGCCCATTGTCTTCATGCCTGTCAATAAAGCACAGAGCATACTGTGGACCTGGTCAGACACCCATTGAAGTCGACCGGATTTGACATTGGTGAGAGCTGGATCACACCTTATAGAAATATGATTATGACTCCTGATATCGGTGGTAGGAATTGCTTAGCACCTTGTAGGATGGAGCCCATAAAGACACCTGCAACTTTGTGTTAATTTTTTTCAGGAACCAACTATCAAGCCTGGGGTTTTCAAAGGACCCTAAGAGAACTAGGTGCCTAGATCCTACTGAAATTCAATGGCAGTTGGGTGCCTAACTCCCTTAGGGTCCTCTGAAAATCTCAGTCATAATTTTTTTAATCTTTCATCTGCTTATATCGGAAGGCTTGTGTATGTTTGTATACCGCATCAGCATGCTCTGCTGGACATCCTGTTTACTAAACACCACCATTTCAGTTCAAACCTTATAAAACACCTGTAAGGGAGTTGAAATGCTTTCTCTATAATTGAAATGTTTTTACTTCATCTGCATAACACAGCACTCCTTCAATTTACTTTTAGCCCACATTAGTTTTCTGGCTGGCCAACAGTGTGGTTACATCTTTAAATCTCTGTCCTACAGTGTAGGAAGGATTTTTTTTTTATATTGAAAACCCCACCCATATCTCTGCAGTATCTGCAGCATGAATTAGAAAGTCCACTGGGACATCTAGGTCAGCATGAGCAGATCTGACATCAGTCTGCAGAATATGCCTGCAATCAACAGCACTGTAGGGTTTTTCCCCTCCTCCCTTCTCTCTTAAAGAGAGAATTATTTTCAAATGGCAACGAACAATTAAAGGGCCTCTGCAGAATGTCACGTCCAAAAGCCACTCTCAGCATCAGAAAATCCTTCTCTGTCTCTGTGCACAGAGAATATATATATATACACACACACACACACACACCAATAACGTGCATTTGCTAATGCAATATTGAAACAACACCATAATGCACTTTGAAACACAACAGGGATTTAAAAGTAAAGCAGATTAAATCCGAGAGAAACATCTATTTTGTAAATATGAAAACAAAACTGCATCAGCTGATGATAAGTCTCAGCAGCAGAACCTAGGGCCAGCTTCTGTTTCAGTGAAAGTGCTGCATAACTGTAGTAAGCCAATTCACTTCAAAAGACTGACTCTGGATATGCAGTAATGTAAATAGCAGCAAGATCTGGCCCTAATTTAACAAAACTGCACCAAGATTTCCTTACTTGCTTCTGTCTCCTTACCTTCAGGTGCTGCCGGCTTGTGTTGCTTACAACTTTTTTAAAACAACAATAGAGTGGGGCTTTGTTCTGGTTTCCTTTGCTTTCACACACGGGGACTGACTCTCCTAAACGCTTACACAAGTTTTACACCCCTGTAACCACATTGACCACAGTGGAATTACTCCTGAGTTACCCCAGTGTGAGATCAGGATCTCGGCTTCCGATCTCAGTTACCCTGGTTTTGTGCTGGTGTAGACTTAAGTGGAGTTGCTCCTGCCTTACAACATCATATCCAAGAATAGATTTTGACCCAAAGGTTGTTAATTAATCAACAGGAAAGAGGGCATGCCTCCCTCAGCATCTATTCTTTAAAGCAAGACGGAACCTTGTAGCTTTCCTTGTGCTAGTGAAATCCCTGCTTCACCATAGAATGGGGGAATATAAAAATCTAGTCTTACTAAAACACCTTTGGTGAACTAAGCCAGCTCTATTTATCTACCACCCTGTGAGCTGTCAGTTGCCCATTTCCTTAGTTGGAAATGGTCACACTATGGGCAGCGTCTGCACAATCTCAAAGAAAAATAGCACACAATCTCTCTTCAAATCTATTGCTGTTGGAGGCATAGCCATGGGGAAATATGCAGAGTCAAAGGGATTTCTCCCCAGCTGCAAGAGAGAACATGTCGAAGGGGAGAATGGAAAATTGAAATATTCAATGTTCCACTGCCATATGAAAAATGTGGTGGAAATCAGTCTATCTAGGTGGAGGGTGGGAGGATCAGCTCAAATGTTTATCTCGGGAAGGAGTGCAAAGGCCATTCCTGAATGGTACGCTTCCATCACTTAAATGGTGACAAGCTTAGATAGGGGTCTGGCAGCTGGATCCTCGTGCCTCTATAGAGCTCCGTTGACTTCAGTGGGATTCTCTGGGGGGAAAAGGGTCTTCCTTTGTGTATCAGATTGTAGAATCGGGACTTTATTTCTTATTAGTTAGAGACCACTGTGAGTACTTTCCTATATTCTAACTTGAACATCCGCCAACCCTTGAAGTCAATAAAATTGTAATTGGTGAGTAAAATGGGACACAGCTTTAAATTCAATTGATATAAGTGGAATAAGAAAGCTTTGGAAGGACAAAGTGGGGGAAAATGTTAAATATTCTTCTGCAAACAGGAGCTATGCCTCCTAAATGGAGACAGGTGGCGTGTGTGAGAACTTGTCAGTCTGAATGTGACGCACTAATGTTTTCTTGTTTGTTTCTGTCAAGGTTCCTTCCCCACTCTGAACTCTAGGGTACAGATGTGGGGACCTGCACGAAAACCTCCTAAGCTTACTTTTACCAGCTTAGGTTAAAACTTCCCCAAGGTACAAATTAATTTTACCCTTTGCCCTTGGAATTTCCACTACCACCACCGAACTTTAACTGGGTTTACTGGGAAGCGTAGTTTGGACACGTCTTTCCCCCCAAAAAAATCCTCCCAACCCTTGCACCCCACTTCCTGGGGAAGGTTTGGTAAAAATCCTCACCAATTTGCATAGGTGACCACAGACCCAAACCCTTGGATCTTAGAACAATGAAAAAGCATTCAGTTTTCTTACAAGAAGACATTTAATAGAAGAAAAGGAATCACCTCTGTAAAATCAGGATTGTAGATACCTTAAAGGGTAATTAGATTCAAAACATAGAGAATCCCTCTAGGCAAAACCTGAAGTTACAAAAAAGACACACAGACAGGAATAGTCATTCTATTCAGCACAGTTCTTTTCTCAGCCATTTAAAGAAATCATAATCTATCACATACCTAGCTAGATTTACTTACCAAAAGTTCTAAGACTCCATGCCTGTTCTGTCCCCGGCAAAAGCACCATACAGACAGCCCCAGACCCTTTGTTTTTTCTCCCTCCTCCCAGCTTTTGAAAGTATCTTGTCTCCTCATTGGTCATTTTGGTCAGGTGCCAACGAGGTTAGCTTTAGCTTCTTAACCCTTTACAGGTGAGAGGATTTTTCCTCTGGACAGGAGGGATTTTAAAGGGGTTTACCCTTCCCTTTATATTTATGACAGTTTCTTTTTGAAATTCTACCAAGATCAAGTAGCAAATGATGCCAATTCTTTGTCCCAACCTCTTTATTCCCAATTATCGGGCTGAAAAAAAGTCCCTTAATATGGTAATTTATATAGGTTTCAGAGTAACAGCCGTGTTAGTCTGTATTTGCAAAAAGAAAAGGAGTACTTGTGGCACCTTAGAGACTAACCAATTTATTTGAGCATAAGCTTTCGTGAGCTACAGCTCACTTCAAGCTTATGCTCAAATAAATTGGTTAGTCTCTAAGGTGCCACAAGTACTCCTTTTCTTTTTGTAATTTATATAGAATTTCATTAGCATACAACTTTTGTAAGATAATAGCCACGCAAATAATGATCCTTGTTGAGGAAAGCGTCTCTTCAGGAAAATATTTACACACCTGCTTAAAACTAGGGAGGCACATAAGTGCTGCCCGGAAATAAAGGATGAACTTAATCCTCATCATGGACCAAGATCCTCACCTGTAAGGAACTGTACAAACATAGAACTAAAGGATTGCCCCTGCCCCAAAGAGCAGGGGCTTAATTATCCACTGCCTTATGCCTTGTGCAGTCCTCTACATCTGTGCAAAATGGATGTGAGATGTTACACGTGCTTTGTACGGCATCATGTCTTTGGTAAATGAAACCAGACCACAGGCTCTCCTCTGGCTCCCTGTCAAGTAAAGTAAGTGAAATTCCAGCCACCGGGATTTTCTCTGGTAAATTGACTTAAATTAATGGTAGATTTAAAGATGTGGGGGGCTGAAATGTGCT
This sequence comes from Chelonia mydas, assembly GCF_015237465.2. Lineage (NCBI taxonomy): Eukaryota > Metazoa > Chordata > Testudines > Cheloniidae > Chelonia > Chelonia mydas. The sequence goes on along the minus strand of NC_057859.1, from coordinate 6,976,588 downwards.
TTGCTTTTCTTAGTTCCTTGTTTCACCTGACTTGCCTCTGGTATGTAAGGGACCTGATGGCCATCAGTTTGCAGAGAAATTGCTTAATTTCAAGGTGAGATCAAAAGTCTTAAATTCAGTGCTCTGTTCTAGAGGAGATTTGCTTGTATGATTTGTAGTCATGGTTTTAGGGATGTCCTCAGCTGTCTGAACTCTTGCCCAATAGGTGTACAAAATATATTGGGTACTGCTTTTAAATGTATTTAGTTGTAATTTTGAACCCTCCATTCTATTACAAGTTTTATGGAGGGCAATGGGGTCAAGTGGATAGGGCACTGGGCTGGGAGTCAGGAGACCTGGATTTTATTCCTGGCTCTGCCACTGACCTTCTGTGTGACCAAGTTATTTCCCACTCTCTGCTTTGCTTTTCCTTCCTATCTTTTTGACTACCTTGTGTATTTGGACTATAAACTCTTTACAGCAGGGATTTTCTTTCCCTAAATGTCTCTACTGTGCTTACCACAATGAAGCCCTGATCTCTGATGGGTGGGACCTCTAAACATTAATGTAATACAGATAATCATAAAGATCTTATGAAACCTTCCTTGCTTCCCTTTATGAAAGAGATCAGTCTAAAAAAATCTGATTTTTCTAGATTATTGAAAAATAATAAGTCAAATTCATGCCTGTGTAATACCAAGGAAGCTGTACTGGAGATGAGTTTGATCCAGTTGGCTTGGATTTTCCTCTTGGTAATGCTGGGATACAGCTACTACAGGTTGAGCTATTTTTGTTGTTGGACTCCGATTTGGTGTAAGAATAAGGCCCAATGTTTTATACTTTGCATATAAGTACATTTGGGGTCCAGGAGCTGTCCTGATCCTATTTCTATATTGCCCTGCATCTTCTAGCCATTTACACCTATGGAGCGCAGTATAAAATAATACCGTTCTGATCTGCCAATGCATCACAACCGCTTGAGGCTGGTGTATATCATGACACACTGCTGAAGGCAGTGGAGAAGCAGGCTCTCACACTCAAAAGCTCTACTAAGCTTATGTCAGTGGGAACTGCATGTGTGGCTCAAGACCTGATATGACCCAAAGAGTTTAATTCCTATATTGACAACCATCTAGTAGAAAGGCAGTACGAAATATAAGGGGCTTGTGGTCTCTGAATTTACCCACTATGTCTGGAAGACCATCAGTTTTGTATACTCCTTTGAAATTTTATGTCTACTGTCAAAGCCTGTGGATTTCTTTCTCAATTCAAAAGCAAAATCTTCCACTCAGAGGTCTGCTCTCAGCTTTATAGCTGTGGAATGCCATCCTCCATGCATAGACCACTCACTTTGGCACCAACAAGAAGTGCTTTTGCACCTGTGCTTTCGTCATTCTATATAGTCTCAAACAATACAGTGACTCTGGTATATTTGAACTGGAATTGCTCTCCCTTGGTGAAACCTATAAGGCCATGATTGACCAAGATTGAGGTGTATAGTGGGGAAGCTTTTGCCCCATGGGGGTTCAGTGGATGTAATAGTAAAATATACCTGTCAGGGCTGAGAGCAGTTTTGCCCAAAGGAGGTCCCTTTTTCAACTCAAGGGACCTCAGCTTCCTTTCTAACTAAAATCCCCGGTCTGTGTGGGTTCACACCTTCAAGGTGCTGACCTCTCTGGCCTTGATTCAGCAAAGCATGTGCTTTACTTGAAACATGTGAAGAGCAGCCCCATGGAAATCATAAGACTACTCACATGCTTGACTTTAAGCATGTGCACAAGGGATCTGCTAGTTCAGTACCACCAGGAGCCCTGTAGTGTCCTCCTTTTTAAAAAACGCTGCCATTAGCACAGCCAGTGTCAGAATTCCTGCAATACCAACAACAGCCATCTAATTTTAAGGTGAAATTCACACCTGTGCAAGGAGCTAGTACACAGCATCCCATGTAAACCCTCAAAATGGGGCTTACGTGAGATTTAAGGGGTCTATAGGTCTTGTGCTGGCATACGGGTGAACATCACCTGTAGTGAATGAGAAATGGCTTTACAACATCCATTTAATCTACTTACTTATTTATTATTTTATTACTCAGAATAAAGTTGCTGAACGCACATTGCTCCAAGCAGCGCTGGGAAGTATTTTCGTTTGCTTTCACTTTTTTTTTTTTGCAGTTAATTTATATTTTATATTGTGAGGTTTACTTAATCAAAGCTTGTAAACTGCTTTGAGCTCAAAGGAGAAATGATGAAGAAGGGCAGATGGATTAAGATTGTAGATGGATTAATAACAAATAGTCCATTTTATGCTACAAATATGCTACAGGGTGAGATTGATCCTCTGAGGCTCCCGATGTTCTAGGTCAGAGGGTCATTTGCATCAGTCAGTCTCCTCCTAGTCAGTCAGTGCGAACTGTATTGGGCAAACAAAGGGCATGGCAGGGAATTGAAAGATGAGAGTTCCAAGAGTTTTTGAAAACAAATCTTGCTAGCCCACAGACACGCAGCGTGCACACATGGCACATGAATAGATGATGATGATAAGCATTTATGAAGAACTATTCATCCAAGGATCTTAAATCCTTTCCCAAGAATTAATTAAGCCTCCCTATTACATAGGTATGTGCAATTATATTGATTTTGCAATTGGATAAACTGGCCCAGTGAAGTGACTTGTCCAGGGTCCAATAGTAAATCAGTAGACAAGTCAGGAATAGAATCTAGGAGTCCTGACATTTAATTCCTTGCTGTAATTACTAAACTAAGTTAGTTCCTAATGCTGGGGAGAGAATCCAGGAGTCCTCACTCCAGTGCCCTACTCAAACCACTAAACAAAGCTGGGATCAGAAGCTGAGAGTCCTGGCTCCCTGTTCTAACAGCTCTGCCTCTGCTGGATATGAATTGGAACCGGTAAATAAAGATGTAATATGTTTTCAGTCCTTTTGCAGCCCAGAAGTCATCGCAAGTGGCAGATGAAAGATTTGCTGAAAAACAAAACCTCCTATTAACAAGATAGAAAGGCTGAAATGCCCTCTAATTACAGTTTGAAGGGTGATAAGATGCCTCAGACAATGAGCCTTGGCAAAGGAATTTGATCGGTGCCCAGAATAGCAACCCATAATGGAATGTGGTAATGTGGCTGCCCCTCCCAAGTGGTAGCCAGTCTGACTTTGCCTCTAACAGGCTACAGTTATGCACTGCAGTGGCAAGAGGGAGTTGAGACTGCCCTAAGCAATAATTTCCAGCTGCTGCTGCTGCAGTCATTCGAAAGGAGAGTCTTTTGTTGCAACTCGCTAATGTAGGCAGCAGGACTCTGGGTACAGGTTTTTCAGAGATGAAAATGAGTCAAATTACAATAAAAAGCCTGTAAGGGCTAGACCATCCAATGGTGAAAAATCAGAATAACTCCGTTAACTTTAGTAGAACTATGACAATTTACGCCGGCCAAAGATCAGACCCTAAATACTTCACAAGCACAAAATATGATAAAAGGTTGAATGTTGGCAGATGTAAGTGGAATTCTTTGTAAGGTAAAATGAATCTGCAGACTCTTAGTTGTACCAATTTTATGGTGGAAACCTAAAAGCCCCAAATGAGGTAAGGGCCCCTTTGGCCAAAGCGCTGTACAAAAATACAATAGGAGATGGTATCTGCCCTGAAGATCTTGAAGGATAACTAGATGAAGTGTGAAAGGAAATAGAAGTGTAGGTCACAACGTAGTTTAGCAGCACAGCCAGGTACAGAATCCACATCTCCTGGTTCCCAGGTCAATACCCTACTCTCTGAACCACAGTCTTTCTTTTTTTTATTATTATTATTTTTACACAAAATCAATTAAGATTTTTGGTTTTATTTTGTGTTGATTTCAGTGCTGTGGGTTTGTTATAAGCATGTTCCACTCTGATTTGCTGATATTTAAAGACTTGGCCCTAGCACTCTAGACATCAAGGACACTCTAACATCCTTTTAAAATGGTACTGGAACTTGTTACTTTGGCCAGCATGTTGAAGGCAAGCTTCTGTGAACCTCCTTCAACACTGTACTATTGCGTGTCTCTACAGGTCTGCTCCAAAGCTTATTGAAGTGAATGGGAGTCTGTCTGGTCATGTCAGTGGAGTTTGGATCAGGCTCGAACAGAGGAACTAGCATCCAGAGTTAATTGATAATTAACCTTCTTCTAAAATCAATGAAACCGTTAGGTGGTGCCTTTCAAACACCAGCCCTCTGAGTGGTTTACAGTTACAGTAACCAAATCAATTCAAAAATACTAAACCAAATGCACACTTAGCATTTCCAGAAGTCAGCCTTCTGGAGAGAGATATTGTTAATTGATGGGCAATTCCCCAGGAAGATCTGGAGGCTCAAAGATGAGCTCTGTGCTAGAATCCATATATTTTCCTATGACCCAGCTGAGGAATGCAGTGGTTCTGATCCTGATCTCTCACGGGTAATCAGCAGTAACGACAATGCCCTTGTAAAGCTGCATCAACAAGATCAGAATCAGGCTCACTGTTGTTTAAACAGTTCCTTTGAATGAGCGATGCATGCATTCAATAATGAAGTCTCAGAAAACCCTTATGAGGTAGGTGTTGTACCCATTTTACAGAGGCACAAAAATAAGGCACAAATTGCTACCATTCAATGCATCCGCTACAGCTGATCCTCTTAGCAAATTCCAAAGAGAAGTGGTGGAAACCCCATTGCTTAGAACATGTCAATTAGATTGGATAAAACACTAATATAAGTGTGATAGGGCACATGGGCAGGGAGATGAATTATATGGGGTACCAGGTCTCTTCAGTTTCTAGAGAGGTGTAGGGTAAAACACCTAAGTCTCTTTGTGAATCCGGGCCTTAGGCACTTGCGCTGTGTCTATGCTGCACACTGAGTCCAGGCTCAGATTCAGGTTTCAGCCCAAGCCCCCTTTCCATCCTCTCACTAATCAGTCAGGCACTGAGGACGCAGGTCCTAGGACCCTCCGAGAGGAATGGGCACACAAGCCCTTTTATTTTTCAGCGTGGATGCAGAACTGTCTCAGGTCTGCGCAGTGCCGTGTGGGTGCGTTAGCATGGCTGTCTGACCCAGATTCAGCAATTGTAAGCCCAGGTTTACAATGCAGTATGGAAGCTCAAGCACATGCTTTGAAAGCCTAACACACAGCGTGGGATCCCACAGACTTGGGCTTACAATGCAGTGTAGATGTACTCTAAGGAGCCTTTGTCACATGGGACTTTAGTTTTGAAGTTTATTTTGGTGCTTTGGAACATTTTACCCAAAGTGACTTGGCAAAGTTCACACAGCTCGACAGTGGCAGGGTTGAGACATCTTACTTTTTACTGGGACGACCAGGGAAAAACCAATACTTTGCACCCATATCAAGAATTATTGATTGGTTTTTTTGACATAGTCATTGCAGTTAACCGTGTCACTCGCTGACTGCATGATGTAGTAACACACAAGCTTAAAACCTAAGATGACAAAAGATCAGCTGGCTATTTCTCCTTTCCTCTTGTCCCTCGTGCTGTCCAGGAGCCTCATCCACACTTCAGGCAAAAGCATTTGTAAATAGATGGCATTTGTAGCCTGGAAGATGAGCAGTCTTGGGGTGCGATCCTGGCTCCATCGAGGTAAATGGCAAAACTCCCATTGACTTCAGTGGAGCCAGGATTTCACCCTTGGATTCTATTGAGTAGAACGTGCAATGGGAAAGGAGGCCGAAGGAATCGGTGAGTGGGTGAAGATCAGTTCCCCCAATAAATCTCATTTAAGCCCTCAACCAGACCTGAAGTTGTAGAGGGACCTGCACAAGGTCTATCCGCACAAGGATGAATTTAATCCAAAGAGATTGAAATGGAGCCTTGCCATGAAAGGCTTTGGAGGGGAGCCAGAGTACTTCAAAATCAATCTACATCTTTATGGGAAGCTGGCCTCGCAGAATAGGGGCCACAGGTGACTGACTCCGTAGCTAGATGCCAAGTGTGGTGTGATGAGCAAGTGAAGGAGCAGCACCAGGCAGGGCCAAGTGTTTTCAGAGTCTTTCCTTCCACCACCCTCCCCAAATCCCGAGAGGATGGGTGCAAAGCAGTTCGGTTCCAGAGGTGTCGTTTAATATCCATTTGCCATGATACATTTTACATCTAGACGTTTTGGCAATGGGAGTATTTGTATACATGAATGAAGAAATAAGATAACCACAAAGGGATGGGAGGAGAAACCTTTCCATGGCAGAATTAAATCTATTACTGGGGCCTTCTTCTGCCCGGAGTGCAGTTGATAGCAGAACTTGTTAGCGGTCACATCAGACTCTCTAATAATTTTCCATGGCTGTTGACTGCATAGCTGAATTTATGGTCTTTACAAGTTTTGGTGATGCAGGCGGATGGTTTAATATAGACAAGGCCTGACTTACAACAGTGAAACGGGGCTTAGAATCAGGGCCAGATCCCCAGCTGGTGTGTAAATCAGCACAGCTCCACTGGCCCTACACTGCAAAGTCACAGTGAAGCAAGACCCGCCTCAGGCCCATTTAGTTGATTGCCTTTTTGGGGACACAGAGGAATGAGCCTGACATTTAGTCCCTTGTTAAAAGGGCTTTGATTAGTAGAAAACTCTGCACATAGAAATTCTGGTTGCATGGCACCTTATGCTCTTTGCAGACAAGAATTGCCTCATTAAGGAAACAGACAGTGATAAAAAATTTTTTAAAACATCAAGCTGTTTTGTGTTCCAGATAAGTTTAGTCCAGATTTCTTTTTGTCTTGCAGGCTAAAACAGTCATAAATATTTAATTGGCTTCCTAGGCATCTGCTGAATTTCTTTGCTTATTGGGCAGGTTTGTCCTTAGAGCTTTGTATTAATGCGACAAAGAACTTCCCTTTGGGTGGTGGAGTTGTCTGATCAAGTGTGGCCCAGTGCCAGGTACGGTTCCATTTATGTTTCCGGTGGGTTCTCCATTAGAACTTAGAACTCGGCTATAGAAAGCCGATCAAAAGAAGTGTCACAGGGAGGGGGTTTAAGGTAATCGTAAAGCAAGGCTTATAATAAATATTCTGTGAGGTCACTGGGCTGCTGCAGTTAACAAAGCTGCAGGTTGTGTTGCGGTTCAAGTAACAATGTTACTGTACATCTGCACACTATTTTCAAATTGTAACTGTGGCATTCGCATTAAATATTGGGTCGGATCCTCCGCTGCAGCGGAGATGCTCAGTGCAGCTGAGATTAGGGCAAAGGTGACTCTGTGAGTCACTCTGACATTCCTGGAGTTGATCCAGTCCCTTGCCATAACTTAGAGCAGCCTCAGAGGCTATGCCAGCACTTGGCATAGATGCAGCACGTGCCAACGGAAGGAGGAGTTCTGCCAGTGTAGGAACACGACCTCCCTGAATGACATTAGCTATGTTGACAGAAGCACACTGTTGGCATACTTGGATCTTCGTTGGGGGTTTTACCAGCATCGCTATGTTCGCTAGGGGTGTGACTTTTTTGCTGATACAGTTTAAGTGCAGACCTGGCCGTAGATAGCTGGAACAGTTCCTTGGAAATATTGGCAGCAATCCTGAATCTCCAGGGCTTTAGCCACAGTCTTTCTCCTAGTACCATTCCTTGGGCTGGGGCCTGGAAGGGATGGTAGCATTGAGCCACTAGGCTGGCTTTTTGCCACCCAAGGGGTAAGAGCTGGTTAAGCCAGCATTCTTGGTGCTTTGCACCAAAGGAGCGGATGTGAAAGTCAGGCCATCAGCTCCTCTTGTTGTTGGGGCCCCATCATTTTTAGGTTTGAACCTGTCAAGTGTTGAGCCCCCTTAGTCTCTGACTGCAATGGGGGCTAAGTGTCCTCAGTGTATCACAGGGGTCAGTAAGCCTTCAACTCTGCAAGTCAGCATCAAGCCTACAAAGCAATGCTTTAATTCTCTTAAGAGGGGAGAAGACAACCCCACCCCAGAAAAGTGACTTTCTTCCTCTTCTAATTCACAGATCTCTCGGAGGGCTTTCTTTTCCTCCAAAAATAAATTCCTGCCCCCAGGCTGAGGTTCTTCATGCAAAGCCTCCTCCCTGAGCCCATTTTAACCACTGAGTTCTATAACCCCACGGTGGTATCGGGTTAGAATGAAAGCACTTGGAAATGGGTGCCAGTATTAGATTATTGCAAAAGGAGTAGTGAAGAAGGGGACCTGGCAAGCAATAGGACAGTAATTGAAGTGAGTACATTCTAGACCTTTTGGCAGTTAATTATTCAGCTTGTCCCTGTTGCAGAAGATATGGGCCCGCTGAGCTGAGCTGAGCTTCCATCCAATCGGCAGGCTTGGCATTACTTTCCGGAGCGGCAGGCTTTAAGAGGCTTGTGCGCTCTACCTCATTGATTGATGCTCTCTTCCTTTTAACAGCGTTGGCAATATTTAAGACTGAGCTGTTTTGGAATAAAATATTTAAATGCCGAGCTGTTTTCACTCTTCTGCTCGGCCCCGAGCGCAGAAAATAGTTTAAAGGCTGGAGAGAATAATAGAACTGGATACCAGAGAGGGCCCGACTTCCGAGAAACTGTGTGTGCTCCACTCCCATGACTTCAAAGCTGTCAGCATATTGCAGGATTGGGTCCCATAAACAGTGGGGAAGGTAGCTAGATCGTACTCTGCTATTCTGCTACAACCTTTCCTTTCTCAGTTTATCCAAGGTCAGGCTTTTGTGCAACTGAAAGGTCCTGGCCCAGAGCCTCAGAGGGTTCAGTGGGAGTCAGGTGCCTAAGTATCTTTGAGGATCTGGGGCCCAGCTCCTCGGCTGGTATAAATCAGCAAAGCGCTGCTTCTGCCAATTTAACCACAACGGAGGATCTGGAACTAAGGAAGCGATCGTATCCCCATGGCTAGGAGACTCCAATTCATGCAAATGCCGATGTGAGGCTTATGTGGTGTATAGGCATTGTGCTGGCCCTCTTCACAGGGATGAATCTCACCCTAGAGGCTTAGAAAATAAAATAATATAACACAGGGGAGCTCAGTGCTTAATGTAGCGAGAGAGTCTACAGACTGATATGCTCAATATAATTATTAATAGTGTGATTAAGTGTTTGATGTTCTTCACAGACAATTTATCAACATGTTCCACATCAGTTTTGCTTGTACTGCTTTAGGCACCATTCATGCCCCATACTATGCATGTTAAGTACAAAGGATGCTTAACAGTTCTGGTTCCACTAGGACACGAGCAGAGGAACCCCCTGGGCTAGGGGAAATGAAAAATGGGTAAGAATGAGATTTCTTGGGCAATATGTGAATGGAGTAGTAAGAGTCATTCATTGTGAAGTAAAGATAGGAAGGGCTGGGCGGGGGAGTGAGAGAAATGGAAGTACATGGGGCGGAGGGGAAGACCCCTTTTCTATGTCAAAGGGCTGGATTGGAACCAACAACCTAGAGGAAAAAGGACTGGAGGTTTCTGCTCCCACTGAAGTCGATAGGAGTTCAAAAATGTGGGTTTTGGGCAGGAGGGTTTTTTTTGGGTTGTGGTTGGTTATTTGGTTTTTTATTTTTTTTTGTATGTTTATTTTTACAGAAGCATACAGGGTGTTTCCATTGTGTGTTAAAACCTGTGTCAGTGAGTCTCGGCACCTGAGACGTGGGCTCATGCTACGGCACGAAAACAGCAGTGTAGAAGTTGTGGCTTGGGCTCGGAAACCTGCCCCCCTTCCTCAGGTTCCAGACCCTGGTCCCAAGCCCAAACATCGACGCTGTTGGGTTTAGTGCCATAGTGTGAGACCTGCGAGCCCCAGTCTGTAGATACAGGCTCTGAGACTCACTGCTGAGGGTTTTAAAATCCATTGTACCCTTAAAGGCTCCAAAAGAGACACTGTATAGACTCCGCATTAGCTCTTTTGGGCAGGAACTGTCTTACAGTCTGAAGAGACAAGGCAACCAATGGGTCGGAGGGGAAACCAGGGCACCGAGAGGGGAAGTGACTGGCCCAGCCAAGCTGAAGGAGGGAACCAGTGTGCGCCATCCCCCAGGCTAGTACCCTATCCACTAGACCAAACTATCTCCCCATAATAGGGGTAAGGATCCACCTCAGTTATATTATTCTGGTTCAAAGAGGGTCAAAAATCCGACCAACCCAGGTTCCACTGTACTATATGCCATGGGCTGACTATTCAGAGGTGCTGAGGGCCCATAACTCCCAATAAAGGAAGCAGGAGGTGTGGGTACTCAACGCCTCTGAAAATCAAGCCCCTTCAACCATTGTCAAACTCAGAGGGAGCTTGTGTGTCTTATTTTTCTTGCTGTCAGTTTCTCCCCTGACTAAACTGTCTGACTGGCTTTGAAAACAGCAATGGAATATATGAGCAAGTCTCTACTGTATTCCTAAAAGTACACAGTCACTCTCATTCTTGGTTTAAGACAATCGTCCAGTCAATTTACTTGGCAGTACAGAAATGGCTGTCATTTCCTAACAATTTTTGATATGCCCCATATAGTAGATTTTATGCAGTCCCTTCAAATGATACAGCCTCACTTTATATATGTGTATATCTAACATAATTTGGATTTACATATCCATGCATTCATAGACTTGAGAATCATTAAGGTGAATTTGTACAAAGAAAAGCTAAAGAAACGGCATATCAATCAACTCTCATAGCCTATAATAATCCAAATTGAATGCTTCATGTATAGATCCAATGGGGGGGGGGGGAAGAAATGTGTGGCAAACCAAGTAACTGGCACAAAGATAATCTGTACTTTCTTTCCATCATCGAGTCCTATCCACTCTGAAGGAAATGACATTAAGAATCAGATTGTATTTCCTTACCAAGCTCCCAACGCAGACAACTCAAGCTCCTCTTGTTGTACTACAGTTTGCACAAGTTTCTCCCAATGTCATCTGTGATAACTTCCTACATCCATGTCCTTCAGTGAGTCACCATGGGTATTTCTGCATTTCAAAGTAACAGGACATGTCCGCTAGAGGAATTATAACACATTCCTTTTCCCCCCTAGTTGTAGCACATCTTTTTGTGAGACAGGCATATTTGTTACATCAGACCGGCCTGATACTAATATACCCTGCTTTTCAAGGCCCCAGTTCTGCAAAGCACCTAACCTTAAGTGCTTCACTTTAATGGGACAATGGGAAGTCAGTGGCATTTACACATGTGCTTTGCTGAACTGGTGCCTAAATGCAGACTTAAAAAAAGGGACCAAAGAAGCAAAATGAGGTCCTGAATTTCTTCGCATTTACACTGGTGTCAATCAGGAGCTCCTTCTCTGAAGTCAGTGCAGTTTCAGAAATGTAAAACTAGTGTGAGAGGAGAATGGGCCCCTGACTGTGTAATTTAACATTGTACATTTCTGACCAGCACTCGCTCCACCATTCATGACAAGGTCCCATTGGTTGTCAGCATTTCAGGCGTCATCGCCCGCATTCTCTGTGCACGCTGACCTCTGCAACCTCTGAGTCCAGTAAGACAACGCCATGTAGGCATGGAGAGCCATCCGTCTGGTGCTCATTGCAGGGTCAGGCCCTAACAATGCATCTTGCCATGGCTGGGGGGTCGGGGGAGCTACATTTCAAGCCACCCATGTAGCCATTGTGAAGTGGGCCTGAATCCAAACCTCTGATCCTAGCATCCTCAAATGCTTGGACGTTCAGAAACTGACACTGATCTGCACCTACACTGTGGGCCTTATCGAATGCCCATTTAAAATAAATAAGAAACTTTCCATTGACTTTGGTGGAATCTGGACCATGGAACTGGCCTTAGCTGTGCTGGCTGAATCAAAGCCTCTGGGTCTGATTGCCATAAAGGCAAGACGAGATTTTGAAACCTAGATTTGAGTTTTGCAGCTTGAGCCCGTCTCGGCAATCGTCAGAGGCCGTTTCCATTTGTATCCATCTGCTCCACAAAGCTGCTTTGCTTCAGTGGGTACCATCTGCAGCAGTGCAATGTGTCAGACACCAAGAAGAAAATAGTAAAAGCCATCCCTGGCTTTGATTTAGCATGAGCGCTCTGCTGCCCTCGCACGTTCCTCCCAATTGATGGGGAGGGAATTTCCAAATGGGCTCCTAGGAAGGCCCTGCAGCATGCTGACCCCAGCGCGAGCCCTTAGCTTGTTTGACAGCAAGCACATATTAAAAAAATAAATAAATAAAAACACCGCATCAGGGAGTAGGCACGGACTCAGATGCCAGTGCAGGAGACAGATAATTGAAGGCCTCATATGTCAGGATCCTAGATGCCAGCATGCGTGTTAGCTGCCAAAACAGTTGCTTTAGCTGATTGAGCAGGGGGTCCAAAGGGACCTATGTATCGCTAACAGGAGCGTGCGCCGACAAGCCAGCTTTACAAGACTGTGCTAACATCACTTACAGCAGGGTGCTTTCTTATCTTCGGTGCACGTGCGACCCACGGGTGTGTGTTTATAGGGACAATCCACAGAGGGTACGAGTTGTTTAAGCCAGCAGTTGCAGAGCCTTGGTGGTTTTTTATCTCAAGCCATCGTGGTTTGTGCTTTTAGCTCTGGAGGTCCCCGTTCAGTCCCCGGTGTGCAGGCCAAGAGGATGATCACCACACATGCTTTAACTTCAACCGGTGCAAAGAAATCTGCGCATTTTACTCCCTAGCTGAGAGAAGCTGACTGGATTGTAAACTCTTTTTCAGACTTAAATTCTTTGGGGGCAGGAACTGTCATTTTTCTATGTATTTGTACAGTGCCATGCACAATAGGCCCCAGCCTGGTTAGCCTCTGGGACAAGCACTTAAACAACGGAGTCCGAGCACTTTCGAAAAGGATAAAGATCATTATCCCCACTGGAGAAACTGAGGCGCAGATAAAGGGCAGCAATTGCTCCAGTTATCAGAGCTGGTCAGAGCCAGAAGTAGAACCGAGCTCCTTGACTAGATCTGGTTGTTATTTCAAGGGAATGTTTGAGTTTTCTTTACAAAAAATAGTTTGTGTTTTTTTTTTTATTAAATGGAAATTGTTGCAAAATTCAATTTTTTGTGAAAAACAAATTAAAACTGAAAAAAGAAAAGTTAAAACTGATTTTTAGTTTTCAGTTGCTGAAATTTCTCAGTTTTTTAACAAAAAAGCTTGCCGGTATGTGTGTTTTTGTTGTTGACGAAAATCCTAAGAGTCAATGTTTTGTTTTTGTTTGCGGGGCAGGGGGAGAGGAAAGTTTCCCAGCCAGCTCTATCAGTAACCTATCCACTGGACAACCCAGCCTTTCATTGCCTTTGGAGCACCTCATGATAGAAATCAGCGTATGTGAAAGAAGAATCAGATCGGACATTTGAATCTAAGAGGAAATATGGAGCTGTTGTAAATAAAGAGCAAACAAAGAGATCCACTGAAGAACCATGCCTATTTCCAACAGGTAAAGGTTTATCTGAATACAATAATAGTTCATTTTTATGGCGTGCCTTTCATCTGCAGATCTCAAAGCACAGTGCAAAGGAGGTAAGTAGCATTATGCCCACATTTGACTGAAAAACAGTGTGGATGTAAGGTGGGTTGTAAGCTGCATCTCCAGTAAATCCTCCAAGGTTAAAAGAATGGGGAACAATTTTAGAAGAAAGCTGCTGCATGAAGAAGAGAGAATTTCTGAGAATGTAGATGAGGTTCTTGAGATTTCAGTGACTATTCCTGTACACTCAGGGGTCTGTAGTAGAGACCGATTGACGAACTTTTTGTTTAAGAATTGAGGAGGGTTTTATTTATCTTTTCCCTAATGGGGGCCCTAAGCATAACTGGCAAGACCCATGTTCTTGCTTGTCCTCGAATTCATAAACAATACATTTTAATTCCATTATGAACTCTCATAATGAAATCAACAGCTGGAGTGGGCCATGCTGCATTACAGTCAGAAACATAATGATAGGCTTGGAGTTATAACTAGGGTAGGACTGCAATGCAGAGAAAAAGACAATTCGAAAGAAAAAGAATCTATGATTTATGATAAGCTACTAATAACTCATTTGCATTGAACTGTGTTTCCCTACATGCATCAGGTAGATTTTTAACTTTCATGCAGGGTTTAGGGTTGCGGGGGGCTCGAAGGGGAGGTTATGGTTGCAATTTATTTTCTTAAGTCTGCCGCATTTTCTGTAGTGAACAGCATCAGTCCTGACAGGCTGGCTTCCAAAAGGTAATGTAATTCATACAGTCAGCATAAAGAAGCCCAGGAAGTCAGCTGACTGTTCCTTGCACTCTTTCTGTCTCAGTTTCGCTGAGACACAGAGGAGGTAAACTGTGTAATATGCAGAGAAGACAGTCAATGAAGAAGACGAATCCATACCAAGCTGCTTCATCAAGATTAGGGATGGGAGAGCTGTTTAGGACCCAAAAGTTCACCATAAAACTAAATGAAACGGAACCTTTTCTGAGGCTGGGATGTGGTCAGAAGCATCAGCAAACCATGCAGAAGGGCCTGTTCATGCAGAATCCCAAACCAGGTTGAAGCAGGCATACAGGTCAGGAAGTCCTGACTGAGCCTCCATTGTGATTGAACCGCTGCACCCCGCCCCCAGCGTGGAACAATGTGAAGTAAGAACATCCTTTCAGTCTGTGGATGTTGGTGTGTCAATGTAGATGGAATAAATGAGCCCCTCGAGTCAACGGAGTTAATATGACCCTGTAATTGTCCAACATCAAACGGATTTTAAACAAGGTTTAGGGTTTGCTATATCGAGACCTCAGCCTGCTGACTACTGTGGCAAGCCCATCATTAAAAATCCTTGATACAGGGAAAACCAAACAGTTAAAGTATTTGACATGTAAAGCATTAAATAAAGAGACAAGGGGAGGGAGACAATATCTTTTATTGGACCAACTTCTGTTGGTGAGAGAGGCAAGCTTTCGAGCTCATGCAGCGCTCTTCTTCAGAAGCTGGTCCAACAAAAGATATTACCTCACCCATCTTGTCTCTCTAATATGCTGGTACATGAAATACATCTTCCATTTGAACATCATCCCTTGCTCCTTTTCCTTTTAGCTGGAGGGAATCTTTAGAAGGAAACCCCCATCTGACAGTCTCTTAGTAGGCATAGATGGTAATAACTGTCCTGTCTGGGGAGAAGAGAAGTTAGTTGAATTGGATTGGAGGATTTGCTTCTGCTGTTGAAGAGAGAAAATACAGCTCCTGTCTCTGGCTTTGACTCTTACTTGTAACCTCATTGCTGGAAAAACACAGGCACAGCACATGGTCTTAGCCACTCTCTAAGACCTGGCAAATTTGTACCAGCATTGGGATGTTTAGAGTATTGCATTTAGCTGCCTCTTTCTAGTCACAGGTTCACAGCACTGTTGCAGAACAGCCCATCCTCACATTATTTTGTCCACCAGCAATGCCTAATTTCCAACCCACCAATGTTGGGTCATTGATTTCTGGTCCCACGCTGTTCTTGTTTCCACAGCTGAGCTCACAATCCAGGTAAACTTATAGGCCTGCCAAGCTACTCTGCCCTTGGGTGCAGGTGTACGGGAATAAATGGGTACTCTGTCTGCTCCTACTTCTCCCATGCAAGCTGAGGGAGGGGCAGGAATCTTGGTTCCATCTCTCTTTGTCCACCAGCAAGTTAGAGCTGAGCTAGTACGAAGGGTGTTGTCTTAGGCTGACCAGATGTCGCGATTTTGTATGGACAGTCCTGATATTCGGGGCTTTGTCTTTGTCCACTCCCTGTCCCTATTTTTTCACACTTGCTAGCTGGTCACGCTATGTTCGCTACCAGAGTAAGGGGGAAGCAGGAAGGGAATTGTGGCTGAGGCATTCTGCCTCCTAGGGCTATTCCTGGGGGTGGTGCAGTTTACCCACCCACTCTTGCTCGGGGCTGCACCTGAAAGCCGAGTCTAGCCCTTCATTAGCAAAGACCTTTTTAATGCATTTTAAGCTGTTACAGTAACATATGGCACTTACAGTGTACAGCCCAAACATTAATTAAGATTCACCCCCTCCTTGTAAGTGAGGTAGGTGGTAAGTGATGTTAGCCCCGTTTCCTAGACAAGGCAAATGTGATGCAGTGAAGTTAAGCAATTCATCTCAGGTCACCCGCACAGTCTGTTTTGGAGCCTCAGAAGTTCTTAATCTCCGCTTCATCTGCTATTCGCTACATCACACTGCCAAGCTGAATAAATGTATTCATTGTAGACAAGGCGGCCTGGGCTGCGTTCTCCCCTCAGTGGCAGTGCTAATGGGAGTTACGTGTACGCTTTGAGGGGAAGGCAAGATTCCAATGTCTTATGAGATGCCACAATGCTGTTACAAGAGCTGAAGTGCAATTTCAGGCAAGTGCTGTTGTACAGATTGTGTTGCTGATGCATGTGACCTTTTTAACCTTGGCTAAGTTGAGAGGAGCATTGTGTAAAGTGGTTGCCAATTGATGACCACTTTATAAATAGAAATCTATGAAATCTGTATATTTGTCCTTCCTAATGTCAACCATGTCATTAACTTGTTTAAAAGCCTATTGTGATAAACTATACAATACCGTTAAAATATGGTAGTATTTGTGTGTCTCTCAGAGCAGGTAATTAAGAAATACTAACAGAAGAAGAAAAGAAAAGCTGGTAGAATGTCAGTAGCAATTGCACTGAAAGATAGCAAATTTAAAACTGGTAATATGAAATACTTTTCCACACCAGTAGCCTGTGGAACTCAAACAAGCCCCAAGTTTTGGAAAGAATATAAACTCTCGTTCTTTGGGGCATAAGAAAACCTCTACTTAATGGCGGTTAAGAGGAAAATTTCACTGAACCAGCAGGTTTGTTGCAGATGCTGAAGCAGATGCTGTTGGCCACTTCCAGAGACAAGATCTTGGGTGAGATGGACCATTGGTCTGATCCAGTAAGACTGTCCTGTCCATCAGTAGGTCTGTCCAGATCTATTTGATCTATCACTGTCAAATCTAGTACCTTCCGTTCCTTAAATTACATAATCCAGATGACTGTAAATATGATTCCACTTAATCCATTTATTATTTTTAACTGGGGGCCTGATCGGCACATGAGTTTCTTTCTGCTTTGTGTTAGGTTTTTCTCAATTGCTTGTCCTGGCATCAAGATACCACCTTAGTATCCCAATGAAATCTATGACTCCTCCCTTTGGGAATGTTTTGACAAAGGGTTCTGTGGAATCGTCCTCTCTGAAAACAACAAGGTGGATACTGAGACTAGTGTCAAGAGGCGCTTCCTTTGAGGTCATGTTTAATTTTTTACCTCCACAGACCAAGGACAGAGCCCCTTTAAACCCTGTTTTCCCAGAGCCTCCTGGTAAGAGCAGTTGGCTGGTGCTCTAATATTAAACCAATCTGAAATTATGTTAAAGGGCAGTTTACTTATTTGTATCCCTACTTTTTGGTATCTTTGTTTACAGTGCCCACTGTGTCTTGGAATCTATTTTTTGTTTTACACCCCAATCACAGTTTTATATCACAACAAGAATACACTCCTGCTGTTTGTTCCTATTCTGTTACAGATCGTTTGTTTCTTGTAAGCGTTTACATCTCTTTAAAAGTGGAACAATTCCTTTAAAAGGGAGAGCAATATGAACCTCATAACCAGTAACAGTGCAAGAGACCAAGACTCTAACACGATATATTTCAGAAAGATTAATTTATTGAACAGAGGTAATCGGCTGTTTGGAAGAGTCTCTGAGACATGCCAGGAGAGGAGACTCATCAGTCATACCTATTTTCAGATATTAATAAAGAGGAATAAGCTATTCAGTTTAAACTAGGGACATTTTCATCTTCGACTCAGAGCAGTCTTAGAATCACTTCGCCGGTCATCACAGCAGCTGTCTCATTATGGACACCTGTTCTTATTACGATTTACAGGGGGCACATTCAACCCCCTTTAAAGGAGGCACACTTGTGAGAATTCTTTCCCCTCCTTGCTGCGATGCTCCACGCTCTAAATGAAATCCTGAGGATCAGCTCCATTATACCCCTGCACATCGGAGACGCAAACGTCCAACCAAGGATGGCTGTACTAGGACGAGATGTTCACTAAAAGAGTTCCTAAACCACTTTCCTACTACTTAGCTTGAGGAACTCATTGCCACAGGCTACCATTGAGAGCAAGAGCTTATTGGATTGGATATTTATATAGATAATGAGTAGATCTGGGAGACTAATTGTTTTTTCAGTGCATTTTTTGGCAAATTCACTATCCATTGAAAAATTTTGTCCAGCTTTAATGAAAGCATGTAGAGTTACAATAAAAGATTTTAAAAATTCAAGAGTCTTGCAGGGGATATAAGTCTTCACACCTGAAGGCATGAGCCAAGTTCCAACTAATGCAGGTTAGGAAGAAAATTCCATTGGGGGCAGCTTACTCCACCATTGCCCACTACAGACTTTCTTGCATCTTTTGCTGAAGAAACTGGCACTGTCCACTGCAAAGGCAGGATATTGGACATGTTCTGATCCAGTATGGCAATTCCTATGTTAAATCCCATCGTGTCACTCAATGAAATGAACGAATGGGAAACTTAGATCAGATGAAAGCAACTATTGTCTTGCAGAGTATAGGGTTAACCTGTGGAATTTATTTCTGCATGAAGATAAGTACGATACTGACAAATTGTATGATCCTTAGGAATCCTTTTTATGTATTCTAAGAAAAGGATAAACTCATTTCATGCTTCAGTAACATCCTGAGCACATGCAAGGATCAGAAAGTGATCCCTCATCCCCTCCAGGAACCACGTAGCAGCCGTGTTAGTCTGTATCCGCAAAAAGAAAAGGAGTACTTGTGGCACCTTAGAGACTAACAAATTTATTTGAGCATAAGCTTTGTGAGCTACAGCTCACTTCATCGGATGCATGTAGTGGAAAATACAGTGGGAAGATTTTATATACACAGAGGACATGAAACAATGGGTGTTGCCATACAGACTGTAACGAGAGTGATCAGGTAAGGTGAGCTATTACCAGCAAGAGAGCGGGGGGTAGGGGGAACCTTTTGTAGTGATGATCAAAGTGGGCCATTTCCCACAGTTGGCAAGAACGTGTGAGGAACAGTACGGGGGGAAATGAACATGGGGAAATAGTTTTACTTTGGGAGTGGATGTGTCATTACACAGTCTTTATTCAAGCCTAAGTTAATTGTATCCAGTTTGCAAATTAATTCCAATTCAGCAGTCTTTCATTGGAGTCTGTTTTTTGAAGTTTTTTTGTTGAAGAATTGCCACTTTTAGGTCTGTAATCAAGTGACCAAAGAGGTTGAAGTGTTCTCCGAATGGTTTTTGAATATTATAATTCTTGACTTCTGACTTGTGTCCATTTATTCTTTTACGTAGATTCTGTCCAATTTGACCAATGTACATGGCAGAGGGGCATTGCTGGCACATGATGGCATATATCACATTGGTAGATGCGCAGGTGAACGAGCCTCTGATAGCGTGGCTGATGGGATTAGGCCCTATGATGGTGTCCCCTGAATAGATATGTGGACACAGTTGGCAACGGGCTTTGTTGCAAGGATAGGTTCCTGGGTTAGCGGTTCTGTTGTGTGGTGTATGGTTGCTGGTGAGTATTTGCTTCAGGTTGGCGGGCTGTCTGTAAGCAAGGACTGGCCTGTCTCCCAAGATCTGTGAGAGTGATGGGTCATCCTTCAGGATAGGTTGTAGATCCTTGATGATGCGTTGGAGAGGTTTTAGTTGGGGGCTGAAGGTGATGGCTAGTGGCGTTTTGTTATTTTCTTTGTTGGGCCTGTCCTGTAGTAAGTGACTTCTGGGTACTCTTCTGGCTCTGTCAATCTGTTTCTTCACTTCAGCAGGTGGGTATTGTAGTTCTTGAAGGTGTTTGTCTCTGTCTGAGGGGTTGGAGCAAATGCGGTTGTATCGTAGAGCTTGGCTGTAGACGATGGATCGTGTGGTGTGGTCTGGATGAAAGCTGGAGGCGCAGGTAAGCATAGCTGTCAGTAGGTTTCTGGTATAGGGGGGTGTTTATGTGACCATCGCTTATTAGCACCGTAGTGTCCAGGAAGTGGATCTCTTGTGTGGATTGGCCCAGGCTGAGGTTGATGGTGGGATGGAAATTGTTGAAATCTTGGTGGAATTCCTCAAGGGCTTCTTTTTCATGGGTCCAGATGATGATGCCATCCATGTAGCGCAAGTAGAGTAGGGGCATTAGGGGACGAGAGCTGAAGAAGCGTTGTTCTAAGTGAAAACTCCAAAAACAGACTCCAACGAGAGACTGCTGAATTGGGACTAATTTGCAAACTGGATACAATTAATTTAGGCTTGAATAAAGACTGGGAGTGGATGTGTCATTACACAAAGTAAAACTATTTCCCCTTGTTTCCCCTCCTACTGTTCTTGTCACCTGCTGTTTCTTTAAAGTTCTAAACCTCTGCCAACCTAGATATGAGAGCTTGACTGTGTGACCTCTACGTTCAGGTCGCAATGACCAAAGTGCTTTTGCTAGACCAACCTACTCATTCCAATTTTGTTCAGCTACCAAGACTCACCTTTATGATCTTGTAATCAATAAAGGGGCAGGATGAAGTCATTAGAGCTAGTCAGAAAAATTCTGGTGGAACACTTTTTCCCATTGCAAATGCAAATTCTACAGAATCTAAACTTTCTGTGGGAATACGCTAGTTCTGTCAAAACATTTGTCAGAAACCAGGCATGTTACCCGGCTGCCTGACTCCTCAGGGAACTGGCTGCCTGTGGGGTCAGGCAGCTGCTCAGGGAGCCAAACAGTCAGGAGCAAGCCAAAATACAGCATTTCAGTTCTCCCCAAAATGGAATTTTTCCTGTAGTGAATTTTTTTAACTTTTTCCCAATTCAGATTATTTTCCCAAAAAACATTGAAATTTTTCATGGGATGGAAATTTTATTTTTCAGGTGTTGGGATTTCCTCAGACCTGTTCCACTCTGCTTATCCAGAACACTTTATCCAGTTCTCTTGAATGCAAAAACTTGATTCAAATTCGACCTTGTCACTGAGGTTTCTTTATTGGCATTTCTTAAAGCTACACCTGAGGCTCAGGTGGGGGGCAGGTTAGGGTGCACCTCAACTCCAAAGTATATAATTATAATGAAATTGTATACATC
The DNA here is from genome assembly GCF_015237465.2 of Chelonia mydas. NCBI lineage: Eukaryota > Metazoa > Chordata > Testudines > Cheloniidae > Chelonia > Chelonia mydas. The sequence continues at coordinate 6,955,568 of NC_057859.1, read as the reverse complement.
ATCTAAAACAGACTAACACGTGCATTACATTCAATGCTTGTGTAGATCATGAGCTGTCCATGTGCTACAGTGCGCTAGTAAACAAACCTGCAGCTGCAAGCTTCTCTCATGTTACTCTTTATCTATTAGCTACATATTATTTACAAGATCACTTCTGAATTCATGCTTTATCCATGGCTAATGTCTTGTCTGTCTTCTGTTTTCTTTCATTGCTCATGCAAGGCCTACACCAGCTAGCTCTAGAAGTAATCTCCAATCACGCTGTAATAGAATAATGTTGAACAAGCTGTGAGGTACATTAATCGAACCCTTCAGAAGAAAGATTGTCTGCCTGGTGCTAGAACCACTCATTAGAATCCAGGATTGCATGTAACTCGGGAAGAGTTTGATTTTTGTCAGTCATAGCAAGTAAGGGCTGGTCTATACTAAAAGCTGAGTTGTCTTAACTACATCGCTCAGGCTTGGGAAAAATTTCGCACCCTATGCAATGTAGTTAAGTTGATTTTAAGCTCCGGTGTAGACACCACCAGGTTGATGGGAGAATTCTTCCAATTCTCCTGCCCTCGGAGAGGTGGATTTACAACAGTGGTAGAAGAGCCTCGTTTGTTGCTGTAGCAAGTGTTTTACGCTAGTGCTGCAGCTGTAACACTTCTATTATAGCCAGACCCTCAAACAATGCAAACTGTACTGCAGGTTAACCTAATGCTGAGGTAGTTCTCAGTTACGCTTGGGAGCGCTTACTTGGAAGAAATCAATGGGTCTGTTTCTTAAAGCGCTCGCCAGTGTGAATACAGGTGGACAAGCTAGCGCTACGTAAACAGTAACTTACAACGAACAGTGGCGTCCATTCAGCAAAGCGTTTATACATGTGCAAAAGTACTTCCCTATATTGCAAAACACTTAAGCATGTGCTTAAACCCCACTGAAGTCAGAGTGGAGCAAATGCTTGGATGCTTTGCTGAATATACCTAGTTTGCTTGAAGGAGCCACTGGTAGGTCTGATACTCTTAAATCAGTTCTAACCCCAAACGGGTAAGAAGACTTGTTAGAGGACTTTTTAGGTGCATTTCTCCTAATAAGGTGTTGAGTGCTGTTCACTTAAAACTTGTGTCCACCGGGTATAAGGCTATAGTTTTCTTCTTGTAATTCTGCGTATGGATGCTTTGATTCAAAATGACTTAATTGAAAGGGCATGCGGCAGGATCAGATCGAGAGTGCAGGTTCATTTGTTTGAAGGGGGACAGTATTTGAAATCAGGATCTCCGAAATCTCCTTCCTTACCTTGCGCTAATTTCTGTGTGATTGGAATTAGGAACGAAGTTCAGAGTGTACCAGTTCTATTTGCTACCCAGACTAACTAGATAATAAAAAACAAAGCTCTGTATTCAAATATAAAGCTGGCTCCTAAGCCTACTGAAGGAAAGGGGAAACTTTCTATTCAATTCAAAGCCATTGGTCAAGCCTACGTAGAGGCATATTTTTCCCCACAGTCAAGAAAACTCTGCTGACATCATCTTGAAAGGTAATGTCACAGAAAATGAGCCCCATAATTGACATCACAGACAGCTTGGATATTTAATTACTGGTTTGAAAGGTCCTGCCAGTGCTATTCTGTAACTCAGCATTTCTTCTGACAGCTGACCTTACTGAAAAACGCCCTCCGATCCTATGCAAGGAGGTGAACACGCCGCTGGTAAACACACAACTCTGCATTTCTGCACTGCAAAGCTGGGAGATAATGCTGATAACTATAAACACCATGATAAACATAAGCTGAAAACCAGAGCAACAGAAAAGTCCACCAGCTCGGGGTTCAGCCCAGTTAATATGGCCCTGGGTGTGAGATTTGCTCACAGACAGGAGTGCCTCTTGTAGGAATTGCCTCTGTGGAGGAGAGGAAGCAGTACAGTCCGGCAGCATAAGCCACTTTATCTGTAGCTTACGCAGTTTAGGGTAAAATTCACCCCAAAGCAGAGAACCGACCTCACGGCCTAAGCCCCTAATTGTTTGGATTTAAGCAGTGCATACTCCTTATGATGTGTGCACAGGACTTGAAAACAAACACCTGGATTTTAATATTGGCTCTAAGACTGACTTCCTCTGTGCCGTGGGGCAGGCCACATAGCATTTCTGTTTCTCTATCTGTAAGACCTCAACAATAACTCTATTACATTCGCAATGCGGGCTTGTTGGGATTAATTAGCTGCTGTGTGTAGAGCGCTTTGATAAGTATTAGTGGACACCGTACACTTAGAAAACTATGTCGCTAACTCTGATTTCTCTAGCACATACTATTCCAGTCGTGAGGAGTTCTTTAGTTACTACATTTAATGTTCAGCAGGCAACACGGCAGCTGCTTCTCATTCTTCCTGGACATGTGGAACTTTCATTAATGTTTGTGGGACTTACGCATGAAGAGCAGGAGGAAAATGTACTTGAAAGGCTTTTCATGCAGCTGTTCCTCAATATTTGAAGCCTGCAGGCCCAATTTCCAGGTTGCAAGGTGGTGCCTGCTAACCCACTCTGACTTCAGTGGGGCCTCACGTGTACAATGGAGGGTCTACACTGTAAGTCAAAGTCTGATTGGAGCATGGGTAGACTTGAATTTAGCTAGCATAGGTAATGGGTCACAATAGTGCAAACATGGTGGCGTGGGGTTCAGCATGGGCTAGCAACCAGAGTACAAGCCAGCTGGGGAGCCTGGCTCTGTATCCTGAGGTTGCTAACCCAGGTCACTGCATTTTCTTACAACTATTCTTACCTGTGCTAGCTAGATCAAAGTTACAATCACACCTTCGCATGCAGTGTAGATGTACCCTGAGAGGAGTGTCCCCCAGCAAGCACTGATTGAAAGATACTGCAGTGAGTGACCGTCCAAGGCTGTGCAATAAATGTTTGTCCTGAGCCTGTGCAGAAAACACATTAGAGACAGGCCAGGGACAGAATCCCAGATTTGAGTGTCCCTTGTAAGGGATCCGGTGCTGCAGACAGCATGGACAATCATACAAACTACGGCACAGAGGGTAAGAATGGCCATACTGGGTCAGACCAAGGGTCCATCTAGCCTAGTATCCTGTCTTCCAACAGTGGCCAATGCCAGGGCCCAGAAGGAATGAACAGAACAGGTAATCCTCAAGTGATCCATCCCCCGTCGCCCATTCCCAGCTTCTGGCAAACAGAGGCTAGGGACACAATCCCTGCCCAGCCTGGCTAATAGCCATCGATGGACGTTTCCTCGATGAACTTATCTAGTGCTTTTTTTTTGAGCTCTGTTACAGTCTTGGCCTTCACAACATCCTCTGGCAAGGAGTTCCACAGGTTGACTGTGTGTCTGTATGAAGAAATACTTCCTTTGGTTTGTTTGTTTTTTTAAACCCGCTGCCTCTTAATTTCATTTTGGGTGGAGTTCTTCCTTTTGCAGCGGCCAGCGCGTTGTCTATGCACCACCTATCGACCACTTTAAACCCTCGCCACAGGAACTAAGAGTCACCTCCTTTAGCTCCAAAAGCATAGTCCTCTACCACGCTTTTAGCTACACTAACAGTGGGGCCAGTGATTAAAACTGCATGAAAATTTTCCACTGAAACATTTTTTTCAGCAGAAAATGACTTTTCAATTGAAGAATTTTTCATGGGGAAAATGTCAGTTTTCATTGAAAAGCTGGGTTTTCCCCGCCCCCGAAACCAAAACAACCCAAACTGTTTTGGGTTTATTTGTTTTGGGGGGCTTCAGTGGTGGTGGGTTTTTTTGGGGTTTTTCAGCAGCAACACCACAGTCTGATCTTTGGCTTTCCGTTATTTTGATGAAACCCTAAAAATCTAAAAGAAAATTAGAGGAATGTAAACAAAAAACCATGTTGTTGAAATGTCTTGTGGGGATAAAATGGATTTCCTCACTCTCTCTGCCATAAGCACTTTGTAGGCCCAGCTGCAGGAAGGCGAATTTGTCACTCACACATGAACGATAAACTTGACTGAGGCTGTTCGGAGCTGAACCAAACTTTTGTCACAGGCTCATCCCTTTGCAGATATTGTCCCAGGTCTGGGTTATGTGCGGCTCCTGCATGCTAGCTGTGTCAGGGAATGTAAAAAAGGTGGAAAAAGCCACTTGGGAATTTGCTGATGTAGCGGCTTCCCTGGGCTCGGTAAGGCTGGCAGAGGAGCCCTGTCCCAGCCCAATGTAGGGATGTGGCGGAGTCCTGGCTAGTGAAGAAGGAATGAGGCTGTTGTGGGCGGCTGCCTTGACTCATGGCAGCTGCCATATGAGCAGTTCATGAGGCTGCTCTACTGCACGTGTTCAGAGCCTCGGGATGCCAAGGTGTGGCGCAAAGCTCAGCTGAAACTCAAAACTGGGGCCAGTGAAATCCCTTTTGATTGATTGCTGCACGATCTCCACTTTCAGGGCTGGCTCCTGCTTGGCTTACCCGGCCCGTGGGAGTCCTCGCGTGAGACGAGCCAGCAGCATTCCATTTCTGTCCTGTCCTGGTTTTTGAAATGTTGTGCTTTACCCTGTTATGCTGCTAACCCCGCGTTGAGTTGTGGCAAGTCTGCGTGCAAGGCAGTGCCTCCTGACGACGGGTGACACAACACATGTGAATGGAACATGACAAGCTGGCTCAGTCCAAAACACAAGCTGTCACCTTGTTGCAGGAAAGCTTTCATTATTCTATTACAGGGAAGGGTTAGATCGGGTGATTGCATAGGGGACCGTGTCTTGCGTGCATGAAAAGCGGCTGTTTAAATTCAGGTTCAAATTACAGAGCCCCTTTAAAGCAATTTGAAAGGAAAAAAAATAACACCATGCTGTAATATAGCAATGTACATCCCAGGGTCTGAAAATACTTTCTAGGAATTAATTGATGAAAACCCAGATTGTTCCTGATCAGGTGGATGTGCTGGGTGGGGAAGGGCAGGGAACTAAGGCTACAGGGAGCCTGTCTTGGTGTCCCTCTGACAATAGGGAAGGGAGGAAGCAGAGGTGAGTCTAAAGGAAACTGCACACTTCCCCTGCCTACTGAGAGAGGAGCATAACCCATTCCTGGGGTGGTTCTATGCTGCCCCCTGTACTCAGGGCAGTGCAGGAATGGTACAAGCCTCCCTAGGAGCCCCGTATTCTCCCTATTTAGCTGATGGAGAAGCTGAGGCATGTAGAAATTTAGACCTATGTTTCCAAAAACGGCCATTGATATTTTTTTGGGTGTCTCCATTTTTGAGTGCTCGGCTTGGGTCTGACTTCTAGGGAGGAGTATCCGCAGCTCCAGCTGAAGGGCTTGGACGCTCAGCAACCCTGAAAATCCAAATCCTGGGTGCCTTAAGTGGGGCACCCCAAAACTGAGGGTCCTGAAGCTAGTGGACACCCTCAACATTCTTGTAAGGCAGGGTAGTGTTAGAACATCCTCGCCTACTGACCAGCAAGCTGAGGGACAGAGGTGAAGTGGGGAACAGCATCTTCCATATGGGAAAGGTTGCTGAGGGTCCTAGGACTATGCATGAGCGAGAACTGCCTAGTTCCTCTTTTTATTCAGAACTGGGCCCTGAGCCTGCCAACTGATCCAGGCAGGTGGCCCCGTACACATGCCCAGAGTTCAAGGAGTCTTAGGTGTGCATATTAGATTGCAGTGTCTTGGCCTAAATTTGTCATATGCACCAATAGTCTTTCATTTTAGAACAAAGCCTTTATTAGAAGTGGCTCATTTGCAGCAAACATTTGCAAAGTAAATCTCCAAACTTGATTTAATCTACCTCATTTTCCATTCCCTAAATTGATTCTTCCTGAAGCGGGGCCTTTAAAACAAAAATCCCATACCTCCACTTGCTTATGCACCCATTATGAATTTACTGTCTTTGCCAATTGCATTATGCAGCCTGGCATGATGGACTTCTTAATAAAGTGAATATTGGACAGATAGGGTTGATTAAAGATATGCCACATCTAATTATGGTTAACGAAGGTGAAAGCTTTTGGTTTTGGTGTTCTGCCCATGCCTTAAGTGCGATGCATATGTTTTCTCCATTAGTCGTGAAGTCAGCACGAACTCAGTGATGAAAGTAAGTTTTGGTGATACAGCAATAAAAAGAGAGAGCATGCAGGGCCAATGGTTTATAGGCAAAATAAACTGCATTGGTTAATGCTTTCTGTGCAGGAAAGGTCTGGTCCAACGCCCCTTGAAATCAGTGCTGAAATTGCCATTGACTTCAATGGAAATAGGATTAAGCTTTAAGTTTGCAAATTTCAGAAAGAGGGCAAAGAGGTGTGCGGTTGTGTGTGACACTGTGATGGAGTTATTTTTTTCTAAAGCTGTTGGCCTATTCCTGAGTGGCGGGTTCCAAAAAGACTGCAGCGTAGCATAGCAGTAGTGATGGAAACTTGTCAGTTCCACTTATTTATTATTTGTACGATGGCAGCGGTAAGACTAATTGGGGCCCCATTCTGCTAGGCGTCGTACATACACAGAATCAGGGACAGCCTGCCCCACAGAATGTACAGTCTAAATACGTATGGGCAGGTCTACACTACGGCAGGGATTGATGCTCTGAGATCGATCCACTGGCGGTTGATTTAGCAGGTCTAGTAAAGACCCGCCCAATCAACTGCAGATCGCTCTCCAGTTGTACTCTACCCACGACGAAAAGAGTAAGCTAAGTCGACCAGTAGACCCCACACGGTGTAGACCCCGCGGTAACTCGACCAAGGTACATCGACTCCAGCTACGTGAATAACATAGCTGGAGTTGCATAGCGTAGGTTGCCTTACTGCGATAGTATAGACTTAGTCAAAGACAGACAAAGGAAGTAATATGATCACCATTTACAAAAGGGGATCTGAGATAGTTTCAGTCCTCAGTTTATCAAAACATTTAAGCACCTGCTTAACTGTAATGACACTTCAGCATGTACTTAAAGACTAATATGCTTGAATCCTTTGCTGAATCAAGGCCTAAGCAATTAGCCCAAGGTCAAACAAGGAGGCTGTTCCAGATACGGAAATAGAACCCAGGCCTCCGGAGTCCCAGTCCTGTGCTTTAACCCCAAGAACATCTTTCTTGTCTGCGCTCCACTTTCTATTTTTCTCTTTGTATGGGACAAAAGTAATTTCTAGATCTGGTTGAAAAGTGCTTAAGTATGTTTCACAAAAATCTGAAAAATGTTTGTTTCAAAAAGTTTAAATTTTGCAACTGAAAAAATTAAACCCCTGGTTGCGGGGGGGATGGGGGTTTGGGATGGGAGGGTTGTTTTTCTCCCTGGTCTCTCCATTTTCACTTGCCTCCACTCTTCCTTTTTCATCGTCAGTGGGGAAAAAAGAATCAAGGGAGGAAAAGGGGAAAACTGAAAGTAAAGGATGGGGAATCATAAGTTGAAAAATGGATAAAGAAATCTGATATTTTTGATCAAAAAGTTAAAAAATTTTGTAAAGATGAACATTTTTATTTTTAATACTGGATGATTTTTCATTGAAAAAATATTTAGAATGAAAAATCCCAACCAGTTCTAATGATTTCACAAGTAACACAAGATTAGTTGATTCCCCTCCAGCAAAAAATGTGAATGACCAAAACGTAAGAGCCACCAAAAAACAACGAAGAAGAAAGACTTGGATCACAGATGGTTTCTGCTCCGTGTATAACCATCATATCTCAGGGTAGCAGCTGCTGGGCAGGTTCATTGCCGGTTTCTGACTTTCCTCCCCCTCCACCCACCAAGAAATCAATACTAGATAATTTAAAATAACCAAATCATTAAAAGAAAAGGAGTACTCGTGGCACCTTAGAGACTAACAAATTTATTTGAGCATAAACTTTCATGAGCTACAGCTCCCCACTGTATTTTCCACTGCATGCATCCAATGAAGTGAGTTGTAGCTCATGAAAGCTTATGCTCAAATAAATTTGTTAGTCTCTAAGGTGCCACAAGTCCTCCTTTTCTTTTTGCGAATACAGACTAACACGGCTGCTACTCTGAAACAAATCATTAAAGATGTTGTACACTGAATAGAGCCAAGTATGAAATGTATCAGGCCTCAGTGACCAAATTGCAGATGGTATTGGCGGGGCGGTGGGGAGGAATAAATGGCTGTTAAAGGGGAAGTTAAGTGCAGAACAGGAAGAAAATTGGCAGCATGTGACCTCCAGAAGAAGAAAGAGGAGAAACCATGTACCCCCAATGCTGATAGAAGTAAGAAACCGTTTTCAGGCTCTTTGCACAGGTACTACAGTAGAGAATGGGTTGGAAGGCTCATCTGAGGGAAGGGATCAAAAGGAGATCCCATTGACCGGAAGGCATGGGATGCATTGTCCTAGGGATGGGGGTTCCACGACCACCACTCAAGAGGAAGAAACAGGTGGTGGTGGTCGGGGACTCCTTCCTAAGGGGAAAGGAGTCATCCATCTGCCAGCCAGACTGGGAAACTGGAAGCGTGCTACTTGCCTGGAGCTAGAATTCAGGATGTGACCGAGTATATGCCGAGACTGATCAAGCCCTTGGATTACTACCCTTTCCTACTTCTCCACGTGGGCACCAATGACACTGCCAAGAATGACCTTGGGCAGACTACGTGGCTCTGGAAAGAAGGCTAAAGGAGTTTGAGGTGCCAGTCATGTTCTCATCCATCCTCCCTGTTGAAGGAAAAGGCCCAGTTAGGGACCATCGAATTCTGGAGGTAAATGCGTGGTTGCACAGGTGGTGTCGGAGAGAAGGCTGTGGATTCTTTTGACCATTGGGTGTCCTTCCAGGAAGAAGGATTGCTAGGAAGAGATGGGATCCACCTAATGAAGAGAGGGAAGAGCATCTTTGCAGGCAGGCTTGCTAACCTAGTGAGAAGGGCTTTAAACTAGGTTTGCTGGGGCATGGAGATCTAAATCCTGAGGTAAGTGGTGAAGTGGGGTACACGGAGGAAACACGAGGAGGAGGGTGCAACAGGGGAGGCCTCCTGATTCATACTGAGAAAATAGGGCCATCGGCTAGCCATCTTAGGTGCCTGGGAAACCAGCAGGAAGAATTGGAAGTCCTGGCACAGTCAAGGAACTATGAATAACAGAGACTTGGTGGGGTAACTCGCATGACTGGAGCACTGTCATGGATGGGTAAAAATTGTTCAGGAAGGACAGGCAGGGGAGAAAAGGTGGAGGAGTTGCACTGTATGTAAGAGAGCAGTATGAGTGCTCAGAGCTCCAGTATGAAACTGGAGAAAAGACTGTCAACAGGCTTTGGGTTAAGTTTAAAGGCGAGAGCAACAAGGGTGATGTCATGGAGGGCGTTTGCTATAGCCCACCAGACCAGGAGGATGAGGTCGACGAGGCTTTCTTCTGACAACTAACAAGTTTCCAGATCGCAGGCCCTGGTTCTCATGGGGGACTTCAATCACCCTGACACCTGCTGGGAGAGCAATACAGCAGTCCAGGCAGTTTTTGGAGAGTGTTGGGGACAACTTCCTGATGCAAGTGCTGAAGGAACCAACTAGGGGCCATGCTCCTCTTGACCTGCTGCTCACAAACAGAATTGCTAGGGGAAGTAGAAGTGGGTGGCAACCTGGGCAGCAGTGACCATGAGATGGTTGAGGTCAGGATCCTGATAAAAGGAAGAAAGGAGAGCAGCAGAATACGGACCCTAGACTTCAGAAAAGCAGACTCTGACTCCCGCAGGGAACTGATGGGCAGGATCCCCTGGGAGGCTAATATGAGGGGGAAAGGAGTCCAGGAGAGCTGGCTGTATTTTAAAGAAGCTTTATTGAGGGTGCAGGAACAAACCATCCCGATGTGCAGAAAGAACAGCAAATATGGCAGCTTGTTTTAACAAAGAAATCTTCAGTGAGCTTAAACACAAAAAGGAAGCTTACAAGAAGTGGCAACTTGGGCAGATGACTAGGGAAGAGTATAAAAAATATTGCTCAAGCATGCAGGGGTGTAATCAGGAAGGCCAAAGCACAATTGGAGTTGCAGCTAGCAAGGGATCTGTGGCACTCCTTGCCTGAGGAGGTTGTGAAGGCTAGGATTATAACAGGGTTTAAAAGAGAACTAGATTAATGGACTTAACCTCCATGAATGGCTATTGGCCAGGATGGGTAAGGAATGGTGTCCCTAGCCTCTGTTTGTCAGAGGGTGGAGATGGATGGCAGGAGAAAGAAGGGATGTGAAGGGCAACAAGAAGGTGGTCAGGGGAGGTGTGGGACCCTGACTGAATGGGGGGAGGCAGCCTAGTGACGAAGGATGTGGAAAAAGTGGAAGTACTTTTTTTGCCTCGGTCTTTGCAGACAAGGTCAGCTCCCAGACGGCTGCACTGCGCAGCACCCTATGGGGAGGGGGTGAGCAGCCCTCAGTGGTGAAAGAACACGTTCGGGACTATTTAGAAAACCTGGACATGCACAAGTCCATGCAGCTGGATGCACTGCATCCAAGGGTGCTGAGGGAGTTGGCTGATGTGATTGCAGAGCCATTGGCCATGATCTTTGAAAACTGGTGGTGACTGGGGGCGGTCCCGAATGATTGGAGAAAGACAGACAAATATAGTGCCCATCTTTAAAAAAGGGAAGAAGGAAATTCCGGGGAACTATAGACCGGTCAGCCTCACCTCAGTCCCTAGAAAAATCATGGAGTGGGTCCTCAAGGGATCCATTTTGAAGCACTTGGAGGAGAGGAAGATGATGAGGAACAGTGTACATGGATTCACCAAGGGCAAGTCATGCCTGACCAACCTGATTGCCTTCTATGGTGTGAAAACTGGCTCTCTGGATATGGGGAAAGCGATGCATGTGATATAGCTTGACTTTAGGAAAGCTTTTGGTACAGTCTCCGAAAGTGTTCTTGCCAGCAAGTTAAAGTAGTATGGATTGGAAGAATGGACTATAAGGTGGATAAAAGCTGGCTAGATCGTTGGGCTCAATGGGTAGTGATCAATGGCTCTGTCTAGTTGGCAGCCAGTATCAAGCAGAGTGCCCCAGGGGTTGGTCCAGGGGCTGGTTTTGGTCAACATCTTCTTCTTTAATGATAGCACTCAGCAAGTTCACGGATGACAGTAAGCTAGGGGCAAAGGTAGATATGCTGGAGGGTAGGGATAGGGTCCAGAGTGACCTAGACAAATTGGAGGATTGGGCCAAAAGAAATCTGATGAGGTTCAACAAGGACAAGTGCAGAGTCCTGCACTTAGGGTGGAAGAATCCCATGCACTGCTACAGGCTGAGGACCGACTGGCTAAGTGGCAATTCTGCAGAAAAGGACCGGGGAATTACAGTGGATGAGAAGCTGGATATGAGTCAGCAGAGTGCCCTTGTTGCCAAGAAGGCTAATGGCATACTGGGCTGCATTAGTAGGAGCATTGCCAGCAGATCGAGGGAAGTGATTATTCCCCTTATTTGGCACTAGTGAGGCCACATCTGGAGTATTGCATCCAGTTTTGGGCCCCCCACCACAGAAAGGATGTGGACAAATTGGAGAGAGTCCAACGGAGGACAACAAACATTATTAGGGGGCTGTGGCACATGACTTATGAGGAGGCTGAGGGAACTGGGGTTATTTAGTCTGCAGAAAAGAGTGAGGGGGGATTTGATAGCAGCCTTCAACTACCTGAAGGGGGGTTCCAAAGAGGATGGAGCTCGACTGTTCTCAGTGGTGGCAGATGACAGAACAAGGAGCAATGGTCTCAAGTTGCAGTGGGAGAGGTCTAAGTTGGATATTAGGAAAAACTTTCACTAGGAGGGTGGTGAAGCATTGGAATGGGTTACCTAGGGAGGTGGTGGAACCTCCATCCTGAGAGGTTTTTAAGGTCAGGCGTGACAAAGCCCTGGCTGGGATGATTTAGTTGGGGTTGGTCCTGCTTTGAGCAGGAGGTTGGATTAGATAACCTCCTGAGGTCTCTTCCAACCCTAATCTTCTATGATTCTGTGAAATAAAATAAATGAATGATGGTAAATAAAAATGAAGGGAAGGAAATAATTACCCTAAGTATAATCAAACAAAAATAAAGATTATCCGGTCATGTACATCTTCTTCCATACATGTATGCAGTATTCTCTGTATCTGCTGTGTATATTTATGTATACAGTATTCCATATATTTGTATATATGTCTACACCGTACATATAGGAATCATAAACATCTGGTTTAATCAATCTCAGTTTGTGTTCGATGGTCTTTGTTTTTTCAGGGGCTAAGGTACTAGATGTGTCTCAAGTTGGTAAAAATGACTATTTTTTTAAATGTGGCATAGATGTATTATCTTCATGTCTCAATGGAATATAGTCTACAATCCTGAATGTCTTGGGGCCTGCCTACTTGAGAGATGGCCTCTCTCCCTGTGCCGTACTGCCACAATCAGCAAATTCGGCAAGGCCCCATCTCTGCTCTATGCCGATACACATCCCAGCTAAACCAGCAGAAAGATTTCCATTGACTTCAGTGGGCTTTCCATGTTGCCCTGAAAGAGGATCTGATCCTGCACCCACTGAAATCAGTGGCAAAATTCCAATTGCCTTAAGTGGTGCAGAATTAGATCCAGAGAGAGGTGACTGGAGGTAGTATGTTCCTGGGGAAAGCTCCTTGGCTTTGAAGTAGCCTGAACTGGTTGCCCTGTATGGCATGTTGCAGAAACCATCCATCTGGGAGGAGGGCTTCTGGGAAGAGCTGATGGTCTGGGGATAGAATTTACTGTTTTATTTGCTAGCTCACGTGTTAGATTTTTGCTGCGTCATGATGTGGGTGACATTTCGATGTGGCTTGTAAGTGTAACTGTTAGGGTGCTTACCTGTTATGTATAGGAGAATCTGGCTCTGAGTCTTTTAAATGTGAAAAGAACTCTCAAGAATGTTATAATAATGCTGTATTTTTTTTTTATTCCACCAGTACAGACAGTAGCAAATTTTTTCAGTCGGGGGACAACATTTGCTGTGCTTGCCTTTGTACTGCATTTGTACTAGCTACTTGGAACCACATGCAAGAGAAACAGCTGACGTGCAGTTTCCTGACTCCATCCAGTGGCAAAGAGAAGGAAATGCAAGATGGTTCTTCAGCAGCTTTTAGGAACTAAAGACACCCAACTTCATTCCCTGTGCAGCTCACATGACCAGCATACAGTATGTATGTGTTTTTTGTCTGTCTCAGTGTGATTTGTTTGTGCTCTGCAGTGGAACACAGGATTTATCACATTGGTTCATTAAGTCTGATATCCTTCCTTCTGGCAGTAGTCTAATGCTTCATCCGTTAGAGGCAGGCGGTTGTGGTTTGATTTTAGATAGGCAGAGCATTCTTTCCTCACCCTTGTGGTGATCAGCTCATGCCCTAACGCTCGATCAGGAGATGGGCCAAACCGAAAGCCCAGTTCTGAGCAGCTCCCAACTTCGGGAGGTTTGAAATCCAAACCCAGACCCCAATCCACATTTTGCACCTTGAGCCCATTACCAATGAGATCCATTTACCCTTGGCTTAGCAGGTATGTGTATACTATGATTCCACAAGCACAGAATATGCTACAGAACCCATGCTGCAGACTCATGCTCCAAAATCTTTCACTTCTTAAAAAACAAGAGCCAGATCCTCAGCTAGCATCACCTGGCCTTAGCAACACTCACCTGACTCCCACTTAAAGGGCTTTTAAAATTCCTCCAGATTTGTTGCCCTTGTCCGTCTCTGGCCCTGCTGAGGTATGTGCTAGCTCCTTGCGCTATGTAGGACTACTTCTGATGAATGCCTTGTGCTAAGTAGGAGAAGACTGGCTAATAGCATGGGTGAGGGAGAAGCAGACTCTCCCTTTTTGGGGTAACACAGGTCTAAAAACTGAAATGCGGATGAGGCTAGCAGTTAATACTGGGTGACTCAGCTTGGAAAGATTTGTATTGGTAAATGTCAATAAACTACAGTCTATGGTGCATAGCGGTTTACTCATGAGTAGCATCTTACTCCAGGAGTAGCCTTGCTAGAATTGCTAGAATGAAGTTGACCACTGTCCCTTAATGATTTTTTTTTAAAACCCAGCATTCTCTCCATATTGCTCTTACGTGTTTCTGGATATTTTGCAGATATTTGAACGGTGCATATGAATGTGACTCTTTTTCCCTTGGGGATCTTTTGGCCAGCAGATGGACTATACCTCACAAAAATCCATGCTGGTTTGCATTTTTTTTAAATAATGAGCAGTCAATATTTCCCTGATTCCAGCATTCCCAAGAAGCGAGGCAATTAGATAAAACACATTAACCTTCTAAGGCAGGAAACTGGCAACATAAATGAGAAGTAAGAATAAAATACATAAGTACAAAAAGCCGAGTGGCGGAAGAAATTCAGGATGGTACTAATTAAAGCTTGCATTCATTTCTCGGTAATGATATATGGGACTGATCCAAAGTCCACTGAAGACCATGGAAAGACTCCCATTGGCTTCAAAGGGTTTTGGATCAGGCCCTATTTAAGGGGGTGGGAGGGGGAGTTGTCTGCCAGTTTAGGCTAAGCAACTGGAAAGCCATATTGACTGCACCAATAGTCTATGCAAAAGCATTCTTGTGGTGTTACCACCTCTTCCCTCTTGTTGTTTGTTTAATCCACCTCTTGTTTCATGTCATAGCCAAGACTGTAAGCATGAGACTGTCTTGTTACTAAATATTAGGGCTGGCCAGAAAACAAGAAATCTGTTTTTCAAAAATATAGACGTTTTCAGATTTGTTTGCGTTCGGATGTGGAATGAAAGCTAGACCTCTTTAAAAACTGTCATGGAAAACCAGAGAGACACCTCCCAGAATACCCAAGAGCTCAGTGGTTGAGACCAGGGGTTCTCAAACTTCATTGTACTGTGACCCCCTTTTAACAACAAAAATTACTACCCAACCCCAGGAGCGGGGACTGAAGCCTGAGCCCAAGGGCTTCAGCCCCAGGCAGTGGGCTTCGGCCTGGGCAATGGGGCTTCGGCTTCAGCCCTGGGCCCCAAAGTCTAAGCCAGCCCTGGCAACCCCATTAAAATGGGGTCGTGACCCACATTTTGAGAACTGCTGGTTTAGAGCATTTGCCGGGGAAGTGAGAGGCTCAGCTTCAAGTCCCTGCTCTGCCGGATTCACGCTGTAGACTGTCTGCCTCCCTGTCTCTTACCAAATGAATAAGAACATGAGTGGCCATGCTAGGTCAGACCATTGGTCCATCTAGCCCAGGATCATGTCTTCTGATAGTGGCCAGTGCCAGGTGCTTCAGAGACCATGAACAGAACAAGGCAATTATAGAGTGATCTGTCCTCTCTTGTCCAGTCCCAACTTCTGGCAGTCACACATGTTTAGGGGCACCTGGAGAATGGGGTTGTGTCTCTGATCATGTGGGCTAATAGCCATTGATGGACCTGTCCTCTATGAACTGACCTAATTCTTTTTTCAACCCCATTATGCTTTTGGCCTTCACAACATACCCTGGCAACAAGTTCCACAGGTTGACTATGTATTGTGTGAAGAAATATCACCTTTGTTTGTTTTAGACCTGCTGCTTGTTAATGTCATTGGGTGACCCCTGGTTCTCCTGTTATGTGAAGGGGTAAATAGCACTTCCCTATTCTTTCCTCCACACCACTCGTGATTTTATAGACCTTTATCCTATCCCCCCTTTGTACAGGTAATTATTGATACAACAGCTCCAGCAGGAGAGATTGAGAGACTGACTCCATAGCCCAGCGGATAAGATACTTCCCTGGGATGTCAGGCAGAGCAGCAAAGTAAACTGGGGTCTCCCACTCCCAGGTAAGTGTCCTAACAAGTGAGCTTTTGAGTTAGTCTCAAGCTATTCTGTTACTCTGTCTGTGTATCTGTCTCTCGCCCAATTATTATTTAACTGTTTTATACAAGTGGATCAGCTCCAAAAGGTGAGACTAAGCAAGAGAAAGAGGGACTGTATAGCTTAGTTGTTAGGATATTCACCAGGGATGTAGGTGACTCAGATTTAAGTCCTCACAGGGACTTGACTCTGCATCTCATACATCTCAGGTGAGTGTCTTAATCAATGGGCTATAGACTATTCTTGGTTTTTTCTCTCACTCTCCGTGACCAGAAATTCTATCATGGACCTGAGAGAGACTTGCAATGAATGGAGATTTTTCCAGCAAAAACACAGCTTCCTCAAGAAAAGCTATACTAAATGTGTGTACAGCTTCTAGCGCAATTGGGTCAGGCCTGGCTGGGTAGTACTAGTGACAATGCTTTTGGCTCAGATCCCCAATGCAGGGATGGATAAAAGCTGTAAAACGTATGGATTATGAACATCCTAAAATCCTGGCACCAGGTTCTGTCTTTGTTGGGAATGGTTCAACCCTTGGTCATGCTGCAGATCAGGGGAGAAAGGTGGGGTCCTATCTCTTGTAACAAACATAGCTTGGCTGGACTCGGAGATCTGGCCCTTTATATGCGCTAATAGGGCCTGATCATCAAAGTTATTTTAATTTTAGGGGGCGTCCAACTTGAGACACCTCCTAGAGACCAAAGTGCTGTGCACCTGCAATTCCCTTAGACTTTCCTAGGAGCCGTGGGTGCTCAGCACCTCTGCAAACCAAGCTCGAAGGACCAGGTACGTGAGTTGCAACTGGGGTTGTCAACCCTCCAGGAGTCTCCAGCCAATTAAAGATGAATCTTTAATTAAAGATTGTCGTGATGAAACCTCCAGGAATACATCCAACCAGAACTGGCAACCCTAGTTGGAACCAGTTGTTTAGCCTGCCTTTGGACAAAAAAGGAATGGTTTCTCCCCACCTTCAGATAGTCCCTGTCCTCAGTTATCTCTTTTGTCTGTATTCTGCCTGTCCTCTGATAGATGTCATTAATATTTCAGGTTTGTTTTCCATTCTGATCCATGCCCGCAGTGCACAGCTGACTCTGGCATGAAAAATTCACCGCCAATTACAGCTATCCGGAGATCTGGTGATGGTCAGATGATTTGGACATGTGGGTCCTGCTGCGCTGCCTTTCCCTTTTTAGGACAACCTACTGCTCTGTGCTGTACCTGGTGGAGCGTAAGTTTATTTGCTTTCCAGCTCAAGGTTTCGCTGCTGTTTTCAAATAGTTACAGTGCAAAGATGAATTTAGGTGGAGTGCTGCTTTTGATATCTAACACAGTAGAGACATAGCCACTTCAGTGTTTTGGATGTACTGTGGCAACATTCTTATTTGCATTAATTACTGTGATGTGTAGAGGCCCCAACCAACAGCAAGGCCCCAGTGCCCTAGGTGCTGTACAAACAGAATAAGGGACGGTTCCTACCCCATAGGTCTTACGGTTTTAACAGCCAGGAGAGACATCATGTGAAAGAAAGGGAGCATTATAGATGAGGAGCTGAAGCACAGAGCGAGCAAGTGCTTAGCATCCACAATTGAGGGCAGATTTTCCAAAGAGATCAGCACGCTACACGGACATCTGGTGCTAAGGTCTTCTGAGAATCCAGACCCCAAGGATGCTGAGCTCTAGAAAAGCAGGCCCTTACTGACTTGCGGAAGGTCACACACAGTCTGTGGTGGACCCAAGAACTGAATCCAGATCTCCTGAATCCCATCTAGTGTTTTATCTGATAGACTATCCCCCCTCTTTATGTTCTTCATGTGCAAGTCTCCGGTCTTACTGCTATAAAGCCTCATCATCTGGAAACTGTCTTGTATGTCAGGCAGTCTCTGAATCAGCTGATGTATATAATGGTTAGCAATTCTGTACAGCACTAGAACATAAAATGCCAGTAAACTGGGATTAGGAACATGTTTCTCTGTAATATTTTTAAAGAGTAACATGAAAATGCATCATGCTGGTGCATTTAAGACAGAACAAAATGGGTCCAGCATGCCGAAAAGGGAGTTATTTTCCACCTGCATTCAGTAAAAGATCCAGAGATGAAAACCTTTTCCCCAGCTGCAGTAGAGGTTAAATCCAAATAAGCCCTGTGTCTGTCTTGGACAGGGCCTGTTAATTAAGAACACTTCGAAGTCCTTGGCTGTGGCTTCTGGGCTATTGAAGTGCAGATGCCCTCCCTGAAGTCTTCTGATGCTATGTTGCTCTCTACTAGAATGAGCACTGCATCCATTTACCTACCTATCTACTATATACTGTACCCGTCGTCGTGTTGTCTGATAGTCTTGGAGCAGTTGGCTTTCCTTGGGTCCTTTATCTGGTAACACGAAAGTGTTTCAGAAGAATGGGGACCTGGATCCAAACTACCCCTGCTTTTGTAAATCTAAAATCTCCCCTCGATCAGACTTGTGACAGTGAGAAATTGGATTTCAGGTACATTTCTTTTGCCTCCTTCTGATTTGTGTTTTGTGGTTTTTACTTAGTGGGGCAGTGCTCTAGGTAACCCCAATGGGGAAACTACCACTGTACTTCGCTAAATAGTTGCAACCTCTAGAGAGGAGTCCATTTTAGATTTACAAAGCAGGGGTAATAGTTTGGATCCATGTCCCATTTCATCTGAAACTCCAAAGGTTTTTCTTGGATAGTGAGTAGTTGGATAATTGGTTCTGGTTCATGTTTGGCTGGAGTGAGATAAATCTCTCCACTGTACACGAAGTCACTTGTCCTGGTGGGCTTTGATTTCTCCTGTTTGAAATTGATGATCCAGGTTCCTTCTCTTTCTTTGTAAAGAGACATTGACAAATCCCATGGTAACCACTTCTGCTCTTTTGATAGCTGCTACAGACACATCCATCAATACGCCAGCCTCTGTTTTTCCCCCTAGACCCTTTGAAGGCTAGGGTCATCTATTATGCAGAATTATTTATGGATCTAATGCCAGTTATAGCATGCTGATATCCATGCCACTCTTCTAACCTTTGATCTATAGTAACTTGGTGGCCATGGCTGTTGCTGGCAGCTCTACAGATAGCCCTGCGCCTCACTGGGGCCATCAGTTTCTCAATCACATACAGGAAGATTAAAGGCGTCCAATTATGCAACACTTGGGAAGCTTTCAATAAGCCGATGATTGAAGATTGTCGTCCTTCTCCTGTTAATAATAAGTAGCTAATTGCTGA
Organism: Chelonia mydas; assembly: GCF_015237465.2. NCBI lineage: Eukaryota > Metazoa > Chordata > Testudines > Cheloniidae > Chelonia > Chelonia mydas. The sequence continues at coordinate 6,936,611 of NC_057859.1, read as the reverse complement.
GGCTCACATATGGAAATGGACCAGTATGCAGCAAATTACCCTGCTGCAAGAGCTGTTTCTGTCCCATAGAAATTGTGAGCCATTAGGCCCAGTTGGATATTGGGTAGTGGACAGTAGCTATTAGGGTCTGGATCTTCAGCTGCTGTCAGCTGGAGTATCTCCATTGATTTCAATGGACAGTGGCACCAGCGCTGAGTGAAATTTTTCAGGCACATGGTTTATTCACAAATTTGACACACACATTTCTGGCCATTCACAAAACGGCCAGAGCTGCTGGTGCTGCTGCCACCCCTTCTCCTCCCTCCCCTTTATAACCTTTTGCCCGGTGATTCGGCCACTCACATGCGATGGGGGAGACCCCGGTTCAAATCCTAGCTCTGGAACAGACCTGCAAGAGACTTTCAGGTCACTGAAAAATTTCAGATTCTGTTTGTCCCAGTCTGATTTTTCTTTTCTTTCTAAAATCAGTTATTTGCTCAGCTCTAATTCGCACCCGCTAAGGATCTGACGTTCAGTCCTTCGTTTGCCCTGAGAGAGGTATGGATGCAATGTTGTTAGGCACGCACGCTTATTGGCTGAGCTGGGTTGAGACAGCTGAAGAGTAAAGAAAAGGTTTAATCTCAAGCTAAAAGAAGTGATAATCTTTTACCCATCTGTTTTGGTGCCGAATAAGTGTAAGCCTTAGTTTAGCTTTATAGTCAATAGGGCTTTAGAAAGCAAGGGCTTCCTCCTAACCTGCATATCCTTGAGCATATAATTTCCATGGTATTCCATTTGGGGAGTGGGTTTAGCCTATTGATTAGTTGGCTGGCGCCTGTTTGAGGCTCTCATGCTGCCCTTACCTTCCTGCTCTGTCACTGTTAATGTATTTGAATCTATAACTGAAGGCCAAGGGACATGGAACACACTGAAATTCATATTTAATTTGAAATCATGGCTACCAAGCAAGCTCTGACTGGATTATTAAATGGCTTTTTTTCCCCAGTAGAGTGGATTGTCTGGGCTGGATTCATCCTATATCCTCACCTCCCCAAATAGTCAATGTTCCCTGTGCTAGAGGAGATTGAATGGTCAAAAGACCCTGCCTGCAGAAGCAAAAAGAAAAGCCTGCAGAAAGTAAAAGATGTTAGTGGATCCAGGCTGCAGTGGTAATTCTGCAGTATGCACCAACCTTCCCTTGACCCCAGGAAGTTGCTCTTCAAGGACTTTGTGAGGATGGCACTTTGAGGGTATGCAGGGGAAAGGGAGTGGCCACTTCTTGCCGCAAAATTTCTTGGGGACTTGGGAGGGTGAGTGCAGGGTTTTAAAGTCAATGGAAACAGCAGGAGGTGCTCTCACAACACCAGCCCAGGAGGAGAGGGAACTGGGGTGGGAGCACTTATCCACACCCAAGAGAAGATTGGAAGTTCTCCCTTTTTGTTTGTAGTAGTGGAAGGGGTGATGCATTTCCCCACAATTCCCCCTTACTTGAATCCCTGCATCTGTGAAAGCTGAGCCTGTCCCTGTTAACTGCAGTGGGGAAAGAAGCTGTTTTCCTGTGCCTGGAACATCTTTGAGAGAGTGAAAAAATGTTCCAAGTTGGGAACGTTTTACAAACTGGAAATTGGAATTGCAACATTTCATTCAGATAAATTCAAATTTAGTCAGTTTTTTCAATTTCAACCTTGTTTTCTTTCTTTCCCCTCTTTTTTAGTCTAAAATTTTAAAATGAAAAGTCATTTCAACTCAAAAAACCAAAACTTTCTGGTTCAAAAATGTTGAAGTGGGACGCTTTTGACAATTTTGGAACTTTTTTCACCACTTTTTTTCTTTTTCAGTCAAGAGATGCACTGGAACTGTGCCTGTTTAACAAACTGTTTTGGTTACAACAAATTGGCATTTTGGGGCAAAAAAAAATAAAATAAATGGTTCACTGAAATTCCCAGCCAGCCCCTGTGTTTACTCACTGATCTCACCAGGCCAAGATCTTTTACACCCATAACCATAAAATGTTGCACGGTGGTCGTGATGCCAGAAGCTGGGAATGAACGGCAGGGCATGGATCACGTGATAACCTGTTCTGTTCATTCCCTCTCGGGCACCTGGCATTGGCCACTGTCAGAAGACAGGACACTGGGCTAGATGGACCTTTGGTCTGACCCAGTCTGGCTGCTCTTATGATGCTGCCCAGTGCAGGTGTGGAATGGACCAGGAGCACAGGGTGCTTGGCCCTATGCGCATTGAGCACATGGCTGGGGTGCTCTCTAGGAGTAGGATTGAAACCACAGATGGGAGCAAATAGCAAGATGAGGGTCTCACCTAAGAGAGAAAAGAAGATGTCTACACTGCGATCATAGGGTGTGTCCGGGACCCAGAGGGGAATGCAGTCCCAGCTCATTGCACTCAGTTGATTCAAGTTAATGATCCTGGCCTCCTGACAGGCTGAAGACACTAGCAGTCATATTCTTAAGCCCTGCTGCCTTCCCCATTGCTGCTCTGTAGTGTTCCTTGCCCACAGCTGTGTTTTCTGGTTCAGCTTCCTGGTTTTTCAGCCACTTCCTCGCTCCTCCTAGCACTTGCTCCTGCCTCTGTCCCCGGTCCCCACACCTGGTCTCTAGCTCCCAGTTCTTGGGTCCTGCTCCAGCTGATACTCTGGTTCCAACCTCTAACTTCTGGCTCTCAGCTCCATCTTGCTCCCAGGACTTGGTATTGGCATCTGACTCTGGCTCCAACCTGGACTTGGTATTCAGCTCCTAATCCCGGCCTGGTCCCCTGGTTCTGCCCCCCACCCCAGTTCTGGCTCGCTCTCTGGGCTTGGTAACTTCCTCCTGAGCTGGGTTCTGGCCGCTGTGCCTGGTCACCCCGTTCCAACCATTAGGCAAGGCTGTGCCCGGTTCATTCCTTAACAGGGTGCAATTACTGCTGGAGCTGACTGTGATGCAGCAGGAGAGTGAGATGGGAGGTATATAAGCCCCAGGACGATCAGGGCCTTATTCCCTGTGGACTAAGGAGAGGTTACTACAGGTTAATTAGAGCACCTGGAGCCAATTAAGGCCATGCTAGAGACCTAATAATCCCCTGCTTCAGTCAGACAGGAGATGGGAAGGAGACCTGACTGTAGTCTGGAGGAATACCAGGGGAAGGGAAACGCTGCCCGAGCAGAGGGACTCTTTTTCCCCCCCCACCCCCTCTCCTTCCCCGGCACAGAAGACCGAGAGAAACCCTGTCCAAGGGCAAAGAGGGTAAGAAGTCTGCGAAGCTGAAGGGGATGGGACCCAGATTAGGGGGCAGACCTGGGTCCCTTCTCCCACTCTGCTTCTCTCCCTGACTAGGGCACTAGTGGAGCTGTTGACGCTTAAGAATAGGGGCAGGGGTAGCGCACAGGACCCACCACAGTAGTGTCGGCCATTTGCCACACAATGTATCTGAGCTAGCTTTAACCAAGCTCGGCCAGGTCCCAGAACTTCAGTGCGGCCTAGCTTGTACTGTTGTCTTCATTGATCTGGGTCCCGAGCTTAAACCTAGCTAGCTGTCTCAAGTACATCATTCAAACTACAATTGCACCCTGTGACTGCAGTATAGACATACCTATGTTTCCTAAGATGCACCTGTTCTCTGGCCATGCCCCCTTTTCAGCCTGAACTCTGGTGAGAACAGAAGGGTTTGAGACTTGTCGAACGCTCAGACCTACCAGCACTCTAGCGTAGCCGTCATTTGCAACTGCGCATTATGTAAGGACTTGCCAGATCAAAGATAGCAAATATCTGGGGGCAGAGCCTCAGGTGGTGTAAATCAGTGTAACTCCATTGGCTTTTAATGGCACTTTGCTGACTTACACCCACTGTGGATCAGGCCCTGGAAGTTTTGACATCTGAAAACGTCGTAAGTATTCTTCCATCCTGTATATTAGAGGCTCAGATTTGGGCTGCTTTCTGCTTGCAGTTGAGGCTTTCTAACAGCAGATGTCACATTTGTATAACAGAACAACGGGGTTCTACAAATGTACTCTGGAGTTTATATGCTGTGGCTGCCGGGAGTCTACGCCATAGTGAATATGGATAGCGACATATATGCGACTGCTGCATACATACGCTATTGTCTGGAAGACTGGTCCAGTTGAGAAGCAACACTTGAGCATTGGGCATTTGCTTTACTCATTTCAAAGTGCTCAGTTACTATGATGACTGTGGTCATATAATCTATGTAGCCAACAGCTAGATATAAATTAGCTGGATAGACAAATTGAAAGAAGGTAGATTTTTACATGAAGTATTTAGGGTTTTGTTCTCTCTGTTTTAGAGCAATTGGGCCATTTTCTCACCAAATATAAACTGGATTCAATGGAACTATGCCAGTTTACAGCAGCTGAAGATCCATCCCACTGCATTAATACAAAACTTTGCTGGGCAGTTTGAGCAAAATTTGGAGTCCCGTGGATTTTATAGGATTATAAATGATCCCACTCATCTTTCATATGTATTATGTGCAATTGATGATGTTCTACAAAAAATACTCTGCTTTTCTTAGAACATTTTAATACAGAAATATTTGTAAATACATTATTTATAGGTAATAAAAATAACATTTTAAAATCTCCATACACCATGTTTAAACTTGCTTATATTAAATACAGCTTTGAATACAAATAGAGAAGAAGTGATTCCAAAGTGGGGGAGACAAATGTTCTCCCAATGAAGTTGAATCTAAAAAAAATGTACACCCAAAACTGACAGCTTACAAGGCAAGTAACAGAATATTATCATTTCATAGCATGGTTCTTTCTGTTACAGTGCTTGATTGACAGCCCAAAGGAAATCACAGCATAAGAGAAGGAATGGATATTTTTCACATTCTTGTTTTTGTTTCAGAGAGACAACAGTGGGCAGGTCAATACTTCTATCTACCTTTTTTTTTTTTTTTTTAAACTTAGCTGTTGACGATCAAAATAAGATATTGTAAGCCAGAATTTCAGCTGGTGCAAATTGGCACAACTGCGCTAATCTCTACGAAGCTTAGATTTACACCAGCTAAGGATATGGCTCTTTTTAAAGAGCAGGCCAAACAGGGAATGCTCAGGACCTGGCATGGATTAGAGTTACGATGCAATTCCAGATTTCATGTGGAGGCTAATTCAAGGCTATGACTTCACTTCGGTGGTTCTGCAGCCGGGAGAAGATCTCCCTTCGCGACACTTTTGTGCCCAGGTGGTGTAAATCTGCCTTCCTGAGCCACATCCTAACCAGTTTTGAAAATGAAAGGACCATTCTGCTTTTGAAATCTGACCTAGAACCAAACCTGGTTCAAACTGGAACCTCTATGAAATGTTGGGTGCTTGGGATACAAGGTTCATCTTATTTTTTTGGAACATCTTTTTTCCTTGACACATACTCCCATGTGCTTTAACCTAAATATAGTGATGCTAGTAACATCAATCATATCAATGCCCCAAGTATCAATAATAGCAGTGCCAGCAGCCCAGAACTAATGAACACCCCTCTAGTAACATACTAGTGTGCAAAGCCCCAGACCCAGGAGCAGTCTTACAATAATAAATCAATGTGCCCAGCCTAGTACTCATTAGCAAACTTACAATAATACAGCAGAGTGCAAAGAGTAATCCTACAATTAAGAAAATACCAGTGTTTCTCTGCTGGAATGTGGCAGGGTGGGAAGGGGGAAGAGGAGATAATTCTGGAACTAAGTGGTGAATAAAACCAATTATTAAGGGATTTTTTCCATTGTCCCTGGAGTTCAATTATGGCATCTGAAGTTCCATGTCAGGCTGGCAGAGCATGCTTTTCAGGAGCATTGTGATCCAAGCAGCTAGCTGGTTGACTGTAATACAGTCTCTGACCATGTCTCCAATCTTCCCAGCTCAAAATAGCTCACTGTGGGGCCTTTACAGTGGTAGAGAATAAAGGGGTACTATAATCCCAAAGGATCTTTTCAGAACCAAAATACTTCTCAGATCTCAAGCGTTGCCAGTCAGTGCAAGAGCTAATAAACTGACGAACAGGAGGGTAATCCAGCCTCATGCTTCAATGTTAAAAGGGGACTTCCTCCAAGGGTCAGGAAGGAATTTTGTTCTACCCTTGACAGCTTTGCACATCCTTTTGAAGCGTCAGGTATTCACCACTGAAGGCAATGTTGGGCCATTGATCCAGCTACTTTGATGGTCCTTCAACTTTACATGTAGTTTGCAATTTACAGACAGAATCCAGCGCACCAGACTTTCCCAAATCTTAGACTCTAGAATCATAGGACTGGAAGAGACCTCGAGAGGTCATCTAATCCAGTCTCCTGCACTCATGGCAGGACTAAGTATTATCTAGACCATCCCTGATGTGTTTGTCTAACTTGTTCTTAAAAATCTCCGATGATGGAAATTCCACAACCTCCCTAGGCAGTTTATTCCAGTGCTTAACCACCCTGACAGTTAGGATGTTTATTTTAATTCCAACCTAAAACATATACTGAGCTGGTTTAATAACTCACATATGGTCCCCCTCAGTTCAGTTTGCTATTCCCCTGGCTTTTCCTCTGGAAAGCCAGGAATGGCAGGCTGATGTCATTATCCAAGGACTACAACATTATTTGAAAAACACATTTTCTTTCAAAGAAATTGCCAGTCCATTTAAAAAAGAAAGTTAGTGGGACGATCATAATTTCTTTGGCAAAGGCAGGAACCACAAGGTGAACGGAGATGGAAACTGTCCCTCAGAATGTCAGGAATCTTGATCAATTCTTCTTCAGTAGCTTCATACTCTGGGTTTGACTGGTGGTTTTAAAGCCTGAGTGAAAACAAACAAATGGAACAAATCAAGTGACTGACACAAGATTTTCCACAAATTCTACTCAGCATTGCACAACGTGGTGAGATGCATTGTGGGTTTTTTCCGTACCTCCGCAGCATCAGAGAATAGCCATTGCTGCAGATTCTGGACTTGATGGGCAAATGGTCCGGCTCCTATATTCCAGCAACCCTCTTAAGAGCCAGATCTGATACCCTTACTCGTTCTGAATGACACCTTACTCCGAGAATGGTCCCACTGAATCACATGTTGTATAAAATACTACTCAGCGTGAGTAAAGGTAATTGAAATCTGACCCACAGTTGTTCTACATAATAATAATTTTTGTATTGCAGTAGTACATAGAGGCCCCAGTATGCTCGGCATTGTACTCCTATATAGCAAAAGAATTATCATTCAAAGGCACCGATTCTGCAAAGACCTGTGCACATGCTGAGACTAGTCAGAAACTTAAAGTTAAGCGCACGGGATAAGTCTTTGCAGGGTCAGAGCCTAGATCATATGCAGAGTAGTGCTGCTGAGATCCTGTACTTTTATTACAGGATTAAAACCCTGCACTGTAATGCAAACCGATGAAGAAAATTAGAAAGTAAAAGCATTTTAAATACCAACTACTGGACTGTACTGCTAACAGTATTGACAGCTCTGTCTCTCCAAAAATCTTGGCTCTGTACCCCTCCTCCATACCTTCCCCACAAATTAACCAGACTGGATTCCCTTTATTTGCCTTCAAGTTGTTGAGCCTTTAAGGAGTAATGTTTTTTATCTTTTCTTCACAGCCATGAGTGCTAGAAACTTACTGGTTTTGAGTTTATGTTGTAACCTGACTCCAGGAGCTAGGGCCTTGTGAAAAAACACCAAGAATCATGCAGCTCACAGTGAAATCATGAATTGGCAGCACTGTGTTAAGATTTATCTTGATCTCTATCTTGCATTCAGTCATACTTGGAATATCACGTGTATGGTGTACTTGAGTTACCTGTGGTGGGGGTGCAGGTTTGCCCTTTGGGACTGGTGAAGGAGTGGACTTTGTCTGTGCTACCTGTGACAAAAATATAGTTGTTATACCTCCCTTTTGAAGTGAGTACAGAGCTGAGCTGCTACTGGGGTTATCTCCCATATTTACCAAGACCTTTCCAGAGACAAAAAGTAGATAAGCAAGTAGCATTGAGATCCTAAATATTTTCCCCCTACACCAGGGGTCTCAAACACGCGGCCTGCAGAGTTATTTCCTGCGGCCGCCAAGCTCCCCTCCCCTCCCAGCGCACCGCATCCCCGCTCCTCTGCCTACCTCCAGGCGTTTCCCACCACCAAACAGTTGTTTGGTGATGCTTAGCCCTTTCCTTGAGGGAGGGGGAGGAGCGTGGAGCTGCATGCTCTGGGGAGGAGGTGGAGAAAGGGCAGGGGCGGGGATTTGGGGAAGGGGTTGGATTAGGGGCAGGGAGGGGGCAGAGTTGGGGTGGGGACTCTGGGCAAGGGGTGGGAAGAGGCAGGGCAGGGGTGGGACCTCATGGAAGGGGTGGAGGGGGTGGGGCAGGGGCAGAGGTGTGGGCTTTTGTATCTTTTTATGAAAAGGAGTCAGTGATGCGGCCCTCGGGCCAATGTACTAGTCCTCCTGTGGCCCTTGTGGTGATTTGAGTTTGAGATCCCTGCCCTACACACACAACAAATGTAAACAGACAGAAATGTAGATCCCGATTCTGGAAAGCACTTGAGCATGGGAAAACAACGAGGAGCCTGTGGCACCTTAAAGACTAACAAATGTATTTGGGCATAAGCTTTTGTGGGTAAAAAAACACTTCTTCAGATGCATGGAGTGAAAATCACAGATACAAGCATAAATATACTGGCACATGAAGAGAAAGGAGTGACCTTACAAGTGGAGAACCAGTGATAAGGCCAATTCAGCCAGGGCGGATGTGGTCCACTCCCGATAATTGAGGAGGAGGTGTCAATACTAAGAGGTATATGCTTTACACATGGGATGTAAATTCATCTCTATCAGCAAAGGGTATTCAATAGGGCTATTCAGCTGCTTAAAGCCAGGCACATGCTTGAGGCAATGACTGAGGAAAGCATCTCTATTTTGGATAGCACTTAAGCACATGCTGAACTTTAAGCATGCACATAGGTCCCATTTGAAGTCAATGGGACTTGCGCTTAATTTTGAACACATGCTTGTGCTTTGCTGAATTGAAACCTTAATGAAAAATCCTTGCTCATGCAAGCAGTAGCATTGACTGTGATGGGATCACTAGCAGGGGTAGAAATTGCTAGTCTGAGTAAGGACTGGAGGATCAAGCTCTCGGACAGCAAGAGTTTGAGTGGTTGTTTGCTTGGGTTTGGTTGTGTATTTTGCTTTTTAGGCAAACTTTCTGGCCTTTCTCATTTACACCAAAGGTGCTTTTATACAGCTCTGTTAGTGCGATGTGGCCTTAGTGTAAATGCAAACTAGGCCCACTGTGTTTAAAATTCTTTCCCCCTGAATTTTATTAAAAAATTGATGACCTACTCTCCTGGTCCTGCCCTTTCAGTACATCTGAGGCAATTTTAGTGACTACTCGACATACGTAGGAACACTGCAAAAATGGGACATACCTAATATATTAAAATTATTTATTATTTGTATCACTTGCCATCCCAGTCACGGATTAGGACCCCATTGTGCTAGGTGCTTTACAAACACAGAACAACAAAAAGATGGTCCCGTCCTCAAAGAGTTACAATCTAATTAGTTTCCATCAGTTTTAACCATGAAACTGAAAACACTGGCCAGTGTCCACTGCATCATGATTATATCACGTGTAACTTGATTAGATAAGATCCATGAGAAAAGAATGGACCAGGATTATGGAAGTCTACTTACAGAATTGCCCATGACAGGAGTAAAGGCTGGTTTGGCAGTAGGAACTGGAGGTGGTGGAATGGTTGGCTTTACGATAGGCTGAAAAAGAAGAAAATAAAAGATACGTTTACGCTGAGAGATTGTGTGTGTGTGTGTGTGAGAGAGAGAGAGAGGGAGAGGCCTCTGTCCCTTATTCAGAATTGCCCCAGCTTTACAAGTCTAGAGATGAAATCCTGGCTGCATTGAAGTCGTTGGGAGTTTTGCCATTGATTTCAACGGGACCAGGATTTCACTCTTCTTCTTTAAATCCACTTATGAGGTTCTTACCATTTTTGTATTTTGGTGGATGGCTGGCCTGCCATTGGATCTCTCCTCTGGGATATTCTAGGGAGCAACAATAAGTTACAATATGTTAGTGTTGCAAGGGAAAAAAAGGCAGCTTACAGGTTTATGGCTGACAACATACTGAGCTTTCAACATTAAACAGCCGAATACAGCACAGATTGTAGTATTTGACTTCCAGGACACTACTGATAAAAACCTATCCATTTCCCCAAGCTTTTTCCAGGGGGGATGTGGTGACAAATTGAAGTTGGAGTTTTTGTCCTGGTCTTCTCTTTAATCCGTTGGAGCTGACGTATCAATTTAACTATTTGTGTTTCAATTGCTTTATAATTGATGAGCATGCACCTGAAGATGGGAGAGGCGTGTTTTTATAAATACAAAGATAAATCCAATCCAATAAGCATTCTTTAAGGTGTATGCTCTTCTTGCAGCCTTAAACGTTCAAATCTATGAACTCTAATGATTGTAGTGCCGAGATTATTTTGCTCTGGCTCAGATGTCACAACTCGAGATGGGTCCGAAACACAGAAATTTGGACTGGGGGAGGGGGGCAAGTTTCCCAAAGCTTTAGGCATTGTTTAGATCTAGAGCTTTGTTTTGGGCCAATTTCTAATCACAATAGGGCCAGTCCTGAAAGATACAAATCACCCACTGTGTGATGCTGAGCGTCCAGGAGTAGATGATGAGGGCACTCAGCATTTTGTGGAATCGGGCCCAGTGCTCAGTCTGGTCTCTTGGCTGATATTTACAAAAGCCTCATTAAAGCGGCATGGCTTTGCCTATTGAACCTATCCAAAGGACTTGCCTAGGACGCAAATGGAAGTCTTTCTTTCCATTGTGTCAAGCTCTTATAGCTTATAGGTGGTCTCATAGCAAACTCATGAAGGTGCACAGAAACAAATCCATCAAGCAGACAAACAGAAGATTGGCCTGGACATACTGTGGAATTGAATGGAAAATTGGTGTAGGAGTCTGTAGACCTGAGATGCTTTGCAGTTGCGCATGTAGATATTACGGATCAGTAGCCTATCAAAATATGTGGTGATGATCTTCTACTCTCTGAGGCCTATTCTTCCATGATATGCACATGCAAGTCCCCTGTTAGCATTAATGGGAGTTGGACATCCATCATCAAGGAGGAAAGAGATCTCCAAAACTTATTAAAGTATATTAGAGCTAAGCAAAACTGGTAGCAATTTTTGCACAAAGTATATTTTGTTTGTTTCCAGTGACTTCACACCCATTACATTTTTCTTTCCAGCAAAATTTGAATTACTGTGTTTGCATCAAAAGCTTAAGATTTCAGTGTTAGACTTTGAATTTTGAAAGGGTCCGTTTTCCTGTGAAAACTTTGAAACCTGGCAAACTTTTCTGCGAAATGGGCTCTGTTCTTCAGCAAAATGAGAGCAATACGAAAAGGTTGAGAGTATTTTCACCTTTTCTTGTGCACAGATCCCCTATTTCTGATTTATATCCACTGCTGCGAGCAATTAAAGGCCAGATGGGAGCTCACACTGTTGGGCAGCTATTCAGTTATTTTCTGTCTGTGCAAGTTCGTTGTTCCTGACTGAGCAAAGCCCTTAGGCATATGCTTAACTTTAAGCATATGAATAGTCTCATTGAATAAGCAGATCATTAACAGGCTGGCTAAGTAGGAACTTGAGTGCTTTGCTAGACTGGGATCTATAATCCTTCGATGAGCTGGCAGTGCCCATTTTGCAAGGAATGTGTGTGTTTGGATATGAATATATTATAGACGGCAGGTTTGGGCAGCATTATTCCCCTTTCTAGCCATCTATGTTAGCCCTGAAAGAACAGAGAGGGGCCTGATCCAATGTCCACCGTCATCAATGGAAGTCATTCCACTTTTGATGGACTTGGGATCTGGCCCCAGCTGTGGCTGACCATTACATCCCTTTGAATTCTGTGTTCAGCCTTATCAAAAATAAAATTGATTTTAAAAAAGAAAACAGTCTCTGGCTGTGCTCACAACGTAGGCTTGTGGCTTGTTTGCCTGGTGTGGAGGAGTGGGAAGGAGGAATCTTGTGTTGTGGACCTGAAAATAGGAAAAGAGAAGAAACTTGATATGAGCCTTACTTTAAAATCTTTATCTTGCTTATTGATTTTGCTCGCAGCCCCTCGCTCCAGACTGACAAAGTACGGAAATTAGACTCTCTAAGCCAAATGATCTACCCACTAAGCTGCGCTCCCACCCTACCAGAGCTGGGAACAGAACCCAGGAGTTGTGATTCCAAGCTCTTTGCTCTAATCACTAGATTAATCTTTAGACTCAGGCCCTTATTAATCATAGAATATTAGGGTTGGAAGAGACCTTAGGAGGTCATCTAGTCCAACTCCCCTGCTCAAAGCAGGACCAACACCAACTAAGTCATCCCAGCCAGGGCTTTGTCAAGCCAGGCCTAAAAAAACCTCTAAGTATGGAGATTCCACCACCTCCCTAGGTAACCCATTATTAAGTAACTGCAGGTGAGTTTTGAAATTTTAGTCACTCTATGACAGTGATGGCAGAATATAAGCAGAGCACCAAGCAGTCTGTAACTCAGCCATACATCCAGATTCTCACCTCCTGGACAGGTACCCCGGGTGCAGCGTTCGGTCTTCTGTTCTGTACTTTCCCTGAGAAGCCTTGGTTTGTCTCTCCAGATACACCTTTGCTCTGGCCACTACAAAGACATTATAATTTGCACTTCGGTTTGTATGTGTTATCTCGATTGTCTTAAAAAAAGAGACATTATACCATGGAAAGCTTTCCACATGTTGAGTTTAAATAGCTGGCTTACTATTGTTTACTTTTACTTTTTTTAAAGAGCAATGTATGGACATTAATTAGTCCTGAGAGGTCGGGGTGAGACCATGGCACTTTCAGGTCCCAGGGTTAACATCTCACATCCTTCCTGCACTGTTCAGAGAAGCCTGTGGGAGCTAGGAGCCCATCTCCTATTGAAAAGCTCCAGCCTAAATTCCTTCAAAAATTTTTTTATTCCAAAAGGATAAACATTGTACCTCTGAGCTTGCTTCTTCTTAGCATTTCGGTAGCGGATGATTAAAGCAGCGACTATCGCAATGATGGCAAGGGCAGCTAGCACACCGGCAATGATGGCGAAATCTGTAGGGATAATACATTGCAACACGTGACTGTTTTGCGACAACACTGAGAGGTGACAGAGGCGTGTAGATATGGAGATATGGCCTCATCATTTTCCTACGGTAAGGGCTTTCTTAAGGCTAAATTGCATTCCAATCAAAAGCGGCCACATGAGGGAGACTCCACCCCATTCTTCTGCATGACTGCGTAGTGCTGTCTAGCTGGACCCTGGGTCTGTGCATGTAAGGGGAGAACAAGAATTGCACGGCTGCTCGATATTCACTCATCACCTCACTAGCAAGATGGCAGAAGGTTGGGGAGTAGGTCAGGACATTGTGTCAGCCAGATGGCTGCCAGGAGGAGGATGTGTCATAGAAAAGGCTAACACAGCATGTTTCTCCAACCAATGACAGATGGAAGTCCAGAGAAATGGTGATTTGGAGCAGTGTCTGAGACACAATTCCCTGCCTCTCCAGTGCCTCCCCTGGGTATGTGTAATGTCAGATTGTTGGTACTCAGAACTGAGTCTTCAAGCTCAATCTTGCACATAATGATCTTAAAAAGTTTCCTATTCAATAACAAAAGTTGGGGAGAGGGCAGGTGAGGACCTTAATAATAAAATTCAGTATGTTTGGGTGCTTTCTCTCTTCGAAGCACTTTGCACATACTCACGAATCCTCACAGCGCCTCTGTGGGACTCTGGACCAAGTTCAGAATTGGTGTAGGAGGTTTTCCTCTAACCAACCACAGTGGGTTTTCAGCTGCTTACACCAGTTCTGCATGTAACCCCCCTCTGACTGTAATCTGGGTTTTTATTTTGTTATAGATAACTTGAAGGCAGGAATGAGTCTGGGGCTTCGTCTTCACTGCTTAAAAAGCTGTTTCTGCCATGGGGTGACTAACATATTAGCTATTCTGCTGTAAAGTTCTAGTGGAGAAAACACACCGTAGTTTTACCACGAAGCAAAATTACAAGAAGTAAACCATGGGCAAGCCGTTTAGCGTTGTCCTTGCCGAGCTACTTTGTGGTAAAAACTACAGGGAGATCGTCTCTACCAGGATTGTACAGGTGTAAAAAACCACATTTTTAAGCAGTGAAGACAGAGCCTGCCCCTCTCTCTCCCCCAGAGATGTGTCAATTCTTTAGGGCTATCAGAAGTAACCGCTTTTTTTAGTCACTCAAATAAGCAGCGATGACGGACATGCAGAGAGCAGATACGAAGGGGAATGAAGGTGCTGTCTACATCCTGGTCTACACTAGGAACTTAGGTTGGTGTAACCGCGTCGCTCAGGGCTCTGAAAAATCCACACCCCTGAGTGACATAGTTAAACCGACCTAACTCCTGGGGCAGATAGCACTCGGTCAATGGGAGAATTCTCCCATCACCCGAGCTACTGTCTCTCGGGAAGTGGACCACCTATCCTGATGGGCAAACCCCTCCAGTCAGCATAGCTAGCGTCTTCACTGAAGCGCTGCTGTAAGTGTAGGCAAGCCCTTATGGTCATAGCTTCAGCTGGAGCAAATCCCCGTTGTTGTTCCACTAAAGTCAGTGGAGCTGTGCAGCTCACGCCAGCTCTGTTTGGCCCGCAGTTTACGGGCTGACCAGTGTCTCGCTTGATCATATTTATCACAGCCTACTCACACTGAACTGTTGTGGCACTATCGCAGCTGGGCGGTGCCCATCCTTCTTCACACTGGCATTGCAGTTCATGGTCACACACCTAGGAAAACAGAGCTCTGATATTAGTCTTTAAACCAGGGTCAAGAGAGTGCAGAAGCTAGCTTAATGCCCGTGGCTAGTGTTAATCCACGTTTATACCAGTGTAAGATCAGAATTTGGCCTATTATACATAAATATATCAGCAGGATTGAAAGCCCGTTAAAGTCCACGGGGATCTTTCCATTGCCTTCAGTGGGCTTTGAATCAGGCTTCCAATGATGGACCCACTGCAGTGAAGTGTAAAATTCCTATTCAGATAGATGAGAAGTTAGCTCACATAATGATAGTACTGACTTCTTACAATGCACTTTCACAGGCCTGTTTCTCCACTCTCCTGCACCTTGTACAGTCATGTGCAAAGCAAACGTAGAGTGCTCCGTGTCCATCTCGGTAGCATTTTACACCAATGTAAATTACTACACAAGGTGTGTAGCAGCAGAGAATCAGGCCCTACATCTCTAGACCTCTGAGCATTTTGTAAAGGAGGCATAAGGCCTGGTCTACACTGAAAATTTAGATTGACCGAACTACATTGCTCAGAGGTGTGACTTTTTCCCAGGGGTAGAGCCCAGGTCTCCTGACTTCCAATCCAGTTTGCTACCCAAGGATTATGCTCCCTCCTAAAAATCATTTACGCTATCATTGTATGTGATCTCCTAAGCAAAGGTACTGATATATAATTGGGTTACGTGTGCTCCTGTGAAACCACAGGACGTTTCGGACTCAGTTCATCTGGATTCTTTCATTTGATCACGCATTGCCAACCCCCCTGGACTTAAAAAATCCTATAGCTGTTACTGTAATATCAAAACTGGGCTTTAGTTCACACACAAGAGCTTTTCTTAGTGTCCTTGGCAATAAGACTCAGATCTTACAGCATGTCCATTGCACTTGGCGGAACAGTTGGTTGACTTGTAGGCTCTCTCGATATCAACACATTGTCTCTTGCTGCACACCTGAAATTCAAAGTGCATGTGTGATCAACAAGAAGGGACTTTCAGCTTTCATAAATTGCATCACTGTGTAATAATTGTGTCAATTGTAATGTGGTGAGCAGTGTAAAGGGGCATTAAAGTGTGTGTACAAATGTATTTTACATAGGCATTAAGGGCCCCGAGGTGTAAAGGGTCCTTAATATAACCAAGAATCAGACACTGTATAAAGAAAAATAGCATGATTCTCAGTTACACCAAGACCACTGTACACTGCTGTAGCAGTGTAAAAGGGCGTTAAAGTGGGAGTCAATTATATTTACTCCACATTTCAAGCTACAGCAGCATACAGGGGACTTCACGTAAATGAAGATCGGGCCCAAAGCGTTATTTCATTGTACCCGGGGTTGGTAGAAATGTTACGGAACTTGAAATTTTGATGTCATTTTTCATTGAAATTTTGAATAGAGTACAAAAAAGGGAAAGTGTGTGTGTGTGTGTGTGTATCAATATTCCCCCTTCCCTGTTTTCCAAACCAGCTTTTACTGTACCAGATGTGGCTAAGAGGTGTTACTCGATCTTTGATATATCATGTTCTGTGTTTTGTACAGCACCTAGCACAATGGGGTTCTGGTCTGTGACTAGAGCACTGAGAAACTACCACAATACAGCATCCTCCCGTTTATCTGAATAGCCTGGGTGGGGGGGCCCATAGATTTCATTTGGATAATCAGGTGTTGGGATAATCAAGAGGGCAGCCTTTCATCCCAGCCCCCCTAGTGTTCTCTCTTGCAGTCAGAAACAGTTGGACAGGGTATAGCCTTCGCTGTTATCACTGTGCATGCGCAGTAACCTCAAGGCAGCAGACCCCCTAGCACCTGGGCTCCTCTTGCAGCTGCTCGGCTCAGTGCATGTGTGCCCCAACAGTGGCTCCTGCAGGCTGCCTGGGGAGCAGAGTGGAGGGTGCACTGAAGAGGGAGCTGCACATCTCAGTGCTGCATCAGCCAGAGCTACGCTATTGACTGGGTGAGGAGCATCTTCATGCTACAGGTGCAGGGAGGAGGCGACGTTCATGCAGGCAGCGGGGCATAGTTGGCAGGCGGTTTCATTGTGGGGTGTGCATTCCGGCAGCTGGGCAGGGGGTTCCATTGGGGGGGGTGTGCATTCCGGCAGCTGGGCAGGGGGTGCATTCTAGCTGCTAGGCAGGGTGGCTAGCTGTGGGGGTTGCATACGGGCAGTTGTTTTGGGGTCGGGGATGAGGAAGGGATTTGGAGAATGCAGACGTTTGAGTAAATAAATGGGAGTATACTGTACAAATAAGAAGTCACATTCTTATGAGCTTTAGACACCTTAGACTCCACATGCCTGATTCTCCATTAGTAACTTTATACCAGTGCAGACTGTAAAATGCATCCAAATCAGAAGGTAGCACTTTACACTCACTTTGTACAGGAATAAATGATGGCACAAAGAGTGAGATGGTAGAAAAATCAGACTTTACGCAGTTGAGTCACTTTGAATAGGACTTTTTTTAAAGTCCTTTTTGTCTTGCAAGAGTGTCTGTGCTATAAACAAGAAACAGCTAATGAAATGAATGGAAAAGAAACTACTGGGGGATAAAAACTTCTTTCACTAACCATTCCATCACCACATTTAGTTCCAGCAGCGACCATGCCTGTGTCTTCATTATTGTCATTAGGAAAACTGCTTTTGCATGAGTCGAAAGATAGTAGGTTTCCAGCTGTAGGCACTTGTGAACCACCAGTACAGAATAACTTCCCACACTGTATATCTCTGGGAGAAAAACACTTGCTTATCTTCTAGAATGTCAGAGCACAGCATACCTAGATGTCATATCCCTGAGTCCATACACAGACTAGAACTGAAATAACTAAAGATTTGAATTATAACCCTTATTATTTCAGCTCCAGTCTGTGTGTAGACAAGTCCTGGTGCTCAATTCTCACTGACTTCCAGGGGAATTGAGGATCCTCACACTACTTTGCAGGACAGAATGCTTAATTTAACTGAACCCAGCCTCTGATTCTCTTCGGGTTCATTCTTCCTTTCTCAAAAGCTTCTGTCTCTGACTGATCTCACTCTAGTTTATTATGCTGTCTTTACCTGAATCAGAATTGTATTTAGCAACTGTACTTCTCTCTTCATCAGAAACTGCCCTGCTTTACTGCAACGTCCAGGTTAAAAAGAGAGAAGGAAACCAGCCCCAATATGAAAGGAAGAGCTGCTAGAAGAGAGTTATCCTAGTTTTTTGCCTCTTCATATGGACATGAATTACCTATTTCCTAGAACCCCCCAACTTCAACAAGGTAAGTACTTTTTTGCTTACTTTTTTGCACAGGGGATGAATGTGCCATTTGCCTTTTTGCAGTGTCCATAATAAACTCCATTCCTGTTAGTCTTATAACAAGAGTCTACAGCTACTGTAGCAGCTGGGAAGGAGGCAAAAAAGACAGAAAAGCCATGAAGAGCATGGAAAACAGTATCCCCTGGGCCAGATCCTCTGCTGATGGGAAAGTGGTGGAGCTCCATTGACCTCACCAGCTGAGGAAATGATCCATTCTTCTGTTGACATCACACACGTGTAATTGGATTTGCAGTGGCACATCACTCAAATGTATCCTGGACTATAGTAGCACCCAGGATGTTCTAGGTGCTAGCATATCTATGTAAAAAATAGATGAGGGATAAAGTACATTCAGGGGTGTGTGGCCAGAGGGCATGGCTGGGACATGCCAATCCCCAGCTTTTCATTTTGACTCCTTGAGGTCCATGATGGAACTTCAGGTGGCTCTAGATTACACTGGAGGACCAGGCTAGTTGACTGAGTTTAGGGGAGGGCAAAGGTGAGCTTTATGCAGACCTTCACCCCTCTGTTCTCTGCCTCGCCCTCAGCCTGCACTGTGTGTTCTTTGCACATAGCGGAGGATCCAGTCCCATGTAAACCTATATACAGGCGGGGTTGCATGGCTATAAATGAGGGCAACATTTGCAGCTATGCCTTTAGTGCCTGAAACTGTGAGGTGAGTGTGTTCCAGTGAGTAGGGCACTGGAGTGTAAGTCAGGAGGCCTTGGGTCTATTCCCAGCTTGACACTGGCTTGCTGTGTGGCTTGGTCATGTCCATACCACTCTCTGTACTTCTGCCCCTTGGTTTGCATTGCCTATTTCAACTGTAAGCTCTTTGGAACAGGGACTATCTCTTACTGCGTGTTTGCACATTGGAGTTGCTTGGTGTGATGACACTAATACCCAGTGAAGAGCAGCTGATGTTTCTGATGGCTGCGTGTTAAGACAACAAGCACAATACGTTTATGCTGTAAAGATTAATTTGAGTTTTTTGTCTTCTAAAATATCGTCAGTAATGAAGACCCTGTAGTTGGAAGCTAGCTTATAATTTGATAACAAGCAAGGCAGAATGGTGTCTTGTTTGCTCTCCCTGCCCTGTAGTGCCACAAAAACAAATTTTTATCGCTAAGTGAAAAGGGAGCATAATCATCATCATCACATCAGTGTGAAAACAGAGAAATGGCCTCAATTTATCATGTAAATTCTCCACCCACTCCCGGACTACCTTTTTCCCCAACATTGTGCAAAAGAGGAGGAGTTTTCACAACTTCCTCTTTTCCCCAGAAATGCATATTAGAAAGTGTCTGAAATGTGGCACTGAGTTTATGAAACTGGTAGGGATCGTCAGATGCAGTGGTGGCATAAAAATACTAGATTTAAGCACACATGGCCCAACAACCAAAAACCCCCACATGGAATGAAATCTTTAAAGCTTTCTTCCTTCTTCTTTGGGGGAGGAGTGAAGATGTGTGATCAAGCAGCTGCAAATACTCAGGGTTTGTCTACAAAGGAAAGTTAGCAGGGAGTGAGCTAGGGTGTGAATTTAAAGCCCAGTAGCTACTCTGCACTAACTTGCTGTGTGGACACCTTTCAGAGTAGCAGCCATGTTAGTCTGTATTCGCAAAAAGAAAAGGAGTACTTGTGGCACTTTAGAAACGAACAAATTTATTTGAGCATAAGCTTTTGTGAGCTACAGCTCACCCTTACTCCTCATTAAGGGTGCCTTTGGTACTTATCTACATGGCCCTGCAGTTTGGACTACAGTGTTATGCTATAGCTCCCCTGGGTGGACACCGTTGGCGCAAATTAAAAGATACCTAGTTCGGGATCCTGGACCTTTTAGTTTGCGCTGGAAGTGTCCACATGGGGCAGTTACAGAACAGCACACCAGCGCATGCTAATACACACTGCACTTCACACCCCTGTAATCTGAAACCCGGCCACCATCAACCATTTGACCTACCAATAGGGTGCAAGAAAAGCTATGGGGTTTGTACATGCAAGCGTTCAAGGAACCTTAGTACCAATAACTCTGTGCTGAGGCATTAAGACAGAAAAGGGAAGTTCTCTCTCTTTTTTTTTTTTTTTTTTTTAAGGAAGTATTAACAGATTTCAGAGAAGTTTCTGTTGGCTTTGTTTTCTAAATGAATGTGACTATGAGAAAAGGAGATTAAGCAGGTTCTCCAATGGGAAAAAAACGCTTAAAACTACTCCGCCTCCATGTCTTAGACACATTTTTTGCCATGCTGGGAAAGTGGTAATTGGATACTTGTAAAAACCAGTTAATCCTGATGATAAACTGGGCTGACAATAAATTAAATAGAGTGCTGTAAATATAGCCCCTTCCACAACAGGTGGAATGTTAAGACGCTAGGACCACACCTGCATAACATCATAGCACAATTGTATTGATGTGTTGGCTCCCATTCTCAAAAGGTACTTGACAGATTGTCACAAATCTGTCCTGAACTGTCCCCCTCACCTTAAACAATCTGATTAATTTAATGACAGCATCCACTCACCTGATCCCCAAAGAGCAATGCATTGGCTCTGCAGGGTGGGGCATTTCCCCATGTAACAGTAACCCTGGCCATCTCTGCAAGGGTATCCATTGACTCTGAATCGATCCACTGGGCACTGGTGGGACTGGCCAGTACACAGCTCGGGCAGGTCACAGTCGTGCTTTATCGGTCGGCAAAGAGTCCCTGCTTTTTTAATCTGTAGCAGAAAGAGAGAGCAGTGGTTTTAGACATGCCATTCCCCCATATCATTTAAAATACCCAGCAATGGACTTATCCCAGGGCTGAATAGGACTAAAAAGTCTCTAACGGTCTGATCACCCATGTTACCCATTAAGGGCAAAGGGTGAGTGTTGGGTAGCTCTGAAAACCAGGCCACCTCGAACCAATTGTGCAGTCCTTCCATGCATGCCTCCCTCATTGAAACTAGTAGAACTTCCAATTCCCAGAGAAATCAGTGGGACTTCTGCATATATAATGACTGCATAATCGGGCCCTTTCTTTGAGCCTGCTAATCAATGACATCGGCAGCCATCCTATAAACTCACTGGTGCTAGCTATAAAATGCTTCTAGCGAGTGACCTTTAAGTGTCATGTGTCATCGCTTTCAAACACCTGATAGAATTTCCAGGGAGAGGATTATTTTAGCTTTGGTGAGGATCAGTTATTTGCTGGCTACCGTTATTTCCAATGAGATTCAGAGACATCCTGGGTTAAGCTGCTGCCATTTTAAAGAAGGCTGGAAAATATACGCTACATCAGACTATGAGAATCAGAGATGCGGCAAACCCAGCACAATGGGTGTTAATAATAATGCAGATTAAAATACTTTGCGGTCTCTGGTAGAAGGTACTCAGCATATCACACAGGGACAGCCATGGAGCTTGCTGCAGTGGCAACGATGCATTGTGTACCTCCTATGCTCTCCCTTACACACCTTTTCTAAACACTCCTGGCTGTGTTATGGCTAAGTTGGACTGCAAGCTCTTTGGAGAAGAGCCCTGTGATTATTTAGTTGTCCTTAACATACCGTTGCCACCCATGACTTAGTAGGATATAAGGGAAATGGATGATCTTGTGGTTAAGATACAAGCAGGAGAGTCGGATGTGGATTTTATTTCTGTGTCTTCCACAGCCACACTGTATGAGTCACATAAATTTTCTGGGCCACAGCCTCAGTGGGTGTAAACTAGGGTGGTTCCACTGACTTGAACGGAGCTATGTCAGTTTACACCAGCTGAGAATCTGGTGCTCCATGCGTCAGTTTACCTGTCTGGAGAGATGGGGAATGCTGAGAGGTTAAGTTAATTAACATTGAGTTGAATTAATCAATATCGGTGGAGCACTTTGAGGTCCTCCAATGGAAGGTGCTTGAGAAGTGCAAAGTATGATTATTGTTATAATGCTGCATCAAAGATAAACAACAGCCATTGTTCCATTTTAAAGGGGTCCTCCTGCCTTGCCTCAAAACACCACCAAAACCCAAAGAAACAGCTGAGATCAAAAGGGGTCTCACTTGGCAGTTTTCACAGCACTCTCCAAATCCACATTTAGCATTCGGCTTCAGCTTGCATGTCGCAGCTTCACAGCAGATATTTGTGCATTCCTGTGAAACAATCATAGAGAAAATTACTGGCACGGTACAGTGCTCTGTGTTTTGTTTTGTTTTTTCCCAGTAGCACATTTCTGATAGGACAGCCTGTACTTCTCTTAAAGAGAGAGAACGAGATGCATTTGTGCAACACGTATCTAAAATGGCTTTACGGCAAAGCATGATACTAATCATTCTTCAGGAGGATTGTGCGTGACAACGAAGCATGCTTGATTATAAAATTGCAGAATCAAGTGGTGCAGGGAACGGCTGGTTTTGTGTGTTTTGTTTTTTGTTTTCCTTCGGCACAGATCACATACGGCTCTTCCTTATTGTAACTGAATCGGCTTACAATTCAGCTCAGCCTCACCACTGAGCTTTCTGCTGTCCCCCAACACACGCATTCTGCCTTGACAATTGGCTGGAAACTCGGTGTCCTTAGAAATAAGTTTCCACACTAGCTTCAAGACTGTTTTTTGTGGCCCTAATGACTGTACTGTGTGTCTCGTGGCATTTGAATGGATATTCCATGGAAAAATGCTACTGAAGCATATTCTGGCAGAAGTTAATTCTGGGAGCGAGCAAGAAAATTATTTCATTTGGGCTAATGTACATTTGAGTTGACCTTGATTCTTCCAGCTATACTTCAGAAACACGTAAAGCTCAACAAACCGTAACGCTGGGTTAATTGAAGATTAGAGTTAATTTAAGGTGCGTTCTGAGCTCCCCAAGGCAGCACTGACTGAAGCTCCCCCTTTGCCAGACCGGTAACCTTCCCTCCTCCAGAGGTCCTCTGCTTCTCAGGGTTGAAGACCCAGGGCCTCATTTTCAATTACACTAAGGTTCCTTCGCACAACCCAGGCAGTGTAAAGAAGCCTTAATGTAGGGGTAATTGCAAAGTGGATGGGAAATGCTACCAAATCAGCACACCTCCCAACGTTTGCCAGTGGCTAAAGTGGGACAGGTCCTGCCCCCAGGGTTGGGATGCTGGCCGGGGGAGGGGGGGCGCGACTGGGGTGGCACGAGGGAACTGCAAGTTTGCCCTGCACTCACCCAGCACTGGCAGCACCTGCAGTTCCTGTCCTGCAGGGCTGGCTGGGCTTGGCTCCGGTGGTCTGAGCACATGCCTGGTTTATGGAAGAGAGGGGTTGTGAAAGGCTAGTGAAGGGGCAAAGCTGGGAGTGAGGAGAGAATAGGAGAGTAGGGAGGGGAGAGGCTGCCAGGGAGGAGAAGGGGGGACAGGGAGCGGGTCATAATGCTTGCAGCCCAGAATGGAAAGCCGAGCCCAGAGTCGCTTTACCCGGGTTTGTGGGTTAAAGTGGAACAGCCCCATAAAACCTGGGACAGTTGGAAGGTATGAATCAAAGTAGTAGCATTTCATAACCTTGTTGCACTGGGCTAACTGGCTACACAAAGGGCAAAGCAATAGAGAATCTGGCACCTTCTCTGCAGCTGTGAGTTTTCTGCACCCTCAAGTAGCAGAAGGTTTCAGACCTTCTCCCAAGACCTCTGGACAATCAGGGGTTGCTTGTGGAAGAGTGAGGTGGACTTAAAAAACAAGGCTACTTTCAAAGAGCCAGAAGCTTCTGTAGAGTTTCTACCCCTCGATAAATATTATTTTTTCACAACTATTCATAGGTACCTCTGGAGTTCCACAGTCACACTCTTCTCCTTTCTCTACAAAGTTGTTCCCACAAACCGGGGTTGCTACTATGTCTTTCAGTGCAGGCATATTGGTGATGCACATTGGTGTTCGGTTCAATAGGTATTTCTGAAAATCCTGGAGGCTGCATGCAGTAAAATCCTTGGGGATGTTATAGCTGCATAGATGAATCAACATTATTTCAGTGACAACTAATTACACACAACACACAGAGCGTATAGGACATGAATGAAATGAGTGCCCTCGTCCCAATTAATCAAATACAGTAGTTTCCCCAAATACTCTTTAAAAACCTGGAAAGTTTAGTTTAATTTCTGGGCATTTACAAATATTTTTGTTGGGGTGAAAATTTAAAAAAAACTTTTTTGGAGATACTGACAACATGGAGAGAGCATCTTCTTAGATCATAAATTCCTGGCTCTATAAGACAAGTGTGTACAGTGGTTACTTCTGGCACCTGAAGTACCCAGTTTTCCCTACTATGGTCCTGTGGCAGCAATATTAATCCATGATCTCTATATCTCAACCACCAACATCCTAAAGTCTCAAATTGGTGTTGAATAGTTTGACCTCGGGAAGTTCTCCTCTCTTCCTGGAGTTTCGGCACATGGACTAAAGTGGTGGGATTTTTTTTTCTTTTTTTTTAAACCAAAAATACATTGCCTCAACCACCCACTCTTCAGACGTATGAAAAAAAGAGGAGAAAAATAACATGACAAAAGGGAAGAGAATAAAGGACGTGTGGTTATAAGAGAAACACTGGTGAAACAATTAAGGAGAAAGAGTGGGAAGTTTACACAGAATGAAAAGCCACATTTCTAGAGGAGTCAAGCTTGGTCGACGCAAATTTTAATCAGCTGGGATCTTATACAAAGCCTGTCTACATCAATTCTGCAGATAAACACAAACAGCAGGAAGTGAACCATCATCACGAGTATAAAGGGAAGTTTATCTTAAGCAAGCCTCTATGGGAACTGTGAAGACTGGATGTCGAGGAGAGGTGGGTGTTTTGTTTAACTAAGGATTACGTAAAATTGTGCTGGAAACTTCAGGGATGCTTTCAATTGGCTGAAATGAGAGAAATCCATTTAAGTTACAAGGAAGTTTTTCAGGACATGAAACAGGATATGCAAAGACTGGGTAAGTTCTGTCTCACCACAAACGTGTGAAGAGTCATGCTTTCTGGGCTCATTGTTTCACATGTTACAGTTATTGTAAGTGTTTGTTTGTGGCGTAGTTCACAGATCCATTTCAACAGTACGTTTTTAGCCTTCTCCAAAATGAAGCGAATGGAAAGACTCCCATTGACATCAGTGGGCCTTGGATTGGGCCCAGCTGTATTTTAAAGCACTCACAGGGTTTGTAGTTCCCTTTTTGCAGATGCAAACGCCTCACCTGAGTTGTGCTGCCATGATACAAGATCCAGAATTGCATTTGCAGAAGCTAGTGTCGTGATTCATGCCAAAATTATGCCCCATCTCGTGTGCCATGGTGGCTCCAATTGAAATTGGATTGCTGTTATGGTCCTGCGGTGATGAGAACAATAGAACTGTCAGTTATTTCTATCAACCTGGGAGCAGGTTTGGAACAGAGCACAGCATAAGAGAAATGACATGGCTAAGAAATAGGAATCCCAAAATAAATATCCCCAAATGCAGAATACTTTGTATAAACCTGGAAAGGGATTTTTTTAAACGTTTGTTTAATTGCATCTTAATTAGAAAGCAACAAAATTATTTAGCTCAAAATTCTTTCTCCATCTGTCTCTCTAGACTGGAATTTTCAAAAGAGTCTAAGACTAGAAACTATACCAGTAGACTTAAAGCAGTAAAACTCTTCGCCTCCCTTCAGTGTGGATGCAGTTAAACTGGTATACAAGTGCTTATGCCAGGATAGCTTATTCTGGATCAGGAAGTGAAGCAAACTATAGCAGAACATGGCACCTTCATGCCAATATACTTGTATTCAGACTAGGGTTTACACTGGAATACCTATATCACGGGGGGAGAATCGCACCCCCAACTGACGTAGATATACTGGTATAACTTCTTAGTGTATACCAGGCCTAAGGGAGATAGGCAGCCATTTTTTATTGAATTGTAAGAGGAATTGGGCACTTAAATCCCTTAAACTTCTTTGAAAATCCCAGCCCCTCTCCCTCTATCGCATCTAACATTGTAATATGTTTACACATTATTAAATGATGTGTGGTAGGGAGAAGTGATAAGGGTAAAGAGAACTGCTCTTGCTAGGGATGAATCATGTTTTTTATATCTCTTGTGGTTGTGTGCTTTTAAATGTATGCCAAGGGCTCCTGGAACTCTGGCTGGCTTTCTCTTCTTGGTAAGGAGTTGCTTTTGCGTGGAAATCTAAATAAATAAGCTGTGTTTGATAGTAGAATGGCATAAAAGTCAAGGTGTGTTGCATTATTCCAAAATCCCCATCAGACACTGCAGTATATGCTACTACATCTTGGCCCCTGTGTGTTCTAAAGTACGTTCTGTCTGGTTTCACGTCCAAATCACATCACGTAAAAATCGGGGTATTTGGCTTTAGAGATTGGCTCGGTCCTTTAAAGCATTTGGCTCAGTCAGTGAACTTTGGGTCCAGAGGTGAACTTCCCTTGCTTTCAAGGAGAGGTTTTGCATCGAATGTTCTGGTTTAGGTGCATATCTACTTCATTTTTTTTTTTATCTGTCTCTAATTTAAGATGCTCAGTGTTGTGATTTGGGGTATCCTGGTCAAAACTGATTCCATCGTTTACCCCTTTCTTTTAAATCGTGGTACATGATTCTGTTCTGCTCTTCCTTATATTAGTTTATAAACAAACAGCTCTGTACGCTCTGCAGCGTCATGCAGTAATGAAATGTACCCCAAATAATGCCACGCAGCAAATTGATGTGTTACAAATTCCAGTGACCTTTGCCTGCTGGTTAAATGTTACCCAAAAAACCAACCAGACCTGAACAATGCCTGAGGAATGAGTAGAACTGCACATGGTTCCCACAAAGGCCAATCCGACCGTTGGCCCATCAAAATCAATCGCTCTGTAAGGAAGCAAAAAAACAGAGCGTGAAGCCCAGTGATCTGTCACAAGGGTGAAAACCTGATGGCATTGCTGGTGGTTTTGTTGATTGAACTGGAGATTCCCTTAGGCATGGTCCCCTTAGTCAGAACCAGTATGATTGTCAAGGGCACAAATACTTAAGAGCCTGACTCCCATTGGCTTTCAGTGGGATTTAGGCACTTACCTGTCATTTGTGCCCTTGACACTCTCTCCCTCAGGGTCATAGTTGGGACACTGCAGCTGAATAATCCTGAATTTTGGATCTGAATTCCGACTTTGCAGCTCAGATATATCTTTATATTGGCTCCAGTTCAGTAAAGCACTTAAGCACAGGTTCAGTTTTAAGCATGTGAATGATTTCATCCCTTTTCTGCAAGACTAGATTTATCCGAGCATTTAAGTATTTGATTAAATTAATCCTGATTCAGCAAACCACTTAAGTACATTTTTAACGCCAAGTATGTGCTTAAGTTCCACTGATATCAATGGGACATTAGCACATGCTTCAGTGTTAGCATGTGCTTTGGTAAACCAGGCCCAGTGGGCTCGTGCCAGAATACTGAATTGGGCACCTCTCCAAAGTTCTGATTCAGAGCAGAATCTGGGTGTGAGCTCTGTATTTCAGGCCCAGATAGATAGATAGCCAGCTGCAAAATTCATATCCAGCTCCTCATTCAGATATTAAACTTCCCCCTCCCCCCCTCCAAAAATGCATGGGTGCCTAGGTCCATCTCTATTCATTCATTTTATTTGCATTTATACCAACACTTTGAATGGTACCATGTTTTGCCGGAGCTCAGACGAGATGAACATAACCATCTCTTTTGCCCTGAAAAACCTATAGGTGAAATGCTGTTGAAGTCAATGGCAAAACTCCTGTTGACTTAAATGGGGCCAGGGCTTCACCCTATCGATCTGTGAATATTACAACCCAGTGTATGAAATGACAAAACTAGAACCCTTACAGACTGCATCTCTGGTTATCTTTGTAAACAAGTTTCTGGGTACAAATTCTTCTGGCATATTTGGAAATACAAGTGGAAAAGGCCATGATACGTACGTGAGTAACTGAGCGTTGTCATTATTCTTCCGTTTCAGCAGGTCCGATTGACGCCATGCTGAGAATTTGTCCAAGGTGGTGCCTGCTGAAGAATCCACAGTGAACGGATCCCCAGCCGACCAGATTTCTAGGCCAATCAAAGCCACGTAAATGTTTATGGCTTTATAAACCTGCAGTAGGGAGAGAGCAAGGACAGAAGAAGTAAGTAACTTATAATTTTTTCAGACAGCAGGGACTTATTCTGATAATGAGTTTGTTTTTAATCACCTAACATTTGTTCATTTCTAAAACTAGATGAACTTTTCTGAATTCTGAAATTCCAATGAAGTTTTGAAACTAAAAAAAAATCAGAAAAAATCTGATTTTTCTTAATTCTGCCTCTTCTCCTCCCCCCCGTCCCCCCTCCCCATTTTTTGGACCAACTTAAGAAACTGTCAAAATAAGTCACATTTTGAAATTGCAACAGCATATTTGAAGAAATTACAAACTTAAAAGAGAGGTGAAAAATTGGAAATTTTTCACAACTTCTTTTTAATGAACTCTAATCAGTTTTTTGTTACAGTTGCTACAACACAGATGCCATAAACCCCTCCTTAAAAATATTTGATTTAGTTATGTAATTATTTCTCCCTCACTTCTGAACATACAGCCCGGGATATTATGGACATGTGGCATATGCTTGGGGCTAGATCTCTCGCTGCTGTGCTAGTAAGGCTCCTTTACACTCTAAGAGCAATATAATAAATGGGGATCATAAATCATAAATGAGAATCAGGCACATGGAGTTCAATGGGATTGATTATCGTGTGCTTAAAGTTAACCACATGCATGCGCATTTGGAGGATTGGAGCCTAACTATATTAAAAAACTCAGTCTATAAAAACTTGGCATAGAGTTTCCTCTGAAGGAAGAATTTTCTTTGAAAATTTGATGGAAACTGAAAGGTTTTGTGAAGATCTGGTCTTTTTATTTAAAAAAAAAAACATCTTTGTAGCGTTTATTACAATTTTGCCTTTTACACGAGCATGGTTTGCCACTGACTTGACTTTGTGTAGTAAGTTGCTTGACTGCAAAGATGGTGTAAACCACTATGTTGATTTGGCAGCGTTTCATACCCACTTTGCACTGCTGTGAATAAACCGTGCAAGGCATGGGGCAGTAAAGAATCAGATCCAGTGTCTCTACTGTTGTTTTCAACCAAATCATTGTGGACTATGAGAGAAAAATCATTAGTTTGATATCATGGTCCTGTTGCTTTGAAGGCACAGAGTCTCCTTTCATTTTTTCCACCTGACCCCTTATTTATGCTTTATTCACTCTTTCATAAATGCCAGCAGACCGATTTTCTTCATTCTTTTCTAGGTGTAATTACACAAAACTCCCGAGACTGCAAAACTTAATAAATTCTGTAGCACTTTTACTTTATAATAACAGGGCTTACCATGTTGATGTAATTGATTATTTCAAATACCCGTGTTCTTATACTCGTCATGTTGCGGTTGTACTTCCTATACTGCAAAAATAAATATGAAAGCATCAGTAACAGGATAAGGGAAAAAAATAATAAAACCGTGATTGTAGGGGAAAAGACCTGAAACATTTCAAATAAAACTGCACCACAGATCAGTGGTCTTTGTTAAAGTGAAATGAAGGTCTTAGTACAGCAGCTAATCTCAGTTTACTATTTATCTCGTATTCATATCATGTTGTATATTTCAAATCCCTCATACTGTATGATATTCAGCCCTATGCAGAGGGAGAGCACCAGGCCTACTGAAGTCCCCCTGATGCTCTATTTTGTGCATTTAAGTGAGACTTCAGTGGTGCATAGGCCTTGTATTGCAGTGAATTTCACCCATTAGTTGTTGAGATTTGAACAGCTATTTGAGCGCAGATGGTGATGTTAAGAACGTGAGAGCTGCCATACTCAGTCAGACCATGGTTCATCTTGTCCAGGATCCTGTCTCCAACAGTGGCCTGTAGCAGAGCTTCAGTGGGATGTACAAAACAGGGTAATTATGAAGTGATCCACCCCTGTCTTCCACTCCCAGCTTCTGGCAGTCAGAGGTTTAGGGTCACTCTGAGCCTGGGGCTATGTCTCTGACCATCTTGGCTAATAGCCATTGATGGATCCATCTTCCATGAACTGATCCAGTTCTTTCTTGAACCCAGTTATACTTTCGGCCATCACAACATCCCATGACAGTGAGTTCCCCAGAGTAATTGTTCGTTTTGTGGAAAAAATACTTCCTCTTGTTTTTATTAAACCTGCTGCCTATTCATTTAATCAGGTGACCCCTAGTTTTTGTATCATGTGAAAGAGTAAATAACACTTCACTTTTTTCGCACTATTCATGATTTTGTAGCCCTCAATCATATTCCCCTTTATTTGTCTATTTTCTACATACAACTACACACAGCACTAGAGCTCCTGCAGCCCACCACACCTACTGTACTGCAATCACAATAGTATAGGTTGAGAACCAAAGGCTCAGGGACTAGGTCCCAGATCCTGTCCCCCATTCTTAGAATCATAGAACTGGAAGGGACCTCGAGAGGTCATCTAGTCCAGTCCCCTGCAGTCAAGGAAGGACTAAATATTATTTTTGTTTTTCTTTGTCGGATAACAGCTGTTCTAGATATTAAGCCAGATCTTCAGCTGATGTAAATTAGCATCATGCCATTGTAATCAGTGCTGAGTTACACTAGCTATGGATCTGGCCTATTACTTTTAACGCACAGTGCCTAGAGACTGGGACCGAGTCTTCCAGCCCAGGCAGACAGAAAAGTGCTACTGGAGTTTGAGCTAGTGTGCTAAAAATATCAGTGTGGCCTTTGTGGCTTGGACTGCAGCTCAGGCTCTCAAGCCTCGGTGGTGTGGCGGGCTTACCCTAAGGGGCCTGCAAACGCTTACTATCAGGGGTGGCATTACCATAAGTGTTTGCTAATATGAAATCATTGGGATTAGTTCTCATAATAAACATGAAGGGCTTGATCCAAAGCCCATTAAAGTCAGTGGAAAGACTTTCCTTGATTTCAATAGGCTTTGGATTGGACTTTACATCTGGTAGTGTTTTGTGTGCTAAAATAGAAGGTACACACATAGGGCCTAGTTCTGATCACAACCGAAATCCATTTTTCATCACTGATTTCAGTTGGTTTAATCCTGATTGACACAAGTGCAAGTGAGGAAGAATGAGATTTGCAGAGTGTTAGAGGACGTGGTACAAGGGCGACAGAGTAGCCTAAACTCATACAGATCTGGGTTTCTTCCTGTCCCTTTAGGGCCTGGTTTACATTAAAGCCCCTTTACACTGTTCTGGCAGAATTAGGAGCCTTAGAATAGCTGTGAAGTACAGTTCCACTCACTCTAAGGCCCCTTTCCACTGTGGTGTAAAGGGGCCTTAGCACAAATGAGAGTGAGGCCCTTAGAATCTTAAAAAAAAAAAAAAAAAAAAAGAAAGAAAAAGAAAAAGTGGAAATAGCAGGTTTTATGAAAATTAGTTTAAAAAAGATTGCTCCTGGGCTGCTGTCAAGTTTCTGCCTTTGGCAAATATTTAAGGCTGAGTAAACTTCCCCCTGAAAACTGGGACATATGACGGAAGTGCCATACTTTCATAACACCAAATATAGTAATGTTCTTAGAAAATATGCTGATGGGGGGGGAAAAAAGAAGAAACGATTTGGAAAAAAAATTGGTCTAGTTTTTGTTCATTATTTTTCATGCCAAGATGATTCGCCTTGCCTGCTACTGCGCTGTTTTAGTTAATGGAAACACGTGATGTAACTTCCGAGTGTTGGGTCCCGTGGATTTTAGATGAGAGGAGCATGAATCAGTAAGCATGAAAGTGTCTGTCAGAAATATTATCAGCTGTGGACCTGATCCTGCAAACACAGGTTGCTTAACTTTGAGCCCACTGGTTGCAATTGAGACTATTCTTGTGCTTGAAGTTCAGCACGTATTTGTTTGCAGGATCAGGGCCTTTTTATAATATCCATATTTTACCTACGCAGCAGGTTGCATAATTGATCAGCTATGGTTCTCTTGTATTCAAAATCTTCTTCTTTATTTGCAAACCTCTCCTGGCCCATGAATACTTTTGGTGGCCGTAACTCTATCTGCTCCTCTCCATATTCCCTCTGCTCAGGTGGGCTCCAAATCTTTGAAAGGCTGTTGAAAATACTTATTAAAGGTATTGGGGACAAGATGGTGGTCAGGGTCATGCAGGCTAATGAGCTGATCCTACAAGCTATTCTGCATATCATAGAATCATAGAATAGAATCATAGAATATCAGGGTTGGAAGGGACCTCAGGAGGTCATCTAGTCCAACCCCCTGCTCAAAGTAGGACCAATCCCCAATTTTTGCCCCATATCCCTAAAGGCCCCCTCAAGGATTGAACTCACAACCCTGGGTTTTGCAGGCCAAAGCTCAAACCACTGAGCTATTCCTCCCCCCAAAAGCTGCGCCCACTCCTTCCCCTCTTCCGCAGAGTCCCACTGAGGTAGTTAGGGTTCCACATGGGCACAGTGATTTAGATTCATAGATATTAAGGTCAGAAGGGACCATTATGATCATTTAGTCCGACCTCCTGCACAACACAGGCCACAGAATCTCACCCACCCACTCCTGCAAAAAATCGCTCACCTATGTCTGGGCTACTGAAGTCCTCAAATCGTGGTTTAAAGACTTCAAGAAGCAGAGAATCCTCCAGCAAGTGACCCGTGCCCCATGCTACAGAGGAAGGCGAAAAACCCTCCTCCAGGGCCTCTTCCAATCTGCCCTGGAGGAAAATTCCTTCCCGACCCCAAATACGGCGATCAGCTGAACCCTGAGCATATGGGCAAGATTCACCAGCCAGACACCCAGGAAAGAATTCTCTGATTTGCTTGTGTGGAGCAACTTGTGGGATCAGGGTCAAAGTGTGTCACGTGGCTGGTCCACCTAGAGGGTGACCGCCTACTACTACTACCAGCTAGCTCATATGATATCCTGTCCTGAGCCTCTGAGAGGCACAACACAGAACCTGCAGCCCAGGGGCATGGAGAAGACTATG
Source organism: Chelonia mydas (assembly GCF_015237465.2). NCBI lineage: Eukaryota > Metazoa > Chordata > Testudines > Cheloniidae > Chelonia > Chelonia mydas. The sequence goes on along the minus strand of NC_057859.1, from coordinate 6,903,549 downwards.
GTGGCTAAGTCACCTTTGGGTCCTGCCCGCTCCAGGACGCCTGATATAATGTAGATAGTCCTGGGGGTCTGTCTCAGTTAGGGCAGGCTTGGCTGGGATTCTGCAGCCCTGCCCCAGCATGCCCCATATGCCAGGGCTTACGAAGGATCTGCAGAGGACAGCCTTACAGCTGTCTTCCTCAGTGACTGCACTAGGGGAATCCTCCCATAGCTAGAACTGGGGATTTTAGGTCTCCTTCTATAGCTCCCTTATGTAGTGCAACCAGGGATGGCAAGTGGGTAAGGATCTCACACTAGTCGCAGGGCAACAGAGAGCCGGGTCATACACGTATATTGTCATCCAAAAAATGTCAGTGTGTTGACAGACATTTTCCAATCAGTTTTACTTGAGATCTGTATTTTGCTGTCCATTGTGAATTTCAAATCTTCACCGGGCAGGATGTTCCTTGCTCAGAGTTGGCTTAACTCTGCCCCTGCCGCTGAAGTCAAGGATAATACTCCCATTTATCTCAGTGGGAGCATAGTTAGACCGGTGCCGAATGCTTTGAAAAATTGAATCCGTAGTTGTTGTAGAGGTAAAATGAAAAATGTTTGTCTGAATACTCACCGCAGCATTGTCTACAACTATGTAGACTTCGACATACTTCTTCGCTTTCAGGTATTCCTGTTTCTAAGAAAAACATTTTGCAAAAGATTGTTATGACCTGTTCCGATCTGCCCCCTTTAGATTCAAGAAGAATATTTTATAATCATATAGTCTGTCTCTCTCTCTCTTTCTCGCTAAATTATTGAGAGTGGAAATGCTGTCATCTCCATTTTACAGTTGAGAAGCTCAGGCTCAGATTTTCAAAGGTATTCAAGTGCCTAAAGATGCAGACAGGCACCTAGTAGAATTTACGAAAGCACCTTACAAAAGTCAGTTCGGTGCATAACTCCCACTGATATTGTTTGGCACCTAAGTCCCATTGACTAAGCCTAAATACCCTTGTAAATCTAGCCCAGGGTTCTTTTTTTAATTGAAATTAATTAAATTTGGGCCTTAGATCAATGTGCAACTCACATTGACCAATAATAATCAAACCTGTAGTGGGCGAACTCAATTCATTGATTCCCCGTTGGCAATTGCATGCTTGTATCTGCAGGGAGAATTTGCCTTTATTTGTGTTTTAAAGCTGCCTGCTACTACGTTAATTAACGTTGCACAATACTAATGAAAGATAAATTGGGTTCCCTCCAGCTGCGTACAGGTTTCAACAGCTTGAGTCACATTTCAGATCTGTGATTTCATATTAAAAATGTATGCCTGTCAAGGCCAAATTTTCAAAATGCCTCCAACAATGTGTGTGCAAACTGTGCAATTTCCATGTGCAAAATGTGCATTTGCAGATGCAATATTTGCACATGTCATTTGGACGGATGTGCACATTTTTCATGCATAGGGACTGATTCTGATGTAAAGGAGTTGTAACTGAGGATCAGACCCATGGTTACGGAAGCTGACTTTAGGATTTTCTGTACTGATTTAAAACTCAGTTAACTGAAAAAGGATAATATTTTCCTCTCTTTCTAAGCTGTGGGTCCCCATTAAAACAACAAGGTATACAGTGTAGCAGCGTGCATGGAACTTGGAGGGAGGAGCACAGGTTGCAGGAGTGAAGCGTTATGAGCCGGCACCAGGAGTCAGTCTGTGTGCACATGGCTAGAGTGCGCGTCACAGTTGCAGAATCTCTATAAATAGGTGCTTTAATCAAGAACCCATTTAATTTTACAAGCACGTAATTCTCTAGTGGAGTTACCCAGCACACAGAACATGAAACACAGATTGCCTCTATGCCAGCAATAACATGGTGAATCCCTAACTACACCTAAGACCCTGTCTCACATTACCCTCCTGGGTAGGAATAAGTGATTTTTTTCCCCCTCAAAATATGGTGTGATTCACCCCTTTATGCCAGGATCACAAAAACTAATTCTCAGAAATTTCCTTAGGGATTTAGCTTAACTTCAGGGCAGTACTCACTTCCAGACTGGTGCTTGATCTAGAGGACTTTTTGATAGGATCTTCTGATTCCCAGGTAGTGTTGGTTACGCCGCAAGTTTTTGGGCCTTCAGCATCTTCCAGGCTTTCATATTTAAAGACTGCATGTTCCTCGCTGTCTGTGAGCTTCAGGGGTTGGATAAGGTATCTTTGACCCTGGCTCTTGAAATATCCTCTGTGAAACATTTTTTTAAAACCCTCAGATTAGAATGAAGGTGAGGATCTTTGAGAATCCATAGGATTTTATCAGAATAATGACGACTCACATTTGTGGAGCACTTTTCTCCCCTAGTATAAGGATCACACTACACACCAGTGTAATAGTACACAGTAGCATTTTAACAGCTCTCAGATACAATACACAACAGGAAGTAAAGAATGCCATGACAAACTGAAATTCTAGGAGAAATTAGGTTAGAGTAAAACCTACTCAAACTGGAATTAAGCCAGTGGAACAGAATTTTGTTGATGACTTCTATACTGATGAGATCTGACTGAAAAATGGAATTTTGATTCCATGGGAAATTTGATATTTTGGCATTTGTGTTCATCCTAAATCAGGAAGAAAAGATGAAAATATCGAAATGAAAAGTTCAGCATAATTTTACATTGGAAATGTCAAAATGTTTTGTTTTGACATTTGTGATCAGAATGTTTCATTTCAGTGTGTTAACCTGAAACAAAACATTCTGACAGAGAATTCTGCTGAAATCAATCTTTCCCTCAGAAAATTTCTATGTGGATGAAACCCCATTTTCTGATGGAAAAATATTGCTTCTTAAATTGTTTGACCAGCCCTCGTGCTAATGTTCCCGGCCCTTCAAATTGTGCAATGGAATCTTTAATGGTTACAGAAGGACAGATCTTTGAATTGATTGTCTCGTGCAAAAGACTGGATCTCTAACAACACTGCTCCAGCTAACACCATACTCAAGCACTGGTTCAGCATTGAATGAGAAGATTAACACCTCCTGCTGAATCATCAACATAACTTCTCGCAGCACATAAGTGTTACTTTAGTTTCCTATCTAGTATTAGAACCAGAGTGAAAATATGCAGTTGCACCTCCTCCAAACAATTGCTAATACCCTCTGGCTTTTTCTTATCCTTTTTCCTTTTCTTTATAAACTGTTTTCCTCAGAAGTAGATCTGTAGGATAACTACTCAGACCCATTCTCATAGTGATTTCACCCTTATAGAGCTAAACTTTTGAGATCTTACTGATTCATAAGACTGGATGCAACTGTGACTGTAAATAAAGAGGAAGTGAACAAAAAGTCTTGTAGATTTAAAAAGTACATTCTTGTATCATTTCACCATGAAGACCATTAGCTACAATCTTACTTCAAACCACTGCAGGCGCTGATGCTTGCTTCTGAGTCATTATCGTTTTGGATGTGACCGTCGTAAAAACAGTGGTCCTGTTAGGAAACAACGATAAATTGTCATATTGGGCCAGATCTTCAGCTGGTGTGAACTGGCTTAGCTCCAATTACGTCCGTAGCGTTATGTCATATTACATTATCTGCGGATTTGTCCCATTTAGATATTATAATTTTTCTCCGAATATTGTTTTTTGTTTTATATCAAATCTGAGTTACAGTGTTCTGGTCAGAAAGGAGATTGGTACCCCCTCTACCATCCACTTTAATTGCCTATGCTTCCAAAAGGAAATTATGACCTGTGGTACCTCCTGCTTGAAATGGACATAGAGGGTGACAATTCCCAGGTCAGTTGCAGCAGCTCTGTGTTGGTCTGTTGGCACAAAGGTACCCTAAGTTTGGCAAGTCCAACCAGTACAGGCTTTCAGCTCCATAGAAGAATCTTCCAGTGGCTTACAGCTGCCAAGTTTATTTGCCTTCTGTTGCCCTGATTCAGCAAAGCACTTTTTCATGTACTTAACTTTACACGTGTTTCCCAGGTTCTCAAAGTTAAGCAGGTGCTTAAACGTGAAATAGGGATAGGATTACTCCTGTATTTAAAGTTAAGCACATGCTTAAGTGCTTTGCAGAATCAGGGGTCAGATTATGTTGTTTCAGCATGACCCCAGTGCAGGAAAGCACTTAATTATGTGCTTAACTTTACCACGATTAAGTCCTGTCAAGTCCCATTGAAGCTAAGAATATGCTTAAAAGTGAACATGTGCTTGAGGGTGAAATTTTCAAAGGTGCCTAAGTGATTTAAGAACCTAAATTCCAATAGAGCCAAGTGGGTTCAATGGGATGCCCAAGTCACTTGGGTGCTTTTGAAAATGTTACCCAACTAGTTTCTTGAATATGGGCTTGTGAAATAGCATTTAAACCCACATACAAATGTACTACTTTTATTGCTCATGCATGCTGGGTTTCACATTAGGGTTTAACATCCATTCATCATGATATGTCAGCTTCTTTACAATGAAAGAATAATTAACGAAAGGAACATTTATTAGAGAAAATAATAAACAATTGCTGAACACCTCATGCTGATGCAAGTTAAGCCAAAAAATGTTTAATCACAGAGCAGTACGAGCAAAGCTGGAATTCCTCGGTCATACAGTGTATCAGATGTCTGTGCCGCATGCCTTGTTTGGAATAATCTTTAACCAAATGCAAACTTCCATTTGGTCAGAGAAATAAATAGAACAATGAGGAATAGCCTCTGTAATATTAAGAAACGAAATCCTGAAGTCCTTACACAGATTTTTACCTAATCCAAATGTCTGTTGTTCCTCTTACCTTCTACAGGACAAAGAATATTTATTTCTGCATTTCAAATTGTAATTGTTAACAAACATACAATGAACAATGGCTTAAAATTGGGGGGCGGGAGGGGGGTGTAGTTCAATGGGTCAAGACCCACAGACATAGTTAATTTAAAAAAAAAAATGTGTACAGTGACTGCCTTTGTGCTTATAACTGAGTAACTGATTGGTCATGGTCCAAGGAAGCCATCTGGTATAACCTGTAATATATTTTAATGCATCTGTTGTGTGGGTGGGAGGCAGGGGGTGTGTGTGTGTGTGTGTGTGTGTGTGTGTGAGAAGGTGTGTTTACCTGAGTTCATGATCTCACTGAGATTAGGCTCTTAAAATGAATAACATTTGCTCCTTTGTGAAACTTAGTTATGCGGTGGAAAGCCATAGAATGTTTAGTCTCAATGAGCCCCACTCCCTTTCCTCCGGGAATTCCAACGGTGTTCATAAGCTATAGACGTGTTCATAAGCTATAGATGTGCAAAAGGTTTTCTTTGTTATAAAGAAAGCTATGGTTCAGATTCTCAAGTGGTGTAAATCAGTGCAGTTCCATTGAGGTCAAGAAACACAACCTCATTCACTCATTCATCGAGGTGAGAGAAGCTATGCCAATTTATACAAGCTTAGAATCTGGACCTATATCTTCCATTATAGAGTGGATTGTTCTGTTGCTAATATGCCGGCGAATCTCACATGGAACACCCCGTGATTACAGATTTGTAGAAGAGCCTTCGTATGTTACCTTGATCTGAGGGCTTGTTGTCACTTCTCGACCCTCATCTGAGTAATGAGTTTCAGAGTAGTCCTTGGCAAATAGATCCCTGGAAAGAATACAATGGGCCTGTTATTCCAGCAAATAATGATGCTGGAGTAATCAAGGGAAGAAGTAATTACATAATGAACTTCAAACCATTTTGAAACACTAGCATGCATAGTGGTGTTATTTTTAGCATCAAAAGACTTGAGAATTAAGGCCGCTGGACAATTAGGCCTCTTCACAACCCTTATCCAAACACAGGGAGAGTTCTAAAGTCAAACCAAAGCCCATTCATTGTATTAATACAAAATAACTTCCTGAGAGTATAAGACTAGACCATTTTTAAATACATATATGGGCCTGATTCTTTCTTGGGCTATACCTTGGGTAGTCGTTTGTGCCATTTCAAAGTGAGTGTGAAACACTACTATTCTGATGTGTTAGTGCTTTACACCCACTTTGACTAACATGCAGAGCAATGGAAGATCTGGCTCATCTATGTACAAGACACACACACATATAGAGATTGATCACTACTTTCCATTATTACCCTCGGTTTATAAACAGTTATTTATAAGTTGGGATGAAATTGTCCAGACTTGGTTTGTAGTTCAGGCTGACTTTTCTTCACTGTAAGTCTATCTACCTTTAGAAAGATACACATATAGGTGTAACACACTAAATAGGTGGACATGATATCCCTGGAATACATCCTTTTAATTTGGCAACCACTTGAATACACTGCATTCATTTTGCATTCTGACTTGCTTGCATGCATGCTGATCACCAGTAGCTCAATCTTGCAAGGTTCTGAGCACTCTGGGTCCCAATCCACCAGAGCACTTAAACAGATGCTTAATTTAAAGCAACCAGAGCAGTCCCACAGAGGTCAGTCATGAATTGGGGCCCAATTCACTTCAGCTAGTACTAATGTTCCAAACCTCTGTGAGCAATTTCAATGGGTCACTGTATTCTTAAAGAAAGGAAGCTAACGCAAAAAGGCTTCCCAATTCCTCTCCCTCTGCTCCCTTCAAATATTTTGATTAGATTAAAGCAGGGACTAACCTTTATTTATTGTTTCTGTTTCTATTTTTGATACATTTAATATAAACCGATTGCCACTTTAAGGCATATTTACACAATCTTTAAAAACACGCCACTTAAAACATACCTAAACTGACACAATGTCAAACATAAAGAACTCAAAAGACACACCCGATTACACATTATTTCATGTTTGCTCTCCATGGGCCGATAGCGTTCTGATATACTCTGTTTTGTATTATAGCCTCTTCTCTATGTACCTTGCATGTACTACATGTGTAGACTAAGCTCCTCAGGCTGGGATGTGTTTCTTATTTTGCAAGATTGATTCAGAACCCAGTAAGATTTGGAAGTCTGATCACTTGTAAACTGTCAGAACTATTTCTTCGTATTACTACTGTAATATTTTCCATTCTGAGAGAGCCTACGCCCCCCGCCCCACACACACACAGGAATCAGAGCTTCGCTGCATTCGGCACCGAACAAACATAACGCAAAGACAGTCCCTGACACAATCCCCCGCACAATTTATAATCTAGGATTTAGACGAGAAACAAGAAGTTAATTTAGGCAAATAAGTAGGCGTGAGAGAACCAAGTTAACAGTAGAGGCAGGTATGATTTCATAAATGGGCAGTAATCGTAGTGATAGAGGTCACAGAGGGTGGCCAGCCTGACCAGTGCTATCCTAGCTGTCTGTCGGTCTGCCTATCTACCTCTTGCATTTTTATAATGTCTTCCTTCTGAGGATCTCAGGATTCTTTACAAATGTGAATACACAATACCCCTGAAAGTAAATCAGTGTTATTATCTCCAAGTTGCAGATGGGGAAACTGAGGCACAGAGAGGGGATCACAAGTCATGTTTGCTGCAACCAAGGTTTTAGAATCCAACAGAAAGCAGCAGGAGCTGCAGCAGTGTCGTTATAGTCACAGCAAATGTCCTACATCTGTTTTGGAATTCTGTCATGCTGGCCGGGCTCTGCCAGAGTGCCACTGATTCTATTCCAGTCTGTTCTGTTCTATTCAGGTTCTTATTCTGCTGCCATCACTGTGATATCTGACAGTTAAAATTTCAAAGACACCCATCTCTTAGGAGCCTAAGTCCCATTTGCTTTTCGAAACTGTATCCTGAGTGCTTTATAGTATCTCTTTCCAGTGACCTGGGTGATTAGAGAGTGATGATGTTAAAAGAAAAGAAATTGAACTTACTTATTTTTTTCTAGATGAAGTATCACTTTCTCGCCGTTGACTTTAATTTCGTATTGCATCCTGTCGTCATATTTTGCCTGCAAATATTTGTGTGTTATAATGTCGAGATGAATAAGCACCAGCCTCACTGTGAATTTACTGGTCTTGAGATGCCAACACCAACTCCCCCACGACAATAAACCCGCTGCCAGTGCTAGACTAAGCGTCAGTTTTTTTAAATGACTTGAATAAATTGATCTCTAAAATCTAAAGTCTGCTTTCAAAGGTACATGTACATCTCTGCTGACTTCGATAGGAGACTATACTTAAGACCCAGTTCTGGAAAGCACTCAAGGACATGCTTAACTTTAAGCATGTGAATAATCCTATCCCTATTCATCCAAACACCTAAGCATGTTCTTAACTTTAAGCATTTGAACTGTCTTAGTTGAACTCAGTGGTATGTTATATCCTTTTCCCCACTACCCTTTGTCTGTCTTGTCTATTTAGATTGTAAACTTTTCAGGGCAGGGACCATCTACTACTCCCTGTTTTATGCAGTGCCTGACACAATAGGCACTTGGTGGATAACTAGGCACTATCTCAATAATAGTAATAATTATTAAAGTGCTGAAAGTTAAGCATGTGCTTATGCTTTCCTGCGTTGGGGCCTTCATCCATGGGACTCAAAGTACTTTATAAAGAACAGCAAATCTCACTGTCCTATTTGACAGATGGAGAAAGAGGGATCAAGAGAAGTTAAGTGACTTACTCAACATCCCCCAGCAGGTTGGTGGCAGAGCTAGGAGTAGAACTCTGTCTTGGACCCTACCCACTGATTTGTTCCACCTCCACCCAAAGGCTGATTTGAGGATGTGGTTGTGCTGCATACTTTGGATCTAAAACTCAACACCCTGGAACGTGAGGCGCTTCTGCTCTTCTGTTTTCCACTATCCACCGAGCTCTACTTTTGAGCAAAAACATGCCACTAATGCCAACGAATGAGTTGGTTTGCTCTGTGAATAAACGTATGGTCATAAGCTAGGAGGAGACTCGTCAATCACATTGAGCCTTTGCCACCTACTTTTACTGTGTGACTATCACGGCCTGCCCTTGCAGGGGAATGGATCCAATAGTCTAGTTGTTCTGTTCCATTAGTATGATCTGATGTCTGGATCTAACTTATCTTGAAAATTAAGTACACTCTGACCCAAGACAAAACTCTCCCATTCCCATGCAAACAAATAAAAAATGCCTCCTTTATTACCCCGTGGTTGGGATTTTGGTTTCCTGCTACATCTCTTTTATGTAATCGGTGTAGTTTTTGTGGGTATACCACTTCGTAGTCCTTCACCCCTGGTAATTGCCTTCGTGCAGTCCCTAGGGGAAACAAAAAGATTTGTCAAAACAAAGGTATTTATTTTATTTTTTTTTTAAATTCCAGAGTTTCTAAATGCATTTAATTTTCATGCAATTCATAGAACCCTGTTGTAGCACTGCATGATTTTTATATCAACACATTGGGCCAGATTTTCAAGATGTCGCCTTTACTTTTGCATTCACTGTTTTGCAACTGAGGCAGGTGATTCTGTAGAGTTAATGATCTCCAGGCTCTGTTACAGAAAGTTGTTCAAATTAACAAAGAATTCCTCCTGTATGGTAGGTAAGTAAGTTCACAGCATTCATGGGTAGTTGGGAGCAATCTGATTCATTCATTCTTTAGAAAAAAGAAAAGGAGTACTTGTGGCACCTTAGAGACTAACCAATTTATTTGAGCATAAGCTTTCGTGAGCTACAGCTCACTTCATCGGATGCATCCGATGAAGTGAGCTGTAGCTCACGAAAGCTTATGCTCAAATAAATTGGTTAGTCTCTAAGGTGCCACAAGTACTCCTTTTCTTTTTGCGAATACAGACTAACATGGCTGTTACTCTGAAACCATTCTTTAGAAATATTTTCAACTAGTTTTTTCACAGAAATAGCTTGCAGTTAACCTTCCACCTATAACATGTTTCACCTACTATATTTTACTGGGTGTGATTATGTGCATGTGATAGTTGAAAACTTTTCTTTTCTCTGCTTTTTGTTGTTGTCTTTTTCTCTCCTTTTGTTCAGTCCTCTCCTACTCCTTGCTCCCACTTTTTATTGGGGTTTTATATAGGAGTATGAAATATGTTTTGTTCCTTATGAGAACACTTCATACCAGCTGTTTTGTGATCAATATAATTGTGTACAAGGATGCTTATAGGAGAAAGAGTGGTTCATAGATTTGAAAGCCAGAAGGGACCGTTATGATCAACTAATCTGGCTTCCTGCGTAACACAGTCCAAGAGATGGTGGCCACAGGAAGGAACTGTAAGAGATGGCAAGAGTAATATCAAACCCTTAGACTGAGGGTGTGCCCATCGTTGGTTGGTTGGATTCATAGTCTGTGTTTGTTTGTGGTTAGCCCTTCAGCTACTGCGAGAATATCCATGGACAGCAACAGCCATATTGGCTTTTTTTCTCCTCTTCAGTGGGCCAGGAGGTTGCAGCTCTCTCTTCTGGGTACAGAGTTGGTGAGCACCATGTTTCCATAGAACTGAGCTACCATATTGCATTCCTCATGCAGAAACTATCCCCAGTCCATAGCACAAGCAGTTGGGCCCCACATGTTGCTGAAACCAAGCGCAACACTGGATTGTGCGGCCAAAATTTTCAAAAGTTAAGAGTGTTTTTTTTTGGTGCTTTGGATTTTGGGTTTCCAGCCTGCAACAACCTTAGAGGGTCTGATTTCCATGAAGGGCTAAGCGGACGTGCTCTAAAAATCAGGCCCTGCTAAAACATCTGTCTCAAGTTGGGCACTGGACAAATTGGACACGAGTCTCTTTTTGAAAATTTAGCCTGAACTCATTAATATTAATAGCCTGTGCTGAGACTGCACCTTTCACTTGAGGATGTCAAAGCACTTTACGTGCATGGTTAAGTCTCATAACACGGGTGTGAGACAGGTCTTTTTATTAGCCCTATTTTAGAGGTGGGTAAACTTAGGCATAGAAAGGATAAGTAAGTTGCGTAATGAGTCAGTGGCAGAGCTGAGAATAAACCCCAAGAGGCCAGATGGCTAGGCATGTGATCTAACCATTTTGCTCTGCCCTTCCTCTCTAGAGTAAGTTGAAAAATTTCCAGCAAAATATCTTTTTTTCTATGGAAAATGGCTTGTCAATGAAACAGAAATCTTGCCAAAAAGGTTCTGGTTTTGTCCCCCCCAAAAAGGGGGGGGGGGGGGGGTCACTGAAAACCCAAAAATCTGAATCTTTGTTTGCCAAAATCGGAAAAATTTCAAAGGGAACTATCATCGGGGAGAAATTCATTTCACAGACCGCATACAGGTGCTTGCATACTAGAAGTATCAGTTAGTAGAATATGGATATTTTATCCAGCTAAGCATATGTATTAGTATGGCCATTGGGGTTGGACAAATCTAATTAACTCCTTTTGAGGCTATTTAAATGGTCTTCAGATTCACACAAAAGCTCTGTAGATATCCAAGCCCAGGGTGAGTTAAATGCTAAAAGGCCCTGAGGCTATGAAACTTTGGCAATGGCTGACTGATAGCACGCTTCATTGTGAACAGATGTGCACAACACTACTCACCATGCCAGAATACAAGGAAACCAGTTCCATAATCAGGGAGCCTCCTGGTTAGTCAGTACATCGGTATGTGCACAATTTGCAATACCCGGCAGTTGTCTCCTGCGCCATTATTGTATGGGAGAGCTGCAGTCCGTATTAAGGGTCAGATTGTACCTTGATGGGCACCTGCCCGCACTGGGGGCATTTCAGAGCTGCATCAACTCAGTGTTAGCTCGAGGGCGGATAGTTCTTTGGGGCAGGTGCATTCGGCTGTCTTGGGGGCTGGTGAGTAGGTATGGGTGGGGATTGTGTTAAGGACACCAGGAGTAATGGTCTCAAGTTGCAGTGGGGGAGGTTTAGGTTGGATATTAGGAAAAACTTTTTCACTAGGAGGGTGGTGAAGCACTGGAATGCGTTACCTAGGGAGGTGGTGGAATCTCCTTCCTTTGAGGTTTTTAAAGTCAGGCTTGACAAAGCCCTGGCTGGGATGATTTAATTGGGGATTGGTCCTCCTTTGAGCAGGAGGTTGGACTAGATGTCCTGAGGTCCCTTTCAACCCTGATGTTCCATGATTCTAAGGAAGGTGCAGCAAGCTATCCTTCTCCCCCGACTTTCCCCACACACAGTGCATCTGGCTATTTTCACTGCTTGGTGTGCAGATGGGAGCAGGACCATGGCTCTTTTCGGGTGGATTGCAACCAAATGGATGACAGCAAGGAGTTGACCTTGAGCTGAGGAGGGCCCAGGAGCTTGAATTGTACCTTCCTTATGCAGAGTCGTCTCCTCATTCCTTCTCTTGCCCCCCTTGTGCTATCATAGTCTGGCCCTTGTCTTGTTCCCGTGCTCTTTTGGCAGTGTTTGTCTTCTGTCCTACTTGAAGAGCAAAATTCTCATCTCAGGACTCTCAGATCTCTATTGGGTATAATGCTGAGCTCAGTGCAAGGGCAGGAGAGCAGACTGCATTTCAGATGGGCGTTGTGGATTTGGCTCTGGGAGCCCCGTCCTTATTAAATTATTAGCTAAGCCTGTAGCTCTGGCTAGATCTGATCTTGCTTCTAGATCCCTCTGTTACACTCGACACACTCAGACCTCGGAGCAGTGCACAGAAGAAAGGTGCTCTGCCCCAGTCTATCTCAAAGCGCATGAGTGTTTTTGAAAAATCTGATCTATTTCTTGTTAACAGGTTAATTGTGATTATTTCTCCCACTCGGAAACATAAATACAATTTCCGCTCAGGCTGCACAGGATATGTGGCACCTGTGTATCTTTTATATACTAGTGACAGCTTATGTCTGTTTACTCTTAAATATTACTCCATCATGCTCTACACCGGCCTCTGCTGAGTAACCCCATGATCTTAACCCTGGGCTCACTCCTCCAGCCTTCTGTACAACCCCTTTGTTGCATTATATCTGAGCCCGCAATGCACGAAAGCACTTAGGCCCACAGAATCATAGAATATCAGGGTTGGAAGGGACCTCAGGAGGTCATCTAGTCCAACCCCCTGCTCAAAGCAGGACCGATCCCCAATTAAATCATCCCAGCCAGGGCTTTGTCAAGCCTGACCTTAAAAACTTCTAAGGAAGGAGATTCCGCCACCTCCCTTGGTAACGCATTCCAGTGTTTCACCACCCTCCTAGTGAAAAAGTTTTTCCTAATATACAACCTAAATCTCCCCCACTGCAACTTGAGACCATTACTCCTCGTTCTGTCATCAGCTACCACTGAGAACAGTCTAGATCCATCCTCTTTGGAACCCCCTTTCAGGTAGTTGAAAGCAGCTATCAAATCCCCTCTCATTCTTCTCTTCCGCAGACTAAACATCCCCGGTTCCCTCAGCCTCTCCTCATAACTCATGTGTTCCAGTCCCCTAATCATTTTTGTTGCCCTCCGCTGGACATTTTCCAATTTTTCCACATCCTTCTTGTAGTGTGGGGCCCAAAACTGGATACAGTACTCCAGATGAGGCCTCACCAGTGTCAAATAGAGGGGAACGATCACGTCCCTCGATCTGCTGGCAATGCCCCTATGTATACATCCCAAAATGCCATTGGCCTTCTTGGCAACAAGGGCACGCTGTTGACTCATATCCAGCTTCTCGTCCACTGTAACCCCTAGGTCCTTTTCTGCAGAACTGCTGCCGAGCCATTCGGTCCCTAATCTGTAGCGATGTATTGGATTCTTCCGTCCTAAGTGCAGGACTCTGCACTTGTCCTTGTTGAACCTCATCAGATTTCTTTTGGCCCAGTCCTCCAATTTGTCTAGGGCCCTCTGTATCCTATCCCTACCCTCCAGCATATCTACCTCTCCTCCCAGTTTAGTGTCATCTGCAAACTTGCTGAGGGTGCAATCCACACCATCCTCCAGATCATTTATGAAGATATTGAACAAAAGCGGCCCCAGGACCGACCCTTGGGGCACTCCGCTTGATACCGGCTGCCAACTAGACATGGATCCATTGATCACTACCAGTTGAGCCCGGCAATCTAGCCAGCTTTCTATCCACCTTATAGTCCATTCATCCAGCCCATACTTCTTTAACTTGCTGGCAAGAATACTGTGGGAGACCGTGTCAAAAGCTTTGCGAAAGTCAAGGAACAACACGTCCACTGCTTTCCCTTCGTCCACAGAGCCAGTTATCTCGTCATAGAAGGCAATTAGATTAGTCAGGCATGACTTGCCCTTGGTGAATCCATGCTGACTGTTCCTGACCACTTTCCTCTCCTCTACGTGCTTCAGAATTGGTTCCTTGAGGACCTGCTCCATGATTTTTCCAGGGACTGATGTGAGGCTGACTGGCCTGTAGTTCCGAGGATCTTCCTTCTTCCCTTTTTTAAAGATGGGCACTACATTAGCCTTTTTCCAGTCATACTTAACTATAAGTCCAATGGGACTTAAGCACATGCTTAAGTGTTGTCCTGGATAGAGATGCTTTCTTGAGTCAGGGTCTACCTTAGTTTTTAATCTCTTTGCAGCAGAGAACTTATACGTATTGGGTAGCATCTAGTGTACGATTAGGTACTATTAGCATAAAACATAATAGCTGTAACAGACCGGTTGCACAGGGGTCTTCTAAGATAGTTCCTTCAGGAAGAACTTGATTGTTCTGGATTGCTACTGATTCCTTTGTGATGTTGATCATATATGTGGGAATATACACGAGTCCATCTATCTTCCTATCCCAGGTGGCTGCTGTGAATCTGTTACTCGTACATTATTTCCATCTACCATGATCTCCCTTTCAACAAGCTTTGAGATAGCAGAAGCCATATGACTGATGCACTGGACCAGCGGTTCTCAAACTGTGGGTCGGGACCCCATTTTAATGGGGTTGCCTTGGCTGGGATTAGACTTGCTGGGGCTAGGGCCCAAGCCCAAGCCCCACCATGCAGGGCGGGGCTCAGGTTACAAGCCCCCTGCCTGTGGCTGAAGCCTTGGGCTTCAGCTTTGCCCCCTTCAGGGTGGCGGGGCTCAGGCTTTGGACCCCCCTCCTGGGGTCGTGTAGTAATTTTTGTTGTCAGAAGGGGATCGCGGTGCAATGAAGTTTGAGAACCCCAGGTCTAAACTATTCCAGAGAAGATAGAGCTTTGTGTCCTCGAAATGCTATTCTGTATCCACAGAACAAACAGCTAAAACTGCTGAAATGTATTCACTTTACTTTATAAGGCGATCAGAAATAGTCTCACAATGGGAAGGAAGGCCCCTTTATTATTCCCCGCAGAAAGAGGATGCACCTGGCCCCAGAGTGTTCTGGGCCAATGGGCAATATGTCTCCTAGTTTTTGCATTGCTGCTGCTAGAAGAAGCTGCC
This sequence comes from Chelonia mydas, assembly GCF_015237465.2. Lineage (NCBI taxonomy): Eukaryota > Metazoa > Chordata > Testudines > Cheloniidae > Chelonia > Chelonia mydas. Next base: position 6,888,363 of record NC_057859.1, on the reverse strand, counting down.
AGGCTGGGAAAATATGTAGTCGCCAAAAATGGTATCTTGTGCTGCCTTCTGAGCAATATTAGCCATTGTGTTTGTGACGGGTTGGATCACAGAAACCCCCTGGGAGCTGACACCTGATGTGCCAACACTACTTCTGTCCCTGCCAGCTTAGGACTCCAGCACCCTGTCTTGCTCAGCCAGACACGCCAGTCTGCTCCAACACAGACCCAGGGTTTTTGGGCTCCCCTTGGGGGCAGACACGCCTGTGTCCCCCAAAAGGGAAAGAGACCTTGATCCAGCTGCGGGCTCACAGTTACCAGCTATGACAGACCTTTCACTGGCCAGCAAAATCCCCCCCCCCCCCCCCCCTGTTCACTCAGGTTGGGCTTGCTTCCAGCTCCAGAGTCCTTGGGCTTTGTTCTCACCGCAGGAGTCACCAGGACCCCCACTTCCCACTCCAGGATACATGTCTCTGTGCACCTCTTCCACTCCATTACAGCCAGTTCATGCTTTTGGGTCTTTGTCTTTTAAATCCAGGGTTTGCTGGTGGGCAGCCTTTTCTTTTTCCAGGGCAGCCTTTTCCTTGGCAAATTGCACGTCAATTTCCATTTGTTTTCTCTTTAGACTGTCACTCGATGAGCTGGGATACCACAGAGGAACCCCCTCCTGCCAAAACAGGCACCCCTTCACTCTTGTCTAGCTAAGTTAAGACACTCCAGTCAGCTTCAGCACAAAGAAAAGGAGTACTTGTGGCACCTTAGAGACTAACCAATTTATTTGAGCATAAGCTTTTGTGAGCTACAGCTCACTTCATCGGATGCATAAAGTGGAAAGTACAGTGAGGAGATTTTATATACACACAGACCGTGAAAAAATACACATTGTAAGGAGAGCGATCACTTAAGATGAGCTGTTACCAGCAGGAGAGTGGGGTGGGGGGAGAGAAAACCTTTTGAAGTGATAATCAAGGTGGGCCATTTCCAGCACATTTCCAGGAGTTAACAAGAACATCTGAGGAACGGTGGAGGGGGGGATAAACAAGGGGAAATAGTTTTACTTAGTATAATGACTCAACCACTCCCAGTCTCTATTCAAGCCTAAGTTAATTGTATCCAATTTGCAAATTAATTCCAATTCAGCAGTCTCTCGTTGGAGTCTGTTTTTGAAGTTTTTTTGTTGAAGGATAGTCACTTTGAGATCAGAAATCGAGTGACCAGACAGATTGAAGTGTTCTCCAACTGGTTTATGAATGTTATAATTCTTGACGTCTGATTTGTGTCCATTTATTCTTTAACGTGGAGACTGTCCAGTTTGCCCAATGTACATGGCAGAGGGGCATTGCTGGCACATGATGGCATATATCACATTGGTAGATGTGCAGGTGAACAAGCCTCTGATAGTGTGGCTGATTTGATTAGGCCCTATGATGGTGTCCCCTGAATAGATATGTGGACACAGTTGGCAAGAGGCTTTGTTGCAAGGATAGCACAGACACAGAGGTTGGACCACACCCATCTTCAGTTCACTGAAACAGATGCACTCAGCTCAGGGGCTTCTTCGTTAACAGAGACTTTCACAGCACCCAGTGTTCAGCCTTTCTGGGCAATTTGCGACCTGTGCAGTTTTAGCTTCTTCTGATCTTCCCTCTTACTTTATTTTGCTTCCTTTTCTGTCCCTACTTCCCTTATCCGAAATAAGCAAACAGAAAATAACAAACCAGTAACCACTTTGTCTGTTCTCCAGCCACTACACTTAAAACTCACTTAAAATCACTACCGCTACCTCAAAGCAATCAGCTGTGCACAGATCCTGCCCGACTACGCCACTATGACGGGTTGGATCACAGAAACCCCCTGGGAGCTGTCACCTGATACGCAAAGACTACTTCTGCCCCTGCTTTCCTGCCTTGCCAGCTTGGGTCTCCAGCATCGTGTCTTGCTGAACCAGACACACCAGTCTGCTCCAACACAGAGCCAGGGTCTGAACCACATCCCCCCAAAGCTGCAGGCTTGATTGAAAGCAACTTAAGAAGTGTGCCTGTCCGTGACACTCAGATGCCCAATTCCCAATGGGGTCCAAACCCCAAATAAATCCCTTTTACCCTGTATAAAGCTTATACCGGGTAAACTCGTAAATTGTTCGCCCTCTATAACACTGATAAAGAGAGATGCACAACTATTTGCCCCTCCCCCCCAGGTATTAATGCATACTCTGGGTTAATTAATAAGTAAAAAGTGAGTTTATTAAATAGAGCAAGTAGGATTTCAGTGGTTCCAAGTAGTAACAGACAGAACAAAGTGAATTACCAAGCAAAATAAAATAAAACCCACAAGTCTAAGTCTAGTACAGTAATAAAAATGGAATACAGATAAAATCTCACCCTTAGAGATATTTCAATAAGTTTCTTTCACAGACTGGACACCTTTCGAGTCTGGGCACAATCCTTTCCTACAGCCCTTGTTCCAGCTCAGGTGCTCGCTAGCGGATTTCTCACGATGGCTGCCTCTTTGTTCTGTTCCACCCTCTTTATATATCTTTTGCATAAGGCGGGAATCCTTTGTCCCTCTGGGTTCCCACCTCTCCTCAATGGAAAAGCACCAAGTTAAAGATGGATTCCAGTTCAGGTGACATGATCACATGTCACTGTAAGACTTCATTACCCACTTGCCAGCACAGAGGTATACAGGAAGACTTACAAGTAAAACAGAAAGAAAAGGAGGACTTGTGGCACCTTAGAGACGAACAAATTTATTTGAGCATAGGCTCATGCATAAGCATGCAATCAATCATCATTTTCCACAGAATGCATCCGATGAAGTGAGCTGTAGCTCACGAAAGCTTATGCTCAGATAAATTGGTTAGTCTCTAAGGTGCCACAAGTACTCCTCTTCTTTTTGCGAATACAGACTAACACGGCTGCTATAGTAAAACAGAGCCATCTACAGTCAATTGTCCTGGTTAATGGGAGCCATTAAGATTCCAACCCACCATTAATGGCCCACACTCTGCATAACTACAATAGGACCTCGGAGTTATAGTTCATATTTCTAGTTTCAGATACAAGAGTGATACATTTATACACATAGAATGACCACACTCAGTAGATTGTAAGCTTTGTAATGATACCTTACAAGAGACCTTTTGCATGAAGCATATTTTAGTTACATTATATTCACACTCATCAGCATACTTTCACAAAATCATACAGAGTGCAACGTCACAGTGTTGCAAAGTGATCTGAATGTAAATGACTATACAGTCCCCACTACATTAGAATGACTAATACTGGTACCACCGAGGTTCAGCCAATCCTAACCGCTGGATCAGAGTATTATGGTTACTCTGGACCGGTTAGATCTCCATATCCCTATAGGTTCTTTGTCACCAATCCAGAACTGAGTCATGAAATAGTCTCGAATATCTATAGTAACAGCTGCTCTTGTTTTCCAAGATGCTCTTGTTTCCTCATCCTCTAATCCAGCAGTTCTCAAACTGTGGGTCAGGACCCCAAAGTGGACCGCGACCCCGTTTTAATGGGGTCACCAGGTTTGGAGTTAGATTGTCTGGGGTCCGGGGCTGAAGCCCAAGCCCGAATCCCCCTGCCTGGGATCAGGCTTCAGCTGGGGGTGGTGGGGCTCAGGTTACAAGCCCTGGGGTTTCAGCTTTGGCCCCCCAATTGGGTGGGCTCATGCGTCAGTCCCCCCTGCTGGGGTCGTGTAGTAATTTTTGTTGTCAGAATGGGGTCGCAGTCAATGAAGTTTGAGAACCCCTGCACTGGATGACAGCTACTCTCCTGTTTTGGACAGATCATGCCCAGTGTGGGTCATATACTAGTACCACTGTGATGTGGTGTGCAAGCTCTTGATATCCCTGTCTGGAGCATGGAACCATGTCCAAAATCCATTAGGATCACTCGAGTGAGAGGGCATTAGGATGTGCAGAACTAGAATCTGGGTCTGGGGCTCCTGGGTCCAAATTGGAATGAAAACAAACAAAAAAAAAAATCAAAGTTTCCCAGAAAATGATTGGGGCAGGGGGGCAGACATTGTATTGGGCCATTCAAAACATTTCATTGTGTTAAAGTTGAAATGTTTTGTTCTGATTTTTGACTTTTTAAAATGTTATGCTGTATCATAATTTATAATATAAACTAAAATACATTTTGAAATGAAAAGTCATTTCAACGCATACCTTCAAAAGGCTTTGTTCTGAAAAGGTCAAAACGCTTCATTTCAAAGTTTGTTTTTAAAAAATTGAAACTTTGTTGAAATTGACACATTCCCATGGAAAGTTTCTAGTTCAATGACATTTTCGACTCGCTGTGGTGGCATTTAAAATGGACTGGGCAAAGCATTGGCAAATATTCTGAAAGTAGGGAACATACGTGTCCATGATGGAGGTGGCAGGAGAGACATCTTAGATGACCCAAATGGCCTTTTTCCATCTCCCCTTGCGTACGTGGATATGTTGTAGTCTGACTGTGCAGTAGTGAAGTACGTGCTAGAGGTATTGTGGTAGTGAAGAGCTTACTAAGGGTAAGAAGAAGAATTTTTTCAGCTTCTGCACTGAAGAACATCAGTGTATCACGACCTGATTTTCAGAGGTGCTCTGCACATGTGACTTCCCTTGAAGGTGTTCAGAGTCTCTGAAAATCAGCTTCTGTCCTATGAGATATCACAAGGCCTATATACCACATAGGCCCCCTTTAATCCCGTTGCAGGGGGGTGAATTTCACCCTAAAGGACAAATTTTCAAGGGTTCAGCACCTACATTTGGGACCAGAATTTCAAAAATAGGTCGGCTCCTATTTTAATCACATAAATAAAGCCCAGATTTTCCTAAGCACTCAGGACCCCATTGTGACCCTTGTAGACAGATTTTCAAAAGAGCTCAGCAACCAGCGAATGTTGCGTTCTATGGGTCTGATTTTCCAGCTACTCCGTTTGAGAAGTACTTCCCTATGTAAATAGTTTCAGTGAAATCAGTGGATCTCTTCAGTGAATAATGGGACTACTTGCGTGGGCGAGCACTAATCGGAGAGTATGAGTTGCTGAAACAGCCCCTTGTTTGGCTTTGTCTAGAAGAGGAAAAGTCTTTGAGTGGTGTCACTAAAATCAACCTAACCAAAACTTCCTATTGCAGATTCAGGGTAACGCCTTTAGCTTGATTTTTAGCAAGTCAAATTACAGCCTCCCGTTGCTCAAGTTAGGTTGGGTTTCGCTAGGTAGCCTGATCTAAACCTGACCTTTTCTCTAGTCAAGACAAGCCTTATGGTTTAATACCTTTGTGATGTATTTCATATGAGGATTTTTAGCTACAAGATTCTGGATATGTTAAGTAAGCAGTTATATTTTGTTCTGTTTCTAATAGTTTTCCTAGAGTCAGTTCTTCAGAGTGAATGTACGGTGTCATCTTGTTTTGCTTCAGGCATGATTTTAACTCAGTTTTTTCTGAGCAAGAAGTTTAGTCTGGATCTGTTACAACAGGTTAAAAAATTGGTGATAAGGCATAAATAAATACTGCAATTTCCCAACCATCTTAAATCAGGAATTAAGACCACCAGTTAGTGTGGATCTACATATGAAAATGAAATCTGTTTGATCAAGATATATAAAGTCTCAAGGGGAAGATTTTCAGAATTCTTCACAAGAAAATGCATATAATTCCATACACAATTCTGTTTAATTCTATACATAATATATGTGTGCACTGAAGACCATTACATGTCCAAGTGACCATGAATCGCGTGTGCATATTTGTGCATGTCATGTTCTGAAAATCTGCTCCTGATTCAAATAGCAAGCAAGCAAGAATACACTCAAAAACTAATGTATGGCACCTCATATAGAATATGGTTAAATAATTATACTTACTTACTATTGAAAGGATTTAATATATAACTATTTAATCATATTCTGGGTGATCTCAAGGTATTATCCTGGTGCTACATAAATATTACATGTTTATCATTCTATTTCAATTGCAAGTAGACGACTTCTGTTCATTTAATTCCAATAAAATTATTTCTATTACAATTAAAATGTTGTAAATGCAACAAATTATCCAAGTTGAATAAATTCTCTCACAATTGTTGAAAAAACGGCTTTCTCACTTCCTCAGAACAAACTTGTTCCAAGTCTTGAGTCAATCTGTGTCCAGTTGAGTCAATCGGGTAAATATTTTCTTTACTAATCTGCCTTTCTCAAGAATTTTAATGATTACTTGTTAACTTGAGTCGTGAAACAAAAACCTCTATATTCAGCAATGCCATTGTCTTCAAGTGACTTCATTTGGTGTGAGTACAACAAATGCAATCATGGTTCTTCAGTATCAGCCACCTGTTAATAATTAAAAGCTTACAAAAGCTATAGAAACTTATCTGTCACTGTACTTAGCAGCGATTTGATAAAAGGGGAAAATAACTTACCTCGGTGTTGAGAAAGGAGCAAAACTGTAGAAATAAGAAGTACTTTAATCATTTCAGCTAAGCCTGGAAAGCGGTGTCCTTGCTTTGAGAAAGACTGGCCTCTAGCTTCTTCCTACTTTAACCTGCCCTGCCTTCTGCAGTGAAGGAGGGAGAATGAGTCCTTCAGCTTTATTCTTGTTCTTACATGAGGAAGTGTTTACTAAAGGTGTTGCACAATTTTCAAGTTACAGCAATGCCACTGCATGCGGAAGTTCCTGCCAGTGAGTTGGTGTCACTTGAATTGTGGTATATTGATTGCTTCTTTCAGATGATTTCACAGACCTAGTGCCTATCGCCAAAGGGACTGGAGTTGTCCGAAGACTGTTTGTTTGTTTTTATTTAGCCTGGCTGGTAGAAAACAGACATGGCTGCTTACAATTCTTTTTATGCCATTAGAGTTGGGATTATATGTACGTTCATGCCTTCATGTGTAAATACAGGGCTAGGGAAGAGAGGATAAGAGACTGGAATGTTGAGCACCTTATACTTCCATGGAGAATTAAAGATATGCAATGGATTTCAGCACCACAAAGATTTCGGGTCCTGACTTATCAGCATTGTATCAATGTGAATTTCAGTTTGTGCTGATTAACATTTAACATGTAAGGAAGGGTAGGGCTCTGAGCAATAAGTAAGGGGAAAGTAATGGCCAGTCTGTGAATCATTTCCATTTTATAAACACTGCACTCGTGTCCCCTCCCCTGTGACGCCTGCATTAGTGATGTTCGTTTTGGGCTGATGATGTAGATTCATAATTACAGCGGATTTGAAGTTTGGGAAGTGAAAATGGAATTCATGATATAACTAATGAGAACAACCAGGAAGTCAAAAATCTAGAGGGAAAGAAACAAAGTAAGCTTCTACAACTTAAAACTTGTCTACGCTGCAAAGATGTACTGCTTTAACTATACCAGTGTAACTTGCTTTATGCCAGTTTGGCTTTGAGAAGTGTCATAACTATTTTGGTATAAAGACAGGTTTCAGAGTAGCAGCTGTGTTAGTCTGTATTCGCAAAAAGAAAAGGAGGACTTATGCATCCGATGAAGTGAGCTGTAGCTCACGAGAGCTTATGCTCAAATAAATTTGTTAGTCTCTAAGGTGCCACAAGTCCTCCTTTTCTTTATATTGGTATAAGCCATCTTTATACAATACAACTCTGTCCACACTCAATGTCTTTTTTCCCCCCTGCTATAACAAGATCAGTAAAAATCCATCTCCTAACAGAAGTAGTTTTACCAGTAAAACTTTCAAGTGAAGAACAGGCCTTACTTAGGTGTTTACACATAGATTTAGGTGTCTATCTTGAAGCATCCCCATTTGGAAATATTGGTATTAACCTCCATGTTTTTCAGTTTTAACCCTTGGTTAAAAACATTTGAGAACATGTATTTGATCTACAGGGTGCATTGAGAGTTAGGGGTGTGTCTGTCTGTCAATCAGTATTGTAAGTCTCAATACATTGAGCTTTCCTTAGTAGAGTCTAGATTCACAAGGATTAGTAGGACAAGTCCAAGGCTGATTGCAATATGTAAGTCTATCAGTAGAGGTAGAAATTTAATAAAAACGGATTCCAAGACAAGGGCCCAATTCTCTGTTGCCTGGTACTTTTTGTAGTCATTACACTAAGCTAAAGGTATTGCAAAGTGGGTGTGTAACTCTACCAAATTTATTAGAGCATAAGCTTTTGTGGGCTACAGCCCACTTCATCGAATGCATAAAAGGGAACATATGGTAAAAAGATAAATAGATAGATAGATAGATATATATACACACACACATACAGATAAGTTGGAAGTTACCATACAAACTGAGAGGCTAATTAGTTAAGATGAGCTATTATCAGCAGGAGAAAAAAACTTTTCTCGTGATAATCAAGATGGCCCATTTAGACAGTTGACAAGAAGGTGTGAGGATACTTAATTTAAGGAAATAGATTCAATATGTGTAATGACCCAGCCACTCCCAGTCTCGATTCAAACCCAAGTTAATGCCAAGTTCTTGCCAGCCCAGCATCTCCTCCCTTTTTCTCTACAGCTAATCTGTAGCCCAATTAAGCCAGTGGAAGTCTTGCTATTGTCTTCAAGGGACTTTTGGCTCTGTCCTTTAAATCCTTCCGTAAAACCTACATCTTCCATGAAGCCTTCCCCTCTCTTGGTCTCCCTGCATTCGCCTAGCTTACCCTGTTTGGTCTTAGTTGTATTAAGGTCCAATCTCACAAGGTGCGGAGTCTCTCCTGTGTGATACTGAGTCCCCTCACTTCCCACTCAGGTCCATTTATAATCTAAGGAAGGGCCTTAGATCACAAACTCTTTGAGGCTGGGCCCATGTCATGCTTTCTGTCTTGTGGAACAGCATATGCATAATCTAAATAGATGATCATGAAAACTCTGTCCTAGGTCCCTCCCTCTATTCCTTCCTTCCCCTTTTATTTCAAAGGAATTCATTTATCATTACAGCTTCCTGCACAATTCGGCTAGGTTTACTGTATTTTGCTTACCTCATCCTTTCACCGCATCAGTGCGTAAGAGGAATAAGACTGACACCGCACACGTTGCAGGAGAAAGCTTATGCCCAAATAAATTTGTTAGTCTCTAAGGTGCCACAAGTACTCCATGTTCTTTTAACTTTTCCTAATAATTTGTCTTAATAGGGGCCCGATTCCCCATTGCCCTGCATCTCGAGTCACAGAATCATAGAATATTAGGGTTGGAAGAGACCTCAGGAGGTCATCTAGTCCAATTCCCTGCTCAGACCAGGACCAATCCCAACTAAATCATCATTTAAGTCGTCATTTGCACCCATGCAAAGTGTGCAGTGTAAACGATGAGGCCCTGTTATCAGACTCTTCTTTTAGAAGATGTTCCTTTCTCCTTTAAAATCAAATCAAGGTGTGGCTTTGCAAAGGGGCAGCAAGTAGTTATGCTGGCCACAGAGCAGAGAAGGAAGCAAGACTGTGACTCAGGGCTTGTCTACGAAGTTTTGTTGACAAAACTTATGTCGACACCCAAAAGACGACAAAACAAAAATTGCCAAAGGGTTTTCACACTTGCTCCCTCTGTCGACAGATCACATCCACATTGGGGACGCCATCATCGACAGGGTGAGCAATGCACCGTGGGAATGTATCCCACAGCGCAGTGCGGGGAAGGAAGAGCTGATCACTGGTCATCTTGGGATTCTCTCAGAGTTCTCCCACAGCCCCCTCAGCTGCTGAGAGCAGCATCATGAGTAGCTCTGTGAGCTCTCCCTGCTGAGGAATGGCAAAACAGCCCAGCAGTCTGTCCCCCTCCCCCGGCTGCTGCTGTGTTCCTAGCGCAGGGCAGAACAGGAGCATTCCAATGATTTGCCCTTTGTTTGTTCCCAAAGGGAGCAGCACACAGGTACTTCCCAGAGCTTTGAAAGGGGAGGGGTGCATCAGGACAGCAGAGATCAAAACACTGAGCAGAGCAATCAGGGCAGGCATTGTGGGATATTGGCGGAAGCCAGTTCTGTCGACAAAACAATCAGCAGTGGACAATAAAGGGAGAGGAAAAGACAAAAGTCTTTCGTAGGGGGTGGAAGTTTTTTGTCGCCAAAACTGGGCATTTTTCGTGACAAAAGCCGCATTGTAGTGTGTATGCTCTTGCTGTTCTGTCGCCAAAAGGAGGGTTTTGGCGACAAAACTTGGTAGTGTAGACAAGGCCTCAGAGTCACAACCTACGTCCTGGTCTTCCCATGCTCCACCGAGGAAGCACCCTACTCCAGGACTACATCTAGGACAGCATACTCACCTCTCTGCCCCAGCATATCAGTGCAGCCGTGCTTGCCCGTGCACTGGGGGAGTGGAGCAAAGGCTTACTCCACTCCATGCCACCTGAGGAGTCTGCTGTCCATGCTCCAAACACTGGTACAGCTAGCCAGTGCAAGCAGGTGAAAGGGCCGGTTACACCTTCTTGGTCCTATGTGTTGCCCTGCAAGCTGGGTCACAATTTGGTCCTTAATTTTAATTTGGGGATTCACCTCACTGGGAAAAGTTCAGAAGAGAATCAGGCACATCCCTTTTGTCTTAATTTATTTATTTGCAAAGCGGGAAGCAGAGAGAGTTGTACCTGGATGATGCTTGTGCGATGGGGTCCGATTGCTTGTCACATACAGCGCATACTGAACGCTTTACCTGATCTTTCCTATCGGTCCAGTCTTGCGACCACTGAAGTCGATGGGAGTTTGCCTTTCAGCTTTTGCGGCCTGATGCAACAAAAACTTAAGTTCTTCAACCAGGAATGCACCTACTTTGCATTAGGGTCACCAAATGTCCCGATTTTATCGGGACAGTCCCGATATGTGGGGCTTTGTCTTATAGAGGCACCTGTTAATTCCCACCCCATCCCGATTTTTCACACTTGCTATCTGGTCACCCTGCTTTGCATACATGGAAGCCTCTACAAAAGATACAAAGCAGTGAAGAATCAAGCCTATTAATGACTTCAGCAGAGTCGCTCTGTATTTATAGTGTAACTGAGATGAGAATTTGGCTCTTTTGTTTTCTGTGAATACAACTTCCTTCTTCTGACTCCTACCACACCTGAGTCACAGCTGATAGAAAATACAACCGTTCCTTTGTGTGATATACCCCCGCTGACATGTGGAGGTTACAGAAAGGGCCTATCTGGTAAGTGATTGACTTCTTACCCACAGGGGACAGGAAAGAATTTCCCACACCTCCAAAATACTACGTTCTATAATTAACCAGGTGCATTTTGCCTTTGGCCTCTGTCTGAAGCATCAGGTTTTGGCCACTGCTGGAAACAGGACTCCAGACTTGATCGACTAGAAGAAAACAGCTTTCGTTTCTAGTGATTTGGTCCCGTAAGCCGAGTGCTCTGAACCTGGTTCTCCACTTCATTGCGTCTGTGTGCAAAGTGAATGTAAGAGTGGATTAAAACTCTACAAAACTTTACACCCACTTTGACCTGGTGCAGGGGCCAAATTCTCTGTTATGCCAGTTTAATTCGGAGTGGGCTTGATTTTCATTTGCATTAAGCACCCTTTACACTGCTCTGATAGTGTAAAGTGTGTGTGAATGTAATTGAAGCCCACTTTAAGGTCCTTTTACACTGCCTTATTGTGAATGAGAAGCTGGCCCAGTGAATCTATTAAGAATAATATCTAGCTGTTATATAGCACTTTTCATCAGTTGATCCTAAAGTACTTTACAAAGGAGGTCCGTATCGTCGTCCCCATTTCACAGATGGGAAAACGGAGGCACAAAGAGGGAAAATGACTTTTCCCAAGGCCATCCAGCAGGCTCACGGCAGAGCCAAGAACTAAAACCAAGGTTTCATGAGTCTCAATCTGGTGCTTTAGACCCAAGGCAACAGAATTAACTCACAGTCACTGATTTTTCTGAGACTAAAATATGGCCCACAAATATCCCTCCTGCTGTACTCTGATCTCTACACTATACTGTACTATTCATAAGCTCCATGCATCTTCCTAGAACTCTGACATGATAATAGGTTCTGGTGCTAGAAGCGTGAGGCCATCTGGAAAGGCCCTGCCAGCCACACTTGATCTGTGACTCTAACACTTCCTATCTATCCGTATGGGCTCTGTTGGAGAGGTAGGTTTGGTAGCATTATGATAGATTAGAAAACACAAGGGAACGTTAATATTAAAGCTGGTCAAAATTTGTATTGCCAAAAATGTTCCCAAAGGAAAATGTAGTTCTGTCAAGATTGAAATTTTCCATGGGAAAATGTCTGTTTCCATTTTTATTTTTTTTTTTTATTTTTGGTCAATGTTCCTACAGGGAGAATTGAAGGGTGTGGGGGGGAAGGTTTTGAAATGTTGAATCATTTTGGTTTGATTGAAAATGTCAAAAAAAAATCCAATTTGAAACTTTTTGAAATTTTTTATTTGGTGACAATTTTCAATATTTTCCATTTTTGTTCCAACTCCGAATGGAGAGTAACTTTGACAGAGTGAAATTTCCCACAAAAGGAAAATTCAATATTTCTAATTAATGTTATTTTCTAGATAAGTGTATGGAACTCTTGGAGCCTATGATAAAATGCACACTAGTGCACAGGGCCAGTACCAAGGTCTATGTACCACTTAAGGCTCACTTAAACCCTATTTTGAGGTCTTTGGTGGGAGATACCTTATACTGGTCCTCTGTGACTTTTTTATCCCCACTACAGACAGAGCTGTAGTTACTAATTCGGGCATGAGGAATATGAACTCATCATTCCTGGAATATAATGCCAAGGATCCCGAATACTGCACATGAAAGCTGCCTTGAATGGAACATTCTTTTGTTTGTTTCTTAGAAATCAGAACCAGATCTGGGCAACAGACCTAACAAAACAGTTATGAAACAATTAACTTACTTTGTGAGCTAGAGAGACTGGTATTTCTTTTCTAGCTATGCACTGGAAGCCTAGCAGAAAGGTAGATATTCTATTCCAGTTTTGAAATCAAAACCTTCCTTTAGTCGTTATTGCTTCTTTTAAAGCTGCCTCTGTAGGAACACAGGAGGACCTCCTTGCAGAGAAATCTATGGGTATGTCTATACTACAGCCTTACACTGACCAGACCTGTGTCGATATAAGCTAACATGAGCTAAAGCATCCACACTTGGAACGTACTCATATGTGTGGGCCATCTTCTCCTGTTGTTTCAGAAAATCACAAGTAGCTCCCCTGAGATTAATGGAGTTACACAAATGCAAATCCAAAGAAACTGTCCCCGTCGTGGTACTTAAGTGCAACATCATTACTTTCACAGAAAATTTGCATTCCTAGCAGAGTTTCACTATAACTGGAGTTGAGTATTGCATCCTATCGTAAACTGTAGTACAGACGAAGGGTCACTGGTCCTGATTCACCATAGTTCAATTCCTGCAATCTTTATTTGGGCTAAACTCCCATCAAATTCAATAAGAGATGGAAGCAGGATTTGGCTCTGCTTTATGAGTGGGCCCTAGTTAAGTGAGAATCTATTATGATAAAGCAAATTTTCCAAGGAGCCTGAGCCTGGCTTCTATGACTGCACATTTAACAAGTATGTATTTGAATGTATATTTCTGCACACACTGGTATGCTGCAGATATAAATAACAAAATCTGCATATGCAAGTGATTGCGGCTAAAATTTCAAAAACACCTCAATCACTAAGGAGCCTAAATATCATTTTCTAAAGCACCTGAAGTCCCACTGAAAGTCAATGGGGCTAAGGGCTTGTCTACACAGGGACACTCAGGACTTATATTTTAAAGTGGATTAGTTAAATTGCATGAAACCCCTGTGTAGATGCGCTTATTGAGAATTTAGGTGGCCTTAAGTAAATTAAGCTAAACCAAACTAGGGCCACTTTAACTCTGAATAAGAGCATTCACACAGGGTTTAATGAGGTTTAACTAATGCAGTTGAAAGTCACACCTTTATTTAATTTGGATTCATTTTCCTGAGTTGTCCCTGTGTAGACAAGCCCTGAGCCTCCTAAATGGCAGATGTGCTTTTGGAAATTTTACCCTTCAGTTAGGTAATTGCCTTTGTAAATACATGCAAATTCTATCTTTTGGGGCATAAGGGGGAGTGCATGCACAAGTGTGTATGAAAAACTAATGGCCCGGTTTGGAAAATTTGATTAAATGAGGGGCCATTCCTGCCATGACAGTAGCAAAATACACTGAAGAAAAGTTTTGCTAATGGTAAGTCGTTTTTTATTTTTATATTAGTTTGCTCTCAAAAGGGTTTAAAAAATATTCTGCAAATAACTAAGTAAAAGAAATTATCTCCAGAGTGCTTAGCATATAAATCAAGCTATCATCCCTTCCGAGAGAAAGCAGTGTATTTTCATGTTCTTGGAAATTCCCATTTCCAGAAAGCCGCACCTTTTATGCCACTGGACAAACTGTGGGATACCAGAATTTACAAAGACATCACATTCTGTGAACAGCTGACTAGAAGCAAACTGTAAAAGAAAATAATCCTTACAGATTCAACGGCTGAATAGTCCAGTGTGGTATTCTCATGTAATCTTTCTTTTCACCTGGTAACTCGGCATTAGCGTGTTTGAATGATCATAATAATAATGACAGGTTTCAGAGTAACAGCCGTGTTAGTCTGTATTCGTAAAAAGAAAAGGAGTACTTGTGGCACCTTAGAGACTAACCAGTTTATTTGAGCATGAGCTTTCGTGAGCTACAGCTCACTTCATCGGATGCATAGCATATTGTGGAAACTGTCTCTGTGTGTATATAATGTCTTCTGCAGTTTCCACGATATGCTATGCATCCATAATAATAATAACTTTCCTACCATAGCATTCTTTGTAATATCATATAACTAGAACCATGTCTGCATGCTGCATAAAGGATGGGATTGCAGTTAAGGCACTGGGTTAGGACCACGGAGATCTAAATTCAGTTCCTATCTCTGCCACAGACTCCCTGTGAGACCTTAGTACAGCCTGAAACACTCTGACCTAGACATGGGCGGTGGGTATTGGAGGCTGGGGGAGGCTAAGCCTCCCCAAACCTCTGCTAATGCTCCCTGCTGCAGCCCCGGGGCTGGGCCAAGACAAGGCTCAGAGCTCCTCTAGGTGGCCCAGGCTCAGGGCTCAGCCCCTGCCGGCCGGGGCTCCTCCGGATTGAAGAGGCAGGGCAGGGTCTAGCCGCCCTGAGTGCGGGGTGCATGTGCCACCCATGAACCTAGATCCTCAAAGGTCTTTAGGTGCCTAACTCTCATTTGGAGTCAGACGCCTAAATACCTTTGCGGATCTGGGCCTTGGGGCCCCAGATCCCCATTTTACAAATTTCCAGTTGGCAGGGGAAGGGATTATAATCCTTCCTGAGCTGTGAATCGGACTGTGAGGATAAATTCATTTATGTTTGTGAGTTGCTCAGCTACTCAGTGATGGGAACCTTGTAAGGACATAGATAGACAGAACTTTCGCTTATCTGCAACGTTACCGTGTTCGTTGTGGGCTAGGTTTTGTGTCAGTCAGCCGAGTGTAAATCTGGAGTAACTCCACTGCGCCTATAATACTTCGCATTTACACGGAGGTAACTGAGAACAGACTTTGGCTATGTAAAATTGATACAATCCTACACCTGAACTGAAAATACTCTCTTCAGTACAATAGAATTACTTGCATGGAAAACAACAGAAGGCTTTGGTTGTTTTTAATGGGGGGTAGCACATTCCATAACGCTACAGAGCTTCTCTATAGTTTTGCTAGAGGCTTTTAGCGTAAGTGAAACTGGGACCCGTTCCTAGCAGTTAGACTCATGTAGTTTACTGATTTGTCACCAGAGTCCTCTAAAAACAGCATGAGTTACTGGGACCTGGAGACAGGAGTTCTAGGTTCTATCCTCAGTGCAGTTACTGACTCATTGTGTGAATCTGAGTGAATCATTTCCCCCTCGCTGTGCTTCAGTTTCACCCGCTGTAAAATGAGGATGATAACGTGTCTGCCAGCGGGGTGCCTTAAGGCTAAAATCATTAATGTTTGTGAAACACCGTGAAAACCCCTCGATAAACGCAAAGGCCTGGGATTTCCCCTCTGGCCGATCAGCTCAAGAAGGGGGAGGGGCCCTGAGAGCCAGCTCTGGCCCCCGGATTGAGAACTCTCTGGCCCCCGCACGCCTGAGGGCTTTAGACAGGCAGCCCTAATTTACACCAATAAAGGACTGGGTAGAGTAGAGCCCTGCCCCTCCTCTCCCTGGCCCACCCGTGAAATACCCCAGAGCTAGCCTCTCCTCCACCCCCTGTGCTCAGCGTTGAGAGCGCGTCTCTCGTGGATTACACTAGTGGGGAGTTCCCTTGCAGAAGACAAATGCTCCTTTGGCCTCCTTCAGTTGTTGTAAGGGTGCTTTGTGCCCCCTCTGTGCTGTACAGTGGACCAGAAAATCTGACCCAAAGACTCCTATTTTATTTTAGTATCATCTAATGGTTAAAATTAATTCCCCCTTATGTTTTTTCTTAGCTCTGCAATCATTTTACCTCAAAGCAAAAATGTCCACAAATATTGCTAAGTGCTTTTTTCATCATTATGGTTGCAACATCCTGCTGCCATATTGTGGAATGCTTTCAGACGTGACTCATCCAAAAATAGAAGGGAAGGTCGCAGCTCTGGAGACAAACACCTGTGTTCACTCCACATAACCATGTCACAGAAGAGACAACAGGTGCACAGAAGCCATTGTCCCAGCCTGTCCACCCTCATTGTGTAAATGTCAGCTAACCCTAATTGGTGCAGACTTGCATTCATTTTTCTTTTAGCACTGGAACCTAGCCAACTTTTAATTTGTGTCATCCAGATGAAACTTATTTACCATCGTCCTGACTTCCTTCTGAGTGTTGGACACTTCATGTATTTTCCTTGGAAGCAAAGCAAAAGCGGCTTTAAAATTACATTTGTACGGGAGAAGTTTTTGACCATCCTGTTTAAATAGTGCACTTGCTGTATGCCAACACAAACGTACGCAGGCACTTTAAATAGAACAAGGTCCTTTAAAAATTATTACCTGCAAAAGCTACAGTTCTGTGAAAGAAAATCAAGCAAAAACAAATTTCCGAATATACCTAATGGTGAAATGTAATTGGAAGTTAGCCTGTTTTATGAAACACAGTAGATTTATTAATCGAATATATTTTGGAAGGTTGCTTGTTGTTGTTGCTTTAAGCCTCAAAACTTTTTTTTTAAGCACAGATCTTGGCAATGAATTCATGAGAGTCAGGAGAAAACGGTGATGTGTGTAACAGATGACCCACATTGCACATGTAAACAGCTATACATATAAATGGATGGGGTCTAAATTAGCTGTTACTACTCAAGAGAGAGATTGTGTTGTCATTGTGGAGAGCTCTCTGAAAACATCCACTCAATGTGCAGGTTTCAGAGTAGCAGCCCTGTTAGTCTGTATTCGCAAAAAGAAACGGAGGACTTGTGGCACCTTAGAGACTAACCAATTTATTTGAGCATAAGCTTTCGTGAGCTACAGCTCACTTCATTGGATGAATGAACTTCAGTGGAATGCATCCGACGAAGTGAGCTGTAGCTCACGAAGGCTTATGCTCAGATAAATTGGTGAGTCTCGAAGGTGCCACAAGTCCTCCTTTTCTTTTTGCGAAGACAGACTAACACGGCTGCTACTCTGAAACAAGAACTAGGGGTCACCAAATAGAATTAATAGGCAGCATGCTTACAAGCCAAAGGAAGTATTTCTTCATCTCACAACGCACAGTCAACCTGTGGAACTCTTTGCCGGAGAATGTTGCCGAGGCCAGGCCTATAACAGCATTCAAAAAAGGACTAGATCCATTCATGGAGGACAGGTCCATCAATGGCTATTAGCCAGGATGGGCAGGGATGGTGGCCCTAGCCTCTGTTTGCCAGAAGTTGGGAATGAGCGACGGGGCATGGATCACTTGATGATTCCCTGCTTTGTTCATTCCCTCTGGGGCACCTGGCATTGGCCACTGTTGGAAGACAGGATACTGGGCTGGACCCAGTAGGGCCGTTCTTATGTTCTGACAATATACTGCATACACAGTGGTTGTCATTTTGAAGTCAATGCTGACCAACAGTTACCATGCAGTGATTCTGGCTTATGACAGCATTCCCTTGTAGCATGGCATCTTCTAGTTTGGCAACCGATGGCAAATATTGGCTTTCTAAAAGCAACCTCTCTGCAAAGTGTCTTTCACCTGAGGATCTTAGCACATAAGTGAAGACTCACAAGACCCTATTGACAGGCTGATATGTTGTTACTCATTATGCAGATAGGTTTGTGTAGTGGCATGTAAATGAATGAAGAGACTTTCTAATACCGTGAAACCACTCAGTGGCAGAACTGCGAACAGAGCCCCTGAGACTCCTGTTCCACTAGGCTAACTGCACCGGAGATCTCCCAAATTTGTGCCAGAGTCATGAAAACCAGCCGCAGTTCTTTACCGGCAACCTGTGTATTAT
This sequence comes from Chelonia mydas, assembly GCF_015237465.2. Classification (NCBI taxonomy): domain Eukaryota; kingdom Metazoa; phylum Chordata; order Testudines; family Cheloniidae; genus Chelonia; species Chelonia mydas. Next base: position 6,869,960 of record NC_057859.1, on the reverse strand, counting down.
ATATATGTCTGTGTGTATCTTCAGGAGAGGAATTGTGTCTTATGTCTCTTACAACACTAATTGTAATGGATCCCCAATCTCGGGTGGGGCCTTTGTGTGTGACTGAAATATAAGTTAATTATAATAATTGATAAATAATAAGACAAGGACAGTGTGTACCTCTATCTCTGCATAGAGCTAACACACTGTCAGTGAACAGTTAATGCCAATACTAAGAATAACCTCATTTTACAGTCCTTAAATCTCAAGTCAATAGGGCTTTTTCCTGTATTAGGACGGGAAATGTGCTCCTTGATACTTTTTCACCTTTTTTCATCAGATTAGTGGTCTTGCCTGGTCCATCCTTAGGGTGCTACTCTGTTAGAATGAGCAAAATTACGCTCCTGATTTGACAAGCGATGTGTAAGCATGACCATCCATTGGTGTGCATATCAGCTATTCCCTTACGCCTTATGAAAAGCCACTGGAATATATTTCCAAGCTTGTCATTTACTGGATAAGTTTGAGCTCAGACTCACACTTCAAATCTTACTCCTGTTTGTTTATTTTTGGACGGTGGAGTGAGATTTGAAATGAACTCTGGGGCAAGTTTTTCAGGGCTCAGCCCCCACAAATAGCTAGATTTTCAAAGTTCAGCTCCTCTTCCAGCCCCTAAATGAGGGTCAGTTTTTCCAGCGTTTTCACCATGCAGTGGTTCCCGTTCCGACAGTTAGGGCCAGAATTTCGGAAGAGTTCAGCACCCACCATGCTGAGCACTTTTGAAAATCTGGCCACTTCTTTTGAAGCCTAATTGGGAGCTGAGATATTTTTAATGTCTAGCCCTTGTTGTGCTGAGCTCTTGAGCTTCCGGCCCTGACTCCTTTGCAAAGCTTACAGCTCTATTCTTAAAATAAGTCTGGTGGATATTTTTAAGCTCTGATCTGATTCCTAGGAAAATTAACATAAAATATATATTTTTAAAATCATAAAAATGTGTGAAGGGCACACCAGCCCTGGAACCTTCGCCGGGACCTCAATCCAAAGCCAAACCTCTTTTTGACATTCATAAAACTTCAGGGAAAGATTTAAAAAAAAAAAAAAAAAAACACTTTTCATGCTATTCCGAACATCCTGCTTTTAGCCAGTTCTGGGCACACAAGTGCCAGCACACTGCACAAATGTTGATTTTGCAGTATTTCCAGGTCAACAAATGCCATTGAGTAGTAGTAAAAAAAAGTTCGACGAGAAAGAAATCTTACAAAATTTCCAGAATAAAAAAGTTTTGGATACGTTTGGATAAGTGTCCTACAGAACTAAATCCTTTTTGAGGGACTTATGTCGCTAACAGAACAAAACACAAATCTAATGTAAAACAACCATGCTGCGGTAAAGACCCCGTATTTTTCAAAAGTTTCTAGGGTGGGTACAATGGGCATGTCAGTGAAACTGCTACTTGTATCACCAAATCATGTATTAATGAAGTGCAATGGATAACTATATGCACCCCCTTAAATAAATGACTTTTATTGCCCTATTTCATCAGTATAATACTTCTTTTACTCATTGCTTAGCAATGCAGCAAACACATTAGTTGCTTTCTCAATCATTTTTACTGTACATGATAAAACATGTGAGGAAGAGTTGTTTTCATTACCTGTATTTAATCAGGTGGCCCTAGCAAGCCACAGGAGTTTGTGATCAAGAGTGTGAAACCACTGGGTTTAACTGAGAGGTTATGAGCACCCACAGTTCCTATTTTCGATTCAATTCAGGCTCTCATACCATGTCCATCACCTTCCATTCAATCATTATGCAATTCAGAAATGCACACACTTTATATTTAAACAGGTACTTAATTCCCAGGGTCTTCAAGTTCACCTGATTTACATTAGTTGTATAGATTACATTGCATAATATGTTTGATCAAATATATAGGAAAAGTGTGCCTTATTCACCCACATCTCTGCATTATTTACAATTCACGGACACACCTATCCCAAGCTCTGTGCACAGTGCAGTTCATGGTTGAAAGCTGAAGTTTCCAAAAACTACCTCCGGGATGTTGATGTCTGGCTCTCATTGGTTTTAATGAGAACTATGCATGCAATTTCCAGAGATAACTTTGAGAATCTCAACCTAAACACACACACAGCAAATCTTACAAACAGAAAGAAAGATTCCTAATCATTGTGCCTGGGGTTGACTGCATGTTCACCCGTGCTTTTGCTCTTAATAATTATGTAATGGGGTGCACAGGTCTATTGGCAGCCTCTGGAGGGGACCCCCGGACCTTGATCACTCTGCCCGCAAGCACCAGTAGCGTCCCTGGGAGGAGTCGCTACCAAGCCAGACAACGGTCTGCGGTTTCTGCAGATAGCCCCCAGCCAGGATTCAGAGGTAACTCAGGGAAACATTCCGAGTTGGGAGTGAATTTGTATACAACTGCACCAAATTTGCCTCAATACCTTAAAGGAAGGGACACTTAGCGGAGGCAGGGAGGCATTGTGCTGACCAGAAGGCAGGGCAGGGAGCTCTGGGAAACATAGGAGTTACTCTGGTACAGTTTATGGCTGCTATTTTCAAAGGAGCCTAAGAAAGCTCGTTGCCCAACTCCCACTGACTTTCTATAGGAGTCAGGCGCCTAATTCACTTTGGCTCCTTTGAAAATCCCAGCCTCTATCATGGAGCGTATTTGAATTACTGCTTGTAGAACCTCATGGAAGGAATGGGCCGCTGGAGACGTTAACCATAACCATGTCAATCTGGGTTAAACCAAAACCCCTATAGAAAATTTCTACCCAGAGAAGGTGATTTCCTGTTCAAACCTAAGCCTTCAGTAAACTTTTTTTCTTATTCCAAGGCTAATAGACTTTAAGGGCAAAAGGAATCATCATGATCACCTAGTCTGACCTCCTGCATATCACAGGCCACAGAACCTCACCCACCCACCCACTACTGCAGTAGGCCTGTAACCTCTAACGGAATTACTGATGTCCTCAAATCTTATTTAAAGACTCTGAGTTACAGAAAATCCACCATTTACTGTAGTTCAAACAGCAAGTGACCCATGCCCCATGCTGCAGAGGAAAGAGACCCCTCCTCCCCCAAGATCTATGCCAGTCTGACCGAGGGGAAAATTCCTTCCCAACTTCAAGTATAGCCACCAGTTAGACCCTGAGCATGTGGGCGAGACCCATCAGCCAGACATCTGGAAAAGAATTCTCTCTCGTAACTCAGAGCCCTCCCCATCTAGTGTCCTATCTCCGGCTGTTGAAGATAGTTGCTATAGCAGTTGGGATAGGCCATATGACTTGTAGGCCGCCTCACTTTTCCAATCCTGGCCATGCAATATTCTCAATTTACTCTCTCAAAAACTTGCTCAGGCCAACTCTTCATTATTGTACCTGTAGCCTTATATAACCTAACTTTTAGCTGTTGTCGTTGACGAGTTTTGTCTAATCCCCTGCTCTGGCAAAGCCACCAGGGCCACTAAAGGGACAGCCCTAATCCTAAAAGAATGGGCGCCATAATATACCATGTCAAATCCTATCTGTGTCTAATATCTCTAACTAATAACCATTCAATGTGACATTTAAACAAAGGCTTTCCCATGGAGCGTACTAGGAAATAATCCCTGGCCTGTGGTTTTATTTGGGCAGAAACTAGATGGTGGCCTGTAGCAGAGAGAAATCCAATATCTATCATCTCTGAAGTTAGGTCCTCAATTCTTTGCTCTTTTTGTTTTGGTTTAGAATAGAAAAATCACCTGAGGATATTGTATTCCATGGACAAACACTCTTGGTCCAACAAACAGCCTTTGATGGCAGGAAGAAGTCAACAGTCAGTGCATTCAGAAAACTGCCAAGATAAAAGATAATTCAAACATGTCTATTTATTCTGCGATTTATTCAACTGCTTGGCCAGTCAGAATGAAACTTGATGGAAAACCAGACATGAGACAATGTGTACGATATTAGTGCGCACAAATGCAATGTATCTGATTACTAAAGCTAAGATTTTGTCATGGATATTTTTAGTAAAAGTCAGGGACGACAGGTCATAGGCAATAAAGAAAAATTCACGGAAACCTGTGACCTGTCGTCCCTGACTTTTACTAAAAATATCCATGATAAAATGTGAAGGGACTGGGCAGCTGTGGGGAGGCTGGCAGCTCAGGGCTCCAGGGGCCCCCTGCCACCAGTGGTGGAGGGAAGCTGCAGGATCCCCCTGCCCCCTCCCATTGGCGTGGAGCTGGGAGTCCCCCTGCCACCGCCACAGTGGGGAGCTGCGGGCGTCCGCCTCCCCCCCCAGTGGTGGGCTGAGGGTTGCAAGGGTTGCCCTGCCCCCCCATGGCAGGCTGGGGAGCTGTGGGGGTCACCCTGCCCCTTGCACCGCTACAGACTAGGGACCGAATGGCTAGGCAGCAGTTCTGCGGAAAAGGACCTAGGGGTGACAGTGGACGAGAAGCTGGATATGAGTCAACAGTGTGCCCTTGTTGCCAAGAAGGCCAATGGCATTTTGGGATGTATAAGTAGGGGCATAGCGAGCAGATCGAGGGACGTGATCGTTCCCCTCTATTCGACACTGGTGAGGCCTCATCTGGAGTACTGTGTCCAGTTTTGGGCCCCACACTACAAGAAGGATGTGGATAAATTGGAAAGAGTCCAGCGAAGGGCAACAAAAATGATTAGGGGTCTAGAGCACATGACTTATGAGGAGAGGCTGAGGGAGCTGGGATTGTTTAGTCTGCAGAAGAGAAGAATGAGGGGGGATTTGATAGCTGCTTTCAACTACCTGAAAGGGGGTTCCAAAGAGGATGGCTCTAGACTGTTCTCAATGGTAGCAGAGGACAGAACGAGGAGTAATGGTCTCAAGTTGCAATGGGGGAGGTTTAGATTGGATATTAGGAAAAACTTTTTCACTAAGAGGGTGGTGAAACACTGGAATGCGTTACCTAGGGAGGTGGTAGAATCTCCTTCCTTAGAGGTTTTTAAGGTCAGGCTTGACAAAGCCCTGGCTGGGATGATTTAACTGGGACTTGGTCCTGCTTTGAGCAGGGGGTTGGACTAGATGACCTTCTGGGGTCCCTTCCAACCCTGATATTCTATGATTCTATGATTCTATGATTCTGTCTCCCGTAGCGGTCGGGAGCTGTGAGGTACCCCCCCGGCCTGCAGCGGCAGCTGGGCGCTGCACGGTACCACGCTGCCCATGGCGGCTGAGAGCTTGGGGGTTTGCTGCCTCAGGGAGCAGGGGTACTTCATAGCTCCCTGCCGCTGCGGGAAGTGGCGGGACCCTGAAGCTCCCAGCTGCCAGAGCTGAAGTCACAGAGGTCTTTGGAAGTCACGGATTCCGTGATTTCCGCAATCTCTGTGACAAAACCATAGCCTTACTTATTCCTAAAATAAGAGGAAAAGGCATTTAGAAAATCAATAATCTCAAAATTGAAATCTGCCTTGCAGATTGCAGAATATTATTTATGCTGTTGAATGCCCAAAGAGTCAAGTTCCGTAACATTGGAATTAGACATACAGGCTTTATGGAAAAGTTGTATAGTATTTAATAGAGAATGAGAAAACCTTCTATCGATTTTTTTCCAACCCTCCTTTTAGATTTTAACAGGGAATTATATTTCTGAATTAGAACTCAATGGAATGATTCTATCTGTCTATCTAATCAGTATTTAGAGTAATTTATATAAAAGCCTGTGATGGCCCTACACCAGCAAAGCGCATAAGCACCTGCTTAACTTTAAGTACATTGAATAGTCCCATTAGGTTCAGTGGGTCTGAGCACATGCTTAAAGTTATGGAAATACTTGAGTGGTTTGCCTACATGGCATACGTGAGGACGGGATTCAGATTAGGAGTAACACTTGAGTAAGAACTCATGCAATTTGTGCAGTGAAGACAGACTCCACCTCTGTGGAAACCTAATGGTAGCATCTCTATTAAATTTACCAATGACTTTTCCGTAAGTTGGCAAAATGTTTAATGACTTGCCAGAGGTCACATTGTCAATCAGTGGCAGAGCCGGGATAAGAACCCAGATGTCCCAAACAGCAACTCTCAGCTCTAACCAATACAATTTGTTCCTAAACTTATTTTTGTTAACAAGTATAGATTGCTATAGGCAAAGCGTGCATATGCATATACACACTTGCACACATATTTGGGGACCGTTAGACCATTTATACAGATATGGGTAGGTTGAGGCACGCAGAACTGGATAACAATTCTCAAGTCTGGGGCTGGTTTTTTGGGACCCATCTCTAGCTGCAATCAAACTCACCCAGAGGAAATAGCATTTTTAAAAACATACCTGCTGACTTTGTATTGGTTTCTTAATTCAAAAGCTTTAGGAAACGACGAGGAAACAGGTGTTATGAGGGACATAAAACTAAGCTTCTGGCTTTACTTCATATCTTTATAGCCTGTTTTAATATGCTGACTCACACTACTGTCCTGGTGATAATTTGAAGTGAAGAGATCTGAATCATATGTCTTATCCTGTGGCCACAACACTACCCAGAGAAAGAGCTTTGCATTTCAGAAATCCACTTTTAGGTGGGATGCTGTTTACCCTGGCCTGAATATGCGAGTTAACAAACAACAAAAGAAAATATAGAGGCCACAGTGGAGGGAAACACGGCCAGTGTAGACTAAAGAGGACTTCGTATAAATGAGAATCAGACCCATCTGGCTACACAGACACCCATACACACACACGTGCGTGTGTGTGTGTGTGTCCATCCAGAGAGAGAGAATTTTCCTCGTTTGTGAGTTACGAAAGCTCTAAATTCTTCTGGAGAATGACTAATAGGGTGATTTTTTTTCTCTTATTTACTACACTGACATCTTACAGGGGTGGCCCAAACTGTGGCTCACGAGCTACATGTGGTTCTTTTCCCGTTAAAAAGCCCCTCGCAAAGCCCCCCGGCCACTCCCCCCATTCTCCACCAGTGTGGGGTAGGGTGGGGGGGAGTTCGGGACCTCTCCCTTGCTGCGGGATAGTGGGGTAGGGGCTTCTTCCCAGTGGGGAGGGGGAGCGTGTCTCGGGGCTTCAGCCCCAAGGGGCGCACCTGCCAGGGCTTGGGGCTTCAGCAAGAGTGGGGCTGAAGCCCCGAATCCTGGCAGGCATGCCCCTGGCTCTCAGACTTCTGAAGACTGTCATATGTGGCTCGGCGGGTCAGTAAGTCTGGCCAACCCTGACATATAATGAACCCTTACAGTCTTACAGCTATTCTGTAAGCACTTTAGAACTGATGGATGAGATCAGAGCCTCAGATGGTGTAACTCAGTGGTGCCCGACTCTCTAGGGGAGGACCTAATGCAATATTTTTACTTGTAATAATGTCTCCACTTCTCTGACCTCAGTCTGTTACCACTTTTAAAACCATGCTCTCCTTTATTTATTTGGTTTCTTTTCTCTCTTTGAGATTTACTGATGAAAAGCGCGGTATCGTTCTTATTATCATCATTATTTTACTATGAATATGCTCAAGCTGAGCTCCCTGGGACAATGGTGCAATAAATACACATCTGAGACCAACCGGCTGAAGGTCTTGAAGCCCTTTACAAAGGTGAAGTGTGATGGGGTATACAGAACCCACACTGACCTAGAAAGGGTTAATGAGAGCTGGTAGGCCCAATCAGCCCCACCCTGTTACACCTGTGTGAGTTATCAAGCCTTAGCCTGGAGGGGTGAGTTAAAAGAGGAAAATCCTAGCTCATTCCTTAGTTGCTGGGGAGAGGGGTGGGGACTTTTCGAATTAGTTCTGTGCTAAAAGGCTTGGCTGTGGCCTAACCAGAGGCGTTTAAATGTCAGAGGCTTCTTAGGGCAGGTAGCTCTGGTGTGGGGTCTTTTGTTCCCTGTAACTCATTTAGGGGCCCTGTTTTGGGAGCCGCAGCAGTGTCAGCAAAGGAAGAGATGGTGAGAAAGGCCTTGCTATGGGCCATGGTAGGAAACAGCCCAGGAGCACAGCAAAGGGGCTGACCAAACTGATCTTATCTGCTTGGTACAGGGTCCTTGTGCTGGCACCGAGAGTGGAGGCTCGGTTTGGGTTCCCTTACTGACCCAACTGGGACGGTGGTGTGAAGACCCCAGAGTCAAAGGCCGGAGGGCCCCCAAGGCCAGAAATGTGGGCTGAAGCTCTGGCATAATGTTGTCAGAGTACTGGTGTGTGTTGGACTGCATTTACCCTGAAAGAAGAAAGACAGAAAGCAGCAGACCACTGCAGGACAGGAGAGACTGTTGGCAGAGCCTGCCAAAGGAGAAGATGCAGCTGTGCCATGCCTAGCCACGAGGAGATGTGTCTGTGGTGAGTAGACTCTTTCACAGGGCAAATATTATTATTCCTATGTTACAAGATGGAAACCTGAGGCAGAGTGAAGTGACTTGCCCCAGGTTGTACAGAGATCAAGGGTCAGGAATAGAATCGGGTCTTTTGTCTCCCTGCCACCTGACCACAGCTTTCAGACTAGATTTTTTTTCAAAGTGCATGTGGGAAGCAGGGGCACAACTGCCATTGGATTGCAATGGGATTTGGGTACCTGAAGCACTTTTGAAAATCACAGCTCTAATGACCAGGGGTCAAGTTTTCATGAGTGACTTAGGAGCTAGTCTCATTTTCAGCAGTAACTTAAAAGCCAGTGGGACTCTGGTTCCTAAGGCACTTGGGTATTTAAGAAAAGTTTACTCTTAGAAGCCTGTTTCATTGAGACCTAAGCTCTTCAGTGCCTAAATCACTTCTGAGACAAAGAATTTGCATCCTAAGTCATTTAAAACTCTTGGAAAAACTTACCCCAGACTACAACTGTCCATAGAAAAAACATGCATCTTGGATACAGGATGTTTTAAGTCTAGTAACAGTTATAAAAGTGATGGTGGAAAGAGAGCTGAACTGAACTACTGCTCCATTGTCTAGGTAAACTTCTTGAAAAAATTCTTACGATAAGACTGTAAAATTGCAAGGTCTCTGAGCACTGTACTTTCCTTCTAACAGCTCTTGCATCACTGACCAATACCACACAGCTATTGTTAGGCAAATGATTCTGCACTTACATCATCCAAGCACTCACTCTGAGGAAGTGCTAGTCACTGCGATGCAACAAAGCTGTGGAAAAAGAACTGAGATGTCTTTTGACTGCTGAAAATAAAAGAAAGGGTGTGCAGGCGGGAGTCTCTTAGCTGTTTCCAAGGTTTTTGAGAACTATGCCTTCTAAACCGGATGAGTGAGTTAAAAAGCTTAGTAGCCCAGGGACATTTCCTGTCCCTATTTATATCAATAGCACCCCTCCCTCTTACCTCAATGAGAGCCATTTTGGGCTCTGAGTGGAATTTGTTATCCAGTTCCAGCCATGGCTTTTAGAGGCAAGAGAACCAGTTCTGATAAGACTAGAAACCACTTGAATGGTCACCCCAAAACTCAGAGCTAAGTGACTTTTGAGGTCTGAAACCGTTCAGCTGCTGTGGAGACCACCACTATTTTCAACTTCCTGCCATGCTTCTGGGTTTCACATGGGAGAGGAAGGAGCAAAATACTTCAGTGTTCAGGTCCCCTAAAGATCTCTCACCCCAGTGGAGAGAGAGCTTTTTTGGTGGCATGCAACTTGATGCACTTCGGCCCTGATCCAGCAGAGCGCTTAAGAAGGTGCTTAACATCAAGCACATGAGTAGTCCCACTGACCCTGCTAAGGATCACCGAAGTGCACAAAGTTAAGCCTATACGTACAAGTGCATTATTGCATCAGGACCAAGGAACCAAATTTTCACTCTGTTATCCAGTCGGAGCAGTTAGATGGGTACTGGAGAGAGGCACGAGGCGAGTGAGGAACGGGTACCCTTACCCAAACCCACAAAGTGACTATGTAGCTGCTCCAGGGATGCTATTTCAGCCCAATGGCTAATGCTTCACTAATAGGGAGCTGCTATGGGGAGGGGGAAGACTAGGGAGGATCAAAGCAACAGTGACTCTTCCAGACCCACCCCTGCTCTGGGCAGGCAGGATGACCCAGTGGTTCTGGCACTGGTCTAGGATTTGGGAGCCGTGTGTTCAGTTCCCTGCTCTGGGCTTCCTGTGTGATCTTGGGCAACTCGTGTGTGCCTCTGTTTCCCCTTCTGTAAAATGGAGATGGTAATAGCTCACTGCCTCTGAGGTGTTCCAAGGATTACCTTAAAAGACTGTGATGTGCTTTGAGATCTGCTGACGAAAAGCACCATCTAAGAAGTAGGCTTTATTTATTATTATCCGTGCCCCTGAACTTTCCTGACTATTCTGCTGCCAAGGCGCCAAAAGAGCAAGATTTTTTTTTTCTTTTTGAAGTGGACTTTAAGTGTGTTACAGTCATAGCGGTATCTTGCAACAGTTAAAAGGGCTGAGCCTGCACTCTTAAGACAAAATTCACATGGACTCAAGTTCATCATTGATCTGCAAGGTGTGTCCCTTAACACTAACTTAGACTCACTAACACAGACTCCTCGACTGCTGTTTCGGAGTTTCATTTGGTGTAAACACTGACGAAAGGGAGTTTGGTCTGAGTTTGTGTACGATCAGGTTGGAGATTAAGGACAAAACTGGCCTTTTATAAAGGAGCATGCTTGTTGTCTGTTGTACGTTTCAGAGTTTGAACTGAGCTAAATGTCCCAAAGCTCTGACTCCTAAGAATAGAGTCCATTTGCAAATATGGGTTCTGATTTTGAACCGCTGGACAGATGAGAGTGGTCTGGATTTGGGTCATCGCTGATAGCTTGCAGATGACCCAAAAATTGAGCAATTGATAAATAATGAAGAGGCCAGGTCGCTGATTCAGAGTCCACTGGCAACTAGCAAGCCATGCCTTTTGATATGGCTAAATGGGAACAAAGAATGTAGACCATACTTGCAGTCTGGGAGTCCCTAGCCTGGGAAGCAGTGATTCGCTACAAACCCCAACTCTTTTTCCAGAATAAACAGCTGAAAATGAGCTCCCAGTGGGATTCTGTGAATCTAGTCATCGTCCTATACATTTGTTAATGATATGCAAATTATTTCAGAAACAACAAGTAAGCCAAGTCTGATTATGTTGTCTTCTGGACCTGAGAAATCTTTTGCATGTTTCTGTGTGCCCTAGTTTTGGAAACAGAAGTAGTGAAGTACCACAGAGAGGCTGATTTAGTGGTATTTCCTTTGAAAGTGTAATCAGGAAGTTTTGAAAACTTCCTTGACCAACTTGAAGATTTTGAAACCAGTTTTCAAAACAGACCTTCTGATCAGCATCTGGCCACTGGTAGGTGTAAGCATGCTAGCTTGGTAATCTTTTCACCTTCTTCATTAAGGGTCTGAGCCAGCTCACTGATTCTAGTTTGTAGCATGACTCGTTTGATAACCCATAGTGGGAGGTTGTTCGGCAAACAAACCTCCTACATGTCTGAGGTCCAACCATTGCTAGAAATTACATTTTAAATACATCAGTCATTCCAAAATTACTATGGCTATTGAAATAGCCATAGAAGGACTAATAAATTCATTCAATGGAAACAAAAAAGAAACGTCCCTTCTATAGAACTCTGAAATGACTGAGTAAGCTTCCTGCTGAACTGAATCCATGTTAGGAAAACTCCCTTGGAGTAAATGGAATTACACCAGCTGAGTGACACTACATGCGTAGTTAGTGCTGAGTGGGTTCCCCTACATGGTGAAAAATCACCCCTGTGTGTCAGGTCTGCATATCTGAGCTCCGTTTTTGAGCAACGCTAAAATGGTGAATAGGCCTTATGCTGAATCTCTGCACAGAGTGAATTTTACCTTTAAATTGGCAATCATGCTCCTGATCATTTCTCAGTGTTTTAATTCAACCAGCTCTCTGGTAACCTCGTATAACAGAGTTTATCCTCACTGGAGATCTTATTAATTCATTTACCTGTTTTGTACCATCGTGTCTGTGACCAATGTTAGCTAGGAAGTTGGAGATTGCATACAACTCCGGTGTTATGCAAGGCTTAAAACTTGCGTACCTGAGAAGGTATCTGTAAATTAACTTCCTCTTGAAATTGCGCACGGTTTGTACAGCCTTTGACACTTACAGCTTGTGCAGCTCAGTGCAATTTTTATTTACCTTTTTAAAAAAAAAAAAATGTAGGTGCTATTTTACGTTCCGGTTGCTCTGGCACCTTGGCACAGCGATGTGTTTGGGACCAAATCCAAAGCCTACTGAAGTCAATGGGCTCCCACTGACTCCAGTAGGCTTTGGATCAGGGCCCAGTACACACTACATCAAAAGCACTGCACTCCAGAGAAGCTGAAAAGACGTGGAAGTAAAAATATCTGCAATCACGGTATGTCTGCAGTTCTTGAACATGATGAGAACTGGTGGACGTGCAAGCACGTGATTTGAAGTCTTATTTCTACGTGTTTGCCTTTAGCATGACACTGGGTTAATCAAACAGTTGTAAAACCATGTTTGAAAAGAGGCCGCTGAATGGACCCGTAAAGATTTATTACTCACGTTTGGCTCGGCACCTCTGGGAAAAGGAGGGTAATAAACAGGAGGCTCTCTTCTGTTATATTGCAATAGCTGTGAACTCTTACAATTGTGGTTTCATATGCAAGTGTGTTCCACCTCTTGTTTTGTTCTTTGCGTCAGTATGGCAAAATAGTTTGGCTTTAGCATAAACTCGAAACACTAAACTTGTCAAAAACAGCAGGTTGTGTGTTTTTAATAATAAAAAATAGCTGGATAGCCAAGTAGTTACAACAGCATATAGTTCTCCTAGGCCTGGTCTAAACACTGTTTTTGTATCTGTATAATGGTTGGTTAGGTGAGTAACTTGGGGATTGGCCCTGCTTTGAGCAGGGAGTTGGACTAGATGACCTCCTGAGGTCCCTTCCAACCCTGATATTCTATGATTCTAACTCTCTTAGCAATGTTGTTATACCAGTCCAACCATTAGTGTGGTTGCAGTTTATAATGGTATAAAGATGTCTTCTACCAGTATGGCTTATTTCCCTTCCCATATGGGAATATCTATACTGGTATAAAACAGTTTTATAGCAGTTTAACTGCATCCACACTAGGGGGTGTGTGCTGCTTTAACTATGCTGGTATAGTTAAAGCAGCACAACTGTCTAGTGCAGACAAGGCCTCTTATACTCCATAGTCCTGAATCACCATTGCCTTGAGCCATCACTTAGACCAGTGAAACGGGAGTACAAAGTGGGTGTAAAACTACCAGATCAGACCCATAACCACTTATATCCCCGCTGCACTGGTGTAAATGACTGTACGAGATGCGAGGTTACCAGTTAAAAGATGGGAAAACAAAAGTTAAGAATAAATGGTCCATTTTCAGAATGGAGACATAAAGAGTGGTATCTCCCAGGGATCTGTACTGGGAGCAGTGCTGTTCAACGTTCATAAATCCTTTGGAAAAAGGGGTAAACTGAGGTGGCAAAGTTTGCAGACAATACGAAGTTGCTCAAGATAAGTCCAAATCTGACTGCAAAGAGTTACAAAGGGACCTCACTAAACTGGGTCATTGGGCAACAAAATGACATTCAGTGGTGATAAATACAAAGCAATGCACATCAGAAACTTGGGTCCCATCATTTTGTATGTATGGGTGGGATTGTTTTGGCTGTTACCATTCAAGAAAGAGATCTTGGAATCCTTGTGGATGGTTCTCTTAAAAACATCCACTCAATGTGCAGCAGCAGTCAATAAACCTAACATAAGGTTAGGAACCATAAGGAAAAAGTTAGAAAATATCACCATGCCACTATATAAATCTCTGGTATTCCCGTATCTTAAATATTGCATGCAGTCCTGGTCACCCCATCTCAAAGATGATGATAATAGAATGGGGAAAAAAGGTACAGAGAAAAGTACAAGAAATGATTAGGGTATGGATCAGCTTCTGTATGAAGCGAGATTTAAGATTGGGACTTTTCGGCTTGGAAAAGAGACTAGTAAGGGGATATGATTATAGGTTCATAACACTGCAAATGGTGTGAAGAAAGTGAATCAAGGAAGTGGTGGTGGTTGTTTACTCCTCCTCCTAACACCAGAAGTAGGGGTCACCCAAAGAAATAATAGGCAGCAGGTTTAAAATAAACAAAAAAGTAGTTCTCATGCAAAGCACAGTCCATTTGTGGAACTCATTGCCAGGAGATATTGTCAAGGCCAAAGCTAAAGGGGTTCCCCTCCCCCCCCAAAAAAAATTAGGTAAGATCATGGAGAATAGGTCCATCAATGGCTAATGGCAAAAAGGGTCAGGGATGCAGTCCCGTGCTCTGGGTGTCCTTAGCTTCTGATTGCTAGACGCATGTGGGTTAAACTGCTAGGTAGTAGTAAACTCATTAGTGTACATCTTTTATTGTGTGCCAAAATTCACTAAAGCCAGTTTTTTGCTTGTATACAAGTTATTCAGCAAATTAACTGTATAGGCAAAGATTTTGTTAGCAATTTGATTTTTATACTCATTTTTAGGTTTGTTCAGTTCAACCAGGTTGCAGAGATAATGTTGTGTACGAGCAATAAGAGAAAAGAGCTGCAATGTTCAAGGAGGTTTCCAAATACTACAGATTTTTAGACTATCAGATCAGTAAACATAATACAAAAGACAAATAAAAAGTCACAATATAAAATAGCCGCTCATGGAGCTTTTTCAAGTTTTTTAATTTGCTTCAGAGTAGCATCTGACGTATCCAACCAGTTTTGGCCCAACTGTTCTAGGCACTACACAAACATCATAAATGACAGCAGGTATCAAAGTTAGGCTGACCGGTACCAAAGTCCTTTTTGTTCCCCTTTTCAAAGGTAGGTACTACATTTGCCCTTTTCCAGTCCTCTGGGACCTCACCCATTTTCCATACATAATCTCAAAACCATTAGCGATTATCTTTGAGAACTCAAGGAACTAGCTGAAGCACCTGTGATGAATTTCATTAAGTCCTGCCAACTTATTAACTTCTCTAACCTGTTTCCCTATTTTGGCTTGTGTTCCTTCCCCATTTTTGTTAAAGTTAATATTGTGCTGTGTGTCTGGTCACCATAACCCTTTTTAGTGAGGACTGTAGCAAAATAGGCATTAAACGCTGCACCTTCTTGATGTCAGTTGTTCGCTTTCCTTCCCTGTTAAGTAGTGGTTCTGTACTTCCCTTCATCTTTCTCTTGCTCCTAATGTATTTAAAGAACCTCTTCTTATAGCCTTATGTCTCTTGCTAGGTGTAATTCATTTTATGCTTTAGCCTTTCTGATTATGTTCCTACATGCTTGTGCTATTTATTTTTCTCCTCCTTAGCAATTTGTCCTCACTTCCACTTTTTGTAGGATTCCTGTTATCTTTCCTTTGCATCAGGATAGTTTGCAGTTGTGCCTTTTTTTTAATGTTGTCTCCTTGAAATACTACCAGCTTTCCTCGACTCCTTTTTCCCTTCGGTCCCATGGGAAGAAAAACTTGCTTTTCTGAGTTTAATGTCTGCTCTTTTGAAGAGCAGTGTTCTTCTGCTCACTCCTTCCTTTCCTTAGAATCATCAAATCATCATTTCATGATCACTTTCACTCAAATTGCCTTCCACCTTCAGGTTTGCTACTGCTTCCTCCCTGTTGGTCAGTTAGAAGCAAGTCTAAAATGGCTGTCCCTTGAGTTACTTCCTCCATGTTGTAGAAAAAAGTTGTCCCCAATACATTCCAAGGATTTATTGGAAAATTTGTGTGTGTGTGGGGGGGGTGCATTTTCTTTGTTCACTCAGACATCTATTGGAAAAGGGACTTGTCTTGTTTGGGTTTTTTTGTTCTAGAAATGCCTCCCTACCTTCTCCCTGATTTGATGCTCGATAATAGACCCCTGCCCCATGACCTCCCCCCTATTTTTTATACCCTTTTTACCTGTGCAAAGACTTTCAACTGGTCTACTTCACATCTTCTCCTGGACCTCAGAACAAGTGTATATATTATTGATGTATAATGCAACACCTCCCCTTTTTCCCCTGCCTTTCCTTCCTGAACAAGCTTTATCCTTCTAGACCAATATTCCAGTCATGAGATTTATCCCACCAGGTCTCAGTGATGCCAGAGAGATTAAAAGGCTAGAGCAGAGTTAGACAAGGGAGTACGTAACACAGTGCTCCAAGGCCACCGGCCTAACCTAGGCTCAAGTTCAAGAACACTGGTAAGAGGAACTTGAAAATGACTGCAAGCTGGGAAGATGCAGATAGCAACAGGCTACGCTTGAGGGCTTAACTGTACCAGGGAGCCAGGCAGTTGAGCGAGGCGAACACAGAAAAAAGTGCAGCAGGCCTTGAGCACTAGTGGTGCACTGGCTTTATCTTCTGGTTGCTCAAGAATGGAATGTCTTCGCCATTTGTGATCCTGGAGCAGGACACCTAGTAACTCAACAGCCTTGGCACTATCGCCATTGTCTTTTGAGACACAGTTGCCATTCACAATAATCCACTACAGCATAATGGGTCCCATATTGTGTTTCAAAACAAGCCAGGGGACAGGCCAGCTCAGCGAATTGGTAATGCAGTGTAGGGCTTCTTCCTCTGTGGCGCTAATGCGGTCCAGGCCAACAGGCAGCCTCTAAAAGTGGTTACCATGGCAGCTGCTTGAGGGCCTGTGTGAAATTACTTTGGTGGGCCTCAGTCAGTTCCCAGTGGCTGGAGGTCTGAGTCGGGGAGCATTTGTGGGGTGGTGTGTAGGAGAATCTTGCCCTGCTGCCACCCTCACTGTACCTGTTCTCTACAAACAGAGGAGTAGACTTTTCAGGAACTCAGTCCAGTACTGAATCCCCAGTAAAAACAAATGCAGTGCCAATAAGACAATACCAGAAGCTGTTTTTTTTAGGGGTGGGTAGTGCACTGCCTATTCAGATACAGGTATTAAAAATTAGATCTCATTCCAGAGAAAATACCTTTACCCATTGGTTATGTCTTCAACTTCTTCCTTCCTTTGGTTTTTTTGGCTTTGGTTCATTATTTGTCTGCAGGTCATTAGCCAAGTCTCTCAAAGTTTTGAGAGGAAAAACTGAAGAAAACCCAAGAAATAAGATTCATGCTACCCCATGAGTAATGGACCTACTGGGCCAGATCCTGAGCTGATGTAAATCACTGTAGTGCCACTGGATTCAGGGGAGCTATCCCAACTTACCCCAACTAGAGATCTGTCCCAATGCTATTTACTAGTATCTAGGTAAACAGAGGATTCTCAGACTGGAGCCAAGCTGACTTACACAGTGACATCAATAGATCTAAACAGATCTACACCAAATGAAGACTGATCCTAATCTATTATTCATGTTGGTTACTAGCAAATACTTTACACTGCATATTCGTGTACAGAACTGCTCATCCTGAGGTGCTTGTTTCACAAGGAAGCAGTAGGTCACAGGGAATAAAGACTTCCAGCTTTTATTCCTGGCTGTGCCCCAGACTACCCAGGTGACCTTTAGCAACCTGTACAAACTTCTTCTGCCAGCTTCTGTATGGCCATGCACCCAGCCTAGTCCCTGACACCTGTGCAAAGTGGGTATAAAAGACTCTCTGCATTTTATTGCCCTGCATCTTATGTGGTCCCAAGGGTGCATGGTGAGAGCAAACCACTGCTTAAAGAAAAATGGTGTCATTTTACATCACCCAAGGCAGGGAAGAGCTAGACCCTTCTTATGCTTCTTTGGATTTCGTTATGAATTACAAATATTATTGGGGGAACATGACCCCAAATGACATGGTGATGGTCATGGATCCTAAGCTGGTGTAAATCTACGCCGCTCCACTTATGTCAAACAGCGGTTCTGCTCTCCATGATATCAATGGTCTCAAGTTGCAATGGGGGAGGTTTAGATTGGATATTAGGAAAAACTTTTTCACTAAGAGGGTGGTGAAACACTGGAATGCGTTACCTAGGGAGGTGGTAGAATCTCCTTCCTTAGAGGTTTTTAAGGCCAGGCTTGACAAAGCCCTGGCTGGGATGATTTAACTGGGAATTGGTCCTGCTTCGAGCAGGGAGTTGGACTAGATGACCTTCTGGGGTCCCTTCCAACCCTGATATTCTATGATTCAATGCAGCTGCACCAATTTACACCCCTGAGGATCTAACCCAGCTTAGTGTTTTGCTGCCATCCAGTGATCACTACAGTGAGGTGCATGCGAAGAATGCGCTCTGTAGCCTATAGGATTAGCTTGCTTGCTTGCAAATATATCTTATAGCTTTAAGTATTTTGGTTTATTGTAATAGGTTTATAGATTTATAGAAAAGTAAGTTTGGCTGTAATGCAAAGGGACCTACAGGCCATATCCTGTATGTTAAGGTAAAGCAAAGTTAACACATCTATATTAAGACCTTTTACCCAAAAGCAAAGTTGACCTACATCTTGTTACCTCAATAGGTAAGTACCCACGCACGTCTAGGACCTTTTTATCGAGACCAGTAGACAGTGGAAGAATGGTATAGGGGGTTTTTCAATTTGGACCCACAGACTTAACAGGTATACCACAAGGAAACATGTGTGCATAGGTACATGTCGTCAATACGCACATACATACTAGCCTATGGAGTAAGCATACCCTAATACTTTGTAAAAAGAAAAGGGGTACTTGTGGCACCTTAGAGACGAACCAATTTATTTGAGCATGAGCTTTCGTGAGCTACAGCTCACTTCATCGGATGCATACTGTGGAAAGTATGCGTACCGTAGCTCACGAAAGCTTATGCTCAAATAAATTGGTTAGTCTCTAAGGTGCCACAAGTACTCCTTTTCTTTTTGCGAATACAGACTAACACGGCTGTTACTCTGAAACCTAATACTTTGTGGATCAGGAATGAAATTTGGGCATAGGAGGAAGGATTTCCAGCACTTGTGCTCTACAAAAGAGGTGACCCACCCCACTAGAGTATTCTTTTTCCTTCTCTCTCTGCTCCCTATTCCTCTTCTATCTATTCTAGCTATCTACTGTTATTTACTATTATTAGTAGGCTGTATTTGGCCTAAGTTTCAAGGGAACTAGACTAAGATTTTTATTCCTAGTTTATTAGGCTTTGATTTTAAGTTTTAGTCAAGTAAACCCTAAGGTAGCTTTGATAACTGAGCATTAGTTTCTTCAAAGCACTGCATCCCTCACTCAAGAATTAAGAAACCTGAAGGCAAGGGTGGTCATCTCGTATAAATCGGAGGTGGTCGGGGGATTAGCAACTTCGGTCCCCACAGGAGGGAGCCAGAGCCATTGCTCTGAGATACTCTTACACATCTGATGGTTCCTTAAGGGGTGTGTGGAGTCAAAGGGAAGCTCCAGGGATGGTGTGGGACCTTTCCAGGGGAAGCCGAACTCCACTTTCTACAGTAGAAAACATCCAACGAAATAAACATTGTGTACGGCCAAAAGCGGTACTCCAGTGCCTGGCCTCAGTAGCTGGGCTGCAGGGATCCCCGTAGAAAGGGAAGGAGTCTTTCCTTTGGAGTGAGAGTGGAGCGGCTGCTGCTGGCTGCTGAAACCTTTTGTAGACTCTGTCCATCGGGTGGGGAGGACTGAAAGATCCATGCACGTGGCTGCTTTGCATATGCACTCTCCTCCTTTCTCCTTCAATGAAGCCCCAGGACACAGCTATGTGCAGAAGCCACCTCCTGGCTTGTCTTCACACTGGGGGTGTCTGCCCCTAGCATGGGCTCAAATCCTGCTCCTTCTTGTGCTGTGGGATGGCACGGATACTACTCCCAAGTGGCCACATGCAATTAGAGGTGGGAGCTAGATTCATCCCTAAATCCAAAAGATTTGGAAAGATGCCTGTGCTTAAACAACCTTCATCTTTGTTCGTTGCGATTTGGTCCGGGAAACTTGGAGGCAAACCAAACACAAAGCTGCCCTTATAGAGAAATCAGTCTGGAGTATCACCTGAGTGAAATGCATCTCCTTGCATAGCATCAGCACAGGCCTATCCACCACCTAAGTCACAGTTAGGCCCTCAGGATAGGACTGGAGCATTGCTTGGGCTGGGCCTCTGCGGAGGATTGAATTTCACCCTGACTTGACACACAAGATCGTGAATGGCACCATTACTTAAGCATGTTAGGATGTGCGGGGTTTCTTAAGAGATGCTTCGGTCTTTGGTCCAGTCCTCAGCTGCTATAAATTAACATAGTTCCACTGAAGTCAATGGCAATATGCTAGTTTATACCTGGCAAGGATTTGATCCTTTGTATATCGATGGTACTCATCTGGCTCCATTACCATAACATCTGAACACCTCACAACCTTTCATGTATTTACCCTCACAGCACCTCTGGTAATACAAGGAAATGCTTTTTCTCCCTGTCTTTACACTTACACATATAGAGACTGAATGATTTGCCCAAGGCCACGTAAGAAGTCAGTAGCAGAGCAAGGGACTGAACCCATGTCTTCTAAGTGTAAGGCTGATGCCCTAACTACTGGGATGTGTTCTCTGTGTTTGTGGTGGTCTCCAGTTTTTCATTAATTTTAGCTCTGATGGTTCTTGGTGTGGAAGAGTTTGGTTCCCCGTTCCCCCCCCGGCTGACTCAAATCAGTGAGTTTCTTCCAGATCTTTCTCCAAACAAGACGTGAGCTTTGGTCTCTCGCCTGCTGCAAAATGAACCAAACATAAAGCAAAGGGAACTTTGCAACGGAGTAAAAGTAAACAACGCTTTTATTACAGTCATAAATTTCAAGATGCATGGGGTTTCTTCATCTCAGACTTTATTTGAGACACTGGGGGTAACTTTTTCCATATTAAAAGGAGCTTGGTATTTGTTAGATTCTTTGGTTTATTGTTGTTGGGCTGTTTGCTGACAGCTGAACAAAGGAAACATTTTTGTTTTGAGGAACACGCTAGAGTTGTGATAGCCTTTCCATTTGCCTTCATTTTGGTACAATTACATCTTTAAATGAAAAATGGGCCATAACCAGAAATTTTTAAAAATTGCATCTTCCTGAAGTGGTGGTAGTAACATTAGACCACGTTGCCTGCCAGTTCAGTGTGGCCCATTGTTGTATAAGGAATTATATATTCCATTAGGTGGGTCCATTACACTTGTAAGACAATGTGGTCTAGTGGTTAGAATTGGGGAAACTGAAAGTCAATATACTTGGAGTTTTTTTAGTCCCTCAACTTAATCACTGTATGATCCATTACCTCACTCTTGCATCCATGTCTTTAAGATGGGAATAATTATACTTCCTATCTTGTAAAATACTCTATGCTCCTTGGGTGGAAAAATCATAGCTTCCTCTCATTAATGCTGCTCAGAGATGTATCAGTAGAAGAGGACCAGGGCATTAAAGAAAGATTCTGCGAAGATGAAATCGTGTATTGCATCAACAATAAAAATTAGAACAGCCGAAGTACCCCCATCGAAAAGAAGCACTAATCTACTGTGTATATAATTCATAACAGCTACAGGACTGAAAGGGAAATAGACATTGCATGCAGAATGTTGCAATGTTTTTCTCATATATTAAAGGAACACATTCCTTTCCCCTGCCCTGTAGCTATGAATTTGTCTGGGTTCACGTTTTTCCTCTATTTCTCCTAGTTAGAGGTCATTGGGGTTTAAAAATATGGACAGCTAGAGTCTCTTCTGTAATCCAGCTAACACATTGTATCCAAAGAGCAAAGCCAGATGAATCTTTCGCCCACCCACCTGTAAGATTTTCTTCGCTACAAGAGATGAATGCCAGGTAAAGTCCTGGTGAATAAGGGTAGAAGGTTCACTAAGGATTTATGCTTCTCACAATCAGTGGTTTTTTGAGGGCTTGAGAAGGCCTTTAATGGTGGTCAGGCTTTCTACTGGTGTGATGGCCTCTCTGGGCTGACATGCCAGGTATTGAACCAGGGACCCCTAGAGCTAAAAGCACGAGCTGCTATAGAGTCCGATGCCTCGAGCTCCTCCTCTTTTTGGCTTGGGCCCAGATGGCAGACCTGTCATGCGTGTACAAGGACATGTGTACCCACCATCACCCCCTGTTGGCATCTGCACAGTGTGACTTTCTCCAAGGGTGTTTAACTGAAATGTCTGATCCTTGTGTTCTATAGACCTATTGCCATGGGAATGGTATCCACAATCGGACATCACTTCTCTCTAGTTCTCCACTTCAAATTCATTCCTAGGAATAGTAACCCAAAAATGTTGCCATCTATTGCACTTTGATGGCCTATGGAAAAGGACTCTTGGTTCCAATTCTCAGTCCCAACTCTTAGTGGCACAGGTGTCAACCCTGAAACCCACTGCTGCAATGGGTGGATGTTGGGAGCCTCAGTAGAGAGGCCAAGAATGGAATGAATCAAAGACACGGTCTCACCCAAAGAGGTAGCCACCTGACCAGCCAGTGGCTGATACATGTTGCTGGGGTGGGAGAAGCTTCTGCTGTTCATGGGGCATCTGTGCTGTGGATAACTGAAGGAGTTCAGTCTCCAGGGCTGCTAGCTTTTCACAAGCACCAGAACATTAGAGACTGGCACAGTCAGGGCTGGCTGAGTAAAACCATATTATTGTGCTGCGTTCCTAGAAACGGGGCTGGCTTCCCCCACTGAATTATTCCCCAATATAACACTGGTGCAATTCCATTGGTTTTCAGTGGTGGTAAACTGACACATGACTGAAGAAAGAACAGGAGTACTTGTGGCACCTTAGAGACTAACCAATTTATTTGAGCATAAGCTTTTGTGAGCTGCAGCTCACTTCATCGGATGCATGCAGCTGTAGCTCATGAAAGCTTATGCTCAAATTTGTTACTCTGTATGCGCAAAAAGAAAAGGAGTACTTGTGGCACCTTAGACTAACACAGCTGCTACTCTGACAACTGAAGAAATTCAGTGGCAAGTCAGGCCAGATTTTTTCAGAAGTGCTCCGCTCCTGTTTAGGCACCTAAACAAGGACCAGATTTTTCACAGTGCCTAGCTCCCATTGTGATGCCTGTGGCCAGATTTTCTGTGGTGCGTTGATTTCTTAAACTCTTAAAATTCATAGTGGTCTCCTTAAGGCCCTTGGTCCTGCTTGCAGGCTGAGGGCTCTGTAGGGAAGGATGCGATTTGGGTCTTCGGCAGTCAGTCTGCAAAAGAGTCCATCTGGAGCAAGATGGGCAGGAGCAGATTTACCATGAAACAAACTGTGGTGGCGTCATGGGGGGGGCCCCCAACAATGGGGGGGCCACCAAAATGCAGGACAAATATCTGACAACTTGCCCCCGAGTCCCAGCCAGCAGCACAGCAGGGCTCAGGCAGGCTGCCTGCATGCAGTGGCCCCACGCCGCTCCCAGAAGCAACCAGCTGCTGGCATGTCTCTCTGTGCCCTGGGCTGGAGAGGCAGCTCTGTGCGCTGCCCCTGCCCCAGGCAGTGCGTGGAGACCCACTGTCCCCTTCTTCCCAAGGGGTTCACAGACACACGCCAGCAGCAGGGCTAAGGCGGCTCCCTGCCCGCTCTGCCTCTCTCCGTGCCACTTCACTCTCGGAAGCAACGGGCATGTCCCTGTGGCCTTGGGGGAGGGGCTGTCTCTGCATGCTGTCCCCACCCTGAGCACTGACTCCACAGCTCCCATTGGCCAGGAACTGCAGCCAATGGGAGCTGCGGGAGTGGCACTTGCAGGCAGCGATGTGTGGAGATTCCCCTCCCTCCGCCTGCCTAGGAGCCACTACCAGGGTGGGGGGGTGTGCCGGTCGCTTTGGGAGCCATGCTGCCCTTGTCCTGCACCCCGACCCCCTGCACCAATCAAGTACCTCACTTTATTTTCATTTACTTCCCATTACTTATAATGGAGGAGGAGGATGAAGGGAGGGCGGGGGGAGATAAGAGTGTGTAGTTTTTTGTTTTGTTTGTTGTTTTTTCTTCTTGGCTGGGTCCCCAGGGGTTAGGCAAAATGAAGCTGTGCACAGGGCCGCACTAACTCTCAATCCACCACTGAAGGTGGGTGAAGATATGCGCCTCTGCCTTGGCAGGCCTGTGTGCACGCACTCACACTCTCTGGTCATTGTGTTAGAGTTCTGGATTCTTGGAAATCAAGTAGTGTTATGTTCCAGTCTTCTAGGAAGCATGTTTGCTTTGTTTCTAACCCTCTGTGTATGCCATGAGCATAACGTTTTCAAAAAAAGCCTGATACCCAATGTGCTGAGCTCTGTTAGTTTGGAAGTCTGGCCCAACAGATGACTAAACCTTTGGGCCTAACTCTTCCCTGTCTTAACTCGGTTGACTTCACTGGAGCTACCTCGAGGAGGAATCTGTCTGGTTCAGCTCCAGAACCTTGGCTCAGTTTGAACTGGCAACCCATTGAGCAAAACTCTTCAATATTGAATAAAATGGAGCTATGCCAGTCTACACCAGCTGAGGCTCTGTCCCTCATTATCTTATTAGCAATAGCAATATTGTAGTAGTGCCTAGAGGTCAAGTCCCTATTGTGCTAAACTTGTATAAACAAGACAGCCTTGCCCAGAAGCGCTTGGAAACTAACCAGTCTACTGACCCTTACTATCTCCAAGGCCAGGTGAAGGCCGGTTCAGTATTTTTATTCCACTGTCCGAGGGCAAAAGCAGGAGTACAGGTTTTTGTGTGGTCTCTTCTTTTTAGCTCAGTGTAAATAGTTTCTTTTGACTGCAAGCAGTTTCCTTTTTGTTGCAAACTTTTATACTTCCTGGTCTGCACTCCAAGGACAGATGAGTACTGCCAGAAATTCAACAACAATTTACTTGTAGAAGGCCCTTAGTCAACCTCTCACATGGACCAAGGGGCAACTCAGAGTGCAATTCTCATCACAAACCAACAGACACTAGGAAATGTTCAACAGTACAGTGCAACCCCATCTTTTAGGATTTACATTCTTACATACCAGGAAACTATTTACAACCTTTGAGAGGGAGATATGCTCCTACAAATAGAGGGATATTTTTGTTTGAAGCTGACAGCAGAGTACAGTTACTATGGGGGGGGGGGGGGAGAAGCAAATGCTTATGCGACTGCATATGAAAACAAGAACTTTGTATCCCACCGGGGAACCAATAAAAACCTACTACAAGAAGGAAGTGTTCTAATTCTGCAGAACTGCAAAGTTACAAGAGGCATATTCAGTTGTCGCTCAGCTGAAGAAGTCAGGAAGACTCAGGCAGTGACTGTATAGTCTGACCAGGGCCAACACTCTCTCTGATGTCAATGTTTAGATGAGAAATCTACAAGGAAAAAGCAAATAGCTGCAGGAAGTAGCATGGCTACGCAGTGCAGTTCTGGATCCTTTAAAATTCCATGTGTCCTGCAGGGGAAGGGCCTGATTCTCAGATGCACAAAGGATCTGTATGCCACTCTGGCAGCAAAAAGGGGCCTTGAAAAGGATGGAACCAGACCTAAACCACACCCCCCCCCTCAAATCTTCCCTGTGCTGACAGCCTCTGCAGTCCGTGCAGAACTGGCATAAGGGCTGTGCACTACCCTGGTTGCCTACCTACAACATTATGGGAGAAAAGAGTTGGAGTTCATTGTTTACAGCTATTCTTTACTTCCCACAGGGGAAGCTGTCTGTAAAAGAAAGCTATTTCCTGCCCAAGGCACAGAGAGGGGGAATTCAGAATCAAGCTCAGAGTCTCTACTACCAGCGTGGAACAGAATTTCCCCCTGCAGGACTGGTGGAAATGTAAGGGTCCAGGAGAATAGGATGGCAACGTTAAAAAATGCTACCAA
Source organism: Chelonia mydas (assembly GCF_015237465.2). Lineage (NCBI taxonomy): Eukaryota > Metazoa > Chordata > Testudines > Cheloniidae > Chelonia > Chelonia mydas. The sequence goes on along the minus strand of NC_057859.1, from coordinate 6,844,331 downwards.
ATAGAGTTCTTCATATAGTGACATGGGCTGGACCTGGGTCAGTGAAGCGGAGGTGAAAAGCGGTCTTCCATTTCTGAAGCTGCCTCTATTGCCTTTAAGCTAACAGTCCCCCAGAAAGAGCCCCGACACACACATCAGGCCACCTGACAGTACTTTTACTTTTACTTGACATCCCTGTTGTGGGCAGTATAGATGGTGAAGAAACTTGAAGTCAAATCCTGGTCAATTGCAAAAGTAACAGTGACTTCAATAGATCAGGATTTGGCTCTTGGCTAGTTGTAGCTGAATGAGCATTTGGAGCCTTAGTTCTACAGGGACAATTATTAACTGGATCTTAAAAGAAGTCCATCAGTGGCAGTGAAGGATCTAGTTTAAAAAAAAAAAAAAAAAAAAACCTGCTGCTTACTCTTTGCTCAATGAAATGACCCTTTCGGAAAAGATAGGCAAGACCCTCCTATGTGCTAATAACAAATCTGATGTCAACTTCAGATTTCTGAACCGTTACTGGGAGTACGTAAAACGGGGGGGAGGGGTAATTTCTCAGCAAATCAGTACAACTACAAGAAGGTAACTACCATTAGCAGCTTAGCAACCTACCTTACGGAGAGCGAATCGGTAAGTGCAGTTCATATCCTAGGTTTATGTGCTGTCCTAAACTTGTTTTGATTTTTTTTTTTTCTATGTGCCATGACCCTACACGGCCGTGCATAAGGGTTTTGACCCTGAGATGCTAGCTAGAAATCTCACAATGTGAGACAATCGCTGCAAGATTTGTTTACTGCTGTGATCAGGGCAGAAGTGCACCAAGAACAGTCTCTTTTGTGGAACTTTGACCGGTCTCTAGTCCTGATCAAAACTTGGGAATCTAGATGAAGCCTTGTGTAACCAATGATGCAGATAGAAGAGGCTATCGGAGACTCTTCACCAATATTAGTACATTTTAGTGTCCTGTTACCCTTGTGACCTCAGTAAGCATTTCCATTTTACACATGGGGAGACTGAAGCACAGGGAAGGTAAGTAACTTGCCAAAGGTCACCCACTAAGTCAGTGGCACGGCCAGGAATAGAACTCTGAGCTTCCCAACTCCTAGTACTTCTCTCTCTCCTCCTCCTTCCCCCCCCCCCCCCCCCCCGCCCCAAATGGAGAACTAGAAGTTAACAGAGCCCTTCAAAAGGTTTTATTCTGGATCAGATTTTGAAATGGGGGAATGAGAAGAGGGATAAAGGTTACTTTTTTTCCCAAATCTTGCACTTTCCTGGTTCTAGTACTTATTAAATTTAATAAGCTGTTATGTTAGACCTTAATATAAGATAGATGATCCAAAGTATAAAATTAAATGGATTAAACTGAGAAATAAAAGGAAAATTAAATGAACTGTTTGTGTTTAAGTGCTAGGAGCTTTGGAAGCGTGCACTAAAAAGGTACAAAATAGGTACTGCAAAAAGTGAGTTCCTCAATGAGGATGAATTAGAATTCAAGGTTATGAACTGGACTAGGAAAGAGAGATGCAGCCATGTGAATTAGGAAGAAAGTATAGGTGCAGATTACATTTAACTTACTTGCCTACCTATCAAGCAAAATACACTGAACAGAGAAACCAGTGGACGGTTCTCGATGATGTGGTTGCTGTTCGCAATAAAATGTGAAATAGAATAGGCTTGTGAAACAAAATGCAAGGGGGCAGATCCCCCAATGGTTTAAATCTGCATAGGTCAAACAGAGGCCAATGGAGCTTTGCTGAATTGCACCAGCTGAGGAGTTGGCCCAGTAATGGTGGTGGTGGTTTCTGTTTTCTTGTTGAGAGATATGTGGGACAATAGCCACTGAGAAGGCCAAAATGACAGCAGCTATAAACATGCTTCCTGCCCTCTTTGCAGAGAATCGTTTAATTGGGGTCACTCATAGGTGACTCGGTGGGCCCAGTCATTGCAGCACATCTGGCCTGGGTTGGGGGAAGTGGGGTTGCAGGGATACATGGATGGTTCATGGCTAATGGATCCCAAAGTCCTGTGAATGGGCAAGCTGCCAAAAGCACCAAGTTCAGATCCAGGTCCAAATTCTCTGCTCAAGATGGCAATGGAGCTGCACCAATTACTACAGCCCGAGAATTCCGATCTGGAGCCAGATGCACTGTTAGGCCCACGTATGTGGCAATTTCCCCTCTTATTCCTGTTGCCCATGAGATGGCTTCCCATACCTGTAAGGATAAGAACAAAAATGACCCTGGCTGCATGTGCAGATTCGGGTTCTGGTTTGCATAGAAGATTATGAATACATAATACTAATAAATGAGGAAAGGGGTGACTTCATTTTCTCCTCCCTCAAGGGGGGGGGGGGGGCTAATGGTGCTCACTTTCTCTGGAAAGTGCTTTTGAGGTCTCTGGGTGGTTATATAAGAATTTGGGCAGAACAATAAATCTAGAACCTATTAGAAAACTAGAGGTCTGATTCTTGTAGACACCAAGGTCATTCTACATTACTCTGGCAGTGTAAAAGGACCTTAAAGTGGGCGTGCATGTATTTACACTCATTTTAAGGCCTCTTTATACTATCAGAGTGGTGTACAGTGGCCTTCATGTACATGGCAATCAGGCCCTCTGAGTTCTAGGTCAACTTTGACAACTGCCAGTTCTGTTCTCCAGTCCCATTACAGATATGGGTGGGGTGGGGTGTGGCAGCTCCATCATTAAGGTAGTGTTGAGTTTTCCACTTCAATACAAGTCTGACAAAATGTGAGTTCTACACTACGTGAAGCTTTTCTAACTTCCTCCCTCTGGAATTCCTGGAGGCCAGGCAAAAATGACTTTCACACAAGAATCTGTTTGCATAGCCCAGGATTTCTAGTTTAGTGGAATGTGGTGTTACATTGCCTTTGGGGGTGGGGGAGGACCAAAACCCAACAACAACAAACTAGCCAGTTTAAATTGAAGGGGAGCAGGGGGAGGGAATGGTTTTTTTTGAAATGTTCATGGAAACCCCAGACTGTTTTCAAATTCTAGCGCTAAGCATACCGTCATCGTCTCCTGGTTTTGGGTATGCTGGGTGTGATTCTCCTGCCACTCACTTTAGGACTCCCACTAAAGTCAATGGAGTGACACAGCTGTGAACCTATAGTAAGGCTCGGGCTCTGCGGCAGTTGGCAGGGTGACTGAGGCAGGTGTACACCTACCCGAGCTCGCTTTAATAACCACAGCAGTGAAGCCATGGGTTCCAGTGCAGGCTGTACAAATCCACTTGGGACCTTGGGTAGGTACTCAAGTGGCTGGCTTATGCTGCCGCTGCTTCGTTGTTGTTTGATGTAGCTAAATCAAATCGAGCTTGGGTGTCACGGCAGGTGCTGCATTCAAATCTGATTGCAGCGTAGACCCATCCTAAGTGAGAAGAGTATAAAGTCTATAGCTATCCTCGGGTATTTGACAGGTGTAAAAACCAAGCAGCAGAGAGGATTTTTTTTTTTTTTTCAGGTCTGTACCTCGCTGTATAAATTAGATACAGATCTGAAGCCATTCTCTGCATCTTCATATTGCACTGCAATATATGGGCTTAATTTTCCATTGCCTTGCACTTTATGTAGCTATGTGCACTGCTGAAAAGGGAGCAAAAGTGGGTGCTAAACATTACTGTTCACGTTACACTAGTGTAAATGAGCATCCAAAGTGCGGAATCTGGCCCACTGACACTACAAGGAGCAAGAAAGTGGAGAATCGCATCCGAAGTTTGTAAAACTAAAATTTGCTTGAATCCACAACCAGCCCTGACCTTGGGGTCCACTCCGCCATCAATACACATGAACTTCCCGTTGCTGCTAATGGGCGTTACATGAACTCTGCCACCTCTCTGAATGAACTGGAAACTCATCTGCAGGGTGCTGGGAAAAGTGGCTCATAAAAGGGAAAACGCTCTTATCTAGAGTTACGATCTACTAACTGAATGTGAAAAACGAGAGCTGTTCGTGTTAAATATTGGCGCTGCTGATCACTCTGGGTCACTGGAACATTGCCCTTCATTAAGGGTTCATTATGCAAGCCGCAAAAACACCAGGCTCGGACATTAGGGCTACAGCAGCTAAAGATCCGTTACCTGTGTATGTCTAATTGCTGGGACTGTAGTCAAAGTTGCCCTTTAATTTTCCACTGAGCTGTATGTTTTTGTTTTAATTGTGACATTTGCCTTCCTTTTTAGCAAAATACCAAAGCTAAACTAAAAATCCTTTCCATCGGTTTTAGCTTAGGACTAGGGAAGGCAAAGATTTACAGTAAATGTGTGTGCAATGATTGCTGCCAGGAAATTGGCATAGCCAGACAGCTGAAGTATGAGAGTAATGTAGTTTTTACGTAATCTGAGGTTCTTTCAGTTTACCAACCGGTAGCTTCCATAATGTTTGTGTGAAACCATTTTCTTTCTCTCAGGAGTAATGAGGATATATGAAAATCCTGATTTGCTTGCCTCTCTAGTTGAGGATGTTTTGAAACGTCTACAGTCTCAATAAAAGGCAGGCTTAAAATAACAGCAACGCACTATTGCATTTCCCATATTGTGCCTCTGGCTCACCATAGGTTAGTCTTTTGAGGGCTGTAATACTTTGATCTAATTCTGGTGGTTGGGTTTTGTGTGAGGCGGGATGTGTGGTGATAGTGGCCTCTGACAGAAAGTCAGACTGGATGATCTGGTGGCCTCTTATGGCCTTACGCTCTGTATCTAGCATGAAAACTACAAACTGCCTTAACTGACTCATGGTAAAATCCTTGTGACGGCAACTCCGCTGAAGAACACGACTCTTCTTCATAGTGAAGACACAGCCTTACGCATATACATAAAATTAAATACATACCTGTATGTTTGCCGAATCAGGGTCTTGGATTGGAAGAAGAGGCACTATGCCACTTGGGTGCAACGTGCATCCAGATCTTTGCATCTTGGGGAAGAGAAAAGAAGGTAAAAAAAAAAAATTCTAGTGTGCGATCTAGCAAAAGCAACGTAAAAATGCACAATAAATGATTACAGCAAATTATAATTATGAAGCCAACTTCCTTTTCTGGGGCCTGATCCACAGCTTCCTGAATACAGTGGGATTCTTTTCATTGTTTCAATAGGCTTTGTATAAGGCCCCTACAGATCCTGGCCAGTTTCATCACACTGTGAGATGGTTTTGGGTATGTCGAAACAGCCTAAGTTCTGCATGGCTATCCTACCCTAGCTAGCTTGAATCCAGCTAGGTCCTATAACAATAGCCATGAAGACAGCACAGCTGAAATACCTTTGTGTTCCCCGAAATTGGGATATGATCTCTGTGTAAACAGGCCTTGAAGAAAAGGCAAGGCCAGTCCACCAAATACATCACAGCACTTTCTGTATGGTTGACTTATTCACGGAGTCTAATGTTGCCCAGTTAACTGTTATAATTTGTGGGAGAAGATTCATGTTAATGAAATGAGTTTGATGCAATGGCAGATATTAGAAAGGTGATTGCATCTCAGGATCTTAATTCATTCACTTTTGATGTTTATTTTAGGCAGTCAATTTGCATGAGCTAACAACTTCACTCCTGTGGTAGCTAGAATTAAATGATGTTCCCCTGCCACTGAAAGTGCTCCCCTCTCCAAAGAGCCACGATATTAATTTCCATAAGATGAACAGGTTTCTCAGCAGAGAAACTAAAATGACTGAGACCGATGCTGACTCTTTAGTTCTGATTGGAAATGAAACCTCATTGAAGCATGAAGTGTTCCTAACTAAATTCACTGATTAAAAGACCTTCACTGCAATTCTCTGATCCCAGGGACACACTGGAATTCCAAGAGAAGAATAAGGGTAATGCAGAAAGCATTGTGATTTAACTCTGGGCCAGATCCTCAGCTCATGTCAATTGATGTAGCCCGACTAATATAATTGAAGATTCACACTAGCTGAGGCACTTGCCCTCTCTCTCATCCAACGTGGGCTCAAATGAGACCATAGTTATTTATACCTCATTTTATCCAGGGATTGCAAAGTGCTTTAGAGTAACTAATTCTTCTCAATACCGGTCATGTATTTTAGTTGCTGCAGTCTTTTCTAAAGTTATGCAGAATTGCTGACCGTACAGATTGTGTAGACCCTTTCTACAGATGGGTAAACTGAGGTACATATGGAACTTAGTCAACACCACAGAGAGAATCAGTGGCAGAGCTAGGAAGCGCATTCATAATCCCAGCTTGCAGTCCTGTGTTTTAGCCACTATACACAACTCTCCCTCTATCCGCAATCCAAGTTGTCATTTTGACTAAAGGTGTGATTTTAAAATTGATTTAGTTAAACAGATGCAAAAGGCTTTTTTTTTTTTTTGGACACTTTTTTGAACTGATATACACCTGATTTATATCAGTGGGGATTAGCAGCTTTAAGCCACTTTTTAAACCAAAGTAAGCATATTCACAAAGGGTTTTTCACTAGTTTAACTAAATCGCACTAAAACCCGGTATAATGTGAACTTGTGTGTGTGGACAAAGGCTAGGATACAATAAAATTATACACAACATGGATTTTGTCTGTTGACCTCGGAAATGCTGAATCGTGATACTGGAGATAATGGATAGCATATAGGGGCCTTAAAGTGGGCATACATTGCAGTTATATCCATCGTAAGGCTCTCTTGCACTGCCAGAGCTAGTGTCAATGAGAATTAGTCCCCTTTGTGTGTAAAATGTGGCAATCCACTGCTAAGAGAATCCATTGGCAAGTTTAAAAAAATAATAAAAAAATTCAAACTACAATGGCAGCACCTTCTTAAAAAAATTCCCTCATTTCCAGCAGATTTCCTGCTTTGCTGGGTGACCTGATCCACCCAACTAAACCATACCTTTCAATACGGCTCCTTTCTGTACAGTGCTTCCAGCCAGCACTTTAAGAAACTTACTATACAATTCATGGGGCCAAACTGAGAGAGGAGCATTATAAGGGAGTCTAAAGACCATATTTTCCAAAGAGATGTACGTTGCCCTTCAAACACTAGCAGACCATCTACCACCTTTAGAAATCTTAACCATCTTGAAACCTTGTTGGGGTTTTCATCATTAGGAGCCAGATTCCCCAAGTCATCCTTTGCTTTTCTTTTCTTTTAATAGGAAGATTTTGTTTTTTCTAAGGAAGGCTTTAGCAACCAGAGTTAATATATTTAAAAACTTTTTTTATTTTCCTGCTTCCCAAGAGTTAGGCGACGCATCACAGCTGTCACTGGTCCAGTCCCCCATTCTAGAGCAAATAAAATAGGTCATGGAAGACTTGCATAGAACCAAGCTGGGGGACAAAGAAGGCCGCTGATGCCTGGGTACAATAGAAGGGGAAGGCTGACCAAAGTTGTAGCCTTGGGGAAAGTGATCTTTGCCAGCTACAGCCGAACTTCTAAATCCAGAAGATCGGCAGGCTTAATGAGCGTTGCTGTTCAAATGATTTTATTTTTCAACCATCTAGGGCCCAATCCTGCCCCCCATTGCAATAAATGGCTATCTAACTATTGATTTCAGTGAGAAGCTATGTTAAATACTGCTGGCACCATATGGCTTATTTTGACTGACTGTGTACCCTTATTCATAGATTTATAGATATTAAGGTCAGAAGGGACCATTATGATCATCTAGTCTGACCTCCTGCACAACGTAGGCCACAGAATTTCACCCACCCACTCCTGCGAAAAACCTGTCACCTATGTCTGAGCTATTGAAGTCCTCAAATCATGGTTTAAAGACTTCAAGGAGCAGAGAATCCTCCAGCAAGTGACGCATGCTACAGAGGAAGGCGAAAAATCTCTTCCAGTCTGCCCTGGAGGAAAATTCCTTCCTGACCCCAAATATGGCGATCAGCTAAACCCTGAGCATGTGGGCAAGACTCACCAGCCAGATACCCAGGAAAGAATTTTCTGTAGTAACTCAGATCCCACCCCATCTAACATCCCACCACAGGCCATTGGGCTTATTTACCATGAATAGTTAAAGATCAATTAATTGCGAAAATCATGTTATACCATCTCCTCCATAAACTTATTGAGTTTAATCTTGAAGCCAGATAGGTCTTTTGCCCGCACTGCTTCCCTTGGAAGGCTATTCCAAAACGTCACTCCTCTGATGGTTAGGAACCTTCATCTAATTTCAAGTCTAAACTTCCTAATGACCAGTTTATATCCATTTGTTCTTGTGTCCACATTGGTACTGAGCTTAAATAATTCCTCTCCCTCTCCGGTATTTATCCCTCTGTTATATTTATAGAGAGCAATCATATCTCCCCTCAACCTTCTTTTGGTTAGCTCCTTGAGTCTCCTTTCATAAGACAGGTTTTCCATTCCTCAGATCATCCTAGTAGCCCTTCTCTGTACCTGCAGTTTGAATTCATCCTTCTTAAACATGGGAGACCAGAACTGCACATAGTATTCCAGGTCTTACCAGTGCCATGTATGACGATACTAAAACCTCCTTATTTCTACTGGAAATACCTCGCCTGACGCATCCCAAGACCGCATTAGCTTTTTTCACAGCCATATCACGTTGGCGGCTCATAGTCATCCTTTGATCAACCAATACTCCAAGGTCCTTCTCCTCCGTTACTTCTCATTGATGCGTCCCCAGCTTATAAGTGTAATTCTTGTTGTTGTTCCCTAAATGCATAACCTTACACTTCTCACTATTAAATTTCATCCTATTACTATTACTCCAGTTTACGAGGTCATCCAAATCTTCCTGTATGATATCCCGGTCTCTCTAAATTGGCAGTGTCTCCCAGCTTTGTATCATTCGCAAACTTTATTAGCGCACTCCTGCTTTTTGTGCCAAGGTCAGTAATAAGATTGGTCCCAAAACCTTCCCTGAGGAACTCCACTGGTAACCTCCTTCCAGCCTGACAGGTCATCTTTCAGTAGGACCTGCTGTAGTCTCCCTGTTAACCAATTCCTTATACACCTTTCAATTTTCATATTGATCCCCATCTTTTCCAATTTAACTAATAATTCCCCGTGTGGCATGGTATCAAATACCTAGGTACTGAAATCTAGGTAAACTAGATCCACTGCGTTGCCTTTGTCGAAAAAATCTGTTACTTTCTCAAAGGAGGAGATCAGGTTGGTTTGGCACAATTTACCTTTTGTAAAACCATGTTGTATTTTGTCCCATTTACCATTGACCTTAATATCCTTAACGACTTCAAAATTTTTTCTAAGACCTTGCATACTACAGATGTCAAACTAAGAGGCCTGTAGTTACCGGATCACTTTTTTTTTTTTTTTTTCCTTTCTTAAACATAGGAACTATGTTAGCAATTCTCCAATCGTACAGTACAACCCCTGAGTTTACAGATCCATTAAAAATTCTTCCTAATGGACTTGCAATTTCATGTGCCAATTCCTTTAGTATTCTTGGATGAAGATTATCTGGGCCCCCCGATTTAGTACCATTAAGCTGTATGAGTTTCACTTCTGCCTCAGATATGTAATATCTGCCTCCATCTCCTCCTTTTATTGGTATTGGTTTAGATATTGGGCCATGCCTAGATTATCCTTGACCTCCACTCCATCCTCCGCGCTTAGCGGTCCCACTTCTTCTTTATATGGCTGTAGAACCTTTTTTACTATTGCTTTTAATTCCCTTTGCAAGGTCCAACTTTACTTGACTTTTAGGCTGTCTCACTTTATCCCTACATGTTCTGACCTCAGTAAGGTAACTTTCCTTGCTGATCCCTCCAATCTTCCACTCTCTGTAGGCTTTCTGCTTTTTCTTAATCACCTCTCCTGAGATGCTTGGTCTACAACTCCTGCCTATGAATTTTTTCCCCTTTCTTGGGATGCAGGTTTCCAAAAGCTTCTGCAGCTTTGATTTAAACTAATCCCAGGCCTCCTCTGCCTTTAGATCCATAAGTTCTTCAGTCCAATCCACTTCCCTAACTAACTTCTTTAATTTTTGAAAGTCAGCCCTTTTGAAATCAAAAACCCTAGTCACAGATTTATTTTTGTTGATCCTTCCTTTCAGTTTGAACTGAATTAGCTCATGATCACTTGAACCAAGATTGTCCCCGACAACCATTTCTTCTATGAGGTCCTCACTATTCACCAAAACGGCATCCCCTCTAGTCGGTTCAGCAACTACTTGATGAAGGAATCCATCAGCTATCGCAGCTAGGAAAATCTGATCCCTATTATTACTAGCACTCGTCCTCCAGTCTATATCTGGGAAGTTAGTCTCCCATGATCACGCAGTTTCCATTAGTATTTACTTCATTAAAAACATTAAAGAGGGCTCTATCCATATCCAAATTAGATCTCGGTGGTCTATAGCACAACCCAGGCACTATCCCAGGGGAGGCTCTAGTAGTTTTCTTCCTCAATGTAATTTTTGCCCAGACGGACTCTGTCTTATCCATTCCATCGCTTCTTATTTCTTTACATTCTACCTCATCATTGATATACAATACTACTCCACCACCTTTACCTTTATTTCTGTCTTTCCTAAACAGCACATACCTTTCAATACCTGTAGTCCAGTCATGACTACTATTCCACCATGTTTCTGTTATCCCTATAATATCTGGTTTCACTTTTCCTGCACCAGTCGCTCTAGTTCCTCCATTTTGTTACCTAGGCTCCTCGCATTGGTGTACAAACCTCTTAATTTTTGCTGTTTGGCCTCGCTCACATTCTGTACCCTATTAGGCACGGTCATTCTACAGCCAGTATAACCTATTAAGCTGGTATCCACACTGCCCTTCCTCCTTTATATACATTTTCCTACCCACGGTTGTATCCTTTCTTACTTTGTTTTCTTCCCTCTCAATGCTAAAATCCGGTGTGGAGATTACCTGGACATCTCCCAACCATCTCCCCCGAATTCCTAGTTTAAAGATCTTAATTGTGCCAACCTCCATCCTAGAAGTCTATTTCCTTCCCTAGTCAGATGAAGTCCATCCCGAGAGAACTGTCCTCTGTCCATGAATGCCCCCCAGTGGCCATACATCCCAAAGCCCTCCTTATAGCACCACTGCCTAAGCCATCTGTGGATAGTCATCTTGTCACACCTTTTGTTGCCCTTCTCTAGGAACAGGCGGAATCCCACTAAAGATCACCTGAGCCTCGGTTTCCTTAAGCGTCTTCCCCAGCTTAGCATAGTCTCCCTTCATACGTTCCAGTGAGAATCTAGCTGTATCATTTGTTCCCACATGAAGGATAATTAGGGGATTCTTTCCTGCTCCCTTTAGGATCCCTTTCCACCTCAGGTCTACATCCCGTATCTTAGCACCTGGAAGATGGCGCACCCTTCTGTTCTCTGGATCAGCTCTGGTTACAGGCCTGTCTATTCTCAGTAAAGAGTCCCCAATCACATAGACCTGCCTTTTCCTGGTGACGGTGCTATTCTCCAGTCTATCCCGTGTTCCCTCTGGCTGCAAGTTCTTTCCATTCCTATTCTCCTTTGTAATCCTCTTCAACCCATCCTGTATCCTCCTGGGGCTCATATTTGGTGTAGTCTCCATTGACTCTTCCTCTTTTTCCAAAAGGACTAGCTGCTCTACTCTTCTTCCTTGCCCTTTCACCTTCAGTGACTACCTGTTGAGCCCCTCCTTCATTTTCCAACTCTGCACACCTGTGCTTGAGCTCTATTTCTCCTTCACTAGCCCGTCTTTTCCTCTGCCTGGTTCTTTTAGTCACTTGCTTCTGCTGACCACTTTCCCCACCCACTCTTCCCTCAGAATTCCTCGGTCCTCCTTCCATCTGCAAGTCTGAGCTTTTCCCTTCCGATACCTCATGTCTTTGCTCCATAATCTGCTCGAACCCCTTTCTAAACTCGACCAGACTTTCCACTTGCATCTCCAAACCTTGGATCTTTTCCTCCATCAGCTCTATCGGATGGCATTTCATGCAGACAGAACTCTTACCAGGCACCCCCTCCAGGATCATGTACATACCGCAGCTTCCACATCCAGTCATCCTCATTGTGTCTTCCACTGCATGGGTCACTCCCACTGCTGCCTCTGTATCTGTCATAGCCTTCCCACCTAAATCCTGTTAATCTGGGAAACACAAACCACACCAAAACACCACCACCCACAGCAAAAACAAACCCCAAACAAGCACCACAATACAAACTCCCCTTGCAAATTCCCACTGAAACGCATAGGAGTAGTCCCAGTGAAGGTGGTGAACAAGAACAGCTCACCTCTACTGTCGACCTACTGTGGTACATAAATCACACCCCCCATAACTGGTAGTATTTGAGTCCCACAATCTTTAATGTATTTATCCTCACAACACCCATGTGAGTGCTGTTACTCCCCCTCTTCTTCCCTCCTTCTCCGTTTCCCCACCCACCCTCCGCAGTGACCAACATTAAGGAGGATATTCTTTATTCAAATCTTGGTCATACGTTGTCCTAAAATTCCATTTATGGACAGTTTTTAGAAAGGGTTAAAATGTTCATAAATGGTTAGTCGATTGTTATACAGGTTAACAAGTTGCTTATAGCCATAACACGTTTTAACTGATGTGCTCATAAGTATCTATTACTCATATCTGCCACATGTTTATAACACCAATTCATCTGTAAACCCTCTACAAACTGTTAAAATGGACCCCTACTATAAAATGTGACTGAAACCTGATGCCGTCACCGTGACCTCTTGGAATATGTCAGAAGATAAGAGAAACATTCTGCTCTGTCAAACGGTGCTCTTAAAGTGTGTGTGTTTTTTTTTTTTCCCCCCCATTTATTTTGGCTCGAAGGACAGGAAGCTGTAAATATGATTTTTCAACTTGTTCAGCTCTGGAACTTTTAAAATGTTTGTTTAAGGTTTTTTTTAAAAAAAGTGTAAGGCTACTGGGATGGTTTTTGCATACCCTTCAAAAAGTGCTTTTTCCATGTGGGATAAGGAGAGGTGCTGATATACTCATAAAACTAATTTATATTTGCAAAACCTTTGCCCTATCATAGAAGCAAATAAATAATTTTAAGGGGAAAAAGTCAAAAAGAAGCATCCGCCAGGGAGAAAGCACACACTTTCCATCCATTCATGATTGAACATTTGTTTTTTCAATCATTGGCCCTCACCGCCAAGCTTACATCCTAGCAAATTATCCTGTGATGTTTAATTGAAGCCTAAAGATAGCTCTGAGATGCTAAAAATAACTGCAACCAGCCGTGAAAATGGCACTTGTTTGCAATGAATGCTGAGTCGCTGAGCGACTCCTAACCTGATATGTTGGTAGCAGTGGGGATTTGGGGCTTGTTGGGGTGGCAAATATTTCTAAACCATTGTGCCAGAATCAGTTTCTTGTTACAGGATTAGGATTTGACCCAGTGAAGTGCTGAGTGCTCAGGAAAGCACTTGAACACATGCTTATGATCTAATATTGTAATGTGGGTATTTTGTAACTCTTTCTTTTTCTGAGCTGTCTGTATGGTTCTGGGGAACAGGTGAGACCTTTTGTTACATTAAATTGGGTTGACGCTGGCGGGTTTGTGCAGAAGACAGCAGGACAGAGTTTGGCCCATTAGTACCATAATAAGATGAACTCTGAGGGTATTAAAGTCAAAGCTATAGTATTAAAAACTCCTCAAAAGGGGAGAATTTATTTAGACTGGTTCAGTTAGAAGAAAATCCTCTATGCCAGGGTCAGTGAGGCCCTAATGAAACTTTCCCAAAGTGCCTCTGAAAGAATCCTGGGGCTTTTCCAAAATAACAAGGTAGGTGGGGGGGGGGCGGTGTTTGGGGTGTGATGGTGGTTGTGTATTTTGATTACTTTCATAGACTTTGGATGAAGTTCCCCATAGACTTGTGAGCTGGCAAACGTTTGATCTCTCTCTTGCTGAGCTGCCCACAGCTTGCCTGGCTGTTGTAATTTATCAACTGTAAATAGAAAAGTATTTATTGGTTGTATATGAGTGGTTAAACGTTGTTGTACTTGTTATCTAAAGGTAAACAAAATGGCCTAGCCATCACCTTTGTAAGAGTCACCAGACAGTAAGCAGATATTCAGTAGTGGTAAAGTAACTCCTTAAAGTGTGCTCGTAGTCAGAGAAGTGACTACACAAAAATGGCACCTTCTAAGGTACATATGTCGGTCTCCTCAGATAATACCTTCATATATTCAGCATTGATTTCTCAAACACTTAAGCATGTGAGTAAAACTTTAGTCAGGTGAGTAGTTCTGTGGACTCGAATGGCGGTGATGGTAGTATTTATTATTTACACTATAGTATTGCCTAGGAGCTTGAGTGATGGACCAGGATTCCGTTGTGCTAGGCATTGTACAAACACATTATTTAAAAATGGTTCCTGACCTGGACAGCTTACAACCTTAGTGTACAGATGGAGACTGACGGGACCACATGGAAACAATGAGGCAATAGTCCACTTGGTAGACAGTGGTCTCGGCTCATCTGCTGAATAATTGCTATGTGAGTAAAGCTACCAACATGCTTCGTTGTTGGCAGAATTGGGGTCTTATGGCCCCAAACAGGTTTTTTAGCTCTGCTAACCCTGAAAAGCCAACAGAATTTAATGGAGAGATTCTACCTGATGCATCATCAACAAATTGTTAGCTAAGATTTGATCACAGACTCTCACCAGAAAATGAGAGGTGGAAGGAGCACTGTTCTGAGATTTCGGATTGAACTTGCAGTTGGCTCGTAAACTAAGCAAACTGATCGGGAATCCTTGAGAGAGAACAAATATGGACCCTAACAATGTCCCTTTTTAAGTCACTCTGCTAATTATAACCAGACTTTCAGCTGTTTCTGCTGTGGGAGATCTTCGTTTCAGACACACCATTACAGTGGTCACACACAAATTCCACCAGTTTCAATTGCCTCCAGAGATGGACTGGTTAAGTGAGGTCCTTGAACTGGCCCTCAGGAGATCTGGGTTCAATTCTTCATTCTGCTGAAGTCTCCCTGTATGATCTAGGGCAAGTCACGTATAGCCAGTGTGTGAATTACTGGAGGAGTCCCACTGAACTCTCTGGAGTGACTTGCACAAGTGATGGGAGTGAAGAGCTGGCAAATTAGCCCTATGTGTCTGTTTCTGATCTCTAAAATGGCAGTCATAATACTTCTCTTGTGCTTTAGCTGCTCAGATGGCAAGCTATCTGGGTCAGATCTGTCTTACTATGCCCGATATATATTCAAAAGTTGGAGAGCCCTAATTCTGTAGACATTCAGAGGGCACCCAAAATCACTAGTGACTTTTTTTTGCAAATGTAGGCCTATGTGTTTATCTTCAGAGTTGAACGCAATGGAGCGCCAATTTCAGTTGGGGTTTCCAGGGACTCATTTAATAATGGGATTTAAAGGATATTATATTTAACGCTAGTGGAATGGTGAGTGACGTTGGAGCCAGTAGACTCCTTTGAGAACAAGTGGAAGCAACCTGGCTTGCCTTTTTTTAACTCGGAAAGGAAGTGGTATCGCTGCATGGTCTGCTGGCATGTGTAACCACTCAACTTGCGCTTGAAGGCAAGTCACCGACCTTGCTTACAGACACTGACTAGGCTACAGTTCGATCAATAAGCTTAGGAAGCAGACCACTGGGACAGAATTCTGTCTCCTGCTGAGCCCCATTGAAATCCATGACCTTTATTTATCATTATGGTGTGGCTGGTGATGGTTGCAATCGTGGTGGAATAGGTGCTCTTAGTACTATGTACTCAGCTCTTACCTGAAAGGGCCCTCATTTTTAAGTGGGTATCTCAACCCTAAAATCACTAATTGCTTCAGAAAATCTTGGCCAATGGGATTCCACAGATGTATGCTAGTGGATCCAATGGCCACTTTGAGGACCTGGAGCTGTGCAAATCAAAGGGCCTGGCCTATTCCTGCAGAAGGTAAGTCTTGTTGACTTTACTGGATGCAGACATTCTGCCTGGCTTTGGGAGGCATTTAGATGCTAGGTACTTCTACATCCCCTATCTTCAAATGCGTTTAGCCTCCTGACTCCCCTAGGAGTCAGGGCGGTCGTATTCTCCCCACTTATAGCTGGAGAACTCTGGCACAGAGGATCAGTGGGTTGCCCAAAGTCACGCAGGCAGACTGTAGTGGAGCAGGGACTTGAACCAAGGTCTCCAAGGCCTAGAGTACTGCCTTACCTGCTAGCCCATCCTCTCTCTCTCTCTCTCATATTAGGCCTCATGCTTGGTTTTTGCAACGGAGCTTTGATGACCAGAGACAACAGGACTGTTGCTTTAGTCTCTGAAGCAACCCTGGTCACGCCCGAGGAAAAAATGGAGAGGTGAACCTCTGAATAAGGAAATAGGGGAACTTCAAGCCACCGGGCACCACATGTAGCCTCCATGGGCGGGGATGCCAAGCCTCCCTCTCTCTGCTGCAAATAGCAGTCTATAGGGAATGAAAAGGGTGACAGCAAATAAACACTATTATGATTGCACATTTCTCTATTGCATGTGGAAACTATATAAGGAGCAAAATTGCTTTCAGGAGGAGGATAAAATAAAAATGTCCCTGTAGCATTAGCCTCAAAAGGATTTTTATTAGCTGAGGAGTGCCAATGAAAGTACATATTTTCCTATTTGATTTTATAGTCGTGAGCTTTCTACAATGGCATGGATTCTTTCTTTCATCAGCCTGGTGGTAAACCCAATAGCAGACACTAGATTCTCCTCCTGTTACTAGCAGTTTCCCACCAGCTTGGCCCATTGAGTCCAGACGCGTTTGTTCTCCTTTTCGTACTGGTGACAGAAGAGTTGAGCTTCAAATATTTAGTTTTGGTGGAGTGAAGGGTCAAGCCCCTATTAAAATAGTTATATGAAAATGGCTTTTGTATCCTGTATAACTCGTTACTCCCATTAGTCAAAGATCCACACTGTGATTGCACATTAAAATGCTTAACAAGAATTGCTGTGGGAAGGCTCATGGTTTTTAATACCTCCAGCCACCTGGCCTGGGGATCAGAAGTATTTCCTACTTTCTCGGTGCTGGTTTTGACTTCATGACGAGTAACCTTTTCCTTGTAGATAGGATGTCCATGGGGCCGGTTAAAGTCGTCCCTGTCCCCCCCTCCAGTTTTACAGAGTGCCACTAATTTTATGCTCTGCTCTGAAAACAATTTGTTTTTTGAATGGGGTCCATGAGGCAGCTAATGAGCTATGTACATGCAACCGAAATAGCCCTGAATATCAAAACCAGGCAGCAATGAATGGAAGGGAAACGCAAGTCTAATGGAAAGGTATTGGGCTTTCTAGGTAAGGGGTGGACTTGTCCCCCTCTAGAATATATGTGCACCCTGAAGAGAAAAGGCCCCTTCCGGATTCAGGGCTTGTCTACAAGGGGCTTTAACTCAGCTCGGTCTGATCTGAATCTAGTTTGAAAACCATTGCGTACACATGGTGCAACCCATCACTGCATGTTTATCAGGAATTCTGCAGCCTTCTGGCAGAGGGAACTAGGTTTGCATCGCTTTGAAGTAGTTTGGTCTGTTCGTGGGCGTGCAATTGCTGCACGCCACCTCTTTTTTTGCGTGCTTCCAACTGCTATCCCACAGTGCTTTGCAGGTTGACTGTTTACCACCTGTCCAGTCACGTGTGCCCCTTCCCTGCTCTGGTGTCAAGTTTGCAAGATGACCACCTTCCCCACCCACTCCCACAAAAGGTGCACAGATTTTGTTCATTTGCTTCTGGATCCCAGTGCCTCATTAATCTTACAATACAACCCAACAGCAGTCCAGAGCCCCACAACACACCTCGAGCAGCTGTTTGGAGCTGTCCTGAAACCACGGTTCTCCTTGCCGTCTAGGGAGAAGCATTGGTTCAGGACACTCCTGTGGCTAGCCATGGGAATCCGGAAATTTTTTTCATGGAGATGGCAAAGCAGATGTCTGTGAGGGGTCACGACCGTGATGCCAACCAATGCTGGGTAAAGAGTAAGCCGCTCAAGAGAAATGAGAGCTAAAAGGAGACGGTTCAGCAGGGGCTACGTGATCCATCCATTTGTTTTCAGTTTTTTATGAACTGGACAGATCTCTACAGAATTCTGGTATGACCCATCTCAGGCACCAGTCGGAGCATGCTGCCCACTCAGCCTCTTCCACAGAGGATAACTGGCTACACCCATTGAGGGAAGGAGCCGGAGAGGGAGCTGTCCCCTGAGAGCCAGGATCTTTTTTTTTTTATGACTCAGGACCATGATGACAGCCAGTTGGAAAGCTAACCCCAGTCCTGCCCTGCTACAACAGGCCCTGTGGCACACCCAGTGCAGGATAGGAATAAGTCCTAGCCACAAACCCAGGCCGGACCAAGGAGTCAGATCCCTAGCTGGAGAGAACTTTGGCATGTAAGTACCTGTCTTTACAATTTATTGTTGGTGGATGTGAATTAAAAGCATAGCATACTTAGTCTGTACCTTGCTTTCTCACCCCCACCACCACACACAGCAGATTCGACTAACAAAAGCATTAATTCATGCAAAATTCCTCAGTTTATTGAGGCAGTGCTCACAGGAGAAGAAATTTGGTTTAGTCTTCTTAGCTTGTGCGGTATGAGTGCACGCTACATACCTGGTTATGCCACAAACAGTGCTCCCCATACAGGTTCAAATGCCCTGTAACGTGCATTGTAGCTGACCATCGTAGGACCCATCTATTTTTCTCTGCACTTCCTCCCTCTCTGTAGCAGGGAGAGAGCAGAACTTAAAGCTGAGAACTAACTCAATTTTTGTTGCACACATTATAGGGGATAGCCACATGCCTGGGCCCCCTGCTATAGCTTGTAAGCCCCTTCCATTCCTGCAGTGCTGCTGAGGGTACCATCCTGGTGAAGAATATCCATGCACCCTCCTGGTCTGTTATTTGCCTTTCTGAATAAGGCCTTCTCTGCTTCCTAGTTACCAGTCTGTCTGTCTAACATAAAAGTCAAGGCAGCCTAAAGGGGATGGTGAGAAAATTACTGGCCAACTTGCCTCCCATAACCCTCTGTAAAAACAAACCTGGAACATAGCTCCAACCACCCTATCCCACCTGGACAGCATGAAAGCAGAGAGAGTAGACTGAAATCCAAATGCACCCTCCATACACTTAGACCACAAATTCTGAGGTTCAGTCCCTCTACCCCGCCCACTCCCCCCCAAGAATGTGATTGAGTCTCAGGAAGGAAAGGTTGCAGATACATGTAGGTGGGGAAAACTAAGCAACTTCTTTTCCCTACTTCCACAGCCACAGCCACAGCCAATGCATCAGCCAGGCTGTCCAGGACAGGACCTTTATGGACTACTGACAGGCTGGCCAACTGGAGGAAGAGGAAAAGACGACTCTGGATGAGATGTCGTCTGAGGTTCTGGCAGAGTCACAGAAGAGAGCAAGGCTTGTTGAGGGGCGAAGGCTGTCCATGAGGTCCCAGACGGAGAAATAAAGCTGTTGCAGGTGACTGTGGCAGTGGCCAAAGAGAGGATGGCTGTGGCTGAGGTCAGCATCCCTGTGGTGAAGGAGAGCAAGGAGGGGGAGGGAGAGATGCAGAATCAACTTATGGATGCTATCCTGAGCCAGAATGCGAAACATGCTCCTGCTGTGACAGCAGTCCCCACAGTCCTGTAAGTTTTTGGGGCCCAGCCATGTCCTTCAGCTTCTGGACAATGCTGGATACTGGTTCCAGCAGCAACTTGTAACATCTGCATCCCCACAGCAGCTTTCCCAGCTGCTCCCATTCACCTCTCAGACCCAGCTTCCGGGCACCGTGAACACTTGCGTCTAGGAGCCCGGCTCTTTAGAGCTCTGCAATGTTCCTGAGAATTTTGGGCCGAGGCACTCGGCCCCAGAACCCTCTGGATAGGAGTCACTGGCAAGGTGTACGCTCACCTTCAACTTTATGCAACCCCTCCTCCCCAACCTGATAGTATTTAACACATTCTAACTGTACGTTGAGGTTTTTTGTCTGCACTGTTGCAGTAATAAAGGTTCATGTGTAGCTGGTTACTTCAGAAGATTGGTTAGTTTTAAATGTATTTCCAAATACAAAGGCAGTGTTTTTTTTTTTCCATTGGTTTCATTAAAACTTTATTATTATTTTTTTATTGTTTCATAATAAAACTGTTTACAATACATCCATTGTGAGTCATTGAATTTTAACACAGAAAATCTGTTAAATAAGCTGAAATAATTCATAGGGCTTTAACAGAAGCACATAGGGGACATGAAACTCCAACCACCTACACACTCTCACTGTGTTCGCACTGTCTGCATCCCAACAACCCCCCGTGGGGGCTAATGTGATCAGGCATCTGACTCAAAATACAAACAGCAGGCATCCCTGACAGCATTCCCAGGGGCATCTGTGTTCTCTGTGGGATGCCCTGCTGTCGGCTCCAACATCTGAGCAAGTCTCTGCACCTCTACTTCTGCCTTGCTCTCATAAGTCTGGCAAAATACAACATGCAGTCATAATGGTTGGAAAGCGTGTTTGGTTTTGGGGTTTTTTTTTCCCTGCTGTTTCCAACCTACTTCATAAACAGAGCCATCTGCCTTTCAGAGGGCCAGATCCACATTCAACTACCATTCTGTAACTAGAGCGAAGGTGGTTGCTTGGCACTCTCCCAGACAGAGGTTGTTGGTCCAATAAAAGAGATCCTGTTATCCACTTTTTTGTCTCTCTGATATCCTGGGACTAACATGGCTACCGCACCCCTGGGTCTGCAACGACTCAAGTGCTAGCTAAAATGTTCCTTCTATCCAAGCTGCTTGTATGGCTTCACAAGCCAGGGCACCAAGGATAAAAATCAGTCTCCCAGGAAAAACCAGACCAAGCTCTGTACCATTTAATGTCTACAGGGCTCCTGGAGGCAAACAGTCATTTCTCTAGTAATTTAAATTCTGGAAGATCCTCTCATTGTAGACCTCCCAGACAACCCTGCACTTTTATGGCAGGTTTCCAGACATAGTGGTTGTCTAGTCTTCTCCATGGTACCTTGAAGTCCCACTGTTTGTTTATAAACTCTGTTCCCTGGGGGTGGGGAGGAGGAAAATTATAGGCACATGGGTTCCATCAGTTGCCAAAATACAACTCTTGTACCCCATTCATGCAAAGCCATCATCAGTAGTCTCCTGACCATTACCCCGCTTCACATCCCGGTTGCACAGCACCTGATCAGTGGTGTAGCAGATGTTCTTGAGACTGGCCCCCACAGTTGATCTCCACACGCCAAATTGATTGGCTACAGAGTAGTAATGTTCTGGGGTGGCCAGCTTTCAGATACCCATAGGAAAAGGGTCATCATTGCTATAGGGCCCTGTATGGTGGTGTGCTGTATTGGAAGCTCTGGGATCAATTCTGTACAGATTTTAAAAAGGATTTTACCAGTGCTGGTCATCATCAGCTGGTCTGCTGAACCATTCTCTCCCACCCATCCATGCTGGTTTCCTGGGCCCAGAATGCTGTGTAGGTGATAGAGGAACTGGTCCTCTTGTTCCGACAGCTAAGTGGCATCCTTCTCTTTTCCCCGCCGGGTCCTGTTGCCACCACTGCAGAGTATGCTGCTGCTGTAGAACATTCTCCTTCTCCTGCACCATCTGTGTGACGGGCGAGGTCCAATGCAAATTTGTCCAGCTCTGAGTGCTGTATTTGCACTTATCATAGCAGGGCAGAGCGTTATTGAGTCCATGCTGGCTGGCGGCAGTTTGAAAATGGCATCAGCCAACTCGGAAAGGAACTATGAGGCCCAGACAACAGAAACCAAATTTTAAAAAATAAAAATAAAAAATTGAATCCACCTGGGTTCCCACAGCTTACAGGGAAAACAATCCCAGGATGGTTTCAGAGTAACAGCCGTGTTAGTCAGTATTCGCAGACTTATGCTCAAATAAATTGGTTAGTCTCTAAGGTGCCACAAGTACTCCTTTTCTTTTTGCAAATCCCAGGATGCTTGCTGCTCAGCAGTGAAGCAAAGGGCCATGAGATGCTGCGATACTGGAAGTAAACTGCTAAGGTCCCAGGCCTCGCTGAATGCTGACAGATGCATAGTTGGAAACCAGTCTGGTTTATGTGTGTGTTTATATTGTTAAAATAGATATTAGAGTTGATAAGAACGTGTTTAGACTCTATGGAACACTTGTAGGATGCTGCATGTGTTAATCCTACTTGTAATATCTGCATCCCATCTTAGAAGGTCATGTTTTCTCTGTAGTTTATACAAATGTTTGCTAAGCCTGCTGCTTCTCCCCTGACTGTGGGGGATTATTCCTACGTGTGAAATGTTAGTTTACCACAAGAGGTATTATCTCCTCCCCAACAAAAGAAGGTCTCTAGACATCAGACAACCCACTGTGGACAAAAGACTTTATTGATTGCTTCCCCCCACACCCTGCAGCGGGTACGTGCACAAGCCCTCGTCCCACCACAGCTTGAACGCTGGGGGAAGGGAATAAAAATGCCTGTTAAGGACAAATTGTTACCCCTATGCTGCTTGCACTCTAAGGGGCCAAGATTTGTAAGCATAAGCAAGGGGCCCCAAATCGACATATAAAGCTTGAATGTTATATATCTACTATCATCTTTTGAAACCGAAGACTGTAACTCGTTTGTATAAGTTTATCCACTCTAACCTTATGAATGACTCATTTATTTTTCCTAGTTTAAGATAGTTCACTATAGGGTTGGCTACAAGTGTTGTTGTCTTTTGTCTCGGGTGCACGTGACCTGGCGTAAGTGACTGGTCCTTTGGGACAGGGAGTAAGCTGAATATTGTTGTGACTTTTGGTGTAAGGGACCATCTATCACAGAGGCAGGCTTGCCTGGTTGGCAAGACTGGAGTACCCCAGGGGACTGTCTATTAAGGCTGTACCTGAGGAGTTTACAGTTGTTTTGCTTGGTTGGTGAAATCTAAGTTGAGAACACACAATCAGTTTGGGGTTTGTGCCCTGATTCTTGACAGTCTGCCTTGAGGTTGGTATCCATGGTCCTGAGCCACTCCAGACAGCGGGACAGATACACCCCACACATCCAGAGAGCTCACTACTCCCTCAGTTCAATGCAAATTGAAAACAGAACAAGTGTTCCTTGCGCATGCTGTTGGTGCAATTCACATACTGTGTTACCTGTCATGCCCCAGAAAAGCTTTGGATTAACCCTCCCTGTATAGACACCCCCTGAGGGTGAAATTTACTCATGTGCAGAAGGAGAGCATGAGACCAGTGCAACACAAGTCTTCTGTTAGGAGGGACTTCACAGGTGCTTCGGCCTCCTGCTGTCCCTCTGCAAAAGCACTAGTTTTCACCCTAAAAAAGCATAGCATGATCTAGTTTTGGTTTATGAACAAGTCTTTGGGCCATATGCACCAATGTGTCAGAACAGTGCTTGGTGCACTTGTGGGAGGGCATACATGGCTTTATTCCACTTGCCTTTCCCCTGATTCTGGGTTTGGCTGTTGGCACAAATTAGAGCAGCCTCAGGGCTGCTTTAACTTTCTCCAGTTCATAGTGGCTCCTAAGGAGTCATTCTGCTGGCCAGGATTGCTGGAAGGAATTGCACTATGTTCCCAGCTGTCCCTGCTGCAGAAGACCCCCTGTGTTGGTGCAAGGAGGGGAAGAGGTTGCCCTTAATTTTGCCCTTTAATTTTTTTCCAAACATATAAATTAGAAAAGGGCCAAAACCAGAACCTTGAGTGCAAATGGCTTCTTATTTCTGGAGGGTTCCAATTTAAAGTGCTCACTGATTAATATGGTCCATTGTAAATAACCTCAGAGCCAGATTTTGAAAGGGTGTTTAACATCCCAAATTCTAGAGCAGTTCAGATCCAGGTGTGTGGTTCTGCACCATCTCTGGATTGAATAGGCTTATGTAAATACTTTTCATACAAAGCATAGAAATATAGGGCTGGAAGTCAAGTCCAGCCACCTGCACTGAGGCAGGACCAAGTAATCCTAGATCATCCCTGACGGATGTTTGTTCAACCTGTTCCTAAAATCCTCCAGTGGGGATTCCACAACCTCCCTTGGAAGCCTGTTCCAGATCTTCACTACCCTAATAATTAGAAAGCTTTTCCTAATATCTAACCTAAATCTCCCTTGCTGTAGATTAAGCCTATTACTACTTATCCTACCTTCAGTGGATAGAGAGAACAATTGATCTCGTTCCTCTTCATAACGTCCCTTGATGTATTTGAAGACTGTTATCAGGTTCCTCCTCGGTCCTTTTTCAAGACTAATAGTGTCCAGTTTTTTAACCCTTCCGCCTAGGTCTAAATCTTTTATCATTTTTGTTGATCTCCTCTGGACTCTCTCCAATTTGTCTGTATCTTTCTGACAATGTGGTGCCCAGAATTGGACAGAATACTCCAGCTGAGGCCACACCTGTGCTGAATAGAGCCGGACAATCCCCTCCTGTGTCTTACGTACAGCATCCTGTTAACACACCCCAAAATGATATTAGCCTTCTTTGCAACTGAATTGCATTGTTGACCATCTTCAATTTGTGATCCACTATAGCCCCCAGATTCTTTTCTGCTGTCCTACCACGTAGCCAGTTTGTTGTTCCCTGTTTTGTAGTTGTACATTTTATTTTGCCTTCCTAAGTAGAGTGCTTTACACATGTGTGTGTTGAATTTCATTTTGTTGATTTCAGACCAATTCTACAATTTGTCAAGATTGTTTTGAATTCTCATCCTGTCCTCCAAAGTGCTTGCAACACAGCTCAGCTTGCTAAGACGCATTGTTCTGGACATTAATAATCAATGATTATTTCTAGATGATCTCAGTGATTCCTTCTGGCCTTTGAATCTGTTACTAAGACAACAGTCACTTCTCTGCTGTGATGCCAGGTTAGACAGCTGTGACCACTGTTTTTCATTGCTTGTCAGTATAGCCTCATTGTTTTTTCAGGCTCCCCCCTATGTTTGTATCCAACCCTTGTCCATGGTGTCATACTTAGTCCCTGCTCTGAAAAGCTTATCTATCTCTCTGTGTTAATATTTGTACAGCCTCTAGGTGCTACTGTAACACAAATAATAATGATATGAACTTTTGTCAATAGCATGAAGCCCTTAGTGATTTATGCCTGTGATGTACATACCCATATCGGCCTATGATGCCTTTTTCTTTTCTGCATACCGCACCTTTACATTTCCCTTGTGCTCAGGGGCAAGCATCCATTTTTTTTGGTGCTCTGTTGCTGCAGCCTGTTTTAGGAAAAGGAGGCGTGCACACACTGCGCTCTCTCATGGAGACTTTACATTTGATCTTTCATGTCCCTGTTTTCCTCAATCTAAAATAAATTGTCTAAGACTGCAAGTATATGGCTCTTTTTGCATGGAAACTCTTAACAAAATGCACGATGCTTTCCCTCATCTAAGCCTTGCTGTGACATCATCAAGATTGTCCTTGCTTTCCTACTCCAAGTTCCATCTTGAACAAGGGTTCTTGGAACCACTATAGAGCTCCCTTTGTCAAGACGTACATTGGAGTTCTTCAGTGGATGCTCTGAAGACTCGGGGCCTGATTTTAATTAGACTAGGGTCTTTTTGTACTGCCCTGACAGCGTAAGGGGGCCTTAATGGTGAGTAAAGATGTAATTTATTCCACTCTAACACCCTTCTACGATACCAGAGTGGTGAGAGGTGCCCTCGGTGTGTATGACAGTCAGGCCCACAGGGTAAGGCTTTTCCGGTTGAGGTCAGTGTGCCCTGGGTCATATTAACATACCCCCCATTTTTACTTATTGTCTAGGGATTAATTTTTATTTCCCAATTTTTTTTGTGGGATGCAAGAATCCATTGGGCTGGGGTTATTTCAGTTTTTGTTTAGCTGTGTATCCAACAACACCAGATGTTTTTACTATGGGCATTTTATAAAAATCTGAAATAAATTTTTTTTTTTGTCCATCCCTTTTCCCTGGGATGAAGTATTCCCAAAGGGTTTTTAAATCCGATGTGAGTTTTACTCTTAAACGGCAGCAGAGAAACGGCAAATGGTATGTTCACACAGATACTATTGCAGACTTCCACATACCGGTGCCTTGAGAACCACAGTCATAAGACAGCTTAAATGTCTACATCTTTTTCTCCCCCCATTGGGACGCTGCCTCGGAGTACAATTTGCCAGCTGATGTCAAGGGGCCAATATGTCAGCAATAAAACCACTGCAGCAGAATCCACAGAGCCAGGCTTGATTTGTCACAAATAAAATAAACAATACCCCTGGAAAAGATGGGATTTACAAATGAAATTATTTCTAGCTAAATAAGAACTTTAAAACAAATGCTCTACTGGCAGATACATTTGAAATACTCAGTGGTTTCTAAAGGGAAATGTTAACCAACCTCTTGCATTTCTCTTCGGTTGTTTGTAATCATGCATGGCAGACATGTCATCTTGTAATACTTCATCCCCTTAATTTGCCATCATTTCATGAGATTGTTTACTTCAGAGATGTTTACGGTCGGGGGCAGGAAGAAAAGAGCTGCTAGGGCTGCTGAGAACATGAAAAACACTTGATAATGTTGGTTTTGGTTTTTTTTAATGAATATGATCTAAGTTGTTGTTAAAGGGCCTCGTTCACCCCAACATCCAAGCTCTACTTAGTGCAGGGAAATGGGAGAGACATGAGGAATCTGAACAGGAATACTTGCGGCACCTTAGAGACTAACAAATTTATTTGAGCATAAGCTTTGTTAGTCTCTAAGGTGCCACAAGTCCTCCTTTTCTTTTTGCGAATACAGACTAACACGGCTGCTACTCTGAAACCTGTCATGAGGAATCTGGTTATGGCTCCCTCATTCTGCACTTAGAGGCTCCAGTATGAGTTGGAGCGGCCTAGGGACAGCTCTGCTTAATGCCAATGTGGAATCAATGGCGCTGGGCTCTGATACGCCCTCTGATATACTCCTCGCTTTTCCCCTATGTTGGAAAGGGGCCCTCTAGGTACAGGTGTTGTAGGAGCCAGCTCCTTCAGCTTTTCACCGTCCAGGAGTTGTTTTACACCAGACGGACTCTCTGCTGGGCCAGCTACAATCAGAGTGTGACCATTCAGCCAAGAGAATCTACTTCTGGGCGCTGTCTCTCTGAACCATGCAGCCATATAGCAGGGCAGCAAAAATCCTACAGTCAGTGTAAATGGCATGTGCTAGACTCAAAGAAATTAGAGGAAAGAGATCAAAGTGAGCTTGCTCTTGTAAGGTTGCTGGATGGCCAGTCCTGGCAAGTCCCGTTTTCTGTTTACGCACAGAAGAGTGTAAGGTTTGCGAAGCTGGGCCACTAATGTGCCTCATCACTGACGCGGAAGGCCTGAGCTCTAGGACTTGGAGTTTGGAGCCTGAGTCATCGCAGCATTACTCCGGTTTCAAGATGGTGATTCCACTGCAGCCTGGATTCCATTCCAGCATTCCATGGATTCTGCACCTGGATTCCATTGCAGGTGTTGGTGACATATGAGCCCTTGATATCAGCTGGTGAATTGCACAGTAAGGCAGAATCCCAGTGGATGCCCAAGGAGCTTTGCCAGCCTGCAACTGGATTAATAGAGTGGTGAATCAGGGCCTTTGGCTGCATAGTTATTTGCTCTTTTGTCTCCTCCTCCGAGTCTAAAGACCCGGGGTGTCAATACGTGCCAATGGGAGTAAGGGGCTTTATATGCAAACTCCACCCCTAGCAACAGGCTGAGAGCCCTCAGACTCACTTCACAAAGCCCGTGAATGCAGTAGAGTTGTTGAATGGTTTAATGAATGAATCTTGCTTTGACGTGATTGGATACAAGCAGCTATACAAGTGCAAAATTACACTATGGTTAATTATCACCAAGAGTCCGTAGCAGAGGTTTCCAAAGTGTTCGTGACAAAATGAACTCCTCAAGACCCAAGGCTTTCACGTTAATATTTATTTTTATTTATTAATACGTAATGTATGTATAAATAGCTATTAGAGACCTATTGTGCTAGGCTCCCATAAAAAAACACCTAGAAAGAGACCGTCCTTGGCCTAGAGAGCCTATGGCCCAAAGAGGGATGACGGACATATGGTGGGAGGGGAACAGGCACAAAGAAATAACGTGACTTGCCCACAGGTCGCCCATCCGGTCAGTGACAGAACCAGGAATAGAACCCAGATCTGCCGAGCGCCCTATTAATGAGCTCAAAAATGGGTCCCGTCCAATGGATCAGTTCTCTCGCGTACATGAGGTTTTGGATCTTTAGACCGATCGCTTATGTACTGAAGTCCTGCTGAGCCAGCTGTCCTTGATAACTAGTTATGCATGGGAGAACTAGCCAGCATGCTTTGAAATCTGCATTTAGGGAACACCCGGAAAACTGCCACTATATGATGGCTTTGGGTTTGTCCCCTGAGAACATTGGATAATCAGAGTTCTATTACATTATGCGGGTTATGGGTTCAGGTGCCCTAGGCAAACTGACATACAGTAAATCTGCCACTACCAGACTACAGTCACCCACGCAAACAGCTAATTAGTCTTTCCTGCTTCAGACATCTGTCTGCTCTGCCTCTGTGTTACAACTGGTCCTGGTTATCATCATCATCAGAAGCATCCTGCCATCTACTATGGTTTTAATGTCCTCCACGCTGAGCCTGTTCCAAAAGCACCCCATCTATGCACCCTGGCATGGAACTCTGTAAGGAATTATATCAATGCAGTATCTAAATACTAAACAAAGGATCCAATTTAGTGTGTAAAGTGACACACAACAGCCACTCGTGTGAGGTGCTAGTGCAACAGCCAAGTATGATTTGAGCAGGAGAGGGGGGTGGGGCCATATCTCCGCCTAGACTTTGATGGAGCTATGCCTGTTTACACCAGTGGGGGATCTGACCCACTGTAGCTCAGTCAAAATGTTGTCCTTATTGAATTAAGAAACATTAAAGGTGTATTTCATCTGCCACTGATAAGAAGATGGATGCTCTGAGTAATTATCTCTTCTAAAGGGCTCATGTGGAATAACTGGATTAGCGGTCATAAATCTGGGGCTATACGTAGTGTTTTTCACATCTAAGGTTTAATGGATTTTAATAGTTAAGCGCAGGAACTGATTGATTGTAGACAAATTGACTGGGCCCTTGTGGACGAAGGGCAGAGAACCAAGAGATAAGGGAGAGTTGTGTCGTTGCCAGTTGATAGGACGAAATAAGATTCTTTGTGCAGATTCAGGTAACTCTCTCCCCAAATGTAACAGCACCTTCCATCTCATTATTCCTCTTCTACGGCTTCTCTCCCAAAGTCTCCCTAGTGTTCTTGAACATCAGTTGCATTGACTCGCTCCTGGTCTACTCAGCTATCATCATCCCTATTCTGTAGCAGTGCCTGGAGTCCAGCCAGTTTGCAGCCTCATTGTGCAAGGTGCTGACCAAACATTTAGAGCTGGCTGAATTTTTTTTTTAATAACGTTTTTTAACCAAATCAAAAAATTTTCACTGAACATTTTCAATTCCAGGAAAGATTTCAAAATGAAACAAAAAAAATTAATTTTGTTTCATAGATTCATAGATACTAAGGTCAGAAGGGACCATTATGATCATCTAGTCCGACCTCCTGCACGACGCAGGCCACAGAATTTCACCCACCCGCTCCTGCGAAAAACCTCTCACCTATGTCTGAGCTACTGAAGTCCTCAAATCGTGGTTTAAAGACTTCAAGGAGCAGAGAATCCTCCAGCAAGTGACCCGTGCCCCATGCTACAGAAGAAGGCGAAAACCCTTCTCCAGGGCCTCTTCCAATCTGCCCTGGAGGAAAATTCCTTCCCGACCCCAAATATGGCGATCAGCTAAACCCTGAGCACATGGGCGAGATTCACCAGCCAGATACTACAGAAAATTCTTTCCTGGGTAATTCAGATCCCACCCCATCTAACATCCCATCACAGGCCATTGGGCCTATTTACCGTGAATATTTAATTACCAAAATCATGTTATCCTATCATACCATCTTCATTTCAGATTGAAAATTTGAGATGTGTTTAATCAAGGGAAACTTTAATATAGAGAGCAGACCCTGATCCTGCAACTTCTTGAACGGGGACAGACTATTTGTCTTCTCATGGAACTCCCTTGACTTCTGGTGGGCTGGCTCCAAAGCCCATTGAAGTCAGCTGGAGTCTTCCCACTGACTTCACTGGGCTTTAGATCAAGCCTTTGGTGAATTTCTAGTTCTAAATGTCATCAGTAGGTACAAAAGCTTGGCTAAAAGGAGCCTCTGAAGGAACAAAGTTCTGAAACCTACGTTCATCTCCAGAATGTTGTGAAGCCTTTCAAGCACACAGCTACCCTGGGGCAGAGCAGCCTAGCCAAACATTAGGGTGCTGGTGGAAAGGGAGCTTCCTTGCCACAGGTTTGCTTTTCTGGTCAGCAGACATGTTCTTCATTCAAGACAGACCGGATCAACGCATATGATTTTTGTATGTGTGTTTTGAAACGGGCACTCTCCCAGCACACAACATCCACGTATTCTGATGGACACGTCCCAGCCCACCTATTCATTCTTTGCTCATCGGTTAACCCTTATTGCGATTTTGACAAGCCCTATATCGCTTTCTGCTAGTGCGTTCTGCAAAAAAGGGTATTGAGACCAGTCAATAAGCCATGCAACCATCTCTCAACTTGCAAGGTACATAGCTCATGGACAGAGCCTTCTACATCTCCGCCTAATCTTCTCTTTTCATTGTTAAGGTGTGATCATTTTCACTCATAAGGCAAAAACTTTTGGCCTCACCCAGCTGCCCATTAAAGGCCAAGGCCCAGATCCTCAAAGGTATTTAAGCACCTAACTTTTGTTGATGATTGAGGATCTGAGCCTGAGGGACCCTCAATTTGTTCTGTTTGTACAGGACCTCACACAGCAGTGTCCTCATCGATGACTGGCGTTCCTAGATGCAATCATACTGATACATATGGGAATCTGTCAGCTATTGATGTAAAGATTCAGTGGTGACTTAACCCAAGTGGAGTGCCATATTAGTGCAGAACACTGCTGCTATTCATCGCTCTCCCCAATTGGAATTATCTTTACCCGAGTCCCACGCATGTTAGTGGCAAGAATGCACGTTCTTATTGTTCAATGGAAAGGACAAGAAGCTTCTCCAGCTACAAAGGGCATCTGCCCTCTCACTGTTGAAAGCACTGCTCAGGCTCAGGCCTGGTCTACATCTAAAACTCAGGTCAGCCTCGCTTCTTCGCTCAATGACGTGCTGCGGCTAGGTCGATGGAAGGATTCTTCTGTCAACCTAGCTACTGCCTCTCGGAGGGGTGGATTGATGACCACGATGGGAAAACCCCTTCTGTTGATGTCGAAAGCATCTATGCCATGGCGCGACAGCTGTAGCTGTGTCGCTGTAGTGTAGACGTGCCCTCCGATTCTTAGTGGACTCATCTGTGCTCTGGAAAACTCCGTTTCAACAGGAGCAAGTGAGATCAGAAACCGAGCCTGACTATTTTTCTTCCCTGACTATTTTTCATCCTTGGATTGGAACTGTGGGCAGTAAAAATTCTACCCAAAAAAATCCTGTCCTCCTATGATTTCCAGCCCAGCTTTGCTAGGTCGGAGAGCTCAGAGAAGCATGCAGACTTTTGGGTGCCTCACTGGAACTCCATGTTCTCGTAAATCATTTTTGAGTTGCCTAACTGATCCCTGGTCGCTCATCGCTATTATCATAGGCATTTCTCTCTAAAGAAAAAAGCCTCTTTATATTTGTTCAGCTAGAGAGAGTTTACACAGCTTGTGGAGAATTATTTTGTAGGAAATTAAATCTCTGTAGCTCTTCAGTCTCATTTTGCTTTCAACTGGCAGCGCCTTCCAACCCACCCTCCTCCCTGTTCAGAGCCCTAATCCTTCAGAAAGCAGGAAATGTCTATTATAAGTAAAGGTTTCATGCTAGAAACAAAGAAAAACAACACCCCTGTGAGGGAGAAAAGTATCATTATTCCTGTTTTACAGATAAGGAAACTGAGGCATCGCTAGGGACGTTGCCCAAAGTCACAGAGCAAGTCATTGGCCAGCATTTTCCCCCATTGCCAGTGTCGTGCAATGTTCTGATTGGTTGCCACCCTCCCCTCCCTACAGTGATGTTATTTCTGCATTGATGTGTCTGTATGCCACTGCAGTGCTCATAAATAGAGCCCCATTTATATCAATGGGGCTCTACAAAGGCATGGGGGTATCGGTGGGCCTCTGCCTGGATGCAGGGATCTGCCCATTCATAACTCATTGTATGGGGATGGAGAGGGAGGGCATAGTTTTGGGATGAAAGGTGCTATATTAATGCAAAATATCATTGCCGGTATCTTTAGAACCCATACGTTAAAACGAACATTAAGCCTTAAGGCAAGGTGATTCACATTGCTGTAAAGTGGGTTTCCTTTCTTAGTGGGTAAATGGGAGTTTACCAGTAATGCTGTGGGGAGAAGTGTTATAAAAGAACCCTGTTTTTTCCATTGTAGGTGCCAAAAAGCACTTTCCTACGTTTTTAACCTGAAGGAGACGGGGGAAATGTGTATCAACCCGTCCAAACCGTTGTATGAATCTTCAATTTTTAAGTAGGTTTTCTGTTTTAGTTTGCTGAAAGGACTGCTGCTTCATCTACGCTAGAAAATTTTTGTGCACGCTATTGAAGCTGTTTGCAGCTGCAGTGGGGTTAAAGACTGTATAGGTGCTAGTATTGTGTTAATGAAAAGGCATATGTAAATTAGACATGGGAAGAAGAATGGGGTCTAGAATCAAATCTGGAGACAGGTTCTGAGTCCAAGTCAAAAGTCTAACCAGGAACTGGATATGGGGGTCAGATTAGACAGTGCTGAAATCTTATTAGCTGTTCTTGGCCCCAAGTGTTGGAAATCTATGATATCAGATATTCTCCCAAGGTTGAATGGCATCCAGACTGGAACAGGAAAGTAAACCCTTTCCGATTTTGGATTCTAGCCAGAGCCAGAGCGGTAGGGGGGACATGTCTAGAGCTGGAGCTTCAAAACTGAACCCCCTTTGTAACGCAGAGGGGATTTGGATGTAAAGTTTCAGTTCAGGGCAGGTCTAGTTAAAATAAAATAAATTTGCAAATGCAAAAGTTTGGTTCTGCTAAGCATTCTACCTGAAAGAGAAAGTAAGTGTGTGTGTGTGAGAGAGAGAGACAAATTCAAGGCTATCATCTTCAGTGCTGGATCTGAGCCACAACCAGCTTCTAAAGTAACTCACCACACATGTTCATGGCTGTCTTAAAATACAAAGCACTCTTATGTTATTACATAGGAAATAAAACTGTGGCTCACACTGATCGTACCAATACCAATATCATAACTAGTGTGCTGTACTGAATCCATTGCATTTATTACAGCTGCTGCATTTTGCATGGGTGGAAATGCAATCGGCTTCCCAACTTTTCGGCTGGTTACAGTAGCATAAACCCACGTGTCTTGTCTCAATGTGATACGAGGCTGCTGTTTCCATCCTGCTGCATGGTTGGCAAATAACGACACTTTTTCTGCGTGGGATGTGTTGATTTAGGAACCTACCCTTCATGGGACCCATTAGGAAGTATTCCTCATTTCTACTTTCCCCAGGCAGGAGTCACTCACAACTTGTGAGAGTCCGTTTCAGAGAAAGATAAAAGGGATCCCTCCGTGGCAGCCCTGTGAGCTGAAAATGCCATTCACACATGCCTTCTGTCTTGTGCTGCTGTAAAAGAGCTACCAGAGGAAACCGTTTGCACTGCATAACATGTTTCACTTGTCCTACAGAACTCAGGAACTATGCCATGTTTTCTTGAGTGACATGTTGAGTGCATCTTATCTGTTGACTGATGATGATTTACATACCCAGACATGGAGCACTCCTGTCACGTGTGGTGCACTTTTGTGAGTGTGTGCGTGCACACTTCTGAAAAGAGCGGTTCACCATTGCCTTGTGCCTTGGGTACTCATCTACACCTATATAAAACCCTTCCAAATCAGAGTGGCAGGACTTTGCACTCCTGTGTGGAGGTGTAAATGACAACATACTCTGTAAAAGAGTGAAGAACCAGGCACCAAGAGTTTCCTTATTATGTAGCTAGAATATAATTTAACACCAGCTCAGTTTGGCAGTAAATCCGTCGGCCGCCTCAGCACTGCGGTGACGGCAATCAAATTGTCATGCATGAGAGCTGTGGGCGAAGTAGTTTTGGAGAAGAGTTACTGACATCAATGGGTGTTCTCCAGAATGTGGTGTTCAGACTGGGTCTGTTGCTTTTTAAAGGATGGAGGGCTCTGCGTAAATGCAAGGTTTTTAAATACATTCATAGACGCTTAGGACTTTGTGCTTGTCACCGTGTCCTGCAGCATGGCCACACGGTCACTGTGATTCTAACATCCCAAAAGCTTTCACTATTTGAGCCAAAGAAGACTCATAGCTCTCTAGGGCCTATGACACACAATTGAGCGGTTCTAATTCCATCCACTAGAGGGTCATTTTAAACACACCATTAGCTACTTCATTACAGTATTCTTACTACTTTGTAAGACTGCTGTGTGCCTGATCCAAATCCCATTGTACTCTGTGAGATGATTGTGCTCTGCCTACCAACTCCTTCGACATCTGTTACAATTCTAATGCTGTGTCACGCTCACATAAATAAAAAAAATCTAAAATGCTTAGCAGCAGCTCACCAGGGGAAAGCATACAGCACAAACCAGCCATATTCAAACACTCAGCCAGGTCAAGGAGTTTCTTTTGATGGGAGAGCACAATATCAAAAGTTTTTTTGTTTTGATCATCTCTGTTCCCTATAGTAAAGCACAAGCATGTATGTTTGATGCCTGGGCTAGCAAATTCTCATGACATTTCCCCAAGGTTGGCGTGCAAGATGCATTTCTTGCCAACCTAGTGCTAGTTTGCTTACCCTGTGATGCAGATGGTGCGACATCTAGTTGGTGAGCAATGCAAAGGGAAGATTCCATGCATGAAAAGACGGTACAAATCAGACTTGCACTTAGCCTTTCTGAAGCATTCTCTGGGGTGATTATGCAAGAACTAAGTGGGGCCACATTCCTCCCAGGGATACATTTTATCCAGGAAGTTTAGCCATCTTTGAAAGAGCTTGGCTTGGAACAATATCCAACTTGAAAGCAATAAGTGCATGTTACTGATAACAGCAGTAAAACTTTCGGTGAAGTTAATAGGGGGGTTCCAGAGGCAAGCCTACAGGATTTGACTTCTACAGAGCAGGCATCGCATGAAAAGCAGCAGTGTAAGCATTGTCTGCACCTCTTTGCCACCTTGTTCCAGCACCGGACTGGAGGCACCAAATGATGAGAGGAGAAGGGGCTGTTCGCTTCTTGGTCTTCCTGTGGAACGTGGCAAAAGACTTGCTTTTTGGTGTCTCTTTGTGACAGACACTGGCCTTATAGGAAATGCACTGAGATCCAATGATTTTCACATAGGTCACTGAGCAGCCAACAGAAACGAATCCATTTTGGTCACTCCTACCCAAAGCTGTCAACTTAGTGGGGAAAGACTCTGTGGGCCAAATTTACCAAGGTATTTAGTCACTTAGTGGAATTTACAAAAGTCCTTAAGTAGAATATGCTGTGGTGTTCTAGCCATGTTGGTCCTAGGATAGTGGAGAGACAAGAGGGGCGAGGTAATATTTTTGCATTGGAGAAGAGGAGTTCTGTGTAAGCTCGCAAGCTTGTCTCTCTCACCCGCAAAAGTTGATCCAACAAAAGATGATATCTCACCTACCTTGTCTCCCTAAGTCGGACAGTCCCCTAACCCACATTGACTTCAGTAGGAGTTCGGTGCCTAACCTGTTGAGGTGCTTTTGAAAATCCCACTGGGAAACTATCTGCATCTTTAGGTGCCTTTGTAAATCTGGCCCTGTGGCCTTACCAATGCTATGAGCTATGGAGAATGCACCCTGTACTCCTTGGAACACAGTCCTATCCAGTGGTGCAACGAAGAGTGAAATTAAAATATATTGGCTAGAAACCTTTTGTCAGCAAGAGTCTCGGGAATAAATCAGACCAAACTATTTGAGAACAATTTTACTTGTCAGGTTTGGCGGAGCTTGTTGGTTTTGTTTTTTTTTTTTCCTTTTTGTACTCGTGAATTGTTCACAAACAAATTATGGTCCAAACCCGCAGCTGGAGTAAATCTACATAACGCTATGGAAGTCCAATGGAGCAATGGATTGAATGGAACTGTGTTATGTACACCGGCTGAGGAACTGTTCCTATCTGTTTTTATGATCTTGTTCATTGCTCTTCATTGTTGGATGAAGAGATTATTTATACTCCTTGGATCCAGGGAACTCAGTATGCTACCTGTAGAAATGGACACCTAAGTCACATGGTGTGGTGTAACAGGCTCTCTTCTCCACCCCTGTGGACCACCACAGACAGGCTGGATGCTTCCAGGCATATAAGCACCAGTGTGTTGTTTATTGGGTCCTCTCCACCAGTACACGCTAGTGCAGCAACATGCAATTGGAAGTGAACTCCCCCCTTATCCCATTCTCCATAAAGGGAGAGGGTCAGATCTCGCCATCCTGAGATCCTGTCTTCCCCCTCCCCACCCCATGCACTTTCTTCATGGCCTTTATTTATCCCCGGCTGATGGGTTGATTGCTATCATTAGCTTGCCAGCCTCCTGCCTAATTAAGCCATTGAGCACACACCCCAATTAACTCCACTCCAGGGGGAATAGCTAATAGTATCTAAGGGCCAGGGTGCTGGGTCAGCTCTAGGCTGCTAGCACTTTGTCATGTATGGTTTCTGTTCCTTGATTGGATGAGCTAAACTTTATAAACAGAAGTAATAATGAGAGTATTGGATCTTGGAGGGTGGGAGGAGAGGGAAGACGAGACTAAAGAGCAGATAGGCAGGCCGAGAACATGGTAAAACCATTTGGGCTTGATTCACGAATCCATTACACCAATATTGTGCCAGTATGTATGGTTGGAATAGGGTTAGTGTAAAATTTCTCTCTGTCTCATTCCCTTTTCTGTAATTGTGGTTGCACAGTCATCCCACAGACTGAATGATCACTATGTTGTGATTATGAGAGGTGGGAGGAAACATTCTCCACCCCCCACCCTCACCCCCCCACACACCCTTGTGAATTTTTGAGATTTAAAACTTTTTCAAGTCCTGAATTAGAATGAAAAGTTGAAACCTTAAATTTTGTGAACCCAAAACCTTTTTTAAAAAAAACAAAAAAACAAAAAAAAAAACCACACCACCAAAACCCATCTTCAGATCAGGTCAATTGAAATGTTTTGTTTCAATCATTTCAAGGCGTTGTTTCCATTTTGATCTTTGTTTCATTTTTTTTAGCATAAAATAACTTACATTTTTAAACAAAAAGTCATTTTGACAAAAAAAAATTGATCTTTACATCTCAAAAATGTCAAAAGGGGGCAATTTTGAAACTGGTTTCATTTTTCTTTTTCGAAAATGGGAAAGTTGCTGAAACCAAGCCTTTCCCATGAACACATTTGGTTTTCATGAGCCACCATTTTCAGATGAGGAAAAAGTGTCATTGAAAAATTCCCAAATAGCTCTAGCTCTGAGCTGTAACCTAAACAGATGTAACATCTTCATGTTATTGGCCATTTGGAATGGATGCATGTCAATTTTTCCTTTTGGTTAGCTCCATGGAGTTATCATGCTATTGTCTTTCCAGAGTGCATGCATTTTTTGCCATGTCAGTGGAAAGATGAGCACAATATTGTGAATGGCAGGATTCCAGTTCTCTGCAACTGAAGCCATGGGATGAGTGTGTTTTTTGTTTAAATGTCAGAGGATTGTAGATGTCAGAGATGGAAAGGGCCTTTTAGGTCATCAGTCCATGTGACAATATGGAAATGTTAGATGTCTAAGCCTGCTTCTGATCTCACACCATTTTAACTCCAGTGGAATTATTTTGGGTTAACGCAGGTCTAAGCGAGACCCCAACCAAGCCCAATTGAAGGGGTATATAGTTTCAAGTATCTTTTCATTTAAAAACACACGTGGCCGTGTTTTTTGCTTAAAGTAACTCAAACTATTTAAGGAATTAGCATGGAGAAATCATGATGGCCAGGTTAATTATAATTATTTAAGGTATAGGATATGAACCAAATAACCTGAACACAAAACATTTCCAGATATGTGGTATACTATCAAATATTCTGTTTCACCTACTCACATTGTTTAGTCCAGTGATTCTCAAACTTTTGTATTGGTGACCCCTTTCACATAGCGAGCCTCTGAGTGCGACACCCACCCCCCCCAATAAATTTAAAAATACTTTTTTATATATTTAACACCATTACAAATGCTGGAGGGAACGCAGGGTTTGGGATGGAGGCTGACACCTCGCAACCCCCCATGTAATAACCTCACGACCCCCGAGGGTCCCGACCCCCAGTTTGAGAACCCCTGGTATAGTCAATTACGCTGCATGTCGTAACATTAGAATCAGTGGAACTGCGCCTGAGGTAAGGTACTACCTGCTATGAGCAAAAGTATCAAAATACTCTCTTTTTTTTAAAAAAAAAAAAAAACCAAACAAACAAAAAAGAAAGATGGAGTGGCAGATCCTCAGCTCGTGAAAATTGTCATAGATCTATTGACATCAGTAAGAAGTGGATTTATACCAGCTGAGGATCTGGCTAGTATTATTATTTAATGTTAATTCTTTGCGTCCCAAAACACATTCCTTCTTTTCTTCATCATGTTTATTATGGTTGTGCCTAGGGTCCAACCAAGATGGAGGCCCCATTGTGCAAGCCACTGCACTAACCAAAGTAGTAATGGTCCCTGCCCTGAAGAGCTTAGTTTAAATTCTGAGCATGTCCAAGCCCTTTACAAACAAATTAAGACTCACGATGCCCATGTGAGATACATAAGTAGTAATATTCCCATTTTAGAGATAGGAAAACTGAGGCACACAGAGTTTAAGGGGCTGTTTAAGATGTTTCTGGCAGATCCATTATCTAGAACTTAGGTTTCCTGATACCTAGGTAGGCCTGTGCTCTAAACTCCAGAATAACTTCTCCGTCTCCGTTCATCCCATCCTCCTCCTTCTTTTTGTGTTATTAATCCACAGGTTAAACTTATTAAATTTTTCATTTTGTGTTCTTTTTTTAAATGTGCTTTGGCAGGAGTTGGGATGTTTTGGTTAGTAATCCACTTATTTTGTGGTTAAGAAAAATATCTCAAATAGCGCCTTGGACACACTGCTGAGTGGATGACTGTCATTTTTGGCAGCTCATGTGGCGTGAAGAGCATGTGAGAAAACATGTCCTTTCATGTTTTAAAAAGAGAGAGAGAGAGAGAGCTTTCTCACATACATGTATAAAATATGCACTCATGCGTGTATATAAATATGCAGGTATATTCACAAGCTCCCTCTCTCTATATAAAATATTTATAACCCCACAAACAAGCACGCACATATCCCTGTCTGTGTGTGAACTGGGGGTAAAATGTATGGTGGATATACTTGTATAGGGGTGGGTGGGTGTATTTACATGTGGATGTGCGTATATATGCACATCCATACACACACACACACACCAAAACATAAATATATACATACTATACATGCACTCACATATATAGCCATGCATACCTTCATATGGCTCCCATTTCTCTCTTCTGCTGCCACACACTTAATTAAACTGGACAGATAGCTATTACTCTTTGCATTTGCATGTACTGTAGCTGCCATATAGCTTAAATGTTCTTCAAATCCAGGCTTACATTTTCTTTCCTTTCTCTTCTGTAAACTTATGAACCGATGTGAGTATTTTTTTTTCATAACCCTTAGATTAGATCAATATGCCTATTTCTCATGGGGGGGAAAGCCCAGCAAATAGCATCTGTCTTTCAATAAAATGCACATGATGGCCGTAGGATGTATGAGGATGTCAAATTTCACTGGAAATAACAAGTTTATTTGCGTACATGTGTTCGTGTTTGTGGTTACAGGAACTAAACTTGATTTGAAGGTTAACCCTTTATAGAACAATTGTGTGATATGGTTACAGTAAGTACGTTACTGACTTATTAGTTGTAGTGTGGCTGCATCCCGAGGCCACAACCAAGACCAGGGCTTCATTGTGCTAGGCCCTGTACGTACACATAGTATGAGACAGTCCATGCCCTGAAGGGCTTTGATTCTAAATAGACACATCAAACAAACAGTTTCCCCTTTCGCCCACTATCACCCTTGTTGTAAAGATGGGGAACTGAGGCATGTGCATGCTTGTATGTGGGGGTATAAATATTTTTATTAAGAGATTATTATTATTAAGAGATTAAGTGGCTTGCCTAAGGTCACCCACGGACCACGTGGCAGAGCCAGGAAGACAACCTGGATCTTCTGAATCCCAATCCACTGCCTTAAACTCAAAACTAACCCTTCTTAGAGGAAGCACGGTGTGTAGATTTTTCTATGACGTGTCTCCCTCATGCTTAGAGTCTTAACTGGATTTTCAGTCACATCAGGTTGCAGGCCTGGAAAGCAACAAAATTTGAGTGGGGCGAGAATGTGGGGCTTATTCGTTTGAAAAATAAACCCCAATATTACTGATGACTGCTTCAAAGAGGAGTTTTGCCTAAGTAAAGACTGCAGGATTCTAACCACTCTTTCTAACTACTGGTTATACAACCTGGTACAAAGATTCAATCACCAGAAGCCTGTTCCACTAAAGACGTTCAGACTCCAAGCATTCGACCTGCCCTAATACTCAACAGTGAGTTGTCCATCAAGGTCATCATTCTATTAACGCAAATCAGGAGACACTAAGAATTACAGTCACTGTGAAACTCCTTCAATCTAACCAGCTTGGGCAGTCACACATCTTTATTACTGAGCCGTGAATGTTACTGAACGGGTTTCAGATACAGTGATCCACGTATCCCCAGTCTTGGGCCTGCAATGATTATTACAGTAATTTCCAGGTATTTAACATTGTTCAGTTAAAGACCATCACCCAGACATTAATAACTCTGGTTCTACTGAAACAGGCTTTAGATTCTGTGGTGCACATTGGAGACTCTGTGTGTGTAAAAAACTGTTATATCATTGCCTAGTCTGGAGAGTCTCTTGACTAATTATTACTATGACTTATTTGAACTGTGATAGCACCCTATCAGCCCCAGTCATGAACCAAGGCTCCATTCTGTAAGGTGCTGTAGAAACTCAGAACAAAAAGATAGTCCCTGCCCCAAGGAAGTTTACTGTGTATAATAAATAATGGGGCATGGGCCTCAAGGAGCAAAACAAATTAACATTAACAATACATAGCTCTTATGCAAGGCTTTTCACCAATAGATATCAAAATGCTTTAAGGTAGGAATTATACACATTGTATAAATGGGGAAACTGAGGTATGGGGTAGCGGGGCTATGGCTGGCCCAAGTTTTTATGGCAGGTCAGTGGCATAGCTGGGCAGAGAAGCAGTTTAATAGGTGATTTTACAGGAAAAGACAGGAGGTGAAATTCACTCCTGTGCACCGATCTGGAACCAGGGTTATATCCTAATAGTGCTTAAGTGATGTACAGTCTTTGTGTTGATCCGCTACACACTGCGAATTTCACAGTGGGAGCGCAAAACCACGGAAGTCTAGACCTAGAAGATTTGTGTGACCTTGGCCAAGTGGCTTAATCTGTGAGTGTCTCTGTTTAGCACACCTGTAGACTGGGGTTAGTAATACTTCCTTGATGAGGGAGATGCGGGGCTTTATGAAACTGAGGTCTTGTGAGTTACATATAGAAAGTTTTAAACTTTGTTTATTCTATTGACAGTTAGATTCTCTTCAGGCGAGCAATGAGGGCTTTCGGCATCACTTTTGGAGAGAGAAGCATCTTTTGTTTCTTTAAATGGACGTTGGCAAAGCTGTCCAACAGTTCATAAAAGTACAGGAAAGTAATAAGCTGCTGTGATATAGAACTTCCTGTGATTCATAGAAATTAACTCCTCACTAATTTAGCTCACAGCGGTATTTACTCAAGCTATTCAAAATGAAGACACTGAAAGCGTCAGAAGGATGTTTATCAATTACGCTGCCAACAGCTGTACGGGGAAAAAGGCTTAAGAGCAATTTCTAGCCTGC
This sequence comes from Chelonia mydas, assembly GCF_015237465.2. NCBI lineage: Eukaryota > Metazoa > Chordata > Testudines > Cheloniidae > Chelonia > Chelonia mydas. Next base: position 6,802,325 of record NC_057859.1, on the reverse strand, counting down.
TAAACTGTGACGGTGTGACTTTTAAATGCTCCTTTATTAGTGTTTCTTAAGCTCCATTATTAAATAAAGGCTTTCTCGGTTGATATAGCAGACTTAAGCAGAGCTCCGGGACCTTACTGTGTACCTTTAAAATTAAAAAGGCGGTTTCCACACAAGATGGGATGATATAATGCGAGTCCCTTACAGCAGAATTATCCACATTATTGTATCTATTATTGCAGCACCTAGAGGCCCCACCCAAGACCAGGGCATATTGTGCTAAGTGCTGTGAACACACATAGCGAGAAACAGTCCTTGCCCCCCAGCGAGCTCTTAGTCTACATAGACAGGACAGACAAAGGTGAGAGAGAGGCATTATCATTAGCCTCAGTTTACAGAAGGGACCTGCCCAGCATCACACAGGGAGTCTGTTGCCATGTTGAACCAAAATCTCCTGAGTTCCAGTCAAGTGCCTTAACCATAATAATATCCTTCCAGGGTGCTTTTTGGCAGGGTGGCTCCTAATAGCCAGCTTAAAAATACACCTCATCCATTTTGTAAATATCCAGAACTTGAGAAGATGAGGTTCACCGCAAAGTCAGGAAGGACAAGTACACTCACTGGGTTAAGAGCGAGTTAACCAGTGACTCTCCCTATAATATCTGAACGTGATTTTTTTCCCCCTCTCTGCACAAAAGAGGAGGTATTGGGCTGTTGGCCTATTAGCAAGTGCAAGATGACTCAACTGCGCGATCCATAATGGCACCGGCAGGTGTCGACTGTAGCCTGTGTGAGTGTAAAGGATGAAGGGATGAGTGTGACAAAGAGCATGTGGGGATGTGATCCTGAACTAATGAAAATGCTGCTGTGTGGTTGCCATGTTACTGTTGCCTTTATCCGGCGTGAAGCCCATACCTCATTATCATGATGAGGGCCAGGCTTAAGCCCATACCTCTTTGGACATGCCCACACCATGACCGTTTTTTACCCTGTACTCTTGAAAGTAAAGCAGCAACTGCTCTAAGAGCCTTGAGCGTTACTGGTCTACACTTAAAAATTAGATCAACCTGGATACATCACTCCAGGCTTTGAAAAATTTTGCACCCTGAGTGCTGTAGATAAACTGAGCTAACCTCTGGTGTAGACATGGGCTGTAGCTGTGTACACATGCCCTCAGTTCTGGGGGCTATACCTAATGTTTAAGCTTTTTGGTGGCCACACTGATACTGGAACACAACATTCTTACAATCCAGACTACGTACCATGCGAGGACTTGCAGAATCCAGGGTTTGAGATGTGTTCTGGGGAGTGATGAGACAACTTCAAAAAGATGGAATAGGATAAAAACCCAGAAGTCTGCATGCTAAAAAGCCCACTGAAGTCAGTAAAAGTGTTTCCACTGATGTCCATGGACTTTGGTTCAGGCCCTAAATGAGCCACCAGCATCTGCAAAACTGGAGAAGAATAGAAGTTCGCAGGCCAAATTCTCCACTGTCTTGCACTTTGAGTTATTTACACCAGTGCAAAAGGAGTAAAAAATTCTGCCTTCTTGATTTGGAAGCATATTACACCCTCTTCACATTCACTTTGCACTGAGCTAACGGATTGCACAAAGTGCAAGGCAACAGAGAATCAAGACTGTTTGTTTTATCCTGCCTTTTGGTCACCTTCCCTCAACAAAAGCATCACATGATTCTGTAATCTCATTGCTTAGAGCTCCAGCTGTTGTTTTAAACTTGCTGCATTTTTAAACTCAAGTTCATTCGTTTATTTTGTACCTTCCTGGTACATTTTCTTGGAGGATCTCGAAGCATTTAAGGAGTTAAGCCTCGCAGTGCTTCTGGGTTTTGGTAAGCAGTATTAGTAGAGCTGGTTGAAAAATGCCAATTGTTTTTCCTGGGAAACTCAAAAGAAATTGTATTATTATTATTTATTATTTATTTAGTGTTGTCATTTCCTGGGCCAGTTTTTCAGGGTTTTCTTTAAAATCCAAAATGTGAAGAAGTCAGTTTGGGATTTAAATAACAAAGAAAATTCTAAAAGTTTTACCAGTTCCCCACCCCATCCCCCATTTTTTTTTTTTTTTTTTTTGTCTTTGAAAGGGGTTGGTTTGTTTTTTTTTTAGGACCAAAAATGTTTACAAAAAATAAATTTCAGTTTTTGGTTTCCCATTTTGTCCGTCAACACACAGGGGAAAATGTTGTCAGAATAAACAATTGTACCAAAAAATGTCTGTTTTGGCACAGGAAAAACACTTCCTATTTAAATGCAAAAATAGCCACCAGCTCTAATTATTAGCTGCGTTTACCAGATGAAGAAAGCGAGGTACCGAGAATTGAAGTAAGCGGAAGAGCCAGGAGGCTTGCCCAGAGCTCCTGGTGTGGAGTCCTAGGATTTAACCACCCGATTCACTTTCTCTCAAGTACATGAACGTCTTATGATGGGGACGGTGGTATTTTACAGTGGTTCGTGAGCAAACTAGATTTTCAGGTTCAGTAACACAGCACATCAGTAGTTGCTGCTTTTGGTTCCCAGGTTAATTTAATGGAATATCTTCCATCATGCCAGAGTTTAATTCATTCCAAATGGTTTCTGGTTTTCTTTCTTTTCTCTCTCTTTCTTTTGTATGTTGCTGTCTTACAAAGCAATTAAACTCTCAGTTTTCCTTCAGACTGGTGATTATATGCCGAACTGCTGAGGAATCGCAAGTATTTTTCTGAAAACCAATTACAGACATTTAGGATAAGGGTAACGTGCATCCTTAAAATATCTTAAGCTCCTTTAATTGAAAGTAGATGAAATGTAAAAAAAATGTGAGGCCTTGTTGAGATAGGACTATGTAATTTTGAGGTGCAGTTAGGGTTTTATAAAAGATTAAATGCTTTTCTTTTTTCCCTACAAAATATTTTTGGACCGCTTTTTCTAATGTGTCCCAAAGAACCATGCTAGCATTTAGATAAAACTGGCTGTTGCAAGAACCATCTTTCTGAGCTAGTAGCAATAACCTATTTGTGAATTGGTTTGCATGGGGCTCAGTTTGCTAGCTTTTCGTGTTTGCAGGCTATCTTCTTTGAACTCATTGTGTGCATGATGTATATTCTCCGGGCCAGATCCTGGGCTTGCCATTTTGCCTTGCTGAGGGAAGGGCAAAGAAATCAGAAAACATCCCTTAAGTAAGAGCTGAGGCTTCCCCATGGGGAAGGGGAATCAGCATGCAGTACAGAGCTGGTGTAATGTCAGGAGCAGAGATTGCTGGGGTGGGGGCATAGCAGGGGGGCAGACAGGAATGGGGATGGGTCAAGCTGTGAGCGGGGTCAAGCTGTGTGTGTGCTGTGTCTGATCCTAGGTCTGCAAAGCAGTCCCTGAGGGACAGATGTATCCAGCATAATTTAGAGTAGCCCCTAGGATGTTCTAAGCTCAGCCCAGGGCAGGAGCTGCAGAGAGGTGGCTTAGTGCCACCTTTCTTCCCTCCCTCCCCCCCCCAGCCCCAAAAACAAAACAAAAACAAAAAACCTTTTGCTTATGTCTTCAACTGTGTTCAGGGCTTTTATAAAGAGGACGGTGAACAGTTGTTCTCCATGTCCACTGAAGGCAGGACAAGAAGTAAACTGCTTCATTGGCAGCAAAGCAGATTTAGGATAGAGATTAGGAAAACCTTTCTAACTGAGGAGAGTTAAGCACTGGAATAGGCTTCCAAGGGAGGTTGTGGAATCCACATCATTTGAGGTTCTTAAGAACAAGTTGGACAAACGGGGATTGTCTAGGTTTAGGCAGTTCTGCCTCAGCATAGTGAGGCTAGGCCCACATTTCTCTGATTCTAGGAAAAGAAAACCCAGAATTAATAAGGTCACATTTTTAAAATTTTATGAGGCCAAGAATTACTTAATTGTATGTGTCTATATTAAAACCACATATTCCATCTAAAAAATCTACTCAGAAAATTCATCTGCAATATTAGCTAGTTTAGCTTTGATTATCTAAGCTTATAACAACATGAGAATCATCTTGCAAGTTCATTTCCCATTTAATATATTTTTAGTGAGACAGGCAATGACAGGCAGGCTGTGTTTAAAGGATTTAAAAAAAACCTGATATTTCATATGAAAGAAATTAGAAACATTAAGATAAGGTCTGGGGATTTAGGGCTTGATCCTCTAATGTGCTCTGCATTGCAGAGAGATCCTGAGTATCCTCATCTCCCACTGATTTAATATATAGGGGTTGTGGGTGCTCAGCACCCTGCAGGATCAGGATGTTAGCGTAGGGCTAGATTCTGGATGGCACCTCTTGAGGCATTCAGCACAGACGGTTCAGCCCAGAGGGAGGGTAGTGAAGGTGCCTCGGCTAAAACTCAGCCTGCTAAACTCAAGCTAAAGAAGTTTCCCTGCATCTGGGTTAGGAAAAATGGTTGAGTTGAGGTTGGGTTTAGCTCAAAGCCTGACCCGAGCGCACAGCCACTTTTCCTAATGTAGACGAAACCAACGGGAGTCTGAATCCGCTGCAGTCAGAGGCAGCAAATGCTATTCCCTTACGATCAGACATAGAGGGAACTACAAAGTGCCCCCCTTCTGCTTTCATCTGACTTGCTCGGATCTCTTCCCTCCGCATGGCTCAGCTTAAAAGAGCCAGAATATAGCCCCGTGCCTAAAATGACTGTGGATGGTTTGTGCAACCCCACACTGCTCTGAGCACAATTTCACCATGTTCGAGGGCTGATGGATGCATACAACTTCAATGGGAGTTAAGCTGCATATCAAGGGAAGGCTTGGAACATCCCCACCCCCCCCCCCTTCATCCCCAAGCTAATAAATCATTGTATGGTTCAGAATCTCCCTCTTCAAGGCTTTTTCAGCCGTATAATTTGATTTAATCCCATGCTAACTCTCTCAGATTTATAGTGCTGCTCCTGCTTCCCATGAATTGCAAAGCTCCAAGGGAAGGGTCAGCCTCTGAGATAATTGGGTGTGTTTTGCTCTGCACAAAGACTTTGGGTCTGGATTGGGCTAGAATTTCCCTTTCTACTAATTTTATGGCAGCATTAATTTTTTTTTTCTTTTAAGAATAAAACAACCAAAGTGCCTGGGAGGTAAAGCGCATATTTATGGCCGATTTATAAATGAATCGCGGGTACCTGGTGTCATGCAATGCACTTAATACATCAGCAATATTCTCTTCCATTTATATGGAGGTTCTCATTCCAAATCGCTTTCTGAGCAATAGCCAGACCATTGAAATGCAGCCCCCTCTGAGGATCTGTTTATACTGCCGTCGGCGGCGCGATTGCAGCTCTGGTAGACTCATGGCTAAAAATAGCCGTGTAGACGCAGCACCGCAGGCTTTAGCGACACAAACGGGTACCCAGGGTTCTGGGCTGGCTTGCGTAGCCTATCCCGCTACAGCTTCAGTGCTAGATTTAGCCATGCTAGTATAGGTATGTCTACCTGAGATGCAAGCACCTCTTGGATTTTAGTGAGAAAATAACCTCTGCCTCAGGGTATCAACTCTGTGGGGCCTGACGCTCTGACTGTGGAAGGAAAGAGTTATGGCCCAAAGCCATTGGGGCAAACCCCTAGCTTTTATAAAAAGTGCCCCACAGGGTCTTTAATGTTCACCACAAGCAGACCGGTATGGGTCCAAGTCTCATTTCATTTACATCAGTGTAACGTCACTGTTCCTCCCGGTGGGTAGGGGGCGTGGCCAGGGACAGGAGCCGGGTATGGGAAGAAGGGGTATGGCTGTGGGAAAGGGTCACGGTAGAAGCACTGCTGAACTCCCACTATGCCCAGCTACCACAATGACCCCTTAGCGCTATAGACATCTGGGCGCAAGCTGAGGCAATGCTAAGGCTGTCCTAATCTGCACATCAGTCTCCAGAGAGCCCTCAAATGGTCCCAATATAGGGACCGGAGCACAAGTGAAGGAAAGCCAGCTTAGCTGCCACTGTGCATCCTCAGTTGAGCAGAGCTCAACTGCACTGAAGAATTGTTCCTAGGGAATCTAGTATTATGACCCTTCAGGCTTTGACCTCTATAGCAAACACATCCCAAAGCTTAGGGCCTGACTTTGTTTGCATTTAAAACTGAGGTAAGCTAGGAGTTGAGCTGGGTAAAAATTTTGGACAAAACTTTTTTCCTGAGAAAAATGTGTATATTTAGCCACAGCAAAACATTTTGCGAATTCTTGCCAGTTTTGCTGAATTGATTTGCATTTTTTTAAAAAAAAAAAAAAACCCCAAAAGTCAAACACTTTGTTCTGACATTTTGGAAACAGTACATTTGGCTCGTTCTGGTCGCAATGACTTTTTGTTTTGAAGTTGCCTTCAAATTTATTTTAAAACATCAAAAATGCTTCAAGTCTGAAGAAAACATTTCCTTGCAGGTTGGGAAAAAAATGGTTTTTTGACTTGAAATTAATTATTTTTCAATTATTTGGTTCACCACAAATTTAGGAAAAATCCATGTTCAATTTGACTTGAAACAATATGGTTTTGTTTTTTTCCAGAATTGCCCAGCACACCAGAAACTCTAGTATTCGCCCAGCTCTGGTCAGCAGTGACTGACTGAGGCCAGTGCTGTGATAGTGGACTAGAACTGGTACGAGTGAAAAAAGAAAAAGGCCTTGCCTTATGTCTCAGTAATGGAGCACCCCCCTTCAATCTGAAAGGGTCAGCAAAGGGCATAAGAACCTTTTCTCCTCCCCCAGCAGCCTTCAGCACCAGGGGTTCAATGTTGCCGTTTGTTTCTGTGAAAACCCAAGACCAAACCATGCTGGGCAATATGTGCACACAGCTCCCATTCTCTTCAGGAGCCCCCGCACGTACTGACCTGGGCTTACTAGGTCCCAGATAGACAGAAATGGGAGGGCTGTTTTTGGAGGTGACCACACTGTGAGGTTCCCCGTCATGACTGATGTCGTCTTTCCTCTGCCCTTTCAGCTTTGAGAGAAAGTCCGTGTGTGTGTGTGTGTGTGTGTGTCTCTCTCTCTCTCTCTCTCATAGCTTCCATCAGACAGACTCATCCCATGAGTAATAATAACACACTAAAGATTGCCCTTTCACAAGGCAGGAGACCTATGAATCACCGACCTGGCCAGCTGAATCAGAGACCCTCCCCCTCCCCCCCCCCCCATCCAATACTACCCTTTCCCAGCCCTGCTCCTCACCCACATCAGGACCCAAAGGATGGCACCAAGTCTGTCTTTAAAACAACTCCCAGCATTTAGAGAGAGAGGGGGAGGGGGGGTGAAGACCAATAAAACGGAATGCAAGAGCTATAAAAACAAGGCATTGCTGAATCTCTCTTCTTTCCCCCCCCCCCCCCCGCCTTGCCCCATTTGGGATTGAGGATTGAAATAACCAAAGCGAATCTGTGAGACTTTAATTGGAACAAGTTGCTGGCACGGTTCTTTGCTGGAGTTTCCTTCACCCTGTAAACAATTGGCCTTGACTGAAGCTCCCAGGCTCCCTGGAAAAGGCAAAGCGGGGGGAGGAGGGGAGAGCTGAGTCAACATGTCTGATGCACTTTCCCAGCGGGCAGAGCTGGGAAGTCCGGTCGGGCTTGTATATTTGGATGCTTCTTCCTCTTGATGCATGTTGACACCAGGCATCCATGTGTCGTGCACAGTGGTGAAAGCAGAGAGGAGGGGGAGCATGAGATAGGGTGCGAGAGGGATGGCAGTGCAAAGGAGGGGAGATAGAATGAGCAGGGTTGAGTGGAGGGGTGGTTGGAGAAGAGGATGGGGGAGGCCTGGAGACAGTCAGAGCAAATGGAGAAAGGTAATTGAGGAGAGGGGTCCTGGAGGAGTTAAAGGAGGGAAGGAACAAAGAAGGAAAGAGGTAGTGCCCTGACAAGGTGATGAGGCTACATGGAGCCGTCGTGTGGGTCTCTGGTTACTGGCCCTGAGACCTGACCAAACAACTGATTTTGGGGGTTCTGTGGCTGGAGTGAGAAAAAAATAAAACAAAATTGGGTTGCCTTGAAATGAAATGTTTTCAAAACTGGTGACCTGATTTTTGTTTTAAGGTTTTTAAACTTTTTTTTTTTTTTTTTTGAAATAAACATTTAAACATTGCAGTAAAATTTGGAGCAAAAAGGTGTTTCAAATCAAAAATCTAAACTTTTTTTTTTTCAGAAACAATTCCGTGAATTCAACCCCAAATTCACAAATTGTTCCCGTCAAGTCAAATATGCATTTTACATCAAATAAAGGTTTCACACCGTTCATTTTGCCCAGTTCTACTGGCAGTGCAAAACCCCAGTGCACGTGGGAAGAGGGGCAACCCAATTCTGCTGACTGAGAAAAGGCTATTTAGTTGTGAGCTGAAGGAGGGCAGGGAGAGGATGAACAAGGGGAAGACGTGGAGGGGGAACAGGAAGATGATTCAGCAAAGGCCAGATAGATAGATCGATACATAGACCAGTCCCCATGAGCTTTCACATGCCCCTGAATCATTATAAACATCCTGCCTAGACAAATCCTGCTTCTAAAATATTTCCATCTCAAATTATTCCAGCTAACAATTTCTCTCCAATAACAAAAAAAATACAATAATAGACGTCCGCGCACGCACACACACCCCACATACAAGTTGTCAATCATTTCCGCTAGATACTTCTTTTTATGACTACCCTCCTTTCCCTAAAGTCATGTTTATTATTCCAGCTAAACAGTGAATTTTCTAATAGCCTTTTTATGTGGCCTTTAAAATGTCTTCTCAAACAATCAAATGGACCTTCCCATAAAATACTCCTTAGTGGAAGAGGGGCAAGATTTCATATGAAGATTAGAACCAGGCTTGGATTCTTGCCAATGTGTATGTTTCACAGCAAATGTTCACTAAGGACATGGGTCTAGTAAGATGCGGAAAAAACTAAAAAGCTGTGCCCAAGCTTTGCATTCTGGGCTCCTCATTTCTCAAATACTTCACTTCTTATTACTATTATTATTTATTTTGCATTGTGGTAGCATCAATTTGAGATGCATTTTTATTTGCTTAAAATCATGCTCCTTTAAAGTCTCTTAGTTTTAGGCAACTAAAAATGGAGACACTGAAAATGAGTCACTTCTTAACTATTCTTTCCTATAGTTCCCTAAATAGTTCACTAAATAATGCAGTTCACAATTTCACCCCGCAATTTGCAGTAGAAACAAATATTCTTACTTTTACTCTCATTGCATGAAATAGAAAAGAGGATAAGGGGGAAATTCTGTCTGTCTGTCTGCCCCAATCCTACAAGGAATGATTTGTGTGAGTTCTCCCATCAAGAAAGATGGACAGAGAAGAATATTGTTCATTTCCCTTTTTTTCCGTAATGTGGATCTATGTCAATTTTCACCGGGGGAAAAACAGCTTAATTGGACTGCTAGTGGATCAGATCCAGAGCCCACTGAATTTCAGTGGGAGTCTATCCATTGACTTCAAGTGCTTTGGATCATACCCCAGTGTATAAAGTTATTCACACATGCATTTGCAGGATCTGGGTGTCCTCTGATAAAATCAGCTGAGATTTTACCATTCGGATCCTTCATTCATGGAGAGGAGACAATAACACTAAAGTAAAACCAATCGTGACGCTCAAAAGGTTCAGCAATTTGGAACAAGCTGTGGTGAAAGACATGAAAACTTGTGGGGGCTTATCCGAAGCAGCCTTTTGAGTCCCCCATCCCTGATGCCACACCCTGCCTCCACAAACTCCCTAGGATGTTATTGCCTGATACATGGTTACAGCTTCAGAACATGTATAACAGCTCATGTAAATGCTCTCTCCTCTGGTATTTTTAGGACCCCAGAATTGGGATATGTTGCAGCCTCTTTGTGTGCTAATGCCAACCTCTTCAGACGGCCTTGGATTTTGTATGCTTTGATTTCTTGGTGCCTAACTTGACACACCAACGGCCTGATTCTCCCCTGCCTTGCATGGTCACTTACACTTGTGCAACATGAGCATAAAACACTGCCTTATCAGAATAGCAATGCTCTGCACCCATTTTTCACTCTCCATACACAGATATAAAAACACAAGGTGTAAGAGAGTGGAGAATCAGTCATCCAGGCTTTTGTGAACCTACTGTTTCTGTAGCGATTTGCCCCTTGCTACAACTTCTGTATTAGTGATCACAAAAGATGAAATTCACTCTGTGCAGTGGGCTGGCACAAAGCCTATGTGTCAATTAATTCTCACTTATTCTGTGAATTTAAGTGGTTTATAGACCTACGACTGGCCCTCTTCCCAGAGGCGAATGTCGGGCTGGAAGATTATGAGCATCCTGCAAGTGATGAAGGGTAAGGGACTGACCAGCGTAAGCACAAATGGCACTCGTAATTTACAAGAAATCAGCATTCGTTATCATGGGCAGCTTAGCTTCCTCAATGACAGGTAAAAGTTCAATTAAGCGCCTAGTCAAGAGGTACACAAGTGTGATGTCCATTACTAACCACATCCTGCTTTGACTCTGGAGGGTTTTCCTTTTCAAGGTATGAGAGCCATGCATGCAAATCCCTTAATTTGTTGTTTTTCCATGTATTCCTTGAACACTTATTTAGAAATTTAGCCCTTGATGAAGAATATCTAGCTCTTATATCACACTTTTCATCAGTAGCGCTCCGAGCGCTTTACTGAACTATTATCTCCATTTTACAGAGGGGGGACACTGAGGCACAGGGAGGTGAAGTGATTTGCTCCAGGTCATCCAGCAAGCCATTGGCAGTGCGGGGAATGGAATCTAAATCTCCTGAGTCCCAGTCTAGTGCTCCAGCCCTACTGCAGCCTAAAGAAAGGCTGCCACTGGGAAGTGAAAATAGTATAGGGGTGGAACATACCAGTGTCAATCTTCTATTCATCTGCTATCAAATCTACTTAGCTACTTGTCAAAAATTTGTAATGCACCTGTGCCTGTTGCATTCTAGATGTCACTAAATTACACGCATTCTTTCAGTTAGAGGGATGGTGATAGCAGGGTAAATGAGCAAATTGTGAACATTATTTTTCATATCACAGGGGTGCCTACTGGACTCAGCTGAGATTTTCAGACCCATTGTGCTAGAACCTGTGCACACACGCACGCGCGCACACACACACACACACACACACAACAGGAGGCCATCCCAACCCCAAAGGCTTTACAGTCTAAACAGTTAAGGCAACGGGTGAGAGGAGAAACAAAGGCATAAAGAATGGCAATCTCAAGTTGGGATGGTTTTAGGGGAGTGTGAACAGGGCAGCTGCCTTGAGCACCAACATTCAGGGGTATCAAATCCCCCTTTGTGAGGGAGAAGGTTATTTTATTTGCAGGAGGTTAGTAGCAAAGCCAGGATTAGAACACAGCTCTCAATGACACCCAGTCCAGTGTCTACCTCTACTCGACCCCACACGTGCTATTTCGTGTTGAGGTGAGTACTGCTCCGTCAGTACGAAAACCACTGTGCTGGCTAATCAGAAGCCTTTAAATTCTGCACCATTTGCCTGATTCTACACTACACTAAAAACATTGGAAACTGAGTTTTAGGGAACTATCATGCATTGGCAGGAGCTCTTAATGCGCTGCTTGCATCGTATTTTATTTCTTCAGAGCATTTAGAACAAATGATCTAATATTATAGCCCAGATTCTGAGCTGAAGTTCAGGAGTAGCTCAGATGGGGCTGCCTTTCAGTCCCTCAATCCAGGATCAATCTATACCAATTTAGAACAGCCTGGAGGCCACTGCTTTAAGCTGCACCAGCTGCCAACAGCCCCTGCTACATTTGGTGATTGCCAGGTTATGGGGATGTCCGGGTCTCAGTCTTTTCCCTGGCCATGTATGGTAGATGGCGTTGGGTGGCATAGCTTAGTCTATGCAGGACAGTTCCTCTGGTATGAGGTCAAGCCAGCTCTAGGACAGATATGCACTGTGGAAGTGGCATGAAGCCACCTCTATGCAGGGAAGGATCTGTCCTTCAAGTGGAGACTCAAATTGCAACATAATTTCCCCTGCTTCTTTTGAAGAGATGGAGCCAGATCCATGCTAGTGTAACTTGGAAGAACCGCTGACTTAAACTGCACACCGAGTGATACCCGCTGAGGATCTGGCCCATACAATTTTACCAGAGCTTGTAAAATGCACTTTGATTCTTTCTGACTCTTTCATTCGTTGTTAAAAAGTAATTGAAAATGCTAAAAGCACACTGAGCAGTCAAGAATTACCAGAGAATATTGGTAGTTATGGTGTTAGTGGTTACCACTCATTTTAAACTAATTGCAGCCTAAGGTAAAACCAAATGCAGTAGTGAGTTCCATCCAACAAAGCTGTCCTCAGTTGAGGTTATAACCACTATCCTCCTCTAGTTTCATACTGTTTGATATTCAAGAGCTTGAAACGAAGATGATGGTGTTGGTTTTGGAATGGGTTCCAGCCATTAATCACAAACGGTACTGGGGAGAAATTGGGCTCTCATGATTCGTCAGAGACTGTTTCTCAATCACTTTCTCTATGTGGCCAAACCCATTGTTGTGAGCAGCAAAACACACAACGAATCTGCTACTTGATCACGGCTTAACCTGCTGAAGCCAATGGCAAAATTCTCATTGAATTCAATCAGAGCCGCATCAATCTCTGAAAAATAGGAAATGATGTACAAGTGGCCTGTGGATCAGATGGTTGTTAGAGATAAGCCTGAACCAAACCCCTGAATCTGAACACCCTAGAATTTAGGGGGAAATGGGAAGAGAGAGGATAGAGTCCAGGGTCCAAATCTGGATCTAGATTTGACCGTTATACCCCACGTCTGTAATGGGCTAACCCAGAAAAGTAGGGGCAATAGGGCGAGTAGAAAATTGTCTGTCGAAAGTTGTTTTTGTTTTGTGTGATGGAAAATTGGGATTTCCACTCAATGGAAAGTTTCATGGAAAGTATCTGCTTTCCTCTAAAATAAAATTTCATCAGAAAACCCTCTACAAAATTTTTGGCTGCAAATGGAAAATTATGCCTTTTCCATCAAAAAATAAAAAAAAAACCTGTTTGTGTTTTTGACAAAAATTCCTAATTCGCATTGGGGGGGGGGGTGAAACAATTTCCAACGAACTCAAATAGACATCAGATACGTGCACAGGCTCCCATTAACGTCCCACACATTTTACCACGTTGGGTCAGGGCACTGAGCCATCTGTTGTGCTGCTTCTTGCCAATGCCTCATGCTTCAAAGGAAGGTTAGTAAATTCAGTGATACAATTATTAACAACAGAAAGGTGGTTCAGTCTTGCGTACCAGATGTTGACCAGAGTGAAGAGAGACAGGTAGTAAAGCCCTGGGAAACGTCTGTTACTGAGTTTATTATTGGTGCTTCTCTTTCTGCACCAGAGTTCTGCTGTACAACTTCTTCAATGGAGCATTTGTAAACGAAAGAAATGAAAAGGTTGCATACTTTGTGATAAGGGACAGCCAGCTGTGGTGTGGGAAGCAGAATCCAGGGACGTTCTGGAGGGACCAGCACGAGACCTGGGCATCACTTAAGTCCTATTTGGAAGCCTCCTATTCTGGATCTTTTGGTGTTCCAACCCAATATAAGGAAGGATGGTTTAGTGGATAAGGCACAAGAACAAGACCCCATGGTGCTAGGAGTTGTCTGAACACACAGTAAGGGCACATCTGCATTAGGACAAAAGAGGTGATGTTACTTTGTGTTAGCTAATACATGGTAATATCCAACTAACCGATCTGTAGTTTTCACATGTGTTAGTAGGTCAAGGTGAACCCTATGGGCTGGCGTTCACCTCAGCCTACTAGTGTATTACTATTACAAACTGCCTTGTCTTCACTTGGATTTTACCTCATGTTGCCTACAAGCTGGGACCTAACACAAGGTAACAGCACACCTTGTGAACACAAAGCCTAAGAGACGGTCTCTGCCCTGAAGAGTTGACAATATAAATAGACAGGACAAATGAAGTATTGTTGTCTCCATTCTACAGATGAGGGAACTTACATTGATTTCAATGGGAGTTGGGCCCCAAAATACCTTTGGAGCATCTGGGCCTAAATGACTTTCACAGGGTCACCCAAGGAGTCTGTAGCAGAACTGAGAATTGAGCCCCCCGTCTCCTGAGTCCCAGCCCACTGCTTTAACCACAAAGATTGTCTTTTCTTTCTGCATACTATTGGAGCTCATATCTGGACAATAAGTTCCTGTTACACTGGCTGGCATGGAGAGGTGCTACGCCAGTGCATTGGTGTTACGCACATAGAGAAAAGGACAAGACGTTTTCTTATTGACCTTTGAAAGCTGGAGAGGGAAGCAGAAAATGCTCCCTTAGGTAATGCTAAAGGCTGCATGCGGTATTGTTCAATAGAGAGGCCCCCGCCAGCAAGTTCCAGGTGGATGATATGAGGTTTGCTTTGGAAACTGGGCAATCTTTGATAATTTTTTTTATTGGGTACCATCCTTTTTAACACCCTTGTACATAGCAGACGTCAATGTCTGCCACGAACAAAGACTTGCAAAAGAATAAGGCAGTTGCTAAGGAAACTTCTGTTGCACAGGAACTAAACAAACAACAGCATGTTAAGCAAGGAGCCGTGCAAACTAGGGGCCCAATTCTGCAAATCCTTATTGAGGCAAATAACCCTTGACTTTTTCGGGGGATCTCCACTACTCATATGAGTAAAGGTTTGCAGGTTCAGGTCCAAGCATAAGACAAAAGCTTCCTCAAGCAGTCTCAGAACTTTAAGAATTAACTGTTTGGAGAACATCAAGGCAGCAGCATGCTACGGAAATAGCACACATCCATTTCCAGCCTCCAAATATAATTAGTTGTCATTTGAAAGCAGCCCTGTAATCTTTGTTGTGATATTAATTTCACGCAGAGATGCTAACAGGAACCATTCAGTGTACACAGCCCTCAATCTTTAGCCAACCTTTAGGAAGTTTACAGCAGCTCTCAAAGATTAGCCACCTTTAAACGGAACAAAAGCTGTGTCATTAGACTGTACCCAGGTGTCTTTGTGCACTTCAAATAGTTTGTCAGGTTTTTCCTGGTGGTGAGGTTGAAGAGGCTGTTTTGCTCCTTTGGTTTATCGGCTGACGGAGTCAATTCGTTATGAGCTCGATTTTCAAAGAGTTTGCTTCCGTTTAGATACTAAACTAACGGTTCACGTTTACAGAAGTGCTCCGCTGAGCTATTTGGAAATCTCCCCTTACAAATCACCTCTGCTCTGCCTACAAAAAACCTTGACAGTGGTTAGGCAGCTGGTATGCTGTGACTGCTGCTTTTCACGCTGATCATAATTATCTCACTGCTACCTTGTGTTCCCCCCGCATCTGTTTGTTAGATCTTCCTGTTGTCCCTAGTCTTTTACTTAGGGTTTGGCTGTGTCTTCACTGAAAAAGTAGTTGTGAGATAGCACTCTCAATGTAGAATTGTAGTGGAGATAAGGCAAAGGCAATTTTTACCTCTGAGCTGGACAAAAATGTTTGTACAAGGCTCTTTTTTAAGAAAAAAATGAAGATTTACTGGCACCGAAATATTTTTTAAATTCATGTTAATTTTGCCAAATTGTTTCAGCTGAAAATAAACTTCGGGGGGAGGGGAGGGAATGTGGTTTTCCCCCCCCGACATTTTCAAAACAAAAATTCCCAATTTTTTTTTGCTTTGAAATGACTTGTTCGTTTAAAAATAGTCTTTACTTTTATTATTTTTTAAAATCCGAAACATTTTAAAGTGATCCAATTCAAAACAAACCATTTCAGTTTTGTTGAAAAGAAACATTTTGTTCAACCCAAAACAATTTTCTTGTCTTTTTGGTTCACCACGTTTGTTTTCCCAAAATTTCATTTTCAGTTGGTCACAAACCAGTTTTTCCCAATTGCCACTGAACTGAAAAATCCATTAGTTGCACAGCTCTAGTGTCTACTCAAGTTCAATACTATTCCTCTCACCTGGAGTTAAGCTCATCTAGCTACCCCAAGGTAACAACTACTATGTCTTGTTTCCACTAGGTTGTACAGCGAGATAGCTTTCTCACTGTAAAAACACACACTTTTTGGAAGCGAAGAACAGCCTTTGTCTATGCAAAGTTGCAACTGTTTAACTAAAGGTGTGAATTTAAAGTGACTTACTTGAACAGGTACGAACTGCCGTGTGAACGCTGTTATTTCAGATTAGTTTAAATCAGTTAGGAGAATGTCTAAGCTACACCAAAATAAGCCACTCAAACCAAAATAAAATTCACCATATGAGGGTTTGCACCACTTTAACTAAACCTGTTCAAATTTATGTGTAGACAAGACCCTAGATTATAAACTCTTTGGAGCAAGGACCATTTCGTCGTTATGGGTTTGTGCAGTGCCTAGCGCAATGGGGCTGGGCTCTCTAGGCACTACCATAACACAAATAAGATATCATTATTATAACAAATGGAAGCAGCTAGGTACCTCAGTACCTGGTCCTTAGTCACATGTCTAAATGGGAGATGAGCTGCTGTGAAAATCTAGCCCTGTTTAAGTGTGATTGGTTTTTTTACTGGTCGTCATTTGTAATTGAAAGTCCATTGTGGTGGGGTAGCTAAGGCTAAGAACTCAGGAAATCTGGATTTTATTCTTGGCTCAGTAACTAAAGTCAAGTCACTTCACCATGCTATGCCTCAGTTTCCCCATCTATATAATGGGGCTAAATGATACTGCTCTCCTTTGTAAAGTGCTTTGAGATTTATTAATGAAAAGCACTAGGTTTATATTAATTGTTAGGGCATCAAAAGGTTTTTTGCAGGGTCTTATTTAATTGTTTATTTAAATCTAAAGACATAAATAAAAAAACTGAATGCTGAGGGCCTCTCTCTGCATGGATCTGCCTCATAATTGATGGGGATGATCAGCCATCTGTATTAGTGGTCTCCATGGGGATGGAGATAATTAGACAACAAGAAGATGAATAACAGACGAGAGGCTGAGGGGATTGGGGCATGCACAGTAGTCCCACAGGGAATATGCAGGAAAGCTGTACTGATTTTCCCAGGGAGTCCCTTCTTCGCTATCCCCACCACTACCACCACCACCCTTTTAGGTATTTATTATATTATTTTGGGTGATAAATACTGGCCCTGGGCTTGATCCTGGTTCTCCTCCCAGCCTTTGTCTGGCTTGTCTGTTTAGACTGTAAGCTTTTCAGAGTAGGGACTGTCTCTTACCATGGGTATGTTCAGCTCTTGGCACAGTGGGTCCCTGTTCTTGGTTGGGACCTCTAAGTACTGCTGTAATATATACAACATAACCCTGCTTCACTCTGAAGTCTCTGGGAGTTTGGCCATTGACTTGAGCATAGAACTGGTTTGGAAATTTTTTTGTTGCAGTGATTTTCAGTGGACATTTCTGCAGAAAAAGAATCTGTCTGCATTGATTTTGTTTGTCATCAAAAAAATTAAAATTTCATTTTGATTGTCTTCCCCCTCCGGTGAAAAGACAACATTTCCTGACCAGCTCTAGTTCAGTGGGAGTAAAATCAGGTCCTGGATGAGAGGGGGAAGGGTGATGGGGAGAAACTCTGTGGGAGCCATTCCCGTTTGCCCTCTGCAAGGTATTAATGCCAATAACAGTTCTGCAGTAAAAACAACCCAGCATCGAGCAAAGCGGAAAAACAGCCGCTAAGTGTGGAGAATCAGAAATCTGATTTGAATCAGAGTAACCAGATTGCAGGAACTTTAAATAGATTGGAGACTAACGTAATTAAAATAAAAGGGTTCAAAGCACATTAAAGGGCATTAATATGCAATAAGGAAACTCTTAACCCACCAATTCTCCATATACACAGTCATCAAGGAAAAAGGAGCAATGCCCATAAAACCATTCTCTCAGGAAGGGCAGTGGGTTCAGTGCCTGACAAGAGATCACTAGCTGAAAGTAGCAGCATTAAATGGAAAGCTTGGTTATTGCCGGATGTTTACTACAAAAAAGCCTCGATTCCACGAGGTGCCGAGTGCCACACAAGCAAAACCTTGCCTCTGTTTGGAGCTCCATTGCCTGAAATGAGACTCTGCACAGGAACCAAGGGCCATCAATAGGACACAGAAATTGATACATCTTTCTAATGTCCTGTCTCCAACAGTTGCCTAGAGGAAGGTGTATGGGGCTCTGCAGTGGGCATCTGTGGAATTACCTGCCCACAGGGGAAGTTTCTTCCCGACTTTTGTTAGGTAGCCGTTGGCTTATGTCCTGAAGCATAAGGGTTTACGTCCCTGGCAAGACTCTTATATTAAATCAACTTCAAACCTAAATCTTATTGCGGGAGCTGGGTTCAAGTTTGGCCACACCGAGTGAAAAGTGCTATTGATACCATTGCAGCTTCCATGCCAGGCTGGAAATTCTGCTAGTTTTTCAACCAGCTATGTGACATATTTTGACCAACGGAACATTTTGTCAAAATTCTGAAATTTTGCAAAATTGAAAGAAAGAGAGAGAGAGGGAGAGAGAAATTCTGCGATAGATAGATATCTATTTTACATTTTGTATTTTATTTATGTTTTCCAGCTCCAGGTGCAGTCATACTCCCCAAAAAAAGAAAATCACAACTGCGGTGAGGACTCTAGATCATGTAAGTCCCACTTACCCGCTGTTTTGTAGTTTTAAGTGGTGTATAGGCCTCTTTAATTTTAATCTAATGTCAATTGGAATGTTGCCACTCAATAATGGAAGCAGGATTGTGCCCAGAAATGTTAATATTATTGAGGAATGGAGAACTAATCCAGACTACACAGAGCTTGAGACAAATACTTGGGTCAGTGGGCTCCTCGATGGCACATTCTCCTTGTTGAAATAAGTGATTCTATCGAAAAGTGTCATCGTATCCACAGAAACAGCCTTTTCTTGTATAAACAGGTTGTTAAGGTGACTCAAATAATGCCGTATATAAACAGGGGTAGAAGCAAAGAACACACACACACACGCACAACATAAGGGCTTTAGAAATTCTCACAGGAAATATTCTCAAGCATATGCTTAATAGATTAAGTTTTAGGCATTATGTCCCATCTATGGTAACTTTACTGTATCTCAGATATCCAAAATTAAAGACCTGCTCCAGACAAACCTATCATTAGAGACTTATGGCTCTCCTGTGCTCTGACAATGTTGTTTGTGGTCCTGCAGAAATACTGGTATCTTTGTCCATATTAGTTTCTTTACAGAAACTTCTACACATATTAGAGACACCATCAAAAACGTAGGTGCTCTGATAACCCAACTTTTCATTGTTACTGGTTAGCTTGAGCTTGTTTTCTTCTTCTCCTATTTGATTTTTTTAATTGAATAAATGTTGAGTTGTGAAAGAGGTTGGAATTGCAGGACCATAGTTTTCCTCATCTTATATTGATTTAAGCAAATATTATTAGATGATTCAGTTACTGGGTACATCTTTCTTTCTTTCTTTCTTTCTTTCTTTCTTTCTTTCTTTCTTTCTTTCTTTCTTTCTTTCTTTCTTAATGTATAACTGAATTTCACTGTTTTTTTACTCAATATTACAGCTTTATTTATTGGATATCTCAGGCCCTGATCCTATAATTAGACCTATGTAGACTAAACCTAGCACACATATGAAGCAATTGGGTTGAAATTATTGGGTCGTTGCATGGGTGGCTTCCCACATCTACGTACTGCGGGGCTCTTACTCCTTCCATCTGGTGCCAGCCACTGTCGGGGTCAGGATATGGGACCCGATGGACCTGGTGTCTGATCCAGTGTGCCAGTCCCTATGTTCCTATGTTTGGGCACAAGGGGATCCAGTTGCAGGAAGTAATTGTCCCACTCTATTCAGCACTGGAGAGGCCTGAGCAGGAGTACTGTGTCCAGTTCGGGGTACCACACCTAAGGAAAGATGCAAACAAATTGGAGAGAGTCTAACAACAAAAATGGTAAAAGGTTTAGAAAATCTGACTTATGAGGAAAGGTGTTCGTTTAAAACAAACAAACAAGCACACACCCTGGCCCTGTTTAGTATTGAGAAAAGAAGACCGAGGGGGGGACCTGATAGAAGTCTTCAAATAGGTTAAGGGGCGTTATAAAGATGATGGGGACCAATTGTTCTCCATGTCCACTGAAAGTAGACAAGAAGTAATGGGCCTATGTTGCAGCAGTGGCGATTTAGGCGAGATGTTAGAAAAAAGCTTTCTAACTATAAGTACTAACTATAACTACTGGAACAGGCTTCCAAGGGAGGTTGAGGAATCCCCGTCCTTGGCGGTTTTTAAGAACAGGTTGGACAAACACCTGTCAGGGATGGTCCAGGTTTACTCGGTTGGCCTCAATATAGGAGGCTGGACTAAATGACCTCTTGAGGGCCCTTCCAGCCCGATATTTGTATGATTCTATTCCTTTAAGACTGTTCCTGTCAGCTAATCTGGAAAAGGGGGATTTTTGTGGGGTTTTATTGTGGAAGATGTTCAGGTACCATGATGATAAAATCCTAGATACAGTAGGTATATAGATTTGAAGGACCATATCCTCAGATGGTGTCAATTAGCATAGCGCCATTGACCTCATATGTTGCATTACGTAATCTATAGATGAGTGCACTGAGTCACGGAGAGGTTAAATGGATTACTCAAGATCACAAATCAGTGACAAAGCTAGGAAAAGAAACCATGAATCCTGCTTCCTAGTCCTCTACCCTAACCACTAGCAAACTCTTTCTTCCCAGAATGGGGATATAACCCAGGAGTTCTGATTCTTGATCTTCAAGTCTAACTCTGGACTATACTCTCTTCCAGAGCCGGGAATAGAATCTAGGATACCTGACTCCCAGCTACCCTACTCTGACCACTAAAACAGACTCCTTTGCTAAGAGCTGGGATTAAAACCCCAGAGTCCCGGGTACTAGCCCCCTGTTCGAACTACTAGGCAACAGTCCCTCTTTTTGAATCTTAAATGAGTCAAACTAACTGGAAAGTGTTTGAACATTTGATTTCTGCAATCTGCATGATGCCCTTTGCAAGAAAAGTTGTGGGTTTTATTTTAAATTTCAATTGCCATTCCCACCCAGAGTGGTCTCTTACCAACATAAATAAATAGGGATGGGAGCATGGAAAATGTGTATAAGTTTGCGTTATATCCTAAATATTTACATTAAGGAAGTTTAAAAGAACTCTGATTTCAGTCCCATATATCTGAAGATGATCCCTCAGGAGAGGATGTTTTGTCAGGAGTAATGATTTAGAAATGTCTTATTTTAAAAAGCCACTTGTATGAGTTCCTGCAATGGGAACACGTGTCAGCCATTTGGAATCTTTGATCTGATAACTGTGTCCGTCCGTCTCCCTTCCCCCAGTGGAGAATACTGCTTCCCAGGTTAGAATAGACTGATGTGTTGCAGCAAGAAAATTATCCTTCCCCTTCATTTCCTCCTCCCCTTTCTCTCCAGGGCTTTTATGAAATGCACTGTGGCCTGACATCCCAGTTTACCATGACTGTTGCACTTTGGAGACACTATCTCAGTGTCCCATGCAACCTGGAGTTTTATCTTAGTTTCTATGGCTGTTTAAATGGTAAGCTGTCTGAGTCAGGGACTGTTTCTTATGTACAGTGCCTTGCACAATGGGGCTTTGATCTCCGTTTGGGGCCCTACATGTTATTGTAATACAAATAATAAGAGTAATTAAGGTGATGCAACTGCACTGAATTTAATAGAGTAGCATACATAGGTACCAGTCACAGTTTGGTCCATGGAGCATAATGCTTGCAAATGTCACATTTGAAATATTACATGAATATTTCTGTGTAGCAATTGATGGATTTCATAAACTTGGGTGTGTTTATGCATTCACTCTACTACAGATCCTCACATTCACATGTTCGTTGTGTTGCTTATTTTTTCATGCTAGAATATTTATTGCACTAATAATCAGAGACACTGAATAGTGAGAGCGTAACACAGCAGCTGTTTGAACTCTCTTACTTATAAGATTCTGATCGCACATGGAGCAGTGCACTTCTGGGGTAACTCCTTTGACAACCGGGGAGTTACTGTGGATTTATACCACTTTGCGTGAGATCAGAATCTGTCCCAAACAATCTAGCTCTTTTCCTAGTTGCTTCTTGCTCTTCTTTTCAAAAATCAATTCAAAATATAAAGGGACCCTAATATTGCTCAACAATGAGGATGCTCAGAAAGTTGAAAAACCAGAACATTCGGAAGAGAGATTTTTTTTCTCCACTGGAAAAATTGAAACCATTTCGCAAGCCATGGAGACCCTAGATGAGTGGATTAGTTGGGAACACTTATAACTGCACCACTTAAAGATACGACCACAGTGCATTTTACATTTGAAAATAGGGGAGATAGATGATCTGGGTTCAGAAATAATTATAAATTGGGGTTATTGCCTGGTATAAAAAATCCTTGATGCTGACGGTTTTATGACAAGTCTTATTCTGGATTTATTGAGCCATGAAATGCGCTCCCGGCTAAGTTCTGAATGTCCCTTTCACAGTCTAATGTCTAAGGATATAAAATTGACTGGTTTAAGAACTAAGATAACAAGAGACTGTCCATGAGCCTTAAAAGGGGGATCTTGGATTTTCACAGCTCCTTTCATGGAGAAATACAGCAAATGTCGAATAGGTTGTCAGGGGGAAGAAACTATAAAGATTTAATAGGAAAAGTATTCACTTTTTATGGTAACCCAAGCCAGAAGAAGGAGACTACTTATTAAAAGATTTCATGAAATTAAATGCCTCTTAATCCCTTTCTGCTTTATGTCCCACCAAACAGGAGGTTCATTTTTAAAGGGCCAGATCCCTCCGATAGAGTATATTGGCATGTAGCTCCGTGAAAGTCAATGGAGCTATGTCCAATGACATAAGCTGAGGATGTGCTCCTTCCAATAGAGTGACAATTAGGAAATGGATCGGCTGGAATAGAAAACAGGAGGAAAAACATCACCCGAATGGAGCATGGAAGGAATAACAATATCCAGTCTCATTTACAAATTACAACATATAAATCACGTAGCATTAAGTTTCTGGGATCTTTGTGCAGTATGAAGGATTATCCGTGGATCTGTGCCCATTTACACCAGCTGAGGGTCTGGCCTATCTTTTTTTTTTTTTTTTTTTTAAAAACAAAAGTGCTACCTTCATCAGGCTCTTGGTTTAACCCACTCCCACTCAGTGACCTTTGTGGGACAGAACATTTAGGTATTCAGAAGAGCTGGATGTGGGGCAGAGTGGTGCACCTCTCAAGCCAGGAAGCTGAGTTGCAGCCAACTCATAGGAACTTTTTTATGTACTAGTGTTGCCAAAAGATTAGGAATGACAATCAGCAACAAGAATGAGAGCCAGCGTGGACTACGTCTGCCTGCAATAATAAAGACTCAGCCACTCCAACAGGGCTGGAAATACTTCTTCATGGTTCACCAAGGTCAAGGGGTTCTCAAACCTTTTTACAGGGTGGACAATGCTTTAATGCATCGATTCTCCTGTAAGGCTACGATCCCACGGTCCCCACCTCTCCTTCTGTGGAGACTGTGGCAAATACAGCAATTGCTTACATGGGAAGAGCACAGAATGTACCTTTAGCTGCCTTAAAGCAGTTTAACAGCTGAAAATAAGGAGGAGGAGCCCAGCATCATAGGCCTGATTCATCTACCACTGAAATCATACCATTGATTTCAAAGGGAGCTGGACTGGGTTCAATGCAAGGACCGTTGGTGGATGATCCACAAATCTGTGCTATCTGTATGGCCCGCATTACCTCAGTATCTGAGCATCTCACCATCTTTAACGTATTTATCCTCACAATACCCCTGTGGAGGCAGGGCAGTGCTATTATCCCCATTGTACAGACGGGGAACTGAGGCACAGAGAAAATAAATCTAAGTAAGTCTTAGCTACTTACAGGGCATATATTCATCCTCACTGGCTTTGTCACTTTTATCTTATCAAGGCCCAGTACTGCTCCTACCGAAGGTAGTGACAAAACTCCTATTGCCTCCACGGGGAACAGAACTTCAATTAACTAGAGTGAGCAAAAGCTACTTTCCACTTCCTCTTGGGCAACTTGGGGGCGTCTTTGCTTGCCTTGGATGGTACACTCCAGTCATTTATAGGCCAAGTTTCCCTGACTGGAAAAAGCGGCCATAAGGGCTCAAATCTGTGGACCAAAGGAAAGAGTGTGTTGAATTTCAGGGCCAAAATAGGCCTTTGGAAAGGTAGAGTCATGGTGGGAAATGGGTAGAGGGGCATTATTGCACAGTGCCTTCCGGACAGTGGGAGAAACAATGGGCCAGCCACTGGGATATCATCGTGATGGCGGAGTTATGAAAGCCCAAGCGTACAGATGATAAGCAGAGCGCAGACAGATAGATATGGCAATTAAAAGCTTAAATAGAAGGGTTTGCATGGGGATTAGAGAGAGAGAGAGATTAAAAAGGAAATAGACATGAAACACCAGCTTTCAGATGACTCTTTTTTTTTCCCTTTCACTTCAGGAAAATGTCTTCAGATTTCTGCCCTATAAAGTCCAGCTCTGTCTACTCCTCCTTGTGTGGATAATAGTTGAGCTTTGTCTTATACTTAAGAGTACAAAAATCTTTGTCCTTGTCTAAACTTTGCACTAACGGCCTTGTTTATGAGCTGTCTGGAGAGGGTCTGTGAATCAATGGAGCATTGTTCAATAAATAATAAAAGCCAGACACATCCAGTTTTCATTTTTATATGAGGCTTTTTTCCATGAGGGATGATACATAAAAACTCCTGAAGTGGAGAAACGTGGACATATTTCTCTATAAAATTGTAATTTAATCTCATCAATTAATTATTGCTTTGACATTCTGTCACTTGAAGCAATTTGTAAAGTATGTGTAAAACACAAAGCTTCCCATTAGGTTAGGCTCCTCTTGTGTCTTTAAAATCTCTTATCTGATCCAAGGAAACATGCTGGATTCATTTCCATCCCTATGATTTATAAGCGGCAGCCTGGTTAATGTTTAATAATCAAAGATTTAAACACATTACGCTGTCATCAGTTCCGTTTTGCCCTGAGTCATGTATATGCTTTTCCATCCTACTCGAAGTGTAAGAGAAAGTAGGACTTGCCAGGCTGTATCAGACTAGAAGTGCATCTGATGCAGCATCCTGACTCCAACAGTGCCCAATAGCAGCCGTTTCAGAGTGAATCCTGCCGTGGACATCTATAGAATAAAACAACACTCTGGGGAATTTTTTACTGAAGCTAACCTAAGGGCATGGACCGTCATTTTGTTCTGTTGGTACAGCGCCTAGCGCAGTGGAGTCATTGTTCATTACTGGGGTTCCTAGTCTCTACCATAATATAAATATTAAATAAAAATAAAACTAATCATTTGTTTCCTATCTGTGGGTCAGATTCTGATACCTTAATACACATTGAATAGCACCTTAATCCACATACAATCCCATTAACGTCAATGGGATTACTCAGGAAGAAGGATGCTACTCACTAATGTAACTATAGACGGAGCTGATCAAACTTTTTCATCCCAAGTATTTTTTGATGAAAAAAATGATTCTTTCTCCTCAACAAAATTGTTTCTTTTTTAAAAAATGTATCTTTGAATGAAAAACAACGTTGAAATTTTTGCAGCTTGTTGGAAAAGTTTTTGTTGAAAACTTCCCTCCCCTTTATCCCCATCCCCACCTCCACCCCAGGCCTCCAGAAATATCCCTAAAAAATGAACACACACACACCCCCGGCCCAATTTTTTGGCAGAAGTTATCAGGTTTTGGAACTCTTTACCAACTTATCACCTTGCATCTAGTGCCCCGTAATCCTATCAAGTGGGAAAAGAATATCTGCCCCTACCCCCCGAACCCCCACTCACACACTTTGAGTCACTCCACAGCTCCTCTCTTCTACCATTAACTAGCATAGCCGGTGGCAGTTTAAAATCTTGCCTTAAATTAAACCAGTGCAGCTCTCAATCCTGCCTGTAGACGAGCCCTCTGACCCTGATCCAAAGTCCATTGACGTCAATGAGCTTTGGATAAGGCCTACAGTTCGCTCTTTCTCTCTGACCTGTACACACTCACAAGGGTGGGTGGCTTCACCAAATCTCTGGCACAGCTGGCTGGCTGTCAAGTTCGGCCTCAGACACCCGCATGTCAGATATACCGCATCCAGTTGTACGTCTGCCATTTCTGATCCCTGCTTTTTGGCTGCTTTTCTGAGTCTGCATTGAGAGCAGGAGGGTTCGTTAACAGGAAAAACCCAGAGCAAAATAAAACAGTGCCCTTTCTTTCTTCTTTTTTCCAGTGTTCTTGCTTTTTGCTCCTCTTTGCTCATTTCCCGAGGGGAAGGGTACTGCTTCTTTGGCCTTATTTCCCCAATGTGTATTCATCTTAAAGAGGAAGAGTGCTCATTTAAAGAGGGAAGATTGGCTAGTGGTTAGGGCACTAACCTACGACTTGGGAGAGCTGGGTTCACGTCCCTGCTCTACCATGGCCTTGTTGAGTGTCCTTGAGCAATCTTTGTGCATCGCTACATCCCTACCTCACACGGGCATGGTGAGGATGAATACACTAAAGATTGGGAAGTGCTCAGATGCAAAGGAAACGGGGCTATATAAATACCTATTATAGATCAACCCCCCAAGACCTCAGTGCAGTGTTATTTTCCTTAAAATAAGATCACTCAAGGGATTTGCTCGGCTCCGAAGCCTGAGGTGGGAAACAGAATGAAGTCATTTGTTTAGGTACTACTTTAAAAAATCCCTATGGTCGTCATCCAAAGCCCATTGAAATCTCCCATTGAAAGACTCTTGTTAATATCAATGGGGTTTGGGTCATGTCATATTCAGTTCCATGGCTGGAAGAGAAGGAAGAATATCGATGAGAAATAGAGGAGCAAGTAAGTAACTTCTCTCTCTGATTCACAATGATTAGGCAGCTCCATTTGGCAGGGGCTGTAAAATGGCTGGATACACATGCCTGTTCTTGTTTAGATCACAGTCATCGGAAGGAGTTGCCGATTTGCAGCTAGCTTAAGTTGGGACAACTTCAGTCAGCCCTGTAAAGATCTGTGCTGCTCGATCACCATCACCACTAAAAACAACTGGTGTTTTAAAAAGCTTGCAGCGTGGAGTCCATATCTCCAGAATAATTTTGAATCTGGAATAAAAAAGGAATCTTAAATCAAAACACTTGGGGAAACCACAAAAAAAGAGGGACTGTGGCTAGACTTTATCTTCCTAACCCAAGCTGGATAAGCTGCAGTATCGAGTCTCATTTGACACGTAGAAATTAAAAACAGCTTGTGCTCACAGATTCCCTGTGCAATCTCCCAGTGACCGAAATGAGCAACCCATGCCGAGCACTATGCTAGGGGGTAAGGACTGATCCCATGAGGTGTTCGTACCTTCAATGCTTCTTTTCTCCAGTCAGAAATTAGGGCATTGGTCAACCTGCGACCTTGTTCTCCAGATTCATTTTAAAAAACCACTGGAGCTGATTCTCCTCTCCTTGTGACCTGACGCAAAGCCCATTGAAGTCAATTGAGGGTGCAGTCCATCCCATCATCCAGATCATTAATGAAGATGTTGAACAAAACTGGCCCCAAGACAGACCCCTGAGGCACACCGCTTGATACCGGCTGCCAACTAGACATCAAACTATTGATCACTACCCGTTGAGCCTGACAAACTAGTCAGATTTCTATCCACCTTATAGTCCATTCATCCAATCCATACTTTTTTAACTTGCTGGCAAGAATACTGTGGGAGACCATATCAAAAACTTTGCTAAAGTCAAGATATATCATGTCCACCGCTTTCCCCATATCCACAGAGCCAGTTATCTCATCATAAAAGGCAATCAGGTTGGTCAGGCATGACTTCCCCTTGGGGAATCCATGTTGACTGCTCCTGATCACCTTCCTCTCCTCCAAGTGCTTCAAAATGGATTGAACTAGGCACCCGTTGGTTCAGGGGAACCTGTGACCAAATTTGGGAGAGTCCCTGTAGGCCATATAGTGCCTATGACACACGGCACAGCACTTCTGATTCTATCTGTGGAGCATGTACAAAGTAGCCAGTAGAGTACAATGCTTCCTCACTTCATACAGGAATTGTGAGGATTAATTCATTATTGTTAAGCATTTTGAGGTCCTCAGATGGAAGGTACTAAGTAATGCTATAGGATCTGTATTATGCCAAAAGAACACAGATAGATAGATAGGAATCTGTGAACACATGCAATTGTCTGTAGCCAAGTAATTTAAAAAAAAAAAAAGTTTTCCTACAGAAAGTTTTCTCAGGTGTGAGAAAGGGAAAGATTGTTTCATGCTAAAGACATCAAAGAAGAGACACCCCGTATACATGCCCCTGGCTGAGTTTGATTTGGCAGGCAAGCAGAGTGTCGGCGTGACAGACAGAAATACTTTTCTTGAGAGACTCTTAAAGGTTTGGATTCTTTGGCTAGAAATCCGTGCGATTCCTTGAGCTGAATTCATCCCACTGAAATCAGTGACTCAGAAACAATAGAGATGAGTAAGTAACCACTGGGATCAATAATTAAGATCTTTTATACAAAAACTTCAAAAATTGTGCTTTGGTTAAATACCTGAGTCACTTGTTCCCACGCTGGCTCACTTATGCGCAGGGAGAGAGCTGAACGTAGCCAAATGGCATAGTGTTTATGGCACTGGGCTAAGAATTAGATAATCTGGCATCAGTTCTCGTTCCGCCATAGACTTCCCGTGTGACCTTAAGCTAGTCACTCAGGGCTTGTCTACACAGCCCTGCGGTTCGGCCTATGAGCGCGTGAATTGCTGCGTGCACTGAAGTGCTGCACTGTAACTCATCCATGTGGATGCTGCAGGCGCCAACTAAATGGTACCTAGTTCACATTAACGCAGTTCTCTTCAAATAGCATCCGCACAGGGGAGTTACGTCACAACAGTTGGTGCACTCTGCAGTTCATAACCTCCTTCTCCAGAACTGCAAAACAGTTTAGACGTCACCTTAATCTCGGTGTGCCTTATATCCCCATCTGTAAAATGGGAATGCTTCCATTGGCTTTCTTGTCTATTAGATTGTAAGCTCTTTGGGGCAGGGACTGCTGCTATGGGCTTGAGGAGTGCCGAGCACTACAGAGCCTGGCTCTCACTCGAGACTTCGAGGTGTTATCTAAATGCAAGGAATAAATAATAATAATGCAAAGTTGAATAGCTATTCCCTACAATGTACACATACACGTAGGTACAGAAATCTAAAAAAATGCAAAAGGAGTAAGATAAGATCAGTAGCAAAGAAATATGGCTCAGGAGGTGGATTTTGAACATTCCCAAGTTTTAAATGTGGGATTTTGGTTTGGCCCGTTTTAAAGCTGAGAGGTAGTGTGGTCTAATGGATCGAGCACTGGCCTGGAAACTGGGAAGACTCCCAGCTCTGCCAATGACCTGTTGTGTCACTGGGACCTGTTGTAACACTGGGAAAGTGCTTCTGTTTCCCCTCTCACCCATGGTCTGCTTTGCCTATTTAAACTGCAAGCTTGTGGGGACACTGTGTGTATATAAAGTTCCTAACCCAGTGGGGCTGTGATCTCAGCTGGGGCCTCGAGGCAACACTGTACCAGAAATCATTAATTATTATGCAAAATTCAGCTCTGTGCTTGAGCTTTTAACCCCCTGCAACATTTCAGAGTTTTCACAGTTGAGACTCTGGGACAGTCTAAAAGTAGCTGAGCTAATACTGCATCATGAAGACAATCTAGTAAATTATCCAATGCTTTTCAGGCTAAATAT
Source organism: Chelonia mydas (assembly GCF_015237465.2). Lineage (NCBI taxonomy): Eukaryota > Metazoa > Chordata > Testudines > Cheloniidae > Chelonia > Chelonia mydas. The sequence goes on along the minus strand of NC_057859.1, from coordinate 6,772,615 downwards.
TCTATATTCCTAGCTCAAATCAGCCTCTTTTTTTTTTTCATCTGTGCAGCTTGCATCCTTCTGTAGCTGCTAAACCCAAACAGACTAATCTAGTATCCAAGTCTTAACATTATTCACCACCACCGTATATTAACTGTGTTACAAGAATAAGAACAGCAGCAGCAGTCAGCTCTTGGATATGTGCCATGCTTTTATTACTTATTAACTTATTTTTATATAGCTTTTGGCATGGCAAGGAGTCCTACTTTAATTATAAACAGGAATGAAGAAGCCACAAGAGGAAATCATACAGTATTGTAGCCGGATAACTGCTGTTGCACTGATTACACAAGGGTTCTTATCAAAGCTGACACAGAGCTTGGGCAGTGCAGATATTGTGCTGGAAGCTCCAGGCAGCACGGTTGATGCGTGGGAGAGAGCCTCGAAACAGACGTAAATGCATTGTAATTCGGCTGAACTAAATTATCCATGGGGGACTTTTTTTTCCCCTCTCTCGTTTTGCATTAAAGAAATGGGAAAGTAAAGACAAGTCTTGGGAGGACTAAAAAAATAAGATAAATGTGCAACCTTTTCACTTTTTTTTCTTTCAACATGCCCGAGAGGGATGGGGATCGGGGGGGGGAGGGAGGGGGAAGGAGGGAGGAAACCTCATTCTGAAATAAGGACCAACTATGGCTACAGATGGTTGTTTGTAAAACCATGAGAAAACTCTTGATTCCAGTTTAAGACTCTCCCAAGAAACTGACAACTACTGCATAGTCATGCTGCTAATGCCTTTGCAATTGCTAGGAAGCACCAGCCGCTCCACCTTGTCTGTAGATTCCATTTGCAGAGCTATCAGCTGCAGCCATTCCACCCTGGGCTGTGATCTTGTCAAGCTTAACCGTGTCCACATTTGGGGCCAGTTTGTGAACCCCTTACTTCTTCCAGTTACTCATGTGAGTAGACTTGTTGGAAGCCAACTGGGTATTGCACTAGGGATAGGAGGTCTGGGTTCTAATTCTGGCTTTGCCACTGATCTCCTGTACGACCTTGGGCAAGTGACTGCAGCTATCTTCTTTCCATGAGTGAAATTGTCTCCGTGGTGAGGGCTAGCCCAAGGCCATATAGCCCACTTATGCCCTATTGTGAGGGGGATTTCTGTGGTTCGTTGGCCTTGCACTGACCTCGCATTAGTGATTTCCATCCTTAGTGAATTTAGAACTGGACTGACAGCTCCAGTAACTGAAAATCTTCTGCTTAATCACAGAACAGGGATAGCAGCAGACCCAGCTTCTCCCACGCTGTCCCATTTCTGAGCTGGAGAAAACACCTTAGGTGGCGACAGTATTGTTAATCTTAGTGGTTGTTTGCTCCCCATTCCCCTGCTATCAATTCAAACTCCAAACCATCTCTGAACTCCAGGGAAACCCCAAGAGGGGTTACATGAAATGATGCCAAAGGAAGTTTTCGAGCCACATGGGTTTAGTGCAACCAGCCTGTTTTGAGCAACTCTTAAACTTCAACTGCAGCCAGCACTGTATCATTCTAATCAGTCAAAGATCTTGTTGTTTATTCATGTCTACCCTACCACTGGCTCAAGGCTTTCAATCCTGATCCTGCAGTGAGCTCTGTGCAGTGGATTCCTGCCCAAACTCAGAGCCTCCCTGAAGTTAATGGGGTTCTGCACCAGCATGGCCTGGTGGAGCAGCTTACAGGATCAGTGCCTCTGTGCCTATGAATCTGAACTCCCTGGATAGGTCTGCACTGCAGCAGGGGTCGAGCTAGCATGCTGAAAATAACAACGTAGATGATGCAACATGGGTGGCAGCTAAGGCTAGACACCTGAGTCCAAGCCCCCTCCCTCTGTCCCCCTTACCTCCCTCCCCCCCCCCCCGTTCCCCTGGGCTTGAGCCTCAACATCCATGCTGCTATTTTTAGCACGATAGCTCAAGCAGAACTAGCATGAGTCTGTCCACCTGGACTGCGAGACACAAACCCAGCTGCAGTGTTGACCTACCCTTTGGAGCCAGCTTCTCAATTCCCTCTTTCTTATTTTTCCATCCAAAGCCCAATTAAGTCAATAGAAAGAGGCCCTAAATACCTAAATCACTGTGCAGGCATCTCAAACACACTCTCCCCCGACCCCCTTTGTATTTGTTTTTCAGAAAGCCACCGATGCTATCTGTGCAATTTGGAGCCCAGCATTGTGGAGGGTTAGTGGACTCGAAGCTTTTGCTGCTCACAGTTTATAAAGGAATAGAAAGCCGGACACATTTTTATTATGCTCAAAGGGGATTCAGACCAAGGGTTTTTGGATGAACTTCCTTGTCTTTGCTCCAAGTGCTCCTTTCTTAAAACAAAATAGATACTGTGATAGTGACTTGGACGATAGTTAGGCACCGAATACTTGGTGGTTTCCTCTGCTTTGTACCCTCTGCACAGAATGACATTCTGGTGACTTTTCAGTGGCTACAAATTGAGGAGGGGCCCGATCCTGCTGAGTATCCACAGCTCCCCCTGAAATCCACAGAGATTGTGAAGGTTCAGCACCTCACAGGATCAGGCTCTAATGTAGGCACAAATACAGGAAGGTTAAATATAAAAAATCCCTCTTAGACTAAATGTTGATAGTAGATAAAGGATGAATTGGCAGATGTTAATAATGGGAGAACTTCAGAAGGTCACTGTGGATAGATACCACCCCCAAAAATAATAAAGTAAACAATAAAAAATAACAATAAACAAACCTAGGTCTGATATAGTGCTTTTCATCAGTAGATCTCACAGTGCTTTACAATCTCTGTATTTATCCTTACAACACTCCTGTGAGGTAGGGAAGGATTATTAGCCCCATTTTACAGATGGAGAACTGAGGCACAGAGAGGCCAAGGCCAGATTTTCAAAGATATTTAGGCTCCTAACTTCCATTGGAATCAATGGAATGAGGATCTGGGCCCACGGGCACATAGGAAGCCTGTGGGGAAGCAGGGAAAAAGCTTGGCAACTGCTCCGAAACACAAACAAGCCACTCAGGTCTGTTAAAACTGGGTTCCAATCTTGTCACTGAATCCACAGGAACAGATCTTAGCGCCAAGCAGAGCCCCACTGGAGTCAATAGAATACCTAGCACAAACTAATTACAGCACAGGGCTGAATTCCCCATCACGAATTCCAGCACTTCCCATCCTGGCTTGATTTGGGGGGCAAGCGACTTCGGCTGTGACTCCTCTCCTACCTTTTGTCCGTCTTGTCTATTCAGATTATAAGCTCTTTGGGGCAGAGACTCTCTCTCATGTTGTGACTGTACAATGCCTTGTATAATAGGGTACTTATCTCATTTGGGCACTCTAGGTGTTACCGTAAGACAAATCATAAAGTTTGAGAAATGGCTGATGGCACCGGGGTGGGAGATTTGTTTTCTTAAGCTTTTCATCCTCATTAAGAATTCTCATTCTGCTGTGATTGCAACACCTCTGGTTAACTGTCCAAAGTCCTGGATCAGAGGATGGTCTGAGAAACAGAATAGTGAGTCCTAGAGAAGTGCCAATCGATTAAAAAAAACCCAAAATAGAACATGGATGATTCCACTGAGATGACTGTGGAGAAGATGGTTTCAGTCCAACCAAATAATTGTCTGACTGGTGAAAATGTGGGCTGAGATTTTTCAAAGCTGTCTTGAGGGTTTACACACATCCTCTATTGGGAAGACATGGGGAAGTATGTCTAGCTTCCCTAGACTGCTTTGAAATTCTCAACCATTCTAATGGATGGCAAGCGTCTAAATCCTTTGCATGACTTTGAAAATCTCAACCACTTTCTTTTATTTTGAGCCAAGATAGGGATGATGTCAATTAAAAAACTCAGATTGTACTGAGTCTGCATCGCACCATAACAGACCACAATACAGATACATATTTACCCCAAATACTGAAACGAGCTTCAGGAAGGAATATCTCAGGGTCTCTTGCACCCATTGCCCCTGTCATCAGTGAATCAGGAGTTTTGTTCCTTCCACTAACATTAACCGGAGTTGCTATACCTGGTCCTCCATTACCCTGCACCTTTTATAGTCATTAACACCAGTGTAAAGTAGGTCTGAGACACTATCATATCAGAATGTTAGCATTTTACATTCACTTTGCATTGGTATAAATGATTGCACAAAGCCCAGGTTGATGAAGAATCAGGCCCACTAGCTTTACAGCTGCCTTCTCACTAATATATTTTCCACTAGCGGCTCACCCTTACGCAGATGCTTTTTCCCAGCATTCAGGTCTCTGGCATCTAGCCCTTTAAATCAGGGAGAGAGAACCAGCAGCTTTCCTAATGTGGCCATTTTGTAGTTGACTGATGCAGGTTTTCTCCTCTTTCCAGCTGGTAAGTCTTTTTGCTGTTATTATGTTCTCAGGGAGATGGTGTGCTCTCCAGAATAACCACTTGGAGTGTATGAATAACCAACAAACCTCTACATGGTAATGTTTTCAAGTGTTCCTTTTGCCTGCTACTGACACACCTCTGTGCCTTTCAGCTCTTCCTTTTTTAATGTTATGGGGAAAGATGCTGATCTGCCTCAGTGATTGTTTGCACTGTTTGTTTGGTGTTTTGCACCAGTGTAGCCACGCCAGTGCAAACCCTTTCTGCAGATGTAATGCACCACTATGGAAAGTGACTCATGTTGTATTATTTGTATTATAGGACCTGCTAAAGGTTCTGGCTGAGATCAGAGCTCCATTGTGCCAGGAACTGTACAAAACAGTGAGAGAGCCCCTGTCCCCAAGAGTTTGCAGTCTAAATGGACAAGACAGACAAAGGAGGGGAGCGGGAACAGGCACACAGAGCTGACGTAATTTGCCAAGTTTCACACAGCACAGCTAGGGATAGAACCCAGGATTCCTAATTCCCAGCCTAGTGCCCTGACCACTTGACAGTGCTACCTCCTAGTACACTGATGTGACTCACCCTAGTTTTCAACTGCCACTATTCATCTTCATAGGGTGTTGGCTCCTAAGCGGATCAGTGACATTTTACCCCATAATTAACAATATCTGCTTGTATCTGTGTCTACTTAACTTCGGCTTGCTCATAAATACTGGATATAAGTTGTGTGAATATTTATAGTTTTGTGATTGTTGCCCAGCGTGGTTCTAATTTCACTCACACAGTAAGCACATTGCAGTATATCATTTACAGGGGGCTTTGTTTCCATCCATGTACCGGACGCGTATGTGAACAAATAACACTCCATTTTCATTTCAAGGAAGCCTGTTATCTGACATTAAGTAACCATACATGTCTTGTAAATGGCCTAGCTAGACTTCAAACAGCTAGATTTGTCAAAATAAGAGTGTGTGAAGGGGTATAATATAGATAATCAAGCAGGCATCACAAGTGATGTTATTCATGCTAGGAAACAAGTAGGTTGTAATGATGGGCTAGGACAATAAAGGACCTTCCACAGTCATTCCCAGAGATTTGGGCCATGCTACCAGCAAGGCAAAGAAGTCCGGTCGTCAGTTGCATATATTATTATTTATTTGAAGGTTCAGTGATCCAGCAAAATAAGAAAACTGAGCAACACCCTCATTTCCGTTCTCAGGCATACCGTCACGGAGGGGGGAAAGATAGCTTTTCTCAGCAACTCGCATGAATCAAGGCCAAAACCTGCTGCCCTTTCTCTGTCCCCTGAGGATCCACCTCAACGCTCCTTGCCTTCCTCTGCTGCTCCGCCCTGCTGGCCCCTAGAATGATGTGATTATGCAGCTATACTTCAGGTACTTCAGTCCTCGCTGTAGCTGCCCCCGAGGCCTCTGCCTCAAGCTATATTAAAACATTCTCTGCTTTACCCTGTGAGTTATGGGAGAGAGCCCAGCAAAGGGTTCTTCCCTCCCCCTCTTTGCCTTGGCTAGCATCCTCCAGCTGTAGAGGGCAAGAACCTCAAGGAGCCACCGTGAAGGGGCATCTGCTGGCTCAACAGCAGCACCCCACTGAAATGGAAATCCCACTCAGCCACCCCTCCCATCCCTATTTCTGTTGGTGCACATGAAGACTCCGTGGGAGTGCAAGTGAGCACCTGCAGCAAGGACCTCATGATGTGGTCCTTTATATGGACATGACTTCATCAAGTCTGAAAGGCAGCCACATCTGGGGAGGAGCACAGTAGAGCAGCTCTTTAGCAGAATGCAACAACACTCCACAGTGGTGTCAGAGGGCAAGTGGAAAAGGATACTAAATCCAATTGGAACTGCAGGAGGAATGCAATCAGTCACTGATAACAATTGATAACCACAGTTTAACTGCTAAATATTGCTTCCAGGAAGAATGATGCATAGTCAGAAGCTTTCTTTAACTTGTTGTAAATTAGCATTGTTGGAATCTGGCCTCCTTGAAAAGAAATGTTGATGGCATCTGTGTCGTAGTACAAATGCAATGGGCACATCTTAATCCCAGGTGTGACTCCACTAATGTAGCAATATCGGTGAATTTAGCTCAAAGATATCGATGAATTTAGCTCTGTGCAAACCCTATGGATGTCTGTGGGGCTGAATAAATATAGCTGAGGCAGAATTTGATTTACCGCATGTATGTTTTTAAACCTATGTTTGTTTTGCCTTTTTAGTGGATTATTCTGGATTATCAAAATAACGATGTTATTGTTCATTCTTTATATTACTGTAGCACCTAGGTAGGCCCCAACTGATTTTGGGGCCATATTGTGCTAGGTACTGTGCAAACACCTGGGAAGTACGTAAGTACACACCTTCAGTGAAGAACGGTGACAATCTAAATAGACAGGACAGACAAAAGAAGAGTTATTACTTTCATTTTACAGATAGCAATTGAGAGACCGAGAGATTAAAGCCCTGATCCTGCAAACATTTATGCATGTGCGTAATTTTCAGCATGTGCATAGCCCCATAAAGTTAATTATATCCCATATGTGTTCACAGGATTGGGGCCTTAGCCTCTCTCTGTCTCACGTCACCATCTATAAAAAGGGGATGATAGCACCCTCTTCATCAGCCTTGTCTATTTAGATGTTAAACTCATATTGATAGGGAATGTCCATGTGTCCCCACAGCACCTAGCACAATGGGGCCACGATATCAGTTGGGGCTTCTGGGCACAATTGTAATACAAATAATGTATAATAATAACAAATGGAAATAAAAGAATGTTGCAGGACCAGATTTCTAAAAAGTATTTAAGTGACTAAAGATGCAGATAGTTGCCTAGCGAGATTTTTCAAAAGCACCCAGGTGCTTAATTCTCATTGAAATCCTACCAGGTGCCTAAACACCTTTTAAAACTCTGGCCCTAAGTGACTTGCCTTAGGTTACAGAGTGAGTCTGTGGCAGGGTGGCAAATTGAGTCCTCATCTCCTGAGTCTCAATCTATTACCTTCACCTCAAGACCATCCTTCCTCTTTTTAATTAAGCAACAGGGACTCATGATGTCCCAACCGTCCCCAGTCTGAGACTGCAGATTTTACCACGTATGTCCCTGTGCTGATGAAAAGCAAGCTCCTTTGTTATGAGTACTAGAGTGTCCTGCATAACAGCCAGTTAAATGGAAAGCGTATGTTCTTACAATATTCATGGAACTCTGCAATTAACAACCTGCTATGAAAGCAACATTGTTTTCCTAAGTTACAATCAACCCCTGTTTTGTAATTCAAGGTTGGGAACATCCAAAGCAAACTTCTAATTGATTAGAAATCAATATTTACAGAGAAGGACTCCTGTAGAATAGGAGGAAGGTCTATGGAAAATCGGAAGGTTTATGCCTCCTTGGAACAAGCTGTTATTTTCAGGGTAAAATGAATAAAAGATGGTGAGGCTAATTTCAAAATCCCTTCGCAGTATCACTCTGCCTAAGAAATTTTCCATTGTTTTTGTGCAATGGCGTAAGTAATCACCACATTGCGTCTGTTGTTTTTAGTTTATCAATAACCGCTCCATGCAAGATTGAGAAACTACAACATTTTTCATTGCTTACGCACACTTGCAAGGAGGAAGTCGCCCATGCACACCAGATCGAGATGGCATAGAAACATTCTGGACTGTCAGTAATTATGTGGAGCACATGAGCTCCAAATGCTTGGGCTATAGCAGAGCCAAAGTCTGCTGATTTCTGCAGGTGTGACCCCACTGAAGCTAATGTGGGCTGGGCTGGTACAACCGCGAGCAGAGTTTTTGGCATTTGTAGTGAGGAGAACTCGTAGGTAGGGGGAAGATTGCTGGTGCTTTACAATTAGTAACTATAAGAGTAACCCTGCCTGTAATTATTGTTGTTCTGCATTTATTTGTATTGTGGGGCTGCCTACCAGTTGTCAACCAGGAGCTGGTAGTACCGTGCTTCAGAATTGGTGAGAATTAAGGAGCAAAGCAAGTGGGACGTCATAAACAGGAGTGAGCACTGCCATACAAGTCTAGTTAGACCCTCAAATGACCTCTTCTTTCTTGTATCACTCGCATTCTACTCATCTTGACCCTTTTCCAGTGGGAAGAAGAAATGGAGAGGGTGATTTTTGTGGGATTTTTGCGTACTGCCTTTCATCTAAAGATCTCAAAGCACTTTACCAGCATTAACTACGTTTCACAGTAGGTCTGATTCTGCAATGTGTGGAGTGGCCTCGTCACCCTTTAGCTTTGATGAAGTGGTGGCTGCTGAGTGCCTCATAGGCCTCCTTCACTTCCTTGGATGATAAGGCCATGTGGAATCATAGAAGATTAGGGCTGGAAGAGACCTCAGGAGGTCATCTAGTCCAATCCCCTGCCCGAAGCAGGACCAACCCCAACTAAATCATCCCAGCCAAGGCTTTGTCAAGCCGGGCCTTAAAAACTTCTAAGGATGGAGAAGTATTTACGTACTTCCTAATCATTTTCGTTGGGGCAGGAGATGAATTCCGTTCCTTGCCATGTTTCAGAGTAACAGCCGTGTTAGTCTGTATTCGTAAAAAGAAAAGGAGTACTTGTGGCACCTTAGAGACTAACCAGTTTATTTGAGCATGAGCTTTCGTGAGCTACAGCTCACTTCATCGGATGCATAGCATATCGTGGAAACTTATAATGTCTTCTGCAGTTTCCACGATATGCTATGCATCCGATGAAGTGAGCTGTAGCTCACGAAAGCTCATGCTCAAATAAACTGGTTAGTCTCTAAGGTGCCACAAGTACTCCTTTTCTTGTTCCTTGCCATGGCACCCACTCAGTGCCTGACACACTGGGCAAGTCACTTCCCCTCCCTGTGTCTCAGCCACCTCATCTGTTCAAAGGGCGTTGATGATGGGCCAGCTCCTGAGCTGATGTATATCAGCCTAGCTCCAAGGAAGCAGCTGATGATTCTAACTGACATAACTTCAGAGGTTTAGGGCAGGTCTACATTGAAACAGCTGGCGCCACTGTAGCACTGCAGTGAAGATGCTACTATGCCAATAGGAGAGCTTCTCCTGTCAGTGTAATAAATCCACCTCCGCAAGAGTGCTATCTACACCGGGGGTATATAGGTCGGTATCACTGCATGGCTCACGGTTGTGGATTTTTCATGCCCCTGAGTGACATCGTTACCCCGATGTAAGTTTATAGTGTAGACCTGGCTTCAGTCAGATACATTTGTAAAGCTCTTTAATGTATTCAGATGAAAGGGAAAGGAGGGGTTATTATTTTAAATGGTTGGTATATGGGAACATGAGGTCCTGGGGGGAAATGTGCCCATCCCATAAGACAATATCAGCATTGACTACTCTTCCAAACAGCTTGTAGATTTTTTTTTTTTTTTTGATTGCCAAATGTTTGCTTGTACTTTTGGAAACTTTCGGTAAGAATAACATTACTGGGAACTGGCTGCTGCCGTGAGGACTGGATTCAATAGAAACTCCACCCAGTTTCTTTGTTTCAGAGACCTGCCTGAATGCCACCAAAACGGACTCTCTTTTCAGTGCAGAGCAGTTTAAGGGGTGCTTCCACAGTTCAGGAACTGGATGATGTATTTCTGGCCAAGGAAAGTTCCTTTTTTTTTTTTAAATCTGCATTGTAGAGCTGGTTGAAATTCTCCCCCCACCCCCCCACCCACTCAGAAAATCTTGATGACAACAGGGCTGGGTGGGAAACCCATTTTTGTCTAAATTTTCAGTGGAAATTTTTGATTTTTTTTTCATCAAAACCCTGCAAATTATGAGTTGAAAATCACCCCCCGCCCCCCAAAATCAATTCGTGGATGCTTGGTTCTCCAGTTAAAAATATCCAATTTTTGTGTTAAATTGATCATCCAAAATTCCATCAGGGAAAAAAAAAAGTTTAGATGTAAAATCCTCAACCCGCCCGATTGCACTGAGAGAGAGAGAAGCAGGTAGAGCCAGAGTGAGAACAGAGAACATGGAATGGTCACTATCCGTTGCTTCAGAGGAAGGTACAAGAAACCTGCAGTGGGCAGCTATGGGATATCTGGCCCATAGAGAGAACTTCCTTCCAACCCCTGATCATTAGAGGTATTCTTAAACCCTGATGCATGAGGGCCTATATCCCTTCCTAAACCCTTGATTATCTTTTTAGAATTAATTATTCTAACTGTAGATATTCTTATTTTTATTCATGTCTAATCCCCTTCTGAATCTTGTTAAAGTCTCGGCCTCTGTGTTATCTTGTGGCAATGAGTTCCACATGCTAAGCGTGCGTTGTGTGATTTAAAAAAAAAAAAGTGCCTTGCATGGTGTCAAGGATCAGAGGGTAGCCGTGTTAGTCTGTATCCACAAAAACAAGAAGTGCCACCGGACTCCTTGTTGTTGTTTTTTTTAAAAAAGTGTTCAATCTTTAAAAATGACACAGCAAAATGCAACAACTGGGACCCAACCCTGCAACAGCTCTGCACAAAGAACTTAGTGACTTTATTATGATGGGGTTGTTTCCAAGCATGGACACTGAGAAGGATCAGAGTCTCAGATTCTGTTGTGCCCAACTATTTGTGTTATCAGAGCTGTCTCCCTCTTGGCCTAGCTGTTTCTTCCTACCTGATCCAGCATGGAAAACAGAGATCCAAATTCTGAGTTTAGGTACATTGGCATCAATTCAGGGTAGTGCTACTTGCTAGAATGGTCTCCTTAAATGATCAATGGAGCTGCTTCTTTATTGCCTACCAAATATCCGGAATGCTGTAATTTACATGTGCTATGCAGATAATTGGAACGAATTAGGCTATTGCAGCCTGCCCAGTGTTTAAAGCCAGGCCCTAGGACTTTTTATCATCAGCAGAACCTGAGTCATCAGCGTGTCTTCCGAATTAAAGAGAAAGTGTTTCATCCTGAGTCACTTAAACCAGACGAAGAAAACAACCCACAAACCCCTTATTAAATGATATAAAGCCTGACAGACACAGAAGGTTAAAGGGAAGACAATTTGAGAAGAGACAGGAACAGTGATATCAGTTGTGTAAGTTTCTGAATGGTCTTATTCTGTATTTCATGCTTCCTCTTCTCCTGCCATAGCCTGGGCTTTGTGCCTCATATAGGTCCTGATTTTCAAAAGAGACCAGAGCAAATTTCAAGTGCTCAGCGCTGACAATTGGAGTCAGGTTTTCAGAAGAGCTCAGGCCCGATTTTCCATAGTGCTTAGCACCCAGCAGCACCCCTGGTGATACCGGTGGCCAGATTTTCAGAACAGCTCAACACCCAATGTGCTGAGGTCTTTGGACAGTCTGGCCAAGAGTGCACTGTAGAATCAAAAGTACCCCACTTTGAGTAACTAATCTAGGGGCTGGATGCTGTGCTGTGCTTCCTGAAAGATATAGGTCAAGTTGGGTGCAGGGAGAGGGCAGATGTGGCTTTCCACCTTCTGGATTCCTGGCTGTTGAAAAATCCAGAATGGTTCCTGGTATAAGTTAGAGCAATGACAGCTCTCCCCTTGATCTTCCTCTAGTCACTTCCCTATTGCAGGGCTTGCAGAGTGCTTACTTTGGCTCCTGTACGGCCCACGTACACTGCCACTGCACTGGGCCTGGAACGAGCGCCAGACCTGGCATCGCTGTTCAGTCATTTTTCCGAGGCCCCTATCGCTGCAGGAATTAAGTGCTTTGAATTCATTGTTTGCAAAGTTCTGAAAGCTCCATATGTGTAGAGATGCTTGAATTGAAATTTGCAATCCACACCCCGGCACTGTCTCCTGGTGGGATGCTGTGAAATTTACAAATGGTGGCAGTGCCTAATGAGCAGAAGCAAGATGTTGTTAGAAGCTCTAGGCTGTGAGGATTTTATATTAACCTGGGAGAATAAGGGAATTTGGGGACTGATGGAGGAAAATTGCTTAAACTCTAATGATTGTTCAGCTTGCCTGGTACAGAATGGAATAATTAGGGTTCCTTTTCGCTATAATTAGAAAATAGCAAACACAGATTAATCAATTACAAATGCCTCTTTATACTGCAGTGCACTGCAATTAACGTTATTTAAATGTGTTAACAAAGTAGGAGGCCTGTGTTTGTAAAGCAACTTCTGTGTTGTTTCTCTCCTCCTCCCCCACCTTCCTGCTCTCAATGTATATCGGTCTCTAGTGCTCTTTGGGTTTTTTCCCTTCACTTCCTGCTTTGTCCCCTATTCCAGGAGATGTTAAATCTCTGCTAAAGATGAGTTTTTAAAACATTAGGAACGTAAACTGTGTGGCAGCAGCGAAACTGCCCTTTCTGGGGGGATTTGGCTGGGGCGGGGGAAGAAATGAACCCTGGCAAAGAAGTAGAATCCGCATGTTCATTGGGGTCGTGTACTACAATAGCAGAGTAAAATCCAGGAAATACAATAACCCGATTCATTGCTCGTTTCTTACGCCGCTGCCAAAAGCGTGATTAAGTCACAAAGAGTTTGATTAGGGACACTTGGTAACAAAAAACCCATTTCCCTTGACATGGTCTATTTTCAGAGTACATCTAGTGCTTTTGCTCTACGCTATGGGCCTTTTCCTTATTCGGCATTTAACAGTCTGGCCTGACAAACAAAAGTAGTGCAGGACTGAATGGGAAAAAAGCCTTCAAGTGCACAAATAATTAAGCAGTAAAAATCGAGGCAGCACAGAGTGGTCTAGAAGTTAGAGGAAGAGGCGGGTAGCCAGGAGTCGTGTTCCCAGCTCTGTCACCGACTTGCTGAAGAAAATCACTTATCCACTTTGCAGGTGAGTGAAGAGAGGTTATGATAATGAGTGGCTTGTGTGCATGTGCATCATTGCCACCTATTGGATGGAATCAGTTGTATATCATATGCCTCATACCGCTACTAGAGATTCTCCTTTAGCTCAAGGGGTAGGGTCTGAGCTTTTTAAGTAGGGTCCAAGTTCTCTCCCTGCTGTTAAGTTCCAGGCGGCCTTAGTTGGCAAGAGATGCATTGCAATGCCTCAGAGAGACATAGAGGGATGCAATTAAAGTTTGTAATGTGCTTTGAGATCCTCAGATGGGAGGTGCCAAATAAGTGCAAAGTGTGCGCGTGTATCTAAATTGCTAAATATAATTGAACTGTGCACTATTCTGGGCCCACCTGCCCAGAATTTTGAGTGCAGGATATTAAACTATCAACCGTCAATAAGCGTAAGTCTGAACCTGGGCTCCTTAGTCGGGCAGAGCTCGATTGAGTTTAGTGCACGTTTGCCAGAAAAAAGGAGATCAGGATGAGGTCAAGGCTAGGGACGTGGGACAGGCTCTCGGGGATTTATTCCAACACGGTGTAAATGATGGCACTGAGTTTCATGGTGCGACTCTGGATTTACCCTAATGCAAATCACTCTCTTGTTAAACCAGAGCAACTCTGCATATAGACAAGCCCTCATTTAGTGGCTTAGATGGGGGGCTGAGCTCTTTTGAAAATCTGGCCACACATCTGTTTTATCTTTCCATTTCAAACGGGTTTTCAAAAGAGCCTGAATGGCTTCTGAGCACAAGCCCTGTAGATTTTACCTGAGAAGGGAAGCCCCAACAGTCAGGGACAGCCTTCCTCTATGTTTTCTCTGCAGCACAGAGCAGACTACATTGGGGTTTAAAACCATGCCAAGAGGTCATCATGTTCTCACAGATCATCAACTCTTCTTTTTTAATTTTTAAGTGTAATTTAAGGAAGCTCAGACCTTCCCCAGGATCAAAAATATGGAATGGGAAGATTTTCCCCCACCCCCCCCCCATACCTACTAGCTGCAATGTGAAGAGCAACAAAAATTTTACTGCTGCTTTTCTTTCAGGTATGGCACGACAAGTGGGATTTATTTCTCTGCCCCACCTAGTGGGTCCTAGCTGTGCCTGCAACAGCTGCTTGGACAGGCAAATTGCTTCTTGCTGTGTTGGTTGTTGGATCTCAGCAAGCAAAAAGAGGTGAGGGTGGTGTGTGTCGTAACACAGGCAAACGTGTCCCATTGGAGATGAAACAGAAGAGTGAGATGCCCCAAATATTTGTATGTTAGGGATGGTCTCATAGTTCAGGAGTGACACGGTGAAGGACTTCAATATTACATCTCACATTGGCTCTGGGATCTATGGCAGCCTTAGCCAAAATTTTTTGCAGAGGCTGTGCCAAGGAGGAGTTTGGCAGGGTGGGAAGAGGCTGTAATTTACCCTCCAACAGGGTCCCCCCAGATCCGGGCTGCACTGGATTCAGCACCTCCCTGGAGGTCACGTGCATCCGACGAAGTGGGTATTCACCCACGAAAGCTTGTGCTCCGATACGTCTGTTAGTCTGTAAGGTGCCACAGGACTCTTGGCTGCTTTTACAGATCCAGACTGACACGGCTGCCCCTCTGATACTTGACACCTCCCTGGAGTAGCCTTTCTCAACCAGTAATCAGAAGGAAGGATGGCCCTGTTTAACGGCACTGTTCGGGCACACGGGAAATCTGGGGTCGGTTCCCAGCTTTGCTGCAAACTCTGTGTGACCTTGCTCAAGTCATGTAGGGTTAGGTTCTTAAACGCTCACACCCACAGTTGATGTCTCCATACCTTAGTTCACTACCCGTAATGTGGGTGAATAGCGCTTTCCTACCTCCTGGGGAGGCTGTGGGGATAAAATCAGTAATGCTTGCGAGGTGCACAGATCCTATATGTAAACAGATGCCTCTTCCCAGCAGAATCTCTCAGGGGCTACCCAACATCCAGTTTTCTAGCAAAGCAGCTCTGTTAAGACACACAGTTGGCCTGCTTCTCCCATCCCAACAGCTGTGCAAACCCCTTACATATATTAAAATCTCACTTTGAGAGCAGGCACCTGGGCTGTCTCTCAGAGAGTCCTCTTCAGAGCTGAGTGTTCAGTTCTGGCCTAACTCTAGCTAGGGCCCTGTGGAGCATTTCCTAGGGTTCATCTGCATCAGTTGGCCTGATGAAGCAGGATCCAATGAAACAGAAGCCTGTTCTCTGAGCGCTATATCTCAGCCCATGTGTCTGTCTTTAGTCAACAAGATTCTGCAAGGTTTAAAATGAATATGGAAGGGATTCTGTTTAGAGTTGGTTTTTTTAATTATTATTTTAGAAACCTCTAAGACTAATTAGGATAAGTGAAATCCCTCTTTTAATAAGCTCCATATGCAATGTTGAGCGATTTGCCATGCCAAATATGTATTCTTTTCAGTTTGGGGGCGTTCAGACGGCTTGTGCTTGCAGAGAGAGATTTACCACGCTGTGGTTTTGTTCAGTGGAGAATGGGAATACAAAGGAGTCAAAACGGCATGTGGTTTGATGTAAACCAAGAATCACCCCCACTAAATTTGATGGCGTTCAACACAATAGAAAAGCAGCGCGATGTTCCAATTCCGCAAAGCTCTTAAATGCATCCGAAGCAAAGCATTTACACACATGCTTAACTTTAGGTGCATGCATGAGTCCCGTTGAAGTCAATGTTAAAGTTAAAGATGTGCTTAAGACTCAGGGGCTCGGAGAGAGAAATCCAGCTTGTTTCTTATGTGAGCTAATACCATAGAATGCTAAATAAGATAAATAGCCAGTTAGGATTCCCACAATCAAGTCTCTGGTTTCAGTCAGGGATATTACTGACCACCTCCTGAGGGGAAATACCGTTTGAAATGAGACAGCAGTATGTGGCTTACCACAGCTTTGCTGACACAGAGTGACTTATCCACTGACTTAAGAGGCAGACAGCCAGGCTGCCTCCCTATCTGTTTAATTCCATTATGGTGTGTCTCGCTGGTGGGACACCACAAGCCCGAACCACAGAACGAAACCCTTTTGGTGGTAGGTTAGAGCTCTCGCGTGCAAGTCTTGGCTGACTTGGAAATCAAATGTGGGTTTTGTCTCTCTCCCACTCAACCCACCACAGCTTCTGGCTGCAAGGATGCAAATGAGAACAGCTGTCTCATAATGTGTCACTGAAGATGGTTTTGGAATTGATAAGGTGGAGGCATCTGGAGCTTCACAGAAAATGTATCTAAAAATTTCAGCAGACTAACCAGTATTGTGGGTTGAGGTTAGAGGCGGACAGACTAGAAATCAAGATGTCTGGGTTCTATTCCTGGGTGTGGGAGGTCTAGTGATGAAAGCATGCATGACTGGGGTAAGGATTTGTGGGTGCTCTTCCTGGCTCTGGAAGGGGAGTGTGGATATAAACTGGTCAATGGATATAAACTGGTCATTGGGAAGTTTAGACTTGAAATTAGACAAAGGTTTCTAACCATCAGAGGAGTGAAGTTTTGGAATAGCCTTCCAAGGGAAGCAGTGGGGGCAAAAGACCTATCTGGCTTTAAGATTAAACTCAATAAGTTTATGGAGGAGATGGTATGATGGGATAACATGATTTTGGTAATTAATTGATCTTTAGCTATTCATGGTAAATTGGCCCAATGGCCTGTGATGGGATGTTAGATGGGGTGGGATCTGAGTTACTACAGAAAATTCTTTCTTGGGTATCTGGCTGGTGAATCTTGCCCATATGCTCATGGTTTAGCTGATCGCCGTATTTGGGGTCGGGAAGGAATTTTCCTCCAGAGCAGATTGGAAGAGGCCCTGGAGGAGGTTTTTCGCCTTCCTCTGTAGCATGGGTCACTTGCTTGAGAATTCTCTGCTCCTTGAAGTCTTTAAACCATGATTTGAGGACTTCAGTAGCTCAGACATAGGTGAGAGGTTTTTCGCAGGAGTGGGTGGGTGAGATTCTGTGGCCTGCGTTGTGCAGGAGGTCAGACTAGATGATCATAATGGTCCCTTCTGACCTTAGTATCTATGAATCTGTTGGTTAGAGCAGGGGGACTAGGAGTCAGGATGCCTGGGTCCTCTTCCTTGTTCTGTAGGTCAGTTTACCTATCTATAAAATGGGGATAACAGTGCCTACCTCAGAGAGATGATGTAATTAGGCCAGTGGCGGATTTGGAGTTAGTGGGGCCCTGTGCGCAGCTTCATTTTCACCCCCTTCTTCCCCCCTCCCCCCACCCCCCCCCGGGACCCAGCCAAGAAAAAGAACATTCTCTCTTATCTCCCGCCTGTTTTTCATTCTCTTTTTCTTCATCCTCCTCCTATATTATAAGTAATGGGAAGTAAATGAAAATAAAGTGAGGTATCTTGATTGGGGCAGGGGGTTGGGGTGTGGGAGTGGGGGCAGGGGGCGGGCTCTGGGAGGAAGTTTGGGTGCGGACTCTTGGCTGCGGAAGGGGGTTGGGCTGTAGGAGGGGGGTGGTGCTTACCTCGGGTGGCACAACTCCCAAAGCAACTGGCACACACACCCCTCTGACAGCGGCTCCTAGGCGAGAGAGGGGGCAGGGGGTCTCTGTGTGTTGCCCAGGGTGAGGGCAGCGCGTACAGCCACCTCCCCCCTATCCCCACCAGGACACACACACATGTGCCAGCAGCCGGCCGCTTCCGAGAGCAGCGTGGGGCCACTGTCCATGGCATGCAGGCAGCCTGCCTGCCAGAGCCCTTCTGTGCCACCGGCCGGGACTCGGGGGCAGGTTGTCAGATATTTGTTCTGCATTTTGGGGGCTCTGTGCCACCGCATGGTTTGTTTCATGGTAAATCCACTCCTGAATTAGGTTCCATTTTCTGCAAAGTGAATTGATGCTTTCAGATGAAAGGGATGGCGGACAGACAAAATATCCCTTTTCCTTCCTCTTTTGGTGTTGACTCAGAATCTGATTCTAAACTGTGTATTTAAAATTAACTTGGTCCATCAGATAGATTAACTTTCCTTGTCTCAAACCAAAAGACAAATGGCATCACTACATAGATTACCGTGAAACTCTGCAAACCTGGGGAAATGGGCCTCTATGGCATTGTCCATAGCTATATGCATTTATTGTATTTTTTTTATCATTTTAACTTTATTATTATACATTGTTTTATTTTTATATTGTATTATTGTTTTATTTTATTTGTGTGCCATTGTAAGTAGCTACATGCACTTATTATCTGAAATCCTCCTTTGTGGTCAGTGACTAGCTAGATAGACTTTCCTATCAATCACTTAGGGAGAAATTAACTTTAGGAGGTAGACAACACTAGAAACAATAGAATTCTATTCAGTACAACATCCAAGTAATGCTTTAAATATATTCATTCATATTAAGGTTCATTTGCAAGTCTGTCTACTTCCGTTGACTAGGCTTTTTCATTCAAGTCCGTTCTTTACGAGTATTTCTGTCAAGAGCTGTTGAAACTTTCCTTAAGTCTTTTATGTATAATCAGGAGCCAGATCCTGCAGACTTTACTCACATAAGTAAGGGTCTATTTGTGAAAGTAAGGACTACTCTCATGAGTAAAAGATACAGGATCAGGTACAAGGTCAGTCTGCTGCAGGCATGTCATATATAGAATTGTAGTGTCTCTCAAAGAGGAGATGTTTATTAAAGAAACAACTATAATTAACAAACAGGCTTCCACACAGCTTGAGTTCCAGCTGTTTACCAGGGACCGCACTCTGTTTGGGACTCCATAGAGTGCACATAGACGTAGCGACTGAATAATATATTGCAAGGAAACATATCATTACAGGGCATGTACTGTACATTGTGATTCTCAGCTTTTTCCCTCAAGCAGCCCCCTTTTACATGCCGCCTTCCATCTGGTCTGGATCTAGCCAGAACACTCTTCCCATTTAACAATGTGGGAAGGGCAGGATGGTTGTGACCCCCGACACCTGATGGGCTACCCTGCTAGACCCCTGGTGAAATTCCATTCTGTTAATGGAGTTGCACTTGTGTAACAAAGCAGAATTTTTGGCCAGGGGAGAAAAAGAAACTGTTCTAATGTGGCTTGGCACTAAAGCTGTAAAGTAACCGAACGAATGGCAGCAAGACCATTTAAATCTAAAGATCATGCGTGGGCTCTTTTTAGGGTTCAGTCCTACACTGGTAGTGGTGCAAAGATGCACCTCTCAATGGGAGCTCCAGAACGGTATTGTAACTCAGGTAGGACGCTCTCTCCTGTTGCAGGACACAGCGTGTATTCTCCCATTAGGGCACCTAGATTTACTCTTTGATCCACAAGGGGCAGGGCCATGGCACCACTTTTCCCCTTCTGGAAGGGCTTAGGTTGCTGAGAGTACAAGTCCCACTAGCATAGTGTGTTATATCCCCCTCTAGTGGCTGGTCTACATAAGAAAATAACCTACTACAGCTACCACCTAATGGAGTTACCTCTTTCATTCAAGTGGTAAATCCAGTGCTGAAGGTCCAGGGTTCTCTCACTGGTGATATTTCGCATGGTGGTTGTTATATAGGTGCAATCCTTGGATAGTCCTTGCACTCAGGGAAGTGCAACTGCTGCGGTTGTGCCCAGCTCTTACACAAGCATGCAAGAGACGGGCAGTCCTCATGCACACCCCCCTCTCAGGGCTGGGCACAAGCGGGTCCAAACTGTGCAAAGTATTTGCCACAGTCGCAGTCTATTTAATGGTTAGATACAAAACTCCATCCCTTTTTTTTCCCTCTTGCCATTTTCAGTTAGCAGTTGGCCCCTAGGCTAACAGCCTGCTGATTCACTCACCACAGTTATACAGCTGATGGCTCATAAAGGCTTTGTGTTCATCTGATCCATAAATAGCTCTGGTCTATATCACAGTCACAGTGGTGATTTCACTTCCAAATTGGAACTTTATTCTTTTAGCCTCTGGAAGTCAATCAGGTCCTTGGAGGCACTGCCTTCCAATCAGAGAAGGCAAAGGCAAAGGTCTATTGTAAGTCTATTGTTATGGCAAAGGTCTATTGTAAGTCCTAACACAATGTGCCCTTCGACGTGAATTCAAAGCCTACTGAAGCTAATGGGAGGCTTTCCACTACGTGCAACGGCTTTTGGATCAGGCCCATAGTGAGCTATATTGCATTTATCTCTTCCCTCCATTAATGACATTATTTGTTAATATATTGAGATATTCAATTGGATTCTGTCTCAAGGTTTTGTACTGCTGCCCATCAGTATAGGATCTGACCAACTTAACATCCTTTGCATCCTTGTGCTAAGGCCCAAACCTGTCAATCTGAGTCGCAGAAGCAGTGCCAGAATTACTCATGAGCTTGCACATTTGCTTGGGCAAGTTGGCTACTGAAAATTTGGCTCTTTCGTGTATAGCACCAACCACTACCGTAAGCGTCGTATACTACAAAACCTGCTGGCTCGATTTTCATTGTTTACCACTTCGGGCTAAGTCGCATAAACTGCCCCACTCCAGGAGTAGCACCAGGAGACATTATGCCTTACACACCCTTCCTATTCTGTTCTATATCGTTTCTTAGGGCAGGTCTACACGACGGGGCTACGTCAACCTAAGTTACACAGCTCCAGCTACGTGAATAACGTAGCTGGAGTTGACGTACCTTAGGTCGACTTTTTGCGGTGTCTACACCGCGCTGGGTCGACGGGAGAAACTTTCCCATTGACTTACCTTATGCTTCTCGTTCGATGGGAGAGTGATCGGCGGTCAATTTAGCGGGTCTTCACTAGACCCGCTAAATCAACCCCCAGTGGATCAATTGCCGCACGTTGATCCCGTGGTAAGTGGAGACAAGCCCTTATATTGCACTCATCACCATAGTATCTGAGTACCTTCCAGTAGTGCATTAAGCGACATGATTGACATGTGGCCAAAAATTTTCATGTGAAACCCTTTTTTGCCGAAAAATGAATATTGGGGTCAACAAAAGCAATTTGTGAATTTGGGTTGATTTCAGCAAATTGTTTCCATCGGGAAGGGGAGGGAAAAAATTCTGAAATGTCGAAACAGTTATTGTCAGCATTTCTGAAATGAAATGTTTTGACTTCATTTCAAAGGAGCATTTTGTTACAGAATATCCCTCAATTTTATTTAAAATAAAAATATCAATGTTTTAAAAACCGGGAAATCGAAACAAAACATTTCAATTCAGTTAGTTAAATGTTTTGAAACATTTTCATTTCAGGTTGATCAGAAACCATATTTTTTCAGAGTTATCCCGGAAACAAATATTAAATTATTCAATAAGTTCTAGTCCCATGTTGTTTGTTCTCTTGTCCTGGCCTGTGGGGGAGAAGTGTGCGCAGTGAAGGGTCTTGTTTAGGGACATTTTTCTTCTTTTTATGTACATATTGCTACGTAGAAAAGTTAAGGTGAAAGAAATGCCTTGGGCTTGGTGCAGAAAGTGGTGAGGTTTGTGATCGTCCTTAGTTCCCGAGTGAGTTCATTCCACAATCTCGAATCGGCCCCCAAGAAAATTATGTCTTCCACTGATCTCTGTTTTATTCTTATTGTAGAGAGCATGATTCTGCCAGAGGCATGACGTTGTTGACTACAGTCTTCAACTCAGAGCTTTACTTGCTCTTTTAGATATCCTAAGCCCACACCAGGGAGCACCTTGAAGATAAGGACCAAAACCTTGAACTTGATTTTATGCAAAGCCCATGTAGAGAGCAGAGAACAGGATTGATGTACTTGCGGTAGCCAGTGTTGCTGAAGGGACCTGCTGCAATGTTTTGTACCTGTTGGAGTTCCTAAGCGCTGCAGGCTTTATGCCCAGGTACACTGCGTGCTGTAGTCCAGCTGAGAGGTGATGAAGGCATGAATCACTGAGGCCAGATCACTGTCTGCTAAGATGGGATGGAGTCCCCTAGTCCAGTGTTTCTCAACGACCGGTCTGTGGATTGGCGCTGGTCCCGGAGATCTCCCTGACTCCGTTTTCATCTCCCGTTTAAGCAGCAGCCAAGTTTTCAAAAAAAGATCTGTACCCAAAATGCCGAGCTCTTTTACAAATCGAGCCACGAGTGATTTACAGCTAGGTTCTAATGCCCTTACTCATTGTGAGAAGCAGCTCCTCTGGGTGGTCCCTGATGTGACTCCTCATGGAGCAAGGTACTATTCTGGGTAAATAAGGATATCACAGCTTGGTTCTTTAGTGGTGAAGTGACTTGACTTCTAGAGGAAAAGCCTAACTAGCAAAAAGTGCCTTACCAGCAAAAGACCTTAGGATAGAGGTGAGCTCTGAAGCCGCTGGGACTGGTAGCCTTGTTTGAGACAAACTCCCCTGCACCATAAAGATGCCTTCTTCTCCTAGAAAGGTTTCAGAGTAGCAGCCGTGTTAATCTGTATCCGCAAGCTGTAGCTCACGAAAGTTTATGCTCAAATAAATTTGTTAGTCTCTAAGGTGCCACAAGTACTCCTTTTCTCCTAGAAAGGTGTCTCAGTCTAAATTGTCTTGTCTTCAGTTAGGCTGGAGAGATTAAGGGAAGGTTTCTCATCCAAGAAATAAGTAGCTTCCTGGTATAATGTTGGTAAAAGCTTTTCAAAGCTTTGCTAATCTCTTTGGGATTAGCTATTCAGTTGCAAGCAGAGCCTCTTATTACAACAATCACTGTGGAGCAATTGTCTTGGTTTAAGGAGAGTTGGTAGCAGCCCCATTGATAAATTTGCTGACTGGAGAAAGTTAGAGAAATCTGAGATTCCGAAGGCATTGTCATCCAAGTGAAAGTTTTTATTTTATTTTATTTGTCGAACAAATTGGCCAGCAGGATTTGGAATCTTAGAAGCTCGCGTTAGAAAAAAATCTATGGAGTCATTTAGTCCATTTCTGTGGAACAATGCAGGATTATTCCCTATAGTATGTTTTCTGGGGCTTGGTTCAGTCTAGTTTTAAATGAATGAATGGAATAACGCTTCAAATGGATGCTGCATCTTGTCTCGCCAGATCTTTTACTGTATTATCTAGTTTTGAACTGGCAGGCAATGGGAGGGTTACTGGAGTGAATAGGACAAACAAGATTTGCCCCTTCATCAGAGGAGTAAAAATGGAGGTAATCATCAAATTTACTAAAATAAATGTTGTGGCCAAGATTTTCAGAAGTGATTTTGTGTGTGTTCTGTCTTTCTCAAGTACTTATATGGCCCCCTTCACCACAGTATCTGATTGCCTCCCTGTCTTTGTTGTATTTATCCTCACAACATCCCTGTGAGGTAGGGATTTTCCCCATTTTACAGATGTGGAACTGAGGCACAGAGAGGCTAAGTAACTCACCCAAGGTCACACAGAAAGTCTGTGGCAGAGCAGGGAATTAAACCAGCTCTCCCAAGTCCCAGCCTAATGCTCTTGGACATGTTGCTTTTTTTTTTTTTAAGTGCCCAGTTTGACATGTCTCAAATGGTCTGATTGTCAGACAGTGCACAACACCTGCCTTCTAAATCAGGCTTCTTTAAGGTGTGTCTAGGTTGGTCACCCAAAATCCCTCGTCGCTTTTGACAGAATCTTAGCAATTTTTTACATAAAGAAGTAGATACAGGCTAGCAATGATAATGGGGGGAAAAAAGAGGGCCATATTAGAAAGATATTTTATTGCAATCAACCTTAATCCCTTGTGCGGAATTTTTCATTAACTGACGTGGGGGGGTATTGTGTGTTTGCAGTCTACAAAACATGAAGAACATGGGGGAGCCACACTGACACAGCTGGAAATAGCATGAAATATAATTTATGCTAAACATGAAAGGGGAGACATGTACTTATCAGACAACTGAACAGATGCGGAGTGCTTGTGTTTCTTGCATAATACAGACATACAGTACCAAAATACAGGCCCCGTCTGGATGGCTGTTGAAATGCAGAAAAAGGACCTGATCTGCAAGCTGATCTCAGTGGGTAGATCGTTCCACCCTCATGGAGATCCATTAAATCCCATAGGACTCTGTATGCCTGCAAAGACCCATCTGTGTTGGTCAATTTAATACTGAGGTCCCCAAACTGTGGGGCTTGTCCCCTTAGGGGAGCGTGGAGGAATGTTCGGAGGGGGGTGCGGCTGGGGCCCAGGCCAGCCCCTATGAGGGGTGGGGCAGGAACACCACCCAGCTCTACTCATGGCCCCAGGCCCCCGGCCTCGGTTCCTCTCCCGGCCCCAACCCCAGCTGCGACCCCAGCCATGGTCCTCTTACCCCTATCTGCATTCCCCCGCTCCCAGAGCTGTGACCCGCACCCAGCTCGGGGGGGGTGGGAGTATGGCATATACAGGAGTAAGGGGGGGGTGCGAGGTAAAAAGTTTAGGGACCATTGACTTAACGGATCAGACCTAAGTTTTCCCAGTGACTTGATGGAGGCTTGCCCCTTGCTCTCATTTAATTCTACGATGAAAACGCTCATACCAATCCGTCAGGCTCTCTGCTGCTTCGCTAGAGATTATATTTCTCGTCCATCATCTGCCTCATTAACTGGAGATGGTGGCACAGTGCCACTGCCTGGATTACAAATGTGGGAGGGCCCCAGATCTGCAAGGTTCTTAAGCACGTGCCTAACTTAAAACATCTCCAGCATCCCACTGACTTCCCTGGGTCTCTTCACCGGCTGAAAATTGACTCCTGCTGAATCCGGGACCGAACAGGGAAAGGCTGCTTTGAGAAGTTTCCAGATTGATCGGGGGGAGGAGGGGAGAAGAGGGGAGTTAATAGAAGCAGTTGAAAAGTCAATAAAAATTTTGGAACCCAATTTTTATTTTTATTTTTTTTGGCTGTTCCTCTGCCCGCTTGTACGGGGTTGAAAATTTTTCCAAAATGCAAAATTTTTTGTGAAGTATTTTGTGCATTTTTAGATCAGCACCAGTTCTCGATGTGAAAAAAATTTCATAAAACTAGGGGGAAAGGAAAGGAAAGGAAAGGGTGGGGGGGAGGGAATCCTGTGCCCTATCTGTTTTGCCTTGATAACTAATTGTTCTCCACATTGGGAATGTGCACTTATTTCACCAATCAGCGCACTAGTGAGAAGAAGGAGCTCTAGATGAGGGAGCCTAGCCTTGGACTTGGGCTTAATTCCTTGTTATACTACAGATTTCCTTTTCCACTGAATGCATCCGATGAAGCGAGCTGTAGCTCACGAAAGCTTATGCTCAAATAAATTGGTTAGTCTCTAAGGTGCCACAAGTCCTCCTGTTCTTTTTACAGATTTCCTGTGTGACTGTAACAGGGAGGCTTGCCCCAGGGGCTGGAGAGCCTGGAGCTTTGCCTACCCTGATTACAGAATGAGCCGCACCTGAGAGGAATCAGGTGCTTCCAACGCAGAAAGCCCAGGAAACTGTCTGTGCAGCTGCAGGGAGAAAGAGGCTCCTGCAGGGCCCTGATTCAGCAGGGGGAATGCACCAGCTGAGAGAGGCTGAGGAGAAGGGCAAACTCCAGGCAGGAGGCGCTGGGAAGCAGGGGCTGTGCCCAGCTGAAACTGGGATGAAGACTGTGTGAGTCTGTGTTCTGTTTGTTGTTTTAGGCTAGTGGGAACATGGAACTGGGGTTGGGGCCTAAAGGGCCAGTGTGCACCTAAGGACTCAATAAATTGGACCCCCAGAAGGGAATTGTTTGAGCTGCCTTTGAACTTAGTGAGTTTGTAAGAGGCTCCTAGGAGGGTGCCTGCAAAGTGACCCAGACCATGAGGGGGGCTCAGAAAATGGCCACCCCACTACAGTGACCTGGGACAAATCACTTAGGCCCAGATTCTCAGCAGTCTTGAGATGCCACTGACCCTTTCAAAACTGCCTAATTCCAAAGATGCCCAAATCGCCTTTTGCAAAGGTGCCTGAACCCCACAGCTACCCAGCAGCTCAGAGCCCCAGGTTAAGCTAAAGCGCCAGATGCCACAAAGTGGCGTTCTCAAACTAGGGGACGTGAGGGGGTGGAAATGTCTGTTTTGCCAGTGGGGCCCAATCCTGTGGGCATGCTCTGAGAGCGCCTAAGGCCTCCTACCTATCAGACCCATCAGCAGGAGGGCTGCTTGCAGGATACCAATAGGTGGGAGCACAGCACCAGTCCAAAGGACAGCTGGGGGCACAGGGAAATGTAGGGTGAGTGCGTGAGAAAGGTAGTGAGCATGAGCAGAAGAGAGTGACAGATGGATTTGGCTGCTCAGGCCTGGGGTACCTCAATGGCTGACCTGGCTTAGGTGCCTAACTTTAGGGGAAGGTTTGTGGCTGCGGATTCTGCGTGGAGGGAATCACCTACCTGGTCTGTCGGCCTCTTACATGCCCAAGTCTTTCTCCTGTCCCTGCCCCGTCCTGGCATTTCTTTCCTGGCTAATTTAGGAGACTCCCTTCTCAGCTAGTTGGCTTCTGGGGATCCCTTTCTTAGGCGCCTAACTCTCCCCATGCATTGCATGGGGGAGCCCGGGTGCCTCGCTTGAGGCTGAGCCTTCTGTGAGGCAGCAGGTCACCGCCCTAGGGGACGTCCAGGCAGCGAGTCTCCGAGCTCGGGCCGACAGACTCGGGCGCGCACGGCAGCACTGTGCAAACAGTGTGGCTCCGGCGGGGTTTCAGAGCCCGTGCTGCCGTCTGAGCCACAGCGTCTACCCAGCCATTGTTCACACTGTGACACAAGGCCTGTGAGCCCGAGTCTGTCCAGCCGAGCTCTGAGACTTGCTGCTGTTTGCGGTGTAGACGTACCCCAAGGGTCTAGGCATTGCAGTGCTCACTAGAACAACATCTAAGTATCTTTGAGGATCAAGGCCTCCGTTACCACCTGTAAAATGGGAGTAATAGTACTTCCCTATGACACAGAGGTGTGGTGAGGATAAATTTTTAAAAAACAAGGATTGAGGCCTTCAGGTAGTACCGTAATAGGAGTCACATGCGTCCCATAGATAGATATCTAGATAGATAGTGGAAACTCCTGGTATAGACAGGCCAAGCGTGTATTAACACTGGTGCAGCTTACCCCTGTTTGAAATTGAGATAAGCTCCATTGGAGCAAATTACAGCTTTCCTTGAGTACACCCACATTGTACCGGAGCAGGAGTGAGAATTAGGGCGAATTCCCAGTTCCAACAAGATCTTAGAAAGTTTATGACAGTCAACTACTAGATCAGCAACAATTGTAAAAGACCAATTACTTTGTGGCCACACCATTTTTAGGTCCCATCTGATGTAACTGCAATCTGGAGGCAGATCTTAATTTAGGACTGGAAAGGGAGCTGTTCTTTCAAAAGATAACAGCTTGGCTGGTGGTGTGTTATCTGCTGTGCAAATTGATTTCTGCGTTCAGCAATGTCTCTATTCTCCCAGGGTTAGCTCAGAAAGAGCCACCAAAGAGTAAATTAGACTTCCAGCTAATCTGGATCATTAATTTCGCCTCTCCCGGCTTCTTCCCTCTCTCTCACAAACACACACACACGCACACATCCCCCCCTTGCTCGTTTAATATTCACCTGCAGGCCTTGCCAGTGTGTTCGGTGCCTGTGCGGGAAACACAGAGATTTGAAAACCAGACCCTGTAAAACCTGTTTGACTCCTATGTTTGTTTGTTTTATTTTTAAATGTAAGGTGCCAGCCTGAGTCAGGGAAGAACTCTACTTACAAACCACAAGCGTGGATGCTGGTGTCGGGAGTTTTCCCACGTCGCCCCACACCCGATCTGAAGAGATCCCCTTTAGGAAGTTTGTCCCAGGGTTGTACGTAGGTGTAACGGCTTCATAGGCAAATGCCATTTTGGTGCATGTCTTAGAGTCAACTTAGTGGTCACCCTACTCCTATGTATTTCCCTGTCCCTTCACCTGGTCTCCCTCTCTCCTCTCTGGACTTCTATTTCCCTTTCCTCCTGCTGCTCCTCCCTCCTATCTTTCTTCCACTCCCCATTGGTAGGGTGGAGAATTTGTCCCTTGTTCGGACAGCCCAGACCTGCAGCTTTTGGTGTGCAGACGGGCTCCTGAGGTGCAGGCTGTGTTAGGAGGAGGGAGTCATTTAGGCTGTTTAGCTGCAGGAGCTTTTTGAGTTCTGGTCTCAAATGCGGCACTTTCAGAGGTTGCTCTTCAGCCCCAAGCTACCCCCCAGTTCAGTCTCTGAGCCCCATTCTGTCCAGCTTAGATTGCTGACAAGATGCCAACTGTTAGCACCAGTTGTGGTTTCTGTGATGTAGATCCCAGTCCACGAGGCACTTGTCTGAGATTCAACAAATCCATTTGACGCGGGCCACTGAATAACTATCAGCGATGGTAATGTACCTTCTGGTCTCTACCGACCTAGGCTGGATTTGAATCAGCAACATAGAAGCAGAAGGTTCTTAAATCCAGTACCAGTCCATGAGCCCTTTAGTGCTCCATAATGTTTCTGTTTTGCTTCATTTTATGAAAACAGAAACACATCTTACTAAACACAGAAGTGTGCACAGAGGAAGCGAATGTCTTTAGTAAGTGCAGGTAGCATTCATATGAGAGACGGGTGAACCTGAAAAGCTTGGATGTAGATCTCATTTTATCCACACTGAACATTTGAAAAGGTTTGATTAACTTCTTGTTGTGTATTCATCTTCCCTTCCTCTGAAGCTATCTGGTTCCAGATTGGAGTGGAAGTGTCTGACTATGCCAAGGGAGACTGCACTTGCAACATATTCCAGACCCACTGGAACAACATAAAACTGGATAGGTCATAAGAGCATTCCAATCTAGAACCAGACAGCTTCAGAAAAAAGGAAGATGAATACACAGCAAGTCTAGGAATCAGTGTCCGCCCTCCCCACCACATGCTCCAAAATCATCAGACTTTTTTTTTTTAAATGAGACAGCTGGGGTTCCTTTTAAGACTTTTCTCTGCAACCTTGAGGGCTAGAAGCTTACCTTGAAACGAAAGTTGTGATGTTCTTGTAATCACATGAATCCAGGAGCTGGGGCCTTAAGGAAAACGTCAAATAAAACTGAGAGTTGGTGAGAGTGCTGCACTTGGGAAATTCCCCAGTTAAATGGAGCAGATTGGAGAGTTCAAACAAATGTCCAAACAAAACCACCAGTTTTCTGGAAGATTGGGGGCATGGTGAGAATCCAGACCTGAGGGTTGTGGTTCAAACTTTGTCTCTGTTTGAAGTACCCTTAGCACAGCATTACTTATTTTAAAATATCTACTCTCACCTGCCCATCACCTCAATGGCCCTCCTCCTGCTGGTGACACACATTCTTGTCTCTTATCTGGATCATGGCCTCTCCTGATCATATACATGTATAGTCAATGGGCCAGATTCATCCTTGTTATATACTCCCTTTACACCAGCTAGGCTGCTGCAAAGGGACCTTAGGACTGGCAGAATTTCCCACTTCTGGGAATATCCCTGGTACAGGAACCAACCTGAACTGTCTCCAGAGCAGCCTTGGGGGCAAGAGGCATTTTGGGCAGAACAGGGCTGGGTTGGAGGAGAGAGGGGGTGGATCAGGGTTGTGCGAAGCATGGTCAGATCACTCCTGCATCCTTGTGTTCTGCTCCCCTTCGGTGGCCCAAAGAAGCTATTGTAGCAGAGGCATAATTGAGGGCAGCCCCCAGGCTGGACCAGGAGCCAAACTGGCTCCGATAGCCGCTGATAAGGAGAGGTGCTGACCACCTCCCCTCGGTCTCTGCATTGGCACAGAGATGAATCTGCTTTCCCCTATTTGTGTTCGGTTTTGTTTTTCTAAGCTTAAAAGCCACATTAAATTATTCAAAGTGCCCCATGGTCCTTTTTCTTGCCAGTTTGCATAAGCAGGTGCTGACATTCACCATGCAAATCAGACCCGTAAAAGACAACGGACAAATACAGAACTGCCCACTAGGCTGATGCAGGGGGAAAGATGCTGGCTTGCCTTTTTGACAAAATCAATCCTTTCTCATTGTTTTGGCGTGGCTGTCAAGCTAAGCATCTTCTTATTGGACCACAACCCCAGTGACAGTAACCCAGATAACGCACACAACTCCTTGCTGTCCCATTTTATTTAGCAGTGTTCACAACTGAAAATCCACAGTGACAGATGGGAATGCCATGTGTATTCAAGGATGCAGGCTGGGTGAGGACATGGAACAAAAAGCTTCAGTACCTGATTCGGATCTTTCTTTATGGTGGTGTAAATCTGGACCAACACTCTTGCATTCCACACAAGTGCCACACGCTTCTATGGTTTGGTGTATTTATTATTTCACAAATAGTATCCTGGATTGATGAGTGATGACATAGGGAACAGCATACATCAAGCATATCTTTTTTTTTTTTGCAGTATCGTTCTTTGTATTACAGTAGAGGCTGCAACTAAAATCGGGACTTCGTTGCGCTAGGTGCTGTACAAACATATAAATAAGACAATCTGTGCACCAAAGGGCTTACAAGCTAAGATTCCCTTGAGCTGCGGAAGAGGCACTAGGTCTGACAAACCAGACTGTCTTTGTTCTGTGTTCAGACAGCACCTAGCGTGATGATTCATGGCTTGTGACTCCTAAATACTGCAATGCAAAAAATAATGGTAATACTTCCTTTCTTTATTATTATGTATTTATTATCATCTCCGTTTTTCCAGATCGGGGACTAAGGCACAGAGCAATTAAGGCCGAGTTTACCCGAGAAAAGTTTTGCTGGTGTAGCTATACCAGCAGACTGATGTAATGTAGAGTCATTATGCTGGCAAAAATGTGCTTTTGCCAGTATAGCTTATACCAGTTGAGCGAGCAAAATAAATTATACGAACAAAGCACCATTTTGTGTGTATAACGGCATCTACACAAGGGTTTTCGCCAACAAAATCATTCCCCTAACAAACACTGTTCTGTTGGCAACTATTTCTAGTGTAGACCTACCCTAAGTGGCTTGTTCAAGATCGCGCTGCGAGTCTGTGGCCAAATTGGAAATTGAGTTACAGGGAAATACTTCAGTCACAGAATGATGCTTCCACATTAGATCTTATCATACAGTAATGTCAAAACTTCCCAGCATCAGTGACTTTCCCAAGGGTTGATTTCTGAAGGAAGCATGCATGGCGTCTTCCTTACGTGTGGGTTTTGTCCTTTACTAAATATGTATCCCAACCATTTAAAAATGAATGTTTTTTCTTTCCTATTATTGACCCATCCATTTAAAAAGAAAAATCTTCCTCTCCCCTTCCCCCGCGTCCCCCCAGTAATTCACTGTGTTCCCATTGTTCCTTTAAAATAAACCCAAAAAACGTGTTTTTCACATTGAAACTGACACCATTCCACTGAATCTATATTCTTTGTTTCTGATCCTCTCCTAAATAATGAATTGTGTGTTCTATTTTCCATGCTAGTTTCCTACAGGATTTCTAAAATACCATGTGATGACGGCTTTCCATCAAATTACTCTGACAGCTATTAAAAAATTTAAAACTTCCCAGACAAACTAATTCGCAGGTTATAGTGAACACTTTGGTGGATTAAGTGCCTTTTCTTTTTAACATAGTGTTTACTGAGCTACCAGGTCATTGTTTATCCGCCTACCTTTAAACTAAAAAAAATCCCTGAATTATTAATACCCCTGCTCCTCCCCCTCCCCGCCCCCCAAAAAACCCAAAAAACAAACCCCAGATCAGGAACATTATTTACCATGGGCTTGATTCTCTGCTCCATTTAAAAAACTTTTTCACAGGCATTCGGTCACCTCTCTGAATGATCAGCTATTAAAATTAACCGCAGCTGGTCATAGAATTGTACAATGTTTTGACTAGGGCTGGTTGAAATCTTGCCTTTTGGGGGCAAACTGGTTTTGGTTTGTTTGTCTTTTTTGACTAAAAGAGCGAGGGGCTCCTTTGAGAGCACCTGCTCATCAAAAGGGGAGAAAATGATGCGTCAAGGGAGGTGTAGTCCAGCCAGAGACACCCCCACCCCAGGGGAAAATGGGGGCATAAAGCATGCAAACTACAGCTCCCATGAGGTGTTGTGGTGCCACTTTGAAGCAAAATATTTAGTTTTTCCATTTTTCATCAAGTTTTTTCTGGGGCAGGAGAGGGGAATAGAACCATTTTCCCCATTAGCTCAAATTTAGGAAAAGAACAGGGTCAGATTTTTCACAAAACCTTATTCGTCCCAGTTTTTGACTAGCCACAGGGGGAAAAAAATAGATTTTTTGTTTTAACGGGGAGAAAAGGGATGCATTTTTTTCCATGACATTTCCCCATTTTTCTTCCCCTTCTAAAATTAGCCCTTTGGGTTGCTCTTCCCTGCTGTGCGAGATTCCATTTCAGCATCAAGGTTCTGACCCACAGCTCACTGGAGTCAATGGACCCCATTCTGCCTCCCTAAGCTTCACCCCCAAGTACGACTCCAGTGGGGGTGAAGGAGGTGTTAAACAAGGTCCTGGGGGAGAATTTCTCAGTGCAGGCGTTGCAGAGGGATACCGTCCCACTCTTAGCCACCAGCCTAGGTGTGTTTTCCAGGGTAGGACTAGGGGGCGGAAGGGAGCGAAGGGCCGATAGCACAGAGCTACAGAGCAGTCCGTAGTCTGGCTGCTTACAGCTTCTTTAAATTAAAGCAACCTCCAGGACTACTTCAGTTTATGCCAGGGGTCTCATTAACTCTCAGCCAGCCCCAGATGCAGGTGGATTAAAGTCCCTTTTTGCCTCTGCTTCCTCTGGGTTGCACCTTCTGTGCTGGGCCTGCTGTGAAGAGCTACACAGAATCGGCTCCAATGCGGGGAGCGTTCCCATTGACTTCAGTGGGCTTTGGCTGTGACTCTCGTCACCTAGCCCAGTGGCTCTCAACCTTTCCAAACGACTGTACCCCTTTCAGGAGTCTGGTTTGTCTCACACGCCCCCAAGTTTCACCTCCCTTAAAAACTACTTGCTTACAAAATCAGACGTAAAAATACAAAAGTGTCACAGCCACACTATTACTGACAAATTGTTGACTTTCTGATTTTTACTGTATAATAATACAATCCATTAGAATATAAATATTGTACTTACATTTCAGTGTATAGTATACAGACCAGTATAAACAAGTCATCTGTATGAAAGTTTAGTTTGTACTGATTTCGCTAGACCTTTTTATGTAGCCTGTTGTAAAACTAGGCAAATACCTAATTTGTTGATGTACCACCTGGAAGACCTCTGCATATCCCCAGGGGTACGTGTGCCCCTGGTTGAGAACCACTGGCCTAACTTACCTTCTTTAACAAGACAGGGCATTACTTAAGGCTTGGAAATTGATGTGCTTGTTCAGGGTGACATTCTCTGGCTACTGAAGAATCAGGGGGAAAGCACAATTCTCATGTTAAATGTGTTGGTTATCCTTTAGGGGCTGTAACTTTTTACAGCAAAAATCAAAAATGAAACTTGCAAAATGCATTCCATTAACTACCCGCTAGAATGGTTTCGAGCGACTTTCTCACGCACAGAGCAGCGAGGCTGTCACGCGACTTCCTATTCAAAGAGCTGCCATGAAACTAAAACGTACACCTTGGTCTAAGTCCTGCTTGCCTGACTCATGCAAGGTGCTGAGCCGCGAACGCCCTTGTCTCCCAATAAACTGGAGTTGAAGGTAGACCAGCTCTTTGCAGGGTCGTCTCTGCAGTGAATAAAGCAGATTTATGATTCATGGGCCCTCCTGTCCGTAGATCTTGCAAAGAAATGTTTGGCAGCTTGGGGAAATAGCTGGGTTTATTTTAACCTTTAAGAATGACACCAATTTCACAGCTGTTAATGCTATGTGACTCCTACATTTTCCAATGCAAATTGCACATCCAGAGCTAAGGCATTCAGAGGAGTTGGGGCTGGAGGGAAGAGAAGAATCTCCATATTAATGTGCTAATATCTTTGCTCTGAAGTATTTAATTTTATGCTTTAGTCAGATTCCCCCGTCTGATTAAGGCAGTTATCTAAATTTTTGTTTTAAAAGATTTGTCCGTATCATCAGCCGCTGAGACTTAGAAAAACAGAATGTTTGTTACAAGACAAGTGAGATTTTGCTGCCCTGGAACAAGGCATAAGTAGAATCGCCATTGATCAAGGCCCTGATCCAAAACCTTTTGAAGTCAATGCGAATCTCTGATCAAAGACAATAGAACGATTGACTTCAATGGACTTTGGTTCAGGCCCATTAGTGAATATCTAGAGCTGGTTGGAAAAATAAGGGGGGAAAAAAGTCTGAAGATTTTAAAAGCCCCTCCTCCCCTAATTTTATGTCAAAATTTCAAAACTTCCTACTTTTTCTAACCAAATCTCCCGACCTCATTCTTGGGATCATATTCTACCCCTGTTCACAGTGGTGTAACTCCATTGTCGTCAGTTACTCCTGATTTACAGCTGTGTCATTATGGACGAAATCTGGCCCTTGTTCTTCCTCCACTGCTTAGATAATATTATTCCTTGTCAGATGGGATGGGCTTGCTCATAGAATGAGGGGCACCCCAGAAATTTTTCACATGGTACGACCGAGCATGGTGCCACCAGGGCTTCTGGCTCAAAGTTTCTTCTCCAACAAAACTCCAGCCTCGAGCAAGGAAACAAAACTGAGTCACCCACCAAGAGTGGAGCAGTTCCCAAGCACAGCAGTCACTGAGCCCAGCACAGG
The DNA here is from genome assembly GCF_015237465.2 of Chelonia mydas. NCBI lineage: Eukaryota > Metazoa > Chordata > Testudines > Cheloniidae > Chelonia > Chelonia mydas. Next base: position 6,737,953 of record NC_057859.1, on the reverse strand, counting down.
AGGAGATGGGGAGATCCCAGACGCCGTCGGCAATCCCTGGGGACCCATCCCTGCTGCAGCCAGTGACCCCTGCGCCTTGCCCGCTGAATCCACACCACACTCAGCCTGCGCCTTCCAGGCTGGCCTCCAAGGTGCAGTGTCGCTCCCTATCCCTGAGCATACCCAGGAGCAGCTGTAACCACTGTCCCCTAGCTTTGCAATAGTACACACTGTGCATATGGCTGCAGATAGAGAGCTTTTTCTCTTCTGTGGAACAGATTCTTCTGCCCTTATTCCTGTTGAGTTATCATCTGCCTCCTGGAATGGGCCCCCTTGAAATTAACAGTTCTACTCATGGAGAAAGATGCCGCTTGATGTGCGTAAGGATATCAATGTCTGGTCCTGTGTTCCCAGTTCCAATCCAGTCCAAGCTAGTAGTGTGCGAGGGTTTGGTGCTGACAGTAGTCTGGTCCTGATAAAGCAGAGCACTTTAGCACACGAGTATTCCCATTGACGGGATCAAGCCAGAGCTCCTTGCAAGATCGAGTCATGAAAGATGTAAACGTCTGATGGCTTTTAGGCAGCCTCCAGTCTGTAAAATACGTTTGGGCTTAATCAAAATCCTGTTAAAAGATGTCATTGGGATTTACAGCATAGGATTAAAAGGAATACAGGATTATTTTGAATGGGCGCTCCTAGCAGTGTGTTGTGTTTGTCAGAAACAGTCTAAAATAGACGCATGCTTTTTTTAATTTTTATTTATTTCCAAACAGTGTAAAATCAGGGAATCGCAAGGAAAAGGTACACATGGAGCTCGCTCTTTCGGATGGTTTAATTTGTTTGTGTGTAATTGGTACATGCTCCCCATATAACAGCGCTACCCGGTGTTAGACATAAAACAACTGTGTCTGAACCAAATATCTACTGGTGTAAAATTGCAATGGGTTTTGCACTTAAAGCAGAGATTGGATTAATGGTTTTCTTTATACAAAACAATCCCAAGGCAAACAATCAATATTTTTGGTTTTTTGTTACCAGGTTTATGGGCCCAGATCCAGACTCTAGAACGGGGGCGGGCAAACTTTTTGGCCTGAGGGCCACATGAGGTTTCGAAAATTGTATGGAGAGCCGGTTAGGGGAGGAGGGCGTGCTCCCCTCCCCCCCCCCCCGGGACACCTGCCCCATCCAACCCCCCCTGTTCCCTGACGGCCCCCCCAGGACGCGTGCCCCATCCAATCACCCCTTCTCTATATCCCCTGACCGCTGCCGGAACCCCTGCACCTGACTGCCCCCCGCCGCCCCATCCAAACCCCCCCTCCTTCCTGACTGCCTCCCCGGGACCTTTCCCCATTGAACCCCCCTGTTCCCTGCCCTCTGACCGTCCCAACCCCTGTCCATCCCCTGACCACCCATCAACCACCCCCACCCCGAACTCCCCTGCCCTTAATCCAACCCGCCCTGCCCCCTTACCGCGCGGCACAGAGCACTGGGTCAGGCCAGGCTCTGCAGCTGTGCTGCCCCAGGGTCTTGCTGCTCCGCCACGCCGCCCGGAGCATTGCGCTGAGGCTGCAGGGCAGGGGGAATAGCGGGGGAGGGGCCGGGGGCGAGCAGGAGGGTCTCGCGGGCCGTTGTTTGCCCACCTCTGCTCTAGAAGCTATGGTAAGAGTCCGAAAACCTCACTGGAAGTTGAAGTGATTTCTAGCCACTTTCCTGCTCTGCAGGCCACATGTCGATGCCTGTTGCACAGAATTAAAAGGCCCTGGTTATCTTCTTCTCTCACTACAATTTTACACCAGTATGTCACTGCATTGACTTCAGAGGAGCTACTCCTGATTTACACCACTGAGAGTGGTGAATCAGGTCTAGCATCTGGCCCACAAAATACATAAAAATACCAGGTTTCAGAGTAGCAGCCGTGTTAGTCTGTATCCGCAAAAAGAACAGGAGGACTTGTGGCACCTTAGAGACTAACCAATTTATTTGAGCATAAGCTTTTGTGGGCTACAGCCCACTTCATTGGATGCAGGCAGGCTTCACAGCTGGCTTAAATTGGTGTCCTTCCAGTGAAGACAATCGAGCTATGCTGATTTACACCAGCTGAGGATATGGCCCAATATCTGGTTTCTTAGCTGTGTATCAAGGCTTTTGGACAGTGCAAACTCAGGGCCTGATCCTGCAAAGTCCTGAGCCCTTCCTGCAAGGTTCTGAACATCCTTAGGTCTCAGCGGAGTGGAGAGGGCTCTGCACGTGGTAGGAATTGGACCCTAATCTCCTGCTTCTATGTAAATCTATCCCTTACAGGCAAAGCCATTCATTGTGCCTAGTTTACAACCATCCCCTTTGCAGTTCCAGCTTGTTGAATGAGCTGTGTGGCTCTTTCAAGTTGTGTCAAACGGCAGAGTTTAAGGAAAGGGGGAAGGGGAGGGGAGGGAGGCGAAAGTGTCACAGCTCCTGAAGGTCTTTTTAAGAAGTTTCATTTGTTTGAAAGACGCCGACGTGCAAGGATTATGTGGGGAACAAATCAGCGGAGCGTTGCTAACTCTTGAGGCGATGCAGTTGCTCACGTCCGTCCGCAGTGCAGCTGATGGAGGGAGCTTGTGTTCTTGGGGAGGTGGGCAAGGATCTTATTACACAATGGAAGAGAAAAGAGAGCAGCTTCCACTCATCCAACGCGAAAGCAGCTGAGGAAAAAGGGAGTTGATTGTTCATTTATCCCCCTGGATTTCCTCCCTTTGCTTTTTTTTTTTTTCTTTCCTCCAAGTTTCTACTTGACAATCAACACAATCTTTGGGAACAAATGACTATGTAATAGCAAATGTTAGTCAGTTTAACAGGATCTATTGTTGGAGATGGTTTGAAGGGCTGATGCATGCAAGGTTAATTGTGATTTTTTTTTTTAAAAAAAAATCATATGCATTATGTCCCAGCTGGAAAAAATAAAACAAACGTTTTAAATAGGATATAAGCCCTCATGCTTCAGGGCATAAACTAACTTCTAATTTTGAAGGTCAGGAAGAAATTTTCCCTATGGGCAGATTGTACCATATTTGCCAACCACAGGGTTTCTTGTGCCTTTCTTTGAAGTGTCCATTACTGGACTAGATGGACCCTTGGTCTTATCTTGTTGGTGGGGGTGAGGGGCATATAAATCTTCATGCTTTAGGGGGAAAGACAAGGGAATTAGGAAGAAATTTCCCCTGTGGGAAGGTTATTCCACAAAGACCACTTCCTGGTTGTTGCACTTGTCCTGAATCATCCGCAACAAGCCATAGGTGCTGGAACTAGGGGTGCTTCCGCACCTCCTGGCTTACAGTGGTTTCCATTCTATATAGGGGTTACAGTTGGGTTCAATGGTTGTCAGTACCCCCTCTGTAAAAATTGCTCCAGCATCTCTGCAACTAGCCTTTGTTAGAGACAGGACGCTGCACTAGATGGACCACTTGTCTATTCCTAGTCTAGCAATTCCTAATGTCGTCTTTTTTTTTTATTTTTCTTTTTTTTATTGAGAACGTTAATACAACATATGTGTCCCAGTGCCATAAGCAGTATGATGATTTCAGGAGAAAGGACAGGAGGGTGTTTTCATCATTTGTTGATAGTAAATGGCCACCATGCATATTATATCTGATCTGTCTCTCAGCGAACTGGGGAGCATTCCTGAATGATACCTCCAAAGGAAGGGAGCATGGTGTCATAGTTCTTGCACATGGCTCCCCAAGACTAGCCTCAAATTTGACACTGACTCATGTGGCCTCAAGGAACTTAATCTCTCCTTGCCTCAGTTTCCCCATCTTTGAAACGGGGGTGTGCGGTGTGATAATCTGTCTCTTTTGAGGTTTAGTTAAATGTTTCTAAAATGCTCTGGGCTCTTAATGTGTGCGTGTGAGTTGATCCAATGCACCATGATAGCCAGAGAGATTAAATTCTAACCACGTCTATTCCTATTACAATATCCAGCCACCTCCTTTCAATCACCTTTTGTAGATATTTGTTGTAATAGCTGGCTATTATCTTGCTTTCTTTAGAAATATCTGACTGGTGGTGGTAATACCTGCCAGCATAACTGCACGTAGGGCCTTTCCCAAAACGCACTGAAGTCAATGGATCAGACCTCTAGTCATTAGAATGGAAGTAATAATTCATTTTTAAAAAATTAACAGAATGTTGCTAATCTGTCCAGCTTACCATTTTCCCATAGTCATTCATAGAAAGGGCTCTAAATATTTGCGTGTGTGTGTGTGTGCGCGGGGGGGGTTTGCAAACTTCTTGCAGTAAATTGAAGCATTCAGAACTTGGCATGAAAACTGACCTTAGTTTCGGGGGGGGGGGAGACAAAAATTCAGATTTGAAATTCAACATTTAGGAAAATTTGCCCATAAGATAGGAACTAGATAGCGTGATGGTTCAGCTCCCTTTGATGTAAATGCCAGTGTTCCCTTTGATTTGGTCAGAATCAAACCCCAAGGATCATTTTCACTTCCAGACTGGACTGGTTCTATTTTTTCAAGGTGAAGAAACCCACAGTGTTTCTTCAGGTTTTGTTGTGTTTTTTTTTTTTTTTTTTAAATGAAATTGGCGCAGTTTCACAAACCTGAGACGAAACACAAAACCCCTCTGTTTCAACGTTTCTGAATCTTTTCTGAACATCTGGTACGGCTGTAATTCTAACCCCCCAAGGCAGGAGTACAGCCCAGGGCCTGATCCTATTCCAATTGAAGTTGATAGGAAGTATACCAATGAGAACAGGATTTTGCTCCAAGGCCCCTATCCTTCAGCTGCCTCTGTGGGTACATCGACACTGCAAATTAAGGTGTAATTGTAGCACGGTTACACATACCTATGCTCACTTTAGTCCGGCTAATGCAGGTAACAATAGCAGTGAAGCCAGGGTGGCACGGGCTTAGCTCCCCCAGTGTGACCCCACTGGGAACTCTGAGTACATATTCAGGTTGCTAGCCTGAGTTGGGGCCTGCTATTACTATTGTTATCTGTACTAGCTAAATTAAAGCTACTGTAGATATGTCTACCATGCAATAATTACATCCTAGTTTGTGGTGTAGATGTGTCCTGTACCTCTCTGTGGAGAGGCTCCATTCAGCTCAGTGGGATGCTGCAATATGCCTTTGAACAGCCCCATCTTCTTCACTGCTGTGTCATTTCCTATCCTTGTTATGAGAGGAAGGGTTGAGATCATGGTACTGGACTGGGATTCAGGACGTCTAGGGCCTATTTTCTGGTCTGCCTCAAATTCCACGTATTACCATGGACTAGTCAACTCAGATTCTTTCTACACACAAACTTAGTGGTTTAATGAAAGAGGTGTTTTTAAAACTGATTTAGTTAAATTGGTACAAACCCCACTTTTATTTGTTTTATGAAGGGCTTACTTCTATTTTGTTTCTTACTGAATTAAATTTAAACCAAAGCAAGCCACTGTTAAGCAAAATTCGTGTGTCTATGCAGGCTTTTGGGCTTTTTAACTAAATCAGCTTTTAAACCAATTTTCAAGTAATTAGTGCAATCTTTTCATGCTAACAAACTCCTCATCGCTCTGTTGCTGCAGTTCTTCGCCCTGTAAAATGGAGACGACAATACTTTCTTTCCCCAAAGAAGCATTGTAAGGATAAATCTATTAATGTTTGAGGCGTTACGAGATCCACAGAAAAGCAGTGTTCCCATGACGAATGATGCTTGGTATCTATTTCTAATTTTTCCTGAAATTAGATTTTTATTTTTTTTTTAACCCATAAATCTTTCTTCCCCACACACCCTCCTACCCTCAGGTTCAAGATCTAGGACCAGCATTGTTTACTTTTAGGCCCCCTTAACCCCTTTACACTTTCAGACTGCTGTAAAGGGGCCCTGGTGTAAATAAGAACCAGGCCTGCAGTGTCTTAAACATCATTTGTTTTTTAAAAACAAAGCTTAAGAAATGTTTTTCCTCCTCAGGTCATGAATTTGTCAGGTTTAAAACCAGCCACAACAAAAAAGTAAACAATCAACAGTTGTTTCTCGAGCTTGTTCCTGTTCTATCATCCAAAAAAAGTTTATGATGAAGTATCAGGCATGAATACTCAGTTTATTAAAACAAAGTCAGCAAATGTTTGTTTATGGGAAAAGGGGCGGGGGGGGGGAGAGAGAGGACGTGCTGTTGTGAGCATAGGTCAAAGCATATACTGTGGTTATGCACGGGTGTGTATCAGTATGCGTATTAGCATGTTGGAGGGTTTAGGGACTATATGTATGGTCTGTATAATGTTGGCGGGGGGGGGTGACTGTGCCTCAACTCTGTGTGTGCTGCATATTTGGGGGGTGGGGTGTACACATGTACTGTGTGCAAGCACTGTGTATATAATCAGTGTATGCATAGATGGGGGCCGCTATTTATGTGCATGGCTGACTGGCAGTATTGACTGTATGCAACTTATGTGGCAAATATTCATTCTGTGTAATACATGAAAATGCCTCTGCTTTAATTAGCTGATCTACTTATTTATAGACGATAGACTACAATATCAGTATTTTCCTGCAGTAGCTACTAAGTTACTTTTTAAAGCAGGTGATCTTGGGAAAGATTTAGGGTTGTCGTGCAATTTCCTTGAGCAAAATTTTAATCACCGGAAGTTTTGGTTTTTTTCCCCCTGGCTTCTGTGAAGATTAACTTTTTTTTTTTTTTTTTAATTGTTTGGCAGGTCCTTTTAATTGGCTGGAAAATATTCTTCCTGTGAAGTTCCAGTGCTCTGGTGCTTGAATGAGCACAGCATCCCATTGGCTGCCCATACCACCTCCTGATTGGCTCCAGATCCTGGAGGGGGATAGATAAGGCCGGCTATAAAAGCCCTGAGCTTTGCTCTTGGTCCCCCAGTGAGCAGGAGCTAGGGGTACAAGCGGAGCAAGGCTGCAGCAGTACTAAGTCCTTGACAGACTCCTTTCTCCGTGAGTGTATCCAGATCCGCATCTTTGCTGAAGCCGAAGAAAGAAGAGACACTCTCAAAAACTTAGCGGAAACTTGTCAGAGAATGCTCCAAAAGTCAGTTATTCTCCTGCTGCTGGTGATCAGTGCTTCTGCATCCTATGAAGCCGAACAGAATGACTCTGTGAGCCCCAGGAAAACCAGGGTTGCAGCACAGAATTCAGGTAACACCCCTCAAAGAGGGCTTTAGATCCGAGAGCCCTGATGTGTTTAAACTGTTGCAAATGTCTCTGCTGCTAAATAGCTAGAGACTCTCCCTTCATGGCTGTTAGCAATAAATTATATAAGCAAAAATCCTAGGAAGCTGATTCTGTGTAATATTGATGCACAGCGAAAGGAAATAATCTCATTTCAGGAGATGGTTTATAAACCAGCATGTAATCTGCAAATGTGTATATCTAAGAGATATTAAATGAGTTACGTGCGCTTTTTTCCCTGTCATAAATACACTTTAATGTTAAATTCCTTGCTTATTAGCAAGTTAAAGCTCCTTCTTCGAAATATCTCTGTGTGTTCAAAGGGGGGAGGAACAGGATTTTTTTTCTAATGCCACTTCAGAGAATGTAATAAGCTAAACATGTGTCCACTGTTAGCAGGTCGTCTTAATTGTCTATAGATATTGGTCAGAATGGTAACATGAAAATATGATCAGCACACTTACCTAACTACCCTCTACAACAGATGAGAGGAATAACTAGCAAGTCATCATTAAATGGCTCTACTTCGTGTACTGTAGGTGTCCAGATGAGCTGAGCACATTTTATGTTCTCTTGAGCAATGGAAAAATAAAAATCTGTCTTAAAATATACGGTAAAGACAGTGGGGAGGGATCCTCTAATTTGGAGCTCATTAAGAGCTGTTTTATTTTAGATCTGCAGGGCTTTGCAGTACTATATGAGGGTGTTTGCTCAATTTCCTTTTGTATTTGGTTGCTATAGAAACATAAGATCTCTCTCTCTCTCTCTCTCTCTCTAGTCCACTGTGCCTAAAACAATAAAAGCCTAATGCATATTAAACCTGCTGAAAGCAAGGTTATAATCGGAACCTATCAAAACATATAGTTATGAAAACAACTTGAGATGGCCAGAGGTGAATTAGGAATAGGATAAGATCAATCTTTCTCTCCAGGTGTGTAAGTGGTATTGGAGCACAGGGGCTGCATTTCTTTTTCCCTCAAAAGATAGCAGTTGTAACAGACCCCTCTTTAGATTAGGAGCTAGTTTTTGGTACAGGTTTTCCTCTTCTACTCTGCATATAGCCTCCTGTCTCTGACATCTAATATTCTGATTTAAGACTCCAGGTTGACATTCTTCAGGGAAGTGAGTGAGTAAGTAACAAGATATGACAAAAAGTAGTGAATATGCCCTGCACAGGGACATGACTGAACAGACCTTCAGCTTGCTAGAAACGGTTAATACCTGTTAACTTTTTAGGGCAGTAATCTGGTAATACAGTTGGCTCATTGTTTCGATACACCCGATATCATTTTTTAATACAGAGAAATGTTATGTTCTGCCGTTTACACACATTGGTGCCTATGTCCGAATTATTTTAATTACACGTTGATCTTCATTAGTTGAACTCCCTGGATCAAATGTTTATTCTATCTTCATGAAAACCTTTTATCAGAGCTCTGCTCTGCTCATGAAGATATAAATATGAAGCAAGTAACCAGGGACTGTCTATGCTAGTTGAACTAATATATGGACTAAAACTTTCTCCTTCCTAGCATGATACAGTACTCTCAAACAGTAGTCAAAGCTTTTCTCCCTTCACAATAGCCACAAGCATGAAAATGAAGTTATCACATTGGTTTATTTTATTTTTTTGGCTAGTGTCCCTGTGCGCTACTGTTTCCATTTTTCCCTTTCAGCCATTATATATGATCTAGATATTGTCAATTCATCCAGACTGCCTTTCAGACTAATAGACTATCGGAGCTCCAGGGCTTTTAGCCGTCACACAATCTCCACTAGTGTTTCTCCTTCATCTGTGCCTCAGATGCACTAATTTTTTCCTAATTTTACATTAAGTAGGCTCTGCACAACCTTGACATAAAAACTGTGTAAACTCAAGAAGTAAGATAAGTAATGCCTCTGGTCAATATTAAATGAAACCGGCCCGTAGGAAACATTTTTAATTTGTGTGAGTCTAGGACCTGCAACTGTCAGTCAGAAGATCTGTGTTCTGTTCCAAGTTTTGCTGGTGGTTTATTGCATGACTTCAATTAATAACTTGCCTGATATATCTCTTGTTTTTACTCCCTTCTCCCCCCCCCCCCCCCCAAAAAAAATATCCTGTGTCACAGGATATCACTTGACTGTGTCTACAAGAGACTTCTGCAACTTAATCATTGGTAACGTGCTTCGTGCCCTCAGATGAAGGGGGCTACAGAAGTGGGAAGCATTGTGTAATGTAGTAAGGTGTCCTATGCCTGTTTTCCAGCTGAAGTGGTTCGCTGTTTAAATAGTGCCCTCCAGGTGGGTTGCGGTGCGTTTGCCTGCCTGGAGAACTCTACGTGCGACACGGATGGCATGTACGACATCTGCAAGTCCTTCCTCTATAGCGCTGCTAAATTTGATACTCAGGTACAGTACAAGGCTAACCTCTTTTTCCTTTACAGCTTCCTCTTTATTCAGGCCAGGTTTACACCCTGATTTAGCAAAGCGCTTGCTTAATCCCCAGGGCACTTAAATGCTTGGAATTGAGATTTTAATTTCTTTGGCCCTGATCCTGCACAGGTCACCCGTAGTTCCTAATGGGCCTTGCTACTACTTAAATGCTCTTGTGGGAACCAGGACTTTTTGCTTTTTTGGCCACAAATCTATTCTTCGGGGAGATTTTCTACAGTACGTTTTCCACAGAGTGAGTGCTGTGTGTGAGGACTTGGCAGAGGTAGTCTTGTGGGGCAGAGAGCTAAATTTCCTCTTCAGGAGGAAATATAAACGTTCTTCTGGCTGTGTAACCTGGCACGGATGTGTGATTTGAATTGGAAGTCTTCAGCCCTGGGAATGCAAAACCGGATCAGCCTGAGTCTCTGGAGCTGCAGATTTTCTCCCCCCCCTCCCCTTTTCACATGGAATAGCTAGAGAAAGGGCATAAGTAAAGGAGTGTAGTCTTGGCTTAGCTAGGGACGTTTACCCTCATCTATAAAGGGGGCATAATAACCACCTCTTCCAATAGGGGAGGGTGACACTGTTTGGAAGATCTCAAGGTGCCTTAAAATGAAACACCCCACATCAGGATGTGAGCCTCAAAGCCTGCTTGGGGCACTCAGCACCTGACAGGATTGGCCCCTATATATGCGCTATCGCACAGCTGTGACACCAGCATTTTTGGCTTTTTTGATGCTGTTGCTTAGAGTGGGAAGCTCTTTGGAACAGGGAATAAGTATTGTGTTTGTACATTGCCCAGTACAATTGGGGCCTTAATCCTGATGGGGACTGTTGGGCATTAATCAATATTTATATTTACAATAATTAGGAATACAAGCCAGTGGAACAAAATGCCTTGACCGTAAATGGGTTTCTTTATTGCTGAGTAAGCTTTTGACACATACCTAGCAGCAATTAGCAAAACCAGGATATTGGTTAACATTTTATGACCGACTTATGCCGTTGCACATTAAGATGATGCTGCTTCTAAATTTGCAGGGAAAAGCCTTTGTGAAAGAGAGCCTGAAATGCATTGCAAACGGAGTTACTTCCAAGGTTTTCCTTGCCATTCGGAGGTGCTCCACTTTCCAAAGAATGATCTCAGAGGTGCAGGAGGAATGTTACAGCAAACTGGACATGTGCAGCATTGCAAAGCGTAATCCTGAAGCAATCACTGAAGTTGTCCAGTTTCCAAATCACTTCTCAAACAGGTATGTGGCTGTTTCCTTATATGAAACATACAAGAACACAGAATGAAGCACATTTAAAAGGATGTTATCAACCTGAGTCTATCTTTTAATTTTTACATGTTCCAGATACAGCTCACTTTAAATAGTACTTTCTGGCCCCCTGCTCATGTTTATAAAGTTCTGTACATTGGGGGAAACAGTGAAACTAGCTAGACTAAGAGCTCTGAAAGGCACAAAGTGAACTTAAAGCTGAGAATTCTTTGGTTAACTTTGTTATACTTAGCAGACGTGTTACTTCTAGCGATGGCTGTTAGATGCAACATTTTCAGACATATAGTTGAGTGTCCCTTTAATTCTTATGCTGAACGTCTCTTAGTGAATATTGCAGCTTAATTTCCTCCCAAGGCAACTCCACCTCTCTTCGCTGAAACAGTCTCATTCTGTGTTTAATATAAATAACTGAGAATGCTTTCCTTTAAAAAGGGCACCAGCTAAATGGCTCTTCCATGACTTTATGTTGTCATGACCCATTAGGTTGTAGGATTCTGAGTCTTCCCTACTCCTGATAAAATGGAAGGTTACTGTCATCTCAAGGAACAGGCAGGGTAAAGCTAGCGTGGGTATGTCTGCAATGTAATAATTATTTTGGCTTGGAGGGGGAGGGTTTTACCAGGATAGTTATACTAGTACAATCCCTAGCGTAGAACTTATTCCCTTTCCTATATCGGAGTAAGCTATAAACACCTGTGTGACTACATCTACCCAAGGGTCGGGGTGTTGTATCAAGTAACTATAACGCGACAGGCGTACATAGTAGACAAGCCCTTAATTTTACAATCTCTTGGGTATAAATGTTTAATTTGCACCCATGAAGAGTTCAAGTGACTTGACTCTCTCTACATCTTTGCACCTTGTGTGGTCACTTACACCTGTTCTACCATTTCAGAGTGCGAGTGTGTAAGTCACGCCACAAGGTGCAAAGCAGTGGAGAATCTAGCCCTAGGACAGGGTCGCTGTTCCTTAAGAGACCTGTCTTGGGATAAGACGTGGTAAAGGAAACTTCCACACACAGCCTTTGACTAGCGGTGAAGCAAAAGGATATTGTAACATGTTGAGTAACAAAAGAAGCAGGATTTCCCAGCTAATAGTTTACACTAAGTTCTCCTAAAGCATCCTGCTTTCCCAGCCCAAGTCCCAACATAGACACAAAATAAGAATGTGCCAGTTGGCACGGAATTCCAACAGGAAGTAGTTAAAGGGTCATGCAGCTTCCTCTGATTTAATCTCCAGTCAGTAGCCGTGAAGGAGGAAGGCCCTTCTGCCTCTGGACATGCTGTAGCTACTGAAATTAGATTTAAAAAAAAAGATTAAAATCCATTCATTTAATAAACATCAGATTGTATTTCTATCCAGTAACTTTGCGTGCTGGAGAGATAGCTAGGGAAGGGGAGAGAATCTGAAAGTTCAGTTGATGATAAACACAATATATCATCATCATCTGATAGAACCTCTTCTGCAAAAGATACTAAATGAGCAAAACTTGACACCAGGAAGAAGAGATGTTTCACTAGGCAGTTCCATATCACTAGCTTATGGGGTGCACTGATACATCTGCAGCAGCATAGAATAAAATGGACAACATTCTGTCACACTTTGTATTAAGGTTAAATGTATAAATTCTTTGGCCATTTATGAACACCTCGATTGATCCTTTATGAAGGGTTAATGCGTTGTCTGCGTCCAAAAAGTCTCAATTATCTAACATTAGGACTTTTCGATAACCTCTCCTGATGTACCTGTAATTAGAGCTGTGCAACTAATGGATATTTTTGGTTCAACCTGAAAATGAAATTTTTCAAAATCTTTGCATCATCATGAGACATTTTTAATGTGCCAATCAGATTAAGTGAGGTTTTGTTTTCAATTTTTTAATAAAATTGAAGGCAACTTTGAAGTAAAGTGTTTAAACTTTTTCAGAATTTTTGTTTGGATCAAAAAACAATTTGGTGACCTCAACATGAATTTACAGAATGTTTTGAAGTTGCCAAATATGCATTTTTCTCCTAGAGAAAAATAAAAATTCAGCGTAAAAATTTCACCCAGCTCTACCAAAAAACATAGTACTTTGCTTATGACCTCTAACCCTTTGTAAATGTCAACTTAATAGAAAGTTTCAACCACAACTCCCTACTGGGATCGTTTAAGTTAACTGTAGTACCTTACTCCAAACTCCCAGGCCTTTCACTTCACTCTCCAGTTGTAGCAGAAATATCAATGTGCCCTGACCTGTAGCAGTTGAAGAAGAAGCCTGCGGTAACATCTGTGAGAAAAGCACTGTGTCTTTTTCCTCTTCTTTACCCTATGGCCTTCTATCCTGCTCCATTATCCTCCTGGGCAGTAGCCCCCAGGACTTCTGATACTTCTACACCTCCCTCCAGTTTGTTCCCTAGGAGATCAGTATGATTGCCCTGAACCCTTAAGTCCCCTTGTTCAGGTTTGCGCTGTCTGCTTAAGTGATAGGAAGAATCAACCCAGCTCTCTCTGCATCCCATTGAGAAGAATTCTTTTGAGCACTGTTATTTCTCTGCTTGGACTCCAAACAGAGATGTGGAAACAGATCAGCACAAATTCCTGGCTCTCTCTCTCTCTCATAAACAGGAGAGCAAGGAAAGCATACTCTCAGGGCCTTGTGCTAAAATAAAATTCCACAGTAGAGAGTAGAAACTGCAGTAAAAGGGCCTGATTAAATTAACCAACTTTCTCTTCTTCAGCATGTTACTGCTGGTTGTAAATCCTAAAAATTCATCCCACTAGGAATGCATGCATTTGTGAGGCTATTAGACCTACGCTGACCTCGTTTTCTTCTTCAGCCCTTTCTAAAGACTACACAGAAGGGGGGAAAGGGTTGGTGTCAAATCTCCATAGAAGAGTCCTAAAAAGCATATAGAGATTCCTTTATAGGAGTGGACATGGTCCATCTAGTCCAGTATCCTGTCCAATGGTGCTCAGTGCCAGATATTTCCGAGGAAGCTGCAAAAAAAAGCCCTAAGGCAAATGATTAGGGAATAACCTTTGCATAGGGGAATTTATACTTTGTTGCTCATAAGGGTCTATAACTAACTTGTTTCTGTCCATTATTTTTATGTTCTTGATATTACCCTTGTTTGTGGGGATGAAATAAGGCAGTTTACAATTTTGATGGTTCTTTACTAGTGAATAAGTCCTGATAAACCTGTGACCTTTTTGGTACCTTTGCTCCTAGTCCAGCACTGACTTGCCAAAAAAATCAGAGAGTATCATTTCCTAATTTGAGCAGTAATTAGAACCCAAATTTGTGTATTTACTGTTCAGAAACTTTACAGGAGCACAGCTAGGACTAGTAAACTAGAATTTTGTCCCAGAAACCATGTACTGTAACTCCATGAACCAAAGATGGAGATGCGTACATGGTGTTAAGTCTCTGGGATAGAGCGCAATCTATGTAAGTTGATGCTAATATTATAACTTGTGTATTTGGTATGAAACGGTTACAGAGCAGGACCTGGGCCCACAGCCCCTTGCAGTAATAGCTTACAATTTCAGCACAGTCCTCAACGCACCACAGAAACCAACCCTGACAATTGCAGTTCTTTCTCAGTACCACTACTTTTCTGGAGTAGTCTCTTTCAAACGCATTTGTTCTAGCTTGGGATCAACTCTCTCTCCTGTGCAATTACCTCACTCGTGGGAGAACAAGAATATAATGGGCAGTAACTGTCTTGTTCATGTATCCAGGTATTACAACAAGCTCGTGAGAAGCTTACTGGAATGTGATGAAGAGACTGTCGGCACCATCAAAGACAGTTTGATGGAGAAGATAGGACCCAACATGGCCAGCCTCTTCCATCTGCTGCAAACAGACCACTGCTCTCAAACGCACCCCAGAGCAGACTTCAACAGGAGACGCATCATCGAGCCTCAAAAGCTAAAAATCTATTTTAGGAGCCTCCGAGGTGAGGGGTCTATTCCATCCCATGTGAAACGTACCTCTTCAGAAAGTGCATAATTCCTTAGGGGAGAGAGAATGGGTGTGTAGGGGATCTAAACATGACCAATATAGAAGCCTCTTTTTCTAGGAGAGTTAATACACCCATCCAAATGTACTGTAGGCTGATTTTAAGAACAATTAGAAACTGGTTTTAGATATAGTCGTTCATATTTTCTATCCCTCTCAAACCAATTTGCATGGAACTAGGCTTCTGTGTTCAATGTCCCAGCTTTCTGCCTTTGAAATTTCTCCATCTCTTCTCTTCCCCACCAAAAAAAAAAAGGGAAATCATGAACCTAGGCTTTTATAACAGTCAGTTCTTCAGCAGACACCAAATTATCAATGAACTGTAGCTCAAACACCCTTGCAGTTTGAAACCAACTCTAATAGTTTAACCTTATTAATAGGATGAGGCTGGTAGGTGGTGATATCTTTAGGATAGATCCATTAAAAGCTATCAGTGGAATTTGTGTTATGAATCTGTGCTGGCCATGGACGAATATGAATGTCATGTTTGGATTCTTGGTCTCAGTGACATACAGTCTTAATCCTCTCTTGTAAAACTCCCTTACCCAGTTAATCTACCACAATCAGGTCTAGCACTTACGAAACATGGAGGACTGTTTGTTTAGTATTGCCCTGCATCTCAGTGCAAAAACGACAGCATGGGGTGCAAGACCATGTGGTGACAGCGGATTTTTAAGTTGGTCAGTCTTTGCATTGGTTTAAAAACCCCAGCATCTTTATGTACTGTATCTAACTGTTAAAAGCTTTAAAAGAATCCTTAACAAAACTGTCTTAAAACTAGAGTATTAAAGGTCTTGCTTTAACTGTGGTATACATAGTTTTAAAATCTGTCATGTACTGTACATAAATTCCAGAAGAGTCTGCTTGAAAGAAGCAGAATATAATAATGTTATTGCATATAAATTTAGTTTTGTACCTTAGCTTTATTTTTTTCCCCTGGAAACACTATCTCTGTCATGTTCAAAAGTACACATTCCTCACGGTGGCCTTTTTCTAATGAAAGAGAGAGAAATTGTTTAATCATGTATTAGAATTGGACCAGGCAAAAGAACTGGTGAGTAGCTATTCATACTCACCGATAGGCTGGATTCCGACCGCCCGAGCTACCTTCAGAGGTTACCACGGTACTGTACTTGCATCCCAGCTGGAAGTCCTGCTAAAAAGCAAATCTGGGAATTGTCAAACGGCTGACAGACCAACTCTTAAATATCACGGCTGCAGCCTTCAGAAGGGTCACGTCTGAGCCACGCCAGGTATGTCTAAAGGTAGCCGGGCAATCCAAAACACATGCATCACTGTGCCTGTTGCGAGCCACTTGAAACGCAGGGCCTGCAAGCCTGCCTTTCCTACGATGCTCTTCTGAAAAAAGAAGATCTGACCGAGGCTTACAAGTTGGGTTTTTTGGCACGCCTAGCTGAAGGCCTCCACAGGAGCCTGTCTTGGGTTCTGTACGCCAGAAAAAGCAACCTTGTGTTGTGGCTTGGGAGCAGCAGGGCTGATTCCAAAATCTACCCCGTTGGAAACTAGGTCTGGGGGGTAGCTGACTCTGGTTCGGCTCGTTCAGAAGCGAATCAAGTTCTGTAAAAGGCTAACGGGGGGGCATCTCTCTTTGCAGAATATAAAGCAATAGAACTTCTCAACCACAAAGCCTTTAAACAATGACTTGCTGCTAATATATTAAAACCAGATGCAGTGACAGCATTTCCAGAATTGCTGTCTTCATTAAATGTAGCCCGAAAGCGCTGTCGTAAAATTGTAAGCAGCAAAAAATGTTGCTGACAGTGATTTTTGTAATATATAGAGAGAGATACTCTGAATCATGCAGTCCAGTTCAAGCTAGGTGCAACACTGTCAGGTATACTGGAATCCAGCGTAAGGAGGATGCAATCCTACACGGTGCTGCATGCTTCCCAGTGGGAATTACGGGTGCTCAAGTAGCAAGGGCTTGATTTTACCAGGTGCAGGTGCTCAGCACTTTGGGAGAGGTACTTTTTGAGATGCACCATTAGGAAAGGGGCATTAGAACAGGAAGTCTACCAGAATTTGGGTATCAAGTACACAACACCGTTACATAGGGGCGTGTCTACACTGGGGATTTGCTCCAAATAGAGCTACCGTCCCTTTACATACAGAGTGCAAAGCCGCTATTTCAACCAGTAAAACTCACCTTGTGAAGCAGGTCGAACACTTGCCCTCCGAACATTGTGTTGTTGGAAAAAGCTGTCAACCCATTTTCCAACTATTTGTATAAACACTGCTTAGGGTTTTGTGTTGTTTTTTTTTCCCTAAGGCTATTTAAATGCCCAACATTTTGAATGTTAAGTGGAAACTTTTTTTGGTTGTCAAAAAAAATGTGGTTTTTCAATCAGATCCCCAAAAGTAGAAAACATTTCCAATCAATTCTTAACAGTTTTTCACCTGGGGAGGACAGGGGAGTAGTCCTTTCCTGAGCAACCCTATTACTGTGGTTTCAAGCAGGGATAAATCTCATCTAGTGGCTTTACTTCCTCCCCCCAAGCAACTACTCAGCGTAGAGAAAATCTAATCCACAAAAATATTTGAGCTGCTTAGTTTATGCCTAATGTCTCACTTTTTCCCCCTTGGCCTATAGTAACACTAGCACTGCACTACAGTCACACAATTTTTATAGGGAAAAATGATTTTCAGTGTAGAGTCTGACTGTTTCACACCCATTTAATCTCTAATGCTTTTTTTTTTGGTCTTGTGCTCACTGCAAAGTGATTTTCTTGGGGGTCGAGGGGCTTATCTAGAAGCGTTTGCATGATTCTCATTGTGATTTGTTTGCACTTTAGACATGTTTGTGCCATTATAAATTTGCATTATGTATTTATAATTTAATGATACTTAGGGGGGTTTGGTTTGGTTTTTTTGACTGATTACTGGAATAAACAGTGAGCATATCTGGGATATGTCATTATTTATTGTTAAATTACATTTTTAAAGCTCCATATGTTCATATAAAGGTTATTTGAAACATATCATGGTAATGAGAGATGCAAGTTATTTTCTTTGCTTATTTTTATAATTAAAGATGCATAACTTAATATGAGGCCTATGGTGGATTCCTTCTGAGACAAAATAAAATGTTAAATTTAGTCTTTTTCTAGTGTCTGATTTTCACTAAACCTTCACTGTTAGTCTTCCCAAAGATACTGCTGACTTGCACATACTTTGATTTATTGTTAAAGTGGGGTGGCAAAAAAGCCAACCAGGTTAACTTCCGAGGCCCTTTCTAATAGGTTTGGAGCATTAGAGGTACACAAGCTCCCGCCACTAAGGAGTTGACAGTCTAATGTCTCTGGCTGGCAAGTCCCCCGTTTTGCTTCAAGCAGTTTAGGATCTGGGAGATGCAACAAAATATGGTTTTGTATTTCAGTCTGTGTCTTCCTGTCATCGTGGTGACACCTTACCATGCCCCGCTATCCGAGACCTGCTATTCAAATGCCACTGTGACCCCGAGGAGAAAAGTAGGGTTCTTACCTTGGTCTCTCCACCTTGTTCCAACGAGAGGTGCAGCTATATTTTCTTTCATTTTAAAGTCATGGTTCCAGAGTTGTAAACCCTGAAAGTGTTAGTTAACTAATACTAGGGGAGAATATCTCATGACTCCACACTGAGGGGCTGGGATAGCACTGCCAGTAGGAACACAGACAGGGGTCTGTCTACTTTCCAGCTCGTGTAGACTTACACACAAGCTCTGAATATAACCCCAGCTATGTTGTTGGGGGTCTAGCGCACATACTTATCCATGGGCAGGAAATTAAACCCCCGGCTGCCACGTGGCTTTGAGACCCATGAACAAAGCCGATATAGAGAGCACACTGACCGATGGATTTTAAGGCCTATTTATTTTAATCTCTGCTTAGCACTGCAAGTGCTACAGTGGCCCCACCGTACCCCTGTAGCACATACCACAGCAACAGAAGGGCTTTTTCCATCGTCGTGGTAAATCCACCCCTTCAAGAGGCAGTAGCTAGATCGACGGAAGAATTCCTCCGTCGATGAACCTAATGGCGTCTACAATGGAGCTTAAGTTGGCTTAACCACCTCTCTCAGGAGTGATTCCCACGCTCCCTGAGCCACACCGCTACGTCCACGTACGTTTTAGGTGTAGACCAGGCTTTAGTTCCTGCTAGTTACTTTCAGCCCAAGTTCTCTCTCTCTCAGTGCTCATAGGGTCCTCCTCGCCCACTAATGGATTTTATCTTCACAACAGCTCTGTGCGGTGGGGCAGTGCTCTCCCCCCCCCTTTGTACAGATCAGGAACTGAGGGACAGGGACAGGTGAGCGTATAGCCCATGCTGCAGTGACTCCTCTGCCATTGCTATAGGAGCCAAACTCGATTAAAGCTAGCTGTGCTATGGATACAGGTGGTGCAACTACAGTGCAGACATTCCTCTGGGACTTACCCACATCACTCCAGGGATGAGCTCGAAATTTGACCCAGGTCTCCTGCGTTGCAGTCCAGTGCCATAGCGAAGGTATTCAATCCATTTTAAAGGCAGAAGGATGGTCTAGTGGCCAAGTGTTTCATGTCACCTCTGTCCACAGAGCATAAGCACCTACTGGACTGCCCATTCCAGGAACTCTGACCTCATAAGATTGGATGCTGAAAGTCACCGATTCAAATCCCGCTGTTCACAGGAGACTCTTGAAGCTTTAATAAAGAGAGATTGTGACAAAGCAGAACCATTAGTAAAATGAAGGTAAAAGCACTTTTTAGAGACCATCTTTATAATAGCTCGGTTATTACAGGGAGAAGGATTTCTTATTTTAATTTACAGGCTTCCTTCATCATATCTCATGTCGCTCTAAGCACAGAACTCTTATCTACACATAGTCCAGGATCTCTCTCTATCTTTGCATGAAAGATCACAAAAATGAGGGTAGTGTTTATTGGAAAAGGAGAAGGGATGAAAGGAGACTTTGTTCACATTCACCGTTACGAAAGAGAGATCAGTCCCTTTTTTTTATTGCCCCATAATATTAAAACAAGAGGGGGCTTAATCAAAGAAGAAAATGTATTTGAGCTGAGTGAGAAAGGGGGAAATGATTTCATGAGCAACTTCAAAGTTGTTTCCATTTTTCAGGGTTCACAATAGAAACATTTTCAACTGACCGAAAGCCACGTTTTGAAATAAAAGCAGGCTCAAAACAAAATGAGCCATTTCATTTGACCTTCAATGAATTTTTTTCAGCACGCCCAGAAAAATCCCGTTATTCTCACAGTTCTAGTTACCACTATTAATAACTTTTGTTGCCTGTTGCAATACAAGCTAAATCAATGACGCTAAGGAAATCAGTGCACTATTGCTCTGCTTTCTACTGATGACTGATTCATAGGCTGTTTCTACTGCCAGCGATCTTACCTCAGCTATGCCTGCTGTCACACCACTGTGAGGAAAATGAGGCAATCCTCTGAAGGCTTTTATGCAAGCTGTCCAAATGCCAATTCGGTGACCCAGGTCCTTGAAGGAGCCCTCTTGTATCATACAGAAATAAAAATCTAAATAAATAAATATGCAGTTTGAAAAGCAGGAAATATTGCTGGCAGGAGTATACCATTATACCATGTGTAACTTAAAAAATAACTTTTTCTTTTAAAGTCTGTTTGGGATTTTTCCTTTTTTTAGCAGTTTCCATTGTCTCTTTGCTCTCAAGGCTGCAAGCATCTAAGCAATGCTTCCGCTAGGCAGGAGGTTAGTACTTCAGCTAATTATCCTTCTGCTTCCCCTTTCAAGGATCAATGCTTTTTCACTACCAGGAGTAACAGCACAGTGTCATTGGTACGGATTGGGCTAATATCTGTTATTGTTCGAGAAGTGTACAATTATTCACACTATCTGAACAGAGAGTCACCTCTGAAGCTAATGTGATAAGTTTTTATAGATATCATTCCTGGGCTAAAAATTGAATATGTTATTATATATATTGAAAATTGAAATATGTTATTATAAAATATTGAATATGTTAGCTTAAAGAGACTATGTATATATTCATCTGACATGCTATAGATCTTCAGATAGATAGAAAATAACAATGCCATCTAACATTTACATCACGTTTTTCATCCTTGAGGATCCCAAAGTGACAGAAAGATGCTTACCCCTGCAAGGGCAGGAGAATAATCTATACCAGTATAAAGGGACCTTTCACTGTGTCCTCACTAGGGATTTGTACTGTCATAACTAGAGCTGGTTGGAAATTTTCCAGTGGATCAGTTCCCCCGCCCCCCATCAAAAAATGCTGATTTGAGAAAATCAAAACATTTGGTGGGAATGTACCGATTTCACAGAATTTTTTTATTAAAAAACTATCGGAGCACTCTGTTTCGACTTCATCGTTTCGATTGTGACATACTTTATAATAGTCAAAATGAAACATTTCAACCTTATTGAAACCAAGAGCTTCAATACAGTCACTTCAGTATTTCCCAAATGAATTATGAATTGTTCTGGAAATTTCTTTTAGCTGGAAATTTCGAAATGTCAGAATTTCTCGTGGAATGGAAACTCACTTTCAACCAGCTCTAGTTATAAGTATTACAGTAAAAAAAAAAAACATAGCTCAAACTGCAGTAGTGATATCAGTACAAAACTATGCCCAGATTAGGTTTTAGAAGAGTAAATTGCCTCTAAATGATGAACGTGGGTTGCAGTCAAATCACCATCATCTTAAAATGGAACAAACAAAACAAAGGATAATTTGATTTGACTCGGGACCAAAAGACGTGATTGACTGACTGATATTGTCTATATTTTTTTTAAGCTCGTTATATAACCAGGGGGAAATCATCTCAATTTTTCCTGGCCCTCACCCTTCCGGCTTTCTTTATAGTTATGAGGAGAGAGAAAAAAAAGAGAAACCTTTGGCACGTAAAATGACTTTGTATAAAACGTCTGGGTGTGAAGTTTGGGAACTCACTTCACTTCCTAACTTTGGGACCTTTCTTCCTTTCTTAAGAGGCTGCCGTCTATATTCATGTATGTTGTCTCTGTCACCATCTTTCAGCAAGTGTGACTTAAAATAAATTTTTTTTTAAAAACTAAAGTAGGATGATGAAATATAATGCAAGGTTCAATCTGCAATGTAATCTCTAATGCCCCTTCCCATGACACAAGCAACTTGCTTAAATGAAAAGGCAGAAAAGAATTAAATGGATAAAGAGACGGCTGTTTCAACAGAAGTGTAGAATATATGGCCAAGATTTATGACAAATGATTTTGGGGGCTCAGCTTGAAATGCCTTAAAGGGGCCTGATATCCAGTGGGTGGATGCTTGGCAATTCCTGAAAATCAGACCTCTTAAGGTGGTGTATGTCTGGCACTAGTCATTTATTCAAATCTTGGTCTTATATGCGAGTAAGAGTCGCAAGTGCAGTTACGTCAGCGAGGATAATATGACCAGGGCTAGAAATCCACATATTTCAGGGCAGTAGAATATCACTTGCTAGGATCCTGAAGCAACACCCCAATTGCACAATTATGGGAGGGCGGGATTCACCTTCCATTGGAACATCTGGCCACTTCTGGTGACAAGAATAGAGGGAAGCCTGGTCTGTCCCAGTCTATGTTCCTGAAAATGCCACCGGTGAAGTCAAAATAACAAATGCAAACCGGATTCAAATCACCATGCACTAAAATGGGTGTCACACTGTTGCAGATACTACATGAGCTGTGGAAACTTGCAGTGCACCTTAGTCTCAAATAGGACAACATCTGGAAGGGTCACGCCCACTGGGATGTTTGGGCCCTATGGAAAGACAAGGTAGGACTGCTAGTAGTCTGTTGAGCCCCAGGCCACCCTAAAGCTGTTTCTCCTGAAATCAGTGGAAGTACTGGATGAGCAAAGACTGCAGATTGGGCTCCACATTTTTAGCAAGGTGGGGAATGCGATGGCAACGGTTAAATTTCACTCGGGCCATTGCAAATGTGGTCAAACATTGTCCCTTTTACCAAAGCACAAATTTTACAAAAATAAGCGATGCCTCCATTATCACCAGAAGCCAATATAATTTATCAATGGAGCAGTTTCACCCTTTCGACATCAGTGCTCACAACGGAGGGTCTGGAATTTTCAAACGGAGCTATGGGAATTGGGCATCTCTTTTGAAAATCTCAGCCAGAAGCTATAAAGAACCTCATGCCGTTTTAGTCCTTGGTTATAATACCTACTTACCTCGATCAGAGGCTCAGAGTAATTGATGCTTGCCAAGCCCTTTAAGATGCTGAGATGAAAAGCACTGCAGAAATGTGTAGCATTTTCATTCCTACCCAGAGCTGGAAAAGCTAATGGAACCTATACAAATACACAGGAGGATACGATTGTTTGTATGTACACATGGGATTTTTCTCTTATTTCTTTCTTTGAGGAGGAAATGCCATGAGAGATTCAAAAGTAAGGAGGGAACAGAGGAATTTGGTGCAGGAGAGAACATCTGCACAAAAGGGATAATAGCAAGACAGACTTGAGGGTCAGAGGAGAACAGTTCCGTGGTAGTTGGCCGACTCAATACAATCAGACCTACTTTTCATTCCAATCTTGGCCCCTGAGCATGCGAGGGAGGGGACCGGCCAGCATGGCAGATACACCTGCTCGACCCCCAGCTTCCCTCTCTGTGGCAGCATGCAAGGAGACCCCATAGAACTGGGCTGCATGAGCTCCCCAAAACTGGCCTCATTCTGAAGCAAGAAGTCCCTCAACAGCCAAGGAGAGTCGGGATTTGCCCCGTACGAAAGCACTGTTAACTTTGCCTTTCCATACCGCTGTGTGTGTCCCAAAGCTGTGAGCATACATTAGCAAATTATACAGCCAACCCCGCCCCCACCAGTGATGTAGGTAACTGTTACACTCATGATCTAGCTGGGGAAACTGAGGCACGGGGAGATTAAGCGACTTACCCAAAAGCCTGTGGCAGGACCAGACCCCAGTTCTCCCCGTGCACAATCCTGTATTGTAACTGCTAGACGATGCTCCCTCTTCTGCCTTTATAATGAGGCAGAATAAAAACCAGAAATCGTTTCAATGCCTTGCATTGTACAATCTGACTTCTACTTTCTTTCTCCCACCCTTTGCCTGTCTCTGCTAAGACTATAAACGCTTCAGAGCGAGAACTACGTACTGTTTGTGTGTACAGCACCTTGCACCAAAGGGTCCTGATGTAGATCCCAGATCTAGGCACTCCTGTAATAAGAAAAAACAACCTGATTATACCGCACCTCTGTTTATAGGGAAACCTGTCCTGTGAAAAGTATTTCCACACTACTTTCTCTCCACCACTTCCTGGGGTGAAAATTCCAGTTGTGTCCGCTGAGTTTTGCTCAGGGTTATTTTTTCGTCTCGGGAGTTGGAGCATTTTGTTATGAAAACAAATCATTATTCTTTTCTCGATACATTGTTTTGATTGGAGTAATCAACCAAGCTCCATAAAATCATCAAAGATTTGCTGCCAATCACACTGAAATCCTAGCACAATTGTACTCTCAGCTGGGGAATTTATACAGTATGAACAAGCAGAAAAGGGGATTTATTCCAATTATTTAAGGTTTTTTTTTACTGCACTGATAATTAATCCTGATAGTTATTTTAAGAGGATTTAAAATATTTTTCTAAGTGCTGGTATGGTTAACTGTTTCATACCTGTTTTTCAGGATTACTTCTGTTCTTCAGCTACAAATATGTATGTTATTGTTAATAATCTTTTGTATCATTTAATGCCTAGAGACTCCAGCACAGGATCAGGGTCCCACTGTATGCCATACAAACAGAGCATTATGCAATCCCTGCACCTAAAAGCTTACATACTTAATGGACAAGAAAACATACAAGCAAGAGGAAGAATGACTAGCTTGGTTGTTGTGGTTGTGTTGGGGTGTCCACTCTCACCTCCCTAAACTACTGAATTAGCAAACAGTTTCTATTTTACCCTTATTGAATTTTGTTCAACTGTCAGGCAAGGCAAGGAACAAGACTGTGTTTTATATCCAGACCATGAAGGAGACATTCCTGCCAGGGGTAAATCTTTCCTTCCTCTGGGTAAAGCCACCATCTCAGGAAAAGACAAGGCAAACTACTAATTTATAACGGATTGCCAGAGCAGAATGGGTTGCCTTAAGACAATCAGAAAGTCCCCCAAGTAACGCAGAAAACACAATGACTACATAGGAGGAGCAACGAATACAAAGCAGCACAAAGACGCAAGAGCAGCTTCCTCCCCGTCACTACCTTGGGACTGGAGAAGCAAACTCTGCGCAAGATGTGTTGATGAGTCAGTCACAACCCACGCTTTCTGACATGGCATGGTTAAGGCTTGATTGATGTTATTCAATAAGACAGATGTCTTATCGCTGTACCACAGGAAGGGACTTCAGGCAGATCCACCCATGAGACCTCAGGGGAAGACACTTGCTCCTGAGCTGTATTCTCAGGTCAAGGAGCAAACTTCCCTTAATGACGGGGAGTGGTACATTCTGTAAGAAGAATGAGATTAACAGAAGGACGATATTGGTTTTTCCTCTTGGCTTGAGCAAGGACTTTTGCACAGCTTCCAGCATTGTGAAGCTTTATCCTCATTGAGGACCAGTTATGAGAGACGCTGAGTTTTCTTAGGGGAGACAGAGCCTGAATTTTAGTCCTCCTGTTCCAAGATTTATTACAGAATGGATCAGAGAAGAGAACCAAACCTTTAACTCAAAACCTACATGAGATGGGATCTCTGGATCCTAAGCGTTCCTGAACTTTGGGCAAGTACAGATCTAGGCTAAGATTTTCCCAAGTGACTAGTGATACTGATTGCCTCCATTCTGGAGTGCCCAACCTGAAACAATTAAAAGGGGCCAGACTTTTAGAGGAAGGATGCTCAGTGCTTTGTCTTTTTGGAAACCCAAAAAAGTGAGGCGCACAAAACCACTAGTCATTTGGGAAAATCTTAGCACCAATCCTATGTCTACAATCATCAACATAAGCCACACCTAATATCACAGCCCCTCTTACTTATGTTGTAACTACCACTTCTTTGCAACTGTTTGATGGAATTGCCTTCGACTGACACTCGATGCACTCCCAAGTTCAATGCCAGGCCTTGATTAGAATCAATAAAGCCTTGCACAGCTTGGAACCTGGCTAATCTTTGAGATGTCAACAACTATGTCTCGTTACCTGTCACCTGAGTTTAAAAAAAACCTCCAAAAAAACAGGGTGCAGACAACTCGGACTCCTCAGTAAAGGCCTCTGTGCTCTGGAACCAATCTTTTGTCACTGAGCCATGGCTATGGAGCAAGAAGCATATATTTATTCAGTATTTCTGCTGATTAGGTTCAGTAACTGAGCAGGTGTTCAGACAGGACAGCGATAGCAGAGAATTGCCTGTTTTGTAAGCAGCTGTGAGCAATAGATTGGTTATTCTTTGCAAACATCCCCAAATATTGATACAATAGTCATGATACGACCGTATAAATAACCCTCATGGCTTTCTAAATTACATGTGTACACTTACATGGTGGCCTGGTGTGATGCTTTGTCCTGGGTACCTCTCATGCATACTGCACTTCCTTATGGAAATAGTAGATACTGTTCTCATGCAGGGATATATTTCTCACGCAGTGATACATTTCTCACGCTGAGTAAATAACGAGCGGTTCTCATAGCCCTGAACTGCCTTTAATCATGTACACATTTCTCATTGCAACAAGAGAGCTCGAAGATAACAGCAGTATCTTATTGCCTTCCTCCCCAACTGAAATCCCGGGAGATATTCCAGCCCACAAGAAGTCAGAGTCACCTCTGGTAGGAATCTACTGAATTTACACTAACAATGGATTTGGTCCAAGGAATTTATGAGAGGCAAACTTTGCATAGCACCCTTCCACCGCTGCTCTGACTGTGGCATTCCAGGCATTTTGTGCAGCCGGAATCTGGCCTTTGAAACAGAAACAGCCACCATAGGGCCAAATCCTCTGCTGGTGTAAATCAGCATTGCTCCAGTGGTTTCCATGGAGCTACCTTAATTTACACGGGCTGAGACTCTGCCCTTCACCAATGCCTTCCTTTCCTGGGCAGCTCATCTCCACTTTGTTTAGTATAGTTAGTGAGCTGAGGCCTCTAACTTTTGGTTCTGCTGTCTGGTCTTCTTCCCCCCCCCCAGACCTCCAACAACCAGATGCTCTGAGTGCATTCAACTTTTGTGAACTTCAAAATAATATATTAAAATGTGGCTGTGCCCAATCAGTGGGCCCTTGTGCCCAATAAATGCCCCAACAGGGAGAGAGACCGGAGAAATTAAATAATCAGCTTGTAAAAAACCCATGCCTTCCTTGCACCTTTTGGTTTAATTGGTTACAGTCTATAAAATAAACTGAGGCTGTAAAATGTTTCACGTGCTCTTGAAAGTACAGTGTCGTCTAAGGGTGGCCGAGAGTCAGGACTCCATTCTCTGCCAGTGACTCAATGTGGGGCCTGAAGCACACGACTCAGCCCCTCTAGGCCTCAGTTTACCTCTCTGCAAAGCGGGGGTATTATTTCTATACCTCACAGTGGAGATTGCAAGGCTTAGCAGAATGAATGGGAAGTGCTTTCAGATCCACAGCTGGATGGCGTGGCAGAAAGGGAAAGTGTCACTGGAGCTTTTCTGGTGGTACCACTATGAAAAGAGACAGCACAACTTTTAACTGATTTACTTTTTAAACTCACTTAGGCCCAGATTCTGAAAAGATATTTGGGCTCCTAACTTCCACTGAAATCAATGGAAGCTAGGAACCTAAATACCTTTAAGGATCTGGATCTTACTGAGGGCTTGTTGACATGGGGACACACGAGAAAATTAATCTGAATTAAATAAAGATGTGAATTTTAACGTCGTTTATTTAAACTGCATTAACCCCCTATGCGGGCACACTTGTTCAGAACTGAAGTGGCTTTAATCGGATTTAGCTTAATTCCCTTCCAAAGTGAATTAAACTGAATAAAATTAAGGCCACTTTAATTTTGAAAAGAGCAACTACACCGGGATTTAATGTGGTTTAACTAACCCACTTTAAATTTGCATCTTCATTTAATTCAGATTAACTTTCCTGAGCATCCCTGTGTAGACAAGCCCTTACTACCAATGGGCAGATGTGGTCTGAGCCAGCCAAATCAATGGTCTATTAAAGCATCCCAGCGAAGAAACAATACGACCGAAGATGAAGAAGAGGTGCTAGCTTTATTTTATTGAAAAACCTTATCGCTCACCCCCTGGAGACGGAGGGAGCCAGGGAATTTATTACACCGCATCAGTGCGAAGATTTCTCCTGGCAACTCAAGGACTTGTCAGGAAATGATTAAGAAAGCAGAGGAAATTAAAGTCAGAGAGTTTTGATCCCAGTCACATTTCTCCACCCCAGCCCACAATCCCCTTTGACGTGGGAGAAGGGAATTGCTCAGAGCTCAGCTTAATGTCACAGGGCAACACCTTAGAGCAAGAAATATACTGGATGCCAAATGGAAGCCTTACCCATCTGACGAACCAAGCTTCTCGTTTGCTTACGTTGTTAAGTATCTCAAGATAGGAGCCATCACCTTGTTATCAGCAACCGGCTGTCAACGCCTAAGGAATACGGATGCGGCACCCTGACATTGTCCTACTTTAACACCACCAAGAAACCACTGAAGAAGCCAATGTAGACTCGCACCGTATCTGTTTGATCATTTAAAGGCCAAGTCCTGCAGTTGTTGCTCAAAGTCCTAATGAAGTCACTTGCAGCGGGTGGTTGGGGGTTGTGCCTGAATTCTATCTCGGAGAAGCAGCAGTGCGTAGCGGATAGCGCTCTGAACTGGGGGCCAGGAGACTCGGGTTCTATTCCCAGTAACCCACTGGGTGATCATGGGCAAGTCACTTGACCTCTGTTTCCCTTCACACCTTGTTTGTTTAGAAAAGGGTCTCGGGGTACGTCTACCCCAATTAGAGGTGTGACTGCAGCCCTGGCAGACAGACCCAAGCTATCTTTGGTCTAGCTAGCTCAAACAGCAGCAAAGCTGCAGCCGCCAAGGCTGTACAAGCCCACCCAGGACTTCCGGTATGTACTCAACGGCTAGCCCATGCCGCCAGGGCTTCACTGCTGTTATCTGAGCTAGATTAAAGCTAGGTCAGGTCTGGCTCCATGTGCTGCCGTCAGACTTCTAACTGCAGTGTAGACAGACCTTTAGACACTGTGCAAAGTACGGGTATGTCCACACTGCAGCTGTGCCACTGTAGTGCCACAGTATAGACACTTCCTACAATCGATGGAAGGGGGTTTTCCATCAATGTAAGTAATCCACCTCTTGGAGAGAATGCTGCCGTTGTCCTAGCCACGTCTACACCAGGGGTCAGGTCGAACTAAGTACAGCACTCGGGGCATGACATTTTTCACCGCCCCGAGGGCTGGAACTAGGTTGATCTAATTGTGAAGAGTTGGCCAGGGCTAGCACAGCGGAGCCTCGAGGTACGATTGTCGTATAAATAATAATAAACCTGAGACATTTTTCCTTAGCTTTCTGTTTGAGATCCAGACGATACGTTTGACCGCTTTTACTAAATAATAATAATAATAATAATAATAATAAAAGAATCTATAGCTCTTATGCAGCACTTTTCACTGTCAAACTCAAAGCATTCAGTATGCTGTGAGCTTTTGAAAATCTAGCCAGGAGAGTCACGGCATGAGCTGCTGGGCGCTACTGAAAATCAGAGCCGTATTTCGGCACCTGTATGGGAGCTGAGCTCTTCTGAAAACTTGGCCCCCAGTTGTGAATGCTGAGGACTTGGGAGCCTGGCCCCAAACTTTTGCAAATCTGAGGACGAGCGACTTGCCCAAGGGAACCCAGGGAGTCTGCGTCCGAGCTGGGAATTGAACCCAGACCACAAAGACACCCTTCTCACTCTTGCACATACAGACTTTTAAAGCTGAGGGGAGAGTGGACGACAAACAGCTTGATTTCTCCAAATCCATCTGAAGAACGAGTTGGATCTATTATTTTCTTTCCCTTTTCCCCCCCTTCCTCCTTCAGGGAGGCACCATTGTGTTTTCAGCTGTTTGGGCCCAGATCTGAAACCCACATAGTGACTGACATCACCCATTTGCGCTACATCCCCATTTGTGCAGGCAGATCTCTAAAGATAGATCAGAGGGAAGATTAGCATCCCAAGCAGTATTAATAGGAGGCAGCTGCTCTTTAAAGAGACTTTTAAATAATGTAAAGAAACTTAGTCATATTTTTAAAAGACTTCTAAATTAACCAGGCTGCCCCCTCTCCTGTACACACACTTCTGTTCTCTCTTGGCTGCTAAGGCCGCGTTTGGGTTACTACTCGCTGCGTGCTCAAACAAGTGATGCATCAGCCCCTGATTGGCTGGATAACATCAGTTCCATTGCTGATATCAGACCTTGGCCCAAAGGAACTGGAGTCTTATGATTGAAATGGCAGCTTTGTACTCGGGGAAGTTGGCAGTGTGCACTTTAACTACTTCCCTGCCAAAGCATGGCATGCCCAGATCTTCCCAAATATAGGAGCAGACTCTGTTTACACTGGAAGCTATTTGAGGCAGGGACCTCTGTCTTTCTAATGTCTGTAAAGTGCACCCAGCACATTCTTAGAAAGAATGCATCAGATTTATGAAGACAGCACCCTATAAAGTAGGATATGTTCTTTGTCACTGTGATTAGACCAGATTTCCCCCCAGCCAAGAGAGGCATTAGTGGGGGGACCAATTGCTACTTCAGAAAGAGAACTGAGCAGACCACAATGATGGATTATTTAATGATTAGAAATGGCAGACTGCCACGGAAGCCTTGTGATAAAGAATTTGAGGATTACTGAGACAGTCCTCAGAAGGATCCAAAACTCTTTGTGGAACCAAGAGAAACAAAGTCCTGACACACTCGGTCGTACTCAGTCAAGGACTTCTGAATTCACAGTATCACGAACAAAATCCCTTGTGTAAAACCTTCTGGCAGAAGCACAGAGTTAGAGACGGGAAAACCCAAAAGGTGAAGTCCATACTGCATAGGCAGACCAAACCAAAACCCCAGCTTTGGGGAAGGATGGTCTTGTAGTTGAAGCCCTGGGCTGAGGCTCAGGAGATCTGTGTTCAATTCCCAGCTCCGCAAGAGACTTGTGTGCCCTTGGGCAAGTCACTTAACATCTCCTTGCCTCAGCTTCCCAACTGTAAAATAGAGATAATACTACTACCTTTCTCCCACCCTTTATCTCATCTGTGATTGTAAGATCTTCAGGGCAGAGACTCCTTATTACATGTCTGTACAGCACCTGGCACATGGGAGGTGCTGTTCTCATTTGAGGCTCCAGGTGAAACTGTACAATACACAGCTAATAACAGAGAGCACTCCCTGAACTTTGGAAAAGTTTGGAGCCAGATTCAGTTCACATTTTGCAACTTGGGACCATCTCTGCTTTGTACTTCTGTTGGATTTTCAATAGTTATTTTAACACCACACAGAGCGGGCCAAAACAACACGAGATCTGGGTCTTTTCTTTTATGGTGGAAAGACCCCAGACCTTCAACTATTTTGGTTGAATAAATGGCTCCCTAGTGCAATAAAAACACAAAATGCAAATATAAATCTTGAGAAATTCAGATTTACTCACATCTGTAGACTCTATTTGCACAGTGCTAACCAGGATGTCTGGATACCGTATAGTTACCTACAGGGATGTGGAAAAGCTGCTCGGTTTATGGAACTAGTCCACAGAAAATGGAAAAGCAACCGTTGCAATTTGTCCCCTTTCCCAGCACTCTCCTGCCCCTCAGCCGTTTACTCCAGGTGATAAACACTCCACCCCGCTCTCTTGGTGCCATTGTATAATCCAGTCCAGCTCCCAGCAGTCTTACAATGCCATGCTTCATGAATAACCTTCTCTGAACATTAACCGAATAATACACTGAAACCTTAGCTGCTCTGTGCTGTTCTGAAAACAAAATGCTGTCATACAGTGCAAGACTCACGCCAGCTCAGACTCACCGATGTGGTGCACTGAGCAGGGAATGAACATTAAGCCAAATGCTGTCTTCACTTAAACCCAGTGACTCACCACTTCCATGCACCTCATGTAGTTATCTGCACGTGTGCAAAGTGACTTGACATTCTTTATATGACCGTAGCCCCGAGAGGCTCTCACCAAACTCTGGACCCGACTGTGCTAGGTGGGGTACAAACACAGTGAGAGACTGTCCCTAGCCTGAGGAGTTTACAATCTAACAAAGGGAAGGAGGGGAAAACAGAGGACAGAGAGTGGAAGGGTCACAGCAGGTCAATAGTAGAGCGAACATTATAACCCAAATATTCTGACTCCCAGTCTAGTGCCTTATCTACAGCACTGTGTATTTTACACCCTCTTGTGTACTGGTGTGAATGATAACACGGGGACCCTGATGTCTAGTAGAGTTGGAAAGGGTGAGGGGAATGTGAAAAACAGAGGGAATTATTCGGAGACTTCCCTGTTAGTGATGGATGAATCTAAAAACATGTCAGCGTTCTGAAAAAGTAGCACAAGATTTGTTGCTTCTCCGTAATTCACCCGAACCCCGAGTCTGCAAAACCGGGCTAGGAGGAAGCTCCAGATAGCCTCAGTACAGAGGCAGAAATACAATGGAGGAAAGCGGTTGCA
The DNA here is from genome assembly GCF_015237465.2 of Chelonia mydas. Lineage (NCBI taxonomy): Eukaryota > Metazoa > Chordata > Testudines > Cheloniidae > Chelonia > Chelonia mydas. The sequence continues at coordinate 6,705,439 of NC_057859.1, read as the reverse complement.
GGAGGAGAGAGAGTGGGCCTGCCTCTCCAATTTGTTGCACCTAGCAGCATCATTTACGCTTGTGCAGAATGAGTGTGCAGTGGGTGTAAGAGCACAAGTGTAAACACTGACACAAAGTGCAAGGGAATCCTTTGTGATTAACATTTCCCACTGATGCAGCCCCGTCAGTGGCTGAGATAGCGATAGCCTAGAAACCAGCTGCAGACATTCTCATCGTAGCTCAGAGACATTCTAGACTCTGTGAGCTGTTAGAATGCTGGTGCCTTGTCTGTATTACTGTTCCCACCATTGCCAGCACGGTGGGAGCAGGAGCAGAATTTGGTCCAAGATTAAGTCATCTTAGCACCACTCTAAGGATGTGACCGTTCCCCCCCACCTCGCCCTGATGAAGGCAAGTTACACGGTCCTAACCCTGCAGCCCTTTCTCGCTGGAAAATGTTAAAGGATTGAGCCCAGATCAATTCCAGCCTCAGTAAAAGGCAAGGTAGGAACCTGCCCAGTAAGCCGGGGCCAAATTCCGAGAGGTGCTGACCACCTGCAATTCCCATTGAGTTCATGAGAATGAGGTCAACCCTCCTGAAATCAAAGGTACAAGTGTGGTTAAAGCACAGGACTAGGAGTCAGGATTCCTAAGTCTAGCCTAGTCTCTGCTACTGACTTGCTGTGTGACTCTGGCCAAGTCACTTAAGCTCTCTGTGCCTCGTTTGACCCATTTGTAACATATGGCTATCCAAACCTAGTAGGCCAGCTGTGAGGCTTAATTAACAAAGAGCTGAGATCCTCAGATTGAAAGCACTCTACAGAAGTGGATATTATCATCGTGAGCTGCCGAATGTGGCCTTGATAGTTTCATTAGATGAGTTTTCGAACCCTTGATGCATTATATTATTTTTTAATTTATATTTTAGGGAGTCTGTTCCCTTTGGCAGAAGATTAGATGAAAGTGACAAAAAGTACTGACTGCCTTTGGCACTGGTTGTCTTAACATTAATCATACTGAATTCCTTGCAATTCTGAATTCCAAAAAGAATTCCACAATCACTTACACCAAAATGTGTCTCCAAGTTGACTTCTAATCACTTTTCCATGCAGTACACACCCTCCCCTCAAGGTACTGCGTAGAGACTCTTAGCCAGCGTGTGTATTTTGGGGGCAGGAGACAAAGAACTCTTCTATGGAATGTAATAGTTCCTAACGCATGATGCATTTCCCCCTGCCCCGTTAATTCTCTGAGGCTGCATTTTGTTTCGATATTATGTGCCCAGAATTTCAATGCACGGAGTCCACGGGTGACCTCAGATGGAAATTAAGCAATTTCCCTAATTTTACTTTATTTTTGAGCTCAGATATTTTAGTTTACTTTCCTCCACTGTTCCCAAAAGTCCTTTTTTTCAATTTAAAGAAAGGTCTCAGATTAAAAAACAAAAACAAACACACACACACATATGGTAAAACTCAGCCACTCCAAAGCGGAAAACAAAACCAACAAATTTGACAGACCCCATCCACCCACTTCACCAAGTCTGTCAAACCAAACAATAAATAGCTTTTGAATAATGCTTAATATTTTCAAACCACTGTACAGACATTAAGCCACACATGAGATACAAAAACATTAATATCCCCCATTTACAGATAAGGAAAATTGACGCATAGAGGTTCATAGGTTTTAAGACCAGAAGGAACCATTATGATAAGAACATAAGAACGGCCATACTGGGTCAGACCAAAGGTCCATCAAGCCCAGTATCCTGTCCTCTGACAGTGGCCAATGGCAGGTGCCCCAAAGGGAATGAACAGACAGGTTATCATCAAGTCATCCATGCCCTGTCACCCAATCCCAGCTTCTGGCAAACAGAGGCTAGGGACACCATCCTAGCTAATAGCCATTGATGGACCTACCCTCCATGAATCTATCTAGCTCCCTTTTGAACCCTGTTATAGTCTTGGCCTTCACACACCCTCTGGCAAGGAGTTCCAGAGGCTGACAGTGCGCTGCGTGAAAAAATACTTTCTTGTGTTTGTTTTCAACCTGCTACCTATTAATTTCACTTGGTGGCCCGTTGTTCTTGTATTATGAGAAGGAGTAAATAACACTTCCTTATTTACTTTCTCTATACCACTCATGATTTTATAGACCTCTATCATATCCCCCCGTTAGTCGCCTATTTTCAAAGATGAAAAGGAAGCCGTTCTAGACCCCTAATCATTTTTGCTGCCCTTTTCTGAACTTTTTCCAATTCCAATAGATCTTTTTTGAGATGGGGGCAACCATATCTGCATGCAGTATTCAAGGTGTGGGCGTACCATGGATTTATATAGAGGCAATATGATATTTTCTATCTCATTATCTATACCTTTCTTGATGATTCCCAACGTCTTGATGATCATCTAACGTCCGGTTTCCTGCAGAAAACAGTCCAGAGAATTTCCCACAATGATTTCTGCATCAAACCCAACAATTTGTTGGTCTTATCTTTTAGAAAGAGACATCCAATCTCGGGTTTTAAAGACTCCACGATGGAGAATATCACTCACCAAGTTAAATGACTTGCCCCGAGGCATAGCGGGAGGTGAGTGGCAGGGCTGGGATTAGGACTAGGGCTTTCCTGTTTGCCACAGCCAGTCCACTGGCCCACACAGCGCCTCTGAGAGGGACAAACTTGTTTGGTAAAAATATGGAGCACTACCACTCCTACTCTAACTTTCCACCTACTCCATGCTGTGGGCATCCCTAAACGGACAACTGGGTCTGAACGAAGGGAGAGAGACCACTTGAACAGTGCCCTGTTCATTTCTGCTGAGAAGCATCTGGCACTGGCCACTGTCAGAGACAGGATATTGGGCTAGATGGACCATTGATCTGTTCTTACGTTCCTACTTGAACGCAAAGTCTCTCTCGGACACTTACAACGTTGCACGACATTCCATCCCCTTCTTACCTGGCCTTTTACGGGAAGAGGCCCTGCAGCCTGCTACCCACCTTCCAAACACCTTGATTTCCTCTGATGGGGTAACCAAGTGGCACGCTCCCCTCTCCAGCCACTGAGGCCTTTAGGTGGATAACTGATCACCCCAGTCCCTTCCAATCCACTTATCCACCATCTGCTGGGGCAAGAGATCTCCTTCTTGCCCCGCCCTGGAGCAAACCGGCCAGGTCACATTTCTGCTTAGGCCTGCTGCTCCGCTCCTTTAAAGTGAGCTGATGGCCCCTCGTCACTGGAAAGTCCTTGAAACATTCAAGACTCCTCCCCCGCCCACCTTTGATCATTATTACGTATTATGTGTATTACAGCAGCAGTGAAAGGCCCCAACCTACACCCAGGCCCCATTGTGCTAGGTGCTGGACAAACAGTGAGAGACAGTCCCTATCCCAAAGATTTGACAATCTAGACCTCTCCCAGGAATGGAGGTAGAGGGTGAAAATACCTTCACTGCATTTCCATGAGAACACCAGTTCTGAGGGAAACCGTAGTACAAGGAAGCAGCTGTATTCCTAGTATTGGATGGGATTATATTCAGGGATGCATCAGTGTCTGGAAACTACAGTGACAGGCCGTTTAGAAGTGTTGACAGATTAAATTAGATTTAGATTAGACCGGATGGCTAGAAAAATGAATAAATGGGGGGATTAAATCGGTGACCAGAGATGATATTAGAATTAGATGGAAGGATTGGATTAGATTAGATTAAGACTGGCTCGTTAGGTAAATGGGGGATTAAATTAAAATGAAATGGATGCACTGGATGATAAGATAGAAACCCAGTCTGTGCATCTGAGATTAGATGGATTTAGAGGAGACTCGATTAGAATTAGATGGCTCGCTTAGATTAGTATTTATCGACAGCGTGCCTCTGACTTGTCATACTTCCTGCTTTGCATTTATTGTTCAAAGGCTTCCTGCTTCCCATACCACTCTTCTCCTACTCGATCCTGCAACAGAAACGCCAAATCTGTGGCATCATATTAAATTTCCAGAGCAACTTCCTGCAATGTCACAAATACAAGATTACAGACGGTGAATCAAAGGGAAGGAGAAGGGTGGGAGGCTTGAGAGAAAACTCTGAAGGAGACACAAATATCGGAGAAAATAGCCTGGGGAAAAACAGGACATGACTCGCCAAGCAAACTGCTCTGTGTGTCCAATATTTTCAAACTGTGGCTGTGGTTTGGTTTTTCCCCCCCAAGTTTGTTCCAGTGTGAAGGTCCCAGTTAAACACAAACAAAAGCTCAAAACAATAGTCAGCACTTGTCTTTTAAAACTGAAATCTCACGCTTCAGTCTGCTCACTGCTGCTCATCCCTCTTGTGCCACCTGCTGACCAAATGAGGATTTCCTCGGGCATTTCAATGAAGCGCCGAATCACGTATCATTTGGGGACCTCCAGAACATGAAACTATGAATGATAACGCTTTGCCCCCATAGCCAGAATGACACACACCCTCTTTTCCCCCTTCTGCCTCCCCACTTCCGCTCCCAAGAAAGTACCCCAAACAGAGCTTGCCATAACCCCCACAGCCACTAGCATCAGAAACCCTATGAAATCTGCTAAGGACTTCACTATTGTCAATCTGTTGTAAATGGCAGGTGCTCAGATACTATGATGATAGGGGGAGAGAGGAGGGAGAGAAGAGAGAGCGAGCGTGTGTGCACTCTATACAATCAAATACTAATGGGCCAAACCCTAGGAGCCTTTCATAGTTTTACTTCGTTCTTAGCAGGCCCGCAGGAGTATGCGTGAGAAAGAACTGAGTAAAACATAAGTAGGGAGATCACGATTTTGGCTTCTTGTTATTTATGATTTTGCACACAACTGCTTGGGCCTCCGAAACATCTTTCAGTTACTTCAATGACAATTCAGAGTCACTCCCTTCTCTCCCAGAGAGATGCTCCAGATTTATACTTCTGTAACTATGACCACAATCTGGTCGCTCATCAGGAGTTCTGCTTGAGTAAAGGTCTCAAGAGGGAGGCTTCAGGCTATCATTGCGTTGCACCAATTGCAGCTACAGTAAGTCAATTATTGCAATCAGCTTCTGGACTTTGAGAGGGGGGTAGAAACAGGAGGCAGGAGCACTGCAGCGGTGTCCCCAGGAGTAAGGATGCCCTCTGGTGCTTCCATTGGGCCTGGAGAACTCTGTACAACTTCCAACACAGAAAGGTGCATGGCCGAGAACTGAGGCAAAAAGCCTTTGAGAGTTGCACCATTGAGGATATTGCTAGCACAGAGTTTGCTTTATTAATTTAAAAAACATATGTTTTAAACGACAGTTTTGTGAGGTGGGTTGAGCACCGACGAAAGGTGTCAGATAGACACTGTGAAGACTGAAACCTTCCATTTATCTCTAGCACAGAGCCCAGTCAGGGAGACTTCCTGCACACCTCCCACCCGGGGGACCTGAGAATCAAGGCCATGCGGTCCCATTACAAGGGCACTGGTCGGTGACTCTGGAGACCAAGATTCTGAGGACTCATTTCATTTCTGAACATTTTAAAGGGAAGGCGGCATGCAATCTCACCCAAATAGCTTGAATTTTGCAAATGTTTGGAGCCTCCTATTTATCAAACCCCTGGTGTGTCTGGGAAAGAGAAAAGTCGTTGAAGAAACAACATGTGCACAACTGCCATTTTGCAAAGTTAACTAATACGGCAATTTAAAAATAAGCAGCAAACACCTCTTCAGGGTTTCTGAGGAACAAAGTGCTGGCAATTTTTCAAAATGATTAAGTCATTGTTTTAGTTAAAGTGGTTTTTATAACCCCTAAAGCTATTTTTGATGGCTGTAGAAAAAGGAGAAAATCATTTTATAGCGAATCAAAAGCGTTTAAAGACACAGTTGTGCCAATTTTCATCCCATACGAATTAACCCTTAATGGACCATGCTGGCCTTTCTACGTGGTTCTTTTGGAGGGGGGGTTTAACCATGCTATACAATTCTGCAATGGAAATTTTATCCATGTATAGAATTCTACAGGATATTTGTTTAAAATAAAACTTGTACAAAAAGGAGACCATTCTCTGTTGTATTTTAGTCATTTATATTATTACTGTATAACTTGTGAGTGCCAATCAAGATTTGAGCCCCATTATGTTAGGCGCCGTACATATTCATAGTAAGAAACAGTCCTTGCCTCACTTACAATCTCAATATGCACGAAAGGTTAAAAAGTGAGATAAATAAAGCAATACCCACATTTTGTAGATGGGGTAGTAAGGCACAGAGATTTAGTGACTTACCCAAGGTCACACAGGAAGTCTGTGGCACAGCCAAGACCCCCAGCTTTCCTGGGTCCCAGTCCAGTGCCTTAACTAGAAGTCTATCCTATTGAACCCTGTTCAACTTCGAAAGAACTCTATTTATTTCATCACTATTAAATTCCATAGACTTTCTCAGAGGAAAAATGAATGCATTGTAATAAAATTGTTACTAACATTGGGACAGATTCGTCCCCTCTGATTTTACTGAGCCTTCACCAAGATGAAGATATGCAGAGTACCTGATACAGAGCTATGCAACAACTGATACAGAGAGGGAAAAACATATTTACATGCGAGTCTTGAGCTGCCCATGTTCCCTTACTTTCAGGGGACAAACCAAACCCCTCCAAACAAGAGGTGAAATCAACATGCTGGTTACAAGTAAAATGGTTCCACTCAGGATTACATAAAATGAAAGAGAAAAGTAGCTAACCTTGATGAAGAATGTCATGAATATAACATCTTAACAGTAAAGATGAATCATTTCCCCAGGAATACTGGAATCCAATATCTACCAATTATGAAAACGTCCACATAAGTCAATGCATTCAAGGCTCAATAAATCAGACATTTTTAGAGAGAAAATGCGCATTGTATAACTCTCTTCAGTTGTTATAAATCTCGGGTGCAGAAGCAGTAAATACCATGACAGACAAGTATTAGAAATATAACCTAATGAATTCAAACTTCCACCAACTCACTAGGATAGGGCGACACAGTGATTTATTAATGCTAGACGCCTGATTCAAAGCCCATTGAAAGATTCCCACGGATTTCAATGCATTTTGGATCAGAACCTAGACTCCCATATTTTCAGAGACCGGAGTTCAACTAGGACCATTGGGTAATGAGTGCAAATGAACTGGAGTGTCTTGTCCTAATTCCTCTGGTAAAGGTTTGACATTACACTTTACAACGCTAATGTACAATCCAATACAATCAGTAGCCCCAACAATAGGACTACTCCCAGTAGGGCTGAAAATGCATCGACAGAGAGCTGTATGGCTGATCACAACTTGGCAGCGTTTGTCTGGATTTAAGGAGCCTAGTCAGCGACTAGCTGGCCTGCACACGTTGCTGGGAGGTACAAGGGCATATCAACAGCAGAACAGCTACTCCTGACTAACCACATGCTATTCACCACATTCATGAATAAAAAATGCTCATAATGTACTTTGAAGTTAAACCGTACTGAGCGTTAACGAATTAATCCGCACAGCCCCCCCTACAGGAGGCAGGTAAGTGTTGTTAGCGATGGGGACGCTAAGGCAGAGAGGTGAACGAACACACCCAAAACTACACGTTTAGAACTCAGGTTTCAGAGTAGCAGCCGTGTTAGTCTGTATTCACAAAAGGAAAAGGAGGACTTGTGGCACCTTAGAGACTAACAAATTTATTTGATGCATCCGATGAAGTGAGCTGTAGCTCACGAAAGCTTATGCTCAAATAAATGTTAGTCTCTAAAGTGTCACAAGTCCTCCTTTTCTGTTGAGAACTCATTTACTCCTGGATCCCAAACCTATGCTCAAATTACTTTTTTTGTTTTTTTAAAAATCACACTTCCTGGATACTGGGTTTGATGCTGAATGATGCTGAGCACGACTGAAAATCTGGACCCTGGTATACCAGAATTTGGGCCATAATATGGCAGATTGTCCCCATTTAGTCAAGTCCACACAGGTGTTTACAGTGAGGAGAGAAAGGAGGAAACTGTGGTCCCAGATGACATTCTATCCTCTCTAACACCCTCCACCCCTCTGGCTGGGAATGTGTGCCAAGATGGGGTCATTATTCTCTCACTCAGGAACGGCTCCCTGCTCATCAAACGCATCAGCTCTTCTGAACTTAAATCGAACTTCGGAAGATTACTGTATGCGGCTCAGAGGGTCAGTAAGTTTGGCCACCCCTGCACTGTACAGACAAGTAATGAAGCCCCTCCGCTAGAGACCTTACCGTATAGGTGAGACAAGGTGGGGGAGGTAATATCTTTTATTGGACAAGCCTCTGTTGGTGAAAGAGACAACAGTAAAGAAGGAAGATGTGTCAAAGACATTTCTCAAGCATCCACTGATCGTGATTTCGCAGCTTTCATTTCAAATGAGGTTTCTTTTCTTTGAAATGCTTTGCTCTGATTTTTAAACAGAAACAAGCTGCATGTGAGAAGAGTCCAAATAGAGGGCAGTGTAATAATTAGGTTTCAGGGCCAGACTGCCATGACTCTCCTCTTGTAGCATTTCATGGAAGTCGTGAAACAAGCAAGCTGCTCAAATCAAAGGGGACTGGGTGGAGAATTGGGCTCAGTGACTTCACAAGCCAAATGCTGGCGTAAGTGGGTGAAACTCCACTGGAGTCAATTGAGCTGTGCCAATTTACACCAGCAAAGTATTTGGTCCTACACTGGAAACAGTCTGAATGAAAAACTCAAGAGTCTGTACAGAGCCTAGAACCATTTAAGCCTAAATGACAGCCTGATCAAGCTGCCCAATGTCAGCAAGTGCTAATGCTGTAACTCTGTTGAGAATTGGATAGCGCTGGGAAAATATTGTTGTGACTTAAAAGGTTAATAGAAGCTGGGACACTGCAGAAAAGAAGATTAATTGGGAACAAAAGAGGACAGTGCTGGGCTGTGTGTGTCATGGCTGCTTGGTCTAAGCACTGCAGCTTTAAGCACTGGGCATCTGGGTTTTGTCATGTAAAGATGTTCTTCCACACTGACAAAAAATGATGCACTGTGACCTAAGATTTGAACAGGTTAGATAGGCCCTGCAGCCAGCCTTTGTCAGCAATCTGCCATTCCTCTTCTGTAATCCCAGAGCTTGAGACAAAAAGCTTTACAAGTGCAGCCTTTCTGCTCTGGAGCTTTTGCTAATCTGAGCATAGCTATGTGCGTGCTGTTGTTGGTATGTCAAATTAGTCTTTATCGGTGCACTGAGAATTGTCTGCATGCGCTTTACTGAGCTGACCCGCGATATGTCTCTATTAAGCAAATTCAGTCGTGAAATAGAATTGTCCTTCAAATCAGAACTGGTTGAAAAAAGTTTGTTGTGAAAACTTGCAAAGTCATTTTCATCCCACGGGTTTTGCAAGGGAAGGATTTTTCCTTTAGTCCCAATTTTTCCTAAGAATATTTATTAAAAAAACAAAAGGGGGGAGGTCCTTTTCCTTCTTCCCCTGCACCCACTTTATTTTTCTTGGGTCTGTTTTGTCACAGAAAAGGGAGGGGGGAGAAGTAGGAGAGGGAGAGAAAAAATGAAAAAAATGCTCATTTTCATTTTCCAGTTACATCCAAAAAACCCCAGAAATGTTTGGAAAAATTTGCAAAAATGTCCATTTGTGAACAAAAGCATTTTTTCAACGTAAACATTTTTCATTTGAAAAATTTCAACCTGCTCTTCTTCAAATGACCGGTATTTGATTGATTGATTTAGAGCCTGACCTTGTAAGCTATTGAGAACCCATGACTCCCAAATTACGGGATCTGAGCTTTTCAAAAGCACCTTTCACATTTATTTCGATGCTTTAATAGTCTTTAAATACTGACTTTCTGACCATGTACAATTCCAGCTTGCTTTACGCACATGACAGTAAGTAACAGAGCCATTGCAGCACTTAGGAGAGTAGGATTGTATGACAGGGGCACCTAGGAACCTCAATTAAGCATTGGGGCTCTACTCTGCTAATCGGCTCTTTTACAGTTAAAGTGCTGCTCGCAGAGTCCCCCCCACTCTCCCCACCCCCATTCTCCACCTACCAGACTGGGGCCGGGGAAGCTCAGAGCTTCTACCCTGCAGCAGGGTGGTGGGGCTAGGGGCTTCAGGCCCACAGGAGGCGCCTGCCGGGGCTTGTGGCTTCCACAGGAGTGGGACTGAAGCTGCGGGCCCTGGCAGGTGTGCCTCACTCTTGAACTTCAGAAGATTATTGTACGCAGCTCAGAGGGTCAGTAAGTTTGGCCACCCCTGCACCGTACAGACAAGTAATGAAGCCCCTCCCCTAGAGGCCTTACAGTACAGGTGAGACAAGGTGGGGGAGGGAATGTGTTTTATTGGACCAGCCTCTGTTGGTGAAAGATACAAGCAGTCAAGCTTCACAGAGCTGTTTTACAGGTCGGGTGTCAGACAGGATGACCAACATGGTTTCCTTGCGCTCCCTCGTTGGTTTCTACCTGTTGTCTCTTGTCTTATACTTTGCTTGTAACTTTGGGCGCAGGGACCATCATTTTTGTTTGGACAGCACCTAGCACAGTGACGTCCCAGTCCACGATAATACAAATAACGACAAACAACGACAACAAATGGACAAGTCCGGCAAACGGGGGCGGGACGACGAGGTAACAATAAAAGAGACCGCTTAGCATGCAAGCGGAAATCTCAGCTCGCCACTTCCCCAACTGGGACACGGCCCCTGGTGTATTCCATAGTCCAATTTTAGCACCAAAAAGAGTGTGGCATCTTACTACACCTAGCAAGTGACACTTTGGGCAACCGCCATCCCTGGGGTGACTTCAAGCAGAGTTGAAGAGGGCTCAGGTAGTAAGTCCTCTCTGCCTGTTACATTTAATCTTCCTCATTTATTTCTCTGCTGACAAACCACTTCCTGACATTTTGTTTGAGGCTTGATAACCTCCTCCCATGTCTTGAAAGATATGTACAGTTCCATAGTTCCAATACCGTCACTACCATGCTGTTTGGTGTCAACGCAAAATAAAACAGATCACGTGGTTGCTTTGGATCAGCTTTATTTCCCCTATAATGATTACCGAGCTTCTCTCTTTCAAACTTTCCACATTTCCTGGTCAGTGTCATAGATTTGCCCGAGGGCCTATGTTTTCTGGGTGACCAGGACAACCCCCTGATTGCCCACTGCTTGATTCTGGGTCAAGGCGAAGGCAGATTCTTTATTAATGGGGGATCTCTTGCATGCAGCATTAGGGCCCAATCCTGGAACACTTGCTTAGGTTTCAAAAGCCAGTAGGGTTGAGGGCATACACAACTCATCACAGGACTGAGCCTTAAAAGCTTGTTTGAACATGGTCCACATTTGAAAACTACATGTGATGGGCCAGATTTACAGCGGATTTATGTACTTATCTGGCCTCCATTACTGGAGTATCTGAGCACTTCTCATTATCTATCCTCACAACACCCCTGCATTATCCCCATCGCACAGATGGGGAACTGAGGCACAAGACTGACCTTGCCCAAGGTCACACAGAAAAGGAGAGATTTGAATCCCAGTCCTATGCTGGCGCTCTTACAACTGGGCCGTCTTTCCTCTCTGATCTGAACTCCCATTTACGCAATGAAAAAAGGGCTAATGATTCAAAAGAGCTCAGCACCGAACGTGCACCTAACATGTTGTACCTGGCCACTTATCCTGGTGCCTAAGCAGGAGTGAACTCTTCTGAACATCTGTCCTGGATTGTGCATGCTGGCTGCCTTTGAAAATCTAGCACTGTGTGCACAACCATCACCCACTCACTTTACATTTTATTTCCCTTTATGCTCTGATCTGTGAACCTTTTAAAAATAAACCTGGAATCCCTTTGGGAAGAACACAGCTGACTTAGTTGGCTCGGTCACATCATGCATTCCCAGGCAGGGAGAGTCATATTTCCAAAGGGAGCAAGCCCCTGCTCTGATGGCTCATCAGCGTGATGGAGTTATAGTTATAGCTGTGAGAAATCGGATACTTTTATAGAGACGTGGGTACAATATTGTCAGAGAGACACCCTGATTTAAATGGGCTCCAGGATTCGGTAGTGGCTTTTTCCTGACTTCATCTAATCTAGTTAAGAATGAAGGTAATATCCCTGGATAATTATAATAGAATTAACTCGCTGGTCAGAAAGAGGTGAATGATTTACGATCATTACTAATATAAACGGAGGCCATGATCCTGCAGTGGTTCTCAGGCTTTTCCTTCCCTAGACCACTAAATCATCTGTGGTTTCTTGCCATGAAATTGAATTTTCTGTGGTTGCAAAAAATCGTGGGACCAGGGTCAAGGCATAACAAAAGCACGGGGGGGGGTGAGGGGGGCAGGTACGTGTGCAGAGTAGAGGGTGATAAGTGGCGGGGACTGGAAGGGGAATCAGGGTTGGAGGATCGCTGCTGGGGATTCCAGGGCAGTATCGTCCCACTAAGCTCTTGCTCTGAATGATGCCTGTTGGCAATGAGTTCCACAGGCTAAATGTGCATTGTGCTGAAAAAGTATTTCCTTTTATCAGATTTAAATTTGCCACCTTTCAATTTCACGGATTGTCCCATTTGCTTGTATTTTGAAACAAGGCTATTAGAACTTCCCAATTGCATATGGGGCCAGTACAGCGTCAACATTAACATATAATAGAGAGACAAGGTGGGTGAGGCAATATAGTTTATCGGACCAACTTCTGTCAATGAGAGAGACAAGGAACTGAAGAAGAAGAGCTCAGCGTAGACTCAAAAGCTTTTCTCGCTCACCAATGGAATTTGGTCCTATAAAAGGACCACCTTGCATCTCTAATATCCTGGGACCAACACTGTTACAACATATAATAGACCTGGAAGCATGTCAATACAAGAGAGCATAATCTGAGCCCATGCCCCAAAGACTCAAAATTAGAGCTGATAAGAACATTCAACGCAATTGAAATTGCAACAGAATGACAGCAATGCTCAAAGCCAGCCCCTTTCAGAGCCAAGCATATTCATAGCTCCATGGACTTGAATGCCAGAGCAAACATTAGATCATCTACCCTGACTTCCTGTATTACCTCCTCTATCACCATCGGCATACAAGTGCCATTACAGAATGCACTTTGCAGGTGCTCTTAACAAATTCTTCCATGGTTTTTCTTGTTTTGAATAAGGACATTTATTAAATAAATATGCTTAACGGGCGTTAATGTATTTGACAAAGCTAGAAAAATGTTGGGGCAAGGTGGCATAGAAGTCCATAGGAGGTTTACCAAAGACTAGGTGTGGTCATGTGTGTCTATATCACCCCGAAACTGGCATTAAGCATAAGCAGACTAAGCAATTGCTTAGGGCCCGGAGCACCTCAAGCTCCACTCAATTTTTATTATGTGTTGGGGGGGGGGGGTGTAAAATATTCTTGTTTAGGGCCCCCAAATGAGCAAGCACGGTCTGCCACTCTGTTTACCGGGCTGTAAATCCAAAAAGGGATTGTTGGGAGACTGCAGGCATTCAGATGCCACAGTGATGGGTTTGCAGAAATAAACTAGGGACAAATTTTCAGAAGTGGCCACTGGGCAATGTTCCCTCTAATTTTTGACAGGCTGTGTGTGCAAAAAATTTCTTCTGTGCAAATTATTGTGCGCACGGTGTTTCGCCGTGTGCACAGGGTTTAGGATATGTGTGCGTGTGCACACGCGCACAGCTTAGAGGGAACAGTGCTACTGGGTCTAGTTGCCTCAAATTTCAGGCACCCAACTTGAGTCAGGCTGTCTGAAAGCAGCTCTGATGTAGGGCAGGGACTTTCAGAGGAGCCAGTCCCACTGAAATTCTTCTGGGCTTTATGCACCAAAATAAGGAGCCGATTTTCAGAAATCTCAGCGCACACAGAGCAGCTCCCATTGGTCAGATTTGCAGCCGGAGTGCAATGCAATGAGCTCTTTGAAATTCTGGCTGTTGATTTAGATGCCTGGGGTTGACCCCAGCTGTGAGTTCTGAGACTTTTTGAAAATTCTGGTTAAAGGATTTTTCAATGGGTGATGAACACCCACAGCTCCAGTGGAAATTGGCGGGAGTTGTGAGCTCGCAGAACCCCTTTGGAATAAATTGGGCATTCAAAAATCTGTGGTGTTTTGGCTGTAGAGAGTTTATTGATGTTATTTCTATTGGGGGTGCAGGAGGAGGCTTCAGATAGACTGGGGCCCTTTTTGCTGAGCGCTGTTCACAGACACTATGGTGACAAGAGAGCAGTATAAGCTCCTATAGAGAACAGAAGAGAACACCGAGATCATGGCCAGTCCCTGCCCCAAAGGGCTACCAGTCGAAAAGCCAATTATTAACTCCAGGCACAGACAGGTCAGTCAAGGGAGTGAGTAGGTCACAGGATGTTAGATGGAAACCGATGAGTAAGGTTTGCTCTACCAAGAGGGGGAATCTGGATAAACCGGGGGGCGGGGGGGAATCTCCTAGATCCCCCAAATCCACTCTTTCCCCTCCTCCATTTTAACTCCAAAAATCTGCAAAACCCTGAGTGCCGGGGCAGCCCATGTGTTACCCCCTCCACCTCCTCTCTGCCCAGGGCCAGGACCCCCTTGCGCCTGAAAGCCCCTTGCGCCAAAGCAGCGTCTCCACATTAATCTCCAGAGCAGCCGTCGTTACGGGGCGGATAAAGCTACTTACCCCCAATTCCTGCCTGCTCGTCTCAATCCCAGCCAAGCATTTTACCTTGGCGCCGGCTGCCTCCTGCCATCAACAAGCCAAGGTGTAAAGTTACTGTCTGTTTGCGCGCTGCTGGCGAGCCACAAACAGGCCCCTTCCACGGGACAGCGGCTCCAGCGCGGGGAGCAATCGCCCCTCGCCTGCGCTCCCACTTGGCGAGCCGGGGGACCGGCCGCACCGGCGCGGAATCGCTCTGAAACCAGCCTCAAGCGGGTCCGGGAGGGGAAGCTCTGGTTTTAAAAAAAAAAAAAAAAAATCGACCTTATGATCGGGAGGTAGGAGGGTTCCTGGATTGCACAGAGAACGAGCCTCGAAACATTCTCATGAGAAGTTAAATTAGATAGAGCCGCGCACACATGGGTAAAAAGAAAAGGAGGACTTGTGGCACCTAAGAGACTCACCAATTTATTTGAGCCTAAGCTTTCGTGAGCTACAGCTCACTGCATCGGATGCATGCAGTGGAAAATACAGATGTGTGTGTGTCTAATGTGAGATAAGGTATTTTAAAGATAGAAAGAACAAGTTACCGCAATTATTAAATTTGGGGACACGTTCTTAGCACTCCGCTGTTTGGGATGCCGTCTTAATTGTCTTTCAATTATTTCCTCTCTTAAACCGTTGCCTCCCTCCCTAAGAAAGCCTTAAAATAACCCTTTGGAATCGGTATCTCCCAATGTGCTTTATCTCCCAATCCTCTTTCAACCCCAGCACATTGAACTTCGGGGGGAGGGAGGGGATGATTTTATTTTATATTTTATTTTATTTTGTGGTCACTAAATCACATCGCTTCTGGAAATACTTCCCCTCCAGGCCAGCTCCCAGAAAGAAGGAGCAAATTCGGCAAGAAAAATCCAACATTTGGGGCACGGAATTTGCAGATCATAGATTAACTAGGACACTGCACGCAGGTGGTAGCCTAATGATTATTGTTAGTCACTGCTACCGAGTCAGGTGTCACTATTTGGCACGAAATAGATCAGATCTTTTCAAACCAGAAGCAGGTGGGTTGTTTTTTAAAGCACTGGAGACTTCCCCCCACCTTTACTGGGTCCAATCCACCGTTTTAAACGCTGTTTGGCTTTGTCTACACATTTGCTGGACTTGCCTGGAAAGTTGAAGCGTGAACACGAATCAAGGAAGATCGCTATTCCCCAGAGGATTTAAATATGAATACAACATTTCTGAAGACGCTCTAACCCTCACACGCCTTTCTAACTCAGCCGTTAAGAAAAACATAGGTGATGATCCATTAACACTGGTATATTCTTTGTCTTTTCTACAAGTGCATTTCGCCCGAATGGTTTCACGTTTGCATCCCTGCCAAGCGGAAAGTGTTTTGCCAACATTTCTGTTCATGCCTCTTATTATCACCAATCCAGTGATTTTATCCTCACAATATTGTCAATATCATTTTTGCATTCCAATCCAACACAGTCGGTCTCATGTTAGAGAACCTGTATTTAAAAAACACCACTTGAAAAGAGATTTTGAACTCGAGCCTCCCTGCAGCTGCAGATCAAAATAAAATACGCAGTATTTAAAGGAAATATCCCGAGAGCAAACGGTTAAACAGCCCCTTAGTTGACACCGAAAAGTAGAAATCTCATTTCTGTTCCTGCGCCAAAATTTAACAGATCGGTGTCCAGTTATTTCCAGTCTCAGAAAAATGCAGGATTTAGGAAGCATTCAGAAGGCTTTGTCTTTTGGGCGTTAACTTTTAGTTGTCAGTTGCCAGTTTAGAATAAGTTCTCATTCCTATCCCATTCGCGTGTCACACGAATCCAACAACATGGTTACAGAAAAACCCCTGTGGATTTTAACTCAGGCACGTCAGAACAAAACCATGAGGTGAAATAAAGTAGCAACCCTTTGCAAATGCTAACGAAGCCAGAGCGCTGCTAATGTCCATAGCTAACCACCGAGTGATTTCAAACGGAGCAGAAACAAAACGTATTCCTTTGATTTAAACACCATAAGGGCCCGATCCTGCATTCCTCCTTCATGGAAAACGGCCTTCGATAAGAAACGTGCAGACACAGAGAATGCGGGATCGGGCCGCAATAAATATCCAAGAAGAATTTTACAGCTGGCGTCTGAAAAGCTCATTTAAATCGAGTCAGATGGTTCCTGAAATTGCTGTGTTTTCTGGTAGAAATTGGACAGTGTTTTAAGTCAGCCTCACCTCTGAAAGAGGATGCAGAATAGGTGCTGGGAGAGAAATCAAACTGCTTTTTTTTTTTTTTTTTGCCCTCTGATGTGGGCCTAAGGTCTTGTATTTTTCCTCTGGGTGAAGATGGGTGTGGAGCAGGTTTAACACATCAAAATACAGATATTTCTAAAGTGCAAAATATTATCTTATGCTGGGTTGCAAATTAAAGAACATAATGCAAGTGGAACCCTGGTGGGCTCATGTGTTTCCCTCATGTGTGCAGGTGAATCAGACCAGGTCTTTTTCCAGCCTTTTAACATTTTAATCAATTAGCAGAGCAGAGGATTTTTAATCTCTTGCAGAAAATACATTGTACTGCTTAAGTGCTGAAGAGTGCCCTGTTTATTCTGCCCACCAGTTCGGTGTTTCTACACAGTACTCAGTCAGGGGAACCAGTGAGAGTAATCTCCTCTCCCACCCCCATCCACCACTGTTTCCCCCAGTTTGCAGTTTGTAGTGGTAAGAAGTAAGAGTTTAATAGGCTTTTGGGTCAAGCCCTAATTGCCGAGGAGGTGAGATTGTTCTGTATGTGTTCACATCCTACCTGGAAACACACACCTGAATTTCTAGTTAGTCTGGTCGGGAGAGATGTGATGAACACCCTGCAAAAGAATTCATACCGATTTGGAGCTGCTCTGGTTGGTTTTGCTTTTTCATTCAGTGGGAATTGAGGATGCTCACAGGATGGAGAAGCCCCAATTTAGCAATGTACTTAAGCAGGTGAGTAGTCCCATGCAAGCCAATGGGACCTGCTTCACCACCTTGCTGTACAGAGGCCTTGCTGTATAGAGTTCTGTAACTAGAATGTACCCATTTTCCATCTGCCTATATATGTCAAGCATAGTTTATGGCCTTACTTTACAACGTACATGTAAATACACATGTACTGTAGTGCAGTGGTTCTCAACCAGGGGTACGCGTACCCCTGGGAGTACTCAGAGATCTTCTTCAACTCATCTAGATATTTGCCTCGTTTTACAATCCACTACATAAAAAGCACTAGGGAAGTCAGTACAAACTAAAATTTCATACAATGATGCGTTTATACCGCTCTATATACTATACAATGAAATGTAAGTATAATATTTATATTCTACTTGATTTCTTTTATAATTATAGGGTACAAATGAGAAAGGAAGCAATTTGTCAGTAATAGTGTGGCTGTAACACTTTGTATTTTTATGTCTGATTTTGTAAGCAAGTAGTTTTTAAGTGAGATGAAACTTGGGAGTATGCAAGAAAAATCACACTCTTGAAAGGGGTACGGTAGCCTGGAAAGGTTGAGAGCCACTGCTGTAGAGTACAGAAATAGGGAATAAGATCCAGGGTGCTTCAGCATTTTCAAGTGAGTTACAATATTCTCTGAAAACATACAATTTTCAAGTGAGCTACATAAACACTGTAAACAATATTCTTCCCCCAAGAGAGAAAAAAAATCTTGTGATCTGGTAAATGACTGAATTAAAGGATGCAAATGCAAACTTGTCTTTCACATGCAAAAATGCTGATGAACTCCCCTTGTCTCTGCTATGATTTCCAGCACACACAGGAAGTGTCCAGCACGTTTGATGAGACCTTAAAATTGACATCCTACTCCTATTGGTTGAAGTGGGAGCAAGATCAGGGCCAAAATGTATATAAATTATCATATACAGATAAAATATGTATGCACTTATTTCATGACAATGGGCAGAGAAACTAGAGAATTGACAGGTTGGGCGCTAACTAATACAATATTTTCTTTTGATCTTGGGTTATCATCTCCTGAAAAAGAACTAACCCAGAAGGATTACTATTGCTGTTTGGATTTCATGTCCCTGTAATTATATGTGTGAAGTCTATGATTTCTCTATCACATGTATTAGGAGGGTGGGTAAAACTTTGGATTCCACTCATTAGAGAGAGGAACCTGGTAGACAAGAGGCTTGGGTTCTGTTCCCACCTTTCCTTATGAATCACAGTATGTTCTTGTGCAAGTCACTCAATTCTATGGCTTTGGATCAGGCTCTTAATCTTTCCTAGCTCTACTCTCTTAATCTACTGATGTGGATATAATATTTATTTAACACACAGCGTGTTGGAGGAAGTAACTTAGCGATGCACTTTGAGATCGTCAGATCAAAGGCATTGTATCAGTTTCAAATAATATTATTCTAGATTTACACATCCGATGAAGTGAGCTGTAGCTCACGAAAGCTTATGCTCAAATAAATTTGTTAGTCTCTAAGATGCCACAAGTCCTCCTTTTCTTTTTACATACCCTTCAGTCACCATTGTTATGTGTACCTGAAAAATAATGCCATAATGTAATGCTGATCCATGCCACGCATGTCCCATAACTATGTGGGCATAAATATAATTTTTATATACACATTACTAGAAAATCTATTTGCTGCCACAAAGAAATTCATGTTTTAAATAACAGCTACGAGCACCTATCTGTGGATTCATGAGCTCTTTCTCGCCTTTTCCCATTGTATTTATTTTCTCTCCTGTTTCAGGCCCTCATTTCCTTGCCTGTATTTGGGTGGTTTATTTATTTAGCCTTCTCTAATAGTCCAATTTGGCTATTTTTGTGGTGTGGAGAGATATCAGCCCAACCAAGGCCAAAACTAGCTCTGTTCTGTCAGTGCTATCAGCAGACACCAGCCTTCTGAAGCTAGCCTGGAATTTTAATTGAAATGGATGTTCAGCTTCAGTGTAGCAATGGCAAAGTACAACAAAGATAAGAAGTCTGGTATCAAACTTTAAGATGAGAGTTTATCTGACTATTACCTCACAGCTCAGCAGTTAACTTAATTTGATCTATAACTTCTTGTTGTAAAAAGCCTACAGAATCTGAACAACACAGCTTACGTTGCAAATATCAACTGGGTACCTTAATCTTCCTAACTACATTTAAGAACAGGTTGAAATAATTTGCGTAATTTCACCTGGGCAGGCAAGATTCCCAGCTATGACAAGAACGTGCCATTTTATTCTTTTCTGACATAGATTTGTGAAAAACCAGGAGGGAAATTGGCCTGGGGAGGAGGGGCCAGAGATAAGGTTTTAATAGCTGCCTGAGTGATGCTAGCACTTGAATCTCTAGACCTAAGATGCAGTCCCTGGGAGTTTTGCCTGAGTGAATTGAGCAGCAGAGAGCCCTACTTGCTTGCCTTATGCACTGGAGGAGTGCCATGGACTTCAGTGGCATTGCTGGTGGGAGAAAGGAGGGCAGGTCTGGGCTCTGGGAGCCAGATTTTCAAATGTTCAGAGAAGCAGCCACATTGTCCGCAGAGCTCGGCTCTCGTTTAGACACTTAAACAAGAGCCAGTTTTAGAAAAACGTCTCAGCACCCTGCCGCTCCCATTGCCAACACCTTTGGCCAGATTTTCAAATCAGCTCAGCATCCAAGGTGCTTTTGAAAATCTGACCCTGTGCCTCAGTGTTGTATGAAGGACCAATCCTGCAGCCCTTACTCAACTGAGTAATGTGTTCTCATGCAACTGAAGTGAATAAGATGACTGGTGTGAAAGGCTGGTTATTCACGTCAGAGTTACAGGATCTGACTATCAGACAGAGAGAAAGTATGTGTGTGTACCTGCCTGAATATAGACACCTTTAGCACTTACATAACAATTTTCATCTTCATAGAATTTTGCAAAGTTAATCTTTGCAACACCCTAGAAGGCAGGTAATAAGAAACAACAGGCCTGATTCCTTCCTCATCCCACTTTTTCACTAGATGAGTCCTTTGGCTTCATTAGAGTTACTCCTGATTTACACAACCATAATGCAGTGCAGAATCAGACCGAATAACTTTAAGCTTGTTCTTGTCAGCCCGGCTGGAAGAAGGAGATTTTGCATATACTTTTCATGGATGGTGCTCAAATACCATGGTGATGGGCAACCTTATAATAAATCTAGAGAGACAGATATTCTATTTCTATTCAGTATTCCTCTAGGGATAAGGGATGTTGTACAGTTTGTTTTTAAAGGCAACAAGAGAAACTGCTAGTAAGATGCTCTCCGTTCTAACAGCGTAGCAGAAAATATCAGATGCAGGCAATACCATAAACAGCCTCTATAGCTGATATTAAAAGAAATATGCACACAAATTGACCATAACAATTGGAGAAAATGTGGCGGGCAAGAGAATATCAGCAAATTAACACTCATTAGAAGAACGATTGCAGGAAATGTGTTACTTGGAATTTTGCAACAGAGTACCGTCACTGTCCAAGATCCCAACGGTCATTTACAAAAGAGGGCAAGAATCAGTATGCCCATTTTACAGATGGGGACACTGAGGAACACATGCAGTTGGGAGTAGAAACCGGACTCCCTGCTCAGTCTACTATGCCATCCATAGTTGTGCTCGCTGCACATCCATGGTCTAGAGAACATCCCAGGGCTCCCGACAGTAATTAATTAATTACAGTTTGCACGGAGTACAGGAGTTAGGATAGTGCATTCTCAGCAGGGAGTTCGAGCCTTGATGGAAGATTTTTTTCTCTCTCCAGCCAAACCTCTTCCCAGGCCAGAGGCACAGAGCTTTCTCCAAGAGCTAGGGTGGTCTCCACACCCCAGGTCCTGCACCTTATCAGCCCTTATCTCCCAAATCCACTCGCTAATGTGATCTTAATGGAGGCTAAAATCGATTAGATTTATTTTATTGCAGCTTAAGCAAATCTTTTCTATTTCTTCCCCTGTTTTGGGAATACAAAGTGGGGAGGGGATGCTTTGGCTCCTTTGCTCTTTAGGACAAACTTGTCAGTGCTCAAGAGCTGTTTGATAAGCAAAACAAACACCCAGGGAGGCTGAAACATACAAGCGAGTCAGGAAAGCTAACAAAACCCCAGGGAGGAGGGGACGGAAGTTAGAAGCCTTCCTCCCTAATCGTGCTGCTCAATGATTGAAGGGAATGCTGTCCAGAAAGGGTTTAGATTATTGCCTTTGAAAACCCGGAATTGGGCCAGATTCTGCATCCTAAAGGAAGGACCCCAAACTCTCACGAAAGTTAATGACAGTTTAGCCTGAGCAAGGAATACAAGGCTGGGCCACTAGTTAGCAAAGGTCCTCTGTTATAACAATTAAAAATAGAAAATCTCAGAGCTTTTTATATCTACCCACATATGTCATCTACCGCTATAATATATTTTATGATCTACTTCTGTTTTCTATGATCTTCCTATAGATGTTAGCAACCTATATATTACTCCCTCCTTCTTTTGGCCATCTATATGTTGCCTGTGTTTTCTGAACAAGGAAAAAGTTAAAAGGTAATTTAAGCAACTTGTACTATTCCGAGTGTAAATTTAATAGTTAACTTATAATTCATCTTGGAGGATTTTTTTAAAGGAAAAATTAAAATGTCAAGTCTGACATTTTTGCTGTAGGCTCAGAAAGTGTCTCCCCCCAATCCCCTGTTCAGTGACCGCAGATTCAGATCAAACGGAGTCAAATATAGAAATGAAGCTGGTTTTTACACAGTGATTTTCATCGAGAGTTTATGGGCTTTTCTCAGAAGTAATTGAGTTGCTTATTCCCCAGAAACTGCATCCTTGCGTCTCTCCGAACAGATCTAAAATAGTGGATCCAAACTAATATCCACGCCGAAAACTATCAATGGCAGAAATGTCTGAAACTGAAATACAAAGAACCGAGGCAAATAATGCCATAAAAAACTCTGGTGTGCTTTGTTCTCCCTTCCCCCCGCCCTTGGAGGTAATGATTATGGCGTTTTCTTTTAAAAATACTTAATTTCTTTTTCAAGTTGATTGTTTTGATTGTTATGGCTACTACTGATAACGGTTTCAGAGTAGCAGCCGTGTTCGTCTGTATTCGCAAAAAGAAAAGGAGGACTTGTGGCACCTTAGAGACTAGAGATTTAGAGACTAGAGATTAGAGACTAAGGTGCCACAAGTCCTCCTTTTCTTTTTACTGATAACGGGAAATTTGGGCATCAGAAGCTATTGAATTAAATATCAGATCACAAGCGGGTACACCAGCCGGCCACATTACAGGGTAACCAGTTCTGTTTGGAAATGTATCAATCTCTGGCTGCGGGCAACTGGCTGTTCTCCCATAGTCTTGCAAGCCTGTCAGAAATTTGCTCTAAAAATATAACTAACTTCCCTGATCCAACATTCCCCCCCCCCCCTCTGAAATACCAGCGTGCCTATTTTCTCCAAATTTATTTGCCACTTGCTTCCCTAACCCCGCACATACTTGTTAATGGATTATATGGATACATGCACCCTTACTTGCACATCCACTCATGCAGCCTTGCACATCATTGTAGCCCTCCCCTGGGACTATAGCACGCTATGGAGGTACCTCCTGTTATTGATGTTTTGTAATATTTTAATTAGTAAAGCAACGACGAGGACGCATAATACAACTGCTCGCGTCACAGCTGTTTTAAGCAGAAGCGCACAATCCTATTATAATAATGCTGTACTAATGACAATATCTACCCATCAGTAATATGACTACTAAGCAGCTGGAGTACATGTTACCGTTTTCATCTGTATGCAGAGCTGTGGTTTTTTACATTTGCCATCTTTGCGTCTCCTCGAAATCCAGAACCCGGGCAAGCGGTGCTCTAGACAGCGAGAACCCGGGTGCTCTAGACAGCGAGGATTATTACCTGCAGTGGGGTGGGGTGGCTGGTTGGTTTTAAATCTCCCAAGAATCAAACAATTGCTGTTCCCACTCCCACGATCAACTATTCCCGCAAAGGAAGAGCTCAGAAAAGGAAAGGCTGGCCTCATCCCTGCTCAGCTCTGCCACGATGTCCCCCCCCCTCCCCCATCTCGATGTATATTTGTTGATCTCTGGGTGATACCCTACTCTGCAGTAGCAGTCAAGAGGTAAATAAGAGACAGGGGGTAGTCACGTGGCTCCGGGGGAACCAATGGGCTTTTAGAAGGAAGCCCTCCCATTCACAATTCCAAGGTAACCCTAAGCCCGTGGGAGCACGTCAGAAGCAGCCCAGCGAGCCAAAGAACTAGCACAGGGCCCTGGCACACACAACCCTCCAGTCCGGGGAGCCCTGATTTTGCTCCTCAGGGGATTCGTTTCCCCCCCCCCCGCCTCCCCCATCTCAGGGCCCCCAGAATTGGGGCTCCAACATTTCTTCCTCTCCATTTCCCCCACCAGTCTGAGCAGGATGCTGCCCTGTCCTATCACTTCCACCCCTTTCTCGGTCAAAGACATCTTAAAGCTGGAGCAGCAGAGCGCTCAGAGCGGGGACCCTCAGGGATTCCTCCCCCAGGATCTGCAAGAGCCTCCGGCCCTGCAGCCAGCCCCTGCTTGTCTGCGCAAGAAACAAGAGGCTGCCTACAACTCTGGGGACCTTCCCTTCCCGGTGGAAGTCGATCAGCGCGGAAATTGCAGGAGGCGTGAGGAGGAGTATGAGCTCCTGAGAAGCTCCTGTGAAGAAGACGACGACATGGAACTAAGTAAGTTAAAGGGGGGGGGGGGCGGGAGGGAGAAATACCACCAGCTAATAAACTTGGGGACTAATCCAAAACCAATGGAAGTCAATGGGAATCTTTCCCTTGGCTTCAGCGGCTTTGGATCAATGATGAAGTTCATGGAGGATAGGTCCATCCATGGCTATTAGCCAAGATGGTCAGGGAGGCAGCCCCATACTCTAGGTGTCCCCAAACCTCTGACTGCCAGAAGCTGGGAGTGGATCACTGGATAATTCACCTGTTCTGTTCATTCCCTCTGAAGCCTCTGGCGCTGGCCACTGTCAAAAGGCAGGATATGAGGCTAGATGGACCATTGGTCTGACCCAATATGGCCATTCTTATGTCCTTAATCCCATAAAGAGATGCACAGATTTGGTATTGAACTTCATAGCAAATTACCTCTCCAAAATATTCCCCCAGTGAAATGAGGCCATCTATAGGCTTTTAGTTTTGGTGAATACACAAAATCTGGAGTAAGGGGATTGCATAGGTTCCCTATCATCAAGCCATATATTAGTGCACCGCAAGAAATCAGCATTAAAAATCGTGAAGGAAACGTTGACAGAAAAAATCTGGGCTACAAGATCGTGTTTAGACCCGTTGCAATGAAATAATTTGTTTGCTTTACGATACCATGTGATTTCATTTGCGATTATATAGAATGGCAGGATAAAACTTTTGAGTAGCCAGAGAGGTTGCAATCTGAATTTTGTAATATACATATTTGATATCTTTGTGAGACATATATAATGCGATGTACGTGTTGATAGAAGAACCCTATGCAAATTTAATTGTTCAAACTCTTCTGTGTAACTATCATCGACAAAACTGGATTCTAGTCTCTTCAGATTCACCTACCTATAGTTTTAAAAGTTCTTCCAGTAAAACAATGCCAGGAACAAAGCCACCAGTATGTACACAGTAAAAGTATTTTCAAAACCGATGTTAAGTGTGAAGTAATATACGTCACACACAATATAGGAAAGCATTTGGATACATACAAATAGAAAAGCAATCGGGTACTTCGCAGCCGCAGAGAATACAGTTACAAAGATTACTACCGTGAAAGATGTAAAAAAATTGTTGCTTTTTTGACCCCCCCCCCCCAATTGCGTTTCAAATTAGATCCCGTTTGACTGCACGAGCAAAGCTGGTATTTAAATTTTGTAACCCCCTATATATTATTTAAAACAAATAATGGTCAACTGTCAACATTTATTTTTTCCTCCACCTGATGTTTTGTGAAGGTGGCTTTTTCTTTGTCGACACTGTCCTTTAAAAGTTTCAAAAATAAAACCAGCCACAAAGTTACTAGTCCATAAAATTAAGTCCTCGGCACAGGGAATTTTGTAAGATGGCAAAAGTCACCACTGACCTGTCCAGCTGGGGGGTGGCCTGTATTTTGATTTGAAATAAATTACTGCTTACGGAAATAAATATAATACAGCTTTGCATTTAATAGTTCAAGCTTCCAACTCATAGTTAGCTCTGTTAAACATCTAAGGAAAATATTGTTATAAGCTGAAAATAATTTAAAATACGAAGTCGTTTTATAAGATTTCACTATATACATAGAGAAAAAGATCTGTCTGTGTGTGTATATATTCAAACACTTTATAATATATTGTATACATCCATTAACACTATTTTAAGATATAAAATATAAAGCGTTTGAATGGGTGTACACACAATATGTGTACACACACAGACACACTACATTCTTTTAAAAACAGAAAAAATTCCAACATTCCCAGTGACATGGGAAATGACTGGATGGTCATTTAACATGTGCACGATTGTAACTAAAGACAAATCACTCAAAATATTACAGCCCACTACGTGGGTGATTTCAATGCCACGACGTGATTTTTAAACGAACAATTAAAGCTACAATAACTCTCCTTCGTGCAGGATTGCACGAGCAGCATCCATCACACTAGAATAGCGAGAATAGTTGTAACCTGCTAAATATTGATTGGACGGGGTCGAAATTTTAGTCCAAACCGATCCCCTTTTTTTGGTTATTGACTCATTCTCAGCTGTTTGTTAACCGGCACGTGTATTTGACAAGCAGGTTTAGGAACCAGAGGCCAAACTGCCAGCATATTCCACACACACTGATCAGATTGGTTTTGTTTTGCATAACTCAGCCCAAAACTTCCTACTTCACAGCGCACATAAATAGGAACGCGGGTCGTTTTCCTAACGCCTAAACGGCATTATTAATTTATTATTATTATTATACAAGCCAGAAAGTCAATAGGGCTCTTGTGCTTTTTTAGTTTTATTTTTTTATCACCTACACCGGTTTTCTTTCCAAGTGTAATGGGGCGGAGGAAGAAGCCGGAAGAGCTCAATAATTTAGTTCAAATAACATGGGAACCAAAGTCTGGACGAGCAAAGAGAGCAGAATACACCTCGGGGGCTTTACATTGCGCCCCGATTCCTTGCGAACGTGCTGTGTCCGGCTTCATCCGCAGCCTCCGGACAGGACCCACCACCACAGCACGGGACTGATTGGTGGGAACCATTAAGTAAACTGGCGGCTGATTCTGCCACATTGGCGCGTATCAATCATGTGGGTCCCTGTTCTAGCCAAGAGGTCTACTCCCTGGAGTAAGGATTACTCCTGCGAGCAGGAGCTTGCCAGATCGGACGTCTAGATTTGGAAATGACTCGGCAAGGAGGTGGGGTGGGTGTGTGGAAAGGAGCAGCGGGAATACTCCTTGGCTCCATTGTCCCGCTGTGAAGAAATCACGCTGGAAGGTAACAGGTGCCGCACGCTGAGTAGGATTCTCCCGAAGTGGATCTAGCTATAAATGTGTTAGTCTCTAAGGTGCCACAAGTCCTCCTTTTCTTTTTGCAAATACAGACTAACAGGGCTGCTACTCTGAAACCTAGCTATCTATGTATTCACTCAAGGCTCTGATGGGCATTGTCTCCTGGAGCTGATCGCCTTCCCTCCTTCATTTGAAGATCGCTTCATGTTTCTTGCATCAAATTAAATAAAAACATAGCCTGACAGTCAATGTTCCCCCTAATTTCTGACAGGCCCTGTGCACAAAAAAATTCTTCTGTGTAAATTGTTGTGCGTGCGCAGGGTTCAGGATCTGTGTGCACACGCAGGACCATAGCTTAGAGGAAACAGTGCGTATAGTGTCTCCCCTCGACACACACACACACACGATATTCTGGTAATAAAAGACAGCAAGGTATATACTGAGTTACGGTATTTGCTATGAACCGTTCACATGGGATATGTTCAGTGGATCAGGTCCTGTTTTACTTTCCTCACCCATCAATCGCAGTGAAACAGAAGTGAGTATTTATGACAGGTTTCAGAGTAGCAGCCCTCTTAGTCTGTATCCGCAAAAAGAAAAGGAGGACTTGTGGCACCTTAGAAACTAACCAATTTATTTGAGCATAAGCTTTCGTGAGCAACAGTTGCATCCGATGAAGTGAGCTGTAGCTCACGAAAGCTTATGCTCAGATAAATTGGTTAGTCTCTACGGTGCCACAAGTCCTCCTGTTCTTTTTGTGCGTATTTATGCAATTCAATTGGAGAGAGATTTGGTCCAATGAAATATACATAAATGATATAGCGGTAATTAATGACCGCTCACCAGCCTTAACAGATCTGATGCAAAGTCTGCTAGGTCAATGGAAAGGCACCCACTGATTTAATGAGTTTTGGATCGGGCCTATTGATTATAACCCCTTTAGGGCAGACGGAGAGAAACGATCAGTGCTGGCAGTTGAAAGACTTGAACTAATTTTGTGTTGTCAATGAAAAAAATAATCGAAATTTCATTTTTTTGGCAGAAACACGGGGTGGTTTCCCCCCCCCCCCAAGGATGTTCGGGTTAATTCAGCCCGTTTTCCCAATGGCTTTAATAATCGTGAATCTAATTTCACAGGAGCCCGTGAGTCGTTCTTTGACCCAGGGCTGGGAAACTCTAAACACGTTTCTGGGGGCGTGGAGCTGAAAATGTCTCCCTGTGCTTTGGCTTTCGCAGGCAAATCGCTGGCCGCGGACTCTTTCGAGACCCCGGAGAAGAAAGACGACCCGTGCGAACGGCCCAAGCAAAGGCAGAGGCGGAAACCCAGGGTTTTGTTTTCTCAAGCGCAAGTTTTCGAGCTGGAGAGGCGGTTTAAACAGCAGAAGTACCTCTCGGCTCCGGAACGGGAGCATCTCGCCAGCCTGCTGAAACTCACCTCCACGCAGGTCAAGATCTGGTTCCAGAACAGGAGATACAAGTGCAAGAGACAAAGGCAAGATAAATCGCTGGAGTTCTCTGCCCACCCCCTGCCTCCCAGGAGGGTAGCGGTCCCTGTACTTGTCAGGGATGGCAAGCCCTGCCTTGGGGGCTCACAGGCTTACACGGCCCCTTATAACGTCCCGGTCAGCCCCTACTCCTATAACGCCTACTACCGCGGTTACAGCAATAGCCCCTACAGCGCAAACTACAGCGGTAGTTACGCGGGGGGCCCCGCTAGTACCGCGCCCGCCGGTCACATCATGAACATGAGCTTTAGTGTCTCCAGCGCCGCTCAGAACCAGCAGGGTCACTTGCAAGCCACGCTGCAAGCAGGGATCAGGGCTTGGTAAAGGGCTCCCTTGAAACCGACCACCTGGAAGATGCCGAACCTCTCTGCAGGGCAGGAGGGGGATCAGAAGCCCCGGACCAGGACAGTTCCTGCTCAATCCCCTTCCACCTTCTTCCGCCCCCATGGCTGGGCGCTGGGCCTCCCCCTGGAGACTGTGTCGTTTAAAAGCCTTTGTGCTAGAAGAAGGGGCTCTCTGGCGCTTTCCTGCTCTGATCCCTGGGGACTAAGCTCCTGATCACTTTATTTATTTAACATGGGTGTTTTTAAAGACAGCCCTTCCTCTCTCTCACCTCCTGCCCCCAAAAAGTATTTGCTTCTCCAGAATGCAAGAAGAGCAGTGATCACCCGAGCCCAACCAACCAACCCTCCTGTCTTTCTTAAAGACAAATGTGGAAAGTACTTTGGCTGTGCACGTTTCTGCACATGTATTTTCAGCGGACCATTTTATTTAATTCCTAAACAAAAAACTTTTATCCTCTGTGATGAAGTTCGGATATACCTATCTTCATTCCTGCCCATCACACGTTTTTCATGTGTGTATTTTTTTTCAATTAAACAAAAAAAAATGAAAAAACCCACCACCATTTTTTCAATTACATTGTTCACTCTTTAAAAAAAAAGAACAAAAAAACTCTCCTGTCTCTTGCCCCGCTCAAAGAATGTGCAGTTACCAGGAAATCTGATTCAGCACAGCGATTGGAAATAAAGGCTCAAGGTATCAAAGAGAGAGAGAGAGAGAGAAAGGTCATAGTCTCATGGCCTGAGCACAGCTCTGTGAGCCAGGAATTCCAGAGTTCTGATCTCTGATACAGCCTCCTTTCCCTTCAACCCTGGGCAAATCCTTGAACCTCTCCGCTTCCTTTCCCCATACCTACAATAGGTTCATTTTATTTCACAGGAAAGCTGTGGGGTTTAATTAATTAGTTGCTGGGTCAGATCTTCAGCTGGTGTCCAACAGCTTAATTATATTGATTTCAAAGGAGCGATGGCGATTTACACAGCTAAGGCTCTGGCTCTCTCTCTGTATAAAGTGCTTTGCAGGTTACAAGAACTACATAAGTATTACATCTGGAAGAGCCGCACACGGTTTCCAAGCCTGAGGACGAGAGCTTTTCAAGAATCACTTCTGTGCTGGCATTTCCAGGGGCATTAGATATGTTGTAAATAGCTACACTGATCAGTTTGGTTGTTACTGTAGAAATCTTTTTCGATGACTAAATAAGGACATGGTTTTATTGAAATATATTATATTATTAAAGAAACGCTGTGTAAAAGCATTAGTATTTCTCTACACCGGAATGGCAAGAGGTGGAACTACCGCCCGGGGAAGATGCTGCTCTCATAAAGGAAAAATTATTTTCAGACAGGAAGCTGTCACGCTTCTAACTTTTTTTTTTTTTTTTTTTTGCAGAGCATGGTGAGAGTTCACAGGGGGCATAATTTTACCCATTCATTTTTCTATCACAAAGGGCACGGTGGGTCAGTCGACACACAGGTGCCCTTAACGTCAAGGGGAGTTCCCCAGTAGACAGAGAGCTATATATGGCCAATACAGTCTGTGTCCAATACAAATGATGCCAATTCTGCTCACCTTACTCGTGTGAGTAGCCCCACTGAGATCTTACCCATAGCCAATGTTCATCCAACAACTAGGCCATTCAAAGATGCCTTCTAGCTTTCACATGCAGAATCAAAGAGATCGTCTTTCTAACTGGAAAATTAAATTATCTGAAGCATGTTTGTGTTGAAAGACATGGTCCTAACAGAAAAGATGATTCCACAGTGTATTATCCCAGACATTACACCGAGCTATTACAGTGATGGGCCCACATAACTACCTACATATAGACAGTAGCTACCAAAAATAGCATATATCCCAAATATGTCAGGTAACAACATGCAACTCCTCTGCCAGGCCCTCTGGCACAGCATATTTGCTGTCACTGCGAGGTTAGGTTCCAAAGAAAGCATTTCATGTTGTGGCCTGACATAGCCTCGGGCACAAGACAGCACTTGAAAAGCAGGTGTGGGATATACCTTTCACTCCACGTCACCAATATGTCATGAAAGAAACCCAGACCCTCTGACTCAGCCACAAGAGCTTAGGTGAGCTGTTTTATTCTTGCTGGGTTCCCTTACCCGGGATGGTCAGAAACGGGGGTATGGAGAACTCTACCCCCTCAGCTAAACTCTGGTTTCACTTACAACAGCAAAAAGAACAGGAGGACTTGGGGCACCTTAGAGAAGAACGAATTTATTTGAGCATAAGCTTTCGTGAGCTACAGCTCACTTTATCGGATGCTTATGCTCAAATAAATTGGTTCGACTCTAAGGTGCCACAAGTCCTCCTGTTCTTTTTGCGGATACAGACTAACACGGCTGCGGCTCTGAAACTTACAACAGTGTCAGGCTATAGACTCAAGGAAAGCTGGTGTACGTGAGAGAATTGGGCCCATTTTATTTGCCCTAGAAATCTGAGATTTCAAAACATAATACTGAATTATTTTTATGTCAGTCTCAGTCCCATGGAGATGATGTAATCCTGCTTTGAAAAGAATCGGTGCCTATTTTCCTTAGAATATCATTAAATCTTGTAAATATCTTGTATGTATAGTGCCTAGTACAATAGAGATCCCAACCACACCTGGGACCCTAGGTGTTGCTGTAGTACAGATAATTGATGGTAATGTTGTGCATCAGCAGGGCCATGTCTGTCCAAATAGATTTTATCATGAAATCTCAATCATCCAAACCCTTTTGGAGCCTGCTTCTGCTGCACTGAAGAGTGGAAGGGGAGAGCCCACACCACAAAGGGGCTGCGAAATCCCAGTACGCATTGGAAGCGTGCTGCATTAGGGGAGCCATTGGAAGTAGTGTGGTGTTTGCGGGGGGTCAGAGGGAGAGGCAGCTGGATGGTGTATGGCCAGTGAACACTGGACTATGTAACGCTCACACAAATCCCTCCCACCTGAGGGCAGACGGAGATCTAGAAGGCGGCAGCAGTTCAGGGACTTCCTATGTGTGTGTACAGTGCCTAGAGCAATGGGGATTTTGGGTGCGAAGGTAATAAATAAAATAAATAAATAAATAAATGGATTTCACAATGCTGTTCCCACCCACCCACGGAGAACTCCTGGTCATTTACTCAGGATTCACAAAGGCAGGAGAGAATGCCATCCTTCGTGCCTGATCCAGTGCTTAATTTGTGCCAGGGTTGAGCCCTGGCACCTCTGGACCTGGCAGTTCATAGTCCCGGCACCCCTGGGCTTGTCAGTTATGAAAGTAACAAAAACAAACAAACAAACAAACAAACATGCTTGAGCCCCAGCACCTCTCATTACAAATTAAGCACTGGCCTGGTTCTAAAGCGCAATGGGGTTTGGATCAGACTCTTAATTGAAAGGACACAATGTTTCAGTGTAGTGTTGAGTGAATATAATTAACTAGCAAGTATTTATTAGACAAACGTCCCTCCTTTTCCTGTTCACAGGCAGCCCACACTCAGTTTCCAACATCCCTGGCTATAATTGTTATTTGAAATTATTTGCTAGATGCTTTTTCTAAATAATTTTAGACCTAGAGATCCTTCGTGAACAGATCATTGGAAGCATTTGGAATTTGAGCTCTGTCGATTAGTTTTCATTGGACACTAGGTCACTTGGTATTGTTCCTCTTCCCTAACTGGAATCAGATTACTTGGAATCAGATTTCCAGTGCACCCCTTTTGCGAGTTTAAAATTCACATCCCATGGACATTTTCTAATGCTCATTTACTATTTGCTGTTTCCAAAAATATTATTGCTAGTAAAATCTGTTACCCCTAGGATAGTGGGATTATTGGATAGTGAATACAAAAAAAGATGTGACCAAATACAATATATTTGATTTGAATGAATATTTCCAGAAAAATAATCTTGTAGGTTTCTAATGAAAAGCACACTATTTTAAGACAGAAACACACACTCAATTAAGGATTTTTGTTAATATTAGCATCTGTGTTTTCAAAGCAAAGCCATTAAAAGGAAAGTTAACAAATAGCATTTAAAACCAGGAAATATACTATCTAAGTTTTGGGCTGAAAAAGATCTACCTGCAGTACAAATTTAACTGTAGAAAAACAAAAAGCATAAAAACAAAAGCACACAACCGTACAATCAAGTAACTGGATGAGCGAGATAATGTGTCGTTGTGTAATTTTGCTTGTGTTTACAAGATGATTGTGCGTGATTCTGTGTATAGGGGATTATTAAACTGACCAAGAAAAAAAGACAAAATATCTTAATTTTTTTTATATAGTCCTGGATTAGCAGTTTGTGAACTGTTTATTGATTGGAAACCCCTCCATTAAGTTTTTCAGAGGAAGACAGAAAGAAAGCTACATCACAGTTCATTTACTTAGGGCCAGTTTTTCAACTGCTCAGCACTCCAGCGCGGGACTGATTTTCAAAAGCGTCAGCTCCCAAAGTGCTGAGTAGAGCTGGTTGTGATTTTTTTTGCCAACTGTTTTCCCATCAAAACATGTTGATTCACTGAAACTGCTCACAGGGAAGGGTCAGTTTTGATGAATTTCTCAATTCAAAACCATATTTTTTTGGTGGGGGGTAGGGGGGGGAACACTTTTGAAATGGTCAACAAATCCCATTCTGACATGTTCCTAACAAAAAAATTCCAGTTTTCCAGATCAAAATGACTTTTTTGCTTGAACGTTGAGCTAATTACAGTAAAAAAACACCCCACATTTAAAATAGTCAAACGTGGAATGAAATGTTTAGAAAGGACGGAAACAAAATGCTTCATTTGTCAGTTTGCAAAAACAATTCAAGATTTCGACTGTGTCCCCCAACTGGGAACAGGAACATTTTTCAAAAAGCTCAAATATTTTCCCAGGATAGGAAAAAACAGTTTCCCACCTAGCTCTAGCACAGATGTGTTTTGAGAATCTGGCCCTAAATGGGTGGGTTTTCAGAGGACCTTTGTACCCACAGGTCCTAATGAAGTCAACTGGAGTCGCTAATGCTCAGCATCCTATGAAAAATTAGCCTGCAAATATCTACCTAAGGGAACCATCTGCTCCCAGAACCTTCACTCTGGTTAAGAAGAAGCCCCTAAATTATCCTCACAACCCCCTTGAAACTCCCCCCGCCACATCTCTATCAGAGTAGACACAACAGGCCCCCTCAAGATCACCCCCTGCTGGGTCATCTTCCTCAGTGAGAACTCTCTCTCCACTCAAGGCTGCTACCTCCCTTTCAGCCCCCTTCTTGACAATTTATCCTTGAAGTATTTGCTAGGGAGAGACTTTCAGGAGGCAATTAGGCTTTTATCTCTACTCCTGCTCAACCCCATCACTCTTTAGTGTTCATTCACTTCCCAAATGGGACGTAATTGACATCTAAACAAAATAATCCCCCCCAAGAGATAGTATCGTTCACTTTCCTGCCTGTCCCAGGGCTTGAGGTGTCATGTAGGCCAGGTAGATAAATCAAAGCTGCAGACATGCTGGCTCTTCCCCAGTTCAATCCAAACTCATTCTGGGAACTTTCTGAGATCAGATCTGCCTTGGATCTCCTCTCTAGCCCTAGCACAATCAGGAGAAGCGACAGGCTCCTGGCTTTTAGGAACGCTAGGCAAAACATGTGCAATGCAACCAAGAGCACTGCCAACTCTTATAGTTTTAATCGCATGTCTTGCAATACTTGGTGTTTTTCTTAATGTCTCAGCTCCAGGAGTCAGATCACTGCACGGGAAGCTCAGCTTTCATTTAAAAATATAAATTGCTAGCGCAGAGAAGAGTCTGAAAACAAGAATCCCAAAAGCTCAAAAACTAAAAAGCAAGTAAAACAGAATCCAGAATGTATTCTTTTTAAAAATCTCATGATTTTTGAGTGCTCAGGGTTGGTGATACTGAATTGGTCATGTATTATATAGATTTCTTCTCCTAATATACATTGATAACATGCAAGAGTATTTTCTCTCTCTCTCTCTCACACACACAGGAATTACCATGCCAGATCAAACCACTGTTCCATGCAGTCCAGTGTTCTGTCTCTCATAGCAAGCAGTACAAACAAGCATTTACACTTCATAGCTAAGGTGTAAAACTCTATAATGGGCAATTATCAATTCTACAGGGGAAGTTTCTTCTTAATCTTAGATATTTAGTCTACCCAGAAGCAGGAGAGACTTAACCCTTCTACAGTTTTATCCTTGCTACCGTCACTCTAGCTATTATTATTCATTCATATAAATATACTACATAGTCAATATAAATAATCTTTTGTTCTGATTTTTAAAGGGAAGAACGGTTCGGTGGTTCGAGCTATAGCCTAGGATTTGGGAGTCCTATGCTCTGCCAAAGACTTCCTGGGTGACTTTGGGCAAGTCACCCAGCCTACGTGTGCCACCATTCACCATCTGTAAACTGGGGGATGATAACACTTCGCTATCTCCCAGCAGTGTAGTGAGGAGAAAGACATTAAAGATTTAGAGACACTCCCATAAGACAGGCCCATATAAGTACTTAAGGACTTGTCTACACAAACAAACAGCTAATGACAAGCTGAGGTGTGATCTACCCTGCACCAGTGTGGACCCTGCTGCTGCACATGAGCAGTTCCCTAGTGCACTTCGAACTACTCTAATTTCAAAGCTGGGTAGATGAAAGCACGCTAGGGAACGGTTAGTGTGCGGCACCATGGTCCACACAGACACTCGGAGCGTGGCTGGCTAGTGCGGGGTAGATTAACACCCCACTTTCCTGGGAACGACCTGTTTTTGTGGACAAGCCCTCAGATAAATATCTCAATGGATAGGTTTGAGGAAAATCAGTCATGTGTCACAGCCCACAATTACATTCTGTGCTGGGTTTGGTCACTGCCGCTGTGGCACGTATGCAGGATATTGGGTCAGATCCTCCACTGGTGTAAATCAACACTGATTGCCGTCAATGGCACAACACCAATTTATACCAGCTGGGAGGTAGCCCTTTGCATACAGCTTCACTGATGCTCCTCTGTTAATGTTTCCTTTAGATGAAAAACAACATGAGACGGGAATGGCTCCTCCTTCCTTCAAAGTCTTTCCGTATCTCAAGAAAAACTGCAAGCTCTTGAATTGCTTTCTCTAATCCAAACAGTCTCTACATTTCTGGTACCCCTACCACCATTCTACCCAGGCATCAGGTGATTCTCTGACAGCATGATTGCTTGCTGATGCTTGAGTGGATTCTTCTTAAACTTGAAAATAATGCTGGGGAATTTTTGCCCCCGTGTCATTCAAGTACGATTGGTTCTTTGGGCTTTGACTGTTCTGCCTCTTCTTAGGACACTAAACTACAACGGCTTATTTACTTGTTTAATGTGCCGGGAATTTAGCACTGGTGACAGATGATGGATTAGCAGCCCTGGGGAATGAACGAAGCGGTCTGTTTATCTACAAAACAAAACCGAGACCCACCAAACTCATTTCGCAGAGGCCTCCAAACAGCCATGACACGTTAACAACTGTAACAGTAGCCACTGGACTCAGCGGATGTTGACCTCGGTCATGTGGTGCGGTGTTGACCTTTGTCACCCAGGTTCATGTGACTGGGACCAACATAGCGAGAACGGAGACATAAGTACCAGTTCCAGGTTCTCACATCCAATCTCTAGGGGTCACTCTCTCTCCAAAATACACAGATTGCAAAAATGCTCTCTCAAGACACTGAGCCCCAGATCCTCAAAGGTATGTAGACTCCTCACTACTTTATTGGATCTGTGCAACAGAAATTGTAGTGAGGAGGAGTAACAGGATGGTCTGCCCCTCTAAGACCCAGGGAGTCGGACACCAGCCAGCTCGGTTCAATTAGGACACCCTCCAGGGAAAGGGTCATGTGTTCCCTACAAACAGCTCAGAAAGTAGAGAGTTAGAAAGAGCTGCAAGAAGAAGGTTAGCTCCTGTTTGGCAAGCCTTGGAGCAGGGGGAAAGAGATGCAAGGGGAAAGGCCTCTGGGTCCTGGCAGCCTGCTTTGTCTGTGGAAATGTGTGTGAAGAATAAAACTGTACCCCGAAGGACGAGGCTTAAAATACTTTGGGTCTGTTGTCAGTCCTTCCTGAGCTGGGGAGACAGGCCAGCTGCCCTAGGCTCTGCTAACTGTTAGAGACATAGGGTGGGATTCATCAAGGGTGGGATTCATCATTAATTTCAAGGTATTGATTTTAATGGGAATTAAGTGCCCAAATACCTTTATGAATGCCACCTATAATTCCTCGCCCCACCTTGAAGACTGCTAAACAAGTTTTTAGCTGGGGAGAAGGAAGTCAAACTAATCAAGTGGCAAAATACCCAGAGAATAAACAACATACAGGGATGTTCACAAATGACCAGCGGGAAGATGCATTGGGCAAAACCTTACAGGAAATAATGGAACTCAATACATGACAAGAGTTTCACCCTAGCAATGGACTAGTGGCATGGAGTAAGGGCTACCTGGATGAGTCAAGGTTGCAGGATTGGGCCCTCAGTGTTTTTTCTGTGGTGCATCCATCCCAGATGGTTAAAGGTGCTTTAGTTGAGTATAATGCATTTACAGGCATGTGCAGCTTCAAGGAGGTGGGGCCACTCCATTAACTCTACTGAAATCCCAATGCAACATCCACCTGGTCTCTCGGGGGTGGGGGGAGGGACATGTCAGGTGAGAGAGAGAGAGACTGTGGCATTTTGAAGGGTTTTGGCAATGCCTAGGGAGGGCAGACATCATCTGCTGTCAACTGCCAATCACAAACAATGTCAGGTTGAGCTTATTTTAGAGCCTGTAGCAAACTACAGGCACCACCATGCAAGCCTTACCGCACAGGAGCAATGCAAAATAGAAATCACTCAACTGTATAAGGCTTTTCAGGATCACACTCTAGGACTTAATCCAGTAGCCACTGCACAATCCAAATCCCTTATGATGGACAGAGACACACAGAAGCCAGGAGAGCTTTGTGAGCCTGATGCCTGCAGGGTCAGCCTCTTTACAATATTGGTGTCTGCTGGCAACAATTCATCCAAAAGTCCCATCTGCCCCCCATTAGAACTCTTGGCTTATTTAAAATATACTCAGCCCAGGGCCAAACCCTGCTCCGTTCTGTAGAATGATTTGCAATTTGGGAGGGCATTACATTTCCCTACCCTTTAAATCTATCCTGTTTTCCACTCCCCACTCAAAAACCTCGTCTAAACCAC
This sequence comes from Chelonia mydas, assembly GCF_015237465.2. Classification (NCBI taxonomy): domain Eukaryota; kingdom Metazoa; phylum Chordata; order Testudines; family Cheloniidae; genus Chelonia; species Chelonia mydas. The sequence continues at coordinate 6,667,297 of NC_057859.1, read as the reverse complement.
AAATCGTGTATTATTAAGACATCTGAAAAGCCAGCCATACACTATAGCAAAGATTTCAACCAACGCTAGAATGGGTTTAGCACAATACACCAAGCAACCACACAGGGGCACTCCCACAGCCAAACGGAGAAAAGAGAATTTCCTGAAATCTTGCAGTTTCTGTTGCTCATCTGTAGTTTGTGCTGAACTACCTGACATTCATCAACAAAGTTTTCTGCTACACTTGTAACCACAGTGGGTTGGTAAAGGTTGATCCTGGGGTGAAACCTAGCAAAGCAACACCCACAGAAATAAACCTAGCAAAGCAATTCATTGTAATCACGCCTATGCTTGGATAGAATTGAATTATTACAGCCCTGCAACTACAAGGAGTGAGTTGGGGGGCAGCATAGTCCAGTGATTAGGAACCTGGACTGGGAATCTGGAGACCTGGCTGCCACGGAAGTCAGTGGATTTAAACCAGGGATGAACCTTGCCCTACATTTTGAATGTTGATTTTATTCAAATTATAGGCACAGGGAGCAAATAGTCCTATTAAAATCAATGAGGCTGCAGTGGGAAGAATTTGGTCTATGTGCATATATACTTGGGGCTGATTCAGCCTTGGGAGAAGCAGACACAGCTGACAACAGCTCCAATGGGGGCTATTCTGTTATTCAGGGTTCACTTATGACTAATTAGTTGATTGGTTACTATTTGCATTACGCAGGGGGGTGGGGGAAGCCCTACAAAAGTGGTCCTGTGCAGCACAGGGGAGGAGCGCTGCATATACAAGCCGAAGGTGAGCAGGACAGGGTGTGCAGGGAAACCATTCCTACAACGACAAGAGCACTGCGCCTGCACCCACCACCTCGCTGCCGCTCAAGAGCGGGAGGCTGAAGAGGTGGGAGAAATAGTATGAAGACAAATGGAGTCACGCCCCTGTTCTCATCAGACAATCCCGTTCTTCCTCCTCAGCCCACTCCGTCGTTACCCTGTACTCCTACATCCCTAGGCACTTGTATGGCCTTCGCCACCGTAGTAACAGAGTGTCTGTCTCTCATGCATTAGACACAGAGGGAATGGAGGCTCACCACTGCTCAGTGCAGAAGACCATACCGAACACTTAGCTTTCCATTCACTCACAAGTACCCTACACACACACACAGACATGGGCAATAGCCCCACAGACTTCTCCAAGGACCTGGCAGGTCAAGCACTAGGTAAATGGTGTCCTGTGACTGAATAGTAACAGGTTTCAGAGTAGCAGCCGTGTTAGTCTGTATTCGCAAAAAGAAAAGGAGGACTTGTGGCACCTGAGAGACTAAGGAATTTATCTGAGCATAAGCTTTCGTGAGCTACAGCTCACGATGAAGTGAGCTGTACCTCACGAAAGCTTATGCTCAAATAAATTCCTTAGTCTCTCAGGTGCCACAAGTACTCCTTTTCTTTTTGTGAATAACAACAGTAAAGCTATTACTTCAGCTCAAAGGCGTAAGTGATCAGTTACACCGTCACACAGCTTAGTCTTAAAAACACTCTGGGTCCAATTCTGAAAAGCTCCCAAGTGATTTAGGAGCCTAATTCCCATTGACTTTCATGTAGGTGCTTTAAGAAAATTTTACTCAATAAGCCCGATTTTGTTTGCATTTGCACTGTTTTGTTTTACTCCATGTAACTCCACTAGACTTCAGCACTCCTGATTTACATCAGCATAGGACTTGTCTATACCCAAAAGCTGCTTCAGTATGCATTTAAGCGGATGTAATCACACGGATGGTGCGCTCACACTGTTGCAAGCCACAGGGCTGAGATCAGAATCACGCCTGAGAAGTCCAGGGAAATGCTTTGCAAGGCCCTGGGTTTATATTTATATGGTGCCTTAATCACCTCTTACAACAATTTTATCTCCACGCGGCTACGCCTGACCTACACATGTCTGAGTAACAGGAAAATCAGACCCACAATAACCAGTAACCCACCACCACCCTTGCTTCACCCACCAAATACTACGCTAATTTGCAATATTTACAGGGGAAGAGGTGGGAAATCTCAAGGTGCCCAGGCCAGCCACAGCCTTGCACGTCCCCCACTCACTGGCAGGAGTGTGAGAAGGTCACCTCCCCCAGCTCTAAGCAAACATTCCCAATGTGTGTTACAGGTGAGGACTTCTGGCTAAGCTGTTGAACAGATTGGGAAGGAAGTCACTTGCAGGCCACCCAGTTTGAATGCATTCTAAACTTTCGGGCAGCAAGCAACAGCTCCTAATCTGCTCTCCAGAAGCAAGCGACAGGGGTTAGAGAGCCTGGCGCAGGGGCATTGTTGGAATAATACTGTTCGGCTCCAATTCCTTCATAAATCTTTCCAAATTGCTTTTCTTGGGCAATAAGAGGATAATGAGACGGAGTTATTATTGGAGCTACTGAAGCTCTCCAAGGACGTAATTCCTGTTACAAAACAGACTGCAGGGGAAAAAAAACCCCAGTGTAAACAGTTTAGAGAGGTTGAATGGAAAAAAAAGTTAAAAGCAGAATCATTACCTGTCTATAAAAGCTTTATACTGCCTCCTATCAGTGTAGTATCTGAGCGCCTTCCATGTAAAAGTCAATAGCAACAGTGAAGTCCCACGAGGATTTCAAGGCACCTCTCGCTTTTTAAGAGTATATGCTCTCCCTGGGGTAGGGGCTTTGTTTTTGGATTTTGGGGTGGATAAGCGTATAGGACTAGAAGGAGAAGTCAGTGTTGTGAAGGTCATGCTTATGAGGGGAAAGGGATTTTAGGGACCACCTGCAAATATATCAGACTAAACATTCAGTGCCAGTTCCTCAGTTTATATAAAAATCAGCATAATTCCACCGAAGTCAAAGGAACCGTACTGATTAACGCCCACTGACAGCGGTGGATTTAGAGTTGGTGGGGCCCTGTGCACAGCTTCATTTCTGCCCCCCCTCGGGACCCAGCCAAGAAAAAAAAATCATCTCCCCCCCATTTTTCATTCTTTTTTTCCCCTTCATCCTCCTCCTATATTATAAGTAATTGGAAGTAAATGAAAATAAAGTGAGGTACCTTGATTGGGGGAGGGGATTGGGGTGCAGGAGGGGGTGAGGGCTCTGGGAGGAAATTTGGGTGTGGGGGGCAGGAGGTTGGAGGGGGGCAGTGCTTACCTTGGGAAGCACAGCTCCCAAAACAACTGGCACACACACCCCTCCAGCAGCGGCTCCTAGGCTGGGTGGGGACCAGAGGGTCTCTGTGTGCCGCTGCCTGCAGGCACCACCCCCGCACCTCCCATTGGCTGCAGATCCCAGCCAATGGGAGCTGCGGAGTCGGCACTTGGGGCTGGGGCAGTGCGCGGAGTCACTCCTCCCCCCCCAGGGGCCGCAGGGACATGCCGGTCGCTTCTGGGAGCGAAGCAGCACAGGGGGAGGGAGGGAGGGAGGCGGAGCAGGCAGAGAGCCGCCTTAGCCCTGCTGCTGGCACGTGTCTGTGTGCCCCTGGTGGGGAGGGGGGCAGCGGGTCTCCGTGCGCTGCCTGGGGCGGGGGCAACATGCAGAGCCGCCTCCCCCTCTGCGCGCGAGACGAGCCAGCAGCCGGTCACTTCTGGGAGCAGCGTGGGACCACCGGCCATGGCATGCAAGCAGCCTGCCTGCGTCTGCTGCACCGCCGGCCGGGACTCGGGGGCAGGCTGTCAGATATTTGTCCTGCATTGCTGGGGGGCCCGGTGCCACCGCACGGTTTGTTTCATGGTAAATCCACTCCTGCCAACTGAGGATCTAGACCTTAGGGCAAATTTTGTTCTCAAAGAAGCGCTTCCCGTGGAAGTCAACAGAAGCCAAAGCAGAATTTTAGTCCATCATCTATGATGGTTTTACCTAAATATTCCTGTAAAGTTTGCTACCTTACCAGAGCTGCATGGGCCAAATTCAACACTGGGCTAACTCCAGTGAAGTTAAGGAAATTACAGCGGAGATGAATTTGATCCTGTAAATTTAACTAAAGATTTGCTCCCCACAATACTCAACTCCTCCCTGTATTTGGGGTCAAATCACGTAGTGGCCAAACACTAATTGTGAGCAAACACCAAACTGACGAGGGAAAGAAGTGGTCGCATATTTGCGTCTTAAACAACAGAGGATGATGCAAGAGGATCGAATGAGGGTTTGCAAGTACACAAAGGGATACAGTATCCCAGGAGAATAGCAAGGGCTGCTTCCCATTGAGAAAGGAAAGACATACAGCTCTTTTCCCCGTTCTGACCACTACTGGCTGCCTTAAGTGTCTATCTCCAGGTATTCCTGCAAGCATGAGAAACGGAGACTGTCAGAGTTTAGGGACTATAACTTGATGTAAGAGTCCCCACCATCCCCAGAGTACAGGTATGTGACAATGTGCAAACGCTCATGGATCCTACCCCAGCTCTGCCACCAACTGCATAACTTGAGCACCTCAAAGCTCAGACCCTCTCCTACAATGACAACAACAAAATATATATGCCACAGCCCACTGTGAATCAGGATCTCGGCTTTATTTCTGACCCAAAAGATTCTATCACGTTAACACGGCCCACAGAAAAATAGCACTTGTTATTAAACACCGATAAAAGGCCTAAATATCTAATACCCAAACTACTATAAATAAGTATTATAAACAATGCAAATTACTTTCCACCATACAACCGACACCACCTTCTAAGCCCAACACTGACACCCAGGGCCGCCCTAAACCCCCCGCCCCCACAAGCAGAGGGAGAGATGCCAGAGACTACACGGAGTCCACTAGGAACTTGATTAAAACAAGGAGGAATCCAGTGGCACATAATCCTTAAAGACTAATAGATTTATTTGGGCATCAGCTTTCGCGGCTAAAAAAACCCCACTTCTTCAGATACAGGTTTTTTTTACCCACGAAAGCTTAGGCCCAAATAAATCGGACCCCTCGTTTTGCGGCTACAGACTAAGACGGCTACCCCGCTGACAGTTGCTATTGCTTGGAAGTGGAAGGCTCTCCGATACCAAGGTGATGGGCACCAATATAAAGCCTTACGATTGAGATAGAAGAGAGATACTTTGCAAGTCCCCACGGACACAGCATGCCAGGAGCAGCCGGGGCATGGCAGTTTCCCTTGGCACTGAGAACATATCAAGTGCTCAGGAGCCGTGGGAGCCCAGAAAGGTAGCCGAGGGCGTTCACTGCTGCCCCGGGCTCCAATCAGACCTGGGAGGCTTGGCTGGCTGGCTTATAAATGCAAAGCAGGGAGTGTTGCAAAGTGAAAGTGCCTGTGGGCTTCTCCCTGGCGGCCTTGCGGGGAGGGAGATGAGCTCCCGGGCGCCCCTTCCAGGGAGGCCGGAGGGACAGGGCAGCACAGAGCCCTCAGAGGGCAAGAGCCCCCCCCAGGGCTCGCTGCAGACCATGCCCCTCTCCTCCAAGCCGCTCACGTCCTTCCTCATCCAGGACATTCTGCGGGACGGTGCCGACCGCGGAGCTGCGGGGCAAGGGAGGAAGAGCCGGGGATGCTGCGGTGCCTCTCGCCCGGAGCCTGCGCTGGACGGTGCAAGCTCCGCTCCCCGGCCGCCAGCGGGGACACCCCTCCCTGCAGGGGTCCCCCCGCCGGCCCAGGAGCAGGCAGGAGCGCCAGCCCCAGGTAAGCGGTCCCCGCGCGCGCCGGGCTGTCAATCCCGGGTCCCGGTCCCGGCCAGCAGAGACCCTGCAGCCCGAAGCGGGGGCAGCTTCTCCGCCTTGGAGCTTGACCTCCGAGCGCTGGGTTCTCGGGGTGCCGCGGGGGCAGCTCCGACTCAGGCGACAGTGCCGCGACCTGGGGTCTCTGCCGGGGGAAAGCAACAGAAATAGCCACTGTCTGCACAGACTATTCTCCCCCCCAGAAGAGCTCAGCTCCTAGTTAGGCACCTCAACCAGTGTGGGTGCTGGGCCACTGCAAATTCGCCCCACCATTTTGGGGAGGGGGGAATATATATATATATGGCCCCGCCTGAGTCCACGGGAGAGCTCAGAAAGACTGAAACAAGAGCCCCCCACTTAGTGCCGCAGCTGCGTGTTTAAAGAGCTCCTGGACGCTCCCTTTATTTGTCTTCCGGCCTGGGGAGGTTGCTGCTTTCACCATCACTGAATATGTGAATCTAACACCAGGTCTTCAAATCCCATTCCTGGAGCAGAAGCTCTTTGGGACAGGGGCTGGCTGTCCGTTCTGTGTCTGTCCAGCACAAGGGGGTCCTGGTGCATGACTGGGGCTCCACCTAACAATAAAATATTGGCTGGGTTCACGGTGATGGGCATCTTATTGGTCATGCACCGGCCGAGGAGTTATTTTTAAGCTGGTGCGTTTCTGGACCTGTGTATTTCCAGGTTGGGGCAGCAAAACAGGAAAGGCTGCAAATCACTGCCGCAGCGAAGGTAATGCTTTCAAGATAGCATGGCGCTTCCTTTAAAGAATGGTGCCATTTCAGTATCAACAAGTTTCTGGCACATGACTGAGGGAGGGGGGTAAGAAAGAAGCTGCTACGTTTTTGTTTTTTGTTTTGTTTTTTAATTGTTGGTGTTGGGGAAGCAGTGGAAACCACTGCACTCTCCAGGGACTGCTACAGTCTCTCTCCATTGTGTGTTTGATATACAAGAAGGGGGAACACACACATGTAAGCTCTTTGGGGGAAGGGACTGATCTGTTTTTCATTTCTACAGCAATCCAGATATTCAGGAACTACTATCATAATAATAAAAGACACTTTAATCAATCACCTTCTTGTGACAAGGGATCTTTCCAGGTGAAATTGGGCCTGACGTTCAAACAAGTTTTCACAAAACCGAAGATCAAGAGAAAGGTTTCAATGAACCTTTCTTTAAGAAGGGGGAGAAATTCCCTTGGAAATGTACTTTAAAAAAACAAAACAAAAAAACACTCCCTTACATTGAGCCAGATCCTCAGCTTCTGTAAATCTTCACAACTCCACTGACTTCAGCAGAGCTAAACCGATTTACACCAGATGAGGCATAACCCATTGTTTCCATCCCAAACATTTCACCATGGGAAACTGGCCTATTGCCATCGTCCATGCTGAATGAAATAAAAAAAAACAAACAACAAAGTAACAAACTGCGTAAATAGTGACAAGTTCATTTGTTTTTAAGGTTCGTTCGGTTTTAGTAATCGTAGGTGTCATTTAGCACCACAGAGGAGGGCATTGCTGTTCTTATTTTTAACCTGAGGCTGTCTCTTTAAGAAATCTTTCAGACTGTGGGTTTTAGGTATGGAGGGCTTGATCCTGAAAAGTGCAGAGTACTCCCAGCTCCCACGGTCTTCGATCAGAGCTGTGGGCACTCAGCACCTGTCTGGATAGGGGCTGAAGTGACAGAATGATTCTACTGGAAATAAGATTAAGGTGACGTGTCTGGTTGCTACACTGCTGAGCTGTGATGTCCATCAACGATGCCCTAATTCCTTTGCTCTGCTCTCCTGTCACATTAAAACCAGCATGTACCAGCATGTGTCTTTCACGTGGCAGGTATCCTCCTTACCCCTCTAAACTTGCTCAGCAATGCCACAGCAAAAAGAGCAGCAGAAAAAAGACACTTCTGATCTCGTTACCCTGAATATATCAGAAGTTCAGCCTTCTAGCAGTAAAACTCCCACCTGAATGGTAACTTGCGTAGGGATCCAGATCCTGTTCCCATTGATGTGAACTGGAAGCTTTGCCATTCACGGGGATGAGGTAGGACTGAGTCGAGAGCCCAAATTCTCAAACTTGGGTGCCTTAAGTTAGGTGCTAAGGGACTGATCCTGCTGCCAATTAAAGCAGTGGAAAGTAGCAGTACCTCTATGGAACTAAGTGAAGTGTGTGGGAAGAGAACTGGGCCCCTAATTTTATCCTGATCCACCTGAATAAGGGCGCTTTTTTTTTTTTTTTTTTTTTTTTAAAGGCTTATATATCATGGCTTGGTTTCAAAGACAGTAACAGGTGCTCAGCACCTCTGAAAATCAGACCCACTTTTATGGGTGCCTGGACATACAACTGGGCATCCATCTTTGCAAATGTTGGCCGATGACTACAAATTACTAGGGCTGCCATTCCCAAGCATTCAAAACTCGGGAGATATGCCTTGAAAAAACAAAACAAACCCTACATCATGAGGATGGTGGGGTCTTGTTTTGTTTTTTAATTTGCTATATAGTTGCCATCTAAGCCTTGGGGAGCACTGACTTCACATTTCCAAACTTTTCTCTGCAACGTAAGAGTAGAAACTGACCTTTTTAAAGTGAAAGCTGAGAGTCTCACATAAATCACAGGACTCCAGGATCTAGGGCTTTAAGAAAAACACCAACTATTGCAAGACTCACAATAAAATCCCAAGAGTTGGCATCACTGTTTTATTTGTATTACAATCATGCTTAGGAGCCCCAGTCAGGGCCCCATAATGGTGACACCCATTGTGAGTACAGAAGAAAAAGGCATTTTAAACAACAGAGGGACATATTTTTAAGAGCATTTAGGTGCCTGACTCCTACTTAAAGCAATGGGAGTGAGGTGCCTAAATACCTTTGAAAATCTGGCTCAGAGAGAACACTGTATCAAAATTCGGGGGCAGGCGGAGAATTATATACCAAAGGTTTTTGAATTTTTAAGCTCGCGTGAGCATGTAACAATGTCTCCAGGATGACAATAGAATTGTGTGCTCTCTGCAGGGAAAACGCCTGAGAACAGGCTGTTTTGATTCCTTTCTGGCGTCTAACTCCCCTCTTCCTTCCCCCAGAGGCATATAAGGAGACCGACCTGTCGGACTGTGAAAACCCTCTGAAATCCTCACTGATCAACCAAAGGACCCCGAAGCAGCAGAAGCGCTCACGGGCAGCCTTCTCCCATACTCAGGTCATCGAGTTAGAAAGGAAGTTCAGCCATCAGAAATATCTGTCCGCCCCGGAGCGAGCCCACCTGGCGAAGAACTTGAAGCTCACTGAAACCCAAGTGAAAATCTGGTTCCAGAACAGAAGGTACAAGACCAAAAGGAAGCAGCTAGCCTCAGAACTCAGTGGACTCGATAAGAACTCTGTTTTCCCAGTCGTTAAAGAGGATGATGTCTCCAGGGCCGCTCTGATTTCTGTGTATAACAGCTACCAGTACTATCCATACCTGTACTGCTTGAATGGCTGGAGTCCCTCTTTGTGATAACTACAGCTAAAGACTTCAATTTTTCCAAAGAGAAAAGCTCTTTTTATTTTTACTGTTTTGCTTTTTCTAATAAGGGGGCTGCGGGGAAGGGGGAGAAAGCACTTCTGACCAGATTTTCAGTGATGCTGAGCACCCTGCATGCCCTTTTCCCTTCCAGGGAACTTGCAAGGTTCTCGACACTGCTACAAGTCTAGGATAACATTTTCCAAAGCACCTAATAATAAATGCCACGCTTTTGTATAGCGCTTTCCATGGGTAGATCTTACAGTGCTTTAGAAAGGATTACAATCTCCATTCTGCAGATGGGGAAACTGAGGTACAGAGCAAGGAAGCGATTTATCCAAGGCCACCCAGGGGCAGAGTCAGGAATAGAACCCAGGCCCCTGAGTTACAGTCCACTAAACTATAGTATCAGCCCTTTTCCCTCATTGAAAGTCAATGGGACTTGGGCTCCCACGTGTTTAAGTCTCTTTTCAAAGTGGAACTTAGGTGCTTTGGAAAACTTTAGCCCTCCCCACGAGCAGCGTGTAAAAACTAAGTCATGATGATGGTTTTGCACAGCAATTGTCTCGGCATGTTCATCTAGGCCATTAATTCTGTGACACTGTATAGTATATTTAATATTTAAGTACCTGGTCTTCTCAAAACAGAACACAGGTGGGGCACTGAATGGGAAAAAAATGGAGTCTGCATTTTTTTTCCCCATTAAAGGGAAACTAAGAGCCATGTGGTCCTAAGGTGAAGACCGTGAGATATATTAGAACTGTGTCAGCCAACATGACAAACCCCATTTAAATTACTGTCCTGAACTGGTCAGTGCATATGTACACCACTGCTCTTTACTGGCTAGAATTAGAACTGCATAACTATGTGTCATAGCACCTATACTGCACGTTAAAGTAGCTCAAGCGGTAAAGACCTTTGTTTTGAAGTAGAAAGTTTGCCGTTCTCTCTCTGCTGTGTCACTAAGTGATGTGTAGCCACGATGCGCTGCATAGTAACAAACATGAAATACTAGGCGACAACAGAGGTGTTCCCATATGCAATAAATATTGTGGGCAGGATCCTCGGCTGGTATCAATCAATTCTCTGATTCTGAAGGAACCGTGCCAATTTACACCTGCTCAGGTTCTACAGCCTACACACCAATGTATACCACCAGTAACTTGGCAGCATGTACCAAACCAGAAGACAGCACAAAATTCAGTATCACAGTGACAGATCTGTTTTGCATATCACCACGCTGATGCTGTTTGAACATTAACACACAGAATTACTGTATTAAATACCTTAAGTTTTCAGCCTTCCTAACAGTTTAAAGAGAAGCAATTCTGTTTGTAAAATTAGATGAGACAAAGCAGCCTTGTGCTTCAGAAGAGGCTCGCTATTACTGGAAAGTTTTCTTATGATCACAGAGTTAAATGATCTTATTGTTGTTATTCACACTCACCATTTGAGCAGACTAACAGAGGTGATTCCTGCTTCTGTTTGATACATACCATATTAGCTTGATGCTGCATGATGCAGAGCACCTTTTGATCCTATCTTCTTTTCTGGGGAGTGAGAAAGCTCAGAACTTTGCAGTATACAAGGGAAACATGGGATAAAGCTTTTATGCATGGTTGTTAAGTGAATAGCAATATTTTGACCTCTGTTAGTCTGTTCAAAGTAGCAGTGATGGCTTTTAGGAGCAAAGGAAATGCCTGCCCATACATAAAGTTTGAGGAAACATCTATTGTGGAGGAAATAAAGGTTTTAAAATAGAAATGAAATAAAAATGCGGGGGGCGGGGAATTACGTTAGATCATTTATAATTTCAGTGGACCAAATTCTCAGGTAGTACAAATCAGATTAGTACAAATTAGAACTATGGCAATTTATGCCCTCTGAGCATATGTGGCTTTTTTAAAAATCTATCAAGCTCTTTATAATGGTGCCCATCTTTGTAGTATTAACCCCCCCATCCCCCCAAACCACAAAAAGCTAAAGGCCTAATTTCCCTCCCTTCTCCTCGAGGCAGTTGGGGCTGCATATCGTTGGAGTGATTGCTTCCAGAATGGGAAGTGTAATAATTTCTTTTCAGAGACAAGGGGTGCGGGGAAATGAAGTAATATATTTGAGTAGACCAGCTTCTATTGGGGAAAGAGACAAGCTTTCAAGAGGACACTGAGCTCGTCTTCAGGTCTGGGGAATTTTTAGAAATCTTATTTTTCACGAAAATATATCTTTTGTCTCCCTCCTCCCCCAACACAATAGATCTGCAAACCACCCACACTTACAAGTATCCTTACTCATACCAGGAGACCTGCGGAAGTCCAGAAGACTCCTATCGTGAGCCAGGATTACTTATGGGAGTAAGAGTTTACAGGATCAAACCCATTAAGGTGAACAATTCACCAATGCCACCAATTTATGGTCATTGCCACTGTGTGAATTATTTGAAATACATGAAAGGATAACTGCCTGTTTTCTAACTCGTCGGAATGTAACTTCTAGTATCTCTAGATAACATTTTTCTTCCAGCTCGTTCTTTATTTAGAACCTATTCATTCTGAAAGGATTCAGTCCTTTCTCTCAGTCAGCATTAAGAGTAGAAGGTCATCTCTGGGCTGTTACAATATGTTTCAAATTCAAGCATGCTGCTTATCCACTTTCCAAAAGAAGTGATCATACAGTACTTAGAACAAAAGATTCCTTAGGGTCCTACCTTGGGGCCCTGACTCACTTGAGGAGCCCCACTAACATCGATGGGATAGGATTACTCAAAAGGAGTAATAGCTGCAGGAGCAAGCACCAAATGCAGAAATCCACAGGCACATTTGGGCCCAACAGGGCATGCCTTGCACCTTGTTCCATCATTTACACCAGTGCAAAATGGGTGCAAAACACTTACCATGCTGATCTGGTAGCTTTACATGCCTATTCTGCACTGGTGTAAAGCTCCTCATTCTCTGTTGCCCTGTACCTTGTGTGGTCATTTAAATCAGGGCAAAGCGGGTGTAAAACATTGCCTAATCAGAATGATACGGTCTGATTCTTATCTCACTTATATTGATCTAACCCCATGGATCTCCATGAACTTACTTCTGATTCACACCAGTGTAAATGTAGTAACGTCACCTACCTGGTCTGGCTTCAAGCTTTCTGCTGCCTCAGTTTCCCTTCACTTAGTTTCAATTTCCCGACCTCCTCAGGAAGGGCTCACTGCCACACTCAAGTCTCTCCCCTGCGCATAAAATATGGGCAAAATATCAACCACAAAAGCAGTTCCTCTGTCCATCCTGCGCTAGAACGCCCATAGGCTTTCCCCGTTGCCACTGTGGTGAAAGGAGGACTCACCCTTCCCTCCAGTCACCCTGCTTCAGGGCCCACAGCAGAGTTTTCTCAGTCTTTTCATGGGGATCACCTTCCCCCTTCCCAGCTGGGTCCGATAACTGAGCAGGGCTGGCCAGCCCCAGACACCCTGGCCCTTAAAAGGGATAAAGTAGAAGAATATGCACCATAGAGTGTGGCTCACCCATTTTGCACAGGTGTAAATGATAGGGCAGTGAAGAATTGGGCCCCATCTGCAGGGCAACAATGGATTTGATCCATTGTTCTTTAGTAGTCATGGTAACTGAACACCCACTTGGCTATTTCACCTGTGTCCCAGCTGTTCTGCTCTCAGTTTGTAACCTAGAACAAAACTCTGTTGGCTATTCTCACTCTGAACTGCCACCCTTTGTATTTTTATGAAAATCAGCCCAGTGGAAACGGTTGTTATTTCTGTATATATATTTTGATACTGTTTTTCCAATGTGTGTATTGTACTTCGGAATAAAAAGTCTGCATTAGAAGTGGGCCTCTGTGGGGTTTCTGGTTTGGGGGGTTCGTTTTTTTAAATCTCCTTTATGTGTGTTTCAAGTTTACGTATTTGGGGCCAAAATCTGGCTACAGCCAGGCAAACGCACCGGGCTAAGGCATGGTGTGCAAACTCAGGATCCCTTACTCCCTTCCCTAGTGCACTCTTACCAGGAATAGCAATGGGGCTCGCTCACATGCCACGAATGCAAGGGAGGAAGACAAGCAGCCAGCATGACTCAACGCTCTGAAACAGGAGTGGATCTGGTGGGCGAAGGGTCGTGGCTGGGGGCCAGCCCGGATGCACCACTAATGGTGCTTACAGGCTGCACAGATAGGGCCTGACGGGAGTCTATCCTCAGAGCTCACTGGGATTTGGATCTGGCTCCAAGGGAGCTCATGCCGCATCCTTAAGATGCCACAGATTCACAGCTCCACCTAAGCATCCCACATTCTGCCTTTCCTAGGTAGAATACCTTCCCTAGCATGGTGCCTCTGTGTCCCATTTCCAGAAACGTGACTCTGGCTCTCAAAGCTATAATTTAGCCCTTATTCCTCCAGGACCTTACTCCTACGAGTAGTACTTTCATATGTGAGAAGTCCCACTGAAGTCGGCGGGTGCAGCAAATTTGCAGGTATCAGATCACCCCCCGTCACCGTTAAGAGCAGGCTAACGCTTAATGCTACCAACGCTGGGTCCAGTCCAGCCAGGAATTGCACATCCTGACACCTGCTGAACCACCTCCATTCTCATTTACTTTAAAGGAGGCCTCAGCAGCCACCACACCTTGCAGGAAGGAGAACAATCTTCCCGCCGCCATTCATTTACGACTCCAAACTTACATGAAAGCTGATGTCATTCACCTGATTAGCAGCAAACGGATGGCTCTCTAGCGACCAGCAGTTTATACAGTAAGGCGCTTATTCTAGCTAAAATGTATGATGGTTTCACATTTTTCCATACTTTGAGTATATGCAGAGGCCTCTAAAGGTTTTCAATTTGGATTAACCCTGTAAACTCAACCCAACCCACTCTGCTTTCCAGATAGGAGACAATGCAGCTCTTTATTTTAACACTCGTAGGCCCCCATTCGACAAAAACTTATGCATGTGTTCACCTTTGTGCAGGAGAGTAGCTGCATGAACCCAGTGGGCCTACTCAAAACGTTTAAAGTTTAAGCATGTGTATGTTTGAAGGTTTGGGGCCTTTGGATGAAATTCATCCGTGTCGGGGGCCAGAGCCATGGCTACTCACCACTGATGTCCCACATAAGCCTTACTTTGAAGCCTATGTGCTGGCTCTCTGTACAGGGGTGAATTTCACCCTTGAAGTTCAGAAATAAGTTCTGTGCTTTTCAGATTTTTTAAATCAGGTATTTTGCACGCTCCAATCTGCAGTACTTTCATCCGAACAGGAAAAAAAAAAAAAAAAAAAATAGTAAAAGCACACAGGAACCTCTGTCATAAATTCCACAACTAGGCAGTAAGTGTTTCTTTCAGATGAGTCGCTTTCTCCATCCATCTTCCACTAAGGAGACTTATTCCAAACTGACAAGAAAGCAAAACGGGCCACCTTCATCCATTAAAGTCAATGGAGTAATTGGACACCCAAAGTGAATTTGGGACAATGTGTTTCGGCATTTGGATTTTTTTTTTTTTCCTAAATCTGTTCACACCACACGGTAGCGTTTCTTCATGGCCCTGCACTTCCCATCCTCATTTACACCAGTGCCAAGTATGTGCAAACTGCTACCGTTCTGATTTCGTAGTGCAAGTGTAAAGAACAGCAAAAGATGCCATACAGCACAGAATCAGACTTATGGGATTTGGCTCTGAGCGGATGGCAAGAGCAGAAACGTGTCCGTGTTTGTGCGGACAAAGCTGAACCGAGCTGTGAATCTTCCCTCAAAATGTTATTTTTTTATTCATTATTTCTTAATGTTTATTTGTTAACTTAGCGGATTTAAATTTCTGTAAGAAAAAATAGCCATAAAGCCGGGAGCCTAGCACACACACCTGCTCCTTATAAGCCATACGTGGCCCTGCTATGTTGCCTGTGGGGTACTTTTTCAAAGCAGTGATGTTAACTGGTTGTGAAAGGCGCACAAAGTATAGCCTTGGAGACTGAAGTCCTGTATCCATGCAACAGGTACAACGGGGGCAAATTCTGCTCTCAATTGCACTGGGGTAAATTGAGAGACTAAATTCCTTGACTTCAATGGATTTATGGGGGTGCAACTGAGGGTATAATTTGGCCTTATAGGGCCCCCCCAAATAAAAAATAATAATCTTTAAATTACTTTATGATCAGGTGTTATGCACCAAGTTGAAGTATCTTCTTCAAGAGAGAAGAAAGCATAAGGGAACCTTTTGAAACCAACAGTTTCACATGGTACAAATTTAGCCCTCATGTTTCTGCATATGGCGAGGGGGCGGGGGTGAGAGAATGGTCTAGAATCCAAGCCCACGTCTCAGCTTTGAGATGTCCCTCTATGGCTACTTGTGGCGGTGGTTTTTCTTACCAGATAAAAGGAACTGGACTGAAATCACCTCATTTTCACCTAAGCTAACAAACCAGCCATCAAGATGGCAGAATTTGATCAAGAGGGACCCCCCTCTTGGGGTGAGAGGGCCCTTCTTTCTCAAAGCCCATTTCAGTCTTCAGCCCCAGTGCTGAAAGCACCAAAGAAACCAGACACCATTGCAATGCTGATCTTGCAATTAAACGGATGGAGACCACAATTCATTTCACACAAGCTACCACCACTTGACACCAGCTGGTAACAACTTCTGGTCTCCACTGCCCCAGGATGCATTGGAACTAGTGGCCTAGAGGTGAAAGGCTCCTCAGCCCATTATTAATCCCTTACACAAGCCAATCCATTTCACAAGATCCACCCTACTTGCCACTCTTGTCTGAGAAGTTTCTTTTGCAAACCTCAAATCCACCACGTGTATTAGACTGACTTGCTTTGTGTATGTGCAGTTGAGAAGAGAGGTGGGGCTATCTTGTGATTTGAGCATGGGATTAGGGGTCAAGGAGCTAGATTTTTAAAGGTATTTAGGCACCTAATGATGCAGACAGATGCTAAACGCGCCCAGGCACTTTTCTAAGTCCCATTAGATGCCTAGCTGCATTAGTAGACACCTTTCAAAATCTGGTCCCAGATACCTGGATCTATTCCCTGCTTTGCCAATGACTCACTCGGTGACCTTGGGCAAGCCACTTTGCCTCTCTATACCTCAATTTCCTCATCTGTAAACTGAGAATACAAAAGCTTTTGGATTCACGTGTCAAGTAATATCGGTACTACCCGTCTCAGGTGTTAGATTTTTGCCAGCGTTCCAAGGAGCATGTATGCACACACACCTGGCACCAGTACTTCTCCAAAAGCTGATTCTGGGAACCAGGTAACATCTCACCCACTGTGACCACATTCACGTCCAGAGAGGCAACTCGCAGTAGTAACATCCCAACTTGATTAGGCAAGGAACCCACAGATTATTTTGTAACTCCTGCCATTAAGAGTTTGTTGGCTGACTCCTGCCTAGAGACAATGAATGTTCGAGTTCTGTATAATTTTTCCTCCTTTGCAACTCTTTTCTGTTGAATCCCCCAAGAGCTTTTCTACAGGGGACAGTAAGGCTTCCTTCCCGCTGATACTTTAACGCAAAGCACAAGGACACAGAGAAAAAAAGGGCTGTAACGTTTTGATATCCACATAATCCAGTGGTAAAGCATTAATGACAACAACAGAAAGGACCAAGCAAACTCTTGCTGTGATAAATTTCCTCTTGATTAATACAGAAAAGAAAATCCCACCCAGACTATGGGGACATGGAGTTTTAATCAACCTTTGCAATGCAGAACTCCTGTTTCTAGTAGGGCAACAAACATCATTTAACATCTGTCAATTAGAGTCAGGCTCCATAGCCAACATATCTCTATCAGGATTAAATAGTGTCTAATGCTGACATAATATTTACACTTGTTTCTGCCAAACCATTTAACACAGCAAAAAAAAAAAAAAAAAAAAAAAAAGGGTTGTCATTGGATAACGTAACTGTTGATTAACATTTGCATTCAATAACCCACACACTTGGCGAGCAGCCCCAGGAAGGGAACCAAGAAAAAATTCTCTCTGACCTAAATCAACATTTGCAAACCAGATTGATGGCAACTAGTTAACTCAGTTGGGCTAACAGTCGGAGACAAGGGGCATAAAGAGTACAGAGACACCGGAATTGCCATAATAGATCAGACCTGTCCTTCATCTAATGCAATATCCTAGCTCTGAAAGTGACCACTACTACCTGAGGAAGGTACAAGAAACCATGTAGGGGGGGAATTATGGGATTACCTACCCTATGGAAAGTTTGCTCTGACGCCCAAAAGTTAGAGGCTGGTTTAAGCTCTGAAGACGAAGATTTCAAATCTTTTCCAAAACCAACCAAATATAGGGTGAAATCGATCCCTGGGCAGAGGACGAGCCCAAGGCTTATACACTATCCAAATTCTACATCAGACCTCAAAATAGGGCTTACGTGGGACAGAAGTGCCCCAGCCCTTTATACAGTGAGAAAGCTTAGGATCACATTCAGGCAGGTTTTACGCACAGCATCCACCAGATAATCTACACCTGGAGCAGACGTGCTCTGTCCCCATCCCAGCTCCTCCATCAATTGAAATTCACACACAGGGACACTCTCTGACAAGGAACATACAAGTCAGGGGACAGAATTCATAAGTTTATGAGGTTTGCATACATGCCAGGCAGATTATTCATGGCTAGGGTGACCAAGTGTGGAAAATCAGGATGGGGGAGCGGGGGGTAAATAGGCACCTATATCAAAGACAAAGCCCTGGATATCGGGACTGTCCCTATAAAATCGGAACATCTGGTCACCCTACTCATGGTGCTGGAAGGGACTCTCTTCAAAGAGGGGCTAGTTTTATGCTGTCACTAGCCAGAATACAGAGTCCCAAAAATTCTGCATTCCATGGGCCTGATTTTGAAACACAGCCTTCAATTTTGCATTCAATTTTTTTGCACCTGTGTGATGCCCAACATCTTGTCCGACAGTGGGGATTGAACCTGGGGCTAAAAGCTTGTGATGCTACAGATTGAGCTAAAGAGCCCGGGTTCCGTAGCCGGCAACTGCAACAATTCACATCCTCTGTGGATTGGCACATGCCACAACGGGTTATATCTGTTTTTGGTACCGATGCTTAAAGTTAAAACAAGTGGTTAAATGATTTACTGTATGGCGGCTGGAGCGTTCACCACCTTGCAGCACTGAGCCTGTAAAGCGCAGGAGCCACTAAGCAGCTTAAGTGTCCCAGCCATGATTCTGATGTACAGACTCCACCACGTACAACTTAGAAAAGAAGAAAGGTACTCTGCAGAAATGGCAAACCACAGATTTCCAGTTGCACTTGTACGATCTTCCCATGGGAAATTACACTGCGTGACTTCACAGAAACTTCAGCAGATTCTTTTTTTCTTTTACGAAAGAAATCGGCTGCTTGCCTTTAATATGGAACATCATGGCGTGAAGACAAACAGAATAAATCAACAAAGGACAGCTATGGAGGCATTTCCAAACACGTCCGGCTGCAATAATTTACAGAGCTCTTCGCTCTTAGAAAAGACGTCTATTCTTTAAACTTAAGTATTGTCGTTTACAGAAAACAAAAAGGAAATGCACATCGACTGGTGTTCTGTTGACAATCTCCAGCCCAAGAAGAAAATCAGAGTAGAAAACCTTCCTGGGACCTTCTGCACATTCTCAGTGTCAGGTTTATGAAGCCCAAACTGGCTGACTCCAGCAGAAGGGTAACAAAGCATTATGGGAACTGTTTCATTTGTGATCTTAAGACCAGAAGGTGGGAGGGAGGGGCAAAGATTTTAACCACCTTTGGGCCAATCAATCTGTTCTGTGGCCTCCAGAGTAAAATTAGCTAAGGTACTTATCTGGCCCTCATTGCTGTTGTATCTGAGAGCCTCACAATGTTTAACACATTTATCCTCCCAACTCCTCTATGAGATAGGAGAGAAGTGCCATCTCCCTACTGCAGAAAGACTAAGTGACTTGCCCAAGGTCACACAGGGAATCTGTGGCAGAGCAGGGAACTGAAGCCAGGTCTCCCGAATCCCAGGTTAATGGCCTAACCAAATGTATGTCCTCGCAGCAACAGCCCCTACAAGCCATCCATTAGGACAGCTGAAGGGAATAGTGTTGATGCAATATACTTACAGTTCTGTAAGGTGTTTGATTTGGTACCACATGATATTTTGATTTAAAAACGAGAAGAATATAAAATTAACATGGCACACATTAAACAGATTAAAAGATGGTTAATTGATAGGTTTCAAAAAGGAAATTTTAAATGGGGAATTGCCATCAAGAGGGTGTTTCTAGTGGGACCAGTACTTGGCCCTATTGTGTTTAACATTTTTATTAATAACCTGGAAGAAAAACATTAAAATAATCACTGATGAAGTTGGCAGCTGATGCAAAACTTGGGGGAGTGGTAAATGATGAAGAGGACAAGTCACTGCTTCAGAAAGATTTGGATCCCTTGGGCTCAGGCAAACAATATGTCTTTCAGAACGGCTAAATGTAAACGTACACATCGAGGAACAAGGAATGTCAGGCTGGGGGGCTATATCCTGAGAAGCAGGGACTCTGAAAAAGACTTGGGGCTGTGGTGGATAATCAGCTGAACACGAGCTCCCAATGTGATGCTGTGGCCAAAAGAGCTCATGTGATCCCGAGATGCATAAACAGGGGGATTTCAAGGAGGAGTAGAAAGATTATTTTACCTCTGTGTTTGGCACTGCTGCTGGAATCCTGTGTCCAGTTTTACTGCCCACAATTCAAGGAGGATGTTGATAAATTGGAGAGAGTTCAGAGCAGAGCCATGAGAAGGATTAGAAAATATACCCTACAGTGATAAACTCAGACAGTTCAATATATTCAGCTTAACGAAGAGAAGGTTCAAGGGTGACTTGATTACAGTCTAGAAGTACATAAGTGGGGAGAAAATATTTAATAATGGGCTCTTCAATCTAGCAGAGAAAGGTCTAACACGATCAAATGGCTGGAAGTCGAAGCTAGACAAATACAGACTGGAAATAAGATGTAAATTTTTTAATAGTGAGAATGATTAACCATTGCAACAATTGACCCAGGGTGGTGGTGGATTCTCCATCTCTGACCATTTTTCAATCAAAATTGGATACCTTCTGTAAAATCTGATCTAGGGATTATTTCAGGGAAGTTCTACGGCCCCTATTGAACCGGTGGTCAGGCTAGATGATCACAGTGGTTGCTTCCAGGTTGGGAATCTATGAATGTAAGTGCAGCATGCTCCAGCCACGCTCCTTAAACTAGGAGCGTTAGGGCCATTGAACAGCAGTTCTGTGCTACCTAGGAAACTATTGAGAGAAATGCAGAGGTATAAGAAATGCCATAATGGATGAGACCAGCACTCTCACCCAGCGGAAAGAACACGGAACTAGGATTCAGGAGTCCTGGGTTCTATTTCAGGCTCCAGCCACTGGCCTGCCGGGTGACCTTGGGTAAGTCACTTCCTTGCTCTGTGTCTCAGTTTCCCCATCTGTAAAATGGGGTGATACTAAGCTCCTTTGCAAAGCACGGTGAGATCTACTGATGAAAAGTGCCATATAAGTCGGGACCTATCCAATTCACAGTTAATTTTGGTCAATTTCTTGGTCATAGGATTTTTTAAAATAAAAAATTTCATTATTCCAGCAATTTAAATCTGAAATTTCACAGTGTTGTAATTGTAGGGGCCCTGACCCAAAAACGAGTTGCCGGGGGGGGGGGGGCACAACGTTATTGTGGCGGGCGGTTGCACTACTGCTACTTTTACCTCTGTGCTGCTGCTGGCGACGGCGCTGCCTTCAGAGCTGGGCAGCCGGAGAGCCGCGGCTGCTGGCCGGGATCCAGGCTCTGAAGGCAGAGCCGCCACCAGCCGCAGCGCAGAAGGAAGGATGGCCTGGCATGGTACTGCCACCCTTCTGCACTGCTGCCTGCAGAGCTGGGCCCTCAGCCAGCAGCCGCCACTCTCCGGCCGCCCAGCTCTCAAGGCAGCAGTGCAGAAGTAAGGGTGGCATGGTATGGGATTGCCACCCTTACTTCTGCGCTGCTGCCGGCGGGGTGCTGCCTTCAGAGCCGGGCGCCTGGCCAGAAGCTGCCGTTCGCCAGCCACCCAGCTCTGAAGGCAGCGCAGAAGTAAGGGTGGCAGTACAGCAACCCCCCTAAAATAACCTTACAACCCCCCTGTAGCTCCCTTTGGGGCCAGGACCCCCAGTTTGAGAAACGCTGGTCTCCCCCGTGAAATCTGGTCTTGTGTGTGCTTTTACCCTGTAGTATACACATTTCATGGTCCGTGACGAGTTTTTCCATTGCCGTGAATTTGGTAGGACCCTATATATAAAAGCTAGGAATTATCCTCCTCCTCTAGTCCAGTACCCTGATGAACAGCACGAGGAAAGCCTTTTAGATCTCTGAGATGCATGCAGGTATGTCCAAATTACGAAGATTCATACAGCACCCACACACAGTATCCGGGCAATAAAGCAAGATCAGCAAAACCGAAACGTTACAAGCCCCAAACAATGCAATCTGCACAGCACAGCAATGGAACAGAACCAAGAGCTACAATATACAAAATTACCCTGGACAAAAAAAAAAAAAGTGCTCCTGTTCTAAGTAACTTATTTTGATTACAGCTTGTGTTCGGTCGACACAATCAACATGGCCAGCAGCCCCTTGAAGTTCAGCCTCTTACAATGCCACAGTGTTCTCCAGTTTGTAAAGGAGAAACAACCTAGTAACAAACATCAGTGATAACTATGCTGGGAGATGGAGTTGGAGGTTACTGGGGCCACAGCTGTTGTTACTGCCTTGTTACTTTCTAGCTCGGGCAGTTCTGCATAGCTGTGGCCCAGCTTTACAAGAGAGTTCAGCACCATTTAGGCACCTCAATAAAGACCAGATTCTCCAAAGTCCTCCGCACCCACAATAGGAGTCAGATTTTCAGACAAGCTCCACACCCAACATGCTGAGCTTTCTGGGGAATCTGGCCTCATTTGTGGGTGCCGCACACTTGAAAAATCTGACTTTATGAAGATTTAAGCCCACAAAAATACAGTCTTCTCGGGAAGTTAAATTCTCATGACAGGGTTTGGTAGACAATTTAGGTCATTTCCAGAGTCTGATTGTTAAATCCACTTGTTGAAACCTCAGTGGTGATTAATCAAACCAGTTTAATCTGTAGCCGAATAGGGAGGCTCAGCACATTTATTAGAAAATTGCCCCAGATTTATCTTGTTAACCCACTTGGGCAGTTCGACTCTCAGCAGCAGGTTCACAGACACTACGCTTCATTTGGAAATTCCAATTAGACTAAATTGTATAAAAAAAAGCCACAAAAATGAATTATGCGTCTGTATGATGGTCATTATTTGCTTCACATTTGCACCTACAGGTGAGACTGGGCACCATAGTGCAAGGCACTGTACAAATACATAATGAGATAGAATGCAACTCTGCATGGCAGGGACTAAATAGACAAGCACAGAGTGGGAGAAAGGAAGCATCATTAGCTCCATTTTACATATGAGGAACTGAGGCAGCGATAGATTAAGTAGCTTATATACGTGTCACACAGAAAGCCTGCTCTGGGAACTGAGCACAGATCTCCCGAGTGTCTTAACAACCAAGACTATCCTTACTTGGTGTTTCTAACATCTCACGATACCCAGCCACCTCTTTCAGTGCAATAGTTCATGGTAAATCAATATTCCTTCCATCGTCCTCGTCTGGATGCTTTGCCTTGGATATTGCTGTCTTCAAAAAAGTATCGGGATTTAAGGAGATTGCTGAAGCTCTTGGTTACCTGGCACAAGAGTAAAACACATACCCCTGTGCCAGGTGAACCTTCTTCCCGTGAAACACTGGCAGGTTTCAGAACACCGTGGAGTCCTGCAGTAGGAACCTATAATCACAGGGTTAATGTGAGCCTGGCAAATACAGCTTGGGTGGAGGCACCAAAGGCTCTCTGTCACTGCCCTCAGGGAGAATGGAAGATCTCATCTGAAAAGGGCTTGCCTATGTGGGGAAATTGACTGGCATAGCTCTAGCAGAATAATTACTTGTGTAAATAAGCTTTAAGACAAGGGTGATTGTGCTCCTGGGATTCTGGGGTGGAGGGCATACCTCCTTTTGTCAGCTTTCTACAGTAAACATGGCAGTTGAAATGTCTATAGCTTCCTTCATCTGAGGATCTCAGAATATCCCCCAAAGACTGCCTATATATGACCTGTGCAGGGGGCCTCCCCCAACCAGTGTGGAACTGCCATAAAAGGTTCTACCCCAGCTCTGTTCCCAGCCCCAGCATAAGGGGCAGATTGGGGACATGGTCCAGTGCACTGCACTTTTCTATGGCTATTCTCTACCTTCCTGGTGATATGGGAAGCAGAGCATAAGCTAGAGCAGCCTTGAGGCTGCTCTTGCTTGTTACATCAGGCGACAAGCAGGCCCCTTCACAGCTCCAGAATATGGGAAGCACACAGATGTCTAAAAAGGGAAGGCGGGGAGGGGAACTGGGAATCAGTCCCAAAGAACTTGTCAGGGTCACATAGAGCTGGGAGCAGAACCCTGACTCTCAGCTTCTAGCTGCAACCACTAGCTTACAGACATAATGGCTGATCACACTTCAGAAGGAGCCACTCCTAATTCGAGTGAGTGGTGCACTTCAGTGCTGGAAACAATGCCAGACTTTCCCCTTGAGCGAGTTTGTTTTTCAGCTGGGTTTGAAACAAACAGAATGTGGGATTATCAGGCCCTTTATGCCAGGAAGATAATATTAATCCTTTTTAGAGACTTAGAGTGCTGAAACTGCCAGGATCTGTGCCAATATGTCTCTTATTTGTTTTCTTCTAGGTGTTGCCATGCACAAGAAGTGGGGGTGGGGAAATGCGGAATCCTCATTTCAAAGCTGAATTTTCATGTTGAAATAGAGTTTCTGGCACTTACTAGCCACTTGTCTCTCAGTTCAAATGTCCATGCCATTGAGAGCCATAAGGTACATGCAACAGATTGAAGCCTATCTGATTTTGCCATCCAGAGTAGCTGAGAAATATCATCTGGTGCTATTCAGCCAAAGATCTCGCACATTCTTTAAGCTTTCCAGACCTCCTCTTCTCCACCAGCAGATTTAAAAAAAAGTAATTACCCTCATTTTAGAGAAGGACCATGGGCAGGAAGTTAGGCACAGAGAGGTAAGATGGCTTGTCAGGAGAGAGAGAAAGAGGTCTGTTCCTTTAGGAACTCTGGAGATTTCTTATCTGCCGGGCCAAACTGTCCTACAAGTCCTTCCAATCGTCTCCTCAGGATTGGGGCCCTGCATGAATCAAGGGTCCGGTCCGTTTGCTGGATCAGGAGGACGACCCTGAGCGTTTTCTTTGTCTACGGGTCTCTGGAGAATCTAGTTTGAACCACTATATGCTAGAGAGCATCGAGGATGACGAATCTCAAAAATCAGCCACAAGGAAAGATGCGAAGATCCTGAGTGATGCAATGTGCACTTTGGAAACTGGTATTTTGTGAGAGATCTGGAATGATCTTCTTCAGCCGTTCAGCAAGTGCAGTCTAAGCTTGCGAAGTGCTCAAATTGACCTTTCCACTGCTGTAAACCTAACGAGAGTCTTGGAACTGTTCTTCAACAAAGGCGGGATAGTTCTGATGAGTATGAAATTCAGGGGGGCTGCAAGGTCTGCTAACCATGAGTACAAGTCCGCCAAACGCCGTAGAAGACAGAAGACATGTGACGATGCAACTGCCCACTCATTCAGTGACAAGGAGGCCTTCAGAGTTAATACCTTCATCACAGTCATCGACCAACTGAAGAGTTCATTAGAACATGGGATCGAGGCTTACGAAGACACTGACAAAACCTTTAGCGTATTGAGATTTTTTTGCTTAATATTTCATGTTCTGAAGTCAGTGAAGGTATCAGACGTCTGTGTCAGAAGTACCCAGACGATCTCCCAGTAGATTTTACTAAAGAATTTCTTCCATTTGTTGAATTCACCTCACCCTCAGAGATAGAGAGAAAAGGCGACAAAAGCAAATCTATTTGGATGTACCGAGTTATCACTGAACCCAATGTGCTAGAATGTTTCCCAAATGTTGAAACTGCCTTACGGCTGTATGCGTCACTCACGATCACTAACTGTAGTGGAGCACGTTCCCGCTCTCTGTTCACAACGGTCAAAAAATGCCCTCGATCCACCCTGACTCAAGAGCATCTCGGTGCTTTGTCGCTCTTGAGCGCTGAGAATGAAATACCTTTGCCAGACCTCGAGAAGAGCTCTGTGGAGTTTGAAAACTTGTCTCTTCCACCGACAGAACAGTCTCTCTCATATCTCATGACCCACATAACTACAACACTGAACCCATCTGTTGTCTCTGGTCTTAGATTATAATCTCTTTGGGGACGGGAACTGGCTTTTTGTTCACGGTTCTAGGAGCTGCACAAACGTAGGAGTCCTAGAGTAGGACTAGAGCTCTCAGGTGCTACAGTAATACAACTAATAAACAAACAAACCAGATCAGACCATCGTGCTATCTAGGCCAGTTTCTTGCCTCTGAAAAGAAGCCAAAGCCTTATGCTTTAGAAAAAAAGGCAAAGAAATCATGTTTTGCACACTGCTTCCTCAAGGGAGTAATTCCTTCCTGACCCCCTACAAGTGATCAATTCTTGCCCAGAATTGGAGATCAGAAAAAGGGATACCCTCCCGAGAACATTTTGCCTTACCTAGTATTGCTACAGACATTCTTTCCTTTCACATACATATCACCTGAGACCTCTGCCATTATTTAGTGAGCTAACAGGATTCTACCCCTCCCTGGCTTTTGCTGGGTATTAACATTACGTGAAACCTCCTTGCCTTCTATTTGTTCTAGTGAAAAGAGGAATCATCATTGTATTTATCGAATACAATTTCTTTCATCAGGTGACCGTTCATCTCATTTGCAATTGCAAGGCAGACCCAGGGGCACAGATCAGCATCAACTTCTCTACATACAGCTTGTTAAACAGATACTTGGAAAAAGAGATTTTTAGAAGCATATAACAGGGGGGGGAAAAGCATTCCGCCTGCTGCACAAACAACCGCTTGGGTTATATCTCCTTGTGGTTTTCAGTTTCTAAGAGGAAGGATAGGAACTCTGAGCATTTCCCTGCTTGATCAGTTTCCTCCAGGAAGGCACACAGCTGCCAGCAAATTATGAAAAGCAAAAGTAGCACTGGGGCAAAACATTGGCCCCACATACAAATGCCTACCCGAGCTAGCTTGAATCCAGTCAGCTTAGGTAGCGACAGCAGTGAAGACAGCACAGCATGGGCTTCAGTGTGGGTGGGCTAGTTAGCCACGCCCAGAACAAGGGTCCAGGCTTGTATTACTCACATTGAATCCCATGTTGCGCTATCTTTGCTACTATTGTTACCTGCACTAGCTAGATTCAAGCTCGCTTGGGTAGGTTATGCCCAGCTTTTGCTGTGAGGACATGCCAAGAGGCACTCCCTCAAATGGATTCTAGGCTATAGTAGACTCAAATCAATGGTTTTAAACTAGGGATGAATCTGACACTTCCATCTTTTCCTCTCAGACCCCT
The DNA here is from genome assembly GCF_015237465.2 of Chelonia mydas. Taxonomy (NCBI): domain Eukaryota; kingdom Metazoa; phylum Chordata; order Testudines; family Cheloniidae; genus Chelonia; species Chelonia mydas. The sequence continues at coordinate 6,640,592 of NC_057859.1, read as the reverse complement.
TAGAGAGGCACACATAGGGCCAGATTCTGATCTCATCATTGTAAGTTTATTTAAAGTGCTACCTGAGCACTGAATACAGTCATCAGCAAGGCTGGGGAGATAAATAGAGGCGGTACATTTAAAGGACCCTCATTAAGCATCCGTGTCAACACGGTGTTGGGATGAATGGGGCATGTAAAGGTTATTGTTTCAGGCTGCCTGCAAATTCAGGCTTGCATCATCACATCCGTTCATGTTTTCAAGGTTACCTTCACAACTGTCAGAGTTAGAGATTGCCTGGAAAACGTGACAGGAGCCCTAAAAATAAAAAATAAGTTCTGGTCAACAACTCAGTGCAGTCTGAGCCCTGACAACAGTAATTGAGATGTGCAAAATGTCCGTAGTGAAGTCTGCTCTCCAGTTCTCCCAGGTTCTGCAGCTCTGGCTTGCTTTTTCTCTCTCTCTCTCTCTCTCTCACTGGACCAGCTTCATAGGAACGACTGTGGATTTACATCCACGTAACAGTCTAGACTCAATCCGGCCCAAAAGCCTTACGAGGGCCGAACCCAATTTCAAAGTAGTCCTTGTTTCATTCTCACCTGACTCACACCCACTGTTGTTACTTCTCACGAGGGTCCCTTCTCCAAAAAACAATCCCAACTCTATGGGAAAAATCTTCCTGATCTTAGTGAAATTAGGGCCTGACCCCAATAGTTCTGGAACGGAGCATGCTCCTGCTGGTAAAAAGTGCTACGCTGACATCTCTGGAGTCGTAGGGCCAGCGGGTGCAAGTTGCCATATTGCTATAGCTCAAGTGTGTTTTCAAGAGCACCCAAATAGCAGCATTAAAGTTTGTTTAAAAATAGATAAATACATAAGACCTGATTCTCAGAGCTAAACTCGTATAAACCTGGTGTAAGGGAGCACAGGACCAGCCCCCTATGACGTCCTCTGCTTGTCCATTGAACACGTTCCCCTCCACCACCCAACACACACACACACACACACACACTTGTCCACCAAGAACCTCTATAGGGATGAGAGGAGACTTCACTCTCCATACTTCATTCAGTCACGGGCACTCTCTCTGCTGAGTCTCCTAGAGGATGCTATTGGGGTGGAGGGGAAAGACCATGTTTTAGTGAGGTAGACGCTAGAGCCAGCTAGAAAAAATAAGACCAGCACCGATGAAGCGAGCTGTAGCTCACGAAAGCTTATGCTCAAATAAATTTGTTAGTCTCTAAGGTGCCCCAAGTCCTCCTTTTCTTTTTACCAAAGGTAAGTTACTCTGCCAGCAAACCTCCATCTTCTCATAGGGTGAAATTCAACCCCGGGCAGATATTCGGGGTAAGGCCTGTGTGCGCCATGTGTGTCCCTCAAGCCCTCTAAGGAAGGTGTTAATGATGCATAGGGACTTTGGGCTGGTCCTCTGCAAAGGGAGGAGTTTCACCTTTGTTGGATTATTTCCATCTTCTTTCCAGAAAAGCATCATTGATACCTTCCCCTCCGTTCTGACACATCGCTGGTCCGTCTACTCAATGTTTCAGAAGCACAGTGGAGTTACTCCGGTTTAACTAGAAGCAGCACCTGGCCCTTTGTGCCATTTTATTGTCCTACAGCCTGACCCTCTGTCTTGTAAACAGAAATCTGCATAGCCAAATATGTTTTCATTCTCCCAGACGACAGAATAAGAGAGCAGGTTGCAGGTGTGGCGGGAAAAAAAACTTTTCATACTCTGTATGCAGTATCTTGTCATCCAAGGTAAACACATGGCTTAATGCAATTTCAAGGGGGAGGGAGGGGAAAGAAGGGGACATATTTGCCTTTACATTAAAATTTCCTTTAGTGCCGGAATAATATTTGATGAGAAACAAACAATGGAACAAACTAGATGATAATCACATGCGGTGAACAAATACTGCTCAGATCCTGGATTGATCAAATGACATAAAGTAATAAAAATCCAATTGATAGAACGTTGGCAGCCCGGGACAGGAATGGTTGTACATGTCCATTAACTGGTACAGCACGTGATGTAGACGTGTGATCAGTCAAGGGTGGATGACAATTCTTTCGCAACAAAAGGTACATGGATCTTTTAATTCCCCTGCCTCGTGGCTCCACTCAGTTCCATGTTGCATTCTCTTATTAGCAAGGACAGAACAAGGATATAATACCCGACTCTCTTTTGCTCTGCATCTTATACAATCTTTTTCAGTAGTGCAAAGTCAGTGTAAAATGCTCCCAAATCAGGCTGGTTGTATTTTACATGTACTGTGCACTACCACACTAAGAAACAGACCATCCATGTCAATATCCTCAGTGTTTCCTTGTACTTTTGTCTGTATTGTCTTGTCTTAGGCATAGATTGTAAGTTCTTTGCAGGCAGGGAGCATCTTTTTGTTATGTTTGTACAGCACCTAGCACAATGGGATACTGGTCCGTGGCTAGGTTTCCTAGGCATTATGGTAATATAAATATTAACAACACAACACCTTTCACTGAGAATATCTAGCCCAAGATGATGCTCCATTGGTCTGCACCTTGTGTCTTAATTTCCCGGTGCAAAGTGGGTTTGAAACTAGCAAATTAGAATGGTAGCATCTTACGCGTAGATTGCATGAGTGTAACTACAGCTAGTCAGGAATTTTCAGACAGTGTTTTTTTTCGTTGGAAAATGCTGGATTATCGAAACCAAACCAGTTTGTGGGAACGGGCCAGTTTCAACAAACCTCCTGATTCAAACATTTTTCCGAAAAATAATTTGACATTTTCAAAATGGAAAGTTGAGTTTCGTGGTTCCAAATTTACCTTTCAAAAAGGTAAAAAACATTTTTAAAAAAATCAAAATCTAAATGAAATGTTTCAAAATTATCAAAATGAAAGGTTTTGATGGCCCTGAGCCCCCCGAACCAGTGTCTGATAAGTAGTGCCATCCTTAGAAATGTCAAAGAACGGCAGCTAAATGTACCAGAGAAGCTAAAATGTAAAAGAGAGAGAGAGAGAGAGCGCGCTGTTTCTAAATATGTGCAAAGGGATATCTGTAAATCCAAATGTTAACTAATCACACAACAACGTTTTCCCACATGCATAATTAGAGAACCGCCTAACTATGCTTCTTTTAATTCTCCCAAACCCACCCTCGCTTAGGGAAGGAAGCCAGCAGGATCTGGTGCATGGCCCAGGATCCCTAAACCAGCGATATGTAGCACCATCCCTAGAAATGGAAAAGGAACACAACAAAAGTGTGAAGAAAAACTTAGACCCAGATCCACCAAGGGACTTTAGGGCTCTCACCACATCATCATCCAGTTTTACCATCTGTGGGACAGTCATTTCACCCTTCACTTGTGCAAATGGATTGTATTGGACTTGGAGTTGTTAATAATTAGTTGTTTTACTCTTTAAACTCCTTCCTCCTATCTATCTTAGGTATTGATAAGGCATCCACCTCTGTTGTATTTACCCTCGCAACCCCCCTGTGCGGTAGGGCAATGATATTATCCCCAGTTTTCAGATGGGGAACTACAACACAGAAAGACTAAGCCCCAGATCCTCAAAGGTATTTAGGCTCCTAACTCCCATTAAAATCAATGGAAGTTAGGCACCTAAATACCTTTGAAGATCTGGGCATAAAGTGACTTTGGCCAGATACAATGCTCCACCCAGAACGCTGAGCCACCAGCTAGACAAGCTTGGTTTATCGACAGAATAAGTTCAGTATAGACAGTAGCAAATACACACTTCCCCCATACTGCTCTGCCAACAGGCCTCCGCCCTGTCCAGCTGGGGCCACCTCTCGGCAGGAAAGAGGAGCTCACTCCGCTTCCCCCAATCCAATCCAAGTCCTCTCTGCTGAAGCTGCCAGCAAGGAGGCCAAATACTGCTAATTTCAGTGGTCGTGTGGACTTCAGCCCAGTGGGAAACATACCAACCAGGAAGCTTACTATACATGCATGGCACGGTGAAAGGGAGTTTACTTTCTGGTAACAGCCCAAGACTTCTTTACAATGAGAGAACACTAAACAGAGAAGGTATTAACCCAAAGCCCTGCTGTTTTTTGTTTTTTTTTTACTAAAAGAGATCCTTGTCATTGAAGGAGCTGCTACGGTCCATTGGGTAAATCAGATGCATTTTAAAATACCTTAGAAAGATATTTACACAATAATCTGTAATGGTTCCAAAGGAGCCCTTACGTAAATAAATGTTTTTGGAACATACAGTCTTTGCAAGGAGGGGAAAAAAGAATTTGCTCAAAAAGGCCCTGGTGTGCATTTTGACTGTAGATCGTAGCACTTGTCAGATAAAGAACTTGATACAGCACCTCTGTGAGAGTTTGTTATTTTTATTTATAAATTATTTTCTTCACATCCTCCCTTCTTCCCGCCCCCCCCCAAAAAGAATGACTGGTAAAATGAGCTGAATTTCAGCCTTGTGCAGAGGAACAGCACCAGACTTGTGTCTGATGGCTGTAATCCTTGCGGGTTTTTTTGTTTTTGTTTTTTTTATGTTTACCATTAAAACTCTGTATATTCTTATCTATATAGCAGTCTAATCCTGTTTATCAGGGTCCAATACAGCAATGCTACCATCTAGAGGAATTTACAATCGACAATTAACAATCCAGGTTGATGCCAGGAAAATGGGACATTTTTTCGGATTGTCCAAGTCTCTAGCAAGACTAAAAAAATTAGTGACTTCCAGTCACAGACAGAGCACCGGTTAATTAGACACACTTTAGATAGATTTTATAGCAACAATTACACATTCCCAGTGTTTAGAGACTAACCAATTTATTTGAGCATAAGCTTTTGTGAGCTACAGATCCGATGAAGTGAGCTTATGCTCAAATAAATTGGTTAGTCTCTAAGGTGCCACAAGTACTCCTTTTCTTTTTACACTATAGCAATGAAATTCTCTTCTCCCTATGCACTATTATTGGATGAAATTGCACGAAGCGTGCAGGAAAAGAAACACCTCAACATTTCCCCCTCATTTTTTTAAATAAAACCACACTTTGAATGTTAAGAGCAAAAGCATCAATTTCTCAGGATGTTAAAATTCACAATGTTTTAACTTAGCTCCCTTGTGTGGCTCGACAGACGGCTTTGACCTGCAGGACTAGCCACGCAGCAATCTTCAGGAGTGCTACAGCCACGTTTTTAAAAGAAGGGCATTTATGGCCTGTCTTCTGTGTGTTACTCTGAAGCCACGAGCCCCTTGGTTTGCTCTGTGCCACCAAGACTCATTATCAGATGAGCATATTGCAAAGACCTATGCCACCCTCATAGGAAGGGGAGAAAAGTAAAAACATAAAAGAAATCAAAATCACTCACCAGGTAGAAGGAAAGCTAATGCACTATGCTGCACCCAGATGCAAAATGGCTATTTTAGGGCTGCAGCCATTTCTTTCTCCTCAATGGAAAGGACTAGCTACCAGAAAAACACCTCTACTAAGGGATGCCTTGCAATGAGCTTGAATCTCCTCTCATGCCAGTTTTACACTGGGGTAACTCTGCTTGTTAGCATGGAGTTACTCTGGGGTTGCACAGGTGTGAGTGAGATTAGGCCTAGAGTCAGTTAACATACTGCAAGCCCTGTTGAGACTTTTGAGAAAGGAGAGGGGTAGGAGACTGTTTGTAGATCTAGGCAAAAAAGCTTAATACTTTGTTGTAAGCTAGGAACCAAACCTACACACAGTTACTACCAGATGTATCATTGTTCTTTCTAGGTGAAATTTACCCCTATTTGCACACTTTAGATTCATTTAAACTCCCACAAGAAGGTCTTAATTGGCACACAGGCCCTGCCCTGAGGTGAGTTTCACCCAGGCATAGTGCCTTTGGGCTTGATTGGGTTATCAGCCACAGCTGTGTCTATCCAGAGGCATTCTGTTGTGTTAGGCTGGTGTACATCAGACCTACTGACATCAGCAATGCAGCTACTGACCATTTGTAATTGTGTTTTGCAGGGTCATTTTAGCATGCATGCATCTAGACTCTGGAGCAGGGGTGGGCAATAACTTTAGCAGGGGGGCCACTCCATGAATTTTGGTAAGTTGTCCTGGCCTGCACATTTCTACTATATTAATGGAGGGAGGGAGTTTGGGCACAGGAGGGAGCTCTGGGCTGGTGCAGAGTGTTGGGGTGCAGGAGAACGTGAGGGGTGTGGACTCTGGGAGGGAGTTTGGTGCAGGAGGGAGATCCAGGCTGGTGCAGAGGATTGGGGTGAAGGAGGGGGTGCGGGGTCTGGAAGGGAGTTTGGGTGTAGGAGGGGGTTCTGACCTGGGGCAGGGGTGTGAGATGCAAGCTCTGGCAGGGAGGCGCTAACTCCAGGTGGCTCCCAGCCAGCGGTACAGCAGCGCTCAGGCAGGCTGCCTGCCTGCCGTGGCCCCCGCCGCTCCCGGAAGTGGCTGTGGCCAGCTGCTGCTGGCACGTCTCTGCGTGCCCCTTGGGGTGAGAGGGGCAGCGGGTCTCCGTGCCCTGCCTGTGCCTGCAAGCACCACCCCTGCAGGTTTCTGGCCAAAGGGAGCTGTGAGGACGGTGCTGGGGGTGGGGGGAGCACGCAGAGCCACCTCCCGCCCCTGCCAGGGGTGCACAGAGCTATGCCAGCAGCAGCCGTCCGCTTCCGGGAGCAGCGTGGGGCCATGGCAGGCGGGCAGCCTGCCTGAGCGCCCCACTGCGCCGTGGGACTTTTAGCGGCCTGGAGATCGCAAGGGGGCAGCCAAAGAGCCTAGCGGGCCAGACAGAAATGTTAGATGGGCCGGATCCGGACCGCGGACTGTATTTTGCCCACCCCTGCTCTAAAGCAAATGGAGATGCACATTTTAAAAACAGAAATTAATAAAACAGCTTGTGCTCTCTCTCATATATATTTAGGTTGATACAAAATTAAAGAGGGGGCATGTAACCAGGACTCTAAGCACCCATTATTAATTCCAAAACCAAATAAAATTATGCAGCCAACAGAACACAAAACTGTCCTCTAATATATAGATGTTAATGAGAGGGGAGTTTATCTATCTATTTTTATTTATCTATATATCTATTTGAGAAAAGGCACTTCTCTTTCTTCCTATGGAATTTCAGAGGCCTGTTGCAAACCATGGAGGTGTTAGAGTTGCAAGACTCTCTTCTTACGGAAAGTGTTAAGTAACTTAAATGTAGGGGTCATTTTCCACTCCCCGTATGTGAGATAGATAGATGAAAATATTATATTGTATAAAAATATGCAGGTGTGAAATGTGTTTGATACCTAAAAAATGAAGCCCCCTCCAATGACCATCAATATCGGGAAATTCAGACACTCTCCACCCACAGATCTACAAATAAACAATCCACGTTGCCTTCCAATGTGTGTCTCACCTTTCAGAACTGCACACACATTTGGTACAAGGGGGCAGAAGGGCGCAAAGATTAAATATTTATTCTATGATGAAAACTGATATAGAACATTTTACCGAACATAAATAACAACTTTATAATTCAATCTCCTTTTGGTAAACACATCAATCAAACAAACCGGTCTCTTCTAGATCTCAGAACACCCGTGCGCTGGCGCATCTTCTTGGCTTTTCGCTAAAGGTGAAACTTACCCCTAGTACACAGAGGCCAGCAAAAAAGTTGTGCACCACGTAAAATATCAGAGCTGGCCAGATGCACTTAACCCATCAGGACAAGCATGAGTCCTATGCATCATATAACTCCTATTTGGAAGGCTTAAGGAGTACACAGTCCTTGAGCTGGCCCTCAACACAGGATGAGTTTAGGCTGTAAGCACATTGGGGCAAGGGCCATATATTTGTTCTGGGTTTGTACAGCGCCTAGCACAATGGAGTCCCGGTCCATGGATGCGGCTTCTAGGCTCAACCACAGAACAAATACATTACTAATAATAAATAGTAATAATGAATACTTGATAACTAAATACCTTTCACTCTACAACCTGCCCAGTGCTTGTGATCAGCTTGGGGAGGTCTGTTGTCCTTCCCAAGAACGCTGGGGGCAAGGCTTCCTCAGGGATCCTCAGCCATGGGACACTTTCCGGGAGGAGGCTGCGGGATGGTTTTAGGGTGTGATGAAAGTCTTGTTTTCTTTGGCAGGGTTAGGTGCCTACTTCCATGGCCCCCTCATCATAGTATCCAAGTGCCTTCCCGACACCAATGCATGTAGACTCGCCACCCCTCTGGGAGTTAGGGAAATGTTTTATCCCTGATTTACAGACGTGGAAAAGGAAGCACAAGAGGGGTCATCACATTTGTTTCAGCTCCCATACGAGTCTGTAAGAGAGCCAGTGCTGAATCGTGCAAGAGGTCAGGCTAGGTGGCCACAGGTCTTTATGACCTTAAAACCTAGGGGAGACGTCCCAACCCTATTGAAGTCTATGGGATTATTACTATTGACTTCAATTGGGCCAGGATTTCAATTGGGCCAATAAATCTCCAGAGGCCCTGCTGACCATTCCTCCTTCTTGTTCTTCATATTTGCTACCCCGACAGTATTTTCGTTGCTTTTTTGGTAATAATTAGGGATCAATCCATATTTAACTGGCATGTGAGCGGGGAAGGGGGGAGGCTTGTCAGAGGCCCCTGGGAATCGCCCTTTGTCCAGACCATTTGCTTTAGGCTGGTTCTTCTACTCGGAACTTAATGGTTTGCATCCATTTATTGCATGGGCACATAGACCCCCAATTCAGGAAAACATCCCTATACAGGACAGTGCTTAAGCATATGCTTAACTTTAAGCATGTATCTGAGTCGCCATTGATGCCAATGAGACTTAAGAATAAGCTTAAAGTGTGTATGTGCTATTGTGAATAGGGACGGATTTAAACCTGTGTATAAGTGCTGTCCTGAATGGAGGCCTCACGTGGCTATTGATGGACATGATTTAAATCAATGTCTCGCACTCACACAGACGTATAGCCATTGAGGCAGTGTTGCCTAGTGGATAGAGCCCTGGCTTAGGACTCAGGAAACCCAGGTTCTGTTCCTGGTTCTACCCTTAGCCTACTGTGTGACTTTGCAGCTCTCTGCCTCAGTTTCCCCATCTGTAAAATGGGCACAATGATACTGACCTCCTTTGTAAACTGCTGGGAGAGCTCCTGATGACAAATTGTCTATGATTATTATGCACAGCCTGGCTCCCCCCTAACCCTTTCTGTTGCTAGCTTTCGGAGTGGAGCCTGCTGGCACTGCGTTAAGTCTGTCCACCTCTTCTCCATCTGCACTAAAGCTTGGCTGACAACTCCCACCCAGGACCCAGAGCTGCCACTGAAAACCTACCCTTCTCCCTGCTTCCTTCCTTCTTGGCACGTGCTATCTGGGGGTCTGGCATGTATCATTCATTCATCACCTCCTGCTTCCGAGAGCCCCATTGTGTTTTGCTTCCATTCAGCTTTGCCAGGCTGTTCTAAATCCCCCGCTGGAGGCTGGCCAGCGTGCTCGTAACTGCATTGTGGCAATGGAGGTTTTGCAAACAGGCACACTGGATAGCTGCACATTGAGTGCATTGCTTCGAGGCTTCACTACTCACCCGAGTCTCATTTCCAGCAGGCGTCCTGTCCCCCGAATGGTGCATTTAGCATGTCAATTGGCAAGGTGTTCCTTGCCTCGGACTATAAATGCTAATCAAGGCCCAGGGTGGTTGGGTAGGATGCCTTTGTACTGTGGATCTGGGTAAGGTCTCGCAGCCTGACCACCGTCACTCGGCACAGTGTTATGTGGAGTAACGTGCATGTGTCAATTGCAGGCAGCCAGGCACCAGGGCAGGATTTAATTGATTACCCAAGTCCCCAGTGCCCTACCAGCCCTCGGGCAGGCTCTCAGGGGTTACGACGGCCTGGTCTCAAACTGGGATGCAGGGCAGCAGCTCTGCTACGCAAGTCAGACTTGGCACCCCCTTGGTCAGGAGTTTGTCTCCTGCAGGACAGCTTTGTGAGGAATTTCAGTGCTGGTGAAAGGCTACAGCAGACTGATTCCCCTGCGGCCCCAAATCCTCTGGATATTCACAGAACCAGGCCCACAGGGGCAGTAGCAGTTCAAACTTCCCACCACAGCACCTCTAGTGCATCTGACCTGGAGGGATCAACTCCAGACAGAGTCTCCATGGTCATTGGCCGCCCTTCTGCGACTGCCAGCCAAGGGGCTAGGCAATGCCAGCAAGGCGAGGTAGACGCCTGTCCACTAAAAACTGATCTGAGCCATGCTTTTGAATACAATATCTCACCTCCTCTAATGCAAGATCCCCCAAAGTTTAATCTCCAGAATTATGTTTACTCCCTACAGTATAGTCATCACTGCTAAGGCGGAAACGCGGTCCAGTGGCTATGGCCCTGGCCTGGCATGTAGGAGACCTGGATTCAATTCTGTGCTTTGCCATTCATTTCATATACTCACTGTGTGACCTTGGGCAAGTCACTTACTCATTCTGTGCCTCACTTCCTCATCTGTACAATGGGGATAACAACACCACCCTGCCTCACCGGGGTGTTGTAAGGATAAACACATTACAGAGGGTTGTGAGATGTTCGGTTCCTACAAGAAAGGGGGCTATAGAAGTACCATAGATAGACACATGTCCGCTCCAGTGTTCTCTAGTATAGTCTGTAAGGCTCAGATCCTCAGTGGGAGTTAGGTGCTTCTGGCTAAAGCTCCCTGTGACTAATTCAGAGTAAGACACCCTTTTAGTTCCTGCCCTGACTACTGTGGTTTCTTTACTCTCCCTCTTTTGGCTTTGGATGCACGACATCCACATCTGGGGCACCTTGCCATGCGGGGCATCAGGTTACCTCTGCAACAATAACAGTTGGTGCTTCTGATTCAAAGATCTCCAAACACTTTACAAAGGAGGATATCATCATCATCATCCTCAGGTGGGGAAAGAGAGGGGAAGTGACTGGCCTGAAGTCACACCGCAGGTGAGTAAGAGAGCCAAGGGGAGGACCCAGGTCTTCTGGGTCCAGTGCCCTATCCACAAGGCCAGGCTGCCTCTCAACCTGTGCATGGCATCTTTAAACACAAGACCTCGGAGGATGCTAAAACCATTGTCACCTTCTCTACACAAAGAAAATGGCACTCTCAAATCCTTTTCAGGAAGTAGCTCTTTTCTGCGGATGGGGCACTCCAAACAGCTGGCCAGGCCTGCTCTCACAAATATCGCAATGCACACTAATGTGGCGCCTGTCATCTGCAAAGCTCTTCGCTAAGATTGGCTAGTTGCTGCAAGAGAGGATACACTCTGCACATTTTAGGTTTAGAGATAGTCAGACTTAGAGAAGGAAGGACAGAGCTAGTGTTAAAGCAGTAGAGTGAGAATCCGGAGACCTGGGTTTCTCCTTAGCTTTGTCACGGACTGTCAGAGGAGCTGCATTCTATTTCAGCCCTGTCCTTGATTTGGGCAAGTACCTTCCCTTCTCTAACTTTCTCCAAATGGGTAACATTCACCTACCTGAGGGTTGAGGCTAACTACGGTAATGGACCTGATACTGTGCTGGTGTCAGTCAGCATAGATCGACTGAAGTCAAAGGAAATATGCCAATGTCTGTTAAATGCTTTGAAACCCTGAGATAAGAAGCACGACAGAAGGGCAAAGGATTGTTAGAGGGGCAATTTTTCTCAGAAGGCAAATATTTGTTTTAATCCTTCATCTAGAACTCTTGCTGGGGGGCGGGGGGGGGCAGTATTGCCTAGTGGACAGAGTACTTATCTGGGCCTTAGGACACCTGGGTTCTAGTCCCAGCTCTGCCCCTGGCCTGCTAGGTAACCTTGGGCAAGTCACTGCCCCGCTCTGTGCCTCAGTTTCCCCCTCTGTAAAATGAGGGCAATGTTTCTGACCTCCTCTGAAAAGTGCTTTGAGAGCTACTGACAGACAGAGCTAGATATTATTGTGACAGGTTTCAGAGCGGTAGTCGTGGTAGTGTGTATCAGCAAAAACAACAAGGAGTCTTTGTGGCACCTTAGAGATTAACAAATTTATCTGGGCATAAGCTTTCGTGGGCTAAAACCTTGTGGAAGCCTCTTTGTTTTTGCACATATAGTTGTATATTTCCCAGGAATGATTCTCATTTACATGAATGCCCCTTTACAGGGCTCTGATATTTATTCCCACGGTAAGGCCCCTTTCCATTATCTGAGCAGCACAAAGGGGGTAAATGAGACTCTGGCCAAAAGATTTTAAGGCCAGAAGAGATCATTAAAGATCATCTACTCTGACTTCTTGCAAACCACAGTCCACAGAATTTTCCTCATGATTCCTGCGGTGGAGAAGTTATGCAATGTTACCAATCCTATTGTGTGCACTACCGAGTTAGCGCTGGGAAATGACGGGGTTATAGACCAAGGGTAGTAGACTGTGGGTGGATGTTAATTTCCATTTGCTGGTGCACTGATTTCAAATTATAAACCTAACCCCAGATGATTATATTCAGTCACAACGGGCAAACAAGTTTGTTCTTGCAGTAATTGACACTTAATTCTTCTCCTGATAGCCATCAAACCCTGAACGTTAGCTAACACACCATATCCAGTGGCATTGAGTTCCTCACTCATTTAACATTAGGTAACAACAGGAAAAAATTCTTGCCAGTTGAACTCACATGCCAATAATAATCACAAAACCAAACACAAACACAACTGAAGCAAATTAGTTTAAAAAGCTTGCCAAACGTCACCGGCAAATGCTTTTCAGCACTCACGCAGCTCTCATTCCAGTCCACATTATCGTGAAGCATGGCCAAAGGGAGAGAAATAAGAAAAGGGAAAGCAAGGCCAAATACTCGAGAAATCATCGTTCTAACCATATTTATTGGGTTGAAGGAATAGTGTCCCACAGGAAAAGATAGGTTTCAGAGTAGCAGCCGTGTTAGTCTGTATTCGCAAAAAAAAAAGGAGTACTTGTGGCACCTTAGAGACTAACAAATTTATTTGAGCATAAGCTTTCGTGAGCTACAGGAAAAGACGGAAGCCTTTTTATAGGAGCCACTTACAAGGACACAAGACAAAACAGTGGGGTAGGGCGGGGGATCTCAACCTTTTTCTTTCTGAGGCCCCCTTTAGCAGGATAGAAAAACTCTGGGGAGCTCCAGGCCAGGGGTGGGACCGTTGGTCATAGGTGTAGTTTGACTTCTATTGGGAGCAGGGGGCAAGGACCGGCAAGGCTCTGGCAAGCTCTGCACAGTGTGGTCCAGGCAGGGAGCACCACCTCCACCTCCTGACTCGCCTCATCAGGCCACCCGCCTGTCTGGGGCTGTAGCCGGTGGCTGCTCCCCGCGGGCTCTGCTGGGCCCAGAGCTGCCTGGGCAACTCTGACCGGCCGCATGAGCAGTCAAAGGGGGCTGGGAGCTGAGGAGCAGCCGCAACCCGAGGCACCAGCAGCAGACGGGGGGATGCCAGGGCTGCTCACTCCATGGCACCACCAGCCAGAGGAACAGCGGCCCCTCACTGCCTGGCTTTGTCTTCCTGCCTAGGATCTGGCCAGAGGGTGGGGCCAGAGCGGGGCCGAGGGAGAGGGGGTAGAGCTGCCCCCAGGACTGTCCAACTCTGGGTAAGGCACTGCAGTTTTGGGGGGAAACACACTTGTGCCCCCTCAATTCTGTCCATGGGCTCAAGGTTTCTGCCAGTGAAGCCCCGCCGCTCCTGGCTTCAAGGGGAGCTTGGGGTTTCAGCTACCGCATTGCTCCTAGCTTCAGGGGGAGCTCAGGGCTTTAGCCCACACTGCTCCCGGCTGCAGGAGAGGGAGGCTTGGGGTTTCAGTCCCATGCCACTCCTGACTTCAACCCTGGGGTGGGGGTGGGGGGGAGAAACACACCAGGACTCGGAGCACCAGGTTTCAGCAGCAGGGTTCTGTGACCCCCCTGAAAGGGCTCGTGGATCCCAAGGGGCCGCGGAGCCCCGGCTGAGAACCGCTGGTGTGGGGCAAATGGGTCTAGAGCGCTTTTCCATCACTAATTTCTGTGGGTACAGCTACACTGGAGCTGAGGAGTGCGATTTCCAGCCCATGTAGACAGACTCGTGCTAGCTCCGTTCGAGCGAGCACACTCAAAAGAGTAGCGTGTCGGTCAAGGCACTGGTGACAGCTCAGGCTGGCCCCTGTGCCACCACATTCACGCTGCCGTTATGAAGCACACTAGCTCTCCCTGCCCTAGCCCAAGCCTGTCGAGCCTGGCTGGGAATCGCACCTCCCAGCCCCAGTGTAGATGTATCCTATGAGTCTACATCGGCCAGGGTTCTGAACACTCACTTCCCTGTGCACAAGCTGGTGAGATTGCTGATACTTCCTGGCGATTGATCTGTCTTGCTTTGTGGTTTATACCGTAGCTTATTGCCCTACGATCTGAGTACCTTCAATGTAAAATCAATAGCAAAATGCATAGAAGACTTGCTGACAGGCCAAAAGATAGCAGTAATCTTCACATAGTATATCTTGTATATTGTCAACCGTGTACATCAAAACTGAATGCAGACGTTGACTACGTTCTTGTTTTTTAGCATTACAAATTTGACACGTTTGGTGGCTAGGAGAGAATTACTGTCTTTCAAAGAACTCTACATGTGACAATAAAAAAATTAATCTTTAGGTCTTGGGTATATCTCCTCATTGCAGCACAGTGCACCGTGAAATTCACACCTTTTACCGCTGGAACGTGCATACCCTAGGATTAGCATTCGTTTCAAACCTGCCATATTCCAGCCAAAACTGAAAGGAAACAAATTACCCTTGATCTCCTTGTCAGAATTATATGAGATGATTCCCAGGTGAATCCCTCAGAGAAGCTAAGCTGTAGCTCTCTGCAGACTGGAGTTTGTGCTTCCACTAAAGAATGCATAGTCCCTGCTGTGAAGAAGGATGGGTGTGTTTAAAATGTGTCTCAAGGCAAGTCTAGTTAACTTATTTTTCTTACTACATTTGGAGCAAGGACTATGCGACCCTGCCAAGTTGGACTTTGCTAGAGAAGATGGACAGGAGAACAGGTGCCACTGACGATGCAGGAAGAATTTAGGTCATCAGAACCGGAGACAATTCAGACAGGCCACGAGGGTTACTTTTGCAAAACGTGCCATGGGGTCCTTTCTTGCCTTTAGTGCCAAGACCTTGGTTTTAGGTCTCATTGGAAGGCAACTCCTCTAGCAGACCAGAACGGCATCCTACTTGGTCATCATTTCAACACTGAACCAGAGGATACAGCATCCCCTTCCTGATCTACCAACAACCCCTTTGCTGCAGGCCGGGGAGGTCTCCCATCCATCTACTGACCCACTCCATTAAAATGAAATGAGGCAAATTCAAAAACCACTGAAACGGAGCACTTGCTCATGCAGTGCCCAATTTGCACAACTCATTGGTCACTGTCAGAGATAGGATGCTGGACTGTGGTTCGATCCAGTGTGGCCATTCCTATGTTCTGCTACCAGCCTCGTTAGTTTGCACAATCTGATGAAATAATGATACAGTCAGCCAGAACGCTAAACCCTCGTCATACATTCTTAGAGTTACAGATTATCCTTGATCTTTATATACACAAGTCTCTGTCAATAGGAGTTCTGCAGTGAAGCAGCCATCCTGCATGCATTTCCAATGGATTCTGACATAGCTTCAGGGCCAAAGACAAAGCTGCATTTGTATCCCAGTTTGTTATTTGTAATTTCTATTTCATAATAGTCGTGTCACTCTGCAGTCAGTACATTTCTAAGGGTTAGTGCAGTCCTTGGGTACTTCAAATCATTCTGCCTTCCAACAGTCCTGGAAACAAGGTATAAGCCAAAAATAATTGCCTAAGGTACCTTGGTTGGCTGGGATACGCTCATGTGACAAGGGTCAGCCAGGATACACTGTACACATGTTGCCTGAAAGATCTCTAGGGACAAGAACGATCTCAAAGCTTATTTGCGGAGGAGGGCAAAGAAAGCCAGGTTTGCCTACCTGCCCAGACAGCCTAAGGAGGAAGGACGGTTGTGGAGAGGGCCAAGGGCTTAATGTCAGGGATCGGTTCCTAGCTCTGTACCGGACTCACTGCCAGCCAGAAATCTGAAGGTTTCCCTGCATGTGCAAAATGTGCTCAGATATTATTCCAGTTTAGATGCAAACATCTGCAGGACCAAAGCAGATTTTCATCTCAGACCTCTAAGGAAGTTGAAGGGCACTCACAGAACAGTGTAGCGTACTGGCTCTAAACACTAGCTCTGTGTAGCTCGAAAAATTGTCTCTTTCACCAACAGAAGTTGGTCCAATAAGAGATCTTACCTCACCCACCTTGTGTCTCTAAGAAAGTTGGAGACTGAACTGCTCTCTTTAGACGCATAAATAACTTGAAACCAAGAATGACAGCAAGATGCCACCTTGTGGCAAGCAATAGGAGCGTAAAAGCTCCTGTCTCTTACCTAGAGGAACAACAAGTTACAGTGTAGATTTAATAACTACCTTAATTTTAGGGTGTGGGAGCCTAGTAATAATTGGTGGTTTGTTTTTTTTCCTCTCTAAAAGATGCACTTCTTAAACGGATGTGGATATAAAAAAATCCCAGCTTTCATTTCAAAACGAAGTTTCTAGCCCTCAGAATGGCAAAGAAAAGCTTGCTCAGAAACCAAAAGGCAAAACCCCCAAGATGGGTGGGTGGTTTTTTTTTTGTTTGTTTGTTTGTTTTTTCTTTGTTTTTTTAAGAGGCCCCCTTGCTTTTGGGCTTCTAGACTCATCATTCTTGGGCAGCAGCAGCTGGCAATACCAATTTTATTTCCAAAATAAAGATCAAACAGGAATAATTTCCACCGGCATTGTATTATCATAACATTTCAAACTATACAACAGGATTTGCTAATTCTGAATGTACAAATTAGGGACAGAACCCTGTTTCACCTAATTTCAAATTGGCAATGATCAACCTGGTTTAGGAGTTTAACTCCAAATGTTACTGTTGTTTCTTTGAGAAGGGGCATGAGGGGAAATCCTGTAAAGAAAGTAATAGCACAGGCAGCAAGAAGGTAGACCTGCACAGCAATTCTCCTCGGCCCAAGATAATCTGCGCACCTGATGCCTTGCTACTTGCACCTTGTGTAGTTATTTCTCCCAGGGCAAGCCGGTGTAAAGCATTGCCCAATCAAACTAGAAGTTTTGTCAGTTTCATTTGGGGGGGGGGGGGGGGGAAGAGAAGTTCCAACATTCCATTTCAACATTTTCAGAATGAAATGCCATTTTGAAAGAAACAAAACTTTTTTTTCTAAAATTCTGTTAATTGCTAATTTTGACTCATATTCCAGGTGGTTTCAAATCAACCAAGTTTTGGAGTTTTCGTTCCTAATCAGAAGCATCTTCCATAAAATAGAATGTGTGTTCTCGGTGAAGGTCTGTCTTTAACAGGCTTCCTTTTAGCTAGTGAAGGATTTTAAATTCCACATCGGGAAGAAAAAAAAACCCATCATGATTTGCTACAGGAACAAGCAAGCCAAAAATTCTGGAGCTTTTGGACTTGTGAATCTCCCAGACTAACCCATGCC
Organism: Chelonia mydas; assembly: GCF_015237465.2. Classification (NCBI taxonomy): domain Eukaryota; kingdom Metazoa; phylum Chordata; order Testudines; family Cheloniidae; genus Chelonia; species Chelonia mydas. Next base: position 6,623,128 of record NC_057859.1, on the reverse strand, counting down.
TAGCAGGAATGCTTCAACAAATGCCTCCTGGACTAGGAACTGTAGCCACTGAAATGGTAGTCCTGGATTTGCAATAAGGGTTTACAATTGATCCCAACTCAACTTTGTCATAGTATTTAAAAGTATTTTTACCTTGAGGTTTAATGGGGAAGGGATGAGAGCCAGGTGAAATTTCAACCTTTCCCTCCCCGCCCTGCCTCCTCCTTCCATGGAGACCCTTCCAACCCTCTTCTCTAGGCATCCCCTCCCAACAGGTGCTAGAAGGCACCATCCCTCCAAGGCAGAAAGAATCCTTGTGTTACTTGCCCATCTCTCAGCTTCCTGCTCTGCTAACAGATGCCAGGATGAGGTTTCTTCATTTCACTATGACCCACAGTCTGTCACTACCTTGCATCCCAACCAGGACAAGTTATGGGGACATGCGCAGATCACTGATCCAAGCAGGGAACGCATGTCAGGACTGGCTCAAGCGTTCTGTGCTGGTCCTTGCCTCTCAGTAGCCACTGCCTCCCATCTACCCCCCAGGACCCAGTAAATCCTTAAGGCATTGGCTACCTAAGGGTTACTATATAATGTTCCACAAATGTCTTCTTCCATAAGACAAGCAAGATTGCTACTGCTACTCATAGGGACAATTTTTATCCACCCGCTGATCTGTGCCGAGTCATCCTAGGTCTGTTACTTCTCTGCTCCGACCCATGTGGGTATGAGGTCGTGTTTTAGACTGCAGGCCCCGTCTATGGTATTTTTCTGACTTCCATTACCTTCGTATCTGATGCCCTTACAATCTTGGATATATTTATCCTCAACACTCGGGTGAGGTAGGGAAGGGCGACTGTGACTATTTTACAGATGTGGAATAGAGGCACAGAGAAGCTAAATGGCTTGCCCAAGGATCACAAAGGAAGTCCGTGGCAGAGAAGGGAATTGAACCTGGTTCTCCCAAATGATAGGCCAGCACCCCTAGCCGCTGGACCATCTTTCCATGCTCCGGGAAAGAACTGCCATTTACAGTGTTTGCCTAATGCCTAGCACAACAGGGTGTTGAGGCTTCCAGGTACGACTACCACATAAAAGTTAAATTAAAACAAATCAAGCACGAGTCTGACGAGGACAAAAATCAAACACTTTTTATTTCCTTGAGCTCCAGTGTTATAACTGTAGCAGCATTTCAGAAGCCAAACTTTCTGCATTATTAAATATATGTATGTCCGTTTTTTTAAGAGAACAATGTTGAATTTAAAAAAACTGCAATTTTAAAACATCAACTTAAACAATAAATTTTAACACTCATCCTCCCCCTTAAAAAATGTGCGTTTGTTGCAGCCACAAAGCAGCAATACATCTGTTTCACACACAAAGTTGGTTTTAAAACGTCAACAGAACGTTATTGGCAGAATATTGAATGTATTTTTTAAAGTTGCAACCTACATGAGATGCAGCCCAACATGGCTTTGGTGGGGATCCTTTTAAATTGGAGATCCAGCAGGTCAACACTGGAGTTGATAAACAAGCATTAAATTTTAATGAAGTCCCGCAAGAAGAGAAACTGGACACGGTTCCAAGAGGTCTCCATTCCAAGTTGAAGTTATTGGTCCATGTTTGATTACATAATAGAGAATGTTGCCCAGAGTTAAGGGGCTAGGTTTTCAAATGCTCACCCCCCACATTTTCCAAATACTCAGAAACTTACATAGGACTTAAGCGGCTAGATTTTTGTAAGCGCTCAACAAGTGGGAGATCCCACGAGAACAGTCCCGACTTTCAGCAGAGATCAGCACCTGCTGTGCAAGCTCTTGAAGCAAGTTTCCTTCCCCCTCCCCCCCACCCCCATTGGTACCGAAACAGAAATTCAACTCTTCTGAAAGAGTTTGGCACCCACTTTAGGCACTGAGCCCTTGGCAAATCTGGCCCTTTGCATCTGATCTTGCACCCGAGGGCCGTGGAAGCTTTCCATTGGCCTCCAAGGACATAGGATCAGGCTCTATCTGCAGGTTGGCCAGAGTGAAGTCGTCAAAAGGATTAAAGTTGAGAAGTCAATAGAAAGGAAATGTTTGCCAGAATTTATGCAGGTTGCTACAGAGGTTGACTTCTACACACCAAAGGAAGTTCATGCTGGAAACAGGTTGTTCTAGCTGGTCTTATTCGAAGGCACGAAACTTCGTTCAATTAGCATCAAACCTGAGTTGCAATGAATTATAAAAAAAAAAAAAGAAGCCTTACGCTCCAAGAAGGTCTAAACAAGGCATTTGAGACAGCAGGAGGGCCACATGATTTTCCAGGGGAATTCCACCCTGCAATATTAGAGGGTTTTCTTTCTAGCTAGCAGCTCTACAACCTCCCCCAGGACTGTGAATGTCAAGCTGGGCTCTGGCTTGCTTCATCAGCACAAAAGGTTGCGATACATGAGCCAGGAGAGAATCCCAGCTCACCCTCACATCACCGTATCCTTCTCTCTGCAGTAACAGTAGTGAAAGTTTTGCCAAATAACTGAATAGGTGCAAATCCACCCTTATTCTGTTGAACAAGGTGGGGATACATGGAATTTTTAAAGGGGCCTGAACAAGTGAAGTACCCACCTCCATTTGAATCTGCACCATCAACATTCACCTCACTACAGGGATTAATGTTTTGCAGCTGGAAGATATGGAGAGGAAGGTCCTTGGACTATAAAGTTTACTTGTTATTATACCATAACTGACATACTTCAATCTAAATGTTTACTAGTTTCTAAATACCACACACACACTCACCAATTACTTCCAAGTGCTAAGAACTGAGGAATACTTCTTGAATGTTGCTTGCCCATTAAATGGTCACCTATCAAAAATTCAAGCAGACAAAAATTCTCCTCATTGAAGTCCGATCTAACCAAGCTTAAAAGCCTTCACAGAAGTCTGAAGCCTACATTTCAGAAAATTTACCTAGTCTGTATTTTGGCTGGTTTGTGACCAACCCGTATCAGATTTGTATTCCGCATACTCTTAACAAGATTCTTCCATATACTCAGCATGCCCCCAGCTCCGCTCACTTTTCATTAAATGTCTGGAATGAGATTTTTGAAGGCCGTCTAAACAGTCTTCCAAATCCTTTGAAAACCTCAGGCTAAAAACCCTGCCAAGCTTGCATCTGCTTTCACACCAAGCTCTTGGTACAAAGATGAGCATAAATGCTTTCTAGTGTCAATACCATGCTCACAATAGGCAGAGGTTACAAATTCTGCACTTCGAAAAGCTAAATAAAAACTAAGCTTGTCAAAAAAAGGAAAAAAGTTAATTGAATGTAAGGGATAGCAATAGACATGAAAAGAATGTTCCATAATTCCTTATCACTTGTAAAGAAAAATTTACACAAGTTGAATGTACATTCACTAGAGAAGTATTTCTTGTAGTGATTTAACTTCCCCAAATAAATATTGGTCAACCAAAGTAATTAGCCAAACTTAGTGTAATGCAAAAGTAAGATCACATGAAAGCCACCATACAGCGAAGGACCTGACTTCCAATTTGTCTCACTCAGGCCTTAGTGAAATTCCCCAATTTTACGGTGACTTTTCATTATTAGATAGATACAGACTAAGCTGTACTTTAAATGAAAAACTCCATGTTAAAAAATTAAATGCAAACGTTAGACATGGTAAAGCTTTTTCACCTCATTCAGGTAAGCAGAAAAATGTACCGGTAAGTCATTGGTACAAGGTGCATGATCAAGACTTAATTTGGGGTTAGAGGAATACCAACTTCCAATCTAGTCAACTCAGAAAAGTAGCTTCAGGTCCTATATGTTCTCCCAGACCCTCAGCCAGCTTTTGGATCATAATTTTCCTTTTAAAACGATTCTTCCACAATGCTGTGTGAAAAACCCGTTCAAAAAAACACAGGAGAAACAGCAAAAATGATCTTATACAAAGCTGTCAAATGCAAAAAACAAGCAAACAGAGAAATAGTGTCTGCTGCAGTATCCGTTTTAGGAAAGTTTAAATGTTTGTTGTTTCACTAGTGGGTAGACAGTTTCAGGTAGAATCAACCTTTTCACACTGATGTCCCTTCAAAAGGGGGCTACTATTCAGTTACATTTCTCAAACCAGAAAAATCCTGCTAGGTTTTTCATCGATTGTAATGTTAGCCACCTAGTCCCAACTAGGTAGCCAGCTGGCTATTAGTTAGTAAATTCAGCATCTATAGTTCAGCAACAAGTTCAGCTTTTGCTCTTTAGACCAGCAAAACCTTTTCATCTTCCACAATATTATTGCACCTAAATTAGATAACTTGGGTCAAATATTAGATACTTAAAATTCAGACACTATATTTGCCAAAGTGGTCAGTTTAATTTGGGGAGAGCAGTCAATGGTTTTCCTTGCCTCAAGCGCAGGAGCTATACTTGGTAAACACTGGATTCAACATCACATTGTCAGAAGATGAGGTATGGAGGCTAAGTGGAGCCATCCACAAACGTCGCTTGCAAAAAAGCCCATAAAAAGAGAACTGAGGGTCCGGAGTTCTTTTCTACAGAAGCATGAAATAAAGCATCGGATTTCATAGCAGCAAATGAAGTCCCCAAAGCCCTAAAATCCACTAAACTTTAGGTTTTAGGATACTTCATTTATACATACCAATCGGACAAACAGCTGCTGTTTGTTGGCTTTGCTTTACAAAAAAGGTTTTGATTCTGCTGTTCTCCTGTTTAAGGTTTCACTTTTCAAGAGCTTTTTTGCACTGTGATTGACAGTTTCCTTGTGGTCAGTATGCAACTCTTACAATTCAAGGTGAGTTGTCTTACACAACTGTAAACCGATACTTTTGTGTATAAAAGTGTGCAGGAGCAGAGTAACATTCTGTCTGTAAACGAGCACGAGTCCTGCACAGTTACTCATGTGTAAGCAGGAGCGAGGCGTTAGTGGAAAATAAGATTATGAATAAATAAGAGTAATGAAACCTATTATCTATTAAAACGCCACAAACTGTACCTTTAAAATAAGTTTGCCAAAAATACTCATCTTTCAAGTACAATCGTAAGTCAGCTACGGGTGTAATAATTAAACTAAGGTTTTTCCAAGAGCAACCAGTGGTTTTCGCTGCCCAACTTGAGACCCCTCAAACAAGACCATTTTCAGAGAGCACGTGCTCAGCACTTTCAAAAAGTCGGGCTCCTTTAAGGTGTCAAGTGGACGCCATAAAACTGGAGGCAGCTTACATACGTACATATGAAAATCCTGGCCACTGTTTTGGGTTAAATGCTATGATTAAAGCCATTCTGGCTATTTAAAAAAAATAAAAATAAAAAAAATGCTTTGGTTCTTACATATCATGATGAAAGAATTCAGCTTTTTTTTTTCCTTCTAAAAACAGCTCAACTTCCAGCTGTATTACTATTAAAACAAAATTTCTACATAGAAAAATAAAGGATAAACATTATCCATCTATTTTATATTAGGTCATATATAAAGTTTGTTCAGTGACAGGATATTTAATTTCTTTGCTGTAAAATATCTCACAATACTATTTTTTTCCCCCTGTGCAGTCTAAGTTTTCTCGTGAAGTGGTAACACTACATCTTAGAGCTTATCCAGAGGGAAAAAAAAAATAGTAATTTCACTTCTCGAAAGCTATAAATATATTAAAAAAGTCTTTAGACCATCTGATTCTAGCAAACAGGGTGCCAAATTTCGCCAATGACCACTTAATTCCTCTCCCCACCAACGACAGAAAAGTGAAATTCAATTGTGAATCCACAAGACATGTTGCATGTTTCACAACACTAGCGAGTCCCTCAGAGTTTACAAAAATGTCATCTGAACCTTAGGCTCGCTCTAGTCAAGTCTTTCAATAAGGAGCTCTTTTTTCCAGCTTGTGCTTCGTGAGGAAGTACTTAAAGAATTCATACACTGACCACGCGATGGCAGTTGAAGGCATCTGGTAAATGACACGAGCCTGCACCCCTCGGAAATACCCGGGGATACCGCCCAGCTGATAAACTGTCCTGAAAGCATTGGCCATTCCGGAGAGGTGCCCACTGATGTTCACTGAACTCAAGGCCATATTTTCCTGAGTGTTGAGCAACGTCTTGCAGACGTCAAGGGGTGTGGTGGCAGCGGCAGCCACAGCTCCCGCGATGGCACCGGAGAGGACGTGCGAGCGGGGGTTATATTCCCGGCGCGGGTTGATTTGCTCCTGCATGAACTCGTACGTGATGAAGTGAATGGCTTGGAAGGGGACGTTCATGGTGAGCTGCGTGGTATAACTCCGGTAGAAGGCAGCCAGTCCTTCAGTCCTATGCACTGCTCGTATGCACTCCAAGACTGTTTTGTAAGGGGAGTTGTACATCTGCATCCGCTGCTTCACCACTGATTCAGTAGCAGCCGCGGGAGGTCACGTGGCACCAGATGGGATGGATAGGCAGCCAATGGGATAAAAGATAAACAAGTTAGACACAAGTTCTTTTGTAATTATCACCATCTCAACCTTGAGCTATGCTCCCAATTCACAAGCATTGCAAACCTTCCCTACAGCAGTGGGGAGCACCCTAAGTGGATAATGCTGCAGATAGAAGCATCTATTGGATCTTTTCGTACGTGAAAATCATCCTCGTCAAGTCTTTAAACAAAAAGCTACACACTTCACCCTTTCGTAGAGCTTCCCCATACCGGAGAGAACTCTCAATTCCTCAGTAAGGCAAAGATCATTTCAGAGATAACAGGGACACATTAAGAGGCTGATCCTGCTTCTTTAGAAGTCAGTTGCAAGCAATGGAAGCACAACTGTGTGTTAAGTGACTTGGTCCAAGGCCGTAGAGACTCAGTGGCAGAGCTAGGGGTGCAACTCACAAGCGCTTGGCTTGTGGTCCCGTGCTCTAATTAGCCACTGTGATGTTACCTCTTCAAAGAGGTTGTTTTTAACCAACAAGAAAGCAGATTGGAAATGTTTAGTTTTCAAACATTTCTACTGGGGGGAAGGGGGAGAGAGGAATTTGAGTTTTTGCAAAAAAAATTCCTCAGACAGTTCCAATAAATATAGAGAAATCTGATGCTATGAATATTTTTCCCTTAAGGAAAACTTTTCCTTCAAGTGTACATTGTGGAAAAGGATGGGAGGGTTCTTAAAGCACTTAGAAATCAAACACATAAAGGCCACAGCATATCAAGAACATACACTTCAACAGCAGTTCCCTGATAAACATGCAGTAGTGAATGTTAAGCCACACAGAGCGAAATGAGGACTGCTGGGATACTTTCGGGGGATAATGTCTGTGCTTGCAAATCCAGAGTGCATTTTGCATGCAACACTGCAAGTTATGGGCTCCGGCCAGTAGTTACGCTGCAAGTGATTTACTGTGCAGCTGAGACACTCGGAAGACTCTGGAACTTTGGGGTGACATCATGGACCCACAGACTCCAAAGGAGCTAGAATTTCACCCCAGACGTCTTCCCATTGGTTTAAAAAGGATGCACACCAAGGAACGCCACATAGAAACCAACAGGCATTCTACCCAAGTATATATAGTGTGCTCAGCACCATAGCATGAGGGCTTTAAATATCAAGTACCATGTTTAGAGAATGAATAATTACCAATAACTTTATGAGAATTTCCCCAAGATGATATTCTGCCTTCAGAAGGGTACCATGCTGCTCATGAGCAGAATTTCCACCTAAGCCTGGGTGACATTTGCAGCACACATTGGTTTTTGTTTTTCTGATCTCTGGCTACACAATATATAAGAAGCTATAGATTGAGGGAGGCTTTTTAAAAAACACTCAAAACAAACATGAGCGCCAAAAGGGCATTCAGAATGTTTTGCCCTTCAACAGCTGGCTCAGAGAATCGGATAAAAATGTCAATATTCAAATGGAGGATCAATTTTATTCCTCACTTTTTATATATGTATGTTAGGAGAAAATGTGCTCAGAATCCACGCAACTGAGAAGTTCCATCCATTTCAGCTGAAGCGATCAGAGTTTCTTTGCACAAGCTTACCGTGACCCTTAGCTCACAGTCAGTGAAAGAGAGTAGTAGTTACACACTACTCAACTGGTGAGTTTCCAAGCAACTTACTTTCTTCCCCCAATTTAACTCCACTTCCAATAAAGGACATTACCTTCAGCCGGATTCATTACTGCATCATGGAGCAATGTGGCCATGCTCCCAGCTATCCCTGCAAAACAGAAGAGTTCCCTTCAAAATACAATTCTGGACAGCTTCTGTAGGTTAACCTAGGCCAGTGTTAAGTCACAATTCGAGACATGCAGTGCATAAAGTTACACAACAGCCTCTGCTCCCACAGTATATTCTCAAATTAACCGTCCTGAGCTCTTCATGGAAGCGTGATAAAAATCCATCCGTAGAATGGGCTGGAAGGCACATCTGCTACAAACTTAATGTGCCGGCCACTGGAGTTGGGTCAATATGGTAAGTCACGTAGTCCATCCTGTTTCCGTATGACGGAATGGATGCAGGCTGCGCCTATGCTAGCAAACTGCGCCAGTTTAACTAGATCAGTGTAAAGACATCCAAGCTACACTGATAAGCAAGGTTAACACTGGTTTAAATGTGTTTTTAACCAGGAATTTGCATTAATTTACCTAGACTGATTTTTAAAGTTTACTTAGTTTAATGTAATCTCTAGCGTATTTAAGGCCTTACAGATTCCTTAATTAGCACTGGTAGATGAGCTTCACTTCAGGCGTAACTAGATTTCCAGAGCCTCCCTTAGCCAATTTCTCCATTGCCCGAATGGCTTTTCAAGTCAGTTCTCCTTGTCCTCCGTATTTAACTTAAATTTCCACTGTTGCTACTGAAAGCTTGTACAGTTTTGGCAAATAAATGTCGGAAATAAGAGCACACGACTTTAAAGGAGTCGTTGAGCAAAAAACAAAGTCCTGGCCTATACTTAAGTGGTACTGGCAAAGCAATGTCTGTTAAGGGTGTGGAAGAAAAAACAACCAACACTCCTAATCAACATAGGTATGCCAATAGAACCCTCTAGTGTGGACACAGCTATACCGGTGCAGTTTATGATGGTCACGGGAACCTGCATAAGCTGTTCTGGTATAAGCATTTTTATACTATTAAGTGCCCAAACTAGATGGTTTTGTTAATATAGCTACATTGGCAAAACCCTCTGTGTAGAGAAGGCCTTTTATCAAGCAGTTTAATGAAAGATTTAGTGCAGATCGGCTCCGCTGCAGAAATGACAGACAGATGCAACTGGCCGTCAGTCACAGTCACTGCTTTGAGTACTGCATGGAAACCCAAGAAACCCTATGTCAGCACAGTAAGAACAAAGCCCTGATTTTTTAAAACTACAAATGCATTCATCACGCTGCTATGGTGTTAGATTTTTAAGTGTTAGAAGCATCTGTCATCACTGAACCTTGGTCCATCTGGACATGTAACATTCGACACCGTGTTCAGTTTCAAGACCATCTCAAAATTAATGATATGCTATGACAATAGGTTGGGACTAATGCACTCATTGTGGGACTAAGATGAACAAATTCCACTCAAGCTTTCACAGGTTAAGGCCAGGCGGGACTATCATGGTCCTCTAGTTTGACCCGCGTAACAGGCCATAGGGTTTCCGCAAGTGATTCCTACATCCAGACTAACTTCTGATTGAGACAGAGCTTTCTTCCCACGATTTGCAGTGTGGCAGAAATTTTTGGTAGAAGGAAGACGACATTTTGGTGGCCAGCAGTACCTCTAACAGAGACACTGTCTGGCCAAGTAAGGCGCTGTGCATTAAAAAGGGAAACTTATGTTCTGAACACTGCAACTGGGCTGTGTGCCTATGTATTAAAAAACCCACACATACATACACACAAATATATTTATGCCAGCATCCCCTTTTAAGAAGCTGCTCCCCATAGAAGTTCTAATAAGCCATTTCTGTTCCTCTTACCCAGTAGGGGAAAGGTGAAACCCACTCAAAAGCAGAAGCCTACAACAGGAAAGCTTGTTTCAAAGCCAATCTGTTCTCTCTGGGAACGTCTAAACAGCTGGGAGATGGAATTCCAAGCTCAGGTATACACAGACATGTCAATGCCACTTCAGCAAGCGCACTAAAAATGGTGCAAGGCTGCGATGGCACCGGTGGCGACTTGGGCTAGCCAAGCAAGAAGGTTCTCGAGTCTCGGAAGGGGTTGTATTCACGTGGCTAGCCCGAGCCACCGTCCATGCCACCCCTACCACACAGTTATTTTTGGAGCACTAGCTCCACCAGAGCTCACCCATGTAACGTCTACCTAAGCTGGGCATTGCACCTTCCAGCTGCTGTGCAGACATATCCTATGTTGCAATTCTGGAGCGTTATGTTTGGTTAGCCCTAACGCCAGTTAACATTCTCTAGAGGCCGGATTTTCCGAGCAGCTCAGCCACTATATAAAGCACCAAAGGAAAGGGCCAGCTTGTCAAGAAGAACTTGGCATGGTGGATGCAGAGCGCTTTTGGAAGCCTGGCCATAAGTGTCCTAATGGAACCTGCTGGCTGCTGAGCCCTTGGAAACTTGGAAGTAGGTTTTGCATCTCCTATTTCTCCACCGCCCCCAAATACATGTACACTTCAAGTGTCTGTGCAACACCAGGCTGAATGCAACAAATCAAAGCCAGTGTCAAGTTCTTCCCAAAGCACCAGAGTAGACACAAGGATGCCAGGCCACTGTAAAAGCAGGAAGCAGGCAAGAGACAGGTAATTAATTGCAAACAGTTGCAAAATACCATTGGCCAGGTGGCTATTTCCTCCGTGGTGAATAATATCACTTAAAGTCCTTTTCATTTTTTCATAGCAGGCAAAATACATTGCATGGGCAGGGCCAGCCCCCAGCACGGTGACGTTAATTCCTCGTAAAGGCCTCCAGAAGCCTTCAGTGTGAATAATCTTCTTCAGGGCCCCATACACGCTCTTGTACTGGGCTTTGGGATCTGGTTGCAAACTCTGCATTCGGGTCTGTAAGAAGAGGAAGAGGACTTTAATTAGCTGTCTTCAAGAGAACAAGGTGTGCCAATCGTCCTAAAGCGCTGCAAGGCCCCTGCGAGCCAACATTCGCGTCCCTGGTTAGAGGCGTGAATAATTCTGTTATGCGGAGCTCTGACATCTCCAGATTGTGCCACATTAATCCTTAGCCTGCAGTACTGAGAAAATCTAAAACACTCAGCAATTGCCAAAGCTGTGCTCAAAGATGCCAAAGCTGAGAAGCCCAGTTTAGAAACTCAGAAGGGACACGCTCCAGTTTGCGTCTCCTAATCCATCACTGACATTTAAAAATTCCAGAACACACCATGATGCCTTCGCTTATACTAACCTCAAGACAAGGACTTCTCTGTTAAGTCCTTAGCAGCTGCAGCTTGTTAAAGAACTGCAATCCCCAAGGGTAACGGATGCACAGCTTCCCCATCTCCACCTTTCCTTCCCTGTGTAGTAGGGAACTCAAGCAGGCAGCAGATTTCTTCTGATGAAGGGCACCCAAGAAACAGTTTGTGCGATGCATACCAACGCTGCAGACATTCCAGCCTCATGCCAGCAGGGGCTGCTACAGCCTAAGCCCTTGGGGCTCTTTCACAAAAGAAAAGCACACCTCCGTTGGCACAGAGCCCAGGAACCCGTCTCTTCCAAAGTTCTAGGACAATGGAACGTATTAACGCTCTTAGGCCAGCTAGACTACACTGCATTACGTCCAAGACTCCATAGTGACAACCAAGTGTTTAAAATAGTCTCAGCATGTCTAGGTCGGGAGGTTATAATTCAGTGGTCATATATTCAAAGCACAAACATACAAGTGGGGCGAGTTCAGAGACAGCAAGTTTGCCAACTTCCTCACTAAGGGAGTTCGGGTTGAGCAAGGAATGACGGATTGAGCCTTTAATTTGTTCCTGTTATAACCCATACGCCATTTCCCCATTCCACATCTCAGCCTGGTTTTAGTGATTGTTTGGTCATTTCCTGGCAGATGCTGTTTACCAAGGCAATTAAAACTGATCTTGAGAGTCACGTGCAGCAGAAATTACTGAAAGTAAATTCTCCAACAGGGTGGGGGAAAATAGCGAGAACTTGCAGAGAGTTTGTGCAACTCTTTCGGCAATCTAGTAGAGCGTGTGTTAACACATAGTACTGGCTGCTTACCAGAACCTGCAAAAACTTCCATATTTTCCTCTCCTCTTCTGCAGAGTGAGGACTCTCATGCAGAAATGCTCACAGAATTATTCCATCATCAACAGCACAGCGCGCTTCGTAATTGGTGACAAGCCTGTAACATTCCATGCCTCTAAAACAGTCCTGTTTTCTGTCAGCCCCCCAAAAAATGTAACTTGAGAAGGCTGTCAAAAGGTGAGGCCCCTTGGAAGAAGAGAAAGAGGCTTTCCATTTTGTAAGCAAGAAAAGCAGCTCTCTAGAGAGGCCTAATTTATCTGGATGAGAAGGGACTGGTAAGCAGTGCTACACAGCCACACCAGGAGACAGAACTGTGGCCCTACAGGATCCATTTTTTGACCACTCAATGAGAAGGGTCTACAGAAGTTCCATAGAAAGTTTACCCACCTTCCTAACCTTAGACAGGAGACTTCTTATCTCCTTAATCTCACTAGCCGAGTTTTCCAGTGTTGCTGCTGTCCCCATTTAAGAGGGCAAGATACCACAGTGTCTGTTTTGACCAGAGGACACGGGATCTGGATGTTGAGGAACGCCTTTGATCCAGAACACTCCACGGAAAGTATTACAGCTATAGGGTACATGCTTGGCCACTCAATGAAGGCATTATTTAAGCTTTTTTTTTTTTTTTTTTTTTTTTTTTCAAAAAACACCTCCTCTCACACATCCACAACTTAAGTGTTTTCAGAGCTGAGGCCCTAAAGTAGGGGTGGCCAACCTCAGCCTGAGAAGGCGCGAGAATTTACCAATGTACATTGCCAAAGAGCCACAGTAATGCATCAGCAGCCCCCCAACGCCTCCTGATCAGCTGTTTCGTGGCATGCAGGAGGCACTGGTGGGGAGGGAGAGGAGCGAGGGCATGGCCGGCTCAGGGCAGGAAGGGGTGGAGTCGGGGCTGGGCCTGTGGCAGAGCCAGGGGTTGAGTAGTGAGCACCCCCCGGCACATTGGAAAGTTGGCGCCTGTAGCTCCAGCCCCAAGTCAGTGCCTAGACAAGGCGCCGTATATTAACTTCGGAAAAGCCGCATGGGGCTCCAGAGCCACAGGTTGGCCACCCCTGCCCTGAAGTATCTGAGGCTTTGTCTACGCTGCCAACTGAACGACAAAACTTTTGTCATTCACAAATGCTTAAAAAGCCCCCCTGAAAGACAAAAGTTTTGCTGTGGAAAATGGCAGTGTAAACGGATCCTTATCGGCAGGAGCGGACAACGCGATCCCCGCTCGTAGGGGGCGGAAGTATTTTGTCAGCAAAAGTGCTGACAAACAGCGTTTACACTGCCATGTCAGTAAACGCTGTGTAGTGTAGACAAAGCTTGAGTAACTATGCAGGAGAGCCTTTGAAAAAAAAGGTGTTATAAAAGATTAAGACACTTTCAAAATACAAAATTACCCCACCTTTGTCCAGCTCAGCTCTCGTAGACACAGAAGAGAGTCCTTTTTCTGACCTTTTAATGGTTAACAGCCTCCACTATAATACCAAGTAAGTTTATAAACTTGCTTTGGTAGATGTAGGGATCTGAGAAGTATTTTAGTGCATTCTGCTCGAGATACGATCCGACTGCACAGAACCGTCACACACTAATACTACACCTTCTGTTTTACGAAGGCTGCATAAGACATACCCTGATGTGGGCACTGACGTACTCATTTTAACCTCCCTCCAAATATGGAGCTTCTCACTTCCACAAAGCTAGGCCTGATCTGCACCTTAAAACTTACGTCAGCCAACTATGTAAGTCAGGGGCATGAAAAATTCACCCCCGAGAGACACGGTAAAGCCAACCTAAGCCCCAGAGTAGATACTGCTAGGTTGATAGACTGAAGAATTCTTCTATCAACCGAGCTGCTGCTTCTCGAGGACGCGGACTGACGATAGCGATGGAAAAACCCCCTCAGTCACTGTAGCGAGCATTGTAGCGCTGGTAATATAGACACAGCCTACCTCAGATGCATGTTTGCAAGCTCAGAGCCCTGGAGAATACCCGCATTAAGAAATACGGTCCCAGTACTTTACAGTACCAAGACAATATCTACGATTGACACAGCAGTGTCACAATATTGCATCTGTCTTAAAACACTGAATTCAAACGCAGCTGTTTTACAGGCGAGACTCAACCGAAGGAGTAAGAGCTGCACTCATTGTCAGGGAATGGTTCAGAAGGTCAGAGTAAAGGCAAAGTTGTAGTATTAGTCTGAAAGTAGAAGGGTTTCTATTGTACCTAAAGCAGAACGCATTGGAAGCGTACTTACAAGATGCTCATAGCACTGCAGATCAGGAGGTGAAAGCTTTCCTGCTCAAAACTGCATAGGTATTAACAGCCTGGAAGCCAGCGATAAGCAGAAAATGATTATTAAAAAAGCTTCTATCCACTGTATCCATTACATCTGGAAAAAGCAGCTCTTAGCTTAGACATTTGCAGCCACTAAGCACTCCTATGCCACTTTTTACTCCTGGACATGAACGCTTTACACACTATTACTAATACCCGAGAACATCCCTTCACCTACCTCACAGGTGACACAAAGTGAATCGTCCATGCTGTCAAAGCAACTGAGTGGGGAGGAAAAACCCAGTCATCCAAATTCTCAGTCCCCTACTCTAACCACTGAAGAACACTCCTTCAATTCCACTGGCCAGGGCCCTCAAGGGCAATGTCCAGGCTTATTTAGCAATTTAAATGCATTTCCTGGCCTGCATTTCCATTACATCTAGGTGCTAAGTGTTAGACTGCATGAGCCACCCATGTCCCTGCTTGCCCATATAATACCCAAATAGAATAGCAGGCTGTAAATCTGCTTTTTGCCAACCCAGTACAGTAAACCCCATTTACACAGAACTACCGATTAAAGGAAGATACAAGGCACATGAAGCGAGTCCCCTGCACATTGTTTTATTTGCAGTACACCCCCCTAAAAAACCAACACAACACAGGAATTACATTTGTTAATGGACAGAAGCTAATTTACAGCTGATGACTTGCAACTGTCCGGCCTATTAAGTGAATCCAGTAGGTCTAAGCACAGCAATCAACCTATCAACAACAGGGACTACCCCTCTAACTTGCTGGGGGGGGGGGGGGGGGGAGAACTACCAGAGACAGGCTTGCGGTTTTAGTCATTGCCCTTCCGTAACACTCTCCTTTCTGCACACCACAAAGAAGATGGGTGTATCTAAGTATTTCTATAGCCCCTACTGCTGCAGAATCCAAATGTCTCATAATCATTGAAGTGTTTGTCCTCACCACCTCCGGAGACAGGGAAGTGTTATCCCCCTTTTACAGATAGGGAACCAGAGCAGGAAAAATCTAAATGCCTTGCGCAAGACCAAGCTGGGAGTCTGCAGTAGAGACAGGAATCAAATTCACATCTCTCAAGTGCCTTAACCATTATGCTTCCTCCCTGGCCATGTGTAGTCATATGCTCTAAAGCAGTCATGCAGGGAACAGATTACCTAATAAAAATCAGAGATTAGGTAGCAAGCCTTTAATGATGCCATAAAACATGCCTCTATTAGATCAGTGAACACTTTGCACCATGCTCAGTCGAATCCATAGGTAAAGAAAAAAGGGCTTAAGCATCTAGTTACAAAGCATGTCAGAACTTCCCCTGCTTCCTGCAAAAGCTTCTAGAATTCAGCTAGCCCTTCGCCGGTTATAAAACAATAGTTACTTTGACGCTCTAAGACTTGCTGGGCACAAGAGGGTGCTAATTCTATCCAGTGGAAAACCTGAATGAATGCCAAAGAGACAACATTTGGCTCAAGTCCAAAAAACAAACAAACCAACCAACCAAAAACAAACAACAAAAACCCACCACCCATAGGTGGTAATTTATGACTCAGATGCAGGATCATGAACCAAAGCACAGTAAGCATTACACAAGTTCCCCCTCCCCAGACTATTTCTGAAGTTTAATCAAGTTCCTTTAACAACCCCATACCAAACCGCATTCACTGCTCTAACTGAAAAATGCAGTGCTTTTTGTTTTATTTTTTGTTTTGTTTTGTTTGTTTTTTTCAAAGTGGTGGAAGAAATCAACAAAAAAAAAATAAAAAAAAAAAAATCAAGGACGACCTGAAGATAGGACAGGGAAAGTAAAGTGAATTAACCAGTGTCTTACCAGGTGGGAAAAAAAATAAATCATGATTTCTGTCAAAGAGGCTACACGCCACCACTGACTTGACACTAGGAATAGCCGCCCTCCCGTCTATTTTGGAATCATGTTAGTTGATTTTAAAAACATCTGTCCTGACAAGTCACATAAAGAGCCACCTATGTAAGGGACACTAGGTGGCAGTTGCTCTAATTGTAAACGCAAGGCTGGGCTCAAGAGTCCTGGGTAATTCTCCCGAGTTCACTGTGCGACCTTGGGAAAGCAGTTTTCCCTTCCCTGTGCCTCAGTTTTCAAATACCCATCTTAAATATGTTTAGTCGCCTTTGCAAAGTGCTTTGAGAGCTATTTAAATACAAGTAATAACTGTGTTCCAAGAAGAACAGGAGTACTTGTGGCACCTTAGAGCCTAACAAATTTATTTGAGCATAAGCGTTCGTGAACTACAGCTCACTTCACGAACGCTTATGCTCAAATAAGTTTGTTAGTCTCTAAGGTGCCACTAGTACTCCTTTTCTTTTTGCGAATACAGACTAACACGGCTGCTACTCTGAAACCTGTGTTCCAAGAGAAAATTCACAGAATCTAATATTGTACTGATAGAAATTCTTTAAAAATAACCAAATGACTATTTATTTTAAAAATGTTCCCTGAAGGTTATGCAACCCAAACATTGCTCCACTGAGCTAGCACATTACGGCCACTATTCGCGTAATATAAGCACACATTTTCACTTTCTGTTCCTGTTATTTCTTCAGCATCCAAGCAAGTTCAAAAGGCAAGTCAGAAGCCAAGTTGATGAGAATCTTTACATTCACACAAAAAGTTTTAACAACTATGGAATTAACAGGCATAGTAATTTATTCAAAACCTCCAGTAGCTTTACCCCTCCCCTACCTCACCTCAGAGTTTTAGTTACTATGATTGTCAATGCGTCTAAATGCCATTTGAGGCCCCAGATCCTAAAAAACACACGTGCCTAGCTTGGCACAGGCTAGGTCTATGCTTAAATTTCAGCAGTAATGTCCGTTAGGAGTATGATTTTTGTGACACTTTTATAGCAGCAAAGCTCTGTGCAGCCAGTTATACCTGGAGGGAAAAAAGGCACTTTTCCAGCTTATTTTGTTCAGGGAACTCATGCCAACTGGAGTTCTTTTGCAGGTATAACTTATAAACTCCATCTACATAAAGGTTTTGCCGGAACAGCAACACCAGCAAACCTTTTCTAGTGCAGATTAGGCCTCGCATGCGGTCCTCATGGTTGCGTACTTGGGAAAGCCGACCAGAACAGCTAATGCAGAATAAACTATTCCAGAATAGTTTCCCATGTAGACGCTATTCCAGAACCAAGTGATTTTATTTCGGAACAATTATTCTGCTTTGTGAGTGAGAGTCAATTACTCCAGAATAAAAGTTTTTAGGGGAGCTATTTTGGAATATTTATTCGGCAATAGCTTATTCCACAACAGCTTTTCTGATCAATTTCCCCATTTAGACACACCCTCAATGAAGTCAATGGAACTAATCACATATTTAAAGTGAAGTATGCACACAAACATTGCTGGATCAGGGCCTTAGACCACAGCTATTACTGACATCCAGACTCAATTGTTTTGAAATTCACTGGGCCAGATCTGTTTTATAATTTTAGAACACTCAAACAGTACATCCAGAGTACATGAGCCTTGGCTGAAAACCAGGGAAGCCTGATCAGTTAAACCCACATGCCAAACAAAAGCATGAAAAGACAGCTCAATTTTCAAAGGCAACCAATCACTGGCACTAACGAAAACATGTGACCACACGCAAAGCACTAAAGGAATTTTGAAATACTTCTGTGCCACACCCTCTTTAGTCACACAGGTTCACAAGCATGCAGCTCCCGTCCACCCTTTTTGCACCGACTAGAACGCATTCTTTGTCCAATCCAGAAGAGTCTGATTTAAAAA
Organism: Chelonia mydas; assembly: GCF_015237465.2. Classification (NCBI taxonomy): domain Eukaryota; kingdom Metazoa; phylum Chordata; order Testudines; family Cheloniidae; genus Chelonia; species Chelonia mydas. Next base: position 6,604,936 of record NC_057859.1, on the reverse strand, counting down.
GGAATTAATGTTTACGGATGAAAGAAACAATGTTATCAGTGATGCTCTGTGTGTTCTATCCTGTCCAAAGCAGCAAGTGTCAAACAATGCAAAAAAAAAAAAATATGTCGATCGTTAAAACTAAGAGCATGACACTGTGAGATGCCAAGCACCTTACCTCCTTCTGATTGGTTTATGCTAAGAGCAGCCAGGAGTAAGCTACATATGATGAATAGTGCACTGGACTAGGACTCGGGAGACCTGCATTACATTCTCAGCTCTGCCACTGATCTACTGAGTGACCATGGGCAAGTCACTTGCCTCTGTGCCTCAGTTTACCCATTTGCAATACAGGGAGAATGATTCTGATCTCCTTTGTAAGGTGCTTTGAGGTCTTATAAAGAGCTATGTATTGTTATTAATGAAGTCTTAATGGCAGTGAACCTAGACCGTTATTTTCTCTTTAAGTGTCACATCAACTTGGAAGTCTACGTGCAGGCACATACCTGATCAGTCTTCTTTTATTGAAGGAAGTTAAGTTTCCCCACCCCACAGAAAGCGTCCTTCACTGTTTTGGAGCAAAGAGGAATGGCATGTTAATTCATTCTCAGTTTATCTATTATTGATTTCCAGTAGAAGCTGAAGTCCCCAATCAAGTTCAGGAACACACTGTGTTAGGTGCTGTACATACAATAAGCTTCTCTGTGCAGGAGTTGCCTTATAATCTGAATAGACAAGACAAGGAATGGGAGAAAAGCAGTAGCAACCCCATTTTACAGATGGGTAAACTGAGGTACAATGAGATTAAGGGTGTGTCTACATAGCAAAAAGACTCACAGTAGTGAGTCTAAGAGCTTAAGTCAACTGATTCAGACTCACACTGCAGGGCTTCTTCTGTGACTGCACGCAAGTGACTTAGGGCATGTCTACACAGCAGAAACAGCTGAGAGTCTCAGCGCCTGGGTCAAGAGACTCAGGCTCATGCTGCAGGGCAAAAAAATAGGCATGTAGATGCTCCCGCTTGGGCTGAAAGCCAGGTTCTGCAACATGGCGTGGGAAGGGTCTCTCAACCCAGGCTCCAGCCCGAGCAGAAAAAGTCTGCACTGCTATCTTTAGTTCTGGAGTTGAAAGCCCAAGTCAGTTGGCCCAAGCACTGAGACCCACTGCTGCATGGTTTCCCCCCCACACACACTTTTGCTGTGTCCATGTAATCTAAGCGACTTGCCAAAAGTCACAGAGGAAGCCTATAGCAAAGCCAGGGATGCGAGCCCAGGTTTCAAGAGAGCAAGACATGTACTGAACTGTCAAAGCAACCTTGTACCCTTGTAACTATAAGCCTTGCTCCCTCTCTCTCCTCCTGTCCCCTTCTCTCCCCCCCACCCCCCGAACCAGATGTCTACAATCAAGACTTTTAGACCGAAAATTCTTCAGAGAGCAGGGGCCATATTGGATTTCACACTTGCAGCACTGGATAAGTAATTATTGTTTTGACACCAACTCAACAGAGCTGTGTGGAAAACAATTTGCTGTACATTCATCTGCACCGAGCCTTCCTGTAAGCATTAAGATACACCTGAACATACTTCTACATTTAGAAAGCTGCAATAGTGGCTATAGAGTTGCCTACTAATTTATCCCTCCGTCATGAGGTTAGGACACTGAGGGAGGAGGGGAAAAAAAAGGACTAACAGGTGTATGCTTACTCATCCAAGATGTTTCAGTGTTCCTTTTTGTATTTTTGCACCTCTCATGATTTCTTGCAGTATTAATTCCTTGTATTACAGTGATCAGATCCATCCTAAGTGTGCAGTAGCCAAACTAGCCACACCTCAATATACAGGAGTTGTGCAGCAGTTATCTTGTGCACTCAGAACCTCTCAAATCAGATGTGTGGAAACTACCACGAGCTGCAATTTGCATCTAAGGCCACGTCTACACCAGGAACTAGACGTAACAGTTTGCTATACCAGCAAAGCTGCACTTTTATCAGTATAGTGCATTTCTCACACTCCCTCCACACACACACACTCCTTATGCATGCACACGCTTCCCCCAAGTCCAACAAGCTATACCAGTAGAAGTGTGGCTTTGTCGGTGTAACTGCATCTAATACTAGGGGCTTTTCCAAGCACAGCTATGTTGGCCAGGGATCACAACTCTTCAGACCCCTGCCAACACAGCAGCTATGCCAGCAGAAGTCTGCAGCATTGACAGCCTCGGACACTGCAACTTGGTACTGAGGTTGGCTGGTCCATCTTTTCAGATGCCTGTGTGAAGTCAGCAAAAGATGCTTTAAAAACCTCACCATCCTTAAGTGATCAAGAAAGAGTTCTACCCCGGCCACTTAAAATAATCCTCATTGCAAAAGCGGCAAAAAGCCTATAGAACAATTAAGGTTATCCAGTTAAGCTGGTTTCAGTTTACCCAAAGGAGGCAATGCTAAAAACAAGCCATTGAATTCCTTGCAGAAAGCCAGGACATGAACAACGTACAGGACTAGCTGGATTATGTAACACCCTTCATTTACCAGCCCAGTCCACGGATACAGTTGACCTGTTATAAAGACTCACTATATTTCAGTTTGATGGGTGCATTTAATGCCTGATCTAAAGCCCACTGAAGTCAATGGGAGTCTGATAAATCCCTTATACAGTGGTACCCACAATTATTTGTTTGGTCTAGGCAGTCAAGTGAAAGAAGAAAAATTCAAAATGTTTATCTTAATTACCCCCCCACCCAAATTCTAGACATTGCTAATCGTTTAAGATCTTTAACCATTTAAGAAAGTTTTGAAGTTCTCCTTTGAGCCAGACATGACCTCGCTAGTGCTGTCAGTCAACACATTGCTATTACAAGAGAGTTGGCTACTAGACTTCCTACCACATTCTGGATTTGTCCTGCCCTAAGCATTGCATTCATTCAGTTCCTGCTTCATGACCCAGGCCTTCAAACAAAGGAGAAAGCTTTCATCTGCAATGTATATTTTATTTAACCCTTTCTGATATTTATGAAAAGATGCAAGGCAGAGCCATAGTGACTATTCTATTAAAGCAAAAGTGATTCAATGCTGCATACACTAGTTTAACCCCCAAGTTTTACTTTGGGGATAGTACAGTATGGAAGTTCTACACACTAGCCCCTTCACAAGATTCTTACTCCCTAGCTCAGAGCTTCCATTGCTGCCCTTTTAACCGAATATAGAAATAGAGCAGTGGTTCTGAAGCTGTGTTGCAAATGCTACTCAATGACAGGAAGGTACCGAAACAGGAGAGGGAAGCAGACAGGAGGATCAGGATACTAGAAGGTTTGAGAAACCCCGAGATACACCCATTTCTTCACTGTAGTCCTCAATTGATGTCCACCAGTGCCAGGTGCTGATCAAAGCAGCACAGCAGGTTAAGCAGGTGCATTTCACCCAGCAGGGGATACAAGACAGTAGCGACTTTTAAGCAGTAGATTCCAAAGTGTGGTCTGCAGAGCACTTCGCACATCATCCACAAAGAGCAGATGGGTCACAAGTTGCCCCCTCATTTCCAGTTGAGAAACTGCATTCAAAGACAGGTTTCAGAGTAGCAGCCGTGTTAGTCTGTATCTGCAAAAAGAACAGGAGTACTTGTGGCACCTTAGCGACTAACCAATTTATTTGAGCATAAGCTTTCGTGGGCTTAGTCTCCAAGGTGCCACAAGGTGCTCCTGTTCTTTTTGCATTAAAAGAGTTAAAGATACATTATCCTCCTAATACATGTTCATGAAAACAATGGTTATACCTGCCACAGGAATACTATTCCGGCACCAGTGGGAAGAGGAGAGGTTCACACTACAAAAAGTTTGAGAAACCCTAAATTCATTAAAAAGAAAAGGAGTACTTGTGGCACCTTAGAGACTAACCAGTTTATTTGTGAAATTCATTGTGAGATCTGTAGACAATCAGATTTACTTTAGCAGATGGAGGAGAGGGGTGTTGGGCAGAACTAGGTAGCGGTGGTGGAGGTGGTATGCTGTGGGGAGGTTACTCTGCGCTATCTTGTCACTGGGTTATTTGACTTGAGCTGGGGTAAGTGATGCTGCTGTTTATTTGTTAGTGTATTTAAGAGAGATTTTCAAGGGCACCAAGAACAATGACGGACACTCATAGTAGAGCAATAAAAATCAAACGAGTGTTTAATTTTCTACCTAAAGATAACATTAACAGAATAATTAGAGCTTAATTTACTTCAATAAATTGCATGCCAGATTAAGGACCTCTTAATAGTTAATAACAGAACTCGAAAAAAAAAAAAATACTGTCCAGACATTTAGTTAGTTTATAAGGGGTTTTCCTGGAAGTTGCACAAAGTTAACCCCTATATTTCACCACTAGCATTACATAAGTATAAATAGAAATTCATCAGTCTTGTAAGTAATGTTTAGTCAATTTCTTTTAAAAGATGGAAATTTAGCGTCACAACCATGACATTTTATTACAAGCGATCTATTACTGCGTCTCTAAGATTATTGCTGCAATACTGACCATTTCAATTACCAATAGAAAGTCACTAGAAGTCAAGTTTTTCCAACAGTCTGAGACATGGAATACACACTCAGCCAGACTGTAGCCGTAAGTGTCAAATCCTCTTAATGAAACCTATGAATTCCAGCCACTCAACTTCCTTGGTATATATGTACTTTGAAGCTTCTTGCTTTTAACAGGCAACTGTATTAATATACTAGTTTCACTGTCACTGCAGGTGACAAGCAGATCACCCAACATAATCCGTACTAAAGGAAGAGGTTCTCAGAGGACGAAAGCTTTGGCTTGCCCTGTAAAACGAACTTTCCCGAACTGTATCAGACCACAGGACTGAGAGACAAACTCCCGATTTCTAATTCTAGCTCTGACGGACTCCCTTTGAGACCTTTGGCAAGCCAATCAAACTCTGTGTCAGTTTCTTCATCGAAAGAGAGGAATAATGCTTACCCAGTGCACTAGTAAAGTCAGATTCCAAGTGCTTTATTAGTAATATAGTATTACCTGGAGACCCAAGATCCATTGTGTTAGGCCACATACAAACACATAGCACATAAACTCTTTAAGGTGGGGAGTGTTATGATCAAAGTACACAAGAGAAGGATCATCATCCTCACTTTACAGACTGGGAAACAGACTCCCACAAAGTGACTTGTCCAAGGGCACACAGGGAGTTTGTGGCAGAGTCAGGTATTAAACTCGGATCTCCGAAGTCCCAGTACACTGCCTTAACCACACAATCACCCTTCCATTTGGTACTAAGTATAGCACTGGACAGAAGCGTGGCTGGTCCGGGGGGTCAGATGCAGAACGACAGAACGGAGAGTCTGGCTCCTGCATAGAGCACTGAACCAGGACTCAACAGACCCAGTTTTACTCCTGGCTCGGCCACCAGTCTGTTGGGTGTCCTCGGGCAAGTTACTTCCCTCCTTTGTAATGATACAGACCTCCTCCTTTGTAAAGAGCTCTAAGACCTACAGATGGAAGCAATATTTTACCAGCCAGCTCTTACCGAGCGCTTCTCATCTTTTGCAGTTTGCTGTAGAACAGCTGTTGCTGCTGAAGTCAGCACAGAACACCTGGCTACCTGAAACAACCTTTACAAGAGGAAGCTTTGAATTAAACTATCAAAAGTGACACCCTAAGCAATGAAAATTACGATCAAAGATGTAACAAGAGATCATAGCAGATGGGAGGTTCCAGGAAACAGATGGCAGGGAAAGTCCTTGGCAGCATCACTTCGAACATTTCTTCACACACTCTAGCTGAAATGGGCTCTTCCTGTTCACTTTCCTTGATACTTGGCTTTACCTGGCACAGGAGCAGCAATGAGACACCAATGAACTCCCGCAAAGTGCCTGCAGTTTCCTGGTGGCATCAAACCTTTAGGAGAGAAACTGTAGACAGCCTCTTGAATTTCCAAATTCTGCTGTTCAAGCAAGCGTGATGGCTCAACGCAATACCTAGCTCTTAAGTAGAGCTTTTCATGAGTAGCTCTTAAAGCACTTCATAAAGGAGGTAAGAATCCTTATCCCCATTTTAGATGGGAAAACTCAGGCACAAAAGGGAAAGCGGCCAATGGTCACTCAGCAGAGTCAGGAATAGAACCCATGTCTCCTGAGCACCAGTCCAGTGTTCTAGCCACTGGGCAACACTGCCTAAGAGCAGCCTACATGGACAGAATTTTGCCATTACACCTGTGCAATCCCAAAGGGCTAAACAAAGGCATAATTTGGCCATGTAAGTGGTAAGGCCTACCTATTTTCTACCTATATGAGCAACTGCAGCTTCCGATAGTGCTGCACACGGGTGAGGATCACAGTTTGTTGCGTTACGCTCCACAAGTGGCTGCACTTCAGCGGTGGGCAAGTGACCACTCTACGTATATAATTTGCAATGTAACAGATTGGCCATGTCTGATGATGCAAAAGGAACATGCAAATAGAATTAGGAGTATGTGATTAAGAGAGATAAATCAAGTCACTTAAAGTAGAATTTTGCTAGAGAAAAAGGGTTGGGTTTTTTGGGCACTTCATTGTTGTCAGCTTTCATTCTTAGCCCACCAGGATTTGAGAGATGAGATTCTAGATAATACTGCCTGCCACTGTAAGTAGAGCACAAAACCAGGAATCTGAAAATCTGAATTCTAGTCCCAGCTGTGGCACTGTGTGACTTTGGGTTACTTGCTTATGTTCTATGCCTCAGTTTCAGTATCTACAGAACGGGGATAACATTTACCTACCTTAAAGTGCTTCGAGATCTTCTGATGGAGCATGCCATTTAAGAGTGAAGTACTACAATCAAGTCATCACCCCACCGATCAGAGAAAACTTTACCCTTTTAAAAAGAGAAAGGAGTACTTGTGGCACCTTAGAGACTAACAAATTCATTTGAGCATAAGCTTTTGTGAGCTACAGCTCACTTCATCAGATGCATTCAGTGGAAAAAAATTTATAAATCTCCCCACTGTATTTTCCACTGAATGCACCCGATGAAGTGAGCTGTAGCTCACGAAAGCGTACGCTCAAATAAATTTGTTAGTCTCTAAGGTGCCACAAGTACTCCTTTTCTTTTTGCGAGTACAGACTAACACGGCTGCTACTCTTTACCCTCTTAGTCATCAGACTGTGAAGCAATTTAGGACTGTCATTCCCCTTGACCATGACATACATCTCAGCGTATTTAACCTTGCTACAGAGAAGCTCTGCTGAAAAGAAAACAGACTTTACTTTCATTTACTCCCTCCCCACCGATTTCCCAGTACAGGAAATGCCCCCTTGAACAACACCGGAAAGTCCTGAGTGGTGATGTGCGACTCTAACCATGACTTGGCAAAATACAGTAAGCTCATTATACCTGCCTATTGGCATGAAAAGGGAGGTGGCTTGGGGTTAACACTACTTACACTGTTAACATAAGCCATATGAGAAAAGCGATGCCCCACGATTAACACCATTCTGCAAATTGTTAGAAAAAGCATGCTTCAGCATTTTTAATCCAGCACAATTCAGTGACCTAGAAAGGTTGCACAAAAGAACCCAAAGGAACTGGCTCATCATGAAATACTCCTGCTAGAATGGAAGTCAGGAATGAGGGGAACAAACAGGCATAGGAATATTCCCTGTACATTCATCTGTCAGCGTGGAAGTGTCTTGCGCATTAACAGTGTGATACTGGAATTTCCTCTCTTTCCCTTCAAACTCATCTTTCTACTGTGGTTTCAAACAGCCCTGCAAGTACAGGGGATAAACTAGAGTATCAGCTCCCCCAGAATTTACTTGGGATCCCTCTCCCATTTGGCAAGATGTGAAAGGCCAGGTAACCCCAACCCCCACATTGAGAACCTACCATCTAAAGGGCCAAATAGGTCTCTGCCATCTCTAATTTAGGATTAGGACAACATGCTTCTAGATAGCTACAGTGAATATGACAGGGATCATTTGTTTGAACTAGGAAAGAAAGCTTAGTGGAATATTTTGAAACAATCCACTTCCTAAAAGTGACATGCCCTACTATTCTAGGGGTGTTTATCAAACTATGTACTTAGGAATATTGGGGCATAAGACATACTAGATAGGTTGTGAAGACTAGCAACTTTGTACAATATATTCTTATCCCTGATCAGCAAGGGCTACTTCTGTGCATTGACCTCAAAGATTTATAATATTAACAACTTCGCCTCATGCCATATGCAAAGTAGATATTATCCCCATGTGACTAATGGTGGAAACAGACTGCAAAACAAAACACACCACACAAGAGACAGACACAGCAGCAAGTCTCGGAGCCCAGGTCAACCGACTCAGACTCATGCTACAGGGGCCAATATTAGTAGTGTAGATGTTCCCCTTTAGCCTGGAGCCAGGTCTCAGAGCCTGGGCTCCAGTCCGAGGGGGAACATCTACACTACTATGTTTTGCCCCACAGTGCAAGCCTGAGTCAGCTGACCCAAGCTCCAAGACCCGCTGAGGTGGGCTGTTTTTTGCTTTGTTTGCCCTGTAGACCTACCTTAAGACACTTACACTAGGCCACAGAAGATGCCTACAGCACAGCCAGAAATAGAACCCAAGGATCCTAATACCCAGTTATCCACAAGGCCATCCTCTCTCTCAGGACAGACAGTTAGTTCCAGGCCTCTGTTGTAAGCAAGTTGAGCCTCCCAATTAAGGTTTTTACTTTTGCACTGGACTTGGCTGGTGTTACACTCAGATGTGTCCATTTGCAACCCACTGATTTCACTTAGAGTTTCAGGTCACTGCAGAGTTCTGTCTGGTTTCAGACAAACAGCAGATGAAGCTCATCAATTTCATATTTTTTTTCCCACCCAAAAGCCATACACTGGCCCAGCTTTGCAAACCTTCAGCAAACTGGGATTTGCAGTGAAATCTAGGGCCAGGAGAATTCTGCCAGCTTTCATTACCCATGTTTTGTTCCTATTCTTCAGCCTGCCTGCTCGCTAAATTCACTGTGTCAAAATGTTGACGCACCTCTTAAAAGGTCTTCGTCGTTTACAAATCACACTGTTTGCAGTCTTTATAGCCTTTTTTTTTTCCTCCCCTGATTTTAAGCTACACTCTATTTGTGAATGGATATATAGTTAAACAGAAGTCAAGAACAAGTTTTGGAAGTCACAATAATTACTCTGAGATCCATACAACCTCAGACACCTTTAAAACCTTCCATTCTTTACAGAGGTGTTAATAACCACCTCAGTGTCCTAACATACATGCTAACTTCCACTGGAGTAGACCGGAGCCCAAACAGGGGTCTATCTTCATAACAATACCGCTGTATTATTAGCAGCTTGTCAGAAGTTAGCAGCCAGCCCGGACAGGCATATACATGTACAAGCTTAGTATACATGTACAAGACAGAACTAAATGCGAACAATCGCAGTGTTAGCCAATAGTTTTATCTTCCTCCAGAGGGGACGAGATGGCACTTGGCCACTGAGATCAGTTCATCAAACTCTGCCCTCATGCTGGGCAAAGAGGGTTGCTGCTAGGCTGTATTTAAAACTCCACTGGCTGCAAGTAGTGCACCCATCATTTAAAAAAGGATTCTGCTTTGGCTCCTTTCTGTTGACCCACCACTTTCGACCCTCACCTGCATCACTCCAACCTGGGCTGATACGTCAAGCATCCTGGAGACACATTCTCCTCGGAACTCCTAAACACACACTACCAGCTTCTTTACAAGATTTCTCTGCAAGCAGAACATGTTAAAACACCCCTGAAAAGGAATCCAACAGGTTCCACAGACAGGTTCACTGTTGATTGCACAACCTGAGTTATTAACATGACACTTAAAAGGCAAACCAACTCTTCCCTGATACAACTGAAGCAGAAACATGGCACAATATGGACTTTTACCCCTCCAATGAACCAAGCTGCCCTCACAGACACTGCGCTGTTACATCCTCCCCATTATCTGGGCCCCGTAAAAGTCAGTAAGAGAAGAGTAAAATACAATTACAGGATCAACAGCCCTTTACACCTTCGTCGAGGCTGCAGTTGCAGATCACAGTGCAGGAGCTGCAACCCTCCCTTCCATGCAGGCTCTTTTCTGAAGCTCTCACGTGTTTAGAGTGGCACATGCATTAGTCCAAGATACACAGCTCTTCCCATGCAGGCTGACAGCTTTCTTGAGTTTACTGCTAGACCCTACAGTCATTCCCCAGGCCCACTTCATAATCTATGGCACAGAGCCATGAGGGGCAATGATGCCCCATGCGCCCCAGTTTTGCAACAGGACAGAAAGGAAGCCGGGGGGGGGGGGGGGGGGGGGGGAGAGAGGAGGGACTGAGAAAAATTCTATCTTACCCCACAATACATAGGGAGAAACAACAGATGCCCACCTATTTACAACACAGAAGGGGCTGGGGAGCACAACCCCCTTATGCGAAGACACATAAAAAGAGGAAGTATAATGCAGAAGGAAGATTTGGAGGTGGGGGGGGGGGAGGGACAGCAGCCCCGCGCATTTTAAACTGGAAAGCGCAAAGCACACTCACTCCCCCATGTATGCAACAACCAGCAGGGAAAGGGCGCACTCACAAGGAGATGGTGGGGGGATTGCAATCCCCCCACCAAGAGGAAAGACGGGAACACAATCACCCCAACACTTGCACGACCACACGGGCAAGGAAGCACATTTGCACGGACACACACACAGCCCGTTTGCAATAACGCGGAAGGAAGCGCCACATAATGAGGCGGGCGGGGGGGAAGCGGTAAATGCCCCCCCCACCCATGCACCAGCGAGGGACGTCCCCCCAACCAACCCCCGCCCTGCAGCGCCGCGCACCTTGACCGAGTCCACCGGGTACATGACCGTGTGCTCCAGGATGCCGGCCACCGCCCCGGCCGTCATGTGGGTGGAGAGGGAGGCGCCGGTGGGCAGGCTCTCGTAGTCCTCGCCCGGGCTCTCGGCCTCCATCCCGGGCAGCGCCGCCGCGGGCCGGCCGCGGCTCAGCTCCATCGGCGCGAACAAGCGAGGCGCGAGCTGGTCGCGGGGAGAAAGTTCACTCACTTCTTGCAGGAAGCCACACCCCTTCCCCCCCGCGAGCTCTTTCCGCCAATGGCAGCCCGGCTTAGAAGCTGGGTTGGGCGCTGATTGGAAGGGGCCGCTCCCCTCCCATTGTGATGTCAGCTCCCGGCTGCAAAGCCCAGGGGAGGGGGCGGGGTGTGTGGGGCAGGGGCTCCCCCAGCTGCAGCAGGGCCTGGGTGGGGGGCAATGGGGAAGCAACAGGCAGGGGTGTGAAGACAGGAACTGCAGGGCAGGCGAGTTGCATGCAAAGAGCTGAGGAGCAGCAGTGGGCTATAGGTAGGAGACCTGCCTGCTGGTAATGCATGATCAGGGCATGGTTTTTGGGTGGTTGTTTTTTTTATGATGGAAAATTAGGGTTTCCCTTTCAAGGGATTGTTTTTCTCCCCTTCAAAAAGTATGTGGTGATAGATGGCGCAGGTTGTTTGTTATTAAGCTAGCCCCAAGCAGGTGTGTTACTAGTTTTGAGAAAACCTTTCTGGATTATTTCTAGGTGTTTCAAAGGGGAAACTGAGGAAGGGCTGCTATAGCACCAACTTTCAGAGCAGCAGCTGCGTTAGTCTGTATTCGCAAAAAGAACAGGAGTACTTGTGGCACCTTAGCGACGAACAAATTTATTTGAGCATAAGCTTTCGTGAGCTACAGCTCACTTCATCGGATGCATTCAGTGGAAAATACAGTGGGGAGATTTATATACATAGTGAACATGAAACAATGGGTGTTACCATACACACTGTAAGGAGAGTCATCACTTAAGGTGAGCTATGACCAGCAGGAGAGCGGGGCGGGGGGTGGGGGGGACCTTTTGTAGTGATAATCAAGGTGGGCCATTTCCAGCAGTTGACAAGAACGTCTGAGGAACAGTGTGGGGTAGGGGAATAAACATGGGGAAATAGTTTTACTTCGTGTAATGCCATAAGGGGATGTTTGGGAGGTAGTGACCTGTTACCCTGACACAAGTTGCAAGGCACTGGGTGATCAGGCCCAGAAGATCTAAAAACGGTGGGAATGGAGAGGAAAACCTCTCTCCATCTTAATTTATACAAAATTCCCACAGACTGAATAAGCACCTCAAGACTGGGGAGAAAAGTGGAGATGCAGTAAATGCAAAATAAACTTCTTTGGGAAGGGGAGCTTTCTGGAAGGACAACGTGTGAAAACTATAAATATTTCCTTTTTTAAAAAAAAAAGATGCTAAGGAACGGGGAGGGTGGGGGAGAGGCAGAGAGAAGGACACTTGGCATGTATGCATTTGGCTTCTGCATAAAGCCCAAAAGTATTCCATTGAACTCCAACAAAACTAAGTATCTGTGCCAAATTCTCTGCTGTTCTAAATGGGAGCATTTCCACTGACTTCAATGGAGCCTTGCCTAATGACTTAACATAATATAAGAACAGCCATACTGGGTCAGACCAAAGGTCCATCTAGCTCAGTGGCCTGTCTTCCAGCAGAGGCCAGTGCCAGGTGCCCCAGAGGGAATGAACAGAACGGGATCATCAAGTGATCTATCTGCTGTCGCCCATTCCCAGCTTCTGGCCAACAGAGGCTAGAGACACCATCCCTGCGCACCCTGGCTAATAGCCATTGATGGATCTATCCTCCATGCACTTATCCAGTGCTTTTTTGAGCCCTGTTATAGTTTTGGCCTTCACAACGTCCTCTGGCAAGGCGTTCCAGAGGTTGACTGTGCAATTGTGTGAAGAAATACTTCCTTTTATTTGTTTTAAACCTGCTGCCTATTATTTCATATGGACAGAGAATTTGTCCCTCTGATTGTATATGTGGGTTTTATAGTCTTTCCCACTGCATCGGGGGAACATTTATAGGGCCAAAGTTACAAGCAATCTGCTACTCTCAGGGTATTCATAGCATTCAGGAATTGAAATGCACAAGAACGCTATCTTACATTATTTCACCTGCTAAAGGCCTCCCTAAGCCATGGGGCAGAATGTAAATACTCATGTAAATAAATACAAATGCTTGAGATACAAATACGGAACTGGACGATTCAGTGATCTGGGATTCAGGCTGGCCGGACCCCCGCCCAAGTCACACTTTCAAATCCCTGCAGCATTAATCTAGCAGCTTATCTGAGTTCCGTGCAGTTTTCTTGACAGGAAGGTTGCCCACGTTGCTGAAGTTAGAATAATGGCTTGGCCAAAATTTCCCTGGGCAATGCGCCAGGTGACTGTCACCTTCCATTCCAGAAGTGGCTGCATGTCAGCTGTGCGTAGTGCCTTGGAAGGAATGTTTTCTTGGTTTTAATGAATGCAGCAATCTTGTGTATATTGAAACCTCTTCGGGGGCCTAACTGTGCAGTCCTGACTGTGGCAAAACACCCATTTGATTTCAACGGTTGTTTTTCTGAATAGAGGCTGCAGCGTTTGGCCCAAGCTGAAGTGATTTCTTTTCACTCCAGGTAAAATTCACCCCTATGCGAATGGTCCACCTCAGGTTGTCCAGACCATTTAAGGCCTTGGTATATGAATTAAGTGGCTCAGTTGGTTGAGCACGGCCCTTTTGTGCCGGTGTGAGCTTCATCCTCTAAGCAGAGGTTATATTATAACCAAGAACTGCAACTAGCAATATTAGCAGGGTATTGAAACCATTCATGATTTCTGTTCCACTTTGCTACAGAGTTTCCAGCCCACCTCTGTACTTTATCACACTGAAATCTGCAGCGTCTCTAGCATGGAATTGTATATTGAGCGTGGAGTGAGTGCAAATGGCCAATGAGTCGGGCAGACTCTGTGAATCAAGAGTCGCATCTGAGTTACAATGGTGTAAAACTGGGTAAGTAAGAGGAGAAGCCGAGCCACTCATGTAAGTACCACTTCTTTCATACCATATTGAATTTTAAAAACCCAGACGCACACATGCCAATTCCAGTTTTCTCTTTTCTTCTTCCAGCCATTCCTTGTTCTCATCTGCCTCTTTTCTGCTGCATGTCTTCTCTCTTTCTCCAATTTCTTGCCCGTCCATTGTCACTCTCTTCTTTTTCCCAATCCCTTGAGCTCTTCTACAGCTTGATCCTGTTCCAAGTGCTAGAGAGGGCTGATAATCCCAGACCAGTAAATCAACCTGGACTGGATTACTATTTATAGAGTATTACACTAGTGCCCAGGGCAGCCAACCAAGAACAGGGCCCCATTAGGCTAGGTGCTGTACAAACACGTACGTAGTATGTCTCATTAGACTAAGAGACCATCGCTGCCACAGGGAGTTTACATTCTAAAAAGACAAAAGGTGGGAGGGGAAACAGACGTGCTGAAAGTCAGGCTGCAGGCTAGAGGCATGGCACAGATGGAACACAGGTCTTCTGATTCCCTGTCCAGCGTCCCATACATTAGGCCAAGCAAAGATAAACTACTCCGTTTGGAATGGTTGGATGGGTATGAACAGAGCAGACCACACACCTCAGGAGCAACTGGGGCATTCCTAGGGAGGGGAGGATCTACAACTGCAGTTTGAAGGGAAAGCAGATTAAGCCAGAGACTTCAGAAGAGAACAGCAGCTGTTTTTCCGCTGTTTGCGGTGTTCCTGGTTGTGGAGAGAAGAAGTACAACAGGAGGAGGGAACATTACTAGAACTTGTCTTCTGCTCAGCCCCACCTAGGCTGAGCGAGAAAACTTAGCATGACTTGCTGATTTGCCAAGAATCTTATGTAAACTCCTTAATGTTGAAATTACCGTGCCCATCATCAACTGGAAAATTGTAGTCTCCTTCTTTCTGCCTGCCCCTTCCCTTTCTCTGTAGTGCTTTTTACTGTGGAGACATTGCAGATCATATCTGGCATGAAGAAAAGCCCTGATGATTCGTCTCTTATTAACCCCCATTTTACAATGGTGTAAGTCGATTGAGCTCAGTGGAGTTACTCCTGATTTACTGCAGTGTCAATGAAAGTTGAATCAGGCACTGTGTGTTATACACACACACTCACACACAAAACAATCCTGTTTTCCTGTGTATATTTCAATTATATATACTCCCTTTGCAACACCACAAAATCAACCCAAACCCACTGAGACTATGTGCTGACAACCCTTGGCTACACACTTGAAAGCTGGAGGCAGAAAGTGCTTGGCAAAAGGTTCTCAGTTGTGAACGGTGTTCCTTTTGACTTTTTTTTTTTTTTTTTTTTTGGTGATCCAACATTGGTCTGACACCTCTACAGAGGACTTACTTAGGGTAGTCTGGGAGCGGTACAGGCGTGGTGGGGGACTTTCTCTGCACTCTTTTGTGGATCATATAATTCAATGTCTTGCTGTATGTCACGCAGCTAGATGCATACTGATACCAAAACAATTTCAAGACATGGAAGCCACTGTCACCCTCCTATAAAGTTATTTACTGTGTTCTTCAGCCTCAGACAGTGAAGAACCAAAGGATCCCCTGTAAAACATGCTTATGAAGATATAAATCACAGAGAAGGAGAAGGAACAGCTTTCAGTTTTTCCACTGACATTAAAATAAATAAATATGGCCAGTGTTCTCCAAAGTGGCTGCTGATTTTGGGAGACCAGTTTGACCCACCCTGGACCTGATTTTCACAGGTGCTGAGCGCCCACTGCTCCACTTAACTGATAGCAGTGACTGCCCAACGCCTCTGCAGACCAGGCCCAAGGTACCTCAAGTTAGACCCCCAGATATTTTAGGCACCCACATCCAATGGCCATGTCTGAAAATGTAAGCCTAAACCAAGTCCCCTTCAAATTACGGTTGAGTTAGTTTGAGTCTCAGAGAGTGAAACTGAGAGCATAAATTATTCTAGGCATTTTCTGTCATCACGTCACATTCAGGGAAGTTTACATAACTATGAGAAGTCAGTCACTGAGTTGTGGAGATACCAGGAGAGGAGGAAGCTACGAAATACCACAGAAGGGAATGTCTTTTCTTATGCAAAACTGGATTTGAGCCGTGTTGCTAACACCCAGACCCAGATACACACAACCCTCCACTCCCCACTATTAACCACTTTGCCCCTGCGTTAAATTGCAGGTTTATGGTTAGACTGTAAGCTCTTTGAGTCAGGGATCATCTTTTTGTTCCCTGTTCGTACAGCACCTAGCACTATGGGGTCCTGACCCATGACTGGGGCTTCTAGGTATTACCCGAATACATAACAACAAGATAATGTGTGCCACAGAAGTGGCTTACTAGTGGGGGTGGAGGGGGGAATAAGCTGATTTTCAGGGTCTGGAGTAGCATCCCTGGGCCAAACGCTGCAGTCCTTGGACAGGAAGAAGTCCTTAAAAGACTCTGCAGACCAAGTGACTAGGAAGGTGCTTAGCTGTTATTGCAGGGTATGAGTGAAATGTATTGGCAACATGATTCGACTTCCCTCCCCGTGCGCGTGTCTGTGAGGCATGAACTTACTGGCTATGCCCCTAGCTCACTGCCACTATGTCACTATAAAGCTTGGCACCATGGGGCAAAGAGGATTCCTGATGCAGCACCCCCATAAACCAATCTGTTCTGCTTTCAGGGCCTCCATAATTTCACCCTGGGTGCTCCAGAAACACAGACCGCCTTGCTCCAGGTTTAATTTATTTGCTAAAAGGATCTAAATGTGTGACGTCTCAGCTATCCAAACACCAGAGGCCAGATTCTCTGTTCTGCTCCATCTCCTCTGCACCGCTGTGACAGCACAGAGGAGATAGAATCTAATCCTATTTCCCCTGATGGAGATTCCTCTGACATGGGGTCGGTCACAACAGGCACAGACCTACCATCCTTGCGGCCTTTGTCACAGGGAGTGAAGGGGCGTCAGGTGCAGGGTGGAGCCACAGTCAGAGCATGCTTCACTTTGGCTATACTCAACTTGTAGACAATCCCTTGGGGACCATTGCCAGTTGGCACATGTTAGAGCAGCCCCCAGGTTGCTCTAACCCAGTGGTTCCCAAACTGGGGTTCAGGAACCCCGGGGGTTCATGAAATGTTACAGGGGGTTCTCGGGAAAAAATTCCCTAATGGCGGACAGAGCTGTCCCTAGGAACCCCGGGCAGCATGGGGCCAGCTGCCCAGAGCCCCTGGACTTCCAAGAACTAAGCAGATCAAAGCAAGCATATCTATCACACTGAGGAGATTTAAACTTCAAGACTCCTTATAAGAAATGGAAAGTGAGGTGGATATTTTTTGCTGTTTTTAAAATTAAATAGGCAGCTAGTAATGTTTTTACAATTAATATGAAGAACAAGTTTAAGCTTTGTTGTAAAGTGCATTGTTTGCTTGGACTGCTCAAGACCTGAGTGCTTGTGTAGAAGGAACTCTTTGAGTTGGCTTCTTAAATACCTTCATGCTGTTTCACATCTGATACTCCCTGATGAAACTCCTTGATAAAACATAGGAGCCTTGTCTTATAACAGGCTTATTCAAAGTGATACAAGCTATGAAAGTGAGATCGTGGAAGAGTGTTGCCATTTTCATAATGTAATACAAATACTGTAACGATAAATAATAATTAATAATAAATAGTGTGTAATAAGCATGTCATAAAAACAAATTTTATATTTCCAAGATCACTGCTCTTATAATTTATACTCAGGTAAAGGAGAAAATCCCTGGAAATATTCATTTTTAGGAGGGGGTTTGTGAGACTTGATATTTTCGTGAAAGGGGTTCACAGGTTGTTAAAGTTTGGGAACCACTGCTCTAACCTGTTCCAGGGCTGGGGTCAGGCAGAGAGTCTGACTGGCCTTCTGACAGGTCCCCTTTATGCCTCCCCTATTCTTCTACACTGGCAGAAACTGTCCCTGTGTTTAGAATAGCTAGAACCTATTAAACCACGTGTTCAGATCTCAGTAGCTTCACTCAGACCTTCCAGCCATCAAGGTTATTATGTGTCAAATCTTTCAGATGAAATCGTGAAAAACAAAGGTGTTCTGTGGATATTATGAATCCCCTGACACTTCTATGTCACGAAGAAATGGATATAACTTAAAAAAATCTTTAAACAAAACTAAAATGACTTGGGAATTGTTTTATCTTTCTGTCAGTTTTTTGCTGCATCACAATCCACCATGGAACATTAGATTGCAACAGATGATTTTTCTCCTATGAGGCTAAACAAAATACGTGCTGTTTACAGACAATTTGACTTAGTTTCTAAGGCTCAAATAACTTTTAAGAGCCTGATCCTACAAGCAACTCTGCGTGTGCTTATTTTTCATCACATAAGTAGTCCTAAATGAAGTCAATAGAACCTCTTATTTTCACAAAGTTAAACACAGGCATAAGTTCCTTTTCATAAGGCAAAATTAGTCAATGAACAAAACTTGTTGAATTAAAACTCCTCTCAGGAGAACACGCTCATTTATTGCTCCCATTAGTTTATCTCAGTTTCTACTCTATAAATAACAGAGTCAATCATAACTAATCTCTCTCCAATTTATTTGGCCTGGCATGGCAAGGTGGAGAAATTACAGTGGGTCATTTATCTTAATGAGCCCTTTCTCTCTCAGTCTTACACCTTGCTCCTGGAAGAGAAGCTGCATGAACCGATTCAAAATGTATTGTGTTTTCTGTGCAAAAGTTGGTTATAATTTAACCTCAGGCAGTAGACGCAGCAGGAATCTATTCTGCTGTTGATCAGCCTTGCTATCTCTTTTGCTGCACAAGCACAAGGGGGCCTGCTTTGGCAGGAATGTGTATTGGTGCCAGTATACAGGATGGTGTCCATCCAGACAAAGATACAAAGGGTGATGATAAATGGACAGAAGACTTTGTCTAGCAAGCTTAGAGAGGGTTTTAGTGGTCTGACCATCAGGTCTGAAATACCTAAGCTCCCTGGAACCACGTGCTCATATCCCAGCACCGTCGCCACAGCCCTTTATCTGTCTGAAGTTATGGGGTCAGACACTCTCAGTTGATATAAAGCAACCTAGTTCCACTGACTTCAATGGAGCTAGAGCAGATTATACCTGCTGAAAATCTGTCTCCTGCTATTTACTGTATGAGGTAACGATGTCTCTTGGATGACACCTTAAAAGCCCAAATTCTGTGCAGCTACTAGCTTATATCAGGGCATTTTTAATAGGGCTTTCCCTGATGTTCTTTGCTAAAATCTCTCCATTAGCGTAGCATGCACTGACAGCTGCCCTCCACCCTACAGGTTGAAGTGATTCCAAACTATCAGACCCTATCTAAGGGTGAGAAAATGAGTTCTGTTCCTGTGGTCCTATTGCTTGTGCCCTTGTGAAGTGTGGCTCTATTCTGAAACTGCCTAAATACACATGGGACCAAATCATTATTAGTATTTATTTGTAGTGTGGTAGTGACGAGGAGCCCCAGTTAGGGACAAGGACCGCACTGTGCTAGCGGCTGTACAAACACATAAATAGAAGTACTTGTGGCACCGTAGAGACTAACAAATTTATTTGAGCATAAGCTTTCGTGAGCTACAGCTCACTTCATCGGATGCATCCGATGAAGTGAGCTGTAGCTCAAGAAAGCTTATGCTCAAATGAATTTGTTAGTCTTTATGGTGCCACAAGTACTCCTTTTCTTTTTGAGGATACAGACTAACACGGTTGCTACTCTGAAACCTGTCATAAACAGAAGTGTTGTTTTCCCCTTCTCATACACAAGAACTAGGGGTCTCCAAATGAAGCTAATAGGCAGCTGGTTTAAAACAAAAGGAAGTATTTCTTCACACAACATACGGTCAACCTGTGGAACTCCTTGCCAGAGGATGTTGTGAAGGCCAAGACTATAAAAGGGTTCAAAAAAGAACTACCGGTAGTTAAATTCATGGAGGATAGGTCCATTAATGGCTATTAGCTGGGATGGGCAGGGATGGTGTCCTTAGCCTCTGTTTGCCAGAAGCTGGGAATGGGCTACAGGGGATGGATCACTTGATGGTTACCTGTTCTGTTCATTCCCTTTGGAGCACCTGGCATTGGCCACTGTCGGAAGACAGGATACGGGGCTAGATGGACCTTTGGTCTGACCCTGTGTGGCCGTTCTTATGTTCACTTACATCCTTGCAATCCCATTAAAGAATCTGTCCATACTGTGGATTAGTCAGACCAGGCATGTCCTATTCTTAGTAGGAAGACATGTAATCCATTGCCTTTCAGAGGATTCCACATTATCTGAGTTGCCTGATTAAAAATTATTAACAATGTAAGAATGAATTTGCATAATCATGTGCCGGTATATAATCCCCAGGGGGAATTAGACTATATTTGCAAAACATCTTGAAATAACATAGAATCTCAGGCAATTTCAGCAAGCAAATTGCTCCTTTTCTTATGAGTGTGAAATATGTTTAAGAGCTTCTTCTTCCGGGTACTTTCCCTTCTCTTGGTTTAATAAGTTATTTAGTTACTCATAGAGCCAAAAACTTTGAGGTGGTGATGCAAGTCATGCAATCACAACGGTGGTGGAAAATAGCTCTGGCAATAAGTCACAAAGAGCATGATTCAGCATTGCCCTGCATCTAATGCAGTCATTTATACTTGTGCAAAGTGGGTGTGAAACATTACCAAATCAGAATAGTAGTGATTTGCACGAGCATTGCACTGGTGCAAATGACTAAACAACACGTAAGACAATGATCAATCAGACCAGTGGGCCTGCAGTGTCACTTATATTAAGGCTACTTTACACCACCGTGGCAGTGTAATAGGGCCTTGAGATGGGTGTAAATGTGACACACTGCCATGCTGATGTAGTGTTGCCTTAGTGTAGAGAATCAGGGCAATACTATTTGCACTTATAAATTCTGTTCCACCTACTTGCATTTCATCCACATACTTAAAATTAAATCGTCCTCTCCTGTCTTGAACGAAACCTCTGACCAAGAAGGGTGTAATGCATCCTCCAGCATGCCAAGGCATCTGCTCAGCCCTTCTCAGCTGATTAGGGAGACTAGGTTAGGCTTATCGCAAGTCATATTCTACGAACAGGAGGTGTGTGTGATGCCAGGGACAGCTAAGGGCAGTGCATACAATAAGATAACGTGGGAGCGTCTGGCTTGGAGCAGGGCAGGAGGACACCCTTCTGAGAACCGAAAACAGTCTTGTTTATCTACAAGATCCAGCAGGATTTTTTTCTTCGTAAGCTAAGTGCTCTCACTAAATTGGAGGGCCCCCCCCCCACACACACACACACCCCTTTTCACCACCAAACTCCCCTCTCAGTTGCATTGTTACAACTTCATTGAAGCGGACAGTGCGGTGTGACTGAGAAAAGAATTTGGACCATTATGTTTAATTGGTGCGAGCCTAACTGTAAGGTAATCTAGCCTTCAGAAGCATTACATCATCTAATGGCAAGTTACAGGACACATCCTTTGTGTGTATATGTTTTATAGAAGATAATTATATTACATGGCAATGAGGGAAAGACAGCTACAGAAGCAGTGAGTATGGTGTTGAGGCATTTGCTTCAAAAGGAGGATTCGAATGAATGCACTGCATGCAATTTAGGCATGGTCCCGGAGTCTCCAGGAATGAAAGATTCATCTTTAATTAAAGATTACGTCATGTGATGAAACCTCCAGGAGTATGTCCAACCAAAATTGGCAACCCTACATTTAGGCTATAACACCTTTGAAATCTTAGGTAATTATATAATGCAATGAAGCTGAGCTTTGTGTCTGATTCTGATCCCCAAAGCCTCTTCTTGCCAGCCTTGTCCCATTTCAGACCATTAAGGAGCAAGGGTTTTCACTCAAGGGCTCCTGTTAGTATATTTTGTTCCCTAACACAGCGGGAGCCTGATCCTGTGAGGTGCTGAGCTCCGGCAACCCCCACTGAGTTACACCAGAGATGGATTTGGCCTCTTTTTACCAGGTCTGGGTGAAAGATGACTGGTGAAGTTTCCAAGCAGTCATGTGAGCCTTTTCTTCACTTTCACCTAATAAAGGTTCATACCCTCTTTGTTCGAACTGCAGGTCTGGACCAAACCCCTAACATGAAGCTCATCAGAAGCCATTAAGCATCACCTGGTTTACACTGCACAAAGGTTGCAAATTCAGGTTGGTTTCTACACCTAAATCCTCCCTATGCTCCCTTTAAAGTGGGCTCAAGTTTCACTGTGAGATACTTTTGACAAGGCTGTGTTAGGCTTTCAGTTTGTAATGGAACACAAAGCTAGCTGTGATTCACCCAGTTGGAAGCTGAGCTGGGAACATTTTACCTGCCTCGGCTAAGGACTAGTTATTATCTGTCCTATAGGCCTCCTCTTCTAATGGGGTCACTTGGGGCCACAGCCTCAAAGACACTTAGGTGCCTAACTCCCAAGGGATTCAGACACCTAAATACCTTTGAGGATCTGGGCCTAAGAGACTTCAATGGGAACTGGACAGCTTTCCAAGAAGTGCTTCTCTCTTCATGTAAATTAAAAAAACATTGGAGGCAGCTGAACATTTCTAGGGTCATATGGAGCAGCGTTCATAAGGTACAACCCCAGCGCCTCTGAATTCTCTGGTACTTCATCTATCAGGAAACAAGGAAAGATACCAGCCAGTTATTTATTCTCTTGGTGCAAAGAATCTCCCACTCCCAAGTAATACAAACTCGTAAGACTTGGTGCTAGCAAGTGCAACTCCACTGAGATCAATGAACTTGCATTTGCTACCAGCCAAGTCTGACGTACACTGTAGACTCTCTTTCTCCTTCTCCCCCACGTCTCTAGGTTCTTGTTAAATCCTGCTCCTTCTTCTACATTACATCCCTTCTGTCTCTGCCATGACTACTATGGTTTCCTCTTCTCTGAGCCCCCTGCATCTCCCCTTCCCAAAATGCTCCATCTGTGTTCATGGCCCTTCCTACCTCAGCTCTCCTCTTTGAATCCCTTCTCTGGCTTCCTCTTTTTTCAACACTGAACTTAATACCCCCATCTTCACCATCAAGGTCCTGCACAACCATTGTACTGCTCCATTGCTGGTCTGTTCTCTGCTGTACTAGAGTAAGTGGCCTCCCTTAGTAGGAATTGGGCACAGGAACTGGATTGCTTAACCCTACATTGCCCCCATATGAATTGAAGGGGACACACAGGGCAGTGATACACCCAACTCTTTTTGAAAGTCTTTGGGGCATTACCTTTGATTCAAAGCAAAGTTCTTCTCATGCAGCATCTGACATAGTTGGCAAGGTAAATAACAAACAGGCAATTACAGAAGAAGAAAGACTCTAGGGCCAGATCTGGCGCGCCTTACTTATGCAATCACTCCTTGCTCAAGCTACCAGTTCCCCTTGATTTTCATGAGTCTGCTCCCAGGAGCAAGGCATACTCATTTGGATAAATCTTGCAAGATCAGGCCTTAGGCCAGGGCCACCTGAGACAAATTTAGCTGTGACGGCTGGTTAACTGGAGAGGAAAAATCAGCAGAGGAGAAAAGTTCACTTGTGCAGTCTGTGCCCTATTTCGGTTTCATAATGTTGGCAAATGCCATAAAAACGAACAAAGCCATCTTCTGTTTCTTCAGCCCGGCTTAATCCACTAACTCAAATAGCAGCGTAAGACACCTTTGTGTTTGTAACCCTTTTCTAAAGTGCTTCCTGTGTTCCACAGCTTAGATTCATAACAGAAAAACAGCAATGCAAAACATTCGTTCTCTACAAAGACATAATTGCTGCAGAGAAAAATAGAGTTTTGTCAATCATGTGATTCCCACGTCATGATCCAGATTCTGAACTCAGTTACTATAAATCTGGAGTAACTTTGTTGGCTTGATTGACCGCTGCATTACTCCAGATTTATACCACAATAATAGATTTACAGCCTATGCATGTATAAAAAGTTTATCACCTAGGTAACAGTTTTCATAGTGGTAGCCGTGTTAGTCTGTATCAGCAAAAATAACGAGGAGTCTTTGTGGCACCTTAGAGACTAACAAATGTATTTGGGCATAAGTTCTCGTGCCAGCAGTGCCCCTCTGCCATGTACACTGGCCAAACCGGAAAGTCTCTAGGCAAAAGAATAAATGGACACAAATCTGACATCAGGAATTATAACGTTCAAAAACCAGTAGGAGAACACTTCAATCTCTTTGGTCACTCAGTAACAGACCTAGAAGTGGCAATTCTTCAACAAAAAAACTTCAAAAACCAACTCCAACATGAAGCTGCAGAACTGGAATTAATTTGCAAACTGGATACCATCAGATTAGGCCTGAATAGAGACTGGGAGTGGTTGGATCAGTACAAAACCTAAACTTAATTTCCCCAATACTAATTTCTCCCTACTCTTACTCACACCTTCTTGTCAACTGTCTGTAATGGGCCACTCTCTTACCACTTCAAAAGTTATTTTTCCTCCCTTGGTATCCTGCTATTAATTGATTTATCTCGCTAGACTGACCTCACACTTGGTAAAGCAACCCCCCATCGTTTCATGTATTTACACCTGCTCCTGTATTTCACGCCATGCATCTGATGAAGTGGGTTCTAACCCACGAAAGCTTATGCCCAAATAAATGTGTTCGTCTCTAAGGTGCCACAAGGACTCCTCGTTATTATCACCTAGGTAGTAGGGATATTACAGTGTAATAGATGTACACCAGAGTGCCATGCCTTTGAAATCAATGGAGTTACACCAGCATAAAACTGAAGTAACTCAGAGGGAATCAAGCCTTCTTGACTTCTGTAGAGATACTCCACATTTATACTAATGTAACTAAAATCAGAATATGGCCCCACCATGAGTAGAAACCAAAGAGAGAATCTACACAGTGCAGCTCCATTAAAGCTATGCAGCTAGATTCTGTACCCATTTATACTCATGTAGCCCCAATGACTTCACATATGTAAGTGAGGCTAAAAATTGACTAATGGGCATTGTTCCTGAAGTCCCACTGCACATCATCTGAATTAATTTGTCATCATTTAGCAAGGTGGATTAATATAACACAGAGAGGTTATATAGAACTGGGTAATTATGGTCACTTTTCTATTTCTCCCTTAACCAAATCTCTTCATCACCTTGCCTTTCTGCTTTGAAGCCCTCAGGAAACATTGGGGAAGATGCAGCTGTCTGAAGTGGTACCAGTGATTCCAAGGCATATTGCCAGGACAGGGAATGCATCTAGAAGGAGTGACTTCTCTGGAATAAATTTGCATTTTTTTGGTTTCTTTCTGCCGCGGTCCTCAATTTAGTTCTGTTTACAAGTGTCAGCAGACTTAAATTCGTAGAAATCAATGGGCTGGAATGGAGGAAAGAAAAGAATGATCCTGTGTTTTAGGCATCGTATTAATATTCAGAAAATCTGGGTTCAAATCTGGGACTGCCACAGACTTGCTGTGTGCCCTTGGGCAGGTCACTTCATTTCTGTGTGCCTCAGTTCCCCACCTGTAAAAATGCGGGTAATAAACCAGACCTTCTTCACAAGGGGTCCAGTCATTAGTGAGTAGCAGGTGCTTGTATTATCATTACAGTAATCAGGACCATGCAAGTATCTTAATTCATAGAACACCTACAACCCAACAGGTTTGGAAGAGTCATAACGGCCCCTTCTGGCTTTACAATCTACATGAAGCAAAGAATGCCAGGCTGCAGGGACAAGTTAGTCTGTGGAGGTGCCCATCTGGTTTTGGAACCAGAGCACAAGGGAGATGAAGAAAAATGTATAAAAATGCAGGAAGAGAGGATAAAACCAATGCCCCGCCTCCACTGCTGTGCACTGTCCTCTCTATGCTGCCTCCTCCCCCTCTAACTCCAGTCTGACTCAAGTGACTGGTCCATGGTGACTTCAGACTGATCAGAAAGGGCACCCGCACACACAGCTCTGTGTTTCCAGTCCTCAGCTTGTATCTCCCTGCTGCTGTTCAGGCAGCAACCAGATATTCAGGTGGGTGCTGGCAGGACAGTGGATGAGCCACAGTTATGTTACAAAGAGATAGGAGCCCACCCCTTTTTAATACACCTTGTCTCTCCCATCAGCCTCCTCAAGGGACAATATTAACAAGGTTGTTTTGTAGATGCAGCTTCTGCTTTAAAATAGAAAGTGGGGGGCTGTTCTGTTCAACGTGGGCTGCGCTGAACAGGGGCCCGGGATCCAGATGCATGGCACAGATTAAGTGAATGCCTAAGACCTGATTCTCCTCACCTTTATTGTGGTAGAAATCAGCAGTAACTACATTGGAAAACCAGACCCCCAAGACCCAGATCCTCAAAGGTATTTAAGTGCCTGACTCCCACTGAAGGCAATGGAGTGCCGAACTCAGTCCAAGTCTTTCTTCTTCTCTTTCCTTACTTTTCTTCTTTCATATGGAACTAGCAACATTTACAAGTTAATAGAAAGGTCTGAAACCCATTCGAGAGCTTCAGGAGATGCAGAGTGCACCTTTGCTAGACCTCCTGGTGATGGAAAGATGGGACACTTGTTCACAATGTGTTCAGTGGCTTGGAGGTCTCCCCATTCACACTGTGGCGAATCCTTGGTTCTCCATTCATGCATCAGGTGCATGCATCTTCCATGTAGCATCCTAATACAGTTGATGGTCATCCACTGTCTTCAGTGAAGCAAGAAACCAGGGGGTTCAACGTGAGATCATCTACGAGGTGCTTGCTGTTTACATCAGACCCGGCCCATTGCATTCACCAGGTGTCTTCTGGGTTGAAGCTGGATGAAAAAAGAGCTTCTCTGGCCAACGAGAATGGTCAGTGGGGCTTAAGATGAGTGCAAGGCAAGTGAACAAGGTTGTCATGGAGCGAAAGCTTTTGGTTAGCAAGAGTTTTCTTGTACTCGTGCAACGTAGCCATCTCCTTATGCTGGCGGGGTGCCATGAGGTCCACTCCTTTTCTGCAATAGGGGCTGATCCAAAGCCTGTTGAAGTCACTGACAGCAAGCCCTATTATTATTGTTATTTATTTGTACTACTTTAGCACCTAGGAGCCTTAGTCATGGGCCAAGATGCTATCGTGCTAGCCCCAAGGTAGGGGAGTGCATTTGGGGCAGTCACAGTTATTGTAATATCACGAGCAGCCTCCATGTGTGCAGGTCCTTTACTCCTTGTCTTTTCTACAAAGGGTCTGATCCTGCAGTCCTCATTCAGGCAGTAAGGACAAGAAGTTTGGACCCTTAGGGCCAAATTCCACTCTTGGTTACACCGGTGAAAATTTAGAGTAACTCCATTTCCTTTTGTTAGACAGGCAGAACTGAGAACAGAATTTGGTACCCACGGTCAGATCCTCAGTTGGTGTATATCAGCATTACTGCTTTGACTTCAATCGAGTGATGTTAATTTACACCAGCTGAGGATCTGAGCTGGGAGCTCAGCTGATCCCATTTCTGCCAGAGGTGGTTTTACTAGGGTGATCAGATGTCCCGATTTTATAGGGACAGTCCCGATTTTGGGGTCTTTTTCTTATAATGGCTCCTATTACCCCCCACCCCCGTCCCGATTTTTCACATTTCCTGTCTGGTCACTCTAGGTTTTACTACCACAAGCAGCATTTTGCAGCTTGAAAATGGAAATAGGATTTTTCTCAGCACTTCTCCAAAATTATCCTCTCCAGGAATGATAACCTGGACAAATTCTTTTTTCTCTTCAAGCTAGATCATACCATAGGCTGTAAATATCACCTACATCACCTCTCTGCTTATCCATTTTCCTCTTTTCTAACCTCTTTCTGGGCCTGCTACTCTGGTGCTCTGCATCTTGTGCAGTATTTTACCCCAGTGCAAAAGGAGCACCACATGTTCGTATATCAAAATGGCTTGGCTTTACACCCAGTTTGCATTGACATAAATGACGGCACAAAGTGTAGGCAATGGAGAATCAGGCCTTTATATTCTACTTCAACTCAGCCTCTGCTCCTCTCCGTTCTCTTTCACGTTTTTCTACTATTGCTCTTCCTTAACCTTCAGGTGTCCACTTTAGTAACCCACCCCATAGAAGTAATGAGCAGAGTCAATAATGTGACAAATAATCACCTGGCCGGTTGCATCAATGTCTGTTTATCTTTCTCTTACGTACATGGCATATTATTCCTGTTTGCTATGATGAGAGGCTGGGAACAATGCCTTACAACTTTGTCTTATGCAGTGTACTTTGTAGCCATGTCGGTCCCAGGATATTAGACCTGAGATGGGTAAGGTCTTAAACAGGGGTCAGAAAGGAAAAATAAGTGATGGTGTTTCTCCCAAGCTCCGCCCATAACCCAAATTCCTCCAAGTCATGCTGCCAAAATGAGACGCTACTCAGCAGATGGTGCAGATCTTCAGAATAGGATGGCCATTCTCCTTTTTTGGATGCTATGATCAGGAATTTAAAATTTGCATTTAAATTGTCATCAGTAGGATTCAGACTTAAAAAGCCTTGGAATAAATGTGACATATAAATATAATGGATTTGTAACTGTAAACTTTAGCAGACTTGTGGTTCATGCACTAGACTGGGACTTAGGAGATCTGAGAGCTCTGCCACAGGCTCCCTGTGTGACCTCAGGCAAGCCACTTCATCTTGCGATCCAGTTCCCCATCTATGAAACGGTGACAATAATACTCCTCTTCTCCCACCTTTCATCTGTTTTGTCTATTTAGATTGCAAGCTCTTCAGGGCCGGGACCATATCTGAGTATGTGTTTGTGCAGCACCTAGCACGATGGGGCCCTAATCTCTGTTGGACCCCCTTGGTGCGACTGTCATATAAATAATAATTGAAAATATGCCAACAAATAAAGACTACATGCCCCTTAACACCAGAGACTGTATCTCCTGCTGTGCCTGGAAAGCATTTAGCACATTTGGAGAACCCCCATAATAATAATTTATCTGTGCCTCTTACCCACTAGTGCTTCAGGCTGTCTGCAGACTCAGGCAGATATGGCTGCACCAGTTACACTCAGGCCAGGTTTTAAAAGTTTTCTCCACAACTGTAAGGGCAGGGGACCTTATTTTATTAAATGAAAGTTTAGACTCCAGAGCAGCTACTACAGCTGCTTACCAAGCTGCAACAAACAGGCCCAATTCGAACCCTGGCCAAGATTTGCTGACAAAGTAAAAGCTTCACTTTGGTTTTCCAACAAACGGGCCCAAAGGAGGGTTTTTATCTTTGGCTGGTTTGATGGTGACTCTGTTTTTTCCCCACACAGCCTTAGCTGTTGTTAACACACACTCTCGCTACTCCTCTAGTCTCTGTACGGAAAGTGAGCGTCAAGGGAATGAGCTCCTGTAAGCTTTTCCCCAGAGAGTTAGTGGTTCTGGTAACTGCCTTCCTGTCAGGTTCAGTTAGGAGTCAGCAGCAAAGCAGACATGAGTGGAGGGCTGCTCGATGTGTGGCCTCTGGGATTGTTGGTGACCCTCAAATTGCTTCCTTCATGTGGCATCTGCCAGCCACGCATACTTCAGCCCCCAGTCCCATCCCCACTGCCAGTCACACATTGTAGCCGCCAGTCACACCCCCACTGCAGCCAGCTGCCAGTTTCACACAAACCTATGCACCTCTGCCTCATCTCTGTTCAGTCTGCAAAAGGCAAATAACCTTTCCCCCTTTTGCCATATACACTACAGAGATGGGCCTGAACCAGGAATCCAGGCCAGCACTTCCTCTTCCTTCCTATAGAATTTAATAGGGATGGAACCAACGTGTTTCTACAGTAATTACTCTGAAAAACCTATAGAATTTAAATAGAGAATGAGATTCTTTGAATAGGTTGTTTTAACCATTCTATAGAATTTTACAGCAGGAATATTCTATAGGATGGCTGAGAAAACCTACAGAAAGGAGCTCATTTTCAATTCAGTTCCACAGGACTTTTCTGCAGAGAGATAAACTTTCCCAAAGTTCAGATTGTTCCTGAACTTCACATTTCAGACCCATCCTATAACAGGCCCCGGCTGGAATTATGAATCCTAGGAATACCTATTTTCAGCCAATTTGCATGTGGATCTGGGTCCCAATTTTGTGGACTGTGTCCCTGCTCTGAGATATACAGAAGCCTTGTCTCTGTGCAGTTTGTCAAAGGCAACTGGATTTGCTGTGTGAAAAAAAAAAAAAGAAGAAGGGGAGAACAACAAACAAAAGGGACCAGAGCTCACCTTAGTAAAAGAGTCTTGGCAGAAGAGATCACTGAATGCTGGTCTACACTCAGTATTAGCTGGCATAGCTAGCTACACTGGTGGAAACCTCTTGTGTAGGCATGATTTCCACCAGTGCAGCGGTACGTGCAACAAGGTTCACATCACACATCACACTGCAGTGATACAAACTGATGCAGCTACACTAGTGGCTAAAATTCCTGTACGGACACGAGCTAAGTGCAATATTGTCGGAGGGGAAATAAGGTTTATGTTAGTTATAGTGGCACAGGTAACCGCTGTATCTATAGCCGTCTATATCTAAAATAGCTGTTCGACATCATTATCAGATGACTGAATGGAAACATGGTCCTTATGCTTTCAAGAGGATCACATGCTGATCATGCCTTTTAAGATTCTGAGATGCAGCCCACCTAAAAGTTTGCTCACATCTGTTGAACCAGTGAGCCATCACAGCAGAAAGCAACCGCTGCTGCGCTCAAGGTTTCATAGAGTCATAGAATATCAGGGTTGGAAGGAACCTCAGGAGGTCATCTAGTCCAACCCCTTTATTTTTTCAAAGCAGGACCAATCCCCAATTTTTGCCCCAGATCCCTAAATGGCCCCCTCAAGGACTGAACTCACAACCCTGGGTTTAGCAGGCCAATGCTCAAACCACTGAGCTATCCCTCGTGTCTCTCATGTTCTGGAAAAGCAAGGACAAGTGTACTAGCTCCAGTCTCCTATGAAGTTCTTTCAGTGTCCTGCCAGCATTTCTGATCCAAAAATACCCACTTGCTTACTGAGCTGCTAAGATCTCTGCTCACCGTATTTGCCTTGGATGAATTCCACCCGTTAGCCCGTGATTCTTTATCTGTGCCAACAGGAGGCTCTGAGGGCTGGTTCCAGGCCCACCCTTCTGCTGAAGATAAGAAAACAACTGGCCTCCTTCATAACAGTCCTAACAGAGAGACAAGAAATGAAGAGGCTACGGAGATGAGCTCATCTCTCAGCCCTTGAGGTGACTATTAACAATGGGACTCTTTCCATTGACTTCACTGGGCTTTGGATCCAGCCCAACCGTAAGGCCTGAGGTGCACCGGCAGAGACAGTACAGGGTGGGACAAAAGTTGGTTCTGGCACTGCCTGTCCTGCACCCGTGCTGGGTACTAAACCAAAAGAGTCTGCAGTCTGGTTGTCCCTGTGCAGTAATTCTTTCTGTCCTAGAAATCCCCATAGCTGTGGGTTAATGCAGACTGCGTGGCTGCAGTTCCATGCAAAGGTCCAATAGCTTTAGGAAAAAATGGCTTCCACTGAAAAAGAAACTTCCATAAACCCCTCAATGCCAACTAGCCAGGGGTGACAAGAATACCCTGATCCTGGTATGTCCAATCTGGTTCATCAAAGAATATCGTGTGAGGTCTTAAATGAAAACGAGGGTCACACGTATATCATGGTGCAATGTATGTACAGATACTATGTAAGGAGTTATGTATGCATACTGCAAATATGTTCCTAAAGTCAGAACTGAGAATCACGTTTTCTGCCAGACAAAAGGTATTCGTCTCTCTCCCCATCGGCATGTAAATTAAGGTGAGTGACGCGCCCATAAAGACACACTCACTCAGGTAGGGCTCTGCAGTGTGGCTACTCATGCCCCAGCTAGGCCAACCTGAGCACTCAGACCCAGTGCTGATTACCCAAGTTAACTCTGCAGTGAAGACATAGCTCCTAAGGTAAAGTGGTTCTACCAGCTGCCTCTGGTTGCAGCCGTGGTAACAGCACACTTGGCATTTCTGAAGGATATTACATTCGAAAGTAATTACTAAACACAAGTTACTTAACCAACGAAGAGGCATCCTTAGCCACTAGCAAGAAACGAAAGGAGTTTCTGTGGCTGCCAATTGGTGCATGTCTGTGTAAGACGGGGAGATAGGTGAAGGTGCTGCTGAGAAAAGGTGTGTGCATTAGCTAGTGGAGATAAGGCACTTTAGTTTTACTGCAAGGTAAACTAAAGGAGTACTTGTGGCACCTTAGAGACTAACCAATTTATCTGAGCATAAGCTTTCTAGGCGAGGTCACCCCAGGCAGGAGGTATGGTGCCGGCCTTGCCTAGTTTCCCTCATGATAAATCTAACATGACTTCTCACCAGTGTGTTGTTACTGCAGGATAGCTAATGTGTGTTAGTTACATCGTAGAAAAACACCCCTTTTCTCAGCAGAGAAAACACAGCCAAAGTGTGTATAAGAGAGAGACAGAGAGTGTGTGAGTTAGTATAAGAGAGAGAGAGAGAAAGACTGTGTGTGTGTATATGTGAGAGAGTAACAGCGAAAGTTAAAAAGAGAGGAAGCATGTAAGAAAACCTGCAGCCTTCAGTACTTTACCTCCATTATCTTTGCAACTCTATCGTGACTTAGAACAATTCCACTTTAACAATGTGCCCAAATCAGAGCCCCAGCTGGTTTTCATAAGGGGCCCAGACACACCATCCCATTCCTGCGTGTTTCATACCAGGCTTGATCCTTTTAAACTGAGCTTTTCAGATGTTTGATGTGGCCAAGATTTTCCAAAGGGACGAGTGGTTTGGGGCGCCCAACTTAAGGCACCTTGAAGGGGCCTGATTTTCCAAAGCATGTGGGTGCTCAGCATGGTCTGAAACTGGGCACCTCAAAATGTGGGTATCCAAAATGTTTAGTCACTTTTGAAAATCTTGCCCTGTGGTGATAACTGCTAAATAAGTAGGTGATGATAGATTAGATGGGAAACACCTGATGAATCTAAGAAACTGCCAATAGTACTGAGCTATCACAGTTTCATTTCACTTCACATTGACACTGTTCTATCATCCCTATTGAACACTGTTCGGAGAACCCAACTATTGCCCTGATTCTGCGATCTGATCTGATGACTACAATGGAGTTCTGTGCAGGCAGAGGGGACAATGGCAGAATACGGACCTACGGAGGAGTACCTGTTGACAGGTCACTTACGTCAGCTGTTCGTGGCAACAGCTCCAAAATCTGATTTCCTGTGGCCCGTTTCAATTCCAGGCAATAGAATGAGCCTAGCAATGGGCACAGTAATGACCTGCAATAGAAGAAGAAATGAAGGGAATTAGGTTAGTGCCAAACATATGTATACGCTGCAGTAAAACAAAGCTGGGCAGTGTGAGAAAGGATAAAAAGCTTTCAGAAGAAGCGCTTGTTAGAGCTGGCTGGCAAGACAAGCTAGTTCTGTGGTGAGCATCAAGTCTACTCATGTGAATAGTAGTTGCTTTAATACAGGTTTCAGAGTAGAATAAAGATTGGTATTATTGCTAAATACAGGCCTTGTGTCCCCACTACCTTTTGCCGTCATTTACTCATGTTCAAACTGGGTACAAAACGCTAGTGCTGGAATAATCGATTACACAAGGTGCAGAGCAATAGAGAGGCAAATCGAGTGAGTGTAAAATGTTACCATTATGATATGCAAGTGGAGAATCTGGCCCTCTCACTTTTTCAACAGAAATCACTTTGGCAATGGAATATCCCAAGAGAGAGCCAGATCCTGGTGTGAAATGGCATGATCTCTATTGACTTCAGTGGAGTTATGCTGATTTACAACAGGTGACTAGCTGGACCTGGGTTTTATTTCTGGCTCTGCCACTGACCTTGAACATGTCACCGCCAAGCTCTGTGCCTCAGTTTTCCCATCTGTACAATGGAGATAAGGACACATATCCACCTTTGTAATGTACTTTGAGATCAATGGATGAAAAGCTGCTTTTGAAAGGATAAGTAGCTGTAGTGATGCAGTCCTCCAAGAAAAACTTAATCCTCGGTGAAGTTACCATATTACCCACTATATAACTTGCTCCCTTTCTGTGTGAAATTTGTTTTGGAAGCACTTCCAGTTTGAACCACTGGAGATTTATATAACATTCTCCAAAGGGTGATGTCAGGACAGGTCTAATGTATGCACATTAGCTTACATGCCCACAGTTCATTCCACCCCAGGCCACTGTGATATAAGCATGTTGTTCATTCATGAAGATAAATTCCTTCCTGACCCACAGAGACAAGATGGGTGAGGTAATATATTTTATTAGACCAACTTCTGTTGGTAAGAGAGACAAGCTTTCGAGCTTATAGGGAGCTCTTCTTCAGGTCTAGGAAACTAACTCAGAGTGTCACTGCTCAAGACAAGGTGGAACAGATTGTTTAGCATACGGAGTTAATACATATTTCAAGGGACCATTCAAGGTACACAGCCTCAATACAATATATTTCTTGTGAGCTGTACACAGAGTGGAAGTTTGTTAGGAGGCTCAGTTTGGGCACCATCAGAGCTAACTACTACACCAAAATGATTCTGTGGACTAGTACATGCAGGTCCATGACCTTCCCAAATCAGATAATGAGAACAGAAACATAGTGTCCATATTACAATGACTGAGCAAGTTTTATTAGGCATTTTAATGCCCAGGCAAGTCAGTTAATTCATAATTGGTTTGAACTGGCAGCCTCACAAGCTCTAGCATTCTCTGCCTGCAGCTGAGTGCCATTCAAAATTCTTGCCTGACTTTAAAAACTTTAAAAGGAATCAAAGGAATAGTTTCCAGTCTGATCTTAGCTCCTAACAGCCCCCACTGATCATTCTAATTTAGGAACAAAGGTACAAGGGAGCTGGCTTTTAGGTTCCTGGGTTAGTGGTTCTGTGGTCGAAACAACAGACTGGACTTCTACATAGAGTGCTTCCGCCGACATGCACGGGCTGAAATTGTGGAAAAGCAGCACCACTGGCCCCATAACCTCAGCCGTGCAGAACACAATGCCATCCACAGCCTCAGAAACAACTCTGACATCATAATCAAAAAGGCTGATAAAGGAGGTGCTGTCGTCATCATGAATAGGTCGGAATATGAACAAGAGGCTGCTCGGCAGCTCTCCAACACCACTTTCTACAAGCCATTACCCTCTGATCCCACTGAGGGTTACCAAAAGAAACTACAGCATTTGCTCAAGAAACTCCCTGAAAAAGCACAAGAACAAATCCGCACAGACGCACCCCTGGAACCCCGACCTGGGGTATTCTATCTGCTACCCAAGATCCATAAACCTGGAAATCCAGGACGCCCCATCATCTCAGGCATTGGCACCCTGACAGCAGGATTGTCTGGCTATGTAGACTCCCTCCTCAGGCCCTACGCTACCAGCACTCCCAGCTATCTTCGAGACACCACTGACTTCCTGAGGAAACTACAATCCATCGGTGATCTTCCTGAAAACACCATCCTGGCCACTATGGATGTAGAAGCCCTCTACACCAACATTCCACACAAAGATGGACTACAAGCCGTCAGAAACACTATCCCCGATAATGTCACAGCAAACCTGGTGGCTGAACTTTGTGACTTTGTCCTCACCCAGAACTATTTCACGTTTGGGGAGAATGTATACCTTCAAATCAGCGGCACTGCTATGGGTACCTGCATGGCCCCACAGTATGCCAACATTTTTATGGCTTACTTAGAACAACGCTTCCTCAGCTCTCGTCCCCTAACGCCCCTACTCTACTTGCGCTACACTGATGACATCTTCATCATCTGGACCCATGGACAAGAAGCCCATGAGGAATTCCATCATGATTTCAACAATTTCCATCCCACCATCAACCTCAGCCTGGACCAGTCCACAAAAGAGATCCACTTCCTGGACACTACGGTGCTAATAAGCGACGGTCACATAAACACCACCCAACACCGGAAACCTACTGACCGCTATTCCTACCTACATGCCTCCAGCTTTCACCCAGACCACACCACACGATCCATCGTCTACAGCCAAGCTCTACGATACAACCGCATTTGCTCCAACCCCTCAGACAGAGACAAACACCTACAAGATCTCTATCAAGCATTCTTACAACTACAATACCCACCTGCTGAAGTGAAGAAACAGATTGACAGAGGCAGAAGAGTACCCAGAAGTCACCTACTACAGGACAGGCCCAACAAAGAAAATAACAGAACGCCACTAGCCATCACCTTCAGCCCCCAACTAAAACCTCTCCAACGCATCATCAAGGATCTACAACCTATCCTGAAGGACGACCCATCACTCTCACAGATCTTGGGAGACAGGCCAGTCCTTGCTTACAGACAGCCCCCCAACCTGAAGCAAATACTCACCAGCAACCACACACCAAACCACAGAACCACTAACCCAGGAACCTATCCTTTCAACAAAGCCCATTGCCAACTGTGTCCACATATCTATTCAGGGGACACCATCGTAGGGCCTAATCACATCAGCCACACTATCAGAGGCTCATTCACCCGCACATCTACCAATGTGATCTATGCCATCATGTGCCAGCAATGCCCCTCTGCCATGTACATTGGTGAAACTGGACAGTCTCTACGTAAAAGAATAAATGGACACAAATCAGATGTCAAGAATTATAACATTCATAAACCAGTCGGAGAGCACTTCAATCTCTCTGGTCACTCGATCTCTGACCTCAAAGTCGCAATATTACTACAAAAAGGCTTCAAAAACAGACTCCAACGAGAGAATGCTGAATTGGAATTAATTTGCAAACTGGATACAATTAACTCAGGCTTGAATAGAGACTGGGAGTGGATGAGTCATTACACAAAGTAAAACTATTTCCCCATGTTTATTCCCCCCGCCCCCCCCCCCCCCCCCCCCGTTCCGAAGAGGTTCTTGTTAACTGCTGGAAATGGCCCACCTTGATTATCACTACAAAAGGTTTTCTTTGCCCCCCCCCCACCCCCCGGCTCTCCTGCTGATAATAGCTCATCTTAAGTGATCACTCTCCTTACAGTGTGTATGATAACACCTATTTTTTCATGTTCTGTGTGTATATAAATCTCCTCACTGTATTTTCCACTGAATGCATCCGATGAAGTGAGCTGTAGCTCACAAAAGCTTATGCTCAGATAAATTGATTAGTCTCTAAGGTGCCACAAGTACTCCTTTTCTTTTAGTCCAGGAATGAAAACACACACATCTTTTCCCCAAACCTACAATACAGTGAAAGACACAAATCCTGAAACAACAGTGAATTGAAAAGGAAACAAATCACAGTAACGAAATGAAGTTGTACTTTGTACGGAGGGAGAGTCAGTATGGACGGAAAGGCTAAGGAATGAATGAGTAGGTATACGATAAGATCAATGCAGAAAGTTTGGTATTAGACCCAGTTAATCAAGAGCTCTGGGGTGGGTTTGTGTTTTACTTTCAGGTTTTTTTGGTTCACATATCGCCTATTGTCATAAAGAGTTGACAACAAATGAGCTTCCTTATAATAAACAAAATGGAACCAAAATAAAATTAAATTGTTTAAAGAGTAAAAGTCAGGGGGAAAAACAAATCTGTAACTGAAAGAAAATAATTGTCAAATATTTAGATGAAAAGCCTTAATGTATGCCTGTAAAGGTTACTGGTCTCATTTTAAATAGCATAGCAGATGAGGACCAATGACAGATCATTATTATTAATAATTATCTGTATTATGTTAACAGGTAGCACTTTCTTTCAAATGCTACCTGTTAACATAATACAGATAATTATTAATGTTGGATGGCTCAGGAAAATGAAAATGGATTTTTACCAAATTTTCCTCCCACAAAATATACATTTTCAGGTTGAAAAAAGGAATGCTAATTTGTAGGATTAATTATTATATACTAATTAGTATTGTTATCATTATTCCTAATAATAATATGTCTTTACTGATTTAAAAACAAAGATACAAACTTAAGCATTAAATAGCAACTACGTGACAAGAAAATCCTCCCACCGCTCTACACCTCCTTACCAATCTCATCTTCCTTTCACTATCACATCTGTGATCATGAGAAATTCAACACAGATCAATGTACCTATCTCAAGGAAAAACCAATGGTTCTTCTCATAGCTCTGGACAGGATATATTTCCCAGCAGCGATTAATGCAGCCACTTTAAAGCTTCTCTGCCACTTAGTGGTTACAAAAAGCATTACTTTCTTTCTCTGCACTGTGCTGAGATCGGCTCTGTTTGCATACAGAGTTTGTACAGGGATGATGGTAATCTCAGTTCTAGTCAGGAGCAGAGCTGTGTCACTCTTTCCAAGAAATATTTAATGTAAGAAGTGCCCCCACATAATTCTGACAAAATGCTGATGCCCCGATGGCTCTTTGAAGGGAATAAATCCCCATCTGTCGAAATATTTACCCCCGGGTTAAACTAAAAATGTCTAAATCCAGTTGACAACATTCCATTTCACAGTGCAGATACTTGGGACAGATGTTCACATTTGAATGGAAAAGAGAAGCTTAGCCTGTGGCTTCTATTCCTGGATGAAACTGACTCTGTGAGCGGTGGCAAGTCACTCCAGCTCTCAGAGCCTTAGTTTTCCCCTTGCAAGTGGAGATAACAACACCTGCCTATGTCACAAGTAGGTCATGTAGGCCAAAATTCTCAACGTTGAGCACCTACATCCATATTAAGGCGATGGACAGGGACCCAGGCCACCTGGGTTCTATTCCTGGTTCTGCCATTGATCTTCTGTGTGATGTTGGACAAGTCACTTCACTCCTCTGTGTCCTCTCTCAACCTTTGTCTGTCTTGCCTATTTAGTTTGCAAATTCTTTGGAGCAGGCACTGTCTTTTACTATGTGTCTGTGCAGCAGCTAGCACAATGACTCCCCAAGCTTGGGTAGGACCTCTAGGCACTGCAAATAATAAATAATAATAATAATAATTAATAATTAATCCAAGTGGTCTCATTTTATTTACAGACAAGCTGGGCATCTGCAGCTCTCATTCCAGTCACCCAGGGCCAAATTCTGTTTCCACTTACACTGATGTAAATTCCCAATGGCATCAGGAAGTTACACCCAATTTACATGAGAGAAAGAGCAGGGTTTGGCCTTTACTGTGTAACACGAGATGGGCCACAACTGAAAGATTTTGTTCACAATCCCCTGAACTGCGGTCTGGAGAAAAAAATGAATCCTAGATCCAAACTAGGTCAGGTTTTGATTTTGTGAAACTGAAAGCTGATGGCTGACGGCTTGCAAAACTAATTGTTTCTTATTGAGAAGAAAGAAAACCGGGACCCGTCACCCGAAGTCCTCCCCTACTCTGGCAGTCGTGATAAATTGGAACCTAGACCCCTTTTGGTTTCAAACATGGGGTTTGCAAAATTAAAACATGATTGATGAGGTTTTGCACAACCAAAACTCAGACTCCTGGGCCCATCCCTGAATTTAGTCTGTTTATTTCGAACTGCACAGTAACAAACAGAGAAGGGTTGAGGGCAGAATTAGACTACTGAAATGGTTTAAAGGGGCAAGTGAACTTGGACATTTCCTCTCTACCTTTGTTCCAGCAAATATCATCAGAAAGTCGCGAGTGTCTGTTTTGTAGCTCCTGTGTTAGCAGGTTAATTCATCATGGCATAACACAAGGGGCTGGAATGAAACACAAATTCTTAGCAGACAGACAAGGCCCCTGGGAGAGCTGGGAATAGGACCACCTATACTACCAGAGATCACTAACAGTAACACTTTAGCTAGGTAAACATTCCTGCTGAATCATGTGTCTTTCCTACCAGCATGGATCAGAGAAGAGAAAACCTTATGAGGCTGTTACCTAGTTAGCCCCAGACCTTGTTTTCCTATCTGCACAGCAAGGGTTAGGAATAGAATTCACCTTTCTTAGTGTAAATCAAGATTTGGTTAGGGAGGATGGGGCTAGGGAACTTGTCACTGAGGCGAGGGTTGGGAGAGGACAAGAAGATAGCCCCTTCCCCAAGTTTATCTGCCACGGTTGGGAATTAGACTAGGCCAGAAGACAATGGAGGACATGTGTGCGCTCATGGAGAGGAGGCTGCTGGTGTAACATCCTGGTAAAGTTTGTGTCACCCTCCCTTCTAGTGGCTCTTCCACTAGGGGATAATAGTTTACTACTACTACTACCACCACCAAGTGGTACTCCTTTAGCTCAGATGGCAGTGTTCAGTGCTGTAGTGCGGAAGCTCCTCAGTGCAAACCCTGCTGCTCGACCATATGGAGGGTCACTGTGTGGCCCATGTGCAAACCCAGCCCTGACTGTGGTTTGACTCTTTCACATAAACAAGGCTGGTGGTAGAGGAGAAAATGGCAAAACAGCTAAGAAAAAGAAACATGGAGTGATGCTGAGGTTGTGACACAGCCACATATACGGTGGTTCCTTCCTTAATGTGTCCTAAACTCAGGGCCTCATGTTACCACCATTGCTGAATACATACAAGCTCTTAAGAATATTGTGGGTGCTGAATCTGCATTGAAAAGACATTTTCCAGGTGACTGATTGGAAGGAATTTCAGAATCTAATTTTAACAAAGCAGTTCATACGTGCTAAATCCTTGCTGTGAGGTATCACCTTACAAAACCATCTATCAGCTCACCGTTGCTTGGCACCCAGTGCTGAATACATACTTGCAACACGTTAATGGGCAACATTGCCTTATGTATGAAGGATGCAGAGCCCAGCAGCAGCACAGGAGCATGTGGCTCTGTCCCACTTCAAGCAGCAGATTTGAGGGAGATGAGCTTCAGCCTTTGGAAAGTTCTTTGCAACCACATGGCTTCATACAGGTTATCCCTTCTCTCATACAGAGCCTTGGCTAAAGAGCTGCTGTTGCTCCATAGCAAATGGCCTAGCTACACCATGATTTTACAGGTGGCTATTTAGAAACAAGAGGAGGTGTTCAACCTCCAGGTCTTTGGTTCAATTCCAGACTCTGCCAGTAGCATCCTAAAATTGTTAGCATCTGATGGTTGTTCAGTGGTCTGTCTGAATTGGTGGGTCTCATTCTAGTACACACTGGGAAGGTCTCTCTCTCTCTCTCTCTAAGTATATTTACATAGTCCTTCTTGTGGGCAGTCATACCAGAGATACCAAGGATAGCAGGCCATGAAGAAAGTCTTTTCTTTTTATCAATAAAAGATACGTAGTGTGAGCATTTTATGCCCTGTTTTGAATGAGATACATTATGATCTTTACCGCCTGCTATAAACTGTATCTAAGTGGCATCTTTATTATTGTTCTTTATTGGTATTACAATAGCACCTAGAGATCTCAGCCCAGAGCAAGGCGTATGTGTGCTGCACAGACACACAATCCCTGCCCTGAACAGCATAAATCTAAATACACAAGATGGACAAAGGGCTGGAGGGGAAACAGAGGCACAGATGGTGAAATCACTTCCCCAAGGTTACACGATGAGTTTTATGGCAGAGATGAAAATAAAACTATCTTCTCCTAGTCCAGTGCCCTATCCACTAGATAACGCCGTCTCTCTGGTTTTATATATCAATTTTTCGTACCCATCTTCACCAGCCAGCATTGCCTTTCAGTCTGCAGGTGACCCTGTTGGAGAAGACTGTGCACATTGGTAAGGCAGCATGAATTTGTGAATAGGAAACGAACTGTAAGATGTGGGATACTGTGCCTTTAAGAAATAAATAATGGCCTCCAACGC
Source organism: Chelonia mydas (assembly GCF_015237465.2). Taxonomy (NCBI): domain Eukaryota; kingdom Metazoa; phylum Chordata; order Testudines; family Cheloniidae; genus Chelonia; species Chelonia mydas. Next base: position 6,563,417 of record NC_057859.1, on the reverse strand, counting down.
TGAGCAAGGAGAAGTGAGAAATCTTCATATTAATTGACCAAGTGCCGGAGGAAATTTGCCAAAGTGTCTCTGACAGGGCAAAAGTGTGCAGGATGTCATGTTTAGAGACACCACAGAAAAAACAGAGGGAGGTCACTGTGTCAATCTCTTGCCCAGCAAAGATGGAAAAGCAGCTGAGTATACAACCCCGCCCCAGGCAGTCATGCAAATGGGTAAGAATGGAAACAGTGTTTGACTGAAAACATGATACGCGCACATGTCAAGGAAACTTTCACTGCCCCGAAACTGTCAGCACTGGCATGTTTTATGTTGATTATAAATTTAAAACATATTTAGCAGATTAATAATGCCTTTCTATAGTGCCTTCCACCTGAGGATCTCAAAGAACATTAATTAAACCTCACAAATTCCTTCAGACGTAAGCAAGGGATATTTAGGGATCCACCATTGAAATGTAGCCACCTCTGGAATAGAACATGATGGCTGTTTAACACAGTACAGTAGCACTCTACACAATATGTTAGTGCAAGAAGTGAAGAAGCCCTTATCGATCTGAAATTGTAGAGTGAATTTAGGTTGGCATTTGTCTCGGATTAAATTGCAAACTCTTCAGAGCAGAGACTGTCTTTCGTGTTCTGTTTGTATAGTGCCTAGCACAGTAGTGTCCTAAACTATGATTTGGGCCTCTAGGCATTCCTACAATAGCATAAATAAAATAATAATAATAATTAGTAGCAGGGTTAATATTCAAACAGATACCGAAAGTGCACTGGGACCTTGAATGACCACAACCTGGCTGGATTTTGGTTTCCAATTTAAATGGGTTTCTACCAGCGTGCAGGAGGATGAAATTGGGCTGATGCCCCAGCCCATTATAGAACCATCTGGATAGATGTAGTGTAGATGCCAGTGCACTGTCTACACTAGAGCTTCTACTGCTGATACCACTGGAAGATATAAAAAGAAATCTAGTGTAGATCCATCTTTTGTGAAAGATTCAATTCCACATGTCCTCCAATGAGGGCTGAAAAAGCTCCTACTGCAGTTCTCTGATCTTCCAATGAGTCCTTCAGCAGAAACAGGGAAGATGAGACTTGATATTCCTGCTATTTAAAGTAAAAAAAATGAACCAACTAAACCCATAAATCAACTTGTTTCAACTCGTTTAAATAAAGTTCAAGCTAAAATGGTTCCCAGTCCTGGGTGGCCAGTTTTGTACACAGGACCAAATAATGGCCCCAATCCCATCAACATTTATACAAGTGAATTTAATTAGCAGAGAACCGAAATATTTTTGCATGATATATAACCACTGAGTCAGATTACTCATATACTTAAAATTAAGCCTGGGGGTGCCTGTCAGATTGGGACCCAGATGAGAACAGTGTTTAAATAATTTTATAAACTAGGCAGAACTATTGTTGACATGTATAATCCCTACCGGGATTTATATTTTATATTGTAAATGTTCACATTACCCAAAGCCATGTTTCCCACAAAGATTGACCTCAAGTCACTTCTTATCAAAATAAGACAAACAGCATCTCCACTTAGACACATTTTAAATGTTATGCAAAAATCTTTTAGCTCTCTTCTAATTAGCAGGCTCCCCAACCTAAATTACTGGCTGGAAGAGCAATTGGCATTACCAGTAAATAGATGTGAAGAAAAACAGACACACGTTATCAGATACATTCCAGTCTGGGGTGTGAACTTTATGCTATTATCAACTCAGACATAGGTGATGAGTCCAGTGTTAATGGAAAGACTTACTAAAAAGCCTGTTGATCCAGGTAGAGTGGCTGAATCATAGAAGCGTAGGACTGGAAGGGACCTCAAGAGGTCATCTAGTCCAGTCCCTTGCACTCACGGCAGGAGTATGTAATAAGTAGACCATTCCTGACAATAAGATTAAGGAGACACTACAGTGGCAATTTTCAGAGAAGCAGCCGTGTTAGTCTGTATCCGCAAAAAGAACAGGAGTACTTGTGGCACCTTAGAGACTAACAAATTTATTTGAGCATATGCTTTCGTGAGCTACAGCTCACTTCATCGGATGCATTCAGTGGAAAATACAGTGGGGAGATTTTATATACACAGAGAACATGAAACAATGGGTGTTGCCATACAGACTGTAACGAGAGTGATCAGGTAAGGTGAGCTATTACCAGCAGGAGAGAAAAAAAACAAACACCTTTTGTAGTGATAATCAAGGTGGGCCATTTCCAGCAGTTGACAAAAACGTGTGAGGAACAGCGGGGGTGGGGGTGGGGGGAGGGGGGGATAAACATGGGGAAATAGTTTTACTTTGTATAATGACACATCCACTCCCAGTCTTTATTCAAGCCTAATGTAATGGTGTTCAGTTTGCAAATTAATTCCAATTCAGCAGTCTCTCATTGGAGTCTGTTTTTGAAGTTTTTTTGTTGAAGAATTGCAACTTTTAGGTCTGTAATCGAGTGTCCAGAGAGATTGAAGTCTTTCAGTGTTCTGTTTCTTGGTTCCATTTTAATGATCTGTTAGACTGTGGAATACAATTGAGCTGCATGTGAAATTGTTTAATGTTTATATCCAAGGATGGATTTGCAGATAAAGACCAATACCAAGTGCTCATAAAGACTAAGCGATAAAACTTCTTAAAGTGCATTTGTGAGGACAATGCCTTTGTTAAGATCGCACGTGGATTTGTGACGGAAAGATGCTCCAGTCTGTTAGTCAACATGCAGAAATAAAACAATCTATAGGCAAAGCATTCCAAAGTTGAGCTGAATCCTGCAAATACCTCTCCACAAAAACAACTCCCATGTGGAAGTGTTTGTAGGATCAGGCCCAAAGCAGGCAGGATGAAATCCTGGCCCCACTAATGTCAACAGCAAAACTCTCATTGACTTCAAAGAGGGCAGGATTTTACCTGCAGTGTTCTTCGAAGTGCACAGTGCCCTCAGTGTGCACAGCTGCAGGATCAGGCCTTCAGTGTGCAATGTTTTTATAAGTGCAGTGCCACCAGCCTGCAACATTTGAGGAGTCTCGTGTGATATTTGATGTTTTTTCTTAAAGTCCCAGTTCCTGGACTAGAGTGATTATGTGAGAATCTCAGGTTTCGTTTAAAAACACCATTAGATGTCTAGGCCCTGGGGCTGTACAGAAAAGCTTGAAAATGTGATCCAAGTACCAGAATCCAAAAGGTAAATAAAAAGAAGCCCAGTTTTAAAAAATCTTATGATTTTAAAACCAATCCCGTGATTTTTTTGGGTCCCGAGACTGATGATTTTTAAACATGTGGGGTTACCAGTACTGTATGCGTGCAGTGCCCTAGGTGTGAAGTTACAGGACTGATTCCTAAGCGTCTAGAGTGTTTGTAAGTAGTGCCAAAGATTTCAGATATAAATACAGCAGTGGTCTGTTAATGCACATAGAGCTGGAAGAACCTTTAGTATCTGTGCCGCAAAACTGCATTTAAAAAGGGGCGGGGTTAATTGTTAATTTCAATTCTGATGGAAATCTGCAATGGTTCAATACTCTGGAAAGCTAAATAAATAAACATTGGGGAGGTCAATGAGCAGCCCCCGCTGGCCCAGCATGAACCCCACGTGAGGGACAGTTAAATAGCCAATTAATTATTTGCCTGGATCCCTTACACAGCAGCTGCCCTGCCGTAACTAAGCCCCCACTATACCTGACCCTAGCCATGCCCCCAGCCCACTCCTAGCCAGGCTCCCATCATGCCTGGTGCTAGCCAGACTCCCATCATGCTTTACCTTAGCCAGGCTCCCAGCTGACACCTAGCTCCCATGATGCTTTGCCTTAGCCAGACTCCCATGATGCTTTACCTTAGCCAGGCTCCCAGCTCGCACCTAGCTCCCATGATGCTTTGCCTTAGCCAGACTCCCATCATGCCTTGTTGCCCAACCCCAGCCCCCATCTCAGCCCCGCCCCAGCCTCTAGCCACGCCCCCCTGGCCCACGCAGACCAATCCTTAGCCCAGCCTATTGCCCTTTGCTCCCCTCCCCGTAGCTTCTCGTGGGCTTACCGCGTGAAGGCCGGCGTGCTTGCGTCACGTCCGGCGTGCGGGACCCGGAAGTGGGAATGGTTGAGGTGTCGCTACGCGCCGCGGCGGTGCCGGAGCTGAGCCAAGCCGGAGCGAGACCAGCGGGTACGAGCAGGGTCGGGGCTGCGGGGGTGGGCGTCGGGGGAGGAGTCGCCTCGTTTTCCTCCCCCACCGGAGCATCGGGCGGGGAGGGGCTGTGGTCCGATGGCTAGAGCAAGGGCCTGGGGGCCAGACGCCTGGGTTCCTTCCATCCCCTGGCTTGGGAAAGCAATGGGACGAAGGGGGGCTGCAACTCCTGGGTCTGTTCTCGGTTCGGTGGGGGAGGGGAGAGACTGGGAAGCCGGACTCCTGGGTTCCATCCCTTGGATGGGGACTCCTGTGTTCTGTTTCTGGCCCTCGAAGGGGAGGGGGAGAGAGAGACTAGGAGGCCGGACTCCTGGGTTCTATTTCTGGTTCTAGAAGGGGGGGACTGGGAAGCCGGACTCCTGGGTTCCATTCTGGGGGGGCTGGGACTCCTGGGTTCCTTTCCCAGTTCTAGGATGGGGTAAGCGGGTTACAGCAGGCGGGACCTAGAAGTGTGGCTTCCAGGGTTCTCTTTCTGAGTCTAGGAGGGGAGTGAGGTCCTAGGGAACTAGGGCAGGGGGGGCACTGGGAGCTAAGACTGCTGGGATCGGCCCTGATTCTGCTGTGTGGCTCACTATGTGGCCAGCCTGGGGCCAGTCACTTCCCCGCTCTGTGATGGAATTAGTGAAGGTTATAATTGTGGCTTGTGAAAATGTTGGGATTGGAAAGTTTATATAAGAGTTTGGCATTATTATCCTATTGCTTTGGGCCGGTCTACGCTGCCGGTGAAGTCGATGTAACATACCTCGCTCAGGGATGTGGAAAGGACACTCTTGCGGAGGTGGAGTCATTATGCTGACGGGAGAGCACTTTCCTGTCAGCATAGCACGTCTTCACCACATGTGCTACAGAGAAGCAGCTGCATTGGTGTAGACATGCCAATGTAGTGTGGTAGTGTAGACTTGCCCTAAGCAGTAGTAATGTTCCTGAGCTGCTGTCCTTACTTTGCTAATCAAACCATACGCTGCACTGTGACCCTATAGGTTTGCACCTTGTTACTTTCCTTCAAACAAACCCTCTCTGAATACAGAATTTAAATTCTGTCATCTGGGTCAGTAAAGTTTATCTGCCTCCCGTTGCTAAAGGCCACGCAGACCTTGAAATATTGATCTTTCCAGGCTTCTATAGTATTGAAGGACACCGTTTTACTGACTGCAGCACTAACAGAGGATTGGCTGTTTTTCTAACCTAACTCTCAAAATGTCTTGTAGCATCTTCGTTGTACAGCATATCTGCTAGAATAATTAAGGCTGGCTGGTATGTCATTTTGTAAATGAGACTTTGAAAACACTCTCATATTCAAGGCAATGATAGTGGTTGTTGCATTTGCTATGTGGATTTTTGAGCTGAGGGAGAAAAAGCATCTGGTGATCCAGGTCTCTCAACGTCTTTCAAAAAGAGTTTTTCCTTACTCCACTGAGGTTTGTGAACCAGAGTGCTTTTTTAACCTGTAACCTGGATTTACAGAATCGTTGATTGACATGACGGTTTGAGTAAAAGTGGGCACGTGTGACCATAAATAAGAATCGTACATCCAAAATTATTTTGAAATAGAAACTTTTTACTTATTTAATAAAGGAACATTGCCAATATGAAACCTAGACAAGCTTAAAAAATATAAAGCAGAAGAAGTCAAAAGTAGTTCTGGGTATTACATATGCCTGATAGTTTCCATGGCAATTTGTGGTTTCAGAATTATATTTACATGGTTTTAATGTTTCTCTCCATGGTTATTGTTTGAAGCCCACACAGACATGAAACTGATTATAGGAAAGGTGCTGTCACATGGGAAAGTAAACTGAAAAAGGTGTATTTTTTCTTTCCCTCAGCTGTAAATGTTGTTTTTAACAATGGTAGATAAAAATCACATATCAGAAATTTTTGTAAACTGGTAGGTTTCCTCTGTTGAAATGTGTTGACGCTGGTGTGGATCAAATTCCAATTTAATTATTCAGATTTTTTCCTTAAATTCTCCCTGCAGTTCCAACTTGATTCACTGTTCTTCAGCACCACCCGTCCTGAGCTTTTTATATGGTGTTGCTGTGCACTGCTACAGCTGCTGTTCCATCTCATTGGTGGTTGCATTTCAGTGGTAAGTGATCCATGCATATAATTCATTCAGTATATATTTAGGGCTTCAGTTTCACAATTTCACACCCATACATCCATATGGGATCCCATCAACCAACTGTGCAGATCCTATTGCGGTATTGGGATATACTATGTTTGTAAAGTGCTTTGGGATTAATTGGAAAGAAATGCTTTATTTAAGAATATTAATGAAATGTAGTCTGGATTTATTGCTTTTTGTGTTTGAAATGTTGAAAATCCTCCAGAAGAATATAGTTGGAATGATTTATATTTGGGAGGGCTGCCATCCCTGTTGGTGATTTACAAGAGCTAAAGATAAACTCCTCAAAATGAGCTTCTCTACCAGATATGCTGCAAGGAGTGTATAAAACTAATCCTAATACGTGTTTGACTTCATTCGGGCTCCTGAATTACAGGATTGGGGCCTTAGTGAGAATATCACTTTTTAATTTAACTAAAATCTGTGTTATACAGGAATAGAAGAACGATGGCTCTGGGGAGGATCCATGTGCCTTATAAATCTGGAATGTCTGGATGATACTAGAACACAAGCTACTTGGCCTGACTGCCTGCCCTGATCAGAATATCCCAACATGGGAAGGTGAGACTCTAAAACTAATCCTCAATATCAAACAGCTAGAGTTGCAGGATGGTGAATACAGGGCTGCAATCCTAGAAATCTTGAACTCCAATCCCAGCTCTGAGGTTTGAGTGCCTCTAAATCTGGGCATCCACTCAATCTCTTTTTTCCCATAGTTCTATAATGGGGACAATACCACCCACCTCACAGGGACATTGAGGATTAGTTGGTTTAGTTATTTGGAAATTGTTCTGAAAATGAAAAGTGACAAATCTTGGATCACATTTCTGCTGAACATGATTATGCAAAGCTACGAATAAATGCAGAATAGAGGTGTTAGAATTATAAAGCACTTTCACTGTAACACCATCCTCCAGAGCACAACAGATTGAGTGCCATGAAACAATGGTATTAAAGGAAGGTAAGTACAATGGCATTTAATATAGCTCCATTAAAATGCAAATTAAGCTAGATCATATTGTCTTTATATAAATCCATGACACGCTCACATCTTGAATGCTGTGTGCGGATGTGGTTGCCCCATCTCAAAAAAGCTATATTGGAATTGGAATAGGGCAAACGGCCGCCATATGAGGAGAGATTAATAAGACTGGGACTTTTCAGCTTGGAAAAAAGACAACGAAGGGGAGATATGATAGAGGTCTATAAAATCATGACTGGTGTGGAGAAAGTAAATATGGAAGCGTTATTTACTCCTTCTCATAACACAAGAACTAGGGGTCACCAAAATACATTAATAGGCAGCAGGTTTAAAACAAACAAAAGGAAGTATTTTTTCACACAATGCACGGTCAACCTGTAGAACTGCTTGCCAGAGGCTGTTGTGAAGGCCAAGACTGTAACAGGGTTCAAAAAAGAACTAGGTACGTTCATGGAGGATAGATCCATCAATGGCTATTAGCCAGGATGGGCAGGAATGGTGTCCCTAGCCTCTTTGTTTGCCAGAAGCTGGGAACGGGCAACGGGATGGATCGCTTGATGATTACCTGTTCTGTTCATTCCCTCTGGGGCACCTGGCATTGGCCACTGTTGGAAAAGAGGACACTGGGCTAGATGGACCTTTGGTCTGACAAAGTATGGCCGTTCTTATCAGAAAGGGTTTTAACAGTTTTATATTCAAAACTCATTCTGATATGTTTGTGCTAATGAGCCTTATGAAAGAAGCTTTTGTTATGCAGCTTTTAAAACTTGTTGTGCATGGATTCTGAAGCAGAAATTAAGAACTGTAAAGTTTGTGGTGTGGAATAGAATGCTGCATGTGTCAAACACTTGCCTAAGCTCATGTACTATCATAGTGCTGAAGTATTTGGGTTTCCAGCTTGTTTGCATTTTACAAAGGCAAAACCTCTGTTAACGCTGGATGTCATTAAAACATAAGCAAAACCTGAGTAGGAGGCCTGTGCAACGTTAAGATTTTGGTAGTTAAAGTTCTGTTTGATGACTGAAATTGTAGGATGCGTGTTCCGACAGAAAGGTGTTTGTTGGCTGTTAAACTTGTGGTGATAATTCTTCGAGCATTCAGGGTGTAATCTTGATCCCAATGAGTTTAGTGTAATTTTATTAGGAACAGGAGCAGGTCCTTTGTATGTACCTTTAAAGTTGGAAGTTCATTTAAGTATTTGTTCGAATTCTTAGCCAGTTTTGGGAAGGCTTAGCTCCCTGCCTTTAGGATGCATTTCAAACAGTCTGTCTCCTTTATGAATTTCAGGATCAGCATCTCCTGTTTGTTTCCTGCTTCCTGGCACTTCAGCATCTCCCCAGTGGGGTGTCCTCGTATACTGAACACCACTTTGCGACAAATTATTGTCATTGGTATACTTGCTGCTGCCGGCTCCTTGCTTTATTATTCCCTTGTCATCCGGAATAAATATGGGCGTTTGTACAGGGATAAAAAGTTTCACAGGTGAGGACTAATATAATGTTCAGGACAGGAAATGAACATAACTCAGGTGTTCCATGTTGATCACTTCAAACAGTTGAACCAGCGAGTAGTGATTGGGTCTCCTGATGTGTACGAAGCGGCATGGAAAAATAAATTGACTGAAAGCCTTTTATGTAAGATGCTACTCGCTGAAATCAGTCTTGGAGGAATCTTTCCTCTCTCCAAACCTTGTATATTACTTTTGGGGTAATTTCACACTTGTTGTTTTTTTGTATTTTGAAGGCAAAGGCGTAAAATCCTAAACAAGCTTGTAAGTGAGGTCTGGTGCTTCCTTCGTTGGCTGCAGATTTGCAGGACAGCAGCCAGGAAGGAAGTGCAGGAACGTGCCAAGCCCCAGCTTCAGGAAGGTTTGCAGGGATGCAGCAAAGGAAGGAAGCACTCGGACATGCCTTCCCTGGCTGCAGTCTTACAACCCTCCCCGTTGCTGTCCTGTCCGCAGCCTCCCCTCCCAATCATAGGCAGATTTGCAGGGCTGCAGGGAGACGTATCGTGCATGTCGCAGTGCTTCCTCCCCGAGTTGCAGCTCTGCACATCTATCTTTTGCTTATTGACAACCTTCAGATAATAGCAACTCTTTGCTGGCAACAGAGAGGTTGCTAATAAGGGGAATCGACTGTATATGAATGTCTGTAAGTTGCATAGTTGTATTTTAAATTTTTTCACTCGTGTTTCTCTTTAGATGTACCTCTCCTCACTTAAAATTGATTTTAGTTTATTAACTATTAATCTTTCCAATAATTTAGCATGTTTGATTTGTCCTTATCTCCACATATAAAAGGTGGAAGGAGAAGTGCTGTGTAGTAGATAACATTTCTGACGGGGAATCGGAAACTCCTGGCTTCCGCTTCCAGCTCTGCCACCAGCAACTGTATGATTTTGGGCAGACATTTTTCTTCCCTGTGCTTCATGTTGTCCCTGTGCAAAATGATGATAATGCTTAGAAATCTCATAATGTGTGGTGTGCCTTAAGCTCTACTAAAAAAAAAAAAAAAAAACCCAACCACTTTTGCCTTCTATTAAAGGACCTCACAATTTTTTTTAGTCTGGTATATCAAATCACATTTGTAATACAATATATATAAACAAAACCTTATTCCCAATAGACTTTAGCCACTTTTTCTTCTAGATACCTTGCTCGAGTGACTGACACTGAAGCTACAGATACTAGCAATCCCAATCTGAACTATGGCATCGTGGTAGACTGTGGCAGCAGCGGGTCTAGGATCTTTGTGTATTGTTGGCCAAGACACAATGGCAACCCGCATGATCTGTTGGACATCAAACAAATGAGGGACAAAAACAGAAAACCAGTGGTTATGAAAATTAAACCAGGTATGAAAAACCCTAATATTCAGTCATTTTTTCTAAACAGCTGATTATCTAACCCAAAACAATATTCAAGATTCATATTAAAATCCCAAGGCTTCATTTTTCAGAAGAGAGCTGACTTCTTTTTTAATTTTGGAGTCTAGTAGCTACAACTGGTCTCTAGGCATATTTGAATAATTAGGTGTATTTCATGAACAGCCTTTTATAAGGGCCTTCGAGTAATAAATAGAACAGTGTTGCAATTTCTGGAAAATTATCTTAATTTTAAAACCATCTGAAAATTAAGCTTGTTGAAATGTTGTCATAATGTAGCTTGCTCCCGTCTCCAATCATAAAAATAATCATGATAGGTTGGCAGAGAAAATAGGGCTTTTAACTTCAAAACCAAAAACTGTTTCCTGCTGCCTAAAGGGTCAGTTGGAATCCAACCAACCAACCTATGTCCATCTTTTAAAATATCTTAGATGCAAGTATAAACTAAGGAGTAATAAATCATATTTAGGCATATCAATAAAGCAATTCTTGCCACAGATTATTTAAAATTGCTTCATATCAAATTATATAGTAATGGCTGGATTGCAGTGGCTTCCCAAAGGACTATGAAATGGACAACTACATTATTGTAGTCCTCCATCAACTTCATCTGTGTTTGGTTTGAAAGGTGCTTTATTCAGCTTTACAGTTTGTTACAATGCTGCCAATGTGGAGGTAGGAGGTACCTATAAGCATCACAGGTTGAGCTGTCAGTTAAATAACCAGTTCTGCTCAGTTAGAATCAGTTTTGATTCTGTTATTTTGGTAAACAAGTAGTGGGTGTGTGTGTGTGTTTGGTTTTAAATGTTTCAGAGACAAATTCAAAAAAGTGATAATGGGCTGAACTATAGATTGTGGCCATTGTTTATTGGTTAGAATAGGAGTCAGACCTGAGTTATCTTCTCGCATCTGCAGTTAACTCACTAGGTGACCTTAAGTCATTTAACTTCTGTACAGAAGTTACCTCCATCTTCCAGAGCGCGAAATACTTCTCGCTCAGGGTTTATAAAGTTTACTATTTGTAAAATGCTGTAAGGTCTTAGGTGAAATGCAAAGTTATTTTTAATTGATAAATGGAATCTGTCTCAAATTTGAAAGTAAACAATTGGGTAACTTAGTGGAACAACGTATTTGAGTAATTTAAAAACTGACTGTTTGCTTAAACTCTTATTTTAAAAGTTCCCAATCTCCTTTTGAAGTCCAATCTATGTCTTCCTGTTGCATAGTTCTCATGCCATTGTGTGAAAATATCTGTGTATGCTGAAATGCTGCTGGTGACAGCATAGCAAGCACTGTTCTGATCACAATGAGGATTGGGCCAAAGTCTGTGCTGAGCATTTAAGAGTTATATTAATCTTAACCTAAAAACCACAATGAACTGAAACATCTAGAAATGGGAGCAGGGTGAGGTAAACTGCATTTCAGAACTTTAGAACTTCACTACCTTATATTGATCCAGCCAAAAAGAAATTACCATGAATTCTTATGAGGGTTATATATAGCATAGATACTTGGTTTGTGCCTTGCATTGACTGTTAGCTGGAAAGTTATTCGTAGAGCAAGTCTTCTTTAGTTTTTAAGTAATTCCCTTACACACATTAACTGATTGTGAGCCCCTTTCTTACAAAACTCGTTAGCGGTTGCAAATAGCTGACTTTATGTAAAAATAATTACTTTAAATCTTCAAAGCCTATGAGGTTAAAAAAAAAAAAAAAAAAAAAGCAAGTTTGATGCTTTTATGTGAAAGAAACTTTTACTTTACACTTGGCACTTCCTCATTCATCTATCTGTTTCTCTAGGCATTTCAGAGTTTGCTAGCTCTCCTGAAAGAGTCAGTGATTATATTTCTCCACTTCTGAACTTCGCTGCAGAACACGTGCCCCGTGCAAAACACAAAGAAACTCCTCTCTATATCCTCTGTACTGCAGGGATGAGAATCCTGCCTGAGAGGTGAATAGATACCTTATTTCTTTCAATATTTAGTTTAAAGATCTTAGTGCTTTGAGTAGTTTAACCATTGTTCAAAATGTTGGTAATTTTGCAGCCAGCAGAAGGCAATACTAGAAGATCTGCTCACTGATATTCCTGTGCATTTTGATTTTCTGTTTTCGGACTCTCATGCAGAAGTTATTTCAGGGAAACAGGAAGGTAAGTTAATGCTGTAGAAGAAAAGAGTTTTAACATATTTTTGTTCCTTTCCAGTACCATTTTGTTAAATTCTTGTTGTTTCTGGCTTGTCCAAATGCTTGGTAAGTTAAGAGTTCTTATGTCTCAACAGCAACTGTTTTGCATCCTGGTCAAAAGCAGAAAATGCCCCAATAATTTATGAAAAATGTCATCTAAAATCCGGAGAAATAACAAATGCCTCCTTATTTAGCTGTCAGGCCATATGTGTCCATTTTTCTCTTATTTCTGACATCAGCCAGTCCAATATAATAGGATTCCAAGGAAGGTTGTGGAATCCCCATCACTGGAGATTTTTAAGAACAGGTTGGACAAACACTTGTCAGGGATGATCTAGGTTTTCTTGGTCCTGCCTCAGTGCAGGGGGCTGTACTAGATGACCTCACAAAATCCCTTCCAGCCCTGTATTTCTGATTGTATGAAAAAAGTAGTCTTTTTAGAAACATATATGCTGACTGTAGAGGAAGAATAGTTGGCTATGACTGGCTTATAGATAAGGCTCTGTGGTTGTCACGGATTCCTTGGCTTTTTCCGTGACTTCTGCAGTGGCTGCTGGTGTGCCTGGTCAGGGGCCGCCTGAGCAGCTGACAAAGCCCCTGGGCCCGTCGCACTGGCTGCTGCTGGGGCAGTCTTGCCCCCCTGCTCCCCAGCAGCTGGAGTTTGGGTTGCGGGGGGGCGGGGGTGGGGCTCAGGGCTGGGGATTGGCATGTGGGGAAGTGCTTATGTAGGGCAGGTTCCCTGGAAGGGCGAGAGGAACTCCCCTCCCTCGGCTCCTAGCGATATGTACTGCTTCTGCCGGCAGGCACCACCCCCACAATTCCCATTTGCCGCGGTTCCCAGCCAATGGGAGCTGCAGAACTGGGGCTTAGGGCAGAGCGGAGGCAGCACGAGGCGCTTAAGAGCTGAGTAGAGAGCACCCGCAGGGCCCCCCAGGGCTGTCTCGCTGAGTCACTATTCCCCTCTTCCCACTCCCCACCCCCCCCAACTTTTAGTCAGGCGTATATAGTAAAAGTCAGGACAGGTCATGGCCCATGAATTTTTGTTTACTGACCAGTTTAGAGTAGCAGCTGTGTTAGTCTGCATTCGCAAAAAGAAAAGGAGTACTTGTGGCACCGTAGAGACTAACCAATTTATTTGAGCATAAGCTTTTGTGAGCTACAGCTCACTTCATCGGATGCATTCGATGAAGTGAGCTGTAGCTCACAAAAGCTTATGCTCAAATAAATTGGTTATTCTCTACGGTGCCACAAGTACTCCTTTTCTTTTTGTTTACTGCCCATGACCTGTCCTTGACTTCTATTAAAAATACTCCATGACTACAATGTTGCCTTACTTATAGATGACAAGATCTTCCCATTTTATTCTGATTTTTTTTTTTACTTAAAAACTTGCCTTAAAGAATGACTGAACTACTGAATGATTAAACTAATGAACTTTATGAGAATTGTTTGAGTATTTTAGGTGACAAAAACTGTTAAATTTTGAAGCAATGCTTATAAAAAGTTTCTGTGTCTAACACAGTTGACATACAATGTGTTAACAAATGAAATGAACATAAAGATAAGTGAGGGAGACTAAACTGTAATAGGTTTTTAAAAAGCTACCAGATGGTCTAACATTTTTTACAATTTTGCTTTTTTTTTTTTTTTAAATTCTTCTAGGAGTTTATGCGTGGATTGGCATCAACTTTGTTTTGGGACGATTTGAACATATTGATGATGGCAAGTATATTAATTATATTTTAGAAGGAACTTCCTGTATATTATCAACACATGGGGGTGGAAGTGAAGTGCCAGATAATTTTTTTTTAATGAGTGTCTTCAAATAGGCACATTGGAGCATACCAGTCACGCACAGTGCAAAGAGCAATATCTAAATTTCACAGGACTAGTCCAGTGATTCATGTTCAATATTAAATTTTGTAATTAACAACACAGCAGTTCAATGGAAGGTGCTCTTTCTCTTTGAGTTTGATACTGCTTCAGATCCCATCCCAAATGTATTTCTCAGGATTGCCAGCTATCCGTTTTGTGTTCCAGAGGATGATGCAGTAGTGGAGGTGCATATCCCTACGAGTGAGAACAAAGAAGCCATCATTCGTAAGAGGACAGTGGGTATTCTCGACATGGGTGGTGTGTCGACCCAGATAGCATATGAAGTCCCTAAAACTGTAAGCTTTGCCTCTTCACAGCAGGTTATTATCTGTACATTTTTTCTGTTTTTAACCCATATCCATTGGTTTTTGTTTCATTACATCACATCCCAACACCAGGCAAGAGAAGATGTGACCACGAGTCCCTCATCAGCTAAGCAATTCATTTGTGTTTTGTTCGTTTGAAAAAAATAAGTTGATAAAGCATGGTGGAAAGTTCATTTGTACAAGTATTTAACTTTTTTAATTGGATTTTTCTAAGCAGACTTGTACTTAAGAGTTTTCATGCTAAAAGTTGTGTAATTCCCACATGAGAAGGGAGCTGTATTTATTTGTCATGTAATTTCCCTTGATAAGGTAGAACATGAGAAAATGATCAAAGTATCAGGTCACTGTATTAAACAAAATGTTTTATGTGCACTACACAATATATGTGCTGTGGAAGAGACGAGAACTAACTTTGTTTCTAAATTTCAAATGGAACCATATGACTTATTTTAATCTCAAAAGTATGTATTGATTTTTAGGGCAAATCCTGAAGTCTTGAATAAGGCAAACTCCCATTGACTTCCTGGTGAATTTGCGAGAGGAGAGACTGTGTATAAGAACCACAGGCTTTGACCCACAATACATGATTAAAACAAAACAATTTTTATTTAAGCAGTCTGTAAAATTGCATTTTTCCTCGTTCTGAACAATTGTATTAGCAAGCTCTGCCTCTTCAGATAGAGGGCAGAATTGTCCTCTTTCCTCAAAAGATCTACTGCAATATTCTTCCCCTTCTCCCTACACACATCTGTGGGATATGCCCATATATAGGAAGAGGACACTGGAGTGGAAATCTAATTGGAGACTTCTTTAAAAACTTGGAATTCAATACCAATGTTAATGGGGGATCATCTTAATCTTTGAAATACATACCATCTGGGCTCCTTATTTTATTACAAGTCTTTGACAAAGCACTTATACTTTAAGTGTTTCAAAAATTGAACAGGGAGAGGCAACTGACTATTTGTTCTGTTAAAAAAAAAAATTGTCCTCTGAACTAAAGATGAATATGATAGTTCGAGAGGTTGTAAAGAATTGTTTACCAGCATATCGTTTTATAAGGCACTATCTGAACTTGGGGTCAGATGTTAGATCTAAAGAGTTTTTGTGATGCCTTGGTCCTCCCTCTGCCCTCTTGACCAAGCAAACGTCTGTGATGTGTGTGAGCCTGCTACTGCAGATGCTGCAACCCCCACACACCATTACGCCAGTTCCCTTTGCACCTTCTACTTGTCTTCGCTACCGGGGTAAATCAACTTAAGTTACGCTACTCCAGCTACGTGAATATCGCTCTCTGGTCGACTTCCCGTACTCTTCTCGGAGAGCTGGAATACCAGGGTCTACCGGAGAGCACTCTGCCATTGATTTAGCAGGTCTTTGCTAGACCCGCTAAATCGATCCCTGCTACATCGATTGCAGCAGCATCGATCTCCCTGTAGTGAAGACGATCCCAAAGTGTCGGAACTGGTGTTTGCTCTGAAGTGCTTCAGAAATTTTGACAAACAATTCTGGGACATGTCTGAGGCAATCTGAGTGAGAGTGGCTGAATGCAGAGTCTCTGAGAACCAATCTGAGATGACACTTCGGTGCCTGTAGCACTCCAGTGTTCATAGGCTTGTTGTGACTAGCTTTGCTTTGTATTGCAAAAGTCTCTCTAATCTCCTGTCACTTCGGTGCTTGCAGGAGGAAGTAGCCAAAAACTTACTTGCAGAGTTCAATTTGGGCTGTGATGCTCATCAGACCGAGCACGTGTACAGAGTGTACGTAGCGACGTTCCTTGGTTTTGGTGGGAATGCAGCACGGCAGAGATACGAGGACAGTATATTTACCAACACAATGTTTAGAAACAGGTAATTTGCTGTGTGGTTGATTGCATATTATAAATGCTTAAACTGTCCTGAAAACCCAAGCAAAATGTAGACCTCCTAAATAGACACATCTAAAATTGTTGAGCAGTATACTGTCCCTCTTTAAATACTATTCCTACTCATTCCCTAACTTGAATCCTCTGGAACCTTGGTAGACTGAAATAGGTTTGTGACCCACAAATGGCAGAAGTATGATGTTCAGAGAATGGCTAGCTCAGCAGGACTCAAGTGCTTTAATGCTGCCGCATGGCTTTACTCTCAGTGCTACGGAACTGTCCTGCTGCAGGGAAGAAAGCGTGGACTGGGAGAACCACCTAAGCCTGCTTTCATGATCCAAAGTGTTTGGTGTTCCCAAGACCTGCCATTCCAGCAAATTATTTTGAAGCTCTGTTCTAGGAAACAGTCAATTTTTATACAAGTGCTGTAAATTACCATTGAGATTGCTGATGGAGGAATTATTCCTTCAGCCACAGGAGGGCCTGGGAGCATTTGAATGAGCCCATGTGAGGTTCTCAGACTTCACTGAGCCAAGCAGTCTGTTCTAGCTGTATAGTTAACTGGAGGTGCCAAATGTCTGACTGGATAAATAGAATAATTGGTTTTCTTTTTTGGGGCTGGGGGAAAATTCTCTGGCTCACCCTCAAAACAGAAATCTCCTCCAGATCCCACACTGCATCAGCCTGGAGCTGTCCTACTCAGACTGAAGCGTGGGAGCCACAAGTAGCCCTTTAATGTGCCTGCGGCGGCTCTTTGCAGCACATGCTATTGAAGCATGGTGTGATTTAATGATTAACCAGTCAGGATGCGTTTACTGTGTTGTTAACCAATTAAGTTATCAAGCTGCACTAAGTTATTAACTTCGCTTATTTTAGTTTGTGTGCACAGTGTCCACACGGGGGAGTTACAGCACAGCACCTTGCTGTTGACACCACCTTGATCCAAAATGTGGGGCACTGTCGACGGGGCCTTAGAATCTATTTTAGCTGCACCTCTACGTGTGTGTGTGTGTGTGTGTGTGTGTGTTGGTTTTTTTTTTGTACCAACTTCCAGTTACTGTTTTTATGAAACTTTTCTTTAATTATGCTAATTAAAGACTTTTGCATCCGTTAGCCAAGCTGTAACGGGAGTAGCGATGCAGCTGTTGTTTCTGGTAGCTTCAGCATTCTGAATAAAGCCTGCTCTGCACCGAGGCATTTTTAGATGCACTTCATGGAGTTAGTGTAAAATCTTAACCTAATACAAAAAAATCTGCAGTGGCTTGAATTTTTGTTCCCTCTGTCTCCGGGCCAAATGGCTTGTAGCTCCGGTAGATGTAGCGCAGCGTGCCTGACTTCATGTACTCTGTGTGATGGTTTCTGAATGCAAAAGTAGGTGCCAAAACTTGCTCCAGTCAGAATGACTTGGTCTTCATTCTATCTGTTTTGATGATGTAACTTTGTCCGAAATAGGATTTTGAGCGTACTGTACCTGCGATTGTTTCAACTGTGCTTAATTTTACGACAGACTTCTGGGTAAACAGACTGGTATGACTTCTGAGTCTCCCTACCTGGACCCTTGCCTGCCTCTAGAGGTTGAGGATGAAATCCGACAGAATGGACAGACACTGTACATGCGAGGGACTGGAGATTTTAATCTGTGTCGTGAAATTATTCAGCCTCTCATGAATAAGACCAATGAAACCCAGACCTCTTTAAACGGCATCTATCAGCCTGCAGTGCACTTCCAGAACAGCGAGTTTTATGGCTTCTCTGAGTTCTTCTACTGTACCGAAGATGTATTGCGTATGGGGGGAGACTACAGTGCTGCTAAATTTATTAAAGCTGCAAAGGTGAAGTATACTTGTGGTATAACCTTCCTAGTAATCCAAAACAGCGTCCACTCCTGAAACTGGGGCAATGAGGCTTTTCTTTTGGAATCCAAACTCCTTTTACCTATATAACTGACAATAGCTCATTGTCTGGCCTCATCGGGGTTTTCTCATGAGAACGATTCGCTACTACATAATAGTAGAGGGATTCGAGGATGAGCAAGATCCTCTGGAGTTCAGCTCTCAAATTCTGGGCTGGCACTGTAGAAAACTCAGGCCGTACTCTTACACTTGAAAAATGTAACTACAGTCTCTTTATCTGTCATGCAGCAGATGTGCTTCAAATCATATAAAAGGAGACCAGAACACAAACCAACTGTGATCCACTAACTTTTTGCCAGCCTTCCCTTGACTTTTATTTTTAAATTCCATTTCATTGTTTATAAAGCTGCTTATCCATTGGCATCGCATATTTTCCTTAATTTAGTATGTAAACAGAGCCTTTTTTTGTTTCGTTAAGGATTATTGTGCCACTAAGTGGTCTGTCCTGCAGGAACGGTTTGACCGTGGTCTTTATGCATCACATGCTGATCTTCATAGATTGAAGTGAGTATTCATGTTTGTACAGCAGAAATCGTTCGTGCAGAGTTGCCAGAAGAGAAGCGTCACGCCCAAATGACTGATTTTAAAACATTGTTGTATGTGGCGTAGGTGTAGCTGTGTCAGTCCCAGGATATTAGAGAGAGAAAGTGGGTCTCTCTCATTTTAAAAAGGCATTGGAAATCTGAATGCAAGTTTTATAGATTCCCAGGCCAGAAGGGACGTATTGTGATCAGGTTGAGTGAAACTTTATTGCATCCGCTATAAGAGAGCTTGATCGTAAACCAGTGTCGCTCTTTAGCGATACAGCAATGCAGCTCTTGGAGTATGGGAAACAATCTTGTAATACATTTTTATTGCGGTTTTTAAAACTTTTTAATGAAATCTGAGGTATCTTCGTGTGTCACTGATTGGCAGGACAGGTGTTATCTTGCGGTGTAGTTTCGTGATTGGAGCAGGTGACTAGGAATCGAGGCTTCCGTGTTGCTTTCCAGTCTCATTGTGCTTGGTGCCATCCCTTCATAAAAGAGAGGGGGAAAAAACAAACCCCCAGTTCCTGTGAGGCCCAAAACAGCTAACCCACATCAGTACTGGATCGGAGAAGAAGAGTGGGCTTAAATAATAAGAGATCGGTTAACCCGCTGTCACCTATAAGACAGGCACAGAGAAGACCTAACGTGTATAATGTGGAAAACCATTGGGCCTGGGGCTATCTATATTCTTGTCTTTACAGTGGGTTATAAACCCCTCAGAGCAAGGATCTGAATCTTGTATATCTAAGTGCTGTGTGACCCGATGGCACTGTATAAGTAGTGTTAAAAAATGAAAAATCAGACGACACATAACCAGCCTTTATTCTGCTTGTTCTGTAGGTATCAGTGTTTTAAGTCTTCCTGGATGTATGAAGTGTTCCACAGTGGTTTCTCTTTTCCCATCAACTACAGCAATTTAAAAACTGCTCTGCAGGTTTATGATAAGGAAGTGCAATGGACTTTGGGAGCCATCCTTTACCGAACACGATTTTTACCTTTAAGGTACTGTTTGTTTTTGCAAATGGTTAGGTGCAAGGCTTGGATGGTGGGGTGGCTTAATATGAGAGCAGGTGGCGAACAAGAGCAGAGGAAACATTGCTTCAAGTTTAGCATATAAAACACTTGTACGTAGGGCCTGGGTGCTTATTTTAAATCAAAGCATGTCTAGTAAAAATCTCTGCGGATAAAAAACAAATGCCAGCAAGTCAGCCAGATTCCTCTTGTCTTCAGATACCTCAACGACAGTAATGGTTGCTGAGATGTGTTTAGTGTACGTGCTTTCAGTTTTTGTGGTAAGATGATCAAAAGGCAATTTTTTTGCCTTGCTGAAGGATTGAAATCCTGTTTCCTGTTTTGTACGTGTTTTCCCCCTTTGTTTCTCAGAGACATCCAGCAAGAGAACTTCAGAGGAAATCACTCCCACTGGAGGGGCTTCTCCTTTGTTTACAATCACTACTTGTTCTTCGTCTGTTTTCTGATTGTGCTGCTGTCCATTGTGCTGTATCTGCTGAGGCTGAGACGGATTCACCGGAGAATGCTGCGCAATGGCTCATCCGCTTCCCTCTGGCTTGAGGAAGGCCTCCCACCGCAGAAGATTCCAGGAGCCTTATGAAACACCAGGATAAAGAGCCTCCTTATTAGACTTTTTAAAGTACAAGCCATTTTTTTTTACCTCAGGGTTTCTCCCTTTTATCTTTTTTTCCCCCCCCCCGTCTGTCCTCCCCCCCCCCGCCCCCCCCCCCCCCCCCCCCAAATCATATGAGGAAACCTCTCCCAGCAGTATTGAACTCAGCAAGAGCTTTGGAAACAACTTAGATTATGGGAAATCGAGGTCAGACTATGCCGAATGGACTAGAGAATATCTGCCAAAAATGTTTTTTAAAATTAATTTAAAAAAGTAAATGCACTTTCACGTTAAAGGGGAGGGGAAGTCAAGACTTGATGCCAGTAAATGAATAAATGGAGGCAGCTTATGGTAACAGAATGATTGATTTCTCTTTCTTCAGTAAAATATTGAAATATCACTTACTAGGTAGGATGAGTGGATATAGCTGTGCATATTTTTGTTCAAGTCCATGGTTGATATCACTCAGCTTCTAAACTCTCAGCCTCCTAAATCAAGAAAAAGGAAGTGTGGGGTCTTTTTAGAAGCAGTAACAAATGGACCTGTTAAAATGTGAAAAGCTGACATCTTAAGTGTTGAGGTACTGCAACGGAAGAGAAACATCTATTGTGGCTACTGCTGTGTTTATGCAAAACACAACTGAAATCATTGCTTCGTTTAGTCATTATAGGTTTCGCCTTGATGTCTCAGAAGCATAGTTTTATGGTGGCAAAAGTGATTTCTTTTTAATCCTTCATTTGACAGTGTTTCGTGATGGTCCAGAGATCTCCCTGAAACTCTCATAAGCTTGAAAGGACTGGAAAATGCACAGACTTCAGTTAGTGCACATTGTCTTTATTTTTGTTCTTTCCTGGTATAACTTCTTACCTGTTAATTTATATTTTATTTAAAACAATATTAGTTTTACTTGAAAGCAAACTTGTTCATGATTAAAAGTGGCATTTATATGAACCTCTGGTTGATGAAAACTTTATTATCCTATATAAAACAGTGCCGGCGCTCGCTTCTAACATGCCCGTTATAAATCACCTGCCATGGTGAGTATAAATGTGTTATGAAACTTGATGCAAGTCTTAATATTGGAATCCCCCTCCCCCCCCAGCTTCTGAAGAGAGTTGACTTTTGTCCATTTTTTTAAAACTAAGAGCAAACAGATCTGTGGGTGGTTTGTATGTTTTCACTTCCTGTTTTGAACTGTTGTAGCGTGATCGGATATGCAGTTCGAGGGAGTTAAGCTCCATCCCAGAAGTTGCTGCACTTCATTGGTGGATGAAGAGATTCCCCAATCAGTGAGCAGGAAAAGATATTGGGGATGGATCTGTCTTGTGCCTGTATCAGGGCCATTGTTCAATCTTGTAAACACGGCTTGCTGTATGATAGAAATTTCCAAGTATATCAAATATCTTTCCTCAGAGGCCTGTTGTGTGGCATAATTAATGTCGGTTGAGCTCTTAAAGCTCCCCATAAGTTAGAGCTGAAGAGATGCAAAGTATTTTACACTGCAGGTCTGACTAGGACATCACTATGTAGCTGACTGCTACAGCGTGTGCCGCATTTAAAACACTGGTTACTCCAGAAAAGCAGCCGCTTGGCAGGCATAGTAAGCATAATGTTTCAATCAGTTTTTAGAACATAGATCAGAACTGCAGCAAAGGGCTTACCAAAGACCATGCTGACCTGATGCTATCTGAATATTCTTCTAAATTTTCAGAGCTACTTAGTGTGTGCTGACCTAAAGCACGCTGCTACTTTGGAAAAGGAAAATGGTTGCAATGAGTGGGAGGACTGGCTGTTTCTGTATGTTATGGGCCTGAGCCTGTAAACTTTTACAAGTGTAGTTATGCTTTCTCCAGTGGGAGAACACTTCTGGAATTGGGACTCAAGTTTTAGAACCAATCACTGTAAGTGTTGAGGAGATCTTACCTTCTAAAGCGAATACAATTTCAAGAACAGGTTTGCTTTAAATGTAAAAAACGCAGCTTGCCAGTAGCATTTTAACCTTTGTTTCCAGGTTTAAAAACAGTCTTCTAGCTGTACAACTTCCAAGGAGTTGAAAGGAGATGGGGGAGTGATTTAAGGAGAAGTTAGGCTAAATTCTCCTGCAAAAATCCTCCAGGCACTTATATTCACAAAAACAAACTTTCTCGTATCTCCAGCTCAAGGAATTGTGACTTTTTGTATATTGTAGATAATCTACGTAGCACTGACACGGTATCTGACTGAGCACTTCATATTTATTAATTTTTTATTATCACAACCCCCGTGAGGCAGGGAGGAATTATCCCCATTTCACAGATGGAAATCTGAAACACCGAGACTAATGACTTACCTGTGGTCTGGAGCAGAGACTAGAACCCATATTTCCTGAGTCCTAGCCCAGATCTTAGCTTGATGACCATCCTGTATATTCCTCTCGGGCCAAATTAAGCCTCCTGCTGTATAGCATCAGGGTGTAGGAGGGTTCCAGGTAATTCAAGTGCCCACACAGAGGCAGAAGTTGCCTGTCTTTCTAAAAGATGTACTCTTGTTCAACCACAAGATATGGGCTTGATGGGCCTGTGTTTGGAGATGGTCAGACTAGACGATTGTAATGGTCTCTTCTGTCCTCAGTCTATTAATTTGACTCATGGTTTGCAATTCCTCACAAATTCCTGCCGGAGACAGGCCCAAGCACAGATTAAGAAAGCTTGGACCATTCTGTTCCTGGGGTTTTGTGCTAGACTTGTCAGTGTGACCCTGATTTTACTTTAAAATCCATGCTTTAACATGCAAGTCTGGTTTTACCAATATCGGTTGCAGAGGGTTATGCTGTAGCCATGCCTATGATTGTACAGATATAGCTTTATTTTGATTGCTGGAAAGGTTAGTTTGGATGATTGCCACTTAGAAATGGAATTGTAATGAAGGCTTAAACTGAACCTTTGGTGAGTAAGAACAAATAGCTTTTAAAAAATGGAGTAGCACATCACATAAAACTGGGCATTTCACCACCTGAAGAAGAAATGTGCTTGGAATTGTGGTAATTTTCTGATTGCTAGCTAAATGAATACGTAGGATGATATACTTCCACAGCAGCAAGTGGCTTAATCACTTGTTTCTGATGTCTGGAATGCTGGTACAAACTTGTTGCCCTCATTGACCTGATAATTGTTATCAGGACAATTACCCAAATGATTGTCAGAGCTTGTACTTCCTGCCGAGATGCTGAGAACCGAGTGAACACACAAGCATGCTTAGGTAAAGGGCTCCCTCCGGATGTGGGTTGAGGTTAGTGGTGAAGTGGGCAGGAAGTTTGCACAGTGGCCATGCACAGTCTGACTGGCATGGGGGATGCCAAGGATCATTTACTGAAAGATATGGAGTGTCTCAAACTCAGCATGCAAAAATATGAAACTCAAAGGGTGACTTTCACTTCTAAAAACAACAAAAAGTTGGAAGGGAGAGTTTCAGGGTCTAAGTATGTTTCCCTTTAAACGGTGCTCTTTGTGAGGATTTAACAATCGGGTTTTTATCCCCAACGCTTACTTTGACAAATAATTCTCCAGTGGGATTGAGGTCCTGTTCCACTAGATGCTTTTTACACTCACTCACTCTCTCTCTCTCTCCCCTTCAAAGACGGGTGGTGCCCTAAAGCTCCATAAGCTTTGAAAATAAGCGATAAACAGCTTTCCCAAGGTCCCACAATTCATCATCAGGGGAGCAGGGAATGGAACATGAGTTTATGGACTCTGCAGTAGAACAGTGGTTCCCAGGCAGGGGTCCAGGGTCCCCAGGGGGGGCCACAAGCGGGTTTCAGGGGTTTTACCAAGCAGGGCTGACATTCAACTTGCTGGAGCCCCGGGTAGAAAGCTGAAGCCCCATTGCCTGGGGCTCTAAGCTCTGCCAGCCGGGGCTGAAGCCAAAGCTTGAGTAACTTAGCTTCACAGGGCCCTCTGTGGCGTGGGGCTCGGAGCAACTGCCCTGCTTGCTGCCCCCTAACCTTGGCCCTGGCTTTTATAGGCAGAAAAACCGTTGTGGCACAGAGGGGCTGTGGAGTTTGCATAGCATGCGGCGGGGGGGGGGGCTCAAAAAGAAAAAGGTTAAGAACGCCCGCACTAGAATGCGTTGTGTGTCAGCTTCAAAAGAGTGATTCAGTAGTTCAAGCTGTGACAAGAATTGGTTGTGCTATTTTAGCACCTTGACTGGTGTCATGGTAATGCCCACAGGCCCCAATGGGGGATCAGGCCTGTATTGTTCTGGGTGCTGTCCCAACAAGTTACACCAGTTGTGGATAATGAACCCTAGAGGGACGGATGGGGGTAGGATAAAGGAAATGGTGAATAGCTCATAAGGCTATAGAGGAAAGCAGTGTGTTGAATTTGACCATTCCAGATCGTTTTCAAAAACTGCTGGGGGGCAGGGGTCTTGTGTGGAACTGATGGGATGAATAGGGAAGGTGGGAGGAACAGGGAGATGAAAATGAATGAAGGGTAGGGGTCGGGTATAGCAAATTAAAGGAGGGGGAAAGGCAAAGGCTTCAACCAGGGATCAGAAAGATGAAAGCCAGTGGCAGTAATTTTAAAAAAAAAAAAATTTAAAAAGTCAAGGGAATTTCAGCTGGTGAGGGTGAGTCTCTGGCACCCAGAATGGGTGGACCTGCCTTTCTCCCCTTGAGTCTTGTCCCCAAAGGTGCCAGCGGTGTAGTGACTCTGAGATGCCAGTGGTTCCGGTCTCCTGGATCTTGTGGGAAAGGAAAGTAAGGATGACATAGCAAATGATTGTTCCTTACCCCCACAGTGGAAGCACAGCCCCTAAAAGGATTGGTTTCAATAAAAGCTGCCGAGCTGGGGTTAATTGAAAATTTAAAGAGCACATGGCGAAACCCTGAAGATCAATCAGGCCTCTGGGCTAAAATCTTAGACAAACTTCCTCATTAATGTAAATTGTATTGTGCTTAAGAGCTTATTTCGCATCCAAAAGCTCCCTGGATTCAGCTGTTGAGGCTTGATTAAGATGAGCAAGCACTGAGCTGCTACAAATTGTGTTGAACTCCAGGGGAAATGGATGTGCTTGGCACCTTTGAAAATCAGACCGGCATCCTACCTGATTCAGGAATCCTGCAGGGCTAAAAGGAAGCTTGTTAGGTACTCACCTGTCCCTCTGTGTGCTGTCAATACACAAGAGGGATCGGTTTGCAATGTAGCACCAGTCTTAGACAGTCACTAACATATCCATAAACGGGGATAGGAAGGTGTATTTCAAGGATCAATAAACTATAGATTCCTCCAATTTGCTCCTAGACTCCTGCTCTCTTGGGCAGGCTTCTGCTATGTTATGGTTTAAATATCCTTAGTGCTTCATTAATAAAATCTAGTTATACTTAAAAGAACTTGGGGGGGAGGGGGTCTAGTGCTTTAAATCAGAAAGCTTAGCAATACATCAAGACATTCACAGTGATAAATTTAGGAGCAGGAGACTCGAAGCGAACCAGGAGTAGATTGAACTCCATGCAATGGTGGTTTTGTGGGCACCAAAAGGCCGCCTACTTTTCAGCAAGCAGGGAGTTAACCCCTTTGCACAGACCTCACGCAGCTGCACAAAATACAGTGAAGAAGCAGGGCTGGGGCTGACGGTCCAATCAGAGGACTGCAGTTTTAGTAAGGAGAAGGACTGCTTGAGAAGGGAGCCCCATATTGAGGGCCACAGGAGGCTGTATCCCAAGCTCAGGATCTTTGTGCTTTGTGGTTGGTCTGAAATACTCCAGGTCTCAAGAATAAGCCCTTTAGGAAGGAGTCCTGCTGAGGGAGACTTCAGTTGCTGCTTTTTTTGTTTGTTTGTTTTTTTCCGCTGTGGAGCGATCGGATCTGCCCTGTGTGCTGACACTGCCTCCTAGAGTTCCACGAGGAGTGGAACACCAGTGTAATGCTGTGTACAGGGTAGCTAATGGTGTTGTGGGTTTTTTTTGTTTTGTTTGCAGTGGGGTGCACAGTACAGAAGAAAATCTAGAGCCCAACATCAAACTTATCTGATTTCCCAGCAGCCTAGAAACAGAAGTTGTGCATGAGCTTTTCCATGAAGAATAATGAGCGAGCAGGGGCAGAGGGAAGGGAATCCTGCAGTTTCCTGGGCTCTGCAGTAAAAATGTTAGGTATCTCCTTCAGCCTGTTTATTTGGAAAGAGAATTATACACAGATTTGAGGCCTCTGACTTATATTGCTTTTGAGAGGCGTGGAGCTGGGATGCTTAC
This sequence comes from Chelonia mydas, assembly GCF_015237465.2. Taxonomy (NCBI): domain Eukaryota; kingdom Metazoa; phylum Chordata; order Testudines; family Cheloniidae; genus Chelonia; species Chelonia mydas. The sequence continues at coordinate 6,536,709 of NC_057859.1, read as the reverse complement.
ACAAGCAAGCTTAGTTCTTTGGGGACTTTTTAAAGATAAACAGCGTAGAGTCCATGCCTAGTTCTGTGGGGAAACGTGAGGATATTTGTTTAATTTGTGTGCAGGGTGGGTGCTGTCCATACAGCCTCTACCTCCAAAGACCAGACAATCTAAGGGCCTATCTGCGTGGGGAAATTACTCCAGAATAAGGCAGGGTGTGAATCTAAAGCGCAAGAGCTATTCTGGAATAACTCCACCTGTCGAGTTCCAAAAGAAGAACATCCAGGTGGGGAGCTGTTGCAGAATAACTATTCCAGTCAATTTCCCCATGTACACAATTCCTAAGGACCCAACCCCAAAGTGAGTTCTCCAGTTGTGGCCCCGAGAAACCAAGGGTCTCTCTGCAGCACAGGGGGATGTCTGTATGGAGCTCACTGCAGGATTGGCTTAAACAGCCAAAACCCAGGCAAAGGCCTCAGTCCTTCAACGGGATCTGTGCTGGTGCGTCTTCGTACCTGTGCCGAGTCTCCTGCAGTTCTGACTGTGCAAGGATGGAGAAATGGGTGCAGAGTAAAAAGCCAGGTGACTAAAAGGTAATGGTCAGTGAGGATCTTGCTAGGGCCATGGTTTTTCTTTGCAATTTTTAGCATTTACTGTGCAAAATCCCTGAAGTGCATTAATTCCCCTTTTTATATTAATATTTGTAAGTGTGAGTGTGACATTGGTGAGACCATTCTTTTTGTATCTTTTCTATAATTTAGCAGCATTCAGTTTAGCACAAGCCAGTCCCGCAAGTCCCTCTTTCTAATCACTTCACGTGAACTCATTGCATGTTCTTTGTACAGCGTAGGCGGCAGATGGGTGGCTTTCTTTAACTGTTATAAATGACCTCCCCAAAAAGATTTTGGGACATGGGCCCAGATTGCCAAAACTGCTTATCATCGCTCCCAGTGGGGGCCAGAACTGCAGAACAGCTCAGCTAAGCCCCAAAATATGTGAGCAGGTTTACAAAAGAGCTTGGGGTTCTTGAAAATCTGGCTGTAAATCTCAATGGGAGCAGCTGAGTCCTGAGCACTCTGGCTCCTATTCAAGTGCCTAAATGGGGAGCTGAGCACTGGCAAATCCAGTCCTGAGCAACTTTGAAAATCTGGCCATGTGATCCTGTTCTAATACTTTTATCAGTATAAACTGGATCATCATCCTTTACTAGTTCTCTTTTTTTCGGCTATAAGTAATTGTTGTGACCCAACCCAAGAGAGGAGGACAAAAGCAACTTGTTTTTGCAGATTGTGTAGATTCAAAAGGTCAGGCAATCAAAAGAAAAAGGAAAACATGCTAATCTCTCCCTTCCCCCAGTGCCCTGAAAAATCTGTATTGCTACCTCGAGACTAGCCCTGAGCAACAATACCTGAGTGAAATGCAACACCTTTAAGAAACTTAGCTATGTCAGTTTTCACTTTAGTCCTAACCCTGTGATCAGACCGTGTGGGGACAAAGGCAGTGTTGATCTGTTTGTGTGTGTTTATACGGTAACAAGGTTTGCTTTCTTTTTCCTACCTCCCCCATTCACCCTTTCCTTTCCCCAGGCCCATTAAGGTTGGTAAGGCATGTGGGAAGAACGTAAAGAAGAGGCTAGGGCATTGCTCTTTGACCTTTGCCGGTGACCTGGCTGGGCAGGTGAGTGACACCTAAGCCTTTAGCTTCATGGCCACTTAAATGTATCGCTCATCTCTTCTTTTTGCTCCTGTGTTGGAGAAACATGTGCAAAGCAAACAAAAGGTGCAGCCGTTTTCTTAAATATGTCTCCTTAATGGGCGAAGTGGTTGGAAGACAAAGGTGGATCCCATTTGAAACATACCTGTGGAGCAGGGAAACGTTCAGCTTTTAAAACAACACCATTCATTTTACCCAGATTGAAGGGTTGGGGCCTTCAGAACGTGGAAACAAAAGAGCCTTCCTAATTATGCAGGGTTCTCCAGCACTTAGTGAAGGGGACGGACAATAGCTTTAACCAGCTTGAAGATAAACTTGATCTGGGGCACCCTGTTCTTTCTTGCTTCATTGTTCCTACCATTGTTGCTAGTAAATAATGCATGAAGCTCAGTAAAGGCTGGCGTGTACCCAGCAGTGACTTGCTATATTCCTCCCACAAGGGAACAGTCTTGGGTGCCCAGCGGTATTCTGCCCCTGTTCTTCAGAGCTTTGTTTTTCTGATCCCCTCCCTCAATTTGGAGAGCAACAGATGCTTTCCCACATAGTTGTCCCAGTCAATGCAACATTCCCCACCCCAGCCCCTGGTGGCATCTGTAAGTTGCTGAGGGCACGGACATTGGCTTAAATTTTCAGAAGTGACTCATGATGTGGGGTGTTCTGAGTTTTAGGTGACCAAGGTAAGACACCTTGAAAGCCCTGATTTTCAGGGCACTTCTCTACAAACCAGGCCCCTTTCGGGCATTCCAAATTTAGCCACCCAACCCCCCGCCCCATTTTCTTTCCATTACAAATAAGTCAACCAATTAGTGAAACACAAAGTTCCATTATTAATACTCTTGGAGTGGAGGGAGAAATTGGCAATTACTGACATGTTAAAAGTGAATCATCTTCCACCTAATTTCAAAACTGTCTTACTGTGGATGTGGTGAAACCAGGGCAGTTCAGTGTCATTCTACCTCCCTGTTCTTTGGCTGTTGCGAAGAGAGTTGGAATATTTAGCCATCGGCTGCAGTAGTGTTAACAGAATTTCCATTACCTGAAAGAGTAAGGATCGATTACACCCAGCTCAGCCACTCCCACTGTGATACCTATGACCCGATTTTCAGAAGAGCCATGCACTCGAGGTGCTGAGCCCTTTTGAAAATGTGTCCGTTTATTTAAGTGCTTAAATGTGAGCTAAAATCTTCTGAATATTTGGACCCAAGTGTGGGTGCTGAGCATTTTGGAAAGTCTTGTGAACAGAGTGACAGCCTTGAGGGGAAGGATGGTCCAGTTGTTAGGGCAATAGCCTAGGACTTTGGAGACCCAAGTTCACTTCTCTCACCCACCATAGATTTCTTGTGTAACTTTGGGCAAGTCACTTCGCCTCTTTGCCTCAATTCCCCATCTGTAAAATGGGGATAGTAACACTGCCCTACCCCTTTGGGGTCTTGTCAGTATAAATACATTACAGCTTGTGAGATCCTCAGGTACTAGGGTGATAGAGGTCAGATAAGTATCATACATAGAACTTTTTAAAAACAATTTGCATCCTATAAAGTGGTTTGGCTCCCGTTTTTGTTTGTTCCCCCCGCCCCGAACGCCAAATGCACACATGCTCTTCTCAAAACAAGGAGTGCGTCTGTGGACAGGTTATCCTCAGAGAGGCTCTCATTCAGCTTTGAAGAACCATCCCAAGGTTTGGGATCCCCAGAGGGTTTGCACATGTTGAGAAGATGCTTTATCCAGATTTGGACACGTCCATGCTTGTTGCTGCTATTCCGATGTAGCGTCTTGGTCAGCCCCTAGCTGGCCAAGATAAATGCTGAGTGAAAAAGACAAACTGGCGACGGGGAGAAAACGCAGGAGTTGATCAGTGTTGAAGGATCAAATGGATGTCAGTCTTGGGTATCTCTGAAGGTTATCTGCTCTTGTTCTTCACTCGCTTACCGTTCGGATTTTACCTTTCGTGTTTGTTGTTTGTATTGGTGTAGCATCTTGCTGTGGGCCATGACCCCATTGTACTAAGTGCCATAGAAAAACAGACTATTTCCTCCAAACTACCAAGAATCTTAATATGACAGGCAGTCCAGATGGATGTTTGTTAGGGATCTCGAAAGCTCTGAGTGCTCTGTGGGGTGGACTGCACCTGTTGGCCCCCAATTCCCTGCTAGATTTAGCCTGCAAGGTGGAGGATGATCTGAGCCTGCAGAAAATAAATTCCATCTTTCTAGGGGCCTGACCCTATGAGGGGCTGAACACCCTCCATTCACTGGCCTTGTCTACAGGAGCTGTTTCTTCTCCAGAGTTCTCTGCGGTTGCTAACACTGATACAGCTCTGCCGGTGGGAATATTAATGTAAACATGGTGTCAAGGCATTTTTACCATTGTGTCATCTAAGTTTGCTCAGAGCAAGTCTAGGTGACGTGGTAATAAATTCACACAACCCTTGATACTTTGCCTACATTAGCACTCCCACCAGTGGAGCTGAGCTGGTATGAGCCCCGGTAGGAAATTTTGAGGGGCAGAGGAGGCAGGTGTAGGCAGCCCTGGTGAGCTCAATGCAAATTAAGGCTGCTCAGCTCCCCCTTTGCTCCCCTCCTCCCCCCCCCCCCCCCCCCCCCCCCCCCCCCCCCCCCCCCCCCCCCCCCCCCCCCCCCCCCCGACTTCAATAGGATTTGAGGATGCTCAGCATTTGGCAGGACTGGTCCAAAAGCCCGTTTCCCCACAATGCTCCCCTACACCTTTGTTTCCCACCTTTATCCCTCAGCCCATTTTCACAGCAGCACGAGCTCCCTACAATCTGCTGATGCCATCTGCAAGGAGCATCTTTCAATCCTTTAACAGGCCTTGAACTAGTTGTTACAAGTTCAGCCTCTTGCATAAGAGCACAATTAGCGGAGACTCTCCTAGTTTAGGTACGATCTGTGCTTGTCACAATGAATCCACACCAAATTCCTCAGCACGCGGGTTTCCATAACTTTTTTGGGGTGAGGGGAGAATTTGTGTGTCCCAGAACTCCTACATTTATGCTCATCCCATGGTGATGGCATTACCCATGCAGACTGGAATAGAGCCTGTTGTTGTTTCTGAGCCAAATTCAGCAGAGACATAAGCAGTGCTGTAAGTTACACATTGGGTGTAAGTAGCAAGGCAATGTAACTAACACCAGTTTGGCCTCCTGTAGATGTCACACTAATTGAGCAACGTACACACTGAGGGGAGCAAAGAGAGGTTGTGGCAGAACAAGAAACAGACAGGAAGTGTAAGAAAAATCAGCCACCATCACTTTAGTTCATGCTGCATTATCCCCAATGCTCCTGCATTCAAATTTAACCTTGATGTAACTGTCTACAGCTGTAAATTGCACCCATAAAACACTGAGTTTGCAAACCGAGGTGCAGGTTGCACAAGTTTGCCCCTTGCATCTATTTTTGACCAATTTACACCCAAAGGGCCTGATTGTCCTCCCTCATCAATTCTCATGCTGGTGTAATTGCATTGCCTACAGTGGAATGACCTCTGATTCTCACTGGGGTAGGACAATCAACCCCCAAAAGCAGCTTTAGTCAGTGTTTAAGTTCCTACTGAATTTGGCCCAGTGGGTGGAAGACAACGTTTAATTTTCGGTGTGTTGTGTTGAAATGTAAAGCTCCACATACCAAAGGATATTATTGATATAAGGAGAACTGTTTCCACCTAGTGGTAATTTGTCTCTTTGCACCACTATAAGGTCTCCATGGAAGGGGTGCTAAATTCCCAAGGGAAAATGGGATTGTAGAGTCGTCAAATTTTTTAAAAAACAAAACACGTAGCACTCCCAGGGCCTGTTTGCTAACAAATGACTTTCCAGTCTTCTATCATATTTTCCTAATTGCCAAAGTGATTGTTCGGTATGGCTCAAAGCTTACTTTCCAGAAGCCAGTTTCTAATTGTTTTTTGTTTGGTTTTTTTTGTATTCTAATAGTACCTAGAGGGCCCAGTCCAGAAGATTTTACAATCCAGGAGCCTGATTCTGTGGGTACAGATGGTCTTAAGTGCCTTATAGCATTGTGCCCTAAACAGATGGTACATTTCCCATATATAAGGAGTATTAACAGTGTCATACCTATTGTGGTCCTATCAATTGACAACTACCAGTGTTGCCAGTCCTGGTGAGCCTTGCAAGATTAGGTGTTCTTCCTAAAGCCCCAGCTCCTGGAGTCACGTGATCATGTGTGAGTCTCAGCTTTCATTTAAAAAAAGTAAACTTCTAGCCTCTGTGGCTGCAGAGAAAATCTTGAAAACATGACCCTAAAGACTCAAAAACCAGATAGGAAACAAAAAACCTTCAAAATGTATTATATTTTAAATCTTATTTTAAAAGCCAATCTCATTATTTTTTGGAACTTAACTTGTGATTTTTTTTTTTAAACATTAAAGGTTGACAGTACTATATGGCATTGTTGGTTTTCATTTCCTCTACAGCCACATTATACTCTTAATATCATGTTGTTTTTTAAAAATACATCTGCTGAATCTGTGTCCAGCATGTAGGCCCCTCTCTGACATCAGCGATGGTATGAAAATTTCTCTTCCACCAGTGTTGCCTTGTCTCTGGAAGGCGTGAGAATAAAAAGTCTCCTTTAATGCCTACACTGAGCTCATTTCCTTGATTAAAGGCCATGATACTCCAGAGGCTGTGCCTTTCAAAGGAGTTCCTGTTTTCATCAGCGTACAGTGGGTTTTCATAATGCCCATGGGAGAGTTCTTTCTCTGAGCATACCAAGGGAATTTGGAGGGCGGGGGCAGGCTGGGCTGAGACACATACCAAGGTACTCCAGGAGTGATAAGAGGTTAGGAGCCTTGCAACTATTGCCTTCAAATCTGTTTCAGAATATCAACAGTTTTATTGTGTTTTGCTTTTATTAGTGGTGCTTGTGCGCCCTCTGCATTATGTTTATTGCCATATTTCCCATGGCATGTGGTTTTAGTTTATAGCGGATTGCTTTCTGCAATTGATTAATTTCACTGTCTGGAGGAATATTACAAATATTGCCATTGGAAGACCCAGTGGCACTCGGAGTTGTGTGCAACTCTTAAACTTTTTTTTATTTAATTTTTTTAAACTAAAGTTCATGGTTTGGCAGAACTTTTGTGGTCTTCAAAAATGTTTATTTCCCTGAAATCTAGCCTTTTGTTTTCCAGTGGAAATTTAATTTTAAAACAAATCTCTCTCTAACCACTAGAGGCCTGTGCTATGCAAGCAATAAAGGGTATTGTTTGGAGGTAATTCTTCCAGGCCCTTAGGATCACAAGAAGAACATGGCTTTAAAAAACAAAATTATTATTAAGGGTAGCAGCAAGGGGACTCAACTGAGATGAGAGCCGCCGTTGCATAAGGTGCTGTACAAAACATAGTAAGAGGGTCCCTGCTTTGAAGAGCTCATGATCTAAACAGACAAGACAGGCAGACAGTGCAAAAGGAAATATTTTCCCCATTTTACAGATGGGAAACAAAGGCACATAGACAGTCTGTGGCAGAGCTGGGAATTGAATCTAAATTTCCTGAATGCAGTACCATAACCGTAAGATATTCCTTGCTCTCCAGCACAGCACTAGTCTAGGACATGTATTTTGCCCACGCCACTTTGAAGAAGAACCTGAAAAATGATGAGTGTTTTCTTCCCTAAATCTAGAAATCATCACTCTTTTGGAGCAGGTTCAAGATTTTGCAAACCAAATTCTTCCATTCCTAAAAGAAATGCTTCCAGCTAAACTAGGAGCTCCTGGGGAGCTTTACACCATATTAGATGAGACACCAGTTTTGCACTAAACCTCATGTTACATTTAGTGACCTTAATTTGTCAAATTATTGTTTTACAGATGAATGATGTTGGTTGAGAAATGACAATCCTATGTCAGAAACAGTTTCAAGTTCTCCATGTTGCAAGGTGAGATGGACTCTCTCTTTTTGCTTGTTGTTCCCCTTTTCGAAGAGGTCTGGGTACAGTCCTGCAATCGGGGAATGGGTGGGATTTTCTGAATGCACAACACGTGCAGGACTGGGCCTTGGTTGCAGCCAAAGGGCCAAATCCTGCCACCTGTCCTTGGTCCTCAGTAGGAGATGAGGATGCTCTGCGCCTTGGATGGCTGAGCCTGAATTTCCAGCAAACTCCTCCCGCATACAAAATCTCACCGTTCTTCCATTTTGGGGAGCAGACTTTGGTTTTCATAACTCATCCCTACCCCTTCTTTATCTTCTGAAAGATGGTTCAGGCAAAAGCAACCAGGTGTCAATGGTTTTCAGGAAAGATGTTGCATTAAGCCTTTTCATTAGGAGATTCCTTGGGAAGATTGGCTTTCAACAGCTGACTGTCTGAGTCAGTCCTCCAAAGATGGCACGGGTCTATGAATTGCTCTTAGGGACTGAGTATATAAAAAAAGGTCCTGGCCTTTTGGTCTCTGATGCTTCAGTCCTTCCTGACCTGGAGAAACAGGAAGTTCAGACTCCAGTTGGGAAAGATCAGTGTTAAGTGATCTCTTATTTCCTTTAACATCTGTGGCATGGAAGATGTATAAACCCACTTTGTCCTAAACTGGCTTCTCCCTTATTCGAGTGAAGCACTGTCTGTGACAGACCAGGAGCAGCTGTCTCATGTAAGATTAGTAATCTGGGGTCCGAATTGGTTCTTTCTGAGATGTCCCCAATACAGAAATATATCAGTGGCCAGCATTAGGCAAGTTCCCAGAATTCTGCCTTTCGATGTGATGTATATTCAGGTTTTGTTCTTGCTGTCATGTTAATCAAGTATATTGCCTTTTTCAATGTCAGAGACGATTTAAGCTAAGGGGGTGGGTAGGAGGCAACATTGTCTGGTGGATAGGACACTAGACTGTGAGTTAGGAACCCTGGGTTCTACTCCTGGCTTTGCTACTGGGCTGCTGGGTGACCTTGGGCAAGTCACTTTGCCTCTTTGTGCCTCAGTTTCCCCTCCCACTCTTTGTCTTGCCTGTCTAGAGAGACTTTGCATAGATTCTGTTCTTCAGAGTGGGAAGTTTCACTTATGATGTATTTGTACAGAGCCGAGCACAATGGAGCTTGCCTCTCAGCTGCATTTTCTAAGAGCTGCTGTAATACAAATGAAGTGTTTGGCCATTGAGGCCCTAAAATTAACTGTGGTGACATTTATAACTATATATATATATATATTAAATAAAACCAACCCTATCTAGTTCGATTGGGGGTTGGTTTTACTCTTTCTGTTGCTCAGCTGGAGAATCAGAATTGTGCTTTAATTAAAAACTCTGCACAGCAGCTACAACTTTTAATCCTCTGGGATCTTTCTACGCTAGGTGGAAGAGTTGTATCTGAACGCTCCAGCATTGTCAGTGTTGTTGGTTGTGAAAGAACAAACAGTCCACTAGAAAACCATTCCCCTTGCTGTGTAGAAAAGATCCATACTCCTCGGTAGTGTTTTTAATTCCAGAGTGCCTCAATGTCTGTTTGCAGACAGCACTGATGAAATGCAGCCACTTCTGGGGTGGAGGGTAATGTTGCACACTATTGGGTGGAAGGGAAAATTTGGTCAGGGAAATCAGCTCAAAGCCACCGCTACCCTTTTCTGTTAAAGTCCTATTGAATTTTATTGGCATTGGGGTGAAATAAATCACCATGTCTTAAATAGGATTTGCTTTGTGCATAGACCTTTTAGTGGCTCGCCTCACAGAGGTGAATTGCTCCTTCTAACAATAAGGACCAATAAAAATGTAAGAGGATTCTATATTAAAAAAAAAAAAAAGCTTAATCAATTTTATTAGAGAATGACATCCTGTCTCTAGTTTCCTTAAACCATGCTATGAATTCTAAAGCAGGGATATAGTTCTCAAATTGAAATAATATTGGCATTCTCTGTAAGGGCCAACTCTCATGAAAAGTGTCACGGCATCTTTAATGCTCCTACAGAGCGGGTAGCTCCTTCTGTTCTTAAGGTATCATCCAAGCAATCTGTGCACAAAGTAACCTTCACAGAGCTCAGCTTATCTGCTTTGTGAATATGAAGGGCCAAGGTGACCTAGGTGAGATTTGAACCTGTGGCTCCAGGGAGTCTAGATAATGAAAACACAAGGTTTAGACTACTAAATCATCCCTCCTGGTGTTGAGAATGAATTGAAGTTTGGAGAGGAATGATCAAGGGACCGGCTATCCAAGATAAGAGAACCAATGGTGTGTAGCTAATTTCTGCAAGCAGAGACCATGACTGCTGATGCAAATCTGGTATTTGCTTGTCCACATGGTAAGTTTTGTGTAACAGGGTGTGCATGCAGTTGTGTTTTGTGTTTGCAGTTGTCCCATCTTTAAAAAACTGAGCTTCAAGTGTGTATGCTCTACTATTGCATGGATTGGTTCTTGGCCCTACGCTATTTGACATTTTTATCAATGACCTGGAAGAAAACAAAAAAAACGTTACTGCCAAGGTTTGCAGATGGCACATAGATTGACGGAGTGGTAAATAATGAAGAGGACGGGTCATTGATACAGAGCGATTTGGATTGCTGGTAAAATGGGTGCAAGCAAACAAGATGTGTTTGAATATCTCCAAATGTCAAGTCATGCATCTAGGAACAAAGAATGCAGGCCATACTTACAAGATGGGGGACTCTATCCTCGGAAGCAGTGACTCTGAAAAAGACTTGGGGGTCAAGGTGGACAATCAGCTGAACACGAGCTCCCAGCGTGTTGCTGTTGCCAAAAGGCAAAAGCAATCCTTGGGAATAACGAGTAGAAATAGGGGGGTTATTTTACCTTTTGTATTTGGCACTGGTGCAATCACTGCTGGAATAATGTGTCCAGTTCTGGTGTCCACAATTCAAGGAAGATGTTGCTAAGTTGGAGAGGAGTCAGAGAAGAGCTATGAGAATGATTAAAGGATTAGAAAACCTGCCCTGCAGTGATAGACGCAAGGAGCCCAATCTATTTAGTTTAACAAAGAGAAGATTAAGGGGCGACTTGATCATGTTGTGTAAGTACCTACATGGGGAACAAAACTTGGTTAATAAGCTCTTTGATTTAGCAGACAAAGGTATAACAAGTTCCAATGGCTGGAAGTTGAAGTGAGACAAATTCAGGAAATAGGGCACACATTTTTAACAGTAATTGACAGGGTAATTAACAATTGGAACAATTTACCAGGGGTTGTGGTGGACCAACCTTCCCGGTGGTGGTAGGTTAGAATAAAAGACTGCTACATCTGCTTTAGAGCAACCCCAAAGTTTCACTCTCATTTTGTTTGACCTTCACTTACCTAACCACTTCTTTAGGCAACAGTTGCCCTAGATGGGATACAAGCACATAAGGGATGTTAATCCTTGTGCTTCAGGACACAGGCCAACTACTAAGTGATAGGGCTAAGGGAGAAACTTCCCCTATGGACAGGTTACTCTGTAAACATCCATTAGGAGGCAACTTACCCCTTTCTGTGAAGCAGCAGGTAGGGATCACTTTGGAGAAAGGATATAGGTTTCGATGGCCCATAGGGCTGGCAAAGCCAGTGTTCCAAAGAGTTTTGCTGGACCTTGGTTTAGTCCCTTTAAACAGCCTTCTCTCTGTGATGACTGTTTATGTTGAAAACAAATTCTGAACAGCATTTCTTTCCTGCAATTGATTGCGTTTTGTGAGAGAGTACTTGTGGCACCTCAGAGACAAACCAATATAAATTGATTCGTCTCTGAGGTGCCACAAGTCCTCCTTTTCTTTTTGCGAATACAGACTAACACGGCTGCTACTCTGAAACTTGTGAGAGAGTGACTTCCATGTTTGTGAGTTGTCTCAGTCTTGGGCCTTAACCAGAGACAAAAATTAAAGGGGGAACGCCCAGCAAGTTAGCACACGTTCAGCATGTTGCCGGTAGGTGTGGTACTGAGCTCTAGCTGAGCAACTCCTTTTAGATAAAAGACAAGAACTTTCCTCGGCAGGATGCTTACATGGCATTTGTCTCCTATGTCCTCCCCTGACCTCTTTTGCACTTGGGCATGCTGCAAACATTCCTACTGTGGACAGTCAGATTTCTGTGTGCCTAAACTGGCAGACGCTCACACATTCCATTCTCTGACCAATTTAGCTTCAGTTTCCTGACAGCATGAAGTAGATTTGCCATTCGGAGCTTATGTTGAGACACATTTTTGCTTCGCTGGTCCCATCTTAGTGAGCTGAGCCCCCACATTGAGCTTTAGACCACGAGGTGGCACTCTAATCACTGGTGACTCTGAAATGCTGGTTATATCATCACTGTTCTTTCATTTCTTGACTACCAGTTCCCAGTGCTGAAGGGAAGAAAATGATCAAGGTGGAAATTGGCAGTATCAAGGGTCCACGGGAGCATAGCTATTCAGCTGTCTTGCTGACATGCCCTTGATTCATGCTGTTTTACTTTCCTCCTTAAACTCTTCTTAACTCTATCCTATCAGGCCAGAGGTTTAACTCTAACTCGGTTATGTTGTTGGTGTGGGTTTAACTCGTTGCATGCTCACCTTCTGCATTGCACCAAGAAGGGGGAGACTTTTCTTTTAAAGTGTTATGGTTTTTTTTAATAAAGTGCAAATTACATATGAAAGATGTTCCCTCATGCAGCACATAACCCCGTATGATGCTGCCGGGTGATCAGTTCAGTGCTGATTATTCAAAAAGAAAGCACTTCCTGCATCATCAACCTTGGGTTTCATCAGAGGTCTCCCATCCAAATGCTAACCAGGCCCACCCCTACTTAGCTGAAATCTAATGTGATAACAGCATAAGGCGTCCATAACGACATTTGCTGCTTGATTGCAGGTGAAGCGGTAAAGTTTTGGTATAATGGTAATAGAATTTAGAATGAGTGGTGGACAGAGCAGCAATTAGCTGGGAAGAGAAATAAGAGAATGGGAGAGGAGTGGTTGAGATCAAAGTACTGACCAAGGTGAAGACAAATGTCCATTGCACTGAGAAGAACAAGGTCAGCTTGGAGAAGTCTCCATCCACGAGTGGCTGGTGCAGTTTATTAGGAATCTGGTTGTATTCTTCCTAATTATGTAGTAGTTTGGTACTGATTGGTGGCTCGTACTGCTCATTCCTTAAAGCTCTGTTCTGTCTCACCGCAGCTGAGCCAATTTTGCACTTAGCCCACGGAGTTCCTTAAACATCAACATTAAGTGTGAGCAAGAAACCCCCACCGGGTGTGTGGGGGGGAAAGCGTTATGAAACACTTTTTTTTTTTTTTTAAATAGAATATGTGCAGCTGTATGAGAATACAGGGCTTCCTGGCCCAAGCTATAACCAAGTTACCACCATCTGAGGGCTGCTCTGGTATCCGGGGTGTGAAATGAATTGGTGCTGACACTCCAGTCGGGTCCATGTCATAAAACTACCAACTAGGTGACTGGCACTGTTGTTTGTTGCGCTGGGTATTGCATTAGCACCCAGAACCCAAAGCCCTAAACCAGGGCTCCATTGTGCTAGACCTGTACCAACACAGAGCAAAATGATGGTCCCCAATTTAAATAATTGCCTCCCTTGTTGCTTATTTAATAGAGAGGCCAAGGATTGAATGGGTCACAGAGACCGAATCCAGCTATTACCCCTACTGGTGTGAGTTTGAGGCACATTGCCCCATTGGTATGGGGAAAACTTCCTTATTGTGATCCATGCTGTATCTCTTTGGTGGATAAGGAATCTGCCTGTAGTGATGGGCATTATATCAAGATCTAAGCGGACACAATTTTGCTTTTAAGGAGGCAGCAGTTAATATTAAAATCACTCCAACAGAGAGCTTCGTGGTGGAAATGAGCAATATGTTGACTCTGCTTTATGATTGTGCTAAACAACATTCAGATGCTTGCTCCAGGGTAAGAGACCTAATCAGAGACTGATGGTGCTTCACAGGTTGACCTGAGTCCCAAACAGCTGGAATGGATAGTTGAGTAATACTTCTCCCGAATATGAATCGGGAACAGACAACTGATTGTTGCGATCACAAGGCCACTGGTGGTATTCCCTGTGAAAGGAATAATGGCCATATCTGGTGTAAATAAATGATGTTTTAGAAATGAACGGGGCTCTGCTAATTGACAAGAAGCAGGGAAATAGCAGAAATCCGATGCAAGAGTCTGTTCTCTCACACTGATAGGCTGACTGCTGGAAATGTAATCAGAGGTTTGGTTAAGCGTTTTAACTTTTCAGAATAAGTGAATGAATTTGGAAATGAATATAGAACCGGGGGGCGGGGGGCGGTCAAACCGTGAAGACTGTGCTGAAGGAGCAATCCTGGGCTGGCAGGGGCTGTGCATGTGGAGTGGGGGTGGAATGGATCGCCAGCAGGTCTTTTAATACTTTAGGGTCTGATCCAAAGCTACTGAAGTATCTGGAAAGTCTCCCACAGACTTAATGGGTCGTTTGCTCAGGCTCTTAGTTCTCGACTTCTAGTTCTTTTCTGAAGGTCACCCTTTGCAAGTCCTACCTATACCCATTTAGACTGAGGAGTCGGTAATCCAGCGCCTATTGACTTTCAGTGGGATTTGGGTTCTTAAACACCCCTAGTCTCCTTTGAAAATCCCTGTATCAGAGCTGGTCAGAAAACAGGATTTCTGTTCCATGGGATATACTGCAATATCAAAATTTTTGTTCCAACTGAAGGCATAATGGTGAAATTTCCCATGGAATGCAAATTCCAAAAGTTTTTGTTTGAGATGAGGTTGAAAGGGTACCATATAAAATATTAAAATGTTCTATTATACAAGTCAAAATGAAATCAATTGAAACAAAGTTGAAATGAAACACTTTTTAACATTATCGACAGAAAATGTTTTAACTTCCTTCCATTAGAAACTTAGATTAAATCAACGCATTCCCACAAAGTGTTTTGATTTCAATGAAACTGCATTGATGGAAAACTGTTCCATTGCAATTTTTTGACCAGCTCTACCCAATATTATTCTTCAAAGGCTACAACTGAGAACTGTTCAAATGAGAACTGAATTTAAACCTCTCCAGGGCTCAGGGATCTTGGTTAGGCTGGCCTATTAGAGAGAGAGAGAGAGAGCACGAATGGTGAAATGTATATTTTAACACCCCGTGCCCCAACTCTCAGGTGTATTGGGATTCAATGGCTGAGGTTCTCTCTGAATTCCATCTTTTTAGTGTTCCTGTACTTTCAGGGGTCAGTTTTTTGATAGAGGGGAAATACAGCTTTAACGAGAGCTGGCTAATCCCCAGGGCATCAGACTTTCTGGAGTAAGTGATGATGCAGATCCAGGAGAGAGAGAGAGAGAGAGAGATACATAGTCTGTGAGTATCCTTGCTGTGAAAAACAGCACAGAGCTGGAGGTGCTAGATAGGGATGAACATAACACCAAACGGGTTAAAGTGAGATGAGACCTACACAAAAAACAGCCTTGGAGGAGGAATGCTGCAAGACTAAAGCCCTAGAAAGGGAGGTAATTATAACGGATGCTTTGCTGTAAGACCATGTCTTACTATGTGTTTGTACAGCACCCAGCACAACGGGACCCTGAACCCCATTGGAGTCTCTGGGCACTACAGCCATATAGATATTCAATAATAATAATACACAGTAAAATGATCCTGAATGGTCTGTTCTTTAGGGGCCTCCTGGAAAGCAGCTCACATTCCCTGTTCACCTCCTTGGCTGCAAATCATTTCAGTGCAGCGCTCAAGGAATGCCACAGCTCTCAGATTACAGCAAAAGCCCATGATATCACCCATCAGACTAGCTGGTGTGTCTGAGCTTGGAGGGGGTGGGCCCTGGGAGGGGTTTGCTTGGATAACTCCAGTGAAATTTGCCAGGAAGAAGCAGGACCAGGATTTCTGCAGCACATTTCCCTGGCTGCAGAGTATTTCCTAAAGGAAAGGGGACCCCTCAAACTGAGCTCTCTCTGCTCAGAAGAGGCACTTCAGTGCAAAGAGAGCAGAAGGAACTGAGGTCATCCCCCACCAAAGCATCTCCAGGTAAGTGCAGTCCTGCTGCATTGCAATCCAAAGAGTGGCATTACTATTACAGAAGTAATGCCAGAGTGATTTGTGTGGGTAACTCTTTTTGATGTTGTTTGACAGCCAGCTTAAACCAACCACCGAGCCTGTGTCGGGGCTGAAAGTCAACCTCACTACTCTTTGAACTTCTTTTCTTTCTCCAACTTCAGTTGGTTATTTAGCATCTACATCTCAAAAGGAGGGCGAGGATGGGGAGAGAACCAGTAAAACAGATCTTCTTGTATTCCTTTGGAAACTTGTTCTTAAAAAAAAAAAAAAAGTTGTGCAGATTTTCTCTGTCACTTGGTAAAGATGTTTGTGGTCAGGTAAAACTTTCTCCCCTGTTAGCTTACAGGAATGAGTTGGGACTGAACTAATGAAGTGGAAAAGCCGTGTTACTAAATGCCTGCAAGTTGAGACAGCGTAGATTCTATAACACTTAGCCTGTGCCTGATTGAGTCTAGGAAGCTACAGTCCATGCAGTAACCTCTGTGTAAATGTCACCCATTTAAGACTTCAGAAGCAGTTTAAATTCTCTTGCCTGAATAAATGATTCTCCAAAGGAAACATTTAAAAGCAAATGTTCCCCATCCAGGGATGGTGTGAAACATACAGAGATCTATTTTCATAAGAGGACATTTCTTTCTGTTGTTGTGCTAAGATTCAGTTGAATCTGAGCTGACACTCTGTTCCTTGAAGCGTGGTCCTTGCACCGAACAATTCTTTCTTTAGAGTGACCATATTATCCCGAGCTCACACAGCTGTCCCAGTAGGATTTAGGATGACTTTCAATTTGTGAGTATCATGAGAGAGAATTGTGGAGTGTTACCTAGAGGTGACACCAGATGTTCACTTGCGCAGTTAAATACAAAGCTTCAGCATTGAAACCTGTGAAACCTCTTTCTGGAATGAATGCTGCTCTTATATGGAGCCTGTGCTGAGGGTGTTAGAGAAGCAAATTACTCTTCTCTTTTCAGACTAGCAGCTACTACTTAGCTGAAAACAAAAGGTGTTACTGTCTGCAGTCCCGGAGGAGAATCTGAGATCAAATAGTTTAGAGGTGAGCTTAAAGCAATACTTGCCTCAGTTACCTGGGAGTATAGAGAGAAAACCAATTCGCATCCCAGAGGAATCGGTTCATGAAGGCAACGTTGTGCTGTTTTCAAACAGCTGCTTGATAGAGACTGGAAATAATTTGCTTTCAGGTTTCCACTCATCGGTTTAATTGCACCCACGTTATACCACCCACATAGTGTCTCCTTAGGTGGAGGTTACAGTGCTGTTACAAATCAGACAACGCAAATATTGGCATGAGCTATTGTAACAGTAGAAAATCTAACCAGAAACCACATCTTTCTGGATAGTATGCTTGCTGGTTGTTGCTGCATAATAACAAATCTCATCTGGGCTCGCTAAGTGTTACGTGAGCTTAGAAAACACATGAGAAAAGGGCGTTCTTTTTTAACATTAGCTGTAATATTTGAGACAGTCAAGTGGAGGTAAGTGAGTAACAGGATGACCCTTTAAGATCACATATGATACAGAGAGATCTAACAGAGTCTTTTCATCTCTGGCACTTCTTGACTACTAGCAAATAAAGAGTACATCTGAAGGAGGTCTGTAGCCCCGTGCTATGGTCTTGGTCAAATCTGACAAGCTAAGCAGAGGCTATCCAGGTTAGTAGTATCGAGGAAATGCAACTGCTGCCGAAAGTTGCCCTAATGATTAGTACGTGGCATTCCATCCCTGAGACAATCACCCCCCTGCTCACCACCCATGTTGTTAAATGATCTGTGCTTGCTGCTGTAGGTGCTGTCGTTTGCATGATGAAATAAAACTGATCTCTAGGGCTCATGTGGTCTGGAATTCTCCTAAGTTCTCCTTCCAGTTTCATGTGTAATCCATTATTAATTCTTATCCTAAACTTTTTTGCATGGTGTTGCCATACACTGTTAAACAGCTGCCATGTTCCACCCTAGAAATGGCTTCTCTTCAGTAGTAGGTGGCATGATTGCACAGCTCATCACTCAGTTTGTTTGTAAAGCACTTCAGGATGAAAGGTGTGACTGTATAGAAGTGTGAAATGCTCTAGGAATGGGGTGTGTGCCTAGATACGGTGTATACTGTGAGTGTGTGTAAATATACGTCGTGGGTGAAATTGATGCATAGTATAAGCCCCTTGAAGTCAATAGAGTTCCACCAATGATTCATTTGATCCAGTGTTTGAGGATGTACATAGATATTTATAAATATACAGTCTGCAAATAGTCAATGGCAAAATAAATATGGAAAGTAGATATATAAAAAATTAAAAATCAGACCAAGTCCCAGTCAGAAAACTCGAGTGAATTTTGGAGAGACCGTATACATCATCCCTGTGCATGTGATATCCAGAATATTTTATATCTTTATTCAGTGCTATAAGGTATTAGCTGGCTGTTTTGTTTCTTCCCTGTGGTGATGCTTATTAAGTGGCGAAACCTCCAGACTCGGATCTTCAAAAGAGAGTTAGGTCCAACTCCCATTGACTTTCAGTGGGACTTAGGCTCCCAACTCCCTTGGACTTGATGGAAAACCCCAGCCCTCATGCCCATTAATATTAAGGGATGTTCCATCAAGGGGTGGACTAAGTCCAAAAGTGACACAGGCTAGATATCCGCATAATGGAAAACCAGAAAGATGTATGCATCTCTAAATACCAGGGTCACCATTCCAGTTCTGCGACTGCATGTGGTGTTGATGGTTCAGGTACTTTAGACTGAATCAGCATTATGCGGGGATTTTCCTTTTTTTTAAATGGCATTTAATATTTGCTAGCATTCCACAAAATCATTGTGTATCCAGAGCATGTGTGCATGCACGCACACGTTCTATTGCGATGAATCCAAGCATGTCAGCCGTAGATTTCATTACACTACCCAGTTGAAGCCTCTTAATCATAATGAGCAAATCACATGCCATTTAAAGAATGGAGTGCTGGACTGGGACTCGGGAGACCTGGGCTCTGTTCCCAGCTGGCCTGCTGGGTGACTACGGGCAAGTCGCTTTCCCATGCTGCGTCTCGGTTTTCCTATCTGTAAAATGGAGATAATGATGCTGAACTCCTTTATAATGCACTTTGAGATCGACTGATGAAAACAGCGATGCTAGGCAGTATTATTCATAAACTAAAAACATACGTTTTGTGGTTCAAGTTGCTGCTGCTTCTGTTAAAATGAATAAGGGGTCTGAGCAGATTAATTGTCCTAAAGTTTAAGAAACCACAGGATATTTCTGGAACTTACAATAAATAACTAGAATAACATTGGGTTCAAAAGTTTACTTCTGCTTAATCATTTCCAATGTGAATTAGAAGGGTAGGGTGTAAGTGTCCTATCTGTCGCTGGACTTTTTCATACTGATACATTACAGTCCATTTAGTCACCAAGACCTATCGGATAGCCAAGGATCAATATTGGCCAGGAGTCTGAGAAAGTCAGTCATGCTGTAACACGGAGGCTGTCGCTCTCCATTCGGCTCTGTCCTTCATTGCCAAACAAATTTGGAGAGGGGAGAAAAGTGAAGCTCTGTTGCCAAAATAAAACACACATTAGAAAGTGCAGCTGTTGGGGTGGGGAGGGGGCTTGACATGTGTCCCTCTGTCCCCAGAACAAAAATTCTTTCTACTTAGCTGTAAAGGGGAATTAAAACAAACAAACAATGTAAGGGTTAAAACTGAGAGTGAACGTAAGTGACTTCAGTGCAGTGAGAGAGAGAGAGAAAGGAGAGAGCTTTAATGTTACTGATGCCATGGTGCTAAGACTCACATTCTTGTTATCTTTCCACACTTCCATCCCACCCTTCACGCCAGATACATGACAGGAAACAGAAAATCTTCAGGGATGATTAGGGAATTCAAAATTAATTCGTGAAGCTAATAGCTACAGTGGTATTGTCAAAACCAGCCTGAGCAACTACAGTTCCCAGCAATGCTTCTGTTCCCATACAATTTCTGAGTGAGTTTGAGATCCTGTGCTTCTCATCCCTCCTAGCCCTTCTTTGGGCTTTTCAGTTACGTGAGATTGGTAATACAAACACTGTGATAGCCATGGATATTTGAAGGGCATGCTGGAACAGTGTGGATTCATGGACCTGTAGAACTTCCCTGGGTGGTACAAAGGGGTTCGGTCACTTTGACTTCCTTCAATGCTGAGCTGTGTGGCTGGACCTATGGCTCGTTAAAAATGTAGTCCGCGTTTTTAGTCACCAGAGTTTCTCTTTGCAGATCTTGTGTAAAGCAAATGAGGGAAAATCCCAGGCTTCTTTGTTGTGAAAAGTTCTGTGTGTTGTAAATACATTTATCCCTCCAGCTTCTCTCTTCTGGCAGAGTACTGTGCTCTGTCTTGTTTCTGTGGGTTCCCCCTCACCACCCCGTTGTACATATTTCATTAAGTCAGCGGCTTTTTTTTCGTTACCTAACATATGAATGTGCAGCTGAGGCCAGAAAGCTTTTTGTACTTATCTGCCTATCCTATGTTCTTTGCCAAGCTAGATCCTGAGACAAGTCGGATGATGCTTGTGCCGTAGAATAGCACGATGTCTGTCTGTTACCTTGTCCCTGAAAAACCTTAATGAAGGACAAGTGTCCCTCTATGCCCAAGACTCATCCGTTCTTCACGGTGAAATGGGTGGTGGTAGAATTAAATCCTCTTTGCTTTTGCGGATGTTACCAGTTGGGCCTGTTCAGTTTGCAGCAGTCTGCTGAGATCCTGGGTTTGCTAAAGCAGCTATCGGCTTGCTACTGGCGGTCCACTGTGTTCTGTTTTTAATGATCGTTCAGGCAGAACTGAAGCAAATGGGAAAAACCCCGATGCTGCTTGCTAACATCTGTTGGCTTTTTTTCATGTGACCGGTTCCATTCATTTTAGGTGATGACTAGCTGAATATATTACATCACTATGGACTGAAAGGTTTGCAGACTAGACTGGGCTTGCGGCATCCAACAAACAGGGCCCGTAATGACCTCTACACTTTTACTGTCACAGGCCCGGTCTTGCATCTTTTGAATCCTGTGGGAGCTTTTACGTTGATTTCAATGCGCCCTGGATTGGACGCCATATGAGAGCACTTTGATCTCAACCATGATCTTTTTTTTTTTTTAACCAAGCTGTAACTATCGATCAAAACAGAATCCAATCTAAGAGGATCCAGTGTCGGGTAAATTGCAGGCACGTTGCAGTGTGAGTCTGCATGTGAAATAGTTGCATGCTTCAAGCAGGAGTTGCCTATGGAAAAATTCCAAATTACAGCACTCTTGGCTCTTCACCTGCAGTATGTGAAGAGCTAGGAAACTCTCTCCCATTTAAAGAGCTTGCTTTATCTGAAGCTATATGTACAGCCTATCAGGGTGGCATGCAATCTCTTTGGAAATGCTGCTTTTGAAAGCCCCTATACATTGTTCACCCTATATATCACATCACGAATTAACATTGCTATAAGGGTGATCTCTGCCAGAGTACTTACTCCTGCATTAAGTATCGGGGGTAGCCGTGTTCGTCTGTATCCACAAAAACAACAAGGAGTCCGGTGGCACCTTAAAGACTAACAGATTTATTTGGGCATAAGCTTTCGTGGGTAAAAAACCCACTTCTTCAGATGCATGGAGTGAAAATTACAGATGCAGACCTTACTGTACTGACACATGAAGAGAAGGGCGTTACCTCACAAGTGGAGAGCTAGTGTTGACAGGGCCAATTTGAACAGGTGGATGGAGTCCACTCCCAATAATGGTTGAGGCGGTGTCAATTTCAGGAGATGCAAAGCTGCTTTTGTAGTGAGCCAGCCACTCCCAGTCCCAGTTTCTCTTTGAAGTGTGTTTCTGAAGGTTTTTTCGTTGAAGGATGGCTACTTTTAAATCTGTTATAGAATGTCCAGGAAGATTGAAGTGTTCTCCTACTGACTTTTGTATGTTACCATTCCTGATGTCTGATTTGCGTTCATTTATTCTTTTACGTAGAGACTGTCTCGTTTGGCCAATGTATATGCCAGAGGGGCATTGCTGGCACATGATGGCATATAGCACATTGGTAGATGTGCAGGTGAATAAGTTCCTGATGGTGTGGCTGATGTGGTTGGGTCCTCTAATGGTGTCGCGAGAGTAGATATGGGGACAGAGTGGGCAACGAGGTTTGTTAGATGGATTGGTTCCTGGGTTAGTGTTCCTGTGGTGTGGTGTATAGTTGCTGGTGAGTATCTATCTATCATAAGCAAGCTATACCTCTAAGCAATTGACTCTTCTTGAAAAGCTGATGATGCTCCATGGTATGTGCTCTGTGTTGCCTCAGGTAGGGCAAGGATTGTGGGTCATTAAACTTCCATCTACTGTACACATTTCCATTTGCCCGTTGCACAGGAGTTTTTATAAGGAGAGAGAGGGTAGGGATGCTGAGATCTCAGAAGGGAGTATTAAAGAGCTCTGTTGAAGTCACCAATCTTTTTATCGGCAGCTGCTTGAAGGTACAATTGCACAATGTTGCACATTCTGGAACCCTTGGACTATTCATCAGTGTAGTACTTTCTTCTCCGTTTAGCACACTGAATTAGCAAATCAGGTTCTCCAGACCAGCAAGATGCTGCTTTTCTTCTTGTGGCTTTCCCATAGTCGCACCAGCACCTATGAAATAATTAAAATGGGTCTAAAGTCAGGCCTTTAAGCAATCACGCAGGTCTCTGATGTGTAATGGACTTCATGATCTGTTGAGAAAACATGATTTATTTCAGGTCACATTCATAACTGACATGAGCATTGAGGTCAGCCAAGTTACTCCTCTAGCTGAAGTGGTAGGGGTCTGTGCTGAGGGTCTCTGGTTCAATCCCTGCTGGTGACCTTGATGGCTGTCTGTCTCCCTGCATGTGTGGCACCTTAAAAGGTTCTTGGGGCCTGATCTTGAAAGTCTAGGCGTAGTGTTTCCTCTCATGAGTTGTCCCATTGACTTCAGTGGGATTTCTCAAGTGCATAATGGTTTCAATGAGTGGTCCCTTAGTCCCAGTGCAGGCTGGGAATGATTTGAGGGTCAACACGGGCTTATGTGCTGCTGGACCCACTCCTTCTCCCATTCAAGTGATGTTGATTTCCATAAACAGCAGGGTTGATCCCTGCATATCTCTGACTTAAAACCCCCACTAGCTTTAGCGGATCAGGTCCTGTGTGTGGAAGTGTCCTTATTGAGGTGATAAACCGTACCATTTATAGATAAAATTATCTTTCGACTGTTGTATTCTATTCTGGTGACATTCCTCTCCTTACTATAGGATGTATTAATGTGCTTGAGGAATGTGTTCTGTAGGGAGTTGGGGCATTGAATGTAGAACACACAGCGTACAGTTTAATGTGGTACCTTCTCGGGCCGGTGAATGGCAGCTATTTCCTAATCCCTATTGTGAAATAGCCCAGCCAGTAGCAATCAGAATGTCTATTGTTCCTTCTCTTTGAATGTACACACTATTGCATGCAAGCCAAATGGAGCATTCCTGGCACCCTTAAGTACAAAGGGACTCAAATTTGCTTTAAGGTGGCTGTTGAAATCCATTGATGGTTTGTTTGTTTGTTTGTTTTTAAACTCCAGATGGAAATGTGGTGTTTGTGCAGCGAGGAGAATCTGATATTTCTGGTCATGTTTGAGTTGCTCCATTGTTCGTGGGATGCCACAACTTTGAAAAAGGGATTCTTGATGAGCTCTGTAGGGTTTATATTCGGACTTTGTGGTGGCAAATTGTATATTTGCTTCACCTGCTGAATTCTCTGAAGAAATTACAGCCCGACATGATTGTGAAGAAAAGGAGCTGCATGTTTCCTCAGAGCCCTGTGCATCCATCCGTCCCTTTCCATGACTGATAAAACCCCAGTCCTGATTCAGCCCTTACCAGTATCTTGCAGAATCAAATCTTAAGTAATGAGTTAATGTAGAGACAGAGGATAGTCTTCTGGTTTAAAGCACAGGACAGGAAGTCTAGAGATCTGGATTCTTTTCCAGGCTCTTCCACTGACTTCTTGGGCACATTAATGTTCTGTGCTTCAGTTTCCCCTGAATGGGGAGACCTACCGACCTCACATGGGGGTAAGGCTTAAATCATGAATGTGTTTTGAGCTCTTCAGAGGGAGATCAGAGTGCTTGAGAGAGTGATTTGCCAAAGTACAAAGGTATTAAACAGTGCTGGCACAAATGGAGCATCTTATGAACACAGAGTGAGATTTTCAGTTGCCGGGGGAATTTAAAATGCTCAGTTCCCACTGAGATTCAGGGGAGTCCCAATCCCTGTGATGACTTTGCAAATCTCAGCCATAGCCTTGGCTGTAAGTGAGCCTTTTGCTGTAAATATTTACCTCACTAGGGTTTTTTGGGGGGGGTTTTTGGTGGCTTCGGAAGATGCAGCCATATGTCTGTGCACTGTGCGCTTAACCTACCTAATTCGGGTGGTTGCCATTTGTTCCTTTAAATGTTCTTGTCTTGGACCCATCCCTGAACTAGCCGACTGCCTATGTGAACTTTAGGCATTAAGATTTGCCTTATTGGATCACATCAGCATGTGGGCTCTGATAGCTTTTTATACCAGATGTTTTGACACGAGCCAAGAACAAAAACCAAACTCATAACTCACATGGCCATCCAGTGCTGTCCCAACGTAACTCTGCTGGAATCACTGGATATGCGCCGGGAGTGTCTTATGTAGCATCTGGTCCCCATGAGCCTTTTGCATATGCAAAAAAGGCACATTAAGTTCAGTCATAACGCATATTGCACTCTACTTCCATTGGCAAACCCCCTTAATGAGTTGTCAGAAGAAAAGAGAAGTCATGTGATTGAGGTGTTGTCCTGGGACTCAGGAATCTGGGTTCTACTCCCAGCTCTGCCACAGACACCACGTGTGACTGTGGGCAAGTCACTTTTCTTTCTGTGCCTCAGTTCCTGATCTGTGAAATGGGGATAATGCTTCCTGACCTCATGGGGTGTTGTGAGGTGTATCGTTACCACAGTGATGAGTCCCATACAAGAGCCTAGAAATCAGTCTTAGTCCAGTGAAGTTCATGGGAATCCATGATGTTAACAAGCTCAAGATTTGGCCCAAACCCACAACTTTGTAGCACTCTGTCCCCCTGGTTTCCCCAAACCAGTTTTGTTTGAACCATAGTTAACAACCTCACTGTGCCAGTCAAGGATAGGGATGTTTCAAATGCACCCACCTTTGTTACTTGCACTTGGTTCAGAGAGAGATACTTTTCATCCAGAGGTCTCAGAGCCCTTTACGAAAGGAGAGTCTGTATCATCATCCCTGGAAGTGACTTGCCTGAGATCACTTTGCAGTGTGGTGGCAGAACTGGGAATTAGGACCCAAGTTTCCTGGCTTCCAGTCCAATAGACCACACAGCCTCCGTCAGCAGCTTGGAAGGCTACTTTATCCAGGTTTCCCTGTGCCCGTGTCTCTTTGTCACCTTTTGGGGTAGCACAGACCTAGCGCATACTGACCAATCTTCCATTCTAGACATCTGTATTGGTGACTCTCCTTCCCTGTGTTTTGGCTGCTGCCAGGGAACGATACTGCTTTGGGGAGTTGGGGATCTTTTTCCCACTGCTCTCTGGCATTGCTTCATTTGGAAACTATTCAGCCTCTAACCTCCACGTGTACTCCCGGACTGCTCCACGTGCTGGTTGCATGAATGACAATGTGGAATATCTCTGAGGGCTGGGGCAGGAAATGAGCTGACATTCAGTTCAGCACTACTTCTGGCTCAAGTTTCTTAACCAGAAAATAACTCCTCCTTCCGACCCTTCACTCACTATAAACATGAAAAAGTAGTTTAACCACTGGACTTCTATCTAGTTGACTTATGGCTGGAGTTCAGCTATAACATTACCAAGAGGCCAGAGAATGTCAGACAAATCTACATTAAAAAATATTCCTGTGCATGACCACAAACAATTCCGTATAGATGAAGCCAGACGTGCAGTAATGGAAATATGCCGTATGTCATAATATTGGGAATCACGAAAACTCAAACTGCAATGTAAATCTCTCCATTCTTGACCACATTATTTTATTTCGTTTCCTCTCTGTTTTTCCACCATTTAAAGGATGGATTTGGCTTTTTTTTTTAATTTATTTATTTAAGTGGGGGAGGGATAGCTCAGTGGTTTGAGCATTGCCCTGCTAAACCCAGGGTTATGAGTTCAGTCCTTGAGGGGGCCATTTAGGATCTGGGGCAAAAATTGGGGATTGGCCCTGCTTTGAGCAGGGGGTTGGACTAGATGATCTCCTGAGGTCCCTTCCAACCCTGGTATTCTATGAATTGTACATTTGCTGAGATGGCCACAGAATTAAAATGGCAAAACCCTTGTTCAATCAGACTGTTGAATAGGTTAGTCTGCTTTGGTCATTTTAAATGCAGTTCCATGAAAAATTGTTTTCAGATTAGAGCTGGCTGGAGAATAACAGTTCTTTGTCACACACCATGTTGCGGTTTTGACATTTGTCTCCGTTGCCCTGCGGAACAAACCCAAGACCTTTGATTTCAAAAACATTTCGCTAAAACACCAGGAGGGGCAACTTGGACGTATCCTTCCATTGGTCAGGTCCCTTCTGTAGAGAAAAATAAGTCCCCGTTGTTGTTATGTTTTACCTCTGACGCAGACTTTTCTTTCATTTCAGCCAACCCACGCAGCATCCTACCCGCACTGAACAGCAGCTGCTAAAGAGAGGTGCTGGCTCTGAGAACCGCAGGGGCTGAAAATGGGAAGATGCCTGAGTTTCAACTGTAACCACTGTTTCATCGTGCTGTTCTTCTTCAGCTCTCTGAGCCATTTGGGCCTTGCCCAGTACGAGCACTGGCCCTACTTAGGCTACCCTGAGCAACCCCCTTCGCAATACCACACCCCGCAGCAGCCGGCCAACGTCCCCAAGATTCAGCTGCGGCTCAGCGGGCAGAAGCGGAAGCACAACGAGGGGCGGGTGGAAGTGTTCTACAATGGGGAGTGGGGCACGGTGTGTGACGACGACTTCTCCATGCACGCCGCTCATGTGGTGTGCAGGGAGCTGGGCTACGTGGAGGCTGTGTCCTGGGTGTCGAGCTCCAAGTACGGAAAGGGAGAAGGTAAAGTCGCCCGGTCTCTGCGGCCCACCTTGTGTTTACGTTCACCCTACTTTCCTTGGCCTTCTGTGCGTGCCCACGCTGTGGTGGGGTTTCCGGTGGCAAGGGATTGAAACAAAATGGAAGGGCTTGTCTACGTGAACGCTTTGTTCATGGCAAGCTGGGGTGTACATCTGCTCCACGCAAGCCTGTTGCGCACTCCAGTGCTTGGGTGGATCCTGCTGCCGTGCACTAACGGTTCTCTATGTGCTTTAATCCGCTCCGGTTTCAAAGCGGAATATATCCAAGCACGCTACAGAGTTTTTAGTGCGTGGTAGCAGGGTCCACGTGGGTGCTTGGAGCATGGCAGGCTACCCTGGGGTTGATTTAAATCCCAGCTAGCCACGAGTTAAGTGTCAGTGTAGACAGGCCTGAGCTGAGTTTAGAGCTATTGAGAGGGGCCGGATTGAGCAACCTGGAGATTTAAAGCCCTTGATGTGTCAACACAACAGACTGAGGATGTGGCTCAGCCCTGGCCTAAAGGAGGCCACCTCTCGGAGAAGAGGAAGTGACTCAGACCCCATTCCCAGGCTACCACCGCTGGTGCTAATGGAACTGAGCTTTAGGGTACCCAGACATTTCAGATTGGGAGAGGCTGGGTGGGAGTCTTGTGGTTAAAGCATGGGACTGGAATGCAAGAGATGTGGGTTTGATTTCCAGTGCTGTCACAGACCCCCCTCTGGGACCTTTCAAGGTAGCTTCTGATGATAGGGGGCAGGGCTTAGCAGGCCTGGGGCTAACTTCTGGTTTATAGCTTATGTTCCCAAAAGCTCATGCTTCAGGGTTTTGGCCAGCCGCCTACAGGGGTCAGGAAGGGATACTTTCCCCCCAGTCTATTCAGGGGTGGTGGTTGTCGTTGATCTCCTTTCTCTGTAGTATCATGGATGGCCATGGCTGGAGATGGGACACTGGACAGGGTGGGCCAGGGCACAGAGCATTCTCTCTCTCAGGAGCTTGGCTGGTTGGTTCTTGCTCACCTGCTCAGAGTCTAACTGATTGCCATAGGTGAGGTCAGGAAGGAATTTTCCCCTAGGTCAGTTTGGTAGTGACCGTGTGGGGAGGGGGGTTTGCCTTCCTCTGCGGTGTGTGGGTGCAGGTCACTTGCCAGGGTTATTTGGGCATCTCTCACTTAACCATTTCCCTGCCATTGCTGGGGTCTTAGGCACTGGTGCACCTCGGTTCCTCCTATTCTCTGCCTGGGGCACATCATAGTCTAGTCTCCCGGGGGTCTCAGTTTCTTTGGTCTAATTTCGGTTTTCAGGTTTAGTGTGCGGGAGCTGGGTGGCATCGGTGACCTGTGATATTCAGGAGGTCAGATGGCATGATCTGGTGGTCTACGACTGTACGACCTTCTTCAAGTCACTTAATCTGTGTCTCTTGTTTTCCCGTCTGTGGAATGGGGATAATGGTCCTTCCTTCTTCCCACCCTGTGCCTTGACTCTTCAGATTGTAAGGGACTGTCTGTTACTGGTAGTAAGCGGGCGGCAGACTAAAATTTTGCGGAGGGAAGCAGTTTGTCTTGACAGGTTTCAGAGTAGCAGCCGTGTTAGTCTGTATTCGCAAAAAGAAAAGGAGGACTTGTGGCACCTTAGAGACTAACCAATTTATTTGAGCATAAGCTTTCCTGAGCTACAGCTCGCTTCTGAGTGGCTTCTGGACTAGCCTGTGAGATGCCCCAGCCTGCGTTTCTAATTACGTAGTTAAACACAATTTATATTAATCATTCAGGAAACTAACATACTAGGTCTGGCAGGGGAAGAGTTCTCATCAGGCCGAACCTTACATGGAACTCTGTGTTTATTTTTTCTCCTCCTTGATATTACATACAGATGGCTTGGATGTAAAGTGGACTGTTACAGACGAGACATCAAACCGATCACGCTTCAAACTGGGGCTTCCAAATATGCATTCAGTTAAGATGTAGGAAGGCAAATATTGGTTTTATATGTGGGAATTGTTTATTAAAATCATATATCGGGTTTAATAGCTCCATACACCTCAATAACTCTGTTTAATTGTCTTATCTACCATAAGTAAATGTTTGCCTACTGAATATTTTATAATTGATAGCATGAAGCATAGAGCCAGGTTCACGCTAGATGTAACTCCATTCACTCCAGGCAGTTGCACTGGGGATGAATTTGGTCCATAGTTTTTTAACACCGTTCTGTAACACTCACACCTATAAAATTACCCATAAAAAGGAAGCAGGGCTTAAAATTGACTTGAGAGAAATTTGAGACCTCAAATGTTGTCCCACATTGTGGATCTTGGCTCCCACGGTCCAGCAGGAGATTTCCAAGGGAGAGGCCGTGACACTTTAAACAAAACATTACGCTCTGATTCACTCACCAAAGAGTAAGTGCTCTTTCTCTGTGTGCTGCAGGGAGCCCATGCAGTGGAGATGGGATTCACCGGGGCAGTTTCTGCATTGCTGTGGGGAGGGTCTGAGCATGACTTGATCTGGAAGAGAGAAGGAGCATGGTTGATGGATCCAGGATACGGTGAATCAACCAGCCAAATGTAAAATGCACTATGGGCTCAGGATATGTCTACATTGCAGTGTGAGCCTGGGGTTGTTAGAACTCGATTTATCAGATCCTGGGTTTAAGCTTTGGCATGAGCGTTGACATCATTGTTAATCCCTGGCTAGGAATTGTTGAAGCCTGGGTCCCAATCTGGGGCTATAGCATCTACGTGATGTCATGCGGCCCCGAGTCCAACCAACTATATCCCAGACTTCCTAGCGCCCACCCAAAATGTAGACACTCTAGCCCTTTGTTTATGATGCGGGGGGAGGAAACTTGACTATCCACCAAACTTGACTGTCCAGAGGACAAAGGAAGTCAGCCTGTGGGATGCTTCTGGCAGACTCCTAGAGCACGAGTCTGGTGGGGCTGCATCTACGTTGAAGACATGGGGCTTGAATCCTGGATCCCAGCTTGACTGAGGCTTGGCCCCTCCACCTCCACGGGGTCCTGGAACCCTGGGTCAGCACAATTTGTGTGTAGCTTGAGCCTGAGTTCAAACCTTGGGCTTACATGCACTGCAATCAAACACCCACAGCGGCCCTGTGTCGTCTGACTCAGGCTCATGGGGCTATAAAAGTGTCGTGTAGACTTTGGGGTTGGGCTGGAGCCCGAACATCTACCCTGCAATTTTATAGCTCCATAAGTCCAAGTCAGCTGACACGGGTGAGCCACAGGTGTTTGGTTGTGGTGTAATCACACCCTCTGAAGCTATGGCAATGGGGGGATATATAGGAACCTAGTTAGAGAGACAGAAGAGGGAATGCAACAGTTGCAGAGGCTGCCCTGGTGTTTTCAGTAGCAGCCGCAAAACTGGAAGAGGCGGGGATTCCTTCCATGTGACCAGCGTGAGAGCTTGCATTGCACCATGGCCATTCACATAGGCTTGGCACAGGGCCTGGGCAAACAGCTCAGATCCCTTGTATATAACATAGTAGCAATGATGCCGAGGAGGTCCTATAATCTCACTTTTAAAGGTGTCAGAATGGATTGTTACAGCTGGGGGAGGGGGAATCTCTTTCTGATCCCCAAATGTGGAACACCCCTTCTGTGGTCTGCCACTTGGGTTAAGCATGCAGGGCTTGATTTTTATTTCAGAGGCCCACAACTCCTCTTGAAGTCCGAGGGGCTACAGATGCTCAGTGCTTCTGAGGACCAGTCCCTTAAAGACTCCAAGGATGGGCCCTATATGCAGCCCAGAGTTGGGACGGTAGATTCCATGTGACGCTGTAAATGCTTTCACCCTCATCAGCTGTTGCAGGGAGAGTGTGGCCATGGTGTTGAGATGTGGCCTGTGATTTTAAGTGTCCAACCTGGTGATGCCTTAAAGGGGGCCTGATTTTTCAGAAAGTTGGGGCTCAGCACTGTCTGAGAGTCAAGCCTTGTTAAGGTGTTTCAACCTGGAATTCCAGGCCTCCCAAGTCATTAGGCACCCATTGAAATTTGGGCCAAAACACACATTTTAAAAAATGACACGATTCAACCAAAACTCGGAGTTCTCTCCAAAAGGAAGTATAATTGGGATTTGACAGAGAGGATGCAAGAGGCCCTGGATGTAGACAACTGATTCATGGCATGTGCAATTGGAGGCCACGCTCTAAACAACTGAGCCGAGGGGACCTACTGACACCAAACGCTCTGAAGTGGCCGCTGTCAGGGGAAGCTAGCTTTTACCACAAGGAAGTTTATGATTAAAGTCACTTTTGCCTGCCTTTCCTTCATGTGCTGCTGCAAATGGCAGAGGGGGTGGTACGCAAGAAAAAAGGATTTTGTTCCACGTTGCGAAACAGGACTGTCCACAGCGGGACATGGTGCCTGGCATCCACTCATTACGTGGGACTCAGATATAGTGTGCTGAAAGCGCAGAACTCTCTGAGCACAGCATCAGTGTGGTGTCATGTGTCTATCTGAAATGACTACGCTACATGCTTCACATTTTAAATTCAGCTTCAATACCGAAGGTGGGGAAGATTTTGAAAATTTGACTTGATTTTTGGATTCCCAACATGAGATGCATTTAAAGGAGCTGATTTTCAGAGGGTGGGTGCTCAGCACTGTCAGAAAATCAGGCCCCTGTAAGGTGTCTCAGCTTGGGGCCCCCAACTCATTAGTCACTCCTTGGCTTGTGTATCTTAATGCAGACTTGGTTGCTATTGGACATTGAAGAACAGATCCTCAAATCAGTGTAGCTCCATTAACTTCAGTGGAGTGATGCTGATTTACACCATCTCAGGATCTAACCCTAAACACGTATCTTATTCAACTTAACTGTTATGTTTCTGGTTTATAAATATCTGAGGTGGGTCCTGCACAGGCCTGGATAGACTGAATTGACTTGGCTGTTTTCTCAATTTATTTAAGTAAAGATTTTAGACCTTCCTTTGACAGGAGTTACAGTGGGGAACACGCACTTAGCAGAACTGGTGTGTCAGGCTCATTTTAGATCAATTATTACGGAATCTAGATTTACCGTCTCTGCAGTTTGCCCGCTGATGTCTCAAGTCTTTCTATTCTTTCCTCCTCAGGCAAAATCTGGATGGACAATGTCCACTGTACTGGCAAAGAGGTGACTCTGGCAGCATGTACCACAAACGGCTGGGGCGTCACAGACTGCAAACACACCGAAGACGTGGGAGTTGTCTGCAGTGAAAAGAGGATCCCTGGCTTCAAGTTTGACAAGTCGTTTCTCAACCAAATAGAGGTAAATGCACGTATAAGTTGAAGGAACTGATCCAATGCCCATTGAAAGTCAATGGCAGGCTTCCCATGGTGTTCGGATCAGGCGCTATATCTGCTCAGGTGACGAAATTGTTGGGCTCAACCTGCAGCGTTCAGATCCGTGCTCAAACTTGCCTAGCACACGAGATGTTCAGAGCTGGCGTTTCGATTGAAGCCCATGTCACGTGCTGGGTGTGAGGAAATGATCCGATCTGGTATTTAACAGCACTGCATGATGCTTTCGTGAGTTGTCCTATAGATGGCTCTTCTCTTATCTACTTAGTCTTTACGTACACGTTACAGTATAAGATATTGTGTTACAGCTCCTCCTCTGTGAAATGGGGTAATAATAGTTTCTACCACCGTTTGTCTGTCTTGTCTGTTGAGACCAAAGGCCCCAGAGGCAGAGACTGTCAGCATCTAGCATAATGTGGCACTGATCTCATTCGAGACATCTAGCTGCTTCTGTAATATAAATAATCGAGAACAATAACATATAGTACCTTTTTCAGAATGAAGAATCACAAGGCTCTTTACAAACTATACACTGTTTACAAGAATCACCTCTATCGGTACTAAAATACAGCTGATTGCGGGGTGAAACATATTTAGTGGCAAACAACAACTCTGCATGAGTCCTACTTCCTGTCTTAAGAATAGTATACAATCCGGCTATAACAGCAAGCAAATATTCCAGGGTGTTTTCTTAGATTAATTTTTTGTCAGCAGTAAAATAAAGACACATGCTGATATTTGTAAACAAACGTTTTTAGAATTTCTTCGTAGTATATGGGAAGGTACAAACCCAGTTATTTTTCCTTTGTGGATCACCTTTTACAAAAGTAAAAAATTATTGTACTTTAATAAGCATGGCAATCAAATCAGAAAGACACAACATGTGTGATACAGTCCTTGTAATTAGATGAATTCCTTATTTGTTAAAAGCTATGAATTATTGGGTGCCGTTTTCTATAGTCATGATCTGGCTTCTCTTTGGGGTCTTATGGGCAAATTTGGGTACGACAGAGTTGTCCACGGACATGAGCAGATTCCGAGAGTTGTGGGTTTGAGTGGATTGACTTATAAGGCACTATTTAAAGAACTATTTATGTGCCGCTTGGCTAAAGGATGATGAAAGAGGGGCTGTGATAACTCTGCAGAGTGTCTGAAGGAGTTGAGGATTATTGTTAGGAGTGCTGGGAGGAAATTTAACAAGTGTAGGCAGGACGTCCGGAAAAAGTTCTTAACTGGGAGGTAAGGCTATTCGGCTGTGGAATAGTTTCCCATGGGAAATGCTGAAATCTGTTGCTTGAGTCATTTTAAAACTAGATTTGACAGACTCCTTGAGAATAAACTGCCAGGACGAATCCTGTAGTGGAAAGAGAATGAGCTAGGTGAGCAAATAATTCTGTCCATCGTGGATTTCTGAGTGGCTTCAGGTTGCAAACGACTCATGATGACTCAGCGCAAAGTTGCTCTCTTTACAGTGTTGTAGTGTTTTAATATGCAAATACAGAGATCACCCTTCGTCATCATTCGCCAGCAGATCCCATCCAATTACCACAGTTATATCCGAGCCTAAGTATAAGGGGGAATCCACAGTATCTGAGCCACCACAGAGTGGTTTCTGTGCCTAAGTCCTGGCTTGGCTGTGGACACGTTTTACAACCTGCAACAATAGTGGATATGTGTTTGGTTTTTTTTAATGCACTTTTAAAACAAGATTATTTGAAGGACTGTTGGCTGTTCAATAACTAGCAATAACCTTTTAACATTTGGTTCCTACAGACTGCTCCACTGGAGGATGGTAAATATAATTTGGATGGTGAAGAAATGTAGCACTCCCTGTTTAAGAATGCGTAGGCCATGGCCTAGTGGGTCACCACACACACACTAGTTCTGTAGTAATCTCAGATCCTCCCAGCATGTGTGTGGTGTCGATGGGGTGATCTCAGCCGTTAGCAGGAAGAGGGTGCCGTTTGCATTACGGAATCAGTCACCGGAGACGCTGGTCCCGGAGCCGCAAATGTAGCTGTAGTTGTGAGTCTGTGAAGGAGGGGGAAAGCTCTCCAGGATGAAGGGGATGGTGGAAGACTTTCACCTGTGCACTCTTCAAACTGTCTGATGTTCCGAGTCACTGTCTGAGTGAATTTACGGTCCGTGACTCTTATTGCCAGGCTCATGGGTTCAGGCTCCACATTGGGTGGCACTATGTAGCTGCCCCGTTTGAGCAGACTGTGGGGTTTGAATCCGTGATCTTCACTGCTAAAGCCGGGGCCTCTACTGCTTGAGCTTAAGGACTTTAGCCTCCTAAGATGGTTACTGTGGCAGACTCATAAACCTCTTGTGTGGACCAGCCACTCGAGGAGGACATAGGCCCACACTCGCCTAGTATGAGTGGCACACGCATTGACATTTCCACGTGAGTGGAAAGAAAACCCCAGGCCAGAAGCCCTAGCCACCCTCCGCTTCGCAGCAGAATGACAGAGAGGAAATGCATTGGTGGCATTGTGAAAAAGGAGAAAAATACTGATGGTGAGGGTTTTTTTGTTTTTTGGGTTTTTTTCTGGAGCGCTGATTCAGTGGTTAGAGCAGAGGACCGAGAGTTCTGGCTCAGCCACTAACTAGCTGTGGCCTTGGGGAAAGCTATTTATTTAGTATCTGTGTATCTGTTTCCCACCTGACACGACTGACCTACCTCACGGGGCTGCTGTGTAGCTTCAACTGGGGAACGCGTAAAGAGCTTTGAGACAATCTTGTGAAAGGCGTCGCAGCTGTGCAAGGAATTGCTAAAGTGGCTTTCTCCCATTTCCCATCACCATCCCCTTAGCAGCTTCCCATAAATGAGTAAGAAGGGAAATGAGGCCTTTCGTAGCCTAACAGGGATCTCTCAGTGACCAGGTCAATGGCACCATTGTTTATAGGGGAGTATATACAAAATCCTGGAATATCAGAGATGACTTTGGCAGATGCTTGCTTCCCCATAGCCACCTGGGAATTATCAGCACAGAGGCTGGAGGAAAACATGCATCAGTCTAGACAGAGGTCATCTCGCTTGGGGATGCTTCCGATATTAATCATAAATTCTAGCGCTCTAGTGCTTAGCTAATGGAAAAGCAGAGCGTTTGACTAATGAGTTAAACACATTGGGTTAACTGAGAGCTGGTTTGTTCCGACTTCTGTTGCTTTTGAGGCTTTAATTCATTTTATACATTCCAAGCAAAGTTTAAGCTGTTTAAATGATGCAGATGTGAGTCACTAGCAAGATCCCACAGGAGTAGGAAAAGGTGTGAAATAAGTTAAATTCTCCACCGCCTGGCTGATCTCTGAGGCTCTCAGACCAATCAGGCTAAAGGACAGTAGCAGCCCTCCTGGGACTAGCAGGGGAGCACTGGTGACTTAAGCATATTGTGTTTGCGAAGAAAGTGGAACTGATCTTTTAGGGGCCTGATCCTTCCACAGTGAGTACCCTCAATCTGTCTAGTTTCTTATAAGACCCCATTCTGATGTCAGTAAACATTTTTATTACCATTACCAGTTGAGGCAGAGGGGAGAGTAAATCACCTGGGCCAAAGACCACACAGGAAATCTGTGGACTGAAAGAATTGAACCCGCATCTCCTTAATCTTGGGACAATGCGGTTACCACAAAATCATTCTTCCTCTTGTGTCAATGGAAAGTTACCATGTCTACCTTAGTAAAGGCTGCAGAATCAGCTCCTTAGTCGAGCTCTATTGCTATGACGCATGCAGCCCTTTCTTTCTATTAGAGGCTTGAACACGGTGGGATAATTTGGATGACCCTTGTATCTAGCTGCATTTATTTATGACCTAATAATCATAGAATATCAGGGTTGGAAGGGACCTCAGGAGGTCATCTAGTCCAACCCTCTGCTCAAAGCAGGACCAACCCCAACTAAATCATCCCAGCCAGGGCGTTGTCAAGCCTGACCTTAAAAACTTCAAAGGAAGGAGATTCCACCACCTCCCTAGGTAACGCATTCCAGTGTTTCACCACCCTCCTAGTGAAAAAGTGTTTCCTAATATCCAACCTAAACCTCCCCCACTGCAACTTAAGACCATTGCTTCTTGTTCTGTCATCTGCCACCACTGAGAATAGCCGAGCTCCATCCTCTTGGAACCCCCCTTCAGGTAGTTGAAGGTTGATATAAAATCCTCCCTCGCTCTTCTCTTCTGCAGACTAAATAACCCCAGTTCCCTCAGCCTCTCCTTGTAAGTCATGTGCCCCAGCCTCCGAATCATTTTTGTTGCCCTCCGCTGCGCTCTCTCCAATTTGTCTCATCCTTTCTGTAGTGGGGGGACCAAAATTGGGCGCAGTACTCCAGGTGTGGCCTCACCAGTGCCCAATAGAGGGGAATAATCACTTCCCTCCATCTGCTGGCAATGCTCCTACTACTGCAGCCTGATATGCAGTTGGCGTTCTTGGCAACAAGGGCGCACTGCTGACTCATATCCAGCTTCTCATCCACTGTAACCCCTAGGTCCTTTTCTGCAGAACTGCTGCTGAGCCATTCGGTCCCCAGCCTGTAGCAGTGCATGGGATTCTTCCTTCCTAAGTCCAGGACTCTGCACTTGTCCTTGTTGAACCTCGTCAAATTTCTTTTGGCCCAAACCTCCAATTGGTCTAGGTCACTTAGACCCTCTCCCTACCCTCCAGCATATCTACCTCTCCCCCCAGTTTAGTGTCATCCGCGAACTTGCTGAGGGTGCAATCCACCCCATCCTCCAGATGATTATCTCTAAATCTCAAGGCACTTCACAAAGGAGGGAAATTGGGGCAAACTGGGGTACAGGGAGGTGAAGTGTCACCCAACAGATCAGATGCAGCGCCTGCAATAGAATGCAGATCTCCTGAGTCCCAGTTTATTGTCTTATCCGCTCGGCTGCACAGCCTCCCTGCGAAAGTGGTCTGGCTTTCACCAGGAGCTCCAAGCAGAGCTCGGCACCTCTGAAGATCAGGCCTCTCTTATTTAGGTGCCTAAATATGGATTTAGAGTCCTAAGTGTAGGCGCCTGGGCTTGAAAAGTTTGGCCTCTAATTATAGCATGAAAGGGAGATAAAAGCCTGAGTTTTGGCTGGTGCATGCGACGATCTCCTGAAACCTTTCAAAGGCAGAACAGAAAAAAGGGGTTAGTTCTCAAAATCCCTCTCCTTCCCCTGCTAGCATTGATTGATGCTATTGATTGTTGGTGCACACCAGTTGGTGTAGCTCAGTTAAAGTCAGTGGAGTTATGCCGTTTTCCACCCGCTGAGAATTTGGTCCAATATTGGTATGTTCCTATCTCCTGCACATCACTTTGCCTGAACTGTTGGGGCCTCCTAAATAGGATAAAAACCTACTCTTGCTCCTACTGTGCACAACCAAACCCATTTTATCACATCCCTCTGAGAGGTCAGGGCACGCTGGAAGGTCGTCTCTTCTGCTGCTTTATTACAGCAAGATCACAGACCAAGGCGAAGGGTGATCGGCTATGAATTTTAAAATTCCATTCCAAAGATATTTTTCAGTAACAGTTAGCTGCTAAATATCTAACCTTCTCCCCCCGGGGCTAATCTTCACTTTATCTTGTTAGCAGCTGGTATGACATAGTTTCAAGCCAAAGGTGATGAGATCAGAGGGTCATAAGATCCGAAACAGGGAGGTCAAGATGCCTGTGCGAATGAATGTTGAAAGTCTTTGCTTTTCCATTGCACGTCTGAGAATCTTGCACATCTTGCTCAGATTCACCAAAGGAAATGGTGGTTTTGTACACTCCCACTTTTTCACTTCTAGTGCACCTGATGCAGTCTTCTCCCACTCATCTGCTTTTTCCAGTTGGAAGGATTCTGGTAGCCTGAAATTCTTTATTAAGTAGGAGTATCGCGAACTGGTCTAGGTGAGAAAATTCCACTAGTTTAACTTCAATCACTTTTTAAACCAATGCAAACCTCCCATGTGGATGCCCTTAGTTTAGTTTAATTTTAAACCAATTCCTAATCGATTTAAGATTAATCAAAACAAACTTGGTTTAAGCCAAAATAAGGGGCTTTAAAACTGCAGCTTTAACAAATCCAGTGCCTCTTTCTCACACAGAAAGGCCTAATTTTTTAACGACTGTGACCTTTCCTAAATGAATGCTTAGGAGGATTGTGTGGCTATGTACAATGGAACCTGCTTATGTGGGTGAGTTCAGTTACATCACTTCGCTGTCAGGATTTATTGTAGATGTCCCAGATTTCTTGAGTTGATTTTCATGCTTTATAGTGATACTCCAGTCCACTTTCAAGTGAAGTTTCTCTCTGATATAAGTGGGTTCTGAGTGCTAATCCTATGGATTATCAGATGCTGCCACTGCAAAATGTTTTAATCTAAGGCTTTGTCTACACCACGCTAAAACACCTGTGGCTAGCCTGTGTCATCTGACTCAGGCTTATAGGTTTGGGCTGCAGGGCTATAAAATTGCAGTGTAGATGTCAGGGCTCAGGCCGGAGTCTGGGCTGTGAGACTCCTTGAGGTGGGAGGGTCCCAGAGCCCTGGCCTC
This sequence comes from Chelonia mydas, assembly GCF_015237465.2. Classification (NCBI taxonomy): domain Eukaryota; kingdom Metazoa; phylum Chordata; order Testudines; family Cheloniidae; genus Chelonia; species Chelonia mydas. Next base: position 6,498,091 of record NC_057859.1, on the reverse strand, counting down.
AGCCCAAGCGTGGATATCTACCCTGCAATTTTATAGCCCTGCAGCCCAAGCCCTGCGAGCCCAAGTCAACTGACGTGGGCCGGCCACAGGTGTTTTTATTGTAGTGTAGGCATGTCCTCAGGGGTTATCGATTCCTGAGTTCTATTACCAGACCTGCCACTGACTCCTTATGTGACCATGGGACAGACTTTTAACCTCTCTGTGTTAGATTTTCCCATCTGTAATATGGGGATCATATGCCACAGCCCCCTTGGGAGATAGGTAAGAAAGACTACTTGTTTGGAAAGTGCCTTGAGATCCTCCTGGGATAAAGACTTTAGAACTATAAAGTATTATTAAGATTTAATACAGAAGGCTAGATCATGAGCTGGTGTAAATCGATGTAGCTCCATTTCAGTGGGACTCAGTCAGTGGAGGTATGCAGGCTTACACCAGCTGAGGATTTGACCCAGGTTCCTAAAATCAAACGGGCAAAATCTTTACACTCTTCAGAAGCAACATTATATCCCTTTAGCAAAGGTTATTTTTATTGGAAAATGTCCCTCGGGTTCCTAATCTGGAAACACTGCAAGTAAAGCATGTAGGATGAAATTTTCCAGAGATGACTGTAAAAAGCTTGGTCTGTGTGTATGATGATCAGAGAGACTTTTTTTCCATTACAGCTCTTTTCATAGTCTGAGGATTGTGTCTCTTTTCTTCCCTGCTCCTTCCGACCCCATCCTGACATGAAAGAATATACCTGCTCATTGCTTCTTTCAAGCAATAATTCTTCTCGCAGCTGAACAAAGGGAGCCTTCCCCAGAGCTTTTCAGTCACATGCATCAGTGTCCTTAAGTCCCCTTCCTTCAGCAATGTGGGGGTTCTTGTATGATGGAAAAGCTGACGGTTACAGACAGAACCTTGAGGCACAGCTGTTTAAACTGTTACCACTGGTTCATGCTGCATGGCAAGGAGGTATTATTATAGCCCTTTGCCCGCTTCATCTGATGATCTCAAAGTGCTTTATTAATACGGCTTAATTCATCCTCACAACCCCCCAGGGAGCCCATTATCCGTCTCTTACAAATGAGGAAACCGAGACACGGGAAGGTGAAATCTTTCGTAATGCCACCTAGGAGTCCCTGTTAGAAGTGAGACCGGAACTCAGACGTACGGACTCACAGACCCCTGTCTGAACCACTAGATCCCACTCCTTCCATCACGAGAAATTTCTGTCTCTAACCCTTACAGCACTGAGATTAGTTCTCTGGGAGCGGCACTGAGGAATGGATGAGGAGACTTTCTTCCATTCTCTAAAAACCACCTTTCTCACTCTCAGCTTGTCTTCCTGTTCCCCTGGGAGCTCTCCCTCATCGCTGCCACCCAGTTCCCCACCGCAGCCCATGCCACACCACTTTGGCGCCTTCCCTGATCCTCCCTGGCCATCATGCCTATCCAACCCTCCTCCTCCTCCCTACTGGTTCCCAACAAGAACCAGTAGCAGGGGAAAGCTGGTCACGGGGGTGAGCACAGCCCAGAGATGACCAAGGTTTTTGGCTGAAAACGGGACAGAATTTGCTCTGACCTGCTGTACCTCCATGCTGCTTGATGCTTTAGCATTCCTCATAGTGCCCTCAAAGCCTACGTGTCCCATACGTGTCGGACAGCAGGTGTCTATGTCTACACTTAAAACGTAACAGCGGCACAGCTGTGTCACTGTAGCGCTTCAGTGTAGACCCTCACTACGGTGACAGGAGGGGTTCTCGTCACTTGAGATAATCCACCTCCTTTAGAGGCGATACCTAGTTTGATGGAACAATTCTTCTGTCGACCTAGCGCTGTCTACACCGGGAGTTTAGACCAGCGTAGCTACATCTCTCCAGGGGTATGGATTTCACACCCCCTGACAGACATAGCTATTATGAAGAGAGTTTTCAGTGTAGACCAGCCCTGAGCGGAGCTCCTTTTGAAGCTGGACATTTCTACTGGGGATTGGGAGAAACTTGTTATTATCTATGGGTAAGAACTCTAATCATCTCAACAAAGGGGATATTGTATACACACCCTGTCACAGACCCACTGCTGCTGACGCTGTGTCCCCAGTTTTGCATTCATGGCCTGGTGAATCCAGGCCCCTCACTATAAGCCAGGTGGTGAACTCTTGACACCCACTGGTACAGCAATTGCCTCAGCTGTCCCTTTACTTTCAATAGGGTTTGTGATCTGGTCTTGTGGGAAGACTCATTGTCAGGCAACAAATGGGTTAAGAGAGAGACAGGCTGAAATGTCACAACCAAGAGTTAGTGATGGAAGATCTGCAACGCATGGCGAGACACCAGGCTAGAAAGAACAGATTTATCTTAGGGCAAATTTTCAACCATTCCAAAAAACCTCTTCATTCCTGCCAGATATTTTCTGTGGTCATGGCATGATTTACCCTTGAGATTTGTTCAAAGGATCATTTCTTGGGGGTGATCCTAAAAATGCACATACCAGCGCAGCCCCATGAATGTGCTGCTGGCTTGTGAGAATTAGCCTGCTGCCTCTTCTCCTTGGCTGTGCAAATACTCGGCTTTCCAACGTTAGGAAAGGAGTGTTTGCTCAGCTCTACTGGGAAGTTTAAATTACAGTGAGTGAATATTACAGAGGGAAACTTTCTCTCCTGGAAAAAAAAAAAGTGCATAGTCTAAATACCCAGACAGCGTCTCATTGATGTTACGAGAGCAGGGACCTGTGGCTTGGGCTTGTTTGCTAATACCTCTTTGCCTCTGTGAACCTTAAAAGGGAAAGGCAGGTAAATCTTTCACTGCTGAGAGTAGTCCCCTCTCTCCACTTCATCACTCTTATCTGTGTGTAATAGTAAGCAGCATGCCACTAAGGGGTTAAAAAGCAACAGTTTTGGAGTGGAAGCACGGCAGGTGTGTGGCTAACCATATTTTAATAGGGTTTCTGCATGTGAATGGAAAGGGAGCACAGAAGGAGTAGTGTGGAGTGCTTGTCAATGCTGAGCTTAGTGAATGAAAAGACAGGCAAATTGAATTTGTGAATCTATTTACTGCAGTCTTTACATGTGTACTTACATGGATATGGCTATACGTACATACACATTATAGAATACACATGGCCAAATTCATCCCTGGTGTAACTCCATTGTCTTCAGGGAGGTGGGTTTATCTCATTACGTTGTATCCACGTTTTGGAACTTATTCTGGATTCCATTTTTTAAACTCCAGATAAAGCTTGAAGTTGTGTTCTCTCTGATCCACATTAGTGGCCAGATTTATAGCTTGGATCTAACCATGATAGTGGAGCGTATAACCGAGGCTATTTGTAGTGGCATGGCTTCTAGACAGACAATGAGATTGATCGGATGCTTCTAAGGCCCTGCCAGCCGTAAGCAGGGTGAGTCCCAGGGGGAAAAAGTAAATCAGGTTGTTCTTGGGGGGTCAGTGTATGTCTATGAATACACTCGTGCATTGATCATTGGATTTCCTTGGGAGCATATAAGAAAGGAACAATAAGTGTTATAAATACATACTCTGAGTAGCAATAATAGCTACTCTGCAAAATGTAAGGCCTGGCAATTTTAGCTCCTTTCACCCAAGGATCTCCAAGCATTTTATAACCATTTAATTCAACTTTTCAATGCCCCTTTGTCCTAGATGCCCATTTTGCAGATGGTGTAAAGAAGCAAGAAAGGCTAAGGACCGGATTTTTCAGTGAATTGCTCAAAAACCAAGTAATGGAGGGAAAGCATTTGGAATAGAACCCAACAGTCCTGACTCCCCGCCCCTAGACACACTGCCTTGCCCATTCCTCTGCTAATTTACAATGAAAAATGATACTGACCCAGGGTAGAACAAGAATGATCTAAACCAAACAATCTCTGCATCATGGGATTGATTTTTTCAGTTACACTGAGGCCCCTTGACACCATTCTGGCAGTGTAAAGGTGCCTTCGAAGCGGGTGGAAATGTACCCTGTACCTGCTTCAAGACCCCTTTCCATGCCAGAGTGGGGTAAAATGAGCCTTAATGTAAATGAAAAACATTTGGGACTCGATTCTCAAAGGCTTCACCAGACGTTGACAGCTGGCATCGAATTCATTCTGATGTTTGTGTTCTCCACAAAAGCATGAGTGAAGGATATAGGCTTTCTGCCGTAACTTTTCACGGCCTGCTTTTCAAATAGCTTGTCTCGCCACCTCGTGTTGTCTAAATATAGTTTAAACATACTTAGCAATTTTATGGTTTACAGTAACAGGATCCTACTATAATTTTTAAAAGTAGACACATGGTAGGTGGTTGTTTTTTTTTAAAGTATCTCAAAAACATCCTTTAAAAAATATTTGTTAATTCTGCCCCTTCACTTAATATAGGATTCACTACTAAGTATGCTTAATGGCTGCAGCTTTTAGATATCTGCAGATAAAGCTGGGTCTAAATTCCAGCACTAGCTAGACTGTGGGTATGGAACTGTCTGTAGGCATGGTTCCTCCCATGGGGAGGAACACATTTAAGTCCTGCCTATGTTACAGCTTTTAACCATGTTGTTCTGGGCTCTCTTGACTAGGTGGTGTTTGTCGTATATAAGCTGCTTCAGACATAACGATTTGGAACTCAGGATGGGATGTGCAAGATTTGAGGGGAACCTATCCTCTTACGATGTTCTGCAACTTTGAAATCTTCCTTACCATCTAGTTCCTTTTGTATAAATGAATGAGGTTTTCCTGTGGGCATGGCAGACTTTATCTAGTTGGTGGGATTCTAGGCTAGAAAATATGGCCAAGGGCCTGTTCTAATTTCCAGCACTGAAGAGTGATGTTCCATAGAGATGGTGTGCACTTCTGTCCAAAGCTTTCTCATGCACCCATCTCTGCAGTATCTCAGGAGCCACAAACAATAATTAATATTGTGGTCCAATTTGGCTGGCCATTCATAAGCTGCCTTGTCTTCTAAATGGTCACTTCAGAGGGTGGTTCATTAATCCTCTGAGCCAATGAATGGAGTCATCTTGTTGATGATGAGTAGAAGCGGGTGCCAGAACTGAATTGGACAGGTAGGCTGGTCTGTCCCATCAATTAGGGCCGGCTCCAAGCCCATACAATGAATGAAGAGATTTGTTGATTAAATGGGCTCTAGATCAGGCCATTAATGAACACCCCTGGAAAGAATGACTTAATCATTGGCACAGAGAAGTGCCCTAGCAATACCAGTTTAGGGTAAGTTTAGACCAAAGTAGCTATTTTATATATAGAGAGGAAATGTTTATCACTCTTCCCTATCTAGATTATGGCTAGAAGTGCACAAATAACCTAAAAAGCTTGTCTCTCTCCCCAGCAGAAGCTGGTCCGATAAAAGATATGACCTCCCGCATGTGGGCTCTCTAATATCCAGGGACTGACAGTGCTACAACACCACTGCATACAAATAAAATATAGTCCTCTTAAAAGTTACGCTGAACTTTAGGAATGGCTAGCCAAGGGGATACTGAGCTTTTTAAAGTACCTCTTGGCCATTGGCTAGAATCCAGAGCAAGTCACCGTCTAATGGTCTTCAACGACCCGTGTGGCATGAGGTTGGTAGCTCTGAGTCTACCTCATGAAAAGCATCACCATGTCTTCCACTCAGTCAAAGGTGGAAAGGGTTACAGGGACCATCCTCTTCTCTCGCCCCTGGAGGGTTGTCCTTTCCTGGTGAGAGATGGCTGTGAGCTCCTCAGGGCAGGCAACTCTTCTGTGTTTCTGGGGAGCCCCTAGCACACTCTGGGCACCAGTGCAAATAAATGATAAGTAACATGTGGGTGAAGAGAGATGCGTGAAGGAAATTTGGTATTGCTTTTACTCCTGTGTGTCCTTGTTCTGAGCAAAATGGAGGATCTCAGTCTGCCAGGCCAGCTCAAACCATTAGTATTTATTTATTCATTCATATTATGGCTGCACCTTAGAATCCCAATCGTAGGCCGGGACCCCATTGTGCTAGGCACTGTACAAACACAGAACAAAAAGTTAGTCCTTGCTCCAAAGAGCCATGCAATCAAGTAACTTGATTCCTACTTGTCAGAGCGACAGCAGTACTGGTGAAAGTTGCTGACTTTTCAGTCCTGGAAACTGAAAAGCCCCATTTATCCACAGAGCAGATTAAATCCAGGATACAAGATTTCACATATACATCTTGCTTTCTGACTTACCCACTCTCAAGTATTCTTGACGTGAACAGTTTTATTTTCTTGTTTGTTATGGCAACTCTGTTTTACTCTTTCTCTGTGTGGGTTTAAATGTTTACTTCTCTCTAAATGCAAACCCGCCCGCAACATAAACATGTGTCGGGGGGGAGGGGGAAATCTGAGCATTTGTTCTTGCAGCCAAAGCCCAGACAAACATCAATTAAAGTGCAGCCATGTTAAACCAATGGGTTGGTTTAATGCTATAAATTTGCAGTGCTGCTTTCCACTTGCTCAAGTGGTTCCTTCTGTTTGGGTTGTGGCTGTCACTTTGATGACCTGGGAGGGCGGTGGCTCTGATGGCAGGTTTGGTGGTCCCGTGCGGTCTCCTGACAGAAGTTCTGAGTTGGGCAGCAGAAAGACCTGAGAAGGCGATGTTCTCTGGTTCGGAAAGGGACCGAGGTATAATCTGCTGCAGATCAGCCTGAGTTTGCAAGTCCATCCAGCAGCAATGGCCTTGCTAGGTTTTCTCATGGGGTACAGTCAATCCCTTTCTACTTTATATTGCCTCCCCCGAAGCAACTTGCCACCATTAATGAACTTATCCTCAGAGCACTTCTGCGAGGGAGACAAGTATCCTTCTTCTTCTCTTGGACTGAAGCGACCACTTGTCACAATGAAGAATCTCCATGATACTGCGTGTTCTCTGTCTCATGTCTGCCAGCCGATCCTCTCCCCTAGCATTTCCCCTTTGTCACCTCCATGCTGGCAACTTACAGTGCAAAGGGTGAGGCTGCTTGTGAAGCCCTTCACTGTGCAGCAAAAGCCTCTGCAATTTGTATTGCATTAGTTCCTAAAAGCTCCCAACGTTCACAAAGACCTCATCATGTTAGGTGCTGGGGTCCCTGCCTCGAAGAGCTTATAATCTAAGTAATGGTCTTCGGGCATTGCTCCCTCAAGGCTCTCCTGATCTTCAGGGAGCTTCCATGTCCTACCTCATCTATATTACCGTGCTTACTTCACATCTGGGACACTGGGTTATTCTTAAGTCCATGCTACTCAGCAGAAGCATGTATGGGTGGTTCCATATGTTCAAACCAAGATAGATCTCCTATACATTAGTGCATGGGGAATGGGTGGAGAAATAGTTTGGTTTTAAAAGTCACTTTTAAGTATGTGGAGTTGGTTGGGTAATGCCTTCGTTGTGATGGGGGAGCCGATAAACTCTTTGTTACCATTGCTTTAATAAAGGAGAGGAGGACTCTCTGGGGTGCGCGTAGGGCTGTATGGAGACGTTTTTTGATAAAAAGTATAAATAGATGGCCAGTCTGAGTCGCAACCCTCGTGACTTTGTGCTTTGGAAGCAAATACATCTTGGGAAGTGGTTTTTTAGAACTTGACGGTAACTAAAATAAAAAGATGTTTACGTAGCTGTGGGGACAGTGGGATAGGCCAGGCATTTGGAAAAGAAGCGTAAATAGAGAAGATGGATGAGGAGGAAGACGGTGGATCAGCAGTAGGTGAATTGCGGCTCTTGCCAACAAGGCTGGAGGACTGGAAAATTCAACCTTTAATTTACTTTCTAAGGTTTTATAAGGAGACAGCATAGCCCAGTGGATAGAGCACTGGGCTGGGTCTCAAAGTGGGTTCTGTTCATGGCATGACCACTGGCCTGCAGGATGATCTTGGGTGAGTCACTTTGTCGCCTTGTGCCTCAGTTTCCCCATCTGTAAAATGAGGATAATGATAGCTACCTCCTTTTGTAAAGTATTGTGAGATCTACTGATGTACAACATTAGATACAAGCTAGGTATCGCAAGAAGGCGGATTGTGTACCTACTTCTCCTCGTGATCCAAAATATAATTAGTGCACATCTAGAATGGAGATGAATTTAAATTCCTACCATCTTATGAGGCTGCATCTTTCCATGTGTGCTGGTTTCATGAGCAGGATTCACACTTGCATCTCTCGGGTGGTGATCTCACCAGGAACTTTTGCATTTTGACGGGTGTAAAAGGCCTCATCAGGCCCAGAAATGTATTCCAGTGCTGAGCTCAGCTTATTATTGGCCTGGCTACTCCTGAAGTGGTCATGAGGATGAAGGAAACACGTGGCTTGGCCAGTGTTTTGATAATGAGCAGAGCTTTCATTCCCTTTGATTTCCTCATGTAGCTTCCTCCATTTTTAAAATGGCCTTGAAAGGAGCTGGCACCGTAAATGGATCAAACCTACTGCCTGATGTCTGGGTCCAAAAGAAGGATGAAGGGTTTTCCCCCTGCTAGTCATATCTGTTTAAACAGTTTTGTGAACTAATTTCAGCCAATGGTGTATTTGCGGACTGTTCGCTTTGATTTGCTACTTGTTACTCATAGTGGTGCGTTTACTTGCAATATATTGTCCAGCCTGATCTCTTTGTGTGCTGTATAGTGTTTTAGACATGGTGTGGTCCCTGGTAAACGAAGGAGACAAAGCTGGAAGTCAAACTGTGTGGAAGTCTGTTTGTCTGTAGTATGCTTTCTTTAATAAATGCTTCCTGTTTAAGGTATGTAATGATATATGGAATCATACTACTAGTATGATTGGTCACCAAGATCACATGGAATTGTTCCTGCTACCTGACTGGATGACTAAAGCTTTCTAAAACAGGAGAACTGTGAGTACAGAATAACCAAAATTCCTGTTAGAGTAGAGACCCTGGGAATGTGTTAATGCAAGTATCCATACAAAGAATAGCTGTTTCCCAAACTTTCATGTGAATATATACATGTATATTTGTGAATAAATAGGATCATGAACATGGTTGAACCAAATAGCTCCAAGCTACATCCAAACTAGCACTTCCAAGCATTGGTTTTTGCAGTTCTCATTCAGCTCTAATGATGGTAACATGGTGGTATTAGAATGTACAGAGGCAAAATCCCACAACATGATGAATGGTCAAGGCAGAAATCCCCCTCTGGGCTTAGCTTGACCCTTCGTTTTAGGATAAGTCACCAGTTCAGAACCACTGACTCATAGTTATGTGTTTGAAAAGCATTCAGCTTGCTTATCTGTCAATGAGCACAAGCTGCTCAGACTAGATCGTCCTATCAGTTCCTTGGCTGGCTCCTTCATGATGTAGTTGCGTGGGTGTATGTTTAATGTGGCAGTTGAGCTTCCCTTCTGAAAAGCCCATCTGTTGTGGTTTGCTGAAGTCCCCTAAGATCCCTTCTCCTCTGGGATCAGTCTTTTTTTAACGTTGACGGAAAGCCTGAGGAATGCCAAAACTGGGACGGTTCAGCTGGGATGGAAAAAACTAGTTGAGCTGGAGTAGATAATGAAGGAAGACAGTCATTGCTCTTCTAAACAGAACGCTGTGAGCCTGCTAGCTAGGAGGGCAAAATGCATTAGCAGCTATTTACAGAGTGATGCCTTGGGCCCTGGGCCTAAGGATTTTAATTGCAAAAAGGATATAAACTGTCACTTCTTCTGCTTCCTCTGTAAAAACCAAGGGCTGTTCTGTGCTGGGGATCCAAGAGGGCAAGAGGAGCCTTCTCTATCCTCCCATCTTATGTCCCTGTGCATGGTTTAGTCTGATCTCTGTCCTTGTGCTCCTGTAACCTTGCCAGATTGCAGACCCTTGCCTTGACAGCTACAGCACGTGCACCAGCTAGCAGGGGTGAGCCGACGTGCTGGGGAGCAAATGCTGCACCATTAGGCCAATACTGCTGCTGTGTGCCTTGGAGCCCCGGAGCAGCACCATGCTGTGGGAGTTTCCAAAAAGCCTAAGGAATTGTGGTGCCTAATTCTTTGGGAATTAGGCACTTCACTCTTGGAAAATCCCTGTCTAAAGCCATGATCTAGCCCCTTTGTGGCTATAGCAATACTAAAGGGAATAAACAAGCAGATTTTCTGCCACCTCCCTGATTTTGTTTTGTTTTGCTTTGCTTTTTTTAATGAAGTATGAATAGTGGATCCTGAGGGATGGGGACCAGATTCCCAGGACTAAGAAAGCAGATCCATTCTGATCCGTGCATTAATCTGCATCCACATGGGTGTTTAAATGACAGAACTGTCACAAGGAGCAAGTTGAGGGAGAGGCGATTAGTGGATATAGAAGGATATGTTTGTTTTGCCTAATGCGAAACAGATGGCAAATGGTGACAGGAAAAAATTTGAAGGTTGTGTGAGCCTTTTGCAATTGGATCTAAAGCTGTGAGAAAGCATCTGATTCAGACGGGGGAACCAAACCAGGTGAGATTCACGTGAACTTATTTGAAGCTGGGACTCTTTCTTGAAAACTCACAACAAAACTTTTATTTTTACTGTCTTTTGCACACTCTGAGGCTGAGATTTGTGGTTTGGTAACCAGCCTTGGCTGCTGGTTACATGGTAAATGATGTATCCAAGGCTGTAGAGGAGGAGTGAAGAAACTCAATACAGACTTGAGAAAAGTGGGAGGAAGCAGGAGGGAACAAATAGATGGTTCAAACTGTTACAGTTCTTGGAATTGTAGTTTGATTTATGTATTTGCATTCGAGTAGCTCCTCGAGGTCTCAGCCAAGATTAGGTCCTCATGGTGCTAGGCATTATGCAAACACACACAAGAGACAGCCCTACTGTGAAGAGTTTACAATTCAATAGACAAGACAGGCAGAAGGTGGAAGAAAGGAGGTATCATTAACCCGTTTCATGGACTGCATGCTGGGTAATGACATGAGAGGACTCCCTGCTTGTAAAACTCAACTGGCTCTTTATTAAGAGAACTATTTACAGAGATGTTGCAGCTAGCATTCTAGCCATGTGCATGCAGACTGACTTTCCGGTGCTTCCTCCAGAGTCTCCACTCCTGCAACCTGTGCTCCAGATTTCCATAGCCCCATTATGCAGACGGGGAATTCAGGCACAGACACACAAAGTGATTTTTCCTAAGATTTCACAGGTGTCTGTGGCAGAGTTGGGAACTGAACCTAGCTCTCCTGAGTCTCAATCCAGTGCCCAGCTTTCCTCCTGTTTACATCAGTCTAGTTTGGAGTGGTGTTTTACTTCACTCAAACCCATTCAGCTTTAGTTGAAAGTGAGTGGTTTTTGGCAGAGCCATTGCTTAAAAACCATAGCCAAAGATCTGTAGGGCTTTCTCTTGTACTTAATCCACTTCCTCCTCCTGCCTTGCTTCAGTGGGGTCTTCATACCTTTCTTGGGTAAAACAGCTTAAATCAGGGAAGAGAAAATCTGTTGCCCTGGCCTGAGGATTACTTGTTGCTTGTGTGTTGGCGTGCGCTCTCTCTCGCTCTCGCTCTCGCTCTCTCTCTCTCTCTCTCTCTGTCTGTCTGCCAAAACTACATTTGGATAAAACAAGAAGCGCAGTTTGTGGAAAGGTGCCAGTCAAGGAAGGAACAGACTCATTTATCTCGGCGAGTGGGGTTAACAATGCAAGAAACAGGATCCTTTCAGAGAGAAAGTAACGCTACAGATATTAATACAACTGCTAGAGCTGGCTACATATAAAATATACGGGTGGGATGTTTAAGAAGCAGAGGGAGGCTGAGGTTTTGGATCCAGGTCGGGATTAGGCTAGTACTTGAATTCCAAGCCAAAGGGGAGCTGAGGTTTGGGATAGACGGGACAGCATCTCATTCTCAACAGCTGTTGGTGTGTATGGGTGGAAGTCATGCAAGACTGGCTGAATAGCTCCAAAGGGGAGGGCTTGTTATGCAAGAGGCATGGTAATTCAATATGTTCCTCAATTCTCTTGTTTTTATCTGTCCTCCACCCCTGCATCAGGAAGATGGCTATTTGTGAGAACCCTTTTACAGTAAGGGAAGTGTTATCTAATCATTACATGTGGGACTGGGTGAGTCAAGGGTTCTCGGTTTTACTCCTTATGCTGTGCTGAGCCCCACAGCTCCAGATGAAGCACGTGGGTCTCCAGCATGTCTGAGAATAAGGCCTCAGTTTCCCCATCTGTAAGCAGGGTAATATCTGATTAATAAAATGCTTTGGAATCTGCAGATTGGGAAGTCTGGTCTTGTAAGAGGGTGGCTTTATTGCTGGTGCACTGGACTAGGTTCAAGTCCCTGGTCTACCACAGACACCCTGTGTGACCTGGGGCAAGTTACTTAATCTCTTTGTGCCTCAGTTTCCCATTGGTAAAGTGTGGATGATGATAATGCTGCTTTTCTCCCATACTTTTTACCTGGTCTGTTTAGATAGTAAGCTCTTTAGGACACTGACTGTCTCTTGCACTATGTGTGGAGCCCCTAGCACAGTGAGGCTCCATCTCGCCTCTCGGTGCTAATGTCATACACATAATAATAAGGGTGCATGATTGACTTTCAGTGGGATTCAGGTGCTTCATTTCCTTGGGCTCCTTTGGCAATCCCAGTGAACACCCAGCACAACAGAGCCCCAGGGGGTTGCTATGTGCTACTACAATAGAAAAATAAATATCCTATTGTCCCCATAAATGCACTCTGTGTCGATTGATCTCTTTCTACATGTGTTATGTTAAATATGACAATAGTCGTTTAAACAAGAAATCTGCTCTGGCTATTAAATGTTGTTTGCCGTGGTTCCTTCTGAATTTATGAGAGATCTGTTTTCCGCATTAGCCTGGCTGTTCTAGACGTTAGTGTTGGAAGGATAAAGCGCATGTCTGTCTGTCTACTCGCATTGTCACTGACTACGCACCAATTCAAGTGCAACCGACAGAACCCTGCAGTGGAGAGAAACCATTGAAACCCATACAGAGTTGCAGGCATGGAGGCGGGGAATCTTTCCAGTCCTTTTAAAGAGTTCCCTGAGAAAGCTGTATTTAGTTGTTTTGATTATTCCCCACCTTGTCCCCCCTTTAGTTTTCCAATGATTCTGCCGTTCTTGATTCTGTCTATGGAAGTTTTGCTTGAGTAATGACTTCAGGGTTAGATCCATGGTTAAAGCAATTGAAGGGTTGTATGGTTACAAATAGTTAGAGAGAAAACAAACGGGGGGAAATAGATGTGGCTTATACTTGGTCTTCAGGCAGATCATGAAATGATGTTTCGCGCTGGCCAGTTATAGCCATTTGGAGATTGAAGTATAAAAAGGAGGATTTATTTCCTGCTAATTTGATTTTTTTTTTTTTTTTCTCCTTGGCTAGGACAAAATACAAATCAGAACAAATGAAGAGTGGCTCTATTTAAGCTGAGTACAAGTCAGTATGGCTAGCTGGCTGGTTTATGTATTTTGGTGCATGAACCTCTTCTGAGAGAGGGACGTATGACTGGACCAGGAACTCCTGAGTTATTATCCTGTCTCTGACACGGATTTCTTTCATGGTCTTGGGCAAGTCACTTAAACACTCAGCACCCCAGTTTCTCCATCTGTGAAATGGGAAGACAGAGGAACAGTGATGTGCCCAAGAGAGAGAGTGGCACATCTGGGAATAGAGAACCCCCAGGGTCCTGATTCCTAGTTCCTGGATCTGGCCAGTAGACCACAACCTCCTTACAATCAGTCACTGGTACAGCTGGGATGTGTGCCTCTCACTCCCTAGACCACTTTCCCACTCCCTAGGACATCAGCACTGTCCCGGGAACAGCTGCAGGACTACCTACAAAAGCAGAACTTGGGCCAGTAGATTTTATTTTTTTTAAATAACCTTCCTAAGATTGCAATTCCTTCTCTTGGGGTTTTGTTTGGGTAACTTGGGAGAGTCTCCAATGGGAAATTGCTGGCTTCCGTCTTTGCCTGTTGCTCTACTGTTGGAAATCCCTGGTATGCCCCAGTGAGGCACAGGGTGTTTGTAGCCTTTCCGTGTTAGGATGCTCTCAGCCCTTTTTTTTGTTTTTGTTTTTTTTTTCTAATGCACATATTTGTCCCTTGAAAAAACACAGTTCACAGAGCGAATGGTTTAGCTCTAAGGGGGTAACTGGCTCATAGTTGCTGGCTAGAGAAAGGATTGTCTTGTGAAGCCATTGGCCTGGACCTCGAGGTCTGGGTTCAGTTCCTTGGCTCTACCACGGTGTCTCTTGGGCAAGCCACTTGGTCTCTGCCTCAGTTCCCCCTCTACAAGACAGAGTTAATAACATTCCCTTGCTCCCACCTTTTGTCTGACTTCTCTGTTTAGATGTTAAACTCTTCAGGGTTTTCTGCTACTAGGTTTGTTTTCACGACCTAGCACAATAATATTAATCCCTAGATCTTACCCAGCACTTTTCATCAGGAGCTCTTGAAAATGCTTCACGAAGGAGGTCAGTATCGATATCCCTGTCGCAGATGTGGAAGCCTCCTCCTCAGCTGGGGCCTGTAGGTTGCACCATAAAAATAATGAATAGTTATAATGGAGAGGCAGGGTCTAAGTGGGTGCAATATGGGAACAAGGATCCCAGCTTTTTTGTTGTTGGCCAGGATAAGGACTGGCGTATATTCAACATCTGGGATTTGCACCAGGCATCGTTCAGACGAGACTCACGATTGCTGTTGTGGGCCTTCCTCCCAGGACGAAGGGCATTCTAGAAGATGGCACATCTGGGAGACCGTCCTTTGTTGTAAGGGCTCGTCTCCTCCATCCAGTTGAGTGCAGGCTTCTGAGCTGCAGAACATTGCTGAGTTTTGAAAATTCAAGTAAAATGGAAGCGGCTCTAAATTGGAATATGTGGGTGGATTTTTAACCCTGAAGTTTTGGTTCAGAAGTTTTTTTTCAGGGGGCGGGAGGGGGGGGAATAGTCAAGTATAATGAATTGAATACACAGTGAGTGATGCTGATGTGCAGTGATGAGCTGCCAAAATCTTAACAACGGGTTCCCTCCTCACCCCATGAGGGGTCATTGCCCCCCCCACCCCACCCCGAGACTCCTGCCCCATCCAACCCCCCCGCGTTCCTTGACGGCCCCACAGAACACCTGCCCCATCCACTCCCCTCCCCTGGCCCCTGACTGCCCCCAGAACCGGGCAGGAGGGTCTCATGGGCCACCGTAGTGGGTGCCCACCCCACCCCTAAGAGCCAGAGGCACCTGCCGGGGGGTGAGGTGGGGAGTCCCGGAGGTGCTTACCTGGGGCAGCTCCCAGTAAGCATCTGGCAGGTCCCTCTGGCTCCTAGGGGCGGGGGAGCGTAGCTAGAGGGGGAGCAGTCTCTCCCCCACTGATCACATCAAAAGTGGCACCTTAGGCGCCGACTCCTTGGGTGCTCCGGTGCTGGAGCACCCACGGGGAAAATTTGGGAGGGCTGAGAAGCAGGCGGCGGCTTCCCGCTCAGGCCGAGGGTGGCGGAGGTGAGTTGGGGCGGGGAGCAGTTCCCCTGCATGCCCCCCCTTGTTACCTGCTACGGCACGGGCAGCCCTCCTTGTGCCCCCCACCACCCCAGCTCACCTCTGCCTCCCTGGGCCTGAGCGGGAAGCTGCGGCCTGCTTCTCAGCCTGCCCCAGCTTCCTGCGTGAACAGCTGATTCGTGGGCAGAGCGGGGCGGCGCGTTCAGGGGAGAAGGCGGAGGCAGAGCGGAGGTGAGCTGGGGCGGGGAGCTGCCGGTGGGTGCTCTGCACCCACCAAATTTTCCCCTTGGGTGCTCCAGGGCTGGAGCACCCATGGAGTCGGCGCCAAAGGTGCCGCTTTTTGGCCGGTTAAATTTAGAAGCCCTTTTAGAACCGGTTGTCCCTCGCGGAAGAACTGGTTCTAAAAGGGCTTCTGCATTTAACAACCGGTTCTAGCGAACCGGCTCCAGCTCAACACTGCTGACGTGGCTATTTGTGGATTTCTAATAGAGCCGTATGGGGTAGATGTGCTCTACAGTCATAAAAACATAAGAGCGGCCAGACTGGGTCAGACCGAACGTCCGTCTAGCCCAGTGTCCTGTCTTCCGACAGCGACCAGTGCCAGGGCCCCAGAGGGAATGAACAGAACAGGGAATCATCAAGTGATCCGTCCCCTGTCACCCATTCCCAGCTTCTGGCAAACAGTGGCTAGGGACACCATCCCTGCCCATCCTGGCTACTAGCCATTGATGGACCTACTCTCCATGAATTACCTAGTTCTTTTTTGAACCCTGTTTATAGATGGAGAAGTTCCATTAGGCTACCTAGTCCACTTTCCCCACTGCCAGTGCAGATTGCCCCCACTGCTCTTATGACCTCAAGTGCTTTTCCCAGTACAGTTTTAGGCTCTGATTTTTTCCAAACAAGATTCGAGGGATTTACGCACGTCGCACCAATTGGAATGGGATGCTTCCCTACCCCTTGTGCCTTTTGAAAATCTCCCCCTTAAATAATAACCTGTACTAGATTTTATATAAAACTTTTTGTCCCTAGATATCAAAGCCTTTTACAAAGGGGCATGAGGACATTGTATCCCTTATTTTACAGATGGGCTTTTTTTTTTAGATGTGTCCAAGGTCACTCACTGGGTCAGATGGGACTAGATCCTCCCATCTGGCCTATCCACTGGGCCATGATGCTGCCTCAATAGCTCAAGCAATGGCGCTTCCTCTGTATTCAACCTTTCTTTGTCCCGACTGCCTCCCCTCCCCACTAATATAATGGTAAGTGGTCAAAATCTGATATGGGCGAATCCTCCCCAACCCATTTTGAAATGGGCTCTTGTCTTCATTATGTAGCTAAAGTAAATGATTCTGAACACTGGCTTGACATCAGGAGACCATTTCAGGAAGTGCTCCATAAATACACCCTATACTGACTGACTTTAAGGGCTGAGTACTCCCTTGGCAAAGCTGTGGCCGGGCGTTTGCTGCAAGAAACACTCGGCCAAAGGGTCTCGGCCGCTCCTCGTGAAATCTCAGTGGGTAAGAAATGAGGTTTTCTCTCTGGAAATGCCTTTCTATCACCTGTATCTACAGGTAAACCTGCTCCTTGGCAATGTATCCATCTTCAAGGTTGAGTCGGGAGGCTTTTATAAGATGGACTGCGAAAAGAGAGTCTAGATTTCAAATCCAGCCTTCGGAGACACAGCAAAGTTCTAATACTCCCTGCCAGGACGATATGAAGCTGTGCAGTGTTTCAGGAGCCTCTACCAGATCCTAACAGGGAGGAGAGGGCCTCATGGTGCAAATGAGTTTTCCAGATTTGTGCTGAAAGAGCCACACAAATATATAGTCTTGCTATCATCTTCTACTTTGCAATAAGGATCCTGTGCTCTTGCACTGAGGTGCACAGGAAAAAGGCCCTAGTGCCCTATGAGCTGGGATTTTCAAAGGGACCTATTTCAGGTACTCTGGCTATTTAAATAGTGTTAGCCCTATTTTAAAGGGGGGTACACTGAGGCAGAGAGAAGATAAGCAATTTGGAGCAGGGACTGTGTTTTGTTCTGTGGTTGTATAGCACCTAGCATAATGGGGTCCTGGTACATGACCTGGGGTCTTTGGTGCTACTGTAATACACTACATAAATAACGAGAGATGTAGGCCAAATTTTTTAAAAGTGACCCCTGGTTTTGAGTGCCCCCTTTGAGACACAGTACGGTTGAATGTTAAGCGCCCACAACTGCAGTTAATGGGAGCAACAAGAGGTCAACACCTCTGTAAGATCAATGCCTAGGCATGTGTCAAGCCAGTGGATCAAAATGAATGGATGCTTGAAAAAATACAGTCTAAGTGAGTTGCCCGAGGTTACTGAGTGAGTCAGTAGCAGAGCCCACGAGCAAATGCAGGGATCTGGGCTGAGTCCCCTCCTCTCAACACACTAGGCCAGAGCCTCAGCCAATCGACTTTGGTGGAGTAACATCTGTTTGCAGCAGGTGAGGATCCGGCCCGTGGCCTGTAGTTCAGCAAGTTACACATGGCGACCACATAACCAAATGCGGGCTCCCTGGATTCTTCCTATCCAGGGCAGATGTGCAGCTTCCATTTCTAGGCAATCCAAACGTGACCTTTCCTGCCTCTAGCAACTTGTATTTTTAATTGATCGCAGTGGATCAAAACAGCACGTGTTCCTTTAAAGTGCTGGGCTTTGTTCACGTTTAAGTGTTTAAACTTGGGGAGGGGAGAGGAAGAATTCCACAGCTGTGATGTAACCATTGGGAACCATGTACTTTTTATACTGTTGACAAGGAAAAGGACTTGAAGTTTTATATAAACTTCCATTAGCTTTTTAACTGCTTGCCACAGCGGATTTTCTGAGTTCTGCTGTATAGTATTCCTGCCCTCACGCAGGCTCAAAATGTGAACTCCATGTGGCCGTTGTGACTCATCTCCTGTCCCAAGTGCATTTCATCTAAAAGAGAAATCCAGTTTGAGCAAACAGCAAGTACACGCAAATAACAATGGAAGAGACCCACTTTTAAGATTTCTGCTCTTGGTGGATGAAAGGAGGGAGGAAGGAAAGCCCAGGGGCTTGCATGCTAGCTCGGGACTTGAAACATTTGGGTTCAATTCCCTGTCTGCCTCAGGAACTCCTGTGTGTGACCCTGGGCAAGTCACTGTGGGTATGTCTACACTGCAATTGAAGGTGTGATTGTAACATGTGCTAATGTTAATCTAGTTAACATGGGTAACAGTAGTAGTGTAGACACAGTGCTATGGGCTAGCAACCAGAGTACTAGCCCGTCAGGGACCCTGGGTACTTCTGGTACCTGGGGTCCATAGTGAGGAAAGTGATGCACAAATACATTGCTGTGATTATATGAATTTCAGGCCCCGCTCACTTTTGTGCTTCTGAGGGCAGATCCTCAGCTGGTGTAAATCAGCCTAGCTCAGGCCTACGCATGTGAGTTAAGGCACAAAGCAAGTCACACCTAAAATCAAAGACATTAGCTACCTTTTTTCCCCATTACAGCATGCGAAATGCTGCAACACAGTATGGAACGACACAGCTGTTGCTGGCAAGCACAGAGTGGGCGGGGGAACCATTGCAGTTGGATCTTCAATTGTGCAGACGTTTGTAAAGTTTCCCCTGGTGCTCAGTGGAGAGGACATTTTAAGCAAGCTGGAAAAACTGAAAATAAAAATATGGCTCTGCTATGGCCAAGGGTGGTGATGTTAAATGAAATAGACTAAAATAAAAATATTATTTAAACAACAAACATTTCATGTGAAGGATCTTTTTAGAAACTCCAGAAATGTCCTATTTGTAAAGGTCCATCCGGCCATAGTACTTTTTGCATTCATATATTTACGATGTTTTTTGTCCGGGCACATTAAGGTCCTGTACATAGGTAGGTAAAGTATCATCGCTTTTGTAAGCTGGAGAAACACACTGAAAGATTAAATGACTTGCCCAGGGTTGCCCAGAAGGTCATTGGGGGAGCTGGGAGTTCTGGACTCCTTGTGCTGACTTTGCATAAGCCACTTTGTCTTCCCTGGGTCAGTTTATTCAGCTGGAAAACAAGTCAGGTGGAGAACCCAGGTGCCCTGACTTCCAGTTCCCTGATCTAACCATTCGAGCCTGTTGCCTTGCTACAATGCATCCCTAAAATACCCTTTTTACCCTTAGAACATGAACATCCAGGTGGAGGACATAAGGATCCGAGCCATTCTTGCTACCTACCGCAGGCGTGTACCTGTTACAGAGGGTTACGTGGAGGTGAAAGATGGAGGGAACTGGAAGCAGATCTGTGACAAACACTGGACCGCGAAGAATTCCCGAGTCGTCTGCGGCATGTTTGGATTTCCGGGCGAGAGGAAATACAATGTCAAGGTCTACAAGTAAGAGGGGAACTTTTTATAAGCCTTGGTCTTGTTTCCTGAACACTCGGGCCTTGTTCAAAAATGCAAATTTCAAATTATAGCAGAGACCTAGAAGTGGGCAAACCTTGACTGGTTGCTTCATTCCTGTGGATCAGATTTTACTTCTGTGTAAATATCTTAAATGTCGGGCACTTCCTTTTGTAACCAGGGGTGCATGAGGCCAGTTTGAGCCCAACGTTTTGGAGGAGATAAAGTGTAGTATCTGTTTAAAGTCAGACAAAAAGATGGGCTTGGTTCACTAAGTCTTTCTATTTCCAACTACTAGATAGTTCTATTCTTTCTTTGTTTCTTCTGGCATGGGCTCTGTGTGTGTGTGTAACATATGTGTGTGACTGCGGTCTGAGTCCTGCACTTAGATCTTCAAGGAGGCCCATCAACCTCAAAGAGAGCCTGAGCAGGCATAGAGGTCCTTCTGCATAGATCCAGTTGTAGGATCACGGCCAGTGCATGCAGCGAGAGCAGTTTTAACTGATTGGAACTGCAGTAAGCCGGGTCCTTGTTTTGTTTCATAATGCAAGATTCCTCATTCACACGACTGCATAGAATTCAGGGTTTCACACCTCGGATAAAATGTTTACCCAGGGTTTACCAAGCTTCTCTGGCATTTGCCTCTCACCTGGGCTCACTCTCCATAGTTCCTGGGTGTCTGGGCTGCCAGCTCACTGAATTTAAGGATTGTGAGTCAGTTGCTAGGAGAAACTTTCCAATAATTCTCCCGCTGCTCAGCTCAACTGGAGTTAGCAGCTTTGGGAGCCCTTCAGTAGCCAGGCTGCTGGCTGCCGTCCCTGTATTCAGCACGTTAATTAGCCCTGCTGTGAACAGGGTTAGATGACACACTGCTTGAAATGTCGGCAGCCTGTCTATGCTAGGCCTCCCAACATGGCTGCTGGCCGTGGATCGGAAATGAGGTTAGCAAGGGTGGCACATTGGTCAAGTGTCCCTACTGTAAACAGGGCTTTACTGCTACTTCATAGTGCGCTCTCTTGCAATGTCCACGGAGGGCATAAAATGAGGGAAGAGAATGGGGGTTATTTAGTCTGCAGAGAGAAGGGGGATTTGATATCAGCCTTCAACTACCTGAAGGGGGGTTCCAAAGAGGGTGGAGCTCGGCTGTTCTCAGTGGTGGCAGATGACAGCACAGGGAGCAATGGTCTCAAGTTGCAGTGGGGGAGGTCTAGGTTGGATATTAGGAAACACTATTTCACTAGGAGGGTAGTGAAGCACTGGAATGGGTTATCTCGGGAGGTGGTGGAATCTCCATCCTTAGAGGTTTTTAAGGCCCGGCTTGACAAAGCCCTGGCTGGGATGATTTAGATGGGATTGGTCCTGCACTGAGCAGGGGATTGGACTAGATGACCTCGTGAGTTCTCTTCCAGCCCTAATCTCCTATGATTCTATGATCCCTGGGGAAAAGCCTGCAGTGTCCTTTTGGCTGCATGCAGAACAAAACCAGCAGGAATTCTGACTGTCCCCTGCGAGCTAACATGCTGCAGATTTGTTTTTGTCTCCAGCTAGTAACATAAACACATTTTGCTCTTTACAGTTTACAATAAGGCAGCTGCAAAATAGCTTATGCTAAGAAATCATCCAGTTTCTCCCCCCAAATCCGTGATCTATGGAGCTGGACCAGGGACTAAGCTGGTGGGGGAGGATTTTATTCATAAAAGGCAATAGTTGTCGTTTTTCTGCTTGTTCCTTTAGCTCACAGGAGGGCTGTTTCTCTAGGTTCCTGTTGGAGTTGACTGGCTGCGTTTCATGTTTCTCATTAGTGAGATAAAGATGAAGGGTGGAAAAGGTCCTGGGGTTGGAATACTGTAAAGCGGCAAAGCAACACAAATAAAACGCCCAAACTAGAATTTTTTTCCCGGCGTCGAAGGGATACGAGCAGTGAGGTAGTAATTGCTACCAGGCGGTCTCATGTTTTGTTCTGGACTATTGAAGTAGAGGAACACATGTTTCCATCCATGCCCGTTTTCCTTCCTGAGCTAAAGAGATACCTCCTCTCACAGTCGTTGTTGTGCTCCTGCACTGCACATCAGAACCACATAATCAATTCGCTCTAATAAGACAAAGCAGATCCTTCCTGCTCTGCACTTAGAGGTGTTTCCAAGAAGGACGGTATCATTTTAATGGTTGGAAGCAACTGTACTTACTAAATGATGGCTTGGTAACTTTCCTTCATCAACATTCCTTCATCCCAACTTTCCTTGGTAACTTTCCTTCATCCCTTGTGCCAGGGAGATTTAGGCTCGATATTGGAAAGCTTTTCCTAACTAAAGGATAGTTAAGCACTGGCACAGGTTACCTAGGGAGTGTGTGGAATCCCCATCGTTGGAGGTTTTTAAGAACGGGTTAGACAAGCACCTGTCAGGGATGGGCTAGATATACTTAATGCTTCCTCAGCATGGGGGGATGGACTTAGAGCAGGGGTTCTCTAACTTTGTTGCACCGCGATTCCCTTCTGACAACAAAAATTACTACACGACCCCAGGAGGGGGGACCGAAGCCAGAGCCCACCTGAGCCCTACCAAAACCCAAACCCTCCCGCCCCGGGCGGGGGGCTAAAGCCTGAGCCTCACCACCCCAGGCAGGGGGGCCAAAGCCCAAGAGCTTCATCTCCAGGCAGGGGGCCTGTAACCTGAGCCCCACCACCCAGGACTGAAGCCAAAGCCTGACCCCTGGGTGGTGGGGCTCAGGGTTTGGCCCTGGGAGGTGAGGCTCGGTCTTTGACTTCAGCCCCAGGCAATGCGGCTCGGACTTCAACTTTGGCCCCGGACTCGAGCCAATCTAACGCCAGCCCTGGAGACCCTATTAAAACTGGGTCGCAACCCACTTTGGGGTCCCAACCCACAGTTTGAGAACCGCTGGCCGAGATGACCTCTTGAGGTCCCGTTCAGCTCTACAATTCTATGATTCTGTGTGCATCATGTCCACCAAGAAGCCTTTGGTTTCTCTGACATGAGGGTCGTGTTTCTAGGTACATGTAGTGTCTTTCCGTATGTTATCTATTAAGGGTTGGGTTATTTACCTTTAAGCCTTGTAAGCTGAATCTTGTGTTCAGGTGCACAGTTATGGATGGGATAAAGTATGCTCTGTCTGTATAGATATACTGGGTATACGTGTGTGTGTGCGTGTGTGTGGATTGGGATATTCAGATCAGGGATTTTTGCATATTTCTAGTGCATAGAAAAATAAATAATACCGCATCATTAACCCGATTTTACAGATGGGAGAAAAATAAGGCAGAGAGATTGAGCCTAATTTTCAGAGGTGCTGGGTATCACACTTTGAGTTGTGGATACTCTAAATACCAGCCTCTGCGTGGCTGTTCTAAAGTCACACAGTAAGTCACTGGCTGAGAACCTGGCGCCTATTCCCCTGCAGTCTCCCCCTTGTATCTGTTTCAGGCCCATCTACAGGTAAAAGGGAGAACTGGTATATGAGCCGTTGACACCCAAATAAAGATATTTGGAAAATGTGTTGAATATTTTCCACAGTGTTGGAACAGCCTGGGGTGTGATTGTGCCAAAGGGAGGAGAAGTTTGAATTGTGTTTGTACTTTTCCTAAGTACAGATCTGTCAGACTGGCAGTTTTATTGGATTGTCACATCTAAAAGAATTGTTTCCCTTCCCGTGGCGTGGCGTGTGTGCCCAAAGTTACTGGAACCCTGCATTTAATGCGCTAAGACTCCTTATTAGGGCAAAGCTGTATTGAATAGTGGCCTGCCAGGACTAAGTAAAACTCCAAGTGTCCAGCCCCGTGGGCCTTGTAAAATCAGGGCTAGTGTCTTCAGGGGTAGTTTCTGCTTCGATCACTCTAAAGTCCTGCTCAGGAATCCAGGTCATCTGTGATATCCTGCAAATCCAGGGCTCATCCTCCATTCTGTAGCTCAGGGGTCAGCAACCTGCGGCACGCGTGCCAAAGGCGGCACGCAAGCTGATCTTCAGTGGCACTCTGCTGCCAGCCAGGGTCCCGGCCGCTGGCCCCGCTCAGCCTGCTGCTGGCCTGGATGGATGGAACCCCGGGCTGGCAGTGGGATGAGCGGGGCTGGCAGCCGGGACCCCGGGCTGGCAGCAGGCTGAGCTGCTCAGCTCGCTGCCGGTCTGGGGTTCTGTCTGCCGCCCGTGCTGCCGGTCTGGGGTTCTGTCTGCCGGCCCCTGCCAGCCGGAGTTGTGGCTGCCTGCCCCGCTCAGCCTGCTGCTAGTCTGGGGTTCCGTCGGGGGGGGCCCCTGTAAATGTAAAATTTATTACTGGCACGCGAAACCTTAAATTAATGAAGACTTGGCACGCCACTTCTCAAAGGTTGCCGACCCCTGCTGTAGGTTATTCTGCCCACCTTTGAGTCCTATTGCATAGTGGTTTGAGGAAGGAAAGATTTCATCCCTCCCTGGTTACGCTGAATGAGCCTCTTTCTCACCTGAGTATCAAGCCCTGTAGAGTTTTTCTCATGTCTCAGGCTTCGCATGGCATAATTTGTAGCTAGCCTTTTCCCGAGACTGAAACCTTTCACACTGTTATCTCGCAGCTGGGTAACCAGATTTCAGATCCGGTTCCTAAACCGGCTTCATAATACTGCAGGTTAGGGATTGCAAACAACCCCTTCAAGACCCACAGTAATCCCCTTTCCTGCTAACTGCAGCTTGGCGGGCTGAGCTAGCAGATATTCGGCTTTGCTTCTGCACCATGGTGGGAAGTGAAATAATTTGCAGATAGATCCTGCCTGAAAGAAAACAACTTAGCTCATCATCTCTTGCTGCCAAAGTTTTATTCCTCAATATAACTTAGCTTCTCCATTTGATGGCACAATTTCTGTTAAGAAACAAACCTCAGTACATTTTCTATGCTTCTGTTGCTCCTTCAAAGCTATTTATTTAAGAGCTTTCGTAAATTCATCTCCCAAACCCCTGTTCTGGTGGTGGAAGGGGAACAGTATTAGTTCCATTTTACAGATGGGCAAATTGAGGGAAGGTAGGTTTATGTTAGGATATCCTGAACCTCTGCAACTCTCACTGGAGTGAGCAGGAGCTCAGTCCAAGATGGTCAAGAGAGTATAAGAGCTGGGAATAGAACTCGGGAGTTCCTGCCTTTCTGACCTGTATTCACATCAAACCATTCCTTTCTCATCTGTGGCTGAGAGCTGCCCTCAACCTTAAAATCATAAGATCATACACCTGTGTTTGAATTTATGGGGCAATGCATTGCGCCCCTATCTGGAGAATACATCTCTGCTGGTTTCTGCTGGGAAAGCAAGATCCCCAGTAGGCAGAAGGCAACCGATCTGGCCGCTCCTCTGCCCTGCTGCGCAAGGCTGGAGAAAGGATACTTGCTAACTTGGGCAGATGCCTGCCCCTGGGAAAGTTAGTCAGGGGTGGAGATGCTGTCTTTCAGCAGAGCCAGAAACCGGTGTCTCAGGCCCACTGAATCAGAGGGGAGAGTATTGGATTGATTTTTCCTGTTAATCCATCTGAGGACAGGATTAGCTCCCCCTAAATTCCCGAGGATGCTCCATGCTTACCTCCAGCAGGTGGCCAAAATCATTGGTTCTGTTCATTATACCATGGAGGAATTTTCCCCAGTGACTTTAGCTGGCTGTAGCCACTGGTTTATGCTCTTCTGCAATGAAAGCCGTTTATGTGGACCCTTGCCCCTCTCACACCGTTCCTAACAAAGCAGGATTGCTCTCAGCTGAATCTTGAGACTTCCCTCGTACTTGTGTTTTTTCCATTACAGCTGATAGAGGGACAGTTCAGTGGATGGTGAAGATCAGTTTTTAATGACCCATTAAAACACACACAGTTGATTATGTCTCTTAAAGTCTCAGGACCTGAGTCTTTATTCATATCCCTTTGGCTTTGGTAGAGTTACTCCTGATTTATGCCAGTGAAGTTTGGATAGGGTCCTTTCTGTATCATCGGTGCCAGATAGTCTTCAATAGCCTATTGGGTAGCCTAGGGAACTGTAAAGTAAACTTTACTCTACAACCTTTGAAAATCCAGAATCTGTCAAGGGAGGTGAGCTGACAAGAAGCCCAGGGCATTTCCTGGGTATTAATAACCAGTTTACCAAGAGCTATTAATGTAAATACCTCAAGAAATTCCTTGGGATGAGATCATTATTTGCTATAAGACATCCCTTCATTTGCTATTATAAGGCAGACCCACGTCCTTTGTCTGCTTGCAAAATTCATGTAACTCTTTGCATGTGTGTGGCAGGTCAAGGGTTTCCAGTGCACATGCTTATAAGGCTTGCATTTTTCTAATACACCAACAAAAAAACTGAGGCCAGAACAGCCGGCCCTCATGAGTACAAATGTCTCAATGTAGGGCCAGATTCTGATCGACATTATACTGTCCGGAGTAACGTCAATGAAGTCAATGTTCACTGAAGTCGGTTTTATTCTCGATTTTTACCGTGGTATGACTGACAACAGAATCTGGCCCCTTGTTTGCATTCCAAAGTGATCGGTTATTAACTTTGGAGTCACTTCTGCTGGGATTTTTAGACGCCTAAGGGAGTTAGGCACCCAACTCTCACTGCCTTTCAATCCCAAGCTTCAGTCTAAAGTGGAACTGGATGTTCCTGTTATGGAAAGGCTGGCCCAAACCTATCAGCGTGTTTCCTTATCTCCTTTGATCGGCCTGCTGTGCATGTTTGTTTCTAAACAGGATGTTGATTTTGTTACTTTTGTGCTCTAGCTGGTGACTCCCTTTTAAACTTGTGCCAGGGAGACTTAGTTGGGGGTGGAGATGGATGGTGGAATAGAGCTGTTCGAAAGGTTTTTTATTTTAATTTTTGTAATTTCAATGGAATTTCAAAGTTTTGCCATTACCCCTGCCTCCGAAAACCAAACAAGGCTTGACTGATTTTGTCCTGGGTTTCTGTCAGTTTGACTTTTAAATTAATTGTCTATTGGTTTTGGGGGTAAATTTAGTGGTGGGGAAAGATTTTATTTTTGGTTTGACAGCCTTGGAGGCCTTTATGTACAAGACAGACATGTTTCCCCTGCACGGCTCCCTGATGATCCGGAAGGATCTGGCTCTAGGAACGTGACAGCTCCGTATCCAGGAGCCATTGCAGCCTAGACACCTCTGCTGAGACTGACAACAAGGGTGGGCAATTTGAACCAACTGCTGAATGGTGAATTGTCCTTTTGGACAGCTGCCCACTGGGAAATGGACTGAGAGATCCTATTTCACGTGGCCTCTCGAATGGTCATCAGATGGGAACAGCTTTCAGTCGCTTCCAATCTAGGCTGGATTAACACCATCAACCTAGCGAGCAGAAAAAGACTCTCTCTACCAGCTCCCTGAAGTGTTCAGAAGCCCTCACCCCATTTTGGCTTTCTTTTTATCAATGCTACAATTAATCAAAATCTTAGCTTCATTTCTTAGCGCTTTATCCACCTTAATTACACTCTCCTAGCTACCTTTCGGATCACTGTCACTCCTTTGCTACTCACTCTGGAATAGTGCCACATGTGGGCTCTTGTAAAGACACTTCAAGATTACAGTTGTGTTTCGGCTCCTTTGGATTTTGATTAACTTAATTTGCAGAATCTCCCCTCTGGTGGTGGTAGATGTCATTCATTCCAACCAACCAACCAACCATTTTAGCTCAGTTGCAGCCATAAGACAGCCTTGTGTTTTTGGTCAGGAGGAAGTTGAACAGTTTTTTGTCTTTTTTTTGTTCTGTTTTTTTTCCCCCATGGGCTTATCTCCTCCACTCCCCAGTCGCTGGAGTCATTCCCGCTGAGCGATCCAATTTGGGAGCAAGATGTGGAATCTCCTGCCAATCTCCTCTTCTGTAAACAGGTTTCAGAGTAACAGCCGTGTTAGTCTGTATTCGCAAAAAGAAAAGGAGGACTTGTGGCACCTTAGAGACTAACCAATTTATTTGAGCATGAGCTTTCGTGAGCTACAGCTCACTTCATCCGATGAAGTGAGCTGTAGCTCACGAAAGCTCATGCTCAAATAAATTGGTTAGTCTCTAAGGTGCCACAAGTCCTCCTTTTCTTCTGTAAACGTGTCATAAGGAGAGTCGCTCTCACTCTCGGAAGTTCTCCTTAGGCTCGAGGCTGTTAACACTGCAGCTCTGAGAAGCGTTGGAGAGCCCTTGCTTTATCTCCAGTTTGCCATCTTCCACCCAGCTAATGTACCGGGGTAACAGCTATGTCAAGGGCCACATTTTCACAGGGCCTGCAACAATGCACCAGCTTTATTTGCACTGCACCAGTTTGCATATGCCAAAAAAAAAAAATCCCTGCATTTTGTGCAAAGTGTCAATTTATGCATGTGTAGTGTGTGATGCAAGGAGAATTGCACAAGTATGTCTGCATCCCTTTGGGTGACTGATCCAGAGAGAGGATAGTCTCCTGCTGCTGTTCCCAGCTCATGGACTTCGTCCTTTCACTCAAGTGGCAGAGGTCTGAACTTCAGACCTGAGATCAGTCCTTGGTGACAAACTAAGCAAAGGGTCATTACACAAGCAAGTGGATCTGTAGTTAGTCAATCTTAACTTCAGTAAATGAATTCTTTTTAAATGTAGCTAAAACAGTGCAACTTCTGAGTATAAATAAAACCTGTATCACCCTGTTCTCAGCTTCCCTGTCTGGCTTCAGGAAGCAGATGCAACATGAGAAAGATAGGAAAATTTCTGTGCTAATCCATTTTGCTAGAAATTTAGCAATAGTCTTCAATTAATCCAGGGTTCTTTTAAAGTTCCCGTTGCAGTAGTTGTCTCAACAACTTCTTGTGACAGGGAGTTCCACAGGCTGGCTGTGCAGACAATGATTTCCTTTGAGTGGTTTTGAATGATTTCACTAGCTGTCTGATTTCCTTTTTCTTTCAGGATGTTTGCCAGCAAGAGGAAGCAAAATTACTGGGCTTACTCCATGGACTGCACTGGCAACGAAGCTCACATCTCCAGCTGCAAAATGGGCAACCATCTCAGCGTGGATGCCGAGAAGAATATCACCTGTGAAAACGGGATGCCTGCTGTGGTGAGCTGCATCCCTGGGCGTGCCTTTGCTCCCAGCAGCAACAGTGGCTTCCGAAAAGCCTTCAGGCAGGAGGTAAGGAGACAACTGCAGCCATCCCACTGGAAAGAGCGTTGATTTTACGGGTTTGTGTTCAACTGTATAAATACGATCAACTATCGGACATGTGGAGATTTCAAAAATCAAACTAATTTCATCCAGCTCCAATAACAGACATTATTCTGAATGAATGCAGTGTAGTTCACCATTGGAAACATTTTTATCCTTACACAAGACAGGCCCCAATCCTGTAAAGACTCACCCTTGGGCATAGCTTTATCTGCTGAGTGGTCCTTCCACTTAGTGGAGCTGTTCACAGTGGGTAAAGTTTAAGCATATGAGTACGTCTTTGCAGGATCAGGGCTGCGCTGTGTTAGGACAAAAATGTTTGTGTGTGACTGTCGATTATGCTGCATTCATTCAGAATAATTTGTGGTGGTGGTTGAGCTGGATGAAATTCGTTTGAGTTTTGAAATCTCCATGAAAAATTTCATCCGTTTCAAATTTCAGCCAAAAATTAAAACAATAAAAAGTGGGGGGAAGAGTTTTGACAACTTTGTCCTTGTTCTTCAACCAACTATAGCACTGGTAAGAATGTGTTTGAATTCCTATGCGATTTTGACCAGGAAAAATATTAGTTTTTTGCGGGAGATGTAATTTATTTCCTGTGTTTTAACATTTCTAATACTAATTTATTTATTGGTTATCATTTGAGTTATAAGAGTGTTTTGAGACCCCTCCCCACATCAGGACTGCATTGTGCTAGGTGCTGTACATACACATAATAAGAGAAACTCCTGCTTAGGGGAGCTTACGGTTGAAAGCTCCAGTCTGTAAATTGTTCTGCATAGGTACTCCTCTATCGATTTCAGCCTGGCTCCTCATGGAGCTAGTTGCAGGATCAAAATAGACCAGACAGACACAGGGTGGGAGAAGACTGGGAACTGAGGCGCAGTGAGACTAATAAGGGTATGTCTACATTGCAATAACTCTGTGTGATTGCAGCTTGTGTAGCTATATCCACGCTAGCTTTAATCTAGCTAGATCAGAACAATAAAGCTGTGAGAGCACAGGTTCCAACGCAGGCTGTCTGAGCCCACCTAGAATCCTGGGTAAATATTTGAACCACTAACCCACATTGCTAGCTCACTATGCCTCCACAAGCTGCACTCAAACCCTGGGATTGCAGTGCAGACGTGTCTAAGCCATTTCCCCGATGGAGTCAGTGGCAGATGTAGAAATGGAACCCAAACCCGCTGAGTCCCACTCCCAATGCCTTAACAACTAAACCACCTGCCTTGCGGTTCTTAATTCCCTTCCCCTCCACCAGCAGAGCTCTCTTTACAGTGAGTGTCCCAGCACATAGATTGGGTTGGGCGTCCATCCTCCAAGCTCCCTGCTGTTCTAACTCGGGATGATGCTTGGCTCAGGATGTTAGGGGGTTTGTTTAGTGCCAAAGTTGGCAGGGCAACAAGCAAGTAGGAAGAAAATACATATGTCACAGCTTCGTTTTGAGTTGAACAGTTGCCTGGTTGCTGCTGGGCTTGCTGGTTCGCAGTTATTTAGACTCTTCTGGTTAGTCTCTCACTATAGATCGTGTAGATAATCCAACGTCTTGGCTATTTGGTATCTTCTACTGACAAATACCGTTGAGTGACAGAAGATCCTAGCACAAGTGGTTGTTAGGATTTTAAGGGGATTTAGTGCTGGGGAAACGTGTCAGCTTGGCCTAGTCAATAGATCACTAAAATGGGTGTCAGGAGACATGGATTCAATTCCCATCTCTGCCGCTGACTTACTGTAACCTTTGGCAGGTTACTTCCCCTCTCTGTGCTTCTACTCCGCTCCCACGCTTCTTCCATCTTGCCTGTTTAGCTCATAAGGTCTTTAAAGAAGGGAATGTCTCGTACTATGTGTCTGTTCAGGGCCTGCAACACTAAGGCCTTGATCTCGGTTGGGCCATTGACTCTTCACATGCCTGGAGTTATTCACGTGTGTGGTCAAGTGTTTACAGGATCTGGGCCTCAGAGGTGAAAGGCTGTGTAAACCATGACTATTCTTCTGAGCTGTTCAAATCGCCAATTAATTCTTTAAGCATTCTTGTAGGCTCTGGATGTCCTTCAACTGGGCCTGGCCTGGAGGACTGTGTGCATCTCCAGTTTTAAACCCTGGAGGTTCTTTGGTCTCAGGCCTCGCTCAGATCACTGTTCACTTATTTATGGCTGGCTCTCCAAAGCAGTAGCTCATCCTCCACCTGCAACGCCAGCCGCTTCTCTCCCTCTTTGGAAGGTAATGGGCAGAGCTGGAAAAGGTTTTAATCCTCCCAGTGCTGAGTTTAAAAATAAAATTTTAAATCTGTCCTGGTCTGGATTTGAACCAGCAAGCCAGCCGTAAAAGACTCATTATCCCATTCCCAGTCTCCTGACTGATTCTGCCTCCTGCATCGCAAGCTCGTAGGATGGATTGAAAAATGGGCTGTCATTTTCATGAAAGTGCCATCCCTTTTTTAATCAAAATTTGAAATTTTGATGAAAAATGTTTGTTGGAATTTTTAAAAACCAAAATATTACCACCAGTTCTACAGCAGGTCAAAAAACTAACCCAGGTACTTTCTGTGCCCTCTATTACCCTAGTATCTGAGCCCCTCACAATCTTTAATATATTCAGCGCCACAAACACCCAACTTGGTTTTCATTTAAACTTCAGTGAAAAGTGTCATCAGAACTGTGAAAATGGTTCTGGCAGGGTGCCATCACCACAGTATCTGTGCACCTCAAACATGAACAGTTCTTTTCAGAACTCCCCTGTGAGTAGGGAAGAATTATTAATAATTCTCATTTTGCAGATGGGGAAACCGAGGCACAGAGCTGAACTGGCTTACCCAAGGTCACACAGGGAGTCTGTGGCAGAGCCAGGAATAATACGCTGATCTCCTGACTCCCAGTCTAGTGCCTTAACCACAAGACCAATTCTTCCCTTTCCTTGGCATTTAACTGTATATGGTAATTCTTCAGTAATATAAGTTCTATGTAATCATGGCTATGGTGTGATGTCTGTATGCTGACATGCAGTTACAGATTCAAAGCCAAAGGTATTTGACTGACGTTGTGCTGTCTTGCGCAGCTTTAACTGGCTTTTATTCCCCCCTCCTCCCCCCCCGTTCAGGATTGCAGACATGTCTTTGCACTGCATGCTATAATTATACTGGGTGTTACCTTCTGTTGAGTTAAATATTTCTGTGCCCTTAAACCTCAGCAACATAACTGGTTACTGAGATGCTCACCAGACAGTGGTAGAATACCTCCTGGGCTACTGTATGGAACTGATGGTCTGTTTTCATAAGATTGCAGGGACTTGAAGCAAATGTATTCTTGGGGAATTGTGATATTTTCTCCTTCCGTAAGTGTGAGGCAGGTGCGCTACTGTGGGTTTCTATATTATCATATACTTTAAAATACAGCTCTTCAACTGGGGAATCTCAAAGTACTTTGGAGACCTAATCAATCGAGCCTCGCAACATCCCTGTGAAGTACTGTAGGAAGAGTTTTATAATCTTTTTCTGAACATGAGATTCTTGTGTTAATCGTAGTCTGTTTTAAACAAGCAGCATTTATTAAAGAAACAATTACATCTTCAGACAAACAGGCTTCTACTTAGCTTGAGCTCCAGCTCTGTCTCACCTGATTTCCAGGGATCCCACCCTGTCTGAAACAGCAGAGACCTCTAGTGACTGAATAACATACGGCAAGTAAACATATAATTACAACTAACTCAAAAGGCACCTTCAGCTTTCTTGTGTGCGATTTAAAAGAAAAAAACATTTTTTTCGGTCGAGATCCTCGGGCAAAACTCCTATCAGCCTCAGTGCGGGCAAGATCAGGGCTCATAAGGATTGAAGGATAGACCCAGCCCAGTTCTAAGGTATAATCAGCTGGGATCAGTGTTCTGGGATAGCATGTTACCATGCAGCTTGTGAAAAGGCTGCATTTATTCCACTGTTAATAGTTACTTAATCTGTAGCTTTCTGGAAGGGACAATTTCCTCCGCCTTATGGGAAAGCATGGACACAGTGTACTTGGATGATGCAATGGTATTTGGTTTGTTTAACATATTTTTTACAGCTCTTATGAAAGCTGATGTTCACCCTGGGATTTGGGGCCCCAGGTTCTTATCCAAATCGGCTCACTGGACCAAATCCTCCGCTGGTGTAAATTGCTGAAGCTTCGTTGACTTCAGTGAAGCAGCACCCGTTTATTGTCTCTTAGTACTGAGTATATCTGAGGAATGTGTTTTTTTCATTTCACTCTGACTCTCCTTGTGTCTGTCTGCAGCACGCAGGCCAAATCCTGCCTTGACTGGCACAGGAGGGGCCGCTCCCGATGCACCCACTGCCACAGGAATCCTGGCTGCCAGGCCAGGATTCCACAGGCAGGCCCATGCACTGACTGACTGACGTTCTTTGCCGTCCTTCTGGGGAAGGCAGCCATGCCGCCAGGGCTGTCCTGGGGCCGCCAGGGCTGTCCTGGGGCCGCCAGGGCTGTCCTGGGGCCGCCAGGGCTGTCCTGGGGCCGCCAGAACAAAGCTGAATCTTCAGTTAAAGATGATGTCATGCGATGAAACTTCCAGGAATACATCCAAACCAAAATTGGCAACCCTACTTCTGGGCAACTGCAACGTGCTCATGCACACGCTGCTGTGGGTGACTAGCAGGCTAGCCGGCTGGGGGAATAGACGCTGGTCCCAAGCCTCCGACTCCACCCTCTTGGGGACGTGGTGTGAGGGTTGATCTGTGAGCCACCAGGCCTGTTCCTGTATGTTATAACAGCATCCTGTCTCCCAACTGTTTGTGCCTAGGGCGGTTTGTGCCTATGCCCTCTTTGCTCCCAAACCCATGCACCAGAACAGCAGAGAATAAGATTCTAGCACATCTTCTACCCTACTGTGTTCCCCATCCCTTTGCATGAACTAGGACTATGGAAGGGGAGACCCACACGTGTGCATCGTGAACCGTAGCCATTTCTTGGGACCAGCCCTTTCCTGAGGCATGAAAATATACATTTAAGGGGACTTCTCTCCTCCCTTTCTCTCCCACCATCTCCCTCTTGGAGTAAGTGTAACCACACAGGGTCTCCTTAAGCCTGGCCGTCCTGGACAGCTGCCTGCTATAGACTGTCCATCTGGAATGGTACTGTTTTTTAGAGGAACTGTAGTGGGACTCCAGAGAGAAGCCCTGTTGCAGCGGTTCTGTTATTAGGGGGTCATTCGGCTAGTGCTCTGTATTTTCAGAAGTGACCAGTGATTCCATGTGCCTCAGCTTTTGTGTATGTTGTATGAAAATCAGATCCCGTTAAGGGTTCTCATGTTGGTCACTTCTGGAAGTCTGGGCCCGTGCAGTCAAGTTTATTAGCAAGTTGGTAAACAGCATGGCTATAACAAGGCCAAAAGTTTGAATTCTAAATAATTGCTACTTGGGGCAGTTTCGTTCATAAAGAGTGACGTTGCACCTGGGTTTTTGTATTACAGCAGCCGTTGGTCAGGCTGAAAGGCGGGGCCAAGATTGGAGAAGGCAGAGTGGAAGTGCTGAAGAATGGGGGATGGGGAACTGTTTGCGACGATCAATGGAACCTGATTTCAGCCAGTGTGGTCTGCCGAGAGCTGGGTTTCGGGAGCGCCCAGGAGGCTATAACAGGCGCAAGGCTCGGGCAAGGTAATTATGAGAACGTATTTGGACCGTCCAGTTCTCTGGACTGCCGTCAGAGAACACCCAAGGGATGTGAAATTAGATGAACAGGGAAGAGAAATTCAGCTAAGACTTTTGAACTTCAGAAATGTTATGGGCCAGATCCTGAGACCCACAATTCCCATTGAAATCATTAGTATGGGGTCGTTGGAAGTCACTGAGTTGCAGGAAGAGCTGGTCAGAAACTGGAATTTTCATTCTGCAGGAAATAATAATAAAAAAATGTTTTAAATTTCCTTCTGAACCAGAACAAAAAGCTGAAACTTCCCACAGAATGAAAATTCATTTAAAAAAAAAAAAAGAAAAAAAAGATTTGGTCAAATAATTGTATTTTGATAAGGTAGAAACATTGTGATGGGATATTAGATGGGGTGGGATCTGAGTTACCCAGGAAAGAATTTTCTGTAGTGTCTGGCTACATACATAATCTTGCCCATATGCTCAGGGTTTAGCTGATGGCCATATTTGGGGTCGGGAAGGAATTTTCCTCCAGGGCAGATTGGAAGAGGCCCTGGAGGTTTTTCGCCTTCCTCTGTAGCATGGGGCACGGGTCACTTGCTGGAGGATTCTCTGCTCCTTGAAGTCTTTAAACTACGATTTGAGGACTTCAATATCACAGATATAGGTGTGAGGTTTTTTGCAGGAGTGGTGGGTGAAATTCTGTGGCCTGCGTTGTGCAGGAGGTCAGACTAGATGATCATAATGGTCCCTTCTGACCTAAATATCGATAGAAAAAAAAATTTTTCTTTTGACTTTTTGAACTTTTAATATAATATATACATATTTGTCATATATCTACATATGTCAAATTATTTCATACCATATAAATTATATTTGTTACCGTTATATAGTATGTATTATAGTTAAGATTTTAATATAATAGCCAAAAGGAAATTTTCTTATTGAAATGAAATGAGAAAAATCAGCATCTATACATTCCCGTAAAATGTTTTGATTTGACAAAACTGACTTTTTGATGGAAAACCATTCCATGACAAACTTTTCTACCAGCGCTTGTTCCAAGGGCTCAGGAGTCCAGCTGGTTGAATTGGGGAGCGGAATTGCAACTTTTCCCACGTCGCTATTTCAATGGTAGCTGACATTTTGACTCTTAAAAGTCGTGTTTCAGAAATGTCATTCAGAGTGTCTTTGGATTTGGCCAAGGGTATGGAACAAAATGGTTGGCGACAGACCTTTTGTTGGCTTCGTAGATTCATAAATATTTAGAGATCTGCACAAACATCAAATCCACCCTTACTAGCACAAATTTGCTCTCTGAGGCCGTAGCCACACCACTTTTGAAATAACAGTGGCTACAACTATATTCAAATGTGGAGGCGTTCTTTTCTTGCCTTCTCTATCTCCTTTCCTTATCTGTTTCCTACTAACTTTAAAAAGACATAGGCATGGGAAGCAATTGAAGTTTGATAAGGCTTGCGTGTGGGAGAGGTCAGCAGTGATGTAT
This sequence comes from Chelonia mydas, assembly GCF_015237465.2. Classification (NCBI taxonomy): domain Eukaryota; kingdom Metazoa; phylum Chordata; order Testudines; family Cheloniidae; genus Chelonia; species Chelonia mydas. The sequence goes on along the minus strand of NC_057859.1, from coordinate 6,462,061 downwards.
CTTTATATCTGGTTGTGTGAGAAATGAGCCAAATTGATCTGTATGGCCATGGCTATTTTCATAGATTTAAAGGCCAGAAGGAACCTCTATGATCAGCTCATCTGACCTCCTACATCAGACATGCCAGGGGATATGTCTCAGTAACTTCCTGCACTGGAGGAAAATTATTCTTCCCTGCTATTTAAGTGAGACTATTGAGCCCAATAACTTGTGGTTGAACTAGATAGAGCACACCATTTAGAAAGAGACCCAGTCTTCATTTAACGACTTCTAGTGAGGATGGATTTACCCATTCCCTTGGACAGCTGTTGCAGCCGTTACTTACTCTGGTTGTTAAGAGTTAAAGAATGAAAAATATCTCTTAGAAACTCACAAGGATAAATATCCTGGTGCCATTCACTACTAGAGCTTGGCTCCAGCTGCAAAGTATGGATCTGGATCCTAGTTTCAAACACCTTAAAACTCAGATCTGGAGTCTTGGTTCAGTCTGTTGTAACCAGATATGCCAAACCTGCGAGAAAAAAGCAGAAATTGGGCTTGTTTTTGGCTTAATTGGCTTGCGAGTTGCTTGTTGGCTAGTTTTTGGCTTGTTGCTTGTTAGGCTTGTAGCTTGTTGCTTCTTTTTTTTTTGGTCGGCTCCCGGCAAGGGGGGGCAAGCAGGGGCAAGGGGGGGAGAGAGAGAGTCAGTTGTGTACAGTGGGCCCACCACAGTCCGGGGGATCTAGTCACATAGAGTGTTGGGGTTCTTAGGGATTGGCTTGTTTTGGCCTTGTTTTGAAATGGGTTAGCTTGATTTTCGGCTTATTGTGGAAGTCGGGGTGCTTATTTACCATGTGAAAATTGGCAACTCTATAGGAGCTATTTGTACAGTCTGGAACCAGATCTGGGTTTGGATTTCCTGCATGTGGGGATGATGGAGATCCCAGGCTTTAGTTACCTCAGAATCCAGAGAAGTATCTCCCAGGCCTGCCTTTATAGTCCCTAGCCCTTGCTCTCCTATGGCTAGCTTCAAATCTAAAGGAATCTACCAGCAAACAAAAGTCACGCTGTAAAACCAAATGAATAATTGAAACTCCTCCAGACTTTTTTGGTTTGGTGAAGGAAAAGGAAAATTAATTACACGTATGAGAAATGGCCAGAATGTGAAAAGCTTGAAATGTGCCCTTACTGAACAAATTGCCAAGGAGCTGGGTGAAAGGACACAGAGTGTTGCTGATGTGTATTTGACTGTGGGTATAAGGAAGCATTATCTTCATGCATAAAATGCAGCATAGTAGGGGAGAATGTCCTACTCTGTCATACTACACTCCCAGAACCTGGAAACTTTTAGCAGTGGCTGTTCATTCCCAGTGAAATTCTTTCCTTTTATTTTAAACACTGAGCACACTGAGTCCCCAGGCTCAATTTACCTTGGCCAAAATTTCTCTCGGATCAATAAATCTTGATAAGTCTCCTCTCCAGAAAGTCTTCTCTGCTTATTGCGGGAGGATAAGAGACTGATGTGACTGCATTTCATATGGTGTAACGGGATAGCTCTTAATCCCATATGCCATACAGGGGTGTGACTCCAGCATGGGGAAACGACCCCGAGCTAGCTTAGGTCTAGCTAACTTGAGTAACAACAGCAAGGAAGCCACAGCAGCATGGGCTGTACAAACCCATCTGGAATCCTGGCTCTTTGCTCGGGCGACTGGCCCGTGCTGCAATTGTTACTCCAGCTAGCTAGATCAAAGCTCGCTCAGGTACGTCTACATATGCTGCAGTCACACCTCCGATTGCAGTGTAAACGTGCCCTGTGACATACGGGAGGTCAGACTAGATGATCTGGTGGTCCCTTCTGGCCTTCAACTCGATGAATTCTCAACCTCACTAAACAAGCCAAACGTAGCCCCATTTTACAGATGGGGAACGGGGAGACCGATTAAATGACTCTCCCAGGGTGTCTGTTGAAGAGCTGGGAATAGAACCCCAATCTCCTGAGTCCCAGGCAAGTGCCTTAATTGCATGTCCGTCAAACCGTTCTAACTCTGAGTGCTCCCCATCCCAAAAGCCCAGGAGAAAACATGGATCTATAGTACCCAGAAAAGTATTGTATGTAGTAGAATGGTATATGGGCGTCCAATCCTGTACCTCTTGCTCACACAAGTAGTTCCTTCAAACTTAATGGGACCGCTTGCATGAATCAGATTTATAGGATCACCTCCTGTGCAGCTATACAAAGTCGCTCCTTTACCCAGAAGAAATGTAGCCCTATTTTTCCGTTTTATCAGCAACTTTCAGCACAGACTGTCCTGCAACACAGAAACGTTCCAGTGCAAGGGGGTTGGTCTTTGACATGCAGAATCAGCAAAGAGACTTAACAGAGAAGGACAAAACTTGCAGGGGTGAGGTGAATCAAAGAGCTAGGTCCCTGTTCCTTTTCCCCTCCTCTTTTCTCTCTCTCCAATGATTGTTTTTCCTGTATTTATTTATTTATTTAAGATTTTTCTATGGGGACAGAAACTTAGGAACCAATCCATCCGGCAATCCTGGGCAAGGTCTAAACCATCCAGGTTCCCTGATAGGTGTGAGAGAGGGCCAAATTATCGCGTCCGTGTCAAACCCATCTGGAATCCCACCCTCTCCAGAGGTCGAGCACAAGAAGGATTTTAATATGAGCGAGAAACCAGAACGGGCAGAGACACGTTCTCTTTGGCTTCCATTGTTAGTCTCCTTTTTGTGTAAAGCCTTCCATCGGCTTCTGCAGGAGCCGGGGCCAGACTATTGGCTTCTGTGAGAGCTGTAGGCAGGCTAGGAACGTAGGGTCACAGAATTTTCGGAGCTCAAGATAGAAATGCCTTTTGGATTATCTCGTCTGTGTGGTGGTCTAGTGCTTCATGCAGTCTAGCTGATATAACATTAAGTGCATTCCCTTCCCTGGACCTCATACTAACTACACCCTGTGGGAAGGGGTTCGGAAGTGCAGCACGCACAAACGATGTCCTTATACCATCTGATGTATGTGAAACGTCTCATTCCAATAAAAATATTACAAGGGGGAGTAGGGGGGCAAGGGCTCGCAGTTTCCGTTATAATTAGGACCTTACTAGAGAGCTCTGTTTTCTGTGTGTTCTCCTCAGTGCACGTGTTAATTCCAGAGTCCCACCTGGAGGCATTGCAACATGCACCGAAAAAGGGTTTTTCTGCTGGACAAAATGCGCGCACGCACACACACACACACACACACACACACACACACACAGAGACACCCTTCGCTTCTTCCAATCTGCAGTGTTGGTCAAAGGCTTCAGAAACCTTGGGGACATGGGAGTTGGCTTGAGTGGGGAGCAATGAATGGTGGGTAAAATTCAGTCAAACGGGGGATCCTACTGAGAGCTGTGTGAAATATTTGCATTAAGCCCCTCCAGTCCGAAACTCTCCACAGACTCCAGAGTGGGTGCGATTGTTGGCAAGATCAAACTGTACCACCTTCTTGAGCTATTTGACAGAGGGCAGAACACTTGTGTCAATTTCACCTTCTGCAGATGTAGATTACAAGGATTTTAATGAGATAAAGAAGTAACAACCGGCACAAACACATTTCCCCATTTACCTCCGTTGTTGTTTTCCTTTTTAAAAAAATATAATCCTCTGCCCTCTTGAAACAGCAAAATACAGAGTTATGAGCATCGGGGAAGAGAACTATCGGGATGTCAAGTCAGGTGATTTAATTGGGCCTTTCCATCTTTTGTCCCTGTGATTGCTCTGAGGAGAAGAGAGGAGCAGCGAATAGAAAAATGCTTCTGGATTCTGCTGCTGAACCCCTTTTTACTGGTCTCTGTCGTGACTCAGCAGAAGTCTGAACTGGTGCCAAGTCCTCCAGGTGGATCGGTGAACCACAGAGATTTATGCACGTCTGAGCCAAAGGTGTTCCCAGCTCTACTTTCTGTCTAGTAGTTAAATTTAGTAGAAGGGTGGGTGTCGGAGCTTTCCAAGAAAGAGTCCCCACCACTGTTGGTAAACTAGTTATCCGCCTCTGCATTCCTTAGTCAGCCCTTTCCTTTGAGGGTCAGGTTAAAAGGAACAGCTATGGAGATGGGTAAGCTTATTCTTTAATGAGGCCTGAACAAGGATGGTCTTGTGGTTAAGGCATTGGCCCGTGACTCAGGAGATCTGCAGTTCCCAGCTTCCTGCCACAGACTCCCTGGGTGACCTTGGGCAAGTCCTTTAATTGCTCTGTTTCTCAATTCTCCAGCTGTAAGATGAGGATGATGATAATGTCTTTGTCTGGTCCTTGAAGATTACAAATTCTTCAGGGCAGGGACTTCTTCTTACTGGTTATATGCAGAGCTTAATGGGGCCCTGATTTGAGTTGGGTCCTCTGGGTACTACTGTAATAAAACCAGCAACGGGGAATAAGAAATCAACTGTGGCGGTCGACAGTGATGACACAAGCATTGCCATTCTCCCCCTGGTTTGCCCACTTGCTATTACGTGCTCACAGGACATCTTCGGTTTTTCCAAGGTCATGGTTACAAGTGGACCAGCCTGGTGCCTATTGCTGTGTGCTATAAGTATATTTTTAAAAAAGTGATGACTTTTGGAGTGCTTGCCATTTCCGACATCTGCGCCTCTTAACATCCACCTCAAAGGATAAGGGCTGACTAAAGAGGTGGGGGAAGGTAACTTATGTTTAGTAAGAGTGGGTGGCCTCCTTCCTCTTTCTTGGAAACCTCGTCTGTGGGTAATGCCTTCCCCCACCAGCGCCCTCCAGCTAAAGCTGACTGCTAGCCAGCAAAGAGCATCTGGAACACCTCTGGGTCAGATGTGCATAGCCGTCTGTGGGCTACACTGAAATGATTCATCTGTAGAACATGCCACCTGCCAGTTGTTTGGCTTCTGCTGAGTTGAGAGAGAGGATGACTCCATAGTAAAGTTCAGAAGATTTGTCTTTTCTCTCTCTCCTCATAGACAATCACAGGAATTAGAGATCTGTCAAGAGACCAAGTTGAGACCTAATATGTGGGGCAGATTATCCCACATCATCTTCTGCGGGGTTCTGACACCTGTTGGCGATGACTATCAGACAGGGGATACTGAACTGCAGGGATCTCAGGACTGATCCAGTATGGAAGTTGGAAGTTAGGAGTTGGAAAAGACCTAGTGGATTATCTGATGCCTTCCACCAAGAGCAGGGGAAAGCCTCTATCCCTGACCAGCTGTTGAACCCAGGTCCTGGATATGAGAGTAACCAACATGTAACCACTAGGGAGTATTGTGTGTTCATCCTTTTCTGCTGTCTCTTGCTCAAGAATGATGTGGCATTACTTGGTGCAAGATGCAGCTCTGTGCAGTCATTTGTCATGCTAGGAACCACACTGTTTCAAGTGTCATTGGATCCACTATTGATTACCTGTGGGTATTCTCTGCAGGTCAAGTAGAAGAGAAATTTGAACATACACCTATCCTCAGGCCTAGACAATACAGTGACTCCTGCTATAGAAATGCCTAGAGAGAGTTCAAACGATAACAATTGAAGACCACACCCTCTTACAATCCTTGTTAATGTCGGTGCTCTTGGAATCTTGGACTGCACACCTGTATTTGAGATTACTTGTTTGGCTGGGGTTTTATAAGGATCTGCATACTTTGTTTTCTTGCCCTGGCACATGTATATATGTCCCCATTTAAAATGTCAGGGCTTGATCGACTGCAGGTTCCTGTCCGATAAAACCAGCCAAAAAACTGGGTCATTTTAAAAATTTTCTCCAGCTGAAGTGTGTAAATTACAGATGAGTGGAAACTTGGCTTTTCCTTTATTTCTGGCACATTTGAAAATCTTAGACTACTGGAAATAATTTCTTAACATTAAAAACAAGCAGCAAGATGACATGAGCAGAAATCAACTGAAGTCCTTTCGGGCTGGTGTGTTGAATGCTGGATTTCATTGTTGATCATCTGCAATAATATAAACTTTTGCTGATTTCATCTTCCCTCTCCTTGGGGGCTGGCGGGGAAATGACCACCCTTTATTTCTTTCTCTTGAAGGAATGGGTCCCATTCACCTAAATGAAATAGACTGTACAGGGTTTGAAAAATCCATCACAGACTGCAAGTTCAACACAGAGTCGCTCAGTTGTAACCATGAAGAAGATGCTGCTGTAAGGTGCAACGTTCCAGCCATGGGTTTCCAGAATCAGGTGAGAAGTCAAATTATGTGGATGTAACAAGAATACAATGTGGTGTGTGTGTGTGTCTGTCTGTCTGTCTGTCTCTCTCTCTCTCTCTCTCTCTCTCCCCCCCACCCCCTCCTTATATGGCCTTCTTCACTATAGTACCCGAGTACCTATTATGATCTCAAAGTGTTTGTGGGAATAGTCACCCGAAGGAAGTGGTGGAAGCCCCATCAGTTGAGACATAAAACTAGGCCAGACAAAAAAACTAGGAAATGCACAGTTGGGCATAACCCTGTGTTGACAGTGAGAGGGACATGGGGTAACGCTTTCAAAAGTGCCTAAGTCCCATTTTCAGTAGTGACTTAGGGCCAGATTTTAAAGGTATTTAGGCACCTAACGATGCATCTAGGTACAAAGTAGCCTGTCAAGCATAGCTAAAATTATTATTGCTTAAATATTAGCCCCATCACCCTTGACTTCTGCTAGCACAACACACATGACCCTCAGTTAAGCTGTTGATGGGAAAGGAGTTCTTAAAGACTCTAACCTGGGGTACCCACTGTCATTTAGTCTAGTGATTTGTGGAGGCGGGATAGATCTTTAATGCTCCAATCAGCGTGCACAGGATGTAATCCACCTTTTATGTCCCACTATCCTTGTTCAAGGCCTACGTCCTAAAACAACGGTCGTGTCAAACTAGGCTGGAGGCTAGGAGAGGAAACATAGAATAAGTTTTGCTGAGAAATGCTAACACATGGCATGGATGTCTCAAAGGAAAACAAAAAGCGTCCTGTGACTTTAATGAGCTGCCATGTGTCAGAGATTACGCGGTTAAGATTGAAGCCATTTCCTCAAGATGATAATCGTATTTAACGTTTCTGAAAGACAAAACACTGGAACTACTTGTGACTTTGGAGCTGCAATCAAACAGCTTTCGGAAGAGGGACCAAATGGTTTTCCTGGGGCTGTGTTATTTTCCAGTCCCGAAAAATATTCTGGGGAAATAACTGGTTCTGGCAATTCTGCTTTCTAATGAAAATCCTGCAACGGACGTGCTGTGTCTCAAAGTGAGCCTTGTGTGTCTCATTCTGGCGTTGCACCTGCTCAGGAGGAACGTTCTGCTGCTTTGTGTCGGTGTCAGATGAGCCAAGGGTGAAATTAACCTCTCAGCAATGGGCCCAGCGCAAGGTTTGTGGGCCACTTGAGTCCCACTTTAACCTTCAAAATAGGGCTTAAGTGGTGCCTGTGTTGGCTCTCTGCATAGTGGGGCATCTCACCCCCCACGTGAGCAAGTGAGATTTTTCTCAAGGAAGACCAAGAGGGAGCTAGAGCAGCGAACAGTCACACTGATTTCACGGGGCAGACATCCAGGGTTGAGGTTTTGCATCTGGGTCGGCCTTGAGCTAACTACCTTTTAAGCTCCATCAGGATATGAGGATGTTCCATACTGAAAGGAAGGATGGTTGATTGGCTAAGGTCCTTGATTAGGGTTGCATTCTCAGCTGTTATACAAATGTCCTGGGTGACCCTGCACAGGTCACCTAGGGCCAGATTTTTAAAGCAGCCTCTAATTTTGTGTGTCTCTGGGTTTTTTTGATTGCCCAACTTTATACACCTGGGGCCTGATTTCACTTGATGGAAGCTGCTGGTGCTCGGTACCGCTAAAAATCAGAGACTGTGTCTAAAGCTGAGCAGCCAAAGACTGAGGGACATAGAGATCATTTCCGATACATGGGCATACATACCATCTCCCTGTCTTCGTTTCCCCATCTATAAAAGGAGGATAAGAACGCACCTCTTCCTCAGGGGGATGCACTCAGATACCATGGTGATGGGCAGCACAGAAATGCCTCAGGCATAAACCACCAGTTGCATTTACAATCAAAGTGCTGTCACGCATGGGTGGTGTTCCCCTTCCTTCTCCCACTGCACAGCAGTGACACTGTCGTGTGGGTTTGTCCTGGGACCCCCAACTCTCATTAGAAGTTAAGATGTGTGTGGGACTAGGTTACTTCTGCTTACTAATCCAGTGTGATGTGGATTATTTTCTGTTCTACAAAGGAAAAAGCCAAGACTGGGAGGGTATGAATCGGGGCTTGGTCCATCTGGAAGTAGCACGTGGGCTCTTGCAGAGGTTCATACTAACCACTGGTACTCTGCCACAGCCCTTCAAACACTGACTCGGGATCTCTCTTGCCAGTAAGAACAAAGATCGTGTCAGAATCATTTGGCTAAACTCTTGTTCCATGAATTTTGACATCTGTATTATGTTAGACCAGAGAGCGAAATATGTTTTGAGCAGCTGAACAATAATTCCCCAAATGCTGTGCTTCCTAACTTCTGCTGGGCTGCCCCTCGGTGATATTAAAGTCCTACGCTTAATGCCATTGAGTATTCCCTGTGGGTGAAACTCATCCCTGTGCAGAGAGTCTGCACAAAGCCCATGCCGTACTCAAGCCCTATCCTGAAGATTTCATCAGCATAGAAGTGGTGCATAGGTTTTGGGCATGTCCTTTATTCCTTATTTGTATGATAGCAGTGCCTATTATATTGTGCTAGCCACGAGAGAATCACATAGGAAGAGACTGTTTCTGCCCTGAAGAGCTTACTGTCTAAATGGACAAGAGAATGGGTGGGAAGGGAAACGCAAATAATAATAAGGTCATGGAAAGATGTGAGAAGATTTGCCAAGCTGAGTTTATTAATGGTTCCATACTGATAAGTTAGAGAGCCTGCTAGGGTTTAGAAGACAGGGAGGGGGTCTGGTGTTCTGCGTTGTATTCTCAGCAGTGCCTCTGACTTGCAGTGTGACCTCGGCCAATCGCTTCCGTTCTCCATGCCTCAGCTTCTCCATCTCTAAAAAGGGGATAATGAGACTGCCTTCCACCTTTTCGGAAAGGGCTTTGAGATCCAGGCCTGCAAAATGCTCTAAAAGTGCAAGGAGCTGTCTTATTTATAATTATTTTGTGACCTCTCGGCTCAGTGCTTAATAAATATTAATAATTCCAGCATGTCCTGCAGTTTGTGTAGGCCCCTGCTTAGCATGATGAGACGTTATTTATTATTTCCATTATAGCAGTGCCTAAAGTCCCCAGGCTTAGTCCCCATTGTGCTAGGTGCTGTATAAACACCTAGTGAGAGACAGGCTTTGCCAAGAGGCGCTTACTATCCACTCGAATAACACAAGACAGTAGTAACTGTTAACATGAGGTTGAAAGGGATAGAAAGCTTCCTGTTTCAGGGCTAAAACTGACCTTAGAGAAAACTTTCCCGGGGGAGCCTGTTACCCTAAAACTGTCTACTGCCCAGTGTCTTGCACCTGCTTCAGTCGGGAGCAGCCACTGTCAGAGACCGGGTACTGGACTAGATGGGTCTGATCCGAACGGGTAAAGCCTGCGTCCCTAAGGGCTGGAGAAGGACATACTATCATCCCCACTTTACAGCTGTAGAACTGAATTGACTTGCCCAAGGTCACACACGGAGTCGGTGGCAGAACCAGGAATTGAACCTGATCTCCTGAGTCCCAGTCCAGTGCCTTAACCCTAAGATCACAGCGAGACTAGAAGGATCTGAATTTTCCCTCACCAGCTGCTGCAGCTTCATTGCAAACAATTCCACATGCCACCAGCTGGGATGGTCCTTTTATAAATCTCTCCCTTAGATGCGAGCGGAGAATGTGTTTTGCTGCCCACATCTGCGAGCCTGTGTCTGTTCAGATGTGGAACTAGGTCAGTTGGGAAATTCCTGGCAGACGCTTTCAGAGAGCTGAAGAGACTATTTCTCTCTTTCCTTGATCATCTGCAGCTGCGTCTGAGCGGCGGCCGTAACCCCTACGAGGGCCGGGTCGAAGTCCTCATGCAGCGCAATGGCACTCTGAAGTGGGGGACTGTCTGCAGCCAGAACTGGAGCACCGTGGAAGCCATGGTGGTGTGTCGCCAGCTCGGCCTCGGCTTCGCCAGCCACGCCTTTCAGGTACGTCGCCTCTCTGTGGCGTGGGCTCTGGGCAGAGAGGAGCGAGGGGACCTTTTGCCCCTAGCCCTGTGTTTATCCACAGAGCAGGTACCGCGCAGGCAGCATCTGGGCAGGCTGCCCTGCCAGCGTACCGCAGCCCTGGGCTAGCAGGAGCAGCCGTGAGGTGCGTGACAGTTCAGTCTGCAGGGCCCAACCTATCCTTGGCCTCCCTGCTGAGCCTGCCAGCAGTGATGGTGGTGCAGGTGATGGAGGGAAGGGGGTGAACCACCAGGCTGTGGGGAGCCTCACTGTTCCACACAGAACCCCCGAGCGTCAATCCCATGGTAATGGTTTTGCTCACAAGTGCAGAGATTCCCTGGAGCCATCCAGCCCCTTAGCTCCCAGCAGTTTGTTCCATGGGCCTGCCACGTACGCCCTTCAGCCAACGAGACAGGACTATACTTCCACAGCACGAAGGCTTCCAGGGGGTGAGTGGTTGGGAGCAGCCCAAGGGAGTTTGTTTAAATCCCAAGGGGAACTCTTTGATCTCGATGACCCCTTTACTCTGGGCTGACACCAGTTATGCTCTGCAAGTAGGTTCCTACCTCTCTCTGTCACTGTCCAAAACGAATGCACAAGCTCCTTGAATGCCCTCTGCAGGAATGCACTGCCCACAGCCTCCATCCCACGGTGAATCCAGAATGATCTGGTCTAGCCTTGGGTGCAGCATGCGCTACAAAGTACATCATGGCTGATAGGTACAGGACAGGGCTGCCACCATAGTGGGCACCAGAGCAGCCATATCACTTGCCCTAGGGCACAAATGGCAGGGCTGCCAAGGAAAACAAACCTTCTGGAAACTTGCATCTCAGGGCTGCAGTTCCTAACCCCTTTTCTGCTGGTTTCTGTGGCACATCTGGGGCAATGTTGTGACCACTTCCATCCTAAGGGACCCCGCCCCCCCCCCCACAGCACTTTGACTGAAAGAGACTATCTATAGGATTGTTCTCTCTGCCCTGCACTTCTAGGCTAGAATATGGCGGCAGCTTAGCAGGACACAGGAACGTTGCAGAACAGCTTAGGACAGGGAGCAGAGAGTTACCCGATCCAAACGAAATGGCAGTAGGAGACTAGCGAGGCAGAATGCAATCCCGATAAAGGAAGCCAGCCAGGCAGGACAGCTAGTGAATGGGGCAGCAACAGAGGCCTGTCCCAAGAGACACCCTTGTCCAGAACTGAGGCAAACATGTCAAGCTTTTCTGGGAAGGGGACTGTCTCGCTGTGGGTGCGCCGTGCCTAGCACAATCTTGCTTCACCCTAATAACACAGTACAAAATAATGCCAGCTGCCTTCCTGGGCTTGTTTAATGTGGGTAAAGAGTGAGGCCTTCAAATGACTTATAGCTCCTGAATCCTGCCGGGGACTGGGTAGCTCGCTCTGAAGATAGGTGAGACTCTAGGCAAAACCTGAGTGCCGCTCTGTGGTAGGTGAGTTATTGTCTCTGTGTAATAAACGACTCCATCTGGGATCTCCATGGAGAATGTTAAATATTAGGCCCAGAGAACATGGCAGACTCTAGACAGCATTATCATAGAGCAACTAACAGGGCCAGAGATGGAGCATATAGGTCCTTGGAAGACCATTGAGATTAAACAGGGCCCCTGGCAATCCAAACGTTGTAATTCCTATACAAAAGCTTTTGAGGGAGCCGGCCAAAGCTGCACAATGCTCCTATGTTAATGTAGCCAGAGACCCTCCAAAGAAGCTTCTTCCCCACCAGGCCCCAGCCTCCCCTTACCTGGCAGCAGTTCTACTGGATCGGGAGGCCTTACTGCACTCCCTTAGGATCCAGTTCCTCCTTCAGGGGCTTGCCCATGCAGCCACTTCTTCCCCGGTGTCTTCAGGAATCCACTCAATAGGCCGACTACCCTCTCCCATCCCATTTCTCCAGCCAGCCGGCCTGCCCCGTTGTGCTTTGAGGGGAAGGCTGAGTTGCTGCTCCCCTCCTTTGGTATGTTGAGGCTGCCCAGGTTGTTCCACCCCAGGTTTGGGGTGAGTGGCCTAGTGGAGATGCCACTAACCTCGTGGCCTTTGGGCTCTTCTAGTTCGTCATGCCCTAAACTAGTGACCTGTAGGCTGCCTCCAGGCAATGATTTCCCGCCACTGTAGGCCTTCAGGTTGATGGCGATCCTCCCTCCACCATGTCCTAGCACTGGTCAGAAGGGCCTAATTCTTCAGGGATTGGGGTGGGGGCATAGTGCTGTCATTTCTCTCATGCAGGGCTTTGAATTCACGGCTGGTTTAGCAATCCACCTTCACAAGCCGCTGCTTTGGCTCTGAGAGTTTATTTTCTTGTGCAGCTGCCAAGCTAGCGTACAAGAGCCCAGGGCGGCTGCCTCCATCGAACACCGCCCTGCCCGGTCTCCCGGCTCTATTGACGCGGCACCAATAGGCTGTCTTGAAACGAGATATTTTCCTTTAGCAGGGGCCGCGGGTATTTAGAATAGAAAAGACCCTTATGTGGGACCAGGGTGCATGATATACATGAACATAAAGCAACACTGTGGGGAACAGGGGTTAGCTGTGTGTGCAGAGGGCATTGCTAACAGGGTTAACGAGACAGTGTGTCGCAACAGCAGCCATGGTACAGACCATTCCTTCTCTACCTGAAATGCATTCCCAGCTTTGACACTTTCACATAGATCAGCCTAAGGTGATTTTTTTACTTCACCCCCTGCAGCTGCAACCAAAGTCGGGTTCTTAGCCAGGAGGAAGAAGTCTTGGGACTACTAGACGGGGCAAGGGACAGTGGGGAATAATCCTGCATTGGTCCACCAGGGAAACTGTCCATATTTACAATTAATTTGGAGTTCATGTGGATACAACTAATCCACTATACTCAGTTCCCCCTTTAGCTGCAGATCTCCAAGCACTCCCCAAACGGAATTACAGTAGAAAGATCAGGGACCCACAGTGCTGTATATACCCCTAGTAAGAGACAGTCCCCGGCCCTGAAGAGCCTACAGTTTTAATAGGAAAGAAAGGTAAAAGCAGGGGAAGAGGGAATGTTATCTCCATTTTACAGGAGGGGAACTAAGACAGAGAGAGACAGACAGATTGTCCAAGGTCAAACAGGAAGTTGATGGCAGAGCCAGAAACTGAATCTAGATCTTTTGAGATCCAGGTGAGGGCTATAGGTGTTAGACCATCCTGCCTCTTAACCCACTAAGTCTCGTAACGGCCCTGTGCGGTTGTTAAATATAACAATATCGGTTTTACGTAAGCTGAGCACAGAAAGGCTAAGTGGCTTGCCCGTAGTTACACAGAGACAGAGCTGGGAATAGGTGGAGGGCTGAGATCTTCCGAGCTGTTCAGGGGATTTAATAACACATCTTCCATTAATTTTAAATCCTGTGAACTGCTTTGAAAATCTCAGCTCAGGACTCCTGGGTCCTAGATTCCAGCTCTAACCAGCAGAGATGCTCCTGTCCTTGTCTAGCTCTCAGCAGACAGTACTTCACAATTTCTGGGTACAGCATGCTACCCTTTCAGACTATGCCACTGAACCATTTGCTGCCCTTGGGGAGTTGAGGACCTGGCCCTAAAATCATGTCAGAGGCCTTTAACGCGTTTGTTTCCGATAGGAAAACGTTTGCTTCAAAACATTCCTTCCTGTTTATCTTCTGGGTTTTCCTATTTTCTGGCTGACACCATCTCTGCCTTGCACCAGGCCAGTCTGGCTGTTAATTCTCTATCTCTGGTGTTAGTCATGCAACAGCATTCTGGTCTCATACTGGAGCATCCTGCTGGCCCTCCCTGACGCACAGATGTTGCAAGGCAGACATCCTAACGTGGCAGTGTATCTGCCCATCCCAACAGACCGAGAGGATGAATTCATAAACTGGCTGGGTGGAGATGTGGATGTAGAGTTGGACTACAGCAAAGTGGAATTTAAACATATCCAAAAACAAGGAGAGATGTTTTTAACCATGTTTAACTGTGACCCATGCTCAGCACAAAGGACGCTCATGATTCCTGGGTTCTACTCCCAGCTCTGGGAGGGAAGTGTCGTCTCCTGCCTTAGAGCAGGGGACTGGGAGTCAGATCCCGCGATTTCTATTCTCTGCAACTCATTGTGTGGCAAGTCATTTAACCTCAGTTAAATTGTGCCTCCATTTCCCTGTCTATACAGTACAGATAATACCTCGCAGGCAGTTGTGAAGATTAACTAGCTAAAAGTCTATACAGTGCTTTTTGTAGATGCAAAGGGCTTAGTATTATCATAAGATAGACATCTGATTGTCTCGGATACCCCCGCGGCTTCAGTACAGCCACAAAAGGCGGGATGTGCCATTTTCTAAAGTATCTATTGGCAACAATTCCAGCTCATTTTATATAGATTGCTACAACTTTGCTCTATTTAAATTGCATGGCTCGAAGCCCAAGGGAGTTAGTTAAGGATGGTGTGGTACAACACCCATGTCACGAGGGCTGACTGCATACTTATGTGTACAAATATATACACTTGCTACAGAGTTCAGTTGCCTTAAGACAGTACAAAATCCCAGCAGCAAGTCAAACAATGAAACCGTGTACCCTTGTCAGGGCAACTCGCTGATAACCTGTTAATGAAGATCCCAATCTCTGACCGGGTTGAAAAGCCCAAGCAGGCCTCCTAATATAGGAATCAATGTGATAATCACCAGAATGTCTATGAATATTGTTATATATATTTTGCTACTATTTCCTCCTTTTTAAAATGGGCGAGGGGGACTTTTTTTTTTTTTTTTTTTAAGTTTTCCTCCTGCTCAGTGGACACACATTCTCCTTTCACTCCATGTACAGTAACTTATGTTTTTGTTGCTTGTTGCTTCCTGCCTCCCTGCACAGCAGCGGCTGGTCCCACACTCTGGGGAGCCTGGTATTCGTATGAAAAAGGGATTCCCATCCAGCTCATTAAACTGGAAGTGGCTCCTGGCTAATTTAATGTGGAGACAGGCTGATGAATTGCAAAACTCATCTTGTGCAAACATTAGCCCAGCTCCAGGATCTCTGCATGCCAGGTGGCCCATGACTGAGGTTAGCACAGAAGCCACATGGTAGCCCAGAACACTAACCACTTACTTATAGTTTGCTCCAAAGGGTAGTGGTATCTCCTTAGTCTTTGAAGGCTGGGGCAAGGGTTTTCAAACGTGACTGGTGATTCTGGCTGCCCAACTTGTGAGCTCTTAAAGGGGCGGGCAGGGGGCTGAGTTTTTACACAGTGCTGAGCACCCACCCTCTGAAAATCAAGGCCCCTTTAAGGTGGTTCAAGTTTGGCAGACAAAATCACTGGGCCCTTTTGGAAATCTTGACCCAGGATTCAAACCTGGGTCTCCCCTATGGTGCTGCAAATCATTAATAACTGGCTTACCTGGTTTCTGAAGTGAATAAATGTGCCCCAAAGTGATAGATGTGAGAGCTCTGTCTCCCTTCAGAATAAGCATTTCCTAGCTTGATGGCCTCTAAATGATTTGCTTTGAGGGGAGCATTACCTCTCCAGGAATATGAAAAGGGCTCGTTCCAAATACAGATGCAAATGTTCATGCATTCCCCACAAACCCTGATGCTGTCTCCCGTGCTATAGTTTGCCTCGTACACACTTGCCCCTCACTCCAGTGGGAGTTATGGGATTTGGATGGATCTAACTTGCATATCAAAGTACCCCGGTGGGGTCTGTCCTTCTGACAGTGACCTGGGCTTGGACGTTCTCCCGAAGAGGAGCACCTGCCACTGGAATCAAATGACCCATTTCTCTCTCTGTCCCCCTAGGAAACTTGGTACTGGCACGGAGACGTCAGCGCCAATGACGTCGTCATGAGTGGCGTGAAGTGTTCCGGGACGGAGATGACCCTGGCGCACTGCCGGCACGACGGGGCCCAGGTGTCGTGCCCCAGAGGCGGCGGCCGCTTCGCCGCAGGAGTTTCCTGCTCAGAAAGTGAGTTACTGGATTTTCCTCTTCCAGTCGTCAAGACACCTAGAAGAGTGATACTGATCGTGGAGATTTCCCTTCCAAAGGGCTTCTCTTGGGATGCTGGGAGGAAAGAGGGAGGCTCATACCAATCATTGGGCCATCTTTCTATTTTAACACACTGGCAAATGTTAGGATCCACTGACTGTCTGAATAATACAGAGTTAAATGTCCAAAAAGCAGCGGTAGGGACGTAGCTTTTTATTTGATTTGATTTTCTTTCTTCCTCTCGTGCGCCTTCTTCAGTCTCTGCTTTCATTCCGTCTTCGGCTCCTCTGTAACTGCTTTCTCCAGTATCTTCTCCAGCCCTTGGCTTTCCACCTCATATTGGGAACAGCCTCCTGTTTCCCACGTGCTCTGCCTCTCCTCCTCCAAACTCCGGTATTTGCCACTGCTTCCTGCACTGACCTTCTCACCAGCAACATCTCTGCACTTTCTCAAGCCTGAGCCAACTGCCATGTGTATTGCAGTTTGTTGAAAACCTTGGTTTCAAACAGCGCCGATTGTGGCCTTGTCCTGCCCCCTCTAGGACTGCGCAGCGGGGCAGCTATGCCAATGGCTACAATTGGGATACGATTTGAGTGGCAAACCGTCGCTTTGGTGTGGATAGGTCTAAAGACATTTTCCTTTCCCCATGACCAGCTGCCCCGGATCTGGTGCTCAATGCCGAAGTGGTGGAGCAAACCTCCTACCTGGAGGACCGCCCGATGTTCTTGCTGCAGTGTGCGCTTGAGGAGAACTGTCTGGCCACCTCGGCTGCCAACACATCCGTGTCCACTGGCTACAGGAGGCTCCTGCGCTTCTCCTCCCAGATCCACAACAACGGGCAGGCTGACTTCCGCCCCAAGAATGGCCGCCACGCCTGGATTTGGCATGACTGTCACAGGTGAGTGCTTAGGTCCCTCTGCACTTGTTGCGAATCAAAATGCAAGCACCAAAGACACAGTCCAATCTGCTGCCCTCTATTGGTCATGAGAGATAAGGTGGGTCCATTTCCTCATGGACATGGGCCCATCCACATCTCAAAGCCACCATCCCAAATAGCACTAACTGGCCTTTTCTAGATGTTTGAGCCATTATCATTGTGCTGCACACCACTGCCACTCAGGCTTCATGGAGACATCTGGGATAGAACTCAGATCCTTCTGCTTCAAAAGCACAGGCCTGGAGCACTGGAGTAAAGGAGAAGCTCCTTAAGAGTATATGGCCTATGACACACACTTAAGCAGTTATGATTCCAACCAATAGCAAATGCATACACACAGTTTATTACAATATAAAATCACTGATGAAGCCAGGTAGCACAACTGATTGGAATCTCGTTGTGGCTTGCTTTATTGAGAAATCAGAAATCACTGAAGGACACCAGAAGTAGCCTACGCTGAGTTGTTCCTGGGTAAGATTCCTTAACCTCCCCATGGATGATGCAAAGGGGTTTGTAATACAGAAACATCGATGGTTCCATAACCCTCAAACAAGAGCTCACCACCTGATTGCCCTAAGCTAAGGGACAGGTGCCAAGAATCGTAGGAATGGAAGAGACCTTGGGAGGTCATCTAGTCCAGTCTCCTGCACTCACGGCAGGACTAAGTATTATCTAGACCATGCCTGACAGGTGCTTGTCTAACCTGCTCTTAAAAATCTCCAATGATGGAGATTCCACAACCTCCCTAGGCAATTTATTCCAGTGCTTAACCCCCCTGACAGAAAGATTTTCCTCATGCCCATCCTAAACCTCCCTCGCTGCAATTTAAGGCCATTGCTTCTCGTCCTGTCCTCCGAGGTTAATGAGAACCATTTTTCTTCCTCCTCCTTTAACAACCTTTTACATACTTGAAAACTGTTATCGTGTCGCTCCCTCAGTCTTCCCTTTTCTAGACGAAACAAACCCAGTTTTTTCAATCTTCCCTCATAAGTCATGTATTCTAGACTTTTAATCGTTTTTGTTGCTCTCCTCTGGACTTTCTCCGATTTGTCCATCTTTCCTGAAATGTGGCACCCAGAACTGGACACAATACTCCAGCTGGGGCTGTACCAGCGTGGAGTAGAATGGAAGATTTACTTCTCATGTCTTGCTTACAACGCTCCTGCTAATACTTCTCCGAATGATGTTTGCTCTTTTTTGCAAGTGTCACACTGTTGACTCATATTTAACTTGTGATCCACTATGACCCCCAGATCCCTTTCTGCAGTGTTCCTTCCTAGGCAGCCATTTCCCATTTTGTATGTGTGCAATTGATTGTTCCTTCCTAAGTGGAGTACTTTGCATTTTTCCTTATTGAATTTCATCCTATTTACTTCAGATCATATCTCCAGTTTGTCCAGATCATTTTGAATTTTAATCCTATCCTCCAAAGCACTTGCAACGCCTCTCAGCTTGGTGTCGTCCACAAACTGTATACGTGTACTCTGTATGCCATGATCTAAATCACTGATGAAGATATTGAACAGAACCAGACCCTGGACTGATCCCATTGGGACCCCACTTCATATACCCGTCCAGCTTGACTGTGAACCACTGATAACTACTCTTTGGGAATGATTTTCTAACCAGTTTTGCACCCACCTTATACTAGCTCCATCTAGGTTGCATTTCCCTAGTTTGTTTGAGAAGGTCATGCGAGACAGTATCAAAAGCCTTACTAAAGTCAAGATATACCACCTCTACCACTTCCTCGCACCCCCAGCCCCATCCATTTGTTACCCTGTCAAAGAAAGCTATCGGGTTGATTTGACACAATTTGTTCTTGACCAATCCATGCTATTACTTATCACCTCATTATCTTCTAGGTGTTTGCAAATTGATTGTTTGATTATTTGCTCCATTATCTTTCCGGGTACAGAAGTGAAGCTGACTGGTCTGTAATTCCCCAGGCTGTCCTTATTACCCATTTTATAGATTGGTACTCTGTTTGCCCTTTTCCAGTCCTCTGGAATCTCACTCGTCTTCCACGACTCTTCAAAGATAATCGCTCATATCTCCTCAGTCAGGCTCCCAAAAACCTCCGCTCCCATTTCCCTTCCTTTTTCCCTTTGACCAGCTGGAGCCCTTCCTCCTGTATCTCGTTCCCATTTGACTCCCGCAATCAGCCAACCTGCTTTTAATGAACCAAGGTCCATCTTCTGGGCAGACTTTCATTAGAGTCAGGACATCTCCACCATGCTCCAGCAAGGTTGGAGGGGGTAGGGCCAGCTCCACAACTGCACAAAACAGATGGAAAATAAACAGGAGATCCTGCCTGGCAGATGGAAAGGGAAACCAACTTGAGATTTACCAATAGAGAGAAGAAACCTGCATCCCCTTTGTCGTTGCTTTCAGCACCCTATTGGGGGACAGGTTTCCACTGTCTGCCAAACAGTGAGTGAGCATTTACAGGGAGGGATCAGTAGAGAGGCTTCGGCAACACAGTACCTTCCACAGGGACTATTCTATCCAGCTGACCCTCTTCACCAGCTTCCAGATTCTTTGTGGTCCTCTGTACTGCTTGCTGGCTCGGTTCCTCTCTGAGCCTTCAGCAGTTGGCCCTTTCTCAAGGTGGCTACGTTGTGAAAGAATCCCTCTTATTACATAGAGACTCGTACAATACCATGGCCCAACAGCATCCAAGCACTGAGACTGGCTGTTTAAAAGGAGCAAAGGTCTGTGTCTTTTGGAAAACATCTTAAATGAAGTGAGGAGAGGCTCGGGAAGAGGCTACAGGCCCTCTGTGTGCTTGAAACTGGATTGTTTACCTGGAGAAATATGAACTATATTCCTCTTGCATCTCTCCAGTCTGTAAACACTGGAATATAAGCACCAGTTGGAATGATGCAGACGCATATTTTAGAAACTGAGTCAGACTCCAGGTTCTAAATGTTTTTGCAGCGGAGGCAGCCAAAATAGACGACTTCAAAATCAGCAGCTTGGCCACCAGAGAATGCTCCTCTTTTTTCCAGCCGTCTCAGGCCAGGACTGGAAGCCCCTGTTCAGCAGGCATGTGACACAGGAGCAGGACAAAAATGGAGAAAAGCCACTTAATGTCCAGGTGAAGGGAGACTTAAGAACATCTGGCAGTGATTTCAGTGACAGCAATTTTGGAAGGGGGGGGCTGAAGAAAAATCCTCTTTTCCTATAGGGAAAAAATGCTTTTCATTGGTCTGGAAGCACATTTTAGTTAAATGAACACATCCGTAGTTTGGTGTTGCAAACATCTAACTGACAGTATTTGGGAGCACCATTTACTGAGAAGCCCTGATTTATTTTTACAGGCAGAGGGCTAGTTCTGCTTTCTGTTCAAGTCGAGCCACTTTTTAAAAGCTCTTCAGCAATGTATTTTGGATTAGGCTCTGTGCAATTGGCCCAATCCCGCAATGGGATCGGTGTGGATGAACTCTTGGGGCCCATCCCGAGTGCTCCTAAAATCAGTGAGGCTTGGCACGGGTCTGCTCGCAGGGATCAGATGGCAGGATTTGGGGCCTGTTTTGTTCATGTGCTTATCACCATGGTATCTGAGAGCCTTTGATGGTAACCGTGCTGGCAACAACCATGTTCCAGCCACTTCGCTCTACCACTGGTTCCAAGGAGCGGGGGACAAATTCTGATCTCAGTTATATCGGTGTAACTAAGCCCTGACTGAGCAAAGTCCATGCTTAACTTTAAGCATGTCTTTAAGTCCATCCGTATTCAGCAAAGCACTTACGCACAAGTCCCACTGACTTCAGCTGGACTTAAAGACATGGTTAAAGTTAAGCAACTTTGTTGAATCAGTGGCTTGATGCACAATATTGCTCTCTCACACACACACAAATTTATCCACGCTGGTGGTGGAACCACCCTGACTACAATGCCATTGTGTAGAGCAGGAACCTGTCTGACAGCAGCACAGACAGGATCAAGCTGACTCTGTTAGTGCCCGGTTAAAATTATGAAGTGGACTGTGTGTATGAACCCAGCTATCCTGTTTGAGGCAGAGTGAAATGAGCTCAAAACTAAATTTACCTCATTCTGCTGTTAATTTCTGGCCAGTAACTTAATGTTCTGTACCCTTTGAACTAAGGTGGCTAAGGTTTCCATCTCTCTGAGATGCCTATGTGGCCCCAATCACTCTTGGTTTCCCGCTCTTTCATCATAGAATCATAGAATATCAGAGTTGGAAGGGACCTCAGGAGGTCATCTAGTCCAATCCCCAATTAAATCATCCCAGCCAGGGCTTTGTCAAGCCTGACCTTAAAAACTTCTAAGGAAGGAGATTCTACCACCTCTCTAGGTAACGCATTCCAGTGTTTCACCACCCTCCTAGTGAAAAAGATTTTCCTAATATCCAACCTAAACCTCCCCCACTGCAACTTGAGACCATTACTCCTTGTCCTGTCCTCTTCTACCACTGAGAATAGTCTAGAACCATCCTCTCTGGAATCACCTCTCAGGTAGTTGAAAGCAGCTATCAAATCCCCCCTCATTCTTTTCTTCTGCAGACTAAACAATCCCAGTTCCCTCAGCCTCTCCTCATAAGTCATGTGTTCCAGCCCCTAATCATTTTTGTTGCCCTTCGCTGGACTCTCTCCAATTTATCCACATCCTTCTTGTAGCGTGGGGCCCAAAACTGGACACAGTACTCCAGATGAGGCCTCACCAATGTCGAATAGAGGGGGACAATCACGTCCCTCGATCTGCTCGCTATGCCCCTACTTATACATCCCAAAATGCCATTGGCCTTCTTGGCAACAAGGGCACTCTGCTGAGTCATATCCAGCTTCTCGTCCACTGTCACCCCTAGGTCCTTTTCCGCAGAACTGCTGCCGAGCCATTCGGTCCCTAGTCTGTAGCGGTGCATTGGGTTCTTCCGTCCTAAGTGCAGGACCCTGCACTTATCCTTATTGAACCTCATCAGATTTCTTTTGGCCCAATCCTCCAATTTGTCTAGGTCCCTCTGTATCCTATCCCTGCCCTCCAGCGTATCTACCACTCCTCCTAGTTTAGTATCATCTGCAAATTTGCTAAGAGTGCAATCCACACCATCCTCCAGATCATTTATGAAGATATTGAACAAAACCGACCCCTGGGACACTCCACTTGACACCGGCTGCCAACTAGACATGGAGCCATTGATCACTACCCGTTGAGCCTGACAACCTAGCCACCTTTCTACCCACCTTATAGTGCATTTATCCAGCCCATACTTCTTTAACTTGCTGACAAGAATACTGTGGGAGACCGTGTCAAAAACTTTGCTAAAGTCAAGAAACAATACATCCACTGCTTTCCCTTCATCCACAGAATCAGTTATCTCATCATAGAAGGCAATTAGATTAGTCAGGCATGACTTGCCCTTGGTGAATCCATGCTGACTGTTCCTGATCACTTTCCTCTCCTCTAAGTGCTTCAGAATTGATTCCTTAAGGACCTGCTCCATGATTTTTCCAGGGACTGAGGTGAGGCTGACTGGCCTGTAGTTCCCAGGATCCTCCTCCTTCCCTTTTTTAAAGATGGGCACTACATTAGCCTTTTTCCAGTCGTCCGGGACTTCCCCCGTTCGCCACGAATTTTCAAAGATAATGGCCAATGGCTCTTTAATGCATGAGGTATGGCAGCATTCATCCATTTTACAGGGGAACTGAGGCACACAAACTAAGTGATTTGCCCACGGTCCTACAATATGTTTGTGGCAGAGCCAGGAATTAAACCCAGCTTTCCGAAGTTGTGGGTTAACGCCCTAACCACTGGACCATCCTTCCTCTCTAGGGGTTACGCTATGCTTTTAAGATGGCAGTAAGTTAACGGCTATCCTAACTGAAGACTATATTTCTTTGTCTCTTACAGACATTATCACAGCATGGAGGTTTTTACACACTACGATCTGTTGAACCTCAATGGTACCAAGGTGGCCGAAGGACATAAAGCCAGTTTCTGTTTGGAAGACACTGAATGTGAAGCAGGTACTCTTGCTATATCCACATAGCGTGGGAAGTTTGTGTAGGGAACTTATTGGTGTTCTCAGGATCCAAAGACCCAGCCATGTCCCTTAGCAGGGAGGATGGCGAACTTGCTCATCCAAGAGCTGTGATTGTTCTTGAGGCAAAGGAGGTCAATGCTTCCTAGTCTTTAAACCATGAAAAGAGTCGAAATCTATTGGTGCTTACAAAAGGTTCCTGGTGCCATTACATGAAGAATAACGAGCTTCAGACGTGCTCAGCTCCTTGGGTGCAGGGCTGTTTGGAGTCAGAAATGTAAGGCCAGATTTTCCAATGACACAAGTACTTCCTAGCCATAGATCTGGGTGATTAGGTAGGAAAAAGGTGTGCATTATATCATCTTGTTCCCTGCCCCTGCAGACTGTTATAGCTGCAACATTTTGGATGAGACCTAAAGTCTCCTGAGGGAGTTGAAGGAACCACTGGCACTTTCTACATGAGAAGTGCTAACCTGCTGTCCCAGATAAATTCCAACTCATGTATTTATATTCTGTTTTCCTAAAACTCCCCCTCTAATTTCAAAAGGACACAGAATTATTTACTTCCTCTCATGTAGCATTGTGGCCTTCTGTCACAAACACTGCTGCATTCCACCCCAGAAGTGGCTGCATTTCAGGGGGCTTCCTATCCATTGAGTTCATAAATGCTGCTTTGGGATGGACGCACTATCCTAAGATACGATATTCGCCTCAGGAGCACTGTGTATACGCTCTTCTGTTCACAGAGGAACTGCCTGTCTCATAGTGATGTTAAGAGAATACCCACCACACCAGCTGCGATTGTTCTGACATGCACTCTGTGTCCACACCTCTTTCCTCTGTAGATGTGCAGAAACAGTACGAATGTGCTAATTTTGGGGAACAAGGAATCACAGTGGGATGCTGGGATGTCTATCGTCATGATATTGACTGCCAATGGGTCGACATTACTGATATCCCACCAGGAGATTATCTCTTCCAGGTACGTGAGGACTGGAATGTGGGCAATAGAGGTGGTCACTTGTCTACTGGTATCTAGCAGCAAACTGGTTACATTTCTATCAATCTTAGGTGATTTTAAAAATAAGCTCAAGGTAGCATGGCCAGTTACAACAGACAGATCACGAGAAGAGGTGTAGGTTAGATATTAGAAAAAAAAAACTATTTCACTAGGAGGGTGGTGAAGCACTGGAATGGGAGGTGGTAGAATCTCCATCCTTAGATGTTTTTAAGGCCCGGCTTGACAAAGTCCTGGCTGGGATGATTTAGTTGGGGATTGGTCCTGCTTTGAGCAGGGGGTTGGACTAGATGACCTCCTGAGGTCTCTTCCAACCCTAATCCTCTATGATCTGCGCCATATTTTGAATACCATACAATTGTTCCAGCCTTCCTTCAGAAATGCTCAAGTCATTTTCGGACAAAAATTTAGGTGACTGGTGATTAAGTGTTTTACAAACCCCCGTATAAACAGCATTGTCTGTAATTTAAGGAGTGAAAAGAATTCTGATCGTTCTCATGTGCTCCTTTTAACTCTAACATTGCAGCAGGGGAATCCACCAGTGCTACTTCCGTCAGTTTCACTTTAATGCTACTTTCATTGCCCAAGTGAACTGAAATTCAAACAAACTATGGAAAGGGTAAAAAATCTAAAACCTTTCATGTACACAGAGAGCAGAGAGAAAGCTTTTTAAATAAATTAGTTTTGTCTTGACAGCTGTCCTATTAAATACAATCAAGCCTCCCCTTTGCCTGTAAGCTTTGAGGCAGGTCCAGTGTCTTCAGTTGGGATTGAGAAGCACCTAGCTCTTTGGGTGCTGCGAGCATGCAAATAATATTGCAATCAAATGTGAAAAATCCTCTTCCATGTGAAACTGTTTCATTGTGTCTAAGGAAATCTCTTGTGATGTAGCAAAGAGTTTTAAAGGATTTACTAATACAGCTGGTCAGAAAATAAACTGAAAAATAGTTAGAAAAAAATGCAGGCTTTTAAAAATATTCTGACCAGCTCTTCTTCTTAATTATTTGTATTACCGTAGACCTTGGAGCTCTAGTCACGTGCCAGGCGCTGTATGGGGTGGATTTGATTTAAATCACCAGTCAGAAAGACTTGATTTAGTCATGGTTTTCTACATAAAAGTGCATTCTTGTTGGTTGTTATAATCTTAATACATACTCTTCACAACTCAGAGATAGATGTAGGTTTCATATTTACAAGGTACACACTATACATTTTTAAATAGTGATTGATTTTGAAAGCTTTTCAGATTAGTTTTACAGCTCTATCAGAAAATGAAATGTTTATTTGGTTATTTCATTTACCAAAGGTAATTGAAGCAGATATTTATGAAGTCATTGGGAGGTAAACTATCATTAGTCTTAGGAGGAGAACATCACCAGACAGACATTTAAATTGTTTTATTTAACTAAAAACAACAATGTTAAGTATTCCGTATTTTTTTCTTCAACAGCAAACATATATTTTAACAGAACAACCCTATGTCCCTCACTTCTCCTCCTTGTCCAGATCTATTCCACCCCCAACAATCTTCTATTCCTTGAACTTTTTGAACCTTTGCACTTTTAGAGAGAGGTAAGGGATTGAA
The DNA here is from genome assembly GCF_015237465.2 of Chelonia mydas. Taxonomy (NCBI): domain Eukaryota; kingdom Metazoa; phylum Chordata; order Testudines; family Cheloniidae; genus Chelonia; species Chelonia mydas. The sequence goes on along the minus strand of NC_057859.1, from coordinate 6,436,413 downwards.
TCTGTGTACACAAATTTGCAGAGGGACAATAGAGTTGAGGTCTGTTATTTCTCACCTCTCCATGTATTTATTTATTTATTTAAAAACATTTTTGCTGTTAACAAGTATGTTATCTCTAGAGACACAAATCCACAGTCTAAGAACTGCAAAACTGAGCATTGAGTCCCATTGGGTAGATTAGAAAGATTAACCTAAATAATCTATATGGGAACCCCATGAAATTGGGTCCCTAATCCATGAGCGATTGTAAAGTTTAAGAAAAGTTTTGTAAATGAGTTCCATGAATATATTGTCTCATACTATCAAATTAGAATGTAAAATTCCTATTCCATGATGAGATATCTGAGCTATAACGTATCTTAATTAAAACTATCTTTAGATAGGTTTTTTCTTCAAAAAGCATTTTATCAAAAAAAATCTGTTTTTTTTTTAAAGTCATTGTATAGCACCAGCGTGGATAAAAATCAAACACCAAAGAAAGAGACCATCTTCTTTGCCATTTACATTTCACTGAGCATCTTTCATTGGTTCTATGATGTTTGTTTACCCTTTCCCAGATCGTCATTAACCCAAACTACGAAGTGGCAGAATCTGATTATTCAAACAATGTGATGAAGTGCAAGAGCCGGTATGATGGACAGCGCATCTGGATGTACAACTGCCATATAGGTGAGCAGGAGCACGTGGGAAGCTGTGCTGTTCAAACAATAGTTATTGCTATGGCATGCAGCGTGAGCTACAGGTTAGAGCCAGCTGCTGGGAGTCAAATTGTGTGTTCTGCTTCTGCCACTAACCTGCTGTGTCGTATGGGGCAGGTCACTTACCAGCAGTTCCCGTTTCTGCACAGGTGCAAAAGATGATATTGGTCCGTCTCCGAAGGAAATTGTGGGACAGTGTTCTTAAAGGGTTGGGTGAGGTGTACAGCCAAGTGTTAGTTTTATTCTTCCCCTCACTCCTTCCGTAGTGTATGAACTGAAGCTGAGCTATATGCTTGTCAAAGGTTAATAGAATTAAATAGCCGAAAGGTAGGCAACGGCCCTTGATCCAAGTTCAGAACTCCCAGTGGTGTGGAGGAAAACTCATGTTGTGGCAGCTTAGAAACAGAGGCGTAATTTACTCAATTTACCTGGTGGTTTGTGCATCTGCCTTTGGTGTCAGAGGCATAATTTACACAGTCTCAAGTGATACCTTGCTGACAGTACCTGGTTCTCTCTGCCTCTCACAGGTGACTCCTTAGGCCAAGAAATGGAACAGAAGTTTGATCACTTCAGCGGACTCACAAATAACCAGGTGTCCACGCGGTAAAGCAGCCGGCCTCCCACCCATTATTTAAGGAAGCAGGGATGCCTGTTTGCAACTTCCCTAACCACTGCACAGAAAAAGAAACCAAGTAAACAACCATGGACTTCAAATTAGCATCGTAAGTTATTCTCAGCAACACCCTCCATACCCATTTCAGGTGCTCAGCACACTAGGAAACAGAATTCGCTTGTAACTTCACTCCTAATATTAAGATGATTTGGAACCAGACTTTAATTCCACTCGGCCCCATGTCCCCGCAGCTAGGGCTTCACATTCATCCAGGCTAACCTGTTCACTGGAGACTCCCTCCCACCTTGTTCATCTGCACAGTTCCAGGCTGCAGTGAGCAGATCGCAGAGGTGGTGGTGGTTTCCTTTGGGTGAGGACAACCTACATGTGTCCCTACCATTGACAGTGTTTCAACATACTTCCCTCTCAGCTGCCTTGCTCCTGTCTCAGCATCTTTATGCTTTGATCTGAGTCTGAACGGACATTGCTTTTCTAAAGGTACTTAAATCCAACTCCTCCTCAGTCCTGCCATGAAAATACCCAATTTAGCACATAGCTAAGAAAAACTGGAGCACCTTCCTCAGACCAGGAAGCTGCCAAGTGTAATTTAATACTGTAATGTAAACTTGTTCATTTCAAATGCTCCACTCACAGTTTGATCTTTAAAAGGCACATCTAAAGCAGGGCTAGTCCGAACTGTGTTCTCTACAGTACTTACCAGAACTCCACACAGCTACAAGTCAATTATGCAATCTAGACCTGGAAAAGTTCCATTATTTAGTACACATTCTTGTGTTGGGAGACTAAACAGCATTTCTGCTGCACACTAAGCTGTTCATCCAAATGATTTTATGTACATCTATTCCTTCCAACACCTTTTAAGCTAGATATTACAACTGAGCCTTTTCTTTAAAGGATGAATATAGTTAATCATTGTATCATCAATATACTTTTACAAAGATAACTTATTGGCCTTTACTGTCAGGGATCTGGATCTTTGCATTATGTCAGACCACCTGTGTAAGCGATTTTTTAAAAGAGATTTTACACTTCGGTAAATGCATAATGGTGCTAAGTGTGTTCCTCTGTTTGTTTGAGGACGCATGTTGCTACATGTCTTCAGACACACACCTACTTGAATAAAAATCTCCTTTGCCCAGAAAAGAGTTTTATATGCCATTTTTGTGTATGTTCATTGAGTGACCTGGAAGTTTAGTTCTTTGACCCCTCTGCCATGTGGCTAGGGCAAGGGACTGGGAGCCAGGATACCTGGGTTCTACTCCCACTCGCTTGCTCTCAGTCAGCAAACTAACTAAAGGGACTTCAACAAACCTGAGCTCTAGTCACTTCTTAAGTTACAGCAAAGGCTGGTATTGCATCAGCTGAGTGCAAATTGGAAAATCACTTAGTTATACTAACATCACTGGACTGAAATGTTTTATCTTATTACACACCTAAAGTGCGATTGAAATTGGATGTGTCCCTTTAACCTCATTTTTGCTCTCTCTAACCTACCTCACAGGGGTGTTGTGAGGTGTAAGGAATGCCTGCCAAGTCCTTTGCTAATGTCTATCAGAGGATCTTCAAGTATGTATCTAATAAATACTAAGTTATTCCTCTCTGCCTAGAGAGAGGTATCTGGCTAAAGTTTTGCACCTACAGTAATCTGGAAAGCTCCATTTTGTTCTGAGGAGGAGAGACTTTAGTAAAGGCCTGAGCCTGAAGAATGTTCAAAAGCCTGAGCTCTTGCAGCATTCTCTCAGGATCAGGGGATGTCAAGTTCTGGCTTCCCCCCCAAATCAGTGGATAAGAACGCTCCTTGAAATACTGCACCATCACAACCCTGAGCATGCTTGTTACATACTGTGTATCCAGAAAAACTGATGCTGCCACATGCATTTGCTGCTTATCAGTTTTGTGGTATAACTTTATTTTAACAAACGTCAGCTTTACAACTTCAGTAAACATTAAACAGCTATTGACTCTTGCAAATGTGTTGCTCTGTTTTTCTTGCTTCCAATCAAGGCCCGAGGTATTCCCTCCCACAACCTTCAATCTAGGGCAGCTCTTACAGGAGGCTTTACACATTTTAAAAGAATTTAGTGCTTAGATCAAGGAGGCTTTGCTGTTGTAGCTATCACAGCCCATGAGTGGAGATTACCAATCACCCCAAAGTGGCAATGAGCTGCTTTGGCAGGGTGTTGATAAACACCTGCTGGGGACCAAGATAAAATGCTCTCCCTAGTAAAGAGCTAGTTTACAGTGGGCTCTGTACCCTGGATTAGTGAGAAATAATTTGAAAAACTAGGTGGCCCATTTCCCAGAATGCAACAAGGGAGTTCACTATTAACAACAGTAAACTTGTTCCCTTCCTCTATTTAAAGGGGAAAAAAACCTCAACTCCACAGTGTGTCCTAATGGCAACTCACTGTTCCGCATGCAGTTCGCTATCCCCCCATGCTCCTTTGAAGCTTGTCTTCGGCCCATGGTCAGTTTACTCTTCCAAGTTCCCGGGATGTAGCACGTCACCACCTGAGACTCTCTTTCTGTGCTGCAAACCCAGAGCCCTTGTCACCAGCCTTCTAGCCACTGCAGTGTCAGTCTGGGGTCTCTCTTTAGCCAGCTGAAGGAGCTCTAAATAAAACAGATGAGAAATCAAACAAAATGGAGGAGAGGGGGAAGTCCCCCTAATTAAATCCTCTTAGTTTAGGAACACTGTCTTGTAGCTAAACTACATAACTGGGAGTCAGCTCTTCCACAGAGTCACCGTGCAATTACAGGCAAGTCATTTCACCTCTGTCTCAACCATCCTACCTCACACCAGGGGACTTTACTGACCTGCCTCAATGGGATGCTGAGGGGCCAAATTTATTGTCTGTAATACGCATAGATTCAAAGACAAAAGGCAAAGTGTTATATTCAAATGGCTTAAAACCTGGTCCCTCACTGCAGTGGTAGAGAACCTTCAGTGATTAAAATTCACCAACTGCTTCAGAACCACTCCGGGCAAAATTTAGCAATTCAGATACCAAGAAAAACTGACATCAGTTGAGACACTCACTCTGAAAGCCTAGTGCTAACCCCTCGGAAAGCAGACTGCTTCAACTCCTAAACATTTTTAAATGATTGTGTAGATTTTAGAAGGCTTTTCTGAAGAGCCCATTTGCCCGAGGTTATTGGCAATTGCTGCTGTTAACCACCAGCTGGCTTGTTAAAGCTTCAAAATGGATTACTTGTTTTTTTTAAAAAACGCCAACATTTTACCAAGTCCAAACCCGCAGGCTCAATAAGCCTTCGTTTAATATACAGTGGATTTGATACCAGTAGAGTCGTTTAATTGTTTGCAAACTTGAAATCATCCAGTGAGCAATATGGCTTGGCCTGGGTTATTAAAAGATTGTTCAAACAAAAAAACTGGAGGCGGCCCAACGGCAGCAAAAAAAAACAAGAGGGACAGTGGCTCAATTTATCCACCCACAGCTTGGAAAATAAATCACCAGTATTCCTGACAAGGTTCTAAAGGGGACACTGTCAGCTAGTTTAGGTTTTGGTAAAAACCGGGTTGTTTTTTTTTTTAATTAAATACAATTTTGTTCAGGTTCGAACATTCCTCCGCAACCCTGATATCACACCCCTAGCCTAGCGCACAAGAATCAGGATGTGAACTACACCAGTCCCTTCACCATACAAGCTGAACAAAAGTGGGAAAAGCTAATTGGATTTGTTGAAAAATTCAGTTTCAATAATCTAGCCATGCTAGTAACTCAGGAAGTGGTAAAAAAATGACAGTGTCCTTTTAATTAATACTGAAATTTATTTCGACTACAATATACTGGATAAACACAGTAATTATATGTACAGTGAAATCTTTATATTGCGCCAAGATGCATGACATTTTTCACTTTTACTGCAACAAGCATAACTGATTACAGTATGATTTTAAAGTAATCAAATGAACTGAATGTTACTAACTCTGAATGGCTAAGCTTAAACAATTTTATCTGAATCTGCTACTGAATAATAAAAATTATGCCAACCACAAAGTACTAACTGCTATTGGTTTCATTTTCTGTGATATTTAATTGTTTGAACTAATTAGTGTAGGGAGAAAATGTACCATGAGTCTCTATTAACATCAATTAATATACACCCCAGATCCCCAACATCAAGGGTGGAAACAGATCTCATTCTTGACTGCTATTTATGCTTTATACAACTGAAGCAAGTGGTATCGAAAAGGAGCCCTAGATTCACCAGAATCTGTGCTTCAGTGCTGAGGCCCCACTGAAAGCAATGGAGTTTAAGCATGTGCTTAAAAGCAACCAGTCAGTCAATCCCGTCTGTACTGTCAGAGCGCAACACAGCCTTTCTTACCATCAATCTAATTCTACCCCCAAAACTTTTGGCACCTCTCCCTGAAGTCAGTGGGAACTGTGACTGTACCAGAGAGCGGAACCGGCTCCTGTGTTACTGTACACAATGCCTCCTGGTGGGACTTGCTGCTTTTCAGAAGGATATTTACTAATAATGCATTCAGCAGCAGGCTGCATTTAGCAGAGGACAGGTGGAACAATGTAGAAGTTACGGTATTTAACAGGCTACGGACAAGATTTTCAAGCTTGGGTGTCCATAGGGTCTGATTTTCGAGGGTGGGGATATCCCTGCAGCTCTCTCTGAAATTAGAGCTGCCTGTGAAAAGTAACTTTGCAAATCAGGTCAGTTATTTAGGTGCCTAACTGTCGGCACCCAACTCTAAAAATTTTGGCCTACACTAAAAAATAAAGATTTCTGATCTTCCTCTGCATGCTTTGTCCTCCTGTTACAAACACACAAAAGACTACTACTTCATCACGCCACTCCTCAAGGCAGCAGATGGTTCTGAGGTGTGCCACAAAAGTCACTTGCAACAAGACTGAGTTGGTGTGTTAATACTCTTATTCCACCTCTGATGTGCTCCCCTTCACAGTCACTTTTCTAATCTACAGACCCAGCTGGATTCTTTCTGCCTCGGGCATCATAACTTGAAATCTTCCCCGAGCAGAATTAAGGTGACAATTGATGCATGAGGCACAAAAGAATTCAGCTCACCCTCCTACACCACAAGAGTAAACACCTGTTCTTAAAGCAGTAAAGGTCTCGACTGTGGGTTTATTTTTAAATCCAGTATAATGAATAAGTTAGTCACAGTAACCACCCCTAGCAGCAGAAGATATGCAAAACAAGGAGCAAACACAAATCAAAGGTTTCTTACTTGGTCGCTGAAGTGCCTTGGTTTTAGACTGTCTTGTCCCATGGATCAAAGATCGGATCTTTAGAGAAGGATAACTCTGTCCCAAGGCCTGAGATGCTTCAAAGAATAAAGATCGCTACGGTCAACAAGCTGAATTTTTGTAACTATAAACAAAGTTCAGTGCACAGGTTGAGATCCTCAGTTGCTTTAAAGCAACACACCACCACTGAAGCCAATGGAACGACACCATTTTATCTCAGCTGATGATCTGGCCTTAGATTTTTAGCGGAATTTATTCAATTCACGCAGATGTTGAATCCTGTAGGCCTTGGGCCTGCAAGATTCCCACTGAAATTTGTAACTGTTTTGTTCAGGACGGGTCAGGGATGATAGGATCAGGCCCCACATATAGAATGAAGGCTTTCTGAATATATGCACAGCCAGACATGAACTGCTCTAAGGAACATTATGAGCGGGGGGTCAGTTTGCCATAAGGTCAGGTGTTTTGACCTAGATGTCACAAGCTGTTAATGATGTCCACAGAGGGTCGCACGTCCCCTTTGTTGTAGGCTTGCTAGAATTTTGTTCATTTTTCAGAATAAACCCAGTTGGCAGAACGGATTCATTTCTAAAATGCAAAATGATTCACACACTAATTCCTTATACAGGGAGTCCCAGCAGCCTGGTTATTACCCAAGGCAATTAAAAACCTGCAAAGCAGAGTTTCCGCAGAACATGTACTTAATAGAAGAGAACATCAACAATGCAGAATTAATTCTAGGTTCTTGTGTCAGAAGTTGAACCTGTGGTTTAAAGAAGTTTAAAGTTGGGGGAGGTGGCAGGGCAGGGAACTGGCATCAATGTTTTGCAGCTGCTTAGATTCAGTACTGGAATGACTTGGCATGCACGGTCAGCGGTATCTCCCGTGACGGTTACAGAAGGTTGCTTCACTCAGGAACCAGGACGCCTAACAGCTGTGGGGGAGAGACTTCCACTTCCATAGGGTGTGCGAGGGTGATGAGAAGTTACAGAACTCTCCACGCCCACACAGGGAAATGGATTTCTTTTCAACTGCCAATGAGAACGTGGGATTTGGGATGAAACTGGATTTAATCCTAAATACGATTTCCTTACCAATACCACGTTGTGGACCAGGCTCTTCCACATTTCACCTTACCAGAAGGAATGGGGCGTCGTCTTTTTAGTAAGAGAAACCCAGTGACACTCACTGGAATTCAGCTTACAGGGCAAGTGGAATTTTAAGGTTTCGCAACTATTTACCGTGCAACATTGGTGAAGTCGCACCAACGCCATAGGTTACTAAAGAATCAAGTCACGTTACCTGCTCCCAGACTGGAAAAGATACCCAGGGCATGAGTGTCATCGACCCACTGAATTTTGAAACCACTCTTGCTACAAAGAAAAAGGAGAGCAACACCATAAACAATCTGGCAAATAGCGTCAGTTAGTAATATCAGTACTTAGAGGTGCTTTTCATCCCTAGATACCCAGTGCTTTACAAAGCATTATCCCCTTTTTGTAGGTATGGGAAGACAGAAGTAGAGGGGCAAAGTGGAACTTATTCGTGGGCACAGAATCCACATATCCTGAACCCCATTCAAGTGCCCCCCGCCCCCACACACACCAGGGACTTGTTGCCCCCGGTGATTATACATTTCTTTAAAAGAAACACACGGTTTAATTCCAATCCCAGATTTGGGATTTGTCATGGAAAGAGCTAAGCGTTATGTATCATTCCGACAAACTGATTCCTCCAACGTCAACAGGAATGCGGGTGCAGGAAGTGCAAGCGTCAGAAAGGGGTACCAAAAAGGTGGTACAAAACCTAACGGGGGGAGAGAGAGAGTTTTTAAGCGCATGAAAGCCAACCAAACAAAACGTTCAAAGACTCCCCAGCAGCACTGGAAACTCAAATGCCGTTGCTTTATGCTAGGGGCGTGAGAACTGGAAAACGATCAGTTTCGTTTGAATGATAGCCTTCAGCCCAGTCCCCCTATCAGAGCTAAGTGCATAAAGTAAATGCCGAGGACAGACTGCAAAAAGTAGCTTGTGTCTTTAGGAGTTAACGTTACTATTAAGCTACAGGGTCTCCTGCAGAAACTTACCACCACACCATTATGTACATTAAGCAGGTGGTAGGGAAGAGCATGAATGCGTATCCATCTGCAGACGCAATAATCAAACATTTTTGCAGAGTGGACACAGTGTACTAGAGGCACGCTGGTCACAGCTCCACAGTTAAGGGGATGAATTTTGTTCTGACACGACAATCAATGCACTCCTTAAGGAGCTTTCATTGGATTACTGCCTCTGTGCTACACATTTACACGATCAATCTTACCTCTGAAAGAGCAAAGTAAGGACCCAATCCTTACTGCATTTTCAGCAGAGACGCCAAGGACTGCACATACTTTAGGAGTTGAACTCTAATCAACAGGTGTAATTTTACTCAGGAATTCGGATACTACAGTGATGAGGGCCGTTTAAGAAAAGATAGTCCGGTGGTTAGCACGCTAGCCTAGAACTTGGGAGAGCTAGGATCAGTTCCCTGCTCTGCCACAGACTTCCTCTGTGACCTTGGGCAAGACACTTAGCCTCTGAAAGGTGCGGAACTGGAGTGTTGTGAGGATAACAACATTAAAGATTGTGAAAAACAGAGCTTTACGGATGAAAGGCCGATATAATATTATAATAGCAGCACCTACATAACAAGCAGTCCCACTGAAATCCATATGATACTCGCATGACTCAAGTCATGCACCTTTGTAAGTGTTTGCCGGATTAGGGCCTAAAGAATCACAATTTCTATTTTTATAGAGAAATCGAGGATAATACAAATAAACCACCTCGCTCTCATATAGCGCCTTCCATCAGTACATCTCAAACAGGTTAACAAAAGGAGGTCAGTAACATTATCCCCATTTTATAGATGGGGAAACTGAGGCACAGAGCAGCAAAGTGACTTGTCCCAGGTCACCCAGCAGGCCAGTGGCAGAGCCAGGAATAGACCCCAGGTCTTCTGAGTCCCAGTTTAGTGCTCTAGCCACTAAAAACAATGCAAGGACAGAACTGAAATGCAATGAAACTTCGTTACATTCTTGCACTGGCCCTTGAAACAATTTATATCGTGTATGCAAGGCTGCACACATCCTGCTCACTTCATTCAGGCAACTGGCACCACTGATGTCAAGCGGAATGTCTTTAAGCTCGGATGGCAAGCAGGAACTGCCCTGTTCTGAGGTAGGTACTTACTGGAACTCTGAAAATGCTTCCATCAGATGCTCCGTTTTCAGGGATGGCAAGAAATCGTAGATCTCTATAACATGTCCAAAATCTCCCTCATTGATCTGTGCATCCCCATAGCTGGAATAATCGAACTGGATCTTCTCGACACTAATGTCCTTTACAGTCAAATAAGTTGCAATCTGGGAGGAGAAGAGTGTTAGATGTCAAGGTGCATTTCTAATACTGCAGGAGAAGCCAATGAGCAAGGACATTTAGGGATCTTCAAAAATGCAATGTTCTATCAAGCACAAAGTATGCCTGTACATTTTACATATATAGGGGCTAGGGTGCGAGCCTGGGATGAGACCTGGGTTCAATTCCCTGCTCTGCCACACCCTTCCAATGTGACCTTGGGCAGGTCACTTAGTATCTCAGTGCCTCAGTTCTCCACCTGTACAATGGGGATAATAGCACTGCCCTGCCTCATAGGATAAATGCTCTAAAGATCGTGAGATGCTCCGATACTACAGGAATGGGAGCCATGTAAGATACTTAGGACTGATCCCACTGGAAAATGGCATAACCAGTTTAGCCACCAGCTTTCCCCTACACGCTGCTCCAACCAACATGCCTGAACCCTGCTCTGGAAAGACCCCTCCAGGGATGAGAGGGGAATTCAGCTCCCAACGCCCATTCAGTCTTTGGCCTGTGCTGTTCAACAGACCCAGTTAGCAGCAGAAGGGCTTTAAGATGGAGACTCCTGACTGCTAGGAAATGGACTGAGACCCACCTGTGTGTACCACACAGCCCACTGCCTGAGCCATCCACTCCCCAGTCATTTCACAGCCACAGTCTAGAGAATACTTAGCCCTGCCCCGAGGGCAGGGGACTGGACTAGAAGACCTCTCGAGGTCCTTTCCAGTCCTACGATTCTATACTTTTAAGTGGTTCAATAAAAGCAAGCAGGAGCCATAACCAGAGCTCTGCCAGAGCCATGACAAAGAGGTGTCTCAGGGGCTCCTCCTCTCCCTTTTAGAAGATGACAGAGCCTATTAAAATCACTGCCACATCTCTAATCCACAGCCCATCCACTGGTCATGACTGTCACAAATCCAGTCTCTAAGGTAACATTCACATCAAAACCTTTACCTCTTGCAAGAGTTCAGCACCACAGTCGTCCTCTACGCTGCTCTCCTCTTGCTCATTCACTGCAGGGTTTTCCGTGCCTCTATCCTCTGCAGACAATTCCAACCCACACTGCAGTCTGCCCGCCAGCACTGTACAATCCTCATCCCGATCTTCTGGTAGTGATATCTTTTGGGCACGATCCAGTACAGAGGTATCCATGCAGTGCTTATCCTCGTCAGCCAGTATAGATGGTTTTTTACCATACTCCATTCCAGGGGCATCCATACCTCTTTGATCCTGGTTTTCTGGGAGACTTAGGTTCTGGCTACGCTCCAATATGATGGTGTCTGTACAGCCCTCGTCCTGGTTTTCAAGTACTGAAAAGTTCTTGCTTTGTTCCAATAAGGAGGCATCCACAGACTCCTTATTCTGGTCTTCTGGTAGGGACAGGTTTTTGCTACACTCTGATAGAGTGGCATTCGTAGAGCCTTTATCCTGGTTTTCCAGGGCCAGTACGTTTTCGCTACACTCCGATACAGTGGCATCCATGGTGTCTTGATCTTCTCCTTGGTGCCGGTTTTTGCTACACTCCAATACAGTGGCATCTGTACTGCTGTTATCCTGGTCTTCATGTTGAGATAGGGTTTTGCTACACTCCAATGCAGGGGCATCTAAACAGTCTTTATCCCGGCCTTCCAATACGGATAGGTTCCTGGCACACTCCCACACAGGGACATCTGAACAGTCCACTGGACACGTGTTACTTTTATCACCACGGATTTCACCCACAATATGTTCTTCATATGCCTCTTTAGGGCCCTGAACTTCAGGAATTTCCTTGCTCGGGACTGGACCAAGATTACTCGCTACCCTGCTGGAATCTGTAGTGGCCTCAAAGTTACCCGACTCCTCTGGGGTCCCATCGGTTGCACTTTCAATGCAGCTCCCTGCCTCGTGCACCACATCACCATCTGGCTCAGCTCCAGCTCCAGCCAGGTTTTCGTTTCTCAACTCCTCCAGTTTTTCACGCATCACCCTGGGGACATACAAAGCTTTATCCGGCTTCCTCCGGGGCTGCCGCCTAGTCCTGCCGATTCCTCTGTTGACTTGAGAGCCATCGGCAGGTACCTCCGCATGGCGCGGCCCCGCGGCTCTGCCTCCCCTACTTCTGGACTGGAGAGGGCGGTGGGATCTCGCTGTGGTGCTGCAGGAACTGTTCTGATCGCCAGGCTCCTCGGGCAACCTAGTGCCAAAACAGCAGGGAAATACATGATGTGCTGGGACACTTCATGCTATGGTCAAACTTCAGCAGGAGCAGCTTCCCCTCCTTCCTATTACAAGGCAGCGCTATTGACAAGATCAAAAGTACAACCATACACACTGTCACCAACATACTGCATGCATGCGTCCTTCGCAGCAGCAGGAGATGATCCAAACTGCGGCCCACAGATCACTTGCTGGTGATCTGTGCAGAGCTGGCTAAGTTACTAGGGCACTGGCTTCACACCCTCCTCTCCAGCTGCTTCCACAAGGGACTAGGCTCTTCATTGCAAGGGAGCCTGGAGGCCTGTAAAAGCAGCTGCCATTTTAGCAGGCTGTGCTACAGAGGAGGAGGAGGAGGAAACCGAGAGGAGCTTCGTGGGACGATGGAGAGAAAGGAAAGCAGCTACTGGGCAGTATGTCCAGGGCACATCAGGAGAAAAGGACCAAGTGTTAAGCTGCATACCCGGGAAGGAGGGAACCAAGCACTTGCATTAGCACATGACAAGGGGACCAGGCGGCAAAGAAGCCTGAGGAGCAACAAATGAGAAGGGGAGACAAGAAGCTATTAATTCAGAAAACCGGCTATGCCAGGGGTGGGCAAACTTTTTGGCCCGAGGGCCACACCTGGGTATGGACATTGTATGGCGGGCCACGAACGCTCACAAAATTGGGGGTTGGGGTGCGGGCTCCGGCTGGTGGTGCAGGAGGGTGCTCCAGGCTGGGACCGAAGGGTTCGGAGGGCGGGACGGGGATCAGGGCTGGGGCGGGGGTTGGGGCACAGGAGAAGGCCAGGGGTGCAGGCTCTGGGTGGCGCTTACCTCCAGCAGCTCCTGGAAGTAGTGGCATGTCCCCCCTTCTGCTCCTACGCGGAGGCACGACCAGGTGCCACCCCTGCAGCTCCCCTTGGCCGCGGCTGCTGGCCAATGGGAGCTGCGGGGGCAGCGCTTGGGGCACATGCAGCCTGCGGAGCCCCTGGCTGCCCCTCCACGTAGGACCCAGAGGGGGGACATGCTGCTGCTTCCGGGAGCCACGGCACATGCGGAGCCGGGAAAGCTCCAGACCCCACTCCCCGGCAGGAGCTCGAGGGCTGGATTAAGACACCTGAAGGGCCAGATGTGGCTCCGGGCCATAGTTTGCCCACCCCTGGGCTATGCTCTGCATTCATCCCTCAATGCGCCACCCAACTGATCATCAAAATAAAGTGAGGGACAGAGTAAACTGCTGGGCTCTAATTCCTGATGGAAAAAAAAATTCTACACCTCCTCCTATTCACTAGGGACAATATAACAACAGCGGCTTCAGACACCCACCCTGCAAAAGCAAGCACAAGTTACCAGTATTTTGCCTTGCATCATCTATCCTTTTGACAGGTGGGTTAAAGGGGCAGCCCATCCACTTACATTTGGCCCAACATTTAATTTTTGACGAATCCCCAAGACTAACAGGAATTTTTCTACAATTTTTTTTAAAAAGGGGGTCAATGCAAACAATTGTTTTTAACAACAAACATTCATCTCCTGCAGAGTCTGCGGCCCAGACATTGCAGCGCTAAGAAGCTTCGCTCCTCGGTCTAGAATTCCACCTGTCCATCTAAAAGGGACATCACAGCCACTCCGGCCTGAATCCAGGCTGATCGCCAGGCTAACACTGAAAGAGACACAGTCAACTCTCGTTTGACTCAGAATTTTTAAAAAGAGCTTCTACCGAATCCGAGTCCGACAGATGTGTTGAAATGCCCCATACTGTTGTTTTAGGTTGTAATAGGAACTTTTGTTTTTAAACACATACAAACGTCCCTCTGGAGGTTTTGCAACCCAAACATTGCAGCAGTGAGTATCTGAAAACAAAAATGACTGTGCACAAAAGTGAAAGTAATTCTGCTGATTCTTCACAGAGAGAAATGCCAGGGGAAAAACAACAACGTGACCAAACAGCGTAAGTTACTGACAAACTAATCTGTTTTTTTAATTCTCGCATTTTTAATCTTAAAGTGCGCATAACAAACAGATGTTTAATACGTATGACTTTTAAGTGGACAACGTCCCTTTAGCTGGGGCACCATAAGGTTAAGTAACTTGTCCAAGATCGCACAGGGAAATGACAGAACAGGAATGGAATTCAAAGAGTTTTGACACCTGGCTTTAACCACTAGTGCACACTCCCTTCCAGTTCTGGGTATAGAACCCAGCACTCCCCATTCCCTGTTGCCTGCCTCAGATCTGGGTCTAGATCCCAGGAGTCCTGACTCCCTACTCTAACCACTAGACAACACTCCCTTACAGATCTAGATATAGAACCCAGGCCTCCTGATTCCCTGTCCTGTGCTCCAACTAGACCGAACTCCCTCGCCTTACACATCTAAATAGAATTCACTGCATTACAAAAGTAGGCTAAAGCTGTTAGCTTTTTGCCCGGATTCAGTACAACTAGGCAGTTTGGCGATTGTCACAGCATCACTTTGACGAGCTTTGACTGCACACCACCAGCGTATTGCTTGAACCCCAAGGGGTGAAATTACCCACAGTTGTAAATTCAGGCCTATTGCGTGAATTGAGGAGGGATAGTTTTGTTGTTCAGCTATGTGACCGGCAGTCAGGACTCTTGGGTTCTATTCATAACTGACTTGCCGTGTGACCCTTGCAAGTCACTTAACCACTCACTGCCTTTTTCCGTATCTGCAGAAGAGAATAGGGCTCAAGCCATCCTCACGGGGTGCAGTGAGACCCAGTGCCTTGTAGTGCACAGCACCATGAGATGGAAGGCACAGTAAGGGAGAAGAACTGCTGTACCTACAGCACCTTACCTTATGACTGAGTGACATATAACAGTCCTTCTCTTCCATCCTTCCCCGACAGAAAAGCTGCTTAACAAATCGACATTGTCCACAGTCCTGTGGATCAGGTACCTGAGGCGGCTGGACAAGGGAGGGAACAAGAGAACTCTGGAAAAGGAAAACAGGGCATCATCAGCTTGAAATGGGCGGGGAAGGAGAAGCAGAAGCAGACACTGCAAGTCCCCATTAGTGACCCCAAATCACTCCTGGGGTGGGGTCTTAACTCCATTCCCCGTGGCCAGCGAGCCACATCCCAAAAGCCAATTGGCCCCCTAGCTGGGAGCAACAGCAGAGGGGCTAGAGAGCGAACCGTCTGTGGTGCCTGACGTACCCTTGCACCCCTCCAGGGCACGACTGGGTTGGGTCAGCTTGCTCTGCTGTCCCTGTCATGATGTAACTTGCCAACACTGGCAAATTTAGCCTCGCAACACCCCTGCCAGGCAGCCCAGTGTTATTACCCTGGGTTGCAGGTGGGGAGCGGAGACTCAGAGAGATGAAGGGACTTGCCCAAGGTTACACAGGACAGAGTCTGGAACAGAACCAGGTTTCCCCAGTTCCAGGCCAGTGCTTTCACCACAAGATTATCCTTCTGCCTTTATCTGTTCTATGGATAAACAAGAGGGCATCAAGGTTGAGACCTGTCAATCTGGCACCTTTCACAGTGTTAAATTCACAGGGAAACCCTTTATTATGTGTATCTCCAGAAATTATGAGGTCAGAAAAAAAGATATTCTGTTTCACATTGCATGGTATTTATACACACACTAAAATCACATCTAGTTTCACTCCCAGGTACCTTGCAACTGGACTTTAATATCTTCCTCAATCTAAAATACTGTACTAAGTATCCAATTCAAACAACTAGAGTCCAAGCAAGTCTACCTGGAACATGTCTCTCTCTCCCATCTAGCCCCTACTCTCTGACAGAAATTCATATGAATCTTATTATCTGTGCACAAGCAGACAGGCAAAACATACGTCTGGAGCGCAGCCAAGCCAAGGGATTTGTGTTCATCATGCCCCATAATCGTTTTCTGCTGGGACAGAGAACACTGTGCACAGGAAGGCCTTAGCAGGGAGGGGCTGACGAAGAACAGTTTGATCTTAAACTATTGGTAATAACCCACCAAGCGGGGACATCAAGTGAACGAGGCCGGGAACTGGCTGTTGCAGAAGTTGCTAGCATCCAGCATAATTCTACCCAGGGAAGAATAATAGTTAGAGATGGGCCCAGGGCAAAAACCCTGCACTTTGAGAAAGTGCAGATCCAGGCTCAAACTTTGTAACTGACCCCTCTTGCTTTAATGGCCATAAACCATAACCCAGTTCTGAATGGTCTAGGACAGTGGTCCTCAGCCTTTCCAGACTACTGTACCCCTTTCAGGAGTCTGATTTGTCTTGTGTACCCCAAGTTTCACCTCACTTGCTTATAAAAATCAGACATAAAAATACAAATGTGTCCCAGCACACTATTACTGAAATATTGCTGACTTTCTCATTTTTACCATAATTATAAAATAAATCGATTGGAATATAAATATTGTACTTACATTTCAGTACACAGCATACAGAGCAGTATAAGCAAGTCACTGTCTGTATGAAATTTTAGTTTGTACTGACTTCGCTACGGCTTTTTATATAGCCTGTTGTAAAACTAGGCAAATATCTAGATGAGCTGATGTACCCCCTGGAAGAGCTCTGCTTTCCCCCAGGGGTACGCATACCCCTGGTTGAGAATCACTGGTCTAGGACATGGGATCTGGCTCCCAATGTTGCGGCTCAGCCCCCCCATCTCTAATAAAATCTTTCGTCCTGTAGGGCCCATCTGAAGTTACAGACATACAGCAGCAAAGAAATGCAGCCACCTCTGGATGGAGTGCACAGCCACCCAACAACACAAAGCATCCTGCATGACAGTGGGCAAAGGGGACCATAAACATCTTATTATTCACATGGGGTAAAAAGGGCCCAGGTTTTGTGGCCCTTATCTGAAAGCTCCTGCAATGTAAACGGCACAACGTAAGCCACCTACTTCTCATGCTGGTTTTGGAGCAGAAAATGGTCCAGTTCTTCGGAGACCTTGCAGACGAAGTCATTCTCATTAGGGGAGAGGAAGACACCATCCAAGCAACGCAGCGCCAGGGTGACAGCGGGGAGGTGGCCTGATGGAGGGTGGGACGCAGAGGGAGAGGGTGACAAAAGGCAGCAGGGGAGGGGAGGGGAAGGGAGAGGGGCACTTATAAATGCTTTAGCTCCTTGGTACTACTGAGGTCTACAGTGGTTTGGCACTTTGGAGTAGGCTGCATAGCAGAGCCCGCACCCACACCCTCCACCCAAAGTCCTATTGCATCCTGTACAGATATCAGCAAGGCCCAAAGGCAATTCCCCGCCCTCCCGGCATCCACCGTGGCCCCCACCCCCAGAAATCCCCCAGCCTCTCCAGCACCCACCACCCCACCCCCAACAAGACCCACAGCAACACCCCACACACACCTCTCCAGCATCCACCCCCAGCAACCCACCCCGCCCCGCGCAAGCATCCACAGCCAGCAACCCGCCCCCCCCAGCAGAACCCCCAGCACCCCGCCCCCCCAGCATCCACCCACCCCCAACACCCCGCCTCCGCCTCCAGCAAGACCCCCAGCAACCCACCCCCCCAGCATCCCCCCGCCCCCTCCGCAACCCACCCCCCCCCCCAGCATCCCACTCCCAGCGGGACCCCCAGCACCCTGCCCCCCCAGCATCCACCCACCCCCAGCGAGACCCCCAGCGACCCGCCCCCCAAGCATCCCCCCTTCCAGCGGGACCCCCAGCACCCTGCAAGCAACCCGCCCCCAGCGGGACCCCCAGCGACCCGCACTGGGGGCGCAGGGCCAGCGACCCAGGGCCGGCCCCCCTCCGCTCCCCGGGCCCGCCGCCGGTGCTCGGAAGGCCGAGGCGCAGCCGCCGCCGGGCCGGAGGAGGCGGGGGGCCGGGGCCGGCCTGCGGGGCGCACCGGGGCCCGCACTCACCGGCAGGCCGGGGACCAGCAGCAGCGGCGGCGGCACCGCGCGGCGTCCGAGCCCCGCTCCCCGGCCGCGGCTCCGCCTTCTCCGGCGCCGCCCCGCAGAGCCGGGCGTGGGCGGGGACTGACCTGCGCCGGCCCCCCGCCTGCCGCCGCCGTGCTCGGGGAGGGCGGGGTGCGGAAACGCTTCTTATCTGTTTGCGTGAAGGGTTACTTATGGGGATGGCCGGGGCATCTGTGCCTGGCCCGGGCCCCCGTGCTCGGCGCTGTACACACCGAAGAAAGCGCTGACAGGCTGTAAGGCAAACACAAGGGCCGCAGCTCCGCCCCTGGAGTGTGGACACTCACGACAGCGACAGACAGGGAAGGGGTTGCTGGAGTGAATTCATCCCCACAAGAGGCAGAAGTTAGGTCCACGGATGCTTTCTTCCATCCACCTTGCTGCGTCTACAGGTAGGTTAGGGTGACCGGGTGTCCCGATTTTATAGGGACAGTCCCGCTATTTGGGACTTTGTCTTATATAGGCACCTATTACCCTCCCCCCCGTCCTGATTTTTTCACACTTGCTATCTGGGCACCTGAAGGGTGGTCGACCTAACTACATGGTGCAAGGTGTGAAATTTTTGCACAGGCCTGCGCGCTATAGCTCGGTCGACCTAAGCATTAGGTGTAGACCACGCCTCCTTCCAGGCAACAGATGGGTACAGACGGCCGGGGGAGTACAAGGAACCAGTGCTGACCAATGGCCTTGCATGACAGCAATTCAACAATAGCCTAACCGTTGTCCTACCTTTTGCAGGCCTCACAACAAAGACGACGTCGAAGGAGGACAATGAAGTAAGTTTGAGAAGGATACGGTGTCCTAATCCTTGCTCTCACCCTTTACACTTGGGCCTCCCATGTCAAGCCATTCTAAGGACAGCTGCGCAGCTAGATAGAAGCCTCAGATTTGGGGATGGGGCCTGGAGTCCCCTGTCTTCCCTAGCCCTCCTGGTCCCACCCCAAAGGTGACCCCATATAACACACCAGCTTCCAGATGCACAGCAGCATTCGGGGAAAATGTCCTGCAGCTTCCATTTTAAAACGTGGACCCCGATCCTGCGAACTCCAACAGTAACCCTTACCCCATGTGAGACATCCCGCCTAGGCAATGGGACAACTCTCTAAGGAAGGGTTCGCAGGGCTAGGCCCTTAGCAGTGCTTAATTTGTAATGAAAGATGTGTCAGCTCAAGCAATTAGGTGCCAGGACTCAAGCAATTTTTTTACTTTAATAACGGATGCAGCAGGCCCAGAGGTGCCAGGGCTGTAAACTGCCAAGCCTAGAGGTGCTGGGGCTCAGCCCTGGCAAACCTGGGCACAAATTAAGCCCTGGCCCTTAGGCCCAAATCCACAAAGGGACCCCTTAGGCTGGGTCTACACATAAAAACTAGACAAACCTAGCTCTGTCCCTCGTGCCCTGAACGCTGTTGTTAGGTTGAAATATTCCCCCCCACCCTGATGTAGACACAGCTCAGTCGACGGAAGAATTCTTCTGTCGCTCTAGCTATCACCTCTTGGAGAGGTGAATTAACTACATTGACAGAAAAACTCTTCCATTGGTGGAGGAAGCATGTATGCTACAGCTGCGGCACTGCTGGTGAACTGCTTATAGCATTGACATAGCTTAAGTCCCCAACCCCGCAAAGACTTAAGAACACAACTTCAGACACATGAATAATCTCAATGCACTTAATACGATGACACATGTGCCTAAAATTACTTACATGCACAACTGAGCCTTAATTTGTTCCAGCACTTTATAGGGGTTTAGATTATCCTACAGTCATGGGCCCAGATGCTCCCTATCACAGTTGTTAACGCCAATATTTTGGTACATTACTCCAGTTCCAAGTGCTGCAGTCTCCCCAAAGCTTAGATCTTAACACCACTTCTCAAAATATGATTGGTCAAGTCAGGTCATTACAGGCTTGGTCCAGCAACCTCTGCTCACACGACTCATCCTTACTCACACAGCTAAAGACTAGTCGGGCTGGGTAATTTCTGCCTTACCCCAAACAACGTTTGATGCAGAGTTAGCTGCTTCTTATGCAGTCATTCTAATCCAGCAGGTATTTCTACTTAGGGATTCATTAAAGCCTCTTCCTAATGAAAGCTGGGCAAGACACTGGCAGGGCTGTATTACATTTACCAGGCTTGATTCTCTTCCTTTCACTCCAGTGTAAATCAGGAGTTACTAAAGAAGGCAATGGAGTTATACCAGTGTAAGAATCAGATTCGGTATGCGTCAGTAATTCTCCATTAGACCTCACAAAACAAGGTAGAAACCCACTAGTTCTACTTCTATATAATAATGATCACAAACAAATTGATAATTAATACATGTTATTTGATGGCTCCTCCCTCATCTACCACAGCAGGTGAAGGGGCAAAGTACAAAACCAAAAAGCAATAATTCATGAGAAATAAAATCACAGAGATCAATCATATGCAATCATCGTCAAGGCTTTTTTAAAGCATCTGCTACTTCAGCAGATGCTAGACCCAGGGCAGTATTTTCTCCTGGTCCCTCTCTAGTTCTCATCTGTGCTGGGCACTTCCTACTGTGATACTTTAAGGCCACGATCCTCTGAAATATTTAGGCACCTAACTCCCATTGAAATTATTAGTTAAATTCTTTGAAGTAAATTGTAAAGTGCCTAAATATCTTTGAGGATCTTAGTTTACTGGAAGAGGAGTTTGTTTTTTGTTGGGGGGTGTCACCCTGTCTCTGTGGGAAGTGATCCTGTCTGGATATTCCCAATCCATCCCTGCCCAAGATAATTTTATTCATGGCTCATAAGGAGGCTTAACAATCACATTATACAGCACTTTACAACTTCAAAGAACTGAACTCATTAACCAGTTAAACTTGGTTACCCAAGAGTAAAAACTGGTCATCTAGGAGAGGTTAGGACTTTCACTAAAGGCACAAGACACTACTTAAAGTGGGGTGGGGAATCACAAGGGGCTGCAGACCCAGCCTCCCCACCCCCAAATCAAACTGGATCTGGATTATTGAGGGGCATACTTAAAGCACTGTTTTACCAAAACTGCTGCTCCCAAATTATAATAGACCCCCACTCTTTTCAGACTACTAACTAAAGGTCAAACAAAATTGTGTCCCTGCAGTCAGGCTAGGAGCTCTAGCCTTTGAATTATGACAAATTTTATTCTCTATTCTTTTCTTTTAAACAAATCATAACCCCACCTGCCGGGCAACTTACTGACTCCACAATCACTGGAGAAACTCACTGAGCTGTTTCTCCTTCTTTCTCTGATTAACTGCTCCAGAATCTTCTCTCATTCCAGAATTTCCTCTGTTTCTCTTAAAGGGCCACCATAGTCACTCTGCCTTGAATCCTGGGAACTCACTGGGCAGACCTCCCAACCATTGCTTTCAGGGACACGATCATCAAAGCATGGCTCTGAATTTCAATTTGTTCAGAGTAAAGCATTTACAAAACATAAAGATGAATAAAATTGTTCCCACTGCTGCAGCTGTTTTAAATTCTAATGGAATCCAGTGTCTTTAAAACACACAAATATCCCCCTAGAGAGTTTGCAACTCAAATAATGCAGTGCCCAGAATGGAAAAAGAAACTCTCTAGACACAAAAGGGAAACTGACTTCATTGATTTGTTTTGTTCCAGTAAAGGAGAGGAAAGAGAACAGGAATAGTGACAAGTAGACTGGATTTTCTAGGGCTCTGTTTCCATTTTGATATTTAAACTACTATTCATACCAGAAAAACATTTCTTTGTTTGCAATACATGTTTTTTAAGCAGAGACTCCCTTTAAAAGATTCCAGCACATAATCCCCCATCCTCAAAGGGTTATGGAAACAATTCTAACCTTGTAGCTCAAGTCTGGCAAGCTGTCTTCCACTCACAGGCTTCTCCACACCTCCTTTGCTTCATGAAGCACATCAGCTGCAATGACCACATGCACCTGTGTGTGTGCTGTGTGCACTGCTCAGATCTTTAGGCCGCAATCCATGCCTGTGGAGTCTCATTGAAGTTAGTGGGATCCAGGTGCACAGAGCAGCTTGCAGGATTGGGGCATTAGGCTGTAGGGCCTAGATTCTCAAAGGTATTTAGGCACCTAACTTACACTGATTTCAATCCTAAATAGGTTAGAGGATCCAGGCCTTAGTGCTTTGAGGCAGGGACATCTAATCTATGTGGCACAATTTACCTGTAATTTGACTCTCTTTTATAAACAGCAAATAAATAATAGTACTGTATTCTGCACTTACGTGGCTTTTTCCATCCAAGGATCTCAAGGGGCTTTATAAAGAGGAAGAGGGGTCATCATGAGTCTCCTTTAATAGATGGGGAAACTGAGGCACAGGAGGTGGTTGGTTGGTTTGTTTTTGAACTAAAGTGGTCAAAAGCAGTCTGATTTTGAATGCCTCAGTGTTTTGGAGGCCAATTTGAAAAATCCTGGACCTGATTTTCAGACTGATGCCCAGATTCTCAAAGCTACTTAGGCATCTAACTTCCTCTGATTTCAAAGGGAATTAGGCACCTAAATACCTGTGAGGATTTGAGTCTGGGCCCCTGCACCTTCAGCAGAAGTAAAGAAACCTGCAGGTGCTTGATACTTCTGAAAGTCAGTCCCAGTGTTGGGCACCCAAAACAATCAGCAGCCACATGAAAATCTGAGCAGTTGTGACTTGCCCAAGGTCACTCAAAGTTCCTAAAGGGCTGAGAGGGATTTAGAAGAAATACCGTGTAAAAGGAACTTTGTTATTGGTAGAGCCATGCAATGGGCAGTGAGGGAACAAGGCAGAATGACAAACATGCTTCCAAGAGCCGGAGAGGGATTACACACTAGCTGAAAAATGCAGGGAAGTCTATTCTCTAGGTTTGTTTACCCGTCTGTCACAGCCCCATTTAGTTTCATTCCCCAGCCACAGGGCAGTCTCCAGTTCAGGGTAAGAATGTTAAATGGACAAGATCTCACAGCAATTTGCAAAATCCACTGCGAGTGGAGACAGACACTAGATGGCATCCTGCAGCCCTTGATTAAAATGCTGCCTCTTTTAAGCACAAGAACGGATGAGGGTGAAAATAAACCCACGGTTCTCCAGTGAAGTGCTCCTAAAATGTAATTAACGACTCTCATTATTTCTACTGCAGTAGAAGCCAATCAGAGATTAGGGCCCTATTGTACCAGACAGTAGATAGACAACACAAAGACAGTCCCTGCCTCAGAGAAGTCGTCATCTCAGTGCAATTCCTGTCCCAGGGCAAGACCCTGCCCTTGCTATTACAAAGTCATCTTCACTTCTGGCTAATCTGTTAGGACTTTGAGTGGTGTGTATAGAGATCCTGACATGCCCAAGTTTTGGGCTGTATTTGAAGGCCAGCCCCAGCTTGCGGTTGGCAAGTGGAACCCACTTGCACGCTGCAGCCTTTACTGAGATCAGTTTATCCCTGGACCCTGACAGACTCTGTATTCACTTCAGAATCCAGCACTTTGTTTGTACAGTAGAGAGAAAGATGAACGACTCCCCCTCGCCTCCCATTCCCTGGCTCTGAGCCTTCAATAACTCCCCAGCCAGGAAGTGCATTTGTCACCCTCTTCCTCTTGATTTCTTCGTGCGGCTAGTGTTTGCCGAATCTATGCTGAGTCTGAGGGGCTGTTTACCTCGGAGCGCAGCTTTCCAACCTTCATGAGGCGTTCCATCCATTCCCCCCACCCTCCCACAGGTGTTTCACAATTACATCGTTGTCCTATCCAAAGGGGCATCCTGGAGAGAGCGTGGGCAGCACAGCAAAGAAGCAAGGCACGCCCACACACACACAGACCCCAGCACCAGCAGTCGGTGCTCATCACAGATCCCCCCACGCTATCCTTATCTGCCTGGGAAATGAACGAACGTTTCTCACTTTTTCATTTGGATGAGGACAAAATGCTGCGAAAGCAAGACAGCCACTGAGGAGGTGGAAAAGGGAGAGAGGGGTTTGTACAAGGGTCCAGTCAGACCTGCCTGTGCAGGATTTACGCCTCACCCACTTGTCTGCACATCCACCCCCTACCCCATCCAGAGAACCCCAGCACAAGGCTGATACCTTGATCTCCTCCCCAGCTGTGACAAGCACCTCTCTCTCTCCCCCATCCCAGCCAGGAGAGGTGGTCTCTGTCTTGGCCTACTTGCTCCGGGAAGGGTTAATCTCTCCCGCCTATTCCCATCTGCTGATTCTGATTGCTCTGAATTACCATACAGATTGAGACAGCCAGGCCTGTGATTTCACAAGAGCCTCTGCCAGGCTCCTTCAAGTGGCCAGAGACCCTCAGCCTTTTCCATCCTTCGCCCAGAGGCTCCGCTTTCCCTCAGAGATGGATCTCTGCCTGTGCCCTCTGCACCTGCTTCTGTCTGATGAGGGCAGCATCTAATGACTCCAATTTGGAAAGAAACTCAAGAGGAGAGATAATGACAGAGATTGGCTGCTTTCTGACTAGTCCTAGAATCCCACTTCTCCTCATGCCCGTCAACATCAGAAAAGGAACAAGCCAGCCACCTCTTCCCCCAGCCCCTCCCTGTCCATAGCCTTCTAGGCTGATGGGTCTTGCCCTTTTTCCTGGCTAGTCCCATTCACCACAGCTATGGCACATCTGTGCCCACAACTCCCAACCTTGCAGCCCTGGTGGAAAAGAGTGGAGGTGGGCTTCTGTGCCAGTCAGCTAAATCCAAGGGGACGCTGAATTGGCAGCAGCAGCAGCCACCTCTGGCCAGGGTAGATTTCCCCAAATCGCCTTCCCCTCAGCACCCAGGCAATATCCTGTGATGTAATCAGTGATTACACAGAGCAATGCGGGGTCAGTCCAGTCCTGATGCAGACTAGGAAGTGACTGCTTTCCTCTCCAGGCAGCCTGGCAACTCGAGAGGACAATTTCTGAGCCAGATTTGGTCGTGTAATAGCAGCATGCCCCTTTGTACTCTGTGCCAGCCCAGGGCTCTTGCAACACTCTGCCACGGATTATCCATAGGGATTGAATCTGGGCTCTTTTGCACCAGAAGCACAGCTCTCTACCACTCGAGTTAAAGGAGCTAGCAGCAGTAGTAGGCACTTATCTGCTGTGAGGACGAGCCACCAGAGAGGGACACGCTTTGCCAGCATCTTACACAACCATCTAGGGTGCCATCCTGATTTAAGGGGGCTGTGTCAGACGAGCACTGAAGCTACAGGCCTCACTGTTTCAATGGCTGCGGAATGCCTGCCCACCTCAGTCCTCCCCTCAGAAAGGCAGATGCTGTTTCTGCTCAAATGGCCCCCATCCCCACCTCCTTGTGGGGAGTCAGGGCAGGTTCTCTCATGCCGTGGCCCCGTCTCCCCCTCAGCCTGGGAGTCAGGAGAGTCTTCCTTGTGTGGCCTCTGGAATTTACCTCAGGGAACAGAGATGAACCATGAGCCTTTGTGTCTCTAATAGACTCCAGGGCAGCTCCTCCTGAGCATCCCCAGATTTGGGCACTTTCCTGCGTCTCCCGGTAACAGGGCCATCAGGCTAAATGTCACCCTGGCACTTGCTATTCATCACCCCAGTGTGAGCCTCAAGCAAAAACCCAGCAGGACTCTGGGGAGCTGAGTACGTAGGCAGATGCACTGGAGAGCTCTGGCAGGAGGGGGCGGAGGGGCATGCAGGCTGAGACGGCGAATGTGCCTATAGTTATACAGAGAGGTAGAGGAAGCCCCCGTCAGAGTGGGAGAAGGGGACCTTTGGGACAGCATTGGCAGTGGGGGGTATGAAATATAGAGCAAGCCCCTTCCTAGGATGGAAGGGAAGCCCCAGGGGTCAGAAATATGGAGACAGCCCCTCCTGCTGTGGGAGATGTGGGGGTGCTCTGGGATAGCTGTGAGGCCTCGCAATCCCCCATCTCTCCAGGCCTACTCCACTGGCCAGTGAACCAGCCTCTCTCACATCTCACCTCCTCGCTCTCCCAGCTGAGTGCGGGTCATTTTCCACGCAGGCTCAAACAAGCAGGGGCAGGAGACGATGACTTGCCACAGTGAAGCCGCGTCAGCTTCCCTTCAAGCCTCTCCTCTCCCCGGATCGCTTGGGCTGCTCTGGTGGCCGTTGGGTGTCCTTTTTTCGCCCAGTCTTCATTTAAATTGAGGTTTTAAGGCTTCTTCCCACCCAGCCACGTGGCGGGGCCGAGTCTCAGCAAACAGCTTCAGCCATTTGAATGGTGCCTACAGGGAACCTGGAGAACCCTTCACATTCAAGGGGCTCTTTTTGCACGTCCACCCTGTCAGGGGCCTAGTGGGATAATCTTGGGTCCCTGGTAGGTGTGCAGCAGCTACCGCAAAGGACACAGTCAGCGCTCAGCACACCCAGCAACGCAGAGCATTAGGGATCATGGAGTAAGGTGTGAGACTGGCACCCAACTCCCAGCAAATTGGAATCAGGCACCTAAATCCCTTAGGCCCCTTTGAAAATAGCAGCCTCTGCACTTAATCCTTTCTTACACCCGGGGCCGATGGGAGCACACGCACCCCGCTACATGCGCACACCCATTAGGGATAGAACCCCTGGCTATTGCCTCACCTGGCCTCAGGGTAAGAGAATTCAGGCATGGTTAGTCCTGTTAGGTCCCCTCTTGTCCACCTCAGAGGGACCAATGCACTTTAATCCCGTACAGTATTTCCAGGGCTCTGTCTAGCCAAGTTTTAGATTTCCCAACAGTTGGGGCTTCCACCCTGTGGCCAGGGAGACGATTCCAGTTTCAGAGATTGCAATGGCCAGGACATTTCCCCGATATTCAGCTCCAATTTGCCTTTGCTTCATTTCCTCCCATTCTTCCTCGTCATACCCCTCAGCGTCATTTTCCCGCCTCACTCGACAATTATAGCCATAGACGGTTATCATAGCAAAGAGAGACTGACGTGCTGCAAACAGTTAATATTCAGGAACTGTGTCAGCTGGGTGAATCTGCATTGCTAGCCCGATTTTGCAAATGGGGAAACTGAGGCCCAGAGCAGCCAAGTGATTTGCAAGGTCACACAGGAAGTCACTGGCAGACCTAGGAAGAGAACATAGAAATCTTGACTCCCACTCCTTTGCTTCAGTCTCTCAGTTTCTGAATCAGGTCACAGCCTCCCTCCCTGCTCACAGCGCGAAAAGTATCACGGTTAGGTGTCACAGTGAGCAGAGAGAACTGTTTCCTTGCTGCTGGACAGTGCTTCTGTCTCAGGATCCCAAAGCACTTCACAAACAGGAGTCTCTTCACTTGCCAGTTGTCAGTGGTGGACCATTGCTGGGAATTATGGCTCACGGGAGGCAGCTAACTGCCAAAACTTTACATGCATCTCTTCCGGACCGCATCACAGCTGAGGTGCATCTAGTCCAGTATTTTCTCTCTCATTGTGGTCAGCACCAACTGCTTCAGAGGAACGGGCAAGCAACCCAGCAGCAGGCGGCTGTGGGATCGTCTGCCCTCCTTGAAAGCCTCGTGAAGTGTTAGAGACTGGTTTAAACCCTGAGCTTTTAGATCCCTTCCAAAATGTGTTAGCTTAAACTCTTATATTAGCATGGCTGACTCTTTCTGGTCCCTGTATCTTGAGGGCATTCTGGGGCTGGCAAGCACCTCCCCGGGGAATACCCACGAGGCAGGCTTCCACAGTGGCAAAGGCCTAGCAGGAGCGCCCTGGCCCCCCCGCCATGTAGGGTTCTCCTGCAAGTGTAGCAACTGGAGTGCACTGCGCTCTGGCTAGTCCAGGCTGCCAAATGGCCCAATAGGGAATTGTGGGCCCCAATCCTAAGTTGGGAGCCCCTGGGGCTGCTTAAGGGTACACCAGGGGCTACAGCCACCTTTGCCCTCACCCCTAACAAGCTGAGCATCGTGGAAGGTGCAGCTCAGAAGCAGGGCCTGGGCTCGTCATCTGACTCATCCTCTTGCATTGCTGTGGGATCCCCGAGTGTATACCGAGGTCCCTTCAGCAGGATGGGAGCATACAAGTGCTGCCTCGGTCCCACAATACCTCTGCCCCGCCGCAGCCTGCAATCCCATCCTCCTGCCCGGGAAACCCACAAGAAAACCACACTGCACTGAAAGGAGCGAGATGTATTTTTTTGCCAGACTAAGAAAATCCTAGTTAAACACAGAAACACGCGTGTGGTTTGGAAGTTGCCGTCCATTTCCTAGCCTGCTGCTGTAGCACAGAGGGGCCAGTACAATGCCCTGGAGGCCACGGGCTCAGTTCAGTCATTGCCACTCCCTGGGCAGTTAGGCCGCAGGCACCAGGAAGACATCGGCCATGGGTGGCTCTGACAGACGTCACAGTCAGAGCTGGGGGGAAATGATCCATTGTACAGTCAGTGAAGGGAAGAACCAGCCCTGAAGAGCAGGGGGCTTCTGAAGAGCGAGGGGAGCGAAGAATCCTTTGCCACTACCCGTCTCCTAACATGCACACACAAAGGCAAAGTCTCTCTGTTTCTACGCGGATAATAAATAACATTTTTGCAGCCACTGCCCACCTCTGCTTGTCAGCTCCCACCCAGCTAACCCCCTGTCAAAGGGCTGAGTCCTTGGTCGTCATACAAGCGGCAAGTTCACCCAACTTTTGTCACAAGAATATTATGAATTAGTTGCCCTTCTCAAAGCACTTTACAAACACTCACGCATTAAGCCTCACACAACATCGTTGTGGGTTAGGTATCAGACCCTCATCAGAGATGGGGAGACCGAGACGGAGAGGTTAGGTGACTTGTCCATGTAAGCAGTGGAGCCACAAATAGAACCCTGGAGTCCTGACTCCCAGTGTCCCCCCTGCTCTAACCACTGGAAAATACCCCTCTTCCACAGCTGGGAATAGTATAATTAATTATCACATAATGCAGTAATGCCTCAACCAGGGAGGGGCCTAGGGTGACCAGATGTCCCAATTTTATAGGGACAGTCCCAATATTCAGGGCTTTGTCTTATATAGGCGCCTATTACCCCCCACCCCATCCTGATTTTTCACACTTGCTGTCTGGTCACCCTAGAGGGGCCCCATTGTGCTAAGTACTGGATAAACATATAGTAAATGACGGTCCTGAAGAGCACAGCACCCAGGAATCCTGACTCCCAATCCCCGCTCCTACTCTGTCCATTAGACTGCCCTCCACCACGGCAGGGAATAGAACCCAGGCATCCTGACTCTGCTCTAACCACTAGAGAGACAACCCTGCTGTACTAAGAGGTGATTATAAAGAGAATAAGTTCCGTCCTGTGAGCGCTTCTGCAGAGCTATCCTAGGGAGGACCCCACACTTCTGCTTCCCTCCCACACTGACTGTGCTGTGACTTGACTGTCACTGGGCTGTATCTGATAATTACAGTTACTCTGTAATTATCATCTTCTGATTTCTCTTTGTTAAGGTTTGTTGGGAAGAGAGAACGAAAGGCTTTGGCAGCGCTGTGGAGTTGCAGATACCAGAGTGTGGAGGCACCTGGATTCAGGATAAGGTGGACATACCATTTTTGCTGCAATGTTTAACCAATCCCCCATCAAAACATTATAAAAACGATCAAGCAGTGTCACGTTTTCCAATGCAATGCCGGGGGTTTCTCCCATATCCCCCGCACACACACTGTCTGGTACTGGAGCAACCAGACGCAAGTTAAAATATGCAAAGATGCTAATTTAAAAGTACAGGTGAGTGAGGAAAGAGTGAGAGTCTCAAAAAGCTATTGTTATTGAAATGAGACAGTGCACCGGGAGCGGTTGTAATGGGGAGAGGTGGTGCGGGTTGGAAAGACTGGGAAGTTGAGAGACTGTAGGGGAAATGGAGAAGAAAGAGAGTGTGACTGATGGAGGATAGGGAGAAGCAGAGGAACCTCTTTCCCCTGAAACCAGGGGTCTGACTCTTTCCTCCACTCCCTGCATACAAAGGACTCAGACTGGAGTCAGCTGCCGCAGAAAATGCACCTTTCGCCGACAACAGCGATAAGCAACAGGTGTGGTGAAGCTGAACACGGCCTAAGTGCAAGTGGAGAAAGGACCGAAGCGTGTTCTGCACCGGTTCAGAACCCGTGGTTCTGCCCCAAATGCAGGACCAAACCCTTAGCACACAGCATCCTACAGCAATGAGCCAAAGCACTACAGCCTGGTACAGCCTTTGGGCCCATTACTGCAGACTACTGCAGCCTGAAAGCTCCAATCCAATGGGCCATGGATTTGTATTGGCTGGAAGATAACATGCCTGAGCCAGAGCGATGAAGAAGAGAGACACCTCCTCACAGCTGAACTGGTGCCTATTTACTCAACTTCCCAGAGAGGAGCAGGAGAGCATGGCAACAACACCACCTTTCTGCCTTAGCATCCCAACTTCCTAACACCCAGAAACTTGTTCTAAACACTCCCCTCGAGCTGGCAGTCAGGACTCCTGGGTTACCCGCCCTAAACTCTAGACCATCTTCCCTTCCCATAGCCAGGAACAGAACCCAGGTGTCCTAGCTGCCTGTTCCCTGCTAAGTCTCAGGGGATGGCTATCTGTAGCACAAGCAAACAGATGTGAGCGAGGGGGCTGGGGAAAAGGCCAGGATCAAGGTGTCTTGTAAAGCAACTCTTCTCTACCCCCCCTACACTAAGGCTTCACAAGAGAAGTCTGTCTCCACAGTTAAAGGCTGACAGGATAGGTAGGGCTGTCACACCCATGAAGCTGATAGCATTACCCAGCCCTGCCTGCTTGAATGAACAATCATGCAGGCAGCAGTCCCTCTGGTTTGCTGCATTTTCTGTGTCACTTTAGTAGCCCAGGAGAGTGAAAGCATTTGCTTAGCCACAGGACTGGGAGAAGTAGCAGTAGGGCAAACTCCCCCACTTCCCCTCCTAAATGGGTTGAGAGGCAAGGTCAGTCTCAGGGGCCTGTTCAAGGCCATGGTTTCCCAGAGGAAGCTACTGACGACTATGACAAGGGAGTTTTCTTTTTCCTAGGAACTACACTGAGACCCACCAAACTCATTTGACATAAGGCACCCAACAGACATCAACCACTTCCATTCACTACCAACCTGGGCTGGCCCTGGGTTTGAACCCGTGGACTCAAGGTGAAAAGCACCATCCCCCCAAGCCATCCAGTCCCCTAAAAAGTCACTCTTCTGAGTATATCAGAGAAACAAAGGAAGACACCAACATACTTGCTAATACATACATACAAACTCCTTCCCAGCCAGAGGGGTAGCAATTCCTCTTCTCCTCCCTCCCCTGTATGCACACTCCCCAGAAACTGGGCCATTTGCTGCAGACCTCTCTCTGCCATATCCCGTCTCCCCGCCCCGACTCCCTCTCCTGATCCCTTTTCAATCCAGCACACTGGAGGTGAAGGGAGTGATCTTCTCCAGTGATATATCCATCTCGCACTCCACATGGACCACGGCTGGCAAGATGGCGTTGGCATGGTTGTTGTGGGAGGTCTTGGAGATCTGCGACACTTTGTCAAAAGTCAGCTCATTGTCTTCTGCCTGCAGGGTGGCATGGGGGAGAAGGTGCGGGTCGCTGAGAGTCACCACGTCCTTCTGGTAGGTGGTATCATGGTGGTAGGAGACCAGCTCGTTGCTGAAATTCACCGTCTCCACCGCATTGCTGGGGCAGAGACGGCCGCAGGCCAGGATGGTGGCAAAGGCCCTCCTGAAGTCAGCATTGAAAGCGTAGATGATGGGGTTGAGGGAGGAGTTGGCCCAGCCGAACCAGACAAAGATGTTGAAGACTGTCTCGCTGACACAGGGCAGCTCCCCGGGATCGTGCAGGCCAAGGTCGCAGAAGGGCACCATGCAGTTGAGCACGAAGAAGGGCAGCCAGCAGAAGACGAAGACTCCCATGATGATGGAGAGGGTCTTGAGGACTTTGGTCTCCTTCTTGAAAGAGTTCTTCAGGGAGGCCTCGTGGGGGCAGTCATTGCTGTGGCAGTTCTGGGCATGCTCCACAGCTCTCTCCAGAGAGGAGATCCTGCGGATCTGCCGCTGAGCGATGCGGAAGATCCTGGTGTACGTGACGATCATGATGGCGACGGGGATGTAGAAGCTGATGAGGGATGAGGAGATGGCATAGGTCCTGTTGAGGCTGGAGTCACAGTTCTCCTCTGAGCCCTGTGTGGAGTTGGAGCCGGGTTCCTGCTGGGCAAGGAGCTCACTGGCTTTGTGCCACCTCAGCTGCACAGGGATGAAGGAGATCAAAATGGAGAGCAGCCAAGCCACCCCAATCATGATGAAAGCCACTCGCTGGGTCATCTTCCTCTCGTAGCGGAAGGGGCTGGAGATGGCCCAGTACCGGTCCATGCTGATAATGCACAGGTTGAGGATGGAGGCTGTGGAGCACATGATGTCAAAGGCCACCCAGACATCACAGAAGCCCCTGAAAGGCCAGAAGCCGGCCACCTCAGCGACTGCCTTCCACGGCATCACCAGCACGGCCACAAACAGGTCGGAGACAGCCAGCGAGATGACGAAGAAGTTGGTGACCTTGGAGCGCAGGTGCCGGAACTTGATCACAGCCACGCACACCAGGGTGTTGCCCAGCAAGGTAGAGAGGATGAGGAAGAAGAGCAGGGCAGCCATCGCCACCCGCAAGGACAGCTCCGAGTTGTCCTCCTCCACCCAACTTGTCCTGCTGAGGGTGTCATTGATCATCTCCAGCCCATCTCCCCCTCCTAGCAGGTAAAGCCCATCCATGAGTTCCCTTTGTCCTGCTGTCCCCAGAGATCTCACTGGTGCTACGTCCCCATCGGCACACAAACTGCCTCCTCTTTATTCCTCCTCTTGCATCTCAGAAGCACAAACTGCGACCCTTCCAGCTCTTGAACTCTGACAAGCGCGGCTAGATCCCCGGTCACAAGTGCTCCAACCTTTCGCTCCTTTCCAAGTCTCCTGCAGGCAGCCTGGCATCTTTCCCCCACCACTTTTCTTCTTATGCAGCCTGCCGCTCACAAAGAGCCAGTCCTCACCTCCTGCTCTCGTGTGGGGTGGGTGGGCTCAACTGCAATCTTCCCTCCCCCTCCTCTCGCAAGGGGCTCATCAGCTGTTGCAAATCCATCGCTTGTAGAATCCCTGTCAATCCCTTTTGTACTGGCCAGGGTGGGACTTGCTGCTGGGTCGGGTGCAAGGGGGAGTTTGGGGATCACTCTCTGCTGTTGCTGCTAGATGCTCGCTGCTTCTCAGCTCAGACACCCAGCTGCTCTGCTGCCGCTGTTCTTTCCTCCCTTGCTAATTTGCTCCAGATTTTACACAGGTGAGATCCCCTCCTTCTCCATGCACTGACCCCCTACTCTCCAATCTCTGCCCTTTTAGTCCTGAGATATTGGGGGCATGGGGTTTGGGACTTTTCTGCAGAGATTGGGGAAGGGGTTGGATTTAGAGAAGGAAGGGAAACAGGCAACAGGGGCGGGGAGAGGGATGAGATGATGAGCAATCAGACAGGGTTGAGAAGATCTGGGAGGCTTAGATGACATTTATTGATAGGTTGGGAGTTCGATAGGTGGGAATCCAACTCATTCTGATCCTCCCAGTAGGAGGCAGCATGGTCTAGTGACTAGGGTACTGGGCCAGGAGACCTAGGTTCTGTTCCCACGGGTTTGCTGTGTGACCTTAGGCAAGTCATTTCCCCTCTCTGTGCATCAGTTTTCCCATCTGTAAATAGTGGATAATGACACTTGCCTTCCTTTGTAAAATGTTTCAGGATCGATAGATGAAAAGCGCTGTATAAAGAGTTCCTTGCTATTGCAGTATAATCTCTCCAAAGTCCTCTTCCTCCGATCATGGAGTGAGGGCAGGGCTGTACACAACTGTCTTTATCTGAAGGGGGTCTAAAGTAAAGAATAATAGGTGTAGAATATTGTTTTAATGAGGACTTTTGTACCAGGACTCAATTTGTCCAATTTTAATAAAGTGAGATAAACACGCTTCTATTCCCAACTAGGTGTTTTCTTTATTAGGGCAATCCTTGTATTAGGGCTTGGGGGCAGGGGGTGTGCTACAACTCCAACGGTCTAGGCCCATGGAGTGGTATACAGAAAGCAAAGAACTTTTTCATGTTAGTACAAAATCTAAATGCCAGCCCCTATTCCAGACTGATTAACAGGCCCTTGCGTAGCCAATGGTCAGTACAAGGAAATCTGACCCTTGAGTCTACGGGTTATTCCTTCTGTGGAGGAGATGCAGTGACCAACTGTCACTATTCCTCCCCTTCTTGTGGTGCTGGGGCAGTTACAGAGGAGAGTTCAGTGATCTCAGTTTATTATCCTATCTACAGTACCGCTGGGTAAACGCAGGGCTGAACTCCCTTGGGACTCCTTTATTAAGAATCAGGACTGACCCATTCACGTGCAGTTTAGTCTTCAAGTTCATGGGCCATTTCCACCACCCCTGCAACTCCACTGACTTCAACAAAGTTATACCAAGGGTCACTTTGGCCCAGTAGGCTGGAGCCTTCATCGCAGGAGAAGGTGAATGGCAGCAAATATGGTTTAGATCTTAGGAACCACTGAATTTTTCAGGGAAAACTAGGTACCATCCTAAAGAATCTTCATCCCTTTATATGCATTTTACCTGTGGGCCACATGTTCTGTCTCTCCCTAGGATTCTTTCTGCACTGAATCACATAGTCTGTCCCCAAAGAAGGCTCAAAAGACCACTGACCTTTGCTCCTTAGGGATTTCTCCGGGGCTAAATTTCCTGGGGAAAGAGCTCTCAAGATTAACCTACTTTGGAGAAACTCTTCACTGGCAAACTTGCCAAGAAACAAGCAGCAAAACCCTTCCAAGACACACACGCCCAAGAAATCAGCCCCACTCAGCACTAAACTCGCTAATTACCCAGCTCTTTGCTGTAATACAACACAGTGCAATGACCTTAACCCTTCCCGGCATGGTGCACCCTTTCTAAATGAAGCAGCAGTCAATCATCTTGAAACAACCCAAGCCTATTGTCTGTTTTGGTTTCATTAGCTTTACCCTGCCCCATGCATTGTATAATCTCAGATTTCAGTCTGAACAGACACTACCCCAGAACTACTTGTGGCTGCTGTCTTCAAGGCTGTTCATAGGTGACACCCACTCTCTCTGATCTAGCCAAGAAAGTGATTCTGTTTTCATCATGAAGAAAATATTTTTCTTCTTTAATCAATTCCATGGCACAGCATCCCCTCTGAATGAGCTCTTTAAAGAAACTAACTAAATACATTACAGTAACAGCTTGCAAGAGCTTCATTTGTCTCATTAAGTTCTATTGCCTTCCAGCAGGTTCCTGCCAACTATTTATACCTAGAAGGTGTGTTTGCTCTTTAAAACTTTTACTAGCGCCTTTGAAATGGTCAGACCTTTTACTTGCCAATCAATGGCGATATGAAAATGGACGAAGGCATTTCAGCACAGAAGGGAGAGTGGGTAATGTAAAGCAACAAGAGACTTCGACTCCTGGCCAAGGACATACAAACACAGGAAAGCGCTTCTATGCTTCAAGCTAATGCACTAAGTGCATGAGATTGGGGATATTAGGCATTGATGCAGCTTCTCGTGATGCTGAGCATTAGCCCGAAGCGTTACCATTCTATGCATAGGCACCTTTTGACACTGCAGGTCATTTTTACCATGTTGGATCTGAAAGGACATTCATCTCAATGCTCTCTACGCAGAGCACGTGGATTTCAAAAGTTCTCATTGTTGGACATAGGGTAGGCACACGCTTGCTCCTGGAAGTCAGTCACCTAGTGTTACATAGTCATAAGTCTCAACCCAAAGTTGCATTCTGTCCCTCGCTTAGGTCAGAATCAGTGCCTCAAGATGCCTACAAGCAAGACCACTGCAAGCCAGGACATGGTCATATCTCACAAGCTATATAGGCCAGTCCTTGGATGGGAAGCATTCCAGGAAAACTTAGGCACTGCAGGAGGTGGGGTTGATGATTCTTTCATGGAGAAGGGGGCATTCTTCATAAGAACATAAGAGTGGTCGTACTGGGTCAGACCCAAGGTCTATCTAGCCCATTAGCCTGTCTTCCAACAGTGGCCAATGCCAGGTGCCCCAGAGGGAATGAAAAGAACAGGGAATCATCAAGTGATCCATCCTATCACCCATTCCCAGCTTCTGGCAAACAGAGGCTAGGGACACCATCCCTGGCCATCCTGGCTAATAACCACTGAGGGACCTATCCTCCACGAAATTATCTAGTTCTTTTTTGAACCCTGTTATAGTCCTTCCTTTTAAGTTAGTTCCTTACCAATGCTTCAGCATGGTGCTATGGAACAGCCTTTTGCTTAAGACATAAAATCACGGTTCTGTACCTCAGACTGCAGAACTAATGTTCATTATAATTCCTCTGATCCTTTTTGAAAGAGAAAGTTGTTAACCCTGCTGTCATGACCAAATTGGAGCTTAGGTAATTACATTCTGCCCATCTGAAATTCTTCCTGCAATTTCTGTTGGATGCGATATCCTTTGCTTCCTACACTAAACTGGTATGTAAGGTTGCATCATTAAACAGCTGCTGATCCATCTGAGAAGTAGCTGCATTTCAGTGAAGTGAGCACTGTGTAAATATTTTGCAAAGCACTTTGGTAAGAAACCATTCTATTTTGGTGGCAAGTCATTCTTTCGCACTTCTGTATTTAATATCTTTCCCTTCCCAGCAACAGGGTGCTCTCTCTAAATTACCTCTCTACTATTTTCCCCCTTCTTTTTCACAGCCACATCTTTCAGCTTTCTTTCCATTCAGTCATCTTGATTACTTTCCCACTCAAGAGTCAAAGCATGAAAATTACAAGCCACTTCAAGTAACGCACCAGCTGCTCAGATTTAACTATTAAATGCCTCTTCCAGCCCTTCAGAACAATAGTCTCTCTGGCATGTTTTACACGCACTTGCAATGGGGATATATACAGCAACTTCTCCATGCCTTGCCTCTCACAGAAGGGAATTATCCTGTCTGGGAGTTGGGTACTCTGCTGCCTAAGTCCCTACAGAAAGGATCTAGAACTACTGGCTGTCAGCAAAGTCTCAGCTGTCATTATAGGGTCAGGCAGCGTACAAGTAACTTAGAATGCAACATGGGAACCAAACAACTGTCTTCCCCTGCGAAAGGTATGCAATAGAGGGCCAGTATCCACAGCAGAGACGCAATAACCCCTTGCCCTGCTAATGCAGAATACAGCATTCAGTTCCAGGCATCGTCAAAAAAATGGGGAGAGAAGTTGGGAATGTAGAGAACAAGGAAGACTCTAGTTACTTTCTAGGACGGACAATACAGGAATCAGTGGTTGCTATTCCAAATGTTAACCCTTAATTTAAAATCAATAAGGGAAAGTCATAGATCATCAAAGAGTAGGAGAGAATGATTGATGAAGATTAATCCAATAAAGCAGGTAATAACTGAACAGGGACTCAGACAGGGACTGTATAAGCATCCAAATGAGATCAATAACCAAGCACAGTCATTTACGGTGATCTAAGGGGACATAACAAAAGGAAGCTGAAGAAAGGAACGTTTACATGGATCCTCTAAATGTTGAGCAGGGAGGTCTATTAGATTGTGGGATAGTGTCCTTGGTGAAAGTCCCAACATTTTATAAAATGGAAAAACGTGGGAAAAGGAAAAACGTGGGAAAGAAGAAGGAAAAACGTGGGAAAGAAGAGGCAGAAAGGATGGCGTACCCTGAAGAGCAAAGAGACAGCTTTTAAATCAAACAGCTTTTAAAGCCAACGCTCACGAACACGCCAGGGCTCCTGAACCACAAGCCAGCAGGGCTGTCTCCCTCACTGAAAGCAACTGCCTGTTTTAATTTAGACGCAGTACAGAGCACTAGCTGCTCTTTCCTACGGAGGTCATGTTGTGGGTACATCCAACAGCCGGGTACATGGATTATCCATCACTCTGTTTTTGAAGTCAAACCACTGTCAGCTGCCCATTTATGTTTAGTGAGCCATCTTTCCATCATAGGTGTTGGAAGCACCATGGGAGCAGCATTAATAATGTGATCCATCTCAGAGATAATGCGAGAGAGAAACTGGCAGCACAATGGACGTTTCTGGTTTTTTTCCCTCTTTATTACACAGCAGGTAGAAAAAACAGCAACCGTTTCCCCTTTCTCTTTACATAGGAAAGGAACACGGAGATTAAAATGATTTAGTATGATTGTGTTTGCGGCCCATGTGACTTGCTAACCCCTCGCACCATGCCCTCCACAGGGGGTGGGTCTCCACTCAGGAACAGTAATGGTATTTGTGCGGGGGAGTAGAAGAGAAGCTGGCTGTGTTCAGATGCAGCAGACTGTAGACACTTCGCTGGTAGTTCTCTCCCCGCTCTCCTGGAGTTGGGCGAGGTCCAGTGCCCCTTCCCCTGTTCATTACTCCATGACCCATTATTACTATTCATCCAGACCGCCCTCCACCTGGCTTGAGCAATGGAGAGCCACTGGTACAGGAGGCAGGATAGGGCTAACACCCAACAAGCAGACATTGACTCAAATGTGGGGACAGAAGTAGGAGACCAGTTACAAATGTACACACCCCTAGTCCACCCTATAGCCTTCTTTCCTGGGGTCAGACTACACTTGGTACTCACCACTGGGGCACAGTGTCTGGGGCACAGTGCTCCCATCCGAAGCCAGGACACACAAGAGCACAGTTGGAAGCACCTGCCTCGCCTAAAGCAGCTAATCCAGCCATGCTAGATGCAACTGGAAGCAAGACAGATCAGACTTACCCTCTTCCATGTATGTGAGAAGCATAGTAAAAGTGACCTGCAAAGAGGAATTGCACTTCTCCCTAATGAACAAAGGCAGCTCCTAAAGTTTATTTCCTTCTGCTTGTCTTTTTACATTAGAAATTCAGTTCTTCTCTAGGACAACTGGTGTCCTAGCGAAATTATGACATCTCAAGACTGCAAACTTAAAAGAGATGATTGTTAGACTGTTTAATGAGCTGTTTTACTGTTAATACCTCTATCTAAGGAACACTTTGGAAAAGGATACAAAATCCCCACCCATTCAGTGATGGTCTAAAAAGCTCAAATGAGCCATCCCTGTGACTCCCCAGAAGTTCTCCAGCAAAGGCAGGGAAGACTTAAGCTTGAGCTATCTGTTATTTCTACAAGTAAAAAACAAGCAGAAACTTAACACTGCTGGCCTTTATCATCATGCAGCCTAAAAAGCAACATCTTCATTTTAAAAATCGTTTGCAGGTCTCCTTTCAAGGCCTTAGTGTATTACAAAGAGAGGAGTAACTTTCATTTTGTGCTGGCAATTGCTGCCCCCTAGTGGCAACACGTCTCATACACTAAAACAGTTATTGGTCTCGACCACAATCGTGCAAATACAAACGAGGAAAGATAGATAGTACGATCAACATGTGTGTAAGCTTGCTGCAGATAGATGAGTGTCAAGAACAGTACCTATGTTACGTGCCAAATGTTTTACACAACCACACAAACAGCCAGAGGTCAAGCAGCTGTGATCCTACTGCGTTTCAGGTTCTCCTCAACGCTGGCCATAGCAAAACAGACGGTTATGAAGTAGGAGAGCTCAGGAATTGTAATCCTGCAGGGAAGACAGAGCTCATTGGCAAGAGTGAACATCGTAGGCGACTTGGGATAACAAGTCAAACTGAGACCAGTGTAGATACGGACACTAAAGAGACGACAGCAACACCAGCTAGGATCAGTTCCAGAAAGGGTGGATTGTCATGGCAGTAGATCCTGTCGTTTAGCAAAGTGATATCCAGTAAAGAGGGGGCATTAGCCCACACTCCAAAAGTTACTTTTTAAAGTTATGGTCACTAGTTAAGCAAGCTTAAGACAACTTCTCAAATTACAGCAGCAGGTCGCTGTTAGAGACCCAGTCCCAGAGCTCTTTTGGGTTCAGAGTATGTAGAAGCAGTCTTTTGTGCCAAACCTACAAATGAAGAAGCAACAGAGAAGAAAAGTGAGCGTTTAGCAGCAGAATGGGTCAAAGAAAGACCAACTATATCCTAAGTCCTGAAGACAGACACAGGCAAAAAGTAACTAAGCCCCCCATACTTTGTAAATCCATAGTGGTTTCTTGACACTTAAATAGCATACCACCTAGGGTTTGCCCTCAGATGTAAAGGATACTAACCCGCATGGTTTAGGACATAGGAAAGTTACTAACTGCTCAAAGACATGAAGAAAATTCTATGGGCAGGTCATTCAATCATCAGAAGATTTCATGCCTTCCTCTGAAGCTTCTGATATTTACTACTTTTCGAGATTAGAGGCACAACTGATTTGATCCAGTCTGTTAAGGTTAATTAAAAAAAAAAAAAAAGGAATTAAGTCACTCATTATTACTAGGTGAAGCTGAGACTGGTGGCCAATTTAAGCATCTGTATCACCGACATGAAAAGACGAGGGGATGCAGGGCCTAGAAGAACACAAAGAGGGCCTGCAGCATATTCAAGGACCTGGCAGATAAACTGTTTTAGCTATGGGCCTATCAATATTTATAAAATGGACCAAAACACACTTTTACAACAACGACACACACAGATGGCTCCACCCAGTTCTTCAGAGTGCTTTGCTTTCAGAAGGAGTTAACTACCTGGAAAACAGTTTCCACTAGCTATTAAAGTAGGAGAACTCTCTGTTTCACCGTAAATGGGAGTAGGCCTGCTCAGAGAAGGGTGTCCTCTCTCTGTGATAATATAATGCTGGATTCACAGCCAAGGAGACTATAGTCATTTAGCCACAGAATAGGGATGACATGGGCAGGGGTAGAATATGCTTACCCCCCCACCCTGCAGCACCCCTCTAATAGGGCAACCCTTGAAACCTCACTGACAGAGGTTTCGAGGTAACTACGCTTTCCTGGTCCATATCGTGCTTAGCCTCTGTGCCAAGACTGCCAGGTGGTGCTAATTTACGGCAAAGCGGTGAATTTGTAGAGCAGGACATTTGACTGTTAGCATGTGGACAGAGAGCCACCACCTCTTGATATGTGGTTGGCTTTGATCCCAGTAGTAGGCCACCAGCTAAGATTGTTTGCTGATACATACGTCCATTGTCCTTCTCCAACTCTGCTTCAAGCTCAGTATCAGAGATGCTGGGAAGCAGAGGCTTCTGGGGAACAGGAGGCAGGTCCACAGGCTCTTTAGTGGAGTCCCGGAGGAGACTATCCAGTTCCTTCTCAAGTTCCTCACTGTCAACCTCTGCTAGGGTAAAGAACAAACAAATCAATCTCTGGAGGAATTAAACAAACCCTCATAGCACAGGAAATGGGCTGGAAGACCATATAAGCAAAACATCCCTGTGGGCAAGGAAGGTATTGTAGCAGGAGAGTGCTGCAAGGACAATCCTACATCACTGGAAGAGCTGCTCACTCACGGCTGGACACTAAGCCAAATGTCACAGCCCTATCAAAGGGGACGTTACACTTGAGAACCTGAGCCTGAAAAGCTCCTGCCAACTCGTCTTTTACCTGGTGGTTTGCACAGATTCCTGTTCATGTAAGAAAACTTAACACTGACTTTACAAGTCAAGTTCAGAACAAGGACTAATGTCCCAGTTTCAGCCTCCACCAAAGTTACTTCAAGCCAGAAAGAGAACCACTGCAACTCTCCTATTCTCCAAAACCATGAGCAGCGCTGCATGCGTCTTCCTCAGACAGGGACCTCATGCCACAGGGCAGAAGGAGTTGAAAGTTCAACACCTAGGACTGGGGTGGGAAGCCTCTGTCTGCTAAAGGTAGTAGGGGCTGATACATCCTAACCTCAGTCAGAGGGTATCACTGCTGAAGCCTGTGTGTGGTGGAGGGTCTGGGGGCGGGGAAGTGTTTTGGAAGAGACAGATAGCAACACAGGGAGGTGCTGTAAAGATAAACCAGGAAGAAAGAAAGACATTTCTAAAGCTAAGAGTGTCCATCCAAAAAAGAGACTAAACTACTCACTAGTTTACAGCCTCAACCTTGGAGGACCGCCAGTAGTTCTAGGAGCTTGTATGTTTGGAGGAGTCCAACTGCAAGCTGGCTCCCATTCCCAGTTCTCCATCTACCTAACACTAAGTCCTGCCATGAGTGCAGGGGACTGGACTAGATGACCTCTCGAGGTCCCTTCCAGTCCTATGACTCTACCTGTTGAGTCACTTGCAATCAGTGATCAGATACCAGGAGACTACCTGTAAATGCTTTCTCCCTCTACAAGGCACCAGTAGAGCAGAGGACTCTGAAGGGCTGAGAACAACTGCCTATTCTCAGAGAACAGCCACTGGCAAGTACCTGAATGGTGTGTGGGGGGCGGGCGGGGGGGCGGGGGAAGGAGAGGAGGAGAGAAGAGGAGGGAAAGCCCACAAAATGGATGAACTCACCCAAGCCATTGATTGACATTCCTGCCAGAGCCTGAACGACTTCGTCCTGGGTGTCACAAAGCTGGAAGAGAATTAACAGTACATGGCTGTGCAACAAAGCCCTTCGAGTAGTTTTGACCGCAGTTAGACGCTACACAAATGAGCGCTGTAAGAGATCAGAGAGCATCTACCAGCACTTAAAGTGCTAATATCGCAGGTATTTTAAGGACAAAGAAGTAACATGGAAGTAAGTTGTATGGATCCTACAGCCCAAGAGACATGCAGAGCATAAGGGCAAAACAGTATCAGAAGCCTCATGTCTACCGCCTGGGAAATGTGCCTAGTACATTCACCCACTGTTTCCCTATCGGTTCTTATATGCCACCATCATCTCACAATACCTCCTGAATCTGATCCACCAGGTTCTCTGCCTTCTCCACAGTGACATCTTTCATGGACAGTTTCAGAGCTCCTACTCCAGCCTGATAGGCATTGAACACCTTAATAAGGAGAAAAGAAAGGTATGTTACTTCTGTTAGGAATGTGTTCCTTAGACTACACTAGCAAAGCAAACTTGAGCAGCAACATGAACGTATGAAGCGAGAGGTGGAAGAAGCACACTACCATCTGATCTGTCTGAGAAGCATATATACGATCCAAGATGCCCTGAACTGCATCCAGCTTGGAAAGGAGCTCTTCGATCCGCCGCTCTGTCCTTCGCTTGGACTTCAAACATCTCAGTGCCTGGGAACATACACACAACCTTGGATCAGAAATCAGGCAGCATCCCAAAAAAGTCCCTTCTTAAAACAAGTATTCCAGTGCAGCAAAGCACACGCCTTGGGCTGACGTTAGGACTGAGATGCCCTCAAACTCTCCTCAGCATCCTCCTCCAGACCACAATGTTTGCATGATGTGACACCATGTGAATCAAGCCCCTCTGCCATAGCAGTAGGTTTTGCAGGTCTCAGAACGGTCTTGGCATGCAACATTGAAACTCAGCAGTTGCCCATCTCGTATCACAGTTCCAAGACCACAGCTTCCCAAGCAGAACAGGCAGGGTCAGGGTATACTTACCAACTGCTTTTTGCCAGCTCTACAAGCGCTCCGGGCATCTTCTTTACACCTGCAAGGACAGAGGGCAAGGAGACGCTCAAGCCTATAAGCGGGAGGGGGTCATGAAACAGCTGTGATATTCTCCACCCCATCCTCCCCTCTACCACTGTTCAGCCA
Source organism: Chelonia mydas (assembly GCF_015237465.2). Lineage (NCBI taxonomy): Eukaryota > Metazoa > Chordata > Testudines > Cheloniidae > Chelonia > Chelonia mydas. Next base: position 6,392,855 of record NC_057859.1, on the reverse strand, counting down.
CTTGCAACTGACTCGCTTAGATCCAGCGCACCCCATAAACCACTCCACCACTTTCCAGGATGCCTAGTAGGAAATGATACAAAGTATTCTGGGGTGCATCCAAGGACAACACATGGCAAGTGGCTGACTGTGGAGAGACAGGGTAAAATGAGTGGGCAACCCTGGGTTACCATACTTCGTTCCCCATGCACCCAACAGGCAAATAAGAGGCATTTCTTACCTTTTTTTTTTCTTCTTGTAACTGTGTGAAAAAAGTCCCTCAGCAACACATTATACATGCACTAAGGGCCAGGTCACAAGCAAAGTTTTTTCCCCAGAGCTGAAGGACGGACGGATGGACACACACACCCATTACCTCTCTGCTTCCTGGGAAAGGGACTCCACCTTCTGTGATAGCAGCTGCTCACTCTGCATTAGCTGATAGACCCCGATGTCCACATCATTCACTGGGGATACTTTGGCATGCAGACCTCGGGCAAACTTAACTATCTAAAGGAGGAGCAGCAAATTACTGAATTGCCAGACTGTAGGATTTGTGTTCTCACAAGCCGGAATCTCTAGAGCAACATCTACACCAAGAAAGCAAGACTTCTTCCTTAAAAAAATAAAAGGCTGTGTAAACTCTGCCATCACAGTTCCCTGTTCAGCTTTGGGCCCGTAATACTAAAAAGATCACTGGTAAACTAGAGTCTAAAGAAAGGGCAATGCCAGCTTGTGCTATAATCCAGTAAAATATCACATCTGAGCCACGTTAGCATGCAGCCACGATGCCTCAAAGGAATGCCCAGAAACTGCCGTGGTGTTGGGTAATTCCATGGGGGCATTCTTCTTTTGGACTCAACACCAATTACTTAGTGTTTGTGCCGCACTTTGAATATGTGACGTGACCAAGTATTACTACTATCTAAACTGTGCCCCTGCATAATATTAGCGGGCACTACACAGCTGAAGGTGTCATCATTCAGATTAGATGTAAAACTGACATCAAAACCACTTACAGTCATCAGAAAGCCTATGGTATAGCCCACCCCACAAGAGCTGTAGTATTAACCCCAGTGCTGTGGCCAAATTACAGCTGGAAAGATTACATTCAACCACTCCAAAATGCATCTTCAACTGGTTACAGTGTTCTCCTTTTTTTCCTGTCCTAGACCACTGGGTAGTGTTTCTGGAAGAACACCAAGTAACCCGGGTCTATATCTTGCCTATCAGCTTCTAAAGTGTAGAATTCTTTGGAGTGAACAGCCCTATATATTTACAAGATTGTTTGGGGAGTGGAATTTAGACCCTTCATTTAGTGAACACTCCAAACCCTCAGCCCCGCACCACCAGCTTATGATAAAGGGGAAAAACCATTTCTTCCTGTACACATACAAGGTGAATGGCTAATGGAAGACACTGGCATTTACCCATAAAAATTAGTGCCCTGTCAGCCAAACAGAATGCAAGACAGGAATGGGATCACACTTTCTCTAAGTAAGAATGGCCCTACTGGGTCAGACCAAGGGTCCATCTAGCCCGGTATCCTGTCTTCCGACAGCGGCCAGTGCCTGGTGCCGCAGAGGGAATGAACAGAACAGGTAAACATCAAGTGATCCATCTTCCGTCACTCATTCCCAGCTTCTGGCAAACAGAGGCAAGGGACGCCATTGACGGACTTATCATCCATGAATTTATCTAGTTCTTTTTTGAACCCTGTTATGGTCTTGGCCTTCATAACATCCTCTGGCAAGGAGTTCCATAGGTTGACTGTGCGTTGCGTGAAGAAATACTTCCTTTTATTTGTTTTAAACCTGCTGCCTATTAATTTCATTTGGTGACCCCTAGTTCTTGTGTTATGAGAAGGAGCAAACTCAACACTTCCTTATCTAAAATCATGACTGGTATCGAGAAAGTGTAGACTTCAATCACATCTCCCCTTAGCCGTCTCTTTTCCAAGCTCAAAAGTGCCAGTCTTATTAATCTCTCCTCACATGGAAGCCATTCCATACCCCTAGTAATTTTTGCTGCCCTTTTCTGAACCTTTTCCAATTCCAATCCATCTTTTTTGGATTGGGGCGACCACATCTGCACCCAGTATTCAAGATGTGGGCGAACCATGGATTTATATAGAGACAACATGATATTTTCTGTCCTATTATCTATCCCTTCCTTAATTATTCCCAGCATTCTGTTTGCTTTTTTGACTGACGCTGCACATTGAGTGGATGTTTTCAGAGAACTAGCCACAATGACTCCAAGATCTCTTTCTTGAGTGGTAACAGCTAATTTAGACCCCATCGTTTTATACATAAAATGGGGTGATGCTTCCCAACGTGCATTCCTTTGCATTTATCAACATTAAATTTCATCTGCCATTCTGCACCTTCTCTCTATTCTGCTCCATGACCGTGACCCTCTTTTCCTTCTGCAGCTGGAGCAGCAGTAGATAGAATGTCCTCTCATCCGGACATATGCTGGCACAGAGTGAACGCAATTCTGAGAGGACAACAACAGGGTGGGAAGAGAGTGCAGAATTCTGATAGAGGCGATACACTTCCTCTGCCTTTTCCTGAAGGAAAGGAACAAAACTGTTAGCGTGCATTGGGATCCCTTTCTTATTACTGCAATGGGTGCCAATCTGACATCTCTGTGCCAATGTAGATTTCATACACAGGTGAAGAGTCACAACAGCATTGTATCATGGCCCACACAAGCCATGTATATCAATTCAAGAATATTTTACCAGCAAATCTACACATAATGTATAGCTCACATGTCTTAACTCATAACATAGCGACAATAGCATGGTGTAGAGATATGAGCACAGGAATGGGAGCCAGAAGCTGTGGAGTAGTAATCCCAAGTGAGGCAAGTCACTTCACCTCTCCCCCATCTGTAAAATGGGGATAACACACCTAACCTCACAGGAATACTAAGGGTTTATGTTTCATTTTTAAAAAGCACCATGCCCTTATCAGCTTTCATATCCATTCCAAACTAATGTGTTTACACTCCTATGTCTCCTCCTCTGCCAATCAAATTCTCTCTGTATTCTCTTCCCAGAGGCTTATAAGTTACCTGGTATCATAGCTCTGGTCTAGAACTTTGGGGAAAGGTGACTTTTGTATTTTAGGAGGTCTGTGGGTATATTTTATTTATTGCATATGTTACACAGTAATGTTTCTAAAAGTCCCAGGGCTAAAAGTGGACTATGAAAGTTAAATTAAAAGAACTGTTTATAAAATTTAAAAAAAGGGAAAGTTTGTAATTCTTTAAGAACAGCATTGCTAATGGAGTATAGGAGAATCACTTGTTCCCTCAGTTCCTGAGGAAGCGGAACTGCAAGCTTCCTGTTTCCTCTGCCAAAGCATATACCAAAATAAGCAACAGACTCTGCATGGTGAGTAAGCCATTCCATAGCCCTTTCTATGCTTCTCAAAGGTTTTCCTTTTTGACTTCGTCCCAACTCAAACATTTTTTTTAAATTTCAACTTGATCAGTGAAGCCATTTTTTCCACATGTAACACAAAATACATGTCCCTTTTCAAAATGAAAGACACATTTAAACTTGAAATCTTTAAAGAGTTGAATGCAGTATCATGAATTCCATCTGCCCCTGAATCCCACAGTGAACGTTTGAGGCTTTACGGTCACTTTTTTTTTTTAAAACCGTTTATTTACGGATGCTGTTTAAATGCCCCATTCTCATATGGGACACTGACTATCCAGGAAACAACCGTGCAACTCTACACTGAATGCTGTCAAGTGCACAGTGCAAACAAGTTGAACAGAGAAAAGAATTCTCTATAATCCCAGTGAGTTATAAACTTTTAATCTGCTGCTTGTAATTAAAATAGGTAACAAAAGTTCAGAAAGATGTGTGATTTTTTTTTAGTTGATTTTTCACTTCAAACTCTTATTTTTTAGTTCAGCTAACTCAAGGACATAGGGCCAACTAAAGGAATCAGATGCAGTGCCACTTAGGCCAAATGGGGCAACACTGATTTACACCAGTTGAGAATCTGCCTCTATTTTTAAACGTCAAAAGTTGCCATAAACAAGGGCCATTCACAGGTTTGGCGACGCACGTATAATCATGACTGAAAAGTGTATAAACGCTGCTTCAATTTAATTTTAAAGTTGCATGTGTAAATTCAATGAAGACAAGAGATACTGGATGGACAGTCCCTGACACTTATGTATGTATCTATAGAACAGATGGTGCTCAGACAGTAATCCGCAGGCTTGCACACATACTGTACTGAAAAAAATATATATACCTCAAACTTAACTTGGAGGAGGCCCTTTTTAAATGTAAGAGAAGAGTGGCCTCACAGCAGAGACTAACAACTCTGCTCGTGTGTTATGATGCACTGTCATTCACGAGAAAATGAACTGAAAACCCATCAACTCATTTTACAGAAGTCATTTAACGGCCATTACACTGATATCTGAACATATATGTAGAGGAGAAGGGCTCTATGTCCCAACTATGAGCCATTCAACCCCCCTCCCTTCTCTTGGGTTTTTGAATGTATGTGAGTAGAGATGAAGGTCTCTTATTCAACTCTGACCCTTTCCTGTTAATCTGGGGAAATCTTTATAATGTGATTCAAGGAAAACCCATCTCAACACCCTCCCCACACATACACATATTCCATCCTCATAACAGGGGTAACCAGAGAAAGCTCCAGACAGTGAAACGTTCACCTGAAGTAGCTCCACAAAAATCAGCACTTCCTCCTCCTCAGGCACTTTACTGTCACCCAGCACACTCGACAGGGTCCATTTCAGGGGCTTCAGAATGAAGATTCCCACACCCCACGAGATCCAGCTGCTGTCTACACTGGCTATGAAATCTGACTCCCTCTGCAGTTTGCCACGTCTGAAGAGAGTAAGAAATACAAGAATTAGAAATGGACGTGGCAACCCAGTCCCCACTGTGCAGATGGAATCATCAGTGCATGCAGAGATCTCTGTGGAGAATCATCTTTAGCAGTAACATTTCCCCAGCACAGAACATATAAGTTGGTTCACAATTCCAGTAGATTTCACAAGATTGTCTAACTGAGGGATTATTTGGACATCAATTTGAAATCTCAATTTAAAATAAAAGTGTATGTACAGTACAATATAAAAATGCTCAAAAACGACTACTGTATTTCCAGTTTATTTACTTTGTGCTTTTGACAGAATTTATACACAATGGTTTACTATAAAATCTTCCCTGTAGTCATTTTCCTTTCTTATTTGTGTGGGGATTTTCCACACTGCAAATTTATAGAAAGTAGTTCAAGGGACTTCCTCTGCCTACACATCCTCTTGCAACTTTGCTGATTTTACAAATATTTTCCTATGTTGTTCTCTCACTTTACCATGTGAAAATAAGAGAGACACACACACACACAAAGGAAACTGGCTGCAGTGAAGCTCTTATAGTGATTGTGCATTTGACAATATGCATAAAGTACATAAACTGGAAACACAAATCATTTTCTTCTCTGATTTACTCCAGACATGACCATTTTGTGTGTGATTTATAACATCAGTAGGTAAAAGATTTTCCGATTGGCATAAAATGTGCAGCGTGTTCCTTAAGTATTTTCAAAGGGGAACAATCTCAGTGCTGTTGCTCCCTACGCTGGATAGAGCCTTTGAAAAAGCAAAAAGTTACCTCCAGTGCCCAAGCAGCTTCTACAGCACCAAACCTAATTCTCCTCTCCAGAGGCCTGTGGCACACTGGCCTCCCAGCACCCACTACAATGTGGCCCCACTGCACTTTCACAGAAAGCAGCCTTCCCAGTGTCCCTAAGCATATTGCTCCCTATGCCCACTAACTCCTTCTGCCTCAAGCACCCTTTATGAACCTTTCCTGCTACCCATTTGTTTCCAGCACCCAAGCTTCCCAGTGAACCCTAGCATACTGCTCCCTATCACCCTTTCAGCCCAGTGCCCCCTCTGATCCATGCCCATCAGTACTCCACAACTCCTACCACCTTTCCCACCGTAATGCCCCAACGTTCTGTGCCCAGCACACCCTAGTGATCACCGGCATATTACCCCCTCGGCGTCCCACATCCCTCCCAGCATTTCCTTGCACCCAAGGACACCCAGCATACCATGCACCCTAGTGCTCCATGTCCCTTGCCTCCCTGAACCCCAAACCCACCAGGATATTGCTCTCGCTACTACCACATGCCCTCTGCACTCCTATGACTTGCATCTCCAGTAACGCCCCAGAAAACTGTCCTCTCTAAATGCCCCACACGCTGCACCTCCAGGAACCCCCAGCATATTGCTCCAGTACCCCACCCCTGCGCCCTGCACCTAGTGACCCCCAGTCACCTCCAGAGACCCCCACCATATTGCTCCCAGTACCCCACCCCTGCGCCCTGCACCTAGTGACCCCCAGTCACCTCCAGAGACCCCCATCATATTGCTCCCAGTACCCCACCCCTGCGCCCTGCACCTAGTGACCCCCAGTCACCTCCAGAGACCCCCCAGCATATTGCTCCCAGTACCCCACCCCTGCGCCCTGCACCTAGTGACCCCCACGCACCCCCAGCATATTGCTCCCAGTACCCCACCCCTGTACCTGCACCTAGTGGCCCCCAGGCACCCCCAGAGACCCCCAGCATACTGCCCTGCCTTAATGCCCCAAGCGCCCCACACCACCTGCGCCCCGCCCCCGGCTCTCCCCCCAGCCCCGCCCCGGTACCTGAGCAGCTCGCGCAGCACGGTGCCCAGCCCCAGCGGGACGCTGCCGCGGCGCTCGAAGGCCTGCTGTAGCTCCCGCAGGCAGGTCCGCACCGCCCCGCGGCGGCGGCCCCGGCCCAGCACCAGCTCGGCCCAGAAGCCCATCTTGCTGTCCCACTCGGTGCTGTTCACCTCCCGGCTCTGCTTGAAGGCCGAGAACAGGAAGGCCATACGCTCCTCGTCCGACTCCCACTCCGGGGGCAGGGCCCCCTCCGGGGCCGGCCCGGGAAGCGCCTCCGCCGGCGAGCACATCTACGCGAGCCCCCGGCTCCCAACGCGGCCTAGCCTCCCCCTTCGCCCAGCCGCGGCCCGTAGCCCCTCACTACCGGGCAGCAGCACGGCGCATGCGCCGCCGCCCCAGCCCCGTTTGTGAGGCCTTCCCGCGCATGCGCCATGCGGCTGACTGGCGGGCCGGGCAAAGTTTTCTTCCCGAAATGCATTGCGGGAGCTGGGATGGGGGGGCAGAGGGACCTTTTTCCCGCCCCTGTGTGGCTGCTGGGGGTGCCAGTGCCACCCCCAACATGGGACCCCCCCCCCCAAATATCCATGCCAGCATCATGCTGCAAGGAGAAAGCTGTGTGTGGTAACCCCATGACATCACGGTGCTTCAGAATGACATCATCATGTCCGAGCACGGTGACATGACATCACACCAGCACGTCACCGCCATACCTCGGGCGGGGTGGGGCGGTCTCCACACGTGTCACAGGGCAGGGCATGGGAATGGCGTCACGGTGTGCCGGGCCTCATCAAGTCACTGTGACATCACGACGTTCCCAAATGACACCCTGTCACCTCAGAACGTGGGGTGGGGATGCCACATGATGCACTTCAGCGCGGCCCGGCAAAACAACACGTCCCATCAGTCTGAGGCGTGCTGAAAGGTCACAGCATACTGAGGTTGTCTTAAAATGTCAGCTCACTCCATCCAACCGGCGTCACGCCATGGCACAACAGGATCACGCATCATCATTACCACTTTGGGTCAAAATGCCTTCACAGCGTGAAATAACATGTCCCAATATCACGTAGCTAGGTCCAAACTGGCATCAATCACACAGTATCAGAATATGGTGTATTCAAACGTTATCACATCATATCATTAGCTTTGGTTGAAGTTTCACATCACCTCAAATCATGGAGAAAGTCCAGAGAAGAGCAACAAAAATGATGAAAGGTCTAGAAAACATGACCTATGAGGGACGATTGAAAAAAATTGGGTTTGTTTAGTCTGGAAAAGAGAAGATTGAGAGGGGACATGATAACAGTTTTCAAGTATATAGGTTGTTACAAGGAAGAGGGAGAAAAATTGTTCTTAACCTCTGAGGATAGGACAAGAAACAGTGGGCTTAAACTGCAGCCAGGGAGGTTTAGGTTGGACATTAGGAAAAACTTCCTGTCAGGGGGGTTAAGCACTGGAATAAATTGCCTAGGGAGGTTGTAGAAGCTCCATCATTGGAGATTTTTAAGAGCAGGTTAGACAAACACCTGTTAGGGATGGTCTAGATAATACTTAGTCCTGCCATGAGTGCAGGGGCCTTGACTAAATGACCTCTCAAGGTCCCTTCCAGTCCTATGATTCTATGGCATCATAATATATTGTGACACTATCACCACATTACCTCTGGGGGGGGTCAAGTGTCATCCAACTTGCAAAGCATCATCCTCACAACATAATGAAGAAAAATTCCTCATTATTATTATTATTACTTAATTTCATTTATCCTACAGTAGCACCCAAATGCAGCAATCAGATAGGTGGTCCCATTGTGCTGAATGCTGGAATAAAAAAGGAGAGATTGTCTTGACGCATCATAATCAATTCACAACACAATGTAATAATACTTAGCTCTTATATAGCACTTTTCATCAGTAGATCTCAGAGCACGTCAATCTTTAATATATTTCTTCTCACAACATCCCTGTAAGGTAGGGAAGTGCTATTATCCCCATTTACAGCTAGAGAACTGAGACTAAGTAACTTTCTCAAGGTTATACAGGAAGTCTGTAGCAGATCAGGAATTGAACCCTGATTGCCCAGATCTTAGACTAGTGCCCCAACCACTGGATCATCCTTCCTCATCAGGATGTGCCAAACATCCCTATCTAGGATTAAAATGTCATCTTGTCACATTGAAACTTCATCGCAAAAGAGCAAAGCCCCATCACATTGTACAAAAAGGTATCACTTTAACCAAACGGTCATGATGTTGTGCAATGCAAGATCACCCCACTGAGCGGCAATGTCATTGCATCAGGTCACTGTGTGATCACGGTTGTCATGGTGAAAAACTAAATAAAGACTTCTGTATTTTGTGCTCGTCTAACAGAACAATTTTATGCAATTGAGCCATTGACCGAAGACTAGGTGTTTCTCATGACAAAAAAATGTCGATCAGTAAATATACAATCTAAGGCCAATCATAATCTGTGGGAGTTGCTGAAGGTGTCTTCATTTGAAAAGTATTTATCCAATCAAGGAAACCCTGCCAGCTAGCTGTATGAAACAGCAATTTTCAAGGCAATCTACCTATGCATGTGCATTTTACAGCTCTATGAAAAATTCTCTCTTCAGCAGAAAGCTCAGCTCAACTTTAATTGGGGAAGTTGCAACTGCTGCTCTATTATGTGTCTAATCTATCATATTTCTAAGGCACCTATCAAAGTGATATCTAAACAGACAGCTCTGAAGTAGCCAAACATTTACTGTGCACAAAGGGCTCTTTGAATCAATGCTGTTATTTCCTTTCAGAAGCAGGTGTTCACTACAACTGTTTGTTTCTTCTCACTGGTCAGTGGGAACTCAGTGCCGCTATAAGCAAAGTATGCCTCCTGTACAAATGTACATAACTAGACTTCCTAGCTCCTTTTAGTTTGCCCCATAGAGGTAGATCTCTTCCACATTTGGGACATATCTCCTATTCCCCAGCCAATTTCTACAGCTGTCACTGTCACCCCACTAGCTTCTCCTGCACCTCCTCAGAGTGTGCTCCACCAGTTTGTTCCTCTCCCTTCTAAACAGAGTGACCAGATGTCCCTATTTTATAGGGACAGTCCTGATATTTGGGTCTTTTTCTTCTATAGGTGCCTATTACTCCCCACCCCCTGTCCCGATTTTTCACACTTGCTGTCTGGTCACTCTACTTCTAAAGCACATGGCTGGAGCAGGGAACTGAATGAAGTGTGTGAGGAGGGCAGAAGTATGCATTGCTATATTGCTCTTTTTCACATGCAAGGTCTTGCTTTACTTGTGTTCGGCTTCCCTTTTTTGCCCACGTGCACCAGAGAGTCCTGAGGACTGGCTTGTCGGAGAGGAGTGAAAGTTCCACATGGATCTCCTGCTGATAATAGCCCACCTTAATTGATTAGTCTCATTACAGTTGGTATGGCAACACCCATTTTTTCATGTTCTCTGTGTATATATATCTTCCGACTGTATTTTCCACTGCATGCATCCGATGAAGCCCACAAAAAGCTTATGCCCAAATAAATGTGTTAGTCTCTAAAGTGCCACAAGTACTCCTCCTTTTGAGAAACATTTCCTTTAATATTCCTTATCCACCCGCTACCCATTACAGGGCCTGATCCCCTCAGATTTCTGCATAAAGAGTGTGCCAAGCGTGCAGGGGGTCTGAGGCCATCCTGGGCCCAATTATCTGCTGATGCCACTCCACTGAAGTCAGTGGAATTATGCCACTAGAAAATGTGGCCCTTTTTTCTTCCCAGCATGCTTGTCAGAGCTGAAAAATTTCTTCTCCAGCTGGAAATGTCAGCGGAAACCTTGTGAGAGTCCTGTGGTTCCAATCAAAGGAAACCATCTACCAGAGCACGAACAGCAGTTTCTTAAAACAATAGCCCTATGATGGATGGAAAGATAGTCTTCTGGGAAAAAACCTAGCAGGTGGTCCCCGGAGTCCTGATTCTAAGTTGTCTGGATGCTTCCAGAGCAGGAAGCCCTTTGTCACCTGATCGCACAGAGATCCAAAAGGCAGCATACTAAGTGAGCCTGCCCCCACAACCTTGGGGATCGTCCAAAGGAAGCGAAGCTGCTTGGCAAGACCTTCCTTATACACCCAGACCCTGCAGCCAAACCAGAGCTTTTTTGCGTCACAGACTAAAGCCCTGCTCATTTATTTCTCAGAAAACGTTCTACTGCTGAAGGGTGGCAGCTTGACAGCTTTGCCCTCTGAAGTCCTCTGCTTCCTCACAGAACAGTCACAGCACAAACTGACGCAGGGCATGTTTCCAGTGCAGTGTCCCTCAGTCCTGATCTGGAGGGACTCCTGCGCTGGAATGCACCCCTGTACTCATACCTTAGCCACTGTTGTAATAATCTTGGTACAAGGTATGCCTGGTGAGGTATCGTTTGAAAACTCGTAACTTGCTGATCAGTAGGATCATGGTAAAAATGTGTGCAGTAGCATTGTGTGTAAAGTTATAAATTCCCCCCTGTACAATGTTAAAAATATATATGTTCAGACTCACATTGCACCAAATTGGTCAAACAGACCTGTCTTGAACAAAGGAGTGTATACTCATCTTAATTTGCATTTAAGCAGTAAACAGAGTCATCAAGCAGAAAGGGGGAAGGGAGAAAACAAAGAAAGCTCACACAGGTGGAAAAAACCCAGCAGGGAACATCCTTCCACACGGACTCTTTGTCTCCGGATTCTCAGCTGGAAATGCTTTCCAAAGGGGAACTGAAATTATAAAAAGGAGCGACAAACACCCCAAGGGACCCCTCTCTGTCTCACTATCCACCTCACCCTTTGCACCCGAGAAGACAAACGAAGCAGACGTCGGACTTGGGGGAGAGGTCCTGACCTCGAGGTTGGTCAGTAATACTGCTGGAAGCATATGTAGAGAAACTTTGCTTGAATCTAATATAGTTTGTTAAGTTAGGCACGAGAAAGCTTTTTATCCTTATTTTTCATGTAACCATTTCTGAATCTTATGCCTCATGGCTTGTACTCACTTAAAATCTCTCTCTTTGGAGTTAATAAACTTGTTTTATCGAATCCAGTGTGTCTCTGTCTCTCGCTCTCTCTGCATTAAAGATTGCAGTTGCTCTTGGTTTTGCTTCACAGCAGAAGGGCAACAAATAGCAGAACCACAACTTGGTTTGAAAACGGAATTCTCCTTTTCTAACCAGTCATAGCGGCAGACACGTTCTGATGTAGCTGCCAATCTGTACTGAATTCAGGACACATTCACTTGTTGCATACAGGGTTGTGGTTACAGAGATATCATAAGCAAGAGGAACAGAAATTCTTTTATAGGTGTGAGTTTATTTGCTTTTCTCTGTGGTTGTTTAGATTTTACAAGACCATAAAACTATTTAAACTGAGGACGTAAAAAGAACCTGGCAAAGCTCTAAGAAAGTAAAAAACCAACCACCCCACCCCACCCAGCTCATGGCACACTGGCTCCACCTCTGCACCCCTCCCATCGAACCTGGGTTCCATTGTGCTCAGCAGTGCTTTTGGCAAGATGACGAGGTGAATTCTAGAAGTTTTGTGCAGCTCCATATGTGAGATTTCTAGATCGTAAGAGAAAGTCACTCATTTGCCTCACTTGGCTTCAATGAGACCATTCCTGTTCTTAAAGTTATGTGTGAATTATTATTTATTCATATCACAGCAGCACACAGCAAGGCAAGACCGGTGCCTCATTGTACCAGGCGCTGTACAAACACACAGTGAGACAGTCACAGCCTCGAAGAGCTTACCATTTAAATAGATGAGACAGACGAGGGGAAATACAGACACAATGCGATTTGCTCAAAGTCACCCAGGGGCTTAATGGCAGAGGTAGGAATTGAACTCACATCTCCTGAGACCCAAATCAGTGTCTTAACCACTGGATCACACTATCTTGTCCATAATCTGGTGGATCAAGGCCTTTGAAATGGCCTCTCACTGGCAAGAAATGTCTCCTATAGAACTGTACAGGACTACCAGTCCTTCCACCCCGGGGCAGGCCTGTAGCTAGGTAAAAAGATATGAAGTTTAGGAAGAGATGGGTCCCACCTCCCCTGCTCAATATATATATATAAATATATATAAACACTGAACAGGGTCACCAGTGATCCTCCCCTGAACAATTTGATATGCCCCTCTTCCTGCCACATCAATTACTACCCCCATCCCCTACCTTTTTGTGGGACCCTTCTGCTCCCCTCCAGTGACTCTCCTGGGCACCAGAACACTTTGTAGGATTCACCCTCACCATCTTTTCAGATGTTCCCATAGAATTGGTTTAAAGTAAGGATCCCATTTGCAAATGTTTTTTTTAAATGCCCCTGCTAGAGCATTTGTTTGGAAACACAGATGTGAAGGGGCTTCTTTGCTGTCTGTAATGGGGTGTGTTGCACAGATTTTCCAGTTGCATTGTTTAGAGGCCCATCTGAAACTTTGGCTTTAAATAGGAGCACACAGGCAAGAATATTTTGGGGATCACCGCAGGGGCTTGAATATTTTCTCCCAACTGTAGGGCTGCCGCTGGGCGCTGGTTTATTGTGCCAATTATAAGCTTTACGCCTTGTACGCCATGCAGGCACAGGGGTCTGCTCATGTAGATACGCCAACCACAAGCGTATCTACATGAGCAGACCCCTGTGCCTGCATGGAACCTGAATTAAGTCAGTGAGGCTCTATGCAAGTGTTGGGTTGTCTCCATGCAGATCCAATTACGGGATCTGGCCCTTGGTTTGTTATTGGTGAATTGCTCAAGACAGCTGAGCTGCATGCACAGAGCTATTATTGGGAGTCTACTCTCAAGAGCTGGGCTGTGCATGCTGGCTTGTTGATGTAGGGTTGCCTGTCAATCCTTAGACTGCAGTCTCTGCTTTATTATTGCACGGTGCTCAGGAAGGAGGGTTACTGCACCCTGGTTTGTCACTGGGTTGTTCTGTATGCGCTGTCTTCTCTACTCCCTCTGAAGCATCTGGCATCAATCACTGTCAGAAGAAAGGATACTGGGCTAGATGGGCCATTGGTCTGATCCAATATGGCCCTTCTTATGATTCGTTGTGGCAGGTTACTCATTGATGCAGGATCTTGGTTGTCTTGGCAATGCAAGGGTATTGACATCGTTGATTATTAAAAAAATTCTCCAAGAATATTCAGGGGATTTTCTAATACACTCTGATCAGGGAAAGGAGGCGGAGGCTGATGTGTTGGGGTGAGGGAGTCAGGAAGCAATGGTTTAGGGCAGGGGCTCTCAATCTGGGGGTTGTGACCCCCTCTGGGGGTCATGAAGTTATTACGTGGGGGTCAAAAGTACATGCACAAAACAGAGAGCAACTGCTATAAAATATATAATTTAAATCAAACGTTTTAGAAAATTACACATACCCTTCCACGGCAGTGCAGCGTATTTACTTCAGAAAGTATTGTAAACATATAAAGCAATGATCATTGCTCCTAAACAAAATATATATTTGTATTATCACCACTTTAAGGAAATTGGACTGCGGGGATTGTCGTATCATGTGCTCAGGTTTGTTGCCGTGAGACTAAAAAGGTGGGACGGAGACTGCATTAGAGGGCTTGATTGTTCAGCAGCTGAAGAGCTGCATTAAACTGCAGACCAGTCAGAACATTGAGATCAGCACACCAAAAAAAAAAAAAAAAAGTAAATTTAACAGTCAGACACACAGACGGGGCAGTACTGGGTGGGAGGCTGGGGCGGCTGCGGGAGCCAAAGCCACCCCAAAATTTGCCCTCGTGCCCTCCTATAGCCACCTCTCCCAGTGCAAAGGTCAAATGTTACACAGAAGTAAGGGTGGCATGGTATGGCATTGCCATCCTTACTTCTGCAATTCTGTGCTGCTGCTGACAGCAACGCTGCCTTCAGAGCTGGGTGCCCGGCCAGCAGCTGCTGCTCTCCCACCACTCCGCTCTGAAGCCAGCACCTGCTGCCAGAAGCAAGGGTGACAATGGGGTACTAAGTCTGCTGCGAAAATGATATTGACACAGTTTCATTATGCGGCCACCTGCCCCCAGTATTAAACAGTAACTATTTTTTTAAAAATAGCTTTTCTGCTTCTAACAATAATTCAATAAAAATGTGTTAGTCTTAATTTAAAAGTGGTGAGAAAAGGTACATTCATTTAAAACAACTTAAAAGAGTGTTAAATATAAAAAAGTGTTTTTAATTTATAAACGGGGGCGGGGAAAATGTCACACTCAGGCTTGCTGTCTGGAAGGGGTCACCAACACAAAAAGTTTGAGAGCCACTGGTTTAGGGCAAAGTCCATGTGTGCATTCTTTGATAATTATGTCAGCGCAGGAGATGACTCAGCAGGGCAGGGCTTCTCCGCTTTCTCCAGCAAAAAGAGCGGCCTTAACTCAAGGAGACAGGAGGTTTTGGCTTTAACCCTATAACTGCTGGAACACAACATCTTACACACACCAAAGGATCCACAAACTCCTGTACATGCAGCACCACTGAAGCTAAGCTACATTTGGAGAGGGCAAAAGCAAAGTTCCTAAAGGGACAGGGACTTTTTGCCCAAGATCAAACCAATAAACTTTGCATTTTACAACGCGTGCCATAAATAACGCGTGTCACATAAATACCACCCTATACCAGAAACCTACTGACCGCTATTCCTACCTACATACCTCCAGCTTTCATCCAGACCACACCACACGATCCATTGTCTACAGCCAAGCTCTACGATACAACCGCATTTGCTCCAACCCCTCAGACAGAGACAAACACCTACAAGATCTCTATCAAGCATTCTTACAACTACAATACCCACCTGCTGAAGTGAAGAAACAGATTGACAGAGCCAGAAGAGTACCCAGAAGTTACCTACTACAGGACAGGCCCAACAAAGAAAATAACAGAACGCCACTAGCCGTCACCTTCAGCCCCCAACTAAAACCTCTCCAACGCATCATCAAGGATCTACAACCTATCCTGAAGGACGACCCATCACTCTCACAAATCTTGGGAGACAGGCCAGTCCTTGCTTACAGACAGCCCCCCAACCTGAAGCAAATACTCACCAGCAACCACATACCACACAACAGAACCACTAACCCAGGAACCTATCTTTGCAGCAAAGCCCGTTGCCAACTGTGTCAACATATCTATTCAGGGCACACCATCGTAGGGCTTTATCACATCAGCCACACTATCAGAGGCTCGTTTACCTGCACATCTACCAATGTGATATATGCCATCATGTGCCAGCAATGCCCCTCCGCCATGTATATTAGTCAAACTGGACAGTCTCTACGTAAAAGAATAAATGGACACAAATCAGACGTCAAGAATTATAACATTCAAAAACCAGTTGGAGAACACTTCAGTCTCTTTGGTCACTCAATTACAGACCTAAAAGTGGCAATTCTTCAACAAAAAAACTTCAAAAACAGACTGCAACGAGAGACTGCTGAATTGGAATTAATTTGCAAACTGGATACAATTAACTTAGGCTTGAATAGAGACTGGGAGTGGATGGGTCATTACACAAAGTAAAACTATTTCCCCATGTGAAAGGTCTTATTTGTAACATTCATTTTATTATTCATAACACAGGCACACAATTTTTCACGTGGCTTTTGTAATGTCCAAAAGAGAGATAATGAGAACAATGGGGAGAACTGTACATGTGTCACAATAGCACCTGGAGGTCCAAAGTGAGACTGGGGACCCATTGTGTTAGGAAATATACAGTGAGAGACAGTACCCACCCCAAAGAGCTTCTGTGCTAAATAGACAAGACCAGCCAAAGGGTGGGAGAAAAAAAATTAACATCTTCATTTGACAGATGGGGACCTAAGGCACGCAGAGGTTAAGACCCAGATTTTTATAAGTATTCAGGTGCCAGTGCACTCAGCCTAACTGATTTAGGAGCCTAAGCCTCATGTTCAAAAGTGATGGAATTTTGCTCTTAAGTGCCTAAAACACTTTTTAGCATGAGACTTAGGTGTTACTTCTCCAGGGTTATATTCTGGTTCAGCTGGGAATTAAACTCCATTCTCATGAGCCCCAGCCCAATGTCTTAACCTCAGACCACCCTTCCTACCTTTAAGAGGAATGAACCTTCCATTCATGAGAAAATTATTTGATTACCCTGAAGGGGAGGCTCAAGACGGTCACTTGATCTCAACTCCCCTTCGTAAATGAACAGACAAAAGTGCCGACAGGCCGAGACTGCAACTTAATATTAGAATTCAAAACCCATGCATGCCAAGGAAATTGCAGTTAAACAATAAGCCTGGAAAACCATTGGAATGGGAGGTCAGCATTCAAATATCTTCATGCACTCCTTAAATAAATGGACATAAGCAACAGACAGGACAAAAATGTCTAAGGGATATGGAGCTAGATCCTCAAAAGCTTTTAGGTGCCCACAGGAGTTCGGTGCCTAAATACGTAGGAGGATCTGAGCCATAAACTCCCTTCAGCTTCAGGGCATAAGACACCACTGTGCAAGGTTAACCATTAACTGTGCAAGGTGAAGAAGAAACTTCCCCTATGAGCAGGTTATGATGTCATTAGCCATTATAGGCATTTTACACCTTCCTTGGGAGCCCCTGGTCTTGGTCACTGTTGGAGGCAGAATATTGGATCACTGGTCTGTTTGTCCCAGTGGTCCTGTTTCAAGAGGCTGTTAGAGTGCTGGGAAATTAGTTTTGTAAACAATTTTGTTTTGAATCGGAGGTAGAGAGACTGGGAGGTGGGATGGGGATTTGGGATCTGAAACCAGCTCCAGTTCCCAACCCCTTTTCAACTGACCTTGGTGACTCATCGAGGGCCTGATTCTCCTCTCACTTGTGCCAGTTTTATACCAGTGTACCCTCAGTGGCTTCCACTGAGTTACTCATGATTTATACCAGGTGTTGCATCCGATGAAGTGAGCTGTAGCTCACGAAAGCTTATGCTCAAATGAATTTGTTAGTCTCTAAGGTGCCACAAGTCCTCCTTTTCTTTTTGCGAATACAGACTAACACGGCTGCTACTCTGAAACCAGGGTGAGAGAGGCCCTTAGAGTATACTTTGCTGAGTGATAAGGACTGTGTGCAGCAGGGGCAGGAGGCGTGAATCCAGCGTGTCTGCAAAAGATAAACACACACAGACATCCTCCGTCATCTATGAGGCAAATGCCTGCCCTGGAGTTAAGATCCTTAAATGGCAATAATGGCATTGTCAGTGATGGGCTGACAGAAGTGCAATGTTTGCCTATGGCAAAGCAGGTTGTGCAGGTGGAAATTTCTGCCTGGTGGAGTGAATCATGAGTCAGCCCTTCACTCTACATGGGATCCACAAAGATCTGAACACTTCTGTGGGGGTTGGGAGCGTGTTAACCATTCATAACTACTCTTCAGGTTAAATACCCGTATACAGAACGCTTATTTGTGTTCAAAGCTCTGTACAAACATTATCCATTTGCTTCAGCCCGTGGAACCAGAGGCAGGACTCAGGACTTCTTGGTGCCCAGGGTTCTTATTAAATCTTAATTATTATTAAAGTAGTGTCTAGGGTTCACTGTCATGGACCAGGTCCCCATTGTACTGGCTGCTAGAACAAAAGGACGGTCCTTGCCCCGAAGAGCTTACAGTCTAAATCAAGAGACAACAGATGGAGACCGACAGGGAGAGCCCACGGAAACTGTGAGACAGGATTGACTAAGTTGACAGATAAAAGGTTGTACTCGTGTCATCAGACCAGGCTGCCCTTCTCACTATACGCCACATTGCCACGGTGCATCATAGGGAACAGTGCAGGTTATTAGCTAAATTGGAAATCCAGTCAAGTTCTGCCACACACTCACCATGAAATGTTGGGCAAAGTATTTCCCCAGTTTGTGCTTCAGTTTCCCCATCTGTCACATGGAAATATTAGCTTCTTCCTGGGGACACGGCAAGGCTTCATGAATGTGGGCCGAGCACTCTGGGATCCTCGGAAGAAAGGCGTTCTCTTGAAAGGCCAAGTATGACCATTTGACGTGGCATATACAGTGACACTCAAATATCATTGTTTGCGACGGGCCGACAACTCCTACAGTTGCTCTAAGGCCCTGAAATGATTGGGTTGTAGCTAGCTGTAGCCAAGACACACAAACAGATGTTTTTAATTAAAAAAAAAGGGCGGGGGGGAAGGAGACTGAGCCTGCATACTCTTCCTGGGCAAACTGATTCCATTCACACTGCTCACAGAAGTGTGGGCTGCCTATGTGAATGGGCCCCATCTGATCCGTGCAACAGGGTTGCCACTGCCAAGCTGTCCTGCAGTGATTCAAGAGCGTTAAGTACCAACCTCAGGGCAGCCTGTTAAGAACCAGATCACAAACTCCACAGTGGCTGGGATGTCTGTACTTGGAACTGCACCAACCAATCACCGTGTGTAAACTGCTCAGGCACTCTAACAGCCTTAACCTGGAGCCACAGACAGTCCCCTTTGTTAGGATATAGATATTCAGGCCTGTCTGTAAAGGCCTGTACTCTAAGAATTTAGGTGTATTCTTATCACTTGGCTAGCTCTAGAGGTATAAAAGAAAGAAACAAAATCACTGTCTGCTAGCATAAGGTCCTTCTCTTCCTGTGACAGTCTGAGGCCCTGTTCTTAGGCTAAGGCCTTTGGCTAAGCAACAGAGGCAACCATAAGCTGGGAAGCGACCGGTCACCTCCTCACATTCCAAACTAGTCACATTGAAATAAGGTGCTATTGGGCCGTTAGGAATACAATCCTGTCCTAATTAATGCCTATCGCCTCCAGAGAAAGGGAAGTGCCTAGAAGATGTAAAAGGAAACTTAGCTTGATAGCATCCTGTCTGGCAAGAACTCACTTATCAATAGCTGGGATGTGAAATCCTCATTTCTGTGTTGTTCTATCACTGTAGTCCCCATTTCCCGACTATTTGTCTGTATAATCTCTGTCTGGTTCTGTGATTGTTCCTGTCTGCTGTATAATTAATTTTGCTGGGTGTTAACTAATTAAGGTGGTGGGATAGAATTGGTTACATAATCATGTTACAGTATGTTAGGATTGGTTAGTTACATTTCAGGAAAATGATTGGTTAAGGTATAGCGAAGCTGAACTCAAGTTTTACTATGTAGTCTGCAGTCAATCAGGCAGTGGGTGTGTGGGGGAAATGGGAACGGGGGGCGGGAATTGGAATCATGTTTGGCTAAGGGCAGGAATGGGAACAGGGACACAGGTGTAAGGCTCTGTGGTGTCAGAGCTGGGAAGGGGGACACTAAGGAAGGAAACTGGAATCATGCTTGCTGGAAGTTCACCCCAATAAACATTGAATTGTTTGCACCTTTGGACTTCGGGTATTGTCGCTCTCTGTTCATGCGAGAAGGACCAGGGAAGTAAGTGGGTGAAGGAATAAGCCCCCTAACAACTTGGTGCCGGTGACTTGGATGCATTGCATCGGATAGGTGAGTGGCCGCCTGTAAGTCCCCCTCCCCAACAGTCCACGCAGCTGCTTGGAGGGGGTATCATGAACTCTTGTGATGGTAGTTGCGGGTTCTGGCAAGCCAGGGTAAAGGATTTTTTTGGATAAATGGATAAGGAAGAACCAGGGCCCATACCAGGTGCAGGGGTCAACCTGGGATGAGAGTAAAAAGGAAATGGAGGAAGTGTTAGGGGACCCAGAGGGATGGGGGGTGGCTGAGGAGCCCACCCTTCTTGTATATGGGTAGTGGAAGAAGGTCCCTGCCCATGGGGACTGAATGCCTTCCAGGGAAAGGAGGCACTTCAGTCTGCTTGTGAGAGGTTTGAAGTAAGGGCAGCATTATGGGAAGCTGCCAGGAATCTTTCAAATTTGGTGCTGCTTCAGCAAGGGCTGCTGAAGGGTTGTAAATTAGTTAGGGGTAGTGAAAGATGTTTTGGCACAACAGGGTTTAAAGTCAAAAGCAGAGTTAACAGACTACCTTTAGAGACTGGAGCTGGGACTTGGTCCTCGGGGAGTGGAGAGGAAGAAGAAGAAAAAGAAGAAGGAGAAAAAAAAAGTGCAAAATGGCAGGGTTTGCAGGAGCCGGTAACAACCCCCACTCTTCTCCCAGAGCCAGAATGAGAACCTGGGAATAAGGGTTCCCAACTGTTGCAACCCAGGGAGCCTACTCTTGGCTCAGAGCTATCTATGTCTTTTTCTTCTTTTCTTCGGTTTACTTAATTTGCTGCTGGTAGCCTATACTTTAAACTGACCTGACAGGCTTAATTGGTTTCTCTCCACCTCTCCCTCTGCCTTTCCACACTCTCTTGTTTTTCTGAAGCTTTAATGGAGGGTACTTTGGATACTTATGTGAGATGTTTTTGGTTATTTTGGACAAAGTATGACGGAGGTCTGCTGTGTTCCACTGGAATTTTTGGAGTAAAAGATCCATGGGCACCCATGGAGACAAATGTTTTACTGCCTCTTTGAACAGTCTCAAGGTAAAGACAAAAAAAGGTAAAGACAGCACAGGTTAAGGCAGCTGTGTGGCAATAATTGTACTTGGCGGCTAAGTTGTTACAGACAAATTGCACTACCTGAAAGAACTAAATGTAGCAGTAAATGATTTAAAGAAGTGAGTGAAAAGTTACAAATAGCTTTTGCAAAAATTGATAATACAGGGTTTGCAGGAAAGTAAACATTTGGGAGTTGTGGAAATGGTAAAAGGTAGCAGTTGTGGTGTTACAAGAAGGAAGTTTTTCTTTAATGAAAAAACCCAGTTATATCAATGTAACTGTATGTGCAACTCTGTGCAGTCACATTGGATGGAAGCTTGGTAATTAAATTATCCAAGGGGGTCAGGTAGAGTGGCTACTACCACCACTAGGCTTCTGTCCCCAGAAGCCTTTACAGCTATTCTGAGGGGAAATGGGCCCTTTTCCCACAGAAATGGTCTATAAGGGATTGCTGCAGGCAGCAGGCAGAGAGAGAATCTGATCAAAATTATTAGACTTGGGTAATGTAATCAAAATCACTAAAAGAATGTAAGGGGTTTCTATTGGAACTTAACTTGGCTGCCCCTGGTTGTGTCTAGTTGTACAAGATGGAAGTGTAATCGGGGTACAGATGTATAAAAAAGAGTAATCACAGTGCAAAGAATGTTAGGCAAAAGAGAATTTTGTGTGTGCGCGCACAGGTAAAAGAAAAGGAAAAGGGGAAGAATGATGGGAACACTGAGCCTTGGGGTGGCTCTGGGGGATCAGATTGTTGCTTTGGTGGGTGCGCATGAAAACTCTGTGGGCACGGGGGAGGCAGTTACACCTTGTGTAAAATTACCATGGCTAATATAATGTTATGGAGGTTAAACTATATGGAAGGACTGTGCATTTTCCCAGGACGTGTGCAGTGTATATTGGAGAAGGAGTAAAAGAAATGCAAATAAAACATGGGACTTCATTAAAATCCTATTAGGGCTCCAAAAGGAGCCATAATAGGTTGCGTTTTCTTTTTCAGATCTCTGTGTGTTTCGGAGCAGGAGATGAAAGTGGAAAGTAATCAGTACTCTAGTGGAAGTGGAATGTTTCCCTTTTCAGACAGTCTCTGAGCTGCTAATAGCTTTGGATCCAGAAGCAAGCTAGTAAGCCTCTGTGTAAATGCAAATTACCTAGCTGATGGGCACAAAGGAGCTGCAAATAATGAATACATCTGGTCAGCAAACAAGCTACTAGAAGACTCAGATTATGGCCCTCCAGGAAAGGGAGGTGAAAAAAACAAGTCAAGCCTGAACATAGGGGGAACAGGTTAACTCTAAGGGGTGTGTGTGTACAGTGCTAAAATCTGAAGCTGTCTCAACTATTCCCTGAGAATAAACTTAAAGCTTGGTACAGCAGAGAAACTATTGCAAACATGGTCTGTTGTGCAAGAGGGGAAACTGAGGTACATGAGGTACACCTCATGAATTTCATAAATGACCAGTGATTGGGGTCATTCACTAGCCTGACTATAGAACAAAATAAAGACAGCCTGGAGGTAATTCTTCTGTTTTTCCTGCAATTAGCAAGGGAATTTGTAAAAGGAAGTGATATTATATTATTATTATCATCAAGCAATAATCTGTCCCCACCAGGGGAGTAGAAATTGTTTCTTTTGTTTTTCAGACACTCTACAAGCAAGCTGGTGCCAGCGGGGAAAAATAACCCATAATACCATGGATCTGTGTTTTGTGTTTGTCTGTGGTGTTTGTCTTGTGGCTAGCATTGTTGTGTTTTAATGAATAGAAAATCTCACGATGTGGGTGGGGGATGCGTATGGGAATACAAAATGCTCAACTAGGGGGCCAGCACCTGTGTAATAGCTACCATGGTACCTGGAAAGGAAATGGTACCGGCAACTAAGGTGGTCCCCACAAGCCCTTTGGAAATAATGAGAAGGGGAGGCGCTTACTGGGAATCAATGGAGGGGTGTGTAAAATAGTGTAAATCAACAGAAGATGTTTGGATGTGCCCCTCTCCTATGACTATGGAGGAGCAGAATCAATGGCCTATGCAAGGGGTATAATTCTAATTCCTATTTTAACAATCCTAACACACAGGTGAGTCAGACTGATTTCAGCTATGTATTTGTCAGTATTCAATAGAGACCTGGGGACCTTGGCAGAAGCTGGCCCCTGGTCTGCCAGCCAGAGCCACCTGTCCACATTTTCCCAGGATCATCGCTTTTTTGAGGTAGCTCTTCTGTTGTAGAAACTATTCCATCCCCCATACTCTACCCTAACATAATCTCTTCATTTTTAAAAACTAAAGGAGTGGTTATTTCAACACCTCTGAGTCAGACATTGCATCATCAGCCGGCAGTTGTTCTGAATCTCTGCCAAACCACTCGTGATTCACGGGTGAGGGGACGCTCTGAGAGGTGAAATTACACCCTTCATCAGGGAAGTTAGATTGCATTTCCAGAGCTCTGGGCTACAGAGTAGATCTGGCACAAATCAGAATTTGCTGTGTCCTGAAGCTCGGCGGAGATGGAGCAGTAGAGAGATTAGCAAATTACAGCTTGTAAAGCGAGAGGCTGTATTTCAGAGAGAGAGAGAGGTTTGCCTTCACGTGTACAGTTTCTATAAAACGGTGTCTGGGAAATGAGCTAATTGCGCAATGGGAGAAAAAGCAAGTTTAAAAAGAAAAAAGTCCCTAGAAAACCTCAGAGAAAATCCCCAAGTGAGTCCAGAGCTGGAAAGAATTGAATCCTGCGTAGAAAAGAGCAGAGTTGTGCATTGTGTGACCAGACATATAACACTACCACAGACTAACACATTCAGGGTTACTTTGCACCTTGTGCAGGCTTTACACTATTCTTATACGGTAGCATTTCCACCCACTTCAGAGCGATGTAAATTACTGTGGCCCTGATTCCACATTCACTTCCCCTGGTTTCAATATTGTCCTCAGAAAGCTGAGTCAACTGCCCACAGCCACGCTCAGAACATTTGAGTGTAACCAAAAAATACAACCCTAGCATTACTGGCAGCTGTTGTGACTTGGTACTGCTGCATGTTTAGCAACGTTAACCCGGCTGATTGAAATGTTTAGAGCACAATTCCCTCCTCCCCAATCAAAAAATGACAGTTTTCAAAAATGAAAAATTTCAGGAACAACTGTTCATATTTCAAAACTGAAAAAAACAAAAACAAAAAACCCTATTTTCCACAATTTTATAAAAAATTTAAATGATCAATTACTGAAACAAAGAATTTTTTTCCAAGCAGCAGCAAACAAAACATGGGGGGAAAACCCAACATTTATTAAATGCAAATTTTGATGCAAAAGTGTCACAAAATGTTTTTTGGGGGAAAAAAAGGGTCAATTTCCAACCCTGAGAAATGGGAACAACATTGACATTTTTCATGACAACATTTACATATTTTTTGACCAGCTCTAAGCAGCTTCAGCTGAACTGGCCTGTAAGTCAAAACATCTTAAACTTTTCCTGGAAAACAAATACATATAAGCCTGTACAAACTATACAGGTTGAAGGAATGGCTTCCAGCTTTGGGCTTCCATGACATTCCCCGTGGTACAATCTAGACTGATTGACAGCTTTGTCTGCTCAGTTCCCCAATTTGGGGTGCCTTTTATATTACTTTGCTGTGAGAACTACCACTCCTGGCCTGCCCACGCACAGCCTCCAGGAGCATAGCCTCCAGCTATTGTGTACGAATGCTAGAGCCAGGCAGCCAACCACCCATGAATTACACCATAGGCAACACCAGCCAACTCCAAATCTCAGACTTTCCCCCGGAAATGTGTGTCTTGTATTACCCAGCACCCTCCTGGACAATACAAGCTCATACAGAGTCCAATCATTTCATTAATGGAAAATGATCAGCACAGAGTTTCTTATTTCCAAGGAGTTCCCTAAACAAACACACACTGGTTTAGATAAAACAATAAAACAAGTTTGTTAACTACAGAAAGATACTTGTAATCACTTCAACTCTGACTTTTATACCACATTAGGTTTTGTTACAAAAATAAATAAAAGGTAAAATACATCTAATACCTAACTTAACAAGCTAATTGAAGACAAAGGAAAGTTTTTTCTCACTACATGTTTTAGCAGTCTTACTGGCTAGAATCCTTTCAGCCAGGATCTATCCCCTAGTTCACTGTTAATTTCCTTGTCCTTCAGGTGTTGGTAATATCATCAGTAGAGATGAAGGAAAAAATACTTTGGGACCTCTCTTCTTTGATGCTGAGGTTCAGGAGACCGCTAGTCTGTGGAGACGGGGAAATTTAGCTGATACCTGGTGATAGTCCTGAAACCCAGGTGATAATCCATTTGATTTTGTTGACACCGGACCGAGACGTCAGTTTACCTTATGTCTCGGAGGTACGGGTTTGTGGCTGTTTCCCCAGATTTAGGCTATGTCTACACTAGAGACCTTACAGTGGCATAGCTGTACTGATGCAACTATACTGCTGTAAGATCGCTTGTGTTGCTGCTCTTTATGCCGACAGGGGAGAGCTCGCCCATCGACATAATTAAACCACCCCCAACAAGCAGCTGTGCACACTCCCACTTGAGCTTTGGGTGACCAGACAGCAAGTGTGAAAAATTGCGACAGGGGGTGGGGGATAATAGGAGCCTATATAAGAAAAAGACCCAAAAATTGGAGCTGTCCCTATAAAATCGGGACATCTGGTCACCCTACTTATGCTGGTGAAAACTATGTTGCTCAGGGGCTTTGTGTTTTTTTCACACCCATGAGCGACATACATTTAGCTGACATAAGTGGTAGCATAGACATGGCCTTACACTATGTCTGAGTAATATCATACAATAGAATCGTATAACTTTACATACAATGTCGCCACAGATATTTTACCAGGACAATAAAGATCAGCAAATTATGAGTTTTCAAATGATACCTCCCATATACTTTGTAAAAAATCCATTATAGTTTTGTAAAAAGGGGCAATATAGGGATACAGACTGTCACAGCCTCTTCAAATCATTCCTATTTTATGAGTCATCATATGCGTGGCCCTGGACTCATTCTGTTATTCTATTTTAAAATCTAAGCCGAAGACTCCTCTGGAGCTTGATTTTCACAGGTGCCGTGTATCCACAAATTCAGATGACAGTGCTCAACATGGCTGAAAATCAGGTTCTTATTGTCATTTGAGTCTTTGTTTCTTATTCTTTTAAGTATATTTTGCTGATCTTATTATCATCCAAGGCCAGGAATTAATACCAACATCAAACCAACTCTGATGTGTTTGTAAAATGCAGTATATGTGTTTGGCACTCAGTGAAGACATTTATATGATTGTTTATGGAGAACAGGGACATGCCCATATAGCTTTACTAATGCGGCGGAAGGCATGATCCTGCAAACACTTACCTAACTTTACACCATGACTAGTCCCTGTGGCTAAAGTTAAGTTAAGCACACTTGTAAGTGCAAAAAGAAAAGGAGGACTTGTGGCACCTTAGAGACTAACCAATTTATTTGAGCATAAGCTTAAGTAGCTCACGAAAGCTTATGCTCAAATAAATTGGTTAGTCTCTAAGGTGCCACAAGTACTCCTTTTCTTTTTGCGAATACAGACTAACACGGCTGTTACTCTGACACTTGTAAGTGTTGTCTTTTGGGCTCGGCTCCTGCTAAGAAAGACAATCTGATATTGGGGGTGGGGGGTGGGAAGGCAATTTGTTAAGAAGCATAATACCATTTCTTCTCAGTTTACCCTTCATATAATACACCCACACCCCAACCTCCTCAGCAGCTGCCAATCAGAGTTCTAAACAACAGATTAAAGGTAAAGAGGAACAAAATGTCCCCCTCCCCCCACCCTTTAATGCAACACTGAAGATGGGAAACTGGTCATTAGAAAGCAGGAAATTGGTTTCCTCCACAACACTTGCTCAGCCTGGCCGCCTGTGTTTCAATAACATCAGCAATGACGTCTTGAGACTTAATTTGCACTCTTGCAGAGTTAGCAATACGCCAAGTAACTTTAGGCTTGATCGTTCGCTCCCTCAGATTGGTGTAAATCAGGCATCACATGGATTCAGTCATTAAACATGTGTGAGATTAGAATCGGATCCTTTAACTTTTGGTTTCAGAGTAGCAGCCGTGTTAGTCTGTATTCGCAAAAAGAAAAGGAGGACTTGTGGCACCTTAGAGACGAACCAATTTATTTGAGCATAAGCTTTCGTGAGCTACAGCTAAGTGAGGTGCTACAAGTCCTCCTTTTCTTTTTAACTTTTGGAATTTCCTCCGGACTTCACTTGCAACTGAGAACTGTGCCTTTGCATCATGCAAACGATTGCTTTTAAATTATTTGTCCTGTCTTGTTCTTGCCATTGTGTTTTTTTTAAGGCAGTGAACAGAGAACGAGATCAAACTTTTAATCTCTTCAATCTTTTAATTTAATTTTAATTAATTTTAATTAGGATTACTGAAGGGAGTAGTTTTACTGAACGTGGGTAACACTTGGTGATTCCCTGTTCCTGTTATTCCCTCTGGCGCACCTGGCACTGGCCACTGTCTGAAGACAAGACACTGGGCTCCATGGACCTTTGGTCCAACCCAGTAGGACCGTTCTTATGTTCCTGTTTGGGGGACTGGGGCCCTAGGCACTGGCAAAACGTTACCTTCTCCAAATCAGGGGCATTACTCACACGAATAAAGTAACACACATGCATGAGTGTTTGCAGGATCCCTCCTTGCGGTGGAGTTAAGTGACGCCCCACGCCCAGGTGCCTGCAGCTAACGCGGGTTACAGAGAGAGAGAGAGAGGTGGGTGATCTAATCACCAGCTCCAGGTCCGAAGGACTGGATCCTCCCACGCCCGCCCCTCCCTCCGCCTCTGGGCTCCTCCTCTAGATTGCTTGATGCAGCTTTCGCTTACTTGAATAGTGGCTAGCGAGCCGCGCGGAGCGCTCGCTAAGGTGTTCTCCGGGACTAAGCTGAGGATACAGACAGAAAAAACTGAAAGCGAGAGGAGCCCTGGCCGTGGTAGTGGAGTGCTAGGGGTGGTGTCCCCCTTCTCGCCGGCGGGATGAGCCCGGGGCTGGCCAGCATGAGTGGCAGCCTGCTGCTGCTTCTCTGCCTGCTCGCGGTGAGCCACCGATCGGACCCGGGCGCCCCAAGGGAAGGGGGGGGGACTCCGGGGCAGAGCCCCCTTGGCGGGAGGACCTGGAGCGCCCCTTCACCTGGGTGCAGGCTGGGCCGGGGTTGGAGCTCCCTGGGTCTCCCCTCCGCTGCGGAACGTGTCCGGACTTGTGCGCTCCCTTCCTCACGATGGCAGAGCTGGGGGTGGGACTCGCATGGATAAGCAAGCGAGAGGGGCAGGGGGGCTCACCTGGGCACTCTTCAAGCCGTGTTTGTGTGTGTGTAACTGGCGTGGGGGGGGCGAAGGGAGTTGATCACGACAAGCCTGTATGGACAGGTCTGTGCGCGAAAGGCTGCCTGGCTGCGGTAAGCGAAGACTGACCTACCCCGCGGGGAGAAGCCCTTCCACCGGGATAGCCCTGGCAGAGTGCTGGGGGGGGGGGGGGTGGATTTCCGAGCCACGTAGTTACACCCAGATAAGTCTGTCGTGTAGACCTGGCCGAATACCTGGAGAGCGCTGGGGACTGGGTTCGCTTTGCGCTCTGGCTGCGGTACCCAGCCCCAAGAGCCTGCAGGCTTCCCGCACCCCAGGGCCCGGGGGGACTTTCCCTTCTCCTGGATTCTCAGCGCAGGTTCCTTGTGCCGAGGTTTCCTGCTCGGCTTCGTCTGCTGCTGCCAACGCGCCGAGCCCTTGCGAGCTCTGTGTCTTGGGGCGTCTCTTCTAACGATGGGCTGAGAGAGCGCCTGGGGTTAGTAACTTTTCGGGCCCGATCCGGCTGCTCTGACTGAGGAACAAGGGACTTTCTCGTTTTATTTTCTAAACTAATAAGGTTTGAGTTTTGGGGAACGTGTTTCTTGGGCTGTGAACTTCCCACTGTAGTTTGCCCACCCCTGCTTTAGAGCATACACCCAGCCAAACTTTTTTTGGCCCGAGGGCCACATCGGGGTTCTGAAACTGTATGGAGGGCTGGGTAGGGAAGGCTATGCCTCCCCAAACAGCCTGGCCCCTGCCCCCTATCCAGCCCCTTATCCCCTGAGAGGCCCCCCAGGACTCCCATGCCTCTCCAACCCCTCATCCCCTGACTGCCCCGCCACCCTGAACCTCTGCCCCATCCAACTGCTCCCTGTCTCCGACTGCCCCCCCAGGATCCCTTGCCCCTTATCCAACCCCTGCCCCTTACCATGCTGCTCAGAGCACCAGGCCTGGCACCTGCACTGCCTGGCCAGAGGAGTTGAGGCCGCGGGGGAGGGGGGACAGAAGGGGAGGGGCCGGGGGCTAGCCTCCCTGGCCAGGCAGGACAGCCTCCCCGCGGGCCAGATGCAGCCAGTGGACCGTAGTTTTCCCGCCTCTGCTCTAGAGCTTGGAGACTCCTGGAAAAAATGGTAGTTTTGCCATTAGCATCCGTGGGGGCAGGATTTCGCCCGTAATCTGCAGTTCTCTTTGGCTGCGGGAAGTGCAATTGCTTTTTGGATTCTGGCCTGTCCATGCTGTGGTTGAAACTGGGCTAGCCACCGCTGTGTTCAAAGCAGCAGTCTCGTACCTTGTCTCTTTCCATGTTCCTCCCCTCCTTGATTTCTCTTTGTTTTGCTGTTGACAGCCTTGTCATAATCTGTCCTGGCTTCTCCCACTCCCTCATCTGTGCCTCCACCGTCTGCCCTGTATGTCAAACACTTGTATGAACCCATCTCTCAGGTTATAACATCTCCACCGGGAAGGCTATCAGATGTGACTTTTAGAAACAAAAACAAACCCCAAGCAACATACCGAAAGAAACAGTTCGGCAGTGACGAGTCTCACGTACTGATGTGTTAGTTTAGCGTCACCCTTTCCTTCCTCTTGTTACCCCATAATTGCTGAGTCATGTCTGAACTTGACCTGAACTCTAACTTTACTCACGTGACTAGACCCCTGGAGCTCTATCTGGGAACTACATTCACTAGGGCTCCAGGGGTTCAAGTCTCTGCAAATCAGGGCCTTCACCTGTAAGGACTTTGGGCAGAGTGCATGGCTTCATTTGTTTCTGGGAAGCACTTAAAATGCTTTTGGGTACTTAAAAATAACTGAAGACTGTAATCTCTCTGGGGCAAGGGTCATGAAGTGTTAGGTCAGTTTAGAAGTGTTTTATAAAATGCAATATAGACTGAGTATTGTTTCCTTCACTGGTGTGGACATCAAAGCTTTTTTCAGGATGTTGTAAGCCTGGTGTAGATTCTCGGCTGGCTACTTTGCTCCAAAACTTGGTTTTATTGGCAGGAGAGGAAAACGAGGGGGGGCGGGTGTGAGGCACACTTAGGCTAGGTCTACACTAAAACTTCAAAGCGCTGCCCATGGAGCGCTCCCGTGGCAGTGCTTTGAAGCGAGTGTGGTCCTGCGTGAGCTCTCTCCCAGTGCTCCTGATAGTCCACTTCCACGAGGGGAATAGCTCTGAGCGCTGGGGGCCTGTCCACACTAGCGCTTCAAAGGGCTCAAACTTGCTGCGCTCAGCGGGGCAATTTCTCACACCCCTGAGCCAGCAAGTTAGAGCACTATAAAATGTAAGTGTAGCCAAGCACCTAGAACTGTGCTGGCCGCAAACTATGATGATCTAAGGGCTGAAAACCGATCTATTCTATCTCATATTGCACATGGGGTAATGTGGCTCTGGGTTATGTTTAAAATATGGCTAGTTTCCTTCTATGCCGTCAAAAAATACTGACGTCCGATGTGGCCGTCCAAACTTACGTTGAAACCGTTTTGTTTCAGTCCTTGTTCGAGTTGGGCCATGGGAGGCGCTTGCTATATTAAACTACTTGGACTAATGACAGGTTTCAGAGTAGCAGCCGTGTTAGTCTGTATTCGCAAAAAGAAAAGGAGGACTTGTGGCACCTTAGAGACTAACCAATTTATTTGAGCACAAGCTTTCGTGAGCTACAGCTCACTTCATCGGATGCACCTTTACTTGTACTAATGTCACTTTCATTCTCCTGAACTGTGTTAGGGGCTATTGGAGGTTGCTGTTGGTGAAATTCATTCCTGTGTGGCCAGCCGGCACCATTTAAGTGGTGCCCAGGCCTTGCTGTAGCTCTGTGCATGGCAGGGGGCCGGGGGGCGCGGTGTGTGTGTGTGAATTTCTCGCTTATAAGGGACTCGTACTGCACTAAATAGCAGTCTGCATGATGGACTATAACTGCCCAGGCCTGTCTTCTGGTGGGAGAATTATGTTCTCTTCTCCAGGCTTGCCTCTTAAAAATATCTCTCATCTGGAAGAAGTAGCCTCTGCAGACAGCTATGTATTAATATTACTAGGGTGAGTAATTTTAAGAACATCAATCTCATCACTGGTGACTGATTTACGTTTCCTGTTTTCACCTCAAAAAGCCTTCCCTGGCTGTATGGCACGAGCCTCGTGTGTTTTAGCTTTGAGCTCAGTAGAGGACTCTTGCTGGCAAACCTGTGCCTTCGGTGGCCCAATAGGGGCCTGAGTTTACTGCCTGGATGAAGGCCGTGTTCGAGGAAATGCTGTACAGTCCTCAAAGGCTAAGCCAGCTTTGCTGAAGGCTGAGAAAGGATCCCATTGACTTCAGTGAAATGGGAATTAGGCTCCTGGAAAGGGATGTGATAGGTTATCTCAGCGGATGAGGGATATAGCCACGTGACCTTCACCCCACCAATGTGTCTTAACCCTGAGCTGGAGGGACCAGTTCAGTCAGTCCTTGGTGTCTCTGCTGGGTGGGAAGGGGTTAGGGAAGAAGGAAGGTCTTATGGTTAAAACACAGGGTTGAGACAAGGTTATATTCCAGATTCTGCCGCAGATGAACTATGGATAGGTCTATAGACTCAGCTCTGAGCCTCTTCCAAGTCCGATTGTGTGTGGGGACGGGTCAGCAAACACTCAGGACCCAGATCCTAGAACCTATCTTGGGGGTCTGGGGCTGATCCCAAGTCCCACTGTGATTTGGGTCCAAGCCCTATCATTTTGCAGTGTGGACACAACTCAAGCCACGGACCCAAGTCAGAGGGTCAGCGTGGTGCAGTGGGGGGTCATTAGTAGGGCTGTCAGACCTGGATCTAGCAATTGTAAGCCCAGGTTTATAATGCAGTGCAGATGTCGGCCATAGACTGAGAAAGACCGAGTCCATGAGCTCGGGTTCGACAGACTACAGTTTACAATGCAATATAGATATACCTTATGCGATCTTGGGCAAGTCTCCATCGTTTGTGTCCGATTCCAAGCTTCTAAACGGGATATGTCCCAACCATAGGGGGCTGAGGCTTTATGTAAAACGTGCCCTCTGAAGATCACTCGGGGCTTCTCAGTTTAAATTTTTATCCTTTTGAAGGGAATAGCCAGGAGCTGTCTTGGGGTGACTGATGTAAGGTGCTGCCATTCGGTGTCTGCTGATAACGTTCTCTCATGTTAAGAACGTTCTGGTGAGCTTCTATTCGCTCCCTTGCTTGGTGAGTTTCAAGTCTTGTGTTTATTGAGACCTGCCTAAGCTACAGATGAAGCTGTTTTTGTTAGAGTTGGAGTTGATAGTGGCTAATTGCAGGTTAGACAGGGTTTATTACTGAGAGGTGAAAGCAAACTTCATTACCTGTGGGTAATTTGAGTGGATATGTGGATTGTTGGTCAAGTTGTAAATGCCCTGTGTTCAATTTGATGGCACTTCTGTGTTTGTCTATATGTCTCTCTCACAATCACTCTGGAACATGGCATCTGATCAATTCTAAAATTTCCAGGAATGTTTTCGGTCTCAAGGGCCAGAATCCTATTAATGGGGAGGGGGAGTGGGGGATACCTTGAGCCCTTGCCATCTGAGTAGTGCAGCTATAACTTGAAGCACCTCTGCAATTGTCTAGATCCGCAGTTCTCAAGCTGTGGGTCGGGACCCCATTTTAATGGGGTTGCAAAGGCTGGCTTAGACTTGCTGAGAGACTGGGGCTGAAGCCTGAGGACTTCAGTCCTGGGCAGCAGGGCTCAGGTTACAGGCCCCCTGTCTAGGGCTGAAGCCCTTGGGCTTTGGTCCCCCTGCCCTGGGCAGTGGCGTTTGGGTGGGCTCGGGCTTCAGTCCCCGCTTCTGGGGTCATGTAGTAATTTTTGTTGTCAGAAGGGGATCGCGGTGCAATGAAGTTTGAGAATCCTCTGGTCTAGATCAAATGGCCCCATTAACACCTTCCCGCGTAATACCCCTGCTCCTCCTTCCAACGGAGTCATTCAGGGTGTCAGTAGGTTACAATCTCCCACACAAATAAGGTATGGGGATGTGGCCCCAGCAGAGGGGGAGAACTGGGACCCTTGTATGGGGCTATATAGAACCTGTGGCAGGGGGGAAAACTGGGGAACCATGGTGTGGGGGTGCACTGAGCCCTTAGCATAGGGAAAAGTGGTGCATGTACGTGTGTGGGGAATGGCATACGCACAGAGCATCTGCCATGGGTGGGAGCACATAAAAATCCCTGGCGAGGGGAGTTGCGGAGTGGGTGGCATGCAGGGAGCTTGTGGGAGGAATGGAAGAGTGCAGGCAGCTCCTGGTGGGTGCAGTAACTCAGCTGATACACGCTGGTGCGCGCACCCCTAGTTACATCCACATACCAGCGGGTGAGGGGGTTTGTAACCTCCCTAGCTGTATAGAGACACTGCCCCTCACCCGCTCCTCGCTAGCAGGCAGCCCTGTGGGAGGCTCTGGCTCTTACTCTCCAGAGGCTGGGAGTTCTGTCGGGTGGCATGTGATGGTAGGGTGAACAAATTTGTTTTTTAGGGGTTGGCGCTCTTGTCATGCGTGTCCTCGCTGCGTGAGCCTCAAAGTTCTGGCGGCTCAGGAAGTTCTGGCGTACTTCCCTCCCAATATCTCACCCCCAGTTTCAGGGCCATGCGGTACCCCTACCTCCTGCCCTAACCTGTGTTGAGTTGTAGCAGCCACCTCTCATTGCAGAAGTGCGTGATGCAATCCTGGATCGGGGGAGGGGGGTGTTCCTGAAGCACCTTGGGATCTGTGGGGTTGATGAATGCAGCTAAAATGTCAGTGCATTGCCGCAGATGGCTGTGATGCGATGCCTTGAGTTGATGGGATTGTACTGGAGTAATCGAGGATAAGGAATGTCCTCTATTGCAGGGCTCTGGAGTTTCCTCTACCTCAAGCTTTCACCCAATCGTACAGTTAACCAGGGGATGGCTGTGGCTCTGGGATAATGGAGGGGAAACCAGGGGTGAATTTCACTCTGTCCATCCAGCAAAAGATCTGTGCGCTTTAAGAAAACATGAGAGAGTCTCCCCTGGCTGCTGATGTGTACTTGAAAGTGCAGCCCTGATGCTGCAAAGAACAAACAGAAGAGTTTGCGCTTGCTATGGAATGGGGGCTGGCCTGAAGAATGTTTACGGATCTGAGTCATCCTAGGTTCAGGGAGCACCATTGCGTGAAACCAGCTGCAGCCAGTTTCCTAGCTCACACCCTCCCCAGTAAAAGTGCGTTGAGGGGGTTGGGGGCAGTTTACACAGCTCGGATCTGTGCAGTTATTTAATGTCAAGTGCATTTTAATTGTTTCAAACCTTGTTTCCTGCAGAGATTTTTTTTTTTTAAAGCTGCTTCTGGCTCCCTCAGGGAACTTTTTCCTTTCTGCTTTTAAAAAACAACAACCTGTGTTCTTTCCAACTGGCCTAGAAAGATTGGGATGAGTGAGGAAGGACTAGCCCAGGTGGTGCCAGAGCCTGGGGTGGGAGGAAAAAATGGTCTCTTTTTCAGTTAGAAAGAGAGGAAGGGAGTGGAAGCTTAGTTTGGTGGAGGGATGATGAAGGCCTGTGGAATGCAGAAAGTGTTACTGGATTGTCTCCACTGTTCCCTGCATAAATTTAGTGCGGGGTGTGGAGGAGGTGGCGGTATCTGAGCTGTGCCTCCAGCAGAAGAATCTAAGGAGATCTTTTTTCCCCCCAGCTCATCCTGTTTGGGAATGACCACATCCTTCACCCCGTACTTGCTTCTGCAGTCGCACCAGGCTGATTTGTAGGGGGTAGAGACTCTAAATCGTAGACTATCGGGATTGGAAGGGACCTCAGGAGGTCATCTAGTCCAACCCCCTGCTCAAAGCAGGGCCAATCCCCAATTTTTGCTCCAGATCCCAAACAGCCTTCTTAAGGATTGAACTCACAACCCTGGGTTTAGCAGGCCAATGCTCAAACCACTGAGCTATCCCTTGCACTCCTGACATCCCATTGTCTGTTTCTCCGTCTCTTGTCCCTTCCCTTTCTCTCTCCCTCCCTCCCTGGTAAGGAGCGTGTATGGGGTGGCAGGGGAGTTTAAGGAAGGTTGCAATCTGATACTTTTGTCCCGGTGTGAATAAAAGCGGGAACTAGTGGGGAGGGGCAGACGGGGAGGGGGGGGCAGGCAAGTGGCAGAGACCAGAAGTTTGTTATGGAAACAGGTAAAAGGGCCACGCAGAGGAGACCCCCTGGAAAAAAGCTTTTCTTGTGGAGTGTCCTGAGAGAAGACGAGTCCCCGTAACTTCTGGGAGCCTCTTGGATTCCTGTCTTGCCACAGCAAGGGAGCTTTCCCCAGATTTGTTGGGCCATCTGGCTTGTGCTGGAAGTTGGGGAAAGCCATATTCTATTGCTGAAGGTCATAAGTCAGGCACAGAATAACTTCTGTGCCTCAGTTTCCCCACATGTACATGTGGGGGTAGACAACAGTGCCTGCCTCTGTAAAGATGCTCTGGTGAAAGGTGCAACAATGTTGTTGTCCTGCAGAGGGGCTGGCTGCACTGTAGCGTGGGGCTGGTATTTTGGTCCAAGATAAATCCAGGGTGTGTCCACACTAACTCCAATCTGACCTCTAGAAGTTGAGGTCTGATGCAACATCCTCTAGTCATTACTCATTCATAGGAGCAGATAAAAACAGGCCATGGACTTCCTGATCTTCGAGACCAGATTAAGGGGAATAACACAAGGTTACCTCATGTTCAAGGCTGTTCATTGACAGCTCTGGCCTCCTCACAAACCATGAGGTTGAAGCTTGAGTCACTCTGAGCCCGCTTGTGGCATAGCTGGCAAACTTTTAGCATCTGGGGGGAGAGGGGGTGGCGATGCTGTTTTTGCATGTGCTCCCCTTCCTCCTCCAGCACCTCAATCCCACCACAATTGACCGTTTGTTCACAAGCACCAGACACAGGTGGGAGAGAACCGTTACAGGGAAATGTTGGTAATCCTGCACCCTTCTGTAGGCCCTTACATCTGGGGATCCCAGTAAACCTTTATTAACCTCTCCAGGGGGTTGAGGGCCTCTCTTCTTCCCTGAAGAAACCTGAGCATAGAGAGGGGGAAATGAAGTGCCCAAGACCGCTCAGTGGCAGAGCTGGGACTATAACCCAGGAGTCCTTACTCCCAGTCCTTTGTCCACATCTTTTTTTTTTTCTTCCCCTTTGAGTATCTCCAGTCTCGACCACCGTGCAGCTCTTTCCTGCCGCACGCGCCCCCCCTCCCCCAGGCCATGCTTCCCAGCATTCCAGTCTTCAGCCAGATGCTGTGGCTTCAGCAAATCAGCCACCCAAACTCAACTGACCCTCTGTCTTTAAATCTACTTTTATAGCACGGAGCCAAGTCAGCAAGTGTCTCGCTGGCCCAGGATCCAGAGGGGCCCCAGTTGATCCCCATAGCTTTGAGTCGCAGCACGGAGGACTCTGAGTTCTACAAACACGAAGATCATCTTTGCAGAAAGTGCCCGGCAGGTATGATGCTCCCAGAGCTGCCTTGTCTGCTCCCCTCTCTTCTGCCCACCTGCCTGCACTGTCGCTGCTCTGGGGATAACTAGGAAACTCTGCCGTCCTGCAGCTGCCTGCTGTGTCCTGGGCCTTTGCTATCCAGCCCTGCTCTGTCCCCATCCTGGGGATATAAGGAGGGACTTTGCTCTCCAGCTCTTCCCCGCTCCTTCACCGTCCTGTAGGGGGCATCGCATTCTCCGCCCACTGCCCCGTCCTAGGTGTACATGGGGGGTGTGAGTTTCCATTGCAATTATGCTGCCTGCTCCGGCTGTGCTTGGTGCATGCGCCACTGGGTCTCTGTGTCCATGTCCATCCCTCCCACCTCCCCAGGATACCAGAGCAGTGGGGTTACCAGTCGTCTCCGAGTAGGTAGCAATCTCTGTCTTATTGCTTCACTGGTGCTCACTCGCCTGCAGTGGCAACATAGGAATTGCTAGACTGGCTCACACCAGCGTCCCTCTAGTACAGAATCCTGTCTCTGACCATGGTTGGCTCCGGATGCTGCACAAGGTGTAAGATGCCCATGTCTGTTCTAGAGTGGCTGCCCCTTTGCCCCCCCACCCCCACTCTGTGGTTTGCTCCAGGAATGCCTTTTGGGTCCCAGACCTCTAACCATCACCTCTCCATGAGCAGGGATCCACGCCCCTCTCCCTCCTGACTAGGGGCTTAGACTTGCAGGCCCCTTGCTCTTACCCTGATGAATGTCCAGACCCTGCGGCCTTGGTTTCTCTCCAAGGGCTATGAGTGGTAGTTGTTATAATGACCGAGTAGCTCTTCTGGAGTACGTTTACTTAATGATAAAAAGGCTCTCTGAGAACATATAAAACAATAAAAGCATCTAAATGCTTTCCCAGTAATACCCTCCCTGATCAGTCTTATGGAGACCCTGGCAGTTCCACCCCTTCCACAGTGCAAAAGGTCCTGTCTATCTGAGTCAAAATGAAGGTCCCTCTGTCAGTTCAAACTGGCT
Organism: Chelonia mydas; assembly: GCF_015237465.2. Taxonomy (NCBI): domain Eukaryota; kingdom Metazoa; phylum Chordata; order Testudines; family Cheloniidae; genus Chelonia; species Chelonia mydas. The sequence continues at coordinate 6,354,901 of NC_057859.1, read as the reverse complement.
CCTTATTTCCCAAACTCCTGCTTTGTCTCCCAGCCTCCTGTGAAAAGGTCACTGCCCTTTCCCCCAGGGGGTTTGGGTGGGTGGGTGGGTGGTCATGTGTAGGATTAGAAGGATTAGTGGGTTTTTTGGTTTGTTTGTTTGTTTTTTGGTTTTTTTAAACAGGTAAATGTTTTCACCTTATACCCCCAAACACAAAATCCCATTGATTGAAAATCACAGATACACAAAAGTAAGAAAAATGCTGTTTGGGAACGTAGCGTTTGGATTTCAGGATGTTTACGTTGTATATTTTGACACAGGGTGTTGGCCGTTTTGTTTAGCAGTTATAAATATTTAACGTTTTGAATCTCAACATCTGTCACTAAAGGATTATTGCCTGACCACCCATAACTTCCCAAAGCTGTACAAATTGAAATAAACACTGATATTGGTCAAAATTGTAATTAGGCTAGCAGAATAGGTTTGAGTGGAGGTGGGAAGAGGGTCCTATAGAAGACACAGCCCCTAATATTGGGACAGTCCTGATAAAAGCAGGACATCAGGTCACACTAGCCTCCTCATAGGGCTGGCTAGTTGCATAATCCGCTCTGAGATTTTGCATTAATTCCCCACCCTTTCCCTGTTGTTCGAGAGTCTGTAGGCCCCCCAACCCAGCAAGCCAGATGTGCATATCTAGAACCTCTATTGACATTGAGGGCTAGTCCAAGGGCCCACATAGTCTGGGTCACCTCAACACAGCAATTTTTTTTATTTATTTTTTTTGAAATGTTACCTGCTTTTGGGAGCTGGCTCTGACATACGGATAAGTCAGAACATTAAATACAATGGTCTCAGGACACTCCTATGGTCGTCATCTCATTACACCCCTGCAGGTGGTAGACTTACTCTCCTGCTGGTCTTCAGGAGTTATAGATTGGCTTAAACCCTGAAGCAGGAGATGGAATATCACTTCCAACATCATTGTAATCCCAGGTTATCCTAATTATTTATTAGGATATCCATGTAGATTCCTTTTTGAACCTTGCCAAGTTCTTGGCCTTAACTTCCTGTGTCGGAGAGTTCCGCAGTCTAATTACCCATTGTGTGGGAAATGTTTCCTGTTATCAGTTCTGAGTTTGCTACCTTTTGATTTCAGTGAATGCAGGTCTAGCCCTTTATTCGTGGAAATGCCACCTGTGTACTCTTATTCCTGTATCTGTCTCTCCTCACATATCTCCTCCTCCTTCCCTGCAGGTTTCCATGTTGAAGAGCACTGTGTTACCTCAAACACTAGCGGGAAGTGCTCTCGGTGTAAAGAAGGAGCTGAGTTCACAGAGTACCCCAATGCGCTTTCCAAGTGCCTGACTTGTCGTGTCTGCAGAAAAGGTACTGAGGAGAAATAGATGCTGAGGTCCTCCGCTCCTCCAGGGGGCAGTTTTTCACTGTACTCAGTTCACCATGCGAACGATGGAGGGATTGTAAACTCTGTGGGCCAGGGACAGGCGGCTGGTTCTGTTCGTACAGCGCCTAGCACAATAACCTGCTGGCCAATGACTGGGGCTGTTTGCTGCCACCACATTACAAATAAGTGGCTTACTCTGTGGTAAACGGAGTACTTGTGGCACCTTAGAGACTGGTGCCACAAGTACTCCTTTTCTTTTTGCAAATACAGACTAACACGGCTGTTACTCTGAAATCTGTGGTAAACGAGTTTCATAGAATCACAGAATATCAGGGTTGGAAGGGACCTCAGGAGGTCATCTAGTCCAACCCCCTGCTCAAAGCAGGACCAATCCCCAGCTAAATCATCCCAGCCAGGGCTTTGTCAAGCCTGACCTTAAAAACTTCTAAGGAAGGAGATTGCATCACCTCCCTATGGTGGAAACGCATTCCAGTGTTTCACCACCCTCCTAGTGAAAAAGTTTTTCCTAATATCCAACCTAAATCTCCCCCACTGCAACTTGAGACCATTACTCCTTGTCCTGTCATCTGCTACCACTGAGAATAGTCTAGATCCATCCTCTTTGGAACCACCTTTCAGGTAGTTGAAAGCAGCTATCAAATCCCCCCTCATTCTTCTCTTCCGCAGACTAAACAATCCCAGTTCCCTCAGCCTCTCATAAGTCATGTGTTCCAGTCCCCTAATCATTTTTGTTGCCCTCCGCTGGACTCTTTCCAATTTTTCCACATCCTTCTTGCAGCGTGGGGCCCCAAACTGGACACGGTACTCCAGATGAGGCCTCACCAATGTCGAATAGAGGGGAACGATCCCGTCCCTCGATCTGCTGGCAATGCCCCTACTTATACATTCCAAAATGCCCTTGGCCTTTTTGGCAACAAGGGCACACTGTTGACTCATGTCCAGCTTCTCGTCCACTGTAACCCCAAGGTCCTTTTCTGCAGAACTTCTGCCGAGCCATTCGGTCCCTAGTCTGTAGCGGTGCATTGGATTCTTCCGTCCTAAGTGCAGGACCCTGCACTTGTCCTTGTTGAACCTCAACAAGAGTTTGGCCGAGAGCATCTTGTATTAGAGGGGCTAAAAGTTACTGAGTGATGGGCAGATGCACAGCACCTCCTGCTGGTCTATTATAGCAGGATTAGTGCTCGGCTTTTGGACAACAGAGCAGGCATAAGCAGGTGCAGCACCATTGACTCCATTGTACCTGCATATGCCAGGGCTGGATTTATCCCATTATCTCTATAAAATATAACAAACTGGGCAATTGTCAAGGCTTGAATTGAAGACTTTGAGCTCTGCAGCACAGACCTTTGCTACTTGAATTAGTGTAGTACTAACTGTTATTGGGCAGCAGTTATAGGCTATCTTCCATATGGACCAGCCGCTGTGGGTGGAGATGCAATGTATGCTTTACGAGGAGGCTGGAAGGATTAGACTTTTATTGGTAAATGTCAAGTTCACATGTGTACACCCTGACACACATTTCCATTGATAATGACTGAAATTTACAGATGGGCAAAGTAAGCAAAATGCTGCTTGAGAATTTACTAGAGTTTGGCTTAAGGATATTTACTTTTTTATATTTTGACATGGGATGTTGACAGTTTTTTTTAGCAGTTACAGAATCTCACTGTCATTTAATTGCCTGACCTTCCTCCCCAGTGATTTCCCACGGCTATAATAATTCAAATAGAAAATGCTTAAAACTCAACCTCGATATCTGTCAAATTTTATATTTGGCGGGGGGAGAGGGAGGACAAGGAAACCTGAATTTTGCCTACCTTATTTACAAGTGTGAGAACGGCTGTCCGCTCTTGGGTGTATGGATGCAATCAACCAGCGCCTCCTACAGGAGTGGCGGAGGGAGGAGACTTTGGCAAAGAATTCTGGGTAAATTGCTATGCTAAGGAAATGTGACGCAGGATCTTGTGTGTAGAGCAGGCAGGATCTCTAGCCCCAGCGAGAAGGATCTGAGCTCCTCAGTTGAAACAGAGGTAACAGCCTTACCTCGTCAGACCCATTCGTGCGAGAAAAGCCCTTCTTGCTCATTACACGGATGTTGGATGCTCTGTGGGCTTGGGTGAGGTGGTGCTCTAACCGAGTTCTTTCCTGTGCTCTCCAGATGAGGTGCAGCTGAGTCAGTGCAACAGCAGCAAGAACACACAGTGTACTTGCAAGAATGGTACCTTCTGCTCTCCAGACCATCCCTGTGAAATATGTCAGAGGTGCAGACTCAGGTCAGAGCTGCTGGTGTGCTGCGTTGGGGAGGAAGCGGGGGAAATACCTGACCCTGGCTGTGGGAGGTGGGTGAGTCATCCGCGCTGAAGCAGAAGCATCTGATGACCCGGCTCTGTAGGCTTGCCCTTAACTCTGTTGTGGGGAATTCTGTGACTTCCCCTGCCCCTGGTTGGCCGGCCTCCCTCGTTCTGATCCATTCTTGTCTTTTCCCCAGGTGTCCTGAAGGAGAAGTGCAGGTCAGTTCCTGCATGCCGCAAAGTGACATCCAGTGTGCGCATCCCACAGGCCCCCCTCCTGCGGCAGGTAAGGGCAGAGGGTTCTCGGAGTGGCTCTTGAGGGGAGATGCCTGCAGAAGCAGTGGGAGTTCATGTTTAACTTGGTGCTGTACTTGAAGGAGAAAGGTGGGCGTTCAGACTCCCTGGGCCTGCTTCTTTTCACTCAGTGCTGTGAATAAGAAGCGACTTCACTGGAATTGCTGGCTGAGAGGAGAATCTGGCTGTTTTTCGTGAGTGCTTTCTCAGGCCCCGTTTCTTCTCATTCAGGTGGCATTGCAGGCTGGACAGCAGTTGGGATTGTAGCACCACTCCTCATATTAATGATCCTGCTTGCAGTCTTGCTGTGGTGTTTTTACAGCCGCAACTCGTCTTCTGGAGGTAAGAGATGCTCACAGGGCGGGGGTCGTATGACACAGGGAAGGTTGTACATTGAATCCTGGCAGTGAAAAGTGACTCGCTGCAAAGTTTTTTAAGAACACACCTGTGTTTTGGGGGGCCTGTATCTTGGGACCCACAAACTCTGCCCCTTCCCCTCTGCTGGTATGTCAGCCTTCAGATCTATCTGATGGTGCGTGTGGATCTTAGAGCACTTTGGGGGAAGAACTATCAGCTTTGAACAGAGGTTTTTTTCAACCTTAATTGTGGCGTAGCCAGGCCCTAGCCTGGCCCTTTGTTCTCAACCTGCCAGCTGCTTGGGGTCTAATCAGCACACAGCTGTGGCCGGCATGACCTCCTCGGGGGTGTGTGTGTGAGAGAGATTGTGTGGATGCGGCCCACCTAACACACAGAGAGCTGCGGCCCACAGTGGTAAATAGGTTGAGAACCACTGCCCCTAGTGTAATGGGAAGGATGGCTTAGCCAGTTGTGGGTCTTGTGGTTGGGTTGTAGCAGCTAAACAGAACTCAAATGGCTTGACTGTGGGGCAGGAATGACTCTGCTCAGGCTTGGCTGCATGCCACCTCCTTCTGCACAAGGAGCCTGTGCAAGGGAAAGACAGAGTCAGGGGGCAGGGGTGAAAGCTGCTAATCGGCTCCTGTTTCTTTTCCAGGTGATCCTAGAAAGAAATCAGCCAGCTTCAAGGTGAGGGTGAGTCTGATTTTTACACACACACATTCATTCATTCATACTCTGTCACTCACTACCTACTGGGCTTTCAAAGATCTGCCTGTAACCAGAAAGCATGAGCCTCGTAGGTTTCCATGGGATCTGCATAGGTCCAAGTAAGGAAGCTGCTACCACAGGGCTTCCAAGAGCACAGGGTGGGTGGCGGCTCCTTTTCCTTCACTGTCGGAAAGGGAGGGGCGTTGGGCCAGAAGCTCTCCTAGCTAGGGGGTGGGGACTGTGGAAATGCAAGGACTCAAGCAGTTGTGTGACTCAAGGCAATCTCTGGCCAGGGAGGGTTTTTTTCTCTCCCCCCTTCCCCCACTTTCAACTTGGCCTCTGTGAGGTAGCTGATCCCTTGTCTGCATGATCCCCTTCCCCTTCTTCCCTGGAACTCGCCATCGCAGGCACAAACGCAGCGGGCTGTTGACTTCGCAAGCCTCTCATTGTGAGGGGGGGTGTTTGCCCTATAGCACTCTTGTTCTTGTGTCGTGAGTGGAGATATAGCAATGAGAAAATTAGGGGTTAGATTAGCTGGGGAGGGAGCCGGGAGGGGAGTGCGAGGTCTGGGGTATGGATCTGAACTCCTGCCAGTTGGTCGTCTGAGAATTTGGCTGCACCCAGGTTGGAAAGCAGGCCTCTTCAAGCTGTAAATCTGTCATGGATGGACAGCCTGGTTTAGTATCAGAGGGGAGTTTAGATTCTACCTGCCCTAGCAGAAATGCAGGGTGGGTTGGGACCCCACTTCTGGATTAGAGATTCTCAGGTGGGCCAATATTTCATAGTTAGGCTCTGGGACCACATTCCAACCCTCCACCAAACTTGGGTGCTCAGAATCCAGATCTGGGGGTGGAGGGGTTGGATCCATCTCTAACTTATGGTAGCTTCTGAAATCTGCTTCTTCTGAAGTAACCCTTCAATAGGCCTCTCTACAGTCCTGATCCTTTGGAATTTTATACCTCCAGACCTGGCACTGCTGGTTTTAGTGTTTTTTTTTTTTTTTTTTTTCTTTTTAGTTTTCCTTAACGAAGGCTCACATCCTATCACCACTGCGGAACTGCGCTCGAGGGAGGCTGGGAACTCAGGACAACATACGGAATCAGCAGTTAGATCAGGAATCCCAGCATGGGTTGCTGGCTGTGTCAGGCCGCAAAGAAGCTGTAAGGAAGGATAGCCAATGTGAGGCTACGGCTCTGTCTGCAGCAGCCAGTGCCCCCAAGCAGGAGGTAACTTACTGATGTGCCCTTACTGCATGTACTAGATCCTAAGACTTAATCGGGTAGATCTCCGTCCCTTTTTAACGTCTGACCTGGTGCAAGTTCCTCTTAGAAACGTACCCTTTAAGGTCAGACCATTAGGATCGTCTAGTCCAACCTCCTGCTCGACGCAGGCCACAGAATCTCACCCACCCACTCCTGTAACAAACCCCTAGCCTATGTCTGAGCTACTGAAGTCCTCAAATTTGATTAAAAGACTTCAAGGTGCAGAGAATCCTCCAGCAAGTGACCTGTGCCCCATGCTGCAGAGGAAGGCAGAAAACACCCAGGGCCTCTTCCAATCTGCCCTGGAGGAAAATTCCTTCCCGACCCCCAAATATGGCGATCAGCTAAACCCTGAGCACGTGGGCAAGACTCACCAGCCAGATACCCAGGAAAGAATTCTCCGTAGTAACTCAGATCCCACCCCAGCTAACGTCCCATCACAGGCCATTGGGCCTATTTACCACTAGCAGTCAAAGATCATTTAGCACTAGTAGTCAATTGCCAAAATTAGGCTATTCTATCATACCATCCCCTCCATCTTCTAACCAAGCAGCTTCTTGAGAGCTGAAGATGACAAGTTCGGTCTTTGCCACTGTGGGGACTAGGTGCCTGTGGCCACAGTGCCCTAGCATGAGTCTACTGATAAAGTGATTTCAGTCTCCAAGCCCCCATCCCTTCCCTGTGGGACTGGCCGATCTAGTGCTCCTGGCCAGGGAAGGGAGTAATGAGGGTTAGCATTGCAGGATCTCCCAGCCAGGCCTGGTCTCTTGTGGCATGTGGAAGAACTGCAGGGTCTGCTTCCTACAGCACTTAACAATATCCTAGGCTGAGCAGAAGCCTTATAACCCTGGGGTGCTGAGCACTCTGCACAGATACCCTGGGTCATGAGCAGGGTCATGGCTTTTTTCCTCCTCTTGTGGAGTGGTAGGGCTGTTCCCCATACCCCAGGTTAGGGGTCCCAGCATATCACTGCTAAGCAGGTTCAGATGATCCTTGTACAGTAGTTTCAGCTGAAGGGTCTTGCACGAAAGGCAGACTACTCGGCATAAAATCCCCTGCATGACTCTGCATCAGCCAGGGGAGAAGAGGAAAGTCCCCTTTTTGCCGGTGCTTACTGGTAGCTGGAAACACCAGCGTGCACTGCATTGCAGGTTGCTGGGGGCTTTGATCTGAGAATCCAGCCCAGTAACCATGGGATGGAGGAGATCCTGGAAATCAAGAGCAGCTCTGCCCAGAGGCTCAGACAGTTGCGCTCTGACCATAGGGATCCCATAGGGATCTTTCCATGTGTCAACCTGTTGCCTAGGGTAATGGAGATGTGTTGTCGTCTTTCCATGTGTTGCAGAGAAACCCAGCATCTCAAATGGCGAGCGGGAGGAGGAAACTGGTTCCAGGGAGAGGAAAGGATCCAATAGAGAGTAAGTGTTCTAGGGCTTTGGGCCTCCATGGGATGTGTTGTAGCCCCAGTGGGTGCTTTCTGAGTGCCACTGCACTCCCCCTCCCCAGTAGCTGAAAACAGGGCTGGTCAAAATACTTTGGTGCTAAAGTTTTTTTCTCACTTAATTTTTTTTAGCTGAAATCTAAACAAACTATCATTTTGGGTTTTGGTTTGATTTCTCCCCCTTCTTTGCATAAAACAGGGAGGGGAGGAAAGAATAGAAATGGGAACTTGCAAATTTTTTGGTCAGAAAAACTTAGGAGACGAGTCTTCTATTAACTTTCCCTTCATGTGAGAGGCCATTTCTTGAAGAGGTGGCTGACACAACCTCCCTTAGCTCTGGATAAAAGTCACCTCGCCCTGGCAGACAAAGGATCCCTGGAGGAGAAAGGGAACCTTAGTGGGGATCATCCTTTCCCTGTGTGTTCGTGATTGTCCTATAGCTCAGGGATAACTGTCTGGGGTCCAAAATCCATGTCCCAGTGATCTTCCGGGCGGCCTATTCCCCATGTGGCTGTGAAGAAGTGGGGTGGGGGGAGGGAGAATAAGGAGGGTGACTGGCATTTTGTATAGTCTGAGGCAAATAACTGTTTCCTTTAAAAGGGATAGGGCTAGCCCGTTAACGCAGTTAATAGCAACAAAAGTGAATTATCCCCATGCTTCAGGACATGATCTGATTACCAGGGTGAGGTGGGGTCAGAAAGAAATCTCCCTGCTTCTCCCATGGGGTAATATTGCACAGTGAGTATGGGTAGAGTTACATCCAGAGTCTGATGGGGCATATAGGAGTAGCTGGCCTAGCGTAGTGTGATGGGATATGGAAGCTACCAGAAGAGATGGGTAGGTTGTTAGGGACACTGGAAATGCGTTATACTCTCTCTACCCTGTTCTCATGGGGTGTTTGTGCCCGGGCTCTTTCCCCCAGCTTTGCGGTGCTCCTTCGACACCTTCACTCAAGAAGTGCCCTTCAAGGACTGGAGACGGTTTGGGAGAGCCCTCCTCCTCTCGGAAAACGAGATTGAGATTGCGGAGAGGAGCGACAAGTACTCACAGGAGCCACATTACCAGATGTTATGCACCTGGCTGAACAAAGCCGGCATAGGGGCCTCTGTCAACCACCTACTGGAGACACTAGACAAGATTGATCTCAGGGGCGTCGCAGACATTATCTGCTCCAAGCTTATTGGCCTTTACGAGGAAGAAGAATTAAATTGAACAACAGGGTGGGATTGCCTTGCTTCTCTCCGAGCCATAACCACAAATGCCTCTGAAATCCTGGATACCCCTTGCCCAAAGATTCCCCTGGGCTGCTCCTGAGTAAGGCATCCTTGATAGATACCAGCTGGGCTGGGGGAGTTGGTTGTCTTCTAGAGACACAAGAGCCTTGAAAGCTCTCTTGGAAGACTGTGATGCTGCCAAAGCTGTTGAACAAACCCCAGGTTCTTCCTCTGAATGACAGAATGTAGGTTACTGTGAGACATCCAGGCTGGGATTTCCTTGTAACACTCCTGTTGCAATGACTCTGCTAATACATTATTGTGGAGCACCAGTGGAATCTTATCCCGGTGGGCATTGGCATCGCCTGGCTCTTTCCAGCTGCAGGGACTTGGCTATCGGCAGCTGCAACTGGCAAAGCTGGTGTGTTTGTTATTCAGGGCTCCCTCCGAAAGCTCTGACTAAATGTTATACCTCCTGCCGCTGCTGCTGGATGCTTCAGCCTTCTAGAAAACTTGTCAAGCCTCAGCCAGCTGGCCAGAGCTTCTACCTCCATCTGTGGCAGGCAGGTTTTAACTGGTTCCTGGGTCATTTGTTACCCACTGTATATTTTAGCTGTAGATACCAGTTTTATTTGCTGTAGGGGTTAGAGCATCTAGTACCTAAAACCTGAGGACTCTACTGGAATGAAGAGCAAATAACTATCTACCCTATTGGTACTGAAACTGTGATCCAGGGGGGTTTTGTTGTCTTTTAGAAGATGCCGAATCCCAGCAGAGAGGAATGATGGCTCAGTGGTTAGGACACTACTTGGGAGACCTGGGTTCGCATCCTTGCTCTGCCACAGATTTCATGTGGGACCTTGGGCAAGTCCTCTGTGCCTCCATTCTCCTTCTGAGTAATGGGGATAATAGCACTGCCCAATTTCACAAGGGGTTGTGAAGTTCAGTGTTTCTCCCCTATCAGATGCATAGGGACGCCAGTCCGGACGCCAGTCCAAGTATCTTTTGTGCATAGTTCAGGGACAATTTTATTGGCTGTTGGAATTACCTGCAGTTACTGAACTGGCTGAACTTGACTGCAAGGGGCAACCATCCAGCCCTCCAACAAGCCAGACTGGCACCTGCCGGCCGGTCTCCGCTATCCATCACGCCAGCCCTTGGTAGCGGGCCTCTGCTCAGCATGACGGCTGTCTAAGCTGCACTTCCTCACGTCCAGCATCTCATGGAAAAGATAGAGGCTACTCATGCTTGAATGTCAGAATTACCCTCCCCTTCCCTTCCCTGGGTTTTAAAGCTGTGCTTAAAACAAGAAGCAAGAGGTAGATGCCATATTTATGTATTTATTAGGAATTTTAAATGTAAATTAACTTAAAAGGTAATATAAAAATAGGATATTTTTTTTTCCTTTTTCCTGTGTGTGGTAGTTGTTTATACAGAGCTCTGGCCCAGCCAGGATTTTTAAGTATTTCCAGTTTTTATACATGACTTGTATGAAGGAAGAATAAACTTTTTATATGCTACAGTTTCTCTTCTCGTCTCTCTTCCCCCCCTGCTCCCCGCAGCCTTCAGCCACAATGTTGACTTAGTGGTCTGGGTTTCAGTGGAGATGGAGTTGGTGTGTATCTACATAGCTCTAACTGGAGTGAAGTCACATGCTTACATCATCTGGTCCACAGTTCCTTGTGGCTATGTTATGATCCTCCCACAGTGGTTTTTCCCCTTCATGGCAGCAAGCACAGCAGAACAAACTCTTGCTCCTGGGTATCTCTCCACTAACCATGAGATTCATATGCAAATGACCCCCCCAAGTCTCCTGACCATTCACACTTGCTAACATTTAACATCCATACGGCGCAGATGTAAATTACACCAGGTGCACGGCAAAGGACAATCAGACCTTCAGTGGCACCTACCCCAAACCGATCTCATTTTGTGTCAAAACCAACGTTGGCCTGGCAGAAGCAAAGTTATCCACTGCAATAAGCTTTTGGCATCTGGGGGTGGAAGTGGGGCCTCCTTGATAGGTTTGTGTAGTGTCAAAGCCAGCACTGATGCTCTGTTAATGAATCACTGCATCTCCACCAAGCCAGGTTGCAGAGAAACTGCACCCTGGCGAGCTCAACACAGGTCTGGCTTCCAAGGAAAGGTTGGCATGTCTCTAATCAGACACAACCAGAGGGAGAGATCGGGGTTCTGTATCCCTCTGACTTCCCCATCATTGCAAAAGGAGAGGCTGGCTCCTGAGGTTAGTATGCCATTGGGCACCAGGTTGAATTTTTCTTCCTGTGCACAAAGCACTGCTTTGGGCAGATGCTGAAGTGGGTCTTAATTAATGGGAGGTGGAAGCAGACCTGCCCTTTTGATGTGCACAAGATAAGTGCTCCTCTCAGGGAAGGGACCAGCAAAGGAATAAATGACCCTTCTCTCTTGGTACAGAGATGGAATGGATTACCCCATCCTGCCCTTGCCCTGAAAGGTCTCATGCTGCCAGAGCGCACCAAGAGGATTGTTGCCCTCAGAGCTCCCCGATTCCATTTTAGCTGTCACCAGCAACATTAAGGCTAATGACCTGACCCAACAAGCAGGGAAACCAATGGAAAGGCTCCCCCTGAATGCATGGCTGTTGGATCAGACCCTAATTCCTCGCTACCTACCACATCCCTGGTCAGCTCCTGCTCAGGGGTGTAGCCCAGCCTTGTGGAGGTGGACATGACTTGTAGCAGTGGAATTGGCCCTCTGCTCCAGGTGGGGCATTGAGTGCAAAATGCACACTTCTGCAAATGTCCCTGCCCTCTGGTGGGGAGCTGAGTAACCTCACTTAGGTGTAAAAATATATTTTAAAGATCCTTCAAGACACCTGTATATGAAACTAGCATCCTCCAAAGCTGCTCTGTGGGACAGCTCTTCCTTCAACAGCTGTTGGGATGGGATAGAACAGGTTCCAGACGCTCCCTTTATCAAAAGAGATGACCATGCCAAAGCACACATGTTCTCTCCCTTTGCCTCGTTCCCCTGACTGCAGGCCCTGAGGTACCACCCTCAATTGGAGAGGGCACCAGACTACAGGCTGGCTCCTTGGCTGAATTTGGATTCAGCATGTGGCTGACAGCAAATCGCTGCTCTGTGCCTCTCTGGATGGAGCCTGCTAAATAGTATTAGGCAGGCCTGTAGCAAAACTCCTGCTGACTTCAATGGGAGCTTTGCCTATGTAAGGTTGATCGACGGCTCTGCTGTTAAACCATTTCATGTGAGTGGCGGCGCTCAGCTGCTTTGCCTTAAACTACCTCCAGCCAGCCAGTGGCTTTGCCAGGTGTGTGGCTGGCTTGGTGGGGGCATGGGAGCAATTAGTCGGGGCTGATATCCGCAGGGGCAGGTGGGCCCTGCCTTCCCAAACAGCACCTGCTTCCTTCCAAACACACAGGGACCATGCTGGTCTTTAAAATACCATTTATTACAATGGAGCCTTCAGAGCTCAAATCCCAACCACTGGCAGTTGGGGTGTGTGTGTGTGTGAGGGGTCTTTTAAAAAGAAGTCAGAGTCTGGGGTCCCACACTGGTGCAGAAGCAGCCTGTCCCAAAACAGTCCTCTGGGTAGGCCGCTTCTCAGCTCATCCCCCCCCACTTGGCCCTGGCTAAACCTGCAGCCTCTTCACAGAATCTCAGCAGACCCCAGCTGGGATTGTTAAATGCAGCATCCTCCTGGGAGAGCTGGCTAAGCAGGAAGGAAGGCAGAGGACTGGGGTGGGGCTCTCAGTCAGGGGAGCTGGCTGCTTCGTGAAGATACTCTCCACCTGCAACAAAGCAAGACTGATTCCCAGGCTGAAGCTGCTTGGGTGTCCATGGGGATTTCCTGGAAGGTTGTCCAGGCTTAGGCTGGTCCCAGGAGATGCACCCTGCCTAAGCAAATGTTCCAGAGGCCAGAGCCAGGCCGGTAAGTGCAAAGAGAAACAGGCTGCTCCCTGTCAAAGGAGCCCCAGCGGAAATCTGGGGCATGTTCCTGCTGTGGTTTGAAATGTCCCAGGCGTGAGGAGGAGTGAGTCACCATTGGACAAAACAAGACACAACCTCCAGTTAAAAAATAAAAGCAGAACCCGAAGGAATTTCATTTTTCTCCTTGTAGAATATTTTTCAAACAAAAGAAAGCTCACGCTCCGGTAAATGTGAGGTTCTCCTGCTAACAAGTCTCTGCAAAGCCAGCAACCCCGCTATGGGGGCCCTGCTCTGAAAGCCACCCAGTCCTTGTCTCTAGCCAGAGCAACTACAGCAGGGAGCAGGACCCTGGAGAACTCCTAAGGGGATCCAGGGGCTCAAAGTCCTGAGCCCCCCTGTATGGTATGTGCCCACCCTACCAAGGACTCTCTTTCCACATTCTCCACTGAAGGGCTTAGCGGGTGGTGTCTACTCCAAGCCTGGTAGACCAGATGCTGGTACGGGTCGGTCGGCCACTGCCTTCTCACAGGGATGCTGGGGCGAGGGCAAGGGGGGGCTGTCAAACCACAGCTGAGGAGGAGGAAGAAGAGGAGGAGGAGGAGGAGGCTGTGGCTGCTGATGAGGAAGGGGAGGCAGAAGGGGAGGAGGAGGTGTTCCAGAAAAGCCACCTCCTCTTGGGCTGCCGTTTCTGGTGGAGGTAGTCTTCCTTCTCACGCTCCTTCTTGGCCCGCTGGTAGTGATCCTCTTCCTTCAGGTACCAGACCGGCGGCCAGCGGTGCTTCTCAAAGTACTCTTGATTCTCTGAAGGGAGAGGCAGCCCAGGGGCATGTTAACAACAAAACCAGAGGAGGTGGCATCCCACCAAGCCCTGCAGTGGCAAGTGCCCACAGCGCTGAGCTCACTACCCCTTCCCAGGGTGCAGGGCAGTGCTCTCCTGGCTACCCCTCCCCGGGCCTCTTAGGGCTGACCCCACCGTCCCTCCCGGCTGTACTCCACTCCACTGTCCTGGTGAGTGATGAAGAAGGCAGTAGCGAGCACTGACCTGCTGACATGGCCTTCATATCCCGGGGGAACTTCCGACAGACGTTGTTGTAATTAGTGCAGATGTGATGAAGACACCAGTCTGCAAGCTGGTACGCGCAGTGAAACTGGAAGAGAGATCGACCATTATGAGCACCAGCACAATACCTGTAAGGGGACATCACCTGCCTTACAAACTACCACCATTGCAGTGCAGCTACCTCTGGGGTGGAAGGCAGGTGTCATTTATCAATGCACAGCTAACCGCAGAGCCCTTTAGAAAAGTGGAGGAGGATATGGCATCCTGCTGGAAATGCGACAGGCAGTTACCCACCCTAGAATTTGGCCACCCTGCAATAGGGTTTTCCGTGACCGCGAGAGGTCAGGATGTTGCTTTCACATCCTGTTTGAAAGGTGGCAGCCTCAAACACCCACCGGTGAGCCATTAGATTCAGTGCTGATGGAAGAGTTCCACCCACACCACTTCACGCACAGTCCAGTGTCTCTTACAGGTCTCCCATCCAGCCGGCGACCCAACCTGGCCCTGTGGTAGCGTGCAAGACTTGATGGGATCATAGAGCATGAAGAACTGCTCGCAAAAGCTCCCTATCTAGCTCCACTCCAACTTCCTGGCCTTTCCCTCCTGGAGTTCTCATCCCCCTGCGAGTGCAGCAACAGCCATCGCCAGCGGGCCATGACAAGCCACCGGGGAGCACTGGAACTACCCAGAAATGAGCAACTCGTACCTGTGCCAATTCCAGGAACACGAGGACGTCCCCATCGATATCCACCAACATCTGCGATGCCTCCATCAGGCCCGCCACCATGTACTGCTCTGTAACACACACAGAGGGGTTAGGGAGTGTTTTACAGACAACCACTCAGAGAATTGGACCTGTGTCGCCCTCCGGCCGGCTTTACCTCCAGCACCAAGCCACTGGACCTGTGTGAGATGGGTAAAGGTGACAGACCCAGCAGGGTGCGTCTGCCATGTTGCAGCCCACGCTCCTAGTGGGAGACTCGGCACTGAGCTTGTCATGCCTCTGAACAGCAATGATTCACCAAGCCAGCCCATACTCATGGGGTCCCAAGCCCCCTCCCTTACACGGACAAGCGCTGTCAGGCCATCCTACTGGGCACTGGTTTTCAGGTTCAACCCGCATTGGGATGAGGCTTGGAAAGCTGGCAGGAGAACCCCAAAGCCCGTCTCCCTAAGTCACCACCTCTTCCGATGGAGATGGGTATATGGAGTCCCCGATTAGGGAGGGCCTCTGGGTCCTTTCACTCACTGATGGAGGAAGGAACTCCAGATAAAATGGTCACATCCCAGCTTTCGCTGCCTTCTCCACAGGGGCCAGTGACCCCAGCAGCCCCCCACTCCCACCCCCCAGTCCCTGATCATTCAGATTCATTTCTAGCTGTAAGCTAGGGTCACAGAACCCCCCTCCCCCTGATTCAGGATGTGGTTGTGGGTGACAAAGCCTGGCTTGCCCCGGGTGCTGCCTGACCACAGGCCCTTCTCACATCCCCGCAAGTTACCTGTGAGAGCCACCAGGTGTGGCAGACACAGCCGATTGGCCAGGATGATGAGTTTCATGTCGTCGAGGTCCGGGCTCGAGCTGAACTGGCCGGTGTACAGGTACTCGAGAACAGCCCGCATGCAGCTCTTACTGGTGTAAGGGAACACCACCTGTGCAGGAGGGGCGTGGACACAGACAGGGTTACCTTCCACAGGGCGGGCAGGCTCTGTACCCTGCCCCACGCTCCCAGTGCTTGGGGATGCACGCGCTGCCTGTCCCCAGCCCCCACGCAGCAGGAATCCGTCTGGTTCAATCACACCTGCCTGGTCTTTCTGTGGCCTGGCTGCACCCACCCCTCCTTGTCCGCGCTGGGGATTTCAGCTCTCCGTGGCCAAGCAGGATAAGCTGCCCTGGCACAAATGCTCCCTGCACCACCCCCTGAACCGTCCGTGTCTGTCGGCACCTTTTTCTGACCGACCCCTTGTCTGAGCTTTTCTTTGTCTCTTCAGACTTCTCGTTCTCAATCAGGCCATGCACAATGTGGGCAATGGCCCCGAAAAGTGCTTGAGCCTGATTCTCATTTACTCCCTTCCTGTGCTGAGGGAGGGAGAGGGAGGACGGGCTTTCAGCCCCCTTTGCACTTCCTGTATTCTCCAGCTATTCCAGGGCCCTGCCTGGCCCCTTGTGTAAGTCAGAACGGCCCCAAGGCTGCTAGAACATATTTACCCCCTATGGGCCCTGAGGAGCAGAGAACAGCCACGGTGCACGGCACTCCAGCCACCCACTACGCTGGGAACAGAGTCCTTCCGTGAGTTCTAAAGCTGTGCAAGGGGGATCTCAGGGGACCATTCCCACTCACGTCAAGGCTACTTTATGCTGTCCGAGTGGCACAGAGGGGCTCGTGTGTAATGGAGAGATCTGTCTCAGGAACTCCCCTTTGCCCTCCCAAATGTCCCTTTTCCCCTGCCCGGTCTCCTCCTGCTCTGCGGAACCTGCAGGATCTGCTGAGTGGACTTTTCCCTTTGACCCCAGCCAGTCCCTGCTTGCTGTGAAATCTTGGCTTCCCTCCCTTTCTGCCCCATGGGCCCTGGCTACAGAGAGGGAAAGCACTG
Source organism: Chelonia mydas (assembly GCF_015237465.2). Lineage (NCBI taxonomy): Eukaryota > Metazoa > Chordata > Testudines > Cheloniidae > Chelonia > Chelonia mydas. Next base: position 6,338,350 of record NC_057859.1, on the reverse strand, counting down.
AGTCAGTGCAAAAGGCACTTAGGCTTTTTTCAATCTCTCTCTCCCTCCTTAATGCTGTAGCTCTGGGCCACTGGGATGCCACGACAGCGATGCAGGGAGCGGAAGTGCCTGCTCATCAGAACCGCCGTTCGGGTGCTGCATGGAGCAGGCTGCGTTCCCTTCTCTAGGACTCTCGGCAGCACCGGGCGGGGCTGCAGGGAGGGAGAGCAAGAGCAGGCAAATCCCAACCCTGCCACGGCGTTTGCTGCCGCCCTCCTCACCTCCTGGGTGGAGCTCTCCACAAACGGACCCCCGAACATAGCAGCCATCCAGTCGCAGCTGGAGATGAGCAAGGGCCTGTGGGCACTGATAGCACCGTCGTCCAGGATGAAGGTGACATCTGCAACCAAGCAAAGGGGCATCCATCAAGGAAGGAGCTCGCAGCCTGTCAACCGCCCCCCATGTGTGTAGCAGCCTCAGCCAGCGTCTCTGCCCCTCCCTACAAGAAACCCAGCAAGGATATAACTTTGAGGCCGAACCCACAGGCCCAGAAGAGGCAGTCGCCCCAGGGAACAATCCAGGAGAAGCCAAGTCTCTGGACACGACGCTCTACAAGGTTTTCCCATCTCCAGTTGCCTGCTTGTGAGCATCCTGCGGGAGGGCTCGGAACAAAGCCCGGCAGAACACATACCACCTAGACAGGGCCTTTCAGACACAGCTCTGAGCGTGCTCTATACAGGTATCACGACTCCCATTTTAGGGAAACAAAGGCACAAAAGGATAAACGCCCGCAAACCAATCCTTGGCAGACCTGAGAGTGGAAGAAGCCACCTTTCTTGGTTCCCTATCCCCAGGACCACGCTGTCTTCCCCAGATCCCCTGGAACCCAAGTTCTAATTCAGAGGAGCTACTGGCTACTTATGTGACCTTGGGGTTTGTCTGAATGGAACAAATTCAGCCAGGGTGATGCTGGGACGTTTACGTCAAGATGTCATAACATCGTACCATGATGTCACAACAAAGCGTGATGACATGGCACCGGAATATCATGGCAATGTCCTACCGGGATGTGGTTTCAGAAGCCCTGGAAGGGTTCTCAGGACCCAGGTATGTCCCATAAATGGTGGGTTTCCCATCATGAAAGGGGACAATTCTACATAATCCAGAACAAGTGGAAACTAAGTTGCTCGAGCTGCTCTTGTTTAAATAACCGGAGCTGGAAAACTGGCTGGAGGGCAGAAATTTTGCAGGACACCAGATGCTAGAGCTAGGGCTTTCTGGGAGAAAGAAACTATGATGTCACAATTACATAAAACCTGCACTGGAAGCTCTCCAGAAGCCGTGGGGAAAGGCTGGGCTGGACAGCCTCGAAGAGGGACAGCCTGTATATTGGTAGCACATCGACATCCTGGGCAGCTGTGCCGGAAGCTGCCCCATTAACGTGCCTCAGCCCTTCTCTGGCGGGAGCACGGCTAAGCCTCAGAGTTCGGCCTCCACGGCCCACTCAGTCCTTGGGTCCCTTTCCTGAGACTGCCAACAAGGGATCCCAAGAGTGGCAGCTGAGATACAGATGCCTGTCCAGGAATTGGATTGAGATGCACCGTCTCACTCACGGGCCATCTAATAGCCATCAGATGGTGTCAACTCTCAGTCACAACTGACCCAGACCAGACTCAGAGAGGCTCCCTGTGTCATGTCCAGGCCCAGACGGAGGTGATAAAGGCTCCCCACACCCAGTCCCCTGAGCCCCAGGCTCCTCCTCACTGGTGAGCGAACCCCCACCACCTGAGCAGTCGAGTCCCACACAGCTATCGCTCCAACAGGGAACCCCCTGGGCCGTACCAGAGAAAGTCCCCTTGGCCAGGCACTCCTTCACACGGTTGGTCCTCCTGACGTGAAAGGCTTTGGTGATCTCCTGGTTCATGAAAGCTTCGTTGTTCAGGATGTTGGCTACCATCATCCTGAGGTCGAAGACCTCCAGCAGCTCAGCGATGTGGGCAATGTGCATGAGGTCCCGCTCATTCTCGTCCAGCTCCCCCGTGTACAAGTACTTGAGCACCGCCCGGAAGGGCCCAGGCTGGATGGAAGGGTCCATCTTCACCACCACCATGAGCCGGGACTTGTAGGTCAGGGGGTCGTCGGCCATCTCCTCCTGGATGCTGACGAAGGCACGGCTCCAGGAGGACAGGATCCTTCCCCGCCTCAGCCCGCGCTGCCCTTTCTCGTAGCTGTTGCCTCGTAGGATCCCGTCGCTGGTGGAGGCTCTAAGGCACGGTGGACGCTGGCTGGAGCTGAACTCCTCGGTGCTTTCGCAAATGTCGAAGCTGGCGGCTCGGAGGAGGAAGTCACGTCCGTGGTGCCTCTCCTCCTGGTGCGGCACCCGCTCGGCGGCGGCGGCGGCCCCGGAACTGCCCCCAGCCGCACCCTGCTGGTCCTCCTCACTCAGGTCCATCAGAAACAGGTCGTAGAACTTGGAGGAGGAGGTGGAGAGGTAGATCTTGTGGGCGTAGATTTTGATCCTCTCTTGCAGCACTAGGATGACATCTGCACACAGTGGGTCCTCCAGCAGGTGGGCTGGGTGCTCCTCATTGTTGGAAGGGGGGTCTGGGACCAGGATGATGGGTGGGGGTGGCTTGGGAGGCAGGAAAGGGGCCTGGAGCAGCGGCCTCTGGACGTTGCGGAGGTGGGACTTCCAGAACTGCAGGTGCCGGCGGGAGATGAGGGCGGCCCGGATGGCGTTGTCAAAGACATCCTTGATGCCGAATTGGGCTACCACGCTGGTCTCGTAATAGGGGATGCCCAGCTCCTTGGCCACCTCCCTGCCCTTCTCTGGTGGCAGAATCTCATTGGGTTTGATTGGCCTGGAACAGAGAAGGGTGGGGAACAACAGTAAGAGCTGCTCAGAGACCCAGCGACCTTGAAACACATAGCAAGGGGACTGCGCAGAGGTACAACCTGGGGGAGCGTAAGGCCCTGTGCAGTGGCAAACACAGAACTCCCTCGGGCCGAGCAGGCTGCCTGGGGCCAGGAACATCATACCCAGGGGTCAACCAATGCCATCTTGGCTCTCTCTGCGTCTTATTTTTCTCCCCTCCTCGCTATCCTCTCTTCTTTCCCTCCTCTCTCCCTCCCTTCTCCCTCTCTGTTCCTCTCCCACAGACGTGCCCAAAAGAGAATTGCTCTGTATTGCCGATTTCACAGCATGGGTCCATCTGGAGGGAGTTGCTGCCTCGCCTCTCTTCTGCAAGCGGTTATCCGCTCCCTGGTAAGCAATATATGTCCCCTGGGGCTTGCCCTGACATTCCTCACATTCTGTATGCTGCTTTATCCCAATCTCTACCTGGCCAAGGGTCGTCTGGCTCGATTGACTGCTTCCAGGTCAGCATAGCGAAGGTCAAGCTGGCAGCCCACCAGGATGACAGGTGCTCGGGGGCAGAAGTGCTTGATCTCTGGATACCACATGGTCTTAACATGGTGCAGGGAGTTCGGGTTAGCAATGGAGAAGCATAAAACCACGACATCAGACCTGAGAGTGGAGAAGAGACAGGGTTCCATTACGATTTTGTCCCCTAGGGGCCATGCACTCATCCCATACAGGATTCAAGCATGGGAGCATAGGCACCTACCCTGCACAGGTGCATAAGTGCAAGGCAGACTCCCTGCACAAGGGGTCAGCACCAGGAGGAAACGCTGGTTCCCTGCCTGGTGTTGACCTGTAAACCCAGACCTGAGTTTAGGGTGCAAGATTAAATTATATATTCTGTGCTTTAAAATAGTGAAAAAGCAGCTATGCAAAACATGCAAGTAGAGAAACATAAGAATCCGGATAACCACTAAGGCAGGCTTGGCCATAAGCTGTGGCATTGTGGGCCTGTTAGTAGTTTTGATAGTCTAGCAAAGGAGTTAGCAGGACTGCTTAATGCAAGGTTAGAAGATTTAGCAACATTTTGCAATACGTAGCTTGTGCTGAAAAGTACATCACAGAAGGCTGAAGTAATGGATTTCTAGGGGGTTTTGGGGTATATGTAACCATGGAAAAACCACACTGGGACAATAATTGATGTGGGAAGTTGAATTGTGCCTAACCAGAATATCACTCCTGGGCAGGGGCTGAAACCTGATCAAATATGGTCCCGGACACATGTGGATGGAACAGGAAAATGTGTATAAAAGATGATCAGACCAAGCCCCACTTGGGACATCAGGGATGACCATGGCGGAAGCCTGAGTATGAACAAGTTGTCTTGTGGGGACCTCCCCTTGCTTTTTCTTCTATTTTTGCTGGTACCAGTCTCCATAAGGTTGTATGTATGTCAACATTTGGAGACTGCTTTATTTTGTGCGAGCCTAAAGCTATAAGTATGCATGACCTGGAGGTGGGAGAAGAGGGTTGTTATATTTATCTTGCTTTATTTCATTTTTCTGTGATTTCAGGGATAGATGTCTGTATTAAGTAAACTCTGTGGGTGTGTTTCATCAACCTCAAACTCAATACAATGTGAACCATTAGTGACTTGTACCCTTTGCACCCTTGACTTATCTAAGGCTAGAAGGGGAGCCAGTCTCCCCCTCGCAAGTGCAATGCACACTCCCTGTATGGAAGCCAGCCCTCTGTCCCCATTCATGGTGCAATGCGCACATCCCCGCACAGGAACCAGCCTCCCCTCCCCCAGGGGTGCAGTGCACATATCCCTGCATGGAAACCAGCTCTCCTCCCCGCTAGGGTGCAATGCACACTCCCCCACATGGGAGCCAACCCTCTTCTCCCCCCCACGGTACAATGCACACTCCCCCACATGGGAGCAGCCCCCCAGAAGAGCAATGCACATTCCTGGCATGGAAGCCAGCCCACCCCCCTACCCCCCTGGGTGCAATGCACCTGCCCTTTCATGCTTTTTCTCCTTCTAGTTCCTAGGCCCCCAGGAAAGACCAGTTTGTCACCCTACCTTCCGTAAGCGAAGCGTCTATCTTTGTGGTGGTCCCCAAAGGTATCCCAGAGTCGCAAGGACACACTAACATCATCCACCACATCTCGGGAGCGCTCCAGCACCTGAGGGAACAGAAAAGGTCAGCCACCTTCTAAGTAAGGTTGCAGAGGGGAAGGGGCAGGGATGGAATTAGCTTGCTCCCTTCTCCCCCTGGAGGTAGGACATTAAAGGGGAGTTAATGACACTACTGACCCCAGGCAGGGGAAGAATTCCCTAGTCTGAGCCTCTACTTGGCTTGGGAGGGTGTACCGCAATCACGATCGTGCGCGCCCAGTTGGACAACCCGTCTGCACCATGCTCCAAGAGAGGGGTATCCTGTGACAGCTACAGTCCCCCCAACCCCGTCGGCACCAGTCCCGCCCGCGAGGCAGACGTCACTCACCTCCTGGCAAACACGATACTGGTCAATGGCCCAGACCGTGGGTACGTGGGTGGCGAGAAGCTGGTACTGGGTCAGCGTGGCATTGCAGGCGCGGGCACAAATGAGACGGGTCTTGCCCACCGCGTTGTCCCCAACCACGACACACTTGATGGTTTCTACGTTTGGCCTCTCATAATCCATGTCAGAATCCATTAATTGGGACCTGGGGAGAAAGCAAGGGAGAGGGGCCAGCGGAGACGCTGGGTCAGTACTCCAGACCTGTTTGCAAGGCAGCTCTGGGTGCCACACCAGGCCAGCCTATGCCTCCTCTGCTCCCAAGAAAGCCCTTGGACTAATCCGCGGGAGAGAGGTCCTGCTATCCCAGAGAGCAACTGGGCCCACATGATCAACATGGGCCTCTTCCCACAGAGCCACTGGGCACACATCGGGGGCTCCTGGTTCTCATCAAGGTGGGCTCCCTTCCAGAGAGCCAATGGGCCACAGTAGGGTGGACCCCCCCACTCTCCACAAAGAGCCCTCAGCTGGCCAAGTGGAAGGGGGTCCTCTCTTCCCCCAGAGTGGCCAGCCACCCCCACCCCACCCCACCCAAACTCTGCAGGCAGGGAGCAGCCATCCTACTCATCCCAGTGAGAAAAGATTTCCCAGGCAGAGCAATGGCAAACCCCAGGGGAGATAGCCAATTAATAAGCACGGTTGACTGAGACCTAGGACGTGGCCAGCACCCAGGGCGAGGCCCGGGGCTGGGATCTCCTGGGAGCACCCAACCTAGGGAACTTTGCACCTGCGGAAAGAGAATGAAACTTACACCCACTTCAGCCTCTGCTGCCACTGAGTGGCGGGATGCGACCCTGGGGATTTGCAACCCACCCTGCAGGTGCTCAGAGCCAGGGCAGGGGGGATCTGGGGAACAGCACTGGTTGCTTGGGCAAGGGACAGTGCCTGGGAATGCACTGGGGAGTAGGCACCCTCCAGCTTCACTGCCGCTCCTGCCTTACTCACAAGGCCCGATTTAAAGTGACTCCCGCATGGTCTGTGTCCCTCCCAGAGAACCTTCCCACGGAGGGGGCAGCTGCCAGGCCGTCCGAGTCGCTCCGTCTGTCACACGCTCAGAGTCATTTCTCCTAGCAGGGAACCTCGGCCGGGGTCCTCATGAGCTTCTCCCCCTTCCTCACACCCCTGACGGCCCCAGCCACCCTGATCTGCAGAGACCTTGGCCGGCTGCTTCCCCCGCTCTCCCAATGAGAGCCCAGCGGGGACCAGGCCACCCAAAACAGCTCTGAGCAGAGAACAACAAACAGCCCTTGGAAGGGGAACGGAGCGAAGGCAGCTCCCCACCCCTTCTCAATGTGCACTCCAGGCGGATTCCCTTTACAGTGTAATGGGTTCCTGGAAGCACGCACTGCTCTGCCTCTGATAAGACACATGCCCTGTCTGTTGGCTTGGACTCTCCTCCCTCCCCGCCCAGGCTCATGCTTGGTCATGTGAGAGAGATTTTTTCCCCCCATTCCTCCCTTCCCAGCATTGGGAAGCTTCCAGATCCACCTGAGCAAACACATCCTCCCTCTCTCCCCCACCCGCCAGATGTCTACACACACACACCCCCCACCCCGCTGGGAGGATGTTTGCGCTGCTGGAGTTGTAACTGGGCACGGCGAGGCCGAGGCTCCGAGCCAGCTCTCAGCAGCCCTAGGCACACACGGCCATGCTTTGCCAGCGCCGAGCTCTGGCCATGTAGCGAGCAGGCGTCTGCAGCAAACAGAATTAACTCATGGCAGCTTAAACCAGGGATTTGCAAGGCTACCGTGGGGAGGAAAGAGGGGAAAAGAGCTTCTCTTTGTAACCACAAACCCAAGTTGCCCAGCTTTGAACTCTCTCTCGAGCAGCGTTACCTCTAGGCAAAGGTCTTCTGAGGTGCTGTGTGCCGACACCAGCCCACAGGCATGCAGAGCTAATACCAAGGTAACGATAGCAACGGAGAGCTGCGGAAGGGGATGTGAATGCAGCTCTCAGTAGCCGAAGCTAAAAGTACTAAAGGGACTTTCCAATGATACCATCCCTGCCCAGCTCCTTAGGAGCCCCATTCTGGCAGACGCTGAGCACCCTTCATTTGCAGGGGCTCAGCAGCTAGTAGGATCAGGCCCCAGGTTTTGTGGGTTCAAAGACAACGCATCAGGCCAGCTCCTGAGCTGATGGGGAAACCAGCATGTCCCAGGACAAAGATTATTTTAACGGAGATGCTCATATCCTGCTGAAGAAGACCTCTGCTAACTGCAATGCCAGGAAAGAAAAGGAGCTTTAGGAAGGTGCTCAGATACTGTGGCGATGGACACAAGGCAAAGACATCAGACAAACAGAATTTTTTTAAAGCAGCCATAAGGAATCCTGCCCGAGGACTCCCACTTCTCTGCCCAAGCCCCATGCTCCTCCTAGCCCTCTACACAGTTCAGCCCTAGAAGGGGAGAGAAGTGGGAGTAGTAAGCTCTTCGGAAGGCCTCTGAAACGTATAACTACAACATGTTCTTCCCAGTGCCCCCAAAGTGCCCACCAGTTAAAACGAGAAGCAAATTGCAGAGCAGAGCCAGAATTTGGGGTGACGTGGGGTCCATTTGGAAGGTGGACCGCTGTGCGCCTCGGGAGCGCCTGGCGGGCTTTGGTTCAGTGGCATATGTCTTGGCATTAGCCCCTGTGCAGTAAGTTCGGAGCCCATTTGTCTAAGCACAGGTTAGTTTTTAACTCAGGCCCCCATGGTAGAAACGTAGGGAGTTAAAAAACAGAATGCCAGCAAGAGCAGGAGACGGGAGAGGAAAAGGATGGCACAAAATGAAGGAAATGTGAAACTTCTGCCACAGCAACTGGTGTGTGTGTGGCAAATCAGTGCCCATGTGACATTTCACCCTGCTAGAGAGACATTTCATTATCGCTGTTACATCTACCTCCTACAATCCAACGTCCCATCTCCTCATTCCCCTCTTCCGTGTCCACACCAGGAACCGATCCAGCTCCCACCGAGGTAAATGGAATGAGATGGATCAGGCCCTGAGGTTGTGCACAGGCTTCCACTCCATATGCCCCCAGTAATAACCCCATCTCAATCCTTCTCGTCTCTCCCCTTGCATCTGCTTCATTCCCTCTCCTGAGCCATCCTGAAACCCTAAATCACCCCATAAACCCTCTCTCAGCCATTCCCCTTCCCCACGATGGGCTCCTCTCTCTGCCCCATCTCCAAAGCAACCCCTTATTCCCTGACTGCAATGCACCCCATAAGTACGGCTCCCTGATCCAAACCTTCAGGGTTCCCCCTTAGCCCTTCTCTGGATCCCCCTCCCAAGGCACCGAATCTACCCCCTTTACCTCCCAAGGAGAACAGAGATTTGTTCATTTTCGGCAGCCCCAGTCTCTGGTTACCAAGGAAACTAAAGAATCACCCCAGGGAGCCCAGAGTGTTTCCTAGCAACTCTCAGGCTAAAAATCCTCCATCCCAGCATCTTGCAACATAAAGAGGCAGGCACACACACACACACGCACACACAAATCCTGTTAAACAGAAGGAATGCAACAAAAATAGAATGGTCTCATGAATGCAGCACCAACTGGGAACCTTCTGAGCCACTGGAAAGGGCGGGCAGGTGAAATCAGAGCATCTCCAACAAAAGATGATCAGAAGAGAAACTAAAGGAGGACTTGTGGCACCTTAGAGACTAACCAATTTATCTGAGCATAAGCTTTCGTGAGCTACAGCTCACTTCATTGGATGCATTCAGTGGAAAAAAAGAGAAACTAGGTGCCAAGAATCTTGTAGGCTAAGGCCTTGCACAATATTATTTGTAGTAGTAGTCCTAATAATTGCAGTGCCGAAGGAAATACAAATCTAAACAGAGGGCACAGTGCAAACAAAGCGGAAACAAAACACAAACATGTTTGCAAGGCTTTTGCAAATCAAGCACGAATAAACTGTAAATATAGTATATATAAAAAAGCAATAACAGAATGCAAAGCTTCTGCACAAACACACCCCACCCCACCCAGTCACAAAACGCCTCTATATTGCAACGATTTTAGGAACGGGGAGGAATCAGAACTAAAAGGCGAGCCTCGCTATACCGCCAAGACTTATGCAGTGAAATCTAATCGGCCCGAAGAGCCTTGGCAAAGGGCACCCACGTCCGTGCAAATCCAACCCGGGGCACGGCAAGAAACTCGGGATTTGGCGTTGCAGCCTCTCCGGAGCGGGGCACCTTCAACAACCCCCGGCGGCTGCAGGCAAGGTTTTGGGGCGCGCCTCGTTAAATGGCCCGGCCGCTTTCCCCGCTCAGCCCGGGGCGGCGGTAGGAGGATGCTCGGGGAGCTCGCTTACTTACACCGACACATAGCGGGGAATTGCCAGTGGGCAGAAGGAAGCTCCCCCCGGGAGACGTGTCCATGGTCAGAAGCGCGCGGCTCGGATCCTGGCACCCCGGGCGGCGCTGGGGGCTAAGCTCGGCCGCCCAGCGGCTCCCCCGCGACGGTCCGCGCCGGCCCCCGGGAGGAGGCGGGCCCTTGCTCGGCGCCTACAGCCATCGCCGCGTCCTCCCCAGCAGCATCCTCCCGGCCCCGGCGCCTCTCTCCCGCCCGCCCGCCCGCCCGGCGGGGCCCTGCTGCCAGCTGGGGCTGCCCCAAGGCCCGGCGCGTGGCCCCGCTGCCCCTGAGCCCGCGGGCGCTGCAGCTCCCGGCCGGGCTCGCCCACCGCCTGGTTTCATTCACAAAAACAAGAACCAGCCACAGGCCCCGCCCCTGTCTCTCCCCCCCAGCTGCCCATTGGCTGAGAGGGGGAGCGGGGCACTTCCTGTGCCAGGCCGGGCCTGGCCGAGGCCGCTCAGCCAAGGGGGGGGGGAGACAGCTCAGGTGCCCATGAATCTGGGGGGCGTTCACCGCCCTCTGCCTTTGCTGCTACCACCCCTCGCCCGCTATTCGGCACCTCTCCCCCTGCCCCTCTTCCCTTCCATCCATCCATCCCCTGCACCCCTCCCTGCCCCTCTTTCCTTCCATCCATCCCCTGCAACCGGCCCGCCCCTCTTCCCTTCCCTTCCCTTCCCTTCCCTTCCCTCCATCCATCCCCTGCACCCGGCCCGCCCCTCTTCCCTTCCCTCCCCTTCCCTTCCCTCCATCCATCCCCTGCACCCGGCCCTGCCCCTCTTCCCTTCCATCCATCCATCCCCTGCAACCACCCCTGCCCCTCTTCCCTTCCATCCATCCATCCCCTGCACCCGCCCCGCCCCTCTTCCCTTCCATCCATCCATCCCCTGCACCCGCCCCTCCCCCTCTTCCTATCCATCCATCCATCCCCTGCACCCGCCCCGCCCCTCTTCCCTTCCATCCATCCATCCCCTGCAACCGCCCCTGCCCCTCTTCCCTTCCATCCATCCCCTGCATGCCCCCTGCCCCTCTTCCCTTCCATCCATCTATCCCCTGCACCCGCCCCTGCCCCTCTTCCCTTCTATCCATCCATCCACTGCACCCCTCCCCCCATTCCCCTGCCCCTCTTCCCTTCCATCCATCCCCTGCACCCCTCCCCCTGCACTTTTTCCCTTCCATCCATCCCCTGCACCCCTCCCCCTGCACTCCTTGCATCTCTTCTCTTCCATCCATTTCCCTGCATCCCCCTCCACCCACCCACTCCATCTGTCCATGCTCCTGCCTCCATTCACCCCACTGCCTCTCTATCCTTCCTCCTTCACCACCGCTATCACCCCCTCTCTGCTCCCAGTCACCATCCTGGTATTCACCTCACTGAACCCCACCAAGCCAGCACCCAGACCCGCACCCCTCCAAGCCAGCACCTGGACCCCCCCCGCTGAGCCCTGAGCTCCAGCCACCTTCAACTGCACCCAGAACCCCCTCCCCCCACAACGAGCCCCTGTTCATCCAGATCTCCCTCGCACCTGGACCCCCCACCAAGCCTCCCGCACCCAGATTGCCCCACACAGAACCGTATCACCCCACACCTGGATCTTCCTACACTAAGCTCATCCATATCTAGATCTTGCTGGGCTGAGCCTGCCTGCCTACATCTACTGTGCTTGGCACGGAGTGGCAGGGCCCCGGGGTGTTTCTGGGACAGTCCTGGTCCTTGCGCTGTGTCAGGGTTGGGTGCAACTCTACCGCCGAGTCCATGTCCGGGGGAGAGGGGGTGCAGGGTGATCTCCTACCTCTGTGCAGTCAGTGGCACCTGCTCCCCACTGCCATGCTGGAGCCTCCACATTTATTTATTGACAGATATAATTTGCAGAATTTTTCAGAATTTTAAAATATTGTGTGCAGAATTTTACATTTTTTGGCGCAGAATTTTAAATTTTTTGGTGCAGAATGCCCTCAGAAGTATACTTTGCAGTGGACTGCCACTGGCAGAGTGTCCCAGGGGGTTCTGGTGAAGGATGCTGCATTGATCGGGACGGGGGCAGCTCTGATAGGGAGACCCCTCACCCAGTCACTAGTGGGGTTGGAGCTCAGAGGAGTTTCTGGATGGCTCAAGGGAGCTGCATTGGGATAGAGATCTTTACACTTCAAGGTCACTGGTTCAAACCAGGCCTGCGTGGGTATGAGCAGCGATGGAGATTGGCACCTGACCTGTGCAAAACAGCTTGGGGGGTTCTCAGTCCTCTGCCTAGTGGAGGCTTGGTACAAAAGCTGGTTTGACTTAGCCCTCTTCTGCCTTGCTGGTCGTCTCTGCAGAGATGCCAGTGATGGGACAGGTCACAGACTGAACTCTCTTCCTACCTGGAGGTGTAGGTTGAGGCAGCATGCGGAAATCTGCCTGTGCCTGGGACCAGTGCAGGGGTAGCAGGAGGAATTCTCCAGCCTGTGTTACACAGGAGGTCAGACTAGCTGATCTAATGGTTCCTTCTGGCCTTGGAAGCTATGCATCTTTACAACAGACAGGCGCCTCGGGTCGCTCAGCTCCGCCAGCACCTGACAAGGTGAGTAGCCCCCTCTCACTGACCCAGCTCCCTGGCTCCTTCTCACGGATCTGCTCACTCCCAGCTCCACCCACCCCATGATCTTCCCACTGCACCCGTCTCACACCTCTCCACTGCCTCCCCCCCAGACTCATCTCTGCGGTCCCTCTCCCCAGCCCAGCTCCCCCCAGCCCCTCTGCGCTGCCCCCTCTGGCTGCCTCACAATGCAAGGACAGAGCCGAGAGAGTAAAAACTCAACGTCATCTCTGCGGCCTGACCAATGAGAAGCAGCTTTGCTTCCCCGCAGCCCAGGCCAGCTGCTGTGCCCCATCATATCCAGATCATGTGATGCCTCATTGTCCTTCTCAAGGCTTTTTTCCCCCCCACCTCCCCTGTGCCTAACCAAAATAACCCCGGCTCCTGTTCCCTTCCCGTTAGGATCCGGCCAGCCACGATCCCTCAGAACCGCTCAAAGTCCTGGCATTGATGCAATGCGGCGTCAGCCAGCGTCACCACTCCAGCATCTGCCTCACCTCGCACCTTTGCAGTCCAGTCACACAGACATCCAGCAGCTCCTAACATCACCGTGCCAGAACGCCCCCCCCCCCAACTCTCCTCAGCACCATTGCTCATCTGCCCCATGCCGTTCCTCACCTAACTCGTAAGACAGGAATCTCTCTCTCCATAGCAGAAGGAATCTGGAGTACTTGTTTGGGGGGGGCTCCTTTTGTTTTTTAAGTCTGGCATATGCTTCTCCCTGGTGAGTCTCCGTATTCCACAGGGACCATGGAAGCTAGCAATGAGGCTGTCGACTTCTTGGGAAAAGCTATGAATTTCCCTGCATTTGGGCTGGAATGAAAACTGCAAGCAGCCTGGCTGCTGCTTTTAGCTTCCGTCTTCGAGTGGGTCACGGGGAAGGAACACGTAAAGCTTGCTTGCCAGCCGCATGATTTGGCTTATTTGCTCTGTCGTAGCAGGTGCTTAATTGTGGCATAAAAGTTCCTGGCAGCTTTACGATCAGTTTAATTCCGGAGTGACTCCCCACCGTCTGAAGCAAGACAAAAGCACAATTGTGGCTTTTGGTCAAAACCTCCAGGCTGTACCGTTGGCACTGAAAAAAACAGCTCAAACAAGCACATTCCCGCTGCTATTCCAGTCTCAGCTTCTCCCGGCAGGAGGTGCTGCCGGGAATGGCGTAGGAGCACTGGCTGTGCAGGAGTGAAGAGCGAGGCAAGGCCCAGCCAGCAGAGAATGGCGAAAGAATGCCAGCTCTGGATGAGCTCACTGCTATTCCATTCCCAGCTTCTGCCAACAGGAGGTGCTACAGGAAACGATGCCAGAGTGCTGGCCGCAGGGCACTTCAGGGACTGTTGCCAGAGCATTAGCTAGGGGGGAGGCCAAGTGGGAGGTGCTGCAGGGACTGGCCCAGGAATGCTGACTGTGGGGAAGCCCATAGCTACTCCAGTCCCTGCTTCTCCCAGTAGAAGGTACCACAGGGAAGGATGTCGCATGGAGGGGAATTCAGTTATTCCAGTCCTAGCCTCTCTAAGGAGGAACCATTGTAGGGAATGGGGTAGAAGTTATCAGCTACTCCAGTCCCTCAGCGGGAGGTGCTGTATGGAACAGAGGCAGAGTACTGACTCTAGACAAGTCCACAGATATTCCTCTGGTAGTGTCTTCCAACAGGAGAGGCTGTAGGGACTAGTCCAGGGACATTGGCACATTGGGGGTTCTCATCTCAGCTGCACTCCAGATGTAAGGTCTAGATTCTGTTCTAGAGGATCCACCTTTCCCCACCCCCTGGCTACAGCTGCAGTGCGTACGGCTGGTTAAGTCAGGCCCATAATTCCCCAGTGTCCTGTGAGTAGGAAGTGAATGGCCAGTAGGGGCTAAGATCGTTAAGACGAGGTGCTCAGGTGTGATACCACAAAGAGAGCAGTATGAAAGCAAAGAGAGACAGAGAGATGGATGGAGAGAGGAGTACCTATGGTGACTGATGGATGGATGAATATCTATGGGGATGGATGGATGGACAGAGGAGTACCGATGGTGACAGACTGACAGATGGATAGACTCATAGAAATGTAAGGCCAGGAGGGACCTCGAGAGGTCACCTAGTCTAACCTTCCATGCTGAGGCAGGATTAAGTGTACCTAGACCATCCCTGACAGGTGTGGGTGTGTGTGTGAGTGAGAGAGAATCTGCAGATAGTTCATTTCCGTTCAGAAGGCCTAAAGCTTTATCCATCCACCTATTTCTGATGGACATTTGAAGCTCTGAGTCTCAGCACGTGGATTTCTCCTATCCCAAATCATTATCCAGCCAGGGTGTATGTAAAATGTAGGCACTGCCTAGCTGATGGGGCAGGAACATGAGCTTTTTCCTCTTTCCCGCTTGTCCCTTCCTGGAAGACTGACCGAGACCACAATCTGATCACGAGCCCAGTTCACCAGAAGCCCCAGCCCTTCTTACAGTCTCATCACTGCCTCAGACAAAGGGGTCTCTGGCTGAGCTGAGAGAGAACAGCCAAGCATGAGCCTAAGCTGCCCTTGGAGCTCCAGCTGTAAGTCAGTAACTGGATCCAATGCAAAGCAGAAGCAGCAGCATCCCCTCCCCTCCCCCACGTCTGCTGTTTTATCACAGCTGTAATTAAAATGCAGTTTACTCTGTGTGCCAGTGTCTCTCTCTGATATAAGCCTCTTGAACTTGTCCCAAAAGGCTCCCATCTGCCCTGCTTTATAATCACCCTCGCTCCCAGTCAAATAGCTCCAAACCCAAATACACACACTGAGCTTTTCGTCCAGACATCACAGCAGCCACAGGTCAAACTGGGGAGTTGTGTGCGGAAGGGGTATGAACACCCCCCGGCACTGAACAGGCAAATGAAAGGATGTCAGGAAGGCGGAGAGGGCAAACAGCCAGCTTTGCTACCAGCTTCCAGAAGTGCCCTTCTCGCAACACACACGACCGATTGACTCTCTCGAGGCTTGTATACTGTGACCATCTCTTGGACCCAGAAACCCTCCGGTCCCCTACCCAGCCCCAGCCCCACATTCTCTGTTGTCCAGAATCCCAGGTCTCTACCCGGAGCCAGTGCTGCATTCTCTGTTACCCAGAAGCCCCAAGGAGTCCCTGCCCAGCAGTATGTGCGGGGACTTCACAAAGAAATTCAAGTCACTGATAAATACTCTTCCTCCAACCTCCCTACATCCCTCACCTGCTGTGGCCTGGGCCTGGTGGGGAGTCCTGCAAAGCTCAGTTCCTCTTCCTCTGGAGAGCTTGGTGCCAGCTGCCAAAGCCCTGTCAGCGCTCAACAGGCTGAGCTGAGTCAGCTCTGGGTGTGGTCATGAAGAACTGTGCCTTCCGGTAAAGTTCAGACGGGCAGAGAGCTGCCGCAGGCTGTGTTGGAGGAACAGGGTTCTCTGCCTATTCTGATAGGCAGGGGGGTAGCTGACCATGCACTGAGGCAGAGGGAGGTTGTCGGCCGGGCCAGCTGGGCTGCATTCCCAAGCAGTAACATTAATGTGAGTGCCCAGGAAGCACCATCCTCTTTCCCCTCAAATCAGACCCACTCTCTGCCTTGCACAGGCTGACGTTCCCATGAGTCCGCACGAAGGAACCCTCAACACATCGTCCTGGAGAACTTAAAGTGCAGGCCCCCGTGCAGGAAGGGGGTGTCATATGCACCGGAGCTCAGTGATAATTAGGGGAATTCACCCTGCGGAGCAGGTGATTTTAAGGCACTAGGGTGCCTGGGCAATATGCCAGGCTAAACTAAAAAGGGTGCTGAGCTTTGTTGTGATACAACCACGTCTAAATTGGAGTGGTGGGGGGGGGTGAAGTGTTGCAGATTCCTTGGGGGGTATCCTCTGAATTCACAGCAGCCTTTGCCTCTCTTGTATCCTGGCTGGCTGGAGCCGGGAACCCTTCAGCTTTCTGCATTCCCAGGGCATAGAACTTGCCCTACCCACCTCCAAGCCTTGCGCTGAGCTAATCACCAGTGGGTATCCATCTGCCAGCAACAAGCCGGGCCTTCTCCCTAAGGCGTCTGGAGATACAGACAGGGGGTACATTAAACGGGACACAATGAGCGGAATCCCTGGGCACCTTGTGGGTCCAGCTAGGAAAATAAGACTGGACCAAATCTGGACTGACCATGTGAGTGTCTAGCAACAGCTACAAACCACTAAGGAGGAAAACAGGAGTGAGCTAGGTACTTACGAGCTGTAATCCATCCTGGTCTTCTTCACGGCGTGGTGGGCTTTGGCTCGGGTTTCCATCGCTTTCTCTTCTCAGCAGGCTCTGAAAGGAGAGGTGGGAAAGGCGCAGGTGAGATGAGTTGACCTGGAACTCCTCCCTCCCCGGCTCTCCGCAGGATGCCCCCTCCCTCCCCATGGGCAGAGGCAGCCCCTGGACGGGGAGATCCTAGACCATCACTCTTGCATGGTGGATACTGGGCTCTTTAAAATCCAGTTCTAACGCAGCAAGACAAAGACTCAGGGCTGCCCATTGACCTTGCTGCACAGTCTCGGGTAATGGGGAGGAAAATTCTCAGTGACGCTGAACTTAAAATCCGTTTCTTTCTTCCCTAATTCCTTCACATGGCACAGTTCTTAAGAGCCCCGCAGCAGGGGATGTGTAGGGGCCAGCACTATTTCCAGTCATCATTCTAAACTGCATCTGTTTTACTCTTTCATCTGAGGATCTCAAAGCACGTTACAGACTTTCATTAAGGTTGACTTTCTTCCAAGGAGGTGGGGCAGTCTTATCTCCATTTTACAGATGGGAAAACTGAGGCTCAGAGAGAGGAAGTGACTTGCCCAAGTCAGTGGCTGAGCCAGGACTAGAACCCAGAAATCTTGGCTCCCTGTCCCCCGCTCAAATCACTATGTGTTGGACAGCTTTTGCTGAGAGCATTACACTCCGTTTGTTTGTGACCTAAGCAAAACCCAGTGTCCCAGAGTTCAAAGCAGACCAATGAGCCCTCTCGCTTGTTTATTTTGTCTAAAGTTTCCCTTGTCTGAACTCTGGAGTGAGGGAGCACAAGAGGTATTTTCTCCTCCTCTCTCTATTCAGTTGCTATATCAACAGTTTCTAAACACATCAGGGGCAGGGCTGGCAAGCTGGAGCCCTGATACAAAGGAGCAACTGCTGCACCAGCCAGACTTTCAGTCACAGAGATTTGGAAACTGTTTGGAGGGAGCTTGAGGCTGAGTTTTAAGCAAGGCTGGGTCATGAATTAAGTAAACCTGGGGAGAGTCTCCAGCAAACGCGGGACAAGTTGTGTGTGAGACTGGGGCAGTTTTTAGCAAAGCCGGGTTGATTTATAGGTTGCTATGAAACTCAGCTAGTTTCGGCTGCGTTTTACTTTGAGAACCCAAATCTAAAGGAAAGATCAGAGGACGTGAACCCCAGTCAAGTCCAAATCCTGCGGGGGATATTACTGGGAACGGTGGATAAAATCACTCCTTGAAATGCACAAAGAGGTTTGATTTTGTTACACAACGAAGCAAAATCCTACTGGCTTTTCCTCCTGGCAGAAGCCACCTGTGGTCCCCTTGCACAGTGCACCAGCCGCTAAGCATTCACATGAACTCTAGTAACCCCTTCAACGAGAACTGGTCCAGTGCTGGGCTAATTCAGTCTACTCCCATTATTGAGATAGTCTAATGAGCTGGCTGGCTGGGGAGAGAGATGGCATCTCAGATGGATGGCTTTATGGACTTAATATCCATTCGGGCCCAGCAGGCAATAAAAGTATCAAGCAAGCACTTTGCAAAATCACAGAGCCTAGCCCAGCCATAAGTGGAATGAGGAGAGCGGGAAAGGGATGCTGGGCTGCAGAGCATGGCACCAGGGAGATGGAACCGGTGCCACGGGCGGGAGAGCCGAGCCAGCGCTGCAGAGCACCAGGAGGGCTGAGCTGATGTCACAGATAAAACGGTGCCATGACAGTGCGGGTAGGGGGGCGTGAGGTCAACTGGGTGCAAGACGGTGCCAGAGCCCCCCTTATCAGCTACAGCTGGGACAATGACCAGGGATAATAGCCCCAGCCACTCCCCGAGCATATAGAGCCACTCTTACAATAAGGTGCCCGGGGCCTTTGGGCCGGGACTCGTTCACATTTAAAGGTACCAGTTCTGGTCCTGCTAACAATTAACAGTTCAGCCTCTCGCAGATATTCCCAGTCTGGAGCCCTTGGGACAGCTGCAACAGCAACACCAGGCCACACCCCTCACCAGAAGTAGGTAAAAGAGCATCTCTCCAAGGTGGAATCCCACCACCACGGCAAGATCCATCCCAGAGACAGCACACTCGATTAGACACACCATTGGTCTGCTCTAGTCCGGCCGTTCCTGGCTTCCTGGGTGAATGCATGTTAGACTGACAAAGATTCATGCAAAACTGCACACCATGATCAGTTTGCCTGTCACTGACATACAGCCACCCCTGGGGTGAAGTGGAGCTGCTGTTTCAACTGTATATGGCGATGCTGTTTAACAGTTTGGGACAGACAGCAGAGAAGAATCCTGCAGCAAATTGAAACTGCAGGGGGAGACACGGTAAGTAGATGGAATGCAATCACCAGCGCTGGGATTTGGCCAGGACACCTGGGTTAACACCCCAACTCTTTAACAACGTGCCGTGGGCTATTGAATAAACGTGAGCGATCAATCTTGGTTTCGTGTCCCATCCAAAATGCAGCACCTGCTAACACCCGGCTGGAACGTTCAGTTAATACTGAGGCACTGAAGCAAAGAACCTCCTGCTGAATCACCAGCATCATGTCCTACGTCGTGTAGATTTCCCTTGGAGGTCTCCCACACAAGTATTAACACAGCCTGTGCTCTTCTTAGCTGGATCGCAGCTGCAGGCGGGGCAGGGGTATGGCAGAGGATGAAACCCAGAATGGGAGTTAGAATCACTATGGATTCTCCATTCTGAGCACAAGATCATTTCTCTTGGAAGAGCAGAAGCATCTCCAAGCTATAGACATCCCCGAAACAAGCCTCCTCATGAAAAGGTCAGTCAGACTCTGTCAGAGGAGTGACTGCCAACATCGATTCCCACTCGCTGGTTCCAGATCTGATTGACTCAGGTTACAAATGGAAGGATGATACTCTAACTCTTAGTGCCACAATCTCCACCTGAGAGCCGCAAATCCAGCTGGGTTCTTTCTGCCCCAGGCATCGTCCAGCGATGGACTCTTTGCAGTGGGAAGGAAATAGGCAATTCTGATGATGATGCGCAGAGCTGAACCGGCTCCGGCTGCCTCTCCTGTACCGGCCTTGGCTCCACGGGGCTCATGGGAATGAAAACCTGACTCGAAAATACACAGCCTGCAGTAAGCGGGTGCCTCTCCCATGGAAATATCTGGGCCAGATGCAGCAGTGGCCTGGAGGTGTAATAATCCTTCATCTCTCCTACTCGGGACCTGACATGTCTGTTTAGTTGTAAGCTCTTGGTCACACTTTCACAGGGCATGCTCTGCTTCACACAGTCTCTCTGGTAGTGTCCCCTTCTTAGTGCTAGGCTCTGGGCCTCTGCTTTTCATAGGGTGAGCCCCATGGCCCCGTTACCCAGACACTGGGTCCCCAGCTTCAGCTCCTCCATGTCTTACTTTGGCTCCTCCAGGGCTAGAATGCCTGCTTGGAGACGTAACCCTCATGGGAGCTAGACAAGCAGCAGATGTTTGCAGCAATGCAAGGGAACCTTTTCAAAACAAGACGGTCGGCTGGAATACGGGAAGGAGGACTGCCAGAAGCTGGGACTGGACAACAGGGGATGGATCACTTGATAATTACCCTGTTCTGGTCATTGCCTCTGGCACCAGCCGCTGTCGGGAGACTGGGTACTGGGCTAGATGGACCGTTGGTCTGATCCAGCATGACCGTTCTTATGATCCTTAGATTAGAATGGAAGATCAAAGCTCACATGCCAGTCTACCCTGGCAGCACGACCTGCCTCTCTTGCCTTAGCATCCAGGATTCAATCTCCCTTGCAGTAGGTCGGCAGCAGCATTGTCCTTCCAGTCTGTTCGCACTCCACTTTGTTTCTTGTTGCAGTCAGGTGAGCTGCCCGCATGGTCCCCGCCCTTTCGTGGGCTCAGGTGTGGGAGGAGGATGGTGGAAAGTCCCCTCAGCCAGGCAGTCATTGAAAGCTATCGTCCAGCCGTCGGTCTTCCATTGTATCTCCAAAGTAATGCCATTCATATGGTGCCAGCTCTGGATGGCATGCAGTGTAGCTGTAGCCATGTCAGTCCCCAGATATTAGAGAGACAACGTGGGGCTCTGACTTTGCTTGGGGCCTCTTCCATCGTATTAAAGATGCACAGGGCATGAGCTGGTCAGGACACAGGTGTCAGTGGCAAAATCAGGTGATTTGCACCAGTTTGTCATTTAATGGGGGTGCAAAATGGGTGTGCTTTTCACTGATGGGAGATGTAGCAAGAAAAGCACCTAATGGAAGGATGTAAGATAAAGTAGCCGGTCCCTTTTTAATGTATCCTACACCTTACCCAGCAAGCCCAGGGTCAAACCCAGTCATTGCTTTAACCCTGATTCGGCAGAATTTGCACCTACTGAGGTCAAGGGCTCAATATGGTCCTATGTCAGTGCAGGGTTTCGTGACTTTGCCACTTTCCCCATGTCTGACCAACTGGCACCCAATGTGTAGCTCATACTGTCCTTCATACTGGGGCGGAATTTCATAGGTCCATTGTCAGATTCTTAGGGTTTAAGGCCAGAAGGGA
The DNA here is from genome assembly GCF_015237465.2 of Chelonia mydas. Lineage (NCBI taxonomy): Eukaryota > Metazoa > Chordata > Testudines > Cheloniidae > Chelonia > Chelonia mydas. The sequence goes on along the minus strand of NC_057859.1, from coordinate 6,317,317 downwards.
CCAACAGACCATCTGACCTACGTAACGCAGGCCAGAGAATTCCACCTAGTTACTCCAGCACTGAGACCAAAAACCCGTGGCCCTCGGGAAGGGGATTGGCCAAATCCTAGGCCAATGTGAGAGCAGGCTTGAGTTAAGAAGCAGTTCTTTATACAGCATCATGCAAACCGCGGCTTCTACGGCTGTGTTCTGCCACCAGCCCCGGCCCGGTTCTGAGCATGCACGACAAACTCGGAGCCTGCAGGGAGAGCTGCAGCTGCCGGTATGAAACATTTACAGGCCTGACTCCCCACTGAACTGCTGCTTCAGACAGGATTCTCAGCTTCCTGCAGTATTAAGAGCTGCTGACGTCTCATAAAAACCTGTGAAAAGCTTTCTATTTGGAGACTGTTCTGCTTAGAATAGTGCGCCCCGTGGTCTCTGCTTTTCTCTTTCCCTGGGCTTTTTATTGCTGGGGAGAGCAGCACAAAAATAGGAGGATGCTATTGCCAGTGGGTACCTCACACTTTTCAGCTCCAAAATGCTCAGCAATGAATTAATTCGCACAAAGCATCTGTGAGGCAGCTAAACAGGATGATCCTTCTCCTTGCTTTTTACAGCTGGGGGAAACTGAGGCCCAGAGAGGGGAGAGGAGAGGTTGGGGCTCTGGGTTCTATTCCTGGTACGGCCACTCTCCAGACCCACTATGGGACCTTGGCCAAATCCCGTTGGTTTAAGGAAAAAATAATAATGTTGCTTTCCTCCCACTCTTTGTCTATTGAGACTGCAAGCTCTTCAGGGACGGGGCTGTCTCTTAGCGTGTGTATGTACAAAGCGCTGATCTCAGTGGGAGCCTCCAGGTGCACGAGTAATAATAATATAAGGGAGGGAGGGAGTCAGTGTCTTCCTGGGGTGAGAACTCAGCTCTGCCTCATACTCTCTAGCCTGGGCTCCATCGAGCTGGGGCCTGAAATGCTGAACTCTCTTTTTCATTTACAGGCTTGACAGTAAGATAACGGAGTGGCTGCCTCTGCGAAACCTCTGCTTATTCCAACGCCCGCTCCAGGCTCCCTCATGCACCCAGCAGGGACTTAGCAGGACAGTGACTTCTCCTGGCTGACGTGGGGGCGGGAGGAGGGGCTGTGCACCTTTAAATCCCAGTCGAGACCAACCCTAGCCGGCCCCCTTCTTGAGGCCAAGTCTCGAATGGACACTGAATTCCCAGGGTGGGCGCGTGAGGCTCCTTATCCCACTCCCTGCTCTGTGGACCCATCGTGGGCTTCGTTCTCTAGGGCTCTCGTTGGGGCATGTGTCCCCAGCCTTAAATTCGCACATAAAGAAGAAGGAAAAAAATGAAGATCCCGTTTCCAAGCAACCGTCTCCAATAGCAATAAAGGCCAAGAGGGTTGTGGGGAAAGAAGTGCAGAGAAAATGGAAGCAGGCTAAGCAGAGCTGCCTCTGGAGAGAATCCTTCTTCCAGTTTGCTTCTGAATGTGCCAGATAATGCCCCCTACTTTCCTCCTGCCCCCTGCTACAGGGGTGCTAAGCACCTGCAATTCCCACGGAAGGCAGGCACAGACTCAGAAGATATGTTCACACTACAATTAAACACTCATGGCTGGCCAGTATCCCTGACTCGGGCTGTAAAATGGCAGCGTAGACATTCAGGCTTGGGCTGGAGCCTGAGCTCTGGGACTCAGGTCCTGCTGACACGGGCCGGTCATGGGTGTTTAACGGCAGTGTAGACATACCTAGAAAGCTCTCTGGCTCAAACGGCTGTGATCCCGTGACAGAGCTGGTGGGAAAAAGTTGGAGGGGGACGTTAAACCATCTCCTCTGCCTCAAAAGCCAAAGCGAATCAGGGCTGTCGGCTGGATTTTGGAGGGAAAAGGAAATGCATGGTGTTTAAGAACATGTTCTGCATTTCTTAAGTTGAATGTCTTGTTCTTTGTATAAACAAACACACACAAAAATGGAGGCACTTTTTATGTATACTAATAATAATTAATAATAATCAATTAACCACTTTAGTTCTATAAGGCCTATTCTAAACCAGAGCCATAGGGCTATACCCTCTAGACTAGAGACACATAGGGAGACATGGTTCTGCCTCAAAGAGCTTACAATATAAACCAAGACAAGGGGCAACAAGTGAGTGTAACAAACAGCACGAGGCAATGGAGGATGAGGGTAACGGTAATATCTTGTAGTTAGATAGGCTACAAACTGGCCTGTTTCTGTGGCCATTGAAATCCAGTTGAAAGAATTCCATAGGATCAGGATCAGGTCCAATATTGTTAGCCAGTACATACATGTTAGGCATAGTATACGCCATATTAATAGGTATTATGTGCACGGTATTAATATAGATATCTAAGTGTTGGGACGTTATGTTAACTGAATGTATTATGATCTCCGCACAGTTCTGCTCACCCATGTCACGTATCCCACAACACTTTGCAAAGCCGAAGTCAGCTTTGGCATTAGAAAACAGGAAGCCTGTGAGAGCCAAGATGCATGAATGGCGTGTCCGAGCACAGGTTGGGATGTACCTCCACACACAAATGGTTTGGAATGCAGCGTCCAATCAGAGATAAGAAAATTACACAACAAGACCACAAGCTAAGCAACTCTTAGGAACTGGTGGGTTGGATTTTAGCGATGTTCAAAAGTTTTGTAGTTTGTGACGTCATCCTATAAATACAACTAGCTGAAATGCATATCTTGGAAGCGCACCTCCTGCGGAAGGAGAACACACTGTGAGAATTTGCTCCCCAGAAGGAGGTATGTATGTCTTCTTTTCATAGTGTACTGCTTTTCTTTGGGGGAAGGTTAGGTCAGTGGTTTGAGCATTAGCCTGCTAAACCCCTGGTTGTGAGTTCAATCCTTGAGGGGGCCATTTAGGGATCTGGGGCAAAAATTGGGGATTGGTCCTGCCTTGAGCAGGGGGTTGGACTAGATGACCGCCTGAGGTCCCTTCCAACCTTGCTATTCTATGATTCTTTAGACAATACATTTGTCTAAGTTAGGTTATTTGGTCTCTTGAGCATTTGTAAGAACGAACCGCGAGTGCAGTCAAACAACTGGCTACCCCTTTTATTGAATAATCTGCACAACTTGATGGCTCCTGAAGCATTTGAAATATTTCTTTTAAAATGATCTTTTAAAGTGGCCTGTTGGGCTACAAGCCTGGGAGCCCTCTTAGCATTAGCTACTAAACCCTTCCCTGGGCCCACTGGCTTCAGTTTTGTAACATAGCCTCTGCCTCGCCTTCTGGATAGTGCTGGAGATTTTCTCCTGCTCCCCAGGGTAGGGTGAGCAGGACCAGAGCTTATTCTCTCCAAAGTTCAATGGGTGACATCGCTAGCTGTCTGTCTTATATGGCTCTTATTACCATAGTACCTGAGCACCTCAAAATGATCAACAGATTTCATCCTCTCAACATCGCTGGCAGACAGGGAAGCGTCACCCCCTTTTACAGCTGGCAAATTGAGGCACAGGGTAGATTAAGTGACTTACTCAGGGTCACACAGAAAGTCTGCGGCTGAACCAGAATCAAACCCAGGTCTCAAGCCCCCATCCAGTGCCCTACTCACTAGATCATCCTTCCTGGAGTCTCAGAGCTGAGACAGCCCTGCTACTTCTAAGTTTTTTTAACTGATTTAACTGCTGGGTGAAACGTAACCAGTGGGTAAGACACTGGATGAAGGATTGGGATGCGTGGTTTCTATTCCTGTCTCACTGAGTGACTTTGAGCAAGTCACAGCCCCAGTCCATGCTTCAGTTTCCCCATCTGTAACACTGGGATAATGATAGACACTTTTCTAAAGCAGTTTGAGAGCCATGGACTGTAAGTGCTGAGTATTATTATCAGATAGGGAGCTGGGACCAAACCACAGAAGCTGGCGATGGACTCTGAATTTCTCAGAATCAGTTGTCTGGTTCATCCCATTCCAGAGAGGTTAGAATTTCCTCGGCAGCTGGGGTGTTTGGACCTAATGTCCGAGTCCATCTCTGCTCCCTTTGCATTGTTCAGGGGTGATTGTATCTGACGCCTGTTCTCTATGCAGCGCCCTTAGAGTCCTGATGAAAATGAGGGAACTCCCTTAATCAAAAGTACTGCCAGTATTCCACGCGTATTAACCTGCACACGGCGCATACGGGCCCTGAGTACACAAACAGGTCAAATCTCATCAAGAGGCCTATCTTGCAAGGTGCTGAGCCCTCACGGAAGTCAATGGGAGAGGAGGATCGGGTCAGTACCTCTGAATCCACGTCACGGGCATATGAACTACTAGATGTCCCTTCGCCCCACGCACTTTTAAAGAGGCACTTCTATCCGTGCAGAACGTAGCTTTACCAGAAAGAAAGACCTCCCTTCTGCACGCCCTCCAGGAATCAGTCTGTGCTCGGAAGTTGCACCATAGGCCCCCCCCCTCCCATCCCACCCCAGTCAAGTGAAAGACCTAACTCCTGCTGAATTCCATCCCAGAACTCCCTTTTATTTAAGTATGGAGCAGGCTCAGCCCCTTGAATACAGGTTAACCATCAACAAAAAGGGAGGCAGAATCATTAAAAGCAGCAACCAAGGTTCAAAGCCAAGCAATGCGCCCGGGACCCCTACCTGTGTGCTGGTTCTTGTTGCCTTAACGCATGTGGCTGTACGTTCTCTCCGCCTTCCTGTGTCCCAGGAACAGCTGGTAGGATCTCCCAGGTCCTCGAAATATGAACTGGCCTGAGCAGGCAAGTTCCATTCTTATACACCTGCCCATGTGATCTGAACAGATGCCCGAGGGATGAGTTTTTGAATCAACCAAAAAAAAAAAAAAAGTGCTGTGAACAAAACCTGTTGAGCCGGAATCTACGCTCAACAGAAAGGAATTTTCCACTTACAGGCGTTCAATCCAGCTCAGCGGGTTACAGCCTGCTCTTTCCCTGCATTGAAGATCACATCTCGGGGGATGGGATGGGACAAAGAAAGGGGGAAAAACAATTGCAGGGGGGGGGAGAGCAACTACTTATATAGGGCTATAGATAGAAGATAATACCTACCTCTTACATAACACTTATCAGTAGATCATAAAGCCTTTTACAAAGGTGGTCAGTAGCATGACCCCCATTTTACAGATGGGGAAACTGAGGCACAGAGAGGCAAAGTGACTTGCCCAAGGTCAACAAGCAATAGAACCCAGGTCTCCTGAATCCCGGTCCAGTGGTCTATCCATTAGGCACAACTGCCTCTAGATAGAGAGAGAGGGGAATGCAAGAGGGATGGATAGGTAGATATAATCTGGATGGATAGTATGGAAGGCAGAATGGATGAACAGATTAGATCCAACAGGATCCCACAGCGCTTTACAAACTTTACTGACTGATCCTACAGAGTGCACCTACAACTGAAAGGTAACCACCTCTGGAACAGACCAGGGCAGCTGTTCAAAAGCATCCCTTTCAGGACATGAAATGGAAAGGAACACAGTATCCAGCAGGGGAAATGTATGGAATCAGCCCTTGCCACCACCTGACAGCTGACACTCATATTCTAACAAACAGCACCATGGGAACGTTAATGGACGCACGCTCTCAAGACCTTACATGGAGAGTGCACTCCCTGCAGTTCAGCGGCTGCTATCCCCAAAGCCCTCGCCCCCCCAATGGCACATTCTGCTTTGTTCTGGTTCTGTGCTCACCTCGCATGCACCCAAATCAAGGGGAATGGAGAGGTGACCGTTGGCTAGGTAATGGAAAGGGAAGGGTGTCAGTGGGAACAGAGAGATGCCGATGAGTCAGTGGGAACCGGGAGATGATAATAAGATAATGGGGAACGGGTAGTTATCAAATCAGTGCAAGACAGGAATGTGATGGGAAATTTCTAACGCATCCCAATTGTGGCACTTTGGGTTAACCGAAAGGTCTGGGGTGAATCACCGCCACTGGCTCACAGCAGGAAGGAGCCCTGTCTGTGCCCTTCCTGGGGAGTCTCTCCCCAGCCACCGGCAACTTGCAACACAGGCTCTGCAAGCCCCACTCTATTCTTCTGCAGACTAGCAATTAGCACCCCCCACTTTGCTACTCTCGAGGGCCCAGTCCCTCACCTTCTGGACACCCATGAGGCACACAGATCCGCTGCCTCTGTGGGAGCAGTGCACCCCCGTTTACTAGTTTCGCTTCAGTTCAACACACAACTTAGTTCAAGGCCCTGAAGTTTATTTATCAGCACTTAAGTTACAAAATAAAAGCAAGTGTAAGGATTTGGAAACATAAGGTTACCGGTCAAAGAAACACATACAATGTAATCTATAACCTATCCTTATTAACAAGTTACTTTCCTGTCTAATAAGGCATTTCTCACCCAATGGTCAGTCCTTACAGAGCTTGTCCAGCCCAGAGAGCAGGGATCTGCCTTTCATGAGACTGGCTGGCAGAGTCTCTCCTGTGTAATGGATAAAATCTTGGGTCCTCTCCTCTTCATTTCTACAGTTACACACTATTGTTTCTTACCCCAGGGTGTCCCCCATGCAGAGTCTTTTCTTGGGGTTTTATTGTCTGTAAATCCTCAAGCTGGCACCTGGTCCTGACAGTATATGACGCTGGTTCCATGGATGTCCATTGCTCTGAGGTGTTCACTGCGTTAGTTGTGACTGTGAGACCCTCCTTGGCTTAGGTGACAAGTTTCACTTCTGAAATTTTACTTTTTTTGCAGTAACCATGACAGTCAGCTAGACTGTAGCTTCCGGCAGAGACCGCACACAGAGAGATTGAGAAGCCGGTCGGACCCAGAGATGTACTTGCCAATGCCTGGGTCTGTCTGTGCCCGTCACACCAGTACAATGGGGGCAGCTCCATAAATGATCGGTGTCAGATGAGGACATAGGTTGCTGCTGATTCAATCGGCAGCTGGCAGAAATGCGCCACCGCTGGATACATGCAGGTTGTTTTCTGCTGGTGCAGCAGTTACCTCACCGTCTAATTGAGATGCTGCCATGCCCCGGGGCCTCTCTGGCCCGGTGTGCTGGGCAGTCACCTGATGCTTAGTCACAGGTACGGTATGTTCTCACAGGAGGCCATGTGCTTTTTTCAGGTCCAAGTGGCAACGCACTTGAGGGGGAGAAGATGGGAATTTAACCATGAAACTCCATGACCATGATCTGCCGAAAACTGCAACCATCAGAGGGGTGGGAGGTGTTGTACTGCAAGAGAGAGCCCAGTCACACAGCCATGTTTGCTTCAGTCCTGCACTGTCTGCATGCTTCCGCTAGCTCCAGAAGGGAGCTCTCCTCTGAGCATCCTGCAGATCGTCTAACCTCGGCCTCTGCAAACCGTTTGGCATCAGCCCTGAGGCCCCAGCTACAGCCTCTGTGCCGACTCCTGCCCGTTCGAATTACCTGCCCTCCGCCCAGTGCCCCAGCTTCAGTCACTCCAGCCTGCCTGTCCTCAGCCCCTGCCTTTGCAAATGGCCTGACCTCAGCCCCTGTGCCCACTGCAGCCCCTGCAAACTGCCCAATCCCAGCCTGTGGGCCAGCTCTATCCTCTGCAAACTAGCCAGGCCCAGAAACAAGCCCTGCCTCACCCTCAGGTCCAGTTCCTGCAAGCAGCCTAATGGCTCCGATTCTTAATCCACCGAAGCCCAGGGGTGCTCTGCCTGACTACGAGCTTTGGGATCTGCCCGCTGTCAATCCGCATCCCAAATCTCTTCAGTCTGGTGAGCGCCAAGGTTTCTCTCCCCCCCCAGTTCTCATGATTCTGTCATCAGTCTCCTGACAATGATTGCGTTCCTTCAAGCCCCAGCTCCTGGAGTCAAGAGCAGATGTGATGATGTTCGTCTTCATCCTTAAAGGAAAAGTAAGTTGCTAGCCCTTGTGGCTGTGGAGAAAGCTTCAAAACGGGACCCCAGTGCGCCCTAAAGGCTCAAAAAGCAGAAGGCAAACACAAAGAACCCCAAATCTAGTATTTTTACGGCATCTCACGATTGTAAGGCCAATCCATGATTTTTGGCGAGTCTGACTCATGAATTTTGAATGTTTGGTGTTGGCAGCGCTGCATCTCGGTGCTACGCGTTATTACTCCTTGGTCTCTGATTTTCAGTGCTCGGGCGTGGGAGCAGGGGCGAGGAGGACCACGGCTACCCATCACCCACCCACTGGACCTACCCCGGTGAGTATAACAAGGCCAACAGTTGTGTTGTATTCCAGAGCAATCTCTGGCAGTTTGAATTCTCCGGTGACTCAGACTGACTGGAAATCTCACTCAGTCACCGGTTCTGACGCAGGGCCTTGGGATCCTGGCTTCCTGCAAGAGAACAGCATTTGGGGGTTTTCTTTGTTTTCCCTTTGATTTTCCACCCTTGTGGTTTACCCGTTATGACCCCTTGTTCAGTTGCAGGGCTCGTGGTTCCGGTGAGGCAGCAGCCCTTTTTAATGAAAAGCGGGAAGTGGTAGGAGACTCCCTGTAAAAACCGGAGTCACCTTGAAATCCCCTTCAGAGCAAGAGCTCTATAGGCTGAAACTAAACACGCAGGGAAGGGGGCTGTGGACAAGTGCATTTGGAGTAACAGAGACCTGACTCCAGCACAGTGGCTGGAGTTGGGGGCAGGGCTGATGCCAAGCAGTTTGCAGAGGCTGAGTCGGACAATTCGCAGGGTGCTCAGAGGGGAGCTCCCTCCTGGGGCTAACAGCAAGTGTGCAGAACTGAAGCAAACATGGCTGTCTGACTGGGCTCTCTCTTGCAGTGTGACACGTTCCATCCCTCCTAGGGTTGCATTTTTGGGCAGATCACGATCATTGATTTTCTTCCAGGGGATTCGTGCTTAAATTCCCATTTTCTCCCCTTCCAAGTGCATCTGAAGCAACAGAGATTGAATGGCTAGAGCAGGGAATTGGGAGTCAGGCCTCCTGAGTTCCTTTCCCAGCTCTCAGAGAAGAGTGGGGTCTAGTGGAGTAGAACCAGGGGAGAGCAGGAATCAGGACTTCCCATGCTGGGGACAGGAGAGTGAGCTAGTGAATAGAGCAGGCAGGACTGCTAGTGAGGACTCCTGGGTTCTATTCACAGCTTGGGAGGGGGCTCTTTGTTGAGCAGGGGAGTGAGGTCTAGTGACTAGAGTAGGAGGAACTGGGAGTCAGTGTTCAGGTAGGAGTCAGGTCTCTGGGGTTCTGTTCCTTGCTTGGACATTGATTTGCTTTGTGACCTTGGGCAAGCCAAATAGCTTCTCTTTGCTACTTTTAAATATCAATCCCTACTTGTAAATATCAATCTATGTATTTCTAGCACCCCCATCACCACAGTGTCTGAGGATTATTGTGTCGTCAGGGAGGTAAGAATACTTACCTCCCTCCAAGTGTTTGGGAAAGCAGGAGAAGGTTGAGTCTTAATCTAATAATATTTGCAAAGTGCTTTGAGGTGCTGGGTGACATTTCTGTACACTGCTGTATTTTTATGACACAAATAAAGACAAAGGCATTCCTAGGCAGGGGCAGAGCACTGATTAATTATATCATATGATATTCTATGAGCATCCAAGGCCTCCCTGTCCCATCCTTCTCCCTTATGCAGAGAAGGAAGGGGTTCACTAGCCCCGGAACACACACGTTCCTTGACAGCTCTGACAAGGTGCAACAGTGGGCAAGCAGGAAGAGGTTAAAGATGCTTCCAGGGGCCAGCAGGGAGAGGGTTAACAATGCCTCCCTGAGAAGTGGGGAGGCCCACAGCTGCAGGCAGTAAGTGCAGGTAGCTGGCCTAGGCCAGGTGTAGTGAATGGGGTAGTTATCCCAGCACTCTGTGAGAGAGAGAAGTTGTTGTTGTGTGCCTGTCTCAGGGAAACATTCTGCCTCTTACTTTAACTCCCCAGACTAAAGGACTCCTCAGTGTTTATATGGACTGGGCTGTTTAATCCGTGAGACCCCAGAGACACTGGGCTGTTGGATTCTAGGGGACTTGCTGTTCTTTCTGTATGGACTGTTCTAGCCTAATTGCTTGATCCCAGTAGGAGACGCTCAGCTCTCCTCACGGCAGGTACTGATGCTGTGGTGGTCCAAGAGTTGCCATAAGGATAAAAGGCCCAGGAGGCTCCCCTTTGCCCTCCTGCAGCTGCAAAAAGAGCTTGTGGAAGGTGAGTAGTGTGCTCTGCCGATAAGAGGCAAGGTCCTATGGAATTCTACTATGGAGGCCCTGGTAGCACATCAGCTGGCTACTCTCAGGCCTGGGTGTGAGCTCCTGCGGTGATGTGTGTGTTGGGGAGCTGGGTGCAAATGCAGAGCAAAGCCCATGGTGGGTCCCTACCTTGGGGCAGGGAGGGAACTATTTAAAAGGGATAAGGTGCCCAATGAAACTTTGTGGGGCTCTGGCTCTGTATCAAATGGCCTGTCAACCAGGTCAGTGGTGACCAGAAGCTGGTGCCTTACTGTCTCTCTTTGGCCTGTCTGTGAACTGGCTTGGTGGTTCTCAGCCCAGTTCCTAGCATGGTGTTCAGTGTTATTTAAGTGCTTAAACTAACACCCTTGCAAAAAAAAACTTTATCAGGTGTCTGGTTCCGATGGGCTGTGCATAACAAGAGGTTCAGAGTATCCTGCCCAGACTCTCTGTCTGGTGAGCTCAGCCCTTAAAGGCACAAGCTCCCAAGATCTCCCCTAGAGGAAAGCTGTCTGTCACCACTGTTCAGTAGTCCCCTCATGTGCAGTCTTGACAGAGAGGGTAGGAGCTCAATCAGCTGTGGGGACTGAACTGTGAACTGTCCAGGGTGGGGTTGCTACCCTCTAGCAGAGGGGTAGGTAGCATGTGCCGGGGGAGATTAATTTCCACATGCTGTTCCTGACCTGTGGGTAACCAGGCCTCAGTCTCCACGCCTGTGGGGATGACCATTTCCTCAGTGCTAAAGCTGGAAACAGAAGAGAAATACAGTTGAAAACTTCCTGTTCCATTAAGCTGCGAGCCCCAGGGACTGAGTTCATGTCTGTTTCTTAATGGCATTCAAAGCGACTGTAGGAGGGATGTCTAACTGGTAAGCGAGATGCAGGGAGAACATCCCTCTCCGTGCAACCCCTGTTCCAAATCCTGTGGAGAAACAGGCTTGCCAAGGGCGCAATGGCGGTGTCTTCTGTGTACCCCTGTTTCCTGCTCCTGCCCCCCTGCTCTGTTGTACAAACCTCTTCCATGTCTTCTTCCGCCCCCACCCCAGCTCCTGAGTGCTTGCGGGTTCACAAAGGAACAGAACATGCCAGGGAGAGTATGCATACTATGGTAACCTAGAAACTAGTCCTAAGGCACTGTGACATCAGGCTATGTAGAGCATCTGAGTGCAGGTCCAGAATTAGAGTTCTAATGTCTGGGCCAAACTAGAAAAGTTGCACTGTGGAATTAAGATGATCTACTTAAATTCATACAAGCTCCTAATGTAGACACACCTAAACTGATTTAATCCTTGGGTTTAACATAATTTGGTAATTTACTGAGGCAAGGGTTAATCTGGATTAAGTGTGCCTGCACAAGAGGTGGGCACCAGATTGGGCTTTTTCTTTTCTAAAGGTCTTTAACTTAAACCAGTGCAACCAATGGTGTAGGCAAGCCCTGAGCTAGTCACAGGGAGGGTAGGAAGCCCCTTGGCTTGGTCTTGAGCATCCCCTATGTCTTGGTTCCCAGAGGGACGTTGATGGCTGTCAAAGCCACTGAGGATCAAAAAGGTTAACAGTGAACACAGCAGAGTCAGATCTGTGCTCCTTGGGGTGGGAAGTGTCCATGGAGAATGGTGCATGCAGCTGTCTGTGAGAAGGGGGTGCCTGGTTTCTGGGGCTGTGAGCAGTGTCCAAAGGGAAGGATGCTTGGTGGCTTGACTTGGAGCATCTTTATCTGTATGCAGGCCAGCAGCCTTGGGTAGCCTGGCTTTGGAGCCTCTGGGGCTGAATGTGGAGGTGATGTGGAAATGCTTCACGCTCCCTGAGGCTGTGTTTGTGTCAATGAGTTACACCTCCGTGCGATGGCGAATGCCCCGAGTCTCTCCTTCCCACGGTCTAGGACACAAGCCATGGCCCAGGTGCCTCTGGGCAGCAGCCTGCATGTGACTTAAACTGAGCTTCACGTTCTCAGGTCTGACTCAGAGACATGGCCATCGTCTACCTTACGTAATGTGTGGCAAGGGAAACAGCTTGTGAAGAACTGGCCCCGGGGCCTTCCCACCAAGTGAATGGAATCCGGCTTTGCTTGGGGAGAGGTTGGATGTAAACGCTTATTAGTAATGAATATTTGTATTACACTACAGCCCAGAGGCCATAATCAAGATGGCTCCATTGTGCTAGGGGCTGTACACCCTAGCATGGTCCTGAGTGGTGTGTGTTTGAGTGATGCCCTGGTGGGTCAAAGGGGATCAGTAGTTTCTTTTCTCCCTGCTGGGATCGTGCCGCAATGTGCCAAGCTTCAGAGCTGCTGCCTGGCTCCGAAAACCCAGGCTCTCGTACACAGCCCTGTGTTCTCTGCATCTGCCTTGTGACGGCAAAATGTACATACTTAATACAGGTCAAATGAGAACCCTACTCCCGGAATAGAAGACCTTCCCCCGGAAAGAGCTGTGTCACGATGAGCATGTGGCTGCAGCAGGGTGGGTATTGTCAGGTGTCTTTATGTAATGCCGGTGACAGAATCGGTAGCTCTGACATGCTGTGTTTCAGCGCTATTAACTCCAAGCGATTCAAGATTCCAAGGTCACCCCTCCTCGCTTAGCTCGAGAGAACAGAGGTTGGTCCAATAAAAGATATTACCTCACCTTTCTTGTCTCTCAAGAGAACTTGGCATGCATACCAGAGCAGTCATGTGACCCTCCCCAAAAGGGCCATCCGGCATGTAAGTGCCAGGCGTGACTCCTGGGAGGGGAGTTTGTGAATGGGGCAATGATTACGTGGGCTGGAGTGATTGCAGGGAGGAGAGGGCGGACAGCCCTGCTGCTGAGCGTGTCGTACTTTGGCAACAGGCTGCAACACTTGGGGCAGGGGAAGAAGCTGGATTGTTCACAGTGTGTCACGTTAGAGGGATTGTTGGCTCCGTGCTCGGTCTGCGCTAGACGCTCTTGGGGAAAGACTGCGACAGTGAGAGCCCTAGAGTGGAGGGCCAGTGATCCTTCCGCTCTTGTATCATGGTGAAAAATGCCAGAAGCCACCTGAGCCCTGTTAATGCCAGCGCTGCCTGCAGAAAGGCTGCACAGCGGGAGAGATCCCAAAAAGGCCTTGTGCAGACAAGGCCATTTTAAGGGACTAGACTAGCAAATAGGTGGAGGTACACTGCTACAGTGGAGGCCTCTATGGCACCTTGCCAGAAGCCTGAGGCCCCAACTTGCCTATGTATTTAGCGTATTGAACTGACTGGTGTTGTGAATCACTGCCCCCTACTGGATCGACTCAGAACTGCTTGTTCGTTAAAGGCCCTATAGTGCTAACAGATGAGGGAAATTCTCCTTTTAAGTGACAGAGGCTTATGCTGTTTGGAGCAGGGGGATCTGTTCCCTTGGTGTAGTAGAGGGACAATCATGAAGCTCGTAGGTAGTGCCAGATCTGTTATGATACTTTGCTCTCTGCTTTCACCCTGGGATCTCAAGGCATCTTTCAAAGGCGGTTAAGTATCACTCTCTTCGTTGTATAGACGTGGGACCGTGGAACCTTGAAATTGAGATTATTCATGTCTGTTACGGTAGTGCCTAGGGACCAGCCACACGCTGGTGCCCTTTATGCTAGGGACGGCACAAGTGCAGGACGTTAGTCACTTCCCCGAAGAGTTTATCATCTGAATGTATGGCTTCGGAGAAGTGGCAGAACAGGAAACAGAATCCTAGATTACAGATTTCCCATCTGTCTGCATTTCAATAGTGCCTCGAGGAAAGATTTCATAGTTGGGGAGGGTATGTATTTATTTATTTTTTAAGGAAAAAAGGACCATTGTGATTGTCTAATCTGACCGGCATAACACTGACCTCAGCCCCATTGTGCTGGGTGCTGTATAAATGCATAGTAAGCAGCAGCCCTTCCCCATTGCACTGACCACTAGAGCTAATCGAGCATTAGCAGAAATAAACTAGCCGTGATGTCTGCTTGTACTCCCACCTTGTTTGCTCGGTGAATATGTAACACCGACAGACCCTGGTTGTTGGTGGGCGGGATCGAACCGGAGGCTTCTGGAGCTTAAAGCATGAGCTTCTACCGCATGGGTTAAAAGCCAACGGCCTGTTAGCTAAGGCTGTAGAGCAGACTCATTTTATCTCTCACTCTAAGTGGTCTCAGTGCCACTAGATGGGACAGAACACCACACCCAGGAGGTGTGTGGGTTACGTACTTCCCCGAGCCGAGGAAGCGTGTCCCGAGCTTCAGAGACTTCCCAGATGAGCCTCCACTTGTAAAGGCGACAGGCCCCGGTCGTTGGCGGGCAGGATGGGACCTTTTGAAGCTTAGTGCATGAGCTTGTACTGCATGAGCGAGCTTTTCTTAGCTAAGGCTGTAGAGCAGGCTCATTTCACCCTCTCTCTAAGTGGTCTCGGGGCCACTAGAGGGGACAGAACACTGTCCCCAGAAGGTGTGTGGGTTACAAACAGAGAACGCTGCGGCTTCTTCCTTGTAAAGTATACCAGCAAAAAACCGCTGCGAGATCCGCTCCATCACCTGGCGATTACAGGGAGAGGGTGGCAACAGGCTGCATTTCAGGCCTTCTTGGGTTGTCATGGGCCTGAGGACCTCACTCTGGGAACCCGCGATGAAAATGGCTGGTGCCTCTCTCAGCATGGCTAATACGTAAAATTGGCTGTTGCTGATTTTCCAAAGAGGTTTGTCTCTGTGTCCTCTGCCTGCCAAGTGCTGAACTTCTGACTTTATTAATGGGACCTGATTTTTTTTTCCCTAGCTTCCTTCCAGATGAGCGTTGGTGGTGGCTTTTTCTTCCCTTGAAACTTGAGTGGCTCATTTGAAGTACAGAGATCTCCCCATTTTAGTCTGGGAACATGGGTGCTGACCACTGCTAATCTCCTTCCCTGCTCTCCTGCAATAACGCACAGTGGTTAAAAGCATTTTCTCCTCCTTGGCATTCCAAGGCATGCCAAAGGCACCTGAGTCCAGGAAGTCTTCAGAAAAACAGGCAGGATCTTGGGATATGCTTTCTAATATATGATGCTCCTCCTGGGCAAAAACAAATGGAGCCATCTGTCCCTTGATAAATTGGGGATGGTGGGGACGGGGAGGGGGGGATTAGAGACAGACTGATAGAAGCATGTGATCTAACCATAACGTAGCTATATTAGTTCCAAATACCTGTTTCAAACAAAACTTTGAGAAGTGGTTGCTCATCCTGTTGGGATCCAGGAAGGGAGTGGGTGGAAGCCTGCCCACTGCTAAAGGACCTCCCCCAGCCTACGGGGAGGATCCACAAGGTCCAGGATCTCAATTTTATCTTTAGTTGTCCCACGTACTTAACAGGGACAGGAGTGAGGTCACAGGGCTAAACAAAGGGAACCTAATGGGGACGCCGAGCAGAGAATCCCAGCGCCCGCTGCTCCTAGAAGGTGTCAAGGAAGTCAGCGGACGCCACCAAAAGGAACTCTGCCAGGATGCGTGAGCGGACGGAGGACCGGAAATAGGCCCCACAGTCGCAGGAAACTCCGGCAGCCAACCTCTACTCTCTAGTGTTGTAGATGGCCAGTTTGGACAGTGCTAGGAGGAGGTTGACAAGGAGGTCCCATGAGTTTGTGGAGCCACGGAAGTGGTTGATCGTCTCATTACAGCCTCTGTACCTCTGATCCGGTCCATGATATATAGTTGGCACTTATTCCAACATGACTGACCATAGCTGCCTGTTGGCAAACGGTGCAGACAAAATCCAGAAGCCTGAACTGTGGCAGGTAGAAATCATTTCAGTTAATCTCTTAACACTGGTTGCCTGCTAATACAGTGAATCTGCTGCCATCTGTGTAACATGTTGTGTTTTTCTTACATGTGAGAGCGCTTTGGCCCAGTGGCTGATGGTGTACCTTGTGCCATGCCTGAAACATCATGGATGTTGCTCAAAGCAGTGATTATAGAAATGGCTTGTTTGCCAGACCTCTCCTGTGTCACTTTCCTTATGATCCGATAAATGCTGCAGATGCCCAGATACAGGCTCCTGCTAATTATGGTTAGCTCCCTCTCTGTGCACGTTCAGATTCATCCCACTTCATGTTCCCTTGAGTTTTCGAAGCTGCCGCTGTATGTTGCTTTAAAATGATGTTGCCGATCTCTTGAATGAGATTTTCATAAAGACCGTAACTTTTCCATTCAATAACCAGAAGTGCTTTTTAATGCATATTTTCCTGGACCATTAAAGGAGTAAAGAGCCCTAATTAATGGGGCGTGGGGCAAAACACTCTGTCAAAAATCCAAGGTCCTACTATCATTCTTCAAGGGACCCATTTAGCAAATATGAATCTCAAATGAGCCTGGTGCTATGTCTTGTAGTAGATGTCTTTATCTTGTAATAAAAATCTATTCTGACTTTTAGATACGAGAGAGTGGTTGATGGGTAGAGAACCAAGAACTCTTAGTAATGTCTCCAGAGTCCAATTATCCAGTCCTGCATTCTTAATTACCTACTGGGATGAAAACAATGACAACAAGAAAATTAACAAGAACAAATCAAGATTGTACAATGTGTGGGTCCTTAGTTACATACATGTCCAGTCCACTTAAATTATGAGTACAGGTGGGTTGAAAACTGTTTTTGTTTGCTGCCCTGCAATGACTTTTGAGTATCTGAAACTTTTTCCCGTACCAAACCAGCATGAAAAGTCAAACTCATGTTGATTCACTACATATTTGTGAAAAATTCAGAGCAGGTCAGGTTGAACTCAACACAAAGATGTTTCAGCTCTTAATTTACCTCTCTTAGCATAAATTCACTAAAATTTGAAAGTCATTTTGAACCAAAAACTTTGTTTTCGAAAATGACAAAGTAGGATGTTTCAACAATTTTGAAACTCCGAAAATCGGGTGCTTTGTCAGAACTGACCCACTCCTGCAGTTTTGATTTCAAGGATTTTCCAAGGAAAAAGATCTTGTCTGAAAATTCCCAACTTCTCTATTTATGGGAGCAGTGCCCATACCCTGTGTGCTGCAAATTCTTCCCTTTGGTAAGACCCGTTGAACTCTGCCTTAAACCGTGGCCATAGTTCTTTAAAGCTCTATTCAGCACGCGAGCCAAAAGTGTACGATGCGGCAGGGTAGGAAACCGGTAGAGAAGATGTTGGATCAGATGTTCTGGCCTCTTCCACGGCTAGTGATCTGCTGGAAACAGGAGAGGATAACAATATTTGGATGTTCCCCCAACACGTTCAAAGTGGTCTGTTATTGGACCGAGATCACTATTGCTCAAACTTGTTAGCGATGACACTCTAGTACCTGAGCGCCACGTGAAGAGATCAACCCCTGCTATCCCAAATAGCCTATTGCCAGGGCTTTGCTAACCAGGAGAGAAATTTCCAAGGGGAATAGACAAGCAACGCCTCTACCCGCTGCCATGGACAAGCCAGCTCAGAGGACTGCTTCTTGCAGATGACCTAAAAATGGCAAGACCTGGGCTCTGATTGGGGCAGATAGAAAACTCCCTTGCCAAGGCCCCTGCCCTTGCAAGTTCAGTTCTAGCAGCCAGAAGTAGAGGCTGATAATGGATGCACTGGGTTGTTTTAAAAAGCAAAACAATGCTCTAAATCCAAACCTTGCTGTGCTGAGAATTGCAGGAAGACCAGGAAACTGCTGCTTTCCTTCATTGCTCAAACATGGGAGTATCCGTACCTCCAGAATTGATTGAGGCTTTATTGTTGTGCAAAGTTCCCTGTAACTTTAGGTTCTTCACTGGATCTTCTGATCTCGGACTAGGTATGTTCTATTACTGAACCTGCACTGCTATCTCTCCTTCCATGCAAAGATCAAGACGATTGTCAGTCATCTGAAGGAGAGGGGAATTATCAGCATGTCTGCTCTGTACTGCAGTTTCCCAAATCAAACAGCAAGCTGGTGTTAGCGCCCAGGTCTCCTGCTGCTGTGTTTGGACCAAACAGCCTTACTAAAGGATCAAAAGAAGCAATGCTGTTTAGTTGCAATTTTGCAGTTAGGGTGTGCAGAGCCGG
This sequence comes from Chelonia mydas, assembly GCF_015237465.2. Classification (NCBI taxonomy): domain Eukaryota; kingdom Metazoa; phylum Chordata; order Testudines; family Cheloniidae; genus Chelonia; species Chelonia mydas. The sequence goes on along the minus strand of NC_057859.1, from coordinate 6,299,223 downwards.
CCCAAGAGCAAATGGCACCCCCGGCAAGGAGTGTCTTTGGCACCCCCCTCCATTTGTTAAACCTTTGAATACCTTATTTTTTATTGCATTTGTAGCCCATTTCACAACTTGGGTGCACGGTTTGCATTCATGATTTATCCCTGTCCTATAAGACTGACTGGCGAAGCCCTGCCCCTCGTACCTGCGAGGGCATGGCAGATAACATTCTAGGAGGTTTGAGGAAAATGTCGTTCTCCAAGTCTGGAAGATTCCACGAGATTCTATTAAGGTCTAGAATATTCTAGGAGGTTAGTGAAAAATGAATCCACGTACAGAATACCTGAAACATGTTACTTCAAACGTTCCATCTTCCCTTTTGTCGCTAACAACCAAAACACCTTCTCCTCCCCAAGTCCAGTACCCCCCAAGCCTGGCACCCCAGGTAGTCGCCTGCCCCTAAATCCGTCCCTGGTTGTATGTCTCACTGCCAACTTTCTTTTTTAATTAAATATTTGCCATGTAGGAGAGGTTTTTAAATGATGGCATAAGAAACTGGACACCTTTCTTTGCTCTGCATCGGTAAAGGAACACAAATCCCCCCAAAAGTTTTATGGGGAGATAAATTATTTATATTGATTGAATGACCAAATAAACTGAAAAGAAAAGCAGAAAATGTTCTGGGCTCCTGTGTCTTGAAGCCAGAGATGTTTAGTTGCTCTGACATCCTTTCTCTCTGCAGGCAATTAACATCTTGCATCTTATGAGAATAGAGGTCACTGCGTAAAATTTACTGCAGGTAAATTTAGACTCCATGAAATAACTTCACACGGCATGGAAAATCACTGCCTGGGGAGGTCAGGGAGGCAAATGTTGTGTCTGGATTTTAAATCGTGCTGATTGGAAATTAATCTTAAACTAGAGCTGATTGGAAAACAAAATCTCTGTCCCCTGGGGAGATCCAATATGTTGAATCTTGCTTTTGTTCTGAATTAGAATGAAAAGTCAAATCTTCACGAATAGAAGTTCTGAAAAATTTTGATTTGGAAAGAAATGTTTAATGGTAAAAATCAATATTCTATTTTATATTGACCCATTAAAACTAGTAATACTGAAGTCAACATCAAGTAGAGTCAAATGTTTCAACAGGATCAGAACAGGAATCAGTGATTTGTTTTGATCCTTAGCAAAAATGACATGTTCCTGTGAAATATTTTGATTTTTGGCAAGACTGCATTTTTCTGCAGTGGAATTGAGCCCATTTGCCCCCAAAGTCCCCAGCTAGCACCCTAGCCACTGTGCCATCCAGGATGTAAGCTGGCATGGATGGACTCTCCTTTTCCTCTAGTGCACAACTGGTCTTGTGTGTTCTGTGGGGGTTCTTTCTAAAGCATCAGGCACCATGGAAATCGATTACTGGACTGGATAGGCCCATGACCTGATGTTTGGCTGCTGCAGCACCTGTTCTGGATTCTTTGAATTCAAATTGCAGGCTCACAATCCACTGAAAATTGGACTACTGTATCAAAATGTCTTACCATGTGTTAGTCCCCCTGAGTGTTGCTTGGAATCTCTGCCAGTTACAAGTAAGAGAAAATATTTTTCTTGTTGTCTGTGTACTTTTGTAGGTGACCGTATAGTTAGTTTCACTCTTTACTCTGTAGGATTAGTCAATTTACCCTTCTTTTGTGTGCAAGGACCTTTGGAGAACAAAAACTGGCAGAGGGGCGTCAGGAGGAGCTGGCATAGGACCTGACACTACTTTAATTGTGCCTTCAAAGCCTTATGGGAAGATATGTATCTTCTCTTATTTACTGAAGCACCAAGAAAACCAAAAGGAAAAGCACTAGCCAATGCACTGGGTTCCTGACTCATTGGCGAGAGATCTCAGTCGTCCTGACGTGTCTTCCAAGCAAACAAACCACCAGGAAGTGCCACTGGATGGAATGTTTGCTTTTGTTCTTGGGAAGCATACGGAGTGTCACAATCAGCGAACTCTTTTTGTGATCTGATGGGAGGAGCGGAAAGGAGCCTTACTTTTCAACTCCTCTCTTGTTGCACCAAGGTAACTCTCTTGGCATGATTCCTACTTACTCAATCCAGTGTGAGTGGGTGGAGGATCAGGTGGAGTGGAAGAGGTCTGACACTTGGTACATCTAAAAGGCAAAATATGTACTCTTCAGAAGTAAATGGATACATCCTAACAGGTGGAGGTGATTGATTTGACACTCTCCAGAAAGGGGTGGCTGAAAGCATGTGAACTATTCAAGCTTCCCTCAAGAGTCTAGCATCAAACTAAACAAGAGTCTCCTCCAGCACATCACTGGATTAAAGCATAGTGCTGCATCCTGCCCTCAGACCTATTCCCGTCTTGCTGAGTGACGCTGAACAGATCTCTTAATCATTCTGCACTGCTTCTTTATGCATCTGTAAAATGGGTCTATTATTTATGTAGTATCCATGATCTGCACAGTGCTTTTGAGAAAGAGGGAAAAAAACTTGCCTTCTCCAAAAAGTTGGTGGCTGTCTACTGCAGCCAGTCAAAATGTTTAATAAAGTTGTTTGCTGGGATCAAAACTGGTGTGTCACTCTACAGCTGGGCGAATCCCCACTGTGCCTGATTTAGAGCAGAGAATGGCTTCCCCCGCCATCTCGGATCACTCCAAATCGGAGACTTGAATCTGGGTTTGCCACATCACAGGCTAGTGCACTTGCCACCCAGTTAGCGTGTGTTCATGTTCGTTCGTTCTCTTCGCCGCCGCCCTCCCGCCCCACAGGTCCCCCCCTAAACCCCTCACAACAAAACCCAAGCCTTCCTGGTGCAAGTGTTACGCTGCTTCATTGGAACATTTTTGCCTAAGTGACATACGGCTTCAACATTTTTACTTTGGGCGGGGGTGGGGGGAGAAGCCTCACCAGGAAGATTACTGAAAACGCTCTCTGAGCAGTTCTGGCATTTCCCCCCCCCCCCCCCCCCACTTACTGAGAAACTGGGGTTTCAGTAAACAAAAATGGTTGATCGTTTTGCTAATGGCACAAATGAACCATCAGTTTGCCACGTAACTTCCAGGTTTCTGAACAACTGGTGTTTTTGTTTTTCAATGAGGGGAAAAATCCTAGTTCAAAATATTTCAGTTGGCTGTACTTTGCTGAGAACTGATTTTTGTGTGGTTTTTGTTTCAGATTGGATTGTTGTCTTTTGGGTGACTTTGGGTTTGTTTGGCCAGTGAACCAAAAATCAACTGTTTTCACAGTTCTTACGTTATTTCCTCACTGGCTCAGAGGCCTAAAGCACCTGTAAAGAAAGATGCCGTAGACAGGCCGAAGTACTGTTTGCTTTATTGGCAGCCAATATTGTCTGTGCGTTCTGAGTCTCCCTTTACCAGGCATGTATGTGGAAAACAAACTGTCTATTGGCTTGAAGCCTCCAGGGAGGTGGGATGTGCTGGCTGATGGTCATTTGACTTTGCAAATTAACATAGAAGCCACTGTACTGAGCTTCGCAATGTGACTTGATCCCTGTAGCAGGCTCCAGTCAGCAGTGGTGGGCATGGCGTTCTTGCTGTCAATACAGCTCTGCCCTCTGCGAGAGTCCTAAGATCATTAGAAGTACTCTGCAAATAGATTTTTAGGGATAACACCCAGGTTCATCTTACACACGATACAGCAAAAAGGCTTGTTCCCAACTGCTCAGTCTGCCTACACAGTTGCTAAGGGAGCTCTGTTTGCCCCTTGCCCCTCCTCCTATCCCTTTGCTCATGTTATGTTTCATAACTATCCGTGATGGAAGTGGTTGACTGTGTGTGTGTCCTGCTCTCTTCCTCTCTGGTAAGCACCTCCCCTGAGCGTGCCTCTTTGCAAGCCTGTCTTGTCTTGCTGCAGAATGGTGCCCAGAGCCTTGCTCCAGCTCAAAGCCACGCCCGGCGAATGCACTTGATATAGTAAATAGTAGGCCACATGGGGAGGCGGGAGCCCAACAGATGCCACGTCACTGTATCAAAAGCGAGCGAAGGGCCCCATGTGAGCAGCACCAACAGGTATTTATTGTGATGCAGGGGGTATCTTTGGGGGTGAAAAGCAGCGAGTGGATTAGCTATCAGAAAGGACGTGAGGCAGTCATGTCTAGTGGTGAGAGCAGGGGAGATTAGGACTTGAGGACTCCTGGATTCTGCTTTTGATTGGAGTGTGTGTAACCTTGGGGTTCCTCATCTGTGAAGGGATGATGCCTTTCTTAAAGGGGATCTGAGATTTAATTCATGTCCCTGTCCTTTACTGAAAACGTCCCCAGGAGTGCAGTGACTGCTTGTCATGCATGGGAAGTATGGATACATACTGTGTAAGCCTTGACACAATGGCAGTGAGGGGTGGGGGTGGAATGTGTGTCTGCACCAGTGTAAATCCTAGTGTAGATGCACTGCTGTGGTGTAAAAGTGACTGACCCCAGGAGTTGCCCAATTCAAGCCCCTCTTTACACCGGTACAGCATGTCTATGCTATGGGTTACCACTGTGCAAAACCCCCCAGTGTAGACCAAGTGCCGCTGTCCAAGCTCCTGGTGCTGGCCGACCCAGCCTGGGCGCTGTGGGGTGGATCCCAATGTGAGTAGACACTGCAGTAAATGTTACAGTGGATGCCCAGGAGGATGCTAAGAACTCCTTCGTGACCAGTTACAATAAAGGGACTGAATCTACCAGGAACCGGGTTCTAAGCCATTGAGCAAGCGGGGCAAAATTAGGGAAGTTCTCAAGGTGTCACCACTTCCGACATTCTGAAATGAGTTGGAGAAGATGTCAGCAAGAGGGATGGGAGGCTGGGCCTGCAGAAGGCAGAGCACGGAACTGGATGACTCAAGCGCTCCTTGCGAGAGCATGCACAATCCAAGTTCTCAAGGCCACGCGAGTGTCCCCCGGACATATCTCAAGTGGGTATTGGCAGCATTGTGGGTTGCCTTGATTAGGTTTCTCCATCTCTCAAAGGGAGAGACCTGTCAAAACGGGGAATTTCTCTCCACAGTGGGAAAGGTGAAATGTACACTGCCAGCTACCTTGCTCACCTCAAGTAACACAGAGATTTGATGGCTCACAGCCACGTAGCAAACAGCGCAAAGTCATGCGTTTCGTGCTGTGGGGCTAGAATTTCCCTTGATCAGCACATGCAGCTCCCGCTGACCTCATTAGTCATTCCACCAGTTATACTGGGTAACAAGGAGCTCTTGAGATTAACTCCTGGATTACAGTAGAGGATGAGAATGTAAAGCCTGGCTGTGCAGTGTTGGTCATGCAAGCAGGCACCTTGACTTCTGTGGGAAAATAATTACTCACCTGAACTGGTGTTTGCAGGATCAGGGCTCTAATTATAGGGCTTGCCCATCCCTGAACGTGGGAACGCTGTGCGATTATTTGGATGGCTCCCATTACATTCCTGGTTCCTCTTCTGTTGGTGAACATGACATTCTCGCTTGCCCGTGCTCTCTCTGCATGCCTGTAACTATTATGTTATGATGGCTCATGTGTTGTAATACATATAAGCAAAAACACTGTCAGCTGGGATTGACACCGCCAGAATCTATTAGCCAGCCGTCTTTATTGCGTGGTGCACCCTACAAATAAATATCTCAAGACTGGATCCTTCCCACTTAACTTGGAGGCAGTCGCTAGGGGATGTAGTAATGCAGAGATTCACTCTTCTGGTTCTTTCTAGACATGCACCCTCTGAAATTAAGGTGGGGGCCCCAGAGTTTGCCAGTCTTAGAACGTATGCCGAAAGCCTTCTCACAACCTACTGAGATGGGAATAGGGTTTGCTCAAACCTGGGCGAGTTTGGGATTTATATAAATGGGGATCTGGGATTGTCTAGAACAGGGGTTCTCAAACTGGGGGTTGGGACCCCTCAGGTGGTCAGGAGGTTATTACATGAGGGATCATGAGCGGTCAGCCTCCACCTCAAACCCTGCTTTGCCTTCAGCATTTATAATGGTGTTATTTAAAAATGTGTCTTTAAATTTATTTATAAGGGGGTGTGATACTCAGAAGCTTGCTATGTGAAAGGGGTCACCAGTACAAAAGTTTGAGAACCGCTGGTCTAGCGACTAGAACAAAGGAACTGCAATCCAGGATTTGCCGAGAGTGGGGTCTCTCAGAGCTGTGGGACAGGGCATTGAGATTTCTGGGTTCTATTCCTGCTCTCTCACTTGTTACACTGCCTTGGATCAGTATCTTAACCTCTCCATGTTTCTGTTTCTTGGAACATAACCCCTTTCTCCATGCTCCCACCCAGGAGGTAGGTAAGTGTTTTGTAAAGCACTATTGGATCCTCTCATGAAAAGCCCTATAGAAGGGGTAGCATGTAAAATACGAGGTGCATATTGAACTGGGGGACACCACCTACAAAATGACTGGTTACCCCAGATTGGTCTCTCACTCTAGGAGTTAGCAGCTGCCCTTTTCCTCTTGGCTATTTGCCTCTCCTTGCATATATTCTCTCTCTCCCATCCCCGGCTTCCAGTCTCGCCCTCTGCTCTCCTACTGAAGAAACCATCTCCATAGCAACCTAAAATGTACCCTCCCTGCTTCCTCAGCTGGAGATAGAGGACAACTCCCTCTAATGTCAAGATCTTCCCAGAAAGAAGCATATCCACTAACCCTCACTGAATACTCCGTGCCCTCCCCTTACCCCACACACAAGAGAACAGGGAGCCGGAATCGGAACCTGCCTCTAACTGTCAAGTCTGAGATGACTGACCGTTGCAAAACCCATTCGGCTTCAGCTCCTGCTTCCCTGCTCCTCTCGTTTTCCCTCCCTGGCACCTGCTAACTGTCACTCTGGCCGGGCACGAGGAATGACTGAGGGTTACAAAGTCCAGCCCACTGCAGTGTTTATCCGCCTGCTTGAGGCAGATCCGTTCCCTGCTCCAGCCTGGCCTGATTCTTCTGCTCCAGGTAAACTGCAGAGATGTGGGGGGCGGGCTATGACCTGCTTCGGGAGAGGGGGCTTTGGAAGGGCAATCTCCTCTCCCTGTTTGCTCCCTAATTCTTCAGGAGTAACCAAGAGAGGCAGAAACCCAGTTAGGTGCTCCAGAGAAGGGGAAAGACACGTGTAAGGAAGGCCAACAGGAAAGATAGACTCATGCTTCACGCGCTTAAGTGGGACTTGTATCCAACTCCTGCTTGGCCTTGGGCAAGTCACTTAATCCTAGTCCTCAGTTGCCAGTCATCTGCTTGGCTGTTGTATCCATTGCAGGCTCTTGGGCGGGGACAGTCTCTTACTGCCTGTATGTATGACACCTAGCTCAATGGGGCCCTGTTCTCTGGTGGGGCCTGTACGGGTGCATCTACGTTGCAAAAGAAGACCCAGACTGGCCTGGGTCGGCTGACTTGGGATCGGGGGGGCTATACATTTGCAGCATAGATGCTCAAGCCTGAGCCCGGGCTTTGAGACCTTCCCCCCCAGGCTCCAGCCCAAGCCCAAACATTTACACTACCGTTTTATAGCCCCAGCCCAAGTCGGCTGGCCCTAGCTCTGAGACCAGTGCGGTTTTTTTATCGCTGTGGGTTTTTTTATGGCAGCGTAAATATACCCAAAGCGTCCTAACACATACAAATCCATAGTTCTCCTGGAATAAGCACTCTGACCACTTCTTGATTTACAAATTTTGAATAATGATACGGCTCCACTGAAGGCTTAAAGGTGTCACAACCCCTCTGGTGGGGGATAGGCTCTGCCTAGTAACTGGAGGGAATCCACTTCAAGAGGCTATGGTGGAACGGCTTGAAGTGAATTAGTGTGTGATTGTCTAGAATGGGAGCCCCAGCTGTAACATCTTCCTGGCTTCATAGCTTATAAAGCCAGAAAGGCAGCGTGTGGTCATCTAATCTGACTTGCCTAGCACAAGTCAGAGGACTTCCTTGAACTAATTCTTGTTTGAACTAGAGCAGAGATCTTAGTGTGTGTGGGGGGGAACCTCCAACCTTGATTTAAAAATATGCAGAATGAATTCCCGTTTCCTAGGTCTCTATACTGTGCTCCTGGCTGAGGCTCCAAAGCCCCTTCTCACTCAGTGATGAGCTCTGGGCGGTAGGAACTGGCTAGCTGTGTTGTCCATGGAAATTGTTCTCTGTAGTTAAGTGCACTCATTTGAACTTCTTGGGTGAAATGAGGCCGTGTTTCATGCAAACCTCCCTCCTCTTCCCCCACACTGCGAAGCTGTGCTTCAGTGTGTTACAAAAAGCAGCAGGGAACTCGCATCACTACTCAAAGAGAGAAACCTTGGTTTAACCCTGGCTAGTACCACAGAGTAAGGATGTCTGCTTTGATCACTGACTAGCCAACAGGGTATTGTCCATCGGGACGTGCACTCTCTGAGCAGTCAACTCTAAGACGCGGTACATATGGATGGGGACTAGGCACTACTGTAATACAAACAATACTCTGGAGGCCTGGGTGTGCTAGGCACTGTATGCGCATAGTGAGAGAATTCCTGCCCTCAAGAGCTTACAGTCTAAAAGGATAAAACAAAGGAGGGGTGCAGGGGAGGCAGAAACAGAGCCAGGCTTGTATTTCGGGGAATCAAATCCAGGTCTCCTGACTCCCAGTACAATATGGGCCAGTAGATGGGATGGTGGATCAGAAGGGAGACCAGAACACTATGTCTCCTCTTTCTGGGGTTTTCTGGGTTCAGCCCAAAACCCCATCTGCTCCAGCTGCATGTGGGTTGGAGCTGCAGTATTTATTCAAATATGGAATTCAAAATGCAAGAACTGCCGTGCTAGGTCAGACCAATGGTCCATCTAGCCCAGGATCCTGTACCGGCAGAGGCCAGTACAAGAGCTTCAGGGCAGCGTAGCAGGCTGCGTCCATGAATGTGTTCAGGAAAATGTTGGTAGATCCATTGCTATAGCTGCGTGATGCTGGAAGAAAGGACAACAAGACCTGGGGGAAGAGAGAGGGAGCATGGCCTGGGGGGCATGGCGGAGTAGTGGGTACACTTGAATTGAGTTTGCATCAGGTACAGCAAGGGAAAGCCACTCGCCGTCCTCTCCCTCCTCAGTACCCAAAGCCAACCGCGGAAGTGCAGCTGATTTAATTTTTTTTCCTGAGGTCTGCTCAGTTGCCTGTTCTACAAGGTAGCAATGGGGCCCTCCGAGGAGCAAGGCCTTCCTAAGGGCGAGCAGCAAATAGCCTGGCAGGAGTCCTGCCTTCCCTGATGCTGTCTGTCATTAGTAAATGCAATTACCCTCTGACATAAGGGAGATTTAAATGATGTGGAATTGGCAGAGGCAAAAGTGATTTGTAAGAATGGCTTTACTTTGTCTGCAGCTTATCTCCAGGACTAGATAACGAGCAGGGCTAAGAGATGCAGTGGAAACGCTCACGCTGCCAGTGAAATAGCAAGGCAGCTGCAAACAGCCTTGCTGAAAGGGAGATGAGGTGCGTGCTCTGGTGGAGGGCTAGCTCTTCAGGAAGCCACTGTACTGCGCTCGGTGCCAAAGGGAGCCTGCGTGTGGGAGGAGAGGCCTTGCTGAGAAGGTCTGGGGTGCCGCTTTGCCAGTGGGAAGCTCTAACCTGATGTCCCTTGGTCCCTGACAGGTCAGGATGAAGCTGCTGGCCGCTGTGGTGCTGGTTGCAGGCTTGGTTGGCATCGCTGCCTGGGGAAATGAGGCCTTCGCAGGGGATGAACAGATGGGCACCTGTGTCTTTGAGAAGCTGACTGGACAGGACTACAAGTTCTGCAGGTGAGCAGCTTCCACTTGTTGCTCTGCTCGGACTTGCCAGTGCCCTGAAACACCATGTATCTGGGGGGCCTGTGGAGAAGCAGCCTGCAGGTCCCAACATGCTCAGGAATGTAGGACTTGCCATTCCAGATTGACCTGATAAGCCAGGTATCCTCTGGCGGCCAGCTGTAGGCTAAGCTCATATGTCAAAGAAGGTAGTTCCCCATGCAGTGGGTCTCCATGTGTAATCCTGCACGCAAAGGAAGGGAAAGGACAGTGACCCTTCCTGACCCTTGTGGTAAACTAATGATGCCCTGAAGCATGAAATCTGATTTCCCTTCTCTTTCGGTCTGCAGCTACAAATGCTATTGGTCGTAATGTTATCCAGGTCCTTCGTAAATCTGGTTTGTAGCCTCCTAGTGTAGTGAATTCGAGCCTTCACTGCATGGCGGGGCAAAGCTAAATCCCTTGTCTGTCTGCTCTGATATTGACCTTAAGTTCTGACCAAGATAAAGCACAGGCCACTGGGACTTCTAATCTTTGCGTTATTTTATGCAAGTTAGTCCTTGCATCCTCACCTGGTCGCGTTTGAGTCATTCCTTGACCTGTACGATACAGTCAATTGTAACTTTATTTTGTATAGCCTGTCCTGCAAAACGCTTCACTGTCTCAAAGATGAAGATAAATAATAGCTAGAGCAGGCTTAAACACCCCCCCCCCAACATGTTTTTCTTGTGGGGTTTTTCACATTGTTTTCTAAAGAGCTTTTTTGCAGAGACTTTTGTTTTGAGGATAGGGGAGAGACCTTGAAAGTTCAAAAGTGAGCATACCAAGAGATGACTTGAGCTGAGCTTTGAAAGGGGGAGAATTGAGGAAAGCTACTTTTACGGGCCTTGGGAGCAAAAAAGAAGGCATCAAGGTTGTGGGGAAGTAACCCACCTTATGCCTCCTTCTAACAGCTGCTCCACTGGAGAATAACAGGCCACTAATGTTACCAGCTAACAATGGTGCCCCTTCGCTCAGGTTGTAGGAGATCTGTGGTTTTGGTGCTGAAGGGCTGTGGCTCAAACTCTGTTGAGGATTTGTGTGGGGTGTTGGACACAGAAGCCCAGCTAGGAGGCTGGTAGTAGACAAGAAGGGATAGTGCATATGTCTTTCCTTTTTATTTTTAACGGTATTACTAAGGACTTTTGCATAAAAAATAGCATTTCCATTTTTCCATGGTGAACTGAAATGCTCTTTTTAAAATGAACTTAAACCGAGCTCCCAAATTATTAAAGTCAGTGTAGACTTAAACTTGCTACTTATTAGTGTATTTTATCCCATCTCTGATTTCCTCCCACATGTCACAAACAAGAACATCTTGCTTTGAACTCTCCACCTCTCCTGCCCTATGTGCACAATCGTTCCTGTCTCGTGCATATATTGTGGATTCACTCAGCTTCCCCCTTGGCTGGAGGATTTAACCGCTCCTCTAACAAGGTTCATGTCAGCTCCAGCTAATCTTTAGAGCAGCCCTAAGCCATGCCATCTCCTTTCTGTTGATCTGCAGCCTGCATAAAGGCATGACCTGTAGTTCTGATTATAGTGCAGTTTGTTGTAGGCCCATGACAATGGGCAGTTCCTCTGTAGTGTTTCATGACGTGATAAGGAAAAATGATTCAGAAGTCTGCCTTGGGTATTTATGTGGCCCTTGGAACCGTAGCATTTTTAGCACCATTTTACAGATGGGGAAAAGAACTGGGGCACGGAGAGATGAAGTGACTTGCCCAAGGTCACTCAGGAGGCTTGTGGCAGAGCAGTGAATTGAATTGGGGACTCCCAAGTCCCAGGCTAAAACCTTAATCGCTGGGCAAAGGAGAAGGGAAGCATGTTCCAGCCAGGGGGACTCCGATCGCATCTCTTGCTTTTGTGCACCTTTGGGAAATAAACCACAATGGAATCTAGCACAATGTTATGACACTTCAATGATCTGCTTCTAACGACAGGTGGGCTGGAATTTCCCAGTTAGGGTGGGCAGGTACAATAGGTGCTAACGATGTGCCAAAAGGTCTCTGAAGATCACAAATGGCCAAGTGCTGGGTTTTACATCTCAGATCCCAGCTCAGTAAAGCACTTCCATTGTGCTCTGAGAGATGAACCACTAAGGGAAGGCTCAAGGGGGCTGAGAGTTCACTTTCCTTTCAGCATCATGGCCCCGGTTTAAGGACCTCAGAAAATAAGAGCTGATTCACTTCCCCACAAAAGCAGCCCTACACACTACAGTCTCACCAAGTGTTTCTCTCCTCCTGCCCCTTATTCCTTTCCAGAGGGGACTTGGAGGTTTTCTGCCCAGAGCTGGGAGATGTTGGCTGCACGTACATCCCCAAGTGCAATCAGTACCGGAAACGGATCAGCAAGGAATGGCGCAGCCCAACGATTGTGTATCCACAGGCTGACAAGGTAAAGCCTCAATCAAATCCCTTCTGTGTAGTTGAACTGGGCCATATCGAACAATCTGTAGGCTTTTGTCTAGGTATTTGGATTGTGGATTAAATGTGGACAAATCTCTCACGTGATCTTGAATCAGTTTGCCTTAAATGGGAGGCATTTATTAGAGAAAATAGCTACCACTTATAGATAGGCACCGACAGGCTTCCACACAGCTCAGGCTCCGGCCTTGTTTCCCAAGGACCATACCCCTGCCTGGAACTCCACACTGTCCACAGACTGTAGTGTCTGAATAATACACTGCAAGGAAGGCGCATAGTTAGGAGACCATGTCCTCTGGGAATCAGGGAACAGGAATTCAATCGTCCTGTTTTCTTAAAGGACAAGAGCTGTATTTACACTGGGGAGCCTAATTTCGTTGTGAAATACTCAACCACATACCTCTAGAACCTGACGGTTTTCACTGACCCCCCTCAGCAGATGGGATTGTAGCTAGTAATTTGTGCTCTGCATAAAACATGCTCCCAGGGAGGGAGCTAAGTGGTTGGTGTTGAGCCCAGACAGAGCGTTAAACTTGGGCGCTCTGCGGGTGCTGCTTGTGTTGTGGAAGAAAACCAGCTCTTGCTTCAGCCAAGCATCAAAGTGCAGCTGAGATGCATTGGGTGAAACAGGAGATTCAGATTCTGGGTGGGACTTTCAAAAAAAAAAATTCCTCGTTGGTCTCTGTCTGCGTCTATTGTCTTCAGTGGAAAAAGCCTCCACTGGGCGCATTGGGAGCAGAGGTGGACCAACAGCTGAACATATACCCAGTGGACTTGGCCCTGGCATCTTCATAAAAGTGCAATTCCAGGGCTGTTGGACATAAACGTCAGATCAAATGTAACCAGAGCTGCTTTTCTGTAACTTTTTTAATTCACGGACACTAATCACGGACTGCAGCTCAGCTTGCTGCTGCTTGGTTTCCAAATTCCCAAGCTCTTCGGGTCAGATTTCACTTGTATTGATTTTTGAAGATAACTGCTCAGCTGGCTTTTCTGCCCAGTTATTTCGTGGATGGCTGAAGCAATTCAATGTCGGACTTTCTGGTTGTTGTGGAAATATAACGGGGAGTGCTTGCGAAAAACCTCACTGTCTGTCTGCACTTCAACCATGTGAGTTCTCATAAGAGCTCAGGTCTGTTTCTTTTTGTTTTTGTTTTACAAACATGATTTTAAATGAAATTTTCTTGCCTGTGTTACTAGTGTCCTCTTGGATTATTAAATCTGACCCCTTAAACAATTTTCTTTTTATTTCTGGAGCTGCTCACTACTTGTATTCCACTGCTGATGGATAACTAAACTAGACTGATAAGCAGGGTGAGGTAATATCTTTTACTGGGCCAACTTCTGTTAACCAAAAGAGACAAGCTTACACATAGCGCTTCTGAAAAAACAAGGAAACAAAACCCCCCTTGGGCTGGTCAGTTCCACTTTGGAATCTAGTCGGTGTCCCTTCCTGACTCTCTCTCCTGAACTAGTTCAAAGCTGCAAGATTTTGGTTGCAAACCAATTATCTGGCAGATTTTTAAAGTTCTCTGTTTGGATTAAAGTAGAAATGAACTTGCAAATAACTGTCTTTGGTTTGGTTTGGCAAAACTTTCTTTTTCCCCAAAACCGTAGTTTGGGAGCTATATTCCTGGACCGTGTCCCTGACACTGTTCGTGCGCCACTGTCTTGTAAAGGCAGCGTTTGGTCTGATGACCCCACAGGCTGAACAGCCGGAGGGAACTGTGTAATATGGCAGCGGGTGGGGTGTTGTAGCAGTGCGTAGCTGCGGATTTTTTGTAACTTGTGCAAACCGGACCGTCACACAGTCTTGTAGCTTTATTAGCTATGGGGGCGCCATGTAACAATTGCGCCTCCAAGCATTTGTATAAAGAAAAGGAGGACTTGTGGCACCTTAGAGACTAACCAATTTATTTGAGCATAAGCTTTCGTGAGTTACAGCTCACTTCATCGGATGCATCTGTATGTGCATTAGCGAATGACCTCTCCTGCCCATCTCTGCACCGCATTGGTCAGGCGGTAGGAGGTGTCGATCAGATTCAAAGACTAGCTCTTATTTCTAAAGGACACAGCGTGGTGTAGCTGCCCCGGGATCTTTCCCCAGGCTCCTGTGTCCTGTCAAGGGGCACTTGGAGTGGCTGTACTGCAGTAGCAAGGGCTTTGGAAGAAGTGACTCTGAGCTGAAGTTGACCCAGTCCCCAAACCACCTAGGCCTAGGTGAATGCTCCACACAGAGCGTAAGCCAGTTTTCAGGGAGAGATGGAAGGGAGTAGTTGTCCCGTACCAAGAGCAGCCCCTGCTGGAAGCATACAGGTGTGTCTTGGCTCAGGCTGGCTCCAGACAAGGGGGAGAGGTGCTGGTGGTATCTGAAAGGGAACAGGAGGGAGGAAGGTTTAGGGGTGAGGTTTGTTCTTCAGACCCATTTCTAGAATCAATTACTCGACACCTCCTTTAACCCAGTCAATGTCTGGCTCTTGTCGGAGGCCCTCTGCCAGCAGCAATCTGCCTGAGAGCCTCCTCTTCAGTCCCTATGGCAATCATGAACCAGCCTGGGTGTCGAGCGACAGCACATCCTACTACCTTGCAGGGGCATCGCAGCTTGGGGTCCATGCTCAGTCCATCGCTCCAGGACTGGGAATGCTTTGGAACTCGGTGAGGGAGCACCTGGTGTGGTCATGGATGCTTGGAGTGGCACTGATGGTGTCCGGAGTGAGATCCATCCAAACCGCCGTCTGACGGAAGATCACTGGGAGGAGAGCCATTGGCTGTCAGGAAAAATGCTGAATGCCTCTGGGCTCGGGCACTGGCACTGGCAGGATGGGATAGGCAGGGGAAGGGAGAATGGAGAGGAAACCTATTCACCCCACTGTGAGTTCCTGGGATGGAGACCCTTGTCTAGGAAAGGGATTCGCTGGCTGCTATGCTTGGCAAGCTAGAGGGTGTGAAGCAGGAAGCCCCTGTGGGTGGGCACTGGGCAGTGAGAGATCGTGGTTGTCAGCAGCGTTGTGCATCATGACAGCTCTTGACACCACAAAGAGGGGAAACAAGTAACTAAACATGACCCAGCAGTAAATTCCCTCTCCTCCTCTAGTTCTTTCCCACCTGTCTGTTTCGTAACCCAGCTGGTTAACCAAGCCTGCTTGGGGAATAAGCTACTTGTAGCATGGTAGCGACCCCTATTGGGCAATGGATAGAAGCCAAGCTTTTGCTTCAAGTGACACTTGTACTGTGTTGGCCGGATGCAGCTGTACAGGAACAAACCCCGAAGGCTTTATGACAAACTCAAAGGGTGGGCTGGGTTCAGCCAACCTGACCCATTGGCTCTTTAAACTGGATTCCTCAATTAGCCAGAACTCTTTAGGACCGACCAGCAGCAATAGCTTCACGGGCTCAGTCTCTTGGTATTTCCGTTCTCTGGCCGGGGAAACTAAAAGCTGGGCCCTGCTGAATGGGCCAAAACAAAGTCAGCCAGGAGCCTGGGGGGCTATTCAGAGTGGTCCAGGAGCAGTGGGATTTGATTACCCTCTTCGTGGCCTGGGGCTGGTCAGACTTGAAGTAAGATACCATCCCTCTGCCTAGGAGACTGCAGCCTAAGGAAGACACCGACCACATGCTGCTCACTGGGCAAAGGCTCTTGTCGTTATTCCTTGGGCATTGTCGCTGAAAGGCTTTCAAGAAAAAAGGCATCTTGAGGAGGGATTGGAATGAAGAGAGGCAGCTGCAGGCATGAGTAGCAGCATAGCAGAGAGGGGACACATAGCAGAGAGGGGACACAAAGGTGCGATGCAGGCTGCTGGCTACTTACGCAGCTAGGAGATCTGAGCTTCGCTTCCTATCTAGCCATAAAGGAGAAATAAACAGCTGAACATCACCAGAGCACGACCGTCACTGTAAGCCAGCGTGTTTAGCCTGGTGGTTTTTCCTGCTGCAGCATGTATGTTGCAAACCAGTAAATAACCTTGGGACAGATACCAGCGCTTCCAAACTTTGCATTGACTTTCTGTGGGTGTCAAGGACTACGCAAGGCGCTCGGCTGTACAGAATCTTGACTCATGGTGTTTAAAGTGTGGCATTCTCCTTTTTCCGTTCTGCACTGGAGAGGGGGGTGTGGTACAGCACGTGGGGATGCTGTTGCATGAGAGATTTGCAAGCCATGTGAAGTGCTTGCTGTATTTGTAGAAGACTGCTAGATGGCACCATTGACCTTTTATTCTTCTTGCAAGCACTCCAGGGAGAATGGCGATGGAATGGGGCCAGGATGCTCGGGTTACTCAGGTAGCAAGTGCTCTGCGTTCTCTTATGACCACGTGGTCGGGACCTCCTGCTTGCCTCTCATCTGAAACACCACCTTCTACCTAGGGAGGTGGTAGAATCTCCTTCCTTGGAAGTTTTTAAGGTCAGGCTTGACAAAGCCTTGGCTGGGATGATTTGATTGGGGATTGGTCCTGCTTTGAGCAGGGGGTTGGACTAGATGACCTCCTGAGGTCCCTTCCAACCCTGATATTCTATGATTCTATGAATCACCATTGCTGCCCCAGAGTGGTACACAGAGGTCTCCCATTCTAATACAGAGCAGCCCTAACCTTGCTTAGCAGCTAACGGGCTCGCATTGCAAGGTGACCGTCCTAGAGGATATGGTCTTTGAATGCAAGCAAACAAATAGTCACAATCCACTGATGCCTCTTCTTTAATACTTTTTCTGTATGTCTGATAGAACACTGAGATTTCCCGGTTTCCCATTGATTACCGTGCCAGTCATTCTTTTCAGCACTGGAAACACAGCAGCAGATGGTGCAATCTTGAGATGCAACTGACTCAGAAGAAACTTTAAGCTAGTACTCTAGGGTGGGGTTTACTGCACAGTTGATAAGCCCCTGGGTTGAGAACCAGTTTCACTGGCTACTTGGTGGTGGTAAGGAATCTCCCTCCATGTTGCTCAAGTTGCTTGAAGTACAATTGTCCTGAAAAGTGTGTGTGTGTGGGGCGGGGGGGGGTGAACCCCTCAAGCAGCCATCATTGGGGTGTTAATATGCAGCTCTTACATATGGCTCTTCATCCATAGATCTCAAAGCACTTTAGAAAGGTCAGTATCATGACTGGCATAGATGGGAAGTGACTTTCTCAAGGCCAATCAGCAGGCTAGTAGCAGACCTGGGAATAGAACCATTGTCTTCAGAGTGCTTGTCCAGGGCTCTTGCCACTAGGCCTCGCTGCTTAGACAAAGGGCCTGATTCAAGTAAGTGAGAGTGCACTGGTGTAACCAAGGCCAGAAATTGGCCTGCAGAATCTGGTGATGGCCCATGAGGAGCGAGGTCAGCTTGCACCTCTGATCCCAGGCTGAGTTGGTCGGATCGGCAGTTAAAGAGCGTGGGGTGAAGAATCTAGGTCCCTGTAAACTCGAGCAGAATTTGTCCGGAGTCACTGAGCTGCTGTTTCTCAGGGTGAGCTGCACTTTTAATGCTAGAATTGGTGGCATTAGAAAATAGAAACAATCCACAAAACCCCATTTAACCCAGCACAGTGGAAGATTGTTCCTCCTAATCTGGACATCAAGCCTGTTGGCTTCTAGTGTCCCCAGCGACAAGTCTTCAGTCTCTTCTCTTTGAGACACGACTCCACGGTTCAGCAGTTCTCACTGTTTGGACAAATGCCCCAACGTTCTCTTGTTTACTGAGTTTTACCCTCTGTCCTCCTCCCAGTTTGACCCTCTTCGTATAAACTGCTTTCAAGGCACACTTTTGGAGCTGCTGGTGTCAGCCAGCAGGGGGTGCTGCATGAATGCTGCACATTGCAGGCTCTTCTCCCTAAAGAAGTGTGTGTGTGTGGCAGGCTGGCTGACTAACCTGCTCCTGCACAGCTTGGAAGGTTTCCAAATAAGTCTTTCAGAGAGACAGAAAAGCACACAATGTGCTGGGTTTTGCAGCACGTTATAGTATTTTTAATTTTCAGCAAGGGGCAATGCACAGTGAGATCTGAAACGCAGAGCTGACTCTAAAGGGCCGTGCTTTTGTATATATTCTTAACCCTTGAATGCCTTAGGATGCTTTTGAAGTTTGGAGGCGCTCTCGTAATGTCCGTTTCCAACAAAAGGAATTGCCTGCAGGTGAGATTGTCTGTCTGGAACTGGAACCCCAGCCGCTGGGCATGGCTGATTTAAGCTAAGCTCCAGATCTGCAGTGTGGTGTGGTTACTCATGGTCTTCAGGAGGGACAGAAGGTGCCTCCCTCTGTGGATTCCCATAGGTGTGCCCTCTGACGGACATCCCAGCAGGTGATAGCGTTTCTCATGCTTAGAACTGGGTTTTGAGGGTCAGGAGTCAGGGGTTCTTCCCATTTGTTACTGACTCACTGTGCGAACTTGGCAAGTTGTTTCACCTCTCTGCCTCCGTTTCCTCATCTGTAAAATGGGGATAATGATACTGATGGGTGTCTTGTTACTTGATAGCTCTTTCTTAAGAATTTAACAAAGTGTAAAGCTGATCAGGATTTTTCCATTTTTGATTTAAATAAAATCTTTTGCAGGAAGTGTCTTGCTTACAGTGGAAAGCTGGCTTTTTGAAGAACCAAAGCACTATAGATTTTGGTTTTCCTAGGAAAATATGCACCTCCATTTCCCATGGCGGGGGGGCGGGGGGGAGGGGCAAGATTTTTCCCCACCAGTCCCAGCTATTAATGATACCAGAGGAGGTCAAATTCTACATGCATGTTCTGCAATCCTGCTGTGGTGATCCTTGGTAAATAAGATGTCTCTTCACAGGGCAAATTTCAGTCTTCCTGATTTGATCCTTTTTAAGCCACTGTTTTGCCTGAACGTGGTACCATGTTTCTGTATGAACAATGTATCAAACCTTTCGATGGGGTGTCAGAGAAAATGGGGTCAGTAGCCACTCAAAATATCTGGCACATGGGACCGACTGGGCTTGTGGGGAGAGAACAAGAGGACACCAAGGTGGAAATTGTGGGGAAGTTTCACTTTTTTGATAAAAATGAGTGTAAAGTGTTTGACTAGAGGACAGGCTATAAACAAAGACAACCCTGAAGTCCATGGAAGGAAGTGATGCAGCGCTACCTTTCTGTCGTCCTGGTATCTGGGGGTAGGGTGACCAGATGTCCCAGTTAGGGGCGTTGTCCCAGTTTTTCCCACTTGCTATCTGGTCACCCTCTCTGGGTGCTTTGCGGTGATGCATAAAGCCAGGGATGTTGGAGTTATCCATGGCTTTGCACATTCTGAGAGATTCTCTTCTCCTCCCCCCCCCCCACCCTTTCACACAGTAACACATGCAAGCCGCTTTGCAGTGCGTGTTCAGGACACACAGGGGTCTATCCAATGCAACATCTCAATTTCCCTGCAGTTGGTTAGCACAGAAGCTGGCTGACCTCCTGGCAAGGATTGAAATCCAGTCCCCATCTAGTCACTGTGTATCCTGTGAGATTTCCACGTAGCTGTCTTTGAAGCCGACCCGTCAGAGGACACAGGGCAGTTGATCTTGCTGTGTTGGCGGTGCTGGGATGATCGGTGGTGTCTGTAGAGCGCGCCCACTGTGGAAGGCCGGGCTGATGGAACTTTGCTTTGTCCCCACTGTAGATGAAACCATCTTCCCCTCGCCTGCTTCCTCTACGAACGTTGCCTCTTGCACCCGGTCTGTGGTGCCTCTCTCCTCCTGTCCTGGGAAGGGGTATGCGATCTGTTGTCCTCTCCGTGCCCCAATACCCCAGGCCTGCCCATAGGTGCTGGAACTGGGGGTGCTACCTCACCCCCTCGCTGAAAGTGGTTTCCATGATATACAGGGTTTACAATGTGGCTCAGTGGCTCTCGGCACCCCCACTACCAAAAACTGTTCCAGCACCTGTGCCCAGCCTCCCGATCTGCAAAATGTGGATGGTGATGATAATGGAGACAGCAAGACTAACTTATTAAGGCGTGTCACATTCTTGATGATCCTTGGCAGGAGGGTGAAAGGTTCTCATTCACTGCAATCGCATAGCTCTTTAAATTTAATCAGACTGCAGGTGCTGGCAGACGGCATTAAGGGTGATTCTCTTTCTAACCCTTGAAGCCTCCAGATGTGCAGGTCATTGCTGCAGGCCCATGAGGAGGATGCTACGCTCCGTCTCAGGAGGCACTTTCAGGCTGGGATCTTGCGTTTAGGCCTGTCGCAATTTTCCGGGACAGTGATGCTTTTGGGGCTGAAGCTGCTTGCCCCTAATCTCTCAGCCCAGAGATGAGTTTGACTCTTCAGCTGAGACTGCCAACAAGGAGGCCAGGTTCGGTGGAGTGACTTTATTGGGATGTGGACTCCTGTCATTAGAAACTGGGCTGAGATCCAACCAAACTCGTTTCCCAGGTGGTCTGGCCAAGAGGGGTGTTTTTGTTTTTGTTTTTGTTTTTAAAGAGAAACAAACACAGTTGCTATTGGCCAGCTGTTAGACACTGTGGGCTCCAGCTATTAGTAACCACATCTTGCACAATGTGTGCCTTCTCACTGACCCATAAGGTCAGATCCTCAGCTGGTGTAAATCATCATGGAACCACTGAAGCCATAGTGCTACACCAATTTACACCAGCAGAGGATTTGGCCCTATTTCTGACTCCTCTCCTTGGTTTTAGCTATTTCACTTTAATCCATGTTAATTTGGGGGGACAACAAAACGTCCAAGCAACCCCCAAGCTCAGGACCCAATTCTGCCCCCTTACTCCCTGTGACTAGCACATTACTTCATGAGCAGTCCTTAATATTTGAGCTCGACTATCTCTCAAGTGACTTTAGAACTGCAGTTTGCACACCCTGTGTCTACACAGTGCTTAGATACATGGGGATAGGCACGAGATTGAAACCAGAGAGACCAGGAGGAGCAGAGAACATTTTGGCCTAACTTTCAGAGCTGCTGAGCCCTCCCCCTGCTCTTGCTCATTTCACTGGGCGTGGTTTGTGAAACAGGGACGGGGTGCTTGGACCCTACCTAGCTTTGACAAGCAAAGAGCCTGCAGTCTTGTCCGTGCGCCAGTGACTTAGCCCCGTTACTGTCCCATTAGGGAACGAGTGACTCCTGAGTTTGGAGTCCAAGGCGAACGGCCCAGAGAGGGGAGGCTCAGTGAAAGCAGCAGAAGCTTTCAAACGGGAAGGTTGTGCGGCACCTTGCATGATTTGGGCCCCTGCTGTCGCCTCCATCAGTGGATGCACTAGCTGCTCTGATAGCCTTCCACTATGATCCTTACAAAGCTAGCACCCAGCATCGCCTGCTGAGAATAGGACGTGGCCATCAACAAGCTAGCTCAGCTGCTAGCTACCTCATTTGGCGGGTCTGCTGTCTCGCGCTCGCCGGTTGGGGGATGCACTCTGCAGAGCAGCATTAAACATGGCTCCTTTTGGTGGAGGAAGCTTTTTAATTCCTGCGAGGATCTGTCCTGGCGATGCCGTGAAACTCTCTTTAGCGTTTGATCTTGAGAGGAATAAAACTTTCTCTAAGCCAGGTGAGATTGTGGTGACTGGCTGCTTCCAGACTGTCCACTGTCACCAGCTGGTGTTAAGTCAGATTGGATGGAAAAAAATGGACTTTTGAGGAAAGGCAGCTGCCTATCCACACCACACAGACTTAATGGGTGGAAATTCCTGCACCGTGATCTTTCTGAGGCGAAGAGCTTAGCAGGGAAGGGGGTGGTGCTGATGTTGAGGCTCTGGACTGGAACTTGGGATATATCCGTTGCCCACTTGTTACATTTTCAAGCAGACATCTTTGTGCTTTCTCCCCTGCTGCCCCCCACGCTTGGGACAAGCTCCCTGTAAACCTCCCCCAAGCCACTTTGTTGGCCTCAGACACGCTCTTTTGCCAGGATGTCGACAAGAAACTTAGCACACCAGTGGTCTACTCGGCTGAGACGCTGCCTCTCACGCTGACCAATGCTGTCTCCTTGTGCTCTGTTGTCTGGCTGTTGCTCTCAAAGGCCCAAAGAGTTAAAGGTGTTTATAAACTTTCACGGTCTAACATTAAACAATAGTAGGTAGGTTTGGAGTTATTTTTAAACAGAGCTCTTGTTTTTTCTTGGTGACTTGGCGAACACATGAAAGCATTCACTCAAAGGCAAAGTTTATTGATTAAACGAGAGAAATTAAAACAAACATTTATACTGAAACTGTAGCTGCGTGATTGTGCCATGCAGACTTAGGCAGACCGTATCAAAGTATCAGTGTCTCTTGTTTTCAGAGCAAGCTTTCTCTGAGGAGGAAAAAGTAAGTTTTAGTGCCCTCACGTGATGTGCGTTCACTGATCCTGTTCTCAACAAGCAGACAGACACACGGTGGAGGAGAGAGGATAAAAAGATGGGTGAAATACAGTTTTTGTTGTTTTTGGAACACTGGACCGCTGGTTAGTTGGGCGTGGATGCTTTGGCTGACAAGTTGACCACGACACCTGCTGCTTGGAACCTAGTTAGTTATGATTTGGTCAGGGCTGTCATCTGGTTGGATTCTTTCTCCTTGGACAAGGCAGGCTTGGGTGGATGCAGTTTAATTGATTTCAGGACTTGATGAAAAGCCAAGAGAGTGAGACAGGATAGGAGGCAAGAAACAGTGGGGCAGAAAATAACACTACAAGGAAAGGGAACACGATGCAGAGTCTCTCCCATGCTTTTGCACTGCTGGTGGTTGAATATCTCTGCTGGCGGGCTAAGGACTAGATGTTGTCATAACATGGTGACTTTGAACACGCATAGGTGAAAATAAAGTTCCTTAAAAGAATCTCTTTAAGAACCCCAAAGGGAGAAAAAGTGGGTGGCATAGTTCACCCGAGTCCTCCCACCCTGCACTATTTTGTCCATCAGTTGGACCTAAGATCCATCACACCAATTTTCATTGGTTAAGTTCCAGTTCCAGATCACTTGTGTTTTCTAACCAGCACAGTTTCCACAGTCCTTGGATTGTATCAACAGCGTGACCTTTTGTTTGAACTAATTTAGTCAATCTGGTTCTCTTGTACCTGTTTGTAACGTTCTTTATTGAAAATAACTTGACCTACTTTCCATGGTAAATTCCGAAGCAGGCAAAAGTTATAGACTAATTATTGCAATAGCTCGTCAGTCAGTCTGTCTGTCTCTCTCCACCTGTTCTCTCTCTGGGAGAGGGACCATTATTTTCCTGTTGTTCTGTTTCTACAGCACCTAGTGTGATGATGCCCTGGTCTGCCATTGAGGCTCCTAGCTGCTACCCCAATACAAATTAATATTGGAGTTCAGTTCCTGGCTCTGCCACAGGGGATTCTCTGCGGGGGAGGATTTGTCCCTGGACCAGCAGAAGGCTACCACTTCATGCCAACAGTGTAGGGTGAAGTGGAACTTAAGCGTTTATATAGGCCTTGTCCCGGGATGCGTTTCAGCCTTCTGCACCACAGTGCCTCTGTGAGATGGGTCTAATGATACTTCCTACCTCTCAGGGGTGTGGCAAAGCGCTTCAAAGTGTTTGACGCTCTCGCGCACAATTCTGCAGAGATGTGGGGCAGGCGAGTGATCGGCCATCTCTGAACACTAATCTCCTCTGTGTTTACAGTAGCTAGGACATGAACCCACAGTCCTCAGAGCCCGAGCTTCCCCCTAACCTGCTTGGGTTTAGGAAGACACTTTACCCCATGGCAGATGAATGCATATTTGTCCATTAGGAGGGGTTTTCACACTCTGAAGCATCAGATGCTGGTTGCTATCAGAGCTGAGAATCCGAAGATGATAGGCCATGGTTCCTATTCCCCTCTGCTCACTTCTGCAACTAGGTTTGAACAGAAACTTTCAAACTCTACGAAGTTTGCATGATAGTTTCTGATTGGGATTAGAAGAGTCAGGATAGCAGTCATTGGAAAGCATTGGGGTGCGATCTGTAACCAAATATTGCAAGCTGTTGGATATTCATAACCAAACGATCCTTTGCTGATGCTTCGGGACTTGCTAGCAGAAATGGCCACAAAGAGGAAAAGAAGAATTAATCTCATCTGCGGGTAGCTGCTCAGCTATCTGTAGCCTCCCACCAGGGAAAAGAAGAATGGTTCAAAAAATATGGGAGGTTGCTATAGGAAAAACTTAAACATACCTTTTAAAAAAATGTATAAATATAGATAGCAAAGCAATCAAAGGACAGATACCTAGTTATTTTGATTTACCATTTATTCAATACTTAAAGTACATTCCCCTGCTAAAAAAAAGACACCCCCCTCCCCCGCCAACACAACTCGCCAACTTCTGAGTATTAATATTTGATAGACATGCCTGGTGTGTTAAATGTGTTACCAGAGATTTCACTCAGTCTATTAAAATCACGAGAAATGCCATGTCCTATGTGTTGTAATGGAGGTTCTCTCTGTAATAGCGAGCACCCTGTTTAATCATTGGCTCTTTCTGTTTATATTCCTGTATCATGTCTCTTTAAACAAAAGCTAACTGTTGTCATGATTGTTTTGTTGCTGATATTTACATGGCAAGGATTGGTAAACCTGTTAATGCTTCCAAAATAAGAGCGCCAGGAAACAATGGAAAAGACTATTCTCCCTTCTTTCTCCCCTCCCCGCTCCCGTATATTTAGCCTGAAATCTTGGGCTTCAAGCTCTTGCAGTCACTGATGGCATAAAGGTTTGGAGAAGCTCGTGGAAAAAGGCCACACTTACTTTATTTTTGAGCAGCTGTGTTACAGCTGGGGAGCAGGAGGAGGGAGCAGTCTGGAGAATGCTTGATCTAGTGCTTAGTCAGAAACCCCTAGTCCCGACTCTGATATTCTTGTTGAGTCACTTAAGACACAATTTCTGAAGTGGCCAGGGATTTGATTTTTATTTTTCCTTTTTGAAGGCGGGGAGGAGGCCAACTTGAGGCACCTCTGACCTAATTTTTGGAGGGGTCGGGCACCAGTGGCTTCAGCTGGATGCTCGGCACTTCTGACAGCTTTCTCAAGTGGGGCTTCCAAACAGCGAGGCCACTCTTGAAATTCTTGGCCTCCCTGTGCATGTACGATGGGGTCAGACTTCTCGCCTCTCAGGCTGGCCTGAGATGTATCAAGCTAGGAGACCATATCCTGCTCCTCTCGCTCACCCAAGGGGTTGCTTGCATGGGTAAGGAGAACTGAATTTGTCCCAGGGTTTGTGAACAAAGCCATAGGGAGCAGCTGTATTCAAACACACTCTCCAGGTGCATTAAGGCTGGAGGAATGTGTGTTCAAACCAATCCTTGTTTGTCTTCTCCTAGTAGAACATACCAACTATCTTAGGTCTAAGGAATAAGGCCCTGAACGCTTTTTTTTTTTTTTTTTTCTTTCCCTCAGAGGCTATTGTAAACTGAGGTAGGGATGTTGTTGTTCTCTGCTTCGGGGGGGCTTTTAGTGCTAACTCCATTCGTTTCTCTATTTTCCCGTGTGGAAAGCAGGTTTCACTACAGTGGGATTCAGAACAGCCTTGAACTGTCAACTCCCACAGATGAAAGGCCACCGCTGCAAGTTGCTTCTGCCAGCTGTGCTGAGCTGGGGCTACAGAAGCCGCCTGCTCGGGAAAGCTGACGTGCAAAGGCATGTCAGCCTCAGACACTGACTGGTTAAAAAGCAGAGGTTTTAAACTCGCCCCCCCCCCCCCCCACCGGCCTGTGCTGCTAAAGTTGTTATTGAAACAGAATTTTCAAGGGCTGATTTACTTTCCCCCACTGAAGCTGGCTGAGCTGGGCATGGGAACCCAGATTGGCTGGTTATCTTGTTATTCACTGAGACTTTCAGGGCTGTCTCTCAAGGGCCAGCACAGTATTTTGGCTGTAGGGAAATGAGTGACTCGAACTATTTCCACTTAGTTGTGTGACAGTCAAGCCAGGAAGCCCCGGCTGAGATCAGGGCTGCACAGATGCACTGAAGAGAGACTGGGCCTGTTCCAAAGAACTCGAAATCTAAACCGACAAGAGTGGGATGGGACACGGGCACCAAGCAGGGAAGTAACTTGCCCAAGGTGACACGCTGCGTCAGTTGGAAAGCTGGGAACACAAACCAGGGCTCCTGGCACAGTCTAGGGCCTTATGCATTGTGTTATCATTTCTCTCACTGCAACTTCAGTTTTCTTTCCTGGCTTACGTAGGGTTTATTTTTATTTTTATTATTTTTTTCAAATTAAAATGTTTTTATAGTTGTATTTTAAGCTACTTTTAAAAAAAATCTAAATATTGGGTCTTGGCTACCACATGCCTCACTTCTCCAAACATCACTTTCGGGGAGTTAACATGCAGATAGTTTTCTACCTCCCATCATTCTTTCTTTCAAATAAATAAAATTGAGTATCTTTATCTACAAGCAGAATGCTCATACAGTAAAAGTTTGTTTGCAAACTAGTACTATCAGGGATAAGTGCAGTACAATAGACACCTTACCAAAATATAGTCTGTCTCTGAAACAAGAATCTTAAACCACTTCTCGTAGGCTAATCAATCAAACTGCTTGCATCTCCTGGAGGTAGGCTAGTAGTAGTCTTTCTAAGTTAGGACTGCTGGGGAAGAAGAGGCCCACAATGGTAAAGTGACTCTTTGCCCAAGATTGAGCAAGCAGTTGGGGTTGGGAATAGAACCCAGGGGTCCCAATTCCTACTTCAAGCCCTACACCACAGCTCCTTCCAGATCTGGGATTCGAGCCCAGGAGTCCTGATTCCTGGGCTTGTACTCTTACTGCTAGGCCACATGAGGGGCCTGTGCTTTAGAAGCAGAAGGATCTGCTGTCTAACCCCACTACTGGTGTAAAGGTCTAAGTAGGCGTGGAACGCAGCAGGGACCCGAGTCGTGAACAGCCAAGGGGCTTATACATGCACACAAGGGTCTGTGATGGCAGATCCCTTTTCAGGATTGGGCCAGGAAGTTCTAGGTAGCTTCAAATGGGCTAGCCCCTTGGGATGTCGTGAGGATTAGTCAGTCAGTCTGTTCATGCAGCACTCTGTAGCTCTAAAGTGGAGCGAGCACCATTGGCATTGCTATTAACGTGTCTGTCTGAGAGCGGGGAACGGCAGCCCTGTTAAAAGGTCCCCCTGCCGAGGAGTCACTAACTTTCACGCTCCACCATGAGGGGCTTTCCAGAGCCTGCAGCCTCGAGCAGGAAGTCGGAGCAAAGTGGGGGAACATCTGGATAGACGGGAAATGTTCCCTCCTTGTCTCTGACGCCTCAATATTGCTTTGCTCAACCAAAAATAAATTGGAAAAGAAAATTGGACATTGCATCAATTTGGAGCAAGTTTATAAATTCTGCAGCTAAGCAATCCCAATAGAAAATGATAGATCGCCCCTGAGCGCCCAGTCCCTGTGGTGATGTATAGCCGCATTAGCTGAAATGCCGTATTACATGATTCTGCTTTATTACCAGTGTTGGTGGCAGACAGAAAAACAGATTACACTTGAGATCAAATCGATAGGAACTTTATTTACTGGCCTTTTAAAAACATATTTCTGCACTTTATAAAAACATACGGTAGATGCTATTGATAGCTTGTCTGCTTGTTAAAAAGCAATTTACCCACAGCCATTGTTTTTAAGCTGCAATTTACGACATTACCTTTTACCTACTCTTCCAGACTTCTGTTTTCATCGCTGCATTTGACGACTTCCTTAGGGGTTTCTTTGGGCTGTAACGTTATTCGCTTTGGGAGGGTGGACTCTACTGTATCTCTGGGCTTTGTTTTTCCTCCTGCTTTGTTACTTCAGTAATTAGCTGGATGGTCCTCCACATTTGGCAAATGTTGGGCCCCATGAATACATTGTATGCATGTTGGATTAACATGAATTTGGCAGGCAATAGCCAACATAGCAACAGCAAGGTGGACCTCCCTGCAAATTGGCTGCACTTAATTCCACCATCAAATGGGGGTAAACTCAATCTCTTGGGTTGCTGGCCATTGATGGCTGGCTTCCAAGTACCGACCAGGCCAAGGAGATCTTTGGACTTATTAACTTTGTATCTCATAATGTAGAGAGCCTTGGTGAGAGCTCCCATCTCAAGCGCTGAGACGGCATTCTGCTGCTATGTTCTTGGTCAGTATCAGTGCCCCTGCCCCGAGAGTTAGCTGGAGAACGTGGGCCAGGAAAATGTGTTTTAATAGTGGCTGCTTTGAAGTCAGGGCTTTATTTTTCCATGGCGGAATGGACAGGGGCTTCTTGTGATGCTGAAGTGCCATGTAACCATACAATGGGCCAAATGACTGCTGGGCTTATTAGCCTTGTGAGAGGACTTGCGTTCTTCCTGGGGTGCGCCAAATACTACAGATGGGAACCCTGACAGCTGGAACTTCTGACGCCGGAGCATGTTGTGGTCAGAAAACGCTAGCTCGGCTGCCTTGGCTCACCCACTGTACGAGAAAGTACGTGCTGCAGGCAAAGCAGGATAACAACCCTTCCAAGGACAGTGGATTTGTTTTTAAGTAGCCCTCCCGAAGTGGCCCGAGGGGTGGACTGGCTTAGTGGTTAGAGCGGAGCAGCTGAGTCAGGGCTCCTGGGTTGTAATCCTGTCGCCATCTTGCGGCATGACCCTGGGCAAGACATTTACCCAGCTGTAACCGGAGTATAATGTTTAGCAACCGCAGGGTGTGGAGGATTCAAGCAGGTAAAGCTCTGTGAGGTCCTGGGATGCAAGATGCTGCACAAAGGCAAAGTGTGTGTGTTGTAGAACTGATCCATGAAATTGTTTTTAATTGTTCGCTTTATTAATATAACTTCGTAAGTAACATTTTTTATGAATGAAACTTCATTCATTCATAAAACCAGGTACCCCAATAACTGGCTAATTGAGTTTCACTTTCAATCCAATTGCTGCTTAAATCACTGAAACTTGCACTGCTTCCACATTGTAACTTCAGCTCACTGTTTGTCATTCCTTGTACTTGTCTATATTGTAACTTCTGTTCACTGTTTGCCATTCCTTACACTTGACCATGTTGTAACCCAAACTCCATTTTAACTTGTACCAAACGCCATTTTAAAATGCTCACTTCATTTTTGCAAAACCCTGCTGTAATCTGATTAGTGTAGTTTCGATGTGCGAATGAGGTATGGATGGATGATGGAATCAACCTCCGGCCCCAGCCTGTCCTGATGAAATAAAGTGTAAACACCAACGGCTGAAGATGCGGACAACAGCCCTGACAAACCAAGAAGAGTCCACCCTCAAAAGAAAAGAACAAAAGTACAATTGAAGAAACATCAAAGCCAGGTCCCAGGCTGAAAGTCATGCCTGCAAATGAGGGGTGATCAATCACACCGGACCCAGAGGCAGCGTGGCACAGCAAGACCTATAGGCGCCGGATTCAAACTAAAGCCTACAAAAAGGGTGGGGGAGAGGGAAGACTTTGGAGGGTAACATTCTGCTGCCAACATGGAAGGGCTTCAGTGCATGCCCAACAGAGACCCAGTTTGTTCTTGTGCCCGGCTTTCCTGGCCAGTTAGCTGCCACAAGCTACGAACCTAAGCTGCGTTCAGGACTGGTAACTATCTAGCAGCTGCAGAACATTTTGGGGGTGTGTGTGTGTGTGTGTGTGTGTGTGTGTACATAGGTATTAGATGTTAGTTATTGGTTTTAAATCAAATTGTGTTATAATAAACGTGACGTCTTGTCCCCTGAAATGATCCTGTGCAGTTCTGTCTGTATAACAGTGTGGGTAACTGCAGTACACAGTAGGTGGAGGGCCAGCCCAGTTAGTCTGGTTGGGTTTTTTTGGGTGCCTTTTTAACAAGGCTGGTAGACTTGTTTGCAGTAAGGCCACTCACCCTCTGGCTATAATCCTGCTCTGTCAAGCAGCTTCCGCTGTATCTCCTGGCCTGTGTGACTAAACCACAATTCAGTGTGCTTGTGAGCAGAGCAGGGCATGATCCAGCCCCGCTAGTGAGTGTGCTTCGTGCTCCTAAGCAACAAAAGAGCCAGGTGGATCCTGCCACTTGCTTCTCCGTTCCTTTGTGACGGGCAGGTGGATGTTTATAACTGCAGCTCGTTGATTGGTGTCCTTGACGCAACAGCCCTCGCGGGTGCGACTAACTCTGTTCATTATAAATCCATCTGAGAGTTGCCCTGGAAATGACTCCATCTCTTGATCCCAAGGTTTGTGTCCACTCTGGGCATCTCCACCCTGAATTGTCTGAGCTGATCTCAGATATTATGCTAAGTAACCTTACAGCATCCCCTCCTACATGGAGACTTATTTCTATCCCCTGGGGAAACTGCCCTTCAGTCTTAACCTAGCAGCTCAGCATGTAATCCCTCAGGACCATTGTTCTTCCAGGAGTCTGCCATCCAGAGGACCATGTGCAGTGCGACATGTGCCCACATTTAGCATCCCGTGATCATCCTAACGGGATTGCATTTTCAGTAGGGGGAGCACTAGTGTAGACGGCACTCTGGCGCTCTTCCTGCTGTGCAATCTAATTCTACACAATGGCTTTAAAATCTCGGGTGGCTGATGAGCGTCAGCACTCCCAGCACTGCTGTGAAGTGCAGTTGCTGGAGACGTCCCTAAAATGTCGACTGCAGAAAAAGCTCTAGGGTGCAGAGTAGTGTTTAAGCTGTGGTCTGATCAGAAGGGAGGTGTAAAATGGCGTGCGTTGCTCTGAATTTGGCCTTGGTGTATTGGATCCACCAGGTACCCGGTCTCAGGACTCTTCCTATTTTGAAGGGTTTTTATTTTCTGTTCCCTGATGGTATCTGTGGCCGTTTTAATTGTAAGATTGTTCGTACCCATGAATTAATCTGCCTCTCCTTTTTAATGAAAGGAGCCAAGAGTCTACTTAATTTCATAATGGAGATGAGCTCTGTTTGTGTCCTCTAGTGAACTGGAGTTGGTCCAAAGAGGGGATTTGGGTTGTGGTCAGGTTAAATTCAACACTTTTTTTTTTTTTTTTTTAAAGAAACATTTCTCACAGTCTGTGCATCTTCATCTCATGGGACTTGCTACGTTAAGGACCAATGCATGAGCATTTCAAGAGATGATGGACTAAAATTACTCTGTCGGCCCAAGCACCTGGTGAGGGACCCTGTACTACCCTGCCAGACTGGCAGGGGCGTTGGGCTTTGCCTCCTTAAAAGTGGGCAAAATCGCCATAGAGCGAGTCCTCACTCCACCGTATTGACGTGTGACAGTGCCTGTGTTCTGGCAGAATACCGATTTCAGAGCGCTTCTTGTCCCCCGCATGGCTCCGCAGTGCGGTCCTGTGGCTAGAGCCAGACCCTGGGGGACTTCTAATCTAGCCATCCCACGCTCATAACTGGCTGGGCTGGCTGACGTTCACACCTGTGCACCACTGAAGTTCCTATGTTGAGGACTGAAGGGGGAGGCGAGCAGCCTGTGGACTTGGTGCTGGCTTTCTGACTCTCGAGTGGAGCTGGGGATAGGAGACCGCAAACGTAACGACTTGGGTCCAGATTCTCAACAGACCTTAGCGCACTAGGCACAGGGGGCTGCTCCCAATCTGGCCCCAGCTGTGGGGGCTCGAAGAGGAAACTCCTCTGAGCTCTCTTCAGAATCTGGCCCTTGGGAGGGGGGAAACGTCTCAGCCGCTCTGCGCCTCGCTTTCCCCACATCGGAAATGGAGCTAAACATTGGCCTGCCTCGGGGGAGGGGAGCCTGGGGCTTAATTAGCCGCTTGTGAAGCGCCCCTAAGATCCTTGATGAAAGGCACTAGAGAAGTGTAAAGTATTTCACCACGTGCCCTCTTTCTGCAGTATGGGAACAGCAGGGCTGCTTGTAGGATAAGAGCCTCCTGCCATGAGCAGTCTTGGCAGAAATGTCATTCTGCATCTGTTGGATTCCCTCCACGTTTGCCGGACGCTTAACTATCCTGGACAAATGGAGTGTTTCCCGTCCCTCCGCCGGGAGGCGGGAGGCCTATTAGGTCATCTTGTCCATTTCACCGCTGCTTGGGGTGCACGTGTGCCTTTAGGACAGCTGTTTGTGCCTGTTTGAAGCAGTGGCTGATTTTACTTTGATCCCTGTAAACACTGTACAGGAATCAAAGTTTAAACTGCCTCAGATGAAATAATTGCTTAACAATCATAGAAGACAAAATGATTCAACAAATGACAATTAGGACTTGTGGTATACAGAACAGATGCATTCAGTGTACCATAGTATAATGTGCTAATCCGAGATTGACAGCACAATAATAGGAGAGAACAACCACTCTGCCTATAATTCTAAACTAAATGTGAGGCTGTCCAGAGAACTCAAATCCTAACAGGCTGCAAAATTAGAGGTAAAGCAGCACCGGGTTCAAAAAGACTCATCAGTAGGTTGGCTGCCATAAAATGGCTTGGAGGCTGCCCGGTTTCAGCTCGTAAATGCACAAACGCGGTGTGTGCGCGTGCGCGCACCCTCTAACAAAAATGCTGAAAAGAAAAGTGAGTAACATAAATCTCTCTAGTGGTCTCAAACAGGGCTTAGCAGCAGCCTCTGCCATCCAACGCTTTGGTGCTGGAGCAGGGGGTTGCCGATCTGATGCTGTAGCGGGGAAGCTCCCACAGCCTGGTGTCAAGAAATTCAACTCATCAGCTCATGTTACTGTACAGGACTAGATACGGTAACAAGACAACGGTGTCGGGAACCAAATGAAATTAACACTGATATGAACACATGAGCGTAATTGGCATTCCCTATGGGAGTTGGGCACTTCCCAAGCCCTAAATGGTACTGATGGGTGACAGGGGCGCCCTACAGCTCTGTCTCTGGCAATTAAAGAAGCTGGCTTGTGCTTGCTTTTCTCATCGGATCAATCAGGAGATAGGAGACATGTGCAAAAGTGGAGGCTGTCTCTCTCTCTCTCTCTGAAGCCCAGTCCAAGTGGTCACTCTGGGGAGGAACTGCAAGCTTATGCAACGTGAGTTGCAGCAGTGAGGCGGGCAGGCAGATAGCCATGGTGATTGGCCATGCAGTGCGCGGTGGGCCAGTGTCTCTCTACGTGGCATTGGTCTCGCTGGGTTGAATCCGTGACTGCAAACTTCTGGCACCAGGCGCACCAGCCACACGCTACATCCAGGCAGCAGTGGGGACAGAACTGAGAACGACGTGCTACTCCAAAACCATAGGCCTCTACCACTTGCGCTAATAAAGCCCCTTCTTGAGCCGTGCAGCTCGTTGGCTTACAGCGCTGCGGCCTCTAGAGAGCAACAACGATGCTGAGAAGAGAGTGGGTAACAAGTCTCTGAGCAGGCCTGTCACCCCATCTGGCAGAGGGCAGTGGTGCGTATGCACTGGATACAGCCACTTACAGCTACACATTTAAGGGTCTGATAAGTCCCTAAGTCCTCTCTCGCCACTGCAAACTTTCTTCACGACTTTGCCACGCTAAGCAGTGTGGGGCGAACGTTCAGGGCCTTGCACATGCTCTAGCTTTCCCTATCCACTGTCTCTCTCAGCTAAAAAAGATGCTACTGTATACAGCGGTCAGTGGAGAAGCACCCACTTACAGCAGGTCTAAATTTGGCCCAGAAATCATGAACGTAGTAAGGGCAGGGAGATCTAGCAGTGTGGTGATTTGGGCTGTCAAGCAATTAAAAAAATTAATTGTGATTGATCACACTGTTAAACAATAGAATACCATTTATTTCGATATTTTTGGATGTTTTCTACATTTTCAAATATATTGATTTCAATTACACAACCGAATACAAAGTGTACAGTGCTCCCTTTGTATTTATTTTTGATTACAAGTGTTTGCACTGTATAAAAACAAAAGAATAGTATTTTTCAATTCACCTAATACAAATACTGTAGTGCAATCTCTTTATCATGAAAGTTGAACTTACAAATGTAGAATTAAGTACAAAAATAACTGCATTCAAAAATAAAACTGTAAAATTTTAGAGCCTGCAAGTCCACTCAGTCCTACTTACTGTTCAGCCAATCGCTCAGACAAACAAGTTTGTTTACATTTGCAGGAGATAATGCTGCCTGCTTCTTGTTTACAATGTCACCTGAAAGTGAGAACAGGCGTTCTCAAAGCACAGTTGTAGCCACCGTCACAAGATATTTACGTGCCAGATGTGCTAAAGATTCATATGTCCCTTCGTGCTTCAACCATCATTCCAGGGGACATGCGCCCATGCTGATGATGGGTTCTGCTCAATAATGCATGTTCATTTTCGTTATCTGAGCCAGATGCCACCAGCAGAAGGTTGATTTTCTTTTTTGGTGGTTTGGGTTTTGCAGTTTCCACATCAGAGTGTTTCTCTTTTAAGACTTCTGAAAACATGCTCCACACCTCGTTCCTCTCAGATTTCGGAAGGCACTTCAGATTCTTAAACCTTGGGTCGAGTGCTGTAGCTATCTTTAGAAATCTCACATGGGTATTTTCTTTGCATTTTGTCAAATCTGCAGTGAAAGTGTTCTTAAAACGAACAACATGTGCTGGGTCATCATCCGAGACTGCTATAACATGAAATATGTGGCAGAATGTGGGTAAAACAGAGCAGGGGACATAAAATTCTCCCCCAAGGAATTCGGTCATAAATTTAATTAATGCATTATTTTTTTAACAAGCGTCATCCGCATGGAAGCATGACCTCTGGCATGGCGGCCGAAGCATGAAGGGGCCTATGAATGTTTAGCATATCTGGCACGTAAATACCTTGCAACGCCGGCTACAAAAGTGCCATGCAAATGCCTGTTCTCACTTTCTGGTGACGTTGTAAATCAGAAGTGGGCAGCATTATCTCCTGTAAATGTAAACAAACTTGTTTGGCTTAGCGACTGGCTGAACCAAGAAGTAGAACTGAGTGGATTTGTAGGTTCTGAAGTTTTACAAGTTTTGTTTTTGAGTACAGTTATGTAACAAAAAAATCTACCTTTGTAAGTTGCACTTTCACTACAACGAGATTGCACTACAGTACTTGCATGAAGTCAATTGAAAAATACTTTTTATCATTTTTATAGTGCAAATATTTGTAATAAGTATACACTTGGATTTCAATTACAACCCAGAATACTATATGAAAATGTAGAAAAACATGCAAAATATTTAATAAATTTCAATTGGTATTCTATTTAACAGTGCACTTAACTCAAAAAAATTAATCGCAATTAAAAAAAATTGTGATCAATCACAGGTTTAATCAGGTGCGTTAACTGCAATTAAGCAACAGCCCTAGTGATAGTTAAAGTAGAGGTGAAAAAACAAATCTTCCAGCTACCGTGGGTGCGGGGGGGGGGGGGAAATAATCACCTTTGCTCTGCCGCTGCATGGGATATCATCCTTTATTTGTACCACCTCTGCTCTGAGGATCTCCAAGCAATTTATAAACAACTAAACCTCACACCATACCTGGGAGGGAATTATTACTACTCCTGCTTTTATAAGTGGGGGAAACTGAGGCACAGAGGTCTGAAAGACTTGCCTTAGGCAAGGGAGGGACTTGTGAAAGTCATGAACTCAGGAATCCTGATGTCTAGCTCTCTGCTCTGTTAGTAGTGCATGCTCCCTGCCATAGCTAGGAACAGAAACCAGGAATCCAGATGCTTTGCTCTAGTATTTCACTAAACGTGGTAGTGCTCCATGTTTCCCCATGTCGGACACTGTGCAATCATAGAAAAGATAGGATCTCAGCCCCCTCCACCCCCCCACCCCCCCAGGTCTTACCTCTAAAACACTGCCAGGCCACCCTCTCTCCCTCCCTCGTGGCTGAGTATAGAACCCAGGAGTCCTGACTGTCTCCTCATCTCGCTATTGGATATTACTTCTGCTCCGATTATACCCCACAGGGTGAGGGGGTGTCCTAAGGCACCTCTTAATTTGCTGCTGTTGATCAGGCTTTCTTTAATTACCTATTCGCAGTTTGAACAGGCTTCCTCCAAGTGCTGGGACTTTGCGCTAAGCCTGCAAGATCAAAAGTGATAATATTTTCAGCTCTAGTGACAAAACAGTCTTCATCTCAGCTCCTGCTTTACACACAAACCATGTGCTTATTATTCTAACATATAATTTTATTATTTTATTATTAAATAAACATGCCAGAAAATATTCTCTTTTGTGGGGGAGGATGAAAAGGTGTGGTAATTAAAACTTCTATCCATCACTGTTTAACTCCAAGAGATAATTGTGTTGCTTCTGTAGATGTATATTTGATGCTGAATCATGCCGTTTTGTTTGAAAGACACTGTGTCCAGGTGCATACAATGTTATAACATGCCATATATCCTTTGGAACAGTGATGGACGTGTCCTAAATCATGTGGGACAGAGCACTGGGCTGGGAGTCAGGAGAACTGGGTTCCATGCCTGGCTCTGCTGTGGACTTGTTGCGTGACTGAGCAAGTCAGTGATTTTTTTTTTCCCCTCTGTGCCTCAGTTTCCCTCCTGTGTGCTGGGGATCATGAGGCTTGGCTTTGCAAGGCACTTTGCGAGTGACCTTGTAAAAGCCCTAAGAGCTAAGCAGAACGGTATCTGGACAGGCACCCACATTTTGAAAATGTGATTTTGAGGTCTCTATGGTTAGGCAGACACATCCACATTTAGGCACCTTTTAAATAAGTGGCCTGCAGTTCCACCAACTCTCGCCCCGCCATCTCCAGGTGTTGAGTTCCCATTGGCTTCAGTGAGAGCTGTGAGTGCTCACGCTTCTGAGATCCTTGGCTAAGTATTACTACAAAGGGCCGCAGGCACCTAGGTACAAAGCATAGATCCTCAAAACCCTTGCTCAGCTGCCACTTAACTCTGCCTGGTGCTTCGGGCACTCACCTGTGAGGCCAGAGACTTGGGTTCGAGTCCCTACTCTATAGAGTGGGGATTTGAACTGGGGTTTCCCACATCCTGGGTGAATGTTCCAATCAGTGGGCTAGTGGGTATAAAGGGGGACCCGTCTCCTTCTCTTTGGCTTTCCATGGGAAAGGGCTGACCTGACTTAGCTGCCCAATTCCAGGAGGAGAATGGGGCTTAGGCCACTCCCTTTCCTTGACATTTCCTACTGCCTAGCTTAAGTGACTCCCTGCTGAGCTTGCTGGCTTCTGTGACCCTTCTCAGGTGCCTAACTCTCCCCCTGCAGGGTATAGGGAGCTTGGGCGTCTAACTCAGGGCTGTGAATTCAACTGGGCAGCAGAGCGCCTTAATGGTTGGCATAGCAATGCTGAGCTTTAACCCCTTTGTGCATCTAGCCCCAGTGCTCATCTTTCTATCTACTGCACATAGCATTCAACCCTCCCTCCAGGGGATGCTCTGTTATCTTAGGGCCAGCCTGCAAACTGACATGGAGCCAGGGGCCAAAGCTGACAGTTCTTTCCTTCTGACCTGGGCTTGTGGACCCGTCTCTGCTCTCAATGGAAGACCAACCGGCCCCTAAATAAATAAATCTTGTCAATTCCCAGGAACTTGCCTCAAGCCTTTGAAAAGCAATGCATGAAGTTGGGTGTGCAGCTTGATACCAACCCCCGCAAAGGGACCTGATTCTCAGACAGTGCTGAGTACCCGCTCCCTGAAAACCAGGATCTTTTGGAGTGTCTCAGGTTAAAAATCTTCTCACTGCCGTGCATCACAACTGTGTGCCATGGCGTGCAGCAGGCTGACTGTAAGCCATGCAGGAGCACGGCTGCCAGGATGCAGCCATCTTCGGGTTGCACAATTCTCCCTCTGAGCAGGAACTACAGGGCAGAACTTCAGTGCAGGAATCCAATGGTACCTTTCTCCTGTGGGTGTCCTGGATGGGGGCTTTGTGAACCAGCCCAGGAATCAGGACTGCTGGGTTCTAATGTCAGCTCTGCCACTCTTCCTAGTGTGGCCTTGGGCAAATCACTTCCTCTCCTTGTGCCTCCGCTTCTCCATCTGTACAACGAGGCAATGACACCGGCTCACTGATGTAAAGCACTCTGAGATCGAGAGACGGGAAAACCCTCTTCTTTGCGGCATGTAGATAGAGGCTAACGCGACTTGAAAGCGAGGGTGGAAAACAGTTTTTGGAGAATAGGAAACTCTCTCTCCCACACACGTCCACCCTTCACTCATTGTTATACCCAGCCTCCGCCTCTGAGAGCCTTCTGAGCTGTTCCGATAACTTGCTTCATCTCTGCCCTCTCCTCCCCGACAAACTCAAAGCCTGACCTGCTGTGGGAGGGGCTGCTCTTGTGGCATGTTTTCTCCTCTTATTCACTCCTTCCGTGGGACGTCCCTAAGGGTTCCTGGGTCTGTGTTGTGTTTGCTCGCTGCCCCTCTATTCAGTTAGCCGTAGGCCGTGTCTACCTTGCAGTCGTAGATGTGACCACAGTTTAAATCTAGCTAGCGCAGCTAAAAGTGGCCTTGGAGATGCAGCGGCATGGACCCGGGCACAGGCTAGCAACGTGAGAACCTACTCAGGGTGTACAGCCCACGCCACCATATCTTCACTGCTATTTTTAGCCGTGCTGGCTAGATTGAAGCTAATGCCAGTATACCTGCCTGAGCTACGATTGCAGTGTAGACATACCCTCAGACACAACAGCCAGGCTTGCCAACAGCCTGCTCTCAGGTGGTTTCTAACTCCCTTTTGCCAGCCCCTGAGACTTTGCAGTGTTCCGATAAACGGCCTGAAGTTTTGAGCGCTGGAAAGGGGAAGGAGGGAGCAAGAAGACCAACTGGAGTGTGGTGCAAGAGAGGTGCGCTTTGCGTTGGGGGAAGCATCCCTATTCTCCCTGTCATATCACTTTTGTGAGGTAGCCCCTACTGGTGTGCTAGGCACTGTACAAACACTGATGTATTCATGGGACACCTGTCCCGGTAGCATCTGAGCGCTCCTAGCATCCCAGTGGATTGTGTGGGCTCTGAGCAGGGCCAAGTCTCTGGGGGGGTGGATGCGCCCACCTGACTGTTGGCCTCTCAGGAAATGAATAGCTAATAAGAGATTAGAGGGGCCTTTGAATGTGTTTAAGTCTGGAGTATGGCGACCGCTTTCTGTGGCACGAGGTGCTGGGGGACCCATCAGTTGTGGCTGCTGTCTTCTGCTCCGTTGCCTCAGCTGATGCCCCCCCCGCCAAAGCAGCCTTAAATTCCGCCCAGTGATCCTGGGTGCCCTGGTCTGGACCAGGGGAAGTCAAACAGCGCAGCCTTGCTCGCACGCATGACGGGCAGAGGGTGCACGGGAAGGAGAGATGGCAGAGCTGCCAGGTAACCGAGGAGGCGAGCAGAGGAGCAATCCCATAGCATTGTTTCTGGCATGTTGCTGTGCGGTGCTTCCTTCTGCCAAGCCTCTTCACCAGCCCTCCCTACTCCCCCTGCCCACCCCCCATGTGCCTGCATGGGAACCTTTTAAGGGAATGAGTAACTCTTCTAAATTAGGGGGGATCTTCCTGTGCTTCTGAGCAAGCGGCAGAAATCCTGGGCTTTCTTGCTGCTCTCCGACTGCCAGTCTGTCACAGATTTTGTTTCTTCTTCCTGGGGGTGGGGGCGGGGAGGATCTCGATTATACAAGGCTGGGGTGGGAAGACTATTTCAGAGCACTCTTCCCTGCCTACAAATTGCAGCTTAGAATGTGACAAGTTACAAAACACTTGAGTCATTTCTCTCTTTCCCCCACAAGGAGCGAGGCTGTTCGGTTTTGGTTTGGGGTTGGGTGGTTTTTTTTGTTTTTGGTTTTTTTTTTTTTCCCTCTCTTCCCCCTCTGACTCTCTGCAACCCACACTCAGGGTATCTCTGAAGCAGTGTTTATGTAAGCTGCTCAGGTTCTGCTGAGCCGCAGCAAGAGGCTGTTGTCAATTCTGAGGAAAGCCCACGTCTACCCACATAGGATCTCCCAGGCAGGGTTGTGTAACTCAAGACAAGCAAGCATCACTTGTTCCAGAGCAGAGTGGGTTTAGGTTGGTTGAAACTCCGATTGCCAACTGAAAGAACCCACTCCCATCCGCTGTTTAATGTATGTGTTTAAAGGACGCTCCCGAGGCCGTGCTCTTCTGTTTAGGTGCAAGGGAACTGCAAAGGCCCTGCTTACTAAGCTAGAAATCTTGCTCACAGCTGCTCCAGTTTCTTAAAAGATGAGGCATTTGTGTGTGCACTGCACCTAAAAATAGCAGGCCAGGCTCTGCGCTCTGTTACATTGTTGTCTATGCTTGAGTCACTCCTGATCAGCAGAATCTGGTCCAATGGATGTAGGCCAGCAATGGCTAGAAACACCACATCCTCATAACCTCTATTTATATAGCGCCTTTCATCAAACAGGATCCCAAAGTCAAGTATCACTGTAGTGGAACATGGCAGCCCTTCTCTTCCAGCAAAGCTACTCTCTAGTGTTTAGGAAGAGAAGTGCCATGTAACTTCTCCACCTGAAACTACAGAGGGAGGAGTTTTAGATCAGCAAGATTGAATTCTCCAAGTAGGAATTTGGTGAGGTAAACGAGGTAAACACCAGCATGTTCTAAAGGTGCTCGAATGGCCAACTGGCTCGGGCTTTGGTTGTAGATCTCTTCCGGTGTCGGGGTGCCCCCTAGCACCATGCAGGGGAATTAGTCCAACACTGACTCCGGGTAGCGTTTCATCTTCAGAGCTGACCGACACCGCTTCCTGCAGTACAAAGAGGCTTCTTGATGGTTTCTGTAATCCCACCTGGTACTGAGCAGGTCTGGCCATATTTGATCTGGCCCGAGGTGGTGTGGCTGGAGGCTTTGTGCCTTTGAAAACCACAAACCGTTAACTGAGAGCGACTTACCCTCTTAGGAGAGGCAATGTGAAGCCAGCATGTTACATCTTCAGGGAAGGGCGAGTTAAAGCTAGAAGCCTGGAAACGTGCTCTAGAATATTCTCGCCGTGTCCTCGTGAGCTCGCGCGAGTTGAGTTTGGTCACTACTAGGATGAGAGCTTGAGAGGCCTCCAAGGAAAGCAGAAGGCACTGCAGCTAATGTTTGTGATTGTACCTTCTGAGTCCCCATTGACTCATTGCCCTTGTGTGGCACTGGGGGCAGTGTGCAATTGAAGTTGCCACCTTTAGGATGAGAGAGGAGATTGAAATCCTGCCCGGATCCCACGGACCTATCCCCAACAGGCAGCGTGTGAGTGCTGGCCAGATTCCACCCTGGGTCGTGACATTCTGCTTGCCTGAAGCACCCCCCGTAGTTTCATCTGGATGCACTTTCTTCTTCCCTCCCTGCCCTGATCTCTTGGGTGGCGTTGCTGGGAGCCGTTCAAGAGACTTTCCGCCTGTAAAAGTGGTAGCATTTCAATGACTCGTGTGGCTAAAGTTTGCGAATCCCCTCGGGACAGATTCTGAGCCATTGCTCGTGGCAAAGGACACTTTCTCCACAAGTGGTTCCATAGGCTTCAACAGGAGTGTGCATGGAGTAAGATGGTGTGTGATATGAGTAGCCCTGCGTGACCTTTTGAGGTGAGACACACAATGTTAATGTAAGAGAGTGGTGGGTATTTATTCTGTCCTATAGCTCTTGCTGAGAACAGCAGCATCTTTCCACACTTCACCCTCCCTGTGATGCTGGTGAAACAAGACTCTCTTTACATATTTAATGCTGTAATGTGCAAGGCATTGCGGGGGGGGGGGGGCATTATATTAAATGAAGATTTATTTGGGCACTGGGGGGCGGGGGGGCAGTTTGTCTTTCTCAAAAGGGAGGTCCAATTCCTCCTTCCCTCTATGCAAATGACATTACTTTAAAGTAATCACCTACCCAGGGGATGACAAAAAAGCCCATCTCAGCTGCCACTGTTAGTGGGTTTCTATGGACGGCCTTAGTAGCCACGTTTTTGTGTGTGTAAAAGTCACTACAAAGAGGCACAGAATAGTCGCGTAGCGGGGGAGGGGGGGAAATTCCACATTATCATTTCGATGGCTCTTTTACATAAATACTGAAGAATAAGAAAGCTGGTGGCTCGTGTTGCTCCCCGCCTCTGAGAAACACTATCTCAGTTATCGGGTTTTCGTCCTTCGCAGCACGACGTTTTTATACATATTTATTCATGCAGAACAGAAGCACCGAGTTATTCACCCTGCCATGGGAACTGATGGAAACACTCTTCTACATAAGAATGCACCTTCATTTACATCCTTGCTACTTTCCAACAATTGAACTGTATGCAACTAGGTTATTTTTATTCCTTCTGTTTTTTTAAGGGGGGGGATTCTAATTTTTGCATGTCGGATTAAAATTTCCCTCCTGAATTTTCATAAGCCATGCAAATACACCGAGTTGCTGAGCCTCTGAAAAGGGGAGGGGCAGGCCCTGGGGGGGTGGGAAGCAGGGCACATTTTGGGATGTAGAGTAAGTTTATAACTATTTCTCTCCCACTGGTGCAGTTAACGGCACTACAAACCGTTCGTCTTCTGATTTAATGTCATGCTCCCCGCACGGAGACTGGGTTTTATACTCCTGGATATTGCTTTTGTTGGCAAAGTATCAAAGATGATTCCCTGTTTTCTAATCAAATACACTTTCATAGTAATTGAAATAATAATTTCCCATTCCTTCTGTTTTGGTCCTAGGCTTGTCCTCATTCAGACTCCCTGCTTCCCTCCTGACCTTTCTTTATGCTTCTTCCTAACTGAAGTTTCCATAGCTGCCTGGTGGGATGAGCTTGAGCGTCTCTAGGAGCTCCAGGGTTACTGAGCTGGCCAGCAAACACACTAGATTCCCTAGCTGGTCACTGGCAGACATTTAGATCTGTTTAATTCAATCTACATATTTTTCCTCTTCTCTGGCTCCTTAACGCTTTCCCCTGTAAAGGCAGAATCTGGTATCCCTGCCAGCGATTCCCACTAGACACTAGGCTGTTCTTGTGACGTGTTGAAGGATAGTGGCCAATGCACCATCTATATTAATCTCCCCATGGAAACAGTGGAAGCCTGTGGCTCAAGTGAACAAAGTACTCGAGAATATTATTTGTATTACAAATTGCTTTTGCGTTGTGTTGGGTGCTCTACAAACATACAGTAAGAGCAAGGCCTTGCCCAAAGCAGCTTACAGTCTAAATAGCCACAGCAGACAAAGGGCGAGAGGAAGGCAATATTAGAGTGCGTGTGTGTGTGTAATGTTTTACACATGGGGAACTGAGGCATAGAGAGTTTTTGTTTGTTTTCCAACAAGGCATCATGGCAAGTCAGGGGCAGAGGCCGCAACAGAACCCGGGAGTCCGGACTCCTAGTTCTGTGACAAGGCCATCTTTCCTTGCAGTAGGCAATGAAATTGCATTGCAGTGGGGAGCTAAGAGAACAGTCATATTGGATCTTTAGTTTCTATGATTTCTCTGGGGCAAAAGCTCTTTGCTCACTTCTTCTGCAATGCTCTCCCAATGCCCGCTCCAGGCCAGGACCGAGCGGGTTGATGTTAATGTTTTACACACAACTTCTTCTCCCCTTTCGCCTTTTCCTCGCTTGACTTTCTCTTAACTAGCCAAGGAGTGTAGGGTCAGAGCCTGATCAGAAATTGATCCACTCGTTAATTCCTTATTCTGATTAAAGCGGCCAGGATGCTGTGATAGTTTCTAATTCTGGGGTGAAAGGTGGAAAGCATGCTCCATTTGGAAGGTGGATTAAGGGAACTGACCCATTAATGCCTGTTTGGGGGGTGGGGTGGGGGGAAGGAGAGAGGTAATCTGCTCTTAACAGGGCTGTGAGCGCCTGATGTGTCACCGGGTTAAGAATTTCTGAGCAACAGCCCCTACTTGCTGTGCATCTGTCCAGCCCCCCAGCAAGATCCAGATCCGTAGCTTTCTGTTGCAGAGGAGCTGAGGTTTGCTTGCCTTTGCCTGGCTGTGGAGCAAAGGGAGCGGGGTGGTGGTGCACCCTGTCGGCCCTCTCATGCTCTGTAGGTCGGGGCACACAGTAGCTAGGAGGGAAGAGCAAGACTGGATGCCTCAAAGCCACCCCTGTCTGGCTGAGAAGGGAACCTCCCCTGAGCCAGGCCCTGTCTTTACTTCCTTGGCTGATCTATACCTAATCCACAGAGAGGGGGGAGCTAGCAGCAGTCTCCTGACGAGCGCCTTGCTCTGACTCTGTCTCCAGCGGTCAGAGGCTTTCCCACGTTTATTAGAATCCTGCAGACGGAGCCTTTTTCTCCCCAGCGCCATCGGCAGAGCCCACGTGGGACAGGAATTCCCTCATTAAACAAATATTTGGCGAGTGGGAGGAGAAGCAGCAGCAGCAGTGCAGAGCAATGTGCTTCTCTGGCAGCTACCAGCTGGAGAGCCTGCATCCCCGCCACACACTCCTTTCTCAGGAAAAGAGCAGCTCCAGCAGAGGGCCATTAAACACAGAGAGAAGGAGAGGACCTGTTGCTGCCACTTTGCAGTGGCTGCCACTGCTCCAGCCAGGGCGATGAGGCCCTGGTTGCTATCAGAAATGCAGCAGGGTTGATGAAACAATCAGCAAATTTGCTGGGAGCTTCATGTTCTCTCTGCCGCTGAACATTTGCCAGGACTCCAAGCCTCTTGGGTTTCCTGGGAATATCCCTGGCTTCTCTCTGTGCTTGACAGAGGGCTCTAAAGAAACGGGACCATAGGGCAATTTGATTACAGAGATTGAAGGAGCAGCGATTTCTCAATAAAACCACGCAAGTCCTGCCACCCCCCTCAAGCCCAAAACGTCACTCGAGCTGAAGCTCCTCCAGGCC
This sequence comes from Chelonia mydas, assembly GCF_015237465.2. Classification (NCBI taxonomy): domain Eukaryota; kingdom Metazoa; phylum Chordata; order Testudines; family Cheloniidae; genus Chelonia; species Chelonia mydas. The sequence continues at coordinate 6,254,546 of NC_057859.1, read as the reverse complement.
TCTGAAATGTTCCGATACCTTTTCTCTTTGTTTTTCACACCTTCCTTTCACACAGCTGCATCAGAGAGCAGACCTGGAAGCGCCGGCGTGTCTTGCACACCTGTTCTCAGGAGAGCTGCAAGCCCAGGTTTGCAGATGCCAGTAGATGGGATACGGTTCAGAGCAGGGATAGGCCTGGAATCTAGACCCCATTGAAGCTGGGGGAAGGATTTGAATCCTACTAATCCGGATCCAGCACAGCACAGCTTTGGTTTGCTCCTAAACTGGAAGGAGGCTATTCTCCTATTTGGGTGTGGCTGAAAGCTCATGGGAACTGTTAATTCCATGAAAGTTCCGCGCTGGAGAGAGCAGATCTGATGGAATCAGCAGCTCTCCCCACATTTCCACCAATTTGAGTCAAAATCCCAGGTCTTTGGAGAAACCCTGCCTGCCACTCAGGAGCAAACAGGGGTCTGGGCATGCTCAGTAGTGAATAAGTTAATGTGAGCTGCCTATGAGATGCACCTCTACAGGGACTTCTCCTTTAAACAGAATGCTCTTCTGATACTTGTCTCATGGAGAGTGGATTTCCTGTTGTCTAAAACAAAACTCTCAAGGGATTCTTGTGGGTCAGCAGCATAGTTGCTGGGGGTACTGCTGCACCCCCTGGCTTGAAGTGGTTTCCATTATATGTAGTGTTTACAGTTTGGTTCAATGGCTCTGAGCACCCCCACTATACAAATTGTTCGTGCACCACTGGTCAGCAGTGGGGTTTGAACTAAGCCCCTCATCAGCTAAAGCAGAGGCCTCTGTCACTTGACCTAAATAAGTATTCCTACTTGCTGGTAGCAGTAGCAGGCTGTTATCCTTTATGTAGACCCACCACTAGAGGGGGCATGACATACTTAGCCAGCTCATTTGTCACTCCACCTGACAGGGGAAGCTTTTCCTGATTGTCTGAGGAGCACAAGAGTTCAAATCCTGCTCCAGGTCTCTATTTTGTAATGCCTCCCGTCAGAGAGGGACACTAGAACCCAAGGCCCCAAAAACATAGGCCTCTAACTGTAAAGGATAGAGCCTGTCCCTTTACCTTTGTAAAGGATAGAGCCTGTCCCCATCCTCAGTCAGAAGCCAACAAAAGCTACCCCTGTCCAATAGCCATGTCTGGCCCATGTCTGACGAGAGTTTGAAGGTCCCAGTCCGGTTCTCGGCAGTGCACAGAGCAAAGCCACCCACACAGTTGGTGCTAATTTGGCCCTTTATGGGCACTGTAAGCAGGGAGGCAACAGACAACTCCCTTCTCTCCCCACAGACACTGCCTCCAGGTCAGGCTAAAGCCACTTGGGGAGTCCTGTGCTGCTGTCACCCATGTTGTGTCCATGTCCGTGTCCATCCATCCATCCATCCCTCCCTCTGTCTCTCCAGTAAATAAAGGAAGATTTGGGATACAGCGCCGTCAATCCATCGTCTTTCACCAGCACTGAATTCCCCCTTGAAGAAGAAAAAACCATTTAAAAAAAATTCCATCCTTCCCCCTTTTTGTTTTGGCAGCAGACGCTATAAATGCGGATGTCGCTTTCTGCTCATCATTACCATGACAGGGATCTGCCATCGCTTAAGTACCTACAATCCTAAAGCTTTCACTCAGGAGGTGCCACTTAGCAAAGACAGTCTGTCCACTATCATTACTGCAGCTTTACAGACCTTCAGATCCGCGGCTTTCCCTGTGTCGCTCCAGTAATTGGGAGTACAGTATTTTCACACACACAAAGGAGAAATGATTCGAACAGGGGATGGTTTTGCATGCGGATGGTTTCCTCCTCCCAGACAAATGGGTACAGCCCGCATCAGACCAGCGAGGGCTGTGATCTTGTCACATCCCTGGACAGGAGGCTTCCGTTCCAGGCTGCTAGGGTAAGCGCTGCTGGCGATTCAGCTGCTCCCACCCTGCCCCGCTTACATAGCCTGGTATCAGGGGGTGCTGCACTAGCAGAGATGCTAACCAGCTGTCTCCATTTAAATATCCCACAGCTGTATCTTGGCCAAATTCCAAAGCCGGGGGACAGCTTTCCAAAGCACTGACGTGCTATTTTCAAAAGGGACGGAGGCTCCTCAATCCCCTTCTCAGAAGTGACTTAAGTCACTTGAGTGCTTTTGAAAATGTTATTCCTGGTCCTTTCAATTCTGTCTCCCCTAAAGTCTCCCTGCAGTGGCGGTTGGATACAGGATTCTTCACACTGGGGCCAAGTGAATGCATGGCTTATAGTTGCACGGTGCGTTTAGTCTTTGGGGGGTGGAGGAGACCCTTGGCTGTGTATGAGCTGGGTATATATCAATAGGCCTTTGCTCTTCCAGATGTTTGTTACACCAGGAGCAAGAGGTGTCTACTGGGTGGGAGGGGAGGGCACTGTCCCTATCTCGCCATTCACTCACAAGACCTTCCTGGCGATGGTGTCCAATCACCTTAGGCTCTCCTCCCTGTAAGGCTAGTTTCAAACAGCTCGGGACTCCCTTGGAAGCATTTCTCATTCCCTTTGCGGGTGGTGATGGGCAGGGACCTAGGCTCAAGGATCTCCTGCATGCGTGGAAGTGGGACAGGCATAGCCCCGTTCCCCGGCCTGAGGGATGAGTTCCAGAGGTGATGTGGACAGTGGCATAAATTACATGCACGTGGGAGGGCACGAGGAAGTGGCCGAGAGCCTGGCTCTTGGCGCACGTGCACTGGTGTAACTCCCCGGATGTCCACCGACAACTTCGTGGTTGAAGTTGGGGTAAGTTAGTGCTGAGGGAGTGCTCCGACCGCCCCCCCAGCTCTTCCCCTGCTGAGCGGCAGGAAGCCCTTTAAGTTGCATGGCAGCCATACAGCAGGAGAGTTGCATGGCAGTTCAGCCTGCCGCCTCGTCCAACGATTTCTCCCCATGTTGCAAACTTCCGCTGTTCGCCTTGGCTGGCCATCTCCTCTCCAGAGCTGGCTGCATTTCAGTGGTGCTGAATGCATGACCTCTGGTGTGTAAAGCATCTGTGGGATCCTCCAGGATAGGCCTGTGTAATAATAAAAAAAAAAACCCTCGCAATCTAAAAACCACGAAAGTAAATAAGGATGAAAAGTGAAAGCTAGCTATGGCGCAACCCTAGGAAAAGATCCTGCAGCTATCAGCATCATCCCGGGATTTCAAACCATGCCAATAGAATTCGGCCATTTCATTTTGCTGTCAATCAGCACCCCTGCTCCTGAGGCTCCTTCCTCTTTCATATTCATTATTTCTTTTGGCAACGTCCAGAGCTCAATTGTATCCAAGCCAGGCAGCCATCACCATCAAGCAATTCAATCATCCTCAAAGATAAGAAAAATGTTGCTCCTCAGTCATCCTAGGAACAGGCGGGCGGAGGGAATCGGTGTCTATTTATGCTCCGATATGTACCAGCGGTGCTAGTGCCCATTTCTGAGCTACAGAAGGAAACATTTAGTTACCCAAATGTGTCTTTTGGTTCCTGCCGCTGGAGTGGCTGATGGCAAACTTCAAGTATTGATAGGAGAAAAGAGCTTTGATTTCTCCCCTGGAATAATCCTCATCCTGCCAGCGATTGCAGTGGGCGTTGAAGGTGCTCAGCAGTTTGGGATCAGGGTACACTGGGGTGCGGTATTGTTGCAGTAGCATCTAGGGCCCCCCAATGCAGAGATCAGGGCCTCATTCTGCCAGGCACTATACGAACAAACAGCACAAAGACAGCCCCCTGCTCCTAAGCTAGGATTTTGACAGTGCTCAACAGGTGAATAAGAAGATGGGGGCCTGGTGAGGAGAGGTGAGAGACCAAGTTAAGTATAGTAGAGATAGAGGTGATTGCATAAGTGCCGTAGTCACAGATGCCAAGAAACCAATACACCAAAAAGCCGCCACTGTACAATCTATGTGCCGAATGCATCTATCCACAGACACGTTGCAAGAATAGCTATTGCACTTGCAGGAGATGTGGGGGGGGAGGGAGGGGGGACAAAAGGCTCTTTGAGGTCTTGGCTTCCAAAGCTATAAAAGTTAATTCGGTATCACTTGCAGATCAGTCAAATCTCTCCCACAACTTTACCTGACATCATCTGGACGAGTCCGCATCTCTGGCTTTAAAATCTAGTGCTTTAATAACCTGAAACCTGATATCCAGCCTCCTGCTCTAAAGAGACCATGGAGAGAGAGGGGCGTAATTGCACAAATGGGGGTTTATTGGCTGAGCGCATTTCCTGGCCTGGATTTATGTATCCCAGAGTAAAAGTGAGATATGGAAGCGGGCTCTATTAATGAAAATGCGCCTAATGGCCCATCCAAAGAGACTTCACATGGACACGATGTGACCTCTCATTCTAAATAAGCCGAAGGATCCCACAGCTGTGGACCCACCTCTTACCACCACGGGCAAAAAGCACTGACAGGTGCACGTGGTAATAAAGTCAGCCCTGAGCTTGTGCACCGTGTGGAGGTCGCAGCTGACTTCTGTCTTGGCTGTGTTCTGCAAGGTGTGATGGGGGTTGAAATCACGTGACTGCAGGGTCGCTGGAGGAGTGCAGAGCTTGGCTGCTGCAGGGCAGGTTTAGAGCAAGGATTGGCACATGAGGAAATAGGAGGGGACAAACTGAATTTGTAACACAAACGTTTTGTGGATCTCCGCCGAGTGAGGACTGATCCAAACTAGCAGATGAATGTGTGCCCGCCTCTGTGGGGAAACCTGATGAGGTGACCGAAGCAAGTCCAAGGTGGCACCTGCCACTCAGACGGGGTCAGTCTGTGAATGGGAGACGTCCGGAGAGAGCCCAGGTGCTGCTGTAAACTGTGTTTGCCATTCAGTAGGGGTCATTCATCACTCTGAGCCTGTGTTCAGCTGGTGCTTTGACAGAGTGCTGCTGGACGGGCCAACTCTTTGGCTGAAATGTGACGTAAAACCAAAAGCCTGGCGACTTGTGGCCATGCAAAAATCCCGGGGAATTTTTTGCAAGAGTTAGAAGTGCTGTAAATCTAGTATTCTGGGCAAATTCCACCTTGAGTCATTTCATTCTCCTTCCCTATATTCCCTATGCAGTTTCAAGTGAATGCAGTATGCATTTAATATAGCATTGTGTAATGTTAAAACAGCTGCTGTGTTCCAGCCCAGAGGTGGCTGCATTTTAGTGATGAGTGAAGCGATCTCTGTGTTAATAAGGTTTGTAAAGCATTGGGGGATCCCTCTGTATGAAAAGTACTTACTCTTTATAAACAGAAGGTCGTCATCAGTGCACATGTGTAACTTACAATTACACAGCATGGCTCTCTGTACCCCTGCATGCATCCGATGAAGTGAGCTGTAGCTCACGAAAGCTTATGCTCAAATAAATTGGTTAGTCTCTAAGGTGCCACAAGTCCTCCTGTTCTTTGTGCCCCTCTAGTATCTGGTCTTTTAGGTCAGGCAGTAGAGGTTCCTAGTCTTAGATCCAGAGGTCCCATGTTCAGTACTTGCTACCGAGGAGCCAGACGTGTTGGGTTAGATGTGCACCATTGCTACCTTATAGAAAATAGAGACTAGGCCTGAGCCATGGCGCTCCAGAGTGTCTAGATCTGGGGTTTTGGTCTGACTGTCCTGTTGTCGTGAGGAGCAAGCTGTGAAGTTGGAATACGGATCGCAAAACTGAGGTGTGTGGACTCAGAGTTCTGGTTCACTCCTTTATAGAGACATGAGAAGCTGCCTGTTCAGTTCAGGGCCAAACCTTGGGAGTGTCTGGATGATGGGGTTCGGTTTGGACCCACTTCTAACAGGAGGGGCCACCCGGTTCAGGGAACGGCTGAAGGCAGACACTGCCTTCTCTCGGCACAGAACCTGTCCAAAGCCCCTTGCCTGGTAGACGCTGGCTTGCGGGAGGGAACAAGGAGAGAGACCTTGCTCTGATTTTCCTCCGGAGGGAGGGCGGGTAGGAGGAGACTGAGCCGTGCAGGGGCAGCAGTTTCCCTCCCTCTGTCTCTGCACAGGGCCTGGAACATTCCTTCCGAGTTGTGTGGCTGGAGACAGCTGAGGTTTATCACGGTGCTGGTGGTAAATGTTGTGGGTGCTCCCACGGTCTCACCCCCTCTTCTCCAGAGCACCTTCCTGTGTGGGTTGTTGCTAACAGTCATGCAACGGCTCATGGGCTGTTGGAACGGAGGGCTCCGGACGCAGCATACACCGACTCCTTCTGTGCGTTCCAAGGGGCAGGCATTGCATGAGAGCGAACTTGCTCTTGCTTGTTAGGTGCCAAAGCTCCAGCTAGCCCCAGCCAGGGACAGGGCTGTTTGTCTGGGAAACAGCATTCGAAATAAGTTGTTTAGCCCTGGCTCGGCCACCAAATAGGGCAGCAAAGGGCTGGATGAGCGAATGCTTTTTGATGGCAGAAATGTCATTGAGTCACGAATGAGTCATAATTATAATGGGAGACGTTTCCAACCCGGTGCATGACTCGGAGATGTCTTCCAGGGAAATTAGAGCTGCTTGTAAAAGCCAGGCCTTGCCCTGTCTCTCTCTCTCACTGTCTCTTGTTTCTTTCTGGCAGTGCAATGGCACTTCCCGCAGCAGAGACTGACATGGGCCAGTCACTCCATCTCTTTAGGAAAATGTATTACCGCTCCCCCATCAGACTGCAGGTGTCCATTTACAGTGACTTCTGTCACCGCTGCCTCTGGACTCTGAGCCAGAAAGCACTGGATCAGTCACTTTAACCCTTGCAGACCCCTTGTATGGCGAGATGATTTATCAGCACTGGGCTGTCCTGCACTCACGGCTCCCTTTCCCCCTCCTGGTCTTGGGATGCAAGATTTGTAAGAGGAATGTCCTTCTGACCTCCTGCAGTGCAAAGGTGCATGAATGAGAGAGGTTCATTGGTAAAACAATCTCTGCCTTTTCACAGAATCATAGAACTGGAAGGGACCTCGAGAGGTCATCTAGTGCAGTCCCCTGCACTCATGGCAGGACTAAGTGTTTTTTAGCTGTGGTATCTCCTTCTCAAGGATTTGGATTCAGGGCAAACTTGCTAAAAATTAAAGATGGGCCCAGATCAAATGCCTGGTTTCCAGATACCCCCCTTCCTCGCTAGATGGTGTGTGTGTGTGTTGGGGGGGGGGAATCAGTTCTGTGAGTGAAAGTGCCACAGAGTTAGTCGTGAACTCTGTAGTGGAGCTCAGATGCTTCTCTTTACATCAGATGTAGATATCATAGAAATGTCGGGCTGGAAGGGACCTCAAGAAGTCGTCAAGTCCAGTCCCCTGCACTGAGCCAGGATCAAGTAAACCTAACACCATCCCTGACAAGTGTTTGTCCAACCTGTTCTTAGAAACCTCAGGTGATGGGGAATTCACCGCCTCCATTGGAAGGATATTTCAGACCTTAACTAATCTTATAGTTAGAAAAATTTTCCTAACATCTAACCTTCATCTCCCTTGCTGCAGATAAAGCCCGTTAGTTCTTGTTCTACCTCAGTGGACATGGAGAACAATTGACCACAATCCTCTTTGTAACAGCCGTGAACATATTTGAAGTCTGTTATCAGGTTCCCTCTCAAGTTGTTTTTTCTCAAGATTGAATCGTGCCCGGTTTTTTTAAACCTTTCCTCATTGGTCAGGTTTTCAAAACTTCGTTGCTCGCCTCTAGACTCTCTCCAGTTTGTCCACATCTTTCCTAAAATGTGATGCCCAGAATTGGACACAGTATTCCGAGACCTCACCAGTGCCACATAGAGCAGGATAGTTACCTCTGACATACAACACTCCTGTTAATGCACCCCAGAATATTAGCCTTTTTTGCAACTGCATCCACATTGTTGACTCATATTCAATTTGTTTACCACTATAACTCCAAGATCCTTTTCAGCAGGACTACCACCTACCCCAGGGATGGCCAACCTGAGCCTGAGAAGGAGCCAGAATTTACCAATGTACATTGCCAAAGAGCCAATGTAATATGTCAGCAGCCCCCCCCCAGTAACCCCCCCGCCTCCAGTCCTAGTGCCTCCTACCCACCAGCAACCCCATCGACCTGCACCTCCCCCTCCTTCCCCGCACCTCCCGATCAGCTGTGGCATGCAGGAGGCTCTTGGAAGGGGGGAGAGTGAGGGCACGGCAGGCTCAGGGGAGGGCATGGGAAGGGATGAAATGGGGGCAGAGCCAGGGTTGAGCAGTGAGCACCCCCCAGCACACTGGAAAGTTGGCGCCTGTAACTCCAGCCCCGGAGTCGGGGCCTAGACAAGGAGCCGCATATTAAAGCTGCACATTAACTTCTGAAGAGCCGCACGGGGCTCCGGAGTGACAGGTTGGCCACCACGACCTAACCAGTTATTTGCCATTTTGTAGATGTGCACTGAATTTTTCCTTCCTAAGTGAAGTACACGGCACTTGTCTTTACTGAATTTCATTTTGGTGATTTCAGACCAATTGTCTAATTTGTCAAAGTCGTTTTGAGTTCTAATCCTGTCCTCCAAAGTGCTCGCAACCCCTTCGAGCTTGGTGTCATCCACAGATTTTATACTCATACTCTCCACTTCACGATGCAAGACATTTAATGAAAATATTGAATAGTACCCGACCCAGGACAGACCCCTGCAGTCCCCCACTAGGTACACCTTTCCAGTATGACAGCAAATCACTGGTAACTACGCTTTGAGTAAAGTCTTTCAACCAGTTGTGCACCCACCTTATAGTAATTTCATCTAGACCACATTTTCCTTGTTTGCATATGAGAATGTTGCGTGGGACTGTTTCAAAAGCCTTACTGAAATCAAGATATCACATCTACTGTTTCAAGTAACCGCTCTGTAATATCACTCTGCCTGCTCAGGTCTCAGGGAGCTCAGCATTTGCATTTGGAGCTTGAGCCCCAAACATGATGGCTTGATGGCTAGAATTTGTGATCTTCTCCTTCCTCTTCGGACGCACTTCAAAGCTCAGAGTGGTGTTTGGCACTTACTTTGCCAAGTACATTTCTACAGTTCAGGTTAGCAGACAGCCCATTGTTTTGCATACTGATCCTGCTAACAAAGCAGAATTGTGTGTGAACTAAAGGAAGGCATGCAGTTTGATCCAGTCAGACCCAGTTCTGATCTCTTACTGTGGACTGTTCTGGTTCAGTGTGACCCGCCTTTCTAATCCACTTTCTACTCTTTTGTGGACCCCAATTCTATTTTCTTCTACATTGGTTCTTGTGCCGCATTAATCACTCTAGTATCCGAGTGCCTTCCAATAGTGCATAAAGCAATGTGCCTACACGTCTGTCAGACGTTTGTTCTCTCATCCTTGTGGCCTTATGGTGGAACTTTGTTGAGGTGGCCCTGGACACATGATCCAGAGAACGCTGTTGTTTCCTCCTTTCTAGAAGGCCTTTCTGACCAAACGGCACTAAATATTCCCAAGCTGTGAACGTGTTGGGCTGACTGTATTTTCCATAAACGAAATTGTTTGGAGCTCTTTGGAGATGGGCCTAAGCTTCAGAGTTTGGAACGGGTCCCAAAGTTCTTAGGTTCTTCTGCCCCCCGCGGGATGGGTTCAGGATAATTTCTAGTTATATTAGTAATAACCCTTTGTGCCCACATAGCCTCTCTCATTGGAGGATCTCTAAGCACTTTACAAAACTATGATAATCACAATGCTTGCTAATTCAAGGCGTGCTTGGGAGCTCCACTAATGAAATAAGCCACACAACCTGCGTACAATGTAGCCAAGTGATGGAGGGGTGAACTGAAGCACTCTGTTGGGGTAAGGCCAGTTTTAAAAAGTGGTCACTGACGTTCGGTGCCTCCATTTTTGAGAGCCCACCCAGTGCCGCCTTGGACCTGATTTCCCAGAGCTGATGAGCAGCTACAGCCCCTGTTGCTTAAATAGCAGCCGTGGGTGCTCAGCTCTTCAGAGTATCAAACCTTCCATGTCCCAAAATGGGCACCCCAAATGAATGGCTGCTTTTGAGAAATGTAAGTGACTTTTCTAAGGTTGCATTGTGAATTAGTGGTAGAGATGGGCATCCTGAATCACAGTCCTGCTTTAACCACTGTGACGGGGCAAGGCCAGATGGCTATAGAAAAGTAGTGGGAGATAGATAAATTAGCTCCAGGCTAAACAAATCTCTGGTACCAGGATAAGTGAAATGGCAGCTGCTCCAGGTCAATTAAGACACCTGGGGCCAATTAAGAACTTTCCAGAAGGCAGGGAGAAAGCTAGATTGATTGGGACACCTGAAGCCAATCAGGGGCTGGCTGAAACTAGTTAAAAGCCTCCCAGTCAGCCAGGTGGGTGTGCATGTCAGGAGCTGTGGGAGGAAGTTGCGCTGTTGGAGAGGCTGAGCAGTGCACACCATATCAGGCACAAGGAAGGAGGCCCTGAGGTAAGGGTGAAGTGGAGCTTGAGGAACTGAGGGCTGCTGTGGGGGAAGTAGACCAGGGAATTGTACATGTCATGTTTCTAAAAGGTCAGCTGCCATAGCTGATACTATTAGGGTCCCTGGGCTGGAGCCCGGAGTAGAGGGTGGGCCCGTGCTCCCCCCGCCCCACCTTTGTCCCCTGATTAATCACTGAGACTGGGAGACAACAGAGACTGTGTAAGGAAGGATAATTTCTCCTCACCTCCCTCGCTGGCTTATGATGAAAATGGCTCAGTAGGCTGTGACCCTTGTCTCTAGAGAGAGAAGGGTTACGTGCAGGGTCACAGTGAGCCTCTGAGGCTAGTGAAATCTGCCAGGAAACGTGGGACCCACGGAGGCAAGGAGAGAGCTTTGTCACACCACTCAGCCCCACACCCTCCTAGCGCTGGGAATAGAACCCAGGAGTCCTGACACCCACTCCCTCCACTAGGTAACACTGCCTCCCCCTCAACAACTATTGGTAGTTGTGAAGAGCGAGTTTAGGGGAGGAGACTGATACCTGCCTACCCTTCAGCCGCCCACCTGAGCAGAGAGGGGAAATTTACAAACACATCATGAATAAAAACTGTGAACAACGTTCTCTTGTTTTCAATCCAAAAATCAGAAAATATCCCTCACAGAATCAGTTTAGAACACAGCATTATAAATCCACCTGAACTTTTCCTATTAAGCAGATTGATTTTTGGCAGGGGAAGGGAGGGAAGACCATTGCTATACTGAGATATTATAGGTAGATATAGGTGGTATTGTATATTTTTCACCTTGGTTTTCCCTCTAAATCTTGCGATGTCAAACAAGCCTCCATCTAGTCTGGGTTGAAGATAAATGCCATCATTGCTGTCCTCGAATGCATGGCTCCATATCTCAACAAATTAGGTTGACACATTCTTAAACGTGTGTTTGCAAAACCCCTTTCTGCGTAGCACATCCACTAGCGCAGGGCTGAGGGAAGACAGCCACATGGAGAGAGCCGCAGAGAGATGGTAGGTGGCGGGTTTAATCCGATTCTCTTACCAGAGGGGCAGAGCATGTCTAACGTGTGGCTGATTCATGATGACAACGACAGGATTGCTCTTTTGGTGAATGCACATGCTCCAAAACCCCCAGTGGCCCATTACCCTTGGCTTCCCATCTTTTCAGTCAGTTTTCAGGGTTGTGTTGAGTGCCACCATGGCATAGAAATCTAATCTGACCTGTAAACTTTGTCATGTCCTCATTAATTTGGTCATGTATTCCACTCTCGCCTAAGGGAATAGTCACATTTTTAACAAGGGTTTGAGGGTGGCCGTCACTTTAACAGTTTCATTTTGACAGCAATGAAGGCTGACACGTTAAAGGTGCAGTGTGAGGTTTTACTGTTTTAAAGGGAGAATCTGTACAATTAGCCATGTAAACCAGACCGTGCAAGTTTCAGGCTCATCTTTAAGACTGGTAGAAGACAATGACTTCAGAGCATGATACACTTAACACTACATCCCTCCTTGTCCAGGCTCTTACCTTGACAATCCGTTGTAATGAGTGGACATACAGTGATGCACATGATCCAGAATGGAGGGCAGGTGTTTCTTTCGCAATGAATGGCTCACTGGATCCCCTGGAACAAGGGACCAGTGCCCTTCTGCTGACCCACCCTGTTAGCAGGTGTTAGAACCTCAATTAAGGCTGAGTTTTTGGATGGCCAACTATAGCTACGAAGGCCCAGATCCACAATTGATTTCAGCTGAAGTTAGGAGCCTAAATAAGTCCCTTAGTGGATCTGGGCCTTAGGGCTTGAGTTTCATAGGTGCAGATTGTCTGCAGTTCCCATTCACTTCAGTTGGAATTGCAAGTGCTCAGCACTTCTGCAAATAAGGCCCTTGTCTAATGTTAAAATGCCCCAAAATTGAGGAACCACAAATTAGCCCCCACTCTGAAAATCTGAGCCTTAGTGGGGTCTCAAAGGCACCAAGTGACTTTATAGCAGAGTCAAGGATAGCCTCCTCCACGTGTACTGATTGTCAGCCCTCTGTTTTTGCCGCAAGACTGTCCTTTGCCCTCACAGGAGGAATGATTTAGTAACATCAAGTCGATAACTGATAGTCAAATAACTCCCTTGCCAAGACATTTACTGCTCACTGGCAAGGGAAGAGATGCAAAGTGTAGTTTTAGTCAGATACACAACTGTAAACGTGGGAGCTCAGGGCCACCAATGTCTGATCAGTTTGGATCTTCCAGGCAGCATGGAATTTACTGCAAAGCCAGCATTGACCCGCAGAGCCCGTGGAAATACCGGTCTGCTGCTTGGGCCGTCAGCAGGCTTACCTGTTGAGTTCTGAATCCATACGTGGCAGAGGGGATGCTGCTGGAAGAATCAGAAAGGATGCAGCTTGATTCTTCAGTTGCCAGGGGAGGTACACATCCACGGGCAGTTGTAAGAGTGTGTACCCGAGTGAATGTGGCACAGAAGTCCTGCAGGAAGGAACAAGTGCAGGGTGCACGGATCCTGCATAGCTGTGCTCGAAGTGAAATGGGTCTGGGGAGGTCCTGGCTCGGCCTCCAAGGAGCTGTATGCCCTAGGCTCTGCTTTCTCTCTCCCACACCAGCAGAACACCCTCGATGGTGCAGAGTTCCTCCTGGATCACACTGGCACAAGGGGGAGCAGAACCCAGGCACTAACTTTGCCGAGAGCAACAAAGTTGCGCAGACGGGATTACTCAGGCTCCCTTCATGCTGGGAAAAGAACCACAGCAGCTCCAGACGCAAGCCCTTCAGACCAGCCGCTGTACAGATTGTCAGAGGCTGGAGCATGGCTGGAAGCCATCAGTCTTCGTGGTGTACCACAGGCCTCTCTAATAAGGTGCAAGGAGAAAGGCCTCTGTGAGCCCATCTCTCTGCATCTTCTCATAGGAAAACGCCATGTTACCTGTTGCTGCATCTCATCTGACTTGAGAGTTTCTCTCTGGCAAGACACTGATTAGCCTCCCAAATGTCACGCTGATGAAGAGGAGAGTGAGCTGCTTGTTACTCAGGTGTCTGTGAGAGCAGAGAGATGGCAGGTCTCCTCTGTATTTCCCTCATCTGCTTTTGTTTGAACTGCGCTACCGTCAGGGACCAGCCTCCATCTGCACTAATGAAAATGATAAAGAGAAGTCAGTGCGATTAGCTAAACTCCCTTATCACACATTCCTCCAAACTCCAGGGTCAATATTTGGCCAATTGCGGGGTCTTCGCTTTAAAGGCCTCTCTCTTTAAATTCTTTCTTGTCCCAGGGTTACTATGTAATTTAAAGAAAGATTCATTTGCCATTTTCAGCAAAGATACAGTTGCTGAGTGCTAGGAAGATACTGCTGATGCCTTGCAGTCCTCTTGCTCGGTGGGATGGGACACATCCCTATCCCGATCAAGGAAAGGCTAACGAGCTCTTCCGGGGTCAGCTGGTGCAAAAGGGGCACACCTGCGCAGCCTGTGCCCCCTGGAGGAAATGAGCGTAAAAGGGAGAATTTGTCCCAGGAAGGGTGGCGACCAGGAGGAAAGCCGCTCTGCACCAGAGTGAGTTGATGCTGCTGAGAGGAAGGCCGGTTGCAAGCTTTTGGTGCCCTCACGGAATCGTCTGATGATGCCCAGGATGATCCCAGAGGTTGAAGATAAGCCTTGACCCGGAGTCTATCTCCCCTCTCTCCCAACCACCACTCGTTCACAAACAACTCAGACACTTGGAACCAGGTCTCATAATCGGAAGGACTTTTGAGGGGGAAAGGTCTCTGAAAACACCCAAGCATGAGCTAAAGAAAAAACTCAACCTATCACACGCTGTCCATCCACAGACCACAAAACTCTTGCCTAGCAATAATGGGTTAAGACTCTTGCCTGCCCCAAACTGTGCAAGTATCCAGATCCTTAAACCGATCTGAACATTGACCCACCAGCCCGTCGCTGTCATGGGTATAAGCGAGACCCCCGACTCCGAATGAGTCAGCGCTCTGGGGAATAGGGAGACTGTAATTAGAGACAAGCAGCACAAGGCAAAGTTTGGCTCTGTATCAGAGCACGCACACAGGCCTGGGGTGTTCGCATTCATCTTTTCTTTTACACCACGGGGAATCTGTTTAGATGGCTCCAGCTCAACTGAATTGCCAGGTTTTAGATGGTCGTGTTTATCGATGTGCTGGAATTCACCATGTCCCACCCACTGGCTTCATTAGCAAATAAAATGCCTTATTCTAAGCCTGCACCACAAGGGCAGAGGGGCAGAACTGATGACTTTCACACACCTTCACTCCTCTCTGGTGAGATTTTTTCATCCGAGGAGAGAACGCCCTCTTCAAAGCTACAGGCCTAGCAAGCCCTTAGGGTGGTATTTTGCAAGCAAACTGGGCAGTTTTAGTAGGTTTCCAAGCTGTTAACATGCACTGTAAGCTCTGTGGGGCAGGGACTGTCTCTTTGTTCTGTTTGTGCAGAGCCCTGGTCCATGATTGGGGCTCCTATGTGCTATTGCAATACAAATAATAATATAATGACAACAGTATCTCAACTTGTGCTGTAAGATGCTGAATCTAGATGCTTCATGACTACACCGTACCCCTTTCCCCTACATACCCTCAGGTCCCTAACTGTCAGGTTTAGGCACCCTAGAAAACCTGCAATGCGTTGTACATCATGGTTAGACACATGCATTGGGTAAGTAGGTGGGGAGGAGGTCAGAGAATTTCAAGGGTTAAGGGCCCCTCTGATGCTCCTACCAAACAGGGGAAGTGCATCACCAAAGCCTGTGCATGTTAAATGTGGCCGGGGATGCTACTCTCTGTCGGAGTTGTGCTCACCCCTGTGAGAAATTAGTATGGCCTCAGTGCAGTTCTCCGCAGTCAGATGGCCACCTCGCCAAGCCCAGTGTTGTCTCGTCAATAAGCACGTTATGTTCAAAAATGTTATGCTGATAAGGAGGACACCAGCGCTGCAGTTGGCAGAGCGTGTGCCGCTGGCAGGGCTCTTTCCAGAGCTGCAGCACCTTGCTGGGCAGTGGGTGGGGAAGCTCGCATGCAGACTGCAGGTTGTATCTGTTCAGTGAATCAAGGACATCAGTCTCCAGGCCTGTCCAGCCAGCTTCTTTCACTGGCGCTAAATGAACAGGAAAGAGCGCTCTTAAAAGAAAAAAGGAAAAAAAAAAAAAGACCCAGCAAAGGCAGAAAGGAGCCTTTCCCGAATCCCCTGAGGATTCTCAGAGAGCTGACCGTGGAGAGCATGTTAAGATTATTCCCCAAACCTGAGCATTTTTGCTCTGTGAATATTTGCAGCCTCCACTTGAACCATCAAGTGACTTAGACTGTACGCTGAAATAGGGCTTGTCCGTTTTCTTCTGTGTTGTACAGCACCTAGCACGGTGGGGTCTGGGTACATGGCTAGGGCTCCCAGGTGCTACAGCCATACAGTCATACAGATGCTGAATGAATTTTTCTCTCTTCTTTCAGTCCTGTTGCCATAATGTGAGTTTTGGTTTTGAAACAGTCATTAAAAAGTCAAACGAAACCCACTGTGGTCTAACCGAAGCACTGGGCACACAGGGCATGTCCCCTCCCCTACCAACACCTTTAAATAAATAATGATCCCATGTTATCTTCTCTAATGGCTTTACCGCGTACTTATGGTAATTGCGTCAATGAACACTTGTACTGTAACTGCAGTTAATACGCAGTTACAATCCATGACAAATCACTGTAAAAAGAATTCCGATTCATGCCACAGAAACAACACTTGGAGAACGTTCCCTGCTGGAATGTTAACTGCTTCCCTGATGTCGGTTGGTCCAGCTGCTACGCAGGCACGTTCCACCAGTGCGCCGTTGAAACCTGTGCCTGGCGGCGATCTATTATGATGTATTTGTTTGGAGGTAACACCTACACTGTGCTAGGCCCTTTCTAGGCAGTCAAGAGGAGGTAGTCCCTGCTCTGAGGAGCTTCCAGCCTAAACATGGACAAATGTAGAGGTGGGCGGAGGGCAGGGAACGCTGAATCTGTGAAGGTTCAGAGTCGGACCAAAAGCAAGGGTCAAGCTCACTGGAAAACCCTACACAGAGAAGCAGTAGGTTCTTAGTCTCTTGAAGTCGTCACATCAAGATGGGATGCCTTTCTGGAAGATATGTAGTAGTCAGACACGACTTGTTGAGCTCAGTACCGGAGTGGCTGGATGAAAGTCTATGGCCTGTGTTATGCAGGCTAGACTAGATGATCTAATGGTCCCTTCAGGCTTAAAAATCTAAGAGTCTTGTGGAACCGATGCATATGGCGTCAGTTAACCACCGAGAGCGGTGACTTCCAAATCTACCTTTCCGCACCCGGTCCCTACCCCACTGAGTGCGGTCGCTCATCTTCCACTTCTTGACATCTCTTCCTGGAAGTCCTGCCAACAGCATCAATTCAAGATGACAAAACAGGGACACCCCATCTTTCCCCACTAGCACCTGTCTAAACATGATGAAAATCTTTCCTGAGAAAACGTTGATTGGCTCTACGTGCCATTCAAAATCGCCCTCTTCCCTCTGCACCTGACACCTGTGCTGCTCAGGGTTCACAGCCTTGGTGCTGAGGTACGTGGCACCACCAAGTGGGGCTGAACAGGTGGGAAACTTTTTTTTCAAAAATGTCACAGTGCAGACATGGCTCCTGAGTTCCTGCTGTATTCTCAAGACCAGATCTTCAACCTATGGCATCGCGCTGTTGAAGTTGACTGTTTATACCATCTGAAGATCTGGTCCCAGTCTTTACCAAAAGAGGTGGTGATGTCGACACGCCCACGTCAGTGCGACGCCTAAATTTAGATTTCTTGTCAGGGTTACCCTGAAATAGCAGTTGGGCCACGATTAGTTTTCAGTTTAAAACAGCCATTCTTAATCTTGTGTCCTAACTCCCTTGCGGGTCTGTGAGCTATTCAGGGTTGTAGGAGGGCATACATTTTTTCTCCCGAACTGAAACCGGCTCCTCACCCTTCAGATTGAGAAGACAGCCTTTCATGTACAAATAGATGCAGTAATTCCATCCAGGTGAAATTCACTCCCAGTGCAGAGAGCCTGCTGGAGGCCTGTGCACTGATTAGGCAGCTGGCATACTGTTCATGGCTGCATCTCTGTTACTCTGGGCTCACCTTTTAAAATAAAAGCTCATCTGGCCAGGGACCGTCTCCTTGTTCTTTGGGCAGCACCTAGCACAATGGGGCCCTGGCCTCAGGCACTATTGTAAATATAAATGACAGCAGTCTGAGGCCCACTCAGGACCACAAATCCATGGGATGGC
This sequence comes from Chelonia mydas, assembly GCF_015237465.2. Classification (NCBI taxonomy): domain Eukaryota; kingdom Metazoa; phylum Chordata; order Testudines; family Cheloniidae; genus Chelonia; species Chelonia mydas. The sequence continues at coordinate 6,236,913 of NC_057859.1, read as the reverse complement.
CTTCCACACAAGTATGAATTTCACCCCTCGCTGTACATCTCAAAAACCACAACCCCTACCAAAGCAAACCCTCAAATGCTCCCCTGAGTAGAGGATGAGAGAGAGAGAGAATAAACCACACATGAGAGAGATTAATCACAGTGCTGAATGCATTACTGGAAGGCACTCAGATGTGACAGTGACGAGGACTGTATAAGAACCTATAAAAATAGAATAGACTATTGTTTGTTTCTGATAGCACTCATCCTGGAATATACAGCATTAAGAAATGTGCATTTCATGACATGTTCTATATGAACGTTCAAATTATATTTCTTAATTGAGATATTTTCAAATGTATATGCCACTAATGTAAGTATTTATAGCACAATGAGCTTGATCACACTAACCTCACATATTGCTGCCTTTTGGAACACACATGTTTTCTTTGAGTATTTAAAAAAAAAAGTCTGAAATGCCACAAAGGATTCTGGGATTTCACGGGATTACCGGAAAGAAAAATAAGTAATGTGCGGGTTCCAGGTGATTAAAGTTTGAGTACCCCTGTGTTCAAAAGCAGAGTCCAGATGTGTTCAACTCTGATTTGAAAAAAAAAGCAACCAACCCCTATTTGCATTTGTTTTTTAAATAAGAAGCTTATTTTCATCAGTTTCTAGATGACAAAGAATGATGTGACTGAGCCAGAAATAGCATTCCACAGTGTAACCTGCTGATTGAATCCCACCTTTGTGACCCAGGAAAGCATAATTGCACCAAACAGGTGGTCTTTAAGGTAGATTTCACTGGACATGAAAATCAAGTTCTCAGTCCACAACTCAGTGTGGGAAAGAATTGAGGCAAGATGACTAATGGTTCATAAAAGTAGCAAACTTATTGACTAATAGAATTCTTAGTCATGAAGTCTCCATGTTCCATACGTACCGAAATCAAAGCAATTACTGATTTAAATGAAGCTGGAATCCATGGTGCAGAAAATGCTTGTTTTAGCGTAAGATTGGACAAAGGTGAATGACCTGTAAAACCTCTGGTAATGAAAGCTCTTCACAGCTTGCAGTGTTTCACTGGATGGTAATTGCTGCAGTCTGTGATATGGATCTGGCTGTGTTAATGATGCACTGTTCCTTTTCACAGGACTCATTTAAGCTTTGCATTTTTCACAGATTTCAAAGCAACAAGGCAGAGTAGAAATTAACACGTTAACATCGACATTTTATCACTTTGCAAATTTAAAATATTATTAAAGACTTTCAAAGACCTTTTTTTTTTTTTTTTAAAGGGCTAAGGCCCTGATCATTTCAGGAGAATGGATCGATCATGTAGGCTGGGTGCAATAAATTCTGACTTGTAACATTTATTGTTTCAGCTTGGACTTGGTATCTCCAGCCACTGTAGAAACTGTAAGCTTCATATCTCCCTTCTGCTGCAGAAAGGGCCCCATTCAAACAAATTAGATGTTGGAAATCATATTTCAGATTGGAAATCAAAAATCCATTTGTTGACAAATGGGAAACCCCATAGAAGTGGGCCTGCTGGTTTATTTTCTTAATTTATTGGGGAGGGAAGTTCTGAGCTGTTCCCCTTTCACTCCTATTCCAGGCAAGATTCATTTCTGTGATGGGAAGGGGTTATTTCTTATCTGCCCTGGACTGTTTTTGCCAAAGCAATTTCTTGGTTTAGATCCACTGGTGTCCGGGTGAGGGTGGGACTTGGGGAATTCTACTCTATTTTTTGGGATATTTGCAGAAAGACATTGAAAGCTCATGCTCAAATAAATTGGTTAGTCTCTAAGGTGCCACAAGTACTCCTTTTCTTTTTACGAATACAGACTAACACGGCTGTTACTCTGAAACCTGAATTCTGAGGGTAAACAGCCAAAGGTAAAGGGCTAGGGAAGTGAAGTCTTGAACTGGCATTCAGTCCCCAGTGATGGAGTTGGCAGAGAAGGTCTGTTCCAGCAAGTGTCTAAATGCTTTTAGGAGCTCAGTAACTAGCTATGGACAGATAGTTCTCCAGTCTCTTCTAGCACATGTAATCTTTTGTGGATGAGCCGTGCGGCTGCATTCCCAAGGGGAGCCAGGATTAATTTCTTTCCCTGACCCAAGAGGCTGATCCAGCCTGACCTGTAGTACAGCAGGGTGGACGAGGTCAGAAAGAAAGAGCAGAGGGGACCGGTAGTAAATGATAAGGGGGCTTCGCCACTTAGAGTTTGAACAATACGGAAATGGCATTTCCAGTTAACTTAATCACAGAATGGTATGTGACTGAATATAAGCGCTGAGATTCAATTACTGTCCCTGCTAACGCTGCCCCTTGGGATCAATGTTTCAGCCTTCCCTGTGCCGTTCTGTGCTCTGAGCACTGAGGTCCCGCTAATAGGCAGGTGCGCAGTGAAGCAGCGTTGGGAATGGGCAAAGATTCTTCCTCTGGTTTGCACAGGGCAAGGAAGGACATCCTCTTTCTGTTGAAGTTCTTCATGGTCCACATGAGTAGCGCAGCTTTGCTAAGGGTCTCTCTTGGGTACTCATGCAGCAGTGAGCTGGGACAGAAAGCAGGGCATTTCACGTGATAGACAGAAATGCACATGTATCTAGTTTGGGCTAAAGGTGTTTTCTCAGTAATAAGAAATAAGAACTTGTGTTGCATCTCACCCATAGAAAAACCTATAGAAATATTAATTTGTTCCCCTATCACTCCTGTGAGATATGGAGTATTTATCATCCTCACCATTTTACAGGGGGAGAAACTGAGGCACAGAAAGGTGGCGTGCCTTGCAAAAACCATGCAGGATAAACTTCACCCCTGTGCAAAGGGCCATGTAAATCAGTTTAAACCAGTAATTGCTTTGATTTTGATACAAATGGAACATGGAGACAAAGGTCACGTGCCCTAGTTAAGGTCTATTCTGACAGCTTCATCTGACAGGTAAGTGGTGTATAGGTCTTATGCGGGCTGGCTGCTAGGGGTAGCAACCATCCGCCTTGAAAGACAATGGGGTAAGCACCAAAGCATTTCAGTTGCTGTGTGCCAGACTGCAGCAGGGTGAGTGGCTAACAAGTCCAGTTCTTGAGCAAGAGTCCTGGCCACAAATAGTACAGGCATAAAGCACAGGGCCGGGGATGTAGCAGGGGTATAACTAGCTCTTGAGGCCTGCCGCACTTTCCTCTGTACTCTTAGCTGCACAGCAGCGACTTTCACCAACAGCGAATTGATAGCGGAGCAAAGAGTAGAACTCAGGACTAGAACGGGGCGACATTTTTCAGCCAAACTTTTTTTCATTTTTTACAAAATATGCAGATTCAGTTCAACCCAAACGTTTTGTGAATTCATGACAATTGCAAGTTGTTTCGAATGGGGCAAAAAAAGAAAAAAAAAAAATAGAAATGTCAAAACCATGAAAAAAGGCACCTAGCTTTGCATCCTTGTGATTTTCGCTGGCCCCTTTGTTTTTCCTCCTGCTTTTTGGAGTCTTGGCCTTCACAGGCTACCTGGGGGAGTGATGCTGTGGGTTGCTCACATCCTCTCCCTGTCCTGCTCTGTGTAAGGCAGTCAGTATCCTGACGTGTTTTCTCTCCTCTCTTTCCCCCCCATTCCTCTTTATTTATCTCCGGCTACCAGACATTAAAGATTGATCTGTTGCATGTGTCTCAAAGTGGTATTTGACTGTATGCATGGAAACAGGGCTGTCAGCATTGTCAGCTCCGAATAACAAATCCCAGAGACGGAGAAAGCAAGCTGCTCCCTTCAAACTCGAGAGCAGAGGGTGGGTATCCTGCAGGAAGGCACTAAAGTGACGGGTGGGGAAAGCGATTCTTCAAGCTGCACTCTAATTTAAGCAACCCCTCCACAACGCCAGGAGAGCACGCTTTCCTCAACTGCCTCTCACAAACCCAGCGCCCGCCCGAGCTGCACTTCAGCAGATAATGAGTGTGAGTTTAAAAAACTTAAAGCCTCTTCCTGCGAGCTGGTGACTGACACAAATGGAGTTCATATTTAATCATCTGTTAACTCGTTGTCTATTATAGCTCTTTAATAGCACCAGAGATATTCTTAATGAAGCATGATTTAAAGTATTTACAGCTCCAGGACCGACAGACATCACTCACAGTGTACAGGTAATGAGGCGTAAAACAGCTCTCGAAACCGTAAAAACGAGGGGGGGGGGGGAAGAGAGAGAGCAAGATCAGGCGAGGAGGTAGAAGCTGAATTGTTCCAAGGTTTGTTTTAAAATGTTTAGGCATTTAAAATCATTTTAGCTTTTCAGAGGTGTCTGGTAGCAACAGAGTTCAGCAATTATCACAGCCGCGTGGCTCCCATCACGCCGGAGGAGTTCATGGCATCAATACCCAGCTCCGAATAATGGCTCCTCATTGCTTCCACCATGCAGCTCTCGGATGGGGAGAGGGCCCTGCTTTCTCATGCAGCCGTTTGGCGTGTAAAAGTTGGCAGGGAAAGCTTGCCGGGGCAGGCTCTGCACCAGGGTGGGAAACAGGGTCTGATGGCTCTGGGGCCTATGGCCAGCTTGGGAGTGAGTGGATCTCAGTCAGCCCCAGCTGGTGTGAGGCGGGGATATTTTGTTCTCCTGTGTAATTGCACCTTTTGAAAAGAAAGGAATAAAAACGTGTTTCTAGGCTACTCCCAGCCCCAGTGCGGAGCACGGGCCTGCCCCTCCATCTCCTCCACTCTGAGCTCCACGGCAGGGTAAAGGCCCATTGTCTCACTCCCGGCCCGCTGTGCTGAAGGGTTTGGCTGGAGCCTCACCACATAAGTACGGGCTGGTGATGGTTGGACTGGTTAGCCTAGCCACTCTCCTTTGTGATGACCTCACCTCCCGGGAGAACTCGCCGGGCCATACCCTCAATGATCTCAGTAGGGAGGCTATGTCTACACAGCAGCTGGGAGGGGTAATTCCCAGCTGGGGAAGACATACGCACGCTAGCTTTGAGTGAGCTGACAGCTCGGGCTAGTTGTCTGGGTACGTACCTCAGACCTCTGACAGGACTGTACTTGGGCAGCTAGCCCAAGCCACTGTCCATGCCACCGTGACCATAGTGCTCTGGCCTGGTCAGAGCGAGCACGTGCCCATGCTGGGAATTGCACCTCCCAGCTTTGCCAGTCTTTTAGTGTGTCTACGCCCAGGGGCGCTAGAACAATTTGTAGAGTGGGGGTGCGGAGAGCCATTGAATCAAACTGTAAACCCTGTATATAATGGAATCCGGGGCAGCACCCCTAGTTCCAGCACCTATGTCTACACCACGCCTGGGTCGGCAGACATGTGCTAGCCAGGCTCACACTAAAAGGGCTGTTCTTGGGTGTAGACTGTGTACATGCCTCGTGCCCCTCCGGCTTGAGAGCCCGAGCTGCAACAGCTGCATACTCCTTCTAGCACACTAGCCCTGCTAGCACAAGTCTGTGGCCTGGGGCTGGGAAGCTCACTCCCAGGTGCAGTGTAGACACACCCTCCGAGGTTGTGTCTGCAGCCTCTCTCTATCAGAAGGGAGCCAGACCTGCCACTGTAGAGGACGGGGCACATATTTGTCGCCTAATAAAGAATACCAGTTAAAAACCTCAAGCTGCTTTGCTCCCTGACCTCGAACCCTCCTTCTGAGACCCTCATCCAAGGCTGAGCTCTTCTTGCTTAAACTGGAGTGACACTGCTGCCACCTTGCACAACAGGAGCAGGAACCGACTCTTCTGGTGGTTGCATGAATAACATTGAACTCCGTCTCGGCCCTGCAGGCTCAGGCTGGCCCCGGGATGCACGTGCAGGTTTTCCAGAACACAACGACAAGAGGAGAATCGGGGAAAATTAAGAGGCGAGACCCGAAAAACCACGAAAAGGAAATACTTTTTCACTCAGTGGATAACAACACTATGGAACTCGTTGCCACAGGATCCTGTTGAGGCCAAAAACCTCAGCAAGATTCAGACAGGGTTTGGATAAGCAGAATATCCAGAATGAGAATGGTTAATACGAATGTATTTTGGAAGAGATTGTAAACCTCGTGCTTCAGGGCTTAAGACAGTTGCTTACTAGAGATTAGGAGCTTTCCTGCTCCTTCCTCTGAAGTCCTAATTGGTCTGATCAGCTCACAGCTTTTCTCCAGTCCAGCGGTTCCTGTGTTTTCGGTATCCTAATGTGGCAGGATTTGGACTCCTCCTTGGGGCACTGACATTAGAAAACGAGGCTTTCGGGAAGGAAGCAGCCCGTCACGGGCCTGCTGTAGAATGTTGACGGGACTCACTCGGACTGTCTCAAATACACCCTTTCACCCCAGCCCTTCTCTCCAGGTCCTTGCCTAGCCTCCATTGTAGTAGTGTCTGGGCCTCCCTGCTCCTGCCAACTGTTTCCACTGTGGTCCAGCCTCCTTGGACCCAGAAGATGAGCCCATAGCCAGGCGTGGATCCAGGCTCACTCTGGTCCTTCAGAATGGCAGTTCTTTCCCTCATTAACCTTTCCCCTCCACCTTCACTGAGGGGTTTGTTCTGAACAGGCCACTTGGCTGGGCTTCTAGCAGGTGGTTCCTCTGGTTACATCTTCCTCAGACCTCTTTCCCAACACCACGGCCTCTCCGCCAGAGGCCTCCTATACAGCCCCTGTGATGCCTGCACTATGCATTCTAGGAGAAATAGTGCTTGGTTGGGTCTATTACAGTCGTGCCTAAGGACCAGCCAAGCATGGGGCCCCCATTGTGCTTGGTGCGGTACAAAACACAGATGAGCAGGTGGCCCCTGCCTCAAAAAGCCTGCAATCTAAAAAGGCTCAGCCCTTGAGATGCGAACCTCTATACCCCACTGTAACCCCGCACACAGCCATTGGGCTGGCCCCATTAGCACTGAAGGCTCCCATGGGAGTTCCTTCCATTGGTGAGTCAAGCAGGGCTGTGCATTGAGAAGTCAGATTTAGTAGGTTGACTGTGACCAGTCACTGGAGCAACAGGTTGTCGGGGGGGGGGGGGGGGAAGGAATATAACATACAGATGCGCCTTGCCCGCACTCAGGAATGGCCCTGACGTAGCAGCCGGCGACCAGCAATTCTTGTAGCTTCTGCGGTGTTGACCTCAAAGGCCAGCTGTTCCAACAGGCAGAGCTGTCAGGCCACGCCTACGCTCCGGCACAACAGCACCAGGGTTACACCCCCCGGTATAGTGCAGCTGTACAGAGACAGAAGGGGTTTCTTCGTTGCTGTAGGAACCCCGCGCCCCAAAGCGATGGCAACTAGGTGGATGGAAGCATTATTCCACTGACCTAGCTACATTTACCCCAGGGTTAGGTTGGCATAGCAATGGCACTCCAGGGTGTGGGTTTTTCAAACCCCTGAGCACTGTAACTATCAGAGGGGTAGCCGTGTTAGTCTGTGTCCACAAAAACAACGAGGAGTCCGGTGCCACCTTAAAGACTCACAGGTTTATTTGGGCACAGGCTTTCGTGGGTAAAAAACCCACTTCTTCAGATGCATTCTTCTTGCCTCTGAAGAAGTGGGGTTTTTACCCACGAAAGCTTATGCCCAAATAAACCCGTTAGTCTTTAAGGTGCCACTAGACTCCTCGTTGTCACTGTAACTATGTTGACCTGAGTTTTAAGGGTAGCCCAGGGCAAGCCAGTGTTGTAGCGATTGAGCTAACTGGGGGCGTCAGCCCCTGCTCAACCCTTCAAGTCGTTGTCTATACTGAAGGGTTGACGGGGTGCAGCTACACTAACTGCTGGCCGTGGCTATTCCCAAGCATGCACCAGGACTAAGAGCATGCTGGAGCCTCCGCTGCCTTGTACCTGTGCAAACGCTACCCAATCAGCACTCGCGCCCTCTGGCAGCAGCACTGAACACTCTCACTGCCCTGGTGTGAACCACTGCAGCCGGCATGAGGCAATGGGAAATTGGGCGGGGCCCACAAGAGGCTACAATGCCTAGCTGACCCCTTAGCTTGTGGCCAGGGAACAATGCTCTTATTGTTTTCAAATGTCACCCAGCACGATCCCTTTTAGGCAGGACTCTGAAAATAATTTGTGACTGAGGTGCCATTTTGCATCAAAATATTTGTCAGAAAATGTCGACTGTCCCCAATCGACATGTCCTCTCGTGTGACAGAGATTGGGTCGGAAGGCTGGGCGCTGTCACAGGGACTGCTCGCCTCCTGCCGCCTCCTCTCACACAGGGTCTCTAAAACGCAGCCAGTTAGTACAGCGGCTTCCTTGCTTCCAAGCGGGCACACCCACTTCATTCTGAGTGTTGTCCTGTGATCGAGCAGAAACCGGGGGGACAAGGTAGTGTCCTCAGTAATTAACTGTTCCCAAATCCATTTCCTCAGGACTTTGGGCAAATGACAATCAAGTGGAAGGGTTCGGGGGTGAATTCTCTGAATCTCAGTAAAAATGTGTCTCAGCTGAAGAAACAGGTGCCCCAGCCTCCCTCTCAGTTATGGTGCTCTGTTGTTGGGGAGGGGGTGGGATTTGTTTTAACTTTTTGCTGCCACTTAGTGGATTTAACTTCTCTCCAGCAGGCTTGTTGTAGCGGGGCCTAAACTGTCCAATTACTCATTGTGTATGTTAGAGGTGAGGGCGTGGGGAATGAGAGCAGAATTGTCCCTTCCAGATTTTTAGATATACTTTTTATTTCCGGAAAAATGTGAAAAGAATATGTTTGCCGTCATCATCATCAATTGCAGACAATTTAGCGCTGTTGCGAAGGAAGGCAGCCTCGCTTCCCAAGACAATCTTATTTTCCATCTCTGCTGCTGTGGTTTTAAGTATGATGTTACATAGGCCGACTTCACCTTTTATAGACTCTGCCAGGAAAAGACTAAAAGAGGCGGATTCTGATCTTGATTGCACTGGTATAACTGCGCTGACTTCACTGTCTTTGCTCCGGATTTACCCTGGTGTAACTCAGATCAAAATCTGGCCCTAACTTATTATGATCCGTGTGGAATCAACATTCTTTTCCCCCGTTGCCCCAATCCAGCCACCCTTATCCTGTGGACTTGCAGGTTATAAAGTGATTTCATAGCCTGTGTCCATGGATAATCGTTTTGAGTAAGCCCAGAATGTCCTTATGGTATGGCTTTATATGAAGGAATAATGGCTGTTTAAAACGCACACACAAACCCTTAACGAAACAGAGTGGGTGATGTCCCCCACACCGTATGTCTCCCACTAACGGTTTATGGGAGTTGGGCATGCATGTTTTGGTGGTTTCTCCATGTTGCATATACATATTCATCCTGCATTAGGATTAATAGGTCTTACAGATCTGCACTGAGGGCAGGACAGACCCCTTACTTGAATGCTATGATTCATAGATATTAAGGTCAGAAGGGACCATTATGATCATCTAGTCTGATCTCCTGCACAATGCAGGCCACAGAATCTCACCCACCCACTCCTGTGATAAACCTCTCACCTGTGTCTGAGCTATTGAAGTCCTCAAATTGTGGTTTAAAGACTTCAAGGAGCAGAGAATCCTCCAGCAAGTGACCCGTGCCCCATGCTACAGAGGAAGGTGAAAAACCTCCAGGGCCTCTTCCAATCTGCCCTGGAGGAAAATTCCTTCGACCCCAAATATGGCCATCAGCTGAACCCTGAGCATGTGGGCAAGATTCACCAGCCAGATACCCAGGAAAGAATTCTCTGTAGTAACTCAGATCCCACCCCATCTCTTCTTTAGTAACATTACCAGTTTAATGTAGCACTTGCTGTTTTATCAGAAGAAACGTAATGGTCTAGCCTGCTCCGCAGAAAGAAGCCATTCTCTTTTGACAGCAAATAAAGCCTTTTCCTAAAGCACGTAAAGGCTCAGTCTGGGAATAGACCTTCTAACAGATTTAGAGTCTGACTTTAATGATCCTGGATTAATCCATTATTATTAGAACATTAGGTTGCATAAATATTTGGCTGGCTTAGCTCTGCCTAGCCCCTCGGGAGAGGAGGGAGAGCATGCACAAATATTGTAGACTGGCTAGCAAATGGTTCATCAGCACTCCAGATTGTGTTGGAATTCCAGTCTCCTATAAAATCAGTGAAGTCTCCATTAAGCATTGTATAGTGCAGGGAGGGGTTGGGGAGTGTGGTGTAGTGGTTAGAGCAAAAGAGACCGAGCTGGGATGGCTGGGTCAAATTCACAGATTCTGCCACTTGGCCCCTTAGGCAGGACGTTCCACCTTTGTTTATCTTCTGTTAAATTGGGTTAATAATACGGACCTGAAACTTGAGGTGAGGCTATGGTTTAAAAAAAGTGACTACAAAAATCCCGTCAGTTCTGCTCCTTATGTGTGTTCAGAGTCACACTGGCTTATTTAGCTGCAAGTGATTCTTTTTACTGCATTTCCCTCCTGTTAGCCACAGAAGAGGAAGCTGGAATTCATTCTTGGTCATGCACGAGCAACGGAATGGCTCACTATGTGCCTATTATAGAATCTTTATTACCAGGGATGAGCCAGAAAGAACCCAGCTTGATTCTCAGATATCAGGCTGAGTTTCCAGCACTGGCATCCAGAAGGAAATATTTTTTGGACAAACTTGAATTGAGGGTCATTTAGTATGTGTCTACACTCCAGTCAGTGGTGTGACTGCAGCATGGGTAGACATACCCAAGCTAGCTTTGATCTAGCTTGCTCAAGTCACAATACCAGTGAAGATGCAGTAGCACGAGCTTAGATGCTCTCATACGTAGCTCGGCTCCTGGATAGGATTGCACAGCCCGTGCTGCTGCAGCTTCACAGCTATTATTATTTGAGCTAGCTTGATCCCAGCTAGCTCAGGTATGTCTACCCGTGCTGCAGTCACATCCCCGATTGCAGGGCAGATGTATCCAGCGCGATGACGATCATGGAACCACGCAATGGACACATGCTTAGAGTGCTAGTCTGGAACTTGGGCAACCCACCGCTGACTTCTTGTGTGATCTAGGCCAACCCTTTAATCTCTCTGTGCCTCAATTCCACAGCTGTAAAATGGGGATAATACCGTAGAGGTGTGTTGGGAGGATAGGTGCATTAACAGTTGTGAGCTGCTCAGATACTCTAGTAATGGGGCCATCTAAGTACTATAAACAGTTGCTTTTCACACTCTTCGAGGTTGGCAAAACTCTGAGGGAAAGTGCTCGATTACTGGGATGAGATCGCTCGTTATAAGCGTAAGTTACTGTTGCTGTCACTGGAGGCAAATGCCTGGGTAGAAGTTTAGTCTTTTGACAGGGGGGTAGGACCGGAACGTGATCGAGAAGTTGCAAGTACCCGATGTCGGCAAAGGGTAGTTATTGCTCTTTGATGGGCACAAGGTGTAGACTGGAACTGCGTGAAACCCGTCTGTTCTGCTTTGCAGGGTTTCTTCAAAGTATCTGGGGGAGATGGGAGGGAGTGGTTGATCCATGGGTTCTCCCCACCTGAGTCTTGCTCTTAAATTTGAGGGACAAACGGACCCACCGTTTCAAAGTGAAGCTAGGCCTGCTGCACTGAGCCCTGCCGGGTTTTGCAGCAAAGACGGGTAAACTTTGAGTTTTGCGCGTTTTTTCTAAAATGGCTCAGATTTACTTCAGAGGTCTGTTAACCTCAGTGGCTGGACCCGTGTGAGTTGTGAATACGACTGGGTTTCACCCTGAGCAGTTCTTGATGCTCTAGCCCAGGCACACCTCTCACCCCTCCCCAAATATTCTGTGTTCATCGCTTCTTTCCAGAACAACTCCCCCCACCCCTATTGCATGTGTCACAATTCACAGCTCTTACAGATGGCACCATGTATATTTATTTAATTGCTCCAGCATTCAGACTGCAATCTGGGGTCAGTCTGTTTAATCTATCCTTCTTTGGGGAGTCAAACCCGCCTAGGGTGACCAGATGTCCCAATTTTATAGGGACAGTCGCAATTTTGGGGTCTTTTTCTTGTAGAGGCTCCTATTACCCCCCACCCCCTGTCCCGATTTTTCACAGTTGCTGTCTGGTCACCCTAAACCCACCGGTGTTTTGCAAGCGTAGGTCCTGACTCATTCCTTTGCATCGTTCAGTTGCCAGCAGAGATGCACTAGGCGGTGCATATGTGGCAGTTCCATGGTGCACTTGTTACCTTGGAAACCACTAGCTCTACATGTGTGTTGCTTAACACCCTGTTTGCTTTCATTTGGATAAATCTTTAATTCCTGTGCTGCCCTGTCTCCCCTGGATCTATTCAGCAGTGTATCCTCAGTACGTTAATCCCCCCCCAACCCCACCCCAGTCCTCCCTGCCTGCCATGCTGTCTCTGGTTCTTACAAAGTCCTTGCTCGCTCGGAGCAAGTTTGCAAAACGATGGCTAATCTGAACAGCTCATGCTTTTAAAAAAATATAATTATATATATGCAGTGCCGCTTCCACCCAGCTGCAATTAGCAGCTAAAACGTGACGCTTAGACCTTCCATCATCAAAGCACTCAACAGACGGTAACTAATTAACTCTTTCCCCCTCCCCCGTCATAGTTTGTTTTCCCTATTTGACAGCTAGGGAAACTGAGTCACGGAGCAGTCTCGGAGGGGTTGGGCCTTTGTGGGTATGCAGAACTGTAGGTAAAGGGTGCAAGGAATGCCCGTGGTTTGACAATCAGTGTCCAGTGTCCATCCCCTGCAATCACAGGACCACATGGGATAGAGAAGAAGGCTGACCTGGAGGTTAAGGTACTAGTCTAGGACTCCTTTCAATTCTTGCCACTGACTTCCTGAGTGACCATGGCAGAGTCACGCCATTAGTCTAGGGATGTCCATAAATACCCACAAAGGACCATCGCAGAAGATGGGGTTGGATAAACCCAATGGGAATAGATGGTGCACCTTGTAAAAGGACAGTGCCACTTCCACTCCAGCACGGGCTACCCTCAAGGAATTCTGTCTGGAATGTCTCCAGGGATTTCCTCGGCACCCCTTCCCGCCAGCACAGACGCAATATATCCTCAGCCCCAAGACCACACACAGCAAACCAGTGGCAGAGCAGGGAATAGAGCCTGAGAGTCTTGGCCAAGCAGGCAGTTTGCAGGTCTGAGGCCGTTGGCTCTTTGGGCTCGTTACTGCTGAAAAGGCAAGGGAGAGAAACTATGGAAAGCTGAGGTAGTTATACAAAAAAAATTAAAGAATTTGGGATAGTCGCTAGGAAATGGCTTTCCCTTCTCCTCGTTCTCCCTTCGTTGTCTGCAAAAACAACGTACGTTCCTCTTGAGAAGCGAAAGGATTGAGGAGTTTTCTGATTTAAACCGAGTCCCTTCCCCTCCATTAATCTCTTGGACTGATTCATGCCCAGAAAGCTGAGCAGCTCCAGCCTCACTCTGGGCTGATTCCCTCTCTGGAGTCTTGACAGGAGCTAATGCTGTTAGCCCGTGTCAAAGGAGGGTTTAAAAAAACAATAATTCACCAGCATCAGGGCTCCTGTGTCATTTGCAGGCTGGCAGTCTAAAATGCCAGCGCCCCCTTTGCTGGTTCTCGGCATGCAACGATGTCACTTCTAGAGCGAAACTAGGACGGGTTTAAAAATCTGGCCTGGTGCAATCTCAGGAGCAAGCATGCAATGATTACAACGGCTGCCTGTAAGGCAGGACTCCTAGGTTCTGGGGGTCCAGTGACCAGAGCCAGGAAGTCAGGATTCTTGCTTTCTGTTACCAGCTACGGAAGATGCTGTAATCTAACGACCCCCTGCTTTGTTGAGAGGCAAGCTGGTTTCCCTCTCTGTTGCATGGGAGATGATAATACCCACTGAGAAGATTTCTGCATGTCTGTGACAGGCTTTTCTATCTTTGGCTGGAAGGTGTGGGATTGTTTCTATTAGGATGCCTTTTGGGAATGCCTTTGCCTCCTGGCTGAGGGAATCTTTTGCTCAGGCTTCGAACAAACCTCTGGCATTTTCAGGCTTCCCTGAGGAACTCCACACCCCGCAGTCCTCAGCAGGCGCTGGGGTGTCCTGGGCCTCTGGAACGGAAGAGCTGGAATACCATCACAGAGACCGTTTTTGCAGTGTTTCTGGTCCAGCCAAAAGCAGCAAGTCACTATAACATGTGAGAGCAATGACCCCAAAGCACAGCTCAGGGGGGTTGACTGAACCCGAGAGACGCATCCATCGTTCTGCTCCAAGCTGAGCCAAGTCGTTTGTAGTTCTCCTTTTGCTGCTAATTGCTTTGCCATGGCTCCTGTATGATGCACATGGCATGCACGTGGAGGGTTCCTTTGGCGGTGTAAAGGGGTCTTAGAAGGTAGAAACATCCCCCTGACAATCCCCCTCCTCCGGGTGGGCCCAGCAGCCACAGAGCTGATGTAAGAGTCCTGCTCCCAGCCCCGACGGTAGGGAGTACCGCCTGAGTCCAGGCTGGAGTGTGCATGACAAGCAGAGCGTAAGATAGAGCAGCCCCAGGATAGGAGGAGAACAAAAGTGACTTAAAGTGCCCCCACACTGCTGCTTCCATCCCTGCCCCAAGCAGAGAGAGACAGTAACTAAGAATCAGGCCTTAACTCTGTGTTGATCTAGGGCTGGGTACCACACTGCCCCCTGACGTCAGTGTGAACTAACTGTATCTTGCTGGGGAGCAGGGGAAGGATCACGCCCACGCTCCACCTTCAGGGCATATCCAGGTTCAGAGTAATCAGTCCTGCTACGTCAGATTGGGGGGGGGGGGGGAATCCAAATCCCCAGTGGGAATGCAGCATGCCTGGCACTGATACAATCCCTCTTCCCTCACACAGAATGGCCTAGCCTGACCAGCCCAAGGCTCTGTGCAATGCCGCCTTGATAGGCCACAATCTGTACCGAATTCTGAGCCTGCTGTTAACTTCCCTCGCACTTGATTCTCGTGTTTGCTGTTATTTTTTAACAGTTTTTTTTTTTTTTTTTTGCATAAAAGCACTATCCTCTCCCCAGAGCCTGCCTGTAGCGAAGGCATGGTCTGTACAACTGCAATTATTTTGAAGAACAGATGGAGTGAGGAGCGGAAAGTCTGTTAATAGTAATAGAAATGCTACATGTTAACCTGGACAGCACACGATGACAGTCCCATGACTACACGTTCTGTTCCCACCAGCTGGGCGCCGAAGTCGAAGCAAGAGATTCACAAACACAGCGTTCAGCCACGTACCCACCTAAAGTTAGAACTCAAATTCCTTCACACTTGCAGCCTGGGATATTTTCCCCCCCACCCTCCCCCCCAAACTCCAGTTTCAGTGTTGCCATCCAATATTTTCATTGTGTGATATTTCAACCAATGTTTTGGGCTGTGTCTACTAGTGCAGAGCAGCATTAAGTATGGGGAGTCATGGATTAGCAATTAGAAAACAGAACTCGGAACCAGGAATTGCCAGATTTTAATCCCACATTTGAACCTTGGTCTGGTCCTGGGAATTGCAGGTGTACCTGGCCTCTTTGGGTCAATCTCTTAAGATCTTTGTGGCTTTTGTCTACCCACAAGCTTGCACCAGTTGGATGAAACAAGATTAGTAAAATCAGCACAAACCCGTATGGACACCCATATTTCAGTCTGAGTGGTTTATTTCAGTTTAGCTTAAACTTGGTCCTAATAGATTTATCAAGATAAACTGAAATAAGTGTCCACACAGTTTTGTTTTGTTTGTTTTTTGCACTGTTCTAGCTAAATCTCTTTAAGTTCACACCTTAAATTAAACCAGCACAACTCTGCTGGTAGAAAAGCCCATAGACGCACGTTCACTATCTGTGAAAGGGGGCGGATCGTGATTTATCTCCAGTGGGATTGCTGAGGTTAAAGTGCCATGATATCACTGTTCATTTGTATTGTGGTAACACCTGGGAGCTCCAGCCATGGGGCAGAGCCTCCCTGTGCGAGGTCCGGTACAAACACAGAATTGCCCCCAAAGAGCCTTTCATAGGTGACAAGGGCATATAGCTACACAGCTCTCTTTCATTTCAGTGGGAGTCACGTGGCAAAATTTCTTAGCCAATGTAGGAAATTTTGACCCAAGGTGTGCTAGGGAATCGATGCCACCAGCCCGCCGCATTGCTGGCAGGCTGCTGGATCCATCTTGAGGTCTTATTAGCCTTATTAGGTCCCTTAATGATCTAAGTGTTTGCAGGATCATCTGGAACCCTGTATCCTGCCAAGTCCACTCAGCTCTGTAGGCACTTCTAGCTCAGCATCCAGAGGTCCTCAAACCCAGTCCAGGGTGGCAAGGACCAAACTATTGTTACTATCTGTCAGCAGCCGGCAACGAGGCACCTGTAGGTTCGGTCAGGTGTCCACATTGCAAGAACCACCACTGCTAGTGTACACCTGTTCTCTGGATAAAGAAAGGCCTTCCTCTTCCAGGACTGTCAGTCCAGCACCTTTCACAAGCCCCAAGCTTATGTAAATGGATCAAAATAACTGAGAGGGTCTGGGTCATTTTATGGCCATCAATAGCATTTGTAGCAAAACCAGCTAACGTGCTGAGGTGGGTTATTAAAACACATTCCTCCGGTAGGGTGACCAGACAGCAAATGTGAAAAATCGGGACGGGGTTGGGGGGTAATAGGAGCTTATATAAGAAAAAGACGCAAAAATCGGGACTGTCCCTATATAATCGGGACATCTGGTCACCATAGCCTTGGGTCATGACCTGCAAGGGTCAGACAGGTTCACTTTTTCCACTTGCAACCCATTATGGAGCTATTTTGCCTTCTTGAAGTATCGCTTATGGCCAGACGCAAGGTGTACTGGACTTAAGAGAGCTCATCGGCCTGCTCCGCCCTGGAAGCTCCTGTGCTCGGCTGAATTAATTCAGTCAGTGTTTTGTTTAGTCAGCGGGGAGACTTTTTTTCCCTTGCTCTCCAGACTGTTCGCACAGCTGACCCAGCAGGATAGTGCGCAGGGGCTGTGAGAGTCTGTCTCTGAGATTAGACTATATCCTGTCCCTCATTTCCAGTGGAATGCAGGCCTCTGTGTGGAAAGCCCCTTGTGTCACGGCACGTCTCTCTGTGCTACTCTGCTATAGGATGTGGTTAGTGAACGGTTGGGGAAAATTCTCTCCGGTGCCTTGTATTTGGACGTATTACAAAAGCCCATTCTTCCTCTGCGAGCTCTTGGAGGAAGTTTAGGCCACGAGGAATAAAATGTCAGGAGAAGGAATCCCGGCTTAGTGAGAAGTACTTAGTAATAGGATATGTCGCATTTTTACAGCTCATTTAATCGGAGGATCATACACAAATATAACTGTTACGGGGGGGTGGCAGAGAGAGAGAGAGAATTCAGGGCTGATGAAAGTCCTGGACTGATGCCCTTGGAGGCTGACATTCCTCAGGACAGACACAACATGGCAAGAGGTAGACTCTGTCCTAACCTGTGATTAATTCCCACAGTGGGTATATCTACACAGCAAAAGCTCCGCACAGGCTAGCCTACACAACCTAGCTTGAATCCAACGAGTGCAGGTAGTGATAGCAGTGAAAAGAGCTCCGTGCAGGGGTCAGAGTGGGCTAGCGAGCTGAGTGCATACCTGAGGTCCATGCTGGGATTGTATTACCCGCACTGAAGCTTCACTGAGTTAGAGGCAGAGCTAGGAAGAGAATCCCAAAGTCCTACTTCCCCATCTACTTTGCCCTCTCTCCCCCAAGAACATTTACCTACTACTGAATTGTGAAAGCACTGTAAGCCTGCGTGTTTCAAAGGTTGGGTGTGGTTTTTTTATATTGCAGAATAAGGAGTATGTGCTGATCATGGTGGATCCAGATGCCCCGAACAGAGCTAATCCGAAGTACCGTTTCTGGAGACACTGGGTCGTCATTGACATCAAAGTGAGTACTGGCCCTGTTTTCCTCTTCTCTCTCCTACATAGGATCACACCAGTGGTGTGTAAATTAATGCGTTGAGTGACATTTAACTTTTTCCTCCAGCCAGACCTTAGCCTGCGCTCAAATAAGGATTAGTTGTTCTTTTAAGTCAGCAGGGCGGCGATGGGCTAATTTGCGGGGTAGCCCCAAAAAGAGACTTTACAGGACTGCTTCTCCTGAGTCTTACTCTCCCTCCTCTGGTTCATTCCTGTGTACGGTTTCAGGTTTGGGCCTTGGATAGCCACCTTGCAGGGTAGGGGAACAACAGGCGCAATGTTTCCTTACCATTCACCAAGGGCTTGTTACAAATGATCGTAAGTGGATGCATGGATACAAAGAGAAGAAAACCTGGAAGCAAGCCTTGCCCAACTCTCCATGTATTATAAAGCTGAGCTTTACATAGAGGAACGAGGGCTTAGTAATTCATAAACTCACTAATGCCCCTTCTTCAGCTCCCACTTGTCCTCCTCCTCCTCCTTTTGTAGACTAGATGGAGATACATCCTTAGCAGTTGGGGGAAGTGAAATCACAGGTATTCTACACTGAGCACCTTCTGCTTCCGTCACCTCCTGATACTCTGAGCCCAGAGTCTCAGGAAGATAAACATTTTGTCTGCACGTGACTTGGAGCGCTAGTATGCAGCAGGTGGAACGCAGTGAGAATGGAGCAGATGGGATGGGTGGCGCAGACAGTGCAATTCCAGGGGCCGAACTTAGGTCGGATGGGAGCAGCTGCAACTCCACTGACCTGGATGCTGGTTCACCTGCTTCCTTCAATGCTGAATCTGGCTTCATACAGCTGAGCTTGAGGGAAACCCATCTTCTTGCCTGGCTTGCTGGTTGAGGAGCTGGGCCCTGAGCAGATTTTGGAGGCTTTGGGGTTTCTCAGCATCAGGAATACAAATTAAAAGCAGAGCTTATGGAGGACAGGAGGTCAGGTTAATGCTGGGGTCTGTGTTGTGTTGACTCTCGGTCTGTCCCGTTACCGTCAATAATCCTACCCAGCGTGAGGTTGGTGCTTAGTACAGGGTGTAACAGCGAGACAGCACTTCCCTCTGTATCCTGTCGCTGTGAGTTTCATAACTCTCCAGGAAATCCCTGTCTTTTATTCATTTGTACTGCCCAGGGTGAGTGTATTTTGAGCAGTTACCTGAGGGAATCAGAACAGCTGGTCTGCTTCAAGGTGGTTAGTTACTCCCCCAAGGAGATGTTCTCAAGTGTGTGTTTGTGTATGTATCAGTCATTCAGCATGGAACAAATGAGCATAAAAAACAGTTGGTGTGTGCAATGGGATGAGACCGGTAACTCAGTTTAGAAGCCAGTAGGAGGGGCGTAGCTTAGCTGTTACATCAGCTCTTAACATCAGCGACCTATGCATCACAGCTGTACTTCCTTGGAAACCCAGGTTCAAATCCCAGCAGAGCCTTCTCAGTGTTTCCTCCTCCTAGGCTGGATGCAGTACACTGAGAACTGTACAGCACACAGGCCCTGTACTCCCTTTGGATGAGCCCCTACAAAACTGGTTCTGTGTGGCCACCAGAGACCCCACTCCCCATTCTTTGATTGCCTCTGTCTGGGGCTTTTCATACATGCCAGCGTTTGACCCAGTATTCTTGGCCAAAAATCGCTTTTCCTTCCCTTCTCAAATTGTGTGTAAAACGTTGTATGCTCCTCTCCAGAGGTAGCTGCATTTCTGTGGTTCTGTAGGTAAAGCTCTCTGGGGTGAAAGGTTGCCATATAAATGTAAAGTGGCAGGATTATTAAGGCAGGTAGGCGGTTGTTTACCCAATACATTACAGTAGAGCTGGTCTGAAAATGTAAATCATTTGTAAAGGATGTTGGAGAAATAATTGTTTTCAAAATTTCCCATAAAAACTTTTTTTTGACTGGGGGGAAACCTAAACTGACAACCTAATATTTTTACAGAAAAAAAAAAGTTTTTTCGTTTATAAAAAAAAAAAAAAAAACTTAAAATTTCAACCAAAACTAAAATTTTCCACATTTTTTGTCAAAATTATATTGGCAATGGAACATTTCAACCAGTTCTACCATAGATTCTGGGATTTTCTCCAGTTGAGATGACTCAGGTAAGGTTTATTTTCAATGCTTTTACACTTTCATCAATCAGAGAACAGGGACTGTCGTTTCTCTGGCCCTTTCCTTTAGCGTGATGCAAGTATCGGATGGGAAAGTAAATGTCATCTTTGTTTAAAAACCACCCTTTGCATTCTGTAGTGCAGGTTGTCTGGAGAAGACCTCCCTCTCTAGTGCTGTGGGTAGTCGCCTTGTCAGAAACTTCTGAGGAAAATAAAACAGTCATAAAACAAAAATCTGAACACACATTTGAGTCACTTAATGGATTGCCATGAGTCAGTGTCCTGGAGCCGACCCAGGGATAAGTAGCAAGAATATGCGATTCAAGGATCAAATTTCTCACAAGGAAATGATCAATGAGAATTTACATTGGTGGCAAGGGGAGAGAACAAATAGGAGGAATAATTTTGCTTTGTCTGAACAGTCTTGTAGGTACAGAGACTTGGGAGGTGAGGCCTGGATTCTGTTCCCACTCGCTCAGTGTGCAAGCTGGGGCAAATCACTTAACCTCCTTGTGCGGTAATGGTGGTAACGATGCTTGCCTATCTCACAAGAGCGTTAGGGGGCTTAATTTGTGAATGTGTTGTGAGATTCTGGCATGGAAGACACAAGAGAAGGAGGAAGCATTATTATGATTTTTGTGCTAACTCCCTTACATTGTTTCCAACCTTTCTCTCATTGCATTATCAGTTTCTTTAGAGAAACAACATTTAGAAGAGCAGCTTGTTTCTCTCTCTCTTGCCTGCTTTTATTTTATTTTATTTTATTTTTTAAAGATTAGGTGTTTCAGCTCTGATTCAATCTAACTAATAATTTTAGTACTAAAGTCTAATTAAGATATCAATTAATTTGCAGCATGCATTTAAGAAGAAATATCTAGTCATTCTCCTCTTTTATTCTCTGAAATTACTGCTAAGGGCGTTTTGTACAGATACCTTAATTAGACTTTTTATTGTTAATAGGAATATTAAGCAAATTAAAATTGGATATTAATACTTTCCATGCATTTCCTAATTGGCTAAAAAAATAAAGCATTCAGAATAATTGCAGAGATTCATGTACAATTTTTTAAAAAAATCTTTCACAGGAGCCCTTCTGCATTTCTAACAGGGTCCTGAAAGTCTCTCATTAATTTTTATATTTACTAAATGCAAAAAGGCCTGAGCTCATTTTTTCCATTCTGTACACAGATCCTTCCGGTGCATTAGCTTTTACTAATTATTGTCGTCTTTGCAAAAATAAAAGAGCTTCTAAAGGAAATCAGGGAGGGATTCGGATTAAAGCTGCGTTCTCGGCAAAGTGGGTCCATCCAAATGGCAAGGCAAGGTTTTCTTCTGACACTTTTGGCAATTCTGTTTCCATTCCGAACCAGAAAGCATAAGCGGGTGGGTGGGGGCAGGCGGAGGGTGATAATCTGCTTACCTGACTAGCTCAGAACCTCCAACAAGGCTGAGAGAGTTTTCATTCTATCGAGGGGCTAAGCTTCTGGGGAAGGATGGGGTGTTCTTATTTATGTCGGTCTCCCATCCCGAATTCACATAACTGGACTAGATAAAGCCCAGGACAATAGATTGAAGAGAAGAATCCTGCACTGGCCTCCAGGGCACAGACAAAGTGGGACCAAGTTGCGCTTTTCCGTCTCTAACTATGGTGAGTCTGTGACTAGAAACAGGGCTGGATCCGGTCGAAAGCTCTTTATTAATGTTTGTTTATATTGCACTAGCAGCAAGGGACGCCAGAGATTGCGGTCTTATCAGGCTAGGTGCTGGACAGACACATAGGGACTGTATCTCATTTACATCAGGGCCATTTACACTCGCTTCAATGCCCCTTTTATATTGTCAGTGTGGTGTAATGGGACCAAGGTATTCAGGTACTACAGGTGCCTAAGGTATTTAACCACATAAGATGCAGCCAAGCAACTAGTGGGATATTTCTGGCTCCTATTGATTTTGCAAATCTCATTGGGTGCCTAGCTGCATTGTTAGGCACTTATTAAATACCTTTAGAAATCTGGCCCCTGGTGTAAATGAAAATCCGTTCCCTGGTAAATTAAAGTCTCTGCTTCAGATAGCTTCTATTTATGGTCTTGTCTGCACACCAACTGGCACTGAAATGATTTAGGGATTGTCTACACATGGAGCTATTCCAGAATAGCGATTGCACTTTAAATTCTCACCCTGCCGTAATCTGGAACAATCTTCGTTCGTAGAGAAACCCGTGGTGGTTTTAATTCAAACCTGTTGTTATTTTGGTGCACGTCTGAGTGTGGAAACTCTCTTATTTCAGATTAAAAGGGGCTTATTTCAATTTAGTATAAATCATCAACTTGCATGTAGGCAATGCCCATGACCTTAGCTTCCAGGACAGGAAGCATGGGATAGTAGTTAAAGCACATGAATGTGATTCTGAAGTTCTATGCTTAAATCCCAGCTCTGCCACTGACTCACTCGGTGGCCTTGGGCTAATCGCCTTGCCTTGTTGTGCCTCACTTTCTCCATCTGCAAAAAGGAGTATATACTGATCCACCGGGAAAGCTTAATCCACTAATACAGCCACTGAAGCACTTTGAGTTATTCACAGGGACACCATTAGAGAAGTGCTAAGTACCATTATACGTTCTACAATACCTTGGCGCTCCACCAAGTCCTGGTGTTCATGCTGAATTTCCTTTTGGAGGTGTGGGTTTCAGTCCGAAGCATTACCACTATCCGATGGTTACTTTTAGTGGCTTAATCTATAGAATACCTTCTGCCATACAGCTCTACGTTCCCTTATCAGTGATGGCTACGCTGTTTCTCGGATTGTCAAACACGAGAGATGCTTTCACTCCCGTTCAAAATAATTTAAATAAAAATGTTGCTACAAAGTGGAATAATATCTTTTGATGAATGTTTTTAAAGCCCTTTAGGTTTTCATGGTAATTTGCAGTGTAAAATTATTTAGAGATAAGAGCCAAATTAGCTCTTATAGGCGGAGGTCGATATGTCCCGTTATCCATGCAAGCAGTGTTTAAATATAATCAGCCTTTACTCTAATGCAGCATAATTGTTCATTTGAAATAGGCTTTTTTTTTACTCCATTCAATGAGTCATTAAAATATTCAAAGAATAATGCAGTGAATTGGAAATGAATTTATCACATTATCCAGTATATACTGTAGAGCATCAGGTAACTAGGCAGGGACTGAACCAGTTTACAGAGAAATCCAGTAAACAAGGCTTTTCATTTTGTATTCAGTGGGGAGAGAGAAAGAAGGGAGAAAATACCGCCCTTCAAACGGAATGTTTTACTTCTTTATTTTTCCCCCCATTGTAGGGGAAGGGGTGGAGGGGGAGAGAGAGCAAAAAAGAGAGAGAGAATCCAGAACATTTGTACTCCACCAAAGCCTTGCTGTTTTAACTTTATTTTTATCAAAATATGTTTGTAACCGAAAGTTGTTATGGAAACCAACTCTGCCAGCCAGAGAATTCCTACATGAGGCTGAGTGCAGAGAAAGAGAGCGAGAGACCCACCCTGGGTCTGATCTGTTGCTTGGCAGAGCTAGCCCAAGGTTTTGCACAAGTGAAGAGGTTTGGAGTATTTGCAAGATTGCTCAGGAAAGTGAGATATGGAGAGGTTAAGAGCCTCACTCAGGGTCAGATAGAGTGAGTCAGTGGCAGAGTTTGGAATTGAACCCAAGATTCCTGACTCCCAGCCACCACCACCCCGCCCCTGGCTCTAACCACTAGATTATTCTCCTCTCTGAGAACTGGGAAAAGAACCCAGGAGCCCTCATCCTCAGTCCCGTAATCTAACCACTAGATAACACTCTCATCCCATATGTCGACCTTCCACTCAAGAATCATCAGTAACCCCCAAGTTTACATTTCCTCAAGCTGATGATTTCGAGGCACCTTTGTGAATCTGGCCTCTAAATGCTGTTTTCCTGAAAAGAAACTCTCTTGACGTAGGTGAGAATGAGGGGGACCGGCTGTGACTGTCCTGTGACAAGGGCTTGCTGCCTCCTCTCGGAGCTCTCCAGGTGTTCTCATTAGGGGCATTCTGATGCCTGAAGGTGAAGCAGGAGGCCGGTAAAGGAAACAATCTGTTCAGCAAGGAACGCAGCATGCCGACAGCTGTTCCTTCTGCGCAATATGGTAGCTGTGTGAAAAGAGGGCCCCAGTAGGGCGTTAGGCTAGCAAGCTGCTTGTGTGATACTAAGAGAGAGGGGCTGCTTTGTCAGCAGTGATCTCTTAATCCCATGTGTGTGGGGCTGAGGGCAGCTCCCGAGGAGGCCGCTATCTCTGAAGGGAGCAGCCCCCAGTTAGGGGATGCTCGATCCACGTGCCAGGGCCATTCACCTCTGAGGGGTTTCTCGAGCACTTTACTTTGATACCAGTTGAATTTTTCAGTGTATTTCCTTGTATTGGTTAATAAACAGGTTCTGGGTTGCAAGTGTCACCATAGAAACAGGTGCTAGCTGAAGCAAACAAGAGCTTTATTAACCTGAAAAGTTATGGAATTTTCAAACGATTAGAGGCAGGGGCTGGAGCGGAGGCTAAAGGTTTGCTAGGGAGGGGGGAGAGGAGAATCATGCACTAGCGTTGCCAGGTGCTTGTGTATGTATATATATATCCTATAGCTCAAGCAGCTGGATACAGGAATGGTTGGGTGGAATTCTCTGGCCTGTGGATCAGGCTGGATCAGACCACAGCGGTCCCTTCTGGCCTTAACATCTATGGATCTCCCTTCCGTCTAGTGTTCTGTGCTCAGACACAGGGATACCAGCTGCAGAGCCTATCGCTTCCGGGCAGACAAGGCCCAGAATGAAAGCTAATACCTTATAGATTATGAAGTGTCTGCGGCATGGACGGTCTCTTAATCTGTGTTTATATAGGACCTAGCACAGTGGGGCCCCAATCTTCACTGAAGCCTGGATTCCAAGGTGCTATACCCTTTAGATACTCCTTGCTCTGGAGAACTTGCAATCTAGGTGCACGTAACATCATAGTGACGCATGGTACTACTGTCGAGAGCATACAGACGTTGCCCTTCACCTGAAGAGCTTAGAATTTAAATGTCATTACAGTGAGGTTAGATTCACCTCTAGACCTGGCCTCTGCTTATAAAAGAGACATGTGAAGGTGGTGTTTGGATTCTCGACAGGCACACCTGGGAGCTGTTGTATTCTGAGCTACCAATCGTTTAGCTTGATACATTTGATGGGCCAGATCCTCAGGGGTAATTCTTTATAGTTCCATTGACTTCAGTGGAGCTGTGCTGATTTACGCCAGCAGGGGATCTACCCTATATCTCTAGCTAATCTGTGGCATTTCTAGGAAGTCAGTGATCTTGGTGTCTGAGGGCTGATGGTGAGTAGTGCCTTAGCATTGTAAGAACTACACAGGGCAGCTCTGTGCATGGTATTTGTATTGCTCTGAGTCCAATGGGAATGTATAAAAAGAAGTGCTTGCTACAGCCTAGGAAGGGATAAAAGAACAGAGTATATTAGACAAGCAATGAGTAATAAAACAGAATCTTGAACCTCTAGGTCACTTGTTTAGATCCAGCTTAGGCCAATAGTTAGTGAAAGCCATTTCTGCTTCAGTGCCTTTTGCTGGCCCTTACGTGAAATGGGCTGGGGTTAAAGCTGGTCAGGAACTTTTTGACAAAAGTTTTTCATCAGAAAATACTGATTTGTTGAAATGAAGCTGTTCCCCGGAATGCAGTGGGTTCGAGGGAACTTTAACCGAGAGGCTTCTCGGGTACAGGCTGGAATTTCTGGTCAGAGAGACAGTGAGGTGCTAATAACTTGGGGGTTCAGACAGTCACCTGTGATGGGGAGAAATGGGCTCAAGGCCCCAATCTGGAGCAGCGCCTTGAACCCAGCAGAGTGCTGTCACCCCCAGATGACTGGCTAGTTTGGGGTCTGTCTCTCAATTCTCCTGTTGAAGCTGTTGCACTTTGTATAAATAAATAATTGTTTATTAAAAAAGTTTGTATAATAAACTATTTAATAAATAGTTATTAAAGCAGGGACTTGGACCTGACTTTCCCACCCCCTAGGTGAGCGCCCTACCCTCTGGGCTATAGAGTCAGTCTCCCTCTGTCTCACTGAATATTTATTTATTGATACATACAAAAAGGTACAGCTCCCAGAAGAGATCTTGAGGGAGACCCACACAAAAATGGCCAATAGCCAGGGATTAGGGCAGTGATTCTCAACCAGGGGTACACAGAGCTCGTCCAGGGGGTACATCAACTCACCCAGATATTGGCCTAGTTTTACGACAGGCTACATAAAAAGCACTGGTGAACTCAGTACAAACTAAAATTTCATACAGACAATGGCTTGTTTATACTGCTCTGTATACTATACACTGGAATGTAAGTATAATATTTGTATTCCAATTTATTTATTTTATAATCGTATGGTAAAAATGAGAGTCAGCAATTGTTCATTAATAATCTGCTGTGACATTTTTGTATTTTTATGTCTGATTTTGTAAGCAAGTAGTTGTTAAGTGAGATGAACCTTGGGGGTACACAAGTCAAATCAGACACCTGAAAGGAGTACAGTAGTCTGCAAAGGTTGAGAGCCACTTGTGATGGGTTTCCCCTGGGGTGCCATGTGGAACTGGGGTACCACTGAGCCCTCTGACCCACCAGCCTGAGCTCCCTCTCACACTATGCTGCTGTGACAAGCTACAAAGTCCTCCAGCCTGCACTTTCACCAGCATTCACACAAGTAGGGACACACCCAGCTGCAGTTACACACAGGATATCTAGTCACCAGATTCCCAGCTAGGACCCCAGAGCAGTACCATCCTGCCCTGGTCAAATCGGGCCAGTATATGGATTTAATACCCAGTCCGCCTCTCCCTCAACGTGAAGAGGACTGTGAACACTTGTGGTAACCAAGCTGAGATTTCCCCCAAACACCTTAGTCACACACACGCTGGTTTGGATTAAAACAAAATAAGTTTATTAACTACAAGAGATTTTAAGTGATTATAAGTGATAGCAAACAGATCAAAGAAGATTACCTAGTAAATAAACAAAAACTCAAACTGAGCTTAACATACTAGATAAATTAGCAAATTCCCACCCTGAGTGATAAACAGGCTGGCAGATTCTTAAGGCACAAGCTGCCTTTGCTTTGCAGCTTGGGTTTCCCAGGTTTTCATACACAGGCTAAAAATCCCTTTAGCCTGGGACTATCACTTCCCCCAGTTCAGTCTTTGTTCCTCAGGTGTTTCCAGGTGTGGTGTTGTAGGGAGAGTGAGGTACCATCATGACGTCATTTCCCCCTTTTATATCTTCTTCCCACTTGCTAGAAAGCTCTCTTGCTGTGACCTGAGTCAAGCAGTTCCCATTGTGTAGTGCTATCTCTGAGAGGTTTCTATTGTACACAGTTCCTGGGGTAATCCTTGTGCTTGTGTGCATTTCCTCAATAAGCCATGAACATTGTTTGGCCTTTTTACGGTTGTACCTGAAAGGCTGCTTGTGGGTGTTCTCAACCTCACAACATGTTCCAGTAACACATACATAGCCAAACTTCATAACTTCACACACGATGACAGCATACACAATCCACTGTGATATTACTGTCTAGCAGCTCAAGACTTTTAGAATGATACCTCACAAGGCATCCTTTGTGCAAAATATATCCTAATTATATGACAATGGTGAATAAGGGGATGCCAGGGTGTCACACTGCTGGATTAGGGTACTCAGCTGGGATGTAGGAGACCCGGGTTAAAGTCCGTGCTCCAAATCAGGTAGCTAGGGACTCAAACACAGGTTTCCTACATCCCAGATGATTGTTCTAGTCACCTGGCTATTCTGGGGTGCACTTACTCTGGTTTTTCATTGAAAAACTTCAAAAGGTCTCTGTTTCATCCTGATATGGAACAGAGAGAATTTCTGAATTCTCGAAAATATTTGAGGGACAGGAAAACCATTTCCTGCCCAGTCCTTGTTTGGGGCTCAGTCCAGTGTCTATTGGATAACCCCCAGATCACAAAAACGACCCACTGTCCCAGCTGGCTCCCTGGCTGGCAGAGAAGCCAGGGACTGAAGGGATCACAGAGACTGTACTCCCCTGACAGGGTGTCCCTCCAAGTCAGGATTCTTAGGCATATTGGCATTGCACAGGAGGGCTGCAAGCCACATGGTACCTGTTGGTTTACTGCACAGGGGCCATAAGTTTCCAGGGCTGTTGATCCAGCATCTTCCATGAGAATTAAATCCATGTAGACATGCACATGCCCCCACCTGCAGGCACACACATGCCCGCCCCCCCTCGGAATAGCAGCTCTTATTACAGAATCCTAGCATCTCGTTTATCCTTTGTGGTCCAAACCAGGCACTCTTTTCCCACCGCAACCCCCTTTTGGCCTCTCTTTTCAACAGAATGATGCTGCTGTTGGATCCAGAGTAACACTCACTCAAGCAATCCCTTTCAGTTCAGAGTTTATCACAAGAGGTGTGCCAAGTGCCTTATCACCTCCCAGATCAGCTTTGTTTAGTCAGTTGCTGTTTTTGTGAGCCCTGTTTGATCCCAGCTCCCCGCTGACACAGCGGGCTACGCTGCCTCTTTGTAGTAACACTACAGATGTAATAGTTAGTGACTCTGTATTGTTCTTTCTTGCTGGGCCCTTTGTAGTCTACTTTTTGGTTATTAAACTGAGTGTTTGAAAGGAAAAGAACAGAGGGAAATGTGTTTTAATTGATGACTTGGTTTCTTGGGAGGTTTATATAATACTCAATTCCCTAGAGTAGTTTGTCACCATTTTTGGTAGAAATCTAGGGAAACTTTTATTAATAAAAATTAAAACCCAACAAGTAGTTTGGAAACCATTGTTCGGATGCATTGTTCTTTATTATTTGTATAACACCACTGGTGTACCGGGCCCTCGGCAGATACATAGCAAGACTGGATCCCTGTCTCAAAGAGCTTCCACTGTAAAATAGCAATAACCGGGGCCTAATTTGTCCATGGTCACCTAAATAGCATATGCAAGTCAGCACTTGGACATGCGAAATGGGTAACTATGCGCATGAGTGTCTGTTTGCCTGGCAATGCAAGACTCAGGTGGACAGTTCAGCCTAGCCACTTCCTGAAACTGAGCTTTCCATGTTTAATTTAGGGATTTAAATGTACCTGTACCACGGCAACAAGCAAATGTGCCACTAATCTCTTTCCATAACAAATCCCAGAGTGTTCAAGTCCACATGAACGGTTTGTGGATGGGCCAAGGAGGCCAGGGATTGCTCTTGAAGCGTTGGTTCAGATCAGGGTGCTACTCTGTCCAAATGCCCTGAGTTCAGGAGTTGCTCCAGTCTTGTCTCATCTCTAGAAAAGGAAGAACCTAGCAGGTGCTCTGCCCATAGGAACACCCAGGAAGAGAGTCTAACAGGGTCTTGGGTAGAGCACGTCCTATAAGGTCTCCTGTCTTTCTTCCCAACTTCCACCTTGTGCACCCTTCATTCTGCCACCTCAGCTCAACCTGATTCTCTTACTTATAATCCTGCACCTTTTGCCTGCCTCCCCCTGCTCCTGGAATGGCCTCTCCATGCTTGCGTGCTTAGCAATCTCAAACGTTTCCCTGTTTGTTTCCTCCACCAGTGATTTGCTCACCACGTTCTCCCTTGCTACTAGACTATAAGATCTTTGAGGCAGGGAACTTGTTTGTCTGTAAAGTGCCATGCACATAACAGAAAGCAGCAGCAGCATTCACATTATTTAATGGCATCCTGATAAAGAAAAACATTCCCCGTGATCCAGAGAGATCATGAGAGATCGTTGATCCTAGATAAGTAAACAATTTGCCGGATAAGTACATTTTTATGCACCAAACCCTAGCATCTGTGCCGTGAAATTTCAGAATCCTCTAAACTCTGTCTGCAGAAGGCTTAGACCAAGCCCCAAAGGCACACATTTCGGCAACAAGTTCCTGTGTTTAACAGGTTTCCAATGAATGGTATTAGAAGTTGAGTGTCAACTGTTGTTATTCATGCTCCGCAAACAGATGGGGTTTAATTGCTATTACTTTCAGCTTAGCTGCAAATTTCATATAAAAAGAGCTTTTTGGTAATTGTTGTAAAATAAAAGTTCAGAAACTATGTATAGAAATTATAGATCAAATGTATTTTAAAGATCAAACTGTTTATATTACCTTTTAAATATAGTCTTTAGTCATCAGCATTAGGATCAGTGAGTGACTGAGGGATACAATGCCACACTAGGGCCTGATATGCCAGAACAATATGACAGCAGTAACTTATTACTGATGGAAAAACAACACCAAAATGTGATTGGCCAAAACTGGAGAAGAATAGAGCTGCTAATCTTTGTAATTTCAAGGGCACCATTAGGGCAAAATGCTGCTTTCACGTAGCTTCGGAGAAAAAACGAGGTACATTGAATGGCTTTCTGAAGGGAAGGAGATGAGATGTTCGCATCACAAGCGCTGGGAGGGTTACAGCGTCTCATTAGTGCTGGGAAAAGGTTGGACAATAAAGAGGGAAGGTGGGGAAGGGGTGCGTGTGTGTGTGTGTGTGTGCGCGCACGCGCACCCATGCCTGGGGTGTGGGATAGTGTGTATAGTAAACACTGGTGGTGGTGGTGGTGGTTTTATCTTCTTTACAGCCCCTCTGTCATGGTTTAATCCACCATTGGCAATGGTCCTTCGCCCTCCAGGCACACTTGGTGCCACAGCCCAGCTCCATCGTGACAAGGGCCCCCTTCCTTTGTTTGGTGCAGAAACTGATGGGGAGGGACACAAAGAGGGCTTGAAAGCAGCCTGGTGCCCCCTGTATTCACAAGCCAGCCCGCCTGGCCACTGGCGTACATGAGAGCACATGAGGTTGTCATGATACGCATCCTGGCCTTAGTGCCTGACACAGCGCCTGGTGTGTCCGGCTACCCCATGCATCCTTCACCAAGGCCCCGTGAAGAGCCGTTATTCAGAGTGCTTGCCCTGCCGTAGCCCATATTCTGGCACTCAGAGGACTCAGCCCTGGCACACTTTTCACCTGGGCTTGGGTGCCTGAGACATTCCGACTCCCAGGGCACTGGAGAATCCGCTGACGTGGCTTGCAAAATAACCAGAGCGTAAAACAGTTAAAACAACACAATATTTACTGAAAAGCCCGGGCACGACGTGTGTTTGAGTAAAAGGGCAGCGCCTCTTACTGAACCTATTCTTTCCCGACTTGTAATTAACGCTCGCAGGTAATTACGCTCCTGAGCCTCTAAACCACAGCTACGAAACAATTCTTCCAGGAAACACAAAGCCACTTAAAATGAGAAGGGGGAATATTATGTGCAGTCAGAACAGTCGAGGCCTCATGGGTGTCCAGCCCACTATCCCTCCCATGGTGCCACAGGGAAGCAAAGGGGGTCACCTCCCAGATTGTGAGTCTGGCTGCAGGAAGTGAGAAGAGGCGATGGGGACCATGGGGCTGCTACAATCCTCAGAGCACCTTCCTCTGTCCAATCAGCAGAGCTGAGCCGGCATGAGGGGGGAAGCGAGCTGCACCCCGTAAAGGAGTGCAGTAAGCTACTACACACCATGGGCAAGGGAGAAGTAGGGGGAAGATTGTGACTGAGTTCCAGTCTCCTAAGGCTGCTCCTATGATGGGGCAAGCTTGCCCCAGACTTGCAGGCCAGAGAGGTAGGATAAGCGTTTACACTTCTAGGGCCTTCTCCAAACCCAACTTTTTGCGTTCCACCCTTCATCTGTGCTGGCCAAGATTTTCAAAAGTGACCAGTGAATTTTTGGTGCTCAACCTGCGATGACTTAAAGGGGCCTGACTTACAGAGGGTGGGTGCTCAGAACTGGGCGCAAATCAGGCCCCATTAAGGTGTCTCTATCTGGCCAGCCAAAAACTTTATGAAAATCTTGGCCTCTATCCCCAGGTGACGGTGACTAAGGGCCAAACGCCCTTGTTGCTCCTTAATGACCATACGTGACTCTCTGGATTCCTCCCGATGCATTCCTCCCCCCAGGAGCAAAATGAACCAACAAAGAACAGACTCTTATGGCAGTGCATGTATTTAGCCAGACCCGGTGGTTGCTAAGTGAGAGATCACACATCCCTGAAAATCAGACAGTCCCCTCGCCAACACGTGCATGACAGAAAAAAGGAAGTAAATACACACCACTAAAAAGGTGACCTTTGCCACCTCTTACTGCCCAGTTAACCCCATCCATTCTAAGGACGGGGGGAAATGGTAGCATCTTGAGACCACAGCACAGTGACTGTCAGCCCCCACGGAACAGTCCGCACATTCCTACCGCGGTAGCCAGGATACGTCTGCCTGTCTGCATAGCGCTGTGTCTCTCCATCCTGCTCAGACCCCTGGGGTGGAATGGTCCTTATGTGCCTCGCACGGCGCTGAGTGTGCTGTTGGAACTTACTCTTGGAGGTATCTTTGTTAACTGAGCACTGGCTCTTGTATAGATGGCTATGTTCGCAGTGGCTGCTGCAAGGAGATGCAATTTGCCTCTCCTTGCCCCCGTGGGCTCGTATGTATGTGTGTGTATTGTTTTAACTTTCCCTCCACCGGCTGGCTTTCCAGTGCTGCAAGTGCCATCTTATCATTTGTACCAGCAGAACCTAGCCCCTCGGGTCGGGGCATGTGTGTGAGAGAGAGAGACGGAGAGAGAAAGAGAGAGATGTTTGTAAAGCTCTTGGGGCTGCATTCGGGCTGACAGACAGAGCCACAGCCGCGAGTGATATGATTATTATCATTATACTGCCAAGGATCCAGGACAAGAGATGATTCTGACTGCTACAAAGTGGTTCTCGTAACCAGGGATTGCAGACGGCTAGCTACGAGCAGCCTCTTCCGCGTGGTTGTCACCTGTCAGAGGCTGCCCTGTGCAGCATGCAGAGCAGCCCATGCCCAGAAGCTGCCACTCTTCTGCCGCTGGGACAGTGGTTTTGATCAAACTGTGTTTCTATTTATTGTGCATTTAGCTCTACTCACCAAATTTTCTGGGTGTAAATTTAGTGCCAGGGAAGGGGCTTAACTGCAAGCCCTGGAGAAGGAAGCCCTCTCTTTATCCACAGAACAGATAAAGCATAAGCAGCTGCAGAGAAAACTTCCCACACCCCTAGCCAAGATGCCAGGCCTCAGAGTGGAGCCGCAGGTTTTGCCTCTAGACTCGAGGAATTCAATCTGACACTGCCAACTGGGGCCACCGGAGCGGGTGGTTTTCATGGTGCTGATGAGTCTCACCAGGCTCCTTTCTAGAGCTGGGTGAATGCTGCACAAAAGGTTACTTGGTTATCATTAATCGCTTTTATTACAGTGGTGCCTAAGAACCAGCTGAGAATGGGCTCCTATTTTGCTAGGCCCTCTACAAACACAGCGTAGTCGACAGTCCCTGCCCATAAGAGCTTATAATCTAAATAGGGGACTAAATGCAAGAATATTTGGTTCCAGCTTTTTAAAAAGGAATTTGCCTGCACTTGTGTTCATTCCCATTTTCTATTCATAACTGTTCCAGCAGCTGGGCTAACTGGTACAATTACCCATGAGAAGCAAATTGTAAATTTAAATATTTGTCCAAAAGGAAGTTCTCAAATCGCAGAACTGGCCAATAAAAGCAGTGCACATTGTGAGTGTGACATTCAACAGGCCGCAACTCAGTATTTGTGCTGTTGGTGATTAAGTTGCACAAATCATCCAATCAAGGAAGAGAAACAATATCCTGTGATTCCTGAAACTAACAAATGCATCTGGAATGTTGAATATTCATAAGGAAGAGTTCATGAATGATCTGTAGGTCCAAGACCCGCCTGCTTGGAGGTATTTGTGAATAACTTGGAATTACTAATACATCTGAGAATCTTGCTCTTTTGTTCATGGAGAGAATAGAGAGGACAAATTCATCAGGGTGAAACTCACTCCTGTGTAGAAGGCCAACATGAGATTTATACACCACTTAATCTCACAGGCCATATATGTAAAGATATTTAGGCACCTAAAGTTGCAGATCCTGGAATTTTCTAAAGCATCTGTGCTTCTAAGAATAATTAAAGGATTGGGAAACATGCTGTATAATAATAGCTTCGAAGAGCTCAATCTAGTTAGCTTAATAAAGAGAACTTTAAAGAGGGGTGACTTGATCATGGCTTGGTACCTACATGGGAAATAAATATTTGATAATGGGATTTTTGGTCTAGCAGACAAAAGTTTAATAAAATCCAGTGGCTGAAATTAAAGCGAGACCAATTCAGGCTGGAAAAAAGATGTACAATTTTAAGTGAGGGTAATTAACCACTGGGCTAACTTACAAAAGGGTGGAGGGGGAGGGGGAGGGGGGAATTCTTCATCAGTGGCAGTTTAAAAATCAAGATTCAGTGTTTTTCTAAAAGCTCTACTGTAGTTCAAACAGGAATTATCTGGGGGAAGTGCTATGGCTTGTGTTATACCGGAGGTCAGACTGGGTGATCACAGTGGACCCTTCTGGCCTTAGAATCTATGAACGGCAATGGGAATTAGGCCCCTTTTGAAAATCCACTAAGGCATCTGTCTGCATCTTTAGACATCTAAATACTTGTAAAAATCTGATAAGGCATAACCCTATTTTGAGAGTTAAAATGGCGCATAAGCCCTCTTTGCAGGGGTGAATTTCACCCAGGCCACCAAGCGATCATCCAATCAATGAGAATGACCGAGCATCTCTTCCAACCTGGGTTGGATTTGAACCCCTTTGAGTTTCCACTCACTGATATCCTGAAAAAACCCTGGCCATATGCAGCCATTCCCTTGTTAATATGTCTGTGTCATTGCTGTGACAGGAGGTTACACAAGCTCCAGAGAGGGGAGCCCTGTAGGTTGCTCTGAGAATTGATAGTGAATCCTCGCTGCCTTCATTTTCACAGCAGGTATCATCTTTATGCAGATTGAATTTAAGGGCTTTTCCTAGATACTTCTATTCCATTTAACATGCATAGGCTAATAATTTGTCACAATTCAATAAAGCGGAGGTTACAAACACTCTCACTGCTGTTTATTTAAATGATGGTTTGTTAATTAGCTTCTGTTAATGAGGAGAGAATAAATCAGATAAAATGTACCCAAACGACACTGCAATATTTTGCAGATTTCACTTTGTTTTCCAGTTCAGATGCTCCTCATAGCCATGCTGGCTTGTGCTTGTGAGCACATCCCATCTCACAAGCCAAGCAAGGTGTTGCGAGGTCAGGACTTGAATAGAAGATCTCCCAGAAAGCTTCATATGCTGCAGAAAGTGACACTGGCAATTCAGTGTGTGTGGTACTCTTCCTTCTGAATCAGCACAGAACCAGTGCCCCAGCACGGTGTGACGGGCCACCAGGCTGCTGAAAGTGCCATCTTCCAGATGAGCCATAGCACAAGGTCCTTCACTTGTGGTCCTTCATGATCCTGTTCAGCTTTATGAGATGGGAGAGGGGTGGGGGTCTGCACCAGATCCAGCAGTCAAGTATCTTCAGTTGAATTCTGTTTTAAGTTGCTGTATAGTACATCGGGTGTTACACAGCTGCTGCATTTCGCCCCAGAGATGGCCGCATTTCTGTAATGGGCTTGTCGCAGTTTAAGTCCTTTGGGCTGAAAGGCACTATACAAATATATGGTCTCTCTCTTAGCATCTCCAATGGAGTTTGAGTCCCAACCAGGAAAACCACAGGGAATGAAAGCTGCACCCTCTTGCCAAGGGAGAGAGGGGAGAGAACTGCCACAGCTCCAGTTAACTTTGAGCTAATTGCTATTTTAACCTTAACTACTATCTTTCCTACTGTCTGAAAGAACCCTTCATCACAAGTTCTGACCAGCCACAGGGCTTTCTTCTGAGCAATCATCTCTTGAGTGAGTTGAGTATATTTTTGCCACTGTTTCACAACTCCCCAGCTTGTCGTGGGAGCAAAGCTCAACCCTAGGCTGCTGCAAGCATGGCACAAGAAAACAGAACATTTACCAAGCTAGAGGAGCTCTCAGCACACCAGCCAAGGAGCAGCGGGAGCTGTGGTGGAGAGTGGCTTACCCAAAGCAGGCAGAGAGGGGGAAAGCTTTCCCTTTGTTTTGAGCAGAGATGGGGCTCTGGGCATCCCTGTATGCCCCATTCTCCTCTAACCTCTGCTCTTTCATGTTCCCAGACTCTCTTAGCCCTGCTGCCACCTTACCAATGTGTGAGGGAGTCCAAGGGCTGCTCTTCACTGCAACAGTTTGCTTCAATTACTCCTCTCGAGCTAGCCTAGCTCCAGTGAGAGCAGCCACAGAAAGCAAGTGGGTTCGCAGCAGCTGAGTTGTGCTGACTCGAGCAGTTGCCCATCGCTCCTTCCCCCTACCGCATTACTGCCTTGAGCATCAGCAGTTCAAGCCATACTTTCTAACAGGCCAATGAGCTCAAGGGGAAGGCGGCACTTAACTTGAGCTAGAGACAGGTGCGTGTAGATGGGATTCGGGTTAGGGCAGCACTCGAGTTATAGCTCCTGCTAACACTGCAGGGAAGATCAGCCTATTATTGCTGTAAGACACATGCCAAGGGTCTGGAAGATGCGAGTGAAAGAACTAGATCTTCTTGCTACTCTCTTCTCTTGTCTGGTGGAGTGGGTCAGATTCATAGGGGATGTGTAAGGGAGGGCCAGGGTGTAGGTTCCACATTGGTAAGCAGGTCTGACACACGGGGCTGGAGTTTATCAATTTCTGTACATTACAACAACTCAGCCTCCCATCTGAATGTGGCCCTACAATTATTTTGTCTAAGATAGTACCAAAAATGTAGGTCATGAATGAAGCTCTGTGCATGTTGTTCCAGCCTGTAAGCTCAGGGCAGGTTTGCTAATCGCTGAACTATTCAGAGTGCCTGTGAACTGGTCTCCGATTTCATCCAGAATCCAGGCCCAGCCCAGCTGCCTTTAGCTCAGGTTCACTTGGAATTACGGGGTTTGCTTGAACCCCAGCACTTCAGGGGTAAGAAAGTTGCAAAAGGATATTCAGGACCCTGTGAAATGAAGTGGCTGAGATCTAATTTAAGACTGTGAGCCAGAGGCAGATGCAGCCTCCCACGCTCACCCTGCACCAGCAGCTCCCCTCCCACAGGGCTGGGCTCAGTCCTTGCTCCAGACGTTGTGACCTGGTACACAGGGTCGCAGTGCCAGTCAGGTTTGCCCCAGCTGCCCCTCCATCATGATGGAGCGGCATGGGTCCAATTTCTGCAGGTGCAATTGAACACATGAACCCCCACTAACGGCACCTCTACTGGGACCTCTTCAGGTCAGGGACTGTCTCTCACTGGGTATGTACAGCGCCTGGCACAATGGGGACCCCAGCTTCGTTGGGACCTGTATGCACCACTATAATACAAATAATAATAATACAACCCAAGCTGATGATGTTTGGCTTTATAATCAGCTCTGTGAGCTATTAAAAAGTCCATTTAATAGAAATTTAAACCCCGATACTGCATCCCCTGCATACTCCTAGTTTATATGGCAAGACAAAAAATTAAGTTACATTTCAGTGAAGGCTGAGGGTACGTATCAGTAACTTAAAGATTAAAAAAACCATTTGCAGCGATGTTGTGGTTATCCCCAAACCAACCAGGAAATGAAGGTTACACTTAAAAGAAATCCAGCCATGTTAAGGTATGGAAATGAACATGTAAGGCACCCAAACCACCTGATCTGCCATGCCAGAAAAGATCATGATAGTTATTCTAGTGGTTGTGGGCCCAGGTTAGACTAAACTGATTTTAAAGACACATCAGGGATTTTTTCAATTCCCTTTCCCCAGGTGTTGCCATCGTCACAACACCCCCCTTCCCTTCAGTGTGGTAGGTGGGGTAAATGAAGCACATTGTGACTTGGCCAAGAGAGTTAATGCTGGAACTGTCCACAGAGCACAGCAGTGTTTTTCCCTGCTCCAGCTGAGAACACCAGACAAATTCTTCTCTATCAATCTGTGATGAGGATTTGTCAGTCTCTCAGGTCCGAAAGATGGAGGGCCAGAGCCTCATCTGGTGTAAATGGCACAGATCCACTGACTTGAAAGGACTTTACACCCACAAAGGGTCTAGCCCTGGACATTTAACCTATGACAATAGCTATGTGCCAGTAAGTTGCACCTATAAAAAAGAGACCTAAAAACCTCTCCTCCCTGGAAGCAGCCGGCCAGGAGCTGCTTGTTGCTCTCTGAGAAGCTGTAGGGGAAGAGACGGGAAGTGTGTGTGTGTGTGTGTCTGTGTGGCGTCGTCTGTGTGTGAGATTGTGGGAGGGCGGGGATGTGACCGTGTTGTAGTTCACGCTCAGAGAAGCTTGAGCTGTTAGTCGTGTCTATGTGGCAGTTCAGACTGCATTTCCCGTTAAAAAGAAAAAATCAAAGGAACCAGTAAACCCCAACCCCACTGAGAGAGGCCTTTGTGTGGGAATCTGTTCCTGAGCTGCCACTCGACCCTCCGCTCTGGAATCCAAGACCCACGCGTGATCCAAGGGTCAGAGCCAAGGGCCTCCCGCTTAAATCTAGGGGTGGCAGGGAGGTGGTGGAGGCGGGGACCGCAGCCACTTGATTCCCAGGTTTACCTTGCGGAAGAGACTCTAATCAGTGATTAATCGGGCATGTGTGGCTGTGTGGGAGAGATTTGTGTTGGAGGAGGGAACTCCTACAGCACCCCGGTCATGAATCATTTGAAAGGCAAATTTGCTCCCGTTACCAAGGGAACGGAAGAAAGGAAGGGACTTCCCTCGCCGGAATGACTCGCGCGCTGATGCTGCCGAAATCGTTCCACATTAAAAAAAAAAAAAGGGAAAAAAAAGAAAAGGAAAAAAGAGGCGAAGCTGTGACTAAGCAGCAGAAGTTATGTAAAGCGCTGGCTGGGAAGTGCAGGGGAGGGGACGGCACATCCTGCTGACTGCCCACGGTTTGCAGGGGCGGGGTGGCTCCTGCCCACAGGGGCTGTGGGGGCGAGGTGTCTGCCTACAGCTGGTGGGGGGTGGGGGGGTTCGGCACACAACGGACTGGCACCCGTTGGAGGGCACCAGAGGCTTCTCCCTGTGGGAGGGCAGTTGCGGGGGTTCTGCCAACTGGAGGGCAGCTGGGCGGGGGGCTCTGTCCATGGGAAGGGAGGCCCCTGCCCTGTGGAGGAGTGTAGGCCCCATAGGGGGGCAGCCAAGTGTCCTCGGGCAGAAGAGGGCAGCCTGATGGCTCATGCCCACAGGTGAGCAGCCGGAGATGCCTGGGCAGCTCTGCTTGACAGAGGGCTGCGGGTGTGTCATTCGCAACCCTGGTCATCTTCTCCCCTCTTGACACAGGCCCCAAGCTACTCACGCCTGAGTGCCTGAAATCTCAGCCAGCCCTGTTTGGCTCCAAAGCTCTGCCCAAGGGAGAGGCACCAGTCTAGAGGTGGCACCGCACAAGCCTTTGCAAATAGGCCAATCTCCTTCAAGCTCAGGATGGCTTCTCGTTGGCCTGTGTAAACACAAGACTCGCTGTCGTCCAGGGCCACTGGGGACTTCCCTCCTTGAAAGCTCATTCCCTTGCAACCTGGGAACTGGGAGGAGTGGTAGATACGCTGGAGGGGAGGGATAGGATACAGAAGGACCTAGACAAATTGGAGGTTTGGGCCAAAAGAAATCTGATGAGGTTCAATAAGGATAAGTGCAGGGTCCTGCACTTAGGACGGAAGAACCCAATGCACCGCTACAGACTAGGGACCGAATGGCTAGGCAGCAGTTCTGCGGAAAAGGACCTAGGGGTGACAGTGGACGAGAAGCTGGATATGAGTCAGCAGTGTGCCCTTGTTGCCAAGAAGGCCAATGGCATTTTGGGATGTATAAGTAGGGGCATAGCGAGCAGATCGAGGGACGTGATCGTTCCCCTCTATTCGACACTGGTGAGGCCTCATCTGGAGTACTGTGTCCAGTTTTGGGCCCCACACTACAAGAAGGATGTGGATAAATTGGAGAGAGTCCAGCGAAGGGCAACAAAAATGATTAGGGGTCTAGAGCACATGACTTATGAGGAGAGGCTGAGGGAGCTGGGATTGTTTAGTCTGCAGAAGAGAAGAATGAGGGGGGATTTGATAGCTACTTTCAACTACCTGAAAGGGGGTTCCAAAGAGGATGGCTCTAGACTGTTCTCAATGGTAGCAGATGACAGAACGAGGAGTAATGGTCTCAAGTTGCAATGGGGGAGGTTTAGATTGGATATTAGGAAAAACTTTTTCACTAAGAGGGTGGTGAAACACTGGAATGCGTTACCTAGGGAGGTGGTAGAATCTCCTTCCTTAGAGGTTTTTAAGGTCAGGCTTGACAAAGCCCTGGCTGGGATGATTTAACTGGGACTTGGTCCTGCTTCGAGCAGGGGGTTGGACTAGATGACCTTCTGGGGTCCCTTCCAACCCTGATATTCTATGATTCTATGAACCCATGCTCTGGTGTACATGTTATGCGTCTGAGCGACTGACCCACAAGCACTGTCTGTGTGAGCACGGGTCTCTATTGTCTGTCCCCTTGAGAGCCAGGCTGCTGGCACCGCTGGCTTTCGCTCACCAGCACACCCTGGCATTGGGACTTCCATGGGGGTGGGTGGATGTTATTTTCATTGGCAACTTCATCCCATGGGAATTCAGCAGCTGGAGTGTTTGCCTCCCGTACTGAGGTCTTTGCAGCTTCTCCGAAACCCTGGCATCCCCAAGTCACTCTCCAGTGTCTGCTGAATCCTGGTGCGCTGGCAAGTCTAAGCATCCGGTTTTTAACCCTTAGAATCCCTGGTACCCCAGACAGAAACCCGAGCAGCATCAGCTCAGTCCTTCATCCATCCACAACAGATGATACTTTGAGTACCATGCGGACTGCGGCCTGAGTCCCTCAAGTGCGACCTTACAAAGCCCTGCAGCACAGGGAAAGTGAGAGGAGGGCATTTAGAGATGGGCCCTGATGCAAATTCTCCTGAGCTGTGCAACTTGGGCCCATCTCTGATCAAAATGGTCTGCTCTCATGTGCTGTTCTGTAGCCACCCACGACCCCCACCACTACCCGTGGAGCGGCCTGTTTCATTCTGATGGCACTGAAAAGGAGCGTCTCCTCTAGGTACAGGAAGCGTGCGCCTGTTAGGGGGGAGGAGGAGCAGATTCGGAGGGTGCGAGAAGATGAAACAGTCAACAACAGGAAAATTTAGAGCCAGTCTCATGAAAATCTTCCTGATGGCAGATTCCAGGAGAGAAAGGAGTGGTCTGCCTGAGGAAAGCGGTGGAAGCTCCAGCACTTGAGCCTATAAAAACTGGATGGGACCAAACACTGGAGAAAACACCACAGGGAGCAGCAGTGAGGGGTGTGGGCAGGACGGGGCCTGATTTCTCAGATACCATTAGAGGGCTCTTGAGCAGAGGGGAGGCCAGTCTCTGCTTCTAATGCAAATAGCCAGGGCCCCATGCAGTAAGCTAGAAAGAGAAGCAGTAACTAAAGGGTTTGGCGGATTCCTCTCCCATGTCCCTGTAGATGATGGAGTCTTGCTCCTTATGAGTTCAGCTCTGTCGGAGGCTGGGAGCTGATGCACTGGAGATTTTTGCAGTGGTGTAGATACACCCATGTAGCTAGAGTCATCAGCGCAGCTCACCGAGCTTTGAAACTGAGGCAAGTTATAGGGCTACAAGTCGTTTTTTACCCTGGTGCAGCGCATCTCCAGTAAGGCTCCAGGGTAACTGCACGGGTGGAAAAACCCTTGGTCTAAGCAAGGCCTTCGTGCCAGAAAAACCCGGCCTAGCTTTATTTTATTATATGAACATTCAATCCCAGCCCCCCATCTACACTTAACCGTCCTAGCCCATGTGGAAGCACCTGGCCCCTGCTCCTGTTGCATCCATGTTTGGAATGTTAATGGCCAGTCGCAGCAAGGTCTGGAGATGGGGAAGGGTCAGCAATGACTGTGTTAGATAAACACAAGAGGGACTTTCACAGGGCAAAAGCTTCCAGCCCTCTCCGATGTAAACACAAACTCTCACCCTATTCATGTGCTCCTCATTGTTTTTACCATGACAACTAATCACTAATTTGACTAATTGCTGAGGCTGTGTTTAAAGTTTAACTGGGGTTTTCTCCTTCTAGGTCTCTCTGTTTCTCCTATGTGATCTTTGCAGGCATGTAATGATGAATTTGTGTGACACCACAATCATCCCCATGGCAACACACACTGTGCTTGCCATTGGATACCCG
This sequence comes from Chelonia mydas, assembly GCF_015237465.2. Taxonomy (NCBI): domain Eukaryota; kingdom Metazoa; phylum Chordata; order Testudines; family Cheloniidae; genus Chelonia; species Chelonia mydas. The sequence continues at coordinate 6,194,858 of NC_057859.1, read as the reverse complement.
TTCCATTCGAGGAACAATTTAAGGTGTGTTTAATGATTTAAAGATGAGTTTGCGGCACACGATTCAGATTTTGAACTCCCCGCCCCGAATGGTGGGGGTGCTCAGATCCGTGGGGTGGAGCGTTGGTTCAGGCCCATGTTAGGCGTGTTTGGGCCTTTAATGTAGAATACAGCAGTATATCTCTGTGAGGGAAAGCAAAGGGGCAACTGAGAAGCACTGGCCAAGTGAAGCTCTGTTTGGATAGATGCTCTTTTAATGAAGTGTTTTCCCAGTGCCTGAAGATCCCTCTTTAAAATAGCATCAAGGTCCAGCTACCTCCCCTTCCCCATGCACAGTCCAAGGAGAGTACAATGAGAAGTGTGTGCTCATGGCCTAGCATAGTGTAGGTGACCCAACCTATGCAGGGTGCACAAGCCAGGTAGTAGGATTAACAACAACCCTATGCATTCTTGGGGCCAAATTTTCTGGTGCTCCGCCCCCATCACAGAGGCCAGATTTTCAAAAAAGATCAGCGCCCGACATGCCGGGCTCTTTTAAAAATCTGACCCTGATTGTGTGAGTGAGAAGTAGATAATGGAGCTGAAAATCTTTGCAGAAAAAGCCTGCCCGGATCCATTGTGCCCCGGCAGATCGGTCCGGTCTGAGTCAGGAGATGAAGCCTCCATTGCTCCAATATGCGGAGAGGAGTTAATGGCATGTGGATTCCTGCTTGACTAGAACTGCGTTTGCGCTGAGTCCGTAGTAAAGGAGACCTTACCTGTGTGCCGCCAGGACCCGGGCCTGAAGCTCAGGCTGCCGCGCTTGGCCATTGTTTTTGTGTTTCAGGGGTCCAGGTAGCCAGGTGAAGCAGAGCAGTCATGGGCTAGGCCTGTTCTTTACAGCTGCAGGCCTGAGCTCAGATCCTGCCTGTAACTCACAAGGAAAAACGGGTTTTGTGATTTTGTGCAGAAGCCTGTCTGATCCCACTGGGCTGATGGAAACCCTATAGCTCAGCAAGGATGCTCGGGGATCTTCAGATCTGTGGGGGCTTTTAGAAACCATATAGAATGGCTAGGCTGCCGGGGCCTATCTGATCCAACAGGGCTGCTCAAAACCCTATAGTAGAAGGAGGGCTGCTAAGGGCCTTCGCTAATCCTATGAGGCTTGCTTGAAACCTTATAGCACAGTACAATTGCCAGTGCCCCTTAATTACATGGGTTCCCCTAATCTTCCAGCCCTAAAGCATAATGCAGCTGCATGGGCCTCCCTAATCTTACAGGGGAACCAGGGGTTAGGCGGGGACTCCGGCAACCTGGATTCAGTTCCACGCTCCACCATCGGCTACCTGCGCGACCTCGGGCAAGTCATTCAGGGCCAGATTTACGAGGGATTTAGGCACCTAGTGGGGTTTTCAAAATCCCCTTAGTGGATTGGGCACCTGAGTTCCATTGATTTCATGGGAGGTAGCTGTCCAGTTTTCTGCATCTTCAGGTCCCTAATGCGACTGAAAATCTGGCCAGTCGTCTCTCTGATTCAGATGGTCAAAGGTAGTTAGGTGTCTAACTGCCATTGAAATCAATGAGAGATAGAGGCCTAAATACCTTTGTGGATTAGGGCCCCATCTGTACAAGGGGGTAAAAGCACCAGCCTACCTCACAGAGAGGTAGAATGTTGTGAGAATAAATCCATTAAAGACTGTGCGGAGCTCAGACTCGACAGCCATGAGAGCCAGATGACAGCCAAGGATAGATGGTCAGAAGCCCTGTAATGCCAGGGCTTGACTTGCTTTGGCCCCTCTAACTTTGTCCTGGAGCCCCCAGAGCAGAGCAGGGAGCTGCGTATTTCCAGATAAGGGAATGCAGAGGCAGCTGCGTGGTGCAGGAAAGCCCTCCCCGTTATGCCACAGACAATGGGTGTTGGAACGATTAGTCACCACGAAAAAGCCGAGGCTTCCCTCCTCCACAGCAAAGCCTGTTGTCGTCCGCCCCCCCACACAGGCAAACTGGCTGAATACTTCATTGGAGTTTCTCACACCTACAGGGGTATAGCCTTAAACAGAATGACAGAGTGATCAAAGTGCTGGAGTCAGAACCTGGGAGCTGAGGGTTGCTATGGAGTTTCTGCCTTTGGATTTAAATAAAATCCCCAAAAAACCCAAACCAAAAACCTACAGATGGTTACAGCAAAAAAATTAAATGGAAAAGCACAAGACCATCTTTGGAGCTTGTGAAGAAGTATCAGACTCCTGTGTTTGTGTAGGACCTACATGCGATTGATATTAATTTTTGAGCTCTTTGGGTTGCTCGGTCTCTTTGTATTACCATAGTGCCTAGGAGCCCTAATCATGTGCCAGGATCCCACCGTGCTAGGTGCTGTACAAACCTAGAACAAAAAGATACGTTCCCACTCTATGGAGTTTACAATCTAAGCCTGAAGTGTGCAACGGTTAGAGCAAGCCCTGGGCTCTGTTCCCAGCTCTGCCATTGTGTGACCTTGCACCAGTCACTTCCTTTCTCCGTGCCACAAAATGGACGTAACGTGGGGACACTGAGAGTTTTTAATTAATGTTTGTAAGACCTTTGAGAGCCATGGGTGCAAGATACTGTTTTGTTCCAAGTGTTAATAATAAAACTTGGCTCTTCTCTATCACTTCCCTCCGGTGATTTTTTCAAACAGCCGTGAATTCAGCCTCACAAGACCCTCTGTGAGAGAGGTTTGTATCAACAGCTTTGTTTTATTGATAGGGAAACTGAGACACCGAGCGGGGAAGTGACTTGTCCAAGGTCACACAGGAAAGAAGTGAACAGCATCCAATCCTCAGGACGTCCAGGCCTGTGCTTTCGCCCCCAGACCACACTTGCAACGAATGCAGGCACGTGTCCCCTTTCGATTCCAAGGCTTCCCTCGGCTGAATTGAGCTTAGGTGGATCGTTACCTGGCAGGAGATCAGTATCTCAGGTCTCTTCCTGTTAAAAGGGGTTTGTGAGCAGAGTGTGGCTACTATATATTATAACAGCAGAAGCATCTTGTATTTTTGTGGCACCGCTCATACCAAAGTGCTTTACAAACAGGATTCATTTCATCTACCGGTGGAGTGCAGACCCAGTGTAGCAGCACGTAGAAATGATGCATGATAAGATAGGAAGTGAAGAAGAACCCAGTAAACCCCCCACCCCCATTAAAACTTCAGGGAGAATTTAGGGAAAACAAGAGAAAAACTATCTAGTATATGGGCACTTCATTCAAGAGACCGCACCAGACCTGGATGTTGATTCTTAGAGAACATCATCTCCTAATTGCACTGCCTTCGGGATCTGGGCTTTCCGATGTGGTTTCCCATATAAGTTCTGACCTAGCCCAACCCCACCTAGCTTGTGAGCTCTGCTAGGATTGCAGCCCAAAGTTAGCCAGCAGAAGGGTAGCAGCTTAGATAAACTGCCCCAATGTTTTGTTCCTGCATGTTTGCTGGAGGAAGTGCCTGGGAAGGGGGGAGGGTAGTAGTTGTGTAACTTTCTTGTTTACTTTCTTGTGGAAAGTGAATGATGAATATTTTTAGTGGTTTGGTGCCTCTCTGTCCCTGAGCAGATAAGAAATGCAATAAGAGGAAGGGATCCCTCTCCCACACTCCCACAGACTCCACAGCATTGAATATTTAATTGGATTCCCTTTCCTCCTACAAGGTTATCCCTAGCAGTGGAAAACGCCTCACCGTCTATTCACTGCTCTCGTCCCCTTTGCAAAGGGGGAAGTTCTAAAAGCGTTTCCACCATTCAAAAAAGATTTGCCTTCAGGAAGCCAGGCATTTTGCCACCCCGTTTTGCCTTCCTTGTCAAGGGCCTGCAGGTGAAACCCCATTGGGGATTGCAGTTAAAGTTAAAAGGCAGCTTGTGTTTCATCTTCTTTGGTGCTAAGGAGAGACTTTGAGTACAACAGTGAAGCACTTGGAGGTTATTCATCTAAGGTTCTCAGAAGGGAGTCATTATCAATATATCCATTTCACAGCTAGGAAACAGGCTTCCCCCAAATCACACAGCCAGTGGCGGAGCCAGAAATAGAACCCAGGAGTCCTGACTCTCAGGCCACTAGAGACCACGTTCCTTTCCCAGAGTCAGGAATAGAACCCAGAATGCCTGACTCTCAAGTCTTGTCTTCACTGCAGTGAACTCAGGGGCTTACTCAAGGTTTGCCCCTAATCTGGCTCCCATCCACGCACACACAAACCCTCTAGCCCCACTGTGGTGGTGTTTATACTTGGGCTAGCTAGCCTATCCTGGTGCTATAGGCTAATGCTTGAGCGGTGCTCACACTGAGGCTGGTAACCTGTCTACTTTGCAGTGAAGACGCAAGCTGAACCACTTGAGTGCCACTGGTCCTCCCATGTCGTCCCGCAATTCTCCCCGTTTCCACATTCTCCCACAATTCACTGAGAAAGGATCATAGAGCGGCTCATCCTAGCACAGCACTAAGAACCATAGGAAATGCCCCCCAGAAGTCCCAGCGCCATTCACAAGTGAGTGGAGCACCGGGGTGGACACAGTAACTCGAGGCTGGCTTTGCAGCGCGGCGGCTCCCACCCAGGCTAGGCTAGGCCAGACCCAGGTGCTGATCACCTGTGCTAACGTGCCCTCAGGCCGCTGCTCTAACCACTAGATCCCACAGTAATAATGTGCCAAGTGTGCCCAGTGATAATATGCCCTCAGAACATGTATCTCCATCACCTTTCCTGGCTTTACCCTTAGGCCGAAGAATAATGAACAGCTTGCAAGTCTGTCTTCACACCTGCATTCAAGACTGACTTTTGTCTCCTCCTTTCCCAGGATAGGTGGGGGCTGTATGTTTCTTTTATTCCCTCCCACTCCCCTCATCCCTTCAGGTTTTTCTTGTCACTTGCTGTTGGTTGGTTGAGAAGTCAGCTTAGAGGACAAGGTTTCCACAGTTGGTTTTGGACCGAAGGGTAATGTAATCAAAATCTCTGTGCTTCTAGGAGACAGACAGGGTGCCACTTGGGGATTCTCTGGAGTGTGGGGAGCTGACCCCATCCTTCCAAAGAGCCCATGGGAAAGGAGATTTTTCCCTAGGGTGAAATGTGCAGCAAGCTGGAGTTCTGTTTTTGCTGCGCCAGAATCTGCCACCTCTCTAATCAGCTGCAAGCCAGACATTTCCGTGTGGTAGCACATTAGCCCATTTACTGTTCCTCACTGTTGTGCTATTAATGCTCTGTCCCCAATATATCCACAAGGGGCCTGATAGACCGCGTGCCCTCTCTGCCATTCCCAGTGCTGTGGAAGAGTTCTGTCAAGCTCAGTCCCCTGGGTCATGGTTTTGGCATGGGGAGCTACACCAGTGGGACAGGGTCTGGGTAGAACCTTACTGCTACAAGCACGGAGCATCTGCAGAACATGGCTACGGCAGCGGAAGGGGATTAGCCGAGCCTTCTCCCTGTTAGTCAATTTTGTAGCTGTCCTCCGGTGCATCAGTAAAGTCACCAATGAAAGCAGCTCTGGTGTCACAATGGCTGGCCTTATGATGGCCTTTTAGTTTGGGTTAACCAGCCTGTAGGTGGCATGGATGGAGTTTAAAGAAAGGGCTTAGTTCCTTAATGAAACTTGCAATGAGGATTTTCAGCTGATTAAAGCCGGCTTCTCTCCTTGGCGACACAGCACACCAACCATTTGATTTAATGGTTCGGAGAAATATGCTTTTGATTAAGTTGCTGCATTATTTCTGCCCCAGCCATCCACCTTTGCACTGCCCAGGCCTGGCAGATTAGACAGCGGGCTGTCTCATTTTTGTTTTTTCTTTCCTGGGGCATCATTTCCACAGCAATTAGCCTGCTGCAGCCACCATTCTGTACTGATACAATAGCTGCTCAGGTCAAACATCTCACAGGTCTTACCGACTCTAGGGCTTTTTGCCTAAGATGGCCTATCTCTACTGTTGCTCCATCAATGTCCGCAAGGGAGGTGTAGCATTCTCTAGGAGGGCTCTGAGTCTCTGGAACTTGCTCCCCACATTGGCCAGAAATAGCCCAAATGTAATGACTTTTGAGGCATGCAGAAAAAGAAAATCTAAGAGAAAAAGGTGTTCAAGAGAGCTGGCAGATTCTCAATGCGACAATATTAGAGACACAACAGCAGCCTACCCAAATAGAAAGGAAAGATAGGAAGAACAGTAAGAGGCCAATGTGGTGCCAATATGAGCTCTTTTATAACCTTGAAATCAAAAAGGAATCCTATAAAAAGTGGAAACATGGACATATTGCTAAGGAGGAGTACAAAAGAATAGCACAAGCATTTAGGGATAAAATCAGGAAGGTTAAGGCCGAAAATGAGTTACCCTAGCAAGGGACATAAAGGCAATAATAAGAGGTTCTATAAATACATTAGGAGCAAGAGAAAGACTAAGGAAAGTGTAGGTCCTCTACTTAGTGGGAAAGGAGAGTTAATAACAGACTACATAAAGAAAGCTGAGTTATTAAATGTCTATTTTGATTTAGTCTTCACTAAAATGGTAAATTGTGACCGGACACTTAACACAATTAATTCACAACAAGGGGGAAGGAACACAAGCCAACAGGGAAAGAACACATTAAAGAATATTTAAATAAGTTAAATGTATTCAAGGTAGCAGGGCCTGATGAAAATGCACCTTAGGGTACTTAAGGAATTAGCTGAAACAATCACAGAATCATTCACGATTATCTTTGAGAACTCATGAAGGACGGGTGATGGCCCAGAGCACTGGAGAAGCGGGGACTTGATAACAGTCTTCAAATATGTTAAGGTCTGTTATAGAGAGGATGGTGATCGATTGTTCTCCATGTCCACTGAAGGTAGGACAAGAAGTAATTGGCTTTCTCTGCAGCAAGGGAGATTTGGGTCAGATTTAGGAAAATCTTTCTAACTACCAGGGTAGTTAAGCTCTGGAATAGGTTTCCAATGGATGTTGTGAAATCCCCATCATTGAAGGTTTTTAAGAACAGGTTGGACAAACACCTGGCAAGAATGATCTAGGTTTATTTGGTCCTGCCTCAGTGCAAGGGGCTGGACTTGATGACTTCTCAAGGTCCCTTCCAGCCCTATGTTTCTATGATTCTATTACAGCTGTTTGATGGGGGTCTCTGGAGAAGGCTGAAGGCGTGCTTCCTAAATGATGCAGGGGGTTAGGAGGCTGGTTGGCTGTCTAAATTCCTGTGGAGCTGAATTCAGTACTGGTGAGGTTTAGTATAACTGTATTTATTGTATGTAGACCCTGGGAGAGAAGTCTTTATTTTAAATCTAAATAAATAAATAATGGGGCACATTAGGCAGGGGGATTTTATCCAACACGCTGCTTAGATTATCCAGTATCTCTCTATCTAGACTGCATTTGTAGATTTTTATTTGTTGCCCATTGCCCTGCTAGATGAGCGTCTTTTTGCTGTGAGCTGAGTTGGGCAGAGGATGGAAGTTCTATTTTACAAAGGATTTAGAGATTTTGAAATTTGCATTCATTCCAATTAGCAGCAGAACCCCAACATTTCAAAATTCTCCAGGCAGGAAAATTTAAAAAAAGGGTTTTGGGTTGTACACATGAAGCTGATGACCTATATTACAGTCAAGGCTATCGAAACTCTAGCTCTTCCAGCTCATTACAAGAGACCTGTCACCAAATGCTTTGTTCCAGCCTCCAGCCATTTGAGACATCACCCCAAACAAACTTTACCTTTGTAAGAAAAATCATTAAGTCCCATTGATCTGATTTGTGAATGCCAGGCACTACAAGAGGGAAAGAGAATTTAATCAATGAAGCTTACACCAGTGCAGGGCACCACTGATAGGCTTAAAAAGATCATCCTAATGTGAGGGCCTCCAGTTAGAGCGGATTAATTAATATATCGCTAATGATTTGGAAAGGAGATGGACAGTAAATGCAAGAGCAATTAATTCTGTATAGCTTGTTAGTGTACAGCCCCCAATGATCCGGGGCCCCAGCATTTGCTCTAGGATGGTTTCATGCTGGAACAAGAGAGTGGCAAATTAAAAGTCTTTAGGGAACATACAGGTTGGCCTCAAGCATATGCAATGTGCGTGGCTGCTATGCAGCTTCCTACTATCGCATTCTCAGCCTCCATCCATGGGAGCAAATACATACCCCGATCTCCGGCTGGGGCAGTGGGACCAGAGGTGCAAGGAAGTCATTTATTTTCACTGTGCTATTTCGGCAAGTTATGTAGGTGCCTGACTTTCAAAGGTGATGTGCGCTCCCAATGGGCTTTTGAGAATTTAGGCCTTAGCCACTGTTCCTTTGTGCCTCGGTTTCCCCAGCAGAGGCATTGTGAGGGTGAATGTGCCTACACTAAAGAAGAGCAAGGTGGTCTCATTTGTGTATGTACCTATCCCCATCAGGATACTTGCATTCTGGGCAGCCTTGGCTTCATAGCAGCTCTCCGGAGGGTTCACCTTTCGAGAGCAATGAGAGTCCCTTGGAGGAGGGTTTGGTACCTGGCATTCTTATCCTGGTCAAGTGCAGCCCATCCTGACATATCAACAGTTTCTCCTTGCTGATTCTGAGAGAGAGAGAGAGAGAGAGAGAGGAAAACCCTCCACTAGCTTCCCTTGATGAACTGAGCTAATTTCTCTTTTAATGGTTAGCGACTGAGCTGCGTCTGAGGCTTCCCTCCTCCACAGCAAACCCTCTCCCACACGCAGACAAATAGGCTGAATATTTAATTGGAATTCCTCACACCTACAGGGTAAAGCCTTGTCAGTAGAAATATAGTCCATTGCCAGCTGGCATCCCCGCATTCCACCCACCTTGTCTCTTAAAAAGAAATCCCTCCCCAGCTCCCCCCCTCACTCCACACCCACGAGCCTGTGCAGACTCATCTCAGTGCAGTTTGAACAGGGCTGTGTAAACTCACACAGGCGGGATTTTGCTTCACACACACCCAGATCAACACTTTCTTTCCCATCTCCTCCCACCGCAGCCAGAGCAGGTCACAGAGCTGGCATGAGCCTGGGGTTTCCCCATGACGACACAGGGATGAGGTTGGCGGGACCAATCCTGCACTGGCCCTGTGTGTGAGACATGGCCAATGGGCAGATCTTTCTATGGTTCTCTGAGAATCAGCCAGGGGAGCAAACTTAACTCCCGCAGCCCGGGTGCTGGCTTTAGAATTTGCCCGTGGAAGGACAGAACTTGGCTGCCTTGAGCTCTCCACTGCCAATAGCGTCCAACATACCTTTCCGCCCACCATTCCCTTTCCTACTCCTTCCTGTCGCAGCCACGCCAGACTGTCTGGGAGCATTCAGCCAAAGGTTTAGGGAGCATTTGCTGTCAATTGTGCTTGCTAATGATGAAGCATTATTGGTGTTTGGAGTCTCAATGTAAGCGTGATAAAAATGTCTGGAGCTAAAAAGACGACAAGGTTTTAAGCAGGGAGGGGACCAAGCAATTTGTGCCGCTTTGGGAAGTGGTAAGATCTGTGAGAGATGTCTGCTGTACAGGCAGAGTGGCTTCGCAATGCAGGCCACCACATGGTCCCCAGGAACTCTGTCTCCAGCTGGAACAGCGGGTGAGCACATTATCCACTCTGAAGATCTATTATTATTATTTGTATTACAATAGGCCCTAGACGCCCCATCTGAGACCAGGTCCCCATTTTGCTCGATGCTGTGCAGGTGCATTGCAAGAGACAGATTTTTAGATCTGACAGTCTAAATAGACAAGGTGGGAGGGGAAACAGGCCCAGAGATGTGAAGTGAATTGCTCAAGGTCACCCAGCTGGTCAGTGGCAGAGCCAAGAATGGAACCTAGATCTCCTGAGACCCAGTCCAGTGCTCTGTGCACGCTGGGGTGTAATTTTATCCAATCACAAGTAAATTACGTGTAAGCAACTCCTTCTTGCTACTGGACAGTTGTCTACACGCTAAAGCCATGCTGTAGTCTGGTGTGTTAAGGACTCTGTTCTCAAGAAAGGCATGCAGTAAGGGGAAAGAAAGTCTGATTAGAGGTGTATTGGCTGAGCCTTCTGCTGTTGCAGTAATTCACGTTGAATTACAAGGGACGCTGCAGGTCAGGAGGGAGAAGTATCGGCAAGTGAAGGGGCTGTCAGGACTGGAACAGCAGGGGTATGAATGAGCTGCATTGGCAGAGCTGCGGGAGCGGGAGGCTGGACTGAAACAGAAGGGAGTGCAGCAGGTCAGGGCTGAGGCACATGGGGGTGGGCCTAGGACTGGATTAGCATAAGGGGCTCACAGTGATGAAGGAGGTGACTGGAAGAGCTGTTAGGGGAGAGGGTGGGGAGACCAGGACAGGAAGAGCGGGGGATGCTCCAGGTGTGGAGTGTGGACCACTGGCCGAGCTGGGACGTAGGGCGGTAATGGAAGAACAGGGAGTGCAGGTGAGGAATGACGTGCGTTCATCCAGCTCTGTAGTCGGGAATAGCAGCGTATCTCACGTCAGTGCTGAGGTGCACTAGCAGAGCTGTGGGAGAGTGGCAACGTGACTGGAACAGCAGGGGGTGCTGCAGGTGCGTTTACAGAACTGTGGCGTTCGCTTGCCCTGCGCCTGCCTAAATGAAAAATACAATTTCACTGTATGGCAACCTCAGTGCAAAGGATTGCCCAACATTTGGCACCGAGAGCCGGGCACAGTGACTCAGGCACAGAGAAAGGGAGGCTGGAGATGGAGTTGAATGAAAGGAGACAGCTGAATGTTAAAGAGGGAAAGATCCCATAAGTCATCTTGGGAGCACAGGTGCCCCTGGTCATGGAAGAACAGGAGGTGAGTGAGCTTCAGAGCAAGCAAAGGCCAAGGCGCATAGAGAGCAGGGGGGAGCAGAGATGAACTGGCCACATCCCAGGTAGTTAGTTTTCCTCTGCTCACATAGTGATGGGCCCAAACCAGAACCATTTGGCCAAATCCCCCTGACTGTTGGGAATTCTGCCCAGCCCTGGTATTCTCCCCCCCTCCCCCTTCCTCTCGCTCTGCACTTTTAATTCTTTTAGAGATCCTCGCTACCACAGGAGTTAGCAAGGGTCTCTAAAGCCGTTCCAATTCCGAAGCCCCATAGACTGCTTGTAACACACCACCCATATATGCTAGCGACAGAGCACCAGCCCTCACACCACCCTTGTGACTGCACTTGCAGGTAGGATGTTCCTTATTACCATGTCCCTGAGTGCCAGTGCAGAGCCAGTGTAGACAGCAAGTGCTGAAGTAGCAGCTGCAGTGATGTAACTGGTCCTCCCAGTGCAATCCCAAAATGCAAGATGAAGATACTAGGGCAAGGGTCTGATATAAAGCTTCTCTCCTCACAGAAGACATCTCCTTCCCAGCAAATGGTTACTCATCAAAGAAGGATCAAAGTGTGTATTCAAGCTGCTAACTTTGTATCTGGGTCCAAACTTTCCCAAAGTCTGCATACGGGGATCTAGTCTTCAGATTTGGGCTTCTGGGTAAAAGCAGTTCAAATGTGGATTTTGCATCGTGTGTGTGTGCGCACGCACGACCGCGCAGGATGTCAAATGTTCTCTGGAATCCTGCAGTTGGCTGTACATCGTGCAGATACATTGCAACTGGTGCAGAAAGGTTGCTGAGCATATAAATGTTTGCCATGGAATTCTGTGTTGGGGAAATTGGCATTGAGCATTACAGAATTCCAAGGGATCCCCTGCTCCAGCCCTACCCCCCAGTTTAAAGACTGACAAGGAGGGAGCCTGCCTGTCAAAATGACAGATTTCATGTAAGCCCCTTCTCTCCATTGCAGACCTGAAGTCTCAGAGCATGGGAATCATCACAAGGGCAGGAAGGACGTTTGGGGGCGGAGTTGTCTTGGCTGGATGAGATTTATAGGTTGGCAGCTGCAGATGCCACCAGGCCATGTTCCTTCCTCTTGAGCATCACATTTTTGTCATTCTAACATTTCGAGTCTTTCTCCCGGTTCCATGATTTCCAGAAAGCTAAAGAGCATCCAGCCCATTCCCTGGGACTTAGAGGCAGCCAGAGGGTTTGCTACAAAAAAGGAGAAAGTACCAACACTCCTGGTCTGGAATAGAATCAAAGAGAATTTTGTTTTACATAGTGCCTCATACTGAAGGAACAGGCTAGATTAGCTAGGCAGAACAATGACTCTGCAAGTAAATCAGCCCTCTGCAGAAGCCTTTGGACAGCAGAATCTATTTCGGGGAGAAGGAATGTTGGCTGCAATACCACCTGCCTTGGGCACGACTATCCTAGCTTGTGCCCTGCACAGACCACCCTATGCCACGTGCCCAGCACAGACCCCCACGGATGTTTCTGTGAAGAAGTTTCCAGCTGTTGCTAGGAGTACCAGCTCCCCTCCTGTGGAGGAGAATGTTGCCCAGATGTGTGCAACCATTAGGAGGAGGAGGAGGAAGGTCTTCCAGAATGGAAGAAAGTCAGAGGGTCACTCCTCTCCCTCCCCTAACTAAGTGCTTGAATCCTGCAAACTCACAATGGTCAAGCATTGTACATAGTCGCAGGAGTGAGGCCCATGCGGGGACCATGTGGTTAAGCTCCTCCTTAGCATGATTACAAATCACACAGAAGTCCCTGTCTTCTCAGCTATGCCCACTCTCTACTTCCACCCCATCCTGGCTCCCACCCTTTGCTTTAGAGTAGGGACAAGCACTGCTCAGCACAGAGGCATGCACCCAGCCTGACTTGCCTCCAAGCCTGCTGGCTCTCTCTAGAGACACCAGACCAGGCCTCGTGGGATCAAGGCCGACAGGGAAAGAGCAGAATGCCCGCTCCCAGGCCAGGGGAGCAGCCGGGAGCCCAAGGGAAGGGGTGGGAGAAGGAGAGCCATTTGAAGCATCAGCGCTCATTGTCTTTTGTACTCCTGAGCTTTAACAGAGACAGCAGCTATTTGTATTCCCTGAAGTCTCTCAATTTAGCGCAAACGAAATGTCAAGAAAGTGGAAGCCAGAAAGAGCTTCCCAAGGAGTGTGTGTGTGTCGGCCGCATTGTTCCCAGCAGAATCTCGCAGAGATGTTTATAGCCTCTTTCTTTCAGGCCTGTATTTTTTTCCCCTTTCCCAACCAAAAAAAAAGCTGTTTGTTTTCTGTCATAACTGCTCTTTTTTCTCTTTTTTCTTCCCCCTCCCTTCCTTTTTGCTCTTTCTCTCCCTCACTCTGTTTCTCTTCAATGCCTTTGTACCTCCGTGATCCCAGGTTTGAAAGACCCCCTCCCTCCACATTCCCAGCAGGAAGTAGCAACCATCTGCCTTTTTTTTTTTTTCCTTCAAGTTTCCCTGCACCTTTGTCTTAAGGAGCCAGGTTAAATATTCTGTAATCAGTGTAATAATACACCTGGTCTAGTTCTCAAGCTATCTGCCTTTTGTACTGCGACAGGACATTAATAGTAATTATTCTGCTTTGTAATTGGAGCTTTAAATACTAATTCAAACAGCCAGAGGAAAACCAATTAGTGCTAATTTATCTCTATGTGTTTTGGAGAGCCTGTGTCTGTCATACTGTGAAGAAATAGGTTGGTAATTAGTACAGTTGGGTGGTAGATAGAAGTAATTATCAGATTCTTTCATGTTCTTTGCGGGGGGGCGGGGGGGACCTAAAGGCTCCTTGACTCTTCCTTTCCAAAGAAGTTTGCACCTAGAAGGAAAGCAGCAAACACATCTCGCTTCCACCAGGGTTGGGTCTTGTCTGCTCTAGGCTTGTGGCCAAAGATTTCCCACTCTCGGTAGCAATGGTTGGGGAATGCTAGTGGAGACAAGTCAGCAGCCTCATAAACCTCTGCCTGTGGACTGACGTGAGTTACCCAATGCATGGAGATTTGAACTGCTATCCCACTCTTATGCCCAGCAAGAGGGAGTGTGTCACCCATGCTAAAGCATGGTGGGCTTTTTGGTCTCCCTCCGGCGGCTGACTAGTCCAGACAGTAACAGACCTCGTCTTTTAGCTCACAAGATACTAGCTCAAGCCTTATATCCAGAGGTTCAAGGTTCAGTCCTTACCCACAACATCTTAAGGGAAGTTGTTAGGAGCAAAGGCCCTGTGATGGCTGACATGGGCAATTTAACAGGGGGCCCTCCGGAGCTAAAAGCATGGGCTTGTCGCTTGAGCTAAAGAGCCAACACTGTAGCAGACCCATATCCTCTGTGGGTCAGTCACGGAGGTGGATGCGTAATTCATAGCGACCAGCAGGTTACACCTGACCGCCCCAATGGCTTTATGTTGCCGGGCGGTGATAATACAGTCTGGGTCCATTGAAGGGAAGCATCCATTGAAGGGGAAACCAGTGTAACGGAGTGGAGAACCAGGCCCAACACCTGCTGCATGAGAACCCCGAAAGTGGACACAAGGAAGGGGGACTCTTCCTGCTAAGGGACTGCAAACGTGGCCTCTACAAGCACACACAACTTCAAAGCCATGCTTGCCCACTAGGGGGCGGGCAGTCCTTTTCAGAGTGGAAGTAAGATCGTATTGTAGAGGCATAGACTGTGAGGCCAGAAGGGACCACTGTGATCCATGCAGTTTGACGACCTGCACAGCACAGGCCAGAGCAACTCACCCAGCAATTCCTGCCTCTAACCCAATAGTTTGTGGTTGAGCTAAAGCAATTGTTTTTATAAAGACAGCCATTCTTGATCTCCAAATGATGGCTCATCCAGCACATCCCTAGATAAGTTGATCCAATGGTTAATTACCCGCATGATAATGCTCACATTAATATGATACAATACAGAAATGTACGGCTGTACTCTCTAGATGAACAGGAGAGAATTACCCCTTAGGAATGATGCTAGTGCAAAACAATGGGACCCCGTTTGATAGAGCTTCGTTAATAGAACTTGTATGTCAAAGTATGGTACAGAGCTAAAATAGCAGAGGGGAGAGAACTTGAGGCGCAGAGCGGAGAAAAGAGATGTCTTCAGCTGTGACGTGAAATGAGAGATGGAGATGTTGAGTCAAAGGGATGCAGGGAGGCTGTTCTAGGCAGCAGGTGGTGTAGAGGAGACTCCACCCCACCCCAGCAGTGGTGAATGGTTGAGAGAAGACCAGTGCATGATGTACGGAGGGAACAGGAGACGGGCAGCAAAGCTGGGGTAGAGGACCTGGTTCTGCTCTTGTGACCCAGTTTAATGCCACGTGTGTCAATGGAGTTGCTCCTAATTTACCCCAGTGTGTGGGAGCAAGATCCAGGGGCTGGGGTGGGAGCAGGGACATTTTTCAAGCCAAGACATTGGATGCTGAAGTGAACAGACGAGCCAGCAGAATGGTTTGACAGTAGGGGAGGCAGTGAAATTACCCTTTGCTCCAGGCATCTTTCCCATAGGTCGAGTCTTTGTAGATGTCTGTGTAGAGGTCCCTTTGAAGTACAGATGGAGTAGACAGACAGAAAGAACTCTTGGATGGGACCTTCAGCACAAAACGTGCCCCACAGCGAACATCAGCCCAAAACAGAAGGGTGAATTCCTGGCCATTGACTTCAATGAGGCCAGGATTTCCCCCGCCTTATCTGGAATTGTAGGGAGCTGGAATAACCCTGTAAAAAACATTTTTGCCTTATACTTAGATTGCAAGCTCTTCAGCGCAGGGCTGTTTGTCCAGCACCCTAACACGATGGGGCCCTGGTTTATGGCTGGGGTCCCTAGGTACTACCATAAAATAAATCAATAATCATAATAATAGCAGTCTGTTTTCATGACCTTTGGGAGGAACAGGGAGGCCTTATTTTCATACCAGACCTTATTCTAAGTGAGATGATGTTATCACGCTCACCAAAACTCTCCTAGACGGCAAGTCCGAGACCCTAATCATCTGGCTGAACAGGGTGGCGGCACTTCTGCTGCAGTTCAACCTCTGCTCCTCTCCGTTGTCATGGATAAGTGCACTTTTCCGTCTCCTAATCATTATGGGAGCTTGATCCCACGTTGCCTTAACATCACAAAATCATGTCCCCCGAGGATTGTTTTCAGACCTTATTACCACCTAACGCATTTCCCAAGGCAGCCTCATGAATATTAAGCGCTGGTAATGGGTGCAAAGCCTGCAAATCCATTTCTACCCCCAGCGCTGAAACCAAAGGCTTGTCGCAGCCAGGTAAGCAGGGAGGGGGGCAATAGACATTGTCACTGTAGGTACGTGATGGATTTTGTCCTGGGGAACTTGCTCGTATGAGTGCCATCCCCGCAGCCTGGGCAGCAGCAGAGCCCCAAGGGGGCACGCCTTCTGGGACCATAAGAATGGCAGCAAATGGGTTATTTTACCAACATTTTCCTTTTCCATGGTTCAGAAGCTGAGCCAAGAACGTTAGTGAGCGGAAACAAGGAATTTATCAACTTGGTACAGCCCACGCCATACACAGTGACCTGCTCACATAGCAATGACAGGGTGCCTGGAATGCTGGCTGATAGCACGCAAAGTCATAGGTGGCAGCGTGGTGTACTGGTTACGGTCAAGGCCTGGGCATCGGGAAGCTTGGGTTCGAGTCCTGCTTCTGCTACAGACTTCCTCTGTTTCCTTGGAGCAGTTGCTTAGCTTTTCTCTGCATCTCCATGCAATGGAGATTAACAAGTTCTATATAACTCCCAACCATTTTATTATTACTTGATATTTAGTAAATCAGCAGGAGGGACTAAATCTTTGTGTGTCATGTGGAAAATTTTCCATATTGGGAGCCAGTCTTTAATCATGAACAAGTGATTTATAGGAGAAAAGATTCCTGGCCATGATATGATATTACACCCAGTTCAACAGGGCACTCAATAACATGCCTGAATAGCACAAGAGCAGTTGCACTGAAGTCAATGTAAATACCATGCTGAATCAGGGCCTAAAGGAGCTCCAGAAAATATGGACAGCTTGGCCAGATGTCTGCTGGCACTGGGTTGACATAATGATTAAGAACGTAAGCGCTGCCATACTGGGTTAGACCAATGGGTCTGTCTTGCCTAATATCATATCTCCAATAGTGACCCAAAGCAGAACTTCTGGTGGAGTGTACAGAACAGGACAATTAGGGAGTGATCCACCCCTGTCTTCCACTCTGGCTTCTGGAAGTCAGAGGTTTAGGGTCTCCCCAAGCGTGGGGTTGCATCCCTGACCATCTTGGCTAAGTGCCATTGATGGATTTATCCTCCATGATTTTATCCACTTCTTTTTCGATTGTCCATGGGTATGTAAAGGTGTAAATCTAGGATCTGTTTGGGAATGTGCAGGGGTTGTCACTAGCATTGGCTGGAGGAAATCAACCCAAGAAAATAGAGGTTGAATCCTGGGGGGAAACTGCCTACTAGGAAAACCTGTGAGACTGTGGAACACTTATCTCTAGAGAAATTGTGTCACACCCACTGCCTATGTCATGTACAGCTGGACGGGATGATACACAGCGGGGAAACAGGGCTGTTTTGGCTAAGGGAACAGATTAGATGACTTAATGCTTTTCCACCTCCAACTTCTCTGGGGTTCTATGACTTTACCATAAGCTAGCGATCAGATTCCTAGAAGATGCTGGCAGGAGCAGAGATGGTTGGCACTGCCCCACTCTACTTCTTTTGATCTCATTTTGATAATAGAATTTCTATGTTTTATTTTCCTTGAGTATCTGACTTGTGGTTACTTTGATCCCCCAGTTGTGCTATTAAAAAAAAACACCAACCAGCAGAGTAAATTCTTTCATCCTTTCGGGATCTCTGTGCAAACCAAACCAGGAGTTCAGCAGGATCTGCTGGAATTCATTGATGGACCATTCTTTCATTTTCTGTGCTTTAAAAACCTAGTACAGTCACCTAGTTAATAATCAAGTGCACAGATCTAGGAGGAAGGGAGCAGAGTTCTATTTTGATTAAACAGATTCCCCCCCCTTTATTCCTGCCAATTTAAATCTGATTTTAAAAAAAGACAATAAGCAAACTGTAGTGATGAAAAAAATCATTTGTTAACGGGGGGAGGAGTAGAATTCTGCCATTGGAAGCATTCGATGTTGAGAGATGCCGGGGCACACTATATCAAAGAAAATATAATACACTCAGTTTAAAACTAATGATTGCCATATAATTAGATGTGAACCATTGTGCTATAAATGTGTATTCTTCAGCGTGCTGTGATTTTACTGTAAAAAAAAAAATGAGAGAGAGAGAGAGAGAAAGAAAGACAGAAAAACACAGAACCCAGCAACATACTATAAAAAGAACTCTGTTGACTTTTCGGCTGTTTAGTATTCCTTGCCCGTTCTCCCCCGGGAGTATGTAATTAGTGCTTTATGAAGAATGCATTTAAAGCAGTTTAATATTCACCTCATTCAGTCTGAAACAATGTGATCACTGCTTAGACAAATCAGTGCTCCTTACTGACATAATCTGTCAGTACATTACCTCTGAAAAGACCTTTCAAGAGGCTTGGATGTTAATTAGTTGTCTATCATGTATAAACAGAGCAGTGAGCAGAAGGGGCTGCACCAGGCCAAAGACACACAGGGAAATACATTTTTTTATGAACATTGATTGCTTTGCTATCCTGGCCTCCCCCCGTACCCGGTTGTGCTGGCTCTTTGCAGAGTTTTGCATGGACTGTGTCGGGGAGGGGAGTGGTGTGCGTGTGTGGTGCAGGAAAGGAATCTGCTTTTCCCTGACTCTGGCATGCTGTAAAGCAGATTAAAATGTCTTTTCTACTGCCCCCCGCCTGCCTCTGCTGGAGAGTTAATGCAAGGTGTCAGATGAGCTTTTCAAACGATGACAAACAGAGAGCAGCATCCCCTCGACTCTTGCCTGCAGACCCCAAGTGAAGGACCCAGCCATTACACGGTCTCCTCTCTGCTCCCCCACCACGTTGGTACCCGAGTTCCAGTAACCCCACAGCGCGCAGTCTCCGCTCCCCTCGAGTAGCTGGAGATCAGCAGATGATGCCTGCATCACTGTTCCCGTTTGGAAGTGTGAAACTGCCATACTTTATTTAACGTTCCGAATTTCTAATTAGCCGGTGGAGCCACTCTGTGGGATGAGGGGGCCTCTCTCTTGCAGGAGCATCTGCGCTGGAGACGCCAAAAGCCTCCCAACATTTAGTGATATGAATGCTCCAGCAAACAGACACAGCAGCGTACTGGTGCTTCGAGGCTGCTGGCAATGCACCCTGCTAACACAGCGTGCTCCCATTCCACAGCACGAGGCCATGTATCTGGCAGCCACATGGGGACAGGCAATGATTACCGGGGGTTGGGGGGCTGGAGATTTGGGTTCTAATCTCAGTACTGCTATCAATTGGCTGCATGGGCAAGCAGCTTTTCTGGGTCTCAGTTTCCCCACCTGTGTCACGTGGATAATGACACACACCTACATTTTTAACACACCAAAGATGTACGGATGAAAATTGCTATATCAGAACTAAGAATGATAATTAAAATGAAGTTTAATCTTAACATAGTGACTTTACCCACTAATAAATGATGCAGATAGCTAAGGTGCTCCAGTCTCTTAGGTTGACACCAGTAATAAAGATCCTGCAGTTAGAATTTAGGTGATGCTGGAGCCGGACTACAATCCAGCTCCTTCTCCTCTAGCTGCAGGACTAACCAGGGTGAAAATTTGCTTTGTCAGTAAGGTATGTAGATCTGACTTCAAGGAACACGGCAACAAGAAGGTGCCACTTTATTGTCGCTAGGGGTGGTTGGAAAATGTGAAGTATTTTCTGTGGAAAATAAAATTTTCATTTTGAAATATTTCAGAGAATTTTTTTGATCTTTCAAAGCAACACAAATATTCTATTCCAAACAAAATGAAAATATTTGCTCTGATTCATTTTGCCCGAAAAATGGAAACACGAGGAAATGAAAACTCTTTGCAATAATGTTTGTTCCCTATAAAAAGCTTTTTTATTCCCCCTTGAAAAACATTTTTGACATACAATTTCCAACCAGTTCTACTTGTCACTTTTCTGACCATCTGACCATACTTCAAGTATTCCTGAAATCTCCTCTGCTGAATGTGATCACTGAAGCTTCTGCTGCCCTCTGCTCACACTGACTGATGCAGAGATAGGACTTGTAAGCCATTAGACTATATACAGGAAGGATGGTCCAGTCATTAGGGTACTAGCCTAGGTCTTGGAAGATCTGGGTTTAATGCTTTGCTCTGCCACAGATGTTCTGTGTGACCTTGGGCAAGTCACTTAGTCTCTGTTTGCCTCAGTTCCCTCTTGTATAATGGGGTTGTATAATAGCACTGCCCAGCTACACAGGGAGTGTGAATATAAAAACATTAAAGATTGTGAGGTGCTCAGATACTGCGGTAATGGGGCCATATCGGTACCTTGCACAGCTAGATATAGTTCCGTAAGCAGCCATCTCTTGATCTTTCCCCCTCTATTTTATTTGTACTTTGAGCCATTGCTTGTACTGTACTCCCTGGAGCACCAATTGGAGTCTGGAAGGGGGGATTGGGAAGGGGAGAGGAGTCTTTGAGAGGATCTCTCCCTTACAAAGGGGTCCTAACCTTGGTCACCTGAGCAAGGATCTCATAGTCATTAATGCACTTATCTTCCCAATGCCTGTTTGAGGTAGGAAAGGTTGGGAAACTGAGGCACAGAGCTGTATAAGGGCAGATTTTCAAGTGCTCAGCACCCACAACTAGGGCCAGATTTGCAAAAGAGCCCAGCTCCCAACAGGAACCCAAACTGCTTGGTTCTTTTGAAAATCACCCTAATTGTGGGGGCTGAGCACTTGAAAAGCTGGCCCTGTGCCTCAGTTTCCCAAACATAAGCCTGCATTGTAGAGATAAGTATATTAATGATTGTGAGATCATTGCTTAGATACTTTGAAGACAGGGGCCCTTTAAGTACTGAGGGGGATAGATTTACAATATCCACCTAACCAGCTCCTTATCCATTTAAGGATGCGCTTTCCATGCTCTGTATATTAACCTTGTGCATCAGTCTACTGCACCGTACTGTGTTAAATGCCTCTTTGAAATCCAGGAAGATTATGTCCGCTGCTTCACCCTGACTGCTCCTCGCATTATCTTCTCAGAAAAATCCAGCAGATATCTCCAGCAGTATTTACCCTTTATGGGAACCTGCTGAGTAACATTGTCAGCTCCTATTTCTCCAGGTGCCCTACAAGTCACATCCTACACTAATGTCTGCAGGATTTCACATACCACCACAATTAAACTTGCATCTCTGGCCTGTTATTTCCTGGCTTCCACCTTGATTGGTTCTTAAATATAATCCCATTCTTTGCCTCCCTCCCACCTCCCCAGTCCCATGATACCTCCCCTCTCACCTAAACCTCTGTTATTTCAGCGCTAATCTCTTTGCCAGCTCTCCGCCTATCTATCTGCAGTGATTTCACCCAGGCAAAGTTGGTTCCAGTGCAACAGATCTTAGCATTTTCACTATCCTTTACCCAGGAGCTTTGGGCTGAATTGAGAAGAGATATATACAGGGGCTCAGAAGTGGCAGGATTTGTATCTTCTCCTACCCCCTGACTGTTCAGATTATACCCTATTACTGACCTGTAAGCTGCCCAGCACACATCCATCACCCTTTGAGACTGGCCCTTTGTTTCCACTTCTGGTTCCTTAACCTTGGCCTCCCTCAAGAAGACTAAGACCAGGTACTGCTGGAATCCTATTACCAGCTCCATCTGGCAAGCCCTGATTTGATCATTGTATCTGAGTGATCACTATATCCTGAAGCTGTGATCAAATATTTGTATAGGAGAAAAAAGCTTGCCACTTTGCAAAGGCAGAGTGAGTTTTACCAGCCTCTTGGGGTCTGATCTAAAGCCTGCTGAAGTCAATGGGGATCTTTCCACTGACTTCAGTGAGCCATGGGCCAGGCCCTTCAATTCCAAGGTAAATCAGTCAGGCCCTGCAGGAATATGTGGGAGCCCTCCCCGTCTTAGAAACTGGAGAGAAATAAGTGGCTGGAAAAACATCTGCAACAAAATTAAAAAGCCTGCATATCCATCTGTGAGAATACTGCGAGGAACCGGTGGTTTGTGTCACTCAAAATACTAATCAATAATCATGATAACATAGGATTTTTGTCTCCTAAATCCCCCGCTCTAACCACTGTACACCACTCCCGGCTGGAGCCAAGAACAAACCTGTGAGTTCTGACTCCCAGTCCCCTGCTCTAACCTCCTGACCCCACTCCCTCGTTTCATACTTAAACCTGCTGTTCAGAGGATTGTTGTCCAATTACCTGTCCCCTGAATACGGGGACACTCCTCCCACTCCAGTGGACCCAATCTCCCATCATGAGAAGCATGCAGACTCCTACTTGACCTTCCAGATTTAAGCCTTGGGGTAATCCCAATACCTGGCTACACGGCTCCTTTCCTCTCCCTCTCTTTCTTTCTTACAGTTTTCCTGGCTCCCTTAGTCATGAAGGTGAGGCCCTGTCAGACACACACACATCAAAAACAAGAAGTGGATGACGAAATGCCTGGAGTAATTAAGCTGCAGTAAATCACTAGGCCCAGGTGGCATTCCTTCAAGATCTCTAAAGAAACTGGAGCACAAACTAGGCGAGTTATTAATAATCATCATCATCCTACCTTGCACCTCTCCGGTGCCTGTCCATCATGGGAGCTGGAAGTGTGTGATGGGTCACACCCCTGGGGGGCAAATGCTCCCCCCTGCCTCATGGACAGGGAAACTGAGGCCCGGGGAAGTGGAATGATTTCTCCAGGTCGTGCAGCCAATCAGCGGAACAGAGACTGGGACAGTGGACTCCTGGATTCTAATTCCAGCGCTGCAACCAGTTTCCTGGGCGAGCTTGTGCCGTCTGTGCTTCGGTTTGCCCATTTGCAAAAATGGAGATAAAGTTCTTTGAACTCAATGGATGGAAGGCCCTCTCTTAGAGAGACAAGGCCGGGGAGATAATATCTTGTATTTAACAAACTTCTTTTGGTGCGAGAGACAAGCTTTCAAGCTTGCACAGAGCTCTTCTTCTGACCTGAAAGCGCAAATGCTTGTCCCTCTCACCAACAGAAGCTGGTCCAATAAAAGATATCGCCTCCCCTCGTCTGCCTAATATTCTGGGACTGACGCAGCTACACCAGCACTGAAAGCCCACTAGACCAGCCAAGCGTTACTGCTATGAAGAATAGAAGCCAGGAGTCCTGAGTCCCCTGTTCTAACCACTCAACCCCATTACCTTAACCAACAATTGTGTGTCACTCATTAAGAAAAGCTTCTGCTCACTCAGGGTGCCCTATGAGTCAGAAAGGCATGGAAGAGGTTAGACTGCCTTAAGAAGGAAACAGAGGGCCCTGTGGAGAATGCAAAGCCCATCCCACGGCATGCTAAGGGCACCACCTGGTCACCAGATGGGGTCATCTTACTTCCTTTAATAATAACCCCTGTGTTTACTCTGAACCTTATTAGACAGTGACCGCTGCTGCTTAAGTCTGATTATCCCCACCTCAGTGACGGCAGCGCTGCGTAAAACCGAGCCCAGCACTGGCTCCCGAGCTCCTTCCCCCACAGGTCACGTCAGACGCTCGGACGCCCTGAACCGCATTGTCCGCACCAAGCCCCGCTTGCCCTAGTCCTCCCTTTCAGCGCCCTGCAGCCTGGGTCTGGCCTGCCCTGATCCCTCCTCATTAATACGCCATCCCCATTTCATTCAGCTTTTCCGAACTCCCACCCAACAGCAGCCCACGTTGCTGGGCAGGGAGTGCACAGAGAAGCTGGGAAGGTGGTGGAGGAGGTGGTGTAGGGATGGCTTGAAAATGCCCAGGCTGCTGGGAGGTATGGGATTCTAATCCTGGCTCAGTGTCAGCTTCAGCCCTTCATCCTCCCGAAGGAGGTCAGCTGCGCTCTGCAGCATTTCCCTGCATTGGAATCGTGCGTGGACATTAAAGAGCCCTGTAAAGATGCAATAGATAACCGGAGCTAGCTTGCAAGCTCTTCCAGTCAAAGACCATGTCTTTATATGGTACATTGGCCCCTCCTTCTCGTGCTCCAGACCCGGGTATTAAAATCTCTCTGGGGCAGACAGCGTTACCTATCTCCGTCTGCATATAACACACAGCACAATGGGGCCCTGACTGGGTCCTCTTGGGGGGGACTGCAATAGAGTAATAATGGATGCAAATGGTAATAACAGTTATTTGTATTCCAGCAGCCCTAGCAAGATTAGGGCCCTGTTGTGCTTGGTGCTGTGACATTCACATAGTGAGAAACAGTCCCTGCCCCAGAGAGCTTACAGACTAGATACAAGACAAACCAACGAAGCGTTGCTAGCTCCATTGTACAGACGGGGAACCAAGACACAGAGAGGCTAAGTGACTGGTAGGGAGTCTGTAGCAGAACCGAGAAGTGACACTGAGTCCCAGGCCAGGGCCTTAACCACACCGTCCTTCCTCTCTCCAGCTCACTTGGTAAGACTAGGAGGCTGCTAGGGTGGCCTTTGACAGATTCCCCCTGCCCCTCCCGCAGATGTCTGCAGTGTGCTGGCTGTTGTCTTACGCCCCAGAGGGATTCTTATATTGCTAAGGCCTGATCCTGCTCCCAGCTCACTCTGAGAGTGATTGCTCTTCGAGGCTATCCTCTTTCTTTGCCCAGTGCTAACTATCCCTCAGCTTTACGAGTGCACTCGGGAACTCAGACCTGGTTCCAGATTTCTCAGACAGCCTTATCTGTCTAATTGGCAGCTCTAGATCCAGACAGCCCTGAATATTACAGTGTGCAAGATCCAGATCCAGATTTTGCAGCGTAGGTCAAGTGGGACATGAAGCCAAATTGGCCTCTGGTGGGAGCGTCACACAGCACAGGCAGGGCCTAGCGAACGGAGGGCATAGAGCTCAGCTCCTTCAGGGCTGGGCTGTCAACACTGCTGGAAGCAAAGCTGCCAGAACTCATCCCGGGCGAGTCTGTTCCAACAGTGTTCGTTGGCCACGTAACCAGAGAGATGTTAATAACGCTGCCCCTTGTCCCACTTGTGCTGTACTGCTGCGCTCTTCCATGGAACGCAAGGGGCTGTGCGTTCCAGACCACGTGGGCAAGTCACCCAGCCCCAGGGCATGACCTTACAGTGCGCCCACACGTATTTGTGCCATGCTTCCTTTGCATGCAACAGGTCACAAAGAGAGTGTGATCTGCCTGTGATATAATGCCCTGATTACTTGGTGAGTGCCAGCCGGTTGCCCAATCTCTGACTCCACCAGTCTGTCTCTTCCCCATTTCAGTCCCTCTCGCGTTGCTTGGAGCTTGGGGGAGATTGTTCCCCCAGCATGCCAGGCGTGTGCCCTGCAAAGCGCCAGCGTTCTCAGTGCTGGCAGAGGCAGAGCTGACTGTGGTCACTGAGCAGCCGCGTTTCCGGGTCCTGTTGTGCGGGCGACGCCTGGCAGTTGTAGGAGTCTAATTTTTAACAGGGTGGCAGGGTACCTCATCCGAACTCATCTCTACCAAGATTACAGGCTGAATTTCAGCCTTGTGGACACAGGGCTGAGAGGTCACCAGGGGATTCTGGCTCAAGCCTCTGAAATATTTCAGGCTTTGAAATGCATATCCGTCAGAGAGGTCCTGGTTATTTGCACAAGCCTTCCCCACATCTAATGGATTCCTTGAAGCCTTTGTGCTTCTTTCCTGATGGGAGAGACACTAACTGGGGCAAAAGGGCAGCCTTAGTGCAAAGACAATTTTATCAATTACCCAGCGTAAAGCAAGGAGTTTGGAGACTGGGTTAGCTTGACAGGGGGTTCGTCTCCCTAGGCTCTAGAGCTGCAGGCAGGATTCCTACACATGCTGGGTTAATTTCAAATGCTCCTCACTAGAACATTTCCAGATACCAATGGTCACATGAATACAAACACGTGCTACGTATTAACGAGGGCATAGGCTAGAGCCTGGCCTCAGATACTGTGGTGATGAGCGTGGCATAGGAATCTCGACAGAATCCAATCAAATCTGTACAAGCCCCTTAAACTTTGGGAGGATCGAGGTTGGGCTCTGAAATTTGTTCAGCTCTGTTCCATCCAGAAATATATATTTTATCGTTCTAGCCTCTGCGCCGGGGGAGGCCCTGATTCATAGACTCATTCAGCCTGCACACACACATCAGATGGAGTCACCAGGCGGGCCTCTGCTGAAATCCCACTTGGCAGGCAAAATCAGGCTGTGTTAAAATTTCTGTGAGCTCTAAACCTACTGTGCGTGTAAAACTCCTCCAAGCCTGCCGCCTTAACACTCAGGTAAACCTTTAATTCCCTAACAATACCGAGCTAAATCCATAATTCCCTGCCACCACAGCCCTGTGAATTCAGTGATCTGCAACCCAAGCTCCATCTTCAATAAACAGCTCTCTTCCCCGGTAGCCCAGCTCTGGCTTAGATTGGAGCATTCTGGCTTAGACTATAGGCTCTACAGGTAGGGACTAGCCGTATTTTGTGGCCTGTACATCACCAAGCATATTGGCAGCATAAAACAAACAGTAGGCTATTATAATTGTCCCCCCTGCTAACAGGAAAGGTGGACGTGTGTTTAGCGGTTGGAGCAAGACCTTGTGCACCAGGACTCCTGAGTTCTACTCCAAACTCAAGCCACCTGCAACTCAGTTTGTCCGTCTGTAAAATGGGGATACTAATAGCTCCCCATGTCCCAGGGTTGCTGCAAGACGTGGCTCCTATTTGCAAAGTACTTTGAAATGAATTAAAGGCGCCTTCTATATAAGCGCAAAGCATTACCAGTAAGGAGAGCACCTGTGTGCATTATCCATCATTCTTCCAAAGCACGTGGGGGCAGGGAAAAGGAAAAGTGCATGGAAACAAAGAACAGAAGTTCCTGAACCTGCTGGTGTCAGAGTGTGTAACCAGCCCCCTGTTGATACAATTCAAAGGCTGAAACCTTTCCAGTTGATGTGATGTGTTTGGAACGGGTGCACCGCCTGCTCTGGAGATTGCTGCAAGGTGGGTGAAGCGTTGCCAGCACCCCGGGAAAGAGTTTTCCCTGGAGCCTGCTGGAGATAGATGATCTCTAAGTGATAGTGAAAGGGTGCAGCTGTGGAGAGACTGGCAGCTGTAACAGGAGACCAGCCATTGTGAGGCACGGTGGGGTGGCAACGCAGAACAGAGAAGCAGCGAGGGGGGGGGAGGAGAGCCTTTGCAGGGAAGCAGAGTGAGCTGACAGGTTTCTGAGCTCATTAGCATAATTATGACAGCGTTCTCGGTTACTCCATGAATTGTATAATGCGGGTCCCAGCTGACTGGGAAGTGGTTTTCCAACCCAGCAAAACCTGTACAGGAGCCCCCCCCCCCCCAAACACTTATTAGGCAACTTCCCTGACTCTCACACCATCCCTAAATGGAGGGAGCACACATCTCCTCCACCCTGTACTGCAAGACACCTCTATCAAGACAGGTTTCCCTGCGTCTCCTTCCAAGAAACGTGCGTTGAGAGCCTTCCCTTTCTGAGTCCTGCAAATCGGGGAGTCTGCTTGACCAACTGAACGGGGGACATTCCGTTACAGACTGGCTAGGGCCGTGAGATTTTCCGTGCGGCTGCAGGGAGTCCTGGTGTCAGGGTGTGTGACCAGCCCTTCTTATCCCCCGTTGATACAGTTCAAAGGCCGATGCGCTTCCAGTTTATGTGACAGGTTTGGAACACGCCCATTGCTCACTCTGGAAATTGCTGCAAGGCGCACGAAGCATCCCCAGTATCTACTGAAAGTTGTCCTTGGAGCCTGCTGGAGATGATCTCTTAGTGACAGTGAAAGGGAGGGAGCCCAATCATGCATCTGACATGAGACATTTTCCCCATCCTTCCAGGCTTGGTGAGGATCTAAAATTTGCCACACTGGATGATCATCAAACCATCAATTCATCAATCCTGTTGTGTTGTCCTACCTCCGGTAATGGCCAAAACTTGAGGCTTCAAAGGAAGGCCAAAAAAATAATAATCTCTCAACCCATAATGCATCTGTTCTATTTCAAATGTAGTGCCTTACATGCTCTGTGGTGTGCTTAGCTATGTAAATCTCGTGTCTTTGTTTTATGTGAACTGCATCTTTAAATCTCTAAGGACTCTCCTGTCTGGAGAGGCAGACAGCCATGTTGCTTGCAATTCAGTGCAGACTGCCAGAGGACACGTGCACACACTGTGCTCTTCCTTTGAGACCTTACTTTTGTTCTTTCTTGGTTTAGTGTTCTCTTGACTTGAAATTAAAGTAATTGTGACCAAGAGTGTCTCCTTGCCCTTTGCAAGCAGCCATCACTACTATTCTGATGTTTCAAAAACAAAAACAACCTGTCCTTCATCTGCTCTATTGCAATGGCCAGTGCTCAATGCCGTGCTCTATATAGGGCTGTGGGGACACAGAATTGCTCCCTGGTCCTGGTAGGGATTAACGTCTGCCCCAAATATTAAACACAATGTCCCCTAGATTAAACAATGCCATTGATTATAAAACCACCTAGCTTTGGTAGAAGCTAGCCACAGCATTTAAACCTGACCTAATATGGCGATTTCCAGAGGCCAACCATGAGCGGTGTGAAGGATTATTTCCTTAAGAACTTGCTGATAATTCTGTCAAGGGAACCTTTCTCAGCCACATTATAGGACAGCCTCCAAAGGAGAGACTGGTGTCCCCTGCAGCAGATGCCTTCTGTCCCATGCATTGGCTCCTGGCGGTGGAGATTAGTGGTACAAAGAGCTATAATTCAGGGTTATGAGATGACAGTAAAGCCTTGCATTCAACAAACCATCCTTCAACAAAGCACCTAAGCACACCTGTAAGTCTCATTGAAGTCAACTGGACATAAACATGTACCTAAAGTTAAGCCTTGTGCTAAGTACGTTACTGAGTAAGGATGGATTTAAGGATGGGCCTAAATGGGCTGAACTGGAACCAAAGTCAGGGGGAAAAGTTGGCTGAATATCAGCATTGTTTCCCACCAATGAGGTTTACAAAGATGTGGACTGGGTGGAACCTGTGGCTAGGAGCGTTTTGGACAAAGCACTGGAGAAGATGCGGGAGGCGAGGAATCCTGTACTGGCTCCCTTTATAAAAATACACATTCATGTTCTAGAGTAATGGGTCCATGGGCCCATTCTGCTTCTATTTAAATCTATGACAAAATTCCCATTGAATTCAAAAGGAACAGAAGCAAGCCCTGGAACATCACCATTTATGTTAATATTCTTGCAGTCTTCTGTCCCATTATTACTATAGAATACCAGGTCACACTTTGTATTAAGGGTACATTTATAATTGGTTAATAAAGGATTATTAAACATATAAATGGTTAATAAAGGGTTAAAATATTGTTATATGGCCCAAGAAGTCAATAGGTTGCTCATAACTGTAGTTTATAACCATCTTTATAACTATCTATGGCACAGATTATTCATGTCTGTAACGTGCTTATGACATCTATTAATCCTTATTAACGCTTGTTACATGGTTTATAAATGCACTCTTTATATATATTCCAGTATTTTTGTAAGTCTGGGAGACAGAGCATATGTGCATAAATATTTTCCACATTTAATTTACAATCTCCCCAGCAGCCCATAAAACTTACTCGCCTGCATTCTCTCTGCCCCGGCAGCTGAAGGGTTAAAGCACTAGCTGAATGGGAGGCTCTGAGCTTCAGCCCCGAATGCACGGCAGCTATTTCACAATGCCATTTTGTAGTTTTACTACAAGTTTCAGACAATGAAGGTGTGTCTGATCTCAGTGTCTGATTTTGCCCATTGTGTAGGCGTGCAGTTCAGTGCTGTCTTGTCAACACTTGAATATGTTGAACATCGCTCACGCGGGCATTCTATAAGAAACCTATTAAGTTAATTACCGAGGCTTTGTGTGTGTGTGTGCACGTGTGAATGTGTGTGTTTAATGTAAAAAATTGACTTTCCTCCCTTTCGAGATACTTTTGATGCAACTCGGGATCGTGGTGTGGTGACATCTTGTTTATTTCTCTGATTGGTACGGTCCACTCAGTGTAAGATTTTTACCATCAAATCATTCCCACTCAGCTTTGGGAACAAACCGGAGCCTGTGAAGTGGTGATTGCATCCTGAGAGAGACCCCCCTAAGGGGATGGAAGCCTCAGTCTCTATCTGCCCCCCGTTGTAATTGGATGGGAGAGAGATGGACCGCTGAGAGTGGCATTGAGCCCTCAGTAGAAACCTGGTAAAGGGACCATGGGCTCATCTGTACCCTAAATATAACTAAGTGGGGGCAGGATCCAGTTACAACATGATTACCGGCAAGTCTTTGCTACTGGTCAAGTCGATCTAACTTACGTCACGCAGGGGGGTGAAAAAGCCTCCCACCAGCGATGCAAGTTTCACACCGTCCACACCGGTGCTATGTCGGCAGGAGATGCTCTGCCACCAACATATCTTATGCTTCTCGCCAAAGTGGAGTAATTATGCCGATGGGAGAGCACTCTCCTGTGAGTGTGGCATGTCTTCACCAGACAGCTGCATCGGTCCAGCTGCGCTGATGTAGTGCTGTAGTGTAGATGTGCCCTTAGTAGTGTAGACAGGACATAACTGTACTCTCATTTGTTAAAACTCTGGTCAGTCAAAAACTTTAGCTTCTCCATCTATCCATCTATCTATCCATCTATCTGCATGCATATCCCCCTGTCTGTCTGCATGCATACCCTGTATTTAATATCTAACGTATCTAACCAGTGAACTTATATGGTCATCTCTCATATCTGAGTGCCCAGGAAATGGTTTTAACATCTTCATCCCAACAGAGACCTGGCCCTGCTGTCTGTGCTTCCACCCACGTTTTCTCCAAAATAGCGAGTGAGAAGCTGTTGTTTTTGTCCCGAGCTGTACGGGACCGTCCCTGCCATGAGGTGAAAGCACAGACAGGCAAGTGGGTTTGTGCAGGACTTTCCTTCAGAAACCCTGCAAGTGAGTGAAAATAACATGAAATAACATGAAAATAACCACATATAAAAGGGGCACCTGCTCCCTTTTTAGCATTCATTAGTTAAAGTCCTGCAACACTCTCCCTATCAGGTGGGTACGTCTTGTTACACTCAAATGACAGATGGGGAAACTGAAGCAGCAACACCCCCCTCCCACCCAGTACTCCCTCAGAGGTACTGGATAAGTCAGTGGCAGATCCAGATCCAGAAAAAGAAGCCAGGAGTCCTGTTCTAACCACAGGACAACACGCTCTCCTAGAGCTGGGAATAGAATCCAGGAGCCCTGATGCCCAGTCCCCCCTCCTCTAACCACTAGACCCCACTCCCCTCCAAGAGCTGGGAATGGAACCCAGAAGTCCTGACTCCGAGTCCATCCTCTCTCCATTCTAACCTCTAGCTCGCATTCTGACTTGGTGTAAGACTCTGGTCAAGTCAAGTTGGTGCGGTCTGTTTCCTGATTTGACATTAAAACATATTCATTGCTGCTTCTCTGTTTCCCTCTTCTTCTCCCTCCAGCCCCTTTTCCCTTCCAAGTCTGTGAGTGTCAGTTCACCCACGATGGCCTTGGTATCCCTGTTAGCAACCTAATATCAAAGCACTGGACGCATCTGAGTCAGTATTTGAAGAATAACAAGCCTGTGTGAGTGATGATGAAACATGGAGCTCTTTACAACTAACACAAGTTCAGCTCTGCTCAGACATAAAGTCATTAATCGAATCATCTTCCCTGGTCCTTCTCCAGCACCCTCCCTCTGAAGATCTCAAATTACTCCCTAAACATTATTGCCGTTAGCCTCACAAGCCAGGTGGGCATCACACTCAATTCACAGGTGAAGAAACTGAGGCCCACGGAGACGTGACTTGCCTCAAGCCATGCTGTGAGTCAGTGGCAGAGCCAGAAATAGAACTCATTTCCCAGAGCCGTTCCCAAACCATGACACAGTATCTGAGCTGGGCTTTGCACCAGTCAGCCCAGCCTTAACCCGATGCAGGGCGCCGACTCAGGGAACAAGCGTGGCAAGAGTCCGGCTGGGCTAACAATTCCCCTTCTCCAAAGGGACATTTCAGCACAGCAAAATTCTAACCACTGCATAAGGCATCCCTGGAATTTGCACACACCCCAGGTAGGGAATCTCAGCCCCCTCGTTTCTGCACTCCTGCCAGGACCAGGGGCACTGAGTTCCCTGGCACAGCGTGCCAAGTTCTCTGTGTGCTGACAGAGCCCCAAGCCTTGCAGGAACCATGTTCCGGTTGACTTTTATGGAAGAAAGGGAAGTACATGGTATTGCCAGAGCAGTTTTGGCAGCAGCCGCAGCTGAGTGCCTGCCAGGAGTAGAATCATGCAGCAGTAAGAGTGCTCTTCAGCATTAACCCCTCTTCCCCAGGACAAGACAGGCCTGGTGTGGTTCCTTCGCCCGCTGGGTCATGCCGGCAGCCTGCACAACTCCTCACGTGATATGTCACACACACCCTCATTGGACCAGATTCTGTAACTCCACTGAAGTCTAGGGAGTTAAACTTTGGGTGCATTTAGTCCATGGTAGAGCTACTGTTCCTTTGCTGACTCAGATCTGACTCCAGGATTAAGCAGCCCCAGCAAATAGCCTTAGTTCTGTCCTTTGGGAGCATGACAATGTCTGTGGGCAGATGGCTGAAGGATGTAGGCTATGGCAGGCACTGCTAGGAAGCTCAGAGGCCAGCACATGAGCTAACTCAGAGGAAAGATTGCCAAGGAGAAGTTGAGAATTATTATTTTTTTCACATCATTGAAAGCAAAGCAAAGGGTTCGTTCATTTCCCAAAGTTCTCATTGTTCCAGGATCCAAAATAAAGTGTGTGGGGCAGGGGAAGGGGGCTCGTGTTACTCAAATGAAAGACATTTCCTGTTTGAATCTATAATATCCCAAAGGCAGCTCTGGATTCTTCCTTCACAAGTTGCCCCCCTCTCCCCCTCCCCAAAAAAGCGCCTTTATGTCAGGAAGCAACTTTGGAGAGGCTGGAACATTAGCACCCAACCACTAAAGATCACGGCCTCACTGAGCTCAAGAGCTAACTGCCCCCAGCAGCAGAGCCTAGACAGCATGTTAATCACTCAAAGGATCTTCGCTGCTCCCTCTGGGCCGTGCTTCCATCATGAGATGCTAGGGGAGGCTTTTTGGACTGAGAGAATCCGCTTGCTCTGTAGAGCTCCCATCAGATGAGGGCACCTGAAATGGCTGCGCTGGCTTAGCACAGTAGCAAAACGGGCATGTGCTCCCTTTGGTCAGCCCTCTCCAGCAAGGGATTGCTGCACTTTGGATCAGAGAGGGAGGAATTGGCAGTGGAGGCTGGTGACCTCTGAAAGCCGGTGTGTGAAACGTGCAAGGCAGGTGGAGACTGTTGCCATGTGGCTTATTGGCACAGCTAATATTAGGTCTGATTCTGAACAGGGTGGGCCCTGGGCTCCCCTGGTGTGCCCTGAGACACTGCCATTGAGATTTGGACAAGAAGGCAACGGGGCAGAAGGAAAAGTTCAGGGAGGACCGGGCAGCTCAGGGTGAAAGTGGTGTTGCTGGGAGCCAGCCATCTCTAGGCCTGTCGACTGTATCAAGCCCCAGCCTGTAGTGCACACAACCAAATGTTGTCGCCATGTGACAGCTGCATGGTGGCACCTGTGAAATGAGGTCGATGGTTAGAGTCCGGCTCTTAGGACCATCACGCCTCCATTGCCATTGGCACGAAGTGGCGGCGTCACTGATAATCCCAGTAACGGTACCACAGCGTGAATAGGACATAGAGTCCCCCACTCCAGGCACGGTCTACATGGAGGCAGGGCCGTGGGTAGGGGACGCTTGTCCGGACGCTGCCCAGGCTGTCCCTGTTTGGGGCCTGCGGTCTCCCCGCCTGCCGTCGGCACGAAATCTCCTTTTAAATACACAATTTGCTTTGCAAAGTAGTTCAAAAGGAAAACCTTATTCTCGGAAGCGGGCGTCGGACAGAGAATAGTTCATTGTTATCGAGAGTGCTCAGCTCCGTAAAAAGAAAAGGAGGACTTGTGGTACCTTAGAGACTAACCAATTTATTTGAGCATGAGCTTTCGAGCTCATGCTCAAATAAATTGGTTAGTCTCTAAGGTGCCACAAGTCCTCCTTTTCTTTTTGCGAATACAGACTAACACGGCTGTTACTCTGAAACCTGTCACTCAGCTCCGTAGTATCTTACACAGGGTTACAGTAGTGCCTGCGCTTCATGGGATATCGTGTGATATTTTTGTCTCCCTTACAAGCAGCATGAACCACTGGCTTTGTCATGTTTAGCTACGTAGCTCTCCTGCCTTCATTGTCTGTGTGCTGGCCTTTACATCTTTAAGGGCTAGCCAGTCTGCAGAGACAGGGAACCGTTTTGTGTTCAGTTCAGCACAGACTGCCACAGAGGAGAGCAAGTGACACATACTGTGCTCTTCCTTGGAGACTTGGCTTTTGTTCTTCCTTGTTTCGCTGTTCTCTCGATCTGAAAGGAAGGGGTTTGGGCCTGCAGGAGTCTGCTTGCCCTTTGCATGTGGAAAAACGTAACAGTCCTGTGATGCACGGGTACCTGTGTCCTGTATACTTATTATGATTATTTAGATTGTGATAGCAAAATATACTAGGTGTTTTGCTAAAACAGAGGCAGATATAGTCTTTGCCCCAGAGCCTGTACAGTCTAAATACTATACACCCTTACAAATATACACACAGCTGTCCCGTAT
Organism: Chelonia mydas; assembly: GCF_015237465.2. Taxonomy (NCBI): domain Eukaryota; kingdom Metazoa; phylum Chordata; order Testudines; family Cheloniidae; genus Chelonia; species Chelonia mydas. The sequence continues at coordinate 6,160,295 of NC_057859.1, read as the reverse complement.
ACTTCCCAGGGGAAAGGAATTTAGTTTAGTCTAAATTTTCTTTTGTACAGAATGAGGCTACAGTACTTTAAAATAACTGAATTCGGCAGGATTTGATGTTTCTCCAAGAATCCTCCGGAAATCTGCTGCTGGAAAAGCAAGCTAATCTTAAAGCAACATGCACAAGTTCTCCACTGAAAGAATCACAGAACTAGAGACAAAAAAGACCTTTTAGGTCCCATCTAATCCATCCTCCATCCAGTACAAGATCACTCCATACACTACGTTCTCTAGAGCTCTGCTCACTAGTTTTAAATGCCCCCATTAGTATAATAATTTGCCCCCTTCTCTAGAAGCTTTGATCAAGAGAGCTCTAAATGCTTCTCAAACATTTAAACTTCATAACACTCCAGCCTCCCTCCCAGGGGATTATAAAGACAACTTCAGTATCAACAAAATGCAGCCAGCTCTGGGGTGGAATGTGAAAGCTCCTTAAAAGCTCACGGCAATGCTACCCAGCAGCGTAGGACAGGAAGTGAACATGAGTCCCTTATCCAAGTGAAAATGCAGGGGAATTTAAGTAGGCAGGATGTAATTATCATAATTTATCTGGGACACAGGGGTTGTTAGCACACCTGCTCTTATGGAGAGTGCCAAGGGACCTTGCCTCACCCAACAGGTGATACCTTTGCTGGCACAGCGCCCCCTAGCGCCATGCTGAGGCATTGGTTCAATGCTGACTCAGAGGGAAAGGTTTCACCTACTGATTCACCAGCACCCGTCTATCCTGTCAGACCAACGCGGGTGTGGTTCAGTGGCTGGTGCGATAAATAGGTGTCGCAAGCAGCCTGGTTAAGCAATGATACTTTTAGCACCTAAGTCAGCTCCATCAAAGCCCCACCATGTCTCCAGTAGTCCCATGGGCCCGGGTAAATGGCAGCCACTGATCAGTGCTAGTTGCAGAGTGGGTAAACTGAGGCCCCCATCCTTGTCTCCATTCCTCTAGTATCTGTATTCTCTCTCTGCACGGAGTGCGCCTAAGAAGGACCATTGGGCGTGACTCCCCAGGGCCCAGCGCCTCCGGTGGTCAGTTCATCCTGTGCAATGTACAATGCTGCCTGAGCGTTTCACACCCCGTGGGCACAAAAGCAAATGGCGACCCTAGGTGGGAGGCAGTGGAGAACCAGGGCTACACATGCTCTTCCAAACCAAACGCCCTTCACAGTCCTGCCTCACGAAGGGCATGCTGGCTCCAGTCTGTGCATGTGCCCCTCACAAATCTCAGGCCTTGCTTCTCCTCTCCTGTCTCCTTTCCCTCAGGGTCCTCCTAGTTCCCAGCCACTTAATTCCCTATAAAGGCAATAACAATAATTATCCTATCACTGGGCACTACACCCATTGTATGGAGTGGTTGGGAGGGGTTACTTGTTCCAACCATGTTCTGTCCCAGGCCTTTGATCACTTAGGGTATGTCTACACTGCAAATTAGACACCTGCGGCTGGCCCGTGCCGGCTAACTCGGGCTCGGCTTGGGCTGCAAGGCTGTTTAATTGCAATGTAGATATTCAGGCTTGGGCTGCAGCCAGAGCTGTGGGACCCTCCCACCTCACAAGGTCCTACAGCCCGGACTCCAGCCCTAGCCTGGAAGTCTACGCTGCCGTGAAACAGTCTCGTAGCCCAAGTCAGCTGGCACAGGCCAGCAGCAGGCTTTTAATTGCAATGTAGACATTCCTGCAGTGTGCAGCCCACTGGCCTGGAGGGGCTCACAGCGATACACAGTTGGGATTGGGAAGAACCTTGCACACCAAATTCTTCCCTTGAGAGACTCTCCACTCGGAGGGGGAGCACCAGGCCAGCGGGTCCGGCTGTTTCAGGCGGAATAAAGCTCAGTAACAGGCTCATCTATAATTGCACCAGACGCTGATATAAACTCCAGCCAGCCAAGGAGCCCAGCACATACACTGAGTTTCACAGCACTCCGGTGAGATTGCAGTCATCATCATCATTATTAATGAGATTCATTATTTGTCATCTCCATTTTACAAAGGGTAAATGGAGGCCAGAGGGCTGGAGTCTGAGGAGTGGTGGTATACTGTAGGGGGCAGTAAGTGGTTGTAATGAATTCTGAGCAAGGTCTTGTCTACATGAGAAAGTTGCACCACTTTTATTCAAGATGTGACTTTTTAAAACCAGTTTAGTTAACCCAATGCATATCCCTGTGTGGATGCTCTTATTCTAATTTAAGAGGTTCTGATTTGGACTTAGCTTAACCGATTCCCAGTCCAACTTAATCTAAACCAAAATAAAGCTGGTTTAATAAGAGCAACCTGAAAGGGGTTTGCACCAGTTTAACTGATCTGGTATTAATTCACACCTTAAATTAAACTGGTGCAGCTTTCTCACCTAGATAAGCCGGATTGAAATTGATATATTGAGGGTCCAGGAGAGAAGGCTACAGTAGAATAAGAAAGAGGAGAGTGAGGGAACGTGCACGTCAAAGCAGCTCCCTATGTATGGGCACAGCTGAGTTCTGCTCTCAGTCACATGGTGTAAATGTGCAGCAACGGTTGGATCTATGTAAATAGACATGAGAACGGCCATCCTGGGTCAGACCAAAGGTCCATCTAGCCCAGTATCCTGTCTTCCGACAATGGCCAATGCCAGATGCCCCAGAAGGAATGAACAGAACAGGTCATCATCAAGTGATCCATTCCTAGCTTCTGGCAAACAGAGGCTAGGGACACCAACCCTGCCAATTGCCACTGATGGACCTATTCTCAATGAGTTTATCTAGTTCTTTTTTCGAACTCTGTTATAGTTAAAATCCTGCTTACCTCAGATGGGACTTGAACGTGCAATCCCCATCTTAGGAGGCCAATGCCTTATCCCTAGGCCACTGGGGCTGTTGCATTGTTGGTCCACGCGCACACCCCTTCTCCCAGTCATTTGGCATGTAAGTTACGCCAGCTAAGACTTTCACCCATTTACTGATGGATAACTTACACCACTTCTGAATTTGTTGTGGGGAAGCTGTGTCCTGGCCAAGCCCACAAAATTAGTTGGCTTCAGATCCAAGAGTAGAGCTCAGGAGTGCTCTAACCGCCGGGCTACGTTACCCTTTTTACTGACATATCTGTAGAAAGCTCCTTTAACAGGCTACTTTGAATAAAATTTTCAAAAGCACCTAAATCGCATTGACTTCCAGTGAGACTTAGGCTCCTAAGAGCCAGATTTTCAAAAGTATTTAGGTGCCAAACACCCATGGAAGTTAGGCGCCTAAATACATTTGAGGATCTGGGCCTAGATGCCCAAAGATGCAGATAAGTACCTAGTGGGATTTTCAAAAACACCTAAGCAGGTTAAGCACCTAACTCCCCTTAATTTCAATGGGAATAAGGCACCTGACCTGCTTAGGTGCTTTAAAAAATCTCATTAGGTGACTTTCTGGATTTTTAGGTACCGAAATACCTCCACAAATCTGGCTCAAACGCCCAGATATTTAAAGCTCTTTAGGCGTTGCTGTGTTCTCTTTCAAAAGGGAGCACTTCGGGGTCTAATTCCACTGACAGTCAATGGAATTTAGACCCCCTAAGTGCCTAAACCCCCTTTGAAAATGCTGTTACTACCTTAATAATCATAAAATCAATCAGGGTAAATTGTCGAATGGTGCTGAAGGTGAGCATCTCTTTAGAGCTTATAACCAACCTGCAGTCACGCGAGCGCTGGCTGTAATCTCAGCTAGTGACTGGAAGCAAAATAAGGAAAGAGCTGGTCAGTGCCTAGAAGAATCTGTGGGATCTCTGGGATGTGGCGTTCGTGATTCAGGAATCATTGCGGTTCGCTTTGGAGCAAATGCTGAATCTAGTACCGCAGCAATTGTGCTAGGGGATGCTATGCTGATATAGGTACTGTCAAAGTCCAGGCCCTGACCCACTCATCAAAGATCCCCTGGCTCATTTCACAACAGGTCTGGTGTACTGGCCAAATTCCAACTTAGCTATTGCAGCCTGTCTCCCTAACTTCCCCTAGAGTTTCAGCTGGATATGGGATTCCATTACTACCGCACCTAAAATTATTTTGTAATGCTGCTGGTGCAAAGCAGCTGCCATGTTCCACCCCAGAGGTGGCCACATTTTAGTAGGCATGGGGCTCCCTCCCAGATGGGAGTGCTGTGAGATTTAATTGATTCGTATTTGTTCGGCACTTCCGATGTACAAAGGGCTAGAGATATGCTGAGTTCTTTATTGTTATTATTATTATTATCATTATTTATTTTATTAATGTCTAGATTATAAAGCACTCTGGGATCTTTCAGGGTGAAATAAAATGCATGATAGGGTGATTATTTTGATTGTGCACCCCCGTGTTCAGTGAACAGTAAAACAGATGATTAGTGGACGTGGCAGAAGTGCTGATCCTCTTGGTGCACAAGGAAGAAGAAGAAACGCAGGAGAAGATAGAGTTTGTGGTTTACTCAAAGACACACATTGCTAGAGGAGTGCATGTTGTTAGTGGAGCATTTCAGGAGCGGGAGCAGCAAAGGTAGACTCCTTGGAGCCCATTTGGCTAGAATCCTCCTGCCTATGGGCTTGTCTACATGGCGAGTTACTGCGCGGCCAAGCCACGGTGTGATTCTACAGCGCCCCCGCTTGCCACGCAGGAACATCCCATGTGGACACTGTTACACACACTGCAAGTCCGAGAGTGTGGCTGAACTTAGTCAGCCAAAGCACGCTCCAGGACTTTCACTGCGCTGTAGCAGCATCCACATGGATATTACTGCGTGGCTAGCTGGTGCGCAGGAGATTCACAGTCCAGCTTGCCGCTCAGTAACTCGTCATGTAGACAAACCCTATGATTTGCCCATATCTGATTCCCTCTCTGAGGTTGATGCTTGGATGGGCACTCACTATAGATGATATTCTTGAGATTAAGGCACAGAGCTGGGAGTCTGGAGTTCTCCTGTTAGCTCGGCCACAGACTCACTCTATGATGTTGCAAAGGACACTTCACCTCCCTGTCCCTCTGTAAAGCGGGGGCTGATCATCCTTCCCTACCTTGTGAGGAGGATTCATTAATGTCTCTAAAGCGCTTTGAGATCTGTGTACATTAACCGTGTAGTTAGTTGTCTTGTCTGTGAAGACCCATTGCAGAAATAAGATTTGCTTGGATTCAGAAACAGTTCTGATCAGTCCCTGCTAATTCCTGACTGATACTACAAGAGCAAGGGGAGAGCATCACCAGATGAGCTTAGTAGCTGCTAAATGTGTAGAACAAATTCTATACAAATAGACCGCAAGAAAAGACCATTACAGTTGGAAAATGAGGCATTCAAAAGTCAGGCAATGATGTTAAGTTGGCCTGCCCAGCCTTAACTCTGCCTCTTGTGTGTCTGAATTATGATACAACCTCTTGTGTGTCTGAATTATGATACAACCTTTAATTACATGATCACGTGCTATCTTTCTGCATACCCCTGCTTCATTGCAGGCCTGACCCAGAATCCAGTGAAGTCACTGGGAATCTTTCCATTGACTTTTAACGAGCATTGCATTTGGCTCTCAGGTCACCCTTTAGAGAGTGGGTGAGGCAAGGGTGTGTAGTGAATTCGTCTGCAGTCCTGAGACACCATCTAGTCAGCAGAAATGTCCACTCTTTTCAGATACTCAGGCATGCCCAGTGTCCATGCTGGGAGGGTCAAAGTTTCATTGTTTAACACAACCCAGTACACGTGCTAAAAGTACAGCTTTTCAACCCTGATAACTTGGCCAAATCAAATCTGATTTTCACCAGACCAGCGTAAGGCATATTTACTACCTGTGGACTATGAATCTGCCAAATATAAAGTTTTCATCACCTTCCACTTAGATGTTGGAGCCATTTTAAAGACATACGTTCTTAGCAAAAAAATTGCATATTTTTCACTCCTTTGGTGCCTGTAAATGGGTCAGCCTTTCTTTTTTTTTTTAGTAAACTTTCACACACACAAAATTACTCCTTGATCAACAGCAAACATGCCAAATTTCAGCCAGATAGGTGAAACTCTGAGAAAGTTACAAACAACTAGAAATAATGGGCATGTGTAAGCAACCTTAACTATAGGCTTGGTTACACCTACTTCTTATTAGAAAAGGATTTATTGCTTCATACAGCTCGTGGTCAACCTGAAAAACTTGCTGCCCTAGGAGGTTATTGAGTCAAATACTGAGGCTGGATTTTTTTCTTTTAATAGAGGGAGGATTTTATTATTCTATGGTAATGAGTAATCAAATCTCATGCCCCAGGGCATCAGCTGACCAACACAGGATCCGGAAGGAATTTATGCCTATGGATAGAGCACTGTATATTTAGCCAGGTGTATTATGGGTGGTTTAACACATTCTTCTTAGGCATCAAGCATTGTTCATTGTAGAGGCAGGATACTGGCCTTGATGGGGCTGCCGTGGTAGATCCAGCAGCCAAGCTTTTTGAAGGAGATAAGTGATTTGGGGAACTTTAATGTTTACTTGCCGAACTTGGGACACCTTAAGTAGCAGCTGGCAGATCCTCGGAGGACGTGAATGGTTGTAGCTCCGTCAATGAAAATCTGCACCTAGGTGCTCAGCCCTGAAGCTGTCCCTTTAACGTGTCTTAGGCTGGGCACTTCCAAAATCACTAGGCACTTTTGAAATCCTTGGTCAAGGTTCCTATATATATATGTATATATTATAGCAAATAAAGAATGTAACTCTCTTCAGTGTTCCTGCCTAGTATAGCTAGTCTATGGAGCCAGATACCCTTTCAGTGCAGTCCCATGCAGCTTGGCAGCAGCAAAAAGCTCCTTGCAGATATCCATGACTCCTAGCCAGACTGGTTCCTGGGAGCTCTGCAACATCCTGTGAAGAAATAACGCCAGCAGCAGAGGACTGTGAAGCCACCCAAACCCCATCATGTGGAACAGCACAGCCGTCTCCAGAGAACACTGGGGAATTCAGTGCTCCCCAGGAGCTGCTCTGCCCTTTCCTCCATTAAGCCTAGGCGCTGGCGTGCTAACAGATTAACAATAAGCCTGCCGCCTGGCCATAGTGGGATGCAGGACTGAATGGAGCATAGCGAGATCCTACAGAGAGGAGCAGGAGGCTCTTGAATAGCCGATTAATCTCCTGTCATTTACATTCATTAAAACCAATCACTCAAGATGCAGCAAAGCCGAGTAATTAGCGACAGGCAGAAAGTTCTCCTAAAGTTGCCAGGCGTCTAAGAGGATAAGATAGGTCTGGTCTAGGGTGACCACACGTCCCAATATTATCGGGACCATCCCAATATTAGGGGCTTTGTCTTATATACGCAGCTATTCCCCCCCCCCGAAAAAAAAAAGTGTCACGATTTTTTACACTTGCTATCTGGTCACCCTAGTCTGGTCATTCTGCCTGCAGCACTCAATTCTGAACTGGCTGTGCATTTCCTATCTTCACCAAAGGTCTAAATCTCTCCCCCCCCCTTCCCCCCCCTCCCCCTCGGCAACTGATGTAAATCAGGAATAGCTTCACTGGAGTCACAATGATGTAAAACCAGTGTGAGAAGAGAGCTGGCCCCCCTGTGTTCCTTTATCCTCATTGGTTTGTGGTTTTTAGTGGCACCAGCCCACAGCATTGAAGAATCATAAGTCTGGCCTCTGAAAATTATGCAATTGGCTTTAAAATTGTGTGATTTTTTTAAAATACATTTTGGGATTTTTTATTTGCCTCCAGGTTTTGAGCCTTTAGGGCTCACCTGGGCCATGGTTTCTAGATTTTCTCTGCAGCCACAAGAGCTAGAAAATTGTTTTTTGAAATAAAGGCAAGATTCTCACGGACACATGTGGCTTCAGGAGCTGGGGCTTTACAGATAACAGCAAGGACTGTGAGACTTGCAATAATATCAGGACAGTTGGCAATGCTGTTTTTATTTCCTTGAGTGGATGTGTGTGTTTGTTTGTTTTTGTTTAAAAGTCTCATTGGGTTAGTGGTTAAAGTACAAGAGGTGAAGGACCAAATATCTAGGGGAGAGGGCACTGAGTTAGGAAGCAAAAGGTCTTTGTTTTTTCTTCCTGGCTGTGCCACAGACTCACTGTGTAACCCTGGGACAGTGGCTATCTGTGCCTCAGTTTCTCTGTCTGTAAAATGGGGGTAATGACACTTACTCATCTGTGTAAATCACTTTGAGATCTACAGGTGAGAAGTGCTATTTGTAGATTCCAAAGCCAGAAGGCACCATTGTGATCATCTAGTCAGGCTTCCTATGTAACACAGGCCAGAGAACATCCCCAAAATAATTCCTCGAGCAGGTCTTTCAGAAAAACATCCAATCTTGTCAATGATATTTGTTCCCCATGCAGGTGCTTATAGACTGATCAAAACTCCTCTTAACCTTCCTTTGTTAAGCTAAGTTGATTGAGCTCCTTGTGTCTATCACTGTAAGGCATGTTTTCTAATCATTCTTGTGGCTCTTCTCTGAACCCTCTCCAATTTAAACAACATTCTTCTTGAATTGTGGGTAGCAGAACTGGACGCATTATTCCAGCAGCAGTCTCACCAGTGCCAAATACAGAGGTATAATAACCTCTCTACTCCTGTTGGAGATTCCCCTGTTTATGCATCCAAGGATTGCATTAGCCCTTTTGGCCACAGCATTGCTCTGGGAGCTCATGTTCAGCTGATTATCCACTGTGACCCCCAAATCTTTGTCAGAATCACTGCTTCCCAGGATAGAGTCTCCCATCCTGTAAGTATGGCCTGCATTCTCTGTTCCTAGATGTATACATTTATATTTAGTCATATTAACACACACGTTGTTTGCTTGTGCCCAGTTTACCAAGCAATCCAGATTGCTCCGTATCAGTGACTTGTTCTCTTCATTATTTACCATCCCCTCAATTTTTGTGACATCTGCAAACTTTATCAGTGATGATTTTATGTTTTCTTCCAGGTCATTAATAAAAATGTTAAAGAGCTTAGGGCCAAGAACGGATCCCTGCAGGACCCTACTAGAAACACACTCATTTGATGAGGATTCCCTTTTTACAATTACATTTTAAGACCTATCAGTTAGCCAGGCTTTAATCCATTTCATATCTTCCTAGTTTTTTAATCAAAATGGCATGCAGTACCAAGTCAAATGCCTTACAGAAATGTAAGTATATTACATCAACACTGTTACCTTTATCTACCAAACTTGTAATCTCATCAAAAGAAAATAACAAGTGAGTTTGACAGGATCTATTTACCATAAACCCAAATTTATTGGCATTAATTACATTACCCTCCTTTAATTCTTTATTAATTAAGTCCTGTATTACCTGCTCCATTATCTTGCCAAGATTGATGTCATACTGACAGGCCTGTAATTATCCAAGTAATCCCATTTATCCTTTTTAAACAGTGGCACAACATTAGTTTTCTTCCACTCTTCTGAAACTTCCCAGGTGTTCCAAGACTTATTGAAAATCAGTGGTCCAGTTAGCTTCTCATCCAGCTCTTTTAAAACTCTTGGATGAAGTTATCTGGACCTGCTAATTTTAAAATGTTTCACTTTAGTAGCTGCTGCTTAGCATCCTCCTGAGATACAAAGTGGATTGAAAAGTGTGTTACCATATGATTTGACTACATCATCTGTTTTTGCCCAAATATAGAACAGAAATATTTACTGAACACCTGTGCCTTTTCTGCATTATTACTAATTCTGTCATTTCATATCATATTATTAATTCTATCCTATATCATTGTTGCACTGATTAGGCCTCAACTGGAGTACTGTGTCCAGTTCTGGGTGCCACATTTCAGGAAAGATGTGGACAAATTAGAGAAAGTCCAGAGAAGAACAACAAAAATGATTAAAGGTATAGAAAACATGACCTATGAGGGAAGATTTTAAAAATTGGGTTTGTTTAGTTTGGAGAAGAGGAGGCTGAGAGGGAACATGATAACAGTTTTCAAGTACATAAAAGGTTGTTACAAGGAGGAGAGAGAAAAAATATTCTCGTTAACCTTTGAGGATAGGACAAGAAGCAATGGGCTTAAATTGCAGCAAGGGCGGTTTCGGTTGGACATTAGGAAAAACTTCCTAACTGTCATGGTGGTTAAGCAGTGGAATAAATTGCCTAGGGAGGATGTGGAATCTCCATCACCTGAGATTTTTAAAAGCAGGTTAGACAAACACCTGTCAAGGATTGTCTAGATAATACTTAGTCCTGCCATGAGTGCAGGGGACTGGACTAGATGACCTCTTGAGGTCCTTTCCAGTCCTACAATCCTACAATTCTATTATTTCCATCTAGTAAAGGACCAGTACCATTGTTAGGATTCTTTTTGTTCCTAATATGCTTCTTATTGTTCTTAACTCTGCTGGCCATATATTTCCCTTTAGGTCCCTTTGCTTCCCTTATCAATTTTCTACAATGCCTAGCTTCTGATGTTTATTCATTACTATCAATTTCCCCTTTCTTCCATTTGTCTTATATATACAGTATACCATATTTAATAGCTGCCTTCACTTCCTCTCTAAACCAGGTCTGTTTTTTAACCAATGTGACCTTCTTTCTCAGCTGTGGGATGGTGGCCTTTGGTGCATCTAGTAAAGTGTTCTTAAACAATTCCCAATTATCATTCACTTTTTTCTAATTAAATTCTTCCTCTCAGCTGATTTGGCTCATAATTGTTTTCTGTTTTGTGAAATTGGCCCTTTTAAAGTACCAAATATATATATCCCTGGTCTGGACACAATATTTTTTCACATTATGAATGTGATCAAGTTATGGTCACTTGTAACTAAGCTATCATTAATGTTTTGTTCTGTGATTAGTTCCTCTTTATCTGCCAAGACAAAGTCTAATATAGAATTCCCCCATATTGGATTCGACACACACTTTGAGGTAGGAAATTGTCATCTATAACATTTCAAAATTCCAAGGATGTTTTAGTATTGGCAGCATGAGACCTCTGTCCCCCATAATCACACAGCTTTTTTTCCTTACCCATTACAGACAGGTGCGTAAGGAGCTTGTCATTCTGTTCGCTAGTGTGATTTGGTGATCTGTAGCAGGCATGAGCTAATACCCCATCTTGTGCTTTATCTGTTAGGATATTGATCCATAAGCATTCAAGAGCATTTTCTTCTGAGTTATCAGTGACTCGGAAACAGGTAATGCCATTTTTGACATTAATGCCTCCCCCCTTTTGTCCCCTAGATCCTTCCGAAATAGATTCTAACCATTGCTCTTAACATTCCAGTCATGGGAATCATCCCACCAGGTTTCAGGAATACCAACTAGATCAAATTTATGCTCATAATTGAGCAATTCCAATTCCTCTTGTTTGTTACCCAGGCTCCAGCACTGGTGTATAGACAATTAAAGAATTTCTTAAGAACATAAGAACGGCCATACTGGGTCAGACCAAAGGTCTGTTTAGCCCAGTATCCTGTCTTCCAACAGTGGCCAATGCCAGATGCCCCAGAGGGAATGAACAGAACAGGGAATCATCAAGTGATTTATCCTCTATCATCCATTCCCAGCTTCTGGCAAACAGAGGCTAGGGACCCCATCCCGGCTAATAGCCATTGGTGGGCCTATGCTCTATGAACTTTTCTAGTTCTTTTTTGAACCCAGTTATAGTCTTTGCCTTCCAATTGTACCTTTTCCAATTCCAATATATCTTTTTTGAGATGGGGCAACCACATCTGTATGCAGTACTCCAGATGTGGATAAAGCATGGATTTATATAGAGGCAATATGATATTTTCTGTCTTCTTATCTATCCCTTTCTTAATGATTCCCAACATTCTGGTCACTTTTTTGCTACCGCTGCACATCGAGTGGATGTTTTCAGAGAACTAGCCACAGTAACTCCAAGATCTCTTTCTTGAGTGGTAACCGCTAATTTAGACCCCATCATTTTATATGTAGATTTGGGATGATGTTTTCCAATGTGCATTACTTTGCATTTATCAGCATTGAATTTCATCTGCCATTTTACTGCCCAGTCACCCAGTTTTGTGAGATCCTTTTGTAGCTCTTCACAGTCTGCCTGGGACTTGACTAGCTTGAGTAGTTTTGGATCGTCCGCAAATTTTGCCACCTCAGTCCTCCTGCTGTGCATCATCCCAGCCACACAGCTCATCTCCAGAAGCAGAGACTCCTAAATCGAGTCTCTGTACCCTTTGGTTCCTTGATTCAGTTTGTTCTCAACACCTCGATTTTGTGCTGAGGGCTCACATCTTTCCTCTTTTTACCCTCCACTTTTGTTATTAGTTTAACGCCCTCCTGCCAGCCTGTCTCCAACACATGCAGACTGCCGGGAGTTTTGGAGACTCCACAGGAAGAGAGATCAGAAATATTATGGGCTAGATCTCTCAGTGCGTGTAAATCAGCCTCATTCTGCGGCAGTCAATGAAGCAAGGCCAGTTCACACCAACTATGATATCTGGTTCAACATGCCTTGGAAATTGGTGCGTCTGGGGCTGCCCCCTGCTCGTTCTCACAGTTGAATCCACCCCTGGTGAGTGTGCAGATAATTTGTCCAGCTCTAGAGAGTGAGCATGGCAAGGCCCCACCCCACCCGGTAGCTCCAAGATCCAGCACAAGGAGTCTGCCCCAGCAGGGTGAGAACTGCTGCTGGGGCAGGGCGAAATCAGCTATTTGTTGTGGTAACTACAGGAGGCAAATTGTCTGCAGACTTTGGCGGGGACTCTTACAACAAGCTCTCTGCCTATCCGAGTTGCTGGTTACCGGCGTCAGCCTCTTGCATCAGATGCCCACCAGGGATGGGAGCGACTGAAAGAACAGTGAACAGTGCCAAGGCAGAGAGACTGCTGTGTCATTGTTTCCTCTAGCTCCTTGAGGGGATAGGCATTTGTCTTTGTAGCTCCTAAGGGACATCTGCTCCTTTGCACCTTCTCCAGTGCAGCCAGCCAGCCTGTCATCTACCTGACTCATGCTTCAGCGTCTTTTTCTTCTGATAAATTAAATTCCAGAAGAGATCCTGTAGGGAAAACAATTTTTGAAAATGCAACTCCTGTGAGCTAGAGGTTGTAGCAGGGGCCTGGGACAGCTGGGATCTAATAAGGCGTTTGCTGTAGTGATTGGAGAGGCGGAGAAGGAGTTCGGATTCTTGGGTTCTATTCCCAGCTCTCTCCTGGACTCTCTGTGTGACTTTGGGCAGTCTCTGGGTATTTCTACACTGCAAAAAACCCTGCAGCAGTGAGTCTCAGAGCCCACGTCTACAGGTGCAGGGCTCGCACTATAGCGCTAAAAATAGCCATGTAGACTCGGGCTGGAGCTTGGACTCTGAAGCCTACCCCCACCTGCATGGCTATTTTTAGTGCCATAGTGCAAGCCCAAATCTGTAGACTTACTGCCATTGGCTTTTTGCAGGGCAATCGTACCCTAGGTCTGCTTCAAAGGCTCTCCAAGTACTTCAATACTGTAATTAAGTCTCATATCATTCCCTAGGGCAGGTCAGTGTTAATGTCCCAGCTAAGGCCTGGAGGAGTTAAATGACTTGCCTAAGGTCCCACAGCAAGTTTGGGAACAGAACCAAAAACCTACGTGCCTGCTCCAGACACTAGATCAACTTCCCTCCCAGAGCCAGGAATAGAACCCAAGAGTAGATCTGGCTGGGAAACGGTTTCCCATCCTGTGAAAACCTTCCCGATTCCAAACTTTTCCTCATTCTGCATCAGGATGAAAGGCAGGTTTTTGTGAAAAGCCACAGCAAGAGAGACCCCCAGTCCTCATCAGGATGTGACCCAAGTTCGAGTCCCTGCATCTGCCATGTGAGTGCCCTAATGGCAGGGTCATAGGGCCACTCTCTCTCTCTACCCAGTGAATGTTTAATTATTTATGCAAAGAGAAGCAGCTACAACAGAAAAGACGGAGAGATAGCCACCCCAGAATACTTTGCAGCTCGGTGGTTAGGCAGGGGTGCTGGTGCTGGGGGTGCTGTCACACCTCCTGTCTTGAAGTGGATTCCCATCACATACAGGGCTCGCAGTTTGGTTCAATGGCTTTCAGCACCCCCACTATACACATTGTTCCAACGTCCCTGAGTTCAGGCACTCACCGGCGCTGTGGGAAACCCATGTTTAATTCCTGTTCTGAATCAGACAGGAGACTTGACCATGTGTCTTCCACGTTCCACATGAGCTAATCACTGGTCTTGCCCTCTCTCTCTGGTTTTGACCAGAAATTCCATCCTGGACCAGAGACACCTTCCTGATGAAAGTTTCTTCGAAACTGATACTTTTCCATGAAAAGTTTCAGTTCCAACAAGTCGCCATATGTTGACCCACACCCAATGGAAAATTTCCAGCTCGCTCTCCCCAGGAGTCCTGATGTCCAGCCTCTCTCAACCCCGCTGTGACTAGTAGACCCCTACTCCTTCTCAAGGCTGGGAATAGAACCCAAGGAGTCCTGACTCTGCAGCCCCTCTGCTTTAACCTATTGTTCATACTCCTCCAGATAGCCAAGATTTAGTAGTGCCCGAGTGAAAAGCCAAAATGAGTGGCCATCCGCATGGGCTATGTATAGGATCCCAAACCCAAGTCAGTGAGTGATGGGATAGTAACCAAGTTCCAGCTTCCACCGGGCAACCTACAGCCTCTGAGCATCTGGGAGTCTCTCCCTCCCTTGCTGTGTGCAGACAGCAGTGCCAGTGTGAGCATGAAGGTGTGCTGGGCTTTAAACGGAGTCCTGTAATGTTTCTGTTTGTTTGTATCACTTGCTGACATAACATCAGGTTACGCAAGGTTATGCTAGGAGCCCTGCCGGGACCTTGTTTTCCTATTCACAATCTCAGATTTTTTCCTACCGGGTTTGATCTGATCCGGCATCACCCCTGGCAACTCCTGTCAGATGTACAGCAGTCTATGCTGTCTGGCAGCACCCATCCATGCTGTAGATTTGCCACATCAAGCTGACCACGCTGGTTATCACACGCGCTCCCTTTGGGGACTTTGTCAAATGTTAAATGATCCTGGGACATTCAGTGTTCAGCTGGCCACTTGCAAGGGTCAGGAAGGGGTACCCTGACCCCCCAAAAATGTATTTCTCTGTAGCACCAGGGATGGCCCTGGCCAGAGATGGGACACTGCATGGGGGTGGGTCAGAGCTCTGAGGTAACACCGAGCATTCTCTCCCCCAGGTTTTTGGCTGGTTCTTCCTCACATGCTCAGGGTCTGACTGATCCCCAGAAGGGGGTCAGGAAGGAATTTTCCCTCAGGCCAGACTGGCAGTGATGCTGGGGCGGGCGGGGGAGTTTCACCTTCCTCTGCGGCATGTAATGGCAGGTCACTTGTCAGGGTTATCTGGGTATCTCTCGCTTAACCATTTCCCTGCCGCTGTGGGGGCCTTCAGCACTGGTGCACCTCGGTCCCTCCTGTTCTCTGCCTGTGGCACATCATAGCCTAGTCTCCTGTGGGCTCTTGAGTTTTGGTCTCATTTCAGTGGTTGGGTTTAGTGTGCGGGTGTTGGGTGGGGCTGGTGGCCTGTGATATACAGAAGGTCACACTGGATGAGCTGGTGGTCTCTTCTGGCCTTAAACTCTGTGACTCTGTGCAGGGTCGGAGGGATTAGATTATAACTGGTAACCGTTGCCAATTGTCAATTTCTTCCTCCACCCATAATTCACTGGAAAAATGCTGGAACTCCGCCAGAAAAGGAAAGCGTTTTGATGTTTTTTTTAAATATCGCATGTGTGTTTGAGTCCCTAGCAAAGAATTCGGTATTTCACAATGCTTAAAACTGAAATGCGAACCCATTATTATGAAATAACATGATTCTGTACATTACATTTGTGATTCTGTCATGAATCTCAACTGCCATGCTCAGATAGGGCCCAATTTCTGCCCCCACCTCCACTCTGCTGCTCACGTGGTTTCATCCCTTATCCCATGAACAGTTACATTCATATTAGGATTGTCTTCTGGTTAAAGACGCTGGACTGGGATTTGGGAAATCAGGTGTCAGTGGCCAGCTTTGGCACAGACTCCCTAGGTGACATCTGGACAACTCATATAATCCCTTTGCAAAATGGGGGTACCCCACCTCTCTCCCCCCTTTTGTCTATCTCAACTAGTTAAATCATTCTTTGGGGCAGGGACTGTGTGTACAGTGTGTGTACAATGGGGCTCTGAGCTTGATTGGGGGCCCCCCATGGCACTACTCTAATACACAGAGTAATGACAGGGTAGCAGAATTGGACACTGAATGTATAATGGCCAATAACCATCTCCGTGTGTGTGTGCGTGTGTGTCCGAGAGAGAGAGAGAGAATTTCCTTAGAGTGCAAACGTTTATGTTGATAAAGATGGAGGCGTTATTTGGAAAGCAGTGTCCGTTATTCCTCAAAATTTAAAAATTTTAAAATAGATTTCAGCCTTCAGAGCCTAAATATAGGTCAGAGGGGAAGGGGGAGAAGGGACAGCGGGAAGCAGAGAGTCTCCCCAAGGAAAACAGAAAAAAAATTCTGCAAAACTTTGTGTAAATTCTTTCCCTGTTGTTGCAGAGCTCCGCTAGGCCCTCCCTGGGCACTAGAACGGCATTGCACGCTACATAGCACAGTGCAGTTAGCAGCAGCAAGCACAGGGAGCATAAACGTTGATGTGAGCAGCATTGACCAGAGGCTGTTCTGTCTGTGTGCCTAGCTAGCTAGCTCTCTTCATCTGATCTAGTCTATCTTTTCTACAGGACGTACTTTTAATGCATCTATCCCTATGTGGCATCTGAGCATCTGTTTGGGTGTTATCTCACAACTGGAGCTGAAGGTGAATGTTTGCAGGAGTCCAGAATTGAGGTCTGGTACCATTCTAGAGAAAGGGACCGGTTGTGAAATTCAAGCCTAGATCTGGATCCAAACTGCCCCAGAGCTTAAGGCATTTGGATTTGGGCTTTGGGTTCAGATCAGACTTGGAGAGAATTCCTACAGGAAAATGTACAACCCTTTTGGTGAGTGTTTGGCACTGCATTAGCTATGGCATAGGGTTGGAGAGCTGAATCTGTCCTGCTAAGCTGCCCTCCATAGCAGAATCCCTGCATTCTCTAGGAGCAATTAAGGAACCGGGACGCTCATCTGCCCGGCACACAGGACTCTGGGCAAGACCTTGAGAATCGTCAGCCTGGTGCAGAACTGGGGCTGATGAATGGGGGATCGGCCCAATGCTAGTGCGGAGAGCAACAGAGGAAAGGGTTCTGAACAGCAGGAAATCATAACTTCCCTTGCTCCTGCCTGCAAGGAGGGGGCTCAGCAGCACCAGATTAGCTCAGCCTTTGAAGGGAATCCCTAGGGTGGCTTTAGCCTCCCAAGATTTCCCTTCTCTCTCTCTTTCTCCAACTCCCCCTCCCTGCTTTGGTGTCCAGTTAGGTTTGAGTCATCCTAAGGGACGGGAGCATCTGTATGCAATTCCCACATCCAGCCTTATCAACTGCAATGCAAAAGGGCCTGTTTAATTGTCTCCTCTGAGCGAGGGGCAGGGTCTGTGACACTGGCAATGATTCTGGGTCTGAGAGGGGAGAACCCGCAACTCAGAGAGACCCGGGAGAGGTAGAGAGGAGACCCTGGAAAGCTGTGTGTGTGTGTCAATGAGTGCAGAGCCAGGTCAGCTGGAACCCGAATGTTGGTCCCTCCCCTCTGGCGTGATACAGAAAATGAACTGTATAAATCAAATGAATAAAGCATCGGATGATTTCCAGACCCCACCAGAAGTTACGGAGCTATAGTTTTGCTGGTGGTTGGGAGTTCTGTGGCTAGAGCAAGGGTCAGGACTCATGGCTCTGGATGGGGAGTGTCATCCAGTGCAGCAGTTCTCAAACTATGAGTCGGGACTCCAAAGTGGGTCGCAACCCCGTTTTAATGGGGTCGCCAGGGCTGGTTTAGACTTGCTGGGGCCTGGGACTCCCATCCTAATGCTGAGATTTATCTAACTCGAGATGAGCTCCAGCCATAAAACCCAAACCTGCATCTGGATTTTGAAACTCCAGAGTTTTGGAGTATTCAGAGCTGGGGTTTTGGTCTGCCCATCTCTACAATGGACCTCCTATAGTCCACAAAATTGGGCTGAAAATATCACTAGACCAGGCTTTGTCTCATGATGCTTCCAGGGCTTCATGGGCCAGAAGCAGAAAGTGCAGAGGGGTTTAAAAATGAAAATTATCGGGAGGAGAAAAAACAACCACCATTTAATATTTATATTACGGTAGCAGCCAAAGGCCTCAATCAAGATCAGTGCCCCCATTGTATTAGGTGATACGCATATGTAGACACATTCCCTGCCCCAAACCGTTTACAGTCTAAGATGACAAGGACATAGAGCTGAGGGAGGGGGGAGGTGTGACGGATAAATCAAATAGATACAATGTTGCTAGGCATCCATATAGTTGCAATTCTTTTCTTTAAACGGCACTTTTCAAGCCTCGGGTTTGTTTGGAGAAAGCTTGGTTCTTAGCCCATGTCAGCTGGTTTATCCCTCCTTAGACTTTCCCCTGTGTTAGTGAGAGCCAATTCATAAATCCTGGCTTCGTTATAAAGATAACAAAGAGGGAGAATAATAAATCTGGTCTCCTGCATGTGCCAGTTCTGAAGCCGCCTCTCCCCTTCGAGCTAGCGTGCCCTAAGCGAGCAGCGCAGGAAGCACCTTGTTTGTTTGGGGATTAACTTCCCCAGTTTACTAATTGTTCTTTAATCATATCAGCCTACTGTAGAGACAGCACCCAGCATCTCCAGCCTGAACTCAGAGCCTTCCAGTGCAGAAAGCCGTTCAGCTAGCCGGCCAAGCAGCTGCAAATGCCAGGAGCAAGCGGCTGCGCTCCATCCTGCTGTCCCTCCTTGCAGAGAGCTCTTCTTGTTTACTAGTGTTCCAGCTGTTGGCTCGGGGCAGGGTGGAGAGGGGGAAGGGAGAAGGAGTTATATCTGGGAGTGAATAACAAGCCAGCCCTGTTCTTATTCACAAACCTCAGTCCAATCAGTCATCTGTTTGTCCTGGTCTCCTGCCAGCTATTGTGTTGATTCCCACACCCACTTTCCCTAACCCTGAGTCCCTGCCTTAGTGATTTTCTCTCTCCACCGCTCCCCTTCCCAGTCCCCTCCTCCCCCTTCCTCAGATGGGATCAGACATGTTCTAGAAAAGATTTATGAAGGGGAAAACAAAATATGACTCATTCAATGTGGAGCGGACTCCACCAAGGGCCCAAGCAGACCTACCTCAGAGCCTCAATGCTCCCCTGCCATTTGCGGGACAGTGCGCTGGAATGACCTGCAATGTAGCGAACTCCTCTGCATGGCAAAGAGCCGCTCTGGACAATATGCTGGTCTCCTGCCATGCAGAGGAGTTTTGGAAGCTCGGAAGGAGGTTGTGTTTTATTCATTCATATTGTCCAGGAGCGCCAGCCAAATCCCGTCCGGCATTTGCAGAAGGCGTCTCAGGTGTCGCAGTGGGCTATGACAGCATCCTCCTCTCTTTTTTCAGTAGAATTATCATTAAACAGTAAGTTCTTTGGGCCGGGAACTTTTTCTTTGCCGGATGTTTGTACAGCACCTAGCACCATCAGGCCCTGATTCCTGTATTGCCGTCACACCCGAAAGGCCCAATTGAGATCAGGGACGCATGGTGGTCGGTGCTGCACAAACAGCTGGAAGGGGAGACGGTACCTGCTCTAGAAAGTTAGCAGTCAAAAGAGCCAAGACAGACTCAGAAATGATTTTTATCCCCATTCTACTGATGGGGAAATGAGGCACAAGGAGATTTAGGGCCAGATTTTGAGAAGAGCTCAGGGACAGTGTTTCAAGGGCTCAGCACCCCCCATTAGGGCCGGCTTTTCAAAGGAGCTCAGTTCCCATTTAAGTACCTAAACAAGGGCCCACTTTCCCAAAGTGCTCAGCAGCCAGCGACTCCTGTTCTGACACCCAACAGGCTGAGCTTTATGGAAAATCGGGCCCTACGTGACTTCAACCAAGAATTGAACCTAAATCTCCCGAGTCCAATTCCAATGCCTAAATAATAAGACGCCCCCAGACTTTCCTTGACTGGGGTCCCCGGATAGTCCATACAAACGGTAACTTATCGAGCTGGTGTCCCTTTGGGGTTTATATGCCCCGGAACAACATCACCGGTTTCCTCCAGCCCCTCTCCTCCACAGTCTGAGCGGCATGGAGGGTGGGAATTTTTAGCTCTCCCCTTACAAGCCACAGACCACATCCTCGGGAGGAAAAAAGGACGTTAAGCTCAAATGGTGTCATTAAGAAATATTAATGCTCTCATAAAAGGGTATTTAATAAACATGGCAGCACATCAGCGTCCATTAGCTCAGCCCGTGCTAGGGATCCACCGAGGCTGTGCGGCAGTACGCGGAACACCATGGGCAGTTACAGCTCAGTGGCCTCCAAGCACACGGCATGTAGCCAGAGCTATTAAACTAACATTGGCACATCCCGGGTGGCCTTGCTGCCCCAGAGCCCCGCATCTCCGTTCAGCGCGGCGCCTCCGCCTCTCTCGCGCTCTCAGCTGTTCCAGCCGGCGCTGGGAAAATAGGTCTCTCCGAAGCTCTGTGCGACGGTGATAGCCCAGCCCCTGGGGGGGCCTGCTCATTGCAGATTGTTACAGAGATTTTACAAAGCAGCTGCGTCCGCACTAGACACCCCCCGACTCCGGGGGAGTTTGGAGCCTGACGGGAACGTGCTGCCGGGCTGTGCCTGAGAGATGGCCAAAGGACCCAGGAGTGCCTAAACCGATGGGATTTAGGCTTCTAAATCCCCGAGACTCTTCTTAAAATTGTGCCCCCTGACTCAGCAAGTCTCCAGACTTCAGCCAAAGTAACCACACTGAGAGCAAGCAGCCGCTGGGGAGTAACCCTGGCTCGGGACATGCGTGCTTAGCCCTGTACCTTAGCCCTTGTTGAACCTGCAGATGAAACCACCTGGGTCAGCGGAGTTAGAGCAGGGCTTACATAACCAGGGTAACTTTTGTCTCCTGAGGGCCACATCAGAGACTAACCCCTCCCTACCAGCTCTCCCCTCGTGCTCCGAGCCACAGATATGTACACACATGCATACTCCAGCACACCCAGTGACAGCCTGTAGCATGATTTATAATACCATCCAGAGAGGGGTCTGGGGAAGGCAGTCCCCACAGAGGCTGCTCAGAGAAACACACTCCGGCTCTGCCAGCAGCAGACACGGTAGATTGTACAGCAGACGTGGTTTCACAAAGGTTGGGCGGTGGAGGCCCTGAGGAAGTGGAGCAAAGTTGAGTTGTGTCTACCCAGTTTGCAGGCCACTCTCCGGAGAGCAGTTTCATATGTCAGAGGACTTCGTAGGGATGGCTGTGGAGAAGACCTGGAGCCAATTTGCCAACAAATCCCCAGCAGGACTGATTCTGTCTTGCCCCTGGTGCAGCAGGAGCTCAGGGTTCAATCCATGCTCAGTATTAGGGGTGAGATGAACTCTGAGGCCTTTGAAGCACAGTGAACCTCTAGGACTGCCTTGGGGATTTCCAAAAACTACTGCGAGTTCAGGAACCTCGGTGTCCCTGTAATGTAAATCCATGAGGTCACTGGGTTTTGTTCTTTCCAAAAGGCTGCTGAACTGAGAACTAACAGGTGCCACCCCAGCTAATGCGGAGCCTGTTCTGTTTACAAAGGTCAGAGGAACTTCCCCGAACGCTCTCCTGTGACAAAGCCCAGCTGGCACAGGTGGGGACCCTGCATATAGTTTTTATTTTGTCCTCATAGTTTCCTTCTCCTCCTTTCTGCTGCCTAATCTAACAATTGCCTTGGATTATTTTAGCATTTTCCTTCTCTGCTTCTTTCCCACTGATTATCCCACTGCAGCAGGGAGATGCATCCACATGCCAACGCTCAAACGATTGAGGCAGGCGTGACCAAGACTCCGTCATTCCTTAACCCCTCAACCCCAGCTGGGAGCATTACTTTGCACTGGGGGGGGATCGATGAGAGCCCCTGTATTTGTGGGCACAGAGGTGCGCTCCTGGGGACTGAAGGAGACCAGCCGTTACTTAGCATGGTACTTTTCTCTAGTGTAGACAAGGCCAGAGTCCCACTCAGGTGGGACATAAACCGACTAACATTTGAGCCTGTCAAACATTCAAACCCACAATGTTCGCATGGGCAAAGTGGCGCATCCCCACTCGGTATCTCAGGAGTCACTGTGAATCAGTGTAATTCCATTGGTACAAGTGGAGTTACGGCGGGGCGGGGAGGATTTCCTCCTCTGATGAGACAGAACTCTTTGATCAAGGTCACAAGAAAATGAATGAGCTGAGAGGTACAGGAAGCACTTTGATTTGGATGTCCCCATTAGGTAACTAGACTTCGTGGAGTTATAAAGCAGGTGGGGGTGGTGGATGACCGAACAGTAGCTGGCAATCCCAATAGCAGTGTCAGGGCCAGCTCTAGGCAGCGCTAGTCTCCTAGGCAAATAATGTTCTTCATTCCTTTCCCTCCAGAATTCTCAAAGTGGGACCTCCGTGTTTGTCCTTCCCTCTGCTCCCCCATTAACTCTTCCCTTTCGCCAGAGCACCTGCATCTCCCTCTCCCAAACTGCCTCATCTCTCTCCTCTCCCTCTCAATTTGGGCATCTGTTTCTGGCTTCCACTCTCCCTGGCAGTGCTGGGTAATTTGTCCTTCATATGGCTCTGTCCTCAGGTTAGGAGACCAGCTTTTGCACACCTGGCCTATTATCATCAACCTCGGTTTGCAGATGGGCAGACGGAGGCCCAGAGCTATGAAGTCACTGGCTCCCATAGATCATTCACAATAGAACTCAGAGGCTGGACTCTTCTGTTCCACCACGAGACACCTCTTCCTCCTCCCCAGAGAGCAGGCCGAGTTCTCTGTTGTGCTGCACCACGTGTAGTCCCTGACAGTGGGTCGGTGAAAAGTGCCTCAGTGCAATAAACAGCAGCCCTTGACAAGGTGTAAATAGAAAGATAAGGAGCAGGGCAGGGGGGTATCAAGCCGAAGCTGTCTAGTTAATTTTGCTGGGCTCATTTCCATTCAGGAGCACTCCACGCACCGGAGGCACAGCGCTAAACCAACACCTCGAAGCATGAATCTCTGCAGGATGCCACCGTACCCGCAGGGAACAGCTAGTGCCCTTTAGTCAATTACCTTTTGTTAACTGAAAACATCAATGGATTCCCACTGCATTCAGGCAGTGCTGCCTTTGGAGCATGGAGCACCTTCCTCCCCAGCGAATGACAACTGACAGCTCTCACGCTGCAGCCTTCGACCAGCCGCAGCTTTGCTCCATGCCAAAGTGAGAAGGAGGCACCGGGAACTTCTTTCCACGTTAGGAACAGGTGGGAAGCCAGACTCCCACCTCCGCCTGCCCTGGACGGGGGAGAAAGTGATTGATTCTTCCCAGCAAATGGGAAGAGGTGGGTGAAGAGATTAACTCATCTCTCCTGCACTCGTAGAAATGTGCTGCTGACCCTGCGCTCCGGTGGGGTCAGGAGGAGCTGGCAACCCGGCCCTCGCAGATTCCAGAGTGGGCAGGCAGTTTGCAGTCTGTAATTGAAGTACAAGAAAGCTGCCTATGTCATTGCTGGGCCCCATTCATCTAATGGAGCGGAGGTGGCTGGGGGCTGCCGTCCTCCTGGGGCTGAAAAGCCTGGAGCTGGCCTTCTTGACGTCCTCCAAAAGCACGCAGGTGTCCCACTGAGGAATCCAGCCAGGCAGCCCAGCTAATAAAAGCTGCCCAGGGCAATTGGGGCTGGGTTTGACCCCAGGGGCAGATATGACTCCCCAAAGTCTTCAGGCAGGCTCTCCCCACAAACAGAGCAGTGCTGCTCGTTTCCATGAGGATAGGCAGCCAATGAATCAGCAGCCCAGAATGCCTTGGAGGTGCCAGGAGCAGCATCCTTTACTCCACGCTGGCATGAGAGGCCCCCAGGCCAGATTCTGCCCCCCATCACACTGCTGCAAACCCAGAGCAACTCTGACAATTCACGCCGATTGGACGCTGGCGTGACGAAGAGCAGAATTTGCTCCTTTGCTTTTAAATCTTGCCTTCTCTCTGCCTCTTTTATAACAAACAGCTATTGTAAAGTGCTCTTCCCCACACCGCTAGCCCCAGCCCCACCGGGCTTTTCCTCTTCTCCCTTCTCAATCGGAGCCTGATCCTCAGATCCAGGGTACGCCAGGATGTGGCCAGATTCCACCGCACCTGGGATCCTGCACTGGCCAGGCAGCCCATATTGTCCTTATTTTACAGAGAGGGAGGAGGCTGGCCTGGATTCACACAACAAGTCGTGGCAGATGCAGGAGCAGAACGCTGCTCCCCTCACTCCCAGTCCCATGTGCTGCAATCAAAAGACCAACCCTCTTCCGAAACATAAAGGGCCTCAATTCCTGGCATAGAAGACACCACGCTAACGGTGGCTGGAGGGCGTCCCAGCTCTGAACTGGGCGGGGCCGCATTCTGAGTGTGGTCCTAGAACCGGTTTCAACTCGAAACGTATCCCATTATAGATCCTTAGCCACTAACATCTGTTCGTTCAGTGTCATGCTGCTGCTCTGGCCCTTAAGAAATCGCTGCCGAGGTGGGACCCTCACTCTCAGGGTCCCAGCCCCAGGCGACTGCCACCAACGACCGCTTTCCCTGCTTTGCCTTCGGGCAAAGCACCACAGGTATCTTGTGTCCTGACTCTGTGCCTAGCTCCAGGTGGCCTCACCTGAGCAGTCTGCTGAGTCAGAGAGGCTTGGTCTTTCCTGAAGTCGGCCATAGTTCACTTAAATCGAGCATCAGAGTTTTTAATGGCAGATCAGAGCATTAAAAAAAAATATCAGAATTTCCATGGAATGCTCAGCACAGTCCTTTAACCCCCTCACCCCCCCACCACGTTCTTGCATGGGTTTGGAAGAGAGGCTGAGATAAGAGTTATCCAAGAAGTGAAATTCATCCCAAAGAAACTGAGGCCGGGGGAACACTCCTGCCATCCAAGAATGTTCGAGCATTGTTCTGGCGAGATAAACTGCTCCGCGCATTGGCAGACTGCAGCATGCAGAACTCCCCTCACACCTTCACGCGGGACCCATCGCTTCTTTCTTTTGATGGGCAAGTAAAATATTAGGCCAAGATTTTCAAAAGCGATGATTTTCGGTGCTTCGGGGTTTGTTTGGGGGGGAAGGGAACTTGACACACCCCCAAGGGGCAGTATTCAGTTCTGAGCACCCACTCTCTGAAAACCAGGCCCCTTCCATCGCTCGTCACTTTTGAAAATCTTAGTCATTAGTATCTTTATCATGAGCGTGATGGAAAGGGAGGGTGAGGAAATTCTGTGCTGTGGCTGGTAAAATTTCATTGGGCTCTGCAAAGCTAATGCACAGAAACTGAGAGGATGTTTGCATTACAATGAACTTTACTATGCAACATGAATCTTGGTCGATGTTCTTATCACCAAGTGACTCAATGAAGATATGGCTTCTATTATTCTTGGAAAGGGTGACAGTTGATCCAGCAATGCTGGGAGTCAGATGCATTCTATCTGATGCTCCTTTAATTGCTAATTAATTACTGCTAGGGCAGGTCAAGACTAAGGTGCATGGGCAGAGCTGGGTGCCTGTGGGCAGGCAGGCCTGGAATAACGGGGGCTGTTCCGGATGAGCATTCACACACATTGGCAGACCTGGGTAGGAGGGATAGGACTAGAATAGCAGTGGGTATTACGGTTCCAGACTGGGGTGCACTGGCAGAGTTGAGTGGGGGACTAGTCGGGGGTGCTGCAGGTCAGGAGTGAGGTGCATTGGCAGACCTGTCGAGGGATGTTTGCACGGCATGGGCTTGTGCTATGCTTGGCTCTCCCCATCTGTTAGTGCTGTTTGCTGATTTGCAGCATGTGAGTTCTGCCCGACTGTATTTTGGTCTCAACAAAACCTTATTAGAATTCTCCATAAGTGCTGCAGCAGGAGGAGGTGAGAGAGAGACTGTGATGGGGTGGTAAAGTCCAGGCGAGCTAGGGCATTGAATTGCGCCATAACTAAATTGTCCTAGGCTCTCTCACAAGGTTTGAGAAATGCTCATTCTTGACTGTCCCCGGATATAACCGCAGGCATTGCACCGGATGCACAAAGGCTTGCATCACAGATTTCCTTTTCAGGTACCTGGGACCTGCCTATATCCCCTAACCATGCTAAAGCTTTGGAGAAGGCTTTTGCAAAGGCCACGAACATGGTTATAGACCCATTCTAGTCTACAAATGAGAACAGCATGGTATAGGCTGGTTCCCTGACATTCCTGGTGGGGAGCGTAATGCACGTATTGCATTAGGGAATCAAAGAGTGAGTAAGCGACAGAGAGAAATTCTCTGGATCCATCAGGGGAAGAAAATCAAAGAGTCTTAGGCTGGGAATTGCTTTGGGAAGCTCCGAAGCTTTTGGTGAATCTGCATCTATTCATAATTCACTCATAGTGGGCTGATTAGAATACAGCAGGCCAGATTCTCAGGTGGTGTAAATCAGCATGGCCTCATTGTCTTCAATAGGCCAGACTCTCAGATGGTGTAAATTGGCAGGGCTTCATTGACTTAAATGGAAGCATGACAGTTTACACCAGCTGAGGATCTGTCTCAGCAGTTGTAAATTGCACCTGTCAGGTTTTGTAGGCATCTCTGATTCCTCACCTTCGTTCCCTACACTCCAGCCTATGTGCTTTCCAAAGACACTGTGACCTTCCTGCCATCACAGGGATATTAATTAACTTCTGCCTGAATATCTGTGCACAGGATGGTGTCAGGGCTTTTAGAGAGAGCTTTTGTAGCCTTCCCAGCACCCTGTGGCCCAGATAACAGGTCCAATACGATCTGTCTGACAGGCCCTGTGTGCTGGCTTCAAGAGCACAGTGACAACACAGCCTGCGATTCAGGGGAACTCTACAATGCATTGGCTGCTGGGCACAAAGTCACTGACACTTTTAAAATATAAATTAACAAGCAAAATATAGGCCCTGGCACATTCTCTCCCCGCCCTTCCCCTGCTTACCCAGGGAAAGGAATGACATCTGTCAGGAGAGGTTTGGAGAAGGTGAAGATGAAGGAAACAAACTCAGTTCAGGAAACTTTCCAGCTAAACTCAAGCGAGGCAATGTCCGGGGGGTGCTCTGTGCTGAGAGGCAGCGCCGCGAGGGAGGCTGCAGCGGGCTGTCCTGTGCTAACATTAAACACCTGGGGACAGGTTCCCCAAGGTACCAATGGCTCTTACTGACTTTCAGTGGGAGCTGGGCACCTAACTGCCCCTTGTGCCTTTGAGACCCTCCCCCTGGATGGGTAAGTCTGACCGTGGCTACGCATGTAGTGAGCTGGGGCCCCGCTTCCTGTCTCAAAACTTGCTTCCTTTATGGTCACCCCCAACCCCATCCCCACCTTCTGGCTCATCCACCTGCTGTCTCTCGTCAGAACCTAGACTGTGAGCTCTGTGGGGCAGGGACTGTCTTTTTACTGCCTGTCTGAACAGCACCTAGCGCAGTGGGGTCCTGATCCTAGGCCCCTCTACAACGCAAATAATTAGGTCCGGTGAGCAACTGCGTATTCTGGTGTCCTGTGCGTTAACCGAATCCTTTCTGTCATTGCAGGGCACAGACCTGAGGGCTGGAAAACTGAAAGGCCACGTGCTAACAGGTAAGCTGGGGCTGCACCAACCCAACCAGTCTGACTGTCCCAAGACCTCTGGCGCACGTTATTCAACGTGTATCGGCACGGTGTGCAAAGGGATGTCCAAGGGTCACTGTCTTCCACTGCCATTGGGAGAGCTGGGCACCAGTTCATTTGTGACCTCTCTCTTCCTGGGTCTGAGGAGATGGGGAGGGCAGACAGCTCAGCACCTGGGGCACATGCTTGGTTTTGCTTAACCAGGGAAACTTCTGGCCCATTAAGGAGCAATCTTGATGGGTCCAAAGAGAATTCTGTGAGGGAGGCAGCTGCCTGGAGGCTGGGAGGATGAAAGCCAGGAGGTGCACGTGTCGGAAATGCAGGGGTCCTTAGAGCTTTGCAGGGATGTAGAGACCCCAAATTGGTAGAAGCAGGGACCGCCCCCCGTCCCCGCTCCCCCACCAGATGTTCAAACAAAATCTCTCCATTCTCAGGGCAGGCTCTGATGTGCTTGCCCACCGTCCAAACACATCCACTCATTCCACACATGGTCCCTTTGACTGCAGTCGATTACTCATGTTAGGGGTTGATACTGCCGCCTATCACCGCAGTACCTGGGTGCCATACTAAGGCACTCACCAACCGCAGTAAGAGCATCAGGATCTGGGCCCCAATCATGAGTCTATCAACACGGATGGTGTCAGATCAGAACAGCGGGTAGCCGTGGCCTTTGCAGATCCCCCGCTTCGGAATTTCGGAATCACATTCCATTTCAAGGTGAAAAGAGATTTGCAAAGAACAGTTAAAATAACCTCCCTGCACGCACATTTTGATTTGCATTCAGTAAACACATGGAAAGATGTAAATAGCGAGGGATTCCCCCAGCTGCAGGCTTTCAGAGCACCAACAGCCTTGGCCTCGCACCGGAAATGCAGCGAGGAGGAACTGTTTCACATTCTAACCAGACAACAGGTTTCTCTTTGATATCGATCTCTTGTTTAGCTGATACAGGAAAATGAGGAGGTGTTTAAAGCATTGCAAACTTTTTCAACCCCAGAGCAAGCCAGCTGAAGCACCCCCCACCATCCTCCACCTCCTCCCCCGCCCGGCTTCTTAGATTATTCACTGTAGGTGGAATGTCCCCAAATCTCTCTCTCTCTTAATTTGTGCCTGAGCTACAAATGGTGCAAACTAACAAGCAGCTATAACTAGCCCCCTGATTCGTCTCTCCGATGAGACCTTCACTGCCAGCCTCTTGCTTGCAAGACATGGACAAATAATGGCTTGCTTTTCGGAGGCCTTGTACATGCCCAGCTCCTGCTGGAATCCGTGGGAGCTTCTCGGTGCTCAGCCCATCTGGAAAGCCAGGCCCTCATTCTCCTTTTTGAGCTCCCTGCATTGTTACACCAGCTGTTGTCTCAGCTGGCTAGTTGCCCCCACCCCACCCCCACCCCGGCAGCTGTACAGTGAATTCCGGGATACGTTTCCCTGTATCTGGGTGTGTTGACGCTGCAATTAAACACCCGTGGCTGGCCTGGGCCAGCTGACTCAGGCTCGGATTCAGGGGCTGTTTCATTGCAGTGTAGATGTTTGGCCTCGGGCTGCAGCCCAGGCTCTAGGACCTTGTGAGGTAGGAGGATCCCAGAGCTCAGGCTGCAGGCCCAGCCTGACTATACATTATGGCAGCTAAACAGCCCCGCAGCTCGAGCCCTCACGCCTGAGTCAGCCGGCATGGGCCAGCCACGAGTGTCTAATTGCAGGGGAGACATACCCTCAGTGTGCGCTCTCTGGGTCAGCCCAGTACAGTGGGGCCCTGATTCATGATTGGGGTTCACAGGGGCTACCACAATACCACTACATCATAATAATACTGGGGCCTATTACCCAAAGCCCTTTGGATCATGCCCCTGGCGCGTAAAGTGCTGTAGGCTCCTTTGGGATGAGACTGCTAGAGAAATGTAAAAGGCCGCGGCCCAAATCCCCAGGGTGATGACCTCAATAATACCTTCAACCTGAGGAAGGATTGCGTCAAGACCTTGGGGCTTGGCCCTCTGTTGTTATTTTGATGCATGTAGGATTTGATTGTGGTGCAAAGCCACACCAGGCTGGGGGGGGAATGGAGGCGTCATGCCCCAGATGGAGCTCCTGGGGGCATGGACACTGCACAGTGTCAGAGAGGAGGCAAAGCTTTTCCGACCCATGTGGAGGGAGAAACAGGGCCATGAACACATCCTCACCACCCTGATTGTGGGGCTTAGTACTAACTAAGCCTTCCGTTGTGCTCAGCCCCTGGGTAGTGGCACAAACTGGGGAAGCTCCTTCCACGCCTCTGCAGGAGCTCATCACAGCCCAGAAACTGGTACCTCCATTTCCAAACACAAAGCAGTGCAGCCTGCCGAACCAGGAGGGAATCCCTGCCCCTTTGCCAGAAGCTGGAGTGCACCCCTCTGACTGCCTACCAGCTGGTGGGGAGAGGAAGATGCCTCTGGACAGCATGGCTGGGAAGCTCCCTCCCACTTCAAGACAAAAGGACAAGCCACGACGTGGAGTCCCGGCCCCAGTGACATGGTTGGCTGCTCACTGTACATTTAGGAACAATGGACAAATTGGAGAGAGTCCAGAGGCGAGCAACAAAAATGATCAAAGGGCTAGAAAACGGGACCAACGAGGGAAAGTTAAAAAACCTGGGCGTGTTTAGTCTTGAGAAAAGAAAGCTGAGGAGGGACCTGATAACAGTCTTCCAATATGTTAAGGGCTGCTATAAGGAGGTTGGTGATTGATTGTGCTCCATGTCTGCTGAAGGTAGAACAAGAAGTAATGGGCTTAATCTGCCCCAAGGGAGAGTTACGTCAGATAGTAGGTTAGTAAAACTCTGAAATAGGCTTCCAAGAGAGGTTGTGGAATCCCCGTCATTGGAGGTTTTAAGAACAGGTTGGACAAACCCCTGTCAGGGATGGTTTAGGTTTACTTGGTCCTGGCTCAGTGCAGGAGGCTGGATTCGATGGGTTCTTGAGGTCCCTTCCAACCCAATAGTTCTATCACAGAATCATAGAATATCAGGGTTGGAAGGGACCTCAGGAGGTCATCTAGTCCAACCCCCTGCTCAAAGCAGGACCAATCCCCAACTAAATCATCCCAGCCAGGGCTTTGTCAAGCCTGACCTTAAAAACTTCTATGGAAGGAGATTCCATCACCTCCCTAGGTAACGCATTCCAGTGCTTCACCACCCTCCTAGTGAAAAAGTTTTTCCTAATATCCAACCTAAACTTCCCACACTGCAACTTGAGAAAAGCTGGATGAGCACAAGTCCATGGGGCCGGATGCGCTGCATCCGAGAATGCTAAAGGAGTTGGCGGATGTGATTGCAGAGCCATTGGCCATTATCTTTGAAAACTCATGGCAATCGGGGGAAGTTCCGGACGACTGGAAAAAGGTTAATGTAGTGCCCATCTTTAAAAAAGGGAAGAAGGAGGATCCTGGGAACTACAGGCCAGTCGGCCTCATCTCAGTCCCTGGAAAAATCATGGAGCAGGTCCTCAAGGAATCAATTCTGAAGCACTTAGAGGAGAGGAAAGTGATCAGGAACAGTCAGCATGGATTCACCAAGGGCAAGTCATGCCTGACTAATCTAATTGCCTTCTATGACAAGATAACTGGCTCTGTGGATGAGGGGAAAGTGGTGGATGAGTTACTGTTTGACTTTAGCAAAGCTTTTGACACGGTCTCCCACAATATTCTTTCCAGCAAGTTAAAGAAGTATGGGCTGGATGAATGGACGATAAGGTGGATAGAAAGTTGGCTAGATTGTCAGGCTCAACGGGTAGTGATCAATGGCTCCGTGTCTAGTTGGCAGCCGGTATCAAGTGGAGTGCCCCAAGGGTCGGTCCTCGGGCCGGTTTTGTTCAATATCTTCATAAATGATCCAGAGGATGGTGTGGATTGCACCCTCAGCAAGTTTGCAGATGATACTAAACTGGAAGGAGAGGTAGATACGCTGTAGGGTAGGGATAGGATACAGAGGGCCCTAGACAAATTGGAGGATTGGACCAAAAGAAATCTGATGAGGTTCAACAAGGACAAGTGCAGAGTCCTGCACTTAGGACGGAAGAATCCCATGCACCACTACAGACTAGGGACTCGGCAGCAGTTCTGCAGAAAAGGACCTAGGGGTTACAGTGGACGAGAAGCTGGGTATGAGTCAACAGTGTGCCCTTGTTGCCAAGAAGGCCAAGGGCATTTTGGGATGTATAGGTAGGGGCATTGCCAGCAGATCGAGGGACGTGATCGTTCCCCTCTATTCGACATTGGTGAGGCCTCATCTGGAGTACCGTGTCCAGTTTGGGGCCCCACGCTACAAGAAGGATGTAAAAGAATTGGAAAACGTCCAGCGGAGGGCAACAAAAATGATTAGGGGACTGGAATACATGACTTATGACGAGAGGCTGAGGGAACTGGGATTGTTTAGTCTGCGGAAGAGAAGAATGAGGGGGGATTTGATAGCTGCTTTCAACTACCGGAAAGGGGGTTCCACAGAGGATGGATCTAGACTGTTCTCAGTGGTAGCTGATGACAGAACAAGGAGTAATGGTCTCAAGTTGCAGTGAGGGAGGTTTAGGTTGGATATTAGGAAAAACTTTTTCACTAGGAGGGTGGTGAAACACTGGAATGCGTTTCCACCATAGGGAGGTGGTGGAATCTCCTTCCTTAGAAGTTTTTAAGGTCAGGCTTGACAAAGCCCTGGCTGGGATGATTTAGTTGGGGATTGGTCCTGCTTTGAGCAGGGGGTTGGACTAGATGACCTCCTGAGGTCCCTTCCAACCCTGATATTCTATGATTCTATGAGACCATTACTCTATGATTCTAAGTAGCAGATATCTCTTCCACCTGGCAAGTCACACCATGCCCCTAATGTAAATGTAGAGGAGCACAGTTGTATCTAAGGAGCAGGTTGGATTCTACAAGGGTGGTGGGAGTAGAACACATGGGGCCTGCTTTTCTTTGTACCTTGTGTAGCCATTTACACCAGCGTAGACTACAGCATGGGTGTAAGTCACCACCAATCTGATTTAGTAACACTACACCAACGACTGCCTAAGGGGCAGGACAGCAGAGAAGACAAGCCATGTCCTTTCCATGAGTGAGATTTCTCTCTGGCTGCTGTCTGAACAAGAAGTCCTTTAAAATCAATTATCCTTAATAGTTTATTTTAAAGCCCCAGTATTTCCCATCCCTGCAACCAATTCCATACCTTGCATTGCTCTTTCGGGAGTTAAGATCATAAGGAAATGACAGTCCGCCACACACAGGCTGGGAGACGCAAAGACACTTTATTACACACCTGGACAGCAGCAGAGAAATGTTTAACAGTAAACTGGCTGAAATAGAACTTATCCAGAGGAGCAAATGGTGTTAAAAAACCCAGTCAGTGGAAGAAATCCCAGCCCACTTAAAGCAAATCCAGCAGCTGTTTGGAAGAAGGTGGGCCCCAGTGGTTTCGTTATAGGCAGATGGTATATGGGAACAAGGACTTGCAATGCAAAATGGGCCACATTCAACCCTGGGGTAGCTTGATTAATTCGAATGATGTTACAGCAGGCAGGGATTTGGCCCAATAAGTCTCTGGTTAAAGGGATATTGTCTAGTAGCTTAGGAGCAGTTTTAAAAAGAGATTTTCCAAAAACTGCTGTGGATAGCAGTGTGTTTTATTATTTCTTTCGAAAATACCATTACCGTCTTTTCTTATTTCAACCTTCCACTGAGGTATTGGGAACCCCAACCTGGCAGCTGCTGGCTAGTGCCGCAAGGACCAGAGAGTGAAGGTAACTAGAAAGGCAAGGTCAGATTTTCAGCAGCCAACTGCTCCCCTTGTGACATTTCAAGCCAGACTGTCCAAAGTGCTCAGCACCCAACATCCTGAGCTCTTGTGAAAATCTGACCTTGACGGTGGGCGCTGAAAACCCTGGCCATGAAGGGTGCTGCCTTGCAAAGCAGGAGTAAGTCAATGCCACTGTGCCTCATAGCCAGAGTTTGCAGGGTCAGGCCCAAAGTTAAACTGATTGGGTTTGTCTCACTCCTCAAGCAGAGCGAAATGCAGTAAGCGATTTAGCAGCATCAACAGTGGTGAGAAGTAAAGGAGAGCCTTTGTTTTTAATTTTTTCTAATGCTCTGAGGAGATGGCAGTTATGGCTTTCTCTTGCTCAGATGGCTTAATTTGATCAGGTCCTGGAGGAATTTCCACCTTTCGTCCCTTCGCGTCACATCCTCCTTTCTTGAAACAAATATGAAATGCCCCTTTGAGCCATTTTTAGAGTTTAACAGTTATGGAACATCTGCGCACATAATCGCTTTGCATGTCATTAGACTCCCTTTTGTGATGCGTGCTCCATACCTGCGGGTTTCCTGTAGTACAAAGGCCTGAGCTACATCATTGGATCCAAGCCTCCCTGAATTCTGGGCAAGTTTGGACAGGGCTCCAGATCCAAAATTTACAGCTAAGACTCTTCTCTAGCAGGGAGATGAGATTTTTCCACCCAGGGTTATCAGGTTACAATTATATCACACTTCCTCCTACCAAAACCACAACATGTTGCCTGAAGGTAAAGATTGCCAAGAATTTTTTCCCGAATCAGTTTTTGGTCAAAAATGCCAATTCGTCAAAATTGAAACTTCATGAACCAGGTTCCGATTGGATGAATTTCCCAACTCGAAAAAAAAGTTGGAAAAAAGAATTTTTGAAACTGT
Organism: Chelonia mydas; assembly: GCF_015237465.2. NCBI lineage: Eukaryota > Metazoa > Chordata > Testudines > Cheloniidae > Chelonia > Chelonia mydas. The sequence goes on along the minus strand of NC_057859.1, from coordinate 6,125,970 downwards.
TAAAACATCTTGCACTGACATTTTCAAAACAAAAAATTCAGATTTCTGATTTGAAATGACTTTGGTTCCAAATTGAAGCTAATTGAACTAAAAAAGGGGAATCAAAGTCCAATCAAAACCAAACGTTTCAAAATTATCAAAGCAAAGTTCCCACTGACCCAAACTGGGAAAAAATGTTGGCACACAAATATTTTTGAGAGTTCATCTTTTTGCCCCGGTTTGAGATGGGGGGGGGCGGAATTTGAACCTGAAATATTTGAGGGATGGGAAAACCATTTCCCATGCAGCTATACTGGAGGGAACATCGGCGACGACAATAAAAAGCTAGCCAAGTGTGCAGTGGTGTACATGGACACAGGGCGACGTTCCTGCCTGAGCCCAACTGAGCAATCAGCTAATGCCTTGACTTATGAGAACAGGGTGTGAGGCTGCTTCTCTTGCTGGAAAACTAGAATTCATGCCATTCAGTCTATGCAGCCCTTCAAAAAAGAACTAGATAAGTTCATGGAGGATAGGTCCATCAGTGGCTATTAGCCAGGATGGGCAGGGATGGTGTCCCTAGCCTCGGTTTGCCAGAAGCTGGGAATGGGCTACAGGGGATGGATCACTTGATGATGACCTGTTCTGTTCATTCCCTCTAGGGCACCTGGCAATGGCCATTGTCAGAGGACAGGATACTGGGCTAGATGGACCTTTGGTCTGACCCAGTATGGCCATTCCCCTGCTTTTTCAGGAGATGCTCTGCCTTGCTTAGCAAACAATCCCGCGGAGTACTAAGCATGACCTACTGATTGGGAGAGTAGCATGTTTTATTAAAAATACAAGCTAATATTTAAGAACATGTGGGAGGGGCACCGGGGTAGTGCATAAATCACCATCATGTTAGGAGGAAACCTCGATTTTTTGTGTGGAACGGGATTTTATAAACTGATGGGGAAATACCAAGCCCTAATGATGGTGGTGTTTTCATAGCCATCAGCTACTGGCCTGTCGGATGACCCAGCTCCTGCAGCTTGATTTCAAGAGAAGAAAGCATGCACAGTCCCCTAACTTGTCAGCTTGTTTCTCCCATCTTGGCTGGCCTTCTCTGATACCTTTAATCTGACTCGGCCTGTGGTTGTTAGTCATGTTTTGTGTTACAGTATTAACCAGGGACCCCATTGTGCTAGGCATTGTGTAAAGGCATAATAAGCGACAGTCTCTGCCCAAAGGAGCCTACCGTCTAAACAGACAAAAGTCCCCAACTTGACCATAAAACGTTCCTTTCCCTCTGAGGTTTGGTGCATGAGGATTTCAAAATGTTGGCAGCGTACCACCAATGAGGAACTGGTTTGTAGACCGAGAAACAATAACACTTTAAAAAAAAGAACTCCCTGGCTAGGGATAACAATATAAAGCAGCCTGCTCCTTGCACTATCCTGCCTGTCTCTGTAGAACCAAAACCCTGCTCACTGCAGGAGAACCTGTAGAATACTCGGGTCCAACAAAGAAATAGCTGAAAAGAGTGAGAGTTAAGGTTTGCTGTGCAGAGAGTAAGAGATTAGTATTTATCGGGGGCCATAGGGATGCCCAGCGTTCCACACTGTACAGATTCAAACGTGGCCCCCGACCCCGGGAGTTTACAATCAAACGCAGGCAGGATGAGCTCAGACTAGATGATCACACTGGTCCCTTCTGGCCCTTGCAAATCTATGAGAGGATGGGGCAAGAGAGCAGGGGTGAAAAGCAGGATCAAGGGACAGAAGGAGGCTGCTCTGGGGAGTAGTGGGCAGCGTAGAAGAATATGTACAGCTGAGAGATGGGGATGGGGATGGAGAGCAGGTGGGGCTGGGAGCCCAAATGTGGGGTTAGGGCAAGACTGTGTGCAGGTGAGGAGCTTGAATGTGATGCCTTCGGGGGCAGGGGAAGGAGTTCGAGGGGATACAGGGAGGTCTGGGCAGAGGCAGTCCGGGCACTAGGCGCAGGCAGAGTGCTTTGGAGCTTTGAAGCTAGGGCGGGGACTGGAGAAGCAGGTGGGGTCGAATGGGAGGTTGTTTCAGTGGAGGGGAAACAAGAATGCGCTTGCAAGCAGGTGGCAAGGGGCCAGATGGGTGGAAGATAAGGGAACGGGAGGGGCTGGGAGAAGGAAGGCTGGAGGGGAGAGGATGCGGCGCAGGGGACACATACGATGTGTCCTGACAGGGAGACACCTGAGATCGCACTGAATTTCTTCAGCTCTCTTTGTAACGACATGCTCACCTGAAAACCCCAGCAGGGTGGTAACTGCCCTGCTCCCCTCTCTGTACTAACCATGGGCCCTGGGGCCAGGCCTCAAAGCGTTGCTTGGCTCATTGCTGTGGAGAAATAGAGTAGCCCCATCCTCTTCTCCAATGTAAGAGCCATTTGATGTGTGCACCGCTGCGCTGGATCCCCTTGCACAGGCCTGCAGAGTCCATTTGCGACGAGCGGCGCCAAGCACTCGCCACTGTTAAGGAAAAGTTAGCACATGTGACTCCATTTTGGTTTGGGGCCCACCATTGTCTAAAAGCAAGCACATCATGCACCAGGAGGCGTGTTCCTTAGATACTGCATTCCTGTGAAAATCCTCCTCCTTGTCTCCAGCCTGCCTTGCCTCCCAATATCTGGTTTTTTGTCAGTCCCTAACTCCCTATCTCCTGGCCTTTGATGTGAGGCCTCCCATCCTGATAATAAAAGTTACTGATGCATGGCTTTAGGACCATGCTGTGTAATTAACATACTGGTTTAGCACGAGGAATGCACCAAGCAGGGATAGGTGGTAGATAAGAAAAGGGTTTGTTTATTGGCTAAGGTTTCCGATGCACGAGGGCAACATGCTTTGCTAAAAAGTATATAACCTTTGTATAATCTGTATTCGGGGTCCCCTCCTGGCTAGCAGGGGGGCACCACGCTCGAGCGTAATAAACTTGGTGTTTTTTGGGAACTCTGCAGTTGTGGACTTTGTTTATGTGCCTCAGCCTAGATTCGAACTGTGCGTGACCTATCAGGTGTAATTCGTAGCATTTGTCTGCGTGTCCTACCAGGTATAATTCGCAGCAGTTGTCTGCGTGTCCTATCAGGTATAATTCGTAACACCTCCAAGGAGCTCCCTGAGCTCCTGGACAAGGCAGGGGGAAACAGCAGAAAGGGCTCGAAGCTGCAACCTGGGATAAATAGCGCAACAGCTCATGCAAAGCACGGGAATGGGGGGGAACACAGTCCCTGGCTGGGAAGTTATTGGAAGCGAGGAGCAAAGAGGGTAATGGAGCGGGGGGAGATTTTTTCCTCTGAAAATGCCAGCTACAAATAAATTGTGCCATACGCACCTGGGGTATGTGACTATGGGGATGGAATTTGGGCCATGCACTAGCCTCATCCACTGCGTTTTCTATCTCCAGACTACGGCCGCCCCACACCTCCATCCCAGAGCGGGTACCATCGCTACCAGTTCCGTCTGTACGAGCAGCCGGCTCACGAGGCCATATCCCTAAGTCCAGAGGAAGAGGCATCTTTGGGTAAGAGATGACCTGCCTTCTCTGTGTGCTGCTGAGCTTGCGGTCTCTGTCTGTCTCTCTGTTAGCACAGCTGACATCTGAAGGGAATGATCACTTCATCATCTGTCTGCACGTCTGTTATTTCACCATCTCCCAGCTCAGCGTGGTCAAGTTTTCAAGCTGGGAGGCATCTGAGGACCCCAATAGAAAATATCCCCCAGTAGAGGCATAGCTGGGTACTGCAGAACAGATAGGGACTCTGGGTACCAATCCGTATGGGTGCGATCAACAGCAAAGCACGAGTGCTGGCTGGGTGGGGGCGGCAGCAGTTGCCCAGTAGGAAGACAAAAGGCGCTCGAGCAAGTTTGGGGGAAGGGCAAAAATTAGGGTCACTCCAAGTGGCAAAACCCCAACTTGCACTTACCCCATCCGCTTCAGTGGAGTTGCTCCTCATTTACACCAGTAAGAGGGGAATCCCGCCCCCACGTAAAGCAAAAGACATTAGAGCTCATAGAGGCAGGAGAGAAACAGAAGATTCTGCGCTTGCCTGGATTCCTATTTGTACCGGCACTAGACACCTGTTTTCTTGCTGTCCAGGTTTCTAACATGATTCTCCTGGTGAATGTGGATGGATATAACTAGGCTTTAAAAGATTTTTTAAAATAATTTCAGTGGCTAATATTGCTGTTCATTTGTAAGCATTTTTTTACTTTTATCTATTTAAATTTTCACAGTTGCCCAAAATTATGGGGGGGAGGGCGACAGACAATAATTATTTAATGACAGAAGATGCTGAGCTTCAAAAACATGACACATTATCACCATTAAAATATAAATTGTCACCGTCACGTCAAAATATACAAAGTAAATGTCCTTAAATCAACCTATAATATATTCTTAAGCAGCATTTTTCTGTCTTTGCCTATCTGTAAATATTGATTCTCACCGATGGAAATATTTTTGTCAGTTTGGTTGTGCACAGTGAAATAGATGTTTACCCATATTTATCAATGAAAATCTAATCCTTCCAAGCCTAGATATGAGAGACCCCTTTTTATATCTGTGAAGTGTATCGTGTCCTTTCTTGGCCCTATAAACATCCAATTTAGACAACAGCAATGAGGTAGTTTGCATGCTGTGAAGCTGGGCGAATAACAGATGTTTTAGTTTGAGGGCAATTTCAAAAATCCCCTAAAAAAAAAAATTTAATTTGGGGTCAGACCAAAAATGGACATTTTTGGTGAAATCAAAAAGTAAAAAAAAAAAAATTGGTTTGAGTCAAACCAAAGGAAACAACATGTTGATTTTGTTTGACCCAAAATGTTGCGCTTAGATTTTGAGCATTTTAAAACGTATTCGAACTTTTTTAATAAAAATCTATGAAAATTTTGAAATGAAAAGTCATTTTGAACCCAAAAAATGCGACTGTTTCATTTAGAAAAATGTCAGAATGAAACTGGTTAGATTTTTTTCTGATTTTTCCCCTCAGGTTTCATTTCTAAACAAAGAATTGAGTGAAACGTTTATGTCACCAGATATGCATTTTTCACTGAAAAAATTGTGTGCAAAACATTTTGCCCAGCTCTAACTCACCCTCCCATCTGGCAAAATTCAGTCATGGTATAAGTGAGTGCAACTCCAGTGATTTCAATGAGCTGAATTAGATCCCCAGAGTAAGGGACAGAATTGATTGAGCTACCTTCTCCCCTGGTGTAACACCATTAACTTCAATCAAGTTACAGTAGGGAAGAATTTGGCCTATCATATCACATTTCCCCTGCTCACAGGAAACATGCTTCTCCAAACACCATGATTTTGGTTCTGATCACTGTGCAGAGATGCGGGGGCGGGGGTGTGTGTGTGTGTGTTCAGTTTGAATATTGCCAGGTTCTGGACTAACCCTACAGACTCAATGCGTACCGCCCCCCGAATGTGCTGGGTCACGTATCCTATTGCTTGCTGCAATGTGTGTAGTTAAATAAGAGAACAACAATGTTAGATAATTCACCTGTGCTGGTGCACAGAAAAGGGCTGGCAAACTTTGTGGAGTCAGGTATCGTCTTTTTAAGAGAACAGGAGAGAAAATTTCATGTAATACTTTATTACTGTTTTATTTACTTAGCCCCCACAACATACTACAGACATAGCCCTGTCCAGTCAGCTTGCGGTCTAGTTCTGGCACAGATGTTCTAGACACAAATAACACACCATGCAATGATACATGAGGTGGAGAAATTTTCCCAAGGTCATTGCTGGGATAATCCTCATTCCTGGTACTTCTGTGGTGGGTTGCATCCAAGGATCTCAAAGCACTTTGCAAAAAGTCACACTTTAGTCTCAAACCCACAGGCAGAAGCAGATGGGGAAACGGATGCACAGAGAGGTGGACCCCAGGGTCAGAGCAAGTCTGTGGGAGAGCCACTGAGAGAACCCAGGATTCCTGACTCCCAATGCCATGCCTTTGTCACCAGACCATCTTCCCTCCCATCCTCCTCTGTGGGTGAAGAATGTTTTGGGGATGAATTCATAGGGAGAGTGGGAGGTCACAAGAAGAGGGAGATGCAGGAAAATGCATGGGAATAGGAGCACAAAAAGGAGGAAGGGAGCAGTTAGGAGGGCCAGGAGCGAAGGGAGTGAGAGGGTTAGTGGAAATAACAGGAGGATCGGTGTAAATGGAGTAGGAGGAGAGCATGGCTGTAGACTCAACATGGTTCTTACCGAAGCTGCCAGGGGTTAGAAACGTGAGGATCAATGAGGGAAGAAAAGCAGAGCTGACACAGGGAAGGAGCAGAGTGGAGGCAGGGCCAATTTGTGTGAAGAAATCCCACTGTGGATCAGGCATTTCCTTAGAAACCCTCCATGGATGGAGCACATGCAGGATGAGGGGCTAGTAAAGCACTCTCATCTCCATACCTCCAAGATGCTGGGGGGCCGGGCAGCAGGTCATGAGAACTATAAAAACAGCCAGGACCATTATTATTATTTATTTCTATTGCCTCAGTGCCCCGGCCCTGGACATTGTGCTAGGCACTGTGCAAACACAGGACAAAGCCAGTTCCTGCCCCAAAGAGCTTACAATCTCAGTATAAGACAAGAGACAACAAATGGAGACAGACAGATAGACGGAGAGTACAAGGAAACAATGAGACAATACTGGTCAGCGCGAGGAGCAGAGGTCTCATCCAGCGGCCTAACCATTGTCACGTTTTTTGTAGAGGAGAGTTTTAAGAAGGGATTTGAAGGAGGTCAGTGAAGTACCTTGGTAGATGTTTATGGAGGGAACAAAAGATAGCAGGGTGATGGACAGAAATCCTCTGAACCAACAGTCAAAGGGAGGATACGGCATGCTCTGGAAGAGGAGGGCTTTCTGTGTGGGGCAGACAGCAGCCCTAATAATGTGTGCATCCTATGATACCGGTATGTTCCCCCATTTCCTCCACCCCACCCTGGCCAGACTCGTTTGTCTCATACACCTGTTAGGGCTTCGCTTGTAGGTTGGAGCAGGGCAGTGGAGTGGAGAAAGCCAATGTTGGAGCAGGGCTTTCCCCAAAGACTCATGTTTATGGTATGTTTGTACAGCACCTCACACAATGGGGCCTGACCTGATGTTTCTGCAGTGAGACAGATCCCAGAAAGATCCTAGTTCTACCTCGGGAGGCCCAGAGTCGTGCAGGTGCCTTCGAAGGGGTCCCTAAAAGGAGCAGGGCTGGTGTATCTTTTGGGATGAGGCTCAAGGAGCCGCTGTTAAGAGCTGTAAAAAACCACCCAGCCGGCCAGCTCTAAATCACTTGAGTAGCAGAATCCAAGGTGGGGAGAGGTCTCAATGGCTGTGAAATGCTGACAAATCCTTGCTGGCACGTCCCCAAGCTTAAGCAGTTTCATCAGTGACACCTCCGAGCTATTATGCATATCAGGTGGTGAGATAAACATCAGGAATAATGAGATTTGGCAATGGAGTTGCACAAACAGCCCTGAAATATTGTTCATAAAATCCCTGCCCCACCAGGCCAGGAACGTCCTCCTCATGGAGGGATGACCAGGGTCTCAAAGAACACTACTGCATCATGAATTTTTCACAGGCAGGATATTAAGAGACAGGCAGAGGGTCAGCTGCAGGGACACCCTGCAAGGTGGCCTCATCCACGGAGATATACGAGAAGCACTGGCAACAAACAAAATCCACGTGCAGAGCCAGAGCCATGTCTGTCTCAGAAAGTTGTGCAAAACAAGTGCCTTGCGAGCAATGAGAGAATAGGGGTCAGGTACATCTAGCAAATGATGCTGTGCTTCCCTGCCCTACCCATGCAATTAGTATTGTTATAATGTATTATTTGTGTTAGGCACCGAGGTGTCCCAGCCCAGGATGCACTAGGCACTGTACAAACGCAGAACAAAAAGATGGGTGCTGCCCCCAATGAGTTTACATGGCATGAGCCTCTTCAGCCTCCTCGGGCCTTGGCTACAGGGGGGGAAGTTTACAAATCCTCCGCACCAAGTGATGGGGGGGGGCATAAAAGCACCTAGATCGATCAGATCAGTAATTCTCGACCCTTGTAATACTGTAACTCTCTAGTTTCAACACGGCCTATGAGCGCACAGAAGTTCTTGATAACACGAAGGAGTGCACGAATGCACCTAGCATTCAGCATACAGTCTGTAGCTACACATAATTGCAACATTCCCACCCAGTGGTCTCCTGTGGTTCAGGGGTGACTGGATCCAGTATTTTGGATCGGCCCTTAAAGACCCTGTGGCCAGCTGCAAAGTTCAAACCTTGACCCAGTTCTGAATTTTCCCAAATCTGAGGGCCAGATCTGCAAGTGGTGTAAATCAAGGTAGCACTAATGAAGTCAGCAGGGCTACTCCAATGTACAGCAGTCATGGATCTGACCTTTGTGAGATAATTAGACTCTGGTGGGGTTGCTTCAGGGCCATCTTTATCCGTGGTAAATGCTACTGCTGTTCCTCATAGTATGAAAGTCTTTAATTTTGAACATTACATCAGAAGTGCTTATAAAAATAATGTTTTATCATGTTTTCAATAGAAACTATTATTGCAAAGCCAGAACAACAAGCATATTAAATGTAGAATCCATTGTGGAAAAAAATCAATTAATAGCATATCATTGACTAACATATTTAACAAATGCCTATATTAACCAATATCTCATACCCTGGATTAAGCTATAAAGCAATAGGCAGGCACAGTAGTCTAAAAGAAAGCTAATTTATTAAAGCAAACAATTCAAAAATACCCAGTTGAGTTTGCCCATATCTAGCCAGCTTCTTAAATCCATCCCAGATATATACACTCATGGACAGCAGGTTGACCTGGATATGAGTCTTTGCTTATAAACTCCCATGTTGTACCAGCAAGGAAGAATCCAGTTCTGTAAGTAGATTTACAGTGGATGGCTCTGATATGCTTCTCTATCTATCACCATACATACGCATCTATTTATCTGTCTTATATCATATCTTAAATGGCCCCATTCACCTTAGTATATAAATCCATGGAACACCCCAGTCCATCTGAATGAAGGTTACTCTGAGACTTCGTTCTGATATATTAATATATCCAAAGTATTTTGGCTTAAACCTTACTGGCAAACACATAGACATTTCTGTCACTAATACAGATGGGCTTAGGTCACAAAATTGAGAACCAGATCTAGGGTTTTCAGCCCACCTCAAAGTTTGGGTGGGTTGGGAAGGTTCATGTGTTGAGTTAAGGGCTTCGTCCACTGTAGAAAGAGTGATCAGCTATGAAATCTGGATTTGGACCAGGGCAAGTTTGGATGCAGGGTTTTGGTTCAGGCTCATGCTAGTCACTCCAAGCACCAAACCTCTTCTAAAGGCCCAGCACAGTAGGAGTGGGAGTTATTTTGCATACCCCAGCCAGCATTATCTTCAGGAGACAGAAGATGCAGATTTCAGAGTAGCAGCCATGTTAGTCTGTATCCGTAAAAAGAAAAGGAGTACTTGTGGCACCTTAGAGACTAACAAATTTATTTGAGCATTCGCTTTCATGAGCTACAGCTCACTTCATCGGATGCATACAGTGGAAAATATAGTGAGGAAGATTTTATATACACAGAGAACATGAAACAATGGGTGTTACCATACAGACTGCAAGAAGAGTGATTAGGAAAGGTGAGCTATTCCCAGTAGGAGAGCGGGGGTGGGGGGGGAACCTTTTGTAGTGATAATCAAGGTGGGCCATTTCCAGCAGTTGACAAGGACAGTAGGAGGGGAAATAAACAAGGGGAAATAGATTTACTTTGTGTAATGACACATCCACTCCCAGTCTTTATTCAAGCCTAAATTAATTGTATCCAGTTTGCAAATTAATTCCAATTCAGCAGTCTCTCATTGGAGTCTGTTTCTGAAGTTTTTTTGCTGAAGAATTGCCACTTTTAGGTCTGTAATCGAGTGACCAAAGAGATTGAAGTGTTCTCCGACTGGTTTTTGAATGTTATAATTCTTGACGTCTGATTTGTGTCCATTTATTCTTTTACGTAGAGACTGTCCAGTTTGGCCAATGTAGATGGCAGAGGGGCATTGCTGGCACATGATGGCATATATCACATTGGTAGATGTGCAGGTGAATGAGCCTCTGATAATGTGGCTGATGAGATTAGGCCCTATGATGGTGTCCCCTGAATAGATATGTGGACACAGTTGGCAACGGGCTTTGTTGCAAGGATAGGTTCCTGGGTTAGTGGTTCTGTTGTGTGGTATGTGGTTGCTGGTGAGTATTTGCTTCAGGTTGGGGGGCTGTCTGTAAGGAAGGACTGGCCTATCTCCCAAGATCTGTGAGAGTGATGGGTCGTCCTTCAGGATAGGTTGTAGATCCTTGATGATGCGTTGGAGAGGTTTTAGTTGGGGGCTGAAGGTGACGGCTAGTGGCGTTCTGTTATTTTCTTTGTTGGGCCTGTCCTGTAATAGGTAACTTCTGGGTACTCTTCTGGCTCTGTCAATCTGTTTCTTCACTTCAGCAGGTGGGTATTGTAGTTGTAAGAACTCTTGATAGAGATCCTGTAGGTGTTTGTCTCTGTCTGAGGGGTTGGAGCAAATGCGGTTGTATCGTAGAGCTTGGCTGTAGACGATGGATCGTGTGGTGTGTCCTGGATGGAAGCTGGAGGCATGTAGGTAGGAATAGCAGTCAGTTGGTTTCCGATATAGGGTGGTGTTTATGTGACCATCGCTTATTAGTACTGTAGTGTCCAGGAAGTGGATCTCTTGTGTGGACTGGTCCAGGCTGAGGTTGATGGTGGGATGGAAATTGTTGAAATCATGGTGGAATTCCTCAAGGGCTTCTTGTCCATGGGTCCAGAGGATGAAGATGTCATAAATGTAGCGCAAGTAGAGTAGGGGCGTTAGGGGACGAGAGCTGAGGAAGCGTTGTTCTAAGTCAGCCATAAAAATGTTGGCATACTGTGGGGCCATGCAGGTACCCATAGCAGTGCCGCTGATTTGAAGGTATACATTGTCCCCAAACGTGAAATAGTTCTGGGTGAGGACAAAGTCACAAAGTTCAGCCACCAGGTTAGCCGTGACATTATCGGGGAAAGTGTTCCTGACGGCTTGTAGTCCATCATTGTGTGGAATGTTGGTGTAGAGGGCTTCTACATCCATAGTGGCCAGGATGGTGTTTTCAGGAAGATCACTGATGGATTGTAGTTTCCTCAGGAAGTCAGTGGTGTCTCGAAGATAGCTGGGAGTGCTGGTAGCGTAGGGCCTGAGGAGGGAGACTACATAGCCAGACAATCCTGCTGTCAGGGTGCCAATGCCTGAGATGATGGGGCGTCCAGGATTTCCAGGTTTATGGATCTTGGATAGCAGACAGAATACCCCGGTCGGGGTTCTAGGGGTGTGTCTGTGCGGATTTGTTCTTATGCTTTTTCAGGGAGTAGTTACAAATGGTGTAGTTTCTTTTGGTAACCCTCAGTGGGATCAGAGGGTAATGGCTTGTAGAAAGTGGTGTTGGAGAGCTGCCTAGCAGCCTCTTGTTCATATTCCGACCTATTCATGATGATGATTGCAGAAGATGCAGAGAATCTTTGCAAGTAATTAAACATAGTAATCCTGGATCCTCTCTAATTAACAAAGAGGAAAGCTTGGGACCTGCACAGCCCCAGAATGATGTTCTGTGCCTATGTGACAATTGATTTCTAATTATTCCATATGCAGATGATATCTCTCCTTAATCCTGTCTCTTCCTAATTCCTCACACACTAGATCCAGCTATTAGCAACATTCACTAAATTCCCCCTCGATGGATCAGGGAACTTTATCTGAGTCATTCATCTTGAAGATAATTGGCCACTTACGCTGTAAAGACACTTCATTTCAACAAGTATTTTGCGGAGCATGCTCCACTTTGTAACACATGCAGGGTTCTACCATTCAATTACACGGTGGTGTGGCTGCACTACGGCAGGGTGGATCATGTAATATCATCTCGGGGCCGGAGGGCCTAAGCAGCAGCAATGACTTCGCCCTGGTGATGGGAAAGGTAGGTTGGGAGACCTAATCAAAGAGCTTTCTGCCACAGACAGCTGCTGATCAGATAAAAGGGCTGCGTGACTTCAGTGGGAGTTGTAGGTGTTCCGCACCTCTGAAAATCAGTCTGCTTAAGTAGATGACTTAACTGTGGATTTCGGTGCCTAATTTTTGGCAGCCGAGTTTGAAAATTTTGGCCTAAGGGCATGTCTACACGCCCCAAAACAAAAAACAAAACAAAAAAACCCCCACAGCAGTGAGTCTCAGAGCCTGGGTCAATTGACTCAGGCTTGTGCTGCGGGGCTAAATAGCAGCGTACGTGAAAACCTGGCAAGATGGGTGGGTCTCAGAGCCTGAGCTCCAGCTCACGCCAAACAGCTACACTGCTATTTTTAGCCCCGTAGCACAAGCCCCGCGAGCCTGAGTCAGTCGACCCATTCTTTGAGCTCCCCCTACCCCCTCAGTGCCGACGTACCTTTAGTGACTTGTCCAGGAGGACAGAACACTCCAACCTCTTAACTTGACATGAGGGAGTGACCCCGTAACAGAACCCAGGAGTCCTAGAACGCCCTGCCCTGTGTTCTATCTACTAGACAAGGCACCCGCTCTATAGCAGATGTCCCCTGGGACACAGAAAGCGCTCTACCCCTGAGGCGCTCACCATGTACGCAATAGTTAGAACATCACCATGTACCAAAAGATCAGTGGCTAATTCCGAGGCTCTGTAACTCACATGTTTCAGATTACACTCCACTGGAACTCGATGCAAAATGTGTCACTCCCGGGTGCAAGATTTTTCACTTAAGCTATCTTTCATCCTACTGTTGCATGGTCTGTTGTCTGCTGGCTGTTAGAACTGCTTGAGCTGTGTCCAAAAGATCTGTAATATATTAGTATATCTTGTCACTGGACTCTCTGATACATTAGCATCTCAATTTGTCCAACAGCTATGCTGGGCTCTGTGTTGCAACTGTCACAGTAGAGGGTCCGTTACTTAAATAGTTGGTGGAAGGTTATTTTTAACTCTTTCCGACTGACTCACATACCTTGTGTGTCCAACAGTTGCTGCTGGATCTAACAAGCACCCCTCAGGGGCCTGTCCATTTGAACCCCCATGGACAATTGTTAGTGGGGCAGAAGTCCTAAATGCATCCAAACAAAGGGCCAGATTCTGTCATGACAGGGGTTTTACACCAATGTAACCCCGTTGACTTCAATGACATTAATGCTGATTTACAGCACAGCATCAAATCCTCCGTTGTTTAATACTTTTTGCAAATCTTTTCCATCTCTTACACTGAAACCCAAAGTCAATAAGCGGAAAATTGCAAATATATGTTCTACAGCACATTAAACTTATATTAAAGCTCTGACGTCAGTTAACAGAAGCCAGGAAATGGAAATGGAAAGCTATTCTCCAGGGCTCAGACCACCCCACTCTTCCTAAGAATTGCCGGGTAAGAGCCACACCAGATCACCCATTGCTCTAATACTGAAGCCCACCAGGAGTTGTTAAGATCAGCCTTAACTCTCAGTTTTCCCTAGTCTTGCTTTAAACCAGATCCTTCTTGTCATTTTAATATAGTATTTTTGTTGACTTAATAGAGCCCCATGTATCTATTGAATAAACATGAATTGCCAATATATTCCATCTGTTCATTGCTGTCAGAATTAGTAGAAGGATGGGATACTTAATCAAAGTGCCTTCTACTTGCAGACTGCTCATGATCAGATAGAAAGCTACTTGCAGAGAACTGCTTGTAAGACTCATCAGTAAGATGAAGCAGATTGGTATCCACACTTTCTTTCATCCAGTTATGGAAGAAACAATGTGCAAATAGTTTCCATGATATCAGTATTCAAGGGAAACTGACAAACATACTGTAGAAAAACCCAAGGCCATCTAGGAATTCAGTACTGTCACTCCTGCCATGTGCTTAGCCACTCGCAAGTTCAGGACAACAAGGGGGACAGAAGTCAGAGCCTCTTGCACCAAAAGCGTACATCTCCTGCCACGTTAGCTAAATAAGAATCTTCGTTAGTTGTTAGCAATATAGGATCTATGAAACACAGGGAAGCAGTTCTTGCTGCATCCAGTAGATGGCAATGGTACATTTATCTAATTATCAAAGATATTTCCAAAGCACCTACCATGCACTCAAATAGCAAAGTGGTAAGCACTGGATAGCCAGATAGATAATCTGCTTAGACCAGTGGTTCTCAACCAGGGGTACTCCTGGAGCTATGCAGAGGTCCTCTTGAGGATACATCAACTCATCTAGATATTTGCCTAGTTTTACAACAGGCTACAGAAAAAGCACTAGCACAATCAGTACAAACTAAAATTTCATACAGACACTGAGTTGTTTATATTGGCTCTATATACTAGACACTGAAATTTAAGTATAGTATTTATATTCCAATTGATTTATTTTATAATTATATGGTAACAATGAGAACATCAGCATTTTTTCAGTTATAGTGAGCTGGGACACTTTTGTAGTTTTATGTCTGATTTTGTAAGCAAGTAGTTTTGAAGTGAGGTGAAACTTGTGGGTAGGCAAGACAAATCAGACTCCTGAAAAGGGTACAGTAGCCTGGAAAGGTTGAGAGCCACGGATGTAGATTATAGACTCTATGCAGCACAATCCATTAGAATACATATTTTAAATTCCTTATCCTTGTTACTAATAATCCCAGAGATCATTCATTTAGATCCTATTTTATTGGTCCGACAAAGGGAAATACTTGAACTGTACAGTCAGGAGAAGAAAAGTCTCTCAGGTTGCAGCCAACACTGAGATGATACAAGAAAACATTGCTTTTAGGCATAAACAGTTCTTTGACTTTTCATCTGTTTGGAACATAAAAACAGAACCTAGCCATTGGCTTAAACAGCATGGCATGTGGATGAGCTCAGATTATTACAACTGAAACACTTTAAAGTTCTAATGTATTAATCTATTAACGGATTGTTTAGTTTTTGCAGTTGGGCTGATGGGAACAGTGAAACAGGGTTAGTCAGCTTCCTCTTCTGTTTCTATTAATTTTCACATCTCTGTGTACTAGCACAATACTGTTGGATCAGGGCTTCTAAATTTAAATTCCCTCCTAAAATGGGTCCACTGAAAATGAATGTAAAAGATCATGAAAACATTTCTCTTCCCATTAGCCATTGATAAAACTTTCACCTCCCCCACACACAGCCACCTTGCATCTTGAGCATAAAATAAGCAGGCAGTGCCCTTTTAATAAAACAGAGGCCTGACATCTTAATGGCAAGCCATTTGCTCCACATAGACCCAGAGGGGCTCAGACCTCCAGAAGAGGGCACTAAACTGCGACCTATGTATGTTTTTTCCTCCTTGTTCAGATCAATGGAAAACAGAAAGGAACAAAATTAAAATAGCAAAAGATAAAAGTAAAATAAATCCTATTGTTTCCCCTCCCTGGATGGGCAGTTAGAGAAGTTTACAGTTATACATAAGAATAGCAGCTACTGGCCAGAAGACAGATGCCAAGATAGCTGGCTGAGAAGTGGCCTAGATATATCCTCCAGTATGCGGGTAGGTAAGCAAATGGATCTGTCAGTCATGTGCCTGGCAACCCTTACTAATGATAATTTGCATGAACATAGCACCATTCACGCAGAGATCAGAAAGCTCTTTACAAGGAGAAATTAAGTCTTGCAGCACAGTATCATGATCACCATTTCTCAGGTGGGGAAACTGAGGCACTGACAGAGTTAGGTGACTTGCCAAGGTCACCCAGCAAGTTGGTGGCAGAGCTGGAGACAGACCCCAGAAGTCCTTTCAGTTTGTCCCTGGTTCCCCCCCCCCCCCCATTAAACTCCACAACCTGCCTGGTGCCACAGACAGATGGGTCTGCTCCCTGAAGCTCTCACGACTGCCATCTCCTGGTGAGGCAACTGACCAGGTCCCTTTGAGCCGCTGCCTTGCCAACAAAATCCCATGCGTGAGGAGAGCATCCATCTCACATGCAGCCACAGGCTGGCGCGCAGTTGTGACAGACAAGTCACTGCACTCCCTGTCCCAACACGAAAGTTATCCTGGGTCGTTTAAATGCCTGGGCATGACTCCATCGACACAGGCTGTATGGACCCAATCCTCCTAAACAAATAAAGCCACCGTGTGGAAGGCTTCTCACAGCTTTAAAAATCCCAGCGTGGGGCCTCACACAGGCTTCCATGTGCCAACTCTTGAGGAAGTGTAAAGCGGTGTAGCTTTGGCTCCAGTGAAGCTATGCCATAATACACTAGCCGAGGGATGAGGCCCCATGTTTCTTACTGAAGAGGGAAATACTGGGAATTCACAGTCTAGGAGGTACATCAGGAATGTTGCTATGCGAAAGCCTTTCTCTCACACTGGAAGCTCTCTCCAGCTTCACCCCGAGCTGAAAGGGTTACATCTATTTCATTTTCACTGATTAACGATAATGTTTGTGGTCTGTAAAATGTCAAACACACTCACCTAATCCACAACTTGGTCTGGCTTCGAACTGTTTGTTTAATATCTTCTCTGATGAACAAATAGAGGGAAACTCCCTCTCTGCACTGGGGAATTTAGTGATCCAGTGAAACCAGCAAGCTGACAAGTAAACTCAGCCCCGGGACTGTGTTGCTAAAACCAGCGCTTGACTTCGAAGGTATCTGGCGCTGCTGCTTTCACTCTGTGTCACGATCACAACTCACCCAGGCATCTCCTTCAAAATGGCGGCTGGCACAGGAGGCCAGAAGCGCAAGAGTCCAATTGCTGGGCTTATCGTACGTTTGTGTGCAGGCCTGTATGTATACACTAGGACCTCCCTTATTCACACAGCTAACTGGCAGGCAAGACGGAGCTGGATTGAGAGCCTGAATCTGGATTCAAACAGCCTCCCGTTCCTGGTGTGTTTGGCCCTGGAGCTGTAGTTCAGGCCCCACGCTAGAGCACCGCGCAGGTTGACAAGTGAAGTTGATGTTGAGTCTTTTGTTATGCCACCACATGGGGCACTAGCAAGGAGCTCCCGGGTCATTTAGTCACAGAGTCTAAAAAATGACCCGAGAGCTCCTTGTATCTGCTATTACGTTCTGCTGAGCAATGGAGGAAAACCCTGGAGTTGAGTGGGTTTTATGGATTAGCAAACTTGCAAGCTCCCGCTGTGTTTTGTAAAATAAGGGAGAAGACCACAGCTGCCGAAACGATTGCAGTTAACGAGGGGACAAAGTCTCAGTCCTTTACTCAGAGATTACTCAACCCTTACTCTTTAGGCAATACCTAAATACAACATGTTTGTACAGTGTGGCCCCTCTGTGGCTGGTCCACAGATGAGAGCTGCCTGCTACTGTTCCCAGGGCATGAGTGATTTAGTTCAAGTGGCAAGAATCTGTGCTTTGCTGCTTTTCGTCTGCATTCAAATCCCATTAACAGTCGGGGGGAGGTGGGGCGGGATGTAAGATTCCTACACCATGTATGAGAAACGGATTGCTGCATTTCAGCCTGTGAGGGTTTTTTGGATTATTTCATGGCTGGTGTGTGAGTTGTCCCTTTACAGGGGGAAACTCACCTGTTCTAATTCTATGTGTTAGGGAGGGGGCATAATATTCTCTCTGATCACAGAGGGTGTGTATCACAGCAGTGTGATCACTCAGGATTGCAGTGATTATCTGTGATGGGCCCTGTTTGCACTGGGAAGCCGTGTGAGGTTCTTACTGGAGGGGATATGTCTGGAGTGGTTTGCATTCGTCACATGTAATGTGAGTTGACATGATCAGCAGCTGAGAGGGAAGTAAACGGAAAATCTGGATTATTAGACACCAGTTTGCTCGGTGGTGGGTGGATGGACACAGCCCCTTTGCTCTCTGTGTGGTGCATGCCATGGCTGAATTGTAGGACACAATGCTAGAAAGTGGTGAGTGGAAATAAGGTGTACATTTTTAATGATCAGAGCAGTTAACCATTTGATCAATTTACCAAGAGTCGTGGTGGATTCTCCATTGCTGACAATTTTTAAATCACAATTGGATGCTTTTCTAAAGGACCTGCTCTAGGAATTATTTGGGCCAGGTCTCTGGCCTATTATAAGGCAAGTCAGACTAGATGATCACAATGGATCCTTCTGGCCTTGGAATCTGTGAGTGCCATTAATGTCCAGGGAAGCTGAGGGTGTTCAACACCTTGTAGGATCAGCTCCCTTATTTTCCCAGAACCACATATTTCTTCTTCCTCGTCAGGCCTTTTATTCACACAGTGCTAGACCTCTAGGCCTCATAACTGCACTTACTCTGTTAGGGACGAATCATGCAAGGTGCTGCATGCCCTCGACGTCCGTGGTCAGGGTGTTGAGGGTGCTTTTAGTAGCGGGCATTCGGCACCCTGCCTAACCAGTTCCTTAGTAGACCGTATTATGGGAGATGCTCTGTTTTGCGGCCTTCACCCACAATTTTAAGGAAGTTTGGGAGGGTGGTGATTCTAGGGATTTTCGATGTTTCCTGACCTAGAAGGAATTCTTAGGCAGCTGTGTCCCTTATTGGTGAGTGTGTGCATCTATTGTGAGTGGGATTTTCACAAGCACTCCATGCTGGCTATGCCCTTTGCAGTCACTGCTAAAACATGAACAGATTCTCACTAGCGCCCATGTGAAAAAACTCTGATTTTCACAAGTGTTCACCACGCTACCCCTTGGAGGAATTGCCCCAGAAGGGAACATTGCAGAGAAACAGCAGATGTGAGTACCCAGAGGGCAGCTTTCCCCCACAGGGCCCAGCGACCTGTCTCAGGTATGCTGTCAAAGCGCCATGCTCTTTGGGGGATATTTCTTTCGCCCAGTGCTAGATTCACATCGGGGCTGTGCCAGTGACTCACAAGACGACATTGTGCAAGGCACTCCTTGGGGCTCAGTTCCACCCACCTGGAAAATCAGGTAGACCCAGGACCTGGATGAGAAGCAGAGGCTGCGTCCCAGCCAGGCCACTCTGGGATAAATAACTCCGCCACAGCAACTGCACCGGAGCACAGCCTCCTGTGGGTTAAAATTCCACAGGGGGACCCCGAGCTTTTGGTCTCCTGGCAAAGCCTCAGTGAGAGAATAAAGACATTAAGGAGCTCGGCAGGTATAAAAGCTGCTTAATAACACTAATAATCATCATCTTAACTCTCCTGGGGCACCACGTGGCAGAGCTATGGTAGTGTCCCACCTCCCCCTAAGGCCTTGTCTACATGGCAGTCCAGACAGCGTGAGTCTGAACTACGTCTAAACAGGGTGCTCTCGAGCAGAGCGCTGCCGACGCTGGGCCCAGTCCAGACCCGCTGAAGTCAACCAGAGTCTTTCGATTGACTTTGGATCTGGCCCCTGTGCAGGACGGATGGGAAAGAACCACATTACAAGCTGCTGTCTCAGCCTGTGCCCTAGACCCTCTTCTGGCAAACACAGTTAGAGTGCGAGCATGGGGACAGCAATCATGGCCTCCCCGGTTACCAGCTGCAGCTGTAAATGGGAAGCTGCCCTGATTGTACTGAATGACCCGAGGTTTCCCCCGGGCAGTGAGCGAGGAGACCTAGTTCATGTCTGGCAAGCAGCTTCTTGCCCAGACTGCCGAGCCCTCAAAAAGATGGGTCACCTCTGGACATGTTTCTAGGGTTTAGTAGGAATAGTTTTGTGATTAAAGTACAGGCCAGGGGTTGTCCAGCACTCTGAGTCCCATTCCTGACTCTGCCTCCAACTCTTTCTGAGACCTTGGGTGAGTCATTTAACCTCTCTGCTTCAGTTTCCTGTCTGTAAAATGGAAGTAATGCCAACTGGGAAGAGGTGTTTTGAAGCCAAGTAATGAGCACTTTGAGCTCCGGGAATGGGAGGTGCTGTAAAAGCACTGAGTATCATAAGGAAGTCCAGGAGCCTTGCACAGAAACCCAGACAGTGCAGAGAACTGCAGTGAGACTTCAAGAGCAGACCACTCCTCAGCAACTCTAGTTCCACAGAAGGTGGAACAAGCCCACAAACTGCAGTTGCGGCCCCTAAATCTTACGGAGCTAGCCCTGATTCCTCCAAGCCTCCAGATTCAGTCCTCACAATGGTCCCAAGCCCATCCCTCCAGCCAAAGGACAGCAGCCGCAGCAAAAGGGGAAGGAACAAAAATCCCTACAAGCCAGCTCCTTCAAAGAGCTGAGCAGCAAGCAGTGGAGTTCCTCAAAACCCTTCCAAAGTTTGCACCAAACTTCTCAGCTAACTTCCCAGTCGGAATTGCCACTCGGCAGATATTCCCTGCAAGTAATTGAACCGGTGCTGCAAATCCAGCACTTTTCAGCTGCATTATCCAAAGTGTAGAAGTCTCTGGGTGTTATTTAATGGTAAAAAGGACTCCCGCCTACCTCTGCTGGGACATCATTAATCTTTGCAGAAAAGCATCAGGTCTCCTATCACTGAGAACATACCCGGTGATGAGGCAGATAAATTACAGAACGCAAACTGCCCTCTGAGCTCTGCTGACATCAGGATGGAGTTTGATTCCCACTTCCTGCAATGGTGCCAGCGCATTGCACGTGAGACCTTCCATCAATGGCTAGAGAGAACTCACCTCCAGACCCTACGATCCAGGATTCGTAGAGACTGGTTCCCCCTTGCCCAACTTACACCAGGTACATCGCTGACTTCAGCAGAGTCGATCCAGATTTACACCAGGATTCCATAAGAACAGAACCAGGCACATTCAGATTTTCAGCAGGCCAGTCAGCCTGTGAGCTGCTTGGTCCTTAAGAGCACATGGGAGACCTTATGTTCTGGTTGCAGCATCAGTCTGCAGCAAATAGAGAACAACTTGCTCTGCCCACTAGCTCCCCTAGTGGGCAGTGATGGATCAGGAACGGGATGGGCAGGAGTGGTGCTGTGAAAGTTCACTTAAAATAACCCAGTCCAGTGAGAGAGAGCACTGTCTAGCAGTTAGGTCAGTGAAGCAGGCATCTGGCCCAGCAGCCCCAATTCCCAGTTCTGCCAGTGTGAGCATGGGCAAGTTGCTTCCACTCCCTCATGCCTCAGTTTCTCCATCTGTACAACGGGGATAATGGGGCTGTTGTGAGAGGGAGTGTTTGTGGAGTGTTCTCAGCTCCTCGAACTGCAGCAAGCACTCAGATAAGGGTGAAACCCTATGATATAATCCTCCAGGAAATGAGCTTGAAAATGGACCAAAGGAAGCATGAAACCTCTTACTGTTCTGGAGGGGAGGGGGTCATGGCCCTTCTGACCCCCCCACCCCCGATCCCAAGCTGTTCTCTCTCCTACCCTTGGCTGTTAATCAAGAGCTCTGGTGAATCACCAGTACCAAGCATTAGTGAATCAATTAGGCCATTCGGTGTCAGAGCAATAGAGTGGTTCAGGAACTGTCAAATATTTGCAGAAAGAAATCACCCTGCAGGCTGAGGGGTGGAGGAGTGAGGCCGTTTCACTTGGCTCCCATTATCATATAATCTTTTCAGTTTAGCCAGCCAGCGTGGGGGTTAGCGGGGCAAGGCTGGGGCTGTTTTACTCTAGCTGCAGATAGTCTTGCTAGGCTCAAATATTTTAAAAAACCCAAACCAAACCCAAAAAACCATCCTGGAAAGTCCCGTTCTGGACACTCCAGGGCTAGGGGTCATCTCAGGCATGGCAGGCAACTTGGCCCCTGGGGTTAGGGGTGTGTGTGTGGAGGGGGAGTTCTTCAGCATGTGGGGCTGGGGGGACACATCATAGGCATCTGGGGTTAGTGAGTGTCTCAGGCATGCAGGGTTTGAGGGGCATCTTGGCCCCCTGAGGCTGGTGCTGTCTCGAACACCCACGGCTGTGGTCATCCTAGGCACCGTGTGGGGTGAGGGTGTCTTGGGTAGCAAGGGTCAGGGAAATCCCAGGTTTGATTTCTGTTCTCAAAGCTATGATGTCAGCATGTGAGAGCCATTTGCAGACTCACCCAGGCACACCTCTGCTTTCTGACCACTAAGATCTGTTGTCCATCAGGCAGACAGTATGTGGTCACAGAGCTGTTTCTCCAGACTTTTAGCCACTCAGCTCATTGCTGGGCAAGGTGGGATATACATGGTGCTTTCCCCAAGGACATGAGCCTCACAGGTAGGAAAAAGAAAAGGAGTACTTGTGGCACCTTAGAGACTAACAAATTTATTTGAGCATAAGCTTTTGTGAGCTACAGCTCACTTCATCGGATGCATTCAGTGGAAAATACAGTGGGGAGATTTATATACATAGAGTATTGTATCATAAAAGGATTTCCTTTTATCAGCTTTCAATTGGTTATATTACAGTGTCATTGAAAGTCCCTTTGCTGTAGTATTATGAGGAATGATAGAGAGGAGCCCCTGATTTACCTTCTCTACACCACTTATTACTTAGATTGCAAGGTCGCGGCAGCAGGCACCAGCTTCTTGTTCTGTGTTTGTACAATGCCTAGCACAAGGGGGTCCTGGTCCGTGACTGGGGCTCCTCGGTGCTATCTCAGTACAAATAATGAATGGTCATAATAATATTTTGTTTGCCTCGGTGATGATGATGTATTATTTGTACTGCAGGGGGGCCCAGAGGCCAGGCCCGCCATTGTGCTTGGTGCTGTACAAACGTATCACAGAGACAATCCCTGCTCTGAAGAGCTTCCAGGTCTCTTTTCATTTCTCTCCTCTCAAAACTAAACAGTGCCAGACTTTGCAATCTCTCTTCAGACAGAGAGGGCAGGAACTAACAGTGTCTTAGAGCCTGTGGCTAGCCATGTCGGACAGGGGGTGATTTTTTTTACCGACATAGTTATAGTAGCACAAGCCCTGGTGTAGATGCAGTTACACTGCTACAAAGGTCATTTATACCAGTATAGCTTCTTCCCCTTCCCATACGGGAAAAACTATTCTGGGATATACCACCTTTGTCCGGATGTAACTGTGTACACGCTCGGCTGGTCTGCTTTAACGATGCCAGTGTAGACAAGGCCTGAACTCCCCTCTGCCCCCTGGAGGGGGTCCCTACGGGTCAGGAGCAAGGCAGATTGGTGGGAGAAGCTGGCGCTGATGCTGCCTGTGGGTAAACAGTCTCCATGCCCTTCAATCCAGCCCCTTTTGCCCGCGCTACCCTCCTATGCACATACAGATAAAAGGAAAGCAAGGCCAGTGGGGATCTCGGCCACAGCACGTGGAAATGTCAGCATGCAGCACAGCTTGTTCTCAGACTCACAGCCAGCCTCTTCTCCGCGGCACGTACGGACGTGCCAGGCTCCTAGGCCTCTGCAACAAGCCAAACACAGGATCGGTTCCCATTTATACACAGGCTTGCTTCCCACAGAGGGAAGGCCCCGTTGTGGGGCAGCACAGGGAAAGCTGACTGAACTAGCATTGCACGCAGTGTGCCCCTCTACGCCCCGTCAAGGCGGTGACCCATGCGTTCCGTGATCAACACTTCCTCAAGCCTCGCCTAAATCCGACGGTCTCATGGAAAAAAGAAGGCTCTGACAGTAGAACAGGGGCTTTTTTGCTCTTGCCCAGCTGCGGAACCACAAAGCACTAAACTGCACGGTCCCTTCTCTAAGGCACTGACTCAACCGGAGTCGGTGGCCACGTCTGAGTCCTCCTACCGCTTGTGGCAGGAAAGGGGAGGAGCCTGAGTCAGGATGCGTCCCCCCCCCCCCCCGCTCACTCGCTCTGGGCCGGAGCCATTGTCTGGGAGGCACACGATGAAGCAATACCACTTAGCTCAGCTGTTTTGCAAAAGCACCAGGGATGGGTGGCGTGAGATTTGAATTCAGCGAAGTGATGCCATCCTAACCCAGTGTCAGGGACGTGCACAAGGGGGTCAGGGCTCCTAATAGACAGCAGGCTTCAGCTGGACCGAGGCCCAGCGCCATCTCGGTTTGCTGCAGTGATATTTTCTCATTGCTTTAATTCAGAGTATCCCAGTACCAGGGTCAGGGGTTGCCACATCAGGCTCACGCATGCAACGCAATACGATTGGCGTGTGCATTTCTGGCCTGTCGTCAGCAGAGGCGTCACGTTGTAGAGCAGCGTGAGGACGCTCCGTCTTTGTGAGGTGGATTTTGATCCCCTCGTTCACACTGAATAGCCCTTCACTCCTCCAGCAGCCCCACCGACTGCAGGCCGGTGGAGCCAGCTGCTGTTCAGCTCGAGGGAGGGGAAGCCCTGGCTGTGATGAGACGAGAGCGGGAATACCGTGTCCGTGCTCAGGCACCAAAGGAGGAGACCAACGAGCGAGAGGGGGTGCAAAGGTGCACCATGAAGTGGGTGAAGGGGACTAAGGAATTGAGTTGTGAGAAAGGATTAAAAGAGCTAAGGGCCAGATCACAAGCCCACTGGTGCCACTCTAACTCCTCAGGGGAGTCGCTTCAGGCTGGGTCATGCCTAACTCGAAATTCCCCGGAGAGAGGGTGGGAATTCTCCAGTGTAAATGGGAATGGGCTAAACTGGCAATGGAACAAGTGCTAATCTATATTCTACAAGATTCTACCAGGGCATAATTCCATCCCTTAGGGGCGGGATATTTTTACCAACCTAGTTATGCCAGTAAAGGCCCTACTACTGACACAGTTATACTGGTATAAGGTGCTTTATACTGTAGAGTGAGCTTTGCTTTGCCAAACTGGATTAAGCTACACTCACATAAGCACCTTTCTACCAGTATAACTGTGCCCACACTAGGGGGCTTTGCCACTTTAACTGTAGTTACACAAGACCGAAGGAACTTGACCACCCCCACGTGAGGTAGGGCACTGCTTTTGTCCCCACTGTGCAGACGGAGAACTGAGTAGTTTAGTGACTTGCCCAAAGTCAGAGAGAGAATCTGTAGCAGAGCAGGGGAATCAAACCCAGGTTGCCAGAGTTGCAGGCGAGTGAGCACTCTTCCTCCCCACAAGCCCACCTTTGCAGAACACCTCTCAGACAAGGGTGCTCCCCTAAGGGCAGGTGACATTGCCAGCCCTTGTTACACTCCTCGGAGTGTGGGCACCTGGGCACGTCCCAAAGATGGGGACATCTGGCCTCCCATGTTTTGTCATTAGCTTCAGTGGAAGAAGAGTACCCGCTGGCCTAGCAATGTGCCACTTTCTCCCCTGGCTTTGGCCTAGGAGACGCTCCCCCTGCTGAGATCCCTGCCCAGCTCTCAGGCCCAGGGGGACAGGGAAGGCCATGTAACACGTCACACCCTGTTTAATACCCCTCCCAGCCTCTCTGAGTGCAGCTATAACATCGGTCACCCAGGAGGGTCAGAGGGAAGATGACTCCATCCTATTTCGGAGCCTACAGGGATGAATCTCTGCCCGCTACAGGAGAGATCATGATGGGACCTGTATGTGTTTGGTGCCTCCTCCCCGTATAGGAGTCTCCAGCAAGAGATAGGGAAATCCCTGCCACCTCCGCACTGTCCCCTGCGCTCCGGCCAGGGAGAAGGGCATCCCTGCCACCCGCGCCCAAGTCAGTCAGCACTCAGTCAGGCCAGGGGTGTCCCACCGCCCCCAGGCGTGGAAGGAATGCCCTCTCTCCACCCCCAGGCAGGGTGCTGTCAGTTCCTCCGTGTACACACCGGTCAGCGTTGCCTCCACAAGCTGCTGGTCACAGCCCTGCTGGGGCTGCGAGCGGTTTCACTTCTTGTTTCTGAGGAAAATCACTCCCGTCCTGGTTCCTGTGTGAGCAAGGTCATTCCCTCTGGCCAGCCACGTTGACCTCTGACCCCGGCTTAGGGGGACAGGAGTCACTGCCTGCATCGGCCCCTGCTTGGCCCAGCCCGGGGCAATATGGGAGCGTGGCTTAGATTTTCCCAGAATGCACTGGGCAACCGGGCAGGTGCTTCACCTCCCCTGGGTCTATCTGGCAGAGATGGGGTCCAAGACTATCTGTGGTGGGGAGATCAGAAAGGAAGGACCAAGAAGCTCTCAAAATACCCCAGAGGCTTTTCAGCCAAGATGCACAGTGTGCTGCGGGGGTTAATGGCACTGCCTGTTGAATGCAGCCCCCAGTCTCATTCAAGGGAATGGGGCCTGGGAAGCTCCCTCGTCCTCCCCAACAGGCTGCATCTCGGCTCAGTGGCTGGGGATTTCCACAGTATCTCGGGGTGGGCTTGTGGGAAGCCGTGGGAAGGTCTGCTCCAAAGGTCATCAGGAAGCAGAAGGGGGCGGGAGGGGGAGGAAGATGAAAGGAACAAACAGCATTTACAACAAACAAAACCCAAGAGTGACTGTAGCAGCCCGGAAAAATGCACGAGAGCATCAGACCTTTTCTGGCACAGGTTTGGAGCAGGGCTCAGGGAAGCTTTGGGGTCACCTAAGCATGCTGGCGTGTGCCACGGTCTGGGAGAGGCTGCGTCTCGCTGGCAGTCTCTCTCTCTCTCTCGCTCTGCCTCTCTCTCTCTCTCCTGGCAGGATGTGGTCTGTGTCATGCAGGTCAGAAAAATAAACAGCAAATCTCTGTGCCCCACGTTAGAACAAGCCTGTCCTGGATCTCCCTGCGCAGCCGGCACAGAGGAGAATCACACCTGCTCTCTGCAGGCTGGCCTGCCCCATTTGGTGCTTGCAGCAGCTGACACAGCCACGGAATGCGTGTCAAATGCACTGGGCCAGATCCTTAGCTGGTGTAAACAGGCACCGCTCCATTGAAGTCCAGGCTGAGGAGCTGTCTCTTCACACCCAGGAGCTTTCCACAGTGTTACCCTAGCTGCGCACAAGGCTTGTCACCACTCAGCCCACACTGGTCCAGCGTGAATCCTCACCACGCTAGTGTGGACTGGAAACGCAGGAGGTGCAGTTCCTCCCCCCAGCACAATCCCATAGGGCTCCAGCCCACCTTTCCGTGACCAGTCTGGATGACGGTCCCTTACACTCTATGTCCCGTGGGCAGCGGTCTGGAAAGTCCCTTACCTTCATGCTCAGTGCCGGGCATTGTAGCAAGCATTCCCTGCTGTGAGAGCAATGTGTGCCGGTGCAAACTACCAGCTCAGAGGAGATGAAACAGAAAGGACAAAGGTGAGGAGAGCTAGGGGCTAACAAATGACTGGGCCTCTCTCCCTTCGAGCCTACCTCTCCAGGTCAGGGCTGGAGCAGCTGGAATTTGCACTGGCAGGCCAAGCACCCTGTGCCAGGCCCGTTCCGGGGCTGGACAGTGACCACTGATACCCAGGATTACGGTCCAGTGGGAAACTCATTAGTGGAGAGGAGGAAGAAAGGGGACAAGTGGAAACACCGGCAGACAGAACAGTGACCAACTCAGGAGCTGCTTTGAGGCTTTCAGTGGGTGGCCCCAACAGCCAAGTGAGAGACTGTGGGCTCAGAGGGCCAGTTCTGCCCTTGGTTGATTGCCCTGGAGCTCCAGATGGCAGGCCCCAGTGCTGAGTGTGTGCCCAGATCCATTACAAGCATGAACATCTCTCTCTTTCCGGTGCCTGCAGTTGAAACTGCTGGCCGGAACAGCCCTCAGAGCTTGACTTTCGCTCCCACCTTTTTGGTCTCTTTCCAGGTTCCTGGCCAATGGAGCGTTTCGTTGAGCAGTTTCGGCTCGGATCCCCCGTGGCTTCGACCCAGTTCCTCACTCAACATCACAGTGACTAGAGGCAGCATCGCCATCTGAGGCCAGCCCCAGAGCTTCCCCTCGGAAGAGTGTCGCTCTTCTTGGCTTTGAGTTGTTTGCATTTCCCTGTCTGATCGTGAGGCTCTGAAAAATGTCACACTCAGCCTCTGCCCTCTAGAAAGTGAATTCTACGAATGCTTATACCCATTCCGTTATTTCCTCGTCTCCTTCCATTCAGTACCCTGGTCACTGCTGGGGCCAGCCCGGTGCCCTGCACTGGAGCAAGTCATATTTCCTCCACGATGCACAGTGCTCAGCTTTTGACCCTGGTGCCCCACCAATGCCACCATAGAGGTGCAAACACACCCCCTCTCCACTTCACCTGACTGCATTGCAGCTAGAGCCCTGCTGGTTTGTCGAGGCCCTTTGTGATGGGCTTTATCTAGCACCATGCGGGCAGTCTGCAGAGGTGAAGTGGTATTTTGCACTTCCTGAAGCTGTCTTGGAGCCTGATTTATCCCTCCAGTGATGCAGGTGCCAGCACAGGGCCCTGACGAAGCAGCTTTCACCTTTCCTATTCAGGGGCTGCAGGGGCCAGTGCAACCTTGGGCTCGAGGGTATTGCCTGGGAGTTATGCCTGCCCTCTGGCCCCTTTGCACCAGCCTTGCCTTTGACATGCTAAGACTGTCCTCGCGCATATAACTGGAAACCCACCCCTACCCCAAAAACCCAGCTGGGATTTTCTCAGCTAGGGTATGTCCCTCTGGTTCAGCCTGGTGTAAATTTTCACAGCTGGCTTGCGCAGCAGCAGCCACCAAAGCTGCCATTCTCGCAGTGCCGCGGGTATTAGAGAGAGATGCTGAGTCTCTTGAAGAGACCAGTGGCCTCCAGTCTGGCCCCAGCGTGGTGGTGAGCAGAGAGAGGGTCATCAGTTTGGAGAGCCTGATTCTGATCTCACTTGCAGCCATCTAAAGCAGGAGAGGACCCAGTCAAACCAATGGAATTACACCAGTGTGAGTGAGAGCAGAATCGAGTACAGCCCCCCCGGGCTGTAGCAGGAGCCTTTCCAACGGCTGTCCTGAAGACAGGCCTTCGCAGTGACCATCCAGGTTTAACCGTTCCTCGAGTCCCATGCTCTGTGGTCACCCCCCATTTCCCCAAGCAAGCGTCGTGAACTCGGCACAGCTGTGCACCAGATGTTGTGTCTAGTACTGAAGTGACAAAGAAACAGTCAGAGCTGGGTCCCTCTGGCTCTGTCACTGACAGGCTCTAAGCTGTGTGGTTTGGGAATCCCACTGGGACAGAGTAGCCGGATCCGGCCCTCCGACTTGTCTCTTCCTTTCTGGCCTAGACTCAGTGTAGCATTTCCTGCCTCTGTGTGTGGGAGTGGGCTTTTGTTTGGTTTTGTTTTGTCTGTGCTTTTTTTTTCTTTAATACCTGTTCCTTATTGCAGCAATCAGAATAAAACGTGCCATTGAACATCGTTTGCGTTAACATTTACCCTGTGGGGTCTCTTTCCCACGGGATCCGCCTGTGCATTTCTAAAGCAGCCAGCCCTCTAGTATTTAGGCACCAGTACAGGCCCAGCACTCAGTTGTGTCAGAGGGAGTGTGGTCTAGCGGTTGGAGCTGTGGGTAGGAATTGGCTGTCCTGGGTTCTATTCCTAGCTCCAAGAGGGAGTGTGATGTCGTGATTAGAGGTGGAGATAGGAATCAGGACTCTTGGATTCTACTTCTTTCTCCACCACTGACTCACTCTCTGGATAACTCAGTTTGCCTCTCTGCACCTCAGTGTCCCCATCTGAAAAACTTAAGGCGAGTGATGCTGACCTACCACCCAAGGAGGTCATGGAGCTTAGCTAGGTTGTAAAGCAATTGGAGAACAACATATGAAAGACAGGATTTCTCCCAGGGTGTTTTCACAGCTCTGGGTTGGGTTGGAGGGAAATGCCGTTGAGTTCAGGGCAGGTATAAAAAGATAGGGATGAGATTAGCAGACAGATTTGCAAGAGAGCTCAGCATGTCGGGTACATGTTGGATGCTGAGTTCTGTTGAAACTCTGGCCCTTATGTAGGAGCCTAAATGAGTGCTGACATTTACCGCAAACCTGGTTCCGACAGTAGGCGCTGAGCACTTGGAAACCTCTGTTGAATATCTGCTCCATAATAGCACATACAGTGCTCTACATTGCCAAAGCATCATGCACACATGTACTAGGCTACAGAATCACCTCCCAAGAGAAATACTATGGGCCCCCGTCGCTTGGCTGTGGAGAATGCCGAGCAGGGAACAATCCGCACCAGGCGCACAATGGGGATGAACAAGTTGTGACCTCACGGGTCTTTTTCCATCTCTGATTCCATGATGATTCGGCAGCTCTGATCCAATCTCCTCTAGCTTCAAAGGGGAACCTGCAGCGCTAGCACTTTCACTTCCTGCTGTCTCCCAGGCTAGCCATCCGAAGCAGCTGTAATCTGAACCCACAACCACCACAATCGGAGTCCACCTCACCAGACACAAACATGCCCACAGGCACCTTCCCCTGTGCTCCTCTGAGGTGCTGTGTTGTCCCTGGCTCCCTTTCCCCTGAGGCTACTGTGCCACCCTGTGCTCTGGCATGCACCCTGAGCATGTACCACACACTCATTGGCTCACCACCTAGAATAGAATTTGGTTTCACGGACCAAGGTGCCTTTTGGAGTTTAGGTGCAGGGGTGAGCTAAATGCTGGGGTGCGTTGACTGTGCAGGCCAACCCAGCAACGACGCACATGGCAACAGCTGATGCTCAAGGTATCAGAACCTGGGTAAGTTCTGATTGACTCCTGTGGAGAGTCTGATTCAGTGCTACTGCCAGGAAGGAAGTGGATAGGTCACCAAGGCCATGTCTTGCTCTTTTCACAGCGCCCCTGGGGCTCTTAAACCTCCGTTCGGGGAGCCTGCAGAAAGGCACTTGGGAGACAGCTGAAGGACAGCCCCTGGAGCAGGGCAGCACCCCCACCACGACAGCTTCATGGAGTAAGGACAGAGTGTCAGTCCTTGAATCCCTGCTCCCAAGACAGTGACAATGCCAGCCACCGTGCCACCATGCTGTCTGCTTGGCTTGCGATTCATTGACTCCATCTACCACTGCTCCGTGATCCCACCACCAGGTTATTCAGCAAGTCCCCGTGCCGAGGGGACACAGTCAGTGCAGGGACCCAGGAAACAGAGTGTTAGTTGGGCTTTAGATAAAGGAAAGTCTTGAGTGACATAACTGTATCTGCATTAAGGCACCTGCTTACCTCTCTGCTGGCTCTTGGAGATAACCTTGAATTCTCCTTTCTGGAGAGCAGCAAAATCAGGTCCTGGGATGGCAGAGGTGGTTGACTAAAGAAGAGGAAGAGTTTAAAGTGAACAAGGACCACAAAGAAGATGATGCAGAGGAGAGGGACGTCAGATGCCCCCACAGTGCGAGGAGATCTGACTGTCGGTCCATAGAGAAACCAGCTATCACCAGAGACGTGTGTGAATGAAACATGCTTCCATCAGAACATCCTCCCTGCTGAACATCCCGAGACATCAAATCTGACATCTCCATCTTGGCCTGCAAGAGCTTCTTTCTTGGCAGGACCCACTTCCACACCAGTTTTGTGGCAGACCCAAAGCTGGTCTGGATTCCAGTTTCCAGGCTCCATAACCACCTGATTATTTTTTGACATTACTGGATTTGGTTTCAGTATAACTCCGTTTTGTGTGGTTGCAAATGTCAGCTTTTTGGTCCCAGGAAAGCCACAAGACGTATTTTCTTTCCTCTCGGGCGTAGTTTCACTCTTCAGCTGAATTTGTGAAATTATGAAGGTTTGTGTCTAGGGCAGATAGCCAGAGCAGGGAAGTTGTTCACCCACGCCAAACCGAACTCAGAGCCGTTCACCTGGGGCAGCGCTGGCATGAGGGAAACATCTGCCACATGGTCTCCAGCTGCAGCTGGAGGGGAGGTTATCTGTCGCAACCGTGTCCCTGCAGTCAGTAGTGCAGAGCAGCAGTGCTGTCGACTGGTCCCAGTATAGCACCTAGCAGGACAAATGTGCACAACCTTGAGACTGTGAGCCCTTTTGGGCGGGAGGTATCTTTTGCTGTACATCAGCACAGTGCCCAGCACCATGGGGCCCCGATCTCAGCTGGGGCCTCAAGACACAGCTGTAAAACACATAACACAATCACATTTGCCCCCCTTCCTGCTGGCCTCATAAAGACTCAACCTCTGACGCTCTGCATGTCAGGTTTAAAGCACCTTTGTGGGGCAGCAAGGGGGACGCTTGCCCTGCCGCACTTGGGATATGTCTACACGGCTATCACAGGGGGCGATGCAGATCAACCCAACTAGCTTTAATTTGGCTAGCTCAGGTGCCAGAGCCGTGAAGCCGCTGGAGCGTGCGCTTCAGTGCCGGCTAGCCCTGCAAGTAATTACCAGGGTTCCAGGTGGGCCTGTACAACCAGTGATGGCTGTGGCTTCCCGGCTCCAGGACCCAAGCTAGCTAGATGAAAGCTAGCTCAGGTATGTCTACATCCCTGCATAGCACCCTGTGCTAGGAGCACAGATGTACCCTCTGTGCTGCACCCTGCACGTGCCTTTGCTCTCTGCACTGCTTCGTCTGGCACCAGCGCTAGGCTCTCTTTACAAGGAAAACTGAAATTAAAGCAATAAATCAGAATGGCTGCACCCACTGGCCACTTAGCCCACTTCCCCTTTAATCATCCCTTTAATTAATTAGTCTTTCATGTGAGACTTGCCTTTATTTAAGACCCAGATTTCCCTCTCTCCTGGGTCCCTTCCCTTGCATCATCTCTTTGGCAATCTTTGCACCACAAGCCCTTTGTAGTAATTATTTAGAAATGTGTTACTATAAAACAATCAGCTGATCACACCGCCACCCTCCTCTGGCACCTTCGGTCACAGGATCACAACACGCTTTACAGTCATTAATCAACTGGGCCTTACAAGTGCCTTGCCATGTGAGAGTCTGTTATCCCCTACCCAGGCACTTTACAGATGGGGAAACTGACGCACCGAATGGGGGGAAATGACTTGCCCAAGGTGGCACAACAAGGCAAGGGTAGAGCTAGAAATAGACCCCAGGGAGGAATTCTGGCCCCATGGGAATTAATGGCAAAACTCCCATTGACTTCAACAGGGCTAGGACTTCACCTCAGGTCTGCTAACTCCCAATCCCATGCTTTAGCCACAAGACTATCCCGGCCAGGATCCTGGTCTTTTCCAAAGCTCTCATGCCAACATCCTGACTCTGCTCTGTTCAGTGCTGCCACGCTTGGCTCTGTGGACGTGTCTGAGAGCTGAGGGGGCCAATGCAAAGACAGCACAGTGTGACGGGTTCGGTCACAGCGACCCCCTTGGGACTGCCACCTGCCATGCTGAGATTACCTCTGAGCCCATTTTCCCTGCCAGCTTTGGACTCCAGAACCCTGCCTTGTTAGTTCCAGCAGACATCTTAGGGGGAAACTAGGGGTTTTCTCATGACTGGCAGCCCCCTTTGTTCTGTTCCACCCCCTTTCATAGCTTTGGCACAAGGCAGGAATCTTTTGTCTCTCTGGGTCCCCACCCCGCCTTCTAAATGGAAAAATACCAGATTTAAGATGGATTCCAGTATCAGGTGATATGATCACACGTCCTGTGAGACCCCAGCCTCCATTCTTCCTGGCCTGGCCCACAGGTACACAGGAAGGATTGCAAGTAAACAGAGCCATTTACAACCAATTGTCCTAGTCAATGGGAGCCACCAGGATTCATTAATGGCCCACACTTTGCATAGTTACAATAGGACCTCAGAGTTATACTTCATATTTCTAGCTTCAGATACAAGAATTATACCTACATACAAATCGGAGGAATATATTCAGTCGGTGATAACCTGTGTTATGGTACCTTACAAGAGACTGTTGCAGAAAGCATATTCCAGTTACATCATATACACTGGTTTCAGAGTAACAGCCGTGTTAGTCTGTATGTGCAAAAAGAAAAGGAGTACTTGTGGCATCTTAGAGACTAACCAATTTATTTGAGCATAAGCTTTCGTGAGCTACAGCTCACTTCATCGGATGCATACTGTGGAAAATACAGAAGATGTTTTTATACACACAAGCCATGAAAAAATGGGTGTTTATCACTACAAAAGGTTTTCTCTCATTCCCCCCACTCTCATAAGCATATTTTCATAAAGCGTATGGAGTGCAGCATCACACACAGTTCCCAGCCTCACCTCCCGAAGCAAGAACAAGGGCAAGCGAGAGTCATTTTCCACTGGTTCCCTTCCCTCCGCTCCCTATGCCTGCCCGTCCGCAGCTCTGCACTGGCAGCCAGCCTGACTTCGCGAGCAACACGGAGAATAGAACCAGGACGGGATTTTCCCTTTAGCAGGAAATATCTCGGTTTACCTCCTGGAGTACCTTGGCTGAATCATCCTAATTCCCAGCCCTGGCCTGCAGCCTGTGCTGCCTATGGACGTGCCGTATTCCACTGCCACTTCCTTCAGACAAGGCTCCAGGACGGGCGTCGCGCTGTTGCGACCCATCAGTGGGGCCTGACGAGCCCTGCCTGGAGCTCTCCTTCACCCATCGCATTTCCTCGGCCTCTCTTTCTCTCCCCAGTGCTGCCTGGGCCCGTCAAGACTCAGGAAAAATGTGACAGGGGACAGTGCGGGAAGCGTTTGTGGGGCACTGATTAAAGCCGGGGGGCAAGGAACCCGCATTCCTCCTGGAGGTGTCATCTCAAGCGTAGGCTGGGGTTCTATTCCCAGCCCTGGCAAGGAGTGGTTAGAGTAGGGGCCTGGGAGTCAGTCAGGACTCATAAAAGACGGCAGCAGAGGCTCGGAGCCAGCTGACTAAATTGCAGGGAGTTAGACGAGCTGACCCTTGCAGTCCCTTCTGAGTCTATGACTTGGGCTGAGGGTCTGTGGATTGCAGGGCTCCGGCTGGACCACGGATTCTGAGACCCTACACCCTCAGGGAGTTTCAGCGCCTGGGCTCCTCCCCGAGCCCACATGTCTGCGATGCAATTTTGTAGCCCCTCAGCCCAAGCCTGGCGACAGGGACAGTAGGTTTGTATAATTTTTGGTGGTGCCCAGAACGAGCTAGGGCAGAAGGATTGGGGTGTGGGGAGTGAGGGCTCTGGCTGGGGATGAGGGGTTTGGGTGTGGGATGGTCTCAGGGCTAGGGCAGAGGGTTGGGCTGTGGGCGTGAGGACTGTGGGGTGGGGCTGGGGATGAAGCGTTGTGGAGGGGGCTCAGGGTGGGGCAGAGGGTTGGGGTATGTGGGGTGAGGGCTCTGGCTGGGGCTGGGGATGAGGGGCTCAGGGCTACGGCAGAGGGTTGGGGTGCGGGCTTGAGGACCACGGGGTGGGGCCGGGATGAGGGGTTCATGGTGCAGGAGGGGGCTCAGGGCTGGGGCAGAAGGGTTGGGGTGTGGGGGGTGAGGGCTCTGGCTGGGGATGAGGGGTTTGGGTGTGGGATGGTCTCAGGGCTAGGGCAGAGGGTTGGGCTGTGGGTGTGAGGACTGTGGGGTGGGGCTGGGGATGAAGGGTTGTGGAGGGGGCTCAGGGTGGGGCAGAGGGTTGGGGTTTGGGGGGTGAGGGCTCTGGCTGGGGCTGGGGATGAGGGGCTCAGGGCTACGGCAGAGGGTTGGGGTGCGGGCTTGAGGACCACGGGGTGGGGCCGGGATGAGGGGTTCATGGTGCAGGAGGGGGCTCAGGGCTGAGGCAGAGGGTTGGGGAGTGGGGGTGAGGGCTCTGGCTGGAGATGTAGGCTCTGGGGTGGGGCGGGGTTGGGGATGAGGAGTTTGGGGTGCAGGCAGGCTGCCCCGGGGCTGGGGCCAGAGAAGAGGATTCCACAGCCCCCCCCCCACCCTCTCCCTGCTGGCAACAGCGAGCTCCAGGGGCAGCACGCTCACCCAGCACCGTCACTGCACGTGCTCCTAGGGGCCGGCCCCCTCTCAAGTCCAGGAAGCCCCTTCGCCTCCCCTGTGGTGGGTGCCGGGGGCTGGGGGGGTTGCCATCAGGTGTGCGTCTCCTCCCCGCCTCCCTCCGCAGGCACTGGTGCCGTTCCCTTTTGCAGCCGGCAGTGGCCAGTGAGGGGGCTCAGGGCAGAGTGGCAGGGCAGCCGCCCACTGCCCAGGGCGCAGGCAGGGATGCTCCGGGGGAGGCGCGCGGGGCAGCAGGCGGGGCCGGGAAAGAGACCCGGCCCCAAACGTTGGTGGAGCCGGGCTCCCGTGCCCTGCGTTTGCTGGAGCACGGGCACCACAGGCCCATATAACTCACCGGCCCTGCCTGGCGAGCCCAAGTCAGCTGACCCCAGCCAGCCACCGCTGTGCCACGGGTCTTTTCTTGAAGTGTAGACATACCCGGAGATTCTTTTCCTGGCCCTGGGACGGGGCGTTGGTACTGATCAGAGCACAGGAGTAAGGGTATGTCTACACTTCCAGGGAGAGGTTACATTTCAGCTCCAGGAGATGTCCACGCATTAGCTCTGACTAAGCTAGTGCACTAAAAAAGGAATGTACTGGGTGCAAGCAGCAGGAGGGACTAGGCCACCCCGAGTACATGCCCCTCCAAGACAATAGTTCAAAAGCAGCTAAGTAACCTCGGAGCCTAAATCCCATCGACTTTCAGCGTAATTTAGGCACCTACGTTACTTAGGTGCTTTTGAAACTTTTACCCCGTGTGGAAATGCAAAATATTCTCTTGCCTGCGCCATTCATTGGCCAGCCCACTTTTCACAGCTTCCTGGATAGTAAGGCCAGAGGAGACCATTAAGATCTTCTAATCCGACCTCCCTCACAACACAGGCCAGAGACTCCACTGGTCAGGCCTGCATCCAACCCAGTAAGCCCATTTACCCCAGCGTACATTACATACTCCTTTATAAGAAAACAATTTGCTTGTGGCAGAAGGAGAAATGCCTGTGAAGGGACCCATACGACCGGAATGAAGAGCAGCGCTTTCTCCTGGCGCTTTACACCTGGGGCTTATGATGTCATTTGCAAAGCTGCCCGTTATATTTATAGGTCTTGTGTGTGTCTGTAATGGTTCCATTTCCGGGGTGGGGCAGAGTCAGAACGTGTCAGCTTCCCCCCCACCCCCCATTAATGAAACTGCAGGACTCAGAGGGAAAGAGGAAAGGAAAAAAGGAAGTTGGGGTTGTAACACACCGCAGCCTGGGGGAAGAAAATACAAACTGCACTACCCTGCTTGCAATCTGTGTTAAAATTAGCAGCGAAAGGAAATGACAGTTTGACAGGTCATGGAAGTCAGCTAAAGTTGGAGTTCTCCATCACTTCTTTTTTAAATTTACCCTTAGTGGAGGGTGTAATTGGTCTGTGAGATTAATGCAGAGGGACCGGTATAAATGAAAGGTCATACTTTGTTGACATCCTGAAGTCAGACTATAGTCATCTTCTCCTCTCTGCCTTTAATTCCTTGTGGCTAGCCGGTTTATTTTTGATGGAAAGGAAGAGAAAAAATAGGATGTTTATCCTTCTAGGAAACTATCACTATCCTTTTTGTTTTTAATTTTAGACGAAGCGAAGAAAAGTTATCTGCAAGCGGCCTTTCAGTGCAATGTTCCTGAGTCTCATTTCCACTTAGGCCACTTTACACCAGTCTGGCAGTGCAAAGAGGCCATCAAGCGAGTGTAAATTACCTTGATGCGGAGTTGAAGCACTCTTTACACGGCTAGAGAGGCCTTAGCTGAGAATCAGGGCCCAGCTGTCAGTGGTGTGCTCTAAAACTGAATCAGGAGCTCTGGCTGTGTCTGCATGAGCGCTTTTGTTGGTGTAATTTATGTCTCTCAGGGGTGTGAAAAAAACACCCCGCTGAGCGAGGTAAGAAGCGCGGCTGTGGACAGCACCATGTTGGCAGGAGACACTCTCCTGCTACGGTGCTGGTTGGAAGTGGTTTAACTATGTCAGCGGGAGAGCTCTCTGCCCTCAGCATAGCACAGATACACGAGTGATCTTACTGCAGCAGAGCTGCATCCGAACAGCCGTGCCCCTGTGAGCTCGCGAGGGTAGACCTGGCCGATATCTATGCTGCAATCACGGGGTGTGATGGCTGCTCATTAGACGTACCCTAGCTACCTAGCTAGCTCGGGTAGCAATAGCAGTGAATCACACCCCATGATTGCAGTGGAGACATACCCAGAGGTGGGATGTTACCTGGCTTGGCTGTGTCTTCACTGCATTAACAAAAATAAATAAATAACAGGTGTAGTTTTCATTGTGATTACTGACTGCCGATAACTGTCTCACTTGTAACATTCGAATGGAGGGGAGGTGCTGTAGTTTTCACCATGACATGGCCATCTGAGGTCAACCACAGGTTAAGGGCTATCGGGTTATTTTTAAAAACCTCATGGTTTTTAAGCCAACCTTATGATGTTTGCAGGGCGGGCTCATGATCTTTGAAGGTTCTGACTTGGCAATACAAGCGATGAGGAACCGGAACTCGATGTACAGCAGCCACTGAAAACATTAGAGGGTGGGGGGCTGATGTGGTCAGACATTCATTGGCTCATCAGGGTTATATGAGTTTGATAACTCCGCAGAAAGGGCAAGGACAAGTCGCAGCCAGGGTGAGCTGGGTGAAACTGCATGGCTTGTAGGCTTGCAAAGAAAGTTATGACTGGGAAGCAGAGGAGATTTTCTGGTTTAAAATTTCTTTTCAGGCAGAATTTGGCTTCTTTTTTTTTTTTTTCAGAGTAAATGCTGGGGGTGGAGGGGGTGGATTCTGTGTTCTATAGTAAATAGTTTTCCTTGGATGATTTCACTAAGTGCCCCCTCCACGGTCTGGGATGAGTTTCAGATGAAGGGGAGGGCGGATGACCAGGGTCGGGGGTGCATCATTATGTCTCATCAGACTCTTCGGAGGCCTTGCAGTCACAGGGATAAGCTCCTGATGAGCGTGAGCCCTGCTTTCTAGAGAGTCAGCGTTCAAGGCCCAGTCCTGGTCTCTACTTCTCAATGCTGGCAGGAACTTACCCCCATACGTACATACATGTACAGAAAGACACACAGAGAACACATGTACGTCCACATACATAGATACACAAATGTGATGCATACATATCTGGACATACATAGAACATACAAAGAGACACACAGGCAAAATACACACGTACAGTACATGCGCACAGACTGGGTGGAGTACACGTTGAGTGCACAGTGCAGTACACAGTGTGTACAGTACATACACACACGTACAGTACATACAATATGGGTAGAGTACACATTGAGTGTACAGTACACACAACAAACACAAACACATGTACAGTACATACATAAACAGATACACACATTACACATAGAAATATAGGTATGAGTTCGTGGACACTTGGGTCTCACGTACAACACAGACACAACTGTATAGGGGTACCCACTTACAACATAACCCTGTTCTAACCACGGTATAACCTGTTTTGGCTTGGAGAACCAAATGGGTTTATAACCATGTTAAAGGACCCACACTATAGTAGATGGGGGCCCCAACCCAGCCATATCTGTGACTTCAATCTCTCTGTGCCTCAGTTTTCCCACCTATAAAATGGGAATAAGATTTACCCTATGTTTTCAAGGGGATTGCAAGGTTTCATTCACTAATGCTAGTAAAGTGATTTGAGATCCTCAAATGAAAGGGGCTTGTATATAAGTGCAAAATTCTGCCTGTACGGGTACAACTGGCCTCACCGAAAATGTCCCTTGTTTTCATTGGGCCAGGACTTTACCCTGCTAGTGGAAGACACAGAGGGTTATAGTACAGAAACGCAGAAACACGTATTGAATAGTAGGAACATTGACCAGACTGTAACCACAAACTCTCACTTTGATATTTGTGAGAGCTTTGCTGCATGGAAAATATTAATTGTGGGTTTTGTTACTTTTTGATAATTCAAAAGAAAAACAAAAACGGAAGCAGCATACAGTCACCCAGCGCTGGCTCCACCCCCTTTATCACTCCTTCCATTCGCTCACAATCAGAGCAAGAGAAAAGAGAAGCTGTCTCTCTCTCTGCCTAAATGTAGAAAGTTTTGTTTCTAAATCAGTCCATGATGGAAAGGAAATACGTCACGTCCCGGGGGAAGTGGCTAGACTGTAGCAGCCACAAGCCCATTGCAAAGAACTGCAATGGAACAGGCTGACACTGAAATAGATTCCCACTTTGTTATTGTCACTGATATATTTTTTCAGTGCATGTGTGGGTCATTTTTAGCATCCAGAGGAAATTGTATTTGTATTTGTTAGTTTGAATTTCCATTGCAGTGGTTTCTGTTCTGGGGAGCAGGAGGAGGGGGAATGAGAAAATAGCCCCAAGGAAACTGAGGTGCAAATGTGTTATCGGTTCTTCAGAAACCCCTGAAGTCAATGGAAAGGCTTGTGTGTGAAGCCTGATGATTACTGTAATCATAGTGGTACTATAACACTTTGCTGCGGGGGGGGTTGATCGTTCAGGGGGGTAAGTAGCAGTTTGTAATGGGTATACATCCTGACCCATCAGTTACTGCCTGCACACCCCCACCGCAGTCACTCTCTCCAGTGGCAGAGATGCCTGCTTTTCTCTATACTCAGATCACGTACAGGGCAGCAGCCTGTGGCCAAGGCCCCAGTTCAGCTGTCCGTCTCCGTTCAGCACAGCGCTTAAACACGTGTTTAACTTTAAGCATAAGCTTTGCTTTAAGCTGTGCTGCATGGGGGTGCATTGATGCTCAGATTTATATGCTAGGCTGAAGCCAAGGGGACCTACGCGCTGTAGTCCACACAAGGGTAAATACTTCT
Organism: Chelonia mydas; assembly: GCF_015237465.2. Classification (NCBI taxonomy): domain Eukaryota; kingdom Metazoa; phylum Chordata; order Testudines; family Cheloniidae; genus Chelonia; species Chelonia mydas. Next base: position 6,085,634 of record NC_057859.1, on the reverse strand, counting down.
GTTCATTTTAAGGGGTGTTTTGCATGATTTAGTTGGGGATTGGTCCTGCTTTGAGCAGGGGGTTGGACTAGATGACCTCCTGAGGTCTCTTCCAACCCTGATATTCTATGATTCCATGAGTCAGGCCTGTACAGTTTAACCCCGTTTATGTACAAGGATCCCTCCCTTTCATCTAGCCCCCTCTGCATGGGGAGGCAGCCGCCATTGCAACCGGGCCAGCAATGCTGGGCTGTCGCTCAGAGTTACGCTGAGCCAACTTCCGTGAACTCTGGTGGAGTTACACCAGGGATCGTTTTGGCTCAATATGCTCTTTGGACCCTGAAGGCCTTTTTTCTCCATTGCTCCGTGCAGCCATTTACCCCTTTGAAAAGTTGGTGTAAAATGCTGCCCTATCGGAAAAGTGGAGGTTTAGACCCACTCTGCCCTGCAATAAGTGGCTACCAAAGTGCAGGCCAATGGTGAGTCAGGCCCTAATGCAGCAGGAGTTGACAGATAGATGATATTAATGAACAGACAGATGCAGAAGAAACCAAACGGCAACTCTCCAGGGGCATCCCTGAAGACTCAACATTGCACAGTATCAAGTAAATAGTAACAACAGCACTTTGCACCTCTCTCGTAGTGCCTTTCGTCTGAGGATCTCAATGCACTTAAACCATGCAACAGCCCTGGGAGGCAGGGAATCATGGCCATTCCCATAGATTGAGAAACTGAGGCACAGAGAGATTTGCCGCTATCAAAGAACATATGAGCTGCCTACACACATTGTTCTCTCCTTCGTTATGCAGGCTTCCCTCCACGCCCACGTCCAGCTGGGCTAATAACGGATTGTAGAGGTCATTAGCAATTCCAAAAAATAAAACGAAAAATAAAAGATTCATTTCCAGTCAAATCCAAACAAAGACATTTTTTGAAACTTTTGGTGCATTCAAAAGTTGGGGGCAGGGAATCATTTTTAGGTCAAAGGAAACGTTTTTTCTTTTCAATTTGGGGCATTTTTTTACCATTTAATAAAACTGTTTAGTAAATTCAAAGGAAATTTGAGGTGGGGGGGAAGTCCTTTCAAATTAAAAAGAAACATTTAGAAAATGTCAAAAAAAGTTTGTTTTTTGGAGCTTTTGGTTTTAATGAATAATTTGGCAAAATCGACACAAATGCTCAAAATCCTTCAGCATCCCCGAATCTGAATTTTTTGAAAAATTTGGAAGATTTATGTCATCCAATTCTAACCCGGGCTCCAGGACGGGAGAATGAAAGCCAGAGCTAGTATCAAAGTCAGCTTCTCAAAAGGTGCAGCATACACATGAAACTATGTCCTCTCTGGGTCAAATGCAATCCAGATGTATCTCCACTAAGTCAGTTGTCCCACAGGGAATTAATCTGGCCTCTGAGTCAGGAGTTCAGAGTGGCTATTAGCAAACCCAGCAGTGCTACCCATACAGGGACTCAGGAATATAAGCCACTTGTCAATCAAACTTGCCACACACAGCTACCTGGAGACCTGACCTTGCTGTTGATTTGAAAAGAGGAAGAACCAGCTCCACTTTCCTCTTGCCTGTCTTCGCTGGGGCAAGGAAGTGGTTACGATGCCAGATTTACAATCATTTACCTCCTGACGGTGGGGCTCAGCTGGCTGCTGGTAATTGACAACTTCAGAGCTCACAATGGAAAAATAACAAAACAAACAGCACTTTCCCCGAAGTCTGACCCTTCCTCCATCATCTGGTGTAGTGGCAAAGCCCGTCAGAGTCAGTGCGGAGTGCTGTTCCCGCACCGAGTGGAAAGAGGATTGACCCTAGTGGAGAAGCACTCCTGTCACCAGCAGGTCAATTGCAAACCCAGCTGTCCATTAGTGATCTTCCTTCATGTGGTTAGGCCACCATTTTTACAGGTGGCCACTGGTTTTGGGAGCCCCACCTCTTTGTCCAGCTTTAAGACTCATGGGGCCTGATTTTTCAGATCTGCTGAGCGCTCCCAGTTCCAGCCAGGTTCAGCTGGTGGCCATCGCATCTGGTCACTCGTGGCTGTTCTGTACTGTTCGGGAACCCCACTGCGACCCAATGACTCATGTCAGAAGGTCTGTGAACATGAGTCTGGGATCCACCCGCAAACACTGATCTGCCTCAAAGCAAGGCAAAGCATCCGGAAAGCTGCCCTGAAAGATCAGCCAAGGACTGACACAAGGGAATCAATCTTAAAATGGCATAGAGCCAGCCTGGAGGCTCAATTCCATCTGTTTCCCCACACACGGGGGTGTGTCAGTGGGATGGGGGGGGCGTACCGTTGGAAGCAGAAGGCAAGACAGAGTGCATCGTGCTCTTCCTGAGCCTGGGCTGGAGGAGCAGTCCCTAAGGAACCAGTGCAGCCAACATAACTTAGAAAAGCCCTTAGGGTGCTCTGAGTTACACAGGCCCAGGATTAGGGAGCAGAAAGGTGGCTTAAAAACACCTAGCTTTAAAATAGCGATTTTCATCCACAAATCTCAACGCACTTTACAAAGCAGGTCGGTATCATTATTCCCATTTTACAGATGGGAAAACTGAGGCACAGAGTGAGGATGTGACTCAGCCAAGGTCACCCAGCAGGCCAAGAAATCAGGAAGAGAACCCAGGCCTCCTAAGTCCCAGTGCAGTGCCTGATCTGCATGGCTTGGAGCACGCATTACCCTCCAGCGTTCCACATCTATCGGATGAGTAATCCAGCCACAGCTGAGGGCTGAGTCCTCTTTCATCTCCTTCTTCCTTGAGCCATCCAGGCTCTTGCCCAGAGAGACTTACGGGGAGTCTAAATCATGCACCAAAAATATAACAGTTCAGATTTTTTTTTAAAAATTGTGAGCTTGTAAAAAATTAATATACTTATGGTAACCAGGAGCAGCTCCCCGCAGCACATGTGGCTGGGTGTTTCTCTCTGAAACTGGGCTATAGTTCAGAGGAAGTCTGCGCTAAATGCGATTCCTAAGTCAGCAGGGTAATAATTACCTATTTTTAACAATTATTGAAATAATTACCATAATGAAAATCTCAACAAATGGCTCAAGGGTGAGCAGCCTCAGGTACCTTCCCTTGATGGAAAACAAGAGCAAGTTCTTTTTAAGTGCGTTACTGGCTTTGATTATGGTGCGGCTGGGTCCTCAGCTTGCCCCTGGAGGGTGGGGGGTACAGGGACTCTGAGCCGCAGACATAGGAAGGAAAGGCTTTGTGAGGCACAGCAGTGTGTGAACTTGCTTTGGGCGGGTGAGGGTGAGCATGCCTATTCTTTAAAGAGCAATGCCGGCCCCGATCCTGCCCTGAGATCTTTGCAAGCCAAGGCCTGCACCCTCTGAAGAAATGAAGCTGTGAAGTCATTGCTCGGTGCAGATGCAGCGAGATCGTTGCAGAGTGTCCCCTGCATCCACTGGTGTCAACGGAGCTCCGTGCAAGTGCAGTGCGATCTCTGCAAAGCCCATCCCTTCCTCTCCCTCACCCCCGGCATTGAGGTCACTGGCATTCCAAGGGCCTGCCTGCATGGATCTCACTGCAGGATCAGAGCATCAGTGCCCCATCTTGCAAACCCTTGTTCACATGAGTAATCCCATTGAAACCAGTAGTGCTACTCATGTGAGCAAGGAATACTTACATAAGGAAAGATTTCCAGGATCAGGCTGTTGATGATGACCTGAGCACATAGCAATATGATCATAATAATACATTAATACCTGGCCCTTCATAATATCTCCCATCTGAGGATCTGTAAGCACTCCTCAAACATTCACTGAAGTAACCCTTTCTGTACCCCCATAGAAGTAGGTAGGTATCATTATCCCCATTTACTAATGGGGAAACTGAGGCACAGAGCAGCTAAGGACAACATTGTCCATTTAGGGTGCCTTGGTTTTAAAGGTGAGACATCTGATTTATTTCAGACGTGCTTAGTTATTGGAACTCCAGCTGACATCATCTCGAATTGTGGGTTCCCAACACTTTCCAAAAATCAGGCCCAAGGTGTCTCACATTAGGCTTTCAAAACTGGAGACACCCAAAAGTGGTGGACCATTTGGTCTTAAGAAGCTTGTCCAAGGTTAACACAGCCAGTCAGCGTCAGAGGAAAGATTAGCACAGCACTCTCTGATTCTCAAGCACATGCCTTCACCTCACGACCACCTTTCCTATTATAGTCACGTAAAATTGGGGGTTGGCAAACATCTTCAGTCAGATTTGGGGTTCTGAGTTCAGGGTGGTTCAGACCCAAGCTCGAGTTTATCAGAACACCAAAAGCTTGAGGAGTTGGAGTGAAAGTTCCCATTTCTCAGGGCGGCACTGGTGGCATGCGGGAAATCCCTCGGGTCAGTGTCAGAGCGAGTGGGAAGAGAGTGGCAGAGGGGATCCAGTTGAAAATCAAACTTGGAAGCAGTCCGACAAGCTGAACTATGGAGTCACAAAGTGACTCAAGAAATCACACTGCTGCTGTTGCCTGCACTAGGGAAATAAGTGACTGGAATAATACCGTGTATTAGGTTATTACCATTGTGGCAGTCCTGTTAAAGGGGCAAATTATCCCTTGAGCCTCCATTTTGAAAAAAATAAAATAAAAGCTTAATTTTTATTGAAATAATTCACAGTAAAAAATGTCGGTGGGAAATACAGACGCGCCTTCAGAGCAATCCAAGGTTCTACGTAGAATAATGAGAGTATCACAAAACTGCAATCATCCCAGCCTACTTGGAGGCTTCTGCCCTTCAGTAGCCCTTAGAACAGAGAAGGGGCGCCCATTCTACAGCCATGCAAGAACAGAGAACGTATCTCTCTGTATAGAGAGAACAGATCAGCTTATTCATCTGGTTGCCCCTTTGAAAAACGTTTGTCCTTTTGCCCCAACCTGGATGCACCGCAAGCAAAAGCTCCTGATCTGCAGAAGCCAGAACGGGCTTTGAGTTTCCAAATCATTCATCTGGACATTACCAAGCACAACTGACAGGACTGTTTGTTTGCTTCCTGCCAGCTGTATCTCACTAGAGCAAAGACACCGATGGAAGAGGTTCCCTCACGCCATTTCCTGCTTTCAGCAGAAGCAGATTCAATTTAATTTTCTTGCGTGTATTAATTGAGACCAACGCTCTTAAATTGGCCCCACGAGGTGGAAAAGCACAACTGGAGAAACACACAAATGCCCTGCAAACAGTCTGGAATCCTAACTATAGAGATCTGACTTGATATAGGCACATGATTTATTGATTACAGCTCATAATTCAATAGGTTCTCGGATACCATAGTGGATTGCACCAATGCATATTCAGCAATATATAAAACTAGACAGATAGATTCAGTCTCTTCATATTTCGAGTGTGATTTCTTGATACTAAAGTGTTCTCTCAGTGTATTTCCAAGATTTTCCTTTGCCAAACTCTTTAGAGCACTTAAGTATTTAATGTTAAAGATCCTGGCTGAGATGCAAAAGCAATCACGTGTCACACAGCAAATAAAGCAATTTCCCAGATTGAAATACAGAGAACTAGGCAGGTGCACACGCACCCGCACAGAGAAACATGTATGGACACAGAAGCAAGTGATGCACACACAGAAACCCATGCACAGGGACACTTGCACACACAAATTCACAGGATACACATACACTTTCCTCCACTAGAACTCTAGGCCTGTGGGAACCTGTCACACTCGGAAATCTGCAGCATAGCAAGTCGACAGAAGCTAAATTTGGCCTTCAAACACCCTCATGCTTTTACAGTCATGTCTGCAGTGGGCCCATGTAGGTCCATGGTGCAGACCTATCGTCTGGCATCTGGAAGTACTGCCTTGCTGATGGCCAAAAGGAATTGGGTTACATAATTTCCAGCCTTCCAATTTATCACAAGTGACCTGGGATCCACAGCTGATTACAGCCAGGAAAGGGATCTGGAGAAGGGAATCTGAGTGAGAACGGGGACCAGCAGCTAAAAGTGATTTACTTGAGAATCAGTTACACTGTCTTCACCATTGATCTTTGTGCCAGCTCCGAGTGCAATGGGATCCTGACCCTGGGGTCTCTCTAGGCACCATTGTGTTAGGAGTAGTATTAATAATAATTAAATAGTGTTCCACATGCACCTCAAAAGAATGCAGCTAGACGACAAGATCTGTAGAGCTGCATAGACAGGGCTTCCCTGCAGCCTTTGGGACAAGGCTAGGCAGAAGGAGGCCCCAGGCTTCCAGGAATCTCATCAACAGGCAGGCATCACCTGATTGCAACTCTGGAAAGCTTCTTTAATCATCTCCCTCACCTGGCGCAGCCTCTTGGCCCTTAACTTACTCCATGGCTGTCTTCAGTTCCGTCTCCTCTCCCTGGTCTAGGTACCCTAACCCGCACGCTAAAGAACCTATCTCATCCTGTTCCCTCCATCTCTCATTCAGCCTCAGGGTTGGCCATTGTCCTCAAACTCCCTGCCTTTCCATGTCCTGCCCTGTCCAACATCTAGAGATGCTGTCCACGTGCTCTGCTGGAAGATACGGGATTGGTATGAAATATCCAGGTTCCCCAGAACTGTGGCTTTGAACCTGGGCAGAGCCCATTCAGCCCATGATTCTGAGCTCTAGGCAGTACCCTGCATATGAGTCTTTTGGATAAGGCTTTCGAACCCCAAGGTTCTGCGTGGACACTAAAAATTCCAGGGCATTTCTTATAAGAATCAAGATTTGCCCAGTGTGCTTGGCCAAAGTTTCCCTCTTCACCGAGTGCTGCGCAGCATGCTGTGGCCAACTCACCCCAGAGCTGGTTGCATTTTAATGATAGTTTGTGAAATGCTGTTGAGTCCTCTGGGATGAGAAACCCAGACAGAAATGCAAACTACATAACTCACTTCCAACAGCCTACAGAGGCTGTAATGGGCTGGGATGCAGATTGTGATATTTTTATCAGAGGGCTGTTCGAGATGAATTGCATCAGGATTTTGTTTTCCCACTTAGCCGAAGGAAAAGATCACTGAAGCTGTATGTTATTTATTATGTACTCCAGGGGTACCCACATTTTAGGATGCCAGGGAGGACCTCGTTCTGTTCTATTCTGTTCTGTTCAGGTTCTTATGCCAGGCCCATCACCATGGTATCTGAGCACCAGGAACTCATTAGGAAGCCCACACTTTACCTGCTTTGGACATAAATACACACACCCTTAACTGAAATGTAAACACACTCCAGCGTTTGGTTGCTCCTGGATCTTCCTTGGCAAATGAATGGCATTTGCTTGCTGCTACTTTGCTGGTAATGAAAGCCGGCAATTGATCAGCTCTGTCCCCCTCTCAGAGATACAAGAAAGAGGCAGCCACAGGCTGTGTGTTAAGACTCAGTGGGATACATGCTGGGAGCCCTGGTCCACTTGATTCTTGTTTTCTTTGCTTACGTCTTATCGGTTTTCTCATATTTTTTTCAATTCAGATTGAATAAGGAGGCCTCTTTTGGGACCTAAGCAAGGTTCCTCCATCCACATATCCAGGGGGAGCTTAATGAGAAGCCACAGAAAGCTTCCCAGTGCAGAACTGAAATGGCACCCCAGCTCTCTCACCAGAAGAAAATCTACAGTAGTACCATCCAGAATTACAGAGGCAGGACCTCATCCTGAACAGAAGGCTTAATGGGGCAACCTACATCTCCCCAGCTCTAAGTGGAACCAGGCCTCGCGTCCTGGAGCCACCATCCTCGCTTCCTCTCTTCATCCATAAGCTGTAATTAAACAGCCCTCCTGCCTGCTCCTGGCTCTTAATGTGGATCCTGTCACGTCCATCAAAGGCATGAAAGCAAGGGAGAGGCTGCAGAGGAACAGAAGGGAGTTCATGGGTTCCTTCTTGGCGGCAGGATATAGAAAGCTTCAGTCTGAACCCTGATAAACCACCATCTCCTGCTTACGCCCTCCCCACAAAATAAATAAAGCAGGAAGCAAGGGATGGAAGAGTCCACCAGAATCACAGAATGCTGAACGCTAATCTCCCTGCTGGCTTAAAGCTCACGTTCATGCTCCTCTGTTATAACTAGCTGTGGGCCAACCATAGACCCTTCTCCTGGTGCAGCACCTTCCACTGATGATTGCAAAATGCTTTCCAGACATGAATGCAGAAAACTTCACTTCCCTCCTATGCAGCAGACCAGCCCCAGCATTATTATCCTCATTTCATAGTGAGGCAAGCTGAGGGGCAGGCAGGTTCTGAAACCACTGGTTTTGGGTAGCCAGTGTAAGACATCCCCACCCCCACCCCAGGGGCCTGGCTTCGCAGAGGGCAGAACGCACACAGCCCCCGTTGAATTCAAATGCAGCTGCAGATTCTGAGCATCCTCTGAAAATCAGGGCCAAAGAGTCTCCGAATAAGAGGTCTTCAAAATCAGAAGTCAGTGGCATGCGTGCTTTGCCCCGCATGACGCAACAAGTCTATGAGGCATCCAGGAATAGAACCCAGGAGTCCTGACTCCCAGCCCTGCACTTTAACCAGGTTGTGCTCCCACTCTTTTGAGGGGGCAGGATGCCCTCAGTAAATCCTGGGCCACTTGTGCTTATTCCACATACTAAGTCATATTTCTACACCGTGGTAGGCAAACTGTGACTGGGTGTTTAAGTGTGTGTCTGTCTTGTTGTTCCTTTCCACCACCTCCATGCTGGTTTAAGAGCTGCTATGTTTGGCTCCTTGTGGCAGTGAGAAAAATCTAATTCTGGCTGTGTCCATTGAATGAGGGAAATAGAATGAGGAAGCCTCTATCTGTGGTTTTGCTAAGGGAACTTTGGTTCAGGTGAAAAAGGTATTTCACTCAACAGCTAAAGAGATACAAAATGTATTACAAGGACAATTAGCGGAATAAACTGTAACTTCAGAATCACTGAGAGACAGTTTTTTCAGTGAGTGTGACAAGTGACAAAGGCTCCTATTCAGTATAGATTCTGCACTGCCATCAACATCATATCTGAACACCTTGCAGCTGTGCATTAAGCAACATCACTGACATCTGTCATGTGGTTTGTTCTCTCTCTCATCCTCTCCCCAGAGGGAGAATAGCGTGTGCAGTGGAGGTTTTGATAGGGGTTTGTTTTGGGGTTGTTTGCTTTTAGATGTCCATGCCGCCATGTATTTTTGTTCAACAAGGACGGGTTGAAGAAGCGCACCCTATGCTTGGAGCTTAATGTAATGTGTGCTGGGTTATTACATGAGAGGAATTCATGCTTGAAAAACTAAACTGGCTCTTTATTAGGAGAAGTATTTACAGAGATGCTGCAACTACGACCAGCACTCAAACCATGTGCACACAGACTGCCTTCTTTGTGCCTCCTCCAAATTCTTCCTTCCTGCAACCCGTGCTCCTCCCTCCAAGTTCCACAAAGGTTGCTAAGTCTTGCCTTTTACCTGACGTGGTTTCTTAACACTGCTTTGCTGCTGATCCTGTCTATTCCAGTTTCAACGGGTGTAAGGATGCCTTTTTTTTTACAGGCTTGCCAGTTCCTTCATCAGTGTCTCCAACGGAGCTAACGGAACTCTGCATTTTGGCAGTCTCATGGGCTGCACAGAGGGGTGTGTTTCTACCTGCAGCTTGCCCTCTAAGTACCCATCTCCTTGAATTCTGTTAGCGTATTGGTCAGGCTCTATGGGGACTGTTCTCTCTCCACTTTCACACTGAGGATATCCTGGTGTTTATTGTGATCAGATCCATGCCTTGCTGCCCACAGTGCTATGTGGTGTGTCAGCTACTACACACTCAAGCGGTAAGATCTCTTGTTCCATGGGTTTCTTATCAGCAGCCTGCATTTGCCCACTGGCCTTAGGTTTTTATTGTACATCACCAGCACTTTGTCACATTTATCCAGTCTAATATTGCTGCGTATGAGTGTTGCTGGAATATATTGCAGCTGACTCCATGATCAAATCAGTTGTTGACCTAATGGCATAGTTGCAAATAGGGGAGTGGAATGGCTGGCAGCCTTCTGCAGTGCATGTACATTAGGAGTCTGTAGATTAAGTCACATTGCAATTCTCCTCCTTTACACTGGAAGGCCCTGTGTCCTCAGTCACTGCCTGTAACTGCTGCTTTTTTCTTCCTGAGGTAGCTGCGGCATTGGAACATAAAGTGGGTCTGTTTTCCACATACCTTATCCTGTTGCCCATGAGCTGGGCATTGTTATTTTTGCCTTTTGTGTTGCTTTCCATAAAATAGAGACTGGACCGTGATGGTTACACTGTTGGACAGTCTGTCTCTATCCTGCTTCCTGGGTTCCTTTAGCTTGAGCCTGCATGCTTGATCTGCACTAGGGGCTGTCATTGTTTTGATCCTGGATAATGTAGCTGCCCTGGATAATTCAGCTATTTGGAGGCATTTCTCTAGAGTTAGATCTGTTTCTTTCAACAGCCTCTCCTGTAAACTGAGGTCAAGTGTCCCACAAATGATCCTGTCTCTAGTTAGGGAATCTTTAAGGTCTCCAAAGTCACATGTGGGTGCCAGAGTTCTCAGCTCTGCAATGTAAGTATCTATTCACTCTTCTGCTTCTTGGTTTCAGGTAAAAACAACGAGGAGTCCTTGTGGCACCTTAGCGATTAACAGTCTCTCTCTCTCATTCTTTCTCGTGTCACAGAATTCATCAAATCCCTTTTTCAGCAGTTGCAGGGTTTCAGGCATTATGCCTGGCAACAGTGTTTCACTCACTTCTCCTCTGTTTTACCCGACAAGGTGGAAAAAAGCTTTTCCATCTTTTTCTCATCTTTGTCCCCCATGGGTGAGCTCTGTACACAGCCTAAATTTTGTTTCCATTGCTTCCATGCTTGTGCAAGGTTTTTTGTCTGGAAATCCAACATTCCCAGTGATTTAAGTCCCTCCATGCTGCCTGTTTGTTGTGTTTCTAGGTGCTGCTCTGTTTGCCTGTTAATAATACTCTCTGCCTTGCTGTGGGATTTGCTAGACCCCCACTGCTACCATGATCCATGTTGCATGCTGGGTATTAGCAAGAGAGGACTCTGTGCTTGTAAAACTAAACTGCCTCTTTATTAAGAGAATTATTGACATAGATACTTCCACTTCATCTAGTTTTCTAGCCATGTGCACACAGAATGATTTCTTGGTGCCTCCTCCAAACTCTTTCCTCCTGCAACCTGTGCTCCTCCTTCCAAGTTCCATGCAGGTGGCTCCAAAAAGTGGTGAGGTTTGTGACGCTCCTCAGTTCCTGTGGGAGTTTGTTCCCTCATCTCGAATCAGCCCCCAAGAAAGTTCTGTCTCCTGCACAGCGGAGCTTTACCCTCCTGCTAAGAAGTTGTGCCTGAGAAGTGGGGTTGTCTCCCAGAATCTAAGCTCTGGGTTTGTTGGCAAAGTAAAGCATTTTATTCAAAGACCTGACATCTCCGTGGGCCACGTCCTGCTGCATTTCATCCTGGGGCCTGTAATCTCTGTGAGCCGCACCTTAAGGGTGATGGCAGCTGGATCCTGCTCCATTTTAAATCAATGAGGTGGGGCTCTCAGACACCCAGCAATTTATCAGTGTGGTCCTCAGCTTATTGAAATTCAGGTACCCCCTTTCCCTGATTGGAGTGAAGGAGTCAGGGCTCTCTGTGGAGGATGGTCTCAGGGAGCAGCTGGAGGTTTTGGTGGCCAGTGGAGGGTCCCATTGCCACGGACTGCTGCTTCTGAGTATTGGGGGAGTCGAAAGTTCCCTGCAGAGTTAGGAAAACTCTTGCTGCGGAATCAACAACTGAGCAGCAAAGGAAGCCTCAAGGGAAGCGTCTCTCTGTGTGTCCGTGTGTGTTGGGAAGCCTGTGTGTCTGTCTGTGCGTCTCAGTGTGTATGTGTGCACCGTGGGAAATGTGTGCCCGTGTGTCCTTGTGTCTTGGGAAGTGTGTGTCCTTGTGTATGTGTCCGTGTGTTTTGGGAAGTGTGCATATGTCCAGCCCCCTCCTGCATTGCCTACACACTCCTCCCCGTCTGAGTGGCTTCTTTCTCGCCTTTGCTAATACAGTTGCTGCTGCCAGCCAGCTGCTAGTGCTGCCACCTTCAGGGATCATCCCTCCCAGCTGCAGACAGAACTTTCACTCAGCAGCATTTCCTGCACAGCTCTGGACCTGAAACTGAACTGGTCCTGGCGTCCCAAGCACTGCCAGGTCGCTGCTCCGCTCCCATGGCCTCAGCTCCCCCTGCCCAACGGCGTCAGAGAGATGGCCTTGCCGCTGTGATTAAATGAAATGGAGCTGTCCCTTCCCGATGAGATCCTGCACTTGGATGCCTGACAAAGGACCAGCCTGTCTTCTGGATCCTGGGACTCCTCTTCTGGGAAGAAACGCCCCAGTCGAGTCAGGAACAAGAAGCCAAATCAGGAAAGTCATCCTGCTGGCATGGAACGACTGGATAGTTAGGGGAGTGGGAGATCCAGCAATCCCATAACCAGCCTCATGCTTTACCTCTTGTCCTGACATGCAGTGTTCATTTGCACTCATATTCTGGCCTACCTGAGGTCATAATGGGATGGGAGCATAAGTCATCCAAGCAGCAGAGGGCATGTAGTTTCCCCAGGCCAATCAAGAGGGTTATGTTAAAAACAGCCCAGAGCATGCCCTCCATGTCTTGATTCAGGGAAGATATGTAGAATATCTGCTCCATAGGGTTTGAGAGAGTCAACTTTGGGTAGTTGTACACCATGGTTCCCTCCACTCCCTCCCCCCCCCCCCCCACCCTCGGCTATGGTTTTCCCGGCAAGCGTGTAGCTTGAAGCCAGAATTTGGCCCACAGATAGTAAGGAATAAATTAGTTTGTGGTTTAACTCCCTTGAAATTACACTCGGGATTAATATAGCCCTAAATCGCTACATTATTATTGTTATATATGCAAGCATGTTGTGCCCATCACCATGGTATCTGGGTGCCTTACAAAGCTACACATACGGTTACGTGTAGAATCAATTGCTGTGGTCATAACAGCTGTACTGAATGAGATATCTGGACAGCCCAGGATACAGGTCCCAGTGGCCACCAGCTCCGCCTGTCAGACGAAAGGTTGACCTGTCCTTGTTTCTTCTGACTGAACATGGCAAAGTTCATTTTCTTTTCATCAGTCACAAGCTCTCCCAAACTACAGCTGTGTTATCTCCGACCCATCACCCAAGGTGATGTCAGGAAATGAGTCACAGGGACATTAGGTGTGCTGCACATCATTGGTTTGGAAATCCCAGTGCCTGCTGACCCAGATGCTTCAGAAGAAGGCAACAATCCAAAACAGTTCACCTCTCCAGCTGTGCAGTGGGAGCCTTGGAGAACTGGTGGTGCTGCTCCAGAATTCAGTGGTGTCTGTCTGACTATCCCACGAGGAGCATCCAGCAGAGGTGCCTTTTAATGAAGGGATAGGTGACAGCTGGGAACGTGACAGACTTGCTTCAAAGCCTAGTGTAGAATGAAAAGCAAGAAAGAGAAATCGACAGTGGTTGTCAGGAAGAGCTGGCATCGCAGCCACCGTGTCATTATAATCCTTTCTGGTGGCTCTCAGTTCCTGCCTCTCTCCCTACTGTAAACAGAGCCTGCCGCAGCCATTCAGGCAGGCGAGACAAGCTGTCCCGAAGCTCAGACATGAAATGACGGACTCTAGCTTCCTCCTTTGGGCTCTTTTTGTCCCGCTGATGTGATCCTATGGTTTGCAAAGTGAACGGTTTGGGGCCCTGAAAAATAAACACACCCTATTGCCTTGCCCACCTGGTGGTTTCTGAGGGCTTAAAGATTCGATTCAGGCTCCCTTTTGTTCTCCTTTTCCCCTTCTCAAGGCAGCTTGAGAAAAACAGTTTGTATAGAGTGACTACCAAGGCAGCCGCCACCGAACATGGCCCAGAGTCAGCTGTCTTAGCAGCTTTCTCAGGGCCAGGTGTAGGACTTGACGGAACAGGTGCAGAACCAATGCAGAAGTTCAGAGCCAAAAGTCTCAGCATTCTGTGAATACAAGAGTCTGCGGCCTAGTACCCCAGCATTCAGCAACCTGTCAATACAGGTGACCCCGTCTCCTCACAATATGGAAATGCACAGCCATGTGCTAGGAACATTCCAAAAACTCAGAACCATTATGGGAAGTTCACCACTTGAACCAAATTCCTTGAGAAATAAGAAGGCATAGAGGGACATGAGGGGAGTCTTCTATTTCTGTCTCTAGGGACATTGTTAGTAGGGGCCATTTCTGTCTATTCAGGAAGATGATTGTGGGGCTCTTCTCTGTGTGTCTACATGGTGGCGTGTCTCTCTCTATAGAAGATCAGTCATGCTATTCTCTCTCTGTATGTACTTTTTAGTTGTTACTTAGATGACAAACTAATTAGTTCCCCTTTTAAAACCCCCAGCTGTGCTCTGTGAATACCCTCAGCAGCATTCTCTTTCTCCCCTTGCTCTGCACCTGCAGGAGTTTCAGCAGAACGAGCAGTACATGAATCACCCTCACACCTTCCTGCACAGATCAACTTCTGCTAAAATTGCTGGGCAGCGGCAGGGCTCACGGTCACAAGACCGAGAAAAGTTAGGGAACTCACACGTCAGCTGACAGCCAGAGCCCACACAGCTCAGAGGTAAAGGCACTGCAGGGTTATTAATATTCAAAGTTTGCATTTTTGGTGGTGGTGGCTGTCCCCAGATCTGCAGAATTTTGCACTTGCGTGCTAGACCCTTTCATCTGGGGAATCACAAAGTACTTTAAAAGGGTGAACAAAGGATGGTTTGGTCATTAGGGTACCAGCTTGGGCGGTAGAAGACTGGGGCTCAATTCCCTGCTTTGCTATAGACTTTCTCTGTGCCCCAGTTCCCCATCGACACAATGGGGCTAACAGCACTGCCCTACCTCAGAGAAACGTTGTGAGGTTAAACACATGAAACATAAGGCAGTGACCAGTCACCAGTATGGTAACATGATCCTCTCAACCCCTGTGTAACAGGGAAGGAAACCTAAGGTACAACCAGGTGCAATGACTTGCCCAAGGCCACATGGCCTTCAAGTGACAGAGCCATGAATAGAACCCAGGTGTCCTGACTCTCACTTCACCCCTCTTCTCTAACTATTTAGCCATACTGCAACAGGTGGGTCTCCTAGGGCAACAAAATATTATGGGTAGTAAAATATCTAGTGCCTAGTGATTGTGTAAGAGAATGGAGGGTTGGGAAAGGAGGTTATTTTTCCAGTTTGTCTAGGGCAGCAAAACTTCCTGGCACCAATGCGAGCGACATCAGAGAAGTTTTTTGAGGTTGACATGGCGCCTGGATTAGATGCTGAGTTTGAGGTTATGTCAGTTTCTCTCTCCGTGCTTCATTAACACAGAGAGTTTTTTGAACACGGAAGAAAATAATGTTTGGGGGGATTTCAAGCATATGGATCAATGTTATTAAGTTATTATTATGCATTTGTATTACAATTATTGCCCGGAGGTTACAATCAGCATTGGTCCCTTTTTGCTAGGCATTGTACAAACACACAATAAGAGACAATCCCTCCCCAAAGGATCAGAATCGATGACCCTTTTTTGCGGTGGTTTCATGTACACATGCATTAGTGAAAGTATACAAAATCATAATTAAAGCTTCTCCATTTTCACATATATTTGTCAATAAACATAAAGAAGTTGTCAGCAAATAAATGCGAAGCTGAAAAAAAACATTTTTCATTCCCCCCCGTGCTGCTCCCCACAGAACTGCCGCACTGAGATATCCCTACAATGTAAAACTGCCTAGGAGCGGAGGAACAGCTGACAGCTAGACAAACCAGGTGCTATTTGAAAACAGCTCAGGAGTTTGGGGTTGCATGTATCTTTTCCTCTTTTGTTTAAACGTGGGCCCTCTCAACCCAGGAAAATTGCACTAGTGTAACTTAAATTGTTCAGTTCAGCCAATGTAAACTTCCGAGTGGATACTCTGATTTCAGCTTCAAAGTATCTTATTACAAGTTATCTTAAACCAAAATAAACCACTCTTAACCAAAATAAGTATGTCCACACTGGGATTTACACCAGTCGGTTTAAATATACAGCTTAGGTTAAACTGCTGCAACTTTCTTGTGTAAACAAGCCCTAACGACTCAGTAGGCTCTGAACCATGCAAGGCAAGCTTTATCAATCAAACCAGAGTTTCCATATGTTTGTATTATTAGTGGGAAATATTTTTTTCTCTTTGCAAGAACTTGGTAATGGAGAACTCCAAGGCAAGGCGTGTGACTAGCAATGTGAAATGAGTTCACACACTAGCTGATCCATTGCCCCTCCACCCACTGTAGACTCATCATCTCCCCAGGCAGGTAACCACATTGGTTGGTACCACGTGGAACAAAGCCAAGACAGGGGCTGGGCTGCCTGGCACTCACATGGATGCAGGGCTGGAACCTGCCTTTCACCATCTCGTAGGGTGAGGACCGCTGGGCCAGTGCCTGCTTGCTCCTGCACAGTAATTAGGAATGAAAGTCTCATCTGTGTCTGCCAATAAAGCAAACGCTCAGCCCTCCACTATAAAATCTGGTGTGGCTTTTTATTGTTATTTATTATGATGCTGCATTTGGCAGTGGAGGAGGAGAGGCAACCCGGGTGCCAGAGTTGAAGGGGGAGTCCTGATCTGCACACCCTGACCCACCTGCGTGGCTGCTCAGTTCTTGCAAGTCGGGGTGAGGGATCAGGCCCTCTTTGAGGAATCCAAGAGCATCATTTCTGGAAAGTATTTTTATATAATATAGGACAGGGTATACACTGCAATCTGATGCATTCCAGACACACACACACCCTGCCCCCAAATCTGCAGAAGACTTGCAGGAGACTCCTTAGGAACCAAAGTTAAAAAATGCTGTGTCTGGAGGGGGGGCCAAAATTTAGCAGAAGCAAGTGTAACCCACTGGTCAGTGTGTTATGTGATCTCCCTCTGGGCCAGAGCCATGGGGACTGTGTGTCTGTTACAGCCCCTAGCCCCGGCGAATGGTTTTTTAGTGATAGCTTTTAGCTCCAGAGGTGCCCTGTTCAGTCCACAGTGGGTCAGTTAAAATGGCAGCCATCACACAAGCAAAGTCCCACTCCATCCCACACTTTGCTTTGAAGACTGTGGGAATGGAAATCCCGGTTATCTCTGTATGAGTTTAGTGAGAGGGTGAAAAAGATCCTAACCCTTCTATTTTTTTCTCCCAAAGAGCCACATATTCCTTGTACCACTAATGATTTCCTATTCAAAGGTGGGACTATGTAGTTTATAGTGTCATAGTTTGTGTACATAAGGCTTTCCAGCCACATCATAGTCAAGGGACCAGATTCTGATTTCATTTACACCAGCATAAATCTGGAGCAACCCCTTTGATTTCAATGGAGCTACTCCAGATTTACACCAGTGTCACTAACAGTAGAATCTGGTTTAAAGTCCTTCTCCCAAGGAGTTTATAATCTAAACTGAACAACTGAGATACACAGTATAATACAGTGATTCTCAAACTTATGTACTGGTGACCCCTTTCACATCGCAAGCCTATGAGTGCAACCCCCCTTATGAATTAAAAACACTTTTTTATATATTTAACACCATTATAAATGCTGGAGGCAAAGCGGGGTTTGGGTTGGAGGCTGACAGCTCATGACCCCCCACATAATAACCTCACGACACCCTGAGGGGTCCCAACCCCCAGTTTGAGAACCCCTGGTATAATAATTCACATACAGGAGAACTCAAAGATTGGGAGCTGAGCCCTCTGTTCCATATGGAGCCATAAGGACTGCAGGAACAGGCCACAGTCAGTGCAGGGAACAAAGCTGGAAGGAGAAAAGAATTGGTTCCTTAAAATTCTGCTGCATCTGTCCCCAAGACAGTGGGAAGCGGGAGTGTTTGGTGCCATTCCCGGAAGGATGCCCTATGATGTGTCGTAGCCCCCACTCCCATAAGGTGGCTACATCCATTCTGCATAGGGCAGGGTAGTACATGGCTTAGTGTTTTATACTTCAGGGTGTTCAATGAGCAGAATCAACACCACTTGCCTCCCCAGCTAGACCAATGGAGTAGGGTGACCAGACAGCAAGTGTGAAAAATCGGGACAGGCGGGGAAATAGGCACCTCTATATGACAGAGCCCCGAATATTGGGACTGTCCCTCTAAACTTGGGACATCTGGTCACCCCAAGCAGTGTACTGCACGTGGGTCTTGTGGGGTGAGGCCTTAAATACGCCAGTCCCGTTTGCTGAGTGTGGGCATTACAGATGCCAGGGCTCTGTACTCAGCATGGAGGTTCTGCAGAATAACCCCCCCCGGGGTGCTGCCCTCTAGCCTGCTGGCCCAACCCAACCTCCAGGGGCCGCATTTCTGCTCTGCCCCGGGTGTGAGGGAGTGGGGTGGGAGGGGGCTTGCCAGAGGCTGGCTGCACCCGGGGCCATGCATGCAGCCCGGGGCCAGGCGAGCCTTCCGCTGGCCCCGGGCAGGGGCCTGTGCCATGGGCTGGGGCAGCGAGCCCAGCCCCGGGTCCCTGCAGGGGGAGCGGTCCCAGTCCGGGAGGGGGCAAACCCGCCCCCTCCCCTCCGGGCGGCTCCTTTAAAGGCTGCCAGTTCCGCTCCGTCTCTTTCCACTTGTAGCCGGGGAACCGGAACCCGGCTGCCATAGAAGGAGCTGGAGGCGGTGCCGGATCTGAGCCTTGTATGGAGCTTCCCCTGGGCTGCCTGCCCGGCCGGGCCTCCTCCTCCTGCCGCCGGGGCTCCCTCCCCTCTCCGCCTGGCTGCAGCGGGCCCGCGGGCCGAACTGGATCCGGAGCGGGGCAGAGGCCCCCTACCCCAGGGGGGCAAGCACCTAAGGGGGCCAGACTCCTCGCTCCCCTCCCAGGCCCGGCTCGGGGCTCCTTCCCCCTCCAATGCCAGCGTTTAACGGGGCCCTGCTCCACCCCTGCAATTCAGGGTTACCTTTCCCAGTGCAAACGCCTCCTGGGGTAAGGGCCCTGCAGAGCTCCCCCCTCGCCCCCCTCCAGGCAATGGGGCACAGTTCCCCTCTCGGCACTGCAAACTCCTAATGGGGCAGAGTGAAGCGACCCCCCCCCCCCCGGGGCAGGGCTACACCCCCTCCCGCTAGTAAACATCTAATGGGGCATGTTCCCCCGCCCCAAGTTTGCAGCTGAGAGCTCTCCCAAACTGCCCCGTAACTTAGCCCCTAGAGGCAGGGGGTTGACTTTTTCTTTTTTTTTTTCTCCCCTTTTTGGTTCTCTGTTTGTACAGCAAGCAGCAAAATGGGGGCCTGCTCCAGGACTAGAGCTCCTAGGCGCTGTGGTCATTCAAATAAATAATATAATTAGGGTGCGTTAGTTACACTGATGGGGACAGGCTTGCCTCCCAATGGAGGAGTTCAGGGATCAGCCTGACGTGCCCCCCCCCCCTTCAAACATCCAGTGAGACACGCTGCCCCCTCCCCGTGTGAAATGTACTACCCCATCCCCACCCATAAATGAAAATAATGGCACATGTTCACTCCCATCCAATGCCCCCAAAGAGTTCAAGGCACTTCCCCCTAAAAGAACAGGCATGCTTCTGATTATGCGGGGCCGCCTCAAGAGTGCAATTCAGGGCTCCCTCTGAAAAATAAATCGGGGATCTAAAGATGCACAATCAACCCCTCTGCCCCTCCCCCCAAAGTGTGCAGTTCGAGGTTCATCCGCAAATGCAGAAATCTCATGCTGAATCCTCCTCAGACTCAGATTTCCTACACACGGATTTCACTCGCATTGCAAAGCTGGCCCTGCAGGAATTGGGTAAGGAGCTATTGCAACACAGAATTTTTCCATACATTTGCTACATAACTCGGAGGCTTTTATTTAAAGATAGCATCAGTTGGCACACTTAGCACGAAACCACCTAATTACTGACGCCTTGGAAGTGCCAAACTTTGAAGGGGGAGGGGAGGTTAAAAATCACAGGCGACCAACGAGTGTAACCAGCTTTCAATTATGCAAAGTTCTCCTGTGCATAATATCAAGGAGCGATGGGCAGGGGCTACTGGATGCAAATTAATTTATTTATTTTTCCTCTCCCATGATTAGCTTTGACAAGAAATCTCAAATCTGCCGTGACTTCTGCAAGTTCAGCACCTTCAGGCCAGTTGTTTTAAATATTTCACTCCCACAAAACACTGCCCGACACTGTGCAATGGTACCTCTCTAGCTCACCTTTCTTGGTTCCCTTGGAAATGAAACCATTTTCCTGTGGCCAGTTTTGCTTCCGAGCGTTCTGTGTGCACAAAACCCAACACATTACGCCTCTACTTCCTCAAGATAAGATCCTGGTTCGGACCCTCCCTATCCAGACCTACCTATTTTAACGAGGAGGGATAGCTCAGTGGGTTGAGCATTGGCCTTGTAAACCCAGGCTTGTGAGTTCAGGCCTTGAGGGGGCCATTTGGGGGATTGGTCCTGCTTTGAGCAGGGGGCTGGACTAGATGACCTCCTGAGGTCCCTTCCAACCCTGAGAGTCTATGAATGCGTGGAGTTAACATATACTTGTGAATATTAATCCCTAGGATTGATAATAGGAATAATCGTACATCCATAGGAATATCTCCCCAAATGAAAGTGTTTCTTTGCATGCAAAAGGAACAGGGGGACTTGTGGCACCTTAGAGACTAACACATTTATTTGAGCCTAAGCTTCAAGTTAGGCACAGTACTTATGTCCTGTGTATGTGCATTGGCAGCTTAGCAAAGTCACAATAAGCAACGAGTCCATTCCCATCCAGGACAACTGTGCTTAAAACACGGCTTGCTTTAAAAACACAATCAGGGGGCACCCTTGGCACGCGCCTGATTCGTTTGTTTTGCCCTCCCTGTTTTGAAAGGGGGACCTGGGCTGGGCACGGGTACGTTCAGTGGCTGGAGCTTGCCTTTCAAAAGGGATCGCGAAGTCCGTCTCAAAGTCACGCAGGGCGCGGTTTCTTTTGAAAAGTCCACTCCGGCTGGCGGCGGCAGAGAGGTGCCTCTCTAGCCGTGCCCGAGGTAAATAATAATAATAATTAATAATTAATAATAGCGAGCGCCTGGTGCACAGCAGCGCGGTCAAATGTTGACCCGGGTTAGGCAGGACGGCCGGTCGCCCAGAGGTGCTTTCAGGGCTACGCAGCCGAAAAGGAGACTTTTTTAGTGCACCGAGGTGCTTGCAAAATCGTGCACCGGGTCCCTCGCTTCGCGTCGCAGTTGCAGAGCGGCATTGGCTGGGGCGCTGCTTCCTGCTTTCTAGTTTTCCATTGTGAGGAGCTTCCATTGTGACGTCTAGCTCTCGGCTGGGCTTTGTCTGTCCATATATGGGCAGCTACGTCACGGAGCTTTCCAGTGCCTCACATAAATAGGCTGTGGATTTCCCTGGCTGAACATTTGGGCCGCAGTGAGTGAACCTGCTCGCAAGAGAGGGGGACGGAGACACAGCGAGAGAGACAAGGAGGGAGGAGGGATCAAATACTCCCACCGGCTTCTACAACCAGATCTGCAAGCCAGATCACCCCCTCCCACTCGAGGAAACACCACCAAGGACCCACTGAGGATTGTACCCCCATCCCTCTGCCCCCTCCTCCGCAAACCTCCCCCAACTCCTCCGCCTACCCCCTCCCCTCAAGACCCCCCCCCCTCCCCCACCCCCAACTTTTCTCTTGCATGATTTCCCCGGCACGGATTTGCCACTCGGATCGGATGCCGTTTCGTTGGGAGCTGAGCTCAGAGCCGCACTGAACCTGCTTCTCCTCCAGTGCTATGACAGGCAAACTCGTGGAGAAGCTGCCGGGGACCATGAACACTTTGATGAACCAGTTGCCTGACAATCTGTACCCAGAGGAGATCCCCAACTCTCTGAATATCTTCTCCAGCAGCAGCGAGTCAGTGGCTCACTACAACCAGATGGCTGCAGGTAAGGGGAAGGGATATATGGGGAGGAGGGGGTAAAGGAGGAGGGCGCGTGTTGTGTGTGTGGGGTGTGATGGAGCCTAGAAGGGAAAGGAGACGGTGGGGCTGGATATCTTTCCCCCACCCGCCCACCCATCCAGCCCCTTCTTTATGTGTTTCTACGCGTTCGCTGTCTCCGTTGCTGCAGGGCTTTCCTTCGCTTCTCGGGGCTGTAGTGGGGAGTGGAAGCTGCCAGACAGAGAGGTGGCCGGTAGGATGGCT
Source organism: Chelonia mydas (assembly GCF_015237465.2). Taxonomy (NCBI): domain Eukaryota; kingdom Metazoa; phylum Chordata; order Testudines; family Cheloniidae; genus Chelonia; species Chelonia mydas. The sequence goes on along the minus strand of NC_057859.1, from coordinate 6,063,556 downwards.
GTGCAGGATCGCTGGGGGGTCGGAGGGTGGGCAGCGGGTCCCGAGGTGCAGGCTGAAAGGGGCCATCTCCAACCAACCCGGGCGCTACTCAAAGTCATGGATGCTTCCCCTCGGAGAGGGATAGTGTATCTATTATACGTGCGTGTGTCAATGCAATGTGACTCTGTGTGTGTTAGGTGTCTCTCCCTCTGTGTGTGTATCTAGCGCTGGATATCGATATTTGTGCGGTGTCTAGATTCCATAGGGGTTAATCCGGAGTCTGCTGCCCATTGCTGCGTTAGGCACTGGGGAGAAATAATCCGGCACGGACTTTTAATGGATATTGTTGTCAGAACGATAAGGGTGTGGGTGTGTGAAAGCTATTTTCCAACATGGGGATGCAGCGGGAGTGGTGGGAGCAGGGAGCTTTCGGGGGAGGAGGAGGAGGAGATGGAGCAAACCCCTGGGGAGACAGGTGAGCCTGTAAGGCGGAGAAGCGGTGGCTCCGCTCTCTCACCCCCCACCCCACCCCTCTCCCGGGCCAGGAGTACTTGGGTGCTGGTAAAGTTGCCCCGGCTGCTGCTCTGGTTCCTTCCGACTCGATTTCTTGCGGCCGGCGGGCGGGGGGGCGGGGTGTTCTGGAGCCTCGATCCCCGCTCAGGGAGCCGACCCGCTTCTGCCGCCCCCTCTGCAGCCCCCTCTGCCCAGATCCGAACCGCGGTAGCTCTTGTGTCTTGCCGATTCAGTCCGTTGCAGGATTGCAACTCCACAGCTGCGCTGCTCGCTCTAAAACTCCCTGGTATCTTCCATAACTGGGCTGGACGCAGAAAACTCGGCAAGTTTGTAAAGCGCTGGTGGCCGGACACGGGTCCCTTGGAGTCCCCAGCTCTGCCTGTGGGGTGGCAAAGCACCTGGACACCAGTAGAGAGACCAGTTCGCTCTTGGCAGCCTGAGCCTACCTGTAACTTCAGGTACCTGCTTCCTCCTGACCCACCTTGAGGGCTTTCCTGGGCTGTCGCCAGACAAGACAACACAATGCGTGTCTCTCTAGTCCGCGTGCGTGTGTGTGTAGCTGTCACACCTAGCGCTGTCTTTGTGGAGATGTCTATGCAGTCTGTATGTAGATTGTCCCAGCTGTCTATAACTGCGTGTGTGTGAACACCTATGGGTATGTATTTGTGTATCAGTGTGTATGTGTGAGCACAGGTGTGTGGATTTGTGGCTGTGTGTGTGTCACTACACACATATGGATACACATGGCTGTGGGTGAAAGTACCCATAGATGTGTATAATACAGATCTCAGCCAAGCTTCTGTTTAATTTCCCTGCTTGTTACCTGGGCAGTGGTTTGGGATTGAGCCGCAGTTCTAGGTAAAAGTCCCTCACCTGGGTATTTCTCGCCCCTCTCTGGGTGTCCCAGATCTTAGATCCCGTCCCGTTTGCCCTCCGCCTGTTCTATCCAGGGCCCCAGCGTTTTTGCCTGCACCACTCTCTGACGCGGCGTTACTCATCCCCCTTCTCTTTCCTTTTTGCAGAGAATGTTATGGATATTGGATTAGCGAACGAAAAGACCAACCAAGAGCTGTCGTCCTATTCGGGTTCTTTCCAACCCACCCCTGGCAACAAGACTGTTACCTACCTGGGGAAATTTGCTTTCGATTCCCCGTCCAACTGGTGTCAGGATAATATTATCAGCCTCATGAGCGCTGGGATTCTGGGGGTGCCCCCTTCCTCCAGTGCCATCACCAGCACCCAGACCTCTACAGCCAGCATGGTGCAGAACCAGGGCGAGGTGGACCAGATGTACCCTGCGCTGCCCCCGTATTCCACCTGCAGTGACCTCTACCCGGAGCCAGTGTCCTTTCACGACCCCCAAAACAACCCAGGGCTCACCTATTCCCCCCAGGATTACCAAGCAGCCAAGCCAGCCTTGGACAGTAACCTCTTCCCCATGATCCCAGACTATAACCTCTATCACCACCCCAACGAGATGGGCACGCTCACCGAACACAAACCCTTCCAGAGCTTGGATCCCATTCGGGTCAACCCTCCCCCCATCACCCCGCTGGAGACCATCAAAGCCTTCAAGGACAAACAGATCCACCCCAGCTTCGGCAGCCTCCAGCAGCAGCCCCTCACCCTCAAACCCATCCGGCCCAGGAAGTACCCCAACCGGCCCAGCAAAACCCCTCTCCACGAGCGACCCCACGCGTGCCCGGCCGAGGGCTGCGACCGGCGCTTCTCCAGATCCGACGAGCTCACGAGGCACCTGAGGATCCACACGGGCCACAAGCCCTTCCAGTGCCGCATCTGCATGAGGAGCTTCAGCCGCAGCGACCACCTCACCACCCACATCCGCACCCACACGGGCGAGAAGCCCTTCGCCTGCGAGTTCTGCGGGCGCAAGTTTGCGCGCAGCGACGAGCGCAAGAGACACGCCAAGATCCACCTGAAGCAGAAGGAGAAGAAGGCCGAGAAGGGCTCCTCTTCCTCCTCCCCGCCCGTGTCCTTGGCCCCGGTGGTCACCACCTGCGCATGAGGCTCCCGCCCCGATCCCTGGTCCCAGTGCCTCCCAATTGCTGCCTTTGGCAAAAGCGCAAACGTGGGGATCCCTCACCAAGGAACAGTTGGCAGTGCGCGCGCCTCCCCTCCAGTCCCCGCGTCGCCGGGGTGGGGACTTCGCTTTCAATCGGATCGTCTTGATCCGAATCGGCTGCGGGAGGGGCGCGGGACCCCCCCCCCCTCCACTTCTCCCAGCGGAGCGTAGTGGGGGGCGGGTGAGGGGTTGCAGGGCTGTGATGTGCCTGCTGTGGAAAGGCATGCGGTGCACAGCGAGGGTGGCGGCGACGGGGTCGGGGAAGCTCCCCCGCTCCCAATACGCGTACCCCACTCCTCCCCCCCTCGCTACTCATTGGAGGTGGCGGGGGGAGCGCCAAAGCGCAGTGCTTGCTGCCCGTTGAGACTGTGCGTCCCTGTGTGTGTCTGTGACTCTGAGCTGAACTGGGCTGCTTCGGTGTCAAACCACCCCCAAAGGACTCTGGACCATGGAGAGAACCAAGCCACCTCTTGGACACAGTGGGGACCTTGGGTATCATTGGAATGGGTGGCCTTCCGGCTGAGCTAAATGTTTCTTACAGAAATGCCTAGAATGATGCTGCTGCTGCTTCTGGTCTCCTGCCCCCTCCCCTTGGAGCCGCTTCCTTTATGGTTTCCTGGTCTCTTCACTACTTGTCTTCGAGGCACCTCCTCTGATGTGCTGGAGAAGGGATCTGGCTTGGGATCAGCTCTTGGCTGCTCCAGATTTTTCTTCACGGGTTTATTTTTTAAACCGATTTCCTTTACAGGTTCATCCTCTGTCTCCTTCCCCCCCCCACCACCTCTTCCACCCAAAGCATCCTCCCTTCTGGAAGGAAGGAAGGAAGGAAGGAAGGAAGGAAGAAAGAGGCAATCCCTCTAAATTTCACCATTTCACTCCACTTGGTGTTTTAGTTCATGTCACATTTAGAATGAAAAACCTTGGGAAGAGGGGGAGAAACATCTTTCCCCCTTTCATCTGGATGAGAAGAGGTTGTTGCCATTTCTGTTCTTGTTACCATCTCTACAGCAGTTCTGAATTAAAATATAATAAAAAATATATACAGTATGTATTTGTTAATGTCACTATTGGCTTTCTAGTACAGTACCAACCATATATAAAGGTATCTACGTATTTACAGCTTTAATGTTTTATTTTTGGAGAAGAGAAAATAACTGTCAGGAGTAAAATTGTCGCTCCAAACTTTCCTCCAAAGGGAAGATGGGGGATTTGTATTCAACTAAAATCCTCTTTTATCACACCCCAATCCACCTCCCAGTTGTCCTCTGTAAGCAGCTCTGAATGTACTTGCTCAATTGAACCCTAAGAAAGAGGGGGAAAGTGGAGCTGCTTAGCAGCTTTCATCAAAGATCTGACTGAATGTACTGTTGTTACCTATTCAATCTTTTCCCCCTGTGGCTAGTATACTGTTGGGGTGGGAGAGGGAGGGGGGAAGTAATTGAGTTTACAGGGTGTCTGATTTAAAGTCACTTTATGCATTTTTTTCCCCAATGCACCGTTTTTCTGTGGTGGATTTAAATGGACGAGCTATCTAGATCTTGAAAAAGAAACTAAAAGGGAAGTGGGTTATGAATTTCCAGGTACTCCTAGCTTAATCTGGGTTGACAATATAATGTTGGGGAGGGTGGGAGGGAAGATGCTGATTTACCATTTTTTTTTCAGCAGAAGGGAAATTCTTTACAGAAATGCAGAAAACCGTATTTTGCTGAATACTTTTTATAATGTGATATATTTTGATTTTATTTGGTCACTTAAAAAAACACAGGGAGGAGAAATCAGTTATCCCTCAATTTTATTTTTTTTCCTTTCTCCTTCTGGTATGTGCATGTCACTGCATGACTGCTCTGATTTTTTCTTCTTTTGTTTTGATAAAACTCTGCTCAGCCATTTAAGCTAAACTAAACAAAAATAATCATTTATTAAAAAAAATATTTGTTGCCAAAAGGTTGTGCTATTCAGGTTTGATGTCTGCATGTGATTTTTTTTTTCTAAAAAACAAAACAAAACAAAAACCATACAACATAAAGGAGAAGAGAGAAAATGCAATCTAGTTTATGTGAACTGAAAGGAACAAAAAAAAAAATAAAAAAATCAGGTTTAACCATGCAAACCTAAGGGAATGATATTTTTGAAAGTCTTTTGTATAAAGTTGAGTACTTAGAGAAAAAAAAAAAAAGACCTACCAGATGTAATATATTTTGTGGATGTTTTTATTTCTTGGATTTATAGTACCTTATACTAAGGTTAAAAAAAATGATGCTTGATATTGTGAAAAGGTGATAATTTTCACACACATTTCATTTGCTCATTTGTCACGTTGTAATGCAAATATGATAGTTAATGCATACAGCATTTTTAAGAAAAAAATCAGAAATATTGAACTGATGTATTGTTGTACCATTTGCACTGTGAGCAAATGCTAATGCAGTAAATATATTGTGTTTGCTGACAATCAAACCCTGTAGTAAATATCTTTATTTTATCTTTCTTTTAAAATATATATATATATATATATATATATATATCTGAAAATATATATATATATATATATATAGTCTGAAAAATCTCTAATATGTAAAGAAAATGTTAAAATGGCTTGCTTGAAAAGTGTAGGATGTTAGGCATTGTGCGTCTCTATAGATCATATCTGGAATCTCTTTGTACATTTTCTAGTGATTCTGATATGATTTTTTAAAATAACCCATCTTTTTACCAATCCCATCTCCTTCGGGTTCTGTTTACAGGGCTAAGTGGTCAGAACAGGAGCACTTAGGGTAACAAGGACTGGCCATATTAAGTCTTATTGCTCCTCATAATCCTCCCATTTCCATTTCCCAACGTATCATAGAAATTAGAAATGGAAGAAACCTGTTAAGAATTGAAGGGCCTGATCCAACATCCAGGGACATCAATGGGAGTATTGCCCTGAAGTAGTCTTTGGAGCAAGCCCCTAATCCAGTCTCATCATTTGGAGGGTGGGCTGTTGCCTACAAGATCATCTTCAGGGCTCTGTCCAGTCTTGAATTTGTAATTGACTGATGCTGTCACCATTTTACAGAAGCTCTTAATTGTAAGTTGCAAGGCTCTATTGTATCTGCTGGATATTGGAGGGTGAAAAGGGGTCTGGTTGGTTCCGCTGAGCTGTTAATACTCTACCTCCTTCCCCAAGCCAAATCACTGCAGGGTATAGAAAACAGGAGATCTGTTCCATTCTGATAGGTCATCTGGGATGAAGTACATGGGGCTAGAAATAATGCAAGGGTTTTAGAAACTGCTGTAGTAACTGCAGGAAAGAAAAAGCCTCCCATGGGAGATTAAATAGTTTAGATTTAGATAGTTTGAATGGACATGTTCCTCCTTACACTCCAAATTCAAGTGCACAGTGAGTCCTGGAGGATTGTGAGGCTTAATTTGTTACCATTTAGAAAGTGCTTTGAAGGAAAGGATTAGAGAAGAGCTAGAGGAGTATTCTGTTAGGCAATAGCTCATCTTGTTTGCAGGTGGGAGTAGCTGTGACTACTCACTCGAGGAAGCTGCTGGGAATAGGACTGGCACTTGCTCAAATATTTGCGATACCCACAAATGCACACCCCTCCAGATCACATGGCCTGTTTGTTCAGCCCCTGCTCCTCTTTTCTTCCATAGGAACAAAGGACATGTAGGGATGGTAGGCCATGGTTCAGCAAGGAAGCACATGCCTAACCTGGACTTCAGTGGGACTACACGTGTGCTTGAAATCAGGCGTGTTCTTAAGTACCTTGTTGAACCAGGGCCAGAATGAGCCCTCAGGGGATGGCTGGGTGGGTCTGTTTGGGCAGAGTTAGAGCAGTTGGACCCCGTTAACATTATATTCCTCCAAGGAATCATTCTCTCTTGGGTTACAACATCTTCAGTCCTACAAACCCAGCAAAGGAAGAGTTTCTTTTCTCTGCTTGGTGTACATCCTCCTCTCTAACCTGCGCTCCCGCTACACGCTTCTCCTTACTCTCTTCTGCATTAAGAACCTAGACTCACGCAGGCTACTGGCGCGAAACGGAAGTAGCTGAAGCAGTTTTGGCAAATCTCATGTACTTTAGTTTTTGTCCGGGGACAGGCTCTAAAGTAATTAACTGCTACTGCCAGGTCAATGCAGTTTTAATTGCTGTAATTTTACTGATAGTTTTTCCTTATATGGTCTTTACATTCCAGTAGACCCAGTGGGGGAAAAGTATCCGTGGTGCGACTCCAGTGATGTGAAATCAGGGATAAATTTGGCCCAGGCTTGCAAGCGGGAAGGGATTTGTTTAGAGCTCTAAGTACCAGCTTTGAAATACCTAGACTCTCCAGAACCACAGGTCCAAATCTTAGCAGCATTGGCCCAACTTTTCCCCTTCACCAGGAGGTAAGTTTGATTTCTGCGTGCTGATTAGTGCCTGTGGGTCACTGACACGAGACGGTAACAGCTGACATTCCATCTGCAGCGCCTAGACGTTAGCGATCCCATAGTTCCTGCCATAAGATTAAGGGCTTGTGCTGATGTTTTTAGTGAGCAGTTCCCCGCACTGTCCCCAACACTGTTGTGATGTTTGCCGGGTGCAGGTTGTCCAGGGCTGGTGGGGCTGCCTTACAATGGCTGATGATGTGTTTTCTCTGAGGATATGGTTCGTAGCGTGTTTTGGGATGGAAGGCACTATATAAAAATAAGGCAATCTCTTGTTGCCTATTTCTGTGTGTAATTACTTGGCCCTTTCGGCTTGTACAGTTCAGAACACATCTGGGTATTGATGGGTTTCATCTGGAGATTTCTCTTGGAGGTTAGAGGCCCCCCTCACTCAGCTTGAGGTCCAGGTGGGTACAGTGAGACACTAATAATAACAGGGAATTTGCACAGCTAGGAGAAGAATTTGCCCCTGTGCCCAGAAGAGAAATCAACTGGTCTTTTTGTGATGACTGAGTGTCAGTGAAACAGAGCGTTGTGACAGGATAATGGTCTCCCGCTGCTGTCAGCACAGTCATTGTAAATTTGTAACCTTCCCTTGTCCCAAGTGGGTGACGCTGGTCTTTCCAATGTGTGACGCAGACCCTGAAAGGAGGCCTATAACAGCCACAAATAGAGCAGGAATCCCAGACCACCATGGGTATCTTGTCTGTAATGTTTACTATGAACTGTCCTTTGTATTTCTGAGAGAGACAAGGTGGGTGAGGAATATCTTTCATTGGACCAACTTCTGTGGGTGAAAGAGACAAGCTTTCGAGCTCCACAACGTTCTTCTTCTGGTCTATATTTCTGTCACTGTCAACAGCTTGCATTTAAAAAGTGGTGAAACCAAAGCAAGTCTGTAGAGGACCAAGGTAAATTTGGGTCTGTGGCACAGGATGCCTCTTGTCAGGCCTGACAAGAGAGAGGGGTGTGGTGGTAGCTAGAGATGCCATCTTGGTGTCCCTCTGCCACAGCAAAGAATCCTTCTTGGCTGTTTCAGAAGAGTTTCCCACCAAACAGTCCTTTTAGGGTGGACCTGGAGTAGGAGTGGGGAGGTTGCCTTTTGTTGTGGAGGGAGTCCAAGCGGGCAGGGCCCATCGGGTATGTCTGTGCTGCAGAGTTAGCTTGGGTGATCGGCACCTGGTTTAGTCTGAGTTCCTGTGTTCTCACTGGAGCTGTATGTCCCCCCTGTGTGTCACAAGGACTTCTCCTGGGGGCACAGCCCACGGTTCTTTGTGCTGCAGTCGGCTGAGACACTCTTTTCCCAATGAATTGTGGGATAAATGGTCCGTCCTTCTGGGCACATGGGTGGAATTGTAGGAAAGCACTGGAGGATTCTCAGCACTTAAGGGATTTAGCCTGTGTCCTCACTGCAGAATGGGCAGGTTACCAGCCCGAGTGAAAGCAGAACCCAAGCTTTAACCCAGCCCCCTGCCAGGCCAGTTAGGCTGGGTGGAAAGCAGCAGTTTTCTCAGGAGAGAGAGTTTTGTGTGTGGATGGGAGGAGGGTTAGGGACAACACCCAAGTAACAGCCTCGGTTAACTTCACAGCGAGGACATCCCCATAGTGTGTCACTGCCATTTGGGGCTGCTGGATGTTTCTAGCCAAGATGTTTACTGTTCAAAGCAAGGGACCTGCGGTTCTTCAGGCCCAATCCTGGTCTCACTGAAGTCCACAACAAACCTCCGATTGACTTCAGTGAGAGCTGGACTGGGCCCTCACATAAGGCAGGTTTGTGTGTGAGATTTGCCTCCCAGCTACTTCTGCTCTCCCACGTGATGTAGGTAGTGAGTATTTGCAGGCTGAACCTGCAAGATGCTGGGCACCCTGCGTTCTCCTGATGTCAACGGGAGTGCAGCACCTTGCAGGAAGGCTGATGGTTACTAAGGGAACACAATGCTTTCCATACCCCTTCTGGACTGGCTGGCATACGTGTGCTGTTGCCAGTCAGACACCAGTTTATCTGGAATAGATCTGGTCTCTCTCTCTTTTTTTTAATTGTGCCCTTTAATTTTATGAATAAGCTCACTGGCTGACGTTTAGCCTTTGCAGTAATAACATCACTTCGCCCTTGTCTGGCTCCTCCCAGTCCAGGCTCTTAAAGGGCTTGACAAACATTTAATTAAGCCCAACAGCCCCCTACGAGGTAGGTTTAATTTCCAAACTGAGGCACAGGGAACAGAAACCACTTCCCCAAGGTCACAGTGAGCTCAGGACAACAGCCCAGGGGTCCTAGCTCCCAGCCCATTGCTGTAATCGCTAAACCCAGCTCCCTTCCTACAGCTGGGGATAGAACCGAGGAGCCCTGACTCCCCATAACTGCTCTACCTGTTAGACCGCTCTCCTCCGCCTCCACTCACCCCATATGGCAGAACACTGCATCTTCTCAAGAGGGTCTGGCTGATATTTGGTCCCGTCATTGGACTCCCCTCTCCTCTCTCCTTGAAGTCAGTTGTCTGCGTGGAACCAATTTTCCCTTACACAGTGTGGCAACTTCTCGCCCCAGATTTCAGCACAAACATTTCTAGAGGAGAGTAGGAGTTGTGCCTGTGGAAGCTGTTTGGGTAGATTATAATGTTCAGTCCCTGTACACGCCTCCCTTGCAGATAGTTGAAAGAAGGGCCATTTTAATTTGACAAAGGAAATTGCTCCCGAAATCTGCCGGGGCCTTTTTAAATGTCTCCTAGTCTAACCAACTGGATCCCAGCCTGTGCCCTCTCAGAAGGGAAGCCCTGCTATTGCTGATGCAGGCAGGGGCCATGGGCTGGGGGATTCCAAAAGGGAGCTGTTGGGTTTTGTTAATATCAGCAGTTGTGTGGGATGAGCTCCATGCAAGGTGTGTGCTATCGATTGCTGGTGGTGGACAGGCCCATAGCAGACTGACGACTCACCTCTGTAACTCCTTCTTTAAATGATTTATAGGAGTCATTCCTATTACGGCCCCTGACAGTCTATTCCTTATACCAAGAGCTCTCTCTGTAGAGGAAGCAGCTGAAATTCCATCCGTGCTTGGCTTTTCCTTGCAGCTGGCCCCATCTCTGTTCCAATGCCTTCTCGTTCCATCTTTTTGGTTGTGTTTTCCCCGCTTTTTGCTTCAGAATTTATCCTGCCCTTCCCCCCCAGTCATCACTCTTGCCCGAGGGCTAGTGACAAATCTGATCCCCATCACCATAGTGCCGGAGCGTCTCCAGGTATTTATCCACACAGTGCACCCCTGTGAATTGGGGAAGTGTCCTTATTCCCATGTTGGGGAGGGGGAACGGAGGCGCACAGAAGAGGAGCAATTTGTCCAAGGTCACGTGAGGGAGAGCTGGGAATGAACCCTGATCGCCTGAGTCCTTAGTTCAGTGCCTTAGACACCAGGCTGTCCTTCCTCCCTGCCAGAGATGGGGAAGCAAAGGGGCAATGCAGTAACTTCCACACTGTTGTTTGTCAGTGCTAGGTCTGATCAAGTTTTAAATAACCTAAATTGTGGGCTTCTCCATGATCTTTCACAAGGCTCTTCCATAAGCTAATAGACGTCCCAGTTCCCAATATTCAACCTAAGTGTTCCTCTGCTAAACATCCTGTTGCCCCTAGATATTAACCCTTGGACTATCCTACATTCCTCTTCTTTGTTGGTTATTCCCTTCAGGCACTTGCCAATGGTCGGGTGTCTCACCACTGGTCATTGTCTGGCCAAGTTGCTCCTATTCAGAGTCCAATTTGCCAGAGGTGCTCAGCAGTCAGGCCTAATGACAGAAGGATGATGAATACCCTAAATTCGCACTGAAGTCCAAAAGCAGTTCCAGGCCCCTCACAAGATCAGGCTCGATAGCTTTCCTCCTGTCAGCCCCCTCGCTCCGCTCCGTCACTTCTCCATCTCTTCTTTGCTCTCCACCTGGTTTGCTCATAATTCCCTTCCATCAATGAGCCCAAACTGGAAGGTGTCAGGCAGAAAAGGGGCAGTCAATTGAAGAAAAAGAAGGAGCGTGCATCACGCTAGCCAGGGATGCGGGGGAGCTGTGGGGACCCCTGTTCACCCAAGCCAGGGAGAGAAGTAGAGGCTCTTTTAATGCTTTAAGAAGAGCTATCCCTTCCCTCATGCTCTGATGCATCTCCATCTGCAATCCAAAACATCATTGTTTGTTTGTTACTTTGCTGCCATGTCTTATTGCAAGCTCCCATCTCATTTGCTATTTGCTCTCACCTCTAGCTGTATTTTTTTGGCCATTCCTGCTTTCTAAATGTCACCTATGCAGTGAATATCTGTGCTTTGGGATCTCTTCTCCCTAGATGCATTTGCCCAAGATCAATCCATGTTCATTTCCTGCCTGTGTTTCTAACCTCCCTAGATCCTTTTATGTTAATCCTTTGTCCTCACTGGTGTTTGTAACACCTCCCAGTTTAGTATCATCTGCAAATGTAATTACCGTGCTGTTTACCTGCACATCCAGATTGTTAATAAATAAAGCCAGCCCTAGCGCTGATCCCTGCAGCTCTGTGCTGGACACCTCCCCACCGCACAGTGCCATGGAGCATTACCCTTAGTCGCCAATCCTTCAGCTAGTTTTCGATCCATGTGACAGCGCTCACACATCCAAGCCAATTTGAATTAGCTTCTCAAGTAAGAGTTCACGAGGCACCATATCAAATCATTTCCCCAAGTCTAGATGTATTATATCTCCCGCGTCCCCTTCATCCACTCATGTTGTAATTAGAGATTAAAACGACTGAGTATTTCTGACGTGGTATTTACTTCAGCAGTCTCCAGTGCTGCGTATTGCTTCTGGTTCCATTTGCCTCTACGTCTTTCTTTCTCAGGGGCTTATGCTGCTTTTTCTCCTTCTCTTGCCCAGACTCTCCTGCTGCTCAGGGGGTTTTAGAGCATGACTATTAATGGGGCAGGTCCCTGCCACACCTTATATCTCTCTCCCGCATGGGCTAAACTACACTTGTCTCTGGTCTGTTCCACATCTCTCCAGGCCCATCGGAGCTGCATATCCCCTTCCTTTGTGCTTGTGTTTGTCTCCTTTTCCCTCAGGTTTGTGCCTCAGGTAAATGTTATCTGTCTGGGCCTGCTCCTTTCTTCTTCCAGGTCCTTGATCCGTACACTGGACTGATACTGATCCAAATGACGAGCGCCTCTCCCACTTTCCACTGCTCCACTTGCCCTGCAGCTGACCCTCTGCTTTTCTCCTCCGTGTGCGTTCTTTCTCCACTCCAGCTGCTCACTCTCAGCTAAGCCCTTTGAGCACTGCTGTACCCTCAGGTTCCCAGGGAAGCTGTGCCGGCAGAATCAATTGTGCAGTCTCAGATCTTGCGGCTAGGGAATTTCTCCGATCGTCCTGCCTAAGTTTGCCTTGACTTAACGCAGCTTTGCTCTCAGTTATACCCCTCATCCCACGCGGAAGAGCTCCTGTTCCTTCTGGGTGGTTACACCCTTTGTGTAGTTGTAGACAGTTCAACTGGCCAAGCTGCTGGCTCATTGAATCTTCCCTTTTATTCTCTCTCAGCGTTGCCCTTCTCCCCGCTGCCAGCCGCCTCATTCATCTACCCTCCCTCCCCACAGACACATTTTCCATGTCTCTCAAATCCCAGGCGTCCCCTCCATTGTGGTTCCCTAACCCCTCCAACTCACAGGTGCTTATAACCTCTCAAACCAAGACTGAATGGAAAGGAAAGACAATAAGGGACCGCGTAACACAGTGGTTTTCACCCTGAGGCCCGCGGGCTGCTTGTGGCCCAATCAGCACAGAGCTGCGGCCCATGTGACATCCTCAGGGCCATACAGGTAGTAATGGATGCGGCCCACAATGGTAAATAGGTTGAGAACCACTGGTGTAGTGGCATAGCTGGTCAGTCCATAACCTCTCCCTTTCCGCCCCACCATCACACATTGGAGTCACACACGTGCCCTCTCCATGCAACCATCACACACACACACTTTCCCCACCACTGTACACTCCATTCCTCACTCCTCACACACGTGGGCATGGTCTCTGCACCATTCTCCTGACATTCACTCACTCTCTGCACCATCAACCCTGCACAGACAACACGGCCCTATATGCACACGAATCCCCTTCCCGCCACAGGCACGCCCCCCTCTCTCCCTTTCACACACTTTATCCCCATACACACAACAGCAGCTCTAGACTTGCCCAGGGTTCACATACACCCAGACTGCCTTCAAACACAACCACTCCTAGGAGTGGTAAGAGAATGGAATTGACTAAACTTGCGCTGGCACATCACACACACACACAAAGAGGGATCTTTGCAATTTTTTTTTCTTTTTTTTTTTTAAGTCCCAGACAAGGAACAGGAAGATCTTCCTGATCTCCCCCCAAAAAAACATGCTGGAGGTTATTTTGCTCCATTTTCCATGTTTTGTACTGAAACTAGGGACTTTTTTTTTTTCCAGTTTTCTTTCTGAAAATAACTCTGAAACTATAATTTCCTCCTACTTGCTTTTCCCCTTCTTATTTTGATTTGCAAAGTCGCTGGCTTTGTGGAATGATGCCACTGGGCCATAGCTTGCTTTGTGCCTTGCTTTACAACTGCATTCTTTAGGGCCCTGGTCCTGCAAATACTTACAATTACGTGCAACTTTTCTAACATGAGTAGAGTTGCCGAAACGCTTAAATGCTGCAGAATCAGCATCTAGATTAGTGAACTAGAGCCCCAGTCCTACAGACACGTATGGCCGTGAATTATGTTATTTGTATTATGATAGAAGGGAGAGGGCTCATCCAAGACCAGATTCCTCTTTGTTCTAGGCACTGTACAGATATATATTAAGTGACAGTCCCTGCCCTGAAGATCATACAGTATGAATAAGACTGACCAAGGAAGTATTATCATCTCAGTTTTACAGATTAGGAGCAGAGAGATTACGTGATTTCTCTAAGGTCACACAGGAAGTCTATGTTAGGGCAGGGAATTGAAGCCAGATCTTCTGAATCACATCCAATTGCAAGACAGTCCTTGACCCTAAACCTTGCTTGCTTCCATTTTTTTCAGGTGTGGTTTCTAAAACAAGGGGATTCTTATTTTAACACCAATTAACTTTCCTATCTGGTGCTTCCAGCTCAGAATACTCTCTCTCCATTCAAGGCACAAGTGAGATCCAGCTCTTGTTATTTAAAAAAAATTGAAAAACCAATTAAACGCTCTCACGATATTTTAAACTCTCTCTGAGTTTGTTTGTGGGGAGTGAAATGTCTAGGGATATTTATCTCTCTTAATTTCTCTCTTGCATTAGGCTGCGCCGCGTGCCAGGTTCCCGCGATGTTTCCTTCCCCTGTATGTTAAGAACAGTTTTTCTGATTTCTGTCATGCAGGGAAAATTGCAATAGATTTGAAAAGCAGCGCGTATTCCCAGGAGAAGAGCTGATACAGATGATTTGTACTTATGAGAAGAGATGTGGCGGTGGGTTTGTTTGTTCCCCCCTTTACTCAATGAATTCTTCCATTTTGTGTAATTTCTCAGAATAAGAAGTTCTATGAGAAATAGGTTTTCCTTGTTAATGACAGTTAAGTGTACACAGTTAAACACAGGCTATCAGATCTAAAAGCTCTGCCAAAACCTGGCGGCAGTCACTACCCTGTCTCCTTGCTGGGGGTTTGTTTGTCTGACATCTGAAAGGAGTCACAGTTGAAAGACAGTCTTGTAATTAATGCACTGGACTAGGATTCAGGAGGGCTCCGTTCAGTTCCCAGCTCATGGTCACAGACTCTCTGTGTGACCTTGGACCAGTCACTTAATCTCACTGGCTGAGATTTTCAAAGCTGCCTAAGGGGATTTGAACAGGCCTGTTCCCATTAATTTTAATGGGAACTGGCCATCCAGATCCCTTTGAAAACCTCAGCTTCTCCCTCTGTAAAGTGGGGATAATTATACCTCTCCTTCACTCTTTGACTTCCCTGTATGGTCAGGGAGCTCTTTGAGGCAGGAGCTGTCTTGTGCTTTGCATCTGAACAGTCCCTAGCACAATGGGGCTTTGATCTCAGGTGGGCCTCTGGGCACTATTGAAATGCAAATAATAAGTTGTTGCTGTGAATAAACGTGAGGGTTTGGGCTGCAGAACTTCCAGTTCCAAGCAGCACAAGTGAGCGCTTCTGGGGCCGCATGGTCCTGTGTTGACTCAGCAGTTCATGCACCTGATCTCCCTGCTCCAGCAGTGCAAGGGCGTTTACAGCCTGACCTAAATTTCCCCTGTGGCAACAACAAGAGACAGGGCTCACGGCCAGATCCTGACCTTCCACTCCAGCAGAGGGATCGGCTGTATCCAAGCCTCCTATTTCTGTCTTGCTACGTGGAAGAGGAAATATCCCACCAATTGACCCTGATCCCAGCAGCGAGGGGCATTGGCCTTCCCTGGGATCTTACCTTTTTTATCCTTCTGAATTAAAGCACTCAGTCTGCATTGGACTGAGTCACTGGGAGCAGAGGGAGCTCAGCACCTGGCAGGATTGGACCCTGACGAATTGGCCATAGCAGAAGGTCAGTCATGGGATGGAACAAAATCAATAATCCCAGGTCAGATTCAGATGTGGCATGAGACCAGAGTTGCAGCCGTTTACACCAGGTCTGAATTTATCCCGGTGTGCAGTTGTGCTTGTTCTGCAGCTCAAGACCCAGTTCTGCAATCCAGCATCCAGGTTGGTAGGGGGCATTTCTGGGTGTTTCTTGTTTTGCCTCTCCACTGCCTTGGTGCCAGTTTGAAGAGCTGCTATTCTCAGCTCACTGCCGCTGCACGAAAAATTAAACTCCATCTGCTCCTCCCGAAAGAATGAGGAAAGAAACAGACTCCTCCACATGCTAAACTGCACTAGTTGCCATCTAGGGCTTTGCTACAGAAACTCAGGCGAGTTGCATAAGGTAAATGGACTACAAATCCCCAAGGCCAGTTGGTTGTGCCAGGCGGTCTCCAGCTGACCAGTTTGGAAGAGCAGAGCCAATTTAGACACCCTCACACCTGGGCATGGCACATCCAGGTCACGTTAGCAGAGGCAAGTTTTTTTGGTAGATGACTTCATGGACACAAATTCCATAATAAGGATAATACTGGTGCATGGAAACTTCAAGCACGCTTAGGAGATGCTCTGCTATTTCAGGCTCATTTCTAGCAGCAAGAGGAGAGATTCCTGCCCTCTCCAGCCTGTCTTCCTGCCAGTGGTATAATCAGAGCCCACGGATAATTGAGGCCTTTTTTGGCTTTCCCTTAAAACATGCTGTCTCGTTTTGTTGTGTCTGTGCAAGCAAAACAACTGACGTAGGCAACTTCCAGCAAAAGCAGGAGAAAAGGTGATGTGGGTGCACTCTCCCTGCTGGGGTGATGGTCTCTGCAGAGACTGTCCTGGGTTGAGCTTCTGCCATGCTGTATGGAAGGACCCCTCCCCTCTCCAGCCCTCCCCATCTCTCATGATGGGACATAGAAGAGATTCTCCTAAACACCAGTAACAAGACTAGAAGTGCAGATGTGTCCCAGATAAGATTTCCAATGCTCTCACTCATAGATCCCGGATCATAGAATCATAGAAGATTAGGGTTGGAAGAGACCTCAGGAGGTCATCTAGTCCAACCCCCTGCTCAAAGCAGGACCAACCCCAACTAAATCATCCCAGACAGGGCTTTGTCAAGCCTGACCTTAAAAACCTCAAAGGAAGGAGAATTCACTACCTCCCTAGGTAACCCATTCCAGTGCTTCACCACCCTCCTAGTGAAAAAGTTTTTCCTAATATCCAACCTAAACCTCCCCCACTGCAACTTGAGACCATTACTCCTCGTTCTGTCATCTGCCACCCCTGAGAACAGTCTAGCTCCATCCTCTGTGGAACCCCCTTTCAGGTAGTTGAAGGCTGCTATCAAATCCTCCCTCGCTCTTCTCTTCTGCAGACTAAATAAGCCCAGTTCCCTCAACCTCTCCTCATAAGTCATGTGCCCCCGATCAGCGCTGGTCCTCTTCCCGGCAGCCCTGTTGGAATAACTTGGAGCTTATGATTCTGGAGAAAAGTTGTGGGGACGCTGATCCCACGAACTCCACCTCTGGAGTGTCTAGATTCACAGGTTGTGTCTGTTCCTTCCATAAGGTGGCCCCTGAGTTGTACCTACCAACGGACAACGTGTCTAGTCACCTTCTGGCACTGGGGGGACTGCACATATCATGGGATTTGCTTCCTCCTGAGGAGGAAGAAGGGCTCAAGCTCTGGAGAGAAAGACAATCACAGGATGAAGGCGGTATTTGGGTTCACCAGGATGTTAGCAGGGAGGCTGGAAGGAGGCAGCTGGCTCTCAGCAAGGCTGCCAAGCCAATGAAGTTCCATGGTCTGAAAGGCTCATGGGGCAATTTGTCTCCATAATAAATTGGATTTTCTCCATTATGCCGTGGGAACGGAATCAGCAACTTACTCACCAGTGGGACCCACCTGGAAGCACAACTCCCATGGTCACCCCCCAGTCCCACCTCTTACACAGCAGGTGCTGGAGCCTTTGTCATCTGCATCCTGATGTTTGGGTACTCCCAGGTTTGCAACATTCAGCTGGTGCCCGTTAAAAGACTTGATATTCTCCCGGAGCCCTTTTTAATTGGTTTCAATGAGCTCGGTAATTAGTTTAATTATCTTCTGTTATTGTGCGGTGCCTTGAGATGCCAGTCAAGTCTGTGAGTGCAACGTGTCAGATGTGGGGGTATTACAAAACCCCTGGGAGGAACCCAAATACCTACCATCCCATGCCAGGAGCACCAAGAGCAGGAGCCCTTTGCATGGCGCAAGATTTGCAAAGGGCGTCTACCTCCAAGACCTGCTCAGCGTGGCTCCGACCAGTTTGGCCCTTCTGGCTCGACAGGCAGACATGTCTCCTACAAACCAGGAGAGTGTGGTGACAATTTCAGCTGAGGAACTATGCAGATGGCACATGTAACCTATGCAGCTTGCAGATGAGGTACTGTAGAAGGCACTCTGACAATGTGTTTAAATTCGGCTCCAGCATTACTCCCCCTGCTGGCAAACACAGCCCCAAGCCTGTTTGGTGATGGAGATCACCGCTTATATTCTTCTGTTAAGACAAACTGGTGGGTCTCTAGTATTAGCCAGCTCCTAAGTGCCAAGTCATCAACATGTTTTGTAGAGGCTACTGCTGACGTATGGGGAGTCGGATGGCTCCAGAAAGGAATAAGGGAATACAGAGCTCTACGTCGCTAGTTCACCTTCAACCTAGGCCGATGCTGCTCAATCATAGAATCATAGAGTATCAGGGTTGGAAGGGACCTCAGGAGGTCATCTAGTCCCACCCCTTGCTCAAAGCAGGACCAATCCCCAACTAAATCATCCCAGCCAGGCCTTTCTCAAGCCTGACCTTAAAAATCTCAAAGGAAGGAGAATTCACCACCTCCCTAGGTAACCCATTCCAGTGCTTCACCACCCTCCTAGTGAAAAAGTTTTTCCTAATATCCAACCTAAACCTCCCCCACGGCAACTTGAGACCATTACTCCTCGTTCTGTCATCTGCCACCCCTGAGAACAGTCTAGCTCCATCCTCTGTGGAACCCCCTTTCAGGTAGTAGAAAGCAGCTATCAAATCCCCCCTCATTCTTCTCTTCCGCAGACTAAACAATCCCAGTTCCCTCAGCCTCTCCTCATAAGTCACGTGTTCCAGTCCCCTAATCATTTTTGTTGCCCTCCGCTGGACGTTTTCCAATTCTTTCACATCCTTCTTGTAGTGTGGGGCCCCAAACTGGACACGGTACTCCAGATGAGGCCTCACCAGTGTCGAATAGAGGGGAATGATCACATCCCTCGATCTGCTGGCAATGGCCCTACTTATACATCCCAAAATGCCCTTGGCCTTCTTGGCAATAAGGGCACGCTGTTGACTCATATCCAGCTTCTCGTCCACCGTAACCCCTAGGTCCTTTTCTGCAGAACTGCTGCCTAGCCATTCGGTCCCTAGTCTATAGTGGTGCATGGGATTCTTCCGTCCTAAGTGCATGACTCTGCACTTGTCCTTGTTGAACCTCATCAGATTTCTTTTGGCCCAATCCTCTAATTTGTCTAGGTCCCTCTGTATCCTATCCCTACCCTCCAGCGTATCTACCTCTCCTCCCAGTTTAGTGTCAAAGCTGTTACCATCTGACTGCTGTTTGGCGGCCCCTCAGAAATGAGTGCAGTGGGTCTCAAGTTTAGAGAGGAAATATGGTTTTGTGATTAAGGCACTGGACTGGGACTAAGGAGATCTACATTCAGTTCCTGTCTCTATCACTGACTGTATGGCCTTGGGTTTGATGCTTAGTCTCTCTGTTTCCCATCTGTAAAGTGGGGATAATAATACTCCCCACCCAGAGTGTGAGCTTCAGGGCATGGACTCTCTCACACATGGGCGTACAACACCTGGCATGATGTGGTCCATAGGTGCGACCATAATACACACAATAATCACGGTAGTCTAATTCCAGGAGGAAGGCGTCACCAAAATCACCCCTGCAACTAGTGCGAGTTGGCTCCTTCTGTTGGCTGTTTCCACAAAGATGGAATGGATGGTGGAGATTGAACACCCCGTCTCCCTTTCAAGGTGGGGCCTCCTGGGGCAGGGGTGGGGCATGCCCAGGGAGCAGCGAGCTAAGCGAGGCACCCCTGTTTTGCCCATCACCAGACAGTTGCCAATCCAGAATCCTTCCCCCGCCCTCGCTTTATACAGAGAGATGAATAGGTGCCAAACTGTGGACCAGATCCTCAGCTGGTGCATATGGGCGTAGCTCTGTCAAAGCCCCCGAACTGTGTCAATTTATACCAGCTGAGGATCTGGCCCCCATGTGTCCAAAGACTCACCCCAAACCTTTAAAAAGCCTTTGGTGGTTTCCTCTCTCTGGTGGGGGGGGGGGAGAAAAACAATGCAGAGTAATTTTCCCTGAAGATGTTCATGCACGTTCTCTCTCTCTCTCTCTCTATTCTTCATCATGCTTGGAATCCTGCTAATAAGTCAGAAAGGAGGAGGAGGGGGAGAAAGAAAGAAGCTCTGCTGAGCTTTAAGCCTGGTATCTCCACACACAAAAATCCTGTGACTAATGCTCCCAGTTGGCAAAAAGGCAGTGTAATCAAAACATATATATATATATATATTTTTTTTTTTAGTCCTTAAAGTTAGTCATTCTGCAAGCAGGAATCCAAACAGGCAGACATGAAATGGAAGCCACAGTGCCCGAGAGCCTCTTTTGCAATAGGCAAGGCACTTAGCTAGGAACGCTTTGGCATTGTCCTGGACGCTTGTGGCTTTTAAATGGGGAAAGGAGCAGCATCCGGGGAGTGGCTGGCTCGGGGGAGTGATGGAGGGAGGCTGTGCAACATGCAGCATTTCACTGCCAGGTTCCTCGGCCCAGGTCACTCGTCACTAAAAGTTCTAATGGAACATTGGCAGCTCCCGTGAAAATTTGGTAGGGTCCAAGTCGAGTTCCAAGAAGGCAGATATGCCGCCTCTGCGCGGTCCCTCTGTTGGCAGCCTCAACAGAGAGACCATGGACTGTATTGGCTGCAGAGAATGAATTCTCCTCTGATCCTGTAGGTCCAGCATGAGCAACAACGGTGCAAGCTACGCTGCCCATGTGCCGTTTCTGGAGAGGCCTCCTCTGGAGTGGAGTTCAGTCTTCATTGCTCATTCAGTCCAAGAGCTGTCTCTGTTCTGCACTCGGGGTCTGTGGGTGAAGTGAAAAGCCTAGAAACTCACCCCCTCATGTTGCCACCCCAGCCCCCCTAGCTTCTCTCATCACCTTGTGAAATGCCAGGGCCTTCTGTGCCCTCTGTTGGGCTCACTTTTGGAGATGCCTTTTTATCTGCTCCTAAAGCAAAGGCATCTCGGTCCTCCACCACCCACAACTCCAAGTATCTCCTAGCCATAGGACATGGAAAGATTCCCCCAGGCAAAGGTGTAGTTGGTAAGAATGACCATAATCATCACCCTGGAGCACCACCATTTTACCCTGGGACTGTTAGTAGTAAGGGTCCATCCCTCCTCAAAGGTTCTCATTATACTGATCCAAAAGGTTACCTGTGCTGTCAGTCCCTCTCGCCACCTAAGAAAACACAGGAGCCTTTGTTCTCCAGCCCTGTCCCACCCTGAGGATACAGACAGGAGTCTGCATGGTCCTGACGTGATGTTCTAATTCCCCATGTGCTTGGCAGACAAGTGACTGACTCAAAGCCTTTTCCTCGCATCCTACTGGCACGGCAGGGCACCTGCCTGCACTTGACAATCGCCCTGTTCATGTTTGGAACTGAGCGGAGGCTGCGGCTGCTGCCACCTTGACTGGCACTCAGGTCAGTGGCCTCTCCCTCCCTGTGCCCCTTTCAAAATAGGGATCTGGGGCCACGCTGCAGGGAAGTTCAAACCCTGTGCCTCAAACTGGAGCGAGACGGGACTCCCAGGAGAAGCGTGCAATTGGCCTGGATGATGAAATTGGGTGGGGAAGAGGTAAGCATCTAGGACTGCAGAGAGGAGTATGTCTGGCAGCCAGGTGCAGCAGCAGCAGCAATCGGGGCGGGGAGCTTGTATACAAGTCCTGGGGTGTGAAGCTGAGCGTGTTGTAATCCAGTGCACACCTGTCTTCCCCTTATTTAAAGTACGTGACAGCCTTCTGCAGTGGTGGCTCCAAATGTCGCACTAGTTCTTTGGAAGGCTGTAGCATTTGTGCCCATTACAGTAGCATGCCCCATTCTTTACTTATAAGGATGTACGAGGCAGGGGCTTTGTATTTTTTCATATCCATAAAGTGTCATGCATACCTTTGGGGCTGCACGTATAACAGGGCAAAGGGGCAGGATGCGGATACAACACCTGCCTGGAAGGCAGGAAAATGGGGTCTGTTCTCTGCCCTGTTAACTGACTAGCAGAGGGACAACAATCCAGTGGTTAGGGTATTTACCCAGGAAACTCAAATTCAATTCCCTGCTTTGGCATGGACTTCCTGTGTGACCTTGGCCAAGTCACTAAGGGCCAGATATTCAAAGGTATTAGGTGCCTAAAGATGCCGATAGGTGTCTTGTGGGATTTTCAAAAGAGCCTAAGAAGATTAGATACCTAACTCCCCCTCGGCGCCTGTCTACATCTTTAGGCACATAAATACCCTTGAAAACCCTGGCTCTTTATCTCTCAGTTCCCCATCTGTACAATGGGGATAACAGCACTTCCCTACTTCATTGGGGTGGTGAGAGGATAAATGCGTTAAGGATCGTGAGGTACTCAGGTACTACAGCAATGGAGGCCAGATAAGGACCTAATGAGAGAGGGCGGGACATATAACCTTACCGGGTACGTCTACAGTAGAATAAAAGACTCGCAGCACGGCCACGGCTGACCCAGGTCAGTTGACTCAGGCTCACGGGGCTCAGGCTGCAGAGATAAAAATTACCGTGTAAACGTTGGGGCTTTGGTTCTGGGACTCCCGCACAGGAATCGCTTTAAGTCACTTTGATTAAAATTTTCCAAATAATCTGTTATATATGGGTGCCTTCTTTTTTTGATGCCTGATGTGAGCCACTTGGAGCCTGACTTTCAGAGGACCTGAAAACTTGCAGCTCACATAGACTTCAGCTGGAGCTGTGGTAGCTCAGCGCCTCTGAAAATCATGCCTGATGGCATAGGTCCTGAAAAATATTTAGATGCCTAACTTCCATTGACATCAATGAGCATTAAGTGCCTAAATATTTCTGAGGATGTGGGCCTAGGTAATTCTAATCAGCCACTCAAAAGGCATCCAAAATCAGAGGGCACAATCCAGCACATCTAAACATTTTGGTCTAACTCTTTTTGCTTCAGTTTCTGTATCTGTAAAATGGGGCCATTTACCCCTGGAAGCTTGTGAGGGGTAATTTTTAAAGGTTTGTAAATACTTTGAAGATTATAAGTGCTAAGCCATATGGTTCCCTATTCAGTTCATTGATTATTGAGTGCAGCTGGACCTTTCCTGACATTGCAAAACTCATAACACAATTGTTCCCTCAAGGGCTTTTTAAAATAGTATGCAGTTTATTTTCCTTCTTAGTCACTGGTCTCCACCTTACGTTACATTTAATGTACCTTGTTCGTATCAGTTCCTTGCCATGGTCCTGTCTCTCAAGTTTGTTTTTCTTGTGGATCCTGGCATTGTTACTTGTTAACATTTTTTGTGTGTTGTACCAGCTTTCCGGCAGTCTGGAATAAATACACCAAGACTCAGAATTAAAGGGAAGAACGGGAAGCCTTACTCAATCTATCTAACCTGGCTGGATGCCTACACTGAAATAACTAAACCAGAGTTGCTAACCTGTCCCAACGTGTACTGGGCCTTATGTAAATGCTGGGATGGCTTCCTCAGGGGCTGTGTCGAATAATAAATAAATCATGCTTTAAATGAGAAGCTAGCTTCAAAGTTGTCCACGGAGAGACAAGTCATTCCGTCCACTGGAGCAATACCTCTTTAGCCCACTGCCATAGTCATACGTAACTGCTGCAACGCAGCCCCCAGTAAGCACATCCACTGTGCAGCAAAAGAGCCAGATTTTTGGACAAGGCCAGTTGGGCAAATTCTGCCTCCCAGGAAGAGCGCTGTGGGATGCGCACGCGGCACGTAGGGCCTGGGCCAGGAAGCCGTCCACTTTGTGAAAGCCAGTCAGCCGCACGGGTGTCAATTTATCTGCCGCGGAAGGCTTCCCGGGCTAAGCTGCAGCCATTGCTGGGAGCGGAGTCTGACGTTCTAGGGCAGGGGTCGGCAACCGACGGCACGGGCGCACAAGCTGATTCTCAGCGGCACTCACGCTCACCGGTCCGGGGGGCTCTGCATTTTAATTTAATTTTAAATGGAGCTTCTTAGACATTTCAAAAACCTTATTTACTTTACCCACAACAATAGTTGAGTTATATATCATAGACTGAGAGAAAGCAACCTTCTAAAAACGTTAAAATGTATGACTGGCAGGGGAAACCTTAAACTAAGCGTGAACACATGAAGACTCGGCGCACGCTTCTGCAAGGTTGCCGACCCCTGTCCCCGGGGGCTGTTCCCCAAAGCCCGGCCCTGGAGCGGCTCGGGGGAGGGCTGCTGGGGGTGACTGGGACGCCCCAGGGAGCAGGGTGATGGCAGGGCGGCCGCAGGCCAGCCTTGCCTGGTACACCGGGCGCAGCCTCTCCCCAGCGCAGCCCAGTGATGTCATGGCGCTGGACGGTGACATCACAGCACCAAAGCACGGCTCCACGTGGTGACATCACAATGCTGCACTGTGACATCACGACACAGCCTCCGACACCGCGGCTCGGCTTGCCCGGGAGGCAGCGTGAGAACTTCCAGCGGGCTCCGCCCCCAGGCCGTGAGTGACGTCACGCCGTCGAGCGTGCCGCCTACCTCGCTTCCGGAGGGGGCGGGGCCAAAGGACAAGCGCTTCCGGGAGAAAGCCGGGGCCGGAGGGGACCATGAGCTGGTGAGTGCAGCCCCGGGAGACGCTGCGGGCTGGTCCCGCTCCCGGCCCGTCTGCCATCGGCCCGTCTCCTCCGTGCTGGGTCTCCGCGGCCCCCCGGACCCGCCCGGGGCGCCCCGTCCGCCCGGGCCCTTCCCCCCTCCCCCCGGTGCTCCGGGCCCTTCCCTTCTCCTCCCTCTCCCCCCCCCCCCCCGGTGCTCCGGGCCCTTCCCTCCTCCCCTTCTCCCTCCCCCCCCCCCCCCCGGTGCTCCGAGCCCTTCTCTCCCTCCCCCCCCCCCCCGGTGCTCCGAGCCCTTCTCTCCCCCCCCCCCCCCCCCCCCGGTGCTCCGAGCCCTTCTCTCCCTCCCCCTCCCCCGCCCCCGGTGCTCCGGGCCCTTCTCTCCCCGTTTCCTCTACCCCAGACCTTCTCCCCCCGCCCCCCTTGCATCCGCTACTGACTTGCTGTCCGCGCCCCACTCGTGTCCACCCCCCCCCCCAGCTCCCGCACCCGCCTCCTGTCTCCCTTGTAGCAAAGTGCTGTGATGTCAAGTTTGTTACCGTTTGGGGGGGGGCCCGGGAAGCTGCCTCGCCTACCGTCCTGTGTGACCCAGTGTACGTGGGGTGGTTGTTTACTTCTCGCCACCGGTGTGTGTTACTCCCTTTGAAGAGTGAAAATGGCCTGGTTAGTTTCACTTTCTTTTAGTCCCTTTCACTCTCAGGCCCCCTCCTCCCCCCCCACCCCCAACCCCCCCCCCCCCCCCAGCACCAGGCTGCTGCAGACAGGGCAAGGGTCTGAGAATCCAACAGCCTGAGTTCCTAGTTCGGCTGCTCTCCGCTCTGGTGTGAGAGTTGCTTCCCTTCTGCACATTAATTCCCCCTGATAGAAAACGAGACTGATACTTGGCTCCCCCTTTAAAAAGTTAGTCTTTAAGGTGCCACAAGTCCTCCTTTTCTTTTTGCGGGTACAGCCTAACACAGCTGCTACTCTGCAACTTGGCTCCCCTTGGTGAAGCAGCTCTTGGTCTATGGAAGAGAAACAAGTTTTAGGGGCTTAATGGTCTGATCCAACACATCTTGAAGTCCATGGAAAGGCACCTATAGACTTCAAAGGGTTTTGGATCTGGTCCCAAATTCTTATTTATTTATATACTGTACTTGCATAACAATGTCTGTAATGTAAACACAGCAGAGGAAGGCTTATATCAAAACAAAACTTTTTTGCTAGTTTTTTAAATGCCCGAAACAGTCTATTAATAGGTTTTATAAAACCTACTTTGGGTTTAGAACTATCTGAAGTCACTTTAACTTGTATCTTGCCTCTCAAGTGGATTTCAATATGTTTGTGATACAGACATTATTTGCACCTCATAATGTCAATATTAAAATAGTAACAATACAGACTGAGGGATGGGGTTTTGTATGTACTCTGTGTGTGATCTAGCAATGCTGTCCAGTTTCCTCGTGGGAAGGCTTCCTGCCTTTGTAACAGGCCTGGCAGCATACCTCATCTTAGCTTGGGAATGTTAAGCATTGTTATTTATGAATGTTTGTGCGTTAAAGTAAATGTGTTAGATACTTCACCGAACAATTTGGAAGATACGGTCTCTGACCTAAAGAATATGTACTAACTAAGAAGCTCCAAGCAGGATCAGGCCATTATTGTGCTATACAGATGCATGCATAGGTATATTTCCAGCCCCAAAGAGCTTATTTAAGGCCCCGTCACTGACTTCAGAGGCTCTACTAATGTGTAAAGTTAACCATGTGTAAATGTTTGTGGGTTTGGGGCCTAATGTTAGATAGACTTATAAATATTAAGGTCAGAAGGGACCATTATGGTCATCTAGTCTGACCTCCTGCACAATGCAGGCCAGAGAATCTCACCCACCCACTCCTGCAATAAACCTCTCACCTATGTCTGTGCTATTGAAGTCCTCAAATCGTGGTTTAAAGACTTCAAGGTGCAGAGAATCCTCCAGCAAGTGACCCGTGCCCCATGCTGCAGAGGACAGAGAAAAAACCCCAGGGCCTTTTCCAATCTGCCCTGAAGGAAAATTCCTTCCCGACCCCAAATATGGCGATCAGCTGAACCCTGAGCATGTGGGCAAGATTTACCAACCAGATACCCAGGAAAGAAGTCTCTGTAGTAACTCAGATCCCACTCCATCTAACATCCCATCACAGGCCATTGGGCCTATTTACCATGAATAGTTAAAGATCAATTAATGCCATAGATGGGACAGTAGCAAACAGAAGGGAGGGGATGGATTGAGTAAGGACCAGAGTTCAGCAATGTGCATATATGCTTTGGGCATCCTGCCCAAAAATGAGATTGGTTTTCTCAAACGTAGGATAGTACTCACTTAACATCTTATTATTTACCCAGACACACACCCTTCCCTTCCTTCCTGGTTCCCCCCCTCTTAATCATCTCTCCCTTCTCTCTGACTGCATCCTCCTCCTTACCTACCCTCCTTGCCTATTGCAAATATGATTATAAAATAAATGTACTCTTTTGCTTTGTCTGTGCTTCTGTTATTAATGAAAATGGATCTGTGATCAGATACTTGAAACACTAATGCAGCCCTTCACACTCATGGTTTCAAATGACTGTACGCTTTATTTGCAATACATTAAAATAACTGATTATTCTCTTTAAGATTATTGGTATTTATCTATCTGAGGCATTTCAAATGTTTATTGTAATGTTCAAAAATCATTTGATGGAGACATTTAAACCAAGCCTTGTCACGTACGCGCATCATCAGTATACATGCATACCTGCTTTAATTACTCAGTTATCCAGAATGATTTTCTAAATATAAGTTACTTGTCCGGCTACAGAACTCGATTTCCTGCTTTGTAACAGATCAATGTGCAGCATTTCTGCTTAGATTCTTCTGACCTCCATTTCCCCGCATAAAGTTTTGCTTAGAAACCCTTGTTGGGTTTTGTAATTATTCTTGTTCACTGATTCCTGCTCAAATGGTCTCAGTTTACAAGTCAAATATTTGATTTTTTTTTCCCTAGCTGCTAGCACCGCAAATTCAAGTTGTGAGTGAAAAATCCAGCAGTGTTCTCTCTGCCTCCTACTGTTACCATAAGTACTAAAGATTCTAGGATCAGAAGTTTGCTGACAACTTTTGTTGTAAGAGACTCCAGCTCGCTCTGCTGTGTTTATATTGGCTCTTCAAGGACAACAGGAGAAACTTTTCTGTATCCATAAAGTCAGCAGATCTGCCTTGAAGACAAATGGCATGGATAGATTAACAGAATCATCTTCTTGATTATACTGCCCTATAGATGGCTAGCAGGCTATGTAAGGAATACATACTTTATAGTCCAGGTAGCCTAATCAGTGTATTTTTAGTCCTGACTCATGCATCACTTTATTGTGATAAATTATACATAGAAACACCTATTGCTGCACTTAATTTTAAAGTAATCAATTCATTTCACCCTCTATCAATCTTACTATTCAAATTGCACAACACAGAATCACTCCACCCTGCGCTTTCAGTGACACCGCTGCATCGTCTGTGTTCTATGCTATAAATGGCTGCATCCTAAAACCAAACATTTATAAATCTGCCTAAAGTTAAGGGGACCGTGTCACATTAGAAGTCATATTACTTAAAATGTCCTTAACTTTCACGCCTTTGATTGTTAAAAATGGAAGGAGAGTAAAAGCCTCCTGTATTTTTTTTATCCATTTATGCACTTCTTCTTTTTTAGTTCTGTTCAGCCTGGGCAATAATAGATAGTTTCACTTGGAGATTCTCATGCATGCACACAATGGCGGGATGCTTGGTTTGTAAATATTGTTGAAGGGCCTTTAACTCCAAACAAAAAACTTTAAAAAAATTCCTCTGTGTGTGTTTGTCAGATTTGCTAAAAACTCTGTACAAGACTCCTAAAACGTTATGGGACAGATCACATCCACAGTTCTTGTCGTGTGTGTTGGTCATTTAATTAAAAATATTTTTACTGCCCTAAGCAATTTTTCAATCGTGTTAGTCATGCAGAGCCAAAATAGTTAGAGGTAGATGTATGCTGATGTAAGAAGAAAGAGAATTTAGCTTGATTCTGAGATCCCAGATTGAGTTTGCAGGGCTGGCAGATAGACAAATAATCTTCAGTCTTTGTCTGTAAACGCGCTTTTAAATGTGGCTGTGGTCAGAAAAATAACTGAAAATAGCACCTGGCTCAGCAGATTTACTCCCTGTATACTGAGAATCAGTTTTTGCTACATTTTACACCTGTTAGCACTGCAGAGCTAATAAAACCAGATGGCTCAGGTATCGTAAATATCATTATTAATGAAGTACAGTACAGGGCTAAATGCTGCCAAATTACAGCTTTGTAACTCCTTCGAAGACAATACGATAGCACAGGTGTAACTGAAGGGAAAATTTGGCATGCAGAATCTATTGGTGGTGAGAAATGAGCCAGAAAGAACTCAGCTTGACCCTCAGATCTCTGGTGAGTCTGTAGAGCTGATGGTTAGAAACAAAACATTCAAACTGAGCCAGTCCAGTCTGATCAGAAATAACTGACAGTAAACAGAGAATTTTATCATGTCATTTGTGAATTCTCTTTTCAGAGCATAACTGCATGTTAACCTCCTATCTACACTAAGAATTTGCCTTCACTACAAAGTTAACATGAGTTATAACCAGGGAGCCTAGAAATCCATTTGCCATGGAAAAATGCAGAAGTTGTGTTCTTAGAGAGAATCTTTAGTTTTTACATTTTGTGAGAAAATAAAACCATATACAGTAGAACCCTGATTGTCCAATCTAATTAGGAATGGGGCCAGCTTGGATAATCAAAAATTCAGATAATCAGGGAAATGGGCAGGGCAGGGCTTGGGATGTCAGCCCCAGGCAACGGTGCTCGGGCTGTCAGCTTAAAAATTGTAAGTATATCAATAAAACATTGTGTCAACTGCTACCTATATATATTGTGGCTAGAGAAACGAAAGGTCAGCGTTTCCTTTAAATAGCGAAAAAAGTGGATTTTTATGGGTTTTTTAATCAGAGGATTTGGGTATTTTTATCACAGAAAACTAGGATCCCTGGTTATAACTCAGGTCACGTCCCCACACAAAAACAGTTAGGTGCACTTACACTTCAGCATAAACCCAAGGTTCAGACTTAGGCTCAAGCCTAACCTCCCTTCCATCTATACCCAAATCATTCTAACCCAGGATCCCAGGACCCCACAAGGGTGAAGGGTCCAAGCCTGAGTCAAACTGGGAGTCCGGGACCCAGGGTTCAAGCCCTATTACTTTGCAGTGTAGATGCAGCCCCACTGGACCCAGGCTCTGGGAGTCGGCCAAAAGTCTCCCACGTTCCCACGGGCTGGCTTTCTTGGACCTTTGGACAGTCAAGTTTAGTGGACAGTCAGATTTTCCCAAACTGCACAACAAAGAGCTAGAGCAGCCACATGGCGGGAGGGCACTGGGAAAGCTGGGATATGATTGATTGCACTCAGGTCTGTGTACTGCAGTGTAGATGCTTGAACCCCAGTTTTGGGACCAGGTTAGAAAATTCCTAATGTAGGATTGACAATCAGTGTAGGTGCTCAAACCCAGGGTCTGCTGACTCACGTTTCACTAGCCCTGGGCTTACATTGCAGTGTGGACGTACCCCTAGACTGAGCATGATGGTGCTTTTCACTTGAGTTCACTGGCCTGTCAGGTGGTACAAGCTAAAGTTCAGATTAGCACAAGTCATCAGCTATTAACACGGCCACTTGTGTAGTGTGGACTCAGGCTAGAGCCACTCGAGTGTCGCTGATCCTTTCCCACAACCCCATTCCTGTGCCCAGAAAGGACAGATGAGTTCTCCTGTAATTCCCTGAGAAGGAATTCCTGGAGCAGTTCAGTTTACTGCAGTTTGGAACCATGGGATATGCCCCCAGAAATCCTAGCACAACACACAAGTGAGAGCAGTGTCAGTGTGGACACAGCAGCATGAGGATTATTGTGTGGTGTGGCCGTTCTCACCCGAACGAGGGTAACTCAACAGAAGTCACCTGCGCTAATACTGCAGTGAAGACAGACACTCAGGATGGAGCCATCCGGGAAAGCCATGGTAGAGCATAGCTTAAACATGGTTCCCGCTGAGCCATGTGATTGGGAGATGAATTTTTCATCTTTTGCTGGGATAGGAATGAGGGGTCATTGTCAAGGGTGGGGTTACTCAACTGAAATCTGTGATTCCCCTTTCTTCCTCCACAACAGATCAGCGTCAGTCTTTGCGCGTGTTGTGGCCCCATTTCCACATGAATGTGAGAGACCTGAACTCTGAGGAGGTTAGTCTGCGTATAACGCAGACAATCGCTCTCAGTTTGGTTGTCAATGGCTCGCAGGCCATGCCAACTGTAATAGTCGCTAATTCATGCAGATATGGCCAATGTGAAGTCGTGCTGCCGCTTATTGAATGAATTGTGTCATTCACTTAGGTCTGGAATTCAGTACGTCTTCGGAGGGGAAAGGGTCTTACTGACGTGCAGCCTCTGAAGTAGGAAGATTCCTGAGGTCACACTTGGACCATTTAGGCTGCGGTGATTGTGAACGAGCCAGGCAGTAACAAATTCTTCTGTAGAACAACATGCATATCAGAGGGGATCTATTGTCTAGGGGATTGTGCCCTGCTTCCCAAATGTCAGGGTAAAAAATGTCTAACATTTATATCACTTCGCTTGCTGGGAGTTCTGCATAAAGAGAGGATGAGCCTTGTTCCAAACATGCAAGACTGAGAGTTTTCTTTGTTTAACCGATATATCACTATTTGTTTAGTTTGAGCGTGCTGCCTCTCTCCAACAATGGCCTTCATCAGATGCATGTCCGCAGCGTGGAATGTACTGTTTCGAAGGTTAGCGGGAGGTTTACCCTAGTGATTAGAGAAAGGGACTGAGTCATGATGCTACAAAGTTTTATTTCTGGCTCTATCGCTGTCTCAGTGTGTGGCTTTGAGGAAGGTCGCCTAGTCTTTCTTCCTCAGCTTCCCCATCTGTAAAATGGAGATAATAGTTGCCTTGCATAGGTATTGCGAGGCTTAATTAATGTTTATAAAGCACACTGGAATCCTTGGGATCAAATGGGGAAATTGAGACCCAGAGAGGATGTGACTTGCCAGAGACCTCATAACTAATCTGTGACAGAAGCAGGAATCAAATCCAGATCTCCTGACTTCCACACCTGGTTATGACCAGATGACGTTTTCTCTACTATGTTTTAGGGCCAACTTTAATTAGAGCAGAATTAGGCTTGTTTGGGGAGCGATATTTTATGTAGGTAGTTTTGAATCTTGATCCTTCTGTGACCCACATTGGCATCATTAAGATTTTGTGTCTTGCTTGGATTATATTCTCCTAAATGAGCTGCCCCAGAGACTGCGTTGAGAAGTTGTAGCTTGGTTGCTGGTGCTGTCAGAAATTGTGCCACTGCTTAGCCCTTTGGAGTGAGTATTTGTGGTGTAGCAGGTATTTAGTGGCTCTGTCACCACAGCATTGATAGGCAATTAAGCACTTTTTCTGCAGGTTTACGGGTGAGGAATGGAAGACAGCAAGTTGCTGTGTGTGGCTAGGTGGCAACACACTTTGAGACCAGGAGGTCTCCACTCAAGTTCCAAACCAGGATCTGGATTTCCTCTCCTGTGCTGATATTTCAGGGCCATACTCAGGTGGGGGCTGTATGGCTAGCGGTATTGTCCCTCAGATGACATATTAAAGTGAGATCTATTCCTGTGGCTGTCACGGGTGAAATTTAAAGATCCCGGGTCACTTTGGGGGAAAGAGTAGAAAATACAGAACTGATCTTCTGACCTCCATTCTCTAAAAGCAAACGTGAGTGACTTGGGCTATACTGGGACCATTACTGGGGGCCAGTGGTTTCTGTTTTTTCCTTTTCAGTTACAATGCAAGCATCTATTTATAATCTAAAGGGTACTTGTAGTTATGGAAGAAAATACTTAAAACCTTGGTCTGTTGTATCTCAAAAGCAGGTTTTCAAGCTACATTTCACCTCCTCCAGTAGTTTTCCAGTTCCAGCGTACTAACTAGACTAAACACCTAGCATTAATTTAAAGTTAGGAGTTGAACTGTAGAGTCCTGTGACATTTAACTCCCCAAACCCTTACCAGGTTTTGATCTAACAAGACTTCCATGTTAATCCATTTTCCAAATGATTTCGTGTGTGTGTGTAAAGGCTGATGATTAGCTCATGTAGTGCAATAAAGCACAGTTTTGTAGATCACTGAACCCCATCTACTCCAGAGGTCCTGGGAGGAAGTATATTTGGGAACAGGTGGGAAATGACAGGCATGTTCAGGTTCCAGCATAAACATTTATTATTTATTAACATTATTAATATTACAGTCACGCCCCGAGTCCTGATCAGTATCACGACCCTATCTTCCTAGGTGCTGTGCAAACACATACAAAGAGACAGTCCCTGCCCCAAAGAGCTTTATTTCTAGCTTCTTACAGTCTAGGGATACTTCAGTTACAGTTAAGAAGGTACTTTTTAGGCTAAGCCTCCATTTTCAATGGGTCATAACTGCTAACTTGCCTACCTTCCCCACAAAATACCTTGTATGCTGACATTTTTTAAACTTGGTCTCAACCCGGAATTCTTCTTTGTCACCTTTTTGGAGTGAACTTAGTTCTGTAGGGAACCTAGTGCAGGCCTGACAGCTCTGGAGAATGCAGTCTTCTGTCTCTGCAAGAGAAGCGCTGTTACCTCTGCACTAGAAGGCCCATTTCTAGGGATGAGAGGGGAGCTGATTCTCCGTGTCCCATGCACTGAGGGCTTTTCTGCCAAATGCCACTTTTCATGATGGAATTTAAACAGAATTTCTTTATAATGATAGCAGGCTAGCACCTTTTTGATCAATGAGTTCTAGAGAAAAGCAAACAAGGGTATTTTCTAAAGCCCAGATCATGGTCTCATTGATGTATATGGCAGAACTCCCAGTGAAACCAGCATTTGAATCTTAGTATCTGATAAAATTTGATCAAAAAAAGCTCTTGGATACCAAAGTGGTGAGCAAGGTACAAATAGCTACATAGATAATTACTTCCTACATATACCTAGATACTTGATTTTATAGCACAGATGGTCACATGCACTACAGAAGTACTCATGTTTAAACACCATAGTGAAATGTAGTTACCTGTGTTATAACGTAGCCCCTGATCCTGCAGATTAGTCTGTGTGAGTTGAACCCCTGAGCCATTGGAATCCGTGGTGGTCCACACAGGCTCAGGGGTCCCCTCCACGTGCACCAGCTTGCAGGATCAGAGCCATTATTTTTTCTTACCTGTGTGTACAGAAAAAACTATGTGAGCACCCTCTTTTAACTCTAATATGGTTATCACATGATTTGGTGGTGGTGGTGTTCCATACGGGTGACTAAAAAACAATCTTATAACAGAGTTAAGCCACAACCATCTTTCACAACCACGCTTAAAATGGTTATTTTTGTAGCATAGTCAGGGCCTAAAACAGCCTTGCAAAATTCTGTTCGCCCACGCACCTGGCGTGAGTAATTCTCTTTTGATGGGTGAGTAAAATATCATTAGCTTTTTCATTATCATCTTGGAGCGGGTGGGAGAGTAACTTCTGACATTATTATTGCATTTGTTGAGCACTGACACTGGCCTTGGCTCTGCAGAAGACACAAGGGATAAAGACAGTCCATGCCCCAAAGAGCTTACAGTCTGTGGGCTTAGTACGGCACCACTGAACTCAGTGGAAGCAGGTTTGGAACAAAAAGGACTAAATACTTAAGGATTATAGTTTGAGGCAACATAAACTGCGTGGTTACATTATGAGTTTTTTCTTTGTTATAGGGGCTCACAGTGAGACCAGTTTTGTTGGTTTGTGCCCCGTAGCTTTGTCGGGGCGGAGTGAAACCCAGGGTTAAGTCTGTATATTTTTCAGTTGATTTCAGAGGTGTCCAATACTCTAAGCCAAATTCTGTGCTGCTGCATGCCCCAGGCAATCCCACTGACCTCCCAATGGAGCTTCATGGGCAGAAGTCAACACAGAATTTGGCGCAGTATCTCTCTTAACATAAGCTGTTTGTGATCCATTTGAATAATTTTTTCCTTTCGCATTAGTGTTCTGTTTGGAGTGGTTGCTATGAGTTCTTATAAAGAAGGGGGAGTGGGGTGGGACGGTGCATGCGGTTTCCATGGACACCGTGTAGTACAGCAAGACATCCAGAGTGATGTGATATATTAATTCCAACTGTGTCTTGTGTTCCTGCATCTCTCACCTGTGAGGGCTGGGGCTGGAATTCCCCCCTGCTCCTTGGACACTTGCTGGTGCATTGTATACGGTCATAGGGGTTTTTTTTAAGGCTGTGACAGTCTCGGACTCCTGATTCAGCTATCTGAGACGTGGATGTTCAGTGGGTGTATAGGTTTTTCACTAAGGCATTGTACAGCACCAAGCACACTGTCAGCATGCAGTGAATAATTTCTCTTATGCCCTGATCCTATGAGGTGTTGCCCACTTCTTGCAAGGACACATCTATATTAGCAGAATTGTTACCCATATTTCATCAGCTGCCTAAGGTTGCTAGTGTAGAAGGGGCTTGGGCATTTTTACTATTATGTCCGGAAAAGGTGCACAGAACAGCGTTGAATCATACTGTGCGAGAAGCACCTACCCCCCGTCTTCACTAGTGCTTCCACTGTTGCTACAAACATTGTAGCTGCCCCACTGCTGGCAGCTGCCGGAGTGTTGCTAATGCAGACAAGGGCCCAGATGGTGTGTGTTGGGAGTGGGAATTGAGGATTTTCAGCACTTTGCTGAGAAAGTTCCCATCACCTAATTAAGGTGAACTTAACGCAGCGTTGGGTTTTTTGATGAAAAATCAAATTTTTCCTTGGAAAGCGGACGCTTTTCATGAAAAACGTTGTTGAGCTGGAAACCCAATTTTTGGTTGAAAACCAGTTTCAACAGAAATTTTTCAGTGAGCCCCTAGTTTGACCCCCTATAGTTATTTGAGAGCCCGTGGCACTTTCTGCAGGAGTCTGAGTGTTAACCCTGAGGTCCTGACCATGTACATTGTGGGTAAATACATTGTGCCCCCTCCAACTTCCCCTCCACTTTCAGTTGCATACAGCTTTTTCCTTACTTCCTGTCCTAAACCATCATTGGAGATTGCTGTGCAATGTTGAACAGCAGCTGTTCATATCCCCAGAAGCAGCAGCATTTCAGTGGTGGTTGAAAATATTCATGTGTTTTCCCTATCTACCTGAGAGAGGTCTTAGGAAGCCTGATTAGTGTTTTGCGGTCCTCAAGTGGAGGGTGTTACCATGTGTTTTGTTGCAGTCTATGCTTATTTCCATTTAAATTCCTGAGATTGATAGCCCTCCTCCATTTTTTCTGGTCTTTGTCTGATGAGGGAGCAAGAGTGGCCAAGATTTGTTAGGAAACTTAGCATTTTGCTGGTGGGGGGGGAACGCTATCATACAGGAGAATAGATAAAACCACAGCTGCAGCCCTAGATTAGAAATCACATGGTCTGATCCAGTCGGACGATCCCCTCTGCATCTTACTTTCAGAGGGGACTACAGAAAATCTGTAAATCTTGCAAATCTCATTGGGCTGTATTCCCCATTGCCTGGTGGATTTCTCTGCAACTCTCCCGTGCATGCGGAGGAGAATTAGAGCACGTCTACATGTACGCAACTGCGTCAATGCACATCTGGTGAAGACGCTCTATGCCAATAGGAGAGCGCTCTCCTGTCAGCGTAACAAAACCACCTCTGCGAGTGGCAGAAGCTATGTTGGTGGGAGAAGCTGTCCCGCCGACATAGCACTGTCCACACCGGTGCTTATGCCAGTGTAATTTATGTCACTCAGAGGGGTGATTTATTCACATCCCTGAGCAACGTGAGTTCTACCGACATAAACTGTAGAGTAGACACAGCCTTAGACCCTTTGGTGTGTGACTTTGAGCTTGTACATGGAGAAGTATACTACACTGCTGGGGAAATTTCAGAGAAAATTAGCCACACCTTCCCCTCCCAGGGGTTCCTCAGCTTCCCTGATGGGATGCTTTCAGGATTCTCTCCACTCACCTACATTTTTTTCTTACTTTAAGCACCCAGCCCCTCTCTTCAGTACTTCACCCTCCTCCATTGAGGAAGACTAGGTGGAGCCTCCCTTCTGAAATCGGTGTTCCCAAACGAGCCAGACTGGCTGCCGCTGAACGACTCACAATGTCCCGATGGGGGCTGCGTGCGCTGCCTTTGCAGCAGTCCCCCGCCAGCCAGGAGAGTGAAGCCTGGAATCTTCATGGCATTACCGTTACTGTGGCTTGCTGAGTTAAATGGCTGTATCTGACCAGAGAGCTCTTCAGAGTGGGAAAGCTCCGACTGACTCAGCGTGCCCACACTGTTTATGAACATGATTTCAAGGGATTTCACACCCCAAACACAACCCCAGCTTTCTCTCGCTCAGCAGAAATAATAGAACCGAAACACACACAAGTCCAGGTTTCTCCTCTAGGCTGTGTGGAAACGTGCTCAGGTTTTTAGGGTAGCATTTGCGGCTCTGGCACACCAGGAGGAGGCTCTGTAACACATAGTAAAAGATGTGGAGCCGTATGTCAATCTGATCTATTTCTGATATGCTCATCGCTGTGGTATCCAGGCGGACTAATAATACCTGGAGTTCTTCATCTTACAGCGCACTCTGACAACTGCTAATTTGTGCATCCTCCTGTATCAGGTAATAATATTATCCCCATTTCACAGACGGGGAAACTGAGACACACAGTAGTGAAATGATTGGCCCAAGGCATCACAGCAATAGAATGTCCGAACTGGGATTAGAACCCAGGAGGAGTTATTGGTTCTCGGGCTTGTGCTCAGATTGTTGGAGCACATCTCTTTCTGCTGCCAGCAGCTTCTTGCAACTGCATTTCAAAGCTGCGGGTGTGTCAATTTATTTTAAAATCTCAGCTAAGATCAGTAGTTCTGATCTTCTTACTACTTCATTGCTTTATTCTTTCTGTTCTATTTTCTTGTGTTGCTTTTTCACTGAGCCATATTAAAGCAGGAAAATTGTCTCAAAATATAAAATAGCATTTTAAAAAAAATAGTTATATGAACAGGGTTTTTTAAAAAGGTTTTACTGAGACAGACATAATTACCAACTGGCATCATGGTGCTGATAGAGATATTTGCTGTTTCAAAGTATATTTGTAGCTTTGTTGAACATCCTGTTGACTTTCTTTTGCTATGAAAGAAAATAGTCTTCGTTTCTTCCTTGTACGCAGAACTTTTTGGATGTGAAAATCTTTTCCTTCCCAACTGAGATGGAGCTGAAATATCTTGTAGCTCACATCCCGCACTGCCCTTCATTGCATAAATGTAATGAGTAGTTTAAAGAAAAGTGAGCCATCTGAAACAGGATGGGCTGATCCCATTATCCATTAATTGACCTGAGCTTCTT
Source organism: Chelonia mydas (assembly GCF_015237465.2). Classification (NCBI taxonomy): domain Eukaryota; kingdom Metazoa; phylum Chordata; order Testudines; family Cheloniidae; genus Chelonia; species Chelonia mydas. The sequence continues at coordinate 6,025,633 of NC_057859.1, read as the reverse complement.
GTTTTATCCTAGTTCGGCTCGAGAAGAAACGCAAGTGCTAAAGCAGACTATGTCAGCTCAGGTTAAAGGTAGGAGGAAGGAGAGAGACAATTTAAGCTCAACCAGGCTACTCAGGTGCTGTAGAAGACCTGAAATACTCCCTTGGTCTGAGGCCGGATTCCTCCATCCCCTTCCATCTTGCAATTAGTTGTTACATAAACTACCAGTTGCCTGCACCCTCAGCTGCTGGTCTTGGTTGACTTAGAACACTAGGATCCAGGCCTTCTAGTATGACTTGTTATTTAATCTGGTCAGTTTCCAGTGTCCCTGTTTTACTAGAGTTTATTTTCTTTTGTCGTGCTCTTTAATGAAGACTGACAGTTGGGTTTTTCCCCATGCCCCACACACTTTCCAGAGCGGCTGCCTTTTTCTTCGGAAGCCCCCATACTTCATGAGAGTGCAAAGCTGTATTGGGTAAAGAAGTCTGATTAAGTAAATGGTGAAAATGTTTTAGTAATACAAGGTGAGCAAGACAATGTCTGTTATTGGACCAACTTCTGTTGGTGGAAGGTGCAAGCTTTTGAGCTCCGCTGAGCTCTTCTTCAGCTTTGGGGAAAGGAGCTCAAAATCTTGTACCTTCCACCTCCAGAAGTTGGTCCAATAAAAGATATTACCTAACTAGGGTGGCCAGCCCTCCAGGAATTAAAGATTCATCTTTAATTAAAGATAATGTCATGTGATGAATCTCCAGGAATTCATCCAACCAAAGTTGGCGACTCTGTACCTAAGCCACTTTGTCTCTCTCATATCCTGGGATCAGCATAGCTCCAAAACCGCTGCAACCAAATGTTTAGAGACTCACACAACTACAGCTATCTTCACTGCTGCTCCTTGCGTTTTGCAGCCAGCCACTCTGTCTGTTGCAGATTAATTATCTGGAGGCATCTCTGTTTGAATGGTCCTCTCTGGCTGGTGGTGGTTCAGAGCCTTTGTAAGGGGCCTGTATTTAAATTCTGTGTTCGTTTCTGTGTTAACTAAGATTAATCATTAGCAACAGAGAAACAATTATCCCTAATCGTGCACAGTGTTAACTGTTCTTTGGCTGGGACTGTAAAGTTTCTGGGGCAGGGACCAGGTCCCTTTCTCTCTCTCTTCTGTAATGCACCGTGCGATTCATGGTGCAACATGAATAGTAAATAATGCATTAAAATGGGGCGCCATTGGTGGAATTTCCCCCACCTCCTCTTATCGATACAACACCACTCACCATAATATCTCTATTGAAATGCTTAGGGCAGGGGACTGGGAATAAGGATTCCTGAGTTCTATTCCTGTCTGCCATTGATTCACTTTGTGACCTTTGGTAAATCACTTCATTTCTCTGTGCATCAGTGTCCTCCATCTGTAAAATGGAGATAAAGATTCAGTTTGTAAGCACTCAGAGATCCTCTGTTATAACGTCATGTAGAAGGGCAAAGTATTTAAAGGTGCGTGTTTGCTAGCTGATTACTTCAGCATAGTGTCAGTGATGCATGGGACCTCAGGGTGCCACTCTAGTAGCTGCATGTTGTATATTTCACAGGAGATTAAATGGTTACGCTTTGACTTATACATGCTTCTTTCACTTACTGCCAGCAATCTCCATCTTCCAATGTTACGTTTCTATAGGAACTCCCAGCAAGGCCTGCTGCAAGATATTATCAGCCAGTCTCAGGCTGGGCACAGCAGGTCCAAATTCAGCCACGGTGTTGCATCTGTTTACACCGGAAGCTGTATTTGGTCCTAGTTTTCCTCTTCTCCATGCCACTGCTCCCCCTCAGTTCTCCAGTTTTGTTCCTGGCCTCTACCTGAGGGCAGTTACTGATGCAGATTTCTAATGATCCCCTCAGAATACCTTTTACACTGTCACAGATGACTAGCTCTAATGAAAGATAGCACCTGGTTATACTGACTCCAATAGTATGACCAGTGCCTAGAGGGTAATAAGGGAGTTGCCCCATTTTTATTGACTTTTTACCCGTGTAGAAAAAAGAAAAATCTTTAATTTCCTATTCCTTCCTGTAAGGCACCACAAGTAGTTATTGACAGTTTAATTATATGCTAGATAATTGTTTGTTTATAGAAGAAGTGTGATTCATGGTTGCTGTGACTGCCAGTGGAACTGGAAGGGGTTAATAGCCTAAAATTACATCAGCCATGCTGGAGAACAATAAACAGGAAGTACTCCAGAAATTAAATTTAAACATTTGTGACTAATGTTGACTTTTACTCCATGGTCAGTTCAGGAGGTATGGATTGCAGTCTAGGTTTATTACTGGTTACTAATTATACCATTGGTTTGACTATGGTTGGCCGAAATGAAGCAAAGGGGGAATTGGGTCATTGGATGATCTTGTTTTTGCTGTCATTCCCATATTAAGTGTTGTCTCATATGGTATGGTGTTTGTGGAGTGGTGCCTGCAGAGAGAAGTCTCTAACTGGTAGTTTAATCCTAAAAGTTAGCTGTTGTAGATAAGAGATTTTACAAAACCGATAGGGTAATAAAAATGTTTTCAGGGTTAAAAATAATCATTGGAAATCAGTGTAGTTGTTTGAATTAAAACTTTCCTCAACAACCTTTGCAACCCTGCATGGGAACCTGTAAGTGAAACTGATTAGACACGGTAGTGAAACTGACTAACCATTTTCACTCTGCAATACTGACAAAAATGAACCGGTTAAGAGATTCAATAATATAAACTAAATTAGATTTTTAAAATCAATTTTAGTAAAAAATGTGAGAAAGGCTACTATTTGCACAGGACCATTAGGGGACTTCTGCACCTTCTGTTTTGCATCTGGTACAGAACATTGTTTGAGACAAGATACCATGCTAGATGAACCATTGGTCTGTTCTAGTTTGGAAATTCCTGGATAAGGCTATTCCTGTTTTTAAAAGACATAACTGAATTTTCCCCTTAGCTACATCAGCAGAATATGCTGTAAACTGGGTTTAGTATAAACTGGGAGCATTATGGACCATGAATTTTAACCAGACAACATAAATTAGTCTAATACATTGAAAGCAATGGCTGAATTATTGTGTTTTTATTACTTTGGTTATCAAGGGGGGAAAGAAACTTAATTATTTTCATTGCTTTATGATTATGACTACAACAATCTGACCAAGCCAAAAATGGATACGTAGTGAGCACTCTCACCTTCCAACTAGCTTATGTGAGGCGGGGCCGGGGGGAATAGCTCATCCAGCTTGTACTCACAACCATATTAAGGTTTTTACGAATGAAGGCTTTTCAGCTGGCAGGTGAGCCATCCCTGCAGCTATGGTAAGAAAAATCCTTTGAAGCAGCTCAAAACTCCAGACTCTTGGGTGGTGGTTTTTGAGGGTCGTTCCCCCCCCCACCCCATTTAAGGTTCTCTTTGTAAATATTTGTAGTGTTTGATTCCTTCCTTCCCACCCCCACCTCCCCTTTCAGATTTTTTTTGAAATTTTGCACAACCTTCAGACCCTTGTTCTGCCAAGGAGTGCCTTGGACATCTAGAGCCCTTAGTTGTATTAATAGGACACTGGAGGAAAAAGGGGGATTTCACTGCTGGAGAGCCAGCTGGCACTGCTGTTTGGGAAGATCACAGATGCCAGAGCTGAAGCCCACTCCAAAGGGAGATATACTTTATCTTGAATGTACTACCAGGATCTGGGATGTTATTCCACTGAAGCTTGCATCCAAAAATCCTTCTCTACGAAAGAGCTTGGGGAACATGTTTTTTGACATTGTCGCATGTGAGGCCAGCTATTCTTGTTCGCTTACATATTCCATATCTCTCCCTCCTTCCTTTTCCAGGATTCCGTTCAAGATTGGGCAGCCCAAGAAACAGATTGTACCCAAGACAGTGAGTAAACCAATTCCCCCTTTTTAGATCCAGTCTGTGATCATGTGGCTGATGAGTCAAGCCAGCACTTTGACTCGTCCCATTTTTGTGTGTGTATGTGCGAGGGGAGTGTGAGTGAGCAGAACCTGTTGCTGTGTTTGACCATCACATCCTTGTGCTGTGGGTGAGGGGGAGTCCCAGCTACATGCAGTATTTTGGTCTCAGGATCTGTTTGTTAAGGGAGGGGGCTCTTTCATTCTGGCACAGTTTTCCTAGGAGATGACTGAACATGCTTCCTTCCTTCCTTCTTTCAGCAATGGCTTGTTTGTTCATCCTTTCTGAGCAGATGGAGGAGGGGGAGTGGTTCAGATCGCTGAATATAACCGTTTCCAAAGGAAAGCTTATCAGAGGAGGCTGAGATGCTTAGTACTCAGGCATGAATTAATTTGTACTGCACAGCATTTGCTTTAAAAGAAAATTAAAAAAGCATTTTGTATTCTGATGAATTTGAAAGTCCTTTCCCAAGTGCTGTTTCTTGCAGCTGGCTGTGGTATTTTCCCTGCCTAAGCAGATGGTCCTTGTCCTGTGAAAGCTGTAGTGCTCACAGTAGCAATCCCTGAATTAACCTGCGTACCTGCTTTAAAAGAAGCGTCCTGATTGCTAGTGTGACAGAGACATTGGCTTTATAATTATAACTGCATTGGTGAACTAATCCCCTGTACAGACTAACATTCCTGATCCTTCCTCTGTGGGACACCCACCACTGCTAATTCCTTCGGTTGCGTGGGTTACTTGTATTAAGGTGCCAAAGATACTTTTTGTGGCATGAAGTTTCCCCTTGAGACGGAGGGTTTACTCTGCCACTTCCCAATATTGATGAACTGTAATCTTTTATTTAAAGGATGGTGTCGTTCTGTGGTGCTGCAGAACGGCAGCTTTCTGCTTCAAACTGGCAGTGCAAAATTTAAGCAAGGGACCTTCTTAAAGAACGGCAATGTTGAAACCCTAATCAGGGCTTTTGACTCCTTTTCACTCTTCTGTGGTCTTCCCGAGTTCTAGTGATCCAGACATCATGTGTTGAATGCTGCTCTCTGCAAAGAAATACAACCCCCAGCCTCAGGCAAATCCACTGGATCCCTGTTTATTTCAAGATCCAGTTCAAAATTACCCTTTTTTTGGTTTTTAAATCCCTCGTTGACTTTCTCTATCGGATCGCAGAGATCCTGACTCCCTCCCTTACTTGCTCCATCCACCTATCTAGCACTGGTTTCTTCTCTGCTGGCACAAGGGCCTTCTTCTCTGCGTCTCCTGATGGCTTGAAGAGTGTTTTTGGACATTTCCTCCCCATCTGATTTTTGTGTCTCATATGAGTACATATTCTCTTTGTCTGCACCTGTTAATTTCCCTTTCCCTGTGCCGTAACGTATTGTTTAACGGTGTAAAGTGTTTCAGGATGCAGTTTGTCTGAAAGTCTTTATACGACATAAACCTGTGTCGCTGCCCATAGTGCCACGCACCAAGGTCTCCACCGTCACCTCTGAAGCTAGCCCTCCTAATGGTAGAGCAGGAGCTCGGGTTGAATGAGAGTTAATATTTGAACCTTCCAGATCTCTCTTTGCTCTCAGTTTGCAGTGGATTCTGCCCTAACACTCTTCCCTCCTGGTATGCCTTGTGCCTGGCATTTTGGATGGTGGCAGTATGGGGATGTCTGTTAGCTCTCTGGGTCTTGTCTTTCAATGTGGAGATACAGTATATCATAGGCAAATCCAAGAGATCACTCTCCAGTTCCTTCCTGAGCTTTTGTAGCCATTTTCCTCTTGCCTATCCAGTTACAGGGATTTCTCCAGCACATCCACAAATAGAGATAAACTGGCAGTTATGGGCTGTAATTTCTGAAATAAAAACCTTTTGTCAAGTTCAGCGTATCCAAGGGGCAAAGTTTCATCCAGGACTGTTACTGGTTCCAAGCCTTTTCCCCTTTCCCCTGCTCTTCATCTGTCCCTCCGCTTCCCAAATTCAGCAGAAGTGCTGAGAGTTTGAATGTTGATGACATGGTAACCTGGAGAGAGTTGGAAATTTTTACCTGGCCTCCACTATGCCATCTTGTTAATTGTAACAATACTCTTGGGACAGATGTGTGCCAAACAGGAAGCATGGAGCAATGTAACTGCACAGGGTAAGTGTAGAGTGCAGTCCTTCAAAGAACAAGTCCTTAGAACAAATGACAGGAAACTACCAATCTCCCTTGAGAACCTGACCTTCAGATTTATACTCCTCTTAGTTTCAGGGTATGGAAGTGATGCTTTGTAGCTCATCTAGTTAGCTTAGACCTCCGAGTTTACCTCCCCCTTGCAGGCTGAGACGTTCCATCTGTGCGGGCTTTTGTGAACAGCAGTACAATCTGCTTTAGCTCTCCATTTTATTCCAGATGTTGGCCTCTGGAGGCTGCTGCAGGAAGTGGGAAGGTGTGGCATCTCCAGGGCTCCATCCAGAGCTCATCAGAAGGGAAGCGGTTATGGAGAGGCTCTCCCACTCACAAGATTGTACCACAAAAAAAAAAAAAGAAAAAAAAAAGTCAGTTGTCAGAATTTAGCAGTTGGCTCCCACCAGAGCATGCTAGTTCCAACATGGGGAGAGAGACAGAATCATTCTGACATGGCAGGCTTCGCTCACCAAAGCTTTTGTGATTAAAAGGCTCTAGTACGAGTAGAAGCACTAGAAACTGGGCGGCAGTAGGAATTAGTCACGACTCCTTGTGCCCACTCGCTGTTGATCCTTTGAAGAAGGGCAAAGTGTCAGCCACAGTTTAGCTCTTCAGGTAGAAGGAAACCCCTGTAGGAAATACCAGCTGGTGAACTGAAGTGATCTCCTGCCCCCTCAGGCATGGCACTACTTTGTTTCCACCTAAACCTGGGCAAATCCAATTCCAGACGGAATAATCTCCCCCCCTCCCCTTCCCCTGAAAAGAGCATCTGTCACTGAGCTCGTACAGAGGCGAGGAGATTGGGTGGGAGGATCTAATATACAGAGAGGACCTGCTGTCAGGGGAACGATAGAGGACATAATAACGCAGCCCAATTAAACTAATGCCCAGCGATAGGACTTAAACCTGTTAGAATTATATCTGTGTGCAGAATGTTTATTGTTTAAATCCACTACGCAGTGGAAGCCTCTTATTGTGGAGACAGTCCTCTCCACCCCCAGGACAACTTCACTCTAAGCACAAGGTTACACTGTTCAAGCTGCAGTGCGGCCCCAGCTAACGGAAGTTCGTCTGTGTCACCCTGGGGTTGTACCAGGCTCTTCAGTGGGGACTGGGTCATCTGAGTTGGAAGGTGGCTGAAAAGAATGGCTGCTTGTGCCTCTCCACAGTGAGCAGAGCCTCCCATCACTGCCAGGCAAAGCAAGGGAAGCCAGTCAGCTCATTTTCTCTCTTGGAAGAGGGGGATCCAGAGCATAGCCTCCCCCAGTAACCTTGGGCGAGTTGGTCAGGGGTTCCCCCGCCCTCAGTCTGCTCAGTTTCGGGGTGTATCCTTCCCCCACTGCGGTGCTGGTTGACCTTGAGGGAGTTGGCTGGGCAGGATTGAGTGTGTGTGTTCCAGAGCTCGCAAACCTGGGTTGCAGACTTCGGAGTCTGCTCGACCCTGCTCCCTTGTTTAGCCAAAGATTTTGGTGTCCCCTGAGACCTGTGGGATAACTGAGCTTCTTTATAACAAGAATTCCATCACAGCAAGTTTGCCATATTTAGTTTCCACTGTGCATGACTAACCTTTTAAATCTCTAATACGGGAGTAACAGCATTGGTGGGATGAAATTAACGGGCCTGGTGAATTAGGTGACTGCGTCTATTACACTCTCCCTTCCACCCCCTCTCATTAAAGCTGCGGTGGGGTGAATCCCCTCCCTCTATTCTGAAGCTGCATGTGATGCTCTTTGGGGAATGGCATATGAGCAGCATTGATTTTGTGCACTGCTTATCCACCCATAGCCTTACTTAGAAGATGGGTAGGTGTGGCTTGCTGGTTTGCGAAGTCCACAAAATCCTAGTCATGGGTGTACAGGCTCGTATTCCGGCTTCACTTCATTTCAGGATTATTTTGGCTCAAGGTACTCGACTGTCAGACACAAAGGGGTTATTGTGACTTGTGCTAATTGTTCTGCTGCGCCCAATTTATGCACACAACTTGCATTGTCTAGGTGGGATCTTTGTTGTGTTTGATGGGATGGCACATACCCAGCAGAAGTTTGTGGTTATAATAACATTTTTGGCTTAACTACACAGGTTTTTCTCTTCCCTCTTGTTGCCAAATCCCATTAAGGGAGTCTGAGTCCAATGGAATGACGCCATGTGGAAATCAAATAGCACCCTTCCTCCAGGAGAGTAAGAAGGCTCTTCACAGTACTGCCTTTCCATCCTCTTGTGGTGCTCATCGGTCTTGCATCATTTCCTCTCTACCACATTGCTGATTACGACCCCCCCTCCCCCCTTTGAGTTACAAAGATTCCATCATGGCTGGAAAGCCCAAAGTTTGACCCCTTCTTGGATCTGTTACAAAGTCAATGTAATTCACTGGGGAGTTTTAAAGAGCACTTCAGTTAAAAGTCCTAGGTCTGCACTCGGGAGCAATCTTACAATAACTAACCAATGTTCATGGAGCAAAAAGCATTTCATTAAGGAAAACAGATTTTGGTTTCAAGCTTCCAGAAGTGAGTGAGGTGGATTGGAGGGAGGAATTATTTGACTGTGGAAACTTACCTAGCTGGTTTCATTTCTTCAGAGTACCTCTAGTACTCGTTATTTTTAATTTGTTAACTCTATGAGTAGCTTTTTGCTTTACATGTCAGATGCCTATGGCCACTAAGTTTCCAGGCTGGTGAAATCTAAGTGAGAGCTGAAACAAGGGTGACCAGATGCCAAGTGTGAAAAATCAGGACCCGGGGGGGGAGGTAATAGGTCCCTATATAAGAAAAAGCCCCAAATATCGGGACTGTCCCTATACAATCGGGACATTTGGTCACCCGAGCCGAAACTGCTGGGTACTATGCATAACGTGCTTGATGTTCCGTTCCCTTGCAGCCCACTGCATTTGTCTCTTTCAGCCACCTGTTGCATCTTTACATAACCCCGGATTGTGAGCATTCTGGGGCAGGGGACTTATTTGTGTCGCATGATGGTCCATGAGCCTCGATTGGAGTCTCTGGGTGCTACTGTAATAGAAATAATAATTAATAGTAGCTAGCAGAGTTACATGGGTGTGCAGAATGCAGTGACTGGTAGCCAACTGTTACTGTGGGGGTGAAGCAAGAATAAGGCTTGGGCAGCTGTCTCTATAAATGTCACTGGGGATGTGAGTAGGGAGGGGTGTTTGATGTGCTGCCTTGTGAAGAAGAGGATTCAGTCCCTGATATGCAGAGTGCACATGAGACGACTAGGCAGGGAACCCAAGAAAGATAGGACAGGATGAGAGTTTGAGGGACACGTGTACTCCACATAGAAAAGTAACTTCTGTGTGAGAGTTGTGGCCTCCCTCATATCAAATAGACTGAGAGATACCTTTGTTTCACCCAGAGGCACTGCAGGTAGAGGGGAGAATTGAAGGGGTAAATCAGCAAATGTCAGGAACTGCTCTGCATCTTTACATTCCGTTTCATCCCGAGCCACCCTACCCCTTGCAACTAAGCCTAGGAAGAACTGATTGCTGACCAAATGAAAGGGAAATTCTTCTGAATAGTATATCCGCAATGGGATGGAGCTTCATGCTGAGAACAGGGGGAATAATACCATCAGCCGTCAAAGGATTCAAGCCTGAGTCATGCCGGCCCCCTTTGGTTTGCAACCAGGACAGTTCACATAAACATATAAATAGAATGCAATAGTCTGGGGTTATTTTTACAGCCGGAACAACCATAGAAATATAGGGTGATTTTACTATGTGCTGGTTACCTGACCTGAAGCCACCAGCTGTCATGGATTTTTGCAGAGCTGTGAACCAGGCATTGGCTATGCAAGCTGCCCCCTCATTGATCCACCCTGTCCTGGAGGGACCAATTTTAGCAGTGAGAAAGGGAGATCAGTCTCTGTGGAGCTTTTCGGTCTACAGAGACAGCCAGCGTGGGTGCCGGCAGTAGTGGTCTCTGTTGGTCTGGACACGTGTCCCCTTGGAATTTGACTGAAGCTCACCAAACTCACTATCCACCGAACAGCCATCAGATTGCAGTGAGTCAGTCACTACTGACTTTGGGTGGATTTGAACTTGCAAACTAGGAAGATATTTAAGAAAGAGGGATTGCAAAAAATGAGGGTGACATTTACACCTGTAGATCTCCACTTTAAAACGTTGGCCTTAGAGCAATTGGAATTGAAAACCAAGGGGGAATTTTATTAAATGTTGTTGTTTCTTTAGCTATATTTTGCTGCTGTGAGTCTCAGTCTCGAATGCCTGGAGCAGCATGGAGTGCATTTTAAAAAAAAGTACTCTGGTTCATTCTAGTCTTGGCTGAGCGCAACACTTCGCTGCTTGTTTAATAGCGTGGCAGCTTAACCACAAAAAAGAACCCAGTTTTGATCCCATGACAACAAAAGTACATGTTTACTCTTGGCTGGTCAGTTGAAATCCATGTGCTTTATTTGGTTGATAAGTTGTGGAATGAATGTGGAAAGTATGTGTTAAAACAGTCCACCTGGAATGAGAGCACCGTGGAGTATCGTATCTCATCGGAGGTTTTCTGTCAGCCAGCAGGTTGGAATAGGAAGTAATTGATGTCATATTCAGAGAATACGTCTCTGCTTGGGTGATTTTTTTTTTTTTTTTTTTACTTGTATACTCTTTGGAGCAGTTACTCTATCTTCATCTCTTTGGAAAGTGCCCAGCACACTGAGAATGTTACTGTAATTAAAATAATAAAATTGTTTTCTCGTCACCCCATGATTTGGTGGATTTCTTTGTAATAGGGTCATGTATTAGAATCTGGGGGGGGCATGGAGACCCAGTGATATCTTGAGGTTTAGAAAGGGGCCTTTGGTTACCTGAGCTGATGGAGACAGAGGGTATGGTGCAGAGAATGTATAGTTTCATAGGAAGTGATCAGAAAAGAAGTGCTAAAATACAAAATTTCCAATCCTTTGGGACAACCACAGTAGTTAATCTAAGAACTCAGCTGTAGCAGCCAGTAGCCACTGCCGCCCCTTCAGTTGTGCAGTCTCTCGTGGAGCTTGAACTGCTTCAAACCCAGTTTCAGGTCTAAGGCTTGGAGCAGTCCGGATTCTGTGGTGGATTAGAACCTATGGATTAGAACGGGAGTTGGGAGGAGTGCTGGGGCACATCACAGAGGCAAATCAGAAGGGGAAAGGAGGAGGAAGCCCAGAATACCTGTTACTGAAGCCTGAAGAACTAATATTAGTGACCTTGAAATCCAAAACAGTTGCATGCAGAGAAGATAGATACTTAATAATTTGCAAAGGGGAGTGTGGAGCCCTTTAAATTTGATGTTGGAAGAGAGAGAGGCATGCCCCCAATCCCATTCTCCATTACCATGCGTGAACGTGTGCACACAGTGTTTCTGGACCCCCGAGCAGAAACATTTCTCATATGACATGCTCCTCTTCTGAAACACTGAGCAGGGCTGTGTAAAGCAGAGGCATGTGTGTTCATGTGTCTTTATACCTGCTCGGCTGCCACCTTTGTGTGCTTTTGGAACGGCTCCATTTATTTTGTCAGTTTCCAGTTCATGTGCCATAGCATGTCCTCAGAATGAACTGACATAGCGGGTGGCAATGCTCTAAAATGGTGTGGTCTGTCTAGTAACAGAAACCCCGGGTGTTGCTTCTACTTTTGGGAGAAGCTAAAGCACCCACTTACTTGGGTCCATTGGGTATTTCTTGAAGACAAATTTCACTACACAGAATACACTACACTCATATCACCACCTTTCGACAGTTCCCCTGGTGCCTTAGAATGAAACTCAGAACTTTAGAATGTTTTTGGTGTAGGAAGACTCATGATGTTTCCTGATCTGAAATCCCAGTGATCGGTTTGCAACTAAATTAGGGAGGAACCACCGAAAGTCAAAAGTTTTGTTTTGTTGTTTAATACTCCAAATACTTTCAAGGTTTTAGGCCTCAGATCTTATTTGGATCTTATGTAGTTTACAAGCTAAACAAGCTCTGTATTTAGATTGTAATATCAGCAGAGCAGGAACCTTGGGTAAAATTTTCAAAAGCATCCAGGTGATTTAGAAGTCCAGTGAGACTTAGCCCATGTCTATGCTACGGGCACTACAGTGGCACACTGCAGCTGTGCTACTGAAGCACTTTAGAAGTATTTTAGATGCTTCCTACATCAACGGAAAGGGTTTTTCCATGTATATAAATAACCCACTTTCCCGAGCGGCAGCAGCTGGGTTGACAGCAGAATTCTGTTGACCTAGCCACGTCTACACCCGGGACTAGCTCTGCTTAACAACGGCTCTCAAAGGTGTGAATTTTTACCACCCATGAGTGATGTAACTAGGTTGATCTAAATTTTAAGTACCGACTAGGCCTTAGGACTCCTAAGTGCCTACATCTCTTTTAAAAATGGGGCTTAGGTGCTGTTGTCCTCTTGTTTGTTTTCTAAAGTGCCTAGCATGCTGTTGACACTATGTAAATAGCAATAGCTTGACATGTATCTGTTGATACTTGCAGATCAAATTCGTACTTTCCGCTGGGAGGACAGGGGGTTGGGTGGATTTTTTTGAACTGTGCTCTAATGCATTTGAGCTGACGGGGTTTCTCTTTCTCGTTCCCCCAGGTGGAGAAAGACTTTGAAAGGGAATATGGGAAACTTCAGCAGTAAGTGTTAACCAGTTTGGAGATGACCATGGATCTGCTTTTCACACAACTCAGTCTCGTTGCATCTTTCCTTGTGTTGCTTGCCTAATGCTCTGTTAGCAGCTTGTTGTTCTCCCGCTTAGTGCATTGTAATTTCGAGTTGGTTTAGATTGGTGTTTCTCAGTCAGTGGGTCGCAACCCGTAGGGGGACCATGAAAGGCAAGCAGGGGGGTCATGAGGTATTGACAGTTTTATTACAATTCTAAAGCAAAGAAAATAAAATTTCCAGAATATCTTCAAGGAGTCCAAAACCATCCAAGTTTGTAAGATCTAATGTTGTAGTTGTTGTAACTGTTATATTGTATGGACCTATATCTGATACGTTTTTACTCTTACTTTTATAGTTAACATAAGGGTCATCTGGAGATGTGGGAGGTCACTTGAAATTAGTTATATGGTTAAACAGCATTATACATAATAGAAACGTGTCCAGTTGCCTTTTAACTACCAGCTGGCCTGTTGGCATAGTTCTCATGTATATGTTTGTTTATTTTTTAAAGATTCAGAAGTTAGTCTTACTCTTTCCTATTTCAGGCTGGAAGATCAGACCAAGAAACTGCAGAAGGACATGAAGAAGAGCACAGATGCAGATGTGGGTATGTAAGAATGTGGTTCACAGATTGGGAATCAGGGCACTGAAAGAGTAAGTGACTTTCTCAGGGTCCCAGGAAGCCTGTGACAGAGCTGGAGACTCAACCCAGGTCGCTTGCGTTCCAGTTCAGTCCCTTAACTACAGGACAGTCCTCTTGGGGGCTTCTAAATATTAATTACCCAGAGTCATATTGTGAGTCCATTGGCTGAGCCAAGAATAGAACCTCATTCTCCTGAACCCTAGCTTGCTGTGTGGCCTTGGCCAAGTCTCTTCACCGCTCTGTGGCTCAGTTTCTGCCTTTGAAAATTTGGGATAATTCTTATTTGTATTAGGGTAGCGCCTGAAGGGCCCAGATGAGAACGAGGCCCCCTTGGGTTGGTCACTGTATCCTCACTTAGCGAGAGACATTGTAAAGTACCGTGTAAGTGCTAAGTGTTTGTATTTCATTAACTTTGCCAACTTAATGGCTCACCTGTAAGAGTAACCCTGCAAGTTCTGCCTTATAGTTGGCTTGGTTTGGCTGCAGTGGGCTACGTAGGAAGCAATAAACAAGTAGTCTCTTCATGTCACTGCCCCAGCTGTTTACTTCTGCAAGTTCAGAGAATGACATCTGCTGTGCAGGTGTGTGTCCCTCCTGCACATGGGGTCCTGCCTACTCACTTAGCAGTTTCTCCAATAGGAACCCAATCTGACCGCATCACACAATACAGGGTTTTAACAAACATGAGTAAGATGAAAAGACTACACAATCTGAAGGAAGAGACACTGGGGGAAGTGGAGATTAGTGATTTCCAGTTACTGAAGCGAGCTGAGCAGCCTTCTGGAACATGCAGAAAAGAGTTGTTTTAAACAGAGATGGCTTTTTTGCAGCACAGAGTTTGGAGCAGTCTCTATTTTTATTGGCCCACTGGGCGTTGGAGCCAAGGCAAATTACATGAATAGGCAGGTGAGGGCTGGTCCAATCTCCACAAGCACCTCATGGTGACTTGATTTATGAAGAGAGAGGTATGCTGAACAGAACCCACATTTTGCTGCCTGCCAGCAGGAGGGCAGAGGGATACATAGCTACATACACAGCACCGTCATAGACATGAACAACAAATGCTGCAAGAAAAAACTCCTTCCAAGGTGAAAGCTTCTCTCCCTGGGACATTGTTCATTATCAGGGCTCCTCTGGCAAGTTTTTCCTTGTAAAGGATTCCCCTCCCCTCCCTTTCAGTGGGTGTTTTTATATGGAGCATTTCAAGCCCCAGAGGAGCTGTGGGAGGACTCTCCTTTTCCGTTCTGCTTCATGGCAGAGTTGTAAATTAGCCCAGGCCCTGGCCAGATCCGGTATGAGCTGATTTCTCATTTAAAGGCATGAAATCCTGAATAAGGGGAGAATTTTAAACTGGGTGCCAGTGAATAGAGAGTGTCCCAGACCACAGAGGACGGAGGACAAATGCGTGAACAGGCATTCGGAACCTCTGGAGGCTTCCCTCGCCCTGCAATATCTGAGTAACAGAGAGATGAAGAGATAACTGTAGTTAGCTAATGTGTAGTTTCCATGTCCAGCAGAAGTCTGGCAGTGCATCAGCTCTGCTGCTATTCTTCCTCGTGTCTTATTTCTTCCATTGTTTCTGAGCGTCGAGGGGGTTGATCGTTCAGTCGGACTGTAAACATTCGCTAGCACGTTTGATCTAATGAGCCCTGGATCGAGCCTCCATGTTCTGCCAACAATAGATACACGCTCTGAAATAAGCGGACGCTTTCTGAGATGCACCAGTTTTCCTGGGAGACTTGGATGCTGCCTTGCCAGCTTTAGCAGCATGGCTGGGAAAGGTGATCCAAACCTCAATGAGAATTATTTGCAACACTTGCTGTGCTGTGGTTAAGGGTCACTCAGCATTTCCATCACTTGTTCCCTTAATTATAAAATGGTAGCTTTATCTTGCTTTGAATAACCAGCGATAGCCAAAGGTCACTTTTTCTAATATTAATAATACTCAGCAGTTTATATTTGCAAAGTACTGTGCAAACATTTAACCAATTCCTCCTCCAAGCCTCCTCCTTCCCCCTGTTGTACAGATGGAGACACGGTGGCACAGAGAGGAGAGAAATGACTTGCGCAAAGTCACACAGCAAATCAATGGCAGAGTAGGGACTAGAACCCAGGAATCTTGATTCCCAGCCTCTGAGAATCTGTCTGACCATTGCCTGCCATCACTCACTATCCTAATTGTATTAAGTCCCAGCTGCCTGCATTTTGGGGGCACATAGTAATTTCTCTTCCCCTTAAAGAGTTCTACGGTTTTTAGCCCAGTCCTATTTTGGTACAAATTCTTCCTCAGATGTGGTCTCACATGAGGTTTCTGTCCCATCTGCCTAAAGGTTTAAATGTTTAAGCCCTTAATGTTTGAATATAGTCAGACACAGTAGCTTTGTTATTCCATAGTGAGTGTCTCACTCTGGACTGAGCTGAATTCTGAGCTTTCTGTATAATTGTGTATAACCTTTAAATCAGAGCATTTAATCTCTTGAAATTGTGATCTTAAGCCCCATTATTGAGGATGACTTTAATTCAGACATTAAAAGTTTGTACAGTGATAGTCTTGAAAAAGCTCCTCTGAGCTACTGTACAAAAGAGTCCGGCCTTCAGATCCTTAACTGAAATAACTTACAGCAACATTACTGGGAAAAGAGACAGAGATTTCTGGATAGCTACACTATTTTTACTTCCATATTGGCTCTTCCGTTTTATTCATCTTCCTACGTTATATTCCAGTTATTTTACTGTGAATGTCGTTCAGCCTGTTGCTGTACAAACTCTTCATTGGTCTCGCATCTTATCCTTCTACAGTGGTGTGTGTGGGGAGGACCCGCTGCAGGGTCTTTGTCCTGAATTTTCTTCGTTGAAAAATGAGGCCAGTTGATCGGATAGAAAAGAAGAGATGCTTGTAAATCTGAAAGAGAGCAAAAGGGGCTTGATTAAATGAAAGTTGCATCTGAGTTCAGTGGTGGTCCCGGGGGTCCCTTCTAGCCTTAAATTCTGTGACTCTCCAGTGGCCAAGTGGCCAGTTGACAACTGCCACAGCAGCGGGCCCTCTTGTTGGCAGTCTCAGCAGAGAGGTCTTTGCCTGTGGAGGGGTGTGCTGAGGACCCATTGCAAGGAAATGGTTCCCTCTGGAAGAAAACTCAGGCTCCTTGGTGACAAGCTTGCACTACTACTGCTCACGCCATACCTGTTTTGCAGGCGAATAAAGATCTTCCTTCTCCAACCCTGTCAGTCTGGCCCCTTTCCCCCAGCACTAAATCCACTTAAAGTACGTATCTTTGTAAAGCTTTTTTGGAAGACTTAATGGACTGTGCTTCTTCTCATTGTGGAGGAGCTACAATGAGACAGAGCAATGCTTAATAGTCTGTTAAAAAAAGGCAGACGTATAAAAAAAAGTCAAAAAAGCCATGTACATTACTTTTAAAAGAAAGTTATGCTTTTGTTAGTCTGGTATTATTTCTGACAGCATCACATCTTGCATTTAAATGGTCCACACTTAAGCTGTATAAAAACTATTCTCTCTGTGTTTACATGAAAAAATCAGTACCTCTCTCTTTATCTTCTCTCTTAGCCTCCAACTTGTGTCCCTGGAAAGTTTAGGTGCCGAACTCACTGCCTTAGTGGCTGAAGATTTAGGTTTGTGTCCCAGACCGTATTTTGTAGAACTGCGATAATGAATTAATTCCAGCAAAGCTGGATTATTTTGCAAGTGCCTGTCCTGTTATGCAACTCTGTGTCACTGACAGACCTTCTCTTCTTCTTTTGCATGCTCTTGGGTCTCATCGTACTGCAGCCATGTCGAAATCAGCCGTGAAAATCTCTTCAGACCTGTTGTCCAACCCGCTCTGTGAGCAAGACCCCAATTTCCTGGCGATGGTAACAGCCCTGGACACTGCCATGAAGAGAATGGACTCTTTCAACCAAGAGAAGGTGAGCGTGGGTTTTACTGAAGTGGGGAGGAGGCGGGGATGGGAACTTGTGCTCTCTGTGTGTGTGTCTGCTCCATATAGGTGAACTCTCCTCTACCCCTTCCATTTCTTCTCTCACCCTAGCAGGGCCCCCAGATTAATTTATCATATCCTGGGACACTTCAGATGAGAAGAGATACATGTGCCTCCACCTGGAGTCAATCAGGGCTAGTCCTTCAACCAGGGTCTCAAACACGCGGCAGCCCATGGAGTTATTTGCTGCAGCCCAGCAAGCTCCCCCGCCCCCCCGCGAGTATTTCCTGGGGCCACCACGCTCCCCTTCCCCGCCGCCCCACCTCCCACCCAGCGCACCGCGGCCCTGCTCCTCTGCCTACCTCCAAGCGCTTCCCGCGGCCAAACAGCTGTTTGGCGGCACTTGTCGCTTTCCAGGAGGGAGGGGGGAGGAGCGGGGAGTTGTGCGCTCAGGGGGGAGGTGGAGAAGAGGTGGGGCAGGGGTGGGGATTTGGGGAAGGGGTTGGAATTGGGGCAGGGAGGGGGCGGAGTTGGGGTGGGACTTTGGGGGAGGGGTGGGAAGAGGCGAGGCGGGGCGGGGCCTCATGGAAGGGGTGGAGTGGGGGCAGCGGGAGGGGGATCAGTGATGCAGCCCTCGGGCCAACGTACTCGTCCTCATGTGGCCCTCGTGGTCATTTGAGTTTGAGATCCCTGCCTTAAACTGACTAGAGAGAGTTCTACAGCGTCACATGAGGTGCTTTCTTTCATGCCCACTCCACTGTGGACCCAGAGTGCTGCCCTTGCAGCACGTCCCGTCTTTGCTGGTTTGGGACCAGAGCACAGGAGGTTGTGGGGTGAGGATTTGATGAAGATGATGACGTTGTTGTTCATTTGTACTCTGGTAGCACCTCGAGGCCTGAGCCCTGGTGTGGAAGACGCTGCACAAATGTATAACTTAGTTCAAAGCGGCTTCTTCAACAACATTTGTTTGTCACTCTCTTTTCTTCCAATAGGTGAACCAGATCCAAAAGACGGTGATAGAGCCCTTGAAAAAGTGAGTAGCAGCATTTTCCTATGCGCAGAATCAAGTGCTCTCAGTAGCCATGTCCCTGAGAGACGTGCATCATTTAAAGGGACAGTGTCAGGTTTAAAATCATAGTCCTTCCAAAATCAAATAATCTGTCACAGCCCCCATACAAGAAAGTATCGTCCCTATTTTACAGTGAGAAAACTGAGGCACAGGGAGGTTAAATGACCAGGTCCAGGCTGTTAGCCTGTGACACAGCTGGAAAAAGAGCCCAAATCTCTTTGTTCCTGATTTTGTACTTCAATCTGCCAGATGCACTTAACTGTGTTTCACAGAACACCTGAAGTTATGAAAAACTTGAAAGCACTTAAAACATCCAGCCTGTCTCCACCTATGCTGTCGGTTACTTGCCACATTTTTCTGGGCTTGAAGGAGGACAGTGGACAAGTCAGTGTCATTTGATTTCTAATCCATTTCAGTCTCTGGTCCTTAGGAAGTTGCAATGCAGTCTAAAGAAGCATGCATCTGAAGAAGTGGGTATTCACCCACGAAAGTTTATGCGCCAATACGTCTGTTAGTCCGTAAGGTGCCACAGGACTCTTTGCCGCATTCACAGATCCAGACTGACACGGCTGCCCCTCGAATATAATACAGTCTAATGCATTGCTGCTGGTTTGGGGCTGCAGATGCTAGAGGTGAACGTTTCCTTTGTAAATGTAAAAAAGGGAATCTTCAGAAATATTTTGTTCCTCTTAATTTTAGTGAAAGGCATTTTTTCAAAACGTAAATTTTGGGCCAGGTTTGACCCGCCGGTGTCCCTGAACTTTATTCATGGAGAAGCTAGGAAGTAAAGACCTTACAAATAAATACAGATGGCATGACGTATCACAGACAGATAAAAGTCTTGAGGGAACTGAATCTGTGAAGCTCTGCAAAAGCATCCCATCGAGCCTTAGCAGGGCAGGTGGATTTCCATGGGGATTTTGGCATTGAGTCAGTGTTTGGTGCTCACCATGGAGGCAGAGGTCTAATAATGAATTCATTGGCATAGAAGCCACCCACTGACTTATTTTCTATAGACAGTTTCCTTCGTAGGGGGGGAAAGGATCCCAGGAGGCTCAGACCATGAGTCACCTGACCCTCTGCTGCCAGGGGTGGGGGTTGAATTTAGTGTGGTTTCTTTCCATGGGCTGTAGAGCTTACATGAAAAAGCTGGGCTCCCTAGGAGTTGTTTGCTTTTCTCAGGCCTGATCCTGTACCCACTAAAGTCAATGCCAGAATTTCCATTGGCTTCAGGCAGTCCAAGATGAGATGCTGAAAGCACTGGTCTGCAGTCACGTTTACTTGACATTTTGGTGCCTTTACACTGAGAATACCACCTCCCCTGTTGCAGGATCACGGCATTCCCGCCACACTTTGCTAACGGCAAGAAGTTACCATGTGTCTTACAGTGTGTCATAACCCACTGATGCATCGTCTCTGTAGGGATCTTGTCATCCATGGAACTCTTAAATGTTCATTTCTGTGCAAGTCCCACCAGCGTTGGCAGGAGTTGTAAGTGAGACTATATCCCTAACAGTTAAAAGGAGAATTTCATTTAGTGCAGCAAAATGTCTTCAGAAGTCCCTAGATTCTTTATTTTGTTACAAGAACAGAAAGAGAGAGAGAGAGAGGGAAAGGAAGATCATTTGACTTTAATAAGACAGTAAGTGATGCAAATTGCTGAATAACAATTTTAGTTTACATTTGACATCTGGGGTTTTGGTGGTGGTTGTTTTTTTGCTTGTTGTTGTTTAATCCCAAGTCTGAGGGTAAACCAACATATACTACTCAGTGCATAGGGTTGCCCTGGATTTTTATTGTGGGGGGACATGGTGACTTGTGTTTTGCTTTTGTGGTTTACACTATAACCAAATATCCTTGATTACTAAAAAAAACAAACCTTCTATGGTGGAATTGTGTTGCTTATTAGGTTGATAGTCCTCAGCATGAAAGATACAGCAACTTTGTGTTCTGGCATTCTATTAAAACCATCTCATTTAATTGTCAAGAAATAGATCTTAGCGTAAACTAGCCAGGTGGTTTCCATGGAACTGTCTTTTTTTTCTGTGCACAGCCCCCAGCACAGTGGGGTTCCGATCTGGGGCTGGGGCTCCTAGGCGCTCCAGTACTGCAAATCATAAATAATCATGTATGCACACAAGGAAGATCCCTTCCATCCCATCTTGAGTTCTGGGGTAGCCATCTTTCAGGCTAAGTAGATTCAGGCCAAGTCCTTATTTGGGTGCAAGAGGTCTAGAGAAATCCCAGAATCGCACTGAAAACAGTGTTGGTGATTCAGCTGACATTCTTCCTTTGGCCCCCAGGGTCGTGGTGCTGAGCTCTGTGTGGTGATGAGATGTAAAACGCAATTCCTGACCACTTGGCATTAAAGCACTTTTGTAGGATTGACGGTGGTTTACCCCAGCGTCCTGACTACATATTCCAGCTCTGGTGATTTGTTTCTGTCTCCTTCAGTTTCCCTGGTACTTGGATGTGACATTTTTCATTTCCTGCCCTTGTCCGTTGAGCACTGTTACAGTGCATTCTAAAACGGCTCCTGTTTCATGACTGTGGCGGTTGCATTTCAGGGGTGACCAGGAATGACTCGTCTCCTCTCCCTATCTCTAAGTATGCACAAGTGCAAGTACGTGCATATGTAAGATAAAGAGCCTTGGGAGTTCATTTGGCTAATAATGAGATGCACTATGGAAATGCAGATTGCATCCTCTTCTTGGCCTGCTTGCTGAGAACTCCAGTAACATTTCTGGGATAAAACTAAAGATTAATTAAAGCTGCCTGGAGGATCCTCTTCTCGTTTCAGTTCAGTATTGTTTCCCCTGGTAGAGCCCATTCTCCCCGGCCTCTCCCAAACTCGCTTTGACCTAGAAACAGGCTTTGATTCAACAGCTGTGCTTTATTACTTCTTCACTGGTGGTCTTCTATAGTTTATTAGCCAAAGACACAGATAAGTAGAAAGAAGGCATTATATTAACGGTAATATATTGTAATCAGAGGCACATGTGTCATAAAATCTCCATTCTGCAGTCCAGTGATATGAGGTTTCTATCAGCTACATTAAGAGTAACCATCTCAAGGGGTGATTCTATCATCCAGATCTCCCTGCTTATGGCAAAGTTAGGATCATGCAGTCTTCTCTTCCTTTTGAAACTGTAACAAACTCATAGCTGGAAATCACTCATTTAATTTCACTGCGTTAGCAAAGCTCTAGCTAGAATATGACATGGTTTAAGGTGTGGGTTGGGCAAAGAGATCGGATGGCTGGAGAGGTCAGGGCTTCACTTGGGAGCTGCTTGTGTAAATTCACACCAGATCAGCTCAGTGAAAAAACAGATGCTTTTTACTGCACTCTGTAGCTTCCAGTTCTTCAGCCTGGCTGGGCTCCTCTTGTCCCTTGGGTGAGGGCTGAAGTGCGTTGGCTGGACTTGGGGTTGGTGATGGACTGTGTACTTTCATGTTGATATTACATCCTATGTGTCAGTATTTAGGGCAGGAAACAGTTTAAATAAGCCATGCGGTTTGAAGATTCATTGACTTTAATGTCTTTCGCGTTTGGAGCTGTGGGTTCCGATCTGACGTTAATTGCAAGGGGATCTTGATTTAACAGACTGATGATTTGAACCACCCTGTTTGTCAAGCTACCCGCGTGTAGCCCAAGATTAATGAGGGCTTCCCTTAGAGCCTAAATTCCCAATCTGTTAAACTCGCCCTTATCTTAGCACAAATATTCCCTATCCCTGACATCAGTCTACTTGTCTGTTTGTCTTAGACTGTGGGCTCCTTGGGGCAGCGGCCTTCCCTTTCCTGTATGTCTGACAGGTGCCCCTCATGTTGTAGGTGCAACTGCAAGCAAATAACAATAATAATTGCTGTTACCTAGGTGGTTTGGAGAATCAGGATTCTGCTGTCATAGTGAATGGGTCAGCCATGTGGTTTGCACCACACTGGTGTGAAGGGATCCAGAGATCCCATACCAGCAGTGGCTATAAACAGCTTCTATTGCTGTGCAGTTTGTTTCCCAGACGATAGAAAAAGTGTTTTCAAATGGTCAGGAGGGAGCTGCATCCAGCCTTCCTTGGCAGGGAAGAAGGTCACCCAGATACTGAGTAGAATGAGGGGATCCCGGTGAACTCTCCTCCAAAACAGTTGCTGGGGCATGCGCTTACTAGTCTTGCATGAGTTATATGGTGGCCAGAATATGAAGGAGCTTGGCACAGTCGGCTCTCTGCCCCGAGACTCGAGAAAAGCTGCAGTTCAGGGCTAAAGGGCTGTTAGAATTTGTACTGGTCCCAGGACTGCGGTGAATTGGCAGAGCTAGGGATGAGGGCAGGACTAGAGTAATAGAAAAGGCTGCAGGTCAGGATTGGGCTGTGTGGGCCCCTGGGCTGGAATAGCAGGGGGGCTGCCGGGTAGGAGGGAGGTGCATTCCCAGAGCTGTGTAGGGAGGGGCCAGAACTAGAATATCAGGGAATAAGGCAGGCCACGACTAAGGTGCTTTGGCAAAGGTGGTGCAGGTGATGCTACCTCTGTGTGTGGCCAGTTTGTGCTTGGTCTTAATGTCAGAAGAACTCAAATTCCCATAAGCGGAATGCCTCCCACTACAGATTGATGTATAAACTAAATTATATCGGCATGCAAGTGAGTCCCCTGACCGGTTTCCATAAGGGCTGAAAAAACGGGAGTGAGCGTCTAAAATCCCTGCTGCCTATCCTTAGCACAGGGGTCCACCGTCTGGAGGAATAGCTCCATCAGAACAGAGCCCATGCCTCTCCTGATCAGCTGGCCAGAGTCCCCGCAAATAGCAGTTGCACTGCTTCATCTCTGCCTCCCCAGCTTGCCTGCACACATGCTGTGTGATCTCCTTTTCCCCCTGTAACCACATAAAACCCTGCCGTTAGTGTACAGCCTCAATCTGCACTTCCTTCTCTGACAGTGAAAGCAGATAACCAGCCGTAAGGGTCCCCTGGGGGTGCTGGGGACCGGAAACAGGAAAAGCCGCTTTCATGTCCTTACAGGCCTCTAATGAGGATTTCATACACAAAGCAAGCCACATGGCTGCCTCGCCCCCCAGTGCATCCTCCCTCATCTCGGGGCTCTTAGCCTTAATCCTCAGCTCTCTCCAGTTTGAACTGTCATCTTATTTTTCTGTTGCATTTTGCTGTAGTCGGAAGGGATGGTTTTAATTTCCCATTCCTGGTGGGTGGATGGGCCCACAACGGACGTGTGGGCACAGAGTGTGGAATGACAGGCATTCCTGAACATAGCCCAAGTGCTTTGGCCTAGCTCTGAGCCATCCCTCCCTCGGTCTTTCAACTTCCTCCCCGTTTCTTTCTTACTCCCAGGTTTTTCCTTCTCCTTTCCATGCTTAGTTACTGTTTTCTCTCCTCCTGATTCCTGTCCTTCCTTTCCCTTGTAACCACCTTCTTTTCTTCCTCATTCCCCTTTCCTTTCCCCAACGCCTTCAGATTGCCCATTGACGATCAGTGAGGATCGTTCTTTTTTTATTGCAGGCCATCAGCATGCTCGATGCTGTGCAAACATAAAAACATCCCACCAGGTTCTGATCTCAGCTATCACTGGTGTCAATCCTGGATCTCTCCACTGACCTCCGTCGGGTGACTCTGGGTTTACACTGAGAGCAGAATTGGGCCCCCTCTCCCCAGATCTCTTACAATCTGGATCAGACACAGACAGTAGCATTGAGATACACATGCTGTGCAGCTTGAGGATGCAGTGTGAGAGTGCTGCAGATCACTCTGAAGGTTCATCACTGAAATGCTTTTCAGGAGGGAGTGTGTTTTAAGGAGGGATTTGAACAAAGAGGAGGAGGTCGTTTGCTGTAGAAGATAATGACAATACTTAGCACTTACACAGCACTTTGCATTTTCAAAGCACTGAACCAATGTTAATCCCCACAACCTGCCTGCGACAGGAGAAATAGGCCGAGAAGAGCTGTGACTTGCCAAAGGCCACTCAGCAAGTCAGTGGAAGAGCTAGGAATAGAACCAAGGTGTCTTGTTTTCCCCTGTCTCATGCTTCGTCCACTAGCCTGTACTGTCTCCGAGAAGGTATAAGCGTCCGCATGGACATGGGAAGGGGAGACAGAGAAAGAGGAGGCATTTAGGAGGGAGAAGGCAGATTGCTAGCTGGCCTTGGTGCTGATGATCATCTGAATGGTTATAACTTGCTGAGAGATCGACAGAGGGAACAGACTTTGGCCCTCTCTACTACTCGTCTGCTGTCTTGAGCTTCGAGATAACCGCTTGCTTCTTCCCATGTGTCCTGTGAACATCCCTTTTCCCCTTGCAGCGGATCCGCTCTGCACACACAATTCCTTCCAGCCATCAAGACACCGCCCAGCTGATGTGCACCTGTACGCATACAGGCCAGCACAGTCTCCTCCCCTCCTATTAGCGCTGTAACTCCAGGCGTGCAGAGCCCTGGCGCTAACGGATATCTGTCGCAGTCCCCATGTCACAACCAGAGAGGGAGAGAAGTCTGCAATTTTCAAGTAACAGACTTGTCAGCTAGGTTGACTAGCTAATGAATCCGGCAGTGGTGGGAATTCTGATGGTGCTTTTATCTTCCGTGGTAGTGTCTCTCAATCCCCATCCTTTAATTATGGGAAGCTGACGGGAGGCTACAGCATAGAAATGAAGTGGCAACATTATTTATAATTCAGAGAATCTTCTAAAGTCTGGATTTTTTTTCTGAGGCTAAAATGTCATCCTAAAAGGAGTTTCACTGGTACATTTTTCCCCCAGAGGTAGGGTGACTATTATTTGTATTTTCTTTTAGTTATTCCTATCTATCTACCCTCACCTGTTCTTTTCAGGAATCCCCCACAACCACATTTCCTAAGAGGTGACAGAAAACAATGGCAGCTTACTCTATAAGCAGGATTCTGCAGCCCTGGGAAGCCGGGGTGAGCTAGGGACTTCTCTAAAATCTCAGCTGAGTCTCCCCTCTGCTACCTGTTTTCAGCAACATACCCACCGAAGTGAGACCCACTTAGGCGGCTTCATTATTTCACCAAGTTTTTTTTTTTAAATGGCTCATGCTAGAATCCTTGGGGGTTTTTTAAGTGTTTGTGGCTGTCAGAACATCTTTCCCCTGTATAGTGGCATGTGTATGTGGAGAAATAATGGTATTGGATTTATGACGAGTACAGAACACGTCTACAAGAGTTGTCATCTGTCGATCTCAAAGCACTTTGCAAAGTAGGTATCGTGAGTCTCGTAGAGGTGGGAAACTGAGGCAGAGAGCGGTTATGGGACTTACTCGAGGCCCATAATGATTCAGTAGCAAAGCTGGGAACAAAATTCAGGTCTCCTGGCTCACTGTCCTGTGCCTTACCCCACTGCAGTAACAGGAGCCATATCTTTCATCTGTGCTTCACATCTATTTACCACCCGGGCATTTGGCTTGAGAGCCTGCTTCCACATACAGTTCACTCCAGTAAAGAAGGAGAAGAATTAGGGACAACCTTAATTGGGAGGGAAAATACCTAGCATGTGCCATACCTTTCAGTGTAAGTCTAGAAGTTCTGTCGTAATGAGAGAATTTCCATAGGAATGTTCCATCTAGAGCCAACAGGATCTGATGGCAGGAGAATTGTTTCCTCAACCCGATCCAGCCCCAGCCCAGTGAAGGCGCATGTTGCCTTTTTTACCTGATTACCCTTGCAATATAAAATTAAACCGTGTGCCTCGCTACCTACCTGTGAGAATGCACAGAGCATTCACAGAGCTGGAGTGTGAGCTTTCCCCACGGTAGCGCTTCAGTGTGAACCTGGGGAGAGGGGAATTCCATCCCCCGGCCCAGTCAGTCCTGGCATTTCTGCTGAGACTACCAAGCAGGAGGCAATCAGTGGCAATGTGGGCTTTGCGCTGTAGACCCCTGTCTGCTGGCAACGTGACTGGGACCCACCAAACTAATAGCACAGAGGCCACCCCCGAGCCATCGGATGGTCACAACTTTCAATAACATCTGGCCTGGTCGGGAGCTGAAGTTGTGACTCGGAGCTGAAAGGCTCCATGTTCCGGTACCATCCTCCTGAGCCATCTGGCCCTTGCCTCTTTCAGGATCCTAAAATAAATTAAATTGTAATATCCCAATAAAAACAGGGGTCACTGTACTGATTGTCCGATTCCTTTTCATCTCGAATTCATTTTAAATAGCGACCACGTAATTTGAGTGAAGCTGCTGCAGAATTTGCAGGCTGGTGCACCAAAAAGCCACCGAATTCATGGCCATCCTGCCACAGAGTACACGGGGCCTTTAATATGGGAAGGGCATGGCGGTTTATACATTCCCTCTGTGCAGATCTCTTGTGTTCATTCAGATTCCTATTTATCCAGCCCTTTTAATACATGTTTCTTGACTTATCTACATAGCAGCTAAATATTTAAATATTTCCCCCATGCCCACGAAATGCAGGGCCTCTGCAGCCAGTCCCAGTGGGAGCCACTCTGTTAGCTGATACGACATTTAAATATAATGGCAAACCCTGTGTGAAACTGACTATAAAAAGCAATCTCAGAGTAGCAGCATCTGATCTGCATGTGACCAGCTGGATGGAAGAGTGACCTTGGGCTCGCTGATGACTTTTTCAGGTTGCACAGGGCGATGCAAGGTTATTAATGCCCCAGCCCCATTTCCATAATGAGATAAAGGGATGGTGGATGCAAAGAATCACCAATAAAAGGCACAGTTGCCCTTGGTGTTTGAAGGGCAGGATAACGTAAGGCCCGGGGGTCTGTCCTTATGGATGGTCTCTGTAGGCTGCTGTTCTGATTAGCAGTTGTCTTGCTGGTGACATTGTGGGCACTTGTGAGCCCTGGAACAGCGGCTTTGCAGTGACTGTGGTTTGTGATAGTCTGTGTCACCCCGTGGACTCTTGGGCAGAGTGGGAAGCATAATCAGGTGGGCACACAGTTAGGTATGAAAGACGCACTGCCTCCCCTGCACTAACCCACTATACAGCTATGTCTATTTTTGAGTTATACCTAGCGATCGGGATCATGGTAACACCGGCTGGTATTTCGCCGTCTGAGCCAGGAATATTAAACACTAATGGTCCTTGTATCCTGTTCCCCAACGCTTCTGGACTTTGTCTTTTTTAGACTGTAAGTGCTTCAGAGCAAGGCCTTTGTCTCCCTATGTGTTTGCTCAGCACGTAGCACATATTGAGTGCAGCCCCGGTAAAAATAAATAATATTAAACATGCACAGAGCGAAGTGGTCAGTGCTGCAAAGCAAGCCTGGCTTCTGTTTCCACAGCTAGATCCTTCGACGTAGTTCATGTATCTAAATATATCAAACACAATTAAATTCATAAATTGGGATTTTCCTTTTTGCTCTGTTACCCCTTGTTGATCACAGGTATTTCAGTACAGGTGGGTATAAAATCTGCTCACCTGTAAGAAAGACATAACAGAAGGATAAATGTTGCAGTACTATTGAAACTGTTTTCATGACGGATTTGTTGGTTTTAGCCTGTAAAACTGACCATATAGTTTATGAACAGCAAGTTATCCAGTGCACTGTGGAGGTACAGTGCCCAGTTTCATAGGAGCAAGTTCTCTAATAGTCAGTCATTTGTGTGCATGATTGAAGTCCACTGACAGTTAGTGAGGAGGGAGGGTGGTTTCATTTTTACCACAAAGCTTCATTTCAGTTCCGTAAACCAGCTTAATATGGTCACCTGTGGGTCTTTCCTCCATCTCCTCGTTGGCTGCCTCTTCTGTCACTTTCAGCAATATACTCTGTTGGTTTCATACTTAAATATTCATTCAGACATTTCTTAATTCACAAAACATTGGTGCTAATATGAATATTCCTGTCGCCTGCATAATTGTTGGCACCTGGCTCCATGGCTATGGGCGATATGGATTTTGATAGCATGGTCCTACTACTCCTTCTGTCTGGGGCACAGAGCTCCCATCCTGGGTGTGCTGCTGGTGGGACTTACAGTGATGAAGGCTCTTGCTTAGCAGCACTTCCGGACAGTCTGTGACAAGAGGAGAGGGACGGGGGCAGGGTGGGGCGTCTTCAGCTTTCTACCCAGGTTGTAGTTAGCCTTTGCATCGTGTTTTTCACCGTCAGATTGCTTTACAAAATACGGCTTTTGGGGACCCATCAGCAGTTTTCAATGCCTCAAACTTTGAACCTGTTGGGTGTTTGTGTGTGTGTCTACATTATAAAAACCCATTCCTGTGCTATTGCTTCTGAGAGATTTCATCAAGTGTAGCCTAAAACCGGAGATCTGAATTATTACCCTTATCTTACAGATGGAGAAAGCTGAGACGGGGCAGTTGTGACTTGTCAGAGGGAATGAGTGTTAGAGCCAGGATTACAACAGTGACTCCCAGACTAATAACCCTCACTGCCTCTCTCCAATGGTGAAAGCAGCCAAGGGGACAGATGAAAAGCAAGGGATGTCTCCGAGTGTAGGAGGAGATCTCCTTAACTCTGCTGTCAGCTGACCCAAAGGTGGCTGATATTAGATTACATGTGGACTGGCACTGATGAGCAGAAGTAAGGGAGGTTTTTGGGCACGGGCATAGTTTGGGGAGGGACAGGGGGGGTGTTGCCGCCCCCCCCCCCCCAAAAGAAACCTGCAAGCGTTGTGCAGGCATGAAATTCCTCCTCCCCCCGAATGCACAGCCACATTGGCCTGACTGGAGCTGACCCCCTAAATATAGAAGTCAAATGACACCTATGGTTTTGGGTAGAGTGAGGGCTATAAGGGGAAGGAGGTGAGGAAGGAGAAAGGTGACAGTGATCCGAAGATGAAGCAACTCCATAAGGCTTAGGCACAGCCTGGCAGTGCCAATAATTCTATTTATTTCCCCTTACTTGGCCTAGGTGAGGGAGCAGAAGTGAGCCTTCAGGAAGGATTTAAATGGTGCAAGTGACATGGCTTGGCCAACAGACTCAGGGAGGGGGGGTGCCAAATATAAGGGGGAGCATGGAGGGAGGTGAGAAGTCAGCTGTGGGAGGAGGATCCCGAGATCGGTATCGTTGGTAAAATCAGGGAGGGAATATGAAAGGCGAGAAAGTGCAAGTGGTAGGCAGGGACTGTGTGAGATAAAACCTTGACGGCAAGATGTGTGATTTTGCTCTTCAGTACATTGTTGATCCAGCCAAGTGCCTCATACAGAGGACTGTCATGGTGAAGCAATGGGCTAGAGAGATGGTTGTGGCAGTAACGTTTTGGATGGACTGTAGAGGAGGTCAGGTTCACAAAATGCTTAGAATTTGATCGGTTATATGTGAGAGGTGAACCCAGTTCTAACTTTGCGCAGAACAAATGTGGTAACGATAAGAGAGACGGTGCACCGCGTTAGCTGGAACTCAGTGTTAAAGAGACATTGATAAGGTAAATTCAGAGTTAAAAGCTCCCTTGCCTTATATGAATACTGTAGATTATTAATCCTGAAAAATGTTCACAGTCTCATTTACTTCCTGTCACTGCTATTTCCTTATGTTTTGCAACTCACTTGGTCAGGGCAGTGAAACTAGACAGGCTAGTTTCACAGCAAGTCACCGTCCCTTTTTAATTCTCGGGCACTAACACAAGATTGTTGTCATTGGGTTCATAACTATGCAGGACAATATTTAAAAAGCCACTGTCCACTTAAAACTTTCACATCTGTCTGAACATTGTTGTTTGAAGCTGGTGTTGTTGCAAATAACACCTCGGGTGATTAGAAATTAATAAGATGAGTGGGGAAATAGTATTTTTCTCTCCTCTGTCAGTTTGTGTGCTTTATGCGTAGAACAGCACTTTGTGTAGGGGTCAGTTTCTTTATTTCCCCCCTTGTGTAGACAGCCAGCTTCCCATGGTGTTGTGTGGCTCTGTAACACAGCAGGAGCAGGAGAGAAAAAACATTTTAAAAAATAGGAAAATGTGACTGTAAAATCACCAGTCTCCGCAGGAGGGCTCGGAGACAAGTGTAGGGCCTCTTAACTACTTCTAATGAGGTGTGTGAAATGGACTAGATTTTAAATAGTTGATGTATCTTTAAATAAAAAAAACCAAAACCTTGACATGGGAACATAAGACTGGAAAGGTCCTTCTTGGATCCACTTCCTTGTTATTGCAGGCAACTGCCTAATTTATATGAACAAAATAATGATCGTAATACTAACAGGTATGTCAGCAACAAGAAGAAAGTGAAGGAAAGTGTGGGCCCCTTACCGAATGAGGGAGGCAACCTAGTGACAGAGGATGTGGAAAAAGCTAATGTACTCAATGCTTTTTTTGCCTCTGTCTTCACGTACAAGGTCAGCTCCCAGACTGCTGCACTGGGCAGCACACCACGGGGAGGTGGCGACCAGCCCGCTGCGGAGAAAGAAGTGGTTCGGGACTATTTAGAAAAGCTGGACGAGCACAAGTCCATGGGGCCGGATGCGCTGCATCTGAGAGTGCTAAAGGAGTTGGCAGATGTGATTGCAGAGCCATTGGCCATTATCTTTGAAAACTCATGGCGATCGGGGGAGGTCCCGGACGACTGGAAAAAGGCTAATGTAGTGTCCATCTTTAAAAAAGGGAAGGAGGAGGATCAGGGGAACTACAGGCCAGTCAGCCTCACCTCACTCCCTGGAAAAATCATGGAGCAGGTCCTCAAGAAATGAATTCTGAAGCACTTAGAGGAGAGGAAAGTGATCAGGAGCAGTCAGCATGGATTCACCAAGGGCAAGTCATGCCTGACTAATCTAATTGCCTTCTATGATGAGATAACTGGCTCTGTGGATGAGGGGAAAGCAGCGGACATGTTATTCCTTGACTTTAGCAAAGCTTTTGACACGGTCTCTCACAGTATTCTTGCCAGCAAGTTAAAGAAGTATGGGCTGGATGAATGGACGATAAGGTGGATAAAAAGCTGGCTAGATTGTCGGGCTCAACGGGTAGCGATCAATGGCTCTGTGTCTAGTTGGCAGCCGGTATCAAGAGGAGTGCCCCAAGGGTCGGTCCTGGGGCCAGTTGTGTTCAATACCTTCATTAATGATCTGGAGGATGGCGTGGATTGCACCCTCAGCAAGTTTGCAGGTGACACTAAACTGGGAGGAGAAGTAGATACGCTGGAGGGTAGGGATAGGATACAGAGGGACCTAGACAAATTAGAGGATTGGGCCAAAAGAAATCTGATGAGGTTCAACAAGGATAAGTGCAGAATCCTGCACTTAGGACGGAAGAACCCAATGCACCGCTACAGACTAGGGACCGAATGGCTAGGCAGCAGTTCTGCAGAAAAGGACCTAGGGGTTACAGTGGACGAGAAGCTGGATATGAGTCAACAGCGTGCCCTTGTTGCCAAGAAGGCCAAGGGCATTTTGGGATGTATAAGTAGGGGCATTGCCAGCAGATCGAGGGACGTGATCGTTCCCCTCTATTCGACGTTGGTGAGGCCTCATCTGGAGTACCGTGTCCAGTTTGGGGCCCCACACTACAAGAAGGATGTGAAAGAATTGGAAAACGTCCAGCGGAGGGCAACAAAAATGATTAGGGGACTGGAACACGTGACTTATGAGGAGAGGCTGAGGGAACTGGGATTGTTTAGTCTGCGGAAGAGAAGAATGAGGGGGGATTTGATAGCTGCTTTCAACTACCTGAAAGGGGGTTCCACAGAGGATGGAGCTAAACTGTTCTCAGTGGTGGCAGATGACAGAACAAGGAGTAATGGTCTCAAGTTGCTGTGGGGGAGGTTTAAGTTGGATATTAGGAAAAACCTTTTCACTAAGAGGGTGGTGAAGTACTGGAATGCGTTACCTAGGGAGGTGGTGGAATCTCCTTCCTTAGAAGTTTTTAAGGTCAGGCTTGACAAAGCCCTGGCTGGGATGATTTAGTTGGGGATTGGTTCTGCTTTGAGCAGGGGGCTGGACTAGATGACCTCCTGAGGTCCCTTCCAACCCTGATATTCTATGAACTTTCCCTTTTAGTAGCACCCTCCATCAGCTGGGACTCCAGGCATTTTACAAACACTAGTTAGTTCAGTCTCACAATGCCCATGGAAGTTTATAATAAACACATTTCTATTTGGACTAGGTTTGGTTTCACTCCTTGTTTTGATTAACAGATTCTAAATTCTGGATCTAAACTAACTTGACCGTGTCCCTCTCTGAAAGGGAAATTAAAGAGTAATATCAGCCCAGTAAAAGGAGTGGTGTGTCTTTAAATCCCCACAGTGCAGGGTTCATGTTAGCAAAAGGACTCAGGGGACAGAGGGATGAGGGGGTGTTGGGAGTGTGGATTGCATCACGCTCACTCTAGTGGGAAATGCCATAAAAGCTGCCGGGAATATCTTTTTCATAACCAATGTTTTGGTGAGTATTGAGCACCTAGACAACCCCCGTTGTTCTTCCATGCTCTGTGCAGGAAGTGGGATAGGTGTGAGCAAATTATTCACCTCAGGAAGTAGCAAAATGGAGCTCTTCCACATGCACAAAAGATGGGATCAGGGTTTCTTTCTGTTTCATCAATTGCAGCCTAATCCTGCAAGATGTTTCACTCCCATGGAATCACTGGAGATGCTCAGCGCCTCACAGGATTGTGCCCTGAGTGCTAGCCAGTACAAGTCAGGAAAGCGAAAAGGATGCTTTCTGCATTCCCTCTGTTTTCTTTCCTGTTCCTCTTTTTGTCTTGGCAACCCTCCTCCTTCTCAGTCATGAACTAGTGCTTGTGTCCCAGGAAGACTGGCTGATGATCCCATGCCCTGGTTTAAGAGCAACATGTGGCTCATATAATCTTTCCAAGCAGTGGAGAAACTGCAAGGCAGTGCCAGGGCCACTGGGATCCCTCAGGACTAGCTCCTTTGTGGCCCCAGGCCTTTGTTCATGCTTTTCTCTTCCCCCAGGGAAATGCCGAGGGCTGTCTCTGCCTCTCTTAGTCTTAGGGCTCTCCCTTCTTGGGCTGAGTTAATAGCAGTCTCTTGGCTAAGGAGAGCCCAGTTTCCAGTCAACGAGAGAGGAGAGAAGGGACAACTATGTGTTGCAGGGCCAGCAGCTCTTATCTTTCTCCTTCCCCTATATCTTTCATAGCGTCATAGAAATTAGTTCGTATCCACTGCAGCAGCCAGAGCAAAAATATTCCATCCTGGCATTTTTCCTGTCTAATTTTAAATATCCTGAGCTCTGGGGCTTCCACCCCATTCCTAGGGAGGCTATGCCAGACCTTGTAGCTTTCCCTGTTAAGAAATGCTTACTGATATTCAGCCTACATTTCCATTTGTCCAATACTGTTCCCTTACTTCTAGTCAGACCCCCTGGCAACTCCCCATAGAATTCCTCTCCCCACTTAATATCTGCATCTTTCAGATGTTTGCAGGCTGTTAACATGAAATACATTTTCGACCTAAAGGCATAGGACCCGTGATGCATCTGCTGGAAGCTCCACGAGGATAAATATGGTCTGTAGTGTAGTCTCGTGTCTTGTTGCATGGAAAGACTCGTGCCGATTATGGACCTGATTCGATTCCTATTAAAGTCATTGGGGGTTGGATCGGGCCTTAAGGGCACTTGTCCTACCCCTGCCTCTGCCCTACCAGTAATCTGAGGACAGGTGCTAACGCCTAGTGTCATACAGAATTCTGCCTGAGCACCTTGCATTAACAGGCTCTTAGCTGGGAGTTTGGCCAAGCAGATATGTCCCTAAGATGAGTCCAGCCAGGCCACAGCATTCACGGGGGGGTTTATTCTTTGAACCCCTGCAGGTTCAGCAGCGTGTTCCCCAGCCTGAACATGGCAGTGAAGAGACGTGAGCAGACTCTGCAAGACTACAAGCGGCTGCAGTCCAAGGTGGAAAAATACGAAGAGAAGGAGAAGACCGGCCCCATCCTTGCCAAGCTACACCAGGTACAGAGCTGGGAGACGGGCGCTTACTGCTGGGGTTGAAAAGCTCTGGAGAGAATGTTAGGGCACCCCTTGCGTGCAGCGTGGCACAGTACAATTTCCCTGGCGTATGTTTCATCCTGACATGCCAAGTATTGTTGAATGGTGTAAGCGCCGAGTTATTTAGCACAGTAACTGGGCATAGCGTGATGAAATTAAGACAGAGACAATCTAGGCATCGAAGATCTATTAAGCTATGGAATAGACTCGCAAGGGAAATGATCGGAACGCCATTGCTTGGGACATTTAAAACTAGACCGGGGAAATCCCTTGGAAACGTACACTTGGGTACAACCCTACCTCAGCAGGGAAATGGACTGAATGATCTTTTGTCTTTCAGTATCTAAGATCTGTATCTAAATTCCCTAAAGTACACTCTAATTTATTCAGTGCTTTGGGGCAAGGTGCCGTTATTTTTTCAATATTAAATTGACATGCGCAATGCTGGGTAAATCCAGGTAAATTAAGAGCACTCAGTCTAAGACCAAACAGAACGTCCTCTCCAAACTCAAGCCCACAAGAGCTGGAGATAACTGTAAGAGCACGTTAGGAGACAGCACTCCCCCAAACTTCAGAATTTGCCTAAACAGCTATAAAAAACAATCATGGAATTCTACACCTTTGCCACCCGGTACAAAGCTTAGGTCTCACAAAATTGCAATAGCTGGTTCACATGAAACGTCACCAAATTCTTACGTCTTTCTGAAATTCGAGCAAAGTTGTTGGGGT
This sequence comes from Chelonia mydas, assembly GCF_015237465.2. Taxonomy (NCBI): domain Eukaryota; kingdom Metazoa; phylum Chordata; order Testudines; family Cheloniidae; genus Chelonia; species Chelonia mydas. The sequence continues at coordinate 5,990,660 of NC_057859.1, read as the reverse complement.
TTGGGTTTTGTTTTTACTAAATCTTCACCAGCATTCCCGGCCAAATCTGTCATTGCTACAAAACATTCACTTGAAACCTCTAAGGAATAGTCGCCTTCATCAGAGTCAAAGAACACACCGTTTTGATCACTTTCCCCGCCAAATTAAGTATTGTGTTAAAGAACAGCCCTATCAGCATTAACAAAAGAGAATTCAGACTTCATAGTAAGCAGCTTATGCTGCTCAGCCTCAGTGACTAAAGCTATGGCTGGAAAAATGGGAGTTCTTTTGTCCTGGTGATTAAGTCGGTTTTATTTTTTGCCTAATGAACTTCTGGTGTGATCTAATTTTTTCCCCATGAAAATCTGAAATAAATAATCAAAAGTCTGAGCTTGGACACCTGGGATAGCCAGAGCTGCTGCTGGAGAGGACCAAAAGCCAGGCTATTCAAGAGAGATCCAGATATTTGGTAGGGAGTTAGCATACCCTCATAAGGTATTTCCATCCGGCCTGAAATATACATTGGGCCTTTTAGAGCTGTTTACCCAAGCCCTCAGATTTTGGATGCAGGAAGCTTCCTGAATTAACCCTCCTTTCCCGTGAGTTGAAACATTCTGAGGCTCAGTTTGGGTAGCTGGACTGGTGTCAGACAATGCATTTGCCCCTTTCGAGCCTGGTGACATTTTAAGACCTTACTAGCCGGAAGCTATGCCTGCTCCATATCTCTAGCGTGCTTTCCCAACAAAGGCCCCGGAACCTGTCTTAACACCAATCTGTCCATAGGATTAGATACCGCCAGAGCAGGACCAGCATGTGGAATCTCACTGCTAGCCCCCACCCCCGCCCTTTGGAATTGCACCAGGATTAAGTGGCAGACTTGAACTTGTCTAATGTTTCAGCACCCACCCCCTCCTGCCCTTTTCCACCCCTTCTCAGAGACATTTCCCTTTCTCCCCACGCTTCTGTTTAAAGATCGCCAATAGGACTCTCCAAACTGAAGGTCACAGGCAAAGTGCAAAGACAGGAGAGGGCACAGGGTTAGGGAGAAAACCCCGAGGGCAGACCGAAGACCGTCAGAGTCTCGGCATCAGCCCAGCGGCGCTAGCAGGTCCGACAGCCAAGCCTTAACTCAACTTGGCGTCTCCCCTACTCATCTTTACTTCCAGCAGCATAGCAAAGTTGCTTTGCTGGCCAAGTGAGGCCTCCTCTCTGAATATGGGGTCATGGCACCGGCATGGGCCCCCCCAGTATGGCGCGGGCTGTAGGGTCCTTCCGAACTTTTCACAGTTATCCCAGCGAGAGAGAGAGAGATCTGCCAATGTCCAAGTGAGACACCATCTGACCACAGGGCTGCAGCCAACAGATAAACTATGGTGCTTGCTAACATTGTCCTCGAGCTGCTAGTCAGAGGATCTTGTGTCGCATTCCGGGTTTGCTCTGTAGAGCTCTGTTTGATTTCGGACGAGGACCCCGGCGTATAGCGTTCATTTCTCTTTGTGAGGCAGGAGAAGGAACTATTTTATTATGTCTCCCAGCAGGTCATCTGTACCTTGCTGCTCACAGAAAAGCAACTTTGATGCATATTTATAGTACAACATAGAGGAGACTGGCTAAGGAAAGCTCTTAATGTTTGGTGCCCACTCACTGAGTCGAGTTGTGCATGTGGCAGATACAAGGAGCTTGCCATGGTGGTGTTAAGAGTCCTTACTGCCTTTGAGTGACCTACCTGTGGATCTCTTTATGGGAGAGATTCAGTCATCCCCCAAACCCACAGCCTGGTCCTCAGAATGTTCCCTTATTGAGATCGCTAGGTCTTCTTGGGCCCTCTGGAAGGTCATACCTTGGTTTGTTTTGGGAAAGGGGATTTTTAAGGCAGCTGAGCAACCCCCTCTCTCGTTCCCCAGGCCCGTGAGGAGCTGAGGCCGGTGAAGGAGGACTTTGAAGCCAAAAACAAGCAGCTTCTGGAGGAGATGCCCAAGTTCTACAGCAGCCGCATCGACTATTTCGAGCCCAGCTTTGAATCACTGATCCGAGCTCAGGTGAGACCCACAGTGAAACCTGCCCCTGCACTGGCTGCCCTCATGTCCACGTCCATTAGCTTGTGCTTCTCTCTGGAGCGCAGACTCTTTCAGACGTTATTTCGGTGAACGGTTGATCTCACCAGCATAGGAGTCCCTAAGACTAACGCACCATCCAATTGAATAGATATTGATCCCACTGACTTCTCTGTCTGCATGCTACAGCTCTCATGGGGTTTGCAATTATCCCTCAAAATGCTGGGATGTCTGAATGCAGGGAAAGGAAGTCATAGTTGAACATCAATCCTGAATTTCGGGGTTATCATGGAAGCTGGTTGGGCACAAGGTGGATAGTGTGCCTGACCCGTTACCTGGCAGAAGGTCAAGTTGGTTTCTACTAGAAGCTGATCTGGTTCTATGGTGGTTGAATGCCGTGCAGGAAGAACAGCATGAGTGAACTTCGCGCCCTTTCTGCGTCATAAAGCGTTGCCCAGATCTGGTGCTTCGCTTCAGCAGAAGGACCTGAGGAAAACATTCGTGATGTTTATTTAGGGCCCCATCCTACAATCCCACTCAAGTCAATGAGCAAAGCCCCCCCCGCCCCCCGAAACAGGTGAGATTGTGGGGCGGGGTGGCTGTAGCTGATGGATGCTGCAGGTCATGAGTGATGAGTTTCCGCTGTCCCGATCTCCCTGTTGGCACAAGTGATAGAGAATGGGAATCTCAGCTTTGGCCCCTGTGTAGGGATAGGGTGCAGGGCAGGCTGTAATGTAGATTTGTTTTCGGGGGTGGGGGGTTGGGTCGGAATGTCATAACTCAAATCCCTCTTTCCCCCCCCGCCCACCTCCCTTATGAGGAAGGGCCGTAAATCTTTGCCCAAACTTATGGAGTCCTCCTCTTGTGGAGAGAGGGAATGAGGAAGGTGAGGAGCAGCTTAGGTTTCCTCTGTGCAGAGGCGTTTCCCTGTGGAGTTGGCCAGCCTGATGGGGCAGAACAAACCTCTTTCCGTTCTGAGCAGGCATACAAGTTCACTAGGTGTCACTCCAGATAGGAGAGACAAGCGTGGCTGATTGGCAGGATGAACGCACACCAGTCAGGGTGAGGAGGTGTAACTTAGACTGCCATGTTCACACTCCCCTAGACCTAGCTTCGCCCACTTACCAGTGCATTGGGGAAGCAAAATTGGTGTAATTTACACAGATCTGGAGGAAGGCATGAGTTAAATGCGGGGGAGGCCTGCCCTAAGGTACACCTTCCCACCGTCTCCTGTTGGTTGCGTTTGCTGCCAGTCTTCTCTCTGCCGTTGATTTTAAGGCCAGAAGGGACCATTATCATCCGTTAAACTGCCATCCTAGAGCGTGGGGAAAACTGACACTGGCATTTGAACCTGTGATTTTTGGCGTCCCAGAGAAGCGCTGTACCCCTGGACCACGGTGCCAGTCTCTACGGTAGACTCAGCAGGCCAGAGACAGAGCTGATGTGTAAGGTGGTTGTAAAAGTCCAAATAAGCAGAGGCGCGTTGAGGGGACTGGAAGAAGGCGTAAATAACACCAGTTCAGACTCCCCTCTGAACTTGGGCCTCTGCATATCCAAAAGCCACTTGCCCACAGACTGATTCACCTGCGATATGGCACACGCTCCAAGCGTCAGGGCTGAAGGGACGAGGCTCCCTGGAGCCTCTGCTCTTAAAACACGTGATCCTGCTGTGAAACCAACTTCTTTCGAGGTGCCCAACATAAACCCAGTGCGTCTGGGACTCTGACATGTCGAGCGGGGCTGGCCTGGCCTGCAAGACCCTCTGCTAGAAGCTTTTCCTTGAGGAAGCTACAGCCGAGAGAGGGCTTTTCCATTCCTGTTTGGAGGGCAGTGAGGTGTCAGTCCTGCTCCGCATCCCAGAGGGGCTCTGTGTTGGCCCAGCTATATTGGGACACTGAGGAGCGCGCAGTTGCATGTTCCCAAGCGTGCTCTTGTCCCTTGCTTTGGCTAGCAGATCTTTCCCTTCTCCAGGGGCCGTTAATCCATGGGTCTGTGCAAACATGCCTTTGTCCCTTCCCCCTGAGGTTGCTTGGATGGAGGATTTATTCCTCCATCATGAAGGAATACCAGAGACAAAGGGGCACCTCGCTGAGCACAGGGAGTTCTAAAGAAATCTGGGACTGTCCCTGGGTTCTCACCGACAGTCACTCCCTTGGTGGGGGCGGAGGGTTAGCAGCAGCTCTGACTGCGTCATTCGCGGCCACCCTTGGTAGGGTTACTTGGCCCTTCCATAGCACCCTCCTTCTCAGACACATCTGACAAGGGAGGTGACTTGCCCAGGGCAATGTAATGAGTCAGTGCTGAGCCAGGAATAGAACCCAGGAGTCCTGACTCACTGCTGTGACCACTGAACTGCAGCGTCCCCGTTGGGGCCATTAAGGCAAAGGCTGCCGAGAGCATCCCTGTTTCTGTGCTGATCCTTGCCGAATGGCAGGAGCTCGTGCTCAAAGGCATATGAATGGTACTGGTAATGGGCTGCTCTACCGCCCCCGCCCATTCATCCAGCCGGCGTTCTTTCCGGGTTATCTCTCCCTCCATGCCTCATTGAGTTTATTTATGTTACTCAGTGGAATTTCTATTTTAGTTCTCATCTACGGGTAGCGATTGTTCTAGAGAGTGGGGGGAGCCCACAGGGGCAGATGCCATCGTTTGTTGGGGTAGATATTCAGCTTCAGCTAATGCTTAAAACCCAATCTCTCTGCACCAGTGGACATGTGCACCCATTTCAGAGCTTTATTGACTTGGAGGTGTTAAATGCTAGTCTGCTCTCTCCCTCTCCTCCAACCCCAGAAGGGAGGTCCGCAGTAGAATTCCCATTGCTTTGACTAGGCCTGCGTGCAAGTTGCCAATGTTCAGTGACAAGCTGTGACTCCAGGATCAGAGCTTGCTGCCTAGGTAATGTGAGCTAATGTTGCTGGTAAGCTTCATTAATAGGGCATCACTTGATCCTCTAGTTAGAGTGTGGAGCCCCCTAGTGGATGCTGTTTAACATTGCACATGTTAATACTCTGATGTCTCCCTATGGCTACCTGCACTAATAACTCCCCCCCCCCCAAATTATACTGTGTGAGCTGACTGGAGACCACAAGCCACCCCCCTTTGGGTGGGCTGAGGTTAACTGGCCAGTAAGCAGCCATTGTTAAAATGTAAGGCTGACACCATCTCTCCCCAGGTTGTGTACTACACTGAAATGCACAAGATCTTCGGAGACCTGACAGAGCAGATTGATGAGCCAGGCCTCACAGATGAACAGAGGGAGAAAGAGAATGAAGCCAAGCTGAGTGAGCTGCGGGCCCTGTCCATTGTGGCTGACGACTGACCACCCTACCTATGCTGGGGGAGCCTCGATGATAACTGCACAAGATCAAAGGGTAGCTGCTCCAGCCTACTCCTGTTGAGCAAAGACAGGACAAGCACCAGAACTTTTCCTGTAGCACACAACTATTTATTTAGAATTTTAAAAAAAGTCATCTCAGTGGGAAAACAAGAGACAAGACAAAAATAGCCACAGACAAGTGAAGAAAAAGGAGGGGGGTTTCAACCTTTCCCATTAAATACAAGTTGTTACCACATTTGTTGTCTAAAGCACCACCTCAATACTAAGTGCAGATGGCAGACCTTCATTTGGAGCTCACAGCCATCACTTACCAGACACCTTTGTAGACAATTAGCAATTCCTACCTCAAAAGTTTGATGATGGGTCAGAGTGGAGCTGTCTCATGTGTTGCAGTCCAATACTGTTAGGCTCCCCCATAATGGGAACCCAGTTCAAGTCTCCTCCCTCAGGCAGTGAAAGGGTTCTTGGTTCCTTCCTCAGCATCTAAGCCCCTCACTCACTGACCTTGCCATTTTTAGTCTAGGCTCATGACAGGGCACAGACTCGGCACACTATAATAGCTTCAGGGGATCCACAGGTGTCAGTTGCTAGATGCTGGTTCCTCCTCCTTCTTCTCTAAGCAGTTATTAGTCTGGAAGAGAGAAAGAAGGCATGAGACAGCAGGATGCCTCCCCCCATCATCTCAGAACACAGTACTTCACTTCTGCCCATGCAAAGGTGTTAGCTGAGAGAAGACATACTAACTACCATGTCTCACTCTCTCAGGGAGGAGGGGGGAGTTGATACCTTCTCAATGATCCGCTGGATCTCCAGCTGCAGGGGAACGAGGCGCTTTTTGTTCTCCTGCAGCAGCCTTTGGAAGTGGGATTTCTGCCTCTCTGCTGATTTCACCTGCTCCTCCATATCAGCCAGCTGCTTCTGTACATCCTGCAGCTCAGCGACCAGCACCTTGTTTGAGGACTCTGTCGCTGAGAACCTGGTCTGGGCGTCCTCTGTGGGCAGAGAACAAATTCAACCCTGTTCCCCCCCCCCGGTGGGCCCTGCCATACTCTAGCACCACCACCCCAGCAGTGCACTCTGGCTCACCCAGCTTGACCTCCAGAGTGTGGATTTTGCTCTCCAGGTACAGGCGGCTACTCTCAGTCTGCTCTGCTTTCTCCAGCAGCTTTCCCAAGTTGAGGACGGTCCCGCAGTGGGAGATCAGATCCCCATGCTCCACCACTGCCTTGGGCTGGGCAGAACCCTCAGCCACAGAGTTTGAGACAGGCAGCAAAGCAAGGTTTCCTGAAACAAGAGCAACCGACTTAGGGCGGGGGGATTTCCCCCGCTAGGCACCTATTGCCACGGCCCCTGTAGCCAATACTTACCCAAGAGCCCCTCCTCAGGGATGGGGTCAGAGCTGTCCTGGCGGTTGTAGTGCAGGCTCCGGTACTGACACACGTACTGAGTCACCACTCTGTTCACAAGACGCTTCGCCTGTCAACAGCACACGCTGCCAGTTAGTGCCAACTTCCTTCACAATGGAGCGTTCCCCCCCCAGCTGGTACTCACCTGCTCCTTGCAAAGATGTAGCCCCAGCGTCATGAGGATCTTCTCCAGGTCTCTTCTGTGCAGGTAACCACAGAAATTCAAATCGAAGTAGATAAAGGCCAAGAGGGCATCCAGGGGCAGCACAGCACTTGGGTCCAGCTCCTTGGGCTGCTAAGGAACAAGGCACATACATACATAGCTAGGGACCTGCACTGAAACCCAAACTCATGACAGCCCTGTTCTCCCCCACCCCTGTGGCTTACTGACCAGGTCATGGAGCGCTGAGAACTCCATCTCTGACTGGTTGGAAGCAATGGATCGCACCTCTGCATCTTCTAACTTGACACCTACAGGGGATACAAGCAAGGCAAGTTGTCTGCACAGCCCAACTGGAGGAACTGGACGCGCGTGCCACCCACGCCGTGCGCCAGACCTACCAAAGTCCTCCTCCTCCTCGTCTCGCAGCAGCAGCAGGTCATCCTCTAGGCTCAGCATGCACAGCTCATCAGTTGAGTCTTTGGGCTCCACTTTGGCCTTCTCATCCTCTTGGGGATCTTCACTGCATGCTGGCTTCTGCTCTGCCTCCTCCTGATGGGTCTGCGCACAGGCAGGAGAGAGAGAGAGAGTCAGAGTCAGAACTTCTCTGTAGTCTCAGCTGAGGGCCCCACAGGGATGGGGACACACCTGCCCAGGCTCCTGCTCACTGGCTCCCGCCTCCACCTCCTCCTCCTGGGCCTCTTCCTTCTGCACTTTCTCATGCTCAGCTGGCTTCTCTGACTCCAGGTTCTTTGCTTCTGTCATCTCTTCCTTCTCGGGCAGAGCCAGCAATGCCTTGTAAAGCCTGTAGCCAAAATCCCGCTGCAGCATCTCCTGGAAGAGCTCTGCCATCACCGCCACCTTGGGGAGGGAGGAGGACAGAAAGAATTCTAAGTGCAGCACTCTACAGAACTCGGCCGCTCACCCACAGTAGAACAGGAAACCACACACCAGCTTGGCCTGGTGCCTGCCCCCAGGGAGAGGTGAGCCTACCTCAAATGAAAGCTTTTCCCTCTGTCTCCTGTACTCCAGCAGGGTGCAGAGCGAGAGGTTGGAGCAGCTCGGCTGCCCACCTTGCATTGCTGGTTTTTTCGGGTGAGCAACGATGGCAGGTTCAAGTGGGGGAGTTGGAGCTTCTGGTTCAGCAGCAGCATCTGTGGCATTTACTTCCTGTGCATTGGCCTCCATTTCCTGGTCAGGGGCTGCTTCTGATATCTCCACATCCTTTTTAAAAGCATTACAGAGAGATCTTGACAAGAGTGAGTGATAAGACCTTTACTACCATTGCTCTTGGCTTTATGACAGCCCACTCTCACCATCTCAGCTTTCTCCTCCGGCGACGGGGATGGCAGAGGGGCCTTCTCGGCTTTCTGCTGGCACAGGGCCTCCCACTCCTCCAGAGACGGCATGCAGCTCCAGACATCCGGCAGGAAGATCACCGCCGTCTCCCTCTGCAATGGGTCTCCCCGACGCAGATACCTGAACTCTGCAAAACGGAACCTGGAGCAGGGGAGGGGAGGCTCAGCTTTTGGAAACAGGGAATAAAACCTATCACTGCTAGGGTCCATTCCCCCACCATGTTAAAGACAGAAGGTCTCCATCTTCCCTCGGCTGTTACTAACCAACCAAGTCACATGGGAGACCAGGTTTAAGCAAAGTAAAATCAGTTGCTACGGTTACCCAGGGCAGGAATTCTATATATAGCCATGATGTAATCAGCCAAACCAAAGTTCCAGCCCATATCTACATGGATCTGAGCACCCCATCCACCAACCCGGAGCAGGCACCCCAAAGTTCTATACAGCTACTCCGTCCTGCCTGTTGAAGGGAATGAACAACACAGGAAAACTCATTTAGAGTGGCATATTTTTGGTCCGATTATCTCACCCATCGGTAATAGCGGTCACTTTGGCTGCAGCCCTGTCTGCTCCCAGGGCCCAAGGGGATAACACTCACCACTTCGTGCAAGCGCTCAGGTCCAGGCCAGTCTGGGCCTTGGTGCAGCGAATGGCTGTGCGAACCAGAACCATGGGGTCAGAGTCCGGCTCGGGGCCATCCAGGGAAGGCGACCACTCCCCTCCAATCAGCACAGCTTCGTCCTCTTTCCTCCCCAGCAGGAACTAGGGAAGGAGAAGAGAAGCCCAATAAGCCTCTGTAGAGGAGGGAATTCCTGCTCCACAGCAGCCTCACCTTTATTTGCTTTGTGGGGTGCTCTGGACTCTCCTTCTGCTCGCTGGGCTCTTCAATATATAATAAGCAATGGCGATACAACTCCTCTAGCCCTGGGGACGACAGCAGCATCACCTGGGGGAACAGCAACAGGGTCAGACTGGCACAGATACCCATTGCCCTATGTCATCCAGGGCAGGAAGGCACGCCGAGCTAGGGGTGCCGCTGAATCTCTCACCTTGGCACTGAATGCAGGATCCGCGTCCTCCGGCACAGCGTCCTCCTCTGTCTTGGGCGCCGCCTCCTCTGCGGGGTCAGCCACCAGGATGCGGCTGGGGTGCCTCAGGGTCAGCGGCTGGGCGAGCGGGAACGTGTCCAGCCAGCACAGGCGGACATCGTAGAACTCCCGGGGCAACTGGATGCTGCAGTAGCGTCTCAGGATTTCCATGGCATCGCAGAAGGGGCTGGAGCCAGGCAGAGAGACAGTGGAGCATTAGAAGTTAGCAATGGTAATGACTTTTAGGGGCAGAGTGAAAGCTAGACTGCAATCAGAGCTGTTGCATTAGCGCCCGTGGGCTCTCACCTGTCCACGGCATAGCGTGCAAAGTAGACCCGGTACTGTGGCGGATCATGGCGTGGCTTTTTCACTCCCCACGGTTCGCCGCCTTTCTGTTTCCGCTTCTTCGAATCAAAGTCGTCCCTGTAACCAGCACAGTGTCCGTAAGTATAGCCATCTTCCAGCCCTAACAGGCGACCTCTCTCCTTCCTCCAAAAAGCCCCTTAAGGACCGCATGCAGGACACACTTGCCAAAGGGTCCTTCAAACCCTCCCTTTGGAGCTTATAGGGGACACACTTTCCACAGTCCTTACCATCTGCCTGAGTCCTGCCTGCCCTTTGGGCCCCGACCAGGGTATCTCCCAAGGTGGCCCAGATGGAGCGAAGGGGATGACTGGAAGAGGCTCATGGCTGGGGAAACAAATACACAGTCTTATTGCTAAGCCGCTCCAAAAGCCAATCCCTATCTGGACTAACTAAGGCCTGTTATTGCTACATTGGCTTCCCCCGCCCTCGCTCCAGGAGGTGCCATCCCAGGGCTCCCACAACCCATGTCTGGAGGCAATCGAATTGGTTGGTGCACATAAGCTTTCCTCTGGCCTCATGAGGATTGGGGCTTATTCCAGACTTCTTACCCATGCCACCAGGACCAAAAGTGTCCTTGCTAGGAGGAGAGACCAAAATGTCCACGGGACCCTTGCCACTAAGACAGGTGGATCATCCCAGGAATCCCTGTAGCTCCAGTGCTCTAAGTCTCCCCCGCATTATACTCACGTTTCTGGGGAAACAGAGGAGGGATCCGGTGAGGCTGGAACAGCAGCTGAGGTTGGGCTCCCAGGATGCCTTGTTTCTGTCCTAAGGATGCCACATGCAGGAGAGGGGTGGGAGCCTTCAGGAGGGGCTACAGAATGAAAGGCATGCAATATTCAAGCCAACAGGAGATGGCCCTCAAAGGGAATGAGATGGAGTTCACCTGGCAGGAAGCAGCAGTGGGAGCACCAGGGCATAGCCTGGTTTAACCTTTCACTGACCAGGCTAGCTGCTGGGCCTAGTACAGCAGCAGGTAAACAAGCAGCCTGAGTAGGCTCACAGGGATTATCCTCACCCATAGCTAAGGTGCAGCCGCCTCGGAGATGGAATGTGGCAACTGCTGCTGCCAGACCAAGGCAAATGTTCTCTGAGCCTGGAAAGATCCTCCTTCAGCCCACACATGGAGAGAACTACCAGCGCTTTAACTGATACCTGATTGGACAATGTCTGGACTTTCATGGCATTCCAGGGCACCGATTGGCTTGGATTGTAGACAGCTTTCACCAGCACTTTCTCACCAATCTGTGGTAACCGGCCCTTCACGACACTGTCGCAAAACACAGTGCAACAAAGCACCGCTGTTATTATTTCAGACCAGAACCCAGGCGTCCTGACTTCAGTCCCCCTCTGTTCTAACCCCTGAGCAATGCTCCCCTCCCGAAGGCCCTTGGAAACTCAAAAAGGAAAGTGCTCCTAGAGCTCTTCCCCACTCTCACACACACAGAGCAGCCCTCGCCTTACCTCAATTGGAAGAAGACCTCTTCATCCACCACCCCAAAGTAGTCATGCAGGCTGGTGACAATGCCCGTGAAGACTCGCTGCTTCTCACCCACCTGCAAGGCAAAGGGCAAGCGGGTTCATTACGCTCAGTCACCGCCTGCACACGCACCCCACCACACACTGCAGTCAACAGACAATACACATTCACGCACACAGTCATTGTGCTCACATTCCAGGTACAAGCACAACACACACACACACACACACACACAACCAGCCTCAGCCCTGGGCAGCCCCTACTATCCCCAGGACCGAACAATACTGTAGTCAAGCATCTACGAGGCCCTGCTCTCGCTCATGAATGCACAGCGCACAAGTCTTTCCAACCCAGTCTGCCGTGGCTCATCAGATAGTGCACTAGGAGCCCCACATCTTATGAGGGGAAAAGTTGATCAACTCAGAAGTGACTTAGGACTTGGAGGGTTAAAGAATACGTTGGCATGGGGACAGAAACTCTAGGTTTCCTGAAGCAGCAAAGCAGCTAGGGTTGAGGGAAGGATTGTCCCCAGCATACCTGCAGGTGCCGTGCATTCTGGATAAGATCTGCTGAGACCGGAGGGTTTAACAGGCCAGGTGGAGGTCCCAATAAGGAGGTCGGGTGTGTCCCTAGAAGGGAAACGAGAAAAAAAAAATTAATCCCTAGAAAATTCTTAGAAGGTCAAAAACTAAGTGGAAGTACAAACTTCCATGCTCAGCAGGAAAGAGACACCTTATGGGATCAACTCAGATAGTAGTTCCAATCAGATCTACTCAATGGAAAGACTTTGAGCATTCAGGGGGGCAAGTTTCCAGATGTCTAATAGCTAGAGAACCAGCCTGACTCACTGGAGCTACCAGAGTTTTCCAGAAGCAATGCACTGGGAAACTTCCACCCTTAGATTACCAAACTGTGGTGAGTTGGGAGGAAAGACGCTGCCTCTACCCAGCATGTATCTCCTAATGCAAAGCCTTCGCCTCCCAACCTGCCCGCTTCTGGTTCCTGGAAGTGAGTAATTCTCTCTCTATGTTCCTTCATCCCCAGAGCATAACATCTGTTGTGTCCAGGTGTCCGAGTTTTCCTACTCCTTCTCCCAAGAATTGCTTCAATGTCCATCTCTGCTCACCTATTTCCCATGAAACGGACATGATTCTTGCCTGTTTTGCCACAGCCCCAGGGTTAAACCTGGCTAATGTCTTCTTAGTGTCACCTTTCTGCTGCTTGGCAAAGCTATCAAAGCACAGGAGCGGTCTATCTGCAGACTCAGGAAGACAGTACCACAATTTTTCCATGCTTGGAAAGTTATTTGAACAGCCAAAAACTAACAAAAGTGAAAGCTTAAATATTGCAGAAATATAACACATTTCAAACCAATTGGAATATTAAAGAAGCTGCCATGTTCACTGTTTTCCGACACTCACAAAAATCATTAGTCTCAAAGTACTTCACACACCACAGAGAAGTCTCTTCACCCGCCCACCTCTCTGGTGGAACTTGTTAAATTACCACCAACACACAGAATCCACGCAACAATTTAAGACGGGAACCAAAGCAGGCCAACTGTACCAGACTGAAACTGCAGGGGGGAGGGTCTTTAGAGAAGCCAAAGTTGATTTCCTCCCCCACACACATACATACACACATTATTATGCTGTGTACTACTTGGCTGTAGCCCTCCACCCCAAAGATAGCTGCATTTCAGTGCTGTTCTCTGTAGAGATTCTAAAATTTGAAACCTCACTAGACCTACAGAAACTCAGTGATATTGCGCAGAAGAAGGGAAGATTTACGAGTTCCGTAACTGTATTTAGCTAGTGAAGCAATTAGGTTTCCTTTGGGATGAAAGGCATGCTACATCTGAAATATATTAATATTACACTTATAGCTTTTAGTCGTGGCAAAAAGAAATGCAGGAACAACTGAGTTAATAATAATAGCATGATATTACAAATTTGCCCTTCAACCACAGCTCCAAAAAGCTTTACCAGTCCCCTGTGAAACCATCTTATTATCCATAAATAAAACGCGGATACTACTTCAGTGAGCCAGCGGCAGGGCCTAGGAACACAACTCAGGAGTCCTGGCTCTCACTCGGATCAAACACTTGACGCCGGGTTCCCCAGGAAAAGGGGGCGACGCCTCATCCCTCGGGGCCATTGGCAGGGAGGCTGGGCGACTGCTCCAGCCTGCAGACACCGTCCCCAGGCGCCGGGCCAGCTGACCTGAGAACGGCCTCGCTCCCTGCGGGTTGCCAGCTCGCAGAGGCTTCTGGCGCTTGAACTGGGCCATTCTGGGTGGATCGGGCTGCTCCTCTTCTCCAGGCGGCGGCGGCTTCGCCTTGGGCTAGGAGGGGGGAGAGAGACAGACAAAGGCCGCATCAGCCACCGGCCGCCCGGGCACGAAGGCAGGAGCAGGGCGGAGCCCGGCCAGCCCTGGGAGAGCGGCTCCCCCCGCCCCCGAGCACCGCCCCGGCCCCTCTAGGCCCGGCCCGCTGCCCGCGCCCCCCCCGAGGGTCCGAGCCGGGAGACCGCGGGGCGCTGCCCGCACCCCGAGGGGGAGAGCGGGGCGGGCGGGGATGGACACTGCCCCCCTCACCCTCCAGATCAGGGGGGAGACGCTGCCGCCCCCCTCACACCCCGCGTAGCTGCGACGGGGGAAAAGCCACCGGGGCCGGAACCGGAACCAACCTGCGCGCGGGGGCGGAGCAGGAGAAGGGACAATAGGGACCCGGAAGCGCTTCACCGGAAGCCCGCTCTCGCCCCCTCCCGCCCAACCGGAAGGGAACCGAAAACCGCCGACACACACCCTGCCCACTCCCCCCCCCCGCCGCCGGAAGTGTTGCTGCCCGGAGCGGCAAACGGAGACACTAGCCGGAAGTGTGGCGGAGGGGGGGAGGTCAGGGAAAGCACCCCCCCCGGATGTTCTGGGGGCGTGGGGGACATCACAATATCCCAGTGACATCAGAGTTATGCATCACTCTGTTAGATGACATCATGGTACCCCCCCCCCCCCCGGTACAGTGACACTCGCTGGACAGCCCCCCCTGCCCCATTGAGGCAATACTGCCCCCTGCCGGCAAGAGACCCGCAGCACCAGGGCCCCATCTCACCCCAGCAGGCGCACAAGGAGACACCCCTCCTCCCGAAACCACAAACCCCATCTCCCCCTCCCCCCCCCCACTGCCTTACACAGCTTCCCCCTCCTTCCCCCCCCCCCCCGCCCGCAGTAGCATCACCCCTCCCTCGCCTGGGCCAAGCCCCTGTGTACCTGTAGCTCACGAAAGCTTATGCTCAAATAAATTGGTTAGTCTCTAAGGTGCCACGAGTCCTCCTTTTCTTTTTGCGAATACAGACGAACACGGCTGCTACTCTAAAACCACTCCTTAAACTCTGGCCCTGGCCCAACTTCAGTCTCTCTCTTAGCTCTGGCAGATGGATCCAAGCACTATCCACCCCACAAAACTCACCCATTACATCTCCCCGTCTAAGTGAGCTTTAACAATCGCTGTGCCTGTACATTGCTCCCTGCCAGGCAAGGGATGGCAGGTGAGCTGTTCGGAATAGCCATTACCCCTGCATCATCATCACACTAAGACCCTATGCAACCTGCTAATTGAAATCATTTATGCCTTATTTTAAGCAAGTATTTAATTCATCCCAAATCCTTTCCCCGTGTAAACAGTTAAACATTTCACCGTGCAGGAGGTTGAGCAATAAATGGAGTGCATCTCGAACAGCAAATCTATTCCAGGGAGCTGCATAGAGGATTATAATGGAGACGTTACTGCCATCATGTGGTTAATTTTAAAACCTTCCCCACTTTTGTTCAGGATAGGTTCTCCCCTTTGCCCCTAGCCCAGTTCCTCAGTAGAAAGCATAACTGATAACAGCGCCACTTCTATCCAAATGCAGCACATGCTAGCTAGCCAGGCTCCTTACAGATGTAGGCCTAGCTCACTTTGGAAGTGGCGGCTAAGCTTTAATGCAGACGCAAGCCTTAGACAAGCCTGTCAGAGCAGCGGGTAGGCAGAGTTTTCACGACTGCATAGTACTGATTATTGAAAAACAGGGTAGAAAAATGGCTGCTCTTACACAGGGCCCAAATCCAACCAGGTCTTTGTCTCAAAAAAACCCAAAAATTAAAAAAAATTAAAAGAACCTTCCACCCCACTCTCCCACCTCCCCTGGGCTCATGCTGGGAAAATAGGATTCGTTAATTTCCCCACACATGGCTTGGCTCAGCTACCTTACAGATCCCTGCACTTGAGGAAGCTGTGACCTTTCCTGAGGCTGGAAGAGGGTTAACCCCTCGTCTCTGCCCTGTCCATACAGCCCAACAGACTCCTTAAATAGTAGGTCTGTCCACACACACAAGCAGTTGCTGTAGATGTATCTCATGTGAGCACAAGAACCAAATTCCATTTTCACTGTCTCCATTCTATCACTTCTCTGCTCTGCCTCTCAGCTACAGTTACTTTTGTACAGGCCAGTGGATCAGGAGGCTTCATCATTCACTATACATATAAAATGATGGGATCTAAATTAGCTTTTACCACTCAATAGGAGTCATTGTGGATAGTTCTCTGAAAACAACTGCTCAGTGCGCAGCGGCAGTCAAAAAAGCAACAGAATGTTGGGAATCATTAAGAAAGGGATAGATCAGACAGAAAATATCATATCGCTTCTATATAAATCCACGGTACGCCCACATCCGGAATACTGCACGCAGATGTGGTTGCCCCATCTCAAAAAAGATATATTGGACTTGGAAAAGGTTCAGAAAAGGGCAACAAAAATGATTAGGGGTATGGAAACAGCTTCCGTATGAGGAGAGATTAATAAGACTGGGACTTTTCATCTTGGAAAAGAGATGGCTAAGGGGGGATATGATAGAGGTCTATAAAAATCATGACTGGTAAGTGTGTTATTTATTCCTCAAAACACAAGAACTAGGGGCCACCAAATGAAAGTAATAGGCAGGGGGTTTAAAACAAACAAAAGGAAGTATTTTTTCACACAACACAGTCAACCCGTGGAACTCATTGCCAGAGGATGTTGTGAAGGCCAAGACTATAACACGGTTAAAAAAAGAACTAGATAAGTTCATGGAGGGTAGGTCCATCAATGGCTATTAGCCAGGATGGGCAGGGATGGTGTCCCTAGCCTCTGTTTGCCAGAAGCTGGGAATGGGCTACAGGGGATGGATCGCTTGATGATTCCCTGTTCTGTTCATTCCCTCTGGGGCACCCGACATTGGCCACTGTCGGAAGACAAGATACTGGGCTAGATGGACCTTTGGTCTGACCCAGTATGGCCGCTCTTATGTCTGAAAAGCACTGGTAAGTGCTCTATAAATGCTAAGTACCAGGAGTTACAGGTATCAGTGATGCTAAAGGGGAGTGGGTAGGCGACAGAAGCAACAACAGGAACGTACAGGGCAGGAGGCAGTGCTGGGGATGACCCTACTCCAGGTACCCAACATCCTTGGATCCTGGACGACGTGGGCATTCAGCATTAAGACCACGGTCACAGTTGCATCTTCTCTCAATTCCTCTGCAGTTCTGCTCCATGCACTAGTCATCACCTCTGAAGAGACGCCTGAGTAATGTCCTCCATGGAGCCTGGCTCTTTAGCTCACCTCTGTTGGTGGGGAGAGGGTTACCTTTCCACTACGTGTTACTCCCTACTGCGCTACACTGCCGATTTGTCCCCAGTGCCGCTCCCACGCAGACTCCTCTGCAGCCAGAGCATGGCTAGATCACGAAGCCTTCATGAGGGTGACCCTGGGTGACCAATTCTCCCCTTACCCAAGAAGAGGGGCTGGCTCGGCCGGACTAGCAGCACGTGGCACTTCATGCTGCACTGGTCTCTCAGGCCGAGCTGTTATCGCCACAATATGGACAGGCCAGAGCGTGAGAGGGGAGGATCCTGGGACTCCTGCATGGGAGACAGATACCAACAAGCTGCCAGGACGGCGCACGTACTCCTGAGTCCTATCACGCAGAAAGGCCCTGCACACACAGACTCCCCCCATTGGCCAACCGACTGCCCAGTAGCATGGGAGCGTGAGAAGGATGCCCCCACCTCTCGCTTTACCGATCAGGATGCAAAACTCAGTGGGAATTTATTTTTGTTAAGTGTCTAAGAATCCATCAGCCTCCATAAGCACCTCTCTCCATCAGACCATATAAACACATTACATACAAATACACTGGTGCATTTACAAATTGACCAGGTGCAAGTAGTGGTCCACTAAGCAGTCAGAGGAGTTCGTTCACATTTGACAATGCCGGGGATTTCTCACTGCAGTGCAGAGACCCCAGCGCTGGAATCCGAGCCGACGCACGGGGGCTGAACAGAACGGGAGTTTGGATGGACATCCCCTGAGGAGGAAGGGAAACTTCCAGTTGCACACAGGTCAGCCCCGTAGTTCAGTTAAGGTCTGCGGGAGAGCGGCCCGGTGGTCAATGCTCCTTGTTGCCCACCATTGAGACCCAGATACCAAGAGCAGCCTTGGAGCTGCCTGCAGTCACAGGAGGATGAAGGTGGTGGAAGAGAGTCAGCGAGCAGTGCAGCGGGAGCGCCTCCTAGCATCTGCAGCAGCAGGCTGCAAGCTAGGAAGTAGCAAGATTTCAGAACCAGCCTGCTAAAGACAAACATACCCGGGGGAGATGCTGGGCAAGAGAGTGAGAGTGTGTGTGTGTAAACAGACACCAGAGGCCTTCTGGGGCTCACCCAGCTTCCTTGAGGACCTGCCTCAATGGAGGAATGGGCCTCCTAAGCATGCCCACCATGAGGGGTTAGTAGGGAGAGCGTGCACCCCAGCGTTCAGATGTCTATGCAGGCTTGATCCGCAGTTGCTTGGCTTCTACGTCACAGCTCCACAGGAACAGAAGACAGAGCAACACCCGCCCTTCGCTGCCCTCCTTTTTCCACCGAAGAGCGAGAAATCCCGTCAACCTCATCGAAGCGGACGAGACTGGGAAATCCAACCCAGCGTCGAGGGGGCAGGGGGATGAAGGGGACCCTTCGTGGAGAGTGTGTACTGCTCCCCCGCTCACGGCAGGGAAGTCTCAGCAGCTTTAAATCCTTCCTGTCTCCAAGAGGCTCCCGCGGCCTCGGGGCGCTCAGCGCACAGAGAGGGTTTTCGAGCGGTGTTTCTTCACCCCCAGCGCTGGCAGGAAGCTCCTCCTGGGATGGGAGCCGTGTTTCTCCAGTGAAGCGTCCAGACTGCCAGGGAAGAGCAGGGGATGGAATACATCAGGCTGGGGACACCATACGCCCGTGCCGGGGCACATGCTCCCCTGTCAAATCCCACGTCAGCCAGCAAACTACACCCACGGCCCTGTGGATCCCAGCCCATCCATTGCCACCCAGTCACAAGCCAGAAGAGGCACGGGGCAGGGAGAAACAGCTATCCCCTTCAGTTCTCCCTCAGCCCCCATTGCAGAGAGACAGCTGCATTGCCCTTCCCAGGGCAGATGGTTTGGGAGGCACTGCACCACTAGGGGGCAGTGATTTCACTTCCTTTTCCCCCTGGACTCGGATCACACCCAGTTACCCCAGACCACGAACGCCCTATGCATTTCTCCTTCTGCCAGGCAGCTGCTGCTGCTCCTGGGGTCCCAGTTGCTGGCACTTGCCCAGTACAGGGTTTCTGGAGGGAGAGGCAGCATATACTGGCCTCTCAGGAGGGGGGCGCTCCTGGGGGGGAAAGGCACATGGGGCCTCCCATCCCTAGGTCCTGGGGTGCTGGTGCCCAAGGAGGGATCTCCCACCTGCTGATGGCTTGGTGGCCTGGGTGAAACAAGTTCTAGGGGCCACCCGCCCACAAGAAGGATGTTGGTAAATTGGAAAGGGTACGGAGAAGAGCCGAGAACAACTAAAGGATGAGAAAGCCTGCCTTCTAGCCTTGGACTCAGGGAGCTCCATGCATTTCGCTTAAAGAGCACATGAAGGGGTGGCGTGATCACAGTCTAAGTACCAACATGGGGAACAAATATTTAATACTGGGCTCTTGACATCCAGCAGAGGAAGTTGGAACTAGACAAATTCCGACCGAAAATCAGGGGTATGTTTTTAACCTTGCGGGTAATTAACCGTTGGAACAACTAACCAAGGGCCGTGGTGGATTCTCCAGCACTGACACTTCTCCAATCAAGATTGGATTTTTTTTTAAAAGAGATTTTCTCTAGGGATTATTCTGGGGACCTTCTCTGGTCTGAGCTAGGCCGGCGGTCAGACTGGTATCAGAATGGTCCCTTCTGGCCTTAGAATCTGTAAATTCTGATCACAGACGGGACAACCTGGGACGTGCATCACAGACGGGACAACCTGGGACCCTTGTTGGCATCCTCAGCAGAGAGGCCAAGGATCAAGTGGGCCATGGAGACTGCCCCCCTCCCCGCACTTGGGCTCCCTCCAGGATGGCTGGGCGGCACCAGGGGGAGCCTGCCCAGGCTGTACCCATGCTGGGGTGAAGGCCTGCAGGGCTTTCCCAGCAGTCTGTTCACAAGGATCCGCCTTCTCTTCCCCACTCAGTCTCTAGGCTGGGGCAGCCTTACCGACAGTGTCTGCTGTCGACGGCCGACTCCCCGAACGGGGAGGGCTCGCTGGCCCGGATGGATTTCCTGGTGATCCTGTTGATCAGCACTTTGACTTTCCCCCAGTGCGAGCGGTCGTTCTGAGAGGGAGAGAGACGGCAGCGGTGAAGGAAGGCAGGAGCGAGGGCAGCGGCTTCTCCTGCCATGTAGGGGCGAGCCAGAGTCCTGGCACCCGAACACCCAGTCCTCGTTCTCAGGGATAACCCTCCCCCCGGGAGACATGGACAGGGCAGAAAGAAGGGCTTTCCCTCTGGTAGAGGCATAGGAACCCCAAACTCCTCCCCAGGGTAGAGCGGTGGGGATGGGGAACCAAGTGTCTCAGCTGCTGGCTGTCAGGAAGCACTTCCAAAAAGCCGCTTCTCCTGCAGCTGCTGGAAGCAGGGGCAGGGCGGGGGGGTGTCTCAGGCTGGGCGGGCATTGCACAGCGCTACTCTCACCTGCGGAACAGCTTAGCAGGCGGCACCCGGAGAGACAGAACATAAGAACGGCCATGCTGGGTCAGACCAAAGGTCCATCTAGCCCAGTGTCGTCTTCCGACAGTGGCCAATGCCAGGTGCCCCAGAGGGAATGAACAGAACAGGGAATCATCAAGTGATCCATCCCCTGTAGCCCATTCCCAGCCTCTGGCAAACAGAGTTAGAGACACTGGGCAAGTGCTGGCCCAGCACAGGCAAAGAAGGGCACCAGAAGTAGATGCACTTACAGGGTCTTCTCAGCATCAGGAGGATTCACATGGAGTTCGTAGGGGATCCTTCTTTTCTCCCTCCTCTCCCCCCAGTCCCTGCTCTACAGGGCATTAAACCTACCCTGGGTCTCATGTTTGGCGGTAGAGTATGGGCTCCCGAGTCCGGCTGATCCAGCAGGGTGGGTGAGCTGACGCAGTGCATTGCCGTCTTCCTGGAGCAGACCGGCTCGTTCTCTGCAGGGAAGAGACAGCATCGGCATCCATTATCCGCTGAGTTAAAGCAACCAGCCCAGATGCGGCCCCACGGAGAGAACTCAGGCCATCTAGCACCAGGGCCAGTCCTGGGGTCAGTACTCCCTGCTTGAATGGTCTCAGAGTTGCACACCCACCTGGGAAAAGCCTCAGTCATCATTCCTCAAGCTTAATTTCAGAGCCCAGGCCTTTTTAATGCCAGAGACCCTGTGCTTGGCATTTGCCTGGGGGGGATGGGAGACAGACAGACTTCCTGGTCAGGGATCTCGCTCTCCCCAGGCTAGCGGGGACAGCACACCCAGCCCCAAGGGGGCACGGGGCATTGCTCTACAGGGAGAAAACTGGCTAGTGGGGAATCCGAGGGAGCTCCTGCCAGATTGGAAAGCATGGGTGGGTGGGTGGGTGGGGGCATATTCACGGGAGGGTGGAGAAATTCTTAGCAGCAGCCCTTTCCCCTTCCCTAAGGAATGAGCCACCCCAGCGAGGACATTCGATTTGCCCAGCATGGGTCTCATTAATTTTGGGGGTGCAGGGAGAGGCAGGGTTCTTCTGCCCCACCCTCCTACTCTGGCACAAGTCAGGAGCTCCTAGCCGCCAGGACATGCAGGAGAAGGGATTGGGCCTTGGGGCTGCTACTCGAGCCAGGCTCACTCACCTGAGCTCCTGGTCAGGTCCTGGAGCACCCCAGTGTCTGAGACCGAGCGCGCCCTGAAGTGGTGGGGCCTCCAAGAGTCCAGAGGCAAATCCTCCTCCTGCATTTCCACCTCCGCCCTGCTCTCAGGTGCTGGGTCCGGCTCGGACAGCCCCCGCTCTTCTGGGGCTCTGCATGGCCTCTCCTCAGAGGGCACCGCCTGCCAGGGAGAGAGGATGCATGGAGTGAAACAAGCTACTGCGGGGACTGGGGTGGGGAGACCCCTAGTCATTCCCACCCTCATGGCGAGAGGAATCCCAGAGCCCAGGGAAGACCCACCTTCCCCTTCCATCTCCCCCCAGCAACTCAAGAGTATCTAAGGAAGCCCCACCATGGCTGGAGATCTAAGAGGACAGAGGACCCCCCCACACACACACACACCCCACCTTCCTCCAAGGGGATCACACTGCAAGGTGTATCCCCCAGAAAGGGGTGCTGCACAACTGGACAAGCAGCTGCATCCTCCCTTCCTCCTTCCTTAAGGAATGGAAAGACCTGGCCACTGCACTCCCACCCTGGTTCCCAGCCACACTCATCTCCCTGTGCCCCCCGCACAGCCAGCCTTACGTTCTCAGCCTGCTGGCCCCACAGCCGGCTCTCCATCGCCTTCTGCTGCTGCTGGAGCTGCAGGTTGGCCTGCTGCAGTTGGGCAATCTTCTCCAGCATCAGGCAGACGTGCTCCAGGTAGCGCAGGCCCTGGCCCGGCAGGGTTAAAGAGGGGTCTCTCCGCACCTGGGGGATCACACAGCACAGAGCATCAGGCACGGACACGGAGCAGCGTGGGGGACAGGGCACGACCTGCAGCTCTCAGTTGCTCCAGCCAGGGCAGCACTTGTTGCTCCTCCCAAGTTTGTCAACGTCTTGCAAGGGGTCAAGGTGTCCAAAAACAAATGCAGTATCCTGGGGAGAGGTCCATGGAGGGGCTATTCACTACAGGGGGACCCATCCCAGGGGGAGCTCACTGGAAACACACAGCTGGGGACGATCTCCATGGTGGGACCCGGACGGGACAGATCAGATCCTTCCCAACAGCGGCTGTGTTCAGACTGCAATTACCCCCTGCATCAGTTCCTGGCTCCCAGATCCCACACTGGCCTCCCCAGGAACCGCACCAATGCGAATTGCTTATGCAGCCACCTCCAGCCTCTCCCGCCGTGTTAGCGTCAAGGTCTGTGCTGTGAACACGCCACGCCACACCCTTGAGGGGTGGGCCGAGGCAGAGTGAAGCTCCTAGCTGGAGATCTGGATTTGCAGGAGTCCTGTGGGGGGAGAGGGGGGCCAGATTTCCTCCTCCCCCACATCCAGCCTCTGTAGCCCCCCGACTGCTGGCACTTCCCCAACCCCACACACTCTGGAGAGGTAGCTAGAGAGATAGCAGCAGCTTAAGGGGTTTAAACCAGATTATGAAACTAGGGCATCTCCAATTATGCCTGATGCAGGCTGGCTCCATCCCGCTGCTCACACAGGCAGAGTGGGTTGTTTGTTGGGTTTTTTTGTTTTGTTTTTTGGGGTGGGGGCGAATCGGATCTATGCCAGGGACAATCCAAGAGGAGGTGGGGCTCAGGGCTCATTCAGTTCTAAGAGCAAGCAAGGCACCAAAGCTGCAGGGGCTGGACTCAGCCAGCTTCATCGCTCCGGGACCTACAGGGACACCCAAGCCCTACACCTCCTCCCCCTTCCCAGCAGGGAGGCACGGATCAGCAGACAGATGCACTGCACCGGGGAGGGACAGAGCCATGGACGGACACATCGCAGCAGAGGACAGGTTGCGTTCAGAGGGTGGTTAAACACGTCACTGTGTAATTGGGGTTGGGGCCGAATGAAGGTTACATTCCCTCAGGTCACTGCCCTCCTTTGCTGGCTGGGGAGGTTGTGAACTTCCCTCACAGCAGTGCCCTGCCTGCTGCCACACCAGCTGGGAGTACAAGCCCCCTGTTATGCCGATGGGAAGCAGCAGCCCTTTCCCCACCCAACAGCCCTTCTCAGCCAGGCAATCCCATCTCAGGTCACTGGGTCCAGCATCTATCTGTCCGCATGGCACCTGTACCCTGCCATTGGCCTGTGGCCCTTGGACCAACCCCTGGAAGCGATCCCGCAGCCCTGAGCTCCGGGGTCTCCAGGTGACAGGCCAGAGCTCCGGCCAGTGACCAACCCAGACAGGGAAGCCCAGATGACCCCCACAGATCCTATGCTTCGAGTCCAAAGGATTGCAGGGAGACAATGGGCCTCTCCGTATCTACCCAGCCTCCTTGTGTCCCAACCCCCATGCCGGACGCCCAGCCCCTGGAAGGCAACCACTGGTCCCAGACACTGCATAGTCTCAGCTGCTGGAAGTGGGGGGTCTCAGGCTGGGCAGGCATTGAATGGTGCCATTCCTGCCTGGGGAACTGCTTAGCAGGGGGCCGGAGAGCTACCCCACGGAGCGAAGGGGAGAAGAGAACGGAGGAGTTCCGGCAGGAGGGCTGCTCCGTCTGGCAACGCCGGATCTCGTCCGCTCGGCCTAGTGGTCTCTGGCCCCTCGAAGCCCAAGGGTGGGTGGGTCTCTGAGTGGCAGCTCTACACAGCTAAGGCTCCTGGCTCAGGAGAGGAAGGCCCTCGCCCACAGCATTCCTGCCCCTCTCCAGCTGCGATGGGCTGCCTGCCAAGCCGCTCTTCACATCACAACGCCCTACCTTGCCTGCTCACGGCAGAGGGAACTCCTTTCTGTGCACCCACAGAAATATTTTCCTCCCGTCCTCTCCTAAGCTCTTTGCTGACGGGCGATTCACTCTCCCCCACCACCTAGGGGACAGAGCCAGGGACTGGGAGTCGGGAGTCCCAAGTTCTATTCCTCTTCCACAGACCTTGGGCATGTTGCTTTGGCTCTCTGGGCCTCAGTTTCCTCATCCGTAGCAGAGTTACGGGATCTCCCAGGAGAGTTACGGGTTATCAATAGCTATAAAGAGCTTCAGGCCAAGCATCGAAACTTCCTCTCTAGTGCTGCCGCAAGCTCCCGGCCCCACCGCCACCCCCACCTAGCCTGTAGAAGCTGCCCCTCACCCTGGCAGTCAGTGCAGGGGATGACCCCAACATGCCACTGTCTATTAGCACATGCCGGGCGAGGGACTACAGCATCCCCAGAGGGCTCTGTCCAGTGGGCAGGCCCCACAGACAACCTGGGACCTCTAAGGGGCAAAGGAGGATCCGACCCACCTGGAGGGAGTGAGAGGAGATGGGACCAGCCAGCCTCGTCCCACACCACCACTAACCCAGCAGAGCCAGG
Source organism: Chelonia mydas (assembly GCF_015237465.2). Lineage (NCBI taxonomy): Eukaryota > Metazoa > Chordata > Testudines > Cheloniidae > Chelonia > Chelonia mydas. The sequence continues at coordinate 5,965,940 of NC_057859.1, read as the reverse complement.
CACAGATGTAAGGCCTAAGAGCTCTATCCCTCAGCTCACTAGCAATAGCCCTAACGAGCCATTGCAAGCATGCACCAAGCAAGCCACGCTGCACAGACCAGCACATGGCATCGGAATGAGTGCTCTGGAGAGGGACAGGTGCATCAGCAAAGCAGCTGGGGGGACAACGGGAGCAGACAGGATCCCAGCAAATTCCCTTTCAATGACCCACAGGCTAGCCCTGCAGGGCCCTGCCATCCTGGGGGAGCTGGCACTGCCCCCATGCCAAAGAGAACCGAGGTCACGTGACCAGAGGGCACTGCATCTCAGGTCAGGAATCACCAGGACACTCTTACATCAGAGCCGGGTGAAACCTCATGACTACAGCTGGCCAAAACTTGATTTCTGGTGGAGCATGCAGGTTCAGCAACTCCGAGACAGCTTCCTGAATTGGCGTGGGGGGGGTGTGATTTTTTGTGGGGTGGGAGAGGGGGCCGCAGGGAACACAACGGATGGGGAGATGGACCACAAAATTCCAAACCAACAAGTCAAAATGATTCAACTGAAAATTGTTTGCTGCGTTGCTGAAGCCACGTGGGTCCCAGGACAGGGGAGACACCGGCAGGCAAGGTGGGGGAGCTAATATTTTTTATTGGACCAATTTCCGTTGGGGCAAGAGAGGAGCTTTCAAGCTTGAAGACGAGCTCTACGGAGGTCAGAACTTGTCTCTCTCACCAACAGAAGTTGGCCCAATAAAAGATGTTAACTCCCCCTCCTTGTCTCTTGATTCAAACCGACTTTTTTTCCTGAAATTTCCTTCCATTTAGTTTCAAAAATAAAAAACCTTGACATCAAAACCAAACCTCCCTTTGACCCAAAACTACGTTTTTTCCAACTCTTCGAACTGCCAGCAAACTGGAAAGTCGGTTATTGGCTCAGTTCTACTGACAACCAGCCCAGCTTCTGCCCACGCCACTCGGAGCAGCCCGGCTTAGTCATCACAGGAGCCGTGATGACACCGCAATCTAATCAGAGGCACTTACACGTGCTTGTGTCATGGGATGGAAATGTGGAGCGTTTCCCTACCTGAAACCGCCCCGCCCTCCCTGCGGCAAGATGGGCTAGGGATGGGGGGTGACGGCCATCCCGTCTTCCCTGCCCCCAGTGCAGGGGAGAGAGCACGCGGGCTTCCTCACAGCAGTGCCTGCGCCCAGACCACCTCGCCCAGGGCCCCAGGGAGCTGGTTTTCAGCTGCTGCTACCTTTACGCTAGGGCATCGGCATGAGGACGCCGCTCCACGCTGAACCACGGCGTCTCTTAACCCTTCGGCCCCAGAGAGGAGGCCACACCTGCTGGAAGTCAGTCCAGTTGCAACAGATCTTGGGAAGGAGGGGGAAAGTTGTCCCTCTTCTCCACCCTGGCCAGCCCCTGTTGAACCACAAGGAAGCCCATTCCTGGCACTCACCTCCACTTCCTCCCCACAGGACTCAGTGCTCTGTTCCTCTAGGCTCCGGCGGCCGGAGAGGGCTTGGCTGTGCCCCTCTGCAGCCCCACCTTGACCGCTCAGCTCCTGCAAGCCGTAGGAAGCCAACAGCTCCAAGTCCACCAGGTTCAGGCTCTTCCAGCCGAGCGGCTTGGGAGAGCGGCTGGGTGCATGGAGCTTCCCGGAGCGCTGCATCACCTGGGCCAGCTTCTTGCTGACCGACAGGTTCCGGAGGTAGGCCCGCTCCCGGAGAGGCTCCGGCTCCTCTGGCCCCTCTGCTTCAGGGCAGCCCTCCTCTGGGTCGCTGGCAGCAGAGTCTGCGGTGGAGGGCTGGAAGCCATCAAGACAGTCCAGGGAGAAGCTGCTCTCCGAGCCCAGAGGCGTGGAGGGCGAGTTCTCGTTGCCGGCCATCTCCACCCCAGAGTCCTCCGACTCCGACTTGAGGAGCCGCCCGCTCTTCGGGAAGAGGCCCAGCTGGTGGGGGAGGCCAGGCTCCGTCGGTGACCCGGCCTGGTCCCATAAACCCAGCTCGCCGCTCATTCTGCTGCCCCGCTGTGGCTCGGGAGCGGGATCCGTGCTCTCTCCAGAGGCTTCCTGCAGCTTGCGGTAGATGCTGGCCGAGGTTAGCACCACGCAGCTCTCCCAGGGCTTCTGTGCGCCATCTGCGAGGCAAGAGAGATGCATTGTCAGAGAGGCTGTCTCTCTCCCTCCTCCAGAGGACCGCAGCCCTGTCTTCTCCTTACCTGTGGCTATTTGAATATGGTACCTGCCCAGCCGGCAAGCCCTCCCCAACTCCAGCCTTCTTCCCTGCCCCACGCCTATCCCTTATTGCTCCATGTGCATACCAAGGAGAACAACCCAGCTCCCGGTGATTCAGGTGGGCGGGGCATTTCAGGGAGAAACGCGGCAGAGAGGATGGGGGGGAGGGGGGCGGGAGAGTTCACCATGGAAGTTTGTGCAAAGGGTAAAGACAAGCACGTGCCTCTGTGTAGTCCTTGGGACATCAGGGGCCAGCCACTGCAGTCCTCCTCCCCTCCCCTCCTTTTACGAGGTATGTGTCAATCTAGCGCTCACTGAAAGCATCATTCTACCCAGAACCAGTCGGTCAGCCACGTGCAAGTCTCCCCCACCCCACGCTGCGAATCCTGACCCACAGCTTTGCCAGTGCCTCAGTCCTGGCCCACGGCTCCCCAGCTATTCCAGCCCGGCGCGCTCCCACAACTCTGCCGACGGACTCCAGCTCTGCCCTGCTCTTCCCACCTGGCTTTACTGAGACACCTCATCTTCCAGCTCTGGGCTCCCCGTCCCAGCTCTGCTGATGCACCCCAGATGCCGCCCCCCCCCCCCCCGTTAGTCCATTTCTGGGCCTCCCGCACAGCTCCGCCAATGCACTTCCATGCAGCACCCCCTGCTCTTCCAGTCCCAGCCCTCTCCTGAATAATTTGGGACTGCTGGATATAGAGAAACACGCCACTGTGAAGACACAAGGCTCCCCCTCCTCCATCCCCCACCCATCCCCCGGGTTTCCAGCCTCCCAGGGAAACCCAGGCGTAGGGACTGAATGCGCCACTCGGCCAAGCTGCCCTGCGTCACGCTCCTTTCCCCTGACCTGGGAGCTCCAAGCTAGAGCACAACCCTCCATGAAGCCCTGGGAGGCGTGTGCATTAGGGGTAGAGGACACAGTAACTGTCTACAGATACCTGGGGGAGGTGACCGAGAGGCACAAGCATTATCAGGAAACGTGGACCCTCTCCAAGAGGGATGGGAGCTGCTGGTGTTTGGGGCATTTGTGACTGGAGTGGACAGCAGGGACGGATCCTGCCCTGCCCCTGGCCGCAGAACACAGAGGTCTGATCTAGCTTCTGCAAGGGCAGCTCAGAGGGTCACTCGCCATCTCCCTGGAAGCTGAATCCATCTCTCTACACGGTGACCCCAGCCCTCCCCTGGCGGCTGGGTTAGGAACTGGGATCCTTTGACCTCAAGTTCTTACACGCCACGGGTGGATTCAATCTGCCTTTTGCAGCCCATTGCCAAGCCTGCATCTGACAGCCCAGCGCATCCCAAGTCTCCCTGGAAACATCCCCTGGGGCCCGACCCAGATCCCAGGTCCTTTGTGCAACGCATTGCTGAGGTGCTTTGTAAACAGCTCCTTCCTGGCGCCAGGCCCAAACCGCATTCCTCGGCACTGAGCGAGCCAGGGCTCCGCTGAAACCGCCACTCTCACCACGTCACTCCATGAGCGGGTCAAGTGTGTCCCAGCCTGGGCAAGGGAGCTGGCACAAGGGCTGTCAGCAGGTAGTGCTTTCATTTGGGCACCAGAGCCCTGCTGCATGGAGGGATAACTTCCCAGCTCCACGCAGGTCTCCCTGCCCCACTCCTCACGCTGTCGGCAGGCACCAGGATTTAAGAGCCCTGTTTCTATACTTCCCTCACCACTAGCACACACACGTCATCCTCCCCACAGCTATTAGGGATACCGACTAGGGACAACATACCCCAGCCTGATCGGAGAAGCCAGAGGGAACAGACCTGCCAGCAACACAGAGCCCAGCACCATCCTGTGGAGGCCAGGAGGAAAGAACATAAGAACGGCCATACTGGGTCAGACCAAAGGTCCATCAAGCCCAGTATCCTCCTGTCCTCTGACAGTGGCCAATGGCAGCTGCCCCAAAGCGAACGAACAGACAGGTTATCATCAAGCGATCCATGCCCTGTCACCCAATCCCAGCTTCTGGCAAACAGAGGCTAGGGACACCATCCCTGCCCATCCTGGCTAATAGATTCATGGAGGATCGCTCCATCAATGGCTATCTAGCTCCCTTTTGAACCCTGTAATAGTATTGGCTTTCACAACACCCTCTGGCAAGGAGTTCCAGAGGTTGACCGTGTGCTGCGTGAAAAAAATACTTTCTTGCGTTTGTTTTAAACCTGCTACCTATTAATTTCATTTGGTGTCCCCTTGTTCTTGTATTTATGAGAAGGAGTAAATAACATGTCCTTATTTACTTCCTCTATACCACTCATGATTTTATAGACTTCGATCATATCCCCCCTTAGTCGCCTCTTTTCCAAGCTAAAAACTCCCAGTCTTATTAATCTCTCCTCACACGGAAGCTGTTCCATACCCCTAATCATTTTGGTTGCCCTCTTCTGAACCTTTTCCAATATATCTTTTTTGAGATGGGGCGACCACATCTGCACGCAGTATTCAAGGTGTGGGCGTACCATGGATTTATATAGAGGCAATACGATATTTTCTGTCTTAGCACAATTCACAGCAGCGTTAACGGGTTCCACAAGGAGGCAAATCCCGTCATCCCTGCCTGCGAGGGTAAGTCAGCCCAAAGCAGAGCTCTCAGGAAGGGAGGGATGCCCTCCCATAAGACCAACCCTGGCAGCCACTAAGGTCCCCGAATCTGGGCTCTGACTCATTCTCTCTCCGGCAAGGATGGAAAAGGGCCTTCCATTGGCTGACACAGCCCATGCCTCACACTGGGTTCAGCACAGCGCCATGCCCGACCCATACCACGGCATGCGCTCGACTGCAGCCAGCTCCTCCAGTGAGTGCCTGACCCAGCCTCCAGTCACTGCCCAGAGAATACAAGTCACCCACTCTCTGCTGGGAAACAAGACGACGTTCCCCACGCAGTTTACAACCACAGGGCCAGGTCTCTGCTAGGGGAGACTACGGCTTGGGATGGGCCTCTCTGCCACCATTACATGCACCTTCAGAGCAAGCAATATTACCCTTCCCTGATCCCCAGACACTGGGCCTGCCCCCCAGCAGGGAATGTTTCTAGAAACCAACACCATCCCTCTCCACCTCTCTGGCATCCTGGGAACATTAGAGGCCAAAGACAGCTTACACTTATCTATGCAGCAGGGCTGGGCTCAGTTCCCCGATCTATGGATGCTGCATAGCCTGGGGAGGGCCCAGCAGTGAGATAGTTGGGTCAGCTGCTTATCTATGCGAGACACAGGCAGGAATGCATCTGCCATCACCTTGCAATACCGGACATAATTGCACCCAGTGTAACCAGCAGGACTCACTCGGAGATTGCAGTCCCACATCTCCTCCCATCACAGGTGCCCAAAACCCCCAGTGTGAAAGTGTCAGGAAGTAGGGGGAGGGGCCCAGAAAGCAGATCCTCCAAGACAAGACAGACAAGCTTTCATTCCCACGCGGCCAGACAGGTGGATCTAGGCTTTGAGTCACAAGTGCTAGCAGTTGCACATGCCCCCAGGTGCCACATGGGAGGAAGCCCTCCAGATGGACTACCATCTAGCTATCCGTTAAGAAGCCTTTCCACCGGCTGACCCCAGCCATGGGCCAATATGGTGGTTTAGGGCTCAAGAGTGGTTTTGGGGCAACCAACCAGCCACATGGATTTCAGATTTAAAAGTTTTATTAAAGCCAAAGTTAAAAAATAATACAGTACACAGGTTAAGTAAAGAGTGTCTGTACATCTGGGTGTAGTGCTTAGATTATCCACAAATACAACGTTTGTTTTTAAAGTCATAAGATACATACAGTGCATAATCAGCAATGACCAAATGTAGGTGAATAAATTTAAGAATACAGTTTAGATATTAGCAGCCAAGCATTCGGGTACATCACTCATGAAAAGTAAAACAGAGAGTTGGTTGTGGAAAGCAAATATAGCAATGAGTGAAGATTGTCCCTCAGCCATTGAGTATTGAGGGTAGGTTGTCCATTTAGAAAATACTTTCCCGATCGCGCTTCTATTAGGACACCAGTTTATTTCACGCACCTCTCCTTAACCACACACAACAGCCAGAGTTGTTTTAACAAGCAAAGCTCCCCCAATTCCCTTATTTCAGCTCCTTCCTTAAGCAAAAGATTACTCTTACGATTCTTATGAACTAAGAACAAATCTTAAATCTGGACCGAGGAAGTGGAAAGACACAACCACACAGACACCAACATTTCAAACTTGAGCATCTACAAAGCTACAAAGTTAGATCAACAGTTAGGACCCTGAGTAAGTGACTGGATCTTCCAGAACTGCAGGGGCTCAGAACGTCTGAAAAATGGGTTAGATCACTCAGGGTTTGTCTACACATGAAAGCTAAACTGGACGAAGGAAGGGTATGAATTTAAATCTGATTAACTATTCTGGATTAGCTTCATGTATGGACAAATTTATGCCAAATTAGCTTAATTCCGGATATACTGGAAGTGGACAACACCCCATGTGGACAAGCCCTAAACATTGATTTAGATACCTAGCTTTATTGACACCTAAGTGTGAAATGTAGGAGCTGGCTGTGGTCAAGCACATGTCATGGTATGGGTCGGGCACCAGCTGTGTCAGCCAATGGAAGGCCCTTTTCCATCCCTGCTGGAGAGAGAATGAGTCAGAGCCCAGATTCGGGGACCTCAGTGGCTGGCAGGGTTGGTCTTATGGGAGGGCCTCTCTCCCTTCCGGAGAGCCCTGCGTTGGGCTGATTTATCCTCCCAGGCAGGGAAGACGGGATTTGTGTCTGGAGACCAAGATGTAGACTGTCCAACACAACCACATCATCTATTGTTTGCCCCCCATTATAGGACAGCATCTCAGCTAGTTCTTTATGTATTTAATCATACTACTACAATAGTTTGCTTTGAAGATGCATCTGGCTGTGCCAGAGCTATGTATGAACAGTCACCAATAATTGCCTCACAAGGAGGTGTGAGTCAGCTCAGCTAAGCGCATACCCATGTAAAAAAAGAGATACTAGAAAGGTTAAGTAACTTGCCCAAGGTCACGCACCAACTCATGAATTCCTGGACTCTGGCTTCGTGCTCGGTCCACTAGACCACATTTGCCTCACACTCCAGGAAGTATCCTGACCAAAACAGAAGCGGCACGAGACCAAGATTTCATTCATACCATACATTGCAGAGTATCAATAGCCTGTTGGTTTTAAGCAAGATAAGACAGATACCTAAACAGCACATGCTTCCAAAAGGCAGATGCATGTAGGACTGGCAAGCAGATTAATGCCCAATCAGATAGGCAGCAGTTTAATCTGCAGCATTCCCCATTTCCTTTAAACAACAACTTTGCAACTAATGGCCAAAACACACCTTGCAGGGACGTTTTTATACCAATTCCAGTAATTCCCAAATATTTCCATCAGCCCGCAGGGACTGTTAGCTCCACCTCCAGTTTCAAGGTGGGGTGGAATGTACACACACAAGGTAGTTTTACAAGGAAAGACCAGAGGGAACAGATTATAACAGATACATGGGGCCTCTTACTACCCTCTCTGTCTCGTGCGCACGTGTATTTAATGCTCATATTTAATGTTCATGCTAGTGCAGCCCTGCCAACTTCCTTATTCCCAGGACAGGCACAGCACCAGTAACTGGTGTGTAAGCCCTCTCCACACGTCCACGCTGCCAACATACCTCAGTGCTGACCAAGAGGAACCCCCTTCCAAGGGAGTTCAGCCTGCATGGACGGCCTGCTCAGTTCTTCGCCTTAGTCTGCGGCTGTGGCTACTGGTAGCTGAACTGGGGCTTTCGGTTACTATTGATCTGAGCTGGATTTGATCCCAGAAACCAGAGCTGAAAGTCTCCTTGTTCCATCACCAATCCCAAACCAGCTAGCCTCCTCCAACATGTAGCTGAGCCAGCTGTCCATGGCACACCTCCACTTGGACATAGGCGTGGCATGTACACAGCCCCCACTCACTGCTGGCTTCTCGCTGTGAATGGTTTTCGGTTCTCTCTCTCCTGCATCCTAACCCCATTCCCTGCACGGCTGTGTCTTTCCCACCCCTCTGAGGAGTCCCCTTCTCCAGTCTGGAAGAGGAAATGGGGTTCAAAATAATACAGGTGAAACAGGGCAGGGCTGAACTCAGAGCTAGGCTCAGAGGGGAGATTGACCGACACCCCCAACCCCTCACGTCAAACAGCAAGTCACTGGAAGAGCCAGGAACACAACCCAGGAATCCTGGCTCCAAGACCCCTGCTGGAACCCCCACTGGAATTGTTCTGGGACTCAATTTCAGAGCAGAACAAGTGTTATTGCTCCTCATGGGACTGTGTTGTGATCTCCACTGGAGGGCGGCAGTCCTGGTGGGACAGACAAAGCCACAGACAGGGGCTGGTTTGAGTCTCCACTGCTCAGCCAGGTCCACACCAGCACACAGCTAAACTGGTTCAGAAAACCGGTTTCACCAGCAGGTTGGATAGTGGCTGCCCTACAGACATGGCCATGTTTGACATCAGGTATCAAGAACAGCAGCCCAGTCAGTGCAAAGAGCAGGTGCCTTTTCTGCTCCAGAGGTCCCCAGCTACACTCCTTGTCTGTATGGCTGGCTGGCGGGGTCCCCAACGTGTTTCTGTCTAACAGGGGATTCTGGTATGGAAAAGGTTGAGAACCACCGAACCACAGTGGAAGCATGAGAGTGCACTCGCCCAATGGAGCCACACCTGCCGTGGGCTAAACCGCTGATCGGAGCCATGGTCAGGGATGACCCTGGAGACCTGCACCCCAGGAGGGAGTGAACCGCAGAAGGAAGCACAGTTTGTGTGCTGTAGATACATCCATCCCCCCTCCAAGGGAGCTCTTACAGAAGGCACTGGCACCTACTGGCTTTCCGGAAGCCTCTTCCAGAAGGGCACGAGCCCAGGAGTCCCCTGTGCTGGGGAGGTCAGAAGTGAGGAAGCCCATCCCGGTGCAAGTTCGCTTCGCCCCGTCCCTCAAAGGGCAGGAGCTGCAGTGTGGAGCATTGTGCCTTGGGGCAGTTTGTTTGCCTGGGCTTGGATCGCATAGAGCCCAAATGGCAAACAAATCCAAAGCCTACTAACACCCTAGGGAGCAGGGAGCGCCCTAGGGTGCTTGTAGGCCCCACACAGAGCAGAGAGCTCCCCAGCAATGGGACACCCATCAAGGCACCCAGAGCAGGAACCTTCCCTTAGGCGCCCAGAAACAAGGGCCTGTCGTGGGGGAGACTTGGGCCAAGGGAAAGTCTGGGAAACAGGAACCGCAGCAGGGCGCAGGGAGCCCCCCACCCCACGGACCCAGGAGCAGACTCACTCCCTACCACCGGGGCGCATTGGGCGTAGGCACAAGGGGACACAGAGACCCCCTGCGAGGCGCGGGGAAGAAGAGAGCGCCCGGTGGAGAGGGGAAGGTCTGGGGGAGAACCGGGGCCGCTCTCGGCTGCAGGCAGGGGAATCGCAGCGCCTGTCCGCGGCGCAGGAACGCCGGGGCCAGCTGCGCGCACGGACGGGAGAGCCCCGGGGGCGCAGAACCGGCCCCAGAGCGCAAAGGGAGCGGAGAGCCCAGGGCGTCCCCAGCCCTTCCGCGGCTACCACCCACAGCCGCCCCTCCGGGGGCTCACCTCGGCTCCAGAGCGGCTCCACGGCGAAGACCCGCCGCCTCCTCAGCATCTCCCCGCAGCTCTGAGCGGACACCGGCTCCGGCGCGTCCCCTCGCGGGGCTTGTGCGCTTGGCACCGGCCAGGCACCAACCCTGCCCCGGGTGCGTGCCGCAGGCTCCGGGCGCTCGCTCTCCCCTCGGTGGGCTCCTGGCCGCGGTCTGCGGGGAGGGGTCTGCTAGGGCTGGGTCACTCCCAGAGGACGGCTCCCCCCGCCGGAGGGGCGGAGAAAAGGGGGTGTGAAGGGGGGGGGGGCGTGTTGATGAGCAGCGGGGGGGGTTGGAAGGGGAGTGCGGAGAAAATCTCTAGCTCACGCCCTAGGCAAAGGCTCAGGAGGGAAGAGTCCTGCCCAGCCAGCCCTCGGTGTGCTTTGCTGCAACTCTGCCTTTGGTTTGTGAACGGGGAAATAAATCACTCGTCATAAAGCTGTCGAAACCTCTGGTGCCCCATCCCCTCTCCAGGATCCAGGAGAGGTAGAGGGAGCTAATCCCCCACGGACATGGAGAGGGGGTGGTTTGCATAAAGCCCAGCTCAGGAGGGAGGGTACTACAGCCCCCTGGGCCCGGATCCTCAAAGGCACCTAACTCCCTGGCAGAGCTGCTGCCTTCCCCCCAAAGCATGATGCCCGATACCTAACCTGATGGGGCAACAGTCTGATCTACAGGCCCACTCCTCCTTAGATGATGCCCTTTGCACCTATTTATCAGACGGGGAAACTGAGGCACAGAGAGGGGAAGCAACTTGCCAAAGTGCAATTCAGTGGCAGAGTTAGGGAGAGAAGAACCCAGCTCACCCTAACCCCAAGTCTACACTCCCAACAGAGGGCAGGGGCTGGAGTAATGGGGATGGGGAAAAACAAATTATTACACCTGTAAAAGGAAGAAAATCCCTTTCAGGGCTCAGGGCACCTGCTATTATTGAGAGAGACAAGAAGTCAGGCCTACCCACAGCTGCCCTCACACAGATAAATGGGGATTGGGAACCCAAATCCTCTTGATTAGATTAATCACCTTCATCCAGCACTTAAGAGGCCTAATCCTCCAGCTAAAAATCATTGCACTTGTAAGGAGAAATTAACTGCATGCACACGTAGCCCCTCCGGTGTCCTAACCAAAGGCTGGGTATTTCCCCGCAGGGCTACTACTGCTCAGAAAATATCTGCATCTCAAGACGTGTGGTAACATCCTGTTCCCCTCAACCAGCCACCTGCCTGATTGCGTCTCACTCCACAGGCTCCTGTCATTAAATGACCCACCCACACAAAATTATTGGAAGGTTTCTGTCATCCCCTGAAAAAATTGGCTCACGGAGGTTCTCAGTCTCTCTCTAAGAACAGGGAAAGCAGCCAGCCAGGTTCCTACTAATCCACTCCCTGGAGGAGATTAACAGTGCAGGGCATTTAACCCCCGTCGTGCCAACAGCTGTGCCTGGTTGGGGGCTGGCCCCCAGGCCCAGGGAAGAAGGGAATGTGGCACTGGGGTGAAAAAGGAGATCAGCTAACGGGGGAGACCCAGGGGGGCAGAGACCCTTGGGTAATGCCCACTGCTGCAAAAAGGAACCAGTTGATGCCACAAGGAGAGATGAGGGTTGGAAAGGCCTCCACAGTTAAAGAGAACACCCTGCCCCGCCATCATCCAGCTTCCCCCTCCTCTTCTGAAGGCTGGGCAGCTTGTCCAGTGCAAGGAGGAGACAGTATCGCAGGGCTCTGGACAAGCAGGTTCTGGAGGTGACAGCAACTTGGTGCCTTGCACCAGGCACATGCCAGGGTCTCTCTCGCACTGCAGAAGGCATTGATGGGGGTGTCGGCCAGCCATGCAGCCAGGCTCACGGCTCCGTGGAGGAACTGATATCCTCCGCAGGCAGCAGAACGAAGAAGGAGCGGGAACTAGCGCACTGAGGATCGTCACGCGCGCCCCGTGGCACTGGGTGTCAGGGCAGGCCAAGAGGAAAGTGCATAGCCTGGAGCACAAGCACCCGCAGGCATGGTTTGGAGGGGAGGTGACTGGCTGGATGTCATTCAGCCAGCCCAGGCAATGCACTGGCAGGAGGTGAGGAGTGCAGCTCCGGGCCCCTGCTGAGTGGAGATATGGGGTCACTAGGGCGTTTAATTCCTTCTAGGCAGCAGTTTAAACAGTGCCCTGAACAAGGAAGGAGCTCCAGTCCTAACCAGCAGCTAAAGCAGGGAACTCCACTTGGCATCTGCCCAGGGTACGCTGCTATTTCAGAGCTGGCGCTGACCCGCAGCCATCAAGGAATAATGAAATGAAACAAAACACTGAGGAGCAGTATGGTTAGAGCAAAGGAACTAGGTGTCAGACCTCCTAGTTGGGAGTATGGGCCAATGCTTAGAGCTGGGGAGTCTAGAAGTCAGGGTTCCCCAGGACTTCATTCCTCAGGGTACTGGCTAAGGGAGCAAGCTCCCTTTGTGCTCAGCACTGCACGAACAGAACAAAAAGACAACCACTGCCCTGAAGAGATGACAAGCCAACTATTCCTATAACTATTTGTCAGTCTCTAAGGTGCCACAAGTACTCCTTTTCTTTTTGCAAATACAGACTAGCACGGCTGCTACTCTGAAACCTATTCCTACCCTGCCACTGATTTGTTTTGCAGCCTCGGTTAAGTCATATGGCTCCACCTTGCCTCATTTTCCCCATCTCTCCAGTGCACGGCTGAGGCATCTGGAAGGGCAGCAGTGTATGGATGCTTGCCTTGCCCCAGCCTGTGCAGCATCTATTTTATGGAGCGGCAGGTTTCATGCTGCAGGGCTGCCGCTCCAGGGTTGAACTCATTGTAACCCCTGAGAAAATAGCCAGGTACAACAATTCCCTTGGAAACCAGATGACTATTTTATTTGTGTGTTTATATCTATACACACACACACTTTGCAGGATGCTGCAGACATTCGGAAGGAGGGGGCATTCATTGTCGGTGCACATGGACAAGGTGAGACGAGCCATCAGCTACAATAATACAATTCACACAGCCAGATTTTTCAACTGTTCTCTGTCGGACTCTCAGCATTTACATTCAAATCCAGGACAGTGTCTGGTTTTTTGCACCCTAATAGACAGCCCAGCCCAGCCCTGCCAATATGGGCTGGTGGGATCAGGAGACAGATTGGAAAACAAGGAGGAGAAGATGCGAATTTCCTTGATGGAGTGTTAATGTGGAAGCCTAATTAAAGCTCATAGACCTATCAAGAGTGTTAACCATTTCACTTCATAGTCGGTGAAAGGGGTGTGGCCGGGTGTGCAAAGCAGGCCTGGGTTCTATTCCTAACTCTCCCAGATCTAGCGTATAAAGCAGGGATCTGGGAAGCAGAATTCCTTGGTTTTATTGCTGGGCCTAGGAGGGAATGTGATCAAGTGGTTAGAGCAGGGGTGAAGTAGCAATCAGGAGTCCTAGGTTCTGTACCCTCCTCTCTGAAACTGACTCGAGCTGGGTCCTGGAGCAACTCACTTCCCTTTGTGCTTGTTTCCCAATTTGTTCTTTGGGGAGAATACCTGCCTTCCTCACAGGGGGTTTTCAAGGCTTACCTCATTGGTCTGTAAAGTGCTCTGAGATCCAGAAGGCAGGGACTTAGGGGGCAGAGACCTATAGGATGTATGCCCGCCCAGGCTTATGTGTGTATATTTTATATATATGAACATACATGTGTGTGTGCAGGGCACATGGATGTACATGCATATTTGCAGGCATGTCTCCAGGTATGCATGTTGTGTGTGTGCTCTTAGGCCTGTGGGGGCCCTGGGTGCTGACATGTGCCTGCCCAGATGCCTATGTACCTGTGTTCTCGGCTGTATAAGGTCATGCATTTGAGCATGTATGCAGGCAGGCATGCAAACGCTCCTGCATGCCCGTATGTGTGGGTGCCTGGTGTTGTGTGTATGTGCTGATGTGCATGTACGTGCAGGGGAGGGCGGGTGAAGAGGTGAGGGAACAAAAGGCCCCTCAGCTAATCCCTCCCAAGGCCTGCTGCACTCAGAGGTAATTAGGTGTCAAAAGGTAAATAGCTTCTTAGCTTCCTGCTGGTTCCTGGGTGGTGACTGCTTGGGGCAAGCAGCCTGGGTGCTTGTAGCGAGGGGGTTCGAGCCGAGCAGACACTAGAGTCTGGCCCATTGCTTCTGGGGGCCTTGTGGAGATGGTCCAAGGGGGTGATGAGATTTCATCCAACGCCTTGAACTAGATCCTGGCCAGTTCCTAAGATGCACAACAAACAAACCCCTGCAGTCATGGGGCAGGGCTCAGTGCTGGGGGGGGGGGTGGGGGAGGCAGACAAACAGAGCAGGCTGCCTATGCAGATGCAAACAAGGGGCAGTTATTGGGGTGAAGAGATGTTTAATTCATTAGGGGCATTGTTTCCTGTCTTAGGTGCATCTAGCCACGGGCCTGGCCACCCCACCCTGCTTTCTCTTGTCCAAGGCTGTGCACTGAAGTGGGGGGACACTGTCCTTCAGGAGCAGAGACAAGGGCCAGACCCAGGCATGCACAGATACAGGCCCACCACCCAAAAAAGCCATCATGGGGTAGGGATGTAGGCCAACCCTGGCAGGCATCGCACAGGTGCCCAGGGCTCCCCACAGGCACAGTCCCTGCCTACTGCCTCTGTTGCCCAGCAGGCTCCCAGGGCTAAAGGAAGTAGCCCCCCACTCTGCTCCTAGGGCAGGGAAACACATCCAGTGCTGGCTATCCCCAGCTGCCCCAAGCACCTGGGTCCCTGACTCCCCCCAGGAGCCAAAGAAAAGTGAAAGAGGAGGAGGGGACACAGGGCACTATCCCTTTGCCAACTGCAAGAGACGCAGGGCCCTCACCCCTTCTAAAGCAATGGGGCTTGGACAGCGGCCACTGTGCCCTACAGCCTCAGTAAACAGAAGGGGACCATGAAGTAGCCCCCACAATCTTCTTGCTCGAGACCAAAGAGCAACGGCCTCCCCGCCACCCAGCACCCAGGGAGCCACGACCTGCACGCAGGTCTTGCTGCATCTCCCAGCCCTCATTCCTCAGCGGTGGTCCTGCTAGCCCTTCACGCTGTGGCCCACCTCTCCCCCCAAGCAGCACATCCGGGCCATGGAGCCCCTCCAAGGCAGCCTCGCTGCTCTAGTTCCCTCAGGCCAGGTCAGGAGTCCAGCAGCCCTGGCCTTGCTGTCCACGCCAGGCACGGGGGGGGCCTGCAGGCGGCCTCTCCAGTGGCCGTAGCCACGAGGATGCCAAGGTCCGTGGCTCCGTGTGCTGCTGCCCCGAGCTCCTGTGAGACTCTGGGGGCTTGTTTCTCTTGCCCGCCATGGAGCCCTTCCCCTTAGCCCAGCAGTGCAGCCTCAGCAGGGAGGGAGCAATCAGGGCGCCATTAAGAAGCTGTCAAGATGGAGGGGCCGGTTCCTCCAGCCACCGAGTGCCATAGAACGTGGGGTTCAAGGTGGGGAGGCCCAAGGTGGTGCAGAGCTGTTGCTTCCTGCCCGCCCATAGGCCAGAGAAGCTGGAAGCAGATGGGGAGCTCTGCTGGCATCCCACTCGAGGCACGAGGCAAGAATCCACTAGCCCCTGGCTCCCCCTCCAAGGCTGACTGGCATGGAATCAGCTGCCTCCCCACCACATGCATTTAGGGTGTGAGGCAGGGACCCATGGGCCCATCCCTTTGTGGGGCACAGGAGAGGAGCCAGCCTGCCACTCATGGGCAAGACCAAGACCCATGGACCCAGCTAGAGGTGCCAGACAGGGGTCAGCCACCCCCTCACTTTTTGTCCTGTGGGGAAAAGGAAACAAGCCAGGAAGGGCCTAGAATGTATCCGGTGCCCCTCAGCACCTAGGGGAGCCCCCGTGTGCATCAGGGCCCACGCCCTCCCGGGGCCTGCGGAGAACGCAGGGGTGGGAGCAGCTGCTGAAGGAAGCCCTGCCTGAGCCTCCTGTTCCGTCAGTCCCTTCAGGGAGGGAGACAGAGATAAGGGAGATAAAGGGACTTAGGCGAACGTGCGGGAATTCACCTGCCCCCCTCCTCCTGCCACTGCTGACAAGCCGGAATCAGCCCTCAGCAGCAGCAGGAGCTTAGGCAGGGATCTGCGAGGGCAAGGGGAGCACGTATACCAAAGGGACAGAGTTCAGGTGGGATTGTAGACAGGGCTGGGCTGCAAACACAAAGGGCTGGCCTCTTCTACCTGGTTCACAGGACCAGCCCCTCGCACGTACCTAGCGTAGCACCTGTTGTCCACGGATTCACCCCTCACACCAGGGCCAGCGCCCCCCTTCCCCTTTCACAGACTGCAAGCAACCCAAAAGAGACAGCACCCCCGGGCTGGAAACTGAACCCAGGAGTCCCAGCAAAGAAGATGCCCACCACTTCTCTGCATCCCGCTCCCTACCCAGCGCCAGGACTAGAACCCAGGAAGCTCCATGCTCTAACTCCTAGACCCCACTCCCTCCCCGATTTATTTGAGTTTGGTTGGGGTTCTTTAGGGACAAGTCTTGCCTCTCTGAAAGAGCAGAGTAACCCAGCCCCAAGCCAGGCCACTGTTGAGATAACTCAGTGGTAGAACCTGTATTCAAGGAAAAGTGAAAAAAACCTCTCACCTAGAGACTTTGGAGTGGGAGGGCCTGGAAGGCTTGCATGGGCGCTGAAGTATTTGCACCTTATTTGCCAGGCCCTGCTGGGGGGAAGTGCACAGCCCTGGAGTCCTGCCTGGCATGGGCAGGGCACTGCTCTGGGGAAGCTCGCAGCTCTGAAGGCCCAGCAGGTGTGCTGAAGGGCCCTCAGAGGAAGAAAGCCACAACGGCTGGTGCTGCAATAGAACGCCAGCAAACAGGAGGCATTTTAGGATGCACGGGAGCGCGCATCGCGGCAGGGGTCAATGGCACAGTGACAGATTCACTTCTAATCCAGCAGGGGATAAAGAGCAGCTTTCTGCAGCTGGAGGGGGGCTGGAGACCAGGCGTAACAACTGCCAGAGCACCCAAGGGCTGGAGAACAGGCAACCTGCCCAGACCCTCTCCTGACAGACGGGGCTGTCGCAAGGGACAGAAATGGGTCCTTTCATTCCCACTGCCACGAGTCAGCATCTTCCCACTGCAGAGCCCAGCCAATGTGTCTCCTGGCCAGCCAACCTTGCAGCCGCGGCCCACTGCCTGCCACTCCACGGTACGTGTTCTAACAGGCCACGGCTGCTCAAACTCCACCCCAAACCCGGATGGCAGGTGGGGACAGCAGGGCCCAGCAGAGGTTGGGAAAAGGGAGCCCAGAGTATTCATCACACAGGGCTCAAGGGCCGTATGGTACCAGCCCCTGAACACAAGCCTGGCCATGCATTCCCAGGGTCATAAGGGCCACACACAGGGTTGCCAACTTTGACTGAAGCTATTCTGGGAGATTTCCCCCCCGCACGACATGTCATTTTCTTAAAATATCCTATTCAAATCTCCCGGATGGCTCGATGCCACTTCCAGGAGACTCCAGGCCAATCCTGAAGGGTTGGCAACCCTCTAGCCACACCCATACAGCACTGATTTTCTACAGCCTTTCATGGGGTGCATTGTGCACCTCCGGGGCATATTGGTGTCCACCCCACAGGGCACGTTGGGCTTTGCCTTGCCAGGGCTGTACGGTCACATTGCTGCCGCCCACCACCAGCACATTACTGCAGGGCCTGCTGCATTTCCATCAGGCCTTCAGGACATCCCCTTCCTCCCTCTAGGGCATCATTTGGTGGGTACCACGGCACTGAAATCCCTCAGTGGCACGCTGAGCTGAAATGTGAACAGGCAGAGGGATGGGGGTGCAAGGGCCTTGCCCGGATCCCCTATGTGCTACCCAGCCATCACCAGCACACCAAGCCCAGGGGAGATAGATGGGCCTCTCCCCCAGGGAGAGAGAGAGGTCCTGGGCCTTGCTGCTGGGAAAGCATCCTGCTGGGAGCAGTCACGCCCTGGCCAGGACTGGAGGCCTTGTCCATGTGGCTCCTATTCCAGCCAGGAGCCTTCCCCCCAACCCCCCGCACTCCTAATCTATGCGCAGGACTCTCTGCTGAAACCAGCAAGACAGCAGGGGGGCCCAGTGAAACCCGGGGGGGCGGGCTGCTGCACAAGGCCCTGCAGAGAAGCAGCAAATCCCCAGCAGTACCCCCAGCACACCTCTGTGCAAAGCCAAAGAGCACTGGGCTTGGAGAGCAGCCGATAAAGAGCCCGTCTGGCCCTCCTTCAGGGGAACAAAGGCCTGCACTGACAGCGAGCAATAAAGCACTGACACTTCCCATTAACACTTCCCAACAGAGAACAAGGGGGCAGCGGGCAGGGCCTGGGGCTCATCGCCCCACAGGAGGCCGCATGAAAAGCCTGTGAGGATTATCCAGGTGCAGCAGTTGAGCTGCCTTGTTAGCGGCAACAAGGGGTCTTCAGCATCCATCTCACACCTGCACTGGCTGGAGATCCCCCACCCCGGGCAGCAACAAAGAGGGGTTTGGTTAAAGCAGTGGTTCTCAGACTTTTTTTTTTACTGGTGACCCCTTTCACATAGCAGTCTCTGAGTGCAACCCCCCCCCTTATAAATTAAAAACACTTTTTAATATATTTAACACCATTATAAATGCTGGAGGCAAAACGGGGTTTGGGGTAGAGGTTGACAGCTTGCGACCCTCCATGTAATAACCTCATTACCCCCAGTTTGAGAACCCTGGCTTAAAGGGCTGGTGTATGGCCATCTAACGCTAACATGTCTCCACGGTCTGTTTGGTCCTCAGCTCCAACAGGCTGCCACCAAGGGGTGGGGGAAGACAGTCATCCTCCTAGCTTTAGTGATGGGGAAACTGAGGCACGGAGCTTAAGTGCCCTGTCCAAAGCTATGAGTGTTAGAGCAAGGAACAGAACTGAGGAGTCCTGGCTCGCAGCCCGCTAGGCCTCGCTTTCTCTTTACCCAAAGCGATGGTAGTACACCCCGAGATAGGAGGACCCAGCCCCGCTATTCTAACCACTAGATCCCACTCCCTCCCAGCACCAGAACAGAACCCAGGAGGCCCAGTGCCCTGCTGTTCTCTGCCCTGGAGTCATTCCAGTCCCAGGGAAAATGAGCGCGCTGCCAGTTTCTGCCACAGACTAAGCCAGGGGAGTCCCCTGCAGCTCCCAGGGAACCTTAACACACGTTGGGGTGCAACACGGGCAAAGAACCCTGCACCTTCCCCACTGCTGCTTCTTGCAGCCCTGACCGCGCTGTACGCACAGGCTGCATTCCAGAGCAGGCTCTTTCTGCGGTGACTTCATGACAGGAATGCAGCTTCAAACAGGAAGCGAGGAGGCGCCAGGAATGCTGCTCCTGGCCTTTGGCACAGTGTTTTGTTTGCGCTTCTTAAATGGCTGGATTCTCCCCCTTCCCCCCGCCCACAACTTGACCTCTTGGGGATCAGTGACCCCCCCTCCCCACCTCCTTTCCAATTCAGTCCCCACCCCACAGGCATTCCAGCCACCGCGACACCCTGCACCCGAGAAACGGGACGCAGCTGGGAGCCTGAGCAGAGCGGCGACTGCAGGATGCTGCACACGTCCAACAGACTCAAGCCACAATCATCCCATCCCACGTGGCCCAGATGCAGGACAGGGGCCCAGGACTCCTGGGCTCTTGTTCCCAGCTCCCGTCCACGGAGATGGACAAGAGGCCTAACAGAGGGGCGGCAGGAGCTCCAGAGCTTTAAACCCAGCTCTGCCAGCCATTCCCTCTGCATCCTCAGGCACTTCACCTCCCCAGCGATGCCACACACCTACTGCGCAGGGGGTGGAGAGGCTGGGACAGAGGAGAGTCCCATGAGGCCACTTCCTCTCCCTGCACCCCCCTCCCCACTCACATTAGCATTTCCAGAGTGCTACTTACCCCTCACTGGGAAGCAGGGCGAGGTGATGCCAGGCCTGGGGTCTGGGTAGGAAGGTCTTTGCTGGCTGAGCAAGCTCAACCGTCCCCCCAGCCGATTTCAGGCCGAGTTACAGGCTCCTCAGCTGCTTCCAAGTCACTCGTCCCTAGAGCAGTTTGCAGACCCTGTCGGGGGGGGACAGCTGGGCTGCTCCCCCAGGGCCAGTGGGTATTGCCCAATTGCTTCCATCCCACTGGCAGAGCGGGGCTGGGCACCCCAGACCCCCTACAGGGCAATGCTCCTTCAGATCACCTGGGCAAGGGTCTCATCTCTGTGCACTGAGAAGGGGAGGGCTGGTTCTGCAGGTGCCCACGCAGGTACCAAGCCAGGCAGGGGGCCAGCATTCAGGGCTATGTGCTCCACGAGGGTCTGCACGTATCTGTAGGGTGGTTGCCCATGACCACCCCATGACCCTTTCTGCACCCTGTCCTGAGGGTGCCCTGGTATAGCAGGATAATAATGCCCCAGGGAACACCAGACATGGGCACACTGGTACCTGTGGCCTCTCCTCCAGCAGCTGGGCTGGAGCACAGGTCCTGCGCTGGCCTGCCTGCCTCCTCCTCCTGTGCATCTGGCAGCCACTGGCCTGGGGCTCGCCCCAGGGTCAGAACACACCTAGCCCCATGGGACTGGACAGTCTTTGAGCCCTGCTTGCTAGCGCTGTTCTGCATCTCAGCGCAGGGCCCCCCAGTCAGGTAACCACCACCTGGGCAGGGAGGGGCAGCTTGCCTGCCCCTTCCCCAGCCATGCCCTTTGCCAGAGGAGCCCACAGATTTTGCAAGAGCAAAGCTCCGTGGGTCAACCCTGCTCTAACCAGCTCCCTCCTCTGCACATGCACCCAGCTGCCTGCTGCGAGGGGACCTGCAAGGCCAGGGCACAGCTGCCTCAGGCCCTGATCCAAGCTCATCCACAATGCACTGCTGCCCAAGCAGCCAGGGCATTCTCTCCTGCAAACAACCACAACCACACACACACCTGCCCAGGAGGCTTTGGGCTGGCTGCACTGTCCCAAGTCAGTGCAAGGTGCTGAAGGGAAGCTGCTGCCCTCCAGCGTCCAGCTGCCCACACTGCACTCTGAAAGGGGGCAGGTGACAGCAGGCACTGCACTGTGCAGTGAGATCCATCAGCCCACGTGCTGCGGCCTTCCCCTGACCTCCGAGCAACATGCCCAACCAGGCCCCCCAGACACCTCTGCCAACACCCCGCGTAGGCTGTGACGACAGTGCAGACCTGGCTCCCGTGGGCCTGGGGCACCCGCCCTCACCTCACCTCCCCCTCGGAGCTGGCGGCAGGCAGAGGACCCACTGCTGCTGGAAATCTCCCCGGGCTGCTCAATTAACTGGTTGGTTGGCCACGGAGCCTCCCAACTCTGCATCACCCCCTGGGACTAGAGGTGCCCCCTTCCATACCCCCCTCAGCTTGGCAGAATACAGAAAGGGACTCAAAGCCCTGCGCAACCTCTATCATGGGAAAGAGGGACCCCAGAGCATCCCCCTACATCCCTAATGGGAAGGTGCATTTCCTTCACCTCCAGAGTGTGCCCCTCTGATAGGAATGGAGATTTCCCCCATCAACCCTGTCTATCTCTATCCTGACTCAGGTGGGTGGGACGCACCCTCTTCCTTTAAGCCCCATTGGTCCTTGGGAAAAAGCATGCTCCCCCTCCCTCTCGGCTGCATTCACAGACCAGACACAGGAGCGGGCGGGTGCGGGGCAGGTATATATATATATATATATATATATTATATTTTATATAGAGATCTGGTTTAATACCTTAGAGAAGCTTTACAAAGTCAGTGTACAAAGCTGTGCCAAACCCATTCCCCCCTGCAAGGCCCCCAGTACCTAAGTGTGTGAGTGCCACCCCTCCCTCCCCACTGCACCCAGACGCGCACACAGCTCCTGGCAGTGATCGTGAGAAAGAGGGGATACAGCCGTCCTACAGCGCGTCTCTGTGTGCTGGAGGTGCCCTGGTGAGAGGTACGGGGCCGGCAGCCCTGGAGTCTGAACCCTCTGCTCACTGAGCAGGAAGAAGACAGGGCAAGCATCTCCCACAGCTGGGCACCCCTTAGGCCAGACTCCTTTTAAGAAACAGGCTGAGAACCAAACAAGCTCATTTCTGCAGCTGGACAACCACCAGCTGGGACTGTCTGAGCAGAGGGAGCTGGATTCAAACTGGTGACCTAGAGGCAAAAGACCACTCTTTGTCCCATTCCCACCCCCTACCCTATACCTAGCAGGCTCCCTCATCGGTCTCTCTCAATTGGCCACAGACAACAAGAGCAGCGAAGCCGATGGGCTGGGGAGCAGCGGGAGCAAGGGCCTGGCAGCCAATCGAGGGAGGCTGAAAGCAGGACACACCAGTGAGATTCCCAGCATGGGAGGTGGCGTTTGTGCTTGGCGGAAGCCCCGGGAAGTGGAGGGGGGGGGGGGGAGATCCAGGGAGCCCCAGGCCCCATGCTCTCGGGGGCAACTCAGGACTTGGAGGAGACGCCCGTGGCAGCAGCAGCGCCCTCCCCGGGGCCCTGGTAGCGCTGGCGGGCATGCTTCTCGCAGTACAGCTCCTCGCCCACCCAGAAGTGGCCCCGCATCTTGAGGTTGAGGCCACAGTCGGCACAGACGTAGCAGGCGGGGTGACGGTAGCGGCTCTCCTGGATCCTCACTGCCTGGGTCCTGCGGGAGACAGCATAGACGCGGTCAGCTGGGAGGGAGAGCTGGCCAACAGCGTCCCAGCTCTCCAGACGCCACTGCCCCCAGGCTCCCCCTTCATATCCCAACAGGGTCAGCTCCGCCTTCCATTCTCCCAAGCTACGGCCAAGCCCTTCAAGCAATGGGTTCCTGCCTGCTCCGTGGGGACATCCCTAAGACCCGGGCACCTTCCTCTGAACTCCAGCCTAAGGCTGCTCACCATGGCATCGCTTCAGGTACCCGGAGCACCTCTCATTGCTTCAGTAACCAGCTCAGATCGAGAGTAGCCCCGGAAGCTTTTTTGTGCACACAGAGTGAGATGCACAGAGAAGGGCGACCACGTGTCCACCTGCGCCTCGTCCCGAGGGGTTAAGGGAGCCAAGCCCCATGCCGAGCCACGCTTCACCGAGCAAAGGGACAGTAAAGGCACACGGACTCCAGCTGCCAGGTCTGTGGGTCTGAACTGCGCCAGAGCCCGGAGAAGGATGGATCCCCAGCTCCAATGCTGCAGACATTCATGAAGCCTTCCCAGATGGGGGAAACTGAGGCACGGAGCGTGACCAGGACTTGCAAAGGGCGTCAGTGGCAGAGGCGGGGATAGAATCCAGGAGATTGACGCCCAGCCCCTGCACTCTCATCGCTATACCAGTGCATCAGCCTTCTGTATTCTGCCAACGCCATTCCGCGCCCCCACCTAGCAATATGGGAGGGGCAGGCTGCTCCCCACCTGGACTGCTCCCCCTTGGCCAGGAATTGAACCCAGGAGTCTGGACTGTGAGCACCAGGCTGACACCCTCTCCTGCCACACAGAGATGAGACCTTGCTTGCGGGAACTGGCACTGCGGGCTGAAAGGACAAGACAGCCCGGGCTTGCTGCGAGTTTCCGACTGGGCCCTCCCCGGCAGAAATCCTGGGATAAATGGAGCCGTCAGCCCAAAAAGAGGTTGAGGGTCTCCAGAATCTCCCTCCCCCGCATAAGCCACACTCACGTGATGCCGGTGCCACACTTCTCACACGTGTGCAGCTTCTGGACCCCGGCCACGGAGCTGGTGACTGGCTTGTGGGAGCTGGGGGACAGCTGGCTGGGAAAGGGGGTCGCGGTGCCCACTGAAAAGGAGAGCAAGGGAGACATTAGGATCCAGGATGCACTCCCATGTCCACAGACCCTCCCCCCCACACTGCCCTGGACCCCAGAGACTAATCCCCTTCACCCTGACCCTTCCATCCATGCAGAACCCCAGACCCTGGAGACTATTACACCCCTGCCCTTGTCCTGGCCCCTCTGCTCTCCTCTTCTGGATTCCTGCCCACGCCCTTCTCCGCCCCAGTTCCCTCTGGCCTCTGCTCACCTCCCCCATCAGTCTCCAGAGCCACCTGGAGCAGGCGGAAGGTGTTGGACTGCCGCGGAGCGGCCCGGATCTCGCGGTTCTCCTGCATCATTTTGTAGACCTCAGAGTCCTCCTCCAAGCGCCGCATGGCCGGCTCCAAGTCCAGGCTGCAGAGAGAGCAGGCCCTGGTGTATAGCAGCCCCGCTGAAGAACACAGAGCTCCTAGCCATGTCCAGCCCCAGGCATCCAGCCCCAAGCTGTGGGGTGGGGAACAAGATCCCGGCCAACCAGCCCTGCTAACCACCCACTGCGCGCAGCTACCCACCTGGAAGCCTCGGTGCTCCAGAAAGGAGCAGGGGGCTCATCCCATCCCAACACAAGGGGAATTTAAGGTCCCCTCACCTGCTGAAGCTGCAAGCGAATCCCCTTTGTGCCAAGGCAGCAGCAGCCTGGCCGCGGGCAGGGTGTTCAGACAATCCAACCCCCTCAGCGTACCAGCTTGGGGACCCAGAGGTGACTGCTAACCCCCTAATCCCGAGAGGCCCCTGGGGCCACAGTCCCCCATCCCTAAGGAGGAACTGGCAGGATCCCCCTCCCCCCTTGACCTCAGCCAGGATGAGACACCTGCAACTCCCATCCCAAGGGAGGAGGGACCCCGGCAGCTGAGCTGCACTGACCGAGCCAACTCCTCACCCCAGGCGCAGACAACTCTGTGCCCATCACCCCGTCCCACCTGAGGCCTTCGGGGAGGTGCCTTTCTAGCCCACGCCTCTGCACTTCCTCCATGAGGGAGCCCGCGGCCACACCCCAGCCGGCACCCTGCATCCCATACACATGGCCAGCTCCCCCGGGGCCGGGAACTGGTAATTCACCCCCCTCCCCAAATACCTACCCCAGGGCCCTGCCAAGGGGGCGAGCCTGCTGCCCCTTCGGTCTCTCTGCAGGCCCAGTCTCCAGCTCTCTGTGCTGACAAGGCGCTGACACTCCCTGGCCAGGGTGACGCCCAGGCCTGCCCTGCTCCTTCCCACGCACACCTGCATCAGCCAAGTTAACCCTTGCATGGCGTCCTGGGCTGGGGCCTGGGATCACTGGGCAGGGATTTCCCAGCAGACCAGAGGGCTCCCCTGACCCCGCAACTCCCCTCTCAGCCAGGGGCCTGTTCTCTCCAAAGGTGCCCCGCCCCACTCTCAGCTACTCCAGTGCTCAGCTCCTTTCACCACCTCCCGGCCCCAGCCTGCGCAGGGCCTTGGCAGAGCTCAGCGGAGCAGCAGGGGGTGCTGTGGGTCAGGACAGAAGTGCTTTGGCAGGGCTGTGGGACTAGAATAGCAAGGGGTGCGGGGCAGTGGGAACAGGACGCTCTGGTGATGAGTCTCAGTCCCAACCTGCCCCCCACAACCCAAACCAGACCCAGTCTCCCCAGGCTATGCACCCCCAAACTGACCCCCACAGCCCCACCCTCAATCTCCCAGCTCAGGTGAGACCCAAAGAGACCCCTCCCTGGACCCAGATGCCACAATGTGCCTCAGTCTCGAGCTACAGCCCCCTCCCTGCCCCGCTGAGGTGATTCACCTCAACCTGAGGCCCCCCCCCCCCACTTCACTCTCCAAATCAGTTCAGGGCTGGCACGGCTCTGCCAATGCCCCTTCGCCCCAAATGGCGGCATCCTGCAGGCCCTCTTGATAGCCTGGCTTATGTCTCACTTCCCCTGGAGCCTCGTGGGTCACAGACTGTTTCCCCGCAGCATCCTTCACTCTGGGCTGGATCACACTCCCCTCCCTGCCCAGGACCCAGCTGGCGAGCAAGGCTTACCTGTTGCGGGGGCTGTATGAGGGTGAGGCCCTGCCCGGGACCCCCCCCATCTCCCAAGGGCCGAGAGGGGATGGTGTGCGGTTGATCAGAGGCAGAGCTGCAACCGGAGAGCTGCTCGGGTGGCAGAAGCTGCCCCGCTCCTGAGACAGGAGAGAGAGGAGGAGGGAGCGTGAGGAGCCAGACCCTGACTGAGGCTGTAGAGCCAGACAGCCACGCCAGCCGGGGCTTGCAGAACTCGGGGGGCCCAGCCCTCCTAAGCCAGAGCTCTGCTCGCTGGGCCACGGCACCCGTCCCGATGCCTTAGCAAGGGACAAGTGGAGCTGTGGATACTAGCAAACGGGATGCCGCAGGGCAGGGATGCTTTGTGCAGACACTCAACAGGTCCACCCCATTTTCACCCCGCAGGATACAAGAGCGCGGCCCTTTCACGTTCACCCAGGGCTGCACTGCATGCTCCGGCCACTAGAGGACGCCCCTGACCCACAGTCCAGACATCTCCTCCCAGCTGCCGGAGCGTTTCCCAGCGGAACAAAGGGGACCCCTCAGACAGGCGGCTCCTGGCTGGGGAGACACACACGGCAATGCCCTCCCTGTCCCGCAGGGCCCCGGCCCAAGATGCAGGGCTGGTTTCCTGGGTGCCCCCGGCGGGGGCATGAGCAGTGCAGAGAGGGCTCTGCTTGCTGGGGGAAGTGGGCAATGGGTGGATCTGGGAGAGGCAGATGCCCCGTCAGCTTGCAGGGGAGATGGAGGCTCTGCTCTAGGGGCGAGGGCTCCAGCATCCTGGCACCATGCGGTGAGCTGCACGTGCTCATTCCACCCCAGGGCAAGCAAAGGATGCTCTGGGTAGTGACACCCTCTTGGAGCAGGCCCTGGAAGGGGTCCCTGGCCGCCCCCACCAAGCCGGTGCCAAGGCCAGCCAGACCCTGCCCCCTCCATGGGGAGCGGAGGGGAACGTGGCCAGCACAGCGCCCCTCCCAGCTTGCTCCCCACTCCCGCCAGAGCCCTGGCTCCTTTCTGCAAGGACCAGCCAGCTACGCAGCACCAGGAAGACATGCCCCTCTCCTCCCCGTCACGGTGCTGCCCAGCACCCTATCTGCCAGGGCTGTGCCCCTGCTCAGCATGCCTATTTCTGGGTCAGCTCTGGCCAAATCCAGGAGACACGCGCTCCCGCCCCCCGAAAAGCCTGTTATTTTTAGCCTGTCTGCTGCTAGCACAGAAACGCTCCTCCAGCGGCATCTGCTCCTGTTTATCGGCCCTGGAGCCACAAGAAAGGCAAAACCCCGGATAAGTGGAAGCAAATGTTTCTGGGAGAAAGACTCGACAGAGCCACCCCGCAAGCCAGCAGAGCCCAGCTGCTCAGCCTTCCCTGCAAGGAGGAAAGTAGAGGGGTCTGTTCCCCTTCCCCAGGGGCAGGGGATCTGGCTGGCTCAGATCTCGGCAAGGAGCCAAGCACAGAGCCCACAAGCGTGTACCTGTGCCATGTGCATAGCAACCTCCCTGGCTCCGGAGCAGCAGCCCTGATCAATCCCTTAGAGACTCTCCCTGCAGTTCCGCCTGAACTTTAAGCATCCCGCCTCCCATCAGCGACACTCCAGCTCCCACAACGCAGCAAGGTTCGGCCATATCAACGTGCCGCACGCCAGGCCCTGCAGTTAACTCGAGCAAGCGTCCCAAAGACAGACCCTTGGGCGGGGGGGGTGTCATCAGGTGGGGGAGGGAATCAAGAGACAGGCAGGTTGGGGGGGATGGTCTCACCTCTGGGGCCTTGGATGCACTGTTTGCTGCTAGGAAGGGCTGATTAGCTGCCTCTGAGCCACGTGGCTCAAGGAAAGCATCCCAGCCCAGCTCCCGCCCAGTGGGGTCACGTCTCCCCATCTCCGATCCCACTCGCAGGGCCCCAGCTCTGGTGTGGCCTGCAGGCAGGGAGGAGCCCACCAGGGCCCAGAGACCAAAGCAAATAAATGCTGGGAAGGAATGAGAGAACAAACAAGCAGGGGAAGCCAAGGGCCTTCCGGGGCCGAGCCCACTGCCAGCTGGAACAGGCCACGCTCTAGGGCCACCGCGCTTCCCAATTTGGGCTTGAAAAATATTCCCAGCCCCAAGAAAATAAAGGGAGCTAGGGTGGGGAGGGAGCGGGCCCCCGGAGCCAGTGGCTGCCACGGAGCCGGAGCCAGGAGGAAGCAGCAGCAGCGCCCAGTAGAAACACGCTGGAGAGGATGGGAGCCAAGAAAATGCCGGTGGGTGCCAAGTGGGGTGCGCTAGGATGTGGCTCCGGGCCCTACGCCACCGGAGCGCACAGAACAGGCCCCCACGGGAAAGGGAAACGGGAAAGTTATGGGAGAGTCCAGGAGCCAGACCCCCTGGTGGGCCACAGGCTTCCCAGCACCTCACCCCTGGGTGTAGGTCTGGCTAGAAAGTCGACTGGGGGCTTGCACTGCAACCGGCCTGGGCCACACTGCCCATGCACCTCCGGGATAGGGAAGGACGTAGCCGGAGCCAGGGGTGAGCAGCAGGGAACGGAGCCCACCGCCCCCGGGGGATGCAGCCCCTTGGAGCCGGGCTCTGCCGAGCGCCGGCAGGACAGGTACCTGGGGCTCGTGGCTCAGGCGCTGGGCTGCAGCTCCCCGGCCCTGAACTCCCTGGACCTGTTGCTGTGGCACCAGTGGGGCCTGGCTGTCAGCACAGAGAACACGCACCCAGGGCTGGGGTTGGGGCCCCGGGGCAGGCAGTATCCAGCTTTGAACAGAGACTGAACAGCGCCCCCCCCCGAGAGACAATGGAGCAAGCGGCTCCTCCAGGGAAGAGCAGAAGCTCCCAGGACCGACCACGTGTCTCTGTGGAGGCAGCCTCCCCTGCCAGCGTCTCTGCCTTGCATGCCCACGGGAGAGCGGCAGCATCTCCCCAAACTGGTTTTCCCTCCCCAGCCCTGAGCCGTTGCCTCGGAGACGCCAGGTAGAAACAGGCAAACATCCTCCGCCAGGTGCTCTGCTGCCTGCGGGGACAGAGCGGGAGGCTACAGTCGGGCAGCCGGCTGCTTTAGT
This sequence comes from Chelonia mydas, assembly GCF_015237465.2. NCBI lineage: Eukaryota > Metazoa > Chordata > Testudines > Cheloniidae > Chelonia > Chelonia mydas. The sequence goes on along the minus strand of NC_057859.1, from coordinate 5,937,337 downwards.
AACGGGGCCCAGCGCACGGCCTCCTGGGGGCAACACGGAAGCCAAAGCCCTCACTCCGCCAGGAGGGTCCCTCCGGGGCAGGGCAGGAACATGGAGGCTGGATGGAGGAGGCGGGCAAAGCTGGATGGACCAAAAGAGGACAGTCACAGCGCCAAGGGATGATGTGAACACCCCGACCCCCTCCGGCAGTAAAATCCCCTCCTGTTGCCACAATGGAGCTCTTCCCCAATCCTACAAATACACCTGCACCCAGACCCAGCACTGGGAGGGGAAAGGGCAAATGCCCCCAAGGAAAAATATCCCAGGAGATGGGGGTTCAGAGACAGGCGCTGGGAGACTGAATGGGGCCTAGGGAGAGGTGGCAAAGAGCTGGTGCAGATGGACAGGCCGCGAGTAGGACAGGGGAGGCAGTGGCCCTCCCCTGGAGCCCCCCAGTCAGTGACACCCAAGGGAAGCATGTTTCAGATTGCTGCACAGTGGGTGGTTAGTCTGTGGGACTCACTGCCACAAGATATCGCTGGGGCCGAGAGCTCAGCAGGACTGCGAAGACAGACTGGACTTTGCTAGGGTCAGACTGTCCAGTTACCCCACCTGACAAAGAAGGGACAGCCAGCGACAGGAATTGCCAGCTGGGCCTCTGGCGCCCCGCTCCCCCTTGACAGCGTAAGCCCTGCGTTCGGAGACGAAGCATCCCAAACCCTGGGGGGCGGGAATTGGAGGAGCTTGTGTCACTTTCCCCACCCAGGGCATCACGAGGCTTCCCGCAGCGGCCCAGGTAGGGGAAAGAGACAACGTAACTCAGACTCTCCCCCACAGACACACCTCCGCCCCAGCACAATGCCAGGTCCCCAGGGTACGAGGCCAACACCTGCCCCCCTGCAGCATCACACCCCAGCTTGATGTGGGGGGGATCCCCCCCAACACAGAACGCTGTGCAGCTGGGATGCTGTTACCCCAGCGCCCTCCTGCTCACCTGTCTGCTGCCTGAACGCTGGTGCCCATAGGGTGAGGGGGAGCGATCCTCAAAGACACTGGGAGAACTGGCCAGAGACTGGAAGCTGAAAGGGGGAGAAAAGTCTATGGGAAACCCATTCACAGGGGGATCAAAAAAAGGTCAGCTGTATCCCATCGCCTCCACCCTGCCAGCTCCCCACACCTGGGCCATTCAAACCCAGATGCGTGGCACACCCACCCCACCTCTAACCTCTCCCTGGCTCTGGGCCTTACCTGCGGCTGCTCACCACCATCTCCACTCTGCCCTCGGAGGGCAGGCTGGGCCTCTGGGGGCTGTAGGGGCTGCCAGGCCGGTACCCGGGTGACGAGGATGAGAAGGGGCTGCCGGGCCGGGGGCTGAGGGATGCCGGGCTGGAGTAGGAGGACCTCACCGAGCCCTGGCTGTCATCCCTGGTTCGCACAACATCCTGGGGAAAGATACTGTCAGCCAAGCGGGCAGGGGATGGAACCACCCCACACACCAGTCAGGATTGCCCGGCTCCCCCTGGCTCCCCCTCCTTTGGGGTTGAGCGGGAAGGACGCTTGTGTGGGGAGAGGCCTCGGGGTGGGCAAAGGCAGCCGTGCCCTGAAATCAGGGCCCAGGACCATTAACAGGCACAGCATCCCCTCCCCCCCCAAGGGCAGGGCTTGGAGCCAAGACATGGGGCTCCTGCTGCCAGGTGGGGCTGGATGTTTCCACTCTCCCCAGGGTCTGGGGAAGGACCTGGTGGGGAGGGTCTCACCTGGAACCTCATGGCCAACATCTCTGGGGAGCTCTCACCATTGGTCTGGCCGGGAAAGAACAACGGGGACCTGAGTGCAATGGAAAAAAAGAGGAGATGGAGGGAGAGAGAGAGACACTGGCCTGGCTGGCCCCCATTCCACCTTTGGGGCCTTGGGATGACAACCGGGACCAGAGGAGGCAGCTGGCTAGTTACCCCCTCTTGTGCCCTGCCCTGAGGCCATGTTCCTCGGCATACTGTGTCTGATAGCCTGCAGTAACTACCCTCCCCATGGGAAAGCAGAGGAAGGAAAAGCTGGGGACGCAGGCCTGGGACACAGGAGACCCAAGGTTTACTCCCTGCTCCGCCACAGACTCTGCACCCTTGGGCAAGACCCCTAGCCCCTCAGTCCCCATCTGTCCAATGGGGTAACATTAATAACCCACCATCGTGTTTATTTGGCTGGTAAGAAACAGCCCATTCCGCAGTGAGCTATCTACGTACAGCACCCGGAACAACGGGGCCCTGATTTCAGTGGGGGCCTCGAGGTGCTACCGTAACGCCCCCCCCGTCAGTGAGGGAGAACTCAGCTCACCCCAGAGGCTTCGCTCCACTCAGCACCCTCCCTATCCAGGCACAGTTAGAAGGACAAAGGGTTAAGAGGACTTCTTCCACCCCTACTCCTGGTCCCAGCCCGGATGTGCTGGATGCGGCACCAGCCCCGGAGGCCAGGTGGCGGGAGGAGGGGAATACAGGGCTACTTTATATTCTCTCCCCCTCTCAACAGGAACCCGCTGGGGGCTTTGATGTAGCCAGGAGCTGGAATTCATGAAGGGCAGTTAAATGGAGGGGTACAAGTTGGACCATAGGAATGCAACATGATGGTGGGAGACGAGAGGAGTCCTGCCCCCACATCCCATATTCCCGAGAGCAGAGGGGCAGGGGGCTGGAAGGGTCTCTCGAGTTCTGAAGCCCAGGCCCAGCCCCAAAGGGGACAGAACATAGGGACCAGCACTCCACGGTCCACATGGGGTTAGCCCCAGCCAGCAGGACACAGAGCAGACTGCGGCTGTCTGCTTGCCTCCCAGGCTCCTAGCCAGACATCCCTGTGACAAGAGCGTGGCTTTGGGGGCAGCTCCCACTGCCAGACACAGGCAGACATGCCCAGTGGCAGCAAAAGGGGACATTGGCTCGGTCTCTCTGTGAAAGCAGTTCCTGGGGTGAGTGTGTGTAAGTTGGGGGAAGCTACGCAGGTGGGGCGCTGTTCTCCCCTCTAGTACAGCAGAGGCCAGGAGATGAAGGGCCAGAGGGGAAGGGCCAGCAGCTAGGGGACGGAGAGGCGTGGCTCCCCACCCTGAGGACCCAGCGGGAGCACAGGGACAGCGGGCTGGCTCTCGGGGCAGGCGGGGAAGGGAAGGAGATGAGCCGAAGGGCCCGGAATGAGAGGAATGCTGTCTCCTGAGCCGCTCCGGCTGGGTTTGTGGGTTTTGGGCCACTTCCAAAATACCATGAGGGTTTCCCACCCTTCGTCAGGACCCGCTGCACGTCCCAGTCAGCTGGAGAGGGGGAGAGGACGCAGCACCGAGCAGAGAGGCAGCCAGGAGAGATAGGCTACTAAGGGAGCTGGCGAGAGAAAGGGGCTTCATGCGTGTGGGAGGGGTCTCTTGGGCAGGCAGCTCCCCAGGAGCTCGTGCACCAGCAATGGTGAAACTAGGCTGCACACGCCTGTGCAAGCGTGACTGCATGGAAGCTTGTGCGCACATGCATTTGAGCGTGCAACTGCTGTGGGGGGATGCGAGCGAGCATCCAGGCTACGCGACCTGCTGCAGGAGCAGCTGATCAGGGCAGGGCGGGGGCTCAGCCCAGGATTTTGCCTGGCGCTCCCAGGCATGTCCTCACCCTACAGTGCAACGCCTGGGGCAGCAGGCCAGGCAGATACCTTTGCCAAACAATCCCTTGCGAATGCCGCAGATGGCAGGGGAGGGCAAGAGGAAGCCGTGAGTCAGGCTGGCAAGTGGCCGCACCCGGGTCAGCAGTGAGGTATTTATAGGATGCACCCATCACCTCCCCCCCCGCAAAGACGGTTTCACATTCTGGACAGTCAGAGTCATCAGGAGACAATGCAAAGAAAGTTTCCACCTCCCCAGTGGGGCAGGACCCAGCTACACAGGCTTAGCCTGAGCCACCCAGCTTGCCAAGCCACGCACCAGCACAGCTACTCCCAGGGGCCTCTCGCTGGCTCCAATGCACCTGTCAGGGGAAAGACAGCGCCCGGCCTCCCCTTCCTCAGGGGTCTGGCTCAGACTGTAAGCGTCGCACATGCAGCCAGCTCATCAGGGCCAAGCAGGTGAATCAGGGCGGGTAGTGGAGAGCCAGCCCCAGGGCTGACTGGATTGACAGACCTGCCACGCAGGGTCCCTCTCCTGCAGCCTGGCCATCTGGGGGGGGAGGGGAAGGGTCGTATCCTCTGGACTGTGGAGCTGGACAACAGCCCCCAAGGCAGCTTCCGCTGACTGGGGCCTGCCCCATGCTGCAAGGGGCTGTCACAGGACACCCCTGACCTGCCCCTCCCAGAGGGCAGAGGCTCACTGGAACCCGTCAGACCTGGGCTGCAGGGCGGTAGCTGCCAAAGCTGCCTGCTCCTCCGTGTGCACAGCGGGCTAGTTTCCAGAAGCAGCCTAAAGGCCCCCGAGGCCAACAGCAGAGATGGCGCCTCCCGAAGCAGGGAGGAACAGACACGCTGTGCCTGGCACAGCTGAACTCCAGCCCTGCCCCGCCCGCCGTCCGAGCCACAGCTCCATGCCCCTGCCTCAGAAGCACAGCACAGCTGATCCCCTCTCCCTGCCCCAGAGCCACCCACAGCAGAGCATGCCCACCTCCCATAGCGTGCCACAGCCCCCCACCCCCACCCAGGAGCCACAGCCCCATGCCCAGCATGCCTCCCAGCCGTCAGAGCTGCAGCATCAAGCCGGGCACAGCACCTCAGAGCAGTGGTCCCCAGGGCGTAGCAAAGAGACTAAGGCAAGACCCCTCTGTAGTCCAGCCTTGTATCCCCCATACAGGCCTCGGGTCTCTCTTGTACGTCTCTGCTCCATGTAAACCAAGGGGGTTGGAGCTCAGCCTTTGCCCGTGCTTCCACCGCGGAGGGGCAGGGGGGAAATAACCCTCATCCCTTGCTCCACATCCTGTCCATGCAGGAGGTGTAGACATTTACCAAGGAGCAGTACAGGGCTGAGCCCTGGTAATGGCATATTGTATTAGGATGTAAATAGTGCTGTACCGATTGGTTAACTAACCCCTAGCCCTCCGGGAGAGAGGTAGGAATCATTATCCCCCACTGCACAGCAGGGGAAACTGAGGCACAGAGCGGGGCAGTAACTTGCCCAAGGCTAGCCAATGAGTCAGTGGCAGAGCCGGGAAGAGAACCTAGGAGTTATGAATCCCAGCTGTACCCTGTAGGCCTTGCTGCTGTGATGAAAAGGGCCCGGGATGGATCCTGATGGAGTGATTGCGAGTTTGAACTTGCAGGACTCCAGATTTCTGACACAGACCCCTGACGCCCCACCCAGACACTACAGCACTCCCACAGCACAGGGGGACTGGGGGGGAATAGTGAAGCCAGGCCCCCCAAGCAGATCCCTGCCCTGATGAGGAAGAGGGAACAGTATAGTGTGGACATGGGCAGGCAGATCTCACCTGTCCACTTGAAGCTGGAGCCGGCCGGAGCTCTGCTTGATCTTGTTCTGCGCGATCTTGTTCTGCGCCTCCACATTGAGCATGTTGGCCGTGCTGTCGCCATTGATGGAGACGATGACGTCACCAGGTCGGAGGTCCCCTGCAGCGGCCTTACCGCGCTCCATCACCTGCACGGCCAGGGGGCGGGGGAGAACACCCAGGCATTACTGCAGAGAAACAAACCGCCCTGGGGGAGGCACAGTGCTGGGGGCAGAGACCTGCCAGCCACCTCCAGCATACCACGGCACAGGAGACACGGCCACCCTCGCCCAGGTGGATCGCCAGCACCTTGGCCCAAGGAGCAGCGAGAGGGGAGGCAGAGATAAGCAGGGGGCCCTTCCCAACCTGCTCTGAACAGAAGAGACGCTAGCCCAATCTTAGCCCTGCCTGAGGCTTGCCTTTACGGCCACCTACCACCATGACACCAGCTTCAGCTTTTTCCCAAGCTTGGCTTCTCTGTGGGACCTCTTCCAGCCCAGCCTCCAGCCCTGCCCATAGCTGGCCAGAACACACTAGCTGTAACACAGGGTAACTCTGCAGTGAGGATGAGCCCAAAGGGATGGTCAAACCCTGCGATTTCGCCACCTGCCCCCGGCCCAGAGGAGCCCTACATTCCACTCAGGGGCCTAGAGCTTTCTCCCCCAGACAGGAGGTTCCCAGACATCCTACCTCAACTTGGAGGGGTGGGGGTGGGGGGGGGGGGGAAGAAAACCATCCCTGACCTGGAAATCAGACAGCATCCAAATACCCTACAGCCCTTGGGAAGCGGCTGTCAAAATGGGGCCACAGTGTAGGGAGTAGACCTGGGGCAGAGGACACTGCTACTCAGCTGAGTTTCCGAGTGGTGAGACTCCCCAGACACCCCTCTCCCACCCCCCACACTACATGCCTTACTCTCTGCACAGTGCTCAGCGAAGCTGGGCAATATTTCCTCTTAACTCCCTCCAACACTGTGCAGTCCCATGCACGATGTATTGCTCACTATCCCAATCCTGCTCTGAATCCAGAATTATTCATTTCCTCATGGGCTTCTTCTACAGTGCTCTCATTGCAGTCTTCATTCTCTGCAAACATGAATTAACAAATTCCCAGAGCCCAGGAGGCGAGGGGGTGGTATTACCCCCCCCAGCTTATAGGTGCGAAAACTAGGCACAAAGTTTAAAGCCAAAATTGCCAACTAATTTTGTGTGTCCAATTTGAGACGCCTGGCATCTGATATTTCAGCATACTAAGCAACACGTAGCATGTTTCTGCTCACGGCCCAGCTCCCAGCTGACGTCAGGCAACGCTGGGAGTGCTCAGCACTTCTGCTTATCTGGTCTCAGGTCAGGCACCCAGAAAATGAGGAACACGTAATTAATGACCATCTGTCAAACAAATGTCCGGTTTAAGTGACTTTCCCAGCATCACGCAGGAACTCTGTGGCAAGAGGCAGGGACAGAATCCAGTTCTCCAGGACAGCGTTCGCTCACCTTACCTAGGAGACCATCCTTTCTCTTCCTGCAGCCCCTTGCCTCATTCACGACACACCTGCCAACCTCTGCAACAAGTGAGGCAAATTCCATTCTCAGAAACAGCTGAACCGTTTTAGCTGAAACTTTCCAGAAAAGTTCAGCCCGAGATAGCCAGTCAGCCTGGACGATATCAGCCCGAAGGCTTAAAGTTTGGCTTTGGAAAAATAGGGCCTTAGAATGAGAAACGTCCAGCAATCTTAACTGTAGGCCTTGCCACCTGCGCCATCGACAATAAAGTGACATGAATCTCGTGCTGGGGAAAGATGCCAGAGCAACAGCTGCAGGGCACAAAAGCTTCTGAAAATCCACAGTTCAGCACAGCAGGAGTCCTGTCTTGCCAATGTGCCCCAAACCCTGATTCAGAGGGACCACCCCTAAGGCTGGGGGAGGGTGTTGAATCTCTGTGGTCCACTCAGTCCTTGGCCTCTCTGCTGAGGCAGGAAGGGCTCTCGGTCACAGCCAGCTTGCTCACAGGTCCCAGCTGGTGACTTGGAGGCAGAAGGCCCCACCTCCCTGTCCTGATCTCCCCTGACTGAGGCCAGGTTTACAGTGGACACCAAGGCCAAGGCCAGAACAACAACAGAGAGAAACTCCTCTTGGCCATGGGTGAAGTTAGAGCTTGTTGTTTTTCTCCGCACACGTGCACCGCAGGGGCTTCTAGCCTGTTCCCACAGAGCAGGATTCCTCAAGGACGGTAAACAGGATCTGCTCCCAGGTCCCTTGGCACCACGCCCACTCAGCAGGGAGCTGGCTTCCTCTGCAGCCCCTGCCCTTTGCCGACGGGAGAGCAAGTGGCTCTGGCACAGGGGGACGGAGAAGACAGCAAGCCAGCGGAAAGACGCGCGACAGCCAGCCAGATTATACAAGGGAGCCATGGGGAAATCCACAGGGAGCTCACCACAGGATCAAGCCCGCCAGACCCCACACCGACGGGGAGCTGAAGCCAGTGCCTGGGCTCTCCCCTTTCAGATCCCCACAGGAACGCACCTGCAGCATCCTGCTGGGGAACAGCCTCCCACTCTCTGTGGCTTCTTTACCTCACCTCCTGGACTGGCTGCTCCCCACCTGGGGCTCCTTGAGCCACTGCAGCTTGCCCAGCACATGCCACTTAGCAGGGAGAGCCATAACTCCGGGCATTCCACTGGCTTCCCGGCTCCTGTTTCAGCAGCTACTTCCAGAACACAAAGCCCTGGGCAGCCGGGGGCCTGGCTGCCACTCTCTCTGCATGCCACCAGCCAAGATCCCTTCGCTGAGATCCCAGACGTGCCCTCAGGCCGCTCCCAGACTAGGCTTTGGAAGGTGTTCGCTAACACTCAAGCCTAGCCTGAACAAGGCAGTGTGCCTTGACATGGGTTTAACTGGGCATGGCACATCCTCAGGGGAGCCTAGCTTGAACTCGGCCAGTTTAACACACCTGCACAAGGCTGTTAACCCAGGTTGTCTCGCCTGGGATTTGGAAGTGTTCGCTAAATCCTCAGAGCCGCAGCCGAGCAAGCCACTCCTCTTGCCAGCCCATCAAAACCTATTCACCTCCAGAGCATGGGCAATGCTCACCTTCTCATCCAAGGCACTTGTGCAAGGCCGTACAGGGATTCAGTGGCAGGGCCAAGATCAGAACCCAGGAGTCCTGGCTCCCAGTGCCCCTCTGCTCCAGTGCCTAGAGCACACTCCAGCACAAGCAGGCAAACCCCAGCATGTGGATGCTCCTACCTTGGACACAATGATAGGCTTCCTGAAGTCCCTTCCTCCCGTGATACGGAAGCCCCAGGGGGCCGGGCCGGTCAGATTCACCGTCATTGACATGGCGACGCCAGCGGCAGCAGGATGGGCAGCGTGGCAGCCCCTGGAGGAGGATCTGAAAATGGAATAAAACCAGCGTATCAGGGCTGGGGGCAAGGAAATTCAGGGAGCAACGGGGCACAAGCTGAACCCAGCAGCATGAGCACTTTAGGCTGTTGGGGAGTCCAGGGTTGAGAGAGAAAGATCCTTTCTTTCCTCGGCCAAAGCAGGTCAGTGGCAGAACCGGCAACAGAACCCAGGAGTCCTGGTTCCAGTCCCACTGCTCTAAGCCACTAGATCCCACTCCCCTTCCAGAGGTAGAAATGGAACCAGGAGTCCTGACTCCCACCCCCTCCCAGCACTAAGCATTATATCCCACTCCCCTCCCAGAGCCAGGAACAAAACCCAGGACTCCTGACTCCTAGTCCCGTTCCTCCAATCCTGAAATCAAAGCTAGAAGGGCTTCCCAGCAGTAATCGGGGCCCTCACCCTGGGTCGTCCCAGCGCTGCCCTCTCTCGCAGGGCAATCGGCGCGCTACGTTCATTCGCCTGGCGGCTCTTTCCTTCCGGGGAGCGCAGCTGCGAGACACAGAGAAGTGTCTTGCACTGTCACAGGTTGGCGCAAACAGCCTCTGCCTTCCCGTTGCAGGCCTGACACCAGCCAATAAGGCCAACGGTTTCCTTTCCTAACCACAAGCAGCTGGGGCGGATGGAGGGGGCTCCGGGCAAAGAAATACACTGTGGGCGCAGGCTGCTGGCTCCCAGGGCCTGCTCCAGCACCGCCCAGCCCAACCGGAAAAGGCACAGAGAACTGGGACCGGGACGCTCTAGCATCACCCTGCAGAGGGATCAGGCACACAGGGGAAGGCACTGACTCTGGATGGTGCCAGCATCAACCCAGCATTGCAGGTGGTCAATCAGTCTCGTTCTGAGGCTGCCCTCTAAACACCTTGAGGCCCTTTTGCGATCCAGAAAATGGGTGCACTGGCAGAGCCGTTGGCTGGTAAACGTGATACCGGTGGGGTGAGCCAGCATGCTATGGGGATGGGGGGCGGGCAATCACACACAGCAGGGCTTGGGGCAGACAAGGGGACCAAGCCAGGTTCAGCTAAGAAACCTGCTGGGACCCAGACATAGCCAGGGTCCAGAGAGCAGCGAACCTAGGGCAGGGGAGCCAAGGGAGAGCAGTGCCAGGCCTGGGGGAACTGGCTCGAAGAGGTGGCAGAATGGATAGCAAGGATGGTGCTGCGGGCAAGGCAGTGAGGATTGGGGGGCAGGAGAAGAGCTGGTCAAGAGTGTGTGTTGGAGAGGAGAGGGCCACGGGGCTGGCAAGAGGCACATGGCTACCGTGCAATGGCAGAAGATCGCTTGAACTTGAGCAGAAGAGAGATGGTGGGAGCAGAGACAGAGCAGCTGTCAGTATTGAGGGGCAGAAGAGGTCTTGGCAGGTTACTGCTGCAGGCCTGAGCCAAGCGGGCGCCCCCAGCCCCCTGCACTGGCAGGAAGCGGAGACAAGACAATGCAGGAAGTTTGCAGCCACAGGTTTGAGTCATTTGTTCCTGTGGTTCAGAAGAAGCTTTTCTGCTCCCCAAGCCCGCCCCGGAGAGGATGCTGAGCTGACACCTTCATGTGCCGACACCACCCCCCACCAAGGCAGGCTGTGGAGGTTTGGGGTGGGAAGTGACCATCCTGGTGGGACGGCAAAACAGCCCAGGGCTCTCAGTGAGGCAGCTTGGGGGGGCCACCCCAAGGAACACATGAAGAGTCGGATTTGGGCAGCATCACAGCCTGGGGGGGGGGGGGGGAAGGGGAGGCCCAGTTCAGCCCATTTGGTGCTGTTCGCTTCCCAGCCCACTTTGCGTGTCCCCTTCTGACTGAGGAAAGAAGAAAGGCCCCTGTCCCCTCCAGCACCCGAAGGACCAATCTGCCCGGCGCTGTTCCTATCCCACGAGGGCAGCCCCACTGCACAGCCCCGGGGATGACCCGATGCTCCGCTCCCCCACGTCTGAGCGGCTGGAGTCAATAGGTCAGACACAGCCCCGAGCACTCCTGATCCCTGCACCACACGCAGGCCCCCTCCCCGGGGGAGGTTAGATTCACATGCAGCTTGGCGGAGGGGGAGGAAGCAGGGCTAGCGGCCGGCTGGCCCCGACACCTCTTCCATAACCGTCAGGGAAACATCTTAAAAATCCCAGGCACACAAAGAGGGGCTTGAGAAACCGCTGGGAAGAATTTCCTGTGCTTGGCTCTGCCGCGCCAGTAGGAAGCGCCTCCCCGCAAACACACACACACCAGATACAGACATGCCCTGTGCCTGGCAATCCTCTCTGGACTCCAGCAGGGCCCCCATGAGTGAGGGTGGGGGGTGGGAGAAGGGCTGAAACCATACCCCATCCAGCAGCAGGGTAGGCCTGTGTGCCTTTGAGTGCCCACGCAGCCATCCCAGAGGCTAGGTGGGGGGCACAGGGAGCCCCTTTGCTTGTGACACTCAGAACCAGATGGGACAAAGCACTAGAAAGGGTCCCCTCTTGGCACCCAACATCTCTGACTTGCCTCACACCTGTGAGCTCACCAGTGACTGGCGCGTACCCAGAGGCCAGCGCTGCCCACAGCGTGAGAGGCACGGTGTTGGGTGACGGGCAGAGAGCCGCCTTCGGAGGGGAACGATTCACGTGGGGGAGCCCTGAGGCTCGTGCGTTACGTGGGCAGCACCCCAGAGGGAGAGATTGCTCCCGCGTGCATGACACCTTGGCATCAGTACTCAGGCTGGATTAGCTCCCTGCAGGGCAACTGGAGGGGTGGCAACAGGAGGCCGGGGCAGCAGGGAACGGGGCTGCCTTTGAATAAAGAGCTGGGGCAAAGCTTGATCAGCCAAGGGGGCACGCGAGCACCCTGTTCGCAAGCAGGGGCAATGGGGTGAGGAGGAGCCAGGCCTCCTGCAGCCGAGGTGCTCTCAGTCCCCTCCTCCCCCCACATGAGGAGACTGGCTATTTACTAGACAGTCCCAAAATAGCTCCAGCCCCTGCCCTGGCTCCCCACAGCAGCGCAGCCTGTCATTACCCCGCAGCCCTAAAGCCGGAGCGACGCTTTCCAAGTCTGCCGCGCGGCAGGCAGGGATCAGAGTCCGGAGACCGGGCAAGGCTTGAAGCTGCCGGCTGGGCAGGGACGCTCCCAGGGGCCAGAACACTTGCAAGGAGAGGCCAGAGCATCCGCAGCCCCTGCCCCCCACGAGCTGGGCCAAGGGCTCCCTCCTGGGAGCTCCTCTGACCCAAGAGCTGGACGAGAGCCCCCCAGCGTGTGCCTGCAGCCCCTTGCGTGCCCCGGGTGCCCCCACCTCCAGAAGCCCAGCGCAGAGGGGGCTGGGGGGGGGGCAGGGTAGGGTGACCAGAAAGCAAGTGGGGACTTTTTCGGGGAACTCGGGGGTAGAGTGGCATATATAAGGACAAAGTCCCTAATATCCAGACATCCGGTCACCCTAGGCAGGAGCCAGAGAGCCCAGGAATCCCAGCCCCCAGCTGCCCTGGGCACAGCCCTGCTCCAGGAGGGCTCTCCCTGCACCCCGACAGCAGCCCGGGGCACTTACCTCGGGGCGCCCGGGCGCCGCTGGTGCGGAGCGAGCAGCCCCCGCCCGCGGGCTCCCAGCCCAGCCGCTCTCGGCCCGGCGAGCAGACGGCCCGGCCCGCGGTGTCCTTCGCGGGGGCGGCCCGGCGCTAGCAGCCTCCTCCCGCCCCGTGGCCAGGGGCCGCCCGCTCGGCTAATGAGACAATTGGAGCCGGCCCAGCGGCGCCACCTGGCGGCGCAGCCCCGCCCCTGCCGCCCGGCTGGGACGCCCGCGGTCCCTTGAGTGGATCCCAGGCACAGAGGCTCTCCGGAGCCGGGCAGCGGGGGCGCTTGCACACGCCCCAGCAGCTCGCATCCCATTGGCAACAGTGACTCAGGCAACGAGGGCCCCCCATGTCCCCACAGGGCCTGAAGCCCAGAGGTTTGCGGGCACCCAACTCCCACTAACACCCATAAGAACAGCCCTACTGGGTCAGACCAAAGGTCCATCTCACCCAGGGTCCTGTCTCCTGACAGCGGCCAGTGCCAGGTGCACCAGAGGGAATGAACAGAACAGGTCACCATCAAGTGATCCATCCCCTGTCGCTCATTTCCAAGAAGCTCTGTGTCATCCCCATTTTACAGATGGGGAAACTGAGGCAGAGAGCAGGAAAGAGATTTGCCTGGGATTACCCAGTAGCCAAGTTAGGAATAAAAGCGAGGTCTCCCAAGTCCCAGTGCAGGGCTCCAGCCACTTGGCCACAATGTCTACCTGAAGTTAAGCCCCTAACTACCCTTGCCAAGCTGGGCCTAAATCACTCCTAGGGGCCTTATTGGAAAGCTCTGGGAGGCAGGCGGGCGCAAGCCCCTCTCCTTCTAAAGGCCCCTCCCCCAGCCGTGCAGGAGGGACCACTGCACCCGGGATCCAAATCAGCGCGGGGGACAACTAAGAAAGAACAGGGTCAGGAGTGAAGGTCAAAGGTGCAAAACTAGGGATCCAGAGGGGGACACCAAGCAGAGAACCCTGGCTCCTGGGACAGCCCGCAGGTGCCCGTGTGACCTAGCGGCTCTTGGAAACGTGACCCAATGGCAAGAGTGACCAGAGCAGAGAATGACCGTCACACACACACTCCGGCACACGCTGAGGCCGGAGAGGAACCAAACTCAGCTGAGGCGAGCAGTGAGAACAAGGGGAAGTCATGGGGCCCATCAGGCTGCCTCTGGAAGAGACAGTCACAGTGGCACCGAGGCACCTGTCTGATGAGGTGGGTGGTCAGCAGCTGGCATGGGCTGCCCAGGGATTCCCCGTCCCCAACAAGAGGGTGGACGTCTCTCTCTAAGAGCTCTGCTCTAGCTCAGGTGGCCGGCTGCAGGCAGGAATCACTGGGTGGAATTCTCCGGCCAGCTGGCGGGAGGCAGCTCAGACTGGCTGGTCATGAGAATGGCTCCTGCTGTCTTTACGATCTACGAGGGGGTGCAAGTGGGGGCAGGACAACAGAAAGGAGATTGTATAGGGGCCTCAGAGGCTCACACAATCCTTCCCCCCCCTTCCCGTTTCTCCTCTGTAGTCACTGTCCCCCCACAGGCCTCACAGACTGGCATTCATTATCTTGGAAGAGCCAGCTTGCAACACCAGGGTCACAGGCAATGTTGTCTGTGCTAAGGAACTGTGCCTCGTCTCATTGACAACTGATTGTGTTATTTCTCTCCCCCTTCCTCCCCACTGTAGCTCCTTGCCCCGCATTGGGGTGGTGGCAGGCTGAGGGATGCTCTGTAGGATCTGATACGATTAATTGGCTGTGCGTGCATGCCATCTACTGGATGGAATCAGAAGTGCTCATCTGTGTGGCATAGGTACTACACTGCTGACAGCTGATGGAGACTCTCCTTTAGCTCAAGTGGCAGGGGCCTGTGATTTCGAGCAGGGAGAGCTGAGTTCTGTGCATGCTGCTGGTGCGAAGCTCTGTAGCACACCGCAGAGGGACAGTGGGGCTGAAGGTTTGTTACAATAGCTCAGCGATTCCCTCCTGCTGGCAGCCCCAAGACAACCGAGAGTCCGCAAATCCTGATACCCTCCTGGCACAGCTCCATGGAAATGCAGCCACCTCTAAGGTGGTGGCCTGGCAACACAGCACAGCTGGTCTGTGAGGGGAAACCTCAGCCAAAGGCAAACTCCAGCCTGTCAGGGAAATGCCTTGGACTCTTTAATGGGAAGACAGGGCAGACAGAACCTGGGCTTACAGTTCCACACCTAATAAATGGCCTGCCCCACAGGTTAGCTCCTTCTGATGGGGAACAAAGTGCTCCCAGGATTTGACCCTCTGGCTCTGGGGAATCCCAGTCACCACCTGCTGATTGTATCCCAGCGCTGTCCCCTCCAGCCCTGGCCCTCAGCAGGTAAATAGCACTGCCCCGTGACTCTATTCTGCAGCCACGCAGTGCAGAAGGGCTGATGTTGCACCTGTAATTACAGCCCCTCCTGCCTGGGCGCTGACCTGAGGACCACCGGCCCCGATCCCTCCCCCTATACACAGCTACTGGGCCAATGGGCACCCTGCACACTCCCATTGATTCAGTGGGGTTTCCTGGTGAGTGAATCAGAGCAAAAGGTGGCTGCCAGTGTGTCCAGCCCTGTTCAGACTTTATTCACTCGGGTGCTGGGAGCCTGCCTGGAACCCAGGGCCCCCCTTTCACTTGTATGAAATGGAGGAAGTTTGTAGCCACCCTTGTTCCTAGAGAGGGCCAGCTATGTTCCAGCTGGGGAAACTCAGAGCCTTCTCTCAGTGCCTGGAGATACTACTGTCCAGGAATCCTGCCCGTGGGTCCTAGCGCTGCCCCTAGGATGGGTCTGTGTAATGACCTGTGCGGCCCAAACCGCTGAGACCCCCCAGCTGGATTTGCACCCTGCCTGTGGAGGTCAAAGGCGAGCTCGGGGAGAGGAAGCTAAAGGAGGCCAGGGCTGGAAAGGAGTGGTACAAATATTGGGCCGATATTGTCCTGGTCCCTGGGTTGAGCCAGGCCCTGTTGAATCGCCACCCGGGACCACCAGAGTCATTACAAGAGATTCCAGGGCAGGCATAGGCTGGTCCCACACAACTGAGGCTGGGAGGCTCTAGGTGAGTGTCTGTGAGGGAGCAGCCGGAGGCTCCTGAATCCCATCTGCCCCAGCTCGGAGCAGCCACTTCTCTTGTAACATGTCGGCAGCCCTTTGGTCACTAAATGACCTCCTGGAGCTCACAGAATTGTAGGACTGAAAGGGACTTCAAGAGGTCATCCAGTCCAGTGCCCTGCACTCACGACAGGACTAAGTATTATCTAGACCATCTGTAACCCTCAAAAGACATGTGGGGAGATAATGTTTGTGTTTTTATATATGTATGTTGTGACGAAGTGGGACTGTTCTTAATGTTTCCTCCAACTATTGTGGGGGTGCCTCAGTTTCCCCTATGCAGTTCTTAAGTATCTAGGTGGTGGGATAAGGGTGTATGATCATTGCAGAGCCCTAGAGGGCAGGTGTGTGCAGGGGTCTGGACACAGAGAATGGCCAACACCCTGTTTCCTGGCAACTGATGGCCTGGCCCTTACCCCCCTGCAAGGTGAGAGCTGAAGGGTTGGAGAACAAAGGAATCAGGTGACCACCTGGCCCGGGAAAGGAACAAAGCCCAGAGGAGGAGGGGCTGGAGGGAGTTTCAGTTTGGGGCTGGCTGGAGACATGGAGTGAAGGGCAGACATGGTTGTCTGGCTCACTGCCCCCCCAAAATGGACCCAGCTGAGGGGTCCTGTTCTCTGCACCTGCAAGCTCTGTGTTAGACCATGTTCCTGTCATCTAATAAACCTCTGTTTTACTGGCTGGCTGAGAGTCACATCTGACTGCAAAGTTGGGGTGCAGGACCCTCTGGCTTCCCCAGGAGCCCCACCTGAGTGGACTCACTGTAGGAAGCACACGGAGGGGCAGAGGATGCTGAATGCTCCGAGGTCAGACCCAGGAAGGTGGGAGCTGTGTCCTGAAGACAGGCTGCTCACAGGAAGGCGACTGCCCCAGAGTCCTGACTGGCTTCATGGGGAGCAGTTCCAGAGCATCGCCCAGGGACTCCGTGACATATGTAATCAACAATCCCTATCTATGCTGTATTCTAATAATTCAGAGGTCAAAAGAACATCCTAGCATTTAAATGAATTGTAAACATGGGATATCGGTATTTGTCTCTCTTTGAAATATATAGCAAATAATCTGTGAATGGTGGAGGAACAAGCAAATTGCCTTATGTTAATTCTATAGCTAAGTACCCATGATGGACCTCCTCCAAAGTCATCCTAATTAACTTTTGAACTCCCACCTTGTCAAAAGACATGAAATTATATAAAAGATCCTTGGGTCCTGATTCTGTCAGCTTAGGCTTCATGGGGGGAAATCTGAGTCGCAAGACTGGGGTCCCAGTTATGCTGGTATGCCCTGAATATGAGATTTGGACATTGGACTATAACCTATGAACTATTTCTGAAAGAACTCTTTGCAACTGCAAAGCTCACCATCTCTGCTACGAATCTGCACCTCAATGAATTGAACTCATGTCTGTATGTATATTGATCTTTTAACCATACTCTCTCTCTCTTGTTTTTTAATAAAGTTTAGTTTTGTTAATAAGAATTGCGTGTAGCGCGTATTTGGGTAAGATCTGAAACATTTGTTAACCTGGGAGGTGACGTGTCCGATCATTTGGGACTGGGAGAACCTTTTCTTTTATATGATGAAATAAGATTTACAGAAATTTTCATCATATTTGACTTGGGTGTGACGAAGTGGGACTGTTCTTAATGTTTCCTCTGAATAGTGTGAGGGTGCCTCAGTTTCCCCTATGCAGTTCTTAAGTATCTACGTGGTGGGGTAAGGGTGTATGATTATTGCAGAGCCCTAGAGGGCAGGTGTGTGCAGGGGTCTGGACACAGAGAATGGCCAACACCCTGTTTCCTGGCAACTGATGGCCTGGGCCCTTACCCCCCCTACAAGGTGAGAACTAAAGGGTTGGAGAACAAAGGAATCAGGTGACCTCCTGGCCCCCCGGAAAGGAACAAAGCCCAGAGGAGGAGGGGCTGGAGGGAGTTTCAGTTTGGGGCTGGCTGGAGACATGGAGTGAAGGGCAGACGTGGTTGTCTGGCTCACTGCCCCCCCAAAATGGACCCAGCTGAGGGGTCCTGTTCTCTGCACCTACAAGCTCTGTGTTAGACCATGTTCCTGTCATCTAATAAACCTCTGTTTTACTGGCTGGCTGAGAGTCACGTCTGACTGCGAAGTTGGGGGGCAGGACCCTCTGGCTTCCCCAGGAGCCCCGCCTGAGCGGACTCACTGTAGGAAGCGCACGGAGGGGCAGAGGATGCTGAATGCTCCGAGGTCAGACCCAGGAAGGTGGAAGCTGTGTCCTGAAGACAGGCTGCTCACAGGAAGGCGACTGCCCCAGAGTCCTGACTGGCTTCATGGGGAGCAGTTCCAGAGCATCGCCCAGGGACTCCGTGACAGTGGGTACCTGGATGGAGGCCTGAGGTTGAATCATTTTACGGGAACTGTGTTGTCTGGACTTCTGAGTAATCAGTGAGGTAATAAAGAAGCTGTTTTATCTAGCTTGGTAAATCTAAGTATTGGAATGTACACCAGCTTTATGGGGTCTGTCTGCCCCATTCTTTGCAGTTCACCCTAACTGAGTGACCATAGCTAGCTCCCCACTAGGACCCCAGTCACACCATCCCTGACAGGTGTTTGTCTAACCTGCTCTTAAAAATCTCCAATAACGGAGATTCCACAACCTCCCTGGGCAATTTATTCCAGTGCTTAACCCCCTTGACAGTTAAGAAGTTTTTCCTAATGTCCAACCTAAACCACCCTGGCTGCAGTTTAAGCCCATTGCTTCTTGTCCTATCCTCAGAAGACAAGGAGAACAATTTTTCTCCCTCCTCTTTGTAACACCCCTTTATGTATTCATGCTTGGCCTGAGCAGGTCCGAAGGGGGCATAGTCTGCCATCGCCACACCGAGTGTGAAGAGATGCTTTAGGGGGTGCCCAGCATGGGGTGACCAGCGAGCAGCCTACCTGATACAGAACCGAAGTGACTGCACTCAGCGTGAGGGCAAGGGGAGCACAGGGATCCCAGCCAGGGCACTGCCCGCTGCTCAGAGAAGGTCTATCACACTCAGTGCATCCTGGCATTGGCAATAAGGGCGTCTGCCCTTGCCTCAGGGTTCCACCACAAGCTGCCCTTTGCCCTGCTGCATGGATTCCCGCCCGTCCCTGAAGATGACCAGGCGGGGCCTTCGCATGGGGTGAGGCTGATCTTTAATAACAGAGGACAAGCAGATCAGGTTTCCGGGTACGTGAGCCGGCCCTTTACAGGCAGCTTCGAGGAGTCTGCCCTCCCCGCGACCGGAGAGGACAGCGACCTTGCCGAGGTCAGCCGCATGCACGCACAGGGTTCAGCACAACTCGCTGGGTCCATGGAGATGCAGAGGGCAGGCTCAGTGCCCGCTTCCCTCCAGAGGTCGTGGTGGAGCAGATATAGCGCTCTGTGCCTCCCCAGGGAGAAAGGAGCGTCCCGCTTTGGGGTTCAGCTGGAGAAAAAGGACTAACAGTCCCTTCCCGCAGGATGCAAACACCTTCTGCAGCGAGGCACAGACTGGGAGATACCTATTGGGCGGGCACAGGGTGAGACTCCCTGCCAGGGAGAGCCCTGGGGGCAGGGATGGGGGACTGGGCCACATGAGAGGGAGCCCCATGGGGAAGCAGGGAGCCCTAGGGGTAAGGCTAGGTGATTGGTCCATGTTAGAGGGAGCCCCATGTGGGGGTAAGGTCAGGGACTGGTTATTAGAAGGAGCCCCACGGGGGGTAAGGCGGGGGGATTGGTCCCCTGTTAGAGGGAGCCCCACGGTGGGGAGGGAAGGACAGGGACTGGTCCCCATTAGAGGGAGCCCCATGGGGGGAGAGGGGGAAGGACAGGGACTGGTCCCCGTTAGAGGGAGCCCCACGGGGTGGGGGGTGGAAGGACAGGGACTGGTCCCCATTAGAGGGAGCCCCACGAGAGGTAAGACTGGGGGATTGGTCCATGTTAGAGGGAGCCCCACGGGGGGGGAGGGAAGGACAGGAACTGGTCCCCTTTAGAGGGAGCACCATGGGTGTTAAGGCTGGGGGATTGGTCCCCATTAGAGGGAGCCCCACGGGGGGTAAGGCTGGGGGATTGGTCCATGTTAGAGGGAGCCCCACAGGGGGTAAGACTGGGGGATTGGTCCCCATTAGAGGGAGCCCCATGGGGGGGTAACACTGGGGGACTGGTCCATGTTAGAGGGAGCCCGACGGGGGGAGGGGGAAGGACAGGGACTGGTCCCCACTAGAGGGAGCCCCATGAGGGGTAAGGCTGGGGGATTGGTCCCCGTTAGAGGGAGCCCCACGGGGGGTAAGACTGGGGGTTTGGTCCCCATTAGAGGGAGCCCCACGGGGGGGGGGAAGGACAAGGATTGGTCCCCATTAGAGGAAGCACCATGGGGGGTAAGGCTGGGGGATTGGTCCCCGTTAGAGGGAGCCCCACAGGGGGGAGGGCAAGGACTGGGACTGGTCCCCATTAGAGGGAGCCCCACGGGCGGGGGAAGGAGAGGGACTGGTCTCCGTTAGAGGGAGCCCCAAGAGGCAGTGCTGGAAGCTGAGCTGAGTGACTGGGACAGGGAAGCGGGGTCCTACTGGGAGAGGCAGGTGCCCGTCCCAGTGCCGAGCTCCCCAGCAGCAGCCACCAAAAGGGTCCTGCTGTGAATGTCCGTGGGAGTGGGGGCTGGGCCCGATCCCCATCTCCTGGTTCCTCGCCTTGTCTCAGAGCACGGCGCCGGCTCTGGGTCGGCTGCAGGAGCCTGAGTCGCAGCTGCAGCTTCCTCTTGGCTCGTGCTGGGGTGCGGGGCAGGGGGATGTTACACAGGAGCAACGTAATTGCCTGGGAAGGTGCCGAATTTCTGGGTTCTCCTGGACACACCTGGGGGTGGGAAGACACAGGGAAGGCCGTGAGGGAGGGGTCTGAGGCTGCCCTGCGGGAGAAACTCACCTCCTTCCAACACCACCCTCCCCCCCATGGCCAGTCCTGCACCATCCCCTTCGGCGCCCTCGCTGGGAGAGGCTGGGACTGGAGTCATTGGGAGCTCCTGTCCTGCTCCCCCCAGCACTCCCATGGGTAGCATCTCCCCTCCTCCCCCCAGCCGGCAAACGTACCCACAAACCAGCCATCGTCACACTGCTGCATGACGTCCACCCGGTCCCCTTCGTGCAGCTCCAGCTCGTCCTCGTTCTGGGGTCTGTACTGATAAATGGCCCGGAACCTGCAAGGCCCCGTCAGCCCGTGAGACCCTGCTCCCATCTGCACTGGCTTGGCCCGGCGGGTGCTAGGAACCGAGCCAGGCCCACCGAGGCAGCAGAGCCCCCTCCCTCCCGCCAGCCGCTCCCGCGCTGCATCGACAGAGACAGGCATGTTGGGGGCACTCAGCCCGGGGGTCTGCATGTGGGGGAGGACCTGGTACAGCCGCCAGCAGCATCCGCTGGTCGCAGTTCACTGAGCGAGCGGCTCTGAAAAGACCCTTGTTTGGGGTAACAATTCGGACACTGTCCCAGCCCAGCACCTCCGCGGGGTGTCTGCCCTCGGCACAGGTCACTTCCCCGGGCCAGCTTGGCCGGCTTCCAAAAGGAGTAGGGGGTCCCTGCTCCTCTGCGCCCCTCACCGAGACGGGGAAGCCAGCGATCTGGCTGCACTTACGGGGTCCACTGTATGCTGGAGCCGTTATCAGACGGGGGGGCCTTGGGGAGGTGCCCAGCACCGTCCAGGTGGCAGCCTGCAGGTACCGAGGCTTCACGGGCGGAGCTCTGCAAGGGAGAGGGAAGAGTTTGGTGCGCTGGACAACAGCGAGCAGCGCCGGGAGAGGGGGCCGGAGGTGGAGGGGATGGGCACGCCTACTGCGTCACTGGGGGAATTAGCCCCGTGGTGTGGAGAAGGGAGGGAGAGAGAGAGCCCGGAGGACAGATGCTGACCCCCACGCATGGGGGGCTACAGGGGTGGGTGACTGGACTCCAGGGGCGCGTGCAGGTTCACCAGCTGTCCTGGGACAGCTGCAGGATCTGCACTGGAGGGAGCTGGGGTCCTTGCGCTGCAGGCTGGGCAGGACAGGGCAGGGCGACCTGGGGAAGGAAGGGCTGAAGGAGAAGCGTGACTGTCTCACCTGCCCAAGGAGCGAGGAGGGCGCTGCAGTGGGTGGACTCTCCTGTGGCCGGGAGGGGGCTGGAGGCTGTGGGCTCAGACTCAGGGGGGAGAGCAGGGCGGTGCTGGGGGCCAGATGGGGGCTCTGGGGCCCCTGGAGGAGGCTGGACGAGACTCCGGCATGCTGCAGTTTGGGGGAGGCAGGGAAGGTGAAGCCGAAATGGCGCGGTGAGGACGACAGGGTGCCTCCCTCCGTGCCGCGCCGTTGGGCAGT
Organism: Chelonia mydas; assembly: GCF_015237465.2. Classification (NCBI taxonomy): domain Eukaryota; kingdom Metazoa; phylum Chordata; order Testudines; family Cheloniidae; genus Chelonia; species Chelonia mydas. The sequence continues at coordinate 5,915,571 of NC_057859.1, read as the reverse complement.
GGGAGAGGCCGCCAGGAAGGAGGACGAGGGATCGGAACGCTGGCTACCAGGCGAGTGCAGCTGGGCCGGTGAGCCTGCGTGAGCCAGCGGCCTTGGGGAGGCAGGGGCAGTCAAGTTTGGGGAGGAGGGGAACTCCTCTGAGGCTTTGACCCGCGGCTCCTTCACCACCTGCACGTAGTTGGCCGGGAAGATGCCCTGGCGGCTGGTGCCAGAGATCCGTCCCTCATACCAGTTCTCATCCACCTTGCGGACCAGGCAGATGCGCTCGCCCTGTGGATGGAGAGAGGGGCAAGGTTAGGAGCCCCAGGGATGGGGACATGGGCCCCTGAGGCTTCCTGCCCTTCCAGAACAGACCAGCCCACCCTGGTTCTCTTATCTCCTGCTCCAGCAGGTCCATCCGGCCGCACCAACAGCCCAGCCAGTCTGGTTTCCTGCCCCCTCTAGCCCCACTGGTCTGTCCAGTCATGCAATGTCCAGTCCAGCTGGCTGCGCAGTGCTGTCCCATGGAGGGGAGTGCCGCTGGTGTGGCTCAGCTCGGCCCCTGGAGCATGCGGCCTGAGGGTGATGCACTGCGACGTGGCTCTTTGCAAGTGGATTCAGCACTGGGGAAGGGCTCTGGACAGACCACTGTGGAGACCGACACCTTCTGAGCATCCACAAAACAGGTTCAGGCCAAGCGCACCTGATGCTAACCTCTGAAGACAGGACAAGACGCAATGGGCTTAACTTGCAGCCAGGGCGGTTTAGGCTGCACGTGAGGAAAAAATTCCCATCTGTCAGGGTGGTTCAGCACTGGAATAAATTGCCCAGGGAGGCTGTGGAATCTCCATCTTTGGGGATTTTTAAGAGCAGGTTGGACAAACACCTGTCAGGGATGGTCTAGATAATTAGTCCTGCCCAGAGTGCAGGGGACTGGACTAGACGACCTCTCAAGGTCCCTTCCAGTCCTATGATGCGCCACCACCCCACACATGCCGCATCCCCAGCTCAGTCCCCAGGAGGGACCAGTGCAGAGAACGACACTGCAGGGGCAGCCAGGGAACAGAGGGGTTAGCCCGCATCACACAGGCTGGGTCCCTCTCCACCACGCCCCATCAGGGGCGATTCCCTGAGGCTGCCAGCTACAGGGCCAGGCACTGGTTTGAGACCCAGCAAGAGGCCACTGGACAGCTGTCAGGAGGGAATGACTTTTGGTCATTACCAGGCACTGAACTGTGACCTGAAGGTAACAGCTTCTGCAATAAGCTTCCTCGTGACCGTTCTGCGCTCCCCGCGCCCAGCACCCCTACCGGGCGGGCTCTGTACCTTGCGGAAGGACAGCTCCACCACCAGGTCCCCTTTGAAGTTGTACTGGGCCAGGGCCTCTCCGTACTCCAGCACCTGGATGGTGGGTTGCTTGATGGGCTTGGGCACTTCGGTGGGAGGCAGGATCTGTTTGGGAGAGACAGGGAGCAGGGTAAGCGGAGCAAGGCAGCAGCTGGTGGGCAGCTGTCTGTCCGGAGCACCCCATCCAGCCCTTGCCTCAATACCACCCCCTCCTGCTGGGGTGGGGCATGTTCCATTTCAAGACCCCCAGGTGTAGGGGAACGGGGTTAACCCTTTCAGTGCTGCTGGCTCTCTCCCTGTACCCTGCGATCAGCCAGTCATGTCAATGGGCTATTAGGGAACACCTGGTCTATTCTAGCTCCACCGGCTCGGCACATCCAGCCTGTTCAGCAGCAGCAGAGAGAAGGTCTAGGCTGTGCTTGGGAGGAGGGAGCTGTAGGGTCTGGGAGCACTCGGTCCCCACTGGGAGGCAGCTGGTCCTGCCAGGGTTTCCGCTGTCCTGGTGTCTGGGTTACCTCGGGGCTGCGGGAGGGGTTGGACGAGGGTGTTGATGGCTGCCCATGTCTCGGTGCAGGCGTGACACCAGCATTGGCCACCAGAGGGCACGTCTCTATTACTCCCTGCACCAGGGCCAAGCGCTGAATGAGAACACTGTCCAGGGAGCAGCTTGCCAGCCTCGATGCCAGGCTGACGCCGAGCCATCAGTGCCCAGGGGCAATGGGAGAGCTGGGCATGTCTGTCCCCCTCTCCTCGAGAGTTCGGGACCCGCCCTGGCATGCGCCCCTCCAGCCAGGCTTGCAATCATGTCAGGAGCAGCCCCGTCCTTACCTCCACATAGTTGGAGGGGAATATGCCCACCCTCCCATAGTGCTCTCCTTCCAGCCAGTTCCTGTCCACCTCCTTGTGGATATAGACGATGTCCCCCTTCTGCATGGTCAGCTCCCTGAAAGGTCAAGGCCTAGCGTCACGGCCCACAGGCCCTTCCCGGGGGCTGGCGCCTGCCCCCTCCAGCCAGGAGCTCCCTCGCCCCGAGACACATCCGCGGGGCCATCCCCGCCTGTGACTCCTGATGCGGGGCTGAGTCCTGGCTCCCTGCCATCAGCAGGGACACACCTCAACCCCTGGCTGTAGGGAGTTCTCTTGCTGCTGACCCAGTCCCGCAGGATGCCCACTTCGTAAGGGGCCATACCCCCACTTCTCCAGACAATGGAGCCTGAGGCTGAGCCAGGCGTTAAGTTCACCCTTCAGGACGTGCCAGCCCTGCTCTGGTCCATAATCGCTCCCCTGGGAAGACTTCATTTCCACACATTCTTCTCTGGTGAGGTTAGATCCAGTGAGGGGGCAGTCGGCACCCTCTTCCCGGCCTGCCCCAGCTACTCTCCTATCTCTGCAGGAGCAGCCAGGGGACAGAGGGGCTAGCCTGCATCGCATAGGCCAGGTCCCTCTCCACCACTCCCTGCCAGAGACGATTCCCTGAGGATTCAAACTGACCAACTAAATCCACCCAGGAGAGGGAGAAAATACAGGCCAATTCCACAGCTGGCACAGTGGCTGGGTCCACCAGGACAGAGGGGGATGGCTACACTGATAGGAACAGACCCGCTCAGGGGACCTCGGGTCTGGAAACAACAAAGATCCACCAGGTGCCACTTACTTTGGGGACTCAGCCTGGAAGTCAAACTTGACGCGAGCAGCTTTCATCTGGGGTGGGGGAGAGAAAGAGTTAAAGAGGGTGAAAACAAATCAGATCACAGCCAGAGCCCTGGGGTCCCAGGAAGGTCCTCGTCTCAGGCCCCCAGGCAAGTCCAGTCCCTAGAACCCAGCCTCCTACCCTGTAGTCACTAGTTCCTGAGGGAGACCCAGAAGCCACCCACTGCTTGGTCACTTCTCCCAGTGCTCCTGGGTCCCCTGCAGAGATGCCAGCCCCAGTCACTGGCTAATTCCTCTCTCACATACACAGACCGGAAGCAGTCTCCCTTGTCTAGGCCCCCTAGCCCTGGAGCTGGCTTGGTAGCACCTATGGTTACTCAGCACCACGGCAATCCCCAGAACCAATGACGGATGCCAGGCCCGCGCGAGCTGGATGGAAAGTGACCTGCTGCCCCACCAGCTGCAGACACACAGGCAAGCTTTCTCCTATGTCTCGCCAACCCAGTGTCCCAGCTCTGTCAGCTGCGAGTGGCGGACGTTCCCAAGGGAAAAGGCCATGCCTCACCTTCTTGTCCTCTCTCTTCACCGGTCCATCCATCGCCTCTATGGGCTCACTCCCATCAGCCCAGGGGCTTTTCCCAGGGTGGCCTGGGGGATCTGCAGAGAACCACGAAACAGGGAGATGAGTACGTCACCCTGTGGTGGGACACTCACAGCTCTCCTGACAGCTCCCGTGGCTGAGGAAGGCGGGTGTTATGAGGGGACACCCAGCACTGTTCCAATACCAGGGATTGCTCTGAATCTGAAGAGACAAGGTGCCAGTGGGGCTGCCTTTCCCACCCATATATCCAGCCACCGGCATGGGAGGGCACCGCACGGCTGAGACGGAAGGACCAGGACACCTGGGTTCTGAGTGCCTGCACCTCTCCCAGACTGTGAAGAGGTGGCTGGGAGTCCAGAGACCTGGTTCTTGTCCCAGCTCTGCCACGAACTTGGACGAGCTGCTTCCTCTCTCTCTGTAGGCTGAGGACGATCATTCTCACCCACCCCTCCCATCTGGACTCACTGTCTCAAGGTATTAGTAGCCCCCCTAGCTCATCTCAGATCTCAAAGCATTTCACACAGGAGGTCAGTGTCATTAGCCCCATTTTACCCTGAAACTGAGGCAGATGGAGAAGTGACTTGCCTGAGGTCACCCAACAGACTGAACCCAGGAACTGAACCCAGGTTTTCTGAGCCCCACTCCAGTGCTCTATCCACTGATACTGCCTATTAACATTCTTCTGACAGCTCACAGCCACACAGACTCCTTTGCATCTACCAAAATAGACTCAAATAAGCAAATTTCTTAATTTCTGCCAGTCCAGCTCCTCCCCAGTGAACATGACCAGAGCTCTGCTACTGTCTACACCAGCCAGTGTCCAAATTACTGGCTCTCTGTCTGTGACACCATCCACCCTTAGGCCATGCATGTGGAGCAGCACAATAGGCCCAGAGCCAGGGTTTGGGCTGGGCCAGGAGACAGCTGTGCACCCACAAGCTGCTGCCTTAGTCCCCAGAATCTCCACTTGCATTGTGAAAAAAGGAGTATGGTTTTGTGGTTGGGAAGAAAACCTTGAAAACTTGAACCATGTGCAGGTAATGCAGTGACCTCTGCCTGAGTCTGCAGAGAGCCTGAAACAATCACTCTGAGAGGGGCGAACTGCCCCATTCATCGCAGAGCGGGTTAGCTCGGATGCCATCAGTGACACTTAAGTGTCAGCAGAGTTACCTAGGTCACTACTCCAGTGGGCAGAGCTTGGTTTTTGGGTGGAGCTTGGAAGAGTACAGCTACCTTCCCCCCACCCCAAAACCCAGCGCAAAGGGAGGAGCCCTTAGATGGCTGGGTTGAGGCCACGGGCAGCTGGGAAGCCACTGGGGTGCAGAGGGGTGGATGAGACCAGTGGATGCAGGGTCTTGCACATGGTCTGACCACAGGTGAGCCAGAGGGGGAGGCTGGGCGGGAGAAAGAGGAAGGGGAAAGGCAGGTGTCAAGGCAGTATTCAAAGAGGGGGGAATGGCTCCATGGTTTGCAGGGAGGATTCCCAGCAGACAGGACAGCATGAGTGAAGGAGAGATTGGAGAAGGCTAGAGTGGAGGCATGAGCGGCAGCGGGGCTCTGGGGGCAGAGGGGAACAGCTCCTCGGAGGACATGCCTGTGTGCAGAGATCCTCACCTTTCCTGAGCGGAGACCTGCTCCAATCGCTCGTGGCCAGGCCCAGGCCCCCTCTTTCCATGCTGGGGCTGGCAGGTGGGCGGTGGTGGGCAGCGGGGGGGCTCTGCCCCGAGGCAGGATGGGAACGGCAGGCAGACGGCGGGCTGCTGGAACAGGAGCAGAGAGTCAGTCAGAGAGACTATGGGCCTCTGTGGATAACCAGGCCCAAAACCGCAGGGCGCCCCTGCCCGATCCCAAGAGGAAATCAAGGGACAAGGTCACGGCTAGTGACCCATAGGGAGTGATTATCTGCCGGGATGTGCACCCCCCACGACAGTCACAGACACGCACACCCCATGCAGCGACACACAGACCCTGCATGCCCAGACAGCCCCCCTCAGACCGGTGCCAGGCCTTCGGGAACAGCTAGATACCCCTATTCCAAGGGCCTAGTGGTGGTTGGCTTGGGAGTACAAGGGGGTGTAATGTAAGCAGGGTGCTGACAGCATGGCGTGCCCCCCCCCCTCAGCAGGGGTGGGTTCCTGGGGGAGAAGCGGGGTAACGGGGGCTCCAGTCTGGGAAGGGAGAGAGCTACCAGGCAGCCTACTGCAGAGTGTGCCCCCAGCCCAGCCGGGGGCTGGTTCCAACAGGATGCCGAAGGCACAGACGCCACCCACCGGCATTACTTCACCAGTGCAGAGCGGTGGCCAGGAGCAGCTGACCTGGGGTGTGTCTGTGCTGGGTCCCACCTCCACTGCCCATGGAAAACAAACCAGCCCCATTGCTGGAGCCGCCCAGGGGGAGTCTCTGAGCAGCCGGCCCAGCCCAACCTGGCTGCCAGGCAACCCGTGACACAGCCCCTGCTCTCAGCCTGCTTCCCCTCCTCCCTCCATGGCCCCAAAAGAGCCAGACCCCTGCTCCCACCCAGAGAGCCAACCCCTCCCTACATCTCACCCACAGCCAAACCAGGAGAAAGCTGGGGGTCAGGACTCCTAGGTTCTGTTCAATGCTCTGGGAGCAGGGTGGGGTCTAGTGAGTTAGGGCTGGGGGCTGGGGGATCAGGATTCCTGGGTTCTCTTCGAATCTCCAGGAGCAGGGTGGGGGGCTCAGGGCCCGGACTTCTGGGTTCTAGTTCCAGCTGGGGGAAGGGAACGCCAGGAATCCGGGTTCTTGCCTTGCAGCTGCCCCGCCACTTCCCTTCCTTCTCTTTGCCCCTGCAGGCCATTCCCCTGGCCAGGTCCCGGCATGTCCTGCCCCCCTCAGCCAGAGTGGGTACGCGAAGTTTGCCTCCTACCCTGGCAGCCAGGCGGGTAGCGCTGGTTCCTCCCTTCCCTGTGCACCGCCCGCACGGCAGGAACTGAGACAGCAGCAGCAGCAAGGAGTTGGCAGGCTACAGCCACTTGGCTAAAGTTTAACTTTGAATTCTTAAAGGAGCAGCACCACTTTCCCAGGCACTTGAATGATGCTGAGGGAAAACAAGTGGGACTCCGGAGAGGGTGCATGGCAGAGCAGGACACCTGGCGGATGGGGGGCACCCTGCCCTATAACCCCCTTGTCCAAAGACTTAGACAGGGAGTGGACTTTCCTCGAGACTTACTCCCTGCCCTCCTCCCCGGGAGGCCCCTATGGATCCACTGCAGCCCCCAGGAAGGAAAGCAAAGGCCTGGCTTCTTGCAGGGTCTACCCGCCCATTGTTTATGGTAGGACCTACAAGTGGAGTGTTTGTTTTTGATTCCTGTGGCTGCAGGGACAGACTCTGAGGCTTCCGGGGAAAGTTTCCTGGGAATTCTGCTTAACCCCTTGTAGGCACTGCCCTTGTGACTGATGGTGAGAGAGGGAGGGGAACCGCCCTGGATTCTGATCACGCTGAAAGAATGTGATGATCTGCTCCAAAATGAAAGTGCATAGAAAGAGCACAGACCCCAGGCTCCGATCTCAGGTCACGCCTATGCTGGGAAACATCTGCGTTGCTGTGGGGTGGGACCTGGCAGAGATCAACGTGAACTAAGCTGGCTGGAAAATCCCCGGAACGGGGGCATGCGACCCGGGAGAGGCACCTGGCTGGGAGCTGCAGCCAGGGAGCAGCAGGCTGCCCAGGGCAGCGGGGCGCTCGAAGGCGTGTGCTCACCCAGGCGCACCCTGGCATAGAGGCCCGCACGGCCCCTTGAGGCCGGCTGCTAGTTGCCACCAATCCTCTGGTCCTCCAATCCCTTCCCAAGTACCCCCGCTGTACCCCCTGTACCCCCGCTGCCCAAAACAAGCGGTTCTGAGGAGCCCTAACTCTTGATGCTTAATTTATGAGCAAGGGGCTCTTCTTTCCTTCCACTCTTCTGCTGTCACACCCTTCCTTCCTCTCTCTCTGCCTCGCTCGCTCATCCCTTCAGCTCTCCCTCGCTCCCCCCTTTTCTGCACCTCTCGTAATCCGCTCTGAGCTCACCAGCCCCAGGCTGCTGGGCGGACCGAGCTGCTTGCGGGATGACGCCAGCTAACCAAAGGCTGCCGCACCTGGGCGGGGGCACCCAGCGTGCCAGCCCCAATGCCCCGCTTTACCTGGCTGTACTCACCGGGCGGCAGAGTCCAGGCAAGGGGAGCAAGCGCAGGGAGCCGCCGAGGAAGTCTGCAGGGAGAGACAGCGAGAGAAGGGGGGAAAGAGAAAATTAATCATCCAACAGGCTGTCTTGTGCGGGAAGCTGGGATCTAAGTCCTGGCAGAGAGGAGCCAATAAGGAGCCAGCAGGGAGAACTGGCCCATCCGGCAGGGAGGGAGAGCCAGCCATGGGGCCAGAGCAGGGTCCTAGAGTCCAGCATCTCTGTGGGGGGGAGGCCGGGGGTCTCGGCGCCAAGGCCCATGCAGAGCAAGGGGGACAACTGCAAGGGAGGCAGGCAGACAGAGGGCCAGGGGCTCAGGGCCATGGAGATAGGGGGAGGCAGAGAAATGGGGAGACAGGCAGGGAGGGACAGAGGTGTGTCCTGTAAGCTCCCAAGCTGCCACCCAAACCCAGGGTTTGTCAAGGCGAATGAGGGATCTGGGACCGATTCTTTTTATTGGGGTCGGGGGGAGGGGGAGGGCAAGGCTGGCAGATGGACGGAGGACAGACGGACAGTGCCTCGACGCTATGGTGACGCTGTGTTAGAACTATGACAGGTGGATAAAGTAAGAGTGTATCTGGGGATAGGCGATAGATTAGATTAGACAGAGAATTGCCTACGGGGGCGGGCAGGTGTTACAAAATAGCTAGACAGACCGTGCCTTTGGGGGCAGAAGGGAGGGAGAGCAGCGTGAGTCCAGAGGCAGAGCCGGGTACCCCGCGTGGCTATTGGCAGAGAGGGCTGGGCAGCGCCTGGCCTGGACGAGGCTTTGACACCGCTGCCCGCAGGGCGCCCGGTGTGGGACTCTTGCTGGGGATTAGCTCAGCCAATTCAGGCCCGTGTGACCTGCGCACCCTGGTGGCGGGGTCTGTAAGAGCTTCCCCTATCCTCGGTCCTGGGCTACCCTGGTGCTGCCCGCCTGTCCCAGCCAGCGAGCAGAGCTGCTGGCAACGCCTCCACTGGGCACAGGGTCAATGCCAAGCGACTGATTCCTGAGGAGAGTGAAGGTGTGTGAGCGTGTGGACCCCCCTCCCTGCCCCCCTGAGCCAGCCAGCCCCGCAACCTGGGGCTGGATTAGAGTCAGTGCCCCCTGAGGGGGGGAGAGGCCCTGTATCCCTGCGACCCAAGAACTTCTTAACACCAACTGTCACGGGGGCCCAGAGGTATATCCTGCTTCTGGTACGTCCACTGTGGTTCACCAAAGACCATCACGCGAGGTCTCAAAAGAAAGCCAGTGTCCCACTGGTTGCTAACATCCTGGGGAAGGGTATGTACGGATGGCACATCAGGAGCGAGGGCTGTATACGGACAATATGTCCGCAGAGCGTGGTTCCAGGCCCCAGCAGGAGCTCTGCTCGCGGGAGGTGAGAAACGGACAGCCCTCTGTCGGGATGCAAACTCAGCCCCGTGTGCTGACACGACGGATGTCATTTACACGCGGAGCCAGCCCAGAGATGTGAAGTCAAGAGGAAAAACACCCCTCCCTTCACGAACACCAGTCCCTGCTGCTCTGCAGTGATCAGCACAGGCCCCAGGAGGCGCTGGCGAGTCCTGCAGGGTGGGAGAGATAAGAGGATGTGGCGGGCAAAGGGCACCAGCTGGTCAGCAGGAGCTGGAAGCAATAAGCAGCGACAGCTGTGCGGAAAGGATTGCCCCTGGGGAGTGGAGGCGGGATACCTTGCAAGGGTGCCGATGTGTCTCCAGGGCTTTCATGTCCTTGTCTAGCTCCTCGCTTAGCTGCTTTAGCTCTCTCTCCAGCAACACCTGGTTGGGGGGAAGATGGAGACAGCGTGTGTCAGGGCCCAGCCGGCACACCGCCCGGTCGCTCTCACGGAGGGGCCGATGCCAGGGTATGACCCTGCCCGGCGGTGCCGGGGTGGTGGTGGCGGGGATGCACTTCGGCATGGTGCCCCAGCGCCAGGACACCGCAAAGGCGCATCGGTACCGCCCTGGCAGGGTGTGGCGTTGCCACGGCGACGGGGCGTGGCGGTTCCACGGGGTGAGGATGCCCCGGCGCTGTGGCCCCATGGTGCGGCTCTTTCCCTTTCGGCACCAGAGCCTTTGCTGACCAGTTGAAACCTCCGCCTGACCTCGGCGTGGAAGCGGGGGAGGGGAAAAACATAGCACCATGGAAGCCAGTAAACACAGCTGCAGAACAGCTGTGCGGGGTGGGCTGGGAGTGCACATTGCAGGGGAAGGGCCATCGCTCAGCCACAACCCCCTTCCCCCCTCAGGCCTTTAGCACATGCTCACTGGGCTGCACCCCAGGGCGGAGGGCAGCCCCGGCTTTGCTAGCGCGTGCCCGGCACATGCCCCGGCCGTCACAGCTGCACGGCACTTACCTCGATTGGCTGGGACGGAGGGGGAGGCTCTGCAGGAAACGTTGCCAGGGGCTTCTTAGGCTGCAAAAGTCAACGAGTGGGCAGCAGTCAGCAAAGCACCCGCTCTAGCAGGGACTGGGAGAAGGCGGATCCACGCCAGCCAGGGAGCGAGGCAGGATCATTCCCTCCCCGGCCCACCCTGGTGGTGCTCCTGCCACTCCCGCTGACTGTTCTCCAGCCACCTCGCTCCCTCCAGGAGGATCCCAGGGTTCCTGCAATGTAAGGTGGGTGGTGAGCCCACCCTGGGCGTGGGGCAGGGAGCCAGCAGCCCATCTCTAGGAGGGGCTGGTGTGGGGAACGCATCCCTGCGGGGGTTGCCTGCACACTGAGCGAGGCCAGCGGGGTGTCACAGGGGGCTGGACTCAGATCCCATGGAACAAGCCTAGAGGTGAGGGGAGCCAGGCACTCCAAAGGACCCCTTCAGCGTCCACAGAGAGGGGGATTGGGTTTGGCTCAGGGGGCCGCAGGGAAAGTCCCTTGCAGAGGGAAGACATTGATGGGACATAGCAGGAGGTGGGGTAGGAAGCGGGGGGTAGAGGGACACTGGGGGACCTGAGATAGCGGCAAGCAGCCCTCTCAATCCCACAGCCCCCATAGCAGCTTGGGGATGGCGGGGGGGGGGGCGGGGGGGGGAAGAGCACCAGGAGGCTCTTACCAGGCTCCCTGTCTCCAGCTCCTTCAGAAATTGGTACCAGCTGTCAGCACTTCCCGCCAGGGGCTCTGCAGCCTGCAGTTGGGACAGACAGAGAGCCACACGAGCACATTCCTACGTCAGGCCCCTGCCAGCACTCCCGGAGCCGCAGCCTGGGGATCTCGCCCTGCACAGGAGCCAGGCACGTGGCAGGGTCTCCCCTAGCCTCCCATGCACACACACGAGTGCTAGCGTCCAGCAACGCATGGGCATGCAGCGCGGCACGCCATGCACATGGCATAGTCCCCCGGCAGCCTCATGCAGACACGTACACACACATGCTAAATGTCCTGTGCACACACGTACACATCATGCCGGGCCACGCTGTCACCCCCCTGCCCATGGAGCCTCAGGCTCTGCTTCCCAGCCTTCCCACCCAGTGGCACGGAGCACAAGCCAGACTCCAAGCCAGAGATCAGGCGGGACCGGGACACAGTAAGGCAAACAGCCCGCTGCAGCTCTGGGGCCGACCCCTGGAGCAGCGCTGGCACAAGGGGCCGACCCAGGACGGATCCCAAGAGTCTGACAAGATCAATGCGGCTTTCTCCAGCAGGGAGACACCACTGCAGCTAGAGGGAGAGCAGCCTGGGCTCCGCTTCCCCGCTCGGGCTGTCCTGCGTCAGTGCAGACCCCCTGGAAAATGCCCCCAGCCCAAGAGCTAGCCAGTATAATGGAGCTAAGGTGTGTGGAGACACGTCTGTGCCAAAGGAAATGCCAAGAGCCCCTCCCCCCCACACACACAGAGCAGGCACGGGGGGGGGGGGTGCTCGGGCAGGGAAGGCTCCCTACTGGATTGGGATGGTCAAAGACTGACGATTTCCCGGGTTCGTAGTTGAAAATGCTCCTAGGCTCCATCACAGCATCGTTGGCTGCCTCCTGGCCCCTCCTGCAAGGAAAGGGAGTGGGGTGAGTGCAGCTCTGCCCTGCTGCCTAGCTCCCAAGGGCATCCCAAGGTGTTTTCAAAGGGCACAGCTACTCCCTTCACCCCTCTCACAACAGGGCTGCACGCCCCCTGCCTCCCGATCACGGGCCACACGGAGGGGCAGATGCCCTCCCGCCACTCCCTGCAGCAAGAGGCTGTGCTGGGGCATTGTGATCAGCAAGGGGGAGAGCGCCCTCTGCTAAGCCGGCCACCCCACTCCCAATAGCATGGCCCCCCTACTGCTGCACTGGGGCCAGTGCTGACTGCGAGGGGAGAGCGCCCCCTACTGAGCCACCCACCCCTATAACACAACACCCCTAGGGCCATGCCGGGGCATTGGGATCAGCACTGACTCGGAGGAGGGAGTGCAACCCACCTGGCCCCTGGCAGCTCAGCACCCAGGTTCCAGGTGCCCTTACCCCCGGCCTCAGGGCTGGGAGCTGTAAGAGGCACTTGAGTGGCTGTAAAGACACCAAGATTTTTCCTTTAACAGCCATCCCATCATTTCAGACCCTTCTGAAGCAGGGGAGCTTTGCCCTGCAGCGGCTAAGCTGGGTACCAGGTGGGTGTAATCATGTGGTGGTGGGGGGAAGCTCCAACAAACTTCATTTTCCAAGCTGGTGGAGGGTTTGTTTGGAAGGGGAGCAGTCCCTCCCTGCCTTTGCAGCAGGGACACACCTGTCTGGGCACAAAGAACAGGAAAACCCTGCATAGATGAGGTGGCATTTCCTTCCACACAGTGCTGTTATCCTGTGGAACACGCTGCTGCAGGATGTTGCTGCTGTGGCCAGTGGTTTGAAATTTGGATTCCTCGCTTTATTCAAAGAGACTCCGCACCTGCACCCTTAGCCAGGGTCAGATTAGAAAGGCCCTTGGTCCTCATCCTTCAGGGTGCAAGCTGATCAAGACCCGGGGCCAGAAAGGCATGTCCTCACAGGAGATGATAATGCACACTGGGGTGCCACAGGAAGGGTTTTGTACTCGTCTCTAAACCAACATGCGTTGGCCACTGTCAGAGGCAGGATAGCTGGCTAGATCGGTCACTGGTCTGTTCCAGCCTGGCACCAGGTTAGATTGCAGAGCTGCCTGGTCAGTTATTTGATCTGGCGTGGCAGGAAGTGGGACACTGAACCGATGAGTCATTGATCTATTCCGGGGCAGGGATACCAGCCTAGAGGCCTGGCTCTTCCCCTCCGCACCTCTGGCTTGCTGCTCCTCCCCACTGGAGAGATGTGCATGTCCCGTCCCCCCAAGCACTCCCACGTCTATACTCACCAGCCCAGGCCATTCTGCAGGTAAGGGGAGCCACTTGGAGCGGGGCCCTTTTGTGCAAGCGCTGGAGGGCGTGGCTCTGGGGGAGACAAACGGGTCAGTGCCCAGTGCGGAAAGGGGTGCGGCGCAGACTCCTGGAGGGACAGGCAAAGGATTGTGTCCTCCCACAGGGCACCATCCCAGAGCCCAACACTCCACCCCGAGTGTAGAGAACTGAAACACCAGCCACTTGCTCTCTGCGCACAGGGGGCTGCAGGGCCTGGTGAGGGCCTTCCCCTACGAACACCCCAAGCCCTGCTCCCTGTGAACACGGGGGCAGGGACTGGTGAGGGGAGCTGTGGTCCCTATGGACACACCAAGCCCTGTTTTCTATGAACAGGGGGGCAGGAAGCTGTGGTCCCTAGGAAGGCCCCAAGCCCTGCTCTCTACGAACAGTGGTTGCAGAGAGGGGTGAGGGGACCCCCAGGCCCTGTTCTCTGTCCCGATGTTAAAGGACTTGATACTTCCCATCCCCAGCGAGCAGGTTGCGATGCTTACCCACGCAGTGGTGGAAATCCCAGTCCAGCTGCGGTTCTGGAAGAGGAGGGAGATTGGTGTGAGCAGGTTCCCGGATGGGGCAACGTCTGGCGTGGCACACGCTGGGGGTGCAGAAATCAGCACCCCAGCTTGGGATCTTCCCTACCCTGTCTGCCGGGAGGCAGGCTCCCTCACCCCACCCAGTAAGCAGGCCGGGGGGGAGGCCCATGGGAATTCTGGGAGCAGCAGGGATGTGGCCAGGAACAGGGGCAGGGGAGTGGGGCGGTGGGGATTAGTCAGTCCCTGACCTCTGTCCCAGGATAAGGACAGACACATGTGGCAGGGGAGCTGGCAGAACGACACTGACTCGTTACATACCATGCGGGGGGGGGGAGGGAAGCTTGGGAGGGCATGAGAGGTGCGTGGCCTCGCTCTAGCCAAGCTGCTGCAGGAAGGCCCCTGCACCCAGCGTGCGGCTCCAAGGTTTGCCGAGGGAGGAGGTGACCTTACCCGGGAGCTTGCGATGGATCTGCTGGAACATGCTCCGGTACCAGTCCCGGGGCCGGTCCACGCTCTGCCATGGGAAGCAAACACACAAGGCGTCAGGAGCAGCAGCCCGGCAGCAAGGAGACCAGCGGGGAGCGGAAAGCTACAGCGGGGTCGATATGCCACGGCTGGCGGGGGGCAGGGAACCTGGCCCCAGCCAGGTGTCAAATGATGGCCAGGACATTGCATTTAACTCGTATGCATAAGACGCCACCTCCTGCAGCACAGCGCCCCCTAGTGCTACACTGGGACACTGGGGTCAGTATGGACTCCCAGGGGATAGCGCCCCCTACTGATCCTCCCACCCCACTTGTGCCCCGCTAGGGTCTTGGGGTCAGCACTGGCTGCAAGGGGAGAGTGCCTCCTCCAGAGCCCCCTACCCTGCAGCACTGCCCCCTTTGCACCGCACTAGGGCACTGGGATCAGCACCGACTGCGAGGGGCCAGCACCTCCTACGTGCTTCCCTTCCCCGCAGCCCAGCCCAGCAGTGGGGTGTCTAAAGGCCCGTTAAATCCACTCCCTCCCTGGACTCACGGATCGTGATGCGATCGGCATCCCTGTCTCATCCACCGGGCCGATCCCGTCGTACTTCACCCATCGCTTGTCCTTCCTCTTGCTATCCCTGGTCCAGGTGGCAGACCAGGGGGCTGCGCGGGGCACAGGCGGAGGGCCGTTCTCCAGGGGGCTCGTTGCCGACCCAGCCGGGAGGGGAACAGACACTGCCTGAGAACTCAGCGTCTTCGTTTCTTTGGCAGGCCAGGTCTGGTACCAGTCGCTCACTGCAAGCAAGGCGGGGAGAGACAGACAGAGAGATGGGGTTCAGGGCATGGTCAGTCAAAGACTTATGGGTCCTGCTATGCCAGAGGGCCTGGGTGGTGAGCACAATGGCAGCCCCACTGACAGCAAGGCCCACGTCCCCTGGACAGACACACGAGCTGACAGACAGACTGCCACATCAAGTGTCCAGATGTGGGGCCAGGAGTCCAGGGAACCCAGAACAGCCATATTATTTTTAATGGGAGGCCTCAGCTCCCCACTCAGTGTCTCTTCCCCACCACTCTTTAAATGCAGTGCTGGGAAAGGCGAATCCGAGGCTGGGTTCAGTCCTTGCTCTGTGAGCTCTGGGGGCAGGGCTGTGGTGGCGATGGGCTGCTCCAGGTGGGGACATGCCTGGCACTATCCAGCTCGAGAAGGGGGCACATCCGTTCTGTCACTCAGGGGCCACACCTCTCTCCCTGCCCCCAGCACATTGCCAGAGGTGCATCCCCAGGCTGGCTGAGCTCGGTGGCTCCCCCAGGCTGCCCCCTGCTTCGTTAGTCAGGGCTGGTCTGGGAGAGGAGCTGGGCCTAAACCTGGCGCAGGGAGCGGCCTGGATTTGAGCTTCTCCTGCTTCTCAGCCCCTGAGAATGCTCTGTGCTCCGCCCTTTCCTGGGACCTCCGGCTTGCAGGCAGACGGCCACTCCTAGGGGGATGCACTGAGACAGCTGCACCTTGAGATCTGGGCCTCCAGTCACACGGTCCATGGTCCTCAGAAACGGGGCTGGCTGGAAGGGCTTTTGAGCCAGAAGGGGCTCTCCTGGGCCTCTGAGCCCAGCACTGTGGGCCACCATCCCTGGCTGGAATTACCTGAGCTCCTGGGGGTAGCTCTCCTAGGCTCGGCAGTGCCATTGTGGGGAGACGTGTCACGGAACTCAAAATTCAGGGTGTTGGAGCCGCAGTTATGGATCACGGGCACCTATGGGGGAGGGAAACAACATGGTTCTGCTATGCAGGGTGCAGCAGGGCCCAGACAGTGGGCACGAAGGAGTCTGGATGCAGGGGAGTCAGGGGTCAGGGCACAGAGGGCACTGGGAAGTGTGGGTTACAGCAGGCATGGGGGAGCTGAGGGGCAGAGGAGTCACAGCACACTGGGTGCCAGGGAGCAGGTGCTGGGGTGATTAGGAGGCAGCAGGTGCCAGAGAAGTTGAGGCCTCAGTTTCCCCTCTCTGATTTTGGAACTAGCCGCACACAACAACAGGTGGGGAAGGAGTCTGGACTTCGAGTGGGGGCTGAACGTGTCTCCTGCCCATCCCTCCTCAGACATGGGCCCCAACACTGCATAGCAAAGAGACTCCCCCTTGAGCTTTCCGACCCCAGGTCATCGGTTCAACTCTGGTTTAGGCTGGCCGGCACCAAAACCCATCGCTGTCCAACGACCGCTCGGCGGCCCCTGGGAGAGGCTGGTTGGGTGGGTCTCAGTCCAGTGGGCGAAGCATCTACAACACAAAGGCCACCGTCCCCATCGGCATCAGTCACCCCCTTCATGGGCAGCCCCGGGGAAGGGCCAAGGGCTGAATGGGCCTGAGGGTCGGGGTGAGGCACTTGGGTGGGGCAGTGTGTGGGGGAAGCCTGGGCTGTCCCTGTGAGGTCAATCTCCAGGACTGCCCATCTGGCCCCAACCACTGTCTTTGGGACAGAGACCCAGCAGGGCCGCTAGCTTAGGTGGCTCTGACTCCAGCACCACTCTCCCCATGCTGTGTAAGCAGCACCCCCAGCTCCCAGGGCTGGCATGCCATCACTCCAGACAGGGCAGGGCAGGGCAGGGCAGGCTTCACTCACCCTCGGTCCTCTGTGTCGCAGCGGGACCCACATGGATGGCTGAGGGGATGTGGCCGTGGGGGCTGCCGGGCTCCTAGCAGCAGGAAGGAATTCCCTCTTCTGGAAGTGGGATGGGACGAGGTCTTTCAAGCTGGGGCCCTGGGGCCCCTCAGGGTTCAGGCAACCCCTTGCCGTGGCATGGGGGGCTGGAGAGGAGAGACTGTGGGGAAAGCAGCCGCTGCCCCCTGCTCCTGCTGGATGTGCACCGTGTCTCTCCCAGAGATGGGGATTCCCAGCTGCCCTGAATGTCCCCTGCAGGGGCGCGGGAAGAGAGAAGTTGCCGAGGAGCAGTGCTTTCTGCACAGCAGGCTCCTGTCCCCAGCCATGCAGGAGAGGTTCCAGGGGTCGCACCTGTGGGAGGGGCAGGAATGAGTTCACTGTTGATGAGAGTAGGAGGCTGACACAGCCAGGTGCTGGGCACGTTTCTACCACCATGCACCAACACCCAGCCAGTGCCCCTCCGTCCTGTTCCAGCCCTGGGTCTCCAGCCCAGCTCTGCCGGTCCTGTCCTGCAGTGCCCCACCCCCGTTCAAACTCTGGACCCCCTCCCGGCTCCCATGGGTCCCGCAATCCCAACCCTCAGCCCCTCCTGCTATTCCAGCCGGGAGCTCCCCGCGTCAAACAGCTCTGCTGGTGCCTCTCAGGCCTGCCCTACAGTCTCCTCCCTCCATTTCCTGAGCTGGGGGCCACACCTTGTGTTTGTTGTGTATGGAACGAAGATGGGACTCCCCTGAGCCATCCCCGCCGGGGCCCTGAGCTGGGAAGGGACAGGGGCCCAACACTCTGACTCCTGAGCAGGCGTTCCCTCGCCACCTCGCTTTGCAGCCACCATCGCCCCAATCCGACTGCCCGCCCACGAGCAGCCCCGTGCCATCAGCACTGAGCACCTGGTGACAGGTGCAGCGAGGGGGGAGAGACCTCAAGCAGGTACGGTGTGGCTGGAGCACACAGGCGTACAGGGAGTCAGTGGCAGAGCCGGGAATAGAACCCAGGAGTCCTGGCTGCCAGGCCAAGATCTATTAGGGCCTGCTTTGTCCCAGCAAAGGACCGTTCCCAGCAGATGGCTCTCGCTACACTGACTAGTACAGAGGCTTCCCAGGGGAGCCAGTTCCACATCGTGGGCCGCTTGGGAGCGTTTCCTGTTATTCGCACATCGACCCCGTGATGGTAAAAACAACAGGAGCTCAGGGGAATCAACGCCTTACGCTCCGGGGCTGCAGTGTCCCAGATCCGGCTGCCTGGAACGCCATTGCTGTCTCATGCCTCTCAGCTGCCTGGAACCACGGGGCGGGAGGGTGGAGCCCGGGGGTCAGCACAGCAGGGCTCTGCAACACAGAGGGAAAGAGATGTGGCCGCGGCCCTGAGCCTGAGCCAGGATGGAGGGCAGGGCAGACATGGGTTTCGCTGGTCGGGAAACTGGGGTCCAGCTTGCCTGTCCCTGTTCATTCCACCCCCATCCAGAGGCCGGATTCACTGCCTGGCAGCCTCATGCCTCTACCAGGGCCGCCGGGCACTCAGGCTGGCGAGGGCGCCTACGGCACCAAGCCAGTAGCCAGCCAGGGCTTTGGGGCTGCAACATCATGCTCCGAGGGCAAGACAAGACCCAATGAAGCAGCAGTGGCCCCACAGACAGCAGGATCAGGGCCTGGGAACCTGTTGAGTCCTGCATGCAGAGGCAAACTGGGGCTCTCAGGGTGCGGGAATCCAACAGTGCTGGCGGGCGGCAGGATGGGATTTGGAATGGCTTCAGTTTCTTTCCTTCCCAGCTACAACTCTCCCCAGGCGAGGGAGGCAGAAGGGGAGAGCCTCTAAATCCCAGCTCCAGAGAGATCCTGGTCACAGCTGGGTGCCAGCCCGTCAGCGCTGCACACTGCGCTCTTGGGAAACAAACCCCCCCGCCACCGTGACTGGTGGGGGTCCCCCACGAGGTCAGCGCCTACCTCCTTTCCCTGCCAGCGCGAACGTTGTGTCTGGCCATTCCCTGCTGCTATGACAATGCCACGGCCTTGTATTCAGCCCTGAACAACAAGCTACAGTCGGAGCTGCTGCCGGGCTCTGCCATCGTGGGAGTGGCAGAGCCGTCTGGGGGCAGCACTGGGTTAACAGAAGGGAGGGGGCCGTGTCTGGGGCCGGGGCTCATGGGGAACAATCCAGGGAGGGCTCGGAACAGCCAGAGCAGTCGGAGGGTCACTCGGCCCTGCCTGATGGGCACCCCCAGAGGGTGACGCCTGGCTACACCCGGCCTTTCTAGAGATAGGGCCCTGGCCCTGCACTGTGGGGCCTGGTTTCTCTGCCCTGCTCTGGTGCTTGCCCCGGGACTTGTGGGGTTCCCAGAAAAGCCCCTCTTGAGGAGCCTTCCCCATTCCCTGAACCTCTCCCGTGTTAGCCCCCCCATCCCCCCATTTTCTCCACACCAGGCTTAGCAGCCACCTGCAAAAGCACCACAACACCCCTGTCCCTCTCCAAGCCTGGGGAAGGCCAGCGAGGTGACAGTCCCCTCCTGGAGGCAGCCCCGACTGGCAGAACTGAGCATGGAGCTAAGCCAGCACAATTAGGGCAGTGCCACTCATTGGGGGCCCCCTGTTGTCTCTGGGGCACCCCCCTTGGCTAGGAGTTTTGTGGGCAGATTCCAGCCCCTCGTCTGTCCATGGCGGGCAGGAGGCGGGGCTGAGATGGGACGAGGAGAGCCCCGACCTCCAGGCTAAGTTCGATGGAGTGGGAAGCGCAGACCCATCGCCAAAACCCTCTTGCTCAGGACGGAGCCCTGCACCACAGCCAGAAGGGCCGTGGGCTCGCGGAGCAGGGGACGAGGAGAAGCCGGGGGCCCACACACACACCTGGCGCCATTCCCCAGCAGCCATGCCCATTCCGCACGGAGCAGAAATCCACTTCAGACTCTTCTCCGCCCTGGCCCCCCAGGGGCTGCACAGTCCCAACAAGGGGGTGCACTGACCAGCTCTTTCCGGGAAGCCAGCAGGCTTCCCTCAGCCCTGTTCTGCCTGCCCAGTGGTCGGCACAGCAAGCATAGGTGCAGGCTAGAACACCAGATGCAACAGCGTGGTGTTATTTATATAGCATCCACAGAGCACTCGGCATTTAGCAGACAGAGCCTTGCCCTGAAAACCTTGCAACCTAAGGGGGAAATACACGGTTTCCCAGGCTTTTCCAGCCAACAGAAACACAGCCGCTCACATGGGACTCCAGCCCAGCACATG
This sequence comes from Chelonia mydas, assembly GCF_015237465.2. Taxonomy (NCBI): domain Eukaryota; kingdom Metazoa; phylum Chordata; order Testudines; family Cheloniidae; genus Chelonia; species Chelonia mydas. Next base: position 5,895,633 of record NC_057859.1, on the reverse strand, counting down.
TGCGGGCGACAACTCATTAACCCTGTAGTTGCTGGATTAAAATAACTGTGCACAAAGAGCTGGGGAGAAGGAGCCAGGTGGAAGTGAGGATATGGAAACTGGACGAGGAGCCTGGGAGCCAGTGGGAACGGGGAACATCGGTGTGCGGGGGGTGAGTGGATGAGGAGCCAGGAGGAGGCAACTGGGATTGGCTGGGCCAGGGGCTTTAAGGAGCCAAGGGGTTGAAGGGTGAACTGGGAAGGGCTGGGCAAGGAGACTGGGACGGGGATGAGAAGCTTGAGTAGTGGAGACTGGGACTGGCGAGGTGAATAGAGTGGGAATGGGACGAGGAGTCAGGGGTGCAGAAGAGACAGGACTGGGACAGGTTGGAGGGGAAAGGGCCCGCTGCAGCGCACTCCCCTCCAGGGCCTGGAATGGAACCCAAGAGTCCTGGTCCACCTGGAGGATGACAGCCTATTACTGCTATCGGTCACTCTGCTAGCTCAAGCAGCAGACATCTGCGTGGCGGCTCTAAAGGTTCCCTCCTGTCTTTAATGACATGATCACATACTACTGTACGTGAGTACGTGTGCACAATGCAGTACTACACAAAAGAGAAGAACCAAAACCCCATTAGTAACTGACGGAAACAGACACCAAAACATTGTAGTATTTGTGGTTGCATCTGTTTGTCACTGTTTAGTAGAGCCCTAAACGCAAACACACACTCACCCTGTCTCTTTTATCTCCCTCGCCCACACTGGCAGCTCTCTGGCAGCACACAGGGAGATGCAGCTGCCAGTTCCCACCCTGCAGTTTCATCCTGCATCCTTGGGCCCTGATGTCTCTGGCACTGTGGCTGTTAACTCAGCAGGGAGTGAGCGAGACGGGGAGAAGAGGGAGAGGGAAGAAACCAGCCTGAGGAAAAGAGACTCTGGCCAGATCTGCCCCCAACTTCCAACCACCAACAAACCCAGCTGGGATTCCCCTGTGGGCATTAATGTCTCAGCAAAAAGCCTTCTCCCCAGACATGGTCCTTAATGCAGACCAGTCTCTCTCTCTCTCTCTCTCTCTCTCTGTTCCCAGCCAGCTTGCTGCTCCCTCCCTGCAGCCTTGCTCAGAGGCCGGGAAGGGGACGACCCCAGGTGGGTACGCAGATGCCAATGCCCAGGGCAGAGTGGAGGGGCAGGACCACAAGGAGGATCCGTTATTCCCCACCAGCATCTGAGGTTGCCACCAACTCATCCGTGCCTGGAGCTGCAGCTCCAGCTCAGGCTTGGGGGGGTCTGCTTGCTGGTACAGGGCCAAGTCTCCCCCACTGCTGGGGTGAGGTGCAGGTGTGGAGCTGGAGTCTCCAGTGCACGGAAACCACATCACTAGGGCATGCGCTCACTGTTCCCGGACCAGTGTGGGCAGGAGCCCTGGCACCAAGATCTGAGCAGTGCCTTCCCCTTGAGTCTCACTCTGACCTCCCTGCTCCCCTTACTGGGAGGGGACACCCCTTCCTTTAACCTCAGCACCCCCATCCTGCCAGCTGGGCACCCCCCCCCCCGACTCCAGGGATAGTCCCTCAGGCTGGATGAAACTCGATGCACTGGTTTAGCTCTGGCAGGAGAATGCTGCCCTGCAGGGGGGTGGGGGTGGGGGAGGGTGAAGCTTTTGGAGTGCCGCTGGTGTGCAAATATTTCCAGAGCCAAGTACCATCCCAGTGCAAACACTGCAGAGAAAGGCAGGCCCAGAGAGAGGGGGCTGGAGCAGCGTGTTGGAGCAGGAGAACAATCCAGAGGGGAGGGACAACCCACCAGCTCTGGGGCTGAGGGGATGAGTCACTGCTATAAAACAGAGCCGGGCCTGGCACTGCACCCAGGGTAGGGGAGCAGGAAAGGGGGAATGTGTCCCAGTGTCTCTCCAGCTGCTCCGCTCTTCCCAAGCAGCACACAGGTCCCTTAACCAGCCTCTCACCCTCACTGCCCCTTAGGTACTGAGCTGCTCAACATACAACAGACCCAGGACTCCTGGGTTCTACTCCAAGCTCAGGGAGGAGTCGTGGGGTCCAGTGAGTTAGAGGAAGGGGCTAGGATCCAGAACCCCTGGGTTCTTTTCCCTGCAGTGTCACTGACCTACTGAGTGACCCTGGGCCGGTCACGTTCCTTCTCTTTTCTTCAGTTTCCCCATCTGTGAAATGGGGATAGTATTTATTTCCCCAGGGCACAAGGGGGTTGTGAGAGGTAATGAGTTAACACTTGTGAAGCACTCGAACATGCCGGTGCTGCTGCCATACAAACTCCACACTGCCCCCTGCACTGGAGCACGGCCTTTGTCTTGATCCAAGAACTACTTACCTGGTCACCTGAGCCATCAACCTCTTCCTCTACAGTGCTCCCTCACCTCCTCATCTCCTCCCTCACACTGCACCCCATCCCCCGCCTCCAACCCCACTGCACTCCTTCCTATAACCACGCCACACTGCACCCCACTGCACCCCTTCCTATAACCACCCCACATTGCACCCCATCCCCCCACCTCCAACCCCACTGCACCCCTTCCCACAACCACCTCACACTGCTCCCCATCCCCCGCCTCCAACCCCACTGCACTCCTTCCTATAACCACGCCACACTGCACCCCACTGCACCCCTTCCTATAACCACCCTACACTGCACCCCATCCCCCCACCTCCAACCCCACTGCACCCCTTCCCACAACCACCTCACACTGCTCCCCATCCCCCAAGCTCCAACCCCACTGCACCCCTTCCTATAACCACCCCACACTGCACCCCACCTCCAACCCCACTGCACCCCTTCCTATAACCACCCCACACTGCTCCCCATCCCCCCCACCTCCAACCCCACTGCACCCCTTCCTATAACCACCCCACACTGCACCCCACCTCCAACCTCACTGCACCCCTTCCTATAACCACCCCACACTGCACCCCACTGCACCCCTTCCTATAACCACCCTACACTGCACCCCATCCCCCCACCTCCAACCCCACTGCACCCCTTCCCACAACCACCTCACACTGCTCCCCATCCCCCAAGCTCCAACCCCACTGCACCCCTTCCTATAACCACCCCACACTGCACCCCACTGTACCCCTTCCTATAACCACCCTACACTGCACCCCATCCCCCCACCTCCAACCCCACTGCACCCCTTCCCACAACCACCTCACACTGCTCCCCATCCCCCAAGCTCCAACCCCACTGCACCCCTTCCTATAACCACCCCACACTGCACCCCACCTCCAACCCCACTGCACCCCTTCCTATAACCACCCCACACTGCTCCCCATCCCCCCACCTCCAACCCCACTGCACCCCTTCCTATAACCACCCCACACTGCACCCCACCTCCAACCCTACTGCACCCCTTCCTATAACCACCCCACACTGCACCCCATCCCCCCACCTCCAACCCCACTGCACCCCTTCCAATAACCACCCCACACTGCTCCCCATCCACCCACCTCCAACCCCACTGCACCCCTTCCCACAACCACCCCACACTGCTCCCCATCCACCCACCTCCAACCCCACTGCACCCCTTCCTATAACCTTTCCAACACTGCTCCCCAGCCCAGCCCATCCACCCCCTTTGCACCCCACTCTCCCATGAGGTCCCCATCACCCACTCACCATTCCCAGCCACCCCTGCATGACCCAACCAGAACCGGGCAGGCACTGAGAGGGCAGCGATGAACCCTTTGCAGTTCACCTTTAACAGCTGCTGATCTTTGGCTGCTCCTGGCTTTGAACCCCCAGGCCACGGAGAGCCCTGCAGTGCAGGTTGCCAACGCCTTGAGCCGGAGAGGACAGGACGGGCTCCGAACTGCAGCCTCAGGCCAGTTGCTGTCCCCCTCTCTCCCTGAGGCATTCAGTGGCACCGCCCACGGCCCTGCCAGCCTCTTGCCTCTCTGTAGAGGCTGCCTTTGTTACAGCACAGGACAAAGGCATTTGCGGGGGAGGAGGGGAAATTCCTTCTCCAGAACCAGCCCGGGCCAGGGTCTCGGCCCAAGGCCCAGCCTGGGTCCTTGCTCTCCGGCTCACTCCCTCCCTGGTGTAGAGGGCACCGTTCCCATCCTATTGGACGCAGCTGGGTGAGGCGGTGCCATGGGGATTTGGCACAGAAGCCTCTGCACCAAGGGGTGCCCAAGGCAACGCTGGTGCTTGGCACACAGCGGGGAGCACCAGGTTTGAGGAGGAACGGGCTGGAACGCAACCTGCAGAAAGGGCCCCTCTCTGTGCTTTCACCCTGGGGCAGCTAGCCACGTACTCTTCAACTCTCACGGCTCCCATGCCCAGCCGGTGCCCACGCCAGTCTCACCATCCTCGTGCCCAGCCAGCGCTTGCACTGCTCTCTATCACAGTGCAAAAGTCTAACTCTATGGTGCCAGCCCAGTGCGTTTATCTGCCCCTTGCAATCCTCACTCTGAGAAAGGAAACTCTCTCCCCAGAGCTAGGTTGCTGGGGGCGGGGGGGGGGGGCATCTATTCACATTAGTGCCCGACACTTTACCTTCAGACCCCTGCCAGGAAATCCAGGCCCTGCCTGGCTCAGATGCAGAGAGCCTGCATCACTCTTTGCTTGGGGCGTGCAAGAGTCTGGATGCAATTATGGGGACTGCGTAGCTCTCTGAGAGCCAGCAAAGCATTTTTCCCTTTGGCGTCCCCTCGAACATTTCCATTCCCCACCCAGCCGCCACCCCCACAGCTTGCAATGTGACAGCTCAACCCTGAGCCATAATAATCACTACCATTCGCTCCTTTCCGGGGACTGGCACTCAAGGATCTCAAAGCACTTTACCAATACTGGGCCCAATTAAGGGGTAAGTCCAAAGAGCAAACCAAAGGAGCCGACCCTATTATGATGCCATTATCAATGGGGTGTCCCTAGCTGGAGTGCTGAGCTCTGGTCACCCATCTCGATCAGGAAAGAGCAGATAGAGGGGCTGGGGGCTGGAGAGATTCCTGTGTGAAGAGAGACTGCAAAGATGGGTCAGTTAACAGAGCAGATGGGTCAGAGGGGACAGGCTAGGGGCGGGTAGCTAAATGGCAGAGAGAGGGGAGATTGAGTGCCCCTCTTTACCCTTCCTCATGATACATGATCGGAGGCCTGGGCAATGAAACTGAAAGGCAGCATATTTATAAACGATGAAAGGAAAATCTGCTCACAGCCACAGATATCACAGAGACCTAGAGCTTAGCAAGACTCAAAAAAAGGATAATGAGAACTATATTCCCCCCACTCCAGCTGTGTCAGGTGCTGTACACACATATCTAGAGACAGTCCTTGCCCTGACGAGTTTCAGCCTAAACAGACAAGAGAAAGGCTGGGAGGGGAAACTGAGGCAGAGTAACAGGGCAGTGACTTGCCCAAGATCACACCGTAGGTCAGTGGCAGAGCTGGGAATGGAACCCAGGTGTCCTGAGAGCCAGTCTAGTGCCCTGCTCACTGGACTACACTGCCTCTGGCTGTTCTTTTTAACGAGAACGAGACGGGGGTTGTGGTTTCTGGGTGCAGCACTTTGACAGCCTGGGGTAGAGGGTGCTGGGCTGGAGACATGCTGAGCGCTGTTATTTTCAGTTGCATGGCGCACTGAGAGTCATGTTAGAAACACAGGAATCACCATTATCAATAGTAAACGGCGCCTCCCAGCCCTCTTGTGAAGTGGGGATTATTATTATCTCTGATTTGTAGGCGGGAAACTGAAGCACAGAGAGGAGATGTGACTTGCCCACGGTTACAGAAAGGAACCCAGGAGTCCTGACTCTCAGCCTCCGACTAGATCACGCTGTCTCCAGGAGCCGAGCAAAGAACTCAGGAGTTCTGACTCCTAGCCCCCTGTTCTAACCACTCCTCCCCAAGAGCTGGGAAGAGAACCCAGGCATCCTGACTCCCAGTCCCTCTTGCTCTAACCACTGGACCCCATTCCCTTCTGCTCACGTACCCTATAATCCAGGAATGAGACAGGCAGAGGCAAAAGACATCAGAAGCTCTGTTTGCAAGTGTACTCATGCTCCAGGCTGGCAGTGCCATGGCTCCGGTCCTTCTGCACACAAACCACCTGCAGCTCTGGTCTCTCTCCCCAAAGCCGTGGGGAGCTGAGGTTTGCAGGGTTTGGTGCAGGAGGGAATCCAGGCTGGGCTCGAATCGCACCACCCGGGGGCACGGGGTGTCTGATAAAGATTGTTCTAAAAACCTTCATGCCTTTGGCTTTTTACAAATAGGAGGGTTCCCGTGATCAGAATTCCACTCCCTCCACCCCCGTCCTGGCCTATATACCCCCCCTACATCCACACACCCCCTACACGCACACACACACACACTGCAGAGAGAGAAGGCAGCTCCCTACCTTCCGAGAGGAGCCTGGCAAGGAACTCCGTCCAACATCCCCAGAGAGCAGGGCACTTCCCACGCTAGGCCGGTTAGCAGCACCCGGGTGGCAGCTGTCCACGCTGACCGAGTCCCGTGCCTGCTGCTAGCCCAGGCAGTGCGTCCGAAGGGCTGGCTCCCAGCAGCAGTACGGTGCAGTGGGAGGGCAGTGCTGGGCTGAGTGTGTGGGATTCTGTGTCTAATAGTCGTGCTGCGAGCTGCAGGGGGAGCAACTCACACACACACACACAACAGAAAAACAAGCAAACTTGGAGGGGAAACAATCCGAGGAGAAGGAACGTGCCCTCTGACACCAGGGGATGGAGGGAAAGCTAGCCCTCCCTGCTCCAGGGGCATCCCGCCAGCGAGCACCATGCTCCTGCAGCTAGCCCGCAGCATGGGAGAAGTCCCTCTTTTAAGGAAGCCCCAGAGAGAGCCTTCCCTCACTCACACACTCTGTGGGATTGAGACAGCTTCTCCCAGGGCTGGATGTCCCCTGCCAGCAAGCATCAGAGACTGATAGTGACGCAAGGGGACACACTCCGAAGAGCAGAGAATTTGCAGGGAAAAGTCACTGAGGACAAGCTGCCCATTGCTCCGGGGTTTTAGTGACCCTAGCAAGGTCAGCAGCTGAGCAAATCCCCTCTGGCCTGCCCACAGAGTGCCTAAGAAGTCTGTCCCTTCCCTTCCCTTCCCTCCCCAGGCCACCACTGTCCCTCCCGGCTTATCTGGAAAGCTGGCAGCACTGTGCAGCATTGCAATTAAAACAAACATGGATCCGGAGCCGGCGAAAGGCCATTCAGAGTTTCCAGTGACATTTCCAGAGTGAGGACGCGTTCCAGGGAGAGGGAGCCCAGCCAGAGGGCTGAAATAATGAACTGCACACACACACACACGCACACACACACACACACACACGGAGCTTGGCTCACTCAGCCTGGTTACACAACACGAAGGCCTTGAGAACTCACGGGCTCTCACACGCAAGCGTACACACTAGGGCCACACATTCATCCACAGAGACATGGAGACAGTCGTGCACCCCCACCACACATGCACTTCTAGAGACATATGGAGGCATACATGACTAGCGATCATTCATGTGCATATTCCTGCATGCAAACACATGTGCACACACGGGTACAGACAAGCATATTCCCAAAGTGCCCTGGCACCCCCATGCAGAGTCTAGTGAGGGGTAGGGTGCCAGCCTCTGCCAGACACACCCACTGGCCATGCATGCCCTTCCAACATGCATATTTCACTCCCCTGATCAATTCTCCTTGCTCCTTGAAGAGTCTGTGACAGGCTGCCAGCCCCGCAGCCTGGAGACCTCGGTCTCTCCTCTGCCCCAGAAGCAGCAGAGCAAGCTCCCTGCAACCTGCGTCAGTCCCGACAGAGGCTGGCCAGTCTCCAGCGCCCTCTGCTGAGGCACTGGTGCTGTGGACGCCTCTCGTGCTAGGAGCTGGATTGAGACAAATTCATTTCACACACGGGCCCCAGAAGGGAACAGCTTGCAGTTGCTGCTGACCTGGGCTGTGTTTGAACCAGGGACTAGCCCCGGGGCTAGCCACCCCACCCGCGTGCGATCCATTCTTCACCTTGGATCCATTCTCCATCTTTGCACCCAGCCTCTATTGTATCCAAGCCACATTTCTTAGGAGATGGGATGAGGGGAGTCAGCTGGATGCTCAAGTAAATTTGTTCATCTCTAAGGTGCCACAAGTCCTCCTTTTCTTTTAGCTGGATCAAAGGTTCTGCTTTCGGCCCATTTCTCATCTCACCATCCGCTGCTGCAAGCCAGACGAATATGCTGTGGACGGCATACTGGGCAGCGCAGTCCCCATCGCGAAACCATTGCTCTGCAGACCACCCTGGGATCGCCCGAGTGTGGGAGATGGTCTAGCAAGGCAGAGGAGGAGCATGCAGGAGGAATGGAAGAGAAGTGGGGGTAGTAGAGACTAGGCTGGGTGGGATAAACTGGGGGGGGAGGCGGGCTGCTTCCTTGAGCTGAGAAGGGCCATTGCTCCCCTGAACTGGCTGTGAGGTTATTTCAGGGATCCATCCCTGGTGCACAGTGGGAGTTTGGCAGCAGCCTCTCTTAGCCTTATGATCCAGCTCATGGCTCTCTGAGCCCAGCTCCCTGGAGGGAAGAGATGAGGTCATGGAGTGGAAACGACCAGGCATGACTGGCTGCAGCTATTGTACAGGCAGGTTCTCATCTCGTGTCTTTCCTCTGGTTTTGGTCCGGATGAGCCTGGCTTCTATGCTGGGGTGTTTGCAACCAGCTGTCCAAGCGACATGCAGAGAGGGGCAGTGAGCCAGGTCCTAGCGCCCCCTCCATTACAGCGGCTTGCGGTGCCCCTCTGCCAGGCACATACATCATGCAGAGCGCGCCGGCCCTTCCAAAGAACTCTGCAGCGGTGGGAATAGAACCCAGGAGTCCTGCCTCCCAATCCCCTACTCTAACCACTAGAGCTTGCGGCCTCCAGCGCCAAGAGCAGAACCCCATCTATTCTTTTAACCACTAGAATACACTCCCTCCTCGAGCTCAGGATAGAAGCCAGGAGTCCTGATACCCAGCCCCACCCCCCGCCCCCGCTTTAGCCACTAGACTCCCAATCCCCTCCCAGAGCTGGGAGTAGAATCCAGGAGTTCCGACTCCCAGCCCCAACCCGAGTCCAGCGGTGAGACAGGAATCTGGGAAGAAGCGGCTCCTCCCAATCCCCTGGGTGTCTCTCCGGCTACCTCCATCCTCTCAGCAGCAACAAAGGACTCAAGGGGGTAGGGCAAACTGGGGAGGAGGGGAATGGAGGCTGGGAACAAATGCAGCCCCTGACCATTGCAGAGCTGCATGCACCAGGCAAGGAGCCTTGGGGCAGACAAGCAGGGCCCGTGCCCTGGGAGCAGGGGTGCTCTAAGGGATTTGGTTAGATGGGTGATGGCAGGTAGTTGGGGACTCAAACACAGCAGGGGGAGCTGCCCTGGTTCTTGTACAGCGGGTGCGCTGCATTGCTGGTATGCAGCCACTCCTGGGGTCAAATCTTCACAGGTGCATCACAGAGCTAAACCTCCCCCCCCAGCCTTGGACAGCCTGATGCTCAGGGGGCATCATGCCATCTGGGACTCGTGGACAGGAGCACATGCTGGAGAGGGAAGGCAGAGACAGGTTTCCCGAGGGACCGTGCCATGTGACTGGAAGCACGAGCCACAGCGAGCTCTGCAGACCCCTAAAGGTGAGCGGACTGTGGATGGGCTGTGCTGGAAACCCAGCTCTAGCCCTAAAGGATGGACAGCAGCCAGGTCCATCCCCGGCGTGTGTATGTTAGACCGAGCCCGAGCGTCCCGCGCTGGAGGAGGAGCTGAGCAGCGGCGAAGGCTGTTTAGACAATGCTTTAATCTCTTGCTTCCTGCTCCAGTGTCCTGGCAGCCCCCCAATGGAAGCCCCACCCTCTCCTGCCCAGCTGCAGCCTCAGGCCCATGCAGAAGCAATGGTGACTTGCACAGAGCCCTACGTCCCTCTCCACCCCGGGACAGAGCTCCCTTAGCATGTCGCTGTGGCCAGAGGGGACAGGGAAGTGGCCTCCGGGTTTAGTTCCCAGGGGTTTAGGCAAAGCAGGAGACTTACCTTCCTTCCAGCTCTGTCTGATCCCACTAATCCCAGCACTGCACTCCTGCAAGGATTCCTCAGTCCTTCCTCCCTTCTCTCCCCCAACCCAAGCCTCGCTCTAGGCATCATTCCCCAGCCCTGCACCTGACTGCACTATCCTGGAGGCCACAGTGGCTTTTACGCCCCAGCTCTGACCCCCGCATCCCTTTCACTAACCCAGCACTGACCGGCACTGCTGTGCATCTGGGCATGCACAAGGGGCTTTGCTCCCCAGCCCTGCCTCACATCGTGGTCATCTCCACTTCTCTCTCCTGCACTGTCTGGGCCTTCCTTCCTCTCTGACTACAGCCACTGCCCTTTCGGCTCACCACACACACAGGAAATGGGGCAACACCTCCCCAGCCCTGCTCTTCCCAGGCCCTGACTTGAGAGCTCTAGTTATTTTGTGCCCTAAGCAGGCAAAGCCGACCCCGCATTGTCCAGATGAAGCATTGATCTGCCCCCGTCGCTGAAACCAGAGTCCTGTGAGGTGGGGCAGACTCCACGCTGTTGCTGCTCTAGGGAAGTAAAAGCAAGGGGGATCTCCAGGAGGAAGGGATTAATCCAGCGGGGCAGCTGAAGGCGACAAGGCACTTGCCTGCACTTCCCTTTAATCAACATTCCTACAAAGGGGAGGGAGAGTTGGGAATAGCGGCCGAACTGGCTCTCAGGCTGCCCTTCCGCACTATGGTTGCCAACTTTCTACTGGCACAAAACTGAACACCCTTGCCCCGCCCCTCCTCTGAGGCCCTACCCCTTCTCCAATGCCCCTCCCCCACTTGCTCCATTCCCTCCCCCCCGGGGCCAGAAATGAGAGGTTTGGGGTACAGGAGCGGGCTCTGGGCTGGGGGGTAGAGCTGAGGGGTTCAAAGTATGGGAGGGGGCTCCGGGCTCAGGCCCGGGGTTGGGATGTGAGAGGGGGTCAGGATGTGAGTGGGGGTCAGGGGTGCAGGCTCTGGGCATCGCTTACCTCAAGCAGCTCCCAGAAGCAGCAGCAGCATATTCCCCCCTCCGGCTCCTACGCGGAGGCGCGGCCAGGCACCCTCCCCACAGCTCCCATTGGCTGTGGTTCCCACCCAATTGGAGCTGCAGAGCCGGTGCTTGGGGCAGGGGCAGCGTGCGGAGCCCCCTGGCTGCCCCTGTGTGTAGAAGCTGGAGGGGGGACATGCCGCTGCTTCGGGTCACTTATTACCAATAGCCCCATCCCCCAGGAGTTCCCAGCTAGTGCCTCAGCGACAAGCTGCTGCCACTCTGTGCAAGGGGGTGAAAAGCCTCTGGAAAGTGGAGTCAGCTCAGCAACCTACAATACCTTACTGGTTAGTTTCCTTTTGTCAGAGAACTGAGACATTCCTCCAATGATCCAGAGCCTCGGGCACACAAGAACGGGCTGTGGCTGAATTCCCAGAGCCCCCTGCTCTTTCATCTTTAACCCCTCTGCAGCGAGAGCCTGCTGGGCTCTCCCTCAATGGGTCTATCTCATCCGCGCTATCCAGATAAAGAGGCGTCTTGGAAGAGAGAATGGAACCCGGGCTCAAGCAGACCCCCCACCTCCTGTCCCCCCACTACTCCACGTTGCCTTTGCATGAGAAACTGAGCACCAGTCCATTGCTTTAATGCCGACAGAGTATAAACAGCTGATGTTGGCACAAATCACTCAGGGTCTGGAAAGATCTAGGGGAGTTAGCACAGAGCTGGTCCAGCGCCGCAGTGGGCATTCTTGCTACCGAAGGCATGTAGCCCAGAGTTGAATACACACAGACTGAAAGCTGCTTTCCCCAGCAAAGCCCGCCAATTAAAGACTGGCCAGAAACTCAGGCACCTGCTGGAGAGGGGTGAGTATGTGTGTTTAAACAATGAACTCATTTTCCTCCCCCTGAGAAGAGTTAACAGGGCACCTCCTGCTGGTTTGCAAACATAAAGCACCATATAAGAAAAGCCTTCCTCCAAAGGAGATGAGGCTGGGGAGTACACAGGATGAGAAATGAAGAATCAGAAAAGAACAGGCCTACTACAATAGATAAATCCCGCAGGCCGAGAGGCACCACCGATTCCAGTCAGTCACGATGTTCCGATAGCGAGATCACAGTCGTTTGAGATGGGCAAGGATCCCCGCTGTGGGTCATAGCGGACTCGATCTTAGTGAAAAGGCTAATAACAGGCTCTGTGCCACCGCCACTCCCCTTCCACAGCACACAGACAGTGCCAACAAGTTAAACCTCAAGGCTGCAGTGAGCAGGCACGTGAGGAGGACAGCATGTGGGCGCAGGGATTGGTTCACACGGAACGCAATGCAGGACTGGGGCCTTCGTTTCTAACATGCAAGCAGACGTTGTCAGATCCAATCTGATCCCCCCAAATTAGATTTGGTTACAAAAAAAAAAAGTTTCACAAAACTTCAGACCAACAGAACTACTCCCAGGATTCCCCCCCCATTTTTAAATTCCAGAGGAGATAGTTAAATAAATTCATTAAGTGAACAGGCCCCTGCCAAGTTTGCAAAGAGTTCATCGCAGCAGGGTCAGAAGAAACTGACTAGGAAAGCGACTAGTCAGTTATCACGATTCATTTATGTTTTGGGGGGCAGGGACTGTATTTTTGTTCTGTCTGTACAGCGCGCAGCACAGGGCGCTCCTGGTCAATGACTGGGGCTCCCAGGAGTTACCACAATGCAAATAACAACACTGAAAAATGCAAAGAGCAAGCAACAGCGTAACTAGTGACACACAAGCTGGATTTTTACAGTCCTCTGTGTGAGATTTAACAATCACTGGTGGTCTTGGTAACACAGGGAGGGACGAGAACTTGGCCTTGTCTCTGCTAGTGGAATTTCTCCCATTTCTCTCTAGCCCATCTTCCATCAAAACAGTATATTTTCCTCTATACTACACAGGCAAGGAGTGTAAATAGCTCATCTCATCAAGCCCAGAGGTTAAATCCTAGACCAGGGGTTCTCAGCCTGGGAGTTACGTGTTGAGGGGTTCTGACCAACCCTGCCTTTCCCTGCTAAATGGTTGCGGGTTGCTGGGGAGATCCCAGTTAGATGCGGGAGGTCCCAGAATGGGAAAGCCTGAGAACCACTGCCCTAGATCTCACTGAAAATGACCCTTGCAATGAGATCTGAATGACATGCATTCAGCTCCTAACAGGCTGGTGGCCTTTGTACCCAATGCACATACAACGCCATAAGGAGAAAGAGCAGCTGCCTGTGAATGATCCTTTCAGAGTGCTCTGTAGCTGGAGACACACAGACACAGCCCCACGTCGTCACATGCCTTGCTGACCCAGAGAGCTCCCACCAAACCGGCTAACATCCACAAGGGTCATCACAAAGTCTGTGCAGACCCCACTCACCTGCCTGGCTCCTGCTTGCTGAGCGGTCTTCGCCCTGCGATCCTCCTTCTCAAAGTACAAGCTTTCGCTCGCCCTCACGCTGCACTGCTCCTGCTGATCTGAGCCCGGACCGTCCTTCGGTCGCAGATAAATATTTAACACACAGACTGTGACAGAATCAACAAAGCTCGACTGTTTCCTGTTTGCTAGATAACACGGTGCTAGCCGGACAGCTCTAGGAGCATGCAGGCATGGCCTGATTGATTAGATATTATTCCCTTCCAGCAGGGAAAGCCGGGTGCACAGAGCTCATGTCTCTTACAGCACTCACTCGCCTGGCATTGCATTCACAATATTAAGCTTTAGCTTTCACCCAGGGATTTCAGGGGTCTCTAACCTAAACCAGTGATGCTATCACCAATTTACAGAGAGTCTGTGGCTTCCCCAAGGAGGGAGAGCTAGGACGAGAACCCAGGAGTTCTGACTCCCAGCAGGGGGCAGCTTTAAAGCTTAGGCTGGATAGGCAGCTGCCGTGGGTGGGTGCCTGGGGGAATTTCCATGGTGCAAAGGAGATCTCCAAGGAGAGCACCAAGTTCCAGGGAACCAGCTCTAAAGAGGAGGAGGCTCTGAAAACGTCCGCTCAATGCGCAGCAGTAGCCAAAAAAGCGACCAACGTTAGGAGCCATCAGAAAAGGGGTGGATCGGAAGACAGTAAATATCATAGTGCCTCTGTATAAATCTAAGGATTTATGAATGCTTGAATGCTGTGGGCAGTTCTGGTCGCCCCCTCTCAAAACAGATCTATTGGAATTGGAAAAGGTGCAGAGACAGGCAACGAAAATGAGTCGGCGGATGGAACAGCTTCCGTATGAGAAGAGGTTAAAAAGATGGGGACTTTGCAGCTTGGAAAAGGGACGACTACCAGGGGCGGGGGTGGTGGTGAATACGATGGAGGTCTATAAAGTCATGACTGGGGCGGAGAAAGTGACTAAGGATGTGTGATTTCCTCCTTCTCATGACATAAGAACTAGGGGTCACCCAATGGAATGAATAGGCAGCAGGTTTAAAACAAACGTAAGGATGTACTTCACACGATACTCAGTCAACCTGTGGAACCTGTTCCCGGGGGATGTTGGAAAAGCCCAAACTATAAATAGGCTCAAAAAAGAACTAGGTAAGTTCATGGAGGATCAGTGCATCAATGGCTGTTAGCTAAGATGGTCAGGGAGGCAATCTGCGTGTCCCTAGCCTCTGACTGCCAGAAGCTGGGCGTGATGGCGGGATGGATGGATCACTTGATGATTCCCTGTTCTGTCATTCCCTCTGGGGCACCTGGCACTGGCCACTGTCGGCAGACAGGACACTGGGCTGGATGGACCTTTGGTCTGACCCAGTGTGGCCGTTCTTATGTTCTTAGGAGGCTCAGAAAAATAAGTTCCCCGTCCTAGTGAGGAGGAGAAAACAGACAAGACTAGAGGCAGTGCCAGACCAAATCTGAGCAGGGGTATCCCGGTATCCTGGCTCTGACATGACCTGTACTGGCTGTTTCAAGAGCAAGGTGCAAGAAAGTCCCCTTGCTAATTAGGCAATAACCTACCTGTGAGTGGGCTTCCTTCCTGACCTCCATGAGTCAGTGCCCTGATGCAGGTGGGGCTTTTATCCCTTCTCATTATTTATTCTGTCCAACATAACTGAATGATTTTGGGGGGAGGGGGTGGAGGGAAATGGGGGAAAGTGAGTGAGAGATGGGCAGGTTGAGGGGATGGAGGCAATGAGCCGGGGAGGGAAAACACTATTAGGGACTGGGGCACTGGAGAAGAGAGGAGGGTCCCGTCTGTTTTAAAACAGCCATAACAATGCTGATGCCCTAAGGAAAGGGAAAACAATACCTGAAACGTAGCCATATAGGCACATAGCATGTTCTAACAGTAGCCATGATTATAATACAGTACTTCCAACTCCGGGAAAGTGCCTGCTGGATTCCCCTACACTGAGCTCCCCGACTTAGCACATGTCCACACGACCAGTGACAGCTGCAGCTATGTCTCTACAGCGCAGACACTTGCTGCAGTCATGGATGGGGTGTTTCCAGCACTGTGGTAAATCCACCTCTCAGAGGGGGGAGCGAGGTTGGTGGAAGAATCCTTCCATCAACCTATCTAAGCCCACACTGGGGGGTTAGGTCAACTTAATTACTTTACCTGGGGCATGAAATTTTTCACAGCCCTGAGCAATATAGCTAAGCTGACCTAAGTTTTAAGTGTAGACCAGGCCTTAGATTGTATGTGTCCCACACCTGGGCCCCTGAGGCGCCAGTCACTGGTTGGAGGCCTTTGTTTACTCATGCTATACTCATGAATAGTAATAATACAGAAAAATAAATTGTACCTGCATCAGCTCTGGCTCAGATTTTCTACTGTGCTGGGGGTTATAGAGGAACCTGCAGGGAGAGAGAGATTTCATGCTACCCTTTATTTTACTCTGCTTCTGCCTAGGTCCTCCTGCCCGGGCTAGGCTATGGGGCCTTCTCCCGCTATCGCTGAAGTCTAGGCAAGTTTTGCTATCTATAGTTCAGGACCACTGGCTTAGTGCCTGCAGTCAAAGTCACTGGCCTCATATTTCACACTGAAAGCACCATAGAAATGAGAGATGGGGAAAGACAGATGAGATTACACCTTGTCTATGGCACCACAGGCCAAGGCAGTATGGTTCCCTATGGTATATTCTCCAGGGCTCTGTCCAGCCTGATTTTCCATAACTCAAGCAGAAAGCTCTCGCAGGGGACTGAGGTCCAGTAAGCGGCTGCACTAGGCATGTATAAGCAGGCAGCGTGGCTAACTCCATGTTTTACCCCAGGAAAACAAGTCAACCCCTGGATGTCCTAGCATACCCCAATGGGCAGAATGAATAACAAGAGTGCAAGCAGGGGGCTAGGTCTGCTTGTTGATATCTCATCTGTACAGGTACCTGCCTAATCGAGCTTATGTACATGCTGAAGGCTCAGAACACCACTTGATCTGCAGGGAAAGTTCTTCCTTTGGTATTTAAAGATGAACTCACCATTATCCAATGGAATCGATGCAGCAGAAGCATTTTAAGACACCAGGGTGGGCAAGCGCTGAACAGCACATGTTAAACAATAATAAAAATTAATAAGTAATAAGGTGCAGTAAGCAAGCCATCTAGCTCTGGGTATATGTTGTTGAGCTGAAGGTAACTGACTAGATTTCACAAGGTGAAAGGAAAGCTGATAAGAAAAGCATGCCACAGCTGGGCCCTGCATCGCTTGTTTGGCTTAGCACTACCCTCGGTCTTCGTGCTCATAACCTTCCAAGGGCTTACTGGCAGCAGGCTCAGGCGGCAGGACTTGACCTGGCCCCGTCTCCCTTGAGGACGCTCGTGAAGTACATCAACACATTTCAAAAGCCACACTCCGTCGCTACCCCCATCAGATCAGCAAGCAACTGGAGGCCCCCCTCAGATGCCTCCAGGAAGGGCACACGTGACAGCCACTGCTGCTGCCCTCCAGCACCTGGGTTCGTGTGCTCCTTTGTGCCTGGCCTAGGTTAATGTTGATCGAGTCCCCGCGAGCCCAGAGGAGCAGCCGTGTATCTATTTGTGTCGCCTTGTGCAAGGGGGGCATACTCTCCAGCAGTCAGCGAGGGCTTCCCATACCACACAGGATCGGGTCCACCCCATGCACAGGATGACCTCTACTACTTAGACAAGCCCTCTTGCAAAGGGAGAAGAGCCAAATGCAGAATGTCAGGACTCCTGGGTTCTATTGCCAGCCCTGGCACTTATTTGCTAGGTAACCTTGGGCAAGTTACTGAATGCTTATGAATCTCGGATTCTCATCTGCAAACTGGGCACACCAAGTGGCTGAACGTATCACGATTGGTGAAGTGCTTGGAGATCCTAAAAAGGAAGACGTGAGAGGACGGGGCCTGCGGGTATATGATGTAGCTGTTCTGGCAGCTCTGCCTGCAGCAGGGTCATTTTTGGACCAGCAATACAGTGGAACAGCATGAGGCAAGTCGAACATGTTTTGTTGCGGTGTGTTGTTAAGGCATCAACTGCAGCCTCTAATCGCCTCTGCTCAGACCTGCTACAGCCCCAAGGGGGGTTCTGGTAAGTAACCACAAAAAGCAGCAGGGACTGGTCATGTTTGCAAAGCCACCATTCAGAATTTAGCAGGAGGGGAATAGGATTCTAAAGAGAAACAGCGGGTGTAACTCCAGCAGGTGGAACTCAATCTCCATTCAGAGATCTAGGCCAGCAAGAGAACCAGATAGCTGAGTGTTTGTTTAACCTCTGAAAAGCCCATAGAAGGACACCGTACACTAGCAGGAACAAGCTATAGGATGAAGTTAATCCCTGCCGAGGGAGTCACTCTCAGAACAGGGCTCCATCCCCTACAGCAAATTTGGGAGACATTTGCACATATTCCAAAGGGCAGTGATAAATGGACAGCAATGATGGTCTAAAACAGGGGTCGGCAACCTTTCAGAAGCGTGCGCCGAGTCCTTCGTTTATCACTCTAATTTAAGGTTTCGCGTGCCAGTCATACATTTTAACGTTTTTAGAAGGTCTCTTTCTAGAAGTCTATAATATAGAACTAAACTATTGTTGTAGGTAGATTTAATAAGGTTTTTAAAATGTTTACGCAGCTCCATTTAAAATGAAATTAAAATGCAGAGCCCCCGGGCCAGTGGCCAGGACCTGGGCAGCGTGAGTGCCACTGAAAATCAGCTCACGGGCTGCCTTTGGCAGATGTGCCATAGGTTGCCTACCCCTGCTCTAAAATGTAGGCCCCTGATTCACACAGAGATCATTTTAAACAGCGAGAACAGCACAGTAATAAGGTGCGGTAAGGCTCATCGCTTCCTCTTGGTATTTACATGGCTCTCCTCACTACAAGATCTGTAGCACTACAGGGGAGGGGCAGAGGGGCCCTAAAAGGCAGTTGGCACCAGTCTATACGCAATCAGTGTTGACAGTAATAAAGCCGGAACTAAGCCCAGCAGTGTTTTCTAACTGTTATGCAAGATCAGAGTCATGTTATACACATTACCTAATCCTCCTTCAGTCATCCTTGGTGAACTATCTCCTCCTCCACAGAGATCTCCATCCTAGGTTAACCTAGTTTTACTGTGTCTTTGTAACTCACATGTCACTTGACTCATATGAACGTTACCCTCCCTGTCAAACTTGAACTGGGAAGAATTTCAATTGCTGCTCCGTAATGCCACTGAGAGGGGGTAGGAGAAGAACTGCTGCTCTAGGGCGAGGAAGAGCGGGGGGGTTTTCAAGGAGGAATCGGAAAACATAGGCATCATATATAATATTTATCACCACCCTCTGTAATCTTACTGGGTGTTCCTATGCCACTCCCAGCTTTACGAGAGAAAGCCTGGCTCAGCAGATCAGGCACCAGACTGGCTGTCAGGAGAGCTGGGTTCTCTTTCCTGCTCAACCACTCACTTGTGTGTGACCTAGGGCTACACCCTTCCCCGTCCCTGTTTTGTCTGGTTAGACTGAAAGCTCTTGAGAGCAGGGATTGTCTCCACCTGAGTGTGTACGGCGCTTGGCACACAGGTGCCTTGGTCTCAGGTGAAGATTTGAGGCCCTCCTGGAATATAAATTAATAGTAAGACCACGTGTGAGCCTGTGACTTCTTACTTGATAGCCACAGTTCAGAAAATGGAAATTATCTCTGCACAGACATGACCAGGGAATTAAAAAAATACAGAAGCACAAGAGGGAAGAGTCCTTAGCCTCGATCCATTCAGATCCTTGCACTTGACTCGGGGGAAATGTCTCTCCCGCCAGCTTGTGCTAAACAGGGGCCGGGGCGGAGGGGGGAAAGAGACAGCGGAGGAGGCCGGATGCAAGCGACTTATCAATAAACCCTGTTCAGTTTTGAATGTTAAAAATAAAGCAACACCAACATCTCAGCACCTGACCTGGGATTTCTGCAAGAGCAACAGCCCCCTCTGCTGGTGTAATGGCAGCACAAGCTGTGAACACAGCGAATCCAGGCAGAACGTGGGAATCGGGCACTGGCTTGTCGAGTTTTCAGTAGAGGGGGTGGTAAAGACGAGCTACCCCCAAGTACAATTTAAAAATGAAGCCCATTCCAGACCATAATGCTTCCCCGTGAAAGCCCTGGGACTGTAAAGGACGACACTCTTTACAGAATAGCAAGTGGGGGACAACTCACAGGCATTTGCTGGAATAGTACCAGCTACTGTTCTGCCTTTCAGACAAGGATCTGCGCACCTTACAGCTATAATTAACCCTCAACCTACCTGGGGAGGGAGGTGAAATATAGGAATATCAGCAACCTCTAGCCTGCAATGCAGCAGCTGTGGTGAATGCACTATACCACAGTTTAAGGTAGGAAGGGAAGAAGAATCCATCGGAAACAAAAGAGGGAATTTAGCCAGGCACAGTAGTGTTAGCTGAGTTGGAGTTTCACTGTATTTAAACACCCGCATCTTTAAGAAAAGACTGGCCATCTTTAATCACTATGATTATTCAGCCCCTCTTACGCAGAGGACTCCGTCCTAGAGCACAGCTCCATGAGCCATGCTAAGAGGAGAGTACCTACCAGATCCAGGGCACCACAGAGGTACTCTGAGGCCATAGTGATAAGCATGGTATTAATACACCTAAATAAAACAGAACTTCCCGCACCCCCAACCTGCTTCTTCGAAGCCTCCCATCAAGTCCTGAGTCAGCCCAGCCAGACTTAGCAGCAGGAGACAGTGTGGCCCAGTGCCTCGGGCAATGGACTGAGTCAGGAAACCTGCATTCTATTCCTGGCTCGGCTGGGTGACGGGTAAGTCACTTCCCCTCTCTGTGTCTGATTCCCCATCTGTCAAATACTGATCTTCCTTTTTACAGGGCGCGAGATCTCTGGCCAAAGTGTTATACATAAGAAGTAGGTAGCAGTGTTACCATGTGAGATCACCACAACAGTGGTGTGGCTGCAGGTCATGTGACACGGAAAGGGCATTCCTACCCCAAAAATATCACTCTGAGGAACAAATCCCTGTGCAAACAGAAGCAAGATTTTCCTCTCCAGGCCTTATATGCCAATGACTGGAAACCCACTGACCAAAGCAGACTATGAAGAACTTCAAAAAGATCTCACAAAACTAAGTGATTGGGCAACAAAATGGCAAATGAAATTTAATGTAGATAAATGTAAAGTAATGCACACTGGAAAAAATAACCCCAACTATACATACAATATGATGGGGGATAATTTAGCTACAACTAATCAGGAGAAAGGTCTTGGAGTCATTGTGGATAGTTCTCTGAAGACGTCCACACAGCGTGCACCGGCAGTGAAAAAAGCAAACGGGAAGTTCAGAATCATTAAAAAAGGGATAGAGAATAAGACTGAGAATATCTTATTGCCCTTATATAAATCCATGGTACACCCACATCTTGAATACTGCGTAGATGTGGTCCCCTCAACTCAAAAAAAAAAAAAAAAAAAAAAAAAAAAAGACATACTGGCATTAGAAAAGGGCAACTAAAACGATTAGGGCAGAGGTGGGCAAACTACAGCCCGCAGGACCCTCCTGCCCGGCCCCTGAGCTGCTGGCCAGGGAGGCTAGCCCCCTCCCCCATAGCCTCAGCTCACTGCGCCGCTGGTGCAGTGCTCTGGGCGTGGGGCTGTGAGCTCCTGGGCAATGCAGCTGCAGAGCCCGGCCTGACCCCGTGCTCTGTGCTGCGTGGCTGGCTCCAGCCGGGCGGCCCAGGTGCCTGCCCTGATGCAGCTGCACCGCCAGCCACTGCTGCTCCAGGCAGTGTGGTAAGGGGGCAGGGAGTCCAGGTTGGATAGAGGGCAGGGGAGTTTGGGGGGTGGTCAGGGGCGTGGATAGGGGTTGGGGGGTCAGAGGGCGGGAAACAGTGGGGTTGAATGGGGACAGGGGTTCCGGGGGCAGTCAGGGAGATGGGTTAGTTGGAGGGGGCAGGGGTCCATGGGGGGCAGTCAGGAAGGAGAGCAGGGGTTGGATGGGGCAGCGGGAGGCAGTCAGGGGTGGGGGTTCCAGGGGCGGTCAGGGAACAGGGAGAAGAGATGGTTGGACGGGGCAGGGGTCCGGGGGGGGGGGGGGCAGTCAGGAAGGAGGGGGGGTTGGATGGGGAGGCAGGGGGTCCGGCGGGGGTCAGGGGACAGAGAGCAGGGGGTGGATGGGGCAGGGGTCCCGGCAGGGCTGTCAGGGGGCACGAAGCAGGAAGGGACAGATGGGGGTGAGGGCCGGGCCACACCTGGCTGTTTGGGGAGACACAGCCTCCCCTAACCGGCCCTCCATACAATTTCTGAAACCCGATGCGGCCCTCGGGCCAAAAAGTTTACCAGCCCCTGGATTAGGGGTTTGGAACAGATCCCATATGAGGAGAGATTAAAGAGGCAAGGACTTTTCAGCTTGGAAAAGAGGAGACTAAGGGGGGATATGATAGAGGTATATAAAATCATGAGTGGTGTGGAGAAAGTGAATAAGGAAAAGTTATATACTTGTTCCCATAATATAAGAACTAGGGGCCACCAAATGAAATTAATGGCAGCAGGTTTAAAATAAATAAAAGGAAGTTCTTCTTCACTCAGCGCACAGTCAACCTGTGAAACTCCTTGCCTGAGGAGGTTGTGAAGCCTAGGACTATAACAGGGTTTAAAAGAAAACTGGATCAATTCATGGAAGTTAAGTCCATTAATGGCTATTAGCCAGGATGGGTAAGGAATGGTGTTCCTAGCCTCTGTTTGTCAGAGGGTGGAGATGGATGGCAGGAGACAGAGATCACTTAATTATTACCTGTTAGGTTCACTCCCTCTAGGGCACCTGGCATTGGCTACTGTCGGTAGACAGGATACTGGGCTTGATGGACCTTTGGTCTGACCCAGTATGGCCATTCTTATGTTCTTGTTCTTATGATCTTCAGACGCACCACAGTGAACTGGATTTGAATAAAGACACCAGAGCCAAATGACTGTCATTTAATTTTTAACTTTTTTTTTTTAAAGATGACTTCCAATTTACATTAAGACAGTTCTAACAAATTCATTCCTTGTTCACAAAAAAGAGAAATTATATTAAATAATTTCTGCCAATAAATAACATTTTTCACCATTTTTCTTTAAACATAACTAAAAAAAGCAAGAAAAAAGGAGGCAGTCTCCAGGCAACGGGCATATGCTCCTTCAGCGGCGAGAACCTAAGTCATCATCACCATATCCAACACATGTTCTTAGGGGCTTGACCGTCCTTTGGGTCTGAGGCAGACAAGCCTCCGAGCTGTTCCGTTACAAGAATCTAGCTAGGTAAGATTTACCCGTGTGGGGTGGTGTGCCAAGAAAGGCCCTTAAAAATAGGTGTGCGGGATGGCATCACAGTAAAAGGTTCTCCCAAAACAAGAGGTGAATGCACCTTTGTTCCCAATGCTAAAATATCCCATTGCTGACTCCCTCCTTGTTACATGCACCTTGCTATAACATGCAAAAATAAGACCGGCTGCTAGGGACAGCCTTGTGGAGAAAGGAGTGCAGTGGCACTGCCCTTAATAGTCTGGAGTTCCATGGACTGATTGTACTCCTTGGCTTTTGTGTTTTTTTTTTTTTTTTTAATTATTATTTATTTATTTATTTTTTTGCAAAGTCTCATTTGTCAAGCTTCTGCAGCTGGCTGGCAAGAGGGGATGGAAACAGAGGACGGAATGGAGCTCTGAGATGAGGCCTCTTTAGACATGCATAGTTCCAAGGCAGAACCAGTGCTGGGTTTCTGGGAGATGGGATGGGGAGCTGGAAGAGGAGAAACTACTTCATGTCTCTGCAATACTTTTGCACTGGGAGCAGGGGAAATATTTAAGCACCTCCCTCTCTCAGACATGGCTTTGAAGGCCACAGTTCTTTGCACTCGTCTGTTACAATGCAGAAGGACAGGAGCCCCTCTCGCACCAAAGGCTGTGGTTGTGGGATGATGCTTTGCTGGGAATGAGCTCTGCTTTCTTTCCAGAGCTGCCCAGCACTCAAAGGCCTAGGCTTCGAGGTATCTCTCCCCCTCCTTCCTTGGGATACAAAGAACAGAAGGGAAGGGGACTGCAAGGTTTAAATGCTTAGCACTGAAGGTTGGTTCACATACTGTTTACATTTTAAAAGCAAAAATCCTGGCCGCTCCTGGCTCTGATTGCGGGTGGAATCTCAACATGCCCAAGACAACCACAGCTGGTGATGGTACACTCTTCCCCGACTGTCAATGCACGATCACCACTGCTCACACACGGCTACCCACTTACAGCACCACTCGGCGCAACAGGAGCTAGTTAACCTCTGAATTAAACAGGAAAAGCCAGGACAGGGAAGGTTACAAGATGAACATCAATTAAGGGGTAATTAACACCCACTCTTCCCAATCTGCGCTGCTGCTCACCCCCTCGCCCCATTAAGAACGCTGCATACTGTGCTGAAGAAACACAGACCCTGGCACTGTTCCCATAGCAACGGGAGGCTGTGCTTCGGCTGACAGCA
Organism: Chelonia mydas; assembly: GCF_015237465.2. Taxonomy (NCBI): domain Eukaryota; kingdom Metazoa; phylum Chordata; order Testudines; family Cheloniidae; genus Chelonia; species Chelonia mydas. The sequence continues at coordinate 5,871,758 of NC_057859.1, read as the reverse complement.
TCCTATCTGCATGGGCTTGTGTGGGACATGGAATACGTTTCCAGCAGCTCTCAGCTTGATAGAATAAGGAGGGGAAAGACCGGATAGCTCCTGCATGGGGAAGCCATGAGTCACCCAGAGAGCTCCTTCCGCCCACAACATGCTGGGCTAGTGACTGCTGTCAGAGCCGCTCAGTACTGCTCATGCGAACTGATTGTGACTAATGTGAGAGCTGGGCTCCTCCCCATCAGAGACAGCCTCATTGACTGACAATTAGCAGAGGACTCGGGACACCTGTTTAAGGAACACCCAACAATTAACAAGCTTAAAAACAAGCCCCCTCTGGCTCAACGTATTGCTAAGTCACAAGCCAATCAGAAGTTAGGAAGCCAGCTGTCACCCCCAGTTATGTCCCCCGATTATTTGAGGATGGATAATTGCGGCAAGCACGCAGCTCCAGTAACTATGGTTTCGAAGCTCCATGCTTTGCAAACACCACTTAAGCAATGCTATGGTGAGCCTCCAGGTTTGAAACAGAAACTGATCTTTTTCTTTGAGGAGTAAGGGCAAAGAGGGTCACAGCAGAAGCTGGTAGGGCTGAAGTGCGACCTGCTTTTAAAAAAAAAAGCACAGAACAGGACAGCGTTTCATGAACAAACGCCTTTTCTTTTCAAGAAAGCCGACACCAGCAGCCCAGAGCCCACGAGCAAAGCTTCTGTTGTAACTGGGGCAGAAACAACGGTCAGTGTTAAGCTTCCAAAGCGTGATGAGCAGAGGATACCTTGGCAGTGTCTTCTCCTCCCACCATTACTATGTACAGGAGGGATCCCACCTAGTCAAACATCCCCCCCGTTGTTCACTAACCCCTAAGGAGGGACAGATTCATCTCCTTCTGGTGCCTGTCACATGGCTCTTGAACCAGAGACGCTGCTCAGAGAAGATCTCAGCCAGGTCAGAGCATGCAGGGCAGCATACTGCACTACCATCCATCTTTTAAAAGGAAGATGTAATGTTTAGGTCTATTCCTGCTTTGGAACAGATGCCATAGAAAGAAAAGGGATATCGAAAGGGACCCCTTGCCCCACATGGAGTAAGAAACAGACAAGCCTTCCAAAAACACTCACTTTCACAAAGCGGCAGTCATGTAAAAAAAATGGTGACATGTGACTGTAAGAGTCCATCGCTAAAACCCCCATCTGCTCAGATGCAGTGTCCTAAATAACTGGTATGAAATTAAGTTTGTGACATATTACTAGAAGTGACAATTTAAAAGATTCCTGTAAGGCAGCTGCCTTCCTCTGGGACTGAGAATCAAAGACTATGCCCACAGCATGAAGGAAAGATAGTAACACCAAGGGACTTCAAGACAAAACAGAAAACAGGGTGCGTGGATCACCTAGAGGGTAGAGTTTAACCCTGCTCATCTGCCTCATCTGCTTGGTGGCACGAGGTGTCATACATTTGTTCAAGTGGGAAGGCGAGTGAAAAGCAGCCAGGGACTAGCATTTGAGTGATGCTGCTTTGCAATAGAATAAGGAGGAGGGGATTCAGCTAAAATGACCAATAAGGGAAAGGCAGGAAATGAGGAGTTTGCATTTTGTAAAAATAAGCAACCCCAGGTTTGGATTTTTCAAAGTCGGTTTCAAAACTCAATTCAGTCAAAGTCTGAATAAGTAAATGAACCAAACTGGGTACTCTGCTTATTTAGATTCCAACTTCAAAACACTTTACAATGTATAGTGGCCATCTTTTGGCGTCCCCAGTGGTGGATTTATAGTAGAAACCCACCATCCCCGAAAGAGATCTCCTTTCTCCCAACTCACTAAGAGAGATACTATACAAACTGCCTTCAGGAATCTCTAGCCCAGATCCACTGAGTTCTCCAAGCCACTTTCCTTCTCTAAAAATTATCCTCCTCAGTACAACCAAAGGACACAGAGGTTTCCAAGAACGTACGTGTTTCACAAGTCCCTCTCTGCACTGACCATTCAACAGCACAGATATTAAGGGGAAGGGGGCAATGATCAGTATACATCACCAATCCTTCCCCATGCCATCTATCCACTTATCTGTGGCCAGGTAAATTACTCCCTCTTTCAGATGGAGTCACTGATGTTCCCCGGATGGCTCACCATCTTCCATACCTCCACTGGCCACTAGGTTCTTGCTCACCTAATCCCTTATGGTGGGTGGGTGTGGGGTCGGTCTGTCTGTCCTGGTTGTTACTGCCTGTGGCAACACCAACACCAAGGGCTTGTCAAGACACAGTGCACGGCAAGCTAGGGTGTAAATCCTAGTACATTAACTGGCTACATGGATTTTGCTGTTGTGCACTAAATGCTCCCTAGTGTGCACTGACCTACTCCCGTTTCAATGGACTGTAAATCAAAATGCATGGTGTTCTGTAAAGAACATTTAGATGCACTTCAAGAGTTGTCTGTACTGATGGAACGATGCAAATGGTTTGCTTCACAGAGTCTGAAAACCAGAAGCTTTAGAAAGAATGGTGACTAGAGGGGATGCTTTCCCATGCCCACCTTCCAGGTCATACTAAGAGGTTTTTTGTTCTATTGGAATCCTGAAAAAAATATGCTAGAATTGGATAATTTGTACCCTTATCCCCAAGAGATAATGCAACACCCCAGCTGGAATCTGAACTATCCACTTTAACATCACTTAGGATAAAAAGTCTTCCAAAAAGAGTAGGATGGGTCTGAGCCAGTCGCACCACGCAGCATGCCATCTTCCACAAAATCAATTGCTAAAGCAGCGGATGCAGCTAGACAATAAAAGTTGAAGAAAACAACAGCAAACTCAGTGAAGACAGTTGTGAAAACATGTTTTAAAATGAAAGATGCTGCTTTTGAAAGCACAGGCTAATTTAAAACTGTACCAAAGTCAAAGATCAAAGTTGCTTGGGACTCTGTGTGGGTTTTTTTTAATCCTCAGAGGATCCCCTTCTGTGGGGGAGAGGTCAGCTGTACAGCACAACACTTCATATATGCACTAGCAATTAGATTGGTTTCTAAATTAAAAAAAGATGGACTTTTTATATACTGAACATAAATTAAAAAATTACAAAATGGTCACCTTTCTTACAGAATGGATGCAAACTGGATTATGAACGTGCCTCCAGGTTAAGTTTATTTCTCCCCATCCCTATCCCACCCCAATAATAAATAAATAAAATTCATTAAGTTTTGGATCCTTTAGTGGTGCAGATTGGGCATTAGAACCGTTACTAAGCTTTCTTCCCTGTGCCGTTCTTTTCCGCAGAGTTTGTTGAGGTTACCAAGTTCACCGGCCCGTCTGGGTGCACTGAATCTTTGCGCGGCGGCATGCGTTCGTTAATGCGGTCCAACCCTCTGGCTTCTTCGAAGCTGCGGATCTTGTGCTGCGGTGAAAATCCACGGATGGCTAGAGCAAGGAGGGCAAAGAAGAGAGTCAGTCTGTGCAATAGCATACCAAGGAACAGCCTATCAGCACACACCATACTACAGAACCGAGAGTCGTGGCTACAGAGCACATGTCTGGTTAAGAAAAAGTAAGTAGCAGATCTCTGTATGATTCTGTTATTGTCTCATGAACTGGCAAAGTTATATTGGTGACATGTAGAGTTGCACTATCTTTCATTAAACCGATTTCTAGGGCCCAGTTCAATTTACTCAGCAGCACCAATAAAGCCAGTGCTTATTTGCATTGTTTTCACTTATGACTTCCCTCGCGATACTGTTTAGCAGGGGCAACTTGCAGGCCAGACATGTGCCCTGTATTCTGAAGAGTTAATGCAGTGAAATAGCAGCACACTTTCAAAGCTGAAAAACGTAATACTAAAAAAAACAGTGAGGACAAATCAACAAAGGGCGTTTTACTTCAACACAAAAACCACGCACTGCAACACCACAAAGAGGAGAAAGAGCTAATCCTTGGATCGGAAAGGAAGCATTTTATCTTGCATGACCAGGAGCTAAACACATGGGACAGAGCCCCACTGCAGATGCGTATGTCTTTGTTTCTACTCAACCTCGCAGTAATTCAAGTTCCTTGCAGGGACTGCCCTACACAAAGCATTTAGCTGGTTTGCTTTCCAATAGATTTAAGTAAAAGGTTTTGCTCCAAGTGTTTTTAAAAATTAAATTCTTTCGGATATTGTAATCTCCAAATAGTGCGGTTTTACCCAATGTAAATCCGATAAAATTGTGAAGGAGAATGTAAGTTTCCAAAGCAGTAATTTCATTACTCTGGTATTACTACTTTAACTGCAGAGAGGATACTGCCTCTCCACACTGTGTTCACTCCACCCGAAGGTTAGGGAAAGGCTGAGATCAGATCCCAAGGAGCCACGATAGCAATAAATACAATCAAATATTTCCTATATTGTTTTGGTCAACTGTTCTTGCAGCCTTCAGAAACATATTGTCAAAGGCCTGAGCTGAGCAACAAACCATCCCATGATGAAGTTTCAGGAATCAACACTAGGACCTTGATGAGACACCCGAATTCTCAGTCTGGGATCCTGCTACAGAAATACAGCAGTCCCAGAAGCCCGGTCTCATGAAATTAAGCATTCCAACTCATCTCTGGGACACCAAGGCTGAGACAGATCTGAGGTAGCCCAATATGTTATTTATTTCCCCAGAAGGGGCCAATCCTCCCCCCTTTTTGGTGATGCAAGAGTAAAAAGCTTTCATACTGCTGATAAAGCTCCTTAAAATTAGCAGACAAACATGATTGAGTCTCTCGCAGGTTTCTAGCCATACCTTCCCGTGCCTCTACCGCTTCTACTGTGGCTGTAAGACAGGAGGAACAGTGGCATGCAAAAATGAAGACAGAAAAGAGTGAGTGAACTAACATTACTGCTGCCATTACAGAGACCCACAACCTTCCCCGCCCCAGTAAGGATCGTGATGAAGATCAGCTGGCAGAGAAGGACTGACAGGAACTAGAGACAGAAGGACTGGAAGGGGATTTCACTCAGCTGGGATTTTCAGCTGAGGATTCAAGCTTCAGGCTGTTTGGGAGCCTCTTTCCTCTTAGTGGCACGAAGTTCACCATCCATGTCAAACTGCTGAGTCCAAAAAAATTAACAAAGCAACTAACAGGGCTGGCCTTTCAGCACCCCCTGGGCCAGGTGCATGTGTGTCCCATGACAGCCATGGGGCTGGTACCTCCCGAACTGAAGAGTGCCACATTTCCATTGGTTTGCAAAGCCGACCTTTAATGGGCACCAGCTATTGCCTTCAGCTTAGTGATGCTTTGGGAAGGAGACTTCCATGGATGGAACTCTCTGCCTCATGGAGATTGCAGTGCACAAACCTACCTGTGGCAGAAGTGCCCTTGTCATTTAAAGAAGCAGCTGACCTTAACCAACAGGCTGGCACTTGGACAGGAGGGGAAGGAAAGGGGGTTGGCTCCTTTTCTGGCAGCGGAGTGCTGAGTAGCACAGTAACTAGGCTGTTCGGCTCCTGGTGTCTTGAAGTAGAACGCAACACAGGCAGATATTTCAAACCTACTTGGCTTCAACTCCTCCCACAAAAAGGGTTACTAAGCAACAGGACACCATAAGGTTTCAGCAGTGTCACGTCTCCCTCCGCCCCCGGAACTGCTGTGATTGTCAACGTGCTTGTGCTCTTAACCCCTGTCAGAACACCTGGTAGCAGGGCATTCTCAATGGAGGGACCTTGACTGGAATCTATTTCCCCTTTAGGCTTGAGAGTGCCTGAGATTGTTAAATCCTTGTGGCATAATGCACAGGTCACGTGTTCAGGCTTCCAGACAGAGGGTGAGGAAGGGATAGCGTTGTGCGTTAACATTGTAGCTCTGGGTTGAACATCTTTAGTTGACTCTTGTTAATCTCATGTCATTAAAGATCTGTAAATGGCGCAGAGACGGTGAGAAGGGGAGCAAACCAACTCCCAGCCCCCCCGCCCTCACAATGAGGGCACAAGATGACCCAATACAACACTGAATGCTCACAACTCACTGTGGACATTATCTGTGGAATGCATGACAGAACAGGGGAGTTTCTAGAGCGGTTTTTGAAGGAGGGCATTCGGTGAATGTTCCAAGCATATGAGTAGCATGGAAGGCAGCATGAGGTTAGGAGTGGACAAGAAGGACAAGGAATGACCAAGAGAGAAGCTTGGGGAGGGCATGAGAAGCAGGATGGTGCTTAGGAGCTGAGCATGGAGATGCAGGTAGCAGTGGAGTTATGGATTGCCTTGAAGGTGAGAAGCTCAGACTTCATACAGAAGAGCAGAAGTCAACAGAGACTGAACGAGGAGGAGGGAGAACAGGGTAAGAGCAGCAGGAATTATCTAATTGATCTGCCATCTCTCTCACTATTATGATCAAACCACAAAGCTCACTATGAAGCTGTGTAAAGCTAAAATCCTTCACTTCAGGTCAAAGCGTAGCTCTTCAGAAACTTTGGGACATGTCTGCATTGCACCTCACCTCTGAGGAGGTGGGGGTTCTGGGGAGAGGAATAACCTAAAAAAGCAATAGACAGAAGTCTGTGTCCTAAGCTTGTTTGCATCTCTCCGGACTATAACATGCATCATCCTTCAAACTAGAGCTGCATAAAACAATGCTACATGACTAAGTCTGGCTCTAGTCTTTTGTATCCCAAGGTCATCAGAACACCTTCAAGGTGAACACCTGCTCTCTCACCTACTGACTTGCTATTCTCATGCCTGTAGCTTAATCAGTGTGGCAGAAATCACCTTGGACAGAGCATAAAGTAAACTCGCACATCTCCTTGGACAAAGAAAACCTACAAAGCTTGGGAAGATGCCACATCCTCCAAACCCAATAGTAAGTCTCCTCTCAAGCACCCATGAAATATTTAATCAAAGACAGACAGTCCCAGAACAAATCTCTTTCTGAGCCATCAGGAAACCACCCAATGCTCATTGGAAGGGAAAGCAGGCCGATTATATGCCAGTACTGAAGAGCTGGCAGCAGGAAAGGATTAAAACACTAGATTATGGGATTCCCTCTGGGGGACACACGTTACGATAATAACTCATTCCCTGACCACCAGCCAATCTCCACCCCCTGTGGCCTGAAACACACTACTTATGTGAGGTTTGATCAGTGCTACGCTCAGAACGTTAATATAATTTGAGACTGATTGGTGGGAAGCCCAGGTGGGGAGCAACAAGCAAACTTGCCAAAAATACAGAGAAAGTAACAAGCATACAGGAAAGCTACTCAAACCCAATGGACCAAGTCACTGGGATTGCCAAGTTTGAACATTAAAAACATACTTGAGAGAACTAACCTATTTCAAAGTAAAAATATAAGTTCCCCCCTCCTGGAATCATAATATTAGGGTTGAAAACCAAGGGATTTAGTTTGATAAAAAAACCCTAAAAAGCAGACTCATTTATGGTACTATTCATGTACATTGTTACACAGCAGCAGCAGAGTAGCTGAAGCAGAGAATGCCTGGAGGCAATGTTAAGAGCGGGGGGACAACCCTTTGACCATGAGATTATATTAGTATTTGAGAAAAGACCTGCCACCCCAGTTTGTATCACTTTATAGCAGGAGTTCTCAACCGTTCCCTCCTATGACCCCACACAATGGTCCTCCCGAGAATCCTTTGCCCCCATTCCCATGGTGCTGCAGGAAAGGAACTGTAGGAACTGGCACAATGGTTTACGGTGGCACCTGAAGGCCAGATATTTCCGTGCCAGCTCTGCTTCAGCAGAACACCAGATATGGCAAATAGAGAATCTTGACTCCTCCAAACAAGTGCTGGTGGCTCCCTCGCATGTCCCAAGCCACACGTCGAGAAGCACTATGTACACGTGTAACACTGGAGCATGAGATACACTGTGCATGGAGCTCACTGAAAGAGTCATTTCGCATGTACTCACCAGTCTGTAGAGTCTGCTTTCCCCCTGAGAGGACTCCCAGGGGCAGCGTACCTGTGGGAGTCAGGCCCTTGAGAGTCAGCACGCTCTCACTCTCCTCTCTGAAAAAAAAGGATGCAGAAGGATGGATTACTCTTATCAGAGCCAGCATTTAGGCAAGAGGGTTACAGCCAGCGGCATGCTCACTAAAATATTCCTTCCCTCCTAGGGGAATGCTACATACTTACCTTTGGGTAACCCTCAAGCTTAGGTCTGTACCATCTTGGCAGTAAACTGCCGAAGGTGATCCAAACAGCTTCCATTTGATGTCTTTTTCCACCAGGAAGTTTAATACAACCTTGCAGGCTCAGGTGCTCTATTTACTAGGACAACGTGCAGCAAAGCCAACGGCAACTTCAACCAATACTTCCTTATTTACATGAAATGCACCTCTGATCTGGAGGGATCCCCACTACAGGTCTAATCTTTTCTGTTAATGAGGATGCTAGCTTTGATGGGATGGAGGTTTTTGTAGTCCCCGAAGAACAGGACTGACCATCAGCTTTGCAGCACCAGACTACAGATAGATGGGAGCAATTTCCCCAAACCCAGACTCCCCGTTTTGATATAGTTTTGCAGTCTCTCTCAGCTGGATTCCTGCCTGCATACTACTACCTTCACTCATACAGGTCAGATAGAGGAGCAACCCCCAGTACCCAGATTGCACATTAAGCTCACACACAAAACACTCCTAAGTTGCCTTCTTACCGGAGAACTGAAAAAACACGCGCCATCTTCCCAATGGCTCTGATCTTATTCCTGATGATCTCCTTACGGACGGTCGTGCCTGCTTTGAAAGAAAAAAAATTGTGTAAGGATTTCCTGCCCCCCTTTTAAAGCCACAGGTAATGTGAGTATGCAGCATCTGTCTGGCTCTAGGAAAGAGAAATCATGGATTACAAATTTACAGCTATGTTCTCTAGAAAACAATCTCTTGGGAGGGAGTAGGAATGGAAATGAGGATGGTGACACTGACAAAATGACACAGAATAAAGGTCTAAGGAAAGAGCAGAACCACCAGAAGAATGGATCACACAGTTCTTGCGGGAAGCAGCAGATCTTTACTCGACAGGTCAGATCACATTACACAGAATGTAACACAAATGACTCAGCCATGTAGACAGTTTGGTAAGGCAGAACACAGACAAATCGGACCGCTGATGAATACCTTGGAATGCTGGGCTGTGCTTGCAGAAGGGAGAGTGGTCACACAAGCATCACCTCTGGCATAAACACACACTGCCTTGCAACTCTGCTTTGACCCTCACTCAAACATACAGTGAGGTAGGTGTACTCCCCTTTTACTATGTATGCTGGGAGAAAAACATGGAAGGTGATTGATGATAAAATAGGATAGATACATCTCCTCTCAGCTAAGACTCTTCAAATGGCACTATCACACATTAGAACAGTACAAGCCAAACTGGAGATTGAACATGCACCAATGGTTCAGCCATGCAGTAGGTGGCTGCATTTGGAAGCCAAATAGAAATGTGACCCCAACTCTCAAGTTCCTAGAGGAACACAGCAAGGTTAAAAAACACACGGCGCTTATGTTAAAACTGAAAGGGGGATGGAGAGCCTCCCCAGCTCGTCAGCTATTCAAATCCACTCCAAGGAATCTGGTGACACAGGCAGTGAGAATTAAGCTTGCAGCAAATTCTAGCTGGGTACCTTTCTGATAGCTTGAAATGTAGTGATCTTCAGGGAGAGGAGACACCAAGAAACAAGGAGATGAAGACAGAGATAGAAGAAACAAATTTAATTTTCATGGGAGGGAGGGGGGAAAAAAAATCAAAAATGAAATTCAATCGGAGAAGCGGGTTAAAGTCTCCACCTGTTGACAGAAGTGGCACCTTGTTACAATATACCTCCCTACTACTTCCATGCCACATTTACTTTATTTTCTCTCAGTACTTTTCCATTTATCAAAATTTATGTATTACTCCACCTGCATTCAGCTTCCTTCACACATCATCACTTCAAAAATCACTAATCAGGACCAAATAATTGGCTGCTATTTCTGGAGCTAGTATGAAAAGGAAGGACAAATTGGCCCAGTGCTTGAGCGTTAAAGTTTAGATCTAGAGGGGCAGAGTAGCAGCGGAAAGACTGTCTGCAGCAGTAGATTGGGTAATAATGTTTGAGTCAGAAAAAATAAAATGGGGAATAATCCCCTGACCTCGTAATTCCAGGAAATCATTCTTCAGATTATCTAGCGGGGAGTGCATTGCCACAAATAAGTACAACCCTATGCACTTCACTGTCACTGGATCGCAAAGGGACAGTTTTGTTTCTAGTTCTAAAGTGGATGCCAATCTCTTAGCTTAGCTTTAAACCATTCCCTCACCACTGTTAACAGCCCAACTTGTAATAAAGGTTGTTACCTTCCAAAGTTTCATCACCATCTGAAATCAACTCATCATCAGAGCATATGTTGAGGATGTTGACCAGCATCTCTGTGACTGCAAGAAGTAGTGACAAATAGGTAGGAAGATTAGACGGGGCTGGCGCTCACACTGCTCAAGGGGGGAGGCTATCTGAGAGGGTGAGCTGGATTGAACCAATGAGATCAGTCATTTATACATTTGAAGAGGGAGCCCAAAGATATTTTATAGCTACATTCTGCAGCATCTTTCATTGCAGAGGATCCCAAAATACATTTGATTAGATACTTGAGATCCTCCGTCATAGAGGTGGGCGCAATCTGAGCATTGCACAGAATGCTGCACAACTGCATGGGAACTAGTCAGGGAGTGGGGTATCCACAGTGTTCATGCAGAAGAGATTGGGTCTCAGTTAAGAGCCCTTCCCATTCCCCCTTAACTCCCCCTACCCCACAAAAACTGCACAATACTCCATCTGTTTCAGGGAATGTCGGCTCTTCTGGAATTTCAACCTTTGGTTCCACAGAGTCAACATTATAGACCTTTAAGCTATCCCCAAAACCTAAAGCCCTGAAAGAGAATCTAGACCGTTTGGGAGAGAGCGGCGCTCCTTTGTGAAGAAGCTGGAATTTTGGCACAATCTGTTCTTTTAGGCAGCCATACCTTATTAAAGCTGAAATCAAAGCCTCTCCCTGATTGTGGTGAATGCTCTTTCTGATGGGCCACACATCTACATCGTATTTACCTCTTTCTTTGTGTACCATGGAAGATGTCAGCACAGTTGGGGGAATTACCTAATCAGGGCTGGTTCATCAGTACAAAAATACTGTGAAACAGGGACCATTTTATTTAACTTCTTGGTAATGGCAAAGCAGACTTTTTTCCCCAAAGAAACTTAAAATCTGACGAACTTTAGCAATCAGAGTTCTACTACTGTACAATAGGTCACGATAAGTCTGAACTACTTATCCATACCATTTTACACTGCCAAGCTGCACCACATATTTAAAACTTCCGAGATAATCCCTTGATTTGATATTTACAGATATTTAGTTACCCTCAGGAGGCTTTAAACACATACAGTGCTATGATCTGTCACTGTTTAGGCCAAACAGATATCTGAATGCTTTATTTTTCTTACCCTTTTCCCCTACAAAAGGTAAAGACCAGGTGAAGACATCCATGAAGTTTGGAAGCCAGTAGGGGTGTGGAGAACAGTTGAACTGTCTGATGTTCATGACATTGTTTTCATATTTCAGCACAGCAGCTAGAAAAGGAGAGGGAGGGAGTGTGTGTATGCAGGCACTGTGAGCTCTGGGGCGCAAAGACGGTCTCCCTCTAGCACTGAGCGTTAGTGATCAAACAATGACAACTAGTTCCATTTGCGCAGCACCAACTACTACTTATCTAGAATTAAGAGGCTTAAGTGGTATTTTCAGTTTATCGACTACAGGGCATGAAGTTTTAGACATTTCACGATAGCTCATCTTCCATATAGCTCCCCAGGACAATATAATGAGACTCTAAAGAAAAAGTCCACTCTGCTCAGAAGCCTCAAAACGGTCACGTCAAAGAAACCACGAACTAGAAACTCTTGGATCCTAAGTAAAGGTTAGAAAGATAGGCGGAAAGTTTCCCTCACTTCTTATTTAATATCAGAGGGGTTCCAGTTTAGGAACATGGACAGCAACTGCATGCTACAGTGGCACAGTCACCATTACCAGCATGTATGTCATTCCCCCAGGGCTTATAGCTGGACAGTTTAGTTATAACAGCATGCAAACTTGCCATCTTAGAGGGGGACGCTTTAATAACCAATTAAAGCCAGTTAAAGTCAGAGTGGGAAAGAAGGGCTCTTGTTTAAGTTTGCTACTTAGTCCAGTTTAGACTAAGAAAAATGCTTTCGCTTTTAGTTTTAGAAACAAGATTCACAACTGCTTTTAGTCCTCAGTGTGGTTCTAATTTCACAGCAATGCTCCTTTTCCCAATGCATGTCAATATTCATTTAAGGGCCCCTGATGACATGGTACAAGATGACACTCCCACAGATACCAGAATCAGAGGTGAAGGCCTATTAAGCACTCTTGACCAAGCAGTTTAAGACTCCTCCCTCTGAAGCACACACTTGGTCTGTGTCCAGAGTAACTAAGTGATTGCCACCAACTCCTCTGCAAGACTATTCCTCTGCCCTACGGATCAGGCTCTTAGGAAAGAGTTCCTGCTCTCAGCCTAAATTTTACCTTTGCTCATTTTCATCCCATTATTTGTATTTCTAACCACCATGGACTATTCTGAACAATTTTCTTCCTCCTTCTCCTTCATGTTTACATGTGTCAGACGCTTCTAGCTATAGTGTGTCCTGTGGACCCACTGACCTGATGATGTCAACGAAACAGGGCGTGACTTCAGTAAGCAATGACAACAATCTGCTGCCAATTTGAACGCAGCTGCAATGCTAATAGCAGAGCTACTTTTCATTCAGTGCCATCACCCAAAAAAGGAAAATAATGTGATGCTGAAGTATCTAAGTTCAACTGACTAAAGGAAAGAAATTCAGATCCAAAGCTACTAACTCCATGGTTTCTTTATTCCTTTGTGCACTGGTACTTCAACACATGGGTTGGGATAGGGTCAAGTCATACACAGAGTGGCAACCTTCACTATGAGTTTACAGGCTTTTGTCAAACTGACACTTAATGAAGCTCTTTTGGATTCAACCCTGGCTTATCCCAGGCACACATCACACTGAAGAGGAGATGGTTTCTTAGGCTTTCATCAGACCACTGTGGCAGATAAAAGGTAATACTAACTTCAGGGATCTTGAGGAGCCTGTTTTGAGCTGTCCCACCTCCTTCCCCAGCTGTCACTTCCCAGACACCCACCTCCCCCTGAAAGCTGAGGACCAGATGAGTGGGAGTAGAATCATATCAGCAGGTCAGGCCAGGCTGGAAGAAGAGGGGTAGCAGCACACAGCAGCTAGCACGACGCAGTTGGGCTCAGTGACTAGCATGTTCTGGCTCACAGGCTGTGCGCGCACCTAGGGAAGTGGAAGAGGCTTCACTCAAATGAGAAGGATGGAGTGAGCTGGGGCTACCGCTAACAAAACAGAAGGAGGAAGTTGGAGAGGGGTTTCCTAAGGGTTAATATTAAAACAGCACTGGCATCCAAAACAACTGCAGAGATGTGGCCTTGCCAGCCTTACCCTTGTTGTTATACACATCTAGGTAGTTTGGTGCAGAGAAGATTGTGATTAGCGACGGAAAGCCTGTTGTCTGGCTCTTCCTGTACATTCGGTACCTAGAAGGCAGGGCATGGTGTTAGCATTCCGGTTTGGCTAAGGGTAGAAAATAACAAAAAAACCCATTCTTGCACAGTCCTAGCACTGCAGCACTTACCCGGCATCCTGGGCTTCATGAGCTCGGATTACAGATAACAAACTATTGTTTTGCAAAAATTCACAAACGGCAGGGTAACTGAAAAGAAGAGTTTTAAATACATTAGTAGGTAGCAAAGACAAAAATCCTCCCTCCTCTAGGGAGGCAGGAGAAATGAGAACAAAGAGCACTAATGGTCTCGTGAGCTTTGGAATTAAATCTTTAAATGAAAGCGCTGCACATAGTTGTGGGCTGATTTCAGACGTACTGAGCATCTTTGCATAGGTCTACCCTACAGCTGGGAGCGAGCCCCCAGCCTGGCTGGCAGACTGATGCTTGCATGGCTCAAGCTAGTGTGCTAAAAAGAGCAGCGTGGATGTTACTACACCAGCGGAGGCTTGCGCTAGCCGCCGAGCTCGGACCCACCTGATCCTCTGGCTTCGCGCTTAGGTGGCTAGAGCAAGCCTCAGCCAATGCAGCAACGTTCCCAATGCTATTCATAGCATGCTAGCTAGAGCCCTGCAGTCACCAGTCTGTCTACCCAGGTTGAGAGGCCCACTCCCAGCAGCAGTGTAGTCACCCCCTTCAAAGCCAATGAAAGCTGCAACCGCTCAGCGCCTCTGAAATAAGGCCACAACCACGTACAGTGCCGTCTTTTAAAGATTCATCACAAAGCACACTGGAAACAGTAGTCAGTCTGGATTCCTATGCTAAATCCCAACCAGCCAGGTTGCAAGGAGCCAAGTACAAAAAATTATCTTTTAAAATTATTTCTTTCCTTCTGAAATCCCCTTGATACCTTCTGGCCCCTGAAAGTCTCTCCAAAAGCACCACAACAGGTACCAGAAGTCTCATTACAACCTTGGATACTTGCGATTTCATCAAGTGATGCATCCTGGGGCAGCTTCAGGGAGTCAAGTACCACCCAAGTAGATTTCCCATAGGGGAAAAACAGCTTTAAAGCAAGTTCATGTATTTCTGTGCTAACACAGACAACCCAAGAACTTGGTAAGTAGGGGCATTTAACACCACAATTGGATTTCAATCCCTCTCTCCATTTGCTTTTAAAACACTACCCAGGGCAAGTCAGAAGCCATAGTTCATCTGAGCCCCACTGAAACTCGGCTTACCTGTAGAAATAGGAGCAGCCTCGAACAGTGTTGTGAGTGAAATGCTCTAGCGTCTTCTCATTGCCGTAATCCTCTGATGGATCAGACCAGAGTAGGTCACACATCGGACCAAAGGCTGGAGGCTCTTTAAACCTGTCTAACTGGAAGGTGCACACAAAATGAGGACAATTGTGGAGGTCATGTGGCTTTGTAACAAAGGGGCACATGCCCCTAAGCAGAAGAGCTCTGGAGATGGGCTAGTTCAAATGAATTAGGATTAGAGCTTTGGACACCTCTCTTACTGAGTCTACTCAACAGATCTGAGCTTCCTCCCTTCCCTTTTTCCATCTTCTGGGGAGCAAGGTCTGAGTGGCAGCCCTCTGGTCATCACTTGGATGCTCATGAGTTGCCTGGCTTTCTGCCCCTGCCTGCTTTCCCTTCTCCCTCAAAACATTCAGAAGAGATCTTCGCTGTGGGAGAACCAGCATATACTATCTGACTTTAAGCTCCCTGGTCTAACCACTAGAGAATGTTACCTACACTCAAAGTGTCTACAGAAATTCAATGCAGTCAGCATCAAGGATGTTATTAACTTGTTACATGGTGGCAGAAAAAGTAAATTCTATACAACAACAAAAAACATACTGCAGACTTAAAAATGCAAACTATACCAGTGACAAGCTACCAAGTAGCAATTTAGGAAGAAGAGTTGGAACCAAGTCATAGTAACCAACCCAAAGGCCTTTAATTAGCCTGGAGTTTTGCTGACTGAAGGCCCAACTTTGGGACAACCTGTCAGGCCCTTGCAACCAACCAGCTCTGGCTGCATGAGAGAACTAAGGATAAGGTGGGAAAGAGGAAGAAAAGTATGTGATCCATTACCCTCAAACACAAAGTAGCTTGAGCTGTGCTGCAGAAATACGGACCATAATGCTGTCTCAAGATACATGGGGGAGTATCAGAAACAGCAGATAAAATGGAGGAATATCAAACGTCCATAGCTTGTTTTTCAACAAAGAACGTCAAACTACTTATATGCAGCAGCCACCTGTGGGGTGCAAAGGCTGTTAACCAGTGCACCGAACACTCCATAATACGGACTAAGGAGCGTAATGTCCGTGCAACAGACAGGGCTTTGGCTTGTTTACATAGTGTCCAAAAGGCCCACGCACACTGAACTGCTTGGAACTCAATTTCTTTACCTCAGAAAGAAAAAAAGCTGATTTGTTCCTGCTGGGATCTTGGGCTCCCAGGAGGGTATCGAACCCGATGCTTAAACTGCAGACAACCCCTTTCGGTGAAGGGATCAAAGAAAGCCCTATTAAGACCAAACTTCAACAATCCAAGATTCCAGACGAAGCAATAACTCATGTCCACCAGAGATGGGTTGTGTGAGTATGCAACCAAAAATCGAACCCTAGTAATACAAGTGCCCAATAAAAATGTCAGTGTGAATGACGAGTGAGATTACTTACTTTCCTAATGTCATCTAGACATGTGATTTCTGGAGACAGTCCTCCATGGACGCACAGGAACTGCTGGTTTAGGAGGGCGGCGAGAGGAAGACAGTCAAATGTATCCATACATGCATCATACACTCGCTCCGAATATTTGATTCGACCTAATGGGGAGAGCAGGCGGGAGAGAGAGAAGATGATTTCTCTTCTACCCAATGTGGGTTGATCAAGTTGAATGAAAAGGTTCCAGACCGTTCGTGCATTCAGACTAACATACTACAGGAACTGGCAGCAAAGGCCTTGATCTGTAGGAGCATTGTCAGAGAGATTCCAGGAAGCTAATATAGACAGTGAAATAGAAACAATCTACACCTATGACAGTCTAAGCGAAGCTTTCCTCTAGCCCATTAATAGAGCTGTCTTGGAAAAATACTTAATGACCCTGAAAGTCAAAAGGCTTCCAATGTGGCCCCAGTTAGGAACTTTTACTTTAATCTTCTCCCCTCAAGCTCAGAAATTAATTTATCCTAGTGCATATTAACCTCCATATCAAGAACTTCCTGGAAGAGGCGCCTCAGCATTTGCTAACGGTTAGAAAGAACTTGGTTGACTAATAAAATCACGTAAATATCTTACATTCATATTGCACCTTTCATCTCAAAGGACCCCAAAGAATCTTACAAGCTTCAACTACTATGCAGACTATACACTAGGAACTGCAACAGCTGTTTAACTTGGCACAGCAATACCATGTAATGGTTTAGATCAGGAATTGCAGTTTCAGTTGGATACAAGTGCTCCAAGGGAGACTCGGGGAGGCTAAGGAGCTAGAATTTGACCAGGATGCCAGGGGTTAACACACCAAGTCTTACAAGAAATAGCATATAATCTTTAATGCCCACATATGGTCAGGTTCTCAGCTTTATGCCTCAGCCTGATATCAGGGGGACAATCAACTAGTAGCTGTTCTCTCACCACGCTGAGGCACTAGCTCATTACTGATTCAGAGAGCAAAGAGCCCTTCAGGGCACTTTCAGCACCATTCCCTGCCACTTGCGTTATTTCAGGGGCTCCTGAGTACTGACCTGACCCAACCTTTTCCGCCCGAGACCTGACTGGATTAGAACACGAAATGATCTGGTTCCTTCCCCTACAAGGAGCCACTGAGAACAAGTTCTCTTATTGAGCGTGCTGAGTTGGCCCAAATGGCTCCAAAAAAAAAAAAAAAAGTCACATTCAGCAATCTCCACATTAAAATGCATTCTAAAAGCCAATGTTTTCGATTTCTTTTTATGGATACAACAGGAGGTGCTGTTCTAAGCAGCAATATGTCCAGACACCTGCTGGCTTAACCATTAATGCTCTGCAATTGGATGTCTTTTGCTGCTTGTTTTAACAGACAGGCTAGGAAGGTTTTCAGTAAGTGTCACAGAATTGATATGGGTTTCCTAAACGCAGAAACTAAGCTTTCACAACAAGCTGCCAGACGGATTCAGAAACGTCCCCCCTCAGGTGTCATTGAAGTAGTAAGACCCTACAACATCATGAAGTCACATTAGGAGATCACCATATCAAAGTACGCATCGTCTCATGTCTGGCAGCCATCTTAGATGGTGATGTTTCATCTCAACCATGTCTTAGAAAAATCTTACTGTTACTGTAAGATTGACCTTCATCTACAAGGAAAAAGTGGTATTACTGAATTTTTCGTTTTCTCCTGCCCTTATTTCTGTGGCTCAAAAAGGCTTCTGTAGTGAAACATTTATGTACAAGAAAAGGCAGTTTTTGTTTATTATGCTTTTTAACAGGGGATACTGGGAACAGAATACAGAACCTTTAACCTCTAGAACACTGGCTCAAATCCAGCCCAGCCCAGCTCAGTCGGGAGCAATAATGACCACCATCAGATGGCTCTTCAGTGTTCAGCACGAAGCAAGCTGCGCCTCGGCTCATTTCTGAACAAACAGGTACGTTCCTGTCACACTTTACCCCTCTGACAGCAGTCTGAGCCACAGAACTGAACTACTGCATGTCCTCTAGAGACGACTCTTTCAGGTCAGGGTCAAAGCACACACAACTGCTGCCTCTGCTATGCTTGTTGTGTGGAGAGAGGATCTCAGTCTCCAGGGCTGGCACGCCACTTGACCTTTCACCAGCACTAGTTTCACATACTTTAAAAAGTTATAAATACTATATTTAACTAAAATAAAATTATCTTAGCGGTAATGATTCGCCCAGTACAAACACTAGGAAGAGTCCTTTATTTTCTTCCAGCTGTAATCACCAATTCCAGCTGCACAAACTGAACTGAAAGTCACCTGGCAGTAATTATAGGGTGCTGGGCCTAGAAGCTGTGGGGGAGACAGGGGGACTTTGCATGCAATCATTTGTCAGTAAGACAGGAACACAGGAGATGGGCTTGTGCTCCTTTTATCTGCATTCATATTCCTTTTACCAAGAGAACTCAAATGCTACTTTAGCATATGTTCAGTACTCCATAGGATTGGTTCAACCCAAAATACCGAGGAGCATTTAAAGCAACGTGCTAGAATACTGGAAACAAGCGGACAGCTAGGTGCAGATACATTTGCCAAAGCCAGCTGGGCCATCCAAGGCAGGCCCAATAGAGGACTTCCTGGCCAGGTCGTGCTAGTGCATCTATGTCATTACTGAGGAGAATTGGGCATACTTACATTCCTGTTTAAAGGTGAAGTATTCTGTGAGGTGCCTGCACTCATGGTTCCCTCGAAGCAGGAACAGCGTTTTGGGATGATTTATCTTTAAACTCCATAAATACAGCACACACTACAAACGAGATGGAAGGAGAAGATGGTATGTCATAAAACCTTTTGTAGGGCACTAATCATCTATAGACTTTACCGAAAGTGTTTTGGAATAACATAAGGATGGCCATACTGGATCAGATCAACAGTCCATCTAGCCCAGTATCCTGTCTTCTGACAGTGGCCGATGCCAGATGATTCGAAGGGAATGAACAGAACACGGGAATTAATCAAGTAATCCATCCTTTGTCATCCAGTCCCAGCTTCTGGCAGTCAGAGGTTTAGGGACATCCAGAGCATGGGGTTACCTCCCTGACTATCTTGACTAATAGACATTGATGGACCTATCCTCCATGAACTTATTTAATTCTTTTTTGAACCCAGTTACAGTTTTGGCCTTCACAACATCCACGGCAACAAGTTCCACAGGTTGACTGTGTGTTGTGTGAAATATTTCCTTGTTTGTTTGTTTTAAACCTGCTGCCCAATAATTTCACTGGGTGACCCCTAGTTCATGTGTTATGTGAAGGGTTAAAGAACCCTTCCTTATTCACTTTATCCACACCATTCATGATTTTTTAGACCTCTCACATTGCCCCTTAATTGTCTCTTTTCTAAGATGAACAGTCCTGGTCTTTTTAATCTCTTCTCATATGGAAGCTGTTCCATACCCTGAATAAATTTTGTTGCTTTTCTCTGTACTTTTCCCAACTCTAATATTTTTGAGATGGGACAACGAGTATTCAAGGTGTACCATGAATTTATATAGTGGCATTATGATATTGTGTCTTATTATCTATTCCTTTCCTAATGGTTCCTAAATTGTTTGCTTTTTTGACCACTACTGAACATTGAGCAGATGTTTTCAGAGAACTATCCACTATGACTAAGATCTTTTCCTTGAGTGGTAACAGCTAATGTTGACCCTTTCACTTTGTATTTATAGTTGGGATTATGTTTACCAATGTGCATTAATTACTTTGCTTTATCAACAGTGAATTTCATTTGCCATTTTGTTGCCAGTCACAAAAGGATCTCACAAAACTGGTTAACTCTTCTCAGTCAGCTTTGGACTTAACTACCTTGAGTAATTTCATACCATCTGCAAACTTCGCCATTTCACTGTTTACCCCTTTTTCCCCACATAATTTATGAATATGTTCAACAGCACTAACCCCAATACAGATCCTTGGGGATCCTGCTATTTACCTCTCTCCACTGTGAAAACTGACCATTTATTCCTATCCTGTGTTTCCTACCTTTGAACCAGTTACTGATCCACAAGAGGACCTTCCCTCTTATCCCACACTGCCTACATTGCTTAATAGCCTTTGGCAAGGGACACTGGGCTTTCTGAAAGTCTAGTCCTCTATATCACCCTTGTCCACAAATTTGTTGACCCCCTCAAAGAATTCTAATAGATTAGTGAGGCATGATTTCCCTTTACAAAAGCCATGTTGATTCTTCCCCAACATACTGTGTTCATCTCAGTGTCTGATAATTCTGTTCAGTACCAGGCAAATTGGTTGAAACCATAGTACAGAAATTCATTTTACCAGCCTATAATCTCCAGGATCACTTCTGAAGCCTTAAAAAAAAAAAACAACCCAACATGACATTAGCTATCTTCCTATCATCCGGTACAGAGGCTGATTTAAGCAATAGGTTACATACCACAGTTAGTAGTTCTGCAATTTTGTATCTGAGTTCCTTCAGAACTCTTGGGCAAATACCATCTGGTCCTGGTGACTTATTACCGTTTAATTTATCAATTTGTTCCAAAACCTCATATACTGACACCTCAAGCTGGGACCGCTCCTCAGATTTGTCACCTAGAAAGAATGGCTCGGGTGTGGATCTCTCACTCTCATCCTCTGCAGTGAATAGCAATGCAAAGAATTCACTGAGCTTCTCTGCAATGGCTTTATCTTCCTAGATTGCTCCTTTAGCATTTCGATCGTTGAGTGGTCCCTCTGATTGTTTGGCAGGTTTCCTGCTTCTGATGTACTTCCAAAAATTTGCTGTTAATTTGTGTGTTTTGCTAGTTGCTCCTCAAATTCTTTTTTGGCCTGCCTAATTATACTTTTACATTTGACTTGCCAGAGTGTATGTTCGCTAGTCCTGCCATGACTGCAGGGGACTGGACTAGATGACCTCTCGAGGTCCCTTCCAGTCCTACGATTCCTTTCTATTTTCCTCCGTCGGATCAGACTTCCAATTTTTAAAAGATGTCTATTTATCTCTAAACACCTCTTTTACTCAGTTGTTTAGCCAAGGAGGCTTTTTTGGCGCTCTTTCCTGTTTTCTCTTTTATTTGGGGTATACACATAGTTTGAGCCTCTATTACAGTGCTTTTTAAAAGGTTCCATGCAGCTTACAGGCATTTCACTCTGGTGACTGTTCCTTTTAAATTCCATTTAACTAGTCTCCTCACTTTTGTGTTCCCCTTTTTGAAGTTAAATGCTATTGTAGTGGGTTTCTTTGGTATTTTCCCCAAGGATGTTAAATTTAATGACATTTATGGTTGCTATTACCAAGCACTTCAACTACACTCACCTCTTGGACCGGATCCTGTGCACCATTTAGGACTAAATCAAGAATTGCCTCTTTCCTTGTGTGTTCCAGGACTAGCTGCTCCAAGAAGTAGTCATTAATGATGTCTAGAAATTTTATTTCTGTATCCCATCCTGATGTGACACATTACCAGTCGATATGGGGATAGTTGAAATCCCCCATTATTATTGGTTTCCTGATTTTGTAGCCTCTCTAGTCTCTAAGCATTTCACAATCATGGTCACCATCCTCGTCAGGTGGTCAGTAATATATTGCTAATGCTATACTCTGATTCAAGCATAGAATTTCTATCCATAGAGATTCTGTGTTTGATTCAGTTAAGATTTTTACTATATTTGACTATGCTTTCTTTCACGTATAGTGCCACTGCCCCACTAGTGTGACCTACTCTGTCATTCCTATATATTTTATACCCTAGAATTATCGTCTCTCTTTGATGATCATCATTCCACCAAGTTTCTGTGGTGCCTGTTATATCAATATCCTCATTTAATAACAGGCATTCAAGTTCATCCGTCTTAAAATAAACCCAAAAAGTTGATTTCAAGTAGAACCTTAAGAGCAACCTGGTTCCATAAGCAGCATCAGATCTTATCTTGGTCAATTTCACCAGTGGGGGAAAAGCCACAGCACACATTTCTCTATATTAGGCTTGAGCTAGAGAACTGACAGATGAGATCTCATTCAACTGAAACCAACTCTGCATTGGGTGGGGGCAGCTTTTCCTTCCTTCCTCCCTATCAGCAGAAACCAAAGTAAGAGCACTCATTTTCAGAGCAGCTAAGCACAAACAGATGGACAGTATCTCTACAGCTGTCCCACCTGCAACCTAAACTGGAGATCATTGTGTCCTTGCTGACCATTATATCAAGTGTGTTGAATATTAGTTAGAGCCTCATGTTTCTAGTATGGGGGGAAAAAAACCAAACCTCTGAGTACATGTTATATTCATGTGGTATAGATGCTTGAAGAAATGAAAAAGCCCCAAACAGGAAAAACTCAAAACCCTCTGGGGGCTGAAAAAAGTTTCACAAGCTTGCTTTGAACAGTGTCACTGAACAAGTGCCTCAGTGTCACTGTGAAACAGACCAATATCAAATTGACACAACAGCCTTACTAGGGCCAGGGAAATACTCCAGGCTAGCTTGCCAAGGAAGCTCTGAAGATAAATGTTCTGAAGAGAAGATACTTATATCATCCTGTGGTTGGCAAACTGACTTAACCAGCTGATTTGTCTAACATGAGAGAAGTGATATCAAGTTTGCCTTGATGATTTTGAGAGTTGGAAGGTAATCTGTTATGACAACAAACAGTATGGCTTGGATTAAAGTTTGTAACAAGCACTTGCCCTTTAGGCTGACATGCTGCAAAAACTGTACATTCTTTCACAACATGAAAGATGAAGGCTGACATCAGAAAGCAAATTTTGCACTTAATACATGCTGGTTTGGGTGCACATTATTCCAGAAGCCAGCTGCTGTGGTATAAAAATTAATTCCAGAGCAGAGACAAACCAACTTCAATCCAGTTTCTACTACAGATGGCTAAAACATCAAGGTACTTAAATATTGAACCTCCAGGCAAACTCTGATTTACTCATTTCAAACCTTAAAATCTCCAGAGAATAAGGAGCCTTTCTGCCTAGGTAAATGTAAGGATTTCCAGAGCCCCATGTAGTTCTGAAGCATCTCTCTGCATGTTACAGAATTTAAACCTTAAAGGAAGAGACATGCTTACACAATCCTAATTTTAATTACTACTACAGATAATGCAACATTGTCAGGTAATTTAGGTTGCCCGTTCAGATCCAGAATAAAATGTTTTACTAAGACTATTTATAGGAGAAATGTTCCCACAAATTTATAAATATTCTGCAATTTCAACTTTATCCTGGTGTGTTTGCAACCTAAATGTCACAGATCAGGGGTAGCACATGAGAACCAGAAAATGAAAGTTACTATAAACGACACAAATTGACATGAGGGATGGAGACAGAAGATCAGGGAACTGACTAAGCTGGTTTCACTGCCTGAGGGGGGAATATAGCAATGATGGAGTGGAAATCAGAGAGTTTAAAAGTTCTTTCAGTTTTAAATCATCTCTCATCATGTTAGCAACCTGGGGAAGAGCTATTAAAAATACGTACGTTTTAAAAAAATATAGTCGTGTAGAATAATGGATGTAACCATGAAACAATGCTTTCTGACAACAGAACAAAATTTACAGAACTCTAAATCAAACTTTACATTTTAATCTCAAATGGTGGATATTTCACAAGTACCTGAAAAATCACTGGTGTTGAGAAAGGGAACACATAAGGAGAAATATAGTTCAAAGAGCACTGAACAGCCTGTTGATGTCTCTACAGGAGCCATGATAAGAAGTAAGAGAGATAACTACAGTTGCATTCATGTGATTTTTTTAGTTGGTGTTTTACAAAGAGATCCCTTATCCAGATTTTCCAAGGCTCTGTGCCTAGAAACAGATTACTAAATGGTTACAACATCGCAGTAGCAACTTGAAACAATTATGGATTACTAGATTTAAGAATGCAATTTCCCTTTTTTTTTGTCTGTGACCTTAAAGCCTAAAGCCATGCACCAAAGCGTACATGAATATTTAATTTCTTCCCTTACAAACTGACACTCATACAAAAGATTTACCACTACTTACAAGAAGGAGATCAGAACTGCCTGCAATAAAGCATGATGGAACATTTCCTAAATGAAGCATAAGGAATCAAATTGTAGGGGGCCTTGAAGAACCTTTTTAAGAGTCTCTTTATGCAAATACATAACTAGCATTATAAACAGAGATATGTTCCTTTAAAAAAGGTCAGCTGATACTTACAAATTAATAAAAATTGCATCTATAAAGTGCTTATAAATAATAAGCCTTCCATCCCTCCTCTGAAATAGGCAAGTATTGCCATTCTATAGATAGGAAAACAGGTACGGGGGTGTGGGGGTGGAAATGGCAGTCATTGGCAAAGCAGGGAACAGAAAGAAAGAGCTCCAGAAGTCTATCTTATGCTCAGACCGCATTTTTTCTTTAATGGGTTATGTATTCTGGGATACTGCTAATGTAATGGATGGACAAAGCAAGGGAATATGATTAAATGCTTGCTATTTGAAAATATTATGCGAAAACAGACATTGAGAATTATTCAGTCTTATTGCAGGATGGGGTAGAGAATTAATCCAGCTTCTATTTACAATTGCACATAGTTGGTGTGTTAAATCAAAGTGAATTTACAGCTTACATGGTTTAGCAAGAGAAGCTTATCACTGCTTTCCTTAATAATGCTAACAAGACAGAACAGAATCAAACTGAAAGAAAAGGTGTAAAAGCAAAACATGCCCTCCCCTCTCAGAGAGGGGTCAGTTTCCCTTCAAACATTCATTGCTTTTTTCTCTGATGTAGTATCAGAATCACCAGCAGGATCAACCAGGCTGTGATAAGCACACTTGTTAGAAATTGTAGTGACATTGTCAAGGTTGGCAGGCCCCACATTAAGTCTACTAGAATATTAATTTTTAATGTGAATTTTATGAAATATGCTAAAATTAGAAGTCCCACTCTAGAGACCAAAGTTCTCTTAAACCACAATGAAGAGCTACAACCATGGCCATGCAAGGTTTCCTGCCAACATGTCTGAACCTTTATTTGGCTAGACAATCTCTAGGGGTTTGGTCTCCTGAATCCGGTCAATCTTGGCCACTCGGAGGAGTGCTCCAGAAAATGGGTCTATTAGAGCTATTGTGTCTTTTTTTAAGGACACTTCTACTGGGAATTGGAACTGGAGTGAGCAAAACTCATTTTACATGGGCCAGTCATGAGTGCCAACCTGAAGGTCAATTTTTGGTGATTTCCTCTGATCATGAAAAAAAAAGTACATCTGGCCTCCAAACTGAGGGATGCAAAAGAAAGCAAGCAATCAGCACTCTAGGCGTGCAATTTTATATCACACCTCTTTACTGCTGCCTTCTAGTTTTAGTGAGATTTACAGGAATTCTACTCGGTGCATATACCTGAAAACCAAAACAAGAGTTGTTCGATCTAATTTTAGGCTTACCAACTTTGACTGTGTTGCTTCAATATTTAATCATCCTGGATAAAACCGTACATTCTAGCCCTGCCGAAGTACCGTACATTAAATTCTGTAATTAAACAATGACAACAAGGAGCCCTGATGTAATCTAACTTGGCAAATTAATCCAGCAAAGCTCTGCACCACCATCACTTCACCTCTACTGATAGATAAAACTGATTCTGTTTCTGGTCAATCCTTTTATTTTATATTTAATAAAACAGATTTTATTAATTGTATTATGGTACCACACCTAGAGTTTCCATGTAAGACGAGAACCTCATCACACTAAGCACTGTGCACAGAGTGAAAGATATTCGCAGCACCTAAGAGCATTCAGTCAAGAGACAAGATGGAGGGCCAGAAAGAGGAAGTGAATCGTCCAATGCCACAGATGGTTACTGGCAGATCTGACTTAGAACCCAGATCTCCTGAGTCCCAGTCCAGTGCCCTGTCCTTTAGCCGCTGATATTTTAAAGGGGAAAAATTAGGTTAAAGTATCACTCCTGCTGTTGGTGCTTATACATTAGATCCTTTTCTGAATACAGTACACAGGATACACTGGGAAACACACAACTGCTGAAATGCCTGTATGTAGGAGCCTCTAAGACAGGAGATCCTCACAAAAGTGGAAGATGCACAGAATGTGTTTGACTAAAAATCTGATAGAAACCACACAATAATATATGCATGTTTTAAAAAGCAGCTCCTCTCTCACTTCCCGATGATGGGGATAATCAATTACCAAACCCCCTTCACATCACTGGCAGCAGAAAAACTGTTTGCTGGTGCACAGGCTGTTTATTTCTTAAACTTAGATGTTTCATATGTGAAACAAAACAGTCCAGTAAACAGCCAGAACTTACATAATAGAATTACAAAGACTGCAAAATCATGGCTCCTTATGAGCAAGAATACCAGTCAGCTTTTACCACCAGACCTGCAGGAGACCTACAATACTATCTATAACAAAATGAATCTCTTTTTCCAAGAAAGGCACCCATCATATGAAAGGAAGGAAAAATTCATAAAGAGGAAGCTATGTGGAACTGATCTCAATCCGAGCCACAATTCTAACCAGCCTCTGAATATTGTAATATAATGGCTTACAGTCTTGCATCTGAGAAAGGGAACAAATGAAGTATGTTTATTTAGCACAGATATTGCCTGCATGTTAGGCTCCATTGTGCTAGGCACATAGCCTATAGTATAGCATCCAGACTGCACGTCACTACAAGAGATCACTAGGAATGAGAACATTTTCCTTTACTTTTAACTTATTGGGTGTGAGTTTAGTGCTGACAGCTCTGGAGACCAGATGCCTCTGTTTATCCCTAGAACAGGTACTAAAACAGCAATAGCAACAATGCCAGCTTCCCTCACAGACTGCTACACAATAGGGATCAACAACCCCACTCTGGAGAGACAGAGTTCAGTCTCTAGGTCCTAGTCAATCCCTGTCTTCTGCAATGGCTGCCAAATAATGAGCTAATTAGACCCAGTTGCAATGATGGGTTTAAATGAGAGGCACGGAGATCAAACGTTTCCCGGAGACTATTTCCTTTTTGCAATCAGAAGCCTCAACTTCTGTACAACAAAAAAATGTTGTGGCATCTTTGTGCTCATTTTAACTATCACCATAGGATGCTGCTTTTAAACTACAACACACAAACAGTGGGTCCAGAAAGAATTTGGTAAAGATCTCTGAGCTGACCGAACTGACTTTTGGGCATACTTGAATAGTCAGCTTGTAGGCTATGAACAGCCACTTTTACCCTGGCAACCCATCAAATATTAATGGCCACAGAGGTATCTTCCAGGGGTCACTTGGGTCCCCAACAACTAATACAGTTTGCCTTAACACCTCCCTGATCCCCAGTTTTGCATCCTGCTTCCTGACTGCATACATCAGGATGCAATTATACAATTACATCCTATTTCACTCAGTTAAAAGGTCATGATCATCAGTAGCTCTGGGCAGACACTTGATAATATCCCCTCCCAGCATTTGGATGCACAAGCTTGTGCCATGACTCACAAAAGGGCCTGTGGATGCCAGCATTCCTCACCTTTTTAAACTGGAAAGCACAGCAAAATCTGGATGCCTTGCAACTACCTGAATCTCTGTGATAAAGAGACTGTGCCTGCAAAACTAAGGCACTCAAGTATCTCAGATCACAGCAGCCGGCCTTCTGAATCCAGTCACCTCTGAAAACGTTTTCACTGTATATGTTAGAAACCCTGAAAAAACCATAAAGAACTAGATTAACCAGCCACTTGTTAACTAGCCACTTCTTTGCCCACACAGCTGTTGTCCAAGCTGTTTGCTGAACTGCTGACATTTCACTATAGAAACTGGTGCTGCTGCAGTTTATTACACACCCAAATGGGAATCTCTCTAGGCAACACTTTGCAACATATAGGCAACACTTTGCAGTAGGTGGAAAGAAAAGGCACACATCAATAAGCACAAGGGAAGCAAGCCTTCTATATTCTGTTTTATCAGTGACATTTGGATCAGCCCCCGCATGTACTAATCAAAGCCCACCCTGCTTCGTGAAAGATCAATGCTTGCTCTGTGGGGAAAGAGAATGCTTCATGGCTTTATCTCCCCTGCGGACTCAAGGGAAAGGGGGAGAGGAGGGTCAAGAATGGCATGAAAGGGATTCATGCTGACAGCTTACAAAGAACAGCTGTCCCAAATGTCTCCAAAGACTGAAAGGGTTGGGTTGCTCTACAAAGGTCTCCAACTTTTAAGATGTATTAGGCTTAAAAAGGGACCAGACCAAGCAAAATTTGACTAACTCAAATTTGCTGCCTTTATTCCATGATAAGATTTTCTCAGCTCAATTCTCTCCCCAGAAAGACTACTTGGTGATCCATTTTCCTTGCCTGCTGTACACACTTCTTCCTGGTTCTGATGCTTTCCCATTTTTAGTCCAAATTGCGCCCACCACCATAGTACTTAAGCACTTACTCCTTAATCTTTCTCCCACATGCTAGACAATCTAGCCTATCTGTGATAAGATCCCAGGATCAAAGGCTGGGGGTTGGGGAGTCACCTCCCTGTCCATGTTCTGTAGAGCATATGCTGTTGCATATCCACAACTTTAACATCACAAAAGAAATATTCCTCAAATCACTGAAGGATTAAACTGGCATTCAACAATATCTCTGGCAGGTAAATCCATTTAAACACACAACACTGGAGTATGCACAAACCAAACTGTTTAAGTAGGAATAGTATGAAACTACAGTCATTCCTTCTCCCTTCCAGAAATAATACACAAAGGCACGAGTGCCAGCACTACAGAAATCCTATTGGCTGAACATTAGAAATCCAATCTCTCAAGCATCAATGTGTCCACTCTCCCAGCAACTGCTCAGTGTCTCACCTTGGCTTAAAGTCAATATGTAGGAGCCCAGAAGTATTAGGATGAAAGGAGGCCAGGCAGCTGCCAAAACACAGTCAGTCAGTGGTACCCCACTAAATACCCTTCAAAGAACTATTTACACTACATACCCTTATTGCTGCCTTTTGTAGTCCCCGACTTATATTTTAACTGATCTCTGCAAACAAATATTCTGCTTGAGTTCCAATAGGTCAGGTCTTCATTACCTTTGTTCTCATATCTGACATTAACTGACATTGCTATGCAGCATCTTATTCTATTGCCTTTAGAAGCAAGACCCACAAGCCCTGGCATCATTAGTTTGGCCATCTTAAGTCCTCTGATAGTCTCAAATGTCACTTGTTATACTGTGTCTGTACCTAGAATAAGCACTTCTTTAGTAGTCAACTCCACTTTCATGCAAAGTGAGATAGCACCCCTGAGGGTCTGTGGCATTTACTGGTAACTCTTCCACATGGAGACAAGTCACAACCACCTCCTGACGTGAGAACTATGTGCTTGTTCAGTTACCAGGAACCATTCAGAGAGCTAGTAGCTAACTGTTACTGATCAAAGTCAATTAAATCTGTCCTTTAAGACCAACAATTCGCAACTTTGCCTAGCTGCAATACCACATGATCAGTGGATGGAGTCACAAAATCCTGGTGTGATGACTGACATTACACTGACAAAGCATGTAGCTACAACATAGTTAGGTATGTAGTTAGAGGACGCTCTACTGTGATTATTGTGTGGCTCATTCGGGCCAATGTTCTGGGTGAAATTCCACCCTCTAACTCCAGCCTTTTACATTCATGCAACATTGAATACTTTAGGGACTAATGGGTAGATAGTATCTCTTCTTCCTCTGCTATGAAACTCACTGCTTCCTTGTGTGTGATGGGCGATATGAGGAGTGCACCTGTGATCAACTCTCCCTCTTGCTCTGCTCACAATCAGACAGACAGCCACATGTGAAATTAAAGCTACAGACTCAGAATCAAGAGTTTAGACATTAACCCTTCCACAGTTGTTTTCCTGTCTCTACATATTGAGGGCACAACTTTCAACTTGCCTCAAAAATAATGTCCCATTGGTTAATAAAACTTCTCTAATAAATCACACTGCAAGTAGAGGACCTATAAGCAACGTGCCTTCCTCTTATGCAGAAGCATGCTAGAACCTAAAAATGGTGTAAGAGATAAATATTTGTTCGGCTTAGTTCAGACTTTAACATCGTAATCCCCAAAGGCACAGGTTTATATGTCACCTCTATACTGAAGTAGCCTCTGTCCACGTAGTCTCCCAGGAAGAGGTAGCGGGTGTTATTGGGTGATCCTCCAACTTCAAACAACTTCATCAGGTCAAAGAATTGCCCATGAATGTCACCACACACTAAGGGGGGTGAAGGAGAGCAAAAAAGGAAATTACATGCTGAGAAGAGAAAGATCATGGCAGCAACAGGGAGCATGGCTTCATTTTGACCTAAGCTACTGTGGCATTATATCCAGCTTCTGTGAAAACTTTACCTATGCTACCAAAATGCTCCCTCTTCTGGGAGTAAAGGCAATTTTAAAACCCCACTGCCTGAAAAATGATGGAAAGAACACGCAGCAGCAGATCTGCTATTTTTGGCAGCTTGCAATTCTAGACAGCCTTTATCTGTGACTTCAGCTTCAGAAAGCTCTCTCTGACCTGTGATTGGAGCCTCTACTTCAATCATTGTCTTCTCATGCCTCAGAATGGCAGCCCCATCATTGATTATCTTCAATGCTGCATCCTCTTCTAGCCGCCCTTCCTTCACCAAATGGCTTTTCAAGACATCAAGCCTGGGCTTTCCATCCTCAAACACTTCCTTCAGTGTGAGCCGTTGCGTGGGAGGAAATGGGACAGCTAGAAAACAGAAGCAAAGAGATTAGCAATGTGTCTCTTTAAAGGGATTCATACTCACATTTCAGCATTAGACTTCCGTCCAGCGCTCAGACATGAACAGTCACAAGCATCTGTTTCAATACACATTTGTCTTCTCAAAAACAACAATATCAAAGTTATGCTTCCAACCCAACTAACAGGCAGCCTCACATTAGAAATCACCATATACAGCCATGCAAAATGTTATCTGTGTACCTGGGGCAGGTGAAAGGGGTGCAAAACTACAGTAGATGTGGGAACTAAAGTGTTTCCTGACTTTAGTGAGGGAAACCACTACCATAACACTGTTTTAGAAGGGATGGGTTATGGGTGCAAATATTGTATACCAGTAGAATAACTAACCAAATGTACTTGTTTGTAGAGGACAGCAATCAAGTGTTGGTTATCTAGAGCTTAGGGGATGACCGTTAGTGCTTGCAGCTTAACCTGCATAGCTTATCAGGAAGTTGCTTTCACCACTACAACACCTTGCACTTTATTCAGTATATGCAAAAATTAAGTGTGACTCATACAGGCTCAGCTCAGGGTACCACTTGGCTAGTCATGATGATACCCTGTATTCATTTATTGTACATATTCTAAGGCACCCATCACTTCAATATCTAAGCATACCTTTGAGATGCACTGCTTAACTTTTACCACGTTAAAGAAGGTGACACGTCAAAAGCCACTACACTTTCATGAAACAGAACTGTGTTATTTGTTAGAGGCTTCCAGCAGAAGGGAAGGATTTGAAATTTGGAAGAAAAATTTCTAATGATTTGTTAGAGGTGTCAAATTAAGGTTCCCATCTGCCATCTCTCAGGCCAGGATAAATTAAAAATAATAAAACACAAGTGACTCTTGCATAGTATTTCAAGGACACAGTGTTTCTATTTCTGAAAAATTAGCTCCAGAAACACTGAATGCTGTGGGTGTTCTCAAAACAGCAAGAAAGGGAGACTAAAGGTAAAATCCAGTCATGCAGATGTAAACGTGTCCCCCAACTAAAGATGGTGACAACATACAACTTAACTTGCTTGTAGCTCTTTGCCTCTCTTATCACAAAGATGTCGTGTAGAGATGATCATGGGTCCTGCTTCCATTTCCTTTTAGAAACATCTTAAATAACCATGTATCTTTTCAACCATCTAGCTTCAGCTTTTCTCCTACAGCCCCCATCACTGCAGTATCTAAATGCTCAAGATAAAGCATTACAAGTAAAAAGAAAAGGAGGACTTGTAGCACCTTAGAGACTAACCAATTTATTTGAACATAAGCTTTCGTGAGCTACAGCATCTGATGAAGTGAGCTGTAGCTCACGAAAGCTTATGTTCAAATAAATTGGTTAGTCTCTAAGGTGCCACAAGTCCTCCTTTTCTTTTTGCGAATACAGACTAACACAGCTGCTACTCTGAAACCCGTCGTCATTACTAGTAAAACGCTCCATAGGGAACAATTCTGCATTGGGAAGAAGAGGCTAGGGTACAGCTATATTAGGAGGAATTCTGCTTCTAGGGATTCCCCTGGGGCACTGCACACCACTACGAGCATAAATTGACAGGAAAAACCCCTTATCTGGCCAGGGAAAATTCCTGTGGTGCAGGTACTGTTTATGCAGATCCCCTATCAGCTGTGACACAGGCCATAGTGCACATCTCTGTGGAGATTGTGATTAGCACTGCTGTCCCTAAGCTGTTGGGACTGCCCTTGGAACTGCCTAGAATCCCGAGGGCACAAAAGTGGCTTAAAGACACCTTAGTCACTCCCACCCCTGGGTGTGCCTGCATCCCCAAGTGTCACAGCACACAATCCCAACCGTGACTAGGTAAGGTACCAGGTCTTTCCCATCTCCAACTTCAATGTTATGACCATGTGCTGGGAAAATGGATTTGCTCTTAACTCTAAACCAGATGCAACACAAAACTATTACTGAAATACAAATGAAGTTGATGTGCCTAGCAATCATCAATGAAAGAGGTTCAATATGCCAAACTGCTGAATTTATAGGCACGGTAAAGTTGCTTATCAAACAATACAGTGACTAACAGGAATGTAACTGATCTCTCTTAACTGCAAATACAGTAGCTCCTTAGGGCTTGTCTCCACCTATGACGGAAATGGAGATAAACCCTAAGGAGTGAAGATCGGCTAGACTGCAGACCGCTCTCCCATCGACTCCGGTACTCCACCGGAAAGAGAAGAGTAAGGGGAGTCGACGGGCTAGCATCTCCCGTCAACACAGCATAGTGTGGACCCCGCAAACTTGAGTTACGCTACTAACGTAAGTCAAATTGTGTAGCTTAGATCGACTTTCCCCCATAGTGTAGACACGCCCTTAGTTTGGAACCCAGGGGCAGAGAGAAAGACAGCAAGTCTACACCAGAGGGTAGGTCTACACTGCAATTAAAATCCTGCTGTTGGCCTCTGCCAGCTGACTCCGGCTAAGGCGCTGTCTAATTGCAGAGTAGATGTTTGGGCTGAGGCCAGAGCCAAGGCTCTGGGACCCTTAGCCTTTAGAGCCCTGCAAGCCTGAATCAGCTGGCATGGGCCAGCCAAGGGTGTATAACTGCAGTGCAGGCATATGCAGAGAGTGTCTTAGAAGCCGAACATTATTTTCCAAATAACTTGGAATGTAGGACAGAAGCAGAACAAGATTGGATGTAATGAAAGGAGACCCAGTCCAGCACTCTGTGACTGGAATAATGTGACAACTTTATTCACTGAAAGTTGTCAGAAAGAAATTGCAGGATTTGGCAGCTGGGTAGGGTTGGAAGCAGGGGAAGGAAAGAAGGAGAGGGACACTAATGAGTGCAGTACAAATCTGTGTACAGCACCCAGCACACTAGGGCCTCATCCTGATTGAGGCTTTCAGGCACTACTGTAACTAATCATATTAAAAGTTAATTCTTGTATGGA
This sequence comes from Chelonia mydas, assembly GCF_015237465.2. NCBI lineage: Eukaryota > Metazoa > Chordata > Testudines > Cheloniidae > Chelonia > Chelonia mydas. The sequence goes on along the minus strand of NC_057859.1, from coordinate 5,837,861 downwards.
ACTCAGCAGTCGTCCTGCCACCTGCTAGCTCCGCCTTATGGCAGGCTCATAGAATTTGAGAGTCAAATGACTCATAAGGGAGTGAAGAAAATTCAAGGTAAATCAGGAATTATTTTATGGAGCCAATATACCACTGACGGGTTTGGTCACAGAGATCCCCTTGGGACTGTCACCTGATGTGCTCAAATACCTCTGAGCCCGTTTTCCCTGCTAGTTTGGGGCTCTAAAACCCTGCCTTGTTGAGCCAGACATGCTAGCCTGCTGCAACACAGACCCAGGGTCTGGACCATGCCCCCAAAGCTGCAGACTAACTAAAAACAGCTCAGGAGGTTACTTGTCTCCAGCACCCAGACACCCAGCTCCCAATAGGATCCAAACCCCAAATAAATCCATTTCACTCTGTATAAAGCTTGTACACGGTAAATTCGTAAATTGTTCACCCTCTGTATCACCGAGAGAGAGATATGAACAGCTGTTTGCTCCCCCAGGGATTAATCACTTACTCGGGGTTTATTAATAAACAAAAGTGATTTTATTAAGTATAAAAAGTAGGATTTAAATGGTTTCAAGTAATAACAGCCAGAACAAAGTAAGTCACAAAGCAAAATAAACAAAACATGCAAGTCTAAGCCTAATACATTAAGAAACTGATTACAGGTAATATCTCACCCTCAAAGATGTTCCAATAAGCTTCTTCCACAGACTAGACTCCTTCCTAGTCTGGGCCCAATCCTTTCCCCTGGTACAGTCTGTGTTAGATCCAGCAGACCTCTCAAGTGGTAAGCAGGGGTTGTCTCATGACTGGCAGCCCTTTTTGTCTTGCTCCACCTCCTTTTATAGCTTAGGCACAAGGCGGGAATCTTGTCTGTGCTTGTTCCCACCCCCACCTCATCAGTGGAAAAGTACAAGGATTAAGATGGATTCCAGTATCATGTGATATGGTCACATATCACTGTTAAGACCCCTAGTCTCCATTCTTCCTAGGTTGGGCCACGAGTACACAGGGAAGGCGTGCAGGTAACTAAACCATTTACAACCGTCGTAGTCAATGGGAGCCATCAAGATTCTAAATGACCATTAATGGCCCACACTTTGCATAATTACAATAGGACCTGAGAGTTATATTTCATATTTCTAGCTTCAGACACAAGACTGATACATGCACACGAATAGAAGGAATATATTCAGTAGGTTATAACCTTTTTTATGATACCTTACAAGAGACCTGTTGCATAAAGCATATTCCAGTTACATCATATTCACACTCAAACATATTTCCATAAAACATATGGAGTGCAACGTCACAACCACGTCATTGCTTTCTCAAGTCTTAAAGATGGCCAGTAACTCTAACATCACCCTAAGCATTTAAAGCACTTAAGAAAAAGTCAGACCACAGAATTTAGGATAGCATGTTTAATGAAAAGGGTATGTGACCACAGAAGAGGCAGTGACCATCCACAATTCAGAAACAATCCAGGAAAAACTTCTGGCAAATTCTGCCTTGCCATTTCCCAGTAGTCTTAATTAGTAGAGTCTTATGTAAGATAAAATGAGGATTATTCGAGCCAATACATTGATGTGAGCAGCCAAGAACTTTTATGTAAGTTTCACCGCTAGCTTTATGTGATTGTTAACTCCCAGATGGAATCAGATATATACGATCAACTTATTTTCTGCTCCGCCAATTTGTCCACCACTCTGCAGTGACCCTAGAGGAATGGGTGCTGCATACATACACCAAGGAGGAGAATCTGTGCCAATTATTACTGCTTCTCCTACTGTATATGGGAATATACTCCTCACTTCACTTCCCACAGACCAAGCCAAAAACAGTGTTCTCTGTTCTTTAAGCCAGTACTGTAAAAAGGTGCTGGAACAGTAGTTAAGCATGTTGTGATACCTGGAGAGGACCCAATATGCCAAAGTCCACAAGGAGGACAGATGGAAAATCCTCCCAACCAGACAGAGAGGTCAAAATCTGAGGCTCTAACCAAAACAAAACCCAACCAATATTATTAAGCAATGATTATGTCTCCTGCACACAGTAAGTGATAAGGATGAGCACTTAAGTAATTAGTGTTACCAAAGCAAATAATCCTGTTAGCCAGCATAACTTGAATAAAGGCTTTAATCAACTCACTGCAAGTAATTATTCCACGTACTAATTTTCACCATTATAGATTTTGCCCTCATTTGCACTCAACCCCATTGAAATGGTCGATACTGTAAGAAGGTGCTGCGGAGGAAGTTTCTTTACAGTACTACCTTTAGTTAGCATAGGGTACAGGCTGCACCATCTAGTGGTTAGATCAAGAGATCGGAAGCTGCACAATCCCTGGCTCTGCCATCGTCTCACACCATGGGGCTATACATTTCTCTCTGGACCTCATTCTCCCCCATCTGTAAAAGGTGTAAATACTTACCTACCTCACAGGGGGATGAGAAGGATAGTTACAGACTGTCAAAGTAATCTGAAGATGAAGAGTACTAAATTGATCCGACACGAGGCTCCCAAGACACTGCCCATAAATACTAAGTTTAAGAAAGTTCAAAGAGGGTGGAAGGTGCACATAATATTGAACTTCTCATGATCATTCACTAAGATCCTCGTGCCCGCTCCTTTTGTTTACCATCATGTCCTGTGTCAAATCTAATTTAGACGACAAAATCCTTGTGGCAGGGACATACGATTTTGCAAAGCACCATACACACCTAGTATAATGAGTAATAGATTAGAATTCCTGGTTAGCAAAACAGCACACATTTTATACCACATGCCATGCAAAGACAAAGAGACACGATGGCATGTGAACTTTGAGGTGTAAACATCCATGATCTAAAATGGATTAAGGGGTCAGTTGTGTTTCAAGGAGTTCAGTAAAAGTAAGAGGATAGCAATATCCTTAGCACACTGCAGTGCAAGAATGGATGTTTGGTGAAATTAACATGCTCTATATTTACAAGTCCAGGTGTACACACCAACTGTAGGTATTCTTAGCCTGCAAACTAAGAGGCTGAATATGGCAAAAGGTTATTTACAGAATGACAGTCTGACAAAAAGCCACTTCTCTGAAACACTGCAAAACCAGATATCAGGCAGCTCAAGTGTGGAACCCACTCACCCACAAAAAGTCACTCTGCCACTGCCAAATCTCCATGCCCTTTAAGTAGAAGGCCTGCACCTTTTCTACATTACAGCTTAAAATATTCATAAGATGGTTACAGCTGCACTAATGCTACACATCTATTAAACATGGTAATAGTCTTCTTGAGCATAGACTGGGTTAGGCAATGCAATCCAGAGCATAGTTTTATAACACTGTAGTCAATGTGTTCAGAAAAAAGATGCTTATCACCCATCAAAGAAATCATGGTAACAAGCATTAAACAAGATCAGAGTTAAGTAATCCACACCTTCAAAAAGATCAGACCCATGCCATGAAAACGGAAACACAAAAGCTCTATTACTACCATTACTCGGACAATTGTACAAAACAACAACCAATACTCATTACTGAAAAAGGAATAAGAAGCATTTGCCTAAAATGATGATTGGTACAGACTAATTTGTTCCCAAGCCCTCCATTAATGGTTCTGATGGACAGAACCAGACAGAGAAGACAGATTTTAGTTTCAAACCATCCAAGACTTCCAGTCAAAAGCAGCAGCTCAGGATTAAAATGACAGAGTATTGCTCAGTAGTGAACATCAGAGAGATTACGCTGCAAGTCCTGAACCCAATACGGGAGCATACCTGAAAAGTCATTCACTGCAATGGGCTCCTTCTCCTGTCTGCTTCTAGTCAGATGAGTGGAGGAATTACAGCTGGTTAGTTCAACAGATGGCTAAAAGCCGCGGGGGGGGGGGGGGGGGGGGGGGGGGGGGGGGGGGGGAGGAGGGGGGGAAAAAGGCATTTCAAGCATTCTGAAAGAACAGCTAACACAGTTCTGACAAGAACCATACCCTTTCAGATAGTCTTTCACCTTGGTACAAGTCACAGTGGATTTTGGCGAGACTGTCCTTTCTACACTCATACAAAAGTTAACTTGAAAGAGTCTCCTTTAATAGATTTAGGTAATAGATAGTACGTAAATCTATTTAAAGGAGACTCTAATAGCTTCCAAACATTTCATGCTTTCTACCACTTTGCAACTAGACATCTAAAAAGTTTGACAATCAGCTAAAAGTCTGACAATTCATGACAACAGCTGTCCTCTGCTGTAACAGGTGATCTAATTATTGCCAAGATCAAACCCAGATGCTCAAGGTAGGAACATTCACAATAAAAATGCTGTACTGGATTCAGTTCTGTAAAACCTTTTAAAGGGTTACAAGAAACTGTCTCCTGTGTTAAATTATGAATAGCATGCATGTCAGGTCTCTGGCATTTTCTATTCCAAAATATTGCAATGCTGTATTTCCTGAGATCTTCTCTTTTGTCCACTTGTAACTCAACATTCTTCTACTCAACAGAGCTGATTGCATATTTTTAGGGTTCAGACTATTACTTCACAGTCAATTGGCTCAATCTGAACAAATCCACCTGGTTCAGTGATGAAAGGTAACCAGTGTGCCATCCTGTGTCCACAGAAGGCTAAAGTTTCAGCAATGCGCAAAGCTGTAACAGTAATTAACAGGGAACAAATACTTGGATGGCAAGCAACGGATGACATCTTTATACAGCCACAGCAATATTCTAGTCAATCTGTGTCACTATTTCTCTTTATTCCATGGCACCATAACAAGATCCTCCTTCAGCCTGTGTTACGCTGCAAACTTCCGTCACCCCACACATGCAGAATTTACTCTTTTATAGCACCCTTCATCCCAAGACCTTAGAGCATTTTAGAAACAGCTCAAACCAAGTACACAACTGAGAGATAGGAAATGAACAGACATAGTGAAGTTAAACTGCAAGGGGAATGACAGGTAGGCAGCATGTAATCCCTCCAGATGGAATTTGGGCAGACCTCTTGGGGTGACATCTCGAAGACACATGAAAAGAGTGCTATGGAATTTTTAACAAGCCATCAGTATCTCTGTTTTATACCCCAGCTAACAGCAGCACCAGCAGTTCCTAGGTGCTAGAATACAAATAAATAATAGATTGTCCTCAGCAATATGCTGGGGCATTGGGCCCATACTGACTCAGAAGGAAGAATACCACATATTAAATCTTCAACACAAGCTTCCTGCAGCACCGTGGACCAACCCAACCCTGCGTCACCTGCGAGATCTGACAGAACCATGATGCAAAGGTTAAAGGTGGACATTTGGGGGGAGGGAACAGGAGAGAGAAATCATATTTAAAAGTAGAGGCTGTAAAGTGGAAGAGACCGAGCATGAAACTGTCTTTACAACCAGAGCTGTAAACATTAATGGCAGGCAGAGGCTTCTCAATATTTTTAAAAAAGACCAGGCCTGTCCTATGGATAACTGCTACAGGTGTACAGTCTAAACAGGAAACCAAGTTAGGTTTCTTACCTTTTCCCCAGACTGACTCCTCAGAGGGGTTGAACCCAGGCTGACCCTTAACATTTAAGTAAACTCATCAAATTCAAACCTGCTGTTAGTTCCCCAATATATTTATAGCTAGAATTAAATTTTCCATTGAATAATCTTTACTTCTTGAAATGATCATCTGCACAAATCTCAGGTCACCCCAGGATCTCTTCATTCCTAGAGCCCCATTTTGAGCTATGTGATGTTCCCTCGCACTAAACTGAAGTTAAGCGTCTGCAGGAACAGATCTGTTTCATCCTAACTTTCTGAAGCATGGACCAACCCAGACAAATAATCTTTGCCATTATTCAGTTTAAAGCAACTCTGGCACAAGGAGGGATATTGATGAGCCACAGCAGAATTACCACTTCAGCTAAATAAGCACCATGGAAACTAAATAATCACAACATGAAGCAAACAACAGCTCCTCTAACCTGTTACCCACCCCAGAATATAACTTGCTCCATTAATGTTTGATCCTATTAATCCAAACTCAATTCATGTCTTAGGCAGGCCACTTAATAAAATGAGCATCTACCTCACAGGGATGTCACGATCACTATGTAAATACTTATTATTACACCACTTTATTGCTCTTTGTTCCTCTCTAACCACCTAAACTTTTGCAGATTATCGTATTTCCCTTGTAAATCGTCATTTTCCTTTTCTGGTATGAATATGGTGCCTGAATCTCAGAACATCCACAAATCCAACTGAACTGGACAAGAGCTACAAGTTCTCAGCACCTCGGAAGTCAGGCCAATCGTCATCACGTGGGTATTTACTGTTGCAGACAGCCAAGGTCCCCATGACAGTCCCTGGATTCACTTTCAATGTCCCTATTAACGTAGATATGCTGAATTTCAGACTCTGGATATCTTACCCTCCTTCCCTGTTTTTACAGAATACTTCATTTTTTAATGAATAGTGACTACCTCAAATAGACTAGGAGTGTTTAAGCACCTGATTTCCGAGGGGTGATTTTAGGGCTCGCTAAAAATTTTGATCGAATATGAAACCGGTCTAAGACAGCTGTATCTTCTGAATGAAAATTAATCCTTTATATGGAACAGATTCAGAAAGCTTACCCTACCCTTCATACTGAACCAGATCATTTCTTCTGAAATTAGGATAAAAACAGCTGCCTATAAAAAAAATCCTAAACAATCTACACAATATTTAAAAAAATCATTCATACTAAAGTTGAACAATTTTTTCCATGGGGGAAGAGGGAAACACAGTAAGTCATCACAATACTAGATTCAAATCACCCTGAGATATACCACTGAATTGAAATGCTCCCTTTAGACATCAGAACCTGAAGTCTCACCACTACATCGCTTATCAACTGCATTCCAGTTAGGGAGCAATGCTCAACCTTTGAGGCCAAGTTCACCTTTCTGTTCCAACAGCCTAACAGAATTTGGCCCTCTATGTCTATTTATAAGTCACATGCATCTAATTCCAATAATCAAGTTACACTTTAATGTTTCAACATGCAAATAGACATAATAAAGTATGTGCCAAGAGTGTAATCACTTTTAAAGCTCCTTTTGAAAGTGTACCCCACAGCCCTTCCCACCCTGCGGAGGGACCTACTGGTAAATACAAGGAGGTTAGAAAATAAAAGCCAACTAAATCTGAGTCCACAAGAACAGTCTGGAAGCAACATACAACACAGCCTAACCTTCCAGCTACTGCTCCGAGGCCAGGTCTACAACTAGTAACTTCTGCTGGCACATCATTGTCAGTTAGGGGTGAGATTCTCCCCCACTCCCCCCCCCCCCCAACTATATTTTTATTTTGGCAAATGCCCTCAAGCAGATGCAATTAAGTGCTTTAGCCAAGATAAACTGCATCTACACTGGGAGCATTTGTTGGTATAGTTATGCTGGGAAAACTTTTCCAATGCAGACTAAGTCTAAGACAGTGCAGAACTCTGCCATTTCTCACCTCTCCATTTAATGGCATTCGTTATAAGACTCTCTGCACACACAGAGGGGGCATGTTGCTCCCGTTTTCCCTAGCATCTGTAGAGAGAGGACTATGGTTTCACAAGAGTGCCGTGAGATTTGAAATAGGAGTACTAATTAAAACAGAGGCAACTTAAGACTGCTGCTATGTATCAGCCACCCAACTCATAGCAAGAAGAGCAGCTACAAAACTTTCATTATGTAAATTAACTCTTCATGCATGGATTCATTTCCTGCCAATGGGATTTCCCTGCAAACCAAGCTCAACATCTTGGCTGCAGCTGAGACCCAAATTCATGACACATGTCTTCTGGGAAGACCAGTAGTGTTAGCCTTCTAGCTGCAGAAGCCCTGTTTTACTTCAGTTTTTGCAAGACAGTCATGAAAATTTACCCACTGGAACACTAAATCTATTCGCCCACCTTTCCCATTGATGATTAAGACACCAATATTCTACTTGCCTGGGAAAGCTGAATTTAGTTTTAAAGTGTCTGCACTGCTATGCAACAGTTCCAGCTCCTAATGAGCCAAAGCTGAATGACTGATCTGCTGTCTTTGGTTTGTCTTGGATTTTAAGCTTATTGGGGCAGGGACCATGACTTACTCTGTTCTGACTCAGTACTCTGATGGCTCAGTAACATAAGGAACCTGAACTGCAATCTCAAACTGCTAGATGCCATAGAGAAAGGAGAGCAGTAAGCCCTGAAAAATCTTTGAGACACTGAAGCTCTACAGACTTTTCAGCAGTTAAAAATACACATATTACTATGAAACAATCACTCAACAGTATGCCACCCAGCATCAGATTTGTCATTTTCCTTTCATCAGCTCCATCAGATTGGATGATTTCCTCAGCTGACTTGAGAGGGTCATCACTAAGCTTGGAGGGAAGAAAAAAAAAAAAAAAAAGCATGAGGTCCCCAGCAAACAGCTGCAGCTACTTAAAAAAAGTGAGCTAACCAAAGGAGACCAGAGGGGATTCCTAGATGTCAGCAGACAGGGAAATTCACCACCTGTTTTCACAAGGTTAGCAAGCTGACAGCTAGTCCACTAATAGATTATTAATACAAAAACAGTAGGGTCTTTGTATCAAAGACAAATTCCCCACCTGCTGGTAAATGTAAATCTGACGTTACCAGCGGCATGGGGGGGAGGGGGTAGAGGCGGTTGAGGGGTTGGCTCTAGTTTTAAACCTACTTTAAGTGAACGTGATTTTGCACATAGTGTACTTTTAAGATCAGACTCAAGCCAGCTCTGTAGGCATAAGCTGACCTGTTCCATATGGGAAACCTAAGCAAAGTAACGTCCACAAACACTTTCATAAGATTCCACTGCTAACTGTGACACAGGCAGGCAGAGCCCAGCCAGCAGGCCTTAGACCAAAGTGTTGCATTATACTGAGCAAGAGACAATCACTACCAGTAGCAAAGATTTCAATTACTTGCATTATCCACTGCAGAAAAGTTACCAAGTCACACGGTGTAATCGTGGATGACTCAATTTCTCTGCCTTCCAATACTCATCACATGGCTGAATGCTTCAGCGTAAGCTCTGTTTACACTGGGATCAGTTCTGGTTACAAACAGATTCTAAATCACCGTACAACGTCTTTACTCCACTGTTCCCGGTCATCTGCACCCAGACAATGTCTTGCAATCACTGTGATAGTTTGTAGGAAAGATGTTGCAATATATGGTATTATAAAACCTAACCCTCCAGTCCCAAAGAGCCTATATTAGAGCTCAATTGGAGCAGTTCACCTCCAAGCAACTTATAAAGCGAAGCAGGAGCAAACCCCCTTTATAAAATCACCTAAATTCAATCACCATTTTAAGAGGAGTTATTCCACCCCATTGTAACATATCAAAAGATTCTTATACAAGTCTGTAAGAAAATCACAGGCTGTGATTTTGTTGTAGAAACAGAAACTTTTAAACACACATCACATCTTCTTGTAGTTCCCACAAATTTGATTAGCACTGCGATCACATGCACCAGGTTGCAATACCACTCACTCAAATTTGGTCTGGCCTGCTCTCCGTCATGCCATCCGCTCACAGGGTTCCAGAGCCACTCACTCAGAGTTGGCCCAGCTGCCCCTCTGTCATGACGGGAGGTGGCCAGGCCAACTGAGTGAATGGCACTGCACCTGGCACACTCAAATTTGGCCCTGCACCAAAGCCACAGCTTTAGCAAACCGTGGCAACAACTTTTGAACCAAAAAAATCATGACTTTCTTACAGCCTTACTCATAAATCAATTATAAAACCTGGTAAGTGCCATAAAATTAATCCTACAGGTATGAACATGGGTAAAAAGTGAAATCACTTTACAGTAATCATACAAAGAAACCTACAACTATCACCAGAATGAACATTCTTCTTCATATCTTTATTATTGGCCACGCTCTAGGAAATCTTCAGGTTACAAATTTGAGCACTGCAATTTTATAAGATGAATTATCTTGCTACTGGTTTTAAAGCCATTTTATGCCTGATCACCATCCCTCGCCTGCTTATGAAATGGAAAGCCTTTTGTAGCTAGCTATGGGAGCTAACACTGCATCTATCTCACCTGGTCCTGCTCAGCTGGGGGTGGGGGCAGAGGGGCAAAATGTAAGTCTGAGAAACCATCATCATTGCTCTTGCAGAAGCCAGAAGGTATTTATCACCACCCCCACCCTCAAAAAAATTAACAGTGTAGAGATGGATTTAGATTTCTGGATCTCACATAAATAAAATCTAGGAGTCTCACGTAAGTAACATACCCAGGCTCCCAGCTGGAAGAGGTCATATTACTCAATACACTCACCTCCACCTCTGCTACTAATGGCAACATAGCAAGAATCTATTATAGCTTCAGAGCTGGAGGTGCTGCTGCGAGAGAAGCCAGAGAGACTTCCTCTTCAGAGATTGGAGTCAGGAGTGCAGTCTAGATAGCACAACACTACCACTCCCTGCAAATTAAGTCTTTTAAAAGAGCAGAACAGGATTTCATTCTCCTATCCCTCCTGGGGTCTGCCACATCAATGTGGACTTTCCTCATGTATCCCATTTCCAACCCCCAACCTCCCAACTCTGTTTTTCATCCTGTCAGCCCATCAGCCTTTTAGTCAGAGACTGACCTCTCTGTGGAGCCCACCAATACCAATCAAACAGAAATCATTCTGTTCTCCATAAGCTTTCATTGTACTCCTGACCCAGGACTCCAACCCAGCTCAGTATTGCAGGCCAAGAGACCAGTCTTGAAGAAGGGCTTTACAGCTGAGTTTTATATATTAACACTGCTGCTTTCGCATAGCCCGCTCCCTTGCTTCAAACTGCTTAATAACGTCTAAACCCATTAACACACTGTACAGCTAGTAAACATACCCGGCATCGCAAGGCAATCCGTACAGAAGCGTAAGGGACTGAACAGGAGATGCCTGAAAACCAATAAAGAGTCATCAGAGATAAACTCAGTCAATTACTGGTCTACAAGCTAATATCTTGAGATTAATGTGTGGCTCTACCTCCACTGGGACTCCAGGATTTACCTAAATAGCTCTGCTCATCACAAACAGGCCAGCCTTCGTTACTATTTTAAGCCGGCACCCTGCCCTACTTCCTGCAGACTCAATTCCTAAGCAAGCAGCCTTCCTTCATTTTCTAGCCATAAAACCAGTTAAACACTGAAAATGATATTACAGCTAGGAGTGGTAGATTCGAGTCATGTCTTTTTTGTTTTATTAAATGAAAAATGCTAAGCATTTTAATTTCATCAAGATACCTGGCTGATTTGAACTCATTTGTTCTGACTGCTAGAGAACTGGGCTTCTGAGCAGCAGGTTCAGACCTTAATATGAAGAACAGAGTTTTAACCTTTCACAGAAGAATATCCAGATAGTAGGAATAGAGAAAAATCACATTATATACAGAAGATTCACCCATTAACAGCAACTCTCGCCACTTACACATGGCATTCTCCCCCTCCTTTCCACCTTGTTGCACCATTCCGGCACTTCATATGTGGTTCTCCAAAGGAATACAAACGCACCTCAATATTTTATATTTTCACAAAGCCTCATCAATGATTTCTAATGATTTTATACCTTTGCTACCCTATTTTAGGCTTTGGTAGCAGCCTAGACACCTCTGCTAAAATGCAGATAAATCAGAGGACAGCATAATGACGAGAGAGCAGTCATATTTTTAGCTACCAAGACCCAGTTTAGAGCACTTGCTCAAGCCAGGTTCATATTATAAAGGTTGATAGACACATGAACTGGTGGTCCCACTTCTAATATACAGGACTGAGCAGGAGACACTTAATCCCAGATGCACATTATAGTTTAATCTTTCACTCTTCCATAAGGTATTAGAGTGCCACGGTCTGCAATGCATTTGATTTCTGTTGCACTTTTGGATGTATCATCACATGATCTGATAGCGTTAGCATGAATTCTGCAGCAGACAATTCAAGCCCAGGCTGCAAGCTGTTCCATCTCAAACCACATCAAATTAAGACCACCTGAGCTAAGAAGTGTCTTTGGGGCAGAAAAGATCAGTCAATAATTAAGGAATATTCAGTGAGATCTCCAGATTTCTATAGCCCTTAATGGTATAGCCAGATCTATGCTCAAGATCTTGAGCCTTGTCCAGATGAGTACTTGCGCTGTGACACCACCTGGCTTTTAGGGATCCCACTGATGTGTCTTAAGTCAGCTGGCACTGGCACTTTTAGCATGGTGCTCCCAAGATTTGAGAAAGCTCCCCTCGTCCCCCGAACAAGTTTGCACCCTTTGTCCTTACTTTTAACCACTACCTACAGCAGGCTTTCCCCCACCTCCCAAGTGTTTCATAAATTCATTCTCATTAGACAAGATAAACCAATTAAGTTGGTTTATCTTGTCTAATCTCACAAAAGAAAACATTAAATATTATGGCAGCTATTATGAAGACCCTCACACATATATTTATTTCTTTTAGTAAAGATTTCCCTCATATTAAGGTCCATCTCTGTGCCTCCTTATAAGATTCCCATTCCCAGTGTATGCCGTTTTAGGCTAGTATTTGATATTTTTATCCACGTGTTGCGTTATGAAATAGCTGTACAGCATCTGTGAGTACCTCAGATAGTGGAGAAATATATTCAACTTCAAAATAAGAACACTGTACGTTAACAAGGTATATATTTTAAAACCACAACTTTTTACGAAGTGCAAGGCCTCAGAACAGTTTTGACCTAGCATGGTAAAGCAGCGAATTTTCTAGCTCCATCTCGATTCACTTTGACGCAATCTGAAGGAACCCCTTCAAAGCCACAGAAAAGCAGAATATACCAAATTAGAATCAACCCTACAGCTCTCACTCAGTGGTAAAGCTCTCATGGAAATCATTGGGAGTTTTGCCCGAATATGGACTGCATAATCAGACCCCATCTTTCTAAAAATAACAGCTGCCCTATACTAAGAGTTGCCCATGCCACAACTGATATATGGTACGTGGCCTGCACAAAAAGAGCAAGATGAACCATCTTTTGTGCATTTATATTCCACTCAAAAACTATGCCTCATCTGAGCTGAACAAGCATACTGTTAAGACATCACCTTGACCAGCACACAGTGTCTTCCATTCCCATAAATACTGACATCTCCAAGTTTTGGCTACCTCCTATTAGGAGTCCTTCTTTCCTAGACTTGCTATTTACTCTCTTGGCTAACTCCTCAATGGCATGCTGCCATAGGTCTTGAGATCTAACTCACGTTTGGAAAATCCAAACCAAGAACTAGACTCCTGAAACAAGAAAGGAAACACTGTTTTATCTTGAGAACTAAAAGTTCTTATGATAAATTTGTTGGGTGAATTGTCAGAGCAGCAGCTCAAGCACTAGCAAAGAAAAGCTGAGGGCTTTTAAACTCACCCCCTCTTATGCTGTTCCCTTAATACAAATAAGCTGGGTATGCAGCTATGAGACTGACAAAGTTTAAGTGTTTGTGAGAGAGGAGCACACAGGGAGTTCTGAAAGATGATAAACTATCTTAACCCGAAAAAACAATTCTTGTTTGTGGGAGATGTCTATCAATGTGGTCTCGACCAAAGCAGGAACTGCTAAATGCTAATCCCAGCATTAGCTATCATTCACAGCATGGCCTTAAGAAAGTCACTTTATTTCTTAAGGGCTTCAGTTTGCCCAGCTGTAAAACAGTGAATATGCTTCCTTATTTCACAGAAGGGTTGCAAATTAGCGGCTACCCAGCAGCACTATATAAGTGTTAAGTATTACATTATAAAGCTATTACGCGGATTACTGAGAAACATGAAACGGTGGTTGTAGCCAAAAGAGAAAATACTAGATTTTAGCAATTCAGTTCCTCATAGCGATTAGTCAAGATCCCAACACACTGACATAACTTGGTGACTTTTTTTCAGGAAGAAGTAAAGATGAGGCTCTCGTTTCTTTGCCTTGATCTGGCCAAGTGTTGAAATAACAATATCAGGTTTTTTTAAGAATTCTTCATAAAGACAAATGTAAATATAGCTCAGTAGTCGAGCTGCTCTCTCCAGTCCACTCGAGTCATCAGGACATAACTTTTAGTTAAGATAAAAAAATCAGGATCCCCACTGCAGACAGCTACTCTCACTGTCACCACTACTTTCCAGACTATTTATTTTACACCCAAGGGTGATAGTTTATCCTTCATGTACAATGAAATAGAACCTTTACCGTACAATAGACGTGTCTGAAGGCCTATTTTTACAAGTTACTTCTTTGTAGATCAATGCCCTGTTTACTCAGAGGAGAGGTGTACAGCATTATTCCCTGACACCATGCTTCACCTCTGTCCTCGATGATCCACCAATAGGTGTGAGAAGGGAGGTCAGCCTCCATGGTCCACCCAGTTCTTAACGACAGGTTTCAGAGTGGCAGCCGTGTTAGTCTGTATCAGCAAAAAGAACAGGAGTACTTGTGGCACCTTAGAGACTAACAAATTTATCTGAGCATAAGCTTTCGTGGGCTATAGCCCACTTCATCAGATGCACAGAATGGAACATAGAGTAAGAAGATATATATACATACAGAGAACATGAAAAGGTGGAAGTTGGTATGGCAACTTCATGTTCTCTGTATGTATATATATCTTCTTACTCTATGTTCCATTCTATGCCTCTGATGGAGTGGGCTGCAGACCACGAAAGCTTATGCTCAAATAAATTTGTTAGTCTCTAAGGTGCCACAAGTCCTCCTTTTCTTTTTACCAATTCTTAACCTCACTGCTGAGACTGCTAATAAGGGGACTGAATAGAAATTTCATTTGCAGTCCCATTTCAGAGGGTTTACATCTAACTAAAGTATCACATTCCACCATTCTGAAGTTTTGTTGCATTTCATAGGCTTTTGATCTATGCCAGGCCTTTTTAGTAAAAAAAAAAAAAAATATATGCAAAACTATACGTATCTTAATAGCTGAGTGATTTTGCTTCAAGTAATGTCTTGACAGCTTCCACTGAGACCTACTTCTGGCCATGTCGAAACTATTAACAATGTTTGAAGATTAAGATGTTTGGTTAAAACAGACATCACTTGGTTATGTGCCGAGCTGCTTAATAGCGATATCTCATGAACCAGAAATACAAGGGGGCCTAACACAGGACTGAAAAACTGAGCTGCTTTAAAATAATAGGTATAAGACAAACTTGAGGAACTACAATGTTTCCACTTGCTTATGACTGAACATAATTAAGGCTAATGTTTTCACAGTCCTTTGGAAATGTAAGTTCTTAAGATAAACATTATTAAAATCTGTAACAGAACAGGAGAAACTTTTTCAGTGCAGGAATTGAACAAAATTAGCTCTGATTTCTCTTTAGGTTTAACATGTGAATACGTTTTACAACCACCTTTTAATAAGTGCAATGCAACCACCTTTTAATAATTTTTTTTTTTAAAGATGGATGAAATTCCTCCCAAGGCATCCAAAGCCAGTCCAAATCACAGCACTCTAGCTATAGGGCAGCCTCCTTATGAGACTATCCCCCATGCTTCACTACATACTGTCAGCATGCATTTGTGTAGTGAATGATCATATGGTCTCCCTTTAAGCTCCAGTGAATAACTCACTACATAGCTCCACCTGGCTGAGGACTAATTATCAAAGGCCATTCCCAAACTCTGGCTTTCTAGATATCGCACTGCTGTCTAGACCCAAAGGTACTCTCTCTACTGAATGTATTCAATCTAGTGCATCCACAATGTACACATCGTTGTTAATAGGATTTCCCAGAAATGAGTCCAAAGGCTCAGCTACAATGTAAGCTAACACTGTGTTAATATACAAGAGAGCTGAATTGACATTACCCTCTCATTTCTAGCAGCAATATTAAACTAAAATCACAAAAAAGACCAAATGTTAAACAACTAACCAACTCACAGGAACCTCAGGGTCCTGGCTGTCACCCTGTTTCACTTTGTCTATGTATCAAGCAGCAGCTATTAACATCTGAACAGGTAAAAATTAATTTGGGCCCAGGTTAGAGTAGTAGGTAGAAGTGACAGTGTAAGCACCTAAATGGTCAGCAGAGGCTCCATACATGTGAAATTTGACATATTTCTGTCCATATCTCAGTCCCTGTAACAGGATGGGTTCAGGGTAGCATGACTGAATATAACAATTTAAGATGCCCAAGTGAGCAGCTGTTGTAACGGTGCAATTGTATAGCAGTGACGGCTGCTGAGCAAAAATTTAAACAAATCAAACATATAAAATAGATGTTCTCCAATACGTGGGTATGAAAGATGGCATTAGATTAATTAGGGCAGCTAAATCTACATTGTACAAGCTTCCAACTAATCCAGGAACTTCTCGATTAACATTTTGCCCTCCTCTCTATTAACCGCTTCCAACATCATCAGCTCTTTTAAAATAGCATCAAGGAGGTGAGGTGCTCAGCCCAGGGCAGCATGCACCAAGCACAGCATGTCAAAGCAGAAGGACTTCAGGAAGACACTCAGCCGCAGGCACAAAACGAGGTGCCTTGCACATCAGGGGCTGGTGAGGGCAAGGGCAAATCTCCACCTTTCTTGGAGCCCAAAGCACATCAGCACTGGCCAGGGCTCGTCTCCGTGAAGCTGAGTGCCCAGACTGGGAATGGGCAAGTGGGGTCGCCCACGTGCCCACAGCGCCCCACCTGCGGGGGGAAGGGGGGCGCAACCCCCAACTCCCTGACCTCGCACCCCTCCTTTACCTGTGAAGAGCGAGCTCAACAGGAAAGCCAGCTCCCCACCCTGCACCGCTCACCCGCCTGCTCCCTGCAGGCAGGGCCCCCCCAGCCCCCGCACGCACACTCGGGGGCCCCTCCCCAAGCGCAGTAACCCCCCCCCCCCCGCCGCCGCCTCTCACGGTGCCCAGCCCAACCGCCCCAGCCTCCCCCTACGGGCCCAGACCGCGGGAACCCCCAGGCCCCTCCCCTCGGCAGCCACAGCGCGGCAGCCCCATCGCCCCAGAACTGGGGGGGGGGCCGCCCCGCCCGGCCGCGCCCCGGCCCCTCACCCTTCACGATGCGCTCGGTCGTGGGCAGCTTGTTGTGGCCGCGCCCGGTCATGGTGCCGCCTCCCCGCGTCGGCTCCCGGACCGCCCCTCCCCGCGCGGCCTCCCCCGGGGAGCCGGGACTCCGACGGCGGCTGAGCAGGCCCCGCTGCTGGCGGCGGCGCAGGGATCCGGATCCGCTCGGCGTCCGGGCGGCGGCGGCTCCTCCCGAGCTCTTCTTCTCCCCACCCCGTCCCCGAGCCTACGCCGTTAGCGCGCAGGCGCCGCCCTGCCTCCGCCTCCCCAGCAGAGAGCGCGCAGGCGCCAACCCCCTCATGTCCCCTCGTGCGCAGGCGCCACCTCCCGTCCCTGTGCTCCTCTGCGCGCATGCCCCCCACTGGTGTTCCTCCCCAGTTCCCCACCCCCCCGCCCGGCCCTTGCCCGGCGCACGCGCACTGCCCCGCCCGCGCTGACGCTCTCCCGCAGGCGCCTTTCGGAACGGCCCGCCTCGGAGGGCACGTGACCAAGCTGCGGGGAACCCTTTCCTCCCCCCCCCCCCATCTTGCCTGACCAGTGTTGCTAGGTGACGAGGGTCCGGCCCTGCTTGCGGCCTGCGGCGGGAGCCAGGCGGCCTGAGCCCAGGGCTAAGGGTCGCCTCGCAGAGCCTGACTCAGCTCCTGGACCGCAGCGCTCGTGCCCCCTGCGGGAGACCCAGGGTCGCCCTCGCTGCCCCCTTGGGAAGAGGGGGCTGGTGCTGCCCGCTCTGAGGGCAGAGCTGCAGGGGCCCCCTCCACCCCTTAACCCAGCATCCTCTTATCGCAGAAGGGACCGCCTAAGGGGAAAGGCCTCCTACCCAACGGGGGCAGAGGCCCAAAGCATGGCCCAGACCACAGGATTTTGCATCCTGCAGGAAAGCATGGCAGGGTCGTGAGAGGACACTCCCTATCCTCTCCTCCCCCCACCCCGCCCCCCAGCTTTGTGCAGTAGTTTTCCTTTGATGACGTGTAGGGATTGCGATGCACAGAGGACACTGCCTCCACCACTCTGCCCAACCACCAACCTACATGCTAACGCACATTGCCTCGCAGCCACCCTAGAAATAACAGGCTGCAGGGCACTCAGCCATCATCCCTAGCCCCACGGCTCAAGCTAGCCCTTCAAAAGGCAAAAGGAGACATCACGCACTCAGAACACAGGGCTCCATTAATCGGACACACACGCTCTTCAGAGGGTATGCATTTAACAAGACAAGAATATTAGGCTCACCTTTAGACAGGAAAAAAGGGAATTGCAAGTACTCCTATACAGGCAGAGTAATTGAATGAGACTGACAAATTTAGAGATAATGGATAGGCAGCAGTGACTGAAACCAGAAGCGTGAGAATTACTGGTAAACAGGTACCCATCTTTAGAGAAAACTGTTTAAATGAGCCATTTTTAAAATTGGGGAAAAGTCATTTTAAATTAGCAGAGAAGAGGGGTTAACTGTAGCAAAAATTGCAAAAGTTTCTGGGATTTCAACTGAGCCAATAGTCTGAGGTGCTGACAGAAAAAATAAATAAAAAGAGGTACTTGTGTAGCCATGATTTTAAAACATCAAGAAGCTCTGGTCTATGCCCAACATAGCCACGTTAATCCTGAAGAAACCTTACTGATCAACGGTCTGGATGAGCATGCTTGATTTCTCACCTCAAACACTGCGTTAGGAGGACAGCAGTAAGTCACATTTGTCCCAAATTTATTGTTCAGTGTTATGTATTGTAAGGGCAGCCAGGAGGGTTCAAGGTTTGTTTGTTTAAACCTGGTGGGAAACAGTTGTTTTTGAAAGCAATAAAAAATTTATTTAAACAAAAGTGGTTACAACCAGGCTACTGCAGTTTTGGGCTAAGCGTACAAGAGCCTGGAACGTGACATTGAGTCAAAACTGACTATGCTCATTTTAAAAAATAAAGAAAGCAGCAAGAATGACACAGGCACCTCTGGCCCAGACTCGCTTCATGTGAACTAGAGTGAAATCCACAAGGCATCCCCAGGCCCCTCTAGGGGACTCTAAAATCGTAACAGGCAATTGGCTTGCTGCATGCACAAAGACAGCATTTTGAATGGACATATCGTTTTAAGAAGGTGAACACAGAAAGTGAAAGTGTGAGAAAGGGGCATCACAAACCAAAGTATCCAACCGATCAAATGATGCGTGAGTGGGCATCAATGCCATCTTCTGTTTAAAACGCAGCACTGCACTTAAAGCCACCATCCGCCCAGGCTGGGTAATCAGAAGTTATAGATGGAAAAGTCATATTACATCATCCAATGCAGCCCAGCCTTCTAATGTAGGATCGCTCCCTCCAGGCCACCCTTAAGTCCCGCGCCCCCTAGTCTAGTTTTAAACATCTGAAGTAATGAAGCTTCAGTCTCTTCCCTAGGGAGACTATTCTGCAACCTAAACAGATCTCACCGCAGGGAAGTTCTTTAATATTCAGGCTATATAGTGCCTTTAAATCAGAATTCAATACTGCACAGAGCACACTTGCAATTCTCTTTCATTACAGAATAGATTTTAATTTATGGAATTTTACAAATAAAAACTTTACAGTTCACAAGACATAAGTATGTTCTTTGTTTCAAGAAGTGTTTCAACAAGTATTTCTTATAACACCTGAGATATTAAAATACTGAGATGGAACTTGAGTTTCTAAATCAGATGTGTAAAGGGAAATATAAATAAAAACACTCACAAGCTCAACTTAATGTCAATTTCCTTTTTCAGCCATCCCTCCGGCCCCTCCCACACACACACACCCTCCCTCCCTCAGGTTTCTACCATCCTGCACAAACAAGAGAGAGGAGCCTCTTCCAGGCACCCCTTTGAAATAACACATTGATTACCTGCCTCCCCTAGCTACACGTGTACTTAGAGAATGTTTCGTAGGTAACTCTCCCGAATTTCCAGCCTGCAAATTTCCTGATGTAGTCAGCTCCCAAGAACACCTTGAAGGGAAAACTAGAGAAAAGACTCAGAATTTCTCTGTCATGTTCAAGGGCTCGGAACAGCCCAGAGGAAATTACACATCGGTTCTTATAGTTTCCTACCACCTGGAGCACAGCTTAGTTTCTAGTTTTGGTTTGTTAGTAAGTACAATTTGGGGCGGGGGGTGGGGGGGGGGGTGTTGTTCCAGGAGACGGGCCGATTTGCCAGATGCTGACAGTGCAGTGCCTCCTCTCTGTGTACCATTGAACCATCCTTGCCAGAGATGGCTTAGCTTTTTCATAGTTCCAGAGCTATTTTCTTCTCCCTTTTGGAATGCACTAGATGTCATGTGCTTTCCAAAGATTTCCTTGAGAGAGAATAGGCAAGCCAGACCTTTCCCCTTAAGACAGGGGTTAAATCTCTCACTCTCAAACATTACGTAACTCAGCTAGAGGGCTGCAGCTCTCCTACCAGTGGTAGTGCATGCTTTTTTTGACTGCAGGCAGTGTCCCTCTCAAGTACTGTTCCCAGAAGCTGGCCTCCTCACTGTTACAATGAGAACTTCTCCTGGTCAGCTGCTGATGACAGATGCTGGCCTGACCAAAAAATTTCCCGTGTGACTCACACAAAAGAGTGCCATCCTATTCCATTCACCTCTCAACTGGGCAGCAGGAATCCCACAATGATGGTTGTCCTGTGGGAAAGGAGATGGGTCTACTGCTTTCCAGAGGCCCCTATTCTAGTTCTTTTATAAACATGTCAAGGAAGGGTTCGGTGAAATGGAGTTGGCAAAGTTGGGCCAACCCATATCAAGCATTCATTGGTAAAAGATGGTCTAAACTAAGTAGGGTTTAGGCTTGAGCCATAAACAGCAAGAAAGACTTTTCTTCACGCCATTCTCCTGGCTATGGAGGAAGACAGTATGCCAGCTACCTAAGATACAGGCCGCGAACGTGAGATACCGCTGACAAGGCTGTGGTCCCTTGCCCAAGTTGACAGACGGTTTTGATCCTTTTCTAAAATAGGGCAGCCCAGTAGGCTATTATGGATAATTGGTCATGTAAACAAAAGGCTGTATTGCACAGGTACTACAGGGTTCTACACTGTACCCTCTCTTGTTCAACATGTTTACAAGGACTCTGGGAGTGCTACAAAGGAGACAGGGACTATGGTTTCTGCCGTACGTAAATGACCCCCAGCTGTCTCTCTCCATTAGGGCCAATCGTGAATGGATGACTGACAGCTACAGGAGATTGGGGTTTGATATCCAGTCTTCATTGAGCACGTTAAAAGGAAATAGTTAGGCATTAGAAGGCAGAGGTCCGGCAGTCAAACCAAGTCATGATCCTGCTGGAGGCGCTGTGCCTGCCACAGCACATGCTGTTGTCCCAGGTGGTTTTGGTTATGACATCTATTCCTTTGGAGTCACTCCCATCTCAGCTTGCCCTTACTGAAGGGAGGCAGGCAGTGGGCCTGGGTGTAGCTGCCCAGCTCACATTTACCAAAGAGGGGCCTAAACCCTTGAGGTGTAGGGTGTGAAAGCATTGGGTATGATAAGTGAACAGGCCTTTCACCTTTCTTCTGAAGGGTTGCAGGGGGAAACCATCAGGAATAGCTTCTGCTCAGCCTCTGCCACGAGGACAGCATAACAAGGCAACACAACTTTGTGTGTCAACGGACAAGTTACGAGACAAGGGACTGGACAACAATTGTTCCCTTACCAGGGAGCCGATCAGGCAGACGGAATGATCACAAGAGAGAGAGACTGGCAGCAACAAACTCGACACTCCCCACAGAAATAAGAATAATCACCATCCCTAGCTCTTATCTCGTGTTTTTCATCAGTAGATCTCACAGCACTTTACCATGGAGGTCAGCATCATTATCCCCATTTTCCAGATGGGGAAACTGAGGCACAGAAAGGAGGGGAAGTGACTAGCCAGAGGTCACCCAGCAAGCTAGTAGCAGAGGCAGGAACTTCTGTTAGTCAGCAGCCACAAATTCACAACCATGGGAGGCAGAATCTGGAACAACCCAAGGGTGAGGGGAACCTCATTCCCTGCCCAAGCTGAAGGGACCAAACATTAACAATAAGTCGGTTCATCTAGTGAATCGGAGGAAAGCTAGCCCAGAAGCAGAGCTCTGAAATGCCTTTAACTCCCGTCCCAACTCCTGCTGCTACCCAGAGCTGGGTTCCAGTTCCACAGACTGTGTTCCTGGGACCCTGTGCCATGAAGAAAAAGTACAGTATTTAAAAAAACAACAACCTTGCAACTCAGCAGTGTCAGTGTTTAAAACCAGATGTCCAATTCCAAATGAACCTGGTCACAGTGTAAGGATCGCTCTCGCAGGAAAGCCTGAGAAACTGGTACCAGGACTTGTGCTCCACACCACCCTGGTCTGAATGCAGCTGCCATGCCCTTCCCTTGCAATGGTGAGATCCTGCAGCATCTTCGCTTCACGGCGCAGCTCCCTCCGCTCTCAAAGTGTCCCGAGTTAGGATGGAGGGACTCCAGGGAGAGGCCGCGGCTGCGGCATTTGGCTGTTCTACCTCCTGGAAGCCACCCAGAAGTGTCCCTTAGTGTCATTCTGACCAGCAGATGCAACTGTATAGTTCATTAAACCCCTACAGGAGCAGCATAACTTTCCTGCCGAAGCCAGTCTGACTGCACGTCAAACACTTCTCCTGCCCTGGTATCTTCAGTGCTGCCTCTGCAGCCAGTGGGAAGAGACCAGAGCAGCAACAGCTGTGACTAGTTTTCAAGCGCGGGGAGGGGGGGGGAGGGGCGGCAGGGAAACCAAGGCTGCCTGCCCAGTTCAGTACCCACTACCTGTGCCAGGAAAGGATCGATTCCAGCACAGCAGCAGGATACGTTCTTGCTCATTCCTCTCCCTGTGCAACCTTCCCAGACCTCTTCATCTCTCTTTCACACGCCGCACCTTTCCTCCAGCCCAGCACACTCTGCAGAGACATTGGCACGTGAAGCTTTTGGAGGAAGGAGACCCTTTCTCGAACAGGTCTCTTGACTGCATATTTAGGTCCAAAAGGCAGGCATGCTCCCCAGGCTCAAGAGAAACACCAGATACCTGCACAATCGGAGCGTTGGAGGCTACAGGTAACGCGGGTAAATACTGGGGCTGTCCTGGGACCCATGGCTGTTCCCCTGCCTCGCATTTCCATTGCCCGTGGAGGGACTGAGTACGAGGGATGGACAGGCACAAGCCTCAAGCACAGCGTCTGCCTTGGTAAAGTGGCCTCACCTCCAGCGCTGACCCCACATCCATCCCCCATCCGCAGCCACCCGAAGAGGATGGGAAGAAGTCATGTCCATGGTTGGAGCTCTCCGAAGGGGGTGATGTAGCCAGAAAGGAGCCAGTGAGCCCGTTCTCCTGATCCTCACACATGTCCTTTCCAGGAGTCCCTTTGACGCAAGGAGAGTAGAGGAAGGGATGCTACACTGGAAATAGGTCCTTGGGTCACTTTAGATCTAGGGGAAGGAGCTTCATCAGCCCCCCTGAAATAAACGATACAAAGTCTATGGAACAGTTTTAATAGAAATGCCTCTTTTCTGTAGTGCTTTTGCAATGCTGATGTCTCATACAGGTGCTGTCAGTCCGTATGCTTGCAGGTGGGAAAGCCCAATCAAACCAGGCCCGTCCCTACCCTATCTGGATCTGGCCCGAGAACATGGTGAGCAGCAGCATGATAATGAATCCCGTCAACAGCCCTGCGTTCTGGATAGCGAAGGCGATCAAGGCGCTGCCATTCCGCTCGTCCTCCTGGCTCACTTCATTCATCTCAGGGAACTGAGAAAAGAATTGGAATGTTTCAGTCGTGGAAATTCTCCGCCCTCCAGTCTCCCTGTGAATTTGCACATGCAGATCCCAGCGCTGTATACCCCCATCTATTATTAGGCATTAATTTATATAGAGCTGTTCACAATCAAGGCCAAGTGTTCTTGACCCTGACCCTGTCCAATCCTGCTAGGCTAAAATCTGATAAATTTACAGCTCAAAGTGGTCTGGCTATAGGTTAGCTACACACCCTACATTTGGTGGGCACGACGGAATAACCATCCCTCTGTATGCTCTATTTTCCCCATTCTCCCCTCCGTGCCCAGGGTTGCGGATACTTCTGACTTACACAGGCCAGTCAATACCCCTCCTCAAAATCACCCAGAGGCCTCACTGTGAAAAGCCAGGAGGGAACCCTACTGTACTGCACATGATGTTACAGAGCATTGCCGTTAGGCAAGTCCTCTTAGCTCCCAGAGCCCTGTATCGTCAAAGCTTTCCTGTACAACAGAAATCCTGACAGAGGCTCATCAGCGCTCACTGGCCAGTGGTCACTGCAGAAAAAACCCCTGCAATGCTCCGATCCCCTATCCAGCAGCTACTGTCGGTTTGGGATTTACCATATCAGCCAGTGCAATGTAGAGGAACATCCCACCAGCTAGAGCAAAGATCCAGTTGGCAGAGAAGTGGCTGCCTGCCAGGATCCCAAAGGCCAGCCCTATGTAGCAGCAGCAGGCCGAGATGAAGTTGAAGAAGAGCGCCTGCTGGATTGTCATTCCGGCGTTTAGCAGGATGACAAAGTCACCTGCAAAAGGGAGGATAACGTAAGGGGAGGAGGAGACAGACAGCTACACATGACCATCTATGGGATGGATGCATCAGCTGCCCAAATGCAGCATCCCACTGGAGAACAGCACTCAGCAATCAGGCCCTCTGTTCACTGAGGTGCTTAAGCACATGCGTAACTCTAGGCATGTGAGTAGCCCCACTGAAGTCAAAGTCAATGGGACTATTCAAATGCTTCAATGCTCAATCCTCTTGCTGAATCAAGGCCTTACATAATAAAATTAATAATAATAATGCCTTGCTCTTATAGAGCATCTCTATCCATAGACCTCAAAGTGCTTTTAAAGAGAGAGAGTAGGGTATCATTATCCTGATTTACACCTGGGGAAACAGAAGTAAAGAGGGGAAGTCATTGGTCTAAGGTCACATCGTGAGCGGGCAGTAAAGGCAGGAATAGAACCAAGGTCCTCCTAACCCTCAGAGCAGTGCCCTACACTGCTCAAGAAGCAGTCTTGTGTCAAGCCACATCAATGCAGTTAACTGCAAGAACGAGGCCACCCTAGCCCAAGGGAACCAAAACTTTGCAACACTGACAGAATCGCTGATTCGCCAGGTGCCTGAGGTCCACATCTACTTCCATGTATCACTTTCTACATTCAAACACAAACACATAACAGGCGTTTTACCAGCTGTCTCAATCTAAATTTAATCACAAACACCCCTGGTTTTCAGGACAGATTACACCATGTGATTCCACAGTTTTCCTACCCTGGCTAGCATGTTTCACATACCGTCCTCCACCACACGCACACGCGTCTCTTTAAATGACTGAGAAGGTGGTACATTTTGTTGACGGTTGAAAGACAATGGTGAAATAGGTTCAAGTTAAACAAGTGCTTTCATGCTTTCCTTAAGGACTTAAGCACATGCTTAAATATTTGGCTGGATGGGGACCAAACATAGTTAAGGTGCACAGCTGAAGAGCCACGTACCCAGCTCGTGGGGGAACTCCTCGCAGAAAATGGCCACGGAGGTGCTGATCCCTTGGAAGACAGACACGGTGAAGGAGGCACCAATGGCCAGGCCGTCGATGAAGTTGTGGAGCCCGTCACTCAGGGTGATCATCCAGGCCAGCGTGCCAATGTCAGAGTATCGCACCCCCTTCAGCCAGTAGCACGCACTTTGGGAAGCCTGCAGGTCCTGCAAGGGAGCACCCCAAGTCACACGTGAACCCCACTGGCTGGGTCACCAACCCACGCCCGACTGCGGACAACTCCACTTGTCTTACTGCACTGCCCAGTGTCATGCCCATCTCTGCAGACTAAGCCAACGCCTCCAAGCAGCTGTAACTGGTAACCCCAGGGGAGATAGGCACTAACCTGGACGGACAGAGAGCCCACAATGACTTTCTCATCCACAGATGGGTTCTTGCACTCTAGCTCACTGGTTCTGTGAGGGATCATGTGATCCATGTCCCCATTCTGCAGTTTTTCAGTGACGCCTTCCTCCTGGTCCTTCTTGGAGGGGAGGGTCTCAGGGTTGTAGTGGCTGTGCCCATGATGGTGCTGGAAGGATACACAGATTTACAGGCTTTAGCCACATGCAGCATGGATGCATGCAGTCACTTGTACATTTCCGGCTCATAAACGCCTGGGGCATGCTGATTATTTTATCTTGCCCACAAGCTAGAACAGGAAACCTCACAGACACGGCAATGCTGAAGCTGACTAAAACCACTAGGAAACTAGAGTCTCTTTGATTATTGAAGCCCAACATTGTGATTGTACATTTTCATAGCATCTTTCATCCCAGAGCACTTCCACCTCTGCTAACCGACTGTACAAACTACACACACACACGAGTCACTATAGCTACTTCTGGGATGGCATGTGACAGCTGTTGGGGTGGATCAGGAGAAGGAAGAAACATACAGCATCATGCCCAAGTGCCTCTTACTTCCCCCTTTTCTGTCAAAAATATCATCCTCCCCCAAATATAAAAAGGAACCACTGTTTGTTGTACAAAGATTAAGCTTTTCTATTCACACACAGGATTTAAGAGTCAGTAAAGCAGGTGGCCTTTCCAGAGTGCACCAGTCAAGGGCATGCAGCAGATTTAGATTCCACTCCAAACGGAAAAACGGGGTGAAAAAATGGATTTTTGAAAATTGCATCAGAGTAAACCCATTGGGAAGCACCTTTCTGGCAGCGGTACCATCTGGGAATGCCTAACCCGCTCCTATGGGACTAACTCAACTTCACCTGATCTTTCTGCTTGAGAAGCATCTTCAGGATTTTCTCTGTGAAGAAGAACAAGTAAAAGCCCCCAAAGACCACTGCAGATTTGGAGACATAATAATCCTCCTGAGGGTTGAATCCAAAGGCCTGTAGACAAGGGGCAACAGAGAAAGATTTGAGAACCATAAACGCCAGCAGCGTCCCTCACCTCCCCTACCCACGTCTGTAGGAGCTCTCAGTACAGGGACAGCAGAAGAGCACTTCAGTTAGTCTTTTCTCCCCCGATGAATGCTTCAGGGAAAGGCTTAACACACTTAATTGTGCAATACTACTGCATGCTAGAAGGGACCGTCTTCCTGACCCCAGACGTAATCAGCTCATGCCCTGATGCACGAGAATTGTTAGCCCATCTCATTTTTAGCTCAGACAGTGTCACTGCAGATCCTACTCACATTAATCTAAAATGTCCAATACCTCTATAAATCTCTCTCAGCTACTCATCTTGATATCCTGTGGCTGCGAGTTCCACAGGTTAATTATAAAATGCCTTTGCTTTAAATCTATTGGTTTTTAAATTCACTGTCCCTCCTCTCACAAGTCAGATGTGAATATAAACACAGGCAGGTGGGCCAATCAAATCTATTGCATTAGCAAGTCCACTCCCAGAAAACATCATTAGCTGTCCTCTCCTCTCCTCTCCCTTTTGAGCACAGAATCAGGAGAAGCAACTGCACAGCTTCCACAGAGCATACTGCACCAACAATCACTGATCAGGCACCTGCATTGGGGATTTCTGGACAGTAACTCCACTTTTCTCAGCTTATTCATTTCTTGTGTGCATAGAAGGTGTTTTCTAGCACAGGGGCTGGGGATCCTTTTATATCAAAGCCCAGATGGTTTAAGTCGCTTCTCACAACGAACTCACCACTGAGACTATAGCCTGGAGCGCGTCCACTCTCGGCCAGCACGAACATTGAGCCGTATATAAGGGACGCGAGTGGCACCAACAGGCAGCTAAGACTCCCCTCAACATGGAGTCTTCTCTCTATCCCATCTGCTCTCTACCATAAAAGTGACCCAGTCAAGCCTGGCTTTGTTCACACATCAAAGCCACTTTCTTTATATGGCCTGAGAATGGCTAAGGCCTGGTCTACACTTAAAAGTTAGGTTGCCATAGCTCAGGGGTGTGAAAAAACACACAGCTATGCTGACCTAATCCCCACGGTGGACGTAGCTAGGCCGACGGACAAATGCTTTTTTTGACACAGCAACTATAGCTCAGAGAGGTGGTCTTCCTACAGCAACAAAAAACCCCTTCCCTTGGTGCAGGCTGCTTCTAAGCTATGGGGTTATGCCAGCATAGCTATGGAGCCATAGCTGTACCAATATAGTCTCCATAGTGTGGAGGAACCCTAAGGCTTTGAGGTCCTCTGAGCAGTGCTAGACCATGGCCAGACACCTCATCCTGGCAGATAAGTAAATACAATCAGGGTCATTTTATAGATAGGCACACAGGCACCGAAAGGTGAGGTGGAAGTGACTTGTCCATGGTCACATGGTCAATGGCAAAGCAGCTAGGAGCTTAACACAGTCATACAGCAGCATTTAGCCTTGCTGATGGACCTTAAACATTTCCAGCTCCCAGATGCAGGCACAGACCAGGTCCGACCAGATCTTTGTCTCCCTGCAACATTCACTCATGTTTCTCTTCAAGTTCCATCGGCTTCTCCTCAAACCAGGGAGCGCAGGCAGACAGACACACATGACAGGCCCGAAGGCCCTCACCATACCTCAGGGATGAGCTGGAAGAGAGCATTGGAGTAGAGAGTTCCAATCGCCAGAGCTATGAAGTAGAGGAGCAGCCGCTTGTAAAAGGTCTTCTTCATGAAGGGCACCACGCTGGCTCCCACCAGGGAGCAGAGGGAGATGACGGTCACGCAGAGGAAACCGTAACCCCAGACTTCAGCGTGCGTGCCAACCCCACCCCAGTTACACCACAGAAGGCAGGAGAGTCCAGGGAAATCAACACAGGACAGCAAAGAAGTGAATCCACACCAGAGAGAGAGAGAGAGCGGGAGGGGGAGAAGGGAGGAGAAAAAGGGACATTTATTAGTGATTTCATATCAATCTCAAATTGGTTCAGGGAGGCCAGAAGCAAACCTGGTACAAGATGGCTCTGGAACTCTGACATGCTGGCCCCTTTGGGGAGGGAAAAGATCGTGGCTGGAACACTACAGGGAACGTGAATCATCAGAGCTGGCCCTACAGCCCACGCTCCAGGATGCGGCTGCTGTGACTAACTGCACCACAGACTGCCAAGAGGATGGATTCTCTCCTTGGGGAAGCCAGGATTTGGGTGAAGGAAGGAGATTCCTCATCCTAACAAGGCTCTTACTTTAAAATAAACACTCCAAGAATGGAAGTTAGCTTGTGGCAGGTGGACGTGAAGTGTATTTTGAAGAGAGAAATAAAATCAGGATTCTACTCCCAAAACAGATTCACTTTCCTGGTGACCTTGTCAGACTCTCAGTGGGCACATGCCATTCCCAGAGGCATAAGGCCCATTTAAGGGGCGGGGGGGGGGGGGGGGTCAGAGTTCCAGCATTCCATGGAGCACTTCAGTTTTACAGCCAGCATCTCATACACTCCACCCTCATCGCACAGTGGAGCCGATTCACCCTGTGCATGCCTAGTGCACTCATCACTGGAGTATCTGGGCACCAGACAAAATCAGAGAGGCCAAGTGCTCTGCCTGGGCTGTCCGAGACCCTTCCAGCCTAATGGATTAACCTGCGTTTGCGTTCCATGCCGTGGGAGTTCTCCTGCAACGTGCATATCATGGGGGTGGAGTGTACGCCATCATTTCAGTTCCCATCAGATCCAGAAACAAGGCATTTTGTTTGGTTTTTAAGAGAAAAAATACAATAACGTTACAGTTCTGGAGCTGAAAAATACCTCCCCAAGTCCCACAAACAAGGGGCTCCATCAGACTCTGGTTTAGAGATGTGATAACAGCCCTTGCCAGCATGGAATATGCAGGAATACTGGGAGTTAGGTTAAGACCACCAGGCCTGGAGACCCAACATGAAACATACTAGCTTTGTTTTAGCTTGCGAGGGGCTGAGATAAACAAGCACCAATCCTGCTGTCCCCAACTCCCTCTGCTTGCCAGCAGGCAGCTGACTGAAACAGCCAAGAGATCTTGCACTCTGGAGCACTGGCAAGGAAGGGTAATATCCATTTACGATTAGATATCCTGTCTTCTTCAGGGCAGTACAATGCACACACAAACGCTGAATGCAAAGCAGCCCTGGGATCACGGTGGAAGGATCACTCCAGTGAGAAGCTGAGATTTTATTTTAATTCCATGACTTCTAGGCTGAAAGTTTGAGGATCTAAATGGATTTGAGGTCCCTAAGCACCTAGACCCTGCTGAGAAAATCCTGCTGCCAGAAAGCAGGATGCTGGAGGAACGTGTGTGTTTCCAACACCTGATTGTAAAGCACATGGGAATATTTATTTAGCTCCAGAATTGTGCAATTAAAACAAAAATTAGTTTGTAATGTATCTGACAAACCCATCAGGGCACCAGGAAACCTCACTTTGCATAGATCTTTCCAGGGGCTCTGCCGCCTTTAATCAGCAAGACTGGGAGCCAGAAGAAAGCTGGGATCCCCAGGCAGGAGGGGTTTCTTCAATTCCTTCTGTGCATTTTTACCCTCTGTTCCTTCCTTCCTTCCTCTTTCACACACCCTTCTTATGAGCCCCAAGAACGCCCCTACACCAGCCTCTGCCCATCAGACCAACGCTGACACAGCACAGATGCTGCCAACCCAGCACAGGAGTGCCCTGTCCTCTTAAAGCTTCCAGATGCTGCCTGACGTACTTGCACATGCTTGGTCTACGCTTAGTGTCACTCATCATGGGCAGGCTTTGGGAAGTCTCCCCTTTGGCAACCAGGAACATGAAGAGCAAGAGATCTTTATTATTACAATCTGTTTCACAAGCAGAGAGATCTCACAGGAGCTAGGACCACCCATGTTTCGAACCACTATAACCGGGGGAAGAGAGGGGCTGTGTAACCACCCAGCAGGAGTCACGTGTGGGAGGGAGCTCTCTTCTCCCTCCCTCCAGAGCTAGGATCCCTGACAGCTGCACTGCAACTACAGGATACTGCTGTTCTCAGAGAGGCTGCAGGCAACCCCACAGGAAGGAAGGAGGAAGCAAGCTAGGATGGCACAGGGCTCCCCATGCTGCCTGAACACCAAACGTTAACCCTGAGGAGACCACGTGATGTTTCCTGGTGCTCAGAGGAGCAAGAAGGTCCTGGAAAGCCACTGGCAGGAAGCCAGCATGGAAGAGAAGTTTCCCTCTGCCTTGGAGACAGAGAAATCTGTTTGGGAGGGGCTGGGCTGTAAAGGCAAGCGGGAGAGCCAGCCCTTTGAGAGAGAGAGAGAGAGAGAGAGAGAGAGAGAGAGAGAGAGAGAGAGAGAGAGAAGGGCAGGGTGTGTTCTACTGCACCTCTGGGATCATCTGGAAGAGCGCATTAGAGAACAACGTCCCGATGGAGAGCGCGATGAAATAAGTGAGGACCCGTGGGAAAAAGGCCTTGTTGGTGCAGGGCACGATGAAGACTCCAAGGAGGGAGGCCAAGTTAATCAGTGACACACTGAGAAAGCCAAAGCCCCACACTGCGGAACAAGAAGAAATGAGGGCTGGATTACCAAGGCTATTTGGGGGTGGGAAGAGCCAGACGCCAGCAGCTCTGGATACAGCTGGGCAGGGAAGGCCAGGGGAGTCAGGTCTCACTGACGAGGGGGCCTTGTTATGACAGAGGATCACTCCCACCCACTGCGCTGCTTGGGATACTTTAATGGTGGGACAGTTACAGGACGGGGAGAGGGTGGGGGAAATAAACCTGGTTAATGCTTCTCCATGTCTCTGAATTACTTTAAAGGGCACTGGGAGTAATTAAGCTCCAGGCACTGAGCTCAGTTGTATCCCATTAACAGGCTGGAAAAAGTGAGCCAGAGCCAGGAACACCTGCGAGCAGCGGGGAGAATCGCAGGCACCAGAGAAGGTCTAACAAGGAGTTCCTGAGACCATAACTGTGCGTTCCAATAGGGGGCGTTATGGTTCCGAGAAGCCAATCGGCCGTCTGGGTCACTTTGGATTGTTACAGGTCCCCTAGCACTTTTGGAAAGTTAACTTAGGACTCTACTTTGATAAGCTCCTTTGGGGCAGTGTTTACACCGCACCTAGCGCAACAGGGTCCACGGCTGGGCTCCTAGGCACTACAAACCACCAGCACCCTGGCATACGTGGGAAATTCTAATCTGAGCAACCGCATGCTGCGTCCCTGAACTCCCGTAACTGCCATGTGACGGATGGCATGCTATTCTTCACAGTCCGTCCCATAGCGCTGCTGCGTGGCTATTGAGACAGCTGCCACGGTCCATTCAGAGGTGGCAGCAGTGTTTCAAAGGTGGGAAAAATACAATTCATGTAAACAGTTTGTAATGTGCTTTGGATGAAAGGGGCTATAGAAATCCCTGTTATTTATTAACCTGCAACAAGATCCTCTAGTGAAAGATAAAAAACAGGCCCTCCTGAGCTGAATTAACCTGGAACACGTGTGAGAGAGAATGTGAGAGTGTGTGTGTGGCTGGGGTAGCAGTAACAAACACAGGTAATCAAGCACCATTTCCTCACTGATAGACAGCACTGCCTCTGCTAGAGCTATGGAGCAAGAGAGCGCTGACTGCTCTGGGAACTAAAGTCACATGTCCCAGCAGCAAATTCTCCACTCTGCATTGTCAATGGTCCAATTACTGCTCTCTCTCTGCCCCGCAGTGCCATGGGTAGGGAAGGCGAGGGCAGATTCAACAGGCTGCAAACACTAGTGCCTCCGCACTTTCCACGGAATCTGCAAGAAAATTACACAGTTGGAAAACCATCAAGATTCCAAGCTACCCCTGGAAAGTTAGCTTTCCAAGGTTATCACAAGAGAAATGTCTCTCCTCACCTACAAAGAAGAGTCTTTGGAATGACCTAAGGAAAGACAGAAAATCCAGCCCTGCATATGCAGGTGTGGAGGGGTGATTTTATTGGGGTGCCTCTGGTTCCAAACAACTGCCCCAAAGCCACTGCTAAGAGGACAGGCTTAATAGCAGTACAGTGCATTTTGACTGCATCTTTCATCCCAAAGCACTTCACTCTCAGGCAAGCCTCCTGGGAGGCAGGTAAGCCACTCAGATCATAGATGGGAAAACAGAGGTGTGGGGGGGTGTTTGATGCGACTTTCTGTAACGTAACACAGCTGGGGGATGGCGACAGACCATCCCGCCCCTGCACTCTGCCATCTAGCATTAGGAGGGGCTAGCACCTAGCAAGCAGCCCCATCACGAGTGCCAGCCCAAATCCACATTCAACTCAGAAAGCACCTTCAAAGGGCTGCCTGTTGGAAAAGCTGAGGTTTAAATGTAAAAAAGGCCCCGCTGTCTAGGATCTCTGTCCCCACAACTCCCCTGTGTAACTAAGGGCCGGTCTATATGGGGAATTAGTTCACACTGGGCTGACACGCACTAGCTGGTGCGCAATACGTAAGCTGCGCTAACAGCACGAACGTGGGACAGCTGTGCCCTGTTTCCATTCACATCGTTGTGTACGTACAGCGGGGCTTGGGGCACGCTAAGCGTGTGGTATTCCGGGTGGGTATCCCATGCGCCTTTGCTTCACCAAGTGCATTCTGGGATTTTTCCTCGCTGCACATAGTGGGATGTGTCGTGAAGCTAGTGAAATTCTGGGACTTGGGAGTCAAACTCCCCCAAATCCATGATTCCGTTCCCTGCATCCCATGGTTCCTCTCTTTCTGGGCAGGCTAGCGCCATTTTCTAATTACTGTCGGCCAAAGACACAGCCCCAGTGGGTCGCTCCTGCTGCAGGGCTGAGGCCATGGCTTGCCCTGGCAGGCTGGGAAGGAGAAGGGTTATGAACAGGTCCTATCACATTAAGCCCAGAATATGCCCCATTTCTGCAGTGAGGGCTAGAAAAAGCATCTGTGCCCTGCACTCAAGAGAGGCGCTCGGAAAGCTTGTGCTTCAGCAATGCCTTTAGAGGTAAAGCAGGTCCCGGTCCCCTCTCCGTGCCCACTGGCTATCTGTTCACCTTCCGCCGAGCTGGGCTTCCCCTCCTCCGTCTGCTCATTCTCCTCGTTCTCCAGGTTCTCTGCCGTGCACGCCCGAGATTCCAGCTGCTGTAGGACGGTCGGGCAGAACTCCTGGAACTTGCTCGGGCCAACATGGGACCCTTCGCTCAGGTTGTGGGCGGCGAAGAGCTCTGAGGAGCTGAAGCACTGGCGTGGGGAAAGAGAGACCTTGAGCATCCCATGGTTGTGCTCTGCTGTCCGGCTTGGCAATATGGGCATCCCCAGAGGGCTCTTTGATTGCATCCTCTCCCTCCTCCCCCTGCTAACTCCTTCCCCTCCTGGCCCAATACATGTTAGGATACAGATATTCAGGCCTGTCTGCAAAGGCCTGTACTTTAAGAATTTAGGTGTATTCTTATCACTTGGCTAGTTAGAGGTATAAAAGAATCAAAATCACTGTCTGCCAGTGTAAGGTCCTTCTCTTACTGTGACAGTCTGAGGCCCTGTTCTTAAGCTAAGGCCTTTGGCTAAGCAACAGAGGCAGCCATAAGTTGGGAAGCGACCGGTCACATCCTCACATTCCAAACTAGTCACATTGAAAGAAGGTGCTATTGGGCTGTTAGGAATACAATCCTGTCCTGATAGTGCCTATCACCTCCAGAGAAAGGGAAGTGCCTAGAAGATGTAAAAGGAAATTTAGGTTGATAGTTTTCTATCTGGTAAGAACTCACTTATCAATACACACAGCTGGGAAACCCTTATGTCTTTATAGGTGTAGTTGTGAAATCCTCACTTCTGTATTGTTTTGTCATTAGAGTTCCCACTTTGCTATTGTTTATTGGCATGGTCTCTGTCTGGTTCTGTGATTGTTTCTGTCTGCTGTATAATTAATTTTGCTGGGTGTAAACTAATTAAGGTGGTGGGATATAATTGGTTAGCTAATCATGTTACAATATGTTAGGATTGGTTAGTTACATAGAATGATTGGTTAAGATATAGCTAAGAATATTACTATATAAATTAGGGGCAAACAGGAAGTAAGTTGGGATTCGAAAATAAGGAAAAAGGAACTTGAATTTAAGCTTTTGCTGGAAGTTCACCCCAAAAAACATCGAATTGTTTGCACCTTCAGATTTCGGGTATTGCTGCTCTCCGTTCACGCGAGAAGGACCAGGGAAGTGGGAGAGTGAAGGAATAAGCTCTCTAACAATACACACACAGCAGCCCCTCACTGGACTCGAGCCTATCTCACTGCATGTGAGGCCCTAGCCCCCTCTGCAGGTCTAATGGGTCCCACGAACCACCCATCTACAGGGGCTGTTTTCCTCCCCCTCCCTGAGAATTTTCTCCACACAGAGGCAACATCCTGCCTGCCACCATCACAGCAGTTCTGCTTGGCCTGTAATGGATTCCCCCACTCCACAAGAACCAGGGTTTCCCCGCTTTCACCCAACTTCACCCGCTGGCTCCCTGGGAGCAGAACACCGAAGGAATGGGAACACAATGCACAGCAGCTGGGGCAGCGAGTGGAGCAAGCTGATATAGCAGGAGAAGCAATGGTCTCCCGAGTGGAGCTCAAGCATCTTCCCTGCATGGGTGACATAGGGCCCACGTGAGCCCAAAGAGTATCCTTGCAGAGAACATGGCCCATCTGATTGTCCATTCCGGACAAGCTTAGCCTGTGGCATGGTGACCTCACACTCTGTGTTTACAAGGGGCAGGGGGGCAGCAGTGTGTTAAGCTTGGGCCATCCCTCCTTGGGCACTGCAGGGGAGAGACACAGGAATTCACGTGGCACGTTACCCGGGAGAGGTTCCTGCGCTGCAGCTCCGATCGGGAGATGTTCTCGTGTCCCACCCCCACGTCGAGGCGATTCAACAGGGCCTTGAGCTGCTGCAGGGTCAGCACATCGCTCTCGCCATACCGGCGCAGGAGATCCTGCAGGAAGGAAGCCGCAGTGACGGCGGGCTGCAGCGAGGTGTCCGTGCCAGCCTGCGTCTGGCAGGAGATGCCCAGGAGGCAGAGCAGCATCACCAGGAGGTGGCATCGGGGACTCACACCCAGAATCATGGTGACCAGGCGATCCTGCAAAAGGAGACAGACAGTGTGGTTAACTTTAGTATTCCCTGCAGCCCTGAGCACTAAGGGAATCACCAGCCACTGGCTGCTGGACTGAAAGGGCACAGACAGCCCAGTTGCTAAGGCACGCAGCCAGCACCTTGTTGGGTCAGACCCTCTCCAGGGGGTACACCTGGCTGCACAGGTGCTGGAACTGGGGGTGCTGCTGCACCCTCTGACTTGAAGTGGTTTCTATTCTATACAGAAAGAAAAGGAGGACTTGTGGCACCTTAGAGACTAACCAATTTATTTGAGCATAAGCTTTCGTGAGCTACAGCTCACTTCATCAGATGCCTTCCGATGAAGGGAGCTGTAGCTCACGAAAGCTTATGCTCAAATAAATTGGTTAGTCTCTAAGGTGCCACAAGTCCTCCTTTTCTTTTTACGAATACAGACTAACATGGCTGCTACTCTGAATTCTATACAGAGTTTACAGTTCGGTTCAATCACTCGCAGCACCCCCATTATACAAACAGTTCCAGTACCCCTGCCTGGCTGGGTTAGGCCCCGTCCTTCCAGCTGTCCTATCCCTTACTCGACTGCCCCACACAAGATAACTTGCACCCAGCGGTGCGGATGACACAGGCCTTCCTACGCCCTGTGAAGGTATGGCGGTGTGCCCTGCAGGGGGCAGCAGATTCCCTTTGCAGCTGAACAGCACTGAACCCCATGCCACCTGCAGGCGTCCAGCTGTTAGCGTGATAGCCACACTGCCATGCTCTCCCTCACCAGCACAGGGAGAGCAATTCAGTGTGGAACAGCACTCCAACACTTGCCAGGGTTAGTGGCACCGATCCCTCTGGCAGAGGAAAGATACCTGGAGTCTCCCCCCCACAGTCTGTACCCAGGGTCCATGACAGCTCTACTCAACACCAGCAATTGCACCACGTAGGAATTTCACGGGGCGAAACAGGCAGACGCTGCCAGGAAAGCAGCTCTGCCACGTGGCCCATTCCCGAAGGGTCGCAGCTGCAAGGCCTGCCAGGAAAGGCTCTGCTTGCTGATCTGCTGCATGTGAGGAGCTGGAGCGGGAAAGGGAGAGAGAGGCTGTACGGCTGCTGTCAAGTGACTCCAGGAAGGTCAAGTCAGGTCAAGATTTTTTAAGGGAGAAAACCAACATCCAGGCAGATGGGCAGAAACGTTAATGGAGAGGTCTGGCATGCTGTGAGGTCAGATGAGGGGGTGGTGGCATAGGCAAGCCTTGGGGGACACAATGCTTCTCACAGCAGCTGGGAGCTCTAGGAGCTGGGAGTGGGGGCGATGCGCATTCCAGGCTGCAGATCGGTCTTGGGAGATAATTTCCAAACTCTCAGGCCTGGCAATGGTGCCACGGGCCACCGCTTCAGTCTCCGTTGGCCACCGTGCTGGGTTGGTGCCTAGC
Organism: Chelonia mydas; assembly: GCF_015237465.2. Classification (NCBI taxonomy): domain Eukaryota; kingdom Metazoa; phylum Chordata; order Testudines; family Cheloniidae; genus Chelonia; species Chelonia mydas. The sequence continues at coordinate 5,800,446 of NC_057859.1, read as the reverse complement.
AGCTTCTCAGCTGCTCATGCAGCTATACAGTGCTCCCTGGCTGGCACCCCCCTCCGCAGGATGGTGCTATTCAGCAGATACAGAAACTTTCCCCCCGATGACATGAGGTGGTCAGGATTACCACCAGTGTTTGGCCTGTGGGGAAACCGAGGCACAGAGAGGCGTGACTTGCCCCAGCCCACAGAGGGACTCTCCGTCAGACTCGGGAATTGTCCTTGGGAGGCCCTGGCACCAGACAGTGCTGTCTCACTGAAGGGATTCAGCAGCGGAAGGGGACTGTCCATCTCTCCAGCCCAGCAGCACTAACCGAGCCCTGCGTGGCAGACAGGGCCACGTTGCCTCACTCACCCCACCCCCACGTGGCACCGCAAGAGCAGACCTCGAGAGGCATGGTGTCATGAACGAAGGGAGAAGCCTCGGAGCATCTGCTGCCAGAACCACACAGGTATTTGCCTGCTTGGGAGAAGCCCAGCTATGCTCATAGCAGCGTTCCCCCGACGCAGGGCACTCACCTTCGTCCGGTCCAGAGACACGCTGGAGTAACCCGGAACAGCCACTGGCAAGCAGGGTGTGCCGAATGCTCACAGGCAGCAGAGCTCACAGTCCCTGGAGGGGGGAGAGGCAGTGTGAAGGGAGGATGGAGTTCGCAGCAGGAGGACCATAGCCTTCATGCTGCTCTCCTGCTGCCACAACGCTCTGCCCAGGGGACAGGACAGCGAGCTACCGAGGAGCGAAGTGTTTTGTCTACGTGTGGGGTTAAGGCTGCCTGCTGAAAGGTGTTTGCCCCAGACCCAGCACACCCTCTGTGCTTCTGCAACGCACGGGATGAGCCAGCTGCAGGCTGCTTCCCCTACCTCATATCTTCTCGCGCCAGCGCGCCGAGGCTGTCAGGCTCTTAGCACACCAGGCCAGCAGAGCCACCGCAGTAATGCAGTGGAGCGTTCTAGGGGACGCTCACGTCTACAGGGCCCTGAGGGAGACAGCCCACAAAACACGCCTCCTCCAAGACTGCACAGCCCTCTGGAGCACATCCCACGCACCAGCAGCCACCACTGCCCTGGCGCAAACATTGCCTGCAGTGCCTGGAGGCTGAACGCGGCAGCCTTGACCCAGCGTTACAAACATGGGGTCAAACCAGAGCAGCCAGGTCAGAGGTTTGGGAAACTTCCTGCGAAGGGGCCAGGCCAAGGAGTTGGCAGCTGGCTGCGGCAGCTTTCGCTTCCTTCAGAAACCGAGCACCAGGAGGCCCACTCCACAAAGACCCACAGAGGCTGCAAGGGGAAAATTTGTGCCCGCCTACTGCACCCAGGTCCCAGCTGGGGCTCTGTGTAGACGGATGGGCACCATGACCAGGAGCCAGGACATTAGCTGAGTGCAGAGTTCTGGGCCTGAAAGCTGCACCATGCCTGGTTTTATTCACCCCTCTCTATCTTCTAAGTTACAACCACTGTTCAAAGCCTGCTGAGACGATGGCTTTAGACCTCTGCCCCTACGACCACATCCCTCTCCATATGGTCAGTTACCCTGACAGCCTATATAGAGCCTTTAGTGACCCCAGTGCAGGCTTCGCACACTCAAGACAAGGCCCCTACTCCACGGGCTTCCAGCTTAACTGACACAAATCCCACACCCACATTCAGACAGGAGGCACAGAGAGGACAGCGCAGCGATCAGCATGTGCAGCTTTGTGAAAATCTGGGTGCCGGGCTGTAGCGAGTCCTTCTGAGCTGTCTGGGAGCCCAGGAGACGCCTGCAGCAGCTCGAGGGCCTGAGGAATAAGACGTGTTCATTATGTTATATTTTAACCATGCTGCTAATTATAAGTTGAACCATATCCCAGCGGCCTCTTCCCCAGGCGGAGGCGTATATGTATTTATATTTACCGGGTCCTCGACTGCTAATCTTTTATATAAATCAATAGAACAGTATTGAGCTCGAACGCTGGGCAGCACCAGCTCTGCCACGCAATATGCCCGGAGGCACAAAGAGGGCAGCCTTACATAAGAAAATAGGAATTGCCAGGCTGGATCAGACCTGTGCTCCCATCTAGTCTGGCATCCTGTCTCTGGAAGTGGCCAGTACCAGCTGATTCAGAGGATGATGCAAGAACCTCGTAGGAGAAGTTTCCTCCTGTCCCCCCGATACCTTGAGACCAGCTGAAGCCCTGAAGCATGAGGGTCGAAATCCCTTCCAGGCTCTTATTAAAAAATACTATTATAAATATTACTGACCAATATCAGTGTCCTGTAACTGCCAGGACAGTCACCAGACCACACACAGGAGCTGATCTAGGGCTTCTCCTACCTATTCTAATAAACAGGCTTACAGAGTGCCTTACTGTAGGTAATGTTTCCTGTGTCCAGTGAAGTCACCCCGGTGTGTTGGGTGAAACAGTGGCCCAGTTAAATGGCAGTGGCAGCATCGTCTTAAGGGGGGCCAGAATTTCACCTGCTGTGCTCTGCATGGCAAATCTCTCCAGGGTAAAGCCACCTGGCACCCATGCGAAGGCTTCAGGGGGCAACTCCAGCTATTTCTGTCCCAGTTGGTTCGTGGCCAGCTGGGGTCAGGAAAACATTCCCCAGCACAGCAACAGGAGGCGCATTATGGCACCCAGCACAGAACAGATCATTGAGCCTCCATATAAATCCACAAGGCTGAGAAATGGAAGACACTTGCCCGGACACAGCATGCACGGGGCTTCTTGCTGCAGTCCAGGGACGAGGCTATGGCTTGCAATTCTGATGAGCACTGCTGAGCTGGACTGGTTCCATGGGAGGGGAAAGTTGTGTCTCTGGGATACAGGAACATTGACACATTGTGCTGCTGAGACCTTATCAGGGAAAAACCTTGGGTGCCAGGGAATGTTGGACTAGCTCTCCAGGAAGGTCAGCTGCACACTTCAGTATGGTTTAGGTTCTTAGCTTAGACCTTGCTAGATTTCTCCCCAGATCTCAGGCCATATGCTGCTGAAGCAGACTTTGGTACAGGAGTAGCAGCACATCCCACAGCTGGTGCCCAGTATCTTAGCAAGTGGGGTATCTTAGCCACTAAGCCTAAGGAAAAGCTGCTCCGAGTCCCTGCTGTGGACATAGTTATTTTCAGGACTCTGGGCTTCCATAAACTACTTCAGCTGCCCAAGAGAAGGGTGGTGAAGTGGATAAGATGCTAGCCTAGGACTCCAAAGATCTAGGTTCAATTCCCAGCTCTGGCACAGATGTCCTGTGTGACCCTGGGCAAGTCACTTAGCCTCTCTGTGCATCACTTCCTCATCTGATAACAGCACACCCCTGCTACACGTGGGTGTTGTGAGAATAAGTGCACTGAAGATTGACACACGCTCTGATATTTTGACACAGACAGATGACCGCAAGGCTTAGGGGTGGGTAATTCACTATGAGGTCTTGGAGGTGGTTTGTATTCAGCCCAGGCTGGCAGGGACTCAAAGTTGCTCCCTCCTGGCAGCTGTTTAGTGCTCTTTGTGAAATGAGTCTGTGGGGAAAGATCAGAGAGTGAGAAGGCCAAGCATGGAATGGGCCGGGGGACTGATCTCCCTTCCCCTCCCCTCGTGGTGCCTACTCTGGCTATGGGTGGGATGCAGGTGCAACATGCCCTCTGCCTGAACGGCATCATACGAGCAGTGCATTCACTTTAAGACACTGACTTTTGTTGCTCTGCTAACACACCACACACACACACTCCCTCCCTCATCTATGACCTCATCTATGAGCGGAATTCGGGCTGTGCTCCCGTTCACTAGGCCCACAGCCATATTCAAAACAAACCTTTGCTGATGTGTTACAGACTTTGGTCTCCTCTAGAAGTTGACCTAAGGCATTTTTGGACTCCACTCAACCAAATGTTCTGAAAATAAGTCTGGTTCACTGGCCAGAGCCATATTTGGACTGGCAAGGCCTCTCCTGACGGGTCTGCCCTGCAAGGAGCAGTCCTCCCAGCCCCTCACATTGACCAGGGCTGGGCGGGAGAAGGAGAGGATCTGTTGTCACCAATTCAAGGCTAATCAGAGCAAACCAAACTCAGGCGCTCAACACTGTTATTAGGCCACATCCAATGCTTTCTTATTAAAAAGGGATTGACATTCTCAGAGTCTCAAGAGCTTACTGCAACTTTGAAATCTTTGTTTTTTAAAAAGAACCAGGAACTCCTTGAGAGGGAATTGGCAGGGGAGGTTTTAGCAAGGGCTTGGGGGGGGGGGATGGGGAGGGATGCTTTGCCGATTTAACCCCTCTCCTCCCCAATCTGGAGAAAGGCAATGCATCTGGAAGCAGTGCAGCGCACATTTCGGGACGTGCCAGCGACATAAACGCTTCCGCCAGTCTCCCTGAAGACTCTGCAGTACCCACCCCTTGCTCCCCCCCCCCATCTCAGAGCTCCTTGCTGCTTTAAAGAACGGGGGACAAGGCCTGGTAAAGATCTGCAGCATGTAGACAGGCAATTGAGGTTAAAGGTACAGCCCAGCCTGACCACATACTCACCCTTGGGAGGATGGCGTGTGACACAGCTGCAACCCCCGTCTTTTTAAATGGGGCTGGCAGCTAGGTGAGAAGGGAAGAATAGCCTCAGGTTTCTTGTCTCCCCCCTTCCCAGCACTCAGTTTACCAGCTACTTCCGTCCCCCAAATCCATAGAACAAAGAAATTGTCAGAGCCAGCCACACCAATGGTCCAAATGCACACTGCCACAATTACAAGAGAGTAAAACCCTGCAATAACCGGCCCATAGAAATTTTCTTTTTGACCACCAACAGTTAGTGGCTAGCTCGTACCCTGAGGTGTGAAGGCTTACATCCCTTACACATTTCTATCCTAGCTACTTCTACCCTGCATCTGAAGAAGTGGGGTTTTTACCCACGAAAGCTTACGCCCAAATAAATCCGTTAGTCTTTAGTCACCAGACTCCTTGTTGTTTTTATCCTAGCTACTGTCACTGCAGACGATATCCTTATTCACAGAGATGTCTAATCCTTAAACACTTCCTCTCTGAGCTGCCCACAATGACACCCAGGTTTGTTTCCCTGAAGGGTGTTCTCGCCAACGGTCACCAATCAACACATAGGAGTAATTCAAGTTGTTGCTTCCAGCATACCTGCAGTGAATTTCATTTGATCCCATGTGGTTAGGTCCCTCTGAAGCGCCTCATAATCCTTTAGTTCTAGCTAACCCACAAACGTTTGTCTCCACTGTCCAACCCTCTTTCCCAGATTAAATATATTTAAACAGCTCCAGGCCAAAATATACAGCCTATTAACCTCCTGCCTTGCTCAAAACTGACCACCTAAGTCATCTGCTCAGTAAATACAGTATGTGCATTATACTAACTGCAGAAGAAATTTTAAACTAACACCACACACAGACAAAAAAAACCTTCCCAGAAGTCTGAGCTGCTGGAATTCATGGAAACTATGAGTATGTCACTAAGATCACACCACTCCCAAGTTTCTCTCTGCCAGCTCTGTATCCTGAGGTGCAGGAGTGAAACAAGAATGACTATTCAATGAGGTAAAAGTTCCAGCACTGTTCTCGCATATGCCACCGCTTTACAGTTTAAAAGGACGCTTGCCAAGCAATGCATGTGGCGTGGGTCTTGTCTTGAGTGCTAACGGTGCTGTGTTTTTTACCTTAGGGTGGTTAATACGTGTGAGCTGTCCCAAGGTAAAAACACAACACACACCAAGCACATAAACAGTCAGGAAACCCCACCCCACCCCACAGCTGACCTCTGGAAAAATTTACCTCACAGTAAAACTAAAGTGCCTGGTCTTCTTTGTGACAGAACATACCCCATAACCACTGCAAGAGTGGAGCACAATGCAAGAGCAGCCAGAGAGAGACCCGTCACAGTACATGACAAGGGTTTACATGGGCCTCAATGGCAAAGGAGAATTGGTGACAGGATTCAGTCTCACTCTGAAGTTGGCAGTTCAAAACCAGACCACGCTGTTCGAGTTCAAAACTCGTTCCCCCGACACCTGATCAGTGGCTGACCTGGAAAGATCTGGTGGGCTGGTGTCAGTTTCACAAGTCACTGCCGCGCGCCTGCTGGCAATCTTGGAAGAGACCACGGATGGAATGGGCCATGGGGAGCAAGCTCCTCGCTTCCCTAAAGGAAGTTCCTCCCAAGTGGGGCTGAAACCCATTGGCAGGGGATGGTGAGCCGCATGCTGTGCCTGCCCTGGGGACAGTTCACTTTCCAGGGATGCCAAGCCAACATATTTCACTAGCACTACAGGAATTACAAAGGGTTAGATCTCCAGGAGCTCAGTCTGAACTTTATTGGCACTGGGGAGCAGGGTGTTTTTTCTGCATTTCTTTTAAAGGTTCAGAAGCTTCTCCAGCTAGCAAAGGCATTCTCAGTGGATAGTGTACTGGGATCACAGATCGGATCTAATCGCAAAGAGATTCCCCATCACACCCTCATGGTGCCTCTTGTCCTTTGTCAGCATTTCCTAGATCACGACTACACAACGTGTAGCTCTCAGAATGTTACAACCCCCCAGTCAGAAGAACCCCATGTTGCTTTGCAGCCATTTTTGCTGCACTGGGAGACCACAGAAGTTTCTTCTAAGGGACCCTTTCAGATTGACAACAGCATCCCTGGTACATGCAGGACACGTGGTACAGAGCATGCAGGAAAAGTGAGGACACAGCAGGCAGGAAGAGTTCTATAGTGCAGATCCTGCGTGTCGCTAGACATCTACTCCCATACTGCTGCTGAGTGAAAGGTGCTAAAGAAACGCATGAAGGATGTCTTTCAAGATTTATTTCCCTATGCTTGGAGGAATCAAGCCCTACCTGTCCCCTATTCATGACTTAATTTGTTTGGAGCCCCCGGTGTCATTTAGAGAAGAGGCAGGACAGGATAGGGGGCCCTCTCGGAAGGGAAGGCAACGAAAGCCTGAGAACAGAGGAGACTAACAGTACCGGGCAATAGCCTGGAAAGAAAAGAAGCTGCGGGTCTGGAGCACTCCTTTCTGAACGGAGGAGGAATTTCCAGGGCTTGCTGGAAACAGGAGCAGTCCAGCTGCCCGTGTGCAATGGTTACAAGAGACACCTCACACAACTCGCAGAAAACCACCACCTCCCCCCCTTTCTCACACATTCAGAAATCCCCTGCTAGATTGGCTGGCATCCTGCCTGTTCCATCTCATGAATTTTCCACCTCCACCACAGACTGACCTTCTGAGGTATCCTCTGTTTGATTCAACACCAGTTAGCCTCTCTGTCAGCTCACCGAGCCCTCTGACCAGGAACATTCTTGATAAAACTGTGAAGTCCACTGGGTTTTCATTCGAGAAGAGATTTGCTGCATTACTTTTAAATAGAGGGGGTGGGAGGCCTGAGTCCCAATCAGGGCAGATCAAGCTCCCAAGCACCCACTGATGGCTCAGCCCCAACACCTGGAAAGTGACACAGTCAAAGCAGCGCAGGGCCGACGTTTGACCTATTTGGAATCGAAGAGAGCAATACTTCGTCCTTGTCTCTCTCCCCACCTTTGGCTCCGCTGCTATCAAACCCCAGGATGTTTGAATGTCAGGAGGAAACACAGTGAGTAGAGGACTGAGAACCAGGATCTTGTGAATTAGTCATTACTCCCATCTTACAGAGCAGGAAAACGACCTGCCCAAGGGAAACAATGAGTCAGGAGCACAGCTAGGGGTAGACCCTAGTCCTTAAAGTGTACCTAATTCTTTGAATGGGCAACGGAAATGCAAAGTATTACACATTATTGTGATGCTTGAGCACAAACCTGGAAGTAACATGTTAATTTCAGCTAGAGGGAGAACCAATGTTTCCCAGGGCAAGAAGACACCCTGGTGTGAGAAAGTTATTATTGTCAAGCATGTGTATTGTTTGTTCAAACACACGCAAACTAGGAGGAGTTAAGAGCATATGGTGGTGTAAGCATCATGCTACCTTCCCCTTCCTGCACACCAGTAAGGTGCCACCCATCAGCATACAATCCTCTGACAAAGGCCCTGGGATGTCTCAGCATCACCCCTCTTCATAACCCACGCCACATTCCAGAAACGGCACAAGACACTTGCTGTGTCAACACGAACGGCATTTGAAACCTCCAGCAGAGGGGACAGGAGAAGTCACTGCAGCTTTTACTGAAACAAGGTCAAAAGGGCACATTTTCCATATGCCTAGCCACTCCCTTCATGCTTTAAGCTAAGACTTCTCCAGACTATTCGAGCCCTTCAACACTGATGTTTTCAACCCCACTTCTCCTCCCAGAGCGTGGCTGGAAAGGGAAGCATAATGCTAACACTGGTACTACAGCAACGATGCATTCCCCTCCCCTCTCTCGCTACAGGCATGTTTCTCAACCCTCTAAAGCACATTCTCTCCCCGCATTTTTGCTCACTGCAACCATAAAGGAGTGTGCAATATGCCACAATCTTACACCACATGCACAACAGGCCAACAGTGCAAGCAGAAACAACTCCACTAACTTCACCAGAATTGTGTCTGCTCACACCAGTACTGCATTTGGCCTTGTAATGGTATCCCTGTTACCACCTACTGGGAATAGGCAAGCTCATCTAAACAGTTCTTGGCTGTCTAAATCTGGCCCACGTGCCTTCTCTTTCAAAACGAAGAGTCCTATGTGGCATGGGATGGTGCGTCTCAGTCCAGTTCCCCATAGGCACGTGTCCAGACAGCAAAAATCATTGCCACCAGGGGCAATAATTAACCCTCTTGTTGGCAGTCTCCCCGCAGAAGGCAAGGACTAAACGGCATACCAGCTGCCCTTTGCCTTGTGTATTGCTTTTCATCTACAGATATCACAGCAATTCACAAACAAGGGAGGAGAGCAGATTAAAAATCATGTTTAAAGAAAAAAACAAAACAAACAAGAAGTCCACACTACCAGTAACACCCTAGTAATTTGAACTGATGGACCTGTGAAAGCAAAACTGACCTCACAGCATTTATGCTATTAGTTGGTCTTCTGCATTTCCCCCAGCTCAGGGAGAGATGAGGAATTAGCCAGTTTCACTTCTATTTCTAACCCTTTTTCCCATTCTCCAGCCTCAGCCCAATGCCACAAGGGCCAAGTGGCAAGGCAGGGAGAGTTGTGACACGGAAACATCTGAACACAAAGGAAGGGTCTGCGTGATTAAAAAATTTCTACCAATAGGCTGTGCAGATTCCACCCACCGGCTCTCAATCTACCTGCGAAGTAACCCTATCTCCTTTTGTGAGATGCAGAGAGTAAGTGACTCACACAAGCCCAAAGAGGGAGTCAATAGCAGGACCATGATAGAACCCAAGAGTTCTGACCCTCAGTCTCCCTCCCAGAGCTGTGAGTAGCACATATGCTCTATGTGAGGACTGCAGTCCTGGCCAACAATTACAGCATTACCTGGAGCTAGGGTACCTTCTGGGATAAGAAGAGAAGAGCAGCCCCTCCAGTGCAATATCTGGCTTCTAGCAGCATCCACTCCTCCGGGGGGAATTTATTCCTGGCACCCATTAGGCGGAAGTGCACACTGTGACCAGCCCACCAGTTTCTCTGCTCTCCCAAAGCATATACCTGCCTGCCCTGCAGTGCCCCTTTAGGCAAATGAATGTCCACAAATTACCTCTGCTCCCTACATGCCCCCCGCCCAGGCCTTAATATCAGCTGTCCCCCAAGCCCGCTGCCTTTGTTACACCCTCTCAAAGATGCCACTACCTCTTCCACTCCCAAGGAACAGCAGATCCCCTTCCCCATCCCCAACAAAGACTTTCTTTCCCCCTCCCCTGGCTTCTCTTCACCCTCTGCCTAGCCAGTGCCCTTCAGTGCTCAGCTCCCTGCTGTCATGCCCCCAGATACTCCATAGCCATGGCCTTCTCCGCTTGCCCCACAGGCAGACCCACCCGCTCACAGCCACCCTGATACCGCCCAATTCCTAGTGCCCTCAGCACCTGCCCTGGTATCACTCCAGTGCCTTGGGACCCAGAGCCAATGCCCATCACAGCAACCGGGCATGAGCATCCCAACTCTGCTGTACCACCACACCCAGTCCACACATCCCCCTCGGCCAACCCCCAGTTCTCCTGGAGCCTAAACCCCACACACTCACCCACAGGCCCTACGGCCCCACCCTGAGCTGCTGGCCAGGACCTGCAGATCCTCAGATGCCCCCCCTACCCAGCCCAGCCCAGCCCAGCCCAGCCCCACCTAGTGCCCTGACCCCCCCCCAGCCCAGCCCCCCCAGTGCCCTGCCCCCCCCAGCCCCACACCGCCCCCCCCCAGTGCCCTGACCCCACCCCAGGACCAGCCCCCCCAGTGCCCTGACCCCCCCACCCAGCCCCACGCCGCCCCCCCCCAGTGCCCTGACCCCCCCACCCAGCCCCACGCCGCCCCCCCCAGTGCCCTGACCCCCCCACCCAGCCCCACGCCGCCCCCCCCAGTGCCCTGACCCCCCCCACCCAGCCCCACGCCGCCCCCCCCAGTGCCCTGACCCCCCCACCCAGCCCCACGCCGCCCCCCCAGTGCCCTAACCCCCCCCAGTGCCCTGACCCCCACCCCAGGACCAGCCCCCCCAGTGCCCTGACCCCCCCCAGTGCCCTGACCCCCACCCCAGGACCAGCCCCCCCAGTGCCCTGACCCCCCCCACCCAGCCGAGCCCAGCCCAGCCCAGCCCCCCCAGTGCCTTGACCCAGCACCCCCTAGTGCCCTGACCGCCCCCCCAGGCCCAGCACCCCCTAGTGCCCTGACCGCCCCCCCAGGCCCAGCACCCCCTAGTGCCCTGACCCCCCCCCTCTGTCCAGCCCCCCCTAGTGCCCTGACTCTCCCCCACCCCCAGCCACGCGGCCCTGACCTCACCGCCCGAGCTGCAGCCCCCAGAGCCGGAGCCCCGATCCCGGCCCCGATCCCGGCCCTCACCTGCCGGCGCGGCCCCGCGGCGCTGTCCGCTCGGCCCCGAGCCCGGCCTGTCCCCAGCTCCCCACGGGCCCGCGCAGGCTGCACGCCACTGGCGGCGCACGCTACGTAGCAGGGGGTAAGATGGGCGGCTCCGCCTCCTGCACACAGCCATTCGCCATTGGCCCGCGTCGATTAGCATAGCCACGCCCCTGCTGGCTCTGCGCCACGCCCATTCGGAAGCCAGGAGCACCACGTGGCGCGGGTGGGGCGGCCTCTCTCCTGGGCCGCAGTGGCGGTGGAAGGGGGAGGGGAAGGTGCTGGGGTGAGGGAAGGAGGGGTGGTCGGTAGGGGGAGCCCCTCGTTTTGTTCTGCGTTTATACAGCGCCCAGCACAGTGAGCTCCTGGTTCCTGCCTGGGGCTGCTAGGCGCTTCTGCACGACAATAATAAATAAGGGGTAGGTCAAGGAGGGAAGCTGTGCATTCAAACTATGATCTACACTTGCACATCTGCCTGTGCGTCTGCGTGTGTACGCACCCATACACACCCCGCTACACACTTACGCATCCCACACCCAGCCCCAGGAATGCAGGGCTCTGCAGTTTTCCCATGCAGAGTGGGGCCTGATTGGAGTCACAAGCTCAGGGTGGATGACAACATAATAACAGGGTGCATGACAAGAGCATAAATAATAAATGAATACAAATGACCCTTTGCCCTGCTCTAGCCCCTTCCCCGTGAGGCCCTCACAGCTCTTTACAAACCCTAATGAATTCAGTTACAGTCCCATGGAACAAGGTGGCCTCATCCACGATTTAGACAGAGAGAAACTAAGGGATGAGACTGGCCCAAGGTCACACACAAGTCAAGGGCAGAGACAGGAAACAAGCATCCGGGTTCCCAGACCTGCATGTTAACCAAAAGACCATCCACCTCCCCGCCCTTGGTGTCATGCTCAAGCACTGGCCTTTTCATCCCCATCTGCAACAATAACCGGCTTTTCTGTAGCGTTTTTCACCCACAGACCTGGTAGCACTTTACAAAGGAGGTCCCCCTTTTACAGATGGGGAAACTGAAGCACAGCAAACTGATTTACCCAAGGTCATCGCGCAGGCCTGTGGCAGAGCTGGGCATGGAATTCAGATCTCCTGAGGCCCCGTCTGAGGCTCTATCCTCTGAGTCTAGCATCTCTTCCTCTTGACATCTCTTCGGCATGACAGAACCAGCGCTGATAGTGACAAACCAAAACCTTCGCCTACCTGCTTGTCTGTCCCTGGAAGTCAGATAGAACGTGACCGGGTCAACAGCCTTTCGGTCATAAGCCTGGCTGGTCACTTACAGGAAATGAGCACAGAGCAATCCTATTGAAGAGGTTTAGAAACCCTTCTGTCATGTGCAGCCCCCGTCCCATTCCCCAAATTATACTGTCTGTTGTAAATTACACAGCAGTGACACAGCAACTCTGTCATCTCAGCGTTTAGAGAGATGGGTCAAGCTTAACCAACCCCTTTGATAATGGAAAACAGGGTCTGTGAGAAACCAGAGATAATAAATCTTGTGTTCTTTATAACCAGCCTCGTGGGTTTCGGTCTTTGTCTTATTAAATGTGGCTGGTATGTGGAGAAATATCGAGGTGGCGGCAGCGGCTAAGACTTCTGTTTACGTATTGTGAAAACAAAGGCAAGGAGAGGACACAGTATCTGTGGGCCTGATACCAAGTCGGCACACCACACATGGGCTGGAGCCAATTGTTGAACTATAGCCAGCCGAGAGTACTCTGGAAGAATTCTCAGCCAGGACACTAGCAAGGTCAGTTGTGAGGGAAAAGGCCATTAAATGCCTTGTCTTTCTGGCAGCCTTTCCTCTTGCCCCTCTAGCCTCATCCCTAGTTACATTTCTAGAGCATTTTAAGAAGTGTCACTGCAGCTAGTTGGGGGCCGAGATACAGCAGCAGTTTCAACAGGGCACAATAACAGTACGAAACAGCTTAGGCAAGACAGCAAAGAACACCGCGTCCAGCTGAAATGCTGGCAGAATTTTGGGAAGCAGAGAACAGTTAATCAAGCTACCTAGAAGGCGTCAAGGACTCAGGATTAATAAACCCACACTCTTGCAGATGTGCCATGCGATTTTTAATGATTGTCAAGGCTTCCGTTTGAAGCCTCATTAAATAGAAAGTATCTTCAGCAGCCTGGCTCCCCGTAGCCCCACAGAGGGACATGATCCACAGGAACGAGGGCTATTAAAGAACGAGTGGAACTTTCCAGAACAACCATTGAAGGGTTCATCTTCACCACAGAGTTACTGCTATTGAGTCAATTTCGAGAGAACACAACTGGCCATGTTGCAAAAGAGCAGTTGAGTTCCATGTGCTTCCAGTAATACCCTGCACCCACACTGGCACTGCACCCAATTGTGGGAAATGCAAAGATTTTAGGGGATGCAGGCCATGGTTCGTAGTGCCCCAGCAAACCGCTCTGTTGTAGGGTGTCTTCTGCAGGGTATAGGGGATAGAATGTGTCTGTCCTTTTGGGGATTGCGGGTAGAACTGGGATAAGCCTAGGAAATCCCACAATTCAATGTAAATAATATATAATGTAAATAATTCCAGGTTGTCTCCAGATTTTGTGCTCTCATCTTGTGTTGTAGGGTATGCCACAGCACAAAGATGCCATGCGACAATTGCATCCAAAGATCATTAGGGGAATTGTGTGGGTTAAAGCACTCTGCTTTGTCTGGACTGTTAGACCTTTCCAATATTCCCATATGTTGCAGAATAGCTATACCTCTCCAGGCCATGTGATCCCTATGTGCCGTGATGCTTCCTAGGGGAACAGTGCAAGGTAGGAGAAGAAAAATAGGTATGGAGCATGGAGTTTGGTCTGAATTCTGGACAGGGACAGAAGCCTGGGGTAGCTGCTTCTTGGGACAGGGCAGCAGAGCTAGTCTGAGGCTCCCGCACCAGGGAGTTGCTAAGGGGCAGTTTGCATAGAGCACTGGGGCACGTTTTGTAAATTAGCAAATCATACTAAGAAAATTCCTGACTCCACATCACCAATTTCTGTTCCAAATGGAAAGGCTGGCCCCCAAGTTCTGCTACCGCTCAGCAAGGGGCCCCCCCTACTTTGGACCCAGCCAGAAGTGCGGCCCTGGAGCAGGTGTAAGATTACGCATCGGAGTTGCTAATGGGATCAAAGGGCCTGAAGAGTAAGAAATGGGATCTGGGACACATGAATAGTTTATAAGCTACCCATTCTCCTTCTACGCCTGTTCTGGCAATACCAGAGAGAACCACAGCCTTCCCCAGCGACAGCATCCCTTCTGCTGCTGGAAGGGGGAAATAAGCTGCTGCAGGCAGAAACCAGAGGTGGCTGTTTCCTACTTCATGATTCTCTTTCCGAGTGCTCCTCACCCTTTGTTATCTGCTGCGGTACCCTTTGTACGAGCATCCCACTGAGCATCAAGCATAAATAACAAAGCAGTTACACTACAGCAGTGGCTCTCAACCTTTCCAGTCTACTGTACCCCTTTCAGGAGGCCGATTTATCTTGTGTACCCCTAAGTTTCACCTCACTTAAAAACAGCACACTTGCTTACTATCTCATTTTTACTTTATAATTGTAAAAAATCAACTGGAATATAAATATCGTATTTACATTTCAGCATACAGCATACAGAGCAGTATAAACAAGTCATTGTCTGCACAAAATTTTAGTTGGTACTGACTTCGCTAGGGCTTTTTGGGTAGCCTGTTGTAAAACTTGGCAAATATCCAGATGAGCTGATGTACCCCCTTGGAAGAGCTGTGCTTTCCCGCAGGGGCACACGGACCCCTGGTTGAGAACCACTGCACTACAGTACTAGATTTCTGATTCCTCACCTAAGAATCGGTCACTTATCCCAACTTATTAGCTTACAGAGCAGACTCCTGGCCTTGGAGGCAGAAGGCCCAGTTGCTGTCTAGCTTGAAGCTGAAAAGACAGCGTTTTTCCCAGGCTGCAGGGATAGGGGCTTAACCCAGTCCCGGGAAAGGACACAGCAGGCCTTGTCCCCTTAAAGCAGCAATTAAGACGGTTTATAAAAAGAAGTCTGTTATTAGGCCAGCAGCCCTGGGAACTGAGATAATTATAAATACTTGGAAACCACAAGGATGGGGGCCAGGGAGGTATCTAGAGACAGAGGATGTGAAGCAGGTAATGTCAGAGGGGGCAGATGTGAGTAGACGGTACGGGTGTCCCCCTATTAGCCAGGCCATGCACAGCAGGCCAGGGGACTCCTAGTGTTGTTACCTGCACAGGCTAAGGCAGCCCCTCTGAACAAAAGCTACAGGGAAGACAAAAGCCATGGGCCAGGCCTCCTCTAACTCTTTACAAAGGAAATTGTGCTCTTTCCCCATCTGTATGGTCATTTATCTGCTAGCACCTCACAGTGGGCTGGCTCAGTGCCTCAAACCAACAGGCCCCCGCCCTAAGTCGCTTACAAAGTGGAGCTCAGACACGACATAAGCAGCGTGGCCAGGAGGCATATACAGGACAGGGAGAGGGCCATACTCACTCAGTGAGGGCTTCATAGGGCCCAGGCCTGGAAGGGACTTCCTGGGTGATTGAGTGCAGCTCCCTGCTAGCACAGGCAACTCTGCCCTATACTCCGATGAGCACAGCATGGTGGAGGAAAGGAAGAGGTCGGGGAGCATTGTTTATATTGCTGCAGATTGTGCTTCCCTGGAGATGCATGTGCTCTGATCTCACTCCCCCCACACCCTCCCACACACACACGGAAAGGTGATAGACAAGTGCCCCTGGGGCATGGCTACTATTCTTTAATCACTAGTGTTTATAACTACATCCTGTTTATCTAGAACATTCCATCCACTAAGAGTGAACCTAGTCTCCTGACCTACCCCAGCAAGGTACACCAGCCTGCTGGCACTAGGGCATGGTTTGCTACTTCCAGCTATTGCAAAAATAAGGCTCGAGCTGGAGCAGTTGGAGCTACGGCCCATCTCTGTCCTTGTTTGTGCAGCATCTCACACGCTGGGGCACGGATCTTTGATTGGGGCCTCCAGCGGCTACTGTAAATAGAAACAATAAAATGATGCCCCTTGGCAGAAACTCTCAGAACTCCGAGGAAGCCAAGATAACGAGACTGGCAAAGCTGCAACGAAGCACCCAGACAACCTAACTGGGTTGAGAGGCTGTGCCAGTGCCACTGATTTTATTGCAAGTCTCATGCTAGTTGGTGTTTTCCTGGACTCATGTGATTGTGAGACCCTCAGCCTTCATTTTAAAAAGGGTCAAGCCCTGCTCGTTGCTGAGGAAAGCTGAAGAACATGAACCAAGTTCAACCTACAAAGCCCAGAAGCCACCCGATAAATAAATCCCTCCCAAAATGGATTCGCAAAAAGAACAGGAGGACTTAGGGCACCTTAGAGACTAACAAATTTATCTGAGCATAAGCTTTCGTGAGCTGAAAGCTTATGCTCAGATAAATTTGTTAGTCTCTAAGGTGCCACAGGTACTCCTGTTCTTTTTGCGAATACAGACTAACATGGCTGCTACTCTGAAACCTGCCAAAATGGATCGTTTGGCTTTAAAAATATATAGGAAGGTTTTTAACCCCAGCCAAGCTTTTCAAAGGCCTGGGGCTGGCCCCACAGCTACGCTGCCTCTTGCTATCTTAAAATCTGCTTCTAGCAGGTGGCGATGTGCCCAGTGACCGAAGGATGACAAAGCAGTCTGAGTGGCTAAGAAAACACCTCCAGCAGAAACTGAAGAGGCCAATCCCAGGGACTTTGGTCAAGGCTGGGCCGTGGGAAGCGGCTTCGAACCGCGTCAGCAAGAAAAAGTGTTGACTCACGGGATGCAAAACCAGGACCTGGATTTGGCCCTAGAAGCAGCAGGTCGTATCTGAAGGGGAAATCTACCACTTTACAGCAGGGCATGATTCAAATTAAAACGCTGGGTGAGCGAGTTGCTCTTTGCGCACAACAGATTTACTTTCACCTTTGTCTGTACAGGCGCGGAGATTAGGGTTCTCTCCATGACAGCCGTGGGCCAACACAATGCACTGCAAGGAAAAGTAATGGACAGTCACTATTGCACTAAGACTGGAGAGAGGCTGAATAGCAGCTGAAGCCAAACACCAAGGTTTGATTCTAGTGGGTCTGGGCAAAGCCAACCTGTGGAACTCCTTACCAGAGGATGTTGTGAAAGACTATAACAGGGTTCAAAAAAGAACTAGATAAGTTAATGGAGGACACGTCCATCCACTGCTATTAGCCAGGATGGGCAGGGATGGTGTCCCTAGCTTCTGTTTGCCAGAAGCTGGAAAAGAGCGACAGGGGATGGATCACTTGATGATGACCTGTTTTGTTCTTTCCCTCTGGGGCACCTGGTATTGGCCACTGTCAAGACAGGATACTGGGCTAGATGGACCTTTGGTCTGACCCAGGATGGCCGTTCTTACAAAGCAGCACGTCTTCATGCACTCACACACAGAGCCCTCATTCAGAGGCGGGGGAGTGCACTTCCATTCGCACCTGGCCTCCTTCCCGAGAGTTAACCGCTCTCCTTTCAGTGCCTAGGGCTCAGCACAGGCAGAATCCCGATGCTGCTTGCCCAGCTCAGCGAGACTGGCAGCAGAAGCCAATTTAGAACTTCAGAAGCTTCCTGCCCTACTTGAATGGTTTTGCTGCTGTAATCCACATGCCAGCTGATTTATTCCATGCAGAACAGTTCAACAAGGCTAGCTGTAAAGCCTCCAAAGTCAGTCAGTAATTCCAAGCAAAGGGGGAATCGCATGCTGTAACAGGACCCAACGTCTGCTATAACTATGTCAGAGACCTCTAAAGAGCAGGACAATAACTGTCCTGGCTGATGTGGCCAGTGTAGATAATAGAATCACAGGACTGGAGGAGACCTCACGAGGTCCTGCACTCATGGCAGGATTAAGTATTGTCTGACTTATAACAGCCTTGAGACAGTACATTTGTCTGGGGCACATTGAGCCTAACACGGTCTGGTCCAGTTTAGCACAGCTGTGCCCAGTGAAGGCATCGTATAGCGTCTCCATCGCAGAGTTAGCTATACATGAGTTATTCCTCCAGTTGGCCTAACTTGCGTGGCAGCAGCCACAGCGCAAATTACCCACAGGCTGCCGTGTCATCAGTGGAGCTGCACTCACTCGTATGTGGCACTAAGACACGTGGGGGCCACATCCCATGAGCCTTAGCGATGCAGTAAGCTACGCGGCTCTATGAATTCTTTCCTCCTAGTGAAGGAGGACTTGTCTGTCCTTTCTGGGGCCCACAGGGAGAATGGTGGGAAGGTACTGGAAGACCAGCAGCACTCGCATGGCTCTAGCTGGCATCCACACTACAATGTGTGAGCAGCTCACTGAAGTTACACACACCACCACTGTGGCTACACCACCATTGCATACATCTTCTGTTAGAAAGCAGTGCTAGGTCTGCTCACGGATATTCCGGTGCATTCTGATTTTCTGTTTCCAGACTCTCTTGCAGAGGTTATTGCAGGGAAACAGGAAGGTAAGTTCATGCTGTAGATGAAAACAGAGTTTTAAAATATTTTGTTTCTTTCCAGTGCAGTTTTGTTAAATTCTTTTATTTCTCACTGTTTTCTTTGGCCAAATACTTGGTCAGTTAAGGTTTCAGAGTAACAGCCGTGTTAGTCTGTATTCGCAAAAAGAAAAGGAGGACTTGTGGCACCTTAGAGACTAACCAATTTATTTGAGCATGCGTACAAAGGGCAGGGACTTAATCAACGCGAGCTTATGACCCGCACTTACTGGGAATTCCTCGTTCATGGGGAATAATTGCAATCCCCGATCCCCATCACGAATGGGGTTCAACGGGTTACCCGCACCTGTCGGCGTAGGGTAGACACACGCTGAGCCAGTCAGTGTAGCGCGCGTGCAGCCCCGGACATCTAAGGGCATCACAGACCTGTTATTGCTCAATCTCGGGTGGCTGAACGCCACTTGTCCCTCTAAGAAGTTGGACGCCGACCGCTCGGGGGTCGCATAACTAGTTAGCATGCCAGAGTCTCGTTCGTTATCGGAATTAACCAGACAAATCGCTCCACCAACTAAGAACGGCCATGCACCACCACCCACAGAATCGAGAAAGAGCTATCAATCTGTCAATCCTTGTCTCTCAACAGCAGAGACTCTTTTGGATTCTGATCAAAGGCAAAAGCTGCCTCTATAATTTATGAAAAACGTCAAAAAATCAGGGGGAAATAATGAGCGCTTCCTTATTTAGCAGCGAGACATATATGTCCATTTTCTCTTACTTCTGACATCAGCCTGAGAGTCAGATAGACTAGGCTTCCAAAGGAGGTTGTGGAATCCCCATCATTGGAGGATTCTGAGCACAAGTTAGACAAACAACTGTCAGGGATAGTCTGGGTTTACTTGGTCCTGTGTCAGTACAGGGGGCAGGAGTAGGTGATCTCTTGAGGTCCCTTCCAGCCTATGATTCTATGAAAATGGAGCAGGGGAATATTAATACCAACCACAGAGCTCAACAGATGTGGACGGAGTACTCTGAAGATGAACAGCTGTAGAGATTCTCCATCACTGACAAATTTTAATCAAGATTGGATGGTTTTTTTTTAAAGGATCTGCTCTAGGAATTATTCTGAGGAAGTTCTATGGCCTGTGTTATACAGGAGGCCAAACTAGATGATCACACGGCTGCATTCCGGCCTTGGACTCTATGAAACACACCCAGCGTTATTAAAACTATTAAGTGAAAAAAATCAAAAGGTTACACAAAGAGTGGAACACACTATCTGTCAAAGGTCACAGTGAGAGCTATCAAACCAGTAGGTGTGAGCAAATACCTCCAGCCAACAAGCAGGAATGGAATCTTGCCAAAATACATCAATGCTACATTTGTTGAAGATGGGAGAACTTTTTAGCATCCAGAGCTAGTCGGCCCAATGGCAGAGCTGTGGTAACATACACAGATCAGAGCACAACACGGAGCAGGTGTTTGGTCGGATCCCACCCACGGAGTGCTGACCACAGTACTTCTTGCTCAGGCTTATGCTATTGTGCTAAGAACAGCTGCGCAGACATTGCGGTTCAGGCTGGTGCCTGGGCTCCAAAGACTAGCGAGTGGGGTGGCTTCAGAGCCTGAGCTGAATTTAGAAGTGCTGTTTACACATCTGTTTTAGCACCGTAGTGCAAGCCCCCCAAATCTGTCAACCCAGGCTTGGAGGCATGCTGCCATGGGCTGCTGCTGGCTGAGTGGAAGTACCCTAAGAGGTCATCTTGTCATCCAGAGAACTGATTTGTGCCTGCACCAAAGATCTGATGTTCATGGAAGAGCGGATGTGGGGCTGTTTGCTGGATTACTTCCCATGCACCTTTCCCCAAATGTATTTCATACCAGGAAACAGTTATTAATCTGAGCAAATCTCAGCCTTAAAAACCAAGCAATTGGAGAGTGCCAAAGCTTACCCAAAAATACAACTGTGGATTCATCAGTCACTGCAAAAATATAAACAATCCCTGGAACTGAACGCAATGCTCACTGCAATTTGGATGTAACTATCTGCAAAGAATTGAGAGAGCCCAAGGCAATGGCTCACACAGAGCCTTGCATGGTGTCCAATAACAGAGGGGTAGCCCTGTTAGTGTGTATCCACAAAAACGAGGAGTCCGGTGGCACCTTAAAGACGAACAGATTTATTTGGGCATAAGCTTTCGTGGGTAAAAAACCCACTTCTTCAGATGCATTCTTCCTGCAAGCAAATTGCATTTGTCTTGCATCTGAAGAAGTGGGTTTTTTACCCACGAAAGCTTATGCCCAAATAAATCTGTTCGTCTTCAAGGTGCCACCGGACTTCTCGTTGTTTTTGCTCACACAGAGTGCAGGGATACCAAACCCGTCCTTTCTTCAGCCCAGTACTAGTTTGTTCTTAACCAGGTTTTGGTAAAGGCAGCCAAAATCCACATGGGCTGAGGTGCGACTGGCAAATAAAACAGGATAAAACCTGCTATCGCTAGCATGTTAGGAGAATATAGTTGACAGAAGGTAAATTATTAACCAAAGGAAGAAAATGAAGTATGTGACGCATTCAGAAGTTCTGGAGATTGGAAGGGGGCAGAGAGAAAACACTGACTTCTTGCTTAGGGTGGTCCATCCCAGGCTGTCCTGCAGCATCCTACTTTTGAGGAGAGCTGCCGTCTTTCCGCTCAGCCCCTCATGACAAGGACCCTCTTGCCTTTGGAGACAAGTTTCACTAGAAGCAGTGTTTAGACCCGGTGCCGCCAGCTTCCCGTGTTGGGAAGCACCATCTGTGACACCAGCAACACTAGCCTCCCAGCATGGCAGCCTGAGCCAACTACACCCTGGCATTGTCTGTGTCCAACCCCGGGACACCTTGATACGGTTTAATATTTAAACAAAGGTTTCAAGGCCTCTGATAGGTTTGTAATCCTGGTACTGAGGTTGCCCTGTCTGCAGCCCAGGTATCGTTGCCCAGCAAACATGAGGCTGTCTGCAGATGGCAGAGAAATGCCAGACACGAGTCTCTCCTTCCCCACATAACCCACAAAGAGGCCAAACGCCTTATCAACCCAGCCCCCTATTTTAGTGTATTAGAAATGATGGCCCAAAAATTCAAGTTAGGCACCCAGCTCCATAGTTAAGCACCTAAATAAAGGTGGCCTAATTCTGCCAGGGGCTGAGCACGCTCAGCTTCCATCACTAGGAGCTACAGGATCCCAGCACCATTGGAAGTCAGGTCGTTTATTCAGCGTGCCTAACTCTGGGGATTTAAGGTAGTGAAATGAAGCATCCAGAGTTCAAAAGTCAAGGGGCACAGAATCCCTAACTTCGGCCCCTTTAAATCTGGAACTGATGTTTTACAAAGATTCTGGCTGATATTCACATGTACAAGGCCAACAGCCCCCCCAAAACAGAACCAGAGTCTAGCATCACCATCTCATTGCCTTGATTTCGACTGACAGATACACCCTGCCCAGCTTTGTTTCTACATCACCTAGCTAGATTGTAAACTCTTCAGCACAGACTTCATCTCTATCTAAAGGACCTAGCACACCACTGGTGCTACAATATAAAATAATGCCCCCAGGCTACATCTTAGCATCTGGTGTAAGAGGAATTGCAGCAACGCAGGGAATGTCTTGTATCCCATCAAGGGAGAGGAGCCACTATTGCACAATAGCAGATACAGCATTAGATACACAAAAAGCACACCTGCAGGCCTTAGGTGTCAGGCAGTACCCTGAATGCAAAGGGGAAGCTCTGTTTTGTTCCAGCTTCCAGTCACCTGCAGATACTGTAACGGTGATTTGTTCAACCAATGTCTTAGAGGTGTGGGGGAATTAAGAGTCCTTAGCCTCGTGGTGGGATAGATTCCCTGCACTTTGCCCGTTCTCCAGCACAGCACCGCTGGGTCTCAGTGGCAGTCCGAAGCCGCCGCTCGTTTCAACACTCAGCAGAACCAGCTAAGATCTATGATTACCAATGTGCAAGACAGTCAGGGGTGGGGGGGGGGGGGGGGAAGCCTGATTTGAAAAGAACATTCAATGGAACTGAAAAATCTCCTGTATGAAAGTGAGAGCCCCACACTTCTTGCTCCGAGTAGAACTTAACTGGAAATTGCAAATCATGGCCCATTCAGGTTCCAGAGCATTAAAGCAAGTCACTCTACATTAGTCAAATTCCTGTTCAAACCAGTTTATCTTCAGAGGGACAGCTGCTTTCTAGGCCACCAGTTCAACTCTAATCCACGTCCGCGCTGACTAGTAGTAGTTACCATCCAACTACAGTTCAGTGGCTGCCCAATTCGTAGTGGAGAGAGGTCTAGACCACAAAAAAAGCTGTGACAGTTGGCACTAAATTGCCCTCCTCGTTTGCAATCTGGATTGGAACGGGCTACGGAGGGAGACTCAACGCCTTTCCCCTCCAGAGGTGGTTCTCCCAGGTCAGGGATCAGGGACTTTGGCAGGGTGGGGGAAATAGGCAATGCCCAAGTGACCATCCCCCAAATGGGGGATATTGGTTTCCAGGGCACTTTTCACAAGTTTGAACATTTACTTATAGGGCACATAAGTCTGTGTGGGAGAAACACTGCTAAGGGCATGTACTTAGGGTGAACAATGGCATAGACCAAACTTACTGATTTCTCCCTGTCCTGTCCCTTTTCTCAGATACATCGCACTCATGCCTTCTGCAGCATTTATGGGCCCTCAGTGCATTCATGCACAAAATCTGGACCACAGTTTTGACCCTTTGGGTTTACACCCTGACAAGATCAAGTAACAGAGATAAGTCAAGCAGGAAAAACGGATCGAATGTAGTTTTTTCAATCCCCAGAGCTACCTCTCCATTACTGCGGGGCTGAAAGCACACACCATGGCCCCACACCCCATGGGCTGCACAGTAAGGGTGGGGCAGCGGGTAGCCTGCGCATAAAAGTGTCATCTATTTCCCATAAATGCATCTGCCAGACAGCGTGCAAACATTCCGACGAGCCAGCTTGCCTCTTTAAAAAAATCCCCCCACAAAAATGACAAGAGCCAACTCTGTGGAAAGCCGGCCACTAGCGTTATTTCAAGATGGCTACACAAAGCACAGGAGAAGACCCTGTGCTGAAGGGTGGCATGGACGGGAAGGAGGGGGAAAAAGACAGATAACGACTGGATAACGCTACATGTCTTTCACGTCAATTTTTATCAACCTAATCCTTTCTTTAGCCTCAGACTTTGAGGGGTATATAATCTCACCCTCACCTAAGGCCACCAGGGACTTACACGCCTGTACCCAGATTAGTGATTGGAGGAAGCAAAAAGTCATTCTGTTAGGTCAAGAAATAAACTGAGTGAATGAATCAATCAAATGAAACCCTGCTTGGGTGCAGTTACATATAACACCGCCCAACCCCATTTACCAATTTGGGAGACGGTCAGCTCCTCTTCCTGATGGTTATCACCACACTGGTTACATTCTTCATTCAGATACCTGTTAAATCTGATGAACTTGTCTGTTTCTAAATACATGCCTGGTGAGAGCCTGCTTTAATATCCTGGGCTTCCCCCACTTGCTCCAGTCTAGCAAACTATCTCTTTAATGGGAGATTTTTGGCATTTCACTGGAGTTCTCACCACTTAGAATTGGTACAGTCCAATGCAAAACACATTTTCAACACAATAAAGAGAAGACGTTTAATAGAGTTCCGTTATAATTTTACTGTGTTTAACAGAACTACACATTTATACAAAAGTTTTTCAACCATTTGGTATTAAAACTGAGAAGAGAGGCTACAAAACCAGGAACAGATACAAGAGTCTAATCTACCCCCAAACTTGAGAGGGGTCATTCCATTGGACAGATGCAGAAACTTTGCAAATGCAACTGCAAAATGAATTCCAATCAATTCACAGAGAAATCTTCAAGCCAAGAGTCAGTTCTAGATCAGCATCTCAACATATTCATAGACAGTTTTAAAATTCTAGGTTTTTTTAGCCTCATCCCCTCGCATACAAGTAAAAACATGCTAAATAGTTGAAAAGCTCAAATATATCATCTTTCCTGAGGATGCTGCATGCTTACATGGCAACTGGAAAACTTTGGTACTTTGAACAGCTATCCCAGCCTTAAGAGGAAGAAGTAAAAAATAGTTTTCTTACAGTAACCAGTAACTTTTAAGCACATATTTGCAAAAACAAATAAAATGTAAGATTCTGCTCTTTAAAGCATTAGATTAAAAAAAAAGGAAAATGAAGTAGAAACTGTAAAAGCTTCAAATAAATTCCAGGGTGTCGCAAGGGATTTTTTGGACATGGCTCAGCAAATAGGTTGTCTTTGGTTTCATACAAGCACCAATATTTGTAAAGCACAAAAAAAAAAAACAAAAAAAACCCACCACAGCAACACACACTGAAAGCTACATTCAAAAAAACCAAAAAGAGCTATTGGAAGACAGTCAGATTTTTCAAGTACACCCAGTGATTTGGTTCGGAAATTAGGAAAAGGGCAAGTATTCAATACTTTGCATTGGCAGGGTGTTCATTCCAGAAACAGTCATTTTTTGGAACATGAACTGTTTGTTTGAACTGGTTTACCAGAAAGATCAATAACAGTTCCAGAAACGCTCCCTGGTCACTAATACAACAGCTCGTAAATATACTACTACTGAGGCATGGACTGTGGCCAACCCAATGGTCTAATTAAAGGTATATTTTAGAAGTCTTACTTCATGGACCACAATGAATCAGTTCACAACCTCAGCACCTTTTAAACCACACAAAATCTAGTTCTTCTGTAAACCAACATTTGGAGACATTAGTCATCTGTGTTTGGGCTTCTGGCTTTCTGAACTGATCAACTGACAACTTCAAAGGAACTTTTTCCCAGACTGCTGTGTAAATCCTGGGCGTAAACCGACCAATATGGTTTCATATAATTCAGGAGTTTTCTGGTCGATTGTAATCTGTTGTGGTACACTAGAAACTACACAGAATAGGTGTGTGTAAAAAAATTTACAGAGAGGCAGTGAAAAAAGGAATGAACATACAACAAATGCAGTTTTTATTTAGTTACTTTCACACTCTCTAATCCAAAGCACAGACTAAGATGGGATAATATACACAGAAAACTGATTATTCAGGGAGCTATAGGCGCAAAAGGCAGCACCTGATGGAAGGCAGCTGGTACAGTGGGCTAATATACTGTGGCTTTCCATTTCTGAAAGCTAAGGAACTAAAATGGCTTAAGTCACAAGTGGAACTAGTATGGTGGTCTCAACCGAGTCTCCAGACATCTCTCAAGCGATTGCAGCAGATGGCTCTGCTATTCGACCGAAGTGCTGGAGCAGCAAGGCAATCCCAGGACTGGAGCAGCAGCAAGCACTTCCTGAAATTCCAGTTTGCACAAGGAGCAGATCATCAAGACAGTTCACCAGGTTGGCAGAGTGAAAATATACACCTACATCATATCATCACTCAGTCTCACCCTCTTTAATGGAGCTGGAGATAATCCTAGCAGTCACTGGAAGCGCTAGGTGTGTGCGCGACTACCCATGCACACCACTTCTTGTGCCTCAGGATATCCTATTAGCTCATGTGGGAGTGAGGAAGGCGGGGACTCCAGACGATCTGCAGATAACCCTCCCCCTGCCAAGTCTGAGGCTGTCTTATTTAGTGGTTTTTTGGGGCTCTGGCTTAATGCAACTCTCCTACTGCAGCCTGCTCTAGGGTAGAAGTGCAGAAACAGGGGCTCACGGGAAAGCTGCCTTCCACCACGATGATGCATAAATAGTTTCTACATTGTGCTTGGCCTTAGCCTGCACTACAGAACTATTTGTCCAGCACTGAAATGCAACAAAATCATCCCAGATATAAACAGGAACTCTGTGGGAAGATCTAGCTTTCTCCGCCACCCAACACCTGCTGTTGTTTGTCGGAGATATAAGCTCCTGAAGGTTGCATTTACAGTACAAGCGGAGACAGCTCTTAAAAAGTAGAAAAAAAATAAAATAAAATAAAAAAGGTGGGCCATGTTTCTTCTGAACAGTGTATCCAGGCACCAGGCTCAAAAATACCTGACTGTCTTCTTCGGGCTTGTCTACACTACTGCTTAAGTCGATGTAACTTACATTGCTCTGGGGTGTGAAAAAGCCACCCCTCTGAGCAACACACAGTGCATGGACTTCAGCGCTGTCTGCACCAGCGCTAAGTCAGCGGGAGACGCTTTCCCACCGACGTAGCTTCTGCCTCTCGTTGAGGTGGAGTAATTATGCTGATGGGAGAGCGCTCTTCCATCCGCATAGTGCATCTTCACCAGACATGCTACAGCAGCACAGCTGCATCGGCGCAGCCCACGTAGCGCGGTAGTGTAGACCAGCCCTTAGCATGTCACCGGCATATGCTGAAGCAAGCAAGCAAGCTCAAACTCTCCCTCACAATGGAACCCTGCAGTCCCATTTCCTGGGGCAACCAGCTGACTGGGAACAGATTTAATTGTTTGCAAACTGAACAATACCCTTTGAAACAAGATTTATCCGTTCCTGTCGCATCTTCACATCCCTTTGCAAATGGCCGTTACTAGGCACCCATTCATAAATGGCCACTGCTAAGTATCTTTAACTTTAGGTCAACATTCCAGTAAAGACAGCCCTACCTCTGCTGATTCTGTTCCTTTCCTATGGACTAGCAATGACCTGATCACACCTCTCCCTTGGTGTATGAAATTAACACTATTTACTTCTGTGCTGCTGAGCCAGCCTCAATGCCATTAGCCCAGCAGTGGGGAGGTGGGGTTAAAATGCTGCTGTAAAGGCAGCATACTGCTTTTGTTTTCATACGCAGGAGAGCAACAGAAGTCAAGAAGCAAAATTCCCCACCAGATTATTGCATCCATTTTAAAGGAGGTCGTGTTTCTGGGTCTAATGTTCAAGTGTCTTTTAAGTAACCAAGTAAAAAGAAATGCAGAATATATATATTTATAAAAACAAACTTAGAAGAGAGTCTCCTTTTATATGGCTGTCAGAGGCACTGGTGCGCAGTGTCCTTTCAGGGGGTGACCACAGAGCAATGAAAGCCCCATCCAAGAGGCTCCCTTCTCCATCTGCTGTTTGAGGAGCTAGATTCTCCCCTTCACCTCCCAGCTTTCCAGGTTACAGGAAAAAGAGTCTCTCACAGAGCTGAATAGCTGGCTCATGGTGCAGAAACTGTCCTGCGAGAAAGGCCAGCTTGTGAGCGTATTTGCAGGGGGCTGGAACTCGGATAGTGCCTGGCCAGTTCCAGTACACGTGGCAAAGCTTGAAAGTCAACCTAGAAACAACAGGAGGAAAGAAGATTCCATTAGAATTCATACCTCCCTACTTGGCACACTGTATGTATAACCCACAGTGAACACCATGCGTTTGTGGAGGGCTGTCCTTTCAAGGCCACCGGATAGATGCTCTTTAAGGGCCAAAACTTTCTCTCACGGAATTGCCACCCTGGGGCAAACCGTTAACCTAGCTCTGACAGCAGCCCATGCAACACTAGGACTCTCCAAAGGGTATTATATCAGCTTTATTAACAGTATATGTATATTTAGGAGCTAGGGATTGTCTTCTGGCTCCATGGGGAGTTACAAGGAGCTTCCTGCAGGAATTAAAATAACCGGGAGGTGATACATCTATTCAAATCTCTAGGCAGGTATACAAGTCAGGAGAAGTCCTCCCGCCTTGTGGGAAGTTGCATATACCAGTTTGAGCTGGTTAAAAGGAGGCTACCAAACAAAGAACTCGGCTGTATAAAGTGACCACCCTCACATAAGCGAGAGGTTACTCACTTGATCCAAGAACTGACATAGCTATAACCCAGGGACCCCCTGATGCCAACCGATAGAGAGCACATGGGATGCATAGGGTTATACAGGGGTCCCCTGGGTCAGACATCTGCATACTAGTTCACCAAGCGGGACATGTGAGGCCTCTGTTGAAAGCCACGAAAAATGTACATACAGATAATATTTAAGGAGTTATGTAACTATACTGAAAATTATGCTCTTAGAGTTCAGGCACGTCACCAGGAGGTGACAGATTGGAAATGTTCCTTTCAGGAAGGACGTAAATGACACCTATCTCCCTGCCTGGCCATTTGTGTACTGTATGCCTTACGCTGTGTGCCTATGTGCATACTTAGGCAGGGGTGAATTGAGAGATTCTGAAATCTACAGGAACAAACAGCAGGAGTGTGCGTGTCCTGTTCATGAATTATGACAAATGATTGGTCTGGTATACCCTGGAGTGCAAAAGAGACACTTAATCCTTCACTTCAGAGGCACGCTAACCGTGCATGACTCACGGCCTGCCTACAGGGATTTTGGGTGAGCAATACTCTTACGTCTAATAAAATATAGTGTTAATTACGTCTAGGCTCTAGAATGCATGCTATGACTTTATTTTTTATGTAACCATTTGTTTCCAATACTTCTAGTTGCTACTACTTGACTCTGTGCGTTGTTAAATAAACTTATACTTGATTTCACTATAAACATATCTAAGTGCTACTATGATGATCCGAGGAATGGAAAACTTGTCTTATGAAAGGAGACTCAAGGAGCTTGGCTTGTTTAGCCTAACTAAAAGAAGGCTGAGGGGAGATATGATTGCTCTCTATAAATAGATCAGAGGGATAAATACCGGAGAGGGAGAGAAATTATTTAAGCTCAGTACCAATGTGGACACAAGAATAAATGGATATAAACTGGCCACCAGGAAGTTTAGACTTGAAGTTAGACGAAGGTTTCTAACCATTAGAGGAGTGAAGTTTTGGAATAGTCTTGCAAGGGAAGCAGTGGGGGCAAAAGATCTATCTGGCTTTAAGATTAAACTCGGTAAGTTTATGGAGGAGATGGTATGATGGGACAACATGGTTTTGGTAATTCAATATTCATGGTAAATAGGCCCAATGGCCTGTGATGGGATATTAGATGGGGTGGGATCTGAGTTACCCAGGAAAGAATTTTGTGTAGTATCTGGCTGGTGAATCTTGCCCATATGCTCAGGGTTTAGCTGATCGCTATATTTGGGGTCGGGAAGGAATTTTCCTCCAGGGCAGATTGGAAGAGGCCCTGGAGGTTTTTCGCCTTCCTCTGTAGCATGGGGCACGGGTCACTTGCTGGAGGATTCTCTGCTCCTTGAAGTCTTTAAACCACGATTTGAGGACTTCAATAGCTCAGACATAGGTGAGAGGTTTTTCACAGGAGCGGGTGGGTGAAATTCTGTGGCCTGTGTTGTGCAGGAGGTCAGACTAGATGATCATAATGGTCCCTTCTGACCTAAATATCTATGAATCTATGTTAAGTAGAGTGGTGAGCAGAGGTGAAAGTGGGGCACACTGTTACTTTGGGAGCAGTGGATTGGTGAATACCGTGAGTGTCCATGGAGCAGAGGTTGGACACTCAATGGAGAAGCTCGGAGGGCTTGATGGTTGAAATGGGCCCAGAGCTAGCCTGCAGAGGGACAGTGGAGCCTGCGTAGGCTGACAGGGGAGGGCTTGTTTTGCCTGTGGAGCCGACCCCCCACCAGGCACAGACAAGGCTTCCTCATGCTAAGGGCAGGTGGTAGCAAAGTGCCTCACAGTCCTGGGTACCCCAGAAAGCGTCACAACAACATTGTGACCAACACGGACAGACACTCAGGACTCTGTTCTTAACAGGGTCTCCATGTAGAAGACGGGTGACTGGCTGGTAAGCTGAGACCTACACATTAAGATATGTTTTCTCTGTAATGCTTCTGTTCTGAACAAATAATACTTTGCTTTATGAAGGCTGGATGGTCACTGGTTAACCCTGCCATTACCCAAGAAAAAGAAGAACGGCAGGTACTGAACTTAAGTCAGACTTGACAACAGTATCACAGTGAACTGCAACTTAAATCCTCAGTCTAGAGGAGGGGACTGAAAGGACCGTGCCCCAAGAGAGGTGATGGCTATAAGCCTGAGACCCCTGAAGAGGCCATGAAGGGGATCAGAGCTGCAGTTACCTCAGCAAGTGTGACAGCCAGCACCAGCTACTTCAGAGGAAGGTACAAAAATCCTTAGTGCACAATTATGGAATAATCTATGCACAGGGGAAGTATGCTTCTGATCCTCTTTTAAAAAGAGAGCAATGACCTACTTAATGCAAACTGTGTATATGCTCATTATCCATAGATTTCTAACCGTTTTTTGAATCTTGCTCAATTATATATTGTCATTGGCAGTCAGTTCCACAGGCTAATTGCTAATTATACATTGTATAAAGTAGAGTTTCTTTTTATCTGATTTACATTTATTACTTTTTTCAAATTTCATTGATTTTCTCCCTGTTCTTGTATAATGACGAAGGGTAAACAGGAACGTCCAATCTGCCTTCTCTGTATCATTCATTTTTGAGTCTTTAGCGTTTGAGCCAATGAATTAAGGCATGACAGGAAGTCATTTCACCTCATTCTCTGTAAAGGTACATGTTGATCTCTAGCTAATTTCCAAATGGAGATTGTTTTGCAACAACAGGCCTTGGGGAAAGTTCCAGCTTTGCAGCCGTGTATTGAAAAAGTATTTCTCAATACTAAGTCCTGTTGGAGAATAAGAGATTACAAGAAATGGCCAAACCAATCAGAGTTTGACATCGTCATTGCTGGACTTTTGGCCATGATTTCCCGCCGCACCCCTTCAATAACTTCAGAAATATCTCGAGCTAGTATTTCCTGGAAAAAGAAAAATGGGAAATAATATGCGAAGATGCCCAACTCGCAAGAGATCCTGCCTCACCTAGTAGAATAAATTTTGCAAATAAACTCAGAAGCTATTTCCAAAATGAAGATGTGCCATGCTGGATCAGACTACTGCACCAGTAAGTCCAATACGCTGACTCTCGCAGCAGTAGATCGCCAGCATTTCGGGGGGCTGGGGGAGGTGTGGAGCAGCTGCTAAATGCACCTCTGCAATCACATCAGAAGGCACAAGGGAGCAACTTCCACTTCTCTTTAGGGCAGGATTTGGACGATGTCACAAAACGTTCAAGACCCGAGTTACATGTCATCAGCGCCACCTCCAGCTACTCGGCCATGCAGCTTTGTAGGGAGCGGGTGTTCGAGGAAGACCCCTCTGCTCAGTGCTCTCACCTTTGCATGTGGTCAGGACTGAGGTTGGCCGTGTTAAGCACACAGATATAGCGCGTTGGGATGCCGCAACCCTGCCGGACGTGATGAGACAACAAGTAAAAATCCACCCTGAGAAGGATAAAGAGAAACACTTTAAAGAGTCAAGTTGTCCACCTGTAAATAAGAGAAAAGCCTGTGGCAGTTCCTTAGGTAGGTCTGCTAAAGGGGTTTTACACCTGAAGTTGAGTTTGCTTTATCAAGGTTTCGTTCTAAGTTGAAATCACAGCATGACCTCACTGTCTACTCCCTCAGTGTACCCTCCCCAGGGGTACACTAGCATCTACACACCAATTATACAGCAACAGTGCCTAAGAGCTACATATGTAAGAGGGCCTTTCATTCCCAAACCACTTCAGTCTATATTCATGCCACACGTTCTGTGATGGAGAGCAACCAGTACCGTGGGGAAATGGATGGGAAATTTTGAGTAAGGACAGAGCAAAACCCCTTCTTATAAAATGCTAGGGGTATGTTTTATGCAGCGTTGTAGCCGCGTTGGTCTCAGGATATGAGAGAGACAAGGTGGGTGGGGTAATCTCTTATCGGAGAAACTTCTGCTGGTGAGAGAAACAAACTTGAGCTTACAAAGAGCTATTATTCAGGGGTATGTTTAACATACATAGAGAACAGACGGGACCCTCTTTGCAAGGTCTAACGAGAAAGCGCTCCAGAGTAAATGGCATTGTTACATAAGGTATCCTACTGAGGCAGGTAAACGAAGGACTGAATTGAGCTTCTCGGGGTCTGGAAAGTCTAGGTACCAAATTCGTTAGACCATCCCCTCTGGCTATGATTGGCAGGCCAGTGCTGAGCCATATTCAACCCTTTGCTCTGGAACTGAAATATGCACTAGGTTTCCACAAGCTAGTAATGCAATGCAACTTGACTCTCCGCTTTTATTGGCGGTTACAGAACGGTGATGGGGGGGAATATATGGATGCTGGCAGAGAACAGACTTTTGTGGGTTGCCTGCCACTCACCAATCTCTGCTGGTGACAGTATGGTCAATTACAGTCCCTGGAGCGGGGGTTACAAAGTGCTCAGTGGAAGCAGAGTAGAGATTGGTGCTGATTTTCTTCTGAACCACAAAGAACACCATCTTGGGCTGGTAGTTCTCAAAGGCTTCAAAGCATTGCTGGAGCTGTGGGATCTCGTAGCTGACCACTGTGTTCAGCTGGCTGTCTGACACCCCATCTCTATAAACTGCTATCTTCTCAGGGAGACAGTGGTTCACCTGAATAAGAAACAAGATAAAAAATGGAAGCTCCTTCACTGGAGGTTTTCCAAAGGAGACTGGATAGCCATTATCTTGGATGGTTTAGAAACAACAAATCCTGCACCTTGGCGGGGGTTAGACTAGATGACCCTAGTGGTCCCTTCTAACCCTATGATTCTAAGAATGGTCTAGGGTGACATGGGTGAATTTGATGTCTTAGTGAACCTTCATGCTGTGAAGGAGGCCAAATTATATTTGGAGATTATGGTCTGAGAGTCCACAAATATAAGGTTTCAGAGTAACAGCCGTGTTAGTCTGTATTCGCAAAAAGAAAAGGAGGACTTGTGGCACCTTAGAGACTAACCAATTTATTTGAGCATAAGCTTTCGTGAGCTACAGCGAAAGCTTATGCTCAAATAAATTGGTTAGTCTCTAAGGTGCCACAAGTACTCCTTTTCTTTTCACAAATATAAGGTCAAGTACCATTCTTGATCCTTAATGGAGTACCCACTGACATCAAAGGGCAGTTTGCAAAGTTGAGCGTAGGACATGGACCTTTTAGTTAAAGTCACTGCTGTATGCAGCATCACTTGGTGGGAAAGAAGTCAGTAACTTGGAACCTAAATTGCTTGAAAAAATCTGACTCGATGTGTTATTATGAGCATTAAGAGTTAACACCTAATTTTGAAGAAGTATTTCTCAGGCTGAGACAGTGCTGCATCAGTTTCTATCTGGAAGGTTATAACCCCAGCCATATGGGCTAGAAACTCATTCTTTCCTTGAAGTGAAAGCTTGCATTCTGTGAAACAGAATGGGCCACAAAGACTATACAAATACACTGACACTTCTGGCTTTGACCATTGATCTTTTTACTTTGGGTTTAAATGCAGACAGTCTGCTTTTGGATACAAATGATGCCCTGGAAGATGCTGGTTCATCGACTCCCATGTGAAATGAGTTTGCTGGGTCTCATTCCAGTCCCAAGTTGACAAGTATCCACATTCGCAAAGCCACCACCACAATCAACACCCTTCTGGACAGCCTCATTAAAAAGGCTAAGGACTGAACGGGCCATGGAAATTGAATCCCCCTTCTCCCACTAGAAAGGGGTTCATTCCAGAACACCATTAAGGCATATTCACAGGACAGTATTGGGAAAAGCTTGCCCGACCACTGCCCATGAAGGACCTGTCCGGCGACTGGACTTCAGTTTCCAGAGCTGTTAATCCGGCACCTTCCACAAGAAAAACTCAAGAGATAAAAATCTACCGTATCTAATTTACATTTTTATAAATAGGACTGACTGCCTTTTAAATTAGTGCCTTTGCAACCCAAAACCCTAAAGCAGACCTAACCGCGTGTATGGGAGCATGGCTTTACTTGCGGACACCCACTGTAGATTAAAGCATATACACGACCTGCTGAAGTGGTGAAATAATCAAGCGGCTACATCATGGTCCTTACACTTTCATACAGAACGTACCATTCCCTTTTTTGCACCGAGGGGATTTATGGTGAGATAAAAGGGCTAAGGTTATTCAGAGACAGGAGAATCTAACCGCTTAAGACAGGTAGCAGTATTGAAAGCGAGAAGAGTCATTCAGCAATCGCCACAGTTGTGCACTAGGCCACATCGAGGTAATTAAGCAAGTCCCTGAGATAAGGAAGGAAGATTATGCATGCTGTGCTTTTTAAATTCAAAGTGAGGTCTGCAAAGTCTTTTACTCACTTGCTTAACTTTTATTTGTTCTACTTTTCATTTAGAAAGCCCAATTTAATGTCTTCCACTGATACTATAGTAGTTTTTCAGTCAAAATGAACTCCAGGTTGTGTTGGGAATGTTAACCCTCATGAACACATGGAGCGACAAACCTAATTTTTCATGCACTGAAGCACAGTGAATAGGTGGATGCCACTTACTCGGTAAGATCCTGTTTTTGGTGCTCTCTTTGGACAGCAATCCAGTACATAGGAATTACCAGACTGAGTCAGACCTAAACCCATCTAATCCAGTATTCTGTCTCTGACAGTGGCCAGCACCAGATGCTTCAGAAAAAGGTGCAAGATGCACGTTCAGATATGGGACAATCTGCCCCTTACACTGGTCTCTAATAGTTAGAGATCGGCTTAAGCCCTGAAGCACGAGGTTTCATATTCCTTTCAAATTTGTGTGTCATTAAATATAACAACTCTGGATATTCTTGATATCCAGAGAACTATCCCATCTTTTAAAATCAATAAATGGCACCCACAACTCTTCACCCTAGGGTACTGAATAGAGATGGTGCCTGCACTCCTGAGTACAGAAAAGGAGATGTATGTTTCAAGCTAGGCACACTTTTCTCTTTGCAGTTTTGATCCATTTCTTGTAGTGGTCAGCGAAGAGTCACTCACTACGTTTCCTCACCTCATAAAACTTCTGTAAGGCCCCGACCAGGCAAAGCTTCAAACTGTCTGCAATTTCCTGATGAGGCATCTGGAACACAACCCTAGAATACCACTTTGTGACAGCACTCATGGCAGAAGGAGAGAGGTAAATATTACCTACAGAACTCTTGTGAGCCAAAGCCCAAAACAGTTATACAAATCAAAACAAATTCAGCTCTGGCTTTGCATATATCTTTTTTCAGACTGTTTCTAAAAGGATTCAGGCATATGGCAATAGGGGCACCACATGATCAGAGATAATGCCAGCTGGTCCTTGGCATTGGGAATTGGTGACTGCAAACAAACAAGTTGTTAAACCCTGTTGAAAAGGACAATCAAGGTTAAATCAATATCTCTCTTCATTTTTAGTAAGGGCAAGGCAGTGCCATAAAGTGACTTTATTGATAAAGAAAAGAGTTTCGCTTCCAGGCAAGCGTTGCAACTTTTCCACCACAAATGCAACTCCCTAGCAGTGCAAGTATAGGAAAACACTCAAGATCTGAAGGCTTTTCATCTGTGTCTGACAATGTGCAGTTTAATCACAGACACCACTTTTTCCTCCAGCAAGAGACTGTCAAAAGCATGGAAGAGTAAGACAAGCTTCCCAGAGAGTCTCCCAGTTTGCTATTGGCCAGGTCTTATTGTGTGCTTAGTTGACCAACACTTCAGAAAGCAGAGGGGAATACACCAGTTGAAAATTGATCAAAACAGCAACTGCCCTACTTGAGAACTATGCAGGATCTTCACTGTGACAGAGTAATCTGGAACGCTCCATTAAAGAACAGATCCATCTGTCTCCCTCTACAGTCCATGGCATGTGTCAGATTCTCTGCAAACACTGGCTGCAGTGTGAGGCGTGCACATCAGCCAAACACTTTGCTGCTTAGAGGTCCAAGTTTTACGGGCATGTAAAGGGGTAGAACCTACTCTAATTTAGAAACAACTTACTGATTGGTGCTTGCAATGAAGCCAACCACAGAGCGCATTCCCCTGCTGGGATCGTGGTACACATCCATGCCAATCACCATCAGCTCTTTCTGGAAAGGAGAAAGGAAGCCCAGTGCAGTGGGGAACTGAGAGTCACAGGCAGAACTCACCATTTCACTGGAAACTATATCTGAACTCTTTCTAAAGAGCAAAAAAGCAGAGCTGAATTAAATGCCAGGAGGGAGTTCCACCCTCGGGCTCAAGTCCTGCAGTGGTCATAAAATCCCTGGAATTAATCAAAAGTACTAGTTACTACCAGAGAGCTAACCAGATAGTTCATTTTATCTATCCTTCATCGGTACTGTGGTATACAACACCCTCCCCCCCATGATGTAGGGAAGTGCTATTATCCTCATTTTACAGACGGGTAATGGAGGCACAGAGAGAATAAGTGCCCATGCAAGAGGTCTGTGGCAGAGCTGGGAATCAAACCCAAGCCTCCTGAGCCCCAGGCTAGCATGGCTGATGGCCTGTAAGAGACAGGTTAAGTACATTCCCCTGTGAAAGAGGGAAGAAGGGGGATACATTTCAGAGAGGCCGAATACCCCTTTCACACTATGAACTATTCTTCCTCTATCCGATCTAGGATGAATTAATATTTGTGCATGCACACGCCATGCACGCATGTGGGGGAAAGGAAAAAAAGGCCACAGAGAAGTCACAGATGAGAGCCCTGCACCTACAGGTAAGTCATTCAGTGTGCTGAAGCCTCCCTCGATGGAAATAACTTTTGCATGGCTTACCAACGGGATGTTCACTCCCCAGAGTTCCCCACCTAGCTTGCAATTAATCTGCAGCAGAATTTTCTGTGCTACGCTCCTTAGTTTGTTTGGCTGGGTCATGATGGTTCGAGCATTGATGACCTGCAGCAATGGGAAATATTAAAAATCAGTTAACTCCAGCTAAGTTTTTAAGACTGCAAAAGCAGGGTCTACTTTTTTCCGCCCCAGACTGTATTCCTACTATAAAAGTCTATCATAAATTTAACAGATTATACTTGCATATTGCAAGGCATCCAACTATACAACTTTAACGGCTGTTAAGTTTTTCCATTAGTATTCTATTTCTTTGCTTTTTCTCAAATCTTTTAAAAAAGTAGTAAAAGAAAGACTTTGCATTTGTTAAAGCCCGTATAACCAAGTTCTGGTCCCGGGATCTGCAAGTGTAATTCTCATTAAGTCAAGAGTTTTGAATGTTCATCTGAGGGCAGAATTTAGCCTTCACTTAACAAAAGTCTCATACGCAGCGAACACAAAAACTGATACCCATCCAGCCCTTTACCCCCACTTCATCCAAAGCTGGCAAGTATTTTTAAGGATGCTTACACCCTCGACGAGCATTTATGTCCCTCTCCACCCATCGGAAAAAAAAAGATGTTTCCCCAAACGGAATCATGTTTGCATTACATCCTTCAGCAAACTAAACCGTCTTTCTAGCAACTTTCACTTTTTTTTTTTTTTTTAAATTTTTTATTAAACACACACTGTATGTGCTGGCTGTTGTATCTGCACTATCTTCCTCTTCTGAATGGAATCCAAGCTCCTCAGTGGTTGCCATAGGTCTTACATTCACAACAGCTGGAGAAACTCCTTTTGCTCAATTGGCAGGTGTCTGAGGTTTTGGAACAGGGGGATTGGAGTTCTATCCTTGCTGTTCCACTGGCAGAGGTGTGAAGCACATGAAGCCCCAGCGAGCCACAGATACTTACAGAGATAACCATGCAACAGTTCTTTAAGACTAGACACTATAGTCACAAGCAAGGCAAGAGTCCACAACACACTGAATGTGACTAATTACAAGATTAAATACAACCTATTTTTATTCTACTATAGACAACATGATGACCAAGATGAAGTTCCAGCCACACGAGGCCTTTTTCTAAGCATGCCAGCTTTGCTATACTGGACTTAATTTAGAGGTGTGCAGTAAATTACATGGCTGTTTACTGTATACTTAAGGGTTAGGTTAAATGGTCAGGTTAAATGGTCATGATTTTATGTTACTGTAGGGTTTTGTTTATATAGCCAGATGAGCCTGCCTGCTCCACTGCTTCTAGAGGTGCACTGGCTCCAGAGAGAAATGTGACGGGAAGCTTCAAATGTAGATGAGGATGAAATGGACAGGATTTTGTGGTCTGCCAGGCAAGAGCTGTGTGTATGGAATCCCTGTCTCCACCATGTCTAACCCCCACCCCAAGAAGTTATAATACCACAGTGACCTGACTCACCTGAGAGGGTACTGGAGACTGCACACAGCACAGCTTTTTAATGGCTCCGTACAAGTCATCTCTGGTCCCGGTGATGATACATACTACCACCTGCATCTTACCCTTCAAGAGACAAATGCGGAGTCAGGCTTTAGCACCACAAATGTTGCTGGATGCTCACAGACTTCGCTCTGCCTTTGCAATGGAATGAATGCAGCTCCCCCCTTGCCCCCCCGAGTAGCACTGTGATGAAGGGAAGTAACACGCAACCCTGGGACATTAGTGCCCACTGTCTAATAAAGCAGCAGCCAAGAGCAGTATCACAGCTATTTGTCAGAGAGCGAGCCAAATCCTCGCCAAGAGCCTGTTACTGTAGTTACGCCAATACTCTTAAGAACAGATTTGGTATGATTAGCACCTTCACAGTAACAACTGTGCACCTCATTAGTTGTCAGGTCTCCCCAGCTCCCTCCACCCCCTTGTTTATACATAAGGCTTGGAGATGGACTGGATTTGGGAGCACAGGCCTTCAGTAACAACACCATGAACTGTGCAACCCCAGTGTTCCTTTCTAGTATCAAAGCCCTTCACTTATGGGCTCACATCCAACCTCCATGACATGAACTACAGCAATTAAAGCAAACCTCGTGCCTCGTTTAACTGAGATAACAAGCACCAAGGCATTCATAGCTGCATGTTGTGAAAGATCCCATGGCACAGAAGTCATTACTGCGGAGGGCTGGGAAACAATTGTTCCACAAATAACTAACATAAACAGGCCAAGGCCTTATCACCATAACAGTGCAAAGGAACATTACAAGTACATCTGTATCAGATCCCAGGAACAGAATGTGGGCAGGTAGCAAAGTCTCTCTCAAGACCTTTGCTGATCAGTCGCTTATCTTCAAGCATCACAATCAACATGCAGCTCTTTATAGTTAAAATATTAATTCAAGATAATCTATTGATAGCCTGCAGTTGAAGAGTAGAGCAACACCATATGCAAGTCCCATAGAAACAGTCCACAAAGGGTAGACTGTGTCTAATGAGGCTAAGTAGGTCTCTTCCCCATGCACAGGGCCTTCAAAGCACTGCAGAGCTTTCCAGCTCCCATGATTTGTATTTAGGGCACACCTGAGTCCGATACTCTTGTGATGCTATAGGATTGAAATATGACCATTTACATCCTTGATATTGCCACTGTTATTCAATTGCAACAAATCTTGTGCAAAGTATGTCATGTAAGGTGTCAATGGAAAAGTTATGATTGGCTAAATAAGATTATCCTGCTTAAATCCATGTATCATCATTGTATCTCAAATGTGGGTGTTACCCCAGGAACAAACACAAGGTACTTTACATCCAGTCTAGCCAGCCCATTGTGAATGGGCTATTCAAGCTTGATGGCCCATTAAGGGCATTTCATGCTGACAATGGGCCATAGAAGAAACTCATTTTGCCCAGACAACTCTTTCTGTGGATGGAGGGTGTTGGAGATTGAGCAGGAGGACTCAGAGGCGGATTGAGTAAACGGGCTTCTTTACTGCGGTACTTGTTCTTTTGGACCTAATTGTCGAGTAAGCGCTGAATTCGTTACAACACACTCTTTCTATCTATGTTAGTATCTAAATACCTACATGTACTACAACACCCCCGAAATCCTTACTGAGTAATAGGAAGGCCCAGACAATGAATATTAAAAGCTATACACTGAATATAATTATCCCCACCCCGACTACTGTTTACAGCATTACGCATATTCTACAGACAATTTTACCTTAAAGATACACTTCTTTGCAATAACTGCAGCCACAAATTCCCTAGATCAGCAGTTCACAGGGAAGGGAGGAAGGGGCCATGACCCCGAGCTCATTTATGTAGCTGGTAAAGGAAGGGAGGGGGGAGATAACACCTCTTTGCACAAAGGGGATCCTTGGAACAACCACATTCCTTATGTAGCTGCAACGCTTATCAATCCTTACCAAATAGAAGGGAAGGGAGAGGGGTAGCGCTTTATCTATCAAGCACAAAAAACGGTCTCTGCCCGTGACTCTACTCCCGAATACCATGTCAGCACACCAGCGGTTTCCCAGGTCTCTACTTAACCCTTACATATCCCAATAGAAGAATGCTTCAGGCTCCAAGGAGCCAATGGCTGCCTCAGTGCGTCAAAGCGTGAAAGGACATGTGATATGCTCATGTGACCCTGGACTCCATCTTAAGGCAGTGACTTTGCGAGCTGTGTCTGAACCAGTCAATTTCCAGGCACATGGCAAAGGGTATAAAAGACCCCTGAGATGACTCCATTTTGTCTCTTTCCTGCCCAGATTCTCTGGACTGTGGATTTACAACTAAAAGGAGCATTCTGAACTATGGGCTGAGGACCTTCCAATCTTTTGGAAGCTACTGGAGAGATTTTACAAGCCAGCCATCTGTACCATCACTGCTACAAACCCAATATATGGACTTCGCAATTATTGTATGTATATGATCTATTAACCATTAACAACTCCTCTTCTTTTTTTCTTTTATTAATAAACCTTTAGATTTTAGTTACTAAAGGACTGACAGCAGCATGATTATTGGGTAAGATCTGAGTTACATATTTACCTGGCTATATGGCTGATCTCTTGGGATTAGAAGGACACCATATGTGATGAAACTGGTTTTCAATAACCACACAGAGTCCATGGGTCTCTGGTGAAATAAGGGCTGGAATGCTTAAGGAGACTGCATTTTTGACTCCTGGTTAACCAGCGTGGTGAGACAGAAGTTTACTTTTGTTACTGGCTCGGTGTAATCTAATGATAGAATAACCACCAGTTTGGGGTGAGTCCACCCTATTTTTCAGCAGTTTGTTCTGAAACTGGCATTCTAAGCTTTGACCCACTGAGGCACAACGACAACCCTCCAGGGCAGAAATGAGACACACAGCAAGTGCAGCTTCTTCCCACCTCAAGGCAGGACCAGGCATACTGTAGCCATAATTGCTCAGCGTGGCTTACATAGCACTTAGCAGATGTCAAGCCAGCAGTCAATGCTTTACCAGAGCCCTCCCTACAGACTCCAGTGGAAATGTGGTGCACACACAAGAAACACAGGGAAACTACCCTATGTGCACATGACTGTCCATGGATGATGATACTTTAAAGGATCCTCCCAAATGGACAGATTCATAAATACATTGCTCATATGTGCAATCCGAGTGCCCCAGTATCCTAGAGGTACGAGAATGCCAACCGAACAGCTCTCTAAAAAGGATTACCCAAACCCCATCCACTCTGTCCATTCCTCCCCATTACCTCAGTGCCCAAGATGGATTTGATAGTCCTGGCATAGGTCTCTATTCGATCATCTTTCAATTCTACCCAGGCAGGCTGGTTTAACTGCATGCCAATCGGGCCAGCGACCTTCTCCAGCATGCTGACCAACTCTCGTGCTTGGTCCACAGCCCGTTTTGGATAAAACAACGCCCAGTAATGCATGGGAATCTAGGAGCAGAACCAGACAGCCAACATTACCATCAAATAGCCTGTATAAATGAAGGTGGTGGTGATTTCCCCAGAGGATCTTAAAACACTTTATCAAACCATTAATAAAGCCTCACTACCCACCCACCGAAATAGATATATTTCTGTTTTACAGATGAGGAAACCAAGGCACAGAGAAATTAAGTGGCGTGCCCAAAGTCAAAGAGCTAATCAAAGGAAGAGCTGGGAAAAGGACACAGAAGACCCAACTATTAGACACTTCTTGCCTTCACATCCCACCAAATTTGAGGTAAGACAGCCAGAAAGCAGACAAAATGTGCATTTGCACTGCAGACTCAGCTTCCAAAGGCCCTGCTCCTTGCTCTCCTGAAGCATAGACTCACTGTGTACTTCAATCTACACAAGTTTGGGAGGAGAAAACTTTAAAAAATTGCATTAAGTGATAAAG
Source organism: Chelonia mydas (assembly GCF_015237465.2). NCBI lineage: Eukaryota > Metazoa > Chordata > Testudines > Cheloniidae > Chelonia > Chelonia mydas. The sequence continues at coordinate 5,758,103 of NC_057859.1, read as the reverse complement.
AGAGGATCCTGACTTCTAGTTCCAGACGGAGCACTTCCAAACATCTTTCTCCTAACTAGACACTCCAATGAGCATGAGCATTCTGAGGAAAGACTTCTCCCACTAACACCTTGGAAAGACAACCAATCGCTGGTGTTAACAAATCTAGGGCCTTGGAAAAATCCAACTCCATGTCCAGTAGGGACTGAAACTAGGGTGACCAGACAGCAAGTGTGAAAAATTGGGACGGGGGTGGGGTAAATAGGAGCCTATATAAGAAAAAGCCGTAAACATCGGGACTGTCCCTATAAAATCGGGACATCTGGTCACCCTAACTGAAACAGTCTGGGCAGCACCAATACTGCTTGTGGCCTTCCCAATTTAGAAATCAAAGGGACACTTTCAAAAAACCGAGCTTAACAGGCTACTCCACTGTATTCCTGGTATTGGGAAGCAACCTCTTTGTCTGCAAAGGAATTTACCGTAGAGATGGCGGCTTCTCTTGTTATCTCCTTGGTCCAGTTTAAGTCCTCAGAAGTCATAAAAGAGCTGGTCCTCAGGTTTATTCTTTCCATGGGGAGAACGCGCCCTTGCGTCTGAAGAGAAGAAAACAAGAGCCATGTGCAACCGTTGTTCACACACACAGTGCAGACATCAGGAAACGCTCCTGAAGTCCCCTCTGCCCTTCTAGTATGCGTACTTCATGTGATCTCACTTCATGTAGTGCAACATACCACTGCCAAATACATCAACATGGGAAGGAAAGGAGACTTTCTTCCTACCGGTCTTCCAATGAAGACTATGTAAATAGCGTCAACTGAACTGCGTATTGTGAGATTATGTCTAAGCTGTGTCTTAACACTGAAGAAGAATTTTTTTAGTTTGTTTTAAAATTTTTTTTTAAACAGTCAAGAGTATAGCCATGGGGAAGAAAAATCCAGACTATTAATATTAAAGCTTGATTAACAGAGTTAAGGTTGAAACTAATTGCATAGAAGTCAGGAAAGCCAGAGTTAAAGGTTTTTTCGTTTTGTTTTTACACTCTGGCCCTTGTGTGTAAGCATTCTGAGGGGATCTCTCGTTCCACCATCACTTAAACGCACTGTGTGTTATTAAAGAAAGGGGACAGTAAGAGGTGCAGTTTGGTTTTCAGCTATATGCAAAGTTGATGGAGAACAGGATCCAGTAAAGGTCAATGAATTGACAAAGCACTTGAGTATAGCGTATGGAATAATCCAGCACTAGCAGGGAGTGACACCTACAAGGGTCTCTTCCATCTCTGTCTAGGAGTCAATGGGAGGACATAGAACGTGCTGGGTTTTTAATTCACTGACAAGAGAGTCATCACTTTAGATAAGCTATTACCAACAGGAGAGTGGGTTTGTGTGTGTGTTGGGGAGGGGGGGGTGTGGGGAGAAAACCTGGATTTGTGCTGGAAATGGCCCACCTTGATTATCATACACATTGTAAGGAGAGTGATCACTTTACATAAGTTATTACCAGCAGGAGAGTGAGGTGGGGGGAGAGAAAACCTTTTGTAGTGATAAACACCCATTTTTTCATGGTTTGTGTGTATAAAAACGTCTTCTATACTTTCCACAGTATGCATCCGATGAAGTGAGCTGTAGCTCACGAAAGCTTATGCTCAAATAAATTGGTTAGTCTCTAAGGTGCCACAAGTACTCCTTTTCCCTTTTGACATTCTATAGTTAGCTAATCGGCAGATTTCCAGTTGTTGCACCAGGAAGCCAGACAATTGTTTGTTTTGGGCATAGGAGATGGCAGTGTGGTGACCAAATGCCATATCGTCCTCTTGGCAGTGTAGTACACGTGTACAAGAGGATATGCCACATCCCCACCATTCAGAACCTGCTTCTGGTCTTGTGCTCTATGGAGTTCGCACATGCTCTTACTAAGTCACTATTACAGATGGATAAGATCTGCAGGGTTTGCACAGAAGAGGAAGAAAGATATTACATAGTCTTACAGCATTAGGATGCAGGAACTAACCACTTCCCTTAAAGAATCCCAAAGGGTGACAATATTCTGCATTTCAATAGTACCTCTCAGAGTGCTTATAAAAGCATGGTATCAAATACATTAAACCCCCTCACCCTTTTGAAGTATTATCACCATTTTATAGATGGGAAAACTGAGACAGCAAGCTTAAGTGACTCATCCCAAGCCACAGCAAGCCAGTGGCAGAATCTGTAATAGAATGGAAGAGCCCTGTTATCCAGTCCCTTGCTCCAAGCACTAGACAATACTCATGTACGATGGGAAATACCTTATACACGTCCTTGTCCAAACATAGTCCCCACCGTGACATTTCCTTGCTGGCAGCCTCATTCTCCTCAATCCTGTGCAGGAGATTACTCAGGGATGCGTGGTGCTGCTTGGGGCTCAGATTAATCTGATGGGTTAGGTCCTAGAGAGGATGGGTGAGGGGACAAAAGAAGTCACACTGGAGAATGTCACTACCCTGAGGTGGAAGCGTCTCGATACCGGGCCTCGTGCAGGCAATCATTTTCAGGGTGAGGTCACACATTATTCCGCCGGCACAAGGGAACCCAGCTGCAGGTCCATAAGCCATCAAACACGCAGCAGCGCGCTGTAGAAGCATGGACAAGGCAGACAGGGGTATAACAAAGCTCTGTGCTTATGAATAAGTCACACGCTACGAGGATCAGAGTGTGGCAAAGTGCAAGTTCTGGTCCAGTTGTTCCCAGGTAACCCCTTACAGCAAAGGTGGAAGGACACTGATTACTGAATCCCATTTATCTGGAGCCACGTTACACTTCATCTGGGGGATTTGCTTACTTAGATGTTTATAATAGTGTTACCAAGCACCTAGGTGCCTTACGTTTATAGGCAATTATAAGACATGGCAAGCTCCTCTGACTTCCATCCCATGTTCTCGCTCTTGTACAACTCAACCCCCACCCCCCAAGTCTTCTAGCGAACCCACACCCGCTCCCCAGCTCCATAACAACTCCAATCTCCTCCGTTGAAATAAACCCATAATCCTGCAAAGGCCTGACCAAACACTGAGCCCTAAGATCTCTAAATCTGGGCTATGGCAGAACACTAGAGGGAGACTAGGTTTGAGAAGACCAAGCCAATGGCTGTGCAGAGTTTAATCTTCAGAACTGGCCATGCAGGCAACCTACTGCACTGTATCTCCTATGACAGGAGAGAGAGCAGGGTGGATAGAAATCAATATGAATGTTATTACATTAGAGGTGCTTAGCGTAATTAGATCCAGTACAAATTAGCTTCTAGACCCACTTTCATAAACCACCAACTGGGTGCTAGTTTGCAAGTCTGGGGAGAGGGAGAAGAGGACATAAGCAACGAGAAATGTCTGCTTGTGGGGGCTGACGACCTGCCCTGCTGCAGCAATGCTCCAACCTTCATGGCTCTGAAGTCCTTCTTCATCTTCTCAGGGATCCCGGTCATGTAGGAGAGCTCTGGCAGCAGCAGAATCTCACCCCTCTGAAGCTGAAGGGAAAGGGGAGCCAGTACACATTAACATACACATACTGCCTGGTGGGTTGCTCCCAGCCACATCGTGCACAAGAAAAATACTACCAGCCCTTGCTACTGCTGGGGTAAGCAAAAAAGGGGGAGCTGGTACTGCCGGAAAAAAGAGAGAGAATGGAATCAAGTGTGTCCCAGGTTTAGTTCCCAGGAACAGTAAGGGACTATTTCTGCCACTACTGATATCCCAGTTGCCTTCGATGGGGCTCAGAAGAGTGCATGTGGAGCAGAGTTTGGACATACTCTGCCTGGCCTCATTGGTTCCTTCCCAACTAACAGCAGGTCAGTGAACGCTTTGAGGCTTAGGACTTTGTAGAGCTGCAAAACAATTCACTTCCGACTATGATAAGGGCATACATCAAGCAGAACCAACCCTTGACACCAGAAGAGTTAAAAGAAGCCACAGAACAATTGCAGAAGGAGACCTGGATGGCTGAGAGGACTGGTAATGAGATATAATTTTCAGTACAGTGAGTGAAGTTGCCTTATCAAATAACTGTTTGGGTGGTTTGATGGGAGGACTTGGGTGGGGTAGTCTTTGTCTAAGGGGCCACCACATTCAGCACTAACTTGCCTCAGCAGAGAGGTCAAAGACTGAATAGGCCACAGGGATTGAACTCCTCTGACTCCTAGAAGTCGTCCCCTCTATGGCAGGATTGTGGCACATGGGCATGAAAGGAAGGCTACTGACTGTGAGTAGACCCCTTCATAATCCAAGGCTGCCAGCCTATCACTGGGAATCTGGTGCTGAAATTCCACTACTAGGACTTTCCAGCTGCAAAAACAACTCACCTTCCCTTGGGGAGTCCGCCTTTCATTGGGTCTGTGAATCAGCAGCGGCTGGTCCAGCTCCCTGACTGTTATACCATAATTTTTGCTGGAAAAGGAGTTGGGAAACTATTTTGAAAAAGCACCTTTCTTGATACCAGAACAACAAGCTCAGCTCCCAGACTGCAGAAGAGGCTCTGTCGTAACAGAGCTAGAGATGAAAACTGAAGGGTCAGACTACATCTTCATTAAAGTTAAAGTAAGGCGACGCTCCAGAATGGCACACAAACTGGGGCTTGCTGTTCAATGTTGCCTACCAATCAGATTCTTTCTTCCCACAACACCTCCCTCCGTTGTGGCAAATACAGAAGCGTCTACCTGTAATAGTCTATGAAGGTGATCTCCTTCCCATCAGACATGGTGAAACTGTCCTTCGGAGTCTTGTTCCAGTCAATGTCATCAACACGGTAAGTGTGATTATTATAGCGGGTAATGACGATATTGCCAATTAGCTGCTTGGTGCACTCATCCTGAAAGTTCTCTGCGCTCTGCTGGTAGATTGCATGCCTTTGTGGAGAAGGATGGGTAAAAGCTCTCAGATTTCAACCACCTTCTTATACAAGGAAGAACTACGACAATAATATTCTCTAGGCCATGGATGATTTGCCCTAACAAGACAGCGTGGGGGAAGCTTGCACTACCTGTGCTGTAACTGCTCTGTAATGAAACAGAAGATGCACAGTAACAGTGCTTGAACTCCCAACTCAATTGCACTTGTCTGAAACTAACCTTGTGAGAGGTTCAGAGGACAATGCTATGTGATCATCTCACTCCCCCTGTCAGAGAACTACTCCTCAAGGCACACTTACTGAAACAGCAGTTCTTTGCATGCACCACCATTGTTTTCTGAGACCACTAGATGTTTAATTCTGATTTCTCTTCTCTTACTCACATTACATCCAGGACAGAATCATTCCGGATAACCTTGTGGGAGACATCTGCCAACAGGAAGAGACCTCCATCCGTCCTCCGGATACTGGCTGAGTAACCTGGCCATATCTGCAGCCTTTGGAAAAACAGATTGCATGCAAATCAGCATGCTCATCCAAAAAAGTCATAGGGAACTTCAGCATATGAACTAAGACCTGTTCTAAGGATGTACAGTGAACACAAGGCAAGCATGGCACAGGGAATACATTTAACCTAGCCAGCAGCTAGAATTTCAGCTAAAATCTCTGAACTGCATACAAAAAAATAAGCAGGCTTTTTCAGGTAACAATGACTAGATAGGAACCTCAGCATTCAGAAAAGATATGTGACAAAGGCCTTGCTGTAAAGGTCTGAGTTTCTAGACCTGAGGTGCTCAAATACAATGGTGATAAGCTTACCAACACAATAATAACCCAAGTGTGGAGCCTGGCTAGGTTTGTTTGGAAGGACTTGAACCTGGGACTTCAGGATCCAAAAGCATAAGCTCAGAGGCAGTAGCAGACTCAAACCTCTGTAAGTGGTTTAGTCACTAGTCAGGGACAGGACAGATATTGCTATCCTGGGTTACTCACACTGAATGAGGATGGAGATTAATGAAGGATTTTTCATGACATGACCGCCATGGGACGTGCCTTTTGCTCACAAGAAGCCAGGAAGGTGGGAAACAGAATGTGAGCCAACCACCACCCTATCCACTTTGTTTGTTGTCTTCCTTTTGCCTGCACAGATTATAAACTTATGGGCACGGACTATATCTGCCTCTAAATCTGTACAACATCCAGAACACCATCACAATAGGCCCCCAATCCGGACTGAAGCCTCTGTGTACTACCGCAGTGCGAACAATAATCTGTGAATGCTTCAGGAGCTAGTAGCTGAGAGATCCCCTCCTTTTGTCCAGTCCCGTATGTTCTCCTGGGACATTTCCAAAGTCAGTTCCTGGAGTTCTCCTGCCCCCAGGTCAGTTGGGAGGGTGTTCTCAATCAATAGTCCTCACCTACAGAACCCATTTCTGCCAGCAGCCCTTGACCTCTGCAAATCAGGCCTTTAGAATGTTTAACATTTGCACACATCCTGCAGCTTGTTAGACTAACTTACTGAAGGGACAGGCTCTTCTCACTCTTATTCACTTTAAGCATTGAAAGATGCATGGGTACCATGGCAATAGGAGACAAATAATAGTACTAACCTATACTGCTGCAGCATTGTAGGACTGGTGGGATCGTAGAAATTTCTCCCAACAAGTTTCATATCTAAAATCCTCATCACCCTAGAATAGAAAACTAGGATAATTACAGGATTCTGGGGGCGGGGATAGATAAATGTAGCCAATAAAACTGCACTGCATAGCTTTCACCCTCAGGAAGACACCACAGAACAGTCATTAAGGGTCTCATCCTGTGAGGTGCTTAGTATCCTCAACACACAATGGAGTCAATATGAATGGAGAAAACTCCATTTTGCAGGATTGGGCTCCTAAGTGCATTAAAAAAAAAAAAAAGAAAAAAGTAATGGACCATCTGCCAAGGAAAAGGAATATGTATGCGCCCTTTTGCTTTGAGGCAAGACACATTAAGCAGGTTTTGGCTTGGTTTTTAAATTTTTTCCCCTTGCCTGTTTTTACTTTCATATATTAGGAATGTCACCTCCCCTGTTTTCGCTGAAGGACTAAAGAACTGGAGTGGGAGCCTTCTAAGACCTCAGTTGAGGGCACGGAGGAAAGGGGTGTGGCTGAATCTTTCAAAACAATTCTTTTCTCCCACAAGTTTGTCAGTGTTTGAGTTAAACTGGTGTCAACAACAACAAAAACATTTAAAACAGAGAATAAAAATCAAGTCTCTCCCGCTCTCCATTGCTCAGGTTCTGGTCTCTTGGTTCCTGGAGTATCATAATCCTATGAGTTCTCTAGTTAACCACAGAATTTTCTAGTAAGGACATTGCAGACAAGGCCTGAGTTTCCAATATAAAAAGTTTTCTGGGAAAACAAACAAACAAACAAAAATACCTCCAGGCCTTTATCAGAAAGCAAGCAAATGTTTCTTCCCAATAACGCCCCAAAACACATTGCCCCTCCCTTTGCAGGTCCCCTTTTAGAATACCTTATGTATGAAGAAACTAACCTTTTAAGTTATTGTATTCATTTGATTAACCATTATCAGATTAATCTGTACATTTGTGTTTCTACCTCCACCTGAGATTACTCAAACTGAAATAATTTCAAAATCTAATCAACATTTCACCAATAAACTACTGTTCACTTTTGCATCTCTCTCAACCAAGGCAATGAAAACAGATTAGCTGGCTTCACTTTCAGATTCTCATGCACTAGCCCAATGGGGCAATGTCTGTGTTGCAAACACACTGGAGGGGAAAGGTTTAAAATTTTAAATACAAACCAATGGCTTAACTGACATTTTTTGTAAGCATTCATGAGAGCATTTTAGTCATTAGGCTTTACAGCTTTCCCGCCCCCCGCCTCCAAAAAAGAAAAATTTTCTTAAATTAACATAAATTACCAATGCCCATTTTACTCATTTTAAGGAGATTGGAAAACTCAAAGAAAATTGGAGAATACAAACAGAACCTCCTGAAAAAAACCAAACAAACCAACCCTGTGCAACTTCAACATAGAAGAAAAAATAAAGTAATTGGACAAAAACAGATTCATTCAGTTTCTCTGAAGAACCAAAATATGGTTCCTTGTGCTTCTCTCCCATCACTCATTCCCTTTGTGTAAGGAAATAAAATGGTTGTCCCTGGGTTTAACAGCCCTCCATTGGTCTTGATCTTGCATCCAGTGAAGTCAATGATGTAACTTTCATTCATGACCATAGCGCAGGATTAGGATTAGAGAAATCTTGCCAAATAAAGAACTGAGTGTTCCTTAAAACAAAGCAAAGAAAGGAGAAGAGCAAAAGAAAACAAAATTGCTCACAGGTTCAATCTGCCTAAATGAACTATAAACACCATGCCAAGGAAATGGGACTCTAGTGAGTGAAACAGCACAATACAAAAAAACCAGATGTTCTAATACAAGACAAACAAGACTCTCCTTGATTGTTTGAGACAGGACTGAAACCTCTGATGTCCCAGACTACACATACAAAATATTGTTTGAATCTTTGCAAGAGATTCTGGCATTCATAATCAGAAGGCAAGGCAGATGGTTAGTCTGAGATCAGTGCTTAAATAGCTGATGAGGTCACTGAACGTGGTTCAGAATAAGCAGATAGCTTTTAGATTAGGATGCAGGTGTCTGCAAAAATTACCCTGTAGTAATAGGGTGTTGGTATATGTGTAGTAGGTCCCTTCCTCAGTCCCTTATCTAGCTTTGGAAGATTCAAACTTCTTCTCCTTATGTTTTTTGAGGAACTCCCTCTCCCTTTATACTCCACACCACAATCCCCCCTACGACCCCCCCCCCCCCCCCCCCACCACCACCACCTCGCTTTTCTCAGGCACCAACCTTCAGACCAGGAATGAAGCACTGTACAGCCTGAGGCAAACATCATCCCTTCAGTCTGTCAGATGTGCAACCGTTTAGAAACTTGAGCAAACCCCAGAAGCAAGAGACTGAATAAAGGCAATCCAAGTCTCCAGTAAAACATAGCCATTACACGCCTGGGATGTCCTGTCAACTGGCTGGTAGCCTTGCATTCAAGTCAATGGTTAAGCATCATGCCAAGTCACTGGCCTCAACTTTTCCCTTACCTCCTGAAGACCACATTGTAAAACGGAATGCACAGGTCCGAGCTGGGCTCTAGGATTTTGGTCATCTGAAGCTTTATGGTGATCTCAGCTCCATCTGTCTTTCTCTGACACATCAGATCAACAGTCTAGTGCAGAGATGAAGACATCTTAGCAGCAGCAAGAAGTGAAATTACTCAGACCATTAACTAGAAAACCCCTTTTGGAGCCACCATGTAGCTGAGATTTTGCTACAGCAGGTCCTTCCTGCTGTCCAAAAGGATTAATCTCTGCATCACCAGGGAGCATCCAGTGTCTTCCAAGCAAGAGTGGCTCCATGCAAGATAATCCCCACTAGGAGGGGAAACTTTTTTGGGGAGATGCAAGTATCTGGTCTTGGCACATCGCTCCACCTGAAGTGCTGTTGGCAAAATCACCGCTCCCTTCTCCCGCTTCCAGCTCCTGAGATAGATGAAGATGCTGAACCAGATATTTGTTCTGACCCAGTAGACTCGTAGTGATATGTTTTGTGATACAGTCTTGAAACTTCCAAGACTTAGTTATATTGACAAATCTCTGTGCGTGCTGCCTGCTGGTGAATGACAGTTTTGTGCTCCTGAAAGATAAGTACTGCAGACAGGTGCTGTGCAAACTTCCCAGATGTAACCGCTGAAGTACACCAATTTGGACATGTAAATTCCTTGTCTATTCTAGTCCTGGGTCCCCCAAACTGCCAATTGTGCAGCAATTCTGCTAAGTGGAGACAGAATGGTACCAAAGCCATGATCCCTTGCCACACACTCCAGGCTCTCTTCTTTATCTCTACTTGTTAGAGAGGCAAATTATTCCCTTTTCTAGTTCCTGAAGTGTATGGGGAATGCGTGCTTTTCTTGACTTGTGAGAGTGGGGGAAAGCCATTTAAAACATCTGAAACCATCAGCTGTTTCTGTGCTCACAAGAATTTTACACATATCCCATGGATTATGGAAATCTAATCCAGGCCCTAAGAATTACTGGTTTAGGATATGCCAGTCACAGGATAAAAAACCTTCAGTTTTTACTGATAAGTTTCACTTTCACTTTTTAAAAAAGCCACCTACTCAAATGATACATCTGGCACCCTATAATAGCTCAACCCATGTGGCACCAGGCAAGAGTCAGCCTGTGTGTTTTCTGCACCAGTATCATGTCTTACTTGAGGCAACTTGATAGGCAGGTAGAGGATAGAGCCATCAAATGCCGTAACGTCTCCTGTCACCGATCTATGCTCCTTCATCATCCCAAACCGCATACTCTTGCATTCCACATTAGGACTGCAGGTCAGGGAGTTAAGGAGAAGGTGGGGAGAAGAGGAGAGAGAATGCTTTATAGGGTCTGCAATATCCTTTTACTTGGAAAATATGAGTATGCATTCAAATTCTAGTTAACGCTATTGTGTCCATTACAGGCTCTCAGAGTGCTTTAGTATGACACCTTACAACTCTGCCACAGCCATAACCCAAACCCGAGCCAATAAAACCGCAACAGAGGAAAAAAAAAATCAGTGCAATATGCAGATTAATATCAAAACACAAGAAGAAAGCAGGAGTTCAAATCAACTCTACTGTGCAACTGACAACCACAATCCTTACCCTATGCTATGGCAACTTATTGCAACGAAGACCTAAAACTTCACGTAACGTTTGTGACTGTTGCCCCATCTAGTGGTTATTCCAGAGTAAAAAGAAAAGGAGGACTTGTGGCACCTTAGAGACTAACCAATTTATTTGAGCATAAGCTTTTGTGAGCTACAGCTCACTTCATCGGATGAAACCTATTCCAGAGTAATTATTAATGCTCATGGTACAGTATTAAAGCTTTATGCCAAGAGAACGGATTTGTATTGTGTTACATCTCCAGGATAGTTGTGACCAACAGAAGGATTCTGGAAGAATTGTTACCACAACATTCCTCTAATTAAATCCAGATACTCAAAGGATAGGATGTTCCCCAACGCTTAATTTCAGGAATTGTAAAATCAATTTAAATTAAGGATATTTTCCCTGAGCACTCTGTCCTCTAAATCTCCATGGGAATTGCTTCAAAATCATTCAGAGGGGCAAGTTCACAGAAGTCATATGAGTTCCACTGCTAATTTCACTAGCTTCTATACCTCTACAAACCTTACTATAATTGAGATAGATGTTCAAGTGTGCAAGGTGTCACTACCTGAAAGTCACATGGTACTGGTAAACGGCTTCATTTTTGCAGTGTATTTTAATCAGGTTCAATCCCAAGGGGAACGGAGTTCCTTTAGATCCTTGCTTCATTATCGGTTCTCTGTAAAGATATGAAGGGAAGGAAGACAAAGGCATATAATAGTTTTGTCTAGATTAATGCAAAGAGGCAGCACAGGATGCCAGCACTGGCTGAGGATCTGAGAAAAAAAAAAAATCTGAGTGCATCAACACCACCCCTAGACCTCTTCTGCACTGTGCACCTGTGCAACAATTAGTATGTGCTGAGAACATCTCATTAATACTTTCCACATGTGCATCTCAAAGCACTTTGCAAACATTCTTCAACTCCCAACACCCACTGAAAGGCAGGAAATATGGTATCCATTTTACAGATGCGTAAACTATGAAAAAAGAAGAGGTTAAGTGATCTACCAAAGTTTGTTCAGTGACTGAGTGTTCTTATCACAATGCCTGTTTAAAAAAATATTAGTTTTAAGAGAGACAAGTTGTAGCAATATCCTATCCCAGTAAAGTTGGCTCAGCTTTGCAATACTGTAGATTCACATTGTGTGAAGTCTGTTTAGATTCTGGATTGTTTGGTCTGGAAGGGTCTTCCTGAAGGTCACTTGTATTGTTCCCAACCCTTCTCCCGCAGCATGATCCATGTTACTAGTCCTAAACTAAGTCAGGTAGCCGGGTGCCCAGTCTATCTTAGAATATATTCAAAAATGGCTCCCCCTGCTCTACAATTAGCAAGCTACCAGTGGGAAGCAGCTCCATAAAGCTACACATGCCACCACTGTCAGCATTTTTCATTAGCCAGTTTCAGAGAAAGGTTACCTAGATATTGTAAAAACAACAAGGAGTACTTGTGGCACCTTAGGAGACTAACAATTTTATTTGGGCACCAGCTTTCGTGGGCTAAAACCCACTTAATCAGATGCATGGAGTAGAAAATACAGTAGGAATTTAATCTCACACACACACAGAGTACATGAAAAGATGGGGGTTGTCTAACGAGACAATTCAATTAAAGTGGGCGATTATCAGCAGGAGGAAAAAAAAAAATCACTTTTGTAGTGGTAATCAGGGTGGCCCATTTCAAACAGTTGACAAGGTGTGAACAACAGTAGGGGGAAAAATTAGCATGGGGAAATAGTTTTTAGTTTGTGTAATGTAATGTAGATATTGTAGTTTCTTCCACTAAGTAAGCTAGCCCTTCTCTTAGCTTTTTCATAGCACCTAAGAAATCCTCCCCTCACAGAACCCTGCTGTTTCTCTGTGGTTTCCACTCTGCGTCATGTCCTATTTCTTTGTTAATCCAAGACCAAAGCCCCATACCAGAAGGCATCAATGCAGAATATGAGAAGTAGATATTTGCACCCTCTTCCGCCAACAGCACATGAGAGTCTGCAGCAATGAGTCCACCAGGCGCCAAGCCATATCACTGAACAGAGGATTTTCCTTAGGGGTTTCTACAGCATAAATGGCTACAGCATCTATGTACCTACTAGTTGATCTAAGAGATGTTTAGAAATAAGTGTGCAACTCACCACATCCATCTCTCACTTACTTTCTCTCCATCTGTTCAACAAGGATGGGAAGAGGACTTTCTGGCTGGGGAGCAAACCTGAGGGGTGACAGCAGTGGCTGCAAGAGCTGAGGCTGAAGCACACCTGTGCGCAGGGAAGTCAAGTCTGTAGGAACTTTGCACAACACCCTGCCGAGTGACACAGCCGTTCTTCCAAGAGGGACAAGTGGAGCTTCCATTTGCCCACGGCCAAGAATTCTGAATCCATATTCAAGAAAGAAAAGTAAAAATGTTAACCCTTCCCCAACTTTAAGTTTGCACCCCCCTTATACATTAGATAACCTGCATTCACATCAGTCAAGTAATGTTTAAAACAGGTTTTGGTCTGTCTTTATTCCGCTCTTCTGGTTTTGAGGCTGAAGCTTATTTAAGCCTAAGACCAAGATCCAACTGACAAGACTCAGACTGCGGCCAAACTTGACACACCTGTGCATCATTAGCCAGAGGGCATTTCTTCTTTCTGTAGATTTGTCCTTCACCAAATGGTACAGCTATGACTTCTTGCACCCAGAGGGCTCCCTGGTATCCCTGTTCCAGAGCCCAAACCTTACAAAAGTAGCATGCCAGTGATACCTGACTCTTGCCCAGGGAGTTTTAGGAGAGACATGGACATTGTAGATGGAAGAGAGCTGTTAACGTTCCATCTCAGCCTTCCCCACAAGCCAGTACAAGACAATTCCCTGTGGTACATTCTTCCTATTTATCATTTGTATTACAGTAGTGCTTAAGTGCATGAGGCTCCATTGTGCTATGCCTGTAGTAAAGATACAGTCCATTCTCCCAAAACTCTATCCAGTCTAGTTTTAAGTAAGTTCTTCACCCACTTTCTTTGAAATGTGGTTGAAAACAGAGGTTTGCTTGTTTGCTCTTAGCACAACCCATAATCTCCATTTTGCTCCTCCGCATGGATTGTGTATTTGATTTTTCATCAGTACAATTGCTTGCTATACCTATCCTAGTTCACCTTGGGACAGAACAGCAGCCCAGACCCTTTACAAAGAGCGTGAGGAAGTTTATTAGCAGGCATGCTTGCAGTGCAGGAGCCACACACATCTTGACAATCTGTCTAATGGCACTCTACCTCAATCCTCTTTCGACACACACACACACTACAGCAGAATGACAAAGAAAACTAGAATGCAGCTCTTTCATCACCCAGCCCAACCAATACCAACTGCTGCATACAATCCTCCAGACTGGCAATGTCGAATGCAATTACTGTACCGATCTCCCTGAGAGACAAAGAAGACGAAGATCATCCCTCTGAGTTGTGTTAATACTAATAAACCTCATTTCTAGAGCATTTTCATCCCCCAGTTGACCTACAAGCATTAATTTGTTTATCACTGAAATGCAGCCACCTCTGGCATGCAGGCCTGCAATCAAACACCATAAGAGAGGGAACTCTGGCCAAGGACATCAGAGGACTTTTCAACTCACACAAAAAACCACTGCACCATGTTTACCACCCATATAGAGCAGATGGACCTTGTTTTCAGTCTCATTCAAAAGACCAGCACATAGCAAATGGCAGCACACTCAACCGACCTGCCTTGGCAGAATAAAAGATTCAATCAGCCCCGCTGCGTTTCAAGCCTGTGTTGCTGAGGAGCAATAGTAGATCAAACCTGCTGTTTAGTCTAGTAAGCCATCTCCAACGTCTGTTACATACACTGCACATGTGCAGTGTACAAGCCTAGTTCACTGGTATATGAAAGCTATTGCTGACTAAGCAGCACATACACAGTTCTTTCTGAACCAAGAGTTCAGCTCAAGCAAACATTTTACTCACCTGCCAGGAAAAAGCGGCATCCTCTCCACCTTGCTGTACCCAGCTGGCATGACATTTGGTGATGGAAAGGTGGGCTGCACTGGCATGACTGCTTTAGGGTTGGCCTCCATACCACCCATGCCCTGGCCCAAGATGCCTCGACCTGAATGAAGGGATAGATTCAAAACATGCCTGAAGAAACCTCCCAAGATATGAAAGAGGTTTCTTTACTCGTTTAAATACTACACCACACAACAGCCTTTGCTGGAAGAGAACAGAAACTTATACGAGGCTGGGAAAACTTACCCAAAGGCTGAACTGCCCGTCCCAAGGCAGGTCTCGGGATGGTCTCAAAACCAAGTCCTTGGAACATGGAAGGCAGAGTCATGACAGATGCCAGAGGCTCCTGCAGAAAGCCAAAGGATAAAGCTTTAAAGAATGGACAGAGAAGCCTCATTAAGACCTAAAGGAACAATCTCAATGGATTAGCTGTACTTCCAAGGTACATATCATGCAAGAAACTCTCTCTTAGGTACTGAAGCATAACTACAAAGTAAGGAAAACCTCTCTCGGGAAATCTTAAGGGATCAGCTTATTTGACAGCAGTGTTTGCATGCAACCCAAGCAGACCAAAAGCAGAGTTTTCTTAGCTTTTCCCCAACAAATATCCACTTGCTGCAGCTGTAAGGTCTCCCTGCAGAGGTTTGTAGACTACAGACTTCAGGTTACACACTCACAACTGCCAAGCAGCAATTAATTCTAAAGCTAAACCTTTTTAATTTAAAATTATTACAAAAGCAGTTGAATTACCGGTGACGTTCTTATCCTATAATAAAGTCATAAGTTTTTGTTCCACACCTTAACAGGTAGCATTCTAGGAAGTTGGCTGTAGGTTCAACAGAGCCCCTACAAAAAAGTAAACGAGGAAACACGTCCAGGCCTCTTAAGAGCAACAGAACGAATGCTCAGACATGATCCATGCTGCAGAGAGCATATTCAGTTTATTCCACTAGTCAACATCATCAGACACAGTGATAAGAACTGCTATTCAGTTGCACTTGTTTAGGTTAATGTCAACATAATATCCTTAGCTAGAACAAACACATTCACTGCTATTATTTTCTAAGCAATTAGAATGTTATCACGGATCCGTAGACATCTAAGCAGAGAGAGTCTGCCCTGGAGAGCTCAGAGTCTAGAAATACAGTTGTCATAGCAAGTCTCTGATTAAGTTACTTAGACATTGTTATATTAAGAATTAAAAATATCAAAAGTCAGATTTTGCTACACTTCTTAAAGACTACCTTGATGGGAAGAAGCTATAATTTTGAAGGGGGGAGTGAGTAAAATGAGTGAGCTCATTTATATAGCTCTCTTTAAGGCAGCGGTTCTCAACTGTGGTCCACGGCTTGTTCAGGGAAAGCCCCTGGCGCACCGGTTTATTTACCTACCGCATCCGCAGGTTTGGCCGATAGCGGCTCCCACTGGCCGCGGTTTGCTGTGCCCGGCCAATGGGGGCTGTGGGAAGCAGCGCGGGCCGAGGGATGTGCTGGCCGCCCTTCCTGCAGCCCCCATTGGCCTGGAGCAGCGAACCGCAGCCAGCGATTGGCTGAACCTGCGGAAGCGGCAGGTAAACAAACTGGCCCGGCCCTCCAGGGGCTTTCCCTGAACAAGCGGTGGACCACAGTTGAGAGCCACTGCTTTAAGGAATGAAGCAAAACTTGCTTCTTCCAATCCTGTCCAAGAGGTTTCATTGCAAATAAGACATTTTAGATTAGTGTTGAAATGACCCATAGCAATTAAATGAAACTAAATATTTGATAGGGGAGGGAACTTTGAGAGGCAAGGCAGCAAGATCTAATCAATTTAAAATAAGTTAAAGATAGTTCCACACCTTGCACCAGCCCAAGCCCCCCATACACTTATTACAACTTTTGTAATTTTAAAAATTGGTTTTCCTCCCGCTTGTTGCGGCGAGAATAACTCACAACCACAGTAAGAGAAACTGACTATCTATACAGAGGAAAGGGAGACTGACCCTTTGCAAAGTGCTGGCCAACACAGAGTAAACAAATTAAGACTATGTCTACATTGGAGCTGGAAGGTGTAATTTCCAGCTCAAGCAGACATACCTGTGCTAGCTCTGATCAAGCTAGCATGCTAAAAATAGAAGTATAGCTGGAGCAGCATGAGGGACTAGCCATCCAAGTACATAACGAGGATCTCGGGTGGGGTTGTACTCGGGGCAGGGCTAACGCATCCCGCTGCTTGCGCTGCCACAGCTACACTGCTATTTTTAGTATGCCAGCTTGATTAGAGCTAGGGAAAGTTTGTCTATTCAAGCTGGAAATGACACTTCCTAACAAACATATCCTAAGAGAGATAGACATCTCCTTCCATCTAACCGGTCAGTTATGGGAATCCCAGTCACTCCCCTGGCTCGGCCAGTCTGTGCATCACCCAGCACAATGGGGCCGTGACTGGGACTTCTAGGCAGTACTGTAATACAAATACATAAATGAATAGGCAAGATGTTCCCTAGCGAGACATACGACTTTGACAGCGATGGGGCCCCACTGGAACGTTTACCTGCTGTACCAGCCCTGCTGGCTGCCGTGGCTCCTCCGGCACCCTCTGCATCCTGCTGGCACGTGGGACGGACGCTGCCCTGCCACGGACCAGATGCTCAGGCTGAGGCAGCTGCTGCTGAGGCACAGGCATGCGGGCCCCACAGGGCTTGCGAAAGGGGGCAGCGCCCTGGAAAGGGGGCCTCCAGGGATCCATGGCGAGGCTGCCAGAGAGAAAACACGTGTGGCACGGAGGCAGGTACGAGGGGATGGGGGTGGGGTCACCAACAGACCAGGGACCTGGGTGCAGCCCCCTGCCTAGCATCCAGGGTGGCAGCTCAGGGGTGACCCCCTCCGGGGCCAACCTCCAGGTACGGTGCCCATTGCTGTAACGCCAGTGCCCCCCCGCCCCGGGGATCCCACCTGCCGCCTCCCCCACCCCCCCCGGGATCCAACCCGCCGCCCCCACTCCCCCCCCCGGGGATCCAACCCGCCGCCGCCGCCGCTCCCCCCGCCCCGGGGATCCAACCCGCCGCCCCCGCTCCCCCCCCCCCCCCGGGAATCCAACCCGCCCCGCCCCGGGGATCCAACCCGCCGCCCCCGCTCCCCCGGAATCCAACCCGCCCCGCCCCGGGGATCCAACCCGCCCCCCCCCGGGGGTCCAACCCGCCGCCCCCGCTTCCCCCCCCCCCGGGGGATCCAACCTGTCCCAGGTTCCCCCTCTCGAGGAGGAGGCGGGGGGGGGGTCTCGGCCCTTTCCAGCCCCCTCCTGTGCCCCTTCCCCAGGGGCCCGCTGCCCCCTTTCCCAGCCTCGCCCGGGGTCCTGCCCCCGGCGCTAGGGGCTGCCCTCACCGGGCCGGGCGCGATCCTCCCCTTTCGCGCGCTCACTGCCAAGCCTCAGCGCCTCGCCCTGTCGCCCAGCTCCACGGCTGCCCTCCATTGGGCCACGCCGCCGTCTGTCACTCAGCTCCACCCTCCCATTGGAGACTATCCCCCCCGGGGCCCGCCCCTGTCAGAGTCCTTGCCTGGGAGCTACCAAACTTGAGGGGAAGGGGGGGGCAGAGCAAAGGGGTGATATCCTCCCATCCAGTGCCTAGTGCCGCGGGCAGCGCAGGGGATATAGCAGTATCACCCCCACATAGTGAATGGTGAAGTCCATGTGCTATTCATCCCCACGTGGCATTCTGTGTTTATCCCGGGAGAGAGGCGCCTCTAATTGTTAAATTTCAATTAAAAACAACCAAATTTAGAATGTAATGCAAGTAGCTACCTCCTTTTCCTGCGGATAGAGTGGGGCAAAGGAGAGACGATAAAACCCGGCCATTCACCCCCCAAAAAAATGGAAATAAAAATTTGGCTTTTCCAGTCTTGGTTTTTAAATTAAAAAAAAATTACAATTCTACAAACATGTCATTTAAAAAGGCCCCTTTTCATTGAGAAGATTGAAAAATTGCAACTATCCCAAGATTTCAGTGTGCTATAAAACATTAATCAACTAAACCTCACAACCCGTTTGTCTGCTAGGCATTATTACCAAATGAGGAAACTGAGGCAGAGTGGAGCAACTTGCCCAGGGTAATCTATTTACTTACCTGGTAAACTATTTGGGTCAGGGACCTTGTTTTTGTTCAGTGTTTGTACAGAGCCTAAGGCAGTGGTTCTTAGACTTTTGTACTGGTGACCTCTTTCACACAGCAAGTCTCTGAGTGCAGCGCCCCCCCCCCAAATTAAAAACACTTTTATATATTTAGCACTATTATAAATGAAGTGAGGTTTGGGGTGGAGGCTGACAGCTCATGTCATGACCCCCAGTTTGAGAACCCCTAACACAATGGAGTTCTGGTCCATGGCAGGGGCTCCTAGGCTAGGTGATACTGCAGAGCCAGAAGGGAAACCAGCCGTCCTCAGAGTTTGGTCACACCAGCTTAGTAGAGGGAGCGGGAAGGGCTACAGGCATTTCTCAGCCAGGTAAAGCTCATTCTCTCTGCCCTTGTTTCGTCTGGCCTGCTTTGCCCAGAGAGGAGGACGCTGCAGCGAGTGAGTCTCCGCCCGACTCTCAGAGTATAATGCTCCTTTTCCCCAGGATGCGCGGGATGGGGGTGGGGAGTAATGGGGTTCAGATGCGGAGTCACTCCTGGGGGAGGGGGCGATGCGTTTGCTGTGGGGTTGATCCCTTTCTGTCACCGCTGGGCCCTCGGGAGCTGCGTTCAGCACCACGGACAGCAACCCACAAGGTATATTAATTAAGTCAATGGGAGAGTTCCCTTCCACCCGTTGGAGTGGCTACACTGGCAGCACTTGTAAGCTCTCTAGTGTCAAAGTCAGATTCAGGACTCACATAATTTGTCAGACCACTCTGTTTATTAGCAAAGCGCTTTGCCAATGCACCCAGATATGTGAGTCCCTGCAAAAGCTCAAGCTAACTTATTTATACAGACAAGCCAAAGCCAATTTAACATAAGAGACAAAAGGAAGCAGAAACTGACAAATATACATGCATATCTTATTTGCATACTAACATTTACCAATCTCCTAGCTCAGTAGGAACTCTAAGTTAATTAGTTTGAGGACCCATTGTCTCACACTCCTTAATGTTTCTCTTCCTGACAACTATATTTCAACAAACCCTTCAAGTAGCATTTCTTTAATGAATTATAATTTCAATATAATTCATTCTACTTTCACACTAGTGTAGCCATAGACTGAGATTGTGTCCATGTGAGCATTTCTCTTAATTGCTCATTTACCGATGCTGCATGGCTCCAGTGCCTGGAGCCTGAACCCTGTTTTTGCTGGGCCTTCTGACTGAGAAACCCGGCCCCACAGCTTCCTTTCTCCCTCTTTCTGTGTGCCTCACTCTGTCTCTGAAATTGCCCCTTCACTTCTCCCCTGCTTCTCAGGACCTGAGCCTGCTCCAGCTGGAGATAAGTAGCAACAGCCCCATTGTATTATTCAGTGGAATTAGGAGGATCAAGTCCTGTAATCCCTGTGCTCTAGGCGTAAGCCAAATTCAGACTTGGTTTACACCTCTTACACCAGGTCTGAATTTGACTTTACATGGTGAGTCTCTTCCCAGGTAAGGGAGTTCTAGATTGCTTTTCCTGTCTCCTTTTCACTACGGCTTGCATTGCCTTTTCCTGAATATCAGCCAGATTCCATGGGACTCTTCAAATCCTATTGATGATGACAGGATTTGAAGGTACTCAGCACCTGACAGTACTGGACACTCTAGTAGCATAAAGTGTTTACCTCCATCTGTAAGTACTTTTGGTGACCTTTGTGTGTCTCCTTGCCCTTAGAAATTTATGTATAAATCCTTGCTTTTGGTGTGCCGGTATAATTTATTTGGGGGGGTCAGAGAGAGATTCCATCTGTTCCATGTTATCAAACTATAGCTTTCATATTGTTTTAGTAGAATTAAAGAAGGATTGAACTGTTAATAAAACTTAAGTAGACACAAGTTAAAAATAATGATTTTTTTTAAATAAAGGACCTTTCGTATGCTAAGAATAATGTCTTAGAATATTAAAACTAACATTTTTTGCAATCTAATTTCCTTCTCACCACGGCACAGTTTGTCCACTTTTTGCATTTTTCTCATATGGACAATGAAAATCGGCTGGTCAGTCTCACTTCTATTCCTAATCAGTTTCACTATCAGGTTTTCATGCACCATTCCAATATCACAATATCTGGGCTGTCATTGCTCTGATGGGAAACGTTGCAGTCAAACCAAAGAGGAACTGTATGTAGTGTAATTTATTCTGCTCAGTGTTTGCTTGCTAATTTGATTATCCTGCCTGCACCCCTAATTAATCATGCAAAACACCCGTTGACCACAGTGGTGCAAAACTGGGCCCAAAATATTTGTGGGATAGTCCAGGTGGTAAAATTTGAGTGCCCACGATTTGAGAGTGTCTGATTTCATGGGTATTCTTTTTAACTACTGTATTTTAATATGCCATGATAATAGGCACTGTAAACATCAGTACAATTGTAACTAATATGAGATTTTGAAAAACCTTTACAAAAACCCCAAGCCTTCCTAAAAGTATCCATGAAATGTCTTTGCATAAAATATTCAGATCTTTAAACAGATGCTTTTTCATCCATGCTACTGGCATTTTTAAAGAATGTATCATTTTGTTATGGCTACACCTTTTTTACAGATATAGAGCTCTTGAGGATATGGAGTGTGAATTGGGCAGCCTCATCAGTCCTGAGCCATGTATATTTATGGGCTGATTGAGGGCTCCATTGCAGATGTAAATAAAGTCCATGGACCAAGTTCACTCCTGGTGTAAACAGATGAAACCCTTATTGAAGCCAACAGGTGCTGAGATTTGTCATCATTATGAGAATGCCACTTGCAGGTACACGGGCTGCAGCATTCTCACACTGACTGCTGTCTTTGCCTTTCCTTTTTATGGCAGGTTTAGCTCCCAACCTCAGAGCCAGCAGCACAGAGATATTGTTCGAGAAGATCTCCAAAGACCTCCTAACCTGGACTCTGACGCGGAATGAGGTGCTGGGTCTTCCCCACTGCCTGACGGTCTTTGCGGCTGCTACCTACTACAGCATCAAGTGGGTCTCAGATGCCCTGGACTCCACTCAGAAACGGAGGATGAACCTAAAAAAAAGGTATGGCGCTTCAGGGATCATGCAGATAGGTGTGAAGGTGAGGAAAGGAGGGGCACTTGTTAGAGAGACAAAGAGGCACCCACAGAAGGATGGCTGGGGACTTCCTGGAATACAGTTCCATTTTCACAAGGCCTTAAGCCTCCACTTCCTGTTCTGAATAAAGGTTCTAGTGGGTTCCTTACTGAAGGACATTTGTACAATGGCTAAACACAATAGAATAACATAGGATTTGCCATACTGAGTCAAATCAGTGGTCCATCTAGTTCAGTGCCCTGTTTCCAACAGGGACCATTAGCAGAGCCAGGAATACAAACCAGATCTCCTGAATCCCAGTCCAGTACTCTAAACCACTAGACCACGCTACCTCACATGTAGAACCATATTAAAAATTTAGTACACTGCAAAAGTTAATTTCTGAAAAGAGATTAATGTAATATTAAATTTCATATTTGATTCAATCAACTTTTTAAAAAATTCTGAATTGGAATGCTGCAGAAACCAGAAGACCTTGCCCATTTTAGGCCAATCTTATCATAGAAACAGTGGTCTCAAATAATGTGCTCAAGAAGAACAGGGCCTGCAGATCTCAAGAAATCTACAAGCTTGTGGGCAGTGAAGGAACCAAACAAAGTCCCATTCTTGTGCGCCTTAGAAGCTCAAGGAGGACAATTTTAAGGTCACACCATGGTCTGCCCAAAAATGTGTGATGCAAGAGAAAAATGAAACTTGCACCATTACAGGATAGTTACTTCCAACGCCCACATGAAAAAGGTAAAAACAGATAATAATTAAGTTAAAATTAATGATTCCAAAATTCTTCACAAGTTTATGTTTTTTTTTGTTTAGCCAAAGACAGAACTGAGACTACACCTGAATTTATATATTTTATTAATTTAATTACATAACTATTAATAAATATATTAATAAACAAAGAGTTACAGAAAGCAAAGTAAGTTGATATGACAGTCAAAGTTAAATGTATGAATTTAACATGCAATATTCCAATATTTATCAAGTAGGTATAATCAAATCTAGTTAATTCACTTCATACATCATAAAATGGTGATATTAGCAAGATCTTAGTACAGAACAGAATTAATTACCAGTGTAAATCTTTTAATAAAGGTCATTGTTCAACACTTAACTGGCAGAAATAGAAGTAAAAAGTTTTCCAGTTATTGCACTTCAAAAAGCTCAATAAGGTTTTAGTGACCTCCAACAGCTGAAGAAATGTTAACTTTTGAAAATCTCTAAAGATATCTTTATTTTGCTGGGTCATCTTCATCCCAGATTTTGGAATTAGTAATGACGGTAAGAACTGAGGTAGCCAGGTAGGTCCTGGATCCCTGTTGAGCTTAAAATTCAAACTTCAGTGCTTTCAAACACCTACCCTAAATTAACTTTCACACCAATAAAATTGCACCAAACAGGCAACCTCAACTTTGCACCCTAAGTACATCTAATAATATACAAATGCAAAAACATCTAAGATTTTCAACAATTCACTGTAAACCAATACCCGAGAAACAGTCATCATCACAAAATACTGCGCCTCTTCAAAAATACTAACACTTCACAGAAAAATACCTACCTAAAACATCCATATCATCATCCTCAAGGATCCACTTAATTCAATAAGCATAAAAATCCATTAAAACACCACTATTACCACGTACATCAATATACACAACTACCAAAAAATACTCTAACTGTTCTGACACAATAGGTGCAAAGTTAAAATTGAATGTGTGGTACAGTTTGGTCGGTGTGACCGTTGAAGTAGAGTAGGTGTTTGAAAGTTGTGAAGTGCGGGGAATAACTGCCAGTTTCCAGAACAACATTTAGTTTTGGTTGCTTGTTTTTAGCGATGCGTGAGAGATACAGAGCTTTAAAAATATGAAGTTAGACAGTATCTGGAGTAAATGTTAATCTTTTCAACATTAACTTTTTTGAAGAGTTTTTTTGAGGGGAGCTTGGGGTAAGTGGAGAATACAAACACATGCCTCCCTTCAGTTACATCTTTGCATTTCCAGCAGGAAATTATGATTTATTTCTTAATAATAGAAGTGCTTGTGTGTTTAAAATCTCTGCATTACAGATTCAC
Source organism: Chelonia mydas (assembly GCF_015237465.2). NCBI lineage: Eukaryota > Metazoa > Chordata > Testudines > Cheloniidae > Chelonia > Chelonia mydas. The sequence goes on along the minus strand of NC_057859.1, from coordinate 5,734,246 downwards.
AATTATTCCTTTGTGCCTAGTGACAAACCTGTTAGTAAAAACAATAAGTACAAAAGCATTAGTCGCCCAACTATGTAAAAGTCACACACTTAAGTCAAAGGAACACATTTTCTAAGATGTGTGTAACTCTTTTACATAAAATCAGGTAGTCACCTTGTTAAAATATTTCTAAAATATTTGGTTACATATCTACATAAAATCAACACTTAGATGCAAATAACCAGTTGTACTGACAATTTCTAATTGGCGATAGGTAGAAACTTAGTATCATTCCATATGGTATCATTGCTATGGTACTGTTTTGGTATAAAAAATGGGCTGAGAAAAAGGAGAAAGGTGAATAGTGTGCCTATTGAAAAAGGTTTTCCAACACTCTTCAGGGTGGCCACCCTACATCTCGGTTTTCTTCCATCTTTTTCAAACAGTTTTTCAGCTTTGAACAACTTGTTGTAGCTTACAGTGACTTTAAGGAAATAAAACTGACTTCTTGCTAAACAGAAGTCCAAATCACTAAGCAATGACATGAAAATGACTCGTCAAAGAATTATAAAGATTAATTAAATAAAAAATACATCCCACTTTTCTACTAGAATGTGAAAGTATGATGTACAAAGCATGCTTTATGGACTCATTAATAAAAGACAATTAGAGAGGACATACATGATTATAAAATAAGATGATACATCAGTTCTCATGTGGCACAGGTAGTTACAGAACTGAAAGGTCATAGCAGGAAATTGTTATCCAGTCTTCAGGCTATGCTGTGGTGCCACAAGTAATTGAGCTTCAGAGTTTGTTGTATATTGCCTATTAACATAAATCAGCATTTGAAAGGTGACAGATGCGAGTCACTTTGTTCAATTTATCTTTCCAATGCACTCATATGCCATGGTGCTGGACATGGTATAAACCTAAAGAGAACACAAAAATATTATTTTAATGCCATGTTAATTACATTACACAAGAAATATTTAATATTGCTTAAGGAAATCTAGTAATGCGATACATTAGATGAATTTATAGTATGATTTACCTTTGAAATAGATCACACAACTACATTTGCTCTCAGAATTTGTTTCCTTTCTTCTTCTTCACAGGCTGTTAGCGTCTCTTTTCTCGTTTTTCGGTTGGGTGCTTCTGTTTTGTCCCATTCTTCTTAAGAGGATGTAAAGGGCGTGCAAGACAGTTACAGCAGACTTGCAATGCTATTTGATAAACACAACAGAAACATGTTGCATGTTTAAAGACAGAACAAAATAAATTTCAAAAAGAAGTAGACAAAAGGATAAAGTAAAGATTCAGTCATTGAAAAAGAAGACTGATAGTCAAAATACAGGTATCCATTTCAAGCTCTAGAATGCACGAATAAAGTAGACATACCTATAGAACCACAATGAAAAAAAAACTATATTTCCAGAAAACAATGCCTCAAAACTAAAAGGGGAATATTTAAAGCATTTATCAATGTATTTTAAGAAAAGTAATTCTACCTGACCCAATAAATTACCACCATACAGGGACAGAAAAAAAGGCACAGAAATGTTACCTAATCAACTGTATTTCAAAGCCAAAGTCTCAAAATTTCCCTTTCACACTTATTACACTAAGCAGTTAAAAAGTCTTCATACAAAGCCAGGAGGAATGAGAAAATCAAGAGCAGCATAGAACTAACACACAGATATCAGAATTAATGCAAACAGGAAAACTGTACAAACTGACTTCTTAGAAAACTGCCACAGAACCCTCCCTTTCTGAGCTTACCAGCAACAGCAGCTGGAGGTTGGGTTTCCAAGAGCACAGTAAGCGGAGCAGAAAGCAGGAGACTTGGCTGCACAATTCCAGGCAAGTTGAAAGCGCAGTGCAAAGGGCCAGGACTCTGGACACAGTCTCATGGGGGCACCATAAATAGTGTCTGATGAGACCTGTACCCTGTTTACAGGGTGCTCATTCAGATCAGTGGGCTGCACTTGACCTAGTGCCAAGAGACTAGAGGGCAAAGACCAGAGCCCTGATTACAGGGCGGTCCCTCGCCTCAGGCTGTGAAGAAAGCACAATGCCAAGAGCCCCAAAGGGCCTCCAAGACTCAAACCCTAGTTACAGGGAGGTCAAACTGCCCATGTTACTGAAATGGTTCCAATTCCATAAGATTTCAAAAGAGAGATGCAACCTGTACCCTGATTACAGGGTGGTCACAGGGATTAGCCAAACAGCAGAGACCATAACCTAAATTACAGGAAGGTCAAGCTCCTCAAAGTACCAAAAGGCTCAATATGTCCCATTCTATAGATACTTGTGACAGGCACCCAAACGACAGGGCTGTCACGCTGACTAGTCGGCCAGTGTACGGCGTACTGCCAGACGAGCAAGTGGGCAGAGAGCCGGACCCTAGTTACAGGGCGGTCACATTGCTCAAGTTACCAAAGAGCTCAATGTCCCTCGAAAGCGAGGGGGAGGTGACTTGCACCCTGATTACAGGGCAGTCACTCTCACTAGCCAGCAAGTGGAACATAATGTCAAAAGGACAAAACAGCACAGACCTGGTCCCTGCTTACAGGGCGGTCACGCTGCTCAAGGGATTAAAAAGCTCGAGATCCCTGTAGAGTGTCACTACATGACCTGAGGTCTGATTACAGGGAGGTTACTGTGCCCAGAGTCCCTTTCCTTCTCCTCCATCTTCAGTGACTTGTCCTCTGTACTCTTCTTTGCTTGACATTCCTGACACTTCCTTCTTGGCCACTTGTGCTTCGAGCTGTCTGAAACACAGAAAGGGAGCACACAGGCGTGTGTCAGTCAGATGCTCTTACGACAACTCTGCATCCCCGACACAAGCTGAACGTAAACTACTGATACAGTGTTGTTTTCCGGGTCTAAGACAGCTTGGATGTTCAGCTCCAAGATAGTTCTCTGCCGTCCTCAGACAATTCCGTAAGGACTTTCCCCTTCTCCCAAGCCTCACCGGGTGACAAAAATACCAAACCCATCCTACTCCAGAGGCACAATGTCCAGATTTCCCCTTGACAACTATTACACCAGGCGGGCTCCAGGCTAAATCAAGAGGAATTAGGTGAGTAAGGGCAGTATGGCATTAATGGACAAGTGTTCCAAAGTCACTGTCACAAGGGAAACTGCCTGGATTGACTTAGTCCACAGGACCCTCCCTTTCTGAGCTTACCAGCAACAGCAGCAGGAGCTCAGGTCTCCAAGAGCACAGTAAGCGGAGCAGAAAGCAGGAGACTTGGCTGCACAATTCCAGGCAAGTTGAAAGCGCAGTGCAAAGGGCCAGGACTCTGGACACAGTCTCATGGGGGCACCATAAATAGTGTCTGATGAGACCTGTACCCTGTTTACAGGGTGCTCATTCAGATCAGTGGGCTGCACTTGACCTAGTGCCAAGAGACTAGAGGGCAAAGACCAGAGCCCTGATTACAGGGCGGTCCCTCGCCTCAGGCTGTGAAGAAAGCACAATGCCAAGAGCCCCAAAGGGCCTCCGAGACTCAAACCCTAGTTACAGGGAGGTCAAACTGCCCATGTTACTGAAATGGTTCCAATTCCATAAGATTTCAAGAGAGATGCAACCTGTACCCTGATTACAGGGTGGTCACAGGGATTAGCCAAACAGCAGAGACCGTAACCTGAATTACAGGAAGGTCAAGCTCCTCAAAGTACCAAAAGGCTCAATATGTCCCATTCTATAGATACTTGTGACAGGCACCCAAACGACAGGGCTGTCACGCTGACTAGTCGGCCAGTGTACGGCGTACTGCCAGACGAGCAAGTGGGCAGAGAGCCGGACCCTAGTTACAGGGCGGTCACATTGCTCAAGTTACCAAAGAGCTCAATGTCCCTCGAAAGCGAGGGGGAGGTGACTTGCACCCTGATTACAGGGCAGTCACTCTCACTAGCCAGCTAACGGAGCATAATGTCAAAAGGACAAAACAGCACAGGCCTGGACCCTGCTTACAGGGCGGTCACGCTGCTCAAGGTATTAAAAGGCTCGAGACCTCCGTACAGTGTAATTACATGACCTGAGGCCTGATACAGAGAGGTTACTGCGCCCAGAGTCCCTTTCCTTCTCCTCCATCTTCAGTGACTTGTCCTCTGTACTCTTCTTTGCTTGACATTCCTGACACTTGCTTCTTGGCCACTTGTGCTTCGAGCTGTCTGAAACACAGAAAGGGAGCACACAGGCGTGTGTCAGTCAGAAGCTCTTACGACAACTCCGCATCCCCGACACAAGCTGAGCGTAAACTACTGATACAGTGTTGTTTTCCGGGTCTGAGACAGCTTGGATGTTCAGCTCCAAGATAGTTCTCTGCGGTCCTCAGACAATTCCGTAAGGACTTTCCCCTTCTCCCAAGCCTCACCGGGTGACAAAAATACCAAACCCATCCTACTCCAGAAGCACAATCTCCAGATTTCCCCTTGACAACTATTACACCGGGCGGGCTCCAGGCTAAATCAAGAGGAATTAGATGAGTAAGGGCAGTATGGAATTAATGGACAAGTGTTCCAAAGTCACTGTCACAAGGGAAACTGCCTGGATTGACTTAGTCCACAGGACCCTCCCTTTCTGAGCTTACCAGCAACAGCAGCAGGAGCTCGGGTCTCCAAGAGCACAGTAAGCGGAGCAGAAAGCAGGAGACTTGGCTGCACAATTCCAGGCAAGTTGAAAGCGCAGTGCAAAGGGCCAGGACTCTGGACACAGTCTCATGGGGGCACCATAAATAGTGTCTGATGAGACCTGTACCCTGTTTACAGGGTGCTCATTCAGATCAGTGGGCTGCACTTGACCTAGTGCCAAGAGACTAGAGGGCAAAGACCAGAGCCCTGATTACAGGGCGGTCCCTCGCCTCAGGCTGTGAAGAAAGCACAATGCCAAGAGCCCCAAAGGGCCTCCAAGACTCAAACCCTAGTTACAGGGAGGTCAAACTGCCCATGTTACTGAAATGGTTCCAATTCCAAAGATTTCAAAAGAGAGATGCAACCTGTACCCTGATTACAGGGTGGTCACAGGGATTAGCCAAACAGCAGAGACCGTAACCTGAATTACAGGAAGGTCAAGCTCCTCAAAGTACCAAAAGGCTCAATATGTCCCATTCTATAGATACTTGTGACAGGCACCCAAACGACAGGGCTGTCACGCTGACTAGTCGGCCAGTGTACGGCGTACTGCCAGACGAGCAAGTGGGCAGAGAGCCGGACCCTAGTTACAGGGCGGTCACATTGCTCAAGTTACCAAAGAGCTCAATGTCCCTCGAAAGCGAGGGGGAGGTGACTTGCACCCTGATTACAGGGCAGTCACTCTCACTAGCCAGCTAACGGAGCATAATGTCAAAAGGACAAAACAGCACAGGCCTGGACCCTGCTTACAGGGCGGTCACGCTGCTCAAGGTATTAAAAGGCTCGAGATCTCCGTACAGTGTAATTACATGACCTGAGGCCTGATACAGAGAGGTTACTGCGCCCAGAGTCCCTTTCCTTCTCCTCCATCTTCAGTGACTTGTCCTCTGTACTCTTCTTTGCTTGACATTCCTGACACTTGCTTCTTGGCCACTTGTGCTTCGAGCTGTCTGAAACACAGAAAGGGAGCACACAGGCGTGTGTCAGTCAGAAGCTCTTACGACAACTCCGCATCCCCGACACAAGCTGAGCGTAAACTACTGATACAGTGTTGTTTTCCGGGTCTGAGACAGCTTGGATGTTCAGCTCCAAGATAGTTCTCTGCGGTCCTCAGACAATTCCGTAAGGACTTTCCCCTTCTCCCAAGCCTCACCGGGTGACAAAAATACCAAACCCATCCTACTCCAGAAGCACAATCTCCAGATTTCCCCTTGACAACTATTACACCGGGCGGGCTCCAGGCTAAATCAAGAGGAATTAGATGAGTAAGGGCAGTATGGAATTAATGGACAAGTGTTCCAAAGTCACTGTCACAAGGGAAACTGCCTGGATTGACTTAGTCCACAGGACCCTCCCTTTCTGAGCTTACCAGCAACAGCAGCAGGAGCTCGGGTCTCCAAGAGCACAGTAAGCGGAGCAGAAAGCAGGAGACTTGGCTGCACAATTCCAGGCAAGTTGAAAGCGCAGTGCAAAGGGCCAGGACTCTGGACACAGTCTCATGGGGGCACCATAAATAGTGTCTGATGAGACCTGTACCCTGTTTACAGGGTGCTCATTCAGATCAGTGGGCTGCACTTGACCTAGTGCCAAGAGACTAGAGGGCAAAGACCAGAGCCCTGATTACAGGGCGGTCCCTCGCCTCAGGCTGTGAAGAAAGCACAATGCCAAGAGCCCCAAAGGGCCTCCAAGACTCAAACCCTAGTTACAGGGAGGTCAAACTGCCCATGTTACTGAAATGGTTCCAATTCCAAAGATTTCAAAAGAGAGATGCAACCTGTACCCTGATTACAGGGTGGTCACAGGGATTAGCCAAACAGCAGAGACCGTAACCTGAATTACAGGAAGGTCAAGCTCCTCAAAGTACCAAAAGGCTCAATATGTCCCATTCTATAGATACTTGTGACAGGCACCCAAACGACAGGGCTGTCACGCTGACTAGTCGGCCAGTGTACGGCGTACTGCCAGACGAGCAAGTGGGCAGAGAGCCGGACCCTAGTTACAGGGCGGTCACATTGCTCAAGTTACCAAAGAGCTCAATGTCCCTCGAAAGCGAGGGGGAGGTGACTTGCACCCTGATTACAGGGCAGTCACTCTCACTAGCCAGCTAACGGAGCATAATGTCAAAAGGACAAAACAGCACAGGCCTGGACCCTGCTTACAGGGCGGTCACGCTGCTCAAGGTATTAAAAGGCTCGAGATCTCCGTACAGTGTAATTACATGACCTGAGGCCTGATACAGAGAGGTTACTGCGCCCAGAGTCCCTTTCCTTCTCCTCCATCTTCAGTGACTTGTCCTCTGTACTCTTCTTTGCTTGACATTCCTGACACTTCCTTCTTGGCCACTTGTGCTTCGAGCTGTCTGAAACACAGAAAGGGAGCACACAGGCGTGTGTCAGTCAGAAGCTCTTACGACAACTCCGCATCCCCGACACAAGCTGAGCGTAAACTACTGATACAGTGTTGTTTTCCGGGTCTGAGACAGCTTGGATGTTCAGCTCCAAGATAGTTCTCTGCGGTCCTCAGACAATTCCGTAAGGACTTTCCCCTTCTCCCAAGCCTCACCGGGTGACAAAAATACCAAACCCATCCTACTCCAGAAGCACAATCTCCAGATTTCCCCTTGACAACTATTACACCGGGCGGGCTCCAGGCTAAATCAAGAGGAATTAGATGAGTAAGGGCAGTATGGAATTAATGGACAAGTGTTCCAAAGTCACTGTCACAAGGGAAACTGCCTGGATTGACTTAGTCCACAGGACCCTCCCTTTCTGAGCTTACCAGCAACAGCAGCAGGAGCTCGGGTCTCCAAGAGCACAGTAAGCGGAGCAGAAAGCAGGAGACTTGGCTGCACAATTCCAGGCAAGTTGAAAGAGCAGTGCAAAGGGCCAGGACTCTGGACACAGTCTCATGGGGGCACCATAAATAGTGTCTGATGAGACCTGTACCCTGTTTACAGGGTGCTCATTCAGATCAGTGGGCTGCACTTGACCTAGTGCCAAGAGACTAGAGGGCAAAGACCAGAGCCCTGATTACAGGGCGGTCCCTCGCCTCAGGCTGTGAAGAAAGCACAATGCCAAGAGCCCCAAAGGGCCTCCAAGACTCAAACCCTAGTTACAGGGAGGTCAAACTGCCCATGTTACTGAAATGGTTCCAATTCCAAAGATTTCAAAAGAGAGATGCAACCTGTACCCTGATTACAGGGTGGTCACAGGGATTAGCCAAACAGCAGAGACCATAACCTAAATTACAGGAAGGTCAAGCTCCTCAAAGTACCAAAAGGCTCAATATGTCCCATTCTATAGATACTTGTGACAGGCACCCAAACGACAGGGCTGTCACGCTGACTAGTCGGCCAGTGTACGGCGTACTGCCAGACGAGCAAGTGGGCAGAGAGCCGGACCCTAGTTACAGGGCGGTCAGACTGCTCAGGGTTCCACAGAGCTCAATATCCCCCAGAAGGCAGAAGGACACAGACAATCCCTTAATTACAAGGTCAGGACTCAAACCAACCGGCTGAAGTAGCAGGGTGGCAAAAGAACAAAGGGCAGAGACCTGAACCCTCGATACAGGGTGGCCATGCTGCCCAAGTACTAAGGCATGCTGTACTTCCTGTGAGTCACAGGCACCTGAGCTAAATCCGCCTCCTTAAAGGCCAGTCATTGTCATCAGCCCACTAAATGGAACTCAGCCAAAATGGAGAGACCAGATCCCTGTTTACAGGGAGGTCACACTGTCCACGGCACTAAAAGATGACAACTGAGCCCTTACTCTTCCCTTTTGTGGGGAGGAGGAGGATAAAAACATTAATACACTTTGAGCTCTTTTTCCGATTCTGAGAAGAGTAAAGAAAAAGTGCTGCAGCGATTTAACTTAAAAAAATAAAAATAAATAACTAAAAATTAAAAAGCTTGCACACCCACTTCTATCACGTGCTCTCACAAACACATCCGTACAAAACAAAGGGGGACTTCCCAGAACAGAAAGAGAGCTCATCGAAAGAGGTCACTCGACCCACAGTGTTAAACTCGACCAATCTTCCTCCCCTCAAAAAACCAAAGGGAAAAGGGACAAGACCTGCACCCTGATTACAGGGTGGGGTCAAAGTGAGTAGCCCAACAACCCAAAGGAGCCACAGGGGAAAGGACCTGAACCCTTCTTACAGGGCGGTCCATCGGGCTACCCGATTAACGGAAAATCCATCACAAGTAAGAGAAAAGGGGGAGACCTGAACCCTACTTACAGGGTGGTCACTCAGCCCAACGCATTAAGGGGAACCTAGTCCTCCCTAAATAAGAGGCGCATGACCTGCACCCTAATTACAGGGCAGTCGTACTGACCAGGCTGAGAACAAGACGCAATCCCAGAAGAGCAAAGGGCAGAGACCTGAACCCTAGTAACAGGGAGGTCACCCGGCTCAAGTAACAAAGACATCAGTAGCTCCCGTAAGCGAGGAGATTGTGACTCTCACCCTGATTACAAGGTGGTCACTCTGACTAGCTGAATTAAAGAGCATAATCAGAGAAGACAACTTGAGACCTGAACCCCGATTACAGGGCGGTCATGCTCCGAAGGGCCCTAAAATAACCCTAATCCCTGATAAATGAGAGGGTTTCGACCTGCACCCTAATTACGGTGTGGTCTTTCCGATTAGAAAGATAAAGGTGCATAAAGCCAGGGAGCAAAAAGGCAGAGACCCGACCCCGAATTACAGGGCGGTCACGCCCCACAAGGTATCAAAGGGCTCAGTATATCCCATACTACAGAAACTTGTGACACGCACCTGAATTACAGGTGGTCACAGTGAGTAGACTCTCAGCAGGGCATGATGGCAAAACAGCAAGATGGCAGAGACCTGACTCCGAATTACAGGGAGGTGAGTCACCCTGCTCAGGGTTCCAAAGAGCTCAGTATCTCCCAGAAGCAAAAGGAATATGACTTGCACCCTGATTACAGGGTTGTCATCCCGACTACAGGGCTACAACAAGGCGTAATGCCACATGAGCAAGTGGGCAGAGAGCCGGACCCTAGTTACAGGGCGGTCACATTGCTCAAGTTACCAAAGAGCTCAATGTCCCTCGAAAGCGAGGGGGAGGTGACTTGCACCCTGATTACAGGGCAGTCACTCTCACTAGCCAGCTAACGGAGCATAATGTCAAAAGGACAAAACAGCACAGGCCTGGACCCTGCTTACAGGGCGGTCACGCTGCTCAAGGTATTAAAAGGCTCGAGATCTCCGTACAGTGTAATTACATGACCTGAGGCCTGATACAGAGAGGTCACTGCGCCCAGAGTCCCTTTCCTTCTCCTCCATCTTCAGTGACTTGTCCTCTGTACTCTTCTTTGCTTGACATTCCTGACACTTCCTTCTTGGCCACTTGTGCTTCGAGCTGTCTGAAACACAGAAAGGGAGCACACAGGCGTGTGTCAGTCAGAAGCTCTTACGACAACTCCGCATCCCCGACACAAGCTGAGCGTAAACTACTGATACAGTGTTGTTTTCCGGGTCTGAGACAGCTTGGATGTTCAGCTCCAAGATAGTTCTCTGCGGTCCTCAGACAATTCCGTAAGGACTTTCCCCTTCTCCCAAGCCTCACCGGGTGACAAAAATACCAAACCCATCCTACTCCAGAAGCACAATCTCCAGATTTCCCCTTGACAACTATTACACCAGGCGGGCTCCAGGCTAAATCAAGAGGAATTAGATGAGTAAGGGCAGTATGGAATTAATGGACAAGTGTTCCAAAGTCACTGTCACAAGGGAAACTGCCTGGATTGACTTAATCCACAGGACCCTCCCTTTCTGAGCTTACCAGCAACAGCAGCAGGAGCTCGGGTCTCCAAGAGCACAGTAAGCGGAGCAGAAAGCAGGAGACTTGGCTGCACAATTCCAGGCAAGTTGAAAGCGCAGTGCAAAGGGCCAGGACTCTGGACACAGTCTCATGGGGGCACCATAAATAGTGTCTGATGAGACCTGTACCCTGTTTACAGGGTGCTCATTCAGATCAGTGGGCTGCACTTGACCTAGTGCCAAGAGACTAGAGGGCAAAGACCAGAGCCCTGATTACAGGGCGGTCCCTCGCCTCAGGCTGTGAAGAAAGCACAATGCCAAGAGCCCCAAAGGGCCTCCAAGACTCAAACCCTAGTTACAGGGAGGTCAAACTGCCCATGTTACTGAAATGGTTCCAATTCCATAAGATTTCAAAAGAGAGATGCAACCTGTACCCTGATTACAGGGTGGTCACAGGGATTAGCCAAACAGCAGAGACCGTAACCTGAATTACAGGAAGGTCAAGCTCCTCAAAGTACCAAAAGGCTCAATATGTCCCATTCTATAGATATTTGTGACATGTACCCTAATGACAGGGTTGTCCCGCTGACTAGTTGACCAGAGCATGGCCTAATGCCAAATAAGCAAGTGGCAGAGACCTGAACCCTAGTTACAGGGCGGTCAGACTGCTCAGGGTTCCACAGAGCTCAATATCCCCCAGAAGGCAGAAGGACACAGACAATCCCTTAATTACAAGGTCAGGACTCAAACCAACCGGCTGAAGTAGCAGGGTGGCAAAAGAACAAAGGGCAGAGACCTGAACCCTCGATACAGGGTGGCCATGCTGCCCAAGTACTAAGGCATGCTGTACTTCCTGTGAGTCACAGGCACCTGAGCTAAATCCGCCTCCTTAAAGGCCAGTCATTGTCATCAGCCCACTAAATGGAACTCAGCCAAAATGGAGAGACCAGATCCCTGTTTACAGGGAGGTCACACTGTCCACGGCACTAAAAGATGACAACTGAGCCCTTACTCTTCCCTTTTGTGGGGAGGAGGAGGATAAAAACATTAATACACTTTGAGCTCTTTTTCCGATTCTGAGAAGAGTAAAGAAAAAGTGCTGCAGCGATTTAACTTAAAAAAATAAAAATAAATAACTAAAAATTAAAAAGCTTGCACACCCACTTCTATCACGTGCTCTCACAAACACATCCGTACAAAACAAAGGGGGACTTCCCAGAACAGAAAGAGAGCTCATCGAAAGAGGTCACTCGACCCACAGTGTTAAACTCGACCAATCTTCCTCCCCTCAAAAAACCAAAGGGAAAAGGGACAAGACCTGCACCCTGATTACAGGGTGGGGTCAAAGTGAGTAGCCCAACAACCCAAAGGAGCCACAGGGGAAAGGACCTGAACCCTTCTTACAGGGCGGTCCATCGGGCTACCCGATTAACGGAAAATCCATCACAAGTAAGAGAAAAGGGGGAGACCTGAACCCTACTTACAGGTGGTCACTCAGCCCAACGCATTAAGGGGAACCTAGTCCTCCCTAAATAAGAGGCGCATGACCTGCACCCTAATTACAGGGCAGTCGTACTGACCAGGCTGAGAACAAGACGCAATCCCAGAAGAGCAAAGGGCAGAGACCTGAACCCTAGTAACAGGGAGGTCACCCGGCTCAAGTAACAAAGACATCAGTAGCTCCCGTAAGCGAGGAGATTGTGACTCTCACCCTGATTACAAGGTGGTCACTCTGACTAGCTGAATTAAAGAGCATAATCAGAGAAGACAACTTGAGACCTGAACCCCGATTACAGGGCGGTCATGCTCCGAAGGGCCCTAAAATAACCCTAATCCCTGATAAATGAGAGGGTTTCGACCTGCACCCTAATTACGGTGTGGTCTTTCCGATTAGAAAGATAAAGGTGCATAAAGCCAGGGAGCAAAAAGGCAGAGACCCGACCCCGAATTACAGGGCGGTCACGCCCCACAAGGTATCAAAGGGCTCAGTATATCCCATACTACAGAAACTTGTGACACGCACCTGAATTACAGGTGGTCACAGTGAGTAGACTCTCAGCAGGGCATGATGGCAAAACAGCAAGATGGCAGAGACCTGACTCCGAATTACAGGGAGGTGAGTCACCCTGCTCAGGGTTCCAAAGAGCTCAGTATCTCCCAGAAGCAAAAGGAATATGACTTGCACCCTGATTACAGGGTTGTCATCCCGACTACAGGGCTACAACAAGGCGTAATGCCACATGAGCAAGTGGGCAGAGAGCCGGACCCTAGTTACAGGGCGGTCACATTGCTCAAGTTACCAAAGAGCTCAATGTCCCTCGAAAGCGAGGGGGAGGTGACTTGCACCCTGATTACAGGGCAGTCACTCTCACTAGCCAGCTAACGGAGCATAATGTCAAAAGGACAAAACAGCATAGGCCTGGACCCTGCTTACAGGGCGGTCACGCTGCTCAAGGTATTAAAAGGCTCGAGATCTCCGTACAGTGTAATTACATGACCTGAGGCCTGATACAGAGAGGTCACTGCGCCCAGAGTCCCTTTCCTTCTCCTCCATCTTCAGTGACTTGTCCTCTGTACTCTTCTTTGCTTGACATTCCTGACACTTCCTTCTTGGCCACTTGTGCTTCGAGCTGTCTGAAACACAGAAAGGGAGCACACAGGCGTGTGTCAGTCAGAAGCTCTTACGACAACTCCGCATCCCCGACACAAGCTGAGCGTAAACTACTGATACAGTGTTGTTTTCCGGGTCTGAGACAGCTTGGATGTTCAGCTCCAAGATAGTTCTCTGCGGTCCTCAGACAATTCCGTAAGGACTTTCCCCTTCTCCCAAGCCTCACCGGGTGACAAAAATACCAAACCCATCCTACTCCAGAAGCACAATCTCCAGATTTCCCCTTGACAACTATTACACCAGGCGGGCTCCAGGCTAAATCAAGAGGAATTAGATGAGTAAGGGCAGTATGGAATTAATGGACAAGTGTTCCAAAGTCACTGTCACAAGGGAAACTGCCTGGATTGACTTAGTCCACAGGACCCTCCCTTTCTGAGCTTACCAGCAACAGCAGCAGGAGCTCGGGTCTCCAAGAGCACAGTAAGCGGAGCAGAAAGCAGGAGACTTGGCTGCACAATTCCAGGCAAGTTGAAAGCGCAGTGCAAAGGGCCAGGACTCTGGACACAGTCTCATGGGGGCACCATAAATAGTGTCTGATGAGACCTGTACCCTGTTTACAGGGTGCTCATTCAGATCAGTGGGCTGCACTTGACCTAGTGCCAAGAGACTAGAGGGCAAAGACCAGAGCCCTGATTACAGGGCGGTCCCTCGCCTCAGGCTGTGAAGAAAGCACAATGCCAAGAGCCCCAAAGGGCCTCCAAGACTCAAACCCTAGTTACAGGGAGGTCAAACTGCCCATGTTACTGAAATGGTTCCAATTCCAAAGATTTCAAAAGAGAGATGCAACCTGTACCCTGATTACAGGGTGGTCACAGGGATTAGCCAAACAGCAGAGACCGTAACCTGAATTACAGGAAGGTCAAGCTCCTCAAAGTACCAAAAGGCTCAATATGTCCCATTCTATAGATACTTGTGACAGGCACCCAAACGACAGGGCTGTCACGCTGACTAGTCGGCCAGTGCACGGCGTAATGACAGACGAGCAAGTGGGCAGAGAGCCGGACCCTAATTACAGGGCGGTCACATTGCTCAAGTTACCAAAGAGCTCAATGTCCCTCGAAAGCGAGGGGGAGGTGACTTGCGCCCTGATTACACGGCAGTCACTCTCACTAGCCAGCTAACGGAGCATAATGTCAAAAGGTCAAAACAGCACAGGCCTGGACCCTGCTTACAGGGCGGTCACGCTGCTCAAGGTATTAAAAGGCTCGAGATACCCGTACAGTGTAATTACACGACCTGAGGCCTGATACAGGGAGGTTGCTGTGCCCAGAGTCCCTTTCCTTTTCCTTCTTCTTCAGTGACTTGTTTTTATTCCTCTTCTTCGCTTGGTAATTCTCAGACACTTTCTTCGTCTTGTGTTTGTAAGTTCTGGAAATACAGTGATATCATAGAAGACATACATTAGAAAAAATCCCAACTTCTCCCCCAAAATTCAGTTATTTAATTATTATTTCTGTGAAAAATCTTTTATTTCACCATTAATTAGAAAAGGCTGTATTCATTTAATTATTCTAAGAGTATCATACAAACAGCTACATTTTATTTAACCAAACATCATTGCAGATTCTCTTCCCTCCAAGTAAGTCATGCAAAAATATGAGCATTGATCAAGTTTAGATTTCCCTCCTGCAGTGTAACCTCAGCCTTTCCCACCCTGGCTCTGATCCCCTCCTCCAGCATCACCTCAGCCTTTCCCGCCCAGACCCTGAGCCCCTCCTCCGGCATCACCTCAGCCTTTCCCGCCCAGATCCTGAGCCCTCCTCCAGCATCACCTCAGACTTTCCTGCCCTGGCTCTGAGCCCTCCTCTGGCATCACCTCAGCCTTTCCCGCCCAGACCCTGAGCCCCTCCTCCGGCATCTCCTCAGCCTTTCCCGCCCAGATCCTGAGCCCCTCCTCCGGCATCACCTCAGCCTTTCCCCCAAAGGCTCTGAGCCCTCCTCTAGCATCACCTCAGCTTTTCCCGCCCAGATCCTGAGCCCCTCCTCCGGCATCACCTCAGCCTTTCCCGCCCAGACCCTGAGCCCCTCCTCCGGCATCACCTCAGCCTTTCCCGCCCAGATCCTGAGCCCTCCTCTGGCATCACCTCAGCTTTTCCCGCCCTGGCTGAGCCCCTCCTCCAGCATCACCTCAGCCTTTCCTGCCCTGCCTCTGAGCCCTCCTCTGGCATCTCCTCAGCCTTTCCCGCCCAGATCCTGAGCCCCTCCTCCGGCATCACCTCAGCCTTTCCCGCCCAGATCCTGAGCCCTCCTCTGGCATCACCTCAGCTTTTCCCGCCCTGGCTGAGCCCCTCCTCCAGCATCACCTCAGCCTTTCCTGCCCTGCCTCTGAGCCCTCCTCTGGCATCTCCTCAGCCTTTCCCGCCCAGATCCTGAGCCCCTCCTCCGGCATCACCTCAGCCTTTCCCCCAAAGGCTCTGAGCCCTCCTCTAGCATCACCTCAGCCTTTCCCGCCCAGGCTCTGAGCCCTCCTCCACCATCACCTCAGCCTTTCCCGCCCAGACCCTGAGCCCTCCTCCAGCATCACTTCAGCCTTTCCCACCCAGACCCTGAGCCCTCCTCCAGCATCACCTCACCCTTTCCCCCACAGGCTCTGAGCCCTCCTCTGGCGTCACCTCAGCCTTTCCTGCCCAGACCCTGAGCCCTCCTCCAGCATCACCTCAGCCTTTCCTGCCCTGGCTCTGAGCCCTCCTCCAGCATCACCTCAGCCTTTCCCGCCCAGACCCTGAGCCCCTCCTCCAGCATCACCTCAGTCTTTCCCACCCAGACCCTGAGCCCCTCCTCCAGCATCACCTCAGCCTTTCCTGCCCAGATCCTGAGCCCTCCTCCGGCATCACCTCAGCCTTTCCTGCCCTGGCTCTGAGCCCTCCTCCAGCCTCACCTCAGCCTTTCCCACCCTGGCTCTGAGCCCTCCTCCAGCATCACCTCAGCCTTTCCTGCCCAGTGCCTGTGCCCCTCCTCCAGCATCACCTCAGCCTTTCCTGCCCAGGCTCTGAGCCCCTCCTCCGGCATCACCTCAGCCTTTCCCGCCCAGACCCTGAGCCCCTCCTCCGGCATCACCTCAGCCTTTCCCGCCCAGATCCTGAGCCCTCCTCTGGCATCACCTCAGCTTTTCCCGCCCTGGCTCTGAGCCCCTCCTCCAGCATCACCTCAGCCTTTCCTGCCCTGCCTCTGAGCCCTCCTCTGGCATCACCTCAGCCTTTCCCGCCCAGACCCTGAGCCCCTCCTCCAGCATCACCTCAGCCTTTCCCGCCCAGACCCTGAGCCCCTCCTCCGGCATCACCTCAGCCTTTCCCACCCAGATCCTGAGCCCTCCTCTGGCATCACCTCAGCTTTTCCCGCCCTGGCTGAGCCCCTCCTCCAGCATCACCTCAGCCTTTCCTGCCCTGCCTCTGAGCCCTCCTCTGGCATCTCCTCAGCCTTTCCCGCCCAGATCCTGAGCCCCTCCTCCGGCATCACCTCAGCCTTTCCCCCAAAGGCTCTGAGCCCTCCTCTAGCATCACCTCAGCCTTTCCCGCCCAGGCTCTGAGCCCTCCTCCACCATCACCTCAGCCTTTCCCGCCCAGACCCTGAGCCCTCCTCCAGCATCACTTCAGCCTTTCCCACCCAGACCCTGAGCCCTCCTCCAGCATCACCTCACCCTTTCCCCCACAGGCTCTGAGCCCTCCTCTGGCGTCACCTCAGCCTTTCCTGCCCAGACCCTGAGCCCTCCTCCAGCATCACCTCAGCCTTTCCTGCCCTGGCTCTGAGCCCTCCTCCAGCATCACCTCAGCCTTTCCCGCCCAGACCCTGAGCCCCTCCTCCAGCATCACCTCAGTCTTTCCCACCCAGACCCTGAGCCCCTCCTCCAGCATCACCTCAGCCTTTCCTGCCCAGATCCTGAGCCCTCCTCCGGCATCACCTCAGCCTTTCCTGCCCTGGCTCTGAGCCCTCCTCCAGCCTCACCTCAGCCTTTCCCACCCTGGCTCTGAGCCCTCCTCCAGCATCACCTCAGCCTTTCCTGCCCAGTGCCTGTGCCCCTCCTCCAGCATCACCTCAGCCTTTCCTGCCCAGGCTCTGAGCCCCTCCTCCGGCATCACCTCAGCCTTTCCCGCCCAGACCCTGAGCCCCTCCTCCGGCATCACCTCAGCCTTTCCCGCCCAGATCCTGAGCCCTCCTCTGGCATCACCTCAGCTTTTCCCGCCCTGGCTCTGAGCCCCTCCTCCAGCATCACCTCAGCCTTTCCTGCCCTGCCTCTGAGCCCTCCTCTGGCATCACCTCAGCCTTTCCCGCCCAGACCCTGAGCCCCTCCTCCAGCATCACCTCAGCCTTTCCCGCCCAGACCCTGAGCCCTCCTCCAACATCACCTCAGTCTTTCCCCCACAGGCTCTGAGCCCTCCTCTAGCGTCACCTCAGCCTTTCCCGCCCAGGCTCTGAGCCCTCCTCCAGCATCACCTCAGCCTTTCCCGCCCAGACCCTGAGCCCTCCTCCAGCATCACCTCAGCCTTTCCCACCCTGGCTCTGAGCCCTCCTCCAGCATCACCTCAGCCTTTCCTGCCCAGGCTCTGAGCCCCTCCTCCAGTATCACCTCAGACTTCCCCGCCCAGACCCTGAGCCCTCCTCCAGCCTCACCTCAGCCTTTCCCGCCCAGGCTCTGAGCCCCTCCTCCAGCATCACCTCAGCGTTTCCCGCCCAGACCCTGAGCCCTCCTCCGGCATCTCCTCAGCCTTTCCTGCACTGGCCCTGAGCCCTCCTCCAGCATCACCTCAGCCTTTCCCGCCCAGACCCTGAGCCCCTCCTCCAGCATCACCTCAGCCTTCCCCACCCAGGCTCTGAGCCCTCCTCCGTCATCACCTCAGCCTTTCCCGCCCAGACCCTGAGCCCCTCCTCCAGCATCACCTTAGCCTTCCCCGCCCAGGCTCTGAGCCCCTCCTCCGGCATCACCTCAGCCTTTCCCGCCCAGACTCCTCCTCCAGCATCACCTCAGCCTTTCCCGCCCAGACCCTGAGCCCTCCTCCAGCCTCACCTCAGCCTTTCCTGCCCAGTGCCTGAGCCCCTCCTCCAGCATCACCTCAGCCTTTCCTGCCCAGGCTCTGAGCCCCTCCTCTGGCATCACCTCAGCGTTTCCCGCCCAGACCCTGAGCCCTCCTCCGGCATCTCCTCAGCCTTTCCCGCCCAGACCCTGAGCCCTCCTCCAGCATCACTTCAGCCTTTCCCACCCAGACCCTGAGCCCTCCTCCAGCATCACCTCACCCTTTCCCCCACAGACTCTGAGCCCTCCTCTGGCGTCACCTCAGCCTTTCCTGCCCAGACCCTGAGCCCTCCTCCAGCATCACCTCAGCCTTTCCTGCCCTGGCTCTGAGCCCTCCTCCAGCATCACCTCAGTCTTTCCCACCCAGACCCTGAGCCCCTCCTCCAGCATCACCTCAGCCTTTCCCGCCCAGACCCTGAGCCCCTCCTCCAGCATCACCTCAGCCTTTCCCGCCCAGACCCTGAGCCCCTCCTCCAGCATCACCTCAGCCTTTCCTGCCCTGGCCCTGAGCCCTCCTCCGGCATCACCTCAGCCTTTCCTGCCCTGGCTCTGAGCCCTCCTCCAGCCTCACCTCAGCCTTTCCCACCCTGGCTCTGAGCCCTCCTCCAGCATCACCTCAGCCTTTCCTGCCCAGTGCCTGTGCCCCTCCTCCAGCATCACCTCAGCCTTTCCCGCCCAGGTTCTGAGCCCCTCCTCCGGCATCACCTCAGCCTTTCCCACCCTGGCTCTGAGCCCTCCTCCAGCATCACCTCAGCCTTTCCCGCCCAGACCCTGAGCCCCTCCTCCGGCATCACCTCAGCCTTTCCCGCCCAGGTTCTGAGCCCCTCCTCCGGCATCACCTCAGCCTTCCCCGCCCAGGCTCTGAGCCCCTCCTCCGGCATCACCTCAGCCTTTCCCGCCCAGACCCTGAGCCCTCCTCCGGCATCTCCTCAGCCTTTCCCGCCCAGACCCTGAGCCCCTCCTCCAGCATCACCTCAGCCTTCCCCGCCCAGGCTCTGAGCCCTCCTCCGGCATCACCTCAGCCTTTCCCGCCCAGGCTCCGAGCCCCTCCTCCGGCATCACCTCAGCCTTCCCCGCCCAGGCTCTGAGCCCTCCTCTGGCATCACCTCAGCCTTTCCCGCCCAGATCCTGAGCCCTCCTCTGGCATCACCTCAGCCTTTCCCACCCAGACCCTGAGCCCTCCTCTGGCGTCACCTCAGCCTTTCCTGCCCAGGCTCTGAGCCCTCCTCTGGCATCACCTCAGCCTTTCCCACCCAGACCCTGCGCCCTCCTCTGGCGTCACCTCAGCCTTTCCTGCCCTGGCTCTGAGCCCTCCTCTGGCATCACCTCAGCCTTTCCCACCCAGACCCTGAGCCCTCCTCCAGCATCACCTCAGCCTTTCCCACCCAGGCTCTGAGCCCTCCTCTGGCATCACCTCAGCCTTTCCCGCCCAGATCCTGAGCCCTCCTCTGGCATCACCTCAGCCTTTCCCGCCCAGACCCTGAGCCCTCCTCCAGCCTCACGTCAGCCTTTCCCGCCCTGGCCCTGAGCCCCTCCTCCTGCATAACCTCAGCCTTTCCCACCCAGACCCTGAGCCCTCCTCCGGCATCACCTCAGCCTTTCCCGCCCTGGCTCTGATCCTCTCCTCTTGTGTCACCTCAGATCTTTCCCTCCTCAGCTTGAGCCCCATCCTCCAACTCGTGCCACCTCAGGTCTTTGCCCAGCCTGCTGCCTCGAATCACCTTCCTCTCCCCCTCCAGTGACGTCGATATTTCCCACCTGAACGTGAACACCCCTCGTGCCCTGACCCCTCCGTGCCTGGCTGGAGCCCTGCCCTCTGGTGCCCCCTCAGACACTCCCCCGCCCCCTCGAGTGACCTCAGTGCTTCCCCCCTCAAGCCAGCCCTTCCCTCTGCCCGTACCCCCTCTCTGGGTTTGCCCCCAGCCTCCTCCCACCCCCTCAGCGTTGCCCCTTCCCGCTCTGCAGCAAGCTCAGCGCCTCCTGCCTCAGTGCCTGCCCTGCATCTCTCTTGACCGCCCAACCCAGGCTCCGGCTCCTGCCACCTCAGAGCTTCCCACCAGAGCCCGGCTGCTTCCTGCCCTCTCGCTCCAGACTCGCCTTTGCCCCTCCTGCCACCTCACAGCCCGGCTACCTGCTCCTCTTTCTCAGGCAGCGCCGCTCGCTGCTTCCCACCCCCCTCCTTGTGGTGTTTCCACCCCTTCCCGCCGCAGCCCCGTAGCTCTGCCCCCATGTGGGAGCCTGGTCTGAGCCCCCCTGCCCAGCCTGCAGCACTTGTGCCATCTGGCGCCAACCTTTCTGCTGCTCCAGGGCGGGGGGCTCCTGCACGGTTCTGCTGCCGGCTCCGAGTGCTGGGGCGGCCTCCCTCTGCCGCTTCTCCCCATTGCGCTCCCCCTTCCCTGAGCGCCTGGAGCAGTGTCAGCACTTCGAAGACCAGGGCCCCGCCTGGAAACGTGGCCCTCGGCCCCTGCGCCCCGCCCCGGCTCGTGCCACCTCAGTGGTTCTCTCTCAGTGTCGCCTCACAGTCGGCGCCTGCCGTCCTCTCACTCTAAGCCCCGGCCCAGGCTCGAGCTGACTCGGGCTCCCTCACATTTAACGCCCTCCCTCTTGAACCCATTCCCGCCCGGCCCGAGCCCTGCCCCCGGGTGGCCCCCCGTGGGCTCCATCCAGCCCTTGTGCCCGGGGCTGTTTTGGTGCCTGGTGCCGTGGTGGCAGCGGGGTCAGTGCTGAGCAGAGCTGGTCCCGGAGGTACAAGGGACAGAGCTCACCTCTCAGGCCATTTCCCACTGTGCCCATCCTGGCCTCTTCCTATGGGGAGAGAGGACCAAACCATCCCCTGCTGTCCCTCAGCAGCTCACAGAGCCTGCCTGCACCTGCTTCCTCACAACGCCAAGCCTGGCCCCATCCCTGCTGCCCAGGCTCTAGCACCAAGCCCACCCTGGCTTCCCTCGTCCCCAGCACCATGGTGCCATCCCAGGCACTTTGGCAGAGCCCATCACCAGCCCAGGGAGGAGTTGGGCCTTTCCCAGCCTTAGGCAGCAATTTCCCATTTGCACAGCCTGACTCCACTGTCGGGAAAGAGAAGCCAAGAGACAGCGGCCCAGATCCTCCAAGGCTTTTAGGCTCCTCACTCCCGTAATGGCTAAACACCTTTGAGGATCTGGGCCATATATAGCCAAAAGATACAGCAAAAGTTTCTAGTGTAAATAGATATCCCCTGCACAGGCATCAGAAAGGGAATTACCTGCTCACTGAAATTTGCTGAGGTGCTATCAACCCATCAGTATAGTGTGTTCTCAAGGTTATTCTTTTTATCCATAGAGGTGTAAATAAATCTTCTAGGCAAAAGACTTTCAACCCGTGTTTTATTGTACAGAAAAAGAAAGAGCTTACAGTTTCACAATTATATCTACAGGAAACAAAATGTCACAATCCAGTACCTTTAATTTTAAACCATACTTGAGTTAAATGGAAATTCTGTCCTTTATTCCCCCTTAAGAAATAGAATATGCTACATGCAGTTCTTAGTGAGGGTAAATTGACCTACTCACACTTCAGATCTTTTTGTGGGGAGGCAGGATCTATCTGGAGCAAACCTAAATCCCCCTGCACCCTTCGCTTTTATGGACTGGGCTGTAGAAAGCTTCCTAGGCCTTTTGTTTATTTGGGACTAAAAGGTCACAATGATAGGTGGGTTTCTAAATAGCAATAGGAAAGATGGGGAAGCTTTCCTTGCTGGACCCAGAATAAGGAGGTGGCAGCATGCTGAGAGAGATGGAATAGATAGAGAGGGGAAGTCTTCCATAATGCCCCCACATATAATCAATAATGAATTACCCACACACTATTTAATCCCAATTACCAGCTATTCATGCTCAACTATAATCATCTGTTTGGAAAGAACTATTTTTTTTAAAAAAAGGTAAATGATCAATCAAAGTTGTAGCTGTCGATGGGGAAATGTAAATTAATTGATTCGGTGATAGGTGGGGTAGGGAGAGGATAGAAAAGTGCCTTGTTCTCCCCACTCTCAAACTGAGGCTGAACTAATAGGAGCCTGAGCTCTGAGGCAGGGTTAGGAATGGACCCTCCCTTTCCCTTCCTGGGGTTTTAATCAATGAAGATCTAGCAGTTCTCTGCACAGAGCCACCCTTTCCTGCCAAAGGAGGCAAGGCTGAATGGGACATTCATTCACCCCCAAGGCCTGATGTTCACTCGGGCTGATAACAGTCCCCAAGGATCCCCACTAGGCTGGGACATCTCCAATAGCAGCAGAGCACTTTTCATTGGGAGAGGGGCCTGCCCATCCAATGCAAACAAGGAGAGCATCTAGCTAGGAATCTGTTTGCTTCAGAGGCTGTGTAGCTCCCTTCCCCTACTGGTTCCAGCATGGTCACATGGGGCCCAGTTAGCTGAGCACTTCTTTGGGATTTTAGCCTGGTATGAGTGGGCTCTCAGGGATGGAAAAGGGCAGCTTGTGAGGCGGTGCTGATGTATCTCCCCCTGCAGGGTCTTCTGTATGGCTCCCCTGGCTGTGGGAAGACCCGTTTTGCCAAGGCAATCGCGCAGGCCTCAGGGTGCCAGTTTATACACCTGCAGGCGTCGTCCCTGGCTGACAAGTGGTACAGGGAATCACAGAAGCTCAAAGCAGCTGTTTTCTTACTGGTCACCAAGATCCAGCTCTGCATCATCCTCATTGATAAAATAGGTAAACAGGGAGCAGCTGCAGAGAGATTAAATGATTTGTCCAAGGCCACAGAAAGGCAGTGGCAAAGCTGGGATTTGAACCCAGGAATACAAGCTCCTAGGCTCAGGCCCCAGGACCACAATGCGTCCAAGCCTCAGGGCTGGAAGCAAAGGGTCCCTATGCCTGCAGGGTCTAATGCTACAGTAACAGCCCTTTAGATCACCCTTTTCACCCATTGCTCTCAAACTGCTGTACAGAGGGGATATAATTAGCTCCTTTTACAGAAGGGGAAACTGGGGCCCAGACAGGGGATGCATCTCACTCAAATCCACATACTGAATCCATGGCAGAGCCAGCTCAGCTGGGAATAGAGTCTGGGTCTCCTGCCCCCATACTGATGTCCTAGAACAGATGTTCTCGTCTAGGCACTATGCCATGACTTCTGCAGAGAGGGGCAAATTAGGGGTGTCAGGATGAAGTGCTGGGGTAAGGTTGTTAGTGGTGCAGGGGGATGGGAGGCAGGATGAGGCTGGAGCTCCAGCTATACTATTGTACCTGTGCTCCTATCTCTGACAGGTTCCTTTCTGCAGAACTGTTCCAGCGCTGACCATGAAGCCAATGCCATGATCAAAGCCCAGTTCATGAGCCTCTGGGATGGGCTGGAGAGCCGATCTGACTGTCAGGTACCAGCTGACAGGGGAGAGGGCAGTTGTTACAGTGTTGCCAACTCTCATGATTTTGTCATGAGTCTAATAATAATGATTGTTTTCCTTAAAGCCCCAGCTCCTGGAGTCAAGTGGATATGTGATGATTTCAGCCTTCCCTCTGAAAGAAAAAGTCAGTTTCTAGCCCTCATGGCTGTGAAGAAAGCTTAAAAATGTGGCCCCAGCGCACCCTAGAGGCTCAAAAAGCAGAAGACAAATAAAAAGAACCCCACATCTATTATTTTTACATAATCTTATGATTTTAAAGCCAATCTCATGATTTTTAGAGAGCCTAACTCATGATTTTTGAACATTTGGGGTTGGCAGTACTGTTGCTGGGAGCCTAGCGGGTGTTTTTGGTTTCCTCTTTGTACCTGGCTTGGTGCTTTGTTGTTCCAGTTTGTCACCTCTAGGGGGAGCTGCAGCAGATCAAATCCCAGCACTTCCCACCAGATCCATGATTCAGAGGCTGCAACTGGTAACACGTAATCTGTGTGTCTGATTGCATCGAAGGTGATGGTGCTTGGAGTGAGTGTGGACCCTGCCATCCTGAGGAGGACGCCTGCCACCTTCCAGATCGGTCTACCTATAAGAAAACATCTTCCCACCCCCAGCACCCCAACACTCACGCTCTGTCCTCCTCTCTCCCTGCAGATGCTGAGGCAGCAGCAGGATATTCTGAAGCTCATTCTGACCATAATAAATATGCGTCTCTGCACTTTGCTCCTTCTGCATTGTGCTCAGGAGGCCGTTCTCTGCTCTGTTCAGCACAGACCTGTGGCCTGGCAAGGGGCACGGCCTCCCAAAAGGCAAGATGCCCATGATCCAAGAGTGACCAGCCCACGGGTGGCAGGTGGGAAGAAGGAAACAGCTTGCATTGACAATGCAAAGTTCTCCCCAATCAGAGAGGCGGGAGGCAGGGGAGATGAGCATACCCCATGCATCATGCAATGGATAGCCTACATTGTGTTCCCACACCAGCTCCTGTAAAGCCCCAGCTACACTGGGATGAGCAAGAGTGGCCACGTACGCAGATGGCTGCCAACCCTTCATCCCAGCAGAAACAGCAGCAGGTTGGTCATTGGGGTTCTGCTCCCTTCAGGAAAATACCCACCTCAGCCTGCTGACCCACATTCCCTCCACTGCTGCTCACCTGTGGGCCACTTTCTCCCCACCCCTGCCCAATGTGATGCACTTTGATAAAGGAGTCAGGCCCCAGCAACAGGATGGGTGCACATAGGGTAGGGGTTTACCAGCTGGGGTGTGGCGGGACCAGGATTTTCTCCATGCCAGGGCCTTGCCCTGATCTTATTCCCCAGCCAAACCCTGAGCAACTGCACAGTCCTCAAGGATGTAAACATCTGGGAAAGCATCAGCCTCCAAAGGGTTAATGGTGGACTTATGTTTGCCAGGCTGAGTGAGTTACTGCTCAGAGGAAGCTGCAAATTTCCCGCAGTCTATGAGTAGTAAAGCAGTGGAAGAAGCCAGGGTGAAGATAACCCCCCTACAGCAGGATTAGCAAAGCTGAGAGTCATGGCCGTATTAGCAAGAGGGGCCCAACGGCATAGGGAAGGGTCAGCCACTCACAGTGCCCAGTTCAAAGTACCACCTCTCTCCCCATCTGGATGAGGCTGGCGTCAGGACCCAAGCCTGGGGGTGAGAATGGTCAGGTTGGCATGTTGGCACAGGCACCAGCCGTGCCTCCAGCAGTGCTATGAACCTGAAGGAGCTGATGGAGAAAACAGCCAGCTACTCGAGCAGTGACCTGTGGGAGCGGTGCAGGGATGCTGCTATCTATCACATGCCCGTGACTACTTCCACAAGCAGCAGATAAAGCAAATCACCCAGATGCTGTAGGATAGTGGGGACTCCATTGCGGACAGGTGGGGCTTGACCTACTGCCTTCACTTCCCCCTCCTGCAGCAGGACCCCCTCTCTCCTGCATCATAGCATGGGGTGGTCTCTTCATAGTTACTCTGGCAAGCCACACCTCTTTCCCCCCTTATGGGATATGGCTGAGGTTTCTTCCAGAGCCAATACTCTCTCCCATCTCATTCAGTGCTTTGGCACAGAACACATTGCTTCCAGCCCTCAGGAGACATGTCGCTGCCTCCTGTTATGTGTCAGAGACCTAGGCAAACCCCTTTGCCCAGGTAGTGAGGCTGCAAGGTCTGTAGAGGCTGCAGTGGGGTGAACAGAATAAATACCCTATTGGATCAAATCCCAGCAGCCAACTAGTCCTGCCTCTGACAGCAGCTGCTACAAAGGAAAGTGCAAGATACTCTGCAGAAGGCATTTATGGGATAACTTCCCCGTGGGCCAGGTTTCCTCCTAACCCCCACCCTCTATAGCTAGAGAATGAGCAAAGACTGAGGGTCACTGCAGATACACCAAGAGGCTGAGGAAATGGGACCCACTATGGGCAGGTTCAGTAGGGTGGAAGGATGCAGAATGGAAATAGGCATAAAAAGCAGCTTGAAGCTTAGGACCAGGCCAACCCAAAGAGTAGGCTCTGATTTTGCCTCCGGGCAGTGGAGGAGAGGCTGCAACCACTCACGCAGCTGGACCGATGTTTGCCCTGGGGAAGATGAAGATGGCTAATGGGGTAATGGTAACTACCCCGATGCTGAAGGAGACAGCGCTGGATTGACGCGCTGGCCAGTCCAGTTTGCCTGTGCCAGAAGGCTGGAGAATGTCACTTGCAGAGGTGGTCTGGGATGCTCTGTTCCCAGCGTTCCTGGCAGACTGGAAGCAGGAAGGTGGCCTGGAGGAACACAGCAGCCTACAAGCCCTTGGCTCAGTTCTGGCTGAGCAGTAATGGATGGGTGGGGAGGAATGAATAAGGGAGAGGGGAGGAATCACATCTAAGCTAACAAAAACAAAGCAAAATGAGTAAATGAAAGGAGGAAATTTATTTCTTCTTCTTGGATTGGGCCCAGTTATATGAGAAGGAAGTTTAATTGCTTCAGAAGAGGGGGTGCAGCAGGTGAGTGGTGTACACCTCCTGGTGCACTGGGAACAGAGCACTAGTAGTAATGCACAATCTGCACCAGCTTAGTACCCATAGTGGATGTATTTTATGAACAAGACAGCTAGGACAGCTAGGAGAAAGAGAGTGGCCCAGTTGGTTAAAGGATAAACACAGCGACCAAGGAGATCTAGGTACTCGCTCCCTATCTGCCACATGGCTTCTCTCTGACCGTGGGCAAGATGCTTCACCGCACTCTGCCTCCGTTTCCCCACCAGTAATGTTTGTGAGGTGCTTGGAGATCCTCGTGGAGCAGACACTACAGCAAGGTGAAGCTGGCAAGGAAGGCGCTGTCCTGGCTTGCACTAAGCTAGAGAAAATAATTCCCAGGGAAAGAAAACAAGAGCAGCAACCATTTGTACTAGCATACTGGGGCAGCAAAATGTAGAGTGGAAGCAGAGGGTAGATACGGAAGAGCTAACTACACCTTAGCTGGCTGGCTAAGCACCCTTACTGCTGTGGGCTGCATGGCAGATCAGGTGATAGCTGTCATACTGGAAGCTACATCAAGTTCCAGTTGGCCGAAACAGATGACTGCAGTGTTGAGACCTCATCTACACTTAGTGGGAGCTGGTGCATCCCTATCCTGCCATTAAAGGGACTGCCTCTATGGGTGTACTCCTCTGGCTGAGTGGGGGAGGATAGGACTTGTCCTCTATGCTCATTCAGTCCTTAGCTATCCTCTAGCCCCAGCTGCAGCACTTCCATTGGAGATCCAGTCCTGTGCTTGGAGGCACTTGGCTAAAGCTCCTAGGACAGGGCATTCGTCCTTCAGCAATAGGTTGTTTCTACCCTCAGTTCTGTGCTGCCAGGAAGAAAGCCAGGGGTAGGAGAGAGAAAGATTCCCCTCCATGGGCATGGAAATATTTCACACCCTCTCTAGAGCTGGCCACCAGTTATGGCCAGCCAGGGGTCACAGTAGCATGCATGCTGCTTGTGCAAGGGGCCAGGACCTTTTTGCAGCATGCTTCTTCAGCTGGGGTCAACATTTCCCCATTGCTAATAAATCACTGCCAGCAGGGTACAGACCTGCAGAAGGCAGGGAAGAAAGGGCAATGTCAAACTCTTCCTTGCCGTTCCCCTACTTGCAACCCAGCCCTCTGGAGAGAGAAGAAGCTTCCTTAGCCTCTGGGGAGAGTGATAGGCTCAGGGTTGCTTCCTGCTACCTCCCTTCCCTGGTGCGATTGCTCAAGAAAGTCACTCCAGCTTCTAACACTAGAGGGCACATTCACCGTTAGCTACAAATCAGAGACAGACTGAATGCTTCAGCTGCTGTCTGAAGAGCCCAGTCCCTGCTGTCTTCTCAGTTAGTTTAGCTATTTCACTCCACCTTTGCCATGTAGATTGCTGCTAACACCCAGGGAAACCAGCTTGTAAGAACTGCAGACGTGTAATAGATTAAAACAAGCTTGATGCAGCTCAAAAGCTTGTCTCTCTCACCAACAGAAGTTGGTCCAATAAAATATATTATCTCACCCAGCTTGTCTATGTAATAAATCAGGCATTTGCTCACAGCCCCCTTCAGCCTCTATTTTCATTTGTAAATTCTTGAGTATTGCTCCTTCTCTTCTTGCAGAAAACAGTCCCATGCCCTCCCCTTCCCCTGGCTGCTGCACTGCTCCAAAACCCGGCAGCCAAAGGAGCACTGGATGTGAGGCAATAGGGTTGCCACCCTAGACCAGCATCTCTGAACAGATGAAACTGACACAGGTGGGACAGAACAGTAGCAAACTGATGAGGGTGTAGGTCAGCGGCGATCCAGGAAGCCCTGCATGCTAGTTGCAGTAGGACATTTTTCCATGGGGTGGAAGGGTTGGTGATCTCTGGGGTGGTGCTTCCTTACAGAGTAAGTCCAGAATGTAAAAGCTGCTATAGAAGCACTGGCTATGGAGGAGTTTCCCACACAGGAGCTAGAGCAGGTCATAGCAAGAGTGCACTGGTGGATTAGGACCTGACAACTACACCAGTACATGTTCTCTCAAGTAGGGCAGAAAGGAAAATGAATGTTAAGGAGAATCCTGAATACACAGCAAAGGATGAATCAACTTACTAGACAGACATCAGTTAGGATGCACTGTGACATCACAGGGAGAAATGATCTCATTGTCGTCATAGCACTGGCTTGTTTCCCGGGTTGAGATCAGAAGCCATGGAGGGCAGCTAAGCCTTCACACCCAGGGTCCAGCTGCTTGGGGTGTTGGTGGAGGTTGCTCAGTGCAGATGAGAAAAAACAGTGCAGGATCTTAGCATCTGGAAATCTAGCTTTGAAGACATCCT
The DNA here is from genome assembly GCF_015237465.2 of Chelonia mydas. Lineage (NCBI taxonomy): Eukaryota > Metazoa > Chordata > Testudines > Cheloniidae > Chelonia > Chelonia mydas. Next base: position 5,705,466 of record NC_057859.1, on the reverse strand, counting down.
TGTTTGGTGAGCACCAGGGATTTACACTGTGCTTGGGAGGAAGCGCATGTTGTCACAGTAGTAAGAGCCTCCCCCTCCTCTTGGCCTTAAATAAGCCATTCATTCATGGAAAGAGACTGTATGGACTGAATGTGTGCCTTGCCCTTCTGAGACCAAGCTGGAGGTTAGAACAAGGGACCTCCTTACCATCAGAGACGTTAAGAGGAACCTTCCTCTCCACCTTTCCGTGTCAGCAAGGTGGGCATAGCTGCACACATTGCTCCACAGATCACAGGATGTCGGGCTGGCAGGAGTACATCAGCAGCTTGATGAGAGATGGGCTGTGCTGCGATGCAGCAGTGATCTCCGTGGCTCACCAGCAGCTCCTGGCTGCCCACCCAGGTGGGATTCTGGCAAACATGACTCAGCTGGAGATCCAAGTGCTCCTGGGTAGGAATAGAGACACACTTCTCACCAAGGGAACCACGCTGGGTGGGCTCAGGTGTCTGGTGATCCGGGACAATCTCTACACAGACACCCACAATTACACCATGGACCTCCGGACCAAACGGCAAGAGGAGAACAGTGACACCTGCACCTATGCCATTACTGTTGCCCTGGCCAACCCAGTGTGCCTCATCCTAGTGGGCCAGAAGGGGATCCAGGGAGGAACGCTGAACCTGAAGGCTTTCAAGATGGTGCGTTACATTAAGAACTCAATGCACCAATAAAGACAAATCCTGAGCGACCTCCTTCCCCGGCCACGAGTTCCTCTTTACTCCTATATCTGCAGGACAGCAGCACTTCCAGCTACTCTGCACATCCCCACTCAGGTACAGAGCAGCCCTTAGAGCACCCTGTTGATTAACTGCATTCCTTCTGGGAATCAAGGCTAGATGTGGTAGCATCCTATAGTAGTTAAGTCCCAATGGAATGATTTGATCTACGGGGCAGCTCTACAGGTGCATTTTGCCAAACCTACCTACTATGCAAGGCAGCAGCCAATTGGCTAATAGAAAGGGGAGGGAGCACACACAGCACACTAAGGATCTCCCGAGAGCCTGGATCACCCTCCAGCAACAGGATTTGCTTGCAGCTTCGGCTGTCAGAAAGGCACACTCCTCCAGTATCCTCGTTGTAGGGGACAATGCAATAGCTAGTGGGCCTAGGCCCTAGATTCTGATGTTTTGGCATGTAAGAGATACGAGCTGCAACAGTACGACTGTCAGCACAGACAATACCCAAATTCTGAGAATTAAAAGCCTTTCTATAGAGATCCAACTACCAGGCTTTCCTAATAATAAAAGACATTCCTGTCCATTGTAGTTGTGTAGAGCAGTGTTTCTCAATGACCAGGCCTGGACCAGCGCCAGTCCCTGAGATCTCCCTGACAGTTTAGGAAGGCAGCAAGTCGGTCCTGGGTATCAAAAAGATTGAGAAACACAGGTGTATCATAGATTATCAGAGTTGGAAGAAACCTCAGGAGGTCATTAGTCCAACCCCCTGCTCAAAGCAGGACCAATCCTCAACTAAATCATCCCAGCTAGGGCTTTGTCAAGCCTGACTGTAAAAATCTCTAAGGAAGGAGATTCCACCACCTCCCTAGGCAACCCATTCCCGTGCTTCACCACCCTCCTAGTGAAAAGGTCTTTCCTAATATCCAACCTAAACCTCCCCTACTGCAACCTGAGACCATTACTCCTCGTTCTGTCATCTGGTACCACTGAGAACAGTCTAGATCCATTCTCTTTAGAACCCCCCTTCAGGTAGTTGAAAGCAGCTATCAAATACCCCCTCATTCTTCTCTTCTGCAGACTAAATAATCCCAGTTCCCTCAGCCTCTCCTCATAAGCCTTAAGTGTAGCGCATCAATGCCATGGATGTGCTGGGGGCTTGCATCTGACAACAGCCAAACTGTCAGAAGCAAGTTGGGCTTATAAAGATGGGCACTTTCCACCTTATTTTACCCTCATTTGAGTCAAGGGAACATTAAGCCATAGAGCCCAACTCAGAGGTTGACCATTACACTGTCATTCACCCCAGCAGAAACATGTCCAATGGCCTTAGCAATTGCAGCCGGACAGACCTCTAATACCCGCACAGCATGCAGACTTAGTTTTCAGGCCAATAAAGAGGATTATCTGGATGAGTGAGACTTTGCTACTGCCTTCTGAATTGCAGAGAGTGGGATGTTTTATGTTCCCGTCAGATAAAGCCTTGAGATTTCACACATTTCTATCAAAACTGTGGTGGCATCAGGAGCCAGGGCTTTGGAGCGGAGCCCGGAGCTGGAGCGCAGAGCAGTGGAGCTGCAGGTTTTTGCCTGGAGCCGGAGCACAGCTCCAAAGCCCTGCCAGGAGCGGCTGTTTGTTTTAACCAGATAGTGAATACTGTATTTAATGACAGGTTTCAGAGTAGCAGCCGTATTAGTCTGTATTCGCAAAAAGAAAAGGAGTACTTGGGGCACTTTAGAGACTAACAAATTTATTTGAGAATAAGCTTTCGTGAGCTACAGCTCACTTCATCGGATGTGATGAAGTGAGCTGTAGCTCACAAAAGCTTATGCTCAACTGTATTTAATGACTCTCCTTGCCTCCTACAGAAGTATCGGTATATAGTGTATGTTAAACAAGAGTTATGGACTGAGAAGACTAGGATACCAAGCCCATCTCAAGCAACAGGTATGGTGGAGGAGAAAAGATGAACCCCACAGAAAGCGCCCAGATTCTATTGATCCGGCTTGTGATAGTACATCCAACCTGTCAGATAGAGGGCTGGGCAAACAGGGCATAGAAGATACTTCTGAGGAAAGATAATTGCAACATTGCAGGGAGCTAGAGGGCAGACGGATGGAAAAAGGAGGCTTCTAGGATGACAAGACTTGGAAAACTGTGCAGCAAGGAAGAGCAGATTCCCAAATGCTGGGTGGAGGAGATAGCGAGTTTCAGGGAGAGGAGAGCACACAAGATACTAAGTACAGAGGGGACACATGATAGCCTGCTAGGAATAATCTGTAGCCCACACACCTATACCACATGTGCACACGGATGCAGTTTTATTCCACTTTGATTTCCACATGCAACCCAGGCAATGCTCCCCGTAGAATCCAGCAGTCTTGACACCACACTGCAGCAAGTGCTGCTCTTTCCATTGGCTCCACCAGACAGAGCCCACACAGACAAGCTGCTGGGTCTTCCGAGAGCAACTGCCCCAGTGGCAAACCACTTCACTGGCACAAGTGGCTGCGGGAGGTAGACAGCTATCTTTAGCCGCTCACATAAACCGGAGGAGGAGTTAGGGGTGTCTGAAGACTCAGCAGAAGAGGTGGAATTAGGTGGTTTCTGTGGAGTACTCCAGAACCTAAGTGGTCATTAAACCCAGGTGGTGTTGGCCATCCTGTTTCTCTACAGCCTCAATAATAAAATGAATGCACTGGAAACTTTTTGTTTCGTCAGCAGCCAGGTGGGGGAGCTTGAAGGGTGCTGAATGCATTTTGGACCAAGGCCACATTTTAATATTGAACTCCCAAACACAAGACTAGCAGCTGGTAAAGTTATTGGCACATTCTTCCATGGCTTCCAAGCGGTGCAGGCTGGAAAATCTAAACAACACACGCTTCGTACGTGGACAGCACTTTAGGAGTTCAAAGTGCTATCCGGACATTGGCAAACAGGACTCTCACCTTCACAGATGCGGGAGATTCACCCACAAAGCCATATCACACATTTACTGGGCACAGGGCCTAGCCTTTTAAAGGAATACTTACGCAAAGATGAGAGGCAGTGTCTCTCTCTGGGCAATCACTTGGTGATGTGAAAGCAAGCCCCTGAATGACTATACACCCCTCCTGAAGAGCAGTAGTGACTCAGGGTATGTCTACACTGCAAATAAAAACCTGTGCCAGGCCTGTGCCCGCTGACTCAGGTTGTAGGGCTGTTTAATTGCAGTGTAGACTTGCGGGCTCGAGCTGGAGCCTGGGCTCTGGGACCCTGAGAATAGGAGGGTCCCAGAGCCCAGGTTCCAGCCCAAGCCCGCAAGTCTACATTGCAATTAAACAGCCCTTTAGACAGAGTCTGAGTCAGCCAGCATGGGCCAGCCGTGGGTGTCTAACTGCAGTGCGAACATCCTATAGACACATAGAGGCTGTACAGCAAAGGAGGCAGAAATTCACTCTGGGTGTTGACAGGCAGATCAGAGCCCACAGGAACAGCTCACTTTGTATCTCTGGCCAAAGGGAAACCACTGGTGAAAGGTTAACAGTCTCCAGGATGGGGGCCCTGGCTTGGCTTCCGGGCTCTTCCCAGCAGGGCTTGGGAGGGTGGCACAGGCAGCTCACTCAACCACAGGGAGCAGAGGGAAGCAGCTTGAGTTGCTTTGTCGTGCCTGCTGGACCAGTCCTCCTTCAGCCCAATGGTGGTGGCTGGATGAAGGGACTCTGGCAATGCAAGGCAGATGGACATGGTAGGATGCTGCAGGCTTGTACACAGTCAGGAGTGGGGAAGGAAATCTCCCTCACTGGTACCAAAAGGCTATGGCACACCTCATCTGTGCTTGAAACCCGAAACCCAGTTGTCTCAAGTCCAGAGCTAGGTCCACAGGCAGAGGCTGGAGTCACTGTAGCTTTTCTATAGACACAGGGTGGGAACATATGTATACTTGTGCCAGTGGGGACAGGAGTGCATTTGTCCCCCGTAATTCTTGTTTATAGCTACACCTGGAGGGGAGGAGCCCTCCCAACTCCCCTCGCTCTGAGCACAGCCAGTAAAGAAAACAGATGGGAGGCTTCTAAGAGCAAGATGCCCGTAGGCAGAGTAGTGGCACAGAGGGCATTGCACGGCCCCAGTGGGAAACCCTGCTCTGACATGCACCTGCTTCCCGTAGCCAGATCGGGACCTGAACTGGGATGGAAGTCCCAGGCCGACGAGAGGAGCAGCCCACCTCTGGGCTGAACCTCCACAAAGGAGAGGAGAATCCCACGGAGAACTCCGCTCCTTCTTTCCTTTCTCTTATCGATGCCTGTGCTCCAGCAGGGACTCAAAGTCTGGGGAACACACCAGCTTGTGCTTCACGTGTCCCAAGATGATCATCTCTCCAGTCCTGCCATCTCCAGTGCCCACAGATACCAGTTCCTTTCAACAATACAGGAGAAACCATTAAAAACAGCCAGATTCACTCTCTGTTTAGAGGCTACCTGCCCATGAGTATACAGAAAATGCATCTCCCTGGCTTGGGGAAACTATCTTCATGACCACTCGAGACAGCCATGCTGTAGCTTAACTCCCTGGCCCTGATTCATTGCATGAGTGAGTTACGCTCCCGTCAAGCATTGATTTCTAATGCTCTGTTGTATGCATCTGAACTCTGGAGGGGAAGCATTTCCTTCCCAGCAGGGAGAGCCGAGCCCAGAAACTCATCTTCTGGCTGCCTGGGCACTAGGATCCCCCGTGCGCTGGTTACAGAAACAGCCAGTAGATGACTAGGGTAAGCCAAATCCTTGCTAAACTATAGGCTCCTCCAGTCTACCTACTCCGAAAGCAAGTGAGCGGGGGTTCTCTCTCTCATCCACTGTCTCTGAAATAATCTGCCCACTTCCAGTGCTGGGGTGTGGATGCTTTCAGCCTTCATATCATGGGGCCTCTTCCTGACCCCAAATAAGATAGCAGCAGCTCTTCTCAGTCCTCAAAGGACACATCGAGTGGATGGCTCAGGGGAGTGAGATTTGGATACAGAACCTTGCACCTCCGGGGCGCTGGTTCAAGTCAGGCCCAGGTGGAGAGTAGATAAAGTCGTTGCTACCCGAGGGCTGCTGGATGGGCCCCGCATGAAATGAGTTTTGGAGCCTCCCGAGCCCAATTCCTAGCAGCTAGGGGTCGATAAGATGGTGTTTATATACCACAGAGATAGACATCATGGATCACAAAATCCAGTACGACAACTAGTTCTCACTACCATCTCACTCGAGAGGACAAGGTCTGAACAGACCCTGGAGAAAGAACACTCCTCTCAGGCATAGAGGGGGTCCCTCAAGGCCAAGCCAGGACTGAAACACACAGGCATGGGGCAGCAAGCAAGTGTTTGGGGGTGGAGGAAGCGTTCCCAAGGCTGCCAGCGTGTCACCTTTCACCAGCACTAAATTCACCATAGATGCAAGGACGAGCCATTTCCCATGCATGCTGGCCGCTGAGCGAGCTGTACCTGCAAAAAGGAGCACGGGGTCCCCATGGTCACGTCCAGAGTCACTTTGCCCAGAACCAGCTGCACCTTTCCTGATTTGCGAATCAGCAGCTTCCCCACCTGCCCTTCTGGCAGGTCCCCCAGGGTGCAGATGTTCTCAGCCTGCTTGGCCTCCTGTGGAGAAACACATTCGGGGTTAGAGGGGTGCAGCTCCTTTGCCCTGGTCACCCCAGTGCTCTTCTCCAGTCAAGAGTTGGGATTCTCATGCCTTCCCTGGAAGGAGTCTCTCCAAAGAGGAGTAAGAGACCCTGTAAGATATGCCTCCACCCCCATGCAATGAGGCTCAGGTGTGCTGCATCATTGGATAGACATTAATTGCCTCTTTCAGAATTTAATGGAAGTTCCATCAGTGTTGAAACAAAGCAGCCTCCCTCAAAACCAGAGCCTTCCTTAAGTGCTGAGGTTGTGAGCATATCTGCCACCTGGCTCAAGCTGGTTGGATGTCAAAGGCCAATGGGTTTGGGAAACTTGCATAGCGGAAGTGGGAATTGCCTTGAGCCAAGACGCAGACTGAGATACTTACAGAAACTGCACCGATGAAATCCTAGGTGCTTTCTGGGAGTGTGTGAAGGACCCAGTGAAAGGATTGGGGAGCATGGTTAAAGTTGCCTGTGTGCCCTCCCCTGCCCCAGGTCTCTCACCACTGGATACAGCAAACTCCCCAGAAATGCCAGCACAGACACTGTCCCTTGTTGCATTGCTCCTTCTCCCACTGCACATGCACACCAGTGCCCGGGGGGAGCCTCTGTCTGACAGGGCTCAGCTCTTAGCTAGGTTTTACCTACGAGTTCCGCTGATGGGCCTCCCCAGTCCACATGCTTCCCTAGCGCCTAGCTACAATATATGCACACAGCTCCCCTCTAACAGGGGTGATGCGCAGCAAGACAGCCCCCTGCTACAGTGTCCATCTCATTCCCATACCAGGGAGGGTTCAGTGAGGGCCCCGCTTGACCTCGTACCTGGTTCTTCTCCTGCTTCACCATCACCATCTGCCCCTCCTCATTCTGCACCTCTGTTTTGATGGGCTTGGTGTCCTGTGTGGGCGGCTGTCCAGGGAGGGTGTCCGGCAGCTGCAGGAAGACCAGCTCCTCCTCCTTGGTCAGGCTCAGACTCTGCAGCAGCTCTGCCACGGAGATGTCTTGCGGGTAGCTGGGAGGTGCCTTTGCCTGAGATGGCTTGGCAATCGCCAGTGGCTCCTCGGAGTCCTCCTCATCGCGGGGCTCCTCTTTCACTAAGAGCAGAGACAAAACTGCAGAGCTCACTGGGGTGCAGACAAGGTCGCAGGCTACCTGTGCAGGGTTATTCCCACTCCACCATGAGCGCCCTGTTAGACAACAGCCACCTTCCCATGCTCTGGGAGTGTCCGCTTCACACCCCCGGGAGTGGGGGGGGAGGGAAGCAGGGGAGAAGAGGCTCTTGCCACCTGTAGCAAATCTTGCTCCCTTGCAACAGACTAGCCAGGGGCACAGAAAGAACGCTGACCTTTGGTGCCTTTATTTCACCTGTCAAGGTGTTAAGCACCTTCAACTCCCATTGGGAGTCCGTGGGAATTGAGGCTCTCAGCACCGTGCAGGACCTGACCCTTACTGACTAGGATGATGGGAAACGTCACACATAGTTAACATCTGGGCTACACACTCAGCCTCTTGAATAAACCCTTGGTTCTGGGTGGTTTCTCATCCCCTTCTGAAGAACAGGAGACAAGAACCATCCTCAGTCAGAGCAAACAGGCTTGGACAGCCTCTTGTGCTGCTGTGAATGGTCCAACATACTAAGAGGACACATCCCCATGTGGTTTCCTTCCACCCCCTGCAACTTCTGTACCTTGCTTCTCTTCTGATCAGTGAACCCCTGACATGCCTCTGTTCCCCATTCGCTGGGGCGGGGAGGCTGGAAGTAGAAGGGCCAGACCAAATGTATGAGACCTGCTAGGGAGGCCTCCCAGGGATACCTTTCAGTCAATAGCCAGTACCCTTAGCTGAATGCTTGGATTTTGTGAGTACACTGGCACAAATCAGCTCCATGTTCCCCTACCCCAAGCATTCAAGCTGCGAGGCTGTAGCTAGGGCTGGTGAGCTTAGCCCCTGGGGTGTATCCCCATAGGGATCCCAGCACAGAGTCTGACCATGATGGGCTTGGATCCAGTACCTTTCACTGAAGGCAAATCCACTTCCATCATCTCCTCCTTGGTGCTGGTGACCAAAGGCTTCATATCTTCCTGATCATCGCCCTCCTCCTTGAACAGCCAGCCTGAGTGGGCCAGGGGCAGCTGAACTGGCTTGTTCCGGATGTCATTCCTCAAGCGTGGGTCATCAAGGAACTGAAGGAGGAAAGCGGGAGAGGGAGAAGAGTCAGAAGGTAGAATATCCCTCAGCGCCAGAGAGGGGAGAGCTGCCAGCCAGGACTTATCAGGGCCATTGGATACAGAGAGGACAAATACTTCATAACCCCTATGCAGATAGGCACCCCGCCCATTTTACAAAAGTGGAAACTGAGGTACAGAGGGGAAGCGAGTTGCCACTGACATAGCAAGTTGACAGCAGAGCTAAGGACCGAACCCAGGAATCCTGCCTTCCAGTCCTGCACACCAACCATGCCCAGATACTGTAATCCTATGACTCCATGCCATCTGTAACAGTGCTTGGTCTGATCTGTGTACAAGCCAACTCCACAGGAGTCAATGGGAGCTGTCCGTGACTGCTGCAGGATCAGACAACGTGAGTATCCTCTCCTCTCCTCTCCACGAGGCAGTGAAATCAGGAGAGTAACCAGAGGTGAGCCTGAAGCTCCTGCTGCTGGGTGCAGAAACTGACTCTTGGGGAGCAGCAAGGACGCCCCGCCTCTGGGGAAACAGCGGCTTGGCCCTAGGTGTCCTGCTGGCAGGGCTAGAATTGGGGACTCCCAGACTAACAAACATCAGGGAACTAGAAGCCTTAAACTCCCTCCTCAACCTCCCCGCCCCCATCCAATGGAACAATCCTGGAGTAGGCTCTTCTGTTCCAGCCGGATGGAGAACTATAGCCCTGCATCCCAGATGGTACTACCCCTCCTCCCAGCCTTGCTTACATCATCCTTTTCCAGCATACGCAGGATCTGCTTGGTCTCCTCGTCCGTCTCCCTCTTCTCTTTCTTTATGTTGATGATGTGGGAAGGTCCAAAGTCTGACATGTCCACGGTCTTATCCCAAGTGCCTGTGTGAAAGAGAAGGAGAGCGCAGGAGTGAAGATTTGGAACAGGGATAATCCCTTGGCTGAGCACTGTACTTCAATCCCCCTTTTCTTGGTGTGAATTAAGCGGTTCTAGATTCAAAGCCCTGCAGCCCAGGATCCCCTTGTTCAACTCTAGAACAGAACAGCACAAGCAGTGCAAGCTTCTCCCCAACACTAGCCTGCCAATGTGCCTCCACCCTGGCCTAGAGGAACTGTAGCTCTGGGAAGAGAGGGTAGATCAGGGCTAGTCTTCACTACAACAGTTATCTCAAGTTACTACCCGAGTTAGCTTAGCTCGAGTGAGCATGGTCACAGTGCAAAACAACACCCAAATTACGCAGAGTGAATGGATCAGCAGCTGATGAGTTGTTATCACCTAGGTTGCTCCACCCCCACTGCATTCGTAGCTTGAGCATTAGCAGTACTTGAGCATCAACTCACACCCTGCAACAGCGCTGCTCAGCTGACTTTAAAGCACCATGTAACTAGAGCCAGGCGTGTGCGCGCAAACAGGAGGTGGGTTGGGGTAACACTTGAGTTACAGCTTGAACTCACACTGCTGTGAAGACAAGGCCTCACTCTCCAGCCAGGGAAGACTCTCCAGTCTTAACTTCCCCAAGTGCATGTTGCACAAGCCACCAGGACATTTGCCCACTAGAAACCACACTGAGACCCACCACGCAATGAATCGAACAGTGGTGACTTTAATGGGCTGGATTGAAACTGGTAACCTTGTGGTGAAGAGCTCTCTTACCCCAACGTGAATCACTGAGCCCTTCCAAACCCCAGATCATTTTATTTCAAACCTTTGCAAAAAAGGCAGTACCCACGTTAACAAAAACAATCTACCCATGGACAGCACCTTTCATTCCAAAGTGCTTTAACAATTCTGGCCAAAAGATACATGCAAGTCGGACATAGGGATCATTCAAGTTGCCACTGAAATGCAGCATCTCTCCCCACCACTGGCCTTCCTTGTAAGTCATCTCCAAGGAGGAGAAGCAAAGCAGAAGGGAGACTCTGGGAAAAGTGGCTTTTCCCTCCTGCCCCCACAGCCATAAGTGCTGTCCACACTCCTGCTAACAGTACCCTTCTTCTTCATCATTTCTGCTGGGCCTTGCTCAAAGATGGAGTGGGACTGAATGACCTCCGGCCTCCCCCTGCCTCGTCCATGGCCATCTCTCTGCCGATCCCGATCTCTCTCTTTCTTCTCTTTCTTGATGGAGATATCCTCTTTTGGCCTGGAGAAAAAGGTTTGATGGGGTATTGCTTATTGCAAGCCTAAAACGCTCCTGCTGAATCCTAACACACTTGAAATGATCCACCCTCCCATCTTAGAGTGTTGTTACATACACTCAGAAGATGCCAGAATATTTTACAAACTGTCTATACCAATCACTGCAAAACAGCCACCCCTGGGGTGGAACGTGGAGGCTGTTTAATAGTGCACTGCAGCCAGTACACATTAATTTGGGTTTTAGATGATCACATCCCACTCCACTGAGACAATATAAAGTGGCCACTTACTCTTCTTTGATCTTCCTGCTAATTATGTTGGGGGTGAAAGTTTTCTACAAAACAAAAACAAAAAAATGATTAAGTCTCTTGTTCAGAAAGTGCCAAATATAAGCCACAGAAAACAAATGGGAAGCTATTTGATGACCCCACCATCTGCTGCTGAGCTCTGTAACATGGTGCTAGATCCTGAGAGCCCTCAGCTCCCACAGATTTCAGTAGGAGCTGAAGGGAGCCAGGCCCTGGGCCCTTGATGTAAATCTTGACTTCTGGAGGTACTTTACATCAGTCTCTTGTTTTATCATGGTCCAATAGTTTCTCCCCACTGGAGCTGCTGTTTACAAGCCATCTTATGCACAGGCACCCGAATGTCTGTCTAGGCTCTGACTATTTGAGCGTTTATGGATAAAAAGATGATTTACAAACAGAAGTGAGGAAGCCTGGCACAGAACCAGTCTTGCTGCATTATAGACTCAGACAATGCAGTGTGTCCCGTACAACTCCCTACCCAGTTACCTCTACAGAAGGTGCCAGCCCCAGTTACAAAAATAGCTCATGTGGCATCAGGAATGGGTTAGAGAAGAAGAGACCACAGAGGACATGGAAACATGTAGGGATTGGCAAGGTCATCACCAGGCTGCCAGTTCAAAAAAGAATAATGCTGTTTATCTAAGGCTTGTTTTCCCAACTGCTCTCCAGACATTCATTGATTAACCCTCATATCCAGCCCTATAAGGCGAGGAGATACGTATTCTCCCACTTTCCAGATGGGGAAAGGAAACAGAAAAAGTGACTTGATCAAAGCCTCAGAAGGAGTTAGTGTCAGAGAAGGGAACAGAACAAGGAGTTCTGATTGCAAAGGCTCCTGATGCAACAACTATACTACATAGGAACTGCCATATCAGACCGCACCAGTGGTCAGTCGAGTGTGGTATCCTGTCTCCTCCTTATCAGATGCTGCATAGGAAGGTGTAAGCCACCCCAAAATGGACAACTTTCTTCTTAACCCAAACAGTTACTGTTTAGTTTACGCCCCTTCCTCCATCAGAGAGGGGCAGAAAGATACAAAAAAAACAAGTTGACACTGGAATTATCGTAATAAAAATCAGGTCTCTAAGCTTTTTAATGTCAGACATCTTTCGTTAGACTCCAAAAAGGAGCCAAGAACAATTAGCAGCATCCCTCAAAGAAGTGTCACTGGAACAGCACTAAGCACATCTGTTGAGGGTACAAGCTCTTTGTGGCAGTGACTGTGTGTTCTTGATCACTGTACAGCACTAGGTCATGAATACTACAGGCCAGATCTGGCACATGGTAAAGTCAGTGGTACTGACCCTGGTGGGTGCGGGATCAGGTTCTATAAAATGAGATCAAAGTTATTTTATAGGCCACTTATTTGGTTAAAGAAAGTCAGGAGGGCAGTCTTCTCTGTGCAATTGGGGACACTTGCCTTTTTTACTCCTCCGAGGGTAAGGTCTCGGGAACGGATGGAGGGGAGGCGCCCGGGGGTAATGGGGGTGGCAGGTCTCCTCCCTATCAGCCCTCGTGCCCCAGCGAGTCCAGGCCGGAGACTGCCTGGGTTTCCAGCGTCGTTGCCTGAACTCCCCTCCGACATCCTTTCCAGTTATCTGGGGAAGAGAAATATCAGAGGGAACAACACGGCTGAAATTTCCAGCAACCCAAAGAGCTGACACCTGGAAACCCATTTCCTGAGCCGGAAGGAATGGAGGTGGTGCTACAGCCATGCCGACTCCTTTTCTGTCCAGACACAGCTCTGTCAGGAGGAGGAAGAGGAATAGGAATTTGTTGCGATCGGGAGAAAAGGGAATAAGGATAATTGCTAGGGCAAGAAATTAACAAATCACAGGGGACAAAATAGACCTGAGATACCAGGGGCATGATTAACTGAAGGGCCCTTCGGAAGGTGGGGGGGAGGGGGACGGCGGGGAGGCCTGCAGGTAAGGAAGGTATACTGAGTACAGGACAACAGCCCGAGCTGGGAGATCTTTTCTGCAAGTCATCTGCCTTTTGCTGGACTGAGGACCAGTTCCCCAAAAGGGGATCAGAAAGAAGGCCCACATACCCAGCCCTCACTATTTCAGGGCTCACACCCACCTCCTACCTGGACCCTTTGCTGTACAGGGTCAGATCCCCCTCATTACATGGGGGCATTGACCCCTTCACTTCTCCCCACACACAGAGGCTCAATTACCCAGAGTCCAGGTTATAAGGGAACTCACCCTCATCACAGCGGGAGAGTTCCCCCTTTCTTTAGGCCCCTCACTATAGGGACTCAACATCCCCCAGCAGGGGTCTCAGACACCTCGCCTTCAAGGCTCCCCCATCTCCAGGCACCCTCATATCGGGCTCAGACCCCACCACCTGTCTCCAGGCGTGCAGTCCCTACCGTTCCCCCCGCCCAGGCTTCAACCCCATATTGCCATCTCCAGGTGTGCACCCCCCATAGGGAGCTCTGACACCACCCAACTCATTGTCAGGCTCACACACCCCATAGGAGCCTGGGAACCCACTCTCATTTCCAGGCACACCCCCCATAGCAAGCTCAATCGCCCTCATTCCTCCCCCCGTCCAGACACGCACCCCCCTTCATAGGGGGCTCAGGACCCCCCCCCCCCGTCCAGACACGCACCCCCCTTCATAGGGGGCTCAGGACCCCCCCCCCCCCCCGTCCAGACACGCAGCCCCCTTCATAGGGGGCTCAGGACCCCCCCCCCCCCCGTCCAGACACGCACCCCCCTTCATCGGGGGCTCAGGACCCCCCCCCCGTCCAGACACGCACCCCCCTTCATAGGGGGCTCAGGACCCCCCCCCCCGTCCAGACACGCACCCCCCTTCATAGGGGGCTCAGGACCCCCCCCCCGTCCAGACACGCACCCCCCCTTCATAGGGGGCTCAGGACCCCCCCCCCCGTCCAGACACGCCCCCCCCTTCATAGGGGGCTCAGGACCCCCCCCCCCCGTCCAGACACGCACCCCCCTTCATAGGGGGCTCACACCCCGCTGCCCCCAGACACGCAGCCCCCTTCATAGGGGGCTCAGGACCCCCCCCCCCCCCCCGTCCAGACACGCACCCCCCTTCATAGGGGGCTCAGGACCCCCCCCCCGTCCAGACACGCACCCCCCTTCATAGGGGGCTCAGGACCCCCCCCCCCGTCCAGACACGCACCCCCCTTCATAGGGGGCTCAGGACCCCCCCCCCCCGTCCAGACACGCACCCCCCTTCATAGGGGGCTCAGGACCCCCCCCCCCCCCGTCCAGACACGCACCCCCCTTCATAGGGGGCTCAGGACCCCCCCCCGTCCAGACACGCACCCCCCTTCATAGGGGGCTCAGGACCCCCCCCCCCCCGTCCAGACACGCAGCCCCCTTCATAGGGGGCTCAGGACCCCCCCCCCCCCGTCCAGACACGCACCCCCCTTCATAGGGGGCTCAGGACCCCCCCCCCCCGTCCAGACACGCACCCCCCTTCATAGGGGGCTCAGGACCCCCCCCCCCCCCGTCCAGACACGCACCCCCCTTCATAGGGGGCTCAGGACCCCCCCCCCCCGTCCAGACACGCACCCCCCTTCATAGGGGGCTCCGGACCCCCCCCCCCCCGTCCAGACACGCACCCCCCTTCATCGGGGGCTCAGGACCCCCCCCCCCCCGTCCAGACACGCACCCCCCTTCATAGGGGGCTCAGGACCCCCCCCCCCCCCCCGTCCAGACACGCACCCCCCTTCATAGGGGGCTCACACCCCGCTGCCCCCAGACACGCACCCCCCTTCGTAGGGGGCTCATACCCCGCCCCCCCGTCCAAACACCCTCCCCCATCACACCCCATTCCTTGTTACCTAACCCAGCCTCGACCAGCAGCAGCAAACAGGAAAAAGCGTGACCCCACGATTGACCTTTCAACTCTAGCCCGCATGCGTGCGCCCGCCATCTTTGTGAGGGGCAGTGGAAGTGGCGGGACTCGCGCCGCGCCGCCATGCTTGTGAGGGGCACGCACTCGTAATGGAGAAAAGAGCGTGCCGCCATCTTTGTGAGGGGCGATCTCTGGCATAGGAGGAAGGAGGCGCCATCTTTGTGAGGGGCGCCCACTGCACTGGGGAAATACTTGCAGCTAGTGGGCAGGGAGGGAAACAGAGGCAGAGCACTGACTTGCCAGGGTGACAAAAGGACATAAGTGGGCAAATCAAGCATAGAACCCAGGAGTCCAGACTCCCAATCACTCTCCTCCCCTACTGCGATTAATACCTACCTATGCTAACGACACAATCACCCTGCCAACCCTCTAGATCACATTGGCATCGAAATGCCCATGCTGAGAATTGTACGATAGATTGTCTGTCACTAGCACGATTCCCCAGGATGAGAGGAGGTAAATGCTGCTAGAAGCTTACTAGTGGCATCCATGCTTTAACTACCTGATGCCCCTCGTCTCATTCTCTGCAAATCAGCGCAGCCAACTCTTGCAATACTTACTGTTTTTCTTAAAAGCCCCAGCTCCCGGAGGATACGAATTGCATGAGATTTCACTGATTTTTTTTTAATTTAAAAGAAAAAAGTATGTTTCTAGCTCTCATTTTGGAAAAAAGCTTGAGAACGTGACCCGAACGCATTCCAAAGGCTCAGAAACCAAAACACAAAACATTATTATTTTTTTAAAATCTCATGAATTTTAGGCCACTCATGATTTTCTCAGGGACCGGCTCTTGAGTTTTGAATGCTTGGGGGTTGGAAATACTTGCAACAGCAGTTTTGCACCCACACAACTATACACCCAGACACAATTCTGCAGACGCTCTTTACAGTGCTGTGATGTCTAATCACCTGGTTTCCAGGAAGCAGCCAAGCAGCTACATGTCAAAGCATTGTTCATCCAATTATCTGACCCCATAAAACCAGGCCTGCAATTATTTGCTGGAGAAAAATCCAAAGCTGCTTTTCAAAATCAAGCCCTGGCTCTATAAAAACCAAAACAGTCCTTCGCTCCTGTCAGTGGCTGCTGCCTGCTACGAAAGAGCTTCAAGTATCTCCTTGCTCGTGCTAAGTGAAAATAGAAAAATCTATAGTCGTGCTGGGCTTTAATTTAACACCTCTGCAGGAAGGGAGGTATGTCGGCAATGAAAGTGGGCTCTCCAAGCCTAAGAGAAAATCCCACTAGCTGAAATTGTTGCTATCAAATTCATTTTTCACGCATCAAGATAAAGGTGTTTTTTGAAACCAGCCCCTCAGAAATAAAACTTTCCTTCATTACCTCTATTGTGCCATGAAACTGCAGTAATGGAGCATGTTAACACTTCAGGGGAAGAACGGTAAATTGAAGAGGATGCTGCTGCAGTCGGTCCTTGTGCACCTCCATATTCCTTTGTCCTGTTTTCTGCAGTATCCACACCATCTCTGCGGCAATTGTGCTTGTACGGTCACCCCTGAAGGTGCCTGTAAAACCCATTAATTGGAGGGAAGAGAGAACTCGTTTTGCCAAAAATTTGATCCTATTTGAAAATCATGGGTTCTAGATTTAGAACAGGACTTCTGAGGCTCTGCTTATTAGCTCTGTCCAAACACAAATTTTGGGCTGCAACATGATTTCTTTTGTTAAACTTTGTTTTGTAAGAAGCTAGAAGCCACTCAAGAATGACTTTTAAACCAGAATCTCTATTCTCTGCATAGCACAGGCTTTCTTTTCGTTAGAAATAGATGCATGGGTCAAACTCTGATTTCACTTTTCCTAGTGTAAATCTGGAGTAACAAATAGAAAGATCCCATGTTGACACTAGTGTAAAGGAGATCAGAATTGGGCTCATCATTTTCATTAAGAGTTCTCTTGAAAAATAAAGGTATACATGGGACCTGTTCAATGGAGCTATGCTGATTTGCATCAGCTGAGAATCCAGTTAGATAGGCAGACATTTTGCAAAACTCACAAACGTTTCACAAAGCCACACTTACAAAAAATACTTTCTAAAAGTTTGACAATCTCTCATGCACCTCTAGATTCATCCTTTCCTAATTAACCTTAATTTTCATTATGCACTGTAGGTGGGGAACAGAACACAGAGAGGAAATTTCAGGTTTGCTTGTTCAGAATAAGCTGATGATAGTAATGCCTAATTACAAACCCTTCAGAAGGATCACATCCGCTCTTCAGGTGAATTCTCCCCTGTGCTGCAGGCCAGTCCAAGGCCCATGAATAAGAGTTAATGGGTTACTTTCACCCATCCAGAATAGAGAGATTTAGGGTCCGCTTGGTCCAGGCCTGAGCTGCTCTCTCTCTCTCTCTCTCTCACTCACACACACCCCCTCCCCCCACCCAGGGGGGAGGGATAGCTCAGTGGTTTGAGCATTGGCTTGCTAAATGCAGGCTTGTGAGTTCAATCCTTGAGGGGGCCATTTGGGATCTGGGGCAAATATTGGGGACTGGTCCTGCTTTGAGCAGGGGGTTGGACTAAATGACCTCCTGAGGTCCCTTCCAACCCTGATATTCTATGATTCGAAATCACATCAGGCATATATGGCCATTCCACATCACTAAATCTAAGTGGGCTGTAAATCGGTGCAACTGACATACTGAGGGAGCACAGGGACTAGGTCATAGCTGATCTTCACTGCACAGGGATAACACAAGCAGAGAGATGGTGCCCAAGGCATCTAGGTGCCAAATCAATGTACACTCATAAGCAGTTGCACACTTATGCAAATACTCACACACACGGACATTCACACAAACAGTCACTGAGATGACCATTCACATGTACCCCTCACACCTGCTCTCTCCCTGCCCCCATTCTGCTTCCCTGGCAATGAGCCTAGGGCTGAGGGAAGCCCAAGGCTAGGGCAGGTGAACTATCCTTTGACAGCGCTGCAAGTTCCGCCAGGCTCTGACTGTGACAGAGGGGACAGTGACAGAGAGACATCATTAGGGGTTCTGCCGGGCAGCTGTGGCAGCATCCCTGCTGCCCTTGGATTGCTGACAGCTAGATGGATGATGTAATTACCAGCATCTCGGTTACCTCTACTCAATGTGCAACTGAGCGGGTCCCAGCTGTAGCCCAGGGGATGCTGTTCTGTGACACGATGGGGCAGCTGTGGAGTCGGGGAAGAGAATGAAGAGACTTCCATTCAACCTGAAATCCCCTCACTTGACCGTCTGGTTTTTCCATCCAAGCCACTGGGAATGTGAAACTGTTCCACCATGTGGGCAGGGAAAGTCCAGCGTCCATGGCCCGCCTCCGCTCCCTGCGATTCCTCTGCAAGTTTTACTGCACTCCCTGCACCAGGAGGAGCCCTGGCAGGATGTTGAGGGGCCTTCTGGCTGAGGAACTCACATAAGCCTGGCTGCATTTCTGGAAGAGATGGCTTAGCCAAACACAACACATTGAGCTCCATACTGGCATCATGGTGAAACTGTGATCTACAGGAGGGCAGTTTAGATAATCTCATGGTCCCTTCTGGCCTTAAACTCTATGAATCGAAAACCCCCTCCCAGAACTGGGAACAGAATCCAGGAATCCTGACAATTACCCCACTCTGTCCACAAGAATAGCGCTTCTCAAATGGGGGGTTGCAACCCAACGGTGGGGTGTGGACAGCGTGTATGTGTGATGAAAGGCAGCCAGAGGGGTCATGAAGCACTGAAAATTTTACTACAGTTCTAAAGCAAAGAAAATCTCTCTTCTCCACTCCTCACAAAACCTTCCCCTTCAAGGGCAAGTATGCTATGCCAACCTCTCAAAACACTCACACAAATAAATTATATGGGCTTATATTATCATCAATACATTTCTTATTCTTACTTTTATAGTAAATATAAGGGGATTGTGAAAAATTTTGACATTGAATAAGGTTGAGAATCCAACAAAGTTAACAATTCCCAGTTAACCAATAAGCATCCAGGTGTGAATAGGGTCAGGGCTTGCTGTATAAATGCAAGCATGGTGCCTAAAGCTGCTCAGATACATCACTGCTGCAACTCCTGTCAAACCAGTGGCTGAGTCTGGCCCATTCTTCTGAAGTTTCAGATAAGATTTCAGCGTTGCTTAGTGACCACCAGTCTCTCCCCATTTTTGGTACCATGCGTGCAGTACGTCACACTTCTGCACCCATCCTGAGGCCGAATTCCCCTCTCTGCCCCAGATCCTGCGACTCCCCACCCTCCACCACAGGAAAAGCCTCTATAATTTCACATTGCTATCCCTGCACAGCGGAGGATGCAGCTTGGGGAAGCTAGGCAGGGAACGTGGCTGCTCATCACCTGATGCTTTGCAGCCTGAGACCTGATTGGTGGAGAAGGGCTGTATTTTTTTTCTCCTCCATGCTGCTTTGATTTTTTTTTCCTCCTCTTCTTTAGGGTGTCTGCTGTTTCCTAGCGCTTGCAAGAATCTGAGTAGCAGCGATAGCAGCCGGAGGCAGAGGAGGAGCATTAGCCCAGAAGGAGGCAGGGGACTGCATGGGAAGCAGCAGCACCTAGCTGGAGAGACTGCTTTTGCAGCCAAGTTTTTGTGAACCAGAAACCTCACCCCAGCTGTGTGTCTGACACACATTTAATACACAAGGCAGCCACACTAACTTCTTCGCGTCAGAGGTTCCCTGTGGAGAGAGGTAAGGCACTTTTACCTTGTACTCGGAGATGGGGTGTGTGTGTGTGTGGTTCTGAGCACCAGACCAGGTGCCATGAACTCCGGAGTGCTGAGCCTGGCTGTGACACTGACTCACTGCGTGGCCTTGGGCAAGTCACTTATGTTTCTGTTTCCTCATCTCTTAAATGGGAGCAAGAAATCCCTCCCTCCCAGGGATTAATCGGTCAAGTATGGTGAAGCGCATGGAGGAAAGGAAGCACTAGGTAAGTGATAATAGAGAGGATGGTGCTTCAGAAGCCCTGAGGCAGGAAAAGCCCCCACATAATAAGACAGTACAGCAGGGGAAGGGAGGTTAAGCAGCCCAGGCAAGGGCTCCATCTGTCAATCTCTCCAAGCCCTGGAATCTGTTCCAAGGGCTTGAGAAGACAGCTGTACCTGTCACGTTGCTTTTCACTGTCCCCAAGGAAACGACCTTCTCCTTTCTTCACGACACAGCCGATCGGAATGGGGAAGATCGGAGAACTTTAACTGGGTTTCCACGAATGGGGGCGAATGTGCCATGCAGCTCTGACAGCCTAAAATCCCATGCTCTTAAAAAGAGCTGCCACTGGAGACCAGATTGGTGTGTCTGTGTGCGTGTGTACATAGACGTATGTGTATGTGTGGGGGGTGTACATGTATATGTGTTAATGGGTGTCTGTGAGTGGGTGGCTGTGCTTGCATGATATATGTGAGTATGGAGTACCTGTGAATGGGTGTGTATGTACTGTATGTGCATGGTTGTATAGTGTGTGCACAAGTATATGGGTGCAGGGTGTGTCTGTATGTATGTTAATGGATGTCTATGCATGAGTTTGATTCATGCATGTGCATGGTTTTCTCTGTGTTTGCATGTATGGACATGCATGTGAAGGTATGTATATATAGGGATGTGTTGTATGTATATGTTTATGGGTGATTGTGAGCAGGTATATACGTACTTATGTGTACATGGCTGTGAGCGGATGCGTTGATTGTGATATGAGTGGATACATGTGTGTGGTTGTGAGTGTGTGAACGGATGCATAATATGTATGTGCTTGCGGATGGGTGGTTGTGAATATACGTGGGTGAGTGGGTTTGTATGTATGCGTACATATGTGTTTGTGTGACTGTACTTGTGCATATACAGTTAGACGTGTGTGTATGTATGTGGCTGTGTGCACTAATGTGAATTGGTGTGTTTGTATTTGTATGCCTGTCGTTATGTGTGTGTGTGTGTGTGTGTGTGTGTATACTCAGGTGTTTGAGTGGCTGTGAATGGGTGTGCATCTCCTTGTGTGTACCTGCTTGTGAGTGGGTATGTATGGATCATATGTATGTGCTTGTGTACACGCAGTGGGGTGTGTGTGCATGTGTAGGTGGACATGCAGGTGAGTATGTCTGCATGGGGGTGGAAGGGCTATGAGGAGGGAGGGGTTGCATGCGAGTGGGAGGTTATGAGCTGCACCCTCATACTGCCTGCACTCATCTCTGAGGTTCGGTAACATGCTGCCTTTGGTGACCTTGGCTCCCTATAGCTCAGGTTCTCTAGTTGCTGGCAGGCTCTGCTCGGGGAATTACTCTGCCTGCTACAGCCTAGGGGACACAGGGGGCCATTGCTTTCCTGTAGGCAGCCAGTAGAAACCCTAGGCCACCCAGCCAATCTGTTGAACAGCAGGGAGCCCATCTCTTCCAACAGCCCCCTGCTCCATCTCCCTGGTTTGGCTCAGACAGGTGAAAATGGAGCTTGCTGTTCTGAGAGAGTGTGAGAGGGCTGGAAGGAGACTGTGTGGGTGGCCGATGTGGGGAGAGGGACTGGAGTTTCAAGGGGCAGAGATGCAGGGGAACAAGCCAAGGAGGTCAGAATTGTCCCCATCATGAGGCAGGGGTTTGGGACAGGCTGGGTTTGCTTCCCACGTCCCTTCTTTTGAAGTGGCATTCACATCAGAGGTAGGCTGCTAGGCTTTTCTGCATCAGTCCCTGAGGAGACCAGTGCCTTCCCCACTCCTCCCACACACATTCTGCTCTTCCCTGGCTCTCTCCATACCCTGCGTTGGATCTGGGCTATAAGCGTGGGAGCTATCTCCCTTGAGTACTGGCCAAGGCTCCTCGTTCCCCTTTAGTCAAGTGGCTTTTAATTTACGAATCAGAGGTTGGAATGGAGCCCTCTTTAATGGCGGGGTGGGGGGTGTGTGTGTGAAATGGGCGTGCACAATTACATGAGTGTGTGCATACACGTGTGCACATCTCTGTTTATGTCCCAATCCAGGTCTTCCTCTGCCCGTGCAGAGTGTAGGTAACTCGTTCCTCTGAGCCTGTGTGAGTGCAAGAGTGTATCTTTGTCTCTGTATATTTCTTTCTCTGAACATGCACAGAGAGGGAGTGACAGCTGCATCTGTGCATTCCTTGGGCTCTCTGTGCCTGCATGTGCACCTCAGACATGTGCCTGCCTCTGTTTGGGCAGATAATTGTGCGGTGTGCCCTGAGCATGCAGAGAGATAAAGTGAGAGCTACACAGGTGTGCATACGTATGTGTCTCCATTTCTGTATGTGCCTGTATGTCTTTTTGTACATGCACATTGGCACCTCTCTTTGACCATGTACAAGGATAAGGTGATCGCTCAACATGTATGTGCTTCCATTTACCCCATTCCTGTGTGTGCATCCCCATGCATGTCTGCATACACAGAAGCAAGGCAATAGCTTCCCACGTGTGTACCAGCATCTCCCTGAATATGTGTGTTTTCCTCTCCATTACTGGACATATATATGTAGTGCTATTTCCTCGTGCCTTGCTTTATACATGCATGTGTACAGCTCTTTTTCTGTGACAGCTACACACCCAGTTGGGTATGTCGCTCTGGGCAGGGGTCTCTTTATCATTGTTCATGCATGTGCATCCCCATTTGTGTATGTGCCTTTTCCCCTGTACATACCTGCATATATTTTCCAGTAACAGAGACCAAGCAATTACTTGCACCTGTGTTTATCTGCATATGCCTGTCGCTGTTCATATATGTGCTTTGCCATACATGTATGTGTCTCTGTCTACTTGTGCATACACAAGCTAAACAATAGCTTTGCATGCATGTCTGATGTGGCTGTCTCTCTGTATGTCTTCATGTCAGTGCACTGCCAGGCATGTTCTCTCTTTGTGCTCACTTCTCTGTATCTGAGCATGCTCCTGTAGGAATCTCTTCTTCTTCACACGCACCTTTTCCTCTCTCCCTCTCTCTGCGGATCGCCATGCATGCCTTCACGCCTCTGCCCGCGTGGGAGATCTGCATGCGTTTATGACTAACTTTGCATAAGCCCATGTGCATCAGATGAGCCAAACAGCCTGCTATGCATTCTTCAAACGCCACTTATTAATTGGCGCTAACAATGGATTGGAACATTATGCCAGTTGCTGCCAGAGATGGATCTGATCTGGCCATCCAAATCCCCTCATTGATCCCCGTTGCCAAGGTCTGCGTAATAAAAACACATGTACACATTGCACCAAATTTGACCGCAGGGCTGCAGATTAGACTTTGTTTGGTGGCACCCCATGCATGATGAGACCTGTGTGTGTATCTTTTCCCTTCCAAAAGCATAGCTTCTCTATATGCACCACATCAGGGTTCCTCACTGGACCTCTGGACTGTGCTGTGTTACTGCTGGGGAACCCAGGATGACCCTGCTCAGGGGTACACAGGAATCACACTGCTCACTAGCCCCATGGCCCTAGCTGTGCCCTCCCATGCTCCGCAGTGAGAGCTGCTTGTACATTCAGTGCAGGTCAGGACCCGTACTGGAAATGCTGGCTGAGTGGCTTCCAATGGCACTTGGGGCTTCGGGGCATCCAGATCCCTGTGGAGCACTTTCAAAAGCAGAGCAGCAAGCACTTGTTCCTGACAGTATTTTATGCTTTGCTGAGCCCTGCTCGGTGCTGAGATGGGTCTCCAGGTTAGCCGGGCGCTGACGGCCTCCCTGCATGGCAGTTGGAGAGGCACACTTCACTTCAGCTCATTCATCCAGCCAGCCTCCCTGTCCGCCCATTATTGGGCTGTAAGTGCTGTGGGGCAGGGGCCTGGTCAGCTCTGAGCTCTGTGAGGTGCATTGGCCAAGCTCCGCCCAAGTGCATCAACAGGGCACATGGGGGAGTCCACGGTCTGTTCCCACACCCCCCTCACTCCTTTGTCCCATCCACCTCCCGCTCTCTTTCTCTCCATCTGCTCCTGAGCTCCAGGCTCCAAGCCTAACCCAGCCTCCCTCCCGCTCTGTTTGGATTCCTGGCAGTGCTTTCCCCCTAAGAACAGGTTGTGCAGGGAACAGAAGCAGCCACACCAAGGGGCCACAAAGTTTTCTCTCTCCTTCATCCCTCGCTTCTAGCTGCCATGCCTTTGCCCCCCTCCCTCCAGATACCAGAGGAAAGAACAGCCAGGCTGAGAAATATCACTCTGGAGCAATTTCTCCCCAAGTTCTTCCTCCTGCATCCTCTGCCACCCTGAACCAGACGGAGCCAAACGGCTGAGCTTTTAGCCTACCTGATGCAGCTGCTTCGAAGCCAAACTTGATTGTCAGGAAGTGCTGAGCTTGCACAAAGAACCTCCTCTCTTTGGACGGTATCATGCTGCAGAGAGATAAGCCTCTCCTAGCAGGAGGTGCTGGAGGAAGATGGCATCAGTGCACTGGATCTGTGAATTCGTACAGAGTTCTCGGTGGACAGCGGTGGCTATTACAAACCCACTGTCCACCACAACTACCTCCCCTTCATTTGCCAGCAGCCTCAGCAGGGAGGCCGAAGACAGAATGCGGCATGGAGGCTGGACTCCCCTCTTGCTCCAGAGAGCCATTGGCATCAGACCTGGAGCCAGAGGGCCTTGCTCCTCCCCAGTGCGGCCAGCCCAGCACATTTCACCAGAGCTAAATTCACTGGAGAGAAGGGAGAAAAAAGCATCAATAGAGAAAGGAAAAATACGGGTAATGTCTGGGGGTGCTGAGCGAATGGGACCCATGCTGGAGCCGAGCGGGGCTGGAAGGGTGCCAATGAATTGCTCCCTGGAACCTTGCATCAGGCCCTCAGCCACAGTCACAAGACACAGTTCTGTTCATTAAACCAGGCAGCCTGCCGGCAGGTTGGACTGCAGCTGATTTAAAGGACAGCGTTAATGGCCTGGCCGGATCCCCAAGGATCGGTCTCTGAGCAAACAGCACAGCTGAGACCAGCAGCAGCCGCTGGCTATTTATCAGCAGGTGCTTCACGCTGGGTGGGGCCCCCATCCGTGTAGAGCTGTGGCTTTCGGAGCTTTCTGCCCGTACCAGGGTGGTTGGCAGGAGAATCCAGCCAACAGGGATTTGGGGTTGGGGATTATCTCCCATTCAGTCGTTAGCAGCACCATGTCCACAGTGGGCTCAGGCTGCCACTCCTGTCGCCCGATTGCTCCCGCCCACGTGCATGATGGTTTGGTATTAGTGCAGGCACACACTGGGGCTGCTCACCAGGGCTCTGCAAACTGGCAGGTTATTATTGTAGGGTTGCTCACGTGTGTGGTGTATGTTGGTTGGTTGTTATTGTAGATTTGCTCTTGGGCTGTGCACTCTGGTTGGTTGTTACTGTAGGGTTCTTCACAAGTGCTGTGCACACTGGTTGGTTGTTATTCTCAAGTTGCTTTACATACCAGTTGATTATTATTGTAGGGTTGCTTATGAGATGTGCACACGGGTTGATTGTTATTCTCGAGTTGCTTTGACACTAGTTGGATATTATCGTAGGGTTGCTAAGCTGATGCCTGGATTCATCTCCTCTCCCCCTCATATTAAAAAAGAGTTAAAGTGGCCCCACTCAGGTCCTTGTTAACTGTGGCACTGACCCTCTAAAAAGTGCGTCACCCAGGTAACAGCCTTTCCCCCCTCAGCTAGTGCCTGGTGCTGCGCAACAGCTACCCTCCCTATGGTTGGATTTATTGAGTCATCGCAGGGTTAAATTCTGATGCGCTGAATTCTGAGAAATGGCAACAAAACGCGAAGGTGTGGGCTGTTCATGTGGCAGCTATAAATAAAAGCACCTGCTTCCCAAACACAAAGGAGCCAACACGGCAGGGGGGAAGAGAAGAAAGACGATTAGGGAAATTTGACACGAAACAAACTGTGATCCTGCTGCAGGAGCTGGTGCCCATGTGAGAGAGCAGAGGGTGGGCGGAGGGGAGAGATGGAGCGGGGTGGGGAAGAGAAAAGAGAAACATTTGCAAATCCGTCCTTCTAAAGGCCATGTAGCATCCCTGGGAGAGTAGATGCTGGTCTTGCTAATGGAAGAAACACCAAGGGATCTTTAATGGCCACAGCAGCTTAGTTAGAGCTTGATTTTACTTCTCATCGGAAAGCAGCTTTTCAATACTGACTCCAAACATCCTATGCCGACTTGCCAGCACCACTTTTGTTCACTCAGCAGCTCTCCCATCCAAGCACTGACCAGGCCCCAGCCTCCTTAGCTGGGGAGGGCTCAGCCACAGGCACTAAGAGCAAAGGGAAGGTGAATTAGGCCTTTTAGCTGCTCGTGATTCACCCAGTGCCCCTCCCCACGGGAGCACAGGCGATCAGACCTGTTCTCTCCAGATAAAAGCCTCACCCTTTGAAACTGATTGCACAGTTGTTTCCAAAGAAGCCAGAGCAACATGAAGTGAATGCAAAACTCACCAGGGCCAACTCCGTGTGCCCCTCGGTGTGCCCGACCTCAGCCAATAATACCTCTGTCCCCTTTCATCTGAGGATCAATCTCAAAGCACTTTACAAATATCAATGGGCAGAGTCTCCCTGCCCCCATGAAACAGAGCAGTAGCCCATATCGCCACTGTTCAGATGGGAAAAGTGAGGCACAGAGCGGGATGGGGAAGTGACTTGCCTAACATCAAACAACAAATCAGTGGCAGGGTAGAGTCCAGAATCAAGCCTAGAAGCCTCAGTGCTGGCTGGGCCTTGGGCATAAAAGCAGCTTTCCCTGTAGCACAAACAGCTGGTGCGGGAGAACATTTACATGTAATTATACATTTCCCCAACTCTAAGTCCTATGTTGTTGTTTTTCTTCCGCCCCCCCCCGGCCTTCCTCCCCACATTAAGCAAATATAGTGCCATCCCTTTAAAGAGAAACACCTAGATTATAAGGGTTGCTTCTTGGCAGGGCACCTTCCCCTCCGCCCAGGGAGTGCTGCAGGGGAAGAGCACCCATGCCTCCCCAAGTCACATCTCATCTCCCCACCACCACCCGCTGTGCCAAGCAGGTGGAAGTGAAATCTCTCCTGATTTATACCTTTGTGTGTGAGCTTAGAGTCTCATGCCTAGTTCCTCCTTACGGAAAAAACTCCTCTCAGGCCTCATAATGCTACAAGGAACTTCAGCTTCAGCCCAGCCCTAGGCTGTCTTGCCTTTTGCTTCTTAAATAATCCCTACGTCAAAGCTGCTGGCATCCATGAAGGTCACAGACTTGGGTACACTGCAAATGAAAGAGGCGTGGAAGAAATAATGTCGTGCAACCGCTCCAGACACCACACGTTGGCCCAGAGCTAATAGTGTTGAGCAGATGTTGGGTGCGGGGCTTCTCTGAACACGGGGCTCCCAGGATCACCATGGGGGCTGCTGGGGGCTGAGTGCATTTGGGAAATCTGTTTGCACTCATGCTGAATGCTGGGTGAAATTCTGCCCATGTACCACTCAGGTTCCATGTACACCCCAAAGCTGCCTATTGGCAGCCATCAGTAGCTAGTAATACATAGCAGAACCCACTTCATTAGCGGGCCTCATGCAGGGCTTGTACCCAGCGTGAATCTCCAATTCACCAGGTGCCCTTTTTACACATAGAGCACACACTTACGTTGCATGAACACACACACATTACATCCATGCCACATGTACCCATGGGTTCTGCCCACTACACACACATGTAACACATGCAGGTGTCATGTGAACCCGTTACCTCTGCTCACACACCACATGTGCTTTGTATGCACATGTTCCAAACATACCACCTACACAACCAAAACACACCTTACTGGACAATATCTGCATTCTTTGCACATACATGCACCTTGCATGCCCCGCATATGCTGTTCACTTTCCCTTGCCTGATCCATGCACAACACGCTGCGTGCAAGAAACCCCCACTTCCCCTGTAACTGCAGCATATGGCCATCTGCCATTGCACCCTGCCCTCTGTACAACAACAGCAATCAACCTGCTTTAAGCACAGTGGGAAGCAGTGCCTGAAATGACAAAGGCCAGGATGTTAAAACTGGGGGTTACCCAGATACCACACCGATCCCCCTCTTGGCATTCTCACATCTTCTCTAGCTCCTGGCATGCACAGCCTCCAACCCCTCCCTGCCTGCAATTCCTTTCCTTCCAAAACAAAAAAAAACCCCTCAAATCCCTCCTCCTTTTGCGTCTGTTGGCCCAGAGCCCCTTCCCTCCCCAGCACCATCTGCTCGGAATCTGTCCCGTTCAAGGCTTGTGATGTACTTGCTGGCACCAACACCTGCAAGGTGCCGGCTGCTTTGTCAAACCTCCGTGTGGGCTGACACCCGCTCTTCAGCTGGCGCCATGGATTCAGATGGAATTAATTAGGGCTCCGATGAGAGGGGCACATACATGGGGAAAGGAAGCGAGAGAATGACAGAAGCTGGGGAATCGCTGCCCGAGTTGCCGCTCTTTGGGAAGGGCTATTCTCTGTGTTATTATTTGTATTCCAGTAGCTCCAACCGAGATCGTTGCCCATCATGCTGGGCCCTGCACGGCCACAGGATCAGAGACAGCCCCTGCCCCAAAGAGCTCACACCTTAGACAGATGAGGCCCACCAAGGAAGTGTCAGTGGCCTCCCTTTTACAGTAGGGGAATTTAAGCACAGAGCGGTGAGGGGTCAGTTTTTCAAGGGCTCACCACCCACAGCGGGGGCCAGATTTTTCCATAGCGCTCAACACGGCGTGTGCTGCCAGTCTGGTGCCTATTGATGGTGGACACACAGCACGGTCTCTTTGGAAATCAGACAGTAAGTGACATATGCAAAGCGCTGAGGGAGTCCAGGAATGGAATCCAGTTCCCGCCGAGTCCTGGGCCAGTGCATTAACAAGGTCAGCCTTCCTCTACAGCTGGGCCGTGCTCAGCCATTCCCAGGTTGGCCTCCTAGCCATGCAAGCACCCATGCCTCCCAAGTCACAGCTCTTCCACCTCGCCGCCCCCTCATTTAGGGCCAGCATTTTCACTCCCCATCGGCAGAGTTGTGCCCACAGAAGCTGCGTGTGCATCCAGATAGCTGTGTAAACATACACCTCCGTGGAGTACTCTCTCTCCAGTGCTGGCAGAGGGGCTGCCTCAGAGCACCCCCCCAGATTCTCACATCGGGGATGGGAAGCTGCAACGGAGTCCCATGCTGGGTCAGGGGGTTCTGCCCTGGGGCCATGCTGTGGGCTGGAGGCTAAACCCACTCTGGTGAAGGGAAGTCTGTCCATTGACTCTAATGGGCTCTGGATCTGGTCATGAGGCCAATTGATTTTATGGCCTCTACCCCTTGGTTTCCCGTCACCATACTGATCCCCTCATTGTGCCGTAGGAGCCAGGCGGGTTGGACCATGGAGCTGCTCTCCACCCCCCGCAGCATCGAGATCAACAACATCACATGTGACTCGTTCCGGATCTCCTGGGCCATGGACGGGGGAGACCTGGAGCGAGTCACCCACTACTTCATCGACCTCAACAAGAAGGAGAACAAGAACTCCAACAAATTCAAACACAGGGTGAGCAAGGGGTGAGGCGGCCCAGTGGGGGTGGGGGTAGGGGAAAATGTGGTCAGCGACTGGATGCTTGTGGCCACCCTCAGCCAACGATTGTTCTCCGAGTACTCAGCCCAGCGCTGATTCACTCCCCGTGTAGCCCATCAGCTGCCATCTCTTCCTCCAGCTGTGTGTCTGCATCCCAGATGCCTCCATACTGGGTCCCTTTGCTGGCAGCTTCAGTGAAGGACCCAAGGAGTGCATGTCCTATGGAGCATGGAAGGGGTCCCTTCGGGGTAGGGACTGGGTTCATGGGTGGGGACAACATGGGGGGGCGCTGTGCCTGCTGCTGTGGGTAACTAGAAGAGTCAGGTTCAAATCCAGGTCCCACTGATGTCAAAATCCTTTAGTGGGAGGA
The DNA here is from genome assembly GCF_015237465.2 of Chelonia mydas. NCBI lineage: Eukaryota > Metazoa > Chordata > Testudines > Cheloniidae > Chelonia > Chelonia mydas. The sequence continues at coordinate 5,675,765 of NC_057859.1, read as the reverse complement.
GGATTTGGATCTCAGCCCCTCGGACTCTCAGCCCACTAGTGTCACCAGCCCGAGATGCCTGAGCCAGGCTTTAATGGAAAAAGAACCTCCTTTCTCCACCCAACTCTACTGTGAAGTTAAAAGGTTTTGCCGAGGAGAGTTGATGCCAGGGGGCCAGAGCCCTGGGAGACTTGGGGCCTGTTCCCATGAACCAGGGTGGGGATGGGTGAGGAGGTAGCTGTACCCCCCAAATCAGCATGGAGAAGAGTGCTAAACCTACCCTCCAACGCAGAACCAGAGGAGACGTGGAGTGAATTACTCACTCTTCCTTCTCCCTCTGGAACAGAGTCACTAATTCAGGATCCTTTTAGCAGGATGGTTACCACGGTGATGCTATTTAATGTTAAACATTATTTTTTTCCCCTCCCCAGTAATAAGCGTCTTTTTCCCCCACGTCTCCTGACTCTTCAGCATTTGCCGTTGCCACAGAAACAGCACTGCGCTGCACTGATGCTTTTGTGGCCTACTGACATGGCAATTTATTCCTTAAAACAAAGGTTTTCAGGACACCTCGGAGCTTGTTTGGCTGTTTCCAGGGCTCTGTGAGATTTCTTTGCCCATCTTGCGTGCAAGAGGAGTTGGGCACAACTCTTGCCGGGTGGGGTGGGAGGTATATTGGCACCTGAGTGGTGCAACATGGAAGGCACCGTCTCAGACATTGCTCAAACAGAAAAAGAATTAGAGTTCCATAGGACGGAATACTATGTTAATGGATACCGCAGCATTCTGCAGTAACACGTACTACAGTATTCCACAGTGACCAATGCCATGGCAATAATGACAACAATGTTCTGCAATATTCCACTGCAATGAGTCAATAGATACTACATATTCTGCAGTAACAGGTACTACAACAGTAAATACCATGGTAATAAATTATTCTGCAATAACAAGCACCAGAGTATTCCACAGATATTAATACCATGCTAATGAATATTAGAATACTCTGCAGTAACAGATACGACAGTATTCCACTTCAGTAGATACTATGGCAACAAATACTACGGTAACAGATATTAGTAACAGTGCTCCTCTGCAGTGTACTACAGTAACGAGTGCGAGGGTGATGCTAGGCAGCAGTGGTATTCTATTATAGTGAATTCGACAGCATTCTCGGTCACTCTATGCTATTTAAGAGCAACATATTAATAGTGACAGTTGTTTTAGAGTAGTGGCCACTGCAGCAATATACCCGACAGTTTTCCACACCAGTAGGTCATGCAGCTTACTGTACAGCAGATTGTGGAGCCATGGCTGCTGTCATTGTAATAGACTGGGATTGTTTTTAAGAAGGGTGTTCCCAAGGTCTCCATGACCTGCCTCTCTGTTCATCATGGGCAGGCACGGGCTCTTTTACAGGCATGCACTTCCAGTTTAGCTGAGCTGCTGAAGGGTCTTGCCAGATCAGCCTGGTGCAATGCTCTGAGGCTGTTCCTGGATGGGTGCTGTATTTCCCAGGGCCCGGGTGTCATGCTCCTTGTGGGAGGAGGCTTTGTGGTGCGGAGGGGATCACTAGCCACACTGCTTCGATCCCAAGCCTGGTTTATTTTTGCATGGCTCTTGTCCTTGAACAGGATGTGCCCACCAAGCTGGTCGCCAAGGCAGTCCCACTGCCCATGACTGTGAGGGGCCACTGGTTCCTGAGCCCCAGGACAGAGTACAGCGTGGCAGTGCAGACAGCGGTGAAGCAGAGTGATGGGGAGTACCTGGTGTCCGGCTGGAGCGAGACCGTGGAGTTCTGCACAGGGGGTGAGTGTGCCCTGCGTGGGGTGGTGGCGGAACCTCAGCCACATGGTCCGTGCCCAGCTGGCACAGACTGTGATGAGCCCCTATGGCCCATCCTCGGGAGGGAATCTCCAGCCTGCTGCACCACAGAGGGGAATTGGTTCTCAGAGCTGAGTTCACTGTGGACCCACGTTGGATCTGCCCTGGGGAGAAAAAAAACTCTGTCATGTTATACCGCTTATGCAAGGTCTGGGGAGTTCATGCTGCTTGTGCGAGCCCTGGCGGGGCTGGGGGGTGGGAGTGGTTCACGCTACTTGAATATTAAACAAGAACTGAGCTGTCCATGGCTTGCCCCCATGGGGCTCCAGCCTCTTTGTGCAGCCATTTCTCTTAGCCAGCGACTGCTCCCTAATGGGCCTGCTGCCAAGTCTGAGGGGGCTGGCACAGTCCAGCTGCCACCAGCACGGTGCCCACAAGTAGATTTCCTTCCTTCTGCATTAGCTGGGGTGGGGGCAGAGGGGGGAATTGTTGCTCCCCTGCTCTGCTCTCACACAGGTTGGAGCCCCCCACAGCCTTTCCACTGACCCCCCCACCCCAATTCCATAGTGACAGTCAACAGAGGGAGGCTTTGTGTGTGCCCCTGCCCGTCCCCTGTCCCCTCCCAGGGACCTCTCTGTTCCCCAACAATCCCCGGTCCTCTCAGCGCCTCGGGGCAATGGTGCTGCTAAGCAGGGGCGTCCTGTGCCGTCCAAGACCCCCTGCCCCTGGGGCAGGAGCTTATTTGCAGGCTGTGGGTGTTCTGGTGAAGGGGTGAGGGGAAAGGGGACAGAAGAGGGGGATGGGTGCAGGGCAGCCCAAGAGGGGAGGGAGCGTCCTGGGCTAAAGGCATATAAAAAAACCAAGAGCAGTGGGGGCTGCTGACTCTGGGGCAGAACAGAGGCTGACAGGAAAGCGGTGTGGCGGTGTGGGGTGAGAGCTAGCAAAACCCTGTCTTGTGGAGCAACAGTGGAAGAGTGGGAGGCTTAGGGTGTGGGAGCCAGTTGCACCCTGAGGGGGAAGCAAAGGGAGGGGGAGCTGGCTACTGCCAGCTAGGGGAAAGGGTGGGAACCGTTTGTGAAGGCAGGGGAGGGAATAAACAAGGGGAGGGGGGAGCTTGCTGCAGCCATCTGAGGGAGGCAGAAAGGTGGGAATGGGGAGGGGGAGCTGTCTGGTTGCCACGGGTGCAGAGGGGGAGCCAGCTGTCTGGAGGGGATGGGGAGGGGCCTGGCAGGTTGCACAGGGGTGAGTAGGAGGGGAGCTGGCTGCACTGATGGCGAATGTCTCCCTCCCCCTTGCAGACTATGCCAAGGAGCACCTGGCCCAGCTGCAGGAGAAGGCTGAGCTCATTGCAGGCAGGATGCTCAGATTCTCTGTCTTCTATAGGAACCAGCACAAGGAATATTTCCAGCATGTCAGGTAACACCCCCTACCCGCACAGGCTCCCCTAGCAGGGCTGGAACACACACCCAGCCTAGCAAATGCAGGGAGCCTGGGGGGAGAAGCATCATCTCCAGGAGATGTTTTCCTGACCTAGAATGAGAGGGCACAAAGAACACAGAGCTGGGACTGCAAGGCTGGTCTCCCCTCTGGCCTTGTCCTGTCCCAGACCTATCTGCACCCACTCTAAAGTAAAACCGATTTCAAACACACTCCCCGAGCTGGGAATAGAACCCAGGAGTCCTGATGCCTAGTCCCCTGTTTTAACCCCTAGACCCCACCCCACTCTCGAAGCTGGGAATAGAACCCCGGAGTCCTGACTCCAATCTCACCCCCTGCTCTAACCACTAGTCTCCCAACACAAGCTTGTGTTCTACCCACACCAGCAAATAGTATCCAAACCCGGATTTCAGTGGGGCGTGCTGGGGTAACCCTGGGGAGCAGCTAGTCTCTAGTGCGGCAGATGGAGAACAAGAGCCATACCCCCTCCGCTGGGCTGACAGGCTGCGGCTCACTCTTTCTCCCCCTGCCTCTCAGGATGCATTGTGGGAACATGATGAAGCCCTCCCTGAAGGACAACAGCGGGAGCCATGGCTCACCCACCAGCGGCATGCTGCACGGGATCTTCTTCAGCTGCAACACCGAGTTCAACACAGGCCAGCCCCCCCAGGACTCACCCTACGGCCGCTACCGCTTCCAGATCCCCGCCCAGCGCCTCTTCAGCCCCAACACCAACCTCTACTTTGCGGACTTCTACTGCATGTACACCGCCTACCACTACGTCGTCCTGGTGCTGGCCCCCAAGGGCTCCCCGGGAGACCACTTCTGCCGGGAGCGCCTGCCCCAGCTGGACATTTCCTGCAACAAGTTCCTGACCTGCTGCACAGAAGACGGCGAGCTGGTCTATCACCATGCCCAGGACATCATCCTGGAGGTCATATACACTGAGCCCGTCGACCTCAGCGTGGGTGTACTGGGAGAGATCAGTGGCCACCAACTCATGAGCCTCTCCACTGCTGATGCCAAAAAGGACCCCAGCTGCAAGACGTGCAATATCAGCGTGGGGCGCTAGTGACTTGAGGGGGGAGCTGGAGGGGATGCGTGTGTGGGGAGGCATGCATGAGGCAGGACTGGACTAACCTGAGGCTCTCTGCAATGGACGTGGTCTGGGATGGGGCCAGGGGTGGAAACCGGGATGGGAGTTGTGGCTGGAGAGAGCGTGGACTGTGGATTTCCAATCTCGCTGTCCAATGTAAATATGGACTTGACAGGATCCCGGCCCTAGTGGGAGAGGACCTCCGATACCACTCAGATGGGATCTTGGCCTCCGTTGACTCCTGCAGACAAACCTCTGTCAGTTTGGGAAGGGAAACACCTGAGCTGGCTGCTAATCTGATTCACGCCAAGGTGGAAAGACCCGCCCCCTTCCGCACTTGCCCCACTGGGGAGTGTGAGCGCCATCCCCCTCGGAACCAAGCTGCCCATTCATTGCCATTTTCAAGTTGGAAAGAACAGGAGCTTTGGGTTAATTTGGAAAGATTGTCACCAGGGGAACCCGGAGCTCTTCCATCTCTGATATGAGCTCCCCTTCTCCTAGGTCTGCCCCTTCAGCCCTCCCTCACCCTGTCAATTCACTGAGCCCCTCCCTTTCCGCTACTCCCCCGAACCCTGCCCTTTGCTCAGTGCTCAGTCAACTCCTACCTTGCCCAGGTGGGCTAGATCTTCACCTACCACCTGGTTCCCACCTGGGGCGCCCTGAAGGGTCTGTCACACTGCAGCTGGGAGCCAGCCTCCTAACCCAGGAGATAGATTTGCACGGGGGGGGGGCTTGTGAGCCCAGCATGCACTTAGCCACCTAGCCCAGGTGTGGGTCCTAGCCGAGATGGCCAGCTGCGAAACTAGAGCCTGCTGTTTCCTCCTGGTTGGGAGACTCAGTTACGGGGGGCTTGGCAGGCTCAGGAAAGTGCATACAGCTACCCCACCCTCAGCTCCCTCCATCTCGGCTGTCTCAGCCCCAGGTTGTCATGGAGCTTCTTGCTTCACAGCTTTTATTTACCTGGTTAAGCGCCCTGTGGGATGGGCGAGCGGCCCCATTGCAGGTCCTGACAGGCCCCGTGGCACTCCTGGGGTGTGTTGGAATTCCTGGGGGTGGCTGCAGCGTGAATGTACCTGCTCCCCTGTCTCAGCTGGAGCCTAGCCCTGCCCATGAGCCCCCACCCCGGCTTGGTGGGGAGAGGAATGCAGTCTTCCTGCTTGCAACTTGAGTCAGGTCCTGGAGTGACCTGCCAGCTTCTGGGGTGAGGAGCAATTTCTGCCTTTCTTCCTTTTGTCCCCCTTGCCCACTCCCACCTCCAAGCATGGCTCTCCCCTGGCCTCCCGCCACTGGGCACCATGGAACCAGGCTGATCAGAGTGCTGGGTCTCCTTGTTGCTACCATGTCCCTCGGGCATGATCTGCCTGCCATGCTACGGCTGCTGATGTGTTGCCCCAAGAGGGGTCTTGAGGGCTGAGTTTTTCTCCAGGTGATGGGAGAAAAGAGGCTTGGCTAGATCCCAAGGCATTCACAGCAGAGCCCCATCCTTGCTTCAACCTAACTTGCCCATCACTTGAGGCAGCCTGAGCCTAGCAGAACTTCCTTAAGCTCCTGCCCCAGGCCCACCCTGCTCTCCACACCAGCCACCTCCTCCCAAGGCTGGGCCTCTCTCCCTCCTCTTTATAATAGTGCTGGGCTTTCTGTGCTGTGTGAAAACTTTAGCTTTCCAGGGGAGTCTGCTGGCATCCAGTCCGCCCGAACGTGTGGCGTGAGGCGCCCGTCAGCCTTCTAGCCGTGCCTGCGAGCTGCCCTTGGCCCCGAGACAGGACAGGATGTGGGGGCATCTCCTAAGTTGGAAGAGAGATGCAGAGTCTACCCTTTCACCACAGCCCGCTGCAGTTTGGGGCCAGGGCCTGAAGGACAGAGGCAACAGGGATGTTCTGTGTGGAGAGGTTTTTCGGCATCTGGAAATCAGATAAGACCCACGGAGGAGCTTGTGGGCATCCAAAGCAGCAGGTCCAAACAAATGAACTGAGGACTCTGGTACCAACAGCTGGAAGATGTTCAGCGTCCCCGAGCTCTGATTGCCATCCCCTTCACCAGCAGGGGGTTTGAACCCTGGAACCGTCAGCTTTCAAAGCCTGAGCTGCTACTGTGTGAGTTAAAGGAGCACGTCCCCCTGCGAGCAGCAGAAGTAGTAGATTCACAAACAGATTTCATGTAGACCAGCCACTAGCAGCAGATAAAGATCCTATAGGCGCCTGGTGAGCAGTCATATTCTATACCCGGCATGTCCCCGGCTGCCCAGAGAAACAGAGCAGGGCGTTTATTATCAAGCAGTCCCCCTTAAAGGGAGAGGGAAATTTCCAGCCCTGGCCATTGCTCCGGGAAGGGAGGCCCGGCTCTGGTGAGCACAGTAGTGTTTTCATTCTTAGTGGCGTTTGGGGTGCTTGAGCATCCAGCTGTGCAGTGTTTGCTGTGTGCCCTCGCTGTGTTGGGCTGTTAGTGCTGCAGCCGGGAAGCGATAAGGACCTTGGCTTTTTTTACACTAGCTTTTGATTGCCCCTCGTACCGCAAAATCCAGCCATGCCAACTGGAAAAACCCCAGTCGTCCACTGGGATGTGGCTCGTGCAGAGGTAGTGCGTGGTTTCCTGGCTGGTCTTTGGCCTGTGCGCTGATCCTGACACAGAGGTCCCAAAGGCTGCTGCATCGTCGGAAGCACCTCCAAGCAGTAAAGTTGATAGATCACTCCCACAAAGGCCACAGATTGGCAGTGACTTTTGTTTCATTGCTCATGGCCACGTGGGAATTGAGGTAATAACCTGGAGATGGGTACAGGCAGGGAGTGGTAGGTGTGACAGTCAGCCTTCCTGGGGGACAGGCGGAGGAGGGTGGTGGTGACTAAGGGTGTGTCCACAGTGGGATGAAAGATCCATGGCACAGCTCTGGCTGGCCTGGGTCAGCTGCCGCAGGCTTGCCGGGCTCAGGCTGTGGGGCTATAAAATTCCAATATAAACATTCGAGCTGACCCAGGTTGACGAGGGGGGTGGGTCTCAGAGCCTGGGCTCCAGCCCGAGCCAGAACATCTCCACTGCAATCTGTAGCCCTGCAGCCCGAGCCCAAGTCAGCTGACCTGGGCTCTGAGACCCAATGCCATGGGTTTTTTATTGCAGTGTAGACATAACCGGAGAGTCTTCCCTGGAGACAGGAGGAGGAGGGGGTTGGTGACAATCGGCCTTTCCTAGAGACAGCTGGACGGGGGAGGTGGTGAGTGGGATTGACAATTTCTCTAGAGACCGGAGGAGGAGGTGTGTGGCACAGCTGACTGTGAACTCATTGAATCAGTGGGCCCAATTCAGAGGTGTTGTGTAAGGGGGTTGTAAGTTGCCCATTGGCTGATGCGTGTGACAGTCGGGGAGTTGAGGCTGGTGTAACGCACACTATGGGACAGGAGGTTGATTGAATTTAGACTGTTTCTAGCCTGACGTGGGTGCCCCCATGAGACCAGGAGGGGAGAGTCAGGATCTCTTTGTTGCTCTGGCTGGGAGGGTGTCCACAAGGGGGGAGTGGATCTCTGTTTGGGAGCGTCTTGTTGTCCCTTTAAAGACGATGCAGGCTAGATTTCCCTTTCCGCAGCATCAGGGTGGGAGCCAGAAGAGGCCACATCAGTTCTGAGAGACTCCATCCCCCTTTGCCCTCTGTGCCCCGCACGTGGCTGAGAACCGCAGCATGGCGCTTGTGTGGTAGCGTCCGCACCGTCCCTGGCCTGATGTGGTGCTTTCCCAGGCTCTGTGTATGATGCACGCTGTAAAGAAAACCCCTTACAAACCTGTGCTGTGCTGACAGTATGTATCAATAAACTAACAACCTGTGTGCAGCCCAGCCTGCTGCTTGCATTGGCATCTCGGGGCAGCGGGGTGTGTGTGTGTGTGGGGGGCGGGTTTGCGCCAGGGGGGTGATCCAATCTCAAGGAAAGGGCTTTTATATACAGGTGTGCGTGTGGCAGTGGGAAACTTAGGGGTGGGGCTGCAGTGGCTGGTCCATTGCTGAAGCTCTCCCAATTGAACGGAGCCTGAAATATCTTCTATGGTCAAAAGGAAGAAAAGTTTAAAAACGGATGAGGTTGCAATGGTGAACATAGAGTCCCCACCCCACCCCAGCAACCATGACCTCTTAATTAACTCTGCTACCTGACGTCCTGCCTGGCCTCAAGATATCCTCTAGCTCAATAATCTCTGGGTATTCCCCCATGGAGGCCTCTCTGTACAGCTGGGGTGCTCCTGGGGTGGCTAACATGGCTTCCCTGTTTCCTTTTGGGGTTCTCTGTCGTGAAGATCTTCCTGAGCAGACTCGTGACGGGCTACCACATTGGCTTCTCCCTCTCCCACCTGCTGATGCTTCAAAACATGGGGATCAGTATAGGACCCTGAATGAATAGGCCCCCATGGAACACACCAACTAAGGAGGAATGGACCGTGGTTGCTACCACCACAATTGCAATGGGATGGATGGATGGAGTCTTGAGGGGACATTAATGATCTTGTGAGCCAGATCAGAGCAACCTCCGTATGACACTAACAGGGCCACGTTTGGGTGACTTTGCTCTGGCTTTAAGCCATGACATTATGGGGTCATCGCACAGCAGGACTAGCCTGCAGGATGAACTAGGAATTCTACCCTGCTTTCAAGAATTGCTACACGATTCCACAGTCATTGATACTGCAGTATTCCACAGAAACAGACCTGACCACACAGCTCAACAGTATTTAATACTATAGCACTAAAAAACAGAACAATGGTCAACAGAAATGAATGCTACACTATCCTACAGTAAATAATATTACAGAATTTCAAAGAGCATATCACTGCTCAGCAGTAATTAATACTACAGTAACAAAAAACACAACAGTATCCTACAGTAATGACCCCAAGCACAATAGCTTTATAAAAGAGTTTCTACTAGGCTAAATCCTACAGTCCTTACTCTATGCTTGACTTTGCCTGAGTAAGGACTGTGGAGTATGGCCCACCCTACTTGGCGTTATCACTACAGAAGACTGCAGTATTTCTCTCTGTAAGGGTGGAAAGGATCTTGCAACCCACTGGGTCCATTCCCTTCCTCCCCATCTGCCCTGTGGTGACTCGAATGCTGCTCACAGACTGGCCACTCACTTTGCAATGGGGTCTGCAGAGTTTGGCTAATGCTCTGCTTTTGGAGCTGGGCACAAAGTCCCTGATCTCCAAAGGTATTTAGGCACCTTACTCCCATGGGAATTAGGTGCCTAAGTACCTTTGAGGATCAGTGCACAAAGTGCCTGCAAACCAGAGGAAAAGAGTTTGCAATGAACACAAACAAAGCAGGAAGAGGTTCCGGATTCGGAACACAGAAGTCACTACTTCACAGCAGCTCAGAAATCAGTCTAGTCTGGAATTCGGTCTCCTGCTGCATTGACTAGAACATGGGTGCATCTAGTCTGGTCTCCAACTGCACCAGTATCCTGTCTCGATCTACACAGAGATCCCATGCCCTCTCTCTTGGTCTCCATCTGAATCTAGTTTGGTCTCCATCTGCATTGAGATAGCACAGAATCCTGCCTCCAGGTGTATTGGGACACTAATGGTCCATCTAGACTGGTGTCCTGTCTGTTATCAGTAGGAAATTCCAGATACTTCAGGGGTGGTGAAAAAATAAATAAAAGCTTCACTCATGCAGAGCTTTCTAAGCCGTGACAGTTTAAATGCCTCTGATTTCATAGATGTTGCCAGTGAGACATTTTAAATTACTCATCTAAAATGCTGCAAAATCCATCTCCACAAGAGGAAGGCGCTGCAGAAGCTGCCTGGCAATTAATCCAGAATGAGTGAGGCTTGGCACATCTGCATCATGCACCTGGCCAACTGTGCAGTACAATGCTAGGCAGGGGTGAGAGTGCAGGGTCCCTCCTGACCCGCGGCCAGTGGGCAGCCTGTGCAGGGGAGCATGAGAGTTGATGGCCCACCTAATTTTTATCCCAGCAAGTGTCACTGCAGATGTCATTCTTCTTTATGCCAGAATCTGTTATTATTAAAAAGAAAAGGAGTACTTGTAGCATCTTAGAGACTAACAAATTTATTTGAGCACAAGCTTTTGTGAGCTACAGCTCACTTCATCGGATGCACTCAGTGGAAAATACAGTGGGGAGATTTATATAAATAGAGAACATGAAACAATGGGTGTTACCATACACACTGTAATGAGAGTGATCACTTAAGGTGAGATATTACCAGCAGGAGAGTGGGGTGGAAAAAACCTTTTGTAGTGATAATCAAGGTGGGCCATTGCCAGCAGTTGACAAGAACGTCTGAGGAACAGTGGGGAGTGGAGGGGGGGAATAAACACGGGGAAATAGTTTGACTTTGTATAATGACCCATCCACTCCCAGTCTCTATTCAAGCCTCAGTTAATTGTATCCAGTTTGCAAATTAATTCCAATTCAGCAGTCTCTCGTTGGAGTCAGTTTTTGAAGGTTTTTTGTTGAAGAATTGCCACTTTTAGGTCTGTAATTGAGTGGCCAGAGAGATTGAAGTGTTCTCCAACTGGTTTTTGAATGTTATAATTCTTGATGTCTGATTTGTGTCCATTTATTCTTTTATGTAGAAACTGTCCAGTTTGGCCAATGTACATGGCAGAGGGGCATTGCTGGCACATGATGGCATATATCACATTGGTGGATGTGCAGGTGAACGAGCCTCTGATAGTGTGGCTGATGTTATTAGGCCCTGTGATGGTGTCCCCTGAATAGATATGTGGGCACAGTTGGAAATGGGCTTTGTTGCAAGGATAGGTTCCTGGGTTAGCGGGTTCTGTTGTGTGGTGTGTGGTTGCTGGTGAGTATTTGCTTCAGGTGGGGGGGGCTGTCTGTAAGCAAGGACTGGCCTGTCTCCCAAGATCTGTGAGAGTGATGGGTCGTCCTTCAGGATAGGTTGTAGATCCTTGATGATGCGTTGGAGAGGTTTTAGTTGGGGGCTGAAGGTGATGGCTAGTAGTGTTCTGTTATTTTCTTTGTTGGACCTGTCCTGTAGTAGGTGATTTCTGGGTACTCTTCTGGCTCTGCCAATCTATTTCTTCACTTCAGCAGTGGGTATTGTAGTTGTCAGAATGCTTGATAGAGATCTTGTAGGTGTTTGTCTCTGTCTGAGGGTTGGAGCAAATGCGGTTGTATCATAGAGCTTGGCTGTAGACAATGGATTGTGTGGTGTGTCCTGGATGGAAGCTGGAGGCATGTAGGTAGGAATAGCGGTCAGTAGGTTTCTGGTATAGGGTGGTGTTTATGTGACCATCGCTTATTAGCACCGTAGTGTCCAGGAAGTGGATCTCTTGTGTGGACTGGTCCAGGCTGAGGTTGATGGTGGGATGGAAATTGTTGAAATCATGGTGGAATTCCCTCAAGGGCTTCTTTTCCATGGGTCCAGAGGATGAAGATGTCATCAATATAGCGCAAGTAGAGTAGGGGCATTAGGGACGAGAGCTGAGGAAGCGTTGTTCTAAGTCAGCCATAAAAATGTTGGCATACTGTGGGGCCATGCTGATACCCATAGCAGTGCCGCTGATTTGAAGGTATACATTGTCCCCAAATGTGAAATAGTTATGGGTGAGGACAAAGTCACAAAGTTCAGCCACCAGGTTTGCCGTGACATTATCGGGGATACTGTTCCTGACAGCTTGTAGTCCATCTTTGTGTGGAATGTTGGTGTAGAGGGCTTCTACATCCATAGTGGCCAGGATGGTGTTTTCAGGAAGATCACCGCTGGATTGTAGTTTCCTCAGGAAGTCAGTGGTGTCTCAAAGATAGCTGGGAGTGCTGGTAGCGTAGGGCCTAAGGAGGGAGTCTACATAGCCAGACAATCCTGCTGTCAGGGTGCCAATGCCTGAGATGATGGGGCATACAGCTAATAAGCGATGGTTACATAAACACCACCCTATACCGGAAACGTACTGACTGCTATTCCTACCTACATGCCTCCAGCTTCCATCCAGGACACACCACACGATCCATTGTCTACAGCCAAGCTCTATGATACAACCGCATTTGCTCCAACCCCTCAGACAGAGACAAACACCTACAAGATCTCTATCAAGCATTCTTACAACTACAATACCCACTGCTGAAGTGAAGAAATAGATTGGCAGAGCCAGAAGAGTACCCAGAAGTCACCTACTACAGGACAGGTCCAACAAAGAAAATAACAGAATGCCACTAGCCATCACCTTCAGCCCCCAACTAAAACCTCTCCAACGCATCATCAAGGATCTACAACCTATCCTGAAGGACGACCCATCACTCTCAGATCTTGGGAGACAGGCCAGTCCTTGCTTACAGACAGCCCATCCACCTGAAGCAAATACTCACCAGCAACCACACACCACAACCGAACCAATAACCCAGGAACCTATTCTTGCAACAAAGCCCATTACCAACTGTGTCCACATATCTATTCAGGGGACACCATCATAGGGCCTAATCACTTCAGCCACACTATCAGAGGCTCGTTCACCTGCACATCTACCAATGTGATATATGCCATCATGTGCCAGCAATGCCCCTCTGCCATGTACATTGGCCAAACTGGACAGTCTCTACGTAAAAGAATAAATGGACACAAATCAGACGTCAAGAATTATAACATTCAAAAACCAGTTGGAGAACACTTCAATCTCTCTGGTCACTCGATTACAGACCTAAAAGTGGCAATTCTTCAACAAAAAACCTTCAAAAACAGACTCCAATGAGAGACTGCTGAATTGGAATTAATTTGCAAACTGGATACAATTAACTGAGGCTTGAATAGAGACTGGGAGTGGATGGGTCATTACACAAAGTCAAACTATTTCCCCGTGTTTATTCCCCCCTCCACTCCCCACTGTTCCTCAGACATTCTTGTCAACTGCTGGAAATGGCCAACCTTGATTATTAAGATAATGTTGAAGTAAAAAGAAAATGGTACAGAGTTTAAGCATAGAAGGTTCTGGTTATCAGGGAAGTAGGTACAGATTATCAAGAGGTGCAAAATTTGGTTTAGGAACGGGTGGTGTAAGGAATGCATAATCTGCAATCTCCCCGATTGGGAGTAAAAGTTTAATGGGTCAAAGTACAGACATTGAGAAATGGGGGTATGTTGTCCATATAATGGCTATGTTCAGGTGTGGAGTATAATGAGTGGATACGATGATGAGGATGGATCTACCCTCATTTGGTGGGGTTTAATGTTCAGTGAGTTTATGGTTCCAGTTCATATGGTTTCCCCCCTCCCCGCTCTCCTGCTGGTAATAGCTCACCTTAAGTGATCATTCGCGTTACAGTGTGTATGGTAACACCCATTGTTTCATGTTCTCTATGTATATAAATCTCCCCACTGTATTTTCCATTGAATGCATCCGATGAAGTGAGCTGTAGCTCACGAAGGCTTATGCTCAAATAAATGTGTTAGTCTCTAAGGTGCCACAAGTACTCTTTGTCTTTTTGCGAATACAGACTAACATGGCTGCTACTCTGAAACCTGTTATTATTAAATTATGTATAAAAAGATCCGATTCACACACAAGTTCTCTTTGCAAATTAGGCAAGCTACAGAGAGAGAGAGAGAACACTGCTAAATAAGATACTGACTAACTGGCAATTAGCATGCAATTACCCGTCATGCTTTGCACTATTATCCCACTCGTAATATTAGCATCAAATACATAAAAAGAAAAGAAAACTTGCCATTTTGTTTGCATGTCCCTTCCTCCTGGAGTAGGGGTAAGGACTGGCTGCTTCTTATACTAGGGATCTAGCTATGACCCTCAGAGCAGGGTTTTCTCCCAAAGGATATTCAGCTTTCCTATCTACAATTTGCATCGTAAGAGACAAGCCTGGAGACTGTGCATGGAGCAGGTACAGCATGGACAGAGGCAGGCAGTGCAAGCTTCTCCCTACACTCCAACCCACCACTAATAATATCATCTACCTCTTCTGTAGCATTTTTCCATCAGTAGATCTCAGAGTGCTTTATAAAGGAGGTCATTATAATTAGCCCCATTTTACAGACAGGGAAACTGATGCACAGAGATGGGACAGAGGCAGAGCTAGGTAGCACCCTGGTCTCTCTACTCCCAGTACAATGCTATATCCACTAGACCACACTATGCTTTCTTCTGAATGTCCCATTCAATCCATGGCGCCTTTGCTGAAGCTACCAACCAAGGGGACTAATTCGTGTCAATTGATCATTGTTTTTGGGATGTTGATGCCTGCCCAACTGGGCCAAGACCCAGCAAACTCATTTCACATGGGCCACCGGGCACCCCTCGAACAGAAACAGCTTTTGATCATTACTGTCCAAAGGTGGGGTTGGATAGATGAGCTAGTGGTGAAGCTCTGTAACCCACCAGCAAACCCATGCGCGCGCGCACGCGCACGCACACGCACACACACACACACACACAGAGCAATGTCTGCAGCTGCTCCAAAATGGACACTGAAAATTTCAAGTTACTTAAAACCATGATCTTTCCCCACCTTCTAAAGACGAAAAATTATTATTGAACACCGTAGCACCCCTGCAATCAGAGCTCACCGCCAGGCCTGCCTGGTAACAGGTGCCCTCGCTATTATGCTCCTTGGCAACAAACACCCTCACAATGCCCCTAGCAATGGGTGCTCTCTCTACTCCATCTCTTCAGTAGCCCCCACCCTCTACCACCCCCACCCCCATTCCTCACTACCCGCTGCTGTCCTGCACCCCAGAACAGGACAGTGCAGTACACAGACGCCACTTGACACTTAGAACAAACCAGCCTCTGAGAAACGTTAAGGAGGGAGGCTATTCCACTGCTGACAAACCCCCCCCTCTCCCCCCTGGCGCAAAAGTTAATCCCATCACTAGCTAGTTTGGTCACAAGGGGGAGTCGCAAAGCTGTCGTTTCTGAAATGCGAAGGCACTAAACAAAGTCCAGGGGGAGCGGGGGTGCATAGGGGCATTAGCCTACCTCCTGTCCGCTCCTCCCTAGGGGAGTGTGTCTCATTTTAGACTCACCTTTGTTATCCCACGTGGACCTGGCGATGTCCCATATCTTAGTGCTGAAAACGACTGCCAGCGGCCACCACCTGAATGCAGAAACCTGAATCCAGGCTCCCAGGAAACAAGATTTATGCCGAAGGACTGGTTATCTCTGCACCATGTCAATAACCGACCTCTGCTATGTTCTCTTGGGTCTCAGCCCCACACAGTGTCCTGCCCTTTGCCCCCAGCAAGATGACATCTGTGCTTAGGGACATTGTACATGGTGCATTGGCCACTGGGTTCACTCTCCCCTCCCCCAGCCCCTCTCCAGCTGCCTCTGAGACAAGATGTGAACCCCCAGACTAGAGCTGCCTGACAAACAGAAGGGAACTGGGGTGAATGTGTTGCATTACGGCAAATCATTGCTTGATGGTTATAATGGTTTGTGATCCCCAGCTGAAAGGTGTGGTGAAACAAAACCATGCCAGGATTGTGCTGCATGCCAGGGCTACTCCGAACTTCATGGTGATACCAGCTAGGGTGACCAGGTGTCCCGATTTTATAGGGACAGTCCTGATATTTGGGGCTTTGTCTTTTATAGGCGCCTATTACTCCCCATTCCTTGTCCCGATTTTTCACACTTGCTCTCTGGTCACCCTAATACCAACAGAGAGAGAACTCAGCACTAGCTACTGTAAAAGTACAGGCCACTGTCACTTGGTTCACGGCTTTTGCCACATTTCTACACAACATGAGGCAGGGATGAATTCTCATCCTGCCGCTATTCTGTGTTGAGCGATCGATTGGATACTGGGACTTCCCCCTCCACATGTCAGAATCAAGCGTGGTGAAGAAGTGTTCACTCATCGAGACTCTGCTGACGACACTGCCTTGCTTGTGGAGAAGTCCAAATATTTCAGCCTCCCCGCTCCAAAGTCTCCAAGACGCCGCTCGCTTCTCGTGGCAGAAGATCAAGGGCCAGAACCATAGAGCAGGGCCGGCAGAGCTCCTGTTGCAGGCGGGGTTGAGTTCTGTGGAGCAATTGACGAGTTTATCTACCTAGGCTGCAAGCCACGTTCAAAGTTGCAGTATTTCTCACTGCCTCCTGCATGATGTCCACGTTTCGCTTATGGGTGCTAAAATATCTTTGTGCTGAGACAAAGTTCAGGATCTGTCAAACCTGTGTACTACCTGCATTGTTATACTGTCCTACCTGCAGTGGACATGGAGAACAATGGATCACTGTCCTCTTTATAACAGCCCTTAACAGATTTGAAGACTTATCAGTTTTCTTCTCTCATGACTAAACATGCCCAGTTTTTTTAACCTTTCCTCATAGATCAGGTTTTCTAAATCTTTTATCGTTTTTGTTGCTCTTCTCTGGACTCCAATTTATCCATGTTCCCTAAAGTGTGGTGCCCAGAACTGGACACAATATTCCACCTGAGTCCTCACTAGTGCTCAGCAGAGAGGGACAAGTATCTCCCATGTCTTATCTACAACACCCTATTAATACAGCCCACAATGATACTAGCCTTTTTGGCAACTGCATCACATTGACGATTCGTATTCAATTTGTGATCCACTGTAACTCCCAGATCCTTTTCATCCGCACTACCGCCTAGCCAGTTATTCCCCATTTTGTAGTTGGGCATTTGATTTTTCCTTCCCAGTGTTGTACTTCGTGCTTATTCTCATTGTATTTCATCTTGATGAGTTTAGACGAACTCTCTTCACTTATTAAGTTCAAAAGCAGCATTGCCAGGATGGACAAAACACCCCAGCGTACCATGCTCTCCAAAACTCTCCATTGACCCTACCTTTGTGGGGGCCATTCCAGGGATTTGTGGATTTGCAGAATTGAGCCAGTTCTGGGAACTTCACTACACAATGCCGGGTGCGACACCATCCACCATGGTCACTCTGCCTGGTGCAGTGGCCCTCAGTAGACTGTGCGTGTTTGATGATGATGATGATGCTACCTGTCACATCTCCATTAGTAGTTAGCGATAGTATCAGACTCATGCCACACAGCTGAGCAGTTCAGATACCATCCAGTAGAAGGCAGTGGTGCACATACCCATTGGCCAGCTCAATTAGCGCAGAATTTCATTAGTCAGCAGAGATGTGCTGCAGGTCCGCTCTCCCCACTCAGTCTCTGCCTAAAAGTTGGCCCAATTAGCACAGGGCTGATCGACAGCTACTGAAAGGACCAGGTTAAAACTGGGACTGGCCTGCAAACTATTGCAAATCAGGCTGCAGATTTCACAGGTGACCGGGCGTGCCCTTCATGTCGACTCTGAGATACAGCCTGGGGAGCTGAAAGAAGCTGCATTCCCCGAGTGACAGAACTGGGGCTGCTGAAATGTTAACGGCTGGCTGAGCAATGATACAAAGACAGTGTTAGGGCCAAAAGAGATTGAATCCAGATGCGAGCTGGGCAGATGCGAGGGAGACAGGGAAAGGGGAAAATGAGGCCAATGTTCCCCGCAGCTGGCAGCACCCATAAATCAAAGGGCCATCCAGAGGTTCCAAGAAGCGGCAATTGCGTGCCGAGGTTTTCAAAAGCAACTCGTGCATCCAAGTGCCCCACTTGAGACTGGAGCTGGTTGCGAGTTTTCCAGCCCAACTTTTTTTTGTCAGAAAATGTCAATTTGCTGGGGCTAGAACTGTTTGTGGGGGAGGGTCGGTTCTGATAACTCTCCCCCTTTGAGAAGAACAAGTTCTGAAATTGTAGAACCATCCCGCGTTGACATTACCGAAATGAACAGCTTCGTTTTCTGGTGCAAAGCGACTTTCTCTTCAGACATTTTAGTTAATTTATACTAAAAAAAGCTTTTAAAAAATGGGGAAAATGGTTGAAATGGAAATGAGACGTTTCAAAGTGATCGAAACAAAACATTTTTCAGATCGCCAGGTTGCAAACATTTTTGGAGTTTTGACTTTTCATCCCAATTTGGGATGGGAAAAAAACATGGAACTCTCAAAAACACTACCAGGATGAAGAACTGTTCCCCACCTAGCTCTATTTAAGGTAACTTACCGGGGGCTAATTTTTAGACAGTGTTTATTACCCACCCAGCTACCTACCCTCCCTTCCTCTGAAAAACAGAGGGTCCAATTTGGGCCCCTAAAATCCAAGGGACTCTCCCAGGATGGGCTGGTCCTTTAAAGGGATTCTGGTTCAGTCCCCAGCCTGGGATTAATTAAGCTGCCTCCCAGGTGATGGGGCTGTGGCCAGGGAGCAGGTAATCACTTGATCATCCTCATCACCTGGGATGCAGCCTGTGAGGTGGTCAGCAGATGTCGGTGGTGAGGGCTGCATAAGGACCTGATTCAAACCTAGTGAAGTCAGTGCAAAGACTCCTGTGGCCTTTAAATCAGGTCCTCAAAGCCTTGCTCGCTAGAATCTCCAGCGGCTCACAGCAGGCTACCTGCAAGTGCCCACATCCCACTGTGATGCAGATGGTCCCTGGTTCAGCACTCTAAGCACGCTCACATTAGGGACGAATGAAACAATAGCAAACAAGAAAGGATCTGGCTGGGAGAGCTAGGACTTTATTATATTTTCCAAATACATTCCGAAGGACAGCAGCCAGTTTTGGATCCTTTCCCACCACCCAGAGCCAGTACATTCCTTGCTGATTTCTGTTGGGACCTCTCCCCCTGTTGGATAAGCCCCATGCTCACAGGAAATCTCCTCAGGGACAGGAACCTTCCTCTCCCCTGGACTCTCATCTACAGTCGTGGATGCATCTGCAGCCCACTGCCTGGTCCTGGATTCCTCCTGTCCGCAAGAAGAATCGGTTTGATAGCCATCTGTTGCTACGAGCTCGGTGGTGCAGATGGAAGGGACTTGGACAGCGACACCTTTGTTCCTCCGTTTCTTGCCTGCTTGCTTCTCTTCTCCTTTCACTGTCCATTGTTCATCCTCCAGGTATATGTTCAATGGTACATCCAGAAGGAGGGTTATGGGTATTTCTCTGCCTCTTCCCTGGCAGGGCTGCTTAGAAGGCACAAAAGGGACAGCTTTTCTCACCCTTTGGTATCTCCCGCCCTGGGCTCCTTTTCTCCTTTTTACACTTTGCCTCCTTCTTCCCCTCCTTCCTTTAGAAAATTTTGCTTTTCTAGCAGGAGGAGCCACATAGCTTCTTCCCCTGCAGGGTCTGGAATAGGATGTGGAGGGGCTCACGTGCTCCTTTCTGGACTTGGCCCTGGAATAAGATCTTGAATAGATGTGAAGAGAAGGCACATCAGAGTCACCCATATTCTTGGCTCCTCTCTTGCCCCCGGCATTAGATGTCAATGGAGCATCATAGCCACGCATATCCTCCTCCGCTTTCCCCTTTGCTCTGCAGCAAGATGTCAAAGATGCGTCAGAGTCCATTAACTCCCGGCCTCGGCCCCTGGTCCTGACATAATATGTGCACTGGGCCTTATATACAGTTACATTCTGTTTTTTGGGAGTTGGCTGAAGGTGGGTGACACGTTGGCGAGCTTTGGCATGGCATGGCCTGCGATAGCTCTGCACTATGAACTGGGCCATGGAGTAGGTGACTCCAATCTTCTTGGAAAGCTGCCGTGGGGTGTAGTGCATTTCCTTCCATTTTTCTTTCTGGAGTCTCATGCTGCTCCCTTTCCGCTCACCTGACCCATCTCCATGCCACCTTCACTTGAGTATTGTGCCCGGCGCTGGGGTTTCTGTGACATCAGCAGCTGCCCGAGTGATGTCATAAGCACGCTTCATACCTACGCTGTCATCAGAGACCTTCAAGAGGTGGATTTCAGTTTCATCACTTTCCGGACAAAGTTAAGTGACCTGTTTCATGGAATCCTTGAATTCAAGGGTTCTCCAGCTGGGGGGCCATGACCTGGTGCTGAGGGTCATGCCCTCCCTGCCTTTCTCATGTTGTTAAATGAAAGGTGGGGAGGGTCCCAGCTAGGCCCTGGCTAGAGGAGCACAGTTATGGAAAAGGTCGATGATAACTAATGTATCCACCCCATTTACTCTGGGATATCCAACGTCACAGTATTTGGGCATCACTCTCTTTTTCTAGCACCATTGGGCCGAGGAAAGAGCAACAGGCTACAGCTGGCAAAAGAGAAACGTAAGCATCTGGATGGAGGGACACACTGAATGAAGTAGTTTGCTTAGCAAGTTGATTACAGCACACATGCTGAAGCTGATGGAAAGAACAGTGGAATTCCCAAGGTCCTTACTCACGTTTTACTCCATAGTTGCTCTTTCCTTAATCAAGCAAACTCTAATTGGAGTTACTGGCAGTTTTGCTGAGTAAGGGTGGCCTAAAAACTGAGTGAGGATCTGAGGATTTGGCCACGTGGGTCTCTGGTGGTGCTTAGTGCATCTAACCTTTATCCTTCCAAGGGAGATCAGATGAGACCCCAGGCTGTCTCTCTTGGAGCAGGCTGACATCCTGTGTCCTCTACAAAGACATTAAGATCTTTTGGCACTTGGAATCAGTGTTTCCGCTGGTGTCCCCCAACCTCCCACAGCCCTGTATGCTAGCTGTCGACAGAGCTGCCTCCCCATCCCAGGGGCAACTGTTTCCCAGTGTTGCTAAGTACGCTGTATGGGGCTCACAAAGTGCCTTGGGAGCCTTCCGGAGGAAAAGCACTGTATTACTCTCAGACCCACAGGAGAGAAGCCATCCAAGCAGCTCACGTAGAGACAGACACAAGACAGAACGGAAGAGGGACAGGCAGGCTTGGGCAAGGGGATGGAGGCAATATCACACTTCAGCTTGTTTCTTGGATTGTACAGAGGAGGAGTGGCGGGGGGTGAGTTTGAGAGGGCTGAGGATAAATGTTTCCAGGGTGTGTTTTTCCTTCCCATGTGCCTCTCGCACACCCATGACAGAGCTGGTGACTCCTCCGCCCACAAGGATTCTGGAGACTGTTTGGGTGGAGAATGGAGTTTGATCCAAGTGTCTGCATTTTGCCCTTGACATGCATTTGACCAGAATGCTCTACAAATTTGTTTCAAGCCTCAGTTAAAGGCTCCAGAATGGCTGTTGCAATCAGAGCTGGGCCTGGACTGCACAATGCAGGCCTGGCTCTGTGCTTTCCTGAAGCTCTGGAGTTTGGGTTCGGCCTCATCTCTGGTTCAGAGAGACCTACTCATGTGTGAACAGCGTTCGCCTTGCTCGTGTAGCGCCTCCTGCAAAATGAGCCAGCAACTGAGCATTTCACATTAGCAAACCTGACTCGCAGCCACGCCAGGGTTCAGAGCCAGGACTCCGCTCTTTGCTGACTGTAAATGCCCACGTTACCTTATAGGTTTCTCTTGTCTCTCTTAATTGCTCTGCAATATTTTCCTGCTATTCCCCTTGCAACGTGGGGTGAGGGGAAAAGTTATTTGAATATAAAAACGTAAAAAAGAGTCCTTATTAAATATGATCAATAAAGCCCTTCCTGTCTCCCTAAGGCCCTAAATCAGCAAAGCACTTAAGTACTCGCTTAAGTTTAAGCAACTGCTTAATTGCTTTGCTGACTCAAGCCCCAGATAAATAGGGCCTTTTTTAGTCTTCTCATTTACCACATAATGGAGACACTTCACTGAGTCCACTAGAATTCCTCCAGATTAACATGAGTGTGAAAGGAGAATCAGACCCATGGAAGATTAAGAAATGCTGCAGAAAAGGATCGACAAAAGAGAGATCACAGCTGGAAACATCTGGAGAGCAGAACACTACCACAGGAGCCCCGAAGGAGATGGCAGAGCTGGAGAGCAGGCACGAGAATAGGATCCAAGAGATCAGGATCTCTCCCAAGAAGGATCCAGCACTGCTGGAACCCAATGAGACAATGGCTTCTGCAAAGCAGGACCCCAGAAAGAAACAGCATTGCTGGAAACCACCACCAGATGGCAGAGGATGAAAGAGGATCCAAAAAGGATCCAAAAGAGAGAGTGCACAGATGGGAATACCTGGATAGCAGGCGCACACCAGCAAGGACTCCAGGCGGTTTTGTTTGCAACACTTTCCATTTATTAGATGCAGACTTTCCAAGTGGGGCTGGAGGTAGTGCATGGCTCCTTCCCGCAATTGTTTTCGGGGCTGTCTCTAGATCAACTGATGTGTCATGAAAGAGGACAACGCTCCAATTGGAGATCAGACTTTTAAAAAGAACAAATGTACATTGGGGGAAAAGGACTCCGAAACATTAGGTGTCTCTCATAAAAGCATCACTAAAACAAAACCCCAAACAGATGAGAGTTAAAGAGGCCGATGGCCATCTCCTTACAAGACAGAATTTTTATTACATCGTTACAACAGATAGCCAGCAGCTTCTGTGCGCGTGCTGGGCTCTTCACTCCTATGGGCTTTGTACATTCAGGGAGCTGAGCTGATACCTGCTTTGTCAAGTTAAAAGGAAAACGTCTGCCATACAGTTGGACTTTCCTGCATTAAGCGATACCTCCCGAAGGGTGGGGGGGGGGTGTTAGGGGAGTTGGGGGATACAATCGATTCATCAACGGTAGTTGCAAAGTGGTTAAGAAGAACATTTGCTCCTGGCTTGGGCGGTGCCCTGCTTCAAAGAAAAAAAAAACAGGCCCAGGAATGGATATTTAAAGAGATAAAAGACATCCCCCCCGCCCTCAATCTGGTCGATGCCAGCAGCTGACTGCACCTTAGCCTCTGTGTGAGTGTGTCTTAGTGCTGAGGTTGACTGTGTGTTTCTCCATCCAGTCTGTCTGGTTCCCCCCACCTCCCCGCGCATGTATTTGTTCTATACAGAAAAGAACCGTCCCTCCAGCGTGGGGTGGCGAGGGCCCTGGTGGCCGTGGAGCCTCATTTCCTTGTGTGCAGAGTGTCCTGGAATTTGGTGCTGGTGTACCGCAGGTGGAAGCCCTTCTTGTTGATGGTGTCGTCCGAGTGGAACTTGATCATGACCGAATCGCCGGCGGAGGAAACCTCTTCCGGGGGCTGGGGGGGAGGCAACGGAGTGGAGAGAGCTGGTCAGGGCACACTGTTTCTCCCTCACAGACCCAGAGGGTGAGAGACTGCAGGGGCGTGAGAGTCTACAGGCTCTCTGGGACGGCTGGGTGGAGCCTTGGCTCTTCTTCCCCTTCCTCACGGGCCAGTGAGGTAAGTTGCTGCTGAGAGAGGTCAGCAGCAAGGCATCAACGACCCTGGAGCCAGGAGGGAGCAGGGCGAAGGCCTGGGGGGCTGACAGCAATGTCTGAATCCCAGGGCAACTCCTGGGATGGGGCAGCTTGCACCCCACCTTGCTTGAGGCAGCGTCCAATGGCAGGGTTGAGCCTAGGCGGCCGTTGGGCGAGCACCATAAGGCTTATCTGTGCACCAGCCTGAACTGGGTTAGTTCCATGGCCACGGACGCTGGATGGGCACTGATTTCGGTTTGCCTTACCCCTCTTTTCTAATGGACCCACATTAAACTGACATATCCCTCCCTAGTCTTAGCCACCCCGCCCCGAGCTCTGAAAGCTCAATCGCTTCCCTGCCAGGGGTGAAGTGTTTCCCGCTCTCCTCCAATGGGCTTGCCGTGCTTTGCATTATCATTGGTTTTTCCAGTCCCTATAGGTTCTTACACTGTGCCCATCTCCACAGTAGCTGAGTGCTACAGCTGGGCCTGTTTTTTCTTCTTCAGGGAATAGTTTATTTGCCAAAAAAGGCATTTTTCAGTCCAAACTCCATCCCCTATCTGGGTTGGAAATCCAGATTGAATTCAGTGAATAATTTTGTCCCAAAACAAATGAAAAAAAAAAAGTAGAAAAAGTCAAAATGGTTCGTTTAGACATTTCAAAACAAACCTTTTTGACTTTTTGTTTAAAAATGTAGCTAGATTTGCTTAAACTTTTTTAAAAAAGGCTGAAGACCACTCCAAACCGTAATAAAACCACTGGGGAAAAAATTAATTGTGGGTCAAACAAAAACATTTTGTTTTTCCCCTGGATTTTTCTGTTCAGCCACCAAACTGAACAATCAATTCTTGGCTCAGAGCGCACGGTTTCGCTCCGGGATGTGGTGCAGCTATCCCTGACTTCTGGGGCCAAGCGGGGGTGAGGGTGGGAAGGAAGGACGACAGCAGGGAAAGCTTACCCCGGATCCGCAGTAGCGCCCCAGGCGGGGCGCTGTCCCGTCATAGCCGTCAAAGAGCTCCATGTAGTCGTACCCACAGTCGGCCTCCTCCTCGATCTCGAAGGTCTGGAAGATGAGCTCCACCCCGTAGCCCTCCTCCGCCACAATCACCCACTCGCAGTCCGAGCCCCCGGGGTAGTTGTTGTCTCCGAACTGAGCGTGTGAGTAGAGGTCCTTGGTTTTCACCTCAGCTCGCATCTGGCCCCCGCAGACTGGAAGTAAGAACAAACACGTGTATAGCAAGGAGGTGAAGAAGGGTGCACACCTATTGCCAGAGAGGGTCATCTTCTTTCCTCCCTATTTCCTAATGTCTTCCCTCTGGCAGCCACGGGGGGCCTCTCTCTATCCCGGAGCTCACCAAACACCCACCCCATCAGCTCAGCCTCTGGTCCCATCCAGCCTTTGGCCTCTCTGCTTAATCTGCCAGCCGTGGGCATTTTTTGCACAGGGTCCACTGAGCAGCCATGAGATAGACGGCCAAATGGGCCATGCAGAAGTCAGTGGCTCCTTGTCCCATCACTGATCGCCTGAGCCATCTGCCCCGCAAAAGCGTGACTTCAAAAAGAAACATGGCAGCTGCTTTGCTTGCTCCTCTCAACGTTGCTTTACTATCAGCCGGTGACCCCTAATCTTTCTGTTCTTCTCCTCCCCTTGATTCTCTCCACACATTTAACACATTATGCAAAATACTGAACCGCGCCAAGCCTTGGAGTCTTTAAAGCACCACAGTTCCTAGGGAGACACAAGGGTGAAGTGGGATAATATTCCAGCCCCTCTCTTCTGGGATCAGAGCTTCACACCTGGCCTGACATCACCACAACTTTCCGGAGTTTTTAGGTACCTGCCACTGAACCAAACACCAAGCAAACAAAAACCCGGTTACCTGTTGAATAGGTGGCCTGGAAGCCCTTCTTCTGGACGGAGTTATCGGAGAAGAACTTGAGGAACATCTTGTTGCTGGTGGAGATGACGGGGTCCGGTTCCTTAGCCCCACAAAACCTGCCCAGGACTGGAGCCTTGGCATCTTTCCCATTGTAAACCTCCAGGTGGTCATAAGTGCATTCCTGATGACCCTCAATATCCAGCTCTGTGAAGGTCTGGGAAGACGGGAGGAGATGGAGGGAAACTTACAGTGATAGTAGGTGGCAAAGCACCGAAGTTCTATGGATCTCAAGTCACAACAGTGATAGGGGGCCATTCCAAGTCCCATACACATCTCTGGCTATGCTATTAGGAGCCACGTTAGTCTGGATGCAGCCGGCAGTTTCTCTGTGCAGAGGTCACCTTGTCTGCAATCTACTCCCATCCCATTTGACTGTTCTCAAAGCACCATTAACAAGAAACGTCCCCTGGGGATGTTACTGCATAATTGTCCCCTTCCTCCCATGTGTGTCATGGCTCCATTGTCCATTAGAGAGGCTATCCACCTCCCTGCACAGCATCTGGCACTGGACATAGCGGGAGAGAGGACAATGGACTCGACAGACATTGGTCTGAAGCAGACTGGAAATTCCTAGGTGCTGTATCCTTCACACGGGGACCGGTGGCTGCGGTCGTTATATCACATGTGTATTTTTCTGCTGCTAGTCCCTTGCGCTATACGTTACCAGTTTGACGCGGTGCCCAGGTGTGGTAGTTATTGCCCAGATGCACTCTTTCTTGCTCGGGTACTTATCGGGCCAGTTCGGGCTGGTGATGGTACCAGTGATGGACGTCACCTTGTGATCACAGCCAGCTGCAGGAAGAGAATCCCAAAGGAGTCAGCCAGGGGCCCTATCCCCCAAAGGATCATTTCTCTATCCTTCCCCCACCTCCAAAACTCACTCGCCTAACACTCCCAAAGGGCCAGCTAAGCTGTTTATCCCCTTGCCAGCCCCTTGTTGCTGGGAAAAATGAACAGATGGGGAAACCTGTGCACGGTCCAGAGGAAACTGGCAGCAAACACTTCAGAGACCTTGTGCACGGAGAAGCCCAGCAAGGCAACTGGACCTTCCCTGCTGTCCTGGGGGATAAACGTACCTTCTTTGCAATCGTGCTTGTTGTCGTGCAGCACAAAGCCGCTGCGGCACTGGCACTGGTAGCTGCCGAAGGTATTTAGGCAGTCGTGCTGGCACCCCCCATTGTCCTTCGAACATTCGTCTTTGTCTACGGAGAAGAAAAGAAGCAGTCCGTGGTTTAGCCGGGCCTAGGTATTGTTCCCTGCTGGGTTATGGTGAATCGCCAGCATTGCAATGGACGGCCCTTCTCAATGGGGTGAAATCTAGGGCAGCTGAGCCGTTCAGAAAGGGCCAGACTCACCCCCAGTGCAGAAGCCTCACTCACAAGGTTCTGTGCATTGCAAAATCCCACTTAAATTCCATAACTGAATTGGTGTCCAGTGCCTCCCTGTGACCCTTCTGCACTGGGGTGAACATCAGCTTAAGGGACCTCAATCCATACCTCCGCCTGTTCGATGGAAACATCTTCCATGGAGACAAATCGTGCCAACTAAATCATACCTCACTCACTGCTCTCAGACTCTGAGTGCTGTGCTACTGAAAGTCCCCGGACCTGGACTCGAAACATTCAGCTATCAGTGGAAGGAAACTATCAGACAAGCAAGTTCTTATTTCCAGCAGCAACCAGATCTATGGGCCTGACCCTTGCTCTCACTTCCACCAGAGTGAATGCAGTGATTGAAGCACAAAACTAGTGCAAGCGAGAGGAGAATCAAGCTCCGTGTCTACAAATCTTGCCCCGTGCTAACTCCATATGGAAATCAATTCAATATATATGGGACACAACCATTACCTGCTTACTGTACAGACGGGTAGGTAGAAAAACAGACACAAGGACAACCAAAGATGCAAGAAAGACCAGGACATGGTGTCCTTCTTTACTTATCAATAGGAAATGTCACAGACACAATAAAAATTGGAAATAAAGGTCAACTGGTCAATGACAAACCAGAGGAGTCTAAAAACAATGGTGAATAAAAAAATAATAAGGCCAACAACCAGTTCTGTCAAGCAACGAATTTGGGGCCTGGGCGGCTCTCTGAGCGAGGCTGTGAGCTAGGACAGAACGGAAGGACATTGGTTCCCTGTTCCCTGGATCCTTTGGAGGGGCAGTGGTGTTCCTGAGGAACTGAACGGAGGATTGGCCGAGTTCCTTTCGGGCCTCGTATTCTTTTCTGCAGGCGGAACTTCAAGCCGGGTGGGCGAGCTTTCGGGGGCTGCGGCTGCTGCTTCGTTTCTGAAACGACAGAGAGAGAAAATGAAAACGAACCTGTGCTGTCGTGCCAGGAAGGAGAGTTGGACACCAAGGTAAGGGAGCCAAGGAAAGGGCTGGGGGGGCAGAGGGACATGCAGAGAGCGGGGGCCATACTCAGTAGCACGTGTTACAGAGCTGAGCGAAAGGGGAAGCACAGACACAGCTACTGCTGCCAAACTACAGGAGAGGCACAGCACAAGGGGAAGGCGCCAAGATCTCCCGGAGCCCACTGAGTCACACCCCACCAGTCCCCTTTGGCTCTTGAAAGCAAACTTTAGCTCCAGCATTAAGTGATGGATGGGCCAGTCGGGAGGAACTTTCTGGTGCAGCACCCCCTCAAGGCGCTTGGGGGAGTGTTCCTGTCAGGGCAGAAGCGTCTCCTCCTTTCCCATGTTATCCTACATTCACTGGCCTAACACAGCTCTAGCTCTGCATAGAGAAGAATGCGAGGAGGCAGAGGTGAGCTGGCAGACTCCAGAGAGGTTTGAGACAAGGGAGTATTGGGAGCAAATTGGCCCTTTCAAGCTATCAGTCAAATAAAGTCTTCGCTAGGTGTCACCTGCTAAAAGCCAATACGAATTCCACATCGTTCCTGTGGGGAACATGAGCATCATGGGGGATAGCCCTCCAGATAGATAACTTAGAGGGCACAGGGTTTGCAAAGTGTTAATTTGGAGGAGGTTTTGGAAGACCATATTTGAGGGATCGTTGTTTGTGCTTTGGGCACCTGGAATGGGATGGTGCGTGGAGATGGGAGGAGGCAAAATCCTCTCGCCTACCCACTTACCTCCGCTCCGCCGAACCCTGGCTGCAATTGTTACGGGAAGGACCTGCCCCTGCACATGGCAGAACCCCCTGAAAGGCGACGTCGTCTCAAGGCTTTGGAGCATGTGTAGGAAGGCTGGTTACTTAGGGCTCCCCATGGGCTTCCAGTTGGGAAGGTTAGATGATCTTTTTGGGCAATTTCTTTGGCTGTAGGACAGGCCAAGAGGCCGTGCGGTGACGCAGATAGTGCACTGGACTGGCAGCCAGGAGACCAGGGTTCTATTCACCAGCTCTGCCACTGACCTGTGTGTGTGACCTTGGGCAAGACACTTCCCCTCTCTCGGCCTCTTGTTTCCCCTCCCACCCTTAGCCAGTCTTGTCTAGGTGGTGAGCTCTTTGTGCAAGGACTGTTGCTCTCTATGTATATGTGCAGCACCTGGCACAGCACGGCCCTGATCTCGGTTGTGGTCTTGCGGCACCACTGTAATACAAATAACAATAACAGGACAGTTAAGACTGGGCATTTGGAGATTTCCACTTATGGCAGATCCTGACTCTGGGGTCAGACAACCAAGTATTAAAAATGGCAGTAAGTTGGCCCCAGCCCCTGGTCTTGCAGTGGGCTCTTGCGTGCACTACCTGTTCAGACTGTAAGCCCCCAGGAGCTGTGGTTCTTTTAGCCCTGTACTGTGCCAAGCATACAGTCAGGGGCTTAAACATCAAGAATGATTAGTCTGCAAGAAGCACCTGTTTCTAGTCAGCGAGTCAAAGAGTCTCCTGAATTTAGCCTATAAGCAGCATCTCACCTGGAGCCTCAGGCATGGGAGACACCTGGCTTCCTGGGGGGTGTTCTTTTCCCCACAAGACAGCACAAATCCAGGAAGGGTTTGCTGGAGCAAAAGGCTGGTCTTATGCTTAAGGCATCGCACTGGGTCTCATGGGATCCAGGCTCAGTTCTGAGACTCCCCATGCGGCCTTGGGCCAGTCACTTCACCTCTCTGCCACTGTTCCTCATCTGTACAACAGGGGCTTAACAGTCCTTCCTTCGTCTGTTTAGATTGTCAACTCTGCAGGTCAACTCTGTGCACGGGCAGTGCCTAGCACAATAGGAGCCTGGTCTCAGTTAGAGCCTTTAGGTCTGCTACTATGATACAAAGACTAGCAAAAATCGCGTGACCGTTCTGTCTTGTGGGGAAAAGAACACCCCTCAGGAAGCCAGGTGTCTCCCGTGCCCAAGGCTCCAGGTGAGACACTGCTTACAGGCTGCATTCAGGAGGCTCTTTCATCTAGACATGCATGCGAGGCTCTGTTTAGCACGATGCATGGTCCAATTACTCTTACGAGCCTGGCTGCTGTTAAGAACAGGTGTGACGTGCCATTACAACCCCTTTGTGCAACGGTACGTACCCCCTTGTTCTGACCGCCCACTGCTGCACATAGCCAGACCTGTTTCCTGGAAGCCTATAACCAGAAAGCTCAAAGTTCATGATGCAGCAGAGGAGGGGGCTCTGAAAGGCCTAACTGTACAGGCAGCAAACAGAGCAGGGGAGAGAAGCGTTTCAATCGAGGCTAGGGGTCTGCAAGGGAGACTGTGTGTAATAAACCCCCTTCAGAAAGGACACCTGGGATGGATAAAGATAAAAGAAAGAGAATTTGCATAGGAAAAGAGCCCACTGGAAAGCTGTCTTTAGTAACTGTTTATTCTATCAACTCGTTCATTGAAAATAAATAATCAGCAATAACGATATCGTCTGACATTTATCCTGAAGGTTCCCAAAGCACCTTACAAACTCTGGGCCCGATTCTGCTTTCTGTCTGCACCCAAAACTCCCACTGCACTCGAGCGATGCAGCATTGGGCCGTATACACCCGTTTGTATCGACACATACCCCGATACCACGAAAGCACACCATTGGCCAAAGCACGTGCTTAAGTCCCACTGACTGCCACTGTTAAGCATGTGCTTAGGTGCTTTCCTGGAGCAGGGCCACATGTAGCGGTGATGAAATCAAGCCGCCACTGGGGTGGAGGGCAACAACCTAGGCAGATAACACTGCACAATAGTAATGAAGGGCCAGAAAGATACCTAAGCCCAAGAGGTACCGAATCACACAAACATACGGCAGTGAAGCAATGCCCCGGTGTGGAAGGGACATTAGAAGGGGAGCTTACCTGAGCACTGACACTGGCAGCTCCAGTGGAAATGGATAAACACCAAGACTCTGCAGCACCTGCTAAGGAATAGGACATTCCAGCCAATGTCTTCCGTTCGGCTGGTCAACAGCTGCTGTTCCACCACGGCTCTTGATCTCATTTACTTGTCTAATGCACGCACCCACATTAACCCAGGCCGTCAGCTCTGCTCCCAGCTGGTGCTTTCTCAGGTAGAATCCAGAGCGATCTGCCTCCTGCCAGCTGCCTCTGGTTATCCCCAGTTCCCAAAGCAGCCCAGAAGGTGAGGAACATGACTCAGTCACAAAGACGGGAGGGCTCCTTCCTGCGCAACAGGACAGTGGCAGCCAGGCTTTGCTTCCGGCCTGAATCGGGAGCATGAATGGCCCAAGAACTCCAGAGTGGACCAAGGGAATAGGTATACCTCTAGAGAGGAGACCAGCCAGCCAAGCAAACATCTGGGAGCTGCTCATGGTTGGCCCTGCCTGGTGTTGGACTGTAACAATAGAATATTCTGGGAGCAAATAGGGGTGATACGCCAAATAGGGAATCCAGTTCTTTTTGTGTCCTCCAGCTTCATCTTGCTGTGACCTGAGTGAAGAGACAGAAGGGATATTTTTATGGCCTCATTTGCAGTGGGCACCTCTGGTAATCCGCAGCCTGAGGACGTTCCAGTGAGTAGAGCCCATGGGACAAACTGGGGGCTCCCCGAGAAGTCACCCACGGTTCCCTAGTTGCCACAAAATGTGAACAAGGGTGTGTAGTGGCCATCGCAGTTATAAAGCCATGGGTCTGAATTGTTCTGTGGGCGGGTAGGCACGATTTGGGAAGTCTTTGAGGAACGCTGTGTTTCTACAATGGCAGATCGGGCAGGGGAGCAAACAAACACCAGGCACATCTAAAGGCTGAAAAGGACCTAAGTTCGCACCTGGGATCCTGCAGCCCCTACCCACCCAAGTAGTGCCACCAAAACCAATGGGTGAAATCCTGACCCTATTGAAGTCAATGATGAAACTGCCGTTGACTTCAGCAGGGCCCGGATTTCATTCACCTAGGTGAGTAAAGGATCCAGGAGCAGGCCGTTAAGCTAAGAAGTGGAGGAGAATAAGACACTTACCCGGATGCCTTGGCAATCCTGCTGGATGATCAGCTGCTGAGGCTTATCTGAGGTCATTCTTTGCTGGATGGTGGCGATTCCTGCCAGCTGGGCCAGGCCAGATTACCTTACTTGCCTTGTTTTCATTAAAAAAAAAAAAATAAAGCAAAAATACCATACCCGAAGCCCGCCCATTGGCTCTTCATTCATTCCAGCCAGCTGCAGAAGGCCTTGATTAACGAGTGACGTGATGGCTCGACAGGAGCTGCAGAAGCCCTGTTGGGTGAGTTCTTTGGAACGTCTCCTGTGGCAGCATGGGATGGGGCAGGGCACTCACTAGGAGCTGAAGGAAATTCTCTGAGCTTTGAGGGCAAAACTGCTCAGGCAGACGGCTTGAAGGGGCCAAGACCTTGAGGAATCTTTCTCTGGCCCCGATTCAGGAATGCCCTTCGGCATATGCATACGCTTAAATCCATGCCTATTCAAGACAGTATGTGCTTCCCTTTAAACATGTCCTTCAATCGCCTGGACTTCACTGGGACTTCAGCATGCGCTTAAAGATAACCGTGCCCTAAACATGTATGAAATGTATCAAAGGCGATTCGCAGCTGCAACGTAATGAAGGGACCTCAGGACAAATCCTGCCCAGACTTAAAACCTGTCCTAAGCAAAAACGAACTGGGGTCCTAGAGCCAGCCCCGGAACTGGTCTTCCACAGAGCTACGCTGATTTACATCAGCTGGAGGGCTCGCCCAGGAGTTTGTTTTTTTAAAAAGAAGCGGATAAAGGATTTCCAAAAGCTAACGCTGCTTTCAAGGCATTGGTGTAGGAAAGAAGAGAAAGACACACAGGAAATAAGCAGGTAATGGTTTTTACTGGAACTGTCCCAACATTCCCTGTCTGCTTTAAAGGAAGGAGACCCAACCCAAGGAGCGTAGGCAGCTGAATGGCTCCATGGATCAAAGATGATTCACCTCCGTGGCATAATTAAGGGATCTCAGGACTAATCCTGCCTAGATTTAGACCCTGTGCAATGCCCTAGACTTAGACCAGGTGCAATCCCATTGCCGCATAAGGTATAAGCCAGGGATCCAAATGACCCTGCATAGCCAAGAGAGTAGGACGGGTCAATATCTCACCGCTGTTACTAGTCTAGGAAAGTAGTGGGAGTTTTTAGTCCATTCTAGATCAGCGCACATCCCAGCAGGAGGAGGAAGAGAGGGGACACCCTCAAGCAGAGAAGGCGTGCCGATGCTTTGCCACGTCCCCAGCGTGGCAGGAGGAGGGACAAGTGGCAAAGGCATTGAGCAGAGAGTGGCATCATCAAAGCAGAGCCAGGGATTGGGATGCACTGCGGGGACAGGCAAAGCAGAGGAGGCGATGCGAGGAGACACCCGTAGCCAAGGCGAGAAGTGGCCCACTCGGATAGCTCAACTTCCTTGAAGTTGTTATGATACAATAATGCTAGAGAATGCAGTGCCCTGGGAAGGGAAGGCCATCACCAAGGGCAGTCAGGGGCTAGGGCAGCTCATTGCTTTCCCAGGAGTTGTCCCTTTAAATGTAGCACAACTAATCAGACTGCAAGCTCTTTGGGGCAGGGCCTGACTTTTTGTTCTGTGTTCGTACAGCGCCTAACACAAGAGGTCCATGACTGGGGCGCCTAGGTGCTACTGGAATACACATAATTAATAATTACAGACACAAATGACAGCACTTAGATATCTGCGGTCTGATTTGCAGAGGTGCTGAACACTGGCAGGCCCCATTAACTTCATCCGGCCCGGTGGGAGCTCAGCACCTTTTAAAGTCAGGCAAACAATAACAAGTGGCTGTGCAGCCCTGCGCTGGTTCTGTCATTTGCTCTGGCAGTTTTGCACCTGTCATTGACTGCAGGGGCCAAAGGCTTAGAGGCGGACTTCAAGGTCTAGCCTTGCAAGTGAAACAAAAAGCGTGTGGGCTTGTCTATTCAGAGACCTAGCGCGTGGCAAGCTGGAGTTTCAAGCAGCAAAGTGCCAAAGTGCAGTAGGGAAAGTTTAGTGCATGGTAGCAGGGTCCACACAGCCCCTTAGTGTGCGGCAGGCTGTAGATTCACACCCCAGCTGGCCACGCACTCAGTCTTTGTGTAGACAAGCCCTGTTTGCATCAATGCCACTAAAAGCTTCCCTAGCTGGGAGTGGACAACGCCCAGGCTTCCTGCGTTGGAGGAATAGTCATGTGGGGAGTTTCTTTGAAACCAATGAAGGCCCATAGGCATGAGCTGGCATAAGGCTATGATAGCTGGCACGTATCCCTTACTTAGAGCTTGCCATCCCCTGTCTGCCGTATGGACATATCCTTAGCCACACGCAGCAGTCAACGGGAGCGGCGGCCATGTTGCTGACAGCCGAATTTAGCCCAGTGCGTATAACTCACCCCGGTAACAGCGGAGCTTTACGTCACTGCTGAACTCGGCGCAGAGGGATCCACTGGGGCTGCCCGGGCTCATCCCAGGGGGTAGCTGGCTGTATCTGACACACACAGGGCTGCCCTCACTCATGGTGAGTCCTGCCTTTGTGCCACTGACTGCCCTAGCAAACCAGGCGTGAGCGAGGGTGGCGGAATCAGGACCAGAGTAAGCCACGAGGCCCACATCCTCGAAGGTAGTCCAGCACCGGACTCGCAGTGTTTTAAATGGGAGTTCAGTGCCTGAATACCTGAGGATCTGGGCCGAGGTACACTAGGCTAGATTCCCATCTCCAGTACGCTGGTGCAGACCTGCAGCCACTTCAGCATCTTCTGGATTTACCCGTGGAACGGGGGGCAGACTGCAGCCCATACACTGTACACGCCCCACAGCATACAGTGATGCCACAGGAACTGACTCCAGAGGAACAGAGATTTTGCCTATTAAACGGAGATAGCCTTAGTTGTAGGTTTGTTTTTTTTAATTTCCAGTCTTCAGCTGGTGTAAATCAGTGTAGCACCAATGCTAGTTTTCACCAGCTGAGGATCTGGCCATTGCTCCTAGTTGGAATGAGCTGCAGAACCTCGAACATGTTTCCCCACTCCTCCCTGGCTCTCCAGTGCAGCTGCAGCTGGAGAGGGGGAGGCATCTGCATAGAACTTCCTGGAGGCAGCAGAGTGTCCTCCAGTGAAAGGGGCTGGGGACTGCACCCTCTAGGCATAGGTAAGTGGCTGGAGGTAGTTAGCGATAGGGTGGGGGTGAAGGGACAGAGGACACCCATGCCGCAGGCTAGTGGGTCTACCTGAGAAGAAATGGGCTTTGAAGCCCTTCTTGGAGACGGTGTTGTCGGATTTGAATTCGATCCTCATGTTGTTGTACTGGGAAGTGATGACGTCGGGCTTCTCGGCACCGCAGAACTTGCCGTGCAGCTTGGAGTCGGCCGACAGCCCGCTGCGCACCTCCACGAAGTCGTATTTGCAAACCTGCTGGGGTGAAGGTGGAGAGGACAGACAGAGGAGCCAGGCTGAGATGGGGTGAGGAGAGGCAGACAGCAGGAGCTGACCAGCTGCTCATCTGGAGCAGGGCTTAGAGCACTGAGCTCAGGGCTTGTCTACAGTGGGCAGAAAGTGACTAGCAATGGGGGGAGGCAGGTCACGATTTACAGCAGTGCACACATGCATGCTAAAGCTTTGCACCAATGTATCGGCCCTAGCTAGACAGTGGCTGGGAGCTGATGCTGGATAAATTCAGACTGGAAATAAGGGGTACGTTTTCAACAGTGAGAGTAACTAACCACTGGAACAATTTACCAAGGGTCGTGGTGGATTCTCCATCAGCTGCAATTTTAAAATCCAGATTGGATGTTTTCCTAAAAGATCTGCTCTGGTTCAAACAGGAATGAATTTCAGGGAAGTTCTCTGATGATCACTATGGTCCCTTCTGGCCTTAGAGTCTATGAATCTTGTGCAACAACCAACCTGGTGTAGAAAAGTCCCTCACGTCCTCTGAGAGCTACTACATTGGCTTTGACCCACGCACTTTCCAGGACGTAGTAACACCATGAGAAATGAACATCTGACCTCCCTCTACAGCCATGCCTTCCCCCAAGGCCAGACCATGCATGGAGGGGCTTAAAACTTTGCGAGGATCTGCACCCGGAGACGCAGAAGCTGGTCTTTTGCAGGTGGTGGTGAGGAATTCACAAAGGAGGAGCTCCTCCCATAAGGAGATGGGGCCTTGGTACTCACGTCATTCCCCTCAGTCTCGAAGTATTCGAATTGCAGTGAGATGCGGTACTGCGAGGGCGCCACCAGATGCCAGACGCAGTCCTTGTTGGGCGGATATTCCTTGGGCCAGCCAGGGCTGGTGATGGAGCCATTGAGTCTGGTGAGGAGGCCTCCACAGGCGGCTGAAGGGTACAAAGCATGGGAGCATTGGCCAGGCTTCCCTCCTGCGTGACACTTTGACTGTCCTAGGCCAGGCACCACTCAGAAGCGGATGGGTGTGCTGAGCAGTGCAGGGCTAGGTGCAGCGGGGAAGAGCAGTTACAGCTCTGGAGCGGTCAGCAGGGTCAAGGGAAGGGTCCTGGCTGCCCGTAGATACTGACCCTCACACCGGCGCTTGTCCAAAGCCAGTTCATAGCCAGGGTCGCAGGCACACCGGTAGCTGCCCAGGGTGTTCACGCAGCGCTGCTCACACCCGCCGTTGTTAGGCTGTGAACACTCGTCTACCTCTGCAAGGGGACAAAAGCAGAGAAAGGGTTTGGGAGCGGGACACCTGGAACAGGCTGCTAGGGACACGTCTCGGTGCTGGCCAGCAAGGGGGGCAATGCCACTCTCAGAGCCCCCCATGGAGGACAGGAACCAAGCTGGGCGGGGGACTGCAGCCCCAGTCGGGCACTCAGGAGAAGAACTGGGGAACAGTGGCCTGGAAAGAGAGAGGCCTCTGAACGAGCTAAGCTCCTGGCCAGTTGCTAGAGGGTTGGACCGTACCTTGGACTGGGCTTGCTTTTGGTCCCTCTGCTCCAGGAAACCCAAGGATAAAGGCTGAGATTTTAAAGCCAAAGAGCTTCCCCCAGCTGACATGGGGGAAACAGCTCAGCCTGCCCCTTTCCCACTGGCAAGCAGAGTCCATCCGCCCCGGCTTGCTGTGCCAAGCCCACTCCATACACCAGGAGGCTCAGAAGAAAGGGTTCGATTGCCACATGAGCTCTAGACGCCGCCAGCAGAGGAGAGGCGGAGGCAAAGCTCCGGTACCTTTGAAGAAGTTGACGGCGAAGCCAGCCTTGTTGATGGAGCCGTCCGAGACAAACTTCATCCACAGCTTGTTGGAAGTGCTCTTGATGTCGTCGGGCTTATCGTAGCCACAGTACCGGCCGATCAGGCTGCTCGACTCGGTGCTGCCATCCCGGATCTCCAGGTAGTCGTAGGCACAGCTGTCATGCCGCTCGATCTGGGATAGGGGGAGCAGGCAAGACATCAGTTCACCGGAGGGCTCCCAAGGATCCCTCAGCTGCTCAGGGGCCTGATCAGCCAGACGGCAACTTCACCTGCTGAGGTTAGCTCCCAAATCCAGTAGCAATGGCCCAAACCATTGTGGTTTTACTTGGCAGCTCTAGCTCCTTCCAGCTAATGATCCCAAAGCAATTCAACAACAGCCCCAGCAGGCAGGGGTGGTACCATGACCCCCATTTTAAAATTTGGGAAACTGAACCACGGAAGGGACTTGCCCAAGGTCACCCAGCGGTCAGTGGTAGAGAAGGGAGTAGGACCTAGTTCAACTGACCCAAAGGAGAAGCGTTACAGGTTCAGTTAAGGTGCGAGCAATTTCATACCCCAGCCCACAAACTCGACATGCAACCAGGCCTGAGAGCTGTAGACCAGGTGTCTGAGTGGGGGTCATGGTACTGCAGCTACAAAATGGAAGTTGGGGTGCACGGTTTGATTCTGCTTTCCCGTGAAGCACTTCTATACAGGTATGATCCTAATGCCTTCAGCAGGGATGCCTGATTTACACCACTGTGAAAGCACAAGCAAGCCCACAAGGGGTAGGTAAAGAGCATGTAAGGGCACGTCTGTGCTAAGCGTGGGAGGCGTCACTGCAGCACGTGTACCTGGGCTAGCGTCCATCGAGCCAGCTTGCTAAAAACAGTGGTGAAGACAGGGCCCCACAGGCTAGCAGCCCAAATACAAGCCCTCCTTGGACCCCCGGTATGGACTCGCCTGCGCTAAGTCAAGTCTCCTCTGCTATTTTTAGCAAGCTACCTCAATCACAGCTAGCACGGGGAGGGCACCCCCTGCTGCAATCAGACCTCTCCACTGCAGCGTACATAGACCCTGAAAAGGCAAATGACGCTTGCCTTGGCGGAGCTGTTCCAAGGTGGGGCTGAGGTGCAATTATACAACTCACCGCCCCCTTCGGTTCTGACCACAAGCCCATGCTGGCTTCCTGCCGCTGTAGAGCTGAGCTGGGCAGAAATCCTCCAGCGGGACCATTTACTGTCGGAAAATATCGATTCAATGGAATCGACACATTTCGCGTTTTCTCAATATTTTGGATGAAAAATGATCGGCACGTTTTGTTTCGAAAAGGCAAAGAGCTATATTTCAATTAATATCATATCAGAGTCAAAATGCTTCCTTCAGAGCCAAGCCCTTCGACAAGGTCATTTCGATATTAGCACAAAACCATGTTTCTGAAATTTCATTTCGTGGGAATTTTTGGAAATTTTGACTTGTCGATGTGATTTCGGGAACAAGGAAATTTTGCAATATCAGGATTTCCCAGGGGATGGAAGTTCTGACTGTCTCTGCAGGCGAGCTTGCCGGTAGGTTTCTCGTTGCTAAGGAATGCTGTTCTAACGGGAAGAGCCACTGGGTGACTCCGGATGAGTGCCGATGACTCAGTTTTCTGGCTTTGATTACGGAGTGGAGGCATGTGGTGACTTCTGTGAGCCTGTCTGTTGTTGGGTAAGAGGAGGGGATTGTGAAAAAGAGGAGAGTGTGCGTTTGCTGCAGCCTAATGGGAATTGCTGTTAACAGGAGTGAGGCGTGATCTAGGGCAGTGCTACTGAAAGTGGTGGTCAGCGGACCGGTGCCAGTCCGCGAGCCATTGGCTGCCGGTCTGCGCGCACATTGGGGGAAAAAATGCCGGTCCCCCACATCAGATAGCTAGAGAAGCACTGATCTAGGGCTCAGATTCTCAGTGCTGCCAAAAGGATTTAGAAGGGGTATAAACAGGATAGGGAATCAAGCATTCTGCGTTATAATCCCGACACTGACCTGCTGAATGACCTTGGCCAAGCCACTTCCTCTCTCTGTGTCTCAGCTCTACCATGGGCAAGATAGCAATACTTAACTCTTATATGGGGCTTTTCCTCCAGGAAGCTTAAAGGACCATTACCCCCATATGGGGAAACCGAGGAAGGGAGAAGGAAAGTGACTTGCCCAAGGTCACCCAGTATGTCATGGCAGAGCCAGAAATAGAACCTTTAATCCTAGCCTGATGCCCTATCCACTGGGAAATGCTGCCCCCTCACCCAGCCTGCGAAGATTAACTCATTAATGCTTTGGAAGCGCTTTGAGATCTTCAGGCAAAAGGTGCTAGTGAAGTTTTGGGTGAAATCCCAAGAGGTGTTGGGCTCCTGCCAGCCTCAACAGGGCCAGAGAGAGTCCCAGAGGCTCAGCATGTCTCAGGATCCGGGCCACGGTGAGCGTCAAGGCTCTGTGTCCTGTCCCCATTGCCCTGCGCGCACTCACAGTGCGGGCTGGACACTCATGCGGCCCATACCTCGAACGACTGGAAGGTGAGCCCCACATGGAAGCCCTCAGAGATCGTGATCTTCCAGGTGCACACTTTGTTGGGCCGGTATTCATCTGGGTAGTTCGGAGACTGGATGTGGCCGTTATCCTTCTTCATTTCTCCCCCGCAGATGGCTGTAAGGGAAGGTAACGCCAGCCCAGCTGTAAGCAGCAGGGTGGCACTTGCCTGGGGGAGAGGTGATGCTGCTGCCAGGACCGGCCCTCACATTCTGGGGCAGCCCCCGGGGGAGAAAGTTATCTGGAGGGCCTGGGACCACCCAGCCCATTCCCAGGAGAAGGCTTAGCACTGACAATCCTAATCAGCCCTCCCCAAAGAAAAGCAACCCTTAAGATACCGCGTGGAATCTCTCCCCCCATGGAGTCATCTCCCTCCCTGCACCAACACGAGCGACCCAGCCAGTCCCGGGGGAGAGCCCGGTACCTTCGTAGACGGCGAAGAACCCTTTGCCGACCCAGTTGCTGCTGCTGCGGAACTCAATCCAGAGGCGGCTGTCGGTGGAGATGATGGGCTCGGGGAGCTTATTCCCGCAGAACCTACCTGGAGAAGGACACGTGCTTTATTGGGTATCTCTCGACGGCATTTACTGCCGGCTGGCAGCGGCTCACTCCCTCCACTGTCGTTGCAGAGCAAAACATTCGGCAAGGCAACATCGCTTCCTGACAATACCTGGTTGGCCCTGGAACGCGGCCAGTTTCGGATGGGAAAATGGCCATTCTATGGCAATTTCATAAACACCTGATGTTTCCGGGGCGGAGGGGTGAAGTGGCCCAGAATGTAAGGATGTGGAATTCTGGGGAACATTTATGTCATCATTGTCATAGAGATCAAGTTCTGGGGCTAGAGCAAGTTACCAGAAAGGCCCCCACCCCGGGGAAACCCAGTTTGTTCCTGGGTAAGGAATTCTGCAGGCCCCTATGTTGGTTGGCTCAAAATAGCTTGTGCAGCCATAAGTCTGAATCAGCCATTTTTTAAAGGCAACGTGGGCGAGTGGGCGAGCTGGGGACTAGCAATCAAGTAACTCCTGGGTTCTGTTCCCAGCATTGACTCGCGGTGGGACCCTCGGCGAGTCTTCGAGGGCCAGATTTTTCAAAAGAGTTTCGCGCACGAGGGCCGAGATCTTTGGAAAATCTGGCCCGTCATGTCTGTCTGTGTCTCTGTTTCCCAAAATGGGGAGACTGACTTGCCTGCCTGCCAGATGGGCCATGTGGATTAGGCTAATCTGCTAATGGTCACATGCAGCGCTCACGTATGCAGGGGTCATTCCACTGAGGTCGACGGAGTTGCACTTGCTCCATTTGCAAAGCACTTGGAAGATGTGGGTGAACATGGGGGTGTGAATCGCCATCATTGGATGTTCATAAGAACAGGCTAAACAAACACCTGTCTGGGGTGGTCTAGGTAGATTAATCCTGCCTCGGCACAGGGGCATGGACTAGTTAGTGTTTCTCAACCTCTTTGATACCAGGAACTGGCTTTCTGCCTTCCTAAACTGTGTCAGGGAGATCTCAGGGACTGACGCCGGTCCTCAAACCAGTCGTTTATGAAACTGGACTAGATGATTCCTTGATGTTTAATAGGCAGCAGGTTTAAAACCAACAAAAGTAAGAATTTCATCACACAACACACAGTCAACCTGTGGATCTTCTTGCCAGAGGATGTTGTGAAGGCCAAGACCATAACAGGGTTCAAAAAAGAACTAGATAAGTTCATGGAGGATAGATCCATCAATGGCTATTAGCCGGGATGGGCAGGGATGGTGTCCCTAGCCTGTGTTTGCCAGAAGCTGGGAATGAGCGACAGGAGATGAATCACTAGATGATTACCTGTTCTGTTCATTCCCTCTGGGGCACCTGGCACTGGCCACTGTCAAGACAGGATACTGGGCTAGCTGGACCTTTGGTCTGGCCCAGTGTGGCCGTTCTTATGCCCCTTCCAGCATTTTGTTCCTATGATTCTGTGAGTGAGTTTCTGATCTCACACTCATGTCAATTGGGATTATCCCCATTTGAACCAATGGGGTGAGTGAGAGGAAAACCAGGCCCAAGACACTGGTTATTCTGCCTACTCTGGCTGACGGCATGTGGATCATTCAGCATCGCTGTGGAAAGTTCCTTGCCACAAGCAAATAAAGCAGAGAAGGCGGGGAATGTGGGGAGGGAGAGCATACTGGAGCGGGGAGTTAATGGTGGAGGAAGGGGTCATTAGAGGGACTGACTTCCAGCTGCACAGCATAGCTTGGCCCGCCTGCCCGAGATTCCTGTTGGTTACCTCGCTGTGTGGCCTTTCTCCAGAACCCGTCTCTCACCTCCACGTAATCATACCAGCACAGCCGGCTTCGGTACAGATCCAGGGACGTGAAGTTCAGGATGATCTGAGAGGGAAAACAAGCAGAGATTAAAACACCCCCACCACGGAGGAACAATATGGTAACACACTGCCCAAGTGAGTGCCTCCTCCCCCTCTGATGGCTCGTCCATGACAGGATAATAGCCTACTACTGGTGCCAGCTCACAGAGTTACTCCTTGAGCTGATGTGGTATTAGCCTGTGCTGCATTACTGAAGCTCCCAGGTTCAAACGCATCCAGGAGATCATTAGGCCATTCCAGCCATCTCCCTCCAACAGGCTTCAGGGGGAGTGAGTGAACCCAAAAGCAGCAGGAGGGCTTTCCACTGGGTGCAGTCATGAACTAATCGCATCCTCTGCTCAACTAAAGTTCTTTCATCCACCGCAGGTATCTCTAGTAGCCACCATGTCCAGATGCCACTTTGATCAAAGGCCTGCACGCCTCCAGAAGTGGCTAGACACCCTACAGGGGGTCCGACTTGCAGAGGGGGATGCTCAGCACTGTCTGAAAACCACGGCCCATTCAGGCACTTCAAGTTGGGAAGCTAACAAGTGAGGTACCACTAGTCACAGGCCCAAACTTCCGAAAGCAGGGCATTTGCACTGCAGCTAGCCCATGGCCCATCCGTTATTGTGATCACCCCAGGCAAGTATCGTTAGGCGCTGCAACCGCTGGCTGAGGAAAGCGGTCAGTTAACACAGGAAAGTGTTCGCAGGAGGCCGCAGGCCCTGGGTTTAGCTTTGAACGTCAGGGTGGAATAAATGGCAGCAACTCCAACGGAAAGAGCAGACTTTCGTTTGATTTTTGAGGTGGGAACCACAGGCATCCCAGGGTGTCAGGAAAGCAAAGCACTGGCCCCAGGTTCACAGAGAGGACCCAGGTTCAAGCTACGAGTCCGTAATGAAACCCCAACTCAGGCAATCGTGACTGCGTAATGCTCTGCTGCTTAACACCTCCCGCTAGAAACGGGCCTAGGCTGCAGAGCTGGGCTCCAGATCACCACTCAACCCAAGCGTGCGCACTGTCAGATCGGGTCCTTCTCCAAAGTCTTGAAGGGCCCAGGGATGGACACGTGCTTGCATTGAGATATGGCAGCCAGAGGCACTAAATACGTAGAGCTGCTTAGCTTGGCTAGCTGCTAACTATGGAAAGCCAAGAGAGCCGTCTGCTGGCACGATTCACAGGCAGAAAACAGCAAGGCCGGGGTGGGGGGTTGAGGAACTCTAGAGTGTCTGACTCAGAGGAATGGGGTAAAGGTGAACAAGAGGAGCAATTAAGGCTTGATCACCCCTTGAACTCATTGGGAGCCTTCCCAGTGACTTCAGCAGGCTCTGGATTGGGCCTTCAGGCAGCTCATCGGGGGGAAAAGCTTCCCAAAGGAGAGATC
Source organism: Chelonia mydas (assembly GCF_015237465.2). NCBI lineage: Eukaryota > Metazoa > Chordata > Testudines > Cheloniidae > Chelonia > Chelonia mydas. The sequence goes on along the minus strand of NC_057859.1, from coordinate 5,632,564 downwards.
TTTCTGAGTCCCTCTCCAGGCAAGCGCTGGGAGCCCCCCTGCGCTTGGGACATTTCTAACGGGCTGGCCAAAGCCCCAGGGAATAGCCCACGCCTCTGTGCTATCCCCCACTGGGGATGGCCCACAAGGCCTTTTCCCTCCCCAGCTGGCATGAACGTGTGGCTATCCCATTAGTGACTGTGGCACGGACAATGCGTGGGCAGCACGGCAGGGCAGAAGGGGAGGGTTGAATCACCGAGCCCGGCTACGCAGGCCTGAGGGTAAAGGGGAGAACCAGGTTGTTTGAAGAGTAAGGTCGCCTGCTTGTGACCCGAGTAGCAGGCTGGGTCCTGGCCCAAACCACCCCTGTTCTCCGGTGACCCCTCGCTCTGGGGAGGAGCACTCGGACCCCCAAGAGGGACCAGCTGCTGGCTACTCACCTTCCCACTGCCCCTCCCACACAGGTAGGCACAGCCAAAGGCGAAGCAGCACATCAGTGTGATGTCCCGGCTCTGGGGCCTGTACCCTGTCCTTGAAGGGGGACGGGCTCAGTGCTCTAATGATCATTGTCTATTTGTAGTACGATTGCACCTAGGAGACCCAGCCGTCAACCAGGACCCCACGGTGCTAGGCGCTGTACAGACACAGAACAAAGCGACAGTCCCTGCCCCAAAGAGTAAATGGCTCTGGCGGCTCTAATGCAGTGATTCACACCTTTTCCATTCCCTGCCCCCAAGCCAGGATCTAGCTGGGATCCTCCCCTGTTGGCAGTATGGGAAGGGGAGGATGGTCCCAACCCCCCCGTTGAAGGCGCCTGGCCTTTCCCATCCCTAACTGATAGGAGCCTGGTGACCCTGAAAGCATGAGACTGGAGGAGGGGGTAAAATTCCAATGGGGTGCAGCAAAGGAGCGGTTCCCGCTCCGCGCCCCGTTTCTGCTCCCTGCCCTGCGCTCCGTATCGAGGCCCTTCCAGGGGATCCTTGGTTACGCAGAGCCGTGCCGTGGAGCTTGGGGAGCGTGCAGTTAAATAGCTGCGGCTGTCAAGACAGTTCCCAGAACATGGGATCCCAGCCAGCCAGCCAGAGCGGAGGTATGGCCATAAGAAAGCTAACACCACATTGCGTGCTGAAAGCTGGGGCTGACCTGCCAATGGGAAAGGAGCATGCATGCGCGCGCGCGTGTGTGTGTGTGTGTGTAGGGGAAGGAACCACCACACAAGGGGCACAAAGGTGTGGAAGGAGAGAAGGTGACGATTTGTGTGGCATTACATCCAGTGCTCCGGGGGGGGGGAGGGGTGGTACTGAGAAGATAAGAGGGGAGAGGGAAAAGGGACAGAGTGAAAGACAGGAAGGGAAAAATGGAGAAAAAAGAAGGAAGGAGAACAAGAGAGGGGGGAGAGACAGAGAACGGAAAAGGGGACTAGGAAGAAGGAGGAACAAGAAAGAAAAGCATCACTCAACACCTGGATTTCCCTCGTTTAACCCCTTTACCCCCAGCCCTTTGCAACTGTGCGCCCCACCCCAGACTCTTTGGGATGGGCTCTGGTACCTTTTCCCCAGGGGTGACCGATATCCTCCAGATGCAGTGCACGTGTGCAGGGTATCCGTTGGGGAACTCTGGGGAGGAGAAATTCCCCTGACTGTCCTGGAGGGTCTCTCCACAGGCTGGGGACAAAACAGGAAAGGGCGGAGGGTTAAAAACCCAGCAGCAAAGCCAACCCCAGCACCCAGCCGAGTCATCGCACCCCTCACAAGCAGCCCCACAGCAGATCCCCCTTTCAACAGCAGGTTGGGTCAGAAGGAACAAATGTCAACGGACTGCCACCCACGCTCCCATAAATCTGCCAGGGCAGGGAGTGAGAGAGGCAGATGGATCAGGGGTAAGAAACATCCAAATCATAGAGATGAAAGAATTTTATTCCAGTCTTCCCTGAAGTCCAGCACAAGGGTAGGAAGACCCCAGACAGACAACATATCAAAGATCAAACTCTGGATCCAAGCTACTTGCTCCCACTGTTACAAGGGTTAACGTGTCGCTAACCGCTCCCTTGCCAGCTTCCGATTCCAGCACTACCCAAAGAAGTGCCTTGAGTTTTCCCATCTGCAACACCCCCTCACCCCCCTCCCCCGCCAGCTCTGCAAGCGTGAGCAGAAGGTATCCAGGCTGGCTGACTTTAGTGTCTCTCCTGGCTTTTGTGGAGACACACGGGGACATGTTACTGGCACGTATTCACAAGGTGCACGATGAGCCAAAGCTTCGGAAAGGGTTTGCGACAGAAGGAGCTGTATGGCCGGGTGGGCAGGGGCAATGAACAAGCTGTATAGACTCGAACTGTAAATCCTTTATATGATGGAATCCACTTCAACCAAGGGGTGCGGCAGCCCCCCTTCCTGCCCCCCAGCGCCCTAGTTCCAGCACCTGAGGGGAAGCTGGGTACCACTAGCAGAAGCAGGTGGAATGAAGTGTCCAGAGCTGCTCGGTTTGTATCAGGGAGGAAGGGCAGCAGTGGGAGGAGGGCAGAAGCTGGAAGAGCTCCTGAATAATAGCTTGGTGCGAGTCAGGGATGGTCGCAGGGTTGCGTGTGGGGCGTTTTCTTGAGAAGGATTTTATAGATTGCGGTAGTGGCAGGGAACTAAAGCTATAGGGAACCTTAGAAACCCCAGGGCCTGCTTGGGGTCTGACTCTGAACTCCCAGCGTTCTGACCGGTCTGTGGTCCTGATGCAAAACCAGGGTGAACCTCACCTGTGCGCCAGGTATACCCCAAAGCTCTCTGCTCTTGCGCTGCCCCAGCCTCCTTCTGTGGGCCCAGCAGCTCTGAACAGTCTGGGCTCCTGAGGCTGTAATGGGACTGGAGGTGCCTTTGGACCCTGAGGCCCATTCCGAGGGAGCACAGGGCGAGGGAGGCAAGTGCCCACAGGAAACGGCTCAATGGACCACGAAAGCGCTGAAGGCGTGCTGGGGAGTTGATCCTGGGCACAAGGAGAGGGTAGACTCTGCAGCCCTGGGAAGTGCTCCCACAATGGGCTCCCAGTTACTGTACAGACAGAGCATTGGGCCAGGCTTGCCTCTGGACTGCCAGAGTGCATGCTCTGCCCCTGGGTAGCGCTCACAGACTCCAGTGTCCCATCCAGAGGGAGGGTGCTGCAAGATCTGAATGCAAAGTTCAGGGATGTTTGGATCAGGCTCAACAACCAGCAGCTTTCAAAGATCCCATCCCAAAGACCTCCCCCAGACAGCACATCACACAGAGGACAATTTATCCCCCTTAGCCCGGCTGAATCACCTTGGCTGGGCGTTGACCCTGCATTCCTGCAGAAGTTAGCACTTCCAAACCTGATGTTTAAACACACACCCCCAACCCCTCTGGCTGCATTGCTCCAAGGGAAATCTTTGTCTTTTGTCTGTGGGCTTTGCTTCTTGTCACCCAAATAGCAACGCTGGCCTTTTTAAGATGCATCTCCCTCACCCCTCCAATCAAATCAATAGCCTGGACTGAAGCTCCCAAGTAGCCATGGAAACCCAACCTGGTGCCATGTTGCCACAGCAACAGAAGTCCCAACTTTAAGATGGAAAATTAAACCTTACAAGAGTTTTCGTGTCACCCCCTCCCGCCCCTCAAGTCTCAGCCTTTCCAGCAGAGCACCATGGATTGAACGTTCTCTTATAAACAATTTCCCCTGCCTCCCAGCTCCAATAGCCACCAAGCCAGAGCCTCAAACCCAGCCAGGGGTGAGCTGCATCCAAGTGTCAATTAAGGCTTTCCAGGAGCTGCATCTGCAGTAAGGCCCCGTGGCAGCCCCGCCTCCATCAGGGCAGGAATCCCCCCCCCCCAACCCTGCCACGCCATGCCGTGGCCAGCCAGCCATGACAGGTTTACTGCTTAGCACTATCTGGAGCTAGCCCAGCACTACCATCTGGAAGCCACATGATCTAGTCGGCTGTGGCAAAGCTCAGAGGCACGTCAGTACTGCTGTCCACGGGCCAAGACATTCTTCCCCGCCTCCCTGAATGTGGAGCCAGCACTGGGGACTATTTTGATGGAGCAAGATTAAAGGTGAAATGTAAAAGATAATTTCAGAATTGGGGTTTGAGCCTGTCCCTGCCATGGAAAAAAGGAAACCCTGTCCCTCCCTGTCCCTCTCTTTTTAATAATAATTTTCCCTGCTTGGTTTCTAACCTTAGAAATATCAGCAATTTCAACTCTGCTCTGCCCTGAGTTTGCTGGAGAACCTCTGGAAGGTCTCCAAGGTGTTCTCACTGCAAGGGCCCGGCAAAGGTGTTGTATGTTTAACAAAGACTTCCGTTCTCCAAGAGGTCAATTAGTCACTGGAATTAAACAGGAACTAATGATAAACAAAGGGCAAAAGGACAAAACTCCAGCTAAGCCAAAGGAGCTGTATCCATCTATCCCAGGAGACAATCTGGCACAAAAAGTTCTAAGGTATTTGACTAAAAATCCCTTCTCCACTCAATTGCCCAACTTGTGCTCTCCTTGCCTATGTGATGTCATAGTTCTTCCTAGCTCTCCAGTTCTCCCTAGAGCCTTCCACCTGAGAGCGGACCCGAATTTCAATTTAAAACAAAGAAATAAACAAACAAACGGAAGAAGAACTGTCCCTCCTCCTTACTTTTGTGATTAATCAACAAAACAAAACAAAAACAAACCTCCTTTCAGGCTTCCTTCTCCATTATAAAGAAGCAACAATAAGGCATATGTCTCATTTTATTCCACTGTAAAAATTATCTCTGAGCAGCAGGGATTTCTGCATGGTGTGCTCCTATCCTGAGTCAGGGTCCATCTAGATTTCTAAATCTCGATCTGTTATCTGTAGTGTACTTAGATATCACAGGTTTCAGAGTAGCAGCCGTGTTAGTCTCTATTCGGAAAAAGAAAAAGGGTACTTGTGGCACCTTAGAGACTTACCAATTTATTTGAGCATAAGCATCCGATGAAGTGAGCTGTAGCTCACGAAAGCTTATGTTCAAATAAATTTGTTAGTCTCTAAGGTGCCACAAGTCCTCCTGTTATTTTGTAGATATCACACACATTTGTAATGCCTCTGTCACCATAGCATCTACCACAGATGCCCTGTAAATACATTACCCATTTCTAACATCTTCACCTGAGGATCCTAAAGCACTTTGCACACATTGATGAATTCAACCTTGCACTCCACTCTCCTCTGGCCAAGGAGCTGGGTATTACCCTCATTTAATAGATGGAGAAACGGAGGCATGGATAAGTGGAATGACTTGCTCAAGCCTAGTCAGTGACAGAGGCAGGAATAGAACCCAGGCACCCCGGCTCCTACACAGCATTGTTCTTTGGCTCACAGGGCCAGGTTCAGATCTCAGGCTGCACGGGGAGTAACTCCACCTGACTTTCTCTCTCTGTGCCTTGGTTCCCCATCTGTACAACGGAGATTTCAGTTGTTCCTTTGTCTGTCTTGTCTATTTACATTGTGAGCTCCTTGAGGCAGGGGCCATCTCTTATTATGTGTACGTACAGAGCCTAGCGCAATGAGGCAGCCGATTAGAACTTGTTAGGAGATTCAACCATGTCTCCCCCAGCCGTGGACAACTACAGCAAAGCCGACTCATTCTCACTGACATTGAAGAACATTATTATTACTGACCCTGTTGCCTCTGCAGCCGGATGGGTCACATGGTCACACCATGCACATCAGGAAAACCAGCTGGAAGATATTTGCTCTGATGCCTGCAGGAAGCCCCAGGGAAGACAGGAGACTGACAGCTGTTGGCCAGCCTGTCTTCTCCATCCACACCCAGTTAGCTGGGAGTGGGGGAGGCTGGGGAGGCAACTGTCACAAGGCATGTGTCTCCATGGCTATTTTTTGTGGGTGGCACTCCAGAGCCCCGTTCCATTTGCCTGACACGTGCTTTGGTTCTTCGTAACATCCTACATTGGCAGCAACCCATAAGGCACAAGGGGAAAGGTTTATAACAGAGCTTGCCGACTCTCTCAGGTGGGCTCCAGAGAAAGCAACAGAAAAGGCCCCTCTAGGGCTTGGAAAACTCAGCAGATTTGTGTCATTTTTATTTTCATTCTGTTTTGACTGTATTTAGGGGAAATGAAGTGGTACCCAAAGTGATCAGCACCAGTTAGAGCCAGGCAAAACAAGAGTGGGATGCAAGTTCCCTACACACAACTCTGCCGGAGCATCTCAGTCCTGTCCCACTGCACCTGTTGTTATTCCAGCACTGGGCTACCCACCCCACCTCTGTCAATGCACCTCAATCCTGACCCTGCTATCCAAGCCCCGTGCTCCTCACACACTCAACTCTGCCAGTAACTCCCCCTCTGCTGCACCACCCCCTATTCCCTGGCACTGACTCATCATTCCCTTCAGAAACGTTCCCGCGGCCATCACTGAACTCCTTGGTGGAAAAACAAGCCCATTCTGTTTACAAGCCTTTGACCTCTCTGTGAACATAGAGGGTGAGCGAGGCTGGTTGTCTGGGATCTTCCGGCCTGACAAGACTCAGGAGTCAAATGGGAACCAGAAGTTTCACACACTCCCGGCTCTTCTCTTGACTACTTGTCCCTGCCTTCTTTTCTGACATCTGTTTAATTGCTGGCGCCAGAGCTGGGGATGGCTGGACGGTCTCCAAAGCCTTGGTGAAGATGGGAGCTGTCGGTCCAGACTGGGCTCTCAGACCTGGGTTATGTCATGCTATTTCCATTCATAAAGCAGTGGGAAGCGGTCAGATCAGAGCATGATGTCAGAACTCGGGGGACATAACACACAAGGAAGGACTTGGGACACCAGGCTCAGCTTACTCCAGCTGGTGTTACCAAATCGGAGGCTGTGATTCCATTCCCAGTGGAACTCCCTACGGGTCACTGACTCATTCTCTGCCCTCTAAACTCCTTTCTGAGTCATCCTTACCAAAGATTTTACATTCATGCAGCTAGGAGACAAACAAAATAGGTGTGTGGGTCAAAATACACTATAGACCTATAAAGAATGCATGCCACATTCTGACTGCAGTCAGAGCGTGTGTATTTGAGCTGGGCTTTGGATTTTTAAAATTTTTTTCTCTCTATTTATTTATTTCTGTGGTTTTATTATTTATTTTTGTTTGAAGTTTTGTCAAAATATATATATATATATTTTTAAAGGTAAAAAATTAGCCACTCCATGGTTGATTGAAAACCAGGGAGCACTGGTGAAAAAAATCATCACTTTTTTGGTCAAAAATTTGAAATTCTGATTAATTTTTTGGTGGAAATTTCAAAATGTGAACAATTTCAACTGGGAGGGTTATGCAGTTAAGGTTTCCTGGGGTCTAAGGTTCAATTCCTGCCTCTGCAATGGACTCTCTGGGTGACCTCAGTTTCCCTTCTGTAAAATGGGGATAATAATCCCCCATTTTCCTACTCTTTGTCTGCCTCCTCTCTTTAGATTGCAAGCTTTTCAGGGCAGGCGCTGTCCCTGACTTAAGCGTACGTGTGGCACCTAGCACAATAGGGCCCCAAACTTAATTGGGATCTTGGATGCTACTGTGATACCCGTAATATCAATAATGTATCAGGTAAGGCTAGTGTAGCTGGTTTCTATGTTGCCCTTTTCCCCTTGATCCCAGCAGGCAGATGGATGTTCTGCACCTACCCTACCCCCACCGCGGATATTGAGTAGCCAGTGGCTCTTACCTGGGCATCTGTAAAGCTTGCGTGCCTGGTCTATGTCCCCTTTGCTCAGCCGAGTCCGCTGGCCGATGTGGGGCACCACCCCGTTCACATTGTATTTGGGCTTGATGGTGTCAAGGAAAACCCCCCTGGAACAAGAGCAGAGAGGGGTGAGGGGAATGGAGGACGCCAGCTATTCAGCTCCCCTGGGGCCTCCATAGCAAAGCAGCACCTGGGGCAGAGATTCACATTTCATGGGTCCCATGCAGGGCTCCCCTGCTGCCCAAACTGGCTGCAGAGCAGTGAAGGGTCCTGCCCTCCTCTCTGAGCATGTTGCCTCTGTAGCAAGCCCAGGCCCAGTCTGAGAGCCGAAGTGAGGCTCGGTGGGCACGGCTCACCCATTCTGGCGAGAGTCCAGGTCCGCTCGTGTCTAAGCTGTATGCAGTCACAGCAAGCCCCGCTCACTGTGTTGGAGAAAGGCCGGAGTCAGTGGAATTATTCCAGAGATGAACATGGCCCAGACCCCGACTGGCCACACAGTTAAAGAGGGAGAGGCACAAAAATTCGGCCCAATTATTTCCTGGAATGACTGGCAGAGCGAAGTGGGGAGAAGTACACAAGTCACCTGCTCAGGAGACAGCGGGAGATTTTAGGACGAAGTGGGTGGAAAAGAAAAGGTGGATGGAGCAGCAGATGGGAAGGAAAAGCACCGAGTAAGGTGAGAGGAGCAGAACTCATACCCCAGGATCATACAGTAACGGCCCCAAAGGCTGCAGGGAAACCACACTAGCACTGTTACCACAGTAGTGTTAGTAGTGCAGTATTACAAGTCGCATTGCATATTAGAGCGAGGATTAATCAATGTATTAGTATCAGAAGTGGTAACAGCAGCATTAATACTCCTATCCATAGTACTGAAAACTATTTGAGAAATGTTGTTAAGTAGTATTACAACATTTGTAGTATTAGTACTAGCAGGAGCATTGGTAGTTTTTCTACAACTATTGTCAGTAGTAGGTTTCAGAGTAGCAGCTGTGTTAGTCTGTATTCACAAAACGAAAAGGAGTACTTGTGGCACCTTAGAGACTAACCAATTTATTTGAGCATAAGCTTTCGTGAGCTACAGCTCACTTCATCGGATGCATACTGTGGAAAGTTTAGAAGATCTTAATATATACACACAAAGCATGAAAAATACCTCCTCCCACCCCACTCTCCTGCTGGTAATAGCTTATCTAAAGTGATCACTCTCCTTACAATGTGTATGATAATCAAGTTGGGCCATTTCCAGCACAAATCCAGGTTTTCTCACCCCCCCACCCCACCACACACACAAACTCACTCTCCTGCTGGTAATAGCTTATCTAAAGTGATCACTCTCTTTACAATGTGTGTGATAATCAAGTTGGGCCATTTCCAGCACAAATCCAGGTTTTCTCACCCCCCCCCCCCCCACCACCACCACACACACAAACTCACTCTCCTGCTGGTAATAGCTTATCTAAAGTGACCACTCTCCTTACAATGTGTATGATAATCAAGGTGGGCCAGTTCCAACACAAATAGTAGTAGTCACAGTCCTGGGTAAGCAGCAGTTCTACAGAAAAGGACCTGGGGATTGCAGTGGATGAGAAGCTGGATATGAGTCAGTAGTGTGCCCTTGTTGCCAAGAAGGCCAATGGCATATTGGGCTGCATTAGTAGGAGCATTGTCAGCAGATCGAGGGAAGTGATTATTCCCCTCTATTCGACACTGGGGAGGCCACACCTGGAGTACTGCGTCCAGTTTTGGTCCCCCCTCTACAGAAGGGATATGGACAAATTGGAGAGAGTCCAGCGGAGGGCAATGAAAAGGATCAGGGGGCTGGGGCACATGACTTATGAGGAGGGGCTGAGGGAACTGGGGTTATTTAGTCTGCAGAAGAGAAGAGTGAGGGGGGATTTGATAGCAGCCTTCAATGACCTGAAGCAGGGTTCCAAAGAGGATGGAGCTCGGCTGTTCCCAGTGGTGGCAGATGACAGAACAAGGAGCCATGGTCTCAAGTTGCAGTGGGGGAGGTCTAGGTTGGATATTAGGAAACACTATTTCACTAGGAGGGCCGTGAAGCACTGGACTGGGTTACCTAGGGAGGTGGTGGAATCTCTTTCCTTAGAGGTTTTTAAGGCCCGGCTTGACAAAGCCCTGGCTGGGATGATTTAGTTGGGGATTGGTCCTGCTTTGAGCAGGGGGTTGGACTAGAACCTCCTGAGGTCCCTTCCAACCCTGATATTCTGTGATTCTATGAATAGCAGTATCAATATTATAGCACCGTAGTGTGATACATCGTATTAGTATTGCTCCGGTCAGTGGTATAGTCAGTTATCGGTAGCATTAGTACCCGCCATCGCATTGCTCCGGTCAGCAGCGTTGTCAGTTATCGGTAGCATTAGTACCCGCCATGGCATTGCTCCGGTCAGCAGCATTGTCAGTTATCGGTAGCATTAGTACCCGCCATGGCATTGCTCCGGTTAGCAGCATTGTCAGTTATCGGTAGCATTAGTACCCGCCATGGCATTGCTCCGGTCAGCAGTATCGTCAGTTATGAGTAGCATTAGTACCTGCCATGGCATTGCTCCGGTCAGCAGTATCGTCGGTTATCAACCAGAGGGAAGTTTGCTTTGACACCAGCCACTGGATGGAGCTGGGGCAGCAGCTCGGGGTGCAGGAGGGGGACAGTTCAGGAGGAGCTGCACTGCTTTGGGCCAGGCCGCCAGGAGACCGTAACAAACACATGGCTTTAAATCAGCCATCCAGGGGTAACAATCAGAACTGGGTGGGGAAAGGTGCTGAGGGGAGGGGGCTGATGTTGGAGCAGGAGGAGTACAGCAGCGGCACTCCTAGCTGAGTGCAGGTGGGGGGGGGGTGGGCCACGACCCTGCCTGTGCCAGATCTAGCCTGGCTTGTGGGGTCCACATCCAGGCAGCTGAGTCAGAACTCTCTAATATGTGGGCTGGCTTCCTCCCCTGGGACTCAGTGCGGGCGTCACACACCGCGCCCCTGAAAGGGTGGCACAGCTGTAAAATTCCAGGCAGAGGTCAGCTCTGTTCTCGGGGGGAAAAAGGGGCAAGCTGCTAAAAACAGCTCACATGCCTCTGTAATTAAAGTACTCCTTGAATATATGAAGGAAAGTGAGTCAAACAAGCCGGAGGGCCATATCGGTGGAAGAACAGGATTGCATGCAGCTGGTGGGGGGAGAGGGGCAGCTAACTCATCTGCTAATCAGCGATTGAGACCTGGGGTGCAGGGGGAGCAGCAGGGCTGGGGTGGGGTTGTGCCATTCCCCAATTAGGGTGGGTCTTGTGAGGGCAATGCAGTCTAACGGTTAGAGCAGAGGGGGGTTGGAGTTAGGACTCCTGGGTTCTATCCCTAGTTCTGGGAGAGGAGTGGGGTCTAGAGGTGAGAGCCGAGGGAGTCCTGGGTTCTAGTTCCATCTCTGACACTGATTACATGAAGCACGTGCCCTTGGAGTGACCCGATGCATAATCCTGACCAGCCAGCAGCAGCTGTACAGAGCAGGGCAGCGCCCCATGGCCCTTTGCCATTTCACAACCAAACGTGAAAATACACCAAAATGTAAACAAGGGTGCGGAGCTGTCGTGAAACCCAGCCACCAGCAAGCAGGGCACCCAAGACATGCGGGGAGAACCTCCGGGGGAAGCTTTTTTCGTCACCAGAGACCAAAACCACCGGAGGAGTGTCCTGAAGGGAGAGTGGAGAGGGATTGCTCATGAGCCAGGCTGTGGTCTGAGGGCATTATCCCACCTCTGCTCTGAGCTCATCCCACAAACAGGAGCGGGTCAGGGAAGCAGCTTCACTCCCCATCACCAAGGCGGATGGCAGGATGCCAGCTGGGAAGCCCCTTGTCTCTCACACCATCTAATCCAATTGCTCTCCACAAAGAAGGCGGAACCTTCCCCACAGACACACCATCCCGAAGGGCAAGGCTCCTGCACTCAGTTGTCCAGCAGGGCCTCCCCTGGGGCCCAAACCAAAGAGATGAACTCCCCCACATTCTGAAAAGCCAGTGCGCCCGATCCTGGGGCAACAGCAGTTTCCCCAGCAACTTTAATGGGAGCAGGATCGGGCCCAAAGGGTATTGCAGACACAGCATTGGCCCATCCTACACCCCATGCTTTGGTGCCTATATTTCTTGCCTCTTTTCAGAAGCAAGCTCAACAGGGAGCAAATTCCATGGTCCCACAGGCTGCTTGGCAAGCTAAAGACAGTGAGTGAGTGAGCGAGCGAGCGAGAGAAAATAAAACAGGGCAAGGAAAAGGAGGAGAGAAAACGAGTAAGAATGTGTGTGGAAGAGGAACAGAAGACTGGTCTACACACGGAAGTTACACCAGCAAAGCTCCGTCTCTCAGGGCTGTGAAAATCCACACCTCTGAGAGATGTGGCCATTGGTCCCTCTATTTTACGTCCATGTGCAGAATGAATTTTGTTATGTGCACCAATATGGAGGTGATGTGTAACACATCACCTCCATATTGGTGCGCAAAACAAAATTCATGTGGTGGGGGTGGGGCCAAGGGGTTTGGAGTGTGGGAGGGGGCTCAGGGCTGGGGCAGAGGGTTGGGGTTCGGTGGGGGAGGGCTCTGGCTGGGGGTGCAGGCTCTGGGGTGGGACCAGGGATGAGGGGTGTGGGAGGGGGCTCAGGGCTGGGGCAGAGGGTTGGGGTTCGGTGGGGGAGGGCTCTGGCTGGGGGTGCAGGCTCTGGGGTGGGACCAGGGATGAGGGGTGTGGGAGGGGGCTCAGGGCTGGGACAGAGGATTGGGGGGATCAGGCCTCTGACTGGGGGTAAAGGCTCAGGACTGGGGATGAGGGGTTCAGAGTGTGGGAGGGGGCTCAGGGCTGGGGCAGAGGATTAGGGTGTGGGGGAGAAGGGGAGGGCTCTGGCTGTGGCTGGGGATGAGGGGTTCAGGAGGGGGTTCAGGGCTGGGGCAGAGGGTTGGGGTGTGGGGGAGAGGGGGAGGGCTCTGGCTGGGGTGAGGGCTCTGGCTGCGGGTGGGGATGAGGGGTTCAGGAGGGGGTTCAGGGCTGGGGTGCAGGCTCTGGGGTGGGGCTGAGGATGCAGGGTTTGGGCTGCAGGCTGCCCAGGGGCTGCGTTGGGGAAAGAGGACTCCCCTCAGGCCCCTCTCGCCGCAGCAACTCGGGGCTGGGGGAAAGGTGCCTCTTCTCAGCTGCGGCAGCTCCGGCTGGGCTGGGCCAGGCCAAGGGAGGGGCTCTTTTCTCCCAGCTGTGGCAGATTCGTGTTGGGGCCGGCGGCAGGGGCACCTCTCCTCGCTGCAGCCCTGAGCCCTGCGCAGGGCTTAATAGGCAGCTGCGCGGCCACGCAGCTTAGAGGAATTTAGGATGAGGCTACACTGACCTAATCCCCGGGGCAGACGGCACTAGGGGGACGGAAGAATTCCTTCGTCTATCTAGCTACTGCCTCTTAGGGAGTTGGGTTACAACAGCGATGGGGAAACCGCTCCCCGCGCTGTCGTTAATCCACCTCTCCGAGAGGTCGCCAGAACTACCCCGCTCGAGGGCATGGCTTTTGCACACTCCGACCAACGTCGTCGTTAAACCGACCTCATTTTCCAGGGCAGACCAGGCCTGACGCGCTGTGGCAGTGTAGACATCCCCCGAGAGAGAGAGAGAGAAAATGAAAGAAAACAAGAGGAAGAGGGAATGGAGGAAAATGGAAAAGAATGAGAACCAGGCACTGAGACGGAGCGAGGCTGTGCAAGCAGCTTGGGCTCGCTCTCCCCCAACGGGTCGGGACTCTGCCATTAATGAATGGAATCTTTCCCTGCTCCTGTTACCATATGGACCTGTTTAAATCTGGAAGAGGGCGCATGCGGGAGGGAAGGGGCCTTTTATTTCTCTATAGTTTCCATCCTGTCATCTTGAGTGATCTGCAGGCTTGCTTTCCTGGCCCCGTGGAGTTCTTGTTACGTTTCACCCAGTTGGCAGGGACCCTCATCTGGCAGCCGGGGCCAAGGCAGGAGAGGCACCAGAACTTAAAAGAGCAGCACAAGGCAAGGCAGATGGGACATTCTCGACCAGCAGCAGCACCGTCATGTGCGGCAAATCACCCAAGGAGATGCCCCATGTCCAGTCTTTTTCCTCCTCAACAGGCTTTGGCCAGAGATGGAAAATAAGTGATGAAATTTCAGGGCTGTTCCGCAGTGAGTAACCGTGTGGTGAGTTGCCAGTGACCCTGGGAATATGAAGCATGAGGGAGCAGCCCAAGTGCTTGTCCCATATCGAGCCTCCAGGGCCCAGCTTTCACGGAATCGCAGGGCAGGGTGGAAGTACCCGGCTTTTTTATGAAAGAGGAAGAAAAAGTGCCGAGCGACCGCAATTCTGCAACGTTCTTGATGGAGGCCTGGAGCTCTCGGCAATCGAGGCTGCTGTGGCTCTCCAGATGCCACTTCACCAGCGATGGGCAGATGTCCAGCTTCCCAGATCAGCAGGACACTGTTCAAAAGCCGCCCCTCCTTCAGGGTGCCTGAAGGCTTGGTGTCCAACTGGTGGAGAATTCTGCAGAATTCACCTGAACTTTCCATCCTCTCCTGGTTAAGAGGAGATGGATGCATGCATCCCCCACTGCCCGGAATTGGAGCTGAGTGCGCTCACCACCTCTGCAAAGAGGGGTCCTGAGTTGGGCACCAAAACCACCTCAAATTATTATGGTAGCACATAGAGATTGGGGCACGACTGAGAGGAGTTTACAGCCTAAATCAGAAAAGGAAAGTGAGACAGAGAGGTGAAGTGACTTGCCCAAGGTCACCCAGTCTGTCAGTGGCAGAGCTGGGAATAGAACCAAGACCCCTCCCCTTGGTTCAGGCTGCTCTAACTAGCGACTTTTGAAAATGTGAGCCGGTGGGACCAAGGTGCTTAGGACGCTGCAGGCTCTGATCCAGCAAAGCACTTAAGCACCCACCCAGCTTTATGCACCCGGGTAGTCCTGCTGACGTCAGTGCAACAGACTGGGCGCATGCTTCTGCACCTGCTGAATTGGGGCCTGAGCCTGGCTGATCTCACTGAATCCACTGACATCCAGCAGAGGAAGGGAGCCCCCATGCTAACTCAGGCCTGACTCTGTGTCTCTGGACCCCTGTCCTGTTATACTGCATGGTAAACAGCCAGAGGGACCTGCCTCCATTACAGATAACAGGTGGTTTGGGTAGGTTTGGTTCATGCCATCTGGGGAACATTGTGTGTCTCTTACGAGAGCAAGCCCCAGCAGCACATCCCAGGCAGCGTGGACGAAGCTGGCGATAGTACCGGCTGAAACACGCCAGGCAGCACCACACACGCAGTGCAAGGAGCAATTGCACCAGCTGCACCTTCGTAGCCTGCAGTGACACGCGTCTGCAGAGCGCGCACCGACGGGCTCGGCTGAAAGGAATTCACAACCTGGGATTCACCTGCCGAGCCAACCTCCCCAGGGAAAAGACCGACAAGCCCAACAGCGGCAACCAAAGGAGGGATAATCTGGAGCCCACAGGCTCAGCAGAGGACATCGTCAGCTCGTAGCATGCAAGGATGCAACCCGCCGGGAGGTGGGCTGTGGTGCCGTGCAGTCAGGCTGCGGTGGCAGATCCAGATGTGGCGCCGCTGGCTCGCTCCCAGCGATCCGTGAGATACAGTAATTAGCGATTTGTATTTTCAAAGCCCTTTCCCTGGCTGCGGCTGTGTCAGAAGGTGAACTTCTCCTAAGGGGATTTCTCATGCATTTAAAATCAGGATTCAAACACGGCTTGTTGCAAGTGAGAATACATTCTGGGCCTCCCTCTCTCTGCTCCAATGCACCTCGGAGGAGATTCCAGCTTTGCTGTTGCAAACACTGGAAGGTGCGATCACAGAGGGGGTAGGAGAATCATTCCTGGCCATGGGAGATGGGATGAGATACCCCTGACCTGCGGTGTTTGTGTTGCTGCCTGGCGTGTTTCGGCCGGTACTATCGCCAGCTTCATCCTGCGGAAACTGGGGCTGAAGAGCAGGAAATGTTTGGTAACGAGGAAGAGCCTCACGAGTTGAAACATTGAAACCCAGATGGGACGAAACCCTGGAGAATATACTGCAGGGAACAATCCTGCATTGGCCAGGGCAGAAGACACAGGAGAGGCCTCAGTACTACAGCTAAATGGTTATCTTAGAGCTGGGTATCATTATTAAATAGAGCTTTTTGATTTCTTCTTCCTTCCTTCCTCTCTCTCCATGCTAGTACCCAGGCACCCTATTCTGTGGCTTTCCACAACTGCGGTGGATGAGGAATTACTGAATCGGGGGTGAACAAGGGAAGCGTGGGAGGCAGATGTGCGCAACCTGGGAGTGCATAGCCTTCTCCCTAGGGCAATGAGGGGATTTCCAGGCCCAGCTCTGCACTTCCCCTGCCTTTCTAAGGTAAACACTCAACTCCTATTCCTGACTCCTAGGAGGCAGCCGGCCACGGCCAGCCCTTGTCAGCACTGCCAGGACTATTTTGACAGAGTTGTTGTTTGCGGGGGCCTGCCCTGGGATGGGCTTTTACTGGAGTATTAGCTCAGGCTGATTCAGGAGATGCTCTCAAATGACGCTCTGGCACAGGCCCCTGAAGGACGCTGCCTCCACATGGGACCTAGAGCAGGATGTGCCTTGAGATTCTGGACGAATGTCCCAGAGGCACCGAGCCCCCCTGATTTTTCCTCCCCTTCTCAGTGCCCTTAGCTGCAGGCTTCCCTGATAGAGGCTGCAGCTGCACCGCAGTTCCCGACCTCCTCTGCCATCAGTGGACTTCCTGCCGTGTGACCGAGGTGGCTGCTTCTCTCTCTGGCCGCTCTCCGTCTCCCCTCTGGCCACTGCATGCTGTCAGCAGCCCCGACTGTCTAATCCAGGCCAGGACTTGTGGGGGAGCTTGTGTGGGGACACTGGCAGCGCCAGCCAGGGAGCGAGAGAGACCTGTAGGGTCTGTCTGTGCCCAGCCGCCTTAGGAGAGTACCCTCCTGGCTTTCCCTCAGAGGGGGGAGATGGTGAACTTCCCTAGAGCCGCAGCCGGCTCATCACCAGGCACACACGGACAAGGGATCCCTCCCTGACATCAGTAAGATGCCAGTAACGAACTGGGCTTAGGGGTCTAATTCTGCAGCTCCCTCAGGAGCTGCTCACCTGCAGAAGCCTGAGTCAAGGAATTTCTCTGCCTCCTCCCGCGAATTCCCTCCCTATTACATCCCCTGGCTTCTTTAACCCCCATTCCCCAAGAGAGGCATCTGGTCCCCTCAGGCCTCTTCTCAGTGCAACAGGAACAATTATCCTAGCCTGAACTGGCCAACAAGCCGGCAGAGAGCGCCCGGCTGGGAATCTCATCCTAGCCTGCATGTCTCACGCAGTGGGTGAGGCTCATCCCTGTGGCAGGTCCACAGGGCATCAGAGAGGGCTCGGGCCCAAGGCGTGGCTTTCACAAAGAAGCTCCGGTGGGAGAGGCCAGGTGTGTGCACATGGGCTGAGCAAGTGAATGAAGCAACATCTCCTCGGACTCTTACCTGGAGAAGGTGTTCCTGGCATAGTGCATGATGCTGTCGAAATCATATGTCTCGCCCAGGGACTCCACCTCTTCGGGCTCCATCTTCAAGAAGTTATACTCCTGCCCTGCGGAAACCAGGGGAGACAGAGGCATGAATAAAGCAAGGGAGGCGGCAGTGGGTGGAGAAGGGGAACCTGGATAAGCCACGCACGTCCTTGGTCTCAATCTCTCCCTTCGAACATGGGCTGATTACTGCCAGCTACTTCCCAGTCCCATCCTTGAGGGTGCCAGGCATGGGGACAAAGGGAAGGGGAGGACAGAGGAAGATGGCAGTGGAGAGGAGTGCAGGGGCCTTTACCTGGTTGAATGTTCTCCCGGACGATGGACACATGGTCATCCCGGTCCGGGCGCGTGTGCTCGTGCCAGAAGCCGATGACGTGACCCAGCTCGTGAACCACGATGCCAAACTTGTCACAGTTTTTGCCAATGGAGATGGCCTGGGGTCCCCCTCCTCTGTGGCCCACATAGGAGCAGCACCTGGGGTGGGTGGAGAGGGGGAATAAGAGCCCCATCGAACCCCATGCGTAGCGAGAACGAGAAATCAGCCAGCCCATCAGCAACTCTCCTTAACCCTTCGATCACTGCCATTCCGAGGGCAGTGCTCAGGGGGAGGTGCCGATATGCCAGTCTCCAAAGGGTTAATGGTCTTAAGGCTATGCTCTTCCCCTGGCGCTAAGTGGCCTGGAGTTAGAGTTACGGTTCCATCCATCATCTAGATGAGCAGGTGTCTGCAATCACATGATGGAAGGTCTGGAGTAACCTGTGCTCACGGGGACACCCCATCTCCTCCTCCCACGACTGAGGCACGTCTGAGAGCTGGGTGGAGAAGGGAGCGTCCCCCTCTGACCGTGGGGAAATCACGACCCTTCGAATCGTTTGAAAATCAGTGGGGCCGTAAACGTTAGCACTGTAAAGTCTCCACAAGAGGCAGGGCCTATGGAAAAGCATTACTCTCTGGAAACTTTTAACGGCCTGCCCAGGTTTTATTTAAACGAAAGCCTGTGTGACTTTAACTCGAGAAGGGTCTAGTCGGAAACTGGGAAGGCTTAGCACATCCCACCGGGCTGAGAGGCTGCAGCTGCCTGTGGGATGGAAAAGTTGAAGCTGGAAAAGTGAATGTCACCAGCAAGGAGGGGGCGTGGGGAGAAGCTGCCCCAGGTGGGGATGGGGGAACCAGTTTGGATGGAGTAAGACCTGGCCTGGATCTTTGCCTGGGACCAGTTTGGGGTTAACTCCTAAGAACAGTTGTGTTTCCTTTCTGTAGCTCTGTGCTCTGGCCGGGACTGGAACTAGTAGAGCCAAAATACCACCAGGAAGGCTCCTTGGCCAGACACCAGAGGCTCCGAGAGCTCCGACGAGGTCTGCATGAGCGTCCAAGCTGCTGGTTGCTGCTCTGAACCGAACCCCAGGATGCCGCCGCCACCTGGGGCCCGCGAGGAGAACGCTGCACTCTGTGGGCCAGACTGATCTAAGTCCCCTGAAGTCATTGGCGCACCCTGGTCTATACACCCATTAAAGTCAATGGGGAGATACGCATTGCCTTCAGCGGGAGTTGGCCAGTTCCCAAAGGGGTCAGAATCTGGCCCCCTGGCTCAGGATGCGCGGACGTTTCCTGGGTGATGGTTCTAACATCTTGCACTTTTGTCACATGTCTCTCTCTCCCCTGCGATTAGAGGTGGATCCGCTGGGAACGCCCTGTGTTTGTCTACACCTCTCCTTAAAGACTTGTGGAGTCAGCCAAAGCCGCACCAGGCTGAGTAGCCAGAGAGAGGCGCTTTCTCCTCCCCAAGACTTTTGGAGGCCTGAATGTGCTGACAGCAAATCAAGGTAAAATGTATCCTTTAGGGCCTGTTCCGGTGAGGTACTGGGCACCTGGTCTCAGCTGCTCTCAGCTCAGTGTGCAGGCTTCTAGCGAATCCAGCTGTTTCATTCAATAGCGCACCTTATTCTATGGCTATGCACGGCTGAGGTGGAAGAGGAAGAACTGGATCTGAACAAAGCAAGCAACCAAGAAGCTGAACCCGCTGTCACTGAACGGAGGGGTGAAAGAATCCTAGGACAGGAAGGGACCTCGAGAGAGTCATGCTTTGGCATTGCTACTTATGCTGGCCAACAGGGGCTGCTCCAGAGCACGACCAAGTTCATCACTCCTGCTCCTCCACCTCTGCAGTGCACCAAGTCCCTGCTGGTCTCCTACCAAGAGGCTTCATTCCCAGGGAATGAGCAGGGCTCCTGGCTGTTACTGGCTGGCTGTGGGAAGAGGGTGGGTCCATGGCTCCTCCATGGATTGACTCCGCTAAACCAGAGGATTAATAACCCTGCTTTATTGCATTTGTATCACGCGCAGGTACGTGGAGGAGAAGGCGGCTTTCATGCGGCTCCAGCACTTGGGCTGGGGAGCTCCCAGCAAAAGCTGCCTCCCCAGCTCACCACACCTGCTGAGAACACGCAGCACCTGCCATGCTGGGGAGCAGCCCTCCTTCCAGCTAGAGTTGCCTTCTGCCTTGATGTGGAGATGGAACAAAGCAGGTTGGCCCCGTCCTGTCTAACCAGCCTGGCCAGCCCAGGATTGATCCCTGCAGTAGGCTAGCTGAAGGCCTGCAGAATCCACCACCCCAGGGAGGCTGTTCCACAGCCTGATACTTCTCCCTGTCAGGAAACATTTGCGGAGAGCCAGCCTGCCTTTTCCCTTGCTTAATTTTATCCTATTTCAGCCACCGCCCCAAGGGCTCTCCTCCTTCCTCGCTGACGATGTGGACAGCTATCACATCCCCCACCTCCTTTTCACTGCTGCTTCACCAGCACAATCAGACTGGGTTGTCTGAATCCATCCTCATTATTCTACCAAAGTTTCTAATTTGCAGGCATATGCACAGTGTGTACAAATGGGTCTGTGAATCACAGGAACATAGGGACTGGGTCAAAGCAGGGCTCTACCTAGCCAAGAGCGTTGTCTCCAACAGTGACCAGCACCGGGTGTTTCAGAGGATGGTGCACAAAACTACAAAAGGCCGATGTGGGATAACCTGCCCTCCAAGGAAAGTTTCTTCCTGACCTTCATTAGTTAGAGGTTGGTACATGCCCTGAAGCATGAAGATTTCTCTCTCTTCCCAAGCTCTTGTTTTATTTTTTTCTTACTACTAGGATTCTGACTAGCCTTATTATCCATATAAAAATCCCCAATCCTCCTTTTTTCAACCTGCTAAACTCTTGGTCCCAAATATATCATGTGGTAATGAGTTCCACAGCGTGACTGTGTGGCAAAGTGTTTCCTCTTATCCTGCTAGGAGGGCCAACTTGGGCAACCCCAATTTGTATTGCTACATTGAAAGGGTCTTTGCACCCAGCTCCTTAAAAAAGAAATTTCCAAATCAGGCACAAAGGGCTAGATCCTCAAAGTCATTCAAGTGCCTAAGTTCCATTTATTTCAGGATCAAAACCAAAGTTTCTATTGAGCTAGGGCAGAGCAAATTCTGCTAGGCAGTGTTTCAATGCCAAGATACCTAATTGGGTCTAATTAGTGCCACCACTCTGTTCACCGGCAGCTGAGTGTATCACACAGGGGAGGAGTCCACCCCTACCGCTGAGCAAATGGATCCCTGCCACATCTGGCCCTGGAGCCTGAACCCCCCGTTCCCCCCTCTCCCCCCCAGCCTGGCGCTCGAGCACAACACTGACACACTCTGCCCTCTGGAAAGGATCGCTGTGTAACAGCTGTGACCAGGCAGTGACCGCTGCAGATGGGACTGCACCTGAATGGCACATACGGTCTGCTTCTAGCACGGGGCCTGGGCCTGCAGCGAGAAGACCTGTTAACTTTAATGAGACCGTCTGGGTAGGCAAGGGCTGCAGGATTGGCCCCCAGAGCATGCAATGGTATATTATGGACCTGCTCTTTCAAATGAGGGGGAGTCAGATAAGCAGCAAAGTCTAGTTGTTAAGGTGCTAGAGTGGGATTCCAGAGAGCTGCGTTCTATCCCTGGCTCTGCCACTGAGCTGCTGCCTGATCTCGGCCAAGTCACTGCCCCGCTCCATGCCTCAGTTTACCCTCCTAATTTTTGTCTAGTCCTGTCTATTTCGATTGTAAGCTCTTGGGGGCAGGGACTGACTCTCCCTATGTGCATGTACAGCACCCAGCACAAGGGGCCCCAACACAGATTGTGGCTTCTAGGCCTTACTGTAATGAATAGAATAAAATTTTCACAGGCTGCATGAAACTTGGAGGCCTGATTCTCTCCTCACTTTTACACCACATAGCTACTTGACTTCAGCAGAGTTACACCAGAGTGAGAGGAGAGTCAGGCCCTTTGTATCTACTGCAAAGCCAGGCACCCACATTTCAAACTTGGCTCATCATAATTTTCTGCCACCTTTCCTCTGAATTCCAATTTGCCAATGTCTGTTATAATTAAAATCATAATTCTTAAGCCAAGGCCCTCCTTTCGCCCCTTCCATCTGAGGATCTCAAAGCACTTTACAGAACGAGTCCTCCCAGTCCCCTGCGGGGGCAGGCCCACACTGTTATCACCGCTGGGCAGATGTGGAAACTGAGGTCCCGGGTGGCAAAGTGATGTGCCCAAGGTCACCCAGCAAGTCAAAAGCGGATTAGAGCACAGGTCGAATTCCCATGGCTGTGCTTTAATCACTCGGCAATGTTGCCCCACTTGTTAGGCTGGGGTTTCCAAAGGGGCCCTATGGGAATAAGGCGCTCAGCTCCTACTGAATTTCAAAGTCAAGTAGGTACCTAACTCCCCTGGACTACTTTGAAAATCTCAGCCTTAGTTCCCAGTATGGGTGATTCTGTCCAGTGCACAATGTCCCCCTGGGCTCTGGTGAGCGAGAACCACCTCCCGCCCGGCAGCGGCCTCAGCCCCACTCACCCACATGGCCTGTGCGTGAACACTATGTAGCTCTCTTCAGCATTGCGCTCCAAGAACGTGACGCAGGTGTGCTTCTCCCAGTGGCGCATGGCCTGCCGGAAAATCGCCCGCTGGCTGCCTGCAAGAGAGGCAGGAGGAGACCAGGAGTTCAGCTCCTTAGACTCTAAGCCCCATGGGCATTTTGTTCTCGGGTTGTACAGTGCCTAGCACCAGGGGGCCCTGGTCCGTAACTAGAGCGCCCACTTTCTGCAATAATAAATAATCACCATCGGCCCTGCTGAGGTGGGTGAGGGGCAACACAGGAATACGGCTGAGCCGGACCGGTCACAGGGTCCTACAGCACCCAGCAGAGCAACGTGCTGGAATGAGCAATGATCTTTCACTCTTACATGGCCCTGCAGGGCCAGATTTTCAAAGGGGCCCAGCACCCATCAGTTCCTGTTGTTCTCAGTGGAAGCAGTTGCATGCGCAATCCACAGGTCTCTTACCAAGGGAGGTTAAGAGTCAGCATTAGGGCCTTACCAAATTCACGACCGTGATAAGTGCGTCATGGACTGTGAAACCTGGTCTCCCCTGTGAAACCTGGTCTTTTGTGTGCTTTTACCCTATACCATACAGATTTCACCAGCATTTCTCAAACTGGGGGTCCCAACCAGGGTTCCCTCTTAGCTGTGCGCGTGTGCGTGCGCACACAGATCCTAAACCCTGCGCACATGGCAAAACACCGCACGCACAAAAATTTGCACAAAAAATTTGACACGGCCTGTCAAAAATTTGCACAGAAGAAATTTTTTGCGCCCACGGCCTGCCAAAAATTAGAGGGAACATTGGTCCCAACGCAAAAGGAGGTCAACTGGGGGGGGGGGGGGGGTTTGCAAGGTTATTGCAAGGGGTCGCAGTATTGCCTGCCTTACTTCTGTGCCAGTAGCATCGCAGAAGTAAGGGTGGGAATACCGCGACCTCGCTGCAATAATCTTCTTCCCCCGCCCCGACTCCTTTTGGGTCAGGACCCCAGCAGTTACAACAGCGTGAAATATTTAAATATCTGAAATCATGGTTTTTAAAAAATCCTATGACCGTGAATTTGGTAGGGCCCTAGTCATCATCATCATCCCCATTTTAACAGAGAGGGAAACTGACGCTCATAGAGGGGAAGCCACTCATTTAAAGTCCCCACAGCAAGTTGAGGGCAGAGCTGGGAATAGAACCCAGGGGTCCTGACTCCCAATCCCCTGCTCTAACCACTGGACTGTGCTGCTGCCACGTTGGAGCCCTTCTCTCCTCAGCAATAGATGACGAGAAAGGAAAACAGCTTGGCAATGAAACGCGCTCCCGGCGTACTGAGCCGGCGGGCCCAGCACATGCCGATCGCCCCCACTCACCACTGAAGTTCCCGCTGATCACGTAGGGAATGACCCCATCCGGCCACACCCTCTCATGACGGGAAGTGGCTGCCCGGCGGCTTCGAGTCCGTTCCCGGCCCTGCCTCCATTGCCTCTTCCACTGCCTCCTGGACTTCAGGCTGGTGCTGTTGGTGCTGATTCCTGGGGGCAGGAGGGCAGCGAAGGCAGGGGGTGTGACCATGGAACCATGGTGACCTGACTGTCCCCAGGCCCAACTCCTCCCTGGTGTAACACCACTGACTTCAGTGATGCCAGCGATGGACCTGGCCCAGCGAACCTAGCACACCAGACCGATCAATAATCCATGCTCCGTTACATCTATTTTGGAGTGATGAATCCAAGGCCCAGTTTGAGGGTCATGATAACAGGGATTAAGATGAGACCACCAAACTCATCGCAGGAATGTGTCTACATCACACTTGAACCCAGGACTTCACAGTGGAAAGCCACGATATGATCTCCCCGCTAGCCCAGATTATAGGCAGAATGGACTAATTACTCATCTAGCATGGCCTTCGCCAAAGCCACCAGTTCTCTACAGTGCCGAGGAGACAGTGGCTTTGGTCCCTCTTGAGCTGGATTAGGATGGGGCAGAGCAGAGGCCAGCTAGTGCCCCCGGGATCTCAAGCGACATGTGCTTGGCTTGGGAATCACAGCCGTTCCAAAATTTTGCCTGTCTCTGTAAGAAAATGAAATAAAAGCAGCCGGGGCGCACCAAGTTCTTGGTCTCCAAACAGTCTGGAATGCTGCCATCAAAGGGCTCATGGAAGATGCTGCCTGTCGGGATGGGCTGGGGTTGTGATGGGACATGGCGTGGCCAAGGACACACAGACGGGCCCCCTGGCAAAGAGTGCATGGGGCTTGCTGATTTCGCAACGGACAGTATCCAGGACAGGAGTCAAAGGAGGGCGAGATGCACTGTCCTAGGGTTGGGGGTTCCACGACCACCGCTCCCAAGAGAAGGAGGCGTGTGGTGGTGGTCGGGGACTCTCTCCTCAGGGGGACTGAGTCATCTATCTGCCACCCCGACTGGGAAAACCGAGAAGTCTGCTGCTTGCCAGGAGCTAAGATTCGCGACGTGACGGAGAGACTGCCGAGACTCATCAAGCCCTCGGATCACTACCCCTTCCTGCTTCTCCACGTGGGCACCAATGATACTGCCAAGAATGACCTTGAGCGGATCATTGCAGACTACGTGGCTCTGGGAAGAAGGATAAAGGAGTTTGAGGCGCAAGTGGTGTTCTCGTCCATCCTCCCCGTGGAAGGAAAAGGCCGGGGTAAAGACCGTCGAATCGTGAAAGTCAACGAATGGCTGCGCAGGTGGTGTTGGAGAGAAGGCTTTGGATTCTTTGACCTTGGGATGGTGTTCCAAGAAGGAGGAGTGCTGGCCAGAGATGGGCTCCACCTTACGAAGAGAGGGAAGAGCATCTTCGCGAGCAGACTGGCTAACCTAGTGAGGAGGGCTTTAAACTAGGTTCACCGAGGGAAGGAGACCAAAGCCCTGAGGTAAGTGGGGAAGTGGGATACCGGGAGGAAGCACGAGCAGGAGCGTGTGAGAGGGGAGGGCTCCTGCCTCATACTGAGAAAGAGGGGCGATCAGCGGGTTATCTCAAGTGCCTATATACAAATGCACAAAGCCTGGGAAACAAGCAGGGAGAACTGGAAGTCCTGGCAAAGTCAAGGAATTATGATGTGATTGGAATAACAGAGACTTGGTGGGATAACTCACATGACTGGAGTACTGTCATGGATGGATATAAGCTGTTCAGGAAGGACAGGCAGGGCAGAAAAGGTGGGGGAGTTGCGCTGTATGTAAGGGAGCAGTATGACTGCTCAGAGCTCCGGTACGAAACTGCAGAAAAACCTGAGAGTCTCTGGATTAAGTTTAGAAGTGTGAGCAACAAGGGTGATGTTGTGGTGGGAGTCTACTATAGACCACCGGACCAGGGGGATGAGATGGACGAGGCTTTCTTCCGGCAACTCGCAGAAGCTACTAGATCGCACGCCCTGGTTCTCATGGGAGACTTCAATCACCCTGATATCTGCTGGGAGAGCAATACAGCGGTGCACAGACAATCCAGGAAGTTTTTGGAAAATGTAGGGGACAATTTCCTGGTGCAAGTGCTGGAGGAACCAACTAGGGGCAGAGCTCTTCCTGACCTGCTGCTCACAGACCGGGAAGAATTAGTAGGGGAAGCAAAAGTGGATGGGAACCTGGGAGGCAGTGACCATGAGATGGTCGAGTTCAGGATCCTGACACAAGGAGGAAAGGAAAGCAGCAGAATAGGACCCTAGACTTCAGAAAAGCAGACTTTGACTCCCTCAGGGAACTGATGGGCAGGATCCCCTGGGAGAATAACATGAGGGGGAAAGGAGTCCAGGAGAGCTGGCTTTATTTTAAAGAATCCTTATTGAGGTTACAGGGACAAACCATCCCGATGTGTAGAAAGAATACTAAATATGGCAGGCGACCAGCTTGGCTTAACAGTGAAATCCTTGCTGATCTTAAACACAAAAAAGAAGCTTACAAGAAGTGGAAGATTGGACAAATGACCAGGGATGAGTATGAAAATATTGCTCGGGCATGCAGGAGTGAAATCAGGAAGGCCAAATCACACCCGGAGTTGCAGCTAGCAAGAGATGTTAAGAGTAACAAGAAGGGTTTCTTCAGGTATGTTGGCAACAAGAAGAAAGTCAAGGGAAGTGTGGGCCCCTTACTGAATGAGGGAGGCAACCTAGTGACAGAGGATGTGGAAAAAGCTAATGTACTCAATGCTTTTTTTGCCTCTGTCTTCACGAACAAGGCCAGCTCCCAGACTGCTGTACTGGGCAGCACAGCTTGGGGAGGAGGAGACCAGCCCTTTGTGGAGAAAGAAGTGGTTCGGGACAATTTAGAAAAGCTGGACATGCACAAGTCCATGGGGCCTGATGTGTTGCATCCGAGAGTGCTAAAGGAGTTGGCGGATGTGATTGTGGAGCCATTGTCCATTATCTTTGAAAACTCATGGCGATCCGGGGAAGTCCCGGACGACTGGAAAAAGGCTAATGTAGCGCCCATCTTTAAAAAAGGGAAGGAGGAGGATCCTGGGAACTACAGGCCAGTAAGCCTCACCTCAGTCCCTGGAAAAATCATGGAGCAGGTCCTCAAGGAATCAATTCTGAAGCACTTAGAGAGAGGAAAGTGATCAGGAACAGTCAGCATGGATTCACCAAGGGCAAGTCATGCCTGACTAATCTAATTGCCTTCTATGATGAGATAACTGGCTCTGTGGATGAAGGGAAAGCAGTGGACGTGTTCTTCCTTGACTTTAGCAAAGCTTTTGACACTGTCTCCCACAGTATTCTTGTCAGCAAGTTAAAGAAGTATGGGCTGGATGAATGCACTATAAGGTGGATAGAAAGTTGGCTAGATTGTCAGGCTCAACGGGTAGTGATCAATGGCTCCATGTCTAGTTGGCAGCCAGTATCAAGCGGAGTGCCCCAAGGGTCGGTCTTGGGGCCGCTTTTGTTCAATATCTTCATAAATGATCTGGAGGATGGTGTGGATTGCACTCTCAGCAAGTTTGCAGACGACACTAAACTGGGAGGAGTGGTAGATACACTGGAGGGTAGGGATAGGATACAGAGGGACCTAGACAAATTGGAGGATTGGGCCAAAAGAAATCTGATGAGGTTCAACAAGGACAAGTGCAGAGTCCTGCACTTAGGCCGGAAGAATCCAATGCACCGCTACAGACTAGGGACCGAATGGCTCGGCAGCAGTTCTGCAGAAAAGGACCTAGGGGTTACAGTGGACGAGAAGCTGGATATGAGTCAACAGTGTGCCCTTGTTGCCAAGAAGGCCAATGGCATTTTGGGATGTATAAGTAGGGGCATTGCCAGCAGATCGAGGGACGTGATCTTTCCCCTCTATTCGACATTGGTGAGGCCTCATCTGGAGTACTGTGTCCAGTTTTGGGCTCCATACTACAAGAAGGATGTGGAAAAATTGGAGAGACTCCAGTGGAGGGCAACAAAAATGATTAGGGGACTGGAACACATGACTTATGAGGAGAGACTGAGCAAACTGGGATTGTTTAGTCTACAGAAGAGAAGAATGACGGGGGATTTGATAGCTACTTTCAAGTACCTGAAAGGTGGTTCCAAAGAGGATGGATCTAGACTATTCTCAGTGGTAGCAGATGACAGAACGAGGAGTAATGGTCTCAAGTTGCAGTGAGGGAGGTTTAGGTTGGATATTAGGAAAAACTTTTTCACTAGGAGGGTGGTGAAACACTGGAATGCGTTTCCACCATAGGGAGGTGATGGAATCTCCTTCCTTGGAAGTTTTTAAGGTCAGGCTTGACAAAGCCCTGGCTGGGATGATTTAATTGGGGATCGGTCCTGCTTTGAGCAGGGGGTTGGACTAGATGACCTCCTGAGGTCCCTTCCAACCCTGATATTCTATGATTCTATGAGTTGCCACAGATCCGTCCCCAGGTCTGTGGGAAGGGCTTAGGCACTGGGATTATGCTGTGTCCCTAGCTCTGCCCTGGGACCCCTGACTGGTTCATAGGAAGAGATTTTCCAGAGTGATTTTCGATGCCCAGTACAAGATGTCTTAAAGGGGTCATGTCACCAGAGGGCGGGTGCTCAGCACTGTCTGAAAGTCAGGCCCCTTTGGATGGTTTTGGGCCGGGCACCTGAGAACAGAGGTATCCCCAAGGGTTAATCACTCTCCAGAATCTCAGCCAGAACGGACCATGGGGCCCACTTTGTGTGAGCCACGATGGTGCATGAGGTAGGAGAAACTGCAGATGGAGAAAACCCGTTAGCTCCCGACTGGTCCATTGCCTCCGGGGCCCATGGCAGGACTGTCCCCTCCACCCTATTTCCCAGCACTTTGCCTAGCCCAGCTACTACAGTTCCAAGCAATGGGGCGTCTGCTCGTCTCTTTGGGGAGAGTCTCCCCACAGCCTCATAGATCCCCCTAGCAGGGAGACAGCAAGACTGGAGGACAGATCCCCAGGAACTCCGGGGGAACGTGAATGGTTAAACAGCTTCCCTGAGGTGCCTGTGGGAACTGGCCCTGAGCTGGGGTACCTTTGTCTTATCCCAAACAGACGTGCAGCCTGCAAATATTATTAGTGGAGCCATGCCAGAGGTGGCTGCCCCTTTTTCAGTCTGTCTCAGTACTAGCAGCTGAGCTAACAGTGGGGCAGCCTGCAGGGCTAATGACCCCTACCTCTCAGCAGGACGGGTGGTAGGGTCTATGCAATCCTTCAGCGCTGGCCAGGCCATTCTGTTTATCTTTGGTGCGGGGCAGGGAGGATGAAAGAAAGGCAGGAGAACAGGGCTGGGGAGCCCTGCTGTTAGGGTTGCACCAAATGGCTCCTGTGCTCAAGTCACTAGTTAAGGGCCTGTGGTGAACAAAGCTAGATCAGGAGGGTCTGTGATTTGTAAGTGACACAGAAAGAGAATCCTGGAGACGGGGAAGTGTCCTTCCTACCTGCGGCTCTCAGGGCTAAACCAGTGAGCTCTTTGGGGGCAGGGATTATCCCTTTGTTCTGCGTTCGTACATCACCCAGCACAATGGGTCTTGGTCCAGGGCCTGGGCTCCTTGGAGCTATGGATACTACAAATAATCCGGACGCTTGATATCATAAAATGGATGTGGGGGGCGGGGGGATTAAACCTTTTAGGTCCCTTCTATATCTTGCTTCTTTTAAGAGAGCTACAACACAGGCCTTGCCAGAGACAACCAGGACATGAAAAATAAGTCTCTGTGCTTCCCATCACACAAGCTCAAAGCACTGCGTGAAGACAGGCCAGTGTTGCGATACCCATTCCCAGACTGAGTCACACAGGTGACATGACTCACCCAATGTCACACAGTATAGCAGTGGCAGAGCCGGGAACTTGGGGCCTCCTGACTCTCAGGCCAGTGCCCTACCATTGAGCCAAGCTCTCCCTTCTAACAGCATCCTGCAGCCAGGCATTCCCCAGTAACGAATACCGGGCTAACGATACAGGATGGAGTTTTCAAAGAGGCTTTCAGGGAGCAGGGCTCCCAACTCCCATTGACTTTCCCATCAGGACCCTTTGAAAATTCCAGTCCATGATCCCCTCTTCTCAAGGGGCCCTGGCTCAAGCCATCCCCTGCCAGCTGATCCCTTCTGCTTTGGGGACTCTCCCTCCGTTTCATTATGCAGCACGACACGCGACACTACCTGCCGGAAATCATTTAGAAATGTGAGCTCGGGGACCACCCCAGCATCAGCGGCTCAGCAGATGGGGCAGAAACATCCCTCTGCTTTGGGGCTGGGAGGCACTTAGTAATCTTACCAAATAACGGTAACTATGAAAGACTTTGGCAACCCCACTCTTCTCCGACCCCCCGTGTGCGGAGGCATCTAAAGGAAGCACCTGGAAGGGACCAGAGTAAAGAGCTCTGGCAGCTGAGCAGTTACTACCGCTCTTAAGGTGCTACTGTACCTGAGGTGTTGGTGGCTGTTTTCTCGATGGGGCGGCGTTTGAGGTCCACGAGTCGGTCCACTTGGAATAACCTGAGATCCTCCTCATCCAATGCGATGTCTCCCAGAAAGGCAGCTGGAAAAGGGGACAGGCCGGTTATGGGGCAGAAATCATCAGGTTTTAATTTTGCTGCCCTCCCAGGGTAGGAGTTTTATAAGGGGAACCCTGGAGTTTGCAGTCATGGGATATTATTCAAGCTGACAGCTTGGGAAGAATCAAGAAAAAGATCAGATACTCAGGGCTGGGTTTTCAAATGTCCTGCAGCCACTGCTGGGCCAGATTTTCAAGAGCTCAGCTCCCATTGCAATGCTTACGGATGAAATTTCCCAGTATGTGGCGTTTTGCAGCACTTATGTCCCACTGAAGGTAAAAGCGGGGAGTTTCAGGGTTTCAGTGATGCACAGGGTTTGTTCTGGCCCTCTGTCACCAGGGAGGCCAAGACCAGCACCTAGCTGCCAGAGCAATCAATGCTCTAGAAACGGGACTTTGGGGGTCTTGGTTCCAGGGTCCCATATGGTACCATAATCATAGCCCAAGCAGAAGGGGCAGGAGAGTAATGGACAACTGGTGACAACTTGTAGGTATCACAAGTCTCCAGCACTGCCAGCTCTTGTGATTCTGTCATGGAGTCTCACTATATTTGGTGTGTTTCTCAAGGCACTTTCTGACCACAGACAAACATGGCTAGGTGAGAATCTCCACTTTCGTTAAAAAAAAAAAAAAGGAGAAAGTTTCTAGCACTTATGGTTGCCAAGAAAAGCTTGGAACCAGGACCCAAAGGCACTCTAAAGGCCCAGAAATGAGGAGGTAAAGAAAAAGAACCCAACAGTTGCTGGGTTTCCTCCCCCCTCCACCCCATATCTCATGATTTGTAAGCCAGTCCCATGATTTTTGGGACATAACTCATGCTTTATAAAGGCTTGGCATTAGCGATACTGCCAGTGTATATTTATTCTCCAGGATTATTATTTCAGAACATTCCACCGGACCTTCTGAAAAGAGCAAGGAGGCAGGGCAAAAGACTGGAGACCCGATTCTCTATTGCCCTGTGCAGCCATATTTACACCAGCACAACAGGGTGTCAAATGCTACCCTTCGGAACTGGCATCTTACAGTCACTTGGCACTGGTGCAAATGACTGCACAAAGTGGACAATGCAGGATCAGGCCCCTGGACGTGCAGCTCAGAGGGTGCCTCATGGATACAGAGATTCCAGGGCCAGACAGGAACACCGCGATAAATCACAGGGCAGAGAATTCCACTCCGTAGCTCGGTGAGTTAGGAGCCCAGTGCACACGCTCTAGTCTGTTGGGTTCTCATTGCCACCAGTAAACCGAGCTCAGATCAACCGTATTTCCTTTGCCGCACAGCGGCTGCAGAGTGCCCTGCAGGTTTGGGTCGGGGCACATTTGCCAGCTCACAAGGGACACTGATAATCATTGTAAACGAATGGGGGCGGGCGGAGGGGGGGGACAGTATTTGGTGCCCCGGGACCTGCCCATGGATTCTCTTGTGCACAGGCACCTCAGCCCATGTCACAATCCCAGATAACTGACCTCAGAAAACACACTACTGGGGCAAAGTGCGGCTCCAATCCAGGGATAACTAAGGCAGATTCTCTCTCCGTTTCTCCTCTTGCCCAGCCTCCCCTGAATCCCAGGACAGGAAAGGTGAGGAGTTAATCTCCACCTCAGATGCACCTCCGAAAGAATGCAGCTGGCTTTTCCCTCTCCTTCCTTCCCTCCCACTCCCTTTTTTAAAATAAAAACACAGTGCGTGCAGGGAAAGCAGCAGCAAAGACGACTGATGAAGCTAGAGCACCCACCGGCGCTCTGTGCCCCGCCACTGTGCCGGTTCACCAGCTCTGCTGGCAGCACTGACTCTCAGACATCTGGTTTGGATACAACAGGCCTCGGGACTTTTTTTTATTAATTATTATTACACACGTTGTTTTAACCTGGAGCTTCTTTTGCAAGTTCCCTCTTTGCACCCTCCTTTTTCTTTGTGTCTCCACACACACGCCAGTCTACGGCCGAGGGATACTCAAATAACCTCAGCTTCCTCTGCCAAAGAGAATATCAACCATATGGTACAACTGAGAGATCGCTGGTGCAAACACGGCCTCTGCCTCCCTCCTTCCCCACAGCGAGCCTGGATTCAGCTCCTTCGCACGATGGCCGCTGCAGACAGCAGCCCCAGAGTCACAACGGAGGCCCTCAGAGGATGGGGTGGGGGCCCTGTGCCTGATTTGCCAGCCTGGGGGAGTGGGTCCAACATTCGAAGGGTAGATGGGGCTCAAGCTGCAAAGTCTGGATTCAGATTTTACTCACATTTTAAGTTTGGAGCTAAGTTTGGGGCTGTCCTGGTATAAAGATTAGTGGCCCAAGTGCATTGTTCAGATCTGGGATCTGATCCAGTGGTTTGGTTTGGGTCCATCAGGAGCTGCAAGCCAACCCCTGAGCTTGCGGCGCGGCCCTCATTCAGGCAAATCTCACTACAACCACTGGGAGTGTCACCTGGGTAAGGAAGGCCCAGAAGATTTCTCCCCATGTGTCCAATGAAATTCACCCCTGAGCAAAGTACCCACAAGGCTAGGCACCACTTTAGTCCTACTTAAGCCCTCAGATTGGGCCTTGCCTCGTACATAGACCTAGTCCTGGCCCAGTGCACGGAGTATGTGTGGAATTTGACCCTCAGAGAAGATGGAGGATCCATCCTCCTGGTTACAAGGGCAATTCTACAGCAACAAGCTCTCCAAGCATCACAGTAGAGCTCTGGGTAGTTAAGAACCGCACTGCGCCATGCAAGCAGATAATGCCAGTCAATCCTCTGTGTAGAACACACCTAGATTGGAAGCCACAGCTGTGTGACGGAACGGTCCCAGAACGTGACAGCAGAGTTCGGGATGCACGGAATGGGGACACCTCGTGCATGTGGTAGAAGAAAGGAGATGAGGGAATCCCAGTATCCAGCTTCTGAAATCCCATTATTACTATTAATCATGTTTATTACGGTAGCGCCTAGGGACCAACCAAGAATGGGGCCCCATTGTGCTGGGCATGGTCAAACACAGAGTACCAGGCAGTCCTTGCCCAGAGCAGCCTATAATTTAAATAGACCAGGAGCCCATTCAGAATTATCCTTCTTGTGTTTAAAACCCTTCATGGACTCGTTTCCACTGTTATCACACACCTGGTCC
This sequence comes from Chelonia mydas, assembly GCF_015237465.2. Classification (NCBI taxonomy): domain Eukaryota; kingdom Metazoa; phylum Chordata; order Testudines; family Cheloniidae; genus Chelonia; species Chelonia mydas. The sequence continues at coordinate 5,599,343 of NC_057859.1, read as the reverse complement.
TTCTCTCTGCTCCTCTCGCTCCCCTTGGCCAGCTCTGGCTTCCTTCCTATTCCATCAAGCAGACTTGCCCCACCACCAATGTTCCCTCTAATTTTTGACAGGCCGTGTGCGCAAAAAATGTCTTCTGTGCAAATTGTTGTGCTTCTGTGCAAATTTTTGTGCACGCAGTGTTTTGCCGGGTGCGCAGGCACGTGCGCAGCTTAGAGGGAACAGTGCCCACACCCATTTGACTGGATAATACATACCCTGGGTCTGCACTTCTGCGCTAGTGAGTGACTGGCTACTGATATCTGGAATCACCAAGGTAAACAAAGCCTGTGCTGTATGCTGCATACAGGGGGACCACGGGAGCAACCTAATCTTTAAAGGATATAACTTGCATTGCCACAGAGGGAAAAAAACAGTGCTAAAAAGAAACTGGATGGTTTCTGGCCAAAGGAGGCTGAGAAAGAATACCCCAGACTTAACAATTGGCTTGGAAGACGGCTTTTTCCTCCTCCCTCCATTTCCTTCCTCTGGAAAAGCCATCTAAGCTCTCCTCTTTGCTGTGTAGATGGAATCCACATGCAAACCCTAGGCGGCTGCACCTTAGAGATACACCATCAACACTCAGCCAGCCAGCCCTGGGATGGCGATTCAGCTCAGTTACAGGAATTTGGCTCAACTGTCTGCCTTGGGGGCCAGACTTTCACTGAAACACCCTGTGCAGGTCTGGAGAGGGGGTTTAGGTCATTTATCTTGTTCCTATAAGAGCCCGGTGTCGAAAGACCTATGTAGATTGCAGGCTCTTTGGGGCAGGGACCATCCATCCCTCTGTTCTATGTTTGCACAGAGCCTAGCACCACAGGCCAGGTCCATGAATGGGGAGCTGCAGACTGCATGAGGCAATGTCCTGCCCTTCCCTCTACAATGCAATCAATGGGCAGCCACAGTCCATGTTAGAATCATTGAAAGGGAAAGCAGCCAGCACAGTGGAATGAGGAGGACAGAATCATAGGACTTCATGAAATAAGCCACCTCCTCCTGCATTTCTAGCTCACCAACATTTTCTGGCACCAAGGAGGAGAGAGTAATAACAATGAAAAGGAAGGTGACAGGATCAGTTAACACGTAAGGAAAGGTGATGCCCAGTCCCTGCTTTGATGCAATTGAACATCTTTAATTATGTCTTTAATTATGAAAATGAGACAGGACAATTAGGGTAACTCGAGAAAACTAAAAGCCTTCTGAATATTGAGCTAGAATCAGATCCTGACCCAGAAATGAACGTGGTACCTGCCCCCCTTTTACAATGGCTGATCCAAGCCCCCCGCTCTGAACAAAACTCGGAGACCTTTGGCTCTGGACCTCATGGTTCAGGCCTCTCTCTAGTGATCACAGCTTTGACCAGATACAGAACAATGATGTTCTGCACGACCACGTCTCCAGTACCACTTATGTCAGCAAAACTTATGCTGCTCAGGGGTGTGAAACACACACACACACACACATGCCCCGAGCAACATATGTTTCAATGGCAGAAGTGGCCGTGTGGACAGCGCTATGTCGGTGGGAGAGCTTCTCCCGCTGACATAGCTACCGCCGCTCATTGGGACGGTTGAATTATGTCAACAGGAGAGCTCTCTCCCATCGGCATAGAGCGGCTACACGAGAGATCTTACCGCAGCGCTGGTGCTGTGAAGTCTCCAGTATCTCAACATACTTCCCCCAGAAGGGTGGGTTTTCTCCCTAGTTTACAGCAGAGCAGAACGAGACACACAAAGGGTGACTTGCCAGAGTCACAGAGCAGGCCTGGGGTGAAGAACTCAAGTGTCTGGGCTCCCAGTCTGGCACTCTACCCACTGTGTCACACTGCCTCATGCAGCTAGAAGAAGGAACCCGGCTACGAACTGTGCAATATTTGGATTGACTATCCATTTATGTGGACAAGGAGGCAATGGAGTAGTGCAAAAATAATAATAATAATTACAAGATAATAAAAAAGAATACAGCTTTTAGGGAACATGTCAGAACCTGCAAGGGGAAGATTAGGGATTGCAGGAGTTCTGACTCTCAAATACATTAATGGACAATACCCTCACTTAGGTAGTGCCAAGAATCATAGTGTATTAGGGTTGGAAGAGACCTCAGGATGTCATCTAGTCCAATCCCCTGCTGAAAGCAGGACCAACCCCAACTAAATCATCCCAGCCAAGGTTTTGTCAAACTGGGCCTTAAAAACCTCTAAGGAAGGAGATTCCACCACCTCCTTAGGTAACCCATTCCAGTGCTTCACCACCCTCCTAGTGAAATAGTGTTTCCCAATATCCAACCTAGACCTCTCCCATTGCAACTTGAGATCGTTGCTCCTTGTTCTGTCATCTGGCACCACTGAGAACAGCTGAGCTCCATCCTCTTTGGAACCCCCCTTCAGGTAGTTGGAGGCTGCTATCAAATTCCCCCTCACTCTTCTCTTCTGCAGACTAAATAATCCCAGTTCCCTCAGCCTCTCCTCGTAAGTCATGTGCCCCAGCCCCTGAACCATTTTTGTTGCCCTCCATTGGACTCTCTCCAATTTGTCCATATCCCTTCTGTAGTGGGGGGACCAAAATTGGACGCAGTACTCCAGGTGTGGCCTCACCAGTGCCCAATAGAGGGGAATAATCACTTCCCTCGATCTGCTGGCAATGCTCCTACTAATGCAGCCCAATATGCCATTGGCCTTTCTGGCAACAAGGGCACACTACTGACTCATATCCAGCTTCTCGTCCACTGTAATCCCCAGGTCCTTTTCTGCGAAAGAACAGTACAGAAAGGCAAGAGAAAGTAAACTCGCTGAAGGAGCTGCAAGGCTATGAATGCAGCCAAGAGATATAAATTAAGAGAATGTATAGAAGCCACATGGGGAGACTTATGGTACGTGCAAGACCTGGGTAATGAAACTGCAAGTCTTTAGAGCCAGATTCTCAGCCTCATTCCATTATCTTCAATAACTGACAAATACATGCATCTCCTCTGAAAAGTGGCTGATGCTTTCAACCGAGCAATGCTGATTTATTGCAGCTAAGGATCTGGCTCATTGAAGCTGGGTGTATCCCTAAATGAAGGTGGCTTTATGTGTTTTTAAGAGGCAATGTATTTTAATAGCCACGTGGGTGGAGAACACAATTCTCTGCAGCAAAGGGATTGCTGGCGAAGGGAATCAACACAGACAAACTGCACACTTAGGATTTGGAAAAGTTCCATCTTCCCCCCCACGCGGCAGCAACAAAACAAAACAAAAACAGAACACATCGGCCACTGCAACAAGGCGGCAACAATGCCCATCAGAGGAATAGACAGTCTAAGATCTGCCCTCTTGACCAAGCTCCTAAAGTCTCCAGCAGGAAATGGGAAACCAATAATTATTCGTATATTTTTTAAATATTTGGCAAAACCAGGGCAGCAAAGTATCACTTGCGAGCTCCTGCCAGCAGCACTTTCAAAGAGCTCAGCTACACATGTACCAACACGACTGCAGTGCATCATGGGTGACTTGCACGGGAGGATCACTGTAGGTCAGGGAACGTGTCAGGGAATGCTGGAGAGAAGGACTGTGGCTCTGTGTAGGCTAGCTCTTCCCCCCCCCCATTATCACCAGATCAGCTCCAGCCCTCAGTGTTTTTACTGGCATGTTGTCTAACTCTGTTCAGCACAAGCCTAAGTGACGTGGGGGTTAAAAAGTCTGTAGTCATTGGCACCACTCGCAGAGTTGAACAGATACTGGGATGGACCCAAAGAGGCAGAAGTATTTAGACCAGGGGACTAGGAATCAGAATTCCTGGGTTCTATCCCTGACTCTGAGAGGGGACTGTGGTCTTGTGCCTATAGCAGCTAAGTGGGAATCAGGACACCTGGGTTCCTTTGGCTGAGAGCAAGTGGTGTTTACTGAGGTACAGGAGGCTACTGGGTGTCAGGACCCCTGGGTTCTATTCCCAGGTTGCCATTGACTTGCTGAGTGCCCTTGGGCTAGGGCCAAAGCCTGCTCCTGTGAAAGCCAATGAGAGTTTTACCATTGTCTCAACGGGCGCAGGATCAACATCCCAACTCGCTTACTTCCCTGTGCCATCTCTTCCCTTCATCTGCAAAGTGGGTTATGATGATACTCATCTATCCTGCAGAGGGTTGTGGGATTGAATTAATTATTGTTTGAAAAGTGCTTTGAGATGGGTAGAGGGGTACTGTCACACCGGGCTAAAGGGGTATTAGAAACTAACAGAGCTGGTCAGATAATGGCAAGGATTTTCCAAGAAAAATTTCATAACAAAATAAAACATTTTTTAAAAAAAATTTCATGACTGTTTTTCAGTTTTTAATCATTTTCAACGTCCAATATATACAATTTTTTCATTGAGAAAAAACCCAGAAAATGTCACAAGAACAAACCTTTTTTCTCTTCGAAAAAAAGGCAGTTTTCGTCAAAAATCTTTTTTCAAGCAAAAGATTTCAACGAATGCCATAAAATGATCCACTGGAGTTTCCGCTGCCACATCACAGACAATGGAGTGAAGGAGCGTTCAACCCATTTGCAAAGATTCCCAAGACACTTTTAATTTCTCTGACAGCATTGGCTGTAATTGATACAATGTTGTTGTGACTTGTTTATCCCCAATTAGCATAATGGCTGTTGCTGTCTGATGTTTGCAGTTCATGGGTGATAGCAGATTAGCAAGCAGAGCGCTCCCTGTAAATTACCCTCTCTGCAATGCAAGGGGGAAGCGGAGAATTTTAACAGCCTTCAACCAGCACTAGACCCCAAAGCTCAGGCAGATGGCAGGACATGGCAGTACAGACTGTGGGGTCACAAGCAAGAGCTGCCAGAAGGGAAGAGAAAACTGATCTCCGGGCCAGCTCCTCCTCTCATCCTGCTGTCAGATGGAGGAAACTGGTTTAGCGCACAGGTTGCAAGTCTCTGCAGGGATTCTAGTAGCGACTGGTGTCTGAACAAACAGGGAACGGGCTTCCCATGTCCCAGTATGCGGCTGATGGGGCCAAACTCGCCATTTTCTCATGAGCCTTGTGACATTTGGTGTTTTTCTTTGAGCCCCAGCTCTTGGAGTCATGTGAATACCTGAGAACGGCAGCTTCCATTGTTTAAAAAAAAGTTTCTAGCCCTCATGATTGTGGAAATGAGCTTGAAAATGTGACACTCCCCTTCCCCCAAAGACTCAAAAGCCAGAAGGCAAATAAAACAAGAGCCCCAAATTCATAAAAAATGTCATGATTTTTAAAGCCAATCTCCTGATTTGGGGGGGGGGGGGCCCACCTCTGACTCCTGAGTTTCTCCTGATTTGGGGGGGGGGGGGCCCACCTCTGACTCCTGAGTTTTTAACATTTAGGGCTGGCAATACTGCTTCTGCCATCATTCAGAGGCCTCACTCAAGAGTGGGGTTTGCACTGTGCTAGGTGCTGTACAAACACATATGAAAACAAGGGACCTGATCCATCACTGCCCTGCGCCATTTGGAGGCGTTGTATGAATGAGCAGACATGTGCAGCAAAAAGGAGAGACAGTGAGGTCTAGTGGGTAGAGCACTGGCTGGTGGATTAGGAGACCAGCGATCTATCCCTGGTTCTGCTTCTGACTTGCTGCATGACCTTGGGCAACTCCGCTCACCTTTCACCCATTATCTGTCTTGCGTATTTAGACTATAAACTCTTCTGGGTGGGGCTGTCTCTCACCAGGTGTTTTTACAGCAGCTAGCACAATGGTGCCCTGATCTTGATAGTGGCCTCTAGACCAGGGGGAGTCAATTATTTTTGTCTCAGTCCAAATTTCTTGGTCAAGGTATAGTCAAGGTCCAGAATCCGGAGAAAATAATAAAAAACAACAATAATGCTAATACTAATAATGAGTAAATGAAAAGATTTTGGGGTCCATTCAAAAGCATTTGATGATCTGGATTTGGCCAACGGTCCCACTTATTGACCAACCCTGCTCTAGACGCTACTGCTATATAAATAATCTGTTTCAGGGTTTTATCACCACAGTATCCGAGCACAAGCCATAATAATGGCAGCATGTTGCGCTCAGTTTGCGCTCGTGTATATGACACCACAAGATGCAAGGCACAGGTGGGTCAGACCCAGGGCCCCCACCCGGAAGAGTTTACAATATAATTCAGAAGCTCAGCCACTGACAATGAACCGTGTTGTTTTACACACTGAGGTGACCCCGTGTGAACCAGTGGAGCTATTTCAAGACAGACAAGCTGAGACACTCCTGGGTTGAACCATTCCTGGACAGGTTTGGGAATGGCCTGCGTATTTCTCCAAATTGATCTTACATGGACATGTTGATTTGTTGGTTTTTTGTATGGTGACAAAGTTCCTCCATATGCTGAGTATACACCATAAACCACAACAGCTGGGCTGCCTTATATTTGCTAATGATCTCCCTGGGAACAAGACAGCATAATCTGCTAGAAGTCTCTGAGGCGGCTTATAGAAGTCAGGAGGGCAGGAGATGCCTGGCTATGAACAGAAGAGGTTGCTCACATTTTTGCAGGAAGACAGTGGTAGGCAGACGGTTAGGTGAATGGCAGCCTTGGAAGATGCAACACTTTAATTTTAAGCACCATGCACTCAAATACACATATTAGTCTGGCAAGGAGGTGGGGTAGATGTCTCAGGGGAATGGTGATCATATGTGGGGGCCTTTCACCTCTATGGCACACCCAGCTCAGACCAGTAGTCACCGAAAGTTACCACTGTGGTCAGATGTTTGGCTGCATGTGTATATTCTCCCTGCGTGCTGTCCCAGCTCTGCACAGACAGTTGGCACAGCAGACCTCGATCAAACCGCCCAATGACCACAAGATCCGTTAAGGTATGAAGGCACCCAGCCAGGTTTATTGTCCACGAAGCACAGTAATAGCACCTGGTAGACTCTACAAGGATACTAAGACATGGATGCCCGTGACAACGGACGCAGCTCAGTCTGTGGTGGGACTTTCCACTGCCCCCTATGCTGGGCAAAGATACTCCCTCTGAGATACAACTTGTACCCCGATACAAACACGTTAGTACCGCCCTTCTGACATAGTTAGTTACTGCCCCTGACGTGGCTAATTATCATCCATCACCTTCTACATATTGGTTTGATTATTATTACGTACTGTCATCCTGACCTTAGCTTTTAGGAGGGGTCAGTGTGTTCCTGTTATCCTTGGGGAATGTTTTTGTAGGCCAGCATGGCAGGGAAGGTGGCCCTGATGCTGCCCATGCTGTATCCGCTTGATCAATAACTAAAGGCGCTCATTCGCCACGACGGTCAGCCTGGTACTTATCAAGAGCACAGAATACACAAGACAAAATAAAAAAGTAGGTGAGCACACTAACGTGGGTTGGAGACCAATGCTCCGGCCACCATTCAGCATGGCACTTAACTGTGTGCCTGCTGCCTGGTCTCCATACAGATGTTGTAGCAGCATAAGAACGTTAATTAGGCCTGGTCTCCAAGTTTTACCAGTAAAACTTGCCTCATTTCAACACACCTCTGCATGTGTCCACACTCAGTTTTGCATTCTGTTGGTAAAACCCTGACTTTCTGTGTGTCATGGTCAGCCAACTCCATGGACAACCCAAGCCATCTCAGAGCCCTATCCCAGAGGTGCCATCACTGAGTAGATGCTGCATTCGCTGTTCTGCTGTCAACAGTCCTCCAGCAACAGTCCCACAATGGCCCCATCCCTGCGACGACCACAGGTCTGGTCACAATTCTGCTGCCCAGGAGTTGCAGGGACCAGAAGTCTGCCCATCACCTTTAAAACCTCTACTGTGTTTTTGAAATGCCTCTCTCTCTGCTAGCCCACCTTGGCGAGCACACAGGTATGGCTCCATGTAAAGCTCCAGATAAACCTGGTGCTGCTGCCTGGTCCAGGAAAGAAGCCTTGGATTTCCTCAGCCTGTGGGAGGAGGAGGAGTGGAAGCCCAGCTGCAGAATAACTGCAGAAACATCTCTTCGGACATCAGATAGGAGTGACTTTTTTTTTTTTTTTTTTTTTTTTTTTTTTTAACTGTATAGCTATTCTGGTACAACTCTAGTATAGATACACTTATTCCATTAAAAATGCTTTTTGCCAGGATAGCTTGTTCCCCTTCCCATACAGCAATGGCTGTTCCAATATAAGCGCCTTTATACCAGTGTAATTGCATCCGCACTAAGGGGTTGCACCAGCTCTACCCAGACAGGAGAGTGCTACAGTTTCTGTGTGCAGACAAGGTCTGACTTTTAGCCGTAGTCCCGCAGTGGCTGCACGCGCTGCCTCCACAAGGCTCTCCCGTTCCCACAAAGCAAGCGACACGTGGACGGTGATTTGAACCCTGGCCTCACTCTAAAGGTCTCAGAGCAATAAGCCAGAAGGCTGGGGCTTGGCATAACCCATTATGTCCTTTGTACCTTTTCCTCGGGGAAAAGTCCTGTAGAATTTAACAGAGATGAAAGCAACAGGGTTCTATTATTACAATGACCTATCGGGTGAGATCTTCAGCTGGTATAAAAAGCGTCGCTCCACAGAGGTCAAGGAGACCATGAGCTAAGGATCTAGTCCATGGAATGTAACAAAGGGCGAGGTTTTGACCCATCCCATTGCCCTCTATAGCAGGGATGCAATTCTCTACTCAGTTCTACAGGGTGGTGCAAAGACCCTTCAGAGAGGTGATGAGCCTCTGTGAAAGGAGTAAAGATTTTCTGTAAGGGTGGGGATGTGTATTAGCGCGGCTTCCCTCGGGGCTGCCAGCTGTGCTAGTCCACACAGAGCTTAGAAAAATCCCTTGCTTAACTTTCCGACTGACTTCTGTTACTGTAAATTCCAGCGCTGCAAAGGGGAGAGACGCTGGGGAAGGGGAGGAGTGGGAGGGTTACTGGGGCAGAGGGACAGACAGCTCAGCCTCGCCACCTGGGGTTTCGTCCCGGAGCTGTGCAGTGGCCTGTCTGTACCTGGGGAAGCTGGGATTGGGTGTCACTGGGCGTCAGAAAACTGCTGAGCAAGCAGCCTTAGGGGCCTGCGCACTGAACTGAGCAGGGAGTAGGAGCTGGCTTGCTGGGGAAAACTCAGACACAGAGGCCTCAGGCAAGGTCAGGGAGAGACACGGACACCAAAGCACTTAGCAATAGCCGCAAGGGCATGAGGAAAGCTCGGAGCTGTAGGGCAGTCAATCCTGGCTCAGTTACGTGTCTGGAGCATCCCAGTCGCAGCCATTATTAATGTGCTCCCTGAAGGTACTCGCCACCGCAGGATGCAACCTGCATTGGGAATACCAGGGGTATTTTCCTTTGGCTTTCACAGGTCCCAGATTTCTTCACACAAATGCTGTACATGCAGCCCCATGGCAATGCAGCCACCTCTGGGGAAGAGAGCAGCAGACAGATACACAGCACCATGCAAACCAGTGGGAAGGAGGATATTTTGGTCAAGGGGCTGAGGACCAAGCCCTGCTCTCACGTCAGTGCTCCATTTCATTCACAAGGAAGCCGGGCACCTCAGTCCAGGTTCATCTCCATTTGGCTCTGCCTGTGGCTGTTTTGTCTTCTTCAGAAGCAGGGCCTTATCGGGGTGAGACCGGGTTCGACCCAAGCGAGTGCATGGCGGGCAGAACACACGCGGGTAGACAAAATAACAGCTCAGCAGATCAGGCCTGGGCTGGAGCCAGAGGAGGGAGAGAACACAGCAATCGTGCGCAGGTGCAGGTTCAAGGGCGGCTGCTTGGTGCTGATGGGTTTTTCCTGTACTATCCCTTCGACCTAGTTCCCATCGACAGTAGCTGAGTGGGGGGAGGAGGAGGAGAAGGAAAGAAATTGTGAAAAGGAAGGGGGCTGCAAAGCTGAAGCAATGTGCTCTCTAGCTGTTCCTCGAGCAATTCTTAACAGCGCAGCAATGTGCTCTCTAGCTGTTCCTCGAGCAATTCCTAACAGCGCAGCAATGTGCTCTCTAGCTGCTTCGCAAGCACCCCCTGCTTCCAAAGGAGTGATCGGCACAAGGTGCTTCCATCCTGATTAACTGAGAGCCCCTCTCCCCATGCTGCACCATGGCAGCTGAGCGCCTCCCTTAGCCGCACTGGAGCTAATGCTCTGATCACCTCGGGGACAGGATGCCGGGCATCCCCAGTGAAGGGACTCTGCAATTTGATTCCTCTACTCGCTTGTCAAAGCCAAAATGGCGCATCGGCTTCTGGGCCGGCTTGCTCTCCCAGGCTATTGCTAGGGTAGGAGGGGAGGCGGGTGTGGGAATCTAGGGGTTCCGGGTGGACCTTACATTGGACCTAATCATTGCTGACAGTAATGCAATAACCTAGAGATGGCAGAGATTGATACTATAGGCCTGGCATCCAGACCTCCCATTGACTTCAACTGGAATTGTGGGGGCTCAGCACCTCTGACAATCAGGCCTTCTATCTGGGGGTAGAGAGATCATGGTGATGGGTCGTACAGAAACCCAACTGAGAGATAACTCTGAGGGTGAGCTATTTGGAGCAGGACCTTCTTATTGTTCACCTGTACAGTACGAAGCACGATGAAGCCCTGGTCCCTGACTGGGGCCTGCAGGCGCTTCCCTAACACAACTCCAGCAGAACCTCAGAGTTACAAACACCAGAGTTACGAACTGACCAGAGAACCACACCCCCCCTTTGGACCCGGAAGCACGCAATCAGGCAGCAGCGGAGACAAAAAACCCAAACAACAACAACAAAAGCAAACAGTACTGTGCGAAACGTAAACTATTAGAAAAAACAAAAGGAAAGCACCATTTTTCTTCTGCATAGTGAAGTTTCAAAGCTGTATTAAGTCAATGTTCAGTAGTAAACTTTTGAAAGAACAACTAGAACGTTTTGTTCAGAGTTATGAACATTTCAGAGTTACTAACAACCTCCATTCCCGGGGTGTTTGTCACTCTGCAGTTCTACTGTAAACGATAGACAGATAGGGTTTTTTTTTTTTTTTAAGAATAGTTGGAAATGGACTCAGAGCATTGGATGGGCTCATTTTTACAAGCTGAAAACAAAATAACCAAACAATTGGGAGTGGCCATGAAGAATCCAATGAGTTGCACATTGTTCCTGAATTCATAACGAAATCACAAACACAAAAAAGAGTCTGTTATCTTGTTCGCTGTCGCATATGCTTAGTCTCTGAAAATCAGACCCACATATCTCAGGTCAGGCACCTAACATACACCCAAAGTAGTGGCTACTTTTGAATATTTTGTCTTTAACCCCACTGTGCCTCAGATTCCCCATCAGTAATTCGCAGGAGAGTGGGGTGGGAGGAGGTATTGTTTCATGGTGTCTGTGTATATAATGTCTTCTGCAATTTCCACAGTATGCATCCGATGAAGTGAGCTGTAGCTCACGAAAGCTCATGCTCAAATAAATTGGTTAGTCTCTAAGGTGCCACAAGTCCTCCTTTTCTTTTTGCGAATACAGACTAACACGGCTGTTACTCTGAAATCTGGGATAATACTGACCTACACTCCCCCCCCCGGAATGAATTAAATCAGTTCCTATTTCTGAAAGGCCTAGGGTACAATTCTTCTCTGGGCAGAGGGCCAGCCCAAAGTCCATGCCCTCATTAAGCCCTGCTCAAACTGAAGCACAAGGTCTTTATGCTTAAACTCAGGTGAGATTTGAGTGGCGCATGGGCCATGTGCATGAGCTCCTCATGGGGAAGCTACTAGAGAGCTGCTAAGTATCAGCATTAGTGTGAATGGGTCACACTGAGGTGCTGCTGTGTCAGAAGTCCTGGGAATTCTCACTGGAGCAAAAGAACTTAGTTGACCATATTTTTCCAACGGCTGGAAGATAACTTAATACTCAACTGTTTGACGTTGTCTCTCTCTCTTTTTTGCTTCTTGGAACGCTGATGTAATCCCAGGGCTGAGCTTTGTACAAACAAGGCTCTTATTATGACACAAGCCAGTCCCTGGAGTATCCAGTCCCTGAACTGCAAGAGGCATGCTCCTTTAACAAACAGAAAGCCCATTCCCTCTCTTGGTCACCCTTTCTAATCCCCCACTCCCTACCTCAGCACCACGCCATGTTAAAAGGTCTCCAGCAACCCCAGATGGCTTGTTTTGGCAAACCAAAGAGTCTGGTAGCTCGGTAGCCTTCCAGTAGCTCCTCAAAGCTGGAAATATCCTGCAGGGTATGATAAAATTGCACTGCTCTGTCAAAAGAATATTCTTTCCCAAATCATTTGCAGCAGTCACTTCAGGACAAGTTAGACCCCACATCCACACTGGCTAGGCTGGCGGAACAGCAGGAGAATGGGGAGGAGCAATGGGGCCATGAGTGGGGTCACGCACACAAAAGGTGAACAGGGTTCTTGTGAGCAAGCAAGAGCAAACATGGACTAGGGGGAATGATAGTGGCAAAGGAGGGTCATGCAGATAAACAGAAGAAGATCACATCTCAACTCAACCTGGGTGAATTGAACGTCTGTGCAACGCTGGATCAAGGCCTTTGCACCACTTCAGTCCCACTTACTATTTTGAGAGCTTATCCATTTGTAACACACTCTGTCTGGGTAGACGCCCCAAAAGAACGTGGCCCCTATTCCAAATTAGGGTGTCAATAAAAAAAGTAATCACGATTAATCACATTTAATCACAATAAATTTAATACCAATTTAAATTTATTATAAACATTTTGGATGTTTTTCTACATTTGCAAATATATTGATTTCAATTACAACGCAGAATACAAAGTGTAGAGTGCTCACTTTATATTATTATTTTTTAATTACAAATATTTGCACTGTAAAAAAAGATAAAAGGTAGTGCAATCTACAAGTCGAAGCATGAAAGGGCATACAAATATTTTGCATATCTGGCACATAAATACCTTGCAACATCCACTACACAGGGCCAGGTGAACACCTGTTCTCACTTTCAGGGGGCATTGCAAATAAGTAGCGAGCAGCATTATCTCCCGTAAATGTAAACAAACTTCTTTGTCTTAGCCATTGGCTGAACAGGAATTAGGACTGCGTGGACTTGTAGGCTCAAAAGTTTTACGTTGTTTTGTTTTTGAATGCAGTTATGAAACAAACAAAAAAATTCTCCATTTGTAAATTGCACTTCCATGATAAAGAGATTACACTATAGTACTTGTATGAAGTGAATTGAAAAATACTGTTCCTTTTATCTTTTTTACAGTGCAAATATTTGGAATAAAATAATAATAATAAAGTGAGCACTGTACACTGTGTTCTGTGTTGTAATTGAAATAAATATATTTGAAAACATAGAAAAACATCCAAAATATTTATAATTCATTTAAATTGGAATTCTATTATTGTTTAGCAGTGCGATTAAATACTGTGATTAATCGTAATTCATTTTTTTAATTTAGTTCATTTGTTTTGAGTTAATCGCTTGAGTTAACTGATTAATTGACAGCCCCATTCCAAATGTATTTTCAATACCAGTGAGTTGCAATTTAAGAATGAAAAGGGGGTGACAGAATCAAAACATGGTCACAAGATGCAAGAACAACTTGGGGGGCATTCTCTTGCCCATGCTATACATGAGGTCAGACTAGATCACCGGTGGGCAAACTACAGCCCAGGGGCCACATCCGGCCCTCCAGATGTTTTAATCTGGCCCTCGACCTCCCGCTGGGGAGCGGGGTCCGGGGCTTGCTCCACTTTGTGAGGTTCCCAGAAGCAGCGGCATGTCCCGCCTCCGGCTTCTATGCGTAGGGGCAGCCAGGGGGCTCCACATCCAGGAACCGCGGTCAATGGGAGCTGCAGGGAGGCACCTGCGGACAGAGCAATGCTCACAGCCTCCCGGCTGCTCCTCCGCGTAGGAGCCAGAGAGGGGACATGCCACTGCTTTTGGGAGCTGCTTGAGGTAAGCACCACCCGGAGCCTGCACCCCTGCCCCCCTCCCATGCCCTAACCCCCTGCCCCAGCTCTGATCCCCCTCCCACCCTCCGAAACCCTCAGTCCCAGCCTGGAGCACCCTCCTGCACCCCCAACCCCTCATCTCCAGCCCCACCACAGAGCCCGCACCCCCAGCCGGAGCCCTCACCCCCTCCCACACCCCAACCCCCAATTTCGTGAGCATTCATGGCCCGCCATACAATTTCCATACCCAGATGTGGCCCTTGGGCCAAAAAGCTTGCCCACCCCTGGACTAGGTGATCACAATGGTCCTTTCTGGCCTTAAACACTCCAGACAAGGATAAAAGGGAAGAAAAACAAAGAAACCACAATGGGCATTTTCCACGGATGACCAAAGCTAGGAGAGAGAGAGAGAGAAAGCAAACAGAAGGCCCAGGCCAACTCTCCTGGTACTTAAAACTGCAGGAAGCCACACAGGAGAGACTTTAACTATCCAGACGTCTGTGGGATAATAAACACAGCTGGGCATATACCACCAAAGAGATTCCCAGGGAATGGCGAGGAGACAGTTTTATGCTCTAGAAAGTCTTAGCCAGAGGAAAAGCTACCTCTGATCAACTGCCAATGTAACACCATGACTCTGGGTGAGCTGTTGGTATCAGGGATTGAACCTGGGCCCTCTGGCTTTATGTGCACAAGCCTCTATTGCCTGAGCTAAAAGACCCAGCCCTGCAGCACCAATGGACAGAGGGCTGGCCTATGTTACCACAAAAGTTAGTGTAACTTACATTGGTTAGAGGTGTGAAAATAACACCCCCCCCCCAAGCAACGTGAGTTACATCAACTTAAAGTGCGGCCAGACCGCACTATGTAGGTGGGAGACGCTCTCCTGCCAACATAGCTTCTCGCCAGACGCACTACATGAGGGGGTTTCAAACAAGTCCTGAAACAACTCTAGAAAACAAAGAGTAAGGAAAACTCCTGCAAGAAAGCTTCGGCTGACATGGGGTGGGGCAGATTGCGTCACCACTGATAACTGTGTGGCTTCTTGCACCTTACTCTGAAGCATCTGGAGTTGGTCACTGTTGGAGACAGGACTAGTTGGACTATGGAGCTGATCCAGTGTGGGAAGTCTCATATTCCAAAATCTCTGGGGGTGGACTGAATGGGATCTGAAAGATCTTTTCCAAATCTCAAACTGGATTCCTCTGCCCTCCTGGAATGGACTTAATGTGGAGTCCCAAGGAAGACAAGACCCTGACCTGCATTCCTGCACTACTGGAAGGGATTGTGGGTTTACCCAGAACAGGAAGGCAGCTCAGTGGAAGGAGATCTGTTTAAAATAGGGTGACCAGATGTCCCAATTTTGTAGGGACAGTCCTGATTTTTGGAGCTTTTTCTTACATAGGCTCCTATTAGCCCCCACCGCCGTCCCGATTTTTCACACTTGCTATCTGGTCACCCTAGTTTAAAAATGTGGATCCCGGACAAGTGCTGATCTGGCAAATAATACAGCCTCAGCTTCAATAGCTGAGCATCCTACTTCCATCCCAAAGTTGTTAAATATGTCAGGAATGCTCCCCCTCCCCCTCGCTAGCTCACGCCAGCCTGGCTGCTGCACACAGAACATGCTACGCTCCCAGCACACAGAGACACCAAGCTGCAAAGAGTGGAATTCAGCCAGTTCCAGGCTCTCCCCCTGAAATACTGGAGCTCCATGACACAGCGGAGGATGGCAGGGCTGCGGGAAGGAGCTCAATCCTGCACTACCTGGGGGAGGAAGGGAGGGTCAGGCCTCATGCTCCACTCAATCCTTACTATTGCTCTTTATCCTTAGGGACTTGCGTGGCCCCCATCACCCCAGGAGTAGTGAGACAGGGCAGTGCTATTTATGCCTCCATCACAGCTGGGAAACCTAAGGGCCTTACCCAAAGTCACACAGAAGGTCTGTGATGGGGCAAAGAATTGAACCCAGAGATCCAGGCTTGCACTCTAACCACTGGGCCATCCTTCCTCTCTGCCAGGTCGATTACCGTTCTCATTCATTTGCTCTGTGGACACGTTCCTGCTAGGAACTGAAGTTCATTTCAATGCAGAGGGCTCAGTCCAGCTCTTTCAAACAGACCCCCGCACCCCCGATCACCTTCCCATCATTCCTAGGCTGGACAGGAACCTGTGATCTGCAGCCAAAAGGCTCCACTTATCCCCTTTCTAATCGCCTGAGCCCACCCAATCCCCCAGATTGGCTCTTCTTTGATGGACCAGGGTGGATCAGGAACACCAGTTTAGATGGAAGTCGTGCAAACAGCACCCCTGCAGTGTAACCGAGAAAGCGCATCCTGCTTGTGCCTACATGGATGGGGCCACAACCCCATGAACCCACAGTACTATACAGCCTTGCTGTGTACTCTGTCAGATAAGACTAGGGTGACCAGATGAACCTGACAAAATATCGGGACACATGGGGGAAGCAAAAAAAAAAAAAAACCTGCCGGAGCAGCCAAAGCTGCAATATCGGGACAAACGGCGTCCCGACCGTGCATCGGTCAGGACGCGGGACAAAGAACTAAAAATCAGGACAGTCCCGATTTTATCGGGACGTCTGGTCACTCTAGCTGAGAGGAGAGTGCAGAGAGCACACGCTAGCTTGAATGGTCAGTAACGTGTCCCCATTGCATCTGGACAGGGCCAACAGCCCATCCCTGCCCCATATCCTTCCTGTGTTTATCCTCACGGGGTCGGAGTGTTTATCTGGCCTTGGGCAATCACTCAGCTCAGAGGCAGGCAGTCATTCCACAATGCTTAGCATTTCCTAAGCTTGGCCAGAGCCAGGCACCGCATTCATGTTAGACCAGCCATGGAGCCCAGGCACCGTGCAGGGAGTCCTATGAGCACATACCGGAGTGGGGATATATCCCAGTGCGTGTGCTGCAGAGGCAGTGACCCTCTGCACTAACCCTCTGCATCCACAGTCCTGATCAGAGCCCTGCAACTTGAGCTCGCTCATTTGTCACCAGGGGGGAATAAATTCCTCCCTCAAAAGTCTCCTGCCTAGCAGCAGCATCAGAGATTCCTTGGGGTGAAGTGGACGGTTACCTGGCACCAGCCTTGCTCGCTGGTGAAGCTTCTGTTCCTCTGCTGGGCCTGCAGCGCACCTCCTGATTGCTGCAGTGTTTGAACAGGCAGGCTCCGGGATGTTTGCCTGGCAGCAGCCTCGGCTGTGCAAAGAGATTCCGAGAACAGCAAGGAGGGATGGAGACACAAACCAGGAAAGCAAGGGAGGCCCTCTGCGAGATTCCTCCCAGATGCACCACTCTGCAGCCCCCTGGCAGTGCCCCTCACTACCAGCCAGGGATGGGGAGCAAACAGCCTGTGAACACTGGCTAGGGATATTTGCTTTCCCATAGCATCTTCCTTCTGACCCAGACGCATGTCTGTCAAACACAAAAAGAAATTCAGCTTCACAACGTGTGCTGTGGAGCAGGTCGTTCTCACGTATGCTGTTTTAACAGAGGGGGAAATCGAGGCACTGGGCAGGGAAGTGGCTGGCCAGGGGGTGAGCCAGTATCAGAGCTGGGGATAGAACCCAGGGACCCTCTCCTGGCATGTGCCCAATCTGAGCCAGGTACAGATCTTACTATAGTTTACTGGTGTCTGCTAGAAGTGAACAGTTGGTACAGCTGTGTCAGTCAGAGGACTTGATTTAACTGAGGTCGAGAAAAAATCCCTTCTGTGCTGAGACCAGGCTAACATCAGTGTTCGGGCTTTGAGGTAACAGGGTACGGTGCTGGGGAAGGGTGGGAGCCCTGGGGGATTCTGGGGAACAGGGAATATGGTGCAGGGGCTGGGCAAAGGCTCTGGGGGATTCTGGGATGGAGCTGGGACTGGGCAGTAGCATGAAGAACTTGAGGGTTCCTTCTTCAGGGTGCATCCTCCTCAGTGCACCCTTGTATCCCTGCCCCTGGGCCTGGAGTTAGTGTGCTTTCCGCTCCTGCAGCGAGCCCCTCACTGTATTCCTCAAGCTCTGCTAAATGTCTGTTGCTAGGTCCCTGCTTCCGAGTGGATCCCCAGCTGCTCATCACCTTAACCGCTCTGCCTCCCTCCCTCCCTCTTGGCTCACATGGCGAGTGTGTAATTACAGACTTGGCGAGCTCCGAATCCCTGCTAATCACAGCCCGACCAGCCGCCAGGGCTGTCGGTACCATGGGATGCATCTGTGCGAACTGAGCGCAAAGGCAGAGCGCATCCCAGGCTTGCTGGCCAAGGGGGAGCGCGAGGAGAATGTTATGCGCCAAGGCACACATAGGATGGAAACAGCAGATGGTGCATGGACAGGAGAGAGCAAGACACAGAGAACTCACATATAAGTGAGTTATAAAAAGAACTAGATGAGTTCATGGAGAATAGATCCATCAATGGGTGTTAGCCAAAATGGTCAGGGATGCAACCCCACGCTCTGGGTGCCTCTAACTGCCAGCTGCTGGGACCGAACAATAGGGGATGGATCACTTGATAATTTCCCTGTTCTTTTCATTCCCTCTGAAGCACCTGGTATTGACCAGGTGAGAAGACAGGACCCTAGACGAGATGGATCATTGGTCTGACCCAGAATGGCCTCTCATGTTCTTTAACTGTTTGTGGAGGGAATCAGAAAACGGGGAGAGCCAGCATCCTTGGGAACAGAAAATGGGAGTGTTGGTGGTTCAGATATGGGGAACAGAGGAATCCAGAAGGGGATAAGGAGGAAAGGGCCTTTTTATACCAGGGCATTAGGCAAGTGGGATGGATTGTTGGGAAAGCAGATGGGGAAATGTGAGACCTGTTTTGTGACCTTCAGAAAGTCTCTTCCTCTCTGTGGGCCTCAGTTTCCACTCCTGCCCTTTGTCTGTGCTGAGGAGTCTAGACACTAAATAGACAAGACAGATAAAGGTAGAGGACAGGAAGTATTATTCTTCCCTTTTTTACAGATGGGGAAACTGAGGTGCAGGACAGTGACTTGCCCAAGGTGACACAGAGCTGGGACTTGAACCCAGGCCTCCTGAGTCCCAGTCTAGCACACTGTCCCCTGCCCCTTCTCTCTCCTTTTTGTAGCAAGCTCAGCATTTTTGCCCTCTCCCCCCTTTGTCCACAACTTCTCTTGTCCAGGACTCAAGGCTTGCACAGCTCTATTCTCTGCCTTCATTTCTCCCCTTGCCTCCTTCATCCTGCCATTGTAGCCCCGGCTATCGCAGGTGAACAGCTGCCCAAGGCAGGAGACACTGGGGCAGTTGGGCTCACTGACGTCTGTGCAGTTAGCCCGATTCACCGGCAGGCTACTTTGGGGTTGGGTAGAGAAGTTAGCCATGTTCGTGGGGGAAGCTGCGGAGACTGTGGAGTGGGGAGGCTGTTTAGGAGGTGTCTTAGGGATGGGATAATGCCCGGGTGGCTTTGGGTCTTGTTTTGTAAATCTCTGAGGTTAGCACACCCATGACATTTGGATCCCACAAAGCTTGGGGTGGGGCAGGTGGAATAATGCTTCTGATTTGGGTACCTCTCAGCTTAATCAGAGCCCACTCAACAATGAAAGGAGCTCAGCTGAGCTCTCTAGATTCTTAGGCCAGGAGGGACCATTGTGAGCATCTAGTCTGACCTCCTGCATAGCAATAAATGGTTTCCAGCTAACACATGCTCAGAGATGGGTCACAAACAGGAGATGGTCTGGTCACCCCAAAGGAGAGAGGGAGGGGAACTCTCCTTATGGGGTGGGACTCATCTTCCTACTGCTCCTGCTCCATTATTCTGAACGGACTAGATGCTTCCCAGCTGCCAGCTGAGGAAGCAGGGCAAGGAAGCAAACCCAACTCACGTCAAAGCCTCTCTGGAAGCAAGCGGAAAAGGAAGGATATTTATTAATCAAAGAAAGCTGCAAAGAGACACCGGGGGGACCACACACACACACACACACACACACACACACACACACTTTCTCTCTCTTTCTCCCTCTTTCTCGAGTTTGGATTCAATCTGCAAATTCAAGTTGACTATGAAGACAGAACTGGAGCCAGCAGAGCTAGTCACTTGCTGAAAGAAGAGCTGCTGGAATGAAAAATATTTGGAATCTATTCAGCGGGGGTACCAGATTTTTTTTAATCCTTCCCCAGTTCTTCATGATCAAGGTCATCTGCATGGAAACAGGATCTTCGGAGGTGTGAGCAGGTTTTTCAGGAGGAAGAACAGTGTTTGTGGTTCATGGACAGGACTGGGAGCAAGGACTGCTGGGATCAGTTCCTGGCTTTGCTGCATGACTGTGGGGTTGATAGCACTGACTAACTCCCATTGTGCAGATAGGGAAATTGAGGCACAGAGAGGTGGAGTGGCCTGTCCAATGTCACACAGCCAGTCATTGGCAGAGACAAGAATACAATCTGCAAGTCATGTCTCTCAAGCCATCCTCCTCTTATTGCAAAGCTGGAAAAGAACACAGGAGTCCTGACTTCCAACCCACCCCTCCCCCCGGTGCTCTAATTATGAGACAACACTCCCTCCAAACCTGGAAAAGGAACCCAGGAGTCCTGACTTCCAAGTCCTCTGCTCTAACCACTAGGGAACCATTTGCCAGCACAGCTTTGCTGGTCAGGGATCATACCGTATCACACACCTGTCCAGCGTAGCTAAGATAGGAAGTATGGCAAGAAACCACCCTGGCTTAACCAGGAGATCTTCAATGATCTAAAAATCAAAAAAAGAGTCCTACAAAAAGTGGAAACTAGGTCAAATTACAAAGGATGAATATAAACAAATAACACAAATATGTAGGGACAAAATTAGAAAGGCCAAGGCACAAAACGAGATCAAACTATCTAGAGACATAAAAGATAACAAGAAAACATTCTACAAATACATTAGAAGCAAGAGGAAGACCAAGGAAAAGGTAGGCCCGTTACTCAATGAGGGGGAAAAAATAACATCAGAAAATGTGGAAATGGCAGAGGTGCTTAATGACTTTTTTGTTTTGGTTTTCACCAAGAAGGTTGGTGGTGATTGGACGTCTAACGTAGTGAACGCCAGTGAAAATGAGGTAGGATCAGAAGAGGCTAAAAGAGAAAGAACAAGTTAAAAATTACTTGGACAAATTAGAAGTCTTCAAGTCAGCAGGGCCTGATGAAATACATCCTAGAATACTCAAGGAGCTGCCGGAGGAGATATCTGAGCCATTAGCGATTATCTTTGAGAAGTCATGGAAGACAGGAGAGATTCCAGAAGACTGGAAAAGGGCACATATAGTGCCCATCTATAAAAAGGAAAATAAGGACAACCCAGGGAATTACAGACCCGTCAGCTTAACTTCTGTGCCCCGAAAGATAATGGAGCAAATAATTAAGCAATCAATTTGCAAACATCTAGAAGACAATAAGGTGATAAGTAACAGTCAGCATGGATTTATCAAAAACAGATCTTATCAAACCAACCTGATAGCTTTCTTTGACAGAGTCACAAGCCTTGTGGATGGGGGGAAACGGTAGACCTGGTATATCTTGATTTTAGTAAAGCTTTTGATACTGTCCCGCATGACCTTCTCATAAACAAACTAGGGAAATGTAATGTAGATGGAGCAACTATAAGGTGGGTGCAAAACTGGTTAGAAAACTGTTCCCAGAGAGTAGTCATCAGTGGTTCACAGTCATGCTGGAAGGGCATAACGAGTGCAGTCCCGCAGGGATCAGTTTTGGGTCTGGTTCTGTTCAATATCTTCAGCAATTATTTAGATAATGGCATAGAGAGTACACTTATAAAGTTTGCAGACAATGCCAAACTGGGAGGGGTTGCAAGTGCTTTGTAGGATAGGATTAAAATTCAAAATGATCTGGATAAACTGGAGAAATGGTCTGAAGTAAATAGGATGAAATTCAATAAGGACAAATGCAAAGTACTCCACTTAGGAAGGAACAATCAGTTGCACATGTACAAAATGGGAAATGACTGTCTGGGAAGGAGTACTGCGGAAAAGGATTTGGGAGTCATAGAGGACCACAAGCTACATATGAGTCAACAGTGTAACGCTGTTGCAAAAAAAGCGAACATCCTTCTGGGATGTATTGGCAGGAGTGTTGTAAGCAAGAGACGAGAAGTAGTTCTTCCGCTCTACTCAGCGCTGATTAGGCCTCAACTGGAGTATTGTGTCCAGTTCTGGGCGCCACATTTCAGGAAGGATGTGGACAAATTGGAGAGAGTCCAGAGAAGAGCAACAAAAATGACTAAAGGTCTAGAAAACATGACCTATGAGGGAAGATTGAAAAAACTGGGTTTGTTTAGTCTGGAGAAGAGACGACTGAGAGGGGACATGATAACAGTTTTCAAGTACGTAAAAGGTTGTTACAAGGGGGAGGAAGAAAAATTGTTTTTCTTAACCTCTGAGGATAAGACAAGAAGCAATGGGCTTAAATTGCAGCAAGGGAGGTTTAGGTTGGACATTCGGAAAAACTTCCAAACAGTCAGGGTGGTTAAGCATCGGAATAAGTTGCCTAGGAGGTTGTGGAATCTCCATAATTGAAGATTTTTAAGAGCAGGTTAGACAAACACCTGTCAGGAATGGTCTAGATAATTAGTCCTGCCCAGAGTGCAGGGGACTGGACTAGATGACATCTCGAGGTCCCTTCCAGTTCTATGATTCTATGCCAGCAAAACTTTTAAATGTTGACCAGGCCTGAGCCTCTTGATGCCTCAGTTCCCCCGATCTGTGAAATGGGGAGAAGAGCAATTGCCTGCCTCGCAGGAGTGTTGTGTCACAGTTACCAAGCTAACTGCACCTTGGACCCCTCCTGGCCTCTCCAAGAGCATCCCCTCTCAGGCCTCGGGCCGTCACCTCTCTTTGGGTGGAATCACACAATTCTCTCACCCTCAGATTGGACCCTGGACTGCAGCCCCAGATACTAACTGTGATTGCCTCATCAGGCTTGACTTACGTTCAATGCCCTCTGTTCTGTTCCTCTGGTAGGCAGTGACCAAACAGCCTTCTTAAAGCAACATATTGTTTATTTACGCATGTCTAATTTACCAGGTGTCTGTCCACCTTCCACATCCAGATCTAAACTTCCTACAGACACTTCAAGACCTCTAGAGTCTGGGTGCTATACTCTGTTCTCTCAACTAAACCAGGAAGTTTTCCCTGCCTGCTTCAGAGAGAGTGCCTTTAAATCCTGCTCTATCTTTTGATCAACCCCTTCCCAGGGATCAAGTCGTTTTTTAACTGCCTATAGCCCTTTGATGTGTTACCTCCCGCCACTGGCAAAATAAACCTTGCAACTTCCTTGGAGACAGGCTGTAGGATCTTCCAAGCTAATAGCTTTCCCCACTGTCTTTCAACTGTGTACTGGGATGTTCTTATCTGGGAGCTAGTGTCTTCTTTCGCCTGCAGCCCCACTGAATTAATACAATACCCGTGTATAATAAGCATTCCACTATCTGAATGCAGTAGTTATACAGTCTCGCTCAATAACTAGGTTCTGATAGTTATTACAGATGCTTCTCATCTTTAGGACCTGCTAGATCCCAGCCATTGAGGCAATGTCCCCAGCAGCATCCGCTCTCAACGGTGCAGGAACTATCAGACCCCAGGTAGCCCTGGCTTGGAAATCTGAAGCCACTGGGAAATGGAGCTATGAGGCCCAGGGGGAAGCAGGGATTTCCTCTCTGTGGGGAAGGACACATGCCAGAGTTACTGTCAGTCTCTCTAGTGCACCAGCCCAGGTTTGGGGAAAGAGGACATTTTCTTTTCTTCCCCAAGTGCCTCCTTCTTCCAGCCTATGATGCTGCCGGCTCTCAGGTCCTCCTCTCCCGGCCGGAAACTGTTTGCGTGTGGCTGACCCCAGGAGACCTCATAATGAGTCAGTGCTGTCCAAGGCCTCTCAATCCACTCGCTCACTAGTCAGGGAGGCGCTGCAGCCCTGTCTCAAACTGTGATAGTATCACATCTTCAAAGGGTCACTGCTTGGACTGGGAACCTCCAGGAAGCACACTGGGCTGCTGATAGACCAGGAGGGGGCATTCTCTCCTCCCAAGCAATGCCCAGTATGATTCTAGGTGCTGCCTTAAAGACAAAAGCAGGTAAGAAATGCAGTCCTCAGGCAGATCAACCCCTGGAGATAACTGGTCCTTTCCTCTTCCATTCAGACAGTTCTTTCACCCACAAATTAAAGCCCCTTCAAATCTTTCCAATCTAGTTTGTCTTGCCAATCTCTCCCCTTCTGCTTGGGCTGCCTGTGGATGCTTTGCTTTGTTCTCTCCTTTCCTTCCTCTGCCAGAGAGGAGAGAGAAATCTGCAGGGACTCTCTGTCCCATTCCGTCTCTAGCAGGCTGAAGCATCCTTCCTGTCCAAGTGCGCTGCAGGTGCTCCCTGTTCCTGCACAGCAGCAGTGCTGGTTGATAAGCCTTGGGAAGTCCTGCGTCCCTGTTGACATGACCTGCTGGCATGAATCAACAGCAGGAGGATTTCCCAAGCTGCTGGCAGCGTGTACAGAAGGGCAGATGGGAGGTGCAGCTGAGCCAAGCACGCAGCCTTGTGCTTTGCCATGGGAAATCCTGCCAGCTCGCCCCAGGATTAAAATTCAGCATGCAACTAAACCTTACCTATTATTCACCACACTGCCACCACCATGCCCTCCCAAAGCTGCAGGATGAGAGCTGACCTCTCCCCAGTTCAGTTTATTATAGAATCATAGCAATGTAGGGCTGGAAGAGACTTCACAAGGTCTTCCCCCTCGCCCCAACCCACACTGAGGCACGAGTAAGTCCAAGACCAAGACCATCCCTGTCTAGTCAGAGGACTGCTGCAGTGTGAAATGAGCCACGCCCCTGCACTAACAAACAAAATCCAAATGTCATGGTGTGAAATTCACAAGGCCTATGCACCGCTTTAAATCTGCAAACAATGCACTGATAGAGGAGATCCAAATGTCAAGCTGTGAAATTCACAAGGTCTATGCACCGCTTTAAATCTCCAGACAAAAGCCTCACGCTGGCTTCTGCTCAGTGGACGCACTTCACCCTGGATGAATAAATGACAACAGTTGGAATAGGTTTGTGCATCATGATGACAAATACAACTGTAACAAGTGACTTCAGTTGACTCAACATGGAAACTGGAATTTAGGTCAAGCCCTGCTCCCCTGCAACCAGGTGTGTATGGTAGAGATACCCAAGGTATGATCTGGGGAGTTCTTACATAGGCAGATGGTGGAGTTCGCTAACTATCCCAGTTATTTGGGGGATAACCCCAATCTTATTCCTGGTGATCAAGTATCCCACACCCTTTGCTATCCTGGATGCTCAGAGATCCAGAAATCAGGGCCCATGAAATGTCATCACACCCTTTCATATTGGAAGGACATTTTGACCAGCAAAGGGTCCAGACTAAACTCCTAGAACAGAATACCACGACACTTCAGAATGGGAAGATTCAAATCAGCCCTGACTCTGGGAAGGGGGAGGTCCAAAATCTGGATCCATATTTTCCAGCTTCACCCCCAAAGACATCACATTACAGAGGCAGAGTTACAACAGTAGCACATCAGGCTAATAGGAACTAGTGACTCACACAGGGCCAAACCCACAGCTGCTGTCCATCTCTAACGGGTCAGGAGACACCCAGGAGTTTGTTTTCATTGCTGAAGAGCTCAACAACGGTACATTAATCTCCCAAGGACAAAGCAAGCACAAACACTAGCTGTCCGTGTTTGGTTAGCACTTAATAGGGCGTTGTGTGTTCAAAGCTCTGTGCAAATGTTAACTCAGCCTTGTTCATAATAAACCAGTAAAGGTCAGTCAGTATCAACATCCCAATTTCACAGCTGGGGAAACTGAGGCATATAGCGGCAAAGGGGTTTGCCCACGGCTGCACAGCAAGTCAGTAGCAGAACTGGGAGCAGAATCCAGACCCCTATGCTCTAGCCATTAGACCACACTTCCCTCCCAGGGATCGCACCCAAGAGTCCTGACTGTCAGTCCCCCCCACTTATTCCAGCCACAAATTCACACTTCCATCCCAGACTTGGAAAGAGAACCCAGGAGTTCCGCCTGCTAAACTCCTGCTTATTCCTCTAGCCCACGGTGTACAAGAGAAAATAAAGCGATATTTAGTTGCTTTATAAACTGACTAAAGATTCACTCAGTGGCAACAGATGGGCCCCCCCACAGGACTTGCTAATCCCACGGGCAAGCCCCCCTATTAATACAGCAATTGTACAGAGCACTGTGGACAGAGATATACAAAAATTAAACAAAGCCTTTCTAAAACACGACACCTCACTACACAAACAAGACACTGCACACTGCCCTGGGGAGGGAACAACCCACGTGTGAGGGTGTCAGTCATGTCGCTTAATGCACGGCTGGAAGTACTTCAGACAGGACAATGATGAGGGCGGTATGAGAACCCATACACAGTAAAACAGAATAGATGGACATGTTTCTCCTGGTCCAAACAGGGGAGTGAATGCTACAGCGAAGGGCTCCTCTCCTACAGTTGCCCACCCCCTGGGTTGAAATAGAGGGGGTGTTAGTCTGAGAGCTGCAGGGGATCCAAGTGCTTAGGACAGAACCCACAGCACACACAGGCTCTGATGCAGCTACTGCTCCTGGCAAACTACCAAGGGGCCCCTCAGCGCTGTGGAGTCTGGACTGCTAACTGACTGAACTGGCCTTGTCAGCACTGGTTCTCCACTTGTACGGTAACTCCCATCTCTTCAGGTGCCAGTATATTTATGCCTGTATCTGTACTTTTCACTCCAGGCATCTGAAGAAGTGGGGTTTTTTTATCCACAAAAGCTTATGCCCAAATAAATCGGTTAGTCTTTAAGGTGCCACCGGACTCCTCGTTGTTTTTGTGGATACAGACTAACATGGCTACCCCCTGATACTGGACTGCTAAGGCAGCAGCCGCCGCCATGGCTTTGAATCAGAGCCAGGGAGGTTTATTTTGACAGGAGGTAAGGAGACAGGACTGCAGGACCAGGGCCACTGTTTCCTTCTAGGGAGCGGGCACAGCTGTGATGTGGGAGCTTTGATGCCAAAGCTGGCAGGCCCCCAAGCCTGCCTGCATTTCTCAGGAAAACGCCTATTGGCACTACAGCAGGGTCTGGGCCAGTACCACCCTGGGGTAGGGCTGGGGGAAGCTCTGCAGCGGAGAGAGATGGCAAGGGGAACATTATGGAGGCTGTGAGCCACAGGGAGTTATCCCTGGTGGGCGGGTGGCCTCAGGATACCCGTGGCAGGAACTGTGCAGTGAAAACCAAATCCCATTCTTGGCTATTCCTACTGCTCCTTCTCCATGTGGAATTTAAGGGAGCCACGGAATAATTCCAAGTGCCAAGGAGTCAGCTGTTTCCGGCTTCTCTTAAAGTCCTAGGAAACTTACTGCAGCTGGTGCCTTGAAAAAAAAAACCAAAAAACACCACACAAACACACACGCTCCCAGAGCCTTGTGGGATATGTAGTTGGCCAGGCCAATCTTAGCAGAGGAACTGCTTCCCTGTCCTGTAAGAAGCAATGGGCAAGCTCCCATCCAACCCCCCGATCCCGAGTTGCACTTGAAGCTAATCGAGGGATAAAGAACTCTTCGGGATAGGGCCTGTGTTTGTGCAGAGTCTAATGGAGCCTGATTCAGACTGGGGCCTCCGGACGCAGCCACCATACAAATGGCAATAACTGACTTAGTCACATATGGATCCAATAAAGGTGGGGGGCAGGGCTCCGGCATGCCGCTCTGCGTGTGTCTCGCACACAATGGACCAACAAGCACAATCAGAAAGAAAGCCTCTGGACCTACCGCTTGTCTCTACCAACTTCTATTAATTTAATCAACAATTAAAGCCCCCTCTCCTACACACACACACACAAGGTGACAAAGTGGAGGCTGAACAGAGCAGATTTAAAGGGACAACTGGTTCCTGTGTCCA
This sequence comes from Chelonia mydas, assembly GCF_015237465.2. NCBI lineage: Eukaryota > Metazoa > Chordata > Testudines > Cheloniidae > Chelonia > Chelonia mydas. The sequence continues at coordinate 5,571,551 of NC_057859.1, read as the reverse complement.
GAGCACAAGGCTAGGCTCTGCAACACCTGACCTACTGTGTGACCCTGGGCAACTCATGTCTGCTCTCTGGGCCTTAGTTTCCCCTCCCACCCTTCATCACTCTTGTCTATTTCAATTGCAGGCTCTTTGAGGGCAGGGAGCATCTCTCATTCAATACAGCACCTGGCACAATGGAGCCCTGATCTCAGCTGGGGCCTGTAGGCAGGGCTTTGGAGCGGAGCCCGGAGCTGGAGCGCGGAGCAGCTGCAGGGCAGCGGAGCTGCAGGTTTTTGCCTGGAGCTGGAGCGGAGCCGGAGCACAGCTCCAAAGCCCTGCCTGTAGGTGCTGCTGTAATTTAAATACCAACCCCTTAGCCATCTCCTGGCCTGGCTTGCTCAAGGAAGATGATAAACATCATTCTAATACAATAATAACTGCACTTAGACGGTGCTTTGTACGATCACAGTGGTACACACACAAATTCAGGCCCCACTCCCACAATCCAATCTGCCCCAGGGGACCCCAGGACCCCTAAGGATCCCATTGCAGCTTTAAATTTTAAACTCCCTCACTGTTGGTTGGTAAAGCATCATGCTAGACTGATTAATAATAATGACTGGAATAATAATAAACAGTGATATATTACTACTTAGGCTTTACAGGGCTCTTTTCCTCAGCAGATCTCAAAGCACTTTACAAAAGACAGTCCTCGTTATCTCCATTTTACGTTTGGGGAAACGGAGGCACCAAGCAATGAGGTGACATGCCCAAGGACAGGCAGCAGGCTGGTGGCAGAGCCAAGAACAGAGCCAAGTCTCCTCACCCCCAGCCCAAGTCTCAGCACCCAAGGCGCTGATGAAATAACATGTCACAATCACTAACTGAGATAACACTCCTCCCAGCCAAAATCCCTCTTTATCAATTGTAATCCAACCCCCAGGTTTATCACCGCCAGGCTTTTCCGCTGCTGTTTCGCAGCGGCTTATACAGCTGGGAGAAGGAAAGAACAAAAAGTTTTTGCAAAGTCTTTGGGTCCCGATCCTCCTCTTGCTTACGGCCCGATCCTGCCCCACTGAGTTCTGGAGCGGGATCCCACCCTTCACACCGGATTGAGACAGGAGTGAAACCGGTGTGAACGAGAGGAGACTTTCAGAGAGCTCGTAGCCACAAAGCCTGAGCTGCTAGTGGGCCAGCTGTGCCGGGGACTTGGGGAGTGATCCGGGCTGGAGGAGTCCGCCTGCTTTGACAGTTCCTCCCGGGGAAGCGGGAGAGCCCCCCTCTCCCTCCAGCCTCCTCCACGTCCGAAGTATAAACAGATGGATGGATGGATGGATCCCCCCCCCACACCACAGCGTAACCTCGTGGCAACTTCCTTCCCCCTCTCCCTTGCATGAGGTATTCTTTACCCCCCCCCCCCCCCCCCCAGCCCTCCCCACAAAGAAACCCAAAACTCCCGGGGGGGAGGAAAAACTCCTGCGGGGGGGGGAGCAAAGTTTCATTTCCTGCAGCACAAAGGGGGCAAAACAACCCAGAAAACTCAAGTCTCCAGCCCCGGAGCTTTTCCCTGCCCGAGGCTGTCTCTGCCCGGGCTCAGCTCCCTCCCAGCCCCGGCTGCAGGAGCAGCAACTTTGAAAGTGTCCCTTAAACACACACACACACCGGCCCCTTTCTTTTGTCTGCAGCTGCCCTGCCAGCCAGGCAGAGTCTGCATGACCCAGGCTCACCCAGCCCCTGTCCTCCGGTGGCCTCGCTGCTCCCCGCACCCGCCCATCAAGGGGCGCGTTTGCACCGGGGGTGGGGGGGGGCAGGGGGAGCCCTTTGGCCCTACCAGCTTTGCAAGGATCCTTATAGTCAATGGGCTCCGTGTCTTCCTCGTCCTCCAGCTCATAGGTGTAGTCGGGAAAGTCCAGGGCTGGCCCCAGCACCGCGAAGGAAAGGAGCAGCCAGCACGCCCTGACGCCGGACATGCTGGCTGGCGAGTCCCGGGCAGACGCGCCTCGGGACCGAAGGGAGAAGCGGAGCGGGAAGGAGGGGGAAGGAGAGAAGTGGAAGGAGATGGGAGGGTTTCCCCCCTCGCTCTCTGTCTTTTTTTTTTTAGGGAAATGAGAGCTGGCGGGGGCGGGTTCAGGCCGGGAGCTCAGCCCCTCCAGCCTGCAGAGTTTGCTCGCAGCCCGGCTGGGAACGGGGCCAGCCCGGGGTGGGGGAGAAGCGGCTCCCAGAGATGCTCTTGCATCGCCGCTCACCGGCCAGGGAGCGCCCTCCCTGGGGCCCCCGGGCAACCCCCGCCGCTGGGGTACCCGCCTGCCCGGGGCTGGCCATGGCCGGCATCCCGTGGCGCGGCGTGGGGCCGTCATACCCCGCCCCGGTGGGGCACCGGCTGGTCCCCGAGGGCTGGGTCTGCAGGGAGCTGCTGCGGGGCCCCCTTCGTGTGGCAGGTTTCTATAGGGCGGCAGCGGGGGGTTTCAGACCTGATCTCTGAGCTGCAGGGTCCCGGGGGGGGCCCCCCGCCATGGTCCAGTCCCCTCGCCCACCGCTTTGGATGCTGCTCCTTGCAGCTAAGCCCAGAGAAAAGGGCAGCCGCCGGCTGCAGGGCTCCCAGCTGCGCGAGGAGAGATCCGGAGAGCTGGGAAACGCTGCCCCCTCTCTGCTCCGGCCCTTGGGACGTTTACTGGGGAGGGAGAAGGACTGGGAGAGTCATCCCCTGCTGGGATCCCAGGGCTGGTCTGTGAGAGGCAGGGCGTGAGGGCCATGGGATAGACCCCAATGCAGCTGCTTGCTGAGAAGGAAACTGGGAAATAAGCAGCCTCCTTAGCAGTCTGTTGATTGCTTTTGATAGGGGCTTGCGGTTAGCATTCACATTGGGGTTTCCCTTGGGGTCTCCACGGACAGGCCTGAACCAAAACCCTAGCTCCAGCCATTCCCAGGATCGGAGCATCACAAGGGATTCTCCCCCTGCCTCTGGCTTCATGCAAAGAGCTCCTGGTGGTGCAAGGGGCCGGTTCTGGTGGGCTGGAGTCTCAACTCACTTGTCACAGGGGTAAATGGCTACAGAACCAGGCTGGGAAGGCATGCTTCTCCAGTGCTCGAGGAAATACAGGGAGGCGTGCAGTGCCCCTGTGAGTTCTCCATCTAGGAACCTAGCCATCCCTCCCCACCCTGCAGGGGGGAAGTCCCTCAGCTGGCTTGCGCTCATTTCAGTAGGTGCACTGAGCATGGGAAGCACAGTCTCTGCCCCCTGAATCTGTGTCACTCGGGGGCCTGGTCTGGACTAGGACTGGAGAGTTTGTAAGAGTCCGATTTGGACAGCGTGAACCCTCGGCCAGGAGCAGTCACAGCTGCTGGGGGCTGCAGCTTTTTGCAAATCTGGCCCCGCTCAGTTTTCTAGCGGCCCTTCTCACAAGGCGAATTTCATGCTGGTGAGATGTGCTGGCCTGACAGCCCTGGAGCAGGATGCCCTGTATCCCTGGAGCTAGCACAGAGCTGGGGCAAGCGTCCCCTATGCACACACTGGGCCCCGCCACTGCACTCAGCCACAGAGTTCTCCGCAGCCCACTTGCTCCTGGACCTCTCTGCCGGAGCTGCCCAGGCTAAGCCGCGCCAGCTGCAGCAGGGATTTCACCTGCACACGTGTGAGGTAGACACTTGGCCCCACAAGAACCCACCAGCTTGTTCTGGCACAAGACCTGTACCTGTTAGGGTGACCAGACAGCAAGTGTGAAAAATCAGGACAGGGGTGGCGAGCAATAGGAGCCTATATAAGAAAGAGACCCAGAAATCAGGACTGTCCCTATAAAATTGGGACATGTGGTCACCCTAGTACCTGTGCAACATGCTTCTCCCCACAGGACTGATGCAGAGGGATGGACTCTGCCCCCTGGAGAAGGGTGTCTGACCAGCCCGGGATGCTGCTGAGCCCCAGTGTTCAGCCAGGTTAACAGCAGGGAAATCACCCTGGGGTGACTGGTGTGCTGGGAGAGGGTGGCTGTCTTGTGCAGAAGAAGCAGGGCAGGGGAATTGCTGGGTGGTGCAGTAGCTGTGTGTGGAGGGATAAAGCCAGGCCCTGGCAGCAGCCCCAGCCAGGAGAGATGAACAGCCTTTACACATGCAGGGAGCTCCCCCCATGGGAAGTTGGGCCCAGCAGCCCTGTAATGGAGGTCTGTGGGTGACACCTACTGGTCAAGCCATGTCACTTCAGGCCTCTCTTGTGGCTGGCGGCTGCTGGCTACCTTGCACAATGACCCTGAGACCGCCTGTTGTCAGGAGCCCACCCAGCCTCTGTTTTTCTTAACCCTTTGGAAGCTGAGCCCTGGGGAGCAAGCTGTTTGCAAACAGAAGGCCCAAGGAAGGGGGTACCAGGATAGCATGGTGAGTGCAGAGCACAGTTAGGCAAAGGGTTCAGCAAACATTCCCAGTCCTGCTCCCGGATTGGGACTGGCCCCCTTGACTTGGCTAAGGCTCGGATCTCCCCAAGACCCTGGTTGTGCCCTATCTGCAGAACAGCAGTAGGGTTGTGCTTGTAGGTTATTCTCCATCCCAAGGGCAGCTATGACCAGAGACGGCACATCTCCCACTTTGAAGAGCTCCTCACCTTTCCTTCCTGCCCCTAGGACTCCCTGGGCTGCATGGTGGGTCTGGGAAGAAGTGCCTGGCATCTCAATGCACTAGCAACTGCTGGAGTAGTAGAAACTGTTGGCTACTATCATGGAGCTTGTGCAGACACTTTTGAAACCTTTACCCAGGTCACGTGACTGGGGCTAGGCCATAAACTGCAGTCTCTTCCCAGCAGCCCTGGATATCACACCTTTGATATGGTGAGTATGTGCAGGTGTAGGCTGTGTGCATATGGGTGGGAGCAGTGGTCTCACTTATTAAGGTGGGTGGGAGGATACTGTGTTTATATATATATATATATATATATATATAAAAGTGTGTGCATTAGTCAGAGAGTACATAGTGCTTATGCTGTTTGTGTGTAGGTGTGAGCAGTGTCCATACTTTTGCATTCACTAATTGCCCTTGTCTCCTTTACCTGCAGAACACAACCCCGGCTGGACAGCAGACTGAGAAAGCAGAGTTACCTCTGTGAAGATGAGATGTTGTGGTTTCTTCCCTGCAGTTCTCAGTGGAATTCCTACTGCATGCTCCTCTGAGAAGAATGAGATCTCTGCCTGTATCAAACACTGAACACCTGCCCACAGAGCAGCTGGTGGTGCTGAGGGGAGAGGGATGCCTTTCCCTCTCACAACTGTGCTGTCTTGTTCCCGGTCTTCCTTGAGCATCTATCCTTCCCCTCTACACCCCCCTTCTCATTGCAGTCTCTTCCTCCCTCCTTGCCACTGGACACAGAACGCATATCCCATCCCATGCCAAACCCAGCTGAGTCCAAAGGGTTAAAATGCCTCTGCGGAGGCCTAACTCTGGGAGTGAACTTCAGCAGCACTGGGGGTGAGTCAGCCACATGGGGGAACTGCTACAGTTCTGGGCAAGGCTGTGATTTGTGAGGGTTGGCCACTGGCCAGCACTGGGATCAGCCCAAGGAGCGACCACTAGGTAGAGCTCCAAGCTCGCTATTGTCTATCAAGGGAAGAGAACATGCAGGGCTGAATTGTTACTAATGTGTATCCCCATAAGTGCCTGGGAGTCTGAGTCCTGGTGCTCAGCGCTGTACAAACAGAACAGAGGGATGTTCCCTGCCCCAAAGAGCTTACAAAACTCATGCAACCCCCTTAAAATCAATGGGCATGATGTGCATTCCCATGTTTTGATGGGGTAGGATAGACTAGGGGCTCTCAAACTTTTTCTTTCTGAGGCTCACCCCAATATGCTATAAAAATTCCCTGGCCCACCGGTGCCACCACAACTGGTTTTCTGTATATAAAAGCCTGGGGCCCCATGCCACAGCCCCCCTCCCCATGAAACTCAGGCTTTGGCTTCAGCCCTGGGTGGCAGGACTCAGGGCCCCGGAATTCAACCCCACGTGACACGGCTTTGGCTTTCTGCCCTGGGCCCCAGCAAGTCTAATGCTGGCCCTGTTTAGCAAACCCCCTAAAACCTGCTTGTGGCCTTTCAGGGGCCCCTGGACCCCTGTTTGAGAACTGCTGGGATAGAGTAGGCAGGATTTAGACTTCGGGGGGGGGGGAGGGGGTTAGATTCCTAGCCTACAGCAGAAAGTGAGTCGTGAGTGTGATAGGGAGGAGAGGAGGAAATTCTCTTACCACCAACCCAGCTCTGTTCCAACATGGGGGCAAGGAGTGCACTCTCCCTGACTCTAGGGTGGTTCTCTGCAGTTTGTATTGCCATCTGCTCCCTGTGCTGGCTGGGGTCGATGGCCTGGACTACACAGGAGGCCAGACTAGGTGATTTAGTCGTCCCTTTGGGCCTTACACGCTGTGTGCTGTGATGTCTCAATTTGCTAAGGACTTTAAATGCACTGTGTACCATCTTGGCCCTTTTGCATGACTAGTCCCACAGCAGTGCACAGTGGACTCATAGGGGCTTGGCTTAGCTGCCTGAACTCATCAGGTTCACTGGCCCCTGCTTCTGCTCTCACATCCCTGAGGTGATGCTCCTGTAGGACCCAATCCTGCTTCTGTTGAAATTGATGGCAAATCTCACAGCAGGAGGAGGATTGTCCCCAATTTGCAAGTACAAATGGGAAGGGAAGTGTATTTAAAGTGGTTAATATTGTTGTTTAGATTATGAAAACACGCACAGGCCCCCACTGAGCTCAGAGCCCCATTGTGCCAGGAGCTATCCACACAGGGAGAGACAGTCCCTCTCTCAAAGAGCTTGTGCTGTAAAAAAGAGAGGAATCAGAAATGAAGGGACTTGCCCAAGGGTACCCAGTACGTGAGTGGCAGAGACAAGCCAAGAACCCAGTTCTTTTGACTCCCAGTCCAGGGTCCTGGGCATTAGGTAATGCTGCCTCTCCGTTAAACAGCCAGGTTAATATTTTGCCCTTTTGTGTAACTGTCTCAAACTCCTTCACAAACATTAACATTCACTGCAGGTCAGTGTCGTTAGTCACAATGCATAGACTAGGACGGAGGCACAGAGAGGGCAGGGCCAGCCACGTTTTCAGCAGGCTGAGCACCTTCAACTCCCCTCGATGCCAGCTGCAGTTGCATAGGCTCGAGGTATCTCAAGTTGGGTGTCAAAAATCTGAGGCCACTTTTGGACAAAGTGCCTGAGGTTCCATAGTGAGTTAGTGGCAGTGAAGACGACAGAACTCAGTCATCCTGGGTCCCAGATTCCTGCACTGGGTACAAGCTAAAACTTTCTTACAGAGATGGGAATCGAACCCAGGAATCCTAGATCCCCCTTCCTTTTCCTATCTGTTAAATAACATTACTTATCTCCTCTTTTCTTTTCAGTAACTGCTAAATTCAGAATTCCTCTAATTCCAATTCCTTACTCAAACATCACTGATGAGGGGGAAAGCCTGTCGCCTTAATAAATTACCTTTGATGTATTTCCCCCCTTTGTTTTTCTCCAGGGTAGATAATGTCAGGATATACTTCAATTACACAAATGCTTGCAGGTTCATTTTGAACCCAAAATTTAGATTTTTTTGTAAAAACAAGATTTTAAAGCTACTAAGTGCAATTTAAAAAAAGTTTCTATTCCACAAAGCACCCTTTGAAAACAGTGGCTTTCTTTGTTTCCCCCCTTTCGTCGTGTGCAACCCCCACACTGCAACATTGGGCTCGTGGATGAGAACGCAAGAGGCAAATCCAATGTCATTGTCAGGGTAGTCTCGAGAGGAGACAAACTGCATCCGTGGTGAAACGTTTAAAATGTAAAAGCTGAATGTCTCGAACGCTTTCCATTTTGATAACTTCCGGTTCTGTTCGGATTACAGGAAAAGTGGTTTTTTGGGAAGCTATTGGGCCAAATCCTCAGCTGGTGTAAATCAGCCTCTACCTATTATTTCAATGGAGCGATGCAGATTTACACCCTCTAAGAAGCTGGAGGCCAATCTGGGTATTTTTCCCCTTTAAGTTGTAGCATGTTAGCAAACAGATTCAGAGGGTGAATTGCTTTCACATCTCTTTCCACACCTGTTCATGAAGTGGCCTAGTCTCTCATTCTGATTGCCACTTAGGAGAACTGGAAATCTCACTGATCCTTGTCCTGGAATTTCATTCAAAAGGCTTCATTGTATTCTTTTAGCAAGAGGTGCTCCAATGTACAGAAGTGCCCTTTGACAAGTCTGTTCCTCGATTCTTTCAAGTGGGCTTGCTGGAAGTTGGATATACCGTACCCTCAACAGGACAAAAATGAGAACCCCACTGGCATTATTTAGTGAGCGTAATGCCATGTGGCATCATGGGCCTTGGGGCGGTTAGTTTGACCTCACATGTTCTCTTTAAGAACCGGAAAGCTAAAATCTGGGAAGTTCTTCACAGCCAGTCACTGGGCGGAATCTGGTGTCTCCTGACGTATCCAATTATTTATTTATTTAAGCTGTGGAATAAACAAGTAAACCTCCGACCGTCCTGAGTAAGCAGTCAATTCTCCTCCATCCTGCAGCCGACTATCAAATAAAGTAATTTATACGTTTCTGTCCTTTTTGGATAAGCCTCTTGGGATCCCCAGGCACTGCTGCTATTCCGTGCGGCCGAATGGTACCGTGAGGTAAGAGGCTATGCTTTCTATAAAGAGAAAACTTTACACCGGGGAAAGCTTTTGAAGAAAGTTGGAGATATCACAGGTTAAGCTCTTGGCTGTGTGTTGTTCTCAGCTGGCCACTTTGCTAATTCCTAAAGGTGTTTGCGTTTAAACAAGGTTCTCTTTCGCTTTGATCCTTCAGTGATGTTAAGGTGTTCAATCTACAAAGTGACGGTTGTGCAGTAAAGACGGAGGTAGGATGGTCTAGCAGTTAGGGCAAGAGGCTGGGAGTCCGGACTCCTGGGTTCTACTCCGAGCTCTGGGAGGGAATGGTCTAGTGGTCAGACCAGGGACTAGGAGCCAGGAGTCCTGGGTTCTATTCTCAACTGAATCTTAACCTCTGTACATCCATTTTCCTATCTTTTAAATGAGGCTTTTTTAAAGAAGCTACTTAACCACGTTGGGAAAGCATGTTGAGATTCTCCACTGAAAGATGCTATATAAATTCAAAGCATTATTAGTATTTATTAGCTCACTGCAACATTGAAGCAAAAGACACATGTGAGCTAGTGAAGGGTTGCATTTGCATCCATACAGCTTGAGAAAGGACCAAGGAACATGAGATGTGTATGGAAAAGTCATTTTTGTACACTTACATACATTTCAGATGTCCTTCGGGGTAAATCTCCCTGTACTGTGTCCCCTCACCCCAGACCGCAGCATCAAATCCATTGCACAATGATTGGAAACTGACACCCATTAGCAGAGGAATAAAATGCACCCAAACGTGTTTCTGCAAAGCGCAAAACAGACAGACAAGAAAGGACAGGGTCAGGGTCCGCTCTTGCAGCCAGGGCTGGAGGAAGCCAAAATCAGCCTCTCGGCTGGGCTGGGCTCTGTTTGTTTTTCATGAGCAATGATGGAGAGTAGGAAGTGGTGCCAGACCCAGAGCCCTGACCCGAGTTCACAAGGCAGGTGCTTGATTACTATTATTATTGCTATTCGTTATTTATATTACAGTGGAGTCTCCTGGCCACAACTGAGATCAGAGTCCCACTGCTCTAGGTCAGCAGTTTTCAAACTGTGGGTCGGGACCCCAAAGTGGGTTGCGATCCCATTTTAATGGGGTCACCAGGGCTGGCTTAGACTTGCTGGGGCCTGCTGAAGCCCCATACTAAGGGGTGAATCCTGCTCTTCCCATGGCTGCAGAGGGCCCCCAGCAGTAGGACAGGTCTGGTGGGATTTGGGGAGGGGCTCTGCAGGGGTGCTTGGAACCGTGTCCTATGGGAGTTCCATGCATGTGGTGGGGCCCAGGAAGCTGAGGCCCTAGGCTCTCCTGTGCTCATCCCCATGGGAAGCATGCATAAGGGCTGCTGCACCAGAGTCACCTCTCAGGGTTGGCGCTGCAGCCCGGGGAAAGGATACCGCCTCATGTCCACTTCCCTGTGGAGCTGGCCAGGACCCAGTTTGACTGGTAGCTGGACTATCAGGGTGAAAGTGCGGCTCTTCCCTTGGGTGAGTTTGTAGACCATCTGAGGGCCAAGAGCTCCAGGAAGGTGATCCCTGTGTTTTCCCCATGCAGACGGGCTGCACCATCCCCGTGGCCCCCTCGTCCACTCCTGCCTGTCCAGCCCAGGTCCTGCCTGCAAGGATGCAGGGGATGGTGCTGTTCAAACGCTGGCTCGCTCTGTTTCTGCTCGCTGTTGGAGCTGGAGGGGCTCGGACTCCAGGTAAGTGGGGACTGCTCCAGGAGGGGCGTTTATTCCAATACGCTGCCTAGGGCAATCCCAATCCCTACAGGTAGGTGCTGATGACTCCCAGGGTGTACACCAATGAAGACCCCCGGCCCTACTCTATGCACAAGGAGGGGCAAGGGCTGGCGAGGGGACCCACAAAGTGAGACCCCAGGCCTTGCTGTCTATGTACACATGCGTGGAGGGGACTCCCAGGGCTGTACCCCCACGGGGACCCCATGCCCCATTTCATGTGTAAAGACAGAGGGCCAGATCCCAAGCTGCTGTAAATCAGGGGAGCTCTATTGACTTCAGTAGAGCTACCCCAGATTTACACCTGCTGTGGATCTGGCCCACAGGATGCTGGGGTGGGGCGAAGGGCCCCTGGCTCATGACAGTCCCTTAGTATTTTGGAACAGCTGTGAAAAGTGATCAGGGAGAGCATCATTTAGGATATATTTGCACTGCAGCTGGAAAGGAGTCTTCCAGCCTGAGTCACTGGGTATGCCTGCTCTGCGTGGCCATGGCTAGCCTGGGTCAGATGACTCAGGACCCTGGGGCTCCAGACCATGCAGGACTATGACATTGCAATGTAGACCTCCAGGCGAGCCCACCAGGGGGAGGGTCTCAGGGCTTAGCCCTGCAGTGTGAGCCCGAGTCAACAGACCCAGGCTCTGAGACTCGGCACCGTGCGGTTTTTCATCACAATGAAGACAGAGCTTAAGGCCAGAAGGGACCATTCTCTAGTCTGACCTCCTATATAGCACAGATCACAGGTCCATGCCACCTCCACGCTGAGCCCAACAACCAGAATTAGACCAAAGCACCGCAGCCCCCAGGAGACCAGACGATTACGCGACGCAGGCAGAGAACAGGAGGGACCGAGGTGCGCCTCCCTTACCCGCTAGCTCTGAGCTCGGCGGGCTAGCTGAGCCTCTGCTGGCACGGCAGCGTCCACACTGCTATTTGTAGCATGAGTCTGTCTGCCTGGGCTGGAGGCACGCTCCCGGCTGCGGCGCAGACGTGCCCTGAATGGTCCCGACGCAGGGGTGAGTCCTGAGAAGCCGTTGAACACCATGGGCAGGTCGGCGAGACCTTGGCACACGAGTCCCTGGGCGAGGGTGGGAGGGAAACAGATTCCGCACCCCGTGGGCTGCTGTGGAGATGTGGAGGGGGTGGTGGTGGTGAGTGAGAGGAGGCAGGGAGCCGGCTCAGTCTCCGTGTTCTGCCCTGCAGGACTGTGCCCCCTGCACCTGCTCATCGGCCTGGACGTCACTGATTACCAACAGTCCAGCCTGCACCAGTACCTGGAGGGCACCATCCGGGAGCTGTTCTCCCTGAGCAGGGTCAGCTGCGCCCAGCTCAACCTCACCCTGAGCATCCAGAGCGTGGACAAGGGCGGCGAGGTCCTATTCCGAGCCCGCCTCGCCAAGTACCAGCATGACACCTTGCAGCAGCTGCGCGTGGCGCACACCTTCAGGCGCTCCTACCTGAACCAGCCCTCCCTGCGCAGCCACCTGGAGATGAGCCAACGCCTGCCAGAGAGTAACAAGGTAGAGCCGCAGCTGGCCCAACAGCTCTGCATGGGCACATCCTGCAGGGCAAGGACGCTCGCTCAGCGGGCTCCCTTCCTCGGTTGGCTCTGGCCATTTAACCCCCTCGCTGCCAGCTCCCTGCTCAGCTCCCATTGTTCCACCGCTTTTTCAAAGGGGAAGGCTCCCAGGAGCTCAGCAGAGGTTTCACCTGGGTTGTTTGGCTGCCCGGGTCAGTGGTACCTGGGGCATTTGGTGTCAGCACAGCAGGTGCATCTGGCTTGGGCAGAATAAGAGCAGCTTTGCTGCCACTGGGTAGTGTTGTGTGCTCCCAGGCTGGGGGACCCCAGCTATCTCTGCCCTGGATCCTGCTTCCTCCGCGGCGGCCTGTAGGCTGATGGGCCCCAAACGTGTCTGTGCCCCAGGTGCTGCTCCTGTTTACGGACGGGTTGGACGATGATGTGAAGAAGCTGGAGGAGATGTCAGCCGCTCTGCAGGTGCAAGGTATGTGGGTGGATCACACAACTTCCTGGCGACCAGTGGTCATATCTGGAGGGGAAGAGGTTTTCAGAATGTTAGCCTGGAGCACAGTCAGACCTCAGGAGGGGATTGGGTGCAGGGGCATTGATGGAAGGTGGGGATCTTAGCACTGATTGAGCATGGTGTCTCCGTTCCCCTCTTATCCCAGGGACTGTAGTCCTTCACTACATTGCATCTGGTCTCATGATGCCACGTTTTACCATTGTCCCATGGTGCTGAGCTACCCTGTCACCATCCACCCCTCCCTTCTGAGGATCTCAAAGCACTGTACATACATTTAACTTAACCTTACCGTCCCTGTTCGGTGGGACAGTGTTATTGCCTGCACCCTATGGATGGGGAAACTGAGTCACGGAGAGGTTGAAAGACAGAGTCAGACAGGGAGTCATGTGCCGCAGGGTGCTAAGTCACCTAACCCACACCTCGCTGCAGTCGGTAACCTGTGTTTCCACCTGCTCCATATGCCACGCTGACCCCTGCTCTGGCCTCATTCCTGTCCTAGGCCAGCTCGACGCACTAGTGACTATCGCAATGAACAATGCTACCAACGTGGAAGAGCTGCAGCTCATTGAGTTTGGGCGAAGGTTCAGGCACAGCCAGCAGCTGAGCATGGAGAGCCCCGAGATTGGCTCTGTTTTGGCTCAAGAGCTGGTAAGGAATGGCCCTTCCCAGCAGGCTGGCTCGTGGGCCCAGGGGTCTGATCCCTTCTAGCAGAGGGCAGAGATACTTGACAAGATGGCCAGGTGGGTCTATCCCTTGAGGCAGGGATACTGACTAGCTGGCCCAGATGTCAAGGTTGCACGGAAGCTCCTCTGCTCTGAGGAAAGAAGCCTGATGACTGGGCTTGTCTTCCCAGCAGCGATCAGTCACTTGCTCTGTGTCAGCCTACAGCTCCCCTGCGCCTCGCATGAGACCCAAGGGGACTTGCTCTCTGGGCCATGGGACAGAGGTCCCCCTCCTGGCTGTGACTTTGATGCTCTGTCCCGCTGCAGCTGGCTGTGTCGGAGAAGAAATGCTGCCACCCGTGCCCCTGCACCTGCATTGGATTGCCAGGCTTGCGAGGCCCCCTGGGTGCTCCAGGGCGCAAGGTAAAGCGCTCGCTGAGGGTCGCCGGTCCTGGCGCTGCATGCATGGCTGTCACATGCAGCCTTCGTTTTAGGTGGGGAGGGGGGTTGTGCTGTTCCCTTCCAGTGCTTTGGACCAGGCTCTAGCAGGAGCGTGAGACCGTGTGTAAGACCTGGGGTTTGCCTGGCTCGCAGCCTGCACCCCCCCGCTCTGCATGGAGGTGACAAAGCTGGAGTTGTACGCTGGCCACTATCCACGTGCTGCACCAGTGTAAATAGTGACTCCTGCAGATGAGGCTCCAAACCATGTTTGGGCACAAACTGCTCTGCACGGTGTATCTGCACGAGTGGTATGACACCAGCAGAGCTTCCAGTGCAAAAACACCCTGCGCAGATGAGCCCGAGGAAAGCGCTTGTTCCCAGCTACATGCCTTTTGCACTTACTCACTGGTCTGAGAAGTCAGGATGCGGCGAGATGTTTGCACATCTGGATCTGCAGAGCATGGGGGAATGATATAAAGGCACAAGGGGATTTTTGTTTTCTAGGTTTCTGAGAAGAGTTTTTAACGTTCTCTTTCCCTTCCAGTTGGGATAAATCTCTTGGTGTCTCAAACTCCCATTCCTATTGGCCTTGCTGGGCCTATGTTGTCTGACCCAGCTGGCTGGTCTCTACACAGCTGGGACCTTGTTAACTTGGCCTCTATGTTGCCTGAGCTCTACCATCGGATGTTGTGTCAACTGGAGTCACCAGACATCGAAGCTGGTCTTAACCACTTAGTCATAGTGATTAATACTTAGCTCTTCCATACTGAGTGCTTTCCTCTGGAGATCTCAAAGCACTTTACAAGCATGATTGTTTTACTAATGGAGAAACTGAGGCCCAGAGATGAAGTGATTTGCCCAAGGCCACTAGACTGCACTCCATCCCAGGGTTGGAGAACCCAGGCATCCTGAATCACAGTACCTTCCTCGAATCATTATACACACTCCCTCAGAGCTGAGGATAGGAACCAGGAGCCTCGACTCCCACAGCCTCTCCTCTAACCACGAGAGAACTCCCTCCCCAAGTCAAAACTAGAACGCTGCGGCTCTGACTCTCAAATTCCTGCACAGAGCTGGGAAGAGAACCCACATAGTCCTGATTCCTGAGCCCCTTGCTCTATGCACTAGACAACACTCCCTCGCTGTGCCTTGAACCCAAAACTCCTGGCTCCCAGCCCTGTGCTCAATCCACTAGACCACTACAGTCCTGTCAGTGGAATCCCCGATTAGGCAGCTGCACACAGCACAGCTGTTACTCAGCCCAGACCCCCACCCCTCCCAGTTCTTAGGCCTCAGCACCACCATGTGAGCCAAAGAGATCGCTCTGAGCGAGCTGGTAGGAGCTAGGCAGAGCTTGCCCTCAGGCGCTTGCTTTAATTCTGCACTGAGGCTCCTGTGTTGTCTGGGGCTCACAGGCTGGGACTTTATGTCCTGCCGGGTCCTAGCATTCTGGGCACCGGGAAGGGAGTGAGCCCTAGAGCTGATGCGGCTGACTACTCCTCTGGAGGGCTCAAACTGGAAGCTAGTGCGTGGCACAGGCTGTGTCCCAGGGGACCTGACTTCAAATGTTCTGCTGTCTTGGCTCTAGGGGAGGAAAGGAGCCAAGGGGCTGGTTGGAGACCACGGGCACTACGGACACAGCGTGAGTAGAACTGCTGCCTACAAGGGAGGGGTGGCTGCTGCTGGGCTCCTTGACCCTAGGGTGGGGCCCACTGTGTAGAAATGGGTGTGTGGGATGTACCCCACAAACATGGATCACAGCCGATAACCTCTTTCAACGACAGAGACGCTGTGCACAGGGTGGGAAGGCCGCTGGGTGTGGCCGTTGGCATATACTAGTGATCAGAGCGCTGGCCATAAAGACCCGGCCCCCTCCCTGCATCTTCGATCAGGACAGCATAGGGGCGGGGGCTCTGGCATAGCTTTGCCACGCCTGGTGTGGACACTGGAGTTTGCACACCTTGTTTAGAGCAGCAGCAGGACAGCTTGGAAACCAGAGCAATCCTAAAGCCTGGGGATAGTACTGGCGCCGACACTCGTAAGTGTCCCATTTGCTGAAGATAGCCCTCTCACCATCTGCCTCTGGCATCCCCTCGGCAGTGCAGGCTAGAGTTCCAGGGGTGGAACAGATCAATCAGAGCCCATCTAATTCTTTCCTTCATGGGCCAGTGCAGGCCTGTGCCTGGAGATTCATCTACGCTGCTTCTAAAGTCCAAGCGATGGGCTCCCACCGCTTTCTATGCTCACACTGGCCCATGAGTCCGCTGCCCAATGGCACTGGACCCTCCCATGCTCACACTTGCCCCTTGCACAATCAAATAGCATTCACTGCTAGGGAGCGTTTCCTGATACTGAGCCTGGATTCTCCTTAGCTCAGCTATCTCCCATTGCAACTCCTGCTTGTACTCCCTAGACATTCCCCCAGCTAGACAAAGCCGGCTCTGGGGGACTCCCAGCCCCTGGCCTCCATAGGGATGTATGTGTTGCCTATTTCTGAAGCCCCCTTTTTTACTGGAGTGCTTGAAGGTCTCTCCTTTCCAACCCCAATTTCAGGGGGAGCAGGGACTGCGGGGGCTCCAAGGAAGCTGGGGAACCCAGGGATGCCCAGGCCAATGCGGACCCAAGGTAAGATGCCAGACCCAGCCTTGGCAGCTGCTTTCCCTTTGGTTCGGAGATTCCTCCACCTCACTGACTTTATCTCTGTGTCTTGCTTTAGGGACTTCCAGGATACCCTGGAGAGCAGGTACAGAGGCCTCACTGTTTGGTGTGTGTGTAGAATCTAACAGGCAAATACCACGTATGTTGTAGAGCAAACCTTAAGGTGAGCATGGCAGGGCTCAGCTTCATGGCTCATCTGCACAATAGCCAGGCCTGCTAGTCACATCCTCTCCCTAAACATCTCCCCGCACGTGGCACTCCAGGCACACTCCTCTGGGGCCAGGCAGTACAGGTGTGCCAGGGGAATCTGCGCCATCCCGGGCAGATGGAAGGCCAACACCCCGAGCTGTACTGTTCACCAGCCTCCAAATATCCACCTGCAAAACTGGTCGGAGCAGTGAGCCCCTCAGTGCCTGGCGTTTCCGGGGCACTCCTGGCTGCGCAGTGGTGAATGGCAGGCGAGGAGGGGCTGGACAATGAAGAGCAGCAGGGGAGGTGGCTCGTGGCTCGAACAGGAGGGGATGGTCCACAAGGCATCCTCTCTGCTGAGATGCACAATGTTGAGAAGGCCTGACCCTAACGGATGTGGCCAGGAAGGACACAAGCTGCTCCTGGGCCTGCTGCAGAGTGCCTGTTTACTCAGACAGGTCCCAGGTAGCATCCAGGACTAAGACAACTGCAAATCTCTTTCCAGGGAGCTCCTGGGGAAGCTGGATACGATGGCATCCCCGGGGAGAAGGTGAGCTGCCCAATCGCATGTCCTGCGGCAGAGCTGGGCAGCCCCAAGCCCCTGCACCACCCCCTTTGGGCTGCGCTCGCTGCATGTCCCCTGAAACAATCCACCCGATTAACCTCCACAGCTCCTGGAGAAATGACAATCCTCCGCCAGAGCCCGGCTCTCGGGGGCGAATGACACCAGCCTCCGCTGCTGGAGTTAAAACTCCAAGCCAGAGTCTGTGAAATCCATGGCCAGGCTCTCAATGAGCTCTGGCTCATGCCCTCTGTCCGGTGTCTCCTGGCCTCTGTGGGACAGGGCCCGCAGTGGGCACTCGGTCTGGCGCTTCCCCTCTCCAGGTTAGAGGGTCGGTCCCTGGAGCCACTGGAGCCCAACTATCAATCGTTTGAGCTCCCCCAGGGAGACCAGAGGGCATCAGCAATGACTAAAGCACAGCTAGGGTTGATCCCTATCCCGGATTCTCTCGTTCCCAGGGGGAAGCCGGCCTCTCTGGGAATCCCGGGAAAAGAGGATCCCGCGGGAGGCAGGTGAGTGGGCAGCAAGGGTGAGCAGGTAAAGAAGCCTCGGGAGGAGGAGAAGGTCTCGTGCCCACCTCCCCCGGCCCCATAGCATCGTGACCTCAGACCCCTGATCCAAGCATCACCCCACTCTGTGTGGCCCAACTCCCATTGTAATGCTGCTTCCCAAAGAGCCAACTCACCTTCAAGCGGGTGCCCCGGCAATGTGGACTCAGCAATAGCCTCCTGCACTTCCCGACCCTTCTGACGTTCTCCCCTGCTGGCTCCGCGCTGCTAATCTCTTCTTCCTGCCTTGATCCAGGGGCGGAAAGGCTCCCGGGGTCTCCGTGGCATCGCAGGGCCTCCAGGATCCCCCGGCAACACTGTAAGTGTGGGGGAGAATTGAGGGGAGTTAGCTCTTGCAGTGCAGACCCTGTGGGCAGTGACTCCTGTCTGCTCACTGGCCCTGGTGTGCAATGAGTTCAGTGGGTCTCAGTCTAAGTCCCTGAAATCACCATGGCATTTGGCACTAATTGGCCCACTGGTCGGTAGCCTCAGTGGAGAAGCCAAGGGCTGACTGGGCCACAGAGGAAATGGGGTGGTTTCAGAGTCGTGCTGGGGCTCACTGGTGGAGCAGTGTAGGGGGGAAGTTTGTCCTACTGTTGCCTATGCCCAGTGGATACATATACAGACCTTCCCCCTCCCCCCCCACCTCGGGCAGGGAACCTGCCCCTTCCACCAGCACTCAATTCGCCCAAGCTGTCTTACCCAGCAGAAAAGCAAAGAGCGAGGGAAGGCTGCAGCGTGCACAGCTGGGGTCCCTGGTGAGCAAAGGGGACGTGTTAATCCCAAATGCCCAGCTTCAGAGACAGCATCCCCTGTGCCATTCCAGAAAGGCACCGACCAGGGGCCAAGTGGACATGTCCCCCACACTGGCCACCCTGCCATGTGCAGCCAGATATTGCTCTAGGCAGAGAGTCTGGCTTCGCAGCCTAAGGGGAGAAATGAATGCTGAGTTCACTGGCAAGGAAGGGGATGGGATGAGGATGGGACAGCGTGTGGGCTCACCCCCTCTGACTCCGTGCTCCACAGGGAAATCCTGGGAGAAGCAGCCCCGAGCGTGGAGCCCCTGGAAGGAAGGGCGAAAGAGGCATCCAGGTAATGGCAATGAATCCGTCCCAACTGTCCGAGCTGTTAGTAACTCCAGACGGATGCTCCTAGACAGCCCTGTTTGCTGCAAGTCCAGATAAACAAAGGGGGGCTGCTGTGGTACCCTGAGCCATGCTCCGTTCAGAGCTTGCAAGCTGAACCGAACCAGACCTGGGCAGTACTTGGCTGGGAAACCTGTGAAGAAAATGCAGGGTCACTGTGCTGGCGATTCAGTAGGGAGGGTCTGCCGAGAGTGACCATGGGCAGTAATTTCTGCAGGATCAGATGTTTCAGTGTTGCCAGGCGGCCAGCGGAAAGAGGTAAGGCTGGAGCAGGAGCCAGGACAGTGCGTTGGCCCAACTAGCAATGGGAATGCACCCAGTCACTGAGCAAACAGGAGCCTGCTTCCAATACCTGCCTTGGGATCACCTGGGTGAGTCCTTGCCTGTGGATTGGCTGACCCCTGGTTGAATGGCATGGGGCCTATCACAAGACTGCAGCTAATTGCCTCTGACTCATCATGCTTGCTGGCCCAGGGATGACTCATCAGGCTGAAGCAGGTTCAGGCTCAGAGGTATCACAGGTGTAAGCCAGAGATCCTACCCGTTAATGGCTGGTCATAGGAAGCCTCCTGGAGCTTTTGGTCAGAGTAGAAATGTTAATGCTGGCCAAGCCCCTGGGTGGGAAATTGCGTCCCACAATTTCCCTGGTGTAGGGCATTCATCTTCCCTTCCCGGCCCTTGCCTGGTGTATCATGGTGCTGCCAGGCTGTGTTTGATGGCAGGTGAATGGATTTTTGTCTGAGGAGACTGCACAGTCTGTTGGTAGGTTTGCAAAGGTGCAAGGTGGCGTGGCTAGGGGAGATCAGTGGTGTTTGCGGAGAAGGGGAGTTCTCTGGATAATAATGGCGAGGTATTTGCTTCCTCAGGCCGCTCCATCCAGAGGAAGGGGTTGCTCCTGGGAAGGCGTGCAAGGCCTGTTAAACGGTGCAGTGGGGTCGGAGAGCCCCCTGGAGAGCAGGGGAGCCAGTTCTCCCCTTGTGCCCCATCCACACCAGAGCACGGTGCCGATTTTGCACAGGTGTAAATGGCAGCACAGGGCAACGCAATGAAGAATCAGGCTTCTTGTGAGGGGCTGGGAGAGGAAGCTTGCTGGGGAGATCTCCCTGTGCTTAACGAAGGAAGAGACCCAGGGGAGGTGGCAGTGTGGGACCCCTGCCCAGTCTGCAGCCCACCCCACTTGGGGTCTGCAGGGGGTGGTGAGCTGGCTCCGTGGTTCTGCTGCGATCAGACCAGAAGCTGGACACTTTCATCCTAGGCCATTTGTCACAGCTTTGTTCTGCTTCTCTTTCTGTTCCCTTCACTGAACAGGGGGCCTCTGGTCCACAGGGCAGCCCTGGGCCACCTGGGTCACAGGGGCCAACCGCAGATCCGGTATGTTTTGCTCTCATCCTGTGCGGGATGTCCACTTCCTGTCCTAGCCCCCTGAACTTCCCTCCCCAGCCCCCAATGCCTCCAAATCCTGACCGTTAGCCTGTCACTGAGACCTCAGCCCCTCGCCAGGTGAAGGTGGGCAGTTGGCCCCTTCCCTAACATGTGTGTCTGACATCAAGGCCCAGCTCCTTGTTCCATTTCCATGGGGCAGGGGAGGCTGGGAGGGACTGATCTGTAGCTTGTACAATAAAGCCATGAAGGTCCTGGAGTATCTGAGCTGCCATCCGCTTCTGGAGCCTGCTTCCTGTCTGCTGGGAACTGGTATAATTGCAGGCAGGGTCCCCTCTTGAAGAGCCCCTCCCTGTCTTTACCTATGTCATGCATCCTCCTGCCCCATGGAGGTCTGTCGTCACAGAGCTGGGCAGAGCTCCCCACTGAGCCCTAGATTTCAAAGTGGAGTCAGGGCTGTGCAAATAGCACCCCAGGAGCTGGGTGAGAGCTCCCCCAGGCCACCCAGCGCCCAAAGTCTGGCCCTGGGATCAGAACTGGCTGTTGAAACCGTCTCTCTTAGTATCTCAGTGTTTGCCCAAGGCCACTGGACTAAGCAGTGAGGGCGGGGGTAGCTTTGGCCTCCAGCATAGCATGAGCCTGGCTGGCTTGAATAGTAAAGAAACAATGTGTCTTTTCTCTCCAGAGCACGTGCCTGAAGGGGCAGAAAGGAGCCCAGGTGAGAACTGATGAGTCCCTGTTTCCACCCCCCCCCCCTCCATGGGAGGGAAATATCCTTATCCTCAGTCTGCAGATGGGGAAACAGGCCCAGAGAGCAAGTGACTTCCCCAAGATCACAGCAAGTCCGGGGGATTGCTGGGGCTAGAACCCAGGCTCCTAGTTCCCCTCCTCTGACCGGGTGGTAATAAGCCACTTCGGAGGAGTTTTTGTCTCTTCCAAAGAAGAAATTCTAGCAGAGCCAGTGGGTTGTTTTCCACCCCAGGTCAGGTTAGGTTGGCCGGCTTTAGGGGTGGGGAATGCCCCGACAGAGTCCAGGCTCAATGCCTGAGCTGTGTGGCAAACCCAGTCCCTCTAGATCCCGGTGGCAGAGTAGCCTAACAAAGGCCATCCCAGCCTGTTCAAAACGAGCTGCCTGCCTTTGGGACTCTCTGACCTGGTGCATCCTGGCTGCAGGATGCCCCCGGGGGGGGGGGGGGGTGAGACACTCACTCCAGTCCCTCATCTGCATCTAGACTGACCCTTCCTGGTCTCTCCATAGGGCAGGAGGGGCATCACAGGTGCCCCAGGCACTGCTGGGGAGAAGGGCTACCAAGGTGCACAGGTGAGGCCAGCTGGATCCGCCCTCGGGCGCCTGCCTCGGACGGTCTGCCTGGGCTTGCGCCTGGAGCATCTACATTTCCCCTCTGCTGCTTCTGTTCCAGGGGCTGCGAGGTCTCAGAGGGACAAAGGGCGTCGCGGGTCACCCAGGGTGCCGTGGAGCTCAGGTGCCGGCTCTCGACTCCCCGCACTTTACAGGTGGCCAGAGATGAGGACTGGGAAATGGGGGAGTGGTGCTTCTGCTCAGTCCCTCCGGTGCTGGGATCCATCCCTTCATCCCCCAGCCCCAGCGGGGACCCAATGGTGTTAGAGGGCAGAGTGTGTTCTCTGTGGTTTAAATGGTTGCCTTGCATTGTTCATGTTTCCCCAGGGACACATGGGTGTTTGCTGCAGGCTCCAGGGCATTGCTCTGCAAGTGATGAGCCACCTCTCCACAGGGCCCTGTCCCTGCTGGAAAATGGTCCTTCTTGGTAAGGACTGCCCTGTCCACGCCAGCTGGGGCTCTAGTGACATGACTGCCAGGCAGCACTGCCCTGCCTGTGCCTCCTAGCGGTGGGTCCTCCTTGCATCTCCCAGCCTATCACCCTAGCAGGTGGAGTGAGCTGAGCTAGTTGTTGGGCATTGCCCCAGGGCATTATATTTAGTTCCTCTTATGCCAGGGGGCTGGATGGTCCTGGCACCAGAGGCGTTTTCAGAGCTATCTTTGTCTTTTGCCTAGGGGCTTTCTGGAGATGTGGGCTCCCCAGGAAACACCGGCCCCACTGGTTTCCAGGGTGAGAAGGTCAGTGAGATCACGGTGTATTGCATAACAAGGGCATGCTGCAGAAATCTCCCCGCAGGTTCTCTTGACTATTGGGTGCGGCTCTGTTTGCAAGAGCCCTGCAGAGCCCTTGCCTGGTGGCTAAGAATGTGACCCCTGGCCCAACGAGTGTGTGGGGGTGAATTAATTAGATCTGGGTTCAGGTGGGGAATCCCGTGAATTTCTCATTCCCACCCCTGAAGGTTTGCCTGGGCACAGCATCCCCTTTCCTGCCCTGTTGGTCCATTAGCACTTCCCCTGAGCTGGCAGTCTTCTTTCTCTTCCAGGGGCAGGCTGGAGCAAGAGGTGAAAAAGGAGACACAGGGTCTCTGGGGCCCAAGGGGGCACCGGTGAGTTGGGTGTGGGGAACATTGGCATTGCTCTGGAACCGGTGTATTTCTCATGGGGCTGGACTTGGTCAGCCAAGCATCCGAGAACGGGAGCTCTTGGCCAGAGGCCACTGTGGATGGAAGCGAAGGTTCCCTCCCCTCCTTTTCAGGACCCCTCTGTTCTCCTTTGAGACCCAAATGACTTGTGGGATCTCTATTGGGAGTCCCCTCCCAAATGCATTGCAGCCACTCAGCACCAGTGCAGAGGGACCTAGGACCTGAGTGTTGGGTGAAGATGCTCCTGGTATGACTCTGGCTGTCCCTTAAGGAGGGGATGCATGAGAAAGAAAAGTCACCTACATTCCTGGTCCGGCGTGCCTGGGAGAGGATCTCCAGGGCCCTTTGCAATATGGTCCCATCCTGCCAACTTGATTGTCCCCATGCAGACCCCAGCAAACTGGGGAAATTTACAGGACAGGCTGGCACTTTCGGGCTGGGCTGGGACTGAGGTACTGTGGATGTGCAGGTCCTACAGTAATTATGTGTGTTTTCTAGGGGGACAGTGGATGTGATAAACGAGGATTTCCAGGGAGGAAGGGCTCAAAGGTAATTGCTGCTGCCGGCAAACCAGCAGCATTCGCCCCACGTGGGCAGAGTCCATTCTCCTTTCCCCACCCCCTTGCCCTCCGCACTTCCACTGCTGAGCCTGATTCTGGTCTCATCGACACTGGTGTAAATGAGCAGTTGCTCCACTGAAATCATGAAACCAGCAGCCCCGGGCCTGGAATTCTTCACTTTGCCCTAAACAGTTTCAGCGCAGGGGAAAGCTGTTCCTGTGTGGGGCGTGTAAGGAGCTTTAGGATCCTACCAGCTGAAGGTCACTGTGTGGGCATAAGGTGCTTTATTCCAAAGGCTTGGGCTGGTGATGGAGCGATTCACAGAGGAGCCCCATTCCCCATGGCATTTTGGCTGCGGATGGGAGCTGAGTTCCAGCCTCCCCATGGTGACCCCCTGCAGCATGAGCTTTGCCGGCTGCCCTGTGATCGAAGGGCCCTGCTGGGATCCGTTCCCTGGGTGCATTCACTTCTCTCCTGCTTTCTTCGTAGGGGTACCGCGGAGGCCAAGGAGACCCTGGTGCTCAGGTGAGTGGAGAGCCAGCGGTTCCCTCTTTGCTCAAGAGCTGCCTCCGTCAGCCTGTGGCTACAGTGGGAAGGTGGCGGTTTAGCATTGTCGTTTCACGGTGACTGTGTCGGGACTCGGGATAACTACCTAGGGTCCAGCAGCACTTCCATGTTATCTGCCAGCTGCCCACGAAAGCTTATGCCCTATTAAATTTGTTCGTCTCTAAGGTGCCACCAGTATTCCTCGTTCTTTCTGCGACTCTGTTGCTCAGCACGGGCCGTGGAGGCAAGGTTAGCACGGAGGGCATAGGGGACCGGCGGGGATCTCTCAGGGCAGACTGGGATGCACATGTGTGAGGGGACGTCCCTAAGGGACAGGCAGTGGCTTCCTCTCCCTCAGCGCTGGTGCCTGACCCTGCCTGTCTATTGCCTTCTATTCTCAGGGTGAAAGAGGCGACAAAGGTGGCAGGGGGGACAAAGGTTGGAAGGGCCTGCATGGATCCAGGGTGAGTACAGTGCTGCCATGGCCTTCGAGCCAAGTCAGGCTTCCTTCTCAGGATGGATCCAGCACATACCCAGTCTGCCATACCACAAAAATGCCCATCTCTTCCCCCAGTGCCAACCCTCACCCTACACCTAATGCCTGCCTGCTGTCTTGTTCAAAGCAAGATTTGCCGTGCAAACCCAGCTGGTCATATGTGAGCAGCCAGCACTCTCCACAGGAAAGCATCTCTGACCCGCCTCTGCTTCACACACCCATCTCCTGCTCCCAAGTACAGCGCTAAGGAGGGGGGCCCTTTGCCCTGGACTGTAGGTGCTAACACAGCAGCCTAGGCTCTGGAGTAGGGGGATGGGGAGAAATGGCACCTCCTGCTGGCTGAGTTTGGCTGGTGGATCTCATTTTTTCCCTGCCTGTGGTGCATGGAGCTATCCACAAGGGCTGTTTCTCCTGTACGCTGTTTTGTGCTGACCTGCAGGTTTGTATTCACTAAAACTGCCCCCAATCTTTCAGGGGCCACTTGGGCGAAGGGGAGACCAAGGGCTGCATGGAAGCATGGGACCTCCAGGAGAGATGGTAGGGTCTTGATGCATGGACTTCTTGGTGGGACTGCATTTGGAGGGCTGGGGAAGTGGGTCTGGGGGCATAATCAGCCAGCGGTTGTGTCTGGGCTTGTATAAAAGGTATGGATGATTTATTTTGGCTATTAATAACCCAGCTCTTCATGCCGAGATAAGGGTCACCAAACCTCATGCTTCAGGGCATAAACTGATTACCTGCCAAGGTCAGGAAGAAACTCATGTCCAGCATGGCCCTGATTGGTCAGGTGTATCAGAGGTATGTTCCTCTGAGGAACTGGATATAGGCCGTTGCCAGAGGCAGGAGACTGGCCCTGGTGGGAAAATTCTCCCATTCAATAGGGTAAATTTTATCTGCCTAAGTAGGTGTTTGGTGTGCGTGACAGAAAGTGTGTACGTGTGATGTGTGTGGTGATTTCACTGCTCTGAGTCCTCTGATGCTTTCTCATAAGGTTTCTCACTGCCTTTTCATTCTTTATTTTTCCTTTCTGCTTCAAGGGTCTGAAAGGTTTACCTGGAGTTCCCCTCTTTACGGTAAGGGGTACTTCTGTTATGTAGTGTCTCTCTAGCTTGGCTGTGTGCCCGTTGGGTGGGTCAGGAAGGGCGTGTGATGGCTTGGGGGGAGTGCTACCGCCGCCATGTACAGTAGCCTCTTCCCTCTGGTGCTCCCTGCCATAAGAAGTTGCTATTCACTCTTTAAATCCGCACCAGCTACCCCTGACTCTCACCACTTGCTGGGGGGCGGGCAGCTGGCTCACCTTCCAAGCTGACGCATCTCTCTGAAGGCCCATTCCAGCAGGAGGAGAAGCTGTGGAAATGGCTCTCCTTTGAGAGACAGGGTGGAACAGTATTTAGCAGGGATCCTCCAGCACAGCCAGTTGTGTGCTGGGTGTTTGTGTCCGCATGAGCTCCTCCACACCTGGGGGAAGCTGTTTGTGGAGGGGGATGGAACCCAAGAATTGCCCTGCACACAATAAGGTTGGATCAAAGTCTGAAAAGGCAGCAGACGGTACAAGGTCATAGTTTGAATGATCATATGCAGGTGAAGCTTGGTTTATGGGCAGAATATGGGTAAGTACCACCCAGAAAGTTGCCCCCCTGGTGGAAATACCCCAAGGATACAAGATCTTATGTTAGTTCAGTCCTGTGAATGACTCCCATCCCTTTGACAGAAGGAGCTTGCAAAAGACCTAAACACACAGAGGAACTTGGGTCTAGTTGGGTCTATTCCATCACAGCCTCTGGGGTCAGCTCAGTGGCCCACAGGTCTCCCTCCCGGTGTCACTTGAGAGAGCTGTGGAGGCAGAGGGGGAACCCCATTGGCCAGGAAAGAAAAGGCAAGGAACAAAACTAGAACTGACTCCGCTTCCCACTCTTCCTTCCAGCCCTGTGAGCTCATTGCCTCCGTCCGAGAGAACTGTGGTAAGTGTTCGTTCAGTTCTGCCTTCTTTGTGAGGAGCTCGCAGAACAGGGGATGGGAGGTCTGCCCTAGTGAGAAGCACAGGGAAACCAGCAGCATGAACAGACAGAGGGGTTGGGCGTTTCGGCGTTACAGATGGATATGCTGGATGGACGGACGGGTGGATAGATGTGGCAGGGACAGAGGGACATGCTGGGTGGGTGGATGGATGGACAGTCAGATGTAGCAGGGACAGATGGGTGTGTAGAGGGATGGACAGATGTGGCAGGAACAGAGGGACATGAAGGGTGGGTGGACATGCCAGGGACAGGCGGATGTGCTAGGTGGGTGGATGTGGCAGGGACATTATCGGATGTAATGGCTGGTTCATCCTGTCCCCTGCCTGGCTAGTGGTAGTAACTGGCTCGCTCTCTGAATGGGCAGCGCTGCCCTCTGAGGAGGAGGGCTCTGTGCCCCTCCAATGCGCAGCTCCAGGGACAGACGCCATGGGATCTTTGCTTTTTCCTTCTCTGTGCAGACCCCGACTCCCTGGCCTGCCCGCTCTTCCCCACCGAGCTGGCCTTGGTGGTAGAGAGGTCCGCCAACGTCACTCCCGCCGAGTTCGGCCGGATGAAAGACGCCCTGGCCTTCCTGCTCCGGGACCTGCGCATCTCCCAGGGCAACTGTCCTGCCGGGGCCCGCGTGGCCCTGCTGTCCTATGCCTCCACCCCCACCTACCTGCTGCGCTTCACCGACATGCAGCAGAAGGGGCCGCTCCTGCGGCTGGTGGGGGACCTGTCCTATGTGCGCTCTACCCAGAGGGGCCGCCTGGTCGCAGCCATGAGGTTCGTGGGCCGCAATACCTTCAAAAGGGTGAGGCCAGCCTTCCTGGGCAGGAAGGTGGCAGTGTTCCTGACCAGCGGCCGGGGCCAGGCCCAGGAGGGCATTGGCAAGGTCGCCCTAGAGTATGTGGCCCTTGGCATCATCCCGGTGGTGGTAACCTTCAGCTCCCTGCCGGGGGTGGAGCAGGCATTCCAGGTGAGCGGGTTGGGCCAGGGAACAAGACTGGTACCTCCCTTGTATGGGGCCAGCCATACATTACATAATGCTGGGTTTTTTCTGTGATTTCCCACCCACCCCCAACCCACTCACCCCCTTGTATCACTGAAACAAACACACTGTCACGTGACATAAAGGACCCATCCACCCCCTACTGCATAATGAAACTTATGGACAGCCCCTACCCCCACTGTGCCGAGGGGACCCAGTGTGAAGTGCTGGCACAGCCCATGCTGTGTCCTCTCTGGTGGCTGGTCCACGGTAGGACAACAACCTACTAGAGCTACCAGCTCAAGTGGGGGAGTACTGCACTGTGGTGCTGGAGGTCCTGGGTTCCTGCTGGCAGCCCATGGAAATGGGGGATCTTCAGGGTTGTCACCTCTAAAACACTGTCCTCTGGGGTAAGCTGGCTGCCTCCCCTTGTGCTAATGGCTTTGGCCAGGTTGTGACGCACTGGCTTTGCACATCTCCATGGACGTTTGGGGATATGTTCGCAGCCTGATCTCTCAGGAACGTCCCCCAGGCTTGTTCCCTGGTAAGTAACCGCCTGGCTCGGGGTTGCAGGCAGCCTGGCGAGAGCCGTCGCTTGCACCTCTCCTGACTGATATGTGCAAAATCTCATGTGTGGCTGTTGGCAAAAGGCAAGATGCCTGTAAAAAAAACAGGAGGCCCCTATAGCCAGGCTTGTGCTGTGGCACCAGGCTGGAGGACTGGATGGGCGGTTTCTTGGCTCTTCCCCACTGCCCGACGGGGTCTGCTCTGTGAGTGCGGAGGAAGAGTCTGCTCTCCCAGGCTGGGCGGTAGCTTTGTGACTCTGGAGCCTGCCCCCTTGCACTCCGTTTCCATCATGGCCGCTGGGCCAAATCGCCCCTCATTTACACCCTGTCCGTCTGCCTCTCCTGCCAGATGGACGAGACGTTCCGAGTGGTCCAGCTGGCAGCTGCGGACTCGTCCCGGGATGTGGAGGCGCTTCGGGAAGCTGTGTTCCTCTGCACGCTGTGCTTTGGTAAGGGGCTTTGCTGCTCCATGGGAGTCTTGGCTTGAAGAGCCTAAGAATCCGTCTATACGGCAACGAAAGACCCGTGGCCCGGCCGCAGATGACTTGGGGTCGGGCTGCGGGGCTACAAAATTGCAGTGTAGATGCTCGGGCTGGAGCCCAGGCTCTGAGGTCCCATGTCGGGGGAGGGTCTCAGAGCCCAGGCTCCAACCCAAGCCCAAATGTCTACACGGCTATTTTTAGCCCCAGGAGCCCAAGTCAGTTGACCCAGGCTCTGAGACTCAGTGTTGCAGTTTTTTATGGCGATGTAGCTGTACCTTCGAGGACCAGAGGGAGTCCTAGGGAAGCTGAGATACACCTGCAGGCTCTGTTATTTCCCCATGTCCTAGAGGCCCTGCTCCAGAGCTCCCCCTTTCCCTTCGGTATTGGCCTGGGAAGTTCAGCATCTTACGACTCCAACCTGGGCATAGAGTCTTTCCCAGACCCCTCTTACCATGCTGCTGTTGAGCTCATTGCTGTGAGACAGGAGCAGTGGAAAGTGCTTTGGGATCTTTGTAAGAAACACCCCCAGCGCACGCATGCCGCAAGGGGAGGCGAACCCTTCCCCGCCCAAGGTCACTGCCAGTTTTCCTGCTTGACCCCGTATCTGGTGATCAGTTAAACCTGATGAGCAAGAACCAGCCAGCCAAGCATCTGAGAGAGAGAATGCTCAGTGACATCTCAGAGCCCTGGCCCACCCCCGTGTAGTGTCCCATCTCCAGCCATGGCCATCCACAGACTGATGGATTTGTCCTCTCCTCCACAGCTAGGGTAGTGCTAGTCTCTCTATGTCAGAGAGATTAAGTGACTTGCCCAAAGACTCCCTGGTAGAGCCAGGAATTGAATCCAGATCTCTTGAGTCCTAGCCCAGAGCCGTAACCCACAGACCACCCTTCCTTTCCCCCTATAAGTGATATCACAGTGGATAGCTTCCTGCTTGTGGGCATATTTCAGCTGTTGCTTCAGGAAAGATGCATGATCACTTTCTGTCCCTCCCAGATATGTGCAAGCCCAGGAACTGCACGAAGGAGCCCCTGCTGCAGAACCCGCGGGGGCTGGACCTGGATTTGGCTCTGCTGGTGGATAACTCCCCACTCGCCCTGCCAGTCGGGAGCCTGGGGAAAGTCACCCATCTCTTCAGCAGCATCCTGGACCATTTGAAGATCTCCCCTTACCCTGAGCAGCCTGACAGTGGTACCAGTGTCTCCCTGGTGCTGACGGGGCCATCGAGGGCTCACCTAGCTTCTGGAGAGGTCTTGTGGGAGTTTCCTTTCACCCACCATGGCTCTAGAGAGAGGATCAAAGAGCATCTGCAGCTCTCACTGGTTGCCAGGGAGGCAGCGATGCCGGCCAGCCAAGCCATGGCATGGACCCTGCGCCAAGCATTCTGGGAGAGCCCTTCACGCACGCTACGGGTGCTCTTTGCTGTGGTTACCAGGGAAACTGACCTGTGGGACCAGGAGACGCTGCCAGAGCTGTCCCGCTTTGCCCAGTGTGGGGTGTTTGCCATGTTCATCCTAGCCCTGGGCCCGGAGGGGGCTGGCAGGCAGGAAGGGATCGTGCCAGAGTTGCTGGCTTTTCCAGCATGGAGATACCACTTCCTGCGGCTTGGCTCAGTTCAGGAGCCGGAAATGGAGTATGCAGAGAGGATGGTTCTGGGGTTCCTGAGGAACCTGCTGGGTGAGTGACAGCTGGGGCTTGAGGATGGGGGAATTCCCATCTGCCATGGACACCACAGCACCACCTCCTCGTCCAGCCATGGCACTGACTGCAGCAGTCATAGACAAAGGGAGAAGGAGGGTTTGTCCAATGACCCATCAGCAGAGACTGACTCTGGGACCTCCTGCCCCACAGCATATGCCGCTATGTCTTGAGCTGAGGGAGTAACCCCCGCTAGCTGGTGGCAGTAGTAGGCAATTATCTTCTATATGAAACAGCCACTAGAGGGGCCTGTGACTCACGTAGCCTTTGTCCAAGTGTAACACGCTGGCTTTCTGAGTGCTCCAGGATGTAGAATCCAGGGCTGAATATAGAGGGGAGGCAGCGATCCTCACAAAGTAGGGGGCTGGACTGGCTGGGAGGCAGAACGGAGGCCTCGCTCCTTCCCTGCCTGATTGTTGTGCTTTACAGTGGAAAGCCGACGGCGTCCCCTGGAACACACCAGCGCTCGGTGTCAGATGGCACTCTCCCCCACCAATCCTAGTGATATGCCTCCACCGCCAGTGACCCCGGATAGGTGAGTGGATGGCACACATTGTTTCTGCCTTCCTAGACCCCCTTCTTAAGTGCCTGGAACACAGCAGGGGACTGTACCCTGGCCAAGCTACCCTATGGCTGCACTGCAGGCTGGAACCCTTGCATCTCTGCACTCATGACAGCTGGTCCAATGGCTAGCCCAATGGCAAACTTTTTTTCCTCTACTGCTGGGGAAAACATGGTTCTCCAGGTATGGCCTCTAGTCCCCAGCCAGCCAGGTGAGTCAGTAGAGCACCCTCCCCAGATCGGCAGCTCCTAGGAAGTACTGGCTCCAGGAAGCGGGGGCATAAGCAGAACACAGGCTGGCATATTAACAGGCAGGAGCTGCAAGCGCAGAAAGAGCAATGCTTAAAATCAGTGGGGACCTGGGAGGCTGAGGGAGGAGGCTGGGAGGATGCAGGAGTATCTGCATTCCTTACGCTGCACGCACCATTTGTGGGGGGTGAGGCTGCATTCCAGGCTCCTGGAATTTTTTCATTAATACAATGAGACGCTGTATTAATGGACCACTGGGGTTACTGGAGGCGGCCAGACACCTGCCCAAAGCTAATGCCGGTGTCCTGTACCTGGTCATGCTGGTCCTTTCTGTCTGGGAGGGTTTAATAACACTATTGCTGTGGGATCTCAGTACTTGCACGGTATTCTCGGAGGCAGCCTCCAGTCCAAATCTGGGCCTGGAAGTATCATCTGAGTTTCTGACCAGGCCTTTCAGAGACACCATTTTCAGAAGCCTTACCAGCCAATCTGGACTGGTCACTGAAGAGCTGATTGCTTTAACAGGGTCTCCAAACCTGGTGCTGTGCCTCAAGACGGGATGGAGACCACCACCATCAGCCTCAGTGAGGTGAGAGGTGTTGTGGAAGGTGGAGATCCGTGCTTCCTGGGCAAAGACTCTGGCATCAAATGCACCAGCTACTCTTTACTGTGGTACTACCGGGTGGACACGGGTTCCTGCAACCGCTTCTGGTATGGTGGCTGTGCTGGCAATGCCAATCGGTTCAACAGCGAGCAGGACTGCATCCGTGTGTGCATTGACAGAAGTACGTGGGGCAGCCTGTGACCTTATATGGCTTGGTGTCGGGGAGGGATGTGTGGAGGCACAGGGACATATCTTGGGGAAATGGCACCAATTTACGAGATGAATTCAATGAGCTTTATCACCTCTAAGGCTGGGCCAGAGTTTGGTCCAAGGCAGCTGGGCCAGAACTGCCGTGGACTCGGGAACGCAGCTCTCTTTCCATGAACTCTGGTTCTCACACACTATTTTCCTAGGCTGTACAGCTTTTATCTTGCCTATCTGCTCCCCTGACACCCACTGCAGCTGTGGCTCAGTTGCTTTCAACACCCCACAGTCCATGACAACTCCATCTCGAATGGCTTTGACTGAGCTCTGGCTCAACCCACTGACACATTTAAGGAGTTGCCCCAATGTACCCAACAGCTCTGCTTCTGAGCCAAGATGCTCTTGACTTTAATGTGCTCTCGCTCCAAGCAGAGACTGTCCTGACTGATATATTCACAGGGAGAGCTGGCTCCTTAAGGGGGTGGGGGCTCAGCCTCACCTGTGCCAGGTGTATCCCCGCCTCCTTAGGTGAAGGGAACGAGTCCAAGGGGTCACATGATGCGAGTGTGTGACTCAGAACCAGGCCTGCTAAGGAATATAAGGGCAACCAGAGTTCAGCTACATGCTCCCATAACATGACCCCCTTGGAATTGTTCCCTTCACCTGGAAAGGTGGGGCTACAACTATACAGGTGAGTCTGCCTCAACTCCTCCTTAAAGGGGCAGCTCACCCTTCGACAGATGCCGTGGTTCAGAACCCAGCTGTTGTCTAATGCACCATATACTCTGTGGCAGCACAAGCTTAGCCCAAATGTGCTGTGACTCCAATGGCTGAGATTGCTCCATCCTTGGGTGCAGGGGGGCAACTGAAGCGAGAATCGTCCTGCATTGGTTCTGTAGCCTGCGTTATGTTGTCACTCCCCTTGTAGTGATGCTCTGACCGTTGTGATTCTCTTGGATACAGGTACGAGTGCAGCTGGGCTTGGGGAAGAGAAGAACCTGACTCAAGGTAAACGCTTTATGGAAGGACTGAGGGTGGAGCTCTAGCATCCTTCTAAGCGGTTCTTGTGAACCGAGCCGCTCTGCGGGAGGGACCGTCTGGAAGCCTGGCATAGATGGCACGTGGAGTTTTCAGGGGAAATAGGGCACTGAGCACATGGTCTATAGGCTTCCCTGTGTAAGTCTCGTGTATCTCCTGGGGAAATCCAGTATTTTGCAGTGATGGGCCACCGCAGAGTTTGGAGGTTCCATTGGGCTAGGCATGGAGGGAAATCTGGTCTAGTGGAGAAGGTCCTGGCCTAGGAGGCCTGGGTTCTAGTTCCAGCTACAGTGTGATCTCAGGTGAACCCCTTCAGTGCTCTGGGATCCTTCAGCATGAAGTGAGCTTGTGTGGGCCAAGCCCTGCAGACCTTGATAATCCATTGACTTCAGTGGGAGTTCTGCCTGCCTGAGCAAGTGTAAACCCCTGGTGAGTGCTTATTACAGGTACCCGTCTCTGCCTATCCACAGGGCGTATGAGTCTGCTGCAGTCCCAGCCAGAGAGCCCTGGCTCTTCAGCTCAGGCTGCAGCAGCTTCTGCTTTTAGCTCTGGAGGTCCCTGTTGTGCCTGGTTTGGCCCTGTTAGCAGCACCCCATGATGTCTCTGACTGTATCAGGAGCCCTTTGCTGCCTGTTGTGTTTTGCAGCTGTGTGCCTGGAGGACAGAGACGCAGGCCCCTGCCACTCCTTCGCCTTGAAGTGGTTCTTTAACAAGACCCAGCCTGTGCGCTGCACCCCCTTTTGGTATGGTGGCTGCGAAGGGAACGGGAACAGGTTTGAGACCCAGGAGCTGTGCGAATCCATCTGCCTGCCCTTAGCA
This sequence comes from Chelonia mydas, assembly GCF_015237465.2. Lineage (NCBI taxonomy): Eukaryota > Metazoa > Chordata > Testudines > Cheloniidae > Chelonia > Chelonia mydas. The sequence goes on along the minus strand of NC_057859.1, from coordinate 5,538,256 downwards.
GGGCAGATGCTACTGCAGCAATCCGCTGGGGAGTCCCTGCAGGCTGACGAGTCCAGGCCTGGCTGTGCAAGTGGGGCAGATGTGTGAGGAGCATCCAGGAGAGAGAGAGGAAGCTCCTGTCGTCTCTTGTCATGCAGTCAGGTTAAGCTGCTGCCCATCCTCTGCTACTGAGCAGCCAGCCACCCTTATGCACAGAGCACATGTTACACGGAAGCTGTGGCTTTTAATATGCAATGAACTAAATCTCCACACACACACACACACACACACACCCCCGCCCCAGGCTGCAGCCAGCCAGTTTGCATAGTATTCTGCTTGCTGTTGCTGATGCTCCCTTCATATCTGCTCCTTGCCCATCTGCTGCCCATGTGACTAGCTGGGACACCACATCCCAGTTTACAATACATTTATACCAAGAGATCCCAGAGTGTCCCTCCCTTCACGCTCAGGCTGGCCTCCAGCCACAATCCCGATCTGGCTTTTCATTAATGTAAACAGCTTGTAAAGGTGGCTCAGCTGGGAGTCAGGAATGACACACAGCGCACATTAAAGGGACAGATACCAGGATGGGTAAGGCTTCCTGGGTTCTTGATGTTACCCCACATTCTTCATTTTGGGTGTTTGTCCCCAAAGGGTCACTGCTGATTTGGAGGGAACAGAACAAAGCAAAACAGCCACAGGGTAGGAGAGGGAGAGTTTGATCTGATTCTAATCCGCCCCTGTATAACCCCTCATGATGTTTGTAGATGAGAGAATCGGCACCTGGAAAAATGCACAAATATGTTGCGGGCAGATTTTTAAAATAGCCGTGCATCCGACAGCTCCCATTAAGCCACTTAAATAAGTGGCTGGAGCTGCTGGGATCTGAGCCATCATGAGGCTCTGGCCCTTTCTCACCCTGGGCTGTCACATCCCAAATCTTGGTCCAATTTTGCATATACAGATAAATAAGGCAGTTGTATGACTTGCTGCTTGACTGGCATGTCTGGGCCTGCCCAGCATGTGGGTGCCCTTTTTTTGCAAGTGCAGTCGCTTGCAGCCACAAAGCTGGAGAGCGGTGCTGAAACTCAGACCCTCATTCTTGTAAGAGATTTTGCTGCTCTGTGCCTAGAATCTGTTAAAATGCAAAATGTTTTTTAAAAAAATAAAAATAAAATAAACCCATGTTTCGCACTCGCTGGTGCTGCTTGGTTGTAGAAGCGGTGATGGGAAGGTGTAGGGATCTGGGTGGCAAAGTAGCTGTGTCACTCTTGATTCCTCAGGCAGCCTCCATGTGCCCAGCAGAAGAGGAAGCCACAAGAAGGGGAGAGGGTTTGTTCCAGCTGCCCAAGGAGCGGTAACGAGGGGAGATGGGATGAAAATGAAGAGAGAGAGTATAGGGGGATCCTTTTCCCATTGGTGAGGAACCCCTGGGCTGTGGGATAATCTCCCAAGGGAATGGGTGGGAGAATTATTGCTTGAATCACTTTAAAAGTAATCAGAGCTGGGGCAATTAGACAGTAGAGAACAATCCAGCATTGCCCAAGGAGTTAAACCAGAGGGGACCTAATATGTCTCTTCCATCACTATCTGACTGGTCCATTCAGGCAGTAAGGAGTCCAAAGAACACAGAAGCGGGGATGGCCTTCAGGGAAGCTAAGTACCATGAACGGGGACCATGCAAGCACAGCCTGTGTTTGAAGCAAATCAGAGAATGTATGTGCGAGAAAGAGAGCACAACAGTCTGTTCCAGTGGAAAATCAAAATCCCCTCTGGAGCGAAACCGTCCCCACTCCTGCCAAGTACTGAGCACTATTAGCACGCCCTGGCTGGGGTCCAGGCACCCCAATTCTGCAGGGGGTCGTTAAAGAACAGGCTCCCATGTAATCCCCACCACCTGGCTTTCTTTCTGCCCCATCAGTCACCAGCTGACATCTGAATGGGGGCGAGGACCGAAATGTCTGTGACGAAAGTTAGTTCATAGATCATGTGGCTGTACTCGGAGTCTGGATCAGTGAGATGTGCTATTGCAAGTCCCTAAGAAACATACTGGGGAGGTGTGGGGGGAAAATACAACCCAGCTCCATAGCTACAGATGCAGGAGGGAGGAAACTGCATTGCCAGCCTGCTCTAGATCCCTGGGGTGCTCTCATGGGCTTGGGGAAGAGCTACTGCCTATAGGTTTGTTTCCCCTGCCTCTTCCCCTGGCTGCTATGGAGTCTCAGCCTTTGGGGTCAGGCCTGGGTCTGCAAAAATGCTGGAGAAGAGCCAGATCCAGAGCTTGTAAACAAGCACGCGCCCCCTTGTGGTAGCCAGAACCTTTCCTCTTCCCCCAAGGTGCAGCTGGTGAGGCACGAGCCTTCGGTGCTGGCTGGGATTCAGCATGAGCTCTTTGTGGCAGGGACTGTCTCACACTGGATGTCTGTACAGTGCCAAGAACCATGGGGCCCTGATTTTGGCTGGGGCCTCTGGGTGCTACAGGAATATTGCTACTACCATGCCAAAGGCATCCCACCAGTGCATTCTGAGGCTAAGTCCTAAGAACCTTGGGAAAGTCTCTTCCCCCTGGTTTTCCCAAGCTGTAACACGCGGGGGTGGTGGGGTGTTAATATTACCCTACTGCAGAGGGGCAGGTAAGGCTGAGTTAATTGCAGGGGTGAGGGAGTATTCCTATGGCTAGAAAGGGTGGTGAGGATTAGGCACTGTCCCTTCACCAATCCCGCCTGAGCCCCAGCACATCCCTCCCTGAGCATTCTGGAGGATCCAGCTGGGGTGTGCCATCTCTTGGCCTCCACCCGGCAGCTAAACGTTCCATTTTCTGCTTACCCCACCGATGGAAGTGAGGTCTCTGTTCTCAGGGCAGAGCTTCCTAACCCCGCTGAGCTGCAATCAGCAGGACTGCAGCAGAGCCTGCAGGGGACAGAAGGGACAGGGGAGAAGGTCCCCAGTAAGCACAGAGGTCAGGGCAGGTATATTTCGAATGGCTCTAGTGCTGTGTCTCTAGGCCTCCCCATTCCCATTTTTGCTGCCTGCTAGGAGGCTCTGTAGGCAAAAGGCATGACCTACTAGCAAGGATGCCATCCCTTAATCTATCATTCATGAGCCTCTAGGGTTGTGGTGCCACTTTGCGTTAGTGTAAGTCCTCCATCAATTATGTAGCCCTTTTACAGTTCAGTGCCAGTCTAACCAGACAAGACGATAACCCGGTAATTCAGGGCAGGCGGATTTGGCCAGTCAAGAGCCTTTGGTACCAAGGACCCAGGCTGTGCCATCCGCAGCTGCCTGGCCACCATTAGTGAAGGCCAACAGATCCCCCTGGAGGATGTTTTGATCATCGTAAATTGTGAAATTCAAATTGATTCAACTTCAGTGGCAAGACTCCCTGTTTGGAAACCCTTCTTCTGATTAAAGGTATTTTGGGTGCCTGTTTTACAAAGACTTTGTTTAATTGCTAGAAGTTGGAGATGAAACAATTACTTTTGGAATACCAAGACTTTTTTCCTTAATCCCACCTATGTAGTTACAGCTTCCTTCAGCTTTTGCCGTTCTTTGGACCAGGGGAAGTCAATGTTTTTTATCACAGTCCAAGTTTCTTGGTCAAGGTCCAGGCTCCAGAGAAAATAAATAAGTAAATAAAAATATTTTAGGGTACATTCAAAAGCAGCTGGCAGTCCAGATTTGGCCGTGGTCCACCTATTGACTACCCCTGCCTTAGACTTTTTGTACAGTGGGTGAACAATCACCTAATATTGAGTATTTGCTTTTCAAGTTGCCCGTTTTTGAATAATAAATCATAGGGCAAGGTTAATAAAGCAAAAGTGCATCCCCATACATATTTCAGTGGAATAAAAAGCATCTGGTACACTAGAAATGAATTAACAAATGCCAAGAGTGAGAGACTGTTTCAATTCATTATTCACCAAGATAGTTTTCTTCACAGTATTAGCATAATTAATACTTAGTGAATTATATCTTTATGCACCCTTACCAAAGATAATCTCTAGTTCTCTCCCACCCATATGGAGTCTCATTTTAGTAAAAATTATGTTTAGCGCTTTTCTTCAGCTCTCAAAACACTTCACAAATGAGGTGAATACAATCATCCCCCGCCCTTTTTTTTAAACAGATGGGGAAACTGGCACAAGGATGTGATGTGACGTGACTTGCCCAAGGATAGCCAGTGGACCAGTAGCAGAGCCAGGCATAGAAACCAGGTCTCCTAAATCCCAAACCAGTACTCTAAACCACTAGACCACACTTCCTCACATGTAGCAGCATATTAAATATTTAGTATACCATAAAAGTTAATTTCTGACAAACATGAGATTGAATTAAATATAAAAATATTATATTAATCAACTTTTTTTTAAAAAAAATCTGAACTGGAATGTTGCAGAAACCAGAGGACTGTGCGAGTTTGAGGCCAATCTTATCATAGCCACAATTATATAGTGAGCTCTAGGGCCTGCGGATCTCAAGCAATCTACAAGTTTGTGGGCAGTGAAGAAGGAATCAAATAAAGTCCCATTCTTGTGCACCTTAGAAGCTCAAGGAGGGCAACTTTATGCACCTAAGAGGCAGTGAGCTCTTCATCCTCATTTCAAGGTCACACCGCTGTCTGCCAAAAAATGTGTGATGCAAGAGAAAAATGAAACTTGCAACATTCCAATGATCACACAAAAAAGGGTAAAAAGATAATTAAATTAAAATTAATGATACCAAAATTCTTCACAAGTTTACCAGATTCCTTTTTATTTAGCCAAAGACAGAACTGAGACTATACCTGAATGTTTACGTTTTATTAATTGAATTACATAAATATTAATAAATTAAATAAGAGTTACAGAAAGCAAAGTAAGGTGATATGACAGTCAAAGTTAAATCTATGAATTTAACATGAAGTATTCAAATTTTTATAAAGTAGGTATAATCAAACCTGGTTAGTTCATTTCACACATCATAAAGTGGTGATATTAGCAAAATCATCTCAGTACAGAACAGAATTAACTACCAGTATAAATCTCTTAATACAGGTCATTGTTCAACACTTAACTGTCAGAAGTAGAAGTTTCCCACAATTATTACACTTTAAAAAGCTCAATAAGGTTTAAGGAATCCCGTAAAGCTGCAGAAATGCTAAACTCTTGAAAGTCTCTGGAGATATCTTTATTCTGCCGCATCATCTTCATCACAGATTTTGGAATTAGGAATGACAGTAAGAACCAAGGTGGGTCCTGGATCCCTGATGAGCTTAAAATTCAAACCTCAGGGCTTTCAAACACATACTCTAAATTAACTTTCACACCAATAAAATTGCACCAAACAGGCAACCTCAACTTTGCCCTCTAAGTACATCTAATAATGTACATATGCAAAAATCATCTAAATTTTTCAACAATTCACACTAAACCAAAACCTGAAAAACAGTCATCACCACAAAATACTGCACCTCTACACAAATACTAACTGAACAGAAAAATACCTACATAAAACATCCACATCATCATCCTCGAACAGCCTCTTAATTCAGTAAGCATAAAAACCCATTAAAACACCCCTATTACCACGTACATCAATATACACAACTACCAAAAAATACTCTAACTGTTCTGACACAATAGGTGCAAAGTTAAAATTGAATGTGTGGTACAGTTTGGTTGGTCTGACCGTTGAAGTAGAGTAGGTGTTTGAAAGTTGTGAAGTTGGGGGAGTAATTGCCGGTTTCCAGAACATTTAATTTTGTTTGCTAGTTTTTACCAATGTGTGAGAGATACAGAGCTTTAGAATATTAAAGTAGGTGTTACCTGGAGTAAATGTTAATCTTTCTATCTTAACTATTTTTGAATTTTTGTGGGGGTGAATTGGGGATGAGTGGAGAATACAAACACATGCCTTCCCTTCAGTTACATCTTTGCACTTCCAGTAGGAAATTATGATTTATTTTTAATAATAAAAGTAAGCTATGATCTTATAGTGCTTGCGTGATTAAGGTCTCTGCATTACAGATTCACAATTATTCCTTTGTGCCTAGTGACAAACCTGTTAGTAAAAACAATAAGTACACATAGCATTAGTCTCCCAACTATATAAAAGTCACACACTTAAGTCAAAGGAACACATCTGCTAAGATGTGTACAACTATTTTACATAAAATCAGGTAGTCACCTGGTAAAACACATTTTAAATACTTGGTTACATAGGTACATGAAATCACATTTAGATGCAAATAACCAGTTCTACTGACAATTTCTAATTGGTGATAGGTAGAAACTTAAATTCCAAATGGCATCATAGCTATGGTACTATTTTGGTATCAAAAATAGGCTTTCTTATGAGCTGGGAGAAATATTAATAGTGTGCCTCCTGGAAAAGGTCTTCCAACACTCTTCAGGGTGGCCAACAGTGAGCTGTAGCTCACGAAAGCTTATGCTCAAATAAATTGGTTAGTCTCTAAGGTGCCACAAGTCCTCCTTTTCTTTTCACCCACACCCAACATCTCAGTTTTCTTCTGCCATTGTCAAATAACTTTTCCACTGTAGCCAACAGAGACTTTATGAAAGTAAGTCTGACTGCTTGCTAAACAGAAGCCCAAATCATCAAGCAATGACATGAAAATGACCCATGAAAGCCTGGTAAAGATTAAGTTTCATGAATTAAATGAAAAAGATACATCCTGCTTTTCTACCAGAATATGAAAGTATGATGCATGCTTTATGGACTCATTAGAAAAGACAGTTTGAGAGGACATACATCTTTATAAAATAAGATGACATATCAGTTCTCATGTGGCACAGGTAGTTACTGAATTGACAGATTGCAGAAGGGAACTGTTCTCCACTTTCCAGTGTTGTGATGCCACAAGTAATTGAGCTTCAGGAGTCGTTATATATTGCCTATTAATGTTAATCAGCATTTGAAAGGTGACAGATACTAGTCACGTTGTTCAATTTATCCTTCCAATGCATTTATATACTATGGTGCTGGACATGGTATAAACCTGAAGAGCAAACAAAAATATTATTTAAAAGCCATGTTAATTACGTTACACAATAAATATTTAAAATTGCTTGAGGAAATCTATTAATGAACTACATTAGATGAATTTATATTCATTATGTGAATTTATAGTATGATTTACCTTTGAAATAGATCACACAACTATACTTTGCTCTCAGAATTTGTTTCCTTTCTTCTTCTTCAGAGGTGGTTAGCATCTCTTTTCTTGTTTTTAGGTTGGGTGCTTCTGTTTTGTCCCATTCTCTTAAGAGGATATAAAGAATATGCAAGACAGTTATAACAGACTTGCAATGCCATTTGAAATTCTAGATAAAAATAACAGAAACATGTTAAATGTTTAAAGACAGTACAAAATAAAATTCAAAAAGAAGTAGACAAAAGGATAAAGTACTGATTTAGTTATTGAAATAAAAGATTGATTTTCAAATTACTGATATTCATTTCAAATTCTGGAATGCACTAATAAAGTGAACAGATGTACAAATGAAATGAAATGAAAATGTATATTTGCGGAGAACAGTGCCTCAAATGTAAAAGGGGAATAACTAAAAGTGACTAACAATGTATTTTAAGAAAAGTAAATCTAGCTGACTCCCTAAATTAGCACAATACAGAGAAAGCAAAACGGAAGATGAATGTTACGAAATAAATCTATCTCAAAACCAAACTCTCCAAATTACTTGTTGACAACGACGGCACCAAGCAGTTCAAAACGCTTCATACAAAATCAGCAGGAATCAGATAATTGAAAGCAGCATAGAATTAACAAACATTGATACCAAAATTAACGGGAAAAGGAAAACTGTACAAAACAATACTTATTACAAAAGTTCCACAGAAGCCTCTCTTTCACAGCTTACCAGTAACAGCAGCAGGATGACGGGTGGCCAAGAGCACAGTAAGCAGGGCAAAAAGCAAAAAAACTTGGATGCAGAATTCCAGGCAAGTTGGAAGTACAGTGTGAAGGGCCAGGACTCTGGACACAGTTTCATGGGGGCACCACAAATAGAGTCTGATGAAACCTGTACCCTGTTTACAGGGTGCTCATTCAGACCAGCTGGCTTACTTGGCCTAGTGACAAGAGACTAGAGAGCCAAGACCCAATTCCCTGATTACAGGGCGGTCATGCACCTCAGGCTATGAAGACAGCACAATGCCAAGAGACCCAAAGGGCCTCGGAGACCAAACTCTTGTTACAGGGAGGTCAAGCTGCCCATGGTTCTAATCCACCAGAATTCAAAAAAGAGATGCAACCTGTACCCTGATTACAGGGTGGTCACTGGGATTAGCCAAATAGCAGAGACCATAACCTGATTTACAGGAAGGTCAAACTCCTCAAAGTATCAAAGGGCTCAATATGTCCCATTCTATAGATACTTGTGACATGCACCCTAATTACAGGGTTGTCACGCTGACTAGTGGGCCAGAGCACGGCATAATGCCAAACGAGCAAGTGGGCAAAGACCTGGACCCTAGTTACAGGGGGGTCACACTGCTCAGGGTTCCACAGAACTCAATATCCCCCAGAAGCCAAAGAGACACGAACTCTCCCCTAATTACAGTGTCAGGACTCAAACCTACCAGCTGAAGTAGCATGGTGGCAAAAGAATAAAGAGAAGAAACCTGAACCCTGGATACAGGGTGGTTATGCTGCCCAAGAACTAAGGGATACGGCACTACCTGTGAGTCACAGACATGTGACCTAAATTGCCCTCCTTAAAGGCCAGTCATTGCCATCAGCCCACTAAAAGGAGCTCAACCTAACAGAGCAGAAGTGGAGAGACCAGATCCCTGTTTACCGGGAGGTCACTCTGTATAAGGCAGTAAAAGATGATATCTGAGCCCTTACTCGTCCCTTTTGTGGGGAGGAGGAGGATAAATACATTAATATACTTTGAGCTCTTTTTCCAATTCTGAGAAGAGTAAAGAAAAAGCGCTGCAGCGATTTAACTTAAAAAAATTATAATAAATAACTAAATATTAAAAAGCTTGCACACCCACTTCTACACGTGCTCTCACAAACACATCCGTACAAAACAAAGGGGGACTTCCCAGCACAGAAAGAGAGCTCATCAAACAGGTCATTCGACCCACAGTGTTAAACTCAACCAATCTTCCTCCCCTCAAAAAACAAAAGGAAAAGGGACAAGACCTGCACCCTGATTACAGGGTGGGGTCCAAGTGACTAGCCCAACAACCCAAAGAAGCCAAAGGGGAAAGGACCTGAACCCTTCTTACAGGGCGGTCCCTCGGGCTAGCCGATTAATGGAAAATACGTCACAAGAAAGAGAAAAGGAGGAGACCTGAACCCTACTTACAGGGTGGTCACTCAGCCCAAAGCACTAAGGGGAAACTAGTCCTCCGTAAATAAGAGGCACATGACCTTCACCCTAATTACAGGGCAGTCAAACTGATCGGGCTGAGAGCAAGACACAATCCCAGATGAGCAAAGGACAGAGACCTGAACCCTGGTTACAGGGAGGTCACACGGCTCAAGTAACAAAGACATCAGTAGCTCCCATAAGCGAGAGAAATGAGACTCTCACCCTGATTACAAGGTGGTCACTCTGACTAGCTGAATTAAAGAGCATAATCACAGAAGACAACTTTAGACCTGAACCCTGATTACAGAGCGGTCATGCTCCGAAGGGCCCTAAAATAACCCTAATCCCTGATAAATGAGAGGATTTCGACCTGCACCCTAATTACGGTGTGATCTTTCCGATTAGAAAAATAAATGTGCATAAAGCCTGGGAGCAAAAGGGCAGAGACCCGACCCCGAATTACAGGGCGGTCACACCCCACAAGGTATCAAAGGGCTCAGTATTTCCCATACTACAGAAACTTGTGACACGCACCTGAATTACAGGTGGTCACAGTGAGTAGACTCTCAGCAGGGCATGATGGCAAAACAGCAAGATGGCAGAGACCTGACTCCAAATTACATGGAGGTGAGTCACCCTGCTCAGGGTTCCAAAGAGCTCAGTATCCCCCAGAAGCAAAAGGAATATGACTTGCACCCTGATTACAGGGTTGTCATCCCGACTAAAGGGCTACAACAAGGCGTAATGCCAAATGAGCAAGTGGGCAAAGACCCAGACCCTAGTTACAGGGCGGTCACATTGCTCAAGTTACCAAAGAGCTCAATGTCCCTCAAAAGCGAGGGGGTGTGACTTGCATCCTGATTACAGGGCAGTCACTCTCACTAGCCAGCTAGTGGAGCATAATGTCAAAAAGACAAAACAGAACAGACCTGGACCCTGCTTACAGGGCGGTCACGCTGCTCAAGGGATTAAAAGGCTCGAGATCCCCATAGAGTGTCACTACATGACCTGAGGTCTGATTACAGGGAGGTTACTGTGCCCAGAGTCCCTTTCCTTCTTCTCCATCTTCAGTGACTTGTCCTCTTTCCTTCTCTTTGCTTGACATTCCTGACACTTCCTTCTTGTCCATTTGTGCTTCGAGCTGCCTGAAACAGAGAGAGAGAGCATACAGGAGTGTGTAAATCAGACGCCCTTATGACAACTCCACTTCCCAAATGCAAACTGAGTGTAAACTACTGATCCAGTGTGGTTTTCCAGGTCTCCAGAGAGCCTGGATATTCAGCTCCAAGATGCGGTCCTCAGACACTTCCACAAGGACTTTCCCCTCCTCTTCAGCCCCACTGGGTGACAAAAGTACCAAACCCATCTGACTGAAGAGCAACAGTCTCCAAGTTTCTCCTTGACAACTATTACACCAGGCAGTCTCCAAACAAAATCACGAGAAATTGGAGGATTAAGGGCAGTATGGAATTAATTGACAAGTATTCCAATATCAACGTCACAAGGTATACTGCCTGGATTAACTTGGACCAAAACTGCCACAAGACTCCCCCTTTCTGAGCTTACCGGCAAGAGGAGCAGGATGTCGGGTCTCCAGGAGCACAGTAAGCAGGGAAGAAAGCAGGAGACTTGGCTGCAGAATTCCAGGCAAGTTGGAAGCGCAGTGTGAAGGGCCAGGACTCTGGACACAGTTTCATGGGGGCACCACAAATAGTGTCTGATGAGACCTGTACCCTGTTTACAGGGTGCTCATTCAGAACAGCTGGCTTACGTGGCCTTGTACCAAGAGACCAGAGGGCCAAGACCAGATTCCCTGATTACAGGGCGGTCACTCGCCTCAGGCTGTGAAGACAGCACAATGCCAAGAGACCCAAAGGGCCTCGAGACCAAACCCTAATTACAGGGAGGTCAAGCTGCCCATGGTTCTAATCCACCAGATTTCAAAAGGGAGATGCAACCTGTACCCTGATTACAGGGTGGTCACTGGGATTAGCCAAATAGCAGAGACCATAACCTGATTTACAGGAAGGTCAAACTCCTCAAAGTATCAAAGGGCTCAATATGTCCCATTCCATAGATACTTGTGACATGCACCCTAATTACAGGGTTGTCACGCTGACTAGTGGGCCACAGCATGGCATAATGCCAAACGAGCAAGTGGGCAAAGACCTGGACCCTAGTTACAGGGAGGTCACATTGCTCAAGTTACCAAAGAGCTCAATGTCCCTCGAAAGTGAGGGGGGTGTGACTTGCACCCTGATTACAGGGCAGTCACTCTCACTAGCCAGCGAGTGGAACATAATGTCAAAAGGACAAAACAGCACAGACCTGGACCCTAGTTACAGGGGGTCACATTGCTCAAGTTACCAAAGAGCTCAATGTCCCTCAAAAGCGAGGGGGGTGTGACTTGCACCCTGATTACAGGGCAGTCACTCTCACTAGTCAGCTAGTGGAGCATAATGTCAAAAGGACAAAACTGCACAGACCTGGACCCTGCTTACAGGGCGGTCACACTACTCAAGGGATTAATAGGCTCGAGATCCCCATAGAGTGTCACTACATGACCTGAGGTCTGATTACAGGGAGGTTACTGTGCCCAGAGTCCCTTTCCTTCTCCTCCATCTTCAGTGACTTGTCCTCTTTCCTTCTCTTTGCTTGACATTCCTGACACTTCCTTCTTGTCCATTTGTGCTTGGAGCTACCTGAAACAGAGAGAGAGAGCGTACAAGAGTGTGTAAATCAGACGCCCTTACGACAACTCCACGTCCCAAATGCAAACTGAGTGTAAACTACTGATCCAGTGTGGTTTTCCAGGTCTCCAGAGAGCCTGGATATTCAGCTCCAAGATGCGGTCCTCAGACACTTCCACAAGGACTTTCCCCTCCTCTTCAGCCCCACTGGGTGACAAAAGTACCAAACCCATCTGACTGAAGAGCAACAGTCTCCAAGTTTCTCCTTGACAACTATTACACCAGGCAGTCTCCAAACAAAATCACGAGAAATTGGAGGATTAAGGGCAGTATGGAATTAATTGACAAGTATTCCAATATCAACGTCACAAGGTATACTGCCTGGATTAACTTGGTCCAAAACTGCCACAAGACTCCCCCTTTCTGAGCTTACCGGCAAGAGGAGCAGGATGTCGGGTCTCCAGGAGCACAGTAAGCAGGGAAGAAAGCAGGAGACTTGGCTGCAGAATTCCAGGCAAGTTGGAAGCGCAGTGTGAAGGGCCAGGACTCTGGACACAGTTTCATGGGGGCACCACAAATAGTGTCTGATGAGACCTGTACCCTGTTTACAGGGTGCTCATTCAGAACAGCTGGCTTACGTGGCCTTGTACCAAGAGACCAGAGGGCCAAGACCAGATTCCCTGATTACAGGGCGGTCACTCGCCTCAGGCTGTGAAGACAGCACAATGCCAAGAGACCCAAAGGGCCTCGAGACCAAACCCTAATGACAGGGAGGTCAAGCTGCCCATGGTTCTAATCCACCAGATTTCAAAAGGGAGATGCAACCTGTACCCTGATTACAGGGTGGTCACTGGGATTAGCCAAATAGCAGAGACCATAACCTGATTTACAGGAAGGTCAAACTCCTCAAAGTATCAAAGGGCTCAATATGTCCCATTCCATAGATACTTGTGACATGCACCCTAATTACAGGGTTGTCACGCTGACTAGTGGGCCAGAGCACGGCATAATGCCAAATGAGTGGGCAAAGACCTGGACCCTAGTTACAGGGAGGTCACATTGCTCAAGTTACCAAAGAGCTCAATGTCCCTCGAAAGCGAGGGGGGTGTGATTTGCACCCTGATTACATGGCAGTCACTCTCACTAGCCAGCGAGTGGAGCATAATGTCAAAAGGACAAAACAGCACAGACCTGGACCCTAGTTACAGGCAGGGCACAATGCTAAGTTACCAAAGAGCTCAATGTCCCTCAAAAGCGAGGGGGGTGTGACTTGCACCCTGATTACAGGGCAGTCACTCTCACTAGCCAGCGAGTGGAACATAATTTCAAAAGGACAAAACAGCACAGACCTGGTCCCTGCTTACAGGGCGGTCACGCTGCTCAAGGGATTAAAAGGCTCGAGATCCCTGTAGAGTGTCACTACATGACCTGAGGTCTGATTACAGGGAGGTTACTGTGCCCAGAGTCCCTTTCCTTCTCCTCCATCTTCAGTGACTTGTCCTCTTTCCTTCTCTTTGCTTGACATTCCTGACACTTCCTTCTTGTCCATTTGTGCTTGGAGCCACCTGAAACAGAGAGAGAGAGCGTACAAGAGTGTGTAAATCAGACGCCCTTACGACAACTCCACGTCCCAAATGCAAACTGAGTGTAAACTACTGATCCAGTGTGGTTTTCCAGGTCTCCAGAGAGCCTGGATATTCAGTTCCAAGATGTGGTCCTCAGACACTTCCACAAGGACTTTCCCCTCCTCTTCAGCCCCACTGGGTGACAAAAGTACCAAACCCATCTGACTGAAGACCAACAGTCTCCAAGTTTCTCCTAGACAACTATTACACTAGGCTGTCTCCACACATAATCAAGAGGAATTGGAGGATTAAAGGCAGTATGGAATTAATTGACAAGTATTCCAAAATCAACGTCAAAAGGTATACTGCCTGGATTGACTTGGTCCAAAACTGCCACAGGACCCTCCCTTTTAGAGCTTACCTGCAACAGGAGCAGGATGTCGGATCTCCAGGAGCACAGTAAGCAGGGAAGAAAGCAGGAGACTTGGCTGCAGAATTCCAGGCAAGTTGGAAGCGCAGTGTGAAGGGCCAGGACTCTGGACACAGTTTCATGGGGGCACCACAAATAGTGTCTGATGAGACCTTTACCCTGTTTACAGGGTGCTCATTGAGACCAGCTGGCTTCCTTGGCCTAGTACCAAGAGACCAGAGGGCCAAGACCAGATTCCCTGATTACAAGGCGGTCACTCGCCTCAGGCTGTGAAGACAGCACAATGCGAAGAGACCCAAAGGGCCTCGAGACCAAACCCTAATTACAGGGAGGTCAAGCTGCCCATGTTTCTAATCCACCAGATTTCAAAAGGGAGATGCAACCTGTACCCTGATTACAGGGTGGTCACTGGGATTAGCCAAATAGCAGAGACCGTAACCTGATTTACAGGAAGGTCAAACTCCTCAAAGTACCAAAGCGCTCAATATGTCCCATTCCATAGATACTTGTGACATGCACCCTAATTACAGGATTGTCACGCTGGCTAGTGGGCCACAGCATGGCACAATGTCAAACGAGCAAGTGGGCAAAGACCTGGACCCTAGTTATAGGGGGGTCACATTGCTCAAGTTACCAAAGAGCTCAATGTCCCTCGAAAGCAAGGAGGAGGTGACTTGCACCCTGATTACAGGGTAGTCACTCTCACTGGCCAGCGAGTGGAGCACAATGTCAAAAGGACAAAACAGCACAGACCTGGACCCTAGTTACAGGGGGTCACACTGCTCAGGGTTCCACAGAACTCAATATCCCCCAGAAGCCAGAGAGACACGAACTCTCCCCTAATTACAGTGTCAGGACTCAAACCTACCAGCTGAAGTAGCATGGTGGCAAAAGAATAAAGGGAAGAAACCTGAACCCTGGATACAGGGTGGTTATGCTGCCCAAGAACTAAGGGATACGGCACTACCTGTGAGTCACAGACATGTGACCTAAATTGCGCTCCTTAAAGGCCAGTCATTGCCATCAGCCCACTAAAAGGAGCTCAACCTAACAGAGCAGAAGTGGAGAGACCAGATCCCTGTTTACAGGGAGGTCACTCTGTACAAGGCAGTAAAAGATGACATCTGAGCCCTTACTCTTCCCTTTTGTGGGGAGGAGGAGGATAAATACATTAATATACTTTGAGCTCTTTTTCCAATTCTGAGAAGAGTAAAGAAAAAGCGCTGCAGCGATTTAACTTAAAAAAATTAAAATAAATAACTAAAAATTAAAAAGCTTGCACACCGACTTCTATCACATGCTCTCACAAACACATCCGTACAAAACAAAGGGGGACTTCCCAGAACAGAAAGAGAGCTCATCACAACAGGTCATTCGACCCACAGTGTTAAACTCAACCAATCTTCCTCCCCTCAAAAAAACAAAGGGAAAAGGGACAAGACCTGCACCCTGATTACAGGGTGGGGTCCAAGTGACCAGCCCAACAATCCAAAGGAGCCAAAGGGGAAAGGACCTGAACCCTTCTTACAGGGCGGTCCCTCGGGCTAGCCGATTAATGGAAAATACGTCACAAGAAAGAGAAAAGGAGGAGACCTGAACCCTACTTACAGGGTGGTCACTCAGCCCAAAACACTAAGGGGAACGTAGTCCTCCGTAAATAAGAGGCATATGACCTGCACCCTAATTACAGGGCAGTCAAACTGATCGGGCTGAGAGCAAGACACAATCCCAGATGAGCAAAGGACAGAGACCTGAACCCTGGTTACAGGGAGGTCACCCGGCTCAAGTAACAAAGATATCAGTAATTCCCATAAGCGAGGGAAACGTGACTCTCACCCTGATTACAAAGTGGTCACTCTGACTAGCTGATTTAAGGAGCATAATCACGAAGACAACTTTAGATCTGAACCCTGATTACAGGGCGGTCACGCTCCTAAGGGCCCTAAAATTATCCTAATCCCTGAAGAACGAGAGGGATTCGACCTGCACCCTAATTACAGGGTGGTCAAGCTGATTAGCAAGATAAACGTGCATAAAGCCTGGGAGCAAAAGGGCAGAGACCTGTCCCCGAATTACAGGGCGGTCACACCCCACAAGGTATCAAAGGGCTCAGTATTTCCCATACTACAGAAACTTCTGACACGCACCTGAATTACAGGTGGTCACAGTGAGTAGACTCTCAGCAGGGCATGATGGCAAAACAGCAAGATGGCAGAGACCTGACTCCAAATTACAGGGAGGTGAGTCACCCTGCTCAAGGTTCCAAAGAGCTCAGTATCCCCCAGAAGCAAAAGGAATATGACTTGCACCCTGATTACAGGGTTGTCATCCTGACTACAGGGCTACAACAAGGCATAAAGCCAAAGAAGCAAGTAGGCAAAGACCTGGACCCTAGTTACAGGGCGGTCACATTGCTCAAGTTACCAAAGAGCTCAATTTCCCTCGAAAGCGAGGGGGTGTGACTTGCACCCTGATTACAGGGCAGTCACTCTCACTAGCCAGCTAACGGAGCATAAGGTCAAAAGGACAAAACAGCACAGGCCTGGACCCTGCTTACAGGGCGGTCACACTGCTCAAGGGATTAAAAGGCTCGAGTTCCCCGTAGAGTGTCACTACATGACCTGAGGTCTGATTACAGGGAGGTTACTGTGCCCAGAGTCCCTTTCCTTCTTCTCCATCTTCAGTGACTTGTCCTCTTTCCTTCTCTTTGCTTGACATTCCTGACACTTCCTTCTTGTCCATTTGTGCTTCGAGCTGCCTGAAACAGAGAGAGAGAGCATACAGGAGTGTGTAAATCAGATGACCTTATGACAACTCCACGTCCCAAATGCAAACTGAGTGTAAACTACTGATCCAGTGTGGTTTTCCAGGTCTGCAGACAGCCTGGATATTCAGCTCCAAGATGCGGTCCTCAGACACTTCCACAAAGACTTTCCCCTCCTCTTCAGCCCCACTGGGTGACAAAAGTACCAAACCCATCTGACTGAAGAGCAACAGTCTCCAAGTTTCTCCTAGACAACTATTACACCAGGCAGTCTCCAAACAAAATCACGAGAAATTGGAGGATTAAGGGCAGTATGGAATTAATTGATAAGTATTCCAATATCAACGTCACAAGGTATACTGCCTGGATTAACTTGGTCCAAAACTAGCACAGGACTCCCCCTTTCAGAGCTTACCAGCAACAGGAGCAGGATGTCGGGTCTCCAGGAGCACAGTAAGCAGGGAAGAAAGCAGGAGACTTGGCTGCAGAATTCCAGGCAAGTTGGAAGCGCAGTGTGAAGGGCCAGGACTCTGGACACAGTTTCATGGGGGCACCACAAATAGTGTCTGATGAGACCTGTACCCTGTTTACAGGGTGCTCATTCAGAACAGCTGGCTTACGTGGCCTTGTACCAAGAGACCAGAGGGCCAAGACCAGATTCCCTGATTACAGGGCGGTCACTCGCCTCAGGCTGTGAAGACAGCACAATGCCAAGAGACCCAAAGGGCCTCGAGACCAAACCCTAATGACAGGGAGGTCAAGCTGCCCATGGTTCTAATCCACCAGATTTCAAAAGGGAGATGCAACCTGTACCCTGATTACAGGGTGGTCACTGGGATTAGCCAAATAGCAGAGACCATAACCTGATTTACAGGAAGGTCAAACTCCTCAAAGTATCAAAGGGCTCAATATGTCCCATTCCATAGATACTTGTGACATGCACCCTAATTACAGGGTTGTCACGCTGACTAGTGGGCCACAGCATGGCATAATGCCAAACGACAAATTGGGCAAAGACCTGGACCCTAGTTACAGGGAGGTCACATTGCTCAAGTTACCAAAGAGCTCAATGTCCCTCGAAAGTGAGGGGGGTGTGACTTGCACCCTGATTACAGGACAGTCACTCTCACTAGCCAGCGAGTGGAGCATAATGTCAAAGGGACAAAACTGCACAGACCTGGACCCTAGTTATAGGGGGTCACATTGCTCAAGTTACCAAAGAGCTCAATGTCCCTCAAAAGCGAGGGGGGTGTGACTTGCACCCTGATTACAGGGCAGTCACTCTCCCTAGCCAGCTAGTGGAGCATAATGTCAAAAGGACAAAACAGCACAGACCTGGACCCTAGTTATAGGGGGTCACATTGCTCAAGTTACCAAAGAGCTCAATGTCCCTCAAAAGCGAGGGGGGTGTGACTTGCACCCTGATTACAGGGCAGTCACTCTCCCTAGCCAGCTAGTGGAGCATAATGTCAAAGGGACAAAACTGCACAGACCTGGACCCTGATTACAGGGCGGTCACACTACTCAAGGGATTAATAGGCTCGAGATCCCCATAGAGTGTCACTACATGACCTGAGGTCTGATTACAGGGAGGTTACTGTGCCCAGAGTCCCTTTCCTTCTTCTCCATCTTCAGTGACTTGTCCTCTTTCCTTCTCTTTGCTTGACATTCCTGACACTTTCTTCTTGTCCATTTGTGCTTCGAGCTGCCTGAAACAGAGAGAGAGAGCATACAGGAGTGTGTAAATCAGATGACCTTATGACAACTCCACGTCCCAAATGCAAACTGAGTGTAAACTACTGATCCAGTGTGGTTTTCCAGGTCTGCAGACAGCCTGGATATTCAGCCCCAAGATGCGGTCCTCAGACACTTCCACAAAGACTTTCCCCTCCTCTTCAGCCCCACTGGGTGACAAAAGTACCAAACCCATCTGACTGAAGAGCAACAGTCTCCAAGTTTCTCCTAGACAACTATTACACCAGGCAGTCTCCAAACAAAATCAAGAGAAATTGGAGGATTAAGGGCAGTATGGAATTAATTGATAAGTATTCCAATATCAACGTCACAAGGTATACTGCCTGGATTAACTTGGTCCAAAACTAGCACAGGACTCCCCCTTTCAGAGCTTACCAGCAACAGGAGCAGGATGTCGGGTCTCCAGGAGCACAGTAAGCAGGGAAGAAAGCAGGAGACTTGGCTGCAGAATTCCAGGCAAGTTGGAAGCGCAGTGTGAAGGGCCAGGACTCTGGACACAGTTTCATGGGGGCACCACAAATAGTGTCTGATGAGACCTGTACCCTGTTTACAGGGTGCTCATTCAGAACAGCTGGCTTACGTGGCCTTGTACCAAGAGACCAGAGGGCCAAGACCAGATTCCCTGATTACAGGGCGGTCACTCGCCTCAGGCTGTGAAGACAGCACAGTGCCAAGAGACCCAAAGGGCCTCGAGACCAAACCCTAATTACAGGGAGGTCAAGCTGCCCATGGTTCTAATCCACCAGATTTCAAAAGGGAGATGCAACCTGTACCCTGATTACAGGGTGGTCACTGGGATTAGCCAAATAGCAGAGACCATAACCTGATTTACAGGAAGGTCAAACTCCTCAAAGTATCAAAGGGCTCAATATGTCCCATTCCATAGATACTTGTGACATGCACCCTAATTACAGGGTTGTCACGCTGACTAGTGGGCCACAGCATGGCATAATGCCAAACGAGCAAGTGGGCAAAGACCTGTACCCTAGTTACAGGGAGGTCACATTGCTCAAGTTACCAAAGAGCTCATGACCCTCGAAAGTGAGGGGGGTGTGACTTGCACCCTGATTACAGGGCAGTCACTCTCACTAGTCAGCTAGTGGAGCATAATGTCAAAAGGACAAAACTGCACAGACCTGGACCCTGCTTACAGGGCGGTCACACTACTCAAGGGATTAATAGGCTCGAGATCCCCATAGAGTGTCACTACATGACCTGAGGTCTGATTACAGGGAGGTTACTGTGCCCAGAGTCCCTTTCCTTCTTCTCCATCTTCAGTGACTTGTCCTCTTTCCTTCTCTTTGCTTGACATTCCTGACACTTTCTTCTTGTCCATTTGTGCTTTGAGCTGCCTGAAACAGAGAGAGAGAGCATACAGGAGTATGTAAATCAGATGACCTTATGACAACTTCACGTCCCAAATGCAAACTGAGTGTAAACTACTGATCCAGTGTGGTTTTCTAGGTCTGCAGACAGCCTGGATATTCAGCTCCAAGATGCGGTCCTCAGACACTTCCACAAAGACTTTCCCCTCCTCTTCAGCCCCACTGGGTGACAAAAGTACCAAACCCATCTGACTGAAGACCAACAGTCTCCAAGTTTCTCCTGGACAACTATTACACCAGGCAGTCTCCAAACAAAATCAAGAGAAATTGGAGGATTAAGGGCAGTATGGAATTAATTGATAAGTATTCCAATATCAACGTCACAAGGTATACTGCCTGGATTGACTTGGTTGAAAACTGCCACAAGACTCCCCCTCTCACAGCTTACCTGCAACAGGAGCCAGATGTCGGATCTCCAGGAGCACAATAAGCAGGGAAGAAAGCAGGAGACTTGGCTGCAAAATTCCAGGCAAGTTGGAAGCGCAGTGTGAAGGGCCAGGACTCTGGACACAGTTTCATGGGGGCACCACAAATAGTGTCTGATGAGACCTGTACCCTGTTTACAGGGTGCTCATTCAGAACAGCTGGCTTACGTGGCCTTGTACCAAGAGACCAGAGGGCCAAGACCAGATTCCCTGATTACAGGGCGGTCACTTGCCTCAGGCTGTGAAGACAGCACAATGCCAAGAGACCCAAAGGGCCTCGAGACCAAACCCTAATGACAGGGAGGTCAAGCTGCCCATGGTTCTAATCCACCAGATTTCAAAAGGGAGATGCAACCTGTACCCTGATTACAGGGTGGTCACTGGGATTAGCCGAATATCAGAGACCACAGCCTGATTTACAGGAAGGTCAAACTACTCAAAGTACCAAAGTGCTCAATATGTCCCATTCCATAGATACTTGTGACATGCACCCTAATTACAGGGTTGTCACGCTGACTAGTGGGCCACAGCACGGCATAATGCCAAATGAGCAAGTGAGCAAAGACCTGGACCCTAGTTACAGGGGGGTCACATTGCTCAAGTTACCAAAGAACTCAGTATCCCCCAGAAGCCAGAGAGACACGAAATCTCCCCTAATTACAGTGTCAGGACTCAAACCAATCGGCTGAAGTAGCATGGTGGCAAAAGAATAAAGGGCAGAAACCTGAACCCTGGATACAGGGTGGTTATCCTGCCCAAGTACTAAGGGATACTGCACTACCCGTGAGTCACAGACATGTGACCTAAATTGCGCTCCTTAAAGGCCAGTCATTGCCATCAGCCCACTAAAAGGAGCTCAACCTAACAGAGCAGAAGTGGAGAGACCAGATCCCTGTTTACAGGGAGGTCACTCTGTATAAGGCAGTAAAAGATGATATCTGAGTCCTTACTCTTCCCTTTTGTGGGGAGGAGGAGGATAAATACATTAATATACTTTGAGCTCTTTTTCCAATTCTGAGAAGAGTAAAGAAAAAGCGCTGCAGCGATTTAACTTAAAAAAATTAAAATAAATAACTAAAAATTAAAAAGCTTGCACACCCACTTCTATCACATGCTCTCACAAACACATCCGTACAAAACAAAGGGGGACTTCCCAGAACAGAAAGAGAGCTCATCACAACAGGTCATTCGACCCACAGTGTTAAACTCAACCAATCTTCCTCCCCTCAAAAAACAAAGGGAAAAGGGACAAGACCTGCACGCTGATTACAGGGTGGGGTCCAAGTGACTAGCCCAACAACCCAAAGAAGCCAAAGGGGAAAGGACCTGAACCCTTCTTACAGGGCGGTCCCTCGGGCTAGCCGATTAATGGAAAATACGTCACAAGAAAGAGAAAAGGAGGAGACCTGAACCCTACTTACAGGGTGGTCACTCAGCCCAAAACACTAAGGGGAAACTAGTCCTCCGTAAATAAGAGGCACATGACCTGCACCCTAATTACAGGGCAGTCAAACTGATCGGGCTGAGAGCAAGACACAATCCCAGATGAGCAAAGGACAGAGACCTGAACCCTGGTTACAGGGAGGTCACACGGTAAGTTCAGTAAGTAAGTTCAGTAGCTCCCATAAGCGAGAGAAATGGGACTCTCACCCTGATTACAAGGTGGTCACTCTGACTAGCTGAATTAAAGAGCATAATCACGAAGACAACTTGAGACCTGAACCCTGATTACAGGGCGGTCATGCTCCTAAGGGCCCTAAAATAACCCTAATCCCTGATAAATGAGAGGGATTCAACCTGCACCCTAATTACAGGGTGGTCACTCTGATTAGAAAGATAAAAATGCATAAAGCCACGGAGCAAAAGGGCAGAGACCTAACCCCAAATTACAGGGAGGTCACATTCCTCACGGTATCAACAGGCTAAGTATTTCCCATACTACAGAGTGGTGTGACAAGCACCCCAATTACACGTGGTCACTTTGACTAGATTGCTAGTAAGGAAGGATGCCAAAACAGCAAAATGGCAGAGACCTGACCCTGAATTACAGGGAGGTGAGTCACCCTGCTCAGGGTTCCAAAGAGCTCAGCATCCCCCAGAAGCAAAAGGAATATGACTTGCACCCTGATTACAGGGTTGTCATCCCGACTACAGGGCTACAACAAGGCGTAATGCCAAATGAGCAAGTGGGCAATGACCCGGACCCTAGTTACAGGGCGGTCACATTGCTCAAGTTACCAAAGAGCTCAATGTCCCTCGAAAGCGAGGGGGAGGTGACTTGCACCCTGATTACAGGGCAGTCACTCTCACTAGCCAGCTAACGGAGCATAATGTCAAAAGGACAAAACATCACAGGCCTGGACCCTGCTTACAGGGCGGTCACGCTGCTCAAGGTATTAAAAGATCGAGATCCCCGTACAGTGTAATTACATGACCTGAGGCCTGATTATGGGGAGGTTACTGTGCCCAGAGTTCCTTTGCTTCTTCTCCATCTTCATTTACTTGTTTTCCTTCCTCCTCTTTCCGGACACTGCTCAGATGCTTTGTTCTTCCTGTGTTTGGATGTGCTGGAATAGACAGATATAGTAGAAGACAGACATTAGAACAAGCCGCAAGTTCTCCCAACAAAATATAGTTGTGCATTTTATTATTATTTCTCTGGAAAACCTTTTATTGCACCGTTAATTAAACAAGGCAGCGTTTATTTAATTATCCAAAGAATCTCATTGGAACCAACACATTTTATGTTTCCTAACATCAGATCAGATTCTCTTCACTCCAGGGAAGGTATACAAAAACATGAACATTTCCACAGGGTTTAGACGCCCCTCCTCCAGCATCACCTCAGCCTTTCCCACCCTGGCTCTGAGCCCTCCTCCAGCATCACCTCAGCCTTTCTCGCCCTGGCTCTGAGCCCTCCTCTGGAGTCACCTCAGCCTTTCCCGCCCAGACCCTGAGCCCTCCTCTAGCATCACCTCAGCCTTTCCCGCCCTGGCTCTGAGCCCTCCTCCAGTGTTACCTCAGCCTTTCCCACCCTGGCCCTGAGCCCTTCTCTGGAGTCACCTCAGCCTCTCCCGCCCAGACCCTGAGCCCTCCTCCAGCATCACCTCAGCCTTTCCCGCCCTGGCTCTGAGCCCTCCTCCAGTGTTACCTCAGCCTTTCCCGCCCAGGCTCTGAGCCCTCCTCCAGCCTCACCTCAGCCTTTCCCACCCAGACCCTGAGCCCTCCTCCGGCATCACCTCAGCCTTTCCCACCCTGGCCCTGAGCCCTCCTCCGGCATCAACTCAGCCTTTCCCGCCCAAGCTCTGAGCCCTCCTCCGGCATCACCTCAGCCTTTCCCGCCCTGGCTCTGAGCCCTCCTCCACCATCACCTCAGCCTTTTCCGCCCAGACCCTGGCCCCCTCCTCCAGCATCACCTCAGCCTTTCCCGCCCAGACCCTGAGCCCTCCTCTGGCGTCACCTCAGCCTTTCCTGCCCAGACCCTGAGCCCCTCCTCCGGCATCACCTCAGCCTTCCCCGCCCAGACCCTGAGCCCCTCCTCCAGCCTCACATCAGACTTTCCCGCCCAGACCCTGAGCCCCTCCTCCAGCATCACCTCAGCCTTTCCCTCCCAGACCCTGAACCCTCCTCCAGCCTCACCTCAGACTTTCCCGCCCAGACCCTGAACCCCTCCTCCAGCATCACCTCAGCCTTTCCTGCCCTGGCCCTGAGCCCTCCTCTGGAGTCACCTCAGCCTTTCCCGCCCTGGCCCTGAGCCCTCCTCCAGCATCACCTCAGCCTTTCCCACCCTGGCTCTGAGCCCTCCTCCAGTGTTACCTCAGCCTTTCCCGCCCTGGCTCTGAGCCCTCCTCCAGCCTCACCTCAGCCTTTCCCGCCCAGACCCTGAGCCCCTCCTCCAGCATCACCTCAGCCTTTCCCGCCCAGGCTCTGAGCCCTCCTCCAGCCTCACCTCAGCCTTTCCCGCCCAGACCCTGAGCCCTCCTCTGGCGTCACCTCAGCCTTTCCTGCCCAGACCCTGAGCCCCTCCTCCGGCATTACCTCAGCCTTCCCCGCCCAGACCCTGAGCCCCTCCTCCAGCATCACCTCAGCCTTTCCCGCCCTGGCTCTGAGCCCCTCCTCCAGCCTCACCTCAGCCTTTCCCACCCAGACCCTGAGCCCCTCCTCTAGCATCACCTCAGCCTTTCCCACCCTGGCTCTGAGCCCTCCTCCAGTGTTACCTCAGCCTTTCCCGCCCAGACCCTGAGCCCCTCCTCCAGCATCACCTCAGCCTTTCCCGCCCAGACCCTGAGCCCCTCCTCCAGCATCACCTCAGCCTTTCCCACCCAGACCCTGAGCCCTCCTCCAGCCTCACCTCAGCCTTTCCCGCCCAGACCCTGAGCCCTCCTCTGGCGTCACCTCAGCCTTTCCCGCCCAGACCCTGAGCCCTCCTCCGGCATCACCTGAGCCTTTCCCGCCCTGGCTCTGAGCCCCTCCTCCGGCATCACCTCAGCCTTTCTCGCCCAGACCCTGAGCCCTCCTCCAGCATCACCTCAGCCTTTCCCGCCCTGGCTCTGAGCCCTCCTCCAGTGTTACCTCAGCCTTTCCCGCCCAGGCTCTGAGCCCTCTTCCAGCCTCACCTCAGCCTTTCCCACCCAGACCCTGAGCCCTCCTCCGGCATCACCTCAGCCTTTCCCACCCTGGCCCTGAGCCCTCCTCCGGCATCAACTCAGCCTTTCCCGCCCAAGCTCTGAGCCCTCCTCCGGCATCACCTCAGCCTTTCCCGCCCTGGCTCTGAGCCCTCCTCCACCATCACCTCAGCCTTTTCCGCCCAGACCCTGGCCCCCTCCTCCAGCATCACCTCAGCCTTTCCCGCCCAGACCCTGAGCCCTCCTCTGGCGTCACCTCAGCCTTTCCTGCCCAGACCCTGAGCCCCTCCTCCGGCATCACCTCAGCCTTCCCCGCTCAGACCCTGAGCCCCTCCTCCAGCCTCACCTCAGACTTTCCCGCCCAGACCCTGAGCCCCTCCTCCAGCCTCACCTCAGACTTTCCCTCCCAGACCCTGAACCCTCCTCCAGCCTCACCTCAGACTTTCCCGCCCAGACCCTGAACCCCTCCTCCAGCATCACCTCAGCCTTTCCTGCCCTGGCCCTGAGCCCTCCTCTGGAGTCACCTCAGCCTTTCCCGCCCTGGCCCTGAGCCCTCCTCCAGCATCACCTCAGCCTTTCCCACCCTGGCTCTGAGCCCTCCTCCAGTGTTACCTCAGCCTTTCCCACCCCGGATCTGAGCCCTCCTCCAGTGTTACCTCAGCCTTTCCCGCCCAGGCTCTGAGCCCTCCTCCAGCCTCACCTCAGCCTTTCCCGCCCAGACCCTGAGCCCTCCTCTGGCGTCACCTCAGCCTTTCCTGCCCAGACCCTGAGCCCTCCTCCGGCATTACCTCAGCCTTCCCCGCCCAGACCCTGAGCCCCTCCTCCAGCATCACCTCAGCCTTTCCCGCCCTGGCTCTGAGCCCCTCCTCCGGCATCACCTCAGCCTTTCTCGCCCTGGCTCTGAGCCCTCCTCCAGCCTCACCTCAGCCTTTCCCGCCCAGACCCTGAGCCCCTCCTCTAGCATCACCTCAGCCTTTCCCACCCTGGCTCTGAGCCCTCCTCCAGTGTTACCTCAGCCTTTCCCTCCCAGACCCTGAGCCCTCCTCCAGCCTCACCTCAGCCTTTCCCGCCCAGACCCTGAGCCCCTCCTCCAGCATCACCTCAGCCTTTCCCGCCCAGGCTCTGAGCCCTCCTCCACCATCACCTCAGCCTTTCCCGCCCAGACCCTGAGCCCTCCTCCAGCCTCACCTCAGCCTTTCCCACCCAGACCCTGAGCCCTCCTCTGGCGTCACCTGAGCCTTTCCCGCCCAGACCCTGAGCCCTCCTCCGGCATCACCTGAGCCTTTCCCGCCCTGGCTCTGAGCCCCTCCTCCGGCATCACCTCAGCCTTTCTCGCCCTGGCTCTGAGCCCTCCTCCAGCATCACCTCAGCCTTTCCCGCCCAGACCCTGAGCCCCTCCTCCAGCATCACCTCAGCCTTTCCCACCCTGGCCCTGAGCCCTCCTCCAGCCTCACCTCAGCCTTTCCCGCCCGGACCCTGAGCCCTCCTCTGGCGTCACCTCAGCCTTTCCCGCCCAGACCCTGAGCCCTCCTCCAGCCTCACCTCAGCCTTTCCCGCCCAGACCCTGAGCCCTCCTCTGGCGTCACCTCAGCCTTTCCCGCCCAGACCCTGAGCCCTCCTCCGGCATCACCTCAGCCTTTCCCGCCCTGGCTCTGAGCCCCTCCTCCGGCATCACCTCAGCCTTTCTCGCCCTGGCTCTGAGCCCTCCTCCGGCATCACCTCAGCCTTTCTCGCCCTGGCTCTGAGCCCTCCTCCAGCATCACCTCAGACTTTCCCGCCCTGGCCCTGAGCCCCTCCTCCAGCGTCACCTCAGCCTTTCCCGCCCAGACCCTGAGCCCTCCTCCAGCCTCACCTCAGCCTTTCCCGCCCAGATCCTGAGCCCTCCTCTGGCATCACCTCAGCCTTTCCCGCCCAGACCCTGAGCCCTCCTCCGGCATCACCTCAGCCTTTCCCGCCCTGGCCCTGAGCCCTCCTCTGGAGTCACCTCAGCCTTTCCCGCCCAGACCCTGAGCCATCCTCCAGCATCACCTCAGCCTTTCCCACCCTGGCTCTGAGCCCTCCTCCAGTGTTACCTCAGCCTTTCCCTCCCATACCCTGAGCCCCTCCTCCAGCATCACCTCAGCCTTTCCTGCCCAGACCCTGAGCCCCTCCTCCGGCATCACCTCAGCCTTCCCCGCCCAGACCCAGAGCCCTCCTCCACCATCACCTCAGCCTTTCCCGCCCAGACCCTGAGCCCTCCTCCAGCCTCACCTCAGCCTTTCCTGCCCAGACCCTGAGCCCCTCCTCTGGCGTCACCTCAGCCTTCCCCGCCCAGACCCTGAGCCCTCCTCCGGCATCACCTCAGCCTTTCTCGCCCTGGCTCTGAGCCCCTCCTCCAGCCTCACCTCAGCCTTTCCCGCCCTGGCTCTGAGCCCTCCTCCAGCCTCACCTCAGCCTTTCCCGCCCAGACCCTGAGCCCCTCCTCCAGCATCACCTCAGCCTTTCTCGCCCTGGCTCTGAGCCCTCCTCTGGAGTCACCTCAGCCTTTCCTGCCCTTGCTCTGAGCCCCTCCTCCAGCCTCACCTCAGCCTTTCCCGCCCAGACCCTCAGCCCCTCCTCCAGCATCACCTCAGCCTTCCCCGCCCAGGCTCTGAGCCCTCCTCCAGCCCCACCTCAGCCTTTCCCACCCAGACCCTGAGCCCTCCTCCAGCCTCACCTCAGCCTTTCCCGCCCTGGCTCTGAGCCCTCCTCCAGCCTCACCTCAGCCTTTCCCGCCCTGGCTCTGAGCCCCTCCTCCGGCATCACCTCAGCCTTTCCCGCCCAGGCTCTGAGCCCTCCTCCAGCATCACCTCAGCCTTTCCCGCCCTGGCTCTGAGCCCTCCTCCAGCATCACCTCAGCCTTTCCCGCCCAGATCCTGAGCCCCTCCTCCAGCCTCACCTCAGCCTTTCCCGCCCTGGCTCTGAGCCCTCCTCCAGCATCACCTCAGCCTTTCCCGCCCTGGCCCTGAGCCCCTCCTCCAGCCTCACCTCAGCCTTTCCCGCCCAGATCCTGAGCCCCTCCTCCAGCCTCACCTCAGCCTTTCCCGCCCTGGCTCTGAGCCCTTCCTCCGGCATCACCTCAGCCTTTTCCGCCCAGGCTCTGAACCCTAGTCCAGCCTTACCTCAGCCTTTCCCGCCCTGGCTCTGAGCCCTCCTCCAGCCTCACCTCAGCCTTTCCCGCCCAGACCCTGAGCCCTCCTCCATCCTCACCTCAGCCTTTCCCACCCAGACCCTGAGCCCTCCTCCAGTGTTACCTCTGCCTTTCCAGCCCTGGCCCCCTTCTCCAGCATCACCTCAGCCTTTCCCGCCCTGTCTCTGAGCCCCTTCACCGGTGTCACCTCAGCCTTTCCTGCCCTGGCTCTGATCCCCTCCTCTTGTGTCACCTCAGATCTTTCCCTCCTCAGCTTGAGCCCCATCCTCCAACTCGTGCCACCTCAGTTCTTTGCCCAGCCTGCTGCCTCGAATCACTTTCCTCTACCCCTCCAGTGACGTCAACATTTCCCGCCTGAACGTGAACCCCCCTCGTGCCCTGACCCCTCCGTGCCTGACTGGAGCCCTGCCCTCTGGTGCCCCCTCAGACACTCCCCCGCCCCCTCGAGTGACCTCAGTGCTTCCCCCATCAAGCCAGCCCTTCCCTCTGCCCGTACCCCCTCTCTGGGTTTGCCCCCAGCCTCCTCCCACCCCCTCAGCATTGCCCCTTCCTGCTCTGCAGCAACCTCAGCGCCTCCTGCCTCAGTGCCCGCCCCGCGTTCCTCTTGACCGCCCAACCCAGGCTCCGGCTCCCGCCACCTCAGAGCTTCCCACCAGAGCCCGGCTGCTTCCTGCCCTCTCGCTCCAGACTCGCCTTTGCCCCTCCTGCCACCTCACAGCCCGGCTACCTGCTCCTCTTTCTCAGGCAGCGCCTCTCGCTGCTTCCCACCCCCCTCCTTGTGGTGTTTCCACCCCTTCCCGCCGCAGCCCCGTAGCTCTGCCCCCATGTGGGAGCCTGGTCTGAGCCCCCCTGCCCAGCCTGCAGCACTTGTGCCATCTGGCGCCAACCTTTCTGCTGCTCCAGGGCGGGGGGCTCCTGCACGGTTCTGCCGCCGGCTCCGAGTGCTGGGGCGGCCTCCCTCTGCCGCTTCTCCCCATTGCGCTCCCCCTTCCCTGAGGGCCTGGAGCAGCATCAGCGCTTCGAAGACCAGGGCCCCGCCTGGAAACGTGGCCCTCGGCCCCTACGCCCCGCCCCGGCTCGTGCCGCTTCAGTGGTTCTCGCTCAGTGTCGCCTCACAGTCGGCGCCCCTCGTCCTCTCACTCTAAGCCCCGGCCCAGGCTCGAGCTGACTCGGGCTCCCTCACATTTAACGCCCTCCCTCTTGAACCCATTCCCGCCTGGCCCGAGCCCTGCCCCCGGGTGGCCCCCCGTGGGCTCCATCCAGCCCTTGTGCCCGGGGCTGTTTTGGTGCCTGGTGCCGTGGTGGCAGCGGGGTCAGTGCTGAGCAGAGCTGGTCCCGGAGGTGCAAGGGACAGAGCTCACCTCTCAGGCCATTTCCCACTGCGCCCACCCTGGCCTCTTCCTATGGGGAGAGGGGACCAAACCATCCCCTGCTGTCCCTCAGCAGCTCACAGAGCCTGCCTGCACCTGCTTCCCCACAGCGCCAACCCTGGCCCCATCCCTGCTGCCCAGGCTCTCGCACCAAGCCCACCCTGGCTTCCCTCGTCCCCAGGACCACGGTGCCACCCCAGGCACTTTGGCAGAGCCCATCACCAGCCCAGGGAGGAGTTGGGCCTCTCCCAGCCTTAGGCAGCAATTTCCCATTTGCACAGCCAGACTCCACTGTCGGGAAAGAGAAGCCAAGAGGCAGCAGCCCAGATCCTCCAAGGCTTTTAGGCCCCTCACTCCCGTAATGGCTAAACACCTTTGAGGATCTGGGCCTGTATGGCCAAAAGATACAGCAAAAGTTTCTAGTGTAAATAGATATTCCCTGCACAGGCATCAGAAAGGGAATTACCTGCTCACTGAAATGTGCTGAGGTGCTATCAACACATCAGTATTGTGTGTTCTCAAGGTTATTTTTTTTATCCATAGAGGCTTAAATGAATCTTCTAGGCAAAAGACTTTCAACCTTGATTTAATTATATGGATGTGTTTTGTAGCACACAAAAATAAAGAGCTTTCAGTTTTACAATTATCTACAAGAGACAAAATGTCATAATCCAATATCTTTAATTTTAAATCATACTTGAGTTAAATGGAAATTCTATTCTTTATTCCCCCTTAAGAAATAGAGTAAATGGTGGGGGGTGGCGGGGGTGAATCTTTAATGAGAACACAAAATATCATAATAATCCCAATAGATAGCAGAGAATAAATGTTTACAGAGGACATATGTAGATTTGTTTTAAAAATATCGCATTCAAATGGAAAATAGGGTTAGAAAACAGCTGCTGAATACATAGCCACAGGTGCTGCTTTGAATTCCTTCAACTTATCTCAGAATGCCTGTCATGTTTAGGTCACCTACTCTGCAATTATATTACCAAGCAGCATTCAGTTTGAACTATAGATAATGGGCTGATAGTGTAATTTATTTGTCCTGCTGGTAGTTAATAATGGATTTATGGAATGACTTATTATGCTAGCCTTCACTATTAAAATTGCATGATATTAGAAGGACCTGATTTCTTACTCTGTCCAAATGGCAATCCTCTGAATTCTCTTCTGTTCCCTTCCAACCTAACCCAAGGGATCACTTCCACAGCCCTGATTTACTTATGCACCTTTCCTGGGTATGTTGATCAAGGTAACAGCCTGACAAGGAGAAGGAAATAAAGACACTTATCACAGTGCATACTGCGTGGTGCACAATCTAAGCCATGTTAAAGCTTCTTCAAGGATGTTTTTTGGTCCAAAGTAAATAATAGCCATTTACAATTGTACTGCAACCAGGCTTAAATACATTTTGCTTTTCTCCCTTGAATGCTAAAAGATCAAAATGACAGGTGACCTTTGTGAAATGAATTAGAAGGTCCTAGTCCAGTTCCTCATGGACAGGTGTCCAGATCACAGAAGCCGTCATTGAATTTGGCATTAATTAGTATTTTTGTTAGCAGTTCCTGTACATTTACCTCTAGGGTGAAACATGACAGCTAATACAGAGCTGGTTGGGGAACGGTAATTCTATTTTGCAGAGCATTTTGCTATTTCAGATTTCATTCTGGTTCGGAATGATAACCAACATTTTTGAAATTCTCTGTGAATTACTGATCTCCACCGAGCTCTAACGCAGCCTGGTGGGCTGCCCCAGAGCTGGGGAACCTGGGAGCCTTTGAAGCCCTAGCTCCACAGTAGTACAACCTGGTGGGTGGTGGTGGATCCAGAAACCCTAACAGTCCTGCCTGGCGAGGAGTCACAAGCCTGGGAGCTGGAGCTCCCGCAACTTCCAGGCTCCTGGCTTCCCATCAGCCCACCAGGCAGGCAGCTGAGGAGCTGGGAGCCTGGCTTCACTGCATCCTGCCAGATGGTCTGCCAAGGAGCCAGGCAGGTTTTTCACAGAATCCTGTCTGGCAGGCAAAGTTCCATTGGAAACATGCTTGGTTTCTGTTGGGATTTTGTCAGAATTGACACAGTCCTGTAGAATGTTCCAATTTCAACAAAATAGCAAATTCTGACAATTGTTTTTTGCTAACAAACTCCACTGATTAGCAGAGGAGAGCAACATGACACAATAGTTTTTTTAAAAGTCCAAATTAATTTAGTTCACAAAGTGACTCCTATATAGAGCCAGGTGCATTGTAATTGCCCAAAGGCACATAAAGCGGATTAAGCTAATTTGGACTCAGGCACTTTTATGCTGGAATAAGAGCATCCACAGCTGGAGTTAATCAGGAATAGCTATTCTGGACTAACACTCTATGTAGACAAGCCCTTAGTCTCATGAGTTGTGCCTGCTGTCATTACTCCGGCCACATTGTGCTAGCCCACCAGGCTATGAGGTCATGTAAAGTGAAGACACAGTACCTCATTACCCAGAAGGAGAAATAAGAGGGGTTGGTGAGGGACTGTAGATTTTATTCTCTAAAAAGAATGGCAAGCAATCCTCTCATTCTATAGTGTCCCTTGCAAATGCCCGCTGCATCCAATGCAAACAGATCAGCCCATGTACATTTATTTATAGCAGAGTCCCTCTGACTCCTCTTCCCATTGGCACAGCTCTTCCAACTGGGTTCCCATGATTCTGGAAAACTGCCCTATTCAGGAAAGCATCTAAGCACCCACTTGAGTCCCTTTGAAGGTAGGGGAACTTAAGCAGGTGCGTCATGCTTTCCTGAATTGGGGCCAGCGAAAGAGTTCTGCACAGAGCCAGGTGCACCATAATCACCCACAGGTACAGAGTCAGCAAAGCCACAGCTGGGGGTCTGGCTGGGGACCCCCTCGGAAGCAATGGCAGGCAGGAGATGCGCCGTCCTTGATGGATCCCGCAAAGCAAACACATGGGGGGTGAAAAATGATCTCTGTGAAAATCATGATCTATAAGTGTTGCTTGGCCACAGATGGCCCCCTAGCATTATCTCCCTCATTTCTGCTTTTAGGGAGAGATTTCCAGAGGCACAAAGGGGAGTTAGGTGTCCATTGGTTTAATGGGAGAGTTGGGCAGCTATTGGGCCTGGCTGCCTTTGCCAATGTCCCCTTATTCTCATACACAGACAATAACTTCTACCAGAGCAGCAGAGTGTGGACTCTCTATCAGTCACTTCCGCTCTGTGCTAAAGGGCCTGCTAGCATCTCCGACTCCAAGAGGTCACTAACACCCAGTGTGGCTGCTGAGGATTTGTATCTCCTTGTCTCAAGGTGAACGTGAAGCATCCACTCCCTTTGCAGCAGGTGTACAACCCTGCAAGCTGCCTGCTGACTCTCTCAGTTGGCCTATGGGAGGACTGTTCCAGCCTAATGGATAGTTTCCTCTGAAGGCTGTAACATTTGCCAGCTGTTCCTGCAGGGCCTCAGCTCGGCCTGCAGGGTGGATTTGATTTAAATCAAATTTATTTAAATCACTATTTAAATCACTAGTCAGGAAGACTCGATTTAATCATGGATTTCTACATAAAAGTGCATTCTTGCTGGTTGTTATAACCTTAATACATATTCTTCACAACTCAGAGATAGATGTAGGTTTCATTTTTCGAAGGTACACATGATACATTTTTAAGTGATTTATTTTGACAACTTTTCAGATTAGTTTTACAGCTCTATCAGAAAATGATTGATTGTTTGGTTATTTTGTTTACCAAAGGTAATTGAAGCAGATATTTATGAAGTCATTGGGAGGTGAACTATCTCCAATTCAACAGGTTAATCATTAATATTTGGAGAATTTTCTTGCCATGCTTTATTAGGAGGAGAACATCACCAGACAGACATTTAAATTGTTTTATTTAACTAAAACAACAACGTTACATATTCTGGATTTTTTCTTCAACAGCATATAATATTTTAACAAAACAAGCATAAGAATTTTTGAATTTAGTTAAACATTCAAGTTTTTTAAAATCAGGTTTGTTTTTGCTAAAATTGTTTTTAACTAAAATAGTTAAGTGAAATATTTAAAAAAACAAAAACAAAAATTAAATCGACTACGTCAGCCAGGTCAACACGAGAAACTTAAAATATTAGCTTCTGCAGCTAACTCAGTCGTCTTCACCTTCATTTTCCTGTTTGTTCATAATCTGGAAAAGAAAAACAAGCTTTCCTGCTTTTTCAGGTCCCAAACAATTTTTCAATTTGGAATGAATTAGTCCAAAGGAAGAAAATATTCTTTCTGCACTAGCAGAAGAAGCTACTGCTGTTAAAAGTGAGATTATCACTTCAACAGTCTCTGAACCCAAGTGCTTAAGTGACTTCCACCTGTTCACTGGTGTGACTTTCTTTAAAACATCATCAGCAAACATATTCTTGAATGGTTCTTATTCTCAAACTGGGTCTCTTTTACGGCCTGCTGCCATTATAGGTTTTCCCTTCTAGTGAGAGAATGGTATGGTAGATCTCAAATCAATGAAGGCTACACTCACAAAGACCTCAAGACTTCTGGAATATGCTGCTCAAACAGGTTCACTCTTGTTTCTACTGCGTGTCTCTCCCTTCTCATATTTATCTTCAGACTTCTTCTCCTTGTCCAGATCTATTCCGCCCCCAACAATCTTCTATTCATTGAACTTTTTGAAACTTTGTACTTTTAGAGAGAGGTAAGGGATTGACTCTGTGTACACAAATTTACAGAGGGACAGTAGGGTTGAGGTCTGTTATTTCTCACCTCTCTATATTATTTATTTATTTAACACATTTTTGCTGTTAACAAGCATGTTATCTCCGGAGACACAAATCCACAGTTTGAGGACTGCAAAACTAAGCATCTCTGATGGTATCTTCTAGACTGAACAATGAGTCCCACTGGGTAGATAGAAAGATTAACCTAAATAATCTATACAGAAGCCACTGGATGCCCATAAGATTGGGCCCCTAATCCATGAATTATTGGAACTCATTTACAAAACTTTTCTTAAACATTACGTGAATATATTGTCTCATACTATAGAATTAGAATGTATACTCCCTATTCCATGATGAGATATCTTTGAGCTATAATGTATCTTAATTAAAACTATCTTTAGATAGGGTTTTTCCTCAAAATGCATTTTATCAAAAAAATCCAATATAAATTAAAAAAATCCAATTTTTTTGATTTTTTTTTTAAAAATCATTGATTTTTATCCACCCTGTCAGCTTGGCAGTGAAGAACTCACTCCTGTGTCTGCACATAGGCCATGTCCCCTGGTGCCTGCTCCCCAAGACCCATTCCCAACATGCCTGTCACACATGCTTCTACTGTAATGTGTGTGTGTGTGTGTGTGCGCGCATGTGTGTTGGGAGTGGGTGGTCAGTGCAGGTAACTGTGATTGTTCAGCCATTGAGCACAATCGGCTCCCATTCTGACACCCATCCACATTGCCACTCACCTTCCTGAGCCCTTGCTAAGCCCAGTAGATGGGAACGTTGCTGCAGAGGATGTTAACTGTAGTGCCCAGGATGGAGCGATCAGCCAGGGTCACAGGAAACCCTTTCTGCTCCTCCTCCTCACCCTGCTCGGGGGTCAGGATGAGCGACTTGAGCTACAGCAGGAAATAATAAAAATTAAACACACACACAAAACACCCTGCATCCTTGTTTGCAACAGGAATAGACACAGGCTATTGACATCCCCCTAGATCTTAAATCCTTAATGGCAATACGATACGCACACTACGTTTTCTCCTAGTGCCCACTATATTTCCAACACCTTCTCTCCACCTGTGAGGATGGATTCCACATCTGGAGGGCTTCCCATATGGACACTGCTTCTGAAGCAATAAAAATTTCTAGCAATGCTGCCCCGGCTGGAGATATACAGGCCAGCCTGTTTTAATAGGACATGGAATTATTTGAATATAAATATGGGAGTCTGTGGAGGCTAGTGATTATAGCAGATGATGAAAGATTCAGGACTTGTGGATTCTGCTCCCACTTCTTGGAGGCTGTATGGTCTAATGGACTGGGAATCAGAACTCCTGGGTTCTATTTTTGACTCTGCCACTAACTCACTGTCTGCCCTGAGGCACTTAACTCATCAGTATTTCTCTTTGCCATCAACCCCCCTTAGGGCTCTGAGGGCCAGTCAGTGTTAGCAAAGCATTTCCATGCCCTCGTATATCACGCGCTTTATGAGAGCAAATCATTCTCATAGCAGCTGGTGAATGTAAAAGATCCAAAGAGAGGAACAATTCAACTCCAGAGGCTACTGTGGAATCACACACACACACACACCAGCAACTAGACATACACTAGCCCATTTTGCATGTGTAGCTGTTTTTACTGGTCCAGCTGATGCATGTGCATAACTCCAGGTGTCCCTGATGCACCATCCTTTGGAGGTTTGATCTTTGGAGTCTAAATAGTCTCTTACCTCTGTTACCCATGTATTATCTTCCACACACACACACACATTCTCTGTTGGCCTCAGACTCAGCATTGCATGAGCGCCGTTTCCCTCATGCATTCCTATACCTACCTCTATATCCAGCATGGTTCACACTGAGTGTGCATTCCTGACAGCTCACCTGGAGATGCTGGTGGAATGCCTTTGCAATGGTATCCAGGCCCTGAATGTTCTCCTTGTCCATCTTGGTGATGTAGCAGGCTCGGCCTTGCCAGGATTTGTAGCTGATCAGCAGCTGTTTGCAGACAGAGCACATGGTGCTTTATTAGCCCTGGTTTCCCATCACTGCAGCTCCCCGGTACTCACCGGAGCTGATTCACCCTCTCCTACTGCACAGCCACTTCTGCTTCCACAATGTCACCCCTCTCCATCCCCCTCATGACGCTGAGCCCAGGAGCCTCCTAGACCCTTCATGGGCCTTTCCTTTTGAGACTTAAAGCCATCTGCTCGAGATGGGCCAGGGCCGGTGCCATCACTCCAAGCCCTGTCCAATGTGTGGGGGTTGGGTAGATAGGAGCTGGGTTCAAACCTCCTTGGGGATTGGTTTAGCAAGATGAAAATTGAGGCTTTGCAAACCCAAACCCACCATCTTATTTTGCTTGTCTCCCCTGCACCCTTCCCCACCACCTTCCATCCCACGCTGGCCACTGAAGGCAACACACCATCCTTCTCCCTTCATAGCCCCAACTCTAGCCCCATTCACTCCCTCTCTCACTTGGCTCTTCCTCTCTGTTCATGTTCCTCTTGTGGAGCTGGGTTTTCCGCATCTCTGGCAGCACCCAGTTCCTCCCCTACCCGCCAACCCTGCATCATGACAGCGGAAGAGGAGACCAAGACAGGATTCCCGTGTGCCAACAGGTGCTGCTCCTTCCTTGTCCAAAGTGCTGTCTGTTGAGCAACCCAAGGACTTCCCTCCCAGGGACTGACTCCCCTGCTCCATTCAGGGGCATGATGCAGCTCAACTGAGGCTGGAACCCCTTCTGATTTTGCCTGGAGGGGCTGGCACCCAGCAGAGCCTAACAGTCTCTCAGAGTGCCTTCAGTTCTAATGCAGCATCGCCACATTTGTGCTCAGAGGCCACGGCCATGCATGGGTTAAAAACAGCCTCACTCCCTGGACAGGAGGATCCAATGCAGTCCCGGCCTGATGGCAAGGGTCCGTTCTGAAGCACGCCCCCTGCCAAGCAAGCACTCCCTGCTTACATTACTGTAGTCATACACGACTGTGCCCGGGTCATGGGTTCCTGCATCAATGAGGAAAGTCACCACCTCTTCTTCCCAGTCCATGGAGAGCCGCAGTCCAGACTCTTCCCCCTCCAGCCCTTCAATGGTCATTTGCAAAACCTAGGAGGAGATCACAGAGTCTAAAGAATGAGCAGCAGAGAGAGCAGGGCGGTGGGGAGGATAGGGAAATGGAAGGGATGGGATCTCTATCATCTCTGTTGTGGGTCCCCTGCATTGAGAAGAGCAACATTATTCCATTCTAACCCATTTGAAGCTCAGCCATTTCAAAGGGCCCAGGGACATTTTGCAGCTGCTCTTCATTTCTCTGTTGCTTCTAATAATCAATCCTGTTCCCTCCCACAAGGCTAGCCAGGGCCCCAGAGTCTCTTGCAGAATGGGAAGGGTAAGTTTATTAGGAAGACACTTTCAAGATTGATTTTGTTTCTCCTAAATGTTCTCCTGCTAACCCGACAGACCAAGGCCTCCCTGTCTCTTCCCTGCTGTCCACACATATTGTGAGGCAAGGTAGACAGGATCTGTCCCCAGTGGGCCAGGATTTCAGTCAGCCCTCTGGGAATTAAATGCGACTGCAACATCTTCCTCTGGCTTGGTCCTTGACTTTGCTCATTCACGGTTGCAATCTGTCCCCTCTGTGCCAATCCTGTTTCCTCCAATGAATGACTGCATGAGTCCCCTCTGCACCCAAGAGGACCCCATCTGCTCTCTCTGCACCGGTGCATGACTGCCCCAGTTTTGTTCTGCAACTCTGTGCATCTGTCCCCGCTTCCTCTGCCTATTGCTAGACTTGCGTGCGGTGACAGCGATCTCTTCTGCAGGGCTGCAGCAGTCCCCTGGGCACCTATGCAGGGCCATACCCTTTGCACAAGTCCCCTTTGCACCTACACAAGGCTGCAACTACCATCAGCTACATGGATCCCCATTGCATCTGTTCCTAGCTGCCGCTATCCCCTGTTCATCTATAAACTGCTGCATTTGGGCATGATTTTAACACCTCCCTTTGCACCTGTGCAAAGCCTCACCTGCTCCTTCTCCCCCTTACTTACAGTCTCGGTGTGTTCCTGGGTCACGTGCAGTCCCAGCAGCAGGGCTCCCAGGACGACCACAACTATCAGCACAATGACCACCACGATGATTAGGATTCTCTTGATGTGCAGGGGGCAGCCGAGGCACTTGGGCAGACGGCAGAGTAGCTTAGGGAGGCAGCACAGGAAACTTTTCCAGGCGCTGCAGCAGCAGCTGCAGCAGGACTTGCAGCTGGGGCAGCCTGGGCAGCAGTTGGTGCAGCTGGGGCAGCAGTTGGTGCAGCTGGGGCAGCCTGGGCAGCAGTTGGTGCAGCTGGGGCAGCCTGGGCAGCAGTCAGTGCAGCTGGGGCAGCAGTCGGGGCAGCTGGGGCAGACGTCCATCTCTGAATCCAGAGCATTGTCGTGCTGGGGACACAAGCAAACACAGAGAGAGGGGTCACTGCAGGGGGGGTTGAAATGCAAAGCAAAAGGGAGCAGGAGGAGGTGGAGTGGAAAGGGGTGTGAAGATGAGAACCAGGGAAGGAGACAGGACTGGGGGAGAGAGAGGCAGAGAGAAATGAAGCGCAGGCACAGGATTTGGGCCTGGGACGGGCCAGGGTTTTAAGTAGTATCTTCCATATTCAGAGTGTCTCCAAGTGCTTTTTAAAGTAGCAAGCTAGATCCCAGCACCGTGGCTGACTCTGTCGGCAAGATGCCTCGCTAATAGCCCCCATGCAGCCTCAGGCAATTGCCCCTGCTTTCTGGGGAGAAGCACTGGTTGACTCAGTAGGGTCACACCCCCTCCTCTCTGGGGTTCACCATTTGATAGTTCTCATGCACCCCTGACAGCTGCTAGAGCGGGTACATTTCAGAAATGGGCAGTCGGTGACTCAGCCAGATCTGCACCCAGCTGAGCACGGCAGCTCAACAGGCATTGGGGGAACCAAGGAAGCAGGTGAAATGTCTTGTACATCATTATGGACAGGGGCAAGTACAGAGACACACCTGGAGACATGCGCACACACATACACAGACAGAGTCACACAGACACACAGATTCACATGCCGACCCATACTCTGCAAGCTGGGAGGGACAGAATCCGCCACTGACCCATAACCATAGCTGGGCACTAGAAACTATTTGAGCCGCAATGTATGAGCTACGGGGGATGTGGTAACCTTTGTCCTTTGCTAAAACCCAGCCCGGGGAGGAGGGGGTGAGGCTGAGGCTTACCAGTGGGTCCCCAATCAGAGCCTCCTTGATGCTGATTTCCATCTTGCTGCTTCTCCTGTGCCACTTGGACGTCCCCTCAGTGCATAGGGCAGAGAGAGACTTAAATAGGGGACCTGCGGTAAGAGAAGGTGAGGGGGGAAGGGATGCTGGAGTTCCCCAGCTCCTTCTGGCCACAAATCAAGTGTCTAATTCACTTCTTTTTTGTTTGTGAACCTGTTTCCCTGGAGCCCTTCAGAGCCGGGTTTCTAATAAGCTCCTAGGCCTGTGTCAGTCGAGAGTCTCCAAGGACACTTGTCTCTGGGCACATAAACCTCTTAGCGCCCAAGAGCTGCACCATCTGGGGTTCTGAGGCCAAAGTCATCCAGCTCCACAGGGCTAGTGCTGCCCTTCAGGCTGGAGTATCCGGCCCGTCGATATGGCCACTGCCAGGCTTGGCTCAGTGCCCCGAGTCTCTTAGCCCCTCTGGCACCTAATGGTGCTTCAGATGTTCAAAGCAAAAGCCGAAAATCAAAAGCCTTTCACAAGAGCACTAGTCGTGAGTGTCCAGGCCCTTATCGGATTGTGCTCAGCCAGGGGCCTTTGAGGAAGGGCCGTGTGCAAAACTCCATCGTTTCCAACAAATGTTTGCACCACCATCTTGCCCAATCTCTTCAAGGCAGCGACTTCAGGAGAGATGGAAACTTTCTGGGGCTAACACTGCTGCATCCTTGTGCTACCAGGGCTGCAGTTTCCTGCTGTAGGTTAGGTGGGAGCATGGACACCTCAGGAGCTGGGAGCGGGTGAAGAAAGGAAGCTCTGAATGGAGTGAGACCTTCAGCAAGGGGAGCTTGCAGGGATGCACCTGCACAAAGATGTGGAACATAGGCACCTTGGAAAACTCGCCCCTGGGTAGAGGACCAGCGCAAGGTCCCACATATGCCCCTACTGAAGTGGGACTTAAGTGATGCATAGTCATAGCCATGAGTGCAGGGGACTGGACTAGATGATCTCTTGAGGTCCTTTCCAGTCCTACGATTCTATGATTGTGAAATTCACCCACTGAGTGAACTGATCTATGAGTTTTCTTAGAGGTCCATGATTAAGACATGCCAAACCCCTAGGGTGAAATCAAAACTCCCCTTAACTTCCTTGGGGCCAGGATTGTGGCCCAGTTTTGTAAAGTTATTTAGGTGTTGCTGTGCAGCCTAAATATCATTTTCAAAAGTTATTTAGGCACTTAGGAACCAAAATCCCATCGGCTGTCAAGGGAATTTTGGCTTCGAAATGCCTAAATTCCATTCGAAAATGAAATTCAGGCTCCTAAATCAGGTAGATGTTGCAACCTTTAAAAATCTGAGCTTTCACCTCTAACTCCAGCTAGCCTACAGCCAGCCCTGATCTCACATCTGGCCTTGACCTAATTGCTGTTCTAATCCAGCTATCTATCTATGGGTATCAATACTGCCAGACATCACTGGTATCCGAGCACCTTCCACATAAAATCAATAGCACTAGCAAAGTCCCCGGTTGACTTCATGGAGTCTCTAGCGCTTCTCGCTTTTTTCAGGGTAAAAAACTTTGGGAAACGGATTTTGTTTTTCAAAATTTTATCGATTGACTTTTGGGGTTTTGGGTCAATTTGTTCCAGGGTAGGGTTTTTAGGTGGTAGTATTTTATTGGGTAGAAGAGTGGGTCAGTGCCGGGGTTTAGGTTTCTAGGAGGGTCAGAGTTGGGGTTTTGGGGTAGAGGAGGCGGTCAGGTTTTGGATTTTAGGGTGGGTCTGTGTTGGGGTTTGGAGGTAGAAGGCGGTGTCAGTGCTATGAGTGTCTGTCGTATGGTGAAGAGGCCTTTTCAAAGGGGAAGGTTTGGTGGCGTTTCCTACAGAGGGTCAGACTTTCTGGATTTGTTTGATTTCCTTTGGGACTCTGTGTCATAGTCAGATCCCTTCGACTGAGAATGCTTTATCTCCAGCTCTCAAGTGCTTTGTCCTGGGCTTTGAGATCTGCATTGCCCCAGTGGAGTTG
Source organism: Chelonia mydas (assembly GCF_015237465.2). Lineage (NCBI taxonomy): Eukaryota > Metazoa > Chordata > Testudines > Cheloniidae > Chelonia > Chelonia mydas. Next base: position 5,496,793 of record NC_057859.1, on the reverse strand, counting down.
TCGTGGTGGTTCATAGATCAAAAATCAGCCATAGATGTAGCTGGGGCTTGATCCAGTAATTGTTTTTAAAATTAAGAGCAAGGCCTTAAACTGCGATTGGAAGCTGACTGGGACCAGCAGAGGGACTTGAACACAGGCCTGATGTGCTCATGGCAGTCTGAGCCAAGGAGAAGGGGGCAGCTGAATTCTGTGATAGCTGGAGCCTGTGGATCATTTGCACATTCAGATACATTGAGTTTCAGTGATCCAGCCTGGAGAGGATGAATGCAGAGATCACTGTGGACAGGTCCTCAGTGGGAGGAAGTTTCCTAGTGAGCTGGAGATGAAAGGAAGGCATTGGTAGATACTCATGCTACCCAATCCTCCAAGCTTAGCAATGCGTCCAACAGTTCCAGGGGTCACATATCTCTGACGAATGGAACCTTCAATGGAAGGTGGAGACACTGCCTCGACCAGTTCTCCAAAGCGTTTCCCCTTTCCGATCCGCATCACTTTGGTCTTGCCTGGGCTCAGCTGCTCTTCATCCAAGAGCTGATCATTTGCAGGCATTCCAACAGTTGGCCTTGAGCTATCTCCTCTTCTTCCACTGTCCCTGAATCCACAGCTGCCAGCACAGACCTTGAGAAAGAAACGGTTGCACATTCCTCAACCTGTAAGAGCCAGGAGCTCCCCAGCCTCCCTGCTCAAGGGCTTGGAGAAGCCTGCGCATTTGCTGTTTGACCCCTGACAGCCCTGGCTCTGGTTTCTGCAGACTCTGAGAGCTTGCCAACCCTCAAAGGGAAGGTCTCTGCATTTTCCTCACTCTGTGCAATGTGTTTTCTTAGTGATGTTTGAGGGAGGGAGGGAGAGAGAATCAAGTAGCTCTCAGGGCCATTTACCCTCAAACATTCTTTATCCTGGAGAGAGTCCTTAGAATCCTCATCCGCTCCCTTTGCTGCATGAAGCCTATCCCAGACATTCTCTTCTCCCCACACCCGCCCCGCTCCTCAATTGCAGTGGGAACATATTCTTGATCTTCTGCCACATTGCACCACCTGTGCGAAGGCAGATGTTGGGTAACAGGCAGACCAGGGACATCAAATAATGGAGCTGAGCCGGAGCTTGTCGGCATCTCAGTGGCTTTGCATTGCAACACAGTGACACACTGGGGAGTGGGGCTGGGATGCTGATTCCACTCGGCCCAGATCTCCCAGCACAGGCGTCAACACGGAGGATGGTGTCCTACTTCTCTGGCGGCTGAGCGAGTGATTCATAGATTCCCAGGCCGGAAGGGACCATTATGATCATCTAGTCTGACCCACTGTATAACACAGGCCATAGAAGGTCCCCAGAATTCCTAGAGCAGATCTTTTAGGAAAACATCCCATCTCAATTTAAAAAGTGCCAGTGATGGAGAATCCACCACGATCCTGGGTAAATTGTTCCAATGGTTAGTTACTCTCACTGTTAAAAATGTACCCCTTATTTCCAGTCTGAATTTGTCTAGCTACAATTTCCAGCCTGCTTCCTATTGCCGGGGGTCGAAGGGCTGTTTTCCGTTTTCCAGGTTTGTTCCACTTGCAACTGGCCAGTGAGCTCTTTTGTTTAACTGTCGGATCATTGTCAGTCTAGCCAATTGCATTGTAAGAAACCTGGGGCTTAGACCTCTTTTCCTATGGTGGTATGTGCCAGCTTTAGGGGAGATTGATCCTGACTGCCAGATTAACCCTTACACTGCTGGTGTTCAGCCTCTGGCTGTCTCCCTAAGATGTTACAGCAGCAAGTTTTAATTGGTTTCAAAGTTTCAAGGAGAGTATCACATGAAAAATGTGTCCTTCCTGTTTCATTACTTGTTTCCTAAAGGAGATGGTACCAAGCTGCAGTGTGAGATCTTAACTTTCCCAGAGCTCGGGGATGTTCAGATCCAAGGTTGTGCTTTAGGTTGGATTAGCTAAGGGGAATCTCTGTCCCCTGCCAGTTGTTCTTGTGTTCCCTTTCCAGGCTAGAGGGTGAGACCATTATACTAATACACGGATGAGCAGAGCCTGCACAATCGTGCTGTAGTAGTGTATGTGCATGCCAACACTGTGACACACGCACACATACTGCTATGCATGCACACACTATAACACACCCATACACGTATGCATGCCAGCACACTCACACATACACTCCCATGCACAGATAAGCACACAGACACACATACCAACACACCCTCACAAACACACAAAATCCTGCGTGAGCACCCATGCATATGCATGCTCACACACTCATATGTACACATACTCACATGCATGCGCACAATGTAACACACACACTCACATACCAACATACCTCTACAAAGACGCAGACAGAGTCCTGTATGGAAACACACACGTACACTGGGACATATGTGCTCAGATACAGACACACACAAGACACATATCACCAACACTCTCCTGTACAGATGCACACTGACATCCCTCCACCTCCTGGAGGGACTCGAAAGCATGGTGAGGTGAATCATTTAAAACTGGATTCTGTAATTAATGGGGAACTGGTGGAGCTGTCTGCAGGGGAGGAGATGGGTTCACCTGGCCGTGCCGTAAAGGCCTCAAGGACAAGCCATGAGCCAGGGAGAGCTTCCCATGCGTTGTGACCCATCCTGTTCACAACCTACTCAGCTTGCAGGGTAGGTTTTGTTTGTGGTTGTGGCAGCTGCTGGGCTGCATGATGATCCCCATCTTCCCAACTCTGCAACCTGAGAGTCCTGTACCAGCATCAGGCCCCCTTGATGCTGCATAAAGAGCCTGAGGCAACAGACAGAGGCTAGAAGTACAGGAACACAGGAGTCACCTGAGTGGATCTGTCCACAGACCCACCAAGGCCAGTGTCTTGTTCCTGACAGTGGTCAGTAGTGGATGCTACAGAAGAAGCAACCCCTCAATAGGTCACCTGACCAAATGTGCAACTGTGTGTGTGTGTGGGTGTGTACATATTTGCATTTCTTCCTTCTCCCCTGCAGCAAGCTGCTTATCCCATGCAGTATGAGATTTTTTCACCCCTAACTGAGGATAACAACAGGGCTGGGGTTTTCCATTTGTTTCATGGGGAATTGTGTGTCTAAATCCCAAAGGTAGTGCTGCAAATCTCCCCCCGGGTTATTGATCATATAATCACCCAGCCTGTTTACAAATCCAGCTCCAGGATCGATGTAATAACTGGATGCATTATCTGTGTCCCAGCTGCACTGAAATCTGCTGAGTGATCATGCACGGCGAGGGACATTCAGCTTGTGCAAAGGGGCCACTGCAAGGTCCAGGCACTACTGATGTCCTACTTTAGCCCCCTTAGGAGGTGCACTGGCAGTCACTTGCCCACAGTCAGATAGCAGGTCAATAGCAGAGCTGGGAATAGAAGGCAGGTCTCCTGACTCCCAGTCCAGTGTTCTATCCACTAGACATCACTGCCTCTCAACATGCGTGAATATACCAACCTTTAAATCCTATTGGGTGAGCGCCCGTTCACATGTTCTGGCCCTGGGTATAAACAAGGCCCTGAGCAGTTTTGATTAAATCAATACCATATGGCAGGATCCAGAAGGGAAAAGACAAATCTCTCTAAGAAGAGAATAAAGGAAACAGCAGCATGTTGGTCCTATGGAGATTTTACTCTTCAGACAGAAGCATAAACTCATAAATGAAACTCTCATTTTATTGCAAGTGCCACCTGAAAATTCCTAGCTGCTTTGAATGGCAACAGAACAAAAGCTTTGCAATGGCTGGAGATCATGCAGCCACCCACCCGCTGGCCCATGGCCTGAGCCTAGGCTCAGATGTGCGGTGATTGCACACGGAACGTAGTCATCATTGTAGGAGAGAAGCCCCAGTGCTGTGGGTACAAGGGTGCCATGCCCATCTCACTGGGAAGTGACTGCCGGGATGCGGAGCTCAGACTGCACGGGGCCCTGTAAGATAAATGGAGGAGCATGAGAAGTTAGGGCTGCGGCTATTGTAGCTCAAAGAAATCCATACAGAGAAAGCCACCTGTGGCCAGGTATCCTTGTTGGTTTTCTCTCTCACTATTTATTATTTGCACTATGGTAGTGCCCAAGGTCCCAGTTGAGGTCGGGTGCTGCGTTGTGCTAGGTGCTGTACCTACATGTGCTGAGGTCTGTGCCCCAAGGAGCTCACAGTCTAAATGGATAGGACAGCCAGAGGAAGTGTCATTATCCCCATTTCACAGATGGGAGAATTGAGGCAGAGAGAGAGTAAGGGCCAGATTTTTAACAGATTGGACAATGAAAGTTAGAGGCTTAGACACCTTTAAAAACCTGGCCCCATGTGACTTGTCCAGGGTCACATGGGGAATCTGTGGCAAAGCAGGGAAATGACCCCAGCTCTCCTGAGTTCCAGCCCAGTGCCTGAACTACAAGGCTACCCTTTGGCTTTTGTTATACTTTAGACACCTCCCAACTCAGGCACCAAAGCAAGCCTTTCCCTCAGCCACCTTCCCAGCCAAGGCTGCAAGCGAAAGGGCCAAGAGGAGGCCATCCCCTACGTGCACACATAGTCCCTTGGGTTCTCAAGCCTGATTCCACCCGTGCCACGTAAAACTCTGCAGTGATGCCGCTAATGAGTCCATGAGAGACTGCAATGGCCTCCTGCTGACTGTTGCATTCTGGTTTCTCTGTGCAGAGTGGGTGGAAGTCTTGTCTTCTCACCAGCCAGATGGAGGCATTTCTTCTGCATCCTGATTGTCCGGAGCCTGGTGGTGATTTGATGGTTGGGAAGGGATTTGATTGGTCTCTGGCAAAGGTCTTGTTGCTTTTGCAACTCTGGGTGCGTGGCGGGGAGGAGGGGGAATCCTCTGGCAAAGGGCTTTTGCTACTGTGTGTGTGTGTGAGAGAGAGAGAGAGAGAGAGGGTTGCTGTAGGCAGTTCTGATTGTTCAGTCACTGAGTAAACCCAGCTCCCCTTCCAATACCCAGCTGCTCACCCACCTGAGCCCTTGCTAAGCCCAGTAGATGGGAACGTTGCTGCAGAGGATGTTAACTGTAGTGCCCAGGGTGGAGCGATTGGCCTGGGGCACAGGGGGGACCCCTTCCTCCATCTCTTCACCCTGTTCGAGCTAGGACAGAAAATAATATAATTAGATGTTCACCACCCCCACACACCATTACAGGAATTGTGATTTATAGCCCGGGCTGGGGGCCTAGGAGTTTACAATCCTTGGACACCATCAGGTGCTAATTGTAACAGGATGTGCTCACAGTGTCGTTTTTTCCCTGCTCTGGAAACTAAGCTCTCAGTGCTTCCGAATAGCTGTGGAAGTGTCCTGTGCTGTGGGAGGACGTCCAAACCATCCACCACTACCCTCCTGCACTAGCAACGCTCTCCTCACCCAACTATTAGATTATCCTACCTTGCCAATACATTGATCGAGCTGGCACAAGAGAGGCAGCGTCTTCTAGCAATGAGAGCGTGGGGGGTTGAGGCCAGGACTCCTGGGTTCTGTGCCCAGTTCTGCCACTGCGTCAGCAGGCGACCTCGGGGAGGTCACTTTCTCTTCCTGTGCCTCCACAGTACCCCGAGTAAAAGGAGTCCACTGCTGACTTGCGCTACACCTCACTCTGTGTGCATGTGATTCCATTACCATGGAGAGCCTTGGCTGGAAGCCATTTGATAAGGGCAATTCATTTTTTGCACCCCCTTATGGTTGTATGCACTGAATGAGCCATGGAGCTATTGCTCCTGTGCTGGCCTGAGCCCATTTTCCCCAGAATGGAGCGGTGGTGATCCTGCAAACACCCACCGAGGGGAATTAACAGTGCAGTCACTGGTGGCACACAGACGAAGTCACTGTAGCCTCTGCCTGCTCTGTGCAGGCAAATACTCACTGGTTGCTTCATTTTTAAGTTTGGCTCTGAGACCCAAATTCAGGCTTCATGGGAGAGGGTGCTATATTAAGCACCTACTGACTCCAATGGGAGCTCAAACTGCGTACACCCAGGCTGGTGCACTCTGGCTGCAGCCAGCTGTCTTTCAGGGACTCAGAGAGCAGCCTCCAGCTTCTGCAGTGTTTTAATATTTCACAAGTTTCTCACTCCCAAGTGCCCTTTCTCCCTGCACTCCTGTGCCCGCCTTTGTACCTGGCACAGCTCACACTGAGTGTGCATTCCCAGCTGCTCACCTGGAGATGCTGGAACGCCTTGGCAATGGTATCCAGGCCCTGAATGTTCTCCTTGTCCATCTTGGTGATGTAGCAGGCTCGGCCTTGCCAGGATTTGTAGCAGATCAGCAGCTGTTTGCAGACAGAGCACAGGGTGACTTTTAGCCCTGGCTTCCCATCGTGGCAGCTCCCCATGTTGTATTCACTGGAGCCGAATCACCCTCTCAAACTGCACAGCCCCTTCTGCTTCCACCATTGTCACCCCTCTCCATCCTCCTCTTCTCTGCTGAACGTGGCACTCAGTCCAGGAGCCCCTTATACCCTCCATGGCCTTTCCCTTTGAGACTGTAAAGCCATCAGCTCGAGATGGGCCAGGATCGGTGCCGTGTCTGCAAGCTCTATCCAAAATGTGGGGGTTGTGTAGGTAGGAACTGGATCCAAACCTCCTTGGGCTTGGTTTTGCAAGATCAAAACAAAGGCTTTGCAAACTCAGACCCACCTTCTTATTTTGCTTGTCTCCCCTTCACTCTCCCCCACCACCTTCCCTCTCACTTTGGCCAGTGGGGACAGTGCCCCATCCATCTTCCTTCACTGTCCCCACCTTAGTGCTTATTCACTCACTTTCTATTGTTGCATTAACACTTGAGTGTTTTTCTCTCTCTTTATTTCCCCTGGGACCCGCTTTTCTTTGCTTACTAGCAACCAGGAAGTGATGTCAGTGTGGTTAGTTCACAGCCAGGTGTGACATCAGCATAATGCTGGGCCCAAGTTACACAATCCAGGTCTGGGGGTGGGATTTTGAACACCCGAAATCTTGGGTGTGTTCAGATCTGGGGTTTGGTTTGAGCTTGTCTCAGGGTACATACGCTGGCTTCGCTCAGCCTGCTTCTGGGACAGTTATGTGGGCCAGGCTGAAATTATCACTGGCTCCTCTACCTCTAATCAAGAGAGTGGTATAGACTCCAGGAATTTAACCTGCTCTAGTCCAACCGGCCAGGTCTCACCCAGTCTGAGCTATGGGTATAGCAATGAAAGTTCCCTGTAGCTCTAGCCAGCTTTGCCCTGGTGGCCCCCTGTTTGGAAGAGGCTCCCCCAAGCCTAGCAAAACAAGCGTGCCCTACTTACGTGGGGGTAGTCGTACACAACAGTGGCTGAAGAATTGATCCCTGCCTTGATGTGGAAAGTCCCTGTCCTTTCTTTCCCACTTACGGAGAGCTGTTGCGGGAACCCTTCCCCATCCAGGCCCTGGATAGTCATTCGCAAAACCTAGAAGGCAAGGAAACCCACAGAGTGAGGCGTGCCCAGTGCAGGAGGCTGGGTGGGCCAAAGCAGAAGATGCGATGCATCAGCCATTCATTGCCTATACCCTGAAGAAGTGCCCTCTTTCCCAGCAGCACTCCCTTCCTGCTTGCTGGCTCAGTGCAGGCAGAGACATTAGTAAATCAGAGCCCTGGGCTGTTCCTGTTTCAAGGTACTCACTGAAACTTTGCTGAAGTCTTTCATTTCTTGGCTGGCCCTGATAATAGAGCCCTATTCCTCTAGTGTCCCAGTCTCCTTGGCAGCTGTCTGTGGTTCCAGCTGCCCTCTGTGCTTGTCCATAGCTCCACTTTTCCTGCTGCCCTTGTGTGCTGGAGCAGCCTCTTTACCTGGCCGCTTCTGCCTCTCAGCACTGGTGCAGAGGTGCATTTCCCCTTCTGCTTGAGTTCCATGCTGTAGCAGCCCACTTTGCCTGGCTGCATCTGCTTCCTTGTGCTCCTGGGCATGGCTGCAGCAGCCTCAACGTGCCCTTGTCCCCTCTGCACTGGCAACGGCTGGACTTGCCCCTCTGAACCATCGCCCCCGGGTTTTTAACGCTGTACTTACAGTTTCCGTGTGCTTCTCAGATATGTGCAGTCCCATCAGGAGGAAACCCAGCACAACCAAGACTATGATCACAACCACCACCACGATGATCAAGAGTCTCTTGAGGTGAGGGGAGAGGCAGGGGATCCTGGCGACAGGAGAGTAGTCCTGTGGGAACAGAAAAGAACATTAACAGCAAGAAGAGCTGACGTGGGTATGCTGGAGGGAAAGGAGGGAAAGGACCCCCCTTTATTATATGTATTCCTGTACCACTTAGGAGCGCCAGACATGGCCCAGGATCCTATTGTGCTAGACGCTGTACAAACACAGAACAAAACTATCTATCCTCTGTTCATTGCCATACCGGAGGGGCCTCTATCAGAGCCTCCTTGCTGCTAACATCCATCTTGTTTCTTGTTCTGCAGACCCTGGCCGTCCCTGTAGTGCTCCTCCAGCGATAAAACAGCCCTTGGAGGCTCCGTGACTGGAGAGGGGCTTATATAGGGGACTCTGAGATAGTGGAGGGGCGGAGGGCAAGGGGAGGCCACGCTGGAGTTCCCCAGGCCCTTCTGGCCACAAGCCGTGTGTTCACTTCATTTTTGTTTGTGAACCTGTTTCCCTGGAGCCCTTCAGAGCCCGGTTTCTGATAAGCCCCTGGGACCGTGTCCATCGAGAGTCTCCGAGGACACTTGTCTCTGGGCACATGGGCCTCTTAGCACCCAAGAGCTGCAACTACAGGGGTTCTGAGGCCAAAGTCATCCAACTCTGAGGGGCTAGTGCTGCCCTTCAGGTTGGCGCATCCGGACCATCGATATGGCCATGGCCAGGCTTGGCTCAGTGCCCCAAGTCTCTTAGCTCCTCTGGCACCTGATGGTGCTTCAGATGTTCAAAGCAAAAACCAAAAATCAAAGGCCTCCCACAAGAGCACTAGTCATGAGTGCCCGGGCCCTTTATCAGAGTGTGGGAAGCCAGCAGTCTTTGGGGAGGGGCCGTGGGTGAGTCACATTCTGTACAGTGTTCTGAACGGGTCAGATCCCTCAAACAGTGGAGTGTTCTCTCTAGGTGTCTCGTCCCATCATTGTTGCTTCCACATGTTGCAAGTAGAGACAGACCCAAACCAGAGCTCTGAGCCACCCTCTCTCCTGACACTGAGGGCTTCAAAATCTGGTCTCAAACCTGGATCTAAATAATTGCAGCTGTGGACAGCCTCCAGGGTAAGGGACCTTATACTAATGGGGTGGGACCTTTGACAGGGGAAGTTTGCAGGGCTGCAGCTGGGCAGAGATGAGCTGATTTCTACAGCTCACTGAATGAATGCAGGCACTTCCTAACACACCAGTTGGTCCCCAGTGAATTTTGACCTTTCTGCTGTTTGACAGCTAACCTCTGACCCTGCTCCAGGCGGATCTGACCTTACAGTTGTTCTGCAGTTAACCATGGCCTGACAGCTGTTCAGCCTGACCCTGTCTGCAGCTGATTGCAGAGCCCTTGTGACAGAACATAAGAGGACTGGCAATGGTACACAGCTATTAGGTCCCCAGCTTCCCCTCCTGAGGCCTTGGAGCCTGCACAGGAGGTTGGTCCTTTGTGCTGGTTTTGCACTGGAAGTGCTGGCCCAGCCCTCAGCAGAAAGAGCTCTCCTTGTATTTTTCTTGCCCTGAGGCTATCAGGTGCACCTTGAGCTTCAGGACTGCCCCCAGCGTACTGTCCTGCTTCCTGGAGAAAGTACAGATGGAGCGATGAGGCCCCTTCCAGTGAAGGGGAGCTGGGCTGCCATAATGTGTTCTGCCCCAGATCCACCCATCCCCTCACTCCATAGCTTCTGGCCATGTCCCTCCCTTTGCCGTCTCCCCTCTCCTGCCCCGTGGGAGCTCAGTGACAACCCCATGACTTGACAATCACTTCTCCCCTTGCCCTGCCTCCACTGGGCCCCGGGACCCTTGTTTGTTTGTTGTCAGTGTCCTGGCCTGAGGCCCAGCTGCGGAGAGTAAGAATGCTCTCTATAGAGCCATCCCCTCTCATTGTTAGCCAGGAGAAGGCTGTGCCTGGAACGGTGGCCACTGGTTGGCTTGTGCCTCACAAGTCATTCAGGTCATCATAAATTATCTAAGAGAGCTCAGCAAGGACATGTCAGACGGGAGGGGGTTGGGGAGTGTACGGGGTGGTGGTGGCAGGGGTTGATGGGGGAGGGAATCGGTGACATCGGTAGAATGCTGCAAATCCAGGGACTACAGGGCAGAGAGATCGGAAGGAAATGAGCAGGCAGGGAGGACAAAGCTGAGGCCCCTGTTTCAGGTGGGAGGATCCTGCTGCAGGTGAAGGTCTTTGTGAAGCTGGCGGGAATGAGTGTGATGGGGAGGGTGGGTCAGCAAGGGCCAGAAGCCGATGGAAGAGTCTGTGCTTCAACTAACCATGCTCTCGGGATACACACAAGAGCACTCAGGTGCACACACTTCCATGTGCACACCTGTTCACCCACCCAAGTACACTGACCCACATGTACATATTCACACACTCATGCCTGCATGTGCACCCATTTTCATACACACACATAAACAAACACACAAGCGCACATAGAACACACACAACCCAGGCGCACACAGGCTCATGCAGTCCCAAAAGCACACACAAACTCTCAGGCACATAAGAGCGTGGTCAGAGCCGTTCACAACCCATACATGCTCCATCGTGCACAGCCCCGCACATACAAAGTACACACACAGTCAGATATTTGTATACACACTGCATTTGCATGCACACTACAAACATTTACAGTTACATTCTTGCACATGTATTTTCACATTCACATGCACACACAGAGAGACACACAAACACGCATGCAGAAGTCATACCTGGAGAGAGAGACACACATACACACTGTTACATGCGGTACATACACACACTCACACCTGCAAACACACTAGTGCATGCAGTATGCACATGCACACATACTATTGCACGTGGCACACTCCCACGCTCCCCATGCACCACAGACAACCCCAGCCGTGCTATCACTTTGACGAATCATTCAGCAGCAAAGCACTCCTGCTTCCCCCACCCCAGCAGTTGAATGTGGTGCTCTGCAGAGAAGCATGATGGACTGTGGCATCCTCACTCCCAGGATTGCTTCAGCTCTTCACTGCAGCTCCTGGGCTTGAGAGCAAAGCCAGGAGAGGAGGGAGGATTACATAGCAGAGCTGAAGCAACAATCTACGGGGGGATTCTTCTCCTGGAGGGGACGGAGGACAGGCCAGGGAGATGGCTGAGCTGCAGCCAGGTAAAGTGATGCGGAGGGGGCAAGTCCTTGCCTTCCTCCTGTTCAGCCTGGCCTACCTCTGGCTGCCTGCAGGCTCCAAGCGAGCCCCCAAGCTGCCCCCGTGTCCCCAGAGCTGCTCCTGCACCAGGGACACTGCCTTCTGCATCGACTCCAAAGCTGTCCCCAGGAACCTGCCCACGGAGGTCATTTCCCTGTGAGTATCAGCAGAGCAGGAGGGAGTGATCACTGGGATGAGGGATAGGGATATGGTGGGGGAGGTAGGTGGGCTGGGGGAATGTCTGGAGCATTGGGGTTGGGGTTGAGGGAGATGGAGGTGGGCAATCCCTGGGGTTGATCGAGCTTTAGACGAAAAGGCTGAGGGCCCTTGTTGCTATTGGAGGGTTCCCAGAAGGCAGCATATTCCTTGGGGTTACATCGGAATGGGGTTGTTGTGGGTTCACTAACACCGAGAGAGATGGTGTGTGTGTGAATCCATGGGGTATATGTGTGCACAAATGTATAATGTGTGTTCCATAATAACCCTCTGTGTGCATGCAGGTTATCGTGTATGTATGCTGTAGCTGCTTATTTGTATGAGAAAATCATTTATGTGTGCATGTAAACATATGCATGTCTGCATGACCATGCTGGGTGTCTATACCTCTTGGATGTATTTTTCTTTCTGATCATGTTATATGTCTGGGTGTGCATCAGTGTAAGCTTATGTGAGCATGTTGTTGACCATGTGGGGGAGGGGTGTGTTGTGCAAATGCATTATGTTTATAAATGAGCATGTTTGTGTATGGAAGTGTGTGTGTGTGTGAGAATGAAAGCTAGGTGTATGAAAAGTAGTGCATGTTGGTGCAAGTGCAGTAAGTGTGTGTGTGTGGGGAAAGCGGTACATGAACGCTCTTTCATCCGTGTATTGTAGGGTGACCAGATGTCCTGATTTTATAGGGACAGTCCTGATTTTGGGGTCTTTTTCTTATATAGGCTCCTATTACCCCCCACCCCCGTCCCGATTTTTCACATTTGGTGTCTGGTTACCCTAGTGTATTGCCACCTCCTGGGTAGCTCCTCAGCCCAGAAATAGGCAGCCCTTTCCTTCCACTGTTTGTCACAGCTGATCCAGACCTACAATAGGTCCCGACTGCCCTCTTTGGCGTGGTACCATGCCACCTCTCATTGACCTCAAAAAGCTCCTAACTCTGCCTGCGGGTCCCTCCTGACCTGGCTGGGGTGAGAGCAGAGAAGGAAAAGGAATGGTTTGATCTAATCTCATGCGCCTGTCACTGCTGTATCTCCGCAGAGACATACTGGAACTGACCCTTTGTAGATTGCCATGGTGTGTGGGGAAAGTGTGCGCGTGTGCTTGATATGTGTGTGTGTCTGGTGCCCCTGCATTTTTTCTCTGGGGTGTGCATCTCCTGTGTGGCGTTTGCGTGCGTGTGTGTGTGTGTATGTATCTGATTTTAGAGTGTGTGCATGTGAGAGAGAGTCCCCTTTTTGTCTGCTGTGTGTGTGCACTGCATGCTTCCCCTGGCTATGTCCCTGGTGGGGCCTGAGAAATTCCATAGGAACACAGGAGCTGCCAGACTGGATCAGACCCGAGGGCCATCTAGCCCAGTATCCTGTCTCTGAGAGCGGCCAGCACCAGCACAATAGCAGATGGGAGATAATCTGCCTCCCACCCCCTGGATAACTCCCATCCTGGTCTCTAATAGAGATTGTCTGAAGCCCTGAAGTATACCCCATTTCTGCCCATCCTAGGTCCCTTGTCCTTGGCTTGACCCGCTCAAACCCTAGAGCCCAGGGTGGGAGGCCTGCTGACTTCGTTCTTTAATTGTCTGCAGGAGCACTCTTCCTTCCTGCACAGGCTGGCTCTGCTGCAGTCCATCCTCCTTGCCAGGGTGCTGGGGAGTGGGAGGATGGGATGATGCAAATGAGGAGCACCTGCTCCATGCTGCGGGTCCTGCATTGCATTAGCAATTCTGCCCCTGCCTCCGTTGGTTTATTTCCAATCAGACTGCACTTGTTGGACCTGTCCCAGGCAGACCAGCTCTCTGCAGCAGGAGGCAGGCAGGCTCCCTTTGCCGAAGCATGGCCCTATCGACTGGTTAAGGGGTCCCAAGGCTCCCTGGACCTTCGGGCTGTAATTACAGCAAAAGAGAGAGAGAGCTCTTTAAATATACCTCCTCCATCTGGAGAGCAGAGGGCAGATATAAACCTCCCCCTGGAAAGGCCGTGCCTGGATTCAAGAGCAGTAACTGGAGCATGCCAAGCTAGGACTAGGATACCAGGAGACTGCAGATCAGCACTGAGGAGTGTTGGCAGAGCTGTGGCAGGCCCCGGGTGGGAGAGCAGGGCGGCTGTGGGCCAGCATTGAGGGGCATTGGCAGAGCAACACGAGACGCAGAGATGCTTACACAACACATACCAGTTGAACTGAGCAGGAAATGCTTGTCCTCACCTGCGAGGATTTTCAAGATTTCTACATTTTCCCCATCCTGAATCAGGGACCAAAAGTTGAAATCTTGAAAATGTTTGCAAACCAAAGATCGGTAGAAAATTTCAAATTGCGTCTAGGGAAATGCATCGTTTCGATTTCGACCTTTTTAAAAAATGTTTCTTTTACCATGCACTAAAATTTTGAAACAAATTCATTTTGACCTGAAAAACAAACCTTTTTTTTTTCATTTGGAAAATGTCAAAAAGCCGAGGCCTTGGCAATTTAAAATGTGTTTTCAAATTTGTTCGGAAACGGGGAAACTCGTAGAAACCAACCATCCTTCCCTGCGGGCAGCTTTGGTTTCTGTGAACGGACATTTCCCCACAAAAAACAAATTTCCCTGAAAAGTCCCGACGGGCTCTGCACACTGCTGTCTGCCTAGCTCCAACCCACACTATGCTGCTGTCACTTTTCTGAGTGCTAAACACCCCATCCTCCTGGAATGGTCCTGAGCTTTTCTCTCCTCCTTTCCTTCTCCGCAGGACCATGGTGAACGCGGCCTTTACTGAAATCAAAGCAGCAGCCTTCGCTCACATCCCCCTCCTGCAGTTCCTGTACGTCTCTGGGTCTCTCATTGGGATGGGGGCTTGTTATTGCCAGGGCGGTCCCCAAGGATGGGGACACAGGCCTTCCCATGCCCTGTGAGGCAGCATGGGCTGGTAAAGGCTCGGCAGAGTCTCCCTGGGGAGGCCTTGGTGCTGTAATGTTTGATCTCCCCCAAAGCTGGGCATGCCTGATCTAGGTGGCTGAATGGTGAGGTCATGGGAGATACAGATGGGCAGAGAAGACCTCCACGCTATCCCCTCTCTCTGGGACAAACCACAGGCACGAGGGAGGACTCTGCTCCCCCATCATCCTACACAGAGGCACTCCAGCCCCGTGCAATGGGAAAGCCTCCCCCACGGCATCGGAGGTTAACCCCTGACCACGGCTGAGCTGCAGCAGGTAGCATTTGAACTCACAGCCTGCGTCCAGACCTCTGCCTTCTCGGTGCACCCGCAGCAGAGGGAAGGGGTTCCAGTCTGTGGTATTCTCAGCCTAGCACCCCCAATGCAGCCCAGCCTTGCTGGAGATGGCGGCCCCCGGAGCTGATGTCTCGCTTTTCTCTTTGCAGATTACTGAACTCCAACAAGTTTATGCTGATCGGGGACGATGCCTTCACCGGCCTCTCCCACCTGCAGTACCTGTACGTGCGCCTCTCCTTCGCACTGGGGTCGGCTGGAGGGAGGCGATGGTGGGATTTGGGAGGAGAAAGTCTTGGAGGGGGGTTGCAGGGAAGGTGCCACCTCTGGTTAGGGTTGGGGGGTCGCGGCATCCCACTCCATGGATGCTCCCCTCCCATCTGAAATGGCCACCCCAGGAGAGAGGGGAGCTCAGTCCCTGCGGCTGCTTGGCAGCACCACCTCTCAGGGAGCAGAGGGCATGACCTGTGTCCCCGTTTGTCCCCGCAGGTTCATTGAGAACAATGACATCCGCTCTCTGTCGAAATTCACCTTCCGAGGGCTGAAGTCCCTGACACACCTGTGAGTATGACCCGTGCCGGTGGACATGGCACACTTTGCATGAGCCTATGGGTAGAGTGCACCTAGCACGTGCCTGTGGATATGGCATTCCCATGAGCATGTCAAACCTCACAGGCACTTGTGAGTACAGCACACCTCACACATGCTGTGGGTATAATGTGTGCCACAGAGCTTGTGGGTATGATACGCTTGGCATGCCGGACACGTGCCTGTGCGGATGGCATGCCTGACAGAGTAGTACAACAGGACCATCTATTTGTGAGTTTCGCAATGAGCAGACAACCCTGTCTCTCTGACTTTTAGGGTGGTAGCTCCACCTATCAAAAAAAGCCAGAGCCGTGGGGTAGGGAGTTGCCACTGTGGACACAGTGCTAGCTTCCAGGCCAGACCTTCTGCCCAGGGTCCGTTCAGAAGGAGGTGCCATTTTTCCTGGCAATAAGTCTCTCTCTCTCTCTCTCAGATCTTTGGCCAACAACAACCTGCAGACGCTGCCCAGAGATATCTTCACATCCCTGGACATCCTCAGTGACCTGTAAGGCCCAGCCCAGGCCTCCTGCCACCACTTGGGGCCTGTTATTGAGGGAGACGCTGTCCCATGCTGTGTAGAGCCAACGAGCAGGATATCAGAGCCCAGGAACCTTGATCCCGGGCTGGGCCAAGGTCCTCGCAGCAGCCCAACCTGCCTCCCCATTCTCCTGCCTACCCCAGTGCCTTCACCCCACCCCTCCTGGCCTGCAGATCCAGCGCCCAGCTCCCTAGCCTTCTCTTTGGGGCTGGAGGGCGTCAATATCCACATGCACCTTTGTGCTCTATGGGCTCAGAGCACAGGCCGGAGAACAGAGGGATGGGTCTCTTTAACAAGGCACAAGGGACTAAATGTGCTCCCCACCCACACACCAAGGTTGAGACTAGCTCCCCCAGAGCTGGAACCATTTCCTTCTCCAGGCCCAGACTGTAAACACATGCTTTGGGGTTCCTGGCCTTGTCTGTAGCTGGGGGGTGATGGAGGGGTGGTAGTGGGGTTCCATTGCTCATGCGACCAGTGCTCCATTGTAAACCCTCCACCACCCTCAGGGACCTCCGGGGCAACGCTTTGATCTGCGACTGCAAAATCAAGTGGCTGGTGGAATGGGTGGAGAGGACCAATGCCACGGTGCCTGCCACCTTCTGCAGCAGCCCTGTCCGCTACCAGGGGCAGAAGATCCGGGACCTGGCCCTCAAGGACTTTGACTGCATCACGACAGGTAGGAGTGGCTGCTGCTCTCACTGCTTCACTAGGCAGGGCTGGAGGCAGGGGAGAGTGGATACGGGGCCACTTTCCATGGGCGTGGTTGAAAAGCAAAGCCGTTGGTCATGCTGCCATGGCCAGGGAACAGTGGGCTGGGTGGTGTGACAGGGGTCCCCACTGCTGCCACATCTTCACCTATTGCACCTTCCCTCCCAGACTTTGTGGTGCACCAGGTCCTGCCATTCCAGTCGGTGTCAGCTGAGCCCTTTGTCTACAGCAGTGACCTCTACGTAGCACTGGCCCAGCCCAGTGCCAGCAGCTGCACCATCCTCAAGTGGGACTATGTGGAGCGCAAGCTAAGGGACTTTGACCGCATCCCTGGTAAGGACCAGCCATGCAGACAGACATTCTGCCATGGCCATGTACTTCCCTGGAGGAGTGGGGCCAGAGGTGGGAGACAACAAGTCCCATTATAGTGAGCACTAGGAGAAACAGCAAGATCCTGTTATCAGAGGTTCATGGTCACTTGCAATCAGTCACTCATTGCCTGAGCCATGAAGAGGCACATGGCAGGGGGCTAGTAAGAGGGCACATTAGCCTCCCTGGTGCGGTTCAGGGCGGGTTCCTGGGAGGCTGTGAGTTACCCTAGGGGTTTACAGTGCAGAGCTTAGGGTCAGAAACACCTGGCAGTGCCGGGTGGTTCTTCCCACTCCCTTTGGCAGAGGCAGGGAGTGCGGATTGCAGGAGCTGCATCCTCGCTGTCACAGAAAAGCAACCTGAAGCCCCCTTCAGATTGAAGGCCAACAGCAGGGTGCATGCATGCGTATATGGAGAGTGTTTGTGTGTACATGTGAAAGTGCCACTGTGGGTGTATATTTGAGTGGTTATAGAATCAGAGAAGTGTAGGACTGGAAGGGACCTCGACAGGACATCTAATTCATCTCCTTGCACTGAGGCTGGACCAAGTAAACCTAGATCATCCCTGACAGGTGTTTGTCCAACCTGTTCTTAAATTCCTCCAGTGACGGGGATTCCACCACCTCCTGGGAAGCCCAGTCTAAGGGAGGGTATGGATTTTCCATGACTATGCAGGTGCGGGCAGAGGTATGGGGTATGTGTGTATGCAAGCAGGTATGCTAACGCTGCTCACCTGGGACACTCTCCTCCACTAGCTACTGGAAGCTGCTCCAGAGCTGGACGTCATCCTTCCAGGTGGGCACCGAAATTCAGTCCGGGTTCTTCTCCTCTCCCCGCATTCCAGGAAGCGCATGTGCCTGTGAGGGACACAGGTGAAAAATATCTTCAGTCCTGACAGGGAGAGGGAACCCTCAGCCTAATTCACTTTGGGTATGAAGAGCTGGAACTGGATTTCTCTGCCCACCTGGCATGGGCTCTGGGTGCATCGCCTGGGAAGACGAGAATCTGGGCTGGATCTCTGTGGCCGCCCAGAATGGGCTCTGGGTGCAGACCATGTCTGATGCAGGCACAGTGTGCGCCGGAGCAGGGGGCCGAGGGCCTCTCCTGCTGACTCTGACTCTTGCCCCCTTGCAGCTCATTCGGCCGTGTACTGCAAGCCCATCGTGGCTCAGTCGCAGCTCTACGTGGTGGTGGCACAACTCTTCGGCGGCTCCTACATCTACCGGTGGGACACCAACGTGGACAAGTTCATCAAGATCCAGGACATGGATAGCAGGAAGATCCGCAAGCCCAATGACATCGAGGCCTTCCAGATTGACGGCGACTGGTATTTCGTCATCGCCGACAGCTCCAAGGCCGGCTCCACCAGCCTCTACCGCTGGAACCAGAATGGCTTCTACTCCCACCAGGCCCTGCACCCCTGGCACCGCGACACCGACGTGGAATACGTGGAGAACGAAGGCAAGCCCTGGCTCATCATCTCCAGCAGCTCCCAGGCCCCTGTCATCTACCAGTGGAGCCGTGCCCAGAAGCAGTTTGTGCAGCAGGGGGAGGTGGCCGAGGTGATGGACGTGCAGCTGGTCAAGCACTTCAAGTTCAAGAAAGACAATTATCTGTGCCTCAGCCGCTACATCGGGGACTCCAAGGTGGTCAAGTGGGAGGGGCAGCGCTTCACCGAGCTGCAGACCCTGCCCTCACGGGGCTCCATGGTCATGCAGCCCTTCCTGGTGTCCCAGCGCCAGTACATGGTGCTGGGCAGCGACTTCTCCTTCACCCACGTTTACCTCTGGGATGAGGAGAAACAGAAGTTTGTCAAGTTCCAGGAACTCTCCATCCAAGCCCCCCGGGCCTTCCACTACGTCCCCTTGGAGGACATGGATGTCCTGCTGGCCCCCAGCTTTAAGAGCAGCACGCTGGTCTACAGGCACGTTGTGGTGGACCTCAGCTTGTAGGGGGTGCCCCTGCCACCTGCCCAGCTCCCTGCCTCACGCCTAGACACTGTGCAGAGAAAATGTTCTTCCACTTGCAACACCCCTGGAGCAGGGGACTCCAGCGCCCTGCCTCTCCTCAGGCTAAGGCTTCCTGTCTGTGCCCATGTGCTGCCCCACAGCCATATCCAGGGACAGGTCCAGAACACATACATACTCACACAGACCCATGAGTACATGCATACCCAGCACACATTCCATCCAGACACTCATATTCATGAGTGTATCCTCACCACAGTCATCCCTCCATAGATAAACTCATACCCACATGCCCTCCAGCATCTCGTACACATTGCATCCCTGCCCATCTGCCTTCAGCGTGCGCACACTCCAACACCCCCAAGTACACTCCTTCCCAGTCTTTTAGCCATACCATGTGCATCTACACTCACTCTTTATATGTCCATACAATCCCTGTGCACCCCATTAGGAACAAACACACGTTCCTGCACCCCTTACCCTCACATCCATCTCCCTGCATCGAGTCTTATATTCATGCCCATATACTGCCGTGGATGGACACCCACGTCCATGTACACCCTCAGATCCGTGCCTGTACACATCCACTCTCACTACTGCACTTTCCACGCACACACAGCTACTCCCGTGTGCACAGTCTTATGGGCAAACCCAGATTCGGTGCATCGGCGGTGCACCACATCACGCTGCCTCTCCCACCCACCGACACACGCATGCATCCCTGTATCTGTCACCCCGAACCCTCCCTGCAGTTCCCTCTGCACACATGCTCCTGTCCCCATACACAGCGCTGGGGATCGGGCCTGGAAGAAGAAAGTCCCTTGTCGTGACTTCTCCCAAACTCTTCCTGCAGCCTCTGCCGCACTTCCTGTAGCCATCACCCATGTTCAGACTGTAGAGACACTGCTCTAGGCGGCTGCACCACTCCTGAGACCACCTGACCCCCTTTGTCTCCTGCATCCGCCCTGCAAGAGGGCTCTTTGGAAGTGTGCCCAGTGGCAACATCAGCCCAGATTGTCCCAGCTTCCTCAGTGAGCTGCCTTCCAAGGCCCACTGGGAGCTAATGGAAGTATAGAGGCACCCTTTGTATCTCCCCCACTTTACTGCAGTGACCTGCTTTGCTTCCCTCCAGGCATTGTCTCTCTGTCAAGCTGCAGGGGGCAACATTGTCCAGTGGTTAGTGTAAGGGACTGGGGCTCAGAGTCCAGGCTTGGCTTTTCCACTGAGCTGCTGTGTGACCTTGGGTAAATTGCCGTGCCTCAGTTTCCCCTTCTGTAAAAGGGAGATACTGTTGCTCGACCTCCTTTGTGATCTGCAGACAGGAAGAGCTATCAGCATGCTAGCTATCAAGTCTAGTGCATGAGCCCATGTGCCTTGGGTGCATAAATCCCCATGCACAAATCCAGGGCCAGTGGAGAGGGTCAGAGAGCATGCGCTAGTGCACAACTCTAGTGCACGTGCCCAGTACACCATCCCCGTGCATATGCACCGGTGCACAATCCCAGAGCAGAAATGTAGTGCATCTGCTCCAGTGCACAATCCTGCTGCGTAAGCACCAGTGCATCTTTCAGGGCAGGCTGGATGAGCAGCTAAAGGGAAATATCCCTGTTCTGGTTTGTCTAGTGTGTGGATTTCTATCCTGCTTTCGCTTGCCATGTGCGTACATGGCTCAAGTTAAACAGAATTGCTGGCAGCCACAGCGACAGGGAGTGACAGGAGAGACTCCTCCAGGGAGTCACACATCCCATACAAGAGAAGGAAGCCAGGGTTTCCTGAACTACCAAGTTTCAGCCCACCCAGCTCCTGGCGTGATCCCAGTGCTGGCTTTGCCTGGCCTTTGATGTTTATGGATGACATCAACCAATGGCCACAGGGCCCAGATCATCTCTCGGTCTCACTAGTATGTTCCCCACTGAAAGGGTGGAGTCGCGTCGGTGTCAGTGATAGGAGCAATTGTCCCCTGTATTCTACTCAGGGAGATAGAATTCCAGCCCCCAGGCTGATTCTCATTCACCTCTGAGCCCCTTTACACCACATGCCCAAAGAGCATGTAACTAATCGACTCCCATGTAGAGGCCAGGTTGGCACGGAGGGGCTGTCGTGTCTATAAGAATTAGACCCGTAGTGTCTCGATGTCCCCTTTGTCTCTAGTGCATCACCGGGGATTGGAGCAAAGGTCCCAGTTTGCTCTGTGATTCTATATGTCCCAGGCATTGGTAGGCACAGAGCAGCTCAGCCGGCGGTCGTTTCCCAGCTGTGGGAAAAGCCTGCACATCTACAAGACGTGCAGCGAGGAGCTCTCCCTTCATACTGTGCTTATTTCCTCTGATCATCAGAGAGGGAGTGGGGACTGGTTCCCTGTGCCCAGTTTGCTGATATCCTGCTTGTGTGTTGGGGAAACGAGACCCTGCGCCTCCTCACTTCCTCATAGGGTGCCTAGAGATGGGGAACATCAGAAAGTTCTGCTCCAAACCCCCTCTCCTCTGGGGTCTCTGGGCCTCTTGCAACTGCAGACCTCAAAGGCAGGGGGCTTTCTGGTGGGTCGGAACCAGGGAAAAGGAACTTTGGTAGTTGGTTTTGGTGCTTCATCTCCTGGGAGGCTAACCAGGCGAAGGCATCTGTTTCCCATTACGTCTCTCTGTTTATTCATCCATATTGCCGATCCACAGACTAGCCCCATCTCTAGCCGTTTGTTTCTATGGCTCATGTCCTCAAAAGTCTTTAGGTGCCTAATTCCCATTGAAATCAATAGGTGGTAGGCACTTAAATACCTTTGAGGATCTGGGCCTCTATCCCTACTTATCCCTCCTTTCCCCCAACAGTTTGGTCATGCAAAGCATGGAAGAGCTGAGGATGGGCTATGTGTCGCCACCTCCTGCCTGTGGGTGTGGTTTCACACAGGAGATAAAAGCCTACTATTGCTGCTCACTGCAGGAATTATCCCTTTAGCACTGATGGCTCCAGGTTCAAACCCTGCAGGTTGTTACTGGTGGAGGATAGGTTGTTACTTTTGCAGTAGGGATACCTAGAAAGAAGGGGAAGGCTGATCAGCAGGTGAGGACTTCAGGAGGGTTCCCCTATCCCTAACAGAGAATGAGCCTGAGCTCTTCAGGGCATCTCGCCTGTCCTAACCAATTTACTCCTGAGCAGCAGTGCCCCAGTCTCAAACCCGCCTTCCCCTGCAGCTCCCACAGGCCCTGATCCTCCTCCCATTGGAGCGAGTGGCACAGCTCCCGCAGACTCCAGTGGGAGCAGGAGCAGGCTCAGGGGAGCCTGCTGTCAGTGTGCAGTGACCCCATCAGCAGCCTCCTGTTCCCCTCGCTCTCCAGCGGGAGAGAGGAGTAGCCCTGAGGTTCTTTCGCCATCTGCTGGGGAGTGGTGACAGGGACGGCCTGAGCCTGCTGTGCGGGGGCTGGAGCGGGGGGGCTCCACATGCTGTTCTCTCATCAGCTGCCTGTAGCTTTCCTCTCGGCCACACTGCCCCTCTCCTCAGCCCCCCAGAGCAGGATGCTCTCTGCGTACGACTTATAACCGAGGTGTACAAGCTCTACCGAAATGCTTCCGAAAATAAACGCACTGTGACACTTCTGCTGTCCTTTGTTCTGAACCATGAGCTCTGTGCTATGGAACGTGCCAGCCCCAGGGATGGAGTGTGTGTGTCTGTGTCTGTGTGAGTGTGTGAATGCACAACCTAATGGGGGTGTTACAAACCTGATAATACTCTCTCCTCCCTGAGCATCCTCTCCCTTTCATCCCAAAATAGCCCCTTCCTGATCCCACAGTTCCTCTCCCAGTCCCGGCACACACATCCCCTCCCCTAATCTCATAATATTTCCTCTCCTTAATCCCAGAATTTCCTTCCCACTAATCCCTGACCCTCCACCCTGGCAACACATAGCCCCTCCAGTTCCAGCACACCATGCTTTCCCTTGAACCCCTTCTCCATTTTATCCCCAACTGAGAGAGAAGGTTCAGGGATCTGCAGTTGCCTGTGGCCAGTGCTTTCTTTCACATTGCTCTCAGGGGACCTCTTGACAGCATCTGGCCACCTCCCATCCTGAAATGTCCCCTGCTGGTCACCCAAGAGCTAGGCAATCATAGCTGGACTCCTGCCACCCCCCATCCCAGCCCCCGTTACAAGTGAGAACTCAGATGCATGTGGAAAACCTTTGAGCCCTATGTCAGGCACATTTCCAACCCAATTGGCCAAAGGATGGGGCAGAAATCCTCCTGACAGCTACTTTATGACTCGTACTGTGTCCATCCGTCCATCCATCCAATATTATACATGCCCATCTATCTAGCTGTCTTTCTGTCTCTGTGACTGTATGTACCTACTCTCTCTCACCATAGATATTCATTCACTCTATCTATTTTACACATTGCTCGTCCCAGTAGTAGCCAGGGTGCTGTCAATACTATTATCAGGAGGCAATATTTAAGCAATAATGACTGAGAGAGCATGGCTGGGCCCCTTGGTAAACAGATGAAGGAGTTGCGGGCCCAAGAGACAGCCTGGTCATTAGCTGATATGGAATGGCCCACCCACTGGTCATTTTTATTTTTATAAGGCCTGACCCAAAGCCCACTGAAATCAAAGGGACGTTTTCTGTTGAATTCAGAGGGTTTTGGATCAGGTCCATACAACATGACACAGTGACTGCATTTCTGTGCTTTAAGGATTAGCAGTTGAATACCTTGTACAGTGGCCAGGGCTCGCACTGGCTGTGACTCTCATGGCTGGTCCATTCATTCCCAATTGGCTGTGCTCAGCAGGGACAGTCCCTGTTTATTTTTCCCAGCCGACTATCACTTTCTCCTCTGTGATTCAACCCCAACAGCCCCCAGTGTTTCTCAATACCAACCACCGGGGCCACCTGGGTTTTTTCCTGAGGCCACCATAGCCTCCTGGACAGAGATGGGGAGGGCCAGGGGGCAAAGCAGCAGCCCCTCCCTGCAGCGCCCAGGGGCTTAGGAGGCAGGCTTTGACCTCCTCCACTCCCGCCTGGCTCCAGCCATGGGGCTCCGGCTCTGGGCTTCAGCCCTGGGTAGCAGGGCTTGAGCAGGGCCAGCCTTATGGGGTGCCATGGTCAAGATGCAAGAAGTGGGGTGAGCCTGAGGTGCAAGGCCATGAAAGGGAGCTGAGGACAATGGGGGGACGGGGGGAGGAGCAGGGCCCAGGGGATGATGGAAAACCCGTGGGGCAGTGGGGAGGCAGCAGGGGCTAGAGGCAATGGGTGGAGGGCCAAATTATCATGTAATGGTGGAGGGCACCAAAATATTACTACATTATTTTTATTATTGAGTCTGCAAAAAAAAAAATCCTACATAAATTAATTACACTGATTTGGACATGTATATGTATATATTTATTTGTTTTTCATAAAGTTAATTAAGTAGTTTTCGGAAAATTTGTCAAAGTGGCCACTAGCAAGAGTTGACGGCCGCCCTCTGAGGCCACCAAAAATTTTGTTGTGAGAACCTCTGCACTAGTCCAATAGGGATCAATAGAAATCAAAGGGAGCCCCCAAATGCCTCGGTTTATAGATTCTAGAGGCTGGAAAAGGTCTTTCCCTGGTGGTGAAAGGTTAGCAGAGTGGTCGATGGGAAAGCAGGGCTTGCTCCCAGCCTTCCATTAGCTTTATAACCCACAGCAGCCTTCACGATATTTTATTCAATACTGAATTAAACTAAGTGGTGTGTGGCACCTCTGGCACCCCAGCCCCCAGGAACAGGAACCACTCTGGTTTCTTATATAATCAAACTCTACCTTGAAAAAACATCTGCTGGGTGTTCCCCAGACAAAGAATCCTAGGTAAATATCCGTGGTGGATCAGCACACCAGGACCGAGTATACAACAGCTGCTCAGACACTGTGACAACAGAGAATTACACCAGGAGCCGGATGGTCCCACCTAATTCGACCAAGGGCTGATTTTTCATAAGGGCTGAGTCCATTTTGCACAATAGTGAATTTGCACAGACAGGCTCCCTGGTGCAAATTGGAGGCAGCCCTCATTTGCAAACCCAAGCATTGTGCAAATTAAGGCTGGGATTTCCCAAGTGACTCCCACTGACAGTTGGACACCAGCTCCCTTAGCTCCATTTGGAAATACCAGCCTGTCCAATTTGCACCAGAGATTAACTTTCACCAGGTTTGCATCTCTTCCCATCCCGACCCGCCAGGTGTGCATCTACCATAAATCGCCTGTGAAATGATGTAGGTTTGCAACTCAAAACCACTCACAAGAATAGCACCATTCAGTTGCGCTCACAGCTTCCCAGAAAACGGAAAGGGAATTGCTTGCTGCGGAGGCTTCTGACATAAAGCTCATAGGTCAAATTCACCCCTGGTATAACTCCATTATCTTTAGTGTTACATCCGGGAGGAATGTCAGTCCCCCTGCAATTAAAGAAGTTGCCACCTGCATAGCATGCAGATAACCACAGTCGGTGTTTGGCTGGGCCTTGGATTTAAGAAAAGGACTTGTGACAGCCCTTCTACAAAAATAACGTACTGCAGGATCCTTCAGGCATGAGCCAATACACCATTATTTGCAATGTTGACACTGCAGGGAGCGGGGCTGTTAATGCAAGATGCTGTCCTATTATTTTGATAAGGGAGTTTTCCAAACATTGCAGGGCCCAGGGAAATTGGCTACCAATTCATCACAGAGATTGAATGGCAGGAACTTCGTTCTCACAACCAATCTTTCCTATCACTGCGGTATCTAGGCACCAAAGTTTCATCGGAGCCTGTGGTCATGTGAGAGAGTCATCAGAGCATGTAATCGTCCTTTGCCCTTTTTGGGGAGGATCTCAATGCATTTTATATGTGTCAATGAATTTTCACAATGTCCCTGTGTTGTAGGGATTATCATCTGCATTTTACATGAGGGAAACTGAGGCATGGATTGCTTTCCCCAGTTCAGTAAAGCATTTAACCATGTGCTTCATTTTAATCCTGTACTTAAATCCCACGCACTTAAAAGTTAAGCACATGCTTTGCCGAATTGGGGGCATTGATTTTAATAGGCTTTGAAAGACTGCCTGACCTTAAGGTCAGACAGCAAAATCAATGGTAGATCTAGGAGTACAACTCAGATCTACAGAATCTCCATCTCCAAGCCTTCAAAAATCATGAGATTTTAAAAAATAACAATACACTTTTGGCTCTTTTTCTTTGTGTACTGGTTTCTGAGCTTTCAGGGCGCACTCAGGTCATGTTTTCAGGTTTTTTTCTGCAACCAATAGAGTTAGAAACTTGCTTTTATTTCTAATGAAAACTGCAGTTCTCACCTAATCATATGACTCCAGGAGCTGGGGCAAACATCAAATATAGTGAGACTTGACGACACTGGGTCTACTGAGTCCCAGGTCTGGGTTTTAACCAGAAGACCATCCCTCCTCCTGCTTGTGTAGCTCACAAGTACCTATGCATCTCTCAACGGACATATGCGCACTGTACGAACACTACAAAAAGAGTATACGTTGGGTGCCCTTTTGACTTTTTCACAGCCCAATGGCAGCATCTCCCACGGCCCATTGCAAAAGCAGCCCTGGTAAACCTCAAGCACCTTCTTTTCTGCTCTGTGCCCTCTGTGTCTTGTGTCGTTTTCACGTTGCACTGCGGAAAGCGGTTGCCAAAATGCAATTTGCATTTACCAGTCAGAGCCTGCATGGTTTGTTTTCTTCCTTTGGGCACTGGAACACGCACACCGATTATTTGCGTGCATGCATCAAGCACCTTCCCTGTCAGGTTACACACAGCCTCATGATGCTGTTGTTTCACATGAAGTCCTTTTGTGGTTCACAGAAGCAATTAGCAAAGAACTCGGAGTGAAACAGGCAAGCAACCATTCCAGAGGCACCATGGAAACCAGCTATCCAGTGACCGTGCCCTCATCCTCAAAGGGTTCTGAGGCTTCGAGGAAAATGTGCCAGCCAAGGGGGCTGTGTCACTTGGAGCTTTTACAAGGATCAATATTGATTTTCCGTTCTGAGAAGTGGTGAACGGGCCACAATTTCCCTTCCTTGTTTTTTGTGTGTCAGAGACTTGTGACCTTTGAGACTTGTTTGGGTCTTGACTACCACAGCAAATAACAATGGGGAAAGCATAGTGCAGTCCAGCTCTAGCCCACTGGAATTAGATGAGGGCCAATTACTGAGTCATCAGTTGGTTTTTTCACTTTCATTTCATGAGGGCTCCAATCTACAACGGAGGCTGAAATCATTTGTTAGGAAAGCACCTATGGAAATTTCTGCTAGAGCGATACTAAGCCCTCCCCGACGACTTGCAAACACAAATCTCCCCTTTGTGTGGACTCATACCCCGTTCAACCCCAACCCTGAGGAACGAAGGCCTGGGAAATCAAATTGGCTTAGCAGCCTGTCTGGAAGCATAATCTGCTATGAAGACCACTATGGACAATTCTTTGGGGGTCCCTTTTTCAGCTCTTGGATACCACGGTCATAGGCACTATAGACAGAGAGAGAGAGAAGTTCAATAAATCAGCAAATTCAGGCTCTGTTGGAGCAGGAGGAAGTGAATTCCATAGTCGAGGGCTGACAATACTCTAGGTCCAGCTCTTTTCTGTTGAAACCAGGGGGGCATTGGCACGTCATAGGGTTGTAATTGCCCTGTTATCACATACAGAGAGAGTCAGAGCTAGACCCTCAGCTGGTGCAAACCGGAGTAGCTCTGTGGAGGCATGGTCATTTATGCCAGCTGGGCATCTGATTTACTAGGTTTATAGAGGAAATTAAAGGGGGCTCTTCTGAAATAAAGGTCATAGGTCAAATCCACCCCTTGTGTAACTCCATTGGCTTTACTGTTACACCAGGGATGAATCTGATTCCCTAATCTTAGGTTATGTATTGTTTGTAGAGCCCAGGGCTTGCATGTGCTTTGCAGGTGTGCCCCGCTTCCTAGCTTTCTAACACTAATATGACATCATGAGTTCACTGCCGATAGAACAGAGACACTGCAGGACAGATCCTCAGCTGGTGTAACCTCAGGTTGCTCCAATGAAGTCAGTAGAGTTACCCCCGTTACACCAGCTGAGGATCTTGGCCAGTTACTGGAAGGCTTCACAAAAGGAATGGGTTGGAAGGAGGGATTTGAAGGAACAGAGGGAGGGTTGCTTAGTTCTATGTACATGAAGTGGGAGGCTAATAACATGGGATCATAGCAACGCGATTAGAGCATTAAACCCAAAGCATTGTACATTTCATGGCTCAGGTACATACACTAGAGCTATTGTTTCATTTTTCTGTCTCATCAGTTTCACCTATGTATGCAGTACCACAGAAGCGTGCGTGAATAGGACCTAAAATCCAGTTAAGGTCCCTTCACAAAGACATCTTTGTTGCAGGGATACTATTCACGGAGCAGCGGGAGGTTGGGGCATGCAGTACCTGCCAACTTTGGGAAGCTATGAATAGAGACCTTTGGAGACAGATACAATGGAGTCGGAACACTTTTTGGAGGGACAGAGTGGAAAAATTGTAGATGTTTTGCTCAAAAGATAGAAACTGTGGCTCCAAAATGGGGACATTTGGGAAGTCTGGACAGGGCTGCAACTGTCTCCTTTTGTCCTAGCCTGTGGGGAAAGTAGAATCCTATGTGTTCTGCCATCGCTGGTGGTTTCCATGGAAATGATATTTACATCACGAACGTATCATAAATTTCCGGCACAATAAATAAATTAAGAAGAAAGCACTGTGTCAAAGCCAACTATTGCTCTTAAGGCAAGCAGCAGTTTGATCCTCAGAGCTCAGAGTAAAAAGCTGGAATTCAGGACACCTGGGTTCTGTTCCCAGCATTCCTATTGACTCACTGTGTAATGTTGGACAAGTCACTTTTCTGCTCTATATCTCTGTTTTCCTATCTGTAAAATGGGCAGAGTAGATTTTGAGGCCAGAAGGGACCATTATGATCATCTAGTCTGACGGTCTGAGGAGTAACACAAGCTGGAAAATTTCACCAAGTAATTCCTGCATCTAGCCCAAAAACTTGTCGCTGAACAAGAGTGTGTCTTTTAGAGCGATTTACCTACCTACCTAACTTTGTGAGCCTTAGTTTGTCACTCTTTGTGAAGCACTTTGAGATCCCTATTTGCAGACACAAATTCTTTTGACAAAGAAGGATATGTGGTGAAGACAATTCCAAATAAAGGGCAAATGAAGGGTAAATGCATGGATGTTTCACTGATCCATTTTCATCATGTACATAGTAGTGATTAGTGATTCATGAATAACTCTTTGTTTCTTTATTTGGCACTGTTCATGCGAGGACTTCCCAAGAGTTCACAGATATGAATGTATTAAGCAACACAACACAGGGAGGTAGGTAAATAGCTACAGCATTTTATCAGTGGGGAAACTGAGGCACAGAGGGGTGAAATGAGGTATCCTGGGGAGTAAGTGCCAGAACTGGGATTGCAACCTGGATTACCTGATTCTCACTGCCCTGCTCTGGCTACTAGACTAAGCTGCCTCTGCTTTTTAAAAATTGTCAGTTGTTGCCTAGCAACAACCCACACCATTCTTAAAGCCACAAGGCATTGAAATCTCAGCAAAACCTTTAAGCCAATGCTTAACTTTGAGCACACACTTAAGTCCCACTGAAGTCCACTTAAGCTAGTTGACTTCACTGGGACTTAAGCATGTGGTTACAGTTTGTTAAGCATTTACTTAAGTGCTTTGCTAAATCAAGCCCTCAGAGAGTTGGGGTCCTGGTTACATCTGTTGTTATATGGGGTGAATTCTCTGTCACTTGGAGGCGATTTTAATTCTAGTCTTATGATTTTTGCTGTTTTCTTAAAGCCTCAGCTCCAGGATTCATGTGGTTACATGAACACTTTAGCTTTATTTTTTTTAAAGATAAGTTTTCAGCCCTTATGGTTTCTGGGAAACGCTTGCAAATGTGACCCAAGTGCACCCTTAATGCTCAAAAGCCAGAAGATAACAAAAGAGAACCCCAAATGTATTCTTGTTTTAAAATCTCATGATTTTGGGGGTGGAGGCTGACCCTGGGTTTTTGAAGGCTCTGTGTTGGCACTGCTAGGTCGCCTTTCGCCCCATGAGACTGGGTTTAGAAAAAGGCCAAAGTTTCCAAAAGCAGCCTGTGTTTGGAAGTCCATCCGTTTTGGTGAGTGAGTTTTGCATGCGTGTGCATGCAGGTAGAGCCACCTGGGTCTGCTCCCCGGGACTGCAGGGACAGCTGGTTTATATGTTTTGTGTTACTATATTTACTTTATTTAATTTATTTGTTTAAAAAGCGTGGGGCCCCGCGCTCGCCCCCACGTGAACAGTTCAGCGGGAGGGGCACCGAGTTCCCTGTCCGTGGCTGACTTCGACCGGAAGCGGGAGCAGCCGCAGCTGCGGGAGGCGAAGTGCCCCTTGCGGGCCGAGGGAGCCATCCTTGGCCCTTTTAAGAGCAAGGCCCCTTTAAGGAGCAGCCGTTCGCCTGCTTCCTGCTGGCTCCCTGGGCGTGCACAGCCCGGCTCAGCCCTGGGGTTGGGCGGCCGGCTGCACCCTGCGACATTCAACTGGCTGCAAACCCCGCCCGGGCGCACCAGGAAGGAGCCTGGCAGCGGGGCACTCGGTCCCCGCCAGCTTGGGCCAGCGCAGGGATCAGCCGTCGGGGCTTGCAGACCCGCTCCCCCAGGGCAGCGGCCAGAGCATCCTCTGCCCAGCCCAGGGTGCGCAGCCGGCAGAGCCCGGGGCAAGGAGCCCGCTGCGCCCGGAGCAGGGGATGCCAGGGCCAGGCCGGAGCTAGCCAGGGCCACAGGGGCCAGTGGGAGCAAGTCCGCGGCAGGCCCTGCCGTGCCCCCGCCCCGGGAGGGAAACTGGCAGCCGCGAGAAACCCGCCGAGCCGGGCCCCGCGCAAGGCATTCCTGCGGCATTAGCTCATCCGGAGCCCAGCCGCGCCGCGCCTGCCAGGCTCCGCCGCCGAGATCGCGCCCCTCTGCGGCGCCCCGTGGCCCCCTACCCCGCTGCACCCAGCCGTCCGCTCCCCGCAGGAGCCCGCCGCTCCGCGCCCGGCGGGGCCCCGCTGTGCCGGCGCGCCATGGTCTCCTGGATCATCTGCCGCGTGGTCGTGTGAGTGCGGGGCAGCGCTGGGGCCGAGTACCCGGGGGCGCGGGGGTGGGCTCGCCCTCTGCCCAAACCTGGCTGCCGTTCCCGTGCGTTTGGGGGGAGCGTGTCAAGTCGCGCCGTGTTTCGCTGGCCGTGAGGAAGCCATGCCCCGCGGGCATGCGGCCACCTCTGCGGTGGGCAGGGGGGTACAGTGTGGAGGGGGTACAGTGGGAAGGGGGGGTGCTGCCGGCGGTGGAGATGGAATTCTAGCAGCCAGGGGAGCAACCCCCCAATTTATTGGTAACAGAAGTTGGGGGGGGGGGGTCTCTTAACTTCGCCAGGCAGGGCTCCTGTGATTCAGCATCTCCTCTAGAACAAGTATCCGAGGGGTCGCCGGGTTAGTTTGTATCCACAAAACCAGCGAGGAGTCTGGTGGCACCTTAAAGTGTTTAAGGTGCCACCGGACTCCTGGTTGTTTTCCTCTAGAACAGCGTTCCTCAACTGTTTTGATACCTGCCTTCCTAAACTGTGTCAGGGAGATCTCAGGGACAGGTGCCAGTCCATGGACTGGTTGTTGGAAAACACTGCTCTAGGAGACCCACCTGGAGTAGACGGTATGTACAGGTGCCTTGGAAGGAAGATGGGCTGAGTTGAACCTGCTGGGACTTGAATCTGTGACCTCCGGCTGACTGAGTGTTTCAGACCTGAGGGTCAGACCTCCATAAGAGAATCCTAGAAATGTAGCACTGAAAGGCATCTCGAGAGGTCATCTAGTCTAGTCCATCCTCCTGTGCTGAGGTTGGACCGAGAAAACCTAAGACGGTCCCTGACAGGTGTGATCCTACCCTGCTTGTCACCTTTGACTTTTATCTGACCCAGTTTGAGATGTTTCACTTACCTTTCCTTTACCTTTAGGGCTGGCTTGAAATAAACTATATTACAGGGAAAGCATTTTGGTTTGAGGGCTGCGCACAGAGTATCCTGTGTGCTTTAGCCAGCATGTGGGAAAGCCAGACATCGGCTTTCCTGCATTCCTAATAGGCTCAATCTCTCTCTGTCACTCTGCTAGTGGACATCTGTGCCTGTTGGGTTCCCGAGACCCGCTTTGAAATGGCTTCTGAGTTGTCAGTTCTTGGGACTCAGACCTGGGTTCTATTCCTGCCTTTGCTATTGAGCTGCTGGGTGACCTTTGGCAAGTCACTTTGCTTGTCTTTACGTCAGTTTCCCCTCCCACCCTGTGTCCATCTATGTAGATGGTACACTGTCACTGTGTGTGTGCAGCCCCTTGCCCAATGGGGCTCCAGTCTCTGCTGGGACCTCTGCAGGCTATGGGCATACAAATAACTGATGCAAAGTGGGACCTGGAAGCACAGACTCTGCTGTCGGAAATCCATTTCAAGGCTGGTGCAAAGGTAGTTCTAGAATTGTTTGTTGAAAAGAATGCTTGTTTAACAGCTGGTGTAACGGTCAAAACATCTGTTCAACACTATGTCTATTTGGGTGGCGGGGGCAGAACCGAACTTGTCTCAAATTCTAATAGCAAATCTAATTCTTTCATTGCCACTTAATATGTAGCACCCCAAGGAAGGGGTCAGAGGTTGAAACAGGGACAGAGTACTTCCAAACACTGGCCTTTTTATTTGTGGTCTCTGTTCTGACTTACTAAATATTTAGCTCCTGGAGTTACAGCTAGTTGGTGGAGTCTGCCTTCAACTTGGCACCTTTCACCTCTACCCAACCCCTGGTCTCCCTCCCCTAGCCCAGTCAGACAGCAGCCACCCAAAAGTAATGGCTATTTCAGACAGGCACTGCTCTCTAAAATAAGGGCAAGTATCCTTCCTTGCTGCGGCATTCCACATAGCGCCCATCAGGGGCTCCTGGCATTTGGGCAGATGTGCCAGCTAATCTGGTAGGAATCTCGTTAGTAATAGAGTGTTCTTTAGCAGCCACTCATTATGTAGCATTACCCCGTAATCTTCCTGGCTAGCGAAAGCCCTACGTGCTTGTGTCTGTGTGTGGCAGGATGTCCCAGACAAGTCAGTTAATTTCCCATCTGGTAAGTGATTTTGTGTCAGACTGCACAAGCTGGGTCACGTGCCAGCTTCCCATCAGGGCTTCAAAGGCCACAGGTTAGGGCTTCAGTGTGCTAGGGATGCACCCACATGCTGGTGTGTCTGAGAATTAAACCGGAGGTGGGGCTGGGGGGAGCTGCCAAAACACAAACTGTTGGGCCACTCGCTAGGGTAGGGTTTGGAAAATTCAGCTAGGACCTTGTCTGCACTAGGGATTTTAGCCACCAGTATAGCTCTGCCAGGGCAAACTCCCAGTGGAGACGTGCTGTACTGAGGGGGGAACCGGGGCAGCTACATCCGTGGCTGTGAACCCCTGCGTAGGAGACAGCAGGGTGGATTTGATTTAAATCAAATTGATTTAAAATCACTAGTTGGGAAGACTCGATTTAATCATGGATTTCTACATAAAAGTGCATACTTGTTGGTTGTTACCAGCCTGCATGTTCAGACGTGTTCCTTTCACCATCTTCAACGCAGCTTCCTTCTGAGAAGGAACATGTCTCATGATGTTTCATTCGGACAACCAGGCCTTGCATTTCTTTGTTGTGCTGTTTGCATTTTGCACACATGCCTGTCTTACCCACAGGTAAAGTAACTTCATTAAAATATTCCCAAACTGGGTCTCTCTTACGGCCTGCTGCCACTATAGGTTTACCCTTCTAGTGAGAGAATGGTATGGTAGATCTCAAATCAATGAAGGCTACATTCAGAAAGACCTCAAGACTTCTGGAATATGCTGCTCAAACAGGTTCACTTTTGTTTCTACTGCCTGTCCCTCACTTCTCATGTTTATCTCCAGAATACTTCTCCTTGTCCAGATCTATTCCTCCCCCAACAATCTTCTATTCATTGAACTTTTTGAAACTTTGCACTTTTAGAGAGAGGTAAGGGATTGACTCTGTGTACACAAATCTGCAGAGGGACAATAGGGTTGAGGTCTGTTATTTCTCACCTCTCTATATTTGTTTATTTAAAAACATTTTTGCTGTTAACAAGCATGTTATCTCTGGAGACACAAATCCACAGTTTGAGAACTGCAAAACGAAGCATCTCTGATGGTATCTTCTAGACTGAACAACGAGTCCCATTGGGTAGATAGAAAGATTAACCTCAATCTATACAGAAGCCACTGGATCCCCATAAGATTGGGCCCCTTATCCATGAACTATTGGAACTCATTTACAAAACTTTTCTTAAACATTACGTGAATATATTGTCTCATACTATAGAATTATAATGCATAATCCCTATTCCATGATGAGATACATTATAGCTCAAAGATATCTTAATTAAAACTATCTTTAGATAGGGTTTTTCCTCAAAACGCATTTTATCAAAAAATCCGATTTAAATCATTTTTAAAAAAAATTTTTTTTTTTAAATCATTGATTTTTTTTATCCACCCTGGGAGACAGTAATAGTGACCCTGGGAAGAACTTGTGCACCCCTGCAGCAAGTGGTGCATTGGCTCTTGGGCATATAGAGGAGGCTGTCTTGTGTTTAGAGTGGCCTGGGCTCCACCAAGACCCGGGGCATGGAGCTGCAGTTTCCTGAGTGGTGGGGGAAGCCGCTTGGCTACTACCACGCTGCGTGGTTTTGCTCTCCTGCTCACAGCCTTGTGACGGTTGTGTGTTAATGTATAACCCGGGCACTGTGGGCTGGGACCCTGCAAGGACAGACAACAGAGGGCCCGGTAGCTCTGAGTTTGCCCTTTAAGGTGAGGGAGGCCGTAGTGTTTGCAGAACACTATGTTCAGGGCAGGTGGGGATAGAGGAGAGCGTGTCACCGCCCTGAAGAGCCATTGCTGGTGGGTTTGGGCCCTCCCTGTTAATGACCTGCCTCATTGTGCATCAAAGCTGGGGTTGACTCTGAGTGGGGAGTGCTGGGCCCGGCTGTATATAGTATCGCTTGCCCCCAGGGGGAGGTAGCCTGTGCAGTGACTTCCCAAAGCAGTGCTGGGGGACGGTTTTACTGTGGCCTCCCCATCTCTCTGCCATAGGTGATGTGATGGCAGTCCGATCCAGAGCACAGGCATGTGCGGACTGGCTGGTCTGCAGCTCTGGATAGGCTGCAGGAGTAAATGTGTTTAAGTAGGGCTGTGGCCGACCTGTGTAACGTGGTTTTTTTTCTTGCCAGCGTGGGCCACCTCCTGGCCTCCACTTCCACCAGGGCTAAAGCCAGGTTCTCAGACGTGGTTGTGTGGGGCCAGTGTAGGAGAGCAAAGCTGCGGTACAGCCTGTATTTATATTTGGTTACCTGGGCGGTGTAGGCAAGGGGCCCTCTCTGGCTGGGAGCTAGAAGAGGCTGGTAGCCGAGCTTTCAGAGCTAAGCATATCCATCCTGGTGGGTTGCCATGGAGAAGCCAGTGCATTCTGGCTGGACTAGCAAAATGGGGCGCGTGCAAAGCGGTTTGGGCTGGGGCTCATATGCCCTTATGCTAGCGGACAGAGCTTTGGACTACGACTCAGGAGACTTGGGCTCTGTTCTCTGCTCTGCCACTGGCCTGCTGGAGACCTTGGGCAAATCGCTTCACCTCCCCCGTGCCTCAGTTTCCGCATCTATAAAATTGGGGGGCGGGGTCAATGTTACCAACCTGGTTTTTTTTAAAGTACTGGGAGATCTAGAGGTGAATGGCTGATGCCTGCCCAATAAGGCAGTATTGGCAGTGTACTGCAGACCAGACTCCCGATAGCCCATTACACCTGGAATCCCAGTCACCCGGACACATCCCAACAATCTGCGTTTATGGCACTTTAAATCTTCGGATCCCCATGGCAACCCAGCACGCTTCCAGCCCTTCTGTTGCTCTCTCTGGCTCTCCTGACAGAAGAGTCAGGCTAAGTTCAGCCACCCCATCCTGCAGTTCCAGTGCCATCTGGGTGAAGCAGTTGAGGCCAGACATGCCCGTGGAATTCCCCAAGAGGAGCTGTGGTGGGCCGCACAGGTGGGATGGGGGTGCCCATGCAGCTGCCTCTCAGCTGTTGGGCTGACCAGGGGGGCTGCATGTGCCTGGACTCCTGCTGATCATATGGAGGAATCTCTGGCCTTCAGGTTGGCTCGGAAGAGAGTGCAGGGGGTTCGGTTGGTGGCGCCAGGAACGCGATGCAGCGGGGGCTGGGTTCGGGATGACATCTTCTGTGTGTTTTTAAAATAAATTTCATCTGAACGAGACATGCGGGAATAACTGGGAGAAGTGCTGCTCCTGCTGGAGGGGGCTGGCTGGTGCTGGTCTCTCAGGCTGATTCATGCTGCCCACAAGGCTCTGCAGCCCTGCTCAGACTCTACCATTGCTCGCTGCTGCCGCATTACAGGAGCCCTCCATCTCCCTGGTCCCCATCTTTCCCTGTGCCCTGCTCCGCCATGTCCCTCTCCACTTCAGCACTTCTGGCAGCATGCAGCCTGGAAGGCTGAGTACCCTCTGCAGGGCCAGGTTCCCTGGGGGCCATGCCCTGCCCCATGGGCTGGCTCTAGCAGTGTGTCCTGTCCCCCATCCCTCCCCAGTGTGCTGGAACCTGTTGGGAACCAGTTCCGGTGAGGAAGTGCAGCCTGACGCCATCCTGTGATTTAGCAATAGCCTGTCGGACTGGCTTGGCTTGTGTAACCAGGGGCCGGTGTGGCAGCCCCACGTTAACTAGCCATGCTCCAGGTGTGTGCTCACAAGTGCCGTCAGTCAGACTGGTAGCAGGGAGGAGAATGCAGTCCAGAGGGACGACCTGATGGATGAGACTGAGACACTTCCTGCTCTAGCCTCCAAACTCTAGGGCATGTCAGGGAAATAGGACCTGAAATCAGACTCCCTGTTAAAGGGTGTTTGGAGGGGGGCAGGACATGACCCAGGGAGAAGGGTGGTAGAGGTAGCACCATGCTACAGAACAACCTGCCAGCAGCTCAGAACAGGGCTTAAATCCTGAACACACTGCAGCCCCGGTCAGGGCAGTTGCCTGACACGCTGGATTTACCTGAGCTCTCCTGTCTGCTTGGTGCTTTGGCGCCACTGCCGTGACGTGTCTGTGAAATGGGGTGACCTGGGGAGGGCTGGTGTGTGTGGGCCAGGTGAGCGTGGGCAGGATGTGGAGTATCCTGACCTGTCAGTGCTAATAGCTGTTCCCCGCTGGGAAGTGGGTGTAGCCCTCAGGATCGCCCGCAGGCTCTGCGGTGGTTGTGCTGCTCTGACTAATTACCGGCTCGGCTGGTATCTGTCACGGGGTTCAGGCACTCTGCCTGCCTGCGATGCTTGGGAGGGTGTCACGGGGAGCTGGCCTGGATACAGGCTCTACCTTCCCTCCTGGTACCACCACCGAGTCCTTCCCCCTTCATCGCTCTCGCTGCCAGTCGGCTGCCGCCCCGTCTCCTCTCATTGCCACTCCAGAGGGAGAGGAGTGAACGTTCCCTGGGCAGAGGCGCTGGGGCAGCATGGTGCTGGAGGCTGTGAAGTCAAAGCTGCGGAGCAGAGCCAGGCAATGCTGCTTCTCGCTGCTGGCCCTGCTGTATGTGTGGTGGCCGGCCTTTCTCACACCCTCTCTCTGTTACAGGCTGGTGTTCGGGATGCTCTATCCGGCCTATGCCTCCTACAAGGCCGTGAAAACCAAGAACATCCGAGAATACGTGAGTATGAAGAGCGGGGAGTCCACGCTGGGGAGGCCTCTGTGAGTTATTGTGTCCAGGCATAGGGGACCTAGTGGGGAGGTGACGCTAGGGAAGAGACCAGGGAGGCAGGTTACCTGGGGGGCGTTGAGCCCGACGTGGAAGCAGCAGGGCTGATTTCCCTGCCCACCTGAGGCTGGGCACAGGAGGGCAGTGGTGGGCGTGCACGGTTGGTTTGCTGGGAGCAGGGTTGCGTGTGGAGAGGCTGAGTGCCTGGGCTCTGATCCCCACTCTGTGCGCCTGTCTCCCACCTCTGCTGTGGGGACAGTGACCCGAGCTGACCCTGTGGGGCGGCAAGGATGAACTCGTGTGTGTAAAGCACGGGGCATGTTCTTTCCAAAGGGATTAAATGCCCATGGTCCTAAACTCAAGGGCTGGTATGTGATTCTGCTGTAAAAGCCGTGCCCCCTCCAGCAGTGGAGTGGCCCTCTGACTGCTGCAGGGGTGGGGAGATGTGTCTGGGGGCTTGGACCCCAGGGCTAATAGCAGGCAAAGGGCCCTACCCCCTTTGTGAAGGGCAGGTAGGGCTACCCAGGGCTTGGGTGGCAGCCTGTCCCTCCCCTTGGCTGGCTCTGAGCCCTGCAAGCTGGCGTGGATATGTGCAAGGGGAAGGCTGTCACGGTCCATGCTGGATAACCTGCTCTCTCTGTCCCTGCAGGTCCGCTGGATGATGTACTGGATTGTGTTTGCACTCTTCATGGCTATGGAGACCCTCACGGATATGTTCGTTTCCTGGTAAGGCACCAGCCTTGAGGGCCCTCTCCTGGTGGGCGCGGGTGGCTTCCCTGCAGGAGGCCCTCTGGACCACACAGAGCCCACTGCAGGGCCATATCCTGTACAAGGGACTGATGCTTCAGAGTGATGTCACTTGGAGCATGTGTGAGCCTAGCTATCCGCTGTAGGGAGGTGGGCTGGGTTTATAGCTTGTTTCTTACCCACAGCTGCTTGTCTGCCCACCCATATCCTAGTTGCTGTCCTGGGACGTGGCCTCACGGGGTCTGCATGTGCCCTCTGATCCACTGCCCCACACCCAGGGGAAGGGAAGGAACGACCTCCTCCATGCCATCCCAGTTGTCCGTACGTCCATTTGGGTCTCCTGCATGTTTGCCACCACCTTGTGGGCTGCCGAGCCCCTATCCTCCTTTAGCAAGGTGGAATTGATTGACCCTCTTCCTTCACGCCTACTCCATGTGATTGGGGGTGGGGGGGACTCGCTGGGCCTGAGTGCAGACTGGGGGTGGGGAGCAGCTATCCTTTCAGTTCAGAAGCAGAAAGCTCCCTGAAATTCCCCACTCCCCCTCTTGGTGGACAGGAGCAATGGGGGTTGCAACTGTGCAGTTGCTCTGCATTGAGCCATCTCACCATGAGGGTGAAGGGCAGAGGTATGAGGTGTTGGGCTCTGGGGGCCCCGGGGACCCCCTCACTGCTGCATTCTCCATCTGGCAGGTTTCCCTTCTACTATGAGATCAAGATGGCGTTTGTCGTGTGGCTGCTTTCCCCCTACACCAAGGGAGCCAGCCTACTCTACCGGAAGTTCGTGCACCCCACGCTGTCCCGCAGAGAGAAGGTAACAGGTCTCCACGCTCTGACCTCACTTCTGGGGTTCAGCAAAGCTGCCGTCCCTCCCTAGGGTAGCTGCATTGTAAGCACTTAAAGTGAGGGGCTGGCTGGCCGTGCTGATCAGAATGGAGGCAGGCTGCGAAGCCTTTCTGCACCCTGTTCTCCCAACACCCCTCAATCCTGACCCGCGTCCCCCTCACTATTACAATTCAGAGCCCCCGCCAAGTCAGAGAGTTGTGTTGTTTTTAAAAGCCAACAGCGGTCATTCTGGCCATCTACTCTGACCTCCTGCATAGTACAGGCCAGTGAACCTCCCACAGGACTTCCTGCATCCAGCACATACCTTGTGGTTGAGCTAGAACTCTTTAAATATAAAGTCATCTGGTCTTTATCTAAAATCTCTGCCGTAGCACTGTCTGTTGTTCCAGTCCTGGGCTTCCCACACATAGCTCTGCCAGTACTCCTCCGCCTGACCTGCTGAACCCCTTTAAATCCATTTAAAGGTCGGTTCCTTGGTGGGGGCCATTGCATTAACCCTGAACTCCCCAGCCCTATCATAGAATATCAGGGTTGGAAGGGATCTCAGGAGGTCATCTAGTCCAACCCCCTGCTCAAAGCAGGACCGATTCCCAATTAAATCATCCCAGCCAGGGCTTTGTCAAGCCTGACCTTAAAAACTTCTAAGGAAGGAGATTCCACCACTTCCCTAGGTAACGCATTCCAGTGTTTCACCACCCTTCTAGTGAAAAAGTTTTTCCTAATATCCAACCTAAATCTCCCCCACTGCAACTTGAGACCATTACTCCTTGTTCTGTCATCTGCTACCACTGAGAACAGTCTAGAGCCATCCTCTTTGGAACCCCCTTTCAGGTAGTTGAAAGCAGCTATCAAATCCCTCCTCATTCTTCTCTTCCGTAGACTAAACAATCCCAGTTCCCTCAGCCTCTCCTCATAACTCATGTGTTCCAGTCCCCTAATCATTTTTGTTGCCCTCCGCTGGACTCTGTCCAATTTTTCCACATCCTTCTTGTGGTGTGGGGCCCAAAACTGGACACAGTACTCCAGATGAGGCCTCACCAGTGTCGAAGAGAGGGGAACGATCACGTCCCTCGATCTGCTGGCAATGCCCCTACTTAGTCAGGGGGGTGGGTGGGAAAGCAGGAGCAGGGCTGTGTGCAGGATTCCTGCAGGGTTCTCGGTGTCGGGGTCTAGTTGCATGGATTCTGTATCTCTGTCGCCTGCTTCGGAGGGAGCCAGCTCCGCATGAACGGAAGACGTGGCCCCGCCGGGCTCATAGCTCAGTCTGTTGATCAGTAACTCCTCCCAAACAAAGAAATGCCCAGGGTAGGTTGGCGAGGTGAGACCCTGGCTGGAACAGGGTAGCTCTGCAGTTGAGTTTAAGGGCTACAGAGCTCCCAAGGCCAGGCGGGCATTGGCTCAGGCCTCTCCGCTGGCACAGCTGTATGGGGTTCCTGGTGCCCTTGTGTCTTGGAGCAGGTTGATTCCTCCTCTTCCTTCCCAAGGTGGGACTCGGGGCTGGGCCTGGGCCTGGCAATGCTCACTATCACATGTCTCTGCAGGAAATCGACCTGTACATCACCCAGGCCAAGGAGCGCGGCTACGAGACCATGGTGAACTTCGGCAAGAAGAGCCTCAACATCGCAGCCACAGCTGCCGTCCAAGCTGCGACCAAGGTACCTGATCTCCCTGGGTGATTTGGGAGGCTTTTGTGGCCGTGGAACATCGCAGTAGAAACCAGCAGAGCTGGCAGATGCCAGTGGGAGAGACTGTGCCAGGGTGTGGACCAGGTGCTCAGGGCTGCTCTGTGGCACTCACGCATCCTGGCAGCTCACAGCCCTAGCATTCTAGATGGATACTCGGTTCACTGTTAGTTCACTGTGGCTTTGAGGTTAGCTTTAATCCCACGGTCTAGCCAGAAACTCACTGCTCCTGTCCCTCCAGAGGTAATGCAGCCGCTCTCCTTGGACCTGGGTGCTGCCCCTTCTCTGCACCTCTCACGCAGATGCAGCTCTGCCTGTTTTTCCTGTTTACCCAGGTGTTTATTAAGCTGGATTACACTGTGCTCTCCCATAACCGTCCCCACCCCCAGTGTCAGAGGCAAGTAACATCCTGCTTAGGTGCCTCCTACCAAGTGGAAAAATCAGAAGAAATAATCAGACTTGGCTGCCCAGGAGCCAGGTGTTTCAAAGCAAGCCATGCTGCCGAGGGGCTCGCACCCAGGCCTGGGTTCTGTTCCTGACTTGCTGCAAGTCCCCTCTCTTCTGTGCCCAGGTCCCTGTCTACCCAGCGGGCACCCGCCTGGTAAAGCAGTTTGAGATCTCTAGGTGAGACGTGTCACTTAAGTGCCTGTGATTTACACGGCAAATGCCAACCTGACCCCTATTCAGCGGCCCCACACATCAACCCACTGGGGCTATGGACTTTCCCAGCTGTGTTAGCCCCCACAGGGCAGTCCTTTGCATGAAGCTTCCCTCGAGGCTCCATTCTCGGCAGGAGTGGCCTGGCCACAGTGTGACTAACCCTTTGCCCCTCTTCACCTGGGTGTTGAGTTGCGGCAGCAGATCTAGGTGCTCTGAGCTGCCACTGCAGCCTGGGGTGTGTCCTTGGCGCAAGGCGTCTCTGACCTGGTCTCTCACCACCTCCCATTTGCTTGGCAGAGCCAGGGAGCCCTGGCCGGGCGTCTGCGCAGCTTCAGCATGCAGGACCTGCGCGCCATCCCTGATGACGCCCCCGT
Organism: Chelonia mydas; assembly: GCF_015237465.2. Lineage (NCBI taxonomy): Eukaryota > Metazoa > Chordata > Testudines > Cheloniidae > Chelonia > Chelonia mydas. The sequence goes on along the minus strand of NC_057859.1, from coordinate 5,454,811 downwards.
GCACTACGAAGACCCCTTGTACCTGGAGGAGCAGGAGATGAGGAGGCGGCCGATAGGTGAGGGGCGAGAGCGTGGCGGGGAGGGGACTAAGTCCTGGGGATCTAGGGTTTGTAAAAGTGCATCTCCGTTCTCTCTGGAACCCACTGGGTGCTGGCTAGCTCCTTCGGATCTGGGGCTGGGCCGGGGAGACTTCCCTGGCCCCTGAGAGATGGGGATGGGGCCAGGACTCTCCTGAGAAACTTGGCCCAAGTCCTGTCCGAGGCTTCACCTCCAGAGGGGTCAGGCTGGCGAGGGGAGGGGCAGCGTGTCTGGGCAGGAGGGGAACTGCTCCACACTTGGAGGAGGAGGCAGGATGGGTTTGTGACCAAACTCCCCTCCTGCAGTAACGCTGCTAATGTCGGGGCTCAGGCTGGATCTCCTGAACTGGAGAGAGGGAAGGTGCAACACAGAAAGCCTTGTGGGAGGTGGACCCTGGGTACAGGATTTGGGCTGAGCGGGATTTGAGAGCTGGTCAGAATGGTGTGGCTGGCTGGAAGGGGGCATACCAGCTCCTGTGCAGAATGTGCTTGCTGCATGTATGGGGCATGGGCGCAGCTCTGGTGGGCAGAGGAAGGGCAGATGGCTCCGGGCGAGGCCTGGGACTGAGCCGGGAAAACAGGGTTTTATTCCTGGCATGGCGGTGCTGGGTGAGTCGTTCCTGGTGTCTGCCAGCCTCAGTTTCCCCACCTGGAGCATGGCTTGCCAGGTTAACTGGTGTCGGTAAAGCACTCGGTGGCGCTCTGCGGGAAGGTGCTAGAGAAGAGCAAAACCTGAAGCCTATAAGGGAGACAGCATTGCCCTGATTGCAAAGCCATTGCCTCATTGCTGGAAGGCAGCGTGGTCTAGTGGATAAAGCACCGCACTGGGACCCCCGGAGACTTGGGTTCTGCTGGCCTGCTGTGTGACCTGGGGCAATTCACTGCACCTCTGTGCCTCCGTTTCCCATATGTAAAATGGGGATAATGGTAATGTCCTCCTTTTGTAAAGTGCTTTGAGATCTAGGGATGAGACATGCTCGATAACTCTCAGCTCTTAACAACATCACATCGGCACAAACTGAAGGTTGAGGGAGGAAAGGGGGAATCTCTCTGAAAGGCCCCTCCTGCCCAGTGCTCAGCGTAGCAACCAGAGCTCTCTGCCTGTCTCCCTGGCTTTGGCTTTCCAAAGCCCCAATTACACATCTGTGCTCATGGCAGGCAGAGGGACTTGGAGCGAGCCTGGTTCAGAAGCAGCCTCTGATAATTAGCAGCTGTGGCTAGAGAACATTGCGAAGGAGGTGGAGGGTTCAAAGCCTGCTCTCTTGCCAGCGTGGCACTTGGCTTCTAAAGAGATGGGCATGTGCCAAGGGCCGCAGCAGGAATCCACTCCCACTCCTGTGCCATGCACTGATCCAGCACTGGGCTTTCTTCCCCCACCCCTCCAAAAAAAGGTTACAGAACTGCCTCGGCCGGCCGGCAGCCAGGGCGCGAGAGCGACACGGAGGAAGAAGAGTGTTGGTCGGACTCTCAGATCTCTCCCAAGGCTCCGCCCCGCAGCCGGGACTTCGCGCTGTCCAAACCACTCTCCAGGAGCCAGAGCCTGCGTGTCGTGAAGAAGAGACCCCAAGTCAAAGAGGTGAAGATTCAGGCAGGCTGTATCCTGCCTTGCTGCACCAGCCCTGCTGTCCTGGAGACCCATGGGCTGGGGAGCTGTGCCAGTGTCTGCCCCTAAGTTTCAGTGCTGGGGAGGGCTGTACCCTCAGGCGGGGGGAAGGTGGGAGCCTCTGTTGCCACCATCATGGCTTCTGAAGGGCACCCTGGCCGCTTGGGGGGCGGCTCCGCACATGGCACCACCTTGGGAGAGGGGAGCTTAACGGGGCGACGTTGGTGGGACAGGTGCAGCGAAGGAGGCCTGACTCGCTTCTTCTCCCTTGCAGGGCTCTTCCAGGCTGGTGCGGGGCCGGGCGAGGAAGAAGACAGTGCAGCCGGATCAGGACAGTTAGTTAACCCACAAGAGCTGGGCTTCACCGGGAGTCTTAACCTGATGTGATTTGGCTGTCACACCAGGGGCGGCACCTGTCTCCGTGGGGCCACGTGCCACTTCCTGCTACATACCTGGCAGAGGAGATCGCTGTTTCTAATGGGGCTGGGGGTCCCTGTACACCCCACTGTAAATATCTTGTCCCCCCTCTCCTCCCCGAGAGGTCCCAGTACCTTCCTGTCGACACCCTGCTGCTCTCTCTGCCCCAGGAGCTGCCTCTACACAACGCTCCCCGTCCCCCTGGGAGTAAATAGCCCAGCACCAGGCCTGCTGCACTCTGTGCACGTGGGCTTCTGTCTCAACCCCCCTGCTGTTCTGCTGGGCCCCAGCCTGGCTCCTTCGCAGCTGGGTTAGCAGCACTTTAGACCATGGAGCTACTGCACGTGCCCTGTGACTGTCCCAAGGGGAAAGGCCCCTCCTCCGTGCCTCCACCGATCTGCTGCAGGTCAGCTCCCGTGCCTCCGACCCCTCCTCCTGCCGTCCGCCCTCTGACCCGTGCAGTTGTGCCCGCCCTGGAGTGTCTTGCATCCCTGGCACTGTTCCTGTAGGGCGAAGGCTCTTGTTTCACTCAGGTTTCTCTGCTGTCCACCACTGCCCGGTGTGCCTGAGCGCCCTGGGTGGGTGTGATGAACGGCTTTCTCTCCTGCTTGTGGGTGAGGAGCTGTGGTGAGTAGCAGCCTGGACCATGCCCCGGAGGGTCACAGGCGCGCTGTGTCCTGGGCGTTACATCCTCCTGCTCTTCAGTCTCTGATGGACAGGTTTGGGGGGATATTTATTTGTAGAGTAACTAACAGTTGCCTTATGGAATCTGAGTGACCCTCTCCGGTCCCTCTGTTCTCGGGGGTCAACCACAGCACATTTGTGGCTGAAATGGCTGATGCTTTAAGCCAAGCTGTGCGCTTCTGTGAGCGGTCAGCTCTCCAGAGATCTGTTTTGGATCAAATGATCCATCTCTGAATGGAACGTACACAGCAGCCCAGAGCCTCCCTTATTTACTTGGTGACCTCTTCTAAACATCCCAGCGGTATCGAAAGGCAGAGGTGTGGTGCGGTGAGAACTTTCTCTTCTAAGTTACACAAAACTAAAGACCTCGAGTGCCAAAGATCCATGCGCTTTAGACCCAGAACACAGCACTGGGAGTCAGTCACCTCTCTGCCCCCCCATGGATTTCTGTAGCCACCCCCGTCTCCCCTGACTGCACCTCAAGGATCAGACCCTCCACAGCCTTGCCTCAAATCCTTGTTACTTGAAAACAGACTGATTTCTCAGTAGCCCCACTTCTGTGTCCTTTACCCTCAGCTGACTTTTATGTTAGACTGTCATGTATAGAGCTTTTGTATATTTAAATACATGAACTTGTGAAATGAGCTGGTCTGGGAGTTTCTTTTGAGTCAAAAATTGTCCCCTCTCAAAAACAAAGCACAGCAGTGTGGCCTGCAAGCTCAGGGTCTTGGAGTTGGGGTCTGTTAGCAACCCCAGCCGCCATGTCTGTACAGCACCCAGGACAGGGGGACTCCAGAGTGAAGTATTTTTAATGCAGCTGTACTCTTCCCATATGCCTTCTAGTAGAGGGTCTGAAATGCTTTAAAGGCACCTGCTTTCTCCCAACTCCATAAGGTGGGTATTCCCCTTGTATAGATTTTTTTTTTTTTTTTTTTGGTGACTCAGTTTCCCCATGATAAAGCCATACAAGGAGTGGGCATTCCACTCCCCCTTTCTAATCACAAGTGAGCACCCTGCATGGGATTGAAATGCTGCTGGCTGTTTAGACAGGGTGCTATGCTGGGGAATGAAATGTTAATCTAAAAAGTCATCCAAGCAAATCCACTGTCATGGGCAAAGGCAGGGTGGGTGGAAAACTGTACGTAGGGCAGCAAATGCTCCTGTTCCAGCTGAGATGAATCTCAGAACAGTGCCTTGTCCCTGGGGTAGAACCGTCTGTATCCCAGGGCCAGCAACTGTTGTAGTTATCTTTAAAGAGTTGTTGAGGCCAATGCTGGGAATTACGCTGGTGATCCTTACTGCAGCTGGGATGAGATGACTATAAAACTCCTAGATGGATGTGATAGCTACAAAACAGCACAGCTTCTAGATAGGAAAATGTACTACGGGTAGTCTTTATAACATGTCCACAAAGGAGTGGGTGAAGGAGTACCAGATGAAATTGCTTCTTTGGACTTCCAAAGGGCCTTAGGCAAAGTCCTTCAAAAGAGCTGGCTAAGGAACCGAAGTAGTCCTGGAGTTGAGAGGCAAAGCACTGTCCTACACAAGAAAGTGGCTAATGATAGAAAAGAGAGTAGGCAGAAATGTTAGTATAATAGAAGGCAACGGGGGGGCACAGCGTTCCCCTCTAGCACTGGTGTCTAAAGCATGTGTAAGATCTTTTGGATGAGAACTCTCTCTTTGTTCTGTTTGTACAGTGCCTAGCGCATAGGGCCCTGGTTTGTGACTGGGGCTCTTAGGTGCTACTATAAAACAAGTACTAAAGGTGATCTGGAAAAGAGGATGAACCAGGAGGAGGCAAAATGTGAAAATGACACAATTATTTAGGCGAATCAAGAGTGGGGAACTTCAGAGCCCCTCCCCCCAAGTTAGGTGAATGGGCAGCCTGCTGCTGGATTAAATTGTACACATTGGAGGGAATAACTTCGTTAGGTTCTAAATGAACTCTGCCTGCGTGCTTGCTTCCTGTGTCACTGTGAACCGCTCAGTGAAGACTCTGGTGCAGAATGCAGCAATGGCTGGAAGGCAACCAAAACGCTAGGCTGCATGAGGAATAGCCTAGAAAATAATACCTCCTATCATGAGAGATTTTCAGTAACGGTACACCCTCATCTGGAGTAGTCCTGTCTGCCTCCAAAAGAACACTGCAGGAATTGGGGGCCGGGGGGAGGGGGGAAGTGCACACAAAATAAACTTCCAACACCCTAGAAAAATGGAGAAAGAATGGAAAGACCAGGACTGTTTCCTTTAGAGAGCGTACGAATGAGAGGGACTGGGTGGCTAGAGGTATGTAAGATAATGAATGAAATGGGGAAGGTAGACCAGCTGTTCCTCTTTATTCTTTCATAACACAAAATGAAGGGGAAATTTAATAAAACTGAAAGGTAACACATTTAAAACTGATAAAAGGCTTTTTTTTTTTTTGCACAATTAGCATGTGGAACTCACGGCCCCATGCTATGTTGCTCCAGGCCATCTTAGCAGTCAAAAGATTGGACACTTATGTAATCAATGAGAACGCCCTCAGCTATGGTAGACAGGTTACAGAAATAGGAAGAACAAAAACTTTCCTGCTTCAGGGCACAAGCTGATCACTGACTTTCTTCCTGACCGGAGTCACTTTCTGGGCAGTTGATTTTATAATTGTCCCACCGAGGGTTTCTTGCACCTTCTCTTGAAGGCTGCAAGCGGGACTGGGCTGAATGGAGCACAGGGTTGATCAGAGCTGGAGAATCTCCTTCCTGTGCCACACGGGAGCCTGAGGTTGTGAGCTTTCTTGTTCCTAAATCTGTGGCAGACCATGGATAGGGGCAAGGGAGGGAGCAGCCCCGGCCCCCGGGCTGAGGGCCTAGTCTCGGTGGCTGCTGGGGCCTGCACAGGGAGGAGAGGAAAGGGCGTTCAGCTGTCGTGTGTGACCTTCGGTTTGAGTACAGCAAATCAGATGCTCTAGGTGCAGCCTCAGAACCGCTGCTCTCCACTGAGGCGGGTGGGGGATGGCGGGCTGTTCACCTTTGCCCCTGCCAGGAGCCATGCCAGGGGGATGGAGGAGCATCGCTGGGGAGATACAGTTGGGCTCCTCAGCGCTGATGGCATTTGGTGATGCTAGTCTGAGCCTGGCTTCCAGGCACAGGAGGGTTTCAGATCCTGGAGTGTATCAAGGTAGCGACTGGGCTGTGCCGTGTGATGCCAGTCCTGGCTGGGCAGAAGTTGCTTTGCCCAGGAGTGGCAGGAGGTGGTTGAAAAGCCAGGCAGTGCAGCTGGAGCACAAGGTAGGGGCCGGCTCTGCCTTGTCCTTACTCATCTCTTGGACATAAACACACGTTTAACTTTTCCAAATCCCTGCAAAGACCCCTTGGAGAGTTGCACCCCAGAGGAATCTGATCGGGAGGTCAAGGAGGAAGAGCACCCCTTGCTGCAGTAGGCGTGAGATCCCACGGTGTGGCAGTAGCAGTCTCCTCGCAGTGCCGCCAGCTGGCCTGTCTCTCTGCAAAGAGCTCCTGCTTTGCATGTTTGAAGGCCAGCTGGGGGAAAGGGGAGGAAGGGAAGGTTTGGAGGAGGAGCAGGGAGCCTTGCAGCCTAGCTGCCTTGGGCCGTGACCTCATTCCAAGCTGGCTGTAGATGCAGAGGTCAGGGTTATGGTGGCCAGCTTCCCCCCTGCAGCTCTTGGCTGTGTGGACCTGGGGCGATGCCTGGCTAGGGGAGGCTGGGCATGCCTAGCAATGGCTAAGGGTGCCCGGTGCTTCTGGCTGGAGCTTGGCATGGTGGGTGCTGCTGGAAAGGCTGCCAGGGAGGGTTTGGTAAGTACAAGGGTTTGTTGGGCCCTGTACGGAGGTCTGGGAGGGGGCCATCTCCTTACCCCACCAGCAAGTCCTGGAGCTGCCCCAGGACCTCTCTGCCCATCCTGGACCAATGGGCGTGACTGGGGCCGTGGGAAATGCAATCAGCGTGTGAGTGCTTCCGGGTCACCGACAAGGTGGAGCTGAGGCCGGGTGTGGTAGGGATTGTGGGACACTGCATGTGGGGCTGGATGGGACCCCAGGGATTCGGGGTAACACAGAAAGCGGTGCTGAGGTTGGGTGGGGCTCCTGGGGACTTCTGGGTAACAGCAGGGCTGGGCGCTGGGCCCCCGAGCGCCCAGGGTTTGCTATCCTCTGTAAGTAAATTAGTGCAGATGTGGGGTCTGTGGTGCTGCCCCTCAGCCCCTAGTGCATGTGGGTAACTTACTGGGGGCCTTGCCTCCTGGGGGGCCAGGTTTGCTGGGCCCTCTGGTTCTGAGACGCCTAATCGTCTATGCTGGACTCGGCCCTGTCACCGTATGCTTCATGTCTCTCCATGAGGCCTGGATGCTGGGTACATGTGCTCAGCCTAGTCTAAGCCTCCAGCTTCCCCCTCGCGGTAACCCCTGGATCTGCAGCTGAACACGGAGCCAGGGGTGTTCCAGGAAGGGCTGTGGGCCCAGTCTCCCCTCCTGCTCTGGGCTGGCGGTGCTGCCTTGGCCCTGTAGCAAGCAGAGAGCGAGAGGGCCATCTCTCCTTCCTTCTGTGCCCCAAGCCAAGGCAGGGTTGTTCCCTGCACGCTGGGGCTTTGTCCAGTGTCTCCGAAGCCTCCACCCGCAGGTTTCTCACCGTTCTCTGGGCAAAGTGCTTCCTCAGGCTGCAGAGCTCACTGCTGGGGCATCCTATTCAGCCTGCCCTCTGCTCAGTTTCATCCCCTTGCTCCTTGGACCCTCTCTCCTCCTTCCTTGGCCTTTGCCCCCTTCTGGGCCCTCCAGTCTGTTCCATCCACCCATCCCCTTCTATGCCAAGCCCTGCAGACAAGGGGCCAGGCTCTCCGTGGTCCTCCACCATATGTAGCTGCTTACATCAATGTTCGTGGGTGTAGTGCTGGGGAGGGGCAGGGTGCTAGACAGCCAGGTCCCTGTCCTGAGGAGCCAACAGTCTGATGAGAGGAGGGCTAGGCCGCAAACTGACCGTGCAGTCATTCTGTTTGCTTTGTGAGTCACAGCAGCCAGTGGGGAGCCCGGTGGGCATCTGCAGGAGGGAGCTGAAGGGGGAGAGGGTTGTAGCCGGCCCCACTGTCCCCCGGAGGAGGGTGCGGCCATGGAGATGTGGGCGGGAAGAGGAGGCCTCCCATGGCTGGTACTTTTCCCCATCGCTGGCTGAGGGTTGGTGCTGGCAGAGCGCGGAGGGAGTGGAGCTGTGCAGACCCCCAAAGGGCAGGTTCAGGTGGGTGGAGGCGGGGAGCCAGCTGGGTGGGAATGGGTGTCAGGGAGGTGATTCTGGTTCTCTCCCCATCAGCCACTCTCCCCCCAAATCCCCCCGTGCCCTGGTGAGCCCTCTGTGCTGCTTCCTCCCCTAAGTGGCGCCCTGAAGAGCCCTCCCTGGCTCAGCCTCAGCAGCGTCCTCGCTTGCACGAACTGCATGTCCTAACCTTCCAGGCGGAGAGCCCAATCCTGGCTCGCGAGGAGCTTTGGACAACCTTATTTTTAAACCGTGGCTCCTCACTGCCTCTCCAGCTGGGATGTCTGTGGTCGCTCTGCCCCGGGGCCGGAGGTGAGCGGGGCTTGCGTGCATGCTAAGCAGTGGAACCCAGCGGGAAGGGGGTGACCCCACCGGCTGTATGGAGGGAAGGCACAGCCGGGCCGCTGTTATGTGGGGCAGGGCTTTGGGCGCTCTGCAGGGGGCCACGCAGCAGACAGTGGGCGTTGGAGCAGATTAGATGGAGGTGGCTGGATTAGCTGTGTAAAACCGTCTTGGAGACTATTACTTAAAGCAGCGGAGGAGGAAGGCTGGGGGGCAGGGAGGAAACGGGCCAGAGGTTGCCTGTAATCCTGCTCAATCTGCTTAGGCAGAGCGGTTCCTCCAAGGATACGGCTCGGGGAGGAGGATGCTGAAACAGGACTCTGTGATTTCCATGGTCATTTCATCATCCCAGTGTGCTTGCAAGCCTTTGGCTCCTAAAGGGTTAAGGTCGCCCTGGAGTTTCTGGCTGCTGGAAGACTCAGCTCCCTTTGCTTGTGTAACTCTGCTGCTGGCGAGGGCTTGATCCTGAGAGGTGCTGGGCACCTATCGCTGAGCACCTACAGCTCCGTGTGCCACTGCTATTAGGACTCAGCCCCCCCCGCCCCGACTTTGGGCCTGATTCCGAGCACATCTTGCTCCCATCTCTGCAGGGGAAACCGCAGTGTAACCACAGACTCCCTGGGCTGGGGGAAAGCCACAGCCGCTGGCTGGTTTGGGCCTTGGGCTGCAGTGAACAGAGCAATGGGACCACGGGGTGTCTCTGAGGCTGTTTACGTAGTAAGTCTCAGGAAGAAAAGTGGCATCGTTATCCCCATTTTACAGATGGGGAAACAGAGGCGGGGAGAGGTTAGGACCCCAAGGTCACAGAGCAACTTAATGGCAGAACTGAGAATAGAACCCAGGAGTCCGAACTCCCACTCCCTGCTGCTCTAAGTGCTTGAGAACATCTGGCTCCCATCTTAAGAGGAGAAACCTCCTGGCAGAGTCCTGCCTAGGATGCGGACCCCAAGGAGGGGCATGGAGAAGGTTCCTTTCCCAGGAAGGGCTGGCCAAAGTCTGCCCATTGCTCCTCACATCCCGTACCGGAGGAGCTGCTTGCGGGGTGTCTCACCAGCAGGTGCTGCTGAGGACAGAGGCAGTGGGACCCCTCCCCCACCCCTCGTCCAGTGCCAGACACTGATACCAGCTGTGTCAGCTCCCTGGCCTGTGCCAGTTCGCAGTCAGCAAAGCCATAATCTCCCCTTTGGCATGAGGCCAGCGGAGCAATTATCAGGCTGACCTGAGCTCGCCCAGCCGTGGAGAAGTTTCTTTCCAGTCACCAAACCTGCTGCCAGGGTCCTATCTGTCCTCGGGTAACTGAGCGGGGCCTGCACTCCACATCATCGCAGAGGCAATAGCAGAAGGGAGACGTGACCACCCCCCTCCTCGCCTGCTCAGAAGGGCCAGGTTTCCCCTCCTTTTAAAGTTTCTAGGAAAATTTTGACAGAGGCTGGTTAGACCCAAGCATTGTGGGGGCAGGTAATGTGCAAAGTTCCCCTCCGTGTGCTGCCAACACCCCTCTGTCCCAATCCACAGCCCTCTCCCCGCAGCTCTCTGACCTCTCAGTCGTGACCTGCAGTCATGCTCTGGTCTGTCTGAGCGGACGCTGCCGCTTACCCCAAGCCATGCAGTGGTAGTGCCCAAACAGCCATTTTCAATTAGACTGAAAACCACCAAACTCATTTCACTTATTAGTCACAGATTCCAAGGCCAGACATGAGCTAGCTTCTCCTGCATAGCCCCGGTCATTAGTCAGATCCAAACTCAGGGGCTCTGCTGTATCCACTCTCCCTTTGCTATCTCACCAAGAGCCAGCCCCTCTGTTCCCTTTGTAAAACCCCCCTGCCCAGGCGAGGCCACGAACAGCTGAGCACTTGATGTTCCCTTTGCGGGGGTTACAGGAGGCCACTAATCTTTGAGCCCAGGGCTGCTCACGTCTCTCTAATCAGCTTCCCCAGCGCTCGGTCTCTGAGTGAATGTACTAGAGCAGGTTTCAGAGTAACAGCCGTGTTAGTCTGTATTCGCAAAAAGAAAAGGAGTACTTGTGGCACCTTAGAGACTAACCAATTTATTTGAGCGTGAGCTTTCATGAGCTACAGCTCACTTCATCGGATGCAAGTGAGCTGTAGCTCACGAAAGCTCATGCTCAAATAAATTGGTTAGTCTCTAAGGTGCCACAAGTACTCCTTTTCTTTGTACTAGAGCAGGGGTTTTCAACCTCTTTTGATTTGCAGACCACTAAAAAATTTCAAAGGGAGCTGCAGACCCCTTTGCAAATCTTGGACATAGTCTGCAGGGGTCCATGAAAACCACTGTATTGCAGACAGAAGTGAGGGCCAGGTTGCTGACCTGCGTCGACATCTTCCTGCTACTCCCCATCTCTGACCAGCCAGGCTTCCCTGCCAGCATCTGCATGCAGCACGGGGAGCCATTCTCCATGGACTATCCCATGGCAAAGCCAGGAATAGAACCCAGGAGTCCTAGCTAGAGGGGATGTGTGGACCCTCTGCATTGGCTTGGGTTCCATGCACACACAGTGCCTGGCCTTCGGCACCAAAAGGTTTTAGGCCAGATTTCTCAATCGTTCCCTCATCTCCTGTGACCTTTCCAGAAGAGGTATTTGGCCGGGTTTTCCTTGTCCTATTAACGCTTCATGGATGGAAATACAGGGACAATGTCCGTGCAGTGCTCTGCAGGGAGTATATTCCAGAGGCAGGAGACTCCAGCCAGGATTCTTCTGAGCCCTGTGGCCATGCCAGATGAAAAGTGATCGCTAATAAAGCCAGTGTCAGACAGGGAGGGGGCTCTCTCAGGCTGGGGCGGGGGGGGGGGGGAGCAGGTAATGGGGTCTGTACAGGTGTCAGACAGGGAGGAGCCCACTTGGGCTGAGGTGGTAGTTGAATCTGTGCTGGGGTCTCCCCTAGTCCCTTTGTTAAAGCGTGCGGGGTTTCTGGGGCAGGGGTACTTTTACCCCTGATGATCGGCCGAGCAGGACTGTTGTTAGTGGCCTCTGCTGATTCTGTTTGAATTGCAGGGGTGTCTGGGCTCTCTGAATTCTCTACCAAGCAGGGTCATACTCTTAATGGTTGGGCTTTTTAAACAATATAAAATCTAACTGACCTTTTTTTGAGGGAAGCGGGTTCTTTCATCCCCTCCTGCCTCCCCACTTGCCTGCCATGACCTGAGAGGGAGTAGCTCCGTTTTTCAGAAGAACTCGTGACTCTGAGTTTATGGTGGGCACGGGGCTCTGTTGAAAATCTGGCCTCAGTGGTGGGTGCGGAGCACTTGGCAGCCTAGATGAAAAGAGAAAGCCCCGCTGCTCAAGTGCACTGGTTATTAGGGGTATTCCAGGAGCAGCCAGAGGCCTCCAATGATAATGGGGCCCCGCTACGCTAGATGCTGTACACACTTGGAGAGAGAGTCCCCACCTCAAAGAGCTCATGGTCTGAATAGACAAAGCCAAAGGGTGAGAGAAAGGAGGGGTTATTCTCCCCATGTTACAGGTGGAAAATTGAGGCACAGACAGATGATTTGACTTGCCCAAGATCACCCAGGGAATCTGTGGCAGAGTCAAGCATAGAACCCAGATCTCCTGATTCCCAGTCTAGTGGATCATCTAGAAGATCATGCCTCTTCCTTGCTCATTGGATGGATGTCCCTTTATCCACCACCAGTGCTTTGGAAATCCTCTTCAAGCATGTTTTCCCCACAACAAGGGGTCTTGGGGACGATGTAAAGCAGCCCTTGGGCTGCCTATTCTTCGTTCCTGCTCCTCACTCAGCTTGGTCAGATAGGTCCCACAACCCTCCTCATGATGCTTCCTAAGAGGGTGGAGACAGGGCAGCTTCTGGTATACCAGGAGGACGTGGCTAAGCATGAGCTGGTGTCCGGAGCGCCTCATGTGGGATCTCCCCCACACGTAGACACACAGACAACCTCAGCCAGCCTCCGTGGGTTGGATGTGGGGGAGGGGGAGGGTTCAGTGTCCCACAGGCCAATGACTGCTGCATCATGCTGATCAAATAGGCCAAATTCTTCTGGGAGGGAGGGATGCACCGTTCCTGGGGAGCAGGAACATGGTGCTCCCCTGGGGGCAGCCCCATGTTGCCCCGGCTGGTTACCGACAGTCCTTGGCTGTTATGCCAGTTAAGCGCGTGTGCAGGTGGTGGGAGGGCGAAGCTGGGAAGGACAAGAGCCAGAGGAACGGAACGCTCTGTACTCTTGGCCCTGCCAAAGGTAAAAGGGTTTAGCTGGGTGTCGATTTGGTGGGCGAGGTTCTGTGGCCCGCCAGGTGCAGGAGGTCAGCGATGGTCCTGTCTGCCCTTACAGTCTACAATGGCTGAGTAGGGAGGGGACGAGTTGCGTAGGTCCCTCACCTGCCCTGCTAGGCACTGGGAGAGCTACTCAAAGGATGGAAGAAGGGGGCGTTGTGCCAGGAACAGGGCCTTTAAGAAGAGCCACTAGCTAGCACCTGAGTTCTCACCTGGCAGAGAATGGCCGTCCTGGGTCCTGCCTTCCCCCCATCTCAGCAAGGTCACTCGTTATGAAGACCATGGCATCTCCCAGCAGGTGGGACCAAGGTCATGCTAACACCTGCCTTCCTGGATACAGGGGCCTTACCAGCCACCAGCAGACAAAGACCCTGCTTCCCAAGGGGGTCTCTGAACAGGCGATAGATTCTCTTAACAAACTAAGCCAAACTAGCCCTAAACAGAGCGGGCCACTGCTCAGATCGGACTGCATGTGAACCCGCTTTCCCCAGGGATGAACATTCACCTGCAGCTTGTCGGGCAGCCGCGTTTCAGGTCAGACAATCTCAATGCATCTGGGCTGGCACCTGCCCCTGCTTGAAGCTAGAGGTCAATAACTGGGGGAGGGAGATAAGATGGGTTGTTTATTCCTTAACAGGCTGCAAAGACCAAATCTCTGCTGGACTCTTAGTCCTTGGGGAGGTCCTGGCCGTGCGCCCAAAGGAAGTTACCAACCTGGACTGTCTGATGCCTCCCCCAGCCGGCATGCCACACAGCATTTGGCAAACACCTCCCTTAATATTGTTGCTGCTGGTCCCTCTGGGCTGCGTCAGTCTGTGTAATCAACGAGCTGCTGGGGCTTACTCCAGACAGCAGGTGACCATTCACACCTGTATCTTAGTGCTTTTTACCATGCACAGAGGGAGAGGTGGGCCCTGCCCCTGACAGTTCCCTGTGTACTGTTCTGCCAGCCCGCCCCTGGCACAGCAGAGGTGCTCTGCCAAGGTATACCTGGTGTGCTCTAAATGCAGCTACTGGGAATGGCTGGCAACATTCAAGGAGTTAACCTGACAGCCCTGCTACTTGCACTGCCAGCCTGTGGATAGGAATGGAGGGAACAGGCCTTAAAACCCCAAGGGAGAGATGGGTCAGTACCATAGCAAGGCTTCTGCAATGGGCTCCCCAGCTCCCTGTAGGGGTCCAGATGGTCCCTTCCTTGCAAAGAGTGAAGCGAGCTCCCTTCCTGTCCAAGCTGTCCGTTTCGGTCAGCTCAGGTGGCACCCCACTTGCCCTGGCTGTCTGATACCGGCACCTTCTGTCTGCATTAACCCTTCCAATGCTGCACGCAAGCCCCTTTCCTCACCCCTGGGAGCTGCATCCCTCCAGAGAAGCCCATCAATGAGCCGGGCAATAGGAAAGGTCTTTACCTGAATGCTAAATGGGGGCCCAACCTGGAATCATTTAGCGGGGTGGGGTGATGGGGGGCTATTAGGTCTATTAAAAGATAACTTGTGCCTGACCCAGGCCCGGTTTGGATAGAACAGAACCCACACCTGACCCAGGAGGTGTGGCAAACCCACAAGCTGGGCTTGTGCACTTACCGAGCAGGGTGAAGGTGGGGGGGACAGGGTGCAGGGGGGAGAGAATGACTTGAGGGAGTTGTAACAGTTTGGCCTGCCCCTTGAGGGCTAGCGAGTCTGGGGCCAACTAGCCCTGTTCCATTATCAGACTCAGCTGGGAAAGGGGCAAGTGATTGCAAACCAGCAGCCAGGTGTGCTCAGGGGAGGGCGATGGCTTTTGAAGTAGGGGAGTTAAAGGGGTGGGTGGGTTGGTTGTTGTTTTTTTTCCAGCATTGAGGCAAGGGAAGATTTTGGGGGGCTGTAGCCTCACGTGGGCAGAAGAACTGCTTCGTGTGGCTGTTTTGTTTGAGTTAATAGGAAGCACCAGGCAGCAAGTGTACTGGGGGTTGCCTCTTCCCGTCCCCATGTAGGAGTGAAACCTCAAACAAGGGCAATGATCGGTTTGCTTCCTGCCTCGGGTGCTAGGAATGTTCTGCCGCTGAATGGCTGTGCTCTATCAGTTGGGTGTCTGGGTTAGGGACAGGACTGGGATCCAGTGCTAGGAGCAGGGAAATGGGAAATGGATGGAGGGTGGGGGGCTCCTTAGAGGTCTTGTTCCCCAGGGAACTGCAAACAGCTGTATACTTGGAAATTCCCAATAGTCCATCTCCCGCCCCCCACCAACTTTTACCCATTCTCCTCTTTCTGATCCCCGACTGTTCCCCTTCTCCTCCACTCTGCCTCCTAGGACCCTCCATAAGTGACCCCCCCACCCCCAGTCCATCTCCTCCCTCTCTCTTTCTGGATGCCCAGAGCAGGATTTGAGAGAGAGAGAGCAGCTGAGAACTCACTCAGGTTGGGAAGGGGAATTATGGAGGCTGGTTTCCTGCTGACTGCACAGCTCTCCCCGGTCCTTCTGGGGCTGGCAGCTCCGGCACCTTGCCCCTCCCTCTCCCCACGCAGCCTAGGAGCACGCTGGTCCTCAGCAGCCACCCCAGATCTCTGCACCCTGCTGGGGGCATTTGCAGGAAGGTCTATGTCTCCTGTGATGCCCAAAAGGGCAGAGCAGGGTGAGGGATGAAAGCCAAACTCCTTTCTGTGATTCTTCTCTCACCAGCCCAGATGGATGGGGCACTGCTTGGCCCCAGCCCATATACCGAGAGAGCCCCTTCCCCCTCTGTGACTGGCCCTGATCCAGCCTGAGGGAGCCCCACCACCACCTGAGACAGGGACAGACTCCACAAGCCCGAGCCGGAGGGAGCCCTGTCCCCATCTGACACTGGCACTGAAGCCTGGCTTGGATTCCCTCACTCTGTGTGTGTCCAACCATGCCTCGCTGTCTCTCCCTTTCCCTCCCTCACCTCCGTCTGCCTCTCCCTCCTCCTTTCTCCACAGGCCCCCCTTCCCCTTGCCTGAGTCAGCTGCTGCCATTCAGGGGCCATGTGAGCCCACACACACATGGCTTGCAGCACTGCACAGAGCTGTATTTTTAGCAGACGGTATCAAAAGCATAATTATGTCTGTTGTTTAAATGCAGCCTCTTTGTTGGCAGCTCGCAGAGCCTTCAGCTGGCTCCCAGGCTATGCTACCAACAAGGAGGGCAAGGAGGCACAATGAGAAACTCAATCCCCAGCTGCTCTGAGACTGCCCAAGCCCCGAGTGGTCCAGGTGGCAGAGGATAGAAGTCCCCTCTCCAGGATCTGGGAATACCTTCTATTCAGGTAGGTGCAAGAACTTAGCTCCTTTCACTGCTCCCTCTGCTCTGGCTGGACCAACTGGGGGTGTAGGGGGTGGGGAAGAAGGGTAAGAGAGCCACAACTCCCACTCCCCCAAAAACTTACTTTTGGCCCACTAACAAGTCCAAGCTCCCAGGCCAGGTGCATGCCAGCTGCTGGTTTCTCAGAAGGACGTGGCCCAGAGCCCACCAGTTGCTTACCTAGGGTGTGAGGGATGATTAGGCTGAGGGAGCAGAGAGGAGGCTGGCTGGGGTTCATCAGAGACGAGGTGTGAGAGGTAGGGTAGTTTAAGGGGGGGGATTTTAGACCTGGGAAAAGGATGTGGTTTGAAAGGTGGAGTGACAGAGGTGGCAAGGGGATGTTGGAGGATGTGGGGGTTGTTAAAGGAGTCTGTATCCCACATTTGTAAGGGGAACCTACGTTCCTTTTCTATTTCCTAGCCCCTTTTCTCCCCTCTCTGGGGACCCACATCCCCAAACACCACTGTTTTTTAACCAAAAACATGTCCTCAGGAAGGTGCCAGCCACAGCAGCATCAGGACTTACAAGTACTAAAAGCAATAGCCTTCAGGGGTTGTAATGGGATTCCCCTTAGGTTCGTGAGCTGCAGAGTTACAGGAGATGGATGGGGTTAGCCAGCTCTCTGTGTTCTGAAGGGTACATGGATCTTGCTGAGTCCCAGACAGACTGGGATTGGAGCAAACTGAAGGGTTTAGTTTAAAAAAAAAAAGTCTGTCTTTATAAAAAGCTCACCTGGTATAGAAGTGGGGCGGGATCTGTGTCTGCTGGCAGCATTAATTCATAATAATATTGAATCCTTTGAATTTCTACAGCACTCTCTCCACTGCAGATGTCTAAACACTTTGCAAATGTTAAGCCGCCAAAATCGCCTCGCAGTAGGTCGACATGGCTTTCCTTGTGTGACAAAAAGGAGAAACTGAGGCACTGACAGGGGAAGTAACTTGTCCTAGTGCCTGAGTGGTAGATCTGGAAATAGAACCCAGGCCGTGTGATCTAACCACTAGACACCTCTCCAGTAGCAGGGCTGGGAATAGAAACCAGGTGTCTGACCAGCAGTACCGCCGCTCTAACCATTGAAGTCGTGGTTCTCAACCTTTGCCATACAGGACCTCACTTCCATTTAGCAGTAGGGCAGGGGTAATCATGGAGGTCACAACCCGCTGACACCTGGTTTACCATCCCTCCCCCTCCAGAGTCATGACCCTCCTGGCTGAGGATCTGTGCAGTAGAACACACTTCTCCTATGGCCAGGAATGGAACTCAGGAGTCCAGACTCTCAGGCCCCTGCTCTAGCCACTACTTACCAGCACACCTGGGTGCAGGCTGCTCATTTGCCCTTCTTCCTAATGCTCTCTAGGTGACGACATCTAGACTGGGTGTCACGGAGACAAGTGAGGAGGGGTGACTGGCTGAGGGCAGGTGGGACCCATGGCTCCCCGGCAGCACCCATCTCCCTCGACATGCTCCTATGGCAGAGAGGCTCGGAGCGAGCGCAGGAAGCCGCAGTGAAAGCACTGGCTGTTCCCCTTTGGACGTGAGTTTCGGCACTGTTTGTCATTCTGATCGGGGCTAGACATGGGGCCTGGGAGTGTTTTCTGTTTCTGACAGGGGTTTTTCTATCGCCTATGGGGGGCCTCCAGGTCTGGTCTGGTCAGGCTGCTTCAGCCTCTGGGTGGAGAAAACGCTGGAAGAAATCCAGAACTTGTGTTAATTGGCTGCTAGAGGAAAGAGAGCCCCTGGAACACTAGAGATGAACCCCAACCAACAGCTAGCCCTGAGCACCCCCATGCTCTGGGGGAACTTCTTGAATCCAAGGATGCAGCCGAGCTGTGTCCTGCTGCTATGGGAAATAAATGCAGAGGGAGATGGGTACCTTGGAGTTCTGCTTGGCTTATTGGCGTTTAACCCTCTCCCCCCCTGGAGAACTAGGTACAGCAGAGACTAGGGCACCTGGATATGAAACAGCAGCAGGAGGGGTTCCATGCAGTTAGCACAGGGTTATAATGAATCCCTGGGGAGAAATGATTTCTGACCCCTTTGCCTGTGTCTGTCTAATCACCCTACACACTCTTTTGCCATAGGTACTCCTCCCTCTGTCAGTTTGTCTTTC
The DNA here is from genome assembly GCF_015237465.2 of Chelonia mydas. Taxonomy (NCBI): domain Eukaryota; kingdom Metazoa; phylum Chordata; order Testudines; family Cheloniidae; genus Chelonia; species Chelonia mydas. The sequence goes on along the minus strand of NC_057859.1, from coordinate 5,436,794 downwards.
TATTTGAGGTTTTTCTGTAGCGCTCCTTACTGTACATAGTATCTAACTGCTGAGATTCCTGGGTCACCCTTGCAAACATGTCTCCGAGACAGTTCATTCGCTTATTGTCAGTGTGCCCAACTCAAAACTGTACACAGCAAAACCAAGCTGATTAAACAATTACATGAAATAGGTCAAAAACCAGACACCTGCAGAAAATCATTACAGAAATCAGCCAAACAGGCAGTAGCTGGGAAATGCTTCTGCTTGTAGATACCTCCTGATGCTTTCAAACAGTCCAGGTGTGTCAGATCAGGGGTCCTGGGATCCTTCCCCCTCGGTTTCTATTAACCCTTTGCAGTGGGTTACAGGGGTCTGTGGATGGATCCGCAGGCCTCCATGGTGGGGTATTTCAGCCCAGGGGTGTCTGACCCCAGCTCCTTCTGCTTTCTCTCCTTTTGAGTTCTTGTTTGAGATTCCACCCCTCCGGAGGGACAGCGCTGAGTTCTTATCTGTCCCTTTAGCCCCACTGGCTCAGCCCAGCAAGGCTGCCTCCTGTGCTCTGAATTTCTCTCTCTATTGCTGGAAGCTGGCCTCATGCTCTGTACAAAGCATCAAGTGGAAAGACCAGTGGCATGTTGGCATGAGACTGTGCTGTTGCCATTCGCCTGTATTGGAACCTGGATATAAAACAGCTGATAATTGGTTTCAGCTGATGCCAAAGGGTGGGGAGGGGGGAGTGACAAGCTAGAGTCTGAACACATGCAACAGGCAGGCAATTAGTACGAGCTCAGAACTCGCCTGTGCTAGAAGCATTTCTGATCTACCTCCCAGCCATCCCTCTGCTACAAACAGGCGCTAATTGGTCCCCTTGCTGACTGTCTGAGCAAAGTGGCCAAGGAACGAATAAGCCATGGTGTGGGGTCTCTCCCCTGCACCCCAATGGGAGTCCCTTAGGGCAGGGTTTGGCACATGAGAGAAGCTTGCCTTGCTGGATGTCACGCCCCAGGGGCGTCCCATCCTAGGGGACGTGAATTGAGACCCAGCAACTCATTACACAGAGGGGCTGCCAAAATCACATTTTGCCCTGGGCTGGATTTGAACCTGTAACCTGGTGCTCACAGCAGGGTGGGAACCGACTTTTTCCATTTTTTTTTTTCATTCTGAAATGGAACGAAAATTTCAAAATGTCCTGCAAAACCAAAATCTGCCCTCCCCCTTTTGTTTTGGGTGAATCAAAATGTTTCATTCCAATGCTGACTTTTAAAAAATTTGCTGTTATATTTGGCTATTGAACTTCCTTCAAAAATAGAAACAAAAAACCGTACGACCCCGGTCAACTTCCATGGGAATGCTCTGTTGCATTTTCCTCTGTATGAAATGTTGTTGAAATTGATGCCCTTCTCTGTGCAATGTTTCACTTTCCACAAATCCGCATTTCCCAGTGGGAAAACGTCCCGATGGGAAACTCCAGACCAGCCCTACTCGCTGTGATCAACCCCATTAGAGATGAAAAGGTGCCCTGCTGCCTGGTTCTGGGAACCTCTTCTGCATTCAAACCCAGTGAGAACCCACCCTTTTGTTGGGTGACTGGCCCCAGTGCCCTTCAGAGCTCAGATCAGGGTTTATGGGGCGAATCCCCAAAGCAGAGAGCTTCACTCCCACACTAGTGGGAGCAGAGATTAAGGGCAAGGCAGACGGCAGCCATTGGATAGCTGCCATTGATTTCCCAGTGGGCTGGCAACCTCCAGTGAGGGAAACAGAACAGAGCTTGTGGTCGGTAAAGCTATATCTGTGGCCTGGACTGGCTTTCTAAGCCCTCAGACTCCAGGGGGAGCTTTTAATTGCATCAAGGTATTTGAACCCAGTTAATGCCACTTATCTCCATAACCAGGAGTCCCCACTGGGCAGGGGATGTACACGTGCACAGGGGGAGCACAAAATTCAAGGGCTGCTGGAGAAGCAGGATAGGGCCTTTTTGTGCCACCCCCTTCCCCGCCTCACTGTCCTGGGGCTCGGTTGAAGGGCACCCCAGAATCTCACCTGCATGGGACCTTTCAGAGCATCCTGGGTGCATCATGATGCTGATGAGATGCTGCAAGTCATATTCCCCCCTCCCCCGTTCTTGGAGCCCCCTTTCCTCTCTGGCAGGACTCACGGCTGATGCTCTCCTCCACAGGGTTGGGGTTATATGGCTCAGTTTCACGCCACCGTGACTTACTTTAAGAAACCCCTGAAGAATAGGATGTGCCCGGAGACTCTCCCAGAGACACCTGATAGGGTGACTCAGACTATGGGGGAGTGGGGTCTGCCTGGTGGTAGGGAACCAGGGAAAGGAAAGGGATAGGGGATCCAGGCTGAAGGCCATAAGGAGGTCAGCTGTGTGTCCTGGGAGAGCCCTGGCTGCCTTAGCATATGTCCTGCAGTAGGCACTTGCCCTGCCCTATAGGACGCCCCCAAACGCAGCTTGGGGTTGCAGTCCCTGTGGCTGCACATGAAGGGGGCCTGTGCTTTGGAATATCACCCAGATACCATGGTGACGTGCGCACTGCAGAGGGGCAGATGGGGTAATAAAGCTCGGGATGGGGGTGGGGAGATTCCTTGCCATTTTACATGGTGAGGAAAGAGAGAGGCAGGAAGAATCATAGAATCATAGAAGGTTAGGGTTGGAAGGGACCTCAGGAGGTCATCTAGTCCAACCCGCTGCTTGAAGCAGGACCAATCCCCAATTTTTGCCCCAGATCCGTAAATGGCCCCCTCAAGGATTGAACTCACAACCCTAGATTTAGCAGGCCAATGCTCAAACCAGATTTAATCATGAGATAATCTGCTGCTGAGGGGTCGTTCCTTAGATCCAGCCACAAGGAGCTGGTTTGGGTTGCGATGCAGGGGGACGCGCGCAGGCCCGTCTTCTTTGCAGAGCCAAGTCTGGAACGCGAGGGATGCGAGTCTGCCCCGTCCCCGAGTGTTTGGGACACCAGCCAATGCTCAGCGCCTGCTTTTGGGAACCCGGGGTGTAACAAGAAACTGACGGTGGAGGGATGCTGTCGCTGAGGCAGCAGAGGGTGTTAAAGGCAGAATCTGCTGGCACCTGTGCCTCCTGCAGTGAGGCTGTCTGCTCATCCTGTAGGCCTCTCTACCTTTTGTCTTATTTGAAGGGGTCCTCTGCTTTTCCCCAGGCTCATCCCTTTCAGAGATGCAAGGTCTCTGATTGGGCTCATCCCTTTAAGAGGCGCCATGCCTTTAACCAGGCTCATCCCTTTAAGAGGCGCCATGCCTTTAACCAGGCTCATCCCTTTAAGAGGCGCCATGCCTTTAACCAGGCTCATTCCTTTAAGAGGCTACTGAACACCTGATTCTAGCAGGGTTCTTGTGAGTTAGTAGTACTATGGAAAAAAAAATGACACTCACTACACCCCCAAAACGCCCCTCTCTTCTCAGACCCATGCACCCTATGTCCCTCATTTCTTGTGCTGATCAGTCTCTTGAAACTTGTGGTGCTCTTGGCCAGGCTTGGCTTATACGGAAAGGGCGCGGGGGGCGGGGGAGTGTTTTAAAAAAAAAAAGCCATCTCCCTATAGAGAGGTAGTATGGTCATGAGGCATGAACAGGGGACCGGGAGCCCCTTCTTGGCTCTTGGAGGGGAGCATGAACTATTGGTTAGAGCCGCGGTTGTGGCGGGGAGGGCACTGGGCTCAGGACTGCTGGTTTCTATTCTGAGCTGTGAGAGGCAGTGTGACTTTTGGTTAGCATAGTGGCCCTGGGTATCAGGACGCCTGGGTTATCTTCTCAGTTCTGCAAGGGAGTGAAGCCTCTTGCTTAGGGTAGGAGAGCTGGGGGAGTCAGGACCCCTGGGTTCTATTCCTACTTCTGCCACAGATTCGCTGTGTGGCTTTGGCGTGTCCCTTCATCTGCCCATGCCAATTTCCCCATCGGTAAAAGGGGGATCCTTGCTGGGAAGACTAATGCGATAAGGCTTGCAACGCGCTGCTTCAATGCTAGATATCAGCCTTCCCCATTTGCCCCCGAGCCAACCTCCTCCCACCGCCCCACATTCCCCCCGCCCCCCAGCCCTGGCAGTGGGAGTTCGCGTGTGTGACTCCCATTCAGCAGCTGTCCGGGACGAGCAAGCCGTACCGTCAGCCAGAACTGAAGGGGAGTGAAGCTGCCAGAGCAGTTGGGCTGTGTCCCTAATTCCCAGAAAGCTACTCGTGTGGGAGTGGATGTCCTCCCATGCCCTCCGCTCTGCTGCAGCTTTCAGACTCCTGAAGGTTTGACGTTTTCAAGCACCGGGCGCAGATTAGCAATAGCTTTCTTGTCCGTCTCAGCTGGTGCTCAGAGGGAGAAGGGGAAGGAAGGTCTCTTTTCCTCTTCCCCCTACCCTTCCTCTCCCCACCCCACTTCATCTTCATAGCCTCAGGTAGGTCCATGCTGGGCTGATTTTCAATTTTTGTGTGTGTGTGTGTGTTTGGCTTTCCGGCAGGGATCCACTTACAGGGCTTGGGTGCTCAGAGATATTAAGGAAAAGGAAGGGAAAGGGGTGGGGGAATCGTATAGAGGGAGAAAATAAAAAAGCTGTGAGCGAGAGTGTCCCAGACAAGGGGCTGCTGTGCTAAGCGATCTGGACATGCTCGGGGGGGGGGGGGGGGAATCTTGTTGCCGTTTTGCATGGTGAGGAAAGAGAGAGGCAGGGAGAGACTGAATCAGCTGCTGAGATATTGTTCGTTAGGTCTGGCCCCAAGGAGCTGGCCTGGGTTGCGCTGTAGGGGGACACGCGTGCACCTCTCCTCTGCAGAGCCAAGTTTGGGATGCGAGGGGAGTGAATCCATCTTGGAGGAGGGAGAGGGAAAAGGGGTGATGCTGCTCCACCAATGCTTTTGGGAGCGGGGATGTGGTGGGTCGGTTCAGGTCGAGCCAGGCTCAGTGGCCACTTCATCCTTCCCAGCCATCTCTAATGAGCACGTTGTAATAAGGAACAAGCCTTTTGCATTAGAAACTTCAGGGCCTCTCCTGACATAGATGGGTGCTGGGGTTAGGGCTGGATCTTCCCTTTCCCTCCCTGACACCTCGTCCCTCCTCCCTCCCTACTGTCCGCTCCCCAAACTGCAGCCTGTCAGTTGCAGAGCTCCCTCTGAGCCCGAGCGGGTTAGCTGCCCTGGAGTCCCTCATCCATGCCAGGAGGGCGTTTTCTGCTGGGCAATGCCAGCCTGTGTTTCCAGCTCATCCCACACCATTGTTGTGCAGCGTGCGAGCCTCGACTCTGCACAGGGCACCCAGGCTTTGGTGCCGAGGGGGTTAAGCAGAGGAGATCACCGAGGTTTCTAATTCGGGAGCTACCGTTTGGTATTAAAGCTCTTCGGCTCACCTTTTTTTAAAAAAACACGGCACCAAACTAGGCAGAACCCACACCTGGGCAGCTGCCGTCTCTCTGTTCTGACCCGGTCCCAGAGCAGCTAAACTAGCCGTCGCTGGGGAGCGGCCAGTCGGGTTCCCTCTGACCTGCTCACTGCACTCGCTCGCTACTCTCTTTTGTATTGGCCCAACTCAGCCCTGGAGTAAGAAGCACAGCACCCCCGTGACTGCTGCAGGGGCTGGGCCTGCTTACCCCAGGGAGGGATTTGACCCAGCTCTGCCTCTTAGAAGCTGTCCAACCGATAAGGGCAAAAGCTTCCCACTGGCTCCCTGATATTCAGTAACCGCCAGTGGCCTGGCAGAACTCAGGCCTAGGGCAAGGCTATTCACAACAAAGCCCCACCCAGGCAGGGCCCAGCTCTCTAGTTCCTGGTCAGATCCAGAGTCGCTCTGAATCGGCTCTTCCAGCTTGGGGGTGGAGGAGTCTCTGGGCCAGTGGAAGGTCCCATTCGGGCCCAATGCAGGTTTGCTGGATACCACTGTGTGCAGGAGGTGGGAGGGACAGAGCCGAGGCTGGACGATCTGTTGTTCAGAAGGAGTTGCCACTGATTGGCTCAGAGTAGCCGGTTGGCTTTTCTCTGCTTACCCCAGGCTCTTGGCCCCATTATGCCAAGACAGACCCCAGTGCCCAGCAAGCGAGTGGGGAATCTGGGACTCAAGGGGGCCCCTTCCACCCCAGCCATGTGGCCTTGGGGAGCAAACTGCAGAGAGGAGCCAGCCAAAGGCTCCAGCTGCTAGGAATAGAGCAGAAACAGCCCAAGCTGGGACCTCTGGACATTCAGAGAACTTGCTGCAGTTTCAGCTGGACTCCTTCTGCTTTGTGTGCATACGGGCTGTTTGCACCAACCCTGTCCATTTCAGCCTCACTCCACATCTGCTCCCCTTCTCCCCTCCCCTCTCCCGCCTTCCCTTCCCATTTAACTGATCTCCTCCTAACTCCCTCCCACAGGCCCCCAAAATCATGGCCATTTGCTGCCATCACATTGTTCACTCTGCATGTGTGTTCTTCTCCTTCCCCTACCCGGTACCTGTCCTGTCCATTGGTTTGTAAACTCTTCGGGGCAGGGACTGTCTGCTTGTCTGTGTTTGCGCAGTGCCTGGCACAGTGGGGCCCCATTCTTGGCTGGTTTTTAGGCAGTATCATAATCAACTCAATTTATTAACTAGGCTCCTGGTGCTCTTCTGGCTTCACCAGGGTAATCATTTTACGGCTATCAAGATCTAATTTCCCCTCCGCTCCAGGTTTTGTCACAGCTGCAGACCCAGCAGAGTCCTGGGAATTGGCCCTGGCTGTTCTGAGCCCTGTACCAACCTGGCCCTCACGCCACCTTTCTGGGAGAACAAAACTTCCTGGAGTTATGTGACTGCCAACAGGCTGCAGCTGTCCTGGGGAGAGCTGAGGGAGAGAGAGCCTCTTCTCTCCCTCTCCCCCCCCACCATCTTGCATGCCAAAGAAGGAAGCATTGATGCCTCAAGCCAATGCCTGATCCTCTCCCTGGTCTCCGGCCCTCCCTTTTGCTGTGGCTCCATCTCTGCAGAAGAATTACTCTTGGAGCGGCTCAACAAGGGCCACACCATGGGGTTGAAAGGGCAGCCCTGCCTGCAGGTAGTTGGTGAGCTGTGGCTCGTCTTCACCAAATGCACGCCCAAGTGCCTGAGAGTCTGGTCGCGCCTCCCCTGCACCGTTGAGTGGTCAGAGACCAGGAGCAATGTTCTCTCCAGCACCTCCGAGTGCGTGGGTTGGTGGGGGGCTGTTGATGATCTGGTGAGTGCAGGCTTGGGGGAGAGAGTGAGGTGGCAGGAAAGTTGGTGGGGAAGGAATCAAATATTATCTGGCTCCAACGCTTTGCTCAGTCATGAAAGGTCTTGGCAGAGGGGCCATGACCGCCAGAGTCTTGTCTTTGTTTTCTTGGCATGGGGTTGGTGATTTGCTTTTTTTTGTTTTTTTAATCCTTCCTCTTCTGTTGGGATTGAGTCACTGTATTTGTTTAACCCTTCTCCAGGGAGGTTCTGGGGCAGCTCAGCATGCTGGGAGGTAGGGCAGCCAGGCTGCTGTGGGCCCAAGTCCAAATGCAGGCGCTGGCTGTCTCTGGCTTTTTATTGGACTTGTTGAGTTCCCGACTTCAAGCAGTCTCCGACATACCCCCCGGGCATGCACGCTACCCAGCCAGCAAACACCCACCCACGCGTGCATGCCAGGGCATGCCCATGCTGGCACCCGCACTGGCACCAACACAGACACGCACACACAAACAGGTGCCTACGTGCATAGATGGATGCACAAGGACGTATAGCCTGACATGGACACAGAAGGTGACCCACAGACGAAGACTTGCATGGTTTGGTACATACGCTTCCATCATATGGGTACACAGCACTCTGCCATAGGCCCGCATGCAAATGCTGGGGACATGCACGTGCTCTCTCATATTATTTATTTACGTACTCAGTGCTCGTGAGGCGCTAGGATGCTTTGCGGCCACGAAAGAAGACGGGTCTCTGTCCCCGAGAATTTAGTCTCAATGGATAGCTTGCAGCCAAGGGAGAGGGGAAATCCAGTCTGACGTATGTATAAAGATCCCAGTCGTTGCCCTGGTATCTGACGGACGTGCACACACATGCATGGACCCGTGAAGAGCTGCGAAGGTTATTTCCTACCGTGATGTCTTTTTTCTCTCTCCCCTGTCTCCTCTTTCCCAAGGATATACTGAAGTGTTGAGGCTGTAGCTAGGGGATGTGTGTTCTCCTCTGTAGGGGGCATGGTTTATGCACGCATTGCTAGAGGGCCTGTACCCCCCCGTTGGGCATGCTGGTAGGAGATGTGCGTGCGTCTGTGTCCCCCTGTTGGGTATGTCGCTATGGGGTGCATGTTCATTTGGGGCATCGCTAGTGGACCCCTATGTCCTTTGGGTGCGTTGCTAGGGAACGTGTGTCCATTCTGAGGAGGTTGCTAAGGGGGTGGCTCTGGCACTGGTGGTTGCTATGGGAACTGGAGTTAGTTCCCCTCTTGCTCTCTCCCTCTTTCACATAGACCAGGTTTAGATGCTCCGTGGTCCCGTGCTAGGTCCAGAACCCACCTTTCCCCACTCCTTCCCCACAGAGCCTTGTCAGTGCTCTGGCACCTAGCCCAGCCCGGCTAGATTCAGGAAGGGTTAGTAATCATGCTGCTCCTCACACACAAGGCCAGACCACACAGCAGCTGCTGAGCTTTAAGGAGGCTGCCTGTGGCCACAGCCATGTCCTCCCCTCACCCTCCCACCCCCACCCCCAGAGTGCCACCCACCAAAGGCCTCCCCTGCACCTCAAGATGAGCACCCACTGCTGCAATTACCTCCAGAGGTGACTGCGCATAGAGGAGGTAGAGGGGAGCTGAGTGGGGCAAGTGGATGGGTGGCACATGTAACTGCTTGGCTGTCGAGTTTATATAACGTGGCGGGGGGTAAGGAAACCCCCACACTCTACATAAGCCTAACAGTAACTCTCCCCGCAAGTCTGGCTTCATTTCCCTGCAAATACACTGAGCACCGGGCACTTTCATGTGTGTGGATCGGACAACTGCGGCCTTGTTGGCTCTGCCTGGATATTCAAGTCCCCACGGTATTTCCCTTAAGCGTTGGGCTTTGAGCCGGTGTCCCAGATTCCCAGCTGTTAGAGAAGATGCTGTGGCTGCTGCCCTCCAGCCCAGAAGTTGCTGCATTTCCCTGGCGTCCTCTGTATAGAGTAGCAAAGGGCGATGGCAGGGTGTCTCAAACTGAGGGTCGGGACCGCTCAGGGGGTCTTGAGGATATTACATGGGGGGTCGCAAGATGTCAGCCTCCACCCCAAACCCCGCTTTGCCTCCGGCATTTATAATGGTGTTAAATATATAAAAAAGTGTTTTTAATTTATAAGGGGGGTTGCACTCAGAGGCTTGCTATGTGAAAGGGGTCACCAGTATAAAAGTATGAGAACCACTGGGCTATGGCTTCCTGTGGGGAGAAAGGGCCTAGAGGGAACACAAGATATTTATCGTTATTACTTATTAGCATTAGCCACAAATATGAGCATGTGTTCATGGTGCCTGTGTGAATATTTGTCAAAGTTCAGGTGTATGTCAGTGCTCATGCGTATAAACTGTGTGTCTGCGAGAGAGTCAGAAAATATGTGTTTATGAAATATGGGGCTTGTATATGTTATGTGCATGTCTCTCTGCCTCCGTCCATCTCTTTCTGTGTGAGTGGACGTGTGCATTTGTATATATGTATGCCTGGGTGAGTGTGCATGCATGTTTGTATATATACACGTCTCTGAGTGTGCAGGTTTATTTCTCCCCCAACCCCAGCCCCCACTGTTCCTCAGACGTTCTTGTCAACTGCTGGAAATGGCCCACCTTGATTATCTCTCTCTCTCCCTCTCCCCCCCCCCCCACCCGCTCTCCTGCTGGTATTAGCTCACCTTAAGTGATCACTCTCCTTACAGTGTGTATGTTAACACCCATTGTTTCATGTTCTCTGTGTATATAAATCTCCCCACTGTATTTTCCACTGAATGCATCCGATGAAGTGAGCTGTAGCTCACGAAAGCTTATGCTCAAATAAATTTTTTAGTCTCTAAGGTGCCACAAGTACTCCTTTTCTTTTTTCAGGTATGCATATGTTATTATTTATTGTTTGTGCCATGGTAGCACCTACAGGACTGTGCTAGGCATTGTACAAAGACATCATGAAAAGACCGGATCTTGCTGTGTATTTATATAGGTATGTCCATTTGAGTGTGCGTGGATGCACGGTGCATATAGGGGTGTACTTTTTGTGTGTGTGAATGAACCCTTTGGGCAAAAAGGTCCAAGAAAACATTTCATGCGTTAGCCTGGCTACAATGTTTCCTCTTCTTTACTCCCACGCGTCCGTCAGTCCTCACCGCACTTTCCTTGGCGCTGGGGGAGATAATGCTTCCTAAGACACTCTTCATAACTGCCTCATGCTCTTGATTAAAAATCCCGAGCTGCCAGAATCTCCTTTAAAATCGCAAGCTTTCTTTCCATCCCAATTGTTTGGTGAGATGCTAAGTTTTTGCAAACTCCAGCTCATTTCTTGTAAGAAAGAGGCACTCTACCCAACTAGAAGGCATGTGTGCGTGCGTGTGTGTGTGTGTGTGCGTGCACGCATGTGCGTGTGTCTTTTGAAGGAAAGGAACTGCATGGAGGAGATGGGAGCAAGGGGTAGGATCTTGGTTTGGTGGGATACAGGTAAAGATCAGGCAAAACCAAGGGGAGGTGTGGGGGTTTGCAAAACCCTACTGGTTGGGTTTTGAGGTTGCAAAATGAAATGTAGCATGGGGGTTCATTTCCAGGTCCTGTTTAACTTCACCCTAGTTCTTCAGGACAGTGGGTTAAATCATCCCAGGTTTTGCCCAGCTTTCTGGAGATGGGGGGGGGGGCGGGATTTTGGAATTGGGGTGCATACCACAGCATGTGTGGGCACACCCCATTTGCTGGTGTTTCCATTGGGGAAAATTCATTATGGGATAATGAGCTCCTCTTGAATCCCACACCATATCCCCTTCCCCGCGCCCCAAACCCAAACCCAGGTCTGCAGTTTGTAAATTTCCTTTATCTTTATAATAGGACAGCTCCAAATTCTGGATTCCCCCTCACCCTAAACTGTGCAGGGAGGAATGAGGGGGAAGGGGTGCTGCTGAGATCCAGCGCTGGAGGTTTCTAAGAACAGGTTGTTACACATTTGTCAGGGATGGGGTAGGTTTACTTGGTCCTGTCTCCACAAAGGGGGGCTGGGCGAGATCATCTCTGGAGCCCCTTCCAGCCCCATGATTGTATGAACGTTGTGGTTTGGGCCTGTCTCTTGGTCATGCAAAGTAACCAAAGATCTTGAAAGGGACAATGGATTGCAAACCATTTGGGGAATCCGGGAGCAAATCAGCATGAATGTGCTTGGGAATTTGAACCTGGGGCAGCTCCAAAAAGTCGCTGTGGGAAAAGAGCGAGAGAAATGGACAGATTCTGGGGCATTTGAATTCAGCTGGCAGAGAATTAGCTGGGGGCGGGGTAATGAACTCATGTTCTAACCCATCCCCACCGACAGATTTCTAGGGAAGGGAGTTTTAGAAATATATCCCCTTGTGATTAGACAATCCAGTCTCCTGTCTGTTTCCTATGTACTGAGGGAGAGGGGGGCATGAACATTGAAAGGGAAGAATTTTTGTGCTGATGAAAGTGAGGGTCTTACAAGTGCTGTGAAAGTTTCCCCATCCCATGGTTCCCATTTTTATTTGCCCATCCCATTCTGCCGGTGATCTTCAATCCTACCCTTCAACACTCCCTGTCATTCTAGTCCTGGCCTCCCCACCCCATTCTGCCAGTGCCCCCCACATTCTAGCCCGCAGTGACCCCTGCATTCCAGTCCTTCCCTCTTCCATTCGGGGCCCTGTCGCTCCTTGGCCATACGCTGCCCTTTCCCCCAGTTCTGGGGCTGCCGAGCTCGGCATTTCTGATTGCTAGGCTCTTTGGTTCCGCTTTGCCCATGGCAGGGTGTGGCATCCGGAAGGTTGAGATCTGGCCCAACCTAACTCTCTCATCAGGAGCCTACACCTTGACACTGAGCTGGGAGGCTGGTGCTGGGAACAAAAAGAGCTTTCTTGGAGCAGAGGAGAGTGAGTAACTGGGCATACCTGCCCCACGTTGGCAAAGAGGCCAGACAAGCACGACGCAGATGCTACCTTGGCAGGAGCCCATAGAGGCAGGGAGGAGCTCGGAGTAATTTGCTCATGCGTCCCCTCATTATTTCGGATGAGTAATTGGAGGAGTTCTCTTCTGGTACGGAGCCCTCGGAGGCTGCAGTCTCCCTTCTCTGCGGGTGACTGGAGTCTGGGGAGCAGAGCTCCCCAAATTCCTCTTCTCCTGTCTCTGCCAGAAGATATCTGAGGCTGGATGGCCCTCAGGCGTGAGGGAGTCCCCTCTCTCTTTCTTCTCTCCCTTCCCATAGCTTTCCCTGTAACAGTTCTTTCGCCATAGCTCACCATCCCAGAGCACACTTGGAGAGAGACTTAATCAAAGGACTTTTGGAAGGAACACTACTGAGACTCACAAACCAATGGATCAAGAAATCCAGCTCCAGAATTCAGAGAAGAACATCCAAGGAGCCCTTCGGGTTGCTTTCTGCCTGCTTCAAATCCCAGAGCCAGATCCCTTTAGTCAATGGATCTAGAGTCTCTCAATCTGTTTTGCCTCTTGAAGACCCTCTCCTTGGCTTAGGTCCATATTGTGGAGCCACTGAGTTCCAAGCCCTGCTCCCTGATCCTTCAAAACTGCAGCCTATTGTTACGGAGTGCCGCATTCCACCAGCTGGGATATGATGGAAGTGGAAACTGAATAAGGGTCATACATGGAGCTCCCTAAATGAATCAGCCCAGCACCATCACAGGTGATTACTCGAGGTGTTAATAGCAATAGCTTGTGACTTAAATGAAGGTGGGACTGTGTGGGCTGGGGGATTCGGGGTGGGCTAAAGAGCCTTTGGCTTTTAGGCTGATGGTTCTGATGCAGCCCAGAGGAAAGCTGTTACCATCTGCAGCCTCTCTGGTGGTCTGTCTGCTCTCCCAGCAGTCTGTCTCAGGTCTCTGGGCATTTCGATGTAATAAACTGGTTGAATTTCCCAGGGGAGAAGTGCCCCCAATACAAAGCCACCCCTGCAGCTGGCAACATTGGACAGTTTGAGCAGGGCGAGAGTCAAAGCTGGACTGGGCCATGGTGACCAAACTCCACTTTTGCCCCTAGAGGTGTAGGGGAAGGTTGCTCGGCACCTGCCCGGTGTAGACCTGTCCTGCCAATAAACAGCGGGGTCAGCCTCCAGGATTACAGCCAATGTAAACACAGTGCACTGGGCAAGCAATGGGAAAGGAGAGACACCCTCAGCCCCATGGTAATGGAACCGGGGGCTGAGGGAGAGCCCAGCAAGCAGGATAGGATGGACAGCTGGGCGGTGAAATGGATTTCGATGCTCATGGCGTTTTGAACCAAGAGCCAGGCGGGGACAATGCTGGGTGGGGCAAGCAAGAGAAGGCCAGGGGTCTACTCACAGGCTCCAGGCAGCTCTGCATGCCCCCACAACAGCTGTGTCCTACTCTGGCTTCTGCTGAGACCCTGGGGTTGCTGCAGTATGCTCCTGTCTAGGCAGCCACAGGGCTTCTGCTAACCCATTCTCCCCCAAACCCATTCCACCCATGGCACAGGGGATCCAACCCAGCTTTGTCCTGCCTCGTTCCCCCAGAAGAGCCCCCACAGGCTCATGTGAGTTTCCCCTCCCCCCACCATCGCCACCTCCTTTTAACTCCATTGGATAAGGGGGCTCTGTGGAGGGCAAGAATAGGAGGCAATGCTAAGGGCTGCCCTTGCTGAATGGGGCTGGCTGACGCTTATGCCAGTGTGACTGCCTCCCAGGCTCTGGCACCGTGCACAGACGGTTGGGCACAGACTGCAGGTCTGTGCCAAGCCGGCTGGGCGCCAGCTGCGTAAGCTGGTCAGAGACGTACAGTACATTCCTCCCCTGGCAGAGGTGGGGCCCCCCCGTGTGACAACAGCAACTGGGACAGAACTTTGATCTCCTTGTGATCCCAGGGCATGGCAGGAATCTCAGCAGGGCAGAATGGCCCAGACTGAATGTTAGCAAAGAGAAAGGCACGGACGGACCTCTGCGTATTGCCGTGCAGCCTCTCTCACTTGGTTCCCCAGCTTGGGAAATTGCCAATCTTCTGCCCATCTGCCCCTGTGAGCGGTTAGACAGCAGCTGCCATGCACCCTAGAGGTGGCTGCATTTCACTAGCTGTTGCAGACATAGAGTTACATTCGCCCCTCTGTTTCGCTGGCTTCTATCACCTGGTTTCTGAAGCTTCACCAGTAGCTGCACTGGGCCGGGGGAGTGAGGCAGCTTTGGGGGGCGTGGGGTCATGGCACGTCCAGGTGCTGCAGCCCCTCCTCTGCCAGAGGGTGCCGCTGGCAACCGGTGCAGTCCCAGAACAGGTCGCTCTGGAGAGGGAAGGAGTGTGCGGCAGGGCCCCGCAACGAAGTACATCTCCTGGGGAGTTTCTAGCGACAGGGCCCCTCTGGCTCTCACAGCACACTCTGAATCTGCTCTTCCCTAGTATAACCACCCACCTCTGGGAAACACCAGCAGCCTTCGCCCGGGGGTGAATACGTGGGTGGGGCACGCGGACTCGCTGGCACAGGGAGTTGGAATCTGCCTCTCTCCCTGCCAGTGGGGGTGGATCCAGCCGCTGCGGAGCTGCTCGGTGCCAGTAGGGTCCTTTGGGACTAGAGATGCTACAGAAGTGAGCCAGTGGTATCTCTGTGCGCAGAGAGCTGGCCTGGGATAATGGGGGCCAGGAGGAATCGTGTGTAGAACTTCCTGCTTCCGCAAAATGCTTTCTCCAGCTCCTTTCCTCCGTCCACTCCCATGGCTCCTGGCATCTGACTGACGCCTCATGCTCTCAGGACTCGGGTTATTCATGCATGTCGTGCTCTCTGGCAGTTCATGCTGTGGGGCTGAGCTCTGGGAGCCCAGCAGGGGGGTCTTTTGGGCTCGGTTGGTCCTTCTTTCTCTGCCCATGCCCCAGCCACGATCTTGCATGGAGCATCACCACTTAATAGGTGCAACAACGGGCTGAAAGCGTTGTAAGAGGCATAGCATCAGCTGGTCAGCAAGAGCAGGGGGTTGGGAGCCAGGACTCCTGGGTTCTGTTCACACCTTTGAGAGAGTATGTTGTCTAGTGGTTAGAGCAGGGGGGCTACGAGTCAGGATTTATGGATTCTGTTCCCAGCTCTACCAAATCACATCACCCTGTGCCTCAGTTTTCCCATTCCCCAGGTAATGATCCTGACCTTAGAGGGGTGCAGTACACGAATGTTTGTAAAGCCTTTTTAGATGCTATTGAAGTGCAGAGGTTTGTTGGCATATTGTCTTCTCTAGGAGGCATGTAGGGAGGATTAATTAGATAATGGCTACTGCGTGCTCTCTAAATGCTAGATTAGTATTGCAACGCGGTATGAGCGGATCACGCTGCGATGATTACATGGCTCTCTGCAACTCGACACAATGCCTCCTCTTCCCCCCACTCGCCCTGGTGCTAGGGCCGGTGGAAGGGCTAAAGAGGGTCGTGGGGAGACATCTGTGTCCTCTCTAACCTTCCTTGTCCTCCCACTTGCCTCCCTAGCTGCTGGGCTGAAACCCAGAGGTGGCATCATGGTCTTGTGGTTAGAACTTGAAACTGTGAGTCAGGAGAAATGGGCTTTATTCCCAGCTCAGGGAGGGAGCTGGGTCTAGTAGTGGGAGCAGGGTGCTTTGAGTCAGGACTGCTGGCGTCTCTCTCCAACTCGGGCAAGGGGGTGTGGTGTCATGGTTGGAGCAGGGCAGCGAGGGCTGGGATTCCTGGGTTCAGTTCCCAGCTCAGGGAGGAGAGTGTGAGCTGATTGGAGCCGGGGCCTGTGACTCAGGAGTCCTGGGTTCTGCTCCCAACTTTGCTACTGATTTGTGGTGTGCAAGCTACTGCCGCTCTCTGCCTCAGTTTCCCGATCTCTGAATGTTGCTCTAGTTTAGCTGCATGTGTAAGTAAAGTGCACTGAGATCTGGAGTGGGGAACAAGCACATGCTATTTGTTCCTGCCCGTGTGGCTCATGGTTCCCCGTCCTGCTTCCTATGGGGAACCCATCAGTGATGGGGATGATGCTCCGTTCACATGGACACCAGCAGAGATGCTCTCAGGTCCGCTTCCTGTCCTACAGGCTCAGGCCACATCCCGCTGTTCTCAAAGGGCGGAGGTAAAGAACTTGCTGTCTGGAATGGGTGAGGTGGTGCATGGTCCCTGAGGTCATGAGCTCCATAGGGGACTGCACGGCTTGCTTCTCGGGGTGTGGGCAGTGCATGGGACGCCATGTGCTCTGTGCAGAGGACACTCCCTGATGCCATATGGCTGCTGCGCGGACTGTGTTTGTGCTGCAGAGGGTGGTGTGTACACATGCCCTGGGGTGGTAGGGTGGGGCCGTGTGTGTGTGTGTGTGTCTCCATGGAGAGCTGCCCAGCGTGTTATACAATCTGCTGTCAAGGGAGCTTCAGTTTCAGCATGGGGAGGTTACAAAACATTTCACCCTGGCGTAGCACAGCGATTCAAATGCATTCCCTATGCAGGTCAGGGAAGAGGACAGACGGACCCTCCTCCCCATCCCCCCATGGAGATGAGGGGTCCCTGGGAGGGGGCAGGTCAGACTGGAAATTGGGAGGTTGAGCAGAGGAGCCACTAGAAATCAGACATGGGCCAGAGCTGCACGGTTTGGTTCTGGATCTGACCTTCACCAAGCTTTGAGGGTGTTGGATCCAGGAGTCGGGATCAGACCCATCCCTGCTAGAAAGCTGCGGAGAGAGGGAGTTATAGCCACAGAACCATTGTCAAAGGGGTGGAAGGAGGAAGAAATGAGCATGAAGCCCGTGGTGCAGATCCTGAGTCGATCTAGAATATAAGCCAGCCCCCATCCCAAACCAAAACATCCTCTTCTAGGTCATTAGTAGCTGTGGAAACCTTCAGTGTCTACTGTATGCCGAGTCCCAAGCCCAGCCCAGCACCACTCCCTGCTGTCCTCATGCTGAGTTTTGTTTGCCAACAGGATACAGTGCACCTGGGAGGACAGTCAGCACCACATGACAGGGAACAAACCATGGAGAGTGACGCCAAGAACGGGGAGGCTGCGCCAAGATGGAGGAGACCTCAGGGAGGAGCCCAAGAAACCCAGATGCTAGAGAGCATGGTCGGGGCCGCACGCAGGAGCAGAAGTGTGGCGCTGGGGATCCCTTCTAAGAGCTGTCGGGACGGGGTGGACCTGAGCTGCGTGCCTGGGCCCGACTCAGCGCTGTGCCCCGGGGAGAAGGCCTCTTTGTGGAAGCACGCCGAGAGGGCGAAGGAGTTCTCTCCGTGTCTGAGATGGGGCCGAGAGACCCTCGGGGGGCTGGAGACAGCACTGGACTCTCCGTACCATCCTGCCGTTGAAGCAGATTTCTCCAAGCGCATGGAGGCCAGGCACCAGCCCCCCAGGAGGATGCAATCGAAGGAGACACCCGACTTCCAGCTTCACTCCAAGCCCGAGAACGGGGAGGTAAATATCAGCTGGGCGGAGCAGAATAAAGACAGGCCTGGCCCTATGTGGACAGAGGCCATGCTGGCCAGCCAGCTGGCCCTGTACAGCCATGCTTACCACAACTACCCCCTGCCGTTACCTGGGCTGGAAAACCAAAGCCCGGCTGCCACTAACAAACCTTACCGGCTGTCTGAGCAAGACTCCCTCCACTCCGCCAGTCCCTCTGGGGACACCGCGGGCGACCCCACTTCCTTCCACCACCTGAGCACTCACTGCCCCTTCCTTCTTGAGGCCAAGCTGGCAGAGAGGAACCCCTTCTTGGCTTCCTCCATCGTACCAGCCAGCACTCCAGCTGAGTCTGCCTATGGCAATAGCTTGGCCAGCCTAGCCCTGGCTCACCAGCTCCAGGACTGCCCCTCTGCCTTGGGAGAGGCCCAGTACCCTGACCCCGATTGGCATCGGGCACCTTACCCGCGCTCATGGAGCCAGCCGGTGTACCTGGGACCCCATCCAAGAACAAAGACCCCGTCAGCTTTTGAAACCTGCTCCAGCTCAGGAAACAAGGTAAGTGCTTGGAGTCTATACAGCTATTGCTCTTCGTGTTACAGTGGCACCGGGAGGGCGGCCCCAGCTGAGAGGAGTGTGCTAGATGCTGTACAAACATACACTAGTGGCCAGCAGCACCACTGAGAACAATGCTGTTGAGCACTGAGCTCTCCTTTGAACATCTGGCAACAAGAGACAGTCCCTGCCCCAGAGACCTTCCAGTCTAACTAGACAAGACAGGCAGGGAAAGTATGGTTATTCCCATTTCACAGATGGGGAAACTGAGGTGCAGAGCGATTATGACTCACCCAAGGTCACTCAGAGAGTCTGTGGCAGAGTCAGGCCCTTTAAATCCCAGTCCAGTTCCTTAACCTCGATTCTATCCTACTAAGCACCCTTAGTTTCACAATCTATTGCATGCTCTTTGGGAGGGGTATTGGAGACATCTCATGTCCTGGGGCTGGAGGTTAGCAGTGGACAAGGTCCCAGCGAGGATGTCCGGGCTCAGGACTGAATTGCAGACCGGCTCCCTGACCTGCCGTTGGACTGATCTCTTGCTAGAAATGAGCCCAACCATTCATGCAAAAGCACATGCAGAAAGGGGTGTGCGGAGCCAGGTGACATGGCAGAGGAAGAGGCAGACCTGTGAGCGGGCGTTAGACCTCAATGGCAACTGAACCCTGGATGCTTTTGTATTCAGAGGATGAATCAGGAAGGTCCTTGCTGGCACCGTTAGGTAGGAGACAACCAGGGATACATGTCTGGGATCAAGTGGACAACATAACCCATTAACTAGGACCCAGAACCAGGGTTCTCCATCGGGAATAGTCTCCTCTGTGCTAGCCCAACCAGCTCTGGACTCTCTCCCTGGGGAGCTGCATAGGGAACAGCCAGGGTCTTAATTCAACCAGCCACTCTAGCACCCAGGATCAGCCAAGCAGCATGTTGCACTGAGCAAGAAACAAGACTAGAGAGGGTTAAACGCCTGTGAGGTCTCCCCAAGAGTAGCAGCCAGCCCATCACTTTTAAATATGAAAGCAGCTGTTGGTTTGCAGGGTATCCAGGGAAATATCTGCCTGGTGTCACTGGATCTCCCCCAAGTTGTGCTTGCCCTGGGTGACGAGGCCAGGCCTTGAACTGGCAGTTGGTAGGGGTGCTTGTTAGAGGGAGTGATTCAGGCTCATGGGCTGCTGGGCCTTGCTAAATTTCCAGCAGTGTCTTGTGTCGGGAAATGCTGTTGCTGGAGGCTGCAGACCAGTGATGCCCCACCACCCCCCAGTGCTAGTGCTTCTGGCTTTTCCGGCTGGTGCTCTCGGCCCCCCTCTCCAGTATGGGGGGTTGGGCCCTTAGCTGGGTGCAGGTGCTTGAAAAGGCTGGAAGCCACTGTCCCAGAACACTTGTCTCGATGCTGCCGCTGACCCCTCTGCACTGCACACAAAGCCTTGTCTGTGGGACCCAGGTTTGTGGACTTGGCGTTTGCATGGGCGCCCACGCTGCATTGTAAACCTTGACTTCCATTGCTGGAGCCAGGTCTCACAGCCACGCTAACGCATCCATACTGCACTTATGCAGACCTTCTGACTTGGGTCTGCGGCTTGAGCTGCAGCCACTCTGCAAAATGACAGGCCTTGGACCCCAGTCCCAGCAGGACTCTGACCTGCTCCCCAGCAGGGTCCTAGAACCCTGGTCCTGAGTCCTTGCTGCCCTAAGTCAGACTCATCTACGTGTGGATGGAAGTGGGGCTTGAGTCAGAGCCTGGGCTTAGTGTGCAGTGGAGACAGACCCTCCGACGCCGGAGTGCTAGAGATGTCCCCAGACAAGATGCGAGCGTTTTGAGGAAGTGAGTGAGCCTGGTCTCCAGTGCCCCCTGTCTGACTGCGGGGAGCCCAAGGGGCGATCGCTTAGAAGGGATGTTGTCGGTAGATCAGGAGTGAGAGACGGGACAGTTTGTAGCAGTGGCAGGCCACATCCCTTCAGCCTTCTGGCTTGACGCAGACTGAGGGTGAATTCATGGTGCTTTTCTGCGTCGTGCTAACGGGGGTAGAGGCCGGGTGCTTGAGGGTCCCCTGCAGTGCTGCTATGGCCATTGCGAGAGGCTGTCTGGCACTGGGACAGGACACGGACGCCATCCGAGAATGGCAGCTCCTGGGTTTGGACTCCCCTCTGCTGCCTTGGGTGAGTCCCGGCTTAATGCCTCCGTCTGTAAAACTGGGATAATGATGTCATTGACCTGCCTCGCCGGGGGGCTGCGAAGATTAGTCATTTAAGGATGGCGAAGCACTGGGGAAATGATAAGCTCTGCTTATGTGCCAGGTAAAGCTTGAAGCCTTGACTCATTCTTTCCTCAGTCAGTGAGGGTTTAACCTGAGCAGGGTTTTGTATTATTTATTGGTATTCCAGTAGCGCCTGGAGGCCCCAGCCAAAACCGGGGACCAGTTGTGCTGGGTGCTGTACAGACACGTGGTAAGAGACGGTGCCTGCCCTAGAGAATTTATAATCCAAACAGGCCAGACACACACAGGGGGGGAGAAAGGAAGGAGTATTATCCCCATTTTACCAGTGGGGAAACTGAGGCACAGAGAGACAAGGGGCCAGATTTCCTAAAGAGCTCAGACCCAGCCGCTCCCATTTAAGAACCTAAAATAAATTGTGGGAGCAAAGTGCATCTGCAAAGCCTGACTCGTGAGACTTGCCCAGGGTCACACGGAGTCCGGGGCACAGCCGCATATCCTGATTCCCAGCCCAGTGCTCTAAGCATAAGTCCCTGTGTCCTCTGCAGTTAGTATGGCAGGTGTGCCCGCCGGGCCTGCCCTTGTTCCCCCAAACACACTTGCTCCTCTCACTCTTCTCCCCCTAAAATCTCCCCCGCCCCACTGACTCCACTCAGCACTTTGCTTTTTCCCCTCTAGGAGTTTTACCAGAAGAAGGATCCTGGCTTTCCCCACACAGGAGAGGACCTGGCCCCTGTGCCCGACCAGGCGCAGCCTCGGCTGCTCGGCCAGTACGAGGTGGGGAAGGTGAAGCGAGATGGAGAGAGCGAGCTGGAGTTGACCTACGTGGAGCCCACGCAGAAGGGAGCTGAGCAGAGGGGGTGCATGGCACTGGCCCCTCCCAGTGACCAAACCCTTCCAAACAACCATGGCCAAATGGGTCAGCCGCTGTTCTACCTAAAGCACAAGGTGGCAGAGAGTTTGTGGTCCAGCCGGCCCCTGGTTCTGGATTATCCTCTCAGCAAAGCACCGGCCAGGCCCTCCGAGTCCAAAGACGAAAGCCTCGTGTACCAAAGCCTGAAGCCTGGCTCCCCTGCGGTGCTGCAGGAATCCTCTGGATCTCCGCGCGCGGACAGATTCCAGCCCCCTGCCCTTTCCAAAGTAGAGCTCCCACCTGGGATAGAGGTGCTTCCAGCTCATGCTCTCCCCTGCAAATGCTCCCCTTGGGACTGCCCCCCGAGATGCTGCAAGAGGTGCCAGGGGGCGGGCTGTGACGCTGCCAACTCCTTTGGCACCATAAATGAGAAGCCCGGGCCGTGCCGAGAAGGAGATGGAGCCTTGGGAGGCCATGGCATTCAACGGGGCAAGGTTTCCTCCCTGCTGCCCTGCCCTCCTAGCAATCACCACACCAAGCTGAAGAAGACCTGGCTGACCAGGCACTCGGCACAGTTCAGATGCCCTGCTAGCTGCCTCGGGGACAAAGGGGCTCCTGACCAGATCAAAGAGGGTTTGCCTCTGAGGTTCAAAGCTTTAAAGAGGGAAGGCCAGGAGAGTGCCGAAGAAGCAGATGGACCTGGCAAACGGACAGCTAAGCGGCCCTACAGCCACGTCTCTGGGGAGGATCTTTGGAGCCCCTGTGGCAGGAGGGGTAGCTATTCGGCAAAGCGGAGCTCAAAGGCAGCGGCGAACGAGGCGCTAGATCCCACGAGGAAGGATTGTGAGGCCCCGGAGCAGAGGGCCGTGCTCCCATCCATGGGAAGGAAAGCAGATGCAGGAGAGGGAGGTAAGAAACGTGGAACCTGTGTAGCCGAGCAGAGAAACAGGGGGATGCTAGGCCAGAGTTGTGGTGGCGTGGGGCTAATTCTTGCTCTGCAGCTGCCCCATCATTGCATAAGACACTCCTGCAGAGTGGCAGCTTGAACAGCCTTTGCTAGCTGACCTGATCCGCGGGGCAGAGCATGACTCCAGCACCGAGCATTGGCACAGGCTAGTCACATTCAGGGGTAACTTTCATTGGGCCGGAGACACTCAGATTCGACGGTGACAGTGTAGGCGGATGGATGAAGGATATAATTCATTCTTCGGTCACTGAGAAACACGCGCAGGAATGCAGACGTGCAAACACGCACACGCTCACACACACACAGGTACGCAAGAATGCAACGCCACACCCCAGCAAGATACACATGCATGAAAAATACGTGTTCGTGCATGTAAATACACACGCACGTGCGCTCAGGCACAGAAAGACAGACAAGAGCGAAGCCCATGATTTGGAATAGCTTTGACTTTGCTCTTCAGTTATGGAGGGAGCCAGGAGAGAAGGAGATGGGACTTGGTCCCTAAATCCTTGTTCATTGTGCCTGGTGGTGGGGGCTAAAATGTCTCCCCAGGTCTCCTCCCTTCCACAGCAGCTCAAATGCTTTAGAAAACAGCTGGGCTGGGAGAGAGCAGGACCGGGGAACTTTTCTCTAGTGTTTCCTGCTGCCAGAGTCCCATGGCTCCCTCCTTGGCCCTCTCCTCTCCTCCCTCTCTCCATGGGGGACGGCATTCCAAACGCCTTCAGTTGCGGTCCCTGTGCCGTAGAGCATACGAGGCAAATTAACATGGTGCTTTACGAGCATGCCATTAAAACGCTAGGTTGTGAGGGAGGGTGACGGGGACAATAATCACAAGTTCTTTGGGATGGGGGGGCTGTGTTTTCCTGGGCGTTCGTGCAGCACCCAGCACATGGGGGCGCCGATCGTGACTGGCAATGCAGATATAAAATAAGAGTAATTGTGTGGTTACCCAGTAAGGGACAGACACAGCCTAATGGTTCTTGGAGGGACTTGAATATGGCCAGGGGACTGGTGGTGGGGGGGTTGTGGGCAGCATTCCAAGTGCAACTCCTGGCATGTCGCCAACTTCAAGCATTCAGCAATCATGAATAGAGTCCCCCAAAATCATGAGATGATTTACAGATAATTATTTTGGGGTGCTTTCTGGTTCCGGAGCCTTTAAGGTCATGTTCTCAAGCTTTTCTCCCCCACCACAAGGGCTAGAAAGTTACTGTGTATTTTTGTTTTAAATGCAAGCTGAGATTTTCCTGTAATCACTTGACTTCTGGAGCTGGGGGCAGGGGGAACCAAATATTGCAAGACTCGCAGTCAAATGAGAACCCTGCTTAAGAGGCAGCATAAAAGAAGGGGTGAAGATGCCTTCGCAAGAGGACAGAGAAGGGGCATTAAGGTTGGCTCATTGGTGAAGGCAGAGAGAGCAGGGAAGCGAATGTGAAAGGAGACCAAGTCAGAGATGGCAGCAGATATGAATGAAGCAGGGCCAGGAAAGAGGACCACTTTGAATCTGACGCTCAGTGTATGGGAGCCAGTGAGATGCCTCAAGGATATGGAAGAGGACAGAGCTGCAGAAGCCAGGGGGAGGGAGCTAGCGAGCGTCAGAGGCCACAGGATCTTGTTTGGTCCCCTGGATTCATCCATCACCTTGTGTGACCTACCTCTCCACCCCACCTGCCACCCTCTGTGCAGCCACTCCTCTGTCTGTGTCTCTCTGACACCTCCAGGGGATCTCAGCCCCCCTGGGCCAAGCTCATCTCTTGTGAGGCCAGTGGAGTTTCCCCAAGGATGGATTTGGCCTGTTCAGTTTGCCTTGTTGTCTTTCCTGATTTACCCACTCTCCTCAGTGGCAGGGAAGGAGGGGACCTTAGGTGGAGAGAGTATGGTAGGAGATAGGGCGGAATTAGGCTCGGGTGTTGCGGGGAATCACTCAGATGTGATCAGACATTTTGCCACCTTCTCGGGTTCCATACGTTCACGTGGCGACACTGCACTAGTCTGCTAGGCTGTCTTTCTGGTGCATACCCCCAGCCGAGGTGTGCGAGGACCTTCGCAAGGAATCTTGGCCGGTGTCTTCGTAGCTGGTGCTCAACCCCATGTTGTTTCCCCAGGGCTCCTGAGTTGCAACGGAGAGGACGCCGGAGAGCAGAAGGAGAAGCGATACCTACAGAGCGTTCCATGTATGGCCCTCCCTAACTGCATTGAGAGGTGTTGTGCTTGTGCCTCCAAGGATGGCATGGGCGCCGTGCCCCCGGAGGAGGAGGAAGAACCCGTGGAGACCTTCTGTAGGCTCCTGCATTTCCGGAGGTGAGCACACGTGCAGCTGTCCTCTTCAGTCCTCCTGTGGCACTGAGAAGTGGCACCCTTGGGGCCTGCAAGATAACGAGTCTCGGGGGAGCCTGTGCTGTGATTTGGGGAAGCATGGGCTGCTATTGGCAATGGCCCTCCCACACGGGGCGTTTGCTCATTCCTGCAGCCCCCAGGAAGCAGAGGGTAGAAGTGAGTATTAAATTAAAAAAGGAGACATTGGGTTGGGATATCAGGAAGAGCTTCCGAACAGTGAGATCAGCTGGGCAGTGGAGTCTGCTCCCCAGGGACAGGGTGGGAGTCACATTGCTTGGACATTTAAAACGAGAATGTGGAAGGCCCCGGGAGATCTGATGTAGGGAACCATCCTGCCTTTGGATTGCAAAGTCTTTGGGACAGGGACATCTTTTTGTTCTGTGTTTGCACAGCAGCTCGCACCATGAGGTCCCAGGCCAGGCCTGGGCCTCTAAGTACCATGGTAACACAAATAATATGCCCATCCCATCCCATCCCAACTCCTCTACACTTCCATTCCATGCTGCTGTGTTCCTGTCCATCACCTCCTGTCCCTACAGGCTGGCCTGGCTCTGCTTTTGAGAAACTGACATAAAATGCAATGACAAGTAGTAAAAAATTGTGCTGGACACACGGCATGTGCAGACAGCTAGAGCTGGCTGCAATCACAGACACCATCAAACCACCGCAGAAGGCAGGGAAAGGGGGGCAGTACGCCCTTGTATCTTACAGATGGCAACAACCTTCCCTTCTGTATAGCTTTATGCACCTGCCACCACAGGAGATCTCACAACCTAATGGGGCTGAGCTTAATCAGTATTTGGATGGGAGCCCTCCGGCCAAAACCAGGAGGGGTGTGGTCGATACAGTAGGAGCTGCTGTTCTGTCTGAAGAGAGCTATCAGAGGGTCCTTTGCCAGTGGGTGTATTAAAGATCTGATGGTGCTGTTTGTTAGAGTCAGTGTGTTCACCCCAATGCTGTAACCAGATGCCAGTTCTGTTGGGGGACTGTTTGGGGGAAGCGGGGACTCTGAAAAAGCTGGGGGGGTCATGGTGGATAACAGCTGAATGTGAGCTCTCAGTACGACCCTGTGGTCAAAAGCACTGATGCAGTCCTTGGACGTATCACCGGGAAAATGTAAGGGGAGGTGTAAGGAGGTTATTTTCTCTCTCTCTCTGATATTCTCGTGACTGCTGCTGGAATACTGTGTCCTGTTCTGGTGCCCACCAGTCAAGAAGAATGCTGATAAATTGGAGGGGCTTCAGAAAAGAGCCACGGGAACAATTAGCAGGAGTGCCTAACCTACGACCCATGGGCCGTACATGGCCCACCAGAACATTGCATAAGGCCCGTGGCCTGCTTCAACACAATATACTAACGGCCGAGTAATTAGCGTTTTGTCATCATGTTTACAACAGTTTAGTTTACATAAGTGTGTCAATAGACAATACTGGACATAGGTTGTTTCTATCTAAATACCTACAAAACAAGCTAAACTTAAAATATAAATCAATACAGGTGACTTCAAATCTTATCAAAATGTGTAGAATCTGTTTGGCCCACACAAGGTTGTGCTTAGGTTTCTGTGGCACCCCTGAATGAAAGGATTGGAAAACGCGTTCTTGTGATAGACGCCAGGAGCCCCATCAGTTTAGTTTAGCAAAGAGATGGTTAAGGGAAGACTTGATCATAGTTTATAAGTACTTGCCTGGGGAACAAATATTTGATAAGAGAGGGCCCTTCAGTCCCGCAGATAACGGTATAACTGGTGCCTATGCCTGGGAATTGAAGTGAGACAAATTTAGACGAGAGATAAGGCTCACATTTTTAATAGCGAGGGTAATTAACCATTGGAACAAGTTACCGAGAGCTGTGGTGGATTCTCCATCGCCGGCAATTTTAGAATCAAGACTGCTGGATGTTTTCCTAATAGATCTGCTCTGGTTCAATGAGGAGTTAATTCAGGGAAGTTCTCGGGCCTGTGTTCTGCAGCTCAGACTAGATGATCACAGTGGTCCCTTCTGGCTTTCTAATCTGGGAATCTGGGTTGAGATTATGGGCTCTGGAGTTTTATCCCTTCAGGAAACCTGGCCCTGGAACGCTAAAGCCCTGCTCCCTGCCTGCTGGCCACAGGTAGCCGGCCTGGCAGCCCCTGGACTCTCTCTCACTTGGTAGTTTTCTCCTTGCTGTGACCATCACTGAATCCTCTCTGTGCTGCTTTTAGGCTCACGTTCTCTGACAGTGGAGAGCTGAGCGTGGATGGATTTTCCACGCTGGACGAAGCCGAGGGCGAGAGTTTATGCCTGAGGATCTCCAGCAGGGAGAGAAGGGCCCAGGACATCAGCATCAGCCTCAGCCTCGCCAAGTATCTCCTCTCCGTCCTGGGGGACCAGTTCTGTGAGGCCATCAGGAGAGACAGAGAGGCCTGGCTGTGGGCTCAAGGGGAAAACGAAAGTAGGTCGGAAACAACGGTGCTGGGGACCACTTTGGGGCACGGAGATGCTCACTTACTGCAGCGTGTGACACCCTGGGTTTGAATTCCACAGAAGCTAGGCGCTCCCCTGCCCGGTGCCTGGGGTCACCGCTTACCCCCTGGGCAAAGAGGGCGTGAAATGTGAGCTGGGAATAGTGATTCTTGTTGCATTTTGCACCCGCTGGGATTGATCCTTCTGTAACTGGCCCCAGTGGGAGTCAGGAGAGGCTCTGTGTGAATGGTGAACTCTCACTGGTGCAAAGCTGGGGGCCAGAGAAGGGCGAGGTAGGTCGCAGGTGCCTGTGCGTCTGCACTGCAGCTGGGAGGGGTGATTACAGCATGTGTAGGCGTGCCTCGGCCGGCTTTAATCTAGCTCGTTTGAAAATGAGCAGAGACACCGCAGCAGCATGGGTGGTGGCACCCGGAGTATGCACCCGGGGTCCTGGGCTCACTGCACTAGCCTGCAGAGCCACCTGTGCAGCCAAAACTTCACTGCTATCGTTCCTCAAGCCAGCGTGGTGCGCGCTAGATCAAAGCCAGCTCTGGTGTAGCACACAGGCTGCGACTGCACCTCCTGATAGCCGGGAAGACAGGCCCCGTGACTCCGTAAGTTGTAATGCAAGTGCCCAGTGGGGCCCCGTGAGTCTGATGGAGCGGGACGTTTCTCGGCTCAGTCCATTTCCCAAAGGGTTGTGCTGACAAGGGGGTTTCTCTGTCCTGGGTCTTGGGCCACAGTCGCTCACCGCCGGCGTGGCTCAGGTTCCTCGGTTGGAAAGCTGGGTTTGTGCCTGCCGAAGTGAGCCACGGTGAAGTGCTGCGCTGCCCCGTCCCCTCTGCTGACTGTCTCCAGCGCATCCGATCCAGTTCTGATCGCAGTGGCTCCAATGCAAGTTGGGAGTCACTGGGGGTGTCTCTGCATTTACACCACTGTCAGCGAGAGCAGAATCTGGCCCATAGGCTTGAGGTTGTTTTCCCCTTCATTGGCTTGGCGGCAGTGTTGCAGGCCTCACCTGAGCTATCCACGTGCACCCACTCTGCAGGAGGTGGAGAGGAACCTTGGGGCCCGGGACTGAGCGACCACGGAGACTCCACTCCACTCTGGTGTAAAGCCGAGGTGCTGCCTCTGTGCCGCGGATCCGTGGAGAGCAGTGTGTGATCATGCCATGTGGAAAGCAGATTCCCTGCTCACCCCAGGGGAGGGTGCGGTACCATGCCAGGGCAGCCTGGGGAAAGCCAGGAATGCTGTAGGGCAGTTTCGGGGAGCTGTGTGGGAAGAGGGGGAGCGTAGCTCAGGCTTGGGGTTAGACTGAATTCCCTGGCCAGCTCTAGTGCAGCTGTCTCCAGGTTACGCTCGTCCATGCGGGCAGAAGCTTTGTGATGAAGGGGAGGGGAAGCGGTGACATGGTTGGAGCCGGAAAGCCGGGGAGGGAGGAGACCCCCCCATAATTTGTTCCCAGCAGGATGGTGATGGTGAATGAGAGCAGCTTTCCAATCCAAACAGAAGGGCCTTTGGCAGGAAACAGAGGCACCCCAGACTTTACACCTCAAATATTTGGAGTACATAGTGCCTGAGTCCCATGCGAGATAAGGGCCTTTGTCCTGGAGCAGAGGGGCCAGCAGCTGAATGCATTTGTTTGCTTCCAGGGGTGACCGCCTGGCGGCGAGGGAAAGACGCCCAGCAGGCCTGCGATGCCTGCCGGCACGGCCTCTTCAACACTCACTGGAGCTGCTCCAGCTGTGGGTTCCAGCTGTGCTCGGAGTGCTACCGGACCAAGAGAGAGAGAGCCAGCCCAGGTAGTGCCCAAGGTTCACAAAGCACTTCAGGAGAGCGTTGGGGGGCAGGCCTGGGGCAGTTATAACCATCCGGGAGGTCAGCTGAGAGCACGTACAGCATTGTACGATAGCTTACAATGGAACCAGAGACGCCCTCAATCCAAACAGTCCTGGTTGCTGGGGTGGGGGTTTTGTATCTGGCCTTTAACCTGAATTTTTCAAACAGCCCCTCCGTTGAGCCAAAGCTCCAGATCTGAACATGCAGCCCCCCAGCGTGGGGTGTGCAGAATCCAGAGCCAAACTTGCAGCTTAAGCCTGTTTGCTCCATGACACTAGCATGGTTCTGGGTGTTGCTGCAGGGTCCAAACTCCGAGCGGGTCGAGCCAGAGTTTGGCTGAAAATCGTGGAGCTGTTGCAGGAAGCTGGATCCGGTGTGGGACTGGTGGAAGGTGAAATGTGGCACTTTGACTGACTGACAAATTGAAATGCTGGGTTCTTTTGGAGCCCAGACTCAAAGCAACCCTTAGGATGCGGGGAACAGCCCTCCCCATTTGGATTTAATTCAGAGAATAGGTTCCCACGAGCGCCAGCCAAGTGACACCTATTTGCATTTAGACGTGTGCAGCAGAGCAGAGTCCTTCCTCTGTGAGCCCTGGATTGAAGAGCTGAGGGCTTCATCTTGCAGGTTGCTGACTGCACTGAGGTCCACAGGCCCTGTGTATGCTGCATGGCGACCTGTTTGCACGGGCGTAGCTAAGTCAGTGCATGGCTGCACCGGTGTCAGATGGGTAGCACGAGAGAGCACGCCTCATTTTGCACTGGTGCAGAATGTCTGTGCTAGGGGTTTGCACGAGTGTAATTACACCAATACCCCTGCCCAGACAAGTCCTTTGGCTAAGGGAGGGGTGGGGGGGAGTGGACGGAATTCTTGGTGCTGCTGTTTCGACTCTATTGACGTTGGTAGAGGGCTCAAGCGGTACAATTTGCAACTGGATTTCAGCCTCTCCCTGCATCCAGTGTCTGAGTTTGGAGCCATCTCAAAATTCCCAGTTTGAAGAGTTTTTTGGGGTCGGGGGAGGTAGCGGCTCCGGTCCCTGTGAGTTTGTCAGCTCTCAGCAGTAACTGGTGCCCACATTCTCTCTCTCTCTCTCTAGCCCGGGCAGAGGAGTCTGTGCAGTCAGCCAAGTGTGTCCAAGGGCAGGGCCATGACGTTCTGTCCCTGATTCCTGCGCAGTTCATCCCCACCCATGGTGAGCTACCCCCTGGCGCTTCCCCAGGCAGTTGGGCGAACAGCAGGAGAAGCTGGTGTACAGATCATGGGAAATGGGCTCGGCAGGGCTCCCCACTCCTGTGCTTTATGCTTAGGGGGGAACGATCCTTACTTGGCACCTGGAATCGAAAAGGAAGCATCTAATTCAGTGCTCCTTTAGCTGTTCCCTGCAGCGCTTCCCTCGGGGCATGTCTCCACAGCCAGCATTCCCACCCCGCTCCCTGCAGCGCCTCCTGCTGGGAGAGGCCGGGGCTCTCGTCTGCAGTCAGGGCTCCCGCTCCCTCCCTGCTGAGCTCCTGCTGTGCTTTGAGTGAGGAACTGGCTGGGACAGAGCTGTGCAAAACACTATTGCTAAGCAATGCTGTCGCCTCTCAGACCTGCCGCCTGCTCTAACCCACCTCCATCCTTCTCCTAGTCCTGGCTGAGCTCTGGAAGCTGATGCACGAAGTGCAGGTGAAGTTTGACATCGAGTCGCACTGCCCCTGCAGACTGAGCATCCTGAGCAAGAGCCTCACCGACAACACGAGGGGCGGGCAGGTATGATTCAGGGGCGGGGGCGGGATGGGTGTAGGGGGAAAGCAGCCAGAGTGGGGTCTATTGGGACAGGATGGGAGGGGGCAGGGAGAACACGGGGGGTGGGGGAGGCTGGATGTAAAAGGAACTGTGTGTCTGAGTAGGAGACACCCCGCTTGGCATTCAGAGGGGTGATGGGGAGCAAGCAATGGTAGCAACAGAGGTGTATCCATAGTAACTCCAAGCCCCCGGCATGCACAGAGAAGCACCGTGCGGGAGCAGCAGTGCTGGGGTTGCTATGGGTGGGGGCCTGAATCTCACTCCCAACCATGTACCCCACTGGCAGGGGCTGCTCTTGTCTGTAATAGATGGGGTATCCCATGATAGCAGGCCCCAGCCTGCTGGGCTCCATGGGGCCTGGGGTCTCAGTGCCTTTAGTCTCAGTTTGATGTCTGGAGGAATAGTTATGGAGCCCTCCTGGGAGGGAGTCTAGAGGGAGCAAGGTTGGGAGATGGTCCTACCTGGGGCGCCCTCATGGACCCCTCACTTTGGATGTTTCAGAAGGAGGAGATGGGGAACCTGACACCTTTGCTACGACCTGCCTGCAACGGAGAGACAGATGGGTCGAGGGAAGTCAAGGAAGGTAGGTCTGGCCGATTCTGTCTCTGCTGCGTGCACAGAAGAATTGGACGCGCTCTGTGCATGCCACTGATGCAGCAGGGAGCAAACCAGCCCTCCTCCTCTGCAGCCTCTGGGAGGCAGAGGGGATGGGTGAGGAGGGCCGGGTGCATGTGCTGTACCACCTCTGTGGGAATAGAAGACACCACGGGAGAGGTGCGAGTCCCCAGTGTACATGGGAAAGCAGTGTAACCTGGGTCAGGGCTGGGAAAGACCCAGGGCTTGGGTAGTTGTGCGTGGGGGATGAGGGCGGGGCAGGGGAGGAGCTGCAGGACAGGACTGAGGTGCAATGTGTAGCCCAGGGGCTGTAGGGCAGACTACAGAGCTGAAAGAGAGACGCTTGCATAGCTCCTAATGGTACCTGCTCTGTGCCTGGGGGAGCAGGGTCTCCTGCGGGCACCTGTGGACTTGCTGTTCTGCCCTTGTGGGACACCCAGCTCAGAGTCCCCTGGGGGAAGGGTATCGGTGACGTCTCTCCAACCCTTCCCCTTTCGCCCCCCCATCTCTAGAAAGCCCAGACTCCGTCCACCCGCTGAGCGAGCCGGGCCCTAAGGGTACGGTGCAGACGTCCACCCTCTGTGAGCTGTTGACCTCTACGGCCGTCAGGCTGTGCCTGGGGCAGAACGGCATCCGCATGGCGTTCGCGCCCGTCTCCCCGGCCTTGCCCAGCGTGAGTACAGGCCGCTGCCGGGGCCCTGCGGGTTCTTTTGCTGGTTCTACCGCTGGGGGCCTCCCCTCAGACACAGGCCTCCCACTTCCAAGACCTGGATCTGAGCTCCGCAACTTAGGCCCCCCAATACAGATTCTGATCTGATCCCAGATCCGACCTACGTGCCCCAGGCCCGTCTCCAGGGTGAATGATCCCAGGTACCCGAGGCTGGATCTCATAGGGAGATTGGCTCCAACGGGGCTGTGCTTACTCCATGGGAGGGATTATCAGTCACGTCCCCGGGGAGAGGGGCCTGGGAAAGGGGTAGGGTGGTAAGGATGCTGTGGAGACACTGGGGTTTCAGTCTTGGTCCTTTGCCCTCACAGGACAACCGGATCACCAACATCCTGGACAGCATCATCGCCCAGGTGGTGGAGAGGAAGATCCAGGAGAAGCACTCAGAGTGTGAGCTGAGGAGCCCCAGCCCCCCTGAGCCGCAGGTCTCCCACTGCATCCTGGCCCCAGGGGGACTCCTGTGGCTTCACGATCCAAACCACTCCTGCAACTACAAGCTCTTCCAGGAGCACTGGAGGCAGGGCCAGGTAGGGACAGTAACACCAGCACCTATAGCCTCAAGGGGTCTCTCTGGGCTGTCTCCTCAGTCCCACCCCATCCCCGTCACCTGTGTGCTTTGTTGCATCAGTGCCACACCAGAGTCCCACAGTCCTTAGTGATGTGCTGGCCCGGGGGCTGTCCAGGCTGTTCCCTCAGCTCAGTACCACACAGAGAGGAGGGCTTTTCCCAGGGCTGCTGCGTGGGGAAGGGGCTTGTTCTACCGCCCCACTGGGGTTGCTGTTTGAGGGTCCCCTGTTGAAGGGCTGGGAGCAGCCTTGTCTGCCCCTCTGCACTCCCCCCAAGGGTTATAGCATTCCATTCTGGCCCCCCATGCCCTTCTCCCAGGGATGACGTCTCCTGCACACTCTCTAGGCACGCTCCAGCCCGGTAACCTCCGCCTCCCCTGTGCTGCCCCCCCGCAGCCTGTCTTGGTTTCAGGGCTGCAGAAGACGCTGAAGAGAAACCTGTGGGAGCCCGAGTCGTTCTGCCGCGAGCAGCGGGGGCAGGAGGTGCAGGCGGTGAACCTGCGAAGCCAGCCGGGCTGGACGAGGATCAGCAGCAAGGACTTCTGGGACGGCTTTGCATCCAGTGCCAGTAAGCAGCTGAGAGCTTGCCGGAGGGTTAGCATGGAGGCGGGGCTGGCTCCATTGGGCACCTGCAGGTGGGGCGGGGACTGTTGTACCGCGGCTTGTTAGAAAGGAGGGTGCTGGGTCTCAGTGCAGTGCCTAGTAGACAGACGCCCACGTCACAAACCCAGCACTAGCTGGGCCCCTCCCTCCTCTACCCCCTAGAAAGGGTCCCTCCAGGGCTGGGCTGAGGCCTGTTGGCAGGACAGTGTGGAGAGGAAGCATCTGTCCTGTGTGTACAGAAGCTACCAGTCTCCAGGGCGTGTGGGAGAGATCTGTCTCCTTTCTGCTGCAATAAAGTCAGTCTGAGTTTAAAAAGGCACAAGGGAACCAGGGTTATTTATCATCCCTTCCCCATAGTGTGGACAGGACAGACCCAGCCAAAAAATAAGGCTTGGGATAGCATGGGCAACTGCAGGGACCTACCACGCACTTCTCTAACAGTGAGCGTGGGCACCAGCCTCTGTGCTCTGGCTGCATGTGGAGGGGAAATTCACTTGACACTTGCACCATCCTGCTGCCGAGGAAGGTCTGATGCTTTGAGTTACAGCGGGAGTAAAGCTGGGGGAGCAAGGCAGGCTTGGGGTGCGCAGGGGTTCTGCCAGGAGAGACACCCTGCTCCCCGCAGCCTGCATAAGCGGGAGACCCAGTTGTCTGTAAGACTCTGCTCTTCCCTTCCCTACAGAATGCCTGGAGACAGAGAACAGCGAAGGGAACCTGCTCAAGCTGGAGAGCAGCTTTGGGGACATGCCAAGGTGCAGGTATGTGGATACTGGGGGCAGAGAGAAAGCTACCCACTTGCCTGCCCCCGGCTCTCCCCCTCCGTGCCGGCTCACCTGCCCATGGCTCCCCCCCTCCGAGCGGGTCGCCCACACCCTTATCCTGTCTCCACACTCACCTGCGCCCATCCTTGCCTCTACATCCACTCCCTCACATCATCTCCTCCCCACTTTGTAGGGTTAGGACCCTTCCAGGTTCACCTCAGTGTCAGAGCTGGGACTGGACCCCAGGCCGGTGTGCAGGCCACTAGCCATTAGCATGGAGGTACATGCGCCCACTGCACACGGTTGGTCACCGTGGAAGTGCATCTCTCAGTGAACCTGCCGTGATCGGCAGCCACTACATGGGTAGCACCTTCTACTCCCCAGGTGAGCGCCCAGGCCTGGCTTCTCCAGATCCCCTGGGCTACCTCCTTGCATGGGCAGCCCCAGAGCCAGCTGGGGAAGGAGACTTAGCTTAGAGTGGCTTTAGCTCCCAGGGCTGAACCCGCCCCTTGTGTGAGTGCAGGGCTGAGCCAAGCTGTTGCGGCCCCCTCTGCTTGCCACTTTCCAGTAGCTTGTAAGCCTGCCGCTGCCATGGGATGGGGAGCGGAAAAAACAGGCCTTGTTTTTCACATCCATGTGTTTTTATTTTGGAAGGAGGTGGCGAGGAGCTGGCAAGCTGCTGGGGCAGCGGCAGCCCCTGCCAGGACCCTCCCCAAAGCTGCTTTTCCACTGGGGCACAGGGAGTATTCTCGGTCTGCTGGCTCTGTGGCTGTAAGCGATAGTCTCCTCGCAGCCTCCATGCCACGGCCTCGCCTCCTTCCCTACCACTACAAGAGTGCACTCTGGGGTCCCGAAGGAGGGAAACCACAGCACAATACACAGGGGCTCTTTGGACTTAGCTTTTATGCAGCAGGGCAGCCCCCACTGCAGATCCCTAAAACAGGGTCCTGTAGGGCAGCACCCCACGTGGGAGGGAGACTCCAGCTCAGCCTGTTCTCAGAGTCCTGCACCTTATTGCCCTGCACCGTGTCTCATCCGTCACACCGGCACACAGCTCTGCCCTGCTGACTTCGGGGGTGGGGTTCACACTCATTTTAGACTGAGGATCAAGCTCCCAATTCTAGGAAGGCAAGAGGATTTGGGGAGGGAAATCCCAAGTGCTGCCCTGACCCCACTTCCGGGCTGAGACTAGGCCCCCAGAGATCAGTCTCGGGCCGAGTCCGTCTCTGCCTTCTCACCCTTCAGGGACTGCCCGATAGCATCTCGTTACAACGTCTGAGCGTATCACTGGTTTGTATTAGGGACAGGCCAAAACAAAAGCCATTTCTGTGAACAAACCCTGATCATTCACCGTACATATCTCCTTCCATCCAAGGACCTCAAAGCCACAGAGACACATTGACTAGTCTTTGTAACCATCCTCTGAGGCTGCCTTCCCCCCATGTTACAGACAGAGAAACTGAGGCATAGAATGCTCACAGGGAGAGTTGATGGCAGAGTGGGGAATAAAATTTCCAGCCCCCCTGCTCTGACCACTAGCCCCCACTCCCCTTCCCAAGCTGGGAATGGAGCTCAGGAGCCCTGACTTCCAGACCAGTCCCTCCCCAGGTGTATGCGGCCATTCGAACTATGGCATAAATGCCTTGATTTCACAGCTTCATAAGCTCCATAGTACGGTTGGGGGCATTCCCAAGTTCTGCCCATGCCAGTGCCATGGTTGTTTCCGTGAGCAACTGACGCACTGCAAAGGGATAAAGCTGAAAGGAGCGCCTAATAAATGAAAGGGCAAAGTCAGTGTGTAGGTGCCATCTGTGACCTCCTTGCTGATTTGGGTAGGCCACGTGGCTGGGCAAAGATCCCCAGGCAGGCTCTGCCACCTTTGAGTAACCAGGGGTATTTCAGATTTTTGTCAATAACCTCCCTAGCACCCCGCAAGCCCAGTGCTTCTGTCTGTTACACTGCTGTAATACAGGTGCATCCCACTGCAGTTAGTGGAGTTTCAATGGGTTAACTGGGAGAGGAAAATCTGGCCTGTTATTGTGGGCCGTAACGTTTCCCAGTGCTCTTTAAAACCCAGACCCAGTCAGTGTGTCCACACTTCAAAGAAAGGGGTGTTCTTGACTTGGGTTGGCCAACGTGGGTTCAAATAGCAGGGAAGACATTGCAAATCGGGTTAGCAGCTCACATTCAACCCCAGGCTCCCACAGGCTTTAACCTGAGCTGAGTTGCTGTGTTTTCCCTGCTCTATTTTAACTCAAGCCAGGTCACCGCAGTAAGGCTGTGGGGCAGGAACCTGCAGGAACAGTGTCCCTGCACTTTTGGCCTTGTACGCACTATGCGGGCAAGGTCATGCCGCATGGAGGACGCCGTTTTATACAGACACATGCTGTGGGGTCATACTGGCGGAGCAGGGGCACACCAGCAGGGGCAGAGTACCTGCACTTAAAAAAGTCGGGAGCACACCCCTGGCTAACCTGAGTTAAGAGCTTTTTCGCAGTGTAGACCTACTCAGTATGGCGGTGTGTGATTTCCTGCAGGCTGGCTGCAAGCCAGGGGAAGGAGTCACCTTTTCGGCACCCGTCATTCCTTCCCATTGTCTGTTCCTCAGAACATGCTCCTGTATGATAGAGACTGAATTCCCAGGGCTGGCCCATCGGCTGGGAGAATCGCAGCAAAACAAGCTGCGGGGGGAGAGAGTGACATGCTCTAGTTTTGGGAGTTACGAGTCTTCTCCTCTCTCCCACAGGGCTGAAAACCTCTATGCCAGTTTGCCGCTGCTGGAGTACTGCGGGCATGATGGAAAGCTGAACTTAGCCTCCTACCTGCCGGGTAGCCAAGGCAGGCAGTGGCTGAGTCCCCAGATCTGTGCTGCCTATGGTTCGTCCTGCTCTCCACTTGCATTTGAATTAGCTCTTGTACTGCCTGTATGTCTCAAAGTGCTTCGCAAAGCAGGGCGAGCCTCATTATCTGCCACTGACAGGTGGGGAAACTGAGGCAGAGACTTAGCCAAGGCCACATGGACTCCGTGGAAGATAGAACCCAGGAGTCCTGACTGTCCGTCTGGTGCCTTATCCTCACTGCCCCGCTTTGGTGCCTCTGTATTTACAAGAGGCTGATCTGTTTCTCTGCTGGTCTCCAACAGAGTCAATAGGTCTGCTTGGGTTCCTTAGTGGGGAGTTACCATGTTATCAGTCCCATTTATTACACACGTTACGGTAGTGTCTAGAGACCCCGAGTGAGATCAGGGCCCCATTGTCTAGGTGCTGTATGCACACAGGCTTGTTGTCTCTTCATTAAAGCTCTGGAAACCACAGTATCCTCTTTTGGGAAACAGCAGAGGCTGGGAAGCAGCCTCTTCCTGGCTCAGATGAGGGAGCTGCTGGGCCAGTGCATGAACTGAGCTGAATTCTCACGGGACATTTGCTCCCGATTCCCAGGTGTGGCTCCCGAGGACAGGACCGTTGGGACCAAAAACCTGACAGTGGAGGCGACCGATTCCATCAGCGTCTTGGTGTACGTTGGGGCGTACCCGCTGGACGGGCACAGTGTCCAGAAAGGTAGGGCTCCAGGAACTGATTGGGCTCCAGGTTGCTGGCAAACCACCACCCCCAAATACCCGTCCCTTTGTGCCACAGAGATTCTCCGGAGGGCGGAAGAGGATGGAGTCGATGACGTCCTTAAGGAGCGGCTCTGGGACATGAGGAACTGGGCAGGAGCCCTGTGGCACGTCTTCCGAGCAGAGGATGCTGACTGCATCAAGGGGTTCTTACAGAAGGTGAGTGATTCTTGCAGGGGCCTGTGCCCAGAGTCCATTCTAGATGGGCCCAGAAATCTACTTCCAGTACTTCTCCTCCTAGGACTGCACCCAGGGTCTAGTCTGCATGTGTCCCACTCAGCCCTAGGCTTCTCTGCTGAGACTTCCCACAAAGGAACCCCAGGGCAGGGCAGCAGATTTTTGCAATGCAAGCTGTTGACTGAGACCTGCCAAACTCATCTCATGTCCGCTCCACCCTTTCCCCTGGCAGGTGTGCAAAGCCCAAGGGGAGGACAGGGCGACCCAGCTGGATCTGAACGGCCACAGGAGCTGCTACCTGGATGCGTCTCTGCGGAGGAGACTGCGGGAGGAGTGTGGCGTGAGCGGCTGGACCCTGCTCCAATTCATGGGGGATGCAGTGCTGGTGCCAACAGGGGCTCCATACCAGGTCAGGAGCCCAGCTCTGATTCACTTTAGCCTTCTCCCCATAACAGTTGCCCCTGGGTAGGGGTAGGGTGCCCCTATTAACTGCTACCCCCTTTTACCCTAACCAGAGCTGAGAGTCTCCTTCTTAATAATAATGTCTAGCTCTTATCTAGCACGTCTCATCAGGAGCACTCCAAGCACTTTACAAAGAGGGCCCATGTCATTATCCCCACTTTACAGATGGGGACACTGAGGCACGGAGAGGGGAAGTGATTGCCCAAGGTCACCTAGCAACAGTGCTGGGAATCGAACCCTGGTCTCCTAAATCCCAGTGCCCTACCCACTAGGTCACGCTAGCTCCTAGGGGGCTTTTTATCCGTGCATTGGTCAGCAGGCGCAGGCAGCGTATCCCCATGTCCGGATGCCCAGTCCCAAGGTGATACTCTCTCCTCTGGCAGGATGGTGTCTTCCCACCCTTCTGATGCTGCCCCGGCACCCCTGGGCTCCCTCACGCGCTCTCCTTCCCCCACGGCAGGTGCAGAGCCTCAGCAGTACTATCAGCGTCACGCAGAGATTCCTCTCGCCGGAGAACGCCGCCCGCTCGGCACGGCTCGTGGCCCAGGCCACAGACCCTGCCGGCACGGCACAGAGACTTCATGCACAGGTCAGGAGCTAGCCTCCCTCCCCACAACCACCGTCCCACCTGTGGGGGCTCTTGCTGTAGTAATGGGTGCCTGGCTCAGCTGGATGGGGTCAGGAAAAGTTCTGTGGACTGCCATCTGATCAGCTAAGCAGAATCCTGCCAGATCAGCACATGAATGGCAGATCTCCCCAAAAGTCTGGCTGTTGGGGATTCACTCCTGAATCCAGGGGTGCTGGGGGCCCCCCAGAGTGCTAAAAGCAGAGAGGGTCTTACCATCGGTGGCCATTAGAACCTGAGTAATTTTTGCAAGAGACAAAGTATTAATCACTTTAGATAAGCTATTACCAGCAGTAGAGTGGGGTGGGAGGAGGTATTTTTTCATGCTTTATGTGTATAAAAAGATCTTCTACACTTTCCACAGTATGCATCTGATGAAGTGAGCTGTAGCTCACGAAAGCTTATGCTCAAATAAATTGGTTAGTCTCTAAGGTGCCACAAGTCCTCCTTTTCTTTTTGCGAATACAGACTAACACGGCTGTTACTCTGAAACCAGTATTAATCCTGGCATCCTGCATGCCCAGATTTCAATGTGGGTAACTACGCTCTGCCTCCTTAAAATCCCCCTGCAGTTTCAAGTGAATACAGGATTGTACTTTGCTTCCTGCCCTAAACTGTTGTGCAGCGCTGATGTCCACCAGCGGTTGTGTTCTACCCTGGAGCTGGCTGTATTTTGGTTTGAGGCGAAGTGGCTTCTCTGTATAAAGGGCTTGATCTCGCCTTCCTTAGGCTGGCTCAGCTCTGGTGTTATTCCATTGTTTTCAGTGGAGTTCCTCCTGCTTTACACGGATGTG
The DNA here is from genome assembly GCF_015237465.2 of Chelonia mydas. Taxonomy (NCBI): domain Eukaryota; kingdom Metazoa; phylum Chordata; order Testudines; family Cheloniidae; genus Chelonia; species Chelonia mydas. The sequence goes on along the minus strand of NC_057859.1, from coordinate 5,397,340 downwards.
AGGGAGAGGAGAATCAGGCCCATTGATGCAAAGAGCCTTGGGGTCCTTTCAGCTGAGCTGCTCTATAGGGGTACAAGGAGTTACACTGATGCCTTCATGGCCTTGTAAGCCAGTGTCTGAACCTGCTTCTTTCCCTTCCCTTGCAGATGGACAGCCTGGTTTATGGTGCTGTGAGGGACGCAGTGGGGACCCTGCAGGGCTACAATTAAGGCACTGGCAGGCATGCAGCAGGGAGACGGAGGACTGGCTTCAGACCGGGGCCTCTAGGAGTCCAGGAGGAAGAATTGAAACGAAGGGGGCAGCAGCACAGGATTCCTGGGGAGCCCCACATCCGCCTATCTGGATGGGGAGTGGCTCTTTGGCACTGACTGTGACAGGCCAGGGTTGTCAGGCTGAAGTGACCAGAGCGCAGGGCCTGTGACGAGGAAGATGGCTGCTGGACAAAATGGGGCCAAAGCACGCTCAGGCCCAGCCACTCCCCTGCTCCAGGAAGGGCAGAAGCTGTGACGCGGACAGGTAGGAGGGGATGAACCACCTGAGAGACCATCCACCCAAGTGATGCGACACCCAGCATGTTCCATGCAGCCCCTGCCAGGAGCCAGCCAAGCGCCAGTGAGTCCCATGGGATTCAAGCTTCCAGCGACACACGGGACTCCTTGGGTTTCCCGTTCTGCACTGAGCACTTGTCCTATATGCTGCTGCCGGCTGTGCCAGCTCCGCCTACCCCGCAGAGCCCGCGCCGTGCCCACACGACGTCACACCCAGTGCTCGTTCCCGTGGCGTCCTCCCGCCGCTCGCCCTGGCGACGTCACACTTGGTGCTTACTTCGGCGGTGTCACGCCACGGTGCTCGCTCCCGGGGGAGGCGCGGTCTGCGGGAGGGACCTTGGCCAGGTCTCCGTCCCAGCAGGTCCTCTCAGGGTGGAGGCGAGGGCCGTTGGACCTAGGGATGGGTGAGCCATGGAAATAAACGGCTGAGACGAGTCTTTGAGGAGACACGGCCGACGTCGCATGCAGAATCTATGTCCATTTAATTGTCATGCACTCCCCTTCACTGGTGTCTCGGGGCTTGGGGCGGGGCTTCGGGGCAGGGGGAGCTAACCAAGGGCACTGGAGCCTCCCACCTCAAGACCCATCAGCCAACAATGCCATTGCACTGGTTTGAGACCCAGATCTCCACCCGGCCTTCCCCGCTTTCCCCACCTCCGTGTCCATCTCTCCTCTGTGGCCACTGCTGGCTCCCTGTGGACTGAGAATCCGGATCATTGAGGGGCCCGACCCAGTGAGTCTCCCTGAACCCTACAGGAGTGTGTGGACAGGTTAGGGGGTGGCACTAGTGTGTGTGGGAGGGGGGCATTTCTGAGGCGTTTGTCTAGTGACAATATTGGCCAGACCCCCACTCTCCCAGCCATGCCCCCTTGTTCTCTCTCCCCAGTCCCTGGGAGCAGGCTGGTATGACCTGTCTCCCTAACTGGGGAATGGAGTGGGAGGGCAGGTCCCACCACCCAGCTGGGGTGAGGAAGGCAGACAGTCTTCTGCTCCCCAAATCCCCTTTCTCTTGCCCTTGCTGCCCTCCTCTCCCTGGCAGCAGACACCATTTTAATCGGTGCATCAAACAGGTCCTCTGGTTTATTCCACTCTCCTGTCTGCCTGCATCTCTCCAGGCCATGCTCTCATTGCTCTGCAGGGTGGCTGAGCGAGCTAAGTGGGGCGAGATCATGCAGTAATTGCAACAGCCCATCCTGCCCGGCTGGCAGTCCCTCCCAGCAGGAGTAACAAAGACAGGAGGAAGGTGGCACATGCACTTGTGAGGTCACCTCCCAAGGGGAGCAAGCATCTGGGCTCTCCCTAGAGCCCTGTGGACCAATGCGGAGAGGCCTGGAGCACACAGGAGGTTGTGGCTTGGGCGTAGGGTTGCCAATGGTCCCTTATTACAGGGGACATCCTATATTTTTTCATCTCTGTGCAACAAGATTGGGAGTTGCTGAGTGCTGCAAAGAGCAGCAAGAAATACCCCTGGCAAGTGTAGGTGAGTACTGCTGATTATTATTAATAATGATAATATCAGAAGGAGGGGTGAGGTGGGAGTGCTAAGAAAACAGTCCCTTATTTTTGAAATACCATGTTGGCAACCCTACTTGGGTGGGGGGGGTCACGTCAGCTCTCTGCTCTTTCTGCACCAGAAAGGGTGGGAGGCTGCTTCTGCACTCGCAGGCTCTGCCTCGGTTTCTCCCTCTGCCATGGTCTCAGGCAGCACAAGGGCGGCCCCAGCTTGTGCAAAGGAGTGGAGCCTCTCTCCTCCCCCAGTGCCTGTGAATCGCCGGAGGGCCTGTTCCCATCTGTTCTCTGCTACACCAGTTGGCAGTGTGTGTGGGGAGGAGGCCAAGGGATTAAAAGTCTAGCAGTTCCCTTTGTAATTAAACCTTAGGGCCCGGGCTGCTGCTTAACCCTTTCCAAAGTGTGTGGCAGGCCAGAGGCTGCTCTGCCGATGCAGGAGCGGGAAGGGAATGGCCGACTTAGAAACCCCCTCCCCAATACCCAGTGGTGGGGAAGCTGCATGTAACTCCCTGCCGGGAATTCCAGTGGCACAGCCATGCCTGGCCTGAGCAGGATGAGGGTGTTCTGGGCCACGGAGAGGTACTGTGCTCTCGGTGCAGGGCTGTGGTGCCGTTCATGTGAATGGGGGACCCCGCACGGGCAGCCAGGGGCCATTCTCATACGCAGCAGGTGAGTGACCCGTTTCCTTGCTAGCTCTGCTGCCCTCCCACCTGTTGGCATCGTGTGGGGTGCCCATGGTGACGCTGCATAGTGACATCCCTGGATATGCTGGTGGTGATGGGCATCGTGTTTTGTTGCAGCTTGTGATGAGGTCATCACAGAGTCTCATCCGAGTTGTAACACTGCACTGGCTGGCCGTATTTGGGGCATCATGGCCTTGGCTTGTTCTGCTGGCCTCACACCAGGAACTTATTCTGATGATGTCGTGGTGTGCAGTGTCTTCGCATTTGTGCTTCCTTTGATGACGTCATGCCAGGGTTCATTCTGTGCCCTTTGGCTCAGGGCTCGTTTTGATGTCGTCACACAGAAGGTTTGCCCTGATGATGTCACCACACTGGTCATGATCTCCCAAGGGATGTCCATTGGGATTATGGCATTTGGTGCTTGACGTATCGGTAGCAATGCTCTAAAGAGTGCCAGTTCTCTCCCCAAAAGCGCCAGGCCCTTTGAGGGTCCAGTTCCCATGGCAATGGGCCCATCTCATAGATGGGGTTCTCAGTGCGGCCATCCTGGGAAGGATGGTGTAATATGGATACAGCAATGGGCTTGGCAGTAAGGGCTCCTGGGTTCTATTCCCAACCGTGAGAGGGGAGTGGTGTCTAGTGGTTAGAGCTGGGGAGACTGCCTGGGAGTCAGGGATGAGGATCAGAGCAGGGGTAGGAGTCCAAAGATCTGAGTCCTGTTCCCATCTCTCCCTGACCTGATCGTGTCAATAATGCTGAGTGACCTCCTAGGGGACTTGAGCGCCCTGATGTTCCTAAAGCACTTTGAGATCCTGGGGCAGGACGGGCTGGCAAGGGGAAGTGTCAGATTTCCATGTTTGTTGCTCCCAACGGGCCCAGTTGACAGCCCTGTACACAGCCTCCCTGGCTGCCCTGTCAATGTTCTTGTTTCCCTTCTGGCAAGCCACAGCCCTAGCCTGGCTGGATGACTCACCGCCCTTTGGGAGCTCAGGGAGGAAGGGGGAATCCCATCTCCCACTCCTGTTTCCTTTTTAGGACAGTTCCTCCAGACCACTCCAGACCCGGGGCTCCTTCCAGTGCTAGAATCCTCCAGTCTCGTCAGCACCCTCTGGACAGCAACCGTGCAGCAGCCCGCCAACTAAAATAAACTCCATCCTCCCCGGGCCCCTGCTCCGCCCTGCAGATGTGGAAGAGCTGAGAGCTTAGCCTGCAAGGGCGGGTTCAGCCAGGGTCAGGGAGGGATAAAGCAGCCAATCCTATCAGATTAAGAGCCGGCCATTTCAGGCTGCTGTGAATTAGACACTGTCAAGTGAGGCGCTTGGGTAAGTTTAGCCCAGATGCTCCTGTTGGCTGCTGGCCCGGTGAACGCTGCCATGCGTGGGCCAGTGCTGCTATGCTTGGCTGGGCCTTGCGCTTCCCCCCTGCTTTCCACAGGCATCTCCAGCCGCTTGCGACTCTGGATTGGGAGGCCAGGGCTTGATCCCGCCCGCTAGCTGGGATTTCCCTTTTTCCAGGAGACAAAGACCCTGTGAGTGAGGCAAGCAAAAAGCCTCAGAAACGCTGCCCCTGGCTCCAGGCATTGGAGCCGAAGGAAGGGTGGGGAGGGTTCAGAGACTGATGGTGGCAGAGGGAACTTCCACGACTAGGTGGATACTTCAAAACCAGCCCTGCATGGTAGCCCTTCCCATCCTGCAGCTAGTCAGTGAAATGAGTTTGGTGGGGCTGAGGCCAGTTCCCACTCATTCTTGTTTGTATTACCGAAATGCCCAGGAGCCCCCCTCATGGATCAGGACCCGACTGGCCTATGTGCTGCACAAACAGACCAAAAAGCCAGTCCCTGCCCCAGGGAGTTCACAGTCGAAGCAGGCCTTGTCCTCCCCTGCTGTCAGTCTCATGAGAACAAGCGCCAATCTGGGAATCAGACATGCCTCGCGTGTCCCTTCTCGTCCCAGGATCTCAAAGAGTTCACAGACAATGGGCTCAGCCACACAGCCCCTCGACAAGGTAGCTGAGTACCGCTGTCCTCTAGTTCTCACAGCAAGTCACTGACAAGAGATGGGAACAGGACCCTGGTGTCCTAATTCCTAGACTGGTCTCCTTCTCTTCCCCTGCTCCCTGCCACTTGAGATGAGTACACTGCCTTGTGTGGGGGGGAGGGGGGGCGCTCACACACTTTCCAAGGCCACTGTGCTTCTGGAAAACAGAGACAGTTGCTGTTCTATCCCCAGCACGGCCTGCATACCCCATCTCTCCCCTAATCGCTGTCCCTGGTGCACTCAGCACTGGCTGCATACCTCTCCCCTTCCCCACGCTTTCTCTCCACGTCTTTCCTTCCCCCTCATCTCTCCTTCTCACTCACCTCAGTCTTCCTGCCTTGTATCCCTCCCTCCCCTGCTCCCCGTTTCCCACCCAGAACAAAACCGTCCTCATTCTTAACTCCAGCTTTTCTCTTTGGACCGGGATTCCCGCTCACATGTGTCCCTGGGCTCTGGGTGTAAGGCAGTGGTGTGCCCCGGCCAAGTCAGACAGTGTGTGAATATATAGGGGTGAGGGCAGCCCTGCGCTGCGTGGCTGGTTGGATGCAGGGGAGGCGGAGTGCATTTCATCCAGAGTTCCTACAATCAGTGTTAAAAGGAGTCATCCTCAATAAACTGTTGGCGAGACATGATTGGGTGTGTTGATTTATGGGGGGATAGAGTGGGGAGCTCGGGGGAGGCTGACCTGCTTGTTGGGGGCTAGGCAGTGCTCATACCTGTCATTTAACGAGTACAGCTTATGCGGGAAAGGGTGCTGGTGCCCTTTCTGTACCTCTGAGCTCCCTGACTTCACCTGCTAACACCAAGGAAGCTCTGTCCTGGCTGTTGTCAGATGGCAGGCATGAGGGTTTGGGGGATGCTGCGAGGCCCTGGTTCTCCCACTTTCCGGGGGCAGTGATGCCAATGCTGTCCCTGGCGTGACGGCTGCAGCAAGGAGGACGTGGTGGTGGGCCAGGGGGAGCCCATGGGTTTTCAGACCCACTCCCACCCCCTCAGAACCCCAGCTGGGGAGCTCCAGGAAAAGGAGGGCAGGCATAGAAAGGCGCGGAAAAGCTCTCGGATTTGAGTGGGGAGCGATGGATGCTCCTGCAGGCCCTGCCTGAGGCTGACGCTACCCCCTGTAACCTGGCTATCCCCAGCCCGCGGAGCTATGCCCAGGAGCAGCGGGCACTGCCCCATCCCTCCGCCCGTGCCCCAGGAGCAGCTGGCACTGCCCTGTTACCCCTCCCCATGGAGGGGGCCCCAGGGTCACTGGGGTGTCGGGGGTGACCCTGCGCCCCCAGGGCAGGGGGCCAGGGTGGCCACGTGTCCCTCTGGAGGCCGCCCCAGAAGACTGCGACCCTTTTGGGCACGCGGCCCCTTTAAGGAGCAGCTCCGCCTCTCGGCCGTGGGCAGCCTGAATGACAGCGATCCCGCCCAATGGAAGGTGAGCGTGGTGTCTCGGCCGGCCAATGGGAGCGGAAAGCTGCCAGCCTCTTCCGGGGTGGGAGGGGAAGGGAGCTGAAGCGGCCGGGGATAAACGAGTAAGTTTGGGGGGGTCTTGACCCCGCCCCCAGCCTCCGGGGGCCCCTCCCCCCCAGCTCCCGCCTCAGCTCCCAGGCCCCCCCCTAGCTCCAGCCTTCCCCGCCCAGCCCCCGGGGGGCCCCTCCGTGCCCCCCAGCCCCCGGGGGCCCCTCCCTCTGCCCCCCAGCTCCAGCCCCCGGGGGTCCCCTCCTTCTGCCCCCCCTAGCTCCAGCCCCCGGGGGGCCCCTCCCTCTGCCCCCCAGCTCCAGCCCCCGGGGGTCCCCTCCTTCTGCCCCCCCTAGCTCCAGCCCCCGGGGGGCCCCTCCCTCTGCCCCCCAGCTCCAGCCCCCGGGGGTCCCCTCCTTCTGCCCCCCCTAGCTCCAGCCTTCCCCGCCCTGCCCCCGGGGGGCCCCTCCGTGCCCCCCAGCCCCCGGGGGCCCCTCCCTCTGCCCCCCCTAGTTCCAGCCCCCGGGGGGCCCCTCCCTCTGCCCCCCCTAGTTCCAGCCCCCGGGGGGCCCCTCCCTCTGCCCCCCCTAGTTCCAGCCCCCGGGGGGCCCCTCCCTCTGCCCCCCCAGCTCCAGCCCCCGGGGGGCCCCTCCCTCTGCCCCCCCTAGTTCCAGCCTCCGGGGGCCCCTCCCTCTGCCCCCCAGCTCCAGCCCCCAGGGGTCCCCTCCTTCTGCCCCCCCTAGCTCCAGCCTTCCCCGCCCTGCCCCCGGGGGGCCCCTCCAGTTCACCCAGCTCCTGGGGGCCCCTCCGTGCCCCCCAGCCCCCGGGGGTCCCCTCCCTCTCCCCCCCAGCTCCAGCCCCCGGGGGTCCCCTCCCTCTCCCCCCCAGCTCCAGCCCACCCAGCTCCTGGGGGCCCCTCCCTCTGTGTCCCAGCCCCGCTCCATGCTCCCCAACCCCCAGGGACTCCTCTCTCTGCCCCCCAACTCCAGCCTCGCCTCCCCCCCCCCCCACCAGCCCGCCCAGCCCCCGGGAGCCCCTCCCTCTGCCTCCCAGCCCTCCCCCCAAGTCCCCTTAGCTCCCAGGGGGCCCCTCTCTCTGCCCCCCAGGTCCCAGTTCTCAGCGTGTCCCCCCTCCCCTATGCCACACTCTGACCCCTCTCCCACTCTCGGGGGTGCCCCCTTTTTCTTGCGCACCCCAAAGAGAGGTGTCAGTGCAGAGGGTTGGGGATATTTTGGGAGCAAACCTCCCGTGGGCTGAAGCGTTTGCGTTTCAGCCTCACTGCCGCCTTCCCCCAACAACCCGCCTTCCCTGGGACTGGGGAGGCGCAGTTGAATATTTGGGTGTGGGGAGAGACCTGCCCTTCTGGAGCCCCCATGTCACCCCCCCCCCCCCGCATCCCGCTCTCTGTGTCCCTCTGGTCCCCCAGCCCCGCTTTCTGGGCCTCTCAGGTCACCCTGCTCCCCTGGCACCACAGCCCTCTGGTGCCCTCCTGTCGCTGCGCCTTGTGCCACTGAGCCGTCGTGGGGTTTGCTGTGTTGCAGCCATGGCCTGTGGCGCTCTGGCGGAGGAGCTGGACGCCGTGCTGAGCGGGAGGGGTTGGGAGGTGCAGGAGAGGTACGACTCTGCCCCCGTGCCCGCTCACCCCGTCAGAGTGCGGAAGACCGCCTGCTACATCGTCTTGGCTGTCCTGCTTAACGACCAGGTGAGGGGTCCCTGGAGCACTGGCTGGGGGAGTCAGAGTGACGGCTGGGGGGTTTCCTGTGGTGCCCATCACCATGGCATCCAGACACTGCAGGGTGAGCATCCACAGTCCAGAAAGCGCTGAGCACTCACGCTACGCTCTGAACATCAGGCTCCTTCAAGCTTTCGTAGTTTGGGTCCCCAGAATGACTGGCCACTCTTGAAAACTGTGACCTGTGTTTTAAAATTAATTAGCACTAGTATGACCCTCTTAACAGCTTTCTTTCAAAGCACTTTTACAAAGTGGGGGAGGGTAGTCTCGCCATGTTACCTTTAGGGAAACTGAGTCATGCACAGACGAGAGATGACTTGCCCAATATCACAGTGGGTCAGTAGCAGAAGGTGGAATGAGACCCAACTTCCTTATCTGTGTTACTAATAACACAGTTAAATCTCCTTTAACAACCAAGGCAGGTCTACACTAGAAACTTTTGCCGGCATAGCAACATCAGCTAGAGGTGTGTGGTGTTTTTTTTTGTTTTGGTTTGGTTTTTTTGCCAGGGTGGATTGATTTAAATCAGTCAGCAGGGAACCTCAATTTAACAGATAAGTTTTAATCTGGTTTTGCCTATGTATGTTTTAGTTACTTTCCTAACAAAGGTTGATTCTCATTGGTTGGTAGTGATGAAAACACTGATTTGCAATTAAATAAATCTTTAAGTAAACTTGTTTCTTTTTGCTAACCAGGAGAATACCATATTTAAACAGTTTTATCGCTTAACATACATTTTATTTAAATTCTTAATTTTTACATTTTTTATTTAGAAAGTGGTGAACGATGTGGCATTTCTTATACAGTAGAACCTCTGAGTTATGAACACCTTGGGAATGGAGGTTGTTCAGAACTCTGAAATGTTTGTAACGCTGAACAAAACGTTATGATTGTTCTTTCAAAAGTTTACAGCTGAATACTGACTTAATACAGCTATGAAACTTTACGATGAAAATGAAAAATGCTGCTTTTAACCATCTTGATTTAAATGAAACAAGCACAGAGTTTCCTTACTTTGTCAAATCCTTTTTTAAAATTTTTCTTTTTAGTAATTTACTTTTAACATTGTACTGTTCTGTATTTGCTTTTTTTTTTTCCTGTCTCGCTGCTGATTGCATACATCAAGTTCCAAATAAGTGTGTAGCTGACCTGTCAGTTCATAACTCTGAGGTTCTACTGTACTAAAAGTGTTTCTCAACAACTGGTCCATGAACTGGTGCCAGTCCCTGAGATCTCCCTGACACAGTTTAGGGAGGCAGCAAGCCGGTCCCTGGCATCAAAAAGGTTGAAAAACACTGTCCTAGAGGATTTAACTTTGTTACTTGTGATTTGTGTCAAGCTCTATTTGGATGGAAATTGGAGTTCAAGTGAAAATGCACAAAAAACCATTTTAAAATTGTTTTTGTTAGTTAAATAAAACTCCCTCAAATGAGTTGGGAATGGGAACAGGAAAAAAAAGTTTATCAAAACAAGTTTTGTATTTCAAACCAACTGGTTTACGAAACAAAGGAAGTATCTGTTGTTAGTAAACTGAAATGACTTTTTCTGGTCCATGTCCTTCAAAACTTTAGAACTTATCGCTCTCATCCTTATGCCTAGTGTTTATTTGTTGGGGGGGGGGGGGTGTGTGTGTGTGCAAACATTCATACTTTTACCACTCCTGGTTGGTTTCTTAAGTTTGAACTGAATTAATTGAAATGAAATATTCTCTCTGTACCTGCTGTAGTCAATGATTTACTTAATAAAAGGCTAAGCTGTGAAAGGCTGTCAAAAGCTGGGTTAGCACGTCCGCAAACTCTGGTTGCAGGTGCTTCGTCAGTGACTTCCACTGTTTCAGTGGTTTGACTTTACTTTAAACCATGGCAGCAAACTTGTAATAGCCAATACCGTTTTTAATTTAATGTAAATAATTTTAGTAGAGCAGAGTAAGAGTAGGCCTTTATCATAGGCTAACGTCATTTTATAATTAAAAAGAAAAATGTATTTAATTTAAAATCTCATTTAAATAAAACTTTGTTTTATTTTTCTAAATCAATTTTTTTTCGCCCTGGTTTTTTTGCAGCATGTCTCTGCTGACAAAAGGCCTTGTGTAAATGCAGTTATACTAGCAAAAAAGATACTTTTGTCAGGAGAGCTTCTTTTGCTGACAGCAAAAGCATGAAGTATACCAGCAAAACCCCTTTTTGCCAGTATAATCTGCATCTCTGCTCGGGGGGTTTGCTGGCATAGCTCTACTGGCAACACCTAATGTCCTGTTTCTAAGGCCCTGACGTGCATATGCCATTGGTGCTGTGCAAACAACACATAATGATGTTGCACCTGGTTTGGACTTGGTTTCTAGCCATTGTGGTTGTCATGTGCGAATCCAAAGGGTTTGATGGCAGATGTTCTGTAGGGGAAAGTTTCTGTGTGTTTTAAAAACTGTTTTTGTTGTCATTTAAAAAAAAAAACAAACCCAACCAAAACATTCCTTTATCTTCCTTTTCCAAAGCCGCAGGGCTGGGCTGGGCAATGTAGGGTAGACTGAGAGCAGAAAAAGCTGGAAGGTGGGATCTCTCTGGCTGTGGAGTACTCTCCCAAAGGAAGGGGTAGCAGTCATATTGCCTGGGCCATTTTAAACTTAGAAATACACAATAGTGAACGGTGTGGAGGAACTCAGTGGTTCCTAACTGATCTCACGTTAGGGAGGACATCTCTTAGATTCCCATGGAAACTGGTGGAACCCACACCTCCTGGGACAATGAAAACTGGACTGGAGAATTGGCCTGTAGGGAAGAGTCTTGCGGAGGCCCTAAGTTTTGTTGTAGCTGGGAACAAGGTCCTGTGCTTTTTGAGCCCCCCATGCAGCTGGGTGATCCGAACGGGGCTGGTCCCTGCCCATTGGGATGGCTCTATGTTGTGTGACCTGGGATTTTTTTCCCTCTCTCCTAGAATGAGGTGCTGATGATGCAGGAGGCCAAGCACGAGTGCTATGGGACGTGGTACCTGCCTGCCGGGAGGATGGAGCCCAACGAGACCATCCTGGAGGCCATGAAGAGGGAGGTGAAGGAGGAGACGGGGCTGGAGTGTGAGCCTCTCACCCTGCTGGCAGTGGAAGAGAGAGGCTCCATCTGGATTCGCTACGTCTTCCTCGCTCGGCCAACTGGTGCTTCCCCCTTACTCCTACCCCCGCTCAGTGGGGGTTGGGGACTAAAATGTGTGGGGATTGCGAGGGACACTGCAGGCAGCAAGCTCAGCCCTGGGCATGGGGCAAGAGGCAGAGGAGCCTCCTGGAGCTAGCCAAAGGAGGAGTGTTGGTGTGGGGCTGTGTCCAGCTTGCTGGCTCCAGTTCTCAGCAGAAAGAAAAGGGAAGGCGCTCAGAGGAGCTTCTCTTCCTATTGCACCCTCCCCCCTACGGCATCTTAGGCTGGGCTTGCACCATAACTTCCCACTGAGCCCAAACTGCTTCTGGCGCAGGAGGGATTAGAACTGGCTGGGGGGCTGTGTGTGGGGAGCCAGGACTGGAATAGCAGAGGGAGCTGCAGCTTATGTGGCTGCACTGCCAGAACTGTAGTGGGAGCCTGCATGGCAGGGTCCTTGCATCCACTCCATCCTTTCACGAGCACCCCCAGCCATCGTAGCTGTGGAGCGGGAGGTGCCCATGTTTCCCAGCTCTGGCCATGGCGCTACGGCCTATTGTAGGGATGATGAAGGGAAAACCAAGGATGTTTTATACCCCCAAATCCTCATTACTTCCCTGGAAAAGAGCCCCAGCTGCCTTCTTAACTGCTTGATTCCTCCCTCCCCCTCCTCTAGCACCCAGTGATCTGCAGAAATGTAACATCCCCGCCAACCCCTTCCGTGCCCCAGGCACTGCTGCCCAGGCTGCTCTGAATGCTACACAGACACACTCTGTTTTCTGCCTAGGCGGGACCTTGAAGGCACCCCATGATGCAGATGCTGAATCCCTCCAAGCCAGGTGGTGGGATAGAGAATCTCCTGCCCTTCCTCTGCGAGCTCGGGATATCCTGCCCCTTATGGACCTTGCTGTGCGATACCGAGACAGCCCATCCCACCCCATGACCTTGCCGGAGGAGATGCCCTGTGCCTTGATCTGCCAGAGGCTCCTGGCTACGTTCACCAATGGTGCCGGTGACTTGTGGGTGCTGCTGAGTGCTGTAGGGGCCCCACACCTGCCGGTGTGTGCCCGCACCACCTCCCCCTGCAAAATCCAAAACAGCATCCAGGCAGCAGCCTGCAGACTGCTGAAGGAATGCTGCCTGCTACCGCAAGTGACTGTCCGGGCCCACGGGGTCCTGGGGCTGCAGCACCTGGGCAAGAATGCAGGGAAATCTGACGGCGTTTGCTTCAACGTGCTGCTGACTGTTACGCAGGGTGACCAGAGCACCCAGGAGACGCCACCAGAGCTGCAGGGTGAGAGCTTCCAGTGGTGGAAGATCGAGGAGAGCAACTTGAGAAGCAGAATCCTCCAGAGGCTCAGCTCGTCGGCTGTTGTCCCAATTCACAGCTACTGACACAGGTAAGCAATGCTGGTCTGCTCCCCTCTTCACTGATGGGGGAACTGGGACTGGCTGGCTTAAGTCCACAAAGCAAATTGGTGGCAAAGCTGAGAATAGAACCCAGGAGTCCTGCTCCCAGTCCTGGGTTCATTTACTGGGACCTGCTGGGTGGCCTCTTTCGCTGACGTACTAGGGTGATAGGTGTCAGTAGCGAACCCTATAATAATTCCAGGTGAGCCCTTGCTAAAGCCTGTTGGGCTACACCATTACCGTGGATGGAGAGGGTGTCGCGGTGAGCTGATGCTTAAATATTGCCCTCTCGCTCTTCTCCCACAGGGTCTCATTGAAGCTTGGATTCAGAGACCTTTCCCTGGGCATGGGACACGCTTCACCCCGTTACGGCCATTGGCTGTCCCCACGCAGCCATCCCGAGGATGATGCATGGCTTCACCGCAGGGCACGTCCTACCCAGCCGCTGCCAACCACAGACCCATTTCCTCAGCATGGTTATGGAAGGGTGAGTGGAACCCCCTCACTACATCCAGCGGAGGGGGGCACGCAGCACCACGATGGGGGGGTGACTTTTCGGGATTTGACCTGACGTGACCTTTGGGCAGACTGCAGCTCCTAAAGCTGAAGTTCCAGCGTCCGGGGCTCTTCCCTTTCATGGTACCGCATGTCCTCGACGCGGGATGCAGAGAGCCGGCCAAGGCAGCTTGTTTACAGCTGGAGCTTGGAAATAAAAAGGGCCGTTTCTCTGTAGTGTTGAATGTTGTTCCTTGCTGGGATTAAAGCAGGGCTGTGTTTGGAAGCATAATGCAAAGTTTATTAGACATGGCAAATGTGCTGTGGAGAATGAGTCAGTCAGGCCCGCTGGGCTCGGTTGGAAGGCAGCAGTACATTCCTGTTTCTTTTGCTCCCTGCTCTGGGGATGGGGCTAAGAACAAGGTGCCCTCTCATGCAAAGTACTTTATGTACAGCCAAGCCTCATACCCCGGGAAGGCTGATAGCATTCCCATGTTAGGTTGGGGAAACTAAGGCACAAAGAAGGAAGTGACTTGCTTAAACTCTCACAGCTGGTCAGTGGCAGAACTGGGAATAAAACTCAGGAGTTCCACCTCTTGGTCCTGAGTGTATCTGCTAGGACCTGGATGGAGCCTGAAGTTTGCTGGACTCTGTAGAGCTTTTAGCTTCACAGCTGGACAAGCTGCTCTCATTTTTTATAGGGAACCAGAGACCTCCCTCTGCTGCATGGCCTGAAAGGGGGTTGGACTGCCTCAGTTCATGTGAAATGAGGCGCGAGCAGCCCTGTGCAGGAGCAAATATGCCAGCAGCTCTATGGTCAACTTGAGGTTTTGCTCAGAACCGTGATGTACATGTCTTTGTAAAGCATGTGCCCATCTTGAGAGAAGCCCTCATGCCACAGGGGATGGCAGGTTCTGCTGGTCTCCAAAACATGCCTTGAAAGCCACGGCCCTGGTTCCACTTACTGCCTGAGCCCTCATGCCACAGGGGATGGCAGGTTCTGCTGGTCTCCAAAACATGCCTTGAAAGCCACGGCCCTGGTTCCACTTACTGCCTGAGCCCTGCTGAGGCACTGAGAACCGCACTCTGCCTAGCAACGTAGGAGTGGTTAGCTTTCTCACCCCAAACTCCCATTCAGGTGCAGAAAGCACAGGGCTCTCCAGCTGCCTTAGCAGTTCCACAGGGGAGGGCTAGAGAGAGACTGAGCATGCCCCAGCCAGTGCCTGTGATCCGTGTGCTGCTGCTAGGCCGTGAGTTTCTCTGCCATTGCAGGGGGATGCTTCCTCCTTTTCCGTTGTAAACCAGAGCTGGGCAAAGCAATTGGTTCAGTTCACTGCCACCTCTGACAAACTGTTTCAGGTTGAACCAAAAATTAAGTTTTGTTTTGATGAAATTGAAAAGGTGGAAATAAAACCAATGGGGGGATGGATGAAACATTTTTATTTTTATTAATGGAAATTTTGAAAATGAAAAGTTGTTTCAAATTAAAACATTTTAAAATTCCCCCAAACTTTGAAAGTTTTTTCAACTGAAACAATTGGGTGAAATCAACACATTCACTGAATCCTGCATTATTTTTTTTTCCCCAACAAAAAAAAAGTCCTGCTTGAAAGATTTCGCCCAGCTCTCCTCCAGAGGGTCATTGCTGGGCAGGCGAATGCGTTTCTCCTCCTCCGGTGCTGTTCTTGAGTCCCTTCCAGTGTTGTTTACTGTGAAATTTCTGAGCAAGTGGCTTCACTGACCCAGAGTTTTGTGCCTGATGCCAATATTCATATTAAGCCTGAAAGCTACACAACGTGTTGTGAGAATGCTAGGGAAGGCGAATGAGCATCAGAGGACTCTGGAATGGATAACTGGGTAGGATGGCTGCTTTTCAAAGGGAAATCACTGTGACTGGGAGCTGCTGGCTCAGTCAGCACCCTTGAAAACCAGGTCACAGAGGTAGGTGTCTGAATATGAAGGTAGGTTCCCTGTTTCCAAAAATCTCAGTGCTGTGTTCCAGATGCAACTCCAGTTGGACTCCATTCCCAAGTTGAGAGGGAAATGGGCTGCCATGTAAAGTATGCAGGCCAAGGCACCCAGCGATGTGTGGGTGTCCAGTCTGAGCCACATTAGAGGGGCCTGATTGGCCCTTCAAGGGGTGTGGGTGCCCCAAGTCACTGGTCCACTCTGCAAATCTTAGCTATAGGCCCTTTCAGGTTGGAATCTGCCCTGCTCTTTAATACATGTATCTCTCATTAAAATCAGGCCAAGCCCCACCTATCCTCAGGAAACAGTATAGGGTCTGCGTGTGCTACTGCCACCTGATTCTGCACTCTAACCTTGCGCCAGGGATTCACATTCCCCCCCCTTTTTTTTACAGCAGTTGTTTAAACCTGTCCAGTCTTAGTCTCACCCAAAGCGGGAAGGCTGCTTTGGGGTTCAGTCAGCAACAACAAAATGTGTAGTGGCAGTATCCCCCCTATGTACCACAAAAGAGTGCGTCTGCCCCGTGCTTACATGTGTTTGTATTTCAGCCCTGCTACAGGCCAGGAAGCATTTTAATGTAAGGACCGTAATACACTTCCACGGGTGGGTAAGTACTAGCACTGTTTTACAGAGAGGGAAATGGAGGACAGAGGCAGAGCTGTGAATAGAAGCCAGATCCCTCTAATTGAGATGCTAGCTCGTTAAAAAGATATGGTGCAGCTGGAAAAGAATGTTCTGTAATTGTGCTAGGAGAGGTTTGTAAAGGGAAAAGGAGCCCAATGATTCAAGTTTATCAAGACATCACTTTATTGCCACAGGAAGAGTTAAGTTACTTGTACATGGTACATATGTACAGACAAACGGCACACATTTTACGGTTGGTTGTGTTACACATCATACGTTTAAAAGTGCATAGTTCTGAAAAGGTGGTACTGTAACATTTGCCAGTTCATTGCACCCACTTACCACATGCAGTTGCCATAAATATAACACCAAAACCCAGATTTACCAAGCAGCCAGCTCTACACACCTTTGTGCATGGTTGATAAGAGGCAATACAAGACAAAAAGTCCCTCTGTAGATAATACTTATAGCATATTTGGCTATACTGCATCACTTAATGTCTTTGAAGGCCAATGATTTTCTAGGACAAACAGCTTTTTCTGTTAAGCTCGATCAGGCAAGAAACTGTCTTCCTCAGTAACATTAAATAGTGCCCCTAAGCAGCCACCCTGCACTTAATACCAATGTCAAGAACCCAGTTGGGGTGAGATTTGCCAGGCTTACAAGCTGCCCCAACAACATGTTATTAATCAGATGTATTATGGTAGTGCCTAGGGATCAACCAAGAGTGGGGCCCCATTGTACTAGGCACTGCCCAAATACAGTAATTTGTATCTACTCTTGTTGGCTGACAGCTCTAGTTACCAGAGACCTTTCGCTGCATTGTGATGAAGTGTTTGTTACATTCCAAAGTGCACAAAGGGAAGAGAGGGAGATGCTGGGATTCTGCAGGGTGTGTGAATATCTATCAATAGAGACACAGCCCTGTTAAATGGGGTCGTATTGCTGGTATAAAAAGACTATTGCTAACTTCATTCCCATAGCACTTTACAAATTCATCCTTGCTACCCAGGAAAGCAGTGGGCGAGATCCTCAGCTGGTGTAGGTCTATGAAGCCTGACATCAGGTAAGAATCTGGCCCATTATGGGGAAACACCGGGGAAGTGTGAGAACTCAGCTGATGCTGGGCTCCAGCCCTCCTGGCTTCTCAAGGGGCTGTTCTCCAGGATCTGTGAGGGAAGCCTCCTGCTCTCTAGAGGTAGCTCTGAGTTTCCTTTCACAACGGGGCAGCTTGCTTCACTCTCAGTCCTGCTGAACTAAAGCAAAGTGCCTTCCCGCCTCCAGGAAGACAGGGCAGAGCTCCACCTGCCTGAGGGCTGCTGTCCCATTTTCTGATCAGCCAGAGCCGAGGCGCTGTAAGCGTGAGGGAACGCAGCGCTGCCTCCAAAGGTTTGCTGAGGACAAGGAGCAACCTTTCATGTCTCGGCTGCCTGGCAGACCCACAGTGGCTCTTGTCAGACCATATGGAAAGCATCAACTGGAGCCAGTTCAAAGTCAGAATGAACTTTTCCTCCTTGCCCCAGGGCCCCCGTCGAGCAAGAGCATCAGACTAAATGAAAGCTTGTTTGACAGCAGCGCATAGGGCCCAGTGGGACTCGTCTGTCACACTAATCGTGCCTGCCTTGCTTTGCTCAGGATCCCCAAACATGTGAAAACCAATGGAGTAAGCCTCAGGACCTGTCTGGGAGGTAGGTCCAGTCACTTCTTTATCCCTCTCCTACAGCTGGGGTTGGGAACATGCTTTTTACCCCCAAAAAAACCCAGCATCCCCTTTGGACTGCAGGGGAAAAGGGAAGGTCTGGGAGCATGGCTGGAGTCTGACTGCAGGCTTCCAGGTCCAGCACAGCACCAGCTGGAGACATTGCACTTTGATTAAAGGCCTGAAGAAGAGTCTTATAACCACCCTGCTAGGAAAGCTGGGGTTGGCTCCCTTGTCTGTCCCTGTGTTCATTACATGGAGGAGGCTGGATGGATTCCACCCTTCCAGAAACAAGGCCAGTAGGCCTCTGTAGTGGGGTGGTGGTTTGATTTAGCACCCACTTTTGCAATGTGCTGGATCCTTCCTTCACCTACAGTTACCAAGAAGTTTATTCTGGGCCCACTGCCAGGACACCAGAGCAGTGCACTCCTACTGTAATGGGCCCTATGTAGATCTCTCTATTCCACAGGGCTTTAGACACTGCCCTGATCTCTTTCCCTCGTGCTAGCCCTAGGCACTTGGAAGAGGAGCTATAAAAATCTTGCAGCATGGATTGTGGGTGCTGATCACTCTGATCCTAAGAGGCAGAAGATAGAAATGGTGGAGGGCTCTCAATGCACCTAGTCATGCTTTCCCAGCCAGCTTTGGTGGAAAGAACATGCTCAGTGTTCAACTCTCAATGACTTGAGCAAACCATTAGTTTTGGAAGGTAGGAAGCAGAGTCCCTTTCCCCCAGAAAGAGGAGCATCAAACCTGAGTGAGATGTTGAGGCTGTCTGGAGGAGTTGCCCTCTGTTGTGATGCTGCAGAGTCCTGGTTCCCTGCTGCTCTGTGGAGAGGGGCTGGTCAATGGTAAGCTGTGCGTAGGGGGGAGTCAGATGTTCTCTGGAGGCCAGTGATACAGGAAGGTCTCAGCTAAGGCGGATGGGGAGTGGTGCTACCTTCCCCCGAGCCATAGAGCACTAATCTCCCCAGTCCAGCAGTGCCTGCTGGCATTGCACTTGGATCTTCTCTCCAGGAAGCAGGTGAGGAGAGCAGGAGACTAGGCTCACGCAGGGCCCTCGGGGGGGAACTTCACAAAGGCAATAGCTGCCAGTTCCTTACAAAACTCCTCCAGCACCACCACTCCCTGGAAGAGGGTCATGTGATCCATCCTACAAGGGAACCAAAGCAAATGCTGAGTGCTCTGCACAGGTGGGAGAAGCTAGCTCCCTTGCCTGGAGAGCAGAATGTTCCACCACCCCATGCAGAAGGGGAAGGGTGGGAGCCAGTGCCCCAGAAAGCTTAGCACAAGCACAGGGCAGGAGTGTTACCAAAAAACCCTGAGACTGCTCGTACTTAGTTCCCTGCCAACCAAATGCATCAATCACACTGGAGTGGGGCCCTGTGCTGAGATAAGGGGAGTTTCCTTGGCATTAGAGGGCTATCATATCCCTGAGGCTTAATGTCTGCTAAGACAGATACACCAGTTGATGGTACCCCAAGACAAATACAAGCACTTACTGCTCTTCAGGGACCAGCCCCATTAACTGTCTCCGGACCAGCAGCAGCTTGGCTGAGAACTGAGACACCCGCTGGATTCTCTGCATCAGATCTCCAATCACCTAGGGAGGAGGTGAGAATTAGCTCCCTGCAGGTGGAGAGGTGCCCCCACAGCTCTGGGTTCAGAGCACTCCATACATACATCCTTATTCCCTGAGTCCAGGACTCTACTCTAGACCCACTCAGCCTACAGGTGTTGGCAGCTTCACGCAAGGGTGAGGGGCTTATTTCTGCAGTTATCTCCCTCCCCCCACATTGCACACTAACGTCTACATGAACCCCTATGCCCCATCAAGGACTTGGCATGGGGAGAAGTTACCCTGATGAGTACAGAGAAGAGTGTCCTGCAGCCAGGAGCGAGGTTCAGGTAGGGGTCCAGGAGGTATTCATGGAGGTGTGGGTGCGGGAAGAGGGCCAGGCGGGACAGCACTGATGTCATTTGTAGGTTCAGTCCGTAGGGCTGCAGAACATAGACAAAATATGAGATCGCTCCCTTGAAGGGCCTTCCCAGAGGCAGTGGTTCTCAAACTTTTGTATCGGTGACCCCTTTCCCACAGCAAGCCTCTGAGTGTGACCTTCCTCCCCCCCCCGCTTGTAAATTAAAACCTTTTTTTTATATATTTAACACTATTATAAATGCTGGAGGTGAAGCAGGGTTTGGGGTGGAGGCTGCCAGCTTGCAACCTCATGTCCCTCTCATTCATTTAGAAATAGGAAAATAAGAGCCTGAAACTACCTTCCAGTGAGGCGGAGCACCCACAAACCCTAATCAGGGCCTACTCCAAAGAGCTTACAGTCTAATTTGATGGTGACCGGTGCTCCTGGGGGCAGCTATCTGCTTTTGCAGGTCACCGGCAGGGTCAGAGAAGTCACAGTAACCAAGGTCTACAAAGCTGAACACTGCTGAGGCTCAGCTTCAATTCAATAGTTATATTTCCCCATCGACTTGGCCGAAGCGGGGAGGATCAAGGATCGCAGTCCTGTGTTGTGGTCACTAGCTGATACCTTTGTATCCTACAGAATGGCTAGATGCTCACTGGTTACCCCACAGAGGAAGCCCTGCCTCCAGCAGAGAGTGCTGGCACTCCAGCTCCTAGCGAGGACAGGCTAGGACTAAGATTTCCTGGGCTCAAAACAAGGCTGCAGTTTTCACCTTACCTGATCCAGGATCCGTGTCATACGGTCAAACAGCACCTTCAGGAAGTGGCCCTCATAAAATGCTGCTTGTGGGTCACAGGGCTCCAGAGGTTTTGGTGCCTGAGGCCAGTGCCATGAGGATATGTTAGCGGAGCATTCCTGAAACTGACACAAGCAGCATGAGGGAGGACAAAGTGCTCTTAACTCTAAAACTAGGCTGGGTGTGGGAGGCAGACAGGTGCTCTGGCAATAGAGCTGGCACTGTTAAAGATCAAAGGCATTATATCTCCACTTGGAATGGGACAGGGAATCCCAGGCTGAGAGGGAAAGGAGACTTTGAAACCCTACTGGCCACCCTGTCTGAGCAGTGGGTATGCCCAATCTCAGCCAGGTCTGGCACAAACAGGAGGGCAAAGTGAGTGCTGTGTGTGGCAGGTAGAATAGTCCTGATGGGGGGTGGGAGCAGCAGAGAATTTAGGGGGCATGGGGCCCCCATCAATGACCTACCAGCCTTAAGGCATCGTGCACATAGGTATCATATCCTGCCTCCTCCAGGTAGGAGGAGGTCTTTGCTTCATCAGGAACAAGGCCCAGGAAGCTGAAAGAGAGAAGCCAACGGGAGCTGGTACTCAACGCAAATCTCTTCCTAGGCTGATGTTGCCCAGGCCTGGGGCGGGGCAAGTGCAGCAGATGCAGAATGTGCCCGGCCTACTGGGACTGATATCCCAGCTCCTAATGTGGTCTCCCCAATAAGGCACTTAGCCTGTGCCTTACAGCAGGCACCAGCATACCCCGTGTTACTGCTGGTCCTGAAGCTACCCAGCCGCAGGCTAGGTAAGATGTTCCGAGCTTTCTAGAGGGGCTGGATAGCCAATGCCCATTAGCTTTAGGCTAGTGAAAGCTCTAGGGCTGGTCTCCTGGTAACAATGTACCAGAAAAACACTGCCTGTAGATGGGATGCCCAACAACGAGCATGTGTGGGGTCTTCCTTTGCAGTTCAAAGTAATAGCCCTATTTATGTGAGCCAGAGGGTTGGATGGGGCCAGTCATGGCTACCAATATGGGAAAGAGTCTAGCCTGTTATGGAAGGCTTCTGGGTAGGGCAGGATGCAAGCTGACCAAAACTCAGGGAGTTGGGTTTTTCTGAAGTTTGGGTATTTTTGAACTTGCTTTCATTCCAAACAGCAAAATAAGGTGTTCCTGAAATTAACTACCAGACCGCCCAGCCCAGGCATGTTCCCTGGAGCAGGGAGCCTACCAGTCCACAGAGCCCTTGCTGGAGCAGGGGCTCCCAGAGCGGCTGTGGAATTACACTGAGTTCTTCTCTACCTTGCCCTTCATGCATCTGGGTTCCCCAAAGCCACCCCACCCTTCTGGCTGGACCGAAGCCGTGAGCTAGCCTGTGGAGGGGAGGCAAAGAGGCAAATATGTGCTGGACATTCAGTGCATGGTCTATCATTCGTGATTCTTAGCTCACGCAGCCCTACCTGAGAACAATCTCATTCACATCTGTCTTCTCATTAGGCCTCACAGGCCCCTTGGGGGAGGATGGCATTGGCTTTTTACATGTCCGGAAGCCTATACCTGGAAATTCATCAGTGAAATAGGGATCTTCCTCCAGCTCCCTGCAAGGCCAGGAACAGGCATTATATTGCAGCCCCAGCTTGTGCCCACCAGGTTCTGCGCTTCCCACTTCTGTCCACTTACAGCGTGTCCTCGCAATGGTCCTGCTCATGGGTGCTCCGCTCCTCCTGCCCTGGCTGGCTGCGCAGGATGTAGCTCCGCTCCTCCAGGTTTCTCAGCACAAGGCTGTACACAATGTGCTCATCGGGTTTCCGGAGCAGCTCCTCAAACAGCCTCAGGGTAGTGAGGCTGATCTACAGGGACAGAACCAGGGGTCAGTTGTGGGACCGGTCTTTAAAACTCCCCTGAAAAGCATTCACCACTAAAACGTAGCCACCACTACCATTTTATCCCAGCACTCCCTGCAGGGCCATCTCAGATCATAATCCCTTCCAGGGTTGATACATGGAGTTCCCATGCAGTTAGCTGGGGGAGGGTCTTTCAGAGGAGACCTTAAATACAAGGGATCCTGTCTGCTGGGTGAGGACATTAAAGATTTCATAGCATGGCTGACAGGAGCAGGAGTTTGCCCCAGCATTCTACTGTTGTACAGCATGCAATGTGCAGGGGCGCTGCACCCCAGAGGTGGCTGCATTCCACAGGTGCAGTAAATCCAGAGTGTTTGAAGTGGTTTGGGATCTTTCTAGATGAGAGATACTGATATTAATATCAGTTATTAATATCCCAAAGCCATCACACAGCAACACTGCCTGACTGCTCAGGGCCGAGAGTGAAAAATCCTGTATCTGACAAACTGCCTGGGGAATTTAAGGAGACCGAATACAATAACCTGGCCTGGAACTAAGGCAGGACACCTCAACTCCTACCAAGGTGCCACAGCATCACTAATGATCTCAAGGGAGCAGGGCCTTAGGTCTGGACATGGTCCCCCCTTGAAATTCCAAGAGGGAGTTTAGCTAACGAGAGCCGAGTCTGGGGTCCCACAGGAAAGGGAAAAGGAGGGGAGAGGGCAGAACCATGGGAGGCTGCGGGTGGCAGCTCTGCATGCAGACACAGCCTCACCTCATCAGACAGGTGGTTGCAGTGCTCTATCAGCTGAGAGCGTAGGAGGTGCTGCTGTGCAGAGTCAGTGATGGCTTCTGGCTGCCTCTCTGTGCCCAGCAGGAATGTCACCAGTTCCCGGAGCAGGGCAGGGGCACTGATCTGCCTCACCATGGCTGTCAGCATTGCAGTAGAGGTGAGGATGCCAAGTTCAGACCTGTCAAATAATGGCAGAGGGAAAGTAATTACTGCTGCTCATCTCCATGCAGCTGCTCGGAGCACACATGCAGCACAGTGAACTGTGTGCTCTAAAGATAACATCTCCACCCAAGAACCTCTAGGGACTTTACAAATAAAGCTCTATACCCTGCCCCGTGGTGGGCCAGTAGCACTGTCCCCATTGATGGATGGGGAGACCGAGGCGGGGAGACAGGAAATGACAGAGCTGGGAACAGAACCCAGGACTCCGCACTTTGCTCAGACCCTAAGATGTCACTGCCTCTGGGACACTAAGAGCAATGTGAAAATAATGCAGAGTGATATCTGGAAAGCCACCTACTCCAGCTCACAAGGAGAAAGTCTCTCTTTAGAAATACGCATGGGCAACTGCAGCAGTATGAAGTGGGTCAAGGAAATACCAAAGCCAGAGGCTAGACTGGGCAGTTCAGGTGTAATGAGTGTGGGAGTTTACTATGCAGGGACAGAAAAGAGTCCAAAATAATACCGAAGGCCTGGAAATGCAGAGCCAAGTGTGAAACTCCATCTTGTCAGGGGCCAGCTCTGCTCCTGCCTGTGGAGGGCCCTGAGCAGCGCACCAGCTCTATGAGCTGCAGGAGAAGGCTTAGAACCAACAACTGGCCTCAGCACTTCCCTCTCTTAGCGTGGACAAAATAAGGCACATCACTTCAAATGACAGCTAAAGGCATTAGAAAACTGTGCCAAAAACACTCCTGCGACAGAGGAGATCTGATTCTTCCCTAAATCCATTTTATTTTACGCCCGCACACTCAGATGTTCCTGCCTTTCCCTCTATTGAACTTCCTCTGTTTCCCAGACTCAAATTCCCCAGTTTGCAGACAAGGTTAGAATCCCGCCAGTGGAATGTTCCATTATGCCGGCAGGCGTTTGGCTTTTACACTAAAGTGTAGGAAGAGGATTTTTTTTTTTTTTTTTTAAAAGACAGACTAACTTCCACAAAAGTTTGAAAGGGATGCACGTGGCTGGGGAGCTGCCTCCTCGCGGGAGTGCTATGCACCCCTCTGATCTACCACACCTGCCATCCCAGGATCGCAAAGAACTTTTCCAATGGGAATTATTTAAGCTTCACAAGCCCGAATGCAGGATGAACTCCATTCTACAGATGGGGAAACTGAGGCACCAAAGCAGTGACTCGTTTAACACCAGCTGCTGCCATAGCCAGAAACCGAACCCAGAGGTCCAGACTCCCCAATCCCTACTTTCACCACAAGACTAACCCACTTCCCTCCCTCTCATGCCTAGTGTGGGTGCCAGACCAGCTCAGCCTCACACCATGGACATCCCCCCAAACCCAGTTTACACAGGAAGCTGGTGAACAGCCAGTTGGCCCCTCAGCCTGTGTGACACATGTACTCACATCTGCAAGAGCTGTGGCTGCAGAATCCCCTGGAAGAGCTTTTCACCAATGGCCTCTGTTACAGCATCTGCAACTACCTGATGGTCACAAATGAAGAGTCAGTAACGAGCTACCAGTTGCCTGATATTCCCACGACTCCCCTAGTTCCTTCCTGCATGACAAGAGCAGAGACTCTGCTGCTCCTTAAAGTTTCTCTCAGCGTGGTGGGGTCACTGACATACATGGGGAGCGACTGCCACGTCACTCCTTGGCCAGGGCCGACACATGCTGTGTGGTTCTTGCACAAACAGAGACTCTGGAGCCAAGTGACCCAGGCACTCCTATTAAAGGAAAGCATTTCCTGGTAGCTAGAAGATGGAGACAGAACATGCTGGGGTCTTCTTAAATGGGTTCAACCACAAACCACTAGACTGGGGTCATGCAGGAAGGCTCCCACTTTTTAACATGTCCCCCTGTAGACAAAATAATCCTGTTGTGACCTTAGCAAGTGCATGTTGTTATCTTGCAGCTATGTGTGGCAATGATGCATCACGGTGATTTTCACAATATCACACAAGGATTGCAATATCATCATACTCTGATGCAGTTTCACAGAGATCTTCAGCTGTGTGGCAAGCTGGACTCTCAGACAGGCCTGATGAAATTGAGGGTGTCCTAACATTTAAGGACACGTGGCAAACCCAAAATCCAAGCCCCAAAGCCAGGATGTAATAGTCCAGGAGCCACTGAAGTTGGTGGATCTCAAAAAGGCACCATAGGTTGTCTTCTCCAAGGAGAATTTTAGCCATAAGTCAAGACAAGACACAGTTTGGTTCCCAAAGGCCCATCTACCATCACATCTATGGCTCATAAGTCCATTAGTAGTGGCCTAATGAGGCTGTCTACCAAATACAGGAAGAAAACAGGTGGCCTGGCCTGAGTTCTAGCAGAGATATGAGTGAGGCTGCCTTACGCTGCAGCAGTCTAACTCCACTGCCAGCAGCTCATCTGGTAAAGGGCACAAAATGTTTAGCTGTAGGTGGGACAAGTGTAACTCAGCCAGTTTCCAATCCACTCTTGTAAATCAGTGGCTCTTTGGAGGTGCCTAAAACTGTATCTAAGATTGGGCTAAGACTTCCAGTTAGGAAGCCTTAAATATCAGGCTTCCCACATATGTAAATGTGTATTTGTCTCTCTCTCGAGAGAGAGAGACTTGCACCCTCTGGAGCAGAGGAGATGGGAATGCTCATCTAAGACAATAAGCAATGGGGAGGAGTCACTTATTTCTTACCGGGTGGGCCTCTCTCATGAGGTGATCACAGTAATCTAACCAGCTAAAGAAAGCATCAAGGCTCCCCTTTCCTGGGAAGGAGGCCTCATCGGCAGAGTTATTCTGCAACCTGCAAAGAGATCAAAGGGGGTGAAGGACATTGTAGGAATCAACTCCAAAGCATCATCCAAGGGCTACAGTATGTTTGGGGGGAAGGAAGGCCTCCTCTCTGGAGTGACAGCAGTGAAGGAAGCTGCTGGTTCTCTCAACATCCTCACTTGGTCCATACAGCATAGAACACCAGAGATGGAAAACACCCGAGAGAGCAACAAGGCCAGCAGCTCTCATCTGGGATCATGACTCACCCGGGGTGGTGGTGGTGACCACCCTGCTCTTCCCATATTGCTAAGTGGGAAGGGGGTCCCTGTAGGGAAGAAGTGGAGGACCTCTGCTAGACTGTACCCCCTGAGCCAGGGCAGACACCACACTGTCGCTATTCTCCAGGGACTTACCCAGCTTGAGCCATCCCATAGTCCCCCTTGGAGATGATACCACAGCCTAGCAGGCCTCACTATGTACCCATGCCTGCGAGGTGCTCAATCCTGCCAAGGTCCAGGGGAGCCTGGGTGCAGCCCCTGCAGAACAGATCTCACTAGTCTTCTCCGGGCCCAATACTTCCAGGGAGAAGCCCAGGAGTGAAAGCTGGTAGGGTCATTCCCTTGTGGTGAGGCTGGGAATGGATTTACCCCAGGCTCTCATTATCTTCCTACAGACCCATCAACGTCCTACCTCCAGCTGCCTCTCTCTAGGGAGAGGATATCTGCAGGATCGGCTGAAGTAGGGACGGCATTGTACAGCTCACATAGGTGATCAGTCACCAGACAGCACAGGGCGCTGTTCTGTACCAGGTACGTGGCAGCTGCCTGCTGAGCGACACTCATGAGAAGCAGCAGGTTTTCCTGAGCTTTTAGTGCAACCCTGCTCTTCTGCGAGAGGGAGAGAGAGAGAGAGAGAGAGAGAGAGAGAGAGGTCTTACTACAGCACCAACCCTGTCTATTCCCCTCCCCAGCTCACGGGTGAATGGAACACCAAGGTTGACGCTAACCTGCTCTATCCCACTGACAGGCAGGATCATTCCCTACTCACTGCCTGGCACCCCTCTGCTGTCCCCTGCCCCATGTCGGTACCTGGCTCTTGCACAGGTTGATTAAGGAAGTGATCAGATTGTTTTCCTTTCTCAGAGGGGAGGAGCTGGAGACAGAATTCTTTGGTTTTCCTGCCAGGCTAGCGCAGGGTGCATCACCCACAGAGCTCTCTCTGTCTGGCTCAGGAGATGCAGTCACGGCCCCATTGGTAGCCAAGCTCTCTTCCTGGCTGCTGCCGGCATCTCCCTGTGGGCTCCCAGTTAGAAGATTCTTGCCCTTGAGAATAAAGAAACAGGAGAGAGAGAGCAGTTAGCATCATTGCAATAGTGCTTCCAGCATTGACACAAATGGGACTGATCCCAGGTACAGACAGCGAATACTAAGAAAGCTAGATAGGTGCAATATGTACCCGAACATACCTAGATATGTATATACTGCAAAAACACCTAGAAATGCTCAGCTAAGCAGATGATAAAACAACACAACACGTTTTAATGGAGGATCTCAAAACCCTTTGCAAACATTAATCTTCACAACTCCCCGATGTGCTGTAGGGAAGTAAATATTATCCCCACTCCACAGATGGGGGAGCTCAGAGAGGTGAAGAGATATGTTTAAGGTCACACAGCAGGTCAGGGGTGGTGCTAAGGAGAGAGTCCAGGAATCCCAGATCCTAGTCCTCCGCTCTAAACTGCCTGATCAATGATTCTGGAGAATGAAGCCTTTTGTCACAGAACAGGTACAGCAGTGACAAAGCAAGCTTCACACATCCCATCAAGCCATCTGGGAGAGATGCATCCCCCTTCTCCGCCCCCTGCACCAGGGAAAGGGGTGCCAAGCCTCCATGTCCCCTGGTCTCTTTGTTAAGACTACCAATCAAGGGGCCAATTAGTGGCAACCACAATGGCTATTTTCGTGGCAGGAACATCAGCTCACTGGGAACTGGACTGAGATTGACTTGCTTCACCCAGGGCCCCCCAAACAGCTGTCAAATGGAAACAATCCAGGTCACCACCAGCACTGGATTAGACATTTTTCCTAATTTTAAAGAAGCCAGCAAGATTTCAGCTGTGGAGGAGCTCAGCATCATCACTGGGCATGCAGCACTGGGGCAATGTCCGTGATATATGGAGGTGAGATTTGTCTGCTTGCTACCCTGTGGAAATCCCATTATTCAGACAATCGTGCAATCATACCCTAGCAGATCAGCCCATTGGTCCCTGAAGCCTGCCTCCAGCAGTGGCCAATACCTTGCTGTAAGGAAGAGATGGCATGCAGGTGCCAATGAGGGCTCCTTACCTCCAGAATGTACGTGAGCAGAGCAGGATCCTGCTTGATCTTTGCACACAGAACAGCAGCAAACTGTACTTCTTCCTTCTCACTAGCAGAGCCTAGCGCATCACTGCCGAACTGAAGGAGCTTCTGTGGAAGGACACAGGGCGGGGTCAGCCTTCACAGTAATAAAAGAGGGGGTAGAACTGAGCTTAAACAGTGCTGAAAGGGGTTTGCTGGCATTGGGGATGGGCATTCTTCCCTCCTCACTAGAGGCTGTTGGGCACACTCCCCAGGAATATGTCCCCATATCAGTCATACAGACACTGATATACAAAAGAGCAGGCAATAGCCCACATTGTGGCAAAGTAATATTAAAGCAAAGTATTCATCATTGCCCTGAACCCTGTATAGTGATTTACACCACTATCAATTGGGTATCAGAATGGTCATATTTTATACCCACTCTGCACTGGTGTACATTGCACCAGGTGCATGCACTGGGGAACTGAGCCCTCCATGGGGTCTATGTTAACATCATTGCTCATCAGAAACGTAGGCCATCAGACCACTAAGTGAGGAAAGGTAGGACGAGCGCTGCAAGGAGCACACTTTACATTGCCTGCAGTAAGACAGCTCAGAAAGCAGCTGTGACAAGCCAAAGAGAAAGCAGAAGCCGCGCTCACCTGAACAGGCCTGTGCACATTCAGATAGTGCAACAGTGGATGCTGCACCTGTCCCAGGACTCTGCTGAAGAAGAGGAACACCTGCTGCCTCATGCCTGGAGGATACTGAGAGCAAGGAGAGAGAGAGAGAAGTAAATTGTCAGTTAAGTAACATTCCCCTTCAGTGCCACAGGAAACATGATACAAAGTGTCTGAGCCAATCCTTATGCCACAGATAGATAGCGAATGTATGGAACATGACAGAGGTAAGAGCTGCAAACATCTAGCCATACGCACCCTATATACTGCAGCTAATGCAGAAGACTAAAACGCCACAAGGGTATTCAAGTTTACATGGGCAGGGAAATTCCAAGAACAGAGGGTTTTGAAGCTCGTGGAGAACAAGATTTAGTTTATTATTGATTTTATCTCTTTTCTATCATCAGATAATCTGGTACGGCTACACTGTCCCTGCTTCAGGCAACCATGAAGAAAGTGTGAGAGAAACAAACTGGAGTCCAGCTGAACTGTGAGAAAATTAAAGGGAATGCTCTGGGATAACGTTAAGACAAACACTTAGGTTTTATTTACAAATAGGTTTTCCCAAAGGCAGTGTGAATACACGTTTTCACAACCCAAATGTAAGCAAAAACTGGTTTGGTTTAGGAAGTAAATATTTCCCTTCAGCACTGGTAAAAACCATTTGAGCATTGAAAAACAGACTAGAAACGGCAGTGAAAATGACCAGACTTAAATCACTATCCCAGCTCAGCACAATACATAAAAATACCCTAACAGCAGAAGTAAATAATGCTTTGCCCTTCTAATGTACATTTTAAGGCTCTCACAGTGTTTCACAAACATTAATTAATTTATATTGCTTAATGAACTTCACTTGAATAAATTAAGCTTCTCAGCTGCCCTATGGTGAAAAAAATCAATTAGATTATTTTTTCATTTTCAAAAGGTTTGTTTTTATTCATCAGTCCTACAACATGATGAAATGGAAAAAACAAGCAAGAATGAATCATCGTAGAGATAAAGAGTAGACAGTACTGAGTGCAACTGATTTTTATAAACAAAGCTGTAGCTCACGAAAGCTTATGCTCAAATAAATTGGTTAGTCTCTAAGGTGCCACAAGTCCTCCTTTTCTTTCTGCGAATACAGACTAACACGGCTGCTACTCTGAAACCTGACAATAAAGACTAATATTTCCAGTTACTGTTTCCTTGTTTTCGTGTTTGGAAAAAAAAAAAAAAAAAAGATCATTTATAGCACAATAAGCCAAGTTATTATGAGTAACACAGGCTAGTATGGTTATAATTTTTAGTTTTTGATATTTACTCTGATAAAGTCCTTTTAAAAACACTTCTTTCCTGCAAATCAAAGGATTGATCCTGCAACCCTCAGTCATGGAGCACGAGACTACTCCCCTGAGTAAACACTGCTCACATCAGCAAAGGTTGTAGCATACGGAGAAAATTTTCAAAAAGTGCCTAAGTGGTTTAGGAGCCCAAGTCCCATTTCCAAAAGTGATTCAGGTGCTTAGGGAGCCTACGGGTATGTCTACACTACGAGTGCTGCAGCTATGTCACTGTCACGCTTAGTGCAGACACTTGCTACAATGCCAGAAGCACAGAAGTAAATCCAACCCCTCAAGAGGCAGTAGCTAGGTGATCAGAAAAATTCTTCAGCCTAATGGTGTCTTACCGAAGTCTTTGAGGGTTGTGAATTTTTCACACCACTGAGCGATGTCGCAAGGTTGACTTAAGTTTTAGATGTAGACCAAGCCTTAGGTTAGATCTTCACTAGAATCACTGCAGCTTAGCCGCAGTAACACTTCAGTGTGGACACTGACTACAGCAATGAGAGTGATTCTCCCATCCCTGTAGTTAATTCACCTCCCCAAAAAGCAGTGGCTAGGTCAATGGAAAAATTCTTCCATCAGCCTAGTGCTGTCCACTCTGGGGGTTAACTACATCACTCAAGGGTATGGATTTTTCACACCCCTGAGCAGCGTTGCTAGGTCAACCTAACTTTTTAGTGAAGACCTGGCCTTAGTCTCGCTGAAAGTCAATGGGATTTAGGCTCCTAAGGTGCTGTCTAGCCTAGAATTTGAAAGGCGTTATCTAACGTATATTAACTGTGTAGTGCAGACAAGGCCACGTGCCTAACAGGCTGCTTACACCTTCCAAATCCTAGTCTAGCCTAAGTGGCTTCTGACACTGGGACTTCAGACTCCTAAATCACAGATATGCTTTGAAAAATTTTATCCAGGTCTCAGTTCCTTAAAATTATACTTCTTTGCTGTGAACAAGTCAGACTTTATAGTCACTGAAATCAACTAAAAACACAGTTCCACCACTAGGGTAATGAGTGGTCTTTGTCTTGGGCTTGTGCATGGCTGACCGGGGGAGGAACACGGTGTACACACCTCTGCTTTCCCCAGAGTGCTGAGGGTCTCCAAGATTTTGTGCTGCAGCAGGTATTCCAAACAAGGCCCTGTCTCCCCGGCTGGGTGCTGCTTCTCCTCATACACCAGGATGTCCAGCATCTGTTTCAGGCGCCAGGGGATATCGGTCTCCTTGACTGGTGTGTTTTCATCTAAAGAGAAGGCATATACAAATCCCAATCAAAACAGGCTACATGCTTGGTAAAACAGGCATTAAGCCTTTAGCTCCATTTGACTATCAAACTTACACAGGCCCTTCCAACCCAAAGCATCTTCACATACACACACCCCCCCCCCACCCCGTAACTCTGAGATGGAATGTGGCAGCTCTTTTAATAGTGCACAGCATACCCTGAAACCGACATGGCTAAAACAACACAGCAATGCTATAATAGTTTGGGACAGGAAGTGAATAGCAAGCATATCCAACAGAAGCTGGTCAGAATGGAATTACCTACGAATCAATTTAGTCAAGACCCTGGAGCCAACACCCTTACACTTGTAAAAGCATCATGGGATTGTTAAATCCACAAGTGGCCAGGACTTCAGTTTTATGTCTCAGCTATAAACCAGCATCTCTGTGCTGGGGAACTGGTTTGTTACTGTGTCAGTGTGAAGTTGTGAGCTCAGGGATATGCCCAAACAGATCAGTTTGCAGGACTAGGGCCATAGCTCAAAAGAGCTGATGAGATCAGAGCCTGGGGCAGCACAGTCACAGGCCTTACACTAACCAAGACCCAAATGAAACATAATCACTAAGAAAAAAATCCGGTAAAGCTAATGCTTTACTCATAATTCCTACTGCAGGCATCAGGACCCGGGGCACTGTTCCACACCACACAGGAGTGCCCTTTTTAGAAAGATTTTCTCTACATTCTAAGACACAGTGGAAGACTCCAAAATAGTGAATTTAAAACCTTCCCCTCCCTGTAACAGAAGAACAAGTGGGTGTTTTCTTTCCGGGGACTGGTAGAACCCAGAGGAAGGTAACAAAAGCAATTTTTTAAAAAATCATCATGCCTCTCAATTGGAGATCTTTTGTAAACTAAGTTTGAACTTTGGGGAAATGTTAATAGGTATAAATCCACACACACACCAAAAAAACCAAAACAATTAATTTCATCCCAGACCTATGTATTTAAAAAAAAAAAAAATCTGAAAATTCTATTTTGCAGAGGTGACTTTAAAACATATCCTCCCAACCCCTCCCCTTTGGCTTCCAAGCTGTAATTTTCACTTTGATATTGATCTCTGCAGCACCCCAAGCAACTAGGACGCTGGTTTAAAAATTATTATCCCTAGAATAGAGCCCTTGATGGACAATTAACTATAGTGACACTAAGCAGCAATGTTATAATAGAAAAACACCAGTGGCCTAGCCAAGAACAAAGGTCAACGTTTCTCAGACTTGGGAGTCTAAGGTTAAGCTCATAAATCCATATTTAGGTATTTAAATAAAGTTAGGGGCCTAAGGCCTTCTCAACACACCACAACTGTACCAGTATAACTGTGCCTTTAAGCGTACAGCAATACAACTCCCTCTAGTGTGGATGCAGTTACACTAGTATGGACTAAGCTATACTGGGATAAGCACTTTATGCCAATGTACCTGTATGCGCTGTTAGGGCTGCAGCAGTGTAGAATATCAGTTACAAAAAACACCTCGTACAAAATCTCTGTGTAGATCAGACCCAATTTAATATCAAGTATAAGAAACGTTGGCCACAGCATTTAGTGCAGGAGCAGTCCAACCATTCTCAAAATGTTGGGAGAGCATCTCTGAGCAACAGAGACTGATTATTATAAGGCTCTGGCCCAGAGTATCAGATATCTACAAATGGCCAGGGATGCGACCTCCCAGCCCTCATGGTGGGAAGAAGCAATACCTGTGTGCCATATATAGAACAGCGGGTAGACATTTTAAGGTTGCAGGCAACATTTCTCCTGATAGGGTTTTTATGGGCTATTCAGCAGGCCTTTCATTATCACTCACTGGAACGTCCTGCACTGACCCCAGGAAGAGGATGATGGAGACATTAACACTTTGCTCTACTCTTGGGCCAAGGATCTCAAAGCATTTTGTACATGTTAATGAATTAACCCCAACAAACGCCAGCTCCTTGCCCATGTATATCTCATTGTCTCCCCTTTACAGCGAGGGAAACTGAGGCACCACAGAGTTAAAGGATTTCTCCAAACGCTCACAGTGCATCAACTTGCAGAGCTGAGAAGACAACCCCCAAGTCCTAACTTGCAAACTCCCCGCCCTAAAAGTGAGGCAACGCTCCTTCCCAGAGCTGGGAATAGAACCCAGGAGCCCGGACTCCCAGCCTCGCCCACCACCTACCTGTGGTCTCTAGGTAGTAGTGAGTGAGCCCTTTCCAGTGCTCGGTGAATGCCTCCAGCAGGTCAATGCTGGGCTCCTGCTGCAGAGAGGAGGGTGCGGGCGTTAGCAGATCGGGAGAGCCCTTTGTTCATATCTACCCACGGGCCCGGGTCACAGGAGAATCTCCCCACTTCAGACCCTCCCCCCATCCTCTTAGCATCTTGCTCCCTGGGAACCCGCGTCCCAAAAGACATGGGGGTCAGGAGAGGAGACCCCAAAGCAGTGTGCCATGGGGCCCCTCTCCCGACCCTGAACCCCATATCCCCTGGGACATCCTTGCCCCAAGCCCCCAGTTCTCCCCCTCCCCAGAGCACCAATCTCCTGAACCCAATAGCACCTTGGGGCCCAACCAGGGTACCCTGTAGGATGCCCCCAGCCCTAGTCCCCTGTGGCCTCATCTCCTGACACCCAATGACACCCTTGGGGGCCCAACTCAGATCCTATTTCTAGGTTCTTGGTTGACCCCCGAGTCCCCTTGGCTGCCCCATCTCAGGACCCCATTGATACCTGGGGGGATCCATCCTAGGTGCCCCCCCCAAGTACCTTGGCCCCGGGAGTTGCCCTCCAGCCCCATTTCTGTAGGCTCCCCCCATCCCCTGACCCTCAACGACACCTGGGGGATCAATCCCGGGCACCCCCCAACCCTGACCCCAGGAGGCGGCCCCCCCCAGCCCCCTGGGAACCCCCCCATCTCCTGACCCTGACACCTGGGGGGGGGGGGGGGCAGTCCTGGGTGCCCACCAACCCTGACCTCAGGAGGTGGCCCCCCCAACCCCCTGGGAACCCCCCCATCTTCTGACCCTGACACCTGGGGGGGGGTCAATCCCGGGGCCCCCCAACCCTGACCCCAGGAGGCAGCCCCCCCAACCCCCTGGGAACCCCCCCATCTTCTGACCCTGACACCTGGGGGGGTCAATCCCGGGGGCCCCCCAACCCTGACCCCAGAAGGCGGCCCCCCCAGCCGCCTGGGAGCCCCCCATCTCCTGACCCCAACCGAACCCCACTCCCCGCCACCCCCGCGCCCCCCCCACTCTAGCCGCAGCGCGCCCGGCCCGGCCCGGCCCCCACCGTCTCCACCGCCCGCTGCAGGAAGGCGCCCAGGCGGCTGAACATGGCGGCGCCGGCCCGGCCCGCCGGGGGATCCCGGCCACCGACGGGGGGACCCGGCCCGAGCAGGCGGAAGCGCGGACCCGGCGGCCTGTGCGGGGCGGGGCGGGGCGAGAGGCCTCCCGGGCCTGCGAGCGGGGAGACGGGGCGGCGCGGGGGGCGGGGCAGGCGCAAAACGGTCGGAGCTGGGGGAGGGGTCAGGAGGGTATGGGGGAGCTGGGGGCTATGGGGGAGCTTGGGGAAGGGGCCAGGAGGGCATGGAGTATCTGGGGGTAGGGTCAGGGGGGTCTGGGGGAGCTGGGGGTGGGGATCAGGAAGGTATGGGGGAGCAGGGACTATGGGGGAGCTGGGGGAGGGGTCCTGGGTATGGGGGAGCAGGGGTCAGTGGGGTATGGGGGAGCTTGGGAAGGGGCCAGGAGGGCATGGAGGATCTGGGGGTAGGGTCAGGGGGGTCTGGGGGAGCTGGGGGTGGGAATCAGGAGGGTATGGGGGAGCTGGGGGAGGGGTCACGGGGTATGGGGGAGCAGGGGGCTATGGGGGAGCTTGGAGAAGGGGTCAGGAGGGCATGGAGGATCTGGGGGTAGGGCCAGGGGGGTATGGGGGAGCTGGGGGTGGGGATCAGGAAGGTATGGGGGAGCAGGGACTATGGGGGAGCTGGGGGAGGGGTCACGGGGTATGGGAGAGCAGGGAGCTATGGGGGAGGGGTCCTGGGGGAGCAGGGGGAGCTGGGGGAGGGGATCAGGAGGGCACGGAGGATCTGGGGGTGGGGATCAGGAGGGTATTGGGGAGCAGGGGTCGGGGGGGGATCTGGGGGTAGGGTCAGGGGGGTATGGGGGAGCAGGGGGAGGGGATCAGGAGGGTACGGAGGATCTGGGGGTGGGGATCAGGAGGGTATGGGGGAGCAGGGGTCGGGGGGGATCTGGGGTAGGGTCGTGGGGTATGGGGGAGCAGGGGGCTATGGGGGAGCTTGGGGAAGGGGTCAGGAGGGCATGGAGGATCTGGGGGTAGGGCCAGGGGGGTATGGGGGAGGGGATCAGGAGGGCATGGAGGATCTGGGGGTGGGGATCAGGAGGGTATGGGGGAGCAGGGGTCGGGGGGGGATCTGGGGGTAGGGTCACAGGGTATGGGGGAGCAGGGAGCTATGGGGGAGCTTGAGGAAGGGGTCAGGAGGGCATGGAGGATCTGGGGGTAGGGTCAGGGGGGTATGAGGGAGCTGGGGGAGGGGATCAGGAGGGTACGGAGGATCTGGGGGTGGGGATCAGGAGGGTATGGGGGAGCAGGGGTCGGGGGGCATCTGGGGGTAGGGTCGCGGGGTATGGGGGAGCAGGGGGCTATGGGGGAGCTTGGGGAAGGGGTCAGGAGGGCATGGAGGATCTGGGGCTAGGGCCAGGGGGGTATGGGGGAGCTGGGGGTGGGGATCAGGAAGGTATGGGGGAGCAGGGACTATGGGGGAGCTGGGGGAGGGGTCACGGGGTATGGGGGAACAGGGAGCTATGGGGGAGGGGTCCTGGGGGAGCAGGGGGAGCTGGAGGAGGGGATCAGGAGGGCACGGAGGATCTGGGGGTGGGGATCAGGAGGGTATGGGGGAGCAGGGGTCGGGGGGGGATCTGGGGGTAGGGTCAGGGGGGTATGGGGGAGCAGGGGGAGGGGATCAGGAGGGTACGGAGGATCTGGGGGTGGGGATCAGGAGGGTATGGGGGAGCAGGGGTCGGGGGGGATCTGGGGTAGGGTCGCGGGGTATGGGGGAGCAGGGGGCTATGGGGGAGCTTGGGGAAGGGGTCAGGAGGGCATGGAGGATCTGGGGGTAGGGCCAGGGGGGTATGGGGGAGGGGATCAGGAGGGCATGGAGGATCTGGGGGTGGGGATCAGGAGGGTATGGGGGAGCAGGGGTCGGGGGGGGATCTGGGGGTAGGGTCACAGGGTATGGGGGAGCAGGGAGCTATGGGGGAGCTTGGGGAAGGGGTCAGGAGGGCATGGAGGATCTGGGGGTAGGGCCAGGGGGGTATGGGGGAGGGGATCAGGAGGGCATGGAGGATCTGGGGGTGGGGATCAGGAGGGTATGGGGGAGCAGCGGTCGGGGGGGGATCTGGGGGTAGGGTCACAGGGTATGGGGGAGCAGGGAGCTATGGGGGAGCTTGGGGAAGGGGTCAGGAGGGCATGGAGGATCTGGGGGTAGGGTCAGGGGGGTATGAGGGAGCTGGGGGAGGGGATCAGGAGGGTACGGAGAATCTGGGGGTGGGGATCAGGAGGGTATGGGGGAGCAGGGGTCGGGGGGCATCTGGGGGTAGGGTCGCGGGGTATGGGGGAGCAGGGGGCTATGGGGGAGCTTGGGGAAGGGGTCAGGAGGGCATGGAGGATCTGGGGGTAGGGTCAGGGGGGTATGGGGGAGCTGGGGGAGGGGTCCTGGGTATGGGGGAGCAGGGGTCAGTGGGGTATGGGGGAGCTTGGGAAGGGGTCAGGAGGGCATGGAGGATCTGGGGGTGGGAATCAGGAGGGTATGGGGGAGCTGGGGGAGGGGTCACGGGGTATGGGGGAGCAGGGGGCTATGGGGGAGCTTGGGGAAGGGGTCAGGAGGGCATGGAGGATCTGGGGGTAGGGCCAGGGGGGTATGGGGGAGCTGGGGGTGGGGATCAGGAAGGTATGGGGGAGCAGGGACTATGGGGGAGCTGGGGGA
The DNA here is from genome assembly GCF_015237465.2 of Chelonia mydas. Classification (NCBI taxonomy): domain Eukaryota; kingdom Metazoa; phylum Chordata; order Testudines; family Cheloniidae; genus Chelonia; species Chelonia mydas. The sequence continues at coordinate 5,360,199 of NC_057859.1, read as the reverse complement.
GGGGTCGCAGGGTATGGGGGAGCAGGGGGCTATGGGGGAGGGGTCCTGGGGTATGGGGGAGCTGGGGATTAGGCAAGTATAGGCGAACTGGGTGAGGGAGTCACAGGGCAGGAGGGTATGGGGGAGCTGGGGGATGGAGTCAGGAGGACATAGGGTGACCCCCTTATTTTCAGATGTATTGAAAATGCATTAAAACTGATAAATACCATTTTAAATATTCAGGTTTCAGAGTAACAGCCGTGTTAATCTGTATCTGCAAAAAGAACAGGAGTACTTGCGGCACCTTAGAGACTAATAAATTTTATTAGAGCATAAGCGTTCGTAATAATAAATAACAAATAAATTTGTTAGTCTCTAAGGAGCCGCAAGTCCTCCTGTTTTTTAAACATTCAGTGGCTGCTTGTGCCAATTGCATTGTATGCTGGAGGGCAGCAGAACTGTGCCCTTGAGGGAAAAATCCACTGCTATGCTATGGGAAGTGGTGTTTCCCTAAAACGTCCTTTAAAGTAAAGCGCTCTCTCGTTTTCCATGTGGTTTCCCCTTATTTCCATCCAGCAGTGGATGTCTTATTTTTAAACTTGAAGAGATGGTGGGGTGGGGTAGGAGAACTGGGGATCCAGCCATTTCATGCACCAGCTTTTTTCACCTCACTTGGGTTTTAATCTCACCCTGGGTCAGAACCAAAATGTCTACTGAACCTCAGCCATGTTCCTAATCAACATTTCCCTATCACAAAAGCACTGCACAAACCAGACTAAAGGAAACCCCTCCAAGTATCGTCCATTTTACAAGATAAAAGGTGGGGTTTGAAACATTTATTTGACATGATAATTTGTTAAAAACAACCCAAAACCCCAGCAAAAAACAAACAAAAAAGACACCCCACCTCCCCAATCTAACCCTCACATCTTTCTGAATTAACAAGTTACACAAAGGCACGCTGTCAATTTAACATTTCCTCTCCCCTGGTCCCCCCGGTTTCCATTTGATAAAAGCATGTTTTTAAAAAACTCAAGAACATCAGAAAAAATATTTCTACAATTACAAAACAAAATCCAATGCAAACAGTTCCTTTTAAACAAATAACAGTTCTCCTGCAGGGTTTGCAGACCAAACGTTGGAAATCAACAAATGGAAATCAACAAAGTCTATTTTGCTTTAGATTACAGTCAGGTTCTTATAACCTGATCCTGTAAGTTACTGATTCTGCATGAGCAAGTCCTTGTGAAACCCACTGGGCACTTCTTTGTGCTCCACTGAGGATGGGAATCTCTTATAGCCCAGCAGGAGTGACTCAGGCTTTTAGCTCTGGAGGTGTCTGTTTCCATCCCAGGTGTGTTGGGGTGGCTGTCACACTGGGCCAGCTGCAGCCTTGTTGACTTCAACATGGCTCTGGGCAGACCCAGGGGAAGGCAACTCTGATTGCGGATCAGAACCAGACAATGAAAGTGACGTGAAATTGATTTCCGTTGTCCAAGTCTTAGCCAAAGAACATAAATAATGATATGTTCTCTATATTTTGAAAAATTCTTTTCATCACCTAAGGTGTTATTTGTAACACAAGGCACTCGTTTATTCACAACAGATTACCTTGAAGCTGACTGAGTCCCTATAAAGATAAATACAATCAATGCTCCTGTGTTTCCACTATTCTCAATGCAGTTACTCTCATGCCACTTGCTGTAATGAAAGTTGTGTCCAGGCCTCAGTCTTAAATATTCACTCGGCATCTGAGATTTCAGGCTTGGGAGAGAGTTACTAACCAGACTTTGCCCTTGCTCTGTGGCTGACTGCAGCAGATCTCGGACTGCTTTATGAAGGTGGGTCAGTGTCATTAGGCCTGTTTGACGGAGGGAGAAGCTGAGGGACACAGAGGGGAAGAGACTTTCCCAATCTTGTGGGGTGGCAGAGCGGAGGACAAAACCCAGCCGTCTTGACTCCCTGCCCTGTGCTCGATCCACTAAACCACAGTTGGCACCTACTGTTGTTCCACAGGGTGTTAGCTCAATGGACACTGATGTTTCAAAAAGAAGTGAATTGCCTGTCTCTAAATGGCTGTATGATTGTCTCTCCTCTTAGTAAAACCTGTGATCACCCCAGACCACTTTAAAAGCAGCTGCCACACCTCTCGGTCCCCACTCATGTTCCCCTTCAGTCCCAACATGCGGGCTTCCAAGAACAGCTGGCCAGAGGAGGCACTTCAGGGTAGCATGCATACCTCCTGGCAGCCTCCTCCTCCCCTTTAGACTCCTGGGTGTATGGCCAGTGTACCCAGTTAGAAACACTCTTCTTCTGATTTCAGACATGCCCAGCTGCACAATGCGTGTAATATTATCGAAGAGCTGCATCATTCCATCCCTGCACGGTAAAATGTCTGTGTCTATCTGGAAACCAAAAGTAGGGCTGTTATCTCTATGGAGAAAGGTGTTTGCTAGAAAGAGGAGTGGAGGAGATCCATGAAAGACTTCAAAGGACTCAAGAAACCTGGCTAGGTAGCCCAGAGTATTCTGTTTGCATCTCCACTTTCTTTAGGGTCTAACAGCATGGGTGACTCCAGCGTTGAAGGTGTTGTTCACGTTTGCTCTCATCCTTTCATCCCATGTGTCAGGAGCCATTCAAGAGAACTGTCTTCTGAAGCACCAGCCTATGCAATTTGAAGCTGCAGGAAGGTTCTGTAAATGCAGACAAAGAAGCCATCTTGGCTCCACTCTGTCACATCAACTGCAAGGAGGAGAGTGCTGGTGACTAAGGTCGCAAGCCACTGCGGAATTGCTCCCTGGAAAATGGTACCAGATGGATATGCTGCTGTGACGAGTCTCGACCCAGTAACGCTGGGGCGAGCCCACCCTCACCCAGCCCGGTCTCCTTTCCCCCATTTCAGTGCCACTGCAGACAACCTATAAAAATCCAGTCAGTTTAAAAAATAAAAAAAAGAGTTATTGTAACACTGATAACTACGGTAAAAAAAAAGGAGAGATTCAGAGTTTATTCTGCATGATCCACATGCAGCGTGCATATATAGACGCATGGTCTGATATGTATATGTACAGTGCAATGTCTCCTGCCTTTGGGAACGCTCAGCGGGTAGAAGGGGCCAATTACATGGCAGACTTCATCTCCCATTCCTGAAAGAGATGGATGGAGAAAGGACAATTATTCCCATTTCCTGAGGGGGGCTGGGAAGAGCGTGCTAGGGGAGCCAGGCCTTTCCCCCACCCCCAGCACGACGCTCCCTAGCAGAGGGGATGCTCCTCAGTACCTTTCTCTTTTGCAGAACCTTCCCCTTTTCAATGATGACCACGGAAGGCGCTCGCCTCAGGGCGCTCTTGGTGGAGGTGGTGCGTTTCAGCAGAGGTGTTAGGAAGGAACCCTGCACACAAGGGTGGAGAGAAGAGGGGTGGGTGTGGGAGCCCCCTTTTGCCCTTCTTTCCAACCTGTCCGGGGGGTTAGCTGTGAACAGGGACTCTAGGGCAGTGGTTCTCAATCTGTGGCCCAATCAGCACAGAGCTGCGGCCCATGTGACATCCTCAGGGCCATATAGGTAATATTGGATGCGGCCCACATATGTGGCCCACAATGGTAAATAGGTTGAGAACCACTGCTCTGGGGCCATTCCAGCTCAGTCTGTGGTCAGACCTCTCCCCCGTCTAGGGGCCCCACACATGCCATAGCAGCTCCCCTCCATATGGAGTCACTTTCCCACTTTGTCTAAAGGCAAGAAAGAAGGACCTAAGGTAGACCTGACTTTCTCAAGGAACAGGAGAGAAGCAGCAGAATGAGGAGAGGGAAAGAGGGAGAAGAGATGATGCTGGGAAAGGGATGGGAGAAGAGAAAGGCAGGAAGCCCTAGGAGAGCCCCTGATTGTTTCTAGCCCCCAACTGTTGTGTCTCATGGCTGCCCAGTGTCTGGCTCTCACCCATCCTGCTCCATCCTCCTTACCTCGGAGCCTGCTGAGCTGGTGGCGGTGGCTATGTGGCCCTTCAGAGACTTGCCGATGGCTAGCAGGTTCATCTCCGAGCCGGCCTTCAGCCTGGTTTTCATCCGGCATGCTCTTTCCAGCTGCCCTACCTTCTCCTCCAGCTTGGGGAAGGCCCTCTTACCTGCAAGAAGGCAGATCGTGGAGCCATGTGAACCCACACGGGAAGCTGAAGGCCCAATCCCAGCACCCTGACTCACTCTGGGTTACAGCTATGCCCCGAGAGTCGCAGGACACCCATGGCTCAACACTCCCAGCCCTCTCCTGCACTGGGTAAGTCTTGCCAACCCCTGGCACAGGGGCAGGGGGTCAGCAACCTGCCTGAGGCTGTGCAGCGATCATACCAATTAAGAAATCCAAGCTGTCTGGGGCACCCTTCCTCTCAGGCTGCGTCAGCATCCGCTGGGACTGGAAAAAATCCCGGCTTCTCAGCTCCGGGGCCACCTCTACCCACTGCTCATTCGGAGACTTGCCCGGGCCGGTTGGAGGAGCAGCTGGAAGAGCATGGGAGAGAAAGGGGTCAATGGCTGCGTGACCGTGAGCACTCAGAAAGGGATTCCCCCTCCGGGCATGCTGAACCAGCCTACAGCCGGAGCCGCTCTGTGCCTGGGGCCCAGGGGAATCCTGGACATGCCCAGGGCCAAGGACAGGGGAGCTGTTCTGTAGCAGGCAATGAGAAGCAGAGGGGCACTCCTCTACGCATGCGCCACCCTGAGACCCACTGGAGCCAGCCTGTTCCAGGGAGGCAGCGATACCCTCTCAGCACGTGCTGTGGCAGACGTGGGAGCTGACTAGTGCTGGGACGGTGTCTCTTATCGCGATGGGGCCGCGCTCAGCTGCTGTCGGACATAGAGTCTGCCCCCTGGTACAGCCAGGTCCCTGCCGTCTGGGAGAGGGAGCCTCAATCACCTGTCTCCTCCGGAGCTCTGCTCCGGGGGTTGCTGAAGGCACTGTCGGGAAGGGCACATGGGAGTCTCTGCGTCTGGTCTTGGGCAGCTCTGTCCAAGGTCTGCTGCTGCAAAGAGAAGCCAGTGAGGAGCCTGTGGACGAACTGGCTAGACGCGCCGGCCCAGATCCCCATGGGGGCAGCTCAGCCCATGGAGTTTCGCCAAGCTCCGCCCGTCAAGGGGCTGGCCCGCTTGCTAGAAATGCCTACAGATGCCAGACTACGTGGAGGTTACCAGCTGATGCAGTATATCCACGTTGGAGTAGACTGGGCTGGAGTGCGTCGCCGGCGGGAGCTGCCCGAAGGGGTCGTCCATGTAGGTGTTGGGGGTCGGGAATCTCCGCAGCAGCAGGCCCCTGCAGGCAGAGCAGAGAGGAAGCCCTGTGACTCTGGGCACCCATCAGTGGTGGCGATTTTCCATGCTTAGCACCTGGGGCCCGTGAGCGCTTTGAACCAGACGCAGCAGGGCCTGATGAGTGCTGCCTGGCTGCCCTATGCGTCTGAGCAGTAACACCAGGGGTCCAGACACAACACGGGTTGTCCCCAACATGGCTAGCACATGCTTCAGTCGTGCACTAGTTCTGAAACTGGGTCCCCATGGCAGTGCCAGATGCAGAAGCCGCCAGGATCCTGTGCCCTGGGGCTCTGTCCCAGGAAAGGCACCCATGGGCAGCCAGGTCCCCTGCCTTAGCAGAGGGGGAAGGAGAATGGAAAGAAGGCTGAGGGAGGGACAAAGCTGGGACAACTTAAAGACAGAGAATAGGGGGAGCTGCTCTGAAGAGGCACTGTGTCTCGGGGGTGCTGCGGGACGAGGGGCCAGGTTCTCCTTACCCCACAGGCGCGGAGCTGGGGGCATCTCCAAGGACTGAGGTTTCATACACAGAGGCTGGTTCCGCTCCCTTCTCCACCTGCAGGATCTTCAGCCAGACGTCCCTCTCTTCGTCCGAGTGGGTCTGCACCAGAGAAGGGGACAGGGCTCAGACATCGGCTCTGGGCCAGAACCATTAGGGAGGGGCCAGGGAGATGCCCTCCTCTGGGGAATGGCATTGGCTCGGCAGCCAGAAGGGCAGGAAAGGGACCAGGCACGACCAAGCAGAGCAGAGGGTGGGGGAAACAGGCTGGTTCCTTGCTGCGTCTCTCCATGCACAGCACTATCGGCGCGGAGTGCGGCTCCTACGTCTGTGTGACCACAGCACCATCTGGAGCTCCAGGAAGGGAGGGCAGATCCTGTTCCTACCATCCGCGGGATGCTGCCAGTGAGGGCTGCCCCCCTACCACCAGACTAATGGTCTCTCTGCTACAGCTTGGCTGCAGGCCACGCCAGCACCATACGGGTTAGCACAGATGCACCACGCACCTGCAGGACGGCGACCTCTCTGCCTTGCTGGCTGATGTGGATGCGATGGCGTCGGCCGGCGTCAGCCCCCGGGGTCACATTGCTGCCCGCCAGCGGCACAGCGTACTCAGGGCTCTCAGTACAGCTGGGGTCTCTGAACATCCGCAGGGCGCCCTGCTCCACCCTGCACCACAGCTTCTGCCACTGGCTTTTCAGCAGCACGTCCAGGAAACCTGCAGAGTGCCCCCAAGGCCTCTCGTTATGAGACGCGCCCCCGCTGCCTGCTCCGCCACTGGGGAGAGGGCTCGGCACTCACCCACCCAGCACAAACTGCAGCTGATGCCTCCGGGGACTGTGGGAAAGGAGTTCAGGGAAGTCTGGGGTGAGAGCACAGGCTCTGCGTGCGGTTACCCCACTGCTCCGCCAATGCACCCAGCACCCTGGCTCTTCCACGCCTGGGTCACCTCCCCACCACCACCGCTCTGCCAACGCACCCAGCACCCCGGCTGTTCCAGCCCTGGGTCCCACAGACAGGATGGCTGGGGTAACTGATGCTGCACAGAGTGGTCAGGCTGGGCCATATCGTACCTCCTTTCCTTGGCTCTCCAGCTGGGATGCAGCCAGCTGCAGCAGGGCTGACCAGGGAGTTCTCCTCATCTGAATCAGAGCCAAACTGGGAACCTCTCACCTAAGAGAGACACAGGTGCCGCAGACAATAAGCACTGAGGCGGGGGGAGTGGATAAGCAGAGGGAATTTCAGGCTGAACATCAGAGATTTCCCCATGGGCAGACCCAGGAGATGGGGGGCAGCTCCCAAGGGAGGAGAAAGCCCCATCACATGGGACCATTCAAAAGGCACAACATGCCACAAGGAACAACCCTGTGCTGTCTGGTCTCACAAGGGCATCTCCCTCCCTCGAATTTCATGGGTAAGGCTGTGCCCTCGGGCATGCCCCACAAGCTGTGGGCACGTCCCAGGGCAGAGTCCCTCCTCAGGGTTCACAACATTCCTGTGGGTAGCAGCAAGCCGGGCCTGTTGTAGAAGGAGCTGCTCAGGACAGGATGGGATAGCAGGGATTAGGAGTCAGGGCTCCTTGTTCTAGTCTCGCCTCCCAGTTATTGCACTGGAGACTGTCAGGATTCCTGGGTTCTATTCCCTTCTCTGCCACTGACTCACCGTGTGACCTTGGTTAAGTCACTCCCCTGTGCCTCAGTTTCCCTGCCGGAACACAGGGACAACGATGCTAACTTGGGTAGGGAGAGGGGTGTGAGAGCACCCAAGATCCCAGGTAGCAGGGGCTAGAGATGGCTAAGGAACCTACTCACCTGGCGTGAGTTCCCGCCCTGCTCTGAGCTGGGCAGTGCGGGGGAGCTGTGGGCAGAAGGCCTGCTGAGAGGAGAGTTGCTCACTTCCTCAATCACCTACAAGAAAGCGACAGCGTTACAGCCATGGACAGGGCAGCTGAGGGTCCCGGTCCCCCAGGCACAGTGGGAGCCCAGCCCCCTCGAGAGCAGAGTCATTTCCAAGGCAGGGCATATGCTGCTGGGAGGGTCAGAGCCCCCACGGCGCTTGCAAACCGCTCTCTCATGCAAACTCCTTGTGGAACCTTGTGTGGGGACGTACTGCGGCTTGGCAAGAAGGGGAACTGGCTCGCCCCACAGCTCTGAGAGGTTTGCGGGAACAATTGTCAGCACCCAGCTTGGCCTGCAGGGGGAGCCAGGCCATAACTTATCTGCCAAGCCCCAGCTGACGGGATGGTGCCCGTCCCCGCCCGCAGAACGGAGTGGGCAGCCCGGGGCCCTGACGGGACGGTGCCCGTCCCCGCCCGCAGAGGGGAGTGGGCAGCCCGGGGCCCTGACGGGACGGTGCCCGTCCCCGCCCGCAGAGGGGAGTGGGCAGCCCGGGGCCCTGAGTGGACGGTGCCCGTCCCCGCCCGCAGAGGGGCGTGGGCAGCCCGGGGCCCTGAGTGGACGGTGCCCGTCCCCGCCCGCAGAGGGGAGTGGGCAGCGCGGGGCTCTGACGGGATGGTGCCCGTCCCCGCCCGCAGAACGGAGTGGGCAGCCCGGGGCCCTGACGGGACGGTGCCCGTCCCCGCCCGCAGAGGGGCGTGGGCAGCCCGGGGCCCTGACGGGATGGTGCCCGTCCCCGCCCGCAGAGGGGAGTGGGCAGCCCGGGGCCCTGAGTGGACGGTGCCCATCCCCACCCGCAGAGGGGCGTGGGCAGCGCGGGGCCCTGACGGGACGGTGCCCGTCCCCGCCCGCAGAGCGGAGTGGGCAGCATGGGGCCCTGACGGGACGGTGCCCGTCCCCGCTCGCAGAGGGGCGTGGGCAGCGCGGGGCCCTGACGGGACGGTGCCCGTCCCCGCCCGCAGAGGGGCGTGGGCAGCCCGGGGCCCTGACGGGACGGTGCCCGTCCCCGCCCGCAGAGGGGAGTGGGCAGCGCGGGGCCCTGAGTGGATGGTGCCCGTCCCCGCCCGCAGAGGGGAGTGGGCAGCACGGGGCCCTGACGGGACGGTGCCCGTCCCCGCCCGCAGAGGGGAGTGGGCAGCACGGGGCCCTGACGGGACGGTGCCCGTCCCCGCTCGCAGAGGGGAGTGGGCAGCGCAGACTCACCCAACATTTAGTCTCACCCATACAGGAGCTGTTCCCCCGCCCCACAGTCCCCCACAGGGGCTCCCAGGCGGTGGCAGAGGCCACTCTTCGCCCTCCCCACTCCCATGGCCCCCCTCCATGCACAGCTCTGCCAGGGTGTAACACCTCCAAACCTTCCTCCAGTCCTCAGCCTGCTGGCGGCTCTGGAAGCCCATCACCAGCGTCTCTGCCGCCGCCCCCGTGATCTTCAGCACGTGCTGCATCTTCTTGCTGCGCTTGGCCTTGTAGGCAACGCGGCAGCCATGCAGGTCCAGCTCCAGCACTGGCTGCAGGTCCTTGGCGCATTTGTAGCACTGTGGCAGCACAGGGCAAAGGGCATGGCTCAGCGAGGGGGCTGGGGGGAGCACAAGGGTCCGAGACCGGGGAGAGCAGGGCTTGGAATTGGAACTCGCAACCCTGACCCTCCCCGTTGTGGGGCTGGAGTTCGGGATATAGGAGTGGGGGTCTTCAGGGTTAGGGATGGGGGGTCAGGGACTGCACGGTTGTGGGTTTAGGGCCCAGGCTTGGCAGGATGGGGGTTAGGGGTTCGGGATGTGGGAGGATGGGGGTTTAGGGTCTGCAGGTCTGTGGGTTTAGGGGTTCAGGGTTGGGGGGATGGGGGTTCAGGATTGGGGTTTGGGGGGTCAGGGTGCAGGGTGTGCAGGTTAGGGGGCTGGCAGGTTCAGGGCACCGAATGCACTTCAGTTCACCTACCCTTTTACCCTGCAGCTCTTCCCTGGTCCCACCTCCACATCCCTGCACTCTTCGCCCGTCGGGCGCCTGTTGCCAAGCCCCCTCACCCCCCACACTATCCTGCACACACCCCAGCCCATGCGGTCTCCACAGTAGGAGCAAGGCCGTGCCCGGGGAAGCCATCTCCACCTGCGAGTGCTCCCGCCCCTCTCCACCCACCCAACGCTCACCAGCAGGGCATGTTCCCGGACGATGAAGAGCTGCTTGGCCCACTGCCCGAGCCAGCGTTTCCTCCAGAGGAAGCCACAGAGCTGGGCCTCGGGGCGAGCGGGAGTCTCGGCGGTGCCAGTGGCGGGCGGCCACTGGATGTAGTGCGCGCGGTCCTTCACGCAGTCCTCGTCCTCGCCGTATGACTCGTAGTGGCTGCTGTCCGTGTCCCCGCCGCCCGCTGCCCAGAGTGGAAGGGTGGCGCTGAGCAAGCGCCTGGCAAGAGTGGAGCTGCCTGTCGGCAAGGGGCTGCCCCACCAGCGCCAGGGGCTTCAGGGCTTGACCTGGGACGCGCGCCACGCTGCAGGGAGCCAGGCAGGGAGCCGAGCGGGGCTGGGGGAACGTCACAGTCAATGCCCACGTGGCCTAGACGGAAGAGGCGGCACTGCGTGCCACAAGCATGGAGGGTGCCTCAAAAGGGAAGAGGCCAGAGGCATGCGAAGTGCGGCAGGGGTGCCCCGTGCAAGAGAGGTGCAGCAGGCATGGCACAGTTGTTGGAAGGGGGGGCCACTTGAAGGCCCCCCCAGTGCATACAGTGCAGCTGATGGGCCTTGTGCGACAAGTGTGCCATGTGCGAGAGGCGTGAGGGGCAGCTGGTGTACACACGCTGCAGAGGATATGTCCTGCCAGCTGCTCCCACCTCCCGCGGGTTTCGGAGAGGAAGGGGCTGGTTACCTGGGCTCATATGTCCCTCGGGGCTGATGGGCTCTGCCTCCTCGTAGGAGTCCTCAGCTGGCAGGCTAGGGAGGTGGGGCAGGACGCCCAACGGGTTTGTCTAGAAAGAGCAGGGAGAACTCAGCCTGACAGAGCCAAGGGAGGCAGTATCAGGGCACGGGGTGTCAGTGGGACTCTGCCTGCCAGCCCCCTGGGGGTTCAGGAGAGGTTTCAGGAGCTGTGCCCTCCCTTTGCATACTGAAGGGCGGGCTCAAGATACCCCCTTCCCTGGGCAGTTGCTCAATCTCCACCTTGGGAGCTCCCTCTCTCCCTGTTCCAGGCTGATGTGGGCTTGGAGCAAGCACGGATTCCCCCCCCCCCCCAGCATTCAATCGCCCTGCTCCATGCCAGCACGTCTGCCGACTCGGAGCCCTGCATCTGGACAGGACTGAGATGAAAGAGCCTTTGATGCCCGTGGCTCGGATTTCTGCTTCCTTCACAACTTAACTGCCCCTAAAGTGGCCTCTATGGTTAATCAGCCTCCGCTGCCTTCATGCTGTTTAGCTACCAAATTAACTGCTTCTGAAATCTGTCAGCGGCATCTCGCGCTCTGGCACGGGACACCGCTCTTGTTCCTGCCAATCGCATCCTGGGGGGTCGTCCTCTCCCCCCCTGCCACGGCTCCTGTTGCCTCATCTGGAGCCCATATTTGCCTGCTTCCATCCATATCCAGAAGAGCAGCAGAATTCCGCTGGAGCTGCATGTCTGCTCAGAGCCCGGGGAAATGCCAGCTTGTCAACCAGTCCCCTGACCACGCAAGCAAGTCAACGTCCTGCTGCTTGCAACGGAGGGCGCAGCACTGTATGGGAATGCACCCAGTCTCTGCTGCACGCAACGCACCCTCGGCCGCACACAGCAGCCAGCTTCCCCTGCTGCATCAAATGAAATGTGCCTCTCTTCACGCAATGCAGTGCGTCCCGTGCAGCATGTGATGGAAGACGCCCCTGCTGCATGCCGTGCAACGTCCCATTCTCCACAAGAATTACACTTTGGCTCTGTGGCATGCAATGCAACACCTGCTGTTGGATGTAATGCAACGCGTTCTCTTGCGCATGCAACAGACAGTGCTGCGCTTCATGTAATATGTGTCCCTCCCCTGCAGTACAGCGCACTCACTTCTGCTACTTCATCCCATGTGTCTCTTGCTCTCGGCCGTACAACGGACCCAATGCTGCAGGCACTGCAACACATCCCCGTATGCAAGAAACTGTGCCCATGAGGACCTGCCATGGCCAGTGCCGCGTGTGGCTGTTCCTTAGGCACTGGACACCTGAGTGGGTGGGAGTGGAGCCCTCTGCACATCTCTCTCTGGAAACTCCCAGTTTGTGCTGCAGACGCTCCTGTTCCTTTCCGGTTCCCCAGTGATCTCATGGCCAAACCATCTGCTCTTGTTTGCGAAGGGGCCTGACAGCCCAGCAGCCGGGAAGCCCAGCTCCCGCTGCCACAGGCTGGGAGCCAAAGCAGGCCCTTCCCTAGGCCTCAGGCCGGGGCTGTGGGGTACGGAGGCCTCACTATGACCCCTGTATCCTGAGCTGCACAAGGGATGGCAAGGGGCCCAAGGGGCAGCTGGGAGGAAAGGGGCAAGAGAGAAAAAAAAGACAGACCCCTGCCCCACCTCCTTCATGCAGGGACCTTCCCCTACCCTCTGACACAGCCCCCTGAGTCCTTTCCAACCCCAGCCCCTGACCCGCGGCCCTGATGCTGCCTCTAATTACCCTCCCTCAGCCCATTTCCCCCACACTCAGCCAGTCGCCCCAATCCCCAGCCACTGCCCCACATTCAGCCCCTAGAGACTCTGGGCTGGATTCTGAGCTCGGCTACACCATCAGCCTGGAATCCAAGAGCAGCAGGAGCAGAATCCAGCCATTCTCATCTGTATCAAGAGGGTGCAATCACAAACCACGCCCCTGCTTGCAGCCAGCGGTCATAGGGGCAAACGGGGGGGTCACATGTGCCTCCCCACAGCCCCTGTTTCTGCCCGTTTGGATTCCCCACCAGACACGCAAGCATCCCAGGCCCTGCTGGACATGCAGAGCTGGCAGGCTGCATGGGAACATTCCTCCCCACGCTCCCGGCTCCCTCTTTCTGCACTGAGCAGGCAGCAGGGCCATAGCCCAGGGACATGCAGTGTTGCCTGGAAACTGTGTCGGGTCTCCCTCTCCCACGCCCTGTCACAGCAACGGCCAGGGGCTGGGATGCTCCCATGCCTGGGGCTGGCCTAGGAGCGGGCACAGCAAGGCATCCACAGTGTGACAGGCTCTGCCGCTGCCCCATGAAGTTAGCAAAGCGCTCACCCACTGACTCCACTCTGGGCCTCAGGGGTAACAGAGATCTCTGTCTCCCTCTCGTTGCTTCCTGACCTGGAGTGATCCAGACTTACCCCGCCTGGGGAGCACTGGCCATTGGCAGCGGGTGAGTCACACTCTCCCCTTCCCATCGGGTCTGGAGACGAGGTTGCTGCCGAGAAAGGTAACGATTAAAATCATTTCAACCAGCCACTGGCGCCAGCTGCAGCCGGGAGCCCCCGCTCGGATGCCGCGGGATGCTGAGTGTGCTGCAGCTGCTCTGCTCAGCCCTGCTCCAAACCTTCCAGGCCCAAGAGTGGGCCGAAGATCCTCGAGAGAGTGCCAGACCCGGTGTCTGGAGCTAGAGAAGCCTGATCCAGCTTCGTGGGAGCCGATGCAAGCTGGATCCGGCCCCAAAGCTCTTGAGATCGTTCAGTCTGCATCACTAATAGAGCCCAGTTTGCAAATGTGGACCCCTAAGCTGGGCACCCAAATCCTGCAGCGTGGCAGCTGAGCGGGCCTGGCCACTAGCTGAGTGCCCACAACGGCAGCTTGGGCCCACGCTCAGTGCAGTTGCCGTCGGGCAGCACAGAGCTCCAGGCTCTCTATAGCAATGGGTAGCACTGAGACTCCCCTCAGAGGGGGTGGACGTCCCCGCAGGCTGGCTTCAGCACTTTGCAGCCGGCTGAGCCACCGGGCTACAGTGTTAGCACCTTCTAAGCCAAACCGGGGAGTCCCGGCCACCATCCCATAGGCTGATGTTTCAAACATGCCCTGTGCCTCTGGGTGCCCAGCTTTGGGTGCCTGCATGTGTCTCAAACGAGGGCAACTGAAATCACTGGCCACTTTTGCATATTTGGCAGAAAACCCGTTACTGGCCTCGAGCCACACGGCCTGATTCTGATCTCACGCAGAGGGTGCTCATGCCTGCACTGCAGTCCCTCTGGCTCCACAGCTGTGTCACTGAGAGCAGGGGCTGGCCCGACATATATGATTAGGAAACCCCCCTCTTCGTGCGACTCCACGGCTCACCTTGGCGCGGGCTCAGGTCAGCTGGCGTTTGGAAGGCGCTGCTCCCAGAGGAGGGCGAGATGCAACGCATGATCATGTACTCTGCGTCCTCTGCTGTGGGGAAAGAGGTGGGTCAGGATCACAGGAGGTGACGGGACTAAGACCACAAACAAGTGGGGGATAAAAGCTCTGAGATCAGGCTGCTGCTCCGGATGGGGTCGGATGACTGGGCGGGCAGGTGCTGGGGGATCCCAGACAATCCCGAATGAACCTCAAATTCTAGGGACTCGAACGGGGGTTGGTCTGGAGACTGAGTCCAGCAATGGCTTGTTCACGATGCATCATTCTCCTTTGCCGAAAGCAGCTCCAGTCCGGGAGCTGGAGCGAACAGTTTGCGGACACCCCAACAGCGGCTCATGTAAACCTGCTGGGCAAACCCATAGGAATAACAGGGATGCTGGAAGAAGGTCGGGGTCAGGCATACATAAGAAAAAGGGCTAAATTGAACCAGCTCTGGGCAGGCCCAAGGGGACAATCTCATTGGTAAGCAAAGTTACAGAGAGTGACAAACTAGATAAGCAAAGATCCAGAGAGCTGGACTATGCTGAGCGCCAAAGAAGTCATTTGACTGGCTGGCCCAGTTTCCAGGGAGCATGCAGAGCCTGTGGGAATGGACAGGGCTGCAAGAACAAATCGGATCTGCTACAGAAAGGTTCCCTCTTGTGGAGTTATTAGGATACAGCCGCCCCCATGGGTTATTAGCACAACATCACCTGTCTCTGGATACCTATGCCCCAGCAGCAGGATACATACATGGAGGGCTCTGGAACCTGGAAAGTAGCTCAGCGATGGATTTCTTCTTGGCCTGAGCAATGTAGCTGAGGTTCTCCCGGTCCAGGATCAGCAGGAAGGACTCTAGGTCCAAAAGGAGCTTGTCTAGATCTGCAGGCAACACAGAAGGAACAGGGCAGTTACTAGGGGAACACCATTCCATCAAATCGCCCCCACTGGGGGATCCCAATAGAGCAGCCCCCTGTCTTAGAGCCACCCAGCCAAGCGCATGGAGCACTGGGTGTCCAGGACAGATCAACGCACGGTGGGCGAGGCCCAAGGCCAGAGTTTCCAAGATTGGGGCAAGCGTCTTTCAACCTCAACAAGGAGCAGAAAAAATATCCCTTTGCCGTCCCCTGCTCTCTATATCCTGGCTGGCCCAGAACTGGCTCCTTGCGCCCACGGGCCATCTGGGGACGAACAGACTCATTGCTCCCATCTCCTGCACCTGACCCCAGCTTGCAGCACAATCCTGCCATTCAGAGGAGGACACAAGAGGTACCCAGAGCTGCTAGGGAAGGGGGGAGGGTGACCGAAGGGGGCGACAAGGAGAGAATAAGCAGCAGTGGGAGACTGAAGGCCCTTTATGTCCGCACTAAAAGAGCAGGCTTGTTTGGGGGACTGGGCTTCCAGGTTCTTTGAGAGGAGAGATGAATATGGGGTTTGACTGGCAGAAGGGTGAGTTTAACTCGGTGTTTCCTGCCAGAGAGCGATTGAACCATAGGCTCCCCAGTGCCTTGGGGAGGGTGGTGGCAGCGCACGGGATGGAACCGGAGCGCCCCCTTGGGGAAGGCTGGCCAGGGCATGTCAACGATGCAGAGGCGGCTGGAAAGTTCTCCAGTGACATCTCTCCTTTCATTCCACTTCCCAGTCCTCCCTCGCCGGGCTAGCGATGCTGGGGAATGTCTCAGCATTGTCTCCTGGGCTGCTGCCTGAATGAGGCCTCTTTACCCCTCCCTCGCCCGTGACCCCCTCTGTCAGACAGCAGGGCAATTGTGCCCTGCCACCAACAAGAGCTCAGAAGCCTCCGTTCCTTCACTGACATCCCACGCACCGAAAGGGAGGGAGGGGAGAAGGGGAAGGAGGGGGTGTTAATGTTGCACCAAACAGCACAGCTGATGAAGGCTGGTGTGTTCCCAGTGCAATGCAGAGCATTTGCCCGCCGCCCCCTCGCATGGCTTGGAAAGAGGAATAAAAGCCCCCAATCAGCCCAGAACAAAGGCAAAGCCCAGGGAGAGCCTGCCTGTCCTGCGCCAGGGCTAAGTGCTGTGGGGCCAGCCAGCAGCGTCCTGGGTTACAGGCCTGCACTCACTTCCCATCCCCGGCTCCCTCCCCGTCAGCCTCTGGGGATAATGAACATTGGCTTTTCCAAGGCACCTGGCACCACAAGAGGGATTCTGAATGGATCATTGCCCCCCATGCTATGAGGGGGAACTGAGGCACAAAGCATGGTAGTGACTCGCTCATTGCTGGACAGCAAGTAAGTGACAGAGCTGGGAATGGAGCCTATGCTCCCTGTCCTAGCCACTTGACAACACTCCCCACACTGAGCACAGAATGAACCCAGGAGTCCTGCCTCCCAGGCCCATGACCTCCAGACTATCTTTCCTCCCCAGAGACCCTCCTTCCTCCCTCTACAGGCTTAGCCCAAGACATTCACATTTGGGGGCCTACAGATTGACACCGAAAGAAGCAGCCTGGTTTGCAGAGGGACTGAGCACCTGCAGCTGCCACTGACACGCGCAGAATTTGTGGGCACTCAGCACTCCTGAAAAATCTAGAACTTCGGGGGTTCCAATCACACAGAACCTAGATGCAAACCACCCCTTGCGTTGGGTTTGCTAATCCCTGCCTGGCTTTGCCCTGTGTCCAGAAGCAATCCCTTGTTCCAGACAGCCTGGCACTGGGATGGCAAACCCAGAAAGGAGCTATGGGTTTGACCCAAAGCCTTGGAATCTGTCCCTCGCCCGGTGATGGCTCAATGGATTCCTACACCTCGGCAAAGCCATGTTCGAATCCCGGCTCGGGTCACAAGCACAGCGAGTTGGGTGAGCCTGGTCCCCAGCAGGGGTTCGGCACTCTCACCACAGCCATTTAAGAGATGCAAAGCATTACCTGGGCCATAAATGGTGGGATGGTGGAAGGGGCCCTCCAGATTCTAGCCCCAAACAGCTGTGTCTGCTCTATGTCCCAGTAGCAAATTCCTGCACTCAAGGAACATATGGTGGAGGAGGGGCTTCTTCCCCCTTCCCCAGTCAGTTTACAACCCCACCATCCCCATCAGCATTCCCAGGAATGACACAGAGCACAGGGCACAGCATGGGGAGACACGCAGGAGACACCCAGGTCACAGCTTGCCCACCGCCTGAACTCTGCTGCAGAGGCCTGACATCGCCAGCAGATCCCCAGAGCTGGCCCTTTCCCACCGCGCTGCCCCTGCTCCACTTCTCGCCCAGCCAAATTTCCTCCCAGGGTGGAGACCTGGGTGGTGCTGCCAGCTTTCCCCATGTTCCCTTCCTACCCCTAGCAGCTCCCCCGTCCCCACAGAGAGGGGGCAACACAGACTCCCCCCGTTCTGCTTCCCCATTGCCAGGCTGCTCCTCACCCGCCCTGCCAGGCTGCTCTTCCCCCCTCTCCGCCATGCATCTGGAAATGTTTTGCGTCTCCCTTCTCGGCTCCACTCCCCGCTCCCAGCTGTGATAAAATGTTGCAGGCCCCGCTGATGAAACCCACTGATTCTTGGCCCAGGGCCCGGGCGGCCTTTTCCTCGTCCCCCCAGCACCGATGTTCCCTCATTGGTTCCCCCGAACGCAAAGCTGCAATTTGCTGCCTGGAACAGTTGCAATGTTGGGAATGCTCCGGCGAGCCCATTCTGCCCAGCCATGGCAAGCCTGCCCTAAAGGACCCACCCCAGGCCTCCTCAACCTCCCACCCTGACCCTACCCAAAGAGGGCATCCTCCACACACCCCCCGGGAACCTCCCTGCCCCCCCGGGGGGGGTGGGACAGGGCTGAGATCAAGCCCATTTTGACTCGATTCCTTGGAACCCCCCTCATGGAGGTGAGAAGCCACAAGAAAGCCCATGGGCCCTGCTCCCCATGGCGGTGACAGTGCCCACTGCTCTCTGGGCACCTCCCCTCCGTAGGGAACTGCCGCATCGTGGGGCCTGTGGGGAGGGCAGTGCAGGCAGAGCTGTTCTAACCCCAGCTTGGTGTCTCCAGGCCCAGCGGGAGCGGGGGCAGGGTTTAAGATGGCTCCCCATGGCATTTCCCTGATGAGTCTCTGAACACATCACGGTCAACAACTCCCCCAGATTTTCCACCCCCTGGCTGGCATTCCCACAACCATGAGTGGGACCCCACCCCGGGGGGGGGGGGCAACGAGACCCTGCCAGGACCCTGGGGGGTAAGGCAGAGGGGCCCCACAAGGTTCCTGGTATGTAAGTATGCAGGGGCAGCTCCATCTGTCTTCCCCAGGTCCTTACGCAGATAGTCATTTATCTGATTAATGAGGAAACATATGTCGCAGGCAAACAGCACAGGACCCCCACAACACTCCCCCAGGGCACCCCTCCCCGGTACATTGCACCCCCAGGTACACAGCGCCCCCAGACACACCATGCCCCCCCCCCGGGCACACAGCCCAATGTACCTCTTTCTGCACACACAAGTTCCCAAACGCACACACACCTGTTCTCTCAGGGCATCTCCCAAAACACACAACCGAGCCCTCCTCCCAGCACACACACACCCAGCTCAAACACATCTCACTCCTACCCCTCAGCACCTCCACCACACTCCCTCTGCAAAGCACACAGCCCAGCCTTCCCCCAGCAGCACCGAACTGCCAGCCCAACGGGCCTGCATCCCCCTCTCCCGATCAGAGTGCAGCTGGCAGGGGCTGTGAGGGAAGGCCTGGAACCCAGGTGGATGCTCAGGGCGCTCACCCACCCTGGGGCACATGCTCAGTCCCTCTGTTTGCCCCTTGCTCCTCTACACGTTTGAACACGGACAGGTTCCTCATGGGTCTATGGGCTCGGTCCTGGGAGGTCACGCACGGGAGCCAGTCACAAGGGTTAGTGAGAGGAGAGATTGCATCATATTCCTCCTTTGCCCTGGCCTGGCACAGTGGGGGGAAGGTTCTCATCAGCTGCAAGTCTATCCGATGTAAGCGGCCTGCCCCGCTGCCTGGGACAAGGCTACGGATGAAGCACCATCCTTACCCTCCAGCTGGGGACGGTCAGGTCGGCGGCTTTTCGAGTCATATTGACAGACCCATGTTGTTTCCCGATGACACTCCCGTTCCACCTCTGTTCTAGCACACCAGCACCTTTCCATCCACAGACACGTCACTCTCTCCTCCGTCCTCCTCACCTACTTGGCTAGGGAATAACTCACCTCTCTTAGCCCCCAGTCTGGCCACCCACCCTGGCGGGACAGCGCCAACACACACTCAGCGCCTCCTTTCACAACAGTGGACGGACTCTACCGGGGCACACAGTTCATCCCAGCAGGAAACAGGGAAGGATTGTTCCCCATGGGACGGTCTTTGGCCAGTCCAAATGGGGCTCCCACCACTTCCCTTGGGGGCTATTCTACAGCCTTGCAGGGTGCGGCTGCATTGCAGCTGGAGGTGTGGTTCCCAGCTTGGGTAGACATGCAGGGCAGTAGCTGTGAGCTAGTGCACTACAAACAGCCGTGTGGCCACGGCAGCCCGGGCAGTGGGATCGGCTAGACGCCCTAATAGCTACCTACAATCTCACATGGGACTGGACTTTGGTGGCTAGCTCTTGCCACTGCAGCTACACTGCTTCTTTTAGTGCGTGGGCTCAATCAACGCTGGCACACGCCCGGGTACGCAAGCTGGAAAAGGACACCTCCGGCTACAGTGTGGATGTACCCAGAGATCTTGCTCTTAGGCAATGTCTCCTGCTCTTTCCTTTGCCCTTTTCCAGTTTCAGCGGCTTTAACGTTCTCCAGCAGCAGATCGGGTTGCAGTGTTGGGTGGGGAGCTGCCACTGCCCCCAAACATTTCCATGGGGGCAGCTAAACAAACATGAATGTGCCCAGCCCTGCCCTGATGCACTCACACATCAGCTAGCAGCTGGAGCTATATTGGTTAGGATGTAATGCATAATCCAGCCAGTGGGAACTCCAAACCCGGTGGTTTGACACAGGGGCCATGATCAGTGAACACAGTGTGCACCATCAGACCCATGGTAAGTCGTGTGGTCAATAAGTGGCATGAGGAAATGTCCTGGCTTCTTCACAGGATGGTCAAGCAGAGGAGAGGGTTGGGAAAGGCGCCCAAACTCCGTGTGTTGCAAGGATGTTGGAAAGACTGATACGGAGCTGCCAAGTGTGCAGAAGCAAGACAGCCCCCGCTCCCCTCCCACCTCCCCAGTCCTGGCTCATAAAACAGAAGGGTTTACTGTGCTTTTTTCCCACCCCCACCCTGTCGTTCTGAAGGCTGCAGACCTGCTGTCCCATGTTCCCCCGGGGCAAGAAAAGCCGAGGTCATATTTCATCATGGGATTCCAGTTTCAGATTTGGCCACGCCAGTCAAGAACATAGAACTGTGTATCTGTCCCTCCCCCATTGCCCCTTCCCACCACCCGCTCCCTAATCCACAGATTGGACCACAAATCCGTCTGAGCTAGAATCCTTCCTCGCTGCTGAACCAGCCCCTCCATCTAGCTTGATAGTCTCACCTCCCTGCCCGGCCCATCTAGCTCAGTATCCCCACCTCTCTGCTCCTCCTGATCAGACCAGTGGGTCCAGCCTGGTCCTCACAGCTCTCTGCTGTGCCGGGTCAGACCAAGAGGCCCACCAAGCCCTGGTCTCTGCAGATCAGTCCAGTGGGCCCATCTAGACCCACGACCCACCTCTTGCAGAGGCCAATAGCTGATGTTTCAGAAGAAAGTGAAATCCTTCCCGCACCTCACGCCATACGGACCAAGCATGCGGTGTGACTCCTCCAGGCTGCATCCAGGAGAGAGAGCAAATGTTGATCTGCCTTGTAAACGGCTGGGGATACAGCAGAGTGGTAGACGGACCAGGTCCTTGGAGAGGCATCAGGGCGGTTTTAGGGGGAGCAAGCACCTGGCTGAGGGGAACCTGGTTCTCAGCACTGCAAGGAATCCTGTGCAGGCAGAGGTGGGGATTCCAGCTCCCTGCCTGTCCTTTGCACAAACTCACTGGCAGGGTGGGAGGAGAACGACCAGTGAGCGGCTCAGAGACTGGGAGAAAGGGAAGAGGAGAGCGAAGCAGCGGTGACATGGCAAGGGAGGGTGGGTGGGCGGATGTGGGAAATGGAACAGAGGAAGAGAGAGAGGTGGGCAGTCAGCCAGTGCAGGGTCTGCTGGGCTCCCCCATGGGGCGCTGAGTGATGCATGATTCCCCTCATCCGGCCCACTCTCTATGCAGCTTGGGCTCACTTCTCTTTGTATATCATCCTCTCATTTGGCATCACCCCCTCGCATTCCCAGAGCCCCAGGGTCCTACCTGGGCCCCATCTGCAGCTTAAAGGAGCGAAACACTCTGACACTGCTCAGCAATCCTGCAGCCTGGGTCAGTCTGGGGTTTAACAGGAGCTTGGCCACATCCATCCCGTTCCCAGCTGCTGCTCCCGTGCCTTCCTCCCAGCCTGCCTGACCCCTGGATCCTCCCCAGACATGCTGAAGAGCCCATGCTTCGGCCCCTGCACTATCAGTGGTCAATGCATGCACCTGCCACAGGGGGTGCTGCAGAGCAGGGCAGGGCCCTGGGACAAAGAGAGAGATGCTCAGAGGAGAGGGAGGGACTTGGGACATGGGCGCAAGGGCAGGCAGGGAGCTTGTGCAAACTGTCACTGCCTGGAGGAGAGAAAACATCTGGGAGGGAGATGGGTTTAGCAAAGCAGGAGGAGATCCAAACATCTGGACTTCCCTAGAAACAAGGCAAGGGGGTGGTAGGGAGGAAGGGGATAATGACTAATTCCCTGCACCTTGTCCAGGGGCAGCAGGGCGCTGGGAAGGGGCGGGGGGGTTCTGGAAATCAAGGAGGCAGAACTCAGACGAGGGAAACATCCCAGTGCACAGCACAAGCAGAGCCAGCATGCTCCTCCAGCGCAGATCCAGGGAGCCCCCGGGAAGGGAAGGGAATCCAGCCCAGATCTGCCAGGCCAGGCAGGGGGCCCTGTGCACTCCCTCGTGCTCCCCTCTGGTCTCCCCACCTCCTCTCTCCCCCTCTCCTCACTTCCCTCTTTCCTCCCCCAACCCCCAGCAGAGTCTGAATTCCTCTGTGATGACATCCCCTTTGCCGAGCTTTCCACTCCCAGCACCGCTCCTCCTCCCCCACACCCCAGCCCTGGGGCCACATCTCCCCTCAACTCTCGCCTCGGGCCTGCTAGTGCCTTGTCCCCCACAACCCCAGCTCCCCAGAACCCCACACCTCGCCCGCTGGCACCCACAGCACTGAGCAAGAGGCCCAGCTCCGACAGGACCTGCCCTGCCTTGAACTCTCTCCCCTCCAGCTCCCCCAATGTCAATGATGGTCTGTCACAAGCTCATTCAGGGGCTCACCGGCCGCCGGGCACCCAGCAGGCAACGCACTGCAGGAACATATGACAGGGGACTGGGGGAGGAAGCCACCCAACGTGTAAGGGATGAGTCAGAGCATTTAGCGCCCACAGGCCTGTGGGAAGCAGAGCTCCTGCTCTGTAATGTCAGCAACGGGAGAGCTCTGTGCACGCGTGCAGTGCATTTCACATGGGTTTAGTATGATGGACTTGTCTGTGTGTGCACGAGAGCAGGTGTACCCCATGCTTTGTCGCACAGGTCTGCGTGCACAAAGGTGTGTGCGCACCCATGTGTATGGAACTCACCTGCTTTGTCACACGCGCATGCAGGCTTGCGTGTGCACAGGTGGCTGTCTAAATGACAGGGTTTGCACGCGTAGGCACGTGGCTGTGTCTGCATGCCTCCAAGCGTGTGTGCCTGCAGACGTGTGCTCACGCCTGTGTGTCAGCGTGCCTGCACTGCTGTGCGCGTCGTTCCCTGGCGCTGCAAGCCTGGCTGCTGCAATCCAAGGGGTCTCCGACTCGCCCCTGACAACGCGCCATCCACAAACATCCCGGCCAAGTAAATGCTACAGAGATTGAAAACAGGTGCCGCGGTTTCCATGGCGAGAAAGAGCCGTTGAAGGTAAACGCATCTGCCCCCATTCCCGTCTCCTCCCACGATAGCTGCCGCCTGCAGCAACGTGCCCTGTCCAGGTCCCCATGCCCCAATCCCTTGTCTAGTAGGCCCCTTACTGGGACCGCAGGAGTGGCCACCCCCGCCCAAAGAACAGGAACTGCTGTGGAGCTGGGGAAGTCTAGACAGTGCAGGGAAAGGCACATGGAAAATCCAGCTCCTCCACCAGCCCATTCCTGACACCTCGTTCCCCTGCTGCTGTCAGCGAGGGCTGGGCTGCTGTCCAGTCAGACGCTCCAGGTGATGTGCCCTGAAGGCGTGCGCCCGTGTTCAGGGGAGGTGGGTGCTGAGCACCCCAGGGAAAGGGGTCAGGCCATAGACCCCAGTGTGCTCCTGTGGCTTCCATCACCCAGCCCCAGAGTCCCCATGGGACCAGCCCCACGCTCCTCCTTTTTAAAGTAGTGCAAAAGCCAGAGTCACCGGATTCAGCCAGGTGTTGGCTGAGGGACAGAGTCTTCCTGCAATGCTAGCAGGAGAAGGAACGAAGCCCACTCATTTATGCAAAGGCTTTACTGTCATCTTGTCCTCATCCCCCCACCACACACACACACACACACACGGATCTGTTCATCTGTGTGTCACCATCTCAGACTGGGAATTCCCCAGAGCAGACACTGGTTTTATATTGCATGTTTGTGCAGCACCCAGCACACTGGGGCCTGATCCTTGACTGAGACCTCTATTATTATTTACCTGACAGTACCACCCAGAGGCCTCAAGTGAAATCAAGGCCCCACCCTGCTAAGCACATAAGTAAGAGACAGCCCCGCTCTAAAGAGCTCACAATCTACGATGGACAATGGGTGGGAGGGGAAACAGAGGCACAGAGAGAGGAAGTGACTTGCCCAAGATCATCCAGCAGATTACTGGCGGAGTCAGAGATAGAATCCTGGAGTCCTGGCTCCCAGTCTGATGCCCCATCTGCTCGACTGCACGGCCAAATAACAACAGGGTTGGGGCTGGCTTCCAGGTGAGCCCCAAGGGGCTGGCTTTAACAAGTGTAAAATCAGCATGCTAAACACTTGCTAAAAGTGTGCACTATTGCAAGGAAACACACAAACACCCTGCATGCGACACATCTCAGCATCCCAGCTCCGTATGCAGGGCTCTCTCTTAGCCAGATCCCATCATGGGCACATGGGTATATCAGAGCCTCTTGGGACCGAGCCAGCACAGTCAAGGCAACCCTTGGACAGCCCAGAGATGTCGGGATGCAGCGATCCCTCATTTGCAGTGCATTCCCAGCAATAGCAGGGTGGTGGAGAAAAGGTGAAGGAAGACTGGGATGTGTCTGAGATGCCAATGTTTTAAGGCCATTCAGCGGCTAGTGCTTGATCTCGATACCTTTTCCCCAGGTCACTTTAGGGACTGGGAAAGCTGCCAGAAATTCAGATGCAAGGCTCAGAGCTGGGTGCACAAAGCAGACAGAACCACCCGCAGCAGGGGCCTCTGTCAGTCCTTTAAAGGGAGATCCGCCGGGATCGGGATGTGACTCCCACCCCCCCACCCCGGATAAAGTCTCCTCCTGCACTATCACCCCCTATGCAGCAGAGGCAAGGGAGGGGGAAACGACCACTTCTGCAGGGATCTCATCTCACCCCCAGCATCCCACTCTGACACCCAGCGCTGCTGTGGGGAGCTCGGCACCTGCATGTGAGACCCTGAGGCCCTCTGTATCCCCCCATTCCCAGGGAAATCGCTTCCCTCCAATCCCAGGTTCTCCTAATTTGATCTCTGCTTCCTGAGCCATCTCAGCGGCTCAGGGCCTGGACTCCAGATTTCTGAGCTGTGCTGGCCAACTGCGAGATGACTCATACCACGAAGGGATAAGGGAGGACGACTGCAGAGAAGACATGGCAGTTCCTGGAATTCCCTCTCGGTGTTCCCCAGCAGCAGAGAGAAGGGCTCTTCCGGGCATGGGTCACAGCCCTCACCCCTGGAGCGCCCCGGCTTCCCAACCAAATACCCCAGAGCAGAGACCCGCCCAGGAGGGCTCCCCGATGAGCCCCCGCTGCAAGGCATCGGCGGCACGTTCGCACGGCCCCATGGCTGTCAACGCCTGGCCCCTTCGGGCAACGCGCACCCCGGCGCATGGGGAAGGGACCCGCCGCCCGCCCTCTAACCACCCCGGCAGCGGGCACGTGCCAGCCGTGGGGCTGGGGCAAGCTCCAGGGGTGCTGACAGCCACTGAACCAAACCCTGGATAGGAGGGGAACCACTTCAAGCCGGGGTGGGGGGGGGTGTGGCAGCCCCCACCCCCAGCACCCCTCGCTCCGGCACCGATGGGCGCCCAGCGAGCGCAGGGCGCGGTGCTGAGTTCAAATCGCACCCACTGGCGCCCTGCACGCCGCCCCCCGCCCCCCTCCACCGTCAGCCCCGGGCCCCCAGCCCCCGGGGGGCTGTCCAGGGGAGCGGTACCTTTCTGCCTCTCCATGGCGCTGGCTGCAGGGGGGGGGGCGGCTGGGGCAGGCTCCGACGCTGGCCGCTCACATCGCGCCGGAGCCGGGGGAAGCCGGGCGCACAGGAGCGGCGGAGCCCCGGCCCCAGCGCAGCCCATGCCGGGAGGGGAGGGGGCTGAGCTCACGTCCCGGGGCCCGGGATTCCAGGAGGAAGGGCCGGCGCCGGCGCCAGCAGCCGCCGCCGCCTGTGCAGACTGCCCGGAGCAGCGCTGCCACCTGCAGGGCGCGGCGGCCGGCTGCAGGCGCGGGCTCCGGTTGGGGTCCGAGCCCCCCCCGCGGCGGCCCACGCACCTAAGCCCTGGGGACCCGGGTCCTAGGAGGCGCTTGGCGGGGCGGGTCTCTGAGCCAGGGTCCCACTGGGACGCGTGGGCCAGCCCTGTTGTTTTGCAGTGTGGACGCGGCGTCCCGAGTCAGAAGAGGGCTGTGGAATGCGGACGGGGTTTAGCCCGGGCCTGGGAAAACCCAGTCCAAAAGGAGTGGTGTCAAAATGTAGGGGC
Organism: Chelonia mydas; assembly: GCF_015237465.2. Classification (NCBI taxonomy): domain Eukaryota; kingdom Metazoa; phylum Chordata; order Testudines; family Cheloniidae; genus Chelonia; species Chelonia mydas. The sequence continues at coordinate 5,334,320 of NC_057859.1, read as the reverse complement.
AGTGGGAATGGGTCCGGGGTCCTTTTTCTGGCTCTGCCGTTGACTTGCTCTGTGATCCTGGGCAAGTCAACTTCCCCGGCCTGTGCCCTGTGCCCCAGAAATGGTGGTACTCACAGGGTTCCCTGCCGGGTTTCACAGCTTGTGCAGGACCACCTGCCCGGCTACTTTTAACCCCCTAGTCACATTGTGCAAGCCCCACCAGCTTGAGTCAGTTGACCCCGGGCTCTGAGGGTGTCTGCCATGGGTTTTGTGCAGTGCAGACGTCCCCTGCATGTGTGTGAGAGAGAGGAGGGGGAACAAGTTGTGAGACTTTACTCGCTAACGGCTGGGAAGTGCATCCAGATGGGAAACACTGAAAATGGCAAGGGATCAGTATTAAAAACTGAAAAGGAGTACTTGTGGCACCTTAGAAACTAACCAATTTATTTGCGCATAAGCTTTCGTGAGCTACAGCTCACTTCATCGGATGCATACTACGGAAAGTGTAGAAGATCTTTTTATATACACACAAAGCATGAAAAAATGGGTGTTTGTGTGTATAAAAACATCTTCTGTATTTTCCACAGTATGCATCCGATGAAGTGAGCTGTAGCTCACGAAAGTTTATGCTCAAATAAATTGGTTAGTCTCTAAGGTGCCACAAATACTCCTTTTCTTTTTGTGAATACAGACTAACACGGCTGTTACTCTGAAACCTATTAAAAACCGGACACTTCTGGTGTGTCTGCACTGCAGCTGGGAGCCAGCCTTCCAGCCGGGTTAGACAAACTTGCACTAATGGGGCTTGAGCTAGCATGCTAAAAATAGCAGTGTGGATGTTATGGCTTGGACTGCAGTTCTGGCTCTCAAGCCTAGGGGGTCAGCGGCCTAAGAGGGAATGTTTCCTAATGCTTAGAGCAGTAGACTAGGAATCAGGGACTCCTGGGTTTTTATTCCTAGCTCATGGAGCTAAATAAAGTTTAGTGGCCAGAACAGAAAAAATGAGCAGTCCAGACTCCTGGGTGCAATCCCTGACTCTGACACACTGCATCATCTTGGGCAAGTCCCTCCTCTTCGGACCTCGCTTTCCCAACCTGTAACACTGAATTACAAATATCCCCTCTTGGGTGGGTGAGGCTGAATTTCTTAAGGCCTGCAAACTGCTTTGCAGTCCTTGTCTGGAAGGTGCAGAATGATATTTAATCCCACTCTGAAGCAAACAGGAATGAAAATCAGCAGAGGTGGGTGTTGAATAAAGCCATTTCACCTTTAATTATAAGCAAAAAATCACTCTCACATGGAATCTCCGACACCAGCAAAAAATAAACAGAGAAAGGGGAATCACTGTATTCAAATCAGAAAAAAAATCCATATTTATATATATATATTTATAGATATGTTGTATAAGTAGCAGTGAAAGGCAAGTATGGGCCAGGGGTTTCCCAATAAATTACATTCTTTACATCCCGACAGAGTGTAGTGGTGGGGCAGTGGTTGGAAACGGAAAGGGAAAGCGTGAGGGAGTGGGTCTCAGGCCAGCGCTGGGGAGCAGATGTGGTGCACAGTAGAAAAAGGACCCAGCAGGAGGACTGAAAGGAGCAGCAGCCCAGGAAATCGTTTGGCTCTGAGGGGCCAGTTCCCCTATTTGACCGCTGGTTATTTTGACTTTTAAAAAGACCCCAAAGCAAAGGAAATTGTTAGCTCCTTGGGTTTGTTCCTGGAGGCATGTAAGGTGCTGTAGCCCAGACCGGATGGGAGATCAGACCACTGGACTGTCCTGCATGTGCCCTACATAGGGAGCTCCCACAGTCTTCAATGTGCAGGAGCGGGCTGCCAGGCCAATATCCTGCCAACACCTGACCTTTCAGAGAAAAGCGTGGCTCACCCCTCTGTAATGCTCCTGGCCTGTTGGGTAAGGCTCTGCCTGAGACAGGCCAGTTGACCCAAACATAGGCTTATTGGATCCCCTTTGGTCAATGCACTGTCTGGAAGGGGGAGTCTCTCAGCTTTTTACTCTTTGCTTGGTTGAGAGATCTCAGAGGTGGCTCTGAGATGGGGACTGCAGCTGGGCTGGAAGCTGTGCTCGCCCTCTGGCAAACAAGAAGCATAGCGTGGAACAACCCCCCAGGATACTGGTAAGTTTCCTGCCCTTTCCAGGACACACTGCTCCTTGCAGGCAGCTCTGAAGCGTGCGGGGTATGGGGTTTGGGGGCCGGGGGGGGGGGGGGAGCGTGGCGTGTTGTGTGCAGGCTGCAGAGCAATCTTGGGTGATTATTTCCAAACTCCAGGGCCTGGCGATGAGGCCGGGGTCCACAAGGGATCGGCACCACATCAGTCTCTGCTGGTCACTGCGCAGGGCCTGGCTTCCTAGCTACTGATGCAGCTGCCCAGAGTCTCCTGCCTTGGCATCCTCTCTGCTCCTTCACCGAGCATCGACACAGGCATCCCCTCACCCGCACAAGCTCTAAAATATTGTCACTACCTGAGGAAATTCCATCCTTGGGCATAGAGAGAGCTGGCTTGTCTGAGCCCTGGTTGGTTATGCACTGCGGCGGGGAAGCCAGAGTCGGACATCACCTGGTGTGTCAGCAGGGGACAGCCTGCAGATTGTGGCAGTATACCAACGGTGTGGTTTCCACAGCAGAGGGTTATTGCTGCCCCATGGGGTACACGGAGAGGGGGAAATCCTAGCTGGGAAGCCTGAGGGGGACAGAGTGGGATGGCTGCCAGAGATTACATGCCAGGCTGGAGAGAACATGATGAGCTGCCTCCAGGCTCCAGCCTCGAGCCCTGAGTCTCTCATTGCCCAGGCAAACTCCTCTGCCAAACCTGGGGAAGGGCCTTGGGCTTGGCAGGGCGGCCACGGGGCTTCGACTGAGGCTCTGCAAAGGGGCAGGAGCAAAATCATCAACTACTAAGGCCTGAAATGATGGAGCTGAGAGCAACCCTCCCCCAAAGGCAGCTGCAAGGGGTGGGGTGTGGGAGCTGTAGCCTTAATGGGGAGCCCTGCGGTTTGAGAGCCTGGGCCATTGGGTTGAGAACTTGGGAGGTGCTCGGTCACGTCCACCTAGGGATTGAATTTAGAGGGAGGGGTGGTGGGAGTGGGGAGAGGAAGGGGCGGCCGGGAGCGAGCGAGAGCGAGACAGAAGTGACCTCAGAAGGGTTGGTTCTGATTCTCCAGTTCTCTCCAGCGAGAAATTCTTGTGCCCCCTCCCAGTTCCACCGAGGGTTGCTTGATTACAAGGACGGGGCCCCAACTGTGGGTGGGTCCATGGGGAGTGGCTGCTAATGAAAATCGTGGCTCTTTGGAGCCTACTGTAGGCAAATGACAACCCCATTGCTGACCGGCCACTCAGAAACACAGCCATGGCGACACCCGGCAGCCCCATCAGGGTTACAGCTATGCAGATGTATACATGTGCCCTGCCCAGTGTGGACAGGGAGGGAGGCTGGCCCCGAGAGGAGCAGTAAGGCTGGGAGCAGGGTCCTGAAGCAAGGGAGCCAGTCAGGGCCCAGCAGCAAGGTAGAAGTAGCCCTGACTTCCCTTACACCTAAACCAACGTGCATCCAGCAACCGAGCACTACGGTGTGTCCCTGTCCTGTCCACTCCCCAAGCTGAGCCGGGGGAGCAAAGCCAGGGCCCCTGCCAGAGCCCCCTCCAGTAGCTATGGCTCCCATCCTGCCTGAACCAGCCGCGACCCCAACAGGCAAAGAGGGACACCGATGCCCTGCCCCCGAGAAGCCCCTACACACCATCCAGCCCAGGGACCTTGGCTGACTAGGGTTTGCTTGCTCCTCCCGCCACTTGTTCAACTCTCCCTCCCCTGGCTCCATTAAAAGAGGTTAGACCCAGACTGAGTAGCCCACCAGTGTTGCCAGCAGCCCCCCTGGGCATGTGAGGGGGAAGGTCTGGGCAGGGAGGGGCTCTCCGATATCCCCCAGGGAGAGGCAAAACTGGGAATGAGGGATCAACGTGCCTGAGGGGCTTCGGGGAGGGGAGGCAGGTGTTAAAACTGGCTCAGTAGCCCTAAAGCAGCTGTGATGCGAGATTGTGTTTAACACTAACTGAGATCACGGCTAGGGTTGGCTTAGGCTGGGCACTAGGCTCAGAACAGGAAAGCTTTCTTCTTCAGCTCATTCCGCTTCCACAGGGCCAGCTTGCTGAACTCCTCCAGGGACATCTCGAAGACACGCAGGAAATCCTCTGGGGACAGGTGCCTCTGGAGGGAGAGAAACAGTGGGTGTTATGCACCAGTCACTGTATGTATGTGTGTGCATGTGCCAGATCAGAGTGTGTGTATGTGTGTTCGTGCATGTATGCACACAAAATCTCTGTGTGTGTGCGCATGCACAAAATCTGTCTGTGTGTGTGTGTGCATGCACCAGATCTCTGTGTGCGTGCACCAGATCTGTGCGTGTGCCTGCCCCAGATCAGTGCCTGTGGTTTAATGCCAGATCAGTGTGTATGCGCGTGTGAGGTCAGTTTGTGTGTATATGTGTTTGTGCCAGATCAGTGTACGTGTGTGAGCACACGTGTGCGTGTACCACTGCGTTTTGCTGGGGGAAATTCAATTTTCCATTTTTAAACAACTTTTCATTTCAAATACTGTTTATTTTATATAATATTGTTAAAAATCAAAATCAGAATGAAACCATTTTATTGAAACAAAACATTCTGATCAACGCAAAACAAACAAAAAACTGGAATTTCGTTTCTCAAAAAATTTCTCAAATTTTTTTTGAAATGATGGAATTTCTCACAAGATGGAAAATCGGTTTCCAATCCAGTCCTAATACAAACCCTCACACTAGACATGTCTACACACAGAAGTTGCATCAGTTTAACATAAATCAGTTTTAAAATGATTTAGTTAAACCAATGCAAAACCCCAGTGTAGACTCTCTTTCTTGCCTTTAAACTGGTTACAGCAGTTTAGCTTGCCTGACGTGGGCTTGTACAGCCCATGCTGCCACAGATTCACTGCTGTTGGTACCCACCGTAGCTAGATCAAAGCTAGCTCTGGGATGTCTGTGCCTGCTGCAGTCACACCTCTGATTGCACGCAGACAGGCCCAGAGTCGCCTCGGTTTAACATCATGCCTTCAGCTAAGCCACTGCCACATGGTGTGGAGAACAGGCCTGAATGCCAGAGCTTCTCTCTGGGCTCCAGCAGACGCTGCCCACGCCCTGGTAGCTGAGTCCCTGACCTCAGAATGCATGCACCCACTCTAGATGCTGGCCATGGAGTCTGCTGTGCCCGGGCCCCTGTGGCAGGTGCCCACCCCATGTAGTCCTGGGGCAAGAGCCTGGCTCCCTCCTTTTCTAATCGAATTAACTTCCACATTTAGCATGGGTACAAGAGAATGAAATACCTAGAGCTGTTTGTGGGAGTGCAGGAGAGACGCAACCGGGGAGGGCAGCTCAGGGATGGGGTGGCAGCAGGCGGTGCTCCAAGTCCAGGGGCCACAAAGCATTAACTCTCTCTTCCCCATTCCCTTCCCCTCTGTGTATTTCTCCAGCTGTTTTACCCTGAACCATCCCCCCACCCAGCCCCGGGGATCTGTCAGCTGTGGTTTCCTTGGCCCCGCTCCCTCCCCTTGGCCCAGACACTGCAGGGGCAAGTGAGATGCCCCATCCGCACCTCTAGCCTTGTTCTGTCCACTCCTGGAGGCAGTTTCACACGACCCCTGTTCGTCACCATCAGCACCTCATAGGGGTAAATCTGAGAGCCAGGGACAACACAGGTAAACAGAAGGGTTCATTAAAATGCCCGTCCCTGTTCCCATTCTCACCCTGCACCCCCAGCTCAGCCTGCAATGGGGCATGTTCCACCACCCACAGAAAGCCTGCAGTAGGGCACGTCTGCTACTCCACACCCCCCAGCTCGGCCTGCAATGGGGCATGTTCCACCACCCACATAAAGCCTGCAGTAGGGCACGTCTGCAACTCCACACCCCCCAGCTCAGCCTGCAATGGGGCATGTTCCACCACCCACAGAAAGCCTGCAGTAGGGCACGTCTGCTACTCCACACCCCCCAGCTCAGCCTGCAATGGGGCATGTTCCACCACCCACAGAAAGCCTGCAGTAGGGCACGTCTGCAACTCCACACCCCCCAGCTCAGCCTGCAATGGGGCATGTTCCACCACCCACAGAAAGCCTGCAGTAGGGCACGTCTGCTACTCCACACCCCCCAGCTCAGCCTGCAATGGGGCATGTCCCCCACCTCACATACCTACAGGCACCAGCCAGCCAGCAGCAAGTAACAAGGCAAATGTGTGAGCATCCCAGCCCATGGCTGGGCCACCCTGTACCCTGACCCCGGGCCTGCAGAGCCCCCAGCCATGGCTCTTACCTTCTGTTCAAGCATGCTGGGCAGGGAGTTCCCTCTGTCCATCCTCCCCCGCTGGCCGTTCTGCAGACAGCAAACCCCCAGTCAGTCTTGGGCTGGCATACAGGGCTTCCCACGCCAGAGTCCCCACCACCTCCCCGAAAGGACCTTAACAAACAGCAGGGTGATGGGCTTCAGCCTAGGCACTGGAGAGAGTGGCACTCTGCCCCCACTCAAGCTCCTAATCCCCTGCATCTCTGCTGTTTCTCTCTTCCCCATCCGGAGCTCCTAAACCCCTGTGTCTCTACTGCCTCCCTGCCCCACCCAAGCTCCTAAATCCCTGTCTCTGTTTCCCACACCCTGAGCTCCTGAATCCCCACATCTCTGCTGTCTCCTTGCCCCCACCTGAGCTCCTAAACCCCTGCGCCTCTGCTGTCTCCCTCTCCCCCTACCTCCCATCCCCATCCTGCCTCTTTGGGGTTCTCTGTCTCCTCAGTTTGCCCTTCTCTCCTTCTCTGGTGCTGCCACTCCACTCCCTTCCCTGCTGCCCTGCTCCAGTCCCCTGTCCTTCCCAGTAGTCCTGTCTGAGTCTCAGCTCCAGCCCTGCACCACTGAGCTCCGTCTGTCTGGCAGCTGGTGCCAGCCAAGCCAGGCTGGGAGAGGCTGAGCATGCAATGGAAGGGAGGGGCACTTCCCCCGCCTCTCCCAAGATACATCACCGCTCCCAGTGTCTCCCCTTCAGCGGCAGGGCGATCGCTTACCTGCAGGCCTGCAAAACACAAAGAAAAGGGGCTCAGAGAACCCCAGCTCCAGCCGTCCTGCTAGGATCCCCACCCCCCAACTCCCCAGCTGTGGGTGCAGGGACTGTATGTCCCAGCTCATTTAGAACAAGGGGCCGGATCCTCATCTGGTGGAAATCGGCAGGAGGTCAATGGAAGTATTGTGGGTTTTACACCAGCTGGGGATCTGGCCCACAGATACAATGTAGCTTACGCCAACTGAGGATTTTGCCTGGTTTCTCTGTCTACAGGGAGCGGAGAGGTATCAATTTAACCCTTCGTGGGCTGCACAAAGCTTTGGAAATCCCAGCATCCAAAGATAACAGACAACGGCCACTCGGGGCCTGGCTGCAAAGCCTGCGCTGCTGGGGCTGAGCGTTGACGCCCACTGGCATGCGTAACGGCCCACCCCAGCAGCGCGGGACAGGCGGGGGAGCGAAGGCCCCCGAACAGGCACAGCATGGCAGCGGCTGGGTAGGCTTCCCCCACTCCCTGCCCAGCAACTGCCTTGTGCCCCGATGTCTAGGGGTGAGGGGGGAAGGCGTTCCCACCAGCCAGCCAGCCCTTGGCCTCTCTGCTGGGGCTGCCAGGTGGACACTGCAGCTGGGAAGGGGACTGAGACCCAGCAGCTAAGGGCCTCCCGACAGCTGGCAGCTCCTGGCTCCTGCACGATACCATCCCAGGCCTAATTTAAACTGGTGCCCTGGAATGGCAGGACTCGGTCTCCAGCCCTCCCCGATGCCGTGAGGCCACCCAGACCAAATCCATCCATTCCTCCCAAGGATAATGAGTGGGGGCAGCTATTGCCAGCATCCTGTGCGGCTGGGCAAGAGGTGAAGAGAGAGCGCCAGGCCCAGAGCTCATCAGCAGTGGGATGGGGGCAGGGATGAGCTGGAATCCTTTAGCTGGTGTAAACCCGTGCATCTCCGTTAGTGCTCGGGTGCTGCACTGATTCACACCAGCTGTGGGGTCTGGCCCACGGGGCGTGTGACACAGCGCCCCCATCAGGCCGACGGCCCAGCTAAGATGAGCAAGAGTTTGATGCTGATGACTCTGAACGGCATCTCTGGGTTGAGTGACCAGACCAGACCAGACACACATCTCCCCTGCACCTGTCCCTTGTGCCGTATGCTTCTCTTACCTGGGCTCCCCTTCTCACTGCTGGTTGGGCTGAACTCCGCTGACTGCAGCTGCAAAAGGAAATCAGACAGCATCAGCTACCAGGGCAGCAGTGCCTCTGAGAGGGGCAGGGTGCTTGGATAGAAACTGCCTTCTGGACTGACGCAAGAAGCAGCTGGAAGCTGGTGAGAAGGGCCAGGCTGACAGCCCCAAGAACGAGGGGCCTCTGCACCCACAGAGCAGCTGCATCCCAGGGGGCAACCCAGCAAGATTCCCCCTGCGTTGCTCTCCGCCTTGCCCTCCGCCTTGATCAAGGGGAAGAGCGGTGTCTGAGTGGTTTTGGTGACAAGGAGATCTGTTCCACTGGGGCTGGACTGAGACCCAACAAACTCATTTCACACAAGACTCCGAACAGCCAGAAAGTGGTAATGACTCTCCATCACTGCTGACGTGGGCCAGATTTGAACCAGTGGCCCAAAGGCATAAGGCCCTGGGTCCCCTCACCAGCAGGGCTGTGAGCCAGCTGCGCTCACTGGCTGATTGGCTTTGTCTCTCAATTCCCGGCAAGCTCTCTTCCTGACTGTCCCAGCCTGTGACATTACCCCCAGGGATACACAGCCCAGCCATGGCTAGGCTCGGGCACCGGGCCCAGGTGGAATGGTTCTGTCTGGCACCATTTGGATCTGAATATCATCTGAACGGATAAGAACAATATGTGGAAAATACCACACTCTCAAGGACACAGCAGGCAAGGGGAGGGTGAAGTGGGGAACTGCAGTCGCCAAGTGCCTTACCCTGCTGAGGGTACTTCTCCCATAGGCCGGAAGGGTGGAGGATCTGGAATTCCCCAGGTGCAGAGCTGAAAAAGAGCAAAAGCCAGTATCACCTCTGGGCTGATTGTTCCTGCAGCAATCCTAGTACAAAGCAGTGCAGGGGATGGCCCGGCGGGAGCGCCCCGTGACTCCTGCCCCGGCCTCTCCTAGCAGAGGGTGCTGCATGGAGCAGGCCAGGAGAGCTGGCTGTGGGGTGAGTTCAGGGCTACTCCAGTCCCAGCCACGAACAATCAATATTTAAATAAAACCAACACCTGGAACGATACCAAAACAATGTCACTTGTCAGGGTATCGACTTAAAATGGATGCTGCTCCCGTGGATGGCAGGAAAGGACTGGGGAGGGGATCTCAGCATCAGAGAGGGGGAAGAGGAGAGGAGGGCATGTCTGGGACTCTGCCCGGCCCCACGCACAGGTGTGGAAGGGCGTTCGGTCTGGGAGCGAGCGGGTTTTCCTCCGGATGGGGAGAGATTTCTCCATCTCTTCCTTCAGGATCAGCTTCCCGAGGTTTGAGGTGACCTGAGGAGAAGGAGCAGTCAGGGTCAGGTAGGACTCAGTGCCGGGACGCAGCCCCCTCCAGCCCCAGCATACTCCAAGGAGCAGCCCCCACTCAAATCCCAGCATCCTCCAAGCTGGAGCCCCCTCTAGTCCCAGCATGGTCCAGGACTCAGCCCTCCTGGAGCCCCAGCACCTCCAAGGTCATCCTACCTTACTCAGCTCCTCTTTCTGCAGTTCACGCAGGTTAGTCATTTCCTCCGTGAGATCCTCCTCTTCTTCCATGCCTTTCTTGGAGGCCTTCCGCTGTCTCCACTCCTTCTCTGGGGACCCAAAGAGGGCATCAGGGTGCGGGGCAAGAGCAAGACTCTGAATCAAGGGGGCAGGGAGATAGAGGGAGGCTGGATCCTTTCCCCACTGGGGAAATTTAGGGAGGCAGAATGCATCACCCCAACACCTGGGCTAGCAAAAATTGCCAGGGAATCTTTCATGACCACAAGAGGTCAGGGCCCTGGCTGTATGTCCCATCTGCCCAGCCCCTTCAGTCACCATAATGGGGCCTCGATGCTGACTCAGATCAACGCTTCAGCTTTCCTTGGTGGTCTGCCATCTCAGTACTGACCCCGCTCAGCTTGGGGGGGGGGGGCTGATAAGAGTCACCCACCTGCAAGTAAAACACCCTGCCATCACCTACCTACGACGGCCAGGGAGGGAGGGCAGGGCCAATAATCCGTCTCGATCTTGGCTGGCTGGTTGGGATCCGGGGCCTGGGCTGCAGGGAACTTGGAGCACTCAATTATCTGGTCTTCTATCATGTGCTTGCTCTGTGGGACTCCCGTCGAGGGCTCTGAAATAGACAGAGGGACAGAAAATTGAGGCCTGGCTTCCCCGTCGCCTTGCACCCCCTCCCCCAAATGTCCCTACCCAGCACCCAAAGGCCGGGGTGAGGAAGCAGCCGCGCTCACCTCTCTGCTTGTAGATCGGCGGCTTCTTGTATATGTTCAGCTCCATGGTGTTGGTCTCTAGAGGAGGGGAGGGGAACAGGAGGGTGAGAAATGCCAGTGACCGAGCAGGCAACCCAGTGAGCCAGCCCCACCACCGCCACTGGCCCCAATGGGCAGCCGCAGCTGAGCTTCCTTCTCACTCCTAGAGGAGGTAGGGTCCCACTGGTGGGGGAGGCTTGCCCTCCTGCTGTCCCTGCTCTCTGGGTATACGGAACAGCGCTCTCCCTGCTCCACGCTGGTGGGATCTGGGAGGAAGGACAAGTGGGTCCCAGTCCCCGAGCTGGGTTCAGGTGCTGGCTCCAGGCTCACCTGACTCAGGCTGGTGGAGGGGGAAAGGCACCCGAGTAGGAGCAGGGAGGATGGGGTTGCAGGGTCTGGTCTTGGGTCTCTGGTTGGGATTTCAGTGTGGTGTGTGACCCTGAAGTTGGGGTCCTGCTGCCCTCGCACCCATACAGAGAGCCCTGGCGAGCCCCAGGCAGGGTGTGGGCCGTACCAGGTCGGTGGAAGTGGTGCACTCCACTCCGGGCTGTGCTGCTGGTCCGGCGACTAGGTGCCTGGGAGGCACTTCCTAGGGACTTGTTTTCCATCCAGTCCCGGATGACCTGTGAACAGAGCCCGTGTCAGAGCAGCTGCTGCCCCGGGACAGACCAGCGCCCCATGCAGCCTGTCTCTGACAGTGGCCCATGCTGCCTGCTCAGACAGAGACGTAACTGCCAAGCCCAGACTGCACCTAATAGTTCAGTCCCACCCCTTGGGAGGGAAATCTCTCCCAGATCTCTCAGGAAAGACTGACAGTGCTTGGAATGGTGAGACATGGCAAAGCTGGCCTCAAGGCATACTGGAAGTCCAGCTGTCCATCTCCCTCATCTTTCACAGGGCTCGTTAGTTTAATCCAGCCTCTAAAACTCTCCTGTTTAATCAGGGTCCAAGTGCAACCTAAGCCCCTGGATTCTGACTCCGTGAGCTTCTGGACTAGCTGATCTCACCTCAGCCAGTAGTGCGGATGCTCAAGACAGAGCCACGGCGTGTGGACAGTGGAGGAGCCATTTGATGAGCCAGTGGGGAAGTAGCCTTTGGAAAAGATGGATCCACTCATCCATTGATCTGTCAGCCAGGCAGCGTCAGGGACCAATCCTGACACCTGTCCCAGTAACGCCTTGCCCTGGTAGAGTCTCTGCAGGGGGATGTCTACACCAGCCACTAAGCCCTTGTTTGAGCCCAAGCCCCCTTCCATCCTCACACAAATCTGTCTGCATTCCTAGGACCCTACTAGGGGGGTGGGTCAGAGCCCGAGTCCCAGTCCACACCCTGTCACTGAGCAGTGCGGACGCAGCTCAAGCAGCAGACCTGAGTCAGAAGGTCTTCGCAGTGTAGGACAAGTTAGCATGGCTGGGGTTGGAAACAGCGAGTCCACAAACCCGGGTCACATAGTGTAGACCCGCCCAGAGGCTCCCTCCCCCCAGCAGTCTCCCTAGTGATCATGATAGGAGCGAGAGCACAGTGATTAGAATACAAGGCACATCATGGGGGAGGCTGGTTGGACCTCAGGCTCTGTGGGTTTCTGTTGCCTGTGAGCAAGCGACGCCTGCAGACAACTAAGCAGGAGGCAAGGTGTGGGAGTACTCACTTCTGGAGAAGGAGGAGGAGAGATGGATTTGGGGGACAGGGACCGCTGTGGGAAGAAGCAGAGAGAGACAGATGCCATTTACTTGACCCATCCTGCAACCACTGGGATACGCAGTAAAGATTTCTGGTACATCCCTGTCCGGCAGCCCAGCAAGGTGAAAGCATCTCCCCTTAGCCAGATGGGAGCTGCCCACAGAGCTTACATTGGTTCAGCCATTGATGGGGGTTTGGCAGAGAGGGGACAAACACAGAGCGACCAGGCCCTAACCGAGACACCCTCACCTCTCGGCTCCTCGGCAGCTCCACGTGCTCCATGAGGGAGTAGGTGAAATGGGGCTCATAGATCATTAAGTCAGGGCGCTCGATGTCCAGGATCGCCTTGTCCTTGGGAATGGCCGCCAGGTCCTTGTAGCCCAGAACCTCATTGTCCATTCTGGCCTGTGAAGGAGGAAAAGCTCCTTCTCAACCAGAAAAGCCTCAAGCAGGTGTCTGAGCTTCTCCCAGTGCAGGGCAGGGTCCACGATGCTTTCCTGCATGGAGCTGAGGTTTCACAGCCCATCTGGAAATTGGGAAGGGATTGTTCTCCTCATTTTAGAGATGGAGAAACACAGGCACAGAAAAGGGGAAGGGAATTGCCCAAGGTCACACAGCAGGTCAGAGCCTGGATTAAAATCCAGGACACCTGACTCCCATTCTCTTACTCTAAGCACTAGACCAGACTCTCTCCCAGAGTGAGGAAGAGAACCCAGGAGTTCTGAGTTCCCTTGCTCTAAACACTAAACCGTATACCTCTCCCAGAGCCGGGAACAGGACCCACGAGTCCTGACTCCCATGACCTTGCTCTGATCGCTATATTACGCTGCCCACATGGAGTTTGGGTGCTTTAGAGACCCCCCCAAAAGGGAGATGTGACATGAACAGCACTCACCACAATACTGGAGGGTGATCCTGGGACACTGGACCCGCGGGAGGAACAGACACTCCCAGGGGACGTCAAAGATTGCTGGAAAGGAGGGAGAGACCTCTGTGAGTTTCTTTCTCCGCTGCTGGCTTCATCAATGCAGCCGACAGGGCAAGGCAAGAGAAAACCCAGGTAAGCTCCCACTGAGAGGCACACAGAGAGGCAGCAATGCCAAGGGTAGCAGTCATCGTCTGCTGAGCCTCACTCCCTTCCAGGTGGGAATTACAGTCCCAAACCCAACAGCCCCACCCTGCCTAGCTGGATATTATATGGATGTGCCATTTGGATATGTCAATTTAGCACCATTTGGCTAGATATGGCTTTGGAGGGGGAAGGCCATGGTGCAGAGAATAGTGTGTGTGCATGCATGTGCACCTGTACCTGGATTTTGTGTGTATGTGTGTGTATTTGCATGTGCATATCCGTGTGTGCGTGCATGTGCGAGTGTGCTTGTGTACCTGTGTGTGTGCGTGTGTGTGTTCCCACCACTGCACCTGTATGAAGGGCTGGAGATCAGTGGAATTGACTCCCAGAGAGAAGGGCCTTGATCCTCAGAGCAAGACCTAGGAAATCCAGAAGGACATCAGCCCTCTGATATCCCCGTTCCTTGGCATTTTCTTGCCTACATATGCTCTCAGGTTTGACTGACAAGGTGGTGGTGGGGGGCTGTGAACCTCTGGAACTCACTGCCAACAGATACTATCAAGGCCAAGAGCACACAACATTCAAAAAGGCTCGGAGTTCTATATGAGTCACAAGAACACCCACAGGACAGGAGAAAATAGAGGGGATACAAACACCCTTCTGCTTGAGGGCACAAACCAACCTCTAATTGTTGAGGGTCAGGGAGAATCTTCCCTTGTAGGGAGATTATTCCATAATTGCCCCCTGGGGTTTCTTTCCCCTTCCTCTGAAGCAGCTGGTCAAAGCCAGGATACTGGGCTAAATGGAGCACAGGTCTGATCCAGTCTGGCAGTCCCTGCGTTCCTAAGACTCATGGCATGTGTGGGGAAGGCTGGGACTCAGGGAACAATTCGTCTTTAACGTGGAGAATAGCTATGAACTGCAGCTCCTCCCAAAACACAAATCACGTTCAACTAGAAATTAAAACTCAGCCGGTCCAGGTCAGGAGTTGCCATGCAAGTTGAGGGAAATCTGCAGCTCCTGCCCCATACAGCACAGCTAGGTCTCCAAATCCCACAGCCCAAAGCAGGTCACATTGTTGGGGCAGGCAGCAGTGGTGTGCACAGGTGGGCACTGCCAGCAGCCTCAGCAGACGTGTCCATGAGAGCTGCAGTAAGCACTAGGTGGTGCTGTCTGCCCAAAATCCAGTTAGCAAGGGGTGGAGCCCCTACGGCAGATGGAGTGAAGACTAGACCCTGCTCCTTTGCTCTCCGGTAACAGCAACTGCATGCCCCAGCTCCTCAGAAGCATCTAGTGATCGCAATTAACAGCATGCAATTGTGTGGCCCTTGCAATGCTGAGTGCAGAAGGGCCCAGCACGGCCTTTGCCAGCTCACCCCTTGTCCTGCTCAGAAACTGACACCTACCCATCACCTGGCATGGCACCGGGCAGGGGATGCTCCCAGGTTCTCTCCTGCCACTGCACCCCCTCAGAGCAGGTATAGTGCTGGCTCCTGTGCCCTCTGCCAATGCACCTGGGCAGTCCCCGCAGCAGCAGGAGGGGCCCTTGATCTCTCTGCAGAGATTGCCAACTATGGGGCCTGTTGGTGCCAGCGGCTCTGTGCTGTGGATACCTGTCTGCTAGCGAGCACACTGAGACCCACCACTTAGTGTCACGAGGCCCCCAAACAGAGAGGGGCTGGGCTTGAAGTGGCCCCCAGAGGAGAAAGCCTCCTGCATTCCTATATGGGGCCATCGAGCATGCCAACCCCCCCATGCCTTGACCAGGGTGTCCGGGGTGGTTGCAAAGAGGAGGCCTGGAGAGTCTGACCCTGTTCATTTACCTTCTGTAACCTTTCCATTCCGTCGCCTGCGGGAAGGGCTGGGTCATGCACAGAGTCCTGCAAGGGGGTGAAGGAGGAAGGTTCGTTCACAGCAATCAGCTTGGGCAAAGGCATCCTGCTGCTACGGTTTCCACCCTTGTTCAGGGTCCCAAAGGGTGAGCTGCCTGACCCCCTGGGTCCTGGCAACAGCTCGGGGGGGGGAGGGCACCCAGCCTGCCGCCCCTGTGCCCAGTTGTGGTGCAAAGCTGATGCCAGGACTTGGCCTGGCGGATCTGCTTGGGTGAGGCTGCTGCTTAGACCTTTGCTCCTGTCTCAAGTGGGGACAGGAGTCTGCAATGATCCCTGAGGGCGGGTCCATCCAGCACACTGCCATAGTGGGTCAGGGGATGGAGGAATAAAGGAGGGAGAGCCCGGACCGTGTGTACATGGGGAGGAATCAAGGCTCGGAGAGGTTCAGATCAAAGCCATCAGGGAGTGAGAAGGGGCCTCTGCATGCAGCCACTGAGCAATGTCTGGTTCTCGGCTCCTTGGATCTGCAGCCGCCCCGGCTTCCCTGGGCTTCTCATCTCGCCCCGTTACCGGGCCAAGCCAGCCGCCTGCAGGCATCTGATGCTAATGCAAAGTGAGGTGCACACAGCAGGGCTCTGAAATATTCATCATCAGGCTCAGCAGGAGGCTGCACAGTGGAGGGGGCAAAGCTGGGAAGGGGAATGGGGTGGGGGGATGAGGCTTGCGGTTCTGATGTGGGTCCCACTATCTCCTCAGCCTGAGGGCTTGGGCGAGCTGGATACACAACTCTGGGTTTGGCCCATCTCTCCTGAGGGGCGGGGAGATGCTGACGAGGGGTTTACGTACCAGTGATTCTCTGTTTCCACATCCCTTTGGGTTCCTAGGCTGGGCTGCGGGTCAGATGCTCCCTCTGCAATGGGGGACAGAGATGGGGAGAGGTGAGATCCTTCCACACACCAGACACGGCGTGCTGATCCCCCCTTTGACACCCACCCACACACCACCTCTCCCACGGTCCGGTCTCTGCAGCCAGGGCAGCTTGGATGCAGACACCCGGGGAGGTGTCCATGAACCACATGTCAGATGAGGGGAAACTGAAACCTCTGCCACCCTCAGACCCCTGCATCCCCCACCAACTGAGCAGCACTCTCCCTGCATGGGGTTCCCTTGGGAGCTAGTGTAGCTCCTTAAATGGTCAGAGCAGGCTCTATTAAGCAGGGACAAGCTTTCCTTTCCCTAAAGCAGTGCAGTGCTCCCCACCCAGAGAGCAAGAGACCTGAATTGGTGAGCTAGCCAGC
Source organism: Chelonia mydas (assembly GCF_015237465.2). Taxonomy (NCBI): domain Eukaryota; kingdom Metazoa; phylum Chordata; order Testudines; family Cheloniidae; genus Chelonia; species Chelonia mydas. Next base: position 5,317,922 of record NC_057859.1, on the reverse strand, counting down.
CTCCTGTGTGGCCCAGGGCGGGAACCCCTTCCTGCAGGAATTTTGCCCGAGTCTCCCACAAGGCATGGCGGAGTGGCACACTGTTCCCAGATGTATACATTTCCATTTTTGAAATGCATATTGTTTGCTTGCACCCAGCTTACCAAGCGATCTAGATTACCCTGTATCAGTGACCCGTCCTCTTCATTATTTACCACTCCCCCAGTCTTTGTGTCATATGCAAACTTTATCAGGGATGATTTTATGTTTCCTTCCAGGCCATGGATACAGATGTTAAATAGTGTAGGGCCAAGAACAGATTGATCTTTGCAGGACCCCACTGGAAACAGACCTGCTCAATAATGAGTCCCCATTTACAGTTACATTTTATTAGTTGTCAGTTAGCCCCGGTTTTGAGCTAACACGCACATCCTGCCCAGAGCCAAGGGTATGGGGAGACGGCATGGCTTGAAGCACACATAGCCTGCTCAGAGCCCAGGACACCGAGAGATGGCTCTACCGCTTCAGGGCGTGGGCTGGGAGGACCTGGCAGTGCCGGTGAGCCTGCAGTGATCTCAGCCAGTTGGGCTCCCAGCCAGGCAGGACCCTCCACTGCTGAGTCTTTCCATGCACTGAGCGGTGGGATCATTGCACTTGTTTTGAGCCATTGTTCTTGGGACAATGGGAAGTGACAGAGAGTGCATTTGGATGCCTCCCAAGCTCTCAGCAATGACACAGACGTGCTCGCTCTCTCTATCCGGCCCTGCCCAGCTCCCCCCACCTCCGACTATAAAGTCCGGTCAACAAGGGCTTTCCAGGAAGTCCCTGGGGCAGCGGACAGACAGCGGAGCAGCTCAGCCCATTCCGCAGCCATGGGGCAGCCTGTGCCTCTGGAGGGTGGGGCCCTTCGGGGCAGTGCTTCATTTGTGCCAGAGCTTGCCAGGGCTGAGCCCCGGCACCTCTGGCCCTGGCAGTTCATCGCTCTGACACCTCTGGGCTTGCTATGTCAGTTATGAAAGTAAAAGAATTGCTTGAGCCCTGGCACCTCTCTCATTACAAATTAATCACTGCTGCAGGGGGTACATGTGGGGACGGATCGCTGACCCCACCCCTGCAAAAGGGGGTTCCTTCCTACTCCCCTTCCTTTGGGAAATCCTCTCTGCTCTCTGTGAGTCTGTCCCTTTGCTCTCTGGACAAGCCCCCATCACTCTGTGCACCTGGACGAGGGAGATGGAGTGAGGCAGGTGTTAGGCTCTACTGTGCCCCCCTGGGGCCTACTGATGTCTCCAGTCCCCAGTCTTTGGCAGTGCCCCCTAACATGACTGCTTGGTGGGGCTCTGATACCCCCAGACTCTGGATTCTTCCCCCCTTACAGCATCACCCCTGTCAGGGGTTACTGCCAACCCCTCAATACCCCAAGGTTAATAGCTGGGCAGAGATGGGCAAAACCAGGGCTGTTCTGGAGGGTGCAAAGCCTCATCAATTGGGTTTGGATCTTGCACCACCAGGGGTGAAGTTCTGACATGGGTCCCATTTTACCTGAGCCGTGGAGTTTGGGAGTGGGTCAGACTACCGGCTCCGGTTCTGATCCATCTCTGAGTGCTGGTGCACCCTCCCCATCATCTGGGCACCTCTCACACGGGGAGGCAGTACACAACAGAGCTATGCAGCAGCCCCGCTCCCAGCCAGAACCTTATCAGCTCCACAAGTGGCGTCTCCTCTGCGGCCCCCGCTCTCCCCGAGCTGCTCTCTGTCCTGAGAGCTGAAACCCAAGCCTCGCCCTCCAGACGCACTTGCCAGCTGGAGACATCTCTGATCAATACCCCCCCCCCCCAACCCACTGCCTGGAAAACGCATCCTTGCAGTCGTGGCCTGTCTCACTGGGCCAGGCTAGCGGGGAACAGAGTAATCCAACTCCGGAGCCGTCTCTAGTCTCCCTGTGTTGCAGGCTGTGGTGGGGGGCGATTTGCCCAGTTATTACACACACCTCCATCTCTCCCATTCCTCGCTTCCCAGGCTGCAAGAGGTTGCCAGTCTGTCAGTGCCCACAGCAGGGAAGAGGGGGCATGTGCCACCTCTAAGGGACAGACTCGATATGCTCCAGGTTTCCTGGGTTCCATCTGCTTCGGCCTTCAGAGCAGCTGCCAACTGCTGAGGCTCCGGGAGGGAGGGCTCCGCGGGCCCTGCTTGGGACCAAAGTGGGGAGCCTTTATCCAGCACTGTCCTCCTCCAAACTCTGGGAACTAGCATCCAAACCAAGCTCAATTCTACGGCTGTCAGAGGACACATGAAAACACACCTGTGGCCTAAGCACAGGGGCCAGGATCCCCAGGGGGCCTTTAACACAGGCTTGTGGGGTGACCCGGAGCAGATCAACCTTTTCGGCAGTAGCTCCTCATGCTGATTGTCTTGATTTTTGGATGGGCGGAAGCTGCTTGGTGAAACCCCGAGGCACCCAAAATCAGTGGCCTCTTTCCTTCCATGCCTCAATTTCCCCATCTGTAAAAGGGCGATTTCCCCATCTGTAAAAGGACCTAGTGCAGGGGCTTGTGAGGGTTTATTCTGGTTACACGGCGCTCTGGATGCCTGGGCCCAGATTATCCAAAGAAGCACGGGGCCCGATGCGGAGCGGTCGTGAGAATGAAGCGCTTTCCATGCTCTGAGCCAATCAGCACAAGCCCAGGCCTTGCCTCAGTCTCCCTGACAACAGTCGGGAGACCTTCGCCTTTCCCTCATATAACAGGCACGGCGCAGACCCAGACATGCCAAGACCCCTCAGGGGCCAGTTCCCCTCCCGGCCCAGGCTCGGGCCGGGCTGGCGTTTGTCTGGCAGTCTGTAAGGGACTCCCCCAGCAATGCCACCTGAAGCATGCAGCCCAGAAGGCCTGTTCACCTGCCATCCCCAGCCGCTGATGCTGTAGGTAAGTCCTGCCCTCCAGTCGGGGGGAGGGGGGGACACAATGGGTTTATTGTTCAGAGGCCTCGGCCTCCCTCAGCCCAGCGGAGTTGAACAGGCTCCGCTCCGTCTGGCTTTTCCTCAGCAGGAGTTTGTCTCCCCTTCGCGGGACTGCAGAAAGCCCCCCCGCCCCGCCCTGCCTTGGGCAGGTGGTCCTGTGCCAGGGCCCAGCTCCGAGGCCTGTTATCGCAGGCGCTTGTTGACCGGGCGCTGACAGTCAGAGCAGAGTTAATTACGCCTTTTGTCCCAGCCAGCACGCTGGGTTGAGAAGGCCTCGGTGGGGAGCAAGGGCAGCAGCCTGGCTGCACTTAGCACACGGCCCTGGAGTGCTAATAGGCAGCCGTGCAGTTCTGGGAAGGAAAAGAACCCAGCACAGAAGGGGCTGGGGCTGTCAGAGGGAGGGAATGGGAAGGGGAGGGATTGTATTCCCCTCTTTTCCTTTTTTTACCGGTTTCTTGCTTTTCTCTGAAATTCTCCTTTAGGGCGGGAGTGGGGAGAGAGCAAAAAATCCTCATATGCCGAATGGGGAGGGTCTACACTGTCTTGCACTGAGTCAATCTCTTAAGTTTCTATAGCAACTGTCACCCTGATGGGACTCTGAGACGTGGCCACCTCTGGGCTGGGCTGGAGGGGTGACATGTAGCTCATTGCACAGCAGTGCTATCTGGGACCAAGGTGCATTGTACCCCTGTATAATGAGAATTTTGCACACCCGCACCAGAGGCCATTGTTCCAGGAGAGGCTCACATGCAATATGTTCTTGGAACTCAGCGTTTTTTTACCATGGAATATTGAAAAGCTGAAGTGGCCCTGCTGGACTTTTAGCCTTTGATTCTGAGGAGCCCTGGAGTTTCAAACCTGAGGCTTATAACACTCAGCCATTGCCTCCCGAAATGGAAGAGGGGAGGGACTAAGGTCCCCCAAAGGCTGAGCATCCGCCGGTCCCAGGATATGTCACCCTGATCTGTCTTCCAGGAGACACAGTCACCATCAGGGCTCATCAGTCTCATTGGGAATCTCTCCACCTCTGGGCCAGAAACGCACTCCAAATAACCTTTTGGTTTGGTGCTGTGTTGCCAGAATCCAGGCCAGCAGAGGCAGAAATGCAGCTCTGGTTCTCCTCTGGCCAGGCAGCCACACCCAGAACCCATTCCAGGTGGGCACAGAAATCCAGCCCCACTTCTTCTCCCCTTCTCCAGAGGCTGCACCCAGACCCTCTCTGTGCCTGGGATTCTCCATGTATAAAACAGGGATGGATGTTTCCCAGGGATGGGGCTGTGAGCCTTAATTCATGAGTGCCTGTGAAGTGCAACGAAATCCTCAATGGACGGCGCCAGGAAGGGCAAAGGACTATTTCGTCTGCCTGTCAAAGCCTCTTTCTCTCTGTGCGGCAGCACGGCACAGCAGGGCGCATGGGGGACGCTAGCTAGATAACGATGTATTGTAGGGACCAGGCCGGCTGAGTAGCTGACTAGCACAGGATACATGAGCTCAGACTTTCCACAGGCACCGTTGCAGGCAAAGCCAGGGGTGGAGTCCCTGACTTCCTGGGAATGGCTTCAGCAGAGGCCCCGCTCCTCCTGACACTGGGATTTGCTGTTAGCAGATAAGGAGAGCCCTTGGAAATCCCAGGCCACCCACTGTAAAGGGGATTCGGGCTCCGGTGGAAGCTGACGCCTGTCGCACGGGGACACACTGTGCACTGGAATCTCAGGAACCACGAATGTCCTGGACGCAGCCTTGTTGTGTGTAAATCTCATGGATTTCCCAGTCCGTTGTACCGCCCCTCTGGATGAGTCCAAGTTCTCCTGGTGCCTGGCAGCAAGTAGTATATTTGGAAATACACAGAACGGGAGTAGGTGACGTAAGCACATTTCACACTCTGTTTAGCTAAACCAAACCCAACCTAACTATCAGCTAGTTCCTACGTAGCATATGAAGCAGATGCACATCAAGCCACATTCACTGGGGATGATCCACGTGAAGCCACGTCCCATATATTAAATGGGAATGATCTCCATGCGAAGCCATCTCCCATGTACCCACTGGGGACAATCCATACGAAGCAGCTCCCCATATGTTCAACGAGAAGAATCCACCTGAAGCCAAGTCCCACATATTCAGTAAGGATAATCCACATGAAGCCACATCTCGTGTTTTTACTGGGGATGACCCACAGGAAACCATGTCCTGTGTATCCACTGGGGATGATCCACATAAAGCCACATCCCCCATGTATTCAATAAGAACAAACCATGTGACGCCATGTCCCATGTAGCCACTTGGGACAATCCACGTGAAACCATGTCCTGCGTATCCACTTGGGACAATCCACATAAAGCCACATCCTGCGTATTCAATGGTAAAGATCTACAATCCATGAAGCCAATCCCAGGTATCCACTGGGGAGAAACCCTGTGAAGCCACATCCCACATATCAACTGGAGAAGTTCCACATTAAGCCATGTCCCACACACACACTGGGGTGATCCGTGCAAGTCAGTGGTACGTCACACGCTTCAATGTAACACCATATCTAATTCCATGTGAGGTGCAGAATGCTCCACCCAATGCTCCTCCATGGACGTTCCAAGTGAGTGCAGGGCACTGCCTTCGGGGTAACATGTCCCAGGTGGTCCATGTCTGGCACAAAAATTGGGGATGAACCACTATCCCAGTGTGTGATGACAGGTATTCTTATGGGCCAGGGAGAGTAGCAGGAAGGAAATCAGGGTGAGGAAGGGAGGCCAGGAAAGGAGGAGCAAGTCTTGGGTAGTTATATGGAGCCCAGGGGAGCATCAGCAAGCTGGAGCATCGGAAGAGGCTGCATGCAGGCTGGGATCACCTCACCCCCACTCACTGCTCGGCCAGGCAACTATCCGTACTGGGTCATGGGAGTCACATCTGGCTGAGTTGGAACATTTTGACAAAGCCGATAAAAGCAGCTGCTTGGCCCTCACCGCCAGGCAGACCCATGGGTATTTGTAGATGATAATCACATTATCCAAAATAATCACCGAGAACATTGCTCTCCATCCCTAGCTGCCCCCCATGTGCCTGCAGCTGCCAGCTCCCATCGGACTCGTTCTCCATGCCCTGGCCCAGGGGTTCACTCCCTCTCTGGGGCCCTTATCTAGGTCCTGGCTGGAAGCAGCCAAAAGCCGTTTCCCATCAAGGGAACGGTGAGCTCCTTCGGAGACATGGCAGCTGCTTAGGAACATTTCAGACTCTCCCTTGCACAATAACAGCGTCTGGGCCACACACCTTTCAAACCACCCAGTTGCTGGCCTGCCAGCCACAGATCAATACAAGGCACGACTGGGCTCTGCATGCACCCTGAGTCATCCGCCAATTCACTGTGCCCATGCCCCAAATGGACATGTAACATATATATGGCGAGACAGACGAGGAGAAGAAGAACAGGACTCCAGACGTACAGACCGGCAGATGGATCAAGGAAGGGACAAGCAGCTAGATTAGAGACAGACGAAAAGCGAGAATGAGCCAGAGGGATACCTGGAGAGAAGGATGTGCATGGTGACGATTAGACAGACAGGAGAGTCTGACACACGGTAGATGAAGAGAAGGAGGCAGGCAGACAGAAATGAGAGGCCCAGAGGAGGAGGCAGAGAGAGCTGTAACTGTCCTGAGAATCTGTCCCTTTCACCTACTGCCTTCAGCTCCCGTGGCCTAGACCCCACCCTTTCAGGGCACTTCACCAGAACATACTTATCTGGAGCAGACAGCAGTGCCAACGCCCAAATCAGCAGCCTTTCTCTCCATAGCAACCACCAATCTCCCTGGGCCAGTGATTCCAGCCGCTCGGGCTCTCCTTGGCAGGCAGTCTGAGTGCACACGTGCTGGCTGCTTGCGGGTGCCATCAGAGATAAGGCTGGATCCTACCCATGTTTGGGATTCTCACACAGGCCAGCTGTGAGCCACCGGGGGCTGGGATCCAGGTCTCTCTGCACCAGGGAGCAAACTGATTCCATCCATCCCCCAGCACCACAGGGACTGGGCACTGAGACTGGTTGCCGAAAAGGAACAGCCGAAAGCCAAGCTGGGTGGAGCAGCACGGGGCTGTGGGCGTTGGGACTGGCCCATGCTCCGCACCGAGTTATGGTACCGATGGGTTTGACCAAGTGCCAGCCAAATCCGCGGGAGGTGGGAAAGCTAAGGCAATGCCCAGTTCTCTCCAGAGCCCAGGCCTGCGCTGTCCTGCCAGGCTTGCTTCTCTCCCCGAGGCTGTTCAGCATCTGCGTGAAGAGGGTGAGCCAGTGCGGGCTGCAGTGCCAGCATTATCCAGCCCTGTGGCTCCTTACCTCCAAGGTATACAGCCCTGTCACCCAGCTCTCCCAGCAGTGGGCTGAGATCAGCACCGGGCAGGACCCAGAGCACTTGGCTGACGCTGAGCCCAGCAGGCAAGCCAGAGGTGATGTTGGTGGGAAGGGGGAAGCACCTGGGAGAACATGCCTTCTCCTCAAGCATCCCCCATTACTGAGCCTTCACCTCTCAGGCTCAGCCAATCTGCAGCCTTGGGACCCCTTTGGGCTCCTTGGTGCTGTTGGTGCCCATTATGCTCCGCAGCTGGCCAGTGGCTTGGGCCCTATCCTCTGAGACATAGATGAGATGACTGGTGACCTCCAGGGTTTATTCTATGTAAGGATGAAGCCACATGCCCTGAGAAAACTACAGCAGCCTGTCTGCTTAGCCACATGGCCCAGGAGCTCCAGGAGTTGCACCGGCTCCCTAGCAAAACATAGAGCGCAGTCCAAGAGCTCTCTCCTGACATTCAAAGCCTGCCACTGGCTACCTAAGAGATGCCTCTTCCCCCATGACCACAGCCTCCCACGAAGAGTAACACCCAGTTCTTTTCAGCAGATCTCCAAGCACTTCTCGCTCTGAAAGGTGTTTACCTTCACACACCCCTGGGAGGTAGAGTAGCACTTATATCCCCATTGTACAGGTGGGGAACTGAGGCACTGAAAGACTAAGCAATTTGTCCAAATCTGTGGCAGACCAAGGGATTAAACCTATGTCCCACCCAAGCCCTAGACAAGTGACCAAACCCCTGGAACATCCTTTCACAGCAGCCCCAGTCCACTGGAACTGTGACACTGTCAACCAGTGTGGGAGACTCATGTACAGGAAACAGAACCTTGACAGGTGCTAGACCTAGACTATGGAACTCACTGCCACAAGATACCTTACCATGCTCAGAAATAAATGCAAAACTCTGCTCGCCTGCTTTCACTCAGATTGTGTGCTCTTTGGGGGCAGGGACCATCTTTTTTCTCTGTGTTTGTGCAGCACCTAGCGCAATTGGGATCCTGGATACAAATAATAATAATAATCAATCATCTCAGCATCTCATCATAATTAATAATAGTAATAATAATCAAATAACAAAAATCCCTTAACTTTAGTTTTCCTTCAATAAGCTCTTCTCAGTCACGCACTCAAACCAGAATGCAAACGATGATAGAGAGCTAGATCCCTGCATTTGGCCACTTTAACCGACCGACCCCTAGAAAGGTTTTTGGGTGGTTGTGGAAAGTGCCCCAGATTCCCAGCTCCTATAGCAGAGCAGGGTGGTGCCCAGGCAGGGGCTGGCAAGTAGGATGTCCCATGCTCTCCCCAGCCTGCGGGACAGACACAGAAGAGGATTAGAGAACAGAGCGGCGTTGAGCACTGCCGGCATAGTAACCTTTCAGAGCACAATGTTGGGGCGGGGGGGAGTTGGGGACAGGAGGTTCTCAGTGCACAAAGCTGGGCTGACATGGGTGATTTAGGAGGCCGGCTCCCCCCACTCCAGGAAATCCGGGGTTTGACTTTTCACAACAGCCAAGCATGTTAGTTTGCAGCAGCCTGTGGGCAAGGGGCCAGGGCAGGAGCAGCTCCTACAGAGAGCTACTGCCTGAGAGAGATGGGGGAGGGTATAATGCATGGCTCATGCACTCCTCTTCCTTCCTTCTCCCACTCTCTCCTTCTCGCTCTCTTCTCCTCCTTCTCATCCCCCCCCCCGTTTCCTCTCCCTCCCTCCCAGCATTTCATCCCCGCTTTCTCCCTCACCCTTCCTCAGCATGACTCTTCCTCTATTTCTTTCTCTCCATCTCTCATTGTTTCTCTCCCCTGGCATTTCCCCCTCCCTCGCTCCGCGGCATCATGTGAGGGTTGCTATGGAAAAGACTCACAGCCATAAATAAGCGAGGGATATGCTAGGTCACAAGTTCCTGAAACAGACGGGGAGTTGGGCCCGCGAGCCAAGCACGCACGTGGCCGCGTGGGGAAGGGGGCTGGGGAAACACACCCTGGACACCTCTTCGCGCTGCCCCAGGACAGCGGAGAGAAGGATGGGCAGGGCACCGGTGCCCCACCCAGCCCAGGGGAACATCCTGGACAGTGCCTTAGGACCTGCAGTTCTGCACCTCTTGCCTCCTCGCTGATAGCCACCCCCTCCCACTAAAACACCAACAATGCCCCTCCCCAACAACCCTCACCCCCTCCCAGTGCCCCCGCCTGCTGTACAGGGATGCTGGGGGCCAGCCCTGTCGACCCGAGGGGCAATTGCTCCCTTCTCCATCCTGCTCTCTTCCTAGGACGAGAAGAGACAAAGGCTTCCGAATAAAGATTCTGCTGTCTCAGCGTCTGGGCTGACCTGCCCTCCAGTCGCTATCCTTCAACAGGAGCTCCAGCCACAGCCCAGCCTCGCTGCCTCCTCCGCCCCGCCCCAGGGGGATTTAGAGCCAATATCCTGGAGAGCGGGAGGGAAATCTGATAATATCCACGGTGAGCCAGCATCTGCAAGCTGGCGTCTACAGAGGCTTCCACCCAAAGAGCTCAAAGCCCTGCACATGTCAGTGAATTAAGCCCCATGTTCCTGCAGGAGGCGGTAAAGGTGGGAAACTGAGGCACAGAGCGAGGAAATGACTTGCCTTAGGTCACTCAGTGGGCCAGGGGCAGAGCACCCAAGGGTCCAGTTATCCCATCAACCATGTGCATGCAACTCCTGCATGCAACTCCTGTTGAAGACAGTAGGGCCAGAGCCCATACAATTTACAGCATGATCAGAACCCAGGAGTCCTGACACACATTGAAATCCAGGCCTCTCCTTTGCCCAACAGGCCACACTCCCACCCTGCCCCCATCCTCTCTCAGACAGGTACCTGGCCATTCAATAAATACATAGGAGTGCTCCACACAATGTGTCATCTCCACCCCATATGTTCATCCTAACTTAACTATCTACCAAGGCACTTGCATGGCCCTCATCCAAGTACCTTCCCTCCCAGTACCTGGCACCGCACAAACACTAACAGGGTTATCCTCACAACCTGCCTATGAAGTAGGACAGTGCCACTATCCCGATTTTACAGATGGGAAACTGAGGCACAGAGCAATTAACTGACTTGCCCCAGATCACACAGGGAGTCTGTAATAGAACCAGGACCTGAACCCAGGTCTCCTGAACGTCAGTCTAGTATCTTAATCACAAAGCATCCTGTTTCCTCCTGGCAAGAGAAGAACCTGGGCCAGATTTCTGTGCCCATATAGAACAGGCTCTGGGTGTGGTCCCATAGAGGAAGAGAACTGAAAGTGGACACTAGCAGGGGTAAAGGAACTCAAATTTTTTCCTTCTCTTTGCAGTAGCTAGTCCCCACTCCATTCTCAGGCTAGGGGCCTCTCTCCTCTCTCCTGGTGTGTTACTATCCTGGAGCGAGTTTGCACATGCTGTTCACATCTTCCCTGACAAAAAAGGGAGTCTTAATTCACCTGGACGGCTGCAGGTGCCACAGAGGAAGCTGTAGCAGAGACAGGGCACAGGAATTTTTCCCACCTTGTCTTCAGCTGAGCCAGTCTACACTACAGCTCCCACCGGTCCCGCTGAACTCTGGCTCCCAGCTATTCGCTAGGCTTCCTGCTGAAAGGCTGTTCTGTGTGCACAGACCCACCCCAGCCCCCAACCAACACCCGCCAAGTCCATTAGAGACGCAGCCCCAGCAATGAAATCTTAATGCCATGAGCGAGCGGTGATAATGGCACATCAATTACCATCCGGGAGGCAGTCGGCTCTCACTTGCAGCAGGGATAGCGGATGCACACAGGCTCTCTGCCTGGACAGCCATTTGCACAGCACCATCCATTACACCAGGCAGCCAGCTTCCTCTCGGAGTGGTCAGCCCGGCCTAATTAGGCCCATTAGAATGAAAGACTTGGCTGTCAGAACATAGCTCCCCCAGCTCCCCCAACTCCAGGCAGCATGAGCCCATGTCCTCCTCGGTTCCTATGTCTTTGGTTTCTGCATCTGTCCCCCCCATGCCCATGCATCCCGGGCAAGCAACTAGCCCCTGGAGAGAAAGAGCAGCTACAGGCCAGGGATAGTTAAGCAAAGAGCAGCCTGAGACCCCGGAGCAGCAAGGAATGTCTGCATCAGGCCCCTGGCTGCTGTCTGTTGGGTGAGGTTGGGCAAAGCCACATGGGAAGTCTCTGTCGAGCTGCCATTCCATGCCCAGAACTGGGTGCCCCCTGCAGGGACTTGGCATGGGGTCACCACAGAATGGCCCCAGTGCCCAGGCAGTGGTTTGGATGCCCTGTGTGAGGGTTTTGGCTTGGTCTCCCTATTCAGAGGCAGCTTGAGTGGCTGGGCCACATGCATGACTTGCGTGACCTAGGGTCTGGCTTAGGTGCCCCCATTCCTGACAGTGATTTGGATGCCCTGTGGGACTGTATGGACTTGCAGGTATCCCATTAAGCGGCTCCTGGGATCTAGATGGATGCCTGGTGCAACTGCTTTGCTAGAAGAGCAGCGAGGTGGCAGTAGTGCCAGGGAAGACGTGGAAACGAGATCCACAACTCTTGGCTGGGTTTATCGGCATCTATCTCCCGCTTTGTCCAGCTTCTCTTCCCCGGTCCCTCCCGAATGTGTTGGAATAACGCCTTGGGGGAGGCTGGCAATGCTAACCCGGTGCTATTGACAATCTATTGCTTCCACACTGTTTAGCATCACCCGGCAGAGGTGCCAGCTGGAGAAAGGATGACTCATTCACATTAAAATATGGGCTGCACAGGCAGAAAACTTGGCAGCTGGTGGGATATTTTTTCCCCGAGCAGAGTGGGTCAGAGGTGAGGCCTCTCGCTCACTGTGGGGCGAGCAGTGGGATGGGGCAGGGGAGAGCAGAGGCAGACAGCTCCCTTCAAGCTCACTCAGGAAAGCAGGCTGCTGCAAAACACATGAGCAACAGGGAGTGTTTCTAGGCAAGTGCGGTGTGGGCCTCACAGGGTCCCTGCCCCCAGTCATCAAACAGGCTCTGGCCCGCAGCCTCCCAGGCAGAGGGAGTGGCTCCAGTCAGCATGCCCACACCCCACAGGCTTCTTGGTACTAAATGAAGTTTGTGTCAATTGCTGCTCCCAGGTCAGGCTCTGCAGGATAAGAGCCTGTGCATATTGCTCACTTTGGCTGCCTCCTTGTCTCTTCAGAGAGGAGGAGAAGAGAGAGACGGCATGGGAGGGAGTGAAGGCTAGGGTGCATTGTGCTTTCTCAGCAGGTGATGCTTGCATAAGTGAGATCATGGTGGCACTATCCCGTGATCAGCCACCAGGCTAGAAGGGTGAGACCTGGGCTCTATTCCCAGCTCCCCCACTCACCTGGGGCAAATCAGTCCCCCCTCTCTGTGCCTCAGTTTCTCCAGCTGTAAAATGGGGAGCGTGATACGGCCCTTTCTTTGCACTGCACTGTGTTATCTGACCTCCCTTGGCAATGCACTCTGAGATCTACAGCTGAGCGGAGCTGAGCAGGGGGATGGGAGGTGCCATTTTCACCATCCCGGTTCAGGAGACCTGAGACTCGGGTGGATATTTGTGACACTGCTATAATCCCCTGGTTCCTGAGCTCTAGCAGGAGCTAGCGGCCATTGCTCCTCAAGCCCAGGAAGTGCTGTACTAGTTTGCAGCGGTGATGGGTGGCTCTTGCCCAGAAGAACCAGGGCCAGGTTTCTCAGGCAGAGCAAGAGGGGGATCTTTGCATTTAAATAGTGCCTTTCCCCCCAGGATCTCAAAGTGCTGTGGCGTGCACTGAGCATCGCTGTTGCATCTGAGGCTCCCTGCGTGGAGAGATGAGCTCCCACAGATCCAGTGCTGTCATTCTCACCGGGGACGGGAAACAGAGCGTGTCAGCTGGGCGCAGTGGGCCAAGTTCTGCTCCACTCCTCTGTGACCCTGCTGACGCCGACGCCATCGCTCTGCTGTGCCTGAGTGCGCAGCTCACCAGTGGCCCCACGGCCTTGCAAAGGGAGACGATGCCCTTTTAGCAGCCCCTGGGTACTGGAGAGACTGTGGTTGTGATGCAGCGGGGCGAGGAAAAGGCTCATGTGACGTGCAATCTGGGCTAAGAATGGGATTAGCCAGCTCATCCTGTATGCGAGGGGCGTGGGAGACCTCCCATGACAGCATCTCTTAGGGGCAGAAGGAAACAGACTAAGGGATGATGTAAAAGGAATGGGAGGGGTCTTGATCACGGCAGCACCCAGAGAGGCGTAGACACGGATGTGGGGCGAATGCACCAGCGTGCATGTGTCCAGAATGGCCGCGACTGCAGCCTGGCAGGGAGCAGCCAAACCCCAGCAGCCTCGGACTCCAGGACCCCCTTCACTTCCTGACAGCCTGTTCCCTGTGTCATTGCCGTCCCTGCGGGCAACTCCCTCCCTGGGCAATCCTGCAGGGAGCCCTCATACCCTACGGGATCCGATCCCCCATGGGGGACCCTGACAGCCCATAAGGATGGTACACTCTGCACATGTCCTTACTGGGGCCCTGCCCCATTCCCAGCTACACTTAGGGGACATCTCCAATCCAATTCCCAGCTCAGGAAAAGTGATCCCAATCCCACTACACCTCCTGCCCTGTTTTCTGCCAGCGTCCCAGAGACCTGAGGGCACTGCAGGTATCCTCATCCCCAGCTCAGCCAGGGATAACTGGGCCATGATGCCTTGGCCGCCCGCCTGCACACACCTCCTGGAGCGGCAGCCCCTTTGCAGGCTGCCGACTCAAAGAAGCTTAGAGCTCTCTCCACATCCCGAGCCATAGCAACGGCCCCGCCGGCTGCTGTGGAGACGCAAAGCCAAGGCTGGAAACAGGCAGCCGCGCTAAAGGCACTCGTCTCACTGGGCACACTGTGGACGTGGCTGGATGGAAGAAGACAGGCCAGCTGTTCTTTGGGGGGCTTCAGAGCAAACCTGGCTCCCTCTGCCCCTAACTTCGCACCCTCTTGGCAAAGCTGCCCTATCAGCTGAACCCGACCTGCCTTGGATTCAGGAAGTGCTTGGCTCCTTACCACATGGCACCCTCAGGAGTCACCCTGGGGCTGTGGAAAACGGGGCGGGGAATCATTCTTCAGGAGGGCGAGTTTCCTTGGCAGGCCCCTTCCTGCTCTGAGCAAAGAAGCAAGCTACAAAGGAGAGCTCTGTCCCCTTGATCCTGTCTTATCCTTACAAAGCATTTATACAGAGCAGGAAACACACAGGGGTAGCCAAGATCAGGTCTATGTCATCCTGGCTGGGCACTCCCTGCACAGCACAAAGCCGGAGGGGTCTCTCTGGGATATCATGGTGAACACTAAATAGAATGATAGAATCATAAGCCTGAAAGGGACCTCAAGAGGTCATCTAGTCCAGTCCCCTGCACTCATGGCAAGACTAAGTATTATCTAGACCATCCCTGACAGGTGTTTGTCCAACCTGCTCTTAAAAATCCCCAATGATGGAGATTCCACAGCCTCCCTAGGCAATTTATTCCAGTGCTTAACCCCCCTGACAGGAAGATTTTCCTAATGTCCAACCTAAACCTCCCTTGCTGCAATTTAAGCCCATTGCTTCTTGTCCTATCCTCAGAGGTTAAGAAAAACAATTTTTCTCCCTCCTCCTTGTAACAACCTTTTACATATTTGAAAACTGTTATCATGTCCCCCTTCAGTCATCTCTTCTCCAGACTAAACAAATCCAATTTTTAAAATCTCATAGGTCATGTTTTCTAGATCTTTAATCATTTTTGTTGCTCTTCTCTGGACTTTCTCCAATTTGTCCACATCTTTCCTGAAGTGTGGTGCCCAGAACTGGACACACTACTTTTTGCAACAGTGTTACATTGTTGACTCATATTTAGCTTGTGATCCACTAGGACCCACAGACCCCTTTCTGCAGTACTTCTTCTTAGGCAGTCATAGATAGATAGATGTACACACACACTGCCCTGCCTTCCCTGCATATGATGGCAGGATCAAACACTGCTCTCCTCTCCCTTTAGCTGGATACAGCTGCCCCCGCCCTCCCCGGGCCAGACAAAGTTAGTGGAGTTCAACACCCACCACAGCAAAGCACAGTTGAGCCTTGGCTCTCTCATTGGCCAGTGGCTGTTTCTGAGCTCAGCTGATCCTGCCCAAACCCAGCGGGACAGTTTGATTTCTGCCCTGGCTGAGTGGGGTAGGAGGGTGTGGTGTTTGACACCCACCAACGGCCTAACAAGGCAGGCGTTCCCCTTAGAGACAAGTCAGAGCAAACCATGTGTAAGTTCCTTCACAAGGAGGGAGTCATGGAGTCCCCTGCATTTCCCCAGGCCTCTCTCACTCTGATTGTCTCAGCTTGGCAGCCGTAACCAGTTCCATCTTCTCAGCTTCTACTGCTTTGGTGCAAATGGGTTCTCAAGCCAGCTCTGGGCATTAGCAGCATGTGTTTCACCACGAGGCCAGAGCTGGTCTCAGTAGCTGAGGATGTGGAAGGGGCATAAGGAGGCCGGGCGGCAAAGAAACTGAGCCTTCCTACCAGCTGATAATGCCCAGCTCAACACACCCAGCTTGCGAGGAGCAACAGAAACAAACCATCCTCCCGGAGCCTGGACAGCAAGCGCCTCTGGAAATCTGCGCTACATATTGGCACACCCTGGGAGAATCACAGAGGGAAGGGCTCTTCCCTTTCTGTCCCAGAACCCAGCTGGGTGGCAGTGCCAGGCCCTGGGCGTGGCTAGATGCAGCCCTTCCAACATTCCCTCTCAGTTTCCTGCCAATGGGACTGTACCAACCCCCTGGATCGGAGCCCCCAGCAGGAACATGGAGGACTCTGAAATCCCAGCCCAGACCTGGGTCAGAAGTTTGCTAAAGGCCTTGATCATGAGTCAAAACAAAGCTCTGGAGCCAAGAGACTTTGGAGTGCCCAGTCGAGGTTGTGGCTCGAGCTCAGATCTCTCAACCAGGGGGACGTGCATTTCTCTCTGGTGTCCCTAACGCGCCTGTCATGGGAGAATCGAAGAGCCATTCCGACAATGCTTGAAACCCTAAGGCAAGCGCATGAGTGGGCTGGCCCCATGGCTGCTCTATAGCTCTGTCCTTCGATCCTGACGAGAGTCACCCCATCTAGGCAGCGATCCCAGTTCCCCTTTCCCCACTGTGCAAGCGGGTAGTATCCCCACTCTTTTAGCATAGGAGGCGCTGGCATCTGCCTGTGTGTCCCGGCCCAGCTCCGGTGCCATCGGATAGGTGATGGGAGGGGCAGATGGGCCTATGAGACCTTGATCCCATCCCAAAATCTGCAACACCCACCATGTCCTCGTGTCCCCACAGTATATGGGCTGCAACCTCCCATGCCTCTTAGCCCTGCCCCAGGGATCCCTCTCTAGAATGAGAGGGGAGTTCAGTTTCAGTGGCCTATTAAGCTCAGGCTGTTTGCTCCCTCTGCCTGCCCATAAGGGTGGAGGCAAATTAAGGCCAATCGCAGTGGGGATTTTTGGGATCTAGATGCTGTCCTGCTAGAAACTGAACTAAGACCCTGTAACTCACTGACCATGAGGTCTATCAGATGGGAATGGCTTCTGGTCACTGCTGATTTGGGCTGCTTTCAAACCAGTGCCCTTGGGAGCAAAAATCTACTTTTCTTCTGAGATGTTTTCCTCTTGACCCCATACGATAGATCCTCAACCTGCCTGTTGCCTATGTCCTCCTCTACAGCCATACCCCGCTTTCCACCTAACACGACACTACTCTGCTGGCCTTGCTCTTCCTCCTCTACCTCATTCACTCTCTGCACAGAGAAGTTCTCCCCAAGTTGCAAACAGTGCAAACCCTTGTCTCATTCCTGTTTTGGCCTGGGAATCAGCTGGTCCGAGGTGAGGCTTCTGAACTCCCTTATGATACAAGGGCCTCTGGGAGCATCCCCAGACGCCCAAAACTGCATTTCAATTTGCAACTGTAGGGAGCCAGTTGCTGTGAGGGAGTCTATGGCTGGGGGAAGGGGAGCTGTGCAGCTGTGGAAGCAGCCTGCCTGCCAGCCTTGTAGCTTTCCTGTTAGTCACAAAATTGTGTCTCTGTAGGAAATGGACATTAAAGGCCTGGACCTACTGCATTTCTGTGCCCACCTGGAATGGGCTCCGGATGCAGCCCTGAGAGGAGAAAAAGAACTGGACTGGATTTCTGAGCCCATGGGGAATGGGCTCAAGAGAGCTGGGGAACTCATTTGTCAAACACAGGTCCCCAGAACATCCAAATTCCTCACCTGGCAGGGGCGGTGAGTTATATGGGCCCGTGGTGCCCATGCTCCAGGAATATTCAGGACTCAGGGGCCCGGCTCCACCAATTTGCGGGGCCAGGTCTCTCCCCTGGCCCTGCCTGCTGTCCCCACGCACCTCCCCTGGAGCATCTCCTGACCCCGTCTGCTGCCCCCAGGCGATTTAAAAGGAGCCCCGGCCGCCACTGCCACCACCGGCAATATAGTGGGGCTATGGCGCCTTCCTGCCCACCCTCGCTCCGCACTGCTCCCGGAAGCAGCCGACGCATCCCTGTGGCCCCGGGGGGGAAGTGTATGTCCGTGCACTGCCCCCACCCTGAGCACCAACTCCACAGCTCCCATTGGCTGGGGGCGGTGCTGTGGACAGCGGCACATAGAGACCCCCCCCGACATCCCCCACCTAGGAGCTGCCTTAGGTTGCTTTTGGGAGCCGCCCAAGGTAAGAGCCGCACCCCTCACCCTCTCCCACACCCCAACTCCCTCACACAGCCTGCCGCCCTCATCCCCTCCTGCACCCCAATCCCCTGCCCCAGCCCAGAGCCCGCACCCCTCCCGCATCCAAACTCCCTCCCAGGGCCTTAGGCAGGTATGGGTGGGGCAGGACTTGGACCCGTTCTGGGCACCACCAAAAATTATACAAACCTGCTGCCCCTGTCACCTGGATGCTTGGTTCGGAACCTCAGAGCACAAATGCTCATTATATGCCCCAGGGTCTAACTGCAGGGCCGAAGCTGGGGTGCTAATGCCTTGTTTAGTTGCCTAAGCATGAACATTTAGCCCTGAGCATTAAAACGCTAAAACCAAAACATTTTAAGCAGCCTCTCAAACCAGTAATAGGCCAGCGCAGCCCAGCAAGACCCCCTTAGCAGAGCCCAGCCAGACGGCTCTTATTAATCTGTGCCTGGCTGGCACCAGCATCCTGGCCTATACTACCAACACCAGCTCCTGCCAACCAAGTGCCAGCTTAGAATACCTTAGCTCCACACGAGCAACACAATACCCCTGCTGCCCCACATCACCAGCAGCACCCTCGGGCCAGCACGTGCCCAGGCTGACTGTGGGGCCTGCATTTCGGAAGCCACTTACGAAAAATACACATTTTGTCGTAGCCGGCAGTGATGGAGGGTGAGCATCCTCACTTAGCAAGGCTGTCCCCTTTCCAGGTGCCTGGGAGGAGGAAGAGGCCGGACAGAAGGAAAGAAAGAGCAAAGCACCAACAGCCAGGGAGGGAAGGGAGGGAGAAAGCAAAGCAAGAAGAGGATGAGGAAGGGAAGGCAGGAGGAGGTAGAGTTGATGCTATTAACAACATACCAGCTGAACTCTAGTCCCCGCCGGTTCTGCACACTCGCTTGCTGCAGGTTGGGTTAGTCCTGGGCACAGGCACCAGAGTGGAACAGCATCTGCCTGGAATGTGCCCTCCCACCCGTCATGCCTGCCGAGCCATGGCAGGGGTCAAGTACGAGCTCAATGAGATTGCACGGCAGCCCTCTTGACTCACCCAGCTGGGGCTATGGAAGCCTCTTCCAGGAATCTCGCATGGTTTCCCAGCCCGAAAAACAAGCCGAGAACGATAACAACAACAAGCCCCAGGAGCCCAGAGAACTGCTCCCCTGCCCTCTCTTGCTGCAAAACGCCTCTCCTTCCCCTCCTTCTGCCTCTTGCTTGGGAGTATCCCAGCGAGTCCTCAGCCGGCTGCCCTTGCTGGGTTCAGCTGCTGTGCTGTTGGCGTGTATCTGACAGCATGACAGTCCTGTGTGTGTGTGTGTGTATATCTCCCAGCCCCAGAGGCAGTGCCTGCAAAGGATCGAGTGGTGATAGCAATGTGGATTTACAGAGCCAGTCAGAGCGTGTGTGTGTGCAGCTCCCCACCTCTGCTGCTGGCTCAGTCCATTTCTGAACAAGAGGAGAATTAACCAGCATCATGACGAAGCAGTATTTGTGAGAGGTGGCGGCTCTCCATCTTGCTCTCTCTCCCTCCCTCTGTTAATTTTTGTTGTTGCAAAATAAAATGAAATAAACGCTCTGTGTCGGTGCCAAAAATAACATGGCAGAATGGAAGGGAGAGGAGTGGGTTGGGGAGCAATGGGTAGAACTCCCCCCCAGAAAATTCAGGCAATGCAATGTAAAGGAAACAGGCTGACAAACGGGATGTCATCCTGCAGAAATGGCTTTGCTCCAGCTGGCTATAGCTCATGGACAGTGTACGTCTAGACCCACCTTTCCTCCCACATCACCCTACCTTGCCAACTGTTGGAGTGCAGCTGCCTCTGGGGTGGAACGTGGCAGCTGTCTAGGACTCAGCACTATAACGCTTTAGGTTGATAATCGTATCTGTATGGACACTAGAGACCGGCTTCGGACTTGGATCAGATCTCCCACAAAGTTCCAGGGGGGTTGGAGCAGGGAGGGTGAGTCACAGCCCTCTCTAAGGAAGCAGAATGCAGACCCCATGGTGGAATTTGGCATGAACACTGTGGCTGACACCCCATCTCATGGAAAAGATGCTGCAGGATCTGTAATGCCCATAAATGACCTGGGGTTTGGTGTCGCACCTGATCCAAGAGGGAGTGCCTCCAGCACCCCTTTGCACGAGGCTGGGGAACCCATTCACTGATGACCCTGAAGGAAGAGCATCCTCTGCTGAATCATCAGCACCAACTTTGGCAGCAGCTTAGATTTCCCTGGGAGGTCTCCCATCCATGTCCCATCCAAATCCACTGCGCTTAGCACAGTGATTTGGGTTCATCTCTGGCTTGAGATGCCAGAATGCATGTTTCCCACGGATGCAGGACAGGGGCCTGCTTTTTCAGATCACATGCAAAGGGGCGGGGACCCTACAGGTAGGCCCTGATGGGGTGGAAACATTAATGGCCTCATTTTCAGAGGCGCCTACAGCTCCAATCCATTGCAGGTGGCGTTTGCGGGTGCTCGCCGACTATGAAAACCAGGCCCTAAGCTCTCCAGAATACCCCTCGTGGCTCCACAGAGCCAGGAAACAGGGGCTGCTACACCTAGCAAGGGGACCTGTCCTCCGACCTTCCTGAGCCTGTGACTTCCCAACCTGGCATTCTTGGCAGTGCCATGTTCCCAAATAAATCCAAGGGCTCCCCCTTCAGGAGTTCCTTTGCAACAACTGCTTAATCATCATCGGTTGCAAGTGCACTGGACAACACAGCTGGGGGAGAGCAAAGAGCAGTAGCCTCTCTCCCCACACAGCTAGAACAGCACAGAACTGGGGGGCGGGGGGCAGGCAGGGAAGTGGCTCAGAGACTAAATAGTCACTGACAATTCTGCAGCTGGAGGTGCAGGGGCAGGTGTTCCTGATCTGACACTAGGAGAACCAGCTGTCAGGGAGCAGGCCACCTCCAGAGAGCTCCGTGTGAAATGGAGAGTATCGGAGATGGATGAGGGAGGGTTCAGGCCTCTCTCTGTCTCTAGCAGTATCCCAGCCGTCCACATACACTCGGGACATGCAGGGAAGCAGGTATAGCAAGAGGAGGCCAATAATGACAAGAACACCACTTGGCATTTCTCTGGCACCTTTTACCAAGAGCCCTCTGCAAAGGGGAGAAATTATCAGCAGCCATGTTGAGACACTGCTTTGCCCAGTTCTACCGTATGGGCATAGTACCCAGCCACTGGACCCCATGCTCACCCAGAGACAGGGATAACACTGCTGTCCTGACTCACACCCTGCTGCTCTAACCACACACCCCACCCCCAGCCACAGCCAGGAATAGAAGCCAGGCGCCCCATAAATGATCAATAGTCGTCCGTCGCGTGGCCAATGTACTCATGCGAACCCTGTTTCTCATGCGTTAAGAATGCTGCAAAGTCCACTAATGTCTAACGCCTCAGAATATGATGGTTAATAAGAGGAGCTAATGAAATCAGCCCAGAAATCAGAGGCGGGAAACTTCAACCCAGCCCCTCCTGTTCCATCGATTAACAAACCAGACTCCCTGCAGGGGCTCTTAATCCATTGGGCCAGGATCGAGGCATGCACGGCCCGGTTTCAGAGCTGCCCTCCCCCGGGGTGTAGTTCTAGGGTTCCTTACCATTCCTGGTGATGGGCAGTGCGACCTCACATGCAGTCCCCTCTGTGGGGGCAGGGTGCCGAACGCTCAGACTCTTGTTCCCTCAGAGAGCTCTGGGGGTTGCCAAGGAGGAGCCACAGGGCCTCAGAGGACTAAGCAACGAAACCAACGCAGCCTCGTCTACCAGCAGAAATCTTCCGGGTGATGTATCTGTTCAGACAGCCTCATCTCCAAACCTGTCACCTGGGCTGGGCTGTCAGAGCTTCGTGGGGCCCCTGAGGAATGGGTGTGGGTGCTCTGCAGTCATTGAAACAGGGATGGAAGTCACCCAAGCCCTTCTGGGGAGAGGTGGATTCTTAGCAGTGGATTCTCAGCCCAGGTCTGGGGCTGGGAGGTGTTATTAAATAGATATGTACAGGAGAGGGACATGCAGACACACTGTCGCCTGCCCTGACAGACATTATCACTCAGACCCATGCACACACAGTCCCAGCACCACACTTAGTCCATCAATGACACACCCTGTAATTTTCACTCCATGCATCTGAAGAAGTGGGTCAGAGCCCACGAAAGCTTATGCTCTAATACATTTGTTAGTCTTTAAGGTGCCACAAGACTCCTCGTTGTTTTCACCCTCCCCTGTGACCGTGCCTGCTTTGTAACTGGATTAACCGATACTGCATGTGTTCCCTACCGCCCCTGGCGATGCGGGACCCCCCCAGCCCAGCACGGTGGAGCCCTCTGTACCCCTATGCTTGGGACCTCTGCCACCCAACTCTGGCCTCCCCCGCGCAAGCAGGAGCAGCCAGCCAGAAACGCAGCCTTCTTCACTTGGCAACCACAGTGGCCGTGGGTGTTGGGTGGGGAGGGGGGGATGGCAACAGGAGAGGCAGAGGAGAGGGACACAGCAAATTGGACCTACCTTCAAGGGAGCCTGTCCCTAGCTGCAGGCAGGTTCGCCCTTCCATGGGGAGCCATCCCTGCTCTGAGCATCTCCTCCCCGCCACTGCACGTTGCTACGGCGACCGCCCCTCTCAGCAACCCGGGCTTGAGTGAGCAGCAGCAGCAGAGCTGGCGAGGAGGGATAATCTGCAGCAGCTCCTTATTCCTCCCTCAGGCTCCCCGCTTGCTTGGCATGTGAGTGGCCATGGAAGGGCCAGGGAGAGAATTCAGTGAGGGCCCCGGGGCTCTTTGGAAGGGGGCAAGTTATTCCCTGTCCCTCGGAGTGGCTGGGAAATGAGACCTTTCCCCCTCCACGCTCCCTGCCCCACAGCCCCTTGCACCGGTCAGAGCTTTAAATCTAGGCTAGGGACTCCCTGGATTGGCCTAAAAGAAGCCTCCCCAGCAGCACCTTCCCCACCACACCCTGTCATCAGGATGAACTCAACTCTGCACCGGGCCACGCGGTGTTGCCATGGGGAGGATTGTGATACAGGGCCTAATTTGTACAGAGAGTCCTGTGTACACCCAGAGACAGAAAGACACAGGGAGGCCCAGGTACACCCATTCTCTCTCTCTCTCTCTCTCACCCATCCACTCACACAATTTCTCCATTGTGGGTGTCTGTCTATTTGTCACACTGCCTACACCCACCCTGCTGCGCAGATATGACACACACAGAGGATGATTTGCAGGAGTTTTCCTCCCAATTATTCACTGTGGCACAGGCCTGGGGTGTGTCTCTCTCACACCATCTACACAGGAGCGATCCCTAGGCACACACACATGAGTACACACCGTGGCTTCAGTAGCAGTGGTACTGCCTGGTCAGTATTTCATTTCCCTCTCTTTTCCTCCTTCCCCCAGTCGCGGCAAGAGCCTGTGTGAGGGGCCGGAGGGGACACAGCAGAATGAATGCTGGGTAAGTGTGGAACAAGCTTTCGAGACTGTCCCTGACAAACTTAGCATGCCTTGCGAGCCCCACGCGACCCTCCGTGTGGTGGCGTTCAGTGATCGCTCAGGGCTTGCTGGAGCTCTGCTATTGTCCGTGTCCAGGGTTCCCAGTGCCCCCACCCAGACTTTCTCTGTGGGAAGCTCAGCCCTTAAAGGCACGGTCCCCAGTACCACGAGCACATGGCCTGTGCTGGTTTCATCCCCGGGTCCCCACCTGACTCCCCTTGCCTAGCCCCTGTTCTGGTCTCACTCCCTGTGCCCACGAGCGGCTCCCTCTCCCAGCCCTGTGCTGGTTTCACTGCCCCCTGCCCTGAATTTTGTTTTAATTGTCAATGCAAACATCTGTTTGGGTTTCCTGCCGTGTGTTTGCTGCCTGGTCATTGTACCATTAGGTTAGTGCCTGGGAAACAAAAAGCAACAGTGACTGGAAACCCTAGGACCCCTCTGTGTCCACTGTACAAACACCACACCTGGAATTCCCTGTCCCCGCCAAAGGCCCTGAGCTGGACAGACTGACACAGATGCTCTGGGAAGTTCCTGATCTGAGCACGAAGGAAAAAATCCCAGACACCTTCCCCTGACAACCAGCCAAACACATGACGGAATTAATTGCCTTTTCCACTCCAAGCCACGGAGATTGCAAAACGCTGGAGCCCCCTGATGCCTGAGATGGGTGGGCTGCTGTAGGGTGAGGTACTCCAGGTGCCTATGGGGGTGTGAATATGTGGCAGGCAATTGCCATGCAGTGTACAGGGGCAATTCACAGGGATGAATGGACACATCAGAACCCCACAGAGGCCCCCAGAGAAGCCTGGGGTTTCTTGTCTGTATGATAGTTTCTGTCCAGCTCCCAGAACACATCTGATCTGTGGTTCTTTGCATTCATCTTTGATAATTTTAAAGATCTCTCCAAATCAGGTGCAGTCCTAGGGCTCCCCATGAGTGGGGGGGCGAGTGGCAGAGTTGGGAATGGAACCCAGGAGTCCTGCCAGCATCACTGGACTCTCAGGCCTGATTCCCCGTTGCCCTGCACCTGGTGCAGCTGTTTACACCTGTGCAAAGCAAGCGTGAAACGCCACGTTTGGATTTAGTAACATGTCGCACTCACAGGGTGCTCGTTCTGCACAGGAATAAGGTGCCTTTCAGCTCCTGGCATCAAGTTACCAATATGCATTAAAGAGCATTACAGCAGCACTTACGTGCTCCACCAGATCTCCTGGGTATGTGGGGCCTCGGTTAGGCAGCGCGGTGCCCCTGGGACTCCGTCATGGACCAGCACCCACCTTCTTTTCTCTAGGATCTTCTCCCTGCCCAGGGAACCCTAGCAAACAGCTCGGCTTACCCTGGCTGCCCTGCCCACTGGGATCTGCCAGCAAACTCATGCAGTGGGAATCTTTCCTGGGCCAGGGCGGAAGCAAGCTCCTACCTCCCTCTTCTCAGTCACAAACCTGTTTGGTTTGGATAGAGCCAGGTGCTGCTGAGCCAGCCTAAACATTAACGTAGTTATTAATGCGCAGGGAAGGCACTGAGAGAGGGCAAAGCTGGGAGAAAGCAGCAGAGGAATAGAGCACTGGTATAGTTACCCCAATGCAAGGGTCCCTAGTGCAGACAGGCTCTCGAGTACGCCAGGCAGAGAAGGACTCAGGAGCCCAGAGTGATAACGGGATCCCAGCATACCACAGTCCAGGTGAAGCAGTATTAATTGCACCAAATAATCGCAGTGACAATTGGCCATGGGCCAAGGTACCACCATGAAGACCCACATTCCAAGCTCCAGAAGTTTAGCGGTGCTTGGAGCTGGCTTTTCCTATCCCCCACATTCATGGTCAGAGGCAAAGGGCTGGACAGGATAAACCCAGTTCCCAGAGAGTCAGGAGGACCCAGCCTGAGCCTCTTCCTCTCCCCTCCCCTTGTCCTTCTCTCAAATCAAATCACTTGCAGAACATCATCATTCCACTCTCAGGGGCAGGGCGCACAGCCCTGTCTGGAACCAGTCCCAGCTGGCGTTTCATTGGGAGCAGAGTGGGGTTGCCGCTTGGATCCTTCTGGAAGCCAGTGTCTGTTGTGTCCAAACCTATTGCTGTTCCTGCTCCACCTTTAGCATTAGCTCCCCACCTCCGGGTGCTGCTGATGCCTCGGACGCTGAGTCTATGGTAGATAGCGACAGAAGCAGAAGGGACTGTACCACGTACAGCCCTTTACACCAATGCAAACCAAATACAAAACATGCTGCTCGGGTGGTACTTTCCACTCCCTCCTCACGCACTTTTCACTGGTGGAAATGACTGCACAAGGCGCAGTGCAGTGGGGAATTGGGCCCTGGGAATCCAGCTTCCCTGGGACTGACGAAAGCAAACTGCCCCGATCTAATTGAACACCTCCTCTCCGCCCCACCAAATTCAGTTGCCGACCAGACCAAAGTGCCCTGAAACTGGGACTCTCCAGGGTTCCTGGGACCAGTGCCTCGAGCTAGATTTCTCCTTGCTGGAATTGCCTTTCCTCTGACCCCGCGATTGCTTGGAGCAAGTGGGGCAAAACAAGAGGCAGGTTATGCTTTGCAAACTCATCAGTCAGCCCTGGTTTTTGCGAACCCTGAAGTGGGGCAGGTTCAGATCTGGGGTCCATTTGTTCCATCCCCCTCTCTGCCCCCAACGCTCGGGGTGGGTGGCCTCAGGGGAGACGCTCCCGGGGTTCGGGCTCATCTCTAATTTGCCTCGCTGGCATCTGCTCTTTCATTCCGACCATGCCGGCCTCCCCGACTCGCATTCCCAGACTCCCTGCCCCACTAACTTTATTAATTGCATGAGAGGTGCCATTATTACTTCCCCTTCCAGCGAGTTAATCTCACCAGCATTGAGACCCTTCCATCCCCAGCTGGGTCCCAATGCACCTCCCACTCCACACACCCCTCCCTGCACACATACACACACACACACAGACACAGACACACACACACAAGACCTTTCAAGCTACCAGCCAGAGTCGGCGAGGAACTAAGCGGCCCGATGAGAAAAGCCTTGGGAAAGACATTTTGCTTTTAACTTGGGGGCCATCATGCTTTGCAGGATGCTGCCGGGGTGGGATATCCTTGACTGCACTTTTTGCACAGAAAGACATTCCAGTCCCCTCCCCTCCAGCCCCCGCCTCCCCTCTCCAAGTCTCACCTCAAAAAACAAGAAAGAAACAGTGTGAGTTTTTTCTTCCCCAGCCATAATTAAAAAGGACTCACCCTTCAGACTCCATTCTATACGGGGAGGTCAAGAAGAATGAGAAGGGAGGGGGGGAATAAAATAAAAGGGGGGAAGGGGATGGAAAGAAGGAAAAAAAATTAAAGCAGAGATTACACAAAGGGAACTCCCCCACCTTTGAAGCTCTGGCTAAATAGGGGTGTGTGTGGGGGTGGGAGGGAATGGGGAGGCAAAACCAGCCCTTTTAAAGCCTTCTGAGTTTAAAGAATGTCTCGAATTCCTGTGGAAACAAGAACCAAACTCTATGAGGCCGAAGGGAGAAAAAAAAAAACAGCCCCTAAAACAGCCCCTGTGCTAATTCTCTGACTGTCACACCTGGGAGCGGGCTCCTGGCCTTATTGTTAGCCAGTAATTACTGGGTGTTGCATTTCCCTCCTGCTTTAAAGCTTCATTTAACTCAAACTGTTATAATTTTCCCTTTTTCCACCCGCTCTCCCTCCCCCTCACCCTACCTCAGCGGCATCCCTGCCGCATTATATTTGTGTAGCTTTGTAAACGGCTCTTTTTAGACCCAGTTAAAGGATTAAGATTCTTCATCCCCGTCCGCCCCGTCATTGTGAGAAGGAAAAGCAATTACAGGGAGCGGTCAGACGGCGCGGGTCGGGTGGTGGTGGAAGAGGTGATGTGGCTGCAGCAGTGGATTTGGGGTGTCCATGGAACTCACTGCAAGCCACTTCAGGGACCAGGCCCCTTAAGAGTTGGATGGCTGTCATTGACTTCAAAGGGAATCCTGGGGGCTTAGCAGCATTGAAAGCAGTCCTGAAATCATAGAAATTTAGGGCGGGAAGGGACTCCAAGAGGTCACCCAGTCCATCTACTCATGCTGAGGAAGGACCAAGTAAACCTAGACCATTCCTGACAGGTGTTTGTCCAACCTGTTCTTGAAACCTCCAGTGACGGGGATTCCACCACCTCCCTGGGCAGCCTGTTCCTGAGCTTAACTCCCCTTATGGTTAGAAAGTTGTTCCTATTCCTAATATCTAACCTAAATCTCCCTGGCTGCAGATTAAGCTGATAACTTCTTGTCCTACTTTCAGTAGACATGGAGAACAATTGGCCCTGGCTGGCAGTAGCAAGCATGTTATGTTAGGAGAATCAGATATCTCAGAGCTCAGTTATGCTGGAGTAACCGCATTAAGTCAGAGGAGCTGCTCTGGATTCATGTTGGTGTCCCTAAGAACAGATCCTGTCCCGAAGCCCTATACCTTTCTTCATGGCCATGTCACCGCACCAACTCAGCCTGTCAGGTGGACTCTGCTCTGCTGTATGCAGTATTGCCAACTCCAAGCATTCAGAAACCATGAGTCAGGGCCCACAAATTCATTAGACTGGTTTAGAAATCATGAGATTTAAAATATCAGTATTTGATAGGATCTGTTTACTGGCCTTCTGGCATCAGAGCCGGCAGGGATCTCCTTTTTCATCTTTTCTCCCCAACCGGGAGTGCTAGAGACATGCTATTTTTGAAAATGAAAGCTGAGGTTCTCATGTAATCACATGACTCCTGGAACCGGGGCTTTAAGATAAGCTCCAGAGCTGGCAATATTAACAGAACAATAGGAAAGCCACCATGAAATGCCAGGATATAATGCCCTTGGCGGGGAGTGCTGGGGACATAGGCTGAATACAAGGGTAACAGCGTGAAATTTATTGGCCTGTGATATACAGGAGGTCAGACTTGATCTAATAATCCCTTCTGGCCCTAAACTCTATGACTTTATGAAGTCAGAAAGCAGAAGAAGCCAGAACCCCAGAAGGTAATTTTGTTACTCACAAAAGGGCGAGATCGCCAGGTGGTAAAACCAACAGAAGCCTCTGCACTACAGCCACCACCATTGCAAGGGCTGCCGTGGTGGTGACATGTGGCCTCCCTTCCCTGGCATATCCAATGCCGGTTGGTGGGAACTGCCATTTCACCAGTACTTCCCAACAGCAGACCTGGTCTTGGTAATCTAGAGCTGTGCTCAGACCACCCAGCTCCCATCTGAAAGCAGAAGACTTCCAAGTGTGCTAGAAGTGGTCTCTGCTTGTGCTGCTTTCTTTGGTTAATTTAACAGGAAATTGGCATTTAAAATAGAGCGTGTTCATTATAATCATTATTATTGCTGTAGTCCCTAGGAACTCCAATCAAGGATCAGGGCCCCATTGTGGTCGGCGCTGTACAGACACAGAACAAAAAGACAATCTGCAAAGTGCCCAATCCACCCCTTTGAATACATTCTCTCTCCTTTGCTGTTAGAATCTCAGAGGGGATGCTGCAATTTGGCTTCTGGAAATAGGTTTGCTTCCAACAACCCCAGCGGGGTTTGCATTCCGCCCTCCCTGAGTCACAGCAGGGAAGAGAGCAGCATGCACCTGGCAATCCTGGGCAGCAAGGTGGGGGAAAGAGGACGGTATCTCTGCAGGGGAAGCTGGAGACAGGAGCACTGCATCAGCCCCCAGAGCATGGTGTTGAAGCCTCTTTCCCAAGAACAAATTAACCCCCTGTCTGATTGAATGATGCCCCCTCCCTGTGAGTCTCATTTCAAATTGCTGGTCTCCCGTGCCCCTGACCATGCATAGACACACATGGCATGCAAATCCCCTCTAATGGCATCCACCCCTTGGGATTAAGGCCTGGCGGCGTCACCCTGATGGTGCACACTGAGCCCTTCATGCTTCGATGGGGGGTAGGGAGGAACGGATGGACAGGAGGCAGAGCAAAGCTCCCTTTTGTGTGTGCACGGAAGCCACCTTGCTTTGCTCCTAATTTGCTGCTGATTGATTGGAGTCTAATGTTTCCCTTTCAGGTGCTGTCTCCGCAGACACGGCCCCTCTCGCCTCATTCCCAGGAGCTAGAGCCAGTTTCCAGCCAAGGAACAAGAAGAGGTATTATCACCTTTGGGCGGGCTGGCTGGTCCTCTTCTGGCCCCAGCTCCCCTCCTCTCTGCTCCTTCCCCAAGGCCCCCACTTTCAATCAGTCCCTGCGGCCCTTTGATCTCACAGAAATCCCTCTGTGTCTAAAGAGTAGCCAGGTATTCAGCCTGACCCAGCTACAGTTAGTGCCAGGAAGGGGCTTTTCCCATTTCCTTGCCTTAAAGAAACACCATCGCATAGAACCTTGCTAAAGGTCTGGTTCAAACATGATGAGCCAGCTCTCTCCCCCTCAAAAAAAATAAAAAAAAAAAAAATAAAAAAAATCACAGGATTGGCTTAAAAATCATGAGATTAATTTTTTAAAATAATTGTTTGTTTTTTAATTTGCTCGGGTTTTTTGGGCCTTTTTGTGCTTTTATCCACAGCTACAAAAGTTAGATATTTACTTAAAACCCCCAA
Source organism: Chelonia mydas (assembly GCF_015237465.2). Classification (NCBI taxonomy): domain Eukaryota; kingdom Metazoa; phylum Chordata; order Testudines; family Cheloniidae; genus Chelonia; species Chelonia mydas. The sequence goes on along the minus strand of NC_057859.1, from coordinate 5,287,948 downwards.
CATGGTGTGATCACATGAATCTGAGAGCTGGGGCTTTACTGTCCGTGCACAGCAAAGCACAAGTTTCATTTGCAGCAGAGGCTGAAGTCTCTTCGACTTCAATGGGACTTTAGCACATGCTTAACTTGAGGCATGAGCTACAAGTGCTTTGCTGAATTGGGGCCTGATCCAGAGCCCGTTGAAACCATTTGGAAGCCTTTCCAGGGACTTCAGTGATCAGCCCGTCACTCACGCTAGGTCCATCAGGGGAAACCTGATAAAAATAACCAAGGATGCGGCAGTAGAAAAATCTCCGTGGTTCTTTCTGACAAGCGCGGCTTGCTAGAGCGTAATGCTCTTCTGCAAGGCTGGGACTAGCTTCTGATGACAGCTAAATTGGGGGGCTTTATTCACTTCACTGGGAGCTGCAGGTACTCAGCACCTCTGGAAACCAGGCAAAGGTGCCCCAAGATTATGGATTTTAAGGCCCTTTAAGGGACTGCTGTGATCATCCAGTCTGGTCCCTGCATCAAGATGATCCAGAAAATTCCACTCAGTCAAACTCAGTCAGTGCAGAGAAGCTAGTGCATCTCAGAAAGAGCCTTTTACAGCCTGACTCTGTGCTCACTTAGACAAGTGTAAGACAGAAGCAACCCCCTGAAGTCAGTGGAGTTGCTCCAGTGTAAGAGACAGCAGAACCAGAGCCTTGGTCTTGATGTAAGGATTCAATATTATGGAAGATTTCCCCCAACCCTTGACACTTCAAATCAATGACCTCTCCTGTAAATGCTCACCCAAGGTCACAGAGCAAGACACGGACAGAGCCAGGAATAGAACCATGCTGAGAAATGGGGTGAGAGTGACGGGGGAAGGGGTGTTGGAAAACTGATAGGATTCGTTGATTAACGAATAGAGTTAACCAGGTTCTAGCTTCTCAAGAGGCAGTGTGGACTAGTGGCTATAGCACCAGATGTGGGAATAGAGAGATCTTGGCTTCTATTGCCAGCTCTGCCGCTGACCTGCAGGGCGACCTTGGGCAAGACTCTTCACTTTTCTGTACCTCAGTTTCCCCCTCTCTTATCCCCCCCCCCCCCCCATATGATTTGGCTATTTGGGCTGATAAAATTTTCAAAAGCACCTAAGTGACTTAACAGTGTCAATGACTATTAGCCAAGATGGTCAGGGATGCAACCCCATGCTTGGGGTATCCCTAGCCTCTGATTGCCAGAAGCTGAGCATGGACAACAGGGGACAGATCACTCGATAATTACCTGTTCTGTTCATTCCCTCTGAGGCACTTGCCATTGGCTACTGTCAGAAGACAGGATACTGGGCGAGATGGACCTTTGGTTTGACCCAGTTCAGCCGTTCTTCTGTTCAGTCCCATTAACTTTCAAACAACACAGGCTCCTAAAGGCCTAAGTTACTTTTGAAAATGGGACGGAGGCTCCCAAGTCACTCAGGCACTTTTGAAAATTGTACCCTCAGCTCTTTGGCACAAGGATTGTCTCCTGCTATCCCTCTGTGCAGCCTCTAGGACAACGGACTCTGGGGGTGGCACTGGAATACCACAATTCTAAGGCATTAAACAAATTCAAACATCTGTGCCTGTGTTAGGGTCTGTCTACACAGCAAAAGCGATGCAGGGGCCAGCCTACTGAGCCAGCTTGAGTCCAGCTAGTGTGGGTACCAGTAGTAGCGAAGAGAGCACAGTGCGGGCTTCAGCTCTGATAGCAGGAGGCGAGCCTGGCGCAGATGTTGGGTACATACGCAACTTGCCAGCCCGCTCTGCTGACTTCATAGCGTTACCAATACTAGCTAGATTAAAGCTAGCTTGAATACGCTAGCCTGTGCGCAGCTTGCGTTGTGTAGACAGCCCTTTAGAAATAGAACCAAAGATTACTCTGCCTGAAATCACTGGGGAGGGAAAATCATTTGCTTTTTGCCACTTGTGCAGTTTATTTAACGCTTTGTACTTTGCTCAACTTGGGAAGTGCAGCTCGACCGGCCTTCTGGTGCTGCTGCATTTGGGTCTCCCGTACAGCAGAGCAACACTTACATCGCAAAAGAAACATACAGACGAGCCCCCAGAACATGCTGTGCTTGAAATAAAAAAAAACACCCCAGACATTAATTTTTATTCATTTCAGGTTTTTTTTAAAAAAATCCCAAAGTCTAAATGTTTAGGCCTAAACCGACAGCAGCCGACTCTTTAAGGAAATATGGGAATCTATTATAAAAACCTAAAAGTGGTTTCTCTTTACCTGATAGGGAATCATAGACACTAGGCCAGGTCACTCTCTGGCTAGTCAAACGGGGGTTCCTCATTTTATTTCTCCTCCAAAGTGGGAGTGTGGTTGGGAATTTGGTCTCTTGAAGCAAAAGGAAAGCCCCTGACTGAGGGAAGAAGGGAAGCCAAAACCCTACAATAAAATAAATAAAATAAAGAGGCTTGTGACAAGCTGAAAACAAGTGCTAGGACCTGGCCTCTGCAACTGTGGTGCTCAACTTTTCCATGCTGGAACGCCCACCCCTCAGTCCCAGAACCTTCTTCCCTCTGGGAAATAACCACCCAGGAGGGGAAAGATGGCCCAGTGGTTAGTGTGCTAAGTCAGTACTCTAAAGACCTAGGCGCAATTCCCTGATCTTTCTCGGACTTTTCTGGGTGCCCTTAGGCAAGTCATTGTGAGCATGCCTATACAGCAGTCACAGGGTGCATTTTCCCCCTCCATCTAGATAATCCACCTCCCGAAACGGCAGCAACTAGATTGAGGGAAGAATTCTTTCACCGACTTAGCCATGTCTATGCTGAGGGCTAGATCGGCTTAACTACAGAGCTCAGGGGGTGCAAATGTTTTCATCCCCCTGAGTGACGTAGATGGGTCAATCTATATTTTAAGTATAGACCAGGTCTTAGTCTCTCTGTGTCTCAGTTCCCTCTCTGTACAAAGGAGATAATAGCACTGCCCTGCCTTCCAGGAGTGTTGCAAGGATAAATATATTACAGATTGTGAGGGGCTACAGTAATGGGGCCAGCTAAGTACCATAGACAGACAAACATCTACCTCCCCTCTGGGAAGGCGGGATGATCTCAACCCTTCTGCTGCTCTACAGGCTTCCAAGTCACTTGGATTTGTTGGCCCTGGGACTCTTGCAGACAGTCTCCTGCGTACCGGCTGTCTGTTCGCTAGATCCATCCATGCACACTGGAGAAAAAAGTCCTGTTAGTTCATCCCTATCCCAAGGCAGGATTCTTCCCTACAGTCCATTCGGCAGTCTTATTCCACTTGTCCACATGGGGAGACTGTCCTACAGTCTAAAAGATCGCACCAGTCAGAAGTTTTGAGCTTAGCCCGTGTAGCAGAATAAAAAAATCCAACCAGCTGCCAGGATTGGTCCCACAGGAACTTGGCCGCCACGGTGGAGTTAGCACCTTTGATGCTGAGAACAGGGTCAGAAGAAGTCTCCAGAACCAGTTGCTGTCTGCTGCCCTCCCAGCAGGGATCGCTGCACAGAAGAGGAGGCAAAGCAATGGGTGTTGAATCTTGGGGGTCGTTACAGGGGAGGTGGGCACAGGGGTGCTCTAGAACAAAGGGAAATCCTGCCTGGGGCTACATCTATATACAAAAAATAACCCCCCCACATCTGACGCTTGCTCCTCGAGTTAATATTTCTTTGTGCCTAAGAGAATCGAAGTATAAAAATAGAGCATCTTTGTAAAATAAAATATGGGGAGTGGCAGGGTGCGGGGGGGGCACAGTCCTATGTACAGCCTGGGGCAATGGGTGTGTTTGGAGAGCAGGACACACGGCAACGTGCAGCATGGGACAGTGGTGGGCACAGGGCGTGCAAGTGACACACAGTCCTAGGTACGGAATGGGGCAGCAGAGTGGATCTGTGTGCGGGGAGGCAGACGGCACGGCCCTACATACAGCATGGGGCAGCAGCCTGGGTCTGTGGGCGGGGAGGGCAGACGGCCCGGCCCTCCGCACAGCAGGGGTCAGCAGCACTAGACAAAGCGCAGGGCCCTACGTGCGGGGCCGCGGGGTGCGGGTGCGCTTCGTCCGGCGCGTGGGGGAGGAGGACCCCACAAACTCAAACTGCTTCTGCCGCTCGGCGTTGTTGGGGAAGGGCAGCTGGCCGCGGTAGAGGCGCTTGATGAAGTGAGCCTCCCGCTGGTTCTGGCGGCTCTTGGTGGCTTTCCGAGGGCGGCCCTTGCGCGTGAAGGCCATGTACCAGCCCTCATGGCGGGCATTCTGGAAGGCTGTGTAGTTGTTCTCCAGAACAATCTCAGTGAAGATGCAGTCTTTGCTCTTGCCATTGGGCTGGAGGGAAGGAAGGGGGGAGAGAGTGGGTTAATCCAGCAGGGAAAGGGTTAAGTGTTGTTCGGCTGGGTCTGATCCTGGGCCACTGGTGTTGCCACTGGACTTCGGTGGGAGCAGAATCAAGGCCTGGGAGGATCTAGTGCCAATGGAGGTTGCCAGACCTCATGGAAGCCGGGCAGGCTTCCCAGGCTCTTGCCAGGCAGGGAACCCCACCACTCAGGGGTAGGAAGGGAGTCCAGTCTCTCTGTCCCATTCAGTCCTTGGCTGCTGTTCTGGGGCTCCCAGCAAGGGGGCTGTATAATGCTAATCGAGGGGGTGGGAACTGGATCAAGACATGCCAGATTCATAGAATCATAGGGCTGGCAGGGACCTTGAGAGGTCATCCAGTCCGGCCCCCTGTCTGAGGCAGGACCAAGCAAACCTAGACCATCCCTCTGACCTGCTGTTAAAAGCCTCCAATGACAGGGATTCCACAATCTCCCTTGGTAGTTCCAGAGCTTAACTACCCTTGGGTTAGAAAGTTTTTCCTAATATCTAACCTAAATCTCCCCTGCTGCAGATTAAGCCCATTGCTTCTTGTCCCACCTTCCCTGGCTGTGACTCACTTTTCCAATGAGCTTCCCCCTCTTGCTCATGCAGATGTATTTCTCGCTCTCGGCTCCCTTGATGCGCACACGGCTCCCAAAGGTGTCCGTCTCCACAATCAGCTTTGCTGCAAGGATGAGAGAAAGAAAGAGAGGGAGAAAAACAAACCAAACCAAACTCCTTCCACCGATGCTAGAGTGAGTGCCGGCCAGTCTGCGTGCCCGGGGGTCAGTGTGCGCACTCAGGCCCATGCAGAGATCCAGAAGAGCATAGGGAGTGTATTAAAAACAAATGCCCAAACAGCACACACAGACCGCACTACCAGCGGTTACATTATCTCGGCTCTAGGGGACAGACAACCCAGTGGTTAGGGCACCTGGCTAGTACTTCCCTGCTATACCACGAACTCCCCAGGTGACCTTGGGCAAGATACACAGGGCACATCTACACTTGGATGTAGGATTCCCAGCTCAAGAAGAGGGACCCAGTCATGCGTGCTAACAATAAAGTGTAGCTGCTAACTGCCCTGTGTATGCACTCCTCCCAAACAACAGGCATGTGGGCTGGGGTGGCTAGCTGCTCATGCTTCTGCGGTTACGCTCTGTTTTTAGCATGTTTGCTCCATCAGAGCTAGTGTGCATTGGTCTCCTCGAGCTGGAGATTAGTGTCGAAGTGTAGGCACACCCTCACTCTCTGTGTGCCTCAGGTCCCCATTGTACCAGGGGGATAACAGCAGTGCCCAGCCTCAGAGGGGGGCTGTGGGGACACATCTCATTGAATTGTCCCAGTACATGGTGCTTTCCACTCTGCGGCTAACAGGACCATGATTCAGAAATCGGAGTTAGACAGTAACCCAGCAGGAAAGCTGCCAGAGGGGATGGCTGGAGTGTCCAAGCCTCTGGTTTGCAGTTCTTGTTCTTACATCTCTAGCAATCCACTGCCCCTTTCATCCGAGAAGAAAAGGGAAGCACATACCTAGCACAGATAACTTGCCCACTTACCTCAGGGATCTATGAGGACAGGGTGAAAGCCAGGGCTGCTGCTTTGATCAAATCAGGAAATAAAGGAGGCATCTATTTACAAACAGCAGCACAGTCTAGTAGCTAAGATAGGTTTCAGAGAAGCAGCCGTGTTAGTCTGTATCCGTAGAGAGAACAGGAGGACTTGTGGCACCTTAGAGACTAACCAATTTATTTGAGCATAAGCTTTCCTGAGCTACAGCTCACTTCATCGGATGCTGTAGCTCACAAAAGCTTATGCTCAAATAAATTGGTTAGTCTCTAAGGTGCCACAAGTCCTCCTTTTCTTGTAGCTAAGATATTGGCTTAGGAGTTGGGGACATAGGGTCAACTCCTGGCCCAAGTGCGTGTCTGCAGGCGAGTAACTTCTTTCTCTGTTTCCCCTCCCACCCATTGTGTGTTACAGTGTAAGCTGTTAGGGGCAAGGCCAGAAGTAATAGTAATTATATTACAATTAAGTAATTCTGCCTCTGTCCCGGGTGACAATGAACAAACCCTTCACGTGGGCAGGTGATGAAAAATGGCCACTGCCAGTATTCAGTGTCATCAAAACACACAGGAAAGAAAAGGTTAAAGCTGCACAAAGCATGGGACTATGCACAGTATTATTACCATTGCATACTGTGTGTGTTTTGCTGTGTTAGACTTTTGACCAGTCAGTCAAGGGTTAATTGTCTGAGCGTCCATTCCACATTCTTTAATTAGAACACCTGGGGTCTGATGTGTTCCTATTGACTCCAACCCTCTGTGAACAGACAGAAATACCTACATCGTTGCAACCAAGGATCTAGCCTGCACCTGTGTTTAATTAACTATAGCCTGCATCTGTGTTTGTTTAATTAATCTGGAGAAAGATCTAGAAAGTGCAAGGCAGGAGTACCTGGAAGCTGGTGAGTTGAGCTATTTTAACCGTCTAAGCTGTTTAGAATAGCCTTTCTTTTTTTAATAGAAATTAAGTATTTTTATTAAGAAAATTCAGGGGCATCTCTGGGATTCTTTAACACGTGACAATTCCTAAAGCCTAATGCCAGAGCAATGGGGAATAGCAGATTCCAGTAGCAAAATAGCCTGTGAGCAAGTGTAACTTACTGCAGGAGGGCTTCAGCTTCTGCAAAATATAATGCTGTTCTAGGTTGAAATTCAGCCCTGTGCAGAGGACCAGAATAATGCCTATGTACCACTTAGTAGCAGTATTACTGTTGTGCTTAGGAGCCCCTGTCATGGAGCAGGACCCTATTGTGCCAGGCGCGGTACAAGGACTAACTCTAGCAAGATGAGACTCTCAGCTTTCATTTAAAAAAAAAAATTCTAGCCCTCCTGGCTATAGGGAAAAGCTTGAAAACATGACCTGTGTGTATCCTAAAGGCTCAGAAACCAGGTGGCAAATAACAAGAACCCCAAATATAGTAATTAACACCCCCCACCAATGATTTTTAAGCCAATCTCATGATTTTTATAGGACCCGAGAAACACCACCCTCCAAAATTTGGAATGCTTTTTAATTTTTGAACCCTTTGGGGGTGACTATTGACAAATGCTTGAGGGGTGGGCACCCTGCACTGAAGCCCTCGAAAAGGGGCTTAAGTTGGACTCGAGTGGTGCATAGTTTCTGGGTTAGGCCCTCTGCGGAGGGGTGAATTTCAGCCTGAGAAAACCTCAGACTATTGTCCCTAGCCATAAAAACTCAGTTGTGCTGCTTGCCTTTGCAGGTGCCTTTTTCTCTGGGTATCTGTGGCAGGGTTACAGTGATGTGAACTGTATACTTAGAGAGACGCAGTACAGTGCACATGGGCCAGTTACAGTGATAAAACAACTAGATCTCTCAGGTTTTGGGACCCGCCGGTTTTGTATTCAGGCTCCTTGGCTTTCATCCCCCTTCCCAGGTAAAATCCACATGGGCAGAACAACCCATGTCCACAAATAAATTCAGACTGGAAATTAGCAGGTTTCTAATCAGAGGAGTGAGGTTCTGGACCAGCCCTCCAACAGGAGTAGTCAGGGCCAGGAACCTAACTGGGATGGAGCTTGGTACATTTATGAATCGGATTATACGATGGAATGGCATGTGATGACCCACAAAATCCCTTCCTGTCCTATGTCCCTATGACCAATACACTATTTGTTCCAATTACTGATGGGCCCCTAACCCTAATCCCCCCTCCGAACACCCTTGCCCTTACGAGGGGTCAAAATCCCAATCTAAATGTTTGCGCCATTAGCCAGTCTCTGGTTACAACCCCTAAGGAAAAGCCTCTATCCACACTTGGATGAGTAACAGAATCTAATTCTAACGCAGTAAGAATCTAATTCTAACGCAGTTATGCCCGCCTCCGACCACTAGACTGTCTGTTACAGCTGGTAAATCAAGCAAATTAGGAAAGCCATAGTTTTGCTTGGATGATGGGGAGTTATGAACTGAATCCTGCTCTCAGTTACATGGATGAAACTCCCTTGACTTAAGTGGGGTTGGCTCCAGGTATAAAGACCACAATCCAGCTCCCAGGGGAGCTAATGGGCCACTGGCTTTAACGGGAGCTGGACTGATTCCTAAGCAAGTGCAGAAATTGGCACATGGAGCGATCCATCGGAAGCTCACACCAAGGTTTCTTTGCAAATTCTCTTATCTGCTGCATGCAGGGTGTTTATGAGACCGTTTCAATCAAATGGAACAATTAAGTTTTTAGCACCTCTCCTTAATTTGGCTACAGCTGTCCTGCCACCAGCTTTTTGATCAAGCCTTATTGTCGTGCTTAACTGATTTTGAACAGTTCTTCAATAAACCGAAGAATTCCCCCCTCTGGGATAAGTTTTAATCATTATGCTTTGGAATGTTCTTTTTATCTGTTGGCTTTTGAAAAACCATCCTTTGAAAACCATTAATATCTCTATCAATCCTTAAAATAATTTAAAAAAACCCAAAACAAATGGACCTCCTCGGTACTTTTTGTAACACTGAATCTTTAAATCTTCATTTCATGTCCAGAACAAACTGTAACCATCCTATTTTGTATTCTAACAGACTATCAATATGGTCTGATTCCTGCTCCCACTGAAGTGGAAGGGAGCAGGACCTAGGTGGATTTTAAATCCAGTTAAAGCTTTTCTCTTTGATTTAACCTGGTAGTTGAAGACAATGTATTAATCTTCCAGTTGCCTGCATGTGCATAACTGAAGTCTAAACAAAACAAGATCTCAGAGCCATGACTTTCAGATCAGATTTAGGTTTAACCCCCAAATAACCTGATCAGAATATAAATTGAACAGGAGTTGCATGTAACTTCTCCCTAGGAGAATCTGGGACTATTGTCCCTAAAGTAGTGCTGGATTGTTACCGTAACAAGTCATTGTACGTTTGAAGCATCACAGTCTCTGATGATAGTCAGGACTTTGCCTTTACAAGTTTACATTTCCCTTTGTGGAAATATCTCAACAATCCATACATTTTGCTGGATTCTCACATGAGTGATGGAATCCTCAAGTCAAAGGGACTTTTGAATACAATGGGGTCAAGATTTCACCCAGAGATTCAGTCCCAAACATGCTAGGGATGGACTGGAGTGGCTTTAGCAAGCCTGTTTTGTATATTAGACCAGAATACCTTTTGAAATGCTGGCCACAGGTTCCTGGATATTCTCAATTGCCAGGAAGTCGTTTTTCGGTTTCTAATACATACCAGTGTTCAGCTGGTTGCGTTGCAAGTGAAGCTGTGGCTATGAAACTGGAAGGTCTCCTGGTCTCTGTCTCTTCCTTGGGGACATATACGAAAGCAACCCTTGTGACCCTTCTTACCCCGTACCAGGGATGCTAGTTATCTGTCTCAGTCAAGTGTCTCAAAGTGCTCCACAGGGACGGAGGCAGTACCATTATCCCCGTTTTACAGACAGAGAAGCTGAGGCATGGAGCAGGGATGTGGCACAGTGATTCACTGGCAATGGTAGGAACAAAACCTGGGAGTCATGACTTAGGCATCCCTGTTCTAGACACTAGGTCTCATTCCCTCCCCGAACTGGGAACAGTTCCAATACCCAGCCCAACCCAACCTGCTCTAAACATTAAATCCCACTCCCTTCCTTGAGCTGGTAATAGAACCCAGGTGTATAGACCCCACTGTGATAGCACCTAGGAGCCCCAGATATGGGTCAAAGCCCCGTTGTCTAGGTGCCGCACAGAGACAGAACAAAGAGGTGGTCCCTGCCCCAAGGAGTTCACAATCTAACCCAAGCAGTGTGACTCATCCCTGTGTTGGCACTGGCCTCTCTGACCAGGTTCCAGATGTAGAATCTCTGCAGGGCTGACAACCATTTCCAGATGTGGCTGATACAGCCACGTGATAATCGCTTAGAATTAAAGTGCATTCCCTACCAGCCAGTCTCTTTCCATCACAGATGGCTGAGATCTGGCCATGTGCTCTGGTGGGATGGGGGCATCTCCAACTTCTTACCGAATTTGTTGCCATCCTCTGCTGTGGCGGTGATCCTTTTGCCGTTCACCTGGACATGCTTGCCACTGGTCCGGCTGTACAGCTGGTACTCCCTGATCTGCCTTCGGCTCAGCTGGTCTGTCATGGCGCCCTGGTCCCTCACGTACTGGTTAAAATTAGGAGACGGTTGATTCTCCCCCTTTGTTTACAAAGGGAAAAATAAAATCAATTTGTTTTGGACAGCCCCACAGACATGGCGAGGATATGGAGTTGGGAGCCATCACTGGGCCATCCTGGGCAGGAGAGCTCACGCAGGGTGGTGGGATGGGGTCTGGGACCCTGAGGAGTATGCCAAGGAGGTGGCTGGGATATAGTCAGGAACCAACAAAGGGACATCCTGGTCAGGAGACCACATAGATGACAGGGGATGGACTTTGGTACTCTGGAGAGGAGGTCACATACATGATGGGACCTAGCTTGAAATTAGAGGCACCCGAGGCCAGAGTCCCCATGCAGTTTCATAGCATTCCATGCAAACTTGTGTATGCATTTTAGATTCCAGGACAGCCTGCGGGGCAGAGATGGGATACAGAGCCTTTCACCTCTGGTTTGGCTCCATTCCATATAGACAGTGACCCAAAGCCATTGCCGCCTAATGGCTGTTAGCTGACCTATGTGAGATGAGTCTGCGTCCAGTGCCCATAACAACGGCCACCACAGATGGAACTAGCTGGCAGGCTAAACAGAGGACTGAATGGGGCTTGGAGACCCAGCTCCCCTCAGACTAGTAGAGGTGCTAGATCAAGGGGTGAGAGGCTGCATGGGTGGGTGGGTCAAGGGGTGAGAGGCTGGGTGTGTGTAAAAGCTTGCACTGCTGCTTTTCTGGGGTACGCAGGTGGCTACCTTCTAAGAAGGGTTAATCTCGTGCTTTTCTCTAACAACATACCTCCCTAACCAAGACCCACCCACATCTCCTGGAAACTCGGAGACCCGTCCTGTTGAGAAACAATTCCACTTGTTTCTCTTATTTCTTTGTTACTTGGGATCGTTATGAGTCATGGGCTCCTGTGCCCTATCACCCACAAAGTCCTACTCCTCCGGGACAGCGAAATTGATTGCTAAAGGGAAGATGATTCTCTCTCTGTGTCTATAGAAATATATCCATCCATCCACTATAACCCTCTCTCTACTGGTTTGGCAGTCTCTCCATATGTTATGTGTAATATTACTCTCTATCAGATATAAATTGCTTATCAAATATAACCTTCTATCTTCCATATATAACCATCATCCATTTCTCCAGTATAATACTCTAATATAAACCTTCCATCTACCATAAATAACCATCATCCATATGTCCACTATAACACTCTATTATTATTTATTTATTTATTTTATTTACTTGTATTATTGGAGCACGTAGGAACCCTAGTCCTGGAGCAGGACCCCATTGTGCTAGGTGCTGTACAAACACTGAACAAAAAGACAATCCCTGCCCTAAAGAGCTTCCAATCTAAGTCTCTATCTATTCCGTGCCCATCGTCCTGGCATCTGGCCACCTTGTGAATGTGATTCTTCAAACCCAGGACTTGTTAGCGCAGCTCGGGAGAAAGTAGAACAGATGAAGTAGTAAAGGTGTCTCCCTCCCTCCTCCGCCTCTCATTGTCGTTAGTAACAACAGAACAAGAGCAAAATACAGACCATAGGAAAGAAGCCAAATTCTTCCCAAAGAATGAGTCCCCTGCGCCCCCATGACTGTGATCATAAAATAAAGGATTGGGTTGTCCTGTCCCTGTTGTGTTGCCAGGGGCCCTGACAGCAAAGACCCGGGAGTAATGTGTATTTGAGGGTCTTCCTGGAAGATTATGCCCACGCAAACTGCAGGCGTTTGTCACAGAGAACGCCAGCTATTTCCGCAACCTCACTGTGCTATCAGCACACACAGCCTGCTGCTGCATGTCTCACACATTTCTCTGGGTGCCTCAGGACCCTTGCTGGGAGCCAGGCTCATCCTCAGCATTGAAAAATACAAGAAAACGGGGCTGCAAATCAGCGAATGGCAAGTCAGCGGTAGCACTCAAAGTCTATGGCCAGCACTTCTGATCCACGTTGGCCAAACCTGAATTAGAGGGGCCTGCGGATGCGCTGGCACCACCACTGTTGCTGACAGGTGCCAACACTCATGCCAGACGCGAAGGGCAAACCAGAACTTCACTGCTGGCCCTAGGCTCCGGATCCCCAGCGCCTCTCGGCCGCCCTCCGGATCCCCAGCGCCTCTCGGCCGCCCCCGGATCCCGAAGCAGATGTTACATCAGAGTCTCAGAGAGCGAAGCACCAGTAGTCTTACTGCCCGTTGTTTGATCCACTGATGACCTAGGGTCTTAGAGTTCAAGGCCAGAAGAGACCACAAGATTATCTAGTTTGACTTCCTGTATATCACAGGCCACCAGCACCTGCACACTAAACCCAACAACTGAAACGCAGCCAAAGTATGACAGCCCACACGAGACTAGACTGTGATGTGCCACAGGCAGAGAACAGGAGGGACTGAGATGCACCAGTGTCCGAGGCAGGGAAATGGTTAAGTGAAAGAGACCAGATAACGCTGACAAGGGACCCGCATCCACATGCTGCGGAGGAAGGCAGGCGCCCCTGCCCGAGGTCACTGCCAATCTTCCTTCCGGACCCCACATCTGGCCATCAGTGAGCACGTGAGTAAGAACCAGGCAGCCAAGCACCTGGGAGAGAGAATGCTCGGTGCCACCTCAGAGCCCTGGTCCTCCCTGTCCAGTGTCCCACCTCCAGCTGTGGCCATCCCTGATGCTACAGAGGAAGGAGATTAACAAAAAAAAAACCCAGAAAGCACTGGGGGGAGGGGGGAATCCCTTCCTGACCCCTGAGGCAGCTGGCTGAAACCCTGAAGCATGAGCTTTTAGGACATAAGACATAAACCGTAAGTGAGCCCCAGGGCCCTGAGTCCTGCCCCCACCATGGTAAGCAATCCTGTCATACAATCGTGCACAAGAACCACCGGCTGGGAGGGACAGAAATACTAAAGAACATCAAGGCTTCAAAACCCAGGCTAACAACAAAACATACACCACCTTGAGCAAGCCAGGCTCTCCCTCGTGTGTAGGGGGAGGGGGCTCTTTCTTAGCCAGCCCCTTCAAATCACAGTGTGGTAAAATACCTAAACAGTAACCCCCTCCTTCCCCCCCACCCTTCAGCTTCCACCCTTTGCTGCCAGCCATGAAACAGGCTGAGTGGAACTGAGAACTGAATGTGGTTCCTAATACACAGTGGCTCACCAGTAGCAAATGGGAGGTTACTCTTGGGAAGGTCGTTCTACTCTTTGACTCAGCTAACGATGGGCCGAATCCTGCTCTGGTCTGTGTAAATGAACTCAAGTGTTGAACCCGCAGTGGGGGCTCAGAGCTGGAAGCTCCATGTATGTGTGAGGAGCAACTAGACATTGTGTTACCGAATCAGCAACACAGTGCATCTTCTATAACCATAACACAGAGGGCATGACTACAACCACGTAGGGCTCTGAGACTTCATTTCACTGGGGTTTGGGAGAACGGTTCCCTTTGCTTTCAATCTGGGTGAAGTTCCCTGCCCCAAATTTTGCTTTCAGCGTCAGGACCACAAAGCTCAATGTGAAACTTGGGTCCAAACCATTGGTCTCCTGTTAAAATAACAGGAGGCTGGCTGCTTGTTTCAGACAGGATCAACTCAATGCCATACACCGGCCCAAGTTTGCTCCAAACCAGGCCTGAATTGCCTTGAAAGTTTCCTAAACTTTAGCAAACATGACAATAAACTAAATTTTTCTATCAATGCAGGAAACCAGAGAAGACTGATGTGTTTGTGGATCTACGTACAAACATTATGTGCTGCTCTGGCTACAATTCTCCTAACATGCATGCGTGTCAAAGCATATTGACCAAATTCCCCCCTCTCCTCCTCAAAGATACACTAAAAGGAGAGGGCCACATTCTGCTCCCCACTGGCCAGGAGCTACTATAGATTCTGATGTGAGAGCAGAATTTAGAGCTCAGCCTTTCAGACTTACACTGGCATAACTCCATTAACTTCAGTGGCATTACTCCTGATTTACACCAGTGTAACTGACAGCAGAATCAGCCTGGAGAGGTTCAGCGCACTGCGAAAGGCTGCTAAATAAAGTGTGTATTGTACCCAAGCAGGCTTTGTGACTTATGTTAATGCCCTAGCAGAAACACACGCTCCCCAACAGAAGAGTTATTGTATGGTAAATACCAGCTAATTACTACAGACATGCTGGTTGACTACAATGCTGATAATCCTCAATCCCTATGACGATACAGAGCTATCACGGAGCAGTTAAACTTCAATCAATGTCTTTAACTATGCATTTTATTGGTATGAGAAGGCTTCATTTAATCTCTATGCAAGTGGAGTAGGAAGCCCTGTTTTTAAGAGCTAAGACTGAGATTTTCAAAGCTCCTTAAGAGATTTGGACATGCAATTCGGGTGGTCAAATTTTTTAAATTTAAACTTTTTTGGCCGGGGGGACAGATGGGGTGGGGGAGACAAGGAACAGCTTTTTGACCAAAATACAAATGTTTGTTAGTTTGGTCAAAATGACTGAGTTTTTCATTTTAAAACATGGAACCTGGAAAATATTCTTTTGTAAAAATATTCAGTTTTTGGTAAAAAAATGTTTAGAATATCTTTTTTTTTTCTTTTGTTTTTGGTTGCAGCATAAATAGAGTTTTCAAAACCTGAACTTCTTACCAACAGCGGAAAAAATTTACCAACGCTGGTCATCGAAAGCTGGAAAAATTCTTTTGTTGTTGTTGGAAAACCCAAAATATTTCTGTGAGAAAATTAGGAAAAAAATGTTGAAAGACTTGGATTTTTGAAACAGCTGTCGTCCAAATCTCTTAGCCATCTTTAAAAATCTCAGCTAGAATGTAGATCTTTAGCTTGTGCATGACACATAGGTAAATTCAACCTCAGCTGTGTAAAGTTTCTTCATTGCCTTCAGGGGAACACCAGTGATTTACCCCAGTTGACTTCAGTGGGGCCAGGATTTCACCCAGCTATTACCATAGCAGAACTGAGATCTTAAATGCCTATTGCTACCCTGTTCCCACTCAACATTTTGCCATTGACTTCAGGTGAAGCAGGATCAGGCCCTGTCTATGGACCACTTTAATCTGCCCCATATTTCTCTGGGAATCTGAGTGCTGGTCAGAGATTATCTACAGCACCAACTTCAGCTCATCTGAACCTTCACGGAGCAGTAACGTGGGCCACTGGATTGGCTCAGAACTTCTTGCTGTAAAAGGAAAGGCAGCAGTGGGGTTCTGGTTTGTGACCAGGTCTCCCACAGTAGTACACATAATAAATAATAATAAAAACTGGTAACTTAAACACAGATTGGATCTCCCTGTATTAATAGCTTCTGCACAGTAGGGTGTTTCATATACCTACTGGTGACATTATTACCAGATTTTTCAGACAGGCTCGGAACGCACCATCAGGCCCAGGTTTTCCAAAAAGCTCAGCATCCCTTAAGGCACCTAAATAGGTGGTTAGATTTTCCAGAGGACTCAGCATGTCTCGTGCTTAGCAGTTTTGCAAATCTGGCCATAAGTGGGAGCTATCCTCTATTATTTTATATTATGGTCACACTTTCTAGCAAGGTTCTAGTTATAAATAGTTAATAAAGGGTTAATAGATGCTTTAATAAATGGTTTTTTCAGAGTCCAACAGGCTGACGGCTTGCTTGTAAGCCATGGTTATAACCATCTACAACACCTTCTACTGGTGTGCTTATAAACCTGAGCAGCCTACAGCACTGATACCTGGCACCATGCTCGTAACAGCTATTAATCATGTATTAATCCTTTAAGGGTCAATTCAGAAATTGTTTATAAAGTGTGACACTTATATTTATGGTGAGGCGCTAAAGGCAGGACATTCACAATAGACTTGATTGTACAACGCTAACTCATACTTGTGCATGCAGCCCCCCGATGATCAAGAGTACTTGTGCGAGTGCTCACCAGCATGAACGAGGGTGGCCCGACGAGCCCTATGTAGGATGAGAGCAGGAGAGTCTAAGAAGTGACTAGTGATTTTGGGTGCCTGCATTTTTTGGTGCGCAACGTGAGACACTTTAAAGGGCCCTGATTTTCAGACGGTGGGTGCTCAGCACTGTCTGGAAATCAGGAGCCTTTAAGGTTTCCCAAGCAGGGCACCTTGAGTCACTTCTGAAGAGTTTGGTGTTGCACATCCGTGATCAGGTGAATGGTCTAGACCTGCCCAGGCTCTGAGCACTCACAGATACTGTACACTTCTATGGGGGTCCCAGGCACTCAGCACCTCGCAGGACCAGACACTTTGGCAAAGAGGGCAATTGTCTCCTTTTGACTCAGACTGGCTTCTGGAGCAGGGCTCTCTCCCCCCACCCCCTGCTCCCTGCCTCAATTCAGCTGGGTCTCAACACAACTGAGCTCAATGGGAACCCTTCCTAGCCCTGCAGCTGTCTGTCCCCATCCATCAGGACTCATAGCATCATGCTGGACCTGTGAACCCTGACAATGGGGGACTTGTGCGTTCCTCTGGGGGAGGCATGAATGCAGGAGGAGCTGATAAGCCAGGTAGAAATCCCCTTTCCATGAGTTCCTGGAGCTGCTCCTTTTAGTTCATCCAAAAGCCTCTTGCCTTTTTTTTTTTTTTTTTTTGGCTTTGCTTCATTCTCCCCTTGAGTGATCTTTCCCACCTTTTCCTTCAGCATTCAGCAGCCTCCGCTCATTTCAGATCACAGGGCAAAACCTCTCTCTCTCTCTTCTCTCCCCCCCCCCCCGCCACCTCCCTCACAAAGGAGGACAGAGAGGGTCTAGCAAAGATCACAGCAAACATTATCTATGTGGAATCTTCACAGGTCTTTAGTGTGGCCGCTGGGGGGGATCGACCCCTTGCTGCTGCCAAAGGAACTGTTGATCAGCCGTCCCAGAGACAGCTGCTCATCACACAGGAGCTCAAGCATGGCTCTGGCCTTTGCCAGCTTGCCCCCCCGCCTGCCGTACACCCTCAGTGGGAGCAAGGCAAGCAGTTCAAGGGAAAGCTCCGCACCACCTTTCACAGCACCATCAAATGAGCCCCCCGCCTCCAAGGGGGCAATAAAACCAGGCCCAACACCAGTGTGCTAATTTCTGTTCCGTAACAGGCTGCATCTCTGAGCCTTTCTGTGTGTGCATGTGTTGGGGGGTGGGGGGGTGGGGAAGGGTCTAGGGTCTCGCTTCTGGCAAGGCTTTGGGGTTGTTTCTGTCCCCATCAAAGGCACCTCCGTTCCCCTCTTGTTTTCAAAGGCATTTACCTTAAAAAGGTCCGGAGTGCATGTTATAAGGAATCCAAGGCTGGCCTGTTAAAACGGTTTTGAGTCTAGCTGAGAGGGTGCTGGTATGGAACAGTGCATTTTAATAGCCCTGGCTTTTATTGAGATCACAAAAAGGGACGCTGCATCTTTAAAAGGAATGGGAGTCAGGGGGTGTTAAACCCCAAGCCACAGCAAGCTGCTCTGACTTTGGATTTCAAACCAACGGGCCTGATTCTGCTCTCACTCATGCTGGTGTAAATCAGGAGTAACTCCACTGACGTGATTGGGACAGATCCCCAGCTGGTGTAAATTGGGATAGCTCCACTGAAGTCAGTGCTGATTTACACCAGCTGCAGATCTGGCCTGATGGAGTCACACTGGTATAAAACTAGTGTGAGAGGAGACTCAGGTCCCAAAATCTCAACTTGGTATATTTCTGGAATTGAGCATTTCCCCTCAATGAGCAGTAGTCTAACAAAATATACTGGGCTGCTATACAGCACAATGTTCCCGTTCTCTAGGGGCGAAGGCCCAATCCTGTGAGCAGTTACACACAGGAGCAATCCCGCTGACCTTAATTGTCTATTACACCTACTCCTAGATAGACACAATTTCATTTCTGAAACAATTAAAATAATTAGTGTTACCTCCATGATTATCCAGTCCTACAATTGGTCCTGAGCCTTCAAACATGCACATAAGTAATTTTACTCACATGAGTAGTGCCATTGAGTAGGATACTGAGTTACTCCTGAGCGATGCTGGTCTGAGATTAAAATCTAGCCCTAGGTTTACTCATATGAGTAAAGTCACCCATGTGCATAGGTATTTGCAGGAGAGAGCTCCTTAACTTTTAAAACTGTGCTATGTTTAATAACTTTAATAATAATAATCAGTATTGTCAGCATTAGCAAAACAGAACGCACAGGTAACATTTTGATTCCGGTTAAGAGTACAACATTAGCCAATTTATTTTCAAGCACCAAACGCAAACCAATACATGCCACCTTTAGGATTAAAGCAATGCACCACAGGGAAATAAAAGCAATTACTCTAGTTTCCAAAAGAGCTTTGGGCACTTTGGGTTTGAATGCTATTGCAGCCCTGTGTCTTTAAACACTTTGGTTTTGTTGCAAAGAAAGAACTCCACAAGTAAATCTAAAAAACCGTACCCTGACTTTTTGCATTTTGAGGGGGGGGTTGGTTAGTAAAACAGACAGTGTGTTGCATACGTACCTGGGTTTGACAGGAGAGCATTAAGAGCTGGAAACATCTGTATTTGGAAACAAAAAAGAGAGAGAGAAAAAAATACACAGGGTTTTGTTTGGGGGTTATTCTGTCTACTACTAATACACTATTGATTAAACCTTGTTGCAAATAATTGGAACAAAACTAGCTGGGAGGAAAGAAAAAAAGCGCTTACATGGAAAGGTTTTGGAGGCTGACGTACTGCTGCATGTCGCTTGCCAAAAGGGAAAAAAAGAGATAAATACATAAAATGAACTAAATCAGCTCTGAGCTGAGCGCTCTCAAAATCTCCCAAAGCTGCAAAGATCTCTTAAAGCTGGCACATTCCTGGGGGTGAAGCTAAGGAGCGGTGTCCCCTCCTTTTTAGTCTAAACCCCCCAGTAACAGCAGGAAAGGAGGTGTCAGAAAAAAACACCCCCACTTCTTGCACCTTTAAGACCACAAGCGATCATAAAGTGCCCGGAACAAAAATTGATACAGTGCATGGAGATGGCTGAAGCAAAGCATCCGTCGTCTTCTTTCCTTTCTTTTTTAATCTTTACCAGGGTCCTGGCTGTGCTTGAAGAACCTTCACAGCATCCAAGTTTGTTTCATCCATTTCCCCTTTCCTCCCCACCCCACCCTTCCCCAAAATAGAAACTTGCTGCTTTCCTCAGTTTATTCAGTGGGTTGCATCCCTCCTGCAGCCTGGTAGCTGCTTCCTCCTACATGGGAAGGTGGCTCAGGGCAAGGCGCTCCCATCTGGGGAGGAGAAGACACTTGAGAGGCTCAGGCTCCAGTAAATTCCAAGCTTGGATCCAACAGAGAGATTACATGAGGGAGCAGGGACTTGCTTGCAGGCTATTGCTAGCCCCTTCACAAGTGTCAGCCCTGAAAGCTTGGAAGAGTCTCTGCAGACAGGGGCAGAACCTTCCCTTCTGGCTTCCCTGCAAGTCATTCAGCAGCTGGAGAAGGAAGGAGGAACCTTACCTAGCAGGAGCCTGTGAGGGAGGAGAAAGGGGGTGGGGGAGGCAGCTTGGCAGAGTGGCTTGTTGTGTCCCCCAGTTGGAGAAACCAACCTGAATTAACGGAAGTGGCGAGAGGGTGATTGACTCATCCAATCCCCCACTCCCAGCTGCACACACCTGGCAGAGGAGGGGTATGCACCTGTGGTAGGGGCTACCTGTGCTTTTAACTTACAGCGTGGGGGCATCTGCGCAGGAAAGCCAC
Source organism: Chelonia mydas (assembly GCF_015237465.2). Taxonomy (NCBI): domain Eukaryota; kingdom Metazoa; phylum Chordata; order Testudines; family Cheloniidae; genus Chelonia; species Chelonia mydas. The sequence goes on along the minus strand of NC_057859.1, from coordinate 5,267,791 downwards.
AAGCGCTGGAGTTCAGCACCTCAGCTGGGGCGCGGCATGTGAGAGCTGGGGGCAAGGGGGGCTTTTTGGCCAGCATCATACAATAGCATCAGGTGGCTGGTGACTTATGTCTTGGGGGGGAAAGAACGCAGTTACTCCCCTCCCAGCCTGCATGTAGTGATGCCCCAGGAGGTTTGTGCCTCCCCTTGCTCAGATGAATGGCTAGAAACCCACTGCAGAGGGGGTCGCAGCTTCCCTGGTTCCGTGCAGTGGGAGGTGATGGGCTAGCTTGCAGCTCTAGCTAGTGGCCCAACATGCTCCCAACTACCGGTGACCTTGGGAACTCGCCCAAAGAGGAGCCCTGGTACCTCTCAGTAGAAGTCAGGCAAAAAACCTACACGGGGAGGAGGCTGACAGCAGACGGATGTGGGCCAATAGCCAATACTTTGTTTATCTGTGTCCGGAGCAGCGTTCTCCAGAGGCAATGGGGTTTGATACAGTGTGTCCATTTGGTATCACTGCCCCAGTCCAACTCGGTGGCCGCCTGCCATTTATTTTGAGAATCAAGCAACTGTGTTCGCCTGGCAAGGGAAAGGTGTACTCCCTTCTCTCCACACTCCCTCCCTGGGAGTCCTTGCTGCCCCCGCTCAGCCCCCGGCCACAGACACTCTCCGCTCCCCTGGAAAGTGGAGGCGAGGGGTGGAGGCACTGAGCTGTTATTGCATGGCTGGTGTAAGCGGCGCGTTCTGGAAGCAGAGATCATAGCGGAAGGGGGGACAATCTGGGAAACCAAGCCAGCGCCTGCCCAGGCCCTCTGCCACTGGAATTCGGTTGTCTCCCTCTAAATGCTCCCTGCCCTCGCTACTGAGCCCAGGTGCTGGTCTGGGGTTTTGCACACTTGGGCAGTGCTGAAAGGGGCCCAGGAGGGAGCTCAGAGCTACAAAAGCTCCCATAAAAGGAGCTCAAATCCAGGACTGTGACTGGAACTGAAACACCCCTTTAGACTAGACCACCTCCAGCTCTGAAAGTCTCAGGGAGGAGCAGCTGCACCCCATTCAACTCAGAACTCGGTCTCTACAGTGAACCCCCAATCACACTCAGTGCCCCCAGTTCAGCTACACATCAACCACATGCACTGGCCTGCAAGGTTATTTCCAGTGGTTGGCACTCAGTTCTGGGAGTCATGGCTCCTTGGTTCTATGGCCATCTCCAGAAGGGAGAGTCTCTGACAGCAGATCACGAGACTGGGACCCAGGGCTCCTGGGTTCATAGCTAGCTCCAGGACGGAGCGTGTGTAGTGGTAAGAGCAGAGGGTTGCAAGTCAGAACTCTTCTGAGTGCCATGCCTAGCTGCTCTGCAATTGACTCACTGCAAGACCTCAGGCAAGGCCCTTCATCTCCCTGTGCTTTGGTACTCTTAAATGGGGATACGATACGGACCTACCACACAGGAGGACTATGAGGCTTCATTGGGTAATATTTGGTGACTGCTTTTGTATCCTTGGTCAGAAGCCGCTGTATTCATTGTAGCCACTGTGTGAGAAATGTATCTCTAAAGCAAACCTGGGCCTTTCTAACCATGGGTTGCTTTAGAGCCAGATATCTCAGTCACCCTTTCTAATATTATTACAATTACAGGAGGGTTACACTGCAACTTAACCTTCCAGTTATGTGACTTCATGATAATTGCACACTGAAAGGCAATCTTCATGGCTGAGTTACTTATTATTACTCCTCTAATTCATATATACTATCAGAATCCATGTACATTAATTATGCACTGTTGTCATTCCCAGTCATGTAATGAACTTTCTAGCTACATGAATTAAGTACCGCAAAGCATAACCACCCTGTGACTGCACTATAATTATATTGCCGTTGGAGTGTCCTGATTATAAAGTGTGATTGGCTTCCCTAGCACCCTAACTTTTGTCCTTTATGACCAAATATACCCCTTCTGGAGCACTGGTAGCGATAGGCCACCCCGAACCGGAGCAATGGTCCACCTAGGCTTGGTAAGCACTCCACACAGAGTCAGCCTTGTCAGGAAAGAAACCGCAACACTTTTTAATCAATTGCATGAGCGCTCAGCTCATTTGGAGTCTGCTTGGGCCTCTGGAAACATCAGATGCTTAACGCAATGCGTTAGCATAGTCACTTCCATGCTGGCATGACAACCGCTCATGGGCACAGTCAGTCCCGTACTAACAGCTCCACACCTTCCCTTTCAATTTCCCGCAGTGACCAATAACAGATACTTCAGAGGAAGGCATAAAATACCCCCCAGGATGCTGTGTGACCATGTGGCCTAATGGATCTGGTATCTGACTTCACATCAGAAGACTGAGGGCTTGCATCTCTTCATGGTCCATTTGCTTCAGCGCTTGGCTACGAAGGTGATAAGTGCCTTATAAATACCTTTGACGGTTATCTAGATAATGCCCCTTATTACGTCTCAAAGTGCTGCATAGTGTTACTGTGCACCGTTAAACGGCTGCTGCCTTTCGCCCCAGAGGTGGCTCCGTTTCACTGGTGGACCTGCCCTCAGTTTACTAAGCGCTTTGGCATGAAAGGTACTACAGAAACGACTGTATTATTGTGTACTTCAAAGGTGACCTACCCTATCCCAGAAATAGGTGCTCATGCAAAGCAGCCAGCCGCTGATGTGGGGGGCTGGTGGCCAAAGAAGGAGATTGGGTTCTGTGCGACTTGGGTGACTCTCACTGTTCCCCATGCTCCCTTTCTGGCCTCCCGCAACTTGTCCGTTCTGCTGAATCAGATCACATCTGAACAGGACTGGGAAGAGCTTGCTGAGCGCAGTCCAGGACAAATCACGTTGTCTTATGTCACCTAACTCCATTCTTCCCAAGCACCAGGACATTTTGTATGCAGACAAGCCTCTATTGCTCATCACCTGTATTGCTTCTAATGGGGTCTCAGGTCTTTGGGCCAGGGACCTTTCCTTCCTGTATGCTGCTACAGCCCTGAGCACAATGGGCCCTGATCAGGGCTTTTTGGCATTGCTGTAATATAGGTAATAATTAGTCACTTTCACACTCTGTACCTTAGTTTCCCCATGTGCAAAATGGAGGTGATGATACTTCGCTCCTTATAAGAACCCTATAGAAGATACTAATGTAGGCCTTGTCGACAGTGGGGCTGTGCCGCACTTCCTAACCCCTAGTGTAGACAGGCAACGCTGCCCTAAACCCCGATCTGAACCCACGCAGCTTTTCCTGGTTTCAAGCAGGGATAAACAGTGCAGTTGCAAATAATAATTCCTAGCTCTTTTCATCAGTAGATCTCAAGCACTTTACAAAGAAGGTCAGTATCATTAGCCTCATTTAGAGGTGGGGAAACTGAGGCACGAAGAGGGGGAAAGTGACCTGCTTAAGGTCATTCACTAGTGACTGAGCTGGGTATAGAACCCAGGTCTCCCGAGTGCTAATGCAGTGCGCTATCCACTAGGTAACACTGCCTCCCCAGGTTTCCCTTACTCCCCTAGGGGTTTATATTAGGGCAGTCATGTGGGTACCTGAACATCAGTGTCTGAAACCTGCAGTGCAGAACAGGCCATATAATGGTTCCCTGGGTGGAAAGGGCTAGTGAGGGGCATAGGATTTTCTTGGGTTCTTTTTGCCCCCCTCCCCACCCCCATGATGGAGGAGCCCAGCGGAGCAGGGCTGGGAGCATGGAGACCCCCTCCCCCTTTTGAAGTTTTAGTATTGGGGGGAAGATGTCATTTGGTGCTAACGATGCAAATTAAGCTTTCTCACCTCCCCCATTCAGGAAGTTCCCCCAAACCACAAAATGCAGCTTCAAATAAACAAAAGTGTTGATCTTCCCTCTGGCTTGTGTGTGTAATGGGGGAGCGCCAGCTCCCATGGCTTCCTCTTTCCCTAGGCTTCTCCTATGGGAATGCTTTGTCTCATGCGATGATTACACTGGGAAGAGGTGCTAATATCACCTAGGGAACTGGCTGGCAGCAGCTTATCGGGGATCAACTTCTCCACGCCCCCGCCCCAACCCTCCCTGATGTGCACATCAGCTGTATGGGATGGACTAGGACAAGGAAGGGGAAAAAGTGGCCCATATAGGGACCCTGGGGAAAGGGCAAAGTGGTAGACATAGCTGTGTCTCCCCCTCGCTCCCAGGGGGAAAACGTCATCTGGAAATCCAGGGAAGGAGGAATGGATGCTGAGGTAAGAGCAGGGGACTGGGAGACAGAACGCCTGGACTCTGTTCATGTCTTTAGGAGGGAGTATTGTCTAGTGGTCACAGCAGGGGACTGGTATTCAGGCTTTCTGGCTCTGCCACTGACTCTCTGTGGACCCTTGAGCAAGTCCCTTCCATGCTCTGTGCCTCAGTTTCCCCATCTGTAAAATGGGGATGCTGATCCTGACCTACCACTCGAGGGGTCATTTCAATAGTATTTGCAAAGTGCGTTGAGATGCTCAGATGGAGGGAGCCATAAAGGCACAAAGGATTTTATCATCACTTTTATCACTGGAATGCGCTTCAGAGTTTCAGAACCTTTAACCTCCAGCTGGACAGTGCTGGGGCACAAGTAACAGCCACAAAGCAGTTGCCTCCCATCTACTGTTACCCAGAACCATGGCTTTCAGGATTCACATGAGTGGGTCAGGAACATCTCCCCCAGGACCTCCCACAACTGACACTTTGGATCCTGGTTTGAATGGCGGATGAGATCCATGATCTCCTGTTGAACGTACGTTTGCACACGTGACGGGATGTACGCAATACAGTTGTACACACACCGGCGCCTTTCCCTGCAAGAGGATGGAATGCACTTGATTTCCTGCTGCCTCTTCCTTCAGAAGTCTGACCCTTTTTGGACAGTTTCCCTTCTAGTAACCCCAGAGCCAGTGTCCCTTCTGAGCAGAAGGGGCCAGTAACTCTAGACATCCCCACTGGCTGAGTCACACATGTGGGAGCATGGCAGAGCCTGGAGGCAAACTGAGGGGCCCATTTGACCCCCAACGTACTCCTCATGCAGCATTGATTTAAAGGGGCTGCTGGCAGGGTCCAGGCTAAATGTCCCCACAGCTTCCCCCATCTCTGAGCTCCTGGCTTGAGCAGTTGCACTGCAGAGAGGGCAGTGGGTCTCTCTGGAGGAAAAGAAGCAGTGAGAGGCTGTAGTGGGATGATTGGAAGCCCAGGGAACCTGGCTTGGGTGCATTCGGGTGCCAAAGAGCCTTTAAGGTCAGGAGCTCCGGAGACTCTGAAGGTTAAGTTGGAAATGGCTCTTAGCCTGCCTCTGCCTCCATGCAGACACCCGCCACATGCCAAGCTCAGCACATAACCATAATTATATTGCTGAATACTGTCATGACAATACTAATGGGCTCTTCCACCTGAGAATTGCAGCATCAATCAAGGAGGAAAGGGTGATACCCCTCCCCATTCTATGAGGGGGGAACCTAAGACATCAAAAGCCCATGTAGATTCTTACACGAAGCCCATCCCCATGGTATCTGGGCACTTAAGGTCATTCAGCAGATAGCTGGCACCAGCTGAGGTCAGTAAGAAATGCCTGCCCAGGGTGCCATGCATGGAGCACAGTTTGGCATAGGATGGGGGTGTTACGCTCTCCTTTGTAGTATCCAGCGTTGGCCGCTGTCAGAGAAGGGATGGTGGAGTAGATGGACCCTTGGTCAGTGGAGATTCTGGGCTCGATGGGCCAGGAATCTGATTTGGCATGACAGGAAGGGGGCTACACTGGCCTAGATGTGCCCCCTGCTCTGATCCCACATACATGTGTCCCTTGCCTGCCCCTGCAGCGTTACCGTTCAGTCAGCAAGCCCGTCTGGGTACTTGGGTCTTTCCAACAAAGCACAAATAGCTGTCTGTAGGAGCTGGAGCCCCCTGCAAGGGCCAGGATGAAGCTGAGGCCCCTCGGACCATTATTGATGGCTGTGCCGAGACGACACCGGAGCCCCCGAGGATTGGAAACCTGTCCTCACTCGCCTCCAGGGCTCTGTTTGCCTTCAATCAAGAACAGCCGGCATCAAAGCATCCCCAATGAAAACAGATGTCAACAGCTCCTGGCTGATGAGCAGGGAGGGGGAAGGGGCTCTCCCCAGTCCACTATCCCCGGCCCCCCCACACCTTAGCCTGGTAGCTTCTTGCACAGAAACAATGTGTTTGTATAGCTGATGATTGTAAACAAAGTCCCTGGCACCATCAAGTGGTCCTGTCATCATCACTACTGGCTTCCAGGGGTCCTCCAGGGAAGGCATGGGGCAGAGAGGGGAAAGCAGCCAGCTGGGGAACCAGCCCTCCAGCCAGGAGGGGAGCAGAGGTGACGGCAGGATTGTGGATGCTGATGAGAAGGGCCCTTGGCATGCCTGTGGATGGAGCTTTCAAGCCAAGGAGCAAGGATGGATCGCAGGAGGGCTCAGCCAGGGAGGGGTGTGGCAGGAGTCCCTGTTTATCCTCTCTCCCCCTCTCAGACAACAATTGCTGATGCATGAGATCTGGAGACAGAGAGAGAGAAACCAAGGAAAAATAGGAAATGAGTGAGAAAGAGAGAAAGAGTCCCAGGGCAGGAGGGACAGATGGACACAGCAAAGGGATGGAGGAAGGGCCAACGTACGAGTACTATCAGCTTCTGTCCTCACCATTTGTTTCCACGTCCAGTGTTTGCTGATGTGTCCTTGAGGCTTGTGTGTCCATCTGTCCGGACGATGCAGGATGCTCAGACATGCCGGCCTCCACAGGGACATTGTCCCCCAGCCGTGTTGCCGCTGCCCTGAGCTCACGGCTTGCCCTGTCCCCACTCTCAGTCGGACTCCCCACTGTGCCAGGAAGAGATGCTGGGGATGGCTAAGCCCTTTAGCATGACTGCCAGAGTCCTCACAGGCAGTGAAATGTACTCCCCTTTGCACTCCCTTCCAGTTCCCCTCCCCTGCCCTGCCTGGCCCCTCATTCTTCCCCTTGTCTGTCTGCATCCATGGCGAATGGGCAGTGAATGGGACTTACCCATAGGAGGGGCAGAGGGCCTGCTCTGAGGTTGAGGTGGGCTGGGATGCTGGAATGCCAAGGTCAATAAGATAAGGAGGCAGCTCTGTTTACTGTGTCGGACATGGGAGGCAGCGGACCCCTGCTCTTCACTTGGGAGGCCCCTTTCCCAGAAGCAGTTGGCATTCTCTGCAGGGGCTGAGTGTGTCTCAACAGAGGCGGGGATGAACTTATCTGCACCCAGTCAGGAGCAGCCATCAAAGGGGCTGCTGTGTCCCTGCCCATGATAACCAGCGGCCACGTAACCCAGCACGACTGATGTGAACATGCTTGTGGGGGCCTAAGGTTGCCATGTAGCCACGGCTGGCAGGGGAGCACCAGCGCGGTCTGGAGGAGGGAACCCCCAGCTGGGGAAACTACCTGGAACGACTTCCTAAAGGAGAGGGGGTTTCAGAGAGGTCACATGTCCTCTTAGTTGGCAGAGTACGCAGTGATCACATGATCTCCTATGTGTAATCACATGTCACGGTGTGTGACAGAGTGAGTGGTACGGTGCTGCATGATCACAAGGGCCCATATGCAGTCCCATGTCCAGTTGGTTGCACAGGTGAATGGTTCAGCGTGGCATGGTCCCATGATGTCCCGTGCTCGGTCCTTGGCTGAGAGGACACGTGGTCCTCTGGACTGGTAGCATGAGTGACACGTCCCCAAGTGGTCACTCAGAGCCTGTGCAATCATATCTCACGTGGCTCAGTGGCTGTCAGGGCGTGCTGATCACGGTGGTATGTCTTCCGACACATCCTGCTACTCGATGCTCCATGGTCCCACGATGGTCTAGTGGTCCAGTCACGTGCTTGTTATGTGATCACACGATGCTCTATGTGGGCGTGTGATGCCCTCTCGGTTCATAGGACACCTGACCCGGTATTCGATGACCACCTCGTGGTCTGTGCCATCACCTCTGCTGTTAGGCCAGAAGTGACATGAAGCCCTGTGCTCCATGTATGTAGAGGCATGTATGTTTCTGCCTCTGCTGTTTGTCTTCTAGCCTGCTCGCTGCACAGGGTCTCCATCTGGGCTGATGGTAGCTCAGAGAGGTCTCTCTGGGGTCCCCATAGCAGAGCCCCTCCAGAGTAGCTGGGGGCTCCTTGCCATGAAGCAGGGCTCAGGGGGCTGGATCTGGTGCTGCACATGCAGGCAGCATTATCCCTGTCAGTCTCTGGAGACACTGGCTCAGAGCCATCCTCCAGAGCTGTACAGCCAAGAAGCAAACTGGAGGTGGGCAATAAAGAGCTGGGTGAGATTGTGCCTGCAGGCTGACGCTCATCTTGCTGATGAAACCTCAGAGAGATAGGCAGGGCTGGGGGAGTTGCTGCTCAAGGCTGCCGTTCGTGTGGATCCTCTGGGCACGTGGGGGCCCTTATCGGCGGCTGACTTGCTTGCCGGGCAGTGCAGGGGGAGGCCAGCATGCACGAGTCAGCTGGGCTGATAACAACGGCCAGAGGGAGTTAAAGGGCAGAGCATGGACCCTCTCAACGCAACCAGAGGAGCGAGCCAAGGGCTGTTTAATGCAACCAATCAAAGGGGAGAGCCCAGGGCCAAAATTCTCAATGCGACGAATCAAAGGAGCGAACCAAGGACTGAATTGCTCAATACGACCAAAAGTGGAATCATAGACTTCAAGGCCAGAAGGGACCATCATGGTCATCTAGACTGACCTCCTGCACATCACAGGCCACAGAACCTCACCCACCCATAATCTCTGGCTGCATTACTGAAGTCCTCAAATTTTGATTTAAAGATGTCAAGTTACAGAGAATCCACCATTTACACTAGTTTAAACCTGCAAGTGACTCATGCCCCATGCTGCAGAGGAAGGCAAAAAAACCCAGGGTCTCTGCCAACCTGATCTGGGGAAAAATTCCTTCCTGGCCATAAACAACAGTTAGACCCTGAGCTTGTGGGTGAGACCTACCAGCCAGACACCTGGGCAAGAATTCCCTGTAGTAACTCAGAGCCCTCCCCATCTAGTGTCCCATCTCCAGCTGTTGGAGATAGCTGTCATGGATGGGCCATGTGCCATTGTAGGACACCTCATTATAAACCCCGCCCCCCCAGAAACTTATCAAGTTCAATCTTGAAACAAGTTAGACTGTTTCCCCCCATTATTCCCCTGGGAAGGGTGCTCCAGAACTTCACTCTTATCTAATTTCAAGCCTAAACTTACTGATGGCCAGTTATATCCATTTGTTCTTGTGTCAACATTGGCCTTTACCTCTCCCATCCTGGTGTTTATCCCTGTGCTGTATTTATAGAGAGCAGTCATATCTCCATTCAGCCTTCATTTTGTTAGGTTAAAGAAGCCAAGCTCCTTAAGTCTCCTCTCCTAAGGTAGGTTCTCCATCCCTCTGATCATCCTAGTATACCTTCTCTGCACCTGTTCCAGTCTAAATTTATTAAACACAGAAGACCAGACTTGCACACAGTATTCCATATGAGGGCTCTCACTAGTGCCTGTATAATGGTAATAACACTTCCCTGTCTCTGCTGGAACTACTTCGCCTCATGCATCCCAGGACTGCATTAGGATTTTCCTCAGCCACATCACGTTGGCATCTCATAGTCATCCTGTGATCGACCAATACACCCAGGTCTTTCTCCTCCTCTGTTGTTTCTAACTGTTAAGTTCTCATTTTATAGCAAAATTCTTGTTGTTAGTCCTGAAGTGCATGAGCTTGTACTTTGCACTATTAAATTTCATCCCATTTCTATTACTACAGTTTTCAAGGTCGTCCAAATCTTCCTGTATGATCTCCCGGTCCTCCTCCATATTGGCAATACCTCCTAATTTTGTGTCATCCACAAATTTTATTAGCACACTCCCACTTTTCGTGCCAAGGTCATTAATGAAAATGTTAAATAAGACTGATTCCAAGTCCAGTCCCTGAGGAACTCCACTAGTAACCTTCCTCCAGCCTGACAGTTCAACTTTCAGTATGACTTCTTATAGTCTCCCCTTTAACTAATTCCTTATCCACCTTTCACTTCTCATCTTAATCCCCATCTTCTCCAATGTAACTAATAATTTCCCATGTGGAACTCTATTACGTACCTTACTGAAATCAAGGTAGATTGGATCTACTTCATTTCCTTTGTCTGTCTTCTCAAAGAAAGAGATCCTGTTGGTCTGGCATGATCTACCTTTTGTAAAATCATGTTGTATTTTATCCCAATTACCATTTACCTCTACGTCCTTAACGGCGCTTTCTTTCAAAATTTTGTTCTCAGGCCTTGCGTACAATTGAGGTCAAACAGATCAAACAAGAGATCCCTCACCATCTCCTCCTGTGGTCTCCAGGCCACCACTAAGCTCAATAGAGTGGGGCAGCCTTTCTAATAAAGGCTTTGTTCCCTACAGGCCAGTCTCTGGGATTACTCTTCAGCTCCAGCACCCCCAGTGCTGAGCCTTTGGGGAGCCCCGGGGCTCTCTGCACAGACCTTTGGCACTGGGCACAGCCTGCAGGGCTCCCTACACCCTGATGGACAGGTCCTGTGTCTCCCTTCTTCATCCTGTGGGCTTCTCTGTTCTCATCGCGCAGGGAGGGAGGGGCAGTCCCTCCCTGTGGTGGGGGCATGTCCAAGGTGCGGTGGGCTCAACACATGGCCAGCAGCCATCGACCTGCTGGAGAGCACAGCGAGGAGGGGCCTGTTTGTGGAAGCGGGCTGTGCGGGGAGATGAGAGCCTATGGGGGGCCGTGCCTCCTATCAAAACCTTCTGCAGTGATGGCCTGCGGAGAGCCACCGTGCCCGGCTGCGAGAGGGAGGGGATCTCTCGGCACATCACAGCCCCACGTGGGCCTGTAGCTGCCACAAGGAACTGGATCACAGGCAGCCCTGCAGCAATGAGGGGCTCAGCTTCCTTCAGCTTCTGAGGCTGCCCGGAGAGGCTGCCTGCTACAGGAAGGGACCTCGTGGTTGTCAGGCAGAGTTAACTTCCCTACAGCCCTGCCCTGCCCAAGCCAACCATCCAGCAGCATCCCACGATGACGCCTGGAGCAGGAGCATTCCAGCCTGGTTACCGCTCCTGGGCTCCTCTTGTGACCTATTGGAGACAGAGCTGCTGCTGTAGCCCTCATTTCTCCAGCCGCCTCTCCTCTTGAAAGTCTCCAGGCTCTGTGCTCTGAGGAGCGGTTTCAGGGAATAGCTCAGTCTCTGTGGGGTCCCCCATGAGGATTTTGCCTTCCTGAGTAACCAGGAGGCCCTCGCTGCAGTGAAGCTGGGCACTGGACCTGTGTGGGCAGCTGCTGTGATTCACCCTGCAACGCGGTCTGGCCGGCAGCTACCCGATGGTGGCTTCACGCTTCCAGTGTTTATGGCGTCCCCATTTGTCGGCTGCTGGATGTGTGACTTCAGCCCCCGACAGGTGGGCTCCATCTTCACAGGGGCCGAGCCCTTCACACAGCCCCTCCACTTCCAGCCTTTGATTTCCCCTTGCATGCTGGGGCCAAAGTAGATCATTAACAGCAGGGCAATGCCAGCGGGGAACAGGGTCCCGAGAACATGCCACCCAGGGCTCATACTTGGATGGGCCATGCTGGGACATCTCCTGGTTTAACAGGGGCCTGCTGACACATCAGCTCCCCTGCTGAAAGGAGCTCGCAGTGCAGGGGAAGAGGTACCCATACAGGGTGCTGCCACTGTGTAGGTTTTATCCCCCAGGACCATGTGGTAACAGCCCTGCTGTGGCATCCCTATGCTGCGCCAGTCCCCCAGATACTTTGGGGCTGCTGCCAGGGGCCAGCGGGGAGCAGGAGGGCCACATCAAGTTCATGATTGTCCCTGCAGTCCAGGGTGGAGGGCCATCCCAAGAGATGACCACCCTGCCCTGCCACTCTGTCTAGCTCCCCATCTTCTGGCTCATGGACCGTTGCCCAAAGCCTTGGCACTTCAGCAGAGGTGGGAAGAATATGCTTTAGTTCAAACTGTCCCCTCTCCCCGGCCCATGCTGGACCTGGCTTCTATTGCCCAGTCTAAACAACACTGCCTCGGTTTCTCCCATAAGGAACGTCCTGAATAGGGGATGCAGGTGCCCTCTGTCTTAGTGATTTAAGTAGCCACCCATTTCAGGCCAGGGAGAGCGATGAGACCAGGGATGAGTATTAAACAGCAAGATCTGCTGGGATCAGACTGTGGAGAGGGAAGAGCCCCATCAAGCCCCATCTCGTCTCTTTCTCTCCCAGAAGCCAGGGCAGGCGCATCCTCTCCAGTGCATTCTCCACGCAGTATAGCTTTGTGGGTTCCCAGGGATGGGGATCCCAGCCTTTCCCAGGAGGCTGGCTCTGCAGCCTGGGAGATCTTGTTGCTGGCATGCTTTTCTCTGCTACTCCATCTTTCCTCAGTTTCATCTCCCCAGGGAGAATGATGGGCTGAGTCTGTGTTTTCCCTCATGGCAATGCCTGGGGCTAAAGGGGGGTACATTTTGTGTGTGTGTGTGTAGTACACAGCTGATCAGATGTTCCCTTCTGCACCCCTATCCCTCTCATTCATTTTCTCTCTCTCCCCCTCCCTCCACCACTCACCCCCCTCCACTCCCCAGGGATAGCAGCAATCCCTTTTGGCTCACCCCCCTCCCCCAGGTCCAGGCTCCCTGCCACACACCTGGAAGAGAATTAAAGCTGGCCTTTGTAGAAGGTTTTGCTCCCCTCTTGGAGCCAATCTCGCAGCACAGCAGTCTCCCACTATGCTCCGAGGGGTGGCAGACCTGCCACAAATACCTGCTAACTCCAGACCAAGGCCAGGCCAATGGGTTATAATTGTCTCTCCTGCTGCTTGGTAATCCTCTATTGTCTCCTATTCACAGCCACACTTGTTACTCTGTGGACAGACTGTGTGTGTGTGTGTGTGTGTTTTGGGGGGAGGAGAGGGTGATGGGGGTTCTCCTATAGGGATTTTTGAGCTGTCTGCTAGGGTATGAGCATTTAAGAGAGGGGCATCTACTGCTTCAGGGAGAAACTCCAGAGCATTGTGGGGGTGATCTGTGCTGGCACCACTGCTAATGGCAATGAAGATGAATGTTTTACAGTGTAAGGGGTGCCAGCTATTCCAAAGCACTTCACAAACTGCACCAATAAAAGGCTCCTTCACTGAAATGCAACTGCATCTGGGGTGCAGCATCACAGCCAAGCCACACACAGGAAAGGGGCAGCAAGGGACATTTTGGCCAAGGACGGTAGGGTAAAAGTTTGGAAAAGCTTGGGAGGGGAGCTTAATATCTGGGTTGGATGGTCTTGTACCCAAAGCAGAAGGCAGGACTCCTGGGTTCTGGTTACCCTGCAGGAGACCCTCACTGTGTTACGCGTCAGTTCCGCCTCTGTAGCATACAAGTTTGTCCTGGCATGGCTTTGGAGTTGGTAGGAAGGGGCTGTCAGGTCTGTTTAGAATAGAAGGCAGATACGGTGGCCATTCTGGGTGACCAGCCCTGCACTCCTAGAGCCAGGAACCTACTTTACTGCGTCCCTTAAATGGAGCAGATGGATTTGCCTCTGTGGGTGACCTGGTAATTAGGGGAGCACATGATGCCCCAGCTGGCACAGGGGGCCTGGTGCTGCTGGAGGTACTAGCTGGGGTTATCAAAACAAGACCCTGGCCAATCTTGCTTATTAAAGATCCCATGGCACCTTGGCCAAGAGTTGGAGCGTGACCTAGCTGTTCCAGCCAAAGTCACAGGTGATTCTAGGCAGGGGCAGTGGATTCTTCACTGCCTATTTTCAATGGTCAGATAGCTCCACTCCCCTGCTGGGAGGGGCAGAGATGGAGCGGAGAGTGGGGGTCAGGCTTGGGGCCATAGGAGCCAGCAGCAGAAGAGCAGTGGTGGCTGTAAGTCAGGCCTGCGGGGACACTACGGGTCCGTCTGCACTATGCTAAGAGACAGCCCGGCTCAGTCTTGGGATGTGGTACTAGAATATGGGCGTGCAGACGTTTGGGCTTGGGTTGGAGGCCCTGTGAGGCGGTTGGGTGTCAGAGCCCAGACTCCAGGCCGTGCCCCACTCAGCTGACCCCGCCTCTGGAAGTGGGTGCCATGGGGTCTTAGTGGAGAGTAGCCATCCCCAACAAAGGCCTCTGAAGGGAAGTGGAGAGCTCAGTGAGCCCTTGCCCCTTACTCTCACTTTGTGACACAGCAGCACCCCCAGGCCCCGGCTCCAGGCAGAGATGGGGTGGCCCAGCACTGCAAGCTGAAGACCACCCAGCATCCGTGGCCATCCGTCTCTGGGACTGCAGAGTTTTTATAGCCCTGGACAAATTGGGAGCCTGGCCAGCAGAGCAGCAGTTGGATTTGGTATCCGAAGCCTCTGTTCCTGCTCCCCACCCCCCAGCACTAAACCTGTCACCACCTCCATCAGGCTCTCAGCAGTCAGACCCCAGCTCACATGTTAAGTGGCCCCTATTTAGCTCCCCTCCTGCAGATGCAGTGCAGGGGGGGAGGGGGGAGACCAACTACTGCAGGAGCAGCTAGGCAGAGACCACCTTTTAGACAGCCCCTTCCCCACAGCGCTTCTGCTGCACATTCCATGCAGGACAGCAAGGGGGCTCAGTCAGGCTGAGCGGGGAGGTTTGTGCACAGCCCCGTGGGATCAGAAGTAGGCCAGGGATGGCTGAGGGGCAGGCTGCCCTCTCGTGGGGGGTCCCCATCCCTGGTAGGAGAAGCCCTTGCATTAGGCAGATGGCACCCAGCCAGCATAGCCCCATGTGCACATTGCTCACTCTGCAGTCCCTTCCCTTTGTACCGCTCCCAGGTAGGTCATGTCTGCTGGCTGCCAGTGCAGCCCCACAGCCCTGGGCACAGACTGGCCTCTGGTGCCTGCCAAGCAGCAGAGGCTGCCCTGTCTCCTCACTGCCATGTTCCCTGTTCTAGGTGTCGTACTTCCTAGCTGCACAGACTGACAGCCCATGGGAAAGGCTGGCATACCCCACACTGACCTCAGTCTATGGCTGTAACAGATGCTGCCCCAGGTCTTGACAAAGATACAGGCAAGAAAATCTAGGTTATTAATAGTCTGAGCTGGCTCCCGGGGGTAGAAGGAAGCTGGCAGACTAGGGGAGAGAGGGGAGTCTGCCCTAGCAGCCTCCAGTTACCACCTGAGCAGAGACCAGTGCCATCTCTGGGGCTCTAGCCTGGCAGGGTAGGGTGACATTTCTGAACAAGCATAGGTGCTGGAACGAGGGGTGCTGGGGGGGGTACTGCTGCCCCCCTGGCTTGAAGTGGTTTCCATCATATGCAGGATTTGCAGTTTGGTTTAATGGCTCTCAGCACCCCTGAGGAAAAGGCTGGCTCCCTGCCATGAGCTGGTTCAGGATCAGAACCGGAGTGAGTTTGAGGCTACGCATTGTTACCAAAGCAGATGGGATCTCTCCATGGAAAACGAGAGAGATATACAGCCGCTCACTTAGCCAGCATCCCTGCACAGCCAGAGATGCCGTCCCAGTCTCACTGGGCTCGGAAAGAGCTGGCAGATGTTCATTCGCCCATGAAACTGCATTCCATGCTCCACAGAGAGCTGGGAGCCCCCCCCGCAAACCTCTGCTGCTGAGCTCTTTCCTTTTGCGGTGCTGTCCTCTACAGCACCAGAGCAGTACTACGCTGCGGGAGAGAGCGGCCTCTTGGGCTACTGGGCCTTCACTCCAGCAGAGCAGCCTTTTGCCACAGCTGATCAAGCTGCTTTGCAGGTCAGGACTCCAGCCCAGGAGGCTGGAAGCTATTTCTCATCCTGAAGAGGAAGGGTCTAGAAGATTTAGCTCGGGCTTTTGGAGCATGCAGCAGGAGAGCTGGCAATGGCTAATCGGCAGTTTCTACTGGGTGTTCAAGGTGTCTTACACTGACCTGCTGTTGTTCACGCAGGTCATGCCCCTCCACTTGATTTGAAGGGGGAAGTCTTAGGTATTCTCATCACGTGACCCAATACAAGCTGGGCAATTGTCCCGACAGCAGAACACCCACTGCTGTTGCTGGTTTGGTAGATGACCTGCAGCTGAAGCATTAAGGCCTCACCTTGCTGTCATTGTGTCTGAAAACCTCTTACCAACTATGCCTGCAAATCCCAGGCTATGGGGAGATAGTGGAACATGGACGGATCCAAGGTGTGCAGCCAAGACTAGACTATGGCTAGAATTTGAAGCTGCTGAAGGAGGAAAATCTGATGCTAGTTGTGGGGCCTGAGTCCATCCTGAAATTCTGGCTTTGGCTCCTTGGAGGCTCTTGCTGTGTCCAGAGGTGCCCCACCTTCTTCCAGGCTTAAGAAAGTGAAACCCAGGGTGCAAAATAAAAGGCCCTTTATTTTTTTTCTAACGACATTTACAGAAAACAGCACCAAAAAAATCTCTGGTCTCTTCCGTACTAGGCCCTAGAAGGCAAGGGGAAACAGAAGTCAGATCATAGCATGGTATGAGGGCAAAGTCCTGGAGCACTTCTGTGCCAGATGAGTTCTCTGGAGACAAGTCACTAGTTTGTGCCTCCCACAAAGTTACCTTGACCCACAGATCGATTCCAGTTGGTTCAGAGCCAGTGCACAGTAGGGACATTTGGGTAGCTTCAGAGCAGTGAACGACACAGTAAGTCAGAGCCTGGGAGTCCTACCTTTAAGCTCCATGCATAGGCTGCTAGACCATTTTGCTGGCAGCTAGATACTATGCCAGTAGCTTCCTGCCTGAAGGATTCTACCTTGTGTATTATCCTGTTGTGTTGTAATCCTTAGTCCTCTCCCTAAATACCCTTCCCCAATTAGGTGGCATTTGATTAGCCCTTTTCCCACACAGCACCACTAGCTGTAGCAGGGGCCTCCAGCATTTGCCCCAAGAGAGGACAATGGTGCATCCAGATGGTTATGGGTCCTCTAACCTCTGCATGCCTGGGGAACTTGGGACACGATATTGGTCTCTCCGTGGCAGTACAGCCATCAGCTCTCACCTCCGTAGCAAAGCCTCATCTTGGTGGCTTGCTCAACTCAGCCAGCCTGGGGTTTGCAGAACAGCCTTACCTCGTAGACGCCTCGCTGCAGATCAGTCTATTTCTTCACTGCCGGCTTTCTCCCTCTGCCAGCTCCTCTTCCCTGCAAAGGGAACGAAGCGAGGCTATGGCTTTAGAGTAGCACGGGCCAGTGGCTAGGCACCCCCCGATTCCATGGCACCTACTCACTAGGCCAAGGTGTTAATGCAGAACTACTCTGCATTGCTCCCACAACAGCACATGGCAAGTGATTAGACATTGGAACTGGACCGCAAGAGCTAATTCGCGAGCGTGCAGATCTAAGCCCAGGTTTAGTTATCCATATGCCTGTTAGTTATTTTTCCTGCCAGGGTCGTGTTTTATGTTTGACTGTCTGCCCTATTTCAGGGTTTGTCAGCTAATTAGAAGCAGATAGTGGCATGTGACAGGCACCCACCAGCTGCTAGAATATTTGGTACTCATTTTTTAAGCACGTGATTTAGATAGACTGAGTCATTTGCGGAGTGACTTTTTAACCTTTGACTAATACTAGTCAACCAGCAAAGCAGAGATAAAGCAGCCACAGATGAAATGGAAACACGAGCCCCATGCAGAGCAGAGGGACAGCTTTAAAAGCCACCTTTGCTTCAGAAGAGACTTCCACAGCGAAACATTTCTCAAGCCAGTATTAATGCTATTCATGTTTCTCCCTCCATTTGTCCCAAGGGGCACAGAGATCACTGCTTGGCTTCTTACCTTGCTGGGAAGGACATCATCATCAGAAGGAACACTGCTGTTCAGAAGAGAAGGGAAGAGAAGCGTTGAGATTAGATTCACTCCTGGAAACTCATGCCAGAAGTTCACAGATCTACCTACAGGTACTGAGCTTCTGCCTCTCCCTGGGACAATCCAGCTGTTAGTGTTTAGGTTTTAGCATGAAGCTACTTAACCCTAACAGATGGCTTTGGGCACGTGTGATGGGGATAAGGGCATGCCAGCATTCCTCTGGGATTTCCCATAGCAGTTCACAGGACAGTTATCCCTTTGCTATTTACCAGAGTTCGGTACCCGTGCAGCACTGTCGGGACTAGCCAAAAGGCTGTTATCTCCCATAGACCTGGAGGTTAGTCAATGTCACTGTTTCCTGGCCTATGGAATTCTAGTCCCCTCTTGCCACGAGATCCTTAGCTTCTACCTGTGCCAGAGATCGGTCAGGCGGTATCCCCACCATCTCATCTAGAGGGTGCTATCCAGAATCTGACTGTCTCCCGCACCATTGATTATACTCACTTCTCTTCCTCTTTCTCCATCTTCTTCTTCTGGGAAGAAGAAAGATTGAGTTAAATTTGACGAGGCTAGCACAAGGTCTAAATGACAGGTGGAGAGAGGATGTTCTTTTGAACTGCCCGAGCATAATTCTCTAGAGTAGGAAGAATTGTGTAACTTGTCCCTACAGCAGGAAAATGGGTTATTGCACAGGCATAGATTAGCTGTAGCAGCAAGAAAACTGTCCATCTATGTGGGACTTTCCCAGGTGAAGGGAGGGGTCCAAGCACCATATAATACATTCCAGAGATAGCAGGGACTTGGAAGCTATATGCCCACCACTGAAATGCAGCCACCTCTGGGCTACAGCAGAGCTATTAAACCCTCAGCAATACTATGCAACAGGTTAGGGCAGCAGCATTGAAGGATGGGGTGTTCATTTGACGGTGGGGGTGCGGGAAGGAGAGGTTAGGGAGCAGAACATTACATATAGTAGCTACACTAATACCCCCAGGACTCTTGGGGACAGGAATACAGTCTTCAGTGGCCACAAGCACTCAGGAGTCTCATGCTGGAGAGATCACCTCCAGCAGAACATCAGCCACTTCTCAGGGTTCACTGGGTGAGCCAGCAAGATTCCGCTAGGCCCAGGAGACGAGTTCACTCTACTCTCTCCCTGGTCACCTCCATACCCAGGGACAGATTCAGAACCAACAGGTTCACCAAGGAATTAGTGGTGCCACCAGGGAGGAATTGGGCTATGTGACCGACAGTGGTTGCTCCTAGCTTGACGGTTCCTGCAGTACCTTGGCAATGCTACCCTGCTTGTTGGAAGCTGGATGCTTGATGGCTTTGGGGGGAGAATCCTCCCGAGATTCTTCTTCCTCTGCCACTTCCTCCTCTTCCTCCTCCTCCTCATCCCAGGAGAGATCTGGTACCACTGCAAAGCAGAGCAGCCTTGGCTCAGAGCTGTTCACACACCCTTAGAGCAGCTATACACGCTGCTGCCCGTATTGGGGGACTCACACACTTGGTTTTATTTGGGGCCCTGTTAGAGCAAGCCCGAGAAGCCGCAGTCAGTTGTGGCAGAAGTGCTCCCCATTCCAAGGGGAGGGAGTCCTGACGCTAACTTGAGCCAATTTTGGCCCTGTTGCGAACTTAGGTTGCCGCACAACTCAAGTGACCTGGATGTGTCGCTGAGGGTTAGTGGCTTCTTGGTAGGAGTGGGAGTCTTTAGAAGTAGCCACTATCCCCAGAGCACACCTGCCAGCCATCCTGCCTAGAGGAAAGGGTAGGGCAGAGGGAAGAGAACCTGTGGTTAAGAGGCATGCAGTGCCCCTGCTCCGACAGTGGGATGTTGTGCCCTTCCCGTGTCTGGAGATGGTGGAAAGTCACTGAATTCCCAAGGGGGCCAAAATAGGCACTGGCCCTGGGGTAGACCTTGGACATCCTCTAGGGGGCAGAGTAGATCCCTCAAGTGCAGCTCCCATTGGAGCCAATGGGCATTGCATTACATTTACACCAGGCTCAGATCCCCTCTTCCCACCTTGCGCCGTTCGCTTACATGTAACATGTTGTCCGGTGATGTAGACTGGGCCAGAGCCAGCTCTCAGCCTGAAGGTGACAGGAGGAGTCAGCTCAACCCCCACCATGGTGGCCTGGAAGAGATTAAGGTCGCAGGTTATATGGGCCTTCAGCTTTCCCCCTCATCCTCCTGCACTGCCCACAGACACAAGTGCCCTAGCCTGCCGGTAGGTTCCCCTATGCTTTTCCCCTCCTAGGAGAGACTAGGGCTAGTTAATTTAGAGACAACACAGGACTTGGTTTATGCACGGCTGAGCATTATCAGTGCTGGATTTTCAGTGTCCTGGCCTGTTGGGAAAGCTACCATCTCCCCAGTGATGGTCTTTGTAAGCTCTTCAGGGCAAGGATTGAACTGCCTAGAAGGGCTGTTAGCTGGGAAAGTCATCATGTATTGCTGACTCACCGGCCAGCAGGGAAGCAGCAGTGTCTGGCTGATAACAGGTTATGCTGCAGACTCAATTAGAAGCTATACCTGGAAAGCAGGTGTGCTTTGAGGCCCGACAGGATCTGAGAGCAGGTCTTCAGGAGGAAGGGGACGTGAAGGCACGCTTATTTTGCCAGGGGCCAAAGGCTGAGAGGGTGCACTCAGCCTTCAGCTCATGCATTTTTCCCCTCTCGAAATGGCTGTTGCCACATCAAGCCTCCCTTTGCTATTTCAACCTGTCCACTGCCCAGGGCAACATCTGGGTTTGCTCCAAGTCCGGCCTTTTCTAGTGAGCTGAGCCAAGCTGCAGGGTTCTGTCCACAAGCCATTCAGATCTTGTGTTTTTGTTCAGGCCCATCTCTGGTTGGGCTTTATGCTTGATCAGAGCTAACCCCAGTTCAGTGTCGTCCCCCCACCAGAGTCCTTGAAGAGACTGATGAGTGGGCACTCACCATTGGCAGTACTGAAGGTTTCAGAGTTGCTAGGGGCACAGGCGTGGTGTCCTGGCTGTCCTCGGCGGGTACAATCTCCACAACATTGAACTCATCTTTAGCTTTTTCTCCTAGGCAGATCTTTGGGTGAAAGCATGAGTCATCAGCACCCCTTTAGTGGCAGAACTCCAGCAACATCCCTGAAGGCACCAACTCTAGACTTCTCCCCCCGCCAAACTCCAGACCTGGGAAGGAGGGTTGCAGACAAGCCTATAGGGCTCTAGCCTAGGGTTGGCCCCATGCAGGTTCTCAGGACCATCCCCCTGGGGTTGCTGTCCCAGGAAATCTGGGAGGGTGCTCCTTACACCCTGCCAGCTGTCCAGTTTTATGAGCGCAGGTGGTGTCTTGGTATTTTGGGTCTCAGAGGTGGCAACCTTACTAAAACCTATAAGCCAACAAGGAAGACGCTGCCACTGCTCATTAGAGCTCCAGCACACTTTCTGCCAGGCCCAAGGGCGAGTGGGCTTCCTCGACAGACTGATCAGGGCAGCCATTTACCCTGGCAGAGATCAGGAGTGGGAGAATTAAGGCCTATCTTCAACCCAGGGAGGAGTCACCCAGCACAGGCTGCTCTTCCACGGCAGCCCTTGTGGACATGAACACAGGAGCAGACAGTGGGACACAGAGCATAGATACGCCTCTGCAAACCATGCCCCTCCTTTCTATGGCTGGAGCAGGCCAGCCTTGTAGGAACTGGTTGCACTGAATGGACTTGGGCAGGCTGGCCTGGTGGCAGTGGCCTTTGAATTGCCAGGCAGAGACCCATGGTACAGGTGCTATCGGACTAGTAGCGTCCACAAGCATGAATGAGTGCACTGCCCCAGGCAAGGGAATAATGAGGCCGTTCTCTTCTGTCCCTGCAAGGTTTGCATGCCAGATGGTTCCAGGAGTGGGACTGGTCGTATCTGAACATCATGGTACCTAGATTAGGAGTCTTCTGTTCCGCTCCATGTCCTTATATTAGCTTCCAGCTTTTTGCTCTTGCTGAGCCTGTGCTCAGCTACCCACTTCAAACACCAGCATCCACACCCTGCCCGATAACCCTCTACGGGCAAGGGCAGGCCAGGTACTCACGGTCCGCAGGGCCAGCTGCTGCTCATACTTCCATTCGTCTGGGATCTTGAACGTATAGGTTTGCGTCTCATGGTTTAGTTCACATCCTGTGAAGGCAGAGGCCCCATCAGGTCCGCTCCGCCCACCACCCGCCCCATTCTCAGCGGAGATAGGGCTGAGTCACGTCTAGGCGGAAGTGTCGGAGACGGTGCTTCTATCACACCTCCTTTTTGGTAAGGGGTAGGAGAAGAGACAGGAGAGAAGCCGCTAATACATAAGTGCCCCAAACTAGAGGCAGGAGTTTGGCTCCCCAAAGCATCCCTCTGCTTCTTGCTCCTGTCAGGCAGGTTGATATTAGAGCCAGAACACTGTCCCATGGAGCGGCCACAGGTATTGACCAACTGGAGCCAAGAGATGCGTAAGACACAGGGGAAGAGTTCACTTCCTAAGAGATTATGGTGGGAGAAGGAGAATCGGATGGTCGTTTAAGGCGGTAAGAAGTAATTTGACTGCTCAACTCAGAGACTAAAGAGGAGACGGTACGGAGATGATTTTCAGGCAGATGGCTGTCCTGATGCTAAGCACAACAAGCTAAGCACATCCTCATCTCCAGAGGAGCACGCTCTCCAGATACCTACCACTGGAGCATGCCTCCAGAGGGGCAGGTTCTCAAGGATTCCAGTTACTTGGTTGGTCACCGAGAGGCAGAGACTCACCGCCCCTTGGAAGTGTGGTTTCATTTCAGCCGAGGGCTGTGGTTGTCAGGGGAGTCATGCAAGACACTCCCCGAAATAGCCCAAAGCCACCTAGTTATTACAGCTTATATTGCAGTAGCACAGAGGCCGTAGTCAGGCCCTGTTGTGCTAGGCACTGTACAGGAAGACATAGGGTCCTCCCTGCCCTTCTGCATTTGTAGTCTAGACCAGTGGTTCTCAACCTTTCCAGACTACTGTACCCTTTCAGGCCTTTGCTTTGTTTTGCCTACCCTAAGTTTCACCTCACTTAAAAACTACTTGCTTACAAAATCAAACGTAACAATACAAAAGTGTCCCAGCACACTAGTACTGAGAAATTGCTGACTTTCTCATTTTTACCATATAATTAAACATAAATTGATTGGAATTAAATATTGTACTTACATTGCAGTGTATAGTATATAGAACAGTATAAAGTCATTGTCTGTATATTTTAATTTGTATGGACTTTGCTAGTGCTTTCTACGAAGCCTGTTGTAAAACCAGCCAAATATCTAGATGAGTTGATGTACCACCTGGAAGACCTCCGCGTATACCCCTGGTTGAGAACCACTGGTCTAGGCAACAAGATGCAACAGGTGGACACACAAACAAGCAGATGGGAGGCAGGACAAGTCAATGGAAACGTATTTCAGCTGCATTCATGGCTCCTAGTCACAGTATACACAGCAATTATATCCTCAGAAACAGTCATGAGAGACAGGTTCTTACCCCAGATTAGAGACACTGGCTTCTCAGATTTACTGTTGCTGTTGGCACTACTGTTAAGAGCCATGGTTCCTAGGATTTGCTTTGATGGGAAGGAAGAAGACATTACTCAGAGTGTAGTCTTTACTAGGCTAGAAAACTTTGCAAGAGCCCCACTGATATAGGATTTAAGTTTTCCACAGAGTTTAGGCCAGAAAGAAACATTAGATCTTTTGGTCTGACCCCCTGTATCATACAGGCCATTCAGTTTTTACCCAGTTTCCCCAGTATTGAACTCAATAATTTGGGTTTCACTAAATTCTGTCTGGATCTGAAGAATATACCATTCCCATCACAGTTTTTCCCCAATGGTTAATACCCTCACTGTTCATTTGTGCCTTGTTTCCAACCGGAATTTTTCTGGCTTCAGCTTCCAGTCATTGGGTCTTGTTATGCCTTTCTCCACAGGATTATAGACTCTGAGGACCTCGTATTTTCTCCCCATGACATTACTTAAACACTAATCAAGTTACCGCTCAATCTTCATTTTGATAAACTAAAGAGATTGAGAGACTCAAAGAGCACAAGAGACATTTTCCAGCCCTCAAATCAGTATGGCTCTTTTCTGCACCATTTCTAGTTTTTCCAACAACCCCTCCCCCCATTTATTTTGGAAGTTTAAAAAAGTTTACAAATCCTTGCCAGGTAACTATCAGAAACAAAAACAATCATTGTAAAAGTGAACTTTTGTTTAGAGAGACATAATCCAACGATAGAATCACCAGATCTCTGTTTAACAGGGTGTTACCATATTACAGAGTGAGCATCATTACACCCATGTCGTTTCTAGTGATTTTATTAAATTGAGCAAAATCTCTGTATGCACCTTTTTAACACCAGAACTGGACACTTAAACACATTTGGCGTTTAGCCAGGGCACCAGCAATTCTTTGTGGCAGGATCACGACAAACTGTAGTAGCCATTGTTTATTAGCAGAGTAAAACAAGAGCAACAAAGGGTCCAATCCCAAACACGCAGGGTCCGATTGTAAGTGGTGCCAAGCAACTATAGAGCAGATGGCTTTCAAGCAGAGTTGAGGGTGCTCCTCAGCAGCCCGAGAAGTCAGATCCTTAACGTCAAGAGCATTGCTATTGACTTCAACAAGACTGCTCACCCTGGCCTGCATTTATCACAGCCACTGAGATATAGCAAGATACTCATCTCTTTCATTGCTTGCTAAGAGGGAGTTACTCTGCTGGTCCAATGAAATCAGAGCCCTGCTTTCCCCCAGCACTGGCAAGATACAGTTTCATAGCATCACTGTTGTGTCCCTGGTTATTGCTAGGGGATACCCTCTCCAAACATCACAGTGTTGTGAGCCTAATCCCTTTGAGTTCCTACAGCAATCCTACCACGACATCCTGAGCACTAGCCACACATAAGAGGACAGCAAATCTCTGCTTCCAGGAGACATTTAGGACACACAATACAGTACCCTCAGGTTACATCTCTCCCAAGGACATAGACCTTGCTAACTGCCAGAGGAAGCTTTACAGGAAAAATAAGTGTTTGCTAACATTTGTATTTGATAACTCACTTACCGAGCGCCACCTCACTCACACAACATAAAACAGTCTGCTAAAGGACTGGCACTAGCACCCCCTGCAAACAGAGACCTATCCCCTCAAGCTGCTTATAAAGTCAGATCAGGTGAGTGGGGTGAATACTTCACCCAATCAGCCTCAGTCTTGTTGCTAGAAGCTGAAATGTGGCCTTAAGGAGGAACAGCCCTTTCCCTCCAAAGAGAGAAAGTTCCACAAGCTCACCCTGGCCGAATGCAACCGTGGAAATCAAATCTTGGTCATTAGCATCTAGCACGTCCACAGCACTTTTCATGTTGCAAATGCGTCACAGATACTAATGAGCGAAAGAAACCCACTGATCAAAATCCCAGGTCTCCCACGAGAAGGGAATGTATAGAAATCAGTCAAGGCCTCAGTCCTGTCAGCTGATCTTCATGTGAGCGAGAGTCTGTTTGTGTGGAGAAGGTTGCAAGATCCAGGCCAGTAAGTCACTTCTTTCCTCATTTAGAAAATGAGCCCAGAATCAGCTATGCCGAAGTCGGAGGGACTCTAGGCTGTTTGCAGCGGTGTAACCTTTGTAGTCCACTAGTTATGATGTTGGACTAGAAGACTTGAGTTCTAATCCTGACTGTGGTGCTGTGTGAGTTTAGGTAAGTCACTTTTTGTCTCTCCTACCAGTTGTCTGTCGTGTTTATTTGGACTTTGAGCTCTTTGGGGCAGGAGCTGGTTCATACTTGTATGTATACAGCTGCAAGCATAATGGTCTGGGTTTGGAGCCCCTAAGCCCCCCTGTAAAACCACTAACAGGTGACAGGTTTCAGAGTAACAGCCGTGTTAGTCTGTATTCGCAAAAAGAAAAGGAGTACTTGTGGCACCTTAGAGACTAACCAATTTATTTGAGCTGTAGCTCACGAAAGCTTATGCTCAAATAAATTGGTTAGTCTCTAAGGTGCCACAAGTACTCCTTTTCTTTTAACAGGTGACAATAATACTGAGATTGTAAACTCACTGAGTCAGGGGCTGTTTTTATTTTTATTGAATGGCACCAAACAACACATAGTAATAATAATAATTGTGTCCAAGAGTTTGGTCAAAACAGCACCTTATGGGAGCTACACTGTTGAACTGAGCAAAGCCCTAGGAATAGGGTGACTATATTTCCCCAAGTGAAATGTGACTGGCTGGCCTGAGGGACTCCCCATCCCCTTCTCCCTCCACCCCCACACGGGGCTGGCCCCAGGGGACCCCACCATGGTGCCGCTCTCCCAAGACCCCCCTGAATGTTCTTCCACGCCCCCCTATGGGGGACGCCTAGAACAGGGCTTAAAAAGGGGACTGTCCCAGCCAAAACAGGACATATGGTCACCCTGCCTAGGAATAGGGCTTGGTATGGAAATTGCTTGTACAGAACCAGCATAGCTTTGTATAGTGTGGTTACAGAGATTGCATGGGAATTATGACATACTTGATTTTTGTAGGTCTCACAAAAACAATGGCTGTTGGGCAGTGCTTAATTTGTAATGAAAGAGATGCTGGAGTTTAAGCAATTTTTTTTTCTTTCATAACTGATGCGGCAAGCCGAGGTGCCGGGGCTACGAACTACCAAGGTTTAGAGGTGCCGGGGCTCAGCCTTGGCATGGACTGGCACAAATTA
This sequence comes from Chelonia mydas, assembly GCF_015237465.2. NCBI lineage: Eukaryota > Metazoa > Chordata > Testudines > Cheloniidae > Chelonia > Chelonia mydas. Next base: position 5,241,355 of record NC_057859.1, on the reverse strand, counting down.
AGCCCTGCTGGGGGGATCCTTTGCTATGCTTCCTTTTGGTTAGTTCTCAGCAGCAGAGTGGGTGGGTTAGACATTTCAACCCAAGGGAATATTCTTCTCCCATAAAAATGGAGAAGACTGTGGAATTTGGGCCTGAATTTTGACAGCAAATGGCTCTGTACTTTGCAAAAGGCCCAGCCACATTAGGGAAGAAATACCGGCTTTGTAATTTACCGGTATGTGTGTCTGAGAGAACCCTGCTCGCGGATGCGTGATTGCCTTCTGCAAGTCAAAGGAAGCAACTGCAATTAATACAACTGCAGGTACTGAGAGTCAGGCGTAGCCCACCTGATACAGGCCAGTGTTTGGGGATCAGAAGTAAGGGGATAGAAAGCAAGGTAGGTTTGAAGAGGTGCTGTGGCTAGTGCACTGGCTTAGGATTTAAGAGAGACAAGTTCTAGACCAGCCTCTGCTGCTGGGTAACTTTGGGCCAGTCCATTTCTCAGCTCTTTGCCTCAGTTTCTCTATCTGTAAAATGGGGATAATGGGACCGCCCTCCTTTGTAAAGTGCTCTGAGCCTGACTGCTGGAAAATGCTCCCCACCAGCTGCATGCTATTATTCTTATTAAGGTGGGAGAGGGACCCTGGTGTCCTGGGGGGAGGTTCCTGGGATGTGGGCAGGACTGGGACCTTGGGGTCCTCGGGACAGGGCTGGGGGCCCCAGGCTGTGATGCGCCGGAGCTGCCGCCAGAGGGAGCCAGGGGGCGCCGCAATACCACGCAGGCATCTGCCCAGCAAGAAGCGCGTTAGGCACCACCCCCCCTGCGCATGCGCCCTTCCCCGCCACGCTTCCACGCCTCCGAGCGCGGCTGTGCGCATGCTCAGTGACCACCCTGGCCGGGCAGCTTCCGCTGGGGCGGAAGGGGGACGATGGAGGGTCAGAGGTCACAGGTCACAGGCAGCATGGCCGCTGCAGGGGCCCGCCTGGGAACCCGGGTGAGGAGAAGCGGGTCCGAGAGCGCCGGGGGGGGGAATCTAGCTCCGGGGGGGGAGGGTTTGCTGATGGGGGGGGGGGGAGTCGAGCTCCGGGAGGGGGAAGGTTTGCTGATGGGGGGGGGGGGGGGGTCGAGCTCCGGGGGGGGAGGGGGAAGGTTTGCTGATGGGGGGGGGGAGTCGAGCTCCGGGAGGGGGAGGGGGAAGGTTTGCTGATGGGGGGGGAGTTGAGCTCGGGGGGGGGGGAGGGGGAAGGTTTGCTGATGGCGGGGGGGGGTCGAGCTCCGGGGGGGGAGGGGGAAGGTTTGCTGATGGCGGGGGGGGGGAGTCGAGCTCCGGGGGGGGGGGGGGAAGGTTTGCTGATGGGGGGGGGGAGTCGAGCTCCGGGAGGGGGAGGGGGAAGGTTTGCTGATGGGGGGGGAGTTGAGCTCCGGGGGGGGGGGAGGGGGAAGGTTTGCTGATGGCGGGGGGGGGGGTCGAGCTCCGGGGGGGGAGGGGGAAGGTTTGCTGATGGCGGGGGGGGGGAGTCGAGCTCCGGGGGGGGGTAGGGGAAGGTTTGCTGATGGCGGGGGGGGGGGGGAGGGGGAAGGTTTGGTGATGGCGGGGGGGGGGGGGGTCGAGCTCCGGGGGGGGGGGGGGGGAAGGTTTGCTGATGGCGGGGGGGGGGAGTCGAGCTCCGGGGGGGGGTAGGGGGAAGGTTTGCTGATGGCGGGGGGGGGGGAGGGGGAAGGTTTGGTGATGGCGGGGGGGGGGGGAAGTCGAGCTCCGGGGGGGGGGTAGGGGGAAGGTTTGCTGATGGCGGGGGGGGGGAGGGGAAGGTTTGGTGATGGCGGGGGGGGGGGGAAGTCGAGCTCCGGGGGCGGGAGGGAGAAGGTTTGCTGATGGCGGGGGGGGGGGGAGTCGAGCCCCGGGGGGGGGAGGGGGAAGGTTTGCTGATGGCGGGGGGGGGGGGGGTCGAGCTCTGCGGGGGGGGGGGTTTGGTGATGGGGGGCAGGTTTGATGGGGGGGTCGAGCTCCGGGGGGGGGATCTGGTTCGATGATGTGGGGGGTCGAGCTCCGGGCGGGGTTGGGGGAAGTTTAAAGTGTGTGTGTGAGGAGGGGGCGGGTTGCAGATGCTAAGTGGGGGAGAAGCCCTGGGGATGGATTTAGAGTCCTGGTGATTATGAAGCCCTTGAAAGGAGGGGGACACAGTCCTGGTTGTAGGGGCGCATGGGGCTGCAGAGCCCTTGTAAGTAGGGTTCATGGTGAAACAAAGGCTTTATGGGGGGATAGAACCTTTGAAGGGCAGAACGGGGAGTTTGTTGCCTCACAGGAGCACCGAGGGGGGAGTTGTCTCTTCGGGCGCTATCCTTATGTCACATCCCTGTTTTTGCTCTGTAGATGAATTTTCATTGTGTCTAACTGGGCCGGAGCCCCACAGTGCCCTGTAACCCCTTAGGCACTAGAAGGGAGAGCATAATGTGTACCTCCATCTGCCCCCCCTCCCTCTGGACGTCATCCAGGCATAGACTAGCTTTGCACGTATGTGTGGGTCTCGGGGGACGGGGACTGCTCTTTGCAGTGAGGAGTAAAAGGAGTGCATGCCCTGTACAACTGCCGTTTGCTTTTATGTTAGGCCCTTTCCCCCTCCTTTGTGAATTATAAACTCTTCAGAGCAAGGATTCTGTACAGTCTTCTGCACCCTGATGATGCTTGTTTGACTCCTTCGGGATACAGATTCGCCATTTGGTTGTGCTTATTTGTTTCAATACAACTTAAACCCACCCCACGTTCTCTTTATTTCTTGGTGTGGTTCCAGTTGTGGCTGTAACAGCAGTCATCTCTCTTTGTTTCACGTGCAGGGAGCCGGTGAAGCTGTGGCAGCAGCCCATGCATTGTCCCCGCCAGCTGAAGCCTATGGCAATGATGTGAGTATCCCCAGAGAGGGCACTGGTGAGGGGCCAAGAGGGCCGTCTTTCTGCAGGGCCAAGAAAGGTGCTGAATAGGAGCAGCACTGAGTTCTACGTTCATTGATGTGTAGTTGTTACATCATGAAACTGAGACCTCAGGGGTATTTGACCTCCGAGTTGTTCCAAGCTGTTGCCTGAAAGCGTGTGCTCCAGGTTTTTTAAACTTCCCAGTCCTTGTGTTTGATGCTATCTCAGATGAATACAAAGAATCACTTGTGATTGCTAAAGATCCCATAGCTTGGCAGTGCATTTGGTGGGTAGACGGGGACACTTGCCCTGTCAGTGCCCGTTTGGATATGCACAGTATTTCAGTCTCCAAAGCTGTCAAATGGGCACTTCTCACCAGTGCTGTATTCACACCAGATCCCATCCCCCTGTGTTATTTGTCCCATCTAAACTCTAACATGAATAACTACAGTCTGCCTCCACTACAAATTTAATCATGTTGAAATATGGTTGTGAAACATGGAGATGGCTAAAACCTGGTATAAAGTAGCTTATTCTTGCCTGGGTGGACAAGAAAAAACTGCTACCCATGTTAGGGAAATATGTTCTAGCCTAGGTGTGTCTGCTTATAACATTGTTCTCTAACCCAGTTATAACGTCGTCCCTGTAGGCAAGGGGGGAAAAACATGTTCAGACATGATTTGCGCTGAAACGTGTAAACATTTGATTTTTGTCATGTAGATAGGGCTTAGGTATCCCCTACGGTTTCATTTGTCTGTGTTCTTTTCCACTTCCTGTCTGTTTGGCAATCCTGTACAACTACCGTACTTCCACGTTCCATGCAGGGTGACCAGATGTCCCGATTTTATAGGGACAATCCTGATTTTGGGGTCTTTTTCTTATATAGGCTCCTATTACCCCTCATTCCCTGTCCTGATTTTTAACATTTGCTCTCTGGTCACCCTAGTTCCATGGTTGCATTTCAGTGGTGAGAAAGTGTAATTGATGTGTAGTTTGAATTGCATCTTAAATTGATAAGGCACTTTAGCATAAAAGCAGCCCTCAAATTGTATCTCCTCAGACTGATGCTACTCTTGCAGCTTTCTTCATATGCTCAACAAGCCTTCCCCTGTTTGAGACAGGAAGTGGAAAAGAACATAGACAGGAAATCATAGGGGAAACCTAAGCCCTATCTGTGTTACAAAAACTGTCACAAATGCTTAGGTAAGGGAAGGTGCTGGACACAGAGCCAGGTCAGCATGTAAGGTGATGTCACAGCTTTTTCTCTCTTTCTCTGCAGCCCAACATAGAAATGATCTGGGCCATGAAAGCGTATCAGCACGCTGAAGTCTATTTTAATGTAAGTCCACGGGAAATTGCTGGCCTTCTAGCATAAATAGATATGACAGTGGGGCTGAGATGGGACTAGCATGCTTCTTGGGCTTTTTCTTTTAATAAAAATAACCCACGGATATTATCCTTGTAATAAGCCACTACCTGACTGGCGTATTTCACAGTCTCTCCAGAGAGAGGCCTCGGACTAAAATAGCAGAAGGGGGCTCAAGGTCAGGATTGAGGGGCTTTGGCACAGCTATGTGTGGGGAGCCCAGGGCTGGAATAGCAAGGAGTGCTGTAGACACCAGAAGCCACTTTGCTTCTAGCCAATGAGTTCTCTTTTCTGTGGGTACTGGAAATGAAGACTGAGGTGTGGTAATTTTGTGAATGTGACTATGTATTGGCTTGTAAGATTTTTCCCTTATGAATATATTGATCTAATAAGGAGGCTGTGAGGAAAGCAACCTAACAAATACTGGGTTGGGGAAATTACAGGACAGATTCCAAACCGAAGTTGGCTAGTGCTGAGCACTGCAGAGGGAAGGGTTAAAGTGATGGGTTCTTTAAAAAGGAGTGATCAAAGGACTGGGTAAGATCACAGTGCCAGTGCCTAAAGCAGGGGAAAGTGGTCAGTCAGCTCTAACATGGACAGGTCCAGGTCAGATGAAGCTTGCGCCTTCCCCAGCTCCGGGGGACGGTAAGTCTCAGCATCAGGCTGAACATAGACTGCTGATTGTTTTAAAGTCACTTGTACCATTTGCAGTGCTTCCCGCTTTAGCTCCCAGCAGTTTGCTCTGAAATGCTTCTGTGCTGAAGAAAGCTGCTTGGTTGCTGGACATCACTGTTACTGTTCCTGGAGGGAACAGAATTGCAGGGTCTGGCCCTAAGTCAGGCCTGCTGAGGTAATCAGGTGGGGGACTGCAGCCCAGGGCCCAGTCTGAGAAAGTGAACCACCGAGAGATGTGACTACCTGGGGCAGAGACCTGAGGGGTAGTCAGCTGTAAGTGATAGACACTCTGGGCCAGACTTTGGAAGAGCGCCCTGTACCGAGGCCAGATTGTCAGAGGAGCTCAGGTTGTTGAGTGAAGGGCTTTTGTTAAAATCTGGCTCTATAAGAGCAGGTAGCACCTGCTTTGAGATAGGGAGGGAGTGGTAACTGGGTTACCACTGTGTTTGAAAGCCCTATATATTTTTCCTCCCATTCAGCATAAATGCTCTAGTGACCCACCCCCCTGCTGCTTGTCTTGTCTCATTTAATCTGTTTCCCTTATAGCTTATTTCCTCTGTTGACCCCAAGTTCCTGAAACTTACAAAAGTTGATGACCAGATCTATGCTGGGTTTAGGAAAAGCTTTGGTGACCTCAAGATCGATGTGCTTGACCCAGAGGAGCTCAAATCGGAAGCAGCCAAAGCGGTCAGTGCTTTATATGTATGTGTAACGTCACCCTTTGGGACTCAAACTGTCCATGATGCTGGTGAGCTTCTGGCTCTGAGTGGTTGTGAGGGGGAAGTCCCTCTCTCTGGGGAGGAGAGCATTTGTCTAGCCAGAGGGGAACTGGATAGTGGTATTCAACTCAAGAGTAAAACAAAAGCTAAGGTGCTTTCCGGCTGCTGTGAAAGGGGAATGGAGATTAGAGGAAAAACTCTGGCTGCCATGTAGTGCAAGCAACATGCTTGCTATTCTCTTGCACAAGTGCTCCCTGCTACCCTGAGGCTCCTCTGTTAGTACCCTGTTGTGTACTAGATTTGTACCTACAGATCTCTCGCTCCAACCTGGGGTTGCTGGCATTGCACTGTTCAGAGAGACTTTCCCAAACTGAAGCCCCCCACAATCCAGCCCTAGCCAGTGCTATTCATTGTTTCATGTTCTCCTTTGTATATAAATCTCCCCACTGTATTTTCCACTGTATGCATCCGATGAAGTGAGCTGTAGCTCACGAAAGCTTATGCTCAAATAAATGTTAGTCTCTAAGGTGCCACAAGTCCTCCTTTTCTTATTGAGGAAGTGTGGAAGTTATTCCTGAGCACCAGCTCCTTGGAGAAACCTTGGGCAGGATGTCTAGGAAACCCTGCAGTGATTCTGGCCTCTGCTCACTCTAGCTGAATCCAGTGGTCTTGTCCCAACAGTGGAGCTCCCTAGGCCATTGTAGGGAGATGAGGACAGTTCTAGAAAGAAGGCTGAAAGTTATCTTTGCTCTCTCCAGAAATGGCGCCCCTTCTGTATGCAGTTTGATGGGGTAGTTGAAGACTTCAACTATGGCACCCTGCTCCGTCTGGACTGTACTAAGGACTACACGGAAGAGAACACAATATTTGGTAAGTAAGTACCTGTGTACACCCTCCTCCTCTTCTCAGACCTGGGCAGTGTAGACATTGAGGCTTGCTCTGTGCCAGGGAGCTTGCCAGCCCCCAGAGCATTTGGCTGGATCAGGATCTCTGGCTGCTTCCACAGTCCCTGCTGTAGAGCTGGGAAATCCTAGCTCACAGGGCTTCCAGACCCCTGGTGTCTCTTGCCCAGGGCAGCCTACATGGCAATGCTGTGCAGGGTGGTGTGAATAAAGCTTATGTTCGAGTAAGTCTCTGCTTTGTGGATGCTGGGGTCTGTTAGGTAAATAGGTCTTAACCTGCTGTAAACAGATTTTTTTTCTTTGTTTCAGTCACCAGGATCCAGTTCTTTGCTATTGAAACAGCTCGTAACAGAGAGGGCTATAACAATGTTGTTTACAGCCATGCCACAGAAATAAAGTCTGTTGCTGTAGAGAGAGGACTATCTGCATGAGGACAGGGATGGAAATACTTTACTAGCCACACATGGAGATGGATAGGAAAGGTGAGGAGGAAGATTCCCTGGTGCCAGGAGCAGTCATATAAAGTGGACTCTTACCCAGGGGAGGGAGAAAGAACAAACAAGACTTGGGCTTCAATGTGAGAATTTGTCTGCGGTGCTCTTATGGCAGCATTTCTGCTATGTTAACTACTAAGCACCCTGTAAATAAATGTTACTGTGCTGTAATGGCTTAATTCCTGCTACAGGAGGTGGTAGAAAGCTAGAGCTGTAATTGGTCTTAAATTTGACCTGAGTTCATGAAAGCAGTGTTGGAATCTAGCAGAGCAAATGATCCTGGACTCTCTCCCTCAGGGGAGAGACTATGTAAATGCAAACTATTTTACAGGATAAAATACTGACAAATTTGACAGGTTTCAGAGTAACAGCCGTGTTAGTCTGTATTCGCAAAAAGAAAAGGAGTACTTGTGGCACCTTAGAGACTAACCAATTTATGTGAGCTACAGCTCATCCGATGAAGGGAGCTGTAGCTCACGCTCAAATAAATTGGTTAGTCTCTAAGGTGCCACAAGTACTCCTTTTCTTTGACAAATTTTTATTGAGCTCTTACCTTCATCTCTAGTAGATGCTGTTAAAGCTAATGACAGCCAAGTGCCTGAATGAGTTTCAGGCACAAAGGGTAGGTTTCACAGATTGAAGACCAGGTACCAGGCCCACTGTTGACTTGATGTGGAACACTCCCCTCCTGGGATTGGCAACAGAAGGTTGTGTATTGTATAATGGCTGTGGCAGCCTGGGGCTTAAGTCCCTGCTCCATCTAACAGATTGCCATCTATTGGTTTAGTTTTGCTGTTAAAATACCTCCATCCCTAGGAGGGAGACAGTCATTCTCTCCCTTCCAGGAGAGTGGAGGTGGTGATCTAAAAAGACACAGCTCAGTAGAAACCATTGAAGTTTATTTGCAGTCACAATGCTTACACTGTATGCAGCAAACACCCTTACAAGTCAACCAGCAATCTGCTCACACAGAAAAGGACCCAACACACAATCGCCAGAGGAAAGAACAAAAAAAAGTGGGTGGTGTCAGGGAAGAGAAATTGAAATAAAACCTAAGGACAGTGTCCGGGGGTTAGAGCTGAGCTAGAGATGCACACAACTAGCAGCAACAATAGTGGAAAAGTACAAGGCAAACAGGTTTTCCCATCCCCCCCCCCCCCTTAACTTTCTTCTGTAAGTAAATTTTATATCCAAAACATTTAATATAGGGATTTAGAAAAATGGATTTGTTTTAAGGGGGATGTTAGGTACTTCATGCTATGCAGACCTTGTTATTAAGAACCCACCACCACGGTGGTAGATTCAACACAAATCCTATGTTCTTGGCTGTGTCATACATTCAGGAGTGCACTATATATAAATATACACGTGCACTACCTCAAGGGAAGACAATGCAGTTCTTTTGCTCAGGGGGAGCGCCACTTGTGTCTTAACAAAAAGGCAGCTCTGTGGGGCCTGTGATTTTTTACAAGTACTATGGACAAGCTCAACCTTTAGAGGGTTCTTATTCCACCTGCACTTCCAGCTTTACAGAATGGGAAACAAAAGGACAATTTACAATTAAAAGGAAAAAGTGTAGTGGGGCTTCTGGGAATAGGCAGGGGGAGAAGCATCCCAATCCAAAAAAGGAGAACTTGCTGCACTCACACATTGAGTGGCAAGGGCCCGAAGCTGAATGACAACTGGACAGTATCTGTTACACAGGGTAGAGGGGAGACACCCATGGGCTAGCACAGCTGGATGATCATACAGCATGGCTTAGAGTTCCTAATAACAAGGGGGAAACAGTAACAGGAAGTTGTGATTTAAAGGGGCTTATAAGAAAAAATATACATTTGGAATTTTACTTTTTTGCTTCTCTCTACACTTGTCACTAAATATATCTCTGCACTTTCACACCCCCTTGCCCAAGAAAGCTTCAGGCCAGCATGAGACACACCTTCCTCACTCACATACACAATCCTCACTTCAGCATTGGTGCACTAGACTCTGTAAAAATTTCAATCATACTTTTTTTTTTTAAACTGAGTCAATATAAACCTTGTTCAAAATGTTATGAAAAAATGTACATGTTTATACAAGGCAGGCTGCAGCAGAGTGCTAGGGTTCCACCCAGACATTCTGGTAGGGAGATGCTGGATTCTCACCCCTGGGCTATGCCCCCCACCCCCTCCCAAGGAAACAGAAGCACCCTGCCCTGGTGAGCTTTAACACTGCTCCTGTTCCCTCCTCCCTTGGACATGGAGTGCAGTCCAACCCTAGGGAAGAGTAGGGATCAGAAACGCCCTCTTATCTTTCCATCGGAAACGTTAACCCCTCTGGTCCAGGCCAAAGAGATGCTGCTCTGTACAGGTGGAGTCAGGGGAAGGTGTCAGCTCATCATGTCGTTGCTGTTCACGCCATAGGTGGAGTTCTTCATAGAGTCGTTTACCTCTCGTCGGAACGCAGACAGGTTCTGAGTGAACCTACAGAGAACACAGACCAGCATGTTAGAGCAGGGGGCCAGCACTTACAACGGCTAGATGACACTTGCTCTCCCCTTTAAAACATAGCTGGAGCCAGGAGGCTCCAACTCCCAGCCTATAATGCTAATTTTGGGACAAAGATGGAGCAGTGCATGCTGGGATCTGTAGTGTCTGTTCATGCATGAAGCAGGAGAGTAGCTACAGGCTACTGCAGAAGGCCTTGGGCTATATGACTGCATTTTTGCCACTGAGGGGTATCTGGTCAGGGTGTGTTGGCCCTGCAAGTTTCAGTGAATAGTGGGAAGGCAGCAGAGGAGTAATGAACACATCAGCCAGTGTGATAATGTAACCTGCAACTACCCAGCCATTCCCTCCACACCAGGGCACGATGCACGGGTATCTAATCAGCAGTGCTCACAAAGAGGGGCCTGCTTTTCTGCCTGCCAGTTGGAACCAGGGACAAGAGAAGGGCCAGCAGCCCTTAGCCCCTACTCCCATCCCACTGAGCAGATGCACAGGTTCAGATCCTGCACCCCTGCTTTCTGCATGTGAGATGCAGGGGGAACACTGCAGCTTGTAGGAGGGGAGCCAGTGACAGCTCCATTATTCCTTCACCTCAACACTGGGAAGCCAATTTGCCTTTGAGCTACTACTTTTGGAACAATTCTAACAGATACGCAATGTGTCTGACCCACCGTAGCTCCATAGAGCTCCTGGGCAGGTGCTCAGGTTTTTAGAACCTGGGAGCTGGTGTTACACCAAGGAATTTAAGAGTTTACTCCCACAAGATGAGCCATGTAGCACTTGGCCCCCAGAAGGCAAGAACTGCCCAAGGCATGATCACCCCACTGTCTGTGCACAAAAGCCTGATGTGTCCATGGAGCCTAGCCATTTCCCATGGTGTTCTGGGGGCCTTGCCACATGGAGCAGGTTCACTAACTGTGCAGTGCCACCCTTTGTGGGGAGCTGTCAGCCGCACTGCTTGGTCATGAACCAGGTTCTTTGCCAAGGGATTTTTCCCATACTGACCTGTCTCTATTCTTGGTTAGCAGGTTGCGTTCAATGCCTTCCATGAGGTTCTCAAAACAGAGGTGCATCGCCTGTTGCTTCTCAGGGGGCTGGCTGTTCACTATACTGTTCCGTAAATCAGAGAAATACTGGGAGGAGAGAAAAGAAGGAAGATCAGCCTTCAGAGGAGAGTGCTGAACGGCAGCATCAGTGCTGGCTTCAGCTCATCTCATTTGGGCAAGGGCAGGCAGAGAGCGCATTGTGTATTTTGGATGGATTCTAGGACTTGAGAAAATGAGCAGCCCATAGGACTTAGAATTAAGCATGGTGCATGCAAGCTTCCTTGTCAATCCACAGTCCTGCCAGAGCATTGTACTCCTGCTCTGCACTGCACACAGCCACACCAGTCCTGGCTCCCCACACCCCAGCTCTGCCTGAGTACCCCGTGTTCATTTGTAGGATACCAGGATGGGCTCAAGTCCTTGGATCGCTCCTGATTAAAGTCAGCTTAATCCTGCCTACCTTTTCATTGAGCAATATCAAGCCCAGCAGAGGCCGAGACATGGACCACTGATTCCTGCAGTCCTCGAAGATGATGATATTCAACACCGTTGACAACATCTGGAAAGATAGAGGGAGGTCCACAGAGTTAGGCTGTTCCCTCAAACCCACCTCTTGCCCTGGGAGCATGTGTCAGTATTTACCATCCCATCGCAAACTCGCTTCTCAGGTGACCCTTATTTGAAACCCAGGTTTACCTCTGTCCCCCACCAGTGCTGGGTCGTCTCTTTCATTACTGTAAAGGGAGGTCAGAAGCTGACCCCAGATGTTGAGGCTATAGAGATTAACCCCACTCTGCACAGAGCTTCCTGGACTAGTGACATGTCCCCTATTTGAGCCTCAGCGGGTTGCCTCTTAAGCCTGCAATGCTATCATGCTGTGGTAGGCATTAGCATCATGAGAGCCCATGGATGCTCCCAATAGATTACAATGAACTCCTATGTAGGAATGTGTGCAGCAGCTGAAAGCCATTTTGGGGCTCCATGGCAGAAACTCCCTGTATTGTCCCAAAGCAGAAGAGATCCCTGTCTGGGAACCACCTCAAACTAGATGCATACGGGAACTGAAATGGAGTGCATGCAGGTGAGCATGCTCTTCAATCCATTGGAAAGCCACTTCACACTGTCTTCCCCTTCATGGTCTGCCAGGCCAAGTCAGAACTAGTTCAAAGGTAAACACAAGATCTTAACATTGTTGGTTCACACAAGCAGTTTCCAGTCTCTTCCTGTAGCAGACTAAGGCTCCAGTTCATGTTGTAGCAACTTCCTCGAACCTTGAGGGTCGGGACCCCTCAGGGGGGTCACAAGATTATTACATGGGGGGCTGCGAACTGTCAGCTTCCATCCTAAACCCTGCTTTGCCTTCAGCATTTATAATGGTGTTAAATATATAAAAAAGTGTTTTTAATTTATAAAGGGGGGGGGGGGGTCACACTCAGAGGCTCACTGTGTGAAAGGAGTCCCCAGTACAAAAGTCTGAGAACCACTGCTCTAATCAAACACAAAGCCCGCTTCTTTTTTCAACCAGATCTGCCAGGAGGGGGCAGCATGAGAGCAGCACAATGATTTCTGATCCTCCTTGAAGTCGAGCTCTTGTCTAACTTGAGAGGTGCCGGATGCCCACAGGGGAATGCAGTGTGCCATCACTGGGTGTGGCAGTATGGAAGTAAGCATGTGTTGGTGGGGGGGAAGGGGCACACGAGGGACAAGTGTTTCACCAAAAGGGGTGAATGAAGAGATTCCAGTAATGGAATCACTGGTGGAAAAGGGGCAGACCCACCATCCCAACAGATATGCAGCAATTCACCTGGCAGATTAACTGAATGACAGAGGAAGGGAAAAAAAGTGTTTGACAGCAAGTGCTGAAGTCAGCCTACAAGTGAGCTGGGACTGATTCAGGCAAGGAAAACAACTATTGGACTGGTTTTACAACTCATATTACAGATCTTACAATCTATAATCACGACCAGCAAAGAGGAAAGGAAACTGGCCAGTTCTGTGTTCACCATGGGTTCTGGGAAGAGCGGTAAGAGGAAGATGACAGACTGCAGGAATAAAACCAGATTATTAAATGTATCCCGCAGAGGTGATTATGAACTCCAGGCATAATGGCACCAAGGTAGTGTTTGCTGTACAAGGTAATAAACAGCTTGAGTAGAGAGAGTGAAAGGCTCAAGGCAGAGTGTTGATCCTTACGGGGAGAACCTGGTCATTCCCTCATTAAGCAGCAGGATTGTGCTGTTTCTGTTCTGTTGAGAACACTTATATAGCCTCCTGAAGCTTTCTAACCTCTTTTGAATTGGCTCTTGTGTTAAAATATAGTGTAAGGAGATTACATGCTCACTGCTGGCAGATATTTTTCTGGTTTCAGCTTTACTAGCTATCAGTAAGTTCCACAACACAGGCTATACCTTTTGGGGTATTTTTAAAATTATATTTAAAAAGTTTAGAAGGTTTTGGCTATTTCTTTCAAATTTAAGTTTAAAAACAGTGCATCCAACGCATGGTGGGAAGGCACAACCTGCTGATTCTTAAGATTACACCAACCCCGGCTGGCTTCAGGCAAGTCGCTTAGCCCCTCTGGACTTCAGCTATAGAGTTGGGGGGGGAGCAGTGCTGGGGGCTGAGGATTAGCAACTGTGAGAGAAGATGAAAAGCACAGATGAGAGTTCAGCATCACCACTTATGTGGCCACCAGATGGCGACAGCACACTGCAAGAAGCAGCATCTCCCCTTTACTGGTCCCTTTCCTCTTTACCTGTTGAATCATTTCTGGGTGCTGCTGCATGATGTGCAGGAACCGATCACTCTCCTGGGTCAGGGGAGTGGTCCTCTTCTTGGTGCTGCGGGACAGCTGCTTGAAGAGATACGTGACAATGTGGTCCAAACAGGAACAGCAGCCCGTGCAAACCATGGTGTCTATGAGGATAAGAAAAAGGGAAGAGAGTGGGACAAGACGAGCATTTCCCTCCATGAGACACAGCTGGGAAAGACCCCAGGCCCATCACTAACAAGCCCATCACCACCTGGCCAGTCCTCCTCCCCTCTGAGGCCTACCCAAGTAGCACAAATTTATCCTAAGCCAGCCAGCAGCAGCCAAGTTGACACACTAATGATTCTCCAGTGTCCAAGCCCACAGTAACTGGAGGTGAAGCAATATGGTACCCTGCATTAGCTCACTGTGCCCTGTTCACGTGTGCAGGACACGGGAAGGCGTAAGCGTCCACCCGTGTGTGCACCTAGCTAGGATAACTCAGCACGGCTCCCCAGTTTGTCATGTAACCAGCAGATGTCTAGCAGGTGATGCTCTCAGCTGCCTGCTGTCACAGTTTGGCTTGGGGGAACTGCCGTGCCTTTTTAGGCCAACTAAGCAGCACATTAAAACTACCGCTGTTGTACGCAAGCAGCTCTTTCCCTTTAAGAGACTCATTTGGAGGGAACAGACACCACTGGTGCAGGGGTCATTTTTGTTGGGCCCGCAACAAAGTACTTCGAAAGGATGTAACGAAGATAACTGTTGGTACAGTCACCGCTAGCAATATAAAACCAGACACCAAGACATGCATCTGACTTTCCGAAGTTACCACATGATCTTACTGATGTCCTCCCTACCCCTGCCGCACCCCTCCCTGTCCGTCATCACCACATGTCATGTTAGGTCTGACCATAGGGCCGGTAATGGGAAACTTGTTGCAGGAAGCGCTATTCCTGCCCATGTGTGTTGGCTGGGTAGGGTCCTGAGGTCACAAGTTATTGGGGACTATATTGGGTGTAGAGCACCAGGAATACCCACTGAGCTAAACTAACACTCAGCCTGTTCATCTGCAGATCTCCATTTTTCACTGCTAGATTTTTCTATTACGTTACCCACTGCTCTATTTAAGAGATTAAACAGAATTCCCCTTCCATATGGGGCATTAATTTAGGGAGGATTGCCATGCACAGTAGAGTTCAAAGTTGTCCTCCTTGTTTGCTCCTCCATGGACTCATTTCAGCCATCTTTATAGACCACGTGTCTCTCTTCTTCCCTGGTTATGGCATTGGTCTAGGACACTGGGTTCAATTCCTGGCTCTACGAGGTAAATCACAACCTCTGTGCCTTAGTTCCCCCACTCTAAAATGGGGACAAAACAAACTCTCTAATCTCTTGTCTATTTAAATTTAGTTCCTTAGGGCAGTGACTGTCGTGTGTGTGTGTGTGTCACACACACATACGTACGTACAGTGCAAGGCTGGAGCAGCCATCTCTGGTGGCCTCTAGGTACTATCATATACAAAGGTGGCGTGCCATGAAAATTGAACAAACTCCCTCCCAATCTGCATCATAAATAGTTCTTCGCTCTAGTTTGTTAATGGTTTAAATTTATGCTAATTTAAACCAAAATCCTTAATCTTCTCCTCATTCCCAAAAGAGCCCGTTGTATGTACCCCCAAAAGAATATAGATGGTTACCTAGTGCAGTCAGACCTTCTGAAATGGAAGAAAGAATATACATGATTACATGGGGCTCTAGACTGGCTATAAAGTTCATGTGGTCCTGGGTAAGAACTTCCAGTAAGGAATAGTATGACTGGCTGAGTTTGGGGTAATCCTGCAGAGAGAGAAAGAGAGAGAGAAAGAGGGAAGAGACTTTAGGGTCTAACGGTTAATTTAGAATCAAGCACAGGACTTCCTGCAGAGCAAGTCTAATCACATCCCTTTCAACCCACTTTTCAACCAATTGGAAGTTGCTCATTGAGAGAGTCTACTTGACTAAGCGCTTATGAAAACATTCCCCACGGACAACTTGTGTGTGCTACATTTACATTTTTTAGCTCATCCCGTTTATGTGCTTAGTGTCACACAACAGTATCCAGCCACGTTTCCTTCATTGGTGTAAAACTGGAATATCTTTTCCATCCAGTTTTTGGCTTGTGGCTTAGTCAGCTAACTCCAGTGCTGGACATGCAGCCTTCTACTTTGATGTGTCAGTGGCAACCTATCAGACAAAGAACCCCATGTGGGGTCACTAGGGTCAGGTTCTGCTGTGGTAGGAAGTCTAGTGAGCACACAGGCCTGGATAATCATGCAAACTCTCACCAACCCTGCAGAGATTCTGGCCAAGCATGTCAGCACAGGCAGGCAGTGGGCAGAGAATACTGTACTCCAGGCTTGTATAGAAGACAGATGTCGGGCTGGCCTCTAACAAGACTGTGTTCTGATTGCTGATGTGCCGAGAGCTCTGCCAACAGCCTCTGAAGGTAAGGAAAAGTCTCCATTTGCATGAAGTGTTTTTCAGAGAAGGGAGGGATTATTTAGGTCACTGCTCTACAGAGACTTGCCAATGCCCCCGGTGAGAGGAGGGAAGAGATAAGCTGCAGCGTAACGCACAAGCCCTAGGGAAATGGGGTGGGTTAGGAGGAATGGGGCTGTTTTCAGACAGGACTCTGGGCATGCAGCAGACTGTGCTGAATATGCAGTCGTTCCATCTCGCCCAGAATCCCAGGTAGGCAGGGCCCCGTGGGAAAGGCACAAGCTCACTCATCTGTACAGTTCCAATATTCCTTCAAAAGCCACGGTTTAATTGCCCATCCTGCACTCTTCGCCCTTTTAATAGGGCTTCAAGGCAGATCTTACTGCAACTTGGAGTCTGAGCGGCTCCGCTGTATAACACACAGAGGATATGCAATGGATACCAGCCCCTCAGAATCCCCTGCACTTGTCTCAGCCCATACAAGGCTGCACTGCCTGCTTTTCAGGAGCAGAGGGAGATCGTGGTGTGTCCTGGGACCTGGCAGGGTTGGCTGGAGCTGGGGAAGATGCGAGGGAAACTAGACACATTTGGAAGAGGGGAAGACTGCCTAGAAGGATGTAGCTGCCCTCTTTCAAGCTCAGCAACTCTGGGGCTCAGTATTAATGCTAATTAGCATTAGGAAATCCCTTTGGTGAACACCAAAGGTCCAATGTCTCCCTTACTACAGTCTAGCTAGGTTTGTAACTCTGGTCTCCAAATACATTACTGCAAGCAGCAGCATATGGGAAGGGGACAGGACAAGTACAACTCCTGTTTGTCAGAGTGAGGCATAGCTTTCTAAGCAGCAAGACACTCATGAATTACTTCACAGGAACACACACACACTGGTGCTATATTGAAGTCACGGAGTTTTCATTGCTCAGTTTGGTATATCTAATTGTGTGGGCCTTTGGGCATGAAGCACTGAACATGACCTACAATTGCCCTTTGGAGAGAGAAAAGCAGATGTTCCAGCAGAAGTAGCATCAACATCCTAGCTAAGTCGGCGACACAGGTATGGGTGTCAGCTGGAATCAGCACACAGGGAATGGGCTCTGCAGTTGGCACATAGCTTGTGATTAGATGAGATCTAGTGGTTAATCACAGGTGTGTTGGCTTACCAGAAGATCACTGTGCGGGATGGAGAGCAAGAGCTTAATAAAGGTTTGCAAGGCATTGTCGAGTGCGTCGTCCCCATACAGACGGAAGACACCAAAGTTGACGTAGCTGCCACTTAGTGCAGCCTTCAGCATAGAGAAGCAGATGGAAATCCCCTTGAGCTTCAAGGCATAGACTTGATCCTTTGGGACCTCCCCTAGTGTTAGGATACGATTTCCTGCACAAGCACAGAAGGAGACTCAGTATCCCAGCACCGCTTCCAGCCCTCATCTCAGAGCGTTGCTCCCCCCGAGAAGACTGGGGAAAAAGCAGCAAAGCTGTCTGAGTGACCATGGAGAACATGGACACTTGGTGCTGAAACTCTGGGCCAGTTTCATGAGCAAGGCTTATAGCAACCACTTGTCCTGTCCTATGAGGTGACATGTCCCAAAAGGAACTGGTTAGTAGCATGGCTCTTTACCTACACATCACGCTGTTGGAGATCGTGAGAGAATTGGTCCGCCTGGCTGAATGCAAGCGTATGGCTTTGCTGATGGGAACAGGGCGGTGTTAATGGCTTCCCTTAGTAGTAGGATCCAGTCCCCAAGTAACTACCAACTCCATACAGAAAGGCATTTGCTCATGTGGAGCTCAGCACAGCTGCTGCTTGGCCTCTACCAGAAGAGCCATGAGCTACCCTCTCCTTTTCTCAATCCCATGCGAAAATCCCTAAGCTCTCACCCCTGCCTGTCTGCATCAGGCCCTGGAGAGAATCCTCCCCCTTTATACAAGCAAGGCCAGTAAGAACTTGGCAAGTTACTTCACCCTGCATCTCACCCCAGTCTCCTCAAAACCCCAGGCAGCACTGACAAGGGCACTAGTCCCTGCTCACCAAGTGACCAGCAATCAGGAGCTAAGTCAGGGCAGAAGCTGGGGACTCACCATATGTAGTTATCATTTTACTAGTCTCCCGGAAAAGCAGGATGCCATTTGGTGAGGACACATCGAACTGCAACCTTTGGGACCTAGAAGGCAGAACAGAACAGAAGTAAATACACAGCTGCTCACACAGGTGTGTGAAGGAGAAAGGAGTGATCATCTGCTCTGCTGATCTATATTGTGGCATCCTTGTGCTTAGAGCAGAGCATGGGCGGCGAGTTCTATGGGCCCGTGGTGCCCAGGCACCAGGAATATTCCTGTCCCGGGGCCCGGCTCCAGCAAAGTTTCCCACCTCTTCCCCCGGCCCCACCTGGTGCCTCTGGACGATTCAAAACAGCATAGGCTCAGCCGCAGCATGGCTGAGCGGCTTCCTGCATGCTCATTCCAGGCAGCTGCTGGCAGGTCTTTGCAGCCAGTGTGAGGGGGTTGTGCCGCTGCGCGCTGCCCTCGCCCCAAACGCCCTTGCAGCCAATGGGAAGCTGCAGGGGCAGTGCCTGGAGACAGCAGCATGAGGAGACCCCCCCAGGTCTGCCCCGCCTAGGAGCCTCTGCCGTAGGGGGTGCCCCAGGTAAGCATCGAACCCCCCCCCCCACTTCCAGAGCCTGCACCCCTCACCCCCTCCGCAAACACACCCTTCGGCCCCCAAATTTCCTCCTGCACCCTCATCCCCAAACTCCCTCCCAGAGCCTGCACCCCTGACTTCCTCCTGCACCCCCATCCTGCACCCCGCACCTCCTCCCCAACTCCCTCTTGCACTCCCACTCCTCCCCTGCACCTACTTTTGTCCCCAAACTCCCTCCCAGAGCCTGCACAGCCACCCCCTCCTGCACCCCCGCCCCCTGCCCAGAGCCTGCACCCAGCACCCAAACGCGTTCCCAGAGCCTGCACTCCAGACCCCCTCCCCCACCCAAACTCCCTCCAAGAGCCAGGCCTCTCACCCCTTCTGCACCCAAACTCCCTCCCAGAGCCTGCACCCCTCCTGCACCCCACTCCCCTGGGTGCAGGCTCTGGGCTGGGGCAAACTCCACCCCAGAGCCTGCACCCCAGAATCCGTCCCCCACCCAACTCCCTCCCAGAGCCCGACCCCTCGCACCCAAACTCCCTCCCAGAGCCTGACCTCTCACCCCTTCTGCACTCAAACTACCTTTCAGAGCCTGCATCCCCACCCCCTCGTGCAACCGAATCGCCTGAACCCCAGACTCCCTCCCCCACCCAAAGGCAGGTGTGTGTGTGGAGTTTGCTGGGGGCGGGGGGGTTCTGGGCACCACCAGAGGTGGGCAAACTACGGCTGCTGAGCTCCCGACCCAGGAGGCTAGCCCCGGCCCCTCCCCTGGAGCCACACCGCCACGCAGGCAATGCGGCTTGCACCCACCCACCTCCCAGGCTTTCCAATGAGCTTGTCCTGCTGATCTGAGCGGCACGGTAAAGGGTTGGGGGGGATTGAATAAAGGGCAGGAGGTCCCGGGGGGAAGTCAGGAGACAGGGGGAGTTGGATGGGGGTGGGGTCCCAGGAGGGGGGACGGACAGGGAGCAAGGGGGGGTTGGATAGGGGGTGGGGTCCTGGGGGGACAGATGGGGTCAGGGCGGGATGTCCCGGGGGGCAGAAGGTCCTAGGAGGGGGCAGTCAGGGGACAAGGAGCAGGGGGGGTTGGACGGGTCAGGGGTTCTAAGGGGGGCAGTCAGGGGGTGGATAGGGGGCAGGGGCCAGGCTGTTTGTGGAGGCACAGCCTTCCCTACCCAGCCCTCCATACTGTTTTGCAACCCCGATGTGGTCCTCGGGCCAAAAAGTTTGCCCACCCCTAGCTTAGAGCCATTTGTGGGAGGTCAGAAGCAGTTGCCCCAGTCTGGTAATAATAATGGCACTATCTAAGCCAGACAGCTCAGAGATGGAGACAAGAGAGCTGCTGTCTCCAAAAAAAAAAAAAAAAAAAAAAAAAAAAAAAAAAGGCCAGTGCGTCACATGGTTTAAGAATATTAAGATCACACATGCCAGAAATCCCACCTCAGCAATAACTGCTCCGTTACTGTACACCGCAACCCAAGGAACAGCGTGGTAGCAAGGTCTGGCAGTGCTGGGACTATCGCCTATCCATACTGTGACGTACGCGCTTGGCAATTAGATAGTTTGCTTCCTTTCAGGTGAATACGTTTTCAACTTGACGTGTAGCACGGGAATCTTTTTCCTAACTTACACCTCAACAAATAAGGGGGAGATTCAATAGGTTTGAGGACTTCAGTAACTCAGCCAGAGGTTATGGGCCTACTGTACGAGTCAGTGGGCAGGGTTTTGTAGCCTGCAATGTGCAGGAGGTCACTAGATGATCGTGATGGTCCCTTCTGGTCTTAAAGTCTATGAGGGTTTGTCCTTTCACAAATATATCTTTTGTCTTTGGTCAACAGCACGACAATATGGATCCTCAAGAGCAATAAAGCCCCTTTCTCTGTTCAAGTCTAGTTTCCTTCTTGCATGGCTATAACAACGCTTAGCATTGCTCTCGCGTACAGAGTTCTGTTCACCTGGCAGTACTCCAGAGATAAAAGTTTGGCAGTCTTTCACTCACATGTTAGGCAGCTTCTAAATTATCTGAACGGTGGCAGAGATATATCTATCTGCTAGCAAAAAGAACCACTGGTCATCTGACCACCAGATGGAGCACCACTCATTTTAACTGCATGTTTTTAAATTAATGTAAATTTCTCAGATGTTACTGCGATAGGCCCCAGAAACAGGTACTCCAACAAACACTGGTTTCTGATCTAGTCTCTCCACACATTCTCTTCCGTTACAAGCTTACAGAAAGACAGCTCTTTGGTTTAACTGGGTCATGAGGCAGGATTAATAGGTCAACTATTATATTTGCTTCCCTACTGAGAGGGCGGCTGCTTTTTCTGCTGGCAACTTGCAAAGCACAAACAGAGGGAAATGGAAGAGACATGGCTGGGCAGCAGAGAACATGGTCAAGCCTCAAACTAATGGGTGACAGTGAAGAGACAGGAATTCCCATTTGCTTTCAGATGTTGGAGTCTCGTACCTGTTATGCACCAATTCTGCCATCAGTTTGAGCACAGGTGTAGTGCAGGCTGGGTCGTGGTACCACAATTCAATCGCCCGCTGTAGAATTGGCATGTAGGACGGATAGCTGCAACTCAGAAGCTAAGGAACTTTGTTGTTTCAATTATGAAGAAAAGGTCAGCAGTTTAAACTCAGGTCAAAGGTCTTGCCCTGCTCCAGCCTTTGGAGAGAGGCTCTCTTGCTCCTGGCCTTTCTCTGGGCACTCAACATAGCCAATGGTGCTGGCCGGGGCTTAGTCTCCTGGAGAACAGAGTCACTTGTTTCCATTTAAACCACCGTTTGGCTGGTAATATTTATCTACACAGTACAATAACTGAAATATCTCGGGGCAAAGGGAGATAATGGGGTATCTCTGTGCCTGCATCCACTGCTGCCAAAGCCAACCACGATCAGTTTATGTTCACCTTTTCCAAGCAGCCTGCCCCATGTTACGGGCATGTGGCCTCCACCAGGCAGAAGACTCCAGACAACACCTGGAGTCCACAGGTGTTGCTTCTTGATCAGCTTTATTTGGGGCTCACCAAGGTGAACAGGCTACTTCCCAACTACTGACAGCCCTAAGGAGCAAGAGATGTAGGATGGCATTTTCAGAGGAGCCTAAAGGAGCTGAGTGTCTAACTCCCATTAAAAGCCAGGGGAATCTGGATGCCTAAAGCCTTTAGACCCATTTGGAATTCAACCCTAAGCCTTAGAACTGATTTCTAGTCTCCTTTGTGGCAGAATGTAATATGAAACCACAGGCAGGGCTCCCAAAAGGAGTTTTTTCTTAAAGCTTGAGAGAGATGCACCAGGAGCTGCAAATTCTCTTGACTGTAAAGAGGAGAACTACAAACAAAGAGTTAACTGAATATACAATTAACTGTCTTGGCAGGGACTCACTAGATGACCCTTACGGTCCCGTCTAGCCCTATGGTTTTGGGAGCAACAGCCCTGAACCACGGATCCCTCGATTCTAATGTCTTTAGTGCTGTTGTGGCCAGTGGGATTTTAGGGTGAGGATACATCCACTCAAAGAGCATCATAAAGCTGGTCTTGGCATTGAAGGCAAAAGCTATTCCCCTCAGGTCTCTCACAAGGCCGACCAAAGTCCTCTGAATTGGGAAGGGAGAGACATTACATGTTGAGTGACATACTTCCTGACATTTCCCTCTCCCGGCCTCCACTAGCCCACCGCCCTTCCAACCAAGAGCAATGGGGTGTTTCTTGGGTGGCCTCCAGTCTCAAAAATTGGACACTCCTCCTTCTTAAGCAACAGGAATGCACTCAAGTTAAGCCAAGGCAGAGAGAGTACTAAGGGGTGTCACTGGTTAAAGCCACGCACGGTGTCTGAGCTACTCTGGGTGAATGAGACACCTCCCTTTCCCAAATGCCTGGATCCCTTCTTGCAATCATTTACACTGTCTCTAAGAGATCTGGGTCTCCCCGACCTTGTCTACCACCTCCCAAAGTTTGGGAGTAAAGTACTAAAAAGGAAGTTTTGATTAAGTCATGGATGACAAGGCCCCCATTGGAAAAAGAATGGATGCAAAGTCCCAAGGCACTGAGTAACTAAAAAGTTTGTCTTGCTCAATTTGGACTTACTTTTGCTTCTTGTTCATTGAAAGTGTTTGTGCTGAACATCTGTGCCACAGCCTCGAATGCAGCGGTGAGGGGCAGCATGAACTGTTCATACTGATCCTCATCTTCCCCTGAAAGAGAAGCAAAGAGGAAACTGACACCTTCCACCCAGACTCCACTTCTCACAGCAGTGTGTGTGCAGGTGAGAGACAGGCATTGAGCGCGCTAATTTTAGGGAGCCTGTGTTCCTCTTGATAAAGATGGTGCCTTTATCAATCCTTAACAGGGAGAAAAGACGAGGGATGCAGAGAGAACTTTGCGGAATTAAGACTGCATGTGGGTTTGCCTGTAAGAGTCAGCTTGTGAAGGAAAACTTGGCCCTAAATATTAGTGGCCTGCATCTCTCTCCTGCTAGTACAGACTATCACAGCAATCCCTCCCCCTCTCAAGACTTCTCTCCCTTCCTGGTGGGGCTTCTGCTATTTCCAGTAGCTTTTACTGGCTAAGCCATCACCTTCCACAGTCAAGGGGATTAGAGCATTTAAGAGCTCTGTGTACAAGATAGCAACTCAATTTCCCCATTCCTCTCAGGTCTATGAAAATGGGTTGCAGTACCTAAGTCCACCATGAGGAGGCGCCCAAGTGCAGTGTAGAAAGTAGTCCGACATCTCATGTCGGTCAGGTTGGACTGATTGTTAATACCCAGGAAAGAAAAGTGCTCACTCTGTCAATGAAAAAGCAAAGTTAACAGTGAGTGGCAGGTTTACAACAAGGCTTATATATTACAGGTTCGTGGGCATTTAGGGGCCCCTGATTGTTTTGACTCATACTCTGTTCTTTCAAGGGCCTTGGCAGGACTGAACCACTCTGTTTAACTTTGCTAACCACTTTACTTCTGCGGCTAACCTCAAAGAATAAGCCACTAGAGGGCCACTCTCCCTAGTGCTGCTTGTATTACAGAGATAACATTAACACATGTTCTTTGGCAAGGATACTTGGCCCTTTACCTTTAGTCTGAGGATTCTGAAGTGCTATATAAACAATTAAATCTTGCTACACCTCCAATGAGGGACATGAATTTCCCGCTGTGTAAGACAGGGATGGTAAGAGGTTAGGAGAGTTGCCCAAGGTCACATAGCCTGTAGGTGACAGACCCAGGAGTCCTGATTTCCGGGCCATTGATCCAATCATTAGATCGGTCTATCGTACAGGTACTTCTAGGAGTCATCACCATATCCAAGCACCTGTTGTTGATATTTCCTCCCCACAAAAGCCAGGAAAACAATTTAATGCAATATTACTTATTAATTTCCAGTAGAGGACCAGATCCAGGACCTGCACAAGTACAGGCAACCTCCAAGGAAAACACTTGAGTGCTGTTATAACTGGTGTTGATTCTGAAAGTGATCTTTGAGTCACACCCCAGAACAGTATGAGAACATACCGCACTGCTGGAGGACCGCCTATTGGCAGACCAGTTAAGTCTGAGGTCCTGGCGTCTGTGGCAGCTAAACATCCCTTGGCCCTTTTCCCCAAAGGTAGGAGTGTCTAGTAGATAGGATGTGACCAGAATACTAGAATGCTATTACATTTCATTTCCCTGAATTCCCAAAGTAGTTCCAACTGGATACAGCGTTCTTCACTTTCTGCCTTTAGGTTGTAGCAGTGCATCACAATGCCATACATTCCTCCCCAGAGTTGGCTGCATTTCAGTGAGGGGAGTGACTGAGTGAGAGAGAGTGTCCTGTATTACATTTGCAAAGAAGCAGGAAGCTTTTATATGACTATATAAATCCAGGACATCAGAATTAAAGTGCAGGCTTTGGAAAGAGGCAAAGAGAAGAGAGATCATAAATCATAAAAACAGCCTTCTCCTATGAAGCAAGTATTTGGGAGACTTACAGTTACGCTTCAGAAGCATGTCTGCGTGTGAACACACACAGGACTGGTTCTCGCTTTAGCCCGCATGCACGCACCTTGCATGTGAGGGTTTGTTACCGGAGGGAGGCTGGAAGGGAATGAAAGACTTACCGTGTGATTGTTCAGCATGAACTGTACTGCGCTCAGTTTCACCAATTTCCTAACACTACTGTATGTGGAAAGGGTGTTAAGGAAACAGCAAGCAGAACCAGCCAGTCACTGGACGGTTCCAAGTGCCTGCACAGCACATGCAAGGGAACACTTTCCAGAGGACGTACAAGTTCTACGTCGGGCTTTCTGGCTTGTGAATGGTTTCTCTTCTCAACCACAAATTTTTCCTGACCAAACCCTGTTACCAAGGACTCGTCTGTACAAACGGCTGGTGCGCAGCAAGCTGGGGTGTAAATCTACAGCACACGAGCCTTCCACGCAGTAAGCGTGTGTGCGGAGCCTGCGATCGTGCACTACAAGTTCTGGAATGCTCTGGGATCGACTCTGCTTTGAAAGGGGAAGCTGCACATTTCACCCTCCTGCAGACTCCATTTTTATCTTATTTTGGAAGGAAGACGTGACCCCCAACCTGTACTATGCTCTTTGACATGGCAGCAGCACACAAATGCACGCTGTGGGCAATAAGCTATGAAGTAGCCCTGATCCATGGCTACAAAGCCTACAATACTTCAGCCATCTATTGGGATTCGTTGCAACCAGGGTGAAAAGGGTACCAAATGTCTATGCTCTCTTGGCTACTCAGATGTTTGGGGGATATGGGAGACTGCAAATTGGGGAGCGGGGCGGGGGGAGGGGGGAGAAGAGGGTTTTTTTGTTTGTTTGTTTTTAAAAAGATAAGCCAAATTCACATGGAGACACAGCCAACAACTGGGAGAGTGGATGATGATAAAGTCATGCCCAATATTATGTGGCTGGAATTTGTGTTTGGAGATGTCTCTCTCCAGCTCTAGGAAATTCCTAGTGAATTGACAGACCTACCGGAGCATCCATTAAAGATGCACTGAGATTAGCTCAGTGGATGGCAAGAACTAATGGACTTATGCAAAATGCTCCCATTTCATCATAACACACTGGTGTAGTGCTCCCCAAATTCCACCATATAAGTGTGTTCTACACACCCAGGGCTCTCTACAGAAAAGGATATCCAATGGAGAGGTCATTGAGAAGCTGCAGCGTCTTCGAGGTGATAGGTTCGCATCGACCCCAATACTTCAAGTTGGTGATGCTACAGGAGAGGAGAATAAGAACAGGTCAGAGGGACGGCTTGGATTTCTTTTGTTGCAAGGTGAAACTTTCCAAATGTCACCCAATACCATCTCCACCCTCCAAAAAGTCACAGACATCACAAGCCACAAAATATTGGTATAAAATTACTGTACTTACATTTGGTTGACTAGAAAATTATCCTTCAGATAATCTTCACTACTTGGGTCCCAAGCTACACTGGCCCATACCCAGGCCCTTGGAACTCTGTGGCACTCCAGGGCTGATTTCTGCAGCAAGGGTAAGAGAATTCTGCGGCAGTGACAACATGCAGACGTATGCAATTCTGCACCTGCACCATCCACTGTCAGCTGCAGAATTCTAGTAGCCCTTGCTTCTTCCAGGAGAGCCATTTAACCCCTTGTGGATGTGCAGCTCAGGTGCGCAAGAGTGGACAGGCACCATGCACACCAAGGCAAAAAGGATGTGTGGAAAGCCGGTGGCCATGTGCATCCAGGCGCACGGCACTGGGCTTCAGCCTTGGAGCTACTGAAGTGGTGAAAATTCTAATGGTGACTGCCAAAAAGACACGACAAAACCCAATTGACATGTTCAATCTGGAGGCAGCTTCCAAGCAACTAGTCAAGTAGGGAGCAGTCTACTAAAGTGGAAGAGTTTTTAGAATGGTACTGGCACTACTTTTGTACTGAGTTCTGCTATTTGAAAAGAACACCTTTGAGAGAGCAGTCCCCTTCCCCACAGTGCTTTCTTGGCTTGTGATTGGCAATAATGGTGTGGCAGCGCACGAAAGCTGAGACTGCTCCGTGGAACAATGATGTCAGACAGCGGATTAAGTGGGCACTGGAATGAGAATCCATCATCCTGGTGTAGCTGGCAGGGTATTACATTTGTGTGTCTCCATGGCCTAGGCTAGATTCCATGACTGATAAATAATCCTGGATGCTGCACAGGACCTAAGCCCCTGGCCAGAGCCTATAATTCTCTCGAATAGCCAGAGATTACTTTCTCAGTCTGAACAACACTGTCTTACATTGAAGTTGTCCCAGTTACACTTTCAAGTGAACCCTGGGATCCCTGATGACTGCAAGCAGAAATACTTACATTTTCCCTATGAAGACACTCAGGACCATGGTCTCGTCATTCAATCCCAGGACCTCAGAGAGACGGCGGTATAGCTGGAAGGAAAAGAGCAACGCAAGTTAAAAAGAAGCCAATGGAATTAGTGATACTTTTGCTGTAAGAGGCTGGGACTCTACTGGGGATGCAGCCTGAGTTTAAAAATAGCTATTTCATTTCCCTGAGAACTAGGGCCTCCGAGCAGTTAAGCATGGAGAGCATTTGATCCACGACCCACATTTATGAAGAGACACGATAGCTCTTATTCATTTTCTTCCCCGCTCCATGCAGCACTGACCCAGGGATCTGTCTAGTTCATGCTTTTCAAGACCACCAAGAGAAGGTTCCTGCCCCGAGGCACTCACATTCTTACTCAGACCGATATGCTACGTGGGGTAACAGGTCAAACAAGAGAAGAAAATGTTGTTGACCTGTAAGATTTTTCAATCCTCCTTTTCATTCTAGCAAAGTTTATCCCCAGCCAGGCTCACAGCAGCTACAGATGCTGTATACAAAATCTGGGCAGTCTCTTTCTGAGAAGGGGGATTCCAATAGCTGCAATACTAACGCGGTTTCTCTACTGACAGCAATGAGTACAAAGAAGCAGTGAACTCTGCACTCATACCCCTGTGATCTAGCCCCACTCTCAAACACTCCTAAGCCCTCTGCACCTTCAGAAGCAAGAGTGTCACCCTGGTGCTTTAATCCGTGTCCCTGAGCTCATAATTCAGTATCGCCATCAGAATGGCTGAGAGTCAATTTTTGGAATAAAAATGGCATAGTTTCTCTCAACTCCCTTTTCCTGGGCTACTTTAAGCTCCAAGTACACCAACGTTAACTTCCAGTGTATCTTGTGAGAGAACACATAGCAGAAAAAGTGAGAAAGGCCCACTTCCATAAACCCTTCCTTGTCTGCAAAAACTGCCCTTTTAGGCAGCCAACGTACCATGTTTCAAATCAGTGCAAAGGCTAGGGGTTTTTCAGAATGTCTGGAAAAAATTCCAGTAGGTTTTAACCAAGTATCTGAACCCTACCCCAGCCCTAACACCTCTCAGATACTTATATGGCCCCCCATTACCCTAAACACTTTGAGGCACTCAGATCCTAATGCATTTTCCCCCCCATGTCACCCCTGTGAAGTAGGGCAGGGCTATTAACTCCCATTGTACAGATGGGGAACTGAGGTACAGAGAAGCTAAGTGACTTGCCTAAGGTCACACAGGAAGCCTGTGGTGGAGCAGGGATATGAACCCAGGTCTCCTAAGTCCTAGGTTAGTGCCCTAATCAGACATTATCTTAGCGCCAAAGCTGCACTGCTGAAGCTATCATTGTAAGACTGGGTATGTAGAAGGCAGGAAGGATGGGGGCTTCTAATAAGCTTTTTCTTACAAGACAAGAGCAGATTAAGGTCTAGCAGCTCATATGCCAAAAGATGTGAAGACATTATGGTAGCCAGCTATGCCTCAAGGCTGCATGGTAGAGGGAATTACCTTGGAGGATTTCTGCACCTGGTCTCCAATGTAGATCTTTCGGAACTGCTCAAAGAAGCTCAGCATGGCAAGCTCCAGTTTCTCGTTCCCAGCCTGTGCCAGGCGAGAGTCTGTCAGGTTCATCAACTGCAATACCCTGAAGGGAGGGAAAGAAGAAGCAACAGAGCTACCAACCACTCTAGGAGGACAAGAAATACCAGCCTGCCTGAAGACTGACAAGGGTGAGCAGAAAAGTGATTTCAGAAAGCTGGTATCATTTCGAATCTGCGTATGGCTGAGAACCCCTTTTTGCTCTCTAGGAGGTGGCATGGTGGGCCAAGAGTGATCAAAACACAGGAATGACATTACCTTAAACTAAAGTAGACGACCAAGAGTCAAGCCCCCCCCCCGCTCCCTTATGCGGAGGAGCCAGCAGAAGGCCTATGCACCACTTAAGTCCCACTTAAGATACGGGCAGGGGGTGGAGAGGGGAAAAGGAGAGGAGACACAGGCCTTGGTGCCTGCCCTCCACACAGAGGGGAATTTTCACCCCCTACAGAGCTTATCAAATGCCAAGGTTCAGTATGTTCTCCAAGATACCCCCTGAGCAGAAGCCTCCAGCTCTCATTACAAGACTGAAGAGGCATTTAAGTGGGCACCTCCATCCCCCACTGATTTTTGTTGTAGCCACGTAGGGCTTGTGGATAATGCCCATGAAGGATCTATTGGGGTAAGAAAGGTTTTCACTGACTGAGGTTATAAACCCATGGTGGGGGGGAAAGCACAGGACAACTCTTTTTTGGAAGGTGTCCCAAAACTAATAGGGAGAGAAAAGATCAAAGCAAACAGACTAATTGAGAAAGTCTCTTGTGTATAATATAAACAGAGGGCAGCTCAAAATGGTTGAGGTCTCATATCTTCCCTCCAGTAATGCACCAACCGCAGGAGAAGCTAGTGCTCGATTTACAGTTCCTCATTAACAACAGTTATCACACAGCCAACGTCCATAAATTCTCAGATTCAGTCCTCTTGATCCAAGAGAAGCAGAATTCGCTTATGTTCCACACGGAATTTCGCTCAGCTTAGGGTTGTTTAAGAGTCATAAACTGCATATTAATTACCTATACCAAACAGATCAGCAACTGCGCTAACAGAAGGCTTACAGTTCTGAAATGCACTGGGTTCTACTCTGCAGCGGGCATTTAAAAAATAGGAAAAATTCCACCCTTACATACTGTCCCCCATGTTTATTTGGCTCCCTTGCCAAACACCTCTGCAGACATCCAGGTTTAGACAAATCCCAACAGAAGTTTGCTCAGTGGGTCTAGCCAGTGCTATCAATGTCTTTGTTCGAGGGCCAATTCCATCTAGTTATTTTTAGCAAGAAGAGAAGAGGGAAGGGAGAACACTTAAAGCCCCAAGGAGAATTACTACCATGCAGCCACAAGAATGGAACATAGCGCAGCTAGAAAGCATTCAACATTCCTACCGACAAACCAATTCGCCGTCCATCGCATCCTGCTCATCTGTGCTGGCGAATGAAACCCTGCCACCAATCACTGCCCCGATGATATAAACGAGCCATGTCAGGCGCCCTGAAGCCAACAGATGACATCAGAAACAAACACTTCACAGGCCCCATGGTAGAGAGAGAAAAAGGGATTCTTTGGGTTTTTCTCTGGTAAAGCCAGGGTTCATGAAGAACGATTTCTTAAAAGAGCATATTTTAGTCCTCTGATCAGTGGCGTAGCCAGGTGGAGAAAACAGGGGGAGCGGAGATAAAAAGGCGCCACCCACTTATGCTCACACGCCAGCGCTCCGGGTCTTCAGCGGCACTTCTGCATCGGGTCCTTCACTCGCTCCAGTCTTCGGCAACACTGAAGGACCCCTCCCCCGCCACCGAAAACCGAAGCGAGTGAAGGACCTGACGCAGAAGTGCCGCCGAAGACCCAGAGCGCCGCCAGGTGAGTAAAATTTGAAAAGGCGCCAAAAGTTTAAAAAGGCACCACTTGTGCTCGGCGGGGGAGTGGTCGCTGCCCCGCTCCCCCCGCAGCTAAGCTACTGCCTAAAGTTACGCCAGTATTACTTGTTTTTCCACGTAGTGGAAATTATGTACAATTTGCAGGATCAGAACTGTAGTCTGATTGCTTCAGAGCATCATTTCTAGCGGCAGTGTGCTCACAACATAAGATTACCCTCACCCCAGGAAATTCCTTTAATACAAGACCAGAGTCTGTAGACTTTTGGAAACATTATTGTATGCTCAAAGAGGAGCACTTATTCTCTGAAAGCTCACAAGGCTGATATGACAGATACTCAAGTCCTAATCATCTGAAGTGGTAATGATTTAATTACAGCAGTATAGTAAAGCAGCATAGTAAAGCAGCCCAAGGCCCGCCCAGTGTGGATACATTTTTACTGGAGTAACTTTTTCCCAAATGGGACGTGGGGTTATATCTGTGTAACTATAATAGGTAAAAAACCCACCCCTCTAACTGAAATCATTATACCTGTACAAAATCTGTGCATAGACCAGGCTGAATGCCCCAAGCCACATGCCCATATCCTCAAGGGACTGCTTGTAGGACTGGATCTCTCCTGATATGATTCTATTAGGAAAATGGGCTTTTGGAGTTGTAGGTTTTTGTTTTTTTTTGGAAGGGGCAAACTGATCAGGGCTCCCTGGCCACTGTTCTTGGGAGTGCACTCACCTTCCTGCACTGCGATGTCCATGGGGCTGGCAGTGGCGCTCTGTAGCAGCTCCTGGAAAGTCTGGGCCGACTGGTCAAAGAGCTGTACGAGGAGAGCACAGGTCTTTTCATACTCACACCGACCAATGGTGGACAGCTGATCTAACTGCTGTTGCACAAGGCCAGTGTCGTCTAGTGGATCTTCCAACCCATCTCTGCATGGGGAGAAAACAGCATTATAAAGGAACTTTAATACCAGTGCTAGCCTAACCCACAACACAAGCTTATTTCCATCATGGAAGACCCCTCTCCTAGGCATATGGCTATTTTTAAAATCTGATCATCACCTGAACCTTTGCCTCTGGTAGTTGTCATGGTGGAGCATTACACAGACTGACGTAATACAACCAAGTGATCATCAATAGTGTCCTCTTGTTTTATGGGCACAGAACTAACTAATAGAATTGGAAGGGCCATTACAACCTGCAATGAGTAAGTTCTTATTGCAGGCTTAAGACAATATTTGTCCAGGGCTTTAGAACACAGCACTTTACCTGTTTAAGAAATGCCAAGTATTGAGGCATCTGGTTGTCCTTGTGCTTTAGTTTCTTTCATCTAATAAATTAACTGTAATTAAAATATACTACAATATACAAGGACGGCACATCTGATTCTGACATCTCTCCTGAGACACTCCATTGACAACCAAAGCAAAACATCCTGGGGCCAGAGTCAATACTCTATTTGCCTATACATCTAAAGCCAAAGACCCCTGCAAGATTTTCCCTTATGTGCTTCAGGCACTGTGGTAGAACTGTTCACGTATCTCTAGGCTTCCCTTACCTCAGTATGATGTGCACAGACTCCAGCCTGGACGTGATGTAAGCTTTCGTGACCTCTGGAGTGTATGTTTCTAGCATATGAGGCTCTGTGGCTTTAACATATGGCACTGATGCTGCCAGCCGCTGCCAAAGGCTTAGCAGATAATGTACGCTGTTCGGTGCAAACTCCCAGTGCTACAAGTACCAAGATAGAGAAAGGAAGAAAGCCAGTGAATTTAGGATCGTGCAGAATGTCACATTTGTCTTGAGCGGCTTGCCAGTGGGAGAGCAGCTATTCAGAGGCTTTACAGGATGCTTTAATGCTTCATTTTCCTATATAGCACTGAATTTAAGTCAGCATCCAAATTCCAGGAGTGCCTAAGGAAGAGAACTGTTCAGCAAAAAAGCCAGAGATACTCCAAAATAACTTTCATGTGATTTAGCCGAGCTGAAGCCTTCAGCTCCCAGTGCAGGTCTGTAAATACAAGCTTGCAGGGTTAGATAGGGAACCTTGGGGTGCCCTCCCTCAATCCTAGCACCCGTCTTGTTGCTTTCTCGCCTCATTCATCTTAGCATTGGAGTGTAGTGAGGAAAACATGCACTGGTACTGCTAGGATACTGGCAGTGCAAGAGTCATCATCTGCTGAGCTCCATCTCTATCGTGGCTCCCTATGCTCAGTCCCTTCAGTGGTACACACCTTCCACAGCTCAGGGAAAGCCCCAAGAGGAGGACTGTCAAACTGCTGCACTAGACTTTCAATTCTGGAGACCTGGGTTAAAACAGGTTTTTCTTGAAATCATTTTGGTGGCCTGGTCCAGCCACTGCTGCTGGACTCCTACATAAGAAAACCAATTCTGTCCTAAAGGGAAGTTACACAGCTGCACAGTAATACGCATAGTTATTGACATTTACATTACATAAAGGCAATACTGAAATTCCCCTGAATTCACAAATCATAACAACATTTGATATTTCTAAAAGCTACACACCCCCCAATTGTCTGCAGATCAAGCCTACCAGTTTGCAGTAGTTACCATGGAAGAATTTTTAAAATACCATTTTATTTTGTACAGAGATGTAGTTGTATGCTGCACAGCAGCAGAAAACACAGAGGGAACCTCTGCGTGATATTGATGGTATTAGCAGTAGAACCACCCTCTACACTACATTTTAATAATGGGTTGATACATTACACTAAAATAACCCTGACTCAGCAGTTGCTACTGATTGGACATGGGAAAAACTCCAGAGCTGTAACTACAACCCTCCCCTCATGGGTTTTGCAGCCAGAGTTCATGGTATGCTCAATATTGCACGGCCAGACTCTCCTGTTACAAAGCCTGTGCGGATGCTGCAGTCTTGTTGCCATTGGGCCTGACAAATTGGCATAGCCACTGCAAAGTAAATGCAAGGAGGGGAACTCCTCCACTTTGAGAAGTGCCAACAAGGCCAAATGCAATGAGTTCCCACCTGTAGGCTGGTCACGGTGAAGTTGGCAATAAGTCGGATGACCTCAGGGTAGTTTTCCACCTTCACCAGCTCTCCCAGTTGATAGTTACTTTTTAATCGAGCCAGCAACCTGCAGAACTCATGGTAATTGTTTGGGTCTGACAAACTCTTGGGGAGGAAGAACAAACAGTATGTCAAATCATGAGACAGGTAGCACTGTCTAGCGTTTTTGAGCATAGGAATGGGAGTTTGGAGACCTGGTTTTTATTCCCAACTCTACCACTGACTCACTGCGTGATTTGGCAAGTTATTTTATCACTCCGTGCCTCAGCTCCCCCATTTCTAAAAAAGGGGTAGGGCTTGCCCACCTCTACATTGCTTGGAAATCCTTACATGCAAGTGCAAAGTATGATCTCTCAAAGCCACATAGTACATATCACCAGCTAAAACAAAACCCTACCGTTTATGGCAGGCCTTGGAACATGTCTAATGTCTGGCACCCAAAACACCAGCCTGTAACACACTTAATTCACAGTGGCAAACCACACAAGGTTTAAACCACAAGACTCAAGTATCATTCTCGATAAAAGGAAAGGTTAGCTTCTTGCAACACAGGTAAGTGATATTTAAGTGATTGGGAGCAGGAGACTAGAGGAAAGAAGTTAAAGACGACAGACATTAAAATCATCTAGTCTTTCTTCCTTGGCCAGTGTAAGATTGTTCCCATAAGCATATTTTCAGCAGTTTTGTCCAGTGAAAGTCTCACTTCTCTGTTCTGCAGCAGAGTAAACCCCACCATTAGTCTCCCAAGCCTTATTGATATCAGTGCTGTGAAGTTTACCATATATTTAGCCTAAATTTCATCCCGCTTTGTCTGGTTCTAGCCCTACATACTACACTAAACAATTCTCTTCCATCCTTGGGGTTTACACTTTTTAAACCTTCACCTCTGACCATTATTCTCTCCTTTACCTTTAGTCTCCCACTTAAATGAACTATACATATTTAGTTCAACAAACATTTTAGTTGCTCTTCTCTGATCTCCCATCATCTTCCTCTATATTTTTTTTGTAATGGGCGTGTGACGGGTTCCCCCCAGGGTGGAACTGGGGTACATGCAATCCAATGAGATATTAATGTCTTTCAGATCAAGACTTTTAGAATGATACCTCACAAGGCATACTTTGTACAAAACATATCCTAATTACATGACAGTGGTGAATACTGGAGTGCCAGGTTGAAAGAGGGTCCCCTGACAGAAGAGTAGTTTTTGGAAACAAATGTGGCAAATGCAGTAGAGAAAGAGCACTAAGACATACCTGGCTTCTGATATGCTCACCTGGGGGTTTTCCAGTATTCGTTTAACGCCATCAACGAGATGAGACAGGAACTTTGCTCTCTCTGCATTGTTAAAAAGGGATCTGCGGACAGAAGCTATCTGGACTAAGCAGGACAAGACCTAAAGGAAGCAAAAGGAATAGAGTGGAAAGATTTTATTCAGACTGAAGGGAATAGTTTGAGGAGTTGCTTCCCTTTCCAGAGAGAGTAGTTCATTCAAGTGTTCACGATACTCCTTAGCAATCAAACTCAGCTGCTATAGTTCAAAGGGTGGTTTTAAAACGAAACCACCTCCAAACATTCCCTCTATGAAAAGAGAAAAATAGGAGAAATCCAGTGGAAACAAGCAGGAGGGATTAAGAGACTATATTATATAGGGATCATCTCTCCAGCTTCATGGCTCAATGAACACCCAGCTTTAGGAAGGCCCTTCAAGCCTTAAACTCCATTACTATGTTACAGTCTCCACTGTGTTGTCATGTGGTGACAGAGAAAAAGGATTTCCCCAAATGGTGAAAACAAAAATGCAGGTTGTGCCCTCTTATCTGACTCGTGTCATCTGCTATTGTATGTAAACAAAGGCTGACTTGAAAAATACTGGCAGGTACAAGAGTTTAACATGGTCTAGGGAAAATATGAGAGAAGGAAGAATGGCAAGATGCACATTTAAGTTAAAGCACTCCCATCTCAGCCTCTATTACATTTAAGCTGAAGGCAGATTTCAAGGATGCAGTTATGCAAATGAATCCATTACTACACTACTGAATGGTATTATGAACTTCAGGAACATTAGAAGCAAATTAATTAGAGACTCTTTGCACTGAGGCAAGCCCCGATTCCCCCAACCAGCCGAATAGCTACCTGCTCTGCTGTTAAAGCCCCTCTGGTTCTTGCTTGCTCACACTTTTAATGATCAAAGCTCAGAGCAATTACTGGCTTAATTGTTTTAGATTTCTGCTTAACAGTGACACTTGTTCTTTAACTCTCTCGAATATTTGAGGCTTAAATCTCAGGCTTGGCTAGCACTATATAATGAAGTGACCAGCTCTGTCCTACCTCTCCTAGAAACATCCTTTTGAAGAAAGATCCTCCCCTTTCCAGCCAGTTAAGAAGTCTTTCCATTGCAGCATGTGTCTATGTTAACTAGCAAAAATATTTAGCCCACAGTATTTAAGTGCCTATATAAGCAACTGGTCCAGTTTTACCCCATGCTGAAATATTTAGTGCTTTTAAGGGAAACAATCTACCAATAGGGAAACTATGCAAGTTTCTCCCCTTCCTTCCTTTCTTTGCCTGTAATGACCAGCACTGGTGATAGCCAATTTTTAAGATTTCTGCAGCAAAGATGTTTAATGCTTTGCTGGGCTTCTCCCTGAACAGCACCTGAAGGGCATTTGCAGATTCTGCTTCCTACCATACCACAGACGCACACAGATCAGAGCAACTTCCAACTGAGAAACATCTTTGGGTGTGACTCTTGCTGACTGGCCAGCATAAGAGAGGTTTCCTAAATTTGAATGCTTTACGCACATTGAGTCCAGCCACAGAGTGAGCAACTCCATGCACTGGCTCACTCCGTTATTGGATCACCTGGTTGCTGGTTGGCAGACAGTATTTTAAAAGAAAACATCCAATCACGTGACTCCGTTACTTGGGCTGATGCTATTGACCCTTTCACCATGTGGTGAAACAGTCTTGTCCAGTGGAGAGAGAATGGGACTAGGGGTCAGGCTCTTGGCTTCTACCTCCAGCTTTGCCGCAGACTTGCTGTGTGATTTTGGGCAAATCATTTCAACTCTCCGAGTAGCTTTCCCCAGCTACAAAATGGTCATACCATCACCTAGCTCCCTCACGGGCAGTTGGGAGGCTTCATTCACTTACAGCACTTTGAGATTCTCAAATGGAAGGGGCAAAAGAAGGGCAGAGTAGCAGTATTTCATACAAATGAGGACTGCTTCTTAATCCACTCCAAAAACCCCTGGAGGTACCAAAACTATCAACACTAAAGAGCTTGGCACAGCTGCCCTTTGGTCTTTATGGGATAATACTATATTATCAAAATAAGCAACTGTTCTGAACATATTTTACATCATTTTAATCAAAAGGCCAATATCTCAGGCTCATATACCAATGAAGTCCTTAGATATGGCTCTCCCTGTGCTGTAAATGCTTTCTGATATTAGGGGTCATAAGAACCATGAACTCTGAACTCACCAGAGGTGAAAACGATGGAGGAATGGAATGATACAGGTCAAAAAACAACTGTAGGGTCGAGGAATCCAAGAATGCTGAAACAGACAGAAAGGAGCACCTTACTGTGGACATCTGCATTATTGCATTCTGTGGAGTACTTTGCTTACAAAGACACTTTTATGCTTGTCTGCCCAAAACTACAAAAGCATGCACATTCTTTATGCTAGAAGAGATTACATTATGGAAATGTTTTCAAAGACTTATAGTGCTATACTCCAGAGCCTCCTCTTCCAGAATACACATTAAGCTAGAGAAAGAGCAGGGCATTTAAAGGAAGCAATCTGTGACTGCAGAATGACTGCTAAGGACCAGGAGGAGGTCAAGAATGGACACTGCTCCAGGTGTCCCTAAGCCCTGCCCCTGCCAGAAGCTGGGACTGGATGACAGGGCACGTATCACTCAAAGTGGCCCTGTTGTTTTAATTCCTTCTGAAGCATCTGGCACTAGCCACTCTCAGAGACAGGATGCTAGGCTAGATAGACCATTGGTGTGACGCAGTACAACCGTTATATCCTTAAGTGACAAGTGCAGAAGTACTGCCAAGTAGTGCAACATTGTCTTGACAATTGTCTAGTCAGGGAATCCCATTTTTAAAGTGAGTGGCATGAGAGAAGCTCTTGATTTCAGAACTGACAGGGCTCCTTTCTGGCTTCTTTTCTTCCCTTCTACGAGAAGTGTACTGAAAAAAAAATTGAGCGGTCCACACAAGCCAAATTTGTGATTTCTGAAGTTCACATAGCATAGCATTGAAGGGCCAGGAGGAAGGGTGCTTGTGTGCTTTCGGACCAGCCTTTACTAGCAAAAAGAATCACATCTGTAATCAGGTTAGTGGACAACAGGGCTGTACACCTGGTTTCCTGACACATAGGTCTATTTATATACTGTAGACCAGTGGTTCTCAAGCTATCTGATGTGGGGGATCGGCATTTTTCCCCCCAGTGTGCGCGCAGACTGGCAGCTGATGGCTCGCGGACCACCACTTTGAGTAGCACTGCTGTAGACAGAGCCTTGGCCAGCCATTTGGCACACTGAAGAAGGTACGCCTGCTTCCTCTTCCCCCCTGGAGCATTACCTGATCTCCAACTGGTTGGAATCTGCACTGTGCAGAGATCATCTGAGGACTCGTCTGTTGATGTGCCAATGAAATCGAAGTTCAGGCAATTGTGTGTGAGCTTGAGTAGCTGCATGAGCAGGCCGTGCTGGCTTTCATCATTCAAGTTCAGGTTCTTCCCTGAAGCCTACAGAACACAGTGGATAAAAAGAACAATGCGGTGGCTGAGCCAGGAGCACAATTGCACTTCAACAGGTGGGGACATTCGTAGGTATCACATGCCACCTTCATGTCAAGGTGGAGACACCACCTCAGACAACACCCTAAATATCCCTGGTGCCCCATACTTTTACAACAAAGAATCTGTATTTGGCTTTTTAGTCCTTACATAAAAAGGGTGGACAGTGCTTCGTTTTCACTCAGCAACAATGCTTGCCGGCCAGTAATTATTCTGGAAGATCTATCAGATTAGGAAATTCTCAGTTGGGTAGAACACAGGAAACACACTATCTGGTTGACATGCATTTATCAGCAGAGGCTCCTGTTACTCCATCACACTCTCCGGTAGGGAAACAAGCGCATTCACTATGTTGCACAAACAATCTGGATAAACCCTACTCCAGATTCAGAGCTCTGGGACTAGATACAAGGATTCTGAAGCAACACAAGGTGATTAGTGGGTTCATGGTGCTAGCTCAGCTCATAGCTGTTTTATAGCAGCACATAGGTCTGGAGTCTGGGGACAAACTAGAAGGCCTGTGCTTTGCACATTTGCTCTATGCTTTTCATAGAGAAACTAAACTTCTTCTACCCTAAATCTGCCACAAACTGATCTGGTCAGTTGCAATGGGACCCACTATACTGTTTCACTGATAGTTGGAATTGTCTGCCACAGCCACTCCAGAATGTCTACTAGATGGCATTGTTCTTCAATGACTGCCTAATTGCACTGTTTTATGACAGTGATATAGACATAATCATTAGCTCCTAGCAGCCCAATCCCTTGCTCCCTCCAAGGGAAAACAACTAGAGTCATTGGAGGATCACCCTGGAAACATCTGGTTTTATACACAGAAGCTTGTGCAAGCTGCCAAACAGATAAAGGAATAACTGGGGTAACGGGCATTAGTCACAGGAAAATAAGGACATTAAATAGGATAAAAGAAAACATCACAATTTGTCCTTAAAATTGGGGCATGGGGGCATCCAGGGAAACAAAAGCGGGATGACTTAGAGGTAAAGACACATAAAACTGGAGGCTGTATCCCCAATGAGTCATGTCATTCAAGCCTCCAAGTTTCATTTCATCTTGAGGGACAAATCACAAATAAATCATGCAGGCATATGTCACATACAAGAGTTTTCTAGGTAATATTTTAGTTTTAGTTATGAATCCATGGTAACATTAAAAAGGATAAAGGCAAGATAAACAAATCTTGTTAAACCCAAACTCTTTACCTGTATGACTAGCAGAACTAGAGATTATTCAGTCTGAAAGGTTTTTCCAAGTGAAACTTGGTTTTCACCCTTTATGCAGTTTGTTTACTTTAATACTTCACTCAGTTTAAAGGGTAAAACTAAACTGGTGAATTTCACGCTATTTCTATTCAGTGTTATTTCCCAATTTTCACACACTGGCACAACACTAGTTGTGATTACGGTCCAACGGGATGTTGCCACTTTGAATGGATCTTGGGACCCTGTAGATGCATTTCTTATTTGGAACAGAAGCCAGGTGTGGAGTCAGGATTTTATCAGTGTAATTTCTTTTCTTACAAAAATATACACAATTGCTATGTTCTTGAATAGAGGTGGTAACAAACTGCCTAAGGCAACTGTCTCTTGCAGAAAAACCTTTGGTAAACCACTGATGCCCTATTCCAAAAAGCACTTGCCTTGGACATCTGCCTCTAGAATTCACATCAAACTACACGTACCTTTTCCTTCTTCACTTTATACCTGGGAAACCACTAATTCAAGGCTCCCTTCACACTGCATAGTCTGGGAAAGGTGGCAGGGCCATTAACCTTCCTTTTGTACAGCTGCTCAGCAGCACAAAGGAATTTTTGCAAGACCTAACAATCCAGACAAGGGCCATGTCTATATTAGAATGTTGTTCCTGCTTTAATTATACCGGTATAGTAAAAGTGGTACGATTCCTCTTGTGGGAACGCAATTATATCACTATAACAGTGCTTTATACAGGAATAGCTATCCTGGTATGGAATGGGGGAAAATAAGCCATCCGAGGGGTTTTCATTTGAAAATTTTAAAAAGGTCATGACATTTCTATCTTCGGTTTGTATTGAACGAAGTGAATACACAAAACCTTAATCAGAGCCTGACTTACCTAGTAGGAAAATCAGGCTGTTCTATGACCTTGCCTGTAAACGAACAGCTAAGCACTTCTGCAGTACAGAGATGTTATGAAATGAAAGGTAGGAATCTAATCTGAAAATCTCCCTAAAGGCAGGTGTGTGGAAAACTGCCACATCTAGAAAGAAAGGACTAGTTTCAATGAAGTTACAGCAGGAAGGCGTTTACTCCTAAGTTTGATACAGGGATTTGACCAGAACTGCAGTCTCCCTACCTGTTTCAGTAAGTTACACGAAAGCGTGAAGATATCAAATAAAGACGAGTCTCGGAACGAAGAGGCTATTTTCCTGTGCTTGGTCAGGGGATGGGTGGTGTCCGCCTGGGTAGAGACACAAGCAACTTTTAGGACTAGTTTATAGGAAGGCAAGTAGAATTCACAGGAATGTTATTAATAAAACATTAGTGGCACACCAGGGCATTCCTCCCCCATAATTGCATTGCATCAGTTGATTAAACTGAAGGGACGTTCTCCAATTGTATTACAGTCTATTAACATAAAATAATGGTTCCTGTACTGCCATTAACTTTTTATTGAACTGCTAATAAAACTATATTACCTGTCTAGGGTACTAAGTGAGAACAATGTTCCGAAAATGCTTAAACACACAGTTTCATCTCAAGCAAAAACCAAGTTTACTTGAGCTGGTTTTAAAGCAGGATTAAGGATAAAATTTTCAACAGCACCTAAGTGACTTAGGAGGCTAAAGTCCATTTTCAAAAACAATTTAATTGTTAATGTCTAAATCATTTTTGAAAATGGAATGTCGGTAAAATTTTCCAGAAATCCCCAATATCTAGTTTGGGGAACAGTTCTTGACCTACTTAAACTAGATCCACTAAATTATTCCTGATGGCCCCTTACTCTTTCCACTCCCATCTATGAAAATGCTGGCCAGATGCAGAGTCCTCTATCACCAGCCAATCACAGTCACAGGGAGAGCCAAATGACAAGATACATGGATGAACAGAAAGTTACAAGAAGCCCTTTGCATTGGTGCCACTTTGGATCTGGCCATGTTTGTTTTTAAACTCACGTACAGGACCTGTAGCTGTACGACAATTAAGTATGCCATGTGTGTTAGGAGAAGTAGTAAGTGGATGTTGCTCGATATAGGATACCACAAGCACATATTAATTTGAGAAATGTGCTCTAAACACTGAATATAATACAGTAAACTACAGTATTAGCACCAGAGATTTTTTTAAATTCTGAATATTGCAAAGCTGCATTAAAATAAATGATCTATTCCCCCAGAGGCCCATGGTGAATCACTTTTTGGTGTGCAAGTAAAATGTTCTTCCCCCACCCTTACAATCACTCATGGTACATGGGGAAAGAAGGCTTAAATGCCTACATAGACACATACTTAACCTGAAATCTCCTCTCCATTCAGAGTTTCATTAACAAATTGGATACAATTAACTTAAGCTTGAATAGAGACTGGGAGTGGCTTAGTCATTATGCAAGGTAGCCTATTTCCCCTTGTTTTTTCCTACCCCCCCCCCCAGATGTTCTT
This sequence comes from Chelonia mydas, assembly GCF_015237465.2. Lineage (NCBI taxonomy): Eukaryota > Metazoa > Chordata > Testudines > Cheloniidae > Chelonia > Chelonia mydas. The sequence continues at coordinate 5,199,603 of NC_057859.1, read as the reverse complement.
GTTAAACCCTGGATTTGTGCTGGAAATGGCCCACCTTGATTATCATACACAATGTAAGGAGAGTGGTCACTTTAGATAAGCTATTACCAGCAGGAAAGTGGGGTGGGAGGAGGTATTTTTTCATGCTTTGTGTGTGTATATAATAAGATCTTCTATACTTTCCACAGTATGCATCCGATGAAGTGAGCTGTAGCTCACGAAAGCTTATGCTCAAATAAATTGGTTAGTCTCTAAGGTGCCACAAGTACTCCTTTTCTTTTTGCGAATACAGACTAACACGGCTGTTACTCTGAAACCAGACTACTGCTTGTTACCCTCATTCATATACACTACTGATCACCTTCCATCTTATACAGCCCCCGTTAGTGTAGGATACAAGCACCTCACAACCTTTATTGTATTTATCCTCACAACACCCTCATGAGGCAGGGCAGTGCCATTATCCCCATTGTGCAGATGGGGCATGGAGGCACAGAGAGACAGTCACCTGCCCAAGGGCGCGCACAGTTTGTGGAAGAGGAGAGAATTGAACCTACCTCTCCCTGTCCCAGGGTAGCACCCTAACCACTAAACGGATATTCCTCTCATCTCTCTCCTATCAGTTATCTATTAGAGGAGGTCTGGAAAACAGGCATCCTGTATTCTCTGCATGCCCATTGCTGATCTCATGCACTTTTTGTAAGAGTCAGGATTTGCTTCACTGTTGCTGGTAAGTTTCCCAGCTCTCCAGTGTTGTGCCACATGCTACAAGCCAGTTGTTGGCTAATCCTCTCCCTATACTAGAGAAGGCAATATTTCAGTACATGTATTGTTTGTACAGATCTTTGGGACAAAAAAAAAAATGCTAGATTAGTGTAGATATTTTTATATATAAAAAAGTTACCACAAATTCACTTTAAGAAAAAGGACCCATACAAGTTACATGGTAATGAATCTGAAATTTATATAGTTATGAAACCCCAAATAAATCACCATCCACTGTATTTGCCACATACCAACACAGTGACTGCTTGCAAGTGAGCGTGCTTTTAGCAATGCAAGTGGTGGCAATTTCAGGAAGGTGTCTTTAACTCAAAGTGTATTTAGATAGTATTTTGTGGTAGAATTATTCTTACATATTTAAACAAGAGATTCATGAATTATGGCCAAAATTTTCTAGCTCTGTTGCCTACAGCTAGGGATTTAAATATGGGTTTAGGAAACAACTGGTGACAGAACTTTTTTGTTGATCCCCTCTCCTGTTAGGTGTTAGAACCCTGCAGGGAGATGCTGATCAATATATACTGATTCACTGTGTCTTGCTGGCTTGTTATTTTTGCCCTTGTTATTAGGAAGGTGGGAGTGGTTCTCTGGGCACAGGGAACAAAGGTCTGAGGCAGAGAGGTCTCCTGCAGGGAAACTGTAGAAGCATCCAAGGCGGAGGAGAAAGTCCCGCCATAAGTTTACAGTTACTTTGTTGTCTGAGTAACCAATGAAGCCAAATCCCAAGAAGTGAGGTAAATTTGGACTAAACACAATGGGTGGGAATAGATTCTGTTCAGAGCAGGGTGGGAGCTTGCAGGCTCCTAAACAAAAAAAGTGTCCCGATTTTTAGAGAAGCTGAACTTCACTGACTTCAGTGAGAGCGGTGGGTGCTTTGCACAGCTTTAGACACCAAAATGGGAAATTTCTGGCCTATATTGCCTGTACTTAACAGACTGCAAACAATCATTTTTAATTAAGTTATTCAACACCATGGTAGAATTTCTCAGTTTCAAAGCCTGGGTTGTTTTCAAGTGTTTGCACATGTATTAGCAAAAGCAAAGTTAATGTCCATATTAATGAGAATTTAAAAGGCTAAAACAAAACTAATTAGTATTGGTCCTCTCAGCAAAAGTCTAGATAATCTCTCTCATCTAAACTAGAAGGGTCCCCACGGAAAACTGCTCCTTGGGGTGACTGGTGGCAGTCTGACATGCACTAGTAAAATCTGTCTGAAGGAGTCACAGCTAGAAAATAAATTGGGCTTTAGGAGTGTATGATTATTTCCTTCATGCTTAGATTTGACCAATTAATGGCTCTAGTCCCCAGCTTTTCAAATAAATACCAGAGAGGAAGCAAGATCTAGCAGAAATCGGACCATGGGACTGAAAGACAAGAACTCCAGAATCCTAGTCCTGCTTATGCCACTGATTCAAATGTAGACTTAGTCAAGTTACTTATCCTCTGTGTCCCTTTTTGCCCTGTCAGTCCCTCCCTCCTCCCCGCCCAAAAAACAACCCCAAAACAAAACCAGAAGTGTGTGAAATAGGATCACTTGGTATTTGTAAGGCACACTGAACATGCAACATGCTATGTATTCGGAAAGGAACTCAAAATATTTACCAGATTTGTTATGTTTATACTCTATATTTATATCCCCATGAAGAAGTTATTGGACTGATTGACAATGCAAAAAGGGTTGTGAATTTTTTTAAAAATGAGAATGCACAAAGTTAAAAAAATGCATAGGAATGGAGGACAAAAGATGCTAATGATGCTTTGCTAATTCATGCTATGGGGCTTTATCCTTACAGGCAAGATTGTACTGGGCAGGAACCCATTTGCTATTTTAGTGTTGCTTCATTTTTATCATAGAGCATTACATCCAGGTACTGGAGAAGATGAGATGCTAAGAGCAGGAGATGGCAAAGAAATCCTTAGATCAGAAGAAATATCAATATCTTACCGCAAAAGCGCATGATAGCAAAAAAATAAAAATCAGCACACAAACACACACACACACAGCAGAACAATACAAATGAGAAAATTGGACACTTACTTCACTGAAGAAGGCTGTAGCACTTACTTGATTAATTTCATTCGTTAGCTGAGACAGAATTGTCACTCCTATGATGCAGTGTTCTACGCTATCCTGATGAGAGAGATTGGAGGGAAGAAGAGAAGGAATTAGCAGTGTCAGGTTGTTCTTGCCAGTTTTCACTGTAATTCTGAAGTCCTTCTGCCATGCAGAAGGAAGTACTTGCACACTGTAAATAAGATACATTTGGCTAGGTATGCAATGTCCTCGTAGAACAGTGATTGGAAAATGTTCAAGCACAATGTGTTTAAAAACCCAGGAGTTCTATACTTAGATGCATTTAAAAAAAAATTCATATTATTTACAATTTGATATGTTTGCCAGACTTCTCAGCAGCTAACAATTTCTATGGAGTGCTCAAACAAAAATACACATGTTATTTAATGGCTCATCTATCTATCTATTCTAAATCACATTTTTGGTGCCTACTTACCCCTGATTCTTCAAAGATTTACATATGTGCTTACTTTCAAGTATTTAGTTCCACTGAAATCAATGGTAAAGTTAAGTAAGTGCATAAATCTTTGCAGGACTGAGACCTTAGCTATCGTGAAAGCTGCCAACTGACAGCACTGAAAACTGAAGTCTTAGAGCCACAGAACTCCTGCAGCATGAGAAGTGGCAATTAAAATTTCCCCAACCACCACCCAATCAATATCTCACTCCTGACAATGAGGCCCCACCTCTAGCAGTCAAGGGAGTTCATTCTCCACAGCCCTTACAGTCTTTGGCTTCTCTTTTATAGACTGACACATTGGCAGTCTTGATACAAAACACCTGCTCACTGGGAAGGAGACTTTACATACCAACTAACTTCACATACAAGAGCTACCCTGGTCTCTTCTTTTGCCACAAGGAGTTCCCTTCCTGTAACTGGATGGGGTTCCCCAGCTCCACTTTTGGGGTTCCCCAGCTCCCGCCTGCACTAACTGTCCCAATTTCTTCTCTCATCCGAGACTAAGTTCATCCCCTTTGCAGGAGCCCAAACACACTGCAGACTTGGTGGGGAAGAGGCTACAATCATAGGCCTCTGTTTTGAACAATGGTCTCAAGCATTAACATGATACTATGCGGCTGTATAGCCAGGAATCTTTGCTGAACTCACGACCGATAACCAAATACAGTCTTCAACATGCCTTAGGAGATGGAGTTGAGAGAAAAGCAACAGGATTGTCTCAAAAAGCTAGAAATCGTTTGAGCCGTTTATGGAAAGGTGTAACACTTCGGCATTGTAATATTTTCTAGATATCACTTCTTAAATTTTACGATCCTCACACTCATCATACTATTCTACTGTCTATCCAAATAAATAAATCCCACCATCACAATATAAGAGTCCCACTCTAGTTCCTTTCCTCTTCTCCCACTACAGCCATGGACTCTGGGATTATTTACTACTACTTCCTTGTGGAAGTTGGATTGTTCAAAATGTTCAATTGGAGAAAAAAAGTCAGCATTGAGAGCGTTGCGAGAACAGTGCAATTTTATGCCATGCTAGCCTCGTCTGGAAGAGAGTCCCACAGTTTGGGACTGCTGAAAAAATTCAATCTTCTGCCTGTAAAGCTAAGCTCTTGTGGGCAGGGACTGTCTTTTGACCATGTTTATACAGCTTCTAGCCCAATGGCTCTCTGATTACGATTGCAATAGCACCCTGAGACCCCAGTGTAAATATTTGCTAATAATCATGGGATGGGATGTTTCTACAGATATGTCAAGCCACGATCTTCTAAAACCAACCGTCCCACATCACACATACTTTTAAAACCTTCCTTTGTCACACACCAACTCATATCTTGCACTCTGCAGCCAATGAGTTGTAGTCAGTCTTTTTCCACTTCTTCACTGAAGCTATGTCGGCCAGCCAGAGCAATGAGAGGTTCCCCCACGCTTAGTCTCTTTTCTTAGCAGTACTACTCTGATGGTTGCCAGGAAATCCCAGGCAGAACATGAAAAATAACCCCCTCTCCTCCCTGTTGAATTTTAAAGGATCTCAAGGTTGGTACAGCCAAAATTAATGACCTAAAAAAAACCAGATACACCCAAACTGATTAACTGATAGTTTTCCCATACTAAAGGGTCCAAATTCAAAATTGAAGGCCCTGATGGTCCTGGCTTAATATAAAAGATTGGTATTTAAACAAACCAGGCAATTTGTCACACTCGCAGTAACGCAGCTGCAAGTGAGGTGAGGTGCACATATCCCCAGTTTAATGGGTAGTCATCCTGCTTTTCATTTTGGATGAATCATTTGGATTTGGGGCTTTGACAGAGGAATTACATACTTGGAATCCTAAAGTTCTGCCACATTATTTAAATACTTATAGTTGTGACAAAGTTCCTCCTCTACCTTTGGTGGGTCTTGCGCTTATTGGCGGATTTGCTCGCCTTGGAGCTTCACAACAGCCCTCAGTTTGGTCGTTTTCATGAACCCACAGTCCAGGTCGACCCCTCCTGTGTCTGACCAGGAGTTGGGATTTGGGGGGGGGGGGGGGGGGGGGGGGGGCGAGGAGGGGGGGGGACCTGGACCCACCCTCTACTCTGGGTTCCAGCCCAGGGCCCTGTGGAATGCAGCTGTCTAGAGTGCCTCCTGGAACAGCTGTGTGACAGCTACAACTCCCTATGCTACTTCCCCATGACCTCCTCCCAACACCTTCTTTATCCTCACCATAGGACCTTCCTCCTGGTGTCTGATGATGCTTCTACACCTCAGTCCTCCAACAGTCTGCGTTCTCACTCTCAGCTCCTAGCGCCTCTTGCTCCCAGCTCCTTACCTGCGCACCACAAACTGAAGTGACCTGATTAGCCTGCCTTAATTGATTCTAGCAGCTTCTTGATTGGCTGCAGGTGTTCTAATCAGCCTGTCTTAATTGTCTCCAGAAGGTTCCTGATTGTTCTGGAACCTTCCCTGTTACCTTACCCAGGGAAAAGGGACCTACTTAACCTGGGGCTAATATATCTGCCTTCTCTTACTCTCCTGTAGCCATCTGGCCCGACCCTGTCACATAGCACACCATGAGTGCCAGGCACTTTACAGAAATCAAAATGACAGTCCCTATCCTGAAGGGCTTACAATCTCATATGGGACAGTTATCAAGACAGGTTGATTTTTAGATTTATCAACTTTGACAGGCCATACATACTAGAGCTCTTGAGTAGCAACAGCTAATGCAGTGGAAGTGGAAAAATAGCTACACACTTGCCCTGGTTCTCAGAGCATTATATGGCAACTCATGCACAACAAGAACACTCCGATCACACCAGGTTTTTGGTTCCCTCCCCGCCCCACTTTATTTTTAAAGATGTCGCTGACCTGTAAAAACCTTGTGACATCTGTGATCACATTTCTGAAGACATATTCATCCTTCTGACAGTCAAACCAGCCCAACTTTGTGATCCTGGCATATAACTGAATTAGTGCTTGCGTTACAAAAGTTGCCAACTTTGGCCTGGTGGCAAGGTAGTTGAGCACATAGTTCCCTGCAAGACAAAAAAGAAGAATAAAAATAAGGAAATTCCTAGACAAAGAGACTGTTAAGCTGAACATAAGGTTGTGAATCTGCATTAGGAAAAATATCTTTATAAAGCTTACACCGAAACACAGGAAACAAATCACCATGTTGAAAGCATGTAAATGCAGTTATGGTATCCAGACAACCATAACTGACCTTTTATTTCAGGTCTTCTTTGACAGACTAGTCACAATACAATACACCAAGGGTCTGGAGGTTCTAGAGATATGAAATTGTGGGTGGGTATTCATGTAGAACAGTTTCTTCCCACCCAAAAGTGTGTTATTTTGTATTACAAGAGGAATTCAGTCTTTTGTAAGAACACATCTGGCAAGAACTGCTGAAAGGTTGAAGGACCTTTCCCTCAGGACAGGCTCCCCCAACATCAGGGCATTCCGTTGTCCAGTAAGAAAGGAGAAGCTGACTAACTCTGGCTTGGTAAAGCACCGATGACATGCTTTCTCAGGCACCCCAGACTGCAAGTCACCTTGCTATCCCACTCCTGCATCCAGCGTGGCAGAGTCTTGTGTGTGGTAGCTGGGTGTCAGTCCTTCAGCCACTCTCACACACTTCTCAGGGCTCTGCAAGCCCTTACTCAGCCTTGCAGGTAAATAATAGGTGCACCCCAGGCCACGAACCACCCTGAAAACATCCCTCTCACCGGACACTCACAGTAATTAAAAGGTTCACTACTCCCAAGTGAGCAGTACATACACACTAGCTTGTTTGATTCAGCTGAGTATCAGCTCTAACATAACAGCACTGTAATCTATGTATAGTAAAAACAAATGTAAGTTTATTAACAAAGGGAAAGATTTAAGGCACAGTTTGCACAGATAACAAAAACAACGGGTTACAAGTAAAAGAAAAGTATGAAATGCTTGCACTAGGCTAAGACTAAACTTTAACAGGCTGAACTTGTCTAGAGCAATTTCTCACCTATGGCCTTTCTTGCAGCATTTCAACCAAGGTTGGTTGAGATCCTGTTTTCTTTGATACAACTGCACTGCAGGGCACTCGCTCAAGTGCAAGATAAAAGAGGGATCCTTGTGCCTCTCTCTTATACCCCAGAGTCAGAAAGACTGCATGTGGTTTCCTTCCTGGTGTGCTGGCGCCAAAGTGTCTTCCCCCCACCCACCCAAGTTTATTTCGCATTCCCCCTTGATCTGTTTTTCCTGTTGATTCTCATGTGTAAATGGGGCGTCTTTTGTGCTGGACTTTACAACGTTTGAATTACATATAAACAAATGAGGTAGGTGATTCCACTTCTCTTGTCTGGCAAAACCCGCTTGCCAACCGTTCCTGGGAGACAGATTCTAAAACATTTTCAGTATGTACATACAAACAACTTTTTAAATATCACCCGGGCATACATCACATAACTATTATGAGGATCCATATGACATAAGCTTCCATTTTACACCTCACACATACTATGAAAGCAGTGTGTTAGGAGTAGAAAGTTTGTAAGGCCTGATAAGAGATGCTGTTACAGAACAGTAAACCCTTTGCCAGTTGGGCAAAGAAGATTCCCTACGGTCACAACCACACAAAGAAAAGGAGATACCATAGTTACTCTCCCAATAAGACTCTAGTCAGAGATAGGCTTCTACCTCATCCCATCAGAATGACTCTCTCACAGGAACTACTGCAAGTGACAAGTGGAGTCCCACAAAGCATTCTCAATTCTGAAACCATATCTGCCATTCTCTGTCCGGTGGGGCTTGCACACGTGTTCAGGGTCCGATTGCTATATTTGGCATTGGGAGGGAATTTTCCCCCTAAACAGATTGGCAGACACCCTTTGTTTTTTGCCTTCCTCTCCTGCATGGGGCATGCATCACTTGCAGGTTTAAACTAGTGTAAATGGTGAATTCTCTCCAATTGGAAGTCTTTTAATCATGATCTGAGGACTTCGGTAACTCAGCCAGAGGTTATGGTCTATTACAGGAGTAGGTGGGTGATGTTCTGTGGCCTGCAACGTGCAAGAGGTCAGACTACATGATCATGATAGTCCCTTCTGATGTTAATGTTTATGAGTCTATATCCTTGGAAGAGACTGCCCAAGTGTCCTATTCATTTTGCCTTCCTTCCCTAAAAGAAGTGCATCAGTGCAATCAGACCTGCTCTATCACTCCTTAGCACAGATCACTGTCTGGAAAGACAGAACATACAGTAATCTGCGGTCACAATCGGGGTTTACTTTCAGCCTTGGATTACTAGAATTCTAGGTTTTCCAAGTTGCTTTCCACCTTGGCCCACTCTTTAGCGCTGACTAGGATCAGAGCTGTGGCTGAGCTCCTTTGATAGCAGCAGAGCTGCGAAGCTCACCAGTCTCAGTTCAATGCAATTTCGTACAGACAAGAAAACAGGAAAGTTATCCCTGTACTGGGTCACAGGCAAAAAGCAGACTTTAGCCAGTATCTGTCTCCAATGTCTTGGGAGACAATGAACAGAAAGAAATCCCCCCCCCCCCGCCCCCAGCCCTGGACGAAGTAGAAGAACAAAAAAGGGCAAATACAAAATAACCACCTTTCCTAATAACTGGATTCATTAAGATACCGCTTGCTATAAGGAACAAGTAGGGAAGAGAAGGAATTAGGAGATGAATAGCCTAATTTATAGAGAATTGAGTTACTATCTTAAAATTTGTTCATTCATAAGGCCACACATCTGTGATTACTTTGGACCTGGATAACTCCTATCTGGCATTCAAACCCAGTAGTCTCTGGGCTAGGAAAAGATTATCTGACAGCAAAGTTGCCTTTTCACTATACGTTTGAGGCTACCAATGTCCATAAATCTTAGTAGCTCGCAGAAAGACTGTCTGTCACAATGTGGTACTGTTAATTAGTCATTATCCATAGTATTTGCTTGCTATGCCAATGGCTTGGCTAGAGAAAAGAAAGACTTCTACTTACGAATGTCTATTCGCTGTTCCAATGGCAGAGGGTTGTTTGTTCGTGACACAAGTTTTGTAAGGCATGTAGCTGCCAATAATTGGGAGTAGGAGGACTGTAAAGAAACGACACAACAAGCAGCGGTTTAATGTAAGTTTCAGTACAAAAGAGGCCACAGCAGAAGACAAGGTGGTTGTGCACTACGTTAACCCAATAACTTTCAGGTCTCTGAAAACTTGGGCTTCAATATTAGCTCAGTTAACAAGTCTAAATGCTCTTGACTGTCTTAGTTCCTTGTTTCTGTATACACCAAGTTTATCCAAAATATTTTAAAAAGAACATCTAGGAGGCAAAAGCTAACCGGGTGACAGCAGCAGCAGCATAACATGCCCCCCACCTGTGTGCCCCCACATAAGGGTGGAGAGAATGATGGCAAGCAGGAAGGAACAAGTGCCGATAGCAATATGCTGCAGGCGAGTGTTACCGCCCGCTCAGTCCTAGATTTTACACGAACACTTCAAACTCTTCCACTTGACTACAAAACAGGTTAGTTTTCCCTCCCCCTTCATATTTTATTTATATATCATACAGAATAGCACTCGGACCAATGGACATTACTAATTTAATCTAGGGAATAGGATACAGATAATGTGAGTGAACCATCAGAAATCCTAGGCTGTATGAGATTCTATGAATTGCGGGCAGTGTAATTGCAAGTGTTTCTTGTGTTAAATAATACCCAGTACTATAAAAAGGATTTGCCTCTGTAACCTATTCCAAGAATCCAAGAGACCAGAAACCCATTTATAATAATATGCCCAAAGACAGTTTAATGTAAGTGAGTCAGATCATCCAATTTGTGCATCAGCTTTACAAAATGGCAATCTGACACAGACTACAGATACAAAACGGGTTATGTTCAAAGTAATATAGAGACTTCCCATTAAAACTGACCCCTCCTTTTTTCCCTGTGCTAGTTGCTGGTTCCTCCATGGTCAACACAAATGCAATTTGAAACCCAGAGATTAATTTATTTTTTATTCCAAAGAAATTAAGGAGTCCACACACAAAAAACTTACAATACAAAGAGATAAATAATTCAGCTCTTGTGTTCAGCTGGGACTACACTGCACAGTGCCCCATCTCATTCTGGTTCCTTGATCCTTTGAGACAGGATGGCTAATGTTTCCTGATTTTTTGTGAGCAAGGCACTGATCTAATAGACTCGAAGGGCTGAATGCACATTGGGCCATAAGTCAAGCCTCAAAAGGTCCTGTGACCAAGCAATTTTAAGCATAATTTATCCTGCCACAAAATGAATCAAGTGACCACTTAGAAGGGGAAAAAAAATACTGTAAAGATAAAAATGGTTATTTCCTCTGGTTGAAATTGTTGCTAGATTGCTTTGAGGACATTATTGGAGAGGCTAACCTTTGCTTTAAGAGATTCTTAGTAGTAAGATAAAATGGCCCAAAGCAAACGGCTGTTTTAATCCCATCTGAGTCTCAGATCTCATGCTGGGATTTTAATCTTTGATCACATCTTCCAAGCTATTTTAGAACTCCTAAAGCAGTGGAAATATGAAAATTTGCCTTTCAGAGTTAACGTTGTATTCTTAGATCAGGCTGCATAATGGGTTGGCCCATAAGATTAATCAAGAACCCATCTATCAAAAGACAGGTTCTTTTCCATGTGATTCACACTATAAACAGACGCACGGACAAAACTGGAATGATCGTGCAACAGTAGCTCTCTTGCTAGAAGCGTTAGTGACACTTTAGCCCAAATTCACACAATGTTTCCTAGCATGGTTATAGAGTCCTACTTTGTGTTCCCACTCACAATAACCCCTTCCACACTTCATCTCCCCACAACCCACCCAACAACTAACAACTACACTATATCAAGTCTGGACCACATTTCATAACTGTGTTTAAGCATACTTATCTTTGTGGATTAGATGTGCTTTAGGATCTAAGCAGGATTCCTCAAAAGGGAAACCTCTTAGTGGGTACACTCCAATTTTTTCTAAACCAATAGAAAATGCAGGACCAACGGAAGGTTTAAGTCTGGTATGCAGAAGACGTTCGTGAATATTACACGTTCCAGCTTACTGGGTATGCAGAACCTAATGTGCTCCCTGTTTCATTCAGAGCATTCACCCAAAATGCCAAAATTTGAATGCCAGTTCGTTTGAATCTGATTATTATTATTTTCTACGTACACTTCCTCTTTCAAGGAGGAGCTGGCACTTGCTCAGACAGTCGGGGCTGTTGGTGAACTCGACCAAGGCTTTTTCTGCCTGGAGCCGCGTTGCGGTGTCTGTAGTTTCGTACAGCTGCTTGCACAGGTTCTCGAGCTGGGCTAGGCTCTGTAATGGAATGACCACAGGGGGGTGAAGAAAAAAAAAATCAGTTAAAACAATAATATTTCTTTTTACAGGTTTGTTAGGGAGCGACTCGGCCATGCAACCTCTCTCATACGTTTTAAGGAATGAGTATGTTGAAATCATACCTGGCTTTTCAGCGTATGCTACTTTTTTAGACGTTTCATGGCCATCTTCACCTGAATTAGGCACAAAACAATTGCTGCTTGATGGGCACATGAGAAATCCCCCCCGCAAGAGTCACAGATATCCTGCTAGACACCCTGCCTAAGAACGTGTCTTGCACCATCTCCCTACCCTTCCTTAGCATTTTGCAAGAGAGCAAATTCCAATGCTCTGCCACTCACTCCCATGAGTTCAACTTTTATCCAGAGCATGGCCTTTTTCTTAATGTACTGAGTATGGTCAGGAGCCTGGGTTGTATTCCCAACTCTACCACATGCCTCTTGAGTGAGCTTTAATAAGTCACATCTTTGTATCTCTCGTCCCAATCCCACAGAAAGCTCCGTGCATATGGAGTCATATGCCTGCATGGAACCCCACTGACTTCAACGGGGTCTGCCCACCAAGCAAGGACAGGATCAGAGTCCTAGTTTCCTCACCTGTAAAATGGGGCTATAACACTTACCTACGATGCAGGGTTACCAAGAGGCTAAAGCCATTAGCTTGTAAGTCAGATCTTTTTATAGAGGGAGTTATGCAATCACCATGCACATCTATGTTCCTCTATTATAATAATAAAAGTAGGATACGGATTTTTTGAGGGGCGAAGAAAGAGGGGCAATCTGAACCAATTCTGCAATATTCCTTGAAAAGTAAAGAAGCCTGTATCACCACGGGACACCATAAAAGGCTCGTTCACCTGCACATCTACCAAAGTGATATATGCCATCATGTGCCAGCAATACCCCTCTGCCATGTACATTGGCCAAACCGGACAATCTCTATGCAAAAGAATGAATGGACACAAATCAGACGTCAAGAATTATAACATTCAAAAACCAGTCTGAGAACACTTCAACCTCCCTGGTTACTGAATTTCAGACCTAAAAGTCGCAATTCTCTAACAAAAAAAACCCTGCAAAAACAGACTCCAACGAGAAACTGCAGAATTGGAACTAATTTGCAAACTGGACACCAGTTATTAGGCTTGAATAAAGACTGAGAGTGGACGGGTCATTACACGAAGTAAAAACTACTTCCCCATGCTAATTTTTCCCCTATTATTACTCACACCTTCTTGTCAACTGTTTGAAATGGGCCCTCCAGATTATCACTAAAAAAGTTTTTTTTCCTCCTGCAGAAAATAGCCCACCTTAATTGATTAGTTTCGTTACAGTTGGTATGGCAACACCCATTTTTTTTTATGTTCTCTGTGTTATACATCTTCCTACTGTATTTTCCACTGCATGCATCTGATGAAGTGGGTTTTAGCCCACAAAAGCTTTATAGCCAAATAAATTTGTTAGTCTCTAATGTGCCACAAGCACTCCTCGTGGTTTGTTTTTTTTTGGTGTACACAGACTAACATGGTTACCACTCTGAAACCTGTCACCAATTCCTTCAGTTACCGATGCTCCCATCACATCAGCCTTTCAAGATATAACAAGTTACAGAGCTTCCTCCAGGAGAATCACTAACGTAGTTCCAAATCATAGCTATACCAGGAGCACATTCATAATCATTTTTGCTGCTTCCTCTGCTTTCAGACTACACACAACAAGCTTTCCATTATACCCAATTCACTACTGGCCAGGGAGCAGGAGTAATTAGGTGTCTTGTTGAACAGGTGGCTACCGTGTAATAGCATCATGTATTGCTGCCACGACAGCCTGCCAGACTGAACATACTCCTGAAGGTACCCTCCTATCCCCCTAATCTTTACTGTCATTCTTGCCTCTAAGCTTTGGTCTTTGCTCTCAGAATAAACTACTCTCTGCACACACTAAAACCTCTCTACTAAGAAGGTCCTTAGAATTACGCTGAAGTTATTTAAAAGTACAGATTATTAGCACAGCTTCCCCTCTACCATACATGTCCTCCTCCTCCAGAGTAAGACTGGAAGCATTCTGTGCTTCATAAACATTAATTTATTTGCTACCAAAGAATTTCTAATATTAAATTTTCAACTTGTTTTCCTCCCTTAAGTTCAAGCATTTGTGCCTGGGGCTGAAAGATCAGGAACACAGAACACTGCATTACAAAGATGTTTTATCAGGGGAGGAACTGAATAGGCTAGGGGAAGAGAGAAAGAACTTCTTGAGGGGTAAGAGATGAGATGGGATCAGTAAAAAAGGCTGAATGCTTGAGAAGGAAAACCTAGTGTGTTATTCCAAGTATATTTATATAGCCTTTGGCAGCGTAACTCCTCCCCCTCCCAACCCATATGGCTACTGGTAAGCAATGAATCTGTGAGCTGCATGGTTCGTTTAAGGTCTTGGTTTTGATCTATGACAGCCCTATCTGGCTTGAGACCTGCTTGCTGGAGAGACCCTCCCTTCCCATTCAATACTGACACAGACTGAGGTCAGCAGAAAGAAAAGGAGTACTTGTGGCACCTTAGAGACTAACCAATTTATTTGAGCATAAGCTTTCGTGAGCTACAGCTCACTTCAACTGGAGTACCCCCTCCTCTATTTAAGAAACAGTTGCCAGTAAGATAGTCTCTATGAAAGGCCCTCAATTACTCAAGTTTCAGAATTTATTCCTCCTCCCTCCATCCCATAATCCAAAATGGATTACATCTGTGCAAGTCCCGTCCATTTACTCAGGTTTCTGTGGAACGAAAGACATGACAACAGCTGACATTTGTGGGTGAAGTGGGGTGTTATGAGTTTGATTTTATCTCTGGTTCCAGAGGAGATTATTTTGATAAATTCTTAGACTATTTTAATTGAAGTAAAAGCTATCTAGAGCTCATATGGGATGTATATTTCAATACAGTTTCCCTGTGAAGGTGGTCCCTGACTATTTATATTATTATTTCAAATTTCTGGAGAATCTAATTTCTCTTCCACCCCTATGTTTATTGCGGTTACCCTGCAATGTAATGCAAAGGTGGGGACACACTTGTTTGTTGGAGGATTTTGTCTCAGATCAGCTTCATTCTTGAGAATTTAAGTCTATGAGCTGGTCTACTTTAGAAAAGTTGCACTTTAGAAAAGTTGCACTGGTGTGACTAAATGAATTTTAAAAAAAAATATCAATGCATACCCCTAACATTCAAGTACTTAAACTGGTTTAAGCCTCACTTAAATTGATTTAGCTTAATTCACTACATTTACCAATTTATAATGATTTATCTTAAGGAAGGTTTAAACTGATTTAAGTGCATCTGTAGAGGTTTGCATTGGTGGAGTTAAAATTAATTTTAAATCCATTTAATTCTATTGGTGTAACTTGTCTAATATACATTAGCCCTATCTACACTGACTTCAGTTTGTATTTGTAAGTGATGACCTTTTGTTTAAAAAACAAAAACACAAAACAAGAACACTGTTCATTACCTGTTGTTGAGCAAAAGGTTGTAGTTTCGTTTAACGGTCTAAGTTTAGTTTCCTTGAAACAAAAGCTGCCACTGTGCTGTCAAACACATGGGCATGTGCAATGCTATGTCTGCTGTAAAAATTGCTTACCTCACTCCCATGTCTCAGATCAAGATTAAGATTTGAGGCTGCTCTGATCTGGTAGGAGAACGCTGGCTCCCTTCACAGGCACACTCTCACGCGGCCTCAGAGATCAGTTTCACATTGTCTCAAATAATCAAGAGGAAAATTTCCACTAATCAAATCCCAGAAAGTATTTTGAAATCTACTTTGCTTTCAAGTTTTAAGTAGCTCTTTTTAACCTCATACCCAAACCTATCAGTTCAAGAGGTTTAACTCCAGACACAGTTCTTTCTGCCCAAGGGTCTACTGAACAAGAGAATCACAAATCCCAGCATCTCACCAAATGAGAAGCCAAGGATATATTGGCACAGAGTTTAAAATGAGGACTGCTGAGCTCAGTGAGAACATATTGCAATAAAAGATAAGGTAAGTGGCAATGAAGTCAGCTTTATTACAGTACAATCCAACTGGTATATCCCAATGGAAAAAATAATGTACCAATTAAGCAATCGAAGGCTCATTGGGAATGTGTCATTCTTGAAGATGTTCACTTATTTCCATGAATTGCTTTATAAATAATTAATGTCCACAGCACTGAAGTATAACAGCAAAACTAGCTTATTGCGGTGCAGGATTTTAGGCAGGACACTCATACCACTGATGTTCAAACCAAAGTAGGCCAGTAATAACCTCTCCTTTCTGGGGGCAAACATGAAAGGATATTACACTGGGGATTAACACACACGTCCTTCTTCCCACTTTGGAAGCCTGGGTTCAGGTAGTGGTGAAAGTTACAAGTGTAATGAGTTAGATCATTTTAGTCTCATATCGCTAAATCCACAGCGCACTTTGGAACAATGCAGAAGAATCAGAAATCTTGGCTCACAAGAAATCTAGCAATGAAGTAGCTGCAGATGCTGCAGGGTAATATTACAGTGCCTCACTAGAGCTGTACGGGGAGAGCTTGCAAAGCTCTTGTTCATACTATGCCTTGCCTTTGAGAGCACTCTCAATAGGCCTCTTTCACAAGCACCAAGTTAGTCAGGGTTCGTGTACACTATACCTAGTCTGACCTCCTTTAGAGGACAGGCCACCCTCACCTCCCCATCCCACGAAACCCAACCACTGAAATTAGACCAAAGTACTGCAGCCCTTAGAAGACTAAACTATCATGTGCCATAGGCAGAGAACAGAAGAGATGGAGCTGCACCAATTCTTGAGGTCCCTGCAATGGCAAATTCCAAATGTGGTTTTATTTACTTATAAGTCATAGTAACGTTGTTTAGGGGTCCATCACCACAGAAAGCATACATTAGAAAACATTACTGTTAAGTGAAAGGTCTCATTTAAATGGAATGAAAGTCATTAGGCTGCCACTTATCCTTAAATGGGACTCTTGCCAAGGATGTAAAAATCTGGGGTGAAATTCTAGCCCCATTAAAATCAGTAAGAGTTTTGCCAGCGACTTCCATGGAGACAGAATTACACTCTTGGTGAGTGCTTTTGTTTTTTTATGATGAATGAGGCAGATCTGAAAGTTACATGTTCTTTCAAATTTAGAAGCATCAGGAATAGAGAGTCTGGTCTTGCCTAGTTTTGTTGGAGGCCCAGTGGGAGTAAGAAAAGAGGTTTATTTTTTGAATTAATATCTTAATTTTAGGGGAACAGATGTTCAGTCTTTAAACACAGGCTTCCTTTATTCAGTGTGTTACTAAGTCAATGAAGTTAAAATAGGTGTTACCATATACAATCCAGCAAAGAGTTTTAACCTCATTAAAAATCATTTCCCTCTTAACAGTTCAATTTTCAGTCTTGCCTTTTGTGCTATCATTTACATCGGCTCTGCAAACACCATAGTCTTCCAGCCAAGACAGGATAAGAGTTTCTAAAACACTAAACAAAAACACCCTGTGGAGAATGAGGGAGATGGCTCAGTTATTTATTAAGAATCCCCTATGTACTTCAGTTTACCGCTGATATTTGCCTGTCTCTCTGCACTCATCTAAGTCAAAGGAGGCAGTTAGGCAGAACAAAGCAGGAACCTAAATAATGAAATAAGACACCAATGGTAAACAACTACAAGGGAGTTAAGACAACAATGGCTGGGCCAGAAAGTGGGAAGATGCTATTTTCCAGACGACAGGCAGAGTTAAGGGTTACCAATGCTGAAAATGTAAGATGGAAAAAGAGACTACAGTTAAAAAGACAACCTGAAACAAGGATGCAGATACTGATTGTCAGTAGCTGCCTGGGGGTGGGGTGCTGACAGAGAAACTGCAGCAAGCAAACTGACTATCCTCAGCTAGAGATGAAAGTAACGGGTGAGTAGAGCTTACCAAAGCTTGCAAGAAAAGATTAAGGTTTAGGTAAGAGGAAATACATGCACAAGTCTTTGCTTTAACCCATCTCTCTGCTGTGTATCCTTGGGTAAATAAATACTTGTCTTTGAAGAAGCCGTGAGAGTCACTTTAATCGGTTGCTAGTCCCAAGCTCCCAGAGGGAAAGGGCTTACAGGCGCCAAACAGGTGCTGGATGGACCTGATGTAAAGTTGGTAAACACGGGACTGCAGCTCAGAGACCCAGTCTAGGAATGGGAGGACTTCAGGGTTCCACCCAGAGAGAGAGGTGAAGATAGTGAAATCTGTCAAAGGGGTGCACTGGAGAGGATCTAAAAGGGATCTAAAGCGCAGCTTGCCTTGTGTCTAGGCAGCCCCAAAACCTTGCTTCCCCCCAGATTTTGAAGAGATAGCCTATTGCATATAGACATCATAAAGCAACCAATTTTTTTCTGCTTCATAGATCACCTGTAACTTACTTCAACATATCCAGGTATTGGATTAGATATTATACGTTAATGTGCACCAAAATAACCACTGCAGAACAGGGAAAGTGAAGGATGAAGGGGATGCTTTTATTTGGCATTTCCTTGCATTTGTCAGTTAGAAGCAATGCCTGAATAGTAGTTTTATTGTTAATCCACTCAAACACCAAGAAAACATCCACAGAAGGCAGTACACCAATGAGATCATTCTCTTCGATGAAAATCTTATTGACTAATTTAAGACGAGTTTCACTGATGGATATTTATGCCCTCACACTGGTAAAGTAATTACATGAATAAATGGACTCTCTCAACAGCCCTTGTGCTGCATTCTAGGTTTGCAGTGGTGAATCGTAAGTGAACCTCAATCTTTGTGCCTTAGTTTACTCATTTGGAAAATGACCACCGTATTACTCACCTAACATGTTTTGGAGAGAATAGATTGCAATGCAAAATTAAATGTTAGCTGAGACACCATTGGCTATACTGTGATAGCTATCACAATAGAGTACAGGTAGACATGTTCTCTTGCACAAATAGAGCACTGCCATACAACTGTCACAAGAGAAATTTTTGATGCTCTGTTGTTGAAATGGTCGACTAATAAGCCATTAGGATATCACTACTAGTAACAACCCTCTATAATTCAGGCAAACTGCCCGGAGAGCAGGAAAAGCAGCACACAATGTTGGGGTTGGTTGTGAAGTTCTGGCCAGAGACCTCTTACACTAGGGCCTGTAGCATATTAGCCACTAGTGAGTTTTAGACAGACAACTACCTGTAAACTTTTTACCAACTAATAGTTTATACAGAAAACTGCTTTATCAGTCTGGGATACATTGATAAAAATAAAACAAAATCTGAAAACCCCAAGGCTTGAGCTCCTCAAACAAGGCTCAAGTTACAGTTTAAAGTTAGCATTTACACTTCAGCTCCATAAACAAATAATTTTAATCCCTCAGATTTGAGACATTTCTGTGCTGATATCACATTTTCCTCCCTTACTGACGAAGTCTGAAAGCAGAACAGATTAAAGATGTAACTAAATTAAAAACAGGGAAGTCAGAGGACATTTAACCATGGATTCCTCTTTGGCCTAAAATGCAAGACATCCTTCTCTGAATCCACAGCGTTAGAAAGTGGCATCAACAAGACATTCTAAAGGGACTATCCCTGACAGGTGTTTGTCCAACCTGTATTCGAAAAACTCAACTGATGGGGATTCTACAACCTCCCTTGAAAGCCTATTCCAGAGCTTAAGCTATCCTTATAGTTAAGGAAGTTTTTCCTAATATCTAACCTCAAATCTCCCCCTTGCTGCAGATTAAGCCCATTACTTCTTGTCCTACCTTCAGAAGACAGAGAACAATTGCTCTCAGTCCTCTTTATAACAGTCCTTAACATATTTGAAGACTGCTACTAGGTCCCTTGTCAGTCTTAGTTTCTCAAGATTAAACATGCCCCCTCCTTCCCCCAAATCTTTCCTCCTAGGTCAGGTTTTCTAAACCTTCTATCATTTTTCTTATTCTCCTCTAGACTCTCCAATTTGTCCACATCTTTCCTGAAATGCAGTGCCCAGAATTAGATACATTAGTCCAGCTGAGGCCTCTCCAGTGCCAAGTAGAGAGGGACAATTGCTGTGTCTTACATACAACTCTCCTGTTAATACATCCCAGAATGATATTTGCTTTTTTCGCAGCTGCATCGTATTGCCTACTCATTCAATTTGTGATCCACTATAAACCTTAGATCTTTTTCAGCAGTACTACCACGTAAGCCAATTATTCCCCATTCTGTAGTTGTGCATTTGATTTTTCCTTCCTAAATGAAGTACTTTGCACTTGTCTATTGAATTTCATCTTTGCGATTTCAGACCAATTCTCCAGTTTCTCAAGGTTGTTTTGAATTTGAATCCTGTCCTCCAAAGTGCTTGCAACCCCACCCATCTTGGCGTCATCTGCAAATTTTATAAGCTCTATAAACTTTATATGCTCTACTCCATTACCCAAGTCATTAATGAAAATATCAACTAGTACTGGATCCAGGATTGACCCCTGCAGGTCCCTCTAGATACATCCTCCCTGTTTGACAGCGAGCCATTGATAACTACTCTGAGTAAGGTCTTTCAACCATTTCTGATTCCATCTTATAATAATTTCATCTAGACTACATTTCCCTACTTTGCTTATATCATCATCATGTGGGACTATGCCTAAAGCCTTACTAAAAATCAAGATGTGATATATCTACTACTTCCCTGTCAAAGAAGAAAATTAGGTTGGTTTGGCATGATTTGTTCTTGACAAAGCCATGCTAACTATTCCTTTTAACCCTAGTATCCGCCAGGTGCTTACAAATTGATTGTTTAATAATTTGTTGCAGTATTTTTCCAGGTATCCAAGTTAGGCTGACTGGTCTATAATTCCCAGGTCCTCTTTGTTCCCCTTTTTAAAGTTAGGTAGTATGTTTGCCCTTCTTCAGTCTCTGGGACCTCAACCGACCTCCAAGAGTTCTCAAAGATAATTGCTAATGGTTCTGAATTAGATTCAGCTTGCTCTCAAATACCTGAGGATGAATTTCATCAGGCCCTGCTGATTTGAATACATCTAACTTATGTAAGTATTCTTTAAGTGGTTCTTTCCCTATTTTGGCTTGCGTTCCTTCCCGAGTTGTTAATATTAACTGTGTCGAGCATCTAATCACCATTAACCTTTTTAGCGAAGGCTGAAGCAAAATAGGTATTAAACACCTCAACGTTCTTGATGTCACCAGTTATTAGCTCCTCTTTGCCGCTAAGTAGAGGACCTACACTTTCCTTCATCTTTCTCTGGCTCCTAATGTATTTAAAGAACATCTTCTTATTGCCTTTTATATCCCTAGCGAGGTTTAACTCATTTTCGTGTCTTAGATTTTCTGCAAGATCTTAATACACAACGACAATGGACCCGATTCTCAGCTACTGAAGTCAGCATAGCTCCATTGGCTTCAATAGAGCTATGACAATGTACACAATCTGAATATGAACCTGTATACGAACTATTAAACATTGACCTAATATTCTATTTCCAAAATTAAAAACAAAAGGATACACTTAAAAAAAAAAAAGGATTGACAACCAACTGTATATAGTTTCACACTACTGTCCATTCTTTAATATTTTGTTAGAGGCCTGGATATAACATTTCCCTCCTAATAAATGGCCTCTCTGTCTTCTGGCAAATATTGATTCTTCTCCTCCAGCGTTCTGAACTTTGTTGAAATAAACTTGGCTCCTTTTGTTTAACACCATTTTCCACTTGTCATGACAAATCATCCTTGTTTGTACACAAAACTCGGTCAGCGTTAGCCTAGCACTCAGAATAAGGTTTGTTAGTTAACTGCTTCAGAACCAAAACAAACGTACATGAGTGGTTGAGAAAAATCATGGTTATTCCATCTGTTTTCATTCTTTAAAAAGTTTCTCAGCAACAAAAAAGAAGAAAAGAAGATAAGGAATCAGGACCTCCATGATCTTGACCTTTTGAGGAAAGTTTCATGTTGGGCTGCCGATGTCCCTTTAATTAAAGAATAAGCTGTTGTTTTGTTTAGCCTGACTAGCTATTACTACCACCAACATTGCAGGCAGCAGTACTGAAATTCCTGTTTTTAGTGACTGTTCACTGCTTTAGCAGGTAGAAATGTAGGCCAGCTGGAGCCGAGAGGGAAAAGATTTTGGGTAGGTCTACAATGGAGATGGAAGGTCTGAGTTCCAGCTCAAGCAGACACACCTGCCTTTGCTCTGATCCAGGTAGTGCACTAAAAACAGAACGGTTGCTGTATGGTGTAAGGGGCTAGCTGCCTGAGTATGATCCCATCTGAGACCCTAGGACTATATTCAGGGTAGCTACACTTCAGAGCTAGCACACTAACCACAGATCGAGCTTGTGTGATTATGTCTAAGTGAACTGGGAATTGCACCTTCCAGTTTTAGTGGAGACACACCCATAATCACTCTACAATTCCTGAGCATGTGTTGTGATGTATAACAAACGTAAAGCAGAGGTGAACATAGCAAAGAAAGATGAAGATTTGATTAACTTAAAACTCAATCAACAGGCAGAATTATTACCACTATCCAACCCCAAAAGAGTCCGCAAAAAACTGTCCTCTTTGGGGATGAAAGTTAACACACTGTCATGCCATTTAAACACACAAGCCTTCCTTCCCACTTTGGAAGCCTAGGTTCGAACTGTAGCATAAGCCACAATGTGAAGTTGTTTTAGCCTCTGAGGGGCAATAGGTGCATTATCTATAAATTCAGAGTGCAATTTGGAACAATGCAGAGGAATTAGCAATCTACTCAGGAGAAACAGGAGGTGCATGAGAAAGTTGTGTGGGGGATGGGAAGCTTGCACAGCCTCTATTCCCAACGGCCCCCATTCAGAAAAGCATGTAAGCATGTGCTTGACTTTCCTATGCCTATGATCTTAGGAGCATCATCAATTCACTACTTTCACAAGCACCAGATTCAAACAACACTGAAAGAATTCCTGCCCATTCCTCTGGAGAGCTTTATTTTAATTTTGAGTCATAATGTTACTGTCGAGGTTTATCATCATATACAGTATACAACATTAGAAGACACTGCCATTAAGTCTCAGGGCTTGTCTAACTTTCCTGAGTGTGTCCGTGCAAAGTGATTTAACTGTCAATTTAATGCACATTGGTTAAATTGTATTAAACTAAACCAGACTAAGGTCACTTTACTTCCAAACGACAACCTCCACATGGGGGTTTAGTGCACATTAGCTTCACATCTTTAGTTAATTCATCTTAACTTTGAGTGTCCCCATGTAGACATGCCTCACGTTAAAATTAGCCCGACACTCCCTTAGCTTGCCCAAAGTATCCAGGTGCAGAAGGGACATCTTGTAAGGGAATCTTTTAAGGCACATATATAGAAACACCAGAGGACAACAGGGCAACTGAAGGATGGAGTGGATGGCTGAACTTGGGATTTCCTTGTATGTGTCAGATTCAGTCCATGAATGGCAATATTTTTTAATTGAATGTCCTCAGCAGCCAGAAAACATTTACAGTACAAACTGTGTAATCCAATCAGATGACTTTCTCTGATAAAAATCTTTTAGGTGCTATTTTAGAGAGATCCTCACTGATGGATATTTCTCTCCTTGCATGCCTTAACTAGATCACCTATTCCATTAATACGCAGAACACTTCAACTGTACTGATGCTATATTCCAAGTTTGCAAAGCTAAGCCTTCAGCATACTCTACCAAAATTGCAGTGACAGAATACAGGAGTTTCTTCTCCCCTCCTCCAGCAGAGACTAAGAGAAAAATTAGACTAGCTTTCCTCTAGCAGTGACTACTTTTCTGGATGTCACATGATCTGCTGTTAGGAGTAAAAAATAGGTGGGAATTATTTAAACTTCAGAGACTAGGCAAGATCTACTGTTTTTACCAAGATAAAAATACCATGTAGTATAGCGATTATGTAGAGCAGGAACCCTGTATATAGTAGATAAGGGCTAAAGCGTGAGACAGCAAAGTATTCAAATGCTAGTTGAGTTCTAAAAGTTAAACACAAACAGAACTAAAACGAGTGGAAGGCACCTAAGTGAAGGGGACCCAAAAGAGAGGATGCCAAAAAGTTACAAACCACACTTATGTCCATCACACCTTTCATTCAAGAAATGCTCTTTATAAACACTAAACACACTTGAGATCGGAAACTATCCGTTTAACATGTATGGTAACAGAAGCAGAACAGTTAACTGACAGTGTCAAATGGAAGAGCATCCAGCAATCCTGGCTGCTGATGTTCTGTTCTTGCCACTAGATGACACTTCTACTCAGCAACACACCACTTTGCCACAGTGTCACAGCAACTTAGGTTGCCAATTTGGACACAAAGAAGAGAGAAACTGAGTCACTCAAAGTAGTGAGGAGGTCATCAACTCTCTCCCCTGCCAATGCAGGATTGTTCCCAAAGTTATTTAGCACTCCCAGCATGTTAATATTAAAATCCTAATACATTAGTGTAAAATACTCTGTTGTAAACACTCTTAGAGGCCTAAAGTATCCTATGTAAAAGTGGTAAAATGTCAAATTTCTCTTGCATTTCACACTGTGTTAAGTAAGGCCATAAGACAGCCTGAAACGTCAGTAATTTCTTAGATGGAGTATTTGTTATAACCTCATGTTTAAACGTCTCTGATCTAGGAGTGAATTTTTCATATAACCACACCTCATGACAACATAGGACACTAGATGAAAAAGCAAACCACTATCACATACACACTTGCTAACAATTCTGCACGCTCAGTTTCTCTGATTAAATTCTTAAGCATTTCCATTTTCTAGAAAATCATCTTTTAAGTTTTTCTCCCCTAGTCTTCCTGTTATCTTTGCCGCATACAAATGGTCAGGATTACAATTTATTTGTAAACAAACATTTTATTGAACACACTGGATGCATGCTGAAGAATTTCCATGTTGCATGGACGGTATTTTCTAAATGTGGGGTGAAACTGATTATTCTAAGACTCATAAGTGAAATTTAACAATACTGTGTTGAGTCAGTAGCTATTCACACTCCTCAGTCCTGACCTACATCTAAAGAAGAATAGACTCAGAGCAGAAACAGCTGTAAAGAAAGTTGACTATAGCCCCATCCCCCATTTGACGGTATCTATTCCTTATTAGCTCATCACCCTGATATAAACAGAAGCCATGCAGGATTCTGTACAAGTCATACAATTTTAACAAGTCTGTTTGTACACCTAAAACCTTAAAAATATGCAAAGATAAAAGAACATTTTTTCCTCTACCCTCCTGTGCTCCCATTAAGCTAAATAAAATTTAAGTGTTGAATTTTAACTGCCAGGGTCCCCCATCAGGGCCGCAAAATGCTTTGAGATCCTCTGATGAAAGGTATTACACAAGTGCAACACACCATGGCACTGTCTGAAATAGCAAATTTCTTGATTCAAAGACATCATTCCATCTGTCGTATAACTCTTCTCGCTGAGGAAGAAAAACACATGAAACCAACAAACTTGAGAAACAGATGAGCAGATACATTTCCCTCCCTGAAAATGGATATGGAAGTTTTTTCTTGGGCCAAGATCACTATAACATGCTCATAGGGCATGGCTACACTGGAAACTTCAAAGCACTGTCACGGGAGTGCTCCCATGGCAGTGCTTTGAAGTGCGAGTGTGGTCGCAAGAGAACTCTCCCAGCACTCCTGGTAATCCACATCCATGAGGGGATTAGCTCCGAGCATGGCTCCCAGCGCTCAGAGCCTGTTCACAGGAGCGCTTTAAAGCGCTCTGACTTGCTGTGCTCAGGGGGGTGATTTTTCACCCCCCTGAGCCAGCAAGTTAGAACGCTATAAAATGTAAGTGTAGTCAAGCCCTTTTTTGAAACACCCCATCCTGTTAGCAGGTGGGGATCTTGTTGGGAAATAGCTAAGGGGATACTGTTGACTGACTGAGGCACGGGGCTCATTATCTTAACAAGATTAAGTGAGGAGTTCTACAGGAGATCTAGAGTGTGGGCTGAACATTCCTGTGGTAGGAAACACCAAACCTTTGAAGGCCTAGGATGAACTCTGTGTTCATCTGAACAAGTGGGTTTTTTAGCCATGAAAGCTTATGGCCAAATAAATATGGTAGTCTTTAAAGTGCCACCAGACTCCTTGTTATTGGTTTCTTTCTCTCTTTGTTAATAAGCCAAACTCCAAGGAAGGGAATGAGCTTTTGATCCTATAGTGTGTGAACTTTGCTTGAGAACGGTTAGGGAAAGGCATCTGCTTACAACTGCATAGTTTTAGCCCTAAGCAAATTTTACGTCAATACAGTTTCCAGAGTGTGTGATCTTCAAATGATAAATAACCCCAACAAAACAGCTACTGAAAAAGGAGGCTTCAGGAAATGGCTGTGGAATTGATCCTATATTACATGGTTGCTTAAGAAACACTCTTTGCATACAAGGGCTGCAATAAGCTTTAAGCAAGTTTAGTTCAATGGAGTCTGACTTAGCCATGCTGATAGTTCCTGTTTCAGATAATTGAGGAAATGTATGCTGCATTTGGCACCTCTGGAATGCTGGCTGAAGCATGAAGGGACATATGAATCTTCAGCGCATCTGGCACGTAAATATCTTGTGAGGCCGGATACAACAGTGCCATGCCAACTCCTATTCTCACTATCAGGTGACACTGTCAGCAAGAAGCGGGAAACATTATCTCCTGCAAATTGTAACAAAACTTGTTTGTCTGAGCAACTGGCTGAAGGATTGAATGGACTTGTAGAATTATGTACCAAAAAAAACTGCATTCAAAAATAAAACAATGTAAAACTTTAGAGC
This sequence comes from Chelonia mydas, assembly GCF_015237465.2. Lineage (NCBI taxonomy): Eukaryota > Metazoa > Chordata > Testudines > Cheloniidae > Chelonia > Chelonia mydas. The sequence goes on along the minus strand of NC_057859.1, from coordinate 5,173,165 downwards.
CTACATTTGTAAGCTCAACTTTCATGATAAAGAGATTGCACTACAGTACTTGTATTAGATGAGTTGAAAAATACTATTTCTTTTGTTTACTGTGAAAATATTTGTAATAAAAAATATAAAATGAGCACTATATACTTTGTATGGTGTTGTAATTGAAATCAATATATTTGAAAATGTAGAAAACATCCAAAAATAATAAATGATATTCTATTATTAAGAGCGCAATTAATCGTGATTTTTTTAAATCGCTTGACAGCCCTACTATTTATGCACTTCTAGCACGTCACAATTATTTACTGCAATAGTATCCATAGCGATCTCCTTGCATCTTTCAGGGAGTCAATAAAAATTCCTCATTTTCTCCCCTACAGCAAACATTCTTCTAACCAAGGTAGGCTGGATGGGATTTCTTTTAGAGTCTAGCAATGCCACTGTCATAAATATAAAGGGAAGGGTAAATACCTTTAAAATCCCTCCTGGCCAGAGGAAAAACCCTTTCACCTGTAAAGGGTTAAGAAGCTAAGATAACCTCGCTGGCACCTGACCAAAATGACCAATAAGGAGACAAGATACTTTCAAAGCTGGGGCCTGGGCGGAGAAACAAGGGTTCTCTCTGTCTGTGTGATGCTTTTGCAGGGACCAGAGCAGGAATGCAGGTCAGAACTCCTGTAAAAAGTTAGTAAGCAATCTAGTTAGATATGCGTTAAATTCTGTTTTGTTTAAATGGCTGATAAAATAAGTTGTGCTGAATGGAATGTATATTCCTGTTTTTGTGTCTTTTTGTAACTTAAGGTTTTGCCTAGAGGGATTCTCTCTGTTTTGAATCTGATTACCCTGTAAGGTATTTACCATCCTGATTTTACAGAGGTGATTCTTTTACTTTTCTTTAATTAAAATTATCTTTTAAGAACCTGATTGCTTTTTCATTGTTCTTAAGATCCAAGGGTTTGGGTCTGCGTTCACCTACGCAAATTGGTGAGGATTTTTATCAAGCCTTCCCCAGGAAAGAAGGTGTAGTGCTTAGGGGCATATTTTTGGGCGGGGGGGGGGGGGGGGGGGAGATGTTTCCAAGTGGGCACCTCCCCTGTTATTATTGTTAGACACTTTGGTGGTGGCAGCGTTTAACCTAAGCTGGTAAGAATAAGCTTAGGGGGTCTTTCATACAAGTGCCCACATCTGTACCCTAGAGTTCAGAGTCGGGAAGGAACCTTGACAGCCACTCCTACTCTGGTTCTGTAGAACAACTCGAGGCACCTGTTACAAAACTCCCAGCACTTGCTGACCCAGAGCGGCAAATTCCGACTTGGGAATCCAACAATGCTTTGTGGCATCATTTCTGATTTAGCACGGGATTGTGCTGTGCACACAAGTGGTAAAATGTGTAGCGTTTCCAGGGCAGATCACTCATAAAAACCTACAAAAGGTACATATCTAGTTTTAGACATGCTGCAAAAACTGTCCTTCCTCACCGACACCTACCATAAATGAGCTACCAAAGTTTATTACTTCTTTAGGACCAAAAAGGTACTCAACACTCTATATTGTTCATAAACAGAGGCAATTCCTGCCCCAGGGAGTTTATAATTTAAAGAACAAGAATGAGAGAGTTTAAGTAGGAGGTGAAACTGCTGACATGCAACAGTAGAAACTAGTCAATAACCTACTCAGATGCAAACAAATATCGCAGCATAATTTCACTGAGGCTCAGCTCTCCTCCCCCCACCCAAATAAGGACGACAGTTTGTTACAGGGTATTAAAAGGAGGAATGATAATAATGTGCCTAGTTTAGTAATATAAAAGCATGCCTTCGGTGAGTATGTGATGGTTATGCTCGTGGCACTTACATATGTAGCAAACTGCAACTGCAAACAATGAATTAGAAAAAGAAAAAGAGGCAGGGCAGAGGCCCATTTAGTCCCACAGAATGAAATGGATAAAGAAACTCTCCTGTGAAGGAGCAGATCAACCGACTTCCAGTTCTGTCTGACCAGCTGGAAACAACATGTATTTCAGCCTGTTGTGTTCTGGGTTTGCAGTTTTGTGAAACACTTAGAAATAGCAAGATCCAAACACACACAGAAGAGACTCTGCAAGCTTGACTCAAATCATAGTGCTTTAATGGAGCAGTAACCTGACCCATTGCATAAGTAGAGCCCTGCAAATCTGCGGATAGCCGCTTTATATCCACATCCGCAGACCATGTTTGCAGGTTGCAGACCCTATATGGGTACAAGTTTTATAACCGTGCAAGGCTCTATGCATAAGAGGAAAAGAAGCCCTTGCAACTTATCCTCTGTTTCAGAAACTTATGAAGCAAGAGAACAATGTATAATGTGCACAATTCTTAGTTGCTCTTATATAGACTAGGAGCTTAATCTGGCTAAAAGTTTTACATAAAGCAAGTCTTGGCTCTTGCAGATAGTTAACTAAGATTTAGATTATCAATCCAAATAATTGATATTAAAAATATACCTTATTGCAAGGCACTTAGATGTTCAGACAGTAGTAAGCTCCTTCACAAGAATGATGTTTGTCCAGGGTCTCCTGTTATTTTCTCCACTTTAAGAAATCTTTTACATGAAAGTGAGACACTACCTTATTCGATAAAATTGATTTTAACCAATTAATTCCTGTAAAAGTTAGCACTTCCTCCGTATTCTTGCCCACTACATTTGATGAAGGTCAGCCACCATTTCCAACTGAACTGTCACAAGGCAAGCAGTGCAGCCATTGTGAGCATCACTTGTTCATGCAGGAGGGAAACAGCTTTGCTGGATATAACAGTATAGGGTGATCAGATGAAAGATGCCATCATCTGGACAAGTCAAACTCCTTTTTACAGGTTCTGATGTCTGTTTAACCACAAGTTAATAACCCCATAGTGTTTTATGGGAACAGGGAATACAATCCTATGTAATCCAAGTAAATGTTCCCTATTTCAGTAAATCAGGTGCTAAGATCCAGGCTACTCATGATTAGGGCCCTATCAAATTCACTGTCCATTTTGGTCAATTTCACAGTCATAGGATTTTAAAATTAGTAAATTTCATGATTTCAGCTATTTAAATCTGAAATGTCAAGGTGTTGTAATTTTAGGGGTCCTGACCCAAAAGGGAGTTGTGCTGCTGGTGGGGCGCTGCCTTCAGAGCTGGGCGGCTGGAGAGTGGCAGCTGCTGGCCGGGAGCCCAGCTCTGAAGACAGAGCCACCACCAGCAGCAGCGCAGAAGGAAGGATGGCCTGGTACGGTATTGCCACTCTTACTTCTGCGCTGCTGCTGCTGGGGGTGCTGCCTTCAGAGCTGGGCGCCTGGCCAACAGCAGCCGCTCTCCAGCTGCCCAGCTCTGAGGGCAGCGCAGAAGTAAGGGTGGCAATATCGTGACCCCCCTAAAATAACCTGGTGACCCCCCCTGCAACTCCCTTTTGGGTCAGGACCCTCAATTTGAGAAATGCTGGTCTCCCCTGTGAAATCTGTATAGCATAGGGTAAAAGCACACAAAAGACCAGATTTCATGGTCCGTGACGTGTTTTTCATGGCTGTGAATTTGGTAGGGCCCTACTCACAAGACCTTCCTAAGCACAGAGGCTACTTCTACACAGGTACTACCAATATTTAGTACACAAATTTGTAAAAGGGTTGGAAACGCTTTTTAGATTTTCCTATTAAAAAGAAATCTATTCCTGAGACATCTAGCTGTGAAAAGCACTATAGAAAATAAGTTTGGTTTTTAGACACCTTGAGTGGCAGGGCTGGAAGTTGATGTGTAACCTTTGTTTTCAGAACTCAAAATTGGGCAAATATGGCAAACGCTCATTGTAGTTCTTCACTTCTTGAGGTCTCTTAACCATAGATTCGTTAACACATCAGAGGCTTGGACAGAATCATCACCATACATTTGCAAGCACAAGGAGCAGCTGTGAAATAAGGGGTTATCTTGGTTGACATGGGTTGAAACTACACACTTACACAGTGCCCCAAACAAATCAAGAGTTAGGGAAGACAATATTCTGATCGGTAAACTGGCAAAATAATCCCTGGAGTGCTTCATTTGAGAATACCACAGTTCCAAAATCCTACTCTTCAGTTAGTTTTTAACTAAATAAGACGTATTTTGTAAACCTCGCCAGAAGTCTTATAATAGTGAACTGCTTCTAAAGTCACAGATCCATTTTCCCATACAGACTTGCATTTTGTTATAAAGAGGGGGAAACAGTTTTGTAAACTCTCCCACTGTGTTTGGGACACAGATAGGAGTGGAAGACGAGGAATTTCATTGGGCTTTGGTATTTGCAACGGGAAAATAAGATGAGTCAACTACCAGTACTAGTAACGCTTGCTGCCACGAAGAAACAAGCTGACTTTCAAATTCCTGGATATTTCCCCCTCAACTAACAAGAGCTATGGACTCAACATTTGGGGCTTTAGCCGTGCAAACAAAAGCCAGCCTGCAGGTGCAACAATCAAAAGTGCACAGGGTCTTCCCCTGCTACACATTTCACAGCCATTGATATTGGTGATTGACAGTATGTTCCAGACATTCAACACACTACAGATGTAATATTTTACCTAAATGGGAACACATTACAAAGAAACCAAAATTTAAATCAAGCACTCTGCATTGACAAGCCCGAGCCATGCACTATGCAGATTCCTTAGGGACGCAGAGCTGCTCTCATCCCGATTTTAAAAAAAACAAAAAAATCCACCCCTGAGATGTGTGCTGAGTTCCATAACTAGTGAACACCCTGGAGGTACCTCAGTGTAAAGCCTCTATAAGACTGCTGTATCTCTTCATCCATAAAACTGCAGAAGCTCAGCAAAGTTTGCAAACTTATCTTTAACTTACTGATTTAACTAGAGGCACTTTAGAACATTATCCTCTACTGATATTTCTTTAGCAGTGTACTCAAGTACAACATCCTTGGACTATAACTCCTGCAGTCACCAAGTTCATAAACACACTCAGCTAATGATACAAAACCACAGAGCCTTCAAATAAGAAATTAAGCCAAACACTTGGAGGATACAGAAATAACACTTCACTTCTACCTAATGTGAACATAGAAAACAAAACTATTAATTCAAAGTGACAGGTTACTGGATAGACCAGTAAAGAGGTATATTTGAGAACCATGCATTAAGTGCAGAAAATTCTACTGCAGGAGAAAAATAAATCCTTCACAGGTCTGAAAGCACAGTGTAGAAGGTATACGGATGAAGAGCTCATTTTACTGGCAAGAGATGAAAAGGATGGAGGTATTAAGAGATGGCTCTGAAGTGGCAGCATTTCACTAATAGGAAAATGGTGTCTGCTGTTTTTATAGTGATCTTACTAACAAGTGAAAGCGTGTGGTCCACTGATACCTACAGTAAATTATTAAAAGGATACATTTATGTTCCTGAATAAGATATTTTTATGAATTTATCCACTCATACGATGGATTTGTTGGGCACCGGTGTAGTTACGACCCCATACGTGGGTGACTTTGGTAGGTTTGGCAATTTCGCAGGAAAGACTAGTTTAGGACAGGGCACTGGTAAGTACCTGTTTAAACAGGAAAACTGGGAAAAATAATCACATCAGTATCTAGCAAGTTCAGCAAGCACAGAATGAATCTTTTCAAACTTCACATACTTCCATTCAAAACTGAGGAATAGGCTTGGTCCATCTGCTACATCAAAGTTGGTCTTCTGCGGCAGAATCCTGCGTGGCCAAATGGACCTGGACTGGAAGTCTGCAACTCTGCATGATCCCGATTGCTTAGTGCTTCAAAGCCTACAACTCCGTATTATGTTGTTTGACGTTTATATCAGAGGTTCTCAAACTGGGGGTCGGGAACCCTCGGGGGAGGGGGGGAGGTCGCAAGGTTATTACTCGGTGGAGTGGGGGAGGAGGTCACGAGCTGTCAGCCTACACCCCAAACCCCACTTTGCATCCAGCATTTATAATGGTGTTAGATATATAAAACAATTGTTTTTAATTTGGGGGGGGGGGGAGGGTGTCATACTCAGAGGCTTGCTATGTGAAAGGGTTACCAGTACAAAAGTTTAAGAACCACTGGTTTATATAATATTGAAAAATGAAATGAATCATGACACGTATAACTTACTTGAGAAAATACTGAACCAAAACAGACATTCCGATGCTCAGTATTATAGTTACATATATTAGTATAACATCCACAATTTGAATATGGTAACTAAAGTTAAATGTAACGTGGAGTGCATTAACAAAGTTTTTAAAACATGGGACTAACTAGATTATCCTGGGGCAGTAAAAAAAAACCTTTTTACCTGGCAAAAATCACCTCTGGTAAATACCATCCCATCCCTGGGCTTTGGAAAAGACGGGTTTATGGCTTGTATCACTACAAGGTGGCTGTGGGTTTAGATGTATGCCACACCCAGGGTAAGTCTTCTTTTCTCTGGAACTCTGCACCCAGAGTATTATGCGGGCACACAACAGAACACTCATTAAAATGGAACAGTGTCAACAGAAAGCTGTGATGTAAAACAAGTGTTGCATTCTTGATACAAAAAGTGATGTGAAGCAGTGCACTTCATTCCATGCCCAGCTGTAGTTAGCCAGGTTTGCAGCTGATGTAATGCAACCCAGACCAGTGACAGGTAACAAGATACCCACTGTGTCTAACAGGGTATGCTTACACTGCAGTGAAAAACCCACAGCTGGCCCAGACCAGCTGACCCAGGCTCAAAGGGCTTAGGCTACATGGCATAAAACTGCAGTGTAGATGCTCTGGCTCTCGAGGATTAGAGTTCTGGGGCCTTCCCTCCTTGTGGATGTCTCAGCGCCTGGGCTCCAGCCCGACCATCTACGCTGCCACTTTATAGCCCCCAAGTACAAGTCAGCTGACCTGGGCCAGCCATGGGTGTTGTATTGCAGTGCAGACGACCCCCAATCTTGTCACTGGCAAGTGCACTCCAAAATTCTGAAACTTTCAATTAGCCCTAAAGCATGTTTTCTGTTTTGCGGTGCTTGGCTAATGGATTGGAATCTGTGAGCTCTGTTATGTGAATGGTCCTCAAGCCCACTTTTTACATTGTGACATCAACTCATTTTTCTAGAACGTAGTAACGGATTAGAAAAAAAAAAGATAAGTAACTGAACAGGTACATTCACTATACCCCTTCTATATACGCCATCACAGCACAGTGAAGGGTCTGAGTGCCTTAAAGAGCAGATTCAGAACCCTACCTTTACTTCCCAAAATGCTTTTGGCTTTCAAAATCTACCATAGGAAAAAAAGATTGTGTTGGGCCCAATCCTGAAAGGTACTGAATGCCTCCAACAAGGTGCTGGGCACCTTCAGTTCCCACTGGGGACAATGGGACTTGAGGATGTTCAACTTCACCCAAAATCAAGTTCACTGTCAATTCATGTGAAAGATTCATGTTTTGAAACAGATTATTTGAATGTGAGGCTGATGCCCTGGTTCTGATAACGAAGGGACAAACACTGCCCCACAATATTTCACAAAATTACCATATTAGTTATAGGGAGCACAGAACAGACTTCAGATATTATGTTTGCTTCCATATCAAGGTGCAGTCTTGACCTTAGCAGAGATGCTTTCTAAGTGGGTGGTTACTAACTACCTTTCACCAAAAGTTCTAGGAACTAGTGTACACTTAAGTGGGGTGGGAAGAAACAACAAGCAGAATTCTTATCTATCACCTACCTTCATGCAAATCTGAGGATCTCTCACCATATTACTCCTGGGAGAATTTTGCGCCAAAAATTAAAAATTCTGCGTACAGTATTTTAAAATTATGCATATTTTATTTGTCAAAATAAAGCAATATAATCACACTGGTTTCAATTACAGTGGATTGAGAATGGGATTGGGGAGCATTGGAGGAAATCCCCAACTCCCCTCTATCTAATAGTAATGCAGCTAGTATTGATCCTTTACTTCTAGTTATTAGTCTACAAATATATGCAGCCATACGCTCCTTGTTACATGATACACGACCAAAAAGCAAGTGAGGCTGGGGACTCAAACTCACAATTTATGTTGAGTACTGACCATCTCCAGAAAGGTGAGTAGCAAACAGTTCATGGAACACATTTTGATAGGAATTTTTTTCAGTTAAAAAATGTAGACCAGTTCTAATCACTGAAGCACCATAAGTATTTATAAAGCCACACTGCTCTTTACAATAAGGCTCCTTTACACCACTCTGGCAATGTAAAGGAGCCTTAATATTTTTACACCTGTTTTATACTCCTGGGGGAATTCACTAAGAACAATGGGAACAATTCACTAAGTAGGCAGACTGCTACATTCTGCTCTGCCTGAGGGGACAGAGCCTGCCCCATGCCTACCTCCTCAGAAACACCCCAAAGTCCTGCCCCTCCACACCAAACATGCCACAATAGCGAGCAAGAGGGACAATCTCTCTCTCACACGCACTCACGACTGCCCAGCGCCCCCCTGCCAGAGATTTATGTCTGGCTGCTCTGGGCACCCAAACTGACCTGCCTGCACTGCTGGGGAAGGGTGCATGACCACTCCTGTGGCTTCCTTTTGCTTCCCTGCCAGAAGTCATTTTTCTGTGAGGAAGCAAAGAAGTCTGCGGGGGGCCATGAATTCTGCACATGCGCAGTGATGCAGAATTCCTCCATGAGTACCACATGCACTCAGAATAATACAAGCCAACAGACACAGCAGGTGGAGTTATCCTTGTACTATACTCCAACTCCTAATGTCAAAATATTATAAGTAATATTTTCTCCATAACAAGCTCGCTTAACCCCAGTAGGCAATCAAGAACATGGTGAGCATTAGCAAACAAAAACGTAGCCAGAAAGCACCTGTAATTGCACATTAAATGTCCATTCAACACAACCAAACCTCAGAATGCAGTAGGTACTACCATAACCATTTATGTGGCACCATTATAGTATATGGGTTCACTTTGTATGTTTCAGTGAATGCTAGTACAGGGAGCACATATTTATGGTTGCACTGGACAGCCACATTTGCTGGATTCACTTAGTACTTTATGCAATGGCCCTGCTAGGCTGCAGCTCCTCTAAAGATCTTATTTAAGTCTGATTTGGGTCACAATTATGCAATTCTTCAGGAATCATTTCCCTCATAGCACAAAACCATGATGTAATTTAGACAAATAGAAAAATCTAACAGTGCCACAGTTAGATGGCATGGGGAAAACGCAGAGAGCCTGTTGGAGGTCAAGCTTGAGGTACAGTGAGAACTGTATAGATGCTATAGACTTGTACTGGCTAAGCTGCGTTTGGAGGATTGAACAGCCCCTGCCCACAACTTACACGGCCAAATTCAAAGCTCTAAGGTTAAGTATTCCCTTCTATAGAGCTGAAAAAGGAAATGCAGGCAACTAAGTCACACGAACGATTCCGTCTCAAAGAGCATCACAGATGATTTATAAGTGTCTCCTTGAATCACACAGCTGAATCAAAACAAGCTACATTTTACCTCTTAAATCTGCCAGTAAAAACAGGACTTTTTTGTACTTTGCTATAATTGGTCTGAGCATTAGACCAACTGCAGTTCATAGTGACACACTGCCCAAAACCAAGGGCAACAGGACAACATGAACAGTAAACGAAGTGATTTGCTGTATTACAGAGGGTTCAGTGTTCTTTTAATACTTCCCTAATTGTGTTAGTGTTGGATATTGGAGGCAACAGTCTGTTAGAACAGGGGGCTAGGAGTTCAGACTCTTGAGTTCTAGGATATGTCTACACTGCTCACATTACAGCGCAGCTGCAGCAGTGCTGTGACACGGGCAGCGTAGACACGCTTTATTGCCGGGGAAGAGCTCTCTTTTTTCACACCCCTGGACGACTAAAGTTTTAGTGCTGAAAGTGGCAGTGTAGACACAGCCCTAGTCTCAGCTCTGACACTCACTCATTGCATGACCTTTACATTTGACTCCACTATGCCTTTTTTCCTCTGTAATATGGGTCTCAATGTCACAGGGAGGAGGCAAGACTTAATTCTATAAAGTGCTTTGAAATCTTTAGATGAATTATAGACTGTATTCCTACCTAGGAACTGAGGGCAAGATTCTGAACCCATTGAAATCAATGGTATAATCTCCCACTGATTTTGGTGGGGAGAGGATTTCACCAAATTCCTCTCTTCTCAACACGTTACTAATGAGTGTGAAAAACTTGAAGCAGCCAACACATTTTCCTCCACTCTCCTTTCAGAGATAACTGTTTCATGACATAATCATCTGAACAGAGCATAGAGTGAGTACATGCCTTTATATATAGTGCCTCTGAGATCCGCTGTCTCTTACAAAAGGTGTTTTACCTGCTTCCTAGGAGAGTAGCACATTCTATAAAACAAGCCACCCGAGCAGGCTAAGAGGTAGAATGGAAACAGCTAACCAATTGCTAGTGATTTGGTCCCCCAAGCTCAAAAGGAGCTGGAGCTTAAGCTTCCCCTTGTTTTACTTTCAGAATTTTGACATTGAAATAATGACAATCACAGCACCAACAAGTTATGTACCTAAATCCATGAATTCTTGGGTTCCATTTAAAATGCCACTCTGATCCACTTGTCACAAAGTTATCCAGTAATTCTGTTGCTCAGTGGCTGGACAGTAAAATAAAAATCTAATTTCCAGAAGAAAAGGTGGTAACACTATTTTAAGTTGCTTGTGTATTTTTCCCCTGGTTCTTGAGCAGATCTCAGACTATTCTGGGATAAGTCCTTCACAAGAGCGGTCAGACAGCCCAATGACACGCTGAAGGTAAAAGCATGGACTATAAACACACAGAAAAAACCCCACCAGTATTTAAGCAAAATTATAGTTGGGCAGTGGGCTAAATTGCGATTCTTTTACCAAGCAAACATGAAGTTATACAGATAGCAAATAGGAAATACACATCTAGTCTCCTAGTTTCCTTTGGGGCAAAATGTGTCCCAGAGCCAAATGATTTTGTGTTTGATCCAAGACAACGTCCTTTTGGAATACAGAAATACACTAACAAATTTCAGGAGCTATTAGGGTTTGAGAGTGCCAGGGGATTGGCCCTGCAAGACATTCATTAAAAAATACAATAGGCAGTACTTTAAGAATCACACATAAGAGGCTATTAGCATGCATGGACACAGGTGTTTTTTTAAAATACTCACTCCAATTTCATACTTCAGGTTGTGCGCACTATATGCCATATTTTTATGGGAAACAGTCATTTTTCTTGATTTCAGTCTCAAGTTTTCCCTTCTTAACTCTGCGCCTCCATTCATCCAAACGACAGATGTTATCAGAAGGTCTCCATCACATTTTCCCAATACAACAGCTCTGAGGTGAGAGGGCATTAATTTACAATGAAAGTATTTCATCCTGCCTCTTCATTTGCTTCCCACCAATGCACTTCAAGGACCTAGCTCCACATCTGAATCCATCTTACAGCACAAATATAGGCTTCTTCCAAGTCTGGAAGTTTGCTGATTTGAATTAACTGCTGCCAGTTTAATTAGAAGTTACAATCAGATGGCTAACATCCCTTTACTTTTGCCCATATCACTTGACCCCAGGTTTTTCATATGCAAGCGGTCAGTTAAGTTCTCTGTTCTATCTATCACAGTAAGAGACAGACCACTTACTGTGCCTATGAAGCTACCCCTATAGAACCTGACCTGTTACATTTCAAGAGCAAAAGATCTTGCACTATAAACCTACAAGTCGGGTTACCCAGAGCACGTAAAGATAATATGATCACTGATAAAGTGAGGCAATGATTTTTCACTGATGTAATTAGGTCTTATCTTCAGGTCCAGGGGACTCTTCAGGTACAACTCAGTACACAAAGCCAGAGAAGCAGTTGTTACCCTTGCCTACATCAACATTTCCCCAAAAGGCATATTCTAACTCATCAGGTATCTCCCAATAAATTTACCCATTTTAGATTACAATAGGACATCAGATCCCAGATCTAAAAAAGAGAAATACAGCAAATCTGTTTCTAAGGAAAAAGAAACAAGACTCATCACTACTTTCCCCACAAAGTTATTTCTAATGATATCTCTTCATCTCCTGTTTCCATCGCATATATTGGAGTTGGAATGACACTTGCAGACTGAAAAGAGCAGGTAGAAACATTAACTCAATCGAAGGCAGGAAGGGAAGAGCATCTATACCAGTCCTCTAAGACTGCACAGCTTTCCACAGCCACACACGATACAGAATTCTCTGCTACTGTACCATTATTACAGTCCTTTTCATTCCTAGACCCTGCACAGTAATCCTGAAGAGCTGTCCAGCAGAAAACTATCTCAACTGGCTTTGACTATGTGGATTGCAGACAGAAAAGAAGTGGCATTTTCTACATTCACAGAGTTCCATTTTTAAAAAAAAACCTACAGAACATGATGCTACAGTCCTTCAGCTGTGGTCTCAAAGAACTCAACTCTGCTTCCACTTTCATCAACTTGCATCATATTGTAAACTCAATAACTCATAATTATAAATAAATCTACACTTTTGCACTTTGTTAAGTATTAACATGCAAGTTCTAATGACAGAAACTCTGGGGAGTCAATATTTAACAACTGGACTGGAAGTTTGACAAAATATGGCCTCTCTGCTGCTAGTCTTCTATACTATATCATCCATATATCAGTTATCTGAAACACTCTATTATCCAAAACAGAATCAAGTCTCAAGTTATATGCTACAAAGAAAATGGTCTCACTAATCCAAACTTATATTCAATGTCTTCCTGTATCAAGGGTGTTCCAGTCTTTTAAACAAGCATAGTTTATAACAGAGCTCACACAGCCTACTCACAAAATATCCAAACAACTGGATCAGCATTAGAAATAGTGTGTTGGGGGTTTTTTTTGTTTTTTTTAAAAAGCACTATAACAAACAGGAATTGAATCCACTCATCTAATCAGTGATTTTCCCCCAGCCAGAAAAAACTAGAAATCCTGAGGCAGCTTTGAAGGAAGAGCCTCTTCAGAGGTAGCTATACTTTTTTGCCCCAAAGCAAAATAAAGACACACACAAAACATGAAAAAAAAAAATCATCCAGTTACAGATATGTAACTTGTCCATTAGCACTAGTAGTAAAGAGTTGCACTTATGCCTTCTGATAAGTCTCCTGTAGTTTGGTGACAGGTTAACAGTACTTGCAAATAAATCTCCATTGGAGTGGAACATCTTCAAGCTTCTTGTGTTAAAGTTTAACTAGTGCATTTGAAGCTAGCAATATTAATTAGGTTCTTCCGGCCCCAATTCCATTTGCTTGACCCAATATTTAAAAAAGAAAAAGCCTGTTTTAAAATGACAAGAACAGCAAGAGATACTGTGTCACCAGATTCTGTGGTCTATCCGTAAAGTCACAGGTTAAATTGCGAAGCTGATATGTCACTAATGACAAACCAAAGAATACAGCCATTCTCCAGTATCGTTATGGCATGTAAATTGTTTAGTAACACAGCAATCCCCAACAGATTATCTAGGCTGGATTTGATAAGATTATTTCAACCCCACTAGTCAACCTGAGAATTACATGGGTTACATTCTGAGTTAATAAACTACTCACCCTTGTGGTTCACTGAGGTACCAGATGCAGAATATATTTATTTAAAAGTTACACGAATAAGTAACTATCAAAACTTTTTTTTTTAACTCTAATATGCATATAATCACAAATTCAATCACTATTATGGGAAAACATTATTTCCTCCATTCTACCATTTGTGCTACAATATTTCTAATTCTAGGGCAAGTCCTTTACAATGTTCTTCATGAAAGTAAAGGAGTACTTGTGGCACCTGAGAGACTAACAAATTTATTTGAGCATAAGCTTTCGTGAGCTACAGCTCACTTCATCGGAGCTCACGAAAGCTTATGCTCAAATAAATTTGTTAGTCTCTAAGGTGCCACAAGTACTCCTTTTCTTTTTGCAAATACAGACCAACATGGCTGCTACTCTGAAACCTTCATGAAAGTGTGGCTGTGTAAATTGATAACAGGGCACTATCAGCTTAGACTTGGCTCAGAGGTTAAATTTTGTAAGATCTCTAAATCCATCTTCACAAACTTATTTTGAATCCAACAAACAGTTGTTTTTAAATAAACAGTTTCCATTCACTGTTTGACTTGTCAGTTTTATGTAAGAGTCAGTTTCTTTTTCAGGGTCTCTCTTTTGCTTTGTTTATATTTCAAACAGTGAATGGGAACTGTTTATTTAAAAACAACTGCTTGTTGGATTCAAAATAAAAGTTTGTGGAGATTAAATTTTGTAAAATCTCTAAACGTATCTCTACAAACTTTTATTTTGAATCCAACAAACAGTTGTTTTTAAATAAAAACCAGTTCCCATTCACTGTTTGAAATATAACCAAAGCAAAAGAAAGACCCTGAAAAAGAAACTGACTCTTACATAAACGTGAAACTGACCAAACATTGATTTGAAGATGTCCAAGCACAGAGAAATTACAAAACTGAAGAACACACATCTTGTGAAATGGAATTTTGAAGCTTTCATTTTTAATACCTTATGGTGTAATTAGTCATAGGCAATAGTTGTTTACCTCTCTTATCTCTTAATATCTCTTAATAAAATGTTTAATAGCCACTTTAAAGCTTGCTTTGAAAGCCTTCAGAAAAAGATCACCAATACCATCTAGTTAAAAAAACCTTGAACTGTTAGTTAACACTACCACCACCAGTCACTGCTATGCTCTTCAATAAAGTATCACTGAAGTTCAAGATGGAAAGTTAACTATTAGGTCACCTCCTCCAACCCTGGCCATTGTTCTCCACTGCTGACACATCTCAGAGACTCATCCGATCTATACAACATACAAATGAAGGTATTTCCACTGCTTCCCTTGTGAGACTATGCCACCATATGGTGTATACCAAAGGCAGAAAGTTTCTTTCTGATATTCAAGTTACATTTTACCTATCTTAATTTCACCCCATGGTTCCTGGCAATAAGGCCCAAAATCCGACTAACATGTATTTATCACCTCATTTTCAAACCATATGAACTTCATATCAGCAGACATTTTATGGGAGACCAATAATCCAGGCCATGGTGTCAGACCCAAAGCCAAGACTTCTGCCATGTCCATTTTGAAGCTCCCTTAGCTGTTCTCACTTTGGGGTTGGCAGACCCTTACTACTTTTAACCAGAAAGAGGGTGAACACCAGAAGGGCTTAGCAGAGTACAGGAAAAAGTTTCCAGTCTTCTCTGCCTATAAAATAACCCAGGAAGACTTCAAAGCCCTCTGACACTAAGAGTGACCAGCTACTCTAGCTAACGCTGACTCTAGAGTGCTTTCAGGCATTATTTCCTGGAGCAAAGTGCCCAGTTGCGGCAGCTGATGGCAGATTGAGGGCTCCAATCCTGGGCAACCGTGCCCCAAATTCCCCTTCTCGCCCACCAGCGTTGCTGGTGACAGGCTCCCTCCGAGGCTGCTGCCCACCGCGGCCTGTTGCCCACCGCCCTTGGGCTGCTGCTAACGGCTGGCACCTGGGAAACCAAACAGCGAGCGGAGGCTGCATGCAGGGAACATAATGCAGCCCGGGCCCCTCACCAGCTGCTGCCGGGGGGTGCAGTCTGTGCACTTATGCTCCCGCAGCGCCCGGTACCCTTGGTCTGCAAGGCCTCACTCCTGGCTCCCACCAGCCTGCACAGGGCACGTGTGTGGGGGTGGGTGTGTGTGCGTGCGTGGGGGGGGCAATCAATGCTCGAGCAACGCTCAGTGTCGGGGGGGGGGGGGGTCCATGCCCCCCTTGACTTCCAGGTGCCCCAGCCCGGGGGAAGGGGGGGAAGCGGCCCCCTCCCCTTTACCAGAGGGGGGAGCTGCCCTAGCAGGAGGCGGCCCGGGCCTGGGGAGGGGGGGGGGGAGGTGCTCAGTCTCCTGGGCAGCCCGTAAGCCAGGCTGGGGGCGCTGGCACCGCCGCCTCAGGCTGGGGGGCGCCGCGCCTCGGGGTGGGGGGGCCCCTCCGCCCGCAGCGGGGCCCCGCGCCCCCAGATCCGAGCCACCCCCCGGGAGGTGCCCGCTGCCGTGCAGCCCCCGCCTCCCCGGGCCCCTCAGCCCCAGCAGCTCGCCAGGGCCGCCCCGCCGGCGGCCCCCTCGCGCGCCCCCCGCCCCGCGCGCGCTCTCCCCTCACCTGCACATGATCCGCCATTTTGCTCCATTCATGCTCCTCTCTCCTCCCCCCCGCGGCCGGGCCGCCGCGCCTGCGCGCTGCACCTTCCCGCTCCCGCACTTTGCGTACTGGACCCCGCCGCCAGCGCTGGGGCGGCGGGGTTTAGAGAATGGCGCAGCCGCTGCGGCGGCGTAAGCGACGCAGGAACGTCGGCGGCTCAGAGAGGAGCGGAGCCGGCGCGGGGGGGGGACTAGGCTTTGTTTACATGGCTCTTAAAGGGGCCGCGCACTGCAAAGGCAGCGCCGGAGCAACAGGCCGGGACCGGGCTGTGAGCCAAAGGGGCAGCCTGCCCTGTATCCTCCGCTTGCCCCGGGCCGGGGGCACTGTCCTGCCACTGCATCTGGCCGTGCACTGCACCCCCAGCTAGCCCTGTGCTGGGGGCAATGTCCTTCCATTGCACCTGGCCCTGTCCTGCCCTTTCCTCTGCCTGCCTTGTGCCGAGGCACTGCCCTTCTATTGCATCTGACCATGCACTGCATCCCCCAGTAGTCCTGTGCTGGGGGCACTGGCCTTCACTGCATCTGACCGTGCACTGCATCCCCCAGTAGCCCCGTGCTGGGGGCACTGCCCTTCACTGCATCTGACCATGCACTGCATCCCAACTAGCCCTGTGCTGGGGCACTGCCCTTCTACTGCATCTGACTGTGCACTGCATCCCCAACTAGCCCTGTGCTGGGGGCACTGTCCTTTCACTGCATCTGACTGTGCACTGCACCCCCAGCTAGCCCTGTGCTGGGGGCACTGTTCTTCCACTGCATCTGACTGTACACTGCACCCCCAGCTAGCCCTGTGCTGGGGGCACTGCCCTGCCCCTTCCCCTGCCTGCCTTGTGCCCAGGCACTGGCCTACCACTGCATCTGACTGTGCACTGCATCCCCAAGTAGCCCCGTGCTGGGGGCACTGTCCTATCATTGCATCTGACCGTGCACTGCACCCCCAGCTAGCCCTGTGCTGGGAGCACTGCCCTTGCACTGCATCTGACCGTGCACTGCACCCCAGCTAGCCCTGTGCTGGGGGCACTGTCCTTCCACTGCATCTGACTGTGCACTGCACCCCCAGCTAGCCCTGTGCTGGGGGCACTGCCCTGCCCCTTCCCCTGCCTGCCTTGTGCCCAGGCACTGGCCTACCACTGCATCTGACTGTTCACTGTATCCCCCAGTAGCCCCGTGCTGGGGGCACTGTCCTATCATTGCATCTGACCATGCACTGCACCCCCAGCTAGCCCTGTGCTGGGGGCACTGCCCTGCTACTGCACCTGGCCCTGTCATGCCCCTTCCCCTGCCTGCATTGTGGCCGGGCACTGCCCTTCTACTGCATCTGACAGTGCATTGCATCCCCAACTAGCCCCGTGCTGGGGGCACTGCCCTGGTACTGCATCTGGCTGTGTCCTGCACTCCCCATCAGGTGTGTGTTTCTGGGGCACTGCCATACCACAGTATCTGACCATGCACTGCACTGCCCCCCCAACCCAGTGCTGAGACACCCTCCTCACATACACAGCTCTTGTAATGTACCTTAGTCCTCACCTATGTACTATTCTCTTCCCTTGGCCCTTCACTCAGCAACACTGAGGTATTTGTGCCCTGATCTGTACCTCCCCTCCCACCATTCCAGTCCTTCTTACCCCAGTTTGTTTAATGCACTTTACCAAGCCCTACAGTACAACTCCTCTCCCCCTTGCTATCCAGCACGACATTGCTCCTCTACCCTGACTTGCAGGACCCAGCTGTTTTTTCTGTCCTGGGGCTATACACAGCTCTGATGAGACATCTTAATTGTGACTGGCAATTTCCAATCCAAACTGCATATTGGTTTATATGGAAAAATCTCTATTATTATTGTCGTTTTGTTGGTTGCTGTTTATTTATATAGTACCATACATCTACACCCCTTAGCACCGTTCCTCTACCTAAAATCAGCTGTGATCAGCTGGCTGTTTTGTTTATGAAGTCACTATAAATCCAAGAGACTCTGCCATGCTGGTTGTGAGCCGAGCCTGGCTGACACCATCTCTATGTCTATTCAATTAAGCACATGGCATTACCATGCCAAGCGTTTCAGGATTCTTGTCAGCACCAGAGACTGCATGCATGGAAAAAAAGGGGATTTTTACTTTTTAATTTGCCCTATTCTCCTCCCCATTTCCCCTTTCCCCAACATACACACATTCGCTAGTTTCAACCAAATCATGACTCCACAGACAGGGATGATGCAAACTTTGGTGCCCCCTCATGGTTCCCGATTGAATATCGGCTATGATGCAAGATGTTTGTATTATTCAGTCAACATTCTCACCTGGGGAAGGAACAGATGATAGTGGTGGATGGAAATAATTCCTGGATGGATTGTATTTTCTAATGGACAACCTATCCTAATTTCTCAATTACTGCCGGACAATCTTCACTCATTCATATAGTTGCTTTCCACAACTAACTCACTGTATAACTTTTAATGAGTGATGAATGCTTGGCTGCTAATATCTAAATTGTATTGTTAAATTTATTAATCGTATTTGGGTTATTGCTATATATATATATATTATATTACTTTTAAACCAACCTTTGTACTTTTGAAGAGATGCATTGTCTCATGCAGTAACCAAGATGCAACAATAGATAGAGAATTATATGGCTCCTGATAAATGATTTAACATCGGGAACTTCCAGGCGACCATGTTCAAGAGTGCAGAAGTCCATGGTGTCAGCACAGGACTCACTGGGAAAAGGAGCTCAGGGAAGATGTTGGAGAGTGGCTGCTTGCAGCCAGATTTTCACACGGAGCCTCTAATTTTAGGTGATTAATTTTGGGTGCCTAATCCGAGACATCTTGGGTCTGAGCTGTAGGGGAGCTGGGCATTTACACCCCACAATCATTTGAGTCAGAGCTGTTGGCACTCATCAGAACTGGAGTCCAGGACTGGAAGTCCAGGAGGTATCTCAGGTTGGGCATTCCGGATCAGAGGCCACTACTGGAAATGTTGGCTTTACCCTATACTATGGCCCTGTAGCCCGCAACTCAGCCGCATGCAGCTTTAGCTAAGTCTCAGATTTTTAAAGCAAAAGGCAAACAAAACAAATCCTAGTCTCTTATCCTGGGAACAGATTATTCAGCTATCTATCTACCTAACTATTTATCTGTCTATCTATCTATCGATCTATCTATCTTCCTAGCCCATCAACACAGTATCCAGATGCCATATACACAACTCAGAGGTACAGCAAAGGATCAGTCTTTCACCCCTTCTTTGTTTTATGCCACTTTCATAAGTGCATCTCCTCCCTTTTCCGTTTCGCCCTCCCTCTAATGAG
Organism: Chelonia mydas; assembly: GCF_015237465.2. Classification (NCBI taxonomy): domain Eukaryota; kingdom Metazoa; phylum Chordata; order Testudines; family Cheloniidae; genus Chelonia; species Chelonia mydas. Next base: position 5,153,664 of record NC_057859.1, on the reverse strand, counting down.
TTGAACGTCAGTCCTTTTGTTGCTGGGCTGTGGCATGATTTTGCTATGTGGCCATGTGCTTTATGTGCCTGGCTGTTTTTTTTTTAGGTTTGAAATGCTTTGTATTTGTTCTTCATTGCATGGCATTTATAGACCCATTGCGGCAGGCACTCTGCAGGTAGACAGCAGTAGTTGCGTCTCTATTTTAATTTCCTTCTTGGTATCTCTTTTCTGTCTCATGTCAAGTTTACAGGGGCATGCGTGGGCAGAATGGGAGCTTGGAAGCAGTGAGCATAGGTATATGGTGTACGTGGGCGAAGGTGAAATGAAGACTTTGATCATCAGAGTTTGTAGATCTGACATGCGGTCTGTGGTACCCCTAACAAGAAACTCTGACCGTTTGCATTCTTGCCAGCCCCAGAAGTCTTCCTAGCTCTGAACATAGCCCGCCAGCGTTGAAAGATCTCAGCACTTTTAAATTCTGTACCTCCCAGCCTGCCTGTGCCTACAATCCTTAACTCAACTGACAGAGAGAGTAGTTCCCTTCCACCAATTTTTTATCTCCTTTCCCTACACTTTCTTCCTGGAAAATTCTCCAAAGAACAGAGCATCCCCACATCCAGCTGTCTTTCCTTCTTGCAAGAGCTCTATGATCACTCATACTGCCCAAATGACCATCATCTGGGGCCAGCAGGAACTTGAAAAGGAATCTGGGAAAGTCAAAGCAAAGTGAAGGGCAAGTAAATTTCCCCTCTGACCTGAGCAGCTCAGCAGGAAGGAGTCTGGCCTCAATTATCAAGTCCCATTCCATACAAAAGCTAGAATGGAGGCCAGGGGCTGAACACACAGTGCTGCCTCCGGGAAAGGAAGAACAGCTGCTTGTTAGACTCTGTCAGGCAAGCTGTCACAGTCACACCTGCTATCTCTGAGGGTGCCACCTGCACAACTGATCAGCAGAGATCAATACAAGCGGAGGGAGGATTTTTCTCCCTTTCCTGCAGGGATTGTGTTTGGAGGTGGAAAGCCCAGGATCGGTCTGCAGCTGCATACAATGGATCAACCTTGGGCTTAGCATCTGCGAAGACAAGATGGACTGTGGAGTCTCCTGGGGCAGGGGGAGATCTCAGCAAAGTAGGGACAGCTGAGAAAGGAAGAATCAATGAGGAAGGGAGGTTGGAGAAAAGAAAGGAACCAGGTTGCCCTTATGCACAGAGAATAATACCTTGTGCCAGGAATAGCCCCTATGGAGCCAGTGACACTGCTTATGGAGTAAGGTACTAATCAGTGTGGTAGTGAATCACAATCAGGCTATAGGGAGTGTGAGGGAGAGGGAAGGGATCCGAAGGAAAGAGAAGAGGGGTGAGAGGAGGAAAGATAAAGGGAGGAGACAGAAAAAGAAAACCCCACTGCTCCTTTAAAATACCCCAATACTTCACCAACCACACTCCTCTGTCACTAATGCAAGAGCTGAGGCCTAGTCTGATCTCCCTTACACCAGTGTAACTCCCTTGCTCCCAATGGCACCGTTCCTGATTTATACCAGAATGAGACAGGTAGCAGACTTGTCAGGTTTGGGAGCTCACAGGAGAATGCGGCAATCCTTTTAGGGTCTGGCTACACTTGGTGCTGGGGGTGCGATTCGCTTGTGTGAGCTCTCATCCAGCTAGAACGCTAAAAACACAGTGTAGCCATGGCAGCATGGGCGGCAGGATGGCTTAGCTGCCCCAAGTACATCCCCAGCCCAGCCCACAGGCACGTACTTGGGGCAGCTAGCCCATTCCGCCAATCATCCCCCGTTGGCTACACTCTCTTTTCAGTGTGCTAGCTGAATCAGAGCTAGCATGCGCATGTCTCCTTAGGCTGGGAATTTCGCCCCCAGCTCCAAGGGTAGGCGCACCCTTACAGACAACCCTTAGGGAAAAGCCCTATAGAACTGAATAGATCACCTTTCTATAGGTGAATCCCTCCGCTAGGACTGAATAGCGAATTCTGTCCCTGCTATAGAAATCTATAGGATGGCTAAAAAACCCAGACAAACTCTACAAGGAGCTTTATCTATCTATAGCTTTTATTGCCATATATCGATAAAGAGGATGACAGGATAAAAGTGAGGATGAAAGAGCAAAAAGATAAATGCAAAGTACGGGAGAGGAGGAGAGACCGAGGAGAAAGCAGGCCTCTCCACGTGCTTCCTCCTCACAAACCCATCCAGCCAGCTACAAAGACAAGGCAAGCTTCTTTTGCATTTATCTCCCTTTGCAATATAACTCTTAATAGGAAGCATCTGTGGGACACAGATGGTCTCCGGAGGAGCCTAGCCAGGGCTGGATTGGATCCCTCCAAAGACATCCTCTTTCCTCTTGCTCTGTCCTGGCCGTTGATTGAAACCAGAGCCTGCCTGCCACAGGGGTGTGAGAAGAGGGCGGGGAGAGGAGGGCAGCTCATGCTGCTGGAGTTATTAGTGTTTGGTTCTGAGTGGAAAGCAGAGGATCTGGACGTGGGGCTCTATCTGCACCCACCTCACGCCGCCAAGTGGGTCAGAGGAGATGTGATGCCCTGTTCCTTGCAGGGAAGAAGAGGCTCCCAGAGAAAGTCTGGAGGATGTTGCTGCTGCTGGTGATGGGTCTGGCTTGGTCCTTCCATGGAGCCTCCTGCTTGCCACATCCCTACGGATTCACGTGAGCAGAAGAGGAGGCGGAAGGGCAGTGCCAGTGTGTGCCAGAGCTGTGCCCCAGAGCCACAGCCTGCCCAGCCGGCTTGGTGCGTGACCACTGCGGCGGCTGCCTGGAGTGTGGGAATGCCAAGGGGCAGCCCTGCGACCTGGATGGCAGTGACACCTTCTATGGTCGGTGCGGGGAGAACCTGGAGTGCCAGCTGGACATCCAGGGGCTAGGCTATGGGGGGATCCCCGAGCTGCAATGCATGTGCAGGTCCCAGAGGGCCATGTGTGGCTCCAATCACATCACCTACCAGAACATCTGCAAGTTCCAGGAGGCCGTGCATGAGAGAGACAGGTGGAACCTCAGCATCACAAGTGATGGGCCCTGCCAAGCAGGTAACGGTCCGCCTCCTTGTTTGCCCTCTGCTGCTTGGGGAGAGACCGGGAGGGGAAGGTGGCCCAGGGATAGACGAGGGATGCAGTCACTTTTCCAGCATACCCGGGGTGAGGTGAAGAATGGCACAGGAGGTATCTAATCCTCCAAGCCATGGCCAGATTCCATCGGCCAAGCGTCTATCATTGGACAGCTTGGATGGCTGGAAGGGCCTTTCAGGGATGTCTTTAGCATTCTGGGCCTCTCAGCAAGGCTGTTATTGAGCAGGTGGAGCCTCTCAATCTCTCCTTCTGCCAGCAAACCCTTGCACCTCCTTCCTTGATCAATCCGCACAAGAGGTCAGGGGACTTGAGTGTCCTAAAGGGCTTTCAGAGCTGTCCTGCAAACTGGGTTTCCTTGTGCACTGGGCTCCCCTGTGAGCGAGCCCCCCAACCCCCTCCCAGGTGTGCCTTAAAAGCCAGAGCCGGATTCCTTCCGGTGCTGATTTATAATGAAAGGAGTTTGGGCAGAGAGAATATTCAGGTGCCTGTGTACATGTACATCGAACACATCCATTTACCACCCCATCCACAGATAGCTGCACTGCAGTTATGATTTATGTATGTACCACGTCTGTGTACCCTATATATGTCCCATATGTATTGTTTGTATATATATATTGTATGCAAGTACCATATGGATATATGTACACAGCGTCTTATGTACCATGTTATTGTATATGTGCATGTACCATAGGTATATTGTATTAGTACTATATGTATGTACCATATGTGAATGTATGTACTGTGTATATCTGGGTGTACCATAAGTAGAGAACACATAAGTACATGGGGTCAAATCCTCAGCTGAGATAAGTCAATGGAGCGGTAATGATTTACCCCAGGTGGGGATATGGCACGTTAAAATGTGGTTATGTATGTGCCACATGTGTATTTGTTCCATACGTATTGTGTGGTTTCAGAGTAGCAGCCGTGTTAGTCTGTATTCGCAAAAAGAAAAGGGTGCCACAAGTACGCCTTTTCTTTATAAGTATTGTATATATCATATGTGGAGGTTAGGGACAGAAGGCCCAATCGCTCAACCCTTACTCACACGAACTGTAGCCCTTACTCATGCAAATTTTCCCACTGACTTCCCTGAGGCTACTCCTGTGTGTAAGAGTTGTGTGTAGCACAGGGATCCTTTAGGACGAAGAGCTCTAGAGAAATGCAAGCTAATGGTAGTGATTATTATTAATGGCTAGAGATGGGCCAAAAGCCAAACTGAAGATTTGATCGCTCCCAGATTTCTGGGAAACTCCAACGTGGATCCGAATCTGAACTCTGTGGCTCAGACCCATCAATGACACCTAAAATCAACAATTCAGTGTATTTCTCACATTGTCTGTTTCCTCTGATAAGGTGGGCTGGGATCAGGCAGCAGACGTGGTTCATTGCTGCACTCATTACAATATAAGGTGACTTGTGTTATCTCCTACCCATGTAGACTGACCTGGCAGAGGGAGTGGCTAGATAGGATAGGAATAACTGCTGCTGAATAAGATGCTTTCATTGTTTAAATCTCTGCCATGCTCCCTGCAGCAGCCTTTATGATTCTGGTTAGGGGAGGTTCATTTCTGTCTGGTGATAGAAGAGGGTTAGGTTCTGACCTCCTGAGCTTCTAAAATCCTCGGCCTTTTGTCTGGATTCTGTGCAGTTCCCCAGATCAAGCACCATCCCCAAGACCAGGTGAATGTGTCTGGCTATGATGTGATCTTCATGTGTGAGGTCTTTGCCTACCCCATGGCCCTCGTGGAATGGAGGAAGGATGAAGAAGAATTCGCTCTACCTGGAGATGATCCTCACATCTCCATCCAAGTGAGTGACACCATCACAGCTCCGCCTAGGCAAGGGGTCCCCCAGCTTCGCTCCACCCAGGTGGAGGCAGCTAAATACAGGTGAATGATCCCAAATCAGCACGGCCATGGTGAGTGACCCTGACATGCACCTCTGCCCAGGTGCATCACACACTTATCTCCATCTCGGTGAGTCTCCTCCATGCTCAGTGAGATCTGGAGGTCCTTAGGGTGTGTGCATTTTCCTGAATGGCCCAGCTTGGTGATCGACCGTGGGACTCATTTGCCCTAATTCTCTTCCTGCTCTCAGTCCAGCGGTGGCCCTTTGAAATACGAGCTGTCCAGCTGGCTGCAGATTGAAGGGGTGAGGAAGGCGGATGGAGGCACCTACTTCTGCACTGCACACAACAAGCTGGGCAATGCCACTGCCAAAGCTACTCTTCTTGTCGCCAGTGCAAGTGCCCTGTATCCCTGCCCTCTCTGTGTGTGTGCAAGGAAACAAGAGACGAAAGAAACAGTCTCGCGCTCTCAGTATGAGGCCTCCTGAACGGCCCAAACTCCATCCTTGACCCAAAGAATCAAAGGCAGCCCTGGCTGCAATGAAATGTTGGTTGTCACGGCTTCATATGCCAGGGCAGGTTTAGGCTGCCCTCAGTTACACCCGTGCAGCCCTGCTGACTTCAACTGAGTTGCATCCATGTAACCATCAGACGGGATTCAGTCTGGAGATTTGATATATTCACTGGAAAACACTGTGTTACACTGGCAGAGTTGCTGGAGAAGGGAGGGGTAGACACCAGGAGAAAGGAGGAGGGGGAAGGGAGATGAAGGCAATTGGGGATGAAGGGAAGGGGGACAGAAAGAGGGAGAAAGGGAGGTTGGGAGGGAGGAAAGGAGGCCTTTTGCAATGAAATCCTTGGGTCTGTCCCCATTTTTAGGGGAAACTGAGGTGAAATGATAAGATCTGAGGCTGGGTCCCTGTCCCACCCATTCCAGAGAAAGAGAGGTGGAGGGAGAGAGAGATTCAGGGTGTGCCAGCCCACGTGCAGACAGTCTGCAGAGTTCCCCTGTGAGCCAGAGGCAGAGGCCAGTCTCATGTCTGCTGCGTGGCATTCAGTGGGGAAAGGCCTGGGTCAGAAACACCCTCCCAAGATGCTAAACTATGGGCAGGGACAGAAACTGGAACAATTGCTACAGAGCCCAGCTGGGCTTCTCTTATCCCTCTCACTGATCCTGCCTCTCCCTTTCCTTTATCCCGCCCTCCCGCCCTCTGTGTCCTGCTGCAGAAGCTGCTCCCCCTGCCCTGTTTAGCTCCCCAGTGAACCCAGGAGAAGAGGCTCCCACAGCCAGCAAGGAAGAGGAGGATTACTGTGAATATTACTAACGTGGTGCCATCCCTCCCCACGGCTGACCAACCCTGCTGCAGAAATCAGAATGGGCAACGACAGGAGAGGGGAAGCAGATGAGCCTGAAGGGCAGGGCTTTTCCGGCTTCCTCTGGCTGGTGCTAAGATGCCCTGGATTCTGTGATCCTAACAGCCATGGGCCAGGTCTCTCATGAGGGACATTAGGATATGGGCAAGAAGCTCTGAAGCTGACTCTCCTGCCACTGGCTTGCCTGGGGAATGGGTGAATGGACTCTTGAGGGTTAGGAAGTGCCCCTACCTAGCATGCTCTAACCCCATACCCTTCATTCAGGCAGTGGTGTTCCAAGGGGTCAAAGGGGCCGTTCTACTGAAGGAGCCAAATGGACATTGACTAGATGGCCTTACTGCTACTGAACGCTGCAGTAACCACCTGTCCTCTGGAGAGCTCTGGCTCGCTACTGCGCAATGTGGTGCTCTCACAGGAAGGGAGGATCGGGCGTTCACACTCATAACCCTTCCATAGAGGAGTGAAGAGGGGCTAGCACAAAGCCTGGGCATCACTTCAGTCCCACTTAGTCCCTGCTGTGCAAAGGGCCAGCACGAGGGCTATGCTAAAGAGAAGCACAGGCTTTCTCTCATCTTCGGTACCCAGGTAAATGTCACTCAGGGCCTGCATTTTAACGCCCCACATTCCGCTGGGGAACAGGGGGGTGCTGCTGAGGTTACAGTTGTAAAGATCCTACAGTGCTCCAGGGGTGGTAAGGGCTGAGTTGTAGGGGAAAGAAAAATGATGTGTGTGCAGTGCTGGGGAGCACAGTTGGCATGATTTCCCTCTAACCTAGCCAGGAGGAGAAGATTGGAGCTGGATGCATTTCGGGGGAACCTTAGGGAGGAGCACAGGTTCTCTGCACCCCCCTGCAGTGCATCAGAAGCAGGACTGTACCCAAGCCTGTCCCAGCAGATGCAGGATCCCAATGCAGCCTGGGCGCTCCTCTTGCCAGAGGATGCAGAGGGTCGAAGGGATGGGGGTGGGAGCGAGGGAGAGTGGAGAGTGGAGACTGGAGAGTGGAGCACCTAGTTGAAAGGAGGCTATATCTGGTTTGCAAGCACTCAAAGAAAGAAAATGATTAGCTGTGAAAGATGCTTCCTATGAGACCTGTAACAGTTTATATCCTATCTGCAGCGAGGGTATAAATAACAGCCTGTTTCCGGGTAGAGAAGAGCCTGGGTCTCATGTATATTTTAAATGATTCCAAATAATTTCATTCCTAGTTATGTCCAGCTGGTGGTGGAATGTGATCTCCTGTGGTTTCTTGCAACGATAACACTTTGCCTTCTATGTTTGCAAACATCAGCTGATTCAGCCTCACAGGAGCACATCATTATCTTCATTTTACAGATGGGGAAACTGAGTTATAGGGAGGGCAAAAAAGTGACTTGCCCAAGGTCATGCAGTCATGAGCAGAGAGGCAATAATCCCTCTCTGTGGGCCAGGTTTCATTGTCAGAGAAGCTTGCCCTTTAATTAGGTGCTTAAGCAGGTGCTGAAGGTCTTCTGAAAACCTGGACCCAGCTGTGGATGCTGAGACTTACTGAAAGTTCTGGCGTCTGATGTCTCCAGGGTAACCACATCTGGAATATTGTGTTCAGTTCTGGGCACCACGTTCCCAGACGCACATCGACAGACTGGAAGGAGTTCAGAGAAGAATGACAAGGATGATCAAGGAGGTAAGCAAAGATTAAAAGAGCTAAATCCATCTGGTTTAGCTAAGCAATCACTGAAAGGGGACATGGTAACAGCCTGACAATATTGGAAGGCTGTGAACTCCCAGAAAGGAGGAGGGTTATTTATGGGGATGCAGGGGATTAACTAGGAGGAACGGGATCACAGTTATTATTTGTATTGCAGTAGCCTGAGAGCCCACAGCCCCTTTGTGCTAGGCGCTGTACAAATATATAGCAAAGAGACAGCCCCTGCCACAAAGAGCTTGGAATGCAAGTAATGGTACTAGGAAAGGGAATATCAGGACAGCCTTCCTGATGGTGAGATCCGTCAGGTGGTCTGGGAGCTCCATCACTTGGGACATTTAGGACTAAACTCTAGAAAACAGGCAGTAGGGAAGAATCCTGCGTAGGTCTCTTCTATGAACCCAGGAGTCCTGGGTTCCAGTTCTCTGCTCTAACTGCGAGAGCATGTGAATGCTCGCTTGCCAAAGGTCTTTGCAGTAAATCCCCTGTATAATATTAGGACTAGCACAAGGTGCTCCCACACAGGTACTTCGTGGGCAATCATGGCCCCTTCCACGTTCTTGGGGAAGAGGGTGTGTTAGTGTGAGTTACAGCTTGGTACCCCCCAAAGAGCCCCAGATCTGAAATGTCCATTGCAAAGACCCTTGCACTGATCTGAACTCATTGGAATCTCTGGCTAACACTTCCCCATCCCAGGTGCCATCTCCTCTTTCCCCAGCCCTTCATCCCAATTCGGGACCTCTCAGGCAGGACAGGAGCAGTTGTGTGTGACCCACAGCTGGGCTTAAAGGGACAGTGGTCTGGGATGGCCACTTACTTTCCCCCTCCCACCCTTTTCCTCTCACCCAGTGGCTACTTCTGTTATTCCAAACACCTGGAACAGAGTAACTGGCCTTTCACATGACCTTCAAGTGCCAGTGCCCCATTTCAGCAGGGATTATATTTTTCTGTAGGTGTGGACAGCACCGAGGACATTGTGGTCTCTACCATCAAGCAAAAATTATTATAATTATTATTAGCAATAAAGTGATTGAAATAATAAAATACAATCTGTTTAATTTCATTTATCTTAACTAGAAATGGGCCCAAACAGCTACCCTTGAGCCAAACCTGCCCAAACGTTAGAGACATTTGTGTATGGATCTGGATCTGAAGGCTGCAATGGACCCCATGGGGCCACAGGATTCACATGTCCCCAGATTTGGGGAAAGCTCAGATTCATATCTGGTTCTGGAACTGAGCTTGGGGATTCAGGCCTGATGGTGGTGGTCTCTCATCCTGCAGCCCGATCTGTGATTTCAAGTTAAAATGAAATACGCCAAAGAAGCATGAGGTCCCCAGTGCAAATCCTTCCCTCCACCCCGGCAGATAGCAAATTGGAATGTTCAGTATTCAGGCTGCCTGCTTGGCTGAAAGTGGCTACATGCCTTATACTGTAACAATAAGGGTGATGCAAAGGAGCTGCCAAGATGGCGATAACATTCCTCGTCCAGCACCCCTTCCCTTGGCTTGCACTGGGACAGGCTGCTGGAGTTAAAGAGATATTAACCCCAGCAGCTTGGCATCCACTTGCAAATAGGGACTAATCCCATCAGAATGCCCTGTGTCCCACTGAAGGGAGTATAGATCAGATATTCTTGGGATTTATCAATACACTGATGAGGTGGTTCCGGTCTGATAGTCCCTGGGTATCCATCCAGATGCTGAGGGAATGTGGACCACTTCCCAGCTTCCGATGCTCCCAGAGAATCAATGTGGCTCAGAAATATTACAGATGCCCCCAGTGTGGCTGAAGCAACACGGAACCAGATACATTCACCATATGCCTAATGTGCCAATGCAATGACAAGGGATGAGCCCACTCTGCCAGCAAAAGCACACAGCTCAGATAGCATCTGGCTGTGTAATCTGCTAATCTTCAAATCTTCAGTCCCCCAGATGCCCAACATGGGGAGATTCTGCTTGGATATTCCTAGGATTCTCAATATGCCAGGGAAGGGATGCAGGTCGGATAGTCCACAGACACCTGGAATGTCAGGGCTCTGATATGTCTGGACGAGCCATCTGGTGAAGTATGGATCCTATTCATAGGCTGCTCGACATACCAATGAAACAATGGAAAGAGAAAAAGCATCTCTGAGCATCTCTCTAAATAAACCAAAGTGCCCTCAGCATGCTGTCTCCAAGCGGAGTTATTTCAGTGTCAGTTTTCTTGTCCCTGTAAAATATAGCGCCTCTGGAATTTGTTTGCAGAAACAAAGCTGTGTGCATGGGGGCTGCATGGAATAATCATTGGGGCATCTTCAGATGGAAGTCCTGAGCAGTCACGGCTGTTAAAGATCCCATGGCACTTTCCCTAAGAGTCACGGAGCCAGACTTTGATCCCAGTTACACCAGGGCAAATACAGAATAGCTCCACCGAAGTCGATGGAGCCATTCCAGATTTACACTGGTGTAACTGAAATCACAATCTGGCCTTTTGCATTAACCCTGGTGTCCTGGCCAAATCTGTTATTCTATTCTGCCTCCTTAAATCCCCTGGCGGTTCAACTGGGTTTGGGATTCTTCTTCACTTGCTGTCCTAAATTGCTGTGTAATGATGCCATGTTGCTGCTACACAGCTGCTGCCTCCTGCCCCAGGGGTGGCTGTGTTTCAGTGGGAGGGGGGTGGGCCAAGTGATTCTTGGACATCTTGTTTGCAATGTGTTACTTACGGGTGAAAGATGCTATATAACATAATCCAGCATTATTGTCAGTCTCGTTAGAGACCTGTCCCCTTTATTGTCGCCGTATCCAAAACCGTAACTGCCTGCCACAACACCACCTCTGCATCATAATGGGAATCAAATGGCCCGACAAAATCACCAGCAATGAAGTACTATGGCTGGCAGCCATGCTAGCACGGAGGAAAATGACTTAGGTTGGAACAATCGACTGCCTAAGAAAGTTCCATGCAGTGCATTTGAAAAAGGCAGTAAGAAGACTGGCTACCCAAAACACTGCTACAAGGAGCATCATACAGTCTGCCAGGCTGGACTTTATGACCTAGGAGGATACGGGCCATGGCAGGCGAGCTTGGTACTCTGCTACGAAACAAGCAGAATGTGCAACAGAATGTCATCGCTCCATCGTGCCCGACAGCAGGAGGGAACGTAGACACTGACTTGCCTTGACGCGTTTCCTGAACCCTACAGGTGGAAACTGATTTCCAGGCGCAGGCATACTCAAATACAAGAGACTGCCATTATTATTATTATTATTATTGCCGGTCACATAGAGAACAAGGGGGGATGAAATGGCCACTGGAGGGTGCTCCAACAGATGTAGACTTACACTTGCAGGTAGAAAGGGTGCCTAGTTCATGCAAAGCACATGCCACCTGCTTCCGCTCAGACCCTCCCTTACTTCTCCAGAGGGGCCAAGCCAGCCCCGATTGCCAGCAGGGGGCAGGGAAGCCATGCAGTGAGTTAATGTGTGCACTTTCTCCCCTAGGTTCTCTCTTGTAACGAGTGTGTCCCAGCCCCATTGTCTGAGGGTGTGGGATCCCCTCACCCACACTGTGTGAGCCCGGGAAGCCCAAAGCAGTAGCACACAGCGCCAAGTTAAATCACGTTCCATTGCATCAAATGTAAGCGACCTGTTTCCACTGTCCCTCAATATCAAAGACAGGTTACGCTGCCAGCAGGCGCAGGAGCTGAGCCTGCCACTGCTCGACTGGCCCTGCTCTGTGGTTAAAGACAGGCGTCCAGCCCCCAGGCAGTGAAGCCAGTGTCTCTTGGCGCCAGGACATTTGCTTTCTCCTGCTTTGCATGACCGCCTGTTGCCCCATTTCCCTGGAACCACCTCATTTACCTGCTCTGAGGTGCTGGCATCAGGGACAAGGTGGCTGTTTCTTTAAAGCTCATAAGTAAAGCATGAAGCAGGTGCAGAGAGCCAATGCAAGCAACAGAGAGAGCGAGAAAGAGAGAGAGAGCACAAATCCCCAGAAAACCCATCCCCCAAGAGCCCCACACCTCTGTGATTTGGGGCTTCTCACAAACTGAATGTACCTGGGGCAGCTGGACCCTGACTTTAGAATGGATTAAACAAACCTTCTGGCTTCAAATGAGCCCCTCTCTAATCCAGATGGGCCTGCAGATCCCAGGGCATGTTGGGATATAGAGTGGTACGACAAGAGCCCAGAGTCTGTCCAAGAATAGTGGAGTTGGGTGGGAGGAGCGGGTTCTGACCCGTTGCCTGTGCCTTTTCTGAATAGAAGGAGGGTGATAATAAAGTCAAAACAAAAGTGTATAATTGGTGTCTTTGTGGAGTGTGTAGGAATTGGGTAGTATTCCTTTAAATAGTTTGTGAGCCCTCTAGCGATGCTCACTGAGCTCTGTATTTCAGAAACTGCCAGAAATCAACCAGTGTCGTGGTGCTGTTGTAACCCATACTGTGTTGCTAGGCCTGGTGTGTTTGTGTATAGTTAGTAAATACAGCTATCTGGGATCCAGCTAAGCCCCCTGGGGTGTCTTCAGATTGTTGTGGTGGTGTAAAGAGCGAAAGACTCAAGAGCGTCTGTGTGTACAATTTGTGCATGTGTGTGCATGTACAGCCTGTGGATGAGGGAGTACAATCGGTATGTGTGTAAGCATCTCTGTGTGTCAGTGCGTACAGCCTCAGTGTGACAATGTGTGTGTCCCTGTGTGTCAGTGTTTTCAGTCTCTGGGTGTCAGTGTGTGTATCTCTGTGTGTCAGTGTGTGTGAGCCCCTGTGTGTCAACGCATACAGCCTCGGTGTGTGAGTGTGTGTGTCTCTGCGTGCAGTGTGTGTGTGTGTCAGTGTGTGTATCTCTGTGTGTCAATATGTACAGCCACGATGTATCAGTGTGTGCTTCTGTGTGTCAGTGTATACAACCTCAGTGTGTGTGTGTCTTCTGGTGTCAGTGTGTACAGTCTCCCTTGTCAGTGTGTGTATCTCTGTGTTTGTGTGTACAGTCTGAATGTATGTCAGTGTGTTAGCATGCAGTCTGTCTGTGGACACAGCAGCACTCAACAACAGCGTCTGTAGCTGCCCTTTCTGGTAAGATCGCAAATACAGGAAGCTGAAGTGTGAAACGTATATGTTTAGGAAAAAAAAAAAAACAAACCCCGACCACACGTCACATGCTCATGAAGTGAGATAGGGAGCAAACCCAACCCTGAAGGCAGAAGCGGGCGGGCGTCTGCGGCGGGAAAGAGTTAAACTGAAGGGCCGGGAGCCGGACCTAGAAGTGGGGAGTGGGCCAGTTGAGGGAGAGGTGTTAAGCATGGGTGAGAGGTGGGAGGTGTGAAAGATCGAGGGAGATAGAGGGGAGGGCCCGGACAGAAAAGTGCGTGTGACAGCGGGGCAGAGCGAGAGGATGCTCCTTGCTAGAAGATGGACGAGGTGGTTGTGAAACAGGGGTTACTGTACCTCCAGCAGCAGCAAACCTTCGGGAAGGTAAGGACCGACCTGGGCATCTTTGCCAGGGCTGGAGGCTGCTTACTGAAGCTTCTAGCTGCTCTTGGCTGGGGACTCCCATGTGCTGCCTGGGCTCTGGGCTTCCTCCATCCTGGACTCAGACAGCGCCTGCCTCTGTGCCTCTAATTCGCCATCTTGCCTTATTGCAAAGTGGGACAGTTTGCAGGGCTGGCCCCTCATCCCTGGCGGGGCCCTGTCGCTGTGCTGTACCCGGGCTGGGAACGGCAGTAGGGTCACAGAGCCAGACTGGTTTCCTAGGGGTTTAAATGCCCCACGCATGGGACTCTCTGGGGAGACGAGGCCCCGCTTCACACTCTCCGCCCCATTAAGAACCCCCTGGATGTTCTGCCTAAACAGTCTCTTGCCCAGTTTCACCCCACTGAACCTACTGTGACGCGCCCCTCCAGCATCCCCCCTTCTGCTACCCATCTGCTGCCCTGGTGACTCAACTGGGCACAAGCTGCAGCTCACCAGAACTTCCTCCCTCTTGTAGGAAGCCCTCATCATGCCCAGTGACTCCCAGGAATGAGTCACATCCCTCCAGACGAGAGCGTAGGCAGAAGCTGAAGTCTCTGACTTGTTGTCCCATGGCTCAAGGCAGATAGGGCCTGAGACTCACAGTACAGAGACGGGGACAATCTACTCTGGGGATGGGGAAGGGGAGGGCAGCAGGGATTTGCCTTCACGGCACTGACATAGGCAACTTGCCAGGGGCCTCACAGTGATTGGCATAAACATGGGCTGGGCTTTAAAAAAACAACACCGCTGTTTTGCAACTGCAGCAGGAGTTCCCCCGCCCCAACACCGCGCTCCCCGCTTGCTCCTGCGTTGCAGGAGACCCCTGCTTCCTCAGCTCAGTTCTGATCTACGGTGTCACAGGACCTCCCCTGTGCTCAGCATCCCTGCTCACACCCACTTTCTCTGCTGCCGGGGCACCCCCCTCTCAGATCTCCCCTGACCCTGGCTCTGTTCCCCTGCTTCTGTGCAGCATTTTAGGAGCTTTCGTACTTCTGGGCAGGTCTCAAGATGATCCAGTTGCAAGGATCCCGGCGGGGCTCAGGTTGCAAAGAACTCCCCTGAAAGCAGAAGTCTGCACCGCTAGCTTTCACCTGCTTGCAGTGCATATTAGTTTGTGGAAAGGTTCCTCTGGAAATCCTGCAGCCAGACCAAAATGGGAGTTCAAACCCCAGAGCACTGCCTGCCATCTCCTGCGGGAGCTGAGCTGTCAGGGGAAACTCACAATGATTTCCCTGTGCACATCCCCGGGGAGACCCCCCAAAGGTATGTGCACACTGCCGTAAACCCCGCCACCCCCACCCCCCACTGCACTGAGTCTCAGAGCTGCGGTCAGCTGACTTGGACTTGTGGGGCTAAAAGCAGTGTCCACATCTGGGCTTGGGCTGGAGCTCAAGGTCTGAGACCCTACCCGCCATAGGGTCGCACAGGAAACTCAATACTGCAATTTTGTAGCTCTGAAGTCTGAGCCCTGCAGCCCGAGTCTGCTGACCTGAGCCAGCTGCAGTCATGCCGTAGTCTTTTATTGCAGGGTAGACGTATCCTTAGATACCTGGGCATGAGTCCTGGGATGCAGGAGGTGCACTGTTAATAGAGATGGACCCTAACTGGACTCCTGGGTCCAACATCCCCCTAGACTCTGGGAAGTTCAGAACTGGGTGCAGGCATTGGCTCCTGGGGCCAGGTCTAGCTTTCAAAGAAAGACATAGGCCAGATCATCAGTGGATGTCAATTGGCCTAAGCTCAGCTGAGTGTCTAGCCCACGGTGAACAGCGAGAGGTGATTGTTTCCCCCAGACCTTTTCTTTGGAATCGCACATTTGCAGCACGGTTAGAAACCTCAGCTTCCCCTTTTTCTTGCACTGGTGTAACTACTGAGTTACTCCTGATTTACCCCAGTGTGAAGGAGAAGGGAGTCAGGCCTCTGTACCACATTCAGAGACAGGAGGACTCAAGGGGTTGTTCACAGAAACAGGCTCTTTCTCCTGTCGGTCAGCTGATCAACGTAGCCAGTGCTGGTGGTAACCAAAAGGCATTTCTGTGTGCTGCCTGCAGGCACCAGGGAGGGAGGATCTCAGTCCAGATCCCTGCCCTCAAGAGTCTGCATTGCAAAAAACAAGCATGGTGCTGACTAGCCCTCTGGCAGTGGGCAGCCTAAAGGGGGCTGGAGTTCCTCTGCTATTTCCAAGTGGCTCCCTAGTGTTGCCAGCCCTCCAGGACTGTCTCCAGGAATTAAAGATGAATCTTTAATTAAAGATTATGTCATGTAATGAAACCTCCAGGAATACGTCCAGCCAAAATTGGCAACAGCTCTAGGCCAGGGTGGGGAAGGTTGCCTAGCTGTGGCTTCAGTTTCGTGGCTAAGCAGCAGATTCCATTCACCAGCGCTAGACGTACATGTGAAATTGAATAGTAAACACTCCTCCACCCCCGTCTGCAAATGTCAGTGCCTCATGTGTGATCTGTGTGCGAGAGCCTGGCTCACAGGCCTTGAGCGCAGATGGAGCATATCCTCTTAGCAGATAACCAAATGAATGTTTGCAGCCCTTGCTATTTCTGTCACTGTCAGTAGCTCACTGCCCACCCAGCGAAACGCCCCCCACTCCCAATGCTGGGCTAGACAGAGCGTCCTGGCCTCCCCTCCGCTCCCAAGGAAGATGGGTGCGTGTTGTAACGCATTAGAGGAGAGCAGGCAGGACACCAGATAACCAGCATCTTTGACCTGTGGCAGCTGTTCCCCGATGAAAGTTTAACCCAACCAAATAGCCTGTGGCCACACTGCGGAGATCAGTGCGGGCAGATGGGGAAGCTGTTTGGTGCACGGCATATGCAGGTTGTAGATTGCCCTTGACACCACTCTCGAGCCATGTACACGGAAAGGTCAGGTTCTCCTCCGTTAAAGCAAGGGCTTTGATTCAGCTGGTGCAGAGTGGGGAGGTAAACTGGACCGTATTTCCTTCTGCCTACTTATTCTCCAGAATCTAAACTTTCATTCTGTAACACAAAGGAAGTCTCTAGCTGTTCTGGTTGTCGAGCTAGCTTCAAAAACATGACGCAAGTCTGTCCCTGATGCAGTGACGTCTGCCTGCTTTTGCAGAATCGGAAACAGTCTAGGGCCTGATCCAAAGCCCACGGTAGTCAATGGCAAGAGTCCATTTCACTTCAGGAACCTTTAGATCATACACTTAGGCATCAATTGGCCCCTAAGCGAAGAAGCTGCCACAAAGACATCATTTGCGAGGTGAAACTGCTGTCTTGGCAGCAGCTCAGCTGGTCAACTTGGCAACAGTATTTCTGACAGAGCCATTTCAGGGCATGTATACATAGATATCTGTATAGCCGCTCTGAGTCCAGGTTAAGAGTATCTATCTATCTATCTATCTATCTATCTATCTATCTATCTATCTATCTATCATTTTTATCCTGCTGCCTATCACTGCAGTATCTGAGCTCCTTCCACATAAAATCAAGAGCACTAGTGAAGTCTCTAGTAGACTTTGTGGAGCCTCTGGCTGTTCAAGTGAACGTAACCTGCACCAACATAATGAAAGGTCTGAATGAAAATCAGTGTTGGTGTTTCTTGTCCAGCGTGTGTGTGTTTAGACCAGCCCTTTGAGGCACATCTACACAGCCAGCAGCCACCCACCGAAGCGAGCCCTCAAGCCCAGGTCAACAGACTCAGGCTCGCAGGGCTTGTGGTTCAGTGCTAAAAATAGCTGTGTAGACAGAAGACAGCACTTTGAAGTTGTGGCTTGGGCTGGAGCTTGGGCTCTGCAGCCAACCCCCCTCCCTAGGCTTCAGACTTCTGCAGCCTCGACCTAGGTATTTTTAGTGTGATAGTGTGAAGTGCGCAAGCCCAAATCTGTCAACAAGGGCTGGGAGGCTCACTGCCACGAGCAGTGTAGATGCACCCTGAGCCTCAGTGCCTTTGTGGGTTGTCTGGGATGTTTACAGGAGCTAATTAAAAGTAAACACTTAAGGGAAAATTTTCAGAAGCCTCTAGGGCACAGAGCAGGAGTTAAGTGTCTAAATGATTTTGAGGATCTGGATCTAAAGGAGCCCAGATCCTGTTGATTTGCAGTGGAGTTGGACTCCTAAGGCACAGGTGTTTTTGAAATTGTTACCCTCGTGGTCCTTTTTAAAACAACACTCCAGGGTGGAGACATGGATCATGTCATCCCTGCAATAAGAGGTGTGTTTGCATTGGTAAACCCTAGTGGAGAGAAGGCACTGTGGTTTTTACTGTGAAGTGGCTAGGTGAGCTTAAACCCTGGTATGTGGATACACGGTTAAACTCCAGTAGTCGCACCAAGGCATGAACTGTGGGGGGCTTGTCTCCCCTAGGGTTTGCATCGAGCCAGCTATCAATGCAAACACACCTCTTATTGCAGTGAAAATAGTCCATGGCGCAAGTCTGTCTTGATGTAAAAACACAGCTGTTTTTTTGCCATAAAGATGTGCAAATAGCTTTAGTTTTTCATGTAAAACAAACCAGCTGTCCCCGGGAGACCATTTCCAGCCCAGACATTGCAGCCTTGGGCTAGAGCATGAGAGTCAGGAAGTGAAACTTCCTAGGAACCCAAAGGCGGAGTTGACTAACACCCCCATGTTTCTGTTCCTTTGGCTTCCTTCCCCCTGGTCAGAAATGGAGGAAGTTCTGGGCAATGCTGTACCAGGAGAGCTCCTGCTCCTGCGCCCACCTGGAGCTCTTCGAGGGCTCCGGGCCTCCCACTTCCGAGAAGCCCAAGAAGGCTGAGAGTGGCAAGAAGCTCATCAAGTTGAGTAACTGTGTGCATGTGGCTGAGGCTAATGGGGACACCAGCAGCCCCAAGGAGACTGTCCCTTTCATCCTGGAGACCACGGACAAGCGCTACCTGCTGGCAGCTGAAAGCACCGAAGTGGCCAGCTGGGTCCTCACCCTCTGCGATCTGGCCTTTGCGGTGAGAGTGGCAGCGTGCTCTCTGTGGTGGTGGGGAGCGATAGGGGCATGTAGAGGGGTCCTTAGGAGTGAGGAGGATGCCAAGGATCTGGAGGGAGGTGTTCAGTGGGTGGGGGACTTGGAAAGCTAGGGCACCAAGGATCTAGGGAACAGGGGGCCCCGGGGAGATCAGGAGCTCCAAGAGCTGGGGTTTCCATGGAGGTGGGTGTTGGAGGGGGCCAGGGAGAATGGATGGCCCAGCTTTGCCCATTAGTACTGAGCTTTGGCCTTCGCTGAGGTGTTGCTCAGAGTCCTCAGGGTGCTCTCTCAGGCCAGCTCTGGTGTCCCCTGTGTCCTTCACAGGGTCTCCAAGCCCCTGTTGGTCTGGGGAGCGGGAGGAGCCTTGGCAGCTCAACAAAGAGCCCCAGGCACTGGGAGATGAGGTTGCAAGAAGGGGGATGCCCTCTCCATCAGCTCTGGCATCTGGATCTCAGTGCTGGGGAGGAGACACCACAGGGGCCCAAATCTGCGTGGCTAGACCTGGGCTGCCCCAAACTCACCCATTGCTCTTCCCTGTGGGTTCCAGAGGAGCAGGGATGAACGGAAGGCAGCAGTGGGCAAGGACAGCCACCCGATCTCGCTATCCATGGAGGAGAACTCTCTGTACAGCTCCAGGGCCAAAGGTAGGGTGGGAACGAGAGACCCTGGCTCTGCGTGTGTGTGTACGTGTGCGTGTGTGTGTTGGAAGTGCAACTAGTTCTGGCAGAAGGTGCTGGGTCAGCAGGCACCGGAGACTGGACCTGTCTGTTCAACTCCATAGAACCCACAGGCTAGGAGATGAGACACCTAGAGACATGGACAGAGCCACTGTGAACATGCAGGTAAATAGATGCAGCATTGGGGGGGGGGGGGTGTGCGTGCGTGCGTGTGTGTGTGTGAGAGAGAGAGAGAGAGAGAAATTGGATAGACCGATCATTGAATGTGCATGGTGTGGGTATAAGGATGAATATGTATGTCCGCAGAGAGACAGGCAATGTGTGGCGAAAGCCAGCCAGCCAGCCGGATGAGTGGAGTGGGCACAGCAGGGGCAGAGGCAGGGCACAGCAGAGATGAACCCCCCAGCAGAGTGATTCAAGTGGTTTATTTTCTTCTTTCTGAGAGGAAGTGAGGGAAGGGGTGGGGAGGGGTGTGGGAGGGTGGATGGAGTAATAACACCTTGCCCTGGCGGAACCCGAAACCACTGTCAAGTGTGACTCAGCTGTGATCCCAGAGCCCTGCTGGGCGCTTACAGAAGAGCAGACCTCTCGATAGCTCTCGCTGGGGCTGCTGGGAAATGTAGGACCATGCTTCATCTTTGCAAAGAGAGACATGCCCTCTCCTTTGCCTGCCAGCTCCGTACTTGCTTTGGGGGACACTCAGACGGAAGCTTAATATCCCAGAGCCCTGGGGCCTTGAGCCAAAGCCCATTGAAGTCAATAGAAAGATTCTCATTGATTTCTAAGAGCTTTGGATCAGCCCCTTGAAGCCTATTATCTCTTGCCAACAGCCCCAGTTTGGCAGCTGTATGCATCTTTGTTCCTTGCTTTCCCCGGCATACTGCCAGACTCAATTGCATCGCGCCGCATTAATCCCTCGGTTCCCAGGCTATTGGCATCTAGACTTGCCCCCCAGTGCACACTTTGGTGCATTTTGCCCTTCAAACCCACCAGGTCCCATTTCTAAGTAGAATCCACTGCTGACCAGCTCTCAGGGAGTATCAACTTCCTGCTGCTTGAGTAGCTGACCCAATGGGGGCTAGAACCAGCAGCCGAGTGATCCAGGGACCATCAGCGATCACCTCATTCACGTTACCACCAACATGCCACTGGCTTGTAACAAAGCGGCAAATCGACATAATGATGAGGCTTAATATAACAATGCTTCCCAAGTCTCACTCCCTGTGATGTGTTTGGTCTCTTGGGAGACCCTTGTTCTCTGGGGTCTCCTAACCTGTTTCTGCCTCCTTCTTCACCCCCTTCCCTTGGGCATCAAGCTTTTGCTTGTGACACTCTTCACTTGGGGGAACTTCATTAGACACCAGAAGCCTGCAGCCAGCCTCTGGGCCCAAGTGCCCTTCAGCGAACTGGGAACGCACCTGAAACTGTTGCAGACCTAGTTGCAGCACATCAGGGTTGTGTCCACATTCGAAGCCACATTACAACCATGTTCAGAGAATCCGTAGCATGGTTCTCAGAACACAGTCCCAGGATTTACCCGGGCCAGGGAAACTGTAACCAGGTAGGAAGGAAGGGAGTCTAATGGTGAGCTCAGAGGAGGACCTTGTCAGTATTCACTTGGCTCTTATTATTTGTGTTGCCTTAGTGCTTAGGAGCCCTAGTCGCACACCAGGACCCCACTGCGCTAAGTTAAAGATTAAACCTGGAGCCTTAGCCCACGCTCCAGTTAAGCGATGCTGCTAATTTTGAATCGGAACATGGCTGCCTCAACAGCGCAGCCCTGCTCTTTGCAAGAAGTGTGATGGAAAATCAGCTTCATAAATAGCCCTTGTGCGCTTCCTGCTTTGTGGTTTGGTAGAACTGTGCTTTGTGCTGATAACCGGCCGCTCGCAACTGTCCAGAGCGCTTAGAACCCTTGTCGATCTTGCACCATTTCCCATGAGACCCCCTCAGCCCTGCACTCCTGGTCTGAGGAGTGACTGAAGGCACAGAGCCCATGTGCCCACTCCCTCGAGGCCATGGGAACAGGCTCTCAACCCTGCGTGCCAAGTAGCGCAGCTGGGCTAGGTGGTTTAAGTGAAGGGAGAGGAGCGTGGGGTGGGGGAACGAGACAGCTGGCAGCCACATAAAAAGGGAAATTGAGGCTCTGGCTATGCCGCTGGCTTGCAGGGTGACCTTGGATCAGTCACTTCTCTGTGCCTCACTTTCCACATCTGAGCAATGAGGGTAATGTGACTGAGTCAGCACTGCACAGAGCTCGGGGATCCTCAGAGGAAAGGGCCTGTCTGAGGGCAAAGTGTTCTGAATGGGAATGTTTATATAGGGAAAGGGGTGAAATGCAGTGGCCAGAAGGGGCACTGTCTCCCTCTGCCTCCATCTCTTGAGTGCTGCTGGAAGGCATGTGGGGACCCGACAGAGCCGGTGCCCACAAACACAGCAGGAGTGTCACACACACTTGGCTCGGGCTCAGTTTACCAACCGACCCACAGACGTCAGCCTATTGCAAACATCCTGCTCAATCATCAACGTAGCAACCTCTCCAGGTCAAAGGCAGCCTGAGTAATGGACCTGGGATCCTTTCAGGGAAGTGGAAGGGCCCCAGGGGCTGCTGGGGAAGGAGCAGAGACTAATCCTCCCAGAGCACAGTCCCTGCCTTACAGGGACCCATAGGGTGGGCTGGCAAAGGAAAATCACCCCCACTCCAGGACATTGCTCATGTCTTGGCTTACAGGCTGAACCTAGAGGCATGCCAAGCACACTTGCTAACTCACATGCTTGTGTGTATGCACACAGTTGCACATTTGTACACCTTCCCACCTGGAAATAAATACTTTGGGATTCGCACATACAAACGCACACACAAACTCACTTGCATGGGCACACACATTTATGCACGCACGTGTGAGCAAGCACAGTCACTCTCTCTCTTTTTCTCTCTCTCTCTCTCACACACACACACGCCTTTTGTCTGCTGGATTAAACAGCAGCATTGGCAGAGAATTGAGAGCAAAGGGCCAAATCCATGACTGATGTAAATTCAGGGGTGAGTCTGGCCCAGTGTCTTGATCCAGCCTGCACCTCTCCCTTGATCTCATCTCCAGCCTGTGCCTGTCTCAGGTTTCTTCAGATGGTGAGTCACTGCTTTTTATCCACCCTCTAAAGGAGAATGGGATAGCCTGTCCCTCTGCTATGCTATCAGCCCGTGAGAAGGCAACACACTCACCTCCCTCTCTCAGAGAGGGCCAAGGGCCACGTTGCAGGGAGCGGATAAGCCACAGGGAGATTGTGCTGGGCTACATAGCACTTGGCAAACTACTGCAGGAGAGAGGCCTGCCCTGAGCTGAACTCGGGGCAAGTGGGGTGCTAGGGAAGTGGGAATGGTCTTGCTTGTTTGGCAGGGCTGGGGGGAGATCTGTAGCCTGCTGGGTTGCTTTTGAATGCACCTGTCAGGACCGTGCCCTGGCTACAGAGGGCTGTTTAATATGGAGTGGGGGCGCAAGTCGTGTCCCAAGGCTGCCAGCATCTGACATGGCTCTGGGGAGAGGCTGACCTCCATTCTCAGTGTGGAGCTGGCCTGGTAATAAGAATAAATATCATGCCTAGGATTTCCCTCACAAAGCTCTTTGCAAACCGCTCACCTAAGACCCGCTTGACTCCCCTCTGAAATGCTCCTGCCTCCAGGGTGGAACCTGACAGCTGGTAAATAGAGGCCCAGGAACCCGACCCGGCAGCTTAGGACAGGAAGGGGAGAAGAAGCAGGATCCAGTTGAAAGTGTAGGGAGCACGTAGGGAGATGGAGGATATAATTGGCCAAGCTGGAATTTGGACAGGACACTGGGTTAGAACATCCCTGTTCTTGGGGGAAGTACCCTGGGCTCAGGACCTGGGGTTTGTGTTCCTCTGAAAGATGGAGGATGGGTCTGCTTCTCCTCTGCCTTTCACCGGGTGGAGTCATTTACACTCGGGCAAAGTGAGTGCCAAATGCGAGCTCTGGCGTGAGTGGAGGATTCCAGGGTGGCACCCACTGTGCCCAGCTGTGAATGATGGCACAAAGCGCCAGGGGGAGGGGAGAATCCGCCCTCCTCCTCTCTAGCAGATCCTATGCTCAGGTGTTGAGTGCGGTCCAGACAGATTGGCCAGCTCACAACTGACTGCAAGGGGAGAGTGCCCTCTGCTTTGTCACCTACATTGTTCTCTGCCACATGGCACCCCCTGTCATCACACAAGGGCATAGGGCACTGACCCAGAGGGAGCGTCCTTTCCTGAGTTACCCTCACCCCTTATCACAGCACCGTGGGCTTTTTGGAAGTCTGCCATCCATGTGGCTACGTTGCGTGGCTGATAGCACAGTGTGAATCTGAGGTGCGTTTGGATCAGAGTTTGGCTCCCACGGTGGCTGCCGGAAGCTCTCGGTGAGCGCAGGGCTGGGCACAGCCCTTGCAGATCCCAGCCCCGTGGCCTTTTAAGGCGGCTGACGTGACACGCTCCATGTTCCGCCTCCGGCAGAGCTGGGGGACACGAGGGCCCCGGTGAGGCCTCGCGGGTGTTACAGCACCTGCGCCGAGCAGGAGGGGGATGCGGCGTGGCAGCGGGAGCATTTGCATCTCTCGGCCCCACTTGCTGAGCTGAGGGAGCCCTGACAGGAACAGGAAGGATGTGGTGGGCTCATCTCGAGGAAAGTTCACCTTGCATTGTGCCAGCTGTGTCACACTGCGGGGCTGGGGAGAAGTGGGGGCAGCAGGGGGCAGAGAGGGGAATTTACGTCCGTGGGCGTGCTGCATGGGGGAGTTCAGAGATAGCAGGCCTGCTTCTCCGACTGGGGGCACATCCCCTCACTGATGCACTGTTGATCTTTTAACAAAGGGCTCTTGGAAAGCCCTTTACCAACATCCCAGGGTCCTGGGTGCTACAGGAAATGAGGAATCGAGTCAGCTGATCTCCCACTGAAATGCCAGTCCTGTCTCCAATCCACAGCCGTGGGGCAGAGCAGTGCTGCCAGGCAAGCAAACTGCAGGGAGCTGATAGGCGAGTGCACTATAGCGTTCAGCTTGGGCGGCTTGAAATGGGGGAAGTGGGTTTATGTGCGAGAGAGGCTGTCTGCATTAGCGTGTCTGTCTGTGTGCGGCCGTGAGCCTGCGTCTGGGACGGGGAGCGCACGTGTGACTCTGCATGTGAAGATCTTGCAGGGGAATCCAGGGGCTTTGGGGGTTCTCTGGGCCTCCCCCCTGGCGGGGCGGGGAAGGATGTTTCTGGGACATTTCTGCTGTGCATCCCAAGGGAAAAGCATTTGCCTTTTAGGAGTGTTTTGAGGAGCCCCGGGGATGAGCCAGAGGCAGAGGAATGGGTCCGAAAGCCTCCCTCAGTCTGAGGGCAGCTCCTGGCAGCACCTCACTAATACCCATCAGCTCTCAAGAAGGCTGGAGATTCCCTGGTCTTCAGCCTCTCACCTGCCCTCCACCCCCTGTGGGGTAAGCCACCTACCAATCCACATGACATCATCCCCAGTCTAACCAGTGGATGATGGTGCCACTGGCCTATATGGACGTGGGCCATGCTGGTTCCCTCTCATCAGGTGAGAGCCCAGCAGCTCTGTCTGTGGCATGTCCTGCTCCACACTGGTTATGTAGGACACAGCCAGGCCTGGTGGTAGCTGCACTCCCCCCACCTCTGCGTTGCTACATTAACAGACGACAGGCCTGCCTGGGTATGTGCTGTTGAGCCGCAGGCTCCCAGCAGCAGGGCTGACAGTGTGAGGGGGACCTGGGGAGCTCGTGTATTCATGCAAAATTCACGAGGTGCCGTACGGAAGGGCCGAGAGCTGCAGCATGGCCAGCAGGATCACCTCTAGCACATGTTCCTTTGCAGCCGCGGCCACTAAGGAGTTCCAAGTGACAGTGAGGGTCACGGAGGCCTCTGAGCGCTGCCACCTCTGGGGCAGCTTCATCCTCCGAGCTGAGGATGAGGCCCTGGAGCTTCAGGACCTGCAGACGGGGAGCGTGCGCTATACCTGGCCTTATAAGTTCCTGCGGAGATTTGGACGTGATAAGGTAATCACAGACCCAGAGGGAGGGAACAGCTCCTTTGAGGTGCAGGGTGGGGATGGGGGCTATCAGATCAGGAAGCTAAGCAGGAAGTCTGTTAAAAGTCAAGCGTACTCCTGTCAGAATGGCTGGGCCTGGAGTAGCTGTCAGCTGGCACTCACATGCCATTTGTTGTAGCCCCTTCTGCCAGTAACTGGGAGGTGAGCGCTTCTTACAGCCTGTGCTCCTGCCCGGCTCACTAGAGCCTCACCTACTGGGAGCTGGAAGCTCCCCCCACAGACAGCACCCTGCTAAAAGTGGGGTAGTTTGTGAGCTTCTCCAAGATAAAACATGTGTACTATCCTGCTGGGGGGAGGCAGGGACTGCAGTAGCTGTGACATCACCCTTGCACAAGCCAGAGCTCCTGCAGGGAGACTGAGCCCCCTTTTGTGTCAGGACACCCTTGTCCCTCTTGCATAGGTCGCGTCAAGGCAGGCAAGGAGAGTTTTCTTGGGAACAAATACCTCAGATAGCCAGGTGAGAAAATTATCCATGGGGCACAAATACTGCCCTGTAGGGAGTAGGTATAATGGCCCTCAGTATGAGTCATCAGCTGGGTGTGATCCTAGAGCCTTCAGATCCCTAGCACAGGGATTCCGCACGTGAGAGCAAGGAGAGTTAGTTGGCAGCTGTAGTATGTTGTTATCCTCAATGTGGCGGGGGCTGCTGTACCCACACAGTGCTGGGGATATGACTCTGCTTGGCTTTGCACCCCTGCCAGGTGACCTTCTCCTTCGAGGCCGGTCGAAGATGCGCCTCTGGAGAAGGCAACTTTGAGTTTGAGACCACGCAGGGCAACGAGATCTTCCAGGTCATTGAGTCAGCCATCAACGTGCAGAGGGGCCTTGGGGCAGATGAGCCACGGTGGGTCGGCCCTGCTGACGATGCCGTCAGGGTTCCCGTTCCTGTTAGGACCGTGAGCCGACCCAGGGATGGTGAGGGGAGGGTCTCAACTGGAGGGTCCCTGCTGCACCACAGGGCCAGCACCAAATGCCTCTCCCTGGAGTCCAGCTTGGAGGGGAAGCCAGCCAAAGGCAAATCAGTGAAGCCCACCGCCAGCTTCCCCCTGTCCGGGGAGCCCACAAGCAGCTTCATCTCCCCTGCTGACTGCGAGTTGCCCTATGCGGAGCCACGTGACTCCCTCCGACTGAACCCGCAGGACAGAGCCAAGAGCCTGCAGCCGGCCAGGAAGGTGGCGGCTCAGGCAAAAGAGACACCTGAGTCCGAATATGCTGTGCCCTTCGACACCATCGCCAAGTCCCTGATGGCCACAGAGTTTGGCAGCTTTCTCTGCGGCTTTGTGGAGCCAGAGGTCCCGTACCCGCTGTATGACAGCATCGATGAAGCGGGCATGAGGAAGCGGAGACAGCCACCCACTCAGACCAAGCCAGAGCACATTTATGATGAGCCTGAGGGCCTGTCTGCCCACACTGTGTACGATGAGCCCGAGGAGGTCAAAGGGGAGGCCTGGAAGCTGCAGGCCACTGCAGAGGACCCAGTGGGTCACGAGTACCCCTACAACCCCCAGCGGGATGACTACTCTGTGCCCAAGATGGTCATGCCCACCCTGAACTCGCTCTCTGGGCAAGGGGGCGACTGGATTGGGGAAACCGAATATGACAATGTGGCCCTGAGGTTCATGAACAAGAAGAAGAATGTGCAGTAAAAGGGAGGAAAGGGAAGAGGAGAGAGAACAAGAGAAAGGACTTTCTGTGCTGCCATTCCACTTGGCCCCGGGTTGCGCCATCTCTCTAGCCCCAGAGATGGCCGGCGTGGACATTTCCAAGAGCCTTTTCTCTTCAGCTGTCCCTTAGGGTAAAAGCTGAGTCTGTCGAACTCATCTCACTAGTGACTGAAAGCCTGTTCGGGCCTGGCTGTCCAGCAGGGGGGCATGATAGAATCCAAGTGCCCTCTCCCCTAGCCTAGACTGTATAGATTTAGGGCAAGGGTCATGCATTGCTGTATATTGCGTACGGCACTCAGTACGGTGATGGCAGTTTATATATATAGTACTAATAATGCTGCCCCAAAGGGCCTGGGTTACTCTCCACTCCTGAGAAGATATTCCTGGGCATCTCTATTAAAAACGGCATTTAAACCGGCTGCTGGAGTTGCATACGGCTTCTTTCCCCATTACATCAGTTTCTCTGGCCCAGCATTACCAGGGTGGATCCTCTGTTTCTTCCTGCCATCAGATCCAGACTGGATGCCGTTCTGGAAGCTATGCTTTAGTCCAACACGAGTTAGGGGGATCAATACAGGGATAACTGGGTGAAATGTAATGGCCTGTGGTATCGCAGAGCTCAGAGATGATCTAAGGGGCCCTTGTGAATCTATGAACATTCCCTCCCCTCCCCCAGCACACCTGATCCCATCTTCCTGTGACCTGTGTTGTGTCCTAGTGAGCTCACGGGAGGAGATGAAAGCGTAGGGCCAAGCAGGAGATTCAGGTGTGACATTGGCCGAAGAAGTGGGACATCAAGCTGAGACAGTGGCTCGGGCAGGATAGCCCACGGGTGACACTGGCCAAGCTGGAGAGGGGCAGGTGTGATATTGGTCTCTGTGGAGCAATTTCAAGAGCAGATCTCACACCTGCCATTGACACAGGCAGGGCAGCTGGGCTGGGACCCTGACTCAGGTGGGGCCAGCTGGGCCCACTCTGCCAGTTCACTGACAGCTGGGGAGGGGGCAGATCCAGTGGCAGCAGTAGGGCTGCTCTGGCGGGTCGTCGGCCCAGGTGGTGCAAGGCATAATTCACCTGTGACATTACAACTGTGCACCCAATAGCCAGCTGCCCCGGGGGTGCATTCCCACTGCCCCACTCCCTGGAGGGTGCATGCCCACAGTCCACTGCCTCACTGCCTCTGAAAGGGGAGAGCCAGGCAAAGCAAACCTGCACCGGCTTTGGTGCTGATCCCTCCGTCTTCAACCCACCTCGGCCAGGAGCTTCTAAACTGTTGGTTTATTTCTGAGTGGCAGCCTGTGGGCAGCCATCCTGCTTCTCTCCCGCTGGAGGGCAGTGTTGGCCCATGGTACGATGCTCTAGCGCCATTGGGAAGGGGAACCAGGCTGAAACTCCCTCTGCAGCAGGGTTTCGGATAACATGATTAAACATGAGGTTCTGAAAAAGAACATACACGAGAAAAGAAAGGGGGGGGGGATCCGTGAAACCTGATTGGAATGGATATTTCTGTTCCGTTTAAAGGGGCAGCACGGGTCAATGGTGATGGGTCTGTGGGTGAGAAGAGCATTAGTGGTCAGCAGCCAATGCAGCTCAGTGCAGGTGTGACCCAAGGCCTGGGATGTGGGCAGTGGAGATGGCCTGCTGCAGGCTAGAGCCCCGGGTCTGACCCCGTCTCCATAACAGGCTGATCAGTAGGGGGAAACTGTGATAGAGACAGAAGTAGGACCGAGGGGTGAAAACCTCGTCTAGTGCAGGGCCCTATGGGGGCGGGGGGGACCAGAAGAGAGCAAGGGAATGGGAGCTTGCCAGGAAACAAACAGAAAGGGAGCAGGAATGTACCCAGACACTGCTGATTTTCCCCAAAAGCTCCATCTGAGACCTGCCAATGCCAAGCAACCAGACAGAGATGTCACACCCTGGCTAAGGTCAGATGTGCCCACTTCCAGGGTTTGGCTTTATGGCGATCTCAAATTGCAACCCAACATAAACCTTGCACAGAGATGTCCCCTCAAGCCCAGCTAGTCCTATAGGTCCCTGCAGGACCTCACTGCATCTTACCCTGGTATGCTCTGAGCAGAAGGTCACACCCACTCTCCTCTATACTGGTGGAAGTAACAAGGTGCGCCTGGCACCGTGACACAGCACGATTGTGCAGGTTTCTAACACCTGCTAACAGGGTGCGTCAACAGAAAAGCTCCCCAGCCTTATTAGAGTCTTCCACCCACTGGAGCCTGTGGTCTCTCTGTATAGCACACACATGCTCATTTTTATTGGGAGCTGGGTGTGTACCAGCAACCAAAGAGTTAACGAAACGTTGCTGAAGAGTGAGGTTTCATCACTGACCTGGAAGCTCTGACCACTAGACAACACACTGCTCTCAGAGCTGGGACTGGCACCCAGGAGTTCTGACTCCCAGACACTCCCTGCTCTAACCACTAGACCTCAATCTCTCCTCCCCAAAGTCGAAATGGAACCCAGGAGTCCTGACCCCCAGACCCCTCTCCAGCCCATTACCTTAAGCTCCCATCTGCACCCCTTCTGAGCTAAGCACAGTTGCTGCCTCCCCCTCCCCCAAATAAATTAATGACAAAACAATGGTTTTTAAGTCAACAGCGCTCAGAGCTGATTGCATTGTGTGCTCCCGGGGGACACCTGCCTTCCTATTTACACTCCATTGTTTGTGTTTTTAATTCAGCTTTGTTTTCTGATCCTTTACAATTTTCTTTTTGTTTTTTCCTACTAAAGTTTTGGTTTGTTTGTCTGTTTTGATCCATTATTCAACCAAACCTTCCCTTTCCAAGGTTTTGTGATGTGCTTCAGCCCGGCTGGCTGCAGGCCAGGGGGCACAGGCATCTGGGGAGTCCAGCTCTTGTGCAGTTTACAGATACTGTTAGAAAAATGCACAAATGGTATTCGGAATGTGTGTAGCACTTTGCACTGCACATACCTTAACTAATTCACCCTCAATCTGGGACCAAGGTCAGTTTTATTATCTCCATTATACTGATGGGGAAACTGAGGCACAGAGACGAGCCATGGCTTGCCCATGGTCAGACACTGACTCAGGGGCAGAGCCTTCAAAGGCAGGAGTTCCCACCTCTCAGTCCACAGGGTCACTCTCTCTCTTGGGCTGAAGTGGGACTGGTGTAACTCCAGTTTTCTATGGGAACAAACCCAACCATTACATTAGTGAGGCCAGATCCTCAGCTGGTGTAAATCAGTTCAGCTCCATTGACATCACTAGTACTCATTGTTTCACGGTAGGTCAGCAAAGGGAGAGACCATTAAGATCTGCCTATCCAAGCGGCATTTAGAGGCCTTTACAAATACCTAGCATAGGTTAGATCAGTGGTTCTCAAAGCCGGCCCGCCGCTTGTTCAGGGAAAGCCCCTGACGGCCCGAACCAGTTTGTTTACCTGCCGCGTCCGCAGGTTTGGCCGATCGCGGCTCCCACTGGCCGCGGTTTGCTGTGCCTGGCCAATGGGGGCTGCGGGAAGTGGCGCGGGCCAAGGGACGTGCTGGCCGCCCTTCCCGCAGCCCCCATTGGCCTGGAGCGGCGAACCGCGGCCACTGGGAGCCGCGATCGGCCGAACCTGCGGACGCGGCAGGTAAACAAACCGGTCCGGCCCGCCAGGGGCTTTCCCTGAACAAGCGGCGGGCCGGCTTTGAGAACCCCTGGGTTAGATAGAATGATCACCCAGTCCATCTCCCTGTGACCCCTACAGTATGTTCTAGCTTTAAGTACCTTTCTTGGGAAGAAGACCCCACAGCCTGAGAGATCTGTTGTCTTAATTTAGGTGGAATATATGGGCTCAAAGAGCCAAAGGTGTTAACATAACCCACTCACTGCCCAACATTAAACAGTTTTTAAAAAGGT
This sequence comes from Chelonia mydas, assembly GCF_015237465.2. Classification (NCBI taxonomy): domain Eukaryota; kingdom Metazoa; phylum Chordata; order Testudines; family Cheloniidae; genus Chelonia; species Chelonia mydas. The sequence continues at coordinate 5,122,914 of NC_057859.1, read as the reverse complement.
TTCAGCGTTTTGTATAGAGAGACCTTGGCCTGCTTAGCACAATGGCAAACACACCATTAAGCATCACATCAATCTTTTATTAAAGAGGTAGAAAAGAAGGGAAAGAGTGAAAGCATTGGAAATGAATGAAGCATGCATTGCAAAGCGAGAGCATTTGAAATGAATCAGGCTTTCATTTTAACAACATTTTAACTTCCTCTGTAGCCGGAGAGAGTTTTTAGAAAGAAACCCCCCTACCCGTTGTTTGACAATCTCTTAGATGGTATCAAAGACGATAAGTGTCCAGTCCTCCCAGGGGGTGCTCAGGTTTTAGCTGGAGCTAGTGGAGGTGGAGATGTCATCTGGATCCCTCTCTCTGGCCTGATCTGGTCAGGAAATCTCTCAGGATTAGGATGAAGAAGGTGCAGGGTCCCAGGAGACAGTGGGGGTAGCAGCCAGGATGGTGAAGCTCACTCCTTCCCCTTCACCCAGTGTAGCAGTAGCCTCCGTCTGCTGTTCTGTATTCCCCCCCACCCAAAAAGTTTAAGAACCCCAGAAGGGAATAGTGGGTGGAACAGCCATCGTCTCATTATTTTGTCCACCACCAATAGGTCTTTCTTCCAAAACACTGATTTTCGGTCTCACACGGTTCTCGTTTACCAGGGATGATCTGAGCAACACTGTCCTTGAATTATAGCAGGAGGCCTTTTTGTTTGGACTAATTCACTCTGTCTCGCTTTGCAACTTTCCCCATCAACATTTGTCACTCTAGGTTGTTGTGACATTCCATGAACTTTCACTCACTTTTCACCCACTGAGCTCACAATTAGTGCAAATTTGTAGGCTCAGTTATCACAGCTGATCTCATGGGCAAGAGGTTTTCCCGGATAGTCAGTCTAACTTTTCCCTCTCCCATGGCCCCTAATAACATTCTCCTTCCTTCCCCCTGGCCCTAAATAACTCCTCTCCCTCTGGGGTATTTCTACCCTACAGCTCTTTCTCATCTCCTTACCATAGTCAATGCTTAGCTCAGCCCAAAAAGATTTAGAACATAAGAACGGCCAGACTGGGTCAGACCAAAGGTCCATCTAGCCCAGGATCCTGTCTTTCCGACAGTGGCCAATGTCAGGTGCCTCAGAGGGAATGAACAGAACAGGGAATCAACAAGTGATCCATCCCCTGTCGCCCATTCCCAGCTTCTGGCAAACAGAGGCTAGGGACACCAAAAGCTTGTATGAAAGAGACAAGGTGGGGGAGGTAATATCTTTTATTGGACCAACTTCTGCTGGTGGAAGGGACAAACTTTTGAGCTTACACAGAGCTCTTCTGCAGGTCTGGAGAAGATATTACCTCACCTACCTTGTCTCTCTCATTTCCTGGAACCAACATGGCTACAACGCCACTGCAAACAACATTAGCTTTCTATATCATTTGACTAAGGGCCTGTTTGATCCAAAGTCTATTGAAAGACTCCCACTGTTATGCTTTCTATTCCAGTCATGCCCAGAGGCACCAGCTGGGATCAGGGCTCCATTGCGCTAGATGCTGTACATACACATAGCAAGAGCCAGTCCATGAAGAGCTTGCAATCTAAACAGACAAAAAGTGGAGGAGGAAATAAAAGCAGAGAGACAGGATGGCCCAGACCCACACTGGAATTTAGGCAGCGAACTCCCACTGAAATCAGCAGGAGTTAAGTGCTTAAATACCTTTGAGGATCTTGGTTCAAGTGACTGGCCCAAGGTCATGCAGCAGGTCAGTGGCAAAGTGAGGAATATGAATCAGGCTCTCTGAATTACCAGCCCTAGCCATTGGGCCACACTACCTCTGCATTAGAGGCCCCATCCTCAGTTGGTGTAAATCAGCATTGCTTCATTGACTTCATCTTTTTTTCCCCTTTGACTTCAAGGGCTTTCAGGTCAGGCCCCGAGAGATCACAGCAGAGTATTTTTAACATGCTGGTTGGAAATGGGTCTGTTCTCATGAGCAGATGCCTCTAACGGGGCCCGTGATGGCGGCTGGGGATACCGGTTCTGCTGAAGGTCACGCTCGTTACATGGAGACCTCTTGTTGCGAGCACATTCGCATAAAGAGCCACAATTTTTACTGTCTCAGCCGGTTTTTTTTAAACCACTTTCCACCTGCCTCTGAATTATAAATGAAACCCTCTGCTTTATTGTCATGGTTATTGTCGTGGCTTGCTTCACAGGTGGATGAGCAGCGCAGCAGGAGACCCTGCCTCCATCCAAGTGCCACAACTTCAAGGGGCTTTGGGGAAAACAATTTTTTTTCTTTACATTCAAGTTGAAAATTTTTTGGGGGTGGGGGGTGGCTTTTGTTTTTAACCAATTAAAGGAGCAGTAACATGCTTGGGTTTGCTTCATGGTCTGTCTCTAATCTCATCTCGGACTAGAGTGGTAGCCAGAAGCCATTCATGTCAGGGAAAATGATCTGAACTGGGATTGCCCTGGAGCTGGCAAAGGGGATTCAGCCTTCGTCATTGGTTGTGTGGCAGCAGCACCTGGAAGCCTCATCTAAGATTTGGGTCCCATTGTCCCAGGGCTGAACACGAAGATGGTAAGAGATAGTCCCTTCCTGGGGAGCTCAGGCCCAGATCCTCAGAGGTTAAAGCAAAAGAAAAGGAGGACTTGTGGCACCTTAGAGACTAACAGATTTATTTGAGCACAAGCTTTCATGAGCTACAGCTCACTTCATCGGATGCATTCAGTGGGTTTCACTGATGTTCCTCCTTTGAGGTCTCCAAAGAACTAGGGAAGCTGTGTCCTCAGTCCCTTCCCTCTTCACTCGAGACCCCTGACCCCAGCTCTTCACGCTGCCTGCTGCCCCTCACAGCAGCATGCCCATTTACCGCCACTTATCCCCACTCAAAGGTTCTTTTGTTTATTTGGTGAAATTATAGAAATCAGCAGGTCCCTAACTTTCCATTCTGTTCCCTGGGCTCCGAGTGCTCACATTCACTCTCCGCACCTTTGTTACACATTTTCTTATCTCTCCCCACCAGTTCCAAATTCAATTTCTCATCATAATAGAAACAGCAGGATCCCATGTGTAGGGCCTGAAGTTCCCGCCAATGGACTCTAGGGGGCAGTCTCCCCCTTTCAGCCTCTGACGGCCACCTTAGCTTTCTAAAGGGATTTTTGGCCCATTATCTAGCAGGATCGCTCCTGTATGGTGGTACGACTGGATGAAAGAGTGAGAGGCTCGGCTGGCTTGGAGAAGTTCAACTACCAGCTTCTATCAACCAAGACTATTCTCTATAAGGACAGGACATGGAGGAGCCAAGACCTGGTAGGTGAGTAATAATTCATTGTATTTCTATAGCTCCTTCCATCTGAGGATCACAAAGGCTTTCCAGACACTAATGAGTGATTCTTCTTGACCCCCACCACACAAGGAAATTCAGTATCATCACCCTCAGGTAGAGGCTGCAGTCTCTGTGAGCTGGCCGTGGTGCTGAATGCTGATCACTCAATACTTTGTCCAGCCCTACGGAGTCCATTAGAATCATAGAATCAGAGAATCTCCTTGGCCTACACTGTGTCAGGGACCCAGTGAGTCAGGCTGGCTGAGTTGCAGCATTTTTACTGTTGTGGCCGCTTGGGTTGAAAAACCCAAAGTGGAAAGAGGAGATGAGGAAGGACAGTAGCCATGGAGTTTGGAGAACGGTAGGAACCGGTATCTTCCGAGCAGAGAAGATCTGAAGTTGAGTCTCTGAGCAGCTGGTGCCTTCTCCCAGAGGGGAGGGAGTAATTAATCATGCTTGGCACTCAGTGGTGGATCTCAAAATACTTCACGAAGGAGGCTGAGTAACATTATCCCCATTTGACTTGGGGGAAAGCTGAGGCACAGAGAGGAGAAACATTTAAAAAATTATTTGTATTCCATTAGCACTTAGAGGTCTCAGGGAAGATCAGGGCCCCATTGTGCTAGGTGTGGTACAGACACAGAGAGACAGCCCTGCCCCCCGAGAGCTCACACTGTAAAGGTGACAAAGGATGGATTATCACCCCTGCTCTACAGATGGGGAAATGGAGGCCCAGAGAGATGCAGTGACTTGCCCCCGGTGATGCAGGAAGTCTGTAGCAGAGCAGGAAATGGAACCCCAGTCTCCTGAATCCTGATCTGGTGCCCGCAAGAGTAACCGAAGGCACAGAGATGGACAAGGGATGTGCCCACAGCGTGTTTGGTGTCAGAGCCTTCAATCGCTTTTGATGCCCATCGTTCCATTCCAACTGCTAGACCACGCTGCCTCATAAGCAAGTGGGCTCAGTCAACAATAATTAAAGGGAGCCCAGCCAGTGAATCACAAGAATCCGCCAAAGTCGATATCAGCCAGTGGGTAGTAATGAAACCGAAATGCATATCCTTGGGGGAACCCTTCCCCATCCCCTAGCCAGGACTTTAAAAAAGGCATGAATTATTTATAATCTCTTTCAATCAAATAAACTTTGAGGTGCTCAAGTTAATTTCCGAGATCCTGAGAATCCAGAGTGCAGAGTTTTAATAAGGCAAATTAAGTGCTTTATGTATTACACTGATTAAAGCTTCATATCAATCTATCCACAGCTGGATCGAATGGGCTGGAAAACAAATATAGCCCCAGCAATCATGCTCTTGTGGAGCAGAAACCTGGGTGGCTCTGGCCAGATCAGAACAGGGAAATGCACCTTCTTGATTTTTATTAAGGGCCAGAGTTTCAAAGGAGTCCGGCTCCTGTTTAGGTATCAAAACAAAGGCCAACTTTTCCAACCTGCACCCAGCAGCTTCCAATGTGACACTTCGGATCAAATGTTCAAAGAGGTCAGTGCTCAACCTGCACCCAACGTGCTGGACTCTTGTGAAAATCTGGCCACCCGGTTTGGTGCCTAAGTAGGAGCTGAGCTCTTGCAAATCTGGCCTCAAGGATGCATGCAGGGGAACTGGGGAAGAGTAATAAGTTGCCTGAGGTCAGGCTTTCTCTGCAGGCAACAGGATCTTGTTGCCTGGAAGTCCTCTCCAACCCCTCCAGGTTGGCCTGGTTTCCTTCTGCAGAAGAGGGCCCCCTTTCTTGGTCTTTTATAGGGATATGGAGAATATTCATATTACTAAATACTCAAAAATAACGATGGGTTATGGAAGGGACTGGAGAGCAGCCAGGGCTTCCTCCCATACATGCAGCAGGCACTGAGGGACCCGTGGGGCATAAAAGGTCCCCACAGAGATAGGAGGAGCGGAGAGCAGGCTGGGGTTGGTATGAATGAGGCCTTTCCCTTGTAGCCAGTGGATAGAGAAGACCCTACCACACACACAGACAGGAGCAGCACAGAGCACGGAGAAGATACCGTGTTCAGTCCAACACGCATGCCCGTTTCTCTGTGATAATTCTTCCACTGCTTCTTCTCCATGCAGCTCAGCACATTCCCATGGCAGGAGTTTACACCCCATCCACCATCCAATATGCGTACCCCCAAGAGCTCATCCCCAGAACAGGTCAGTGCCCAGCACTTTGTCCCCTCAAGTTCTCTTGCCAGCTGCAGGGTGGAGCCAGCAAGTGCCAGGCTCGCCAGCCAGAAGGAGGCTAGTCCGTGCTTCCTTTGGTCCGGGTGCGCCCAGAGAATGCGATCAAGCCCCTGCGCCCTTTGTGGTACGTGCGAGTTGCGCAGAGAACGACATCCAGTTGAGACCAGCTCCTCCTTGCCTTTTTGACTCAGCTGGTGGAGCAGCTGCCTACGGATTGCCAGGGACTCAGTGTGAGTTTTAGCTGCAGTAGCACGAGAGGCATGTGTCACTCTCTCGCTCTGCATGGGGACACCGCTCATTAATTATGATCCTGCCACACAGGTCGAGAAGCAGCTTGGTCTGGGGAAATATGCCCAGGAGCTCGAGTACTACTCCCTGCCCCCCATTTGCTGTGGTACCTTAGGCACATCCCCGAACCCCCATTGTGCCTCTGTTTCTCCACCTGCCAATTATCTGCTATCCTCTTTACTGCAGCACCTAGGTTTGTCTAGACTGGGTTCTGGGGTCCTCCCGTAACTCCAGTTAATTGGTGGCTAACTCGAGTTAGCTGCGTGATTGTAAATGCTAGTCTAGATGCTCTGTGACTTGTGCGTGCAGGAGCTAATCTTTGTGGAATGTCTAACTCCGCATTTACGAAGGTCCTTTGGAACTAGAGTTCACCAGCAATCAATCAAAACACAGTCACACTTCTAGTCTAGACAGAGCTATAAGGGTTGTGAGGGTTCACTGGGTTAATGTCTGAATGTGTACAGGGCTGTAGGAGTATGGTTAGTTTAGACCCCAGTTTTATTTTATTTAAAGGAAAAGTTGTATCCAGGCTAATAATCAGAGAAATGTTTGGGTGGGGGCTGTAAAGGGGGCAATGAAAACAGAACTTTTTTACAGGATTTAGAGGCCTTCCCCTGCTGTGTGGGAAACCCCAACAATCCTAACAGGCTGGTGTCAGAGAACTGGGAGTCAAACTGACACTTCTAGCTGCATTGGCCCCTCGGAACAAACTGCAGGGTCACCGATGAAGAGTAAATTTAGACGTATGGGCCAGATTTTGCTCCCACTTAACCCTGGTTTACACCAGCATAACTCCACTGAAATCAATGGGCCTAATTCTCCACTGCCTTGCGTACAGGGCAGTAATTTACACCAGTGTGCAGCAGATATGAAACTCCACCATTGGTAGATCAGGACTTGACAGTCATTTTTCACCGGTGTAAAGGACTCTGCGAGGTGCAAGGTGAAAATGTGGCGAAAGCAAGAGGAGAATCAAACTCTTTCTGCCAGGGGTAGTATGTCAGCTGTTGTTAGCGATCAGAACGCAGGGAAGGGAATTTAAAACTGACTTAGACTCTGCCACTTTAGTTCCACTCTGTGCCCCATGGAGTCAAAGGCAAATCTCCCACTGATTTCAATGGGGTCAGGATTTCACCCCAGATGTGGACTTCACTTAAGTGATGCAGCATCTGCTGGATGGAATAATTCACCTTGTGGATTAATGCACTAACAAACTCACAGACAATGGCAATTAGGCTCCTTAACTCAGACATTGGCAACAGAATAAACAGATGCTATCTCTAATTTCTCCTGCCTAGGATCCCCCATGGGCAGGTTAAATGCTTGACATGTACCAGGGAGCCTTAGCAGAGGCAGAGAGTGATCATCCTTTGTCCTTCTCTAGTAGTGTGCCTTGAGGACTCTCAAAGCACTTGGTCTCTACAGCTGCCCCCAGTTTACAGATGGAGAAACTGAGGCAAAGAGGCTGCAGCCAGCATTTTCAAACCAGCCTATTAGTGGATGATTTATTATTTGCAGTGCAATAGCACCTAGGCACCCCAGTTGGGACCAGGACACCATTGTGCTAGGTGCTGTGCAAACCAAACAAGAAGACAGTTCCTTACCCAGAGCTTACAACCTAAGTAAAAGAAATCTCAGCCAAGTTTACACATGGAATCAGCCTCTGTGCTAGGGTAGAACCCTGAGGCCCTACGTCGCAGTCCCCAGCTCTAAGCAAAGTATATATCTCCCTGCCATCTAGCACCTATCAATTAGGCCATCTAGCCGTCTAAGGTATCTCCAAGATGCCCTGTCACTGTGGTGTCTAAGCACCGCAGAATAACACAGATGCTCCATACAGCCTTCGTGTTCCGTGAGTCACTCGGCAACAGGAGACACGGCGACCAGGCTCTCATCATTTTGGGAAGGCGGCTTAGAGTCATCAGGGGTGCTTGTGTCAAGGCTGAGGAGGGGCCGGGGCCTGAATTTTGGAAGTGCTCTTTCTTCTGACGCACTCTCCCCCGCCATGGTCCTGTTTCTATGGCGACAAGGAATAATCTGTGTTAATTACCACATTGGTTCTGCCTGCGGAGTCCTGGCCAGAAGACATATTATTTGGGTTATAAAGCAAGAGCTCTGCTCTCTCACCCAGGGATAGCAGGTGGTGGGATGCGAAGCAAGGGGAGATCCTGGCTCCAGCAAGCCATAGGAAAAAACCAGCATGGTGGTGTGGAGGGTCTGGGGAAGGGCAGTCACCTGTTCAAATCCAGCAGCAGGCTGGGAGTGAAAACTGAGAGCAGGTGACCCGTGTAGACTGAGTGGCTGGGCTCAGTCTGTTTGCTAACAGAGAGACAGCTCAATTGTGAAGTCCGTCTGCTGTCACCCTCATAACTAACTTCCTTGTGGGCAGCTTCACTGGAAAAGGAAGACAATGGTTAGGCAACTGGGGTGCTGTGGCCACTGCTTTCCATGTGGAACAATGCCACCCCAGTCCATTGGTTGTCTTGTAGTGTAAGCTCCTTGGGGCAGGGACTATCTTTGTTCTGTGTTGGTATGGCACCTACCACAACAGCATCCGGGGTCCCTGCAGTACAAATTAACAACAGGAATGACCCTCAGTTTGTAAGACTAGGCGGCAGGGATGGTGATGCTGTTGTGCTATTAACCATTAATCAGTAATTAATTAATCTCCCAAGTATATTCTATTATCACTTTGTATTAATTATGATGGCTATTTATTATTAATTGCTATTAGCACAGCCCTCTCTTTGCCCATCTCACGGGCTTGTCGTCTCTCCCCAGCGTATTCCTGGCAAGTGTAATGTACAAACTGCGCTTCTCCTCTGAGAGTTTCCACTGTTGTTTTTCTTCATTAACAAAAGAAATGGAAACACCTTCCGGACTTTGCTTGGTCCAAAGCCATACAGATCCTGTGGGCCTAATGAGATTTGTACAATGCCAGCTAGGCTATTAACAGAGCCAGTGGGAATCCACTAATCAAACAGAGCAGCGGTAACTACACGGAGCTGGATGGAATCTTGGCTTTTGCTTGCTTAGCCAATTTTGCACATCTGCTCACACCTTGTACACTCAGTCCCACACCTTCTCCAAGTGCTCGCACACTCGCCACACCCTGACATACCCATAATTGCCACACACAGACCTTTTCACACTCACATGCTCATTTGTTCCACTTACATGGATATGCCTGCATGCCCTCCCGCCCCGCTGTTTGTCACAAATCCATAGGGAGAGCTGGCGGTGTGTATATATGTGGGTGCTGGGTGTGGAATATGAGGGGGGGGCAACAAGCCAGGTTTGATTTAGTCATCAGAGTTGTGTAGGGGCCAAGGGTTGGAATGGCAGGGTGGGCTGCGGACCAGGATTGAGGGGCACTGGCCATGGTCTGGATGGGACCAGTACAGCAATAACAATAGAGGCTACAAGTTAGGCACTGAGTGATGGGAGAGGCTGCCTGCTTTGGAATAAATTATTATTATTATGTATTTGCACGGCGGTAGCTCCTAGGAGCGCCTGACTGGGATCGGGACCCTGTTGTGCTAGACACGCGCACACGCAGAACACAGACAGCCCCTGGTGCGGAGAGCTTACTGTGACATGCAGCAGGAGACCTACAACGCTCTTATCTTTCCTGTTGCTTGGCGCCATCTCCTGTGGCTAGAGGACACAGCGGCGGGTGCCCTGGTGGCCCGGCAGCAGGGAAATGGGTTAGACCCTGAAGCACGTTCTGAGACAAGCCTACATGTCCAGCTGCCAGTCTGCCTGTCGGAAGGAAACTACAGCCTGGCAGCCAGTTGTGGTCTCGTCAGCTGTGCTGGCTACAGCATCCCTGCAGAGCAGAGGAGAGCAGAGCAGAACAGGTCAGGGTGCCCTTGCAGGAATTGGCTGAGTGCCTCAGAGAGAGAAGGCCCATTGATTGTCCTCTGCCGGCAGCATTAGCCATGCAGGAGAAAGCAGGGAGTCTCCAGGCCTCTGAGCCATGTCATCTTCCCCGTGCACATCTCCCCAGATGGTCACCTCATGTCCTCCAGCACCCTCTATGCCAGCAAAGTCGGATGTCCCCTTGGCCGGGTTCAGGGGGAAAAAAAGCAGAGTGGACAAACCAGCAATTTAAAAAAAACCCGATTTAAACTCTTTGTACAGAACCTGATGTGGGAGGAGTCCAGCTGCGTTAGGTCAACCACAGGTGACGTTTTACCAAGGCCTGTGATTTCCGACAGGAATGCAGCCCAGAGACTCCCATATCCAGTGCCTCTGCTGTCCCAAAATAGGAACTGGGGCCTGGACTCACTCCTGGATTTTGCTCCTGGATCCAGTCCCCTCTCGCAAAGTGATAGACAGAGATGGAACTTTCCTGACCATGTGTGCTCTTATTGCAAGACAGACGGGATGCTGACAATTTTGAGGTGGAAATAGGGGCCGGAGGAGAAGCTGCTAATTAGACCCGTCAGTTATGTCCTTTGCTTTTCAGTTCCTAAATATGTCACCGTTTTATAGTCTTATCTTGAGTCCCCCCCCAGGGCTAGAAGCTGGATCCCACTGGGAGCTGGGAATCTTTCTTTTCCATCGGGATAGGACTCCTGTCTTTAGCCCTGATATCTCAAAGATCAGATCCTCTGGTGGTGCAAACTGACTTCAGGGTTTGACCCGAAGACGTCAAAGCCAGGGCATTTGTGTGCCGAGGAAAACTGTCACCGGTCTGGGACTGAAGCTTATGGAGATGGGGTGGGTGGTCCAGGCGAGGGGATGCTAAGGTGGAAAATCCTTTTCTTACCTGCTCTAAGGTTCAGGTCAGGGTAATGTTCTTTTGGGAAAATTCCACAACTTGAAGGAAGAGGAAAAAGTTTGCTCTGGTGGGTGGGAAAAAGAAGGAAAAAAGGCAGGTGTCTGAAGCTGCTTCTGGGTTTGGAGTGTTAGAAAAAGGGAAATGGATTGGTGGATCGAGTCCAGGTGAAGGACTGGAAAGGTTTAGCACCCGGCTATGCAAATTGTCACGTGCGGCCTGATCCTGCAGTGAGCTCTACCAACTTGGGGCCACAGCTACAAACTTTCTTCTTATGTTACAGTGATACCTTGAGGGCCCAGGTAAAGTCAGTGGTCTGCTATGGTGGGTGCTGTAAGGGGCAGCTCCTGCTCCAAAGAGCTTACAATCTATGTAGACAAGACAGAAGGGTTTGAGGGGAAAAGAGAAGCCCAAGGTCACACAGCAGCTCGGTGGCAGAGCTGGGACTAGAGCTCAGAAGTGGGAATCTGGAGACTGGGGTTCTAAGCTCCATGCTTGTACAAGCTACGTATGAGTGAGCACATGTGGATAGCATATCTGTATACAATATAGATTAAACAGTGCTGTGATTCCATTTCCCCCAGCCTCCGCCCCACCTGTGTGGTTGATGCATAAGTTGTTCTCTTCCCCCCAAAGAAAGCGAGCAAAATATTGTCTGCAAGCGTAGCTCCTGTGTAATCCGCCCAAGCAAAGTCCCAACTTAAAACCAGCTGCACGGCTTCTTTGTTATAAAAAAGTATTTCATGCTTAAGTCACAACTCCTTGGCTTAATTATTTAAGAGCATGACTGAGCCAGAGTGAAAGCCGTATATTTATGCCACAAAGAGATAGCTGTCAGCGCTAGTTCCCCGGGCGATGGGCCCAGCTCACTGTTTCTATAGTTGCTCTGTGGGATCTGTCAACAGCTGATTGCATTGATACTCCCTGTCACTCTAATCTCCTCTTTGGGAGTGGCCCTAGAATAAATAAGAAATGAAGGATCTGAGTCCCAGTGATTCTGTGCTTCTGCTTGGGGCAGGGATGGAGGGTAAAGGGGTGGGGAGTGGGGAGCAGAGCTGTAAATTACCTTTGCCGTCGCCACATTCTGCCGTTTGCTGGGATCTCAGTGCTAGCTGAAGCAACTTCAGGGCTCTACAATGGCCGGAGGGACCCTCAAGGCACCATTTCTACCTGAGAGCCTTAGTGTAACTGGAAGTCAGGCCCAAGTGTAGGTCCTGATGCAGGAATCAGGGTCCCCAGGGAAGGGCAAATTTTCCATGTCACCCAAGAGCATCTGCATAAATGGTGGAGAACAAGTTCTCCAGCTATTTGTTTGAATTGAAACCTTCCTCTTTGGAAAAGCTTTCCACCGTAGCAATTCACCCCACTGACACCCCCCACCCTCACTCCCAAACACCCTCACCATCTACCCCCCACCCTCACTCCCAAACAACAAATACATTTAATAAACCCACTGAAGTTTATAATAAACCATTCAACCAAACCACAAAAAATACCCCAAGCAGAGGTATTTCTACCCCCAAAAAGGGGGAAGTGCTAAAAGGTCAACAAACTTGACTAGGGACATTGCTGTTACGCCTGATTTTACATGGAAGGTGCTCAGATACCACTGTGATAGGCGGCAGGATAAAACCCGTAGAACAGACAGTAATTATATAGAATCATACATATGTAAGGGTTGAAGGGACCTCAAGAAGTCACCAAATGTGCAAGTCCTTGGGCATTCGTGGATAGAATCCTCCTGAACAGCACATTTTAAGCCCTCGATATTCACCCAAAGCAAATTTTGAATTCACCCAAAGCAAATTTGTTCATTCGATTGTCCTATTCAAAATTCACTATTTGCATGCTGTTGCTTAGCTACCTAAATCCTCCAGTCGGAGGACAGAAAAAAAGATGCCATGTGACATGCAACTAACCAACACGGCAGTCCACATTTTAAATATTCACAGCAAGCTGATTGCGATAAATTCCCAGATGGTGAGATTCCTCCACCTCCCCCAGCCCTTGTGGAGGAGCCAGGGCAGGACCTATGAACTGCTTAGATTCCGGCAGAGTGTATAAGTAGGGTTTCAGCCATGCATAGGGGTCTTGTGCTACTGCCTTGTCTTGGGGTAAATTTCTCCAAGAGGGAGAGGGTGTGGGAAGTGTCTGAAGAAATTTGCATATGTTTTGAATAATAAATTAGCTACACGTGCAGATGCACACATGCCGCTGCATATCACGCTGACTAATATTGTCTCTTTGTTTGCGTGGACTCCCCTGTCTGTCTGTATCCACCCAATGTCTCATCTTAGCTTGCAAGTTCTTTGGGGCAGAGACCATATATTTGTTCTGTGTTCAGTGCTTAACACAACGGGGCCCTGGACACTACAATAGCGCAAATAAATAAATAATAATAATAATGCTAACAGGCCAGCCAGATGTGCACATGCCTGAAAAGAGACCTTGTGCCACAACTGAGCCATGGAAAAGTCATGCCTAATTGTCAGAGCAGTGGCAGCCAGGAACAGCACTGAAGGTCAGAGCCGGAGTCAGGAACAAGGAGTCAGAGCCAACAGTCAGAGGTCTTAGAGTGAGCGAAGAGGCAGGCCCATCACTACAGCTGGCAGGGTAATCCACCTTGTTGCATAGACATTTTCTGGAACTCCTCCTGGGCTTAAATAGGGCACCTGGACCAATCAGGGGCCACAAGGGAAGCTGTCAGTCCAGCCTTCCAAGGCGGTACTTCCGGTGATGCTTATCCGTGTGATAACGCAGAAGGCCCCATCGTGGCTGCCATGTAGCAGTGTGAAAGGGTTGGCCAGCCTGTCGACCCAGGTTTTAGTCCCTGCAGAACCTCATCCCTTGTTGCTGTGACTTTACATGGGTTACATAGAAAGAAGGGCAAGGGATGCTGTAGTGGGTGTGGGGGACCCAGGTCTGGATAGTAGTGAGGCTGTGGGCGAGGATTACAATGCACTGGCAGAGTGCGGGGAGGCAGGGGCTACGAGGGGATAGCGGGGGACTGCAAATCAGGGGAAGTTCCCTTCCAACCCCTCAGTTCGAGGTTGCCTTATGATCTGAAGCAAGAAGGTTTATATTTCAGTGCATTGCTGCTTCAGCTGGTAGGAAGCAACCGGAGCCACCTTCACCACTCAATTAAACTCCAGGTTAGCATCTGGCCCGCTCCCATGCAGTGCAAGGGATAAAGCCAGGTAGGGGGTACCTGCTGGCCAGAGAGCTGTTTAATTGAGGCCTCAGCAAGGGGCTGGGAGGGAATGGGAACCTGAATATAAAATCAATGGCAGAGAAAAGGAAGAGATTAAAACCCAAGCCCCAGACAGAGCAGAGAGGCTTAATCTGATTAGGGAGTTCTCTGTTATTGTATTATGCTGATTATAAATCATTTAGGAGCTCAGCTAATCAAAATAGAGATTTGTTCTAAGCTGTAAGGGTCACTTCCTTTGGCAAGGGCCCTCAAGGCAGAGGGCAGTAAACAAACACGGAGGAACGTCCCTTCGGTGGACGAATCCCCAGGGGCTCTGCTGATGTTATTCCTTCCTATTGTGCAGTATGGTAGGACAAGGACACAGTGCAGCCAGCAGCATCCCTGCACAGCACTCCTGTAACGTGGAAAGCACAGGGCAGGGGGTCTCCTGTAATGTTGCAGGCCAGGGCTGAGCTGGGGGAGCAGGGCATGGTGCTAGGAGGCAGCAAGAGGGCCAAGTCCTCAGGATGGGGTTTGGGGGAGAAGTGGTTCCTCAGGCAACATGCCCTGGGCAGGAGGCTTTGAGAAAGCACTGGGAGCTGTCGTCTCCCTGTCACCTGCCAGGCACGAGGGGCTAGGTATTAGCACGTTCCCCTTCCCCTCTGGCAGTCCAGCTACCTCATCATGGCAGCCACTCTTTTCATTACTGTCTCCTCGCATTAGGAATCTCCTCCTTTACTGCATGCGCCCCGCCCGGCGGCCGAATCCTAGGCGCCATGGTGCAGCTGCAAACTGCCTTAGCGGCCTGCCACGGAGGCCGTAATGCTGTTACCAAGGAAGCATTATAGGTGCTAAATGACAAGCCCCTAAAATACCACACAATTTATGTCATGGGGGGAAAGAGGAGCACACCATTCAGAAACGTGACCTAAGTGGAAGGGCCTGGATTCTCTCTTTGGGTCCCATTGCAGGCTGCCCCTAAAGCCCCCTCCCTTCCCAGGTGGAAGGGACAGAGGGCAAGACATGCACCAGACTGAGAGTGGGTGTGAAGGGGTCCACCCACTGCTGGTTGCCTCCTTGGGGCTAAGCTCTCACCCCACAGCGCTCCTCTCCGGCGGTGGCTCATGCTGTGGGTCTCCCTCCTCCTCTCTCTGGGGCTCGGGGTACTCCCTCTTCATGACCCAGCCCTCTGCCCAGGTCACTAGATAGCAATCCCCACCTTCCAGGGTGACAAAGCCACACCAGACAAGCTGTCCAGTGCTGTCTCAGACAGCCTTCCACTCCGTATCTCCAGGCCCACTTTCCCAGGAGTTGCTCTGGGTTCCAGCCCCAGGACCCTCGGACTAGCAACCTAGGTGTGCTCATTCCCAGTCCATGTTGCTATTTCCCTGGGCTCCCCCCATCCCACCTCTCTGTCCCCTGGCCTGTCTCTGGTTTACTGCTGGAAGTTCCTCTGTTCCCCATGGCTACTTCACCCTTCTCAGTCTCTTGCCCACTCCCCAGGGCTTACTCTCCCCCTGGATATCCTCCTTGTCCCTAGCCAACTCCCTTTGCAGCTTCAGAATCATTGCAGAGCTCTCCCTGCATTTCCTTTCTCATAAGAGCCTAGTTCTATCCCACAGCTGGGCTTTATTGGCTATTAGGCCCTCTCTAGCCCTGGCTCCCCTCCAGGTGCAGCATCTGAGGTTAATTGTTCTCTTCTGGTGCACATTAACCCACTGGGAGGGGAGAACTGGTTGGTGGATCTGCTGATCAGTAGCTTTCTTCCAGATATCATGCTTCCCCTACACCCATCCAGTCCAGGTTCTCCTCTGGCAACCTAAGCCCATTTCAGGTGGGCACAGAAATCCAGCCCAGGTTATCTGGATAGCCCTGGGCTGCCCCAGGGATTGAGACCAGACCAGAGGTCATGCGACATTTTCTTCAATGATCTGGAAGTAAACATAAAATTGCTGCTGATAAGATGTGCAGACCGCGTGAAGCGGTAAGTAATGATTAGGACAGGGCTGTCATACAAACTGTGTTTTAATAGCGACATATGCAAAGCAGAACAGCACATCTCGGAACAAGAAACACAGGCCATACCTACAGCTCTGGGGACTGTATACTGGGAAGCAGTGAGTCTGGAAAGGATCCAGGGGTCATAGTGGACTAGCAACTAAATGAGCATCCAATGCGATGCTACAGCAAAAAGGGCTGATGCAGGTCTTGGATGTATAAAGAGAGGAGGAGCGGATAGCAGGAGGGAGGTCATTTTGCATCCATATACAGCACTGGTGAGACCGAGACTGGAATTGTGGTGTCCATGTTTTCAAAGGGATGTTGAAAAATTGGAGAAGGTGCAGGAAAGAGCCATGGAATGATTCGAGGGCTGGAGAAAATGCCATAGAGTGAGAGACTCAAAGAGCTTGATCTGTATAGCCTATCCAAAGGAAGATTGACTGGTGACTTGATTACAGTGCGCAAGTACCTTCCTGGGAAGAAAATAGCAGCTTTCGTAGGGCTCTTTAATGGAGCAGAGTAAGGCAGAACAGAAATCAATGGCTGGAGGCTAAAGCCAGCCACGTTCCAACTGGAAGCAAGGCACACATTTTTAACAGTGAGGATGATGAGCCATTGGGACAAGCTACCGAGGGAGCTGGTGGATTATCCAGATCTTGTCTTCATATCAAGACTCGGTGCTTTTGTGGAGAGCTGCTGTAACCAAACACACATTATTGGTCTCGGTACAGGGGTAAATGCGTGAAATTGAATGGCCTGTGATCTACAGGAGATCAGACAAGCTGGTCCCTTCTGGCCTTAAACTGAGTCTATGACACCTCCTCCCAGAGATGCACTCTGAGCCCATTGCAGGTCAGCACCAGAGAGAAGGGGCTTCTCCAGAGAGAAGGGGCTTCTCTATGCTGACCTGCAATGGCTGACCTGCAAAGGGCACAGAGAAGGGGCTCTCCACTGGGGCTGGAAGTGACAAATGCCAGTGCCGCCCCTTCTCTGTGCCCTTCCCTCAATGGATCGTCAAGTGCTTCACGCACAAGTCAAGTTTCACACCATCCCCAGGGGCTGCGCAAGTGTCATGATCCTTTCCTTTTACAGATGGGGAAACCGAGGCAATGAGCAGCAGTGCAACTGCTCCAAGTTAGAAGCACAATCTGGAGTAGAACCCAGGAGGCCTGTACTTTGAGTGGTGTCCGCAGCTTTTGGGACCTGCCCTCATCTCCCTTCACCCCGGGGACTCCGGTGAGAGCAGAGCTGGTTCTGTGGAACAAGGTTTGCTCCTGGGAAGCTTATCCAAGTGTAACCGAGGGATCTCAAGGGGAAGCCTCTGCAGGTAGGCACTCTGCATTCTGCCCCATGATCGCGTCCTTTCCACCAGTTTGGCGTGGGGGTGGGGGTGGGGGTGAACAGGAGAAACTGACAACAAAAACGTATGCCACCTGTGCGCTTCCCTGCTAAACCCTGGGGCTCTGCAACTTGGCTTCCTCCTCTCTGCCCTCTGTAAGGTCTGTATGGGGCAAGCCCAGCTCCTAGCACCAGCCCAGCCCAGCCCAGACTCTGCTAATTGGGGAAGTGCTGGGAATCTTGCAAGAGGGCTCTGGCCTGGAAAGAATCCCTCCTACTCTCCTGGGGGAAGGGAAGGGTGGAAAAGCTCCAAAGCATTGGTGGTTCTAATGGCAATCATTCGCGTATCTCTAGCATTGTCCATCGAAGGACATGGAGGGG
The DNA here is from genome assembly GCF_015237465.2 of Chelonia mydas. NCBI lineage: Eukaryota > Metazoa > Chordata > Testudines > Cheloniidae > Chelonia > Chelonia mydas. Next base: position 5,105,434 of record NC_057859.1, on the reverse strand, counting down.
AAGCGCCTTGTGCAGGGTCACACAGAACAAGAGCAGATCCACCAATAGAACCCAGGTCTTTTGACTCTCAGGCTAGTACCCCATCTGCTCAACCCCATGGCTGCCTTCAGAGGGGAGGTAGCTTTGCCTCCCCTACTCAGGGTCTGTGGTGGTGAGGACAGCGCTGAGCCCACTCGGGTATGTCCTGGACCTGGGGGTGCTGCAGAGCCAGCTGTGGGCCTGAGCATAGCTGCCCTGCTGCAGTAGGGGTATCCCTGGGGGTGGGGTGGGGCGGGGCAATGCCTGCCCCATGGTCCCTTTGCACGAGGTCAGCTAGTGTGAAGGGAAATCAGGGCAACGTTGAAGAGGGCCTGTGTTTGGTAAGTGCAAGGGCCTTTTAATAGCACCTGCTCAGAAAGTATCTGGATAGAAGTTATGGTGGCACAAGCATTTCTTAGACTCCCTTAAGCACCAAATTCACCCCTAGTGCAACCCCACCAAAGAAAGAAGAGAGAGCACCCCTCTCAGATATTACTCCCTACAAGCTATCTACCTACGTCACTCATCTGGCACCCCTCAGGGTAGTCACATAGGATGTTTGCAGTAGAACAGGGACTTTATCCCAGAGCTCCTACAGCCCAGACTAGCACCCAAACCGCCAGAGCAGCCCTATGTTAAACTTACCCCTTAGCAAGTTCCTGTAGCCCCATTCATCTCAGTGTAGGGCCTTCTCCCTGACTTCTAACATGCATCCCATATAAGAGGGAAGTAGACAGCTTCCCTGTTCCTAAGGACCCAGTCCTAGATGCCGATCAGAAGACGCAGCACTCTAGGGAAGCTCCTATATTTGTATCCAAGTGACTTGGTATTGAACTCTCCCGAAGGATTCCTAGCCATGATGCACTCCAGGGCCTGGGCTCTTCTGCTGCAGGAAACCAGTCATTGGCTTCATCCTGCAGTGGGAACAGGCCCTGAGGAACACACATGTGTGCGCTTCCATCTTGCTGGCCCCTTCCCTCTCCCGGGGGACCATGCTGTCAGCATGAGCAGGGGAACGGGCAACCAAGGGTGGCAGATGGAGGAAGAGAGATCTGGGGGCGGGGAGAAGGAATGAATGAGAGACAGGAGAAGAGAGACAGGAGGAAGGGGAGTGGCAGAGTCAGTGAACGAGCGGGAGTAGAGCGGGGATGGATCAAAGAGCCCATGAGGCTACCGTGCAGTAGCTCTTGTGATATACAGCAACTCCCCGCCCCCCAGCAGCCTGTGAAGCCCAAGCAAACTCATCTGTGCTCTGACAAACTGTCTGACAGCAACACACAAACCTATTAGAGGCAGCTCTTTGGGGCCGGGAAACCTGGGGGGAGGCATTTTCTGCTTGCTGCACCCTTTAATAGATACGTCTTAATGAGTTCCTGTTGGGATTCAGTGCTGATGATGGCGCTCGGGAAGGCGAGGGCAGCAGCTCAATCACAGCCTTGTTCGGGAAGGCACAGCAGCTCCCGGTGCTCCGGGGAGGCCTGCATGGGAGTTCTGCCATTCAGCAAATGCCCAGGCTCGGTGCCCAAGCCGTGGCCTGCCATAGGGCTTGGAGCATGGCTCACCTTCTGGATTTGTGGCACTTCCGGCCAATCCGGCCCAGTGCCTCCCATGTGTAGCTGCTGATCAACCTCAATCCTGCAGCTACTTTAATTCTGGGTGTTAGGATATAGATATTCAGGCCTGTCTGTAAAGGCCTAGACTCTAAGAATGTAGGTATATGTTTATCATTTAGCTAGTAATAGAGGTATATGAGAGAGAATCTGTGGATGGGCCTTCTCTCACTGTGACAGTCTGAGGCCCTGTTCTTAGGCTAAGGCCTTTGGCTAAGCAGCAGAGGCAGCCATAAGCTGGGAAGCGACCGGTCACCTCCTCACATTTCAAACTAGTCAATCAGGGGCTGTTAGGAAGGTGATCCCATCTATCGCCTGAAGGTGATCCCATCTATCGCCTCCAGAGAAAGGGAAGAGCCTAGAAGATGTAAAAGGAAATTTAGGTTGATAGTTTTCTGTCTGGTAAGACAGGTTGCAGAGTAACAGCCGTGTTAGTCTGAATTCGCAAAAAGAAAAGGAGTACTTGTGGCACCTTAGAGACTAACCAATTTATTTGAGCATAAGCTTTCGTGAGCTACAGCAGACCTCACTTATCAATAGACACAGCTGGGAAACCCTTATGTCTTTATAGATGTAGTTGTGAAATCCTCACTTCTGTATTGTTTTGTCATTAGAGTTCCCACTTTGCTATTGTTTATTGGCATGGTCTCTGCCTGGTTCTGTGATTGTTTCTGTCTGCTGTATAATTAATTTTGCTGGGTGTAAACTAATTACGGTGGTGGGATACAATTGGTTAGCTAATCATGTTACAATATGTTAGGATTGGTTAGTTAAATTTCAGTAGAATGATTTGTTAAGGTATAGCTAAGAATATTACTATATAAATTAGGGGCAAACAGGAAGTAAGTTTGGGATTGGAAAATAAGGAAAAAGGAACTTGGATTTAAGCTTGCTGGAAGTTCACCCCAATAAACATTGAATTGTTTGCACCTTTGGACATTGTTGCTCTTTGTTCATGCGAGAAGGACCAGGGAAGTGGGAGAGTGAAGGAATAAGTTTTCTCTAACACTGGGCTCCTCCCAGACAGCTCCTTTGGTGCACGCAAATCCTGGGCAATCGGTCTTCACCCTTCCCGCTCTGCTGAGGCCCCTCTGTCCCAGCCTGCAGTCCCCCTCACCCAGCTCTTCTTTCTATCCAGTCTGTTTTTCTTGTTTATTTCTAGACCACCCATCAGCAGGATGTCGGGGTGCTACTGGAGCTTCGCCCAGGAACTGCTCATTGTGGCACATTGGGTCCAGGCTTTGTGAAGTGGGCCTCCCCTGCTGTGGAGAGGTTCATGAAGCTGATCATGTTTGACACTGGGCCTCTCTGAAGCGAAAAGCTGGCGCCTTGACCTCTCTGTACCTCCCTGGGCCACCAAGTGCTGTTTGCTAGAGGACTGCCTCCTGAGGGAGGCCACTTATGAGCCCAGAAAAATATGGAGAAGTAACAGGATGGATGGGAAGACAGGAAAAGGGACAGCGTGGAGATGGACTGATGTGGTGGTCTGAGGGGTGATGGGATGGAAGGAGGAGGGGTGATGGGATGGAAGAAGGTGTGCTGGGATGAGGCAGACTGGAGTCTGTCTAAATAACAGTATACCTGACGTCTCTGTGTGGCCTACGGCTCTTTCTCTGAGGGGTTTCCCTCTCCCACTGGAGTGGGAGCGAGGTGCTGCTTGGGGTGAGAGTTAATGATGGCACCAGTTCTGAGACTAACCACAAAAGCAAAACTTTGGACGTGCCGACCGGGCATTTCCCCACGTTCCAGGGGGCTGCAGAGCTCTCTCCTGGCGAGATGCCCCTTGCACCAGGCCCATGCATCTTGTACGTCCCTCTGAAGCTCTTGGGGGTAGGAAATGGAGCACGGTCCTCATGCTGCCCCTCTGTATGGGGTGAATTCTCCTTCCCGGGCAGAGCCAGTCTCCTGCCAACCAGACTGGCAGTGCCCAGTCTAAGCTTCCACAACATGCTAATCCAGGGCTCAGCCTCCTGCGCAGGTGCTTCCTGATTTCCTATCCCTGCTTTACAGCGGCTTCGGTTAAATTAATTGGCAATTACCAAAGGTCCATAAAAAAAACCAGACAAGTGTTTCCTTGGAAAGGAGGCTGCGTCCTCAGCCATATTTCCTTCATCCCTCATTGATCCCTCAGCCTCCTCCAGTCACTTAGCAGCCTCTGGGAGGTGTGATTATTCCGTCCCTGACAAACACCTATTTATCTGGGGGCAGCTGCTGTAAAGACTTGGGGACGTAGGGTAATGTAGGCACCTTCCCCAGCATCCGCTATTCATCCTGCGGATGGAGAGTTCTTCACTCTCTCTCATCTGCTGCCATAGCTCATTAGGGGTCTTTGCTCGCTCTTTAGATGGGTGCCTGAGGTGAGGAGCTGGCTGGGCTTGGAAATTCATCTGCATTGTTTCTCCAAGGAGTAGCATAGTTTGCATTACAGACATTTCTAGAGGGTAAAACTGAGTGGATAAGACACGGGGGAAGGACTTAGCAGACCTGGATGCTATTCCCTGTTTGACCTTAAGCAAGACTCTTCTCATCTCTGTTCCTCAGTTTCCTATCTGTAGAGTGGGGCTAATAATCCTTTGTCTTGTCTAGTTACACTGTGAGCTCTTTGGGGCAGGACCATCTCGTGCTATGTGTCACAGCAGGATCCTGACCTTGATTGGGGTAGCTAGATGTTAGTGTACAAGAAATGAGGTGGCAGACTCATCCTTTAGATCATTTGAAACTGGTCGGAGCTAACAATCCTGCGCTGGCCCTCCAGGAGATGGGGCCTGGACTAGATTAGATGGGAGCTAACAGCTCTCTTTGCACCTGTAATTTAAAAGGAATGGTCCTGGTCACTCTGGAGTTATCCCCAGCCCTGCTGCAACTCAGATAGGGATGGTGGGCCCTGCCTCTGGGTCACTGTATTTTCACAGCAGGAGACAAGGGAAGGTCCCAGCTTGGGCTGGCTGTATCCCTTTAAGAAGCATGTGGGCTCCTGAGAATCCCATCCTCTTCCCAGCAACTTGCCAGCAGGATGACTTGCGATGGCTTGGCAGACCTTGCGATCCTGAGACAGGTGGCCTTGGCAGACTCTGCTAGATGGCCAGATTGATTCTTCCTGGTGTCGCTTTCCCTCCCATCTTTCTTCCCTTCCACCAGGTGTTTCTGAGCCATGTAGGCAGACTGTACCGTAGTGATTGGCAAGGGTAAAGGAAGCTTTACAGCACCCCTTAGAATGCTCTCCCCAATTCATAACCTCCTGCTCTCCCCTGGAAAGGGAGACCGACATTCCTCTGACAATGTGAAAGGAGCTCTGCTCTCCTGAAGATCTATACCTCCTGATTGCCGGAGCCCCACGGTTACCAATCAGTGGAGCTGAAGTCGGATAAGATCGGGGCCCAGGACTGATGAGAGAACATTAAGTAGTGCTCTGATTGATATGTGGATAGCTGGTAATCCATGCAATCAGCTCTTTGGGAATCAATTAAGGGGAGTGAGGTCAGCACTGGAAATAGAACGGTTGTTAATCAGCGAGGCTGCAGCAGGGCGGGGGATAACCAGGGGATCCGGTGCCACATCCCTCTGTATGAAGGGCACAAGCAAAGGGAATTAGTGGTGCGAGACATCCAGCGGTATTGGGGTTAAAGAAACAAGTCTGGTTGCTGTTGCTAAGATGCCTTTTGCCATATGCATTGATTCTGGAAGAAGTTAGGAAATCCCTCCACGCTTGCTACAAGCAGGTCAGCTAAAACAAGGAGTTGCACCCAAATGCAGGAATGAGCTCCTCTCCCAAGCCCTGGTTAGAGGTACACAAGCACACAGACATAGGAGCTACCAGACTGGATCAGAGCAGGACTCCATCTAATCCAGAATCCTGTCTCTGAGAGTGGCCAGCCCCAGCTGCTTCAGACGAATCGTGAAGAAACCTCACCTAATAGACAGTTCTGGAATAACCTGGCCAGAGGGGCAATTTCTTTCTGACCTCTGCCAGTCAGTGGCTGCCTCTTGCCCTGAAGCAGGAAGGTTTATGTCCTTTATAAATGTGTATCACCAATGATGTAGTTGCAGGTGATCTTATTATCCTTACAAGCATTTAATCCTTTCTTCAGTCCTACCAAGCTCTTAGCCTCAATGATATCTTGTGGTTAGCAAGTCCCACAGGCCAATCACGCTGTGGGAAGACTACAGTCCCTCCCCCACCCCCCATGCTTTGATGTATAAGTCGAAAAATGTGCAGGGAAGTTTTGTTTTTCATTTGTAGCTTACTTGTCGGGTGCTGGGCTGGGTGCAAAGGATGATACTGCTCAGCCCTTACAATCTAGTTCAGATGCGTCTGATCCCTGAAGATGTGCTGTGAGTCCTAGCAGCTCCTATTAGCTAAGCAGGGTTAGAACTTAGCAAGGATGTGACTAGGAACCTATTTAAGATCTGTTCTCTGGGCCAGTATCGAATTAGTTCCCCCAGCATGGTGTTCTGTGGGGGTGGGTGGGGTGGAATTGTTCCCTTTTCATGAGAGACATAAACCAGAGGTGGCGTTAGTGCTCTTGTCCTGGCCAGATTCCACTGAGGAGGGTTATACTGCGACTCAAATTTTCCCCCTGCAGTTTTAATGGGATATGGGATTCTTCTTTGCTTCTTCCCCTGCAGTGTTGCTGTGCTCTGTTAAACAGCTGCTGTGCTCCACCTCAGCAGTGGGCGATGTGGTCCCTTCCCATCCTCCCAGGGAGTGTGTGAAATGTAATTAGTTAACGCCTGCAAATTGCTCTGAGATCCTTGGAGGGCGCTCAAGAAGTGTAAAGTATTCATTGCGGTCGATGGGGAAATTACCTTCCTGATGACTCTGTGGCCTAATCTTCAGCTCCCAAAAACCTGCAAGGACTGAATGACTAGCTGCATCCTGAACCCCCAAGTTATCAGAGCTAAGGCCAAGATTTTCAAGAAGGATTCGTGATTTTGGTGTCTTGGGGCATTTGCTCCAATGGTGATGCCGTAAAGGGGTTTCAGAGTAGCAGCCGTGTTAGTCTGTATTTGCAAAAAGAAAAGGAGGACTTGTGGCACCTTAGAGACTAACCCATTTATTTGAGCATAAGCTTTCGTGAGCTACAGCTCACTTCATCACGAAAGCTTATGCTCAAATAAACTGGTTAGTCTCTAAGGTGCCCCAAGTCCTCCTGCTCTTTTTGCGGATACAGACTAACACGGCTGCTACTCTGAAACCTGTGTAGAAGGTGCGGCTCTGGATGGAGCTGCGCGCTCCAGCGTATGCCCCGCCTCGGCTTGAGCCCCTGAGCTCCAGCCTGAGCCACCGTGTCTCCGCAGCTATTTTTCGCAGGCCGACACAAGCCCGGCTAGCACGAGTCTGTGGGCCTGGGGTGGGAGGCTCGCTCCCTGATGCCATGGAGACATACTGCTCCCATGATCGTAAAGGGCTATAAACCTCCTTTTGGGGGCAGACAGTTTCATGCAATCACGTGACTTTAAGAAAAGTACCAAGTATGGTGAGATAAAATTGCAAGAGTTGGCAACCCTGCCTGACGCAGGCCTCCGCTTCCCTGGCTACTGGTGTGCTCGTGAATATCCCTGAGTGATTCCATACTCTTCCATTTCCAAACCATCCTCTGGTGTCCTACCGGCAGCTGCTGCTTCACGCCTGTCCTTTTGCTCCTCTTCCCGAGGTTTGTTTCAAGGAAAAGACCCTCCAGCCCCGTTGGCAGAGACTGTTGTCCATTTGGACTCTGACCCTGTCTACTGCAAGTTTCCCCCCGTGCTTTCTCTATTGGCTTGGAGTGGCAGAGCAGCTCAAGCTGAAAAAACACATTTTTATCTTTCAACAAGACGAGAAAGGAAGGAAAAATACTAGGAATCAGCTATTCTTTTTTCCCAGGGAATCTGCTAAATGTTCCCAGTGTGACCCAGTGGGGGAACCCGTCATTTATTACCGTATGTTTCTAGTGGAGTCGCTCCAGGCTGGCGCCAGTGTAAAAGCAGAATCTGAGCTTGTGTCTTAGGCTCCTCTTCTTCAGAAGCCTGAGGTGGGGATAATGAAAAGCAATAACATACCTGAACAGACCGAAACTCTTCAAGGCTTACAGTCTGCAATAGATAAAGGGATTGCTTTACTCACTGCTGAATTGCAGCCACCTTTGAGGGTGGAACGCACTGTGAGCTTGCTTCTGCCTTCACGCACACCCTGTCTTACGCTGCTGTGGCTCCCCGGGATTTGCCAAAGCTATTCCTTACTTGCAGCCATGTCAGAGATCAGAACCCCAGCTCCCTGACAGTGCACAGCATCGCTGCAAGGCAGGGGCCAGACTCGGATCTCTGTTGCACTATTGTAGATCTGAGATAGCTCTACTGACTTCAGTGGGGTTCCTCCAGGCGTAACCGAGAGCGCAGTCTGCCCTAGGAATGCAAGAATCTGTAGGGGGACCTCAACGAAATGCTCAGAATGAGAGGCGCATCTTGCTTGCCTTACTCTCACTGCAGTCAGTGGGAATATGTGCCCGAGGAAGGAAAGCAGAATTTTGGTCTGCAGTATGTTACACCCGTTCCAAGAAGCCACGTTCTTCCTGGTTCTGGTCCAGTACATCTTAAGCATAAGAGGGCGCAGGAATGGCGATTGACTGCAGTGTCGGTGGTCTTGCCCTGATTTAACATCATTTGGGGATAATGGGAGTTCTCAGCTAATTGTTTCCATATTTCACCGATCTGTTAGTCTGGAATTTCTTTTGAGTTGTTCTCGGGCTGAATATTTGACGAAGGATCAAATAACAATAAGCTGTATTAAAGCAGCACTGGATGGAGCCCGGGAGAGTATTTCAGCTCTCTGGATATTGCACAAACCTCCTACACTTTCATTATGGAAATACCATTAAAGGTATAAGCCTGACCCTAATGATGACGAAGGGGGGAAATACAATAACCGCCTACAAGCATTTAGAGTGGTGTATACACCAACAAGGAGGGGATTGTACAGGGTTGGCCTCCTGGGTATAACCCACCATAATGGGATGGAATTAAGTGGAGGAAAACGTAGGCTTGAATAACAGGAAAGATTTGCTGTGAGGTCTGTTCGACTCTGGACTGGACGAACCCGTAGGGAACACACTGTGAAGATCAATCCTACATTGATTAGATCCCTCCAAGATCTTCTCCATTCTCTTGATTTCTGTGATTCTCTTACTTTGCAGAAGATCCCAGTTTTGGCCAAGATATTTTTATACCATCTGAAGCTGTCCTGCCTCCTGCCCAACCCCGTTCATGCTGTTGGCTTGGGAGACACGGAAAAGTCCAGGCATTGCTTGTGGCTTCACCCATGTCTTTGCAAACTAGCGATGCCAAAGGCAATGTCATGCTTCTCCTGGAGCAAGTGACAAAGAAACACTAGGCCCAGTCCTGAAATCCTTATCCAGGACATTAGCCCCCTTGTCTCCCATGGACGTCACTGATTCCCATTGGCTTCGTGGCCTCTGTGGGTAAGACGCTGGGGTCCCAGAGCCCCCTACTCCTGGGCTGTCTCTGAAGGTCACTGTCCTCCCAGATGGGGTTTTGCTTCCTGTTCTGCTCCCAGGATGAAACGCTATCAAGTTTTCACCCAGTGTGCGTGAGTGTTGGCGGCTGAGTGATAAACTGAGAGTGCAATGCTAAAGGAAGAGCCAGCACGAGCCGCTGACATTGACTTATCCCCGGGAGTGTGAACTGCAGCAAAACTCTCTCAAATGCACGGTGCTGGTGCCAGCAAAGCTACCCTTCGCCGGAGGCTCCTTTGACGGAATGGTTCTTCAGTGAGCTCAGCACCCCAGCCTAGCACAGATGGCTCCAGACACACACAAATCAGAGAGGGAAGAGGCCCACTAGCCCACCACCCCTGCCAGTCCAGGATGGATCCTTGTGGTACAATTTTAAAAGAGGCTGCCCCCAGAGCTATCTTGCTTGCATGGCATGGGAGGCTTATTCTGTAATCTCTGCTAAGCAGGCTCGGGGAAACAGTGTCATATCTGTTAGAGATGAAGTTCAGGAGTCAGGGTCCCTGGGTTCTGTTCATGATCCTTGGTCAAGTCAGCTCCTCTGTGTCTCAGTTTCTCCATCTGTGAAATGGGAGTGTAAGGGATTCCGTAGGGTGCTGTGAAAATTTTGTACACTAGAGTGTCGTGGAAGCAAGGAGCTAAACGAGTGCGATTATTGTGCAAAATCCAGGTGTCCTGAAGAGGTAATCCCCAACCGTCTAAATGTCAGCATCTCTCCGTGCCACTCAGAAACATCTGGCCAGCTTTTCAAAAGGCTTCTGCGCATAGTTAAGAATCGAGGTAAAGAGCCTCCAGAGAGAGCCATTTACAACCTGCTTTTGGTTGGTCCTGCAGACCACAGAAACGACGCTATCTATTTTTGAGCACCATCTATTGGCACGGTTACCCAGTAACTGTTTACAGCTATACCGGGGTAGAGCGCTGCTGGGACATAATGGTGGGTGCTGAACCCACTGGGAACACTGGCCCTCCTTGAGGTGCCTAAAAGGCAGCCTGAGCTCTTTTGAAAACCTGGCTCGTGGGTGGCTCTGTTGCGGCAGATACGCTGGGTATGTTTCCATTTGCTCAATGTGCACTGTTTTTACAAAAATAATACAGTGTATAGTTCCCCCGTGTTCAGAACTTGTCAGCAATGGAATATAAATATCTCTAACAGCCTCCATTTACACCCACCTGCCTAGACCATGATGTGTAAGCCAGGAAAAGTAAAAATATATCCTCAGTGTTCATCTGACAGCAGTAATTACATCGTAAATGAGTCTTCTAAAACGGGTCCATTTCCGACCCCAATCACGGTTCTGTGTTTCCTTTAATGATAATGCAAGTAACCAAAGCAATGGCGTGAAATGATGGGTGTGCCCCAGCTGCGTGTGGGTCTAGCTATCTAGCTAGTTATTTCGAATGCATCCGTCACTGTGATGTCAGCAGGACTGTCAAGCCATGGCAGTTGATACCAGGGTGATTTCCAAATCAGTACGAATGAGACTTTGAGTGCCTCATTGTGAGAGGGGCAGCAAAATCCTCACTCCTTAAAGCCTTTCCCTTAAAGTCAATTACAACTAAGGGAGCTGTCCCTTTTAGCTGAGTGGGATGTGGCAGGTTGGCACTGGGGTCGTTGTGTGATTCTCCTCTTCTCGCTGGTTCTACACCACTGTTATTCTCTTCAATGGGGCTACTCCAGATTTACGCTGGTGTGAGGGGAGAATCAGGCTTTTTGATTCTTGCAGTAGCAACATGGATCCATGGGCTCAGGACTTGACAGGGGCAGGGAGTAAAAGGAGGAGCTGATTTTTTCCTGTATTCAGTTTTTAACCGTACTGTGATGGATCAGCGCTCTCAGATGCTGCCAGAATGGTGCCTGGAAAGGCTGTGTTTGTACTGGTGAGTGGGCCTTTTCGCACATGTGAAACAGACAACCGTGCATACAAAAGGGGAATTGCGTTTACAAGTGCTGGCAGGGCTAAGCAAAGGCGGATCTTGCAACGCAATGGGAATAAAGGTAACCTTTGCACTTTGCGGGTCACCCTTTGCGAAATGGAGCCTCTGAGCCAGCACAAATAGGACCAAACCTGGCTATTCAGCAAGCACAGGCTCATGTCAGGGTTTGCCACGTGCGGAGGGGGAGATCTCAGCCGCGATTCAGGCTTTCACTGAACTCCTAGAGAGGTTGCAGAGCAATGCACGTGTCTCCTGAACCACCAGCTGCCCCTGTGTATAGCCCCCTGTGCAATGCTGCTGGTATTAATGCTTTGCACGTAGAGGTTTGGGAGAAAGGTGGGGAGAAAGTTGTCCCTGACAACTAGCAGACACGGAATCTGCCCTGTATCCTTTCAAAAACAATTGGGGATTTTAAACCTGCGTCCATGCCATTTATCTTCCCATCCCTTCTGCTGCTGCTCCCCTGGACTCTCCTCTCTCTATAGGTGGCAGCCGAGCAGATAAACATGGGCTAGGGGTGGTGGAAGCAGATATATTAATTCAGTATTAAAATTCCCCTGCACACTGCCGGCCTGCAAGCTTCTCCCGTCACCCTGCTCCTCTCGCCCGTCGGCGCGCTGGATGCATGTATACAGTTATTAAAAACCTATTACCCTGCCTCTATCATACTTCCCTCTATAGAACGGCCTCCTTCCCAGGGCTGCGCACTCATCTCATTAGAAAGGGAGCCAGGAAGAGGCTGAGTTTCCACCCTGCTGCTCTTAGTTATCTGTGTGAAAGGGGAGCCAATTACCAGCAGCTGGTGAGAGCCTAAAATTATTATTAATTTCTAACAAAGCATATGCTTTGTGTTAACAATCCTCTGTGGTGTGGCAGGAGGGCCAATATCAGCCAGATGGCTCAACATGCAATGGGAATGATTAATGCATCATGCTGCAGCCTAATCAGGGAGCTCTTGCAGGGGACTGGAGGGCAGGGACAGGAGGAAGAGGGGAGCGGAGATGCAGTGAGACGCGTGAGTGGTGGAAGGGCCCTGCTATGCCATTGCAAGGGCTGCTCAAACTTGCCTGGTAAGAATCTGTTCCTCTCCTGGTGCAATTTGCTAAGGGCAAGGGAGGCAGTGGGCTGGGTTTCTTGCTGGCTTTATGGGATCACTATGAGTTCCCCGGCAACATCCCCAGGGCTGGGATGGACTCTTGTTGAGCAGCAGTGTGTGGGGATCCTGATGGCAGGGGTCACTGTAGAGCAATGCGTGGCTCCCCCACCTTCCAGGGGAAAGGTTGTGCCATAGAATCATAGAATATCAGGCTTGGAAGGGACCTCAGGAGGTCATCTAGTCCAACCCCCTGCTCAAAGCAGGACCAATCCCCAATTTTTGCCCCAGATCCCTAAATGGCCCCCTCAAGGATTGAACTCACAACCCTGGGTTTAGCAGGCCAATGCTCAAACCACTGAGCTATCCCTCCCCCCAGTAAATTCCCCCTTAGACGTGCTCTCAGATCTCTCAGGCAGCGAGTGAAAAATCAGACCTGGGTCTTTTCCATGGCAGCAAGGGACCTCCCGGCAGTGATGGGAATGGGCCCTGGTGTAGCAGTGTGAGCCGTGGGTTCTAGTGGTTAGCACAGCGTGACCCCTGAGGTCAATTCTGCCTCTGCCACTGACTTGCTGTGGAACCTTGGAGGCAAGGCACTGATGCGCCTTGTGCCTCAGTTTCCCCACAGGGACACTTAAGTCACAGGCGTATTGTGAGGTTGAACCAGTCCCATTATTGATCTTAGGTTTTTTCCAGAGGGCCCATCACTCTAGAATCTAAGTGCTGATGGTCGGCTCTTCTCCAACCCCTTCCATCTGAGGATCTCAAAGCACTTTGCAAATAGTGAATCGAGCTTCATGAATGTCCTGCTGAATTCAGTGGCCCCGTTGTACGGGTGAGGAAGTAGAGACACAGAGAGGCTCAGGGCCCAATCCTGCATTTATTTATGCCCCATGAAACCCCATTGGCTTCAGCTTGCGAGGTCCTGGGTGTGGAGCTCTTTGGAAAATCTGGCCCTTCAGGGCTTTCGCAGGACGCACGGCAGGACTGTGGGAATAGAATCCAGGCCTTCAGACTCAGTCTTGTGCCTTAACCATACACATCTCTCTGAGATGCTTGGATGGAAGTCACGAGAGAGATTCCAAGTATTATTTACAAAGACAAGACACCGTATTGTGTAGCTGACAGAGACCCACCATTTCTTGCTCCTGAAGGAGGTGGGAATCCACTGTCATGTGCTAGAGGAATTGCTACAAGACGCAGGTGTCTTTGCCTTTGTTACCTTTCATCCATCCCTCTGTGTCCCCCGCACCCAAACCACTACTTCCAGATTGAAGGGGTGGTCTAGTAAGTGGACTGGGACTCAGGAAATCAGGGCTTGAGTATTGTCTCTGCCACTGACTCCCTGTGTGAACTTGGGTAAATCCCTTAGCCTCTCTGTGCCTCAGTTTTCTATGTGTACAATGGGGATAATAGAGAAGTACACTAGAAAGATTGTGGGGTGCTCAGATATTACATGGATAAAGGCCATGGAAGATTCTTGATAGGGAAATAGGACCAGCCACCACCTTTCATTAATCCCACTTGGATAACCCAGTAAATCAGACTGAGGGTTGTTTTTTTGCTGCTTCAGTCAGCATCGGAGGGGATGTGACCAGGGTTTGGAGGAAGTCTAGGCAAACTGGCTAAGTGAACCCGTGTGCTGGAGGGTGGGGAGGGAGAATTTGGGGAAGTGCTGGGGTCTGCAGCTAGTATGAAGGGATGGCTCAGAGCTGGGAGTGACATGCAACTCGTAGCATCAACTTGGTCACAGGTGTTACTCCAAAGACTTCATCCCTGGTGCACGTGCACTGCATTTTCCCCTTCTTGGTCAGTAGTACATACAAGGGAAAAGAAAGCCTTGGTGATCAGTGGGCAAGGGAACGTGCGTGAGTGTGCAAAAGGGTGTGCATTTTAACTGCAACCAGGTCAGCCATTTCATCAGTGGATTTCTGCCCTGAACTTAGGACCGGGCAGAAGGACTGGAACTGACATCCATGCCCCGAAGGCAAGGCCTTTGGGTGTGGATCCTGGAAAGAAAAGAACCAGAACTGGATTTCTGCGCCCTCTGGAAAGGGTTCTGTGTGCACCGACGGACAGCTCTGAGCTAGAAGCAGGCTACCAGCCAGCTGGCTCAGGAGAATGCTTTAGGTACGGTCAGGAAATGCTGCAATTCTCTGAAGTGTTTGGGTTTTTTCTTCCAGGAAAAATGATGAGAAATCTTTAATCTCCCTTTTCCTATTAGCTTTTAGCAAGGGAGCGACTGGGGCTGGGGGAGGTTCGAGAACTGATGCTTCATGAGTATCCCAAAGTGCCTCTGTGAGGAGATGCTCTCATAAAGGGGTTTGCTTCTTGTTGGGGGGCTAACAGGAGCACCTCCCCTTGGGCTCAGAAGCATGTGCTTCTCTTCACCTACCCGGGTGGGAGCTGCTCTTGGAAATGATGGCTATTGCCTAAATCATTACTACTTCGGTGGTGCCTTTAACTGGGGTTCTCAGAGTTTTACAAACACTAATTACTCCAGTCTCACCACACAACTCCTCTTCTCCCACAGTGAGGTTGGTGGGCAACACTCCCTATCTTTTACAGATGGGGAAACTGAGGCACAGAGCATTGACTTGCCCAAGGTTATATGGCAGAGCCTGGAATAAAAACCAGGCCTTCAGAATCCCAGTCCCATTTCAGTAGCCACTTAGCATTTCAGCCATTTAATTCTCCCTGTGAGGTAGGTAAAGATCATTTCCATACTCTAGATAGGGAAACTGAGGCAAAGCCACTTGGCATCAGTGTTAAGCAGCAGGACTAGAACTCAGGAGTCCCCGATGCCCTGCATTGTTCTCAGACGATTAGGTGATGCTGCCTCCTGGACAATGCTGCCCAGCACGTGCCTTCAGCTTATTGCCAGTCTCTCCTGTAGCTCAGACTGGAGTGTGTGCGGGGTCTCAGGGGAGTCTTGTGTCTTGCTATTGGCCGCTCAGTCTCCACCCTGTATGGACGGAACAGGGGAAAAGAAGCAGTGGTAGAATCTAGACCCCCCTGCTGACACTGGGGCCCTACTGTGCACAATGAGAGAGTCCCTGCCCTAAGGCTTCACCTCTGATGACCCCATCCTGAGGTGTGGGCTGTGTGCATGAGGCAAGGACTCTCGGCACCAGCAGGTACAGGAACACCAACGGCAACCTCTTGAATGTCTCCGAAGTGGCTATGGCCGCTGCAGTATCAGATGTGGAGTATGTATCTCAGTGGGAGGGGAGGGGAGGGGAGAGCAGGTCTCTGGTCTTTATCTTGTCTATTTTTGATTTTGCGGGCACTGTCAAAACGTCAGTCTGAATAGATTGGCAATTGGGTATCATCAGAGAAACTGTCTCCAGCCATCAGACGGGAGAGAGACACTTTCCAGAGAGGAGGAGCAATTAGTTGTAATTATTGTGCAGGGTTTTCAGCTCGCTTGGCATAATAGGCAATGATCACATATTTATATTAAAAAAGAAAAGCACTTGCACTAATGTTCTTCTCATGCATCAACAAGTGATTGGGGAGATAGGCAGGCTAGAGTCGCTGAAATCAGGTAAAGTGCATTGACTCCCATCAGCGGAGGCATCCAAACTGCAGCCGGGAGGGGATGGGACTGGGATAGCAAATGGTGACTGCTCCGGACATTTGCTCACCTCTGGGTTCTTCCAGTCCTGGTAGGGCGACTGGCAACGCGAGTCTGGTCTCTGCCTGGTTCTTGATGGCTCAGCCATGTTGTGACACACACATGGCCTGAGTTGTCCCATAATTTAGGGAGCAGATGACCGCTGTGTAGGAGGATGTTCTGTTTTTTGTGGCTGTCTGTGCTAGGGTGGATCTCTGCGTTGGAATGTGGGTGCATGGGTGCCTCTAAGAATTGGAGGCGTATGGGATAGAAAGGACCCAGAAGAACATCCAGTCCCTCTCTCTGGGGCCAATGTAGGGCTGCCTCCCAAGGCACACATTCTACTGCTGTGTCCCATCCAGCTATAAATATCCCCAGCAATGTGCCAGCTACACAGTTCCCAAGCTGAGCGGTGGAATGAGATTCGAGCCTGTCTGGGGTGGAGGGAAGTTTGCGGGCTTTCACAATCAGCATCACCTCTCTGACCTTGAACCAGCAATTGCTTAAACAGTTGATTCCTTCTTCCCGGTCCTGGGTTCAAATCCCGCGGAGAAACCAGCATCTGACTGCCGCTGCACACAGGTGGCTACGTGAGAACTGCAGGGAGGTAGAGTGGCAGCAGCAGCTGTCTCTCCCCATCACGCTTCCTGGCAAGGCGAAAGGGCAATCACAGAGACTGATTAGTGGAGTGGGGGCTCTCCTGATTAGCCCATGATTGCACAATCTGTGAGCATCTTGTTTATGCCTTCCGTGAGCTTGTGCAAAAGAGCTAGACGATTAGTCCCTGCCCTTCCAATGAATGCTATTCCTGGGGCGGCTGCTGTCCCTTTGTTCCATCCACTTGCTGCCTTTGCACATGCCACCTACACATATGTGATCTTCCCATGGCTGGTGCAAGAGCCTTCTCTACAGTTCCAACTGACTGAACCAACCCACTCTTCCACCTCAAACTTTTTCCAAATCTCGTCTGAGAATGAGAGATGAGCCTGATCCAAACATCCCTGTCTCCTGGGGGGTGGGGGGGTGGGGGGGTGGTTTTGAAATCCAGATCTAAGTTCTGGCATCTGCAGTTGTTGTTGTTTGTTATTTGTATTGCAGTAGGGCCTCGGAGCCTGCAGCACGGACCAGGCCCCCATTGTGCTAAGAGCTGTACAAAGAGAACAACGGATGGTCCCTACAGAGCGGGTGGTCAAAGACCAAGTGGCAACAGAAGGCTACAGACAGATGGGGGAGCAGGAAGGAAATGATGCAAAGGAAGGGCGGTCCAGTGTTCAGATGCTGTATGGGACTCGGGCAACCTGGGTTCAATGCTGGGCTTTACTAGAGGCCTCCGGTGTGAGCTTGGGAAAGTCATTTCGTCTGTCTGTGCCTGTTGAAAGGGGACAGTAGCACAGCCCTACCGCACAGGGGGGTTGTGAGGATACACGCTTTAAAGCCGGTGAGGGGCTCAGATACTACCGTGAGGAAGGCCAGATAGTTACCCTAGATAGAATGAGACAGTACAGGTCAGCATAATGGGCAATGGTCCCAGCACACCAGCTGCGTAACCATTGTCAGGGTTCTTGCAGGCATCCCAGCAAAGGAGTTTTAGGAAGGGAATTGGAGGAGGTCAGTGAGGTGGCGGTGCTGATAGCTATGAATCCCTCTCTCTCTCTCGGCAATTCCTTTGCCTTTTTCAATCTTTCCACACATTAAGTCTGTCAGTATTTTGAAGACACCCTTCCTATGAAGGACATGCCACTAACTGAAGCTACAGGATTATGTGCAGGGCGCCGTTGCGGTGCACCATAATTCACAGACAAATAAGAAGGGAAGATCTTCTTGACCCAAGAATTTTATAGCCTAAGGGTAAAAGCTTGAGCTCCTCAGCCAGTCACCGCTCAGGCAAGGCTCCCAGTGACTCCAGGGCATTGTTACTCCCCAGTGAAGTTGTGTTTGAGCAGGATCATTCCGTCTTTGTTCCCTTTTATTTCAGGACTGGGCTGATTGTGCAAAGAGAATGCAAGGGATTTTCCTCCTTGCTCTGGCTGCGGCCAGGGGGGTTGTGTGGGCCTGAGCCATTTGCAAGCACTTTCGCATGCACAGTTACGGAAAAGCCAGGAGCCCAAAGTGCCTCTCTGTTTCCTTAACAATTCAAATGACGTGGATGGGTGTTAATATGGCCAGAAGCTGTTTCCTCTTTCAAATGCTGCCATTGCTTCCCAAATGGCTGGTGTGTAGGCTGAAAACTGTATCCATGTCTTTGGGTGATGGGTCCAGCTACCCACAGAGCATCCTTCTTGATGCACTGAGCCATTGCAGATACCAGACTGCTACTGTTTGTAATGTCGGTCGCTGACTCTCACGCTTGCAGGGATGGGCTGCTTTGGGGGAATTCAGATCTGGGCACAGACATCCCCCCTGGGTGCTGTAAGAACGCGTGACAAGGGACAGTCCCCGGCACTCACATTTACAGCCTAGATAGAGGAGGCCGCATTATCCCCGTTTTAGAGATGGGAGCTCAGAGATTAAGGGTGGAATTTTCGAGGCTTTCCCTGGGAGTGGAGTTGTGCTTCACCTGAGCTTTTCCAAAATCCCCACTCAAAGTGACTTGCCCAAGGTCACCCAGGGAGTCAGTGGCAGAGCTGGGAACTGAACCCAGGCTCCCTCGTTCTTTAATCCCAAGACAAGGCAGCCTCTTGCACAGGCCGGCCCCAAGCCCTGCTTTCGAACCCCTCGCATGTGGAGTGGTTGTGATCACAACGCTGTGTGGCCTGGCAGCATCATCACAAGAATGCCGCATGTTTTAGCCTACGATGAAGTCGGGGAAAGTCTGGGGAGGGGGAGAGGAAATTCTTGAGCCTGTTTAAACCACGTGGCTCAAATCAGGGCCAGTGAATCTTTGTGGGGGTATAACGAGCAGCTGTTCTCCGTTCAGTGACTGTAACAGGGAGGTGGAGTAGACTGTAGTTTTATCGAGGGTGAGCTGCAAATACTTGGCTATAAATAGGAGTAATTACTGTAGTGGGGGCATGCTACTTAATAAGGGGTTTCAGCTGACACTGGCATTGTGGTTTCATGATGAGGCTTCCCAGCATAGGTGTAAGAGCTATTTGTACATCAAGGCTAGACCCTTATGGGAAAGTCTCAGGGAGTGTAGTAAGATGGGAACCAACGGAGTCCTACATAAACGTGATAAGGTTCTAGATTTATTAGGCTGTGTTGTGGTGGCAGCTGGGGCCCCGTTCTGCTAGGCATTGCACAACCATGTGGGAAGACGCAGCTCCTGTGTCAAAAGCTACAGAAATAACTCGCAAATCCTGGAGAACTCAGACGAGAATGAGATCCTGTCCATAGGGGTTCTGTTGGAGCAGCCTATAGAAATCTAGAGCAGTGGTAGGATTCTTTATTCACGTGTCTAGGATGATCCAAAGATCTCTAGAGAGGGACTGGGTCTCTATTAAATTCTGTAAGGCTTTTCTATAAGGTGGCCGCTGTCGAGGCTCGGGAGTCTCTCACAGACTTGCCATTGCTCCCTCCCTCACTGGCCCTGCTAAACACTCATGGATGCCATCTGCCCCTTCTCTCTCTATTTAACCTTTTCCCCGGGGATAGTGGCCCGGTGCAGATGCATCAAACTCTTTTTAGCCTCGGCTTCATTTCACCCGCGATTCCCATTGTCCAAGCTGTCAGTTGTGCTGGGGTTTCAGAGAAGCAAAAAGCCAGGGTTGCAGCAGCAGGCGCTGCCCTTTAGGCGGCTTGGTTGGTCTTTGACATTCTAGCTGGTGTAATGAAGGGAACAGTTGCTAACTGAGCCCTGTGTCAGGGCCCCATGTGCATGAGGGTGAAGATACGGAGAGGCAGGCTCTGGCAGTAAGTCATGGGATTGTGCGCGCCGACATTTCCAGGCTGAGGGGAACTTCCCACAAGAAGCAAAGCCCGCACCTTTCCAGGCTGACTCGTGGTACTGTGGGCGATAGGACAGGATTGGGGAAATGGGCTGGCCTCTGTCCAGCAGCAATGATCCACTGCTGCCCCAAACCATGCCAAGTGGGAAGAGCTGGCCTCCAGGCCCAGCTGAATTAATGAATCCCTAGGAATTGGGATTAGGCGGTTGGTGGGACGGCTGTCATAATTGCGATCCCAACTCCAGTAGGGCTACTCTACTGTGGGAGGTGTGGTTCAAACAATCCTCTCAAGCTGCTGGTGTCTTCAAACATGCCCTTGACCGCTATTCCAGTCCTGGACAACCCCCTCCCCACAAGCCATCTGTGCTAACTCCTGACCTGCTACCCCCGCCATTCTAGCCCTCGGCTCCCCATTTCCTGAGCCCCTCCAACACAGCTCTGGCCATGGGTGAGACAGTGCAGGTGGGTTGCCGTGTGGTCCAGGAGCTCAGGCATTGGATTAGGAGTCAGGAGACCTAAGTCTCCTTGAAGGATGTGGAAAAATTGAAGAGAGTCCAGCAGAGGGCAACAAAAATGATTCAGGGGGCTGGGGCACATGACTTACGAGAAGAGGCTGAGGGAACTAGGATTATTTAGTCTGATAAGAGAAGAATGAAGGAGGGGGGGGATTTGATAGCTGTCTTCAGCTACCTGAAAGGGGGTTCCAAAGAGGATGGCTCTAGACTGTTCTCCATGGTGGCAGATGACAGAACGAGGAGTAATGGTCTCAAGTTGCAGTGTGGAGGTTTAGGTTGGATATTAGGAAAAACTTTTTCACTAGGAGGGTGGTGAAACACTGGAATGGGTTACCTAGGGAGGTGGTGGAATCTCCTTCCTTTGAGGTTTTTAAGGTCAGGCTTGACAAAGCCCTGGCTGGGATGATTTAGCTGGGGATTGGTCCTGCTTTGAGCAGGGGGTGGGACTAGATGACCTCCTGAGGTCCCCTCCAACCCTGATAGTCTGTGATAAGTGATATCTCCAGCTGTGCTGTCGGGCAAGTCCCTTGCCTTCTCTGTGACATGGGTTTGAATGCCCTTGGTTTGATAAGCCCTCAAGGTGCCTGAATAGGGGGAGAGTGTTCATCTGAGCTATTCAAACCCCCTTAGTGATGCCCTTGAGTTGAAATGACCACGAATGCAAGACTGAAGTAGGTGAAGATACTCTACCAGCATAAAGATCCTCCAGGTACTGTATTCCTGCAACAGCTGCCCAGTGCGTGTCCCAGAGAGATGCTGGGATCTTGTAAACTTCCACAGGTAACTACTTGGGTTTAGCACATGAACCTGTGCCCGGTATTTGATTCCCTCAGGCTGTGGGTCCCAGCTGCTCTGGTGGGGGCATTAACATTCCACAGAGAACTTTTGCTTTCTGCCAGGGTCCAGGTGGGGGCTGCAGGAGGAGGAATATCCAGCTCTTAATTACAGTCCCTGTCAGCAGAGCTGATACCTGGTGACTTAATTTTGTCCAGGAGTCGCTGGCAACGGTTAATTTTTAATTAAAATCTGTGACCATGACTGTCTATTTTCTGTGCAAAAAATGTCATGTTTTGCCTCAAGTGGGTGAGCGAGGTCTGAAGAGATGGGGCTTCTCCTTGACAAATGCTCAAAGCATGGGGGCGGGGATAGCTTCGGGGGGGGGGGTGTCAGGGAGTGCAATTGAAACATAGGACCCCTAGCTTCTAGGTTGCTCGCATGAATCCAACCCAGGTTGGTACTGGGCAGGAGTAGTCGCTATCAGGGCTGTGCAAGGTCTTGGCCTGCTGGCCGGAGCGGTAAAGCACCTGTAGTCCTGCTTGGTGGGTGGCTGAGATCTGTGGAAGGTGGGGATCTGTACGAGGATGCAGCCATGTCCGCTGTGACCTGTGCTGGTAGGAGAGCAACCTGCAAGGGGATCCAGCCACCATCCTGTAACTGCTTGGCCTGTGTGGGGTGGACCGATGGAACCTTGTCTGCTGATTGCTGCCTGCCGTGTGTGTGTAGATTCTAAGCTATTCAGCCATGTCCTTGTTGGTTGTCTGTATGCCACCCAGCACAATGGGGCCTGGTGTGATGGACACTAATGCTGGGCAAGGGGAGTGCCACACTGGGTCCGAGTAGATGTCCCTCTAGTCATGTCTCCAGCAGGGCCAGTGCCAGCTGCTTCAGAGGAAGGTGCAGAAGCAGTGGTAGGATAACCTGCCCATTGGGGAAGTTTCTTCCTAGCTCCCCTTAGTGGCTGGCACCTATCGTGAAGCATGAGGGTTATACCCCATCCACAGAGTCAGGTCTTCAGCTGGAGTAATTCAGCACAGCTCCACCAATATCGGCCAGCTGCCTCCCTGAAGGTTCTGTCTCGCAGGTTTTTTAAACCCTTACTGCTGTAACCCTGGCTGTTCTTGTTATCCATATAACTGCCCAGTCCTTTGTTTTTAATCCTGTTAAGCAGGCCTCAGTCTAGCTCCCCTCGGACAGGATCCCGTGCCACAAAACCCCCCAGCATAATTGGCACTAACTGGCTTACGTTGCCAGCAGCATCAGCAGAGAGACTGCGGACTGGCTGGGCCGTGGGCGCTGAACTAACTCCCCTCTCAGCCCATGTATCTGAGCCCCTCACAATCACGTCCGCCACCCCCTGGGAAGCGTTGTTATCCCCGGATGAGGAGTAAGGTACAGGGCTGAGAAAGGTCCTGCCGGGAGGCTGTGGCGGAGCAGGGACCAGAAACCCAGGTCTCAGGGGTCCCCAGGGTGAGCGAGGCATGTTGGTGGAGCAGGGAAGGGAGAACAGGCCCTGGTGCTGTCCTTCACCGAACAAAGGCTTCCCTCTCCAGGGCACTTCTCACTGGCACTGCATTTCCTTTTCAAAGCCACCTCTGCCCCTCGCGGATAAGCACCAGATCCTGTAACCCTGTCGCTTTCCCCCGGGATGGGGCTGGGAAGCCATTTGCCAGTGCCGACTGTCAGGGCAGGGGAGAGAAGGATGCTTCTCTCCTGTGACCCATGACGAGGCAAGTCCCTGAGTGATGATCCGTCACCTCAGACATGCCACCCTCCATTGATTTCAGATCAAAGGCACTTGTCTTGTTTTGGCGCTGGGAGATGCCTCAGACAAGCGCTCGATTGATGCTCGGTGGGGAATAAACTCGCCCAACGCTCTCCTTCCCCTCCCCGCCATTGCACACGTGCTGACGTGGCCAGAGACACAGTGCAAAACACCCCGGCACTAATAGACTCAACTCCTTCCCTGTGTGACAGGCAGATGAGCGCCCAGCCAGTACCTGTCTGCAGTCCTCTCCCTTTGTCATCGTTGAGCCAGGCAATTCTGACTGCCGATTGCTCCCCTAGCAGCCTGGTAAATCTGCAGAGCCACGTGTCTTTATTTAGCCCTTGCTGCTGTGGCTGCTTTTTATCTTTTGTTTCCCTGGTGCGTTTTCTTGTAGCTCCATCATGCTGGCTGGAGAGAGGGACCGGGAGCTGTCTCCAGAGATAATGGAATCCCCTGTCACAGGCCTCTTCCCCAGCAGACCCTTCTGCCATGATCCACAGGAGGGGACACAGGCCATGATCATAACCCATTCTGCCCTTCCAGCCACCTCTTTCCTTCCGCTCCAGCTGGGCAGGGGCCAGGTGAATCAATGTGCCCAAGTCACAGGGGTAAGTGGCAGATGTGATTTTTGTCTTGTCAGGGCCCCTCCCATCTTTCCAGCTGAATATAAGGATGGATAGTGTGGGCTAGAGCCAGGCTGGTGCTGTACAAACTTCCCCTTGACTTCTCTGCTTGTGCCCCACAATCCTGCTCCGGGGCACCCCCTGCTATCCCAGTACTGGTCTTCCCACACCCCTTCTCCTCATGCCCCTCAGTTCCAGCCTGTTATTCCAGTCCTGGCCCCTTGGAAGCAACTCTGCAAATGCCCCCTCTGTAGCTCCACCCCTTCTCCTCCAGCCCTGGGTTCCCACATGCACCTCCATCCTGCCATATCACGCCCCTTGTTATTCCAGTTGCAGCCCTTCAGATGCATGACTCTGCCAAACACGCCCCTGTCCTAACTCCCTGCAGTCCTGTCCTGGCTGCCCCCCATCTTAGTTTTGACCCATAGCACTCCCTGCTTTTCTCTGTCTGCTTCTGTCTTTCGAAGAGGGGGACAAGCATCCGCAAGGATGGAAACAACCAAGAGCATGTCTGCTTCCAGCCTGCTGTGGGAAGTGGGGTGGGACATGTCAGCGGAGAAAGCTTGCACCGGGCCCTATTGCATTACTAGCGAAAGGAGCTGCGCAGGTGGCTGGCTGTAAGGACCATAGCCCATGTCACAAGGGAAGAGAGACAAGATGGCACTGGCAGCATGCATAGGGCCTCCTGCTGTCCCCTCCGGTGGTGCCTGGGTGGAGTTATGAAAGTGCTCGAGAGGGCCAATGGCAGAGAGAGGGAGAGGAGATGAAAGAGTAAGGGAAGAAGGGTCAGAGAGAGTGGGGAACTGAAAGAGAAGAGACGGAGCATGAATGAGAGAGAAAGAGAGAGGAGGGGTGGGAAGGAAGGAGTGAGAGAAGGAAAGGCAGAACTTCCGACTGCAAGGGCAGAATGAGAAGAGAGAGAACGGGGCACTGGAGATGAGGGAGAGGCAGAGAGGTGACGATGAAAGAACAAGACCGGAAAAAGAGAGAAGAGGAATGAATGTGAGAGGAAAAGGAGAAGTTGGAGGCAGACCATGGTGGTGTGCCACAGAAGAACCTAGACAGATGTTGGGGGTGGGGGGAAGCAGAAGGCTTTGGGTCAGCAATGACCCAGAATTGCTTGGCTCCCCCGTAGAACTCATGATTTCCCTTCGCGGATTTTTGCTGAAAGGCTGTTCTGTTGGCTGGTCCCCTTGCTTCCTCTCCCATGACTTCACACCTCCTTGACAGACTCTGGATTCCAGGGGCTGTGGGCAGGGCCCATGCTGCCACCGCCCCGTGATGGGAATGACCTGTCTTTGTTGCAGTCCCATAAAAAATACATTTGAGTGATAATGGGGTGAGCAGCAACTGAGCGTAATCTCGAAGAAATAGTGGTGCATTAAAAGATAGCAGAAGCGGTTACCGCTGTTTAAAAGATTGCAGTGGGGGAGC
The DNA here is from genome assembly GCF_015237465.2 of Chelonia mydas. Taxonomy (NCBI): domain Eukaryota; kingdom Metazoa; phylum Chordata; order Testudines; family Cheloniidae; genus Chelonia; species Chelonia mydas. Next base: position 5,080,650 of record NC_057859.1, on the reverse strand, counting down.
CCTTTCCCCCAGCAGCTGGCTCTCCTGCCATAAATTCCCCGCTTCCTCTCCTCACAAAGGTGAACCTCAGAGATGATCGAGGGGATGGCTCAGAGCCGGGAGAGCGGTGTGGGTTTGGGGTAGAGCAATAAGGGGGCTGTCCACAGCCTGGCTTCGTAACAGTCCTTGCCCAGAGCTACATTGTCCTCAGGAGTGATTCTTTAATCATTTGTTCACTGCGGTCCTGTATAGACGGCACTTTCTGCATCTTCCACCATCACTCAATTTCCTAGGGTCAGGAGAAGGGAGGAGACCCATAGACTAAGCTGGTAGGAGATGGCAGGTCAGGGAGCCAGTTATGGGGCAGGTTTGGGCCTTGCTTCTGAAGTGAGGTGGTGTGTAAGGTGTAAAGGCAACTGCTATGGGCAGAGGTGTGTGTTCTCCCAGGTCCCTGGGGTCCCTTGTGGTGATCTTAGGGGCTCAGCTGCCAAGGTGAGGAAGGATGGCCCAGTGGCTTGGTGCTTGCCTGGGACACAGCAAACCTGGTTCGATTCCCTGCTCCACCACCCTGGGTGAGTTATTGAGGTAAGTCAACGGAAGTTAGGAGCCTCTGTCCTTTTGTGGATCTGGGCCTCAGTTTTCCATATGTAAAATGGGGAGAATACCCCTGCCTGGCGTCACGGGGTGTGGGGGAGATAAATACCTCACAGAGTGTGAGGTGGTCAGATAATACAGTGTTGGGGGCCAGATAAGCATGTAAATAGATTTTAGGAAGAGCAGCAAAAGAGTTTTCTAATTCGGGTGTGTTGCACTGTCTAGAATAGCTCACAACTGAGAGTGCCAATCTCAGGGCAGACTGTCAGAAAACAGGGCAGGCACCCCAGACTGGTGGTATGTTCTATAATTAGATCTCACCATGCCAGTAACACATGTGCACCCCTGGATCATTATGTTAGTTTTACAAACAGTCCCCTTAGGCTCTCCAGCCAATCTTGCCACCCAGACAAACTGGATTTTGTGATGAAAGGTTATTAAGCCAAAAAAATCATCTCGCATTGGGTTACTTCTAGTCCCAAAGGATTGGTCACTTACCCCAGGTCAAATTGATACTCTGGACCTCATCAAAGAGAACGCTGAAGCAAATTTCTCTAGTAAACTAACTAAAGGTTTATTAGCTAAGAAAAAGAAATGAGTTATTGAGAGGTTAAAGCAGATAAAATACATTTCCAAATAAGTCCAAGTTTGTAAATGCAAAGTGTTGAGAGGTGTAGTAATCTGCTTTATTTCCAAAAGTTCCTCAAGGTTACCTAGTGTAATTCTGGGGATCTCTGTCCATTTATTCAGTATTCCACCCTGTTAGAATCCAAAACAGTTCAGGGATACAGGATCGCTTCCTGGATCCACTCTTGTAGCTTCTTGTCTTCCCCAGAAACCAACCTGGCTAGTGTCTCCATCACAGCACGGGTTTTTCCTCTGTTGACTAAACGCAGACTGGGTCTGTGGATTTTCCATCATTGAACACAATGACCCCTGCTTTTGAAGTTAGCATGCTTCTTCAGTTACAGTTCCAAGGCTCCAATCTCGTTTGATGGGCAATCCAATTACTGATCCATATATATAGATAGATATCGTTACAGCAATCCAAACAATCTTTCATTAGTTTGGCAAGTCACTGTCCTGCTCTGTGCCTCAATTGCCCTTCCTTTGTCTCTTTAGAAGCTCTTTGGGGCAGGGACCATCTTTTGCTCTATATCTGTGCAGTGCCTAGAAGAATGGGGCCCTGATCTTGGATGAGTTCCCCGGGCGCTACTGTAATCCAAATAATTATAATGAAACTTGTCTCCATAGTACAATTCATAACTTCCCTCAGCCCCAGCAGCCACAATGCTCCAGGAATAGATAAATCCAGCACTGCTCTGCTCTGTCTGCATGCTGTCTGGTTTTGGACATACTCACAGCGTGTCATTGTCAAGCGGGGGAGGGTAGAAGCGCCGCTTGGTTTGTGTTTTGAATTTGCACTCATCATTAGCTGCTCATCTCTCTCCCTCGCTTTCGTTTCCAGCCTGTGAATCCCTCAGTATTAATGGTCATGACCCGCCAAGGAGAACAGGAGCCAGAGAGTGCAGCGTGGAGTTCTGGGGGAAATTGGCCACTCCATCATGGAGGCAAAAAAAGGGGGAGGAAAAAAAGGCCAAAGAATAATCAATCAGAGCGAGTAATGCACCGTACTGTAGAGGTAGCAGCTGGCGGAAAGTGTGAACGCATCCTGATTCCTAATCAACAGCAGCTGGAGGGAGGCAAGGGGCATCCAAACAGCAGTGGAACGCAGAGTGACGGGAGCCCAGGACTCAACAACATCCCCTGGGAAGCAGGAGTGGTGGGGAGTCCAGTGCTAGTATCACTTGGCACATTCCACTATCAACCAAGTATCCCAAAAACCTTTTAACAAAGTGGGGCGGTATCAAATCCTTGCACAAATGGGGAAACTGCAGCCTGGGAAGGGGGTTGCCCAAGGTTATGCAGTGCATCAGTGGCAGAGTCATGGGTTAGAAGCCAGGGCTCCTGACTCCCTAGGGTATGTCTACACTGCAATAAAAAACCTGTGGCACTGAGTCTCAGAGCTTGGGTCAGCTGACTTGGGCTCCCAGGGCTGGGTTGAAGGGCTATAGAACTGCAGTGTAGATGTGCGGGCTCAGGCTGGAGTCCAGGCTCTGAGACCCACCCCCCTCATGGGGTCTCAGAGCCCAGGCTCCAGCCCCAGCCCAAATATTTATGCTGCGGTTTTATAGCCCTGCAGCAGGAGCCTCGTGAGCCTGAGTCAGCTGACCCAGGCCAGCTGCACCCATGCTGCTGGCCTTTTAATGCAGTGTAGATGTCCCTCCAGCGACCAGTTCTCACAACCCAGTCAAGCTGGAATCACATTAGGTGAGTGAGAGTTCATGTGGACTAACTGATGGACAGAGCTGGTCACCTGGTGACATGGTGCTGGTCAGCCTCTGCAGTGGAAGGGCTAGCTCATATGTTTCTACCTGGCCTTATGCGGGGTGGCCAAATGCCTGTTTCTTTCCCAGCAGACAGGGAACAATCAATATATTCCTTTCTCTATACATTCGTCAGTGAATTTAGTACTTTATGCAAGCACTGTTTTAGCTTCCCCGACCCCTGGTACTACTAATGCATTTCAATCCTGGTCTAGCGCTCTGCCTGCTACTTCCGTGCTTGTACCCTACCTTTGCCAACGCCTCTGACGCCTCACCTGCGACACTCTCGCTACTTCACTCCTGGGTCCCCCAACGCGCTCTAGCAGTGCCTCTCAGTCTCACCCTGCGGGTCCCCTGAGACTCCACTCAAACAACTCTGCAAAAGTCCTTCCGTCTCAGCCGGCAGCCCTCCCTGCTATTCCAGCCCTGGGCTCCCCTTTGCACAACTCTGTTCTCACCCCCTCAATTCCCCCCGTCCCTGCTACTTCAGTCCTGGGACCCCCAGCTCTAGCAATTCACCTGAATTTCAAACTGATGTACTCAGTGCTGGGATCCTCTGGCACAGCTTTTGAATCTCCACCCCTGCTATTTCAGTCCTGCAATCCCCACCATGCTCTGCTCTGGTGTGCCATGGGAGTGGTGCTGGGGGAGCTTATCCATTGCCTCAGTGCTGTGGCTGAAGAAGGTTTCAAATTCCCTTGGTTTCACCAGGCAATAATTTGCTTTTTCTGCTAATAAAACCCATTGAATCCAAGAGGTCAGGGAGGGGACATGCGCCAGACACGGCTTTCCGAGCAGGATGATACCATCTTGGGTACGGAGCATTGGGAGGGATGGAGAGAGCAGGGCAAGCAGGGAATCAGAAAATTCAATGTAGGCGTGAAATCCTTCCCTGCAGAGCAGCCTGAGGGCTGCAGGGGAATGTGCAAAACGTGGAGATTCCAATCAGGGCCTGGCTCCACTGGGTAAGAATCCCTCCCCTTTCCCAGCTTTAATGGGGTAATCACTCATGTCACCTCCATTTCCCCCCCCTACTCCCAGAACTTGCCCCCCGGCGCATTGGAGTTTCCCCCCGCTGTGTCAGTGCGGTGATTTTTTTACCTTTATTTCACTGGGCAGTGCACTGAAAGAGGGAGAATGTCAGTGTGCCAAGCTAATTCGGGAGGCGATGGACAGTGAGCTGCGGGTGGGAGGGGAGGCTGAGTCTGTGGCAGCCCTAGTGACCTTTTTAACCCATGTGCTGTCTCCCAGAGGAATCTGACCGGAGAGGATAGCGCGTTTGAATGAGCCCCTGAATGATGAAGGCCTGAGATGGTAGGGGAAGGTCTCTGCACTGGGGAGGGTGACGGACACTGAGAACTGCTCTGACAATGGGTGAAAGGGGGGCGAGGAGGGGAAATGAGGCAAGAAGGGACATGTGGGGGAGACGGTAATGGGGTGGGAGAGGGAGGGGGAGATGCGGTGGAGTGAGAGGATTGAGATGGAGAAAAGGGAGAGAGGGAATAAGGGGTGAAGGGAAAAGGAGTAGGAGGGGGATGGAATTGGGGGTATGGAAAAGGGATTGGCTCCTGAGGCAAGAGGGGGAGGGAGAATGGGCTGAGAGAGGGACAAAAAGTCCCTTGTAATCAGAGTGGGGCGGCATCAGCCTGTCCCTTTAAGAGCCCATGCTGGAGCGCTAATGCCTGGGCCCCTGCTCAGAATGAGAGCTGACAGCAGTTCCTTTTTCCTGCTGACCCAGTCGGGAAGTTTGATTCATGGCTTTATCAATACAGTGTATTTATGCGTAAGGAAGTAATAATGGAGGTGAAGCAAAACTGTCCTCTTAGCAAGCACTCTGCTGGATTTATGGAGTGGAACAGGGCTGGCTTGACCTTTTGGGCTCTAGGGTTGCATCTAAGCATGGCTAAGTACTAACCTATCAATGGCTTCTGACCCCTTGTAGCCCTCAGGGGCCCCTTCTGCCTGTGCTGTGTGCAACATTGTAGCTGGAGCATCCCTGGGGACCGTCTGTTCTTGCTGCCCTGACACCTTCCATCCTGCTTCCCTCCTGTCCATTCAAAATGCAACTGCCTATAGCTCAAACCACATCCCTGTCCCCTCTACATCCCTCCCTTGGTTCTTCTGTTCCTGACATAGGAAATGGAAACTCTCCTTCCTAAGGCCCTGTGTGACTCTGCCCCACCTTTCCTCTCAGATAGGGCCCAGAGATTTCAGTGGAGCAAGGCTAATTTACACCAGCAGTGGCTCTGGCTCGTGGTCTGCCGTTCCCTCCCCTCCCCCCACATGATGTTTCCACCCCTCACATACACACCATTGTCTTGTGCCCTGCCGGATCATGTCCAACTGGGTTGCTTTTGCTAAGTGATTGCTGGCGAGATTCAGGGACCACTTCAAACTCTCCTCTGCCAACACTACGTGCAATTATCGTTCAAGTGACTTTTGCTCAGTCTCCCTCCCCCCTGCCCTTGACCCCAGGGAGATGAATCTGGAGCCCTGGCACTGTCGTTCTTAAGCTGCTTTCTGGATTTACACAGCGGTTCCTGAGGCCGAACTGTGGGGTGAGATCCCAAGTGCCCAGGGGACCATGGCAGATACAGCAGCCTGCAGGGCAGGCCAGGGATGATATAAATGCAGTTCTTGCTCTCTCTGCTTTCAGCATCCCATCTCCTCCCTCTGTATATAGCGGGGCCTAGGAGACATCAGATAGTTCTTGTGTGTAACAGAGGATATGGGGCTGGAGCTGAGCGAGGGCCGAGGGGATTCTGGGTAACAGAGTATGGTGCTGGTGCCAAAAGGGCCCAGTTGGATTCTGGGTGCTGTTAATTATTATTGTATTACCATAGCACCCAGGAACACTAGTCACTGACCAGGACCCTACCGTACTAGGTGCTGTACAAACTGAGAACGTGGCTTTGGGCTGGGTAGGAACTTGAGGACTTCTGGGTAACAGAGAATGCAATGCTGGGGCTGGGCAAGGCCCAGGGGATTCTGGGTAATAGAGAATGATGCTTCCCTAGAGGGACCCTGTGAGACATCAGAAACACGGCCCATCTTTTGCTGAGTCCCTCAGCCCTGGGCAGGGGGTGGCCTCACTGGAGGGGTGGGGGATTCTGGCTGCATTTGTTTTTCTCCAGAAACATCACAGCTGCCGCGAGTTTGGGCCCTGAGGTGTTCGTGCTAGCCTCCGTCTCCACCCACGTTTGTAGATCTCGCCATGTGCCGTGAGAGCAGAGGTGGGTTTCCTGCGTGCTCCTTCTCCTCCTCAGGGGATCAGCGGAGCCGGGTGGCACTAAGCCTGTTGCTCACACCTGGTGGCTGCTCTCCTTGCCGTCGCTTGAATGATCCTCGGTGCGTCTGACACACAATCCCTCTGTACACACCGACAGAGCGGCTGGCGGGCGGGATTAGCATAAACCTGAGCGCGCGTCGCAGATGGGGAGAATGAGCTTGAATGCAGTGCAGGAGATTAGGAGGCTTCCGAGTGCATGATGCCCCTAATCAGCGGGATGGCTGTGATTCTAGCAGCGTGCGGGAGGCACCGAACCCGCTCAAGGGCTGCACACCTGTCTCCGGTTCCTGGTTACCCCTGGGGGAGACTGTGCTGTTGACAAAGGCTGCTGCTGGTGTGTGTGAACTTTATGCCTGAGAGCAGGGCTGTATTGACAGCCCTGCAGATTGCAGACCTCTATCCAGGCAGCACCAGGGCAAGCTTCCCCCACACACGCTGCTCCCACCCTGACCTAGAGAGAACACCTACAGGGGCGAGAGAGGCAGTCGGTCTCCATTCAGTCCTGGGTCTCTGATCGCCAACAAGGGAGGGCAGTTAGCAACATAGGACTTGCCAGACTGGGTGAGACCCAGTGACCACCTATCCCAGGATCTTGTCTCTGTCAGCACCCAGCACCAGATGTATCAGAGGAAGGTGTAAGAACCCTGCAATAGTCGATGAGGCACAATCTGCCCCCACATAATTCTCCTGATCTCTAATAGTCGGAGATCAGCTTGGCCTTGAAGCCCAAGGTTTAATATCCCTTCCAACATGTTCAGTGTCACTAGTTATGATAACTGGATACCCCTGATACCACATAACTATCCAGTCCCTTTCTGAATCTTTAGGATTAGAGCCTGTTATGGCACTGGGTTTTTGATGGGTCTCAGTTCTGTTTAGAATCAGATCTGATCTGATGTCTCTCTTTGAAAATAGAGTCAGTGTCCACAGCTGGCTGTATACTACTATCTGAATACCATCCCGTCCCCATACAGACACACAGCCCTTCTATGGCTTAAGAACCTAACCCTTCTGTCGTGTTCGATTGACATCATCTCAAATAATTCTCCTCTTTAGTCCCCTCTGAATTTGCTACTGGGCAACACTTTCTGCTTCCTTAACCCCCCTTGCTCCTGCAGTTTCAACCAAATACAGGGCAGCAGTTAAACAGTTGCCATCTCCGGTCCCAGAGGCAGCTATTTTCACTGCGGGATTTCTGCTGTGATCCCCGTAGAGATACAACCAGTAGGATTCAGTGGGCTTAGGCCAGCTTTGAATTGGCCCTTGATCCATACAGCCCCTTGGGATCCTACAGGATATAAGGGCTATAGAAGGACATGCTCATTTCCATGATAAGCTCCCTCTGTGACTTCTCTTTCCCAGAAAACCAGTAGTGCGTCTGATCCCTGGCTAGCATCCCCAGCGGGGTCGCATTCTCTGGCCTCTCATAAAGGGCTGGCGTCCCTTCTCTCTATTTTCATATCCATTACCAAGGATTTGATTGCCTGTCCTAGCCACTAAGTGCCTTTCTCCCAGCTCTCCCCTCAAGCCCTTCGGAACATGCTGTAGCCTACTGAGCATTACTGCAGCCATCGTCTATTTTCTGTCCCCCAAAGTCCCATTATCCACTGCCTCTTACCCACCTCCTGTGCTGGCTCTGCCTGAATTTTATGACCCTTTCTCCTTTGTGCTGGCTGCTCCCTCAATGCTTCCCCCAGCTTATTGTCATCAGCAAATTTCATAGTCAATGCACTCTCTACCTCCTGGGTTATTGATCCCAAACACGCCCGCATGCCCACCCTGCAGGGAAGCACTTTCCTTAGTCTCTTCTAACCTCTTCTGTCTGCAGTGCTCTCTCTGGCCTCTGCACAGCAGACCCTTCCTACTTGTGGCCAGGGAACCTCTCCATGTGATTTTTCTTCCCTGGGCCTTTCATTGCTATGGCTTACAGAAATGCCAACACCCGGGGACCGCATCTCATGCCTCCTGAGGGCAAGGCTGAAACCTACGGGCTGCAGACTGCTCTGAAGTGGCGGGGGTGTGTGATGTGCATGGCAGATACCACTCTGTGTCTGTTTCTCCAGGGGACGTTATAACTCAACAGCACATGTGCTTGCTAACAAAGGCACATTTGGAAGTGCTCCTGTGGGCCCTGCTGGGCTGTTCAGTGTCATGTTGGTGCAGGGTGCCTTGAAGTACTGTAGCAATGCCCACATTTTGTCGGCTGGCCCAAGCAGTGGAAGGACCGGCTTCTCTCCTGCTTTTCACTTGCACCTGTGCATCAAGCCCTGCCAGATCAGAATGGCAGCATTTCACAGCCACTCTTCACAGGTGTGAATGGGGACTCAAAGTGCCAGCCAGGGGAAATCAGTTAATTGAAGAGCAGTGGGCAGTGCATAGATTGGAACAAGGGGAGACAGACTGAGCTTTTGGGGGCAGGATCAGTCATTTACTACATGTTTGCACAGCACTGTCACCTCAGCCCAGGAAGGGCTGCAAATCTTCTCCCTCTGACTTGACCCGGAGACCCCCAGTAACTTCCCCAAGGCTCAAAGGGTATGCCTAGGCTGCAATTAGGTGCCCGCGGCTGTCGCTCGAGGGGCTCGGACTAAGAGGCTATTTAATTGTGGTGTAAATATTCAGGCTTGGGCTGGAGACTGGGCTCTGAAACCCTCCCTCCTTGCGGGGTTGCAGGGCCTGGGCAGGGGCTCCAGCCCCAGCCCGAACATCTACCCTACCATTTTTTAGCCCCACAGCCTGAGTCCCACGAGTCTGAGTCAGCTGACCCGGGCCAACCCCGGCCATGCCGTAGGTCTTGCAGTATAGATTTACCCATGGAGTGCCCCCCGCATCTTCCTATTCCCTGCATCTTTCTCCCTATCTGGTCTACTTGCTGGCTGTTAGAATCGTGTGATACCTAGCTGATCAGTCTCAGCTGATACATCCCCTTAAAGTGCCAGTCACCCAGTGACAAGCGCCTAGCACAAGGAGATCCTGGCCTGACCAAGGCCTCTCGACACTACTGGAATATATGTGTTAATAATAACTGGTTCTCCTCTGATTTTTCCTCCTTTCTTCGAGTGGGGCAGCATGTCAAGGCCAGAATTGTCACGGCGGTGGGGTGACTTTCCTATGGAATCCACCTGGGCCAGAAGCGCCAGCGGTTGAGCATTGGCTGTGAGCCATGCGGGGAGGAATAAATAAGAAAAATGTGACCTCAAAGAGCTGTTTTTCATCTGAGCAAGTGGTGTTTTCTTTTCTCTCTCTCAGCCCCTGCTATCTCCCTCCCCTCCCGGCGATGCAAACCTGCCTCCTGATCTGCAGCATCCCAGCCCTTACGGTTGTTTGTTTGTATCTGCTGGCTTCCCCCTTCCCCAGCGTCCCAGCTGAGAACAGATTGCACGCGAATAAACTCTGGGTTGGCAGCCGCTCCCAGAGAAAGGAGCGAGCTGCCTGAATTATAAAGGAAGTTTCAATCCCACAGTCTTTCTTTGCAGCTCAAGTCTCCACCAGGCCCTGACCTGTCTGACCCCAGAGGGAGCCAGCTTTGCATCACTGTTCCAAGGCCAGTGTGCTGGGGACTGTGGTTTTCTTGGGCATTGCCTGAGAAGTAGAATGAGGGTAGGTTAGGGGAGGTGAAATGAAAGAAATCAGGGACTGGGATAAAAGAGCAGCAGGCAATGGGACCCTCAAAGTCAGCTGTTTGCTTTAATTATTCTGAGGACAGATTTCCCCCTCTACCCCCATTGGTGCTTGACTGGAATTTAGAGCAGCTTTCAGCTCTGTGTGTGTGTGTGTGTGTGTGTGTATAGATGTGTGCCTGAGAGTGTAGGGGTGTGTTTGTGCTTGCATCTATCACTCGGTCTTCACCACCATGCGGTGTAGCTGTGAATCGATGTATAGGGGTAGTTTGAGGTGGGGGTTTATGGGTTCATGTTCATGAGTGTCTAAGTGCATGGATGGGTGCGTACATACAGATGTGATTGAGTGAGTGTGGAGGGGCCTTTCTGGGTGGCTGTGTGTCCATATAGATGTATTCATACGTGTGTGTATCAACATCTATGTAAGTCAGAGGCTGTGTATGGGAATAGATGTGTTCATGCAGGCCTGTGAGAATATATAGTCACGTGTACGTATATGGATGTGTTCATGAGCCTGTGTGCACATGTGTATGAGGGTGTGTAAATGTATGCTTGTGTTCATCAGTGTATGTGCATGTGTATATGGAGATGCATATTCGTGTGTGTGTGTGTGTGGGTACAGAAGTCTGTTTATGTGTGCATGCATGTACAAATGGGCTCACGTGTGCAGATGTATGGAAATGTGTTCCTGCTTGGGTACGTATGCGTATAGCCTTGTTCATGCACACACGGGTGCATGTACGGTGCTGACTACTTCCAGGCCACTGCTGCACAAACAACAAGCCACCTGAAGCCACTTCTGCAGGGCTTTCCCTACACAACCCCCAGGATCCTCCACAAAGTGGCAAAGCAAAGATTAGGGCTGTTTCCTTTTTGCCAGGAGGAGTGTAATCCCCCCTTTGAAACGCACGTCCTCTGCTTGATGCTTACTCACATTAATATTATCATCTCAAACCAGCCGCAGAGCCCAGGTGTCGCCTGTGATTAGGGCACCGACACAGATCAGTGCAAGATTTCACAAGCCTCTCATTGCTGCTGTCTCCGGTTCTGCGCGGCTTATATAACTCATCTTGCATAAACCTGTCACCAACATGAGCTGTTCTTCCCTCTGAAACTTAGTGCATGCTAAACGTGGGAAGATAGATGGCTGCCATGCCTTCCACTTCTGCTCTCTCTCTCTGTACCCCTGCCCCTAAGCCTCACCTGTCCACCCATGCGTCTCCCCCAGCTCCCCTCCCCAAGTGTACACACGGCCATACCCGTCCACCTGTGCATCGCTACACCCTCCCCTCCTCTCCTGATTCTGAGCTTGGATGCTATTTTATTTGCAGCAGCAGGTCTCTCTGCTAGTTCCCCAGTGTGTTGGGGGAGAAGGGCTCTTCATCTGCTGAGCCATCAGAACTGTGGCCTTAACAGTGCATGGTTCTGGGGAAAACAGCTCTTCTAAGATCTCCCAAGTCTCCCAGGTAGAGGTGCGGGCTTGAATCCGTGTATTGTTACAACCGTGGAATATCTGACGTGGACTGGGTGACCCAGCACTGTTGGGTGTCTTGAAAACAGATGGGAATAGAACCTATGGCTGGAGAGAGTTGCATGAAATAAAGCCTGGGTCTGGAACAGGGCTTGGCCCAGCTTCATCGTTCAGTACCGTGGACAGGGCCACAATGGGGAGGGAGGCTGGGTGATGCATGGCAAAAAAGGACAAATGTTGGGCCCACCTCTGCAAGCTGTCCAGCCCTCCAACTACCTCCCCTCTCAGGGACATCCCTGCTGCTCCTGATTCCCTCTCCTTAATCACAGCCAGACTCTTTATAGGGAACACCTGTGCCTCTGTCGCTGCCTCTGGCCCTTAAAGGGGCAGGCCACTCTGCTACTGCCTCTTCCAGCGACTTCCTGAGCCTGCCAGCCTCTCTGGCTTTAAACAGAGAATGCACGTTTCCTGTTCTGTGGCTCAGTTGTTGTCCTTGCCGAGGGGAGAATGAGCTAGTCCCCCTGAGGAACATCCCCTTCAGACTCTGTGGTAGATCCAACTGCAATTACAGCTCCCTAAATTGCCCACGCAAAGCGGATGGCATGCCAGAACCTGCCCTATGCAGGAGGTGCTTCTAGACGGTGGCACCAGTTCCTTCTGGCCTTAGCCTTTGACAACTCTTTTAACTCTGTCTAGTCCCTGCCTTTCTGAAATAGAGAGCAAGCCCCATATGGGAAATCCCCATAAAATGTAACAGGGATGAAACCAAGAGGGTGCATTAGAAATCCTATGGGCATAGTCTCATGGATGCTAAGGCCACTTCACCCCACACTGGCAGCGTAAAGGGGGACTGAAGGTGACTGTTGATGTACTTTATGCTCATTTTAAGGCCTTTTTACACAGCCGGAGTGGTGTAAAGTGACCTGAGTATCTCTGAGAATCAGACCAGATGTATTTCAGTCGAGAGGTGAGCCCCTGTCTACAGATTGCTTGGACCATCTTGTAGAATTTGATTAGCAAGGAAAGGATGGTTCATTAAGTTCTATAGGATGCCTCCAAACCCATATGGCAGGGAGACCATTTTCTGTGACATTCTATAGGCCTTTTCCATGACGGCATGTGAGACAGAGAGAGCGAAAGGAGTCAGCCTTTCTGTGCTGCCTGGCTTCCACAGCCTCTCTGAACTCAGGTCCCTTCATCCCACTTTGTGGCCAAATGGCAGAGCTGCAAGGAGAAGCATCAGGCTTTCCACTTCGCCTGGGAGCTGCTGCCTGCCCTCAAAGCATATCTTTCCACCCACATGAAAGAAAGAGAGGTGTATGGGCACACACACCCTCTTTTTATGTACTGTTGCTGCATTTGTGTTTCTGAGAGTATCTGTTCCAGATGCTGGGATGTGTTTGCCCTTGAACATGTCCTCTCCTTTTGGTTTCTTGCCTCATTCTGTCTCTGGTTATTGAGGAACTTTTAAAGTTCTCCTTCCCTGTTCACTCCTCTCCACCTTCCTTCATCTCCTCTTCCCTTCCCTCGGGACGTGGTGTCGGCCACAAGGAGCGCTGACTCTCCCATTGCTTTGCATTTCCTTGCCATTCTGTTGCTATGGCAAAAGGCGTGTTAGAAATAGGTAGGCCGATGGGTAAGTTGGCAAATAAGTAGATGGAGAGATGATAGACAGGTAGGTTGATTAGCTACCAAGGGGATTAGAAAGGATGGTTTAGTGGATAGGTCAGTAGACTGGAGAAAGAGACGAAGGATGGTCCAGATTAGGACAGTAGCCTAGAACCTCAGTCCCATTTCCTGTTTCAGGTTGAAATGAAAACAAAATTATTTGAAATCTCTGGTGAATCAAACAGTTGGAAAAAGAATTAATTTGGGGCAAAATGAAACATTTCATTTAGATTTTGAACATTTTTGATTTGTTAAAAATACAGTGAAAGGCAATTTTGACACAAAAAGTCATTTCAAGCTAAGAAATGGCAATGTTTCGTTTCCCTGCCGCCCCAAGTGTGTTAATTTTTTGTTTTACTTTTGTGGCTGACCCAGTTTGCTGACACTGGCATGAATTCACAAAACATTTCAGTGTTGCTGAATCTGCATTTTTCACTGAAGAAAAAAAAAAACTCATTTCACGTGAAAACTGTCACCTGGCTCTCGTGGCGGGGCTCAGTTCCGTGGCGGGCTCGGAGAGCCGTGGCCGGAAGGCCCCAGAGGTGACCAAGTGGTGGTGCTGTTGCTGCCTTAAGGGAGGAAACGGGAGATCTTGACTCTGGGAGTCTTTGTGCGAATCTCAGGCCTTTACCAAAGCTGAGCAGAAGTAACACCCCGACCCACCTGCTGCCCCAGCTCTTTCTTCTAAACATGAAAGAGAAGGGATCAGAGGGCAACGCGGGGCTTTTGGTAGCTGCCTGGCATTGGAATGAACCTTAAACAATCAGTTGCAGGATTCCTGGGAAGGGTTCGTGTAACTCAGGGCTAAGGCGGCACCGACAGATCCTGCAAAAACTACCCTAAAGATGGGAGACAAGGGGAGCGGGTGGTTCAGGCAAATGCGAGAGAAGAATTGCATGCGAGGAGGAGCCTCTGTTTGTCAGAGGCTGGGAATGGGCTACAGGGGATGGATCACTTGATGATGACCTGTTCGGTTCACTCCCTCTGGGGCACCTGGCATTGGCCACTGTCGGCAGACAGGATACAGGGCTGGACGGACCTTTGGTTTGGCCCAGTGTGGCCGTTCTTATGTTCTTATGAGAGAGAGGGATGGCAGAGCGAGTGACATGGAGCCTAGATGGGGAATGAGGGAACACTTTTGGGGGTCTATTATTATTTGCAAGCACCTATAGGCCACAGCTGAGATCGGGGCCCCGTTGCGCTAGGAGGTGTTGTACATACATAGGAAGAGACAGTCCCTGCCCAGAAGATTTTACAGTCTACGTAGATGAGACAAAAATGTGGGAGAAAAGCAGGATTATTATCCTCATTTTACAGAGGGAAACTGAGGCACAGAGACTTATCCACATTACATGAAGGGTCAGTGACAGAGCTGGAAACTGACCCCAGTTCTTCTGCGTCCTAGCCCCATACCTGAACCACAGGGACCCTCCTTCCTGTCCTGTGCCAAGCTTCCTCTTCTAATTCGAACTGATGTGACCCTGGGAAACTTTTGCAGTCGAGAGGCCACTGATTCCCACCACTGAAACATGTTTAGTAAAATGCACAAATTTGCTATATGGGCCAGATCCTGAGCTGGTGTGAACTGAAGTCAATGGAGCTACACCGATGGACATCCACTGATGACCTAGCCCCCATGTATATGTATGCGAGGATACACATATTGGCTGATCTGAGGGCAATTGCAATAAAACACTTCTGAACTGTTAAAATGCTGCCTGAGATTGTGCTGGCTCTTCCCCTGCCTCCAGTGACCCTGTGTGGGCGAAGAGTCTGTTTTAACCCAAGGACACTGTTGCTGCTAATTGGTTGGGGCATGAGCCTTCTCCTCTGCAGCCTCCACCTCACTGGTTCTCCACTGCTGCTCAGCAAGCATCTCCTTTCTCCCTTTCCCTGTTGTGATTTATTATTTCTCCATCGCCGTGTTGTTCAGCTCAGCCCTGCCCTGACCCTCTGGCTTGGTGCGATGTGGTGCCTGATTGCCTGATGTGCCTTGCCTACTCTCAGCTGCTCTGAGTCACATGGAAAGATTATTACAGCCTGGAGTATGTCCAGGGTGCAGGAGTCTCCTCAGCCCCGCCGCCGCCTTCTACCCTCAGTGCCATGGCAGTGCCTGTTCCCATCTTTCGGTGGTGGGTGCGGGGCGAGGAGGCATAGGCGTTGGGCTGGGGAGGCAAACTCGGGCCAGTGGTTGTACAGACAAGCTGTAACTGTTTGTAATGCGCAAGAGGGCTCTTTGCTCTGACAGCTGGTAAGGTGTCTCCTGCCTGCTGCCAGCCACCCCCATCCATCACGCTAGCCTTTGGATTCCGTCGTTGAATACGTATAAATAAGTGGAGTTCTGCTTCTGCTTATCAGCTGGTCCTGTTGGGGTCCTGCTGGTGTTAGGCAGTTAAAGGGGCTGGGCTGGAGTTTGCAAGTCGTCATTCTCTGACGGAGCCTATCTGTCTTCAGCTCTTTTTCCCCCTGCCCCACCAGTGTGTTTGGGAAAGTGCTTAGCCTGTTTGTTCAAATTCAGCTCGCAGATGTGTGCGTGTGTATCCCCAGCATCACACAAGCTGTCTCCCCACACTCACAACCCCCCCATCAGACATAAGCCTTCATACGTGTCCACACGCTCACACAATGCCCCACACGAAGCCATGCCCCTCATTCACGCTTTTACACACTCACACACGAACCCCCTAGCACTCAGTTTCACATGTGTCCCCCCACCTACACACAAACATTACACCCCTCGCTTGCTTTCCCGTACACACTCACTCCTGTCTATGCCCACACTCAGCACTCCCCCGGCACACCCAGACACCCCCCATGTTTGCATACATGCATGCACTCCTGGATTCCCCCAGCCCACACTGACTCTAACACACACACACACGCTAACGTAGATGCCCAGACTCACGGGCACACCCACTGATGTATGAACATGTGCATATATTCAGTGAAACACACAGATTTATGCACATGTACTTTCACCCCCATTCCTCTACATACGCCACCCCCACACACTCACTCACCCTCGCGCTCACCCGGCCCTTGTGTTGTGCTGGTGAAAGAACAGCCCGAATCAATCTAAAGAGACAGCCTGGGACACCCATCCCCTGGAGAGGAGGGAGTCCGTGTTTCCAGTTACAAAGTCAAAAGCTGCCTTAAGGTCCCTGTCCGCCATGCCCAGTTGTTTGCATGGGGATTCTTGTTACTCCTGCATGAACGTGTCCTCCAGCAAAAAGATCTGCTCAGATCTGATGTAGGTCTTCCAGGAGCCAGCCCTGATTTCTCTGGACAGCTGGAGTTGCCAGTGCTCTGAGAAGGAGCTCCGAGGTTAATCTTTTCCTTCTGAGCACGTCACTGGGTGTCACCCCAAGCGCAGTGTCCATGTCCTGCTGCTATGAGCCCAGTGCCTATCATTCCAGTCCGAGCTTGCTAAATGGGGAGCTTTGTTTGGGGGTGCCGCGAGGGGGCTGGGCCTGGAAGGAACTCACATCCCCTTTCAGCTTGCCAAGCGCAAGGTCATGCTGCATTTGATGACTACAGAGCTGGCTGGCCCCAGGCTGGTGGGATCTGAAGAAGGTGGGATAGATGCTTGGCTGATTCGCCTGATTATTTTAGTGCTGAGCTAGCTAGTCGTGACAATAGTCTTCTGTCCAGTCCATTAAAGACCATGGAAGTGCTCATTCTCCTCCATGGGCCGACTATACCAAAGGAGCCCAGGGCCCGATTTTCAAAGGCTCAGCGCTCACAATCAGGGCTAAATTTTCCAAACTGCTCAGCAGCACCCAACAGCACCCATTGTCCTGAGCTCTTTTGAAATGTGGGTCACCTATTGGAGCATCTAAAATGAAAGCAGAGCTTCTTTGGCTCAAGGGGACTATTGATGGAAGGCATAATATGCCATCAAACTGCAGTAGATCCGCCTCATATATTGTGAACAAAACTCAAAGCAATTGCAGGTACATAGATACACCTCCCAAACTCCAGGAAGCATTAACAGACCCTATGGAGTGATGGTAGCAACTCCACAGTTAAGGCTGCACTGATTGAAGCCAAGGGAAGTTGAACCAGAGCAAATTATGGCTTTTAGCAGGTTTGACTGTCTGCTAAAGCCAGTCGAAAAAATGCCAGCTAATTTTTGGTGGGGAATTTTATTTTTCTTTCCCTTGACTTTTTTTTTCAACAATAGAACAATTCAAAACCAAACCATACCAATTTTAAAAAAAAATGTTTACAAATGATCTTTGGTAAAAACTTTTGGTGTTCAGTTCAAAAAGTAACCATGTTTTGAAAACCAACCCCCAAACTTTTGTACAGAAAACACTAATCCCTCTCCCCACCCCCAAATAAAATCAATTTTTGGTTCCTTGGGTTTTTGCTGAAAGCTAAAACATTTCAACCAAAATGAACAGTTTTCCATGACAATTTTCATTTTGGTCAAAGAGCCATTTTTCATCAACTAGTTTTTGACCAGTTCTGCTGTCCACACGAGGGTCATGTTGGTGCAGTTGTTCAGCTGGCTGGACCCAGGACCAACTTACAGTTTAGTGCCTGATGTATTTAGAAAGCTAAAGACCGCGGAAAGGACTTAGTGGCATTTACAAACAGGTTTAAGCAAATTAGGTGCCTAACTCTTGTTGGCTTCAATGAGAATTAGGTATGTAACTGGTTTAGGTGCTTTCGTCAATCCCACTAAGCAGCTATCTGCATCTTTAGGTACCTAAATACCTTTGTAAATGTGGCCTTATATCTCTAGCCTTTTTCCTTGCGAAAATAGAGGTCACAATGTGACCGCACTCTCTACATGTCTTGCCAATGGGGAAAGGAGAAATTTTCCATCTATGTTGCAATTAGTCAGAGAAGCTATTTGTGAATTAAGACAAGCATTGCTCGTCAGTTAGAAAATGTGTCTAACATTCTTTTTGCCAGACACTAGCCAGAGAATGGAAAGTGGCAGACAATTAAAATGAGGTGTCTTGGATTTATCTAGAGGCTGTTTCTTTCTTCCAAATGTTTGAGTTTATTGTGAGTTTAACTTCGAATTTCCTCCCCTTATAGTGGGTATTATTCTCCTAACAGCAGTGTTCTCAGAAGGATTTTTACCCTTAAGTTACTGTTAGGTGTATTCAACCTAATGAAGTTTTTCATGTATGGGAATTGCCTCGTGTTAGTCTTCATGAACACTGGATACTGCTGATCAGAGTTGGGCACATCCCGGGCAAGCGCTGCGCAAGCTATTCCAGAAGCTCTGTCCATGCACCCCGGTCTTGTCCTGCTATTCCAGTCCTGGAGTCCCCTAGCTGTCTCTGCTGATGCACCTCAGTTGTGGCCTGCAGCACCCCAAGCTGTCCTGCAGCTGCCAAGGCTATTTCACTTCTGGACCCCCCAGCTGCGGCTCTGCCCACGCACCTCAGTCCCAGCTTGCAGAACCCTCTGCTACTCCTGCAGTGGCTCCCCACCCCAAGCTGTGCTGATGCACCTCAGTCCTGCCCTGCAGCAACCCCTGCGACTCCGGCCCTGGGTCCCCATGACACAACTCGACTAGCAACGGGAACTGACAGAGCCCAGAGGCTGGGATGTTCAAAGGCACTTAGGCGCTGTGGTGGGGCAGTGCCCCACCCCCATGCCAGATTGGGCTACAGCAGGGCAGAGGGGCTGCGCAAGGCGGCAGCCAATCAGGGAGGGCCTGTTAGAGAGCCAGTCAGGGCTGGTATTACAGCCAGCCAATCAGGGCTAGGCTAGGCCCTATATAAAGGCTGTCCAGGAAGGGCGCAGGTAGTCTGTCCCAGGTGTTGGATGGAGCTGTGCTGGGCAGGCTTGGGGGAGCACAGAAGGGCTCTGGCTCAATACCTGCCAGACTGTGGGCCCTGATAGGAAGGGCCGGAGGAGAAGTGGCCCAGGGACAGTTAGACAAGGGGAGAGAAGGAGGGCAGGGAGGCTGCTGCTAGAGGGTCCCTGGGTTGGGACCCAGAGCAGTGGGTGGGCCTGGGTCCCCCACTTCCTCCTTGCACAGCACCTGGCTGTGGAAGGGTGGCCGTGACAGACTGCAACCGGCCCTTGAACAGAGGGGCGAGACTCGAGGGGTTGTGGTTGGCTGCTGCGGCAGGAGCGAACCGGGAAGACTGCTGTTCACCCCCCCCTGGAAGGGGGCGAGTGTGGACTTGGGGGCACTGCGGGAGGGCAGTGTCCTGAAGAGGATGCTGCTGAGCGAGGAGCAATGCGGGTTCAGATGCCAGCAGGGTGAGAGATGGATGGGACACCACCGATGGAGGGTGCCCTGCAACGGACAGAGCTAATTCCCAGATGTGCCAGCGGAAGGCGCCACGGTGAGTCCCAACCCTGTCACGGGTGCTCACATCACACTGAAGTTCACTGGGATCTGGGCACTGAACTTTCAGGCTCCTTTGACAATCCTAGCTAGTGTGCAAAGGAATGGACTGAGCCCTAGCAAACTCATACCTGTTGATGACCTTGGCTACATTGCCCAGGATGCCAGAGGCAAAAGCATGTTAATGCTTCACAGTTATACAAAGCTCTGGGAAGTATTTCTACTCTGGGAACTTACCTAACCCTCACCTTCCAGCTCCCTGCTCTCTGTCCCTGAGCCTGGTCTGCACTTGGAAACAGCCCCGTTGGTTTAGCTTAACATATTGAGCAGGGGTTAATGTAATGGTAGATTGCAACAAACCATGGGCCATGCCAGCGCAGCGAAGCCTGCTTGCTGCAAGGATGCTATTTCCTACTCAGTGCATGGCCTGAAAAGCAGGCAGAAAAGTTCTGCTCACTAACCTAGCCAGAGAACTCAGCTGATCAGTCAGTGGTTCCGTCTAGTTTCCCTAGACTCTAATCAGCTGCATTCCTATTTGCTGGGCATCTTTCCCCACCTCCCCTCTTCTCTGGATGCCCCCCACAGCCATGCTCCCCCCAACTCGGGTATCGGAGGTTCTCTGGAGCTGGGGCCTACAAGGGCCATAGGTGCTGGAACTAGGAGTGCTGGGGGTGCTACTGCACCCCCTGGCTTGAAGTGGTTCCCATCATATACAGCGTTTACAGTTTGGGTCAATGGGTCTCAGCACCCCCACTGTACCCATTGTTCCAGTGCCCCTGGTAAGGGCTCTTTACCTCCAAGTAACAAGCTCAGCGTTATCAACCTTAACGGACAGGGATCTGTTAATCCTCCTCCCGGCATCCTAGCCAGTCAGCGTGATTCCCGTGCCACAGCTGCTGGGGATGAGTCTTCAAGGGCGCGTAAGGGGCTAGCCAGTGATTTCTGAATTATTTCCCATCTCTTGCTAAGAAGGCAGCGGCTGTGGAGAATTTCATCCTCCCTGATCCAGCAGGATCAATTTTTCTTCTGTGTGAGCTCTGCTCTCGGAATACCAAGCGTGCCACTAGCTGCCTTCAAGATTCCAAGGGTGAGGTGAGAACAACTTGTTACTTGTGGGAGCAGGTGGTGGCTGAGATCTGGCCTCTGACTGGGAAGCTGGGGCAGAGGCGGTACCTGTGGGAGGGAAGGGGTGGAGTCGTGTTGCAGAGGGTATCCCATCCCGGGACAATGTCACACACACCAGACTCCAGCAGGTGAATTGCTTGTCACATTGTGGTACTCCCATTAGACTTCTCAGTCCTTGATGCTGATGAGTACCACAGAAAGATCCAAACGTGAATACCGATCATCCTTGGTTTTTTGTTTAGCCCTCTTCATCCCAGGATCTCAAAGCACTTTGTAAACATGAATGAATGGGAGGTGAGGATCACTAGCCCCAGATTCTAGCTGGGGAAATTGAGGCACTGACTGAGGGAGTAACTTGCATGAAGTCAAGCAGTGAGTTAAATGGGAATACACCCCAAGCATCCTGACCCCCAGTCTTCTCTAACCACTAGCTCATATTCCCTTCCTGAGAAGGGAGTAGGACCCAGGCATCCAGCCCTCTGCTCTAACCCCTAAACCTTTCCACAGCGGGATATAGAACTCCAGTGTCCTGATTCCCAGAGCCCTTGTCTAACCACTAGACCATGCTTCCTCTTTGGTTAGTGTAAGGCCATGTGACAAGTCTACTGGCTGGATTCATATTGGAGTAGAAATAAAACATCTCTAGGGTGGTTCCAGAAATTAATTCTGGCGCTTTTCAGAAACTTCTGCCTCTGTGGAGACAGAACAGAATTCCCTTTCCTTCCTTCCTCCCTTCCTTTGAAGGGGGTAGCTCAGAGGTTCAAAGTATGAAACACAGAATATTCCGGAGACCTCCGCCACCCTTCCTTCTCCAAGGCCCAGCAGCGCAGATGCCCAGCTGTCACTTTTGGTAACCTGTATTGTGCCTGCTGATGCCTTTACCCTGAGCTCTGCAGGACAAGGATTTCGCCTGATGTATCTGCTGCCAAGCTTCGTGTACAGCTGCAGCTCTGTGTAACTAATGATCACTGATAAGGAGTCGGAGCTAGATGCTAAGCTAGTGCAAACTTCCATATAACAACAATGGAGTTATGCTGATTTACACCAGCTGAGGATCTGGCCCTCTGCCCTTGATCTCCCCCAGTGTCAGCACTGAAACCCCACTTTGCATTGGGTTCCCTGACCCTCTTCCTATTTGTGATAGGTATAGCCCCCCTGCACCGCCCCACATTGCCATAGCATCTTGGCACCTCACAATCTTTAATGCATCTATCCTCACAATACCCCAGAGAGGGAGGGCAGTGGGAACTGAGGATAGACCCTCAAAGGCATTTAGGCTCCTAACTTATGCTGATTTCTAAGCAACTTGCCCAAGTTAACACAGGTTGCAGAACACAGGACTTGACTCCAGGGCTCCCAAATCCCAGGCTAATGCATTAGCTGAAAGCCTGACAGGCTGGGCTGGGAACATTCCTACTGCATGAATGTCAAGGGCAAAGGTCCCAAGGTCTCTTCAGTCTCCAGATGAAAGTCAGCCTCTCCCTGCCTCAAGCTGGCCTCCTGGTTCAGGCTGTCTCTGCATCTGTGAGGGGTGATGCAAAGCGAGTGTCTTGAGCATTGCCCTGAGGTTTTCTCCCCTTAAAGAGCAGGGGGCGGGGGGAGCTTAGGCTGACTCTTGGGCCCTAGGGATTTGAAACCGATCTACCTGGGTTTCCAGAGCAAGCAGAGAAGAGGGACAGAAAGACAGACCAAAGGCAGCCAGAGCAGTTGAGCGTGCACCCCCAACACCTCCTTCCCTGCAAACAACCACTAGTGTGTACACTACAGGCACCATGCGGAATGCTTGCTCACATAAGGCCCAGCTCCTTGGCAAGGTCACCGCTGGACAGGGTGTCAGGGTGCACCACTCAGCGTATCCGGCAGCAAGGGCCTGGCTCCTAGCCCTTTAAAAGGAGGGAAAGGAAAACTGAGCCTGAAAAAGGAGCATGAGGAGAAGGAGCAGGAAGGGAAGGTGAGGAGAGCACGGCTTCACTTTACTAACAGACAGATGGCTCAGCTGGTGGTCAGAGTTCTCCTGGCAGGTATGGAAGGGGGTGTGCTTGTGTGCACAAGAATTTGTGTGTGCATGTGGGGATGTGTATGATGTCAGGCTTGTGTGTGAGGAGGGGTGTGTATACATAGAGGATGTGTGTGATGAAGGGTTTGTGTGTATTTGTGCATATGCATGAGTATTTGTGTAAAAGCTGTAGTGTGTTTGGGTGGTCTGTGTGTACGTGGATGAGTGCACATGCACATGTCGATGTCTGCGGAAGAAGGTTTGTGCAGGTGTCTGAGGTATCTGTATGGCACAGGGCATACGTGCCAGAGTGTGGAAGGGTGTACATATGTGTGCAAGTGAGTATTGAGGTGTGCGCACATGCGGGTATTCACCTGTGTGTGAAAATGTCTGGTGCAGTACGAGCAAGCCTATATCCGTGTGTGAAGTATCTCCCTACGCTTGGGGGTGTGTACATGCACGAGGGTGTCCGTGTAGGGGTGAGTATGCTGCTGTGAGGGCATTTGTATGTGTTTTCTGGAGGGCATTTGAGTGACGTCTGTGTGTGTATCTGGATGACAAGGAGACCATGTTTGTGTGCGTGCACGTGTACGTGTTTGCCATATCTATTACTCGGTACATTTGGGATTATGCACTTGGGTGAACAAAAGAGCTTTAGGAAATCTGAGCTCACCTAGTTGCTATGTAATTATTTCAAACACTACCTAAGCATTAGATTATTTCAGTTTAGAGCAATGTACTCATTTTCCCCAGACAAGCTGGTGCCAATGAAGCCAGAGCACCTCATACACTAATTAATAACAAATAATTAATAATGAGCACTGCCCTGCTGGAAAGACAGCTGGGACCCCTGGGTTCCTCACCTGGAGCAACTGCTCGCAGAGCGGCATTAAGAGCTGGCTCTGCTGGAGGTGAAATTGACAGTACGTCTCCCCTGAATTTGGACACCTCACCCAAGCCCCCAGATAATCTGAGCATACGTGGTGGGATTTGCTGCCTCTTCGTGTGTTCTCAGTAGCACACAAAGGTGGTGGTGTTCTCCAAGGACTGGGTCAGAGCTGAGTGGATGAATTCCAGATGCTGTTCCAGTGCATTGCCAGAGTTGGGGTGAGTAGAGTCCAGTCTCTCTTTTGGCTTTCAAGCCTGTGAGCACCCACTAAAAATCAGTTACTGATCAGCTCCCCGAGCTTCTGCCTTTCCATTGCCCAGGAGTTTCACTTCTCCTTTCAGAAAATGTCGCCAATAGTCATTCACCTTATTGGCGAGTCTCCTGCTTGGCTCTGTCCTAGTGCAGGGGAGGCTGGGGCCCCATCGCTGCTAGACCTTCTGGGCATGACCCTCCAAAGTAGTTGACCAGGGTAAGGGCACATGATTCTGTGACCAAGAAAGGTGGCTTTGGGGGCACTGAGCCAAGGTGATCCAATGGTGTTTCATCACCAAATGTGGACCTATTCCCACAGTTGCCAATGGCAATGACCCAGTAGCCCAACAAAGCCTACTTCTCTGGTGTGACATCAGTGTCAGTGCATTTACTGCAGCTGGGGGTCTGGCACAGGGTGTTTAGATGACGTACCTGAAGCAGCACAACGAGCAGCCTGTTACCTTTCTGTCCCCACTCTTGGTAAGGAGAAGAGGCATGGGTGGGGACTGCACTGTCCCTTCGTGTAGTGAATTATCAGTTACTTGCATGGGGGGAATCCCGACTGCGATGCGGTTACAGGCAGTTCTGCCCTGACCACACTGACATTAGGATTTGCCCCCGGGAACTGGATTTGTATCTTTGAGAATGGTTGCAACTCGGAACATGGCTCAGCAAACCCACATTTGTTTGCTGGGCAGCTGACGGTGAATCATCTCCCCAGGGAAGCAGTGGGAGCCCTCTATAGGACACTTGACGAAACAGACTTGGCAAAACGCTAGAAAATGCAAAGTAGAAAAGAGGAGGCAGGATGGTGTGGTGCCTAAAATGCTGGGCTGGCATTCAGGAGACCTGGTTTTAATTCCTGGCTCTACCCCAGACTCCCTGTGTGACCTTGGGCAAGTCACTTAATCTCTTGTGCCTCAGTTCCCCTTCTGTACAACAGGGCAAAATAATCCTTCCATTGTCTATTTAGAGTGTAAACTCTTCGGGGGCAGGAACTGTCACTGGCTATTCCTGGAGCACAAAGGGCCCTGAGCCTGGCTGTGGCCCTACTTCCTACTGTAGGACTGCTAACAATAGCAGTGCAGTACCTAGATGCTCTGTGCTGACAGGCGTTTTGGAGCAACAGATTAGATGAGACCAAACAAGCTGGCGTTGGCCCCCGGGAGATTAACTGAATGGCCTAGCAGGCCAGTGAGTCTATTTGCCTTGAGTGCTCTGGGAGCTGAACTGGAACAGGGAGACAGTGCGGCTGAGAATGGCAAATGTGTGACGTGCGTCTGTGTTCGGATGCCACACCCGGCCATGCATCTCCCGCTGCACATGTGTATCATGGTCTGAATGAGCCTGGTTTCTGGATGCAGAGGGACCATGTGGGGTCACAGCAGCCCTGAGTGAAGGGCCCCACTGTCAGCCGCCTCTGGCTAATTGCACATGCTGTCTTGTCTGAGCCTCTGGGCCCAGAGCAGGCAGGGGGCAGAGGGATCTGAGACAGGCCGCCTCCTTACTTCTGCACTTGTTAATGAAGTTTCACCTGAGTTCCCCACATGGAGGCAATGAGCCGGCTGCAGATAAAGAGCCAGGTGAGCTAGTGGAGATCAAGGCAGCGCTCGAAAGCGCCGAACATCTGTTAAGCAAGAGGGGTGGCTCTCCCCACACAGCAGAGGACCTGGTTCCGGTTGCAGATGGATGGATCTTTGCTTCTCTGGTGCGTTGCTTTGCAGCAAAATCTCATTTTGCTTGTTTTTGGTGCTGTTTGCACAAAGTGCTGTGCAGTCCTTCAGGGGAGAGTGTCTCCTAGTCATCATAGAGGGCACAGGGACCTTTCTCTGGCAAGACAAACTACAGAGGCTAAGGATACCTAGCACTTACATAGGAACTGTTTATCTATAGATTCCCAAAGGGAGGATGTATCATTAGCCCTGTTTTACAGAGGGGGAAACTGAGGCATGGGGGAGTTGAACTGAGGCACTCAACAAGATGGTGGCAGAGCTGGGGATGGAACCCAAGCGTCCTGGGAAAGGCCTGTTCACTGAACCATGCATCCTCTCCAAACTGGGCAAGGGGCAGGTTATGCAAGCACATTTTGTCCCCAGAAGCTGTGCTCTTCCTTGAGAGGTGTGACCCTGCAGCAAACAGCCCCCAGGCCATGCCTGATAGGGCCAGCCCTGGGTGGGATTGGCAGCAGATGTTATCACCCTACAGCTGGAAAGTGATTCCATAACAGCAGGCAAAGAGGCTGAAGAGAGCTCCAGAAATCCAGCCTCAATCCAGAGTCTGTTGGATTGGAAGAGGGAGTCAATTTTGGCTGGGGTATCCCTATCTGAGCCACACAGGGAATCAGCCTTGTGCTCTGCAATCGAGTGTGTTGTAAGGGGGGTTGGGTTTGACCCAGGGCTGCCTTAATGCCAACTAGCAGAGGGCTGAAGGGGTAAATTTACAGGGACCACTGGGTCTGATGTCTACATAATAGTGTGACAAAGAGTGCCATGTAATGTCTCTATCAACAGACTGCTGCACCCTGGTCAACTCAGCCCTTGTGAAATGTATGTACGGGTAATATTGTATTTATACTGTCAATTATGGTCTTAAAGCCTAGAAGTTCAAAGCAGCTCACCGGGAGGTGACTAGCCTTGGACAGTCTGAGACAGGGGATAGGAGACAGTTATCTCCTTTGCCTGGTCAAGTGTGTATTGTGCATGGTGTCTCACACCAGGTAAGCCAATCTGTATGTAGAGCCAGATGCTAATACAAAAGATTGCAGGCTAATACAAAAGAGGGAGGCCCCAGGGATGAACAATCAGACAGGGGAAAGGGCATTTCTGAATAAAGATCAGACTGAGCTGATATATGTGGGGTTGCAGAGAGACATGGGGTATCCTTCTGTATAGGAGGCAAAAGGACCACATGGTTTGTCTCATGAATGGAAGATCATAGCTGATCCTGGCTGTGATACCCTGGAAGAAATTTGGATGAGCCAAGAGCCCGTCTGTAAGGAAGGAATTTGGGTGAGCTTTTCTCTGTGACATGACTGTAACTTAAGTAAGTTTAGGCACTAGGAAATGTGGTGTTTTGTTGTCACTGTAACTATTCATATCCATTAATTCTCCTTGCTCCTTCTCGGATCTCTGTTCTTTGTTAAATAACCTGACTCACTTGAGCACTGTTTGTTAAGCAGAGCAGTGATCCTGAGGTGAAACTGGTAAGCTGGTGTGCTCTATTCTGTGGGGAGCTGGTGTGCTCTATTCTGTGAATGCTGTGAGAGTCCAGCAGAGCAGGGGCTGGACACTCCTGGGGGATGAGTGGTGGGGCTCAATGGTTGGAGTGTGCCTGTTGCTGACCTGCAGAGGGACAGCAGAGCCTAGTTGGGCTGAGAGGGGAGCACTTGTGTTACCAGTAGCTGGTGGGGTTAGGGAGCTGACCCCCAGCAGGCACAGACCAGGAGCCTTCCCAATAAGGGCAGGTGGTGGCGAGGTGCCTCACAGCCCTGGGTACTCTGGGAAGCGTCAGAGGGGGGGAAACCAAGGGTCCCAGTGTCACAGGATCTTTGGGGATCACTGACCCACTCATGACTAACACCAGCCCTGCTTGTCCGAACGCTCCTTCCATTACTTGACTGGCTTGATCCTCAGCACAGCTGATTCTCAGGGCTGGTTTCTCACCCTGCTGCTCTGTTCCCCTGCACTCACTCAGCATCCTCTCGCAGGGGAAGGGAAGAAGCTGCTCAACAGACACAGAGGGGCAGAATGCAGTGGAGTGAAGGAGAGGGATCATCCAAGCAGCCAGAAAACCGATCGGGGCAAAGTAGCAGCTGCAAAGGGGTGAACTAGGGTGCAGGGGATTCTGTCTCTCTGTTCTGCGGCACTGTCTTCTCTCCCTCCCTCCTTTTTTCCCTTGTCTCTTCCCTCACTCGCTCTGCCCGATACAGGGAGCAGCATTTCTATTAGTGCTCCAGTCTTGTGACATCTATTCAAAATGCCCAGCAAGCAGTGCCCTGGCTTTATCATTAAATGCAAATACTCTGGAGTAATTGCCAGCAATAGCAGTGAAAGGAAAAAAATGACAGGGAGCCCAGGAGCAGCTATTAGAGGAGAAAGTGGGAAGTGTAAACAAAATATGGACCATTAGCCAGCAGTAATAATGCCCATTTTCCCCTCCTAATGCCTAGCACAGCTAGCAAGATGGGTGGCCTCTCCGACTTGTGTCTGGCTGGGGTTTCTTCTTTCCTGTTTTCAGAAAGGGGGAGAAGAAAGGGATTGTATTTGTTAAAACCTTTTTTCTGAGATTCCCCAATGGCAGTGCTGGGCACTGGGACCCAGGACCCTCTGGATGAAAGTTGGCACCAATTCCCATGTTCTTATTTGTTGTCAGGACACTGCCAGTGAGAGAGGGGAAGGGGCATTGGCTGCACCAGCACTTCCAGCTGACTGGCTGACCTAATGCAAGACATAAACTGCTGGCACTTTTAGCCCTTCTCTGCTCCTTTGTCTAGTATTCACTTGAATCTGCAAGGTGCCAAGCACCCTCACTTGTGGGATTAGTGGGAGCTCAGCACTACAGTGGATCAGCCACATAATGCCCTGGGTATCTTACCTGTAGAAGCAAAGCTGGGACAGCCCCACCTATGTCAGTTATCCACAAGGGTGTCCTAGAAATGCCTAGAGATTAGCTGGATGAGCAGTGCAGTAAGTGTTCAGTGCCCTGTGGCAAAGGGGCAGAGATTGTCTCATGGCTAAGGCCCAGAACTTGGGTGCTCTGGATTCAGTTCCTGGCTCTGCCACATGTTCCCTATGTGGCCTTCGGCAAGTCTCTTAATCTTAGGCCTGAGCCACAAAAAGCTTTTATCTTGGTCTAACTATTTTGGTTAGAAGTGAGATTTTTTTTTTAATTAGTAATATTGTATTGGGATAAGCCCAGTATAGTCCTAGTTCTACTAGTGTAAAGGTGCCTTACACCAGTATAGCTTATTCCTCTTTCTGTACAGGAATAGCTCTACCAGTATAAGGCCCCCTTCTAACAATATGACTGCATCTGCTCTCCAGGCCATGTACTGGTATAACTAGCCAGGTCTAGTCACAGCCATAACACTTTTGTGTGTAAACAAGCCTCTAATCACCAATTAATTGGTCCATGTCTATTTACGCCCTGATCTGGCAAAGACTTACGCACTGTACGAGTGGTCCCCTTGACTTCATAGGAAGCAGGTGCATGTGTGTGGTTTTTGTTTTTTTGTTTTTTGTGGTGTTTTTTTTTTTTTTTTTGCAGAATTGGGCCCTAAGACTGAGCTCCTGGGGCAGGGACCATCTCTCACTGTGTCTGTACAGCACCTGGCATGGTGGAGACCTGATCTCATTTGGGGTCTGAAGGTGTTACAATAATGCAAGTGATAAGTTCCAGTCAAACTGCTGCTGCTGGAATTTTTCTGTGAGGTGGCCTGATGTACGTGTGTCTGATGTAATGCTAAGCAGAGGGGAGTCCTAGCACTGAGTTGAGAGGCAGGTCCCCTTCCAGCGGATGCTCTGTAGACCAGCTTGTTCATGAATAAAAACACCAGTGAAATAATCTATCTGGACATTTCTAGAGACTGAGCTGGTGTGGACCCAGAGCTGTCATGCTGCTCGTTAGCCCCATAGGAACCCTTTCCTGAAATCAGCAAGATGATTTAGGAAGTGAGGCCATGTGGAAATAACCTTGGAGTTTGAGGTTGTGAGTTCAAAGGGCCTCATAGGGCTCCCAAGGGAGCTGGGCAGGTTTCTTGGTGTAAACATACACCTTAAAACAGTCCATCAGAGCAGACAAGTAATCACTCTCCACTCAGCTTCCAGAGGCTGCATTCTGCTGTCCAGGCAGCTCTGATGGGCAAGTCCATGTTCCCCATCCTGTGTATCAGGAGGGAATTAACCCTGCAGGGCTGAGCTGGGGGAATGTAGCAGAGGGGGGAGGCGGGGGAGTGGAGAGCCCCCATCATGGTGCAGAACAAGGGTGAGCTACACTGATGGGGGAGCAGGGCTGAGCTGGGCCTGGGGGAACAGAGCAGGCAGGAAGGCAGCCCCACTGATATCCCAGGGCTGGGCTGAGCCAGGAAAATAGAAACTCCCCACCCATTGCACCCAGGGGGAACTGGAAGCTGTGCTATGTTGCATGGTAGATGGCAGGCACGCTAAAGGGCCACTGTGAGGGCACCTCCAGAAAGTGCCCCCTTCCCCAGCCTAGCGGAGCTAATCGCTGCTTGCCAGTGTTGTCAAGGCCTTGTCAGCTCTCGGTGAGAGGCTCTGAAATCTGTCTGCTAAATCCAGTGGGATATTTAAAAGCAGGTAGGGAGATGCCTATCAGCTAATTTTGTGATGCCCCTTTCCCTCCCCCTGCTCATCACTGCATCTTCCTGGCAGTCTCAGCCTCCCTGGCCAAGAAAACAGACGGCTCTAATTAAAATTTCAATGGCTGAGAGTAAGAGAACCCCCCAAAGTAGCTGCTAGCGCTTGTCAGGTGGCCCGGGCTGCCTGGTGTTTGGCTGTGATGTTCAAAGGGTTCCTGAGGTGCGCTGGTGGCTCCGCCTTGCAGACCCATCTCCCGGGCTCCAATGTGCAGCACCTCCCCCAGCCCCAGCTGCCTGAGGGACAGTGGATGGAGGACATGCAGGCCTTGAGTTCTTTAAGTATACGTTGTGCCATTGGAAGTTAGACTTGCATGGGGAGGTGCTAGGAAAGGGGGAGCCTGGAGGAGGCCAGGGGCTCCATATTTGTGAGGATGGGCCATTTGAGTGGATGGGGAGGTGCTTGCATATCTTGTGTTAGAGGGGAGGCGGAAGGAAAAGGCATTGGTGTGGGGCTTCTTGGAGCCCCTTGGTAAATGTGGCACAACATACCCCACTTCCCATGCACGCTCCCCCCCACATGATCTCACACCCAAATACACAAACCCACGCCTCCGGTTTTCTCACACATCGTCTGTGCTAGACCACCTCAGGAGCTCTTAGCCAGCAGAAATTGGGGTTTGAAATTAAGCCTCTAAACACCCCATCTCTCCCCTGCCTCCCCATCTGTAGTCCCTACTCTTCTCCGCCTGCCCTCAGTTTCGCAAGAGCTGTGCCCCTCCACAAGCAAACCTCAGTCTCAGCACGTTCCCCTGACTGTGTCGTTGTCTCAGGTTAACTCAGAAGCCTCATCTCAATCTCCTTGAACAAATTCTACCAGGCACGGCGACATTCTAATCAATTAGAGGCATAAAAGAATAATTTTATCAATAGCAATATCTGAAGCAGGGAGGCAGGATTTCTGTCCTGGGTAATGGGAGCATCATGTCTCCAATTAAAGTTTGAGGATTCATCTTCAAACTTAGCCCCTGTCTGAAATTGACATTTATTAGAATGTCAAAGTCAATTTCCTTCAAGAGCTTCTTTCCCAAACATCACAGACTATATTTGATTTATGGTTTTTTGTTGGGTTTTTTTTTGGGCACTCTCTTTTTCTTGAAGGGAAATAAATTCAGTTGCACAAAATGACTTTATTTTTGGATGGCTATTTGTTATTGTTAAGATTGCTGCACATAGGAAGTGCAATGAAGGATCAGGGCTCCATGGTGCGAGGTGGTGTACAGACACATAACAAAGTAGGCAGACCCTGTCCTAGAGAGCTTATGACCAAAATGTCAGACACGCAAATGAGGGCAGGAGTGGGTTGGAAGGATTAGATTACAACTAAATGAACAGAGTTTAGTGGAAAAGCAGAAGTTGCAGCTCATCACTTACCTGACCAATGAGAGATGGGAGTGATTCATAGACATTGCAGCAGAGGTAGGTTTTAAGCAAGGGTTTAAAGAAGATAAGGTGGCAGTTTCAAGAATTTTGATGGGGAGTTTGCCCCATGTTTTGGGGGTGGTGTAGGAAACAGCATGGAGGGGCTTGCAAGCAGAGCAAAGGCTTGAGTCAATGGCTAGTAGACAAGAACAGTTGAAACCATTTATAGGCAGAAAATTGGGTTTTTGAGAGCTGATCAGGAAGGTTTTGACAAAATGTTCTTTGGTCAGAAAATGCTGATTTAACAAAACTGACCCTTTTCACGGGAAGGGGTCAGTTTCAACCAATTTCTGTTTTGAAAAAATTTTGGAAAACCAGTTTTAAAATTGTTCCATTTTTGAAATGAAAAGTTCATTTTTTGGATTGAAATAACATTGTTTTGAAATTTTATGTTAATTTATAGTGAAAACATATATATAATAAAAAAAGTTGAAATCTAAACTAAACATCATGATGGAAATTAAATGGTTCAACTGACCCAATCCAAATTGTCGTTTTTTTTTATTTTTAGTTTGCAAAATTTTTTGGGATTTTGACTCTTTGTTCTGATTAGAGATGAGGAGAATGTTCAAAATCTCAAATTCTCATGCGGCTGGAAAACAATTTCCTGGCCAGCTCTATTTTTGACTGTCACATGCCTGTACGTAGGAGGGTTTGGATCAGTGAAAGTCTGGGGTGAAGGGGAGAATCCTGGACTAAAATTTACTGCCAGAACAGCAAGCACAGGGACTCTTGGCAGTGTAGAATGAAGGGGATGCACATGTAGAGACCTAATACACCTGGATTTCCATGAGCCAGACTTCGGAAATTAAAGCCCTTGGCTGGAATGCCCTCTGCAGAGCACCAGTCTGGAAGTGGATGGCAGCAATTGAACTGAGCTGATTTAAAGGCATTAACTTAAGAATGGGGGAGCTGAAAGGCAATATCCAAACGTAATCAGCCGTCTAATGACATTAGGATGCCACTAGGTTGCTTTAATTTCCTTCTCCGCCCACTCCCTCCCTGACTCCTACAGTAAACTTGCCCAGTCTTATAATGTTCTGGGCTCTCAAACTTACCAGCTGGGGAGGTGTATGAGCTGAATCCCTCTTGAGTCAGCGACTCCCTAGACCAATCTAACTCTGCTAAATGCCCAGGGCCCAATTCCCTGGCCCTGATACTGGAGCTGGATCTGATGTTGTCTGGAGAGTCTTGCGTGGCGTGTCTCTTTCTCCCTGTGGCAGACATGGCACTTTCCTGCAATATCTTTGGCAGATCTTACTGTATTAAGCTTGTGTGTCACTGCGGGCCAGGGACTGTATGTTGTTCTGTGGGGGAGACTGACCACAGCCCTCCAGGAACTAAGAACAGTGTGGGATTGTGACAGAATGTACCCCTGTGTCAACACCCCACATGCTGCTGACAGAGCTACTGATTAGTCTAGACTGTACACTGGGTATTGCACAGGGATGACTAGGCACATTCACTCAAGTTGTAACACCTCCAAAGAGGTCCCACCTCATGAAGGCACCACATATACCGGCACAAACTGGATTCTCTAGAGACCAGCAGTCAAAGAAAGGACTTTTCGATAAATAGCCTGAGTTTAAACTGATTCAGGGTCTTTGTTCTGATCCAGGAAATGGACAGGACCTTTGGTCCAAGGGTCTGCAATCCTTAAGGAAATGTTGGAAGGACTTTGGCCAACTGAGGCCCCATAAGACCAAGGGTTCATATTCTGAGCTAAGGCTCTTATAAACTTCTAACCAGAGGAAAACCCCGGGAGGGGGTTTGTGACAGCACTTTGGGGTGCGATCCAGACTGGTGGGGGGTTAGTTATTAGTCTTCAAATGAGACTCACAAGGCATATTTTTATGAAGATCATTGTACAATTCTACAATTATTACAATAGTGTGTTGGGTGTGAATGCAGGGGTACTTAGGATCACAGGGTTGAAGAACTGTTCACTAGTCAGATCTCTTTCTGGAGTTGGGGTGATCTCTGGTAAGCGTATGACCGTGTCTACAGATTCTTCTATTGGTTTTTGATATGCTTTTTCTGCAATTCTTGTACTGTAAGACTAAATGCTTGCGTAGAAAGAGCAGTGTGGTAACTTAACTGTGATGTTACATTGTTTACCATCCCTGAGGAGTGAGGCAAAGCAGACTGTCTTTTGCCAGGAATAACACCGTATAGTCAGGGAACTGTGTAGCCTGGAAGTACGCTCGCCAGGAGAAAGAGAGAGGTGCGTGTCTCCACCCAAGAGAGATGATAGCTGAGGAACCAGAACCCTAGCATGGTTGCCCTTGCTGGAGCACAGAGGGGGAAATACAGATGCAGTTGCCCTGAACTGTGGTGCTGCCTTTCCTCCTGCAGTCGCTTTTTGCACGGAACAGGGAGTGCCACAGTAAAGAACTGCATTTGCAGAGTTGGGTGAGTAGGGGCATGACTCAAATACTGCTAATTCCTTGTTTTGCTGAGTCAGCTTTGGTGGAAGGAGCAAGCAGTGACTAGAGTAGATCCTCAAGGAAAGGAATAGCAACACACAGGAGAAAGCAATTTTACATACTCAAGCAATGGCAAAAGAAGTTACCTTAATCCAATCGGACAACCGAAAGGAGACCATGTGACTAGTATGACCAATTGCAATCCAGCAACTCAGCTGGTGTTGTGAACATTGAGTGCTTGCAGTGAACCCTTTGTGATCAATCCAAGTGGTGGAAAACAAACTCCGTTCAATAACACATCCTTTTGAGGCAGCCCTTGGTCTGCTCCCAGCCCTGCCATGAGTGGAGAAGGAGATGAAACTCAGGCAATCGTTATTGGAGGTGAGCTGTTTGCATGTCTCTGAAAAAAGAAAGAAAATAGCCTCTTGAAGGGACCAAGAGATGAACATACCGTGAGAGGGGAATGACTTTTTGCGGGAATGACAGTGAGTGTCTTGGAGGCACCAGATTGTGTCTGCTTATTAATAAAATAGAATGAAGAAGAAAGTGAGTCTGGGCTGAAGCACCCAGGAGATGTGGTGCTCCTCTCTGATGCGTGAAAGAGAATGGCTTCTGAGAACTGAAGGCTTCCTCCCAGGAACAATCAGGGGCCTCCTCAAGGAATGAGAGAGAGCATTAAAAATTATTTGCTTTTCATTTGTTAGCTGGTGGCAGTGTCAGACTCCCCTCCAACACTGCGCCATGGCCAGCACGATGCACTGAAAGCTCTAGGCTGCTGAATGTCTGCAAGCCTGGTAGAGACAGGGCAATCAGCTAAGCAGCTGTTCTGCCAAATTCCTGGTGGATTTACCTCTTGATACGATCCTGCCAGCTCACAGCTGGCAGGATGGCTCTGCTCCATCAGTTACAGGCACCCAAGAAAAGGCAAGAGGATGTTCCAAGGCCAGACCAAGTCAGACACTGACAACTTACCAACCAAGCAGGGTGAGTGTGGGATGATAGATGCTGTGAAAAGCCCAAGGAGATGCAAGTAGTGACTCACAGGTGGCATGGCTTTATGTTTTACATGGAACGTTAATACGTGATTGTTGCATCCTGACTCAAGAAAGGGATGGTCTTATAGTTAAGGCACCAGACCATGATGAGCACACACAATTAATTCCATTGAGTTCAGTGCACATGGTGGGAGCACAAGAATCCTAAGAATGTAAGAGCAGCCAGACTGGGTCAGACCAATGGTCCATCCAGCCCAGAATCCTATCTTCCGACAGTGGCCAATGCCAGGTGCCCCAGAGGGAATGAACAGAACAGGGCAGTTATCGAGTAATCCATCTCCTGTCATCCACTCCCAGCTTCTCACAGTCAGAGGTGTAGGGACACCCAGAGCATGCGGTTGCATCCCTGACCATCTTGGCTAATAGCCATTGATGGACCTATCCTCCATGAACTTATTCATTCTGGTTGCACAGAAACCCCTGCAGGGTATCATGTTACAAGTATTACCTCATCAGAGCAGGCTCTTATTGGCTG
The DNA here is from genome assembly GCF_015237465.2 of Chelonia mydas. Taxonomy (NCBI): domain Eukaryota; kingdom Metazoa; phylum Chordata; order Testudines; family Cheloniidae; genus Chelonia; species Chelonia mydas. The sequence goes on along the minus strand of NC_057859.1, from coordinate 5,045,307 downwards.
ATCTCACCCAGAGGGTGGGACTCCGTTTCGCACTGCACATTAACCCTTTCTTGAATGTCACATACATTTCAATATCCTCTTCCTCGTAAGGGAATAGGATGGCAGGCCTCTGGAGCAGTTGTTGGCTTGGATAGAAGGTGAGAGGTGCTGGTCCAGCTGCAGCAAACTTAGATTTCCTTTACTCTCTCTGCTCAAAAAGTAGATGAGGAAGAAGGAATAAATTGCCAAGGCCTGGGGTCAGCCTGAGGTCTGAAGTAAAAGCAAATTCCCCATGCTGTGCAAGCTGTCTGCTCACAGCCTCGGCGCAGGAAGCAGCCTCATTACCCAAAGGCATCCCAGGCGGGGCAGAGGTTAGCTCTGAGTGGGTTAGAAGTCTAACAATGTGACCCTGTGATAAGAGACCGGTCTCCCCTCTCCTGTGCCTGGAAACTACCAGAGGTCTGCTACGAGTCACCCAGAGCTCTGAGCAAAGAGGACTGGCTCTGCATGGCTTGCTGAGGTCAGCAGCGGTGTTAAATTCCCACTGCGGGAGGTAGTGGTCAGTCCCGACTGCCCCCTGCCACAGCTCTGTTAGCTGGCAGTCCATCCGGGGATGGTGCTGGGATCCACCTTCGAATGCTCCTCTCCTTGACACACCCTTCTCCGGATGACTCTGAGTTTCAAGGTGCAGGTGGGCCCTGATGCTGCCCAGTCACACCTGCCTGCTGCCTCTCTCATTCATTCCCTGCCTCTCTCCCCCATCTCCTCTTTAGATTGGACAAACTGGAACGGTATCGGGTGAATCTGAGTCTGCAGATACTAGCTGCCCCTGCGTGCGCTCGCTCTCTTCTTCTTGCCCACCCCTTCCCCTTCTACTCTCCCTCTCCCAGAAAGATGAGCACTGCCTGCAGCTGTATGAGCAACTGCGACCTGGAATCGTTGGTGTGCCAGAATGCCAGAGAATGCCATGTGCCTCATCTTTGGAGTGGGAGGGCAGGGGAAAGGACAAGGAGCCACCAGCAAAGGGGGAGAGAGCCCCTGGGTACAGATGAGCAACTCTTCTCTTCGCCAATGCCCACTTTATTAACCTCCTCTTTGGCATCCCCTCCTTGCTCTCTCTGAATGACGCCACACTTCAGGGCAGCTCCCTCTGGGCTGAGTTTTTGCAGGCGTTAAATACCACCCTCCTTGTGTTTTTGGGTAGGAGGTGGGTTACCTGTTGATACTGGAAGGGCACCTAGGGTGCTCAGTCATTTCACCCACAGCTTCCAACTAGCTACAAGACTCATCCTCGTTTACCATCACCTAGGCCACTATTCCATGCAGCGAGAAAGGTCTGCTCACCCAGCATCCACGGCTTGGGCTGCAGGACGCATGCCCTGATCTCTGTGAAGATTGTCACTGGCCACCCAAGGGTGGCATGCTGCCCTGGCAGGATAGGCCTAGCTGTTCTGAAATCGGAACATCTATGATGTGTGTCCTGGCAGTGGGGTTGTTGAGGCTAATATGGGCTCATGATTTAAGAGGCTGGAACTCAAGATATCTGGGTCAGTTCCTGGCTCTGCCACAGATTTTGTGTCTTGGTGCTCCGTTTGTAAAATAATGATAGGTTTTAAAGCCAGAAAGGACCATTGGGATCATCTAGTCTGACCTCTTGTGTAACCCAGATCATAGGTCGTTCCTGAATTAATTCCTGTTTGAACTAGAGCAGATCCTCTAGGAAAACATCCCAGTCTTGATTTAAATATTGCCAGTGATGGAGGATCCACCACAACCCTTGGTAAGTTGGTACGCGGTTAATTATTCTCACTGTTAAAAACTCACACCTTATTCTAGTCTAAATTTATCTAGTTTCAACTTCTAGCCGTCAGCCCTGATTATATCTTCCTCTGCTAGACTGAAGAATCCATTATCAAATATTTGTTCCTCATGTAGGTACTTACAGACTGTGATCAAGTCACCCCTTAACCTTTTCTCTGTTATGCTAAGTAGATGGACTCCAGGAGCTCAATCGTGGTAAGGCAGGTTTTCCAGTCCTTTAATCATTCTCATGTAGTGGTCACACCATTGCCAAATACAGAAGTAAACCTTTAAGATATTTCCCTTTTCTCTCGTCTAATCATATATTAGCTTTTCGGGGAAGGGATTGTATCTTGTGATGTATACATACAGCACCTAGAACAAGACGGTCCTAATCTAGTTACAATAATCATAACAGTGGCTGGAGCCACTTCAGATTCCTGGTTCTTGCTACATTATGTGTCATGGAGGAACCCACAGTGGATGGATGACAGAAAACTTTGTTGTTAGAGCTGGGCAGGATATAGTCTTCCTGTCCTGAATCAGGTTGAAATCCTGAAAAATTTTTGCGAACTGAAAGTCCAAAAAAGAAAACATTCAGATGGGGGTCAGGCAAAATGTGTCTTTAGATAATTTTGAAACATTTTATTTCAATGTTGACCTTTGAAAAATTTTGAGATTTTAAAAAAACTATAAATGAACTTAAATTTCAAAACAAAAAGTCATTTTGGCCCATATAAGTTTATTTTCAACATGTGAAAATGGGGTGTATTGGCAATTTCAAAACTCTTGTTTCAAAATGTTTTTGAAACGGGAAACTTGTCAGATCTGATCTTCTTTCTTGGACAGTTCTGATGTCAACAAATTAGCGTTTTCTGATGGGAAAGTTCTCGACCAGTTCTGTGTGTAGTATAATGACTTCCACGCAGAACTGCTACCACTCCCCTGTACAGCTACAGGGCCCTCTGCTTGCCCTTCCCCAGCTGTACTGAGTTGCGGGGGGGGGGGGGGGGGTTGGGGTGCAAGGGAGGGAATGGCAGGGTGGTTTTCTCTTGATCTCTTGCAATGTTTTGAAAATACCCTTTATTTCCACTGGCAATTGCTGGTGTCCCAAAGAGGTTTCACTTTCCTCAGCCTGCTAAGGCGTTAATGCTGTCAGCCTCCCAGGGGAAATACAGCCAGATTGACAGCTCAATCTTGTTTCATTGGTCAATGCCTGGAGAAGAATTATTTTTATCGTATCCCTTTCCCTTCCCCCAGCTCCCTGCCCTGTCGAAAGGGACAGGCAGGGTGGAAAAGGATGCATGTGCATTTTAAACAGACAGCCCTGAGTTCACCCTGGAATTGGGGGACAGCCTTATTCAGAGTCGACTGAGACTGGTCTTTGGGCTGCTCTCCTCTACATCTATAACATCCTTATGTACAGCCCTGCAGTTCCCACCACCAGCCTCTTCCTTTCCTGGGCTTCCCACCAGAGCTCTTCCGAAGATCCCTTCATCTTGGGCTGCAGCCCCTCCAGTTATTCCAGTCCAGGGTTCCCTACCATGCAAAGCTCTGCTGGTGCCTTTCAGTCATGCCCCATGGCTTCCCTGCTATTTGAGGACTGGGCTCCCTTTCCCATTTTTGCAGACGTACCTCAATCCTGCCCCAGCACCATCCTTTCTATCCCAACCCTGGGCTCCGGCCACCCACACAGCTCTGCTGATGCACCTCAATTCTGATCCACTGCCCCCCCCCGATGCTGTCCCAACCCTGGGCTGTCCCAGCTCCGATAGTTCTGCTGATGCCCCACAGCATGAACTCTGGGGCTTCCCCTCCCCAGCTCTGCCGATGTCAGTCTCCCCGTCCCTCCCAGCTATTGTGTATGTTTCGTGTTTTCTCCTGGCTCTGTAACTGTGCTGTCCCATATCGATCCCGCCTGCCCTTGTCTGAGTCTTTGTCCCAGTGATTTATCCGGCTTGTTCAGAGAAGGGAATGAAGTGTCTTCTGTCCAGTCTGAGTCTCTCTCGTGCGCCCATGGAGACGGCAGGAGAGCAGCAGAGCTGCGAGGTGGCAGAGGAGAAGGTGGCGGTGAGGGGCAGAGGACAGGCCTTTTCATGATGCAGCCAGCCGGCCACAAGCAGTTGTGAGAGCAGCATGGCCCGTTGGAGTTAATAGTGACTTGCCCTCTGGGACAGGGGTGCTTCTCTTCCCGCATGTGCAGGTTATGCTGCCCACCCTCGTTTCCTGCAGAATGTGGGACATTCCCTGGCTCTTAGACACTCATCCCCAGAGAGAGCTGGTAAAAAGCTTCAGGCCATATCTCCTGTCAAGGGGACCAGTGCCAGATGGAATAGGTTAGAGCAGCCTGAGGCTGCTCTAAGCTGTGCTGGGACTGGGGCTTGGAAGGAATTGGGAAGCCATAGCCAGTTCCCTGATATCTCTTCCCCACTCCCTTTTGTCCTACACTGCAGAGTCTCTGCCAGGGTGATCAGAACAGCGCTATCCAACAGAGCTTGAAAGACGCAGAGGGACAAAGGAATTAAGAGGCAATAAGGAAATTAAAGAGATGCGCGCTGAGGTGATTGGAAAAGGGGACGGTGAGTCACTGAGGTGGAGACAGAGTGGGAGGCGGCAGCTGCAGAGGAGAAGGCTCCAGCACCAGCTCTGGCAATTCTGCCTTTGTATTAAGTGAGCCATATAAGCGGTTTACAGGTTGAGATGGCCCTTTCCCTTTGGACTAAGGCAAGGATTCTCAGCTGAGCCACCTGCAGGGCTGTAAGGACCTGCCGGCTGGGGAGTGAGTCCAGAACGTGCACGGGAAACATGAAGAATAAAAACCATGTGGGAAAAGTACAGACCAAGGACTGACTGGAGCTATGCCCCAGAATCATCAAGCTCCTCTCCCTCATGTTCTGCGAGGCCTTCCCTCCTGGCCCAGCGTGCCTTCCCTCCTTGGGGAGCCGCTCCATCCTAATTTTTGCAGCCTCTTCTCTAGCCTCCTGCAGACAGTTATTCTAATCCGACACCTTGTTACTGGAATCCAGCCTCCGAGCAGCTGCCTGGACAGGGTTATTACAAGATATTATACAGACCATTTGCACGGCTACCTTCAGGTCATTTTGATCACTTTAAGCTACTTATCTGCCCATTTTCTTCCCCATAATATTTGCCTAATTCGATTACTCCGCAGCCTCAGCATGCTGCAGTGAAATAATCAGGAAATATTACCCAGAGCAAGCCAATTGGATCCACATTTACAGCTGCTTCTCCCTGCAGCCTGCCCTCCCAGCAGAGCTCAGCTCAGCCCACACCCTTCCTTGCTGACTGACAACATTCGTGCACACATGTAGCACTGGGGAACTGAACCTGCTCTGACGTGTCTTCTAGGCCCCTCCTTGTATAAACATAGGTGCAACACTATGGCTAATAGCATGGATGTGGAATGGCCGCTGGAAGATCTTGGGATTGCCTAACAAATGTAGATCGATCCCTCCATCCATCCTACATAGTAGCCTCTTTTTTTTTTTTTTTTTTTTTTTTTTTTTTGCAGAATAGAGAGAACGGCTACACTGGGTCACACCACAGGTCCATCTAGCCCAGGATCCTGTCTTCCGACAGTGGCCAGTGCCAGGTGCCTCAGAGGGAATGAACGGAGCAGGTCATCAAGTGATGCGTCCCCTGTCACCCACTCCAGCTTCTGGCAAACAGAGGCTAGGGACACCATCCCTGCTCACCCTGGCTAATAGCTATTGATGGGACCTATCCTCCATGAATTTATCTAGCTCTTTTTTTTTTTATTTAATTCTTTAATTCTTTTTTTAATTCTGTTACAGTCTTGGCCTTCACAACATCCTCTGGCCAAGAGTTCCACAGACTGACTGGGCGTTGTGTGAAGAAATACTTCCTTTTGTTTGTTTTAAACCTGCTGCCTATTCATTTCATTTGGTGTGACTCCTTGTGTTAAGAGAAGAAGTAAATGACACTTCCTTATGTACTTCCTCCACACCAGTCATACCACTATCAAATATCTCTCCCTTGGGGTATCTGTGTCACCCCAGGTGGAAGGACAAGGCTCGAATGTCAGCTTCCGTGGTCATTTTGACATAATCTGACATGTCATTCACCTGGAGAGCTTGAAGTTATTTTAAATGGGGCATATGCTGATCTCCATACCCAGGCAGAGTGCCTGACTTCAGTGAGAGTGCTGCCTGGGAACCTCTCCACTGAGTGGAAATTGGATCAGGCCCTTAGTTTGTGTTGGCTTTGATTTGCCCAGATTTGGGTGTCCCCAGAGGGAGACCGGAACCGGGAGCCGCTCTCAATGCATGTGCAGAAGGCCATACCTAGCAAAATGAGACCATTCTTTTCTCCTGACCTTTGCTTTACCTAATATCTTGCACTAGCCACACATTAAACCTTTATTTTTATTTCACAACCAGGTCCAGAAACTCTTCAGTCTCGCAGGAGAATTATGTTGGTAATAATCACACAGTGGTCCCCTTCACAGAGGATGGGATCTGCATGTAACCTTTGGTAGCAGAAGAGTGTGACACAGGCAGGCCCATTACCCCTCTGTCCAACTGTCTTCTCAGTGTTTCATCGAAGTGTGTCGCCTGTCTCTGCCGAAAGCCAAGAACTAGCTGATGGTTGTGGCTATGGTGTGATGTTTGTATGAGAAACAATTTTAGAGCTATGGGAGTGAAACCTGTCCCCTGAAGGGGGTGACCCAATCGACATGAGAACAATGGACATCTCTCGAATGAGCCAATCTGTTTTTACCTGACAGCTGCAGGCTTCAGCATTTGCAAAGACAAAGAACCTTAAGAAAACTCTCTGAACAAGGGACCCCTGGGTCGAAGGACAATAGTCTGCAACTGTCTAAGAGAAAAAAGAGGACATGGAGATATGCATTACAGGAGAAGACTGTCAGCTGGGATGTCTCATGAAAAGTGGGTCCCAGCTCTTTGGACTGGACTTGGGCTGCAAGGACTAACCTTGGGTATGAAATAACTTATTGGATAGGAAAGTCACTTGTTAGTAAGTATAGGCTATAGATTTGCATCTTACATTTCCAAATCCTTATACTTGGTTATATTGAACCTTTACCTCAAGCTCTGTTAAATAAACTTCATTTTGGTTTTACTATGAACCTGTCTAAGTGCCTTGTGCTAAGGAGAGTATTGAAGTGAGGTGAAATCATTTGCCTGAGGTGCACTGCTTCCACAGAAGCAGCAGATCGGTGTACACTGCAGGTGCCCAGAAGATAGGGGATTGGGCACTGGTGTGTAACAAAGTGGATTGTGTAAACTTCTAGCTTCCATTGGGAAAGAGTGAGGCTCACAGAGCCTGGAGCAGAACACCTACATTGCCAGCAAGTGTTTCCCTGGTGTGAACAAGGGATAGCGATTCACCCCAGACATCTTGGGTAACCGCAAATAGCATCACAAAGAGATGCAATCAAACACACTCAGCTTGTGTAACAATCTGCTTCTAGGATCATCAGCGGGGATTGAACCTGGCACTTTCAGCATTAAAGAGATGGGCTTCTATCACTGAGCTAAAAGAATAACTCCATTACTACTTAACAGTAGCAGGTTGTTGTCCTCTTTGTGGGTCAGCCCCTACGCCGCAGACACAGTGCACTTAGACAGCGTACTACACTGGATCCTACTGTCCAAGGAACCTTCTGGAGCATGCCCTGTTTTCTTCCACTGAACTGAAGACATGGTAATGGGAAGAGTGGCTCAGGTAAGAGCTACAAGAATGATCTGAGGTCTGGAAAACCAGCCTTACTGTGTGAGACTAGAGAAGCTCAATCTATTCAGTTTATCCATCAGAAGGTTAGGAGGTGACCTGATCGCTGTCTAGACATACCTATATCGAAAAGGAGATTTCAGGTAATAGAAGAGCTCTTTAATGTAGCAGAGGCAGAATGAGCTGAAGCCAGACTGGAAATAAGGTGTACATTTTTAACAGTGAGGACAATTAATCATTGGAGCAACTTATACCAAGGGTTGTGGATCCATCACTTGGCATCTTTACGTTGAGGTTGGATATCACTTTCTAAGAGAAATTCTTTAGCTGAGCCAGAAGTGAGGGGCTAGATGCAGGAATCACTGGGTGAAATTCTTCTCCAGGCCCTTCCAGCCCTCCATTTCTATGATTCTCTGGCCTGTGCTGTGCAGGAGGGCAGACTAGATGACCAGAATGGTCTCTTCTGGCTTTAAACTCTATGAGCAAATGAACATGGCGTTGTGAGAGCTGCTCTGTCTGAGTTATAGCTGAAGGGTTGTAGATGTGAGCCAAAGGATCCCATGCATGTGATATCCTTGGGTATGTAGAGAGGGGATCTCGAGGTGTACAGTGTGTTCTGTTTAAAGCCCTGAAACGAGAAAAATAGCCAGCAGCAGAACAGCATTGCAGGGTTTTAGAAGCACACGGTCGCTTTAAAAATTCTGAATTTCTGCCCTTCTGCGTCCCCTTCTAATAGGCTGGGCTGGCAAATGCAATGGAGTGGGGAGGTGTCCTGGGCAGGCAGCCAGGGTCCGCATATAATTGTGCCCTTTGGTGTCATGGAAAAGGCAACCAGAGGTGAAAATGGAGAGAGATGAATGGGATGAAGTTTTGCTTCCCACCTCAGGTTTCCTTCATAGCCTGGTCTTTTCCCGCACCACTGTCTGGAGAACCCCAGCTTGACACCCCCCCTGCCCAAATCTCTTCCCAGCCTCCACTCTCCCGGCTTCCGAGCAGGGAGCAATGGAATTGGACACAGGCCCATGATTGCTGCTCAGGCTCCTGGGGGACAAGCCAATCAATGCCAAGCCTCTAACTAGAGGCCCCGAGTTAATTGGCGTGGGCGGCTGGCTAAATGAAGATTTAGTATGCGCCGAAGGAGCCGGGGGACAGCCTGCCTTCGGAGCTGGGCACTTCCAATTTGTCTCTGCCGGCTCTGGCTTTTCTAATCTAATCCACCATCCTCTTGAGTGCTTGGCTTTAGATAGGAGATGAAGGCAGCGCAGGGAGGCAGGGGCGAAGGAGGGGATGGCTGGGGCCCTGGGGACAGTGGGGGCTGCTGACTTCTGAAGGCAACAGTGAAGCACCGTGGTGGGTACACGCCCTGCACCCCCTTGAGAGGGGAGATTAGTGTTTGCTAGGCTGATTTATTCCTTGGCCAACTCCAGTCTTTAATGCATTGCTCCTGGAACGCTCAGCTCAGCAGCTCCATGGGCTTGTAATATTTTTGTCTGTCTTTTTTTTTCTCTCTCTCTCTTGCTAGCTGAAGCTTTGTAACTGAACGCTCTCCCCCATTGTCCATGAGGTTTGAACAAGGAGCAAGCCAGCCACATGTGTAGGAGAGGTCTGGACCCAAGAGTTTGGTCCGGACCCTTACCGATGCACAGACTGACCCTCTTATGCTTGAATGTACCTCTATGGAGAGGGTGTTGTATAGACCTGATTCTGTCCCTCTCTGCTCACCCTTTGGGGCAGGGACTGTGTCTTCTTATGTGCTTCTACAGTCCCCAGCATGAGGCAGCCCTTAATCCTGATTGCGGACTCTGTCCCATCTGCAACTGTGGGAGGGGAGTGTGGTTGACTGGTTAGGGCTCCTAGGTTCTATTCAGACCTTTAGGAGGGAGTGTTTGTCCAGGGGTTAGAATAGGGGGATTGGGAGCCAGGACTCCTGGGTTCTGTACACAATTGTGGGAGGCTGAATGGAGGGGGGAGTGTGTGTGTGTGGGGGGGAGACAACAAAGGAGTCTGGAGTTACCAGGGTCCCTGGGGGAATCACTCCAAGCAAGCATTGCACACTTACAGAAGAGGCCCAGGAACCTGTCAGCCAGGAAGTTTTAGTTGAAGATACTGTGTCCTTAAAGAGCTAGTGCCCTCCCAGGGGGTGCTCCGCTCATGCTGAATGGGCACAGGGCTGGGTGTGTTGATCAGTGGGTGAAGAGAGTAGCGGGAGGGAGACAAAGCCCTAGAGAGGGCAGCCTGCTTTTCGTTGTGCACGTCGGCCTGTCATTGCCCAACAGAATGCAGCCTCACAGCCTGAAAATGACACTGCCATTAATATTGTCCATGAGACACATTGTGTCTTTCTTAGTTCAGAATAAAACAGAGGAGTCCTGATTTCCAGCCCCTTGGATCTAACTGCTAGTCCTTGCTCCCTCCTAGAGTTCAGCATACAACCCAGGTGTCCTGACGAATAATCTGCTCTAACCACTAGGTCTCACTCCTGCCACAGTCTCTCTGTTTGAAAACTGGCCTGTTTTTTGCATGTGCTCTCTCTCTTTCCTGATGTGCCCTGGGGTTTGGAGCCACTGAAGACAATATGAGCATATATGTCTTTCTAGTGGGTCTTCATTCTTGGTTTGGAAAGTCAAATTCCATGCACCCCGCTCCTCTTACTGCTTGGTGTTGGGAGAAGATATTGGTTTATGTCTTTAATGCTCCGTCCTTATGGGTTCCCCCACCCCACCCCGAGTAAGACCCAAGCAAACAGAGCCCGTGCCTGAGAGATCTCAGAAACCGAGTGGTGCCTAGACACTGCCCAACAGAGCTCCAGGAAAGAGCCCTGCTTTCGCTGGTGCTGATGGCTCACAGCCCGCACCTGGGGAACCATAGCCTGCACTGATGGGGACAGTTCAGCAGCATGTCTCTGAGCCGTCCCCCGCCAGGAGAGGAAATGCCTTGGGGACCCTGTGTTGTTCACAGCGTGTGAGGAAAAGGCTGACTGGAGATCTCAGCGTCCAGCAATAACTCTCCTCAGCAGTCAGATCAGCTTCTTCGTTAGTATGCTCTCCAGACCATCCCCTGGTGCTTGTTAACCTGACCTGGAAGACTGAAAGCACTTGACCCACATGCCCTTTTGCCCTGACGCCCACAGCAAGCTGGCCCATGAGGTAACGGCTGAGGGGCTTGTTCCGTGGCCTGGCATGGGGGAGATGTCTCACACTTTGCCCTAAGTGCAGGGCTGCCAGAGCCAGGATGGGCAGCTCCAGCTCTTGGTGATTAGCGTACGGACAGGGGGGTGATACAGCTCTGAAACAAAGCAACACATTGAACCCTCTGACACATCGCTGCAGGGGTTGCAGCAGAAGAGACTAGAGCGCAGCTCAGCCAGCCCCAGGTACTAGGAAATGAGCTGATGTGTGAGCCCCGGGCTGGGGTAGCCAGCAGGGCTGCAGAGCAGGCTTGAGGGACGTTGTCAGAGAGGTGTGCGGGGAGCTCAGGAGTGGAGCAGCAGGGGGGCTGCAGGTCAGGGTTGCAAGGCATTGTCAGAAATGGATGTATATTGTGCATAGGGAACTGGAATAACAGAATCCTAGAAATGTCGAGCTGGAAGGGACCTCGAGAGGTCACTAGTAGCAGGGGGACGGCAGGTCAGAACTGAGGCGTATCAGAGCTACGTGGGAAAAGCTGGCACTGCTCTTGTGTCCCCTGGGCCTTACTCTAGCCAATATTATAGTCCCTTGATCTCTCAAGCACTAAATTCAGCTGTGGACTCAGCTGATCCAGGTAGTGCTGAAATTCATGGGATGTCATCAGCCATCGATGGGGGGCTCCAGCTATTTGCTTAGCTCAGCAGGTCGGAGACGGAGTGGCTGCCTGGATGAGCAGGGATCCTGCTGTGGAGGACAGTGGCTGTCTGTTGACGTGAATTACTTAGCCTGATACAAAGGAGGCAGCTCGAAGATGCTTTGCATTATTGCCCCTCGAGTGGCAGAGCGGATGAAATACTGTCACATTTGGGGAAGCTTGGAAGGAGAGGGAGCTGCCGAAGCATGGGACTGTGGCAGGCAGCCTGAGATGAAGCCGCATATTCCCTTCTAGGGATGGGCTTAATGGGGAGAAGATAGATTTACGGCACCAGTTAATAGACTTTGACCTGGTTGGCTGCTGGGTGATATCAATGGCTTCGTGGTCATTCAGAGTACTCTGCAATGAAGTGCTCAGTCTATCCGTCTTGGAGAGCCGTCACAGCAGGCAGGGACTAGAATGAAAGACACTTGATTTACCCACCTCCTAGGGACTGAACAGTCTTTGCCCCAGCACTAGCTGTTCTGGGTTTCACCCCCATGCAGACAGGGTCCATTCCTTTGGGGTCCTTCAGTATGTGGGTGCCAAGCTGAGTATGGCTGGGGCCTGACTGGCAGAGGTGCTGAGCGCTACCATCTTCAATTGAAGCCATAGTGACCTATGGGTGCTCGGCCCCTCTGAAATTCAGGCCCAGAGGATCTTAGGCCAGGCAACCAAATTGGGAAAACTGAGGCACAGAGAGATTAAGGGCCAGATTCCCAGCTGGTGTAAATCAGTGCTGCTCTGTTGGAATCAGGAGGCCTGATCCCCCCCCATGGTGTGAATGGGTATTGCTCCATTGAAGTCAATTGGACCAGCTAAGCACCTGGCCTGTAATCGCTCAGTGCCTCAGTTTCCCATTTCTAAAATGAGCATAATGATGCTGACTGCCCTCCCGGAGGGCTTGCAGCCAAACACTTTGAGATCACCAGCTGGAAGGTGGAAGGGAAGTTGCTAAGTACAGTTATCTTGGGGAATTTCTGGAGTAGCTCCATGTGGGAGCAGCCATTGCAGTGCCTTTATAGCACAGACTTTACAGCGCATGCTCTCATAAGGATCTCCAAAGCAGGAGCAGCCTCACATTCCCTTGACTGGCCCCTCTGGTACAGCAGAGACTGGCTGATCGTTTCTAATAGCGTCTTTAGTGTGTGTGTAACTAGGCCCCGATCTAAACCCACTGGAGTCAATGCAAAGACTCTTCCTGATCTCCGTGGACTTTGGATCAGTCCCCTGCTTCTCATTTTGAGGCACAGCTGTCCCCGTGGGTTTGCTAGGTGTGGTTCTAAAGCCAGATCCCAAGAACAGAAGAACGCCAGACAAGGTCAGACCAAAGATCCATCTAGCCGAGTAACCTGTCTTCAGACAAAAAGAACAGGAGGACTTGTGGCACCTTAGAGACTAACAAATTTATTTGAGCATAAGCTTTGGTGAGCTACAGTTGCATCCAATGAAGTGAGCTGTAGCTCACGAAAGCTCATGCTCAAATAAATTTGTTAGTCTCTAAGGTGCCACAAGTCCTCCTTTTCTTTTTGGGGATACAGACTAACACTGCTGCTACTCTGAAACCTGTCTTCTGACAGTGGCCAATGCCAGGTGCCCCTAAAGCTCTGGGGCTCACCCTTATCACCCCTTTACTTTTTCTAGCCGGTGCCCATCTCTTACAGATGTTTCACTATCCAGACCCATAGGCTTGGCAGCTGATCATTCTGTGAGTCAGGCGTTCCGGCGTGCCCTATTTATTCAGGAATTTGGAGCGTTGCCATTCTGAAGCAACCTAGAAAAAATGGGCTAATCCTGCTAGTTGGACAGAGGCTACTGAATCCTCTGTGGGCGGAGGCTAGCTTTGCTTTTTTCCTATGCGGTGACTTTTAACGCTAAGTGTGCATCTCACTTCCCCTGTGTGCACGGACAGTACATGAGCGGGTGTGTGGTGTGTGAGCGAGGACATCGCCCGAGGCTGCAGTGTTTCCAAGCCTCCAATGCCACTTATTATTAATATTTGTACCTTAAATAAAAAACGAATGAACTCTTTTTGCATTATGTCTGCGAGACAATGGGGCTCCTGGAAGACGGAAGTGTTTGTTCTGCTTGAAATGGCTTGCCTAGGGGAATCTTGCCTCTGATACTGCAGCATCTGCATCCGAGAGAGGTTCCTCCCCGTTGTTGTTATTACTGTCACCCAGTTTTTCAGTCAAGTTTCTCAGAGACACTAGGGATGAATGACAATGAAAGACGGGCTTGATCTGGAGCTTGGTTTCTGCCCCATGAGTTTGGAAGTGAAGGGGGTTTGGTTCTATTAGGATATCCCTGAGCTGCAAAGTACATGTCCCCAAAGTTCTGCAGCATTTGGATCTATGAGCCGCTTGGTGCTGATGGAAATGGGAGATTTCTGCCTTGTTCTTTCCCGGGGAAAACATGGACGGAAGAGCTCAATACAAGGCTCCTTTGCTCTGGGTTACTCCTGTTCTACCCCAGTGTAACTGAGAGGCTGCCCCAGCCCTCTGTCCAGAGAGAAGAGCTAATGAGGGGCGCACCCCACAGGGTGAATCTGATGGAAAGTAATAACAGCGTTGGATGCGCAGATCTCAATTACCCCAAGATTGGGCTGGTGGAAATGGATCCAAGGCTTTGTTTCTGCCCGTCAAAGAATGGCTGTGTGAGGCTTCCAGCCATGCCAAAGGCAGAAGGTGTTCAGATCTGGGCCCATCTCTAATGAAGAACCAAATGAGCTCTCAGAATGGGAGAGTTTCTGCTTGCATTTCCCCTCCAAAGAAACATAAGCTTTGCCAGACTGGATCAGACTAGGGGGTGCATTTAGTCAATGATCCTGTCTCTGACAGGGGTCGTCGGCATCTGCTAATTGTGAAGAAAGTGCAATGCGCAGTTATGGGATAACCTGTCCATAAGGAAAGTTATTTCCTAACCCCCATCAATTACAAGTTGGTCTAAGCCCTGAAGCATGAAGGGCAAGGGACGGTGCATCCTCAGCTGTAGTAGCCCCATTGGCTCCAGTGGAGCTATGCCAATTTACACCAGCTGAGGATGTAGCACCAGGGCCCCACCTGGGAGCATGTAGCACACACGGGTTATTGTGTGTCTGGATTTATTGCCTTCATTAAATCCCAGCTGCCTCATTGGATTTGGTATGGCGAGGAGCTCTGTAACCCAACCTGCCCCAGTGCACAGGGAATCCAGCACTAACAGGGTTTAAATTAGATCCAAACCTTCTGAGAAATACAGGGGGCTGCCGGCTCATGCGGCCGGGTTACACCTGCAGCGGGGGTGGGGGCAGGTGACGACCCCTCCCATGGTGTTTTCTGAGCCAGAGGCAGTCAGAGGGAGGAGAAGTGACACCCCCTGTGTCCCATTACTTAGAGAAGCAATCTCAGGAGGGGGTAGTAATTTGGGAATGTGGTGGGGACTGGAGGTAAAGTAGGGACGGGGGGAGTGCATTTCCCCCCTTCCTTAAAAGCAGAAGGGAGGTTCCTGCTCTCCTCTCTGGCTGGGATGAGCATCGCTCCCCCACAGCTATCTGTCCTGCTGGGCTGATGCTATCGGCGCTCTCCCATCCTGTTTCAATCTACTGTAAGCACTGGCTGGGAGTGCCTGGCACAGCTGGCTAGGCGTGCCTGGCACAGCTGGCTAGGCCAGGCCCTGCTGTTGCATAGCAGAGGCCTGCTTCCGGGGTGAGACAGTGAGACTTGACTGCAATCTCCTCCGGATGAGAGCAGAGGCAGGATCGGCTCTTGCCGCAGGTGTGACATGGAGGACCGGTGCTTTGCTCTGTTCTGGCTCCGGATGAAGCTCTCCCTAGGCGATGCCAAAGGAGCTTGTGGGGCTGGAAGGGGTGTCCTTACACTGAAATGGAGGTGCATTCTTCAAGCCACAATCTTGCTCTCCATGCCTGGTTTAATCTCACTCCCCTTCACAGCAAGCTGCTCCTGCAGCGCTCTTGGCCTCTCTCCCCTTTGTCTGCCTTCTCACCTGAGCGGAGTGTGCTCTCCCCTCCCCATCACCGTGCACTCCTGGTGTGGAACAAAGACCTGGCCTCACACAGGCCATAACACCTCAGGCCATCCGTCCAGCCAACCCTGCATCCGATCCCGTCTCTGGGGCTGCAGAGGAAGGCAAAGCCCCTCTCTCCCCATGGAGCACCTGAACAATTGTGTGATGCCACGCATGGGGGCTGGGGAAGAAGAATTCCTCCACAGATGATGAACTTCTACCCTGAAGCACTGGTTCTGATTTCCTTCACCCCACTGTTTTAGCTTGCATAACTGCAAACATTATTAATGCACATAAAAATATCTTTAATTAAGCTCAGCTCCCACTGCCAAGGAAAATGAAAGCGGTAAATCACAGGCAAGGGAAAAGCAGATGGCTAGAGCCACTAATCTGGGTCACCATCTCTCTGGCTCTGCAACCTCTCCCCGTCACCTCTGCTGCTCCCCCTGGCCCTTCCAGATGCTCCTGCCAGGCTCCCCACAGCCGCTCCTGCTGTTGTCTCTGTCCAGCAGCACTCCTGAATGGATAGCCTGCTGCGGAGGAGCATGAGGTCAGTGCTGGCTCCTGACCTGAGCAAGCACACCCCCATGCTGGACCTGGCCAGGGGAGGTCACGGCAGCCCGTTCTGTGCAGTGACACCCCAGTGTTAGTTACTGGGGAGGAAAGGGCACTTCCCAGCCATTGCAGAATTAGTCAGATCAAAGGATTTGTGGCTCCTAAGAACTTGGTCTGTGTGGCAACTGCAGGACTCCAACATCAAGCAGGCCAGTGCCAGGTGCGGATATACCCCAAGTCTGATCAGGAGATGCTGGAAGGGGCATCCAAAGGGATGGAAAGGAGCACTAGGTTTCTAAGTGAAAGAGCAGGGGGGGCATGCTGTGGCTGGTCCAGCTTCTGGACTAGCTGTGCCTGATGAGGGAGGCTGGATGGGGGTCATTACTGTCTAGGGGCTAGAGTTGAGATTCTGTTCCTAAGTCTGAGGGAGACGTGTGACTGAGCAGGAGACTGGGAGCCAGGAGTTCTGGATTTTTTGTCTAGCTCTGGGAGGGGAGTGTGGTCTGGTTGTTAGAACTGGCTCCTGGGAATCAGGACACCTGGGTTCTATACTGAGCTCTGCTGCTGTCTCACTGTGTGGCCTAGGGCAAGTCACTTCACCTCTCTGAGCCTCAGTGTCCCCACATCTAACACAGGCATTCACATCACTCAGATGGTAGGTATAAATAATTGCTCAGAAAGCACTCTGAGAGCCTGATGTGAAAAGCCCCACCAAAGGGTCAGCATATTATGAGGGTGCCCTCATCTGTCAGAGAGAATATTGCCCTGCTTCACGCAGTGGAGACCAGCTAGATGCTGTGCTTTGTAACTGCGAGGAGAGGGGGCCAGGAGGGGGGTGATGATATTACTGGACTCTTAAATCTAGTTTAAGCAGGAAAAGGGATGGAGATTGGACTTGCCCAGCTAGACAAGGAAGAGACCAAAATGATAGGTAACATGAAGCCAGGGGGAAACAGGCTGCTAATATCAGCCAGGCAAGATATTGTGCCCACAGAAAGGGATGATATAAATATTCCTGCTGACGTGGCAGAGAAGCCTTTGGGAGGAAGCTAGAGGCAATAAAGATAATCAAGGGATTCGGGGATATTGCTGTGGACCTGTGGGGCAGCTCATGGCAGGGGATCAGAAAATGGCTTTAGACATCTAAAAGGGGCCTTAAAAGTCTGATCATAGGCTGAGTGTGGGGAGAAGGTTATTTGCTGAAATGTTGATTGGCACAGCTATGTGCAGGTACCACCTGCAACCCTCCCCCCCTTTCCCTTCCCTCTGTTCTCCCCTTCCACTGAACGAGCAAGGCTTGAAATTGCCATTGGGGTAGCAAGAGTTAAGGAACCTGTAGGAGACAGTGAGAGTATAAGGCCCCCACCATGACTGCAAGGGTTGAACTAGGATCTGCTCCTTCACAACAGATCTCTCTAGAACTTGTGCTAAAGGAGTAATTCCATTACCTAGTAGCTATAGCAGGCTGTTATCCTATAGTGCCATGCCCACTAGAAGGGGATGGGATACTGTGATGGGGGTGTCCAGCCCACACAAGACAGAGCAGGTTGAGTGAGTCAATTCACCTGATAGGCTGCACCTTGGGGAGAGCTGGCGGGGGGGGGGGGGGGGGGGGGGGGAGGGGATTGAAAGGCTGACTGAAGATGAAGACCAGTTGGGCAGGGGAAGGCTGATCTTGTATAAAGCCAGCAAGCTGAGACTAGAAGAAGGCTACAGGGGAAGTAGTCTGTAGTTACTCCCTGGGAAGAGGGTGTTTGGGCTGGTAAATCTAGGGGGTAGACAATAAAGGAGAAAGGTGGGAAATAGCAACAGGGTCTGGGAGCAAAGAGACCATAACTGTGAGACATAGGGTCCCTGGACTGGGACCAGGAGAAGGCGGTAGGCCTGGGTTCCCCTGCCAGCTGCTAGGAAAGTGGCACAGGACCTAGTACTGGACTTTAAGACAGTCAGGAGCAGATGAGGCTAGCTAATCAGGTGGGACTCTGATACCCCAGAAAGGGAGGACTTTACCGTGATCTGGCTGGAGGGTCAAGTCATGAAGAAGTAGTACTGAGTCCTGGACAGAGAGGGTGTAGTGTGAGCAACCATCAAGAGAGGGATGTTGGACCTAGATGCTGTTATTCCCAAAGCAGCCAGGAGGAGGCGCTCTACTGGTGAGTAAACCCTGTTAGAGAGGCACATGTGGCCAGTGTGTTACAGCAGTACTTGTACCTAATTTCAGCCCAAATCTTCTATCCCCCATTTCTGGGCAAAAGGGCCCGGAAACAGAAATGAAAAGGGAGTGAGTCAACAATGAAAGCAAAGGAATGAGGGGTAGTTCTGTTTCTGCTGTGGTGGAGAGGTCTTAAGTCTGGTAAAAGTAGGCAGCTCTTTCCCTTTGGTTGCCACAAAAACTGGGGACAAGTTTTACCCCCCCCCTCCCCGCTTGCCTCTTCCCTGTTGTCTTTGCTGTCTGACTAGTAGACAAGAGCTGGGCTCCTAACCCCTTGGGCGCTAGGCATACCCAGTGGCCTTCGGAACGTGCCACATGCCGGTTAGCTTTTGGGAAGGGGAGAGAATGTTTTTCGCCTTCCTGCATATGCTTGTTGGGGCTGTTTTCTGTATTGGCCGTGGTGCTGAATTGCCAGTGCACTGAGACACAGTTCCAGGATGTTCTATTGTGGGGGGCATGCCGCACTCATTGAGAGGGGGTTGGGGGTGGTCACTGTTGGTTCAGAGCACTCACTTGCCCCTCTGGGCTTTAGCAGTGAGGGGCCCACTGCTGCAGAGTTCTGGGATATTCAGATCCGGGCATCTGGTTCAGGTTGATGGGAACTAGTTGCAACTGTTTCTCACCTTCTGTAAAGTCCGGGAGCTTTTGATCCTCCAGGCGGTCCTTGGTCTGTATTTTTAGCAGTCAATGCACTCAGGACCCAACTCTGTGGCAAGATCAGCCAGTCCACTTATTCTACTTTGCCCGATGGGCACAGCATAGGAATGAGAATAGAGTACAGTTGAGTAGCCCCTTTCAAGAGGTTGCAAATATATTTGCAACCACCTGGGACAAAATCTGCCCCCACGAATGTCTCTGAAATAGACACCGCTTAGGTATGTAGCGACCACAGCTATTCAGCTTGGCAGCCTGCTTTCCAATCTTATTAAAACCTGTGCCCCCTTTTTGCAATGCTAATGCCTGCACTCAGTTATATTACTAACACCTCGTTTGTGTTTCCCTTCCCCTTCCTGAAGCCTGTGCTAGGACATTGTCGTATTTGAGCAGCTGTGACTGAGAGGGTGTTTAATGATCCTAGCTGCCTTTCAGAAGGCACCAGGGAGGGAGGACTGGGGGGTGGGGGATGAAAGGAAGAGAGCAGGCTTGGGAGGAGTTTACTGGAGATGTTGGTGCTCAAGCTGTTTTTCTGAACATGCGTGGGGAGGGGAGCACTGTTTGTTGAGGCATTTTTATGAAAGTCAGAAGAAGGCAAATACAATCACCATGAATATTCATGAGCCTCCCTCCTTGTCAGCAAGAATGTCGAGCTGTAGTTGAGCTAGTCATTCTTTATTAATGAGCCTTCAATTACTGGGAAAGCAGGGGAAAAAGACATTTGTAAACTCTTTATTAAAACTAAGAAACAAACAGAAGCACCAGTGAGCATTAATGGGAATTAAAGTGTTTACACACCTGCTATTCTGGGATCTCACTTAGACTCCTGAGAGAAGCACCCAGATGGTCAAATTCTAGGCAACAAAAGGCCGCTTGGTTGTCTACATCTATTCCCACCCCTTCAGGTTTATTTCAGTCCCACTACCTGCTTTATCCGAATGCCCACCAGTCCTCCTCTCTTGGCAACTCTGAACTCCCAGTTGGTTTAGAATGATCTTCTGCTTGTAAGTAAATTCTGCTTTTCTCCTTGTCTCCCACAAACTTTGTCCACAAGTTGGGCAATGGGGAAAGATCTAGCAAAAGGAACTAGGTGACAGAACTCCAGGGTTCTACTCCCAGATCTGGAAAGGCAGTGGAATCTAGTGGATTAGAGCAGAGGTGAGTGGGAGTCAGGACTCCTGGGTTCTAGTCTCAGCTGTGCAAGGGGAGTGGGGTCTCGTGGGACAGAGCAGAGGACGGGAAGTCAGGACACCTGGGTTCTATTCCTCTAGCCTTTCTGTGACAGGATACCAGAGATGGATAAATAATCCTAGACTGGAAGCTGTCTAGAACAGGGACTGTCTTTGACTTGTTTATACAGTGTCTCTCACCCTGGGGCCCTGCTCCCTGATGGGGGGGGACTCTCGACTCGACCACAATATAAATGAGGACAATAATGGAATGAATTGGTGTAGAATTCCTTTCAGTGGAGACTGTCTCTGGAGTTACTCCAATTTACAGCAGCCAAAGATCTAGCCCTGCCATTTTATGATCAATAGTAGCATTTTTATCTATGCAAACAGAGATAAGGGGAATCGCATCCCAGGCTTCAGGTTATAAACTAATTGTTCCAGGCTTTGAAGGGGTTGTGATCCTGGGGGTTGATTCACTCCCATTTCTTGCTCCAATATTTCCCTGGCCCTGTCTCTTCTGATCTCTGCATGCTCCTCCCCACTCATTCCAGGAGATTGTCTTCCCCCTATTTCAGCCTTCTTTCTCTCTCTCCATCTCCCTGCTCTGTGCAGACAGCAGTAAAATAGCTCATTAACAAATCTGCCACTTCCTTATTTCCCCTGTCTCTAATTTACCACAGTCACTTTTTTATAATGGGCCAATTTCTCCCTTTCTGCTGTGGATCTAGCTGAAGAGTTTTGCTGAGCACAGAGTTTAAAATATTCTGCGCGGCTTTGGGCTCTCTGCAACTGCAGCTCCTCTAATTATCCTGTTCACTTGCTCCTTGGGTTTGCCTAGGTCTTCTGATCTGCCCCTTGATCACACTGTTTATGTTCTTTAAAGTCCTTTGCTTGCTCCTCTTACTTCCTCGCACATCTGGGAGGGCATCCTCTCTTGGTTAGGAGGAACTGGGATATGTTTCACTTACTGCTGTGTGTTTCTCTCCTTCTCCTGCATGATTTTCCCAGACACTAGTGAGATTCCAATTGTGATCCCTTTGGCTGGGTCTTATTTTGTTCCTATCTGGCTTCCTAAGCTCTAAATTATTAGGATAAGTATTTGTACTAAGCCATTATTTAGTGCTTTTCATCCATAGAGTTCCAGGGGCATTAGAAAGGGGGAATAACCAGCTGAACGTGAGCTCCCAGTGTGATGCTGTGCCTGAGAGGGCCAAGGTGATCTTCTGGATGTATAAGAAGTGGTATGTTGAGGAGGAGTAAGGCAGTGTTGATATTCCTGGTTTGTATGGCAATGGAGAGACTGTTAGAATACTGTGTCCTGTTGTGGTGTCTGCCCTTCAAAAGGGATGTGGGAAAAAACTGGAAAGGGCTCAGAAAAGAGCTACATGAGTGTGGGTGTGGTGGTTTTTTTTTTTTTTTTTTTTTGGAAGCTGTCTATTTGGGTTATCCAAGAGAAATTTAGGAGGGGACTTGATCGTGGTCTATATGCACCTACGTGGGGAGGAGATTTCTGATAGCAGTAGATAAAATCAGAGCAAGGTTTCAATGTCTGGAAGCTGAGGCTAGATTAATTGAGACCAGAAACAAGGTACACATTTTTAACAAGTGATGGAAATTAACAAATTTACCAAGGGCTGTGGTGGATTCTCTATCATTTAGTCTTAAATCAAGGCTGGGTGTCTTTCTGAACACCATGCTCTAGCTCAGCCAGAAATTATGGGCCAGATGCAGGAATCCCCAAGTGAGGTTCTCCGGCCTAGACTCTGCAGGAGGCCAGATTAGAGTATTATCAGGGCTCCTTCTGGTCTTAATCTAGGAATCTATCCTGCTATAGAATGGGAAACTGAGGCACATAAAGATTAGGAGTGTGGTGCTCATGGCTGATGAGTACCTGCAGTTGCCATGAGTTCAGTCAGGAGCATTTCCAAGTGTGGCCAAAGATGGTTTCGGAGCCTAGATTAGAAATTCAGGCATCCCTGGCTCCCAGTCCTGTGCTCAGCCCACAAACCCTCCCTATGTCTCCTAGAGCTCAAAGGTAGATTCTGGCACCTCTTCTCCCAGTGAAGACTATGGTATAAACTCTGACTGGCTCCACTGGAACACTTCTAAAAATCCCAACCTGCACGTTCATCTCCTTCGCACTGCCCTGGGAATGTCTACATGGCAATCTGAAGTGTGATTGCAGCACAGCTGGACATACTTGTGCTAGTGTGCCTAAAAAGGGTAGCTTAGATGTGGTTGCACCGACCCTGGCATGGGCTAGGAACAGGCATGCGGACCCAGGGTTCTGGGCAGGCTCATGCAGGCTGTGCTGAAGCTGCTGCTGCATTTATACAGCCATGCTAGGGTGGGTAAATCTGTCAGGGTTATGTCTGTCTATGCTGCAATCACACCTCTGATTGCAGCACGGACGTATGTTCTCCCAGGGCAATCCCAAGGCCAGTGGTTCCCTTCCTTGCCCAGCCTGCCCTAAACGAAGGGGCTGAGCCTTTGCAGACATGGCTGCCATGCGCAGCGCCAGCCCCAGTGGTTGATAAAATGAGGGCAGTTGCTTTGCCACCCACACAGATGCTGGCATTCAGCTCCTTAAAAAAAAAAAAAAAAAAAAAAAGGCGGCAGAGTAACAATGCCGGGGCGAGATGTTCTCCCAGCAGCAGCCGCCTCTCTTGAACTGACACACGGAGCTCGTGTTCCCAGACAATCAGAGTTACCCTGACAAAGCTTTTCCTTCCTCTATTATCACAAGTGAGCACAGTGTTTCATAAGCACCTCCCTTTGTTTGGCATTATTCAGTGTGCCTAGTGCTGAGATTCGGTGCATCGGAATGAAAATGGGGCAAGTAATATTGTAGCCTGCCTCTTGAAACTCTGGGAACATGCTGTCAGACATGGGCTTAGGCAATAGCTCCTGGTTGATTTAGCCCTTAACGTGGTTTTTTTTTTTTTTTTTCCAGCTTCTTTCATCTCCCAATAAGGTTCTCCTCCCCCCCCCCGCCCCCCGCCCAACCTTTACGAACTGTACGCAGGGATCTTTTCACCGGCCCACTGAAAACCAGTCACCTTTGGGACAGAACGCCGCAGCTGGGTGGTGACACTGTGAAGCAGAATCCTGCACCTAATTGTGAATACACAGGGGATGCAAGGAGATATAACTCGGATAATTACATTCTGGGTTGGTCAGGACATTGGGGTTAAGAGCTCCGTTTTTGCAAAAGAACAAGTGCTAGTGGTATCTTTCATGACCACTCAGGGCCTCAGTTGTACATCCCAGCCAAACAGATCCTCGGCTGGCGTAAACCAGCATTGCCCCCACCACTTTGATAGCACTTTGCCGATTGACACAGGCTCAACACTGACTCAGAAGGGAGAGCAAATCACCAGCATGCTGCAGCTGTTCTGATAGCACACCAACTTTTCCAAGGCAGTCTCCCACCCAAATCTCAACCCAGCCTCATGCTGCTCCAGCTTCTAGCTGGCCCCAGTGCTTCACGGTGAAGCTGTTGAATGAACAGCAAGGTTGTTTGTTTCTTCCCCTGCAGCACTCCCCACTGCAGTAGCTCACTGGTCTGCTGGCTTTACAGACCGATCATAATGCACAGCCAGTTGGCACTTTGCCATCAGTAGGTCAGGTGGCTCTGTGCGTCTGACATGCCCCCACATCCATGTTCATAAGTCCTGGCTGTAGCAGAACGAGGCGATCCTCTCTGGGATAAATCGTGCTCACCTCTGAGTTCCTTTCACCCAGCTGAGCTGCTAGGAGCCCGGCTGCCTAGTGGGGACATGTTCTCTGCATCTCTGTGCAGTGGGTGGGCAACACTCTCTCATTGTCCTTTTAGAGCCTTTTAATTTTGAAAGTGGCCTGGTGCTTGCCAGCCCCCTTGGGAGCCAGAATAGAGTCATGATGGGGGCCGACAGGACGCTCCAGGGGAGCAGGAGTGGGATGCTGCCCGCTGAGCATGAGGAGGAAGCTGCAGAGGCATTTCCCCCTCTCCTTCTGTCTCTCCCTGTAACTTCCTCTCCTTTCTCCACTTATGGGTGTCTCCCTCCCTCTACCCTTTTTCCATCTCTCCCTTCTTTCCATCGCTTCTTCTCTCTCTAACCTTCCAGCCTTTTCTTTGCATCTCTCTCTCCCCTCCCTGTCGTCCCCTGGCTGTTCATCTCTCCTTTCCCCTCCCTGTGTGTGGAAATCTTCCACAATTGAACCCACTCAGATGAATTGAGCGCCTGCCTGGAAAACCAGCCCTCTTATTATGGCTCCTGGCAGGAATACAAGATCACGGAACCTATTTTTGCAGGCTGGAAATTTACTGGCCATGAAGGTGAACCAGAAATTCCCAAGTCCCTCTAAGCTTTGGCCTAGTAAGAGCTGGAACAAAAAGCATCAGAGGGGCACGCTGCTGGGAGACGGTTATTGTACCTAGGCACAGCTTCGCTCCTGGAGCTTCTCGGGGGGAAGAGGTCCCGGTGGGGGTCTCCCGACTGGGAAGCAGGGGGCACGATGGAGCAGAGGGGTAGCCGTGTATGGCCACTGCAGGCTGCACCCGCACATGACTGGCTGTGCTCGTAGTGCCTAGCTTGTCCTTTCTGCTTCTGATGACGCAGGCCCATCTGTCCATCTGGAAGAGCAGCCAAGAGATGCAGCTGCTGCCAACGCCACGGACGAGGGGAGGGGAAGGGTGTGTGGCCTCTCCAATCTGCTAGGTGGGCAAGGTACCGTCACGGAGCGGAACCTCGGGGCTCCGTGCTGGCTGGAGGAGCCAGATGGCTGGTGCTTGGAGGGCAAATCTTTCTGATACTCAGTGCAGCTGGTCATGGATGTACAGCCAGCAAGAGGGAGAATGCCTTGGTGCCTTATAGCGGAGAAACAGGCAAAGAGCCAAGCGCTGGCACCAATAGGCAACTGCTCGCCCAAGCCACGGAGCCTCTGGGTGCCACATTCCCAGTGTGGCACAGCTCCGCAGCTCAAAGGGGACTGGTTCCATGCAACAGCACATGAGCGTGGGTGGGTGCATGCAGGCCTCTATGCTGGGCCCCTTGGGGAATTGGTGTCAAAAGGGGACACCGTATGTCCTCTCCCTTCTGGCAGCAAGTCCTGAGGGGGGAGACAATCCTGCAGACCCTCACGATGCTGATGCTGCTCAGGCCCCTGTGAAGCTTCATTGTCACCATTTCTAGAACAGGGCCTGTGCCCAGAGCACCTCGCTGCCTCTGCCCTTTGCTGCGTCTCCTCCTCCCACGCTGTGGAGGCTTTCAGCACAGGGCAGTAATGTTGATATATAGGAATTTAACATTGTTTCCTGACATGAGGCCCGGCTCAGCTAATTCACCTCAACAGCGAGGGCATGAGAATGTTCATTCAATTATGTCATCTCCACTCAAGTGCTCCCTGCCCCGATGCAAACCATCTCAATTACCCTCCTCTAATGTCCAGCTAATGGATGGAAATCGCATTCCCTAGGACCAGCCCCGAGTGCTGAGGGGAGCCCAGCCTGGGCTCTGGAGCTTTTAGCGAAACTTGATTTGTTTCATTGCCTGATTAAGGCTGAGTGGCTGATACTGGAACTGGCCCCTCGCCTCTCTCATTACCTTTTCCTCCCCCCCAAGTCATTCACAGGGCATTTTAAAAGCATCTGTCTCCTCTGACAGCTGGCCCTGTTCCCTGCTCTCTGTGATGGCAGGATCCTATGGGTTTTTCCACTGGGGTGCAGGGAGGAGTGGGGCTTGCCAGGCCTATGGGGTCCCTCAGGTGGGGTGTCTCAGCTGAAGAACAAGGGTGTGCTTGTGCTCGCAGCTGTGAGTAGGGGTTCAGGAGATCCGTTTGATCCCAGGTCTGCCATAGACTCCCTGTGGGAGTCACTTGATTTTGTGGCACCACCATTTGAGACCCTCCTTCTGGCCAATGGGGTATATTTCATAGACCTGCATGGTGGTGCACCAGCAAACCCCACAGTCTTCGCACCTATGGATTCTAATGTCCCCAAGTTCCCTTTTCTTCTCCTTTTCATCTACTACCCCAGAGGCCCTGCAGCCAGGAAAACAAGGCCCAGCAAGATGGCCTGGGCCTATTCCAGCTGATGTCTTCAGTGTCTAGCCCTGTGGGAACTCTGTGCATGCCAATCTAACCTTCTGGAGCAATCGCTTATCCTAAAAGCCACGTTGTCCCATGGCTTGAGCTGATTGAGCTAAGCTTTGGCTACAGCACACTGAATCTTGAATTCTCGTTCTGCAAGGTACTGGGAGACTCCCGTGTCCCTGTGACTTCACTTCAGCTCCTTGGTGGCTGGACGAGCTGGTAGAACGCTTGGTTTCCCTCTGCAGCAGCTCTGAAAGACGGCTGCCGCCTGTAGACTAGAAGCTGCACTCGGGGGGGCCCGGCCCAGCCCTGTATGTGTAGGTAGGCAGCAGTCCAGGAACATGCTCAAGGCCTCCCCCCACAAATTCATCAGCTGCCGTCCACCCTGGTTGCTGTGGCTTACGGTAAAGCACCACTTGGGTGATAGAATCCACCTCTGGAAGCCCGTTTGCCTCCCCTGACCGAGTGTGGTTGGACCACATTCAGCTGATGTACAGCAGTGGCAGGGAGCCCTAACTTACTCGGACCTGGGCTGAGTTCGCATGGATCCATATGATTAGTGGGATGGATTCAAACCCTCAGTATCGAGGCCGAAGGGTCTCTAGCCCATCCCCGTCCCTTGGAGCCAGCCAGCCCTTTTATAAGGCTCCTTGCTCACACACCAGCAGAAAGGGGGGAGGTGGCTTTTGCTGCTACCCCCCCCCCCCAATAAAATGTATCCCAGGAGCAGCTTTGTGCTTACGAGGAGAGCTGGCTGCGGAGGGCAGGCAGAGGAACTGCTTGCAGCTTACCCTCCTTCCAACGCTCACGCTCTCCCCTTTAAAGCACATGCTGGCAGCCTCGCTGTGTGCTGGGCCCAGTGCAAGAACAGAAGGGAAGCAGTTTCTCTAATCGCTGGCTGTGAGGGCACTGCAGCTCCCAGTGCACACCAGGGCAGCCTACACCCCTGCCTTATGGGGCTTTTCAGGGGTGCAGAATTGCTGGGGTGCAGCTTCCTGGCTCCACTCCAGTCCACCTCTGTTCTGCATGTAGCTTGATCCACAGCTGGCACCCAGCTGCTGCAGGGGTGGCACAGAGCTGGTGGTGTCAGGTCTGTAGCCGGCCTAGGGCCCTCCTGTGCCAAGGGCTGCTCCCCAGTGGTGAGCTTATAGCTGCCCTATAGCCACATTGCACCAGTCCAGGTGATTCAAAGAAACCATCGCTCCATGTCAAACCTCGGCCTTGGTCTTCAGACAAACCTCTGTCTCTCCTCTCACATACACACACAATCGCACACACCTTGCCCATTAAATACACCCTCCCAGCACTGTACAAACCTCCTAAAGCCACCAGATTCAAGCAAATGATTAAAATGATGAACAGAGATTGGAGTCAAACAAATCCCTTCCTTAGGAAGAAAATCCCCATCCACCACTCTTTCAGCCCAATTTTTTTTTCTTTTGCTCAGGTGCCTTGGGGTTTTAATTAAATGTCAAATATAATTTGGGACTGCAGAGGCTGATGTGTGTATGAACATAAAACTTGACAGCTCAGTTCTGGGTCTCGTCAGTACTTACCTAATACCGCACTCTTTGGGCTAATTGACCACTCGCTGGCAGAGGGCCATGGGAGAAATCTCCTCGACCCGCTCGTGTTTTAAGTAAACACTGAAAAATTAATAAATAAAGCTTGTTCCGAGCAAAGCCTGGAAGCTTCAGAAATGGCAATATCTGATTCTGTCTACCTAGGAACTGAGGAACAGCCAACCCAGAGTGCCCCATGGGCCGTTTAGTCTGTCACTGGATTGGAGACAAGATTCCAGTTTCCTGATTCTCTGCCTGGCCCCAGGGGAAGGTGAGAGCAACCACGAGGGACCCCCCCCCAAGGGACCACATGCCATCTGGAGATGGCTAGTGCACATTGTTATCCTGTCATGCCCCCAGCCTGCCCCTCCCTGCACTGGGTCAGAGGAGTAGGAGTTCCCAATAGCACACCACAAGGCACAAAGGGAGTGGAGCAGAGCAGAGATCACCTGTGTCTGGCCCTCTAAATTGTTCCAAATGCTCTGCCTGATGATTCCTCGGGGATCTTACTCAGGTACCTGCTGGTCCCGTTCCAAAGGGCCCTCTGTATGTGGGGAAGCATATGTAGATATTCTGTATATATAGCAGCACACGCATTGATCATCTCCTTAAGTGTCTTGGATGAGGCCCAGTATCCGAGCGTTCAATTAGCCGGGAGAATCATGTCCTTATGCAACTATCGCTTTCTCTCTGGCAGAGCAGATCTGGGAACCCGCTCGATAGCTCTGAGCGTGCTGCCGCCAAGCAGCCCTTGTTAGTTCTCCACACAATGAGAAAGGAACAAGTGTAAAAGAACTAGCGCTCTCGTCTTCCTCTCATCCCTGGTGTCGGCAAGGTGCTGGGTACAGGGCCTGAAGCATCTTGCCCTTGCTGCTGCTTTCCGATTCCTCGGCCCCTGCCCTGAGTAGAGGGGATGGAGGCCAGGCTGTGCCCTGTCCCATCAATCCCATCCGCTCTGAGGAGGGTGTGAGCGACTGTCACGGGACGGCATTACTTAAATTGAGCTGGGAACTCGGTAGTGGGAGGAACAAGGGGAGTTCCCCTCCGGGACGAGCCATAAGTCAGGCTGAATTACCCACGAGGAGCAGAATAGCTTCCTGGGGGGGAAGCCTTGAGGTAGGGCCTCAGAGGCAAACTACTGCAGTCCCTGGCAAGGGAAGCAGTGGGAGAAGCCTGGTGGGGAAGAAAGCAAAAAAAGCTCTGAAGGGGCCCAGAAGCACAAAATTTCAGGGCTGCCAGAGGGGGCAGAACTATTAGTTTATGCATTTGGTTTGGACTTTAAATTGGACCTTTTGTTACCCAGGAAGGGGAGTGAATTGTTACATGGCTTGACCGAGGGAGCTGAGCTATGGAAAGATGTTGATGTTGGGCTGGGCTTGGCCTTGTGTCCAAGGAGGTGGCTGCTGGGGGGTGGGGGTGCCGGTGCAAGAGGTGAAGTCCCCTGCAATGCTGCATCCAGGCATAAGGGGGTGCCCTTGAGGTAAGGATGCATGCCTACCCCCCACTTATTCATGCGCAGCTAGACCCATGCAGCCTCTGTAAGGGATTTGTGCTCCACTGTGTGGGTCTATGGTGCAAGTCATGGTATAGCCCTCTGGGATCAATGACTTGTTATGATTATTTGCGTTGTGGTAGTGGCAAGGAGCCCCTGTCATAGACCAGCGCCCCGATGTACTAGGTGCTGTACAAACAAGAACAAAACGATGGTCCCTGCCCCCAAGGAGCTTCCAATCTCCGCATAAGACAAGAGGCAAAAGATGGAGCCAGCCAGCCAGCTGGGGAATGCAAGGAAAGGATGAGACAATGGTGACAGTTGAACTGATTTTGTGTGTTGGGGAGAGACATTGTCCCACTTGTGATTTGGGGGTTCTTTTTATAAACACTGGGAGACTGTGTGGTCCAGTGGATGAGGTACTGACTTAGGACACCTGGGTTCTATTCCTGGCTCTGCTACTGACCCCCTCTGTGACCGTGGGGAAGTTCCTTCCTCTCTCTGCATTTGTCTGTTTAGAAAGTAAATTCTCTGGGACAAGGGCCACATACTACTGTGTGTCTGTACCGCACAGAGTGCAATGGGCCTCGAGCTGCTGCATAATGTCGATAACTGGTTAGTTGTAGAGCACTTGGTTCCAGCCAAGCACATTGTTACAAAAAACGTATATTTGCGAAACTTTCTGAAGTGAACTATTTTGAACTTACAAGCCCTTAATACCAGAGTTGGGTTTGAGCGGCAAAACTTGGAACCAGATCTGGATTTTGGACACCCAGCTCTAGTGTGTGGGTTTAGTCCGTTGGTAACGCTCCTGTGGCTCTTGATGTTCAAAGCACTTCACCGACATTACTTAATCACTCCTCACAAAGTTCCTCAGAGGGAGGCCGGGGTTATAACTGCCATTGTTTGGGGAAACTGAGGCTCGGATATGTGACTTGACAAGGTCAATCAGTAGCTTGGTGGCAGGGCCAGGAATTGAACCCTGATGTTCTGACTCATGCTCTGATTTCTAGACTATGCTGGTCTCATTTCTAAAATTCAGATCCAGCTGTGGGTTTGGATTTCAAACACCTGTGATGTTCAGGTTTGATGTCAAACCCCCGCATCCAAATGCCCTTATCGCTAGAAGAAGTGAGAGGTTGTATCACTTGAGGGTGGGTGTGGGTGTGTGTGTGGGCGTGTGTGTGAGAGAGAGAGAGAGAAGGCAAAGGGCTAGATTGTGCTGAGCTTAACCTCAGTTGGAGTCAATGAGAGCTGCTGGCTGAAAACTAGCCTCGGTCCGAGAAGGACAGGAGATGCTCTGAGGGCAAGTCTATGGGTGCAGTTGTGCACACTATGCTGACGGGTGAGCGCTCTCCCATTGGCACAATTACTCCATCTTGGCGAGAAGCGGAAGCTATGTCAGCGGGGAGGCTTTTTCACACCCCTGAGCAATGTAAATTATATTGACTTAGGCTGTAGTGTAGATCTGCCTAAGTATACTCAATCCTGCCTCAGTGTGAAGAGATGGATTGGATGACTTCTTGAGGTTCCTTCGAGACTCATGTTTCTATGAGTCTGACATGATTGTTTCAAGTTTTGTGTGTGTGCGTGCGCGCCCACTGCATGGGAGGTTTGGAAAGGAAAGCAGGAGAAGGGAAAGCAAAGGAGAATGACAGGAGTGACCTTGAAAGAATCTCGTCTCATAGACAGCGAGGGAATGACGGGTTCACGAGCAGCATCAGAGCTGAATTACTTTGCCTTAATTACTATCATTCCGAGAGAATACAAAGCTGCTGGCTTGCTTAATGGAAACTTGTCCTGGTCAGATGTCTCTCTCTGAGCAAACTCTCCAGACAAGGACATTACCAAGCTGGCAGACACTGTTCCATCAACTTCATATGCAGGAGGTTTAACGTTTGACAAATAGAGGAGTGTTGACTCAAAGGGGTCAGACCAAGCAGGAGATTCTATATTTGCCTGGCTCCTCTGCTTGCCTTTCTTTTTTTTTTAAAAAGCCGCTGCTCTTATCAAGCATCTTTTTCCACACTAACAATTACATCTGTAGAAAGACCTCAATTGTGTGAGGGAAGGCAGCAAGGCGGGGGGCATTCCCCCACAGCAGTTGAAGAGGGAGAGCTGGCTTGGAAAACATCAGTGGGGGTAGAAATAGCACATGCCCCTGTACAGCAAGACACCTTGCCAACCACTCCCAAGATCAGGCAATCTGCTGGCCACCACGGTTCCACTACCGTCAGCGGGACTGCAAACTCAAGGGGCTGCAGGGTCGTGAAGGAGGCTAGAGCTCAAAACCTTCTGATCCAGCAACCATGGAAATCCATGGAAAAACTCCCATGGACTCTGGAACGGGCCCTGCAAGGACAGTCTCTTTCCACTCACCCTGAAGCAGAAAGGCCCATGGCCACAAAGATATTTAGGCTCCTAACTTTTATTGATTTCCGTGGAAGTTAGAGGCTAAATAGCTTTGTAGACCTGGGTCTAAGTCCATTAGCTGCTCCAGGCTTAAAGGACAGGGCTTGAATCCTCTGTGGGCTGTAACTATTAGTAGCTGACAACCACCCATCCTGGAGCAACCCGGTATTTTATCTGACACAGGGACGTGTGCTCACCCCCCTCCAGCTGGCCTATCACAACACACAGGCCTCTGCACAAGCAGGTTGTAGGCTTGTAGAACAAACATGCCATAGGCCACCAATGAGATGGGCTTTGAGAACTTTGAGCCAAAGAGCAGCTCTGTGGGCTGGCAGCTGTAGTAGACTCTCTCTTTTTTTTTTTTCCCCCCCTCAGACCAACCACTAGAAATGGACAAAGACCCACCTTCCTCGAGAGAATTACATTGGCTAGTGCACTTTTAGTGCAAGTGGTGCCTCTGCAGGGCTTAATGCAATGGGGACTTGGCCCATGCCTGGGGGCTCCTAGGTATTGCTGCAATGTAAACCCTTAAAAGTAAAGACATAGCAATGGTCTCTTTCCAGCTGGCCTTTGCACATGCTTATTAATTGTACCCCTACTCCCACAACACACTTTAACTACATCACTGCCCTAGGATGCATGTTGCCAGCCTAACAAAGTGGCACCCATGTGGACGTAGATCTGATGTGCTTGTGAGCAATTTAAAATGAACCTCTCTCCACCTCTTGCAATGTCCCCTGTGGTTTTTGTCCTGGCTCAGAGTTCCAGTTGGCAAGAAAAGCCAAGACTCCATCTGGTGGCTGCTTGGAAGGAGGGGTTCACAGTCTCTTGCACCCAGGAATCCATGCTGCAGTGCTGGAACTGGCCCAGGAGCTTCAGTGTAGGTGGGAAGGGCAACAGGACACAGAGTGAGCAGACCCCTAGTGACCACAGAGAGGAATGGATGGCTCAGGGCACCACCGACTCAGGGAGGGTGGAAGCTGAAGGCCGAACTGGTTGAATCCTGCTTGCTTTCCCAGCAGCACAGTGAAGATGTAAGGCCCTGCTCCCCGTGAAGTCAGTGGCCACACTCAATGGTGCCACATCCAGCAGGGCGGAATGAGAGGCTGTCCCCACGTCTAGGTGCCCTTTGCCAGTCGGAGCCAGCTAGATCTGATCCCTCTGCCTGCTAGGCTACAATCACCATCCTGCGCGGGGCTCTGTGTACAGCGGCACCCTGGCAAACACTAGGCTTTATGCAGAACTCCCAGCCCCGGCCAGGCTCTGGGAGGGAGAGATGGAGACAGAGCACTGCTGCTCAGAGCTCCTTGTGTCTCCCCAGCCTCTGCCTAGGTCTGCCTGGCACTCACGTACCATTTCAGTGTCTCATGTATTGATCACTGGAGGCTATTCCGCAGGGCTGTAAGTAATGGGGGGCCGGCCCTGTGCCGTGCCAGGAGATGCAAGTAAGTTATGGCAGGGCAGCTGCTCAGGTAATGCTAGCAGAGGGTCTATTACCTCCTTGGCCTTGGGATTTTGTTCATTTGTTTTCCCTTCTGTCAGGCGCTTTTATTAACACGATGAAAAGGCACTTGTGTCAGGGACTGGAGCAAAGTCATGGCTGGGAGCACTGACCCTGGCTCAGCAATGATCTAGACTGAGACCATCAATCGTCACAGTTCCAAGATAACATGCTTCTCCGGTAAGGCTGCCAATTTTGGTTGGACATATTCCTGGAGGTTTCATCATGTGACAATCTTTAATTAAAGA
Organism: Chelonia mydas; assembly: GCF_015237465.2. NCBI lineage: Eukaryota > Metazoa > Chordata > Testudines > Cheloniidae > Chelonia > Chelonia mydas. The sequence goes on along the minus strand of NC_057859.1, from coordinate 5,012,085 downwards.
TTCATTTTTAATTTTTGGTGATTCCAGGTCAGTCCTGGAGGGTTGGCAACCCTACTCTCTGGGCAACCAGAGGCCGGGCGGACTCTGCATTCTCCTTTTTCAGGAGATCAAGGGCTGGGGAATGCCCCAGAGGTGACCTAGTCTAGCTTGAATGAGAGTCCAGAGCCTAAGGACCTTTGAGAATCTGGTAGGAATTCTACCTGGTAGGAATAGGAAGAACCAGGAGAAGAGAGCTAAGCCCTGTTCCTTCCTTGGTCTGGCTCTTATTGCCCAGAGAGTGAGATCCTCAGCTGGGAAAGTCTATCCTAAATGGTCAGCTGAGGAGCAACAGCTCTGCCCCCACCACAGGCCAGAGTCCAAACCTCAGTGGCAGCGCATGTTGAAACCCAGCTGGTTCAGGTCTTGGCAGCAGCCAGCACTCACTGCAGATACTGGCTCCTGAAGGCTCTGCCTTACTGCTGTTGTGCAGAGCAGGTACAAGAATACCGCAAACTCCCAGGCATTAGGCACTTGGTGTACAGACAGAGTGCGTTTCCATTAGCCTGAGAGAAGCAGTATCTCCTTTACTATAATAAATAATACAGTCCATTGTCCTCCTCTAGCACCTTTCATCTGAGCATCTCCATCACTTTACACCCTCACAACAGCTCAGGGTGAGAGGCATTGTTCCAGGTCTTTTACAGAAAGGGAAGCCGAGCCACAGAGCACTGAAGAGACTTGCCTAAGGCCACACAGAGGGTCCACTGCAGAGGAGGAATGAGAAACCAGTTGCCTGCTCTAACCACATGGCCAAGTTCCCCTCCCAGAGCCAGGAGATGGAACGCAGGTGTCCTGAAGATCTACTCATGAAAGCAGAGGAGTGACAATCCTCCCATCAGAGCTGGGAGTAGAACCTAGGAAGCCTGGCTCTCCACCCCTTTGCTCTGACTACTAGGTACTGCCCCCCCCACATCAAAAGAAATATAGTGGTAGTAAAATTAAGCCACATCTTTGCCTCCTTACTCCTGTAACAGAAGGCCGCCTGAACCTCTGCACTTCCAGCTACTCTCTTCACCAAGGCAGATGGGGATTGCTGGCTGTTCATCAGATTTGTAATTAACAAGTAATTCATTTGGTGGCTAATGAACAAATGATCAACCTGGCAAGGCATGTCCAGCATTCTGACTGGTGAGAGATGCAGTTGTTAATAACCACTTGGGAGCATCTGTTTTCCAAAGGTAGTTGGTTCAGTGGCAGCCGCTAAGGCCAAGAACTATGGCAGCCATCCACAGAGCAGAGCCAATGGATGGATGGAGGACAGCCATGCATCTCGGGGAGCTCATTAAAGCAAAGCAAAGAATGGATGAGTCCACTCCATATCTCCTTGGTGGTCCATTGATGGTATCTATATGGCCCTGTGCGGGGCTGTATAGCCTATCCTGGCTCGGAAAGGGTTAATGGGATCTGAGAGGCCAATTAACATGTGCTGGAGCATAGGCCAGCCCCATTTGCAGATGAGCCCCCACTGGGGGAAGAACTCGCTGGTGACTATGAAGGAAGGAAGCCCAGAGTAGAAGGGGGTTGGAGGGAGAAGCTCTGAGGTCATTCTCCAGGACTGCAGAGTGGTGAGAAGCTGGGAAGTGTTCAGTGTAGGAACAGGCCAAGGGGACCTGGAGGTGGCAGTTGGTTTAATTTTATATTTTTGGCTTAGGGATTCGAGGGGCCAGCCCAGGCACTGTGAGGAGGGTGACCTTGGAGATGTTGGGGGAGAGGCCTGCTGACAGGCTACGTCACGAAGACATTTAGGGAGGCAGCCAGGCCTGGAGTGGTCATTCCATTAGCTCATGCTTTTCCACTCCAACAGCACTACCTTGGAGCAAGATCATTGGGTGGACTGAGGTTTCTTTTGCATTGTGCTTCAGGGTTGGCTGATCATCCCATGGCCATACAGGGCCCAGAGCATCATCCATCACACTGGGAATGGCAGCCGCAACCTTCCCGAGTTGTTCACTGTTGGTACCACCGAGGAGGTGTCTAGAGGCCCCACCTGAGATCAGAGCCCCTGCGGATGAGATGCTGCACAAACAGTCCCTGCCTCAGGAAGTTCACTGAATGAACTGATGACAAAAAGACTAGGAAGGGAAACAGAGGCCGAGGCCCAGCCCCAGCCCTCAGAACGCTGCTGGAGGTGTTCTTAGCATTCCAGTAGCCCATTGAGCTGCCAGCACAGATCTGGAACTCGCTGTGCTAGGTGCTGTGTGTACACCGCTTCTGGCCTGAAGCGTTTACCGTCAAAACAGACAAGGCAGACCCTGGGTGGAAGGATGCTGGAGTCAGCGCTGAAGCTTTGGGGTTTGGACAGGGCTCAGACCGGTCCCACCCGCCCGAGGATTACAGTGTTAATGAGTAATCCATCACTTTAACAACCTTGACTCTAGCTAATGTGGTAATTCCTTACAGAATTAGACTCCAAAGGCGAGAGAGTAAGCAAATTCAGCATGTATTAAAGGGACTTAAATGGAAATGGGGGGAGGGAGGGGAATCCTTTGGTCACATTTATCAGTTTACTCAAGAAATAAAGTGAGATCCAAGAAGAACAGTCCCTTCCAATTAGCATGGACTCCAGCATGGGGCTTGCCTATAGGACCATTAGAAGGCTGGGCCGGTTACACAAGGAGAGTAAAGGAACTGCATCCTGTGATCCTAAATATCAACTTCCAAATGGGGCCAAGCATCAAGTACTGCCCTGAATTTTGGGCTTCGTCAGTGGTATCTCTGAGGCACAGGAGGAGACTGGATGGAATATCCCAAAAGCAACGCCAGCACTCTGCCAGCCTGTGTTCGCTCTGAATTCGGCTTGTGTGATTAGTGTTGTCATTGCACAAAGGGATTGAAGTTGCCTGGCACACCTACAGAATAGTGTTACAAACATGTATAAGTAGTTGTGGGGAAATGCATTGTTTGAGGCTGTCAGACGATAATGCCACCTACTGCAGGCGGGCACAGTGTGAGGTCCTATCGCACAGCAACACTTGCCGGTACGCATCACAGCACCCCAGCTATTCCAGCCCTGGGACCCTCCCTACGGCTCTGACAATGCACCTCAATCCTGAACCCTTAAACCTCCAGCTATTGCAGGCCTGGGACTGCTACACAGTTCTGTGGATGCCTCTCAGTCCTGACCCATTTCACCCCTTCCTGGTCCAATCCCTCCTTTCTCAGCTCTGCCTGGCATCACAAAAGCAGGAATGCTCGCATCTAGGTTTTCAGTTCAGCCCATAGTAAAGAAAGGGCCCTGTTTGCACAAACTGCCCCAAGGTTCACAGGAGGTCAGAGCTGCTTTTTGGTTCTGTCCATCTTTTTACATGATGAAAGCAGCTGGCGTCGGCTGGCACCCAGGCATACTAGCTCTCACCAGCAGGGTTGTGTAATGTAAAATGTTCCTCGTCTGAAAGGCATGTTTTAGTCTATGCAGCACTGCTAATAAAGAAGATGGTCTGTTGATGTGTAAATGGTTATTTTTGGAATTAATCACATTACTTGCACTGTATGGTGCAGATACCTTAGTACAATTGCACTGTCAGCCCGTATCTGGTCATGCTGTGCAATTAATGTTCATCTTGCCTGTAAATTCAGCACATGATTTAGGCTTTGTGTATACAATTAGGGCCACAGTTGCAAATGCATCTTCTAAAGTTGCATATGCAAGATTCACTACCAGCAGGACCATATTTGGATGTACGCATAATCTCAGTGATGACCTGGGGACATCCCATTCCTGACGCCTTGCTAGGATTTTGGAATAATCAAAGAAGAGATTGGCCTTTACGTTGACCCCACTGGGTCAGGACCCTAGGAGATTAGGCAATGCTGTGCAGACAGCCAGGCAGTGCAGACGTGGTGCCTCATTTATGGATGTCCCTTTCAAGACTCAGTGCCTTGATTTAAGGAGCTCTCACTACATTGTTTTTGAAGTAAATTACAAATCAAAGTGCAGATTGCTGGATGCTCCATGTTAAATCGAAGGCTGTAATGCAACGGAATCAGTGCTCTGTAATGCAAGTGTAGTTCATGTTCACCAGGATTTTGTGTTGCTAGCTAGTAGTTGCTGTGCCTGCAGCAGGGTGGTCACTTAATGAGCTGGGTCCTTTAGCTCAGGCAGTGGATGCTTATTTTTTTTTAAATATAGATCCTGAAGTCCCAGGTTCAATTCCTGCAGATGACCCAAGGGGAAAGGCATTGTTGTTCAAGCTAGCTGTGTTTTGGCACTAAAATCACACAGCGCCCCCTTAGCAGAAGTCCATCCCATTGGGAAAGCATGTTACAGCTAACAGGACTGTGAACCAACCTCTTGTTGTGACCTGTTGTTGACACTGCACTGATGCTCACAATATGCCCCGTGTTTTCCAAATTCAGAGGAGGAGGGCTTAGGGCCTGATTTGTAAAGGTACGTAGATGCCTAAAGATGAAGATGGGTGCCTAACGGGATTTGCAAAAACACACAGGCATCTAACTGCCTTTGAAATCTCCGGTTTTAACTGATAAAATCACCAGCTCTGGCTAGAACACTTGTTGCAACAATGTAATTGGTTTTTTTAAAATCTGTGCCCACAATAGACTAAGGAGCAAAGAGACTTGTCCTAGGTCAGCAGTAGGGGCTCCTGAGTTACAGTACAATGCCCCAGGCTCTTAGCCAGTGTCTTTTCTTTTAATGTCTTCCACACATCATTGTACAATCCTGGAGGGTGCTGAGTGCTTTCAATCCCAGAAATGAACAGCAGCTGGCAGGATGGGTGCTCTTTGTGGAGGCTCACTTCACCTGTGATAGATCTGATTGCAAGCACGCTGAGCCTGTCACCTCTGAACAAATGCAAGAAATGATCAGCCAAGGACTTAGTTCTCTGTGGCTAAAGGGCGATTTAGAGTTTCCAACTTTGCTCTGTCTCCATCCAGGCCCTAGTAACTGCAGATTTTAATAGGTTCTCTGAAATGCTCTTCTGGAGGGACCGAGTGTAGCTATCAGAACAGCTGGTAGAACATGACATTCTACAGGGCTTTTAATCCACACCCCCTCCTGACCAATGGAGAAGAGGAATCATATGGCATTAAAGAGCAGGGAAATGAGACCCAGCAGCCAGCCCTTCCAAGTCCTTCCACATGTGACAGGGGAGTGCCTGGCCGTGACAGGGAGCGTGCAGCTTTCAAGGCAGCCGGCAGCACTCCCAGTCAGCGAGTGCCAAAGCCAAATGGAAAAGCCAAAGCTGCCTCTGCTGAGAGAAGCAGCAGCCACATTAGGGGGGGCGTATGTTAGTTGCTCTGCACGCTGAAGAAACAAAAAAGCAGGAAGTGTGTGCTCCCGAGCCATGCCACCCGCTCCGGGGAGCAAGCAGTGCGGAAGGAAGGACTTCAAGATTTAAACCCACAGGTGGCTTGGCTCCTGGGTTCTGCTGGTGCTGATGCAGATAAACACCCTTCAGTGGTGGCTATGAGAAGGCTCCTGAGTGGCCTGTCTGGACCTCACAACCATCTGTCCTGCTGGATTTTGGGTGCATGTCACCTTTTAGGTCTCCATCATAACCCAGTACAGAACAGAAGCTAATGCTGCCTGCTGCACGGGGCAGCGGGTGAGCTGGACGCTTGCTCCTTAAGGGTCAAGGTGGAATTTTCCTAAGCAGGCAGCTCATAATGACAGCCAGACTAACCCCCCTGCAAAGCAGCTGAATCTCTGCTCTAGGAGTCCCAGGCCTTCTGATTGCACCAGGGCTCATGCCACCTTGACCTCTGCATATCCATTATTATGTAGCGATAGAAAATCACCTCCTCTTGCCCCAGTCTGGAACGCAATGGGTTAATGCACTGGCCACCTGTCTTTGGAGACCCTGGGTCAGAGTTTGGTTAGGCTGGTGAAGAGGGATCTTTATTGTTGCTATTGGGTATTGGACCACATCTCAGAACCCACTGCATATTTCAGCATGATTGGCAGTCTCTGCTCAGGACTGGAGTAGTGGGGAGGGTGGCAGTGGCAGGTCAGGACTGAAGGGCACTGGCAGAGCTGTGTGTAGTAGCCAGAGGTGCTGTGTGTCAGGACTGTGTGTCAGTGTTGATAACTGCAAAGTACTGGGCATTGGAAAACATAATCCCAACTCTACATCTAAAACGATGGGGTCTAAATTAGCTGTTACCACTCAAGAAAGAGATCTTGGAGTCATTGTGGATAGTTCTCTGAAAACATCCACTCAGTGTGCAGCAGCAGTGAAAAAAGTGAACACAATGTTGGGAATCATTAAAAAAGGGTTAGATAAGAAAATATCATATTGCCTCTATATAAAGCCATAGTACACCCACATCTGGAATACTGCATGCAGATGTGGTCGCCCCGTCTCAAAAAAGATATATTGGAGTCGGAAAAGGTTCAGAAAAGGGCAACCAAAATGATTAGGGGTATGGAACAACTTCCGTATGAGGAGAGATTAATAAGTCTGGGCAGCTTTGAAAAGGGACGACTAAAGGGGGATATGATAGACATCTATAAAATCATGACTGGTGTGGAGAGAGTAAATAAGAAAGTGTTATTTCCTCCTTCTCATAACACAAGAACTATGGGTCACCTAATGAAATGAATAGGCAGCAGATTTAAAACAAACAAAAGAAAGCATTTCTTCACACAACGCATAGTCAACCTGTGGAACTCCTTGCCAGAGGATGTCATGAAGGCCAGACTATAATAGGGTTCAAAAAAGAACTAGATAAGTTCATGGAGGATAGGTCTATCAATGGCTATTAGCCAGGATGGGCAGGGATGGTGTCCCTAGCCTCTGTTTGCCAGAAGCTGGGAATGGGCAACAGGGGACGAATCACATGATGATTCCCTGTTCTGTTCATTCCCTCGGGGGCACCTGGTATTGGCCACTGTCAGAGGACAGGAGGATACTGGGCTAGATGGACCTTTGGTCTGACCCAGTGTGGCCGTTCTTATGACTGAAGGGCAGCAGCAGAGCTGTGAGTGGGGAGCCCAGGAGTGACACAAGAGAAGGGGTGCTGGCTTCAGGTCGCTACTGAGGGGCATTGGCAGAGCTGCTGAGAGAGGAACAGGAGCAGAAGAGCAGGGGCTGCTCCAGGTGAGCAGAGTGGCATGCAGCGGGGCTGGCACAGCACCTTCCTGTGCACTGTCTGCTCTGGCACGAACGGGGGGACAGTCTCCTGGACTTCCCACCAGCAGCTTTCACCGGTGCTGAATTCACCTGGGATCTCCCAGCTCTTGGCCGTTTGGGTCACAACCTCAGCATGACTCAGACACAGGTTGGTAACGGCTTCCGCCTTCGTATGCCTCTGCAGCCTTCGGCCCCCTGCCACAGAGAGCAAGGCTCTTCCCCAGCCCCCATGTCTGGGCCACAGGGAGAGTCCAGGGCACCCTCCACATGGACATTCCCCCAGTGCAGAAACGGGGGCTGGTCACCAAGAGAGCAATGCAGAGCCGAGAACCATCAGGCACTGGAGCCTAGGCCGCAGGGTGTCTCCAGGCCAGGGGTACCCCAGGGTCTGGTCCCCACAGCAACGAAGAGGGCAGTAAAGCCAGCAGATCCAGAGCAGGGAAGTTGATTGCCTGTGTGCACACTGGGAACGTTTCAGTGTCTTTCAGGAGGCTTGGGAGAATGGTAGGGGACATTTGGGGGAGGTACTCTTGCTTTGCAGCACCATTTAAAAAAAAAAAAAAGCCTTTTGTCCGTCTGTAAAAGGAGAAGAGAAATAAAAGCCCAGTGCGGGGTCTGAGTTTGGCATTGGCTGGAGCTCGGGAAGATCGCACTGGCTGTGGGCGCTCAGACGTGTATGTGACATTCCTCCTACACACACAGGCTGAGATCAGCTGGCACCTCGCTTCATTTCCCCCCTCCTCCAAGGAAGCGGATCCTAATTAATTAATGTATTTAATGTTTAAAATTCCGATTACATGCAATTGGTAATGTATAGTTCATGTCGCACCCTTCCCGCCCAAAAAGAGGGGCAAGGCAATGCACTTTGCAGGGTGAACTGTGCATCTGCCTTGGGACAAACTGCCCCTCCGCCCCATGCCTTTCCTCCCTCCTTGTTTCCTCTCCCTGCGTTCATCAAAGGCGCTCCGCGGGAGCCTGCACATTCACCGGCTGCGCCAGCCCTCGCCGACCGAGGAAGGATCCCCGGGACTGTTGGCGCAGGAGAGGGCTGCTTCTCCCGTGCCGGGTTGGATGCAGCCACATCCCCTGCTGCCTTGAGGCGGGGGAAGCCCCATCCCAAAGCCCAGCGCTGCAGCTATGTAGCTCTCCTCGGGGGTCTCCCACTGTGGCACGGAAGGGCGAGAAAAGTACTTAAGAGCCCAGCCGATGGGGACGCGGCTCCCAGCAAGGGTTGGAGCCAGCCAGCGCCTGCGTCTTTGTGCGGTGGCAAAGTTTCCTGGCTTCTTCCTTGGAGCGGGAGGGCTGCGTCTTGCCTGAGAGCAAGGGGACCCTCCGCCTCTTTAAATAGTGTGTGTGTGTGTGTGTGTGTGTGTGTAGTGGTGGTGGTGGTGGGGGGAGCCTGCCTTATCTGTACACCCCCTCTCCGCCTCCCCAAGCAAAGGCACAGCCTCGACCCGCCCGCTGCGCTTTGCGAGGAGGCTGCTGGTCATCGCGGGCTGCCCTTTGTCTTCTCCCATCACCCGGCTTTGCCTCCCCACCCCACCGACCCCGGCCTCTCCGGATTGCTGCTGGCGGGGGGTGAGGAGCGGAGAATCAGCTGAGACAGGGAGGCGAAGTTGCAGGGAAGGGGCCGTTCTGGGCTGGCGCATTTCACTCCAGGCTCTGGTCAGTTCCCGTCCCAGAGGCCGGCTGGTCAGTGGCCGGGCTGGAGGAAGCTGCCGCCGCTGCTCCCCGGTTGACGCTGCTGCTTTCCACCGCCGGGGATATCAGAGTCAGCCCCTTCTCTCCACCCTCCCCCAGAAGGCAGAGAGAGAGACACACACGCAAACATCCCCAGTTTGCAGGAATTTCCATCAGCAAACTGTGCGAGCCAAGGGGGGGAAGGCAGGAGTCGTGAGCGCCCCACATTCCCAGCTGTCTCAAGGACCCCGCCGGATTGTGTCTGCTCAGATCACGCTGTGGATATTCGTCTATCCCCCCCCCCCCCCCATTTCCACCTCCTCTCGGCTACCCTTTCGCCCCCGAAAGATGCTTGGGAGGAATAGAACCAGAATTGTTCATCACTGGAAGAGCTAAAGAGAGAGAGAGAGAGAGAGGCTAGCTGGCTGGCTGCAGAGCTGGGGTGTATTTTTTGGGGGGGTGGGCGCTGAAAGAAACCATTTTTTTTGTAAGTTCATCAGAGAAATCTCAGGATTTCTTTTTGCCTGGATTTGGGAGAGAGATATAAATATATATTTACACGTGGGGAGCTATTGGATTTACTAACATGATTTTAGCAAACGTTTTCTGCATCCTCCTCTTTTTAGGTGAGTAATCCTGATTAGGATGCAAATCATTACTCTCTGGTTTGTTTGGTGGTTGTGAGTCCTTTGTCAAACCCCAGAAGCTCTGGTGCTTGGACAGCGTTTAAGAGCGGACATGTTTTATATTAAAAGACAAACCCAACACACAACGGCAAAGCTTGGCACAGACCCTCGCTTTAAAGTGGGCTACAGTCCGGAATGAAATACAGAGATTGAGAGACGCTTATAGGTTTCAATTCAGCTAAATGTCTCAGCAGTGATTCCTACTGAGAAGGAATTGGGGTCCAGGGAAGGGAGGGGGATGAGCAGAAATCAGGCTCTTATCTAGGGGGCAACTTTTTAAACTATCAGATTTACGATGCCACCCCCCCACCCCGAAAGCCTCTCCTGTCCGCACAGCCTCACCTCTCCAAGTTGTGGAGGAATTGAGTCAGGTATTCTGATCCTTCCGTCCGAAGAGGAGTATTGCTGGTGAATTGGTAGGCAGCGTGTTGCAGATAGCTGCCCGGCTGCGTGTTAATTCCCCTCTATACCAGCCCTTATGGTAGCGGCTTTTTTGTATTATTATTTTTAAAAGAACCCCCGTGATTCAATCCCTTTCCAAAACCCTGTGATTCAAAGCTGATGTGAGGCAAGTCTCACGGGTTTTGCTGGCTGGTTTTAAAGTGTGCATGGAGAACTGATTTAGAAAGTGAATTGTGTGTCGGGGTGGTGGTGGGGGGGAAGAATTGCCATCACTGTTGCAATCCAAGTGCCTGTTGTTTTAGATCATGTGTGACTTATTTAGCAGGCTATTTTGCCAAGTGGAAAGCTTGTATTTCTGGAGCAGCCTCATCCAGAGATGGGGAAGGTGCAGCCCTGGCAAGGGAGGAGTTGCAATGTATTTTAGGTGAAATAAAAGCAAAAAATCTCCCCTTTCCCCCAAAGCACGTTATCACCTTGGCAAATTATCATCTGGGTTCTTCTCAGTATTCTCATCTGGCAGGTAATGTCCCCTGTGTTACAATTCCACTCGCGCATGGAGATACAGTTACAGACAGTACCTGCAGCTCTGTCTCTGGGTCTCACACACAACCCTGCAGCACTGAACTCCTGGGGAACTCTGCTGAAATCCCCTTGGCTTTCGGAACTTAACCCTGCATGGAGTGGACTAGGGTTGGAAGACGAGAGAGGCAATGGGCAGAAGGATGTTGGGTCATGAGGGCAAAGAGGGATGAGGGAGACTTGGAGGTTGGCCATGGCACAAGTGGGAGTTCAGGAGAACACATCTGCTCCAGGAGCCTTCCCCCGGACTTTTGTTTTGACTGGGGGAGGCGGGGGGTACCGCATGGGAAGCCCCCAGCAAGAGATCTGTGTCTAGGTTTAATATTTCCACAATAAGTTCCTGTGTCCTTGGCTAGTAGGAGAATAAACCGTCTGCTCTTGGTGTCTATTGCTGCTGGGCACAGGTTTGCAATCACTTCAGTGACAAGAGCATGGCTTTTGAAAGGCTATTTTTGTTGATTGCCAGGGAAGGGTGTCGGGGAAGGATGTCATTTTGGACCCAGGCGGATGGGAGGATATTTTCTCATCTGCCGTAGGAGAGTCTGAATGGTTCCCTTGGGCAGGGGGTGACGGTCTCCTTTGCAATCAGTGCGTTACACATCAAAGTGTCTCTGTAGCAGGGTCTTTGGGCTAAGCTTGCGTATGAGGCGACATAGCTTGCTGCCTGGTTCTCTTTTGACAGCAAGTGGGAGTGCCTGACTCCATAGAGGGGGTGTGTGTGGGGGGAGAGGCGGGGGATGACATGGCTCTGGGCTGGGAATGATGGAAGATGGAGTTGCCACTTGTAGGGCATGTTGTCATTCCCAATGGCTTGAGGGCTTTGCGGGCAGCAAGAACGGGAGAGCGGGAGCGAGGAAGGGGTCAGAGAGTGAATGCACAGACCCCTCTGCTGCACTGGCTCTGGCTGAGAGCAGGGGGTGTGTTGGGGACTCAGGCTCTGCTCACAGAAGAGGCTGGGGTGGGGGAAACATCAACCACCAAATTATTTTAGTTGTTAGGCATTAACTCCTTGTTTATTTGCATGCACATTTGGCTGGTTGGGAAGCTAAACGTGAGAGTCTTGGGACGGAGGGAACAGTCCTAGAATCCGACCCCCAGCCCTGCCAACCCAGGACACTCCAGCTCAGCAGCAGGCTGTGATACGGAGCAGCCTCAAGCCCACTTCATTTCACCCCCACGAGGAGGCTGTTTAGAAACAGGATCTTTCTCCTTTGGGTCCTTATTTCTTTGTAATGGTCCCAATCTTCTGTGGCTCAGGCTGGGCCAGGAGAATTGCCTGGAGAGGAATCAGGGAGAGGTGCAAATTGAAGGACTAATAGACTCATTGCAGGCAAAGCTTACTCATGGTTCTAGACGGTGGGGCCAGAATTGCCGTGCTGCACGTACAGTAGGTGCTGAGCAGAGCCTTAGTTAGCTACCTAAAAGGGAGCTGAGCTCTTGTGAAAGCCTGGCTCCAGCTGCAGGTATTGAGCCCTTGATAATCTGTCCCCTCGATCCGGTGAGCAAAGAAAGCCATTGCTGTTGGGGCGAAACAAATGCCACCACCACAATGGAGCACAGGGGTTGCATGTGTAGCAAGAGGAGAGAGCAGTACTGCTGAGTTAAGTT